>NC_081826.1:97085000-101885000 GCF_030867095.1 Alligator mississippiensis | reverse complement strand
CTGGCTGTGCTCTGGCCCCCGCTCCAGGCCCTGTCCAGTCAGTGCAGGGCCGGGACTAGGGCTGACGTGGGGAGGCAGCCAGGGCCACTGACGGTCTCAGGGGTGGTGAGTTCATTGACACTGGTGCCAGGCAATGACCTCAGGAATGGGGAAAGGGTGGCCGCACAGGCGCAGTGGGCCCCAACCCCAATCCCAGGCCCAGCTCAGCTCCATTTCCTCCTGATCGTTGCCCAGTTGCGGTCCTGGTCCCAGCCCCATTCCCTCTCCCTCTCCTCCCTCCCCCGCCCATTCCTCTGCAGACTTTCCCACTGGGGGCACATGTGCATATGCAGATATATGTTCAGCCCCCCACAAAATTGTGTTCTCCCTCTGCCTATGCCTCCATGGTGCTGTGATCATTTGCAGAGGTCTCATCATTATGTCTGTGTGTACATCATGGGGGGGGAGTGGTTAATGCAGGGAAAAAGATGCCTCCCTTTTCCCCCTGTGTTGCCTGCCTATTCCTGATAACTGGGCAACTGCTGGAGCTGGGGCTGTGGATAGGGTATGCGCTGGAAAGGGTCTGTGCTTACTCGGCCTTGTGAGAGCTTGAGGGCAGGGCCTGCTGGGTGCTGAGCAAAAGCAGTCAAGCAGAGAGTGCATATTAATGTGCCTCACTGCCAGGTGGGACTAGCAGGAGGTCACAAAAGATTCTGAAATGCCAGAAGATAGTGACCTAACATGAATCGAAAGAGGAATCTGGTACAAAAGTTTATGCAGTGGTCTAACCTAAATTGATCAAGTTTGAGTTTGATCCAGTTCTAACTTAGACCATCTGGTATTTTAAACCAGTCTTTGTGCACCAAACTTCTATTCTGTTATGGGTATAGATTAGTTTTTGACCACTTAGACCAGTAAAAGTATAATGTTTGTACCTGGCCTTAGAGGACAGTTTTTATTTTGTCACCAACTTCCTTCAAAGGACAGGCAGATACATTTCATGTAGCTTATATAGCATTGACCATAAAAAATTTAGTGATAGGATTGAGGCGGCAGATTGATTCAACTGATTCTTAGTACTATATTTGTATTTCTGACTTACCAGAATATACAGAAGTTCAAACAGACCCACAAGCACAGCTACATATAATTCCAGAAAAAGAGAGAAATCAATAAAATAATTGAGAAAAAAAAATGCACAGGATGCCATGAGAAAGGTGGAAAGCTGAAGACAGGTGTAAGAATGTGTATTATATAGCAGAATTCATTTAAAAATCAATACTGGGGTTTAAAAACTTAAGACTGAACTAGGAAAAATAAGTAGTAATTAAAGTGTCACAGATATGAATAAAAAACAGGTAAGAAATTGAATTCTAGTTTGCCAGGAGGCATGAACACAATAAAAACTTAGAAATATTATTGAAAGAATGGACAAAAATAAAATACTAAGTTACCCTTGGAGAATAGCTAAGGATTACAACCACGATGACATGGAACAGAAGCAGGTTTTTCTTATGGTGGACCTAAGATTATAGTTAGCCTAGAATTATTTTGTATGCTGCCCAATTTATGCAAGGCATTTTTTAAAAATCTATTTCAAAATTACAAACAGTTTCCTAATACCAAAAGCAATATTGTGCTGGGTCAGACAAAATACATTCCAGGAACATGCTGAGGAAACTCTAGTAAGACCATAGTTGTAATTTCAATTATCTGTAGACAAATGGGATTTGTGGGAACTGGTAGTGGGTTGTGGAACGATTGGATCAGACTAAGAGCTTTATTTTGTTGATCATAGGAAAATATCAAGCTAGCAGGGAGGAAAAAGACATTGTATTGTTCATGAAAGATGCTTGCCATAGAACACAAGGAGGGACACAATGGTTCCCTTTCATGCGCCGCAAATCTTGACATGACAGGCATCTCTAGGTGCTAGAACAGTCTTCATGATTATCCATGTATTTCTGGTGAGAACCACGACTATACTTGGGGAGGAGGGGAAGAAGAAAAATCATAAAAATAATATCAAAATTTGGGGGTTTTTTTAATATGTAAGATTGTCAGATGGCAGAGTTTCCACCAACTTTACTGACTGTAATGACCTGCAGAGCTATTATAATATAATAAACTTTAATGGGCTGAGATTTACTCATGCCAGGCAAATCAACAGCCATGAAATTATAATATTTTATTATGGCTGACCTGAAATGAATTGGGTAAGTGAACAAGAGGTAAGAATCTATGCTTCACAGTTGATCCCTTAATCAATCTAGCCCTTGATATATACTTTTTCCTTTCTTAAGGAGACACTATATTTCTATCTTGTGGTATAGGAAAGCTCTTTGCCATGAAGATAAAAGTAGATTATCAAAACTTGTGAGCATATTAGGCTAGGATTTGGACTTTGAGGAATATATGTTCCATACCATTTAGCCAATATAGCACCTTTATTTATCATAAATGTATGTATCTCTCTTAATGTCAAGAGTTACAGGGGGCCTACTTGGGCCGATCTCCATGGCCCGCCCATCTGTTCTTGGGCCAACCACCCGCCTTCTCACCCATCACGCCTTGATGTTAATTGATTAATTAATTGATGTCAATTGAGTGGGAGGCTACCCATTTTGGTGCCCCAATGCCAGGGGGCAATCTCTGCAGCTCCTTTCCTCTCCTATACTGCAGCCCAAGCCTCAGAGATGGCATCTTGATGTTCACATAATCACCGGCCCCCACACTGGGCCCCAGAATCCTCCTAACAGGACCCCTCCATGATCCCTCCACTCAGGTGGCCTCTCCACCTTCATTCAAGCTACCTAGCCCCCCAAAACTATTTTCCCCTCTTGGGTGTGATCCACCCCGGGACCTCTGGCTACCAGCCCTGGCCCACCTCCAGGCCAGTTGGGACCCCAGGCCCCTGGCTCTTGGGCGTCCCTCACGGTGGGCCCCTGGCCCTTCTGACCATCCTGGTCCTCGCCCCAGCATGGGCCAGTCAAGGGTACTTTCTTGTTCAGGTTGGGTCTCTAGCCCCTCAGTCTCTCCAGGGGTCTGCCCTCTGGGCCCTTCACACAAACACAGGGGTTACCCACCTGGTGGTGGCGGCTAGGGTTTAAGGCGCCCCAACCTGCCTTTCACTGGGGTGGTAACTGGCCTGGCATTTCCTGGGGGCTCCTGCGCCACTGAGAGCCCCACCAAGCCACCCACTCCCAGCAGGGTGCAGTTTTAGATCATGCCCAGGACCAGAAGCCTCCTGACCATCCCCTACAGCTCCTCCCTTGCCTCCAGATGCAGATCTGTAGCCCTCCGGCCAGGCGATGTTGTTGCCTGCCCCCAGCAGCTGAACTGTCCTGTTTATATAGACAGCCCCTGACTCAAAATGGCTGGCCTCATCAGGCACCTGATGGCTGCCAGCACCAGGCCCTCAAAGTGGCAGGCACACACAGTGCCCTGCCACATCAAGACTACACTTTTTTTTTTCTCAGTTTTACTTAATACATTATTTTAACATGAGTAGTGAATGGTAAAAACTGCATTGTTTAAAGGTAGCGCTGTATGGATTTGTTTTTGCTTTTATAATGAATGGAAATGGAACGCTACCTTAAATGCTACCTTGGGTATATAAATTTATTAGTGAAAGAAGTCCCACTGTCTGTTCCATCAAACTTCTGTTTATAGTTCAGACCATGAATCAAACTAGCATGCTTACTTCTGGAAAATTTAAAACTGTTTCTCTTTGAACAAGACAAGACTCACAAAGGTGGTCATGATGTCCATGCTACCTGCTCAGAGATTTGTTTTCTACTGAAAAATGTAGATCTTCACAATTCTGGCCTATATACAATTAATGTTGTTTCTGTATCAAGCTACTTCCCATTCTGCTGCTTATTTCTGAATATGGTAGATAAATATCACCTACTGTCATGCTCTCAACTGGGTCAAAATAATGTTAGAGTGTCACATAGCATGAACTAAGATATAATTAAAAGTCTTTGCGGGGGCATGGCTTTTTTTTAGTTTAAAGTGAAAATTCAGAACACATACTAGGTACTCATCTATATACATGCATTAAAACATATATAAAAGAGTTTTAAAACAGCTAGAAATTCAGATAAATATTAAGTATAAAAAAGGAAAGTTTGGAGTTTATAATTTTCTATCCAAGCACCCCTATATTTTTTTTTCAATGTAGTGCTACCCTGGAATAAATCCTTTAAAAATGCCCATGAAAACAAAAAGCCCTAAACAAACTTATGTATGTGTTATCTTAAAGGTGTTACTATTTTCTTTATGGTTAATTTGTTTAAATCATCCAGCTCATACCCTGATTTGAGCCTCCTGTGTGGCCAAGAATATCTCAAGAAAAAGATGTATTTTAAACACTGTTTGTTAAATACCTTACACTGGATCCAGAGCCAATCAGTATAAACAATAATCCATATGTTGTCTATATGGGACTGCTCATTTTATTCCAAAATAGTCCAAAGGTCAAAATCTTTGAAGTATGTGGAAAGACCAATCTTTCTTCCTAGGCTACCTATCATTAATATATTACAACAGTATTTTTGGTTTTTGTCAGAGAATCTTACAGTTGGAAGAAGGTATTTTAAAATTTGTTATAAACAGAATAAAATCCAGTAATGTGGTGAGTTTCCTAAGGATAAGTCTCAGGCAGCTTGCAAGATTCAGATCTGTTTAGCATTTGTAACATATTTTTAATACATTAGATTACAAGTGTTGCATCTCATTTTTTTTTCTTCAAATGAACTGCCACAGGCTAGCTGTTTGTAGCCAGGATATGACGTTAGAAGTGTTAGATGTGCTAGAAGTCTTTTAAAATTACGACTGCCACCTGTTTTCTCTGTTCTTTGTGCCTTTTACATGATTTATCTGCATACCATATAATTTGATCAAAATGTTTTCCCTGACTTGCAGTAAAACTGTTACCAAATGTGAAACTAAAGAACTTTTACTGGGAATTCAGAGATAGTACTCTACATGGGGTATATAATATCTTTCCTTTTCACTGGGTGTGTCTACATGAGACATTTTCTGTGGTGTAGACAAATGAACCCTGCAGTAAACATCTCCTGTGGTTGGCCTGGGACATGAGGATGCTTCAGCGTGGGGGCTGTCTGCTAGTTAGCTCCACACTGGTGAACTCCCATGCTCCAGCCAGCCCCTCTCAAACACATTAAGCCAGATCACAGCAGCCCCAGGTGGCAGGCTGGCCCCGCAAGCCCTCTGCCAGCCAGGGTTGCTCCAACCTGATTCAATGTGCTCTGGTCCCTGGCACACATGTAAATAAATGTGTCATGTGGGCACAATAAACTCCAGCGTGATAAGCGTTGGAGTTTATTGCTTTGCCTTAATAGCATGTGTAGACATGCCCATTCTCCTGTATATAGGTAATCATAAAGGAAGGTACACATATTGAATAGAGAAAGTAGAGGTAAGGAAATAATGAGCATGTTAATGAGCTAGTCAAGGAGACGGCTGGCTGAGGATTCTGGAGATTCTGGCATAGTCTTACGGACTTTATGGACAGACGTGTTTAGTCTTTTTTTTTTTTATAGTCTGTCTGTAAATTTATGGACAGGTGGCAACCCTGATGACATCACTGATCAGTTTTGCTTCTCCAGATTCAATAGTGAGCAGCAGTGAAATTGGCAGTACAAGATATATTTTTTATATTTATTTCTAGTGCCGGCAGAATTTTTTTTCTTAGAGGCACTAAACCTTGCATAACCAGTTTGCTGTCAAAGGGAATGGTTAACTTTAAATTTTTGTGTATACACAGAAATCTAAATTTCATACAGTAATTTAAAACCTCAAGGTACATAATGAGGGTTGGTATATAATGAGGGTTGGTACATAATGAGGGTGTGGCTTAAATTAATTACTAACTAGTTGTTTATTATTTTCAAATGTGAAAATTGAGGGGTGCTAGGATTTATTCTTATATATATATATTTGATTTGATTATATCAAGAGTTCCTGGAGCCTTGTATTGCACAAAAGAAAATGAAGCTATGATAAGTGGTTTACCTAAAAGCTTTCAACCCCCAATTCCATAGAATTTGTGATCATGTAAGAATGGGCAGAATGAAACAGAGAATGAATGGGCAGGTGCTGGCCTAGGTTTAGGAAACTGGTACCATTTTCTTGATCTGTTGCAGGCCTTGTGTATCTCACTCTGTCTTTGATCCTGAATCTCAATCTTAAAAAAAAAATGTATCTCACTACCTCAAAGTGGCATCATTGGCATAAACATATTTCTGTGTTAGAGGAGAAAAAGAAGAGGAGCTGCACACCAGGTATATAATCGTGCTCTGGGAAGGGAAATGAGACTCAGCTGTCTGTCTGTTTGAGTTGCCGAGTGTTTGGTGGGCTATGTGTGTTTTGGGCATGTGCTGTGAGCAGCTGGGAGTGCTACTAGCTGAGTGACTGCCAGGTGATTGCTGCCTGTGTCTGAGAAAAGCCTTATCAAGGAAGTGGAGCCAGGCCCAGCTAGGTATAAAAGGAGACTCCCCAAGGGAGTGAGTGAACAGGAATAGCAAATGGAAAAGTTTGAAAGCAATTTGCAGTTCAGTTTGCTTCCCCCCCTCTTTGAAGGGGATCCTATAAGGTAAACTCTTTCTTTAATTAAGAATAGCTAACCTACATATATGTAGTATAAGTAGCTAGGCCTCAGTACTTAGACCTATACTTACCCCTTGCTTAACCAGTCCTAAGCAAGGGGAATTTTTCTAGAGAGTTTTGCCTGGAGACACTTTTACCTTTCTTCACTGTAAACTTGGTGGGAAGAAGCAGGGAAAAGGGAACCTTTCAGGACCAAGGAGCATCAAACAGGCCAGCTTAGAGGGAAGTTTGCTAGGGAAGGTCTATATGGGAAAAGGGACAGGAATAGAGAGGCGGTGCATTAAGAGACTTGGAGAAATGGCTGGAGAACACTGCAATGCCAGAACCATTTCCACTGCCAGCTCTTCCTCTGCTTGCAGCTGTGAAGTGTCTGTCTAGGCAAGGCTACTCACCATGAAGGTCCTGGTCTGGCACTGTGGAGACTGCGGTTTACAGGTTCCTTCCAGTGACAGACAGTTGGGAGAGTGCCTGTGATGTGCGTGGTACCTCCTGATGGTGTCCCTCAGGAAGCAGGCAAAAGAGCTATAGGATAAGGTAGAAAAGCTCCAAAGCATACTCTGCCATGGGTACTTCATCAATTTGATGCTAGAGGATGTGGCAGGAAGCCACCTTTGTCTCTCCCCAAAGTCTCTGCTCTGTGACAATTTGATAAGAATGGGCCCAGCAGAGAGACACATCCTTACCCTATCTCATTAGGTAACCTGAGCTGGATACATTCCTGAGGGAGGGGGGAAACCTGCTCTCTCTGCCTACATGACTAGTATCACATACCTGAGCGAGGGGCTTCCTTCCTGGTGGGCTAGAGTCTGCCTAGCAACTAGTGATGTATTTGAAATTCGTTGGCTCACAGCCAACAGGTGCTGGCCTCCATTGGTCCAGGTAAATGCAGTCACAAGGGCTATATAAGTTAAGGAGTGCCCAGGGGGGAGGGGAGAGCAGCAACCATGAGGGAGAGCTGGAGACAGAGAGGAGCTGTACTATCTGAAACTTTCTCTCTCTCTCAAAACTCATGATCAAGGAACTGCCTGCCTCCAGAGGGAATCTCCACTTGCCTCTGGATGATACCTGTGAGTAAGCTACCTGAGATCTAACTAGATATATAGCTTTCAGTAACTCAGATGCATGATCAAAAGGCTACCCAGCCAGGGGAGTTTGCTCTATGGGATTTCTCTGATACTGCTCTACCCTGTACCCTATTCTAACTCTACCTTCTGTAACCAATAAAGTTCTCCTTTGTACCTAGTGTGGGAGACTTATTGGGCGTGGATCTAGATTATGCTTTGGGGTCCCCTTGGTTCAGCTGACCAAGGGAGACCACTACTTGTGCTTCTGACCGAGAGAAGCACCCCGAGTTCCTGAAGTGAATCAAGTACCCTTGAGGGCTACTAGGCCTGTGTTTCCCAGAGTGTACAGAGCCAGAATCAAGCCCAGCCCTGGGTGGTGGCAGTGGAACCCCCAGGCTAGTGGGTGTGCTTCAGGAAGGGGATCAGTCAGATGTAAGGTGCCCCCAGGGAGGCACTCAGAGCCTGGAAGGTGGTCGGGCACAGTGGAGTGGGTGGCTCAATGCAGGAGTGTCTCCTACTGGCCTGCCACAGAGCATACCTCAAGATCTGTGAAGGATGGACTGCCAGAGGCCGTGCTAATAAGGAAGGAAGAGGAGGTGGACTCCCAGGAAGCTGGAAGCTTGTGACCTCTGGCAGGAAGCAGAAGTCTTCATCTCTATCTGCAGTAGTTTTTCTGAAGAACAGATATGAATCCCTAGGAGCAGGGGGAGAGGAGTATGTTCCATTGTTGGGAAAGGCCAAGCCAGGCCTCTGCAAGGCTGAGAAGATTGAGACTACTGGCACCAAGAAAAAGTGACAGGTGATGGTTGTTGGGAACTCCCTTCTGTGGGGGACAGAGGTATCCATCTTCTGGCCTGACCTGTTGTCTCAGGAAGTCTGCTGCTTGCCCAGAGCATAGATCCAAGATGTCACAGAAGGATTAATAAGATTCAACCAGCCGTCTGACTACTACCACATGCTACTAATCCTCGTGGTAACCAATGGTATTGCCAGGGGAGACCCTGAGCAGAGCAAAAGTGACTACAGGGCTCTCGGTGCCAGAGTGAAGGGGCAGGGCGCAGGTGGTGGTCTTCTCAATCCTTCCAGTCAAGGGTAAAGGCCCAGTCAGGAGCAGATGCAGCCTGAAGATCAATTCCCGACTGCACGGATAGCTTTGGTAGCAGGGCTTTGGATTCTTCAAACACACAACATTATTGAAAGAAAAAGGATTGCTAGGAAGACATGGGATCCATGTGATGGAGAGGGAAGAGCATCTTTGCAGACAGGCTTGCTAACCTAGTGAGGAGGGCTTTAAAATAAGATCACTAGGGGACAGAGACCAAAGCCCTGAGGTAAATGGGAAACCAGGTGACCTGGAAGCACAAGCAGGAGAGGGCAAGAGGGGAAACGGTCTGATTCTTCCTCAGAAAGTAGGGCAATTGGCTAGTTGCCCCAAGTGTCTTCACAAATATACAGACCCTGGGCACACAAGAAGGGAGATTTGGGAGTCCTTGCACAGTCAGAGAACTATGATTTGATTGGAATAAGAGAGACTTGATGGGATAGCTCGCATGACTGGAGCACTGTCATGAATGGGTATAAACTGTTCAGGAAGGACAGGCATGGGAGAAGAGGAGGCAAAGTTGTGCTTTACCTAAAAGAGCTGTGTGATTGTTCAGAGCTCCAGTATGAAATTGGAGATAGGCCTGTTGAACGTCTCTGGATTAGTGTCAGAGGGGAAGGTGACAAATGTTATATTATGGTGGGTGTCTTCTACAGACATCCAGAGCAGGAGAATCTGGTGGATGAGGTTTCTACAAACAGCTATCAGAAGTTTCCTAATCATAGGCGCTGGTCTCAGGGATGACTTCAATCACCCTGACATCTTCTGGGGGGCTCAATACAGCAATGCACAGGCACATTTTTGGAGAGTGTTGGGGACAACACCCAGGTGCAAGTGTTAGAGAGGCAAATTAGGGGCCACTGTCTTCTTGATCTGATGCTCACAAATGGGGAAGAAATGGTGCGAAATGTAATAGTGAATGGCAACTTGGACATCACACAGTACTAATCATCCACAAGATGATGGAGTTCAGGATCCTGAGAAACAGAAAGGAGGAGAGCAGTGTAGTAAGGATCCTGGACTTCAGAAAAGCAGACTTTGACTTGCTCTGGGAACCGACAAGCAGGACCACTCGGAAGCCAGGAGAGCTGGTTGTATTTTAAAGAAACCTTACTGGGGGCCCAGTATGCACGAAGACAAACACATATGGCAGAAGACCAGCTTAGCAGGGAATACTTCAGTGAGCTAAAACACAGAAATGAAGCTTACAAGAAGTGGAGACTTTGACACACAACAAGGAAGGAGCATAAGAATATTGCTCAGGCATGCGGGGATGAACTCAGGAGGACAAAATCACAACTGGAGTTGCAGCTGGCAAGGGACATGAAGGGTTTCTACAAATCAAACTGCAGCAAGAGGAAGATCAGGGAAAGTGTGGGTCCCTTACTAAATGGGGGAGGCAAGATAGTGACATATAACACTGAAAAGGCTGAAGTACTCGATGCTTTTTACCTGTCTGCACAGGCAAGGTCAGCTACCAGACTACTGCACCTGGCAGCACACTTTGGGGAGAAGGTAAGCAGCTAACAGTTTGCAAAAGAAAAGGGTAGGAGCTATTTTAAGAAGTGGGTTATGTATAAGCCCATTGGGCTGGATGCAATGAACCTGAGGGTGTTGAGGTTGTTGGCCAATGGGATTGCAGTGCTTTTGGCCATTATCTTTGAAACCTTGTGGTGATTGGGAGAGGTTCCAGATAATTGGAGAAGGACAAATCTAGCACCCATCTTTAAGAAAAGGAAGAAGAAAGATCTGGGGAATTACAGACTGGTCAGCCTCACCTCAGTCACTGAAAAAATCATGGAGCAGTTCCTCAAGGAATCCATTTCTAAGGTGAAAGAGAAGGTGATTAGGAGCAATCAGCATGGATTCACTGAGGTTGAGTCATGCCTGATTGCCTCCTATGATGAGATGACTGGCTCTGTGGATGTGGGAAGAGCAGTGAATGTGATGTACCTTGACTTTAGCAAGGCTTTTGATATGGTCTCCCACAACGTTCTTGCAAGCCAGTTAAGTAATTATGCTTTGGACTTCAAGATAGATGGGTGGTTCAATGGACACCAAGGGTAGTAATCAATGGTTTGATGTCTAGTTGGCAGCTGGTATCAAGTGGACTGCCCCAGGGGTTGGTCCTGGGGCTGGTTTTTTGTTCAATATTTTCATCAATGACTTGGAACATGGGATGGAGTGCACCCTCAGCAAGTTTGCAGATGACACCAAGCCATGGGGAGGGGTAGATATACTGGAGGGTAGGTCTAGGATTCAGAGAGACCTAGGCAAATTGGAAGATTGGACCAGAAGAAATCTCTCATAGTTCAATAAGGAGATTGGAAAGTCCTGCACTTAGATCAGAAGAACACCATGCGCTGGTGGACTGATTGGATAAACAGCAGCTCTGCAGAAAAGGTCCTGGGATTTACAATGGACAATAATCTGAATATAAGCCAACAGTGTGCCCTTGATGTAAGGAAGGCTAACAGGATACTGGGCTGCATTAGTGGAAGCGTTGCCAGAAGATCAAGGGAAGTGATTCTTCCCCGCTATTCAGCACTGGTGAGGCAATATCTGGAGTACTGTGTTCAGTTTTGAGCCCCACCACTACAGAACAGATGCAGATATATTGGAAAGAGTTCACCAGAAGTCAACAAAAATGATAAGGTGCCTGGGGCATATAACTTAGAAAGCCTTGGAGCATGCTACATGCTTGGAGAGGTTGTGGAATCTCCATCGTTAGGGGCTTTTTAAGATCTTGGTAGACACAGTCTTGGGTGGGATGATATAGTTGGGGGTGGTCCTGCTTTGAGCATGGTACTTTAAAAGAGAGAGAAGATTTGGGCAAGAGGAGTTCTGGCATTATTTACTCTTCCTTTTTTTTAAAAAGGAGAGAGAACCACTGAAGTTATGTGGTGATTTGGCAATTTGTATGTCCTGGTATAGCAGCTATATTTGAGAAATATCTAGGAAGAGCAAGGCACAACTGCAGAACCATAATTAAAAATGTTATCTGTATAAAGAGAAAGTATAAATACTATTTAATAGCATGCCTCTAGGCAGACAGCTCTCAGGACAGCATAATATAGTTTGGGATTATTATAATTATTGGATTTCTGTCAAAGAACCGTTATGCCACTTAAACGGTTATGCTCTATTGCACCCAAGAGAGTGATGATACATTTTGTGGGGCAATTTGTGCTACAAGCTAAAATATTTTAAATTCTCTCACTTTAAAGAAGAGTCTGGTTACTGCAGCTGGTTGACCTTTGTTGTTGTTATAACAGTTTCATGTTGTAAAATGAATTTTCACTGAAATCAAAATATTTTGGAGGGACATTTAGCTTTCAGTAACAATTTCAATACAGGACAGTTTAAACTGTTCTGTGCTGATTTTGTCTTTTCCATTTTATTCTGTAATGCTGGAATATATTTCAGTAATGTTTAAAGGTCTCATTTAAATGTTTATAGTGACACATTAACTGTAATAGACTTAATTCAGTTTTTCTATCTTTATATTATGCTTTAATATCATAATTTTTTCTGTTGTCAATAAATATTTAGATAGCCTTGTGATTTAAAAAAAAATATTTTATTATTTTCATTTCACAGGATATGTTTAATTTTGCCTTTTTTTGTTTGGATTTAGAATGAAAAGAAATTTTAAAATGTCAGAATGGAATGACTATTTAATTTTCCAGCTGAATATTATTATTATTATATTTGTGTTATTTCCACTGAAACCAGTGTAATTTTACCCATATTCTGCAATGGCGGTTGGGAAGACCCAGGCCACCCAGATTATCTGGCCCTCTTCATTTTTATACAGCAACAGGTTAAAATGAAAGACCCACCTTAACCAGCAAAGTTTACAAATGAGACAGTTTGCAGGCTAAAGAAACAGATTATCTAAAGGCAAGTGTGATGCTCCAGTGATTTTAGAGTGACATGATAGAAGGTGAGTGAGTTGGGCACTAGCCCCAGGCACCAACCTAGATAAGGGATAAGGTTGTCTGCTGCTGCTATCCCAGCTACTGCCACTACCTAGGGTGGAAAAAATGCTTATTATACCTCTGTCGTTTCAATTTTAAATGTTCATATTCTAAAACAACAGCCTGGAGTTGCTGTTCCCTGCAGTCCAGAGTCTCACCTTTTGGAAACAGAAGTTAATCTGTGTTTCTGCAGCCAGAAAGTTTCATCATCATATAATAGTAACAATTGCTCCAGGCAGCACTTAGGAAAGGGATTTGAAAATTTGGTATGCAGTGTGTGTGTCTGATTCAGTGTCAGTGTGTCTGTGATATATAGTAATGCAATTAAGAGAACTCTTGCATTTATAAAGTTTTTTCCTTACTATTTATATTTCACAGGAATAAAAATAGATTAAAAAAAGCTAAAGCTGAGGAAAACCTATCCATGTTCTCGAAACAGTGGTCTTGATGCTAAATAAATCACCAATAGTTCAAAAAAAAAAGACTGAATCCACATTGTGGTATCTTAGAAAAGAGACAAAAGGAGTGTATTTCTGTGTCATCAAAGCTAGAAATGCATTCTTCTAAAATACAGTACCTGTGACTTTTGTTAGTCAGGAAGTTCATATATGCTCCTCCAGGTGACGGAAGGAAGTATTTGACAAGGAGAAATGGGATCCCACCCAAGTATTTTATATCTTGTTTTCCTATTGGAAAAGCTTTTGAACAAATGTTTAGAAAATTATCAAACACAAACAAAGAAACACTTTTCTTTCTGTATATATGATTGAAAAGGCAAATCACAAATATAATATTAGAGGGAAGAAGTAGCCTCTTATCATGAAGAAAGGTACATGAGGTATCTATGTAAGAATAAATCTAAATACAAGCATTACTGAGACAAAGGACTGTGTATTAAACTGTTTTTAATCTGAAATTCAGCAGTTTAAAATTATATTAAAATAGTACCAGAGGATGGTCAGGATCGTTGGCTTAGAAAGTGGTATTTAAAGGTTTGTTTTTTGGGAACTGACTTGTAGGTAGGCAGGTATTAGAAAGGGTTCAAGATGGGCAGCAGGGGTTCACTGATTTTGTAAGAAGCCGGGGTGTCTCACACACAGTTTCTCACAGCCCTGAAAGCAAACAGGCTGTTTTACACAGCAAGGCCACAGGATACAAATATGGTCTGGAAGACTAAGGGAGTATGTACCATGCTGCCCATAACATGAGATAAAGTAACACCACCTAACAAGGCCCCAGAGCAGAGGGCCTGAGTCCCAGTTTTGGGGGAACAAACCAAATTAGAAGACCCAGAAAGCTATGTAAAGCTATGGCCACACAGAGGAAGGATGGAAAATACAAAAGCAGAGACTTGAGAGTAACAAAGGGTTCCTCCTCCGAGAGGGGTCCTTGTTCCCACGAAGTGTCCCTGAGGCCATAGACAGAGGGCATACAACCAGCCCATCTTATCAACCCCACTGGAAGTGGCATCCCACTTCCAGGCTGCTGACATGCTGACACCTAAGAGAGGGAGCCTCAGAGTGAAGCCTGTGTCCTGGCCAGATATACTTTGAGTCTCATAACAGTCCTAGGATTTGGTAGATAAATAAAATTGTTTGACTGTTTGTATTGCTTTTTTTCTGTTGTCACCGTGTATCAATAAATTTGCCTATTATCTAATGGAAAGGTCGTGGTTAGTGTGAGGGTGGGCCCCTTCCCCTGGAACAAAGCCTCTAGGTCCTAAAACCAGAGCCAACAAGAATGAGCCTGAAAATGTTGGTTAGGAAATCAATAAGCTAGTGGACATGCAATACCTGGCACATGGCATAGTTATCAGTATATAAAGTGATATGATTTACTAGTTGGAGATATGTTAATGGACATGAAATTATAGTTAAGAAATGGAATAATGTCACTTCTTACATGTCTATTTATTTTATTTTTCACAGCTGTTAACTACTCAGAAAAGCCATATGTGCCCTTTGGAGAAGGGTTGATGTTTGTTTGTTTGTTTTTGTTTTTGTTTTTTCTTCCCCCCTTCACTTTGATAGCTTTACATTTAACAACTAGATGCATGATACACAATGCACCTTCTTCCTCTATGAAAAGTTTGCTCTTTAAACACTGCTGATTACATCTGATTGAAAAATGTTTTTTTCCACATAGTGAGGGCATTTACACATGTGGTTTACTGCTGAGTTGACTAATCAGCTCCACAGTAAAGAATCACCATCTACATGTGCACCCCTACTAGGCCAGTGTAAATTAATTAACTCTGCCATAGGACAATACTGCCAGGCAAGAGTACTATTCTATGGCAAAGTTTAGTGAGCCACAACACTTGTGTAGACAGTGACCAGGGCTGGCTGGGGTATGAGGGCACTACAGGGTGGGGGCTGTCTGCTGGCTAGCCCTGCCCTGTACCATCCTTGTGCCCCAGCCAGCACCTCCACAGTGCATTGAACTGGGTTGGGGGAGCTCCAGGCTGACCCCTCCCCCTTCCCCCCCTGGACCTCCTGCCAGCAAGGGCTGTGCCACCAAGGCACAATGTGCTGTGGTTCCAGATGTACATGTAAATGCTGTGCCCAGGAGCAATAAACCACAGCATGAACTATGTTGGAGTTCATTCGGGCACATTAATTTCACATGTAGACATGCTCATTATGTGCTAAATTTCATTCAGCATACAGTAGTTTAGGATACTTTTTTTTCTTCTGGATATTGGTTATATAAAAATGCACATCAAAAGTATGATTTAACTTTCCTTCTTCCAAAATCATATTTTCTTAAGGCATTTTTTAAAATGAACATGAAGCCACTTATTTGAAGTTGCAGAATGTGATATCTTCTCCTTTTCCTTTTTTCAAATGATTTTCTTTTCTAAATAACGTGTCTCCTGTATGGATGGTCTGCCTTAGACTGTGATTACTGTGTTTTTGGAAATCTAACTTTTTTTCATCTTGATTCTGTGAATTCCTGACATATTACAGCTAAGTATTGCCTCTTTTTTCTTTTTCACCCAATTATTTGCCAGTTAGAATCCTTACTAACTTGCCTTATTTTATCAGCTTCTGTAAGATCAAGTATGTGCACGCAGCAAATTCTAAGCCATTTAGCGTAGAAAGTACATTTCTAGTGGTGAGTTATTGGGGTGCTTCATAGTTAAACCACTACTTGGTATCAGTTCTTACATACACTCAATATATTTGTTGGAGGAATGATGACAAACTCCAAAGGGAGTGCAGTGGCAGGGTGCTTCCCCACTTTCAGGCCTCGCTGCTGCAGCAGCAGCAGCCAGGGTCTTTAAGTCCCCAGAGAAGGTCAAGATCCTCACCCTGTTCTCTGCACCCCCTCCCTTCCTCTCCATGCTCAGTGACACACCCCCTGTCCCACAATCCCCTCCTTCTCTGCCCACTGCAGCCAGTGTCCCTGGCTAACCTGGGCATGGATGCAGCTCCAGAGCTGTTCCTACCCCACTCCAGCAGGGCTGCTCCATGAGCCAAGCTCAGCTGGGGACAGCAGCAGTGGTAACAGTGCTGGGTTCTTCCTCTCTGTGTAATACCCCCCCACCCCCCCTGGTGTTTCCCACCAGCACAAGACTAGACGCTGAAATGCGGAACTCACCCACCTCTACCACTTTCCCTTACTAAGCCCAGGTCCCCTCAGCCCTGCAACCCTAGCTGGATCAGGAAAAGTGAAACCAGGACTGTGGCAGTGGCAGACATTCACAACCCCTTTCTGTGCCCAGAGGTGTAAGAAGAAAGGGCAAGGGAAAGGGTGTCTGAGAACCAAGGGAAGGTAAAGGAGGGAGGGGAGGAGAAGGGAGCAAGTGCCAATAGTGGGGTAAAATTCTTATAAGACTTGGGGAATTAAAATGCCTGTTTGCTACTCACATGACACGGGCTGCTCACCCAGTAGGGAGAGAGGAGCTGGGAGTGGATGGTGTGACTACCCTTATAGCATTGGTCACTGCTCCCACACTCCCCTTGTTACAATCCTAGATTCACATATGCCCCAAGCCTACCACACATAAGCAGTTTCCAAACATCTACCCCTTTCCTGGAATTTGCCTCTAATTAAGTGAAAACAGGATTGATATTACTGTACACCTTTCTATATCTGTTAGTTGGAGATAAAGAGTCACACCTGCTGGAGCTGCCAGGTTGAGTCATCAGAAAAACTCTGTATGTTACTTTCCTGTAGGTTTTTGAAGCTTAGTATATGATCACAAGACACAATTGGATATTGGAGACCTATGACTGAATCCTAACCACTTACAAAAAGGTTGGTCTAAGGTCTACATTTTATTGGTGACATTCAATTACAACCCAGTTTATCAAATGGAATGCACAAAATGAATGTAAAGATGGTTAAAGTGACTGGTTCATTAGCTAAAATAAATGTATATTTGAGATGCCCAAGGCCTTATTGGGTTACACCATCCAGATAAGTCACAGGTGTACTTTCCAGGATGTTGCATTTTTGTTTTTTCTTTTCTCATTAAGACTGGACATTTGAAGCCAAACCTTATATTTATGCAGACCTTTTCTTAGACATGTTATTATTTCTACTTCCTGAGATTTTTCTCAACTCTATTTAGGAGTTACATTATCTGTCCAATGAATCTTATAGAATAGTACTATTGAGAGGGATTCATCTCTCTAAAATACAAGCTAGACCAAAATTTTCATGAATTTGTTATACTCATAGGTCATAGGGCTGCCCATATGAAGATCTATAGCCCTCAAAGAGTTTCTGTGGGTGCATCTACAAGTGTGCATTTACTGTGCAGTAACCAAAATTACTGTCAGATGTCTACATGGGCATGCTGTCTGCACTGGGCTGGAATGGCTCATTTTGTGGGGGAGGGGGCCACAAATCCAGGAGGTGCACAAAAGAGACAGTGGGATGAGGAGGGTGAGCATGTAGCCTTGCCCTCCCATTCCTGTGCGCAGTCTGTTTCCCTCCTACCTGCTCCCTCCACTTACCCTTTCCACTTACCTTCTGCCCCAGCTGTGGTCCCTCCATCCCTGACCTAGCCCAGCCAGGAGCTGCCATTGTTTCTTTTCCCTGCAAAATGAAGGTAATCTGTGATCCATGCATAAGAATATCAATCCTCTTTAATACAGGTATACTGTGTTATCTTTTTGTGATATTGTGTTTGGTTTGTTTGTTTGTTTGTTTGTTTGTTTTCTGTAGAAGACCAGCTGAAATAACCCATGCTTTGGTTTGCAGACTGCAAAATATTTGCTTTGAGAGTAGGGAAATAATTTCAAAATCAATGCATTGACTCTGTTTTAGATTATTCTTCTATTGTTTAAAGGAATTTACTGAGATCTAAAGAGACTTGTGAGGTATGGAAATAGCATGTGTTAGGGAACTAGAAGCCAAATAAAAACATCAAGATACATGCAGCAGTGTGATGATTATCAGACAAATAAAGAACAGGTTAGAAATGAGAGAAATATGAAAACAGAGCAGAGACTGAGTTTCCGTGGGTAATCACTAGTAATCTGTAAACAACTCTAACAGTGTGACAAAGATAAATAATGTATGTTCAAAGGAAACCAAAAGGCCAGACAGCAAAGAAGAGGCAGATTAATTGGCTTCAGAGTAAAAAGTCATACCACTGTCACATACAGCAATAGGAACATAAGAATACCTGAAACTGGATTAGATGAATTTATATAATACAAAGGTAGCATCAGTGTTGGGCACATCTCGCTGGAGTACATGGCGTTGACATACTCATCCAAATTGAAACCATGAAATAGTAGTAAATTATTATAAACAGATCCCCACCTTGGAGAAAATATCAGTCTGAAATGAGGGTTGTTGACATAATTACATAATTGGAACACCTTGCTAAAACATTCATTATGTAGGACCCCTTGTCACTAAGTGTGACAAAAAAATGCTGTTATCCAATATGCATGTAGTACTCACTAAAATCATTGGGAAAGGACTGAGTTTGGTCTATGAAAAGATGCCAGTGAGGATGATAAAAGAAGCTAGGCTCCAAGAAAGAAGTCCTTAGCTGAAATATGTTCATTAAGGTGGTGAATTATTCCTCAATAGAGGGAACCATAGTAGTACAGAATTTAGAATTTGTTAACCCACTTGCAGAACTCATCAGAACTTTTCTGACAAAATACTCCAGGTTTTGCCTGTAACCTGGAGTCAGCTTTTAATTCCACAGTCGGAAGCTTGGGAATGGAATTCCAGGATTTGGAATATCTAGGGCATCCCCATTATGTGAAATGGCTAAAATTGGAGACTCTAGGCTTTCTCAGATTCAGTTCTGCATGAAGCAAACACGCAATGGTTTGCGGTAAGGGCTGTTTTCCAGCTGATTCAGAGAAAATGAACTGTGGGTCATTCTGAAATGGCACTTGTACTCTTTTTCACATTCTCTCTCTCTCTATCTCTCTCTCTCTCTTTCTCTCTCCTTTTATCTACTTTGGGCTGAAAAGAAGTTGCAAAATAAAATTGTTTCCCACTTAGTCCAAACATGGATACCCAAAGTCTTGCCCATAGAGGCTTAATTAACCCCATGCCAATAGCAGATGAAGCAGTTTCATAGTTGGTAGGGTCAGAAAGAACCTGAGCAGACCATCAAATCTGACCCCCTGCCATGGGCAGGGAAGAATGCTGGGCTCAAATGACCCCAGCTACGTGATTATTCACCCTCCTTTTGAAGACCCCCAGGGTAGGAGCCATCACCACTTCCCTTGGAAGTTGGTTCCAGATCCTAGCCACCCTGACTGTGAAGTAGTGCCTCCTGAGGTCTAGCCTGAACCTGCTTTCAGTCAACTTGTGGCCATTATTCCTAGTTACTCCTGGTAGTGCTCAGGGGAACAGGGACTCTCCCATTCCCTGCTGGTCCCCTGGTAAGTTTATAGATGGCCACCAGGTCCCGTCTCAGCCTTCTCTTGTGGAGGCTGAACAGGTTCAGGTCCCACAGCCTCTCCTCATAGGGCCTGCCCTATTGCCCCCTGACCACGCGTGTGGTCCTCCTCTGGACCCTCTCTGTGCTGGCTGCATCCCTCCTGAAGTGCAGCACCCAGAACTGGATGTAGTGCTCCAATTGCGGCCTGACCAATGTCACATAGAAGGGGAGGATCGCCTCCTTGGACTTGCTCGTGATGCATCTGGATGCATGACAAGGTGCGGTTAGCCTTACTGACTGCGTCCTCACATTGGTGGCCCATGTTCATCTTGGAATCAATAATGACCCCAAGATCCTTTTCTGCCTGTGTGCTGATGAGAAGGGAGTTCCCCAGCCTATAGGTATGCTGCTGGTTCTTTCTCCCTAGGTACAGTACCTTGCACTTGTCAGTATTGAATCCCATTCTATTCTCATCCGCCCACCCCTGTAACCTATCCAGATCTAGTTGTAGCCTGTCCCTCCTTTCTAGCATGCCCACCTCTCCCCACTTCTTAGTGTCATCCATGAATTTGAACAAGGTGCTTTTCATGCCCCCATCCAAGTCGCTGATGAAGGTATTAAACAGTGCAGGCCTGAGGACCAAGCCCCGGGGGACCTCACTGCTCATGTCTCTCCAGGTCAAAAAAGACCCATCTACCACCACTCTCTGGGTGCGGCCCTCCAGCCAATTTGTGATCCATCTGACTGTATAGGCCTTAATGCCACAGTCACCTAATTTTTTAATGAGAATGGAGTGAGAGATTGTGTTGAAGGCCTTCCTAAAGTCCAGAAAGACTATGTTTACTGTAACACCTGCATCTAAGGATTTTGTGACCTGGTCGCAGAAGGCAACGAGGTTGGTCTAACAGGATCTGCCCCTAATGAACCCATGTTGGTTGCCCCTAAGCATAATCTCTCCTGCTGGTCCCTCACAAAGGTGCTCCTGGATAATTTTCTCAAATTGCTTCCCCAAGACAAAGGTAAAATTAATGGACCTTTAGTTACCTGAATCCTCCTTCCTCCCCTTTTTGAAAATGGGGACCACATTAGCCCCTTTCCAGTCCTCTGGCACCTGGCCAGAGCACTATGAGTGCTCATAAAGCCATGCCAGGGGTCTCACAATGACCTCTGCCAATTCCCTCAGCACCCTGGGGTGGAGATCATCTGGACCTGCTGACTTGATCACGTCTAGCCCCACCAGAAGTTCCCTAAGTAGGTCCTCACTGACCCTAGCCCTGGCTGTGCCTCTCCTGAGTTCATCCGGAATCCCAGTGGGGGGATGTCCCAGTCCCTGCTCAGAAAAATGGAGGCAAAGAATTTGTTAAGGAGGTCAGCTTTACCATCTGGTGCAACCACCAGATTGCCAAGCATATCCTGCAGGGGCCTCATGTTACCTGGTGCTTTCTTTTTACTCCTTGTGTATTTAAAAAAGGACTTCTTGTTATCTTGTTTGATCCTGGTCACTAGTCCTAGTTCTGTCTTTGCCTCAGCCTTCCTAACAGCCCCCCTACAGTCTCGAGCAATGGAGGTATAATCCTCCTTGGTGATGGCCCCTCCCTTCCATTGGGTGTATGCCTCCTTTTTAGCTTTCAGAATACCTGAATGCCTTTGGTGAGCTATGGGGACTTTTGAGCACTCTTGCCCCCTTTGACTCACATTGTGACTGTCATCCTTTGGGCTCGGAGGATTGTCTCCTTAAGGAACAACCACTTGTCTTGGACTTCCAACTTCTTTCCCCTCTGGCACCTCAGTACCTCCCCGACTAATCTCCTTAACTCATTGAAATCAGCCCTCCTGAAGTCAAGGGCTGCTGCCTTGCTGCAGGCCTTTGACACCCTGAACCGGATGGTGAATTCCAATAGGTGATGATCACTATTGCTCAGGTGGTTGAGAACCCACAGTCCCCTCACCAGGTCATCACCTGTGGCCAGGACCATGTCCAGCAAGGCATTTCCCCTGGTGGGACTGTGCACCTCCTGGGTTAGATGAAGGTCCTGTATCTTGGCTAGGAACCTACATGAGCGGTCAGACCTGGCTGACTGCTCCTCCCAGCAGATGTTTGGGTAGTTTAGGTCACCCATGATGACCATGTCCCTTGACCTAACTGCCTCCGCAAGCTGACTTGAGAATTCCCGGTCCAGCTCTTTTCCCTGGTTGGGTGGTCAATAGTAGACATCCACCATTAAGTCCCTTTCTTCCCAACGCCTTTGTATTCTAACCCAGAGCACTTCAGTATGCCCCTCCTCTAACCCTGTGCTGTTTGTTGAGGACGTGTATTGCTGTTTGACATAGAGCGCCAAACCCCCTTCTTTCCTCCCCATTCTATCCCGCCTGAACAGTCTGTAGCCCTTGATGCTTACCGCCCAATCATGGGTTGAATCCCACCACGTTTCAGTGAGCCCCACTATGTCCAGGTTTGTGTTAGCTAGCAGAAAGGCAAGTTCCATCTGCTTGTTCCCCATGCTACAATCATTAGTGTAGAGGCATTTAAGGCCTCCTATGGGTGCATGCACCTCCCCCCTGATCCCAGGACTATCCAGACCCCTGTCACTTACCTGGGTACTTCTTGTGCTTGTCACCTGTCTTGGCTGGGAAGTGTCCTCCTGTCCCCCTGTCGTCCCATCCCCCAGTGAAGCTAGTTTAAAGCATGCTGTATGAGATCAGCCAACCTGGAAGAGAAGACACACTTGCCTTTAGGGGAGAGATGAAGCCCATCCCACCTGAGCATGACCCCTGCATGGTAGTGTATTTGGCAAGTTTTGAATTACTGCCCACATCTACACAAGATGCTTACTGCGCAGTAACTCATTACTACTGCACAGTAGCGTCACTGGGCACAAACCACAGTAAGTGTCAGTAGGCAACCATGCCAGGATGTTACTGAGCAATAATGCTGGTTATTGTTCAGTCATTTAGTACTTGGTTATGCAAGTAGTTGGGCTACTATTTTCTCCATGAATTGGATCTGCAATATTTTGCTATACTTAATTACATTAACTGTTGAGTAGCATGCAAATCTGTATCATAACGTTATACCAGTCTTATCAACAAATAACCAAACAAGCTCCCTCCCCCACTTCAAAAGTTCCCCACCCCCCAATCCAGAAAACAAAATTGACAGGAACTCATTTATTTGATTTACTTTGATTTACCTTATCAAATGAGTGTTCTCTTTCTTGGGTGGTTCTCTTCTATAAATACAAAACTCTATGCAAATATGTGCATTTGTGCATAGCAATAAATCAAAATTGAAACTGAAAGCAGTACAGGAGGCCTAATATGTAGCTCAGCATTTGGTCATAGCTGTATAGGGACAGCTGTGCACGTATATCCATATATATATATATGTGTGTACTCACAGGCACATTTATCTATATATAGTACATAAACACACACACAATTGTTCATACAGCAAGGACGGGAAAATGTCATTCAAACTTGCTTCAGTCAAGACCTCTACATGGAATGCATTTGAACTGTTAAATGGCATCATTTCTGCATGTCACAAAGATATTGTGTGCTTTGTTTCATATAATGGGCAGAATAACCTATTTTAACATTGCTTTATTTCAAGTTGCACTGTGCTACAGTCTAGTCTACTGAGTCCACTAAATCTTTTGAATTGTAGGACACAGGGCTACACATTAAAGACAAGGGTTAATGGCATATTTAAGGTAATTCAGGGCTCCGAGTGTATCACAATAAAATGGTCCATTTGCAGTGGTTATGACAGTTGGGACTCTTTGTTCTCTTTGGGGAGGCAGAGATGGCAGCAGGTGGCCCTTTTTCCTTAATCAAGCAGAGAGGGGTTAACTTTTGTTGTTCTCTCTTGCCACAGATACAAAGAGTCATCTTTTATGGTGGTATTAATTGAGTCCCCGGAGCAGTAGGGTCTCCTTGTTAACATTCCTCTGAAATAACTGAAGTGGTTACCTTTTAAGCTACTTTTTCATGCTGCATCCATCCCATTTGAATCACGTTTCCAAAATTTTCTTCCCAACCATAGAGACTTGAGAGAGAGTGAGTGCACAAAAGAAAGAGTTCAGATTGGGACATAGCTTCATGACTTGAGGAGCAGTGGGCCCAGACATAAGTCTTGTATATTCTACGTCTTGTAAAGCTTAGTAAGGGATAACATAATGCAATGTTTCTGATAGTGTTTTTGGAGATTCTAGTTCTTATAAAAGAACACATCATTTAAAATTATCAAAAGAAACACGTGCATTTAGTTCCCTAGTAAACCGCTGTGCCATGAATCAAGACAGTCCACTAGCTTTGGAATTTACTTTTATTGTTGAGACAGTTCATTTACTTGTTAGGCAAAATACGCATCAGCCACACTACCATCACTTGAATTACACACACATTTATCTTTGTGGTGAATAAATTGCAAGAAATCTTTGGTTACACAAACTGTGGACTTGAACACTTCATTTTATTACTATATTAAAATTGTTTTATCTATGTTTGTAATGTATCTGTAATGATGCAATGGCCTTCCTTAATTCATATGAATAAACGATTATTGAAGTAAGAGACCTAAAAAGAATCCACAAATATGTATATGTAAATTACTGAATTAGTCCTCAAACTATTCTTCAAATAGAAACTTGAGCAGTGGTGTATTTTATGGGCAATTAAGTCTCAGACTTATGTATGTTTCACTTTAAGCATGAGGTAAGGAATAGCCAAGTACTTGGGCATAAAGTTAAAGTTAAATATCTGTAAGTCTTTGCAGAACAAGGACCCTAAACAGAAGAGACAATATCCATCATGACTGTCTGAAAGAATGAGTCTCTCTCTTTGTACTGACAAGATTGAGTGCTTTCGTAAAAAATAAAAACAAAAACAAAAAAAAGGAAGAAAACTTCAGTCTTGTTCCACTTGTCACTGAGACAGACAATATCAAGCACTTCATTCTATGGGTCTTATTTTAAAGGACTTATAAAAGGAAACTGTATTCCTGACATCAGCTTTCATTGCCACCAGTGGAGTTAGACAAAGATAAATTTGGCCCCAAACTTTTATCCTTTGACATAGATTAGTTATTATGATCCAAGCAGATGTGAAACTTTAAAAGTCAGCTTCTACATTCGCATCTTCACTTTTAGAATTGGAAAGTTCTACAGACTTCTTATCAGTAGAAAAAAGATTTCTTGACAAGACTCCTTGATGATATTTGCCATGAGTGTTCCAAAATAACTGTTTTATTTATAATAGTCTTTAAGTCTACAGCTTCTTTATTTGTATTATGAAGACTCATATCAAAGTTGACCCCTGACTATCTAGTTATAGGTATATACTTCTACTCTATCATACATATGTTACAATATTATTATAATGAAATATATTACATACTTTACATATTTCATATAACTATATAATGATATACCCTATATACAATTATATTCTATATAATTTATATATTAGTATATGAATTATAATCTATAGTAATTATTTAGTAACATACATGCAGGCTGTTACTATATTATTAATTATAATTGCATTTTATAGAAATACTATCAATCTAAATCGATCCATACTTATTTAAGTAATTATACAGTAAAATAGCTGCCTGTGTATAAGTGTGCATTCATGTGATTTCTAAATTATTAGTTATAATAATTATACAATTACTATTAACCAGAGTTGATCGCTGCATATTTGTGTAATCTAATCTACTAGAAGCTTTGGTTAATTTTTTTCTCTGTTAACCTGAACCATTTTATGGATTTAATTAAATGTTCTTCTTTCTGGGTAGAACAAAAGGGGATTGAGACATTTTCAGGTCAGTATTTTATATTTCTGTTTGATCTCCTTAGTTTAGTGCGGGGTTGTTTTTAATGATATTGCAATAAGAGATAAGAAGTCAGATTTATATATTGGAATATTCTGCAGTACTGGTTCATCTATTTTAATTGCTGAATGCCCTTGTACAGGCAGTCCTTGACTTACAGCATTTCGATTTATGATGAACAGCATTTACATCCTTTATAAATTGACACCATGTTTCATGGTTCCGACGCAGGTTTCAGCTTATGACACTTGATACAGCTGCATTCAGCTGGTAAGTCTGGAAGGGAAGGGGTATGAGGGGGAGGGGGTAGATCAAGGCCTCTGCAATGAAGTGGGGATTGAGGCTGGGGCAGGGACAGGAGCTGGGGCAAGTGCTCTTAATGGTCCAGGAGCTGCTCGTCTGGCAGCTCCCACTGCTGTTCCTGATGTTCATCTGGGAGGGCACAGTGAGGCATGTGCCTCCGGATCTGCATGGGGCAGGCAGAGCCAGGGCTTCACCGTTCTGCACTTCAGGTAGGGGCAGTGATGCTGGGAGCAGGGGCTATGTCCTGCCAGCACTCGTCCAGCCAGGGCAGGGTGGGCATGGGACAGAGCCATTGTGCTGCCTCTGGACAAGTGTCATGCAGCAGCTGGAGCTGCTCTCCCTTCCCCGCACCCTCCAGACAAGCTGCACCCTTTGTCTCATACGCCGCTGCCCAGCCCTGACTGGGCGAGTGGGGAAAGGCATGGGGGTGGGGAATGTGTGCCCCCAAATCAGGGTAGGGTGGGAGATGGAGCGGGGGCTATGGGGGCACCCAAAAATTTGCCATAGTGCCCCCATAGCCCCAGCCACCCACCTGGAGTGCAGCACGGTGTAACCCCAAGCTCACCCACACCATGCAGATCTGGGGGCACATGCCCTCCCTCATGCTCCCATGCCCTCCTGGACAAGTGGCAGGAGCAGCGCTAGGAGCCACCAGATGAGTGACTCCCGACGAGAGGCACACAACTGCCTTCGTCCCATGCCCCTCACCCCAGCTGGACAGTGGTTGTCCCAACCTGTGTCTCAGTCCCAGCCCCAATCCCTCCTTCACTGCAGGGCCATTGATCTGCCCCACCATGCCCCTTCCCACCCCCCTCCCCTCCTACCACAAGAGACTTGCCATCTGGATACAGTTGTATCAAGTGTTGTAAAGGAACCAATCACACATTTATAACCTTGTTCCTATGGGAAAATTGGTTCCAAGTTATGAAGTTTTTACTTAACACATGGTTTTCAGGAACCAATTGTGTCATAAATCTGAGGACTGCCTGTACAGTTTCTAATGGGGGAAAATAATGAGCTTTCAGAGTGGGTCATATAAGAAGTACTTGAATTGATGCAAAATTGGAAATAGGACTTTTTCAATATTGTGTGCTAAAATCTGCCAATCTAAATGCTGAACAAATCATGTGAACTTCCAATCTCCATGTAAGTGGTTATTTTTAGGAGTTAAGATAAAATAATGTTATTCTAAGATGGAGGATGTTTTGGTTAAGTCAGAGGTGACCAACATACAGCCTGTGGATCTGCTTTATCTGGTTTACTAGGAAATTAATTAGGCAACTGACAGTCAGGGGGCAGGTGGTCTGCTGTAGAATCCAGGGCTCTTGGGCCCCAGTAGATATGGTGATTAACATCAGGAGGGTGACCCAGGGCTGATACAGCCACGGTTGCCCTGCAGCCTTTGGCCCATGAACACCACCACTGTACTTGATCCACATGCTTGCCCTGCCTCCTTAGCTACTAGCCCTGCTATTGCCTTATGCCAGAGTTGTCACTGCCCTATGCTCTGTGTCCCTGAATGTTCTAGGCTGAAGCTACCACCATTGTGCCCCAGATTGTAGCTGCTGCTGCTGGGTGACCCAGGCTTGACTCAGCCAGCAAAATGTCCCACAGTCTAGATCCAGCCAAGGACACAAGGTGACACCCCTAATTCATTTAGTGAAATGATATTTGTTATTATTATTGTTACTTAACATTACTATGTCACTAATCACTGCATTAGTGTTAAAATTTCATAAGCCACAGCTTCTATATAGTTAATTTGGTCCTCCAGAGCTCTTTCTTGGGTGTCCTACTAGTTTTTCATATGCCATTTTTCCTGTTGACTCTATTTTCCTTTTATGTCTAGGACTGGTGATATTTCCAAAATCATTCCTATATCTTTGACTGCCTCTCAAACTAACCATCAAAACTTCTTTCCTTCTACCATAAACTTAGGGATAGCAGTGAAACATGTGGGAGAACGTTGTTCTTTAGATATGTAGGATCCAGGCTTTTTAGAGTTTTATAGGTCAGGATAAGCACCTGGAAGGTTATTTGAAGCTAGTGCAAACTCTGGAGCATGGTAGTAATGTGCTCCTGGCAATGGGTACAGACCCATCAGAAGGCAAGATGCTGCATTCTGCCCCAGCTGCAGCTTCCAAAGGTGTTCAGTTGTAGTCTATGTGGGACTACCATTGTGTGTGTGTGTGTGTGGGGGGGGGGGTGTTATGCTTCTTTCTGCTTAGCATCAGCCCATTCTTCTGAGGAAAGTGGGTCACTAGGAACACATTACTCCATTGCTTCAGTGTTCACACTTTACAATTACAATTCAAGGTGTTGATGTTGACCTGTAAGGCTGTAAATGCTCTTAACCTTACATGCCAAAGGAGGAAAGAGGAGTCTTAATGTTCCATCATGATCCCCAAAGCCAGCAAAGAGCAACATCCTGAAAATACCACCTTTATGCCAAGCTCCCAGGGATGGATCCCAGTACTTAAAAGACCAGAGCCAAGAGACCCATTGGGGACTGCCTGCAGTTAAGGCTACAAGTAAAAGGTTACAGGATTACAAGGGAAGGTTAGATATGCAATCAGGTGGGGTAGGACTTATAGCCAATGTGCTTACATTTGTGTTGGAGTTGCTACCAGTGGGTTTGGGATTGGGACGGGGGGGGGGGGGGGAGGAAAATCAGGAAGTCCCTGGGGTGCCAAAGAGACATGCAACAGTCGGAAGGTAATTTTTGGTAGCCATGGTAGTCACTCTGGAACTCCCCCTCATGGTCCTCTAGCAGGACCGGGTGCCAGGAGTGGCCATGCAGCTTCTGTACCACCTCCACCTCTCTGGGTCTCCTTCATTCCCTCTTACCTGCCATGCCTTGTTGTAATTAGCTAAATTGATGGAAAGGGAGGCTGCCCTAAAATCCTGGAGTAAGTCCTCATCCATGCTCATACCCAGTGAGTCCCTCCTGGGTTCCATGTCTCAAGCTTACCCATAGGTGCTAGGTGGGCCCTCCTGGCCCATCTCTGCTCCGGCATAATAAATTACCTTAAGGGCTTATTGTGTGGCATCCGTGAGCCACACCTATGCCGCACAGGTGTTACCAGTCACGTCTCAGTGAGTGCTCAGCCCAATTTCTACTGAGTCAACCTGGGACTGTATTTTTTCTGCCCTTCTTGGGGCTCAGTCCTCTATGCTTTTGTCCCTTTATGCTCCTCCTGGAGCTCAGGTTCCTATGTTTCTAATTGGTCTCTACCCCTTCTGGGCTATGGGCTTCCTGGCTTTATTAAACTTTGCTATACTTGGGGCTGTGTCCCAGACCCTGTTTCTCACCCATCCTGGACTATGCTCACCAATAACAACTCCAATACAAACATAAGCACACTGGTCACACCATAAGTCCTACTTCTTCTGGTTGTATATCTAACCTTCCTCTCTAATCCTTTAACCTCTTACTTGTAGCCTTCGTAGCAGCAGTCCTTGGTAGGCCTCTTGGCTCTGGTCTTTTAAATACTGGGCTCCATTCCTGGTAACTTGTAGTCTTCTGGGCAAGCAACTCCAAGCCAGTTTCTCTAACCATCTTCTTCAGGAGAGAACTTCTCTAGAAGACTGCAGTGACAGACTGTCTTCTGATTTCAAGCCTTGGGCTTTTTTATACCTCCTAAGTCCTACCCCTGCAGGTCAGGTGCGTCTCCCCACTGCCTGCAGGGCTGATTTCATCAGGACCTGCCAGCTAGTTGCCATGGAAGCTGAGAAGTACAGTTGTAGCTGCTTCCTTGTTGCCTAGCTAGGCTATACTCTACTGCTTTACTGTAGCAGAGGCTCACCTGCATTAGGCACTACTAGCCTATGGCATCCAATTATTACCTGCCTCTCTGCATCTGGGTCACTGTACAATGTTCCCTTGCCTGTTCTCCTTTTTCTTAATGACCAGTCCTCTGCCCAGATAACAGGGCTTCCCTGGCATCTACTCTTGTACAGCTACCTTCTATTCAGCTGGTTGAACTCTTATCTGCTGCAATTTTTCCTTGAAAATAAAGGAAGCATTAGTCTCCCTGTTACAAGCCCAAACTTGATCAGCTTCTAAAAGTGCTGCAAGACATTATTTTTCTGGGGAGGCCTTCAGCAGGTTAGGTAAAATTGGGTGTCATTATTTGTGAGGGGTTTTTTTCCTCCTATTTGCATACTTTTATCTGTTTTTATAACTTATCTGATATTTATTGCAAAATGCCCTAAGCTTCTTTTTAGGGAGGATGTGATATAATTATCACTAAAATCCACCTCTGTCTTGTTATATCTTCTTCCAAAATCTCTGGCTCAGGGAGTCTAGTGACAAGTAGTAATACTCTCCCCCCCACCCTCCCCCTGCACTATTTGCCCAGTTCTAGTTTTTAATCAGATTTCCACTGGGTTCTGGAAAAGGTTTTCAAATTAAGCAATGAATAAAAACTGATATATAATATTAGGCTTTTACTGAATAAATATATCCTAGGCTAAGCTTACCTGTATATCTTTACAGTAGAGGGACAAAAATTAAATGGGGGGGGGGGTACAGCTACACATGCAATTAATGCAACACAATAAAGTCTAGAGGAGTTCAAGCTAGAATCAACTGCTCCCAGGTGTAGCATCTACACATGAACTTCAGACGGCAACAATTTGAGCAGAAGCAGAGCAGGTCCAATGTATGCCTCCAGTCACCATCTACACATCCATTTTGACATAGAAAAATACTCTGCCATAAAATAGTACTGTTCTTGACAGCACTATCCTGCAATACAGTGAATTAATCTACTGTGCCCTGATTCCAATGCACATGTAGATGGTGCCACTTTGCAGTGGAGCTAATTAGTCTACTCCACAATAAAGTGCATGTATAGATGCACCCAGCAGCTTAATTTGAATGTTGCAATTGCTGACAATTATGCACTATAAAAACAAGTAAATAATTAATAACTCTGGAGAAAAATTGCTTTCCAAAGATATTCTTAATACTAAGTTTTGCTTATTCATTCTAATACTAACCATTAATTATGGGTAAGCATCAGTATGCATGACCAATATTTAAGTACAGAAACTGTTTTACAGCTTCTCAGTACAAATGAGTTAACTTAAAAAGCACAGTTAAGTAGTTGTAACTAAGAGGCAAATTAGGGTTTCAGACATTAATTTCAGCCTTTCCATATGTAGAAACCACATGCCAGTATATGTAACAGTTATCTATTGCATAATAATAAGGCTCAACAAAATCAACATGCAGTATTTAATGACAAAATATAAAAACTATATGTGGCCATAGAAACTAAATGTTTGTATCATTTTTTACTTAACTTCCCTCTTGGGTTTGCTTAAATGTATTTGCAGAACATTAAAATGACCTCCATATATCACTTCTGTGTGTGGAATAAATGAGAATTCTTTGATTGATTAGCCAATTACCACAAAAAGTGTAGGTTATACACCTGAATATTAACAAGTGTTTTATTAGGAGATGGAAAGAATTAAGGAGCTATAAATAAATCAAATGAGCTAAGCATGCATAGTTAAATAAAATTGTTTTAGAAACTCATTTTCTTTTGGTTTGGCACACTTTTTTCAGCTTTAGTATGTTTTGTGTTTATTCCTATCTCTTTTGTTTGCTACCTGTCAATTTTATTTAATCCCATTGACTTGTTCTACTAATTTTGAATCTCTGTACGAGGGGATGTGTCTACATGAGATGCTATGGTACTGTAGCTCATTATCTATGGTCATGTAGCATTGGTGGCACGAACCCTGATGCCAATGCTACTGCTCAGTAGCAATGACCCATGCACCTCTGGGACTGCACAGTAATGGTGGTTACGGCATAGTCTGGTGTGTGTGTGGACATGCTCAGGGTTCCCAGAATGATCCTGATGATGATAATACCAGCACAAGATTTTTTTTAAAATAAGATATTAATAGTTGTGTAACCATACCAGTTGAAGATTCAATATCCTCCCCTATACAAGTTGATTTTTTGTCAACCATCTCTTTTATCAATATACCAACTCTAATGTCAAAAGAAGCAACTTTTTCAATAGTAGTACCTGTAACACATCAACCTATACAAGTGCAGCAGAAGTTGACATCTGTGATATTGTTATTATTTATTTGAGTGATATGCCATTTTCTCCACAAATGGCTAAGGCTTCTTACTAAATATATATACAGAGAAGCAGAGTCAATATTAAAACAGTTATTTGTAACATAGTTTTCTAAGTCCCCAAATCATGCACCAAACATTTAGCCCTTCCTGCTAAAAGCCTGCTCAAATAAAAAGGTCTTCCATCATTTCCTGACCATGCCTGAGCCTAGGGTCTGATGGGCTACAAGGAGAAAGGAGTTCCTGAGCTGACACACATAACTACTAACAATGGCATCCAATGTGTTTTTGCAAATAGAGTTGTCACATAGATGGTACTTGCATGAGGTTGCCCTCAGCTGAACTTAGAGATAGCAATTAAACATATGGGAGAATGTTGTTCTTTAGATATGTAAGATCCAGGCTTTTTAGGGTTTTATAGGTCAGGATAAGCACCTGGAATTGCACCTGGCAGATTATTAGAAGCTAGTGCAGACTCTGGAGCAAGGTAGCCATGTGCTCCTAGCAATCCGTACCCATCAGAAGCCAGGATGCTGCATTCTGCCCCAGCTGCAGCTTCCAAAGGTATTCAATGGTAGTCCCACATATAGGCCATTCTAAAAGATGTGTCAATGTTACAAGAGCATGGATGGGATAGCAATGGCCAGACCTGAATCTGAAATAAAGCCTTCCTTCCAAGTGGAGGTGGTAAAAGGGACTTTTAGCCATCATAGCAACTTGACCCTGCCTTTTGGACCCTGATCCTCCTTATTTAACTGTGGCCCTACCACAGTTCCTGAGAGAGAGATTTCACATACAGCAAATCAGACAGCTCCTCTTTAATAAAACCATTTACTGGGCAACTGCAGTACAGCAGGTCAAGTCCTTACCCCTCCAAAGACTCAAGCAATTGTCCCCAGTCTAGTTCTCAAATCCTCAGAGCACCAGAAAGCTAGCTCAGTGGTTCTCTCTCCATTCTCTCAGGGGCTCCCAAATTTTAAATCTGCTGCATAAACTAGTTTGAAGTTTATTTCCCTACTTCCTTTGATGCTTCCTGGACTTTACCTTCAAAAATGTTTACAAAGTCCAACTATTCAATTCTTTGTTGTTGCAAGTGTACATACGTATGTTGGCAAGGCAGCTTTGACCCTAAGTCTCTTTTAACTCCTCCTTTCCCCATTGTACAAGTTAGTCAGGGAAACTTGAGGCCTTGTAAGTATAATAAAATGAGCTCATTTAAATAAAAAATGTAACAGACATTCATTGTCTGTCATAGTCTGTCACATCATCCAGTCCTCAACTGCACCAAGGACTGGTTAAGGATTGAGTTAGAAGAGAGAGAAACATTATTATGTCTCATATGTCTGATTATTATAATATTATCGTTATTATGAAACAATAATTAAATATAGGTGACCAGCTTTCATAAAATGTGTGTGTATATGTGTACGTATATAAACTGTATGTGTGTATATGTGTATATACCTATATATATATTGATCCATCAACTGACAGACAGACAGATGAATAGATATAGTCAAAGTTTGATCCTTGAACTAAAACGTTTTGAGTCTTCCTGAACTTTCACATGAATTTAAAATCACTCTTTAATTTCTTTCTTCTTTTTTTTTTTTCCTAATTCCTATCTGATTTCCATGTGCTTTGGATCTCTGAGGCAAGATTCTCATAACTTGGTACAGCTTCAGTTGTTCCTGAAATCAATAGGGCAACATCAGGTGGGAATCTGCTTCCATGTTAAGTAACCTGAATACAAATGACCAGTTTTTATTCTCTGGTAGTTTTTCATTGAATGTATTGCTGGGGAAGAAAACAAAAACATCTTAGAAGTAGTAGTTATGACAATCTTACAAGTCTGTCAATAATTTCAAGATAACAGGAAAAGACAGATTTATTAAAGATCCTGAACTTATAAACAATCATCCACTTGCGGACCTTTTGAAAGTCACTCTGATTAATTTATGCAGGAAAGGTTCTTTGGGTAGATCTGATATCTTTAAAAAAATCTTTTAAAGATATCACATCTACTCAAAGAACTGTGCCTGCCTATGTCCCTGGATCAACATGGCTACAACCAAAAACCCTCATTAATTTAAGTGCTCTCAGAAGTAATATTAGGTCATAAAATCAAGCCAAAAAGTCAACTTCATGGAAATGTTGTATGATGTACACTAACTTTAATGGTGGTGATTTATATATTTACGGAGTAATTCTGTTGAAAATAAGGATGATAAATAAGCTAGATTTATAAATCAAAAGCAGCCTATTGCTTTTGATTTAGTGAGAGCACTTTCTCTCCACAACATATATGATTAACTTTTGATGTCAGAGAATGAATTTACAAATATAAGATTTACAGGCTACTGAAAAACAAATTTTACATCTTATATTTAGTAGAAGATTTGATATGCATTTTTTTTCACATTGTACTTAGGATGGAAATGGTTGGTATGTATGCCAAGGCTTGGAAGTACTGTCATCATGATAAAATAATAATAATAATAATAATACATGTTTTTCAATTTTTTTTTAACCTTCATGATTTTCAAAAGCAAATCAACATTTAAGAGCATTTGGCACATTCACTTGGAGAGGGACCCAAATATATAAGATATTACAAGGTCATACTGCAGAAGCACTGCTCTAAGAAGAATATCTGAAAATTCTCATTTTGCATTATGGAAATAAATTGACCATCACAGGGAAGAGAGAGGGAACTTCAGAAGGAATTTAAACTTAGAACAGCCCATCCATTCATTTTTAAATATATCAAAACTATGTCAAATTGGTTCAGTAAAATATAGAGCGTTAAATTCATTATTATGAAAAGCAGGAATCTTTACAGTAGCAGTCACAGCAAAATGATGCATGTGTGTGTATGTGTAGATAGATAGATTAATGTAATTGCAGAACTTTACAGATATTATACTTTCTCACTTACTAGCTCTTCCACACCACCTAGTGCTGAACAATGATTGTCGATTCCCTTCCATGCTATATGCCAACAAGTCCACAATGCTAACCAGATCATTTTAGAAGAAGCAATGAATAAGATTTTTAGAATGTTATTAGTGGTACAGGGTGCCTCTATTTAATCTGAGATTGTACTTGTCTAAACAGCAGAATGTTAGTTTAGCTACTGGGAATAATATAAATTAGCATGACCATCTACCTGGGCTAATATTACTATAATTTCTCCAGGCCTCTCCCACGGAGAGACACCCTCTGAATATCAACTCCTTAAAAGTAAACAGTTTGGACATTCAAAACCTGGGGTGTATCACAAATCACTAGGAACTTTTAAAACTCTTTGTCATTGGCATTTAAGACATTTGTTGTTCAGTAAACAACTTGATGCTGAAATTGCTTCCAGAAACTCAACTGGCACGGCATACAGAGCAACCAGTACCATGAAGCCCACTCTAGGAATGTTTGAAAGCTCAGACGCTAAAGAAGACATAGGTCTTCATTAATATATTTTCCCTCCAAGCTAAAATAAAATTAATATTTAATCCCCACCATAACCATTTTCATCAGGTTCTAGCATTTCAGTGGTCCAGAAAATATATTATCTCCTTTTGTGTCTTCCTATTTTCCCACCATCTTATCCTCCTTTTTTGTGTTCTCAACAGTAGTTCTGAATCTTTTGGCCCCATGGCCCAGAGAAGTGGTGCAGGGCTGGTCCATGGGCTGGATCAAGGCCTGCACAGCAGGACCAGGCCCTGGAACCCAACACTGCCCCCTTCCCGCCCTGTATGCCAGGACTGGGCCCAAGAAGCCTAGCACTACCCCTTTTCACCCCCATGCAGCAGGATTGAGCCTCAGGGGATGGGCACCACCCCCTCCTGCCTTCACATCCTGAGATTGAAACTTGGGGCCCAGCATCACTGCCCCCTCTCTGTTACATCTCAGCTCTGTGTTCTTGGGCAACCCTGGCACAGGACACAGCCTGTCTGACTCACAAAGGACTCACCCCTTCCCTCCCCTTCTTTACATAAATAAAACTGATTAAGATGCAGTGAGAGACACACCTAAGACCCTCCAGATAAGGGTGACAAGAGTAAAACAACTGCCCTAGGTCTCATTTGCATCTGAGATGGAACCAAATGACCATTCATTTACATGAGAGATGGAGAACAGAAAGCCTGAAGCAGAGACTGCAGTGAATTCTGGGACCAGAGAAGCAGGGGAGCACTGCATGATGGGGAATCTGTGCTCCAAATGCTAATCAACCCATGTTCACACACACACAGCTCAGTATTTATCAGACCAGTTCTAATCTGGATTTACAAAGGACTTCCCCCCCCCCTCCCCTAAGTTTAATAGGCATCTCGGGCCGTACATTCCCTGGTCCCACTATGGGAGGCCTATTTAAACTTGATTGACTAAAACTCGGTTGCCGGGTTAGGGAATGCTGAGGCAACAGACCGAGTCAGAGTGGGTATGGGCAACATTTGAACAATGGTTAAGGGTTTATCACAGCGTCCAGCCCGTTGGAGCCCTAATCACAGGTGTTGTCATACTTTTCCTGAGATGATTGGTGGGAGTCCTCTCCACAAAAGGTTATGAGCACCCCAATAATTATCTTAAGTCTGTTAAAAAACTATGGTAAGATCTGGAAAAGTCATGCTAAGCTGAGGCTTGTGCACAACAAGTGAAAATCCAAAATCCTGATGCTGCAAGCTCAGCATTTTCTGAAGAAACCATGAGCTATCCCATCAGTATATCTGCTATCCATAGGAATTTCAAGCTGGCTCCCAAGTATTTGGTTACTCCCTAATCTTATGTGTTTCCTGATTATCAATCAGTTTCTTGAGATGTTCCAAACCAGATAACCCCTTGTCAAGAGAAAAGACATTGATTTACACTATTGAGAATGCTTCAAAACAGCTGAACTGAGGGTATAAAAATCTGTAAAAAGCAGCATGGGTGTTTCAAAAACAAGAAAACTCTTGTGCTGACACCATCCCCTGTTGTTCTTGGGACGCTGGAAGAGCAGATCATCTCCCTTCAAGGATTGTGCCTGTCAGTTTTGCAGCCCAAGTACCTTGGACTGGTGAGATCCCAGTGCTCTCTCTCTCTCTTTTCTCTCTAGGCATCAATTTCTGAACCTGAACTGTATTAGCTAAGCTTGAGCTAAGTTTCCCCAAATACTTAGTGAAACCAGGGTAGTACTGTAAATGTTTGTTTGTTTTTCTTTTGCATTTTGCATGTCTATTACTACTAGTACCATTATATATTTCATATGCTTAGCAATAAATAACTTTTATAGTCAAACTGGTAGTAATTGGGTATATTTTTCCTTCTTTGCTTCTCTTTCCTCCCTTGCTCTGCAGCAACACTTCTTTTACCTAAGCTAAAGATCCCTGTGAACCCCCAAAATACTGTGGGGTCTGCTCATCCAGAGGCCAAAGATTGGGATGTGCTGAGTTTGAAACACATAAGGGGATCAGCTTGTACAGGCTGATTGACCCAGTTTGACTCAGACGTGCCCTTATGAACTGAATGCTGGCCCATGAGGGTGTCAGCTGGATACCCAGCCGGATTCAGAGGGATTTTGTTCACCTGTGTGCTTGTGTCTGACTGCAGTGTATTGTTGCTCTGATGAACTGATTCTTGGCATATAAGGGTGTCAGCCTGTCCATGATGATCAACCCGGCCAGGTCAGGTGTGTCACGTTAATTTGTGTGTGTTTGTGTGTATGACTGATTTGGTGACTGGAGGACCCAGTCCCATTGAAACTGAGTCCTGCAAGATAGCTCCATTGGGGGTGAGGGCTTGCAGAAGGGAGAGATGCAGCTCTGTATAGTAACACAAGCAGCACATTGACAGAATTACCAAGACCCTAGAAACATATCCCTAATAAACACCCCAAAGTAATGGGCAAATCTGGTAACATCTCCACTCCACCTTGGTGCTGCACACTGGGATTGGATATCCAATCCAGCCTGAAGGGCCCAGGGCTCCCCACCAGTCTGGAAATTTGGCAGCAGGGGAGTGGTGATACCATTCCTCTGCTGCCAAATTTCCAGACCTGTTGGCATCCCGGCAGGTTGGATGATATTGTGCCAAGGGCCAGATGTGGTCCACAGACTTGGGGTTTAGCAGCCCTGTCCTAGAATACTGGTATTAGATATTAGGTGGGACAATCCCACTTTTTCAGGTTGCTCCATTTTCTCAGCCTGTTGCTAGTATCATCTGTCTGACACCTTTTAGAACAAACTGCCATACTTCTCAGTGCCCCTTAGATCTCTTCCTTCTGGGATTTTACAGTACCACCTATTTCTCTGTAGCATATATCTGTCTACAGTGACAATTTCATATAACATTGCGACTGTTGTGACCATTTTTTACCCTTGTTGCACAGCATTGTTTTCCTGAAGAATTGCTAGTGCCCTGGATCCTAAGTCATATTGATTTTTTGGTCTGTTTTCCCTTATCTATCTCTTGATATTTCAGCAAATCTCTGGTAATTATGATTTTTTTGTTTGTTTTCCCTTAGCCGTCTCTTGATATTTGAGCAAATCCCTGATAATTATTAAATCAATTTCTAACAGTAGAGGCACTTTTATTTGTCGGTTTTCTGTGGAACAAATTATGAGCAAGTGACAATACACTGATACCATTCTTTTATTTAGCTATATAAATACAGATGTCAGAATGATTTGAATCGACACTTTATGTTTTAACATCTTTTCCCCCTAAATCATTGGAGCTCACCTCCCAAAATTGCAAGTTTGGCTCTCCAGCCTTAGGTTAGAGCTGTATAAATTATTTTGTTTTCTAGGCAGTGTCTGAACTGAAAAATAATTCAGTTGGCAATGGACTATTTTCCAGGTTTTTTTTCCTAGAAAAAATGAAAAACTGCAAAAGAAAGATTAATTTCGGTATAAATTCTTCTATTTGACATAAAAATGTTTTGTGCTGCTCACTTGTAAGAAAATTAAAGTATACATTTTCACAAAACAAACAAAGTTATCCCTTTTTTCAACCAAGAATTGAAGCCTATAGTACTTACTGAGGATGTGAGAGACCTTTTTCCCTGAGGTGATTTCATCCATGTCTCTTATGAAAAACATCCTGACCAATAATCTATAAAATATAGATTTATAGATCTGGAAGCAGGGTGCCATTGTTTCTTTAATATTCCTCACCATTTTCAAAAACATTAACTGAAATAGGGACAGGAAACCCCCTCTGATGGCAGAAAAATCAAAATTCCAATATATGTAGGTATTTAGAATGTATTTTATTATAATGATTGAGGGACAGGTAGACTTCTAAATTGCTTTAAAATTGTAAATCTATCAATAAAACATTGTGTTCAACTGATATATAATCCTAATGTTATGTGTGTGTTTGTACACACACACACACACACATCTATCTATCTATCTATCTATCTATCTATCTATCTATCTATCTATCTATCTATCTATCTATCAGTTGAACACAATGTTTTATTGTATAGGTATATGTATAGGTAGGTGTGTGTATGTGTATGTGTGTGTATATATATGGGGTGGGGGGTGGGTTTAATCAAAGAATTTGGGATTTTTAAATGGAGAAAACCAGGATTCCTGATTATAACCCTTGTAGCCATCAGGCAGTTATATAAGTGTGAAAGTGTTAGAGCTATACAGAAACTCAGAGTTTCACAATTTCAAAATTTCTTCTGTTATAGAATGGAATAAAATTAAGAGTTTGGAGATTCATTTTGAACCAAAATTCTTAGGGCCAATCAAAATGGTTTGCTCTGACAAAAGCAAAGCCTTTTATTTCAATGTTTTCATTTTATATTACTTTATATTTTAAAAGTTAAATTAGAGGCAATTTCAAAATGGAAATGGAAACATCAAAACAAAAGTTTTCATCTCATCACACACAATGTTTTTTCTTTAGTAAATGAATGTTTTCTAATATAAGTGAGTTCTATTAGAAAAGTTCATACCACTGCTATTTCTAATGCCTGTATTGTTGTTGTAGTTCAGAAAGAAAAATGTGCTACGTGAATATGTCATCTTTTCATGTATGCTGAAGCTTATACCATTAGAATTATTTTGGTTATATGCACTCCTAATCAATATAGTTATATCAGTACCAAAACCATGTTTTGACCAGGCTATGGATATGAAGTACAGTAAACTCTTTGATAACCAGCACCTTACAAGCCGGCATGCTCTGTTAACTGGCATGCCAGCTTATAAGGTAAAGTGAAACTGGAAGTGCCCGCTGTGGCACTTCCCATTTCTCCGAGCCCACACAGCCTGGGGCAAAGCCACCTGTGCTGCCAAGCCCCCATGGCCCGGGGGCATAACAGGCTGTGCAGGGCTGTGTGGGGCCTACCTCCCTGTCCTGCAGGGCCTGTGAGAAGGGCGGCGATGCCATGGGAGGGGCAGAGGGATGCCCCAGAGGTGGTGGGAGAAGTGGCAGCCGGGGCCGCTCAATTAACCGGCATATTTTGTTATCTGGCATCCCCCATTCCTGGAGGATGCCAGATAACAGAGCTTTTACTGTACCATTTAGAAGATTATGGATTGGTTTACCACTTTCTGGTCAAACTGTACACATGCCTGTTGACAAGCTGCTGATCTTCATGATTTATGTACTGTAGTGAGCACTGGACTCCTGTTTCTACAACATTCAAAAGGCCATTCCAGAGGCTTCAGTTTATTTAAGAACCTCCAATTGTCTTTGCTGACATAAATTTCTGGGGACTTACCATAAGGTTCAGCTAACAAATCACTCCTTGAATACTAATACTTTGGATAGTACTTTCAGGGGCAGATTACATCTTCAATAGATAATTCAATAGATAATTCAAAGAAACTTGTTGGAATGTGCAATAAATGGTCAACCTCTGAGTCCATTAATATTGCAAGAGGCAAGATTTCTCAGGGTCATATCTTTATTGGATCAACTGTGTAGCTGGCATAATGCTACACAAGTTCTTGATGCACAAAATTCTTTGTTAGGTCTCTTCTATAAATATTGGCATTTATGAATATCCTGGGTTTGTTTACCTGTTTGAAAATGGTTGTATTCTCAGATTTATTTTAAACTGGATCACTGAGGACAGGATAGATTTTCTTTAAAGACTTTTGTACTTCAGTCAGAGTAAAGGGCATCACAGAGATCTTGACCTCTGCGTCCATTGTTTACATGAAAGCTTCTTTACAATATCAAAGAAAATTCTTTTAAGGGGCACTGCAGTGGATGAAAATTGGTGTTTATGGTCATTAATGTGCCCTCTTATCATTGTCTGTTAGTTTCAGAGCCAGAGCACTATGTAAACAACAAAAATAGAAAGGAGGAGAGAAAAAAAACCCCTCAATATAGAATCATAGAAAATTAGGTTTGGAAGGCATCTTAGGGGCGTGTCCACATGAGCATGCAGGTCCATCTTGAAGCATCTCAAAGCCCTTTGAGACACTGCAAGAGGCATGTGCAGGAATGAAAAAACGTTCCCCATGCTGCAAATTTGCAGCGTGGGGGCAAAATTAGAACCCATATCCAGAGGTCAAAACAAACCATGGGGAAAAAAGCAGGGTAGGGCACAGTCCTGGGCCATGCCCTGAGGCAACCAGAGGCTTGGTCCTTCACAGAGATACCCTGGTAGCCAGGCAGAGCATCTCAATGGCTGGCCCTTGCCCCTGTGTTGAAGCATGGGGCCTGGCAGTGTGGGGCAGGCAGCATGCCAGCTGCAGGGAGCTGGACCTGGACTCTGTGCCGGTAAGCAGGGGTAAGGGAGATTGGAGGAGGGGGGGGGGAATGGTAGCCCCTGGTGAGGCCACAAAGCCTGCCAGCTGTCAAGGAGATAGGTGCAGTGGGGTTCTGGGGCCCTGCACCCCTAGCTGCTGACAGGAAAAACTCATGATGTGTGCTTGTGCAACTGTCTCTCTCTTGGGGCACAGGGGGCAGGGGGGCAACTACTGCAGGCCTGGCTGCTAAGCTACTGTATTACCAATCAGTCACGATTTACTCAGGGACCAGCTCAATACACAATAGCTAGCTACTAGATAATGAGTTAATGAGCAAGGATTAATGCCTACAAAACCACAGACTAAGGAGAGGAAAGAATTGATACAGAGATGGGAACTGCTTCTGCTAGAAGACAGAGACAGTCAGTTGCACAAGCACCCATGACACAAGTTTTGCCTGTCAGCAGCTAGAGATACACGGCCCCAGAACCCAGAAGCTCCTGCACCTATCTCCTTGACAGCTGGCAGACTTCGTGGCCTCAGTAGGTGCTAGCAGGTTTGAAGCCTTCACCCTTAACACACACACTGTCACCCATGTCATGAGTTTGGCTTGTCCACAGCTTAAGGTAAAGTTTTCTCCAAACCCCTGCACCTATATCCTTGAACCCTGTGCAGCTTTATGGCCTCAGCAAGAGCTACCACCCCTGCAGTTTTCACCCCACTGTGGCTTAATACATACACATGGCATGAGTTTTGCTTTTAGGAATGTGAGGTGCAATTTCCCAGAAACCCCTAGACCTATCACCTTGAAATTTGGCATTTGTCAGGCTCTCAGCTGATTCTACCACCCTGTAAGTTTAATCTGAATCAGCCAAAAGACAACAAAATTATAGATATTTCATTGATTCTCCATTATACTCTATGGCTGAATCTCCGAATTGGCTCTGAATCTTCCAAAGTGATTCGGCCAAATCGAACTGGAAAAATGATTCAGATCTCCAAATCAAATCTCTGGCATCTGAATTGGCTGAATCCAAATCTGAATCAAATAGTGCCCTATTCACACAGGCCTAATATTTATTTCATGGTATATTAAGACATGATTTTTGTAAATATCTAGGTATCTACCTCCTAGCAAGATAAGTATTAAAAATTCTTGATAATCCCACTAAATTCCCATCTGCAGATTTTGGTACCTAATTCCCAGTAGAAGTTTTGGATGCCTAGGCGAAGGGTACCTAAGTGTGAAACAGGAAGTTTTCCAGTTGTCCGGATTTTTGAATCAGTGATTTCTATCCCAGCAAGTGTTTCTAGAAAGAACACAGAGCTGTACTAAGTTATCAGTTTGTTGTTTTGGAGAGAACCCCACATTGTAACCGATGCAGAAATTCAACAACAAAAAAACTATAATGCTCCAATATGTCACCGATATTATTACACTTGATTTGTATGAATTATATATGAGATGTAATCTTCTTAAGCCTAAGGACAGCATGTGTGTATGTATGTGTGTGCATATGTATATACAAATATACACCTTTAATAATATGATTTAGTAATTTAAATTAATCTGATCTTTCTAAAGTACTTTAAATCTGTGTGATGAAAATTTTCTGGTTGATGTAATGTAACCAGTGATGTCTAATCTCATATGCTATGATAAATCATTTTTTTTCTGACATATTTTAGTAATTGTTTGCATGGGCAGGTTTCATAAGCACCTACAGTTTTCATTAAATATCATGCAATATACTTTTTGAATTTATATCTCAATTCCACTTCAGTCACAATTTCTGAGTATTGAATTTTGATGAACAATGATAAAACATCATCTTTTATGACTTCATAGAAAAAGAATCTTCCTGTAAGTAGTTCATCTTATTACAGAGGTCATATTTTCTTTTTCTCTTGGCTTTAGCTCACTAGATAATATATCCGTATTTAAAATGCATGAGCTTTTAACCTTTTGGGGAAAAATACCGATTATAGTAATTTTTAAGGGCTCAGATGTGGAGTAAGTAATACTCTATGCCTCTGCCCCAGTTTAATTTTAAATCAGTTTATTTTTATATATTAGAAATAGATTGGTAATACATTTGTGGCTTCAGGAATGGACAAATGTTTTGATAATTCTCAGTTTCCTTGCTGCTAGGCTCATCGCTATTTTAACAAGCTAAAATCTGCCATTAAGGTAATGCTTTGATTGATATTTACCACAGACAAAACCCCTCAGACTTTCACACTTCCAATTTTAACAACAACCATAAATCTGCTCTACATGTGGCATTTGTCAAATGGTGTTAGCTGAAATGCCTCTGTAGCCACAGTACCAAACCCTTTGTGTTCAAAACCTTTATTGTAGTCACTGCATTATCCCTAGAGGATGATTTCAGGATCAGGCTGTTTTGTATGTTAGCAATGTGGCTAAGTAGTGGCTGCTCTGGGAACCATAACTTCCAATTTACTGGTTCTCTGCCTCTAAAATATCAGCTACAAATTAATACCAAGATGTCAACCAGCTATCAATGAAATTTAATCCCATCTCTCTTTTTTAGATAAAGTAGAAAAGAAAAGAGGCATTGGAGCACACTAACTGCAGTATAAGTGTACATTTAGCATGCAGATGATACCCAAATCTACTTTACAAATGCCCAGATGAGGTAGGTGGAATCTGCACCCTGAGTGTTAATACCATATAGTGGCTCATAGCTGGTTGGAGGGAATAAGGGTTGGGAGAGTGAGGAATGGTTGGAAACAGGGGCTCATGAACGGTCTGTGTATCTTCCAAGAGATACTGGAGCATCCTCCTCAGCATTTAGCCGAGCTCAGATGTGAATTAGGCGTCTTAATGTTCAAGCTAAATTGAGGAAACATCCAAGAGATTTTGCTCATTGTTTGTTACTCCAGTGTGTATCTTTGGGGTGGGTAAGGTGATGTCAGTTTATGTATTTGGCTGTTTCTAAGATAGTATCAGTGATACAAGAACAACTGGATATAAACTGGCTTTGAACAAATTTGGTTTAAAATGCAAGAAGGACTCTAAACATGAAAAGAACGATGTTCAGGAAGAGCCTTCTGCAAGTGTTTACCTGGACAGGTGCATATGGAAGTGATGTTAAACCATTCTTAAAGTATATGGTATAAGGTCTTCCAAATTCTTTGTTGTGTTAATTGAAAATAAATTGTTGTTTGGATCAAAAGAATAAAACAGCTCTTTTCTTTAGGCTTGCTTAGTCAAGAGGAAAATTGTGTTTTAGCTGTAATGTTTTGCTTTTATGTATACATGGAAAATAGAAGTCCATCCATTTGAAATAGATAAAACTTCTAAAGGAAAAGCATGTTTATGTGGATGCACCTAATGCAAACCCACTTCCAAACACAGCCTGAAAGACCCTGAAAGGTGTTTTTCACTCTCCACAGCCAAGGTATTACAAGAGTCACAACTCTGGGTTTCAGTGGCATGCCTCCAGCAAATGTTCAGCAAAGCACCTACTTATGAGCACTGTTGCAGGTAAGATGCAGTGGGAAATAGGAATTCTCCCTAGCAAACCCACCCTCCACTCCCTGCATCCCTCTCATCCCGGAGAAGGCTCATCCCTTCAGGCGCAGATGCTTGAATTCCCAGCCTTCCCAACTCCCAGAGCAGGGGGGTGAAGCCCAAGCATCTGGGTTTTCCCATCTGGGATCCAGGCATTTCATTGCATGCTCAGTTCCAGGTTGTGAGCAGCTGTGTGGCTTCCAGCATTGGGTGAGGGAAAGGGTCCAGACAGGAGACTCACCATAGGACCCTTGATGTCTTCCTTGTCTGCAAACTCTGCATTTGTGTATGTGAGGCTTGGTCATGGATCCTGAGATGCTGGATCCAGGATATTCATCTAGAGACATGCATAGACAGTGCTGGTGAAATGAGGATCACATGGGACCTTCAGTGTGGGGGTTTGGAATGGACAGATTGGTGAGTACTTGCACCAATGTTGCTGTGGAACTTGAACGAGCCACCTAGGCCCCTAGGTGCCTTGAATGAGGCACCTAGGAGCATGCTACAAAGGTCTAAAAACAAGGTCTACAGATGGCCACTCACTGTCTGAGGGAGAAAACACATGCAACTACGCAGCTGAGAAAGTCACAGCTTCAGGACAAGGAGTTTCTACACAGGGTCCAAGAATGCTTGGGATCCAACTATGACACCCCTGTGTGATATCAGCACCACCTCCCACAGGGACACCATTGCCCTCCCAGGCAAGACTGGTGGGGCAGGCTGCCACCCATCCTCCCCCCAGTATGAAAAGCCCCACTCTAGGGACTCCTCCCTGGAGTGACATGCCCAAGAGTCACACTTGTGGGGGCCCTGGATTGCAGTTGTGGGAAAATGCTCCACACTGTGCATTGATTGGGAGATGCTGGGGTGGGGGGGGGGGCAGAACAGGATATCTGGCATGTGGAAGCCATGGCCCAAGAACTCATGGTCCAAGGACTAAGGAAGGTATCTGGTGGGATCTGCTCTGGGGATCAGTATTGGGGGAAGGGAGGGGGGACAGGTTGCCAAGACCCACTGCCAGGGCCAGCATTGACTCAGCCCACCTTCCAGGGCCAATTCATTATCCCCAGCCACTGGTGTTCACCAGCATAGGAACAGGTCCACAAAGAGGTTCCAAGCCAGTCCCAGAAAAGTGTGGGATGCACTGAATAGAGCAAGGGTCTGGCACTCCACCTTCCAGCCCAACATTTGATTAAAATGAGGCAAGTCTCTTCCTCAGGCTGCATTCTTCTGCAGCCCTGATATGTGACCCTAGGGAAGGTTGGGGAGGGAGAGGGGAAGGAGGAACAATGCCTGAGCAGCCTGGGTTGTGGGCAGTAGTGCCAGTGATACAGAGCCACAGGATCCTAGGGCTGGAGGGTCATGACCTGGTGCCAGGGAGGGGGCACTTGAAGCCCTCTGGCCCTACTCATCCAGGGAGGGCTCCCAGTCCATGCATGTGAGCTGCTGCTTGGCCAGGGCTTCACAGGTCTAGACAGCTTGCTGCTGTGCAGGGCTGAGGTGGCACCAGCATTGTTGGGAGAGGGGGAGTGGAATATAGGCACCCAGGGCAGATGCACACCCCCCACACCACACACCGAACCAAGGTGCTTCCCCCCCCCCCCCACAACTCAGGTATCTGGAGCACATACACACAAACATACACGGAGCCCAAGGTTGTGACAGACACATACACACACACTTGGTGGGGCATAGGGAGTAGTTGGTGGGCATGCATAATGCATAGGACTGCTGGCTGATGTCTCTTGCTTATGAGGGTGCATGCCATGATGAGTAGCTGCTGCATCAGGTCCTGGGGAGTGGTCATGATGTCCCTGCCAACCAATCAACAGTGGTTCAGACATTTGGCTCCATTTGGGGGTCTTTGGTAGCTCAGGGAGCCCACCAGGCACTCTGCAAAGTATGCAAGAGTCCCCCCCGCTGCACCTGCTGGACTTGGGATGTGTAGGAAGGCTGCAAGCTTCCTGCCATGCCCCCTTCCCACCATGGTCTAATGTGTTTTGTGCTTGCTCCTGACCTAAACTTGAGTGCTTAGAGTAAAGCTCAAAAGTTAAAGCACTTTTGCCTCAGGCTTCTTGAATGCCTCTACTTAGTCCCTTGTCAATGTTTTATATTGTACTTGGTATTCATGCTGTTTTCTTTTTAATGAAATGAACATAATTTTTGCTGATAAAAGTTGCCTTACACTTTTGGCAATAAAAGGGCCACCCTTTTATTTAAAGGCCACCACAACACATATGATTCCATGTATTCCACCCCAAGTTCTAAGAAAAAATACGTATGAAAAGGAAGAAAAGGAAGGAAGTATATTTGGGATTCAAAATATAGATTTGTTTGAAAAATGCTTGTTAATTATAGAATGTGTTTTAACTGAAAGAGGAAGCTATGGTAAAATGTTGCAAAAATGTTACCATACTCTCTATGAGCTAATTGTTTTAGAAAGGATATCAGATTTGCTCAGTGAATGAAGAATATTATCCTCTTTGACAGATGGTTGTGAATACTAATTCCAAGGATGTTGTGGGAGTTAGAACCTAGCAGCATTAATGTTGTCTTTGACATGTTTTAGCTATAAAGGAGAATAGATCAAAAAAGATGCTTCCACCTAATTCTTGTCCATTCCAATTTGATATAACATATCTATTTTCTTGTTGAGTTAAATGTGTTTGTCAGCCAATTGTGATGCCATAGCTAAAGCCACATAAAAAACAAGTGACTCAGTGAAAAGCTGGATATATTGCAGTACTACAATATTCATATTCAAATATTAAACTTGCCTAAAGCCTTAATAGATTATTGTTTTATGCCATATACAAATATACTTTCATTGCAAAACCAAGACTTTGGGGAATATTATAGTACACATTGTTCTGAAAGGAATGGAGACAAACAAGGTAAAATTATTCATTCAATGACAGGATAACCAAAACACTTGGACTCCTTCATTGTGGACTTGAGATCTTCCACACTATTCCAAAAGAAGAATACAGCTTGAGTTGCCACACAGTTGTCATGAAAAAAATAATGTATGGGTTTGTATCTGAGACATGCAGGTCCCCCGTGTATGTTCAGGAACTACCAAAAATAATAGAAGAAAATAACATGTTAGAAATTAGGTTAATTTCTTTAAAAGTTCTTCACTCTTACAAAGATAGGTCCAATTTCGTTATATATGCAGCAAATCTGGAAATGTATTAAAACCCAGTATACAGGGGTGTAGGTTGTAGCCGTGTTAGTCTAAGGACATAGACAGACAAGGTTCTTTGAGTGAATCTGATATCTTTTATTAGACCAACTTAAATAGTTGGAAAACAATCAAATTCACCCAAAGAATCTTGTCTGCTTCAAACCCAGTATGGCATTCATTCAATTAGATCATAAGGAAATATCTTCTCAAATACTACTTTATCTTCCATCTGTCCATCTTGGAAAAAAACCCATAGTGACCACAAATGAAACACCAATATTATCAGTCAGTAACAGTGGCACTTCAGATGTCTTAGACTTGCACTGTGATTTTACAAATAATGTTATAACCAAGGTATTTGAGAAGGCAGAGACTTGTTAATTCCACATATGTTAAACATTAATGGTGTCTTCTGTAAAGTGATAAAAGAATATTTTGTGCCACAATTTCTGTATACCTCTCTGCAAAGGTAATGAAATTTTAGTAAATGAGCATAAAACCCAAAATCTTAATCTGTGTTTAGAGGATGCTATTTAAAAACATTTAAGTTGGATGCAATGGTTGTATAGAATCTCTTAAAGGGAATCCTGAAATTGTTTTCTTCCCTCAGATCACTCTCAAAAAAGACCTAAAGACCATCCATTAAAATTCACATAGAGTCTGAGATTGTCAAAAGTGCCCATTTTAGGGACTTCTTAGGAAATGTTTTCTTTCTTAGAAAACTAACCAATTGCCCGTCATGAATGACGGAGTGTTTCAGGAAGTGTTTGCATGCCCCCCCTGCTCGTCCTTCGGGACTGGCCATGTAAACAGTCCCCCCACTGCTGCCACCTCCTCTTCTAGTCTCTGGTGCAGTGGCTCCCTCCCCCCTGGCCACCTCCATCTCCTCCCCTACAGCAGAGGGGCTTCTCACCTCCGTGATTGAGGCGGCAGTGGTGGCTCCCTCCACCTCCTCCCATGGAGCAATGGGGAGTCCCCCACCTCCCTGCCTAAGGTGATGGTGGCACCCTCCTCCACCCGCCTCTGCTTCCACCCATGGAGAAGTGGGGCTTCTCCTGCCTAAGGAGGTGGTGGTAGTGGCTCCCTCCCGCCTGTCTGCCACTGCCTCTGCCTTAGTCTATTGGCAAAGGCCCCTGGGACCAGGCCCCACAGACCTGCGTGTTAATTCACCTCAGTTTATACTTACTAATGTAAACTGTATAAGAATCAGGATGTGTAGGATCAGTCAGACAGGAGTACTGATGCTTTTCTTCCTAGGATTTAGAAAAACCTTAAATACCATGTTTACTCTGAGCAAATGGTTATCTAAGACTACTATTACTCAGAGCTTCAGTACAAAACTGGAGATAGGACTGTTGAAAGTCTCTTGGTTAGGGTCAGGTGTAGAGCAATAAGGGTGATGTCATAGCGGATGTCTGCTGTAAAACACCAGATGAGAAGGATGAATTAGATAAGACTTTCTTCAAACAGCTAAAGGAAGTTTCCACATAATAGGCCCTGGATCTTATGGAGGACTTTAGTCATGCTGACATCTGCTGGGAGGGTGATACAGTAATGCACAGGTGATCAAAGTTTTTACAGAATGTTGGAGACAACTCTCTGGTGCAAGTGTTGGAGAGGTGAATTAGGGGCCATGCTTTTCTTTACCTACTACTCACAAACAGAGAACAACTGGTGGAGAATGTACAAATGGATGGTAACTTGGACAGCAGTTGCCACAAGATGATTGAATTCAGGATCCTGAGGAAAGGAAGGAAGGGGAGAGCAGAGTAAGGGCCCTAGATTTCAGAAAAGCAGACTTTGATTCACTCAGGAAACTGATGGACAGGTTCCCTGGGAAGCCAGTTTGATGGGAAAGGGATTCCAGGAGAGCTGTCTGTATTTTAAATAAATGAACCATCCTGATGTACAGGAAGACTAGCAAGTATGGCAAAAGACCAGCTTAGTTTAGTAGGTAACTCTTCAGTGAACTAAAACACAAAAACAAAGCTTACAAGAAATGGAAACTTGGACAAATGACTAGGAAGGAGTATAAGACTATTGCTCAGGTATGCCAGGATGAAATCAGGAAGCCCAAAGTGTATTCAAAGTTACAGCTAGCAAAGGATGTTAAGGGTAAAAAGAAATATTTCTACAAGTAGGTCAGCAACAAGTGGAAGATCAGGGAAGGTGTGGGTCCCTTACTGAAAGGGGAAGGTAACCTAGTCACAGATGTTGATGAAAAGGCTGAAGTATTCAATGCCTTTTTTACCTCTGTCTTCACAGGCAAGGTCAGCTCCCAGGCCATGGCACCTGGCAGCACAGTTTGGGGGGATGGTGAGCAGCTGACAATACTGAAGAAACAGGTTAGGGACAGTTTAGAAAAGCAATCCACTTCAAGTAATGCACTTCTAAGCACTTTGAGGAAAAGAAGATTAGGAACATTCAGCATGGATTCACCAAAGGCAAGTCATGCCTGAACAACCTGATTGCCTTCTACGATGAGATGACTAGTTCTGTGGATGTGGGGAGAGCAGTGGATGTGATATACTTTGACTTTAGCAAGGCTTTTGATGTGGTCTCCCACAATATTCCACAGGTCCAGGAGGATTGGAAGAGGGCCAATGTCATCCCAATCTTTAAGTAGGGGAGGAAGGAGGATCCAGGGAACTACAGACCGATCAGCCTTACGTCTATGCCAGGAAAAATCCTAGAAAAAATTATCAAGGAAAACATCTGTGGGAGCCCACTGGCTAATATGATGCAGAGGGGTAACCAACATGGGTTTATAGCAGGCAGGTCCTGCCTGACTAACCTAGTTTCTTTTTACAACAAGGCCACTAATTTTACAGTAGAACGGGTAGCAAACTGGCTCAGGGGTCACACTCAGAGTGGTGGTGGGGGGGGTCAGTGTCAACCTGGAAAGATGTGTGCAGTGGAGTCTCTCAGGACTCAGTTCTGGGGCCGGAGCTGTTCAACATCTTCATCAGTGATCTGGACGAGGGGGTGGGAAGCACCCTGTCCAAATTCACGGATGACACAAAAATATGGAGTGAAACAAACACCCTAGAGAGGAGGAACCAGATCCAGGCTGACCTCAACAGGTTGGGGAAGTGGGCAGAGAGCAGCAGGATGTAATTCAATAAGGACAAGTGCAAGGTGCTACATCTAGGAAGAAAAAACTGCCATCATACCTATAGGCTGGGGGCAACCTTCTCAGTACCAATGAGGCAGAAAGAGATCTTGGAGTCACTGTTGATGAAGCAGTCAGCAGAGCCAATCTCATCTTGTCATGCATCCGTAGGTGCTTCACAAACAGGTCCAGGGAGGTGATTCTCTCTCTACGTGGTCCTGGTCAGGCTGCAGCTGGAGTACTGTGTCCAGTTCTGGATGCCTCAGTTCAAGCGGGATGCAAACAACCTGGAGAGGGTCCAAAGAAGAGCCACTCATCTGATTGTATGTCTGTAGGGAAGGCCCTATGAGAAAAGGCGAAGGGACCTTAACCTCTTCAACCTCTCCAAGAGAAGGCTGAGAGGAGACCTTGTGGCGGCGTACAAATTCATAAGGGGAGAGCAACATGAAGTAGGCAATGATCTGTTTACCAGGGCACCCTCCTGGAACAACAAGGAACAATGGCCATAAGCTATTGGAGAGTAGGTTTAGACTAGACATTAGAAAAAAAGTTCTTCACAGTCAGGGTTGCCAGGATCTAGAATGGGTTTCCAAGGGAGGTGGTGCTCACCCTATCCTTGGGGGTCTTCAAGAGGAGACTGGACAGGCACCTGGCTGGGATCGCATGGTCCCATGTTTGGTGACCCTTTTCTTGCCTGCAAGGGATGTGGGTCAGGCTAGATGACCCACTGATGTACCTTCCGACCCTAGAATCTATGAATCTATGAATATTCTTGCAAGGGAGCTAAGGAAGTGTGGGTTGAATTAATGGGCTGTTTAAGGTGGATAGAAAACTGGCTGGATTGTCAAGCTTGAAGAGTAGTAATCAATGGATTGATGTCTAGTTGGCAACCAGTATCAAGTGGAGTGCCCCGCCCCCCCCCCCCCAGGGTTGATTCTGGGGTTGGTTTTGTTCAATATCCTCATCAGGATTTAGAGACACCTAGACAAATTTGAGGATGGGATGGAGTACACCCTCAGTAAGGTTAGAGATGACATCAAGCTGGGGGGAGTAGTAGATATGCTGGAGGGTAGGGCTCAGATTCCGAGAGACCTAGACAAGTTGGAGGATTGAACCAAAAGAAATCCCATGAAGTTCAGTGAGGACAAGTGCAAATCCTGCACTTAGGACAAAATAATCCTATGCACCAGTACAGGCTGGGGACCAACTGGCTAAGCAACGGTTCAGCAGAAAAGGACCTGGGGGTTACAGTGGACAATAAAGTGAATATAAGCCAACAGTGTACCCTTGATATGAGAAAAGTTAATAGCATACTGGTTGCCAGCATATCAAAGGAAGTGATTATTCCCCTCTATTTGGCATGAGTGAGGCCACAACTGGAGTACTGTGTTCAGGTTTGGGCCCCCCTGGAGGCCACATCTGGAGTACTGCGTTCAGGTTTGGGCCCCCCACTACAGAAAGGATGTGGACAAATGAGAGACAGTCTGGCAGAGGGCAACAAAAATGGTTAGGGGGCTGGGGCACATGACTTATGAAGAAAGGCTGAGGGAACTATGTTTATTTAATCTGGAGAAGAGAAGACTGGGAAGGAATTTAATATCAGCCATCCACTACCTGAAGGGTGGTTCCAGAGAGGACAGAGCTCGACTGTTGTCAGTGGTGGCAGCTTACAGTACAAGGAACAATAGTTTTAAATTGCAGCAAGGGAAGTTCAGGTTAGATATTAGGAAAATCTCTCTCACTAGGAGGGTAGTAAAGCACTGGAACAGGCTACATGGTGAGGTTGTTGAATCTCCATCCTTGGAGGTTTTTAAGACCCAGCTAGACGAAGCCTTGGCTGTGATGAATGATATAGTTGGGGATGGTTCTACTTTGAGCAGGGGTTTGGAGTTGATGACTGCCTGAGGTCTCTTCCAACCCTAATTTTCTATGATTCTATGACTAGGGAATCAACAACCCCAACATTTAAACCAGTTACAATTTACCTCTGATTCTTTTAAAAGTAATTATCAATTACACTGCTGTGGTTATGTCTGCTCTTGCCCTTATCTTTAATAAAGCAATAATGAATAATAATTGAATTCCCATCTTTTATTTTGAAGACTGTCAGCTACTGAACAATTATATCCAGTTTATTAAAATTCAGCACATTATGTATTTTATGTATATATACTTATACACTCACGTTAACATAATTCAACAGAAACATTAAATAGAAAATGATAATGAAATCTCTAGAGTTCCAGCTGGCAAAAAAAAAAAAAAAAAGATGGCTCTCTCAGATTCAGTGGAAATAAGTATATTAGGAGATGAGTTCCATCCATATTTCTGTGTGGTATATTTATTTTCTTATTGGTTATAGTGTCCACTTCATTATTTTGTCCTTGTGTATTATTTTTATATGCTTCAGTCAGCAAAAAAAAAGGCATTCCTCCTTCTCTTCTTCCTCCTCCTCCTCCGCCTACATATATTAATTTATTTCCTATAGTGCAGCAGACTGGTGAGGACTTCTTCTCCCCTTTCCCTCAATCCCCAAGAAATTCACTAATTTAAAGTATATTATCTGCCAGGAAAAAAAAAAAAAAAAGATTTTATTTAGGGACCAGAGGCAGGAACAAAGGAAGGCATTTTGAAAAATAATTATAAGACAAAGATAGATGTTGGTTGAATTTTAAATGACTCATTCACACGAGGCAGAGCCATTAGGAAGATTCCCCTTCTAAAATAATTAAGTGAGAAAATCCTCTCTTAATTCTGCTCCTCCAATGTATTGTAATCCTTTCAAGACATTAAATATTATTGGATTAATGGCTATTAGTGTAAGGCTCTGCTACTGTATCACAGTTTTGTTAAGCAGTGATATAAAGAACTTCCACTTAGAAGGCAGAAGAGATCATTGGAAAGTCAATAGCTGTCTTTCAACCACAAAAGGGTCAATGAAATATTCTAGAAACTGTCTCCTTTTTTCCAAGACAACTAGAAATTCCCATACCAAATTCCTTAGAAATCCAACAGTGGCCTGTCCCACCTGACTCGCTGGATTTGGGGAGAAACAGGAATGATGTATTTCATTCTTCATATGTAAATGGAAGTCAAATTTCTGGTGAAGTCAGGTGTACTACAGAGGGTCAGGTAGAATGGTAAGATTTTTTTAAATATTTTTTTTTTATGTAGAGGTCCTATTATTGGACAGACTTAAGTTTGTCCCAAATCACAAGGTGGGCAGGCTGCCTAATCCCCACACTTGCCCCTCTGCCTGCAGCACTGCTGCCTTTCCCCCCATTTTCCCTCTTACTTGTCCCTGGTGGGGCAAAGTCTAAATGCTGGTACTCAAATCCAAGATGAAGCTTGTTTTTCCATCCATTGAGGGAGCAAAAAATATCTTTGGTTTGAGTAAATACATTATTTTTTCTAATTTCTAACTAATAGTGAGAAAGGCAGGAAAGAGGACAAGAGGCTTCCCTTTGTTTCTCTATCCTGCATCCTTCCAGGCTGTTCAGGTCACTTCTTCCATTAGTGGCTTCTGTTGATGTGTCAGTATCAGATATTGACATTTTGTGATATTCAGCCCCCTTAGCTCACCTGTCTTGTATCGTATCTTGTCTTCCTCCCCATACTTTAGGCCAGCTTAAAACCTACATCACTTTCAGACCTTTAGGTGCTGATTTGCTATTCCTTGGCTCTTCCAAGGTTGATTCATAGTACTCATCAAGCCCTAGTGTGCTTGGCCTGCCCTACTTGGCCTCTCTTCCTCAGCTAGCGGCTTCTGCACTCTGCTGCCCACAAGTGCTTTTGTCTTTCTGTATTTACTCTGCCAGCTTCCAGTATAGATTATTGTGTTCATCACCACTCCTTGGAAGACCTGTTGCTCAGTATTTGACTGTGTTTTGGTAGTGACATTAAACATACCACTAAAATTCACAGAGATTAGCAGTGAAAACACATGGGCACTGCTGCCTGACCTCTCAACCAAACCCTTTTACTGATACTAAATTGCATCTGGTCTGAAACGTTTGGAATCAGCTTGCTGTTCCAAGCAAATATAACATAATATACCAGGCCACTAACTTAAAAGACATGGCTTCCCTGATACATCTGACAGCCTTAAATATGCTAAGGAGGCCACACATAAATCATTCATTTAACATTTTCTAAAATATTTAAATTAGTCTTTGTCTTAGTTTAAGATTCTGAAAAAGGGAGTAGAGATTATTTATAATGATTTTTAGGGATCTAAAAAATGACAGTAATATTAGCTTAAAATGACTAGGTAAATATTTTTTCTATCACATCTTTATATGATGTACATTATTACATATAACATACTTAAGTAGTATCAGCTATCATTTTCCATTTTCCCCATTATTATGGTTGAATATTCTTTATACCTCTCATAATAGGTATATTGTGGAAATCAAAGTCCAGATGTATCTGGTATTCAAGTGAATATGCTGAATTTTCAAAAGGTAATTGTTTTTCTACCAATGGGCAAAAACAATTAATGGTGATCTAATTGATAAAGGAGAATCTAAGTTATGAAGGTAAAAATTACATAACTGTGTGAGGGTTGTAGAGAATAATTTTGTATTGTGCGTGTGTTTGTTTTTTGGGACAACTGGACCTTTATATCATTTATGTTAATGCAGGCATTGTAATAAATGCATTTATAATAAAGTACACTAAAATGCTATCTTGGCTTTATTAGAAAGCTTGATTAGAATAGTTACCTGCTGACATTATGCATCCTCTAATTATTTTTTTGAGTGGCATCACATATTATTACCTTTCCACAGTGGAGTTTCATTTAAATAAAATAATTGACCTTACAATTTTCTTGTTCATCTTATTATATACATTAATTAATATGATGAAGTATCCTTTGTAACTATATAGAAAGTAGTAACTATAATTTTCTCATATGGTGATAAAAGACTGAACTATAATTCTGTGATTTTCAGTTTCCTACTTTTATCTCTTTCTAGCTGGATTAGTATTGAAGTTATATTATAGCTGGGGCGGTCCAGGGAATATGTGTGAGGCAAGGATTTTTGGGGAGATATTTCTTACTGGAACAAGTGCATAGTTGGGAAAGATTTTTTTATAATTTTTCAGGCAAAAGGTCTGAAAAAGAAGCAGACACAGGTCAGTCTGATAAGAGCTAGAACTATAACCTATGCAAGCCTCTAGATGTAAATAAAAACATTCTGCATAAAGGAATTGAGTGAGATTGTAAAAAGAACAAAAATACATTATTAGGATATACTAGAAGACAAGAGAAATGCAGTAGGAACTATATCCTTGTATTAGCAAGAGTATTCAAGAAGAAGGAAGGTCATGTTCACTTAGGGAATGCAGAGAGTTTAGCAAGCCATAAAGTCAATTCCTGTTTTTAGCCCCTATTTTTTGTGTTCAGTAAACTTACACATTTTTGGTCCTAGGCCCATCTTCAAAATGTGTTTTGAAAATATTCCTTGGGTGTGCAGATTGTGAAGTCAAAGAGTAAAGGTACCTGCAGATGTTTTCTGCACCAAACCTATGATCATGGAGCTTACTTTAAGATGTGAAATAGTAGAATAGGAGGGCTTGTGCACAACTTTGTGTCAGGAACCTGAGTTATGTAGCTTGCGATGGGGAAGAGAATGAGAGGGGTGGCTAACAGGTTTGCAGGCAGTGTTGGCAGGTCTGAGTGGGGTTGGTTGGATTGGGGTGGCTGGCACATCTGTAGGTTGGGGGGAGGTTGGTGGGCTCTCTGGAGGAAATGGTCCATCTTGGAGTGTGGGGATTAGGAAGTTAAAAACAGCCTGGTAGGAATAAGGGTAGGAAGAGTGCAGCCTGGGGCAGGTGGCTGGGCTTTCCCAGCCCTGGGATTGCATTCTAAATGTGTGTAGATATTTTCAGATCAGACTAACCCATTCTTAATCCAACTCAGTTCACTTCCTCAGGTGAATTTAATTTAAATCAAGCCAGCCATTTTTAGCCTGCTTTAACCTTCCTGAACATCTGCACATTTGCACAAATTGGCATTGAGATCAACCTAACCCTAGTTAGGTTGATCTAAATGTGATGTCTGCATGTACCTTGAGTGGTTATACCATGAAAAGTGTTCTCTTACCCACTTTCTATGTCTCTGTCCTTCATGCTTTTCCTGTGTTTGTTTATTCTGGGGCCAAACTTCTTGTCTAGTTTCACTTCCATAGTTTCCATGAGTATGTTTGGTGCTCTGAATGGGATTTATCACATTCTGGGATAGATATGTATAGTACCTATGAATTCTGTTGGCTTCATTGTGAGCTATGTTGATTATAGTTTCAGTGGGCAAGAATTCATAGATTCATAGATTGTAGAGTCGGAAGGGACCACAATGGATCATCGTGTCCGACCCCCTGTCCCGGGCAGGAAAGAGGACCAAGGTCAGATGACCCAAGCCAGGTGACTATCTAGCCTCCTCTTGAAGAGCTCCAAGCTAGGTGATAGCACCACCTCTCTTGGAAGCCCATTCCAGATCCTGGCCACCCTTACTGTGAAAAATTTCTTCCTAATATCTAACCTAAATCCACTTTCAAATAGTTTACACCCGTTATTCCTAGTCACTCCCTGGGGCGCCTTAGTAAACAGCACTTCCCCTATTCCCCATTGACCACCCCTAATAAATGTATAAGTGGCCACAAGATCTCCCCTCAGCCATCTCTTGTGAAGGCTGAAGAGATTCAACTCTCTCAACCTCCCCCCGTAGGGTCCATCACGAAGGCCACTAATCATGCGAGTGGCCCTCCTCTGGACCCTCTCAAGATTCTCCATGTCCCTCTTGAAGTGCAGTGCCCCAAACTGGATACAGTACTCCAACTGCAGCCTGACCAGTGCTGCATAGAGGGGGAGCATCACCTCCTTTGATCTATTAGTCATGCACCTGCTAATGCACAACAAGGTGCGATTGTCCTTATTGATGGCCTCATTACACTGCCTACTCATGTTCATCTTGGAATCAATAATGACTCCAAGATCCCTCTCTGCCTCTGAGCTGCTGAGAAGGACACTCACTAACCTATAGGTCTGCTGGGGGTTCCTCCTTCCCAGGTGGAGTACCTTACATTTATCTTTATTAAATTGCACCCTATTTCTCTCCGCCCACTGATCCACCTGTCCAGGTTGGCCTGAATCTGCTCCCTGCTCTCCAGCGTACTAACTTTGCCCCATAAGTTGGTATCATCAGCGAACTTGGTGAGGGTGCTCTCCACACCCTCGTCCAAAACGCTGATGAAGATATTGAATAATATCAGTCTGAGGACCGAACCCTGCGGGACCCCACTGCCCACTTCCTCCAGGCCAAGAAGGAACCATCCCCCACCACTCTCTGGGTGCGGTCCCTAAGCCAGTTGGCCACCCACCTGACCATCTAGGCATCCACTCCACAGTCTGCTAACTTCCCAATGAGGCTGGGTGCAAAACTGTGTTGAAGGCCTGCCTAAAGTCCAGGAAGATGACATCAGCCTTGGCTCCCATGTCCAGACAGTGTGTGACCTGGTCACAGAAGGCTTCAAGGTTTGTTAGGCAGGATCTACCTGTGACAAACCCGTGCTGGTTTCCCCCCAGCATCATTTCCCCTGCTGGACCTGCACATATGTGTTCTTTGATTATTTTCTCTAGCATTTTCCCAGGAATAGAGGTAAGACTGACTGGTCTAAAGTTACCCAGCTCATCCCTTCTCCCTTTCTTGAAATTGGGCACCACATTGGCCTTTCTCCAGTCCTCAGACCTGGCCGGAGCACCACAAGTGCTCAAACAGCTGTGCCAGTGGCTCAGCTATGACACTGGCCAATTCTTTCAGCAGCCGTGGATTGAGGTCATCCGGTTGTGCTGACTTGTACCCATCCAGCTCGTCCAGGAGATCCTTAACTATTTCAGAACTAACCATAGGTGGACTGGTGCCATGAATTGAGAGGCTTTGCATTTATTTTTAAGGCAGGGTTATCTCACATTAGATATCTGTTGATCATTGAGGAGTTTTCTTTTGATGAGTTCAGCAAAGTTAGTGGATTATTTGAAAGCTATGAGTTGGGGTGGCTGAGAATTTTCTCTCTAATATTTTCCAAATATAAGTCATAATTATTTGATGATCCTTCTTCTAGATTCAAATGTGGGATGATGGGTGACAACCAAGGGTATGAAATCAGTAGGGGTTTTCTTTTGTATTGTATTGTAATATGGCAAGATATTTTGGTGATTCTTTCAAAGATATAATCTGTTTCTCTGCTGCTGCATCCTTACTGCATAAAGACATTTCTCAGGTTGGTGAGATAGATCAGAGCACCCACTTCTGTTGTAGCAGACACAGCCTTCTGCAACTATCCTTTTTTTTTTTTTTTTTTTGCTTTTCAAGAAATACAAATGTCAAAGGGTGTTCAGCCTATAGTAAAATTTGAGATTTGTCATTTTCTGAGTGCATTTAATGCGATACATATGAATCAGTGCCTAACTTGTTCAGGAGTTCAAGATACTATTATCTTTTGGTTTGAAATAATTCATTTTCAACTATTTTGTAATCCTAAATTTAGATGAAGAAAATTCTTTGGTATCTTCTGATTCTGATTCAAGCAAGAAATTTCATGATGCAGACATAGTTTTATCGCAGTCAATCAAAGGTTAATTTCAGGTAAGAAAAAAATGTGAGAGAAATCATTGTACTTTAGATGCAACATGCATCTTTACTTTGAAACTCAAGTTGAATATGCTTTCACGTGCAAAAACTAGTTGCAAAAGTACAGAAGCACAAGTAAAGAAATCTGGAATGTCATTGACAGCAAACAATCTTAGTATTATTAATGAAGCCACCTCAGAGAGAACTTGTCAGTCTCTGAAGTTCTAGAGCTATTTTCCTGCTGAATCTTTATCAGTAACCTCCAATTTGATTTTGTAAGATCACAAAAAGTATACAAAGGCAAATTACTGTAAATCCTCTATTCTGCATTCTGTAATCTTATTATTGTTAGTAGTTGGACATGTAACAGACTGCCAATGTGGGGCCACCAGACTGGCTTGAGATACTTACCCTGGGCTAGAAACAGTGCAGGTGAACTCTGAGTGACCCCAAGGGTGGAGCAGGGGAGCCCTGCCCTGTGGAAAAGGAGAAGCCAATCGAAAGAAGAGGTTTTCAATCCCCTCATTCACATGGAAGGGGGATGGCTGGGGCGGGGGGCCCACCACCCTGAGCCCTGGTTGGCCGGTTTGCAAGCCAGGGAGGGACTGCCGGAGGGGATAAAAGCAGCAGCCGAACTGGCGTGGGGGCTGCTGACAGTGACTCCAGAGAATGACGCAGGAGGCCTAAGAAGAGCTGGGGTGAGCTGACCCAGCAGAGGGAGCAGAGAGACCCCTCTGAAGAGCCTCGAAGGCCCTGGGAGAAGAAGGCAGCAGCAGTCGACCATGCCACCAGCTCTGCAGCAGAGAGGGAGCAGTGGTCCGGGCTTGCCCCAAGGCCCCATCACAGTGTGATGGACGTGCAGGGTGTCCCAGAGCCTAGAGGTGGCAGTCGGACCCCCACTCCATGGAGAAGAAGCAGCGGCCAGGAGTTCAGGCGGCATCCTTATCTGGAGCAGGGAGCTGGGCCGGTGAGTTGAGGAAACCCCTCACCTTCCCTGGGGAAGCGGGACAGCAGCAGGCAAGGCATTGGGATCCTGAGGAGTGGCAGAGCACCAGGACAAGGGTCCCCAGGAGCTCAGGGTGTAGGCTGGTGCTTGGAGCAGGATTGGCAAGCCGCAAGGCATGAGGGGTGCCCGACCATTCATCTGGAGCAGGGGTATAGAGCAATGACCCCTGGGAGCTGCCTGTGCTGCTGACCCGCTGCCACTGACTGCCCCAGAGGAGACTTAGTCCTGTCCCTTTTTTTTGCAGCTGATTGTCATCAGATGGAGTCCCTGAGCTTTGTGCTTGGGTCATGCTGATTGCTGCAGGAGCCTACTCTGTTGCTTGTTGCTTGCCTTTTAGATTGCCACAGAGGGTTGCCCTTCAGCCTCTTTGAGGGGTTGGGGTTTGATACAATATGATTGCTACAGACCAGAAGAGCTTAACCTGTTGCAGTCTGTCGCTTATTGGGAAGCCTGTGGGAGCTGCTGGGAGTGAGCACCTTGCTTCCTTGTGGTAGCATCTCGGCTGTGGCTGAAAGCTGCCAGTTACCCTACCTGTGGTTCTTGAGTCAAGGGTTGACTAATACATTCTGGTTTGTTTTGTAATTCTGGTTATGCCATTTAAGTTCACTTGTAAATAACCTTTCCTATTATTCTTGTTTTGTAAATAAAGTGTAAATAGTTAAATCTGTTAAGTGTTAGACCTTCTTGGGACCACGGGCTGCTCTGTGGGGAGCAGGGGCCAGCTGGAAAGTAAATTGGTACTAGCCCGAAGCCCTGCCCCACTCTCACCACACCATGCCTGATATTGGGCAGGGGTGGCAACTATTAGGCTGCCACCTGGGTTACAGAGGTAAAACCCATTACACCCACAAAACTTGTGTATGTGTTTAACTTTTATAAACAAAGAGGTGTTCCAGTTAGTTAGTAGAATTACTTGGAGTTCTTTGAAATCAATGGCAAAAATCTTATTAACCACAACTGAGCATTTTAGCAGGTTGGGGAATTGTAAACAAACACCAAAAAAGTATTTGAGTGAGCAGTCTTTTATCACTGTCTTTATTGCTCCAGGGCAAACTCCTTCCTGGCACAAGTCACCATAACCAAATTCAGTCCATAAATAAAAGACTTTAACAGCATGAAGGTCTTCTCCCAGACCCAAAAAGAGTCCTCAGGCATGGTTTTGCTGCTGTTTACCCACTCTCTCTCTTGTCCCTCCAGTCCCTTTGGCAACAGGAAGGGCTCACCCACAATCTCTCTGCTGCACATGTAGTCCTCTGAGAGAGAGGCACTCCTGTTGTGATCCTCAGGTTCCACCATGAGCTGATCTGCCAGCTCTCTGCTCTTGCTTTCAGCTTTCATTTCTCAACTCCAAGTTTCCTGCTTTCTCTCTCCAGCCTTATCCTAATTCTCCATGCCCAAGCTTCTTTCCCTGGGAACCTCTACCTTCCTGTGGCCAGCTAATTATCTCCCTCAGCTGGCCCAATCCTCATAAGCAGTCTATAATCACTGTCTGTGAACATGCTGGGGGGAGAGGGGAAGGGAAAGAGAGCACTTTAATTAAAGTGGCTCTGAGAACTACTCTCATTAAAGTGCCTGCAGCATCTCATGTATTCAGCATCCTGTATTTCAAAATGGTGGCAGGGGGCTCTTAACTAAAGCTCATTTGATGAGCTTTAATTAAAGCACCCCCTACCACCATTTTGAAGCATGGAGACTCTGAATATATGAGATGCAGAGGCTGCTGGAGTGCACTAATTAGCACACTTCAGCAGACTCGATTAATTGAGACCACTCTGAAGCACTGTAATTACAATATGTCAGAGTAGTATCCCTGCACATCTACAGGTACCCCTGGGTCTGGGCTGTAGCTCCTGTGAGCCTGCAGACTGCTCCCAGTCTCTTTGATCTAGAAGGTTGCTACAGGCATGCTTCTTTGGAAGACTGGTGCCTGACACATGATATCTATCTCTGTTAGTATTCTCTATTCAGTTACACTGTTCATTTGTAAACTGTGTTATGATTTTTCCCTTCCTCTTTTCATGGTATTATGAGAAGCCTTTATATGACTTTATCCTTACAGTAAAACTTACTATAGAGTTTTAAGATCAGATCCTGTATCAAGATTTAATACAACACAGCTCTGCCCTTATTGGACTCTGCATAATTAGAGAAGCATATTAGACTACAATGGAGGAATAGATTCTGAGTTTTCTTCCAGAAAGTTAATAAGCCTGCCGCATGACAAACATGTAAATCAGTGGTTCTCAACCTTTTCAGGTTTTTAAATTCATGTCTATTAAAATTGCTGTTAACAAAACAAACAAACAAACAAACAAACATATTCCACTATGCCTTCCCTATTTTGGAGTCATGGAACAAAGATCCAAATAACCTTGTAAAAAAGTAAATCAAATTTGAGGCAGATAGGTGATGTTGAGCTAACATACAATATATGGTATATGCTTTGTGTTAATCTGAACTACAAAGGTTCATTATCACTATACCAGAGCAAATAATTAGCAGCATCTAGTTCATCCAAAAATAATAATTTCTTCTTGTGATCATAAAACATTACAATTCCCTCATATGTATTCATCTGCTTATTTGGTGAAAATCTTGATTTTTATTCTCTGTATTGGTCATGATAAACTAAAGCTGATCTGATCTTGTTTAGTTATGACTTTTGTGTGAAATTGCATGAAACTCTTCCTAAGCCCTATTGGTATGAGTGCACAACTCACTAAACTTGGTTTGGAGTTTCACCATTATTTATTTTCCATGCTTGTAAAACAGATTATTTAAAAGGATAATGGACACTGAGAACAAGCCCCCACATGCAGGGACATGCAGTTACTGTAGCCAAATTAGTAGCAGCACAAGTTTATACCTCTGCTTTCTGATGCTGCACATGTACCTGTACATGAGGTTAGTGCAGGGTAAATAGTGCCAGGTGTAGTAGGGGAAGTAGAGGCCAGCAACTGGGCAGGGCCCAGAAGTCTTACCTAGGGTCCTGAGTGGCCTCCTGGGGCAGCAGTGGTGATAATCCAGCTGCTTGGAGCCTGGTTAGCAGCCAGAGTGTGGTTCTGGCCAGCCGGGCTCCAGTTTCTGGCAGTACATGCCACTTTTCTTATTGGCATTTTTTTTTTTTTACAGCAGGATGTTTGAAACAGGCATTGTTTTTGTTGCAGTTTCAGCTGTGCCAGGTTGTGTCCCAGTACAACTGATCAGATTGATCAAAAGAAGCAGATTTCTCCAGGGCCACTGCCCCATAAAATTGGGCCTCTGCCACTCCCAGGACTCCAAAGGGGTCTTTACACATGCTGTGTGGTGGTGGTGGTGGTAGTGGGGGTGGGAGGCGGGGAGGGAGGGAGTTAATTAGAGCAGCTCTGAGAGTTGCTCTAATTAAAGCACCCTCAGCATCTCATGTATCAGCATTTCTGTGCTTCAAAATGGTGGTGGGGACACTTTAACTAAAGGTCATCAAATGAGTTTTAGTTAAAGTGCCCCACCATCATTTTGAAGCATGGGGATGCAGCTACATGAGACAGGGAGGCTACTGGAGAGCACTAACTAGCACGGTCCAGCAGACTCGATTAATTGGAGTCTGCTCCAGTGTGCTGTAATTACAGCACATTGGAACGGCATCCCCATACTTCTACAGGCACCTGAGTGGTCTTGGGACAATGGTCCTCAGTACTGTGTCCTGATTTGTGAAATGTGCAGCCCAGAAATTCCCTGTAGGGTGCACATCTGCAAACAAGGGAACCCTGATGGGGCCCTATTTCTGTTGATCATTTGGATCAGCTGTGCTGGGGCATCCTGGCACACTTAATGGTGCAAAAAAATAACATCTATTTATACCCTTTGGGTGCATCCACATGAGTGTGCAGGTGCACTTTGTGAGACCTCAAAGGCTTCTGAGGTGCTGCAAAATGCACCCCGCGTACATGATTTTGTTCTCCACATATTTGTAGAGCAGAGCCAAATTTAGATACTGGGAAATCCCAGTGTCAAAAAAAAAAAAAAAAGTGGTCTGAACAAAAGCAGCGTGGCACACGTGGCAGCAGCATATAAGCTGCTCAAAACCAGAGCCTGGCCAGCCAGAGCCATACTTCAGCTTCCAGCTAGGCTCCATGTTCCCAGATCACCACCACTACAGCCCCAGGAGCCCCCCAGGACCCCAGGTAATGCTGTTGGGCCCAGCTTAGGTGCTGGTCCCAGCCTCCCCTACCCCACCTGGGATAATTTGCCTCATGCCAGATCATGTGTGCAGAGGCATTCCCTGGGGACAACTAGCAATGGCACAATATGTGCCACTGCTATTTGTCCCCCAGGGAAATGCACCTGCACATTCATCTGGATGCACCAGCTGTGTCCATTATATGTTTGAGCCATTTATTTCACAATCATGAGGGGTCCCTGCCTGCAGATGTGACCCTCGATCAGGGTGTGGCACAGTAAACTGCATTCTGAGAATCCCTGATAGGGGAATTTCAGGACATGCAATAACCAGATGACCTCCCCTCTAAGACATGGCAAACTGTGGCTTGGTTTAATTGCACAAACCTTTTTGGAATGAGGCAGGGGGCAGGGATTGTTTGCTCGCAACTTATACCATCATAAAAATGTTTATGGTGGCACAAGGACAAAGTCTGTCTGTTCCCTATTAGCTTGATCCAGTGCATGTTGCAATTTACTGCAAAGTTTCCTATATAAACCAATGGGTACTTGATTGGACTTTAAAAAACACAACACTGCAGAAGTCAGAAGTATTTAATAAAAACAATTTGCATTAGTTACCAGCTTTAATGCTTACTTTCCTATAATTCTGTGAAAGTCTCAGTGTTATTTACTAGCAGGGCCTCCAATGAATGTTTCAGTGTGCTCTAATCTACGAAAAATTTATAAGCAAGGCATACTATGAGCCTTCACTTCCTGCTGAGCACATTGCCACTAATGTGACATTGCCTGGAGATAAAAGCATCACAGTGTTTGCATGCTTTTGGGTATTGGACTGCCTTCTGCACTTAATCTAGGGTCATTATTATCAAAACACAGCATGTATTCTACAGAGATTATGCATAGCTCCTACAAAAATCAATTGCTCTGTGGTATAGAATCAATTAGCCAATATATGCCCCTGACCAAAGCAAAAGCACAGTGTCCAAAATGTTTTATCTTGGTGTGTGTGAGTGTAAATATATGTAGCAGGGAACTAACATCCTTAGGCTAACACCTGTGAGGCTTGGGGTGTGGTGTAGGATGGGAACAGAGCCACACAATTTGCCCTTAGGTCCCTCTTGGCCTGCCTATGCCTATGTAGGGCACCTGTAGCCTTATCAGGCTTGAGGGCTGAATAGTGGGGTCCAGGAGAGACCCAGTGAAGGCAATTTTGGGATTAAGGCTCACTCTAAGGCCTGTGGACAGTCCCTTAATCAACCTTTAATAAAAAGAATAAGGTGTGATGGGTGAGCAATTTAGGGAGATCGACATTAGAGTCAGAGCTGGGCAGAAGTTGCCAAGCCACCAGAGAGTGTCATGGCTGCCCTGTGGTTGCCAGCCAGTTACTATAATGATATATAAAGATATGCACACTGATAACTGTGCAACTTTAGAGCTGAAGGGGACAAAGCATTGTTCATTGCTTGATGCAGGGTTTCTTTTAAACAAAATAAAGATCCTGTCAATTAGGCAGCAATAAAACAGATCTTTTTTTCAGAAATATAGCTTGGTAGTCTGTGCCTTTTTAAACATTTGTGGCAGGTTTGACCTAGAGGTCAGATATTTCAGTAATAGAATTAGACAAAATATTCACTTCTGAGCAAACTATTTTTGTCCAACTTGAAGCAGACTGCCTTCTGGGCTTCATACTGATTCCTGCTGTATTTGCTACTGTACCTCAATGGCAAATCTGAATCCACACACTGGGGGTGTATGCAAGCATTACATTTGTATCTATAGAATGACTTTTTTTGTCCAGTACAAATGCTGGGCATTCAAGCATTCACAACTCTTATTTTGGTCTAAAAATGACCTGCACAATGGAAACTTAAACCTTATCTGACAGGGTCAGGGGTTAGACTAGTTTGACTAGTGCCTATTCCTTCCCCCTCCTCACTTCTAGGTGTAGGGGCTAAGTGAAGTTTGTTCTGCAGCCTGATTAACTGGATCTACTCAACCCAATGAACTAACCAAGGCCAGCTGAGCTCCAGCCTGCAGGTGCAAGACTAAGTGAGAATTCTTCCCAGGATACAGAGTAACCAGGTCTAAGAAACTAACCTGTGCCAGCTGAGCCTAGCCATTTCCTTCTGACTGATTTAATTTTTTTTTGGAGGGGGAGGGTGGTCTGCTCTTAAGGAACCCCTCCAGCACCTGAGTCTTGCTGCACAACTTACTGGTTTCCAGTCCGTGTGTGGCTCCTGTCCTGGTAATTCTTCTAGCTCCCTGATTCCTGGTTAACCCTCTGATTCAGTGTTTGGACTTTGTTTTGTCCTCTGCTTGCTCCTTGACCTTGGATCCCTGGTGAGTCTTCCAGTTTGGTTTTGGATTCTGGGTTTCAATCCTTGCCTATTACTTTGGGTCTTGGGTTGCTCTTGATTTTTTTCCCAACCCATCGTTCATCCCTGCAATCCTGCCAATCCTTACTCCCAGTTCCACCCACTAAGTCTGACATCCTTGATAACCATGACAGTAGAGAGATGCTCTGGAACTTGGACCTCACTCCACTGCTCCAGCTGAACATGGGGTAGACCCTATCTCCTGACAGTCTTGGGGCCAGCCCTTCTCCCCAGCCCTGACTTGTACCCCTGGCTGTAGGAAAATGCTGAGAGCCTCACAGCAGAAGCAGTCACTGTACTGAACATTGAAAACCCCATGCACTCTTAGTACCTACTAGGAATATGTGTCTTTCCCCTCTATTCCCTCAGAGAACATATAGCATCCTGCCCCTCCTGATGGTCCAGCATCCTCTGCTGCTGCTTCATGGTGAACCCATGGTAGAATGGACCACAGGACCACATGGTGGCTCAGGAGCAGGGTGAGGGTGGGAGCTGGGCCTGGACAGCTTCTCCTTTTCCCCCATCTGGAACCAAGGATGGTGGCAGGGCAGTACATGGGTGGTGGTAGGTGAAAAATCTAACTGGGAAAAATCTAATTTGTCCAGGTCTTAGGAAGTCAAGTGCTATGTCAAGAATCACTACAATAGACTTGTTGGCTTAGGGTGTCAGGTCATCCTACTGTAATTGCTGATAGTACTTGATCATGACTCTCACAATGAGTGGTATCCCTAGTCTTTTGACCGTGCTATCAAAGCATGCAGTACCTTTCCAAAATTCAAACACCTCTTAAGGGGGGCATCTCCTTTAGAAAAAGCAAGGTACAGCTGGAGTTCCTTCCCCCTCTGCCCCAGCACAGTAATACATCTCTTGCTTCTGACACCAAGTGACCTTCATCGTACACATGTTAGGAAGAAAGAGCACATCTTGCAATGAAAAAGGGAGGGTTTGATAACTCTTCCCATGTCCCACAATTGAGCAGTTCCTGGACACTCTCAAGAAACCTAGAATCCCATCACAATCCTGTGTCCCTGAGTGAGAGGAGTAAGTACCTTGAAATTTTGAGAAGTCTCCCACTTGCTCCCAGCATAGCGGTGGGGCATGCCACCTACTCACAGCACAATCCCCCGCCCCCCCCCCCCTCTGTCCCCTGCAGGGACCCAATCCCAGATGGACTGGGTGGGTGAGCATGGCACAACGCAAGGACACACAGAAGATGGATGGCATGAGAGTATTACCAGCTCTTGTTTCTGCAAGATAATCCAGACAAGTTATGGCAGGGGCCAAAACTTCAGCAGTTATATCCCATATTAACAGAAATGGTTGAATCATTTCACAAGGCTGCAGTGTCTCTTCTCTGTTCTCAAAAGCAAAACTTGCATGGAGGAAAAGAACCCACAGAAGATGTGGCAACAGCTCAAAAACAGCCTGGCATGGAGCTGCAGAGCACATGAGAGATGTGCAAGAGAGACAGCAATGAAGCAAGATATTGAAAACCTGGTAGCTGTTTCTGAGTAATGCACACATACCACAGACTCTTGATGCTGTGAGATTTGGTACTAGCATAAAAAAGGACTGCATGTGTGGTGGAGAGACTGTGAGGCTAGGGGGTGCCTGTACCTGGTTCTTCTAGGAGGCTACATGGCTACCTCAGCAGAGCTTCACTGGCAGGAGATGAACTTAATGGACAGGGTTCTGAATCACTTTGCAGTGATCTAGTGCTGTATATTTGTACATGTGCTCTGGGAGTGGGGGAGGAGAGCTCTTTAATTAGAATAGCTCTGAGGACCACTCTACTTAAAACACCTGCAGCATCTTGTGTATCAGCATCCCCATGCTTCAAAATGGTGTGGGGGGGGGGGGGGTGCTTTTACTAAAGGTCATTTGATGAGCTTTAGTTAAAATGCCCTCATTGCCATTTTGAAATGTAGGAATGCTGCTGCATGAGATGTGGAGGCTGGCTGAAGCACATTTAAACAGACTCAATAATTATGTCTGCTCTAACACACTGCAATTCTTGGGCACATTCTGTAACCTAGGGCTAAAGATGGGAGGGTTGTTTTCCTGTATTTTTTTTGTGATTTATACATGCATGTTAGTTGTCTGTATGTGTATCTACACATGCACTTTACTGGAGTAAACTAATTAGCTCTGTAATAAAGTTTCACAGTCTACATGTGTGCAGGTATAGGACACAGTAAACTAATTAACTCTGCTGTAGAATAGTACTGTCAGGGACAGTACTATTTTATAGCAGAGTACTTTACTGCACTGAAACACATGTGAAGATGCAGTATGCAATGTATGTGGTCATACATTGTTCCTGGTCAATCCAGCCAGCTGGGGGTTTGCTCCACCATGGTTCAAATCGCTGCTGTCCCATGCACATGTGTAGATGCTGCTCCTGGGAGCAGTTGATTCCAGGAAACAGCTCCAGAGTTTATTTCATCACATCAATTGCACATGTAGATGTACCTCACATGTAGCTATTGTACCTACCCATTCAGTCCATAGCCTCCTGCCCATTCTCGATATCTGTATATACATTTTGCATTCACAGTAAGTGGGTAATAGAAGGTAATAAAAAGTGTTCATAGATGCCAGAAAGGCTATTTAGGCCCATAAAGAGCAATAGGATTCCATCCTTTTGAGGCTTCAAGGATATCCTTCTAATCTCACCAAACAGAATTAAAGGTTGGATCTTGTTGTGGCACTTCTCTATATATTGCATAACTGGTCAATCTGTGAGTCACTCATCTCTGGGGCTCAGTAAAGATCAAAGAGTATTCATTTGTTTTCTTTCTAATGAGCAGATTGCACAAAATGGGACATATAAATATTTCATTAGGGAGGAAAGTACCACACATTCCTATGATGTCAGAACCAGCTCGGTTGATAAGAGCTAAACAGCATCTTACAATATCAATTCGTTTACTAGAGTTTTCATACAGTAAACTTTTTTTAACAAAAGGCTGTATAATCAAAGCTTGCCTTACTCATTGTTCTGAGAGAGCTTTTTTGTTTTAGTGAGGGAAGCAAAAAAGTCCTTACCCCTTTATACCTCCTTTCTACAAATACTTATAATCATGAGTTTATCCAAGCAAGGGAGTAAAATTTAGTCAGAGAGCCTTGTTAAAATGTTGGCATCATAACATTATTTGATTGGATATTTCTTCCCACTACTGCTTTTTTTTCCCTTTTGACATTGTGAAGGCTGAATATTCATAATTCTCAAACATTTTAATACATTTCATTCACTGACTTTAATCTAAGATACTGGGGAAGAGACCTATTCTTTAGTAATGGATAAGCATGAAAAACCTCCAACTAATTATTGGTCTTTTGTGCTGATATTAAATAGTAGAAATCACAATCTTGTTAATTGTAAATGTAACCTCATCTGTCACTAAGGAAATGCTACACAATTCCATGTTGCTAACTGGAGATTTTTATCACTTTTGAATCTAAATTGAACTACTCTGAATCACAGCTATTATGGACAGGATTATGCATTTTTTTTCCCCTGACACTAATCATTTTACCTTTATGGACTCTCCAGTCTAAACTTACAATGGCTAAGCATTGTGAATACATTTAAATATATTCTGTAGTTTGAATGATGAGTTAGAAAAAAACCAATGACACCAACTCCTATTATGAATCACTGTGTGTATGCAAATTCATTCTTATTTCACTTTTTAATAGTTAATGGAATAAGCTGACTGGCTCTCATTACACTTACAAAGTCCCTGAGGTGGGGCAGTATTACTAATGGCCTGTATCATAAATGTTACATTACATGATGGTTAATTGACAAGGTTGATTGATGAATTAATTTGTAATTCTGTGAATTCTTAATTTGGTGATGTAAAACTAAGCATTTGCATTGTGCCTTTCCAACCTAAACCAGCCCTTGTAAGTGAAAAATCTAGTGGGGAGATAATTTGATAGAAGGATGGGTCTTTTCTGGCCGCTTTCTGAAAGCAGTGAAAAAACCCAAACCTTATATGTTATTTACTACATAAGTAAGTGTTACCCAATGTCAACAAGGGCTATAGAGTCTGCAGCTAGAAACCACAGTGATAGGCACTCCTTGCTTGTGTAGTTCTGTCTTGAGTCAAGTGCTGTAGTTTCATGTCTGTGTACAAAAATCTCAGTTAGCTAGAGATCATGTGGAGGTAGTCAAAAGAAACTGGGAGCAGAGGAGACAGACTGTGTAGCAGGGCAGTGAGTGTGTTGAGTGTAGACACCAGGTGAACCATAACATACCTCTGTAAATTGACTTTATATCTAAGGAGAAAATAAAAGTGAGGAAAGGTGAAAACTACAGGGAGACACAGCAGTGTTTAAAACATATATCTGTATTAAGCTAAGCAAAATGTTAGAACTTCCCTGAGCAGTTGCATTTCTGACAATAATTCCTCACAACGAATGGGATGTATTCTAATCAGATGGATGGATGGTTCCTTTTTTTCCATTCAAATGAAAAAAAGCCCACAAAAAGCACTTGAGATAATGGAAACAAACCTTTAATTACATATCGCATTCATGGCTTGCTTTGAAATAAATGGAATTCCACGGAATAGGCCCTCCTCTCCCAGGCTCCATCCTTCCACCAAAACACGCCTTATAAAATAAGCCATTTCTCATAGTCAAGTTGAATGAACATTTATTAATAGTGACATGAAGGCTGATCCACAGCCCAGTGATTAATAATGAATGAGCTCTCAGAGCATGTCTACGCAGCCTCTGTGCCTTGTCAGTGAGCATGGATCTGTTCATTCACTCCTGTTCCAAAAGCATCCACTGCCAGAAATGAAACATGGTAGCTGCCTTGGAGTGAGGTTTTGCATGTGCCCAGCATGGTGCTTAGTTTCTGCACTCAGAACGGCTGTAACATGACTACATCATCTTATTTTGAGGACTTGTCCTATAAGGAGTCAGTGGGAGGCATGCATTTCAGGATGGAACTCTAACAGTCACAAGAAGGCAGTGTACACAGACCCTCAGAGACTTCAAGGTCTTCCAAAGTTGTTTTTTTTTGCCTTTAAGTTTATTACTGTGGTAAATTCTAATTTTTATTCTTTCTACTTTAAAACTTAGCCTCCAAAAAGAACATCTAACAATGTAAATCTCCAGTTCAAAAATGGCTGAAGACAATACCAAGTGGATCCCGCACTGCATTTCTCTCAAGTATGCTTAAGTATATGCTACTGCCATTTCCAATGGAATTTGGCACCTAAATACCTTTAAACATGTGGCCTTCATTCTTTCTACAAAAGGTTCTAATTTACCTCCAGCCTACACACCACGTGCTGTTCTCCCACTGATAATTGGGTATAGAAAACTTTATAAATGCTACAGAAAGTAATTCTATATCAAAGAAGAAATACCTTCTACTACTATACAGTCACTATTGCAATAATAAGTCATGATGTAGAAATAAGGGGAGCCTATACATGAGCAGAGGCTGCTCCAAAGTGCTGTAATTACTGCACATCTGAGCAGACTTGATTAATTGAGTGTGCTGGGGTGTGGTAATTACTGTGTTCCAGCAGCCTCCAGCATGTCACATATCAGCATTCCCGTGCTTCAAAATGTTGGCGGGCATGCTTATCTAAAGCTCATTCGATAAGCTTTAGATAAAGCAACCCCACTGCTATTTTGAAGTGCAGGGACATTGATACACAAGATGCTCTGGGCACTTTAATTAGAGCGGCTCTTGTCCACTCTAATTAAAGCAACCTCCTCCCACTCCTGGAGTTTGTGTATAAATGAACAAGGATTCATCGCTATCAGGATGAATCATTTTTTCCCCGAATTTTAGGAAGCCCAGCTTTTGTAATTTTATAGTGAATTCCTATGCGCACATCTTAGAAACAATAGATTAATTATATCCATTTGCATGATATTTTGCCTTTCAGCTTGTTCTTTTTGTCAAAGTGCTCTAGCTCTTAATTTTATAGGCAGGATAAAAAGACTTCTGTGTGATAAATAATGAAGTCAGGGAACTAATCTTACATCCTGTGCAGGGAAATGGAGGGACATAAAATTTTTCCCTTTTAAAGTCCAGTGAAGGCTGCTTGCATTCAGCTTTATACAATGGACAAAGGAAAAGTAGCCTTTGTATCGCTGTCTCTCCCCTTCTCTTTTTAGTAGTAGTATAGGGAGAGGAAAAAATCCTTTTTCTCTAAGTACACTAGTTAGCACAACATAGGTAATTCATGAGAACACTAATTTGCACTAGATTATAGAAAAGAAAAGATTGTTCCTCTGGGAGGAAGCAGAAATTCTCAGATGCACCTGATCTGTTACTTGCCTGGGACAACTTCTAGAATGAGGACTTATGTAAAGCTGGACAAAATTTGGAATTTCTCTTCGGCAGTAAAATCTGAAATAATACAAACACATTACTCTGGAATTAAACCAAAAGAGAAACTTTGAAATTCCTCACCCATGAGCATTTCATAATCTTGTTTTGAAAAAAAACTTAAAATGGAATTTTGGTTTGAATTTTAGAAATATGTTTGGTTTCCCAAATTCACAGAGCCTCAATAATCTACCGGGTTGGGAGCTAGACAAATCACGTGTCTGATGAGCTTGGGAACCTTGGAGTCCCCCAATTTAGAGGTATTTTGAAAACCTAAAATAATTATCAGCAATTAGACAGGATGTTGAGAGAGTGAGGTGGCAGGAAAAGATTTCCTACAAAACATATGTTTCTTTTGGTTGCCTTCATTTGCACTGAGGGCCTACTTTGTTCTGTGTATTAGCACAGCCTGTGTGAGAGCAATATTTCTACTGTACTAATCACTGTGGTCCAGCAAAGCCTATAAAACTGATGTCTTGGTGATGATCCCATGCAATAACTAGAACATTTTGCTTTTTCTCATGAGATCTAATAAACATGTACTCAATGTAACCATTTCTTATATGGGTAATTTGTCAATATGAAGATGGAAAAAAATCAGGTAACGTGGATAATGTTCCTTTAGGGCCCCACTACATATTACATTTATGCCATGATTAATGTGTTAATCACACAATAAATGGCAAGAGTGCTTAACGTGCATGCAATTAAGGCACCACAAAATGGCAAACCAGACATAAAAATCTGGTTCCATTTATAATGTAGAACATTTTTTTATGGCTGGTTTGTACAGTGCCTTAAATTGAACATATGGCATTTCCAGGCAACAGTGCTCTCTGGGGCTGATACCTGACAATCAGGTAGTTGTTGGAATCAGTTTTGAGTAGCCCTGGTCTCCAAACTCCATGTCAGCAATACTGTCAGCACTGGTCTTGAGGCAGTCCTGCACTCCAACTGGGTGAGAGCTGCCCCACAGCTAGTGCTGATGTTCAGTTGATTGTTAACATGGGTCCCCTGAGTAGCCCCCAGTTCTCCAACTGGGCCCGGGGCTGCAGTAGAAGTCAAAGGGCTTTTCCTACCAGAGACTTTAAGCCCTACACCTGGCAGCTGTAGTGGGGATGCCAAGTGCAGTGGGATCAAAGCTTCATGGGGCTGGGGGGAGAGGAAAAGTGTTTCCCAAACTAGGAACTTTAAATCACATAATAGCAACTCATTGGGCAGGGTTCAGTGGAAGTTACTATTTTCTGAAAAATAGAAAAGGGATTTTAAAAAACACCAGTGTCTTTTGCCAAAGATAAAAAAAAATCTCAAGTTGCATCAAATCACATTTTTTCTACCTACTTACCTTAGTATGTTTACACTATGACTACCACTTCGATACCCGAGTGCTAATGAATTTGGAAAGAAGCAGAAGCATTAAGAACAAATATGGTTTTCTTCTGTCAGTTTATGTACTGAAAGACATTTCACTTACAAAGTTCCTTTACTAAGTTTGAATCAAAGCAGTATATTCTGTACTTCAGATTTGACACAGTCAAATTTAGATTTGGTCAAATTGTTCTTTCTCTAGACATTCCTTAATACCTCCTGAAATCTCTCTACTACGTGATATTTTCTTCAGGTCTCCTCAGTTTCACATTGCCAGAATATCTATCTTTATAAAAGTCACAAGTCTGTGGGCTTCCACAGGCTCCCAAAGCTGTTTTGTGTAAATTTTACAGAGGAAAAAAACAATATTAACCATGTAATATGAGTCTGTGTGAAAAGCAGCAAAGTGCTCTTCATGACTCTCTTAAAGGAAAGTGTTCTATGAGTACTCCTCTATTTATTTCTGAAAGATATTATATTATTTGTCATAAGCACCTTGTGAAGAATGGTGTCAAAGGCTGTGAAAAGATACAGTACTTGTAAGTATTTCCAATGGCATATATCACCAAACTGACTCAGTATGGTATTTCCCTAACCTCTCCCAAGTCTTCTGCATTCTCTCCTGTGATCCTGAGCTGAAGGTGTTTTAGGGCATTTTTGACTCCCCTCCCCCCCCCTCCCCCGGCCCCCCCCCTTTTTTTTTTTTACTGAACTCAATTAAAATGTCTAATTATGTCTAATTATGATTTATCTGACAGGGCATGGGCATAATAAACTGTCCACATTTAATATAGGGAGGAGGATAATTCTTTTTTTTAGAAATATTGATGTTTCCCTTCTGCTTTTCATTTCTGTGAGAACAGAGGTTGTCAGCTAATGATTCTGAAATTTTTCAAGCATATATGATTTCCAGAGGCAAGGACCAAATGAAAGGTCATTCACTACAGTTTCCATTGATGTTGTCTGTATAGACTCAACAAAAACAATTAAAGACCTGCTGAGCAGCATATAGCCAACTTGGGGTACAATATTGAACTGTTCTGAAACTAATAAGCGAAGTAACAGTGATTGCCTTTTTAGTTTGATTTCTACTCTCACCGAGTTTTAATAGATGCTTGCTAGTCAGATTAATCCTGAGAGAGAGAGATTTTATTAAAGAAGAAAATGGGTGAGTTACTTGCAAGGAATATAACATTGGCAGGATATATCATGGCTAGGATATTGTAAATCAAACTTAGGTCCTGATCGTACTAGCTGCTCTGCAACTGCAAAACCCTTCACCTACATGTAATCCTATTGAAACTGGGTCTCTGTACATATAGGGCATGTGTACATGTGTTATTAATGCACAGTTAGGTTACTGTCTATTAAAAAAGGAGCAGTAAATTGTCCCATGGGGAAAGGGTCGACACGTTCCCTGACTTGGGAGCAAATTTGCTCTCAACTGGAGCAGGTGATACCAAGGATGTTTCTGTACTACCTCCCTCCCCCTCCCCACTCCAGACTCCCCTAGGTACTAACCAAAGGCAGCAAGAGACAGGATCCCAATTCCCACATAGGGGGGCAGAGTTGTCCCAGAAGCCAGGACTGCTGCATCCCAACCAAATGGAGAGGTGAGACCCAGGAGTGGTGTCCCTGGCCAGCAGGGATGCTTCCTGGCAGGCACTTGGGAATTTGGAAGGTCCCAATCCCCACCTGGCTGTCAGGCAGGATCCCCACCAGACAGGGACACCTCTCCCAGTCATGTGGGGATTGGGATCCTTCCTATCCCCACCTGGTGTTGGGATACAGCAATCCTGGTTGTCAGGACAGCTCTCTTGGCCATGTGGAGATCAGGACAGCCCCAGTCCCCATGTGGCAGGTAGACAGCTGCCCCTGCAACCAACACAGCTCCTGCCACATGGGGCTTAGCCAGGCATCACTGGCCCCCCTGCTTCCTGGGCTGACTGGGAGCAGATTGCTCCTGGTCAGCATCTACATGTGCACTACTGCACTGTGTAGCTAATGCACAGTTAATCTACTAACCTATATATTCAGGTAGTAAATAACTGTTCATTAGCTTATTTTACTGCACAGTAGCCCAGTGCATGGTTAAATAGTGATACTGCACTGTGCAGTAGATTAGTCTCCTGCACAATAAAGCATCTTATGTAAACATACCCAGAATAGCTTGCTTAAGGATGAGGACTTTCAATAACAAACTGAGAAAATGCAACAGAAAGCAGTCAGAAATCAGTGAATGTTGTATCCTTTGCATCTTACTGGTAAAATCCAGGATAATTCATCCCCTTTTTTTGTTTCCTGGATCTTAGGCTTGCCTATCAATTGATCCTTCAGATCACAAGAGTAACAATTAGAACAAGAGACTACTTGGTACAGGCTCTGGCCTAGATCCACCAAGGTACTTAGGTGCAACATAGGTGCCTAACTGCCACTCTATTCACCTGTTCTTAGGAGATAGAAGAGCTGAGTTAAAACCTCCTTAGGTAGAAAAAGAAATTGGGTCCAGTTTTACTTCAGCTTAATATTTTCTCTAACTACTGAGCTGTTGGATGGTACAGACTGAGATTGGAGGCATCATCATCATCACCATTTCTTTGTGTAAAATGATTAGGTTATACATCACACTCTGTTTTTCTAACCCAATGCATATTTAATTGTTCTATGCAAAGCAAAAGAGTATTTACATTAAAAAAGACTTAACTTTGTCTTCAGACACAGAAGGCAATTGAAGCTAAGTCTTCTGTTTCCTGATTAGATCTCTAATAATTGGACTTAGATATCTCTTGCACCTTTTTGAAACAGGGTTTTTGTGAAACTTATTCTTAGGTACTTAATTCTTATTATAGGAAATCTTGGTGTCTACCCTGGATGTTGTAGGTTCCAGCAGATAATTAAGTGCCTATAATTTAAGTGCTGCAGTGCTCAGTGTTGTAACTCCAAAAGTCCCTTCTGCATCTTGCGTTTTGTTTGACGGGTGAGGTTCTTTAGCATTGGTAACTGAGAATAGTGCATGATTAAATCAGTCTGCATCCTAAAAGGATAAGAAAAAAAAAGTGAGAACAAAATTATTCCATTTTTAAAGTGTTCTCTGCAATTCTCTTGCAAACTTGGAAGTTTAAATCTATTCCAATTAGATTCTGAACTGTATAGTTATGCAGGGTTTAAACCACTACAGCTGTCTTAGGTCTTCAATCTTACTGCCATTTCCTTACTGAGACTGAGAAGCTATTGATTCTATCAAATACAAAATAAAATATTGTGATTCATATTTATAGTTACCTATTTTTCTGTATTTCAAATGATTCTGAAATACCTAGAGTCTTCACTTAAAATGGAAACTACTTTTCCTGGTGGGTTTAAAAGGCAATTGCTCATCACAATAAGTGTAGTAGAAAAAAAATTGAAAAAAGTCAATATTTAACCCTTCACATATCTTCTACTAGTGTATATATCATTGTAACTCTTATGGCATCTTGATATTGCTGGAGATATACATTAATGATTACAGTTGTGCAAACAAAGAAGATATGACTTCAGGAGAATAAGACATTACTTAAACATTGTATTCTCTCTGATTAATTTTCTTGCTGCATTTCTTTTCTTCACATTGTAGGAATCATGTAGTAGAAGAGAAGCATTTCTGGAACATGCTAAATGATGGATCTCATGCTTCATTCATCAATATAGAAAAAAGGGTTTTTTAATGGTCATTTAGAAAAAAATAGAAATATATTTTAGGAAACAAGTATTCCAGTTTGATTTTTAAATTTAAAGACTAGACTAAAAAGCTTAAATAATTTGATCTTTCATGGAAAAAGAGAAAATACAGTAAAACAATCCATTACAAATACTTATGTTATTTTGGTATTTCTACTCCTGGAAAAAAATGCTAGCTTTTCACTGTACTATCTTTAAAAAATAAATGAGTAAATTCCTGATTCTGGCATAATTACGCTTGTGTTACCAGCAGATGAAGGTAGTATTTACAGGAATTTCTTTTGTAGTAAAGTGTTACTTAATACAGTAAAGGTGGTAGAAACTCACCCCAAAAGTACTTCATGAAATACTGAAGAGTACTGGTATACCTGTGAGCTGACAGCTGCCCCACATCTTGAGGTATGCAGCCACCTTGTGCAGACCAATTTTACTTCCTTGAATGTGCTCTGAGCGCAGAATACAGCTATTTTCAGAGCACGGCAGGACATCACTGTCATTTTTAACCTTAAATTTTGCAAAGTAAATAATGAGAGAAATGAGTGTGGGAGTTCTTATGACTCATTTCAGCTGTTTGGTATTTTCATGACGTATGGAATCACGTTATTCTTTCCTGAAATAGAAGGGACCTATTGTCCATAACTACAATTATGGACAAAAACATGGAGTTCTTCACAACATGTATTTCGTCTTTATCCCTCGTTTGCCACTGCCCTTGTGCTGTCAAGAACTCTGCTGTACAGCGTATAATTAATAATAATGATTCACCATGACTTCTAGCAATTCTAGTTATGGATAAGAACCCCATTTTCCTAGGCCACATAAAATCACATAACAAAAATATGTCATTGTTACAAACAGCTTATAATCTAAATACAAAATGAGAGACAAGAGATGATACAGATGGATAGAGGTGTGCAAGGAAACAAGTAAGCAATATTGGCAACTAGGATATGCAACCATCTCAGAATACCACTAGGCTAATTTTGTCAAGTTTCCTGTGTACATCATGGAGGATTTTGAAGGAGGATAATGAGGTAGCTTTGTGAATTTTGGGAGCATCTTCACTCAATCATCAGAGAGAGCAAGAGAGAAATTACAAAGGTGTTTATTTTATAACTTTATAAGTGGGCAATGCAAATTTGTAGGGCTGTGCAAAGCTTCGGGTGCTGATTTTATTTGGAGGTGATTTGGCCCGATTTGGTGGCCAAATCACCAAATTTGAATCAAATCAGGGGACCAATAAAAAGGTCTGAATCACTTTGAAGCTCTCCAAATTGATCTGGAAAAGATTCAGAGAGCTTTGATGATTCATGCAGTCCCCACCTGCTTCAGCAGGGAGCTGGAGCCGGACTTGGAGCTGGTAAGTAGGGGGCGGGGGGGGGCTGGAGGATGGGGGAGGTGACCATGGGGAGAACCCTCCCAGGCCCCATCCTCTGCCTGCTCCTCCAGCCCTGTTTGACCCCTGCCTGCTCTCCCAGCCCCCCACCCCTACCTCGTGGCGGCCCCGCCCAGCCCCAGTTCCCAGCCCTTAAAAAAAAAAGCCCCCACTCACCGGGTGTTGCCCGGTGAAGAGGTGACCCCACTGCCCCCACACTGCTACATGCTGCATGGCGGGGCTCTACCACAAGCCCTCCAACCCCCCCTCCCTTCTCCCCCAGCCCTACCACAGCTGCCTCACCTACCTGTGATTCAGAGATTTGGCTGAATTGAATCAGAGCAGTGATTCGAATCATCAAATCAAATCCCTGTCCCCTGAATTGGCCGAATCCAAAGTCAAAGCGAATTCTAGCCGCTTTGCACAGGCCACAAATTTGGTGCCATTACCACTGAGGAAATCAGAGATTTGGTTTAGTCCTTTGAGTTGATAGCTAGATATTTATGAGATGCCAACTGACACAACTAAGGTAGTGGTTTCAACAGAAAGAGACAAGAGGAAGACAGAGGTTCTTATGCCAAAGGGAATGATGAGATCCCTGCATGAGTGGCAGGTGGGCAAGACTATAAGGGGGAGGTGGGGTAAGCAGAGTTTGAAAAAAACTACAAGTTTTGTAGAAGATCATACTTGTATGCAGCTTGAAATTGTTCTCCAACTCTGCTATGTAAGGGAAAGAAGGTAGCCAGGCTCTGGGTAGTCATGGAGACATTGTGGTAAGAGTTTCTTCCTGGTAGTTGCAATTCACTTTGCCCAAACAGACAATATGTGGTAAATATACCAATACTAGTGTCTACTGTAAGTGGAGCATCTCTTCATTAGGATGTCTATTTCACATACTGATGTGTAATTATGTGAGCATCTCTTCATTAGGATGTCTATTCCACATACCGATGTGTATTCTACTGGTAATTATGTGAGATTGGTACCCAAGGCTTACAGTTGGCTTAAAGAAACCTCTTGTTGAAGGTGATCTTATAATTGTTTAATTCTGATTCTGAACCTAACCCTAATATAAAGAGTCTAATTCTCCTTGTACAGGATGTAGGATGCAATTTGATCTGTTCCAACCCTGCCCTACCTAAGCAGGCAGTGGGTAGATGTGAAGACATTGGGGCAGGAGTGTTTCTCTGGTAAATGCATGAATTCACTCTGCTAAAACAGATAATATACTGTAAACATGCAAACACATAGTGTGAAAATCACTTTGGATGGAGAATTGTAACAATTGTAGCTATTGAATTCTGAGTTTAAATAAGTTAGATTAATGACATTTGTTCATTTCTAGAAGTAGGAGGACTTGTAAGACTGGATCTGACCACCAAAGGCATTGGCACAAGTTACCTTAAAAACATGATAACGGTATTTAAAACAAGAGCAGTCATTAGTTAAAGGGTATTAAACCTTCACAAGTTCCCTCTAAATGTTTTAAAGATAAACCACTCAAAAACAGGTTTATTTTGGAAATGATTTACCCATGACATTCCAGGGTATTGTCTGAATGGTCAGGGGAGATAAAATGCTTTATTTTCATTCCTTCAGCATCCCAGGATACACAGTTCCCAGCCCCTACTTACTCTCCAAAACTTTAGAGTGGAGATAGACATACAGCTCCCCACTGTAACTCAATAGCACTCTCAGAAAGCACCATGAGTTACAGCGACCTCTCTCCCCCCACAACTCAACAGACATTTGCTGTTGCATTGCGGGGGAGGGAACCAAGCTTCACTTTGGAGCTGATCCAGGAAGGAGTTACCCAGGAGAACTTTTACAATCTTTTCTCCAATGCCTGATGAAGGGTGCTTGTGCCCAAAAGCTTGCAATTAAAGAATTTCTTTTGCAAAAATCTTGCTGGTCTAATAAAGGATAGCATCTCTACTATGAGTCCTAATTGACATTATTTGGATAATCTGTGCCAAAGCCCTAAATCTACAGTTCAGAACTTTGTGGTTGGTGTTGCTGCAGTGTGGTTTATCTGAGCTGTCTTTTAGGAAACATTTCTTTTTCTCCATTTTAATAGAGACATTGTTCATTCCACCCATTGTTCTGGCTTCAAACTTACTGACAGCGGAAAGTAGTCCTGAGAGTGAAATATATTGCTGTAGATTAGTTCAGTGATTTGTAACACAGTGAAAGAGCTCCACCGGGTGGAAAAATAGAAAGCTTACAGGAAAATTAGAGTCACTCCAAAACATTGACCCTGAAAAATGAAATTCATTTATTTCCAAGGAAAGGCACAATTTTCAGACAATTGCACAAGATAGAATGCCTTGCAGAGCAGCCCACATTTATGTAAATTACTGAGATGTGTCCTGTAACATGGTGAAGAATCTAGAAAAGAAGAATCACCATACTTAATAGAAATGTCAGTTTAATTATTAAAACAGAACGTGATAGTTATATTGTGGATGCTGTGTATTTGCATTTTAAGGACTTCTAGAATTGAGATTTTTCAAGTTATGTTAATGGTTCACATTACTAAATCTGTTCTGAGGCAAGTTAATCAGGACTGTCTAATCCAATCTTTCTCACATTCTTATTATACTGTAATAGATATATCAATACATAATCTTCTTCACAAATAAGTGAAAGCGTTCTCTCACATTCATGACCCAATTCCAATCATGAACTGTATGTAGTAACTTGGTCAATTAAATTTGTCATAAATGTCTCAAGTGCAGACTACTAATATTAAAAAAAAAAAAAATCTTAGGAAAAAAAGGGGGGGGGGAGGGGAATGACATCTACCTGTATCATACAGTAGCACACTGTTAAACAAAATGGGGGTATAATAGTAAAGTCCTTCTCCATAACAGAAACAGTGTGCCAATTAAAAAAAACAACAACTCCCAAACAACGTCAGGGTTTTCTAGTTCTTCAATTGTCTTTAATATTAGGACAACTAAAGGCGGAGAGAGTTGCTGAGTAGGATTGTCATAGGCCTCTAGTCACCAACCACCCCTTAAAAATCTGGTGTCAGATACCTATCTTCCAAATACACCTTTGCAAATTATCCTCTTAGGACCCAACCTTGAAACGGCTAGCCTGGGATTTTTTTATTGTGCCCAATATAATTTCTATTGAATTTGTACTCCTAAATCACTTAGGCTAAAGAAAGAAATTACGTATTAACTGGTATAAGTGATCGGAATCTGGATCAAGTCTGTAACACAACAGAAGTTTGGTTCACATAAACTGCTTTCATATTAGCCAAAAACAGTTTAAGATAAACATGGATGGACGTAGTAACAGACCTAAGTGATTTAGGTTCAATCGGTTTATTGAACTGTCCCAGATTCAAGTTAACTCACAGTTCCCCAGCATCCTAGGATGCTTTGCACCACCCCCACAACTCCCTGCCTCTCAGGGTGGGCAGGCTAGTCTTGGCCCAAGAGGCTTGCTTCAGCCAAACAGGAAGGCATGCCCCCAGCTTTTGGTGTGAGACACTGCAGGCATATGGCTTCATTTCTGGAATTAAAAGTGAATGTCTGTTTACTTGTTTATCAGTTTGATCTACACAGTTTAGACTAACCTGCAAAGACTGAATTAATTCATCCTCAGGCTTTTTGACTGTCTACATTTAGCCTCAATGCTAGATCTTTAAACTACATATGTGCCTAATTCCTATAGAAATTAATGACTTTTGGGTGCACATATCTTTATTTGAATAACTATTTTTTTTTAAAGTAGCCCCTAATTATTCTTGGAGGTGAATGTGATGTACACATCTAACTGCAATTTCTGCCTACATCTATGTTTATACATCTATGTTTATTTACACTATATATAGATAACTATATATAGTGTAAATAAAAGGCCTGATTTGCAATTGTAAAGTTTTACTATAAAAAGCCTTACATTCAGTATACGATTTACTATCCAATGGCCTTTGCCACTGATGTTATGTGGGAGGTTTGTATTTACTTCAATGGGAAATAAATTATGTCCTTACCCTTAGTCAAATAAAAAAGTCACATGTCTTTCAGTTAGATACGGCTGTATTTAGAATCCCATAAAGTGACTCCTTAATAGAACTGATCATGCAAGTCTTATTGATGCAGATAATCCCACTGGAACCTTCCCATGATTTATCAGTATAAATCACATGAAGAAATTTTATTGATATGACAAAATTGCAAGATTGGCCTCACTGGGCCAAAATGCATGAAATCAAGGACAGATTGACTCGGGGTTTTTACTCAGGCCTATAGATGGAAAACACATATTTTTGTTCTTCCATTGAATTCAGTAAAAAAAAAAATAGCCACACAAATACTTGAGGAGGAGCTATTTATAAAGCACTGATGTTTTGAAAATTCTTTAATATTCAAAATTTCATTTTGGTAGAAGATAATTTCAAATTAATGTCTTTCCATTTACTTTACAAAGACATACCACTAGCCACTACTTAATCGTGTAAAGGTTTGTTCTTATTCTATGTTTTCTCCATTATGTTTTGTTCAGTCTTTTGCTAGTTCTGCAAGATTGGCTCAGAATTGGAAAACTCTCAGTCTTCTACTGCTTCTTCTGCTTTTCTGTACAACTCTCTGTGGAACTAAACTAATATATGTATTTATACAATAAGCAAAGTCCAATAACCAGGTCAAAATACAATACTTATAAAGAATATCAGAGCACTTTTCTTTTTGTAGAAAAATAATAGTTCTTAAAAGAAGGGGTCGGGCAACCATGGATCAATTCTACCCTTAACAATTTTACGACATTATACAATTTCTCAAACTCAGTACTTCAGTAGAATAAAAATAAAATTATTTTAGTTGCATATGAACCATAACAGAGATAGTTAGACATATTTAAATTTTGTTTATTGATTTATCAGTTTGGAGAGAAGAAGACGCATACCTCCGATTCCTGCTGCCTTTACAGTAGTCTGAACCTTTGTATCTATGCTCAAGATCTGACAATGGAAGCAACTAAAGTGGATGTTTACTGAGCCCAGTATTTTCTTGTACCATAAAATTTATAACAGAACCTTTAAACATGCTGTTTATACCTTGGAAAATTTTAGTTATTCAACATGATAAATGAGCGATGCGGCAAAACTGGAACCACTGACATATTTGTTGAGTATTTTGTTGACCTGATTATTGTAGCTTCTTATGGTATGAATGTATTGTTTTAATTTAATATAGAGCTGTAAGGAGAAACAGAATAAGCAATAAATCTAAGAGTGGATCAAGTAATGAAAACTGTCAGCATATGGGTTATTAAATAACAATGACACGGACATTCATAGATTCATAGATGTAGGGTCGGAAATGACCCCCTGCCTGGGCAGCAGAGAAAACTGGGCTCAAATGACCCCAGCCAGGTAAACATCAAGTGTCCTCTTAAATACCCCCAGGGTAGGAGCCATCACCACTTCCCTTGGAAGTTGGTTCCAGATCCTAGCCTCCCTGATTGTGAAGTAGTGCCTTCTAATGTCTAGTCTAAACCTAATCTCTAGCAATTTATGACCATTATTCCTTGTTACTCAGGGAGGCTCTCGGGGTAACAAGGTCTCGCCTAAACCCCACTGGTCCCCGCTAGTAAGTTTATAGACAGCCACCAGGTCCCCCCTCAGCCCTCTCTTGTGAAGGCTGAACAGGTTAAGGTCCCGTAGCCTCTCCTCATAGGGTCTGCCCTGCTGTCCCTGGATCATGCAAGTGGCCCTCCTTTGGACCCTCTCAATGCTGTCCACATCCCTCCTGAAGTGCGGCGCCCAGAACTGGATGCAGTACTCCAGCTGTGGCCTGACCAGTGCAGTGTAGAGGGGTAGGATCATCTCCTTGGCCCTACTTGTGATGCATCTGTGGATGCAGGACAAGGTACGGTTAGCCCTACTGACCGTGTTCTTGCATTGTTGGGTTCATCTTGGAGTCAATAATGACTCTAAGATCTCTTTCTGCCACTGTGCTTCTGAGAAGGAAGTTCCCCAACCTATAGGTATGCTGCTGGTTCCTACTGCCCAAGTGCAGCACCCTGCACTTGTCAGTATTGAATCCCATTCTATTTTCATTTGCCCACCCCTGTAACCTGCAGAGGTCCTACTGTAATCTGTCCTTCCCTTCTAGCGTGCCCACCTCACCCCAAATCTTGGTGTCATCTGCTAATTTAAACAGGCTGCTCTTCACCTCATCGTCTAAGTCGCTAATAAAGAAATTGAACAGTGTGGGCCCAAGGACTGAGCCCTGGGGGACCCCACTGCCCACTTCCCTTCAGGTCAAAAATGACCTGTCCACCACCACTGTCTGAGTATGACCCCTCAGCCAATTTGCAATTCATCTGACTGTGTAGGCATCAGTGCCACAGTCCTCTAGCTTTTTAATGAGAATGGGGTGGGACACAGTGTCAAAGGCCTTCCTGAAGTCCAGAAAGACTACATCCACTGCAAAACCTATGTCCAGTGATTTTGTGACCTGAGCGTAGAAGGCAATCAGGTTCATCTGAGAGGATCTGCCCCTAATAAAACCATGCTGGTTGCCCTTGAGTATTATCCCCACTGCTGGCCCATCACAGATGTGTTCCTTCATAATCTTCTCAAAGAGCTTCCCCAGGATTGAAGTAAGACTAATGGGCCTATAGTTGCCCAGGTCCTCCCTCTTCCCTTTTTTAAAGACGGGGACCACATTGGCCCTCGTCCAGTCATCCAGCACCTGGCCAGAGCACCACAAGTGCTCATAAAGCCATGCCAGGGGCCCTGCAATAACCCTTGCTAATTCCCTCAACACCTTGGGGTGGACAGCATCTGGACCTGCTGATTTGAACATGTCTAGCCCCTCCAGAAGTTCTCTAACCTGGTCCTCCCTGACCCTAGGCTTGGTGGAGTTTCTCCTGAGTCCATCTTGAATCTCGGTAGGGGAGTCCTGGTCCCTGTGTGCCCGCCTCTGCTCCAGGAGGTGCTCCCGGGCAACTCTGGCGTGGGTGGCTAACCGGGCCTGCCCTGCTCTCGCTGGGGAGTCCCTGGAACTCACTGACCGCGGTCGCAGTTGGGCCCCGCAGCAGGGGGGTCCCCCTCGCTGTGGCCTCCAGCGCTGAAGCGCCCCTGGGCGGGCTCACATGGGGCTCTGACCTCCCCAACACCCTGGCCAACGCCACCTTTGGTCGTGGACCTTCCGTCCCTCATCCCCTGAACGAGGACTGGGCATCGAGGGCCCTTTCCGCCCCTTGCGGCTCTCTTCCCCAACACCCCACGGGGGTCTCTGCCTGGTCTTCCCCGGTTCCCTCACCGGGGTTCCTGCCGGCTCTATCCCGGTTCCCTCACCGGGGTTCCCGCCGGCTCTATCCCGGTTCCCTCACCGGAGCTTCCGCCGGCTCCAATCCGGTTCCTTCACCGGAGCTTCCGCCGGCTCCAATCCGGTTCCTTCACTGGAGCTTCCGCCGGCTCCAATCCGGTTCCTTCACCGGGGTCTCCCGCCGGCTCCAATCCGGTTCCTTCACCGGGGTCTCCCGCCGGCTCCAATCCGGTTCCTTCACCGGGGTCTCCCGCCGGCTCCCCAGAGCCTCTGCCAGCTCGTCCCCAGTTACCTCACCGGTGGTTCCAGCTGGCCCTCTCTCTGGGCTCCTCCTCGGGGCTTCTGCTGGCTCCCTCGTCAGTTTCACCGCACTTCTCCGGCGGCGCGGCTCTCCCTGCCTCCGTTGCTCCCAGCGCGGCTGCAGCCTGTTCGGCCCACGGCCAAAACCCCTTGCAGGGGCCCGGTTCCACTCCCGGGCTTCCTCCCGGGCTCCGCGTCCTCCCACCGCACGCCGCCTCTCTCCTCGGGGCCGCCTTTTATTTCTCCTGAGCAGCGCCTCTCACTGACGTCGCTCTGCCTCAGCCGTATGAAAGCGCGGCTAACGACCCGCACGGGTGGTTCTCCGGCCTGCACGCCGCCGCTGCTTCCCTCTCCTGCGGAGCATACGTAAGTGTTTCCCCTGGCCCTGGGCCGGGGACTCCCTCTAGTCCCGTTGTCCCTGGAACACCCTGCACAAGAAAATAGAGGCAAAGAAATTGTTAAAGAGGTCTGCTTTCTCCTCTGGTGCAACCACCAGATTGCCAAGCATATCCTGCAGGAGCCCCACATTACCCAGTGCCTTCTTTATTCTCCCTATGTATTTAAAAAATGATTTTTTGTTAACCTTGATGCTAGCCCTAGTTCTGTATCTGCCTTAGCTTTCCTAACAGCCCCCCCCCAGACCCGAGTGGTGGAGGTATACTTCTCTTTGGTGATAGCCCCTCCCTTCAACTGGGTGTATGCCTCCTATTTGGCAATCAGGCATTCCCAAATACTCTTGGTGAGCCAGGGGGACTTTTGAGCACTCTTGCCCACTTTGATTCTCATAGTGCCTCTCCTACCAGTCTCCTCAACTCATTGAAGTTGGCCCTCTTGAAGTCAAGGGCTACTGTCTTGATGCAGGCCTTTGACACCCTGCACTGGATGAATTCCAGCAAGTGATGAGCGCTATCGCCCAGGTGGTCAAGGACCTGGAGTCCCCTCATCAGGTCATTGCCTGTGGCCTGGACCAGGTCCAGCAGGGCATTTCCCCTGGTAGGACTGTGCACCTCTTGTGTTACGTGGAGGTCCTGTATCTTAGTCAGACCCGGCTGACTGCTCCTCCCAGCCGATGTCCGGATAATTGGCTCTGATGATTCTTTCTCATTCTGTTCTTTGGTTTTCATATCAAAGACCTATAGCATAATTTAAAAAGACCAAAAATATTCAAAACAGGAGGGAGTTGCTCATGGGAATTTGAGTCATAGGCACCTGCTACATGACTAATGAACTAGCCTACTAAGGGTTATCAGGAGATCATAAGTCTTTAGGTAAGATGGACATAAGAATGGACTCTTTATTGTATTAAAATGCTCCTTCCCCTTAAATTCCTTGATTTTACTGTACAAATAATGCATACACACAGCTTGGTTTTAAAATTCTGTCTAATTGTTATATGTACTGCCAGTCATAGGCTGCCTCACAATCTCAAATACCAAACTTGGACACACAGGGAACTGTAGACAAGGTAATGGGAGAAGGGTGGGAGGACATTTGGAATTCTACCTTCCACCTTCAGAAGGTATAAAGTCTGAGGTGAAACAGTTGGAGAGTCAAGAGTGGAAGCAGAGGTTGATTTAATTTTGCTACTATAACAAATACCTCCAAATAAGATGGCATGCAGAAAAAAGGGCTATTTTGATGCTTTTGTGTTTGCTTTTTAGAGGTAGCCAACTATATTTTAAAATTGCAAGCATTCATTTTAATTCCCAGTAGCTCTTCAAATCATTCACAAATATTCCGAAAGATTGGAGAGGGGAGAAGATTGGAGAAGGGAAAAAATGGCTAGGGAAGGCTCTGTTAAAGTGGTCTCATTACCATAACCTCGTTAGTGGCTTAATGAGACTATACATATGGGAAATACTAAGCATATGGAATCATCTGGATTCATGCCCAAGAATAAATCTGTAAGAGACATTTCTGCATCGGTGCCTTCAAGAATCACTCCAACAACCAGATACTCTTCAGCTGCCCTAATTTCTACTTTTTCAGTTTTATATGCTAAAATGCCCCTGTAGCGGGTTGGGGTTCACTCCACACACATTCTTTATTTTCCTGATCTCACAAGAAATACCACAAATACAAATCACCAATTAATTCAGTAAATAAACAAACATAGTCCACAAGGCCCTGGCAGCCTGGGGCCTTTTCCCAGACCTCAAGAGGGTGACTGGCTTCATGTTACTCCCTCAATGCCATAGTCTTCCCTTTCTCTCTCTGGCATCAGTTTTCTGGCTCATTTTTCCAGGCCTTGGGAGAGTACCCTGGCCCAGTGTTGCCATTGCTAGCATGGTACCTCTCCCACTTACTCAGAGCAAATCTAAACGTTCATTAATGCGCCATTCTTACTTAATGAGCTGTAATCAGTGCTACTGCACATTAGCACAGATGAACACTTTTTTGTGATGCTTAATGTGCATAAGACTAAGTCCACTGTACATTAGCATGCTTTTTGCATGATGCACTAATGCACAGTAGAATTAGTCTAATACACATTTAGCATCTTGTGTAGACACACCCTCTGTTTTGTTCTGTCTCTATTTCTGCCTTTGTGCCTGAGGAGGATAATTAGCTGGCACATTAGCATAGCTCTTCCATGCAGGCCTACAATCACCATGGGTGCCTGCAGCAGTCTGCAGCCCCTAAGGCATGCAGCCTGCTACACCCCCAAATACTAAGCCAAGTCTATTTTTTTTATTTTCCTCAGTATTAACAGGTAATATAATGCTGAATATTTCACACACACTTGACCATGAAATGTCATATAATTAGAGAGTCTGATTTATCTGGATTACGCAAGCAGTTTTTGAGGTTGCTGCAGTAATTTTGCAGCCAACATTTTGACAAGGGACTCTCACAAAAATGTCTTCCTTTGGCTGATATTAAAAATCTAAGGGCACCTACACATGTGAAGAGAGGCTGCTCTGATGCACTGTAATTACAACATGTTGGAGCAGACTCAATTAATCTAGTCAATTGGAGCGTGGTAATTAACATGCTCCAGCAGACTCCAGCATCACATGTATCAGTGTTCCTGTGCTGAAAAATGGTGGCGGGGGCATTTTAACTAAAGCTCATTTTAACTAAAGCACCCCCACTGCCATTTTTAAGTGTGGGGACACTAATACATGTGCCACTCCAGGAGCTTTAATTAGAGTGGCTCTCAGAGCTACTCTAATTAAATACACCCTCCCCACTGCATCCCAGAGCATGTCTCTAAGCACCCCAAGTTCGAATGTGTGCATGCTGAGATTTTTAGGCAGGAATCATTAATAATCCCACATTTTTCCCCATTTCAACAAAAACAATTTCTTGTTAAAAAATTAAAAAATAATTTACTCTTATTCCTTCCCAGGGCAAAGGAAGGCCACTAGTCTGAACCCCTATGTCAAATGCACTTTGATTTGTTTGACTATCTGCCACTGACATATTGCTGGGATATTTGGATATCTATCAGGGAGAGGATCCTAAACTGTTAATTGTTGGGTTGTAGCAAGCATGAGCTCTCTTCAGTATTTCAAGGCGCTGCATAATTTACACCCAGTTGTATCATTGAAGGATTAGAATATTCATAATAATTTATTTGTTTTATGATAGGATTTCCCTGCTTTTAGCCTTTGTTTTTTTTAATAATTTCTGTTTCCAAAATGCCACCTAAAGGCTGAGAGTAGAATGTGATGAAATGCAGTCTTCACAGGTATCTGTACTGTGATAGCTGTTCTGCCTGGATTTTAAGCTGCTGATGCCTGACAGATGTGACATAACCTGCAGAAAGTTCACCACTTAAATGATGCTGTGCCCTCAATTATCAGGGCAGGATCCCTAGAGAGAGCCCTTATGTTAAGGTATACTTAGCAGGCTTAGACTGTTAAAATGAAGCTGTTCACTTAATCCTTTCAGCCACACAGTTCTCTACCAGCAATGTAGCTGATAAAGATTTGGGTCCTTATCTGTCTTGAGCAGGATTATCTCCTCTAATTTTAACACAAAAGTCACTCCTTAGTTACCACTTTTTTAACTGAATGGTTTCACAGTTCAACCTGAGCCTGTTTATCTCTAATTCTGCCAATAATCTGCATTCCTGCTGTAAGGCAAAGATCACAAAGACCTTGAGCTTGAAATTGCCTCCTATACAGGATGATGCATGGCTACCATAGCTCTTGCCTGTGACAGGTTCTTGTTCTGGGGCATGCAGCTACTATTGCAGGCAATGTAAGCGTGTGTCAGTTCTAACAACCTGCCAGAACTTTTGGAGAAAATGTTAGAGTTGGAATGATCAGGGGACCCCATTTGCTCAATGAATTTTTTGTGTATTGCAGGGATTTGTTTGTCCCAGTGAGGTCAGACACGGCAAAAAATTTTATTGTACAAGCAAAGTGCTTAACTAAATGATTATCAAGCAAAACACCAGGCAACAACAGGAGATAAACACAATATGGAATAGTCATGAAGTTATCAGGAGTTAGCAGGGTTTCTATTATGAAAGTTGATAGACCATAATAAATCATGACATTGTAATGAATTCTTATGATTTTTATTGAAAACTTCATGATAGTGGTATTTTGTCTTTAAGAATAAGTGACATCATTCAAATGATTTTTAATTAAAAAAACCACCACCTTTCAGCACTTACTTGCAGAGAGAAACTGGGATGAGTACAGCTCAAATATCAACAATGTTGTGGTGGGGAGGGAGGAGGAGGGGACGGAGGGAGAGGAATGGAGTAATTCATTTTTATTTTTATTTTAGGGTCATGGTGGACTTACATCATGAGTTGGAATGCTTGAGGTTTCAAATACTGACAAGATGAACTAGTTAAAGAATGTGTGAAGAAGTCTATGAGATCATTATGGGGTTGAAATAATTTTGACAATAGTTATGAGAAAGCATAAAGGTTTCCATGGAACTAGGTAGTCAGAGAAGTAGAACCATACACTAAAAATAAGAAGATATGTTAGTAGAAGGGGTTTTTTTTGGATCCTGGTTTTTTTTTTCTTTTAAACAAGTCAAACATAGAAGCAGGAAAGGAATGCCAGACAGAATCACTACTAATATGGCACTAAAGAACATTTTTCAGTCAACACTTAAATATCAAAGGGCTTGGAGCTCCCTTTCCCAAATGACTTCATTACCCATGCAGGTGATAGGACCTGTCATATTCAGAGAAACAGGATTTGATACTTTCTTTGTAAATAAGGAGAACTGTAGCAAGTATCCTTGACTCTAGTGTCAATTTCTCTTATTCCCAAAACAACCTGCAGGACCCAGCATTTTGCCTAAATTGCTTGGGTTAAAAAGGAGTGGCTATCCATCTTCACGAGCCTTTATTATTAGCCAAAACCTCTATTAATATTTTCGGTGTTATTATGTGAGCAATCTTCATGAGGGCCTTTAAGGCCTTCTCCTTCTTCCTCCAAGCCTGTTGCTTCTTCTCCCATTAGGCAACTAACCTTCACCTTTTTCTTGGAAGGTGAAAAACAACCAACTGTAAAGACGGAATAGTGCAGAAAGTAACAGATGCTGCAGTTATTGTATGGAAAAGACTAGAGTTGCTGCTCCACTTGTTTATAAAGAGGAAGCTGTGTGGGCTGCCTGTACTGCTTAGCAGTAGGTAGAGGGGAACTACAAGCCATCTTAGGGCATTTATACAGGAGCTTCAGGAGTGTGTGTGTGTGGCGAGGCGGGGGGGAGGGGAGGGCACTTTAATTAAAGCAGCTCTGAGATATATCTCATGTATCAGCGTCCCCATGCTTCAAAATGGTGGTGGAGGCATTTTATCTAAAACTCGTTGAATGAGCTTTAAATCAAGTGCCTGGCATTTTTAAGCATGTGGATGCTTCAGCAGACTCAATTAATTGAGTCTGCTCTGACATGGTGGAATTACAGTACATTGGTGCATCCATACTCATGTATAGGCACCCTTAGTATTTGAACTGACTCCTGCTCACAGCGGTGTGGAGTGGTAATACTAAGTGGGTGTCTTTATTGGAAATTAGAAGTGCCCAGTAGAAACAAAAAGGATCTAGAGCAGGTCAGTGATGATGATCAGAGACACATAATAAGTAGCCTAAGTGAGGCAGGGTGACAAGGACAGCAGCCCCGGTGCACCCTTTTGCAGGCGAAGGGAAGGAGGGGGAACAAAAACAACCACTTACAGCACAACACCTGATTGTGATGCTGTGATCAGTCTGTTATCCCAGGCATCCTATGGCTGCCCTGGGTGTGGATCTGTGCTGGTACACCTCTTCACATAATGACTTCCATATCAGGAGACAGTGTTTATTCTCTTACAAGATGAGTATTCTTTTACTTACAGACTAGGCCAATAAGCAGGAACGCAATAGAGGTGCCATGATAATGAATGGGTTAGAGTATATGGATTAGATTTTCTTCTTACCCTTCCTCCTGAAACAAGAACAAGTGATCATCCAAGAATACAATACAACACCTCTAAAGTTTACAAAAAAAAAATGTATTTAGTTGCATACAGGCTATGCTGTAGGCCTTGGAAATTGTGGAGACTTGAATGCAGGAGCAGGATGGACAGTCAGAAGGGTTTAGAACCTCTCCTCTAGGAAAAATTGATAACTCCCTGCCTGCTTCCTTTCCTTCCCATCAGACACATGCTCATCTACTATTAACTTTTTAAGTTTGTGGTTGGACTGGCTTGTTCTGCCCTGGGGCTGTGTAGCCGGAATCAGGAGGGATTAAGAGCTCTACACTGAAATTAGAACATTATTGCAGTCATTCAGTGGGAAGAAACTATGAGGATTTGGAGGAGAAGAGGGCATAGGCATCACATTTTAAAATAATGGGGACTTATTCATAAGAGTTCTCTGATTTGTTTGTTCTTCCTCTTTCCTCTTCCCTTGTCAATGTGCTACTTACATTATTAGAGGCTAGGAAAAAAAAAAACAAAAATCTTTTCAACTGACATCTTGTTGCATAACACTCATGATTCTGATACTAGATCCAAAACAAGAGCTTCAGTCCACCCAGTATAAGAAATGTATTTTTTTGTGTTGAAGGTCTTGATAGAGTTAGGAACAACAATACTGATGTTTAATGACCTGTCAGAAAATCTTTTTAAGATAAGTTATTTCCAACTTATTATTTTGTCATAATCAGATAGAAAATTAAAAACCCAATGTCTTATCTTAACAAACCACAGTTAAGTAGGTAGGAAAAAGAATGGACTCCACCAGAAAACTACAATGTATTTCAAACTGAAGACCCCAATCTCATAATTTTATACTATTTTATTCTCTTTATTTTAGTACATGGACTATAATATTTGTACTATCAGTATAAATTAATTTGAATAATAAATAAAAATCTTTACAGTCAGTAGAACTTGCAATTGCACCTTAATCCAAGCCCTTTTATAGTCAATGGTATTATGTGTTTCTCAAAGACTCCCAATTCGATTATGTTATCTCATGTAATCTCAGTATTTTAGGACCTTGTCATTCATTTTCACCAGGAATTTTGCTTCAGATGCCACTGCTTAATTTCAGACCTAGTCTGACTAATTTAATTTAAATTCTTAGCTTTACTAAAATTTATATTCTTTAAGCAATTCATTTTTTTTCCCTTAAAACTGTCTTGGGCAACAATGGAGATCAAATTATGCTATCAACCCATAGTTGGGTAAATAGGGTACAGGCCTCATTTTGTACTGGCATAATCATATGTATTTAATGCATTTGATGAGCTCATATTGAAGAAACACTCCCACTGAAGACAGAATATTAACTTACTCTCAAGGTCATAACAAATATAGCGTCTCTCTGGAGTAAAAATCTTGAAAATTAACAGCTTTCCCTATGCTAGTAAAATTGTCTTCTAGATTAGAAAACTGCCCTAGAATATATAACAGCTGGTAACAAGCTGCAATTTATTATACAATCTACATGGCTTTCTGTATGGTTCCCTGAGATTGATTGTATTCAGAATTACTTAATCATTAAGTCAATAAGTCATAACAAGAAGTAATGAAGTCATCAAATGATGAAAATAAATTTAATTTATTTGGTAGTTTCTTAAGGAAGCCTACACATGTACTACTAGTTTCTTAAGGTGTGTCTACAAGTGTACTTTAATGTGCAGTAGCCTATTTTTCTGTGCTTAAAAACACATTAAGAACCATGCAATTACACTAATGTGCAATACAATTAATTACTGTGGATTAAGCATCACTTAAAAACTCTGGATATTTATTACTGCACATGGAGACAGTGTAATGCAAATTTCTTTAGTACATCAAATTGAAAGTACAAAATTTACTGTGCATTCGAAAAAGTGCCTTAATTCATGTGTAGATGCTCCCAATGTTTGATATACATTTAATTGGTTTTTTTAAATTTATTCAGGAGTGATTTATTAGGGCAGGGCCTGGCAACATACAGCCCATGGGCTGCATCCACACACCAGCCCATTCTATCCTGCCTGCAGGGCACCTACAAATTTAGAAAAGTTATATTTATCTGCTCTGGGCTCCCTGTCAAAGATGACAGGAGACAGGGGAGTAGGACCCAGGGGAGGCCAGTAGGAGTCAGGCCAGCCCGGCCAAGCCTCACCCCAACCCCCTCCCACCCGGAAGTGCCCGCCTGTGTCAGCTTTCCCTGCACACAGCCGACTGCTCCAGCACCATGTGGCCCCCAGTTGTATCACTGGACCATGGGAGCAGGGGTGTGCTGGTACCCCGGGGCCAGGGAGGGGTGTGTGTGTGTGTGTATGTGCACATGCACGTGCAATGAGGCAGGGGGAGAGAGAGAGAGAGAGAGAGAGAGGCAAGGACAGTTTGTGTGTGTGTTCATAGGGTGAGTCCCACAAGCACTCACCACCACACACATGCACCCACACACCCCCTTGCACTGCCATACACAGACACCCATACCTCCTCACACAGCCCACCCACCCACACCCCACATATCCTGGAGTGGCGGGGGGTGGCGGGGTGGGACTCAACCAGATGATCTGTGAGGTCCCTTCCAGCTCCTAACAATCTATGAATTAATCTATGAATCCATACACACCCACATGCTCCCTCACTCCACACCTACCCCCCCCATACCTATGGCCCCCACAAACCCCCCCACACCCACACCCTCCACTACATTCCCACACCACCACAGTCCCCCACAAACCTATACCCACTCCCCATTCCTCCCACACCCCCACAGTTTACAAGAGTAAGACTTCATTTTAAGCTATTGTGTGATCACCTTTATGTACACTGCACAAACACATGTAAATCAGGACAAAAAGATTTTCTGAAATCAAATGAATGAATTTTGTAGATGTTTGATTTTTAGAATATAATTTGGTATTTTTCTGGTTCTGAGATGGCAAAACCCCTTGCTGAAAAGAGTACTTTGGGGGGCAAGGGGAGTGACTTCTGGTGGCAAAGGTCGGGGGTTAGGAGGCAGGACTTCTGGTCCCAAGATGGCAACCAGGGGGTGGGGCACCTGTCAAGGAGTGGGGCTACCTATGAGGCCCTCGATAGCTTGCCAAAACTCAGTAACTGGCCCTCATCCAAAATAATTGCCCTCCCTGTATTAGGGCTAGCCCAAATTTCACCTTTTATTTCATCACACATTCATATGTTGAGATTTTGGATTATTATTCTAAACAACAAAGAATTATCATGAAAACATTAGTCCAGGCTACTTATTTTTGAAATAACAGTAATTCAGCTAATCTGCCCTTACCACTTTAAAGAGTAAAGTAGAGTGCTTAGAAAATAATGATACGGTAGTTGATATATGGATATTGTTTCTTTTCAAACAGAATATGATTGTATTTTAATAGTTTATTAAATCCTGGAAAAAATTATGTTTACTCTGTAATCAAATATATTTGTAACTAGATCTATATGTCTATAGTATGTTTATTCTGTAACCAAATATATCTATAAATCTAGATGTACATATATTAGATATATTTGGTTAAAAAGTAAACACGTTTTCCAGAATTTGGTAAAATATTAAAATATGATAATATTGTGTTTTAAAATAAATTATATACATACAAAAATGCAATATGTGTGTGTTTGTATGTATGTAATATATATAAAAGTGGCCCAGTTTTCCATATAGTTTTACAGAATGAGGCCATTAATTGAAGATTTATTGCTGCAAAGACCTTCTTTTATGAGCACTATTTTTTTTCTTTTTTTCCCCCTTGACATAATTAGATAAGTTTCAAAAATACATTAATCTTTTAAACTGAAAAGGAATGCTGAGAAATTAGCTATGCAAATAGAAGCCAGTTCATTTGGAAGAAAGATGCAAATGTTTTTGGAACATCATCACAAACTGAAATGAAGACCCAAAGTGTTATTAAACACACAAATGTTAAACTGATCCCTGCTCAGCAGCAATACAGTGCATTTCATCATAATCATCAGAATTATGGGAGAAGCACCATTAAAAGATGATTAATCTAATTTGGAAGCCAAGTACTTCTTATACACAAAGAGATTTATTTATATATTGGAAGTTTTATGTTTCAGCTGTTAATTACTCATTACAGTAAATTAGAGACCCAGATGTTTATTCTAGTAATATATAACATCAAAAACAAAAAATCCTTTTTCTCCATTGTTAAAATGCTGTAACTTATTTTTACATAACCTTGCTATATCCTAATTAAAAAAGGATCTTTTTTTTTGTTAACAAGTTCTCAGAAGTTCTTTGTAAGCTAGATGATATTATTGCATGTGGAATCTACAGCTGGCATCATGACAAATGAACATCTTACATTATTTTCCTTGTGATTGCATCCTCCCAACAAAAATGAAGAATAAGATACAACTCCTTGAGTGATGGCCACATTCTATTTTGCATGGCATGATCCAGAGACCTCAGTAGGCAAAAGCTGTCTTCAATTGACTTTGGTTCCGACCTTAAGAGAACAAGTCAGGGAAAGGATACAAAAAGTCCCTAAACAAGAAGTATTCCTAGCCGTGAAACAAACACAGACATGGCACTTGACGTACAACAGGACATAGGTGCCTAAATCCAAAATTTCAATCCTTTTCTCAGAGCTGACCAGCTGGCACCCAGCAGGGTTGCATACATCCCAGTAGATATTAACATATGGCCTGCGGACCCCTTTGGCTGTCTCTCTCACTGTTGTATGTCAGGGGAGGATCCAGGGATCCATACACTGCCTGCATAGCCTGTGTGGTCGGAATCCACATGCTGCTGGTTCAGCCTGTAGCAAAAACCCCAGTTTGTTTGTTTTTTTTTAAATGCATTCCCTCCCCTTCCCCAACCATTTCTGACTTTGTCTCTCCCTCTCTATTCCCTATAGATAAGTATAAATAAGCTAAGATTTAGGATAAGCTTTAACATTTTATTTTAGGTAGTAAGTTTTATTTCTCTCTGCTCCGCAAATAAGTGCCCTGCTATTTTGATATAGATATCCACTGTTTTATAAGTGATAATTATTATGTTTTTATTGATTTTTTTTTTTTTTTTTTTTTTTTTTTTTTAGTGCTTTTATATTGTGTGATTACTGTTTTAGGCCTATATATGTAAGTTAGCATAAGTAAATCATGTCAAGTTTCCATCTTGTAATGTCAAGATTATCCCCATGCCCGGTTATGTAACCCATGACTTACAGCTCCTATGTAACTTGGTTCCTGAATGAATGGGGATGAATGAGGGTGCTTGAGAGACAATGGCAGTAGGTCTAAAAATAGGTCCCTCTGAATGACCAAACCATCAACAACAATACCTGGACCAATGACCCAGTCATTGGAACCACCCTCAGCATTCAAGACACAAAAGATGAGGCAACCCACCATTGTGCCAAGTTGCACATGCTCAGTAAGAACACCTGGAACCCTCTGGAACAGGGCTGATATTGCCTGGACAGGCCTTCCTATAGGAGATCAAAGGTAGTGTACCGCATAAAAAGGGGTAGTGAAGACTGACTCCTTGGGACGCCCTCTCCATCTGGACCAGCCACATGCCACACCACCTATTCACCCAGAGGCCCTACTGGCGACCCCCCTCTGGACAACACCTACTGGACAATGACCCCTTCCCAGGCTGGATAGATAGCTATCACCCCCACCTCCTCTTCAACCAAGGACTTGGACTCTGTTTCTCTTCCCTACCTGGACTCTAACCCTTCCACTGAGTCTCTTTCTCCTGCTGCCATTCTGAGTGCTTGGGGGGGGGGGGGCAATAACTTCATGGGGCTGTGTAGTGTGTTGTCTAATAAACCTGTTATTTTGAAACCCTGACTTGGGTTTTTGTCTATTTCCTGACTGTTTCCTCCTTGCCACTACTTATCTGCACCCTCCAATCTCTAAGTTGCCAGCCTCAGTTTCCAGCCCCAAGCTCCCAGGTTTCTGCCTCTTCCTCTTTCCTGGCTGTCTCCTCCTTGCCACCACTTATCTGCCCCCCTCCCCAGTTGTCTGCCTCAGATTCCAGTATCAAACTACCTTAAGTACCCCGAGCCTCAGTTCCTCAGTCAGCTTCTCTCTAGTCCACTGGTTCTAATCCTGGTTGTGACAACTTTAACTCCCTACACTTTAACTCTCTCTCTCTCACCTTAACCTTCCCCCAAGTATCCCAGGTACCACAAGCACATACATACACACTGTACCATCCAAGTTAGGAACTTACCTGTGTGTATGTGTAGGTGGGTTGTATGTGTGTGAGCTGGTGAGTGTGTGTGTATATATATGTAGTGTAATGCTCTAGGCGCTTTAATTAGAATGACTTTTGGAACCACATGAATTAAATGCCCCTTGCCTCCTCCCAAAGCAAGTGTATAAATGCCCTAGGTGTCTATGTTCATAACGTTGCATTCCCTGAGTACTTAAATACCTACTCCTCAGCATGTTCATACCTCGGCAGACAAAGTAACAGTCCGGCCAAGTAATAAAATAAAAGATATCAGATTTACCCAAAGAACCTTGTCTGCCTATGTCCTTAAACCAACACGGCTACAACCAGCACCCCTCTTCATACCTTATCACTTTTGAACAACTAGGTTCTCTCTCTCTCTCTCTCTCTCTCTCACACACACAGACACTGGATATGAACTTATGCATACAAAATGGAACAGCTTCAACTAGCTTCAGTCAAGGAGGGCTTAGGTGGAATTGTGATGCCTAAATCCAACATCCAAAAAACCCTGCTCAACTGCTGCTAAACGTTGGAGTTGGCTAAGGTATTCTAATGTTTTGAACCCTGGAGTTTCCTAAACTCCCCTAGGCTCTCTCTTTGGCCTTCTAGATACCTGGAGTGTACCTAGAATGCTAAAAAGGAGAGTGTGGTGGCAGCAGAGATATGATCTCACTGTGCATGCCATCTGTAGCTGAGATTGGAGCTCTCAGCAGTGATGGGAAGTATAACTATGCCACTGCACCCCTCTGGTTCTGTCCCTGTCTAGAACTCTACCTCTGTGCATGTACAAAACTGCTCCAGTCTGAGCAGCATAAACCTAACCTGGTAGAGATCCAGAAACTAAGAATTTATCTCTCTAAGTACTCAAAAGGTCCTGATGTGGTAGTTCCAGAACATGCTTAACATGCTGACATGATCAGATTCCAAACAAAATACAGCTAAAAGACAGTTGCTAGTGGTGCTTATCTTATTATATACTGGTTTTCTGGTTAAAGCACTTACCCAGAAAGCATAACCTGGTTTTTAGGCCCTCCTTGGCCTTGTGGGTTTTCAAAATGACATCTCCCATCACCCAGAAGAGTGTTCTAACCTTGAATATAAGCTAAGGTGGGAAGGAGGGCCCTGTTCATCTGTCCCGTTGTAGTTGTGCCCCTGTGCAATAAAGAATTAAAAAAACTGCTAGGTCAGATAATGTGGTACGGGTACTTCCTATTTAGGCACACTTACATTCTACTGTATGCTTCAAGGACCCCTGCATTTGACACTGAATTTATATTTTGGCCTAATTTATTCATCTGTTTTCTCTCTTTTTTTATAGAGGAGGGGTTAACTCTCATTCTCTTGCTTTACCTCTTCTCCCTGCTCAATCCACTGGGAACAGACGGTTCTCACTTATGTCCTCTCTGAGGATCTGAGCCCTTTCTCTAGGGCAATAGGAATCCCTCACCTCTTGCCTAAACACAGTGCTGGGTTTTTTCACCTTCAAATTCCTTTCTGAAAAGGTGGCTTCATCTTCTTTGGGGTCTCAAGTTCTCCCAGCCATTTAAGTCTCTTTATTTGGAACTTCTAGTTCTCTGAGAGCGTGTGGGAGGCATTGTCATTATTGGCACTCTATGCAATCTGCCTCCATTCAGATTTATTTTCACACCCTGAATGGGCTCATCCATGCTAGGTGAAAAGATTGTCTTTGTGTAACTGTCAGGTTTGCCAACAATGAAATATCATTTGTGGATTTTGAGGGCAGAGGAAAGCTTTAGATCATCTTTTCTGACCTACTAGAACTAGCTTTATGAACCAATTATTTAGGAACAGTTTCAGCTCTGTGAATAAGGACACATAATAGTATAATTTTTTGGAAGAAGTATTGCCAAATGGATAAGTGAATGCACAGTATAGGGACTCAAGAGAACTTCTTTTATTTCTAGACACTTCAGTTCTATTTCTGATCAGGCTAGTGACTTTCTGTGTAATGCTGGAAATGTTCTGTGTCTCTTACCCCTAAAACCAGTTTACCTTGTCTAGTTAGATTACAAAGTTTGGCAGAGACTGTCTTTAACTGTTGTGTATGGTGCCTGGCACAATGAAGCTTTGAAGTTTTCTGAGGGATCTATAGGTTACTGTAATACAAACTATTATTATTACTATTAATACTATAATAATAATCACATCATTATAGTATGTTATTATATTATAATTATATTTTTTTCTATTTTGTAAGAAAATTGTATTATATCAGTCTTTAGTGACAGCGCAACTCCACTAGGGGTTAAGTTATATTGTACTTTTAATTAATTTTATTGCATATTTGACAACTTTTAAAATAAAATGCCAATATATTAATAAGAGAGATACTTTTCAGTGCACTTTAACTGGCAAATGAAACTCCAGTTAGATCTGTGTTTGGCATTGTGTAACCCTATCACTATAATTTAATTAATAAACTTTGAGTTTCCCCAGGAAACCCTTTTCCATTTAATGTTTTTTGTTTGGTTTTTTTTCTGGGGATGGGCATCAATAGATCTTGATGCTCTTATTTGTATACATTCCAGTTGATGCAATTGTTACATATGGTAAATATTTCTATAATTTCACTTATATTTATTTTTTTCAATATTGTTGCACATTACTGTGGATAGTTTCACGCTATAGCAGTTCTTATTTGAACATGTCTACCATAAATATAAATGGACAAAAACCAAAAGATCTCATTTTTAAACAAGTGCATCATACATGCTATTAGTTAATGCTGAGAGTGTTGTATGTATACATACTTCTAAGATGTGAGAAAATATTTGAATGTTTCTTAATAATAGCACTTGAAGTCCAATGATAAAGTGTGACACCCTGGCTTTATTAAAGTTGGTTTGAATTGTGACTTCTTGAGGGGGGATGTCTGGATTTCACACTTGGGTTCTACTCTTCTGCTAGAGACAAATTGTATGATTTTGGGCAAGTTGCTTAACTTCTCTTTGCTGAAGTCCCCATCTGTGAAGTATGGATGATACTTTCTTTCACATAAGTATGCGGAGATTTAATTAATTAGAAATTCTTGGTTAGAAGCCATAGCAGAATCTCAATGTATTAGTTATGATTTGGCTTCTGGAAAACTAGCTACTTTCAAGAATAATTTAAACATCTGAAATACAACAGCTACATCTGTTAAATAATAAAAAATAAAAAAATAAAGTAGGACACATTATTAAACCATGAAGGATTTGGCTAAAGCATTCCAATCCTGCATCATTGACTTCAAGAAGCATTACGTCAATTGATTTGTTGAAAGTAAAATCAGATGAGTACTAATTCACAGATGGACCAGAAAAATGGTGATTAGGTATAAAGCCAAATTGAATTTGGGCCATGGCTAATGGTATGGGTTCTCTGCCAAGTCAGGATAGCTGCCTGGTTCACAGTCAATTATGTTGATATGTGACAAGATTTTTACTGGAAATGGTAAAATCAGCAGTTTTGAGATTTCAAGTGCCTTGGACCAAAATCTCACAAATCAACTATTCTAATCCCAGTATTGAATTACATATAGGGTGCATCTACACATCAGTCTACATTGGTGAAGCAATGCACAACATCACCGTACAGCATGCTACAGTGATGCAGCAATTATGTGAGTCAACACATGACCAACAGCTCCTTCACTGTAGTGCCATGCTTCCTCATTTTAGTGTGCCGTTATGGCAAAGTAGCAGCCAAAACTAAACATGTGCTGTGTGCACAGTGCAGTATGGGCAGTTACTAAAGCATGGCACAGTAGCAACATCACCATAAGGTGACATGTACATGTGTCTATATATAAGTAATTCAAGGTGGGGATTAGCAACAAATCCAACTCCAAAAATGGCAGTTTTAAATCTGGATATTCATACCTGAACCCTCACAGAATCAGCAGGGGCTTGAGTGTCAAAGCTATGAACAGGTATTGCACAATTAACTGGTTAAATGGAGGCCAGCTACACCTGCAAAGTAGCTATCACAAAATAAAAAGTTTCAACCATTATAAAGTTAGACCTTGAAAATGTATGCTAACATCAGCTGATGGGGTTCCCAGCCACAGCAGTTCACCATGCACAGTGAACAACCCCTGAGCTCTAAGATCATGGAAGTTAAAATCACCAGTGTTCAGGGTTTCATGCACGCTCGAGCCCTGGGGATCATGGTTGCTGCAATCCCCAGGGCCCAGGGGTGCATAAAACCCCCAGACCCTGCGGAGCCTGACTGATACAATCCCTAGGGCTCTGGGTTGAGAGAAAATCCCTGGAGTAGGGAGATAACCACAGCAGGGATGATTCAGCCCCGGGTTTGTGTGTGGCACCCCTGGGGCTGGGCGCATCTTAACTGAGGTGCATGGGGCTCCCAGCCATGGGAACCTGCTTCTTGCCAGTGCAGGGGGAGCCTGAGATGGATGGCATGTGTGGCACAGGGCATGGCAAGAGGTACAATTGTGTGAATTGCATATTATATCCCAAGACACCTTTACCTTTACGTGCAGAAGTGGCCCAAGTAACAATAACATTTATTTACAATCCATGTTAATGCAGAGCTTTTATAGGTCAAGTGATATATCCTAACCTTAAATGCATATAGGATAGAATCCTAGCCCCATAGAAATCTAGTACTTCCTACTAGTTGACCTATAATTTAATTATTTCAGTTGTCTCTGTCTGCTTAATAACTGTAACTTTTTTTCCCCCAAAAGGCAAAATACAGGCAAGGAAGGAGGCTCTAATTTACACTAAGCCTATGATCCACTGCTATGTTAAAGCAACCACAACTGTTTGCAAAGTAAGTCCTGACACCCCTTATATAAAACTACATTTCAATTCTGCCTCAGTTAATGTCTTCTCAACCACTCCAAACATTATTTTGTATTAATTTCAGCATCTAGTTTGTGGTTATGAGCAAAACTTGCATGGGTGCATATAGTATACAAGAAGCCTGGCTCCTGTTTTTACATCTTCATGCAGCTATAGATAAGTAGGGCTGGAAGGGACCTCCAGAGCTCATTTAGCCTGAAGCAGAATCATCTCTATCCACACCATCCTGTATAAATTTAGTGTCTAACTTGTTAGCAAAACTACCCAGTAGTTTTGAGGAAGACTGAAACAATTTTTCATTTTGATCAGGAAGTGAATTGTCCTCATTTATTTTAGAAGCATCGCTGGAAAAGGGAGGGAGCTCTGGATCAGGGGTGGCTGGTGCCTCCCCAATCTGTGGGGGGCACAATTTGTGGGCAGGCCTGGGGGTGGGCCATAAGCCCTATATCCACTCCTATACTTCTGTGCCATGACTTAGTGTCCCCCCCCCCCCCCCCAACACAAACTGCTGGACCATGCAGCAAAAAAACTGTCCCCTCCTAAGCAGTGCCAGGTCAGGGGCCAATTTTGAGGGGGGGAGGGGGGTGATGTGCCCCCCATGCCTCTCCTACCAGTCATCTGTGCTCTGGATAAATTCTTCTTGTCTTTCACAGAGTCATCCTCTCCATGGGGAGGAGCAGTTAGTGGGGATGCATCTACATGAAATGTTTACAGTGGAACTGCCTAATTAGCTCCGCAGTCAAGTCTCACAGTCTACACATGCAGCCCTATTAGGCCACAGGAAATTAATAAATGCTGCTGTAGGTTAGTACTCATAAACACCAGTACTATCCTTTGATGGAGTTATTATTGCATGCACTGCAATGCATGTGTAGACACTGACAGGGCTTGCTAGGCACAAGGGGCCTTAAGTGTGGGGGCTACCTGCCAGCTAGTCCCACATTAGAGCACCCTCGTGCCCCAGCCATCCTCTCCACAGCACGTTCAGGTGGGTCAGAGCAGCCCTGGGTTGGCATGCTGACTCCTCTGGCCCCACCAAGAGCAATACATAGTGTGCCCAAGACCAATAAACTCCAGTGCGAGCTACACAGGAGCTTATTCAATTGCATTAGCAGCACATCTAGATGTGCCCTGTGATGATTGTGTCTTTTGAGGCTCATTTCCCCAAGAATTGTAAAACAGTGTGTTTCCTTGTTTTTCAATTCTCTGTCTAGTCTGTAAAGGGTGTTGAGCCCATTTGCACATCTCTTACTGACACTCATGGCTACTATGTCAGTAGTAGGTCCATGCCCAAATACTTTGTACTAGAAGTGGGAAAGATATATGTGGAAATAATGTAATTTAATGAATTTAGATATTTTCCCTTGGTCACAAAGAAGCAGATCCTATTCTATCTAAGCATTTAATTGGCACTTTGGCATTTAAGTCTGATTCTACTCCTCTTTGCTTGAGTCCCTGAAAATTGTTAACAAGTCTATTTTTGTAACACATCTTTCTACTTGGCCTTCTTTGTGACAAAAGTGGCGAGGAGCACCAAACCACTTTTTGTGTTAGCCTTTTTTAAAGGGACATGGGCAGGGTAGAACAGGGTCACACTTAGACACACTGCGTATGCCTGATTTGTGAAATAGGATCTGGTCCAATCTTTCCTACAGTCCTAGTGAGAAGTCTTTGTTTTTTACATTGTCCTATGGATTGCTCAACAAATATTCGTTATGCCTATTATAGATTTGCATTTCTTAATTGACTATGCATCAGTCAACTTTGTGTCTGCTTTCTATTAGATTGCTGAATCTTTTAAAAAGGAGGAGGAGAGATCCTTAAATGGGTTACAAAATGGCTATGTCAACACTTGGGACATGAACCTTCAGGGAAATTTCTATTTGTACAGTCTGTTTTAAAGTAGACTGATTTGTTCCTTATCTTGTGTGCCATATTAACAGCTGCCCTTCGTGTATACAATTGGAAATGTTCAGGTTTGCAATACCACCAGAAATCGGAAGGAATCTTCAACATGCTTTTGTTTTTGCTATCATCTTTTCTGATATCAATGGAGGGAGGCAAAGGAGAGGAATGTGTGTTTGGGCGGGGAGGCGGTGGGGGAGGCAGGAGGTAGAGGGAGAAGAGAGAGAGAGAGATTATTCAGTCATTTTGTAAATGCCTTCATTAGCATGATCCGCTGCAGTATCCTTTAGTGGCTTTTAATCCTTTTAACTCTTCTTTGTACAAACAGTATAACCTGTGTTTTTTTTTCACCATAAACTTGCAATTCATTGCTTGCTCTCTGCACAATGTGATATCTAGTTGATCAATGCATAATGAAATCTTACCTAAATCTTTAAAGCAAGCTATTGATTGAACAATTATACTTCATTTAAAACGGAGTGTTATCTGTTCCCTCATTCAACCCTCTCTTCCTTTATCTGACATTCTATGGAGTCTAGTTATAACTCTATTTATAAGAGCTGACACATTTAGACTGTAAATCAATTTTCCATTTTCATTGTATTGGAGAAATTGCTCTTCAGTGGGATTCTACTCCCTCGAAGGACAGTTTCAGTGTAGCACTTACATTTAATTGATCCACTAGTTTTGCTATTGAAGTATTTGTCAAGGTTACATAGGTGAAGGATTCTGTAGTATTCTTATTGCTGAAAAAGCTATTTCAATTTAAAATTAATGTTGAATTCTCTCTACTAGAAAATGAACATCTATTAGGCTACTTTGTGAGATACCAAAAACATTTCCATGGCTTCACACAATATTCTATATTTGTACATCCCAGTTCAAAGACGTACTTGGTTCACTTTGCTGGGTTAAAACTATTGGCATTAGCCAACTATCAGCATCTGGAAAGAATGTCTATTTATCATTTATTATTGAATATGAATACACAGGCATTTTAATATGGACCCTGAAGAATTTATAATCTCTTGAAACTTTTGTACAAGCCTTAGCCTAGATATTTTCTAAACATTTCATAATAGTATCCAGAAGGCTTTGATTTTTAAACCACCATGTGTCATCTGAAAATTCTTTTGCACACTTGCTGAAGCATTTTTTAAAAACAAATATTTTCTTCATCAGGTCTTGTAAGCAACTCCTGTATATTACTTGCCCACAAAACTGTGTTTCAGCAGAGAAAAAGTTTTGCTCAAAACTCTCTATGCTTCCAATTACTTCATTTTTAGATCACAATGTTCTGTATAGCTATAAAACTTTACTTGGATCAGTGTGCTATTCATCATCTTTGAAATCTTAAAAGCTTTAATTAGGACACTGTGAAGTTTCTACATTTCCAGTGAGAATAAATCCAACTTTCTTATCTTTCTTCATGAGTTTTATCTTTGAAGCTTAGAGACTGTCTGATTGTACTATGGTGCATTAATGATAGCATAAAAGGTATGAATAAACATTAAGATGCTTGGATCTGAAAGTTTCAACTTCACCTCATTAATTTCAGTGTCCTATAATGTATACATATTTACTACTTAGACTTTTTAATATTTTCTTTGAATCATGTACAAGGCATGCTGGGTCAGCATTCTCTGGTGGCCTTAACTAAATAGAGATGCATGAATTTGTTTGACTAAGATGAGAGCAAGCCTAAATCTCCTTTCAAAACATGAATCAAACCCAACTCAAACTCTTTCTCTCCCGCTCTCTTCTTTCCGATTTGAAACATTTCAACTATAAAATATGTCATTTTTTTAGTGTCTTTTTATTTCATGCTTTCACGTGCAACTGGCAGTGCCAGGAACCTTATCAGTCACCATATCATGTTGGTGGCATACGTATTTTATCTGCCTCAAAGCTGATCACAGGTTTCCTTGAACCCATGTGTAATAGTGGTCTACAGACTATTCAATACTAATGAATTCCCTCTTCCTCTTTCTTCTTTATTGTTTCTCAGTAGCTACCCATACTCTAGTTGTATAACAAGAAGTATCACCACATGTTGATAAGAAAGTATATTCATTGGGAAAGGGGCAAAGGGGTTTGAACAAACCTATGGGTCATAGAGCCTGACAATTAAATTTACCATGCAATGGCAATGGGAATTTCACTGGGCCATCAACATGTGTTCCTACAGAGCCATTGTTATGGCAACATCATCTAGTACTTCCATTTGGAAGTACCAAATGATGCTGCAGTAACAGCGCATACTGCGCCATACCATGGATGCACAGTTATTTTGAGCCCCTACATCACCATAGCAATGTACTATAATCAGAGAGTGCATTGCTATAGTGATGTAGCTGTGGCATCATGGTTTGTGCCTGCCAACAAACACTATGTTGTTATAGCATGTTGCTACAGTAATGTAGCATCATGTGTAGACATGCCCACTAAGTAACATGGACTTTGTTAAAAAGAGAGAAAGGGAGAGAGAGGGGGACATCCTTTCTTTAGAGAAGGTATGTTTCACAAATAAAGTGCAGGAAAACGCACAGTCTGCTCCTGACTGACTACCCTCTCTTCTTGACCAAATGAGTTCACTTACATAGAGCAATGCTTGGAAGCAATCTGAAATTCTGAATCATCATTTGCTATTTTAAGTCTGCAGCTGTTTTTGTGCAGCAATTTTTCTTTTATTCTTTTTGAATAAATACCTTATAATTAAGGGGAAATTTTTCCTGAAATTTTAAGTGTACGTTTTCCCACCTTGCTCTAGTGTTTTGTGTAAATAGTCACTGAAGAAAACCTACTACTTATGTGTGTTATCTGATATAATTCTATTTTAAAATGGAACATACTTAAGTGTGATGTAATTCCTATTAGATGCACACAGTGTCACTTAAAAATTCCTGATAATTATTATCAGTGATACCCAGAAATTTTTTCACCTAACAGCTTTCAGCATTTCTTACAGACCACCAACTACTCTAAAAATTGAACTTTTAATTGAAAGAAGGTGGAGGAGGTGTGTTCTGCAGTCCAGCTGCCAATGACTTAAGGCAGAAAGATGAGACAGAAATGGTTTGTAGACCACAGTTTGTGAACCATTAACTAAAATGATGACTGTAGATCTGTTGAGGATATTCCATAAGTAGTGTACTTTCAGAAAACATTTCAGTTCAATGATGGGTGGTAACAAAAGCAAGATGGCTGATTCATTAAGAGGGTTATCTCTCAAGAAGAAATGGAAATGGTCAGAAAACATACAAACAATATGTTCTGCCTCTACAAAAGCACATATGAATAAATCAGGCAAGGTTGAGATGGAATGTACCTTGACTATATTACCAATTTAAAGTGAACATGAGAATAGTGAAATAGAATGAAGCTTCTAAATTATTTCAATGGATTAATGTAATTTGGAATCACACTTTTAAAGTGAATATGCCTTTAAAGTTAAGTTAGTCTAAGGGGAATAAGAAACTAATTAAGTATAATAACAAGGTTTCACTGTATTATCCATGATATAAGGACAGACTATTATGAAGAGACCTTGTTTCTACCTACCTAAGTTATTTCATTTTTTAAGATGCAAAAAATATCTTCAAGAGATCGTAGTAGAAGATATGTTAATAAGTCATTTTATTTTTTTCTCTCCTTTCATTCAAGGCATTTTAGTATTAATGAATTTAGCCCCACGCCCATCCACAAAAAGGGAATTTTATACAAATGTTACAAATGGGTAAGCTAATATACAAATATTTATTAATGTATCTATCTGTAATATTTAAACAAAGAAGTATGTGATACAAAGATGTATTTATATCAAGAGGTACAAAGATATATTAGCTTGATACATTTGATGGTGACCATTCCCACAACAGAAGAAAAACAGATTTGTTCTGCATGACTTTCTCTTTCTACATGTAATATCTATCCATAGACAAGATGTGACCATAGTGTGGAATCATGCCAAATTCCTGACCATGTCTGAAGGGAATGGTGGCAGAATATAAATATTGTAGCTGGTTGTTAGGGGATTTACAAGGAGGCTGATGAAAATGAGGGATGTTGGCAGCTTTTACTGAAAGAACTAAGGTAGCAGAAATAGCATGGAAGTCTGAGTCAACAATACTGATAATGCAGAAGACAATGATCTTTATTAGCTACTGGGTGACGAACGAAGAGTTGGACCCCATTCAATATTGGGGTTATTAAATAATGGTAATGCAGGGGTAGGGAAATTTGCAGGTCCAGGTGCCTGTTTAATATATGAATTATAGATCATGCAGCATACTACAGGAAATGAACATACTGATATTCCATGGAGATTTTACTTTTGTTTTCCCTCAACCCAAAGCTAAAATACATTAATCTAAAAGCATACAAGTGCAATTTGTCCATAAAATCATGAAAGAGAAATGGGAATAGGATGCAGTACATTTATCCCAAGAATTCTATTCTAAAAGATTCATGACATTCTAAGTTGTAAGAAGATGTATTTAGGATGAGATCTAAAGTCTGTTTGTTGAACTAAATGTTAGGATTTCCATTGGCTTCATTAAACTTGAGATCTGCCCTCTGCCCGTAAATATGTTGTACAGAATTTCCATGGAGTGAGAAGGGTAGAATACACTACAGTAGTTTGTTTTTTTAACAGAAGTAACATAAAACCAAAAAAGCAAGTATTACAGATGTCCTTTAATATTCAAAAGTACTGTCTGTACAAAATATAGCACTGTTACCACATTTTCTTGCCTACCATATGGTTCCAAATAAGACATGTGCCTTGGTTGGGAAAGACAAAATTAAGAGGAAAAAAAAGGATTTTTTTCTAGAGTTATGGCTGAATTCTGGGTAAATGGAGCAGAGGAAGAGTTTACATGTGATTTTGATTGGCTAATTTGGGAGGGAGGGAGGAGTTGTACATGGTATGTAAGTTAGTATAGTGTTTTGGGATGATCTTGCCTGTGTATATAAACTAGAAAAAGAAAATATTTCTTTCCCAATAGCATAATCTAAAGTTCAAAGAGAGAGAGAGAGAGATTAGGAGGTAGACTATATTTCTTAAGTTACTGAGACAGTTAAAACTTGAGTGATTAATAATTAAAATATATTGATAATCTCCTTTTTATCTGCAAAGATCTGAAAGCACCAGATAAGTATGAATCAATTCTAAAGCCCACAGAATTCAAAGGACTAAAGCCCTAAATATAAGAAGTTCCTCTGAAATACAGACATTTTTGCCATGAAGCACAGGAATCAAGTGGCATGAAATGAAGAAGGGGAAATCCTAGCAAGGAGAAGCTTTGCTCTTATAAAAAGTGCATTGGAAGTAAAATATGAACACAGAACCAGTAGAGATCCCAGACGTTAGGTAAAGATACTAATATTTGCATCATAGTTCCCATACTCTTCAAAAGAAGAAATCTATTGGGAAGATGTAGACATGAGGTGGCCCTATGAGGACAATGTCTATCACCTCTCCTGCTACCAAAAATAGGCCAAAACAAATTTAAAAAACACCCCAAAGAAACAAATAAATAACCAAAGCAACAACAACAAAAAACCTAATCAATAAAATAACAACAAAAACACTCCACAGAAGTAAATATAGAAGGGAACAAAGCCTGAATTTACCTTAGCAGCCTCCCTGATGTTCACTTAGAAGAATGCATTCAGAGACTGGGTACCTGTCTACTGTAACAAATACTGAAAAAGGGAATCTATTCTTTCTCCTCTCTATATAACTCAGTAAATGAGGTAAAACAGATCTGGCTATTCACTCAAAGAGAAGCGGCAGCAAGTGCTGTTGGTTAAAAACGACTTGATAATATGAGACTTATAAATGCCAGCATTAACTAAGAGTTAAATTTGGCAATTTAATCCAAGAATAAATGTAAACAGTTAATTCCAGGTGTGACCTACAAGGTACAAAAAATATGCATGCCTGCAGTGAAATATGGAAGACTAATGTCAGGTCTAAATAACAAGATGTGCTAAATGCTGACATTTACAGATTACTTCAGTGAATCATTTGGGCTAAGATATGATTCTTATTTATTCATTTCAGTTGTGATTTGGGAGACTGGGGTACTGAGAATTTGACTAATGTTATCAGATATGTCTCATTTATTGTGGCAAATGCAGATGCAATGGGATTTGAGTGAGACTTCTGAGGAATACTTTGGTTTCCATAGTGAGATGGTATGCTTGATCCTATATGCTAGTGAAAAAGATGCCATCAGAATGGCAGCTGTACTAAAGAACTATTAGGAGCAGCAACCTCAAATTAGACTCTGCCTGATGATTTTTTAATCAGATTTTGAATAATAATAACAATGGCCATATTGTACATGACAAAAATAAGAGCTGATCACTATTTATTCAAACCCTTTTCCATATATTATTCTTTTTAAACTGTTGACAGGTACAACTGGTGCAAATAAATTATCTTAACTTTTCCACTGATCAAAATATCAACTCCCCTGCCACTCTATGTGAATTCTGACCCAGGAGATCCTAGTAGTAAGAAAACTCATCTTATCAGCATGTTTTGACTTCCCATTAAAATCTAAAAATGGTCCACAGTCCCAAGCCACAAAATTTAATAAACGAAGTGAAGCACAGCTCAATGAATGATAACAAAGACCAGGAAGAACCATGGGATGAGTTAGGTGAAGAGCTAAATTTAATAATTGCTATATTGTCTACTGTCTGGGGAAAAGGTAAAGGAGACAGGATGACAACAAAAGAAATGAAGGAAGAAGAAAGGGATAGTGACAGAAGGAAGAGGAGGTAATTGAGAAATTGTGAAGATGAAGCAGGAGAAATCTGGTATGAGTAGCAGTGACTCATGAAAGAGAAAACAATCAAGCATTGGACAAAACAAACCTTATTTAGGTTATAAGATCATAAAGCCATGATCTTTGTTACTTTGGGTACTACTGCACAAAGCTTTAGCAAGCCCATTGAGTGCCTGGGGCAAGTAGGGGTGCACAGGTACACCAACCACTGTAGACTGACGGAGCAGGGAGGAACATGGGTGAGAGGAAGGAAAGACCTAAGTTCCTAAGCTCCCTACAAACTGGTCCATTTACTGCCCTCCTTCCCCAGACATGCATGTTGAGCACAGGATTTATGCCTGCTCCCAAGGGCAGGGGTGACTAGTGCTTTCTGATTCTGGGGGAGGGCACAATTTGTGGGCCTATCCCACAAATAGCTGGGGGTGGGCCCAGGGGTGGGCCAAAAGCCCCATATCCACTCCTATACTTTTGTGCCGCGGCTTAGTTCCCCATGCCACCGGCCCACGCGGCAAAAAAACTGTTTCACTTTCGGGGGCCAATCTCAGGGGGGGCACATGCCTCCCCATGCCTCCTCACCAGTTGCCCATGCCCAAGGGTGTCATCAATCATCAGTTTTCCCCACTTGCCCCTGCCCTGCAGATACACTACTTAGTGAGGCACTGCCCTGCTTGGCCCCCATGGCTGGGTAGGGGCAGTGCAGGACTGCCCCTGGCATGGCAAAGACTCTTGGGAGGTGATTCTGGCTCATTAGCATAGCTAGTGCCCAGGGTGCTGCCACGCTTCCCCCCTCCCTAGTAGTACTGCAAATAGCCTGTGAATTAAACACTATTTATTTGCATTATCAATGATATTATTAACCCAAAATAATGCAGGTGTTATCATTTTGGTAGGGCTAGGTTAAAATATTTAAGTATAGCATTTCCAATTAATCTTTAGAAGCTCATAAGAAAAACAAAACAAAACAAATCTCTTTCCTAGATAGTGTGCTTCAGCACCTTTCCAGTTAGCAGCAATTTCCTCTGTTTAGTTGTTTTTCTCATAAATTGAACAGTGCCCAACTCTCTGCATTTGCCATCTGAGTCCCACTGCTTGAATAATTTAAACCTTTTTGTATCTGACTGATTTATACTGCAATACTTTTTCTTCTCCTAATTCTGTGCTTGTATTTACTACCAAGAAAATTTGCTTGTAATTCCACTATTCAATCTACCTTTAATATTTTAAAGATATTTTCCTGCAGTCTGCCCTTACTTATTGCCATTAAAAGAAGTATAATCAGACAATAAGTAACATGCAGTCCATATATTCTGCACTGCAGAAACTCATATATATATATATTCAGAAACAAAAACTGGGGCTGGGGTCATGCAGGTGCTAAGGTGCATAGTTGACAGCCCAGAGATCACAAGTTTAATGCCACAGCAGAAATGCTCATAGCGCAGCTTGTCAGATTCCAACCAATCTGCAAATTTGGCTAAATGCCTTGTCACATGGGCATGGGAGAGAAAAGTAGGTAAATACTGTTGGCCTCCCTTCTTATACTTCTGTGTTAAGTTGTTTTCAAACAAGATGTTCTGATTTTCATAATCAAACATATATTTTTTTTCCTTTACCCTTAATTCAACTTTTAGGGTAGAGTGTCTGGTAACAGTAAATTATTAATAATCAGATATTTCCTAAACAAGATGTAATATTTTCTGTAACAGACTGTCAGTAGGTCTCTGCTATTTTTAACTGAAAGGTCTTGTCCTGAAAAACATGTTAGTAAATTGAAAAGTGAATTTTAAGGTATCTGGGAATGTCATGGTAATAGGGCATAGGCCAGAACTTGAAAAAAGCTCAAGAAAATATACATTAGTTTCATATTTGTCAAAAATTTAGTAGATTTTTATTATTCACTTATGTTAATGTACACTATCACAAAGACTTTAGACATTTCTTTTGGACTTCAACCATCTTCCTAGATTTCTTGAAATGCTTCCTCTCAGGCTCATTATAGATGAAAGAAATATTTCCTTGCCTATTCTTCAGGCAGTTTTTCAGAAATCAAAATGTTTTAATCATTATGCATTAATATTAACTTTTTGATCACTACTGAAATTACAGCATGACATTTATTCTATTTTTTATTGTGCCATCTGTAAGAGGCTTTCATAGTAGACATACTGTTATTGGCAAGTTAAAAGAATTGTGGTGGGAGGGGAAAAACTATTTATGTTCAAAAGATTTCCTTTCTGGATGCAAAAGAATAATGTCTATAAGCAAATTCATTGAAACCATAAATATTAACCTCTGACTTCTAAATTAAACTTCACCGGTGTATTTCTCCCAGAGAAATCCTGACTCTTTTTTATTGATTGGATATGAACTTTCCTTGGAAACAAATTTACAAAGAAAGCAAAACCAACTTTAAAATAATCATAATGTAGTGATTTTGCACTTCTAAACATGTTTTCACTCTAAGATTTCAACCAGTTTTACAAACCATAAAGCTGATTTTTTTTCTAAGTATTCTGTGTTGGGCCAGCACTGCTCCTGTTCAGGTGGATGGTAAATTTTCCATTGATTCCAGTGGAAGCAGAGACCAACTAATCAAATCCTGTTGATTAACACTCACACTCCTTTTATTATTAGCAGTGGCTTCCAAATTAAGGGAAGTGACATTTCCTTTTTATTAGGCTTTTGTAAGGCCTTACCTGGAATCCTGTGTCCAATTCTGGGCCCCACACTCCAAGAAAGATGTGGACAGATTTGAAAGAGTCCAATGGAGAATAACAAAAATAATTAGAGGCCCGGGCAGCATGATTTATGAGGAGATTTTGGAAGGGCTAGGGTTATTTAGTCTGGAGAAGAGAAGACTGTTGGGGTATTTGATAACAGCCTTCAAATATTTGAAGGGCAACTACAGAGACAATAGAAATAGGCTTTTCTCTGTGGCTACAGGGGATAGGACAAGGAGCAGTGGATTCAAGCTGCTTGATGGAGTTTAGGTGGAACTTTCTGACTACAAGGCTGCTCATGCACTGGAACATAGGGAAATTGTGGAATCTCTATGATATTTCTTTGGAATACCCTGTCACCCATTGGCTCAGGTCAGAGATCAGAGGGAGACCATCAAAAACACAAATGGGAGTCTGGTATCTATCCTCTATTGAATTTAACTGTGCACTTGATTGCTTAGAACAGTGGGAAACTGCACTTCAAATAAGATTGTTTTACATTGGAAGTGGGGTGGAATGAAAATAATACATTTCCTGCGTCAGGGGCATTTTGGAAGAAGAGATTTTATATGTTAATTTTCAAGCGTAGCTCTCATGGGGTTCTTGGAGACCCCAGGGACCCTGACTGCCAGCAGCCCTCCTGGCAAGTTTCTGACAAAGAAAGCCTGGTTTCTTCCAGTTCTTTTCATGCAAATGCTAACTGAAATGGGCATGTTTCTTGCCAGGATCCTGGCTGCCCACCACAAATGGTACCAGTGAAAGGCAGTATTTTGGTTAACTTCACTCAGCTGCTGTGGGGTTTTTTTTCACAAAATTTGAGGCATAAAATAAAAAGGCAAATAGATAATGTATTATTTTTCAGCTTGCTCATAGCAATGAAGATCCACAAAGGCTAGGCTTTTTATTCAGCAGGCTCATCAGACACGCCTTCTGCTCTTAACAGTTCAACTCAAAAAAGGCAGAGGGGAAAAGAAGCCAAATAGAATCTTTAATTCATTTTCTGCACCTTTCTTAAAGGGCAGTATACCAGCTATTCAGTTCTTAAATATAGGGTATGTGTAGACATTCAGGGAGGTTAGCTGGAATTAGACTGAGTTATAAATAGCCACCCCATCTAAGGTAAACTGGGATGGGGGACTAGCAGAGACAGCTTAGGGGCAAACAGGGTCCACAAGGGGTTTGGAGGATTTGGTTGGGGGAGAAGGTTCAGTGGGGGTTGGGGGAATCAGGGGTTGTGGTGGCAGAATCAGAGAACCTCTCCAATCCTGCCAAACCCCCAGATTCCCCTCAATGCTGCCAGACTGCCCCCAGTCTTGCAAACCACTCCCAGGGACAGTTTAAACATCATGTACTAGTCCCAGAAACCTGACCTGAAGTAAGTCAGGGTTGGGGAGGGAGGGTGGATTGTGGGGAGCTGGCTGCTCTGGTGCAGGTGGGCTAGTGATATGGGGACGCTCTCCCCACCTCTTGAGACCAGGGACTAGTTTTAGCCCACCAACCCCACAAATCCCAGATGCACAATTACCCCTGACAAACCAACCCCCCTTCCTCCTTCCCCATCTCAACTTACTTCCTTGGCTTCCAGTACCAGTCAATGCTGGTAAAACAGCTTGTGGGATGTGGGTTTGCCAGGATCAGGGGGGAGGTTGGCTGGTCCACAGGGAGGGATTATCTGTCTGGGGGTGGGGCAAAGGACTGGTGGCCCAGTGCCAGTGGGGGAGGCAAAACGCAGCCTTAGGGTTGGGATCAGCTGATTGGTTTTCCCAGCCACATAGCTGTTCTGGGAACTATATAAAAGTTCAATTAGATTGGTCTTGTTGGACTTAATCTAAGTTAGACTACCTCTGAGGTACAGTTAACTTAGATAGGGCCAGCCATTTTTAGACCAATCTAACCTTCTTGAACTTTGATTCAGTTCGCACTCAGAGTAATCTAAATAGGGATCTAAGTGTAAAGTCCATACTTGTGTGAACTAAGTTAGAATGGGTGGCCATTTTTAATAATGATCTAACCTCCCCCTAACCTTGCCACAATGCACCAACCTTGTGAAGATAGTAAGTTAGCTGATGCCATTGCAAATGTTCCTGTTTAATAACAGAAATATCATGCATGGTGATCTTTTCAATCCTTCAGTTAAAAACTTCTTCCATTATGAATACACATTGCTGCATTTACTTTTACATGCAGCTCTGCAATCTGATTTAATGATGTTTGTGCATGTATTGGCTGTAATGATGTTGTCTCTTCTGGCTGTTCAGGAGGTATTCTAAAAGCTTGTTGCAATTGTTCTTAGCATATTGTCCCTTGCTGTTCTAGCATCCTGAGTCATATTTACATCATCATCAGATGTTGCATAACCAGGAGATGCGCTCTGATGTCTACAATTTTACCTAATACAGGCCCATTCTCTTTCTGTGCTACATTTAACCTGGGTTGTTTACAGGGGGGCATCTACACATGCAATTAATGCTCAGGAAGCTGCACAGTAAAATACTGTACAGTAAGCTTTCCCGGAGTGCACATCTACATGTGCCTGTCAGAAGCAAATTTGTCCTGCCTCAGTGTCAGCTGCTTCTGAGCCCCACCCCTACCCCTGGTAGCTGCCTACTACCCAACCCCCATTCAGATCATGAAGCCAGGGAGAGGACAATGTCTGCTTCCCTTGCAATTGGCTGCTCCCAGCCCCTAGATCTGAAATCAGAGCCAAGGCTGTGACATTTTCCACTCCCCAGGAGCTGCCTGCTGCTGGAACCACCTCAAATCATGGTGCCGGCTCTGATCATGGAGCCTGGGCACAAAGCCCATGACCAGAGCTAGCCCCATTAGCAGGTAGCTACCCAGGGAAGGGAGCAATGTTCTAGCCCTGAGCTCCAATCTCAGATCAGGGGCCAGAACTTGCCTGCTGTAAGGGCAAGGGGACATTGTCCCCAGCCTGACTCCATGATTGGAGTCAGCCCTGACAGCAGGCAGCTCCTGGGGGAGGGGAGAGTACTCCCACCTCCTGCTGCACAGGTTGAGTAATTTTCTCCCAGTCAGCTATGTAATTGTGTGCTACTGCACAGTAGCTACTGCACGGTAAATCTATGACTTGTATGTACAGGTAGTAGAAAACCATGCAGTACACTAATCTGTTGTACATTAGCTCCTGTGCACAATTACATAGTGATGCTTTACTGTGCAGTAGGTTAGTCTACTGTGCAGTAAAGCATCTTGGGTAGCTCCACAGTAAACATCTCAGCATCTACATGTATACCCCTACTAGGGTGCAAAAAACTAAGAAATTCTGCATCAGGGTAGTACTTATAAATACAAGTACCATCCTGTTGCATAGTTTTTTAATGCACAGTAAGCAGCAGATGTGTAGACACTGACTTGGCTGGCTGGGGCACAAGGGTGCTACAGTGCAGGGGCTGTCTGCTGGCTAGCCGTGCTTTGAAGTACCCTCATGCCCTAGGCAGTCCCTCTGCAGTACACTGAGCCCAGTCAGAGTAACCCCAGGCTGGAAGGCTGACCCCCAGGCTCGCCTGCCAGCTGGAGCTGTTCCAATTGGGCTCCATGTGCTGCACATGAATAAACTCCAGAGCTGATTGCTCTGGAGTTGTTTGTTCCCAAGCACATGTTCAAACAATGATCCCTGGAGCAAAAACAACAGAGCAATAAGCTGCAGGGTGTATTCACATGCACTAATTGAACGTGTAGACATGCCAACAGTGCAGTTTCTTTTAAGTGGTTGGATTTTACTCAGTAATGTATTTGGTAGCTATGTTGGTCTGAGACAAAAAGAAATGCAAAACTCCAGAACTCTTGGTTCAGAGATTATACCTTTTATTAGACCAAATAAGAAATCGCAAAAAAAAAAAAAAAAAAAAAAAAAAAAAAAAAAAAAAATCTGCAAGCTTTCGGGTGTACACACCCTTCCTCAGGCTGAGGGGAAAATTAAAGATGGTAAAAAAAAAAAAATCCCCATACATAGAAAAGAAACTTCATTTTTGCACAGCGGAAACTTATGGACCCAAGGGAACAGACTTCCACCTTCAGCTCCCTCTGTACAAAAACGAAGTTTATTTTCTATCCATGTGGACTTTTTACCATCTTTAATTTTCCCTGAGTCTGAGATTGTTGTGTGAGCCTGAAAGCTTGCAGAAAAAGATATTTTTTTTTTGTGATTTCTTAGTTGGTCTACTAAAAGATATCATCTCTGAACCAAGAATTCTAGAGTTTTGCATCTCCATTGTACTTGCACTTTTATCATAATGAAATTTCTGTTTTCTTCCTCTTTCTTTCCAGCTTTGTCTTTATTGCAAACTACATTCCAGGCATTAGAAGGCTTTTTCACAAACGTTATTGTTTTGAGCGTCTGCTCATTACATCCATGCAGGTAAAGTCCTTGGGTTTCACTGGTGTGGTTCATTATTTTAGTAAAATGAAGCCTTGAGTATCTTCATTTGCTCTGATTACTGTCTAATGGATATTTATACTTTATATTTAAGCTAGCCCATTCTGCTGTGGGTAATTAGGCCTACACATCAGACATGAAAAGCCAGTCCTTTTTCAAATTCTCTTTATACCCATTGAGGTCCGTCATAATATTTGCGATGACCTAATTTGGGTATCAGAGAAATACTGTCAGAATTCACTATAGTGATGCCAAACTGGTTGCTTATTTCAGTTTCTTTGAAAAAGCAAGAGCTGTAATCACCTATCAGCACTTTACTTTGTGTTTCAGGAAATCAGTTTCCACTTGCTGCCAGGGCCTGCTAAATGTATCACAAATTGACATCATCTCACTGCAGTTCTGTCTCTGGTACTTTATACAAATGTAACAATCTCTGACAAGTGCTTCTGTTTTTGTATTAACACAGAATAGTGCATCTCTTAGCTATGTTTTACTTAAGGCCATAATGCCTCTCCCCCCATTTTTCATTGTTGTTGTTTTTCTTTTGAGGGGCATGGATTGAATTTTCAGATACATTGTATTTGGAATCACTATTTTTCCCTTTTTAACAGCTAGTCCATTCTCCACAGCCATCTCAAAAGTTTCCAGTAGTTAAGGGAAGTTGTTGGTTTTGGGTAGGATGTTCATATGTCTTCTAAAAGATTCAGTACATTGTTGCTTTTTGTTTTTTTACCACTATTTTTAATAGCTTATTTGTAGACAACAAAAAGTTTTGTATCATATGCAACTGTTTCACTATGTCTTCCTCAATTTTTGCATCTTGTCTGTCAAAAAATTTGAGTGAAAGAAGATCAGCTACAAGAGGTTTATTTATTTATTTATTTTTTGGTTAGTTGGTTGGTTTTATTTTTCTTGGGCTTGTATTTCATTTTCAAGGCATTCTTTTATAGTTGTAAAAAACTTGTTCTGACAGGTAGATGGTGCAAAAGCTACAGCTTTGTCAAGAATATTCTCAAGATGTTTGGTTTGATTCAGCTGTGCAGCTGCATACACACTGATCTAATTTCAATATACAATTAGAATGAAATAATACACAATTTTGTATATAAGAATAGTTTTGCTGCATTGTTGTCAGCACTCTCAATCTGAATGCTTTTGGAGCTCCTTCCTTTCCAAAAAGCAGCAGCCTGGTTGAAATTTCTTAACTTATGAGGTTGAGTTCTTGTTTGTCTTGCAGCATTTTAGTTTTGTTTAGAGGGTCATGGTATATATTTTGTTTTCAATAGACTTGTCTAAATTTGTATTTCAGTGCTACCGTATGTTCCCCTCTACACCATATGTTCTTGCAGAAGAATTATGATTTCTAGTAAATTCAGTAAAAAAAAAGACTGGCAAACCTTGTAAAAAGTTCCATATTTAGGTCATCATCCCTAAAATGGTGGCTGTAGGTAGTTGAACTTTATTGCATTACTGCTCTCACTTTACTTGAATTCGTTTTCAGAATTTAGTTTTGACCAACAAAACTAACTAAACTAGTTTTGCACTTGTACTTGATGGGCATTTTGTTAGAATTCCAAGTGGGATTGTAATCTCAGCATGTTATGTCTGGGGCTACAGTTTTTTGCCATGCTCCTATTTAAAGCTGTCATATAATAGAACAGTAGGGCCAACCTTTTTGATGGGCATAACACAAATTAGCCCAACATCCTCCCTGGGCATTTCTACATGTGCAGTTAATTCGCAGCAATAAACTTCAGCACATACATGCTGGAGTTTATTGCTTCTAGCCATGCTGTTTGAACATGATCCCGGGACCGCAGCACAGTGAGCTAGATCTGAGCAGCCCTGGCTGGCAGGAGGCTCAGAGATCAGCTTGGGGCTGCTCCAACTCCAGTCAATGTGCTGCACAGGGGCTGGCTGGGCATAGAGCCAGGCTGACGGCATAAAGGTGCTCAAGTGAGGGGTTAGCCAGCAGACAGCCCTGCAGGAAGCACTCTCTTGCCTCAGCCAGTACCATCAGCATCTACACATGTGTTGCTGCACACAAAAAAGTTCCACAGCAAGATAGTACTTGTAAAAAAAATAGGGTCGTCAATTAATCACAATTAATGGGTGCAATTCATGCAAAAACAAATTAACACTTTAATTTTTGTAATGAGCATTAATCACACCCATTTTGACCAGGAATGGGCAAAATAGGTATGGAGGTGGCAGGGTAGAAGCTGCTGCTCAGTGCAGGGGAAAACAGCCTCTCCCCTTCACTGTTGTTGGGCCCTTCTTGTGGCAGCTGCCTGAAGCCCATGGCCAGGCTGCCCTGAAGTGCCTCTCTGCTGCCATCACTGCTGCCTCTGGGGCATCCAGCGGGGCAACCTGGGCATGGGCTCTGGGCAGCTGCAACAAGAAGGGACTGGCAGCATCAAGGAGGAGGGGGCCACTTTTCCCTCATGTGGAGCAGGAGCTTCTGCCTGGCAGCTTCTGCTGCTCAGCATGGGCGGGTGAGTTTGGAGCAGGTATAGGGTGGGCAGGGGTCAGGGCTGGGGCCATGCATTGTAGATGGTGGTGGGGAGGAACAACAGGACACATGGCCCTGGGGCTGTTGGGTGGTGGGGTGCTATGGTTTAACTTTGTGATTAAAATTATGATTAAACTATTGTTTTTAATCTCGCAATTAACTTTTTAAATAATATCTCAGCCCTATAAGAAATCATTACCAATTACTTCAATGCCTGTCTGACCTGTTACCATTTTGTATCCTTTTTTCTGGAATGTTTTGTAGAAATTATATACCAATGGGTGCTATTTAAAACATCCGCTTCCAGAGACTTGACTTTTTATTCTCTCTGTCCACATTGATCTGCTAATATCTAGGTTGACCATTCAGTTCAATAAATCTGCCAGCTAAGAAGAACTTGTACATTAAGTCATCTAGAGTGAATAGGGTGCAGTGGTCTCATAGTTCTGCCTTTTTAGATATTAAGAGTTATAAATATCTGTATTGGATCTTTCTCCTGCTTTTCTACTATAATCATCAAGATAACACATTCTGCTGATTCCTCCCCTTTCCTATTTTTACTCAATGGTGCTGTGCACAGTCATTCTTTGGATCTTATTGTTTAATGTCAGTTGTCATGGTAGTGAAGATAAGCATCCTGTAATTAAAAGTCAGGAAATCTTTTTTTCATTTTCCTTTTCTATGAGATGTCCTTCTAGATGGTCCGTTGCCATTATAAAGTTGACCGAGTTTAATAATGTTAAGGCTTTTATTCTCAGTACTGGTTTTCCTGGTGTATTTATTTTATAGAAATCTAGATTCTTTTTTCATTCTCCTGCTACTTGCATTTCATGTTGTATCCTCCTGCCATGCATCTACCAGCCTTGCAAGAGATGGCAGCATCTTGGGGTATGCTGGATTCTTCCTATATTCTGTTTTGACATGTAGCTTAATTGTGCCTTCCAGTCAATTTTGAATATCATGGGTATTTCTCTTACACCTATTAAGATCATTCCATATGCTTCATCACTTGCCTCTTCTAATTCTATACTCTAACCAAAAGGAATATTGTGTTATGTTTGCTCCTGCATGTCATGTTAATGTAAAATGATTTTCTTTGTGGTACCTACCTTGCACTTCTCTTCTGTGCTGCTGGGTATTTCTGTTGCTTGGCATAAAGCAATGCACATCCACTGGAAATATATTCTGTCTGTGCCTTTGTACATACTTTTCTTCTGGCACTGCACATGTTAGCACTCCACTTATCTCTGTTATGTATGTGCCTTGCTGGTGATATTGTTCTGTGTTATCATGTGCACACAATGACTGGTGCAAGTGAATACTTTTATCTATTTTTTCGGAAGTTTTGTTTGCCTAGGACACTAATATTCCCTCAGTTTAGCAATCCATGTGCAATCCTGGCTGGGAGTGCACAGGTATCTCAGTGTGACCACCCCGCAACCGCCCCCCCCCCCCCCCAACAGCCTGTGTTCAGATTGGGGCGGGTGGCAAGCTGGTGGTATCAGTGGGACAAGCATCGGTGCCCCCTTTCAATGGCACTGGGTGTCCCCCCTAGGCCAATGCTTGGGGGCTATGGCCCCCTACGGTCTCCCCCCCCCCCGCCCCATCGGTATGCCACTGTGTGTGTGGCATTAAAAAGTTATTGCATGGCATGCTCTTTTATTGTGTGCAGCTGCGCATGCATGCAGCTTAGAGGGAACTGTGCTTGGCACATAGTTTTCTTAGATTAAATTGTCCTCCATTAGTACCTTTCTTGAATTTTCCTTTTGAGTTAGATCCCATTAAGATCCAGTCCTTCAGCATAGCATCCTCATTTGAAAATCAGTCATTTAATTATCAGCTGTTGCTGGGTTGCCCAATTAAGCTTTGTTTCAGTATATTGTTTGTTTTTTTCCATATATTTTTTTTCTTTGTATGGATGTGTGTTTCTCTGGAAAGCAATAGGCCTCAAATACCTCAAGTGGCCTACCTGTTCCCCTACCCCCTCATCTGCTGTAATGAAATGGGTTTGGAGCTACAGTCCCATACTGTACAGACAGCCTTGCCTATTTTTGCTTAGTCCAGTTCTGTGTCAGGCTTCAGTTTCGAAGTCAATAAGTTTATTTCTTGTATTATTCTGCATGGCAATATTAGGGACAGTGACCGGTTTCTTGTAACTCCCTGCAACTTATATTTTATATTTAAGTGAGAAATTTTAAAATGAAAATAACAAAAATGAAGCAATTTTCCATTGAGTTTTCTACTGAAATTTTCATTTAAAAATGTTTATTTAAAGATTTTTGGTCTTCCTCATTATTTCTTTATTAGATCAACAGTGCAAATGCCAGAAGTATGTCTAACTTAGGCAATCTTTCAATCCTTCCTTCCTTCCTGTTTTACCTTTTCTGTTCTACACTTTAACATTACAAACCGTCTATAAGTTTAGAAAAGGTAGAGTGGAAAAAGGAGAAAGTCAGTTATGAGGATGCCTTCTTCTGTATAGTTATTCACATTAGTGCTTATTGTCACTTTATGATCTAGCCCTTATTCATGTTTTACTATGTTTCTCAGGTATAAGCATCAACCTTTTTTCCTCAAAAATCAATTGCTGGAAATTGTGGTGCATGCTTTAAGTAAGGAAATATGGTAATTGCAACTTCTGCAGTTTGAGCCAACTCCAGGGGAAAGAGAAAGTAATGCTGCACATGCTTGCCAGAGGAGAGCACAGGGTATGTGCAGATGTTTCATTTAGATCAACCTAATTAGGGTTACGGTGATCTACATGCCTTTCTGTGCAGACATTTGGAAGGTTTAAATTGGGCCAAAAATGGTGGGCCTGATCTAAGTTTATTCACCTGAGTAGGTGAATTTAGATTAGGAATAGGTTAGCTCAATCTATTGACTATCTGAAAACAATCAGAGTGCAGACTCAGACCTGGGAAAGCCCAGTCATTTGCTGCACCCCTGGGAATACACACTTCCTACATCCCTGACCCAGACTTGGTTATTTTCAGCCTCCCAACCCTACTGCCAGATGGACAAGACCCCTGCAGACCTACCAGATGCCTCCCATCTCATCAACCTCCCAACAGACCTTCTAGCTCTCCCTGAATACTTCCTCCCACTACATGCACCCCAAGTTACTTTACACTGGGTTCCCACTGTAGGTCCTGGCACTGGGGAATGTCTGCACATACCACTCCTGATCTTTGACCATGCATGTGATCATAGACCAGGTGCAGCAAATGTTTGTATGAACCTACCGTGAGGACAAGGGGCTCTCTACCTTCTGTCTGTGGACACCTTCATTCTCCCTGTGGAGGGTCATGCTACAGAGTTAGATGCCCACGCAGCTCAGCTTGAGAAGAGAAGATGGGCCAGGTAGTTTAGAAGTTTGGCTCAACCAGCAGTGCCCATGGCATCCTGCAGCTAGGCAGTTGAGAGAGTAATCACAATGTTTTGCTCAGCCCAACTGCAGCTGCCTGTGTTTTCTCTGAGAAATACTATCCTTACCAGTATCTTTAAGGAGAGATCTTTTTTATCTTTATCCTGTCTTTCAAAAACAAGGTACACAAATTATTAAGAGGCAACAAAACACAGTGTATATAAAAATCTGGTTGAGAAATCATTTTGCTTTTTTATAACAAACTCATTTGTTTCTTACCAGTTTTTCATTTTCCTTGGACTCTTTTCTTCCAACTAGTCTCCACATCTAATGTATCCAATATAAAAGCAACACAGTAATAATGCATGCTTAGACACTGGGGGAGAGAGAGTTGTTTGGATTGTGTGTTTGCTTCATTTTTTTTTTTTTTTTGATCTGTCTTCTGGATTATATCTGGTTAGGAGACAAAAACACACAAACATGGAAGAGGTAATTTACATAATTAGATATTTTGGGAGTAGTAAATGAGTACAACTCTCATTTACATTAAGAGAAGCTGTGCCCATTTATGCCTCTGCAGTGTTTGGCTGTTTATAGACCTCAAAAAATGCATTGTCAATGGTCCACATTTATGTTTCTTTTGCACAATGTCATTTTCTACAATATAGTTAAAACTCATCTCTGCAGGAAATAATTCCCTGAGAGGCCAGTCTAAGAGTGACAGTAACCTACCTCAGCTCTACAAACTAAGGAGCATGAAATCCTGATCAACATCTTCTCCAAGGCCAGCTACAGACATTTTTCTTTTGCCAGTATAAGGGATTGAAATTCGTCTATACCAGTAACAGAACAAAAGTTTGGCACACAAAACTACTCTATACCCATAACAGAACAGAAGTTCAGCACACATAGACTACTTAAAAAATGGTGAAACCCAGTCTAAGATTTGCCCCCCACCCCAAAAGGGTGAATATGTTTTCTACCCGCTACCAGTCTAAACTTCACCACCTACAGAAAACCATGTAACTTAGATCAATTCCACCTCGGGCTTTTTGAATGTCTGTACCTATCCCAAGTGTAATATACATTTTTCGTTTTACCTTGACTTTTTAAATGTAAATATACAGCAAGTTAAAAGGAAGTAAATTAAAAGAAAAAATATACCACCAAAATAGGATGTGATATGGTGGTTGTTTTTCCCCCTTATGAATGAAAAGGAAAGAATTGACAATAGGTTACAGATCTTAATGATGTTTAATGCACTAGGTGGTTAGATGTTATAGTGATGAGTTTCAGATAAAAAACTGTATGGAATAAAAATATTTTTTGTTTATGGTTAAAAAATTATATTATTCCAGTACTGTAACCTAGTTCATACAGCATGCATTTCTAGTCATGTATCCTTAAAAAAATACCTGCATAAATAGCCTTTAAAAGTTAGCAATGTCCTTTCATGTTCTGTACCTGCCATGGGTAGTTCAATGATATAGCATCTGCAGATAGCAGCATATTTCATTCCCAGGCCACTTTAGAGTCATTGAAAATATGTAGAATTTCCCTATCGCTCTACTCCATAATACTACCCGTGAGTCTCATAAATGAATCATGAGCTTTGAAAAATAAAATATTGCAGGATGCGATTAAACTAGTAACCCTTATGCCACTAGATGTCCCTGTACAACAAACTTTTAGCAAAGAGGCATAAACACGATTGTTATAGAATACCATGCTATGTAATTTGGGGAGATGGCATGAGTGCTAGAAAATCTGAGTGAAAGTAATAAAATTGGACTGAGCAGAACTTTGCTATTTTTTTAGATAATTGCAATAACTAGTGACATCCCCCAAAATTAGCCACCATGCACCAAATATTTTTATTCATTGACACAAATGTAAGGTTCATTGCATACTACTGATGTCTTGCATCATATAATTGGCTGTATAATATCTTCTCACTAAGTGTAAAATTATGTTCTGAAACCAGTCTGTACTGATTTACTTTCTCACTAATTCACCCAGGAAACTTTGAATGAACTCAGTGCCATATGTGTTGGGCAAATTTAAAGTAAGGACAAACAGAAGCTCTTGAAGAGAATGATGAAAGGACCATGATATGAATTGGATAGAACATATATTAACATTATTTTGACCCCGGCTTCTTGTTGATATAAGCAGATAGTTATTTTGAAAGGTGTGGCACTGTAAAATAATATTTTACAAAAGTAATATTTTTAAATTCTGTTTGCTTGGAGCCAAGAAAACTTCCTCTATGATAAATTAGCATTGTTTAAGGAGTAGAAATATATCAAATAGCTGTTAAGTAATTTGGACAGCGGGGTTTTGCAGGAGTGTTCATGTGTTTGAGCAAGATTAGAAAGTTTATGTCCAATTATTTGTTGTCTTCCTCAGGTACTAAATTTGGCATAAAACTTGCTGCATAGAATCAAGCAGATTATTTTTCTGCATATTGTAAGTACAGTTTGCCTTGCTTCTCTCAAGCAGGTCTTTAAGCTGGTGCTCTCTTTTCACAAATGATAATGTATTGTCTCGTTCAATATGTTTCGCTGATTCCTGATTCTTAGGAATCAAAGAAGTTGGCCAGAAACACAAGCAATCTTGAATTGTTATTTCTTTCACTAAACTTCATATTTTTATTCGGCTACATTCTTTAGATCGATGCTTTGCTCTTAGTATTTTTTGGGTCTTCAAATGTTTCTTGGTAAATTTCTAATTATCCACTCCTTTTTATCATAGCATTTTTCATCCCATAAGTGTTCTCTCATTACCTATCTCCCATTTTTCTTCCATAAGAGCTTTTTTCATCCACTTCTTTTATTCCTCAGGTACTAGAACACGACACAAATCATTACACTGGTTTCTGTGATACCTCCTCTGAAGTACAGGCTCAAAACAATACTAAGATATACCAGTACATAAACAAGGTTACCTGAAAATAGTCAGATGTTGAGTCCCTGATACGAAAGAAACCAAAAGACCTTTTTATATACCCATGTTATATTACAGCTCATTTGGGACCAAAGTGGTTACCATGTTGGAATCCCTCCCCCACCCCAACCCCCCAAGCATTTTTCATCATTATATTTATGTCAACCTGGAAATGGTTTGTTGTGCACTTGTCTCTCTGTGTTTATTAATGGTACATTAAAATATATATTGATTCTCTCCACCACTAAGAAAACAGGGCAGAATGTACAGTTTGAATTATTTTGCATCCCTGGTGAAAATGACTGAAGTATGGTGTTTATCATTAACTGACGAACGCAGTAATGATCTGTTACTGTAAGTGAGACTGGAGGAAATATTCTGCTTACAGTAACAGACCATTACTGCTTCCTGATGTTCACTGTTGTGCATTGTGTCAATTCAGTCAGCCTTTATTAGAATTCCTATTTATGGTTGTTTGATTACCTTAGATTCAAGTCAGTTGCAAATGATTAAGGGTCCTACAAGGTAGCCCCAATCTCAAAAAAAATGTTAATGTACATATAATCAAACACTCTATCCTGAAAAAAACTGAATATGTTAAAAAGAGGTAGAAGTACATAAAGAAAATTACCTTGGAATAAAAATAAGACATATTTAGATTGATATATGAGTAGGATAAATGCTGCCAAGAGCTCCCCATTTCCCTGTTACTACTCTTGCTTGGAAGAAACTTCATACTAAAAAGGTTCTCTCCCTTGAGGTAGGGGTCCTGGGCATAGTTCTGTCCAGATGTTATCAATGTTATTCTGAGACTGATTAATACCATTGGAGCATAGAGCATTAATGCTCCCCTGTTCACAGGTAACCTAGTCTCTCTGAGACACTGTAGTTTGATTTTGTATTCTATGCAGGAAGTAGAAATTTCCCTAGAATTTCTATGCCCCGTGTACCCAGGAGGTTGGAATGAAATGCAGATTTTAACCAGGCATGTGTGTACATACCAAGACATGTGTACTGCTTCTTTAGAGTCATACCAGGAAACCAGACAGGAGGCTGCCTGGGGATGCTTCCAAGTGCAAGATCTATAATGAAGCTGAAAGAGAAAAAACATTTAAGAATAACACAATTTTCTATTTTCTTTTAATGAAATGTCTTTGTTCAGTTTCAGATTAAATCAATTTGTTCAATAATCCTTATTGCCACATGACACCCAGATCTTCCAGGTAGTCAACTAATGCACTGTCGCTAGACAGCAAAGCTGTCTACTCAGTTTTGTTCTAAAGAAAATTGTGCATGGATAAATACAGTGCTGTATTTATAGCAAATCAACAGTTAACTGTTTTTTATAAAGCTTTCTTCTAGTCACTACCTCCTGTGTGAGCAGTAGGAGCTAAGAAGAGATCAAACAAACCCAGGACTTTTGGTTAGAAATCCCACTGGCACATATGTACCACTAACTCAACTCAAGCATTTGGATAAATGGCAATAACTATATATAAGACAGGAAGTCCTAAGAGTAAAAGAAACTGCCTTTATTTTTTCCTCCAAATAGCAAAAGAAGTCACATTTTTGGTGGGTGTAAAGTTTTATGTAACAAAAGATTCAGTCAGTAACTTGTAGCTAACGTGCTAGAGCAGTGCTACTCAATCTCCTGTGTACTCGGCCTTGGTGGAGGCCAGTTTTGGCTCCACAACTCAAAAAGGATGTGGAGAAGCTTGAGAGAGTCCAGAGAAGAGTCACGTGCATGATCAGAGGTCAGGAAAACAGACCTTACAACAGCACGCTGAGAGCTATGGGACTCTTCAGCCTGGAAAAGCGCAGGCTCAGGGGCAATCTGATGGCCACCTATAAGTTTATCAGGGGTGTCCACCAGGATCTGGGGGAACGTTTGTTCACCAGAGCGCCCCGAGGGACAACAAGGTCAAATGGTTATAAACTTCTGCAAGACCATTTCAGGCTGGACATAAGGAAGAATTTCTTTACTGTCTGAGCCCCCAAGGTGTGGAACAGCCTGCCATCGGAGGTGGTTCAAGCACCTACTTTGAATGCCTTCAAGAGAAAATTGGATGCTTGCTGGGATCCTATGACCCCACCTGACTTTCTGCCCCTGGGGCAGGGGGCTGGACTCGATCTTCTGAGGTCCCTTCCAGCCCTAATGTCTATGAAATCTTCTGGCCCTGCAGGCCTGATGAGTGGCATGGGGCTGCATCAGGCCCCCACATGTGAGAATTGGGCTCTGCACTGCCTTAATCAACCCTGCACCACCCCGATCAGCCCCATGCTGCCCTATGCTGCCCCAATCAGCCCCTTGCCACCCTGTACTGCCCCAATCAGCCCCATGTCTCTGTCAGGCCCAATCATCCCTGTCATGTCCCTCCAGTCCATCCCATGCTGTCCTGCACCACTCTAATAAACCCTGCACCACCCCAGTCAGTCCTGTGTTACTGCCCCAGTCAGTCCTGTGTTACTGCCCCAATCAATCCTGCACTACCCTGATTGGCCTTGCACTAATCTGGGCTGTGCTAATCAGCTCTTTGGTGCCCTAATCAACTCTGCACCTCCCTGATTGGCCCCATGCCATCCCACACCTTCCCTATCAACCCTGGGCCACCCCCATCAGCCAGATTGGTCTCATAACCTGATCAGACCCATGTGCCCCATCTACTGTATGGGGCCATGCTATCTGTGCCATGGGTTCCCCACAGGCCTAGAAATTTGGCAGCAGGAAAGAAGCCATTAGCTACCATCTCTCTGCCACTGCCAGATTTTCAGACTGTGGGAAGTCCTGTGGGATAGATAGAATGGATCTATAGCCCTGAACTGACCTGTAGGCCAGGGGTTGATCAACCCTGCTGTAGAGAGATTGGATATGTGGTTTTCTTCCTAATGCTTCCAGCACTTTATTTCTTCCCCTTTTTAATGGAAGCTTTTCTTTTAATTTTACTATTCTATAATATAAAATGAACAATACATCTGTTTTAAAATGGCCACAGTGTAGCAAAAGCAAGGTCAAAATCAAATAATTCTGAAGCAAAATATCCTTGTGCTTTGGAAAGGATAGTTAGATCTAGGTCTGTACTTGAAATATGCAGCTTAAACCTAGCTCTGACTTTAGCACATTTATATGAAACTGCAAGAGAAATCCAATAAGAATCAGTTTACTACCTTAATGAGTTAAACAATGATATGCAATAACACTACACAGATCAAGAAGCATAGGGTGGTGAAATGTAAATGGAATTTTATGTAGATAGGCTGCAATTGCTCTGTCTGAATCTGGCCAATCTACAGGCACTAGTACTTCTGATCTTGTGAAAATGCCTGGAGATTTTTAATAGCCAAAATGATCAAGACATCAATTTTACATCTCATCCAGAAGATGTCACAGCTAACAGCACAGTGCTAGATGATTGATGACTACTTGCTAAGTGGAAAGAGTCCCACATACTGAATCACTGGTGTCACTTCCTGCACTACCTTCATTTTCTTTGTTAAAAGGAACTGCTAAATTTCCTTAAAGAGGGAAAAGTATACTACCTTAGCTGAATGAAAAATATATATGTAAGAAAGAAGTGTAAAGGTGTCGCAGCCCATGGTGCCTGCTGAAAGTTCAATTCTGACTGTCAGGGAGAGCAAAAGCAAGGAAGTAGCTCAGAGTTGGAGCACCAAAGGCCTACAACCCTATCCACCATTTCTGAGATGCATGCAAAGACTCTACAGGTATTTAAAAATAAAATATCCCATTCTCTCCTTCTGCTATACTGAGATAGAGTCATTAGAGTCACGATGCTCTGTTGACATCTCCTGTGGGCTACATGGGAAAGAATGGAACAACTGATGAAGGCCATAGTATTGGAGAATGGGGTTGTTCTGCTGAATTTTCTCTTCTCCCCAAAGCAGCTGCCCTACGGTTTGAGTTGAACTCATAGGCTGGTTTGTTTGTCTATTTTAGGAGCGCAAAGGGCATTTGGGATTTCTCAGCATATAAATCCCTTTATCTGAATGCTTCAGTTTTGCCATGAAATCAGGCCTTGTGGCCTTCAGTGCTTGCACAACTCTGGAGGTTGCAACTAGTTGCTTTTGGATTGAAGACAGTGAGAGGTAATAGCCATTCAGGACTCAGTACACCTGTCATTTCCTTTAGGGTCTTCATAGTATCACAAAAACAAACAAACAAACAACAGTTCTTAAGGGTATGTTATAGAAAACTTGAACCCCAATGCAATTGGTTGCATATATATTTTGTGTCTATGTTTGCACATACACACACACACACACACAATCATGTTGTTATGTGGAAACATGAACTACGTAATTCAGTATAAAAATGTGCATACTAAACTAGCAGTTAAGTTGTAGAAGCCTCCCTTTGAAAATCTGATAATTAGTAGAGGTAGTCAGAGCATTTGTGACATGAATTTGTCAGAAAGTGCCGTTTTCTCAAAAACTGATGTATCTTCATACCTTCTGCCCTTCTGGGAACGCTGCTTTGTTGAGTTATAAAAATATACATATACGGGACAGCAAAAGTCACTATATAAATGATCTCAAATCTATTTCTATCCACAACCTAGCTTTTAACTTTCTCTTCACTTTACCTGTAAAGGAATGTAGATTGTTTAAGCCAAACATCTCTGTATATTTCAGCATATTTGAGCATATCCACTATTTTATTTATTTATTCCTCCATAGAGAAGTAATGTAGATGCATCTTTAATGAATACTTAGAGAAGTTAGTTAGAAGGAGAGTCTTGCTGTCACATTTTTCCTTTGTCTGCTTATGGATTATTCTTATATATCTTCTTTGTGACATGAAAATAATGATATATTTTGCTGGCATGTAATCAGTATGGTATTTCTCTAGCAATAAATTACACCAAGTCATCAACACAGTAGGATTACAGCAATATCACTTGGACAATGATTTAAACTAGCATATCATCTGTGCTACTGTACATCACTCCAATGATAGACTGTGTTAATGCATCATAAGATTGATGCTGCTGTAACATAAATTGTTAGCATAATGCAGGGGTGATGTAAGCGTGATAGGTAAGCTTTCAAGTGTTGCTCTACTACCAAGTATTGCTCTACTACTAAGCATAATGCGGGAATGATGTGACTAAGGTAAGCAGACTTTTCTGTTACTCATGTTTATAGGAATTTAAATATGCTTAGTTATGCACAAATCAAACACACTCATTTGGTACTCATAGTGATACCTAAAATGTTGAGATTCTTACATTCACTTTAGTGGGACTTCAAGCCTAATTCTGCATTACTCAAGGGAATGGCAATGTTGCTTTTGACTTCTATTTTGAGGACAGGATCAAGACTGGTTTAAGTGGTAAGGTCCTACTCATTGTGAAGGAAGGTGAAACTGTCTGATCCAGAGAGAGAGAGAGAGAATTTGAGAATTTAGTGCATAAGATGCTGGTTTAGAACTCCGGGGACCTCTATTAGGTCAGGTACAGACATTATACTTTTACTGGTATAAATGATTGGAAACCAGTCTATACCTGTAACAGAACAGAAGTTTGGTGCACAAAACCAGTCTATACCCATAAAAGAACAGAAGTGCAGCACACAGACTGGTTTAAAAATGGCAGAACCCAATTTAAGGTTTTCACCCCCTCCCTGAATGTGTGAATCTGTTCGCTACTGATCTCAACTTGGATCAATTCCATCTCAGGCCTTTTGAACGTCTGTACCTTGCCTTAGCCGGTAGAGGCGGGCAATTATTTTGGGCAGAGGGCCGCTTACTGAGTTTCAGCAAGCCATCGAGGGCCACATGACAGGCAGCCAGGGGCAGATTAATGTTAATTTTCTAAATTTTTTAGGGGCCCCATGGGCTGGATAGAATGCCCTGGTGGGCCTCATCTGGCCCCCAGGCCGCATTTTGCCCACCCCTGCCTTAGCGGCTCTGCCAGTGACCTGTTCTGTGACTCTGGAGGTACATCTACATGAGATGGTAACTCTGCAGTAGCCTAATAACACTGTGTAATAGTGTGCAGGGCAAAACAGTGCTAATATGCTACTGAACAGTCATGTTAGGTTACTGAGCAGTTAGCATCGCTAAAAAGCTGTGCGCCAGCACTGTTGTGCAGTAGCACCAGTTTCTTTCATTGATTTAGTACTCAGTTATAAAAGTACTAACCTTAATGTGCTGTAACTACAGTGCATTAACAAATGTATAGACATACCCACAGTGAATCACTTCTCTCTGTGCCTCTCTATTCTCTTTCACACAGTTTGTCTTCCATATTTTGATGAAAAGGCTTCTGAGACAAGGATTGCCTCTGACTATGTATTAATATACTGCCTACCACAGAGGCACTGCAATCTTAGTTGAGGCCTCTAGATGCTACTGTATTACAAGTAATAATAATGAGACAATGTGTTTATCATCATGCGATTTGGATAGCTATGATACAAAGGGAAAGGGCACAAGTTATTTCTTTAGGACTTTCCAAACTAGGACCAATGAAATTTGCATCACATGCCCACCTTATTATTTATGGATTACATACAACGTATCTGGTAGCACATTATTTAATATTATTTTGTATACTTTACTTATGAAGATTAATGTTTTAGTTAATAGGCCTGTGATTTTTCAAATGTGCTTGAGTAACCTAGGTTCCTAAATCCTATTTTCAAAAGAGCAAAGTCATTTCGGCACCTCCAGTTACATGTTGCAACACCTAAATATGAAACACTTTGACCTGGAAGATGATCACAGTAGATAACCAGGTGCTCTCTACATAGAATAGGAAGAATTAGATATCACTAAAGACCCTAGAAATATCTAGAGGTAGCCAAGAGGAAACACTTATCACAGAAGTGCACCTGAAACTCCTGCCATCTTGACAACTTTGGCACTGAATTCAGGCTGCTCACTAAGCATCTCCATTTGCTTTGGATTCACACTGGTTAATCTGCTTCTGAAGGTATGCACCTGGTATTGCACACTTTTTGCATAGTAGCCTAATAGCTATTTTTTTTTTATTATTCCATAATTACCTGATATAAAATGATCATTCCTTAAGCCTAAACTCTCCCTTCCCAGAAGTGTACCTTGACCATCATGACACATAATAGGCTCCCTCTTACTTGCTTTTTATTATGTATCTTGCACTCTTGGCTGAAGTTAGTCTAGATTCCTATTCTATAATGTGTCAGTTAGGAGATTTACTGAGAAGTGGGTGTGAGTCCCCACAGACTAAGGGGAGGTCTTAAAACCCTAGAACAAGTACTCTGACCCCTAGGCTATTCTGCAAGATGAGCATTACTACAGGATATGTTTTTGAGGGTTAGTGATTTTTGTTTGCTGAGCTTTGTTTTAAATTCAGCGCTGTATGTTGTCAGGAAACTAATTGATTGAATCAATCCAGGAACTCTGGGTGTTGTTATATGCTATACTTAGAACATACTAAAGGCATGTATTAAAGCAGGAAAACTCCTGCTACATGCCCTTTGAGCATGTCACAGTTTCTCCACTTTGGGCAAAGATTACCTCTAAGTCATGCTACCCAGCTCATGTTGTAATAATGGCAGTCTGCTCCCATGGAGATCAGGTGAGCAGTTTGGGTCCTCCAGCATCAAAAGATGCAGTGCTTGCAGCCTCCCTCCTGCTTGATGGTTGATCTACCTACCTACCTACCTACCTACCTACCTACCTACCTACCTACCTACCATGCTCTAATGATCTACTGCTCCAAGCTCTACTACTCTGGAAGTGGTAATGTCAGGCTGCCAGCAGAGCCCCAAAAGTGTGAGAAGGGTTGTCACAGCAGGAGCCTGGAACTGGGGAGCCCTTCACTTGACCCCTGCTAATTCTCTCTCAACTCCCTTGATCTGAACCCAGTCACCCCAGCCTTTCCTGGAGATGGCTGCCAGTGCTGGCAGCAGAGCCACCAGGATTTAGCCTGGCGGGAGCATGGAGCTGTGGGGAGCCAGGAAGTACACTTCCCCATAGATTCATGTTCCTGCCATGGTAAAACCTGGTGGCTCCATGATGGCAGGGGAAGCCAGACCACAGAGTGACTGGGGTTTAGCGTGGTACAAGCCAGGACCCAGGGTGAAGCTTGCTTCTCCCATCCCTGAAACTCTATGCTTCTTTGTGTTAAACCATGCTGGGTCCCCACTCCAGCTTCCAGCCTCTCCAAGACACAAACTTCTCCCACCCTTCACAACCCCATGATGGGAATGGAAAAGGTGAGGAGGGAGGCCACAACCCCCCATCAGTTCGCACCTGGCCAGGGAAAAGCCAGCAGCACTTGGGGGATATGGTGTCAGAAATCATGGGAAAATTTCAATTAACCTCCAGTAATCACAGTTAACTGAATTTTTCACTGGAAAACATCTGGGAGGGCTAGGATCAGGTCAGCAGGATTGGTAGAGGGCTTCCCACAGTACAGCTTTCTCCCACCATCCCTACCCCAGGACAGGCATGGAAAAGGGAAGTCTTCAGAGGGAAGTCACAGCTCCCATGTCTCCATGCTTCTCTGTCTCTCGGCTCCAAGCTCCTGCCATAGGAACCCCCTCTTCCACCCCAGGGATAGCAGGGATAGCCCAGGCAACCTGACTTCTAGCCATGTCCCTGCTGGCTAGGCCTCTAGTGGCAAGATGCCCAGTCTAACTTTAATAGCACATAACATTCCACAAATTTAGTATGCTCTGAGTATAACATGTAACAACATCCTTAGGCCTCTTCTCTAATCTCCAGGTATGAAGAAATATACATTTAGATCCCTTTCTAAAGGGGAATTTCAAAACGGCAGCAGCTGGTATGGCCTAATTGTGATGTGTAAATTAGCTGAGAACAATTCAAATTCAAGTGTTTCAGCTTTAACCCTGTGGTTTTGCTACATTTGAAACATTCTTGACTTAGTCTCAGATCACAATTGCAACTTAACAACTGATGCCCTTCTGAAAGGCTCCCCTTTGGAAAGTGTTCCTAATGTATGTGTGTCCCCATCCCACATTGCTACAGGGTTTAGGCTGTCATTAAGCATCTAGATGATCAAACCAGATTACTTCTGGGCATTTGCAGTATTCCAGGTATAGATACCTTGGGAACTTTTCAGGCCAAAATAGAGGTACCGTCTGAGTTTTGTGGCTGCTGGAACAGGGCCATTCTGGATCAGTTTTGGAACTTAGTATCCTATATTCTACATAAATCACACATCTATCTACAGGACCAATCTGGATCTGGCCCTAAGTCATTTAAGAGACATAGTCAAGATTTCAGTGAAGGTCAAGGGGACTTCTAAGATTAAAATGTGCAAAAGCTTCTAAATTATCTAGGCACTTTGTAAAATAGATGTGAGATATTTTTGACTTAGACATTTTTTTTTAAATGTACCCCATGAGTTCTCCTTTGTAGAGCTCACAGGGAGAGGAAAAAATAAACTGGTACATTTTTAACATCTCTGGATATAACTAATACAGCTTTTCTATACATAAAATTTTCATGATTTATAACGGGCCATCTAGAGATGGAAGGAAATGCTGTGTGTTACTATCCCATTGGGAAGCTGGGAATTTCTTGTGTGCGGCTCTGTTGCTTTCAGTGTTAAAATAGATTATGGGGGAATGAATTAGTGGGCAACAGGCAGATGGGGCAGAGGTGCACAATAAATGTGATTTACCACATTGGGTCTGTGATTTATCACGCATACATTGCCTCCACACATTAAGTATATTGTAAACATAGACATGCACTCTCCTGTCTAAATAAGAAAGGATTTAGATGGCTTTCCAACATATTCTGAAGTGGATCATCATTGCACACTTCTATATTAAAAAAAAATCAGTTCCCGAAAATCTATTAACATTCCAAACCACTGAGCAGCAGGGCGATTCTCAGCCTTCTGGTGAGATACACAGTCAATGATTTAATGTCAGCTCTTAGAGGCTCTGCAGCTAAGCAGCTCCATGTGTATTGTGTCACCTACCTCACTGCCCCCAAATGATTTAAGCAAGAACCCACAGTCTAGTCTGTAGCTTCTGTATAAATTTGACCTCCTTAGTGATTACACACAGCCCTTTGTACCTTACCTGTAGTCAAATAGGATTTAGTATCCTATCTCCTGTCTACCTCTTTTCAAGTCTTCTGTTCAAACTGTGGGCTAATACACCTCAGACGCCCATCCACTGAAAAGACACTACCACAATGACAGCATTTGCAGTTAAAAAGGAGGATGGCTAGGCTGACCTTATTGGGGAGCACATGGGCAAACATGAAATGGATATAGTGCTGCCACCAGTTTCACAGCAGGGGAATCTGTTTTCTTTGTTAACTCTTTCTGTCTCTAACACCATTGGTCTATAAGAACTCCCCAGCACCAAGAACAAAAAGGAAGTAGTAAACACTTTTCTTTCTTCTCATTTTATACCCCTTGGGGAGGATGTCGCCATTTCTTGTATGCTTGAGTACTTGTCTTCATGAACATCCATTTTTTTCATGTATAACATAATATGGTGGCAAAAACTAGAACTTCCATCAGTGCTAACCCATTAGCATCATCCATTAAAAATGACAAGTCTGAGAGATTCTTATGTAAATAAGGTTTTTATCAGCAAGCCTGTGCTTATTTACTCTACTCACAGAATTAAAAGTTAGCACTAAGAGGCTTTCAGAGGGTGACAGCTCAGGGAGGGTATTGACATTTGTTAAGCAGCATGTCTTTGTCTAGGAGAAAGAGAACAGGTAGTAGCATTAGGGTAAGCATATATATTTTGAAACTGTGCCTCCGGCCCAGTCTGGAGTGAGGTGTTGAAGGTAAAAATCTCAGATTTCACTGAAAGGAAAAAGTTTCTAGTCCATATTGTTGCAAAAACCTTGAAAAGCAGAGCTGAGTGTAATCAGTGCAGGGATGACTGCAGCTAAACTAAAAGAATGCTTGTGAGAAAGGTGAATTAGAGTAGGGTCTTAACTCCAACTGCCTTTGCTCTGGGGCAGGAGACTCACTGGGCATCTGGAAAAGATGGTAGTGGACTTTGACAAAGAAGATACACATTAGGAACTGGCATACAGAATAGCACCCTTAAATCCTCTAGGAATTATGTATCTCAGTGTGTCTACCCCTCTGAAGAACAGAATATCATGCCATTAGCAATCCTGATAAAGCTAGGAGCCAGTGTTGGTGGTAGGGCCCCCAGACAACTTTGTTGGCAGGTCTGTGTACCTAGGGCCCTGAACTGTTTTAATCTTTCTCTGGTTGAGATAAGGATTATATTATTCTGGTAAAATATTTGAAGGAACCTCTCTACTTTTCCCATGGGTACTTCAATCTAGCTATCTTTATTTTTATTGTGACACAGCTATGGCCCAAGCCTTAGTTCTGCCATACACCCGTACTATCCTCATTTAACCAGCTAGTACCTTTTGTTAGGTCTGGCTCAGAGGCACAGATTATGACTAGTGAACTGACTAGTTAAGTGAACTTCTCAAAGGCCAGGGACCATGGTACTTGAAGATCCCAAGCTCTAGGTACAATGCTCTTGGGCCAAAGACCTGGTCCCAAGCTCCAACACAGGGATACTAGGCAGACTGCCTCAGAGTTTTGGACATGGAAGCAGTATGGCCCTAACTGACAGGAATCCGATTAGTGTCACATTTCAGATTTAAGACACTGGCATTAAATTTTGAGACCAGGTATTTAGGCAGAATCCAGTCTTCCATATTTTTTCTCTTAAAATGTAATTAGTTTGATATGCTGAATGTTTTTAGTTTATTTTAACAGTTAAATAGATTCCCACATTTTAGAAACAGGAGGATGTTTTAAAGATCTAGCCCAACTTCTTACATTACATGGGTTTGAATTTCATTCAGTAACTCCTTCAATGAGGTTAATAACCTGCAGATGAATAAAAAAATACATTTTACAATGATAGCCCACCATGAGTTAAAGATTGCTGATGACGGAAAATCTACCACCCTAGGTATGTTGATGCAGTTAGTTACTATTAAAATGTGTCATGAGTTGAATATGAATCTATTTTCCAGGCCCAAATTCATTTCTGTGGCTCTTCCCTGAACTCTAAGTCTCTCTAGTCTCTCTTGAAGTGTTGACACCATAATCAGACAGGGTGTGGCATCATCAGTGTTGGATGTAAAAGTAATATCACCTCCCAACTTCCACTTGATAATTACAAGCAGAACTTACTGAATAGTGTATAGAAGTAGATGAATACATAAGACATGCAGTGCTGTTCCCATTCGTTTACATAATTAGAGTATATTGAAACTTTACAGTCTTCCCCAAATAAAATGCACTGTAAAATTACTCTACTCCAGGGGCAGGTCAGAAAATGGATTGTGAGTTAATTCCCAGGAAGGCAATTAATCTGCTACTGTCATTGGCAAGCAGCAGATTATATCCCTATCTCTACTGGTTCCTGCCTGGGGACAGAGGCACAGCCCATCTACTGACCTGGGGATCCCCATTATACTGACCTGCGGGTGGAAGACTAGCATCCCTGTGGTGTGTCCCCTTTCCTCTGCACTGTGATTAGCTTACCCAGGAATGAAGGGCACAGTTAGGGCCTGGCCACCTGCCCATTCACTCCTTGCCTGCATGTGTTGCCTGCTAAAAAGTACGATGTGGCTACTGTTACTAGGGTACTGAGTATGCTCAGCTATGCTCTCATGAACATGGGCAAGACAGAGGCCCAAATCTAGCTCCCCTTTATTGTCAGTCCCTGAAATGTTAGTCACAAGAAAAATCTCAGCTAGCAACTTTTTGATTGAGGAGGGACCTTTTAACCCAACAGTTAGAAATATTTCCCCAAAAAGGAAGGGGGGAAGCCTCCTTGCATCCCAGAAGGTACCCATTTCACTAACTCTGCAGACAGAAGTGCAGCTCCCTGCTGTAACTGAGAACGCTTTGTAGGAAGTGTTCTGAGTTACAGCAATCCCCTGGACCAATCAGAAGTTCACTGTTGGCTGGGGGTGGGGGGGGGGAGGGGAATCTAGATGCTGGCTGCCAGTCTGCAGCTGTTTTCCCATAGCAACAGCCCATCCTCCCTCCCAGCCTGTCCCTTTTTTCAGAATGGGAGGGAGAAAAGGGAGCAAAGGGAGCTCATTCTAGGGGTTCCTGAGCTTTCCTTGGAAGGTGGGGTGGGTGAATTGGAGCCTCCCCCCACAGCCTGCTTAACCCTCCAGCAGGGACTGCAAAAAAACCCACACCAAACTCTCTCTGCTCCTTTTCCCCCCTCCCATTCTGAAAACAGCTCAGAGGCTGGCAGGCAGGCAGACACAAGTTACAGAAAGTGCTATATTTTGAAACGCTTCATCTGAACTCTCAGATTTTCACCCAATCAGACATTTTTCAAACAGTCTGCGGCCATGCACTTGTGTTTTGTCATGGCTATAGACTACTCTCCGTGATGAGATCAGGCAAAAATCGTCACTTCTGTCTACACCCTAAATCTTTGCTTTATCCTACGCAGGCCAATTGGGCAGTCACTTTGTTTTAATTTGACTGAAAGAAAGCAAGAAATATGAGGATAGTGAGATATATTTGAAATCCCTTCAGCTCCTTGTGAGATGATAAAAATAACAGAAGTGGTTTAGAATCCAAGGGTTCCAAAGTGCCTTTAGTTGCTTTTTGTTTTTACTCAGCAGTTTCAACTAACTTCAAGGAGTAGGGAGAGAGAGGTTTTGTTTGGTTTTTTTTTTTCTTCCCCCAAAGGTGTGATGACTCCTAACTACACTAAACTGCTGTAGTACAATATCTGTGCTCTCATTTGGAATAAAAAATGCCGACTTGATGCTTCCTTATAAATTCTAACAGTGCTACAGGGCTCTAGAGACACAGGTACCTTCTATCCTTTTCATTTATTAAGGATGTTTCCCCATGTCTGTGTTGATTAATAAAGGTTGAACTGACAAGAAACATTGCTGTAACACAAAGTGGCTGCATAGTAATTTATAAAGAACCTTTCTGATAAGCCTAATTTCTTAGTTTTCATTTTCTTATCCACTGCCACTTTCAAACAATCTGCAGTAGCTGACTCAGTTAGTGAAATACTGTGTCTTAATTTGCTAGAAGCAATTAAAATAATTCACCAAACTGGAAAATGCATACAGCCCGTGTACAGTAACTGGAGTGCATCTTGTATACAGAGAGATATTATTATAGCTTCAATTATGTTTTTTGAATTATGTAGTCTATGTCCAGGGAAGTTTGCAGGGCCTTTAAAGAAGTATTGCTCAGCCTGCATAAATTGTTAAACAGCCAGACTTTCAGGACATGCTCAGGCTTTTATAGAAGTGAGTGATTGATACAAATCCCTGCTGATCTCTATAGAAGCAGGACCTGGTCCCCAGTTTTTTATTATTAATTCTTTTCTAACTTCTTTTGGCATTTTCTAGGGCATTGACCTTGTCTTCTTTGGCTCAGTCCTTGAAGGAACTGAGCACTTGAAACTGTGAAGTTCAGAGCATACTTGACTTTCATGGACTGGATAGTGGGATTTGGCAATGCTTGGTGTCATGATGACAAAACTAACTGTATCTCTTTCCACTTACTGCTGTCTCTGAATGCATCCCTTCATGTCACAGGTATGATGCCTTGACCTGTCTTTGGATAGACTCTTCTGTTTTCCTATTCTTAGAGCCAACCCTAGGTTATAAGACCTGGGTATTAACCATGGGTATACTACATGTATGACTGGATTTAGTACCTTGCTTTCTTTCCTTTGGGAGTCTGTGATCAAACAACCTTCTTATAATCAAAGTATTGTTAATTTTACCAGCAGGAGCAAAACATTAGAGAGAAAAATTTCAAAATTACAAAGCAACTATCTGAATATCAGTGGGCACATTTACACAAGCTATTAATTCAAAGTAGGTGTACTGTGAAGTAAAAATACTGCACAGTGGCCATATCTACATGTGCCGCCAACTGTGCAGTTTTTACTGTGCAGTCATTTAGTTCTTTATGGTTTTCTACTTATATATACTTTATTTAGTATTTTACATTTAGTACTAAATGGCTTCACAGTAACTGCAGTTATTGTGTAGCTCCAGTGGCACAAAAAATGTGCGGCTACAGTTTTGAGTGCTCATTTTTTACCCCACTGAGCAGTAGCAATGAGCAATGCGCTCATTGCTACTGTGCAATAGAGGTTGGCATCATGGTCCATGACTGCAAACACTATGTCTCCATAGCGATGAGCCACATCGCCATAGCTTGTCACTATGGCAACATAGCGTTTTATGTAGATGCACCCAGTAAGTCTACAGGAGAACATGTCTAGACATGATCCCTCTTGAGAGCAGATTTGCTCCCAGTGGGAACAGCCCAGTACAGGGCTGCTCCTACCCTGATCTGCCCCCCCTACAGCAGCCAGGATGAGCTCTGGTCTCCCCAACCCCCTGCCAGCCTGGGGCCTGGCAAGGGTCACAGGGTGATCCTAGTGGGTACAGGGCCAGGTGAGCTTTGCTAACTGCAGCAGCAGATGTATCCTAGCCCCGTACTCTCACAACTCCTCCAGTGTCTCATGACCACCATGGTATAGACCATTCAGCAGTAGGAGGGCAATATAAGCTTTCAACTCTGTTTTGTCCAGCTTTTTCCACTCCTTTCTATTTTCAGGATGGCTGTTATCCCACTCCATAAATCTTCTTTCTGCCTCTCTGTTTCTCTTATGATAACAGTCAGGATATCTTGTGAGAGAAACAGGTGGAACATTTCCACCACTGCATGCTTATTACTTTCTCTTGTTGGCCCAGCACTTTCATGGACTATGTTGTGGGCTGTTCTCCGATGATGTATTAGCTGTGGTCTTTTTTTCCCACACTGCCATTCCTTTCTCTAAAGGTGTCATCATCTGCACTGTTTTCTGAGGATGGTGGCAGTGGTTCTGCTCCATGTCCTGCTGTAGCTCTCTTCGGTCTTCCATGGTTACTCCAGGCTGGACCTCTTCCCTTTCCCACTGGAAGTGTTGGCATCACTTCTGCCTGTGGCACAAACTCCTTCTCATCTGAGCTGAATGAAGCTTCCATAGACACATGGTCTTCTGTCTCTGAACAATCTCCCATGTCTGGAACAAAGTCAGCATCCTCACTGCCTTGGGATAAAATTTCATCAGTGGATGTGTTGCTGCCATCCCCGATTACATGTTCAAGACAGGATTCAGCACTGAATATGTTCCACCTTCTCATCCTGGACTCCAGAAAAAAAAAATGATTACCGCTGAATGCATATAAATAACAATCAAAGACAAGCCTGTCCACCTATGCTGTCACAGATGCAATTCTGTCCTGCCCTAAGGCAGCACAGGTAGCACCCTGTCCTCCTGGGCTTAGAAGCCAGAGATCAGCATCCACCCTTTGTAGGCAAGCTAAATGTGGGTGGATGTAGTTTGGAAACCACACATTCAGGGGCTTATTGAGAGCAGGTAAAAGGGGCATGGGGGCTGTCAAGCCCTTACTGTCGAAAGGGACTGCATAGTGTACTCTGTATTGCAGTATGATGTTCTATCTCGTCTCTGCTGTCCTTTTGCTCCTTGTCCTGACTTCCAACAAAGGCAGGGCAAACTAGCTTGTATGTTATGAAAGGAGTAGGTGAGGTGCAGTTCTGCCATGAGAAAAAGAGAGGAGAGGTGGATTTGGGTGTGACAAAGAGGGTTGTTTTTGCAAAGGGCATGGGTGTTTTGATGACCTTGCAGCCTGCAAAAAAAGTGGTTAGCAAAAGGGATTACCACATCTTCTACAAAAGCAGAGTGGAGGATGGCCATCCATTAGTTACCATGGATACCTGAAGTGGACATGAATGAGGTGTGAATGAATGCTGACCTTTCAGATGCATCCACCCAAAGTGGACAAATAGGTCTGGGCCTGTCATGTATACAGAAATTGCACTGGGGTAACAAGTTACCCCAATGTGTTAACATGGGCTTGGGGTAAGTTGTTATCCCATATGGAAAAACACATTAACACCTGGGGTAACATGTTACCCTGGGCAGCTTTTCATTCACAGAGATCAAACCATTCATGTAAGATGGATGTTCTTTGGGGATATTGCGCAATGTGGTGCCAGTGACAATGTCCTAAAAAGAAATGTTTTTAGAATTAATTAACATTAAGTTACTGCACAAAATATGTGCCTGGGGTAGGTAAATTACCCCATGGGAATGCATGAAGGTTAAACTTGTAAAATATTTTCTTCCTGGCTCCTGGCACTTTGTAATCCAGGCTACGAGGTTCCTCATGGGTCGGAAAATTTGGAAGGGGGAGAGTGGTCCCCTGCTGCCAAATTTCCAAATCTGTGAGGAGCCCCATGAGCTGGAGAATATGGCCCTATGTATGGGAGCAGTGCAGGGTGTTGGGGCCCAATCCTAGCATGGGGTTGGGCAGGGGAGTGGTACAGGACCACAAGGCCAAATTCTGGCACACCATGGAGGAATAGCCACACTGGCTCAGGGTCACAGTCCATCTAAACTAGCATCCTGTCAGCAATAGTGGTCAGTTTAATATGTTTCAGACAAATACATAGCTACACTGGAATGGGCAGTTATGGGATAACCTGCCTGTAGACTCATGCCTGAACCTGATCTTAAATGCAATTAAAATGGTGTAAGCTCTAAGCATGATATTAATATTTTTGCCATTTTTATTAATACTTATAACAACTCTAGACAGTATTCATATAAATATCCAGTTTCTTTTTTTGAATTACGTTAACCTCTTGGCCTTAACCACTCCCTGTGATGAAAACTCTAAGGTTTAATGTGTTCCAAATGCAATATATTTTTGCATGTATTATTGAGAACATATTTTAATTCACTTCTAAGTTTATTGACCCATTACTGTAGCCCTGTTATTTTTGCTCCAGAGAAGCAGGCCATACATTAATATGAAATACTTTGTGTTACTAATTGCTTTGTATTGTTAAGGACTATAGCTCACTAATGGCTACAAATAATCAATGTAAACTGATTTGATAATTTCAGATCTTTCTATAGTATTTATAGTAATTCAAGTTCAGTAAATATTTCTGTTTTTTACAAGTATGTGGTGATTTCTGACAGCATTTCCTTGCAGTATTTATTTTGATTTCTTTCTATTGACCAATTAATTAGAAGTATCCTCATGCCAAAAGTAGTGAAATACCAGGATGAAAATTAGCTCAGAAACCTTTGATTTGCACATTAGTTTGCATCGCATTGTACATGCATGGTGCTATTATTTTCCACCTGATGGTTTAGATTTTTCTTGTATACTGCATTTACTGTTCACTCTTGACCATTCTGAATAAAATAAAATTTGCATTTGTAGTTTGAGAGTGAGTAAGCATACAATTAGATCAAAATCTGAGAGCTCATATGATTCATGGTTTACAGACTTCTGATGCTTGTTCCAGAAAGTAATTTAAATTTACACTTAGAACCTGAAGCAGGACGTAAAAAAAGAAAAAAAAAAAAAGAAAAAATGTAGGCAGGCAGTTGGGCAGTTGAAATATGTTCCACTGAATACTGTTATAGATTTTTCCCCCCTTAAATCCTGTATGCTGGATTTTTTCTTATAATATAGTACACACATTTTTTTTAAAGTTGCTCCCATACTGCTATTTCCTTTTTCCCTCCTGTCAATAGCACAGGGAGGCGTATAGTGCTGAGATCTCTCACAGGAACCATTCTGTGCTGTAATGTAGCTTTAGCTTTAGCTACATTACAATTCCTTTTTAGAGGTTTATGCCTAGGCACCCACTCCACATTCTGGACAGGTATAGGGTTTTGCTGGGCAACATTAACCCCACACAAACAAATTTCTTTTTGTTAGTGAAAATATATATTTTTATTCTCCACTTCTATGTCCTGATAATACAAACTTTTAGATACGTGCTTATGTTTAGACACAAGTGTAATCCCACTCAAATCAGCCAAGCTACTTATGCTCTTCCCCTCCTTTCTGCTCCTTTGTTCAGTATATATTCGTATTAACACGAGCATTTTAATCAGTTTCCTCTGAATGGCTCTTCATATTCCTGGCAATTTTTGGTTTCGTTACTGAATTATGGGAAGACTGAGATATGAATTTCAAACCTGTCCTTTCTCTTTCCCTATTTTCACGTGTCTATAACTAATTTTATGATAAGCACTTTTGAACATGGGAAGTAGTTAGTGATGGCAGATGTCAGTCTCCTTACCAATTTACAGTTTTATCTGTGACAAGTTGACAGATTTTCTGTAATTCAAGATCTTGTGCTAGTTTTTTGCTTAATGGGCGCGTCTACATATGTCCCTACAGCACCTTTTTTACTGTGCCGTCATTTAGTACTCCCTTTGGAAGTACTAAATGATGTCGCAGTCAGTAACATGCCGTACTGCACCAGGCATGACATGCACGGTTATTTTTAGCTGCTATGTCGTTGTAGCAACATGCTATAATAAGGGAGCACATTGCTATGGCAACGTAGCTGTGGCGTCATGGTTTGTAACTGCTGACGCTATGTTGCTGTAGCAGTGTATCATAGTGTTATGTGTAGAGGTACCCAGTTTCAATCCAAGGATGATCCTGCACATGTTCACAATGTAGTCTTAGGGAAAAATCCTGTTTCACTCAGTAGACACCCAAAGTCTACCTGGCAACTAACTGATTTACCCAACCAGTGTCTAGAGACAATTCTATTTACCCCTCAGGAGGGATAGGCACTTGTGCATCTTTTCAAGGCAATCCTATTTCACACCAGCCCTCTCATAGAAGATAATCAGTGACTTGCATGCTCCCCGGCTGACAGCTGAGAGTGCAGTTATCCACTATTTGTGTGTCTGTATAGAGCCCAGAGGCATGGTCAGCACCTGCAGAAAAGAGCATCCCCAAGAAATAAATGCTCTCACGGACTCCCTCACACCTCTGGAAAAGGAGAACTCATAGACAACTCTTAACCTTCTGGAAGCTACTGCTACTTAGTGCATGAAGACAACCTTACTGTTGCCTACCATACAGCACAAAGGATATGCAGTTATCTCCCTTCTCCATCCAGACAAATCTTACTACTCTCCATATGGCACCACAGCAGGCAAGGTGACTGCATGTATCCCTGCACAGGGTTCACCGGTCAGGCTGCCTTAGTATCCCATGGACAGATTGACAGCAAAAGTACCGTTTTTACTGTTTCTGAATTAAATGTGTTCAGCTAAGTACAGACAGTCAAAAAGCCCAAGACTGATTTGATTCAGTTTTCACAGGGTAGTCTAAACTGTGTAGATTGAACCGATAAGCAAGTGAACAGACATTCATTTTTGAATCTGTGAATGTAGCCACATGTCTTCAGGGGTCCAGGCCAGAAGTCAGAGGTTGCTAGAGCACACCTCCCTTCTGGGCTGGAGCAGACAGCTTGGGCCATGGCTAGCTTACCTACACTGAGAGAGGAGATCTGTAGATGAAGTGCAAAGAATCCTGGGTTTCTGGTGGACTGTGACTTACCTTGAATCTGGAGGGGATCAGGAACAGAAGTTCAATAACCTGACTTAACCTAAATCAGTTAAGTCTTCTGCTACATGCATCCAGGTTTATCTTAAACTGGTTTTGGCCATTTTGAAAGCAGTTTATGTGCACTGAACTTCAGTTGTGCTACAGATTTGAACCAGTTTCTGATCACTTATACCGCTTCATATGTAATTTCTGTCTCTAGCCTTTATGTTAATTTCTGGATATAACGTGCTCATTATAATGTTGCATGCCTTTGTTTTCCTGATGACCTGGGGAAAAGAATGGCTTAATGGAGTTTGAAGCAGTCTTGAGAGAATATACCTGAGTGCACCACTAAGCAGGAATTTGTCATCAAGTGATAATATACTAATGTGCATATGTTGACCAAACCCAGCACTTAGAGGGACTCCTGCTGTTTTCTTTTTTGGCTTCAAAAAGGGACTTCAAACCTCAGGGCAAAATGAAGGTCTTGAAAAGGATGCTCCCAGAATCAAGTAGCAAAGAGAGACAAAGGCAGGAGGAGAGGAGTCTGAGAAGCTTGAGAGAGAGCAGCCTAACAGTGAAGGTCTGTGTGCTAGTTTGAGTTGTGGAGTCCAAAGATTCTGCCTGCTGTTTTTTTGTTTAAGAGCTGCCTGCTTCATGGCGTGCATTCCTGAATGTACTCCATCCCCTTGAAGGGGTAAGTCCTTCACCAGGGGTTTGTCTCTTGGGGAATACAAAGATGCAGTCACTTTTCATGGAGAGAGAAACAACTAGGAGTGTTCCAGTCTTGAAAGACCTGCTGCTGAAATGCTACCTTGCTATGCCAAAGGAGGCCTAGACAGATTGCAGCTGTGATCAACAGCTTTCTGTGTCAAGGCACAGACCTTTGCTGTTACCCATGGTAGATAGTCTATGGAAGAAACCCCCCAGCTAACATCTGGGTGACTGAACCACTCCAAGGAAACCCAGCAAAAGTCACATCCCCAAGGCACCCAGGCAGAATGAGTGCCTGTACATGAGCTGGGATTTGATCTATTTGATTAACTGAGTCTGCTGGAGTATGGTAATTACCACACACCAGTCAGCTTCCGTGTCTTGTGTATCAGCAACTCCATGCTTTAAAATGGCAGCAGGGGTACTTTAACTGAAGCTCATTTGAAAAGCTTTAGATAAAGTGCCCCTGCTGCCATTTTTAAGTACAGGGATGTTGATACATGAGACGTTCTGGGAGCTTTAACTAGAACAGCTCTTGGAGCTGTTCTAATTACAACACCCTACCACCCTCCTGGATCACATGTAAAAATGTCCATGGACACCAGAGACCAGGCTAGATCTGTGGCAAGCATAGAAATCTGCTGCAAGGGAAACTATAAGCCACACAGAAGTGATTTAGGGTGCAGAGAAGATTGCACCCTATAGAGACATGGCAGGGGAGATGTGAGTACATTGAAGAAAGTATATGTCTCACCAGTCAGCCTTTTTTATTGTGACAACCCTCCACAGGAAGCTTACAAACACAGCTCAGGCAGTGATACAGTTCTTCAGTTAATTCACACAAACAGTCCCTCTTCTGCACTACTTGCTGAAAGCAGCTAGGAGTTCTGCCAAGAAAAAGGATCTGGCCAGTCAGCCTGCATACTGCTGCACTGTCAGATATACACTTGACTAACCCCAACATGCAAAGTGTTACTTACACAATTACTGATGCTGATGATTGTATTTCACCTTGCCCAAATTGGCCACCTCCACCCACACACCCATGATACCTCAACTCTTCCTACTCCCTGCCCTGTTTCCAGATCCGCAGGCAAGAAAAAATGTTATCACCCAGCATCGCTAGGTGGGAACTCCCAGTGGAGGGTAATCACATTTGGGTGGAATTGCAACAGGAAGTCAATGTCTAGACACAGACCACTGAGTCCATCAAGAAGAACTGGAAAGACTTGAGACAGTAGGCCAAGATGTGCCTTTACAAGGGCATCCAGGAAATACTAAGGGAGATTTGATTTGGGAAGTTTTTATTTGGCGTGATTACCTTGATTATAGGGGTGGTGCTGGGAGGGCCTTAAGGGGGCTATAACCACCTCAAAATTAGCCTTAGAGCCGTCCCTCTCAGTGCCACCCCTGTCCAAGCCCCCTGCCTTCCCCTGGGGTTGTTGCTGCCCACTCTGCACAGCTGAACACACCTCACTCACACCCACAGCCTGCAGAAGTGCAGTGCTCCCAGCCCAGCCCAGCCCAGCCCAGCCTGGCCTGGCCTCCATGGCCCATGTCCCACCATGTAGCCCTGACAATTTTCTGTCTAACTCACCTCATCCCCCCACCCCATCACTGGGAAGAGGCTGGCACTGCTCCTCCATGATTACAATGATTACCAAGTTTGGGCTGGGTGCCCCCATTGTCACCTTAACTGAGGCCACTTGCCTGGTATCAGCCACCCTTGGAAGACCAGCACTCTAACAAGTGTGGCTTGTCACTGGGGTCTGGCATTCTGTCTCCTGCTCTGCCTCTTGCCCTAGAAGCTGGGACCCTGCCCCACCAAGCCATGGTACCACACCTTTTCTTTAGGCAAGGCTCACAGTTTGAAGTGAGGTCTTGGCAGTGACAGTCCAGCTTACCCTCTTAACCCACAACAGAAGGTTGAGATCTTGAGTCTCACCATTTTGTGCTCTGAGTGGGCATCTACAGTTGGGTGGGACAAAGAGTTGCTCTGGCACATCCTTTCATGCGCTGAGAAGAGAGCAGTGCCCCAGTCCCCCAACTCCTGTTTTGCACATGCAAGCTCTGGAAATGAGGCAGCTGAAAATACCATTGGGGTACTCCTAGTGTTCCTGTAAGCAAGATCTAGGTTTTCATTATTTTCAAGAGGGACAGCTTGGATAACATTATAGGACCCTAGAAAAGTAAATCTGGAAGGTACCTCAAAAAAAAAAACAAAAAACAATTTAATCCAAATTTGCCTGAGGCAGGATCATCCCTCTCTAAATTATTCTAGACAAATGTTTGTCTAACCTGCTCTTAAAAACCTCCTGGGATAGAGGTCCAGGGGTAGAGGTGCCTAAGAATTTTCCCACCTTAATTATCCCATTATAGACACCCAATTACATCCCTTAGGTGCCAGTTAGACAATTAGAAGTCTTAGAGCTTGTCAGAAGTTACTCTTCATCTCAGGGGTAAAGCTATTACACCCACAAGTAGTGAATTATGGATCTGGCATATATAATATTCCTTAGAGCCGTCGGATATTCTAACCTGTCTGATTGACAAGAATATGCAATTCTCATGCCATTGAATGGAGCAAAAGACTTTACTGAAACAGAGATAAATTTATCCCCCAACTCACAGCAAATGGTAATTATACAGAGCCCTTCTTCAGAGGCACACATAAAGGCATTAACAAAGAATACATTTTAAAATGTCCCTTAGTCCTCAACTGTGATAGATGTATAGTTAAATTATAGTACTCAGATTAATATTATGGAGCCTTCTGTCAGAAGGTGAATTTTGAGAGTTCCAGAGACTAAAGTAGCTTCCCAGCACCAACACTCCATCTGGAAAGTCAAGTTGTTAATTTACCAGCTGTGAAATAAAAAGAACATGTATTTACTATCCTTTAACATGGTTTTGCCATTTAAAACAATTTTTGCACAATACTTTGCAGGCACAAAGGGAATATTAGAAGTATATCTTTCTACTGCTACTGCTTTGCCTACTTTATATTGTCAGGTATCAGTAAAGGTGATTTGGGCACTTCATCACTCAGACATACCTCTCTATGGTACCTCGTATTTGTCTAAGGAACAATTGTCATGAAATTCCCACGGGGGGAGACTGCTTGGAAACAACAGCAGCCTTCTCTGGTCTCTGAAAGGGCCTCTCTCAAGTCAGTCCAAGCATGGTGTCTAGAGCAGGGATTGGCAAGGTTATGGGAGGAGAGGAGGGAGCCCTGGCACATTCCCTGGCACCTTCCATGGCCCTGAGTGGCTAGCATCCAGTTCAGGTCCTGTAAGGGGTATTTTATGTCTTGTTGGAGAGAACAAGTGCTGTCTTCAGTTCCAAACAGCAACGCTTTCTTGAATAAAGGCATTTATCAGAGCAAAGGTCACTTATTTGCATGTTCTCTGTCCTGTGCCTCCTGCCTCCCAAAGTCCCCCCATTTCCAATCTAGCCCACACAGCTCAGAGCACCCCAAAGTTAATTCAACTCTTCTCTCTCCACCCTCCCAGCTCCAGAGCCCCAGCAGTCCTCCAATGGTGTCTGTCTCCAGACTGCCTCCCTTATATTGCTCATCTCATTTTTGGAGCCTCCTCCAGTAAAGGAATCCAACCTTTACTGACATGTCAAAAATTATTCAAGTTTCTCTTGATTTTAGAAGTCCATTTAGTCCTGTCCTGCACATAGGCTGATCTTTTACTTTGGTTTTTCTTTGATCCATTCTTTTCCTCTGTACTACCATTCTGGGTAACCTTTGCCATGTAACAATATTATAACAACATGAACACATTTAAAGCAGAAATACTACAATAACATTCATCCTAACAGTGAAGCCATAAGCCTATCATATGAGACAACAGCATTTGTGGGTGGCCAAATTATAGTGATCTTTTTCTAAAATGTGAGGTCCAAATCTCTCCATTCATTTTATTTGGAGTAAGAAATGGAGGAAACTTGAAAACTAACTTGGAGTTATGTTTTGTTATTTTTTTATATGACAGTGGATGCTCATAGAAGTACAGCTTATAGATCTCATGTTCACATGGTAGACACTTACTTTGCCTCATTAACTATAGCATAACTGCATTAGAATCCCTCTACCACTTTAATTTGAAAGTTCATTCATAGCAACTATGTCAGTTCTCTGTACCAGGTACATCCTTGACTATACTCTGCTGGAGTATAGTCATGGACCCAGAAGTATTTTTTGCCAAAAGTTCATTGACTCACACAGTGTTGCTATAATGTTCTCAAGCCACAGACCTTCCGACTGCAAGTATTAGGAGCTTGAATATACAGGGAAAGGATGGAATAACTCCTAATCCAGTTCAGTTAGTTGGTATATGGATTGGCTTATCAGACTAAGAATCACTGTAACTTCACAGTGTGTGGGCCGGGAGCGATCCGGGACCCTTTTTTCGTGCCGCGGGCTGTGGCCAGCAGCCCGGGCACACTGGGTCGGAGAAAGCAGGAGACACGCTAGAATTAGGCATGGACGCGTAATGGTTGATTCAAGATTGTTTACTTACACCGTAGATGGTCGTGGTGCAGGCTGGACAGTTTCCCAGGCAAAGTTCCGCTTAAATCCCCAGTTTAGGGACTCGGACAAAATCTGACTCACTCACACGGAGTTGTCAAGGCTCCGTGGGTCCTTTTTGCGCGCAGAGAAGAGGGATACATCGAGGATTGCGCTCGGCGACGGGGAGAGGCTAGAGGCTGATCAGACCCCTGTTGCCTTCTTGATATTCACGCTGGGTCCAATAGGCTCCGCAGTGCTTAGAGATCTTCACGAGATGTGAAGTCTCCTTCTCCTGATGTTCATGGAGTCCTCCCTTGTGGGGTTCTCCTCGGAGTTCTCCGACTGGGGCGAAAACCACCCAAGCCTCTTATATGGCTAGCAAGCCAATCGCTAGCCGCCATGTGGGAATAATTTAACACTAGCCAATAATGGGGCTCGAATTTTAATACAAATGGCGGGAACTCTTTGCACCGTGCATTTCTGTGCTGCAAAGAAGAAATGCACCCTGCAAAGAAAGCTTCAAACGGTGGGAAAATAATTCAGTGGTGCCAAAGCACACACAAAAACAAAAATCACATCTTTGGGTTGTGACATCCCCCCTTGCTGAAGGCACAGCTGAATTATGCTGCACGCTCATTATTCGAGTGATCAAGAGTTTTATCACGAGTCGCCAAACAAAACAAACAAACACAAAGTTTACCGACATGAGGAGGGATCGAACCAAACAATAACCAACACAAATACACACACATAATCAGATTCATAACAAAAACTGCACTATCAGGGCTTCAGTGGGTGTTATGGCGAAGTCGCGCATCAGGCCCTCACTTCTCGGTGATGTTATCCTTCTCGGGGCTTCTCTTCACCACGCACTCTGAATTCCGGATCTGTAAACAAAAAACTCTCAAAAAAAAAATAAGTTAATGCATCTCAACATATTCATGGAACTTTACTGTTATTTCTATACGGTACAAGTGGTTGCTACTCTAAACTATCCTCTCTTATACACTCAACTAGATGAAATCATTGAGGAGCCGTCGTCTAATTCTTCTAGGTGACGGAAACCTAACTCATAGGCCAGTTGCCATTGGCCTGCGTCTCCTAAAATCCGAAGTTGCCGAAGTTGAGTCCAGAACGCTGTAGGAGAAATCCAAACATGTATCGCTCTTCTGGTGTTCTCTGTGGTAATGATGGAAGATCGGATTCATGATGTCTTGTGCCTTGAATCTCGGTCGGGTGTCGACGTTCCCGATCACTAGACAATCTTGGCTCCATCAGGATATGCAGTCATGACAACTGACAAAGGAGGTTGCTTATGGGTTGGTTTACCACTGGGTTGAGCAGAATCCGGAGGACAACGATGTTTTTTCACCCATAAACCTCAAGACAACTATCTAGGCTGTGAACAGTCACTAGAACGGTTTCAGGGTCTCGTAGATGATGGTGAGGCCATGGTCTTATTCGCTGGAGTGATGTCAATCCCAGCGCACATGCTCTCGGGTTCCAGGCACAGTACGAGACTCTGATGATTGCTAGCACAAGATGCTCTGCGCCGGTATTTTCTGGCCGTCCGTCATGCCATACATGGGCTTTCTGACCGATCAGTCCTGCAACAAGCGCTGGCAGTGGAATAGGCCAGTGAACGTTGACCGCTATCATGTCGATGTCAGTGACATGTCCTTTACTCCACGAAGCTTGTCTGACCAAGAAGCTTGCTTCTTCCTGGTTCAGCAGGTCGGATCCAAGTTCCACGACCAAACATCCCAACCATACAGCTAGAGTTTCTTCAGGTTGGATTCTTGATTCTCTGCACAAATCCTGTAGTTCAGTTCTGGTGCGAGCATAGTAGGCAGTGGCAACTCGGTTAGTTGTGGTTGTAGGCTGAACTGCTGCTGCGGGAGTCACTGCTGCTGTTACTGCTTCAGGCAGGAGGGGCGGATGCACTCCTCCGCTCGACTCTCCCTTTCATCGTCAGGAAGGCGTGGTCGTCAAAGGCTGCGCTGTGTCGCTGGGCGGGGTTGCTGGAAACGACGCTGCGTCGATGGGCGGAGTCGCTGACCAAACTCTCGCGGGTTCCTCCGAAGCTCCACCCTTCTTTTCCGGTTCTTCCACGCGGTCTCCCTCTTGCTCGGCGCCATCTTGGACTGGCGTTTCAGGATTCTTTTTCTCAGCCGCTTCTTTGACCGCTTGAATAGCCATACGCAGCTGGGCCTTTAAACTTAAATTCTTGTTCATTAAATCAGTTATCATACGGAAAGTTGCACTTAACTCTCCCCCCTTGTCGTACTGTAGGGCCACCCTCTCATCTGCGGGGCGTCCCTCCATCTCCAGATCTTCATGGAGCTCGGATGGAAGCTCACGACCCCTTAATCTGGACGCCACCATGAAAGGGGAGAACTGGCCGATTGGCACCGGCTCTTCACTTTCCCGAGCATATCGTAGGCAACAGGCACACTCCTAGGTGAGGGTCGGGTTCACTGCACCCACCGGGTTGACTCTGGCGAGGGACACAGTATCGAGGGGCCTGAACAGGACCCGCTCGTCGCTCATCATACACCCAAATGCCGCGGGGTGCAAATATACTTCCCTCTCTCTCGGGGCTCCGTCTTCGGAAGCTCCCTCTTCTCCCTTCAGCGAAAGATGTCCGCTGATACATCTCTCACCCGTTCCGCTCGCCTGGTGGTAAGTGATATGTGCCTCCAGTTCCATAAAACTGTTCACTTGGCGTTTTTCACCGCGCCAAGGGCAGTTCTTAACTAATTCTAGCTCTAGTGTGCTTTCTCCTGATCCCATCCTCGTTGCCATGTGTGGGCCGGGAGCGATCCGGGGCCCTTTTTTCGTGCCGCGGGCTGTGGCCGGCAGCCCGGGCACGCTGGGTCGGAGAAAACAGGAGACACGCTAGAATTAGGCACGGACGTGTAATGGTTGATTCAAGATTGTTTACTTACACCGTAGATGGTCGTGGTGCAGGCTGGACAGTTTCCCAGGCAAAGTTCCGCTTAAATCCCCAGTTTAGGGACTCGGACAAAATCTGACTCACTCACACGGAGTTGTCGAGGCTCCGTGGGTCCTTTTTGTGCGCAGGGAAGAGGGATACATCGAGGATTGCGCTCGGCGACGGGGAGAGGCTAGAGGCTGATCAGACCCCTGTTGCCTTCTTGATATTCACGCTGGGTCCAATAGGCTCCGCAGCGCTTAGAGATCTTCACGAGACGTGAAGTCTCCTTCTCCTGATGTTCGTGGAGTCCTCCCTTGTGGGGTTCTCCTTGGAGTTCTCCGACTGGGGCAGAAACCACCCAAGCCTCTTATACAGCTAGCAAGCCAATCGCTAGCCGCCACGTGGGAATAATTTAACACTAGCCAATAATGGGGCTTGAATTTTAATACAAATGCCGGGAACTCTTTGCACCGTGCATTTCTGTGCTGCAAAGAAGAAATGCACCCTGCAAAGAAAGCTTCAAACGGTGGGAAAATAATTCAGTGGTACCAAAGCACACACAAAAACAAAAATCACACCTTTGGGTTGTGACACACAGATTGAAATTGTAAAGGTGGTATACCATGTACTTCAAAGCTTGTGGTGAGCTGGGTGTTAAAGTTCATGAGTCCCTGCTTTAAAAGTAATATTTTCTTCATTTTATGGTGTGACTCCTAATATCTGCATATGAAAATGACTGTATTTCAAAAAACAAATTCAAAGCACTTTCACCTGTAACAACTTACTCAATTACTGAATCGTGAACATTTCAATTTTTTTTCTTTGACTTTGGTATAAGCTGCATTACCTACTAGCAAACAAATTTTAATGATTAATTTATTTGCTTTCCATTCAGGTTTGGGTTCTAAAGATTTTTATTTCATCTGCAACACCAACTAAATGCTGTTTTCCCATGCTGATAGAATACCTGCACTGCAGAACACCAAGAGGTTGTGCTGACCTTAATACTATTGATTTATATGTGACTACACACTGAATGACAGAAAGTAACAAATTCAACAAAGTCAGTTAAGTCAAATGTAGCCGGTGATAAACTCCTGTTTCCTTATACTGCTGCTTCACAAAACACTGTCTTATTAGGGCTCCACTGATAACAAATACTATTCATTATTAATAATGAATAAAGTAATTCATGCTGAGTGTCCCTGTATTCATAAGACAAAGTGGTCACAGGCAGCCAGTAAAGCAGCCCTCTATAATGGCTTCTGGCAGCATCCTATAGTTTAGAGATAGCTGTTCAGATCCCTTTAAAATAATACATCACATTTTCTTTTGTTCAGCTTACTATGTTACCATACACAGCCTTGGAAGAGCTTCTTTTATTTGCTGTTCACCTGACTGCTGCACTTGTGCTCATTAGATTCATGGGCTCTGAAGCTTGCATCCTTCTACTGCACAAGCCCTATATATGATATGCTGTCATAGAAATGGGACCATATAACTTAATTACCATTTTGCCAGGAATGGGCCTGACTTAGGCTAGAGTCCTCTGGGGTTTCCAGACTCTTTCTCCTGCAATCTGTGTCTTCTCCTCTGAGTCCTAAAGCATCCTTTCCTCAACTCCCCTTCCCTGATAGTCAGTGTTTTGATTCTCTGTCTAAAATACCTGGTGAAAAACTTTATCTCTGAGAATCTCCCTAAACTGATTTCCTGATCAGCCACATAAGGTGGCCAGTGTATTCCTCTGATGACCTCAGTGGGATGATGTGGTGACCCCAGCTTCAACTGCCCTCCACTAGAGTTAATGTTTTTTTAAAGCGATGTGACCTTGAAAATCCACAGCTTCAGAAAACAAAAGGTGAAGGAAATGACTGTGGCTTTAGAAACTTCTGTATAAAACCTTTTTTCCTGACTTCACTTGCTGAATGAACTTGAACAATTACAGAGCAGAGTATCCATTGCACGTCAACTGGAGACAGCTTGAATAAATAACAAGGGACACATGGGCAGTCAGACCATTCATTTCAGTGACAATTTCACTAAGGAATAAAATTATACAGTCCCACGGAAAAGAAAAAGACAGGCAGTCTACACCAGGCTGAATAGCCCACAGTTAGAAACAATAACTGGATGCTGCTTTGCCCACTTGGAAGCATATTGACTGGAAAGATTGGGTCCATTTATAGCTCTGGTCGCCAGTCTGTTAATTTTTTTCAACAAAATATTCCCCTTCCCTGTGGTCCCTCCCTCCCCTCCCAGGAAACGTACCAAACAGCTGAGGTTGCAAGTCACAGCTGCAAATTGACACCTCTATTTTCATGTTGATTAAGGACATATTAATCAGCTATTATTCTTTCAACTGAAATCACTTGCAGTAGATTACTTTTTACTTGGAAACTTCTCCATCTTGGATAAAGTGGGTTTTATTTTAACTTATTTTTTCAGTAGATTTGTTTATTTTGGAATAGAGAGAGAGAGAGAGAGAGGTATCACATGACCATGGTGCCAAAATTAGCCCAAAAGACATGGATTCCAGCTCTGCAGAGCAATGAGTAAAATGTCTATTTTGTTCCTCTTTAGCTATCCTTAATCATGAAGAATTAAATTCTAGAAATCAAAGACTTCTTTTTTAGCTAATATTGCAGTTTCTGTTACTTTGCTATGGGTGTAGTTTTCCATAAGATAACACTCACAAGATAACATTAAAAACCAGTTCTCATTATACCTAATCATCTGACATGTTACAACACTTTGTAACCAAGACTTTTTTTTTAATCTTTTGTTTTTACCTAGCTTGTTACTTCATTGTGCATGCCACTTCATTGAAAGTGCAGGGCTATATAAATGAAATCAAGTGACAGTGTTTTGTGTGCATTAAAAAACCCATAAGAACTTCAAATTACCACACAAAATTATATTCCCTTCCTCTGTAATTCAATTTGTGTTAACATAATATCTGCTGACTGTGTAGGATCATGTAAGTGCAAGCTGAAAATGATGTATGATAATTAATTTTAAACCCCCTGTTGGTCTGAGTTTTCTTTGAAATAATGTTACACAACATTTCATACAACATACAGAGCCCAAAGCACAGGATCATAGAAAATTAGGGTTGGAAGGGTCCTCAGTAGGTCATTTAGTCCAGCCCTTGCTCAAAGCAGGACCATGCCCAACTAGATCATCCCAGCCAAGGCTTTGTCTACCTGGGTTTTAAAAACCTCTAAGGATGGGGATTCCAGCAACTCTCTGGGTTGCCTGCTCCAGTGCTTTACTATCTTCCTAGTGAGAAAGTTTTTCCTAATATCTAATCTAAACTTGCCTTGGTGCAACTTGAGACCGTTGTTTCTTGTTCTGTCATCTGCCACCACTGAGTACAGTCTAGTCTAGTTCTATCCTCTTTGAAACCAGCCTTTAGGTAGTTGAAGGCTGTTATTAAGCCCCCCACCCCCTCCAATTTTCTTTTCTCCAGACTAAATAAGTCCAGTTTCCTTAGCCTTTCATAGTAAGAGAAACCTTCCACATGGTCTATTATAATAAGATTCTCAATGACATTCACATATCTCCAGCTGATTTCAGTAGGAAACACATATCTAAATTCAGTGAAGATCTGGGCATTATAGTCCCATTTGTAGCAAGCCATCTAAATTAATCTGGCCAGTACGGTGTCTTCCTTCCCTACCTTTTGGAAAAAACTTCCCCTGTGCACCCCTCCCTCCTCCGGCCCTAGGAGCCCTTGAATTAATTCTTAGAGGTGGTAGGATGGTTTAGATCTAGGGTCTCCAATCTTTGCTGAGCCACAGTTAACAACCCTGTGCCAGTAATGCACTATGGACAAACTCAATGCTTTTCTTTTCATTGTTAACATCAATTTTAACTTTTTAAAATGGAGCAGTGTTGTAAGGTTTCATGAACCGCATACAGGGACCATTATCTAAATAGTCTAACAGATTGGGAAATAGAGATTCATTTCCAAGTTAAGCTACAGATTTCCATGTCAATTTGGGCAAGTTACTTGACTTTCCCTGTGCTTTAGTTATTCATTTGTAAATGGAGATGATATTCCCCTAGCACATAAATACATTAATGGCATTAACCCATAATGATATTGACCAATAGCCCCCTCTTATACATATCAGAAACTAATTATCAGAAGACTTTGGAAGGGATAAAAGCTTTTCTCACCCAGGAACATAAGAGTGAGAAAACTTCCCTGCCTTTTCTCAATATACTATTATTGAAAAAAGGGAATTTTAATTACTTTAAATTCTGTAACTCTTGGTTTAGTCTGGTGTCTTCAAAGTCCACAATGAACCCACAATGTATGAAAACATGAAGATGCCTCCTGTTAACCTATATTTTAAAAAGCAGTCACATGACATCAACTGAATAGGGCAATAACTACCCATTTCAAAGATTCACTTAAAAACTGACCTTGTATTTTAGACCCCTGGAGAATTTGCTTCCTTATACAGCAGTCTGTTGGCCCAGTCCTATCTTCACAGAGGGCCGTGGTGAAATTCAGTAGCTTCAGTGAAAACAGAATCAAACCATTTTTCTTCTACATGCCTCCCAAAAGCAAGCATTGTCTCTTCCTATGGAGTAAAGTTTTTTCCTCTAGAGCCATCTGGAACACCTCTCTACACATTGTACCTCTGCTTATTTTCAGCTCATCTCTGAAAACACATCTCATAACTTCTGTCTCCCTCTGGTCTCAAATCGTATGAATGTGTCACCTTTAAACCAACACTACAAAGAGACCAGAGTTTGTCAGTCAGAGACAAACTGATATGGCAACCATACCAAGAAGTCACAGAGAGGTCCCTGCGTTTCAAAAATTGGATTCTGGGCTGACGAGAATGGATCAATGTCATCTTCTCAATACCCATTGTAAGACTTTGGGAGAGGGGCAGCATACTAACCTTCTTGGTATACATACCTTTAGAAGTTGCAGCTGGAATACCAGCATGTTTGTTTCTTGATTGCAAAGGATGAAGTTGCATAGCAACCAAATAGCTTTGTCCCCTAGTTTTGTTGAGATATACTCCTTCTCTCCTGTGCTACTGCTCTAACTTACTCAGCTTTGGGATGTAATTCTGAACGTTTACATGCATTTCCATGTGCACTCACTCAAGGCCCTTCTAAATGCCTCTGACCTCCTGCCTTGCCCAACTGCAGGAGAGATAATATATCTCCAAATGTCTCAAAGCATCTGTTGGCTATGGCACTTGGCACATTAATAGAGAAGCTAAAAAAAGCCACTATCCCAGCATGAAATCCTTGGCTAGTCTCTTGAAGGGACATGCAGGAGGTCATGTACAATATACCAAAAAGAAATCAAAGATTACACAAAAGGAAAGAACAAAAAAATGGGGGGAGGAAGGCAGTGGATGAGAATATGGGGTTCATAAGTCACAGTGAAATGGAACGGTATGAAGGATGGAACTGGGAAGAAGGGAGTCTTAAAATACAAAAGGAAAAGATCAGCTGTCTTTTGTCTTGTCAGCCTACATGAAACCAAGTAGATATGTCTTTTTCCTTCTGTCTATTATGGCCTGTTTTACCTGTGCACATTCTTCTAGATAGATGAAACCAGTGTAACAGAAAGAAAGTTATCTGTACATGTGATTGGCTGTAACATTCCCTGAAAAGTGACTGATAATGATGCATACCTGATTTTTTTTTCAGTAAAATTTATGGTAATGTGAAACTTTCGGTCTATTGATTGGACTTCTGAACTCTTATAACTTAAAGCCTGATTTTCTCCCTATCTCATTGAGCTTTTTAATGAAAGCCATTGTTAAATAAGAAAGCTAAGTAGGGAGTTTTCAGCTATTATATTTACCATGTTTTTAATTTTCAAATTTTTCATATCTATAAAGAATTATGTGGACTGGATTTACATTTCTATTGTGGTTGCCCTTATCTGCTTAGCACTGGCTTTTTTGATGGCAAACACATTCTTATTTTAAAAGATTTCTATATTTCTTCTAATGCTGAAAAGAATAAAACTATGTGAGTTTTACTTTCTGAAGAGTATGTTTTTACTATAGGTTTCTGGCTTTGGTTAAGCAGTTTTTAACTTTTTTGTGAGCAAACATTTTTAATCTCATTTTTTTTTTTAAATCAAGATAATGAATCTGATCAGGTTCCCAGTAAAGTCAATGAGAGAAGTATGTTTTATTTCAATGGGAGGAGGAAACCCTTTGGGGCTTAGATCATCAGCGGCAGAGACCAGCATAAGTCAAAGACTGTATCCAGACTTTTCTATATAAAAATAATGCTTTTCACCTTGTCATATATACATTAGACATTGAAAGCACTATGGAAGTGATAGGGATTCCTTCATTTGCTAATTTCATTGCTTTAAACTTCTTCACTGTTCCTTACAGGGACCTAGAAGTCAATAATGAGTGAGAAAAGCTATAATGGTGACTACCTTAATATCCTAGCTGTATGAGATGTACTGAGAGGTGAGATTTACGGTATGATTTACACTTCACCTCTGGCTGCATACACACATTCAAATAACTTGGGAGAATTGTCCCAGATTTCATCTCTAGGTAGATAAACTTACCCAGAGCCACTCTTTAAAGCCAGGCATTCAAATTTGAGGCCCTGAGGAGTGGAAAACTTGCAGTGCCGACACTGTATATCTGGGAGTGGGTGGGAGGAGGGAGGCACTGTGTATACATCTTCCTTAGTCTGCATGGCAACAGATTGCAGCAGTGCAGATATCAGCCCTGATTGGCTGACCCAGACTGCTCAGAGTCAGCCTGCATTTCCCTACACCAAATTGTGAGGATTGCAAAGAAGGAGTGTTCTGGAGCAGCAGAATCCAGTGAGCAACAGGTTGTCTCCCAGTAGGGGTGGGGTGGGGGAAAGCTGAAGGAGTGTGTTCTCATCTGAGAGAAGCCATGGCAAGTATAGACATTCACTGCCTGGGAAGAAACTCTCCCAGGAGAAACATAATGTCTGTATGAGGGTCAACCCTCACATAAGAAAAAGAAAAAGAAAACCCCAGAGTAATAAAATGTTAAGGGTATTAAGAAGAAAATTCTTGCTCTTACACCATCACGTACTCAGTTGGTTCCACTTGCTCATTAATGACAGAAGGCAACTGTTACCTCTGCCAATGACATGCAGAACATAATAACGGTGTTTTCATAAATATAGGAATTTTCTCTCGTAACAGAATGTCTCAAAACTGAAGTGCAACCACTGTAACTAATAATATAAGTGAAACAAATTCAAGGGACAATGTTGGGAGAACTGTTAAGCCACATGTCTATTTCAATACAAGCTGTGATTTCTAAATCATAGACAATTCTAAGACTCCCACATACCCTCCGCCCCAGCTTATTTCAACAAAATTAGCTTTAAAAAAACTTTAGCAATTCTTTGCATTATACAAATCCAGAGGACTGTGAATGTTAATGCACAACAAACCCAGAATTATCAGCATAAAAGACAGGCCGCTACTGCATGGTTGTCAAAAAATTATAGGTGGTATAGTTTCTCACTACTAGAGGGAGACATTAATAGGTGCCATAAGCCATTCTGAATAATTGTGTTCTTGTCTTTGACTCCTTTGTGTGATTGGGTGCAGAAAGTGCATTATAAATTACATGTTATACAGTATCCCTACTTTTTTTCTCCCCTCCCCTTGTAGTACCCCTTTCTCCTCCACTTCAAAAGTGCATCACTTTTAAATTCCAGACATCAACATTTTGCCAAAATACAACATATTATGTGAAACTGAGCCTTTTGCTACTCAACATCCCCTTTATCCAGGTAGACTTCTTTTTATAAAGAAAGATGTCATAAATGATGTCATCCAAACAGCACTTGTATTTCCCCACTACACTACTATCAGCTGCATTTTATAAGTGGCAAACACTGAAAAGACTCCATCTTTCTGACTTATTTGTAAAATTATGCCCTGTTAAAAGTACTTTATAATACAATATATTTTTTTTTATATTTAAATAAAAATCAGGTGGGTGGAAATAAATTAAAAATAAGATGTTGCTGTGCTTGTTTATATCAGGTAGCTCCTAAACTGTACAAGTACTTTCTTTATTTTCATAGCATTTCTTGCAGAGTAAGATGTTACTCTTCAAGGGTAAATGTGACAGAATAATCTTCTCAACACTGAAATATGAAATAATGCACTGAAATAAGCTACTTCTTTTTACTCTTCCCCCCCCCCCGCCCCATTTCCCTTTGCTTGCTTTTAATAATATTGGCTTCTACTACTTAATAATGTTTAATTTATGTATTTATTTTTTAATGAAACTCTGTATAAACTTACATTAGACAAAGTAACAAAAATAAATCTAAAAAAACCCAGGACTTTAGATCAGCTAACCTGACTTTTCACACTTGCATTTAAATTACATAAATGTGGCTTGATTTTCTGACATGTTTAGCCTGCTGGGAATATAAACATTTTTAGAATGCTGCCTGCTTCTGTGCCAAAATTCTTCCTGCACCCTCCAAGTGTCAGAACTGGCTCCCATTTCAATGGCTGCGGAGTTAAATCCCATGGAAAAGGGTTAGAGTCTCACAACAGCAGAAACAGGAAGATGCAGGTAATCTTTCTTACCATGATCAAAAACAATGGACAGGATTCCTGGAGAATGTATTACCGTGAAGGACAACAATGTATCCTGTTTTCTATCTGAGAGAGAGTGAGGCAGAGAGAGAGAGAGAGAGAGAGAGAGAGAATGTGAGTCAATGTAAAACATAAAATTTATGTTTGTTTTCCGATTATATATATATCATTATAAAATTAAGCCTTCACTGAAAACCTTGGGGAAATGTATTAAGGTGAGAGAGTTTGCTCACCAGGCTGGAGATTTTTCTAAGGCTTACAGCTCTATTTTTTAATCTTAATGAATTCTATTAAACTTATAACTGCAACATCATATCCTAGTTAATGCCTTTCCTGTGCAATGGTGCAGTTCCACCCCCTACCTTCATCACCGAAATGAATAGATTTTAAGGCTGCTACATGAATACTAAATCAATCTAGATGTATTCCTGATCAACATGGTGTAGATAAATGTATATTAACCATATAGTGCAGCTGAATCTGCACTTCTGAGTTTCAGTTTGACAACTTAATCCTTTTCTAGTTAAAAAAAAAAGAGTCTTTTTGTCTACAACGGTGAAACTTTTTACATTTTCAATGAAGCAACACTGTAAACTGTTCTTATTTCAAATAATAGTTATATTCATGTGGATCTATAGGGCCATTGTCAAGTCACAATGCATGTCATAAAAGGCATGTTCTCAAGAAGGAATAATTCATGAAATTTCAGACCCTTCTCCTTGTGATAAGCAATTCATTGTTACAAAAGAGGGTCTTCTTTTCCTAAATACTGTTTCATTTTTAATATTGTTTTTCTTTGTTTGTAGGTGAATGTAGAATTGCATTAAATAACAGTTCTCTTCCACTGTACTAAGAAAATAGGAAAAAAATAAGGATAAAAAGGCACAAACACCCAGAATACAGAAATATTGGTATGTTGTATCCCAGGAGATTATGGAAGCTCCTCTCATTGTGAATTGTGGAGTTAGCAATCTGATAAACATGAAGTAAACCCTCTGTATGTGGACTTGGCTTGAGGTATTACGAGGGAGAAAATTGGTGAGCAAAGTGAATGTACTATCACAGGGGTACCATAAGTTTTTATGCTGTTGTCTGGCAAACCGCAGCCCAGAAGTGACCGAGGCCCAGCAAACTGTGGCCCAGCATTCACAGCCAACCATGGCCAGAATTTCTGGCTGGAATACAGGTAAAGATACCCCCACCCCCCGGATGGGGTCATGCATCAAACCCTGCACTGCCACGGGCCCGGTGCAAGGAGATGCAACCTCTCTGCCCAGCTCTGTGAGGCCGTAGCTTGCCAGTCCGTGGCCACTTCCAGTCTGGCAGCCAACCATGCTGCAGACTGGCAGTCACACCATGGCCCAGCATTGGGCCATGGCCTGGGGATTGAGAATCCCTGCACTATGGCATTGTCTTTTCAGAAATTCATAGGCTTCCCCATGTAAGCCAATGCAGAATGCCATTTCTAATTAGATATTTCTTTATAACATAAAATTAATCCATTATGTGTTTCTTTGTATAGCTGTATAGTTGTAGATAGGATGAACAAGGAAGGTAAGCCTGAAAATCATTTGGTTGTTTAACAGAAGGAGCTGAGTACCACCCTATCTCACCTGCTTTGAACTTTTTTCATTAGAAAGGTCTCCAGTTAGTAGTGGAACTGTGGGATATGGGTAATCTGCTACTTTTCTCCAGCACTCAAGAAGCAGTGCAACAATACCACTAGACCCTACCCCAGTGCTGTGGCTTGATGTGCAACTGTACCACACAAACTATGCTCTGCCACAACTAAGCACAAATCCTGTGGGCCACTTTCACACTTGCTGTTCCCAAACACATACACTTCCCAGCCTTCTGAAATACAATCTTTACCATACAGTTCCACCTCTCTGGATCTTTGTTCTCTGCTTTCAGGTCCTGCACCTGCATTGCTCAGAAGTGGAAGAGACCTCCACTCAAACTCACTGTTCCAGTTTTCCTCACCTACTCCCATCCATGGCTGGTTGAGACTGGAAGTTAATGAAGAGACACTGCCCTCTACTGGTTGCCTTGCCATCCCAACACATATAAGAACATCCATGTGCTTAGAAAGCCTGTAAGACAGGGGCGGGCAAAATGTGGACCGCAGGCCAGATGTGGCCCACCAGGCCATTCTATCTGGCCCATGGGGCCCCTAAAAAATTTAGAAAGTTAATATTTATCTGCTCTTGGCTGCCTGTCATGCAGCCCTCAATGGCTTGCCAAAACTCAGTAAGTCGCCCTCTGCCCAAAATAATTGCCCACCACTGCTGTAGGAGGTAATTCTCTTTCTGCTAAAGTACAAAATAAAGAGTGTCTTATGAAGCCAAAAACTGTGTGGATTTATTCCTACTAAATTAATCCCAGAAAAGTCAATGGGATGGGAACTGTATTCAGGACTTGTCCAATTAAGCTCCCTCTTCCTGATGAAGGTCCTTTACCACTCTTGCAGATGCCAGCTTGGCCCCACACAATTAAGTTGTTTTACACAAAAGTAGTGAGGAACAAAGAAAGGTGTATTTTCCCTTTGTTCCACCTGGATACAAAGGAGCAGAAGGTATTTGTGATCCAGCCCATCTGTAACCAGAAATTTGTGAAACTTTCATGTTATTCTTGTAAATGTGTTTATTGTTTAAATAGAAGTAATTATTTTTCTTCTCCTGCTGGAAGCTTCAACTTGAACCAAATGTCTTTAGCATTCTGCTAGCAGATATAACATTTTATAATAGTGCACATATGTTCAATTGTTTTTATGGAAGAGATGGCAGGTAGTAACAGTGTTTGTTGTTTAAATATGAAGATTCAGCTTCTAGAGACAGAAAAAAAAATGCTAACTAGCACTATCATGATTATATGAGCAAACATTCAATAAAAACTGCTTTAAAAAAAACACATTCATACTTAATATAACTTTATGCTTATGAAACCCATTTTGCTTTTTCAGTTGTTTAATTGCAACTCCATCAGGGGTTGTACTCCAGATTTTGCCTTTAGAATTCAAATTGTAACCTTCAATACTAACATCAAAGAGAAATGCATGTGTGTATAGGAAAGAAGATGATGTACAAGGTTGATGAAAATTTACTAAACCAAAGTATTATCTGAGGGATGATAATTTTGTAACCTCCACAAGACAAAGCGCTACAAACAAGCAACCTCTACCTTCAATGGTTAAAGACTAGAGCCACAAAAGCCACTTCCTATTTCCCATTGTGCAATAAAATGATAGCTTTCTAGCTACGTAAGTGGTATTTTTGACACTTACATGGAAGTTAAAAATTCTATTACCCCTCTACTGTGGACATGTATGAATGTGTATGTAGACTTGATGTGCACAACAGACTATGCAGGTACATGACTATGCATCTGCACTCATTCTGGATGCAAAGGTACATGCAAATCATGAAAATGTAGTCTGCCAGAAATCTTTGATTTAAGGAGGGCTAGCTCCAATAGCTTAGTGGCTGACACACTCACCCATGAAGCCAGAGACACAGGTTTTAGGACCCCTTGTGCAGAAGGCATTTATTTCAGGCTAGCTGCAATAGCTTAGTGGCTGACACACACACTCATGAAACCAGAGACACAGGTTTTAGGACCCGTTGTGCAGAAGGCATTTAAACCTGTTTTTTTCTGACTTCTTGGTTGAGTTTCTAACCACCATGCCTTAAATTAGCAATATTTTTGAAGCTGGACAACTAGAAAGCTGAAGGGGTTCAGATGGGGGTTGATACACATTAATACATGGCACATGTTGATCAGTCAGGTGCTGTGGAAGGGAAGGAGGGCTTCTGGGTTCTAGCCTAGACCCAGGGGTGAAGTGAAGTGGGAAACCCCAAGGGTTATGGGGCAGGGTAGAAATCCAGAATGGGAAGGTGGGGATGGAGAGTATTACCTTTCAGGCCTTAAGGACCCTGCTGGCTTGAACATGTGACTGGTCCAAATTTGAGCTAGTGCTAACACTAATCAACAATTGGGCATCCCAAAGTACAACATATAATGAAGCCATAAGGGTTCCTCCCTCTATAAGCCTGTTTCTTACGTGTATTGTAAAGATACGGACAGTAGTGAGGCAAAAGGAAGGTGTAGATTAATTACATGGCAGCTGCTCCACAATAATTGTTCATGGGCATGCTCTCATTCTGTGATACATGAAGGCTAAACGTAATCTTTCACTGAGTGCTAAGTTGCCATGTGTTAATTTTTATTTACTGTGTGGTAAGTGTGTGCACACAGGTAGCTATTGAACTGCAGTCGACATACTACAAATCCATGGCTTTGTTTATTTTGTGGTAACTTGTTCAACTGACTGTGCCTTTATTCTCTCCATGCATTATAATGGAGGCCTAACCATCTAGTTTTATTTCACTGAGTAGTGCCTATGAGGTATAAACTATAATGGTAGGCATTATAATGGTCAGCAATGTGCTGCCCATGTCGTCTTTATGGATCTAACCGTAACTGGATGATTATAAACCCACTAAATTAAATGACAAAGCTTGTATTGATTTCAATCAGTACTTAACAGCCTGAGAGAATGGGATATCCTGAAACAGAGGAAGACAGAGTATTCTTACCTTTGTAATTTTCTGCTCCTAGTATCTAGTCCCCTGGTGTTTCTTTTTCAGAAGCTGAATAGTGATTCTTATCTTTAAAATTTATATCAATCAGTTTTTCTTGGTGATGGGACACTATTAGTTTTATGAAATTTAGAATCTTAAAAGCATAGAAAAATAGGGCTGGAAGAGACCCAAAGAGCATATCTAGTCTGCATGGGATCATTGAAGTGTATGTCTAAAATGCTCTTAAAAACTTCCAGTAATGAAGCTTTGCAGCCTCTCTGGGTAACCTGTTAAAATGCTTAACCACCCGTGCTCCTATGGGATGCTCCACCTGCCCCACCATCGCAGTGTTCACAAGCTGTGCCTGGTACCTTGACTTATGTAGAAAAAACATGTAAAGCTGTGTCTATGGCCGAATTGCTGATTCTCTGAATCAGCATCGAATCTTCAGATTCAGATTCAGCTGAATCAAATCAGGACAGTGATTCAAATCAATTAATAGAATCACTATCCCCCAATTCGGGCCAAATCCAAATCCAAATTGAATACGGCCCATTTTCCACACCTCTAATAAACATACTCTTAACAACATGTTCAAATACATCTTTCATGTATTTGAGGGTTGCTATTCCTCCAACAGTCTGCTCTTCTACAGACTAAATAAATCCAGGTTTCCAACCATTCCTTGCAAGTCATATTTCCTAGACTCTAATCATTTCCTCTGCTCTCTGCTAGTTTCTCTCCTATTTGTCCAAAACTGGACACAGCACTCCATTGCTGAACAGAGTGGAAGAATCATGTCCTGTGGCTTGTGTATGACACTTTTGTTATATCTTAGTATGCTACCGGCTGTTTCTGCAAATGGTCTTGGAACAGTTATGTTGAGCATATCACAGGCCATCATCAAAAGGAAGAGTGCAAACTGAGACCACCTGTCAGAAGCGAGAGCCCAGAGTGGGGTCTGGAAGAACCCCCACTATAACATAGACTCTGTTAAAGATTGATGGACAATACTTATACCATATGTAGACCACATGCTAATACAATGCCTAAGAATGTAATAACACCAACCAACTATGTACCAATGTGGTTACCCAGTTTTATCACAACCACAACATCTCATGTGAATTTCCTAATTACTTTACCCTAAATAATTGTATACTGCATGATGAACTGTATGGTTAAGATTACCTTAACACCTCACAACTATGCACTTATCTAGTGACCATATACACAGAGTCCTATTTGTCTTCTAACTATACTGTTCTATGAGAGGATGTTAACGTGTTCTCAAAAAAGCCTTTACTGCAATTGACTTGAATTCAGCTTTCACTTCACTATAACTCTCAAGAATTTTCTTTTAGTTTTTTGTCAATCTGCGTTTGTACATGCACTTTTATACTTGTTCTACTTGAATGTCATTTAATTCATTCTGAACCATTTTTTTTTCTTTATCCAGATTATTGTGAATCCTAATTCCACCCAAATCTGCACATTTATTAAGGGTAAACTCATTTCTATCCTTTGAGTCATTAATGAAGATAAACAACATTTGACCCAGGACAGACCCTCTGGGTAAATCTACTTGATAAGTTATTCATGTTTGACACTGAGGCATTGATGACTAGCTTTCAATGCTATGAGATAACAGAGATATGTATCTATGTTACACTACTTTTTCCTACACTTCCGATATATCTATATGTGCTGATTTAAGGAGCATTAGGCATTTTTAAGGTGCATTAAGGGCATGGTCTACTTGTGTGCACCCTTAATGCACCTTAAAAATGATAGTTTTAGGCTATTTATGCCTAAATTTGATCCTTGCAAAATAGGGATCAAATTTAGGCACAAATAGCTAAAGTGCCTTAACACATGTGTAGACTCACTAAGGCATATTATCACTGTGAATGTCAACTGACTTTGGGACTAACTTTAGTCGAAAGTCGGTCCGCACACCACGTTAATGTGCCTTAGTGCTTCCACATGCAGATGTGTGCCTAAATCACCTAATTTTCCTACTGTGCATTACATTTAGGTGCATGTAAAAGAAGGTGTAGACATGACCTGTATTTACATAGCTTACTAATGAAATTATCATGACTGATTCATAGATTCATAGATGTTAGGGTCGGAAGGGACCTCAATAGATCATCGAGTCTGACCCCCTGCATAAGCAGGAAAGAGTGCTGGGTCTAGATGACCCCAGCTAGATGGTTATCTAACCTCCTCTTGAAGACCCCCCCCAGGGTAGGGGAGAGCACCACCTCCCTTGGGAGCCCGTTCCAGACCTTGGCCACTTGAACTGTGAAGAATTTCCTCCTAATGTCCAATCTAAATCTGCTCTCTGCTAGCTTGTGGCCATTATTTCTTGTAACCCCCAGGGGCGCCTTGGTGAATAAATCCTCACCAATTCCCTTCTGTGCCCCCGTGATGAACTTATAGGCAGCCACAAGGTCGCCTCTCAACCTTCTCTTGCGGAGGCTGAAAAGGTCCAGTTTCTCTAGTCTCTAGTCATAGGGCTTGGTCTGCAGGCCCTTAACCATACGAGTGGCCCTTCTCTGGACCCTCTCCAGGTTATCCGCATCCCTCTTGAATTGCAGCGCTCAGAATTGCACGCAGTACTCCAACTGCGGTCTGACCAGCGCCCGATAGAGGGGAAGTATCACCTCCTTGGACCTATTCGTCATGTATCTGCTGATGCACGCTAAAGTGCCATTGGCTTTTCTGATGGCTTCGTCACACTGCCGACTCATGTTCATCTTAGAGTCCACTAGGACTCCAACGTCCCTTTCCACTTCCGTGCCACCCAGCAGGTCATTCCCTAGGCTGTAGGTGTGCTGGACATTTTTCCTCCCTAGGTGCAGCACTTTGCATTTCTCCTTGTTGAACTGCATTTCTGTTGTTTTCTGCCCAGTTGTCCAACCTGTCCAGGTCTGCTTGCAGCTGTTCCCTGCGCTCCGGCGTGTCCACTTCTCCCCATAGCTTTGTGTCATCTGCAAACTTGGACAGAGTACATTTCACTCCCTCGTCCAAGTCGCTGATGAAGACATTAAAGAGTATCGGTCCAAGGACCGAGCCCTGCGGGACCCCACTGCCCACAACCTTCCAGGTCGAAGCCGACCCATCCACCACAACTCTCTGGGTGCAACCCTCCAGCCAATTCGCCACCCACTGGACTGTGTAGTCATCCACGTCACAGACTCTTAACTTGTTCACCAGTATGGGGTGGGATACCGTATCGAAGGCCTTCCTGAAGTCTAAGTATACGACATCCACCCCTCCTCCTGTGTCCAGGCATTTCGTAACCTGGTCATAAAAAGAGATTGGTCAGGCATGATCTGCCTGCCACGAACCCGTGCTGGTTTCCCCTCAGCATAATTTGTCCTGCCAGGCTCTCGCATATGTGAGCCTTGATAAATTTTTTAAAGACTTTGCCGAGGATGGAGGTGAGACTGACTGGCCTATAGTTGCCCGGGTCCTCCTTCCTCCCCTTCTTGAAAATGGGGACCACATTAGCCCTTTTCCAGTCCTCCAGGACTTGGCCCATGTGCCACGAGCGTTTGAATATTCCCGCCAGTGGCTCTGCAATGATGTCGGCCAGTGCCTTCAGCACCCTCGGATGGAGCTCATCCGGGCCTGCTGACTTAAAGGCATCCAGTTCTTCCAAGTGACTCTGCACCATCTCAGGGTCTACGCATGGAAGTCTGGCACCTTGCTGCTGCCTCTCTACAATCCCAGTGAGAGACTTGTCATGCCCCTCACTTAGGAACACTGAGGCAAAGAACTTGTTGAGGAGTTCAGCCTTGTCCCCCCCTGTCCATCACCAATTGTTTCTGCCCATTTAGCAGGGGTCCTATTCCTCCCTGGGCCTTCCTTTTACTCCCTATATAGCTAAAAAACAATTTCTTGTTGTCCTTTACTTGGGATGCCATCCTCAGCTCCATGGTAGCTTTGGCCCATCTAACTGCCTCCCTACAAGCATGAGCAGAGGATGTATTTTCGTCTTTGGTGATCTCTCCTTGTTTCCACTTTTTATGTGCTCCCGTTTTGGCCCTTAGGCTGCTCTGGATTTCTGCGGTCAGCCAGGGAAGCCTCCTGGCCCCTTTCCCTCTTTTACCCCGCACGGGGATCGTCTTGCTTTGTGCCCGAAGGATCGTTTCCTTAAGGCACAACCACCCTTCTTGTGCTCCCATCATTTCAAAACTCCTACTCTGCAGTGCGTCCTTGACTAATCGTCTGAAACAGTGTCAAACATTGCTAAACTTGGGGTATATCACATCTACTTTTCTATCCCTACCCACAAAAACTTTTACACTATCATAAAAGGAAATCAGGTTGCTTAATCATGACTTGTTCTTTATATATCCATGTTGGCTGTTCCTGATCATCTTCTTAATCCCCTAGATGCTTAGAAGATGATTCCTTGCTGAAAAGCTTCACAATCTTTCCATACATCATGGCTGCACTGAGCAGTCTGTAATTTCCTGAGTCCTCTTTTTTTGCCATTTTCCTTTTTCTGGGGCCACATTTGAATTCTCTAAGTTCTGAAAGATAATAGCCAATTACTCTGTAATTAACCCAGGTATTTCCGTATGTAGTCTAGGATGAATTTCATTTTGTCCTGATGACTTTAAAATATCCAGTTTGTCCAAGTAATGTCTAGGCTGTTCTTTCCCTACTCTACACTTAATATCCCCTTCCCTATCCTTGTTGCTAACTATATTTGTCATCTTAAAGCTTACCCATTTTCTGAAGATTACACCTAAAAAGCATTAAACACTTCAGCTTTCTATACATATCCATTATTATACTGCCCTTCCCTTTCAGTAAGGGACCTACACTTCCCTTGGTCTCTGTCTTACAACTAGCATATGCCTAGAATGTTTTTGTTGCATTTTATATCCCTTGCTAGTTGCATCTCAGTTTGTGCCTTGGCTTTCCTGATTTTCTTGTACTATGCTCTTCTACTCATCCCTAGGAAGTTTTCCCTTTTTATAAGATTCTGTACCGCACAACAATTGAATGTATCTTTAATATAGGGAGTATCACCATCTCTTTTTTTCCCTTACCTGTCCTTCCTGAATAACTTATACTCCTTCATGACAAAATCCTAGTCATATGAACTATACCACCAAGTCTTAGTTACCAAAATATATTATTCTTCTGCCTTTTTACTAGAATTCTAGGGGGTTTTTATGCTTATTCCCCCTTCCTTTTGCATTATTATATAAGCAACTCCCATATTGCCACCCCTTTTTTGGTCTTTACCCAGGTGACATTGCTCTTTACTTACCTGTGGACTTTTGTCTCCATCTCTCATTGAACTTAATTTATTTGTATCATGGTCAGATCCAGAGGCCCTGACCAACTTAGGAAGGCACAATGCCAGCTTTAAGAGTTTACAGTCTTGATAGACTGTACACGCCATAAGTGGGAAAAATTTAGAAATCAAGAGAAATTAGATAAAAAATGGTAAAAGAAACCAAGAGTCTTGCCCAAACTCAAACTAAACATTTGTAGTTAAGCTGAGAGATCAACCCAGGTTTCCCGAGTCAAGTACTTCATTTACTAGATATCTGCATTAACTTCATATAGCATAGCTTCACACTACTTAATCTACAGATGTATGACCTAAGGGCCTGTAGAAAGGCAGGGTGCTACCCACCCACAGATTTCTGTAGAGTTTTTCCCTCCGACTTATTTATTTATTATTTGTGGGTAGAGGTGTCCCCATATTTGAAGGAGTACATTGAGCCACATATCTGTATTTACACACAAGAAAACGGCAAATTATTAAATGTTTTATCTACATGTTTTCAGCTTCATTATGCTTATAATACAGTTGGGGATGTGTACCTTCGCCCATGTGCAGAGGCTCAGATTCTGACCCTCTGGGCCCTCCTACACTGATCACCTCACTCCACTCGTAGACTTGTCACTATCAGAGTTCTCACCTGCCACAACTTGATGGGATACACCGACCAGAGACAGTTTCCACAGAGGAACAGACTCCATCAGTTTAGTGGTGTCTGTCTTTTTTTTTTTTTTTTTTTTTTTAAGTAAAATCCTGTTTCTATTGATATCAACAAGACGTTTGCAATGACTTGAGACTTTTGCTATTTAGGGCATATTTATAAGGACGTTAGGTACCTAACTGTCATTGATTTAATGGCATTTGGGTGCCAAAAACTCAGAACACCTGTGAGCAATCAACAAAGTCCTTATCCAGCTGTCTTCCTTTATGATATCCAAAGTTTTGTGGATAATACCTCTCTTTGAAATAATGGTCCAGCTTCTATGCTGTTGTAAACCGGTACAATTACATTAAGTTCAGCACTGTGTCTGCAGTTCGCAAAAGTAGAGGAGCTACCCTAGTGTCTTTTACTTTGATATGAATTGTTCATAAGAAGCCTGACTCCTTTTTAACTCTGGAAATGAATTGCGCTTTGCGATAGATAAGAACCATCTACCTTTAAGACACATTTTGTTAGGAATCCTGAGGTTTAGCAATGGAAAGTTCACAATCAGGACTTTCTTTAGTGCCCGTAGTCTGGATTTGACTTTGCAGATCATTTTCACTTCTCAGAGGTTGGTTGAAGTCATTGTTTTCTATCCAAAGTCTTAAAATAGTAATTAGATTGTGTAAAACTTTAAAGTCTCTTTAAACAGCCAGCCTCAAAGATATAAAGGTTACCATCTCCCATGACAATTTCCCAGTAAACATAAGTCATTTTAAAATGATGGAAGAATTTACAATTCATGCCCTCCTGAGGCTTTTCTGGCAAGGAAAATGATGATCTGGGGCTTTTTCCATAGTTCTCCCTTGGTTATTTAATATACTACTGAAACCAGTGTCCTGTGTGTTAAGGTGTCAGGAAAGAAAGACCCAATTTAACTAGAATTTTAAATGTAGTCTCTTGAGAAATATATTCTTTCCTCCCATCCCTACCATCCATTTAAGATGCATGCCCCATCTGTTTAGTTTTGCTTCCCTAGCAAATGGAGAAAGAAATTATTCCCTTCACAGAAAATTAAAACCTGTGCCTTTGTGAGACTTTATATCACAAACCATAGAGATTCTTGGCTAATATATATCTATCTATATCTACATCTATATATCTATATATAGATATATATAAACACACACTAGTGTACATACTAATATGCTCTTCATTCTAGCTGAACCACAAAGATCATTGGCACCTAGATACGTCAATAGTGAATTTGTTTATACTAGCTTATTTTAAAGTAGTTTACTGAAATGTTTCTGATTTAAAAACCCATGAGTTAATTCCCCAAGTCTATTTCATCACCTTTACCACCTTCTTCTTCTTTGCTTCTGTCATTCCTTTTTCTTTGCCCTCTTCACCTGTTCCCCTTTATTCTCTAGGACTGTGATATTAGTCCTAAACTTAAATGTGCCTTTTGCTACACTCCTCTGCTCTTCATTTTTATTATTTTTACTCTAGTTTGTTGTTAAAGTCAGTTATAGCACCTGAGTGTATTGTATATTGAATACCTTAGTGGTTACAGAGGAGAACCGGTACTTTAATGACTGTATATACATACCAGCCAAGATTAAGATGAAACTGTACTAAAGATACAAGTTTGTCCTCAGGCATTCACTGAAGAGAAGGCTGAAGGCATTGTTTGGGAGGTAGGCTGAGTAATTGTGTTTTGCTAAAGTGGCTGGTTTGTCATCTTTCAAATCCCTGCTTGGAGAACCTGCTTTGTCACAAATATTAAAATAACGGGTCATTTGGTCTAAGCTGCATTGCATGGATCTGTTAACTCAGAAAATCACAATTCTTTCTCTGCTGCTTCTTATTCTAAGGCACATGGCATTCTTCTCAATTAGCAATAAGTGATGCAGAATGAGCTACAGTAACTGTTCTTTTTTTAATTAAATATGGTGATGCTGAAAGCTAATGTGCCATGTTGGGGTTCTGCTGCTTGTCCCAGTTTATACTTCTGGATCTCCTTCCTCAGTCCCTCATTGGTTCATGTGACTCTGAAAACATGACACTTTTCTCCAGTTCTCCTCGTCCTACAAAGCCTCTGAATGGGTGCAATTTACTTTCCCTGGTATTTTCAAGCACCTTTTCTGGATGATATGTTATGTTTTGTGGAAGCAAAGCACTCTAGTTCAGCTGATGTCTCTACCTATTTCTGACTACTTGCTGGGGCTAGAGAACAGTCCCTATAGGTCCTAGAACCCTAAATCTAAATAGTCCTAATAAAGCCCTACAAAGGACCCTAAGTACTTACCTTATAACAGGGCCATCCAACTCCCCAGGTACCTCTCCACTTTTACCTGCTACATCCCCCTTCCCTCCCCAGCCTGTCTCTCACCCCCTGACACCTCAATTTACATTTTCAATGACTGGCTAGCTTGCCTGCATACCAGCCTCTGGCTTCTTTACTATTCATTCCATTCAGGAAGAGCATGCACCAACTGCAGATGTTTCCTCAGCCTGACAAAGAGTTTTTAAACCCCAAAACTTGCAAAGATATATTTTTTCCAACTATTCAGTTGGTCTAATAAAAGATATCAGATTGACTCAAAGAACCTATCTGCCTATGTCCTTAGACCAACACAACTACAACCTATACCCATAACACACACAAGTGATATGAGTTTAGCTTTCAACAGTTGGAGGGGCACTTTCACAGAAACCCCTGCACTTACCTCCTTGAAACTTGGCAGGCTTCATGCCTTCAGAAGGGGCTACCATTCCTGCTGTTTTAATCCAAATCTGCAAAAAGTGACAAAGTTATAGGTGTTTTAGTGATTCCCCATTATAGTCTATGGCCGAATCACTGAATCAGCACCGGATCTTTAAATCTGATTTGACCAAATTGAATCAGGACAGTGAATCATATCACTGAATCAAATCACTCTTCTTCCAAATTGACTGAATCCAAATCTGAATCAAATACCTGTCACTTTGCACAGGCCTACTGGCTACTAAAAAGTGGGATAACCCTGCTTTATACTATAAACTTCCTAGACGGTAGAAGATACAGCAGGGGAGTGGCAGAGCTGACTTTAATATCAGCTGTGCTACTGAATTCATGGATGACCTCAAAGAAGTTCAGAACCATTCTGCATGAAATTCTTTACACCTGTAAAGCAGAGATAGCACTTCACTAAAGGCGTATTATGAAGCTTATTTCATTAAACTTGGTAACAACCTTGAGACTATTAGATGAAAATTGCTATCTACACACAAAGTATATTTGCTATTGAAGAACTATTCAATGGAAATACACAAATAACATTTCCAGAAAGCGGTGCTGCTGACAAATGTGCTGCAATTCTAATGTGCATCATGGCTAAGATTTCAGATTTAGGTTCCTAAAATACTTGCTTAGCTTTCAAATGAACAGAATAAACAGGAACTGACACTGAAAGATATTACAAATTGCTTGGAGCTGAGCACTTTTGAAATTAAGGCACTTAAGAGTCTAAAACCTGATTCTAAGTTTAGGCTCCAGCTTTTCAAAATGTTAGTGATCCTTGTCTGTACAAACTCTTGTCTTGCTTATACCTAAAATACACAATCATCCTTCTGCATGACAAAAGCATATCACTCAAAGACATGAAAAGCACCCTAACTTGACATAGGTAAAGAAAGGAGATCACCACTGCAAGGTTTGTCAAATCACTTAAGTAAAGTTGTTAGTAGAGTCCTAAATAGAGAAAGGCTAACTCATTTTGTAAAGTGGGAAGAGACTGTCAAAAAAATAAAAAATAGCAGAAAGGATGCAGATGGAAAAAAATCCAGTGAAGAAAATGCATAGAATAGACAGAGGCAGACAAGGTTCTTTGGGTAGATGTGATATTTTTAATTAGACCAATTAAATAGTTGGAAAAATTGTTCTTTGCAAGCTTTTGGGCACAAATACACTTCTTCAGGTATAGGGAAAGTCTATTGGTGTTTGTGTGCTTTCCTGGGTAGAATAGAAGCCAAAAAGCAAAATGCAGGTCTGTGAAAATGCAAATGCATGGCAGTAAGGTCCAAAGGGAATGGGGGACAGTAGGTGTGAGAAGGTGGTTGGGTAGCAGGAAAAGGGGAGAAGGTGATAAAATGTAGCTGGTAAAATGCAGCTTTTATTTCTACCCAGGAGAACTTTTACAACCTTTTCTCTGATGCCTGATGAAGGGAGTTTGTACCCGAAAGCTTGCAATTAACTATTTTGTTCTTGCAAAAATATTGTTGGTCTAATAAAAGATATCAACTCTACCACAAGCCCTGATATCTGCTAAAATACAGATGGTTACCTGGGGTTATCAGATGGCAGGTGGGTTATAATGTGCCATAAATCCATCCAATGTCTATATTTAGTCGATGATTTTTTGTATCCAGTAGACTTATGAAGTTCATAGGCTCGTCTACAAAAGGTGTTTTTAAAATTCCCTTTGAGGATTTGAACTGAGAGATTGGAGAGTGAGTCGTTATCCTGTGAAAAGTGTGCACCTACAGATAATTGGGTATTTTTGTCTTTGATAGATTTTTGGTGTGCATTAATTCTGGTATGCAATTATTATTTGGATTTATAGCACATTATAACCTGTGTACCCTCTAATAACCTGGTGCATCTAGAAAAACTGCGAGGGAGGGGGCAGGTGGAAAGAGCTGCAGCATGTCTCTGCTTTCCCTCCCCCCCACCTCCACAGTCTCCTTCTGGATTGTAAAGGGAGGGACTTTTTTCCATGTTATTTGGGGGGGGGAATGTTGTCTTCTAATCAAGTAAATATGGTACTATTACAAGGTTCATGCAAAATCAAGAGACCAATTCCATGATTTTAAAAATAAAGTGGGTGGTGTGTTTCTGAAAGGTATTAAAACATAAGAACAAGGGCTGGAGTAATCATTTCCAGTATATAGTTTTGTTATTCACCTAAGTTGGACAGTGCTTTTGGTGACCATAGTTCTTTAACATACAATGCAGTATGGATGAGAGGTGTTAGAGCCTGTTGCCATTTAATGTAAGATAGCTAGTCATAAAACTTCACATTTACACTTAAATTCATGCACAGTGTTTCTGCAGTGAAGATTGCATGGCACTATGAAATCATGAAAAAGTAATCAAGAAAGCAAAGAACTTCTAGAGACAAGTACTTGAGCATGCCATCAATGTAACTTTAATAATGACAACATGCAACCTCACTTTCAGGTGATACAAGAAGGTTTTAGGCAATGTTAAGTGAAATTTTCTCTCTTCATTGAACACTTGGCTAAATATCCAATGTTGAAACAACTAATTCATATGGTGGAAGGTTTCAGTTTGATATTGTTGTTATCACATTTACAACAAAATCACTCGATGCATCTACATGTGCAATTAGCATGGTGAAATAAACTCCAGTGCAAATTGCTGCAGGGTACAATATTTGCATGAGCACTCAGGACTGCAGCACATTGAGCTAGGGGGGAGCAGCCTCAGCTGGCAGTGGACCCAGGGGGTCAGCCTGCCAGCATGAGGATGCTCCAAGCTGGCTCAACGTGCTACAGAGGGGCTGGCTGGGGCCCGAGGGTGTTTCAGTGTGGGGCTAGTCAGCAGACAGCCCTGTACTGAGGCACCTTCATGCCTCAGCCATTCCTGTCAGCATCTACACATGTGTTGTGATGGAGTAAATAACTCTGCTGTAGGTTAGTACTTGTATCTAGCAGTACTAACCTATGGCAGAATTAATTTGTTTACTCTGCCCTAATAGCATTGCACATATAGATGGTGACATTTTACTGAAGAGCTAATTAGTCAACTCCACAGTAAACATCTCGTGTACATGCATCCACTGAATTATGGTTGAAATGTGTTGAGAGGGAGGTTGTTGAAGGAATCCAAAGTATGCAATTTTTCTCAATTATTATGGATACATCCCAAGACATTGAAAAAAAAGCCACATTAAGTTGTTTTTTTTTTCCATTTTGTAACAGTAGAACACAATTATATGAATATAGCAACTGATGTGAAAATCAACTAGGCTTTTCTGGGATTTTATGAAATATGTGATCAAAGTGCTGCTGGTCTTGAACAGGACATTGTGAACTGTACTGAATGGAAAGGGACATAATATCATAGTATTGTTAGGCCCCAGCTCAAGTCTGGGTTCGTGCCTGGTATGCAAAGGCCAATAAAAATACCAGGGGTGAAAGTATAAAAAAGATTTATTGCTAGCAATAAAAGGTGCAAGCGGAATAATTTCACTCTACAAGCACAGCACATATGCAATACTGAGCCCCTTATATACAAGAGTTTGAATCTTCATAAGCATCCTTGTTTGCTAATTGGTTATAAAGGAGTGACGCAAGGAGTTCTTTACTGAGCATGTCTCTATACCTGTGTTTTAGCTATGTATCTCATTATCATACATATATGTTTCATTAGCCTATATCTTCCCCACCTAGGGGTGTGATTTTTAGTATTATAATGAGCTCTTTGTTCCAGTAACTCTGATTCTGTTTTTTGTTTTCAAGCTTCCTCTATCTAAGACTGTCTGCTCCTTATCATTGCAGATGGGCGTTCGACACATAACATTCACTTTTGCTTAGGCTTTGCATAGTAGTTTCTAGGTCAAACCTTACATTTCCCTCCTCTGGAGCATTCATAATTATTATTAATTATGATTGCTCCATTCAATTTGACTTAACACAAATCTAGTATTCTCAGCTTTCTTTGTTTGCAAAATCATTTGATTTACCTTAGGCCTGAAGATAGATGCGATACAAACCGGTATACATTGGATACAGAAACAAACCATAATCCCTATAAAACAAAACAGAATAACCATACAAAATAACTGTTTCAACCATCCAAAATTGGGAAGCCAGGAAGTTAACCAGGAAAAGTCTAAACCAGATGATTCTTTCAACGTCTGTGTCAATCGTTGTAAGGCACCAATTTTGTCTTCAATTAGCACAGAATTATCAGTGAGGTTGAAGCAGCACATTCCTTTTAAGGTTTCACACCCCAGATTGTGTCGCAACAAGAGATAATCAATAGCGGCTCTATTCTCTAAGACAGCGTCCCTTAGTTGTTTTTGTTCAGCATTCAAGGCTGAGAGCGCTCGAGATGTAGCATTTAGTCCTTTTGCTAAAACACAGGCCACTGCATTAAGATTTCTGCTATTACTTAAAGCAAGACCCGGAACCCCCACCATAGATGCAGCTAATGCTATGTATTCTGCCTTAGATAATAGTCCAGGGGAATCATTCTCGTCACAATCAGCAGTGAGAGTAGTGTATGCTTGTCTAAACCTCCCACCAAGAGGGGTTTGTTCAGTGTGCATTAGGTCAGATTTCCTTGGAAGAGCTGCAGTTACCCGGGCAATGGTGCATGGTCCCCCAGTAGCATTTGCTGGAAGGTATGAATATATCATTCTCCCGCAGGCCAGAAACCATCCTCGAGGAAGGATGGTATGTGTGTATACATAGGATATTTGACTGGTCTTATTACAGAAGATTTTTCTACCTTGGTTCAATTCAAAGCAATTATTGGTACAATTAACTATTAAGAAACATTCAGAAGCATTAGCTGTTGCCTGAACCCATACAGAAAACATGTCTCTGCTTTTCTCTTTTACAATAGTCCCCCACTTATATATATCCTGATATGTATTTTCCTTCTCTACATCTTTCAGCATAGTATAATTCTGTAAAATTTTCAAAGGGGTAGGTACTGCAATTAAGCATGAGGTAAAAACCAGATGAGCATTGATCCCTCCTGCCAAGCAGAAGTCTGTTCTATTTAATATTTCCCGGGCCAGATAAATCCAGAAATTTTCCTGAGGGTCAAATTCTTGTGGTAAAAGATTTTCCCCTCCTATAAGTAGGAGTGGACAGATCAGGGTGCCCCACACTAAAACCTTGAACAATTTCATAATAAGGCTTGTAAAACTTGATCAAAGATTGACAAATTATTCAAAGTTCCTTTCTTTTGAATAGGAATTTTAAGTCCCTTATTGGCTCCACCTTCCACTGTTCTCTGCCTCCGGTCCCGGAGTTCGCAGGAGTTTCTTCTTGTTCTGGTTCAGCCACCGGCTTTAGGCAACTGGAATGTATCCAAGTCTTGATTCCTTCGAGCTTTGCTGCCGTCAGGGTCGTTAAAAGTACTCTATATGGGCCCTTCCATCTGGCTCGAAGTGGTTCCTCGTTCCAATCTTTGACAAGAGCATAACTTCCAGGTAATAATCGATTTTCCGGGGTAGGAGACTGGTTCTGTGTCTGCAGCACGTCCCGTACCTGCTGATGGATGGAAGACAAAACAGAAACCAAAGACCATACATATTCTCTAATCATTCCCTCTCCTAAAACATGTAATTGTTGTTCAGTATCCATGGGCAGACTCAGAGGGTAAGGCTTACCATACATTATCTCAAATGGGCTTAATCCCAATTTAGAATGTGGTGCGACCCTTACTCGCAACAGGGCCAAGGGTAGGGCCTCTGGCCATTTGAGTCGAGCTTCTTGGCAAATCTTTGCAAGGTGTCTTTTTAAAGTCTGATTCATACGTTCCACCTTTCCACTGGACTGGGGTCTCCAAGGGGTGTGTAAATGCCAGCTGATTCCCAGGAACTCAGAAACCTTCTGAGTAATTTGTGCAATGAAATGTGGGCCATTGTCTGACCCTATTCCTTTTGGAAGTCCGAAGCGAGGTATGATTTCTCGTAGGAGTGCCTTGACCACCTCTCGGGCTTGGGCAGTCCGACATGGGAAGCACTCAACCCAATTAGAGAAAGTGTCCACAAAGACAAGGAGATATCTCATCCCCCGTTGCCGGAGTAACTCAGTAAAATCCACCTGCCATTCTTCTCCTGGCCCATTGCCTATTCTCTGATGTCCTGAAGTTTCTTTTCTCCCTCCTTTTGGGTTATTTCTCTGGCAGACCTCACATGTCTCTGATACCTTCTTGGCAGCCTCTCTTAATCCCACTCCAGTTACATAGTGACTGATCCACCTTATCAGGGCCCTGGGTCCATAGTGGGTGCCATGATGAGCTCTCTTCACTACCATATGAACCCAGGCAGCTGGGATGATAATGCGGCCATCCTTTGCTACTAGCCACCCATGCTCCCCCTTCTTTGCTTGAAACTCTCTTATCAATTGTTTGTCTCTTTCCCCGTACTGTGGTGTCACAGGCTGGTATAAGTCTGGGAGGAGAGGTAACAGATTACTTACTTCGGGCAGCAAGTCTGTCTGAGGTTTTTTAGCTGCTTTCTTTGCTGTAGCGTCAGCAAATCTATTACCTTTTGTGGAGGGATCATCATTTTTCTTTTGATGTGCTTTGCAGTGCATTATCGCTACCTCTTTTGGTTCCCAGACTGCCTTAAGGAGGGCTTTTATCTGCTTGCTATGCTTAATGCCTGTTCCTTTTGAATCAAGTAGACCTCGCTCTCTCCATAGCGCTCTGTGAGCATGTAAAACAAGGAAAACATATTTAGAGTCAGTATAAATATTGACAGTTTTGTTGGCCGCCAATTGCAAAGCCCGAGTCATAGCAATGAGTTCAGCCTTTTGAGCTGAAACAGATGGGTTTAAAGGTCCTGCTTCTATCACATTCTGTGTAGTCATGATAGCGTATCCGGATTTTCGAATTCCATTCTCTATACTCGAGCTGCCATCAGTGTAGAACTCCAGGTCAGCTTTTTCAAGAGGTCTGTCTCTCAAATTTGGTCTTGAAGAATAAACAGTTTCCAATGTTTGCAAACAGTCATGCACAAGATCTGGTGTGTCACCCATAGATGGCAACAGTGTTGCTGGATTTACATTGCGAGAAATGCCCAATTTTATTTCAGGCTTATCTAGGAGGATGGCCTGATATCGAGCCATTCGTCCCGGAGTTAACCAGTTCCCTCCTTTCTGTTCCAAGACTGTAAGTACTGCGTGAGGAACATATACAATCATTTCATGGCCTAGGATTAATTTTTCAGCTTCTTGTATTAGCAGACAGGTAGCAGCAACAGCCCGGAGACAAGCAGGCCATCCACATGACACAAAGTCTAATTTTTTTGAAAAATATGCCACTGGTCGTTGCCAGCTACCCAATTTCTGTGTTAAGACTCCCACAGCTACCCCACCTCAGTCATGCACAAAAAGGGAAAAAGGCTTACTCATGTCCGGTAGTCCTAAGGTGGGTGCTTCAATGAGAGCCTGCTTTAACTGGCAGAATGCTTGCTCACACTCTTCAGTCCATTCAAGTACCTTTCCATCTCCGTGTGTTGCCTCATATAGAGGTTTTGCAATAACCCCAAAATTTGGAATCCAAATCCTGCAAAAACCTACTGTACCTAAAAATCCTCATAGTTGTTTCTTTGTTATTGGGGGTGCCAGCCAGCATATAGCTTCTTTTCTTTCAGGCAACAGGGCTCTCTGACCAGGCTGTAATTCAAATCCTAAGTATGTTAATTTCTGGGATATGGGCTGCATTTTATTTCTGGAAACCCGATATCCCTGTTGACCCAGAAAATTAAGGAGGCATATTGTTCCTTCCAGGCAGCTTGCTTCAGTGGTGGCTGTTAAAAGCAGGTCATCCACATATTGCAAAAGAGCACAGGACAGTGGCAATTTTAGCCTGCGTAAATCCTTGCTTAATGCATTGCCGAATAGGGTTGGGCTGTTTTTAAATCCTTGGGGTAAAACAGTCCAGCACAACTGAGTCTTAATGCTAGTATCTGGGTCTTCCCATTCAAATACAAATATTTCCTGAGATCCCCTCTCTACCGGTATACAGAAGAAAGCATCTTTTAAATCAATAACCGTAAACCAGTTATGGTCTGGGTTCGAAGCAGATAGCAAGGTGTACGGATTAGGCATGGCCGGATATATACTCACAACCACTTTATTTACAGCTCTCAAGTCTTGGACGAAACGATATTCATTACTCTTAGGCTTCTTCACAGGCAAGATGGGTGTGTTAAAAGCTGATGTACATTCACGGAGAAGGCCATACTCCAGGAACCGTTCAACTAACGGCTTCAGTCCTTTCCTGGCTTCCATTTGCATTGGATATTGTTTCACACATGGAGGCTGGGCCCCTGGCAAAAGTTGAATCTTCACAGGGTCAGCATTTTTAGCCTTCCCGGGTCGGTGACCTGCCCATACCCATGGAAAAACAGCATCGAGCAGGGGTTGAGGAATATCCGGTGTACTCCACTCTTGGAGAAGGACGAGAAGGCAAGCCTGTAAATGCCACCCCTTTTCAGGAGGCACTGTTAAAAACATTTGGCCATCCTGGAACGACAACGTAGCTTGTAGCTTACAGAGGAGGTCTCTCCCTAAAAGGGGAACGGGGCAGTTTGGCATGTACAAGAATTGATGGGCAACTTCGGCCTGCCCAAGATTACAGGTCATTGGCTGTAGGAAGGGTCGTGTTACTGCCTTCCCTGTAACCCCTACCACCGGCACAGTCTTTTTACTTAAAGGTTTCAGTTTTTGAGTTAAGACAGAATGGGCAGCACCTGTATAGATGAGAAAATCTACCAATTCATCTCTGTCCCCTAGTTGCATTTTAACCAGAGGCTCGTCAGGGGACACCGGGATCTGGGTTATCTTTCCCTCCCGGGCCTCCAGTCCCCTTCAATCTGAATCCCTTCCAAAAGCAAACAATCACCTTCCCCAACTTTTCGATAAGGGCATTCCCGCTTCCAATGTCCTTTTCGTTTGCAAAAGGCACATTGATCTTTCTCTAATTGACCCCGTCTCTGCAGCTGTCTCCAGGATCCCTCATCTCTAGGTTTTCTCGTGATTGCAGCTGCCACTAGGGCTGTCTGCATTTTCATCTTTCTCTCCTCTTTCTTGTCCTGTTTCTTTTCCTGAACACTTTCTCGGTTAATAAATACTTGGTAAGCAATGTCTACTAGTTGGGAAATAGGCATACCTGTTGCTCCGTCTGCCTTCTGCAATTTCTTTCTAATGTCTGGTGCACTCTGACCCATAAAGATCATATTTACCATGCGAGCGTTCGATGCATCCTCCGGATCCTCACGAGTGTATTGTCTGAAAGTATTGTAAATTCTTTCCAAAAAAGCACTTGAGGTCTCATTAGCCTCCTGTCGAATCTCATACACCTTACTGAGATTTTGAGGTTTTTTCACAGCATCTCTCAATCCTCGGAGGATATATTCTCGATAGGCACGGATGGAGCTCATATCTTGGTCTGGTTTCCAATCTGGCTCCTGGATGGGGACATGATTGTCTCTATTTCCTTGCTGGTTCCCTGCAGTAATTTCCTTTTCCACGTACTCACGAGCTTTGTTCACTACCATTCTCCTTTCCTCTGGTGTCAACAGGATATCTAGAAGAGACTGAACATCTGCCCAAGTTGGGTTATGGGTTCTGAAAATCGTTTTAAACTGGTTTTGTACCTTTTCAGGATTCTCTCTCAAGCTGGGGTTATTGTTCTTCCAATTATACAAATCTGAGGTATTAAAAGGAACGTGCACAAAGGTTCGATGGTAGGTTGGCTCACCGTCATCTTCGAGAGGCCCGGGTACCACTTGTTCTCTTAGGGGAAATACCCCATTTCCCTTCCCACGGCCAGGATCAGATTCCCTGTGATGTTTTCCCTTAACCCCGGAGTCTGCTTCTAACTGTACTTTCCACACTCCTCCCGGGCTTATATCAGGAGAAGTTGGGGAGTCTGGAAATTGCCAAGCACCTGACGGCCATGGTTGGTGCTGTTCCAGATCCCTATGTCGGGGAGTATTTACAACTTCTGCCTCAGGGGGGGGAAAAGCAGGAAGAGCAGATGTCAACGAGGAATCAGATGAATCAGGAGGAGGAGGAAGAGGAAGAGAATAAGGTAAAGGCAGCAGAGGGGGGGGGAGCCTCCGGCTCCGGACAGTCCAGGACAGGATTTGCAGTTGGTCGAGCCACAGCCATCTCACAGATCCCAACTCCCTCCCCCAATCCACATTCCTCCAAAACTTTTTTATCTCTACAAAGAGACATAAACGCTTGCGCATACAACAATTCCTCCCATTTACCATTCTGCCGGCAGAACAAAATCAATTGTAAGATGGTATTATAATTAACACTTCCCTCCCAAGGCCAATATTCTTTATCATCTAGCTGATAGCGTGGCCACACAGTTTCACAGAAGAATTTAGCTTTCTTCTTAGTCATAGGATCCTCACCAAACTCTGCCCAATGTCCCAATACACAAGAGAGGGGGTACATTTCCTAACCTTACTGTTAATAGTACCCATCTCAGGGCTGCCTTCCCGGTTCTGACCGTCCGACTTACCTGGGATCCAGGGATCTGTTCTTAGTCCTTGTCCTCACAGGGGAAAAAAATCACTGTTCTTGGACTCGGGCCAGACAGAATACTTACAGAGATAATCCCAGGCAGACGTACTGACGGTAGGCCTTATGCCCTTTCTACCCTCTCACCCAGGTGCCTGTTACTGATACTTTCACTCTATGGCGTTGCACTGTTAGGCTACTGCCGCCTCAGCGATCCAGCTCCTCCTGAAACAAAAGTCTCACCGGGAAAAGAAATCCCGGGGCGCGCTCGACATTTGATAAGGAAAAGCAGATTAGCTGGTTGTCAGTTAGTCCGGGCAAAGCTTATCTACGGCAGTCCCATCTGGGGTGCCAAAAACTATTAGGCCCCAGCTCAAGTCTGGGTTCGTGCCTGGTATGCAAAGGCCAATAAAGATACCAGGGGTGAAAGTATAAAAAAGATTTATTGCTAGCAATAAAAGGTGCAAGCGGAATAATTTCACTCTACAAACACAGCACATATGCAATACTGAGCCCCTTATATACAAGAGTTTGAATCTTCATAAGCATCCTTGTTTGCTAATTGGTTATAAAGGAGTGACGCAAGGAGTTCTTTACTGAGCATGTCTCTATACCTGTGTTTTAGCTATGTATCTCATTAACATACATATATGTTTCATTAGCATATATCTTCTCCGCCTAGGGGTGTGATTTTTAGTATTTTAATGAGCTCTTTGTCCCAGTACCTCTGATTCTGTTTTTTGTTTTCAAGCTTCCTCTATCTAAGACTGTCTGCTCCTTATCATTGCAGATGGGCATTCGACACATAACATTCACTTTTGCTTAGGCTTTGCATAGTAGTTTCTAGGTCGAACCTTACAGTATCATAGGGTCAGACTATCAAAAGGTCAAGTCAAAGAAATAATAGGGCTTCAAATTGAGTTGAACTTATTCTGGAGCACAAGCAAGAATATTTATGAGAGAACCATATGCAGAATATCTACACTGTGGTCCCAACAACTAGAACCTTACACTTAATGAACATGTTCAGCAAATTCCTAAAATAAGGTGTTTTTATGAGGTGACTGAAAGGGTCTAAGCTTTCTTTGAACACAGTGTAAAGCTATGGGACTTGTTATCTGAGTTAGTTTCTGTCTCAGAGCTTATTAGTAACATTACTTTGAAGAAAGTATGTGCAACACACTGGTTGTCAAGAAACAAATCACTCGTTGCTTTGATATAATGAAGGCACTTTCCACAATACTATTCCTGTGTGAAAAGGTTGATAAAAAAACCCCCAATGTTGGGCCAATAAAATATCTCCTTAAGAAATCCTGGCCTCTTGCCTATTTTTAGACCATCATGGCTACAATATCATTATTACACAACCAAGAACATTTTAAGAACTTTTGATTTTATATTTCTTACTGTGTTCAAAATAAAAATGTTGGAACTGGTAAATTCTCTCTCTACGTGCCGACAATCTAATGACATATGCTCAACCAAAGCAGCAACATTACTTTGCAATATAACAGAATCACTCGTGTTGTTTCAAAATAATTTTGACAAAGCTAAAGTGGCACCAAAATGCTGGGAAAATGGGATGTGGAGGTTAAGTTTGAATTGGAACATGGTAAGAAAGTGAACAAAAAATTCTGATGCATTATATGAGGATGAAAGCTTGAATGGCACTGAGATATATTTCAAAGTTCACATGATCTATGACTGTTTGGATAAAATTTTATCCTAGCTGTCTCATTGTTTTCATAATTTGGATGTAAATGCTACCAAGTTTTAATGCAATTTTACTGAAGACAGGTGTCAGCAATTGATGAAGAGCTATATGAAGACACTGAAACAATGCAACAGGGCTCAGAGCCCACAGTCTGAGATCAAATCCAAAGCTGAGCTGCTACCTGCCACAGGCAGTACTTGAATGCAAGACAAGGGTTTTTGTTCCCTCAGGCTGATCAGGAGGGGAGTGGGACCTCATCTTGGATTTGATTAAATATGGTTCATAGAGTGATAGGGTTGTTTTTAACTATACCTGTAATCATATCAAGTCCCGAACATTCCTTCTCAAAACCTGCAGAGCAGGAAAAGAAAGGCTTCATGGTAAAGAAAGCCTTTGTCTTCTGAAAATGAGAAGGCTGGAAAATGTAACTTAGACCTGATTTTTGATGCATTTGCATAGAGGAAGACACAAAAGTCCCAGCAGCAGTGGTTAGTGGAAAAATTAAATATCGTTTTACGGTTATTTATACTTATATATATTATTTATTACTATGTACATATTTATGCATTTTATGTTCTTTTATTGGAGGCCTCCAAATTATGCTTTCACTGGAGTCTTGTGGTTCTACTACTGTGCTTCTGGTACAGTCCAAACCTCCTAATACTGATAGTAGTTAAGATGCTTGATACTACTGACATCAATGGTAAACTTCTCGACTTCATTAGTGTAAGAGGAAGTTGCAATAACTATGTAAGTCCCTCCAACTAAGTATCGTAGTGCCCATGTATTTGTAAGCCATAGTTTAGTATTGTAACCAAAAAAAAAAAAAAGAAAAAAGAAAGAAAAAAATCACTTGGCAGAATTGTGCCCTCAATTATATATAACTCATAACTCTGGAGGTAATGAAAAAAAAAAGAATTAGACCATATATTTGTAATTGTTACAGGGTCCACTGTTTATCTCCTTGTTTGGGGATGTATTGTTGCTTTGTTTGTTTGTTTGGCTTGTTTACAGAGCTTCAATAATGTCAGCTTATAAATTGATGTCTGTCCAATATTCCAGGTCATATATCCTAATGATCAAAACAAACTATTAAACGAAAACAAAACTATTAAAAGGAAAAGTGGGAAAAAATAAGGAAAGACATAATGATAATTATGAAAAGTTAGGGATTATATGACCACCAAGCTGACCATGCTTTCAACAACATTATTGCCTCTTCTTTATTCTAACTGGTTGCCTTGTTACACAGAACCCTGTGCAGGAAAATCTATTTTTGGATACTCATTATAGGTAAGTGCAGTCAAGTGCACTCACATTTTAAAAATCTAGACAGCAAATGACACCTAAGGAAACACTATTTGAATTTTTCAAGTTCAAGTATCTGAAGAATGCTTCTAATAGTACAGGCACAAACACTTTGAAAATAGGAAAAGATGTATCTCTAATATTATCTATTTTTAATTTTATTTTAATGAGGGATGTAATAGAAAACTCACCAGTGCTTCAAGTAACAGATTTTTATTTTCCACTAGCTAAGCTTGACTTCTGGTGAAAAATTGTGTAGAACTGGATTAGCTTAGAAGGATATATATACATAAATAATTGCTCAGAGTAAACTAAGTTAGAGCTATAATGGCAAAAACAAATATTGTACACTAGAGAGATTGTAATATCTTGAAGTTTCATTCACTAAAATGATTATTCCTGTACAAAGCAATATACTTGTTGCTTATTGGCTGGAAACCATGGTGATAACAGGCATTTACAAATCTGAAGAACATTGTAAACTAAAAATGGTATTTTAAATAAAATTATTCAGAAGATTACCTTGCTATATTACTGATTTTGGGACATAGCCATTTATTCTGGTAAATTTTGATTTTCAAGCCCTTGTTCTCCTCCCCTTTCAGATACCAATGTACCAAGTACTGTATGTTAAAAGATAATGAATAGTTTAATAAGATATTAGGAAAAAGTGAATTTATGATTGTTTTTAATTCAAGGACATACAGCATTTCTATTCACAAGATATTATTATGGTATGTGTAACTAGACAAGACTTTCTGAACGTGAACAAGAAGTGAATTTGCTAGTTGCAGTACATTAGACTGTAGTTAAAATTGCACTAAAACTATATTTATATCTTTGGATATGGTCAGACAAATTGTAAAAGTGCTTTGAAATTAGGATACTTTATTTCTGGAACTGTTATCTGCCCCATCTATTCCACTCAAAGTGCAAGCTAAATCACTGTATCTGTTTCATTCAGGTTTAAGGTAACAGCATTTCAGCTCTACTATATCTATATATGAACAGACAGACAAAATGGTTACATTGGTTCAGCTGTCACTAGCTCCTGAGTAGTATGTCCTATGTCCCACCCTCTTTTAAAATGGTTTAGTGAGAAGGTGTCAAACATACAGCCTACAGGCCAGATCCAGTCCACAGAGCTGTGCAACCTGGCTTATGAAGGTCACAGAGGGGCTGGGAATTTAGATTGGGATAAATGGGGTCAGGGCCCATTGCCAAATGGCCCGAATGGGAATGTATATTGCTGGTAATGGGCAAACAATGGAGGCTTTAATCCCCACTGCTGATCAGATCCAGTTCAAGGATCTCAAGGATCCCTCTGAGCCAATTCTGGATGACAGGGAATGCTGTGGTCTGTATCTGGCCCAGGGGGCTGGTGAGTTTGATACCCCGGGTTTAGTGTTATGTACAGCCTTAAGGCTATATCTGTTTTGTTTTATACACAGATAAGCATCTTAACATGTTTTATTGGATTAGATACTAAATATGTAAATAATACAGTAGGTTTTACAACCTGTGCAAGGAAGTGGACTTATTCATTGTATCTGACACTGGAATCAATTTCTAAACATTAAGTTTCACTTAACCAGTTACTGTATCAGTTAGGAAGATAACAAAATTTCAGTGTTCACTAAATGGCATTAACCCCTGAGTTCAGAGAGAAACTCAAAAGTGAACGCACAAAACTGTTGGCAATAGTACATACCCTGTTGTTACAAAAATCTTGTGCCAGAAGACTGGCAGATTGTGAATATATTTTCCATCTTCAGAAAAAGCTCCAGAAGTGATTGTGGGAACTATGGATCTGCGAGTCTTACTTCCATGCCCAGCAAGTTTCAGTCCCATGGGCATATATGATCTGCTGGAGAAGAATCATAATGGTTTTTGTAAAAGGAATTCATTGCCATGGGAGGTCGTATAGGTCAATATGTAGACCATTTTTAAGACTGGCTATGCTAAATTCATACATAGAATATCTATTAATATCTAGTTAACAGAACAGTTGTAGATGTTTCCTCTGCATCTCTAAACCAATAAAGGTGAATGCCAGGAATGGTAATGAATAGGAGATAGATTACATATATCTGGTTTAATGCTGTTCCACTAAAGTGTCTGCTCCTGCCACTGCGGGAGACAGGATACTAGGCTACCACTGTGCGAGACAGGATACTGGTCTCATTCTTATGAATGAGCTACAATGCACCTTCTATGACAAGCTTTTGGAAAATGGGTTTTATTCTTTGCTTTACCTCAGTTCTTCTGTGATCTTGTGTAGTCTTTGAGATACAGCTTTCTGAGAGTGGCCTTTGATTGTATTTTCCTCAGTGATTTAATTTCTAAAATTGAGCACATGAAAATCAGGGCTATGGACATTAAAAGCCAATTTTGAAAGCATCTTTCCCTTAATGCTTGAGTTTCTCCAACTTTAGAATGAGATAAATACTTAACTATTTGACAGAACAAATCCATCAATCAGAACCTTCCATGAAGTCAAATAAAGGATTCGATATATTTACAAACATTAAGTACAAAGTAATTTTTCCATTGCACAATGGAAACATAGAGTGAAAGGAAAAAAAAAATTAATAAAGTTGTAAAGGGAGAGGAAAGCAGAACCAGATGGAATTATCTAAACCAGGGACTGAACTCTTCTGAAGAAATTTAACACTTTTAAATTGCATATTCGACACTCAGATACCATGTTAATGGGCTCATTAAAAATGACAGAGATGGATATAGTAGATTAGACAGTGACCATTTTTTAATAATTACAAGCCCTCTATCTAAAGTAATTAGTGATTATGGCCCTAATTCAGCAAAGGAGTTGGTCTGCTAAAATGAAGCCTGTGGCTCCAGTGACCATAGTACAGAGGTGTTGGTTTTACACCTCTATTTGGCTAGAAAAACACACCAATTGGTTAGATGTTCATGGTTTCATAGTTTCTAGGTTTGGATGGGATCTGAACAGATCATCAAGTCCGACCCCCTGCCCTGGGGAGGAACGAGTGCCAGCCAGATATCTATCCAACCTCCTCTTGAAGACCCCCAAGGTAGGGAAGAGCACCACCTCCCTTGGGAGCCCATTCCAGAGCCTGGCAGCCATAACCATAAAGTAATGCCTCGTGATATCAAGACTGAACCTGCTCTCAATCAATTTGGCCATTCAGTTAATTTAAATCAGTACATTTGACTTCCATGGAGCTATGCTGCTTTTCCCCAGTGGAGGATCTGGACCAACATGGATTTCAATCTGCCTGAAGTCAGCATGGGGTCACTTATAGAAACTGGAAAATAAGAGTGTCAGCTGCAGGAAGAGAGAAATAAACTTGTCTTTCTTTTCTGGACAAATAAGCAAATTGAACTATATTCTTCCAAAAGTTAGGGGTCTGAGTCATGCAGGCAGAGTCATTTGCGAGGGAATCCTAAGGCTGTAGCAAAGCAGCTTATCATACTGTTGCCAGGGTTATTACCAGCAGAGTTTTGAATGTGTAACATTTTCTGAAGGATTTTAGAATGTCAAACCCTGAGTGACAGCCTTACTCCATGATTCCATTGCTTGCAATAGATGACAGTTTGACAGGCATCCCTAGGGTTCATTAATTAATTTATGCAAGTCTCTTTACTGAATAACATTAGCGACCGTTTTATTTTATACTCACAGCAGCGGCAAACTTAAACTGCCACATCACATTCTCTCCTACTTCTTTTGCTCACAAGCCCCTGGCATTTTGGCCTTTCTCCTCTCCTCTCCCCTTTTGAGTGAAAGTAACTATATTTAAAGAAATGTGCATACAACAAGGTAACAAAATGAAAACGAACAGATCAGCCAAATTCCACAGAAAATTAAAATATCGTCAACTGTTATGTAAAATAGAAGTGAAATACAGATCGATTTGAGAGTGCTGTACAGTCAGCATTCCTTTTAAGAAAAATACTCCACAAGGAAATGCCACAAGCAGAGCAAGTTGCACTCGCTGTATAAAACTTGTGTAATTTCATTGCTAATTTGTTTTTATTAAGGTTGCCCCCTGGCAGGTTAGAAACATACATCCATCTGTATGCCATTCTTTCCCTAAGACTCTTTCAATCTACAAGAATGTTACACTTTGCTCATTGTGGCAGGGCATGTTCCCTTTTTTCTGCTTACACGAGCCTTTTTATGAAGACAGGCACTCTTTAGGCTTGTGGATATAATGCTGAAGTCATTGGATGTGGAGTGGAGGATAAAATTTACAGTATCATTAAAGAGCTAACATGCTTCTGAACTGTTCATTAGGCATTCTGAACTAAAGTATATTAAAGCCTTACATATGCTCTTACCGAATAACACTGTTGACATCGTCTTTTTCACTGCAGCTCTGATTTCCCTTCTGCATATTACTTGCCATTTTTATTGCAACACCTCAGGGAAAAGCAAAGTCTGTAGTTCAGAAATTCTAAGGCACTCTCATACCACAACATAGATTAATTTAGTGTGTTATCTCATTCCGAGCCTATGACTCAGAGGAAAATATTGACTTATGGATGACCCTTTCTTTTTTTCTGCCTCCAAAAATTGTGCACACAGTTTTTATCAGGACTTTGAAATGATTCCACAAAATATACATTCTGATTTACTGTCTAAAGGTAATAAAAAATTCAACATCCAGCATTTCTTTAATAATTTGATATTTGCAAACCAAAAATAATATACTTATAGTATATGAATGTTTAAAATGCAGAAGAGTTCATAGTGAAATGCTGATACTTGTACTCTGAAGAACAACCAAATAGTTTAGAGGTTAATTCCAGTATGAATTTTATAGTTCATAAAACATTTTCCATCATCCTCTCTCTCACGTGCTAACTGTTTAAAGCTAAACTATTTAGTTGGATACATATATTTTTATAATGAAACTTTACAAAGCAGAAGGCAAAAAGGGAAGTGTCCAGTATCCAACATAATAAAATACATTGTCTAGTAATACAGAAACTCAATTCCTTCCCCTGGCCCTGGGTATATTCCTATGCCCATTGTAATATCATATAATTTTGCTCACCTGTTTTGTTCCTGGTCAATTAAACATCAATTTCCTTGTGTAGTCAGCTCCTGAAGTTAGCTTTCCATCTCAAGAAACAAAGGCCTATGTAACAATACTGAAGATGTATGCTCTAGTACATGGGATGAACAGAGTCAGTGAAAGAATGAATGAATGGGTTTGTTGGCTACAGGACTACTTAATTTAGTTCAGAAGTGAGACAGGAGTGCAAGAAAAGAAAGAGTAAAGGACAGTTAAGACAGTTCAATGCCAGCAGAAGACCTCAGATGTGCCCTTGATTTAACCAGTTTTCTTATGTGGAGCATAACTATGGGGGGGGGGGGGCGGGGGGAGGACGAGTAGGGCACCAGCCCTGGGTGCCAACATTGGTGGAAGGAGAGGTACATAAATGGAAGCCACTATTGCTGCTGGCCCAATACTCCACCTCCCCAATGGGCCCAGATGCTGCTGCCCCATTTTCTGCCACTGACAAGGGCAAGCTATGCCTCTTGTGCTGAAGCCATTGAAGGTAAAAGAGGCCATGCCTCTTGTGCTTCAAGCCATTGAAGGTAAAAGATTTTGCAGGTAGGGTCACTGCTTCCTGAGAAATCAGGTGGAGATTCTTAGACTCTTCCTTTTCAAATGTCCTGAGAACTCAAAATTACAAGTGAAGTCACCGGGGGCATGGATGCTCAGAATATCTGTGGTTCAGAGGCATAAACAGTGGGTTAGAAAGCAGAAGTTCTGAACCTATGATTGTAGCTTGTGCACTAACCGGGTGCATCTACATGCATTTTACTGTGGAGTAGATTAATTAGCAGTAAAGCATTACCATCTACATGTGTGCCAGTATTAGGGTGCAGTAAACTAATTAACTGCTCTATAAAATGTCAAGGAAAGTAACATCTTACGGCAGAGTAATTAACTTCACTGAAATGCACATGTAGATGCTGACCAGAGACACAAATTGCTCCTGGTCAGCCCAGTCAACTGGAAGCATGCTCTGCCCCAGCTCAAATTGCTGCTGTCCCAGGTGCATGTGTGGACACTGCACCTGGGAGCAGTTTAGTCTGGCTTAAACTGCTCCAGAGTTTATTAGTCCACATTAATTGCACATGTAGATGCACCCACTGAGCATCTGGCCTTGGATCCTTTGCTCTTTTCTAATCTTTAGATGAGGATGATAATATTTTCCCACTGACTTCCCAGGTGTATTTTGGAGAGTAATTACTTCATAAATCTACAATCCTTTGAGCATATAAAGTGCTATAAAAATGCTAAGTACTATGAAATATCAGGTGGTAAGTTTCTCCAGAGGGGAGAAATTAGCATTCTCAATTAGTAATGAATGAATGAATGAATGAATTACAAGAATCTCTACTTCATAGCATAAATGTGTGTATCAATGTTTTCATAATATTTATAGTAATAGTCAACATCAAAAATGCCCATGAGGAAACTAATATTTTCATTTTCATTGTGGATTTGATGGTGTGAAGTAAATAAGATGACTCATTCCCTGAGCACTGCCAGACTCTGCACTTGAGGAGGTGATTGTCCTGTGGAAATAATATATCTAGATTTGCAATTAACAGCTTTGGGCTAGATCCCCATCTAGACTGAATTAGTGCAGCTCCATTAACTTTGATATAACTTTGCCAAGATATTCCTTTTAAGGATCTGGAACTTTGGTACAATGAATAAACACCATAAGCCAATCTTAATTCTGGCTTTGCTAAACTTTGGAATGTCTAGCTTTGCAACTTTAATCAATTTGTACTATTGTAATGTATTGAATATAATATTACATATAGTGGTAACAAATATGAGCCTATTTAAAAAGGGTTCCCACCTTAAATTCAAATCTGCCTCTTTTAACATACTCCTTCTTTATATTTTTATAGGACCAATAATAATTAAAATGGCTTTCATTTTAACAAAGGGTAACAAAAACAGGGTAACATTTTATTGCAAAGGGTAATAAAATGGCTTTCATTTTAACATACTCCCTCTTTATATTTTTATAGGACTAGTAATAATTAAAATGGCTTTAATTTTAATGAAGGGTAACATTAGTTGTTTTCTGATTATTGGCCTGAGGTTATTATAACTATTAATGAAATATAACAGCAATGTGATAATAAGAGCAGAAGGCAGACTAACTCTCTGTACACAGGGAATTTGCCTTCATGTTTTAGTGGTATTTCTTTTCTTTATTTTTAAAGGTGTATGCAGGTATCAGGGGTCTCTTTATGAATGTAAAATCTAACCTTGAACACTTCTATGCTCATATTTCCTTCTTTAAAAGAATGTGACTTTCATATAGATGTAACAAGCAAACAATACAAGAGGTTGTACTATGGGTAAATATGGTTTTTAACTTAAAAAAGCAGACTTCTTAATATTAGGAGAATGGATGCAATTGCATTCCATAAAAGTTTTGGATCTGAGTTGGGGAATGACACATAGCATCTATCTACTTGGTAGTATAGAAAAAATTTTGAGATGGCCTTGCTCTTTGAGACCTGAGGATGTGTACTATGGTACCCAAAAGCTTGTCTAAGTCTATCCCAACCATGCAGTTGGTTCAATAGAAGATATCACCCATAAAATCCTTGTTTCTTACATATTTCCTGGACCATCATGGCTACACTATCATTTCAACACTACCTGCAGTATTCCATTACTTTTTAGAACCAGTGGGTGTGTCTACATGAGACACTTTACTGCAAAGTAGTGTATTTTACTGTGCAGTAAGCATGTGTGTCTATACATGCACATGCTTACTGCACAATAAGCCCTGATAATTATGAGTAAATAGCAAATTTAATCACGAGTAGTTACTGTGCACTAGCACTCATGTAGACACCTGACTGGAAGCAAATCTTCTCCTGGTCATCTGGTCATCAGGGGGCGGGAGGTTACTCCCTGCCCCTGGGAGCTGCCAGCTGCTAAGGTGGGCTCTGTGACTCAAGCCTGGGCAGGGACTCTCCCCCTGCCCCAGCAGCATGAGCTCCAAGCCCCCTGCTCCAAGATCACAATGTGGATTGCAATGCTTATCTCCCAGCCCCCGCTTTGCCATCTCAATCAGAGAGTGGGGGGCTGGGAGATTCTTATATTCTTGTGCCAGCTCCATGGTCATGAGGCCAGTGCTAGGAGATATGGATCACCCAGCCCAAGCCCCAGGACTGTGGCACTTGGGCTGGGGGATTCTTATCTCCCAGAGCTGGCCCCATGACCACAGAGCTGGTGCTGTCACTGACAGATAAGGATCTCCCAGCCTGAGCCCCATGAGTGAAGAGCTTGAGCTGGGAGATAATACTCTCCCAGCACCGTGCCTGTGGTCATGGAGCTGGCACTGGGAGCTCCTTCCTGCTGGGGGCTGGAGAGCCTGTTCCCCACCAATCTCTGTGGTCATGGAGCTGAGCAAGGAACAAGTTCTCCAGCCCCCGCCCCATAATCATGGAGCAGGGGCTGGGGACTGTTCCAGTAAGGGGCAGGTCCCAGCCCCATGCCTCAATCAGAAGATTAAGGTTCAGGGCTTGGAAAGAGCTGCAGAGGTGGGGCAGGTCCCAGCCCCCCTGTCCAATCTGTCACTTGGGCAGCTAGTAGTGAGTCCCTGATTGGACAGGGAATGCCCTGACAGCTGGGGGCTCACTGCTAGCTGCCCCACTGGTGGATTGGACAGGGAGTTAGGACCTGCCCCTTCCCTGTAGCTCTTTCCAAATTCCCTGCCCCAATCAGGGATCTAGGGCTGAGAGCTCCCTGCTGTTGGGGCAGGGAGATATTGTCCATGCCCTGGTAGTACGCAGCCCCCGGGGGCAGCAAGTAGTGTCCCAGCCCTGACCAAGAGATGGCTGTCTCCAGGCCCAGTGCTCCCTGCCAGCTCCTGGTGGAGACAGGGGCCCATTGCAGGGATGCAGGAAGTGGGAGCAGTTTGCTGCTAGGAACAGTAAATCTCCTCCCATGTCCCTGCATTTGTAGGTTCCTGCCTATGAGCATTTACTCATGAGTCGTTTACTCGCAAGTAAACTGATCTCAGATCAAATGCATGTGTACACGCACCTGGTAATTACTAATAGATTTAATTGGGCTAAGTAGATTATTTTAAAATGAGTTATCTTGTGCTAGTGCAGTCTGAAGGCTAAGAAATTATCTCACTTATATCTCACATACCCATAGACTGAATATCAGACCATTGTCAAGGGTGTATATATACCTAAATTTGATTACATTATTTGTTAATTAAACCTTTGGCAGCTATTGTTACTCAATACAAGCACAATGAACCTTCCGCGTTGCATCAGGAAAGGCTGAAAAAAAGGAAAGCATAGGTTCATTACATTTCATGGCTGGTAACACAGTGCCGCATGACACTGATCAGACATGGACATCAGAAGCTGGGATGACAAAGGCTATTTACATGCCACCATTCTTGAGAAAAGACCATCTACCTTCTGTTCAATCCCTTGTCCTCCCTTATAGAGCAAATAAATTATTTGTGTGAAAATAATGGATTATGCAGCCTATTCATTATGAACATCACATTTTCAGGGCCTTAGTGACAACTCCCATCTTGTGATTATGTTGTGTGGAGGTAAAAACATCTCCTGAATTAATGACAAATCTGTCAGTGCCTTTATCCTGTGCCCTGTTTGAAATGATTAAACTCATCGAGTGTTTGCTTAATCTATTTTCCTTTTTCATATAGCATGCTCTCTGCCTGGGGCAAACCCATCCAATAATTTTCAATTGAATAAAACCATAACTCATGACCCAATAAATTATTAAGAAACCCTGAGTTGCATCTGATTCATCATTCATCTTACTACAATGGCAGAAAGCCTACAGAAGTCTTTAACAGTTTTTGTGTGATAAATAGTTCTATTAAAATTTATGAATACAGTAGTACATATTAACACATATTTTGTTACTGAATTATCCATACAATTTTTTTTTCCTGCACCAACTTGTATTAATAATTACATTGGTTTGGAAAACTAACAATCAGCTTGCATCATTAGTAGTGAGGTTTTTTTTCTTTCCCCGAAATCCCTTCAAGAAGTGTTGTAAAATTACCATTCTGAAGTGCCCCATTCATGCTTTCTAGAAAAAAAAAACCTCTACAACAAAAAAGCTTACTCACAACATAAAACTAGAGCATTCCTAACACATAATAATAACAATTATAATAATTCATATAATGACAATCAAATAAAACGTTACTGTAAAAATGTTATGAGGACACAGATGAGAATACTAGTTATCAAGGACACCATGTGAACACATCAGAAATCAAACATTTTCAAACACTGTTTTTAAAAATGTGGTCAAATAATGCTTATTTAGTTAAGCATGTTGACAGTTTTCAACAAAATTTGTTTTCAACAGAAAATAATTTCTCCTGGAAGGAGATATTTTTTTAAAAAGCCCTTTTTTTCTTTGAAAATGTAAGAATGAATCAAAAAGCAATATTAGTAAAAAAGACTTCCACCTAGTATAAAAGAAAAAAAACCCTGAAAAGCCTGAAAGAATGAAGAAAAATATTCTTGAAAATCAATGGGGGCGGGGGTGTGTGTGTGTGTGTGTGTGTGTGTGTGTGTGTGTGTAAGCTGCAATCATTTCCTGATCAGCTTTTTAGTTATCATAGGAGCCCAACCTGGGTGAATGTACAGGCAGCAATCACCAAAAGGAAATTACATCTTCATGACAGCACTAAAACACATTGGTGCTACAGTAATGACTCCTTTACAGACCTGCTACAGAGTGAAAATTATTGCCAGGACATAGCCAGCCCTGGTTCACAACAGCCACTAGGGAAGAATAGAGGACATTGCCAGCAGCTATTCCTGCCTACTGTTTTGGCCATGTGAAATCCATAATGATGGTGACTGAAACATTCTCTAGTCTGTAGTTCTGTGAAGAGATGCCTCCAAAGTACATTGGGAAGCAAGGATCCCACTGCATGGGTTATTTGTTCCTTATGCCCCTTAGGTGCAAACAGGAATCTTCTGTTTTTTGCATGAAGAATATGGGCAGTGGGGTAGTTAAAACTGCCTCTATACCATTGTTCTGTGGGCAGGGCATGGCTTGGCACAGATGGCTAGGTGGATCTGAACCACCTCTCTAGCTTTTCCATGAAAAATGTTAATATTGGCTTGCAAGTGAATCATATAGAAGCAGTTACCTGTTAGAGGAGGGGAACACAAAAAGAGCCCTTCAGTGTCCCTTCACTTAGAGGAAGTAGACCTAGCCGACTTTCTGAGATGTAAAGTATTTGTTTTTTATTTCTTAGAGGAGAGTGATTAGTGAATCCTGCCTAAGGAACACTTCCAAACCCAACAGAACATTGTTAGAAACACTTCATAAGGAAAATCTCACAGTTTTCATCTTTGCCTATGTGCCTCCACCCACATCTTTCTCTCCTGGAGAGAGGATTCTGTTGCCTTTCAATAAGTTATGCCCCTGAACAAGTGGTCCAACAAACCATACAGTATTTAATTGGTGCACATTTAATTCAAAGATGGATACTTTATGTAGATAGACCTCTTTTCTGAGAAGACTCTCCCTTGCCTATGTCAGGTCTTGACTGTGCCAATAGTTTGGTTCCTGGTCTCTGCTGAGCCATAGAGATTATTTTAATGATTGTATATTAACAGTAACAGCATATGTTTTTGGATGAGTTTTACAATAATGACATGTGAATGCTGTTGAATCATCCATGTCATTTAACAGAATGCTAAGCAATACGCTGTGTCTGCACATCCTTCTATCATCTGGTCATGTGAAAGTGTACGGTATTAATGTATTTTTTTTTAAATGGCAGTAGATATAAAAAGCTAGAATGGTTAATAACATTGCTGGCTATTAGGGCTCAGCACTGGATTGTTTGGAACGTAAACAGCATGCTGTCCTGCTTTTTAGTTATTGCACATCTCTTATGAAGCAGAATTTTAAAGGCAAGGCAAGGAGTCATGATGGAAAGGTCCCATCAGAAATATAATCAGTGTTTCATATGACTATATTTAGAAGCTGGTATCAATGCAGAATACATGATTGCAGGTCCTCAAAAAGCTGCAGCTCCCAGGGAATGAGAACTAGACAACACACAGGATTGGTTGAGTTTTTTCTTTAGTGCAGGGTGGGGAGAGGTGGAACTGAGTGGCTTCTACTCAGCTTGAGATCTCATTGGATTGTTTTTAATTTGCATAGGTTTAAAGACTTCCTGCTGATGCTCTATGCCCTTCCAGAAACAACACTTCTTGTTTGCCTATGGACAGGAAGACTCAGCAGCAGCAGTAACACCAGGAGGCATTTAAAATTCACACTTTGTATATAATGGCACATTTAAACCAGATGCCTTTTCTCAGGGAATGTAGGCAGAGGAAAATAGAAGAAATAATTGAATGTTCATGACTGGATGTTCCCAGCACCCAATTACCTGATCCAAAGGCAACTTTTGCCTGTAGTCACAGCACAGCATGGGGTAACCAACAAGTTACTGTAGCAGCAGAGACAGTCTTTGTTACAAAGACTCATAAATTCATTGCTCCAACCTGCCTTTTCCACCTCCTCCAGTTGATATTACCTGTTTTTTTTTTACCTAGAAACTATCTATTTTTAACCCTACAGACACACACATGCACAAAAACATACACATATGCCCACCTACATGAATCCTGTACAAGAGTGAAACAAAAATAGAACTTATTAAGGGCACATACAGACATTACACTTAGACCAGTCTAAGTGAACGTATATCAATCCAAACCCATAACTCATAACCATACAGAAGTTCAGCTCACATAGACTGGTTTAAAAACAATATAAGCAACCTAGAAAAGACCTCATCCAAGGCGCACACAATTGAGAACACTTCAAGTTAAATCAATGTATCAAACTTGTATAGTTTACCCTTATTGATTCAAGTTAGACTGATATCCTCTGGTATCCCATCTTCTTTAGCCAAATGCCCAGCAGGTCCCACCCTGAGCTGTCCCAGCACTGATCAAGCCCCACCTCTAGCCCCCAGCCACCTGTCAGATACATACAGGTTGGGGGGGGGGGGGAGGAGGGACAAGATTCCTGTGTCCCACACATAAATAAATACCAGAACCTGGGTACCCGAATCCCTGAGCCATGCCCCTGCACTGATTTGATGGCAGGAGGCCCATGTGAGCCCAGTCCCACTGTCAAAATTATGCATCAGGAGAGCCTTGTGAGTAACACTCCAGCACTCCTGCCCTGCCATCTGATCTGATCCCTGGAGAAAGTCTTTGGCAGCCAGGCAGCTCCAAGTCTCATGGTGCCAGTCACTGTACTGACCCCGCAAGGCAACCCCTGTACCCTTTCCCACTATCACAGGCCCATCCCAGTCCTGGACAATGCCCTCCCAAGCCCCTGAATGCAAAGCAATCCCACCTTGACCCCCACTATCTCTCAGTGTATTCAAAACAGAAGAGCAATGCTGGAAAGCCAAGGGCAGCACACAGCAGGACTCTTCTTAAGCAGCTGGTGTGTGGGGAATTTCTCTCAGTCAGCTCACGATGCTTTCAGTATTGTGTTAACAGTTGTGATGATAGTGAACACCACTCATCACCTGGAGTCATAGGTAACACATGAGCTGGAGTCTCACATTGAATAGCAACCCAGGTTTCACCTTCATGCCCCCCTCCAGCTGTTGAACGCGTCCCAGGATACCATCTCCTGCAGCAGAAGCAGGGCACTGACTGGTGTATACCCACAAATAGTAGTACAGCTCATCCCTCTGGGCCTGTCCAACTTTATGAGGGAAATGTTGGGAGTGAAGTATCACTCCTGCATGGACATGGTGCTGAAATGTCCCTCCAGTAAGGGAGACAAGGTTCCTTGGGTGAATTTGATATCTTTTATTAGACCAACCCAAATGGTTGGAGAATAGTTGCAGGGTTTTGGGTTGTAGCCGTGTTAGTCTAAGGACATAGGCAGACAAGGTTCCTTGGGGGTTTAAGAGCTCCATCAGCAGCCTCCCTGAATTGTTAGTCTCTGTTTGCTCCAGGAATGGTTTGAGTACTGGCAAGATCAAGGCCCCACTGGGTTCCCAGCCCCTCTGATAGAATAAAACAAACATCCACTGTGGTTCCTGGAAAGGGACCCAGACCCTCCTTCCCCAGGAACCCATCCTAGCACTGCTTGAGGGCCTTCTGCCCACCCACAAAACAGCCAGGACCTTGGTTTCTGGTGTGCTGGGTGGAAAGCAGTGGCACAGCTCCCAGGCCCAAGGTGGAGAGAGGGCCAAGAGAGAGAGCTTATCAGAACTATTTCGCCTTCTCCACATGACTGTCCAGGAGAGTGATGGGAGAATCCAAAATGCCTGCCTTTATACTTCATTTTTTTCCAGCAAATTTGCAAATTCACAACACAAAAGCTGTCTGTCTTCTCTGTCAAACTGCAGAAACACCACCTGTGTGAGAAAAGACTGTGCACGGAGGATGCAATGGTCATTCAAAGCCATAGGGATGCAGCAGTGGCATATTGTGGGTCTCTGGCACCTGGGGGCCAATGCTTGCATTTGTGACCCCCCGCTGGGGGTGATCCGAGCAGGGTGCAGAGCCCCCTCCCCTGCCCCATGGCACTTCCACAGGGAAACTGACATTGCGGCATGCCAGGGGAGGGGTGGAGGCCAGAATTTCTGGCCGTAACAGGTAAAGAAATGGACAACCCACCAGGTGGGAGGGTGGGCCACACACCAAATGTAGGAGATGCCGCAACCTCTTGGCCCAGCCAGGAACCGCCCCCCTCCCCCTTACCCAGGCCAGGGCCCTGGGAACATGGCTCTTTCCCACCCCCCTCCCCCACAGTCACTATGCCACTGAGGGGCACAATTGCAGAATGCATCAGAGTTGTCCACAGGGAGTGTTGAAGAAGCAAAAGGAGATGCTGAAGGACTTGGTCACTTACTCTCAGTGCCAGGCATGCACAGCTGACTCTTGGCATCATGGAGAGTCAAGGAGACAGGGTCCTCACAGAGGGAGACTGGGACCTTGGGGCAGGGAGTTCCATGAGGGAGCACTAGAGTTCATGGCCTCTGCTGTGGCAGTGCCTCCCCCAACACATCCCACAGCCTTCTCAGAGGGATAGTGGGTCTGGGATCACCTAGCTGTCTGCCTTCTACACAAAGAAGTGGAATAATAACACCAGTTGTCTTGGATCTCCTTCCCACTAGACACAGGTTTCTCTTTCACCAAAATCCATGCAGTTGTTGATGCACAATGGCCTCTTCAGTAAAACAAGCTATGCTCAGGCTTCTCCCCCTAGTCCAGCATCTGCTGCAATAACCAATCCCAATCCCCATGATTTTAACAAAGTCCTGTGGCAATTGACAAGTGCTGATGGGGACAGATGAAGTGATTGCCTGGAGCCCCTAGTCACAGATCCATACACAGGTGACAGTTGTGTGATGGTAGCTTCACACTTGATATGGGACAGGAGGGTGATTCAGCAGCTATGATCGCCAATCAGTAGTCTTTTTTGGATCACCTCTGATCACCACACACAGGGAGGAGTCTAGAAAAGATTTTCCAAACATAGTCTGTCCTCACTCTGTTGGATAGCCAATTCCAGGGGGATCACTCTAATTGTAATAGAAACACAAAAATATCACTTGCATCCTGTAATATACAAACTCTACTATATGATCAGAACAGTAACAGCCATGAATGCAGAACAACAATCATCCCCCAAGAACTCTCGCAATATAACATATTAATATTGCTGCTTTCACTGACAGCAGACATGCAGATGAGGCCAAATGAGGGAGGAGGGGAGTGGCTATACGTTCTTCTGGAAAGGGAAACCTGAAAATGACGGATGAATACATGGCATTTGTTTCACCATTAAAAACCAGATTGTCAGCTGAATGACTGAATTCCCTGTTGGCATTAATGGGCACCTCATGACTCCACATCCAACTGACCAACAATTGATTTGCTACTGTCATCAGTGCATACACCCCATGACTTGACACTGAGGAAGAACAGAAAGAACAGTTTTATGCTCACCTTAATGAAATGCTGTTTTTCATTCCCAAAGAGGACAAGAACATCCTCTTTGGAGACTCATTGCAAGAGTTGATTGGGACTTTAACATGTGGAGCATTAGGAAAGAAAGAGTGGCCTAGGCCAATGCCAATGGCATCCTTTTACTCAATAGATATGCAGAGCCTGAGCTTATCAGTACTAACATTATCTTCAGACAAAGTGACAGGTACAAAACAGCATGGCAACATCCTCGCTCAAAACAATGGCACGTGCTCAGCTATCTCATTGTAGGAGTGCATGATCTAAAAGACGTCCATATCACATGTGTTATGAGAGGAGCTCATGACTGCTGGACCAGTCATCATTTAGTGAGATCAATCATGTCTATCAGGGCTGTGTTGAAACATCAAAAGCAACCCCAATTAGTCTGAAGACAGTACAACATCAAATGCCTTCATACCCCTAGAAGGTACACCACAAAGCCCTCCAAACACATCAGTAAGAAACTCACCAATGTTAGGAATGAAAATGATAACTCTTGTGTTGAGGAATATTGGCAAGCTCTGAAAGAGACCATCCATGAAGCTTACACAAAATCAACTGCCTTATCAACTGATGCCATAGGGACTGGTTTAATGAAAACAATGCTGAAATCAAAGCCCTTTTTGATCAGAAGAGAAAAGCTTTCTGTGTTTGGCAAAACCATCTTATATCCAGTCAGAAGCAGGGAACTTTTAAATGGCTTAAAGTTGAAACTCGGAGGAAGATTTGAGAAATCAAAAACACATGGTGGGAAGAGAAGGAGAAAGAAATCCAACAATTTGTTGACAGTCACGTCATGCAGAGCTTATTCAGTGCAATTGAGGCTGTGTACAGAGCAAGCTCTTGCCAACTCACCCAATTTAGCTCTGAAGACAACAGTAAACACCTCAAAGATGAGTCCATCAAAAACTGTTGGAAGGAGCACTACCAAAAGCTCCTGAAGCTAAAATCAGTGGTGGTTGGTGAAACCATTGCATCCAGCCCACATCATCCAGTAAGGGAAGCACTTGCCAGTACACTGACCTCTAAAGAAGTCCACCAGGTGATCAGAGAGATTCAGACCAACAAAGCATCTGGCTGTGATGGCATGCCAGCTGAGGTCTTCAAAGATGGTGGGGAAATTATTACCAACAATCTGGAACACTAAGATAATTCCCACTGACCTAAGGAATTCCAATATTGTTACCATTTTTAAAAGGGAGGTAAGTCGGGCTGAAGAAGCTATTAAGGTATCACTCACCTCTCCATTGCTGGGAAGATCCTTGCTTAAATTCTGCTGAACTGACTTCTCCTTCTTGACAAGGAAATCCTTCCTGAGTCTCAATACAGTTTCTGGCCATTGAGAGGCATCATGGACATTGTTTTTGAGGCCTGGCAGATCCAAGAAAAATGCCAACAACAACACCAGGAACTATATATGGCCTTTGTTGATTTGACCAAAGCCTTGAACTCTGTTAACCATGAGGCTCTATAGACAATCTAATTTAATTTTGGCTGCCCAGGGAAATTTATCACCATCCTAACACTCCTTTCATGACCAGATGACTGCCTCCATCCTATTCAGTGGCTCCTCTCCAGAGCCCTTTGCCTTTCAAACTAGTGTCAAGCAGGGCTGCATGATTGCACCAATTCTGTTTTCCATCTGGCCAGGATCTGGAATGGGCTTCCAAGAGAGGTGGTGCTATCACCTAGCTTGAAGGTCTTCAAGAGGAGGCTAGATAGTCACCTGGCTGGGGTCATCTGACCTCGGTCCTCTTCCTGCCAGGGGCAGGGGGTCGGACACAATGATCCATGACTCTACAGTCTATGAATATATGAATCTATGACTCTTTCTGGAAGTCACCAACATGCTCATCCATGACCATCTGCCACATGGCATCAGCATCAAGTACAGGATGGATTGGAACCTTTTCAATCTTTTCCACCTCTGTGCCAAAACCAAAATTACATCAGCCTCAATTGTGGAATTTCAGTAGGCCAATGATTGGGTTGTTGTTGCACATACTGAAGAGAACCTACAAACTGCCTTTAACTGCTTTTATCAAGCATACCAGTGCCTGGGACTGACCTTTAACACTGGAAAAAACAAAGGTGCTTCACCAGCCTGCTCTGAGCCAATCAATTCTCCTGGCAAAGATCCTTATTGATGGACAGGAGCTAGAGAATGTTGAACACTTTGCATACCTCAGCAGCCATCTCTCAAAGAATGCCAACATTGATGAAGAGATCCAATATTGGATCTGATGAGCCAGCTCTGCCTTTAGAAGACTGTATCATCATGTGGTCAATGATAATGACATCAGGACCCTAAGAAAGCTCATATTACATAAGGCTATGGTAACCCAAACTCCTGTCTATGACTATGAAGCTTGGGTGACCTACAGGGACCACCTGAAAAGCCCGGAATGTCTTCACCTAGTGATACCTCTGGAAGATCCTTGGTATAACATGGGAGGATCATCACAATAAATGCCAGTATACTAATTCATGCTAACCACCAGTATGGAAGCATTAATTATTCATCATCAGCTGCAATAGATGTGCTCTGTGTGCGCATGCCTGATGCATGTTTACCAAAACAACTGCTATACTCCCAACTCAGCCAAGAACAATGGGACATGAGGAAATGCTTCAAGGACACCCTCAAAGTGAACATTAAGAAATGTGGCATTGACACCACAAATTGGGAACAACTTGGTATTGGCACCACAAATTGGGAACAACTAACTCAGGACAAGGCTATGTGGCAAAGTCTTGTGAGAGAAGATACATCTTACTTTTATAAAAACCATTTTGTCCTGGAGGCAGAAAAAATGACAGTAATGGAAGGAAAGGACACAAGACCCAGAAAGCTGACCCTCCCTTTAACCATCAACTGTGACATCTGCCAGAGTCTGTGGCTCTAGGATTGGCCTTCTTAGCCATCAACAGACTCATCTACAACCTTCTACTTTATGTGGGAGTGATCATCCTTGACCACAAGGGATTGCTGATGACAACTCAAAGAAGTCCCTAGTTTTCACTCCCAAGTCTGGGAATTAGTATGCTAGGTATAAAGTCCCCTTCGGCACACTTCACCTCCAAGTTTCTGTGTTGAGATCTGCCCAACCTGACCACAACCCCAGCTCCATTATTCATCCTGACTACCCCTCCAGGTTATTTCACCCCTTTCACAAACCTATCTTGCCCCCATCCTTCCTTTCTCAAGGTTTGCATCAATAGGAAGCCTCCTAAGGTTTGCATCAATAGGAAGAAGAACAAGTTCAGACACGGGCAATGTTCAATAGGTTATTTTAATTAAAGTAAAGTTTGGCAATGGTAACATTGTAAACTGAGACACGTCTCTTCTTTGCACTGCCTTTCCCCTCATCCTGGTGTGTACCCCCTGTCTGGGGGGAAGAGTGTGCAGGCAGCTAGGGTTGCAGCTGGTTCTGTCTGTGATACAAATAGCCTGGGGCAGGAGCTCCATGGCCCAATGCCAGGATGTGGGTACTTGGGGACTGAAAGTCCTCCAGTCCTACTCATCTGGAGAGTCCTCCCAGTCCCTATGGGCCAGGAAGTAGTCAAGGCAGGGCTTCATGGACCAGGACTCCCTACCAATGTGTAGGGATGGTGCCCCCTACATCATTGTGGGGCTCACTTTCCCCAGCCTCCCTGTATTGCACATGCTCTGTGCACCATGCCTGGTCTGTATGCCATGCATCGTCTGCCCAGACCTTGTAAAAGTCCTTACCTCTCATCTCACATATGTTGTAGAAGACAAATGCAGTGATGATGTGTGGTAGGTTCTCCTTCTCCACCTTGAGGCACATGCTGATAACCAGGCAATATACCTTGAGGAGGCCAAAGACACACTCCACAGTCATGTGGCACCTGCTCAGGCAGTAGTTGAAATGCACCTTTCAGTGGTCAAGCTGCCCCATGTAGGGCTTCATGAGCCAGGGCTGTAGGGTGTAAGCAGAGTCCTCAGTGATGAGGGGAGGGACAAGGACAGTGCCAGTGGTGCAACTTGAGGATCCTGGAGCATGGTGCTCATTCTCCATCATAAGGTGTAAGGGGGGAGTTGCAGAAGACAGGCATCATGGGTGCTGCCTGCCCAATTGGCAAAGATGGGGATGAAGTGGTTTCAGTGATGAAGAACACATTGCAGGACAATGGAGAAGTAGTCCTTGTGGTTGATGAATGCCCAGGTGCTTTGGGCCGGAAAAAGGATGGGGATGTGGGTGCTATTCCTGGTCCCCACACAGATGAGGAAGCCCATGTGGCAGAAGCTTGCAACCTGTGGATTGACAAGGTGGATGAAGTGGGTGGCCACAATGTTTTGAATGACCAGACACACCTCCCAGATGGCCTCTGCAGCTGTGGACTTGCCCATGTCAAACAAGTTGGTGACATAGCAGAGACTGCTGAGGTTGGTCAGCTTCAAGATGGCAATGGCCCCCTGCATCTCTAGAGCAAGGGGTTACCCCATTCTGGTGTCCTGGAGTGCAATGTGGAGGGACACCTTTGTGACAATGTCCTTGAAGGTGGTCCAGTGAACGCAAAAGGTTTGGATCAACTGTTTGCCATCACAGGTGTCCAGGATGATCCACTCCCATAATTGCTGCTGGTGGTGTGGACTCAGAACTGGTGATCAATCATCTGGAGGTAATGCCAGAGTAGCCTGGTGTCCTGGGTCATCCTCATTGGCCACAAAAAAGTCAGTGGACCAGTCCGGGATGCTTGGTGGATGCAGGGTGAGGTAGGTGGCCCCACACAGGATGGCCAGCTGCTGGCTCATAGGGAGGAAGCCATGTCCCATGATGATCAGTTATTGTGTCATATCCAGGTGGCCACACATGATGTCCTGTAGTCTCCAGTGAGAATCATACAGGGTGACAAGTAGGATGCACTGCAGCTCCTGAGGCTGTGTGTTTGGGTGTGGGCAGTGGGTTGCTATGGCAGAGTGCGAGCAGGCTGGGAAACAGAAGCACAATTAACAATTGAGGATACTCACTCTGAGGCTCTTTTCAAAGCTGAGCATGGGGGAAGGCTCATAGTGAGGTGGGGGGGGGGGTTGGAGGCATGGCTGTCCATTCCTGGCAGCCAATCAGGAGTGACTTGTGTGCTCAGCTGCTCTTGGCAGCCTCCAGCAGCCCACACAAATGCAGGGTATGCTGGGAAGCCTGTGGGCCTCTGCCAATGCAGGCTGCTTGCACGCCCATCTTCCCACAAGGGCAAATGTGTATACTGTTTACTTCTGATCTAAACTAGGCACTCTCAGAAAACTGTAACTTAGATCAGTTCCTCCACCAGCTTTTTGAAAGTCTGAATGTGGCCTAAAACTTGTTTATAAAGTAGATAATGTAATCTTATTTAAACAAGTCAGAAATGATTCTGCTACTCCTAAAATTGTCTTCAAGTAAGAAGGTCTGCCTGTAACTTGCATGCCATAAACCTCTTACTAAGCAGAGCGTCCAGCACAAATGACATTCAACCAAAATGAAGGAGACAACAGTCTGTCTTGACTTTCCAAGACATAACTCTGCTCCCAAGGAGGCTGACAATGCAGCCTGGATCTGAGAAATCTTAGCTGCAAAGTTACTGGAAAATTGTTCTCAGTCAAAAACGATTGGCTCAGTCACTAGATGAAAACAACATGGATTAACCTCATTCTTGCCTGTGAGTTATTTGTGACAGGACACATTTTATCTATTGTTTTTTATAGTATTTAGCACAATAATTTAGCACAAGCCCTGATCTTTGCTTGGGTTCTACTAAGTTCTACTAAGTAAATGGAAAAATAATCATTATCTGGAAGAATTCTTTAGATAGGGAATTGGTAAATTCCAGGGGAAAAGCTGAAAAAAATCCATCTCTTCCTTCACAACCACAGGACAAGATTTCAAAAACTGTTATTACCAGAAGCCCAATCCTTCTGCCACCAGCATATAAGCTATCTCACCTCCAGTTTATCAGTTGAAAAATATCTATAAATTTGAGTCTTATTTTAAAAAAATGGTACCAGCTACCTTTGTACCTAGAAAGAACATGAGCAAATATATATGTAGTTGTGGCACGCATGCATTTTTTAGTAGATACACACCTTGTGTGAGCATATCCACTAGATTCACTAAAGAAATTAGATTGAAAAAGTCTTTTAGTTGGAAAAAATTGCTTTAATTCCTTAAAAGATGGAATATCCAGTATTAGCAAAATGTAATTGCCAAGCTTTTGTGACCAAAGTACTATCCTAAATAGAACTCTAGAAATGATAGAATTTGGGCTAGATTCCCAGGTAGTATCCATTGTCCTTGCTTCATTTGTTTGGATCTTAATTTCAATTGGATCTTCAATCTTCTTTGAGAGTATAAACAAATTATAAGTGTAACATTATCAAAGGATACCAATATAAGTGTATATAGTGTGAATTACATCTGCATGGTTCTGTAGGGACACAAGTGTAGTAAAACCACCACAACCTTGTTTCATTCATTGTCCAAAGTAGGACAGTTTAGTTTGTAGTGCTACAGGACTTGGAAATGTAACAGTTGGATCCTAGGAGCTGTGTGTCAGCTCTCCCTCCCTTTCTAAAGTATTTGATGAGTATGTTTTTCTATGCCCTGACAGATTTAAGCTATCCAATGAATTGGCAGATTGTGTCTCAGGAAAAAAATAATAATAATTTGATGGTTTGTCAAAAACTTGTGTTGATTACACATGTTTTTGCCTAGTTTGGACAGAAATGTTAACATTGCCACAAACTTGATGTAATCCTTTATAACTTTACTATATTACAACTGCTGTGCAAGAAATAGATGATATGCAATTTCCAACAGTATGGGAAACAATGAAATTTGAGCAAATCTATACTGATTTATCCACTAGCATAATGCCTGTAGCATAATCTAGAGCAATTCCTTGATCTCTCTAATGTCAGAGACAAGTTGCTACTGAACCAGGGAACCACAGATGGGTTTCCAATCCCCCTTCTTCCTCCCTATTCTGAAAAGAGTTCAGATGTCAAAGAGAAATTAGTCTTAGAAAAAGAGCTGGGCATACTTAAAAAGTGTATTTAGGGGTTTCTTTGCAAATGAACCCACCAAGAATGTTGCTACATTCTGATTCCCAGTTCCCTTAATTTACGTTTTTGTGAGCATTTCTGCAAATGAAATTTAATTTGTAAGAATTGCTACCTTTCCCACAGTCCTAGTCTTAAATTTACTTTGCTGAACAAAGCTGTCTGCTCAGTCACTGGCACAACGTATTTAGCTTTAATGTAAGAAAAGAAAATACTTGGGGGAAAATACACACACCTATGTATATATGGTTTCTGAAGTGTATAGCATACAACAGGCAAGGTTCTTTGAGTAGATGTGATATCTTTTATAAGATTTCTACAACCAAAAACTCAGTAGCATAGCACAGTGATTTTTCAATCCCTTTAATAGTGTGATAATGGAAAAAAGCAGATTCTTTTTCACCATGGTAAATCCCTATTGGTGTAGCATTAATTTTATTTTGTATAGTTATAAGGAAATTAACAGAATGAAAAAAGAAGAGCTACAGGCTGAAGTTGTTAACATCCCCAAACTCTAATTGAATAATAGACTTCAAGGTGTCTCTAAGGGTATCCTACTTAGATCGCATATATTTGAATAACATATTTAAAGCTGTTAAATGTGAAAACTCAAGGTTTCTGTATGCAACATTTTCTTTAGAAAGATTTAATAATTTTTTGAAAAAAAAATGGGTATTTGTGTGTGCTTTGCAGCTATAGGATTTGGCAAACTGTGTATTTACAAAATCATGCAAAATCTCACTAAAGGGGTAGTAAAAAAATGGCAGAAGAATATTGCTCATTTTTCAGACTGCAAAGCATATTTCTAACAATATCCGTGACAAATGTACAGATTGAGACAAGATTTGAGCAGTTCAGTGGTTTTGCCATGCAGTTGTTTCAATGTATTCTTATATAACAAAATTTCACTTAAGTTCTCTGTCGCTGAATCATCAATCAAATGTTCTTAACCTTAAGCAAATGCATGAGTTCGTCCCTATTTCCAAGGGCACTTATAACATATGCACTTGCACTCTATTGACTTTTTCTAATCTAGGATACCTTCTAAGAGGAGGACTGAAATATACTCTTTCATTTGGCCCCATACCAAAAGATCCTCTTTGAAAAATAATTGACTTGTAATGTTTGTCTCTGGAATGAATAGTGATTTAACTTGTTTTAAATAAATGGGGTGAGAGCCACAAAAAAAAAATGCATGTCACAATGCTGACATAATAAAAACAGTTCACTGGTGTGCAGGCCATTCTGCCCTAACCCAGCTGCACTGTGTCCAGCCTAAGGGCCTACAGAGGGAGCATGGCATGTTTCAGCATATCAGTGCCATATTCTACATTAACATATCCAAAAGGTTGTAGGTGCCTAAATCCCATGTGACTTCAACTTTAGGTCAGTGTACGCAAAAATACAATTCTCAAAAACCCACTAATCCTGGAGGCACCTAAACTCTGGCAGTCCCTCACTTTTCAAAATTTAAGTTTCCCAGCCACTAAAAAATTTCTTCTGGACGTTCACAGAAGAGTCCGCAGTGCTATGTAGCTGGACTCATAGGTTTGCCAGGATCAAAACACTGGGTACTTGAGGGTTTCCACATTTTGAGCATGCCAAACCTATTAAGCTATGCCCCATACATGGGATGGGAGGGAACAAATCATACCTCCCTTGAGGCATACAGACTGTCCTGCATGACTAACATTTCTTCATTATCCATACCATTTTCTTAATTTAGCATTTTTCATTGCCACTCAGTGGTTTCATCTTCTTGGCTAACTTGGCAAATATACCACTAGTTCAACATCTCTTTATCATCTTAACCCATACAGGTACTCAAACTGTAATGTGTATACTAATGAATGTAGAGCAACATGTTTAGATGGTAAAAGCTACGGTGCAGAAGAGGGCTCTTACTTTTTGTTTTTACATCTACCTACTTGCACAATGGAGCTCTGATTTCAGCTGACAAACCCCATTACTGCTGTAAAAATGATGATAATAATAATATATGTTAATAATAATAAGAAATGATACCATGACTTAATGAACACACTTCCAGAGGATGTTAAAAAAAATATTAATGGAGAGAAAAAAAACAGTAGGGCTAGCCTAGGTTCCACATGATTCTCTTTTTTTTAACCTGACCATACAACCTCTTCTTCAGATGGGACTCCTTCTCCGCCTTTAGCTCATTCAGATTTTTTTCTCCCAGTTCATCCTTGCTCATTTCCATTTGAAACATGGTGGCAAAATTGTGAAGAAGCATATGTGTGGGTAGGTATGTGTCTGTGCATGCGTGCATGCACCCAGGTGTGCATGTGTGTATGCAGCAGTATATTTCAGGCATGGTATAGAGGTAAAAATGACCAGTTCTGCTTGCTTCTTTTATACTTACCTGTTTTTTATTTTTAAATCTGACTTACATTTATTAATGAAGCGTAATAGCTGGCATGAGATTTCAGGACCAAATATAAATCTTGTAGCGCATGGTATTATATTTATAATTATATTTAATGGGATAACTGACATAATATAAATAATCTTTATCTTAATAGTGTGTTTCTAATGGCATTTTGTCAGAGTCTTGCCAAATGGCAAATCATAATCTGTAGCTTAGGAAAAAAATATCATAGTGTTATAAATAAGTTTTATTCATTTCATGTATTGTCTTACAATAAATTTCTTTTAAACCTAGGAAAAATGAAAGAAAAAAGTAAAAATGAGCATGCCTAAAAATAATCACACCAGTTTAGTAAATGTTACAGTTCAAAATAGGATAAAATAAGCTCTTCAACTGCGTTCTGAAATGCTGCATAGAGCAATATTTTGACTATATTTCATTTATAAGCACATACAGTCATGAAGTGTCTCATTTTGCATGTCAACTCTGCTGATTTTCCACCCACACTTCATTACTTTTGCCATATAATGTCAGTTTTATGATTTTGCTTAAAGTAATAGCTATGGTCTGATAACAACGGAAAATAGTGGTTTCCACCTCTGCTAATTATACTTTTGGCTTTGAAAACAGACTGATGCTTTACTATGAAATTTAGTTTAACAATTTTTATGTAAGAATATATAACAACTGCACACCTTTTTTACTGATAGACAGATCGATCGATCGATCGATCGATCGATAGATGGCAAATGCACAATATTTATTTATATAGAAAACTTCTTTAAACCACAGGAGATGATCATTTTCAAACTACATTAGTTTCATTTATCTCCATGATGTCTTTAACGTTATAAGATGTTGCAGCAACATTACTGTCTCCTGCAGGCCTGTATCAGCCTTTAGCTACTCAGGCGCATTATTAGATTGTCAACATAATTCAGACATCTCATATAAAAAGAGCCAACCCACTGGCTCCAGCCCTTTGCAAATGCATTTGAATGATGTAATAGCTTTCAATTTACTGAGTATTCTCCTTCTCTCTTTTTTTAATACATAGGAGGGTTGGAGAATTAAGATCACGTTTGTGAATGATAAAAATAATAATAAAAACAGCACTTAACCTTAATGTTATTACTGGTGCATACTGTATCCTAGGGCGTACATTTTCATAACTCCTTAAGGAAATAAAAGGCAGTAAATTATTTCAAAAACAGCATTTTCATTAAGGAATTCCAAATATCAATAGTGAATATGATGAGCTACATCTTCAGTGGGTGTCAATTTATATTATTGCCTTTGAACTCAGTGATTTACTCCTATGGACAACATCTGACATTGGCCCCATTACTGTATATTGTTTCTCTAATTTTTGAGGAAAATGCCTTAAATTCTATTAAATAAATAAAAATAGGGTAGATATCTTAAGTAAAACATTAAGTAAAAACTTAGCCTCGGTGAATTAATTTGAACCATGGTTTTAGTTATGATCCTTTTCTGAAACTTCTAAATGAATAACATGACATTAAAAAGGGAAAAAAAAATAATTTGAAACTGTGCCCGTGAATACCTAAGCAAGTATCTCCTTTTAAAATATTTTTACTGCCCCTGCTGCTGGATCCCACTGTTGCATAGGGATGTGCAAAGCTTCGGTCCCTGATTCGATTTGGAGGAGATTTGGTCTGATTCGGTGGCCAAATCTCCAAATCCAAATTGAATCAGAGGACCCTTTAATCAGAACCCAATTAATCAATTCAGAGAGATTCAGAAAAATGCACAGATTCAGACACAGAGACAGCTTTAAATGCTTTTTCTACATACCTCTAGGTAGCAGGTGGCTCGTGAATGCTGTGATGCTTGGGCACATGGAATGTCCCACAGGAGCATGGGGGGCTCCCCAGCGTGCTCAGCAGCAGACTTGAAAGTGGACCAGAAGCACTTCTGATCCACTTCTGGGTCTGCCGGGGAGCGTGCTGGGCCCACCCCCTACCCCCCGGTGCAGTAACTGGTGACTGGTGACTCCTGAGTCTGGGGTGGCACCCAGGGTCCCACTGCAGCTGACACTGAACTGGGGAGGCATGAGGGGGCTCCCAAGTGTGCTCCCCAGGAGACCTAGAAGTGGACTGGAAGTACTGCCAGTCCACTTCTGGGTGTGCCACCGAGCAAATGGAGGGCCCCACCCTGCACTCCTGTGGGATGCTCCATGTGCCCCAGCATCGATGCAATCATCAGCCACACCTACTACCTCAAGGTATGTAGAAAAAACTTTTAAAGCTGTGTCTATGTCTGAATCGCTGATTCTCTAAATCAGCATTGAATCTTCAGATTCGGATTCGGCTGAGTTGAATCAGGGACAGTGATCTGAATCAACAAATTGTATCACTGTCCCTGATTCAGGCTGAATCTGAATTGAATAGGGCCCACTTTGCACCCCTACTGGTGCTCTGGGTTTGAAGCCTGTTGGAGATTGGTCTGGTCCCAGGGCTGGAACCAACAATCCAGTGATTTTTGGTTCCAGTCCTGGGACTACACTGGGACTGGCTGGAGGCTCTAGTACAGTCCCATAGCTGAGAATGACAATCCAATGATTTTTGGTCTCAGCCCTGGGAACTACCAAAGCCAATTCTAGACTCAGCAGCTTGTGGGTCCCAGCCCTGGGACCACAGCTGATTCTATTATCTGTGTGGAGCAGTTCGGCATTAAATCAATACATTACTTAATATAATCTTCAGATACTCCTCAATAGAAAAGGTGGAACTTTGCTATGATATAATATGATAAGAGCTCACGTAGCATGTTTTCCCACTTGAATGTGTACATGGTCATGTTTTAACATATGCTAAGTGTCTCATGTGACATGACCTTATCAATTGGCTATGTAACAAAGATTAAAAATGAATCACCAGAATCGAGATCAACACAAGAGACAGACATGGAAACAACCCTATATATAAAGGCAGAATATAAACATAAGCCTACATGATTATGCATCAGACTATAGCACACCTCTGAGGTACAGCAATAACATTTTAAAGTGAATTTTGGGCTTCCCCAATTCTTGCAAAAAGCATCCCCATAAAACCAGTGCAACTAAAATGAAAAAGCAATGCTAGATTCAGAAAATGGGAGGAGTATTTCAGTGGTCAGCAACTTTGCCTCAGTTTACTGAAGAAAACTGAACTCATTTTCAAACAGCTCATTCATATAAATTTGCTATCTAAATAAACACATACACACACACTTCTATATTCATGCAGGTGCACAGATATGCATGAACATATATGTAATTCAGTTGCTACCTTACATAAATAATTGTTCTGTTCATCATAACATTTTTAGAGCTGAATGAGTTTTTAAAGGTGAATGTGTCTGTCAGAGATAGGTGAATAATTTGTATATAGTTCTACCTATTTTATACAAGTCTACTATATAAGGGAAAGAACTACATACAAATTAGGCAGAGCTATGTATGAATGATTCATCCCTCCCAGAGTACTCATTCACCTTCAAAAACTCATCCAATTCCAACAACTGTAATGCTGAAAAGATCAATCATGGGACAAAACTGGAGTAGATACTCAAAATCCATCTAGTTTCAGCATCTGGAACTGAAGTCTGTGAGTTAATAAATGAGCTAGTTTCAAGAGAAGATGAATGTGCCCAGAATCTTAAAAACAGCAAGATGGAGCTAAGTGCAACTAGTTAAAACAAAGCAGAATACTATATCAAGGGCTGGAGATATTACTGAGCATTAATGCATTTCTCTGCATCTTCAAACCATTGCCATATAATCCAGATGGAACAGACACCTGATACAGCAGTATCAAGCTGCTTTAACAGTAGGCCTGATGAAACTCTCGAAAATGTATCTGAATATTTGCCTGATAAAAAAAGGACTGGGTGGAAGCGGAGGGTGGGAGGCACGGGGAGGGAGTTGAAGGGAAGAGAAAGAAAAAAGAAAAGGAAAAGATTAATTTATTTCTTCGAATTCCTGCCATTTTGTTTATTTTTGTTTACGTGTTTTTGCATTCTATTACGAAGGCTTACTGGAGGTTTGAGCTACTTTTAAATATACATGTGATGATGATGATGATGATGAGACATATTGTGTAAAACACATGTGGCTTCACCATCCATGATGTCAACATCGCAACTCATGCTGCTAAAACTTTAACACCATACACTTCATTGTACTCTCTACATCTATATATCTCTCAAATGCTGACAAATATATGTGTGTACCGCAGCTGTCAGAAAAAAGGAGCTTCTCATGGTTATATGGGTTTGCTTTTTTCTGAAGGCTTGACTCAGCAAGGTACTTAAATGCCTGGGTAGTCTTTAAATTACTAAAAACCTTAATACAAATGGGATTACTCACATTTTTTAACATTTTGCAGAACTGGGGCTTATTTAAGTAGATCCCATCAAAATTGCCCCTAGTTCTCCACATGCACATGTGTGTTCTTAGAGGTAAAACACACATGAGTTTTCTTCCTGAGGTAGTCTGTATGCACTTAACTGACTAGTATGGAGTCCATTGATCAGATATAAATATCCTAGTATTTTGATTTGTATTTTTAATGGTTACCTTAAGAGGTTCTTGGGCCGGGGGGGGGGGGGGGGGGGGAAGGGAGCGAAAGAACAGAAAGAAATCTTCTGGACATGTACAGAATCCTCTGCCCACATCATCAGCTTTTAAAAAAATTACCATAACCCCATAGATGTCTTTGTTTCTATGCTAATTTTCAACAGCGAGGAGGATCCTTTAACTGATCTGGTGGTTTACTAATGATACTTTTGAATGAAGACAACGTTTTACCATGTCTTTTAACAGTATATATAATATACATGATGTATTCAACGCTTTCTGGTATAGGAAAGTCCTTTGACAGGTTCTGAATTCCCTCACTGTATACATTTTTACCATATTCAGTGATGTTCTCATCAGTTAGTATTTTATTTATTCTCATTGGTTTCTTGCCAAGGTTTAAGAGCATCAGACCATATTGATCTTCTTAGACTAAACCTGCAATTAGAGCTAAGCAGATCTAGCAGATGCATATTGTAGCACTTTGGTAGGGAAAGACCATTTATTTTAATATTAGTGTGATATAGAGGGTAAAGTTGTGGTGCTATGATAATTAAACAGATTTTTTTTTGTAACCAAGCTTGTTCATACTGGTTTAATGAATTATCATCTTAGGTATTTTATGAGAAGGTATTGTCTTAAGTAGAGCAACTCACCTTGTTGCCTTTGGTCACTTTGGGTATCAATCTAGAATATAACCTGAATATTAACAGGTGATAAAATTAGATAACATTTATTTTAAGATCAGTAGAGTTGCACCTGTTTGCATCCATTGTGAATTGTGCTGAAATCATTTCAGTAAAAAGTTCAAAGAAAAAAGAGAATGATACATTTTCTATTACTCCTAAAACAAGAAAAATAAAACATCAACATTAATAACAATAAACTTCTTTTCAGGGCTAATAGCAGCAGAACAGCTTGAAAATCCCTTCTCCTCACTAGCAGGTGTTTCAAGAACAAGTGATACTTATTTGGGAATAACAGGAGGTGAGAATACATTTGTAAGAAGAAAAAAAAGACACAAAAACTATTAGCTAATTGAGTTTATTAATGCTCTGGTTAAAATCAATCAAAAAGTTGATGGTACAGCTGTTTCAAGTTGAATGCTTAATTTATTAAATACAGTGATATATATATATATATAATATTGTGACTGAGAGTGAAACTCATCTATAGGTGCTTTCATGGGAGAGAGAGAAGTCTGGACTTGACAATTTCTGGATTCGTGGTGTAGGACAGTAAAATGATCTTTGCCTTCAAGAAGCTCAAATACAGTGAGATGCCACAAGCACTTCCCACAACACAACATAAAGTGAAGACAAATCAAACTGGATTCCTGCCCCGTGCTGGCCATTTTGGATACATACAAGAATTACACATACATACAAGCATTACACTTACCAAGTTTAGGGTTATCTAACTGGCTGAGCATGCAAGTGTTCACAGGACTTAAATAGCCATAAAAATGATGTCCCCAATCTAAGGTTAGCTTGCCTCATAGGTGAACTAAATTTATATAGGACTGGGTTAACTTGATCTAATATGGGTTAACCAGGCCTAACAAACACCTGCATTTGCTTACAGTCTGGGAAATACCAGCCACTCACCACAGACCCAGAAATGTGCTGTTTTAATCCCTCTAACTACTCTACGTGGACTAAGCAGCCACCTCCCCTGGACCCACAGTCCTACTGAGGACCTGCCAGCTCCCTCCCCCCAGACCCAGCCATCTTGTGGACCTGCCAGCCCCCAGGACCCACCAGATCTCCTCCTGATGCCATTAACCCTTCCACTTTGACTGACTTACCTTCAGCTGCCTGTGCAAATGCCTGTATGCAGCAGAACTCAACTCTGGTTTAGGTGGCTATCTAACCTGAGTTGGGATATATGAACACTTGTTTGCACCCTTTGTTGGCTATCATTTTTGATGGCTGGAAAGGAAATGCCTGTAGACTTCAGTATTGCCAACTCTCATGATTTTTGGTGGTGTTCTTAAAGTCTATACTTTGGGAATGTGAAAAAACATAGGTGTTTCATATATATATATATGAAACAAACCTAAAAATATATATAGGAAAAAAAAACCAAACTAAGTTTTTCACATTCCCAAAGCAGAGACTTTAAGAACAATACCCAAAATCATGAGTTGGCAATACTGTGACTTTTTGTTCTTGACTGCACAGTATTTTTTAAGTAATCTGATTTTCTGAGGAGGAAAGTTCTATCAAACAAAAGTTGAAGTTTCCAATCTTTGTGAAACTGCATTGACGCAGTGCCAATAATTCCAAACCATAATTATTTTTATGTCACCACCACAATTAAGATGAGTGTTCTGCCTTCCAACCAGAAAATTGCTCCTTTATCAGCAAATGATAGAGAATATATGGGTAGAACAGTGGGTAAAACTGAAAAAGGTGAAAACAGTCTATTTATTTCATACAATCATATTTTACCATTTAGGAGATGGAAGGCAGTCTGATAACAGATTAGGTGAGAATAATACTGGCACACAACTTCATATCAAAGATGAAAGTATGCTTGATGAAAGATTTTCTGAAGATAATGTAGACTTATGGAAGGAGGAGGTCGCACATGACACTCTGTAAAACATTGCCAATTGCACTGACTTTTAAAATATTATTTAGTAATAAAAGTTTGACCTTCATATTTTTTGTATATCAAGCTTCATCAAAGGGTGTATCAGTTCAGGAGAAGGCCAAACACTTTCAGGAGACATGATGGCCTTCTCATATTGATTTTAAAACTCTATGGAAAACAATATACACACTTTTAACAATGAGATTGAGTGGTCACTGGAATAAACTAGTGGAGAAAGTAGTGAATTGTCCATTTCTAAATGTCTTCAAATCAATACTGGATGTATGTCTGGAAGATACACTTTAGCCAAACACAACTTACAGTGTATGTAATGGTGTAGTAAGGAGAAATGCTCTAACTTTGATTATACAAGAGGTCAGAACAGATTATATAAAGAACTTTTTCTGACCTTAAAATTTATCCATTTATGAAGAGTTTTAAAATTGAGACTCATGAACATAAAGAAATATGAGGGGAGAAGACATCCCTGAGCTATCCCAAAAAGGGGACTTGTAATTAGGCCTACTATGCAGAAGGAAAGTTCTTTACTGTCTCCCCAATTAGGCATATGCATAAAACATGAGACCTGTGACTACATTATAACTTTTTCAAGAAGGTAGGATAAAACATATCAGCATGAACTAGCCAAGAAACCAATCAGAACTGTACTTATTTAGTTCAAAACATAATTTCATTCTGAACATTATGCCATATGACGTTGAAATGACCCTCACATTTTAATTTGGAAAATAATTTCTTATGCATGAAACTAAAAGTGGAGTTCATAAAAAAACAGCTGATCAGTTTCTCATCTTCATTAAAATTCTGCAAGAATTTACATAGATTACTATGAATAACAACAGCACATTGTAAAATGACCAGCATTTCAGTTTGCATTCTCACTGTATACATTTTATTTAATCAGTTTCTTCTGGCTACCACACTTCAGAGGAAAGTAAGAAATGTTATTTGTCTCAATTCCTCCACAGTATTTTGAATAGTTTTCACAGTATGTTTAATTGCAATCTTTAATATGTACATAATTGAAAATTAATTTTTGTTCAGAAATCTGTTTTCACAGGATAATTAATTTTAGAGGCTACTATAAATAGATTAACTAAATAGTACTTAAAGATTTGCACAGATAATAATGAAAAAAATGCAGATGGTATCTATTGCAATGATTGAGCAAGAGAGATGATGCTAAATTACCAAAAATCTTGGGGTAAATATCTGTAACCACAGACACAGTTTGCTTCCGGTTTTTGTTTGCTTCTGAACTTCACAGCCCTCTTTTTGTAATATGAGGGGCTATTTATGAATCTAGCAGTAAGATACATTTGAGATATATCTGTGTGCTACTGCTTCTAAATTATATTGCAATAGAGAGCCCTGCCAGGCAATAGATCTAATATAGGCATCCAGTAGCAGTGAACAGTTACACTTACTGTTGGCTGCCACTTGTTTAGAGAGACTGAGCTTATTGCAGGTAGTCATTTGCAGTAGCTATTGTTTTTGGGCTGTGTGCCAAAGAGGCACTGTATTAAAAATGTAAACTTGCTGAAATATATAATATATGTATGTATGTGTGTATATTATAGTTGTATGTGTGTGTAGATAGATAGATAGATAGATAGATAGATAGATAGATAATTTAGAAGGGAATGGGACTGCCTGCTTAGGTCAAGGTGGAAATAAAGAAGTTTATTTTATATTTAAAAAGGCACCTCCCATGAGTTTATGGCTTCATTGCAGTAAAGTCCTAGGACCAGAGTAACTGCATTCCTCTATTAAGCTCATATATGCGAGCGAGTGACAATTGATATGCACATCTCAAAGTTAGATATACATTACCCCAACACAATACCCACATAAGTTTACTTTGCTCTGTGTTATTTAGTAATTTATAGGGAGTGCAAGGAAGCCTAGGGCTTCCAATGGGACACTTATGTGTCTGTACACTAATGCCAGGAGCTTGATGAACAAACAGGAGGAATGGGTCCTCCTGCTAAATAAGAATGACTATGATCTTATAGGGATAATGGAGACCTGGTGGGACTCCACCTATGACTGGGCCACAGGTATAGAAAGCCATACCCAGTATAGGAGACATAATGCGGAAAAAAGTGGTGGGGGTGTAGGTCTCTATGTCACGGAAAGATACACGTCCCTGAAAGCTGACATTGGCACCCATGGAAAACAACTGGAGACCCTCTGGGTTAAATTATATGGGAAACATGCCATGGGGGACACAATGGTAGGAATCCACTACAGACCTCCTAATCAGGAACAAGAGCTTGACCAGAAATTCACCAGGGAACTGGCTGAGGCTGCACACTCTCGGTGCATGGCTGTCGTGGGAGACTTCAACTACCTAGACTTCTCATGGGAAGAGTGCTCAGCCAAATCTGAATGGTCACAAGCTTCCTCACATGTGTGGATGAGCTCTACCTGACTCAAGAAGTCCATGGACTGACAAGAGGTAAAGCACTGCTGGACCTGGTACTGGCCAAAGGGGATGATCTAGTCAGTGACCTAAGAATCGAAGGAAAGCTGGGAGACAGTGACCATAAGCTGATCACTTTTACTATCCATTGCAAAGCTGGCAAATCAGTCAGCAATGCAGAAATCCTCAACTTTAGGAAAGTTGACTTTGATAGGATCAGGAGGCTTGTTGTTGAGGCCCTAAACGGCCATGACTTGACAGGTTGGGGAGTCCATGATGAGTGGTTGTTTCTTAAGGGAGTGATCCTGAAAGCACAAGGGATGTCCATCCCATCTCAGATAAAAGGTAGCAAAAGGGCAGAGCAACCCCCTTGGCTCAGCAGGGAACTCGTTGACCTACTACATCTAAAAATAAAGGCTTATGAAGGATGGAAGATAGGAATCACCACTAAGGAGGAGTATTCTTCACTGGTCTGTACCTGTAGGGAGTGAACCAGGAAATCAAGGCTGCAGCCAAACTCCAACTGGCTACATAGATTCATAGATCCATAGATTCTTGGGTCGGAAGGGACCTCAATAGATCATCGAGTCTGACCCCCTGCATAGGCAGGAAAGAGTGCTGGGTCTAGATGACCCCAGCCAGATGCCTATCTAACCTCCTCTTGAAGACCCCCAGGGTAGGGGAGAGCACCACCTCCCATTCCAGACCTTGGCCACTCGAACTGTGAAGAAGTCCTTCCTAATGTCCAGTCTAAATCTGCTCTCTGCTAGCTTGTGGCCATTGTTTCTTGTAACCTCCAGGGGCGCCTTGGTGAATAAAACCTCACCAATTCCCTTCTGTGCCCCCATGATGAGCTTATAGGCAGCCATAAGGTCGCCTCTCAACCTTCTCTTGCGGAGGCTGAAGAGGTCCAGGTGCCCCAGTCTCTCCTCATAGGGCTTGGCCTGCAAGCCCTTAACCATATGAGTGGCCCTTCTCTGGACCCTCTCCAGGTTATCCACATCCCTCTTGAAGTGTGGCGCCCAAAATTGCACGCAGTATTCCAACTGCAGTCTGACCAGCGCCCGATAGAGGGGAAGTATCACCTCCTTGGATCTGTTCGTCATGCATCTGCTGATGCACGATAAAGTGCCATTAGCTTTTCTGATGGCTTCGTCACACTGCCGACTCATGTTCATCTTGGAGTCCACTAGAACTCCAAGATCCCTTTCCGCTTCCGTTCCACCAAGCAGGTCATTTCCTAGGCAGTAGGTATGCTGGACATTTTTCCTCCCTAGGTGCAGCACTTTGCATTTCTCCTTGTTGAACTGCATTCTGTTGTTTTCTGCCCATTTGTCCAACCTGTCCAGGTCTGCTTGTAGTTGTTCCCTACCCTCTGGCATGTCCACTTCTACCCACAGTTTTGTGTCATCTGCAAACTTGGACAGAGTACACTTCACTCCCTCGTCCAAGTCGCTGATGAAGACATTGAAAAGTATCGGTCCTAGGACCGAGCCCTGAGGGACTCCACTGCCCACACCCTTCCAGGTCGATATCGACCCATCCACTACAACTCTCTGGGTGCAACCCTCTAGCCAATTCTCCAACCACCGGACCGTGTAGTCATCCAAGTTACAGCCTCTTAACTTGTTCACCGTTATAGTGTGGGATACCGTATCGAAGGCCTTCCTGAAGTCTCAGTATATGACGTCAACCCCTACTCCTTCATCCACGCGTTTTGTAAGCTGGTCATAAAAAAAGACTAATTTAGTCAGGCATGATCTACCTGCTATGAACCCGTGCTGGTTTCCCCTCAGCATAATTTTTCCTGCCGGGCTCTCGCAAATGTGAGCCTTGATAATCTTTTCAAAGACTTTGCCAAGGATGGAGGTGAGACTGACTGGCCAATAGTTGCCCGGGTCCTCCTTCCTCCCCTTCTTGAAAATGGGGACCACATTGGCCCTTTTCCAGTCCTCTGGGATGTGGCCCGTGTGCCACGAGCGTTCAAATACCCCACCAGTGGCTGTGCAATGACATCAGCCAGTGCTTTCAGTACCCTCGGATGGAGCTCATCCGGGCCTGCCGACTTAAACGCATCCAGTTCCTCCAAGTGACTCTGCACCATCTCAGGGTCTGCGCATGGTAGTCTGGTGTCCTGCTGCTTTCTCTCTATAATCGCAGTGAGAGACGTGTCTTGCCCCTCACTTAGGAACACTGAGGCAAAGAACTCATTGAGGAGTTCAGCCTTGTCCCCCCTGTCCATCACCAATTGCTTCTGCCCATTTAGTAGGGGTCCTATTCCACCCTGGGCCTTCCTTTTACTTCCTATATAGCTGAAAAACAAGTTCTTGTTATCCTTAACTTGGGATGCCATTCTCAGCTCCATGGTAGCTTTGGCCCATCTAACTGCCTCCCTACAAGTGCGAGCAGAGGAGGTATACTCCTCTTTGGTAATCCCTCCTTGTTTCCACTTTTTATATGCTCCCCTTTTAGCCCGTAGGCTGCTGTGGATTTCTCTGGTCAGCCAGGGAAGCTTTCTGGCCCCTTTCCCTCTTTTTCCTCACATCGGGATCGTCTCCCTCTGTGCCCGAAGGATCATTTCCTTAAGGCACAGCCACCCTTCCTGGGCTCCCATCTCTATCATGTATCAAGGACAATAAAAAGTCATTTTTCAGATATGTGGGGAGTTGGAAGAAAAGGAAGGGTAACATTGGACCCCTGTGTGGGAAGGGCAGGAGTACCTGCATTCTGGAGAACCCCAAATGAAAAGACCTGTCTGGCCATAGCAGCCTGTCTGTACTTCATAGGGATCTCCCAATCCACTTCCACGGAGCCTTATTGCCTCGCTGGGTGCACCAAATTGGTGCAATTATGAGGAGAGAGGGGAGACTGAAAGCAGAAACCCTGGCTCCACACTAATTGACTGTAGCCGGTACGCGATTAAGCCAGCGGGATGGTAATTGGTGGAGGGTGCGGAAAAAAAGAAAAAAAATGCTCGACTGCTGGAGTCACGATTGAGAGACCCAGAAAGGGAACCAGGAAGGAGACCAAGGAGCCACTGCAGGGTTTCAGATGGTTTTTTTTATTCTTCCAGCCCTTTCATTTTTTTTGTGTATCCAGTCACACCGCTCATATGGATGAGTGTCAGCTGGCTTTGGGCCAGGGAAATAATCACCCTCCCATACTTAATTAAGATCATCAAAGACATGGTAGGTGAGATAACAGAACTGAAGCCCAACCCAATTCTGCCGACTGACAACTGCAAGACAAATGGATGTCCTCAGGGCACTGGGCCCCACAATTCTGGGCCCCGCAATTCTGCCAACTGACACCAGCAAGACAAATGGATGTCCTCAGGACACTGGGCCCCACATCCATATCCCACAGTGCCTTGACACCCTGATAAACCAAATGGGACATCTGACAACCTACACCCAGGAAAAAGCCAACCTGCTTAATGGGTACTTTGCGTCGGTTTTTCACCAGCCCTGCCTAACATGATGCGGGACAGCCAGGGTGAGGGTGAGTTTATACCTACCATCAGTGTAGACCTTGTAAAGGAACACCTTGAGAGGCTGAACAACTTCAAGTCAGCTGGTCCTGACAGATTGCAGCTAAGAGCACTTAAGTAGCTGGCAGACACCATAACCCTGCCACTGGCAAAAATATTCAAGACCTTGTGGCACTCAGGTGACGTACCTGAAGAAGATTGGAAGAAGGCCAGTGTAGTGGCTATCTTCAAGAAAGAGAGGAAAGTAGATCTGGAGAACTACAGGCTAATCAGCTTGGCCTCAATCCCTGGAAAGATTTTGGAAAAAAATATCAGAGAGACCATTCTTAACAAGCTGGCTGATGGCAACATACTGAGGGACAGCCAGCACAGGTTTGTAGTGGGTAGGTCTTGCCTGACCAATCTCATCTCCTTCTATGACCAGGTGACATATCACCTGGACAAGGGAGAAGAGATTGATGTCATATACCTGAACTTTAAAAAATCTTTGATTTAGTGTCCCATGATCTCCTTATGGAAAAACTGGCCAACTGCAGCCTTGGCTACATCACAGTCCAATGGCTGAGGAACTGGCTCCATGGTCAGACCCAGAGAATGGTAGTTGATGGAAGTGAATTATCATGGCGCTCCATGACAAGTGGTGTCCCCCAAGGCTCCGTCATTGGACCTGTACTCTTTAACCTCTTTATTAACAATGTGGATATTGGTGTCAGAAGCAGACTGGCCAAGTTCACTGATGACACCAAACTTTGAAGTAGAGCGTCCACACCCAAGGATAGGCTGGTGATCCAGGCTGACCTTGATAGGCTTATAAAGTAGGTGGATAAAAATCTGACAACATTCAATATGGCAAAATGCAAGGTACTCCACTTTGGAGGAAAAAAACCTGCATCACACTTATAGGCTCAGCACGGCTACTCTCGCTAGCACCACGTCCAAAAGGGACTTGGGGGTTACAATTGACCACAAAATGAACACGAGTCACCAGTGTCATGTCACTGCTGGTAGAGTGAACAAAACTCTGGCTTGCATCCATAGATGCTTCTCAAATAATTCTCAGGATGTCATCCTCCCACTGGCCTCAGCTGGAGTACTGCATCCAATTCTGGGCTCCACAACTGAAGAAGAATGTGGAGAAGCTTGAGAGAAACCAGAGGAGAGCCACATGCATGATCAGAGGGCATGAGAACAGGGCTTATGAAGAGAGGCTGAGAGCCATGGGACTCTTCAGCCTAGAAAAGCACAGGCTCAGGTATGACCTGGTGGCAGCCTATAAGTATATAAAGGGTGTGTATCAGGATCTGGGGGAACACCTGTTCACCAGTGTGCCCCAAGGGATGACAAGGTCCAACTGTCATAAACTCCTCCAAGACTGTTTTAGGCTGGACATAAGAAAAAACTCTTTACTGTCTGAGCCCCCAGACTTGAAATAGGCTCCCTCCAGAGGTGGTGCAAGCAATGTTTGGATGCTTATCTTGCTGGGATCTTTTGACCATAGCTGACTTCCTGTCCCTGGGGCAGGGGGCTAGACTTGATGATCTTCCGAGGTCCTTTCCAGCCCTAATGTCTATGAAATCTATGATTTCTTGTTTGCTTCTGTTGCATGAGATCATACAATTTCCCACTAAAAACAACATATTTAAATATATTTAAATTTCAAAATTCTGAAAATGACTCCACATGTCTAGATCCAATACAGCCCAAGCTGATACAGAATGAGATTATTTTTAAATGTAGGGCTACAGTTAAAAATAAATTAGGAAATAATAATTTAGTTTAATTTTACTTTTTTAGAGCATCATTATGATTATACAGAGGTAGTCAATATGTATATTAGATAGGTTTAGTGTTTTTAATTATAGAAACATTGCATGCTGGCGAGGAGAGTAGACTCCAAGGAAATCAGTATAAAACCATGTCCAATAAATGCACTTTAAAAATTATATATATAGAAGGCTGTATGACCCAGGAATTGGTAGCAAGTTATGGAAAATTTCCATTCTGGTTTGAGCTGAGTTCAATCAATCGATTGCCATCTGACATCTATTATATGATTTTTAAAAGATGAATTGGTTGGAACATCTAATATTAGGTAGGCAGTAGCCTAGTTTCCACATCACATACAACACCATAGACATTTAACTCGTTCATTGGCAGTCTCTGCATAGAAGTCAGGGAATGAACGGACACAGAAATCAAATGAATGTTCTATTGTATTGCAAGGCTTCTTTCTCTAGATCAGGTTTGAGAGAGTTTGGTGTCAGTTTTGGGATGTTTTTATGCTCTAAAGCACATTCTACACCTGTTAAAGGAGCATTCAGAAAGTTTCATTCTACCCTCTTTCATCCACTTCTCATCAAAAATAAGTTTTGTTCATTCTGTTTTTCATGCCCTTTTTCCCCCCCATCATAAAGCCTAATTGACTCTTGGGGATTTTCTTGTCTTCCTTTCACACTTAGGCTGTGGGAGTTTTCTTTCCTTTGTAGTATGGAGCATGGTCTTTTTTCCCCAGTATCTACTCAGTATATACTAATTATTTGGGATGTGCGAGGTTTCGGTCCCTGATTTGATTCGGCGGAGATCTGGCCCAATTTGGTGGCCAAATCTCTGAATCTGAATAAAATCAGAGGACCCTTTAATCTCTCTGAATGGAATCGTAACCCTCCAAATCAATTCAGAGAGATTTGGAAAGATTTGGTGATTTGGACATAGAGACAGCTTTAAATGTTTTTTCTACATACCTCTAGGTAGCAGGCAGCTCGTGAATGCTGCAATGCTAAGGTGCATAGAGCATCCCACAGGAGCGCAGAGGGCTTCCCAGCATTCTTGGCAGCAGAGCCAGAAGTGGATCAGAAGCACTTCCGGTCTACTTCTGGGTCTGCCAGAGAGCACACTGAGGGACCTCCACCCTCACCTCCCAACTCAGCAACTGGTGACTTCTGGATCTGGCGAGGCACCTGGGATCCCCCTGTCGCCAATCACTAAGATGGGGGGGGGGCACGGGGGCTCCCCCTGTCTGCTTCCCAGTGGACCCAGAAGTGGACCTGAAGTACTTCTGGTCCACTTCTAGGTTCACCACCAAGCATGCCGAGCCCCCACCCCGCCCCAAGCTCCTATGGAATGCTCCATCTGCCCCACCATCACAGCACTCACAAGCCACACCTGGTACATCGAAATATGTAGAAAAACCATGTAAACCTGTGTCTATGTTCTAATTGCTAATTCTCTGAATCAGCATCAACTGTTCAGATTCAGCTTCGGCCGGATCAAATCAGGGACAGTGATCCAAATCAACAAATCGAATCACTGATCCCAATTCAGGCTGAATTCAAATCAAATAAGGCCCGTTTCATACACCCCTACTAATTATGGCCCTCTAATTTCTGTGCCACCACAGTGGCCTTTCTTCCCCTGCTATGGAAAGTTACAGGGTGTTCTTGGTGTTTGAGGTATTGTAACATGTAATCTGTATGAAGGTTTGAAGCAGTAGTTTGGGAGATTCCTTGGGTAAATCATTGCTGATGGGCAGAGGACTGGAATCAGGGGCCTACGAAGTCCCTTCCAGTATGATGTTCCTATCCTGTAGTCTCCTCATTTTAAGAATACCCCTAAATGTACTTCTAAAGCTAAATTAAGACTTTAACTGAACCCTTAAGGGGAAACACATAACAACACTGTCTCAGCCAGAAGTTGGAAAGTCATCATTCTGGAAATTCCTTGGATCCCTATTTGGAAAATAATTTGCTACATCCATGCTGCTTCCTCTCCAGCCTCAAGTTGGCTACACTCAGCTGACTGAAATGTTTAGTTGACAGATCTCTATAGTTCAAGTTTTATACTTTTTGCACCCCCATCCAAACACTGGCAAAATGAGGGAAGAGAAATGTCAGATAAGTATATCCTGCTCTCTGCCAATTTCTAATCCCAGGGACACCAAACAGGATGGATGCAGGGAGTCTCTGTAAGAGGGTCTCTATTCTTTTTTATGGCTAGATTAGGGCTAGTCATCCTTTGTCTAGAAATTCAATAAAAATTATAAACGATATATATTTTACAATAACATTCACAATTTTAAAAAGTGTGCATGTGTGTATACACACACACACTAAATATATGCACATGTACACATATATGTGTGTGTATGTATATATATATATTACATACATACACACTATACTACAAACTATATACTACACTACATAGTGTGTGTGTGTGTGTGTGTGTGTATACATACACACACACTATACTATATACTAAAAACACCCATATAGTTCAAGATTTTAATTGTATATATATACACACCCATTGTAAACCTCGGCTCTTTTACAGCTCATGTGAAGGGGAAAAAAAAAACAAAACAATTATTTCGGACAACCGGTCTCCTATTGATCCAGGCAAAATCCCTTTGAGGTGATGATAAAATGTTTAAGGATATGTGAAAGATATCAGATGGTGTTATTAGTGCAGACACTAACCATATTCCAACTCTTCGTAAAAACAAAGTTATAGCAGAAGTTATTTGCAGTTCCAAGAGGGGATGGAAAGTAGTTCTGAAATACTTGTGATTTGATCTGGATGGATATACATTTATTCTGCTTTTTTGTTTTTTTCCCCAATATTTTAGCCACATTTTTGCTGTTGGTCAAACTACAACAGGTGAAAAGTTGGATACTCTAAGACATAGAAAATGCTGTGGTTGGTTCAAAAGGATAAAGACAATAATACTTGGCCAAAACTCTGGAAATAAAAAAAGGGTCAGATGTGTAGCTGATATAAATTAAGGCAGTTCCATTGACCTCAGTGGAAGTCTGTTTGGATCTGACCCTCAAACAAGTTTTAAAAAGTTTAGTTAATTCAGTTTTTCACAAATATAAAACTAAAAAGAAATGATGGGGACCAGATAAGAAAACTATGCAACTCACTATAAATTACAAGGAATATTTTAAAGCAACCATAATACATTGAAAAAATGTCAGAAATCCACATAATTCTTACAGGTTTTTTTGTTTGTTTGTTTGTTTTAATTCTGAACTTAAGGAACACTGGACTTCCTTATTGAAAATATGGTCTTGTGGAATTGTCTGCCTAATTCCTCAATAGAATTGGTTAGGAATGCTCCAATAAACTTTGAAAAAGTATTCAAGCACTTAGATGCCTATCCAACATGAATGTCTCAAACATTTATTATAGATTATATGCAATATGTATTATTTGCGTTCTAATAATAACTGCATAAAATGTAGAATATCACTCTGCTAGACAGCATGCAAACATAATAAAAATAAGCCCAAATAGGGATGTACCATAAAACAGAATGCTTGGGAATGAATGGCAAATATCATATTAGGCCCTTTGTGGAGGAAAAAAATCCTGATATAATAGGGGGATTGTGGAAGCAAAGGGGTGAAAATAGAATGTACAGTAAAAATAAGTGTGTGGAAACAAAAATACCAGCAGTAATGATGGAAGGAGGAAAGAAATGATTATTTAACAGAAACACTAAGGCCATGTGACCACGAGCATGGGCATGTGGTTGCTATGGGGGAAAAAAGTAAAGGCACAAATTCACGCGCTGCTTTTTGCCCCAGCACGTGCCCCTGCATATGGGATTAGTGCAGATAAAAATGTTGTGGGTAGAGTGCGGGAAGCTGGGGCCAGCACCTGGGCTGACCCCAGCTCCCTTAACTGGGGTTCTGGAGGCCTCCTGGGCATGAATGGCTCACCTCCCTGACAGCTGGGGGGGCATAGCTGCACTGGCAGTGGTAGGAGCACGGTGGTGGTGAGTGGGGTGCTCCTGCAGATGCCACCAGCACTGTTGGCAGTAGGGGGAAGGGGTGACGAGCACAGACCAGGGGTCAGCAACCACACGCAGGCACCGCCAGCAACATCGGCGGTGGCCAGCGGGGATTGCTGACCACCCGCAGATGCCACTGGCGGTGTCAGTGGGGTGGTGAGTGGTGACCACCTGCAGGCACCGCTGACACTGTTGGCATAGCCTTTTTGCAAGGGGTGCACTGCCACACTGAGGGAGTGCACGTGCACCCATATGCACCCCATAGGTATTAACCCTGCTCCTGGGGCTCCAGTGGAGGTGTTCCAGGCACGTGGAGCCTGGCCAGCACCTGGAGTGTGACTCTGGCTGGCCAGGCTCTGATTTCAGGTGGTGCACGCTGTCATCATATGTGCCGCTTCACTTTTTTCTGGACATAGGGATCTCCAAGTGTCAATACAACCTGCTGTGCTACAAATTAGCAGTGCAGTGAACACCTACATGTGTGGCATATGTAGTTTGTGGTGCTGCAGATGGGTCTGCAGAACTGCAAACTGCACACACGCACTCATCTGGATGAGCCCTAAGAGGACAGATGGAATAGAAAGGGATTAAAGAGCACAACTACTCAAGTGAAGAATTAAAACAAATAGATAGTCTGACAGTGACTCCTTAGCTTTCAGCTCTTTTTTTTCTTTTAAGCTTTGTTCATTAACAATTTGGGACATTAAATGAGCACAGAAAATTTACAAAATATAGATACCAACCATCTATTTTAAATAAATGCTGATGTTAAATACACAGACAGGATTTATTCCTGAGATTATATTTGCAAATGCTGGGCCATTGACCTAAGTGAGAGTTTGCTGCAGCATGAGGGATGTATGTGGTACGTTGTATCAGACTGATAGAAGGAACACTCAAAGTGCCGTATCACCACAGGAGGTTCTGCTTGTTATCTGGGAAGAAACATCAGTGCAGACAATAAATGATAGATAGGCATTATGCCTATAAAATTAAAAAGTTTACATTTTACACTATAGCTTTCATTCTAAAAAATAAAACCCAACTAGTTTGTACTAAAAGTCTATTTGAAACAGGTTGTTTAAATATTTATTTAAAAGAGCACTGTAGTTTCACTAGAGTAGGGAGTGGGAGAAGGAAGACCTGCCTATGTTCTCTATTACTGTTAGCCAAGCCACATAAAGAGAGACATAATTTCCCTTTAGGAATAAAAGAAATTCCTTGGCACTAATTGGATATGAATAATGAGACGCACATGCTAGAAATTTAGAACGAGGTACCTTAATGTCATAATTGATTATAAGTTGCAAATGATTTTATGAGTTAATAGCTGAGAAGTTGATCCAAAAAGTATATTGTTTTAATTAAGGAATGAATAAATTCAGTAGTGTCATTAAATAGTTATATTTTACAATCTACTCTGAGTAAGAGGTACTGCATTGCCCCTGGAGCTGGCTGAGGAATGAATTGTGTGTCTCTGAGTCACAATTTTTGCTCAGTGCTTTGCAGAGGGATGGGAAAAGCAAAGTTACTTAGCTCCTATTCAGCTGTCAGCTTATTCCTCCTATGTCCTTGGTCAGCTACACAGTTAGGACTCCTCCAGCCCCAGACTGAGTTGCAGGTTCTAGCATTTGCTGTCGGAATTACAATCTCAGCAGGGACAAATGAAGATATAAATGGTGTCTCAGGGTGTTGTTACATGTTACAATTTGCATGTGCTAACTCTCTGGAAGGAGATGCAATATGAAAGTTAGAGCATGCTCTGGGCAGTCACATATAAAAGCTTAATCCTGTCTGACCTGCACAGCTCTGACTAGCCCCTAGAGGGAAGGTAAGCAGGGGTGTGGCTACGAACCAGATCACCTGGCTTTTATCCCAACTCTGAAGATGAGATTCAGGGATCGGAAGTGAGGATACTTGGGTTTGTTTTCCAGCTCTGGGAAAATCATGAAGTGCCCACCCGTGCTGAGGGAGAACTGAAAGGGACACATTGCTACCAAAGACACTTTCTCGCTCTTTCTCTGACTATTGTTAGCTGCAAGGGAACAGACAAAAGCTGCACTCTTTCAGTACCTGGCTGGCTGCACCATCTGCCTGCTTAGGTTACTTCTTCCACCCATGGGCGAGTCTCCTGTGCAGCATGACAGTAGTGTCAGGCAGATAGTGGAGTGGCCACCCAGCAGCTCCATGTTCCCTCCATGTTAATCCTCTTCCCAGCATCTCTGGCTCTGTGCTGGTAACGGAAGCTGCATTCTGGAGCTGCTGGGTGGGGGCTTAGGGCAGTGGGAGCATGGAACTTGCTCCTTCTCTGTGTGACTCCATGCTTTGACTCCATGCTCCACTTCCCCTACCAGCACAGGGCTGCAGCCACTGGGAAGGGGGTTAGTGTTGTAGGAGCATAGAGCTGGGGGGCAACCCTGCCAACATCTGCCTGCTGGGGTTGGGGCTGCTCTACTGCACAGCGAGACCTGCTGTGGCAGGACCCTGTCTGCTTCTGGGTAGTACTACCCCCAGAGCAGTAGAGTTTGGGAGGATAGATAGATCATCTATAGGGCAGGAGGGGAGGGACTAGAAACAGTGCATCCTGGGATGCTGGAGAACTAAAGATTGCTAATTTTATCTCCCTGGAATGGACTGATGTTAGTGCAACATGAGCTGCCTGACACAAACTGGAGATACTCCTTGGCCTAAGTGGTGCAACTTTGCTATGCACATTTGGCGTGTGGTTTTCTGCTTTAACATGCAAACACTTGCATTTTAAGTGCTTTTAACAATGCCTTCAATAGTGTAGCTAATCAGGGGTAACTGGAGCACTAACCCCACGCACTGAATTAAGGGTGGTGACACAAGAATAGCACTTGTTGACCTGCTGGCCTAGCCACTGCCTCTACTATTGCCAGCAGCTCAACCACTAATGCTACCGTTTGCTCTGACACTGGCTAAGGAGTAGAAATGCCCAGGTATGCCTCTACAGTCTCTCACTGTTTCTCACTTTGCTTAGTGTATAAAGGCTGAGATATTCTAGCTCTTGGAGAATTACACAAAGCATCCATATCTTTTTTTTCCATTTCTTTTCTCCTATCCACATAATCAACTCTGTCAATAAAGGGCAAACCTAACTATAAGACACAATTTTAGCTTTTCTAAGTTTGTAATGCTCATGAGAATTAATGTCTATAATTGTGAATGAGAACTAGCTAAATTAGATAGTTTGTAATATATACTTCGCTGAGTATCATAAACCTAGTCCTAGCTACCACATTATTGAAAGTCTATCATTGTAAGTGGGTAAACGCTAGAACTAACGCACTTGTAAGTGCCTGGAAATGGCCAAACGATTCAATGCACCTCAGAAACCAACCTACTTACCCACCCTCTTCCCAAAAACAACTAAGTAAAAACAACTTTTTCATCAGTGAAAACCAGCTGAACCTGCAAACGACCAACAACCACCTACACAGAGAACTGCTTTCTGTTTCAATTCCAAAGGAAAATGAAAAGCGACGGGGAACTATAACAAATAAAGCAACTGGGAAATGCAGCCCAGCTGAAAAACAGTATAAAAAACCCAAGATAGGTGAAAATGAGTATAAAATTATAAAAATACTGGAAATCCTATATCATCAGGCAATTTATCATAGCAAACTATTTTAAACTCATATTCAGAATAATTGAAGACACCCTACTAATATACTTCAATGGCACTGTAAATTTAAGCGCACACATAGGACTTAATATTCTTAGTTAACAGATATAACTTTCTTTCATATTTACTTTTTAGGCCTTTTTTCCCCCCAGTAGATGAGTCTGTTTGAAGCCAAACACTATATGATGTGATGAAGTTTCCCTACTATTCCCCATGCTCCAGTCTCTTTCTGGAGAACACTCTGTTATAAATCAGTAGATTCTGAAAAAAAAATGAAACTCATATGGGACATCTTTTGGAAGTTATCCCCTTTTCATAAAGCAAAGGTCAGTACATAATGATGACAAACTCACCCTTCACAGAGAGCTCATCATTTCTCATCCTTGCTACTCTTAAAAGGTACCAATCTGGGGACTGGAAGTAAAAGATAAAACCAAGAAACCAACTTAGGTCTTCTCATGGGAGATCACCAGAGAAGTGGGGGTATCAGCAGACTGGTTCCCCATTCAAATCTAAAGCCATTCTGAAGAAGAAATTCCCTCTCTACCCCTATCTATTTGCTTCAAGGTGCTTTTCTTGCCAGTTCAATTATTCAGCAAGAAGCTAAAGTAAGCTTTGACATTTATATCCAGTTGAAACAACTTTGGCCACCACAAATAAGAGAAAACCACTCTCAGTACTACCCTTTTTTATCATACCTGGAAGTGCAAGTTGTGCATACCTGGCTACTGTTTTGCCAGCTGCAAAAAAATCACTCTCAGCAGCAAATAGCATCTGTAAACATATAAGAAATAGGAAGGGAATAGATCATCCTTTAAACTATTTTTGGCACCATATTGAATTATCACCATTTTTGGTGTCTGCAAGTCAATATAATAATCTTCATGTATTTTTAGGGATATAATGGACTTTACTTTGAATGTTAAATACCTGAATTTCATCTATCTGTTTTCCCCTTCCCCCAGCAGTCTCACTAAAAACTTAATTTCGTATGCATAGGATTCAGATTCTGCCTAAAGTGACCTGGAGTTTAGATTTGCACACTAGTGTTCCCTCATTATCATTAGTCAGAGCTTTGGGCTGCTCTACAAAAGCAAATGTCAATTTCATTCTCATTAAATCATTCACTCATTCCTTGAGTGAATAATAACAAGTGGTTTTTTACAGGATAAAATGTTGCTCTATTTCTTGCTTTTTCTTTGGCAACAATGTAATAATTATGCCTTTACAATAAACTGTTGCTGTGGGGTTTTGTTTTGTTTTGTTTTGTTTTGTTTTGGGGGGGGGTGCCTGGGAAGAGGGGGAGGAGAAATGATCAGCGTTTACACCTGAAAGTTAGCAGAACATCAGAAACTCATTAATGCAATAGTCCAATAGCATAGACTCTGCAAAAGCATCAGATCACCACAGAAAAATATAAAGTAATAATAGCTTCCTATTTCAATTATTGTCTTTATTTGAATACAAGATGATGTTTCCTCCCCCACCCCCCGCCATTTAACACGGGGACAAAAGCCCCTTGTCTTGGATGTGAGTACAAGCAAGGGGGAAAGCTGCTGCTGCACACAGATTCACACATGTTCAGGGCTGGAAGGGACCCCGCAAGATCATCAGGTCCATTCCCCCAGCTCTGGGCAGGAAAGACTGCTGGGTCCAAATAACCCACGCAAGGTTATTTGTAGTTTGACTTTGGCCACAACCTCAGCTCAGGGTCAGTCAGAGTTTCAGCAGCTGCCTCCCTGCCTATTTAACCCCTTCTAGCTTCTGCCTTCCCTTGGCTTCTTCCCCACCTCCCACCCTGCTGTTGACTCTGCCCTGGCCCTGCCATCTACCATCTGACTCCAGCCACAGCTCTGGCTCCAGAGCCAGAGCTGGTGCTGTCATAACCACTGCTGCATGACCAGGCAGGGGCCAGAGTGACCATACACTGTAAGCCCCAGGCTGAAGAAGGGCCAAATCCAGGGCTGGGGCTGGAACCAGGGGGTACGTGGTCAAAAAGGCAGGCAGAGACTGCAGAGGACAGAAGCTGTGGAAGCAGAGACAGCGGGGGGGGGGGGGGGAGACTGCCAGAAGTGGGGAAAGGGGTGGGGGCAGGTGCCTGGGGATGCAGGCACCACAGGGGGGATAGGTAGCCAGGGATCCTGGGGGACCAAGTGGTAGGGAGAAAAAGCAGCAAGAGAAAAAACGGGTGGGGAGGGACAGGGGACATGCTACTTGACTTCCCCACTGCCAGCCCGCTCCCCCACTGCCCCCCCCAGTACCTCCCCTGCTTTTTGCTTCCCCACTTCCTGCTTCACTACTGCCTGCTCCCCTACAACTGCTTGCCCCGCTGCAGCAGTGGGGCGGGAGGGGAGGACACACAAATGTAAGATGAACTTCCAATAATTAGATTATATGCATGGACCCTTATAACACATTTATAAATGTTCATGTATACAATGAAATTATGGGGGAGGCCTCTTCATTTCAAAGTTATCTTGGTTTCAGATAAGTATACCATTTTTTGTTGTAGCCCTACCTAATGCATATGTTATCCATGCTATCCACTGTAGAGTTATATATCCAAAAAGAAAATCTCTTCTCCCAAGAGCTGATACCCACTGAGTTCAGCAGCACTAAGATTATAGTTACAGTCAAATTTCTGATTATAATTGTCCTTAAAAGTATTGTGATTTACCTTTTCTGGTCAGTCTTTTTATGAAACACAGTAAGTCATGAATCTTAGTATTTTTATGAAACTGTTGAAAAACGTTGTTTAAGATAATTGTTCAGATGGAGCCCAAACAATGCTAACACTTGTTTGGTTCACTGAGGAAACCCACTCAAGTTACCTTATTTCTTTGGAATGAAAGTAAGGCAAACAGAGTATGATTTTCAGACACGAAAATTAACACTATCTTAACGCTTCTCTTACCAAAGTCAGTGCAAGTTTTATCATTAATAATAGTACAAAAGATTTAGGCAAATATGGAGTGTTTTAGAAAAACCAAGCATTGCTGCTTAGTATGCACAGAGAAAAAGGAAGGAAAGAGAGATGCAGTAGCAAGGGGACTATAATGTTAAGTGTAGTGAGTATTTAAAGCAATTATAATGCAAGTATTCCAAAGCAGTTGAACCCTTAGATGGTGATATTGTTCTTTCCCTACCTGAGGATAATGGGAATTCTGTACACAAAAGGGCTATGGAGTTGGGTCCCTGCTCTCAAATATAGTCAGAATAGTTCTGGCTCATGTGGCCTTTGAGGCATGCTAGGCCCTTGAGGGAGCACTGTACCACATAGAGGATGGCTGTCTTCAATACATGTTCTGTTGTGACTGGTCTGGGCAACTGGGAAGGCTCAGTGGTGGACTGTGACTCCAAGCTCGCACCCTACCCTGGGCCTTCACTAGGCTGCTTTTTGCTTTTTTCCTTTGTGTGGGAAGTTGAAGGATTTGTTACTTGTACTATTGGATAGAGTAAGGTAGAAATTGTTTGTTTATAGAGGGCTTTGGTTTGTACAACCATGTGGCCAGGTGTCCTGACCACATAATGGCATGTTAGGCACGACATGTAATACTGCAAAGGTGTCTATCATGGTGGGATGTTATGAGTGTAATGGCATGGTGCTCTTAGTTTGATTGAAATTTGTTTGTCTTTGTTTTGTATATTGGGCCTGGACCCCAGAGAGGCCAACTTTTTGTACCCCAAACCCCTGAATAAAGTAGCTAAAAAGTCAAAGTCCTTCCTTCCTTCCTTCATTCCTTCCTCCCTCCATTGACATAAATGGGCCACTTACTTTTAAAACTAAATTCTGATTTCTTTCAAAACCATAGAGAAACAGAATTTTTAAATTGCTTCTTTGGCCTTTTAATGAAACGAACTCTAGACAGTTCCCATTTAATTCACTCTTTTATCAAGGCTACCAGTTCCTTTTATGGTTTAGTATGGAACGTGACCTATACAATAGGAAGGCATTTTAAGTATGCTAAATTGTCCATTTTAACACACGAACCTTTAAAACCTCTCCAATGTTTATTCATAATTATATCATTTAAAGTACAAAGGGTCTCGAGCAGGTCACTGAGGTCAAGGGGACACTTTTTATTGACTTCAGTGGTCACATCTACATGAGATGCCATAATGCACAGTAACCTATTATACTGTGCATTAGTGTGTCATGGCAAACCATAATAATGCACTAATGCACAGTAGACTAAGTCTAGTGTGCATTAAGCATCACAAAAAAAAAAAAATGTTCACCTTTACTACTGCGCTTCAGTGTGGCCTAGTGTGCCTTTATTTAGTACCCCATATTATAGGTAGTAAACTTAGTGTGCAGTAACAAAGGCACATTAATGGATGTGTAGATAAGCCCAATCAGCCTTAAAACTAGTTCATAAGGAACAGGAGTTGTACTTATTGTTCTTAGAATTAGTGACCCATTTGAAAAGCAACATAGAAAGATCGCATAAAAGCCTGTGATTGATATTAAGGCCATCACTGTGTGTTAGACATGCTGGCTGAAATGGTCTCAAACACAATGTGCCTCCTTTTATCAGCTTCCTCCCAAACCAGAAATATAGTCTATATCTGCACTGTATTACAAGTGAGTTTGTTAGCTGGTAGGTCACTCAGTGGTGCTTATAAGTATTCTGGAGGGTCACATGGATTAAATCACACTACTTCAACTTTAGAAGCACTCTTCCCAAAAGAATGCCATATTTGAGCACATCACCTCCAGCCAGTGTAAGATTATCATGTAGTCATAGAATAAATATCATAAATGGGATTAAGTAATAAAAAGTAGGTGACATTAGCAAAGGAAAATCTAACATGGCTACAACTGTACCTAAATTTTGGCTCTTTTTATAATCTGTCTTAGTGTGCTCTGAAAATGATCTGTCTCCTTCAGTATGCCAACAACATGAACAGCATGAAACTTTAGATGCATACATTGGAAAAATTAGATGTAATGGGAAGTATTCATGGAAGAGCACTCTGAGCATAATTTGATTTAAAATACCCCTAAATGTAACTGGAGTACTAATTGAAGCAAGTTAAACTTAGGTGGAAGCAGTGAAGAGGCAGGTTAATAAGCAATACTGTATTTACCGCACACAATATTGTACTGTACACTGTACTATACATTGTCATACCGTGTCTCCTGGATGCTGAGCTGACACTAACTGCTGAATGGAGTCAATAAAAGTGAGGAATGTCACAGGCAGCAACTTGCTGTACTCATTGATTTCTTTGAAAATGTAACTGTGTCATAAAGGGGGGTGCTTGTATCTCAAGGCATTTTCAAAGTATTGCAAGATTTCTGAGTTACTCTAAGACTTGAGAATGGGACAAAATGTAATGAGATGATTGTGCAGCCAATGTGAGGGAAAAAATGTTTTTCCCTTCAGTGTGACAGACAGGTGAAAAGAGTAGCAACTTTGAGCTAACAACTTTTCTTAGTCCTTTCTTTGGGCAGATTCCATTTCAGTAATGCCACCAAGATCAAAAGAAAATTTGTGTATCTGTTATCTAGCTGGGGGGAAAGGCAGAGGAAGCAGGCTGATATATGACAGTATTGTTGATTTTTATTTGTGGTTTTACACCTAACCAAAGAAGGAGATGAGAAAGGCATGCCATGAACAAGAAGCATCGCTTTAGTAGATAAAGTGTAAGCAAGGCAGAGAAACCAAACCTTCAACACATTTTTTCCTTCATAGTTCATTGCGTCTTTTGCTATATACCTAATATGAAAGAAACATATACACACAGAGATGGATACATGTCATTGTTTATTAACTATAATCTGCATCAGGGGTGGATCTAGGATTCTGCAAAATGGGGTATGGGAGCAGCAATCAACATTGTAGGGGATCCCCCAACCCACCAGTGTGGGCAGACTGCACTGCAGGAGCATCAGCTAGGGACTTTAAGTTCCCACAACAGGTAAGAATATCCCGCTGTAACAGGTCGCCCTCCCCAGCACCATCTTTTGGGTTATCCGCACCCTATGTGGAGCACCCTTGGAGTCCCCTTAAGGTTTCTCGTGTTCCACTCTCTACTCACCTGCTACATCTTGATGGAAATATTATACCAATGTTCTAGTAAGCGGGAGACTGCCTATTGTTTATGTATGTTGGGGTCCTCCACCACCACTCGCCTTGACCCCAGTCTTTCTCTAGCTAGGCCTCCCCATCTAAACCCACCAGATAGGGTTCGACTCTGAGGCTCTAGCTCTTTGGTCTTGGGACTCATGGCCCCCCTTTTTGCTCCAATCTGGATCCCAGACTCCCCAGCCCAGAGGCTGGTCCACTAGCCCCACAGCTGGGTGGTTGCAAGTTCAAAACTAGGCAGTAGCCCTGAACCTCCACCATCCTAGTCCAAAAAAACGCCAAAAAATGCTCAGTCACACCCTGGGTGCACCAGGGCACCCTGGCCTTTTAGGATTGCCCTCTCTGGCACTAGGCGTGTGCCCCTGAATGCTGCACCCTCTCTGTCACTGGGCCGGTGCACCTCAAATACTACGCCCACACTGGTGCCGGAGTCCCCACGGTATAGTGGGGCTCCAATGAGGCCTTTTCCTTCCCCACTAGCCTCATCTGAACCACCGGTGTTATTTAATAACAAAAAAATATATAAGCAGTCTGTCCATGGGTCCACCGCCACCAAATAAATATGATTAAAGAAGGCAGCCCACCGGCTTACATTTACTCAGGGGGTCATGCTTCTGCTCCCCACCGTCGGCTACAGTCCTTCTTCTGGGGTTGCTGCTGCTTCTCCGGGGTCCTCACTAGTTCCCCTCCTCCAGCCTTTGGATCGCTCACCAAGCCTCTCCATGGAGCTGTTATATGCACTCCTTCTCCTTTGGCTGCTGGGTCTTACTGCTGCCCAGCCCAGGGTTATTATAGTTCTGGCCTGTCCCCTTCTGGTCACCTGACCAGCTGGCCTAGCTCAGCTTTTAACCCCCACCTTACCAGCACACTGTACCCAGAAAGTTCTGGTTTTAAAGGGGCCGACCTGCCTTTTGGTAATAGGGCTAGGGTTCCCTGTTACTCCCCTTTATCCTCCATGCTTAGACGTGTATCATCTGCCCTCCACTTTCCCCTCCCCCCTCACCTGCCACTGCTGCTTTCCCTGATGTCCCAGAGGTGAAGAAAACCCTAGAGTCATTTCTGCCCATTTCAGCTGGGCTGCAAAGGGACCAGGCTGAGCCCCTTTAAAAAGTCGCCAGCTACTGCTTCCACAGCATGGTTCATTGTGATAGAGAGGAGTGGCTATACCACTGCACCCTTCTGGATCCATCACAGATCTATATATGATCCCTAAAAACACAACCATGGTGCTGGTCTGGCATAATTCTTCTTCCTTCCAAGTAACAGAAGACAGTGAACCCCACTAGAGGGTTTATAATGTATTTAAAGGGAGGCCATCCAATTTCTATACACAACAACACTAAAGAGCTATCATTAGAAATGACTCTGGAGAAAAAAACTGGTTTGAGATTAATAGGTAGAAAAGCCAGTTTGTAAAGAGTTGCTCTGTGAAAATTCAAATGAGGAACAAACAATGGCAGCTCTTTAGAAATTGGCTTTTCCACCTAGGAGAAGCCCTACCATCTCTGGTTTCTCCTTTGCAAGGTGAAGCTTCTTTTCTACCTGGGATAACTCTTGCTATACTTTGTTGTCTCCTTTGCCTCATGAAGAGCATGTGAGCCCAAAAGCTTGCAAATAATTTTTTTAAAACTATTTAGTCTAATAAAAGATATCACCTCTACCCCAAGAGTTTTGTCTGCCCTTAGTCCAACACAGCTACAACCAATATCTCTAAACACTGTCTCTGAACATCCTGATCTTTAATATGGTATACAAAAATCACCACAACCTAATATCAATTTAATTTCATATGACTATTTTGAGGAAGGATTTGAATATTTACTGCCCCTCCAGCTGTTCTTACAAACTTATTGGTAACACCAGGGAAGCCATTCCAATGTGTTCTCACATTTCACTATCTCTGAACTTTATTCCACTGGGTTCCTCATTACCGGTTCAATTGCCAAGTTTTGTGCCTTGCTTTTATCAACCTCCTACTCATTGTCCTCATTCCACTGTAATGGGGTATTAATTTTTCAAATGTAGCTTCCCTGATGTCATACTCACTGGGTATAAATTGCTCCAGGGATTCCTTGGATGTGTATTCTTTTATTGTGTTAATGTCACCATTAGTTCTGATTGCCTCTTTAAGTGCCTTCTTGTGTTCTGCTGAGGGAGTTACAGATTCGTATTGTCGTCTTTTTTGGGCAATTTTACTTTAATGTTTTGTTTGTTTGCAATCTTTCCCTGATTTGTACAGGAGCTTTTTCCTCAATTTTCCTTCAAAGAGGATTCCAGTTGTGTTATTGGGTGGTATCCAAAGCAGTTTTCCATCATTTTGGACAGTTTTATACTTGCTTAATGAAGTTAGAGTTTCTGTTTCAGAGATGTTGCTTGCCTTATTTAGTGGGCTTTTAGTCATGCACACTATAAATGACTCTTTTGTCTGCTGAATCTTTTCAATTTCCTTCTGTGTATTTGGTGTTTCTTGTAATATTATTCAGAGTTATGACCAGTTGCAGCTGTGTGATTTCATAGCTGAGAATTGCAGAACATTTTGCTTATCAAAAACTTCTTAGCAGCTGGTGGCATTTTTTTCTTTTACTTTTGTGTCATACTAGGTAACAGAATTCACTAAATCCCCAATAATACATTTCTCTTGGATGTAATTTACCTGTGCATGCATGAATAAGTGCTATTTAATGGGATATGTATGCAGACCTAGGAAGACTGAATTTCTTCTGTCAACTTTATTCCTTGGTTAAAAATTACTCTATGCATTTTTGTAGACCCACAACAAATTTAGATTCATCCTATGCAAGCCTACATTTAGATCAGTGGGTTTGTTCATCCTCAAAGAACCTGGTGAACTGAAACATAACACTGTCCTTGGAAAAGAAAAATAAAACAATTTCAGTGTCCTGTTACAATTGAATTTTCTTCCTGGATGTGATATTAGAGGGATGGAATTGGGATTGTGATATTTAAAAACACAGGGCCATATCCAGAGGCAACCCGAGCAGGGTGTGGGGCCTGGGGCAAATCAGCCCATGCAGGGCCCCACCCTCACTCTGATCCTACAGGCCCCAGACCTCAAGATGCTGTCACTTCCATTGGCGGTGGGGGGGGGGGGAAGGGAGCGGCTGCACATGGAGCCATCACTTCACCTGGCTCCACAGGGCCCCCCAAAGTGCAGGGCCCAGGGCAGTTGCCCTGATTTGCGCCCCCTTAGGAATGGCCCTGGCCATATCTTCTGTTACCATAAAGTGACAGAATCCTATTGTAGTAAATTAAGCTATGTTGATTTTTACCAATTGAAAATGTTCCCTATGATTCTCTACAATAAGTATTGACTCTTTCCAATACTATCTCTAATAGTACTATTAAGGAATAGCAGACCATATTTGCTGTTGAGTTTCTCTCATTTACTACAGTAAAATTATTTAGCCCATATTCTTAAGAGGAACATCTGAAAAGTGACCATTTACTTGTTCATTCAGGAGGTTTGAAACCAGCTAGTATTACCTCTTCATAGTATGTATTCAATGCAGCAAAAGCTGTAACATACATACATACATACATACCCTGGGCTAACTAGTGCACATCAGATATCCCTAAGTAAAAGCACAGTAAAGACAAGGCACTTCAGTTTTACTACAAAGTAGACTCAGGCGGTGGCAGGGGCATATCCACATCTAAAACCATGAGCATATCCATAGCCATATCCAATATGTACAACAAATATTCTTAGTGTTGAAGGCAAAGGTTGAAAATAGCTTTAGACATTCATAATTTCAATGTAAATCCCAACAAGTTTCTACCAGAACTCCATCATTTATACCTAACCACATTTTAAAGATGAACTTTGGGGGAAAAAAGAAGAGCTTGTGCATTTTCAGTCTCCTCGTGCTTTAGTAACAAGAACACAAGACTATAAGGCCCACGTCTTTAGTTCCTGGTGCTCTCAGGCAACTACTTTATTTACTCAAATATATGATGACCCTGAATATAAGACAATTTCCTAATAATTAGATTCTATATACGGAAAATTTATAAATTTGTTATAATTTTCTAGGTATAAAATCTAACTATTGTAGATTTGCTTTGAATTTGTCCCCTTTCCACTGCTACAGCAAGGAAAATAAATATGGTAGTCAAGTAGACCCCATCCAACTTCTCCCTGCAGCCCCTTCCCTCCCTTCTTACTGTCAGACCCTGCTCTTCTGTAGCACATACAAATGAGAGGCAATTTGAAAACACTGACCTTGAAATAAACATAGCTGCTTGTAGTAATTCACATATGGACAAATCAGTACAGATGCCTGTAGACTTAGTTCATCCAGAATTGATGTGTTTTACCTGTTTTTGGAAGTACTGCAAATTTTAGCACAGGCACTTCATAAACACACTTTTAAGCAGCACTTTGGCACCAACTTTATACATACATATAGTACAAACTATACATGGTATTAGTCCAAAACCAAAAAAAACATGATTTAGCACATAGTATATTGGGCTGGGCCCCAGCAGAGTCGATAGCATTTCAGGCCATGGTGACCCCACAGTTCAGGACTCACACACACACCACTAAAAAGGAGAGAGGATTGTTAACACCTGTTGAATGAAGAGCTTAGAAGGAATCAAGTACATTATAATGAGCCATGAAATTAATTGACACCTTCACTGCTGACCGAGTCAAAATGCTGCTGCCATTGCCAGGCACTGTGGGCATCTACACATGTACCCAATACTTGCTCTTATGTGTACTAGTTAGACTCAATATCTGCTAATTAGCACACTCTAGTAGCCTCATGTATTCAGTGTCCTTGTGCTTCAAAATGGCAGCAAGGGTGTTTTAACTAAAGCTTTAGTTAACATGCCCCTGCCACCATTTTGAAGCATGGGGTTCTGAATACACAAGACAGGCACATCAATTAGAGCAGCTCCTCAGAGTCTCTTTAATTTAAGTGCTCCCCGCAACCCAAAAGCACATGTAAAGGTGTCATAGTTTCATAGTTGGTAGGGTCAGAAGGGACCTGAGCAGATCATCAAGTCCGACCCCCTGCCATGGCAGAAAAGAGTACTGGGGTCAAACAACCCTGGCAAGATGTTCATCTGGCCTCCTCTTAAAGACCTCCAGGGTAGGAGCCAGCACCACTTCTCTTGGAAGTTGGTTCCAGATCCTAGCCACCCTGACATTGAAGTAGTGCCTCCTGATGTCTAGCTTAAATCTACTCTCTGCCAGCTTGTGACAGTTATTTCTTGTCACTCCTGGGAGTGTTTGAGGGAACAGGGACTCCCCCAGTGCCTGCTGGTCCCCCCGACTAGTTTGTAAGTGGCTACTAGATCCCGCCTCAGCCTTCTCTTGTGGAGGCTGAACAGGTTCAGGTCCCTTAGCCTCTCCTTGTAGGGCCTGCCCTGCTGACTCATGATCATGCGGGTGGCCCTTCTCTGGACCCTCTCCATGTTGTCCACATCCCTCCTGAATTGTGGCACCCAGAACTGGACACAGTACTTCAACTGCGGCCTGACCAGTATCGCATAGAGGGGGAGGATCACCTGCTTGGACCTGCTTGAGATGCATTTGTGGATTTATGACAAGGTGTGGTTGGCCTTCCTGACCGCATCCCCACACTGTTGGCCCATGTTCATTTTGGCATCAATAATGACTCCAAGATCCTTTTCTGCTTCTGCACTGACGAGAAGGGAGTTCCCCAGCCTGTAGGTATGCTCCTGGTTCTTCCTCCCCAGGTGCAGTACCTTTCAGTTGTCAGTGTTGAAACCCATCCTGTTCTCATCTGCCCATCCCTGTAACCTGTCCAGGTCTAATTACAGCCTATTCCTCCCTTCTAGCATGCCCACTTCTCCCCACATCTTAGTGTCATCTGCGGATTTGAACAGGGTGCTTTTTACCCCCTCATCCAAGTCGCTGATGAAGATATTGAACAGTGCAGGCCCAAGGACCAAGCCCTGAGGAACCCCACTGCCCACATCCCTCCAGGTTGAATAAGATCCATCCACCACCACTCTCTGGGTGCGGCCCTTCAGCCAATTAGTGACCCATCTGACTGTGTAGGTATCGACGCCCTAGTCTCCAATTTTTTAATAAGAATGGGGTTTGAGACATAGGTGTCCCCATAGGTGTTGAAGTCCTTCCTAAAATCCAGAAAGACTATATCCACCACGATACCTGCATCTAAGGAATTTGTGACCTGGTCATAGAAGCCCACCAGGTTGGTCTGACAGGACCTACCTCTAATGGCAGGACCTGCATCCTTTGTTTTAAATGTTGGGTGGATGAGGTATCAAAGTGTGGTGGCAATGCAGGGGGAAGGCTGACTGCACCAGGATCCACTACCAGCAGGTTGGTAGTTTTTGAGAAAGTGGACTGGATACCAGAAAACAAAACAAAGTGTTCCTATTAATGGGATTACCTGCCAACATCACAGTGTGCAAGTGCTGCTGTATGGGGACATGTGTCCATCAGGGTGGAAGAATGCCTTAGGCAGGACAACTGTGGCACACCTATGATCCAAACCTGTAAGTGCATTGGTGAGGTGATTGGGATTATCTCCAGCTGCTACTCTCAATAAAGAGGTCACAAAAATATCAAGAGAAGGATCACTCTTTTCATTATCAGACTTCCTGAATTGGAGAGTGCCTATGGGAGCAGATGAATGATATTTCATAGACATTAGGGCTGGAAGGGACCTCGGAAGATCATCGAGTCCAGCCCCCTGCCCAAAGGGCAGGAAAATATGTTCTAGTGAACAGCTGACCATAACACACTACTGTTGTGGTGTAGTCAGGTCCTGTGTGTCCTGGCTGCATTAAATGTTGTCTCACTGTGGACATCAAATACTCCACGTTCAAATGTTCCTCAATACTTGTTGAGGCAAGTGACTATAATTGCATTGAAGATGATTTTTTTATGGCCCACATTGTCACAGTATCCAATTACATGCTTGAGCACTCATACTTGAAGACATAAAATTCCAGAACTATTAAATGTGCTTTAAGCAACTACTGTAACAGGAAATAATTATTGTTTTTGTACATCTGAGTCACTAATTGTGCAATTATGATGCATTCTTTGAAATTCTAGACCCGGCTGCTTTTCAGCTATTCAACCTTCTTTAAAGTTGCAAAGCTCTTGAATTAGAAGCTACTACACAGAAACTCCATTGAAAAAGCTTAAAACAGGCAAGATACACTGAAAAGCTCACATCCTGCACAGGCATACCTGATGCCCCAGTGAAGATGTAAAGGCTGTTCTCCATTTTGTACCATCAAAATGATCATGTCCATTGCTGGGTGCAGATATCCATGCCCAAAGGAGCACTTAAAAAATGGCTGAATGTAGTGGGTCTGTAGCTGGGGTGGCAAACTCACCCTCTGGCAGCCACCTGGGTCCCACCCTGCTTACCCTCTCTGGCCTCTCATGGACCAATCCTGATATCTCACCAGCCACACCTTTTTGTGATGATTGGACAGGGACAGCAAGGACATTTTGCCTTGAGTTTTAGACTCTTTTTTGAGCTGAGGACCCCTGGCCTTGGATCACTTTACTCTGGCTGGGCCTCTCCACCTGAGGTCCACTGTCTCAGGACTCTAAGCACCAGGGCCACTGCTCCAGCCACTTCACAGGCTCTGGGCCCCTTGTCCCTTGGTCTTGCCTTTGTGGGCTCCAGATCTTTGGCCTCCCCAATCTTTGCTGTCAGACACCACAGTCTTTCTGCTAACAGCAGCCTTCACCCATTTAAAGGATCTAGGAACAGGGGTGCCCCTGGCACTTTTCTCAGTGGCCTCCTCCTCCCCTACATCCACAACCTGGTCCCCCAGTATTTAAACAGAAATGAAAAAAATATGAGCATCTGCACCCAAGCAGAAGTCCCCCACCCTGGGTTAACATCACACTGGGGCAACAAGCTACAAAACCAGACCCTAAAATACTTATGTACAGAATTCTGGTGGTGGTGGTGGGAGGGGTGGCGGCTTTCTGCAGCTTTCTTGCAGTTTGGAGTCAGGCCCTGCTCCTCCCCAGAGCTCTGCTTTGTGCAGCATGCAGGGTCAGACTGCCCCACCTACCTCAGGCCCTGGGCTTATATACCTCTTTCTCTGGGTCACCTCTGCCCCAGACCTGTGAATCACCAGTTGCCCTGTACTGGCCACACCTGGGGTGGGTGGCCATTTTATTCAAAGGCCCTCTGCCAGTCTCAGTTTACCCAGGAGACAGGAGCTAGCCAGCTGATCCCTAGTTCTCTCTGTCCTTCAGTGACAGGGTGGGGGCCCTGTTACACAGAAGACCGAAACCATAACACTCAAATAGAGAAGAACATCTTTGAAATGTTTGGTTTTGTAGAGCCTCCTGAAATGTGTGCACCCTCCAACGGAATATTACAACGGGTTTCTTGGTCCTCTGGCATCCCATTGTTCTCTGCTCCTCACTCCATCCCATAAAGTTTGGCAGGCTGGAAAGTAGAACAAAGAGCCAATGAATGTTGTCTTGTGCACTTGGCTGTCCTTGGGACCCCGCAGAGGCCAGGAGCCAACAGGCTTGCATAGATATCTGCTTTCTAGCCTCTTCTCTGAAGAACACTTTTGTTGTGTAACTTTTCAGTTATTTTGAAGCATTCCAGAAGTGGGGTGGTGGGGATACATGTCTGGCCAGGCCTGAAACACTGCAAATCTGAAGCAGTCCATACTGAAGTGGAATTTGGGATACTTCAAATACATGTTTCTCCATATTCTCTGTGGTCTAATCCAAAGCTTGTTGATGTCAATACCTATTTTTCCACTGACTTTAGAAGGTTTTGCCCTAGGGCCATCATCAAAGATCAGGAAATTGCAACTCAATAATATATTTTGGACTCTAAATTAAATTATCTTTAATATATCTTAGGGATGGGGGTTGAGGGAAAAGAAAACTGACTTCAATTCTTTTTTTCTTGGGGATAATGTACTCAAAGAGGGGCGAATACATTAAAGCTGCCTGTCAATGAAAAAAGAATGACTTATTCCCTCAAATAGCTTGACACTTTCACTCTAATCACAGGCCAGTCCCATATATAATACAAGAGTTAGCAGTTTAAAACAGCCATTTGTATTACATTTTCCAGGCCATTTTGCAGGGCCTTGCAAACATCATAAAGGAAAGCTTTCACTAGGTAGGACTAAAATGAATTCAGAGACAAGGAACAGTAAAATAAAAGATGCCTTATTTAATAAAGTCTTAGAAAGTTTCACCTGACTCTGAAATGGAGATTTTCAAAGCTGCCTGAGAAATGTAAATGCTCAATTTCCACTTTCCAAATCACAGCTGAGGGTCCAAATGCTAGTTCCCTTAGAAAATCTCAGAATTACAACATAGAATCTAGCAGAATACTAGAATAAATCAAGGTTTATTTTACTCCCAGAAATATATTTTTTTTAACTTTAAAAAAAATATAAACCAGTGCATATTACACAAGGTACCCTTAGAACTCAAGGGATAGACTTGCAATCAGAAATGGTGTAGGGACTTTCTCATTAGACTAGTAGTGGTGAGAAGCAACCCATGGATGTTTGCTGACATATTCTAGTTAAATTTTATAAAGATGGAGTTGAAGGATGATAAGGGAGGACACAAAGGCTTATTTATTTAAAAAAAAAAAAAAGGTCAAGATGTTGGACAGGATTAGTTCACTGAGGTAGCTTGACAGTTTAGGGCAAGAAAATGTCATTGTTGTTGTAAGGGGAAGAAAAGGAGGATGTTATTGGGCGGGGTGGAGGGATGGAAAGAACAGAAGAAGGGAGATTTCCATGGATGCTATTAAATTCCTCCTTTAAAAATGTTATTAAGATCCTGAATGAAATGAGAGAGGAGAGCATGGGGAAGTGACAGGAGTGAGTTGAAAACTGCAAATGAGTGGCTATAAGAATGTTGCAGCACTTCCCCTTGGCAAGATATATGATAGTGCTGAACGTAGAGGAAGCATAATTGTAGCGGAATAAATCTGCACAATAAAGAGACTTTCTCCAGAAAACAGCAGAGGGACAGGTCTATGACAAATACACAAGAAAGAATGTGATAATGAATATTGTCAGGGAAACTGTCCACAATGCTCACCTAGTTGAAAGCTCTAACCTGTATAAATAGTAACACCACAGTTCTTTTTCTTTTTTGGCTTGAGTCATTCCTACAGCAATTCCACTGTAGCTTGAGGTTAAAATCTCTTTATGACTCATATCTATTTGCAGTTTATCAGTTTCTTTCCGATCATGAGTATGCCCAGAATACTTTCACAATCTCCTTTAAATTAACAACCTTCAAATACCCCTCTTTTATCTTAGGCTAACTTTGCGTTTATATTAATATGAAACGCAAGACTGTCAAATGATTTCATACACTTTATCCATATAATTGTTTTATTGATAATTGTTGATATTTTCCAGCAGTATTTCCTGAGAGTATGTGTTTAATTACACTGGTATAATTAAATGAGTTATTCTTTGACCATTGTTGCTTCATTGCATCCCATTGAAACTTTATTAGGTTTTTCTTATGTGTTTTCAGATTGACTCATGTGATGCTAGTATTAGAGATTTCTTACTATATTAGAGATTGCTTACTATATGTCTTGACCTCTAAGGCATATACCTTTATCTTGTTGAAATGCTGAATCATTCCCTTTCTCAAAATGTTAATACTGATTGATCTATTTATTCACTCTTGGGTGAGATTAGACATAAATCCAGCCTTTTCCCCTGGCGATGTGCATTGTTAGTTTCAATGTAGTCTGTAAAGGACCCAGTCCTACAGCTGGTCTGTATAAGCACAAGGGTCCAATCAATACAGTAGCAGGATCTATGCTGCCTATTCAGCTTACGTGATCAAACACTATATTATGGGAAGATGTTTGCTTATATATAGTGTCTTGTTCTGTATCCTCTCTCTGTCTTTGCAGTATTCTAATCAGCTTTAGTTGTTATTGTTATATTTATTATAACAATCTTGTCATTTTTATGTCAATAGTGTGAATAATATTTGAATGTACTTGTTTGAGGTCTCTGTACACAGGCTGTGATTTTTTTCTTAATGAGAACACATAACAAAAAACACTTCCATACTATCCTCTCTGATTCAACCCAATCCTGATGATTCTTGGTTAAAATTATCCAACAAAGTCTGTTTCCTCCTGTATTTGAAACAGGTATAACTTGTTACATTATCCTTGCCTGCTTTAGAAACAAAACTATGCTATGCATAATCTGGCAATTTTTTTAAAAACATATTGTCACATGCTTCACAACCCTGCACAGGTTGTTCCAATAGATAATTCCCTTAATTATTAAAAACTTGTTCCTTATTCTCAGAACAAATTTCTCTAGCTTCAGCTTCCCAACTTTGAATTTTATCTTATAAGGGCTATTACCCTTTAAATAAATTAGATTACCATGTAAAGGAATATACCTTCAGTCCCATTTAAACAGCACTCCCACTGAATATGCTCTAGAATATACCTTTGTAAAGTAATGAATCCTCCTTCCTTTATGAGTCCTATGATGTTTAGACTTAACATGATGGTGTTCATAGACTTCAAAAGGTCAGAAGAAATCAAAGATCATTTATTGTTAACTCCTACCTACTAGAAATTATCAGGCCTTTTAGTCTCAGAAGCTGCAGTTGATCATTATTGTCTTCATAACATGGTGTAAAGGTGGTCCAAACTGTGATGGTTTACAAAAGATTGCCTATTACAGTAAATGGCTGATCTAGCCAACATTGTGAAATGAGATAGAAAGCAGATGCAAAGGTGTGTCTATCTTAAAGGAATGGTTCTTCTACATTCCTCCCAGCTGCTTGAAGAGGAAAGGAAGCTGTCATGAGCTAACTATCCAGTGATTAATTTGTTCTAGTATAAAGTCTGTGGTTTTGTAAACAAAAGTCCTTAAGAGAGGGATGCATCTGTAGATATGTGTCTTTATGAGATGGGCTGCTATGTACTGCCCATCAGATTACAGTGTGTGGCCCAAGTCCAGATATGGGATCAGAATATCTTGTGACTCTATTAACAGATATGAAACGTTTTATTTAAGCTTAGCTTTTCTTCAGTGGAGTAAAAGTGACATGGAATTATACTCTATTTTGAAATAGGTACATTGTCAAGAAACCTTGATAGAACACACCAAGTCTCATTAAAGTACAGATGCTGTTTGCCTTACACGGTGGTAGAGAAAGAGTTGGTAAGACTTTTTCTCCTATTCAACAATGAAATATATAAACTGTGTGGCAGCACAGCTGGAGAAAACCTAGGTCATGCCCTTGCTCTGTATTTATCTCCTTGCAGTTCTTGAAGCCATTAATAAAGACAGCACTGACAGATTTCCTGCCGAGTAGGCAGCTGTAGGCAGATCTTGACATAGTGAACTGAGTTGGAGAATTAACATGGTGCTTAAAAGTTCTGGGTATGTTTTGTCCACATCATGGAATACAGAGACTGCAGAACTTACTTTTCAAAATAAGAAGGAATGACCCTTCAAGGATGAGGAAATAGTTAGGGAGACTCTAGTCACAATAAAAATCTGTTGTTTGCTTTAAAAGTACATTTTTCAGTATCTTGGATCAAGATTAGCCAATTACATTTTGTCCTCACTTAAAAATGGGAACAATGTGCATCTTTCAGGACTAAAGATTAATTTTCTCCTTAAACTAGGATGTACTGCACTAGTGTGGATGGCAATACATGGTAGATAATTGATAAAGTAGCTTAGTTCTGGAATCAGAGGGCCAAATATTATATTTACATTTTTCTTGCTGAAGGAGCTCAACTGCTTATCAAACCAATTTAGGCTGGAGGATGTTTATTGCAATTATAGTTATGGAATACACTGAGATTATGTGTGTTCTGAACTATATTAAGCCTACATGGGCGTGTCCAGATGAGCGTGGTCATGCAGTATGTGGCACTGCACTGCACAGTCTGGTGTTCTCCTCACTGCAAGCAAACGCTGCCCAAGCATATGCTTCACTGGGGTTTTTTTCTGCAGGTTTTTGTTGACCCATGGGAGGCCCCCAGGCATTGGCGATGTGTAGGAGGTGCACGCGGGTACACGTGCACCCCCTGAGATTGGCTGTGCACCCCCTGGAAGCACCAGCTGGAAACCAAAAGTACACTTCTGGTTTCACCACTGGCTCAGGAATTGGCTGTTGGGGGACCCACAGCCACTGGGTGATCGGCCACTGGGGGACTTCCCCCCCTGTCGGCAATCTGGTGGCCCCCCAGATCTGGGAGGCACCAGTCGCCCATGTCCCTAGGACTCCAGATAAGACTGCTGAGGCCAGCCCAGTGCTGGCCCCAACCTCCCCTACCCCACCCAGGCCAATTTGCTGCATGCCAAATCATGCATGGCATGGGCATTCCCCAGGGACAACTAGTGGCGGTGCAAAGTATGTTGCTGCTACCTGTCTCTGAGGATCTAAATGTCCACACATCTGGATGTACCCAATCTGTCCAAGCCAAATCACTTGCCATGCTTTATATACCTAACTTCTTTATCATGAGTTCACACTGACAGTACACAAGAATGAAATTTTCACATAAAGATTAACGGTGAACATGGCAATAAAGTTAAATAGGGAATATTTAATGATGAACAATTTATACACGATTGAAATGTAGCTAATTTTTCAAAAACATTTTAAAGTAATACAACTTGCAGGTCCTTTACTTATCTTTTTGCATGTTAATTTAGAACAATGTTAGCTATAACATTGTTTTGAAAATTCTAAACACACCACTTAGTCAACTAAACAAGTTGTGTGACTTGTAATAAGGGCCAAAATCCAGGGTCTAGACTTGAAAACAAAAATGAGAAGGAACTATGCAGTGATAATTCAAGGGCTAGACTACTGAAAAGACCTTGCATTATTATTATGTTATTTGAATGCTGGTGTAGAAGAGAATCCTTTGGATTTACATAGCAATTTTATCCCAGCAATTTCAAAGTGTTTTATAAAATGTGGGTGAGTATTTTTTAAATTTATTTTACAGAAGAGGATTCTGAAAATTAAGTGACTTGTCCAAACAGATCGATGGCAAACTCAGGAACAGAAATGCATATCAGACCTGCCCTACCACTAGATAATTCTATTGATTGTTGGTTGCAGCTGGATATAGGTACCATGGAAATTCTTATTACTATAATCTTTTAATGACTTATCTTCTGTGTAGTTATTTATTTAGCTATCAGTTAACAGCAATTTATGTAGCAACAGAAACTTGCTATTACAGTTCTTATAGACTACTACTACAAAATATCAGTACAAACAACTTTAATTTTGTTATGAGAGACTCATGCTTAATCACAGGCCAAAACCTAATCTATAAATTGTCAGATTTAATAGGTTTATTAATGTAAATATTGATGGGGTCAGACTTTTAAGTTTTATCTTCACTATGCATTCAGCCAATTTTAAAAGAAATCTTGCAAACACTCTCTTTTTCTTCTTCTTCCTCCCCACCTCCATTCCCTTCTTCTGTTTTTTGCTCCTTTCCCCTCTGGTTAATTTGAGACATGGACAAAGATGAATATCTAGAATTTGTCTCCCTCTACAATGGACCAGTGTCTGAAATCCTGCTCTACCAATTTATACTAGCTGAAAAATCTTAGTTTTATTATTAATGCTTTTGTGGCTCAAGGCATTTCTACTCTTTTTCCACTCTTTAATTTGCTAGTCTTAAAAAATGGAAATCATTCATCTCATAATTTTAGATATTTGGTTAAGAGTAGTGGTTTTTATTTCCCCCCCCCAAAAAAAATCAGAAATTCTAAGTTTTCTTTTTGTTTCGTTTCATTTGGTTTCTTTTACTTTCTTTCTTAGAGCAAATTTAGATTCTTGATATAATTCTTTCAAGCTTTTACTTTCAAGTGTAACTTTCAAAACATAAGCCAATGAGATGGGACATACAGGGTGCATCTACATGAGATGCTATGGCATGGTAGCAATGAGCTACCACGCTGTAGCTCAACGGTATCGTGCAGTAGCGTTGCCAGGCACTAACCATGCAGTGATGATATTGTGCAGTAGTAATGAGCTACTATGCAACAGCTCATTGCTACTGTGCAATAGCATCAGGCAAAAACCATGAGGTGACAGAACAGTACAGTAACTGTCTGCTGGTTACTACACAGTCTTAATACTTGCTTCCGCAAGTACTAAATGACTGTGCAATAACAGCTATGCAATGTGCGGCTCATGTAGACATGCCCACAATGCATCAAGTGTTTGAATACATTGAGTCTGATCCTCTTTTTGCTGGAGTTATACCTGTGTAAGTATAAGGAAAAAAAAAAGATCATCTCACAAACACTGTACATTTATTTAAATCTGTCTGCCTTACAAATTTTTTATGCACTTTCTAGGAAGTTATTCATTCCCTGCTCTAGCGTCACCGCTACATCAGTAACCCAAAACTTTTAGTATTCTCTTTTCTCTCTTGCAAATTATCTACAAATACTCCTTGCCTTTCTGAATTTGTTTATTTTGGCTAGGGCTGACATTTTGTGAAATCAATTACATTTTACCTGCTGGGGTAAGAACAGCTGTTAATTCTTTATATAGACTCTTATAGACAAAAGAGGATGTGCAACATGTGTGCATACATAAATGCACATGCATATACACAGCTTCTGAGGAACAAAGAGATTGTTCAAATCAACTCCACTCTGCTTACACTGAGGGGCTTATTACAGGTTATACAAAAAACTAGAACTCTTGGTTCCAAAATGATACTTTTTATTAGACCAGCTGGAAAAAAAGGTATCATTTTGGAACCAAGCGATCTAGTTTTTTGTATGTCTTTTTGTCTCAGACAAACATGGCTACCAAGTGCACCCCTTATTACATGTTATACTGTAAGCCACACACACGTTGATTGGTGTTAGTGCTAGCTTGAGTTTGAAGCAGCCACATGTTCAAGACACCAGGGACCTGGAGAACTGAAAGGCAAGAATCCCCACAGCCTCCCATTCCTGGCTTCCCCCCCAGCTTCATGCTCCCTTGGGGCTCCCTCATTCCCTCCTCCCGCAGCCCCAGGAATCCTCCCCTGTCCCTTGGGGTTCCCACTTCACCCCGCTCCTTCTGCCCCCAGGGCTCCCCTCCATGCTTATTTGTGGTTGCCCATACATTGCCCAGTGGGATGCTGTTCTTCACTGGGCTAAACCCAGTCTGGAGAGGTTAATGCTTCCTTGCCTGCTCCCTGGGACAGACGTCACAGATAGCTACAAGTAAGCAGGGCTAGGATGAGGAGCAAGGGGCCAGTGAGCAAGGATCTAGGGTGCTGGGGATAGTGAGGGGGCAGTGGGCCTGATCTAGGCAATTAAAGGGGTGGCATGGTGGGGTCTCTACACTAAGGTGTACCCTAGAGTGGCTGCAGCTTAGTGTAAGTAGAGCTGGATAACATAGATCAAAGACCAACATTATTTTGAATGGCATAACAAGTATTTAAAACTAGTTTCAGGTATTAATGTGTGGACAATCCAGGGGTTAAGAACTCCAGGAGCTTCCCAAAATTACCACGTAATAAAGTCTTGTGAGATAGAAAGATGTGTCATCCTGTCACAGATCATTTTCCTTCCTGTCAACAGATCATTTTTTTTTTCCCCAAAAATGTTCTGTTGACAGGAAGGAAAAAGGAGATAAGGAGTGACTAGGGAAAGGAAGGAGGAGGGACTAATGGAAGAAGGAAAGAGCCTCTGGGAATATAAGGAAAGAGCATAAGGATAGAATGAGGAAGGGGAAAGACATGAGAGATAACATGAAAGGAGGGAAGCAGGGGGAAAGGAAAATATTGAAGATCAAAGTAAGAGTCAGAAGGGGAAGGGGAAATAAATCCAATCAGAAGAGAAAAAAAAAATGTTCCTTGAAGACAAGGTTAAAAAAGGAAGAAAGGTTTTAGATTAAAAACTGAAAAATTTATAGAGTATTACATCTAACAGAAGTCTCAATTCAATCTGTACTCAAAGAAAAAACTAACTGAAGCCAACCAAGGAGAGTTCTCACTGAATAAAAGCTACAGTGTGTGACACAAACACAAATGCTGTCAGTTTGTCAGAAAAGTCTGTGAACTTTGAGTAGTGTGGTCCAAGTTTCAAACCTACAATAAACTTGAGACAAGATTAATTTCTCAAGGGCTCAGAGTTCATTAAAACAACGTTGCCGGTGAATTTCACATGGACTCGATTTTATTACAAACATTTTTTACAATTCTATTGTTAGCCAAACCCCTTTTGCATTCAGCTGTTTGATTATTTGTCTGTTTTTCTATGACAGGAAATTTCAACAAGACCTACTATAGCTATGTGGGGAAAGAGCCTGGTCTCATTTTAAATAAGTACAACAGGTACCTTCCTAGGAGTCAGTACCTGTACAAAAGGTAGCTCTGTCAAATTATATTGCACTGAAAAGAAAAGAATCCAAATTTCTTTAAAACCTTTCTGTATTTAAAGTTTTAGAAACACTTATTGGATCTATTGATAAAAACTGGTAGAATTATTATGACTGCTACATGTCAGGTGAGCTGGAATGGAATTACGCAGCTACTTTTAGAGAAGCACGCTAGCACTGACCTGCGAATTCATGGCCTTGCCAGACGACACTGTGGAGTAGTTTAGTGAAAAGGCTTAACATTTCCTGACTATTTGACAACCTTTTTAACCTGACATCTTAACCCTGTAGTCTGCTGTGGAAACTGCAGCACAGAAAAAAACTGCAGTTCTGAAAGCTCAATGCTTACAGGTGACAGAGACATTGACCTTGCTGTTATGATTACCGATGTTCAAAAAGCTATCACGTACTGCTGGAATCAAAAGCGATTCTCTGCTAGAATTGAGTTCACTAAATAATAGTTTGCACAGCTGAAAATCTGGAAAGCCTACTGAGATTTTAGACTGATTTTGGGCTTTCTACTTTGAGTTCTTCATAGCATCAACAGTGTGTCTTTAATCAATTGAGTCATAACACTGTAAAAGTGGAAGGAGAAGGCCTGACAGTCAAGATGTTGGTACACTATTCCTGAAATATGGAGAAAATAATTTGTCCCTTCAGTGCAGAACCTACCCCAAAATACTGTGCAAAGTTGCTAGGCAGGAAAGTACCACTCTCATCTGGGCAGATCTACAATTCTGAAAGGAGGGTGGAGAGGGTGTGATACATCATCACATAACACAACACATTTTTCTCCGGCGAAAAAGAAACTAGAGGATTTACTAATATGCTAGGGGGCTAGGGCTATATTATTCAGTACAGGAGCAAAGCAAAAACAAATATAACTTTATTGGAATATACAGTAATTTGCTATATCATATATTGTGTATAAAAAAAAAACACCCCACAATAAGCTAGAAAAAAAAAAAATCAAAGTAGTGTTTCATTAGTCCTGTATCATTAAAATAAAATGTATATCTCTTTCAAAATCATAAAACAAAACCAAGCCTTGTTGAACATCTTCACTGAACGTTATGTCCACACTTGAGTCAATGTTTTTAACTAGAGCTAGAAACAGTGTACAGAGCTGTGAAATAGGAGCTACGTTATCAGGAGCAGGTAACAGACAGCAAAATTGCAGAAAAAAAGGATAGCTTTTAGAGGGAGAGCAAATCCTCAAATATTTCTATGGACTACTTCAGGGGTTTTCAATTTTTTTGCATCAGTGTACCTAGGGCAGCCAGATGTGGAACAGTGTACCCTGTTCAAACTATTTGTTCCTGATAAATGTCCTCTCAGCTATCATTTCTTCAGCTTAATTTTTGTTATACTGCTGTTTAGTTGAACCTCTCTTTTGATATCCACCCTCTTTGTCTATCCTCTGTATCTCTCTGGATAATATAAACATATACATCAAGTGCAAACATATACACACCCCATGTCCGACCCCCTGTCAGCTGGACACAAAGTCAATAAATATCAAAACCAAAAATTAATTGCATTAAAATTAAGACTAAATAGATCTAAAAGAGCTATCTCCTATTCAATACTCTTCCTCTCATGCACCATTATTAGTTTAGAGATACCAGAAGAAACACCTCATATCATTCTGTGCAATAGCCATTAATAGAACTATCATTCATGAATTTATGCAGACCTTTTTAAAATTTTTTTTTGAAGCTCGCTATATTATCTGCCTCTACCACCACCTGTGGCAGTGAATTCTACAAGTTAACTATAAGTTGCATAACCCCCCCCCCCCAAAAAAAAAACCAAACAAACCCACTCTCTCTTGTTAGTTTTAAAACTACCACCTACTAATTTCAGTAGGTGCCACCAATTTCTAATATTGTGGGACTTGGTGAACAGCAGTTCCCTGGTCACTTGGTCTTGACCCTTCATGATTTTTTAGACATCTATCGTATGCCTCCTCAGCTTTCTCCTTTACAAATTGAAGAGGAGTCCTGGCCCTTTTTGTCTCTCCTCATATCTCACTTGCTCCATGCCTCTGATCATTTCCTTTTTTAATGATGCCCAACATTTTGTTGGGTTTTAAGTAGCAGAGATTGCACAGGGATCAGTGCAAAAGGAAAGATTACTAAGTTGTGCTGGTCCAGGAATCTTCATGCTCTTACTTGCTTTAATAGAAGAATAAATGGAGAGAGGTCCCTGGCAGTAATCTTGAAGCGTCTTGTAAGAGAATGATCTCCCCCTTTAAGTGGGGCAAGCAGCCCTGGGTTAGGAGCTGTGCAGAATTAACTGGGAGTTAAAAGCCCAAGTAGGGAGAGAGCAAGGAATTTAAACTGGGAAAGAATCTGTGGCCCAGATGTAGACTGAGACTCAGAAGAGCTCACTTGTAGAGGAGGCCAAAGCTGAACAGCCCTTGCCTGCTGCTTGCAAAAAGGGGAAAGGTTTCTGCTTTTGCTTGCTTGTTTATTCTTTTGGTCAAGGGTTATTGTTTGTGATATGGACCATTGTTTGGACTGACTGAAGGGCTCTTGAGGGGACAAAGCACATCTGCATGGGAAATGGCACACCAACTTGCTTACAAGTCTCAACCCTGGCTGGTCTGATCCACAGACAAGAATGGCTAGTGTTTTAGATAGATTCATAGATTGTGAGACTGGAAGGGACCTCAGAAGATCATTGAATGCATCCCCCTGCACCAAGCAGGATAGCACTAGGGAAGGATCACTTGCTTGCCCAACTGAACTCTTTTAAGACTTTTGTTTCTCCAAAGGGAATAAAATAGTTGCCATAAATATTTCTGTAGGTCAATTAATATATATCAAATGCAAAAATAAACTGGATTAAAATGAAGACCAATGAATCAGATAGAATGCTTTTGCTAAAAGAGAAGTGAGGAACAAAAAAATTAACTGGAAAAGGAGATATAAGTAAGTGGAATGCAAAAAGTGAAGCTGGTATTATATTTAGATGCAGTGCATCATCATCTGTATTTAATACAAATGATGGCATGCAGCTTAGAGCTTTAGCTTAGGGTGGTACAGACATGTGATGCTGGATCATATGACTTCTTTCTAGCCCCTATGCATTCATCTGTTCCCAATTAGTACAACTGAAGTGGGCATAAATAGCAGTTAGTTAAGTTCATTCTTTTGCAGAGGGTCAGTGGCGTTAATGTAACAATGCCACGGGAAATATTACTGAAAATTATACATATGCTCAGTCAAGTTCCAGATGCTATTAAGATCTATGAACCTGTGCTGGCATTAAAAAGTTAAAAGAATATAACTATATAATTTACAGCTAGAAGTCTGGGCAACCAGAATATTCCATTTTCTTTCTATAAGTTCAACTTTCAAATTGCTGCAATCTTCTTTTATAAATATTTGGAATGTTTTAATGTTGGGGGGGGGGGGGGGTTATATCATAAACCTAGCCCTCAGACTCCACAAACCCAAACGTATGATGACAGCACTTATCACTTTTAAGTATCCCTCTTCCTTGGTGTCTGTCTTTAATGAACATAACAGATACCACTCTCCTAAAGCTGAACCAAAGTGTGATTGACCTCCACCTGCTCTTTTGCGATTCAGTCTTGATCACCAGTCAATCCATAAATCTTTCAGCTCCCTAATCCTCCCTTTCCCCATTATCCTTGATCAACTCTTCTGCTGGTGCTGTCTTTCACATTCATGAGTCCATGTGCTCCCTGCTTCTTCCAAATCTCAGGTGACCAGCTCCCTCATCTGATGTATATGTTTACATTATCCAGAGAGATTCAGAGGATAGACAGAGAGGGTGGATATCAAAAGAAAGGTTCAACTAAATAGCAATATAACAAAAATTAAGTTGGAGAAAAGATAGCAAAGAGGAAGTTTATCAGGAACAAATGGCTGAGAAATGAGTCCTGAAAGACTTTGGGTATAAAAGTTCTGAATTCACAAAAGGAAGTACTACCAAAGACTGAGAAGAAAATGAGGGAAACAGGACAAGATAGAATAAACATTTAAATTGATATTTTTTTTAAAACTGCATAAAGTTTTTTTTATAAGCCTTGTTTCATAATATATACACCTATTTACATCAATAAGCACCGTGTCTCATTCATACATATATAAGCACAAAGAAGTCAATGAGGTCATGCCAGGGACAAATTTGGTCTTGAGAGTATATCCAATTTGACAGTGCTAGGGTAAATTCTAGGTTTAGAGAATTTATATTAAGCTAAAATGTCCTTTGTCACTCAAAAACAAGTCTTGAGACTATACCCAATTTGTCAGTGCTATGGTAACTTCTGGGCTTACAGCATTTATTAGACCTAAAATGTACCTCATCACTCACAAACCAAACATATTCTCAAGGCAAAATTCATCCTTTGTATGGCTTTATTGAATTCAGTCAGCTTATAGACCAAGAATAAATTTGGCCCACAGCTCTTATTAATGTACATTTTAATAGTCAAGTGCAGTTCAGTGCTATAGCCAAGAGTGCACTCCTATTCTCCAGCCCAGGTGTGGGTGCCTGTTGTTACATACGCCACTGACATTAACTACTGTGTACATCCATGGGAATCAGAGATGAACATCAGAATCTTTATTTTTAAAATTCTTTTGCAGTATTGCTTGTTAAAATGATCTATCCAGCCTAAGACAGTTTGAAATAGGAAATTTAGAGCTGCTATTTTTTTTATCCAATATAAGCTTCAAAACATATTCTTGTCTCAGTGATTGCAAGGAAAAAAAAATAAAAATCAGAAAACCAACAAAAACAATCCAGGTCATGTTTGCATGAGCTCAGCTGTTTTCTTAGCAAGCAGCATGACAAGCAAGTTAATGGATGAATTATGCCCTAAATAATTGGCTTTTCTCAACTCCAGCAATACAACAATATTCTAAAATTTGACACACTTCAGAGAAGTCACCTTCTTAAATGTTCCTTTACAGCAATTGCACCCTACTAATTCTCCAGTGCATCACGGTGCACCTATGATGAATCCACCTCCTTTTTTTCCTTCAGTTTTTTTCCCCAATCAGAATGCTGCATGTCACTACAGTTAGCTTTGATTCTGATAGCAGTCTTCTTCTAAGTATCACTAAAAATGGTCTAGGTTAAGTCAGGAGCAAACATAATCAGCCTTTGCCCTTTGGGGGGGGGAGGGGCTCAGAGCCTATCCACACTAGCAGGTAAGGTGCACTCTCACATGTCTTCCGGTTGGCAATGGGTCAGCATGCACATTGTGCCAACCATCAGTATCTGCTCTACACTAGGGAAACTAATGATCCTCGTAGCGAACTGAATTCTGAGAACTGTTCATGGAATCCTGGTATTACTGCCACTGACAACCCAGATATCATGCAATCCTATAACTTCCATGCCATTGGGCCTGAACTCCAAACCTTAACTTTGAGGGTCTGTTGCCTGCCAAGTGAAGTCTAATCAGTGTTCTTGCTCACCAACATGCTGTCAACATTGTATGTCTACAGGAGACACACGTGCCATTTGCTGAAGCTACAAAATTGGAGGATTTGACATGCTGTCTTATGCTCCACATCCGAAGCAGGGCCGAGCCACATATGCCTGGTCTGATGCAGGGCTGAGCCCAGTCCTTTTTGTGACCCTGCACCTGCTAAGTGATGTACTTGAAAACATATCTGTTATGGTACCTGTTCTGGAGCTGGCACTGGACTTCTTCCTTGTCCCAGATGGTTATGAGATCTCTTATCTCCCCATATTTCCAGTTATGTACCTAGGTTTGGCCAGTGGTTTAGGATGGGACAGGGTTGTGCATGCTCTGTGGCAGTCCACATTGGGTCTCAGCATCCTTTTTCTGGATGGAGGTCTTGCGAGAGGGTGGATGGAAGCCTGGAAGGGTAGATGGAAGCCTGGAAGGGTGACAGGAAGGGTGGATGGCTGGAAGAAGTGGAGAATGTGTGAAGGTGTGGGTCCTGGCGTGTGCCTCTCTCTCTCTCACTTTAGTTGGGTGTGGCCCCTGCTCTAAAATGAGCAGCTCTGCTGGTCAGGCCACACCTACAACCTCAAACTTTCCAGGGGCTAACAGCAGACACCATGAGATTCTGACAATGCCCTTTGCACTGAGATGGAAATTTCCACTGTTCTCTACCCACTACACAGAAACTAACAACAGACGTACTCCTGAAGTACCCTGGGATGTCCATGCTTGCCCTAGCTTGCCCTGTTCTGTGCCCCTCCCACTGCCTTATTCCACCAGGACCCCTGTAACTGTGGGCCAAAAAAGCCTTGCAGCACAGCAGATACCCATAGGCTGGGTATCTGCTGGCAGTGCCCAAGCTGTGAAAACCACAGGGCTGGTGTAACAGGTCTCCCTCCCCAGCACCTGTTAATCAGCTTCCGGTGATTAACAGGAAGCTTCCAGTGTCTTCCCTGTTAATCTGCGCCTTACGTGGGGCGCCCTTGGAGTCTTTTTTGGAGTTCTTATGCCCTGCCCTCTACTTTCCTGCCACTTGATGGAAATTATTGTTGATATTCTTGTGAATGGGAGACTGCCTATTATATGTTTTATGTTGGGATCTTTTGCCTACACAGGCCTGAACCCTGTCCTTCTCTAGCTAGGCCTCCCCATCCAAAACCCAAACAGGGTTTTACTCTGAGGCTCTAACCTTTTCCGGTGTCGGGCCTTGTTACAATTTGGCCCCCTGGTTCTCCTTGGGCTCCCTGCGGCCCCGTCTCGCTCCGCGCCTTCACTGGCGCTCGGGCTCCCTGCGGCCCCATCTCGCTCCGCGCCTTCACTGGCGCTGGGGTTGGTGCACCCTCAATGCTGTACCCTCTCTGGCACTGGGGTCAGTGCACCCCCAATGCTGCACCCTCTCTGGTGCTGGGATCCCCATGCTGCTGTGGGTTCCCCATGAGGCCTCCTCCATCCCCTAATAGCTTCACCCAAACCACCAGTAATAGTCAATAATCAAAAAAAAGGAAAAAATACCAACTGCTACCAACCAACATGATCAAGCAAAGCAGCAGGTCAGCTTACATTTGCAGGGTTTGTGCTTCAGCTCCCTACCATCGGCTACAGTCCTTGCTGTGGTGTGGCTGCTGTCTCTCCACAGCTTCCATAGTTCCCGCCTTTGTACTGCTCACCCAGCTTCTCTGTGGAGTTCTCAGAGGCACTCCTTCCCCTTTGGCTACCATCCCTCTTACTGCCTCTCTGCCCAGGGTTTTTATAGTCCTGCCCCTTCTGGTCAGCAGACTAGCTGGCCAGGTTCAGCATTTAACCCTTTCCTTACCAATACTCTAGGCCCAGAAAGTTCTGGCTTTAAAGGCGCGGACCTGCTTTCTGGTGACAGGGCTAGGGTTCCCTGTTACAGTTGCCCAAGTGCCAATGTTCTTCCCTTCTGTTGCCCCAACCCAGAAGAGGTGAGCTGCTCACACTGTATCCTGCTGTGGGGGGAAGCTGTGTGTGTGTGGGGGGGGGTCTGTTGGCACGGTGACTGGCCCTGGGAGTGTGTGCAGATGCCAGGGATAGTCTCCCATGGGGCTGTGTTACCAGATTTTCCCATCACTCTGGGGGGTGCTCATTTATTAGGGGTATGTTTCTAGAGTATTTGTAATTATATCAATGTTCTGCCTGTGTTTCTATATGGAGCTGTATTTCTCCATTCTGCAAATCCTCACCCCCAATGGAGCTATCTTACAGGACTCAGTTTCAGTGGGGCTGGGTTCCTCCAGCCACCAAATCAGTCAAATACATACACACACAGAGAAATTAACGTGATATGCCTGACCCACCCAGGTTGATCAGCATGTACAGGCTGACACCCTCATATGCCCGGAATCAGTTCATCAGGGCAACAATAAAATGCAGTCAGACACAAGCATGCAGGTGAAAAGAATACCTCTAAATCAGGTTGGGTATCCAGCTGACACCCTCATGGGCCAGCATTCAGTTCATTAGCACATGTATGAGCCAAACTGGGTCAATCAGCCTATACAAGCTGATCCCCTTATGTGTCTCAAACTCAGCACGTTCCAATCTTTGGCCCTAACTGTCCTAGTACTGGTAGTCTCTTGATGTGTGGATCCCACAATATTTTGGGGCTTTACAGGGACCTTTGGCTTAGGTAAAAGAAGTATTGCTGGAGAGCAAGTGGGAAAGGGGAAGTACAGAAGGAAAAGTTCACCAGGTTTCCACCAGTTTGACTATAAAAGTTATTTATTGCTAAGTATATGAAATTTATGATGGTACTAGCAGTAATAAAAATACAAAGAAAAACAAACAAAAACAATTACAATATTACCCTGGTTTAATTGAGTATTTGGGGAAACCTAGCTCAAACTTAAATATTAAAATTCATGTTCAGAAAGCTATGGCTAGAGAGAAACAGAAAAAGAGAGAGAGAAAGACGGAGAAAGAGAAAGAGAGAGCAAGAGCTGGGATCTCACTATTCCAAGGCACTTGGGTGGTTTGTTGACAGGCAGAGTTCCTAGCACGATCATTAAAGGTTAAATAGGTGTCCAAAAGAGATGATCTGTTTATCCCAGCTTCTCGAGAACAACAGCAGATGGTGTCAGAGAGATTTCTCCCTCTTGAAGCTTACTGTTTTCTGCTTTACAGCTTTCTTATACCCTTAACCCAGTCTCTTCAAAGCATTATTTTAACTGTGTAAATCACGAGGGTCCCAAACCATAATTGACAGGGAAAATCCCATTATATAAACAGTTTCAATTTACATGAATCACCTTTTTCAGTGACAAGGGGCTATCTGGTTTGGAACATTTCAAGAAACTAATTAACAACCAGGAAAAACATAAAGTTTTAAGGAGTAACCAGACATCTAGGAGCCACCTTGAAATTATTGTGAATATAGAAGATATACTGGAAGGGATACCATATTTTTTCTTCTCACATGGCCTAGCTATGCTTGCACTGTGAAGTCAGCATCAGTGTTTTGTATTTTACCTGTTGTGAATAAGCCTCAGCTTAGCAGGACTTCCAGATCTTACTGTAGTCTTCTAACATACTTAATGAGATTGATTACTTGGAGAGTTCATAAACTTTGTGGGGAGGACTTCCACCAGTCATCCCAGGAAAAGTATAACAGCATATGTGGTCAGGGTTCCAATGGGCTGGACATTGTGATGACCCCTTAACCATTGTTTAAATGTCACCCATACCCCCTCAGTCTCTTGTCTCAGTATTCCCTAACCCGGCAACCAAGTTTTAGTCAATCAAGTTTAAATAGGCCTCCCGTACTGAGACTGGGGAATGTACGGCCCAAGATGCCTATTCAACTTTTTTTCTGCTTAGTTCTGGTTAGATGAGGTGGGGGTGGGGGGGATGAGGGAGGGGGAGAATAGAAAAAGTCCTTTGTAAGTCCAGCAAGCTGGGTGCCAGGGTTTCCTCAGGAACACAGAGCTGACAGGTAATAGCTGTGCCCATGTGCAGGGCCCTGGGGTGCGTCAGTACCAGGGCCAGGCTCCCATGGAGCTATGCCTGTGCATGGGGAATTTAACCAGGCTTTGCTTCAGGTCTGTGGGGTAATTCATGATGTTGTGGGATGAGGGCATGGCTTGAGACACAGATGTCTTGGTGCTAGGGCTGGTACAATGACATAGACACCTTCCTCATTCCCAAGACTAGCTGTGACTCACAGCTGGCTGAAGGGAGGATGCAGGGCTAGGGACAGAGGGCACTTACAGGGAGCCTGCTCTGACACACCAAATATCCATAAATTGACACACTCTGGCAGCCTCGTGCACCATGTGTATCAGTGGTGCAGTGCACCTTCACACTGCAAAAATGGTGGCGGTGCACTTTGAACTAAAACAAGTTTGATGTGCTTTAGTTCAAAGTGCACCACCACCATTTTCTCAGTGCGGGGTTACACTGTGCCACTGATACACTTGACACACAGACACTTAATTAGCAAAGCTTGCTAAATAAAATTGCCCAGCACCTTACACGTTAGGAACATGTGTAAAAATGCCCAGAGGCTTTGCTGATTCTTGTCAGTGAAAGCTCAGGGGCATGGCCAGCCTGGCATTCAGACAGAGCATATAAGTTGTGGCTGAGGTTAAAGTGCCACCCTGCAAGGGGGTGTGAGCAGGATGTTGCAAAGCTCCATGGGATGCTGACAGGTTGTAACCTACTTTGATTCATGATAAGATCTGGCACAGGGATTCGAGAAAGACCTCTATTTTAAAGCGCATTAATCAATACCACATCCAGCCAAGGTTAACTTAGATAAGGATCGACCATTTTGAAAGTACTCAATGTGCTGTGACCATCAGTTCAGTTACAACCAGAGCACTTTCTGTGTGCTTATCACATGATAGTGTAAACTCTGTACCTACCCTTTGTGATCCTCCCATCACACCGGGGAGCTTCTATAAAGCCAAAGTAGTGAATCAACACCACCCTCAAATATTTATTGTACTTTACTATAGTAGCTATTGTTTTGCTAAATATTGTCAACATTTTTTTAGGGATAGGATTCTAGACAAGTAATATTACAAGGCTGTGCTTTCAAACAGAACACTACAGAACCACCCCTGTTGTTAGTCAAATGCAATGGGACTGCAGGACTATAATGGAAGAATTTATCCTGCCATATTTATTCACAATGTTGAGGTTGCAGTTTCAGTAAGGCAGGGTAACACTGCTGATTTTAAGACACGAGGAATGAAAAGAAAAAAAGAGAAGCTAGATATTTTTTAAAAAACCTTTAAGAGAGCAAAAATAAAAAAAAATACTACTTTATTTTTTTAGGGTATTCAAAACTACATGGTGCAAAGAAACTTTTACATATTCACTTTTCTGATGGGTACCAAATACTGCCAACCAATTTCAGGCTACACATAGCTTCAATTAAAGCCAAGTGAAGGCCAAGGTTTTCCTGAAAGTTCTGAAAATAAGAAAAGAAAAGTTTTCTCACAAGCTTTTCTGATTCAATGTTAGTTAGCAGAATGAAATAGTTCAGGAAAGCATATTCATCAGCAAATTAATAAATATCTTGCAGGCAGAAATATCAATAGCTAAATTCCCTGGGTTTTATACTGAGTGGGATAGGTTTGTATTAAGTAAGCTGGTTGAAAATGCAACAAAAAGAGAATGCAAGAAACAGAATGTTGTCAATGGGATTTTAAAGAGAGACTGCTGTATGACCTGAGGTTTAGGGCATTTTGAAAAAAGAAGTGGTAGTCAACCAACCAAGAATGAAAGAAAACATGTATAAATTTAAAGGTTATTGTGATAAAAGATCAAAGCAAAAACAAAACCATACCAGAAAGACTTGGGATACAAAAGTATTCAAAGAGCTTCATTGGAATAAAAGAGACTTTTATAAATAGGCAAATGAAAAAGAAAAAAAAAACTAAACTGAAAATAGGGAAAAGAAGAGAGTTTTGACATAGGTAACTCAGTGAGGGCTAAGAAAATTACCTTCTCTATAAAATCTGTCCTCAGCAAGATATAAAAATAAATAAATACAAAAATAAAGACAACCAAACAAAAGTCAGTTCAGAAGCACGAAGGTTACTTACACATAATGGTCTGGGATAGACATTGCATAAGGCGGTTTGACCCAAATTAGTTAAGTCTTATACTACATTCAACCAGGCTTATCTCAAACTGGTTTCAGCCATTTTCAAACTGGTTTATGTGCACTGAACATCTGTTCTATTACAGGTTTAAACCAGTTTCTGATCACTTAAACCAGTTTGTGTGTAATGTCTGTCCCTAGCCAATAGGTACACAAAACAGGGAAGGGAATACTTGCAAACTGTCAATATAAACAAATTAATGATTGCACAAGGTACATTTCTTAGAATCTAGAAAAACCTGAAGAGTATTTTAGGCAGAAATGATAATAGTTAATGATAGTAAGCATAAGTTCATTATGAACGATATAAAAGGAGAGAAATTAATACATTACCAGTCTTTAGAAAGGAAATGAATCCACTAATTCTGGCAAACACTATCTCTCTCCAGGGACTTACAAGTGAGTTGTGCAACGTCAGTAGAATGTGATGCTGGTTTAATTATTGCTATGTTATTTGCCTGTTTATGTAAATTGAGTACTGAGGAAACACATAGCAATAATGAATAATATGAAACGATAACTGCTTTAATTTCAATGTTGTGAACTGATTTTTTATTAATGTATATATCAGGCCAAACTCAAAGAGGAAGTGCCTGCTAAAATTGAGAGGTTACAGGAAATTACTTTATGCACAGCAAAAAAAGCATTATTTCTGTGCAAGTCTTTACAATGTGTTAAATCATGATGGAAATATGAATTATGTATTATACAGTAATTAATAATGAAGATTCAATGATCTAACTATAATTGTACATCTCTACTTTCATTACAAAAAAAGATCCTGCCATATTCTATTTCCACTGAAATCATCATTTTAATCTTATTTTCTATCATTTTTGGAAAGTCACTGTAGGTGGTGCTGCTTATTAACATACACATGAAATGAAAATCAATCATAAAGAGTCACCTTATAAAGAATCCAGGATACAGCACAATGAGCCAAGAAGACCTGAAAGTAAAAGTCTATTCTGGTGTAAAACTCTAGGAAGGAAAAAAGAAAAAGAATAAATATATAAAATCAGCATTCTTAATTTAAAGTTAAAATATGCAACCTTGTCACAATAAGCAATAATTACTGCCCACCTGAGGAAAAGAGATATATTAAATAGTACTGTACCAATTACAAGGTAGCATAACGGATTGTATAATCAATGGAAATTGGAAAGGGATTGGTGGTTTTCACCTCTGAATTTTAAGCAGAAAGAGAAACGAAGTTCTTGACCCGATCTGAAAGTACATCAAGCAGAAGTTAGAATACATTCCCAGATATGAGTCAATACTCAACTTCCACAAAATTCAACTTCCACAAAAAAGTTAGGAGAGAATGAGAATGAGGCATACAAGTTTGGGGTCACATCATGGTGATCTGTGTTTAAATGTAAAAAATAAATAAATAAGAGAGTCCAGTGGAAATCCCCCTCTTTGTCAAATCCTTTTCTCTGTGATATACATTTAATTATGTGTGCCTCAAAGTTAGACTGCTAGAGTGCATTCAACATGAAGTTACCTGTGGAAACCCCTGCTGTCTCACTTTAGGGACTCTAGTTAATAGAGGGCAATGGGACAATGTGGCATCTAAACAACAGTTCCAAAGAGTCATCTCACTAGCAAATCTCACAAGAAAATCTCAGGTATACCTGAGACCAAGATCTTCAGTGCAACTCTCGGAAAAGCCACCCTGAAAAGTCTTTTTTAGCATATTTCTGGGTTTGAAGTGTTTATACAGAATGTACCTGGGAATATCTTTCCTGGGACAAGTTTGTGCTCACCCATAGAGGTCAGATACTGGAAACTTTACTGACATTGAACTCAAGAGGCAGTTTAATGGGAAATTTCAAAGGCACTTGAGATAGGTGCACAAATTCTGTTGACATTTATTTGAAATCAGGCATTTTTTTCAGCCAGTGAAATTGAACAAACCACTAGGACTATTCAGGTTTAAAAAAAAAATGAACTCTATGTTTTTAAAGCCTCAATATTTCATAGAATCTTAGGATTGGAAGGGACTTCAGAGATCATCTAGTCAAAACCACTGCACAGTGAAGGTTATGCTATTCCTAAACTGGTCTAGAAAATGTTATCCCACTTCCTTCCTGAGGACCTCCAATAAAAGAAAGTCCACTAATCAAGGAGATTCAAGGCACATGGACCACTATTTAATAACCAAAATATTAAAATTCTAAATATTAAAAAATATATGGCTAGAAATCTTGAGGAACTTAACTCACTTGGTCTCTATTATATTGTACAAATAGATAAAGATACAACAACAACAACAACAGTACAATATATAACATGATATTAATACTATTAATAGTATCAAATATAGCATTTGACTTACTTATATAATCCTGGCCTGACCTGTTGCCCCATGAGGTCTGCTGGTTGCTTGGGCCCGGATCTGAGATGTCACAAAAGGATTACCGAGACTCGTCTGACCCTCTGACTACTACACCATGCTGCTCCATGTGGGCACCAATGATGCTGCCAGGGAAGACCCTGAACAAATCAAAAGTGACTACAGGGTTCTGGGTGCAAGGGTGAAGGGGATGAGGGCACAGGTTGTGTTCTCTTCAAACCTTCCAGTCAAGGGAAAGGCTCCTGATAGAAGCAGATGCATCCTGCAAATCAATGCATGGCTGCAAAGGTGGTGTTGTCAGCAGGCATTTGACTTCTTCAACCATGAGATGTTGTTCCAAGAAAGGATTGCTAGGAAGACATGGGATCCACCTGATGAAGAGAGGGAAGGGCATCATTGCAGACAGCCTTGCTAACCTAGTCAGGATGGCTTTAAACTAGGCTTGCAAGGGGGTGGAGAACAAAGCACTGATGTAAGTGTGGAAGCAGGGGACCTGGAGGGAGCATAAGCAGGAGGGAGCAACAGGGGAGGCCTCATTCTTCCTGAGAAAGTAGGACAATTGGCTAGTCACCTCAGGTGTCTGTACATGAATGCACAGAGCCTGGGAAACAAACAGGAAGAATTGGAAGTCCTTCACAGCCAAGGAACTATGATGTTATTGGAATAACAGAGATTTGGTTGGATAGCTTGTATGACTGGAGGACTGTTATGGGTGGGTACAAACTGTTTAGGAAGGACAGTCAGGGAAGAAGAGGAGGAGGAGTTGTGCTCTGTGTAAAAGTGCTGTATGATCTCTTTGTTAGACCTGTTGAAACTCTCTGGGTTAGGGTCAGAGGGGAGAGCAACAAGGGTGATGCTGTGGCAGGTGTCTGCTATAGATCACCTGACCAGGAGGATGAAAGTCAGGGAAAGTGTAGGTCCTTTACTAAACAGGGGAGGCCATCTAGTGACAGACAATGAGGAAAAGGGTGAACCTTCTTTAACCTTGATCTTAACAGGCAAGATCAGCTCCCAGACTACTGCACCTGGCAGCACACTTTGGGTAGAAGGTGAGTTGCCTTTCATGGCAAAAGAACAGGTTACAGACTATTTAGAAAAGCTGGACATGTACAAATCCATGGGGCTCTATGCAATGCATCCGAGGGTGCTGAGGGAGTGAGGGGGCTGATGTGATTGAAGAGCCACTGCCCATCATCTTTGAAAACTCATGAGGTGAAGCCACATCTGGAGTACTGTGTCCAGTTTTGGGGCCCCCCACCATAGAAAGGATGTGGACAAGTTGGAGAGAGTCCAGCTGAGAGCAATGAAAATGGTTCAGGGGCTGGGGCACATAACTTGAGGAGAAGCTGAGGGAACTCTGTTTATTTAGTATCCAAAAGAAAAGACTGAGAGGGGATTTGATAGCAGCCTTTAATTACTTGAAGGGAGGTTCCAAAGAGGATGGAGCTTGACTGTTCTCAGCGGTGGCAAATAACAGAACAAGGAGCAATGGTCTCAAGTTGCAGCAAGGAAGGTTTAAGTTGCATATTAGTAAAAAAAACAACCAAAAAACTTCTCTCAATCGGAGGGTGATAAAGCACTGGAACAGGTTACCTAGATAGATGGTAGATTCTCCAGCCTTGGAGGTCTTTAAGGCCCAACTTGACAAAGCCCTGGCTTGGATGATCTAGTTGGGGATGGTCCTACTTTGAGCCGGAGCTTGGACTTGATGGACTCCTGAGGTCCCTGCCAACCCAAATTTTCTATGATTCAATTTCATAGTCTCTTTTTATTTTATTACGACTATAATTTTAAATTGGCTTATGGTTGCTTACATTAAGGGACTGTATATTTATATGACAATAATGGAATTACCATGACATAGCTAATGGTAATAGAAACAAAATCTTTTAATAGTTAGTAACGCATTACTCCTATGCTGTCAGATTGCATTACTGGTCCTGCTTAAATTACTTAAATTTTAAGTAGTTAAAATTAATATATTTTCTGTGGAAAAGTCTTCATCAGACAGAGGAATACTCCTCTAAATTTCTTATATTCATCACATAAATCTTTTCTTATTAAATCCTTTAAACTGAAACCAGTAGGCCTGAAAATAGAAGAAAAAAAAACACCCCTCATCTTCCAGCTAGTATTTGTGTCCCTGAAAAGCTAATGGAATTATTAATCAACTATTAAATATGTTAGTTTGATTGATATTGTTCACATTTTCATAGAAATGACTCACTAGCACAAAACCATTTAGAAAGGTGGAATTTAGTGTCTTTTAAGATGAGTTAATTAACTGATTGCCTTCCAGGATGTTCTGTTAGGTTTGGAATCCTTTTGAATTTTAAAGGGATATATTAGTGGTTGAATTCTCTTCATTTCTTTGGGTTGTGGTTGCTAAAAAGAGAGATGGGTTTGGTGAAGAAATTTAGATTTTCCATAGAATTAAAGTTGAATATCAATTAAAATGGACCCTGTTATGGAATCATAATTCAATGTAAACATGACAGAATTTAAAGGAGACTTTTCCAAAACATTTTCTAAACTTCACATTTATTTCAAAACCTCAAAGACTAGCAAATCTCTCTCATGTACATCTGATAAAGCCACAAAAGCATTTCAATTTAGAGAATTTAGGAACTACCAAATCCTGCCTATGCTTATGCTAGTGTAGAAGTCAGCTACCTTTTGCTTCCGCCCTTTTTTATTTTATTTTTTTGGTATATTTTATATTGCACTGCCATTTCTTGAAAACCAGAAATAATCCTGGCAGGAGACACACAAATCCAGGATGTTCCTCTCACCCCCAGTGGTGTGACCTAGAGACGGGACTACAGAGGTAGATTCTTCTACTTATGGTCTTTGAATCCTTAGGTTTGTGCCTAGTGTCATAGTATTTCAGGACTGGGTGTCTTTTAATTAAATCTTTATATATATATATATATATATATATTATATTAGTGTATAATTATATATTATTAGTATATATATATATATATATATATATATATAAATATATATATATAAATTCCTTAGAATGGCAAACAGTGTAGGAAATTATATATAAGGGCTTAGTTCATATGTCTTTCTGTCTGTCTATCTGTAATGCTCTTGGGGGGCATGGCTTCCAATGAGACATGGCTTCAGCCAGTGTTGCATCAAGAGTGCCCATCAAGAAGGATGGGTGGGGTGTGGCTCCATGCTGGTGGGGGGGCGTGAGGCCGGGCGGGGGGGAGGGCGTGAGGCTGGATGTGGTGCGGGTTGGGGTGGCACGGGGCCATACACGGAGTGAGGGGGTGGCACGGGGCCAGACACGGACTGAGTGAGTGGCAGGAGGCCAAACTTAGGGGGTGATGGTGGCAGGATGCAGAGCAGCAGCACTGCGGGGTGGTGGGTGGTGGCAGTGGCCACTTCATGCAAGCCCCCCCACCTTCTTACTCCTGGGAGGTGGGGGCAGCATTGGGTGGTGGGCGGTGGCACTCCATCTCCACCCGCCCCTCCCCTCGCTTCATTCTTGATGGGCAATTCACTAGTCTTTGTATATCCTTCTAGTCTTTTGAAACAGGGCTGTTGCTGATGTTCCAAATCTTACCATGGTCTATTTATACACTTTGCTATATTAACACCCCCCCCCCCCGAGGTAGTTATAGAATGTACATGTCTTGTCTGTATAATTTTAGAACAATAGTGCTGACCCTTTCTGAATCCACTCAGACCTTCTGACCATGCTCTTCTACTGCATTTTTGCCCCCCCTCCGCCCCCGATCAAAAGATCATCTAGTATTCTTTATGCTATAAAAAATGTACTGCATTTCCTGTGCAATATCTTGGGTGCAGAACATGACTTAAATGGCAGTCTGAGGAAATTGTATGTGAGTAAGCACGTGTTGTGTTTCTGAGAACATCTGCCATAATCCTGATGATGCATCAAGCTAAGAAAAATATTTGGCTATAAGTCTACACAGCTCATTTTAGATTCTGCTTTACAATAAGGGAAAATTTCTTAAGGGCATGAATTGTTGGGTAGATAGATAGTTTCTTTCAACTCGGTTCAATATTTTGTTGAAAATTTTCCTGTTACCCGGAAGGTATTTTATAAATCTCTCTCATTTTCTTACTTCTGTGGTCCTCCACTGAGTGGATGTTTTCCATAAAACCAAGATTAAATTAAAAGCTGACATTATGTGACACATACAAATATTTCCATGTCCACAATTCTACCCCTGCCCTTCTCCATACTTGTTTATTTGCCTTTGGTTTTCCTGCTCTATAGTGTATTGTGAAATCTGCCAGACATGTACTAGATGTTTTAATAAGTTTGTCAATTTGACCTTAATGTAGAAACTTACATTAATGAAGTCCAGACCCTCAAAGGTGTTTACCTATCTGGTTCCCATTGATTTCATTGGGAGTTAAGTGCCTTTTGAAGATCTGGGCTTAAGTGACTGAAGGTTAATTCATAATTTAACTAACAAATGCAGTCTTTTATTTTTGTTCATGAATGTAGTTGCTAGATTCATTTATCCTAGCCACCATGGATGTAACCAGCCTATATACCAACATCCCACACCAGGATGGCATCCAAGCCTGCCTTACATATCTACAGGAACATAATTACAACTCAGAATACAGACCCAAAGTTATTACTGACCTTATACACTTCATCCTCACACACAACAATTTCACTTTTAATAATCAACACTTCCTCCAGATGATGGGAACAGCTATGGGCACTAAAATGGCCACACAGTATGCTAACCTTTTTATGAGCCACCTGGAAGAAGACTTCCCTAAGAACTGCACCATCAAACCCTTGCTATACTTAAGCTATATCAATGACATCTTCATCATTTGGACTGAAATCCTACAATCTCTGATTGAGTTCCATCAGAAATTCAGCAATCACCATCCCTCCATCCAACTTTCTCTAGAATACTCCAACACCAGCATCTCCTTTTTAGACACGATGATCAGTATCCAGAATGATAAAATACAGACCATGTTATACAAGAACCCCACAGACCAACATACATATCTGCACAGAACCAGCAATCACCCTAAACACACCAAAAAAGCTGTGATATACAGCCAAGCCCTCAGATACCACCACATTTGCACTGAAGAGAACACCCGAGATTGCCACCTCACCAATCACAAAAAGGCTTTCACCCCACAAGGACACTACTTCAGAGAGATAGACTGCATGTTTGAAAGAGCCACCCAGATACCATGTGAAGAACTGCTGCAGTACAGAAGAAAACCCCCACAAATCGCATACCGCTGGTTATGACATATCACCCCTCCCTTGAACCTGTACAGAAAATCCTCAAACAATTGCAACTCATACTAGACAGAGACCCTATTCTTAAAGAGATCTTTCCAGAGCCACCCATCCTAGCCTTTAAACAAGCACTGAACCTCACTAACCTCATCACCAGAAGCAAATTTCCTCAAGCCCAGAACACACCAAAAGGATCCAGACCGTGCCAGGACAAGAAATGCAAAACCTGCCAACACATCCCCACCACCCCCACTATTACTACACCCCACAACAGAGCCATCAGCATTCCTGGATCTTACAGCTGCACCTCCAGAAACGTAATATATCTCATCCAATGCACCAAATGCCCTGATGAAAAATACGTAGGAGAGACCAAACAACAACTGAACACCAGAATGAATGCACGCCAGAAATCTATCAAAGACAAGAATACCCAATTACCGGTGGGGGCACATTTCTCACAGGAGGGCCACTCTCTCTCCAATCTCTCAGTCCTGATCCTCAAAGGAAACCTACAAAACACTTCGCAGAGATGAGCCTATGAACGCCACTTCATCAACCTCCTGGATACTAAAAATCATGGACTAAATATAGACATTGGATTTATGACACATTATAACCTGCCTGACATCTGACTCCCCAGGTATCTCTCCACTTTTATCCCCCTTCTCTCCAGGTATCTTTCCACTTTCATCCCCCTTCTCTCTCTCTCTCCCCCCTGTCTCTCACCCATTGACTTCTCAATCTACATTTTCACTGACTACCTGTCTTGTATTCATACCAGCCCAGCCACTGGCTTCTTTACTTTTCATTCCATCCAGGAAGAGCACACACCAACTGCTGAAACTTCCTTAGCCTGATGAAGGGTTTTTGAACCCAAAAGCTTGCTTAATAATTATTTTCCAACTATTTGAGTTGATCTAATAAAAGATAGATTCACCCAAGGAAACTTGTTGCTAGACAAAAAATTTGTGCATTCATTTGTAGGTAATTTATGGTCTGAAGGTTGTTCATGAACTTCCACATAGATAGTGTGTCCAATTCAAATGTTGTGCCTTGTTTAGTTGTTTATGCCATTTGGCATTGTTTCTGTCACCTAACTGCCTGGTTTTAATAACTATGAAACAGATCACAAAGTGGAATTAGTTTTATTGAATGTGGTAATGTTGAAGTGATGTTTGTCCAATTGGACAGCTGGTCCAAAAAAGATATCATCCACAAAAATACTGTTGAATATGCAAATCAAATTTATTTTGCATCATTATATTTGATTCAGCCTGTACCTGTGAATTTCAAACACCCATGAATTGGGTTAAGTCATCATCATCTTAATATTCTTTTGATGTAGATTTAGGTACATGAAAAGAGGTGTCCACATCTATTCATGGATACTATGTTATACTGGAACTTCCATCAATTTTTTGTAGGCACATTCCACAAAATACTTGTTAAACAAAAATGAACTGTGTGTTAAGTGCATATGTATTCTTTTGTACTTTGGAAATAAAGTTTCAAAAAAATCAGTATACTGTACCACCTCTTCAGCATGCTCTTGGAAACATAAGCCCTCCATAGATCCTAGAAATGTATACACTTGATAAAAAGGTAGAATATTTCTATTGTAATTTCTACCTATGTTCTTGTTTACTGCAAGACTTCTTAACAGAAGCACCTAAGCAACAGTAAAATACATTGATTTTTAACAATACATTCTTAGTGCCAAGCAAGTTATTCAACACAGCTTTTCTGCAAGGTTGTAGAAGCAATAGCCTGATATTTCTATGCTTCACATATCTAAAGAGAAAATTCTAAGAAATTCCCTAAAGGAAATAATTACTTTGATAAACAGCCTTTATTGAATATAGTTGGAGGAATTTCTCTTCAGGGTACATTGCATTTGAGGTATTATTCAATGGAATTAATTAAACCCCTGTTCAAACCACCTTTCTTTATTTGCTAACTGAGTCAATTGCTGGCCAGGACAAAATCAAATTGAGTGTAAAATAGAATCAATTTGTCTGTCAGTGAAATCATGAATATCCGTAATTAATTGAGAAACTTTGGTTTTATTTATATTGGAGAAAGGACACTGTGGGCCTGCTGTACTAAATTGGTTAGGCAGCAAATCTCAAGCGACTTTGCTTTAGATTTGAGGTAAATCACAATAGAAAAGGTGGATTTTCATAAGAGATATTGTTCAGAAACACTTTTCCCCCTTTTATGTAGATTCTTAAAGTACTTGGATGCTATTTTAGGAGTTAGGGAACTAAATATCTTTAAAAATTTAACTCTGCGTCCTTACTTTAATATCAGAAAAAGGACTGCTTGACAGTGATCTTTTTAATGCTACTGAAGTGAGCAGAAATATAAAAAAACAGAGATTTTAATACCACAGATATTTGGTGGACACTTTTGTATTTATAAATTTAGTTGATTCTTATATAGTAATAGTTTTGCTCCATACTAAAACTGGAAAAAGTAAGCATTATATATTATGCATTATGTTGGAATGCATTGCTAATTAGACTAACTTTGTGTGCGATATGAAGCTGGAGAATGATAAACTGATTAAAATATTTAATATAATACAATCTATTTGTATATTTGAGGCCAAACAACCCCAAAGACATGATAAAACTGTTGAATTACCTAAATGAATAAAATATTGAAAGCAGATAATAGCTAATCTAATTATACTAATGTAAAAATGGCCAAATCAATATAAAATCTTTTGGAAAGCAAAGTAGTAAAAAGCATGGATCTGGGCTCTGCTACAAAAGTACATCAGTTACATTGGGCAAGATACAGAGAGTTGCTGTTGGTGCCTTCAACTTAAGTGTTGCAATATTTACAAATTAGGTACCTGGCCCAGGATGGTAATTCAAAACACTTAAGCTCCATACCCTAGACTCTCTGTACAGTCAATAGGAAGCATATGGGATTATAGATTCATAGATTCATAGATGTTATTGGTCGGAAGGGACCTCAATAGATCATCAAGTCCGACCCCCTGCATAAGCAGGAAAGAGTGCTGGGTCTAGATGACCCCAGCTAGATACTCGTCAAACCAGTTTAGTTATAGGATTAGTTTAGTTTAGGATTAGTTCGAATGGTCAGAGAATGGAGCTTCAGGAAGCTGGCCAATAGAATACACTAGTCACTGTGTATGTGAACTCCAACCCCTATCTGGTATTCAGACACCAGACTCAAGGCTTTACATTACCATGCTGTTCATTCTGGATCCATAATACCTTTCTTCCTTTGCAGGTAGATGACTAAGAGGACAATGATGATGGGGCTTATCTTTTAGATAGAGGGATTCACACATCTTCTACTTCCCTGGAGAGCATCCTAATTATCAGGCTATAATATAGTGTGATTTGAAATAAAATCTTCTCTTTTTTAAGCTGAGCTACTACGCACTGAGTAATTCAGGAATCAGGGAACAAGAAGGAGAATAAACAAAAGCCATCTTGACTGTAGTTTAAAAAGGCAAGAGTTTTTGTGGATGATATTTTTTTATCAGACCAATTGGATAGTGGGAGAAACACAGACAAGCTTTGGGGTGTCATTGTTTCCTTCCTCCAGTGTCTTGTGGAGAAAAAGATACAGCAGAGCTATGTGGTAGTGGAACAAGGGCTTGTATAAAACTCCTAATGTATATAAAAGAAGGATATAAGGTATATTATTAGGTAGCCAACATACAAGAGAAATGCAATAGAAACCTAATAAGTGGAAGAACAAGATCCTTCAGGAGAGTTGTTATTACCTCTGAAGTGTAGACATTACTGAATATCAGGTAAATTATAATGGGACACAACTTATAAAATGACTTCATGGAACTTGCATTTTTCTGGGCCATCATAGCTACAGCATCAACTCAAAACTACCATGTCTAGAGATAAGGACATTCGAGTGGAGTCCTGTGTCTTAGTCACATCTCCCTGGGTTCCTTATGCATTTTACATTGATGATTGGAGTGCTGAATCAGGTAATTCAGTTCTTCCCTCTGTAATGCAGGATTTGCTTCTACATTTCCAATTTAGGTACTCCAATCACTACTGGAATCTCAATCTTTCCTGTCCATAATTTCCCCTTTGTATAAAAAAAATATGCCTATTGAAGCAAGACTTGAAGTTTACAATCCAGGAGGCCTTTGTAAAGAGCTTCCCACCATCTTTTTAAAGTTCTGGCTAAATCTGGCCATTTTATAAGCTTTTGAAGTGTCCCAATTTGCATGTGTTTAGTTGAGATATGTTAGATTTTAGTATCCATCTTCCCCAAAAAGTCCGCTGATATGGGACATATTCCAACCTGCAGATATTTAGGACCTTCCTTGCAATTTCCCTGCATGTAAGAAGAGACAAGGACAAGCTCAGTGAGAAAATTAGATAGGGACAAAAACCCTGTGAGAACAGATACAGAAAATGGAACTTGAGGTTTTGTGCAAGAGGGAAACTGGGACTGGGAATTGGAAGATGGGAACTTCTGGGTTTGTCTGGAGAAGAGACAAAGTCCTCAGAGCTGGAGGAATAGATGAGAGTTGGCTGGGTGAGACAGCTAAGACTTAAAGGCAAGGATGGGATAAATGAGGAGCCTTTCTAGAAGGGAGGGTAGGAATAGCAACCAGTGAAAGGGGAATGTGGATGGAGTAGGGAGTGGGAAGTACTTACTGAAAGAGGAGATAGACAACTTGAATTAGAATTTGGGGTGGGAAAATACAAGAATTAGCTAATGAAGAATATATGAGACAAGGGTTATTGACGGAGTGAAGTGGGGAACTAAAAATGGGTAAGTAGAGAGATAGGAACTTAGTATAAGAAGGCAACAATGAACCTGGGTATTCAGGGGAGTGAGGTGAGGACTTGATGCTCAAGGAAATGAGGAATGGTAAGGAAAGCCAATAGAACAGAGACTTGGATTAGTTAGGTCAGGAGAAGAAAATGGGACAGGAACAAGGTCTCAGAGATGGAAAAATGGCATGACTGAAACAGAGTCAGACAGAAAAAAGGGGTTTAGCTTGAGGAAAATGGAAAGAACCTTTCCAGAGTCTTACTTAAGCCTCACTGTTTCTCTCTTTGTCCATTAACATCTACTAAATGCATTTGCAGAATCATGCTGCTCCCCGCCCCAAATCCATGTGTTAGGAGGTTGTGATAATTATCAGTTAGCTCATGTGGCAGATGTCTGTGAAACGTCTAAAGGTTTCCATGTTGATAATGGCCCATGTAAGTGCCGGTAAAATGCCACATTTGTAGGCCTGGAAGGATTGATTTTTATTGGTAAACATTGATAGATGTCCATTTCACCTTACACTGACAGACTGATGAAAAAACATTTCCATCCTTAACAATCAAAATTTATAGAAAGGGGACATAAGAAAAATGATGACTGGCAGAGCATGTGACAACAGGGGGAGCAATCCTTCAGAACTGTGCTGATTGTAGTTTGGACTGCAACTCCCAGAAACCCCAGGGGCCTAGGAACAAAGAAGAGGAAGTTACAAAGCAGACAAGAGAGCTACAGGTGAGAGGAGCTGGAACTGATGGCAGCCCTGCCACACGTTGGCAGGGTTATGCTTGTTGTAGCAGGCAGTTAAATTGCATTATAACGATAGCATACTGTCATTAATAAATTGTCGGTCCCTGGATCCCTAATTTTGTGCAATCCTCAAAATTTAAACAAATAAAAATCAAAATAAATGCTTAAAAATAAACATTGATATTATCTGTTGAAATTATAAAAACGCACACCAAAAAATTAAATTCTGTCAAGCGTACACTAGTGGGAATTTCTGAGTTTAGTTTTATATTTTAACTTGTTTGTTGAGTTATTTTTATTTGTTTAGTTTGTTTTTAAAACCTGGAGAATTACTTACAAAAACTATGTTAAAAGAGCATTATCATTACAAAGTAAGCACAAAATAGTTAAGGGATACCAGAAATAAAGTTGCCTGTGCAACTTAGAGCTTGATTTCACATCCACCTTTTGATCTGCTTGCAGCACCATATATCATGAGGATAGTTCCAGGCTTATGCATTCTCAAAGAAAGGTTGAGAGACATAAAAATGAAAGTAATCATAACTCAGCTATACATTGTGTACACCATATATTAAAGGCATTGAAGTTAGCACTGTACAGAGCAATACAAATGCTTACAAGTACACAAGGGGACAGAATTACAGCTACTTGGCAAAACATAACTTTCAATTTGTGACATTAGGCATGCAGAACACTCAGTAACCTCTTTTCCTTCTATAGAAATACCACTAACATCTTTTCATATCTGACTACAGCATATGGACAACCCCAGAACAAAGACCAGAATGAAGCTGGCTGGGGTAGAGTAATGGAAACTGAATTCTGTACATAGCAGTAATGAAAGGCTGGGTGCAATGGATTTGGGGTATTTCATGCATAAAGGTTTCATTAAACCTTGGTTGCATTAAAGGAACCAAGAACTTTACTTGTTGGAATCTTATGAGAATGAAATGTTGGCACTCACTTCAGGACTGTATAGTAACCAGATATGTACTCACATGTCATTAATTTTATTGGTAGTGTTAGAGTGATTTGGCAGCCATAATGCTCCAAGAGTTATGCAAGAGGCAAATATTTCAGGGGGGGAGGGGGGTCTTTAATGGGCCAGCTTCATGGGTGGATTAAAGTTAGATAAGCTTCTGAATGTAATATATTGTTCATCAGGTCAATTTGTTTTTATCTTTTTTTTTTTTTTTAATTTAGAAACAGGCATAAAAGCTCACTAAACGAGGATCTTTCCAAGGTGATAGCTTTATACAGAGTACAAAATTAATTGAAAGCATCTTCCAGGGTTGGAATTAAATACATATGGGCATTTTAACAAAACTATTTTCTTCCTTCCCCTCAAATGCTTGATGTCCAAATGAAACTAGTTGCACAATCTACCTTCCTCTTCCTTCACTCTAATTGCTTAAAGGAAAAAAAAAATGATGTAAGGATGGACACATCACTAATCTGCATAGATTTTTATTCATGTGTGTGCACCCACATACATGCTTACTCAAGTCCAGTTCCTATTCTCTTCAGCACTGTCTCTTCATTGTTTTATACTGATTTCTCTTTCCTTCTAAGACTCAAACTTTTCTTTTTTTCTTAGGAGAACAAACAAGCCAAACTGTTCTGTTCCTTCTCTAGGAAGAGTGATTGCCACTGATAAGCTGTGAATGAACAAAGAAAAAATGTCAGAGGGACAATCAAAGGTGGGGAAAAGAGAATGTTCCCTCAGTGATGACATTGTACAAATTTGTAACTACAGCAAGTCACTTTTTCCCCCAGCCACACAAAGAAGAAATGGGCAGGAAAGAAGAAATAAGAGAAAACAAATTGGGCCGTGCAAAAATTGGAATGACCTGATTACTTCTCCTCCATCTGACAGAGAAAAAAACCAAGCGATATACACTTTGTATAATAAAAGGAAATCACTGACAGCAATGGCAACTTGTCAAACTGCAGCATTAGTAAGTCCAGATCAACCTTTTCTTCCTTTTCTATTTTTTTCCTGTATTAACCTTTAGCTCCTCAGTTTAAACTCAAGGTCAGTGTCTTGTATATGCTCTTATCAGAGGTACATGATGATAGAAAACATAAAACAAGTCAACTCTAATACAAGTTAACTTTAACATTACCCTAGCCCCAAAAGGCCTATTGGGCCCAACTCCTATCCCTAGCTTAGCAAGCCTGAGCAACTGTAAGCCTAGCACCAACACTAACTCAAACCCAGAAGCTCTAGCAGACAAAATCCTAAACCTAAGCTGAGGTTTGTACCAGTTCCAACATTTACCTTGGTTCTGTAAGCCCCACCAGCTGCAAGTCAAGTCTAACCCTAGCCACAACAGTATCCCTAGCCCAGAGAACCCTACCAGTCCCCATTTTAATCCTTGCCTGAACAGCCCTACCATCTACAGTGCTAATCTTCACCTGCGATACCCTGTCCACTCTAACCCTAAGCTTAGCTCAGTGGTACCTAGCAACTCTAACCCCAACTCTAGCAACAATCCTAACCACAGCTGCATTACAAAGTAGCCACACCACTATGGATATATTGGATTGTCCTCCAAGCAAAAGTAAATACCCTACCTCTCTGAAACCTTTCACTTACATCCATCACCCTAATGCCTGAATCTCTAGCATCTTCAATGTAACCCTAGCCTGAAGAACTGTACCAATTACTACCCTAACCCCAACCTATGAGGCCTTATCAGTTCACCCTCAAACCACAGCTTCACAAGCCCAACTATTTCTTTTCTAGCACCAACACTCACCTAAACCCAGAAAATCCTAGAAGCTACAATCTCAAGACTATATCAGGATTTCATTAAAGCCTATTCCTCTAAACATCCCTCAGCAAGCCCCAGCAGCTGCCAGATTGACCCTAGCTGCAACCAGAACTGTAGTTCAGGTTGCCATTCAAGTCCCTAACTAAAAAGCTAGCTTGCTGAATTCCACCGGCAACAGACATAAACTATGCCTGACCTGGCCTGGCCACCCCACCCTCAATCCTAGCTCTGTGAGCCCTAGCAGATAAGCCTAATCACATAGCCAAGTGGCCACAACCATGAGGATACACTGGAGTGACTTGCAAGCCAAATATATGTCCTATTTCTGTGTGTTTTTACAGTTGCATTTCTTACTGTAACACAGGAACCCCTACCACCCTCAACATAATGCTAGCTCAGAGAGCCCTACCAACTACCCATGGTAATGTATCAGCCCAACCCATAACTGTAACTTTGGAAAACTAAACAGCTAAAACCCAACCCCACACCAATTAAACCTGAGAGAGCCCTACAAGCCAGAGCCCTAATCCTAGCTGGTGGTGCCTGGCCAGTACCATAGTTCTGTGAGCCCTGTCAAGTATAATTTTAACCTTCACCTCAATAACTCTAGCTCCAGAGCCAACTAGCTACAACTCTAAGTGTCAGTCGAGTTGATCTCCAGGTCAAAACAATTATACTACGCCTTTAAGCCATCATAATTGTGTCCCACAGGGATATCCCTAACACATGTAATCCCGCCTCCTATACACGTGCTCTGGGGTGGGGTTGGGGATGGTGTTTTCATTACAGCAGCTCTCAGGAACCACGCTAATTAAAACACCTGCATCATCTTGTGTATTCAGCATCCCATGTTTCAAAATGGGAATGGGGGTGCTTGAACTAAAGCTTATTCAATGAGCTTTCGTTCAAGCGCCCCACCACCATTTTGAAATGTGGGAACTCCGATTACATGAGACACTGCAGCATACTGGAGCATATTGATTACAATGCTCCAGCAGACTCCATTAATCACTGTGATTAGTCAAGTCTGCTCTGACACGTTTTAATCAGACCATGTCAGAGCACATGTAAAAGTGCCCACAGAGTTTAAGGAAAATGCGCTAGGAGTTGACTGTGACTGTCTTATATTAGTTTTTTTCTCTTCTTATTTCCAGAATATTCTTATGTCACTGTACAGATCTTATTTTATACAGACCAATTAAAATAGCATTGTTCATTTTCAGGTGGCAGGTTCAAATCCATGAAAAATTGCAAATCACCAAATTGCTACAATCAACTGGCCAATGTAAAACAGTCAGTGCTCATGATGACTGAAATTAAAAGATATCCTGACAAACTACTGCAGTTGGCAGATATGTCAGAAGAGTCTTTGTACTTAATGGGATCAACTGGTTCTAACCTTTTAGAAATGATTCTTCTATGTCTGTCTTAAAGCAGGTTGGAAAGGTGAGCATGGAAATATGCATTACTGCTGTCTGTTTTGTACATGTGTCATGGATAAATACAGGCCTTTGCATCTAGAATTGTCAATATAGCAGCTTTCCTGGGAGGACAAAGTTCACAGTTATAATTTTTGAAGGCCAGCTATTACGTTTTGGCTGATATATCCTTGTCAGTTTGACTTCTGGATGAGATATTCTAAAAATATCAAAGAGTAAAGAATATTGAGATCTAAAACCCATAGTAATGTTGCAGTGTTAACCAGCTGCTATTTGTTTGTCATGTATTCTTCCAAGGACAAATAGGGTAGGTTTATACAGCAAAAAATAGCACTGTACACTGATATCCAAGCTAGCATATTCACATGGCACAACCTATTCCAAGTACCTCTTAGTACTTGAACTAATTCATACTACTCCTCAGTCTGTGGTAAATAGTCTGCAATCAATTAGATGAATTCAACAAGGACAAGTGCAAAGTCCCACATGTAGAATTAAATAACTGCATACATAGATACAGACTGAGGAATGACTGGCTACACTGTAGTACTGCAGAGAAGGAACTGGGGGGTTACAACAAACCATAAACTGAACATGAGCTGAGAGTTTGCTCTTGTTGGAAGAAAAAGCCAGCAGCGCCTGTATCATATTAGCAGGAATGTCACTTGTAAATCAAAGGAAGTGATTCTTCCACTCTATTCAGTAATGGTGAGGCTTTATTTGAGTAATGTGACCAGTTTTGGACCTCACATTTCAAGAAATATGTAGATAGATTGAAAAGAATCCAGTGGAGAGCAACACAAAGCTTTAGAGGCCTGGAAAGTGTGACTTCTGATTTAAGTTATTTAGCTTGGAAAAGAGAAGAATGGCAGCGGGATTTGAAAACAGTCTTCAAATAGCTGAGGGGTAATTACAGAGAGTGTACAGATGTGCCTTTCTTTGTTGAGATAGGGGATAGGATTAGGAGCAGTGGACTCAAGCTGCAGCAGGAGAAATTTCAGTTGGAGATTAGGAAAAACTTTTTGACTCAGAAAGTTCAAGCATTGAAACAGTCTACCGAGGGAAATTGTGCAATCTCCTTCTCTGGAAATTTTCAAGAGCAGGTTAGATAGACCCTTGGCAGAGGTGGTTTGATCAAGGACGATCCTTTCTTGAGCAAAGGGCTGGACAAAATGACCATATGAGGTCTCTTCAAGCCCTACTTTCCTATAGTCCTATAAGCCACCTTGGTAAGGACAAAGTCAAGATTACACAATCTGTTAGGATACCTAGAAGTTGGGCCACTGGCCAGCTGTTGGCCAGTGTTTAAGGTTTATAGGGCAGAAGGAAAACAAGCAGGAGGGAACCTGGCTCTGTAGCCCAGCAGTAAGGATATTATCCTAGAAAAGGGGAGAAACCTAGGTTTTAATAGGTTTCCAATGCAGTTCATGAATTTTACCCAATGACTATTGAATTGAAAATGCATTTGTCTCACAGGCCAACACATGGACCCCCCTCTGTCCCTAGTAAATGCTTATAGGAATAAGAACATAAGAACTGCCATTTACTGGGTCATACCAAACATCCATCTTGCCCAGTATTCTGTCACAGAGAGGCAAAGTGTGGATGCTGAAAGGGAGAGTGAACTGGTTATGACTAGGGTTTTTCCAGTATTCTACTCTCTTTTGCAGCCTCCAGCATTTAGGGTCAAGGAAGTTTGGATTCAGAGGTTGTGCCCTAAAGTCCCATACTCAATAGCTACTGATGTCCCTTTCCTCCAAAAATGTGTCCCTTCCATTTTTGAATCTTGCTAAACTGTCAGTTTCCACAACATCATGTGGTGATGAGTTCCACACTTTAATTATATCTGTGTGTGCATGTCTACATGTGCATTAATGCACATTTAATTTAGTAGTTGCTTAATGAAGTATAACTAAATGTGCAGTAACTAGATTTATTGCACAGTAGCACCAGCAAACACCTTTTTAGTGATGCTACTGTGCAGTACCCTAATAATACTATGCAGTACTGTTTTAGCACTGTCCATGCTGTGATGCGCTACTGTGCAGTGTTATTAAGCTACTGCACATTAAGCATCTCACATAGATGCACCCTTTGAAAAAGAACTTCCTTTTGTTTGCTTTAGCCTTACTACCAATCAGTTTCATTTTATGACTCCTAATTCTTGTCGTGTGAGAGACAGTAAATAGTAAACCCCTATTTACTTTCTCTTCACTATTTAATATTTTTTAAAACCTTATCTTGTTCCCCTTTCAAGCTTCTCTTTGATCAACTGAATAGGCTTCCGCACTTCCTTTAATCTCTCCTCATATGGTAGCCCCTCCATACCACTAATCATCCTTGTTGCCTTTCTCTGTACTTCTCTAGCTTTTTTATACCCCTTTTTGGTTAATGAAATCTCCATCTCCTTTATGGGGCCTCTATGCAACCAACAAATGTGTTTGTCAGGGAAAGCAAAGCATGGATCATCTCCTGAGATGTCCTGTAACACCACAATATACCCCACAAGATCTGGCAACACCAACACCAGAAGCAGTGGGCTGTGCAGAATATTGAGTACAGACCATATAGAACAGTTGGATTGCAGACACAATAAAAAGAAGATCTCTTTTTGAAGTGTGGGGTCAGAATTGAGCACAATACTCAAGGTGTGGGTGCGCCATGGACCATAATAATACTTTCTGTTTTGTTTACAATTCCCTTCTTAATACTCTCTAACATTGGGTTTACCTTTTTGATGGTGCTGAGCACTGAGCTGATGTTTTAGTGGACTGTTTGCAATGACTCCCAGATCTCCTGCATGGCAACAGCTAATCATAGTGTAGGTATCATTTGGATTATTTTGCCCATGTGTTTCACTTTACACTTATCTACATTGATTTTATCTCCATTTAGTTGCCTATTCACTCAATAGTGCCAGATCCTTCAGTAGTTCCTCACAGTCTGCCTTGGTCTTTACCACTTCGAAGAATTTTGTGTCACTTGCAAATTTGGCCACCTTGCTGCTCACCCCTTTTCCAGATCATTTATGAATATGTTAAACAGAAATATCCTCAATATAGATCCTCAGGCTACCCCACTGTTTACTTTCTTCCGTCTCAAAATCTGACCATTTATTACCACTCTTTGTTTTCTAGCTTTAAGCCTATTTCTAATCCATGAAACTCCCACATCCTGGTCAAGTGGTTTATGAGCCAAGTGGGTGCACCTCCTTCTTCCTCCTCTTCACTTCATTATGGTTCAGTAAAAGCTGTTATTTCAGTCAGAGTTCAGATTGTGAATGCCACATTAACTGAAAGCCTACCTCAGGTCTGCAGGAAATGGCATATATTCTGTCAGACTCTTAATAACACCCTTCCTCTGCACTTCCTATTTCCTGCCTTACGTATCTTCTTATGCGGTGGGTTAACTGTTCCAAATTACTACCAAAACATATTTTAATCATGCTGTGCCAACCCTGCAGCCCCAGAAACTGTCATAAGAAGCAAGGAAGAGGTCCCACTTTTATATAGAAAATCACAGGGGTTAGGATCACAAGCTAACAGGCCAAAGAGAGGAAATGGATAAAAGGCAAAGAAACATCAATACTATGGCAACATACACTCAGCACCTTAGTTCTACTCCCTCTCCCATACTTATTAAGGTATCCCCAAACAAGTCTTTAGAAATGCACATCTGCATGAGACATTACTGTAGAGCTGACTAGCTCCGCAGTAAAGTGTCACTGTCTACATGTGCAGTACTATTAGGCCAGGCCAAACTAACATCACCATGGGATAGTACTGCCCAACACAAGTACTGTCTGACAGTGGAGTTATTTACTTTGCTGCAAGGAGCATGTAGATGCTGACCGGGGCAAGCTGAGCATGAGGGTGCTACAGTGAGAAGCTGCTTGCTGGCTAGTTCTGCACTGAAGCACCCTTGTGCCCCAGCTAGCTTCTCTGCAGCATGCTGAGCCAGGTTGGAGCAGCTCTGGGCTGACAGTGCTGACCCCCAAGTCCCTATGCCAGTTGGGGCTACACAACCCCAGCTCAGTATACTGTAGTTCCAGGCACACAGGCTGCACCTGGGAGCAATACACTCCACTGTGAACTGTGCTGGTGTTTATTGCATCAAATTAATTTCATGTGTAGGCACACCCAGAGTGCTCAAACAGCAGCCTGCAGCTGTCCCCAAGTCTGAGTCTAGCTCCTTCAGTCCACAGCCTGGCTGACTGAGCAAGTGAGATCTCCAGCCTCACTGTGCACACCTCTGCATAAGGCTGACCAGGTTCCATGAGCACGCTGCTGTCTTCCCCTACTCCATCCTCAAGTTTCTCTTCCTTTTTCCCTTGCTGCCCAGCCCCTGTGGGTTTCTGGGAGTTGTAATCCAAATTAACAGCCAGCACAGCTCTGTAGACTGCCCCCTGGTTTATCCTACTGTTACACACATTATATTCACATTACAATATTAATTAAAGGTAATGAAACTAGAACATAACTTTTTTTTTTCCAAATTGTATTGATGAGTACACAAAACAGATTGTAGGCATAATGGAGGAGTGATTGTAGTAAGGAGCTTTATTGAACTAAGCCTATGTTGCTTTTCATTTGTCCTTTAATCTAAAATGTCACAATGTTCTGCCTAGAGTTTGTTCAATTAACAAACTTCCATAGCCTTCTTAGTCATCCGATTCCAAAAGATGCGGTTCTGTCAGAATTCCTGGAAGGCATCAAAAACAACTGTTTCATTTTTGCTATGAGTCAGATATGGACCTTCAGAGAACAGGTATCTTCCCATTCAACTATAGAAATGAACTCCCAAAAACGGCCTGTAGGATTGTCATCTAGGCTGTATTATTGTCAAAGAATCTACCTGAAATTACTCATTACACTTAAAAACAGTTGGTTTGGATTGAGTCCATTTTTACCAGCTCTTTCCCGTACCTATGACAACAAAGCAAGCTTCTATTTTTATCTGATCTAAAATGAAACTATTAACAAGACAGCAGATATGGTTAGCAAACTAGCCCACCCACTCTAATTTTTGTGCTGTCATCCAAATAAAAAGCAATTATGTTACTGTCATCCAGAGCACAGACTTTTGAAAGCTAGCCCCAACACTTTGTCTTTGACAGCTGCATTTTTAAATTGATATTCAGTTTGTTTTGGTACTAATTTATTTTCCAGCTTAGTTTACAGTAAAAAGAAAAGCAAGTATTATTATTTTCAAATATTGTATTGTTGTTGGCAATCCCTGAATTTGAGGAGTATCTCTACTATGGCTCATTGATGCATCTTGAAGTGACTTAAGAGTCCAGTTCTTGAGCCACAGATCTGTCTGCAGAAGTTGCAGGTCTTTTTGCAGGGGAGAGTAGGCTGCAGGATGGCATTCCTATCATTTTTCTTCTTCTACCCTCTCTTCTCTGCTTCACAGGTAAGACACTATACTTTGAAATGGGCTGCTGCTTGGTTGAGGTTGCAGCACCATTAGAGTCAATTAGCATCCAGTGTCTCCAAATTCTTGATGGTGGCATCCATTTTTTTTGAGGTATGACTTCAAAATATCCTTGTAGCATTTTTCTCTGGCCACCCTGAGATCTCAGGTCACAGTTAAGCTGGTAGCAGAGCACATGTTTTGGGAGCTGAGAGTTAGGCATTTGCACAAAATGTCCTGTGTAGTGAAGTTGATACTTGGTAATCACTCACTCAATGCTGGCAACACTGGCTTCAGCAAGGACCCTGACATTCTGTGAGGCAATCTTTCCATTTGATGTGGAGGATATTCTAGAAGCATTGTCGGTAAAACTTCTCCAGGCTCTTCACATCTGTAGAGGAGAGTGGGGATGATGATTGCATTGTAGACCTGGGTCTTGGTGTCTTTCCAGGGATGGCAGTCGATGAAGACATGCTGAAGCAGTTTCCCAAAGGAGGCACTTGCACGCTGGATCCTGTGTTGGGTTTCCTCATCAGTGTTCACTTTCTGAGAGAGATGGTTACTGAGGTAGGGGAAATGCTCAAATACTTCCAGTCTTTCCCTTGATTGTAATTTGGGGCACTCAGATGAAAATTGCGGCCCAGAACAGGCTGATACAACTCTTTAATCTTCTCAATGTTGAGGGAGAGGCCCGAAGTTTGGGAGGCTTCGGCAAAGAGATCTGGCTCAGTTTTGAGGTTTTCCTCAGTGTGCTCAAGGATGGCATAGTTGTCAGTGTATTGATGGCCAAGGATGGTTGTGTTGAGTATTTTGGTCTTTTAAAAAATATTGTATAGAGTTATCATGCAACTCAAGCATTGGCAACCTTCTGCCAGTGCACACTACCCATTACAACCTGGCTCCCATCACAGGTCAGAAGTCTTTGCCTTGTGGAGTGATCAGTTGCTTGCTCTTATTCTTGGCACTGATACCCAACCTCTCCACAGCAAGGGGAAACATAGGTGTGGTGGAAAAGCAGGTTGCACAGAAGATTGGCGTGTTGTGGAGTGGATGGGTGTCATGACACAATATTGTGCCATTGATCCCTACCTTCTGGATTGGGCCTGAGGTTCAGCTCAGACTTCTTCACAGGCCAGATCTAGCCATGAGCCATAGGTTGCCACTCCCTGATGTAACTCACTATTCATAGATTCATAGATGTTAGGGTCGGAAGGGACCTCAATAGATCATCGAGTCCGACCCCCTGCATAAGCAGGAAAGAGTGCTGGGTCTAGATGACCCCAGCTAGATGCTCATCTAACCTCCTCTTGAAGACCCCCCCCAGGGTAGGGGAGAGCACCACCTCCCTTGGGAGCCCATTCCAGACCCTGGCCACTCTAACTGTGAAGAAGTTCTTCCTAATGTCCAATCTAAATCTGCTCTCTGCTAGCTTGTGGCCATTGTTTCTTGTAACCCCCGGGGGCGCCTTGGTGAATAAATACTCACCAATTCCCTTCTGTGCACCCGTGATGAACTTATAGGCAGCCACAAGGTCGCCTCTCAACCTTCTCTTGCGGAGGCTGAAAAGATCCAGTTTCTCTAGTCTCTCCTCATAGGGCTTGGTCTGCAGGCCCTTAACCATACAAGTGGCCCTTCTCTGGACTCTCTCCAGGTTATCCGCATCCTTCTTGAAATGTGGCGCCCAGAATTGCATGCAGTACTCCAACTGCGGTCTGACCAGCGCCCGATAGAGGGGAAGTATCACCTCCTTGGACCTATTCGTCATGCATCTGCTGATGCACGATAAAGTGCCATTGGCTTTTTTGATGGCTTCATCACACTGCCGACTCATGTTCATCTTGGAGTCCACTAGGACTCCAAGATCCCTTTCCACTTCCGTGCCACCCAGCAGGTCATTCCCTAGGCTGTAGGTGTGCTGGACATTCTTCCTCCCTAGGTGCAGCACTTTGCATTTCTCCTTGTTGAACTGCATTCTGTTGTTTTCTGCCCACTTGTCCAACTTGTCCAAGTCTGCTTGCAGCTGTTCCCTGCCCTCCGGTGTGTCCACATCTCCCCATAGCTTTGTGTCATCTGCAAACTTGGACAGAGTATATTTCACTCCCTCGTCCAAGTCACTGATGAAGACATTAAAGAGTATCAGTCCAAGGACCGAGCCCTGCGGGACCCCACTGCCCACACCCTTCCAGGTCGAAACCGACCCATCCACCACGACTCTCTGGGTGTGACCCTCCAGCCAATTCGCCACCCACCGGACTGTGTAGTCATCCAAGTCACAGCCTCTTAACTTGTTCACCAGTATGGGGTGGGATACCGTATCGAAGGCCTTCCTGAAGTCTAAGTATACGACATCCACCCCTCCTCCTGTGTCCAGGCGTTTCGTAACCTGGTCATAAAAAGAAACTAGATTGGTCAGGCACAATCTGCCTGCCACGAACCCGTGCTGATTTCCCCTCAGCATAATTTGTCCTGCTGGGCTGTCACAAATGTGAGCCTTGATAATTTTTTCAAAGACTTTGCCAAGGATGGAGGTGAGACTGACAGGTCTATAGTTGCCCGGGTCCTCCTTCCTTCCCTTTTTGAAAATGGGGACCACGTTGGCCCTTTTCCAGTCCTCCGGGACTTGGCCCGTGCGCCACGAGCTTTCAAATATTCCCGCCAGTGGCTCTGCAATGATGTCGGCCAGTGCCTTCAGCACCCTTGGATGGAGCTCATCCGGGCCTGCCGACTTAAAGGCATCCAGTTCTTCCAAATGACTCTGCACCATTTCAGGGTCTATGCATGGAAGTCTGGTGCCTTGCTGCTGCCTCTCTACAACCCCAGTGAGAGACTTGTCATGCCCCTCACTTAGGAACACTGAGGCAAAGAACTCATTGAGGAGTTCAGCCTTGTCCCCCCGTCCATCACCAATTGTTTCTGCCCATTTAGCAGGGGTCCTATTCCTCCCTGGGCCTTCCTTTTACTCCCTATATATCTAAAAAACAATTTCTTGTTGTCTTTTACTTGGGTTGCCATCCTCAGCTCCATGGTAGCTTTGGCCCGTCTAACTGCCTCCCTACAAGCACAAGCAGAGGAGGTATATTCATCTTTGGTGATCTCTCCCTGTTTCCACTTTTTATGTGCTCCCCTTTTGTCCCTTAGGCTGCTCTGGATTTCTCTGGTCAGCCAGGGAAGCCTCCTGGCCCCTTTCCCTCTTTTGCCTCGCTCAGGGATCGTCTCGCTTTGTGCCCGAAGGATCGTTTCCTTAAGGCACAGCCACCCTTCTTGGGCTTCCATCTCTTCAAATCTCCTACTCTGCAGTGCATCCTTGACTAATCGCCTGAGTTCATTGAAATCAGCTTTCCTAAAGTCTAGCACTTTCACTCTACTAGTTACCTTACCCACTCGCTGTCTTATGGTGAATTCTATTATTAGGTGATCACTGTCCCGCAGATGGCTACCGATCTGGAGGTCCGCTACCATGTCATCTCCCGTTGCCAATACCAGATCCAGTATGGCATTCCCCCTAGTGGGACCGTGTATCTCCTGAGTCAGGTGGAGGTCCTGTACACAGGTTAGAAACCTGCGTGAGCAGTGGGACTTTGATGTCTGTGACTCCCAGCAGATGTCCGGGTAGTTTAGGTCCCCCATTTTGTTCTCACTATTAGCACATATCAGGTTTTAAGAACAGGATGTAAAAAATACATTCTAGTCATAATAAGTGGACAGGTGGTAGGTCAGATGCCAAGAAGCAAACTACTGTCAAGTTAAAATCAGAAGACCTAAATGAACAAGTATATGCAAATTAACACAAATTGAAAAAAATGTGGATATTACCCACAATACAGATTTATCTAATTGGTTATTATTACCAGTCCTAAAGATCAAACAGTAAATGGACTGTATTCCTTGCACTGTGTCCTACTTTTTACTAAATAAATCTTTCTCCAGTATACTGGGATAATTCCTGAAGGACATCACTGTTTTGGACAGCAGTTATGATACTGAGGGTGTGGGTTTTGATAAGTCACCCAGATAACTAGTGATTTCTCTTCATATTATGGAACTAAAAGCTTTTGACTTTTTTAAGAGACTCCTGGATATGGTTGAAAAGTCCTGAAGGAGCAATTTTGAGAGCAGTCAATACTAGAGAGAAAATCTGAGCTTTGTTATTATAGTGTTTGGGTTTTTTTGTAAATGAAGCCAAACTATAGGAAGGATCTAGCATTAACAGCAAAGACTACCATCAGAAAATACATCGTGTGCTTTCATCTTGTATGGAAGGTAAAGAAAGATGCACTTGTTTTCATTTTTTCAGATTAATTCTTAGAGTCACCAGATAAATGTATGTATCCAATGGGCAAGAAAAGAAAGTAACTCCAACAGTTTCTATTTTTAATAAAAATGAACATACAAAACAGTGTACCTTCATTTAAGGTCCATACCAGTAATTTTAAACATTAGGACATGTGTAGTAAATATATTTCAATGATTTTACACATATGCATGCAAATACCATTGTGGCTCATTTCACCTATAGAGTTTTGCTCTGTCATCTGAGAAGTGGAGAGTGGGACAAACCAGATACACTTTTTTAGAAACTGAATTGTAATTATCATATGTATTCAAAGGTTACCATTACATAATCTTTTAATAGAACCATGATACTAAATACAATTCCATATTTTGGAAACAATATTTTCAAGTGTATCTTCCTGGGAAATTAACAGAAAATAGGGCAAGGAGTTTCCTCAGGAAGTCATCTTATCATTCCTCTTACCCCAAGACAGAATCTACTACACCTTAAGAATTCCTGGTAGATATCTACTCGTATTCTTAAACATGTACAGTAATAAAGATACCCTGGTAATCTGTTCCAGTGCTCAACTATCCTCCAGGTTAAAAAGCCCCACCCCTACCCTCACCCACATACAAATATCTAACCTGAATCATCTGTCTTGTTGCAATTTAAGTCCAGGTACTTCTTGTTTTGTCCCTAGTAGATGTTACTTTTCTCTTTGCAGCAAACTTTCATATATTTGAAGACTGGACTTCCCTCAGTTTGCTCTAAATGAAACGAACCTAATTATTTCCAAGTCTCACAGACCAGGTTTTCTGGATCTCTGATAACTCTTATTGCTTTTGTCCAGACTCACTCCAGTTGGTCCACCTGAAGCCTTCTCAGTGCTGAGCAGAGTGAAGAGATCAGTTCATGTGTCTTACAAATGAAGCTCCTGGTTATGGATTGGATACCACTCTGGTTTTGGGATTTTTGCAGTAGTATGATAATGCTGACTCAGGTTAAGTTTATGATTTATGTATCACCAAGATGCAGTATATGATTTATGTATCACTAAGATGCTTTTCAGCAGAACTGTTGCCCCAGCCCCTTGTTCTTCATTTTGTGTGTAATGATTATTTTTGATAGTGCACAGTACTTTTCAATTGTCCTTGTATTGATCAGATTCATGGCAGACAGAAAAACCAGAATGTGGCCTATACACAACTGTTACTGTATAATGCCTTTTTTTAAAAAAGAAAAATTCTATTTTGTGGAATCATATTCCCTTTTTACCACATAATTCCCAGGAGTTTAAAGGTGACTAAACAGCAAGTATTGGTTTTACTCAGCAGCTGATAATAGAGGTTTTTAACTAATCTTTTGCTTCACTGTGAAGTCAATACCACAGTTTGGGAAATGCTAGTTTGGTATCTGAATATACTTTTATTCTCAAGCTGTTTGCCAGAATATTTATCTCTTTCTTCATGCCCCTCCTCCACACCATTCCCTATAGCCTCTCTTCCCCTCAAAAAAAAAAGTTAATTTCAGTTGCTATTATTATTAAGAAAACTTTTAAAATATGAAGCAAGGGTAACTGATGTATTGCTGTTTACCCAGTTTTGCAGAGTGAAACAAGATGCAACCTATCCTGGGCACTTCAACAGGTGTTAGCACAGATGTCTTAGGGTATAAACAGATGCAACAACTATGTGTGTATCAGATGATATTGTCATAAACAATTATGATGGAAGAGTTATGTCTGCAGAATTAACATTGCAATGGTTTTGTTACAGAGTACTTAGAGCGTGATTAACATGCCAATTCATTGCCAGTTCAACTCAGAATGTTACATTGTAACATCTGATACATTCACCATCAGCAACTTCCTCTTCCCTTTTTAAAATAGTTTAAAGTTCAGTCTTGTGCGTAGCTTAAGTAATATCAACATTGTTTTCTACTTCACAAAAGTACTAAGACCCCAAAGCATTCCTACTTGTGGTGATACTGTGCCTTGTTGTGCCTGAAGTTTATGCATGTGTGCCCACAGACTGAATTTTAAAAAAGTAGGTGAAATAATGGGTCTACATCATACCTTCAGTGGACATGCTTACTTGAATTTTGGCAGCAGTTCACAGCAGCCACACTGCTACTCAGGAGAACCACACATTGGTTAGTAGAAAGAACTTGCAGAACTTCCACCTCTTTCCTGAAGCTGGGCAGCATTTTTACAGCTCTCTGTAGCCCTTACTTGTGCCTTGCTGCTAGCTTGGGACTCAGTGGCATAATTCCTTGCTTAGGGTGTATAAATTCATTCAAAGTTAAACTACAGGCAGATTTTAGTGTTAATCACAGGGTAAGTGGCACTGAAATATTTACCTATTTTAAGACTCCATAAAATGGCAAACCAGTCACAAAAAATTTCTGCATATATGGTCTACATATCTAAGCCATCCTTGGATCCCTAGGCACAGGGATTAAAGACTCCTAGAAGGTGAAGGTGGGGGGCTCCCTGTGGTAGGGATTTTAAACCTCCATGCCTACCTCATTTAAACTCTCCTCTCTTGGCTCTGCTCATAGGAAACACCAATCTGCCATGCCCAGGTTCTGTTCTTAATCTCAATAATTACACGTTCTGTTATGCACACATGGCATGACACACAATTCTTAGGATCAGGAATCAGATTCCAAAACACTATTCAAATAGGGTTCTATGTGCACTTATGTCACATTATTGGCTACAAACGTACTTATTTTTACCTTCCTCATGTCCATATGGATCTCAATCAAAATGAGAGATGTTATGCCCAATAACTAAATATACCAGGACCTAGTTGTATTATATAGCTGAAAGACCTAGAAGGCTGAGCTCACTGCAGAAATGCCTAGGATTCCACAAGCTTATACCAGTTTAGTCAAATGAAAACTGAATTGTGCAACATAAAATCCAATTAAAAGGCAAGTAGAGTGCACACTTACCTTTTTAGGTCTCAATAAAAACATGTAAGAAGAAAAATATAAAAGTGCTCCCAAAAATGAAAGGGTCCATAACGTAATAATTGGACATGGTGGTACCAAAGATGTATGTAGTAAAATCAGAGGACTTTTAACAATGGATAGGGGTAACATAGGCATAGAAGAGAAAAGCACTGTTGTAGTTTATTAAACTTTCCAGAAGTGGTGATCATTTGTTAAAAAGAAAAAAAAAAAAAGCTTGGAATCATTGGTTTTAAAAATGTTAAGTGATTTCAATCAGGGTACCACAGCACCTTGAGGTGCCATGAGATCATTTTAAGGCTGCTTTGGGGTGTCATGCAATTTTAGTTATGCAAACATCTACATATGATTCACAAGAGAAACCCACAGATTTCAAAGAGAAATCCACAGCACAAAAAACATTCTGACCTGTTATGGTCTTTCTGGGTTCTGTGCAACAGTAGAATGCAATCTATTCTTTTTCTGTAGACACTAAACATGTGAAAGCTAAGAGCTAGCATTTTCCAAGGTGTGCCTTAAGTTTAAAAATGTTGAGAACCACTGAAATAAAAAGACATACAACTAGAAGGAAAGGCAAGCTGCTTTAAGATATCTAATAAAAATTCATCCTGCCTGGAGTCTTTCAAAGTCTACACAATACAGCTGCAGGCTCTTCACTCACCTGTCATTGGCTAGGTACAAACATTCAGAAAGCCTGAGGCAGAATCGATCTAAGTTATGCAGTTTTCTGTAAGTGGCGTAGTTTAGATCGGTAGCAAACAGAATGTACATTCGCTCTTTGGGGTGGGACACAAGTCTGAGACCAGGTTCCACCATTTTTAAACCAGTGTGTGTGTGACAAAATTCTGTTTTGTTATGTGTATAGACCAGTTTCCAATCACTTATAGCCATAAAAATATAATATCTGTACCTATAAGTATAGTGCCATCTGACACCAACAGGGAAGTAATCCTTCCAGATCTGCACAAGAATGAGCAGCTCACAGAGACACTTGCATGGATCCAGAGGGAAAGACTTCCACCTTCAGCTCCCTCTGTGCAAAAAATAAGTTTATGCCCGACCTATGGGGGCTTTTTACCATCTTTAATTTTTCCCTGAGCCAGATGAAGGCCATGTGAGCCTGAAATCTTCCAGAAAAAGGCTTTTTTTTTTTGCAAAATCTTAGTTGGTCTAATAAAAGGCATCATCTCTGAACCAAGAGTTCTAGATTTTTGCATTTCTTTAGTGTCTGTACCTGGCCTTTATGTCATATGGTTGCTTCTGGAGGTTCCTACTGGCATTCCCTTGTAATGTTGTACAAGAGTGTGCTCTCTCTCTCCCTCTCCCTTTTTCCCCCACTGACTGCAACTTTCAACTTGGCTCAAAATTTACCTGATCAAAGATGTTCTCTTTCCTTTAGGTGGGGTAACAGAGTTTAGTGTCCTTAAAGGCATGATGCGTTCACTAAGGCAAAAACACACAAACCAGGAAGTGCATGGCTTCCATTATCATTAACATGAGCAACTCATGCACATTGAAAGGACAGTATATCCTATACCTATATTAGGAAACATCATCACTGCCCCATACAGACTGAGGCAATGCACCATAATTGCTCTGAAGAAAATGTTAAGATGAATCACATCATTTTTTTTTTATTATTACAGCTTTGACATTTCAATCCACAGACCAGTGATTCAATGACATACAGAGGTGCTCTTTGCTACACCTTGCAGCATCCTTGAAACCCGTATTTTCTGGGCTGACATATGCCATTGAAGCCTGGAAGCAAAACAGGCCAATCTAGACATCACTAGTCAAGCTATGTTTGCTTCTTTCTTACACTTATGCATAAAAGGATATTAGGTACCAAAACAGAAAGTAATTTAATATAATATTTCTGCTCAGCATTGACATAAGCAACATGACAAAGCCAAGTAGGAAAGACCTACTTACGTGTCACAAAATGTATTAATACATGCCCCTTCCAATGTTTAATACTTTATAAACAACTGAACAGTGAATATAAAGAATGAAGACCAAATAATTTATACAAAAGCTCTTTTTTTTTTTAAATTAGGGCTGTCCAGTTTCTAAGTCCCCAGGGGCTGCAAGTCATGCAGGATGCACCAATCCCACCTCCACAACACATTGCTCTGCTATATAAGTGAAACCTCTACTCACCACTACACCATACGTGCAATCCCTCCCCCTCTCCCCCATACATATCCCTTTTCCCTACCCCTTTGTGTGCAGCCCCAGACTTACCCTTAGCTCTCTGCCCTCTTGCATTGCCCCACACCAAGTGAAAAGGCAGCAAGTGGTGGGTTTGGAGACTCCAGCTGCTATTTGAGCCAGAGTGATGGGGAAACCAGCAACCCAGTGAGAGCCTGGGGGCTGTAAATTAGCCCCTCTTGGGTTGCAGGCCATCAGTTGGCCATCCCTGTTTTAAATAATAAAATCTCCTATTTCTAATATAAAATGTAGATGTCATAACTGTGCCTGTCTCTCTCTCTCTCTCTCTCTCTTTAGTTTTGTTCCGCTTTCCCTAGTCCTTATCAACTCCACTAAGGCACTTGGAAGAAAACTAGATTTCTGTATGCCTCTAATCTTGTACCTATGCAGTGACCTGTGTCTGACTACTGCATTTTTTTTCCTCAGAAGCACTAGCTATCAAGTGCTGTCAGGTAATTCTCCAAACATTTCTAAAGAGTATTTGGCATTGTGCTGAAATGGAAGAGATGTTTTATAGAGAGAGAACAGTATATAGAAAGCAGAAAAAATCATAATAATAAATACTATGGAAAGCAACGGTAGGCTGGCACTAAAATTAGCTTCTGGGTAAGTGGTGAAATGAAAAGCTGCTGCTATTTGTCACATAAAGCATTCCTGAGGGTTTTCATTTGGTTCTCCTCTATCTCTAATTCTAAATTACCAAAGTTGGCAGGAAAAATGCCAAAACAATTTTAAGTCTGACAGGACCAAGTCTTTCATTATAAAAGGACATTTGTCTTCCCCTATGACCAATTTGGATTTTTTAAGTCCAAATATCATCCTTGTTAAAGTAAGTATTGTCTGATCCTTTGACAAACACATTCTTTAGATAATGGACAAGTCATTCTTGGCAAAAAAAAAAAAAAGGTCTTTCCAAGTACTTCATAGAAAGTCTCAGAATGGATCAAATCAGCATGTTTGAAGCATGTTTGAAATACTACCTAGGTATATTCTCTCAAGCAGTGCTAGAAGCTCATACAATGACAGCAAGTATTATTAGTTATCAGTTAGGTAAGGCAAATGTGGTGGCACTAAACATAAAAACTAGCATTACTGCATTTGATAAAGATATGGTCCAACTGGATAAACAAACTGCAATGAAAAACAACTTTTAAAACTCCTAGTTTTAGGTCACCTTCTACAACCAGGTGACCTATCACCTGGACAAAGAAGAAGAGATTGATGTCGTATATCTTGACTTCAAAAAAGCCTTCGATCTGGTATCCCATGATCGCCTCTTAGCAAAAGTGGCTAACTGCAGCCTCAGTCACACCACAATCCACTGGCTGGGCAATTGGCTCCATGGTAGGACCCAGAGGGTGGGGGTTGATGGAAGTAAATTGTCATGGTGCCTTCTGACCAGTGGCCCCCCCTCCAGGGCTCTGTCCTTGGGCCTATACTATTTAATTTCTTCATTAATGATGTGGACATTGGTATCAGAAGCGGACTGGCCAAGTTTGCCAATGACACCAAATTCTGGGGTAAAGTGTCCACACCTGAAGACAGGAGGGTGATCCAGGCTGACCTTGACAGGCTCAGGAGATGGGTGGATGAGAACCTGATGGTGTTTAACACTGAAAAATGCAAGGTTCTCCACCTTGGGAGGAAAAACCTGCAGCATTCTTATAGGCTCAGCAGTAGTACGCTGGCTAGCACTATGGATGAAAGGGACTTGGGGGTCATCATTGACAACAAGATGAACATGAGCCTGCAATGTGGTACTGCTGCTAGTAAAGCAAGCAAAATGCTTGCTTGCATCCACAGTTGCTTCTCACGTAAATTCCAGGACATCATTCTCCCCTTGTACTTGGCCTTGGTGAGGCTGCAGCTGGAGTACTGCATCCAGCTTTGGGCTCCACAATTCAAAAAGGATGTGGAGAAGATTGAGAGGGTGGAGAGGAGAGCCACGCGCATGATCAGAGGTCAGGAAAACAGACCTTATGATGACAGGCTGAGAGCTATGGGACTATTCAGCCTGGAAAAGCACAGGCTTAGGGGTGATCTGGTGACCACCTATAAGTTCATCATGGGTGTTTGCCAGGATCTGGAGGAATGTCTGTTCACCAGAGCGCCCCAAGGGATGACAAGCTCGAATGGGCACAAAGTCCTCCATGACTGTTTCAGGCTGGACATAAGGAAGAACTTCTTTATTGTTCGAGCCCCCAAGGTCTGGAATAGGCTGCCTCTGGAGGTAGTTCGAACACCTACTCTGAAGGCCTTCAAAAGACATCTGAATGTTTATCCTGCTGGGATCCTATGATCCCTGCTGACTTGCTGCTCCTGGGGCAGGGTGCTGGACTCGATGATCTTCTGAGGTCCCATCCAGCCCTAATATCTATGAAATCTATGAAAAGTTCCAGATTCACCCAAGGAACCTTGTCTGCCTATGTCCTTAGACCAACACGGCTACAACCTACACCCCTGCAAGCTTCATTTGAACATTTGATTACATTTGCCAGATAAAATACTAGTAAAACATATCATAGGATGGCCCATAATAATTAGTATCAAACATCACGAATTCCTGTGTTAATGCCTTATTTAACAGTGTCAAGTCAAGGTCCTTGGGAATGCAAATTTAACAATCTTCTTTATAACAGATAGTGTTCTGGGGGAAAAAGAAAACAAAAACAACCCACCCTCCCAACCCCCTAGGCCTTTTAGAAAGTTACATAATTAATATATACATATATAGCAGCGTGTACCTTGTTAGGAAGTAATGGTTAGCAGTTTAGTGCCTTATCAAAGATTTGAACATGTGTGCACAAGTGTATGTGTGTGTGCATGCACACACACAAACACACACTCACACACACACACACACACACACACACACACACCCAGAGGATAGGGATGGAGGATTTGGGGTACATACCAGAAATTCTTGCATATTTATAATAATATGCCATTCCCCTGGAAATGAAAAAATGAGACAGTGATTTTAGGGCCTGGATCTGTAGTCATTAGTACCTAATAATAATGCTATCAACAGTCAGAGAAGAATACTGTTTTATATTAACATGTTCTGCTAATAAAGCAATTATTTTATTCCTGATGATATAGTTGTAGGGATTAAAAAAAACTGAATTTGTAATGAACACTTAAGAATGTAGAAAGCCATTAAACATCCTCATTATTCATCCTCTTGTGTGTGTAGTTTTAACTTATTTCTACCCCCATCCCCACTGGAGCAAGTCTGTAGTTTGAGTAATTTCATAAAAATTACTGAACTAAAATGTGGTTGTGTTATTAGGCCAGTAGATGCAGAAGATCTCATGCTTTCAATGAGCTCCTTAGAGCACACCTGTTATGGAACATTGGAACAGCATGCACTGAGATCTTCCACCGTAGTCCCTTGACTCTGCTGGGTGGCACCAAGAATGGGGTGAAGCCATAGGACTTTGTCTTGTAATTTTTTTATTTTTATTTTTATTTTTTTTGCAGAGGCTTAGCCCGTTCAACATGATATAAAGGGCACTGTCAATTTGTGCAAAACTGGGGGCGGCTCAAAGCCATATGACCATACCCTCTGCTGCAAAGCTCAAGATTTAGCATTCAGTCAGGTTCTCCTCTTTGCTGATAAGCCCTGCTTTCATACAGGATATTCTTGTCCAAAAGAATAAAATGCAGTTTCATCAAAAGCAAAACAGTTCATAAAAAAATTATCCATTTAAACTATTTTTACCTGAAAAAAGGAAGTTGATTTTGATTTTAAACTTTTGTAATAAGTGATGCATATTTCAAAATTATCAATACAAAATAATTTGATGTTTCTAAACTGAAATCTCAAAACTCCTGCTTTAAAAGAAACCCTACGGTTTTGCTTCCAAAGTGGAACTAATTTTGAAATGTCAGAATTTCTCACAGAAATTTTGTTTCCCTACAAACTAATGGTCAGTTATTCGTTCTATCTTTTTTTGTGGGAACCAGAGGAGCTGGACAATTTCTATCAAGCAGAAGCTATTACTAAGAGCTCAGTTTCTAGACTGTTTTCAAAACTAAACATTTGCATATGCCCCCCCTTACTCCCAGATACTTTTCTGTCTTTATTTTCATTTTCCTTTTTCCACTGTAATGTTTCTCACTCTAATTATTGTAAATAGTCAACTTTACTAAATTTAGAGTAGTAAAAAGAAAGAGCAGGAAAAAAAAAAACTTGGACATTGTTAGAGGTTGGCAAGAATGGGAAACTAGAATAAGGACGGAGAATAAATGGGCTAGGAATTTAAGGTTTGAATTTTTAAAGATGTAAAATTAAAATATACTTGTCCAGTTCTAATTACTTTTCATTCCCCACCAAAGCCCAGAATCAAGTAGCATACATGTGAAGGTATCAGGAAGCAGGCTATTTTTCTTTCTGAATGTGATCTATTTTATTTACTACTTCTAACAGAAATACTACAGTTTCTAACAAATGAAAATAGGGACTTAATTCGTAAATACTGACATATTCTTAAATGTGGTAATGTTAGTACAAGTTGCTAGTCTTTGCATAGTGAAATCAGAAGAATCAAGGTCAGACAAGTAAAGTATTCCAAAAATATAGCAGCCTGGTTGAATTTATTTGGATGAAATGAATGCCACGCATCATAATAGCAATTGTACCATGTACAGTACTCCTTGTCTTGTGCAGTGGAACTGATCATTTAACATAACTTCACAAGAGCATAATTTATCAGCTTCCCCAGAGTAGTCTGCTTGAAAGGTCTCACTACAATACTTGGTTTAATGGCATTTTAATTCTAAGTGGTAGGATCAAAAGTACCATGTGTAACTTACAAGAAGGGGGAAAGTTTCTAAGGGTCAAGAAAAGGGTATTAAAAATAAGTTTAAAACATTATAGGTAAAATAGTGTCAGGAAGCAACCTGGAGGCAGAAGAGAAGGAGAGGGCACCACTCAAACATGCCGTTCAACTGAAGTCAGAGACCGCATCTATACGAGACGCTGACTGCCACAAGCTTGTTACTACTGTATAGTAGCGTCACATGGCACAAAGCATAATGCGATGCTGGGCACAGTAGTAACAAGCTACTGTGCAGTCAATGTCGCCAAAAAGCTGTGCAGGGACACTACTGTACGGTAATGCTGGCTACTGTGCAGTCATTTTGTACTTGTGTATGCAAATAATAAATGACTGCGCAGTAACAACTGTGCAATCAGGGTCTCGTGTAGACACGGCCAGGGAGTATTATACCAATAGAGACAATGCTACTTCTAGAACTAGTCTCTGAGCATAACCCTACTTTTTCCAATAAAATGACCAATTGCAAAGTGTAGCACATGCTAAGCAGTAATGCAATATCTTCAGCTCCAATGATTTTCAGGATTTTGTTTTAGTAAGATACAATGCTTCCTGGAACTTCTGCTGGATCATTCCTGCCAAGAAAGAGCCAAGATTAGCTATGAGTCCTTTCGTTTTTAAATATGCAGACAACAGCAACACCAGTTAGCTTGTCTACTGAAACCTTTATTAATTGCAACTCTCAAATTTGCTTATGAAACATCTAACAACTTATTGTCTAATAGAGTGGCCATTTGAAAATCTTTCATGTTAAACTTCATTTTGAAGAATTAGTATGTGGCAGTAACAATGGACTCGTTGAAATCTGTTCATTTGGCAAACAGCATCAGTTGCCCACCTATAATATTAATGTTACTGTAATAAAATTGTGGCCTGGCACTTTAAATCCATGCTACAGATCAATAGCTTGATTCTCCATGTTTCATGATAAATGATAGCGCTCTACTACTCTCTCTTTATAGGGAGACAGAATCTAAATGAATCAAAGTGGATTAGTCTTTTCTCCCACTTGTCACTCATTAGCAGCTTTAATTTCAGTACTTCAAACTAACTAAAGATATTCTAACCACAGCAGATTTTGCTAAAGAAAATTTAGTGACAGGAGGATATTCTGTACTGCATCGTTAAGAAAATGTCACCTAGCAGGAGAGACTAGAGAGGTTTCATTGACACTGTCTAAAGAACTGGTCCACTGCATGCATACAATGAATTGATCTTCTGTTGCCAGACAGAGCTCATTACTTCTTCTTCCTTCAGGGCTTCATTCCCCATTCTAGCTCCCACGTGACAATACAAATTAGGGAAACACGGGGCTGCAATGACACATTCAGTCCTTGCTGTGTGCAATAACCATGTGTTTATAATAAGTGGCAGCACGTTTGTCAGTTTGAAAAGGGGTTGTGAAGCAGAGAGGCATCCTGCAGCTAAGTCATTTGCCTGAATTGACAACTACCTGGGATCATATTCCTCTAATGTGTGTTTTATTCCTCCAAACACAGGCTCCCATTAAGATTTGGGAGAACTTAAATTTTTCATCCAAGCTTGTGTTAAATGCATTTGGCTAAGTTTGGTGATGATTCACTCATGTCACTTTTGGTTATTCTGTTCTGTCTGTGCTGTAAAAGACTCCAACTATTTTTGGCCTTTTAAGCAGGGGGCGGGGGGTGGCAGGGAGGCATTTGATAGCTATTTTTAGTATTTTTGGACTTTTCAAGAGTAGCACATGTACATCACCATAAGGACTGACTATAGAAAGTAACTTGTATTTTCATTTCCTATAAAATTAGTTTTATATAAGCAGGGCCCCCTGACTCCTGAAGTACAACTTCCAGCCACCATCTGGTTCTGCAATATGTCTGTGAGGCTATGTCTATCCTAATAGTTAGAATTGACCATAAAATCATTTTAAAGCTTATAGCTGGCAGACATCTGTATTGTAAATCCATTACCTCAGGGGTGTCAAATATATAGCCCTGTGGACCTGTGTCATCTGTCCCATGGGTCCCCTGCAAGGACCAGGAATTCAGATGCAGGTCCTGCTCCTGAAATCCATTGAGGATACGGGAGAATCCAGGATTGTGTGAAGGGGGCTGCAGGATCCACTATCATCATTGCGGGGGGGGGCATCCCCACTCCCAGCTCTCCCACCCCACAGATAGGCAGACCATGGTTTATTTTGTTGTTGTTGTTGTAATCTCCAAGTCAGGTAAGAATCCTGGTTCCCCACCCCCTGCTCTTGGCACCCCCTTTCTTTCCACTTCATCCTTAGCAGCACATCCCCACCCCTGCCATTTGTCTCCTCCCCCACCTGCTGCTGCAGTCCCTAGCTGATGGAGTGTGCATATTCCAGAGCAACTTCTACCCTACTCCAGCTGGTCTCAGCAGGGGACAACAGTGGCTGCAGCAAGTGGGTCCTTCTCCTTGCCTGTCCCCCAAGTATTTTCTGCCAGCCCAGAAACAAGGTTGGGGGGGATGAACCTACCCATTGCTGCTAATGTTATCCATTTCTGAGGCTAGCTGCAACAGCTTTGGGGCACCTCCCAAACCACAACTCTGCCGATTAATATCGGGGGGGGGGGGGGGGAGGAAGGCTCCATAGCCCTCATCACAGGGTTCAGCAGGGAACATCAGTGGCAGCAACAGTGTGTGGGTTTTCCATTCTTGCATTTGCTCTCCTGCCCCATCAGCCAGGGGCAGTGGGGACAGTGGTAGGGGCAGGAATGGGAAGGGGCAAATGGGAGGGGAGGAAAGTGCTGGTGAGGACAGAGGGCAAGGGAGGGGGTGCCAATAGCAGGAGGGATGGGGACAGGCAGGATAGGATTTTTACCTCATTTGAGAACTTTTAAAAAGTCCTTGGTGCTTGCTTCTGCTACAGCATGTTCCAAAAGTGCCCCTCCATCTGCCCCTGATTGGGGACAAGGGTGTAGGCAGTATGGGGCAACAATAGGTGTGTTAATCCCTGCTCTGCCACCGCTTGCCCCACTTCCCAGAGATGGGTCAAGATCTGGCCTACAAGGAGTTTCATAGTTTCTAGGGTTGGAAGGGACCTGAACAGATCATTAAGTCCAACCCTCTGCCCTGGGCAGGAACAAGTACTGGGATCATAAGACCCCCTCCAGCTATGTATCCAACCTCCTCTTGAAGACCCCCAAGGTAGGGGAGAGCACCGAAGATTCAGAGAGCTTTGAATTGATTTGAACCTTTTAATTGGTCCCCTGATTCAATTCGGATTCAGAGATTTGGCCACCAAATCAGGCCAAATCTCTTCTGAACCAAATCACCACCTGAAGCTTCACACACCCCTCCTTGGTACTGCACAGTCATTTAGTACTTACTTTAGTACTTACATGACTGTACTAAAAATAAAGTACTAAATGACTGCATAGTACTCATCAGTACTGTGCAGTCCGAGCAGTGTACAAGTAATTTCCAACCCTACTGTACAGTAGCTTGTCGCTACTGCACAGTAGTGGGGGTGTCAAGGTTCATGCCTGGGGATGCTACATTGCTGTAGCTCATCACTACAGTGACATAGCACCTTGTGTAGATGTGCCAAGTGTAGATAGGCTGTACCCCCTTAAAAACAAAACCCATAATAGCAGTTCCTCACATGGCCCTCACATGTGTTGTATCCACACAGTTTGTGTGTCCTGTTCTGCAGGATAACCAAAAACTGTGTTGTCTTTCGGTGGAATAGAATGGTAAAGTTCCAGGAAAACAGCTGATAGACATGGCCAATAGGAATCTTATCCACCGGCTAAATAAACCTGCGCATAAATCTAAGTGAGCCTATACATGACAAATGGGTACAAATTTGGTGTTCCTCCATGTACTTCATCAATTAAACTCCTGCTTTCAAGCTTGGATAGATTACCCTACACAAAAACAAGTATTGGAGGGTGGAGGGTTAGGTGGTGGTAGCACGACCAAATCCCAAGCCTCCAAAATGTATGGGTTGGACTACCCCCAATCTCATGAAAAAAAAATTAAAATCATGAGATTTAATTAAACAATGAAATTGCTGCAACTATGAAAGTTAAACTATTCAGATGAAGCCGAGATTCATGACTCCAGGAAGACAGGTGCTATCAGGTGCCTTGTGATAAAATAACACTGAGAGTAAACCTTTTGACACAAAGCAGACTATGGATGTACTACAACAACGTCATATATAAAGTATATCACATATATATATTTTGGAATTATAGTATCTTTAAGAATAGTTAGAGACCACACCAGGAACAAGCTGGAATAAATCAAACAATAAGGAAATATGTAAGCTATAGTTTAGTTAGCAGTTAGATATAAATGCATTACTATCTCTCTCTGTAAAATTGTATGTAATGGCTGTCAGCCTCAAAGAAGGGGCAAGAGGTTCAGCAGATTAAACAGAATCACAAGACTATAGATAATAAACCATATAAAGATTTGTAGTACCTCTCAGTTATATTACATATTCAATTGGGAAGTAAATCTCCAATCTCTTGCCAAGCATTGTCTGTTCATTTATTACCTAATCACTTCATTCTCCTTCCTGAATTCCTCTTGAATATTATGGGTAAAAATAATAATCTTTTTTCAATCTTGAATCATGTTGATCTTTCAATGATTTTCTCTCTCTTTTAGAAACTGAAAAGAAAGAAGTGCTTCAATGGCTTATTCCCTTTGGAAATAGTTTCTAAGCAATGTGTGCAATGGTTAGACTAGAACATGGGTGTCAAACTTGGGTCAGATCCAATATATATAGCCAGAGCCATGTTGTGTGGCCTGCAGGGTTTGTAGCAGGACTCTGAATTTGAGGGCAGGGGTAGATATACAGTCCCACAGGCAATGTGTAGCACTAGTGGGAGGCAAGCAATGGCTGCTTTAACCCCTGTGGCTGCCACTGCTTACCCCACAGCAACTACTTTATCCAGATGTGGCCTGGGAGATAGGGTGAATTTGACACCTGTGATTTAAAGACTTAGAGCTGGGGTGTCAAGGACCTGGCCCACAAAGCCCTATTAGGCCTGCAGTGCTGCCCAAGGGTCTTGGACTGGATCACATGCTGCATGTGTCATGTGCCTGGGAAAGGCCTGCCATACTTCATGCAACATGCATAAGGTAGAGCTGCCACATGCAGAGCCAGCCAGACAGCACACAGGGCTGATCTGGGGATTTTGCTGCACATGGCACATAGGGCCAGTCCAGGACACATGCTCTACCTGGTGCACAGAGCTGGTCTGTGGGGCCAGTCCAGCATGCAGACTGGACCCTCACCACTGGTCTGGTCTGAAAGGCCTAGTGAGTTTGATGCTCCTATGTCTCCTGCCACTTTCCCCCCACCTGCTTCAACTACCTGAAGGGTGGTTCCAAAGAGGATGGTGCTAGATTGGGGCAGGTAAAGTCTGGCTTGCAGGCTGGATTGGACCTGTGGCAGACTCCATTTCCTAACAAACCCTGCTCACATCATTGCAGTTGGTTTCCATGAAGACCTCAGCAGCAGTGGTGCCATGACAGCATGGGGCTGGGGATCTGATGCCCTCACGTGCTAGGCAGGGGTATGAAGGCAATGGCTTTGCCCTGGCTCTGGACCATGCTGTCACTGTTGCAGGATCCCAGCCCTGGCTGTAGAGCAGCTCCCTGCCCAGCCATGTGCCCTGCCAGTGCTACTAGGGCCATTCTCCATGGAAACCCCAACCCCTTTTGGTCATGGCACCACTGCTGCTGGGGTCTTCATGGAAACTGGCTGCAGCAATGAAGACAAAGGGCTGCTTGAAAATGGACTCTGGCTGCTGGCTGGATCTGCCATTTTGCCCACACCTGTGCTAGACTGTTCTTAATGGTGGGAGATGACAGGACAAGGAGCAATTTCAATCACATCATAGTTCCATGACTGTGTGAGGACTTCCAATTCTTCCTGCGTGTTTCCCAGGCTCTGTGCATTTGTGTGCAGGCACCTGAGGTAACTAGTTGATTGCCTTGATTTCTCAGGAAGTATGAGAGCACCTCCCCTGTTGGCCCCTCCTGCTTGTTCTTCCTCCAGGTCTCCCACTTCCCCACTTACCTCAGGGCTTTGGTCTCTATCCCCCAATAAACCTAGTTTAAAGCCCTCCACACTAGGTTAGTAAGGCTGTCCATGAACAGCGCATTCATGGACCACCCGCAGGCACTACTGGCAGTGTTGGCGGCGGCCAGCAGCAGTCATGGGCCACCCACAGATGCCACCAGCAGTGTCGACAGTGTGGTGGCAAGCAGCAACTGCCTGCAGGCACCACCAACACTGTCAGTGGCGCCTTCTTCCAGGGGGTGCACCGCCATGCTCAGGGGGTGCACATGCACCCCTATGCATTACCAGTGAGTCTGTCTGTGAAGATGCTCATCTTTCCCTTCATCAGGTTGATCCCATCCCTTCCTAGCAATCCTTCTTGGAGCAACGTCCTATGGTCAAAGAAGACAATGCCCTGCTGGTCACACCACCTGCATAGCCAGGTATTGATCTGCAGGATGCACCTGTTCCTGCCTGGGACCTGTCCCTTGACTGGAAGGATTGAAGAGAATTCAACCTGAGATAGGTTGTTTCAATGCTTGACAACCCCCATGACTGGAAAATTCTTCCTAATCCCCATCTTAAATTTCTATTGCTACAGATCTAGGCCAGCACTCCTATCCCTGTCCCCTACAGCCACATAGACTATCCTATCTCCATCCTCTCTGTAATTGGACTTTAGATATTTGAAGACTGCTATCAAATCCCCACTTAGTCTTGTCTTTTTCAAACTCAGCAAGCTTAGTTATTTCAGCCTTTCGTTAGAAGTCTTTACTCCAAGGCCCATAATCATTGTTGTTACTCTGCACTAAACTCTTTATAAACTATTCCCATTCTTCTTGAAGTGTGCAATCCAAACTGGACACAGTTCTCCAAGTGAAGCTTCACAAGTACTGAATAGAATGGAAGTCTCACTTCCCTTGATTTGCAATTGCACCCATGTTAATATAACTCAGTGTGCTCTTGGCTTTTCTTTTCTTTTCTTTTTTGGCAACAAGAGCATATTGTTATCTCATGTTCAGTTTATGGTCTACTGTACTGTAATTGCCAGGGCCTTATCTGCAGTACAGCAGCCTAGCCAGTCATTTCCTAGTCTTTATTTGTGCATGCATTTTTTCCATCCCAAGTGCATGACTTTGTCCTTGTCCTTGAATTTCACCCAGTTGACTGCAGAACATTCATCCAGTCCATCCAGTTCCTTTTGGATCCTAGTCCTACCCTCTGGAGTGTCTGCAGCTCCACCCAATTTGGTGTCATCCACAAATTTGCTGAATGTGCATTCAGCCCAATCATCCAAATCATTAATGAAGTTGTTAAACAATATCATTTGTCTCTAATTCCTTAGCTTGCTAATGAGAATGTGTAGGAGACAATTTCAAAAGCCTTTCAGAAAGCAATGTATATCACAATCACTGCTTTCCTCCCATCCACAAAGCTGACCTTCTTATCATAGAAAGAGATCAGATTGGTCAGGTATGACTTGCTCTTGGTGAATACATGGTAGTTGTTCTTGGCCACTTGTTCTCCTCTAGGTAATTCACAACAGATTCCTTAAGGACCTATATCTGGTCTGTAGCTCCCTGAACCCTCCATCTTAATTTTCTTAAAAGATGGGCACTATGTTTGCTCTTTTCCAAGCATCCAGGACCTCATCTGACCTCCATAAGTTCTGAAAGAGAGTAGCCAATGACTCTGAAATTACCTTAGCCAATTCCTTCAGTACCCTAGGGTATATCCACTCCAACTCTGCTGACTTAAAAGAATATAGTTTTTCTAAGTAATTCCTAACCTGTCCTTCTACTACTCTGGGCTGTTTGTCTCCTTCCTTATCTTTGCTGCCAACTGCACCCATCATCTGGTTTCTGCCCCTATTTGTGAAGACTGAAGTAAAAAAGGCATTTAATACTTCAGCCTTCTCTGCATCATCCATAACTAGATTGCCTTCTGCAGTCTGTAAGAGACCTTTAGCTTCTTTTGTCTCCCCCTTACTTTTGACATTCTTTCAGTTGCCTTTTATATCCCTTGTCAGCTGAATCTCAAATTCAGCACTGGCTGTCCTGATTTTCTCCTGTATGCCCAAGCAATACTCTTATACTCTTACCTGGTACTATGGCTGAGTTATCCTTTTTATAGGACTCCTTTCTGAGTTTCAGCTCACTGAAAAGATTGCTGTCTCCTGAAAATATTGTTGGCTAGGCTGGTCTCCTGTTATAATTCCCATTTTTATGTCACATTGAAATAGTTTGTTCCTGCACACTTAAACAGACCACCAGAAAGTACAGCCAGCTGTCCTGGATTCATTTTCCTCTCAGATTTGCCTCTCAGGGGATCTGGCCCACCAGTTGCCTAAGTTGGTTAAAGTCTAATTTTCTGAAATATCATGTCCTTATTCTGCTGCACTCCTTCCTTCCTAACCTTAGGATATTAAACAGTATCATTTCATGGTCACTATCACCCAAGTTACTGTCCACCTTCACATTCTCAACCAATTACTCCATGTTTGTGAGCAGTAAGTCAAGAAGAGCTTCCCCCCTCATTGGCCTCTGTACCATCTGAATCAAAAAGCTATCCTTGACTCCAGGACTTTACTGGACTGTTTGTGGACTCCTGGGTTTCCCACCCAGACAATGTTTGAATACTAAGTTATGTGATTTGGAAGCTTCCATTGATTGTTAAAAGAGGGCCTCATCCACTTCTCATCCTGATTTTGTGACCTGTAGCATATGCTCAGAGTGATATCCCCACTGCTACTCTCCACTCTGACCTTTACACATAAGCTTTCAGCATACCTGACTTCCACTTCATACCATACCTGAAAACACATGTACATTGCCTTTACGTAGAGCGCAACACAATGTCTTTTTCCCCGTAAACAAGCTATACCCATTCATGACTGTACTCTAGTCATGTGAATTATCCCACTGTGCTTCCACAATCCCAATTAGATCATAATTATATGCGTGTAGTAGGACCTCCAATACTTCCGGTTTGTTCTCCATATTTCATATATCTGACTGACTGTGCAATCCTCTCCCTGAAAGCATTGCTAAAGTCTCTATTATTGCTTTGCCTTACTGATTTTTTTTTATCCAGATCCCCAGGCTCTTTACTTGCCTCTAGACTTTAGTCTCCATTCCACAGTTAATCTAGTTTAGAGTCCTCCTCACTAAATTAGCAAGCCTATATGCAAAGGAGATACTCTTCCCTCTCTTTGTCAGGTATATAATTACATACTTTATTAAGTATATAATTTCTTATGTTCTTATAATTAGGTAATTTTGTGATTTCTGGCCTGTGATATGGTGAGGCCCACTTCCTCTGTTAGAAACAAAAACAGGTCAGAAATGGAGTCCTTTTGTTTTAAGGTAGAAGGTCTTTATCTCCTGCTTCTGGCAATCCCATATGTGGCATGTAAGCAAAAAATCCAGGACAATTAAAAGTTACTCATTGGGTTATTTTATATTTATGTATGGTCCAAATCTAACAGCCAATTACATTACAAATCCAAAATATCTAAGTGCAGTATCCTTGTCTATCAATATCCTTGTTTCATATTTTGTTCCCAGCGGTAATCTACATGCAAGTCCCAGGCCCACAGGCCTGAGAGTTCAGAAACCCCACATTGTACTGTATTTTAGCCCCAAACCTGTGGAGATAGAGTCTAGCTCACAAAGTGTGTTTGTCCCATCTCCTAAGTGAAAAGACAAGACTCTAGGCTGTCAGACTCAGACAGGTAGGTGCTAGCGGAGAACAAGAGGTGAACTTCAGAAACCACAGGATTCTTATTGAAGACACCAGCAGTTTGGCTCTGTATTCGTTACTCCATCCGATGAACTGCTGGACCGTCTGGGAAGCAGAAGGCTTAAGGAGTGACCTATCACTTTCACTTAGACACACTGCTGGGGAGGATATGGAGCATGCATTTTTATCAGCGTTTGGTTCATTTAGAAAAAGATAATAATGTTATCAGAGTCGGCATTAGTATTGTTGGGCTAACTTCTGCCCATGGTTACCACATACCACAATGTGCAAGGATGCAACCTCAGCTTATCACACATTTAATATAAGTTTGCCTCTGTGTGTGGTCAAAGGAGAGGGAAGGGGCCATGTATTTAGGCCTTTTCTCCCTCCCTTCCCCTCAAGAATATATATACAACTAACCATTTTGATAAAGATTTTTCCTCTCTAAATGGTACAAGTAATCTTCTAAAAGGATAGAAGATTATAGCGTTGTTATTTTCATCATTATTCCTTTGCTATTGTTAGCAACAACAAAGGAAAGAACTGGGATTTCTCTCCCTAGAATTCATTCTTTCTCAGGATGATAGTTTATTTCTTTCCAAGAGAAGGTATGCATTTAGCTTCTTTCTCCCTTTGATTCAGAAGCTGTTCTTCACAAGCGACAACAATATATTGATGAAAGCATCTCCTTTTTTGTAGTAAAAAGCATTTTGCACCTGTGCAGACAAAGCCAGTAGTTCCCTGCATGTAAAATAGCATAATACATAATGATAATAGTGATGCTTCTATGATTCAACGACTGGGGTATTTTCGGTTGTGTATGACTTATTGAGTTCTAGTTCAGCAAATTATACTCCTTGTCCAGTTTTATGAGATATGAAAGATATTAAGCATTGAATAAATTACCATGAAGTTGTGTGTAAAGTGAATTAAGCTGGAAAAACCACATAATAGCTAGTGTGTTCATTTAAAGGGGAAAAAAAAAGGTTACAACCTTTTTTCTACTAAAAAATGAAAAGAAAAAAACCTTCTCTACCCCCTTCCTCCCTCCCTGCACATAAAATATGTCCTTTCCTTTTATTCTTTCTTTCTCACTCAGACATACTTACAATCAAACTGTGTATAGAATTGGTAGGGAATTATTTTCTTGCCCCATGAAAATTTACGATTTTCAGTTTTTTAAAAACGTTTTTTTCCTATCCTGCCACATTATCAAAGAAAGACTTTTGGAAATGATTTAATGAGAAAAAAGGAAAAAAAAAAAGAACTTCCCTCAAACAAACAAAGCAAACAAACCCACCCCCTTCACTTCCTCCCACCCTCTGAAGGAAACCAAGCCCACAGAGACAGACAGGAAGAAAGAGAGAATATGGCATCAAGATAGCCAAGGTACATCATATAGGAATGTAAACCCCTGTGCTCAAAATCCTGTCATGCCCAATGCTGAGCAATGACTTGAACTATTGTGTGTTACACACTACAAGAATACCCTAAGAACCAGGTTGTTCTGCTGTAATAATTAGAATAGTTATTTAGGAAATAGGAGACACACATAGAAAACTTCCAACAAAAGCAATTAAAAATAATTAGCCCAGTGTAGCTAAGACAATCATGTAGAAGGTGGGAGATCCGTATTTAAATCCAGCTCCAAATCAAGTTCCAATATCAGGAACACATACCTAGTAGGGGTGTGCGAAGTGGGCCCTATTCAATTCGGGTTTGGATTCAGCCCAAATCAGGGACAGTGACTCGATTGGCAAATTTTAATCACTGTCCCTCATATGATTTGGCTGAATCTGATTCTGCAGATTCGATTGGACATAGACACAACTTTAAATGTTTTCTCTACATACCTCAGGGTACCAGCACAGCTTGGGAATGCTGCAATGCTGGAGTGGATGGAGCGTCCCACAGGAGTGCAGGGGAGCCCTCTATGTGCTCACGAACCCAGAAGTGGACCACACGTACTTCTGGTCCACTTCTGGGTCCACCAAGAAGTACATGGGGCAGGGCCCCTGCACCCCCCTGGCTCAGCAATCAGCCATGGAGGAAGCCTGGGTGCCCCCTCACCCAGGCCCAGGAGGCACCAGTCACCAAGCTGGGGAGGTGCGGAGGGAGGAGCCCTGGGTGCTTCTCAGCGGATCTTGAAGCGGACTGGAAGTACTTCTGGTCCACTTCCAGGTCTGCTGCCGAGTGCGCTGGGGACTCCCCCCATGCTCCTGTGAGACACTCCATGCACCCCAGCATTGCAGCATTCATGAGCCACCTGCTACCTAGAGGTATGTAGAAAAAACATTTAAAGCTGTGTCTATGTCCGAATCACCAAATCTTTCCGAATCGATGAAACTATGAAACTATGAATTTGGTCACTGAATTGAGCCAAATCTCCGCTGAATTGAATCAGGGACTGAAGTTTCTCACAGGCCCAATGCCCAGATTTTTCCTAGCTAAGTGATCAAATCACCAGTCAACTGGCTGTTGAGGGTTCTGCCTTGGTCTCTTTTACCTTGATAAGAAATTCTCTTCTGGATCTAAGAAACCTTTCCTGATAACTTATCCTGTCTGTCTTTCTCCTCCTCCCTTCCTGCTTTCTGTCCTATTCCCCCCGTTCCCTCCAGCACACAGGTTGCATCCAGATGCAGGTGGACATTTGGTTCCCTGGGAACAATTAGCAGTAGTGCACCTTGTGCCACTGCTAGTGATACCTGAGGAATGCCTGTGCCGTGCATGCTCTGGTGCATGGCAAGTTATCCTGGCTGGGGTAGGGGAGGCTGGTGACAGCACTAGTCTAGCCCCAGAAGCCTTACCTGGGGTCCTGGGGGGCCTCCTGGTGTTATAGCAGTGGCAATCCTGCTGTGCAGAGCCTGGCCAGCAGTGGACTGTGGCTCTGGCTGACCAGACTCTGGCTGTGGCTGGTGCACACTGCTGCCATGTGCACCACTCCACTTTTTTCCACAGGTATCCAGGGGTCAAAAAACCCCCCTGCACTGCTCCCTTGCAGCACAGAGAAAAACTGAATGTGAGGTATGTGGCACTGCAAATGTGTCATGGCACCACATACCACATGGCCATGCTTGTCTGGATGTGGCCACACACAGAAGCTAGTACAGTAAAAGCTCCATTAACCGGCACCTTACAAGCCGGCATGTTCTATTAACTGGCATGCTGGCTTGTAAGGTAAAGTGAAACTGGAAGTGCCCACTGTGGCACTTTCAGTTTCTCTGGTGCCCCATGGCCTGGGGCAAAGCAGCCTGTGTGGGGACCGCCACCCTGTCCCTCAGGGCCCACGGGGCCTGTGGGAGGGTTGACGATGCTGCAAAGATGCCTGTTCGGGCCGCTCAGTTAACGGGCATATTTTGTTATCCAGCACCCCCCATTCCTCATGGGTGCTGGATAACAAAACTTTTACTATATACTCCTATGAAAAGTGAATTTCAATAAATTGTCATTTTCTAATAAAAAGCCTTTGGTTAAAAAAAAAATGTATGAACCAGCTTCATATGTTTGTTTATATGTGATGTTCCCTTTGCCAGGTATTTGCACAGATCCTAGGCTTATAGCCAAAGAACAGTCAAAATAACCTGGTGTATAGTTTTTTTGTTAAAAATACATTTAAGTCCCTTTAAACTTACAGCCACCAGGATGAGACTTGCAGCCACTCCCCTCTTATGGGGCATGCTAGGAAAAATCACTTTGATGACTCTGAGCCATTGGAGGATTCACCTTTTCTGGTAGAAGATCCCTTGAGCAAGATATTTTGATGCTAGCTTTTTGTCAGCCTCAGCACACAGTCTCCCTGGCAGGATCTGGAATACTGCATTATCTGCCTCAGCTATTTTTCCAAAACATTTCCAATGCTTATTGTTCAACACTTTCAACATTGTATCAGAAATCAGTATTAAGTTAATTATGATTTTTTTTTTTTGTTTAAGACCATCCAAAATCCATATCACATAGGTTTTTTATCACTGCCGGATTATATTGATTAAAAAAACCAGAGACTTATTGCATCACTTACCATTGCAATTACTTTTGATGGCACATATTAATAAAGGAAACTAACAATCTAGCCTTAAGTATACCATTGCTGTTTTTATAAATGTGTTTATTATTAGTCCTGTCAGTATAAATAGTTGCAGATCAAAGTAACAAGGCTGTATATCTCCATCTACTTATCCCTTTTCTAAAATAAAACTCCTGGTTTCCTGCAACAAAATTATTGGTCTCTTGGTATTTGTATTCATATCAGACATGCCTCAAAGTCACTATAAACCTATTGTTAGCTGTATGATTTAAAATGTAATAACAAGAAAACACTGAGACTCTGAGTTTCTTGTGCATGTGTTACAGAAAAGCAAATGACATTGGGTATAGCCCTCACAGTATCACCCTCATGGTAATGGAATTGACTGATTGCTTATTGTTATGCTCACAACTGCACATGGAATGCAATTATCTATACAAAGCTTCTGGGATTTGAAGGTGCAAGCAGAATAGCTAATATTTTATAGGAAGAAGTCATAGAACTCAATGGAAAAAAAGTTTTAGCACCCAGTTTTCCAGAGAGTTAGAATTCATTTTCTAAAAGAAATTCAACCAGGTAACATTGTTGCACCATCTATTTCAACCCTAAACCTTAGTAATAAGCAAGATAGAAAAAGAAATATAAGGTTCTTCAGCAATCCTCAGCATCTATTCTGTCACAATACATTAGTGAAAAACAATAAACTTCTGAGAGAGAAGGAAAAAAGCATGAGAGATTCTTTTGACTAGGCTTTCGGTTTCTTCATCGATGGCTTGATCCAAAATCCATTATTTTGAATTGAAATATTTCCACTGGCTTCAATGGGTAGGAATTAAGGCACAGTATTATGTGGTTTGACACACAAAATACTACCATTTGCCTACCACTGTGTTGCTGAACAATGACTATACTTTAAAATCCTCAGCTGCTATACAGGGAGTTTTAAGGCCTTGTTACACTGGAGCTCTTAACACCTGGATTTTCCACACACTAACACCTAAATCTAGGTTTAAGCACTCATTATGCCATTCAAAGTTACACCACTCTAGGGCAGGATTATCTAATTCATGTTACCCAGCTCATGTTACAATAAGGTATAGTCACTCTTGGCTATCCCTTAGTGTAAATACCCCGCTCACTCCCCCTCCCTTGCTGGCTCAGACTGGGCCCTCTGCCCTCCTGCCCTCCCCAAAACCTCAGCTCCCCACTCACTGCCTCCTGCCTCCCAGTTAATTGTGGTTGCCCACACTGTCTGCCCTGGGGGACATGCCTGCCCCACCTTGCCACAACTGCTGATTTTTCCTAGGTGGGATCAGCCCAAAGAACAGCTGCAACCCTGCAGTGGTGGTAGCCCAGCAGGCAAATTAACTCTTCCCTACCTGCTCCCCAGGACAGAAAGTGTAGGCTACAAGTAAGTGGGAAGGGGGGTGGAAGCCCGAGGGGCAGAGGAGGAGCCTGGGGGTCAGAGGGGAACCAGAGGAGCCCCAGGGGGCAGAGGGAAAACCCAGAATGGAAGCGGGGTATTTTTACCTTCACTGCCCTGAAGAGTGACTGCTCCAAACTTGAGCTCGCACTAACACCAACCAACATTTGTGGAGCTCACAGCATGAGGTGTCACAAGGCCCCTACTCACCATGCAATTACACTGTGGAAATTATTGCCATAGGATGTTGATGCCAAGAACTAAGGAAGATTCCAAAAGAAATGAGATATTTGTCAAAAGTAATTATAACCTGAGTGAATTAGAGCAGGGCAGTGAAGATTGTTGTACTATTAGAAAATATAATTTTTCTGCATCAAAACAGTTTAAAAAAATCCTCCCCCTAGGAATATCTAGAAGCCTGGTGGTCAAAGTACACAGCAGGGGAGGGACAGACCCAGATTAATCTCCCTTATCTCAAGTGAATTCTTTAAACACCAAACAATTGGCTATTTTGGATGGGCTCCTTTGAATCTCTCCTGTTAGAGCTGTTCTATTTAATACAAATCATTAACTCTAGCTTGGGATCAGGGACATGAACCTGTGTCTCACTCATCACAAATGAGTGCCTAAACTACTGTCTCTTTCTGACCCTGAAGTGAAATAGATGGGGAGAATCCCAACTCAGTATAATGAATTGGTTGGTGGTCTGCACAGTGCCCTGGAATAGGGGATATCTAGCATCAAGTTCTTGGTCTGAATTAGGCAGACTAGAGAATTAAATGGAGGTCTCACTCTTTTCAGATGAGTGCCTTGGCATTTGGTTAGGCACTCCTATTGGGACCAGAAACCTGAACTACCTTCTCTTATAAAAGTGTCATTAAAACTGGTACATTAACATAAGTTTTCATTTTAGCAAAACAAGGTTTTCCCCAGAAAAAGTTCTGTCAAAAGAAATCCTGACTAGTTCTACAGTTAATGTATAGTCTTTATAGAGGCAGACTGTATTGCATATGTCACTTTGGGGCTCTTGCACTTTCCTATGAAACCTATGGTACTGTTCATTTTTTCATACAGGATAATTGAATATATGGATTGTGGGCATGAACCTGTATGGCATTTTATATTTTCCAATAAAATCTTGCCATGGAAAGTCAGTCCACTAAAAAGTTACTGGGGGAGAGAGAAAGGGGGAATCATTTCTGAGGACATGAAGAAATATGGAGGTTCATCTAAAAGACTCAAATGTGAACAACCCATGCCTGTGGTTGGGACCAAGATATGGGACCAAAATTCAAAGTGAAGATAGTAGCTGAAGACAGGAATCATGATACAAATGAGGGATCCAAGGAAGGGCTTTGAGCAACAAACCTGGGCCTCACTGGTAACCTGCCACAAAACAACTACAGAGGCTACCATAAAAACAAAAAATACTCCTCACAGCAAACAAGCTCAGAAGGTGTTTATGGTTATGACAGCTTACCCGAGCAGTATTGCTCCCTGTTGACTGCTCACAGACCTAAGCTGGGACATACTTTTGAACAAGGTGACTGGTAAATCAATAACCCTGTCACTGTACTTTCAACCCTTTCACTTACCATTTTCTTCCTGACCTCCCACTACTATTATACCCTTTCCCTTAATAAAAGAGTACTGTCACTTCCTTTCCACTGATGTGAGAATGAAAAGGTTACTTTAAACTGCCTAAATCTAAATAAGAAGTGGCGTGTGCAGGTATTCATCACTGCCAGGAGTAGCGTGGGCAGCTTGAGAAAGGGGAGGGGAGGGAAGGGTAGTTGGGGGGGGGGGGTAAAAATAGCCCAGTCAGGGTTGGAGGTTAGGTACAGCACATCCCAGGGCTAGGGCAAATGGCTGGGCTTTCCCAGGCCTAGGGCTGTGTTGTGCTCCTGAGGTGAAAGAACTTAGATTGGGTCTACCATTTGGGGGCAACTTAAGCCCTGTGAATGCTTACATGCCCCAGGCATTTATACTGACCTAACCCCAGTTAAATCAATCTGAATATAATGCTTGTATGTACCCAAAATTAGCCCAGTCTTACCTAATACATAAGCATTCACATATTCCACCATTACATACCATTTCTAGCTCTTGACTCTTTCTGTGGAGTGTGCACATTCTACATTAGTTTGGGGTGACATTTCCTCAGTTGCATATGTATTCAACAAAAAGTTGATGGTGATGATGATGATGATTTGGGTTGACCACCTATTTGTGAATCCAGATAATTTTTTTGAAACAAACAAAAACAGACATATGAATAAACAAACAAAAAAGTGACACAAATGTTGAAAACCAAAATATTTCTTGATTGCATCAGAGTAAATAATGATTGTCAGAGAACATAATGCAAGTTTCAAAATTGTCTTAAATATATGGATAATGGCAATAAACAAGAAAACAAAGCCTAGACAGAGTATAGAGCTTGTATGTATGATAAAAAGTGAAAGGATTCCAAGATCATGCTAATTTTTTAACTGATTTTTAAAGAAACGGGCTTTCATTTATCCTAAGTTCTCTTTACGTTATTTTTAACATGAATGTAAATTACCTTTACACTTACATTAAAGTATTTTTTTCCCTGACAGAACAGTATAAAGTAATTTAATATAAATGAAAATTAAGTTTCTATTATTCAAACAGCTATCAAATAGCATAGACTCTTGTGGAGCTATGTTAATACCTACCACTGAAGCTCAGCACCAATGAGGAGGAAATAAAAGCTGGAATCTGAACCTTAAATATTGGAAAAGGAGGCTTTCAATTTGGATTACCCAGATTTGAACCAGCAATACTTTGTCCAGGGTCAGATGTAAAATCAGATGATCTTTCTCATTTCCCATACGTTTCATAAAAACAGCACAATTCAGAATCTTACTTCTATTTTTTCTTGAATAGAAATCCATGGTTAAGCCTATTCCAGATATGAACACAGGCTCTTCAACCCATATAGCAACATAGAAGGGTGCATTGAGACTGCTGTGTGGCAGGCAGAGACATACAATTCAAAGAGTGTTGCTTATCTAAGCCCTTGGTGCTATATTACTTTCTATCACTTAGAGTATTGCACTGTCACAACAAGTATACTGATAGGACCTCGTATAACATGATGTGAAGAGCTGTGATAGATGCAATGTGACACAACATAATTACAATGAAAGCCATCAAAAGAACATTATATTTCTTGCAAACACTAGCTTCCCACACATATAGTACCTAATCAGCTAAAACCAGATATTTCAAATTCTCCAGATATTGTGGGAGCAGAAACATGAAAGCCCATTGAATATTGTTCCAGCAACTGGAAACAGTGAAGAGACCATTCAAGCACTTTGGAACTTTCTACAACTGTTAGTGAAATTTTCAAGGAAACATAAATATGTTTGGTAAACTATTCTGAAATCACACGTATGCTGGGAGCAAGTAAGATAAAAAGATAACAAAAAAATTGTTATAAAAACAAGAGCAAATATAAGAAATTAGTAAGCATGTTGAGATAAAGAGATAAGAATAAACAGACAAAAGAAAGTATCAAAACAATAAATCTGATCTGATCTTACTCTGCTATCTTAAACTGAGGAATGCAATTTCTTGTTCAGTCCACTGAGTGACCAAAGTACCTTATGCCCAGGAAACTTTAGACAAAAAATTACTCTCAAGACAAAGATTAAGTATGGTTTCTTTTCTGGTAATTTACATATATCACCTGTTCAATCTGTGGGGAGCCCACTGCATGCATATAGCTTCCTGCCACCACCTATCCACGCCCCTGCCCCAAAGTTCCAGGCTTACCAGACTAAAGGTCTTTCCTGATCTAATTAGTTTTACTAATAGGATAGACAAAGGGTTTTTGTAGGGTGGTTTGGTTAGGGATGATCTTAACATTGACAGAAGGTTGGGCTGGAGGTCCCTTCCAGCTTTTCTTTGATTACTGAATTATATTGCCATAAAAGACCCTAAATGTTTAATTTCATTAATGATTAAAAAAACCACCAAAGTTCCCTTTCCATGTCATATAACTAGCAAGATACTTTTTTCCCCAAAGAAACAGCTACACTTTCACTGGCCCTTAAGATAACCATATGCTTTCATTGTTGCCACCTTAGAAACAAAACTGTACTTTATAGGAGAACACTACTCTCAGTTCCATTGGCATAGTACTTCAGTTATATGGGAATCTTTAATAAAAGCCATTTTTCAGTGGCATTTTCTTTGAAGAGTGAGCCAGAAAAAAAGGAGAATTATCTGAAAAGGGACAGAAATAAAAAACAGTAGTCACTCAGGCCAGGTCAAAGAAGATTGCTTCTTTGTACAGAACATGAGGACAAACGTGATTGAAAATATCAAGCACTGATATTTTGTTGTTTTACACTCCAACAGACAGGACTGAAACAGAATCTTTTCTGTTGTTCTAAATGTTTAGTTAAGAGGTTCACTTCATCTATGGCACTGCCTACTGTCACCAGAAAGAAGGTATTTTTAAAATAGTTGCAACTAGAAATGAGAAGTGAAATGCTGAAAGTACCAAATAAGTCTCTCTTCTTGGGACAGCAAGCCTAGTATTGATGATTCAACAGATTTAGAAAAGTTTCAGATATATGCGTACATTTATATACACAACTGATTACTTAGCCAAATTGTTCTCACAGTCTGAAACCTAGTTAGGTTCTCCCTTTTCTATCCTAATCACTGCAAAATTTCATACAAAAATAGGTACCCCAGTGATGATGAAAAGTATAGTGAAATTACAGTGCTAATCATATCATTCAGGTTCTCACTTTCACAGATTAATATCCCCCTTGAAATGGAGTTTTAATATTAATGGCAGATCAAATCTTTTAAGGTCTGCATTTTGAACAATAAGGCATAATCTATAAAGCAATACCAGAGTATAAATCATTATGGTTAACATGCTTGTATTAGTTATTAGGCATTACGTAACCATTCCAGTGCAGTAACAACCACAGAAACTTTCTAGCTGCAGTTCTATGCTTAAAACCAATTTAATGCTTTGATGATTCCCATCATATTTACTTTGCATCAGAAACTGGCACTGGATGTTTGCAACTGAGAACAGATACATAGGAATTTGTCCAACAACATCAGCCAGTGTGGTGCTTAGCCATCTGTTTATGTTTACTATTTGACGAATAAGATCACCATTGGCTATTTCAGCAAGAATAACCATATTTCTCTACATCTACTGAATGCATACTAAATAAAATAATATAAAAACAAGTTAAAAGAAGAAAATCTACAGTGCTCAATTCTATGGTTTGTTAATCTGTTTAGTGCTTCCTTTCCTCCTAGTCTCTTTTTACCTAATTACCATGGCTGCCCTATTAGAAATCCACTTCTGACCTAACTATTCTGACAGGTAGCAACTAACCCTAGGGTTTGATCCTGGGGCTGGCTTTATCAACAACCTGGAAGATGAAATAGAGTGCACCCTCAACAAGTTTGCAGATGACACCAAACTGGAGGGAATAGTAGATACGATGGGCAGGTACGGCTAGCATTCAGAGACCTAGACAAATTGGAGGATTGGACCAAAAGAAATCTCATGAGGTTCAACAAGGTCAAATGCAAAGTCCTGCTCTTAGAATGGAACAATCCTATGCACCAGTACAGGCTGGGGGCTGACTGGCTATGCAGTAGTCCTGAAAAAAAAGGACCTGGGGGTTACTCCAATGGAAAGGGTAGAGCAATGAGGGAATGTACTTTTTTGTTGTCTGCATGACTGTGTTACAAGTATTAATAACATTTTTTCCTAAAGATCTATTTTTCCTTTTCTTTTGAAGGCCACAGAATTATAATAATCAAGTTTGGTAGTTACAAGTCTGCATCTGGTGAACAAGTTAGGAGGCTGTGACTTGGATGACTACACAGGCCGGTGGGTGGCAAATTGGTTAGAGGGTCATACCCAGAGAGTCGTAGTGGATGGGTCGGTATCGACGTGGAAGGGTGTGGGCAGTGGGGTCCCGCAGGGCTTGGTCCTTGGATCGATACTCTTCAATGTCTTCATCAGCAACTTGGATGAGGGAGTGAAGTGTACTCTGTCCAAGTTTGCGGATGACACAAAACTGTGGAGAGAAGTGGACATGCTGGAGGGTAGGGAACAACTACAAGCAGACCTGGACAGGTTGAACATATGGGCGGAAAACAACAGAATGCAATTCAACAAGGAGAAATGCAAAGTGCTGCACCTAGGGAGGAAAAATGTCCAGCACACCTACCACCTAGGAAATGACCTGCTTGAAGGCACGGAAGCGGAAAGGGATCTTGGAGTCCTAGTGGAGTCCAAGATGAACAGGACTCATCAGTGTGACGAAGCCATCAGAAAAGCTAATGGCACTTTATCGTGCATCAGCAGATGCATGATGAACAGAACCAAGGAGGTGATACTTCCCCTCTATTGGGCGCTGGTCAGACTGTAGTTGCAATAGTGTGTGCAATTTTGGGCGCCGCACTTCAAGAGGGATGTGGATAACCTGGAGAGGGTCCAGAGAAGGGCCAGTCATATGGTTAAGGGCTTGCAGGCCAAGCTGTATGAGGAGAGACTAGGGCACTTGGACCTCTTCAGCCACCGCAAGAGAAGGTTAAGAGGTGACCTTGTGGCTGCCTATAAGTTCATCATGGGGGCACAGAAGGGAACTGGTGAGGCTTTACTCACTGAGGCGCCCCTGGGGGTTACAAGGAATAATGGCCATAAGCTAGCAGAGAGCAGATTTAGACTAGACATTAGGAAGAACTTCTTTGCAGTTAGAGTGGCCAAAGTCTGGAATGGGCTCCCAAGGGAGGTGGTGCTCTTCCCTATCCTGGGGATCTTCAAGAGGAGGTTAGATAGGCATCTAGCTGGGGTCATCTAAACCCAGCACTCTTTCCTTCCTACGCAGGGGGTCGGACTCCATGATCTATTGATGTCCCTTCCAACCCTAACATCTATGAATCTGACCAGAAGGGAACTCTGTCCAATGCAGAAAGAATATAATGCGTTTCATGTTCTGACCTATTTGAGTATCCTTAAACAGGGAAAGGTGTAGGTGAATATTAAGTCCATAGACAATATTTATAGCTAGAGAGTAGACATCCTCAGTGGAGGGCAACAGAGAGTGTGTACAAGCATTACTTTTAGATTGATGGAACTGGGTTTAGTGCAATAGGAATGTTAGGTGTGCAAGTATTCACAAAACTTAATCTGCTCTAAAAATGAGTGCATATGGTTTAAAGTTAGGCCTTGTCCAATGAGGTCTAACTCTAGGGGTGAGACTGGTTCAACAAATCTTTGTACAGTTCCCCCAGCTACCCTGCTGTCCTCCAGCATCCCAGGATGTGGGTCTTGATGCTTTGCTCAAAATCCACATGCAGACACAAACATCGACAAAAAACACACCCAAGACTGACACAACCACAATGGTCCAGGACCCCAAGATGTGGACCCAAAACCCCCTAACTAAAAATATAGTTCCTGGGATTCCACAATCTAGATCCTAAAATAGCCTCATCCCCAGCATAATAGGAGCTGGTGCTAATGTTTTGGATTCAGGACATATTGGGAACAAGCTATCAGGAAGCTGACCCTGCCAAAATCAGGGCTTAGGTGGGCATGGCTGGACTGGGCACTGCTAACAGACACTTGAGTCATGGAAGTCTGGGGCATGTGTGGGTGCTGCCATAATGGTTGTTGCTAGCAGGTGGATGCTTCTGGAAAGAAGACCCTAGGGAAACAGGAGGACTGGGTGCAGAAGAGCAGTTCCCTAGGAACACAGGGGAAGCAGAGGTGCTGGTGCTTATTCCTGAAGACACAGGGGAACCAGAGGGACAGGTTCAACTATAGCTCCCTCAACCTCTTCCTAAAAGGTGGGGCCATGGGCACTGAAAGGCAGGTTCTGGAGAGACAGCTCCAACAGAATGGTGATTGAAATGTAGGACAAGTCTCATCATATCAGATTTTTACTGGAAAGGACCTGGAGATATTTCATGGAATCCTGACCATGCCCAGGAACCACAGAGAAGTATGGCTGGGCCCTGGGATCCCAGTGCTGTTGCTAGGGGGTGCTTTAGTCACAACAGGGAGAGACACCCCAGTCTTGGGGTACAAGGCACCTCCTGAGCATAGTTAAGGGTTGTATGGCCACAGTCTCCACAAAGGGAAAGAGGGATCTATGGCCCATGGGCAAGGATGTCCTGGTACCTTGGAGGCATGTGGCATTAGAGATAACTCCTTCAGTTCTGATGGGCAGGGGCAGAGTCTGGTTTCTATCATCCTTGGGGAGATGATGTTGCAGAAAACTGTGGTATCATAGGTTCTACCCACCCAAGTGATGCAGATGTGGGTAAAACACAATGACCTACTCCCCTGAATGCTGAATGCTTCCACAGTACTCTGTCAATAGGGTTTTAGGCAATTCCATTAGACTGTGCCACTTAGGCTGGTTCATTTGAAGCCTTGCACACACCCTGAGTTGATAGTGTTTTTAATATATATATTCTTTTTGCCAACTGCCACTTCAGTTTCTCCTAGATTCCCAGCTGCCTGTGTACAGCCAGAGGAAGACTGATTGAAGCCATTGGCACAATTCTACTAACAACTGTACTCTATGGTCACCTACATTAAATTCTATAGATCTGACCAGCAAAATAAGTATCATCTCTGTCCCTTGTCCATATCTATGATGACATCAAATTGTGCCACAGCACTCTCTATACACTATGTCCTACATCAAACTCAGGTGATAACAGAAGTTTCCTATGGTGCTCCTACTCTCAAATTTCCAAGCTGTATTAACAAGTCTAGCTCTTCCTTACATATGTGGGACAATACGAACAGCATCTCTGTGATACTGTGATGCATACCGGCTGTTTTACCATATCAGAAGTGGTAATATTTCATTAAATCTTCATAATTAAAGTAACAGTCTTCAGAAGCTGTTGTGGTACAGCAGAGGTTATATAGTGCTATGAATTGGTGAGTGTCACTGGGAATCGGAGCATCCACCTTTAAGCTGAATAATATTGAGGTCATAGTCCACTTGGAAGTAACTGTGAAGGAATGAATAAAATTAAAAAAAAAAAAGGAAGGAGAATACATAAAAAAAAATCAAATGAAACACAGTATACACAGCATAAGGGCAGCTTAACTTTTGAGAAGTAGTCATGTCTTTTTAATATATAGCATATGTTCTCTTTGCTCTAGTAGGGTCGGAAAGCAATATAAAATGGATGTTTCTGAGTTGATGTTTATGAAACTGAAATGTCCAGATTGCAACATGAAGAAGTAAAATATACACAGTGCCACTCTACTTGAACTACTGCTTCCATAAGGTCTTGTAAATATTGCTTTTGTAATAACTTGAAATACTATTTCTGTAAAGGCATGTGTTTTTGTTGTTGTTGTTTTATTTTGCTTTTTGGTTTTCTGTTTTTGGGGTTATTTTTTTTTTCCTTTGAAATGAGAGGCTTGTTACATGAATATAGACTGGAACTTTCAATAAACTATAGTATTTGGATTTGGAGAAATTACTACTCCAAGTGGGAAGATACATTTCTTCTCAATGTAATAATAACCACATTTGGTTGATAACTTTTTTCTTTAGGAGCAATTTTGTATTTGACTATTGCAGAGACTATTGGAATTGAATTGCCTGTAGCATGGTTATATAAGTTATACTTCAAATACACATTCTATATTTCTTAACATTTGTAAATTATGGCAAAGTAGATGTGGGGTTCCCACCTAAGGCCTAGTGACTTATTCCAACCCCTCCTTATTGGGATTGCTTGATCTTAGACTCTCTGCAGTATGTTCCAACTCTCCTGCCACGTCTTGATTTTTCTATGATGTTGTTAGTTGGGAGGTGTTACTTGCTTTCTACTGCAGGTGGACCCTGACAACCTACATGGGGATTTTCTTGGGGCTCCAACCTCCCCTGTATCCCTTTCAAGCGCTACCCAAAAGTTATGTCATTGATTGAAATCACAGTCTTATTTAGGCAAAACCATTTTCTTTATTATTCACTTCTCCATTTTTCTTTACTTTTCAGGTTTTATTTTTGTATCTACAATCAACCCAGAGCTTAACAGATTACTATTACTTCACATCATGTCAGGTAAGTCTTAATTTTAACTGAGAGGATTCAGCTCATCCCAGTCTCACTGGGTGTCCTATTTGGGGTAATCATAATTTATCAGTTCAAACAAAAACATGTCCTTTGTCCCATCCCAAGTCTTCTCTGACAGGTTCTACTGCCTCCCGGTGAGGGCCCACCTGCCTCTTTAAGGGTTTGAGTGAGTTGCTGTCGCTGAGCCTCTCTCTCACTCCTAAATCTCTCTAGAGCCCAACTGGCTCAACTTAAAGTCCAAATGAAAGAAAAAAAAAAAAAAAACAACAAAACCAGCTCCTGCTGTAACCTGCATGACAGCTGCTTTCCTCACAGCATGGCTGCCTTGACTGGAGTTCCCTCACCACTCAGGACACTACGCAGAGGTGACTCTGCTTCACCAGTGACCCCCAGCTCAACAAGACCCAGTTGAGCTCTCTTCCCCCCCCCTCAAAACCAGTTCCAAGGGATTCCCCCTTTCATGCCCACACTCTTAGGCTTTCCTGGGAACATCCCTCACTCTCTGTTCTCTCAGCACCACACCCCTGTTTTCCTGGGGCTGTTCTATCTTAATGGAGCAGCTGCTCCAGAAGCATCGCTCTCCCTGCGTCATCTCCTCTCTCCTCCATGCTGTCTCGTTCCCTGCAGTGAGTATTTGGTTTATTGCCCATCTCCCTGCCTGTTTCCCTCCACAGTAGAATTTACCAAATCAGATTTATTATAGATTATTGTAGGCCTTAAGATACAACAGTATTTGGTTGCATTTAATTGATCAAAGATTGGTTAAGAACAGAAAAGGCAAAGGAAATGAGCAGGTGAGACTGTTAAAAGGTGAGAACAGTTTGACGGTTCAGGAAAGATTTTTCAAAAGAAGTAGGCTAATAGTTGCTTTTATGTATCTAATAGTTTTGTGCTGGTCAGATCTGGTTTAGGGCAGGGCATAGATTAAACAGTTAATAAAAATGGGCACAGGAATATCAATTCAAGTAGAACCTATTAGGAATGTTTCTAAATTGGGACAGTAATAAAGTATAAAAACTTGGGTTCACTTCAGAATCTTTGATCTTCACTCTACACTATGGTTCCTGCTCAAGAGCCCATTTCAGATGAACCAAGATAAGTACTGTTTCACAGCTTTATTTTAAATCTAAGAGGATGGCCACTAGGGGTGTGCGAAACAGATCCTATTCAATTCAGATTCATCCTGAATTAGGGACGGTGATTTGATTTGTTGGTTTAGACCACAGTCCCCAATTCAATTCAGCCAAATCTGAAGATTCAATGCTGATTCAGTGAATGGGTGATTCAGCCGTAGACACAGATTTAAATGCTTTTTTTTCTACAGACCTTGAGGTACCGGGTGCAGCTCATGAATGCTGTGATGCTGGGGCAGGTGGAGCATCTTACAGGAGTGCTGGAGGCACCTGTGCTCCTTGGTGTGAAACCCAGACGTGGACTAGAAGTACTTCCAGTCCACTTCCAGATCTGCCAGGGAGCACATGGGGAGGGGGTGTCTGTGCCCCCCTGGCTCAGCAATAAGCCACAGGGGGACCCCAGGTGACCCCTGAGACACAGGAGGCACCAGTTGCCAAGCCAAGTGGGTGTGGGGAGGCCCCCAATGTGCTCCCTGGCAGACCTGGAAGTGGACCTTAAGTGTTTCTGGTCCACTTCTGGGTCTGCTGCTAAGCACACTGGGGAGCCTGTGGGATGCTCCATCTGCTCCACCATTGCAGCATTCACAAGCCACCTGCTACCACCAGGTATGTAGAAAAAAAATTAAGCTGTGTCTATGCCTGAATCACCAAATCTTTCCAAATCGCTTTGAATCAATTAGGAGGGTTCCAATTCAATTTGGAGAGATTAAAGGCTCTCCTGATTCTATCTGGATTTGGAGATTCAGCCACCAAATTGGACCAGATCTCCTCCAAATTGAATCAGGGACCAGAAGCTTCGCTCAGCCCTACTGGCAACTTCTTTTAGGCCTTTTAAGACTTTAAGGTTAAAAAAAAAAAATTAATCTTAAATCCAAATGTGAATAAGCTTTTTTCCCTTTTTAGAGGAATGCAGATTTTACAGATTTTAATCACTTACTTGATTTAACTTACCTATACTGTTTGGTCATTTATATCTTACCTGTATTTCATAATTAAACTTAACTACTAAAATTCTTTATATTTATATTCAGAAGTATTTTATTCTGGTGGTACTGGCTCTTTCAGCTTTTCTTGTTTCCTCCTATGACTCTGGGGGTCAGTATTAGGACAGAATCTTACAAGAGGTAGAGAAGTTCAACCATATGCCAGAATCAAAGTTCTTAACTATTTTGTTTTTATACAGAACATAACTAGAAGAAAATGTTGAACTTAACTTTGCCTACTGCAATGATTCTTATAATTTTTCTATTTGTTTTGGTAGATGAGCATTCATTTTCAATTTTACACCTGAACAGTCTAAAAGGTAGGCCATTTGTGAAAACATCCATTTTTAATAGTTTTTTTATAAGATATTTCAAGTGATAACTGCCACATAAATGTGTATTTCAGTGTATGCAATATAGATGAGAAATACTATGGAACACACTAGGAAGACCACCCCAACTTCTATCATTGAGCTCCAGTACACGGATGATGCTATTGTTGCCCTGAGGGGTCAGGCCAATGCTCATGATCTCAATATTATGCTGTTAGACAGGAGAGTGTGGTGTACAATTGCACATGCACACATAAAAATCAGTTAAACACACATACACTCACTAGGTGCATACATCCCTAGTAGGCATACACACTCACACTAGCAGCTCAGATACACACACGTTCAAATAATTAGTCTAGGTTCATTCACACCTATCACCAGTTTAAGCCCATACCCGCTACACACACACCAAATTTAGACAGAATCAGTTACCAACATCTGCACATCCAGTACACACACATGGATTACTAATTCATATGTACACATATATAGATATCATTGTGTGTGTGGTATATGTGTATTCACTAATTCACACACATACCACCCACCTACACATACACACAGGTGAGTTCCTAAGTTGGGTGTTGTGATGTGTATGTACTTATATGCTTGGTGTACTTGGGATGCCTGGGGAAAGGTTAAAGGTAAGAAAGTGTAAGGATTTAAAGTTACCAGGACTGGGATTAGAACCAGTACACTGCAGGGGCCTGGACTGAAGAACTGAGGCTTGGGGGTAACTTTAGGTTAATTGATCTTAATTGATTAAAAAAAGACAACATCCAAAGCCTACAGAACAGGGAAGCATGCCGGCACAGAGTCTGGGACTGGAGCCAGAGCTACGGGGGAGCTGAAAAGGTAGGTGCTGGAGAGGGAAAGTGGGACTAAGGGAAAGTGTGGGTGTTAAAGAGGGGCTCTGGGTGTGGGGGAGCCAGAGGATGGCTCCGGGGCAGCTAGAAAAGTATGGGAAGCTGCAGGGGGGAGGGAAGGGGGAGCCTGAAACCAGAGAGACAGACAGCAGAAAATCACAGAAAAAGCAGCAGGAGAGACTGAAAGGTGGCAGGGTCAAGGAAAGCAGAGAAAGACAGCAGAAAAGTCACAGGAAAAGCAGTAGTAGGAATTGAGAGGAGATTGGGAAACTAGTGGAGAGGGGTGGGGGCTGGAATTAGGGAGAGAGAGAGAGAGAGAGAATGAGGCTGGAATTTAAGATAAGGAAGGGACTAGGATTCAGTAAAACATGACCCAACTTGGGATCGCAAATGACAGTGGTTTTATTGAACAGGGGAGATGGTGACACAATGCCAAATTGGTTCCCTTGCACCCAAACACACATTGGGAGCAGGGGTTAGAGAGGCTTGGTGCAGGGGCTGAAGTCCACTGAAGTCCAGGAGGAGAGAGACAGAGAGAGAGAGTCCAAATTGTAGGAGGAGGTGTGCAGGTGATATCTACCTATCCCAGGCTGGAAGTTGATCCTTGATGGTCAGTCGGGGTCTCCTTCACCTTGGTGTTATCCGGGGAGGGGTCGCTGGCAGGGCCTCTGGGATGGATAGGTGACGTGAAGCTGGTCTGGTCCAGATGGAAATGGCGTTCCCACTGGGTCTGTCTTCACTGCCCCTTTTTATAGGGGCAGACCATGTGTGACCCTAGTGACAGGAGGCATGCCCAGGCAAGGGTCAGCCCCTCGTGTACTGAGCATGTGTGCTCCATGCAGGGATGTGCAGTTTTGGGTGTCTGTAATGGTAAGAGTTGCTGGGTCTGCAGGGTCTTTTGTTTTTCAAATGCTGGTCTTGTCTCTGTTGCTGGGTGAGGTCCATGGTTCCTGGGTGAATCAATATGAAGTGATGGCCCAGTCATTACAAGCCATTCAGTAGAGGCCTGCTACCATTGATTAAGAATGACTGAAATACATTCTCATTCATCGGGGAACCAATTTACATGGGAGGGGTACAATGAATCATATTGCTGCAACATGGGATACCCAGGCAGAGGACACAAGATGGAGGCTTGACATATAAAATGGAAACTTGACATTACTTTGGTTCACTTACAAACACAGACCTAAACCATACAATATTCATATGAAATAATAAAAATCAATACGAAAATGATAATAATACAATATACAACAGTAAAAATTAATACAAACCTAATAATTATACGATATAAAACAATGGATATCCAAAACCAAAAACTTGCTAGCAAAATAAAAAATGTTTAAAGCTTAAGTATAAGTGAGCTCAAACTTAGGATATCTATAGGGAATAGAGAGGGAGAGAAAAGTCAGAAATGGTTGGGGAAGGGGAGGGAATGCATTTAAAAAAAAACAAAAAAAACTGGGGGTTTTGCTATACTATAGTGTGTGTTCATTTGGAAGAAGACCTTCACGCAATTGTCAGTTTCTTTAGCAAGTTATATAAGAAAATGGGACTGATGCTTAACATTCAGACAATTAAGGTCCTCTATCAATAATCTCTTAATGAGCAATCCCCAGCTCTGGTAATTTTAGATTTATGGTAAGACTCTGAAGAACACTGAGTATCTCCCATACTTCAGAAGTCACCTCTCTCAAAAGGCTGACATCAATGAAGAAATCCAACATCACTTTAAAATGGTAAATGCAGCCTTCATAAATCTGAGGAAATGGGTATTCAAAGACTGAGAAATCAGATCTGAAACCAAGTTAGTGGTTTATCAAGCAGTTTTGGTTTTCACCTTACTGTACAGAGCTGAGATGTGGACTATGTACAGAAGACAGCTCAACTCTCTGGAGAAGTAACATCAACATAGCCTGCAAAAGAACCTTTGAATCCAGTGGGAAGACAGATGCACCAACATTAGTGTGGTCTTGCAATCAAACACCATGGCATCAAGGCAATGATGGTCCAACATCAACTTCACTAGGCTGGCCATGTCATCTGGATGTCCAACTCCAGATTCCCAAAGCAAGTTTTATTCTTTCAGCTTAGTCAAGGCATAGTTTCACAGAGTCAGAGTTGGCCTGAGGTCAAGACTCGTGGAGCTCAGTGTTCTTGCCCTTAATAGCAACCCTTGCTGGGTTTAAATAATAATATTTTTCCTTTTCCTTGTACGAAGAATGTTTACAGTCCTTAGCTTGCCTCACCTGCTATGACTTGGATGGAATTATCAATAGGAGGAAATATCTAATGACAGTCGCTGTTCTCCTCGGAGGAGTGATCAACACCTCTCCAGCTGGGTTGATCCAATATAACAATATTAACGGGTAATATACAGCCTTTGGGGTCAAGTTTGGGAGCTCCTCCACCCCTACACTCACTTCTTATACCTCCGGTTATTACAATAGTCACAATCACAGCTGTGCCCAGTGTCATTGTTGGAAGTGCCTTTTTTTACTCCAGGTATGCCTAACAGTCCATTGACTATTAACATAGAAAAAGGTGAGCAGACAGGCTGCTCCTTACCCATTTGCCATTGGACGCGCTTCCTCCTCAGCTTGCCTCTGGATCTGTTTTCTGGGAAGCTCGAGAGCATCGCTTGTTCCTGGGAGCCAATCCACAGACATTGCTGCTGCACAGCTAGGGAGGCTCCCTTCAGCTAAAAGGGAGAACAACTGCACATTAACTGTGATTTGCCTCACCTGAGAGGTTTTGGAGGACTCAACGCTCCATCTCTGCCTGCACTTCCAGTTTGAGCCAGCAGTCTCTCTTGCCACCAGCTCCCAGCTTTGCCACATATCCCTGCAGCACCAGGAACAACCGAAGATGCAACCTTTGCAGCTTCCATGCGGGGACTGGGTTTCTGGTGAGTCACAGGGCCCTGGGTGATCAGGGCAGGGTGGCAAAGGGGGATTTTTCCCTGCCCCTCTCTCTGGCTCTGCCACACATATGCTCAAGATGAGGGCAGAGAAAGTTCTTCAAGCACTGATATCAATTCATGAGAGATTATCACCCAGGACTGCCCCAAATCGAAGAAGAGTTTGCTGCAAAGATCTCAGTACTTTGAAACCTTATAATGACAAATGGAGATGGAAAAATGGAAATGGCAGAAATAGTGTGTTCAAGACACAATTATGTATCCAAAGCCACTCACCCCACAAGGAAACACATGCCCAAGTATCAGCCTTATCAGCCATGTTCGGTCCCACTGAAAAAGCGATCATGGAAGACAATCATCCTCAATTGTGAGGGATTGCCAATGATATATAATATATACACACACACAAATATACACACACACACACACACATATGTATAAGTATCTTTTTAGCTCAAATGGTAAAATGTCTTCATATCCACAAAAAAGCATTATTATTAGCACTTCTGTATTAAACAAAGGGGTAGCAGCTGAGGCCCAAAAACTGGTCAAAGTTTTTATATTATACAGAGCAAAGAGAAGCACTTTTTTCAAGCAGTTGAGTCTTAAAATGGCTAGAGGCAGATTTTGAAAAAAAACAAAAGCAGTTGGACAACCATTCCCTTCTGAGAGTTAAGAGATTCAAAAATACAAATGTGAGTTACAAAAATTTCATATTCAGCTTTGTAGATCAAAAAGAATGACCGTATTTATATTGTACATGGAAACCAAAAGGAAACTAGCACAGAGGACAGAACAGATACCTAATACACCACAATAAAATAACATGGTAAATTGCTAGGCTTGATAATTCTGTTCCTGCTGCTTTTCCTGGGTAGAATTAAGAAGCAATCAAGTTGCAGGCAAAACATCAAGCCACTTGTACACATGACAGGGATTTAGTTCTCCTTAAATTGAAATGGTGGGTTTTCTAATTGATGGGTTTTTTAATTGTGATGATTAAAAACCCATCATTTGAATTTAGGGACTCCCTCACTGTTATGGGACCCAATCCTTTTTTTTTTTTTTTTTTTTTTTTCCAGTGGAGCCTGTCTGCAGCAAGGGGGCGGGATGCCAGTGGCCCCTGAGCTGCTCAGAGTCAGCAACTGGCCCACAGGCACCTGTCCCTGGGCAACTTTGGGGGATGCCGCCACCATGGGAGGATGGGCTGGGCTCCCTGGAGTTCAGACGCCACTGGCAGTTCACCCTCCAGCTGTGGGCAGGCTCCGCCAGAAAAAAAAAAAAAGCAATGGGCTCCTCACTGCTTCTTTTCCTCCTAGTAGAGCCTGCCTGTGGCTCGGGGGTCAGATGCCAGTAGGCTGAGTGGCCCTTGAGCTGTTGAAGGGGCCCAGTCCTGCCCTCTGTGGCAGCAGAGCTGTGGGTGGGGAGCTAGTGAACTGGGTGATGGTGCTGAGCTGGGACAGCCCCTAACCTACTAGCAACCTGCCTGGCCAGCCCCGGAGGGCACCACCACCATGGAGGGAAGGACTGGGCATCCCACAGCTCAGATGCCACCATCAGCTCAACCCTCAGCCACAGAAGAGAAGGGCAGGCTCTACTGGGGAAAAAAAAAAAGAAGTGGGCCCCTCACCACTTACTTTTTTTTCCCCACAAGGGCTTCCAGCACCCCATGCACTGTTCCTGTCACCTTCCCACCACCTAGGACCACCCAGGAACAGGTGGACTTGCCCCTGTGACAGTGCAGGAAGGTGGCAGCAGGGTGGCTGGCTGGGTGTGCTGGCAGCTGGAGAAGGTGGTGGGAATGGTGCACAGGGTGCTGGAAGTCTTCCAAGCCCACCCAGGCTTCCAGTGCCTTGTGCACCATCCCTGCCACCTTCTCCAGCTGCCAGGACACCCAGCCACCCTCCTGCCACTTTCCCATACTGCTGTAGGGTCAAGCCAGCCTGTTCCCTGGCAGTCAAAGGCAGTAGAAAGGTGGTAGGGACAGTGCACAGGGCACTAGAATCCTGTTAAGCATTTTGCTACTTGTTTGGGGGGGGGGGGGGGGGGGGGGAGTTTGCAAAGCTTGCCCATGGCTGGGGAGTGAGTTGCTGGCAGGCCAAGCATCTCCTGAGCTGTGAGGTGCCCTGGGGATGTATGTATTGCTGCAATTTGTTACATTGCAAACACATTTTTATATTGCACATCATGATATGTTTTAGTTTGCTGCATAACAAAGTCATTTAATTCACAATATGCCACCACAAGTGTACAGTGTAAAGAAATTAAAGGACAATACACTGCCACATGTGTAAAATGTGATGTAATTAAATCACTAAAAAAGGACAATTAAACTACCAAAAAGGGCAACTTCATCACATGTATAAACACCCTTAGTCTACTCTAAAGCTGAGAAAGATGGCATTTGCAAAGTTTGGATCCAAAAATAGTCACAATTTACAGTATACTTGTAGGTGAGAAAAAGTGGCTGTCCTGGCCAGTGCTGCTATACTGAGAATTTAATGGAACCATATAGATTGTAATTTTAAAGAAGGGGACACCAGACTTGCATTTATAGATTGGGTGATGATATCTTTTATTTGACCAACTGAATAACATTGACAGATTTTAGACAAGCTTTCAGACATTTCTGAAAGATGCACTTTTTTTTTTTTTTACATTAATCCCTTTGTGCCCTTCTTCAGATTTGGCACTTTGTGCCTGAAAGATTGTCTAACAACTTTCTCAACTACACAGTTGGTTCAATAAAAGATATCACAAAAAAAACCCACATGCTTTTTTCATATTTCCTGGACCATCTCAATTACAACAACACTCTAACCTCATTTATAGTGATAAATATATTCATTGTCTCATCTTCTTGGTTTCGTCCACCAAATACATTTAATTTTTACCTAGATAGACCCTGTAAAACCTTAAGTTATTATTGATGTATTGATTCTACCAGATAATCAGGAAGGAGGTCAACAACATCTGCAGCTTCTGGTGAAATGGGAAGATAGCAAAACATACTCCTCATTAACATTTCCAATATAAACAAGGAGGACAATAGACGGGAATATGTGGAATGCCACTCAAGAACTCTCAGTAAGTAAAAGCAATCACCAATTTATGTCAGGAAAAATCTCCACTTTTGAAGTAGATAAGTACAGAATTTGGATGAAGAAATAAAAACTATTTCCACTGAAAGAGATATTTCTGCGTTATTCTAATTGTCCATTATCTGCATGGAAACTATTAGGGTTTCTCTACTGACCAAAATTTCTGACATCCAATGAGTCATCTGCTATGGATTTTAACTCTTTTATATCCATCTATCTCTCTCTCTCAAAGGACCAACTTTCAAACGATCATTTAATGTTCTCTGACATGACAGAAAACAAAACTGAACCTAAACAAGTAATATCACATTCTGTAAAATTATGATGTCTGTTTGTGTACCTGGATGACATCAATAGTCCCTAAAGGAGCTGCTGCACTGCAACGGAAAAAGGAACTAAAAGAATAAATCAGAACCAAGCTTGTTTAAGTGTTACATACATACCGTCTCTATTTTTAAAGCAAAATATGGACTGTAGACAGAGGAGTGGGGTGGGGGGAAGCGGGAAGAGGGTAGCAGCATTCCTAAAATATAAAGAACAGGATATCAGAATGAAAAGAGAACTTCAGTTTACACTAAAGACTTCTCTAAACTAAGAGTAAGATAATTTCTCATCTTGCAGTATAGTATTATATAAAATATATGAAAGCCTAAATGAAAAAAACAGTGCCAAATAAAAGCTTGATGGATGAAAGGCAAACAAAATAGTCCTTTGCACCATTCTGTCTCTTGTAAAATACAGGAATTACAACTGAACTCCCATTGCCTATGCTTATCCTAGCTGTTTATCCCTAACTACTATGTTCATTTTACCAAAAGTGTCCATTAGTTTTGGAAAATCTATATTTTTGGATGCCTAGTTTTTAGGTTTGTTGAGCACCTGCAAGTACAAATGAAGTCAAAAGAAAGTTCAAATATTAATCAAGCCTCTACCCGTTTCATATTGGGCACTCAGTAATCAAAGTCAGGGGGCCTCTTGATAGCCAATATAGCTATCATGGCTAAGGCAGTCCAATTTCTGCAGCAGTGCTAACCAAATTACTCACAAGTAAGAGAATGATGCGATTAGCACTATGCCCAACCCTTTTTGAATATTTGATTCTTAATCTTTGGGGGAAAATGGGGAGAATCATATTTAGCTGCAAGCAAAGGAGACAAACATTAAGTTATGCAACTTTTTCTTTTTCAATTCTTCCCTCCTCCCCCCACTGTTTTCAGGTTTCAAAGTTCCCCCTGTAAATTAGATGCAATTGACTATTAAAAAAGCTACTGAGCCAGATTCTTAGGTGGTTTAAATCAGGGCCTTGATACATCCAACACTATGAGCTGTACAAATGTTGATCAGCATTAGTGTTAGATCGAGTTTGGAGCAGTTGCACTTCAGGCCAACAGGGTTTGGAGGACTGAAAGGCAAGAATTCCTTTCCCTCCTTCCCCATTCCAGGCTTCCCCCCTGCCCCTGCCCCCAGAGCTTCCTCAATTCCCCCTTCCCACCTTGGGGCTCCCCCCCCACCCATTCCTCAGGGTTCCCCCTGCCTCCAAGGCATTACTTATTTGTGGTAGCCCACACTGCCTGTCCCAGAAAGGGTTTACTTTCCTACCTGGCTGCAGCCACTGCCTGGCTGCTGCTTTTCTGGTCCAGAGAGCAGCAGTAGCAGCCCTCACTGAGCAAGTAGGTTAACGCTTCCTTTCCTGCTCTCCTGGAACCAACAATAGAGGGGTGGAAAGTGGTAGGGCAGTAACTGGGGATCTGGGGTGCTGGGGAGGGTAGGGGGTGTAATGGGCCCAACCTGGGCCAGCAAGGATGGGGGGGTGGGGGGTGCATGCAATATGGTGTAGATTCTCCTTAGCATAACTCTAGTTGGGTAACATGGATCTGAGATAATCCTGCCCTGGAGTGGTTTAATTTTGAGTGGCACAACAAGTGTTTAAAAGTAGTTTCAGGTATTAATGTGCAAACAATCCAGAAGTTAAGAGCTAAATTACCATGTAACAAGGCCCTGGGAGTATCCTCTTAAAATCATACTGGGTTATAGAAGATGAAGAGCTGACCCAGAGAGTGCTTCCTAACCCATCATTTTACTAGACTTCTAAAAGCTTATTTACACATGGCTGTGGCAAAGATTTAAAAAAAGATATTATCCAAATGATTCAAAAGTGTTCTCACTGCCAGTCCATTATTGTACAAATCAAATCCAAATCAGGTAATGTGCAATCAAATGGAGAAGATCCCATGAACTATAATTTCAGTCACTACTAATGCTCTTAGTCATTACTAAAATTTTATTAATCCAACCTGTTCAGTCCATTGTTAGAGAGATGCTATGGCATGCTACAGATTGCTGCTTTTTTTCTGAAAGTTCTGGAAGTTTGGCAGGGTGGAGCAGTGGCAATTAACTTTGTCCTTGTCCCTCCAAAGCCAAATTTTCAAGCCCCATGGGCCAGATGACTTGGCACCCTGCACACAAGGCTATCAGCATGTGCAGGTCTGTGGCTGAGGCCTAATCTAGTACACATGGAGTTGGGGCCAAGGATGATTCATAGATGTTAGGGTCAGAAGGGACCTCAACAGATTATCAAGTCCAACCCCCTGCCTAAGCAGGAAAGAGTGCTGGGTTTAGATGACCCCAGCCAGATGCCTATCCAGCCTTCTCTTAAAGACCACCAAGGTAGAGGAGAGCACCACCTCCCTTGGAAGCCCATGCTATATTTTGGCCACGCTTACTGTGAAGAAGTTTTTTTCTGATATCTAGCCTAAATTTGCTCTCTGTCAGTTTGTGGCCATTGTTTCTTCTTACCCCAAGAGGTGCCCTGGTGAACAGAGAATCTCCTTGCTGCATTCCTCTAATGAATTTGTAGTTGGCCACAAGATCACCTCTTAACCTTCTCTTGCGGAGGCTGAGGAGGTCCAGGTCCCTCAGGCTCTCCTCTTAGGGCTTGTCCTGTAAGCCCCTGATCAGACGAGCGGCTCTCCTGTGGACCCTCTCGAGTCTATCAATATCATTCTTGAAGTACGGTGGCCAAAACTGGATGCAATACTTCAGCTGTGGTCTAACCAATGCCGCACAGAGGGGAAGTATCACCTTCTTGGATCTATTTGTCATGCATCTGCTGCTGAATGATAAAGTGTGGTTAGCTTTGCTGACAATTTCATTACACTGACAACTCATGTTCATCTTGGGTACACTATGACTCTGAGATCCCTTTCCACTTCTGTGCTGCTGAGAGGGTCACTTCCCAGCCAGCAGGTGTGCCCTTCTCACTGCCCTTGCCCTTGGTCCCTGATGGTGAGGAAGGGGGCTTGGGAACCCCTCTGGTGCAGGGGGAGGGGCTGGCCAGGGGAGATCCTCTGGCCCTGTTGGGTCCCTGCTCGAGTCCCACGCTGCTCCTGCAGTGGAAGTTGCAGGATTCTCTACCCCCAGAGGAGGTTGGTTGGACTCTGCCTCTGAGGTGGGGGCTGCAGGGGCATACATCCCCTTGGGGGCTTGGCTGGGATCTGCCCCCTTAGTGGGGGCTGCAGGAAGCTCTGTGGGGGCATCTGCCCCCTCCTAGAAGGTTCCTGCCGTTCTATTGCTTCACATAAGGGAGGGGGAAACGATAAAGAAAACCAAAATATACAGTGGGGCTGGTGAATCTAATAGGGGCAGGCTGGGGTTGTGGGGGAAATGGTGGGAAGGGAGCTGAAGCTCAGAGCTACAGCCCTACAGGAAAAAAAAAATGGGAGGGCTATGCTTGGGGAATGTGGGTGAGGGGGAACACACACACAGCCTGGCGAGACTTGAGCTGACTTACTCAGCCACACAACAAACAACAGGGCAGGGGGAGTGGACAACAGGACTTACCACACAATGGCAAAAACACAAAGAGAAGGCTGCTGAGGCAGATGTAAAAGATGGCTGGAGTGCTAGAAGGGGTTTGTTTGTTGCAGATCAGTCCAGGAGCCCCTCAGGACTCCAGCCAGGCAGTCAGCAGCAGAGCAATAGGCAGGAAAACAAACAAGGATCAGATGTAGTGAGGCAGATATGGGGGAGTGCAGGAGCAATCAGTCAGTTAGGGAGTAATCCAGAGCAGGTGTGGTGTTGAGTGGTGCAAGGTGGTAGAGCAGGGAATCTCCCTCTCTACTGTGAGGGGCAACATCAGAACAGATGGCAGCAGCAGCAGTGGTGGTAGCAGCCATCCAGTTCAGCCACTCAGGGTGTGCTTCAGGTGAAAATGGATGTGGAGATGGGGAGTGACCTGCCAAGTGGGCTGGGGCAGGCAAGGCACTTTTAGGATGCAGCAGTAATGGTGGGTGAGGGGCCAACAAGTAGTGCAGGCTCTCTCCCCAGGCTATCTCCTGACTGCAGCTGGGCAGTGGGTTGGGCATCAGGCCAGAACAGGGATGCAGAACCTGGGGTGCAGTGCCAGGGTGCAGTGCATTGTGGTGGGCTCCTCTCCAAGGGGGGGCACAACAGCAGCAGCAGCCCAAGGTAGGAAGGGGTGCAGCCAACTTACCCTCAAAAGGTCTGAGAACAAGCCAGCAGCTAGCAGTAGCCAGAGACTGGAAGGGACATGGCCATCTTCTCCTCAGAAGCTCCTGAGATCAAGCTTGCAGCAACCAGCAACAGCAGCAGACTAGAATAGGAAGGGGCATGGCCAAATTCCTCCCTGAGTCTCCTCTCCCAAAGACTCCTGAGAGTGAGTAGCCCTGAGCTGCTTGCCAGGGCATGATTTTATACTGCTGGGACCAGAATAGGGCAGTTTTTTATACTTCTGGGGCCCACAGGTCCTGGCCCCAGGCTCTAGCTCCCCCTGGCTGCAGGGTTATTTTGCCCCAAGTGGCACAACTTGCCCCACAGCAAAGTGCATGTCTGGGCACATGCGCTGAGGCAAAAATCCCCAGCCCAAATTCATGCTGCTCCTATTTGAGATGCTGCAAGAGCATGTGCCTACATGTGTGAATGCACCTCATTTTCCTCAATAAATTGCTTGCCTCCTTTCTGAAATCTGGATATGACTGCATATTTATTAACATAACACAAGCATTTTCCCTAGTGAAATTGAATAATCAGTGGTTTCTTCCTGTTTTTTCTAAAACAGAGCAAGTATCTCATCCAAAATAAAGTTGAATTTGAGAGAAAGAACACAAAGAAAGTCTGAAAGTATGAGGATAGTAGGAGAATAACTGTAATCAGTACTAGGAAATATATGTACTCACTAATAAAAAATATACACCCCAGTGTTCCATAAATAGTCATAACCTGTTGCTTTCTCAGAGATTCATGGATGTAGTAAATGAAACTATTTTAAAAACAGGAAAAGTGCAAAGCCCTATATATAATTTATTTCAAACATTCAGTTACTGACCCAGACACCTTCCTTTTTTTTTTTTTTATAGCAAAACACCACTTACTGCATACCCAATTAATGGTTGTCATGGCAAATAGAAGTTCACACAGTACTATCTTCTTACAGAATAAGGCAGTTACAGGTACATTACTTATAGTATTTCCATTATGATATTATCCAGTCTGTCCAGTTCCAGACATTTAATTTCATGAAACATTGGTTGCTAAATATTTATCTTCATAATAAAATTAATATATAAATGTTTACACATCACGAAGAAATGTCTCCCTTTATTTTGTCATCATGTTTTACTGTAAGTTATACCCTCAGTAAATATTTCTTCTTAGAGTCTGATCTGGCAGAACAAAGGCTTTTTTGGGGGGGAGGGGGGCAGGAGGAGGAGTTGGTAACCCGTTTTCAACAGCCCTACCCTGCACTAGAATTTAATTTAACAGGAGCTTTGAGTTTAAAATGATATATGAGGGAAAACTACACTTCATATGAATTAGTTTCTCTATTTGCTCACATAGGAACTCTATTCTTGCTCAAATACACTCTTTAGTTGTTTTTTTCTTTGTTCTCAGTGATATCCTTTCTCGGCCAAAGTAGAGCTTTACTATAAAAGTGGCGTTAATGTTTTTAATGGGGTATCTTGTGATGCAAGCTATGGTTTAATGCAGGGGTTTTAAGCTTTTTTTAACTAGCATACCTCTTAAATTTCATAGATGTTTAGGGTTGGAAGGGATCTTAGTAGATCATCATGTCTGAGCCCCTGCCCTGGGCAGGAAAGAGCACTGGGGTCAGGTGACCCCAGCCAGGTGCTTGTCCAGTCTCCTCTTAAAGACCTCCAAGGTAGGGAGGTCTGCCTTGGATGCCCATTCAAGATTCTGGTAACCCTTACTGTGAAGAAGTTCTCCCTGATGTCTAATCCAAATCTACTCTCTGTGAGTTTATGGCTATTGTTTCTAGTAACTCCAAGCGGTGTTCTGGTAAACTGAGCATCTCCAATTCCTTGCTGTCCCCACCAACAAATTTGTAGATGGCCACTAGATTCCCTCTCAGCCTTCTCTTGTGGAGTCTGAAGAGACCCAGGTTCCTCAATCTCTCCTCATAGGACCTTACCTGCAGGGCCCTAATCATATGAGTAGCCCTCCTTTGGGCCCTCAAGGTTTTCCACATCCTTCTTGAAGTGCAGCACTCAAAACTGAATGCAGTACTCCAGCCGCAGTCTTACCAATGCTGCATAGAGGGGAAGTACAGTATCACCTCCCTAGACCTATTTGTGATGTTTTTGCTAATGCATAATAGAGTGCAGTTAGCTCTACTGATCACTTCATCACATTGGTGACTCATGTTCACCTTGGAATCGACTATGAGCCCGAGATCACTTTCTGCTGCTGTGCTGCTTAAGAAGTCACCTCCCAGTATGTAAATGTGTTTGAGATTCCTTCTCCCTAGGTGCAGTACTTTGTGCTTATCTTTGTTAAACTGCATCCTATTCTGGTCAGCCCACTTTTCCAACCTGTCCAAATCTGCCTGAATCTGTTCCCTGCCCACTAGTGTGTTTACTTTGCCTCATAATTTGGTGTTGTCTGCAAATTTGGACAGAGTGTTCTCCACGCCCTCATCTAGGTCACTTATGAAGATACTAAACAGCATTGGTCCAAGGACTGAACCTTGGGGGACCCCACTGCCTACATCTTTCCAGGTCAATATTGACCTGTCCACCACCACTCTCTGAATGCATCCCTTAAGTCAATTCACCACCCACCTGACCATGTAATCATCTCTGTCACCCTTCTGTCTCAAGGTTTCAGCTCATGTACCTCTTTATATTTTTTCTTGTTTTTAATGTTACCAATTATGTGATATAAGGCAAGATATACTAATTAGCACAAAATGCATTATTAATATATGTGTTATATATATATATATATAGTGCATAATAGTTATGCCACAACACTTTGGCCCTTTCACGTTTGCTAGATTAGTACATAATAGGAAACAATATTGCAACTCTCAATTAAGTGTTTGCATAAACTTGTTTCTGTAGGAAATGTGTGCATAAATGGATGTCATAGGTAAAGGGAATTTTTTTTTAGGGGGGGCATTGAATGTGCGCCCCTTCCCAGCAGGTAAGTCTGTCGGAGAAGGGGCAGGGGAGGTCAGATCAAGTCCCCTGTTGGTGATGGAGGGAGCGGGGCACAGGCAGGGGCAGGGGCCGGGGTGAATGGGCCCTGGCTGGACTGGGTAGTGAGACAATAGGAGCCTGGGCAGCTCATCCAGGGTGCAGGGGGGCTCGCACCAATGTGCACACCCTGGCAAAGGCTAGGGGTGGGGGGCATGTGCCTGCTGATCTGTGCATGGGGTGCATGTGACTGGAGCTGTGTGTTGCTGTCTGCTGCGTCAAGAATGGTGTGATGCCATGTGTGTCCTGCCACCAGGTGGGCAGTCAGCACAGCACAGCTCAGGAGCGGCAGGTACATGGTGTCTCACCACTCCCAAGGCAGCTGCAGTTGACAACAAAGCCCAGCATGTAGCGGCAGCTGCTTCTGCCCCATGAACAGATCAGGGGCACATGCCCCACAAGCCTCCACTGGGGTGCACACAGTGGCAGGAGTGCTCCCATCCCCTTGGATGAGCCACCCAAGCTCTGATTGTCCACCACCTGGCCTGGCCAGGGCCCCATTCACCCCAGCCCCCACCCTGCCTGTGCTCTGTTCTCTCTCTCACCATGAGATCTCAATCTGCCTGCCCTCCCTAGCCCCTTCCCCTTTACAGAGTAGGCTGGTACGTTCCTACCATGCTGGGCAGCCAGTGATCCACACATGGGGCTGTGTGTGCACCCCTCTCCATCCCTGCTGCAGCTGCCCAGAACCCACTTCTGAGCCAGCAGGGCCAGAATACTACAGTATCTATGCAACACGCCCAAAACATATTATGCATGCATACAATAAACAATTTTAAAATATATTACATGATGTATAATAAAAAATAACCAATAATGTACACTTATTAGATAAAATTAAATACAATAAAGTTAATAATTTTAAAACAGTATTTTTTTCTCATTTGTTCTGCGTATCCCCTATAACATTTCAAAGTACTTCTAGGGGTACATGTACTCCTGTTTGACAACCACTGGTTTAATAAGTAAGTTTATCAAAATCTTACCTTCTACTTTGTTAATCCTTTTATATTTTAGTTATATTTGGATAGTCAAAATAAGTCACATAATTATATTAGCATCTCTGCTTTTACTAGTTACTGTTCAGAAGCTCATATATCTCACTAGTTAGAATTCCCCTCATACTCAGACAAATGGTCTGGTGAGAGTATGTCCCCACAAATGCAATCCAAAACATTCTATAAAATGTGGGGTTTTTTTCTCAACAAAGTTGAAGGCTTTAAGAAAAAAGGAAACTGAAAATGTAAAACTAAAAATTTTAGTTTCCCAGTAAACATATGCATGCATGTGCACACGTGCGCACACGCACACACACACACACACACGAAAAGAAAAGGAAGAAAAATCTCTTTCCACCACCGCATCTGTACTTAAGTTCTGAAAGTCAACAAATACCTAAGAACCAAGAGGAACATTAGACCAAATACCATTTACTGAGATTGGTCCTGCTATAAGACAGTCCCATGTATACCAAATGGATATTGGAAGATGGAACTTCTCTCAAAAGACTACAGAACAGCACAGGGGGACAGGATTTCTTCTCAGTCAGGTGAATCTTAGGAGGTATAAGGAATTATTGGTGGAAGAAATTCTACCACATTTTAGGTGAGAAACCTAGCTGCAAAACTCAAGCGTTTCTACTTCTGTTTTTAGTTCTTTTTTATTTTCTCCTTTTTTTCCCTTTTGGTAATTTCTAGTGTCATAAGAACATAAGAAGTACCACATTAGGTTAGACCAATTGTCCATCTAGCCCTGGATCATGTCTGTGACAGTGACAAAAACATATACTATACAGGGACATCACCAAACCAAATCTCTAAAGTGATTGATACCCTTCCTGACATCCAACATTTTTTGGAATGGAGGATACATTTACCAATGTTTTGTTCTTCAATACACATTAATAATTCTATTATTTATTCATTTATCCAGTCTCTTTTTGAACCTGTCTATGCTATCTGCCCCCATCACCTCCTGTGGCAACGGAGGACCCGGGCAACTATAGGCCCATCAGTCTTACCTCAATCCTGGGGAAATCCACAGGTCATGTCAGACCAACCTGTGACCTGATTTTATGATCAGGTCACAAAAGCATTGGATGCAGGTGTCACCATGGATGTAGTCTTTCTGGACTTCAGCAAGGTCTTTGACACTGTCTCCCACCCCATCCTCATTAAAAAACTAGGAGACTGTGGCATCGATGCCTACACAGTCAGATGGATTGCTAATTGGCTGAAGGGTCGTACTCAGAGGGTGGGGATGGATGGGTCATATTCGACCTGGGGGGAAATGGGCAGCAGAGTCCCCGAGGGCTCGGTCCTTGGGCCCGCACTGTTCAATTTCTTTATCAGCGATTTGGACGACGGGGTGAAAAGCAACCTGTTCAAATTTGCTGATGATACCAAAATTTGGGGTGAGTTGGGCACACTAGTAGGGAGGGAAAGACTGCAGAAAGACCTGGATAGGTTGCAAGGGTGGGCTAACAAAAACAGGATGCGTTTCAATACGGACAAGTGCAGGGTGCTGCACTTGGGCAGTAGTAACCGGCAACACACTTATAAGATGGGAAACTCCCTCCTTGAGAGCACAGAGGCAGAAAGGGATCTTGGAGTCATCATTGACTCCAAGATGAACATGGGCCGACAGTGCGAGGTCACGGTCAGCAGGGCTAACCAGACCCGATCGTGCATCCACAGGTGCATCTCAAGTAGGGCCAAGGAGGTGATCCTTCCCCTCTATGCGACACTGGTCAGGCCGCAGCTGGAGTACTGTGTCCAGTTCTGGGCACCCCACTTCAAGAGGGATGTGGACAACATTGAGAGGGTCCAGAGGAGGGCCACCTGCATGATCCAGGGACAGCAGGGCAGACCCTACAATGAGAGGTTACTGGACCTGAACCTGTTCAGCCTTCACAAGAGGAGGCTGAGGGGGGACCTTGTGACCGTCTATAAACTCACAAGGGGGGACCCCGTTTCCCCTAGTGCCCCCCAGGATAACAAGGAATAACGGCCACAAGTTGTTGGAGAGTAGGTTTAGATTAGACATCCTTAGGAACTACTACAGAGTTAGGGTGGCTAGGATCTGGAACCAACTTCCAAGGGAAGTGGTGCTGGCTCCTACCCTGGGGGTCTTTAAGAAGCGGCTCAATGCCTACCTGGCTGGGGTCACTTGAGCCCAGTTTCCCTCCTGCCCAGGCAGGGGGTCAGACTTGAAGATCTACAAGGTCCCTTCTGACCCTACTTCTATGATTCTATGAATTCCACAAGTTAACTATGTGTTGCATTAAAAAGTACTTTCTCTTGTTAGTTTTGAACCTGCCCCTACTGATTTCAGTGCATGCCATCTAGTTCTAGTATTCTGTGACCTGGTGAACAACAGTTCCCTGTTCACTTGATCCATGCCCTCCATGATTTTATACTCCACTATTGCATCCCTCCTCAGCTTTCTCCTTTCCAAACTGAAGAGTCCTACCCTTTCAGTCTTTCCTGGTATGGCATTCCTCTGGCCCCTGATTATTTTGGTTTCCCTTCTCTGTACTTTTTCCAATTCTTCTACATCTTTTTTGAGATATGGGGACCAGAACTGTACATAGGATTCAAGATGTGGGTGCAGCAGGGATTTATATAATGACATGATGATGCTCTCCATTTGTTTTCAGTTCCCTTCTTAATAATAACCAATATTTTTTTGGATTTTTTTGGTTGCTGCTGCACATTGACCTAACATTTTTAAAGAGCTACAATAATTTCAAGGTCTCTTTCCTGAATCATAACAGCTAGTTCAAAACCCAGCACTGTGAATATATAGTCAAAGTTATTTTTCCCTGGTTGCATTTACCTTGCATTTATTGACATTAAAGCTCATCTGCCATTTTTTGGATACTCACTTAAGTTGAGATATTTCTGTAACTCCAATTTGTCAGACTGGAAGTTGACTACTCAGAATAATTTGTTATCATCTACAAACTTGGAGAATTCATTGCACACCCCTATTTCCAGGTCACTAATGAAAATATTGAATAAAATTTGGCCCAGTACAGATCCCCTAGGACCCCACTTTTGACCTCCATCCTGAAAATAACCATTTAGCCCACTTTGGTTCCTATCTTTGGCCTTTTCTGTGTCAGAAATAGTGTGTTTGCTTTTCACTCATTCAAGAAAGGGAGAATAAAGCATTTACTGAAGTAAAACAAATTCTGAAGTAATCATTTTATCTATTATGTAACTATGAATGAATGATTAGGATTGTGATCTTTTGGAGAGCTTGGGCTAATGGCAAAGAGGGTTTTTGTATCAGGGCAGAGAACTAAAAATGGACTATGTGCTTTCAGTATGGACTTGGTGTACATATAGATATACAGATATATCTATCCATGCATAAAGAAAGATTTGACTAGGAACTAATGAATGTTCTAATCTACTAATTGAAAAATAAATAAATGAACAGAACATTATAACAAAAGAATACTTGTTCTACTATATATTGAAAAGTGTCTGTCAGTGAACATACAGTGCATTTTAGAATATTTTGTATCAAACCATCTACATAAAACAAAGAGGTGGGAGAAAGGAATTACCAAGTACTGAATGTCATAACTAAAAGAAATTTATGCCCACGTCACTAACAAGAAACGAAACTTAAGATTGGTCAGGGTGAAAGGGGATATCCCTGCCATAAATCCCTAGCGAAAACTGCTATATAATTGGAAATGCAAACGAGAACCAGATGACGTGGCTTAAATCAATTGGTTATAACACAAACAAAACCAGCTTGCACTTCCGCCCAAATTGGAGAACTCTGGGCACACAGCAGAGTAAACTTGGTGGACTGATCATCCACCAACAACTCCCCATCATCGACTGTCCCGACGTAACCAAAATCCCCCTGCAGGCTCATTAACTCATTCACAGCTTGTTAACTCATTCACGGCACCTCGTTTGTCACACTGGCTTGACTGTAACCTGATACGTATGCTCGGCTGTAACTAAATCAAGTCTGCTACCTGTGTCGTATTTCATCCTGAGGCGGCATAAGTAAACAATCTCCTATAACCAACATGCGTCTGTGCCTGGTTAATTTCACTCCATCCATTAATTACCCACCTGTCCAGTCAAACCTCTGAACACTCTGGTGGTAGTCGGAACGCAGCTGCCGGCAGCTGCTCTGATTCATGACACTGAAGGGAAGCAAAAATACAGTGTTGCTTATCAGTATTCAGCATAAAATTTTGTTTGGCTTTGGTATTGTTCTGTTGGCACATTCATGCTTTCTGTAACTAATGGATTCTTTCAATGATATCCTGCAGTACGATGGATCAGATTTTTTTTTAAATAAATTAAACTAATTTAGCTTCCAGTAACTCATACAACACCAGCTGTTATACTTATCACTATCATCATCATCATCCACATAAATGTGATTATATTTAGAAAGATAAATCAAGGGAACACAGCAGAAGTAGGATTTAGTGCCAGAGTATAGTGTTGTCCTTTATCTTTGACTCTTGACAGTACTGCCCTGCTGTAATCTGTTTTACACTAGCTAATCGCATGTAGTTATTTAATTTCCTTTCATTGTAGTAACTGGAATTCATGGTGACAAATCATGATCTTTCTATAAAGGCATAAACAGGAAAGGTATAAGCAGACAAACAGTATTAAATTGCTTGTCGGCATTTTTCCATTAAGACTAGACTACTGACATTATATAATAAAATGCATTACTGAGCCAGCTTCTGTCTTTTGAAATGATCCACAGGACTTAACAACTCTTTGCAAAGTGTGTAGACATAAATATTCAAGAATAAAACAAGAAATGGGGGAAAAAAAACAAACAACAACAAAAACTCCTAAGCATCCTATGTACTTAATAGTAGTTGGGCTTAAAAAATCCTGAATACACCAGTATTCTTAATGTCCCAAAATAAAATTATTGCTATGGTTACCACTGACTTCAAGAAAGCCCCTATCAAGCATATAAAACTTATATAAAATATAAAATTTGATCTTCTAGTTTGTGACTATTATGTTCTCTGAGAGAATATTTCAAGAATTTTACAAAAATCTCAGGTCTGACAAAATCCCTTGTTAAAAATATTTAAATAATATATATATATTTTAAAATAACTCCCATACTGCAATAATACTAAAACAAAATCTAAAATATGTGTTAGTGTCCCTTTAAATACCATAAAGTAGATTATGCCTATTTTCAGTAATAAATTACTACTTTTCCTTGTGATGCCAGAAAACTAGGAGAGGACTGGGACAAGAACTTGCCAATGGCAGCAATCCCTCAAGTCAAAGATCTACCACGGCTGATTGATGAGTCTTGAGGGGACTTACGACTCCAATCCTTGAGCCACAGGCCCATCTACAGAAGTTGCAGGTCTTTCTGCAAGGGAGGGTAGGACATAGGCCGGGATTTCTCTTCTTTTTCTTTCCTCACTCTCTCTTCTTTGCTTTGAGGGTGAGAGGATTGACTTTGAAATGGACAGCCACTTGATTGAGATTGTGGCACCTGTGGAGTCAGTCAGCAGCTAGCTCCTGTCAAGTCTTGATATGAACATCTATTTTCTTGAGATATGCCTTCAATGTGTCCTTGTAGGGTTTCCTCTAGTGACTGTAATATTTCAGGCTGTTACTAAGCTGTGAGTAGAGCACTTGTTTTGGGAGTTGAGAGTCAGGTATCTACACACAATATCTGGCCCAGTGAAGTTGGTACTTGAGGATCACTGACTAAATGCTGGTAACACCAGCTTCAGGTAGGATGCTGAAATTTGCATAGCAAAATTCCCATTTGATATGGATGATTTTCTGGAAGCATCATTGGTGATACCTCTCCAGGCTCTAGAGATGACAACCGTAGGTCATCTATGTTTCACATCCATAAAGAAGAATGGGGATGATGGCTGAACTGGATCTTAGTGTCTTTCTGGAGAATGCAATGAATAAAGACATGCCAAAGAAATTTACCAAAGAAAGCACTTGAACACCAGATTCTATGCTGGATCTCCTCAACACTGTTAACTCTCTGGGAGGGGAAGCTATTGTAGTAGGTGAAGTGCTCAGCTACCTCCAGGGTCCTTTCTTCAGTGGTAATTTGGTGAGAGGACTCACATTCATGGCCCAGGGCAGGCTGATATAGCACTTTAATCTTCTCAATGTTGACAGAGACACTTGAAGTTTGGTAGTTTTCTACAAAAAGACACTGTATAGCTTGGAGATTTTCCTCATTGTGCACAAGGATGGTGCAGTTGTCAGTGTCACGGCGGGGGTCCTCCAGGAGGGCCGTGATCTCCTTAAGACCCCCTTCTCTGTGCCAAGTCGGCCCAAGGGCACCCTCGGTTTCTCACCCGCCACATCTTTGATGTTTAAATCAGTTGGAAGGCTGCCTTACGCCCTCTCAGACACGGTTTGTTGTACCCTCTGGTCCTGTAGACTCCCGGACCCCTCGTGGGTTTTGTTCTGCAAACGGGTGCTTTGGGGCACCCTAGCCTTATGGGCTATACGTGGCTCCAACCTCCCCTGATACCACGCCCCAAGCCTCGCAGTTGGATTAGACGTTGGTCTGTCAAAATACACTCGCCCACTCTCTAGGGCCTTCTCTGTACCGTCGCCCTCTCTTCTAGGGCCTTCTCTGTACCGTCACCCTCTTCCTGGGGCCCTCTGTGCCCACTATGGGCCTTCTCAATCAAACCGCCCACTTCTAGGTCTCTCCGCAGCTGCACTGGGCCTTCTCAGTCTAACCGCCCTCTCTTGGGGCTCTCCGCTAATGTTGCCCCTCTCCTGGGGCTCTTGGTGCCCACTCTGGGCCGTCTCTGTAACGTCGCCCCTCTCCTGGGGCTCTCTGTACTGCCGCCCCTCTCCTGGGGACTTCTGTGCCCACTCTGGGACTTCCCGGTCCAGCTGCCTGTCTCTCGGGCCCATCGCACTGCTACCCCCTTTCTCTGGGGCCCACCGCACTACTACCCCCTCTCTCTGGGGTTTACCGCAGTTCTATGCCCTTCTTCAGGGGCTCACCACGCCCGCACTGGGCTTCTCAGTAGTACCTCTTCTCTGCGGCTCGCCACGCCCGCACTGGGGCTTCTCAATAACGCCCCCTCTCTGGGGCTCGCCATGCCCACACTGGGGCTCTCCAGTACTGTTGCCCCCTTTCTGGGGCTCTCCGTGCCCACACCTGGGCTTCTCAATAAGGCGCTCCCCTCTCTGGGGCTCACCGTGCCCAACTTGGGCTTTCCAATAATGTTGCCCCCTTTCTGGGGCTCTCCATGCCCACACTTGGGCTTCTCAAACACCCCTCTTCGGGGCTGGGGTCTATACACCCTGTAAGTTGCGCCCTTACTGGAGCTGGTGTCCCCATGCTACGCTGGGTCCCACATGAGTATGCTGTGCCCTCACTGGCACTGGGGCCCCCACACCCCGCTGTGAGTCCCCGATGAGGATGCTGCGCCCTCACTGGCGCCGGGGTCCCCACGCTGCTGTAGGTTTCCCCTGAGTATGCTGCGCCCTCACTGGCGCTGGGGCCCCCACACCCCTCTGTGAGTCCCTGATGAGGATGCTGTGCCCTCACTGGTGCTGGGGTCCCCACGCCACTGTGGGTTCCCCCTGAGGCCCTCTCCAACCCCTAATAGTCTCCCCAAACCACCAGTGTAATACGCAACAACAAAGCAAACACAAGCCTCTTGGCTACAACTTAACTTAAGGCCGCCTGGCTATAACAACATTGCTCCAATGTCCCGGAGCCACCATCCTTTACTCGGCTTGAGTAGTACTAGCGGTTCTCGCCTCTTAGCTTCAGGAGCTCCTCTCTGTCTAACTGCTGGCAGGTAACTACTAGCCTGGCCTCAGCCCCTGGGCCTTATGAGGGCCAGGCCCTGCCCTTTCTGGTCAGCTGACTTCCTGGTTGCCCTGGGCAACCCACAGCTGTGCTTGTTATTCCCTGCCAGGGCTCTTTCTCCCTGGCAGTTTCCCCTCTCTAGGAGCAGGGCACCGAGGTGCCCTGCGACATTCAGTATATTGAAAGTCAAGGATGATTGGTTTGAGTACTTTGCTCTTAGACCAAAAACATCCAAAATTGAAGAGCCTTCCATCCGTTCAATATTCTATGTTAATTCCAGAAGGAAGGCAGTCCTTAAGGAGAGTCAAGATGACTAACACAAAAATGGAGAACAATGATGCCTCCTTGCTTGACTCCAGTTCGGAAGGCAAATGGATCTCTCTCTGGTCCACTACATAGAATGGTTACAGTCATCTGGCCATGGAGAAGCCTCAAGACCTTGATGTACTTTTCTGCACATCCAAATCTGGCCAGTACTTTCTACAAGTCTTTGAGACTGATGGAGTCAAAGGCCGTAGTGAAGTCAATGTAGTCCATAACTGTCTTGGTGTCGTCCCCAACACTTTTCTTGGACCTAGTGGGCAACAAAGATCATGTCAATTGCCCCATGGGATGATCTGAAACCACTTTGAGATTTAGCAGGACTTTCTTAGCAAGAGGTGGAAAATGGCTCAGGAGGATGCGGGAAAATTTTCTCTGCTGTGGAAAGGAAGGTGATACTTCAATAGTTCCCACATACAGATTTATCTCATTTCTTCAAGATAGCCACATTGTTGGCATTCCTCAGGTCCCCAAGGAACTTTTGGTTGTTCCAAATACATAGAATAAATTTGTGGAGTCTCAGTACTAGTTCCTCAACACCAACCTTGTAGATTTCAGCAGAAGTCCAGTAGCCTTGTTGTTCTTTTTTTCCTGATGGCACACCAGACTTCTAGGATAGGACAGTGGTGAAGGTTGGTGAAGGAGGTTGAAACACCATTTCAGGGTGCTTGGGGATAGATTTGATAGTGGTGTACACCACAGAGGACTCATGGTTTGGGAGTGCCTCAAAGTGCTCTTCCCATCTAGCTTGGATAGATTCATTGTCTTTGAGGAGCGCAGGAAAGTGGAACCACGGGGAACTGGACCATGTAGACAGTGGCTTTAAATCATTTCCAGAGTTCCTTAATGTTGCCTTCATTTGTGTACAGGACAGAGATCTCCATGGAGGCACTGCTGGAGATCCAAACAGATCTTTGGCTCTTGAAGAGATTTGATATTGAGAGTCCATCACATTGCTTTTGGCTGCTTTCAGTGTTTCAGACCAAACCAGATGTTTTATTCATAGATTCATAGGTGCTAGGGCTGGAAGGAACCTCAACAGATCATCAAGTCTGACCCCCTGCCTAGGCAGGAAAGAGTGCTGGGGTCACATGACCCCAGCCAGATGCCTATCCAGTCTTCTTTTAAAGACCCTCAAGGTAGGGAACAGCACCACCTCCCTTAGAAGCCCATTCCAAATTTTGGCCACCCTTACTATGGAGAAGTTTTTTTCCTGATATCTAGCCTAAATCTGCTCTCTGTCAGTTTGTGCCCATTGTTCCTTGTTACCCCAAGAGGTGCTCTGGTGAACAGAGCATCTCCGATCCCTTGCTGCATCCCCGTAATGAATTTGTAGGTGGCCACAAGATCACCTCTCAGCCTTCTCTTGTGGAGGTGGAAGAGATCCAAGGCCCTCAGTCTCTCCTCATAGGACTTGTCCTGTAATCCCCTAACCATGTGAGTGGCCCTCCTCTGGACCTTCTTGAGTCTATCAACATCCTTCTTGAAGTACGGCACCCAAAACTGGACACAGTACTCCAACTGCAGTCTGACCAATGCCACATAGAGGAGAAGTATCACCTCCTTGATTCTATTAGTCATGCATCTGCTGATGCATGATAAAGTGCAGTTAGCTTTACTGATGGTTTCATCACACTGATGACTTATGTTCATCTTGGAGTCCACTATGACTCCGAGATCCCTTTCTGCTTTTGTGCTGCTAAGAGGGTCATTTCCCAGCCAGTAGGTGTGCTGGATATTTTTGCGCCCTAGGTGCAGCACACTGCACTTGTCCTTGTTGTACTTCATCCTATTGTGTTCTGCCCACTTTTCTAACCTGTCCAGGTCTGCCTGCAATTGTTCCCTACCCTTCAGAATGTGCACTTCACCCCACAATTTAGTATCATCTGAAAACTTGGACAGAATACACTTCACACCCACATCCAAGTCACTGATGAAGATATTGAAGGGTACAGGTCCAAGGACTGAACCCCCTCATCCATAGATTCATAGATTGTAGAGTCAGAAGGGACCCCAAAGGTTCATTGTGTTTGATCCCCTGCCCCAGGCAGGAAAAGGACTGAGATCAGACCGAGGTCACATCCTTCCAGGTCAATACTGTCCAGTAGTCATCAGCTCCTTGTATGGCTCGCATGATATGGACATCCATTTGATCATCAGCTCTAACAATAACACAGTTGAAGAGATGCCAGTGTTTAGAGAAAATTGTCTCCAGTTGGTCTTGTATTTGTCATTCTGTCTGTAGATTGTGTTTGTGATGAAAAGACTATGCTCCATATATTCGCACAGAAGAAGGATGCCCTTGGAGTTGGCTTTCCCTATACCTTCCTTCCCAATTATGCCACTCCATAATTCTGTGTCACATCTGACTCTAGTATTGAAGTCACCAAGGAGAATTATCTTGACCGTCTTGTGAGTGTTATTACATGATCAAGGTTGGAGCAGAACCATTCTTTGATATCAGCTTCATCATCAAGAATTAGAGCATATGCACTGATGATGGTGGGGTACTGGTTGTTGCTGAACTTAAGATGGAGGGTCATAAGACATTTGTTAATTCTACAGGGAGCTCTGTAAGTTGACAGATGCACTGATTCTTGATGGTGAAGACTACACCATGAGTACATCTGTCCTGGGCTGATTTCCCCTTCCAGAAGAAGGTATAGCCTCCACCCTCTTCCCTCAACTGACTCTCATCTGTGTGTCTCACCTCACTCAGAGCTGAAAAGGTATTGTATCTTGCCAGTTCCCTGGAGACAAGGGAAGTTCTTATTCTTATCATTAGTTGTCTTAGATATCCATCAAGTTGAGAACATTCCATGTTGCAGAAGTCATTGTCTTATGGTTTCTGACTGCAGAGAGGATGATTCCACTGGATGCAGTTATCCAGCCAGGAGAGCCAGCACCTTTTCTATTCCCTTCCCTATGTGGGGTGAGAAGAGGGGATCCTGAATAGGACTGCTTAGTCAAGGTAACAGCTGCAAAATTGCACCTCTATCTCAAACCAGGTGCAAGACAACCATCAGGTTACTGCTACCGCGTGCAGATTTGTGGCTTGACATGCCAGATTCACTAGTCCTGTCTCCATCACCACTCCTGCATCACCACAGGACTTTGGAGGTTTGTACAGGACTGTGTGTTGTTTCCTGTAGTAGAAGCCTGTACATGACTTTAACATGAGGAAGCCGATGTGAGGAAACAGCAACAACATGATCTTGACAAGGTGGAAATCTAAGTCCAGTGGCAAGGGAGAGCCCTAGGCAACAGGAGACCTCCAACTTGCTATAACCACCTTTTGTCTTTACAGCCATTGAGATCCTGACATCATCTTCCACCTGATCTGACCTCACCCACAAGAACATAACACTATCTAGATAGACTGCATTCTAAACTAGAAGCAGTGTAGCCACACCCATGCAGCACTTAAGACAAGTTAATTAGCACTTCTGGGCAACAAGATCAAATAACTCACTTATTTGCTGATGAGTTTGGATCCAGTTAAATTGTTTCTCAGATGAGAGGCACCCTGTTTCTCATATAAGAGGCACCCTGTGTACCCTCTTATAAGGGGTACACTTGAGAATACTGCTGTTGAGCACGGTAAATTTAGAGTGTAGATGTGGCCAAAATATCCTTATTTAGAATTGGGTCAAACCATGATATGGGTCTTAAGACATTTATTTTTCATAAATGGCAGAGATTAAATATTTATCTAAGCACCTTAAAAATATCTAGTTTCAGGGGACCAAATGCACTGATATAGCTTGAATAATAATTCAGTTAAGTTACTTCAGAGGAAAAGCATTGCACCTACTGAGTATTAGACATATTTAGGTCATTTTAATTGGGGAAAAAAAAAGGTTATTCAACCATAACATTACTGTGAAAACTGCGTCTGCAATTATCTGATTCAGTTACCAAGTGAGCTTTTACACGTATGCAACAGAATAGGCACAGGTGTAATATAAGAATAATCTCTTTATAACAATGTAGCTTTTAAATCAATACATTCTGTTTGCACACACTGACACTGAAGTAACTGCTTGTTTTTTTGGCACTTTTCAAAATTTAGAACCCCTGAGAGCCCATTTTTGGTGAATTAGATTTAAAAAAAAAGAAAAACTGCAGATGCCATTTTTCAACATGATGGAAGCACACTTTTTGAACAAGTAACCCTCAATTGACTTTAATATGTGCTTAATATTTATCACATGCTTAAATGCTGCTGGGATATGATTTGATGGTGAAGGATGGACTTAAAAATATAGTTAAGTAATTTGCTTAAATCAAGGTCTGAACTAAAACCTGCACTGTCGGTATTACTTCTCAAAGAAGAATAGGCAATAACTTAACTGTTGTATGTATCCCGTGTACCTAACATATCATGAAGAACTCCCATTAGAAACTACCCTACTCTACTCTTAGGGGAATTACATTAGTGGGCATTTCTACATGTTCATTAATGCACTGTAGTTACTGCGCATTATGTTTAATACTTGGTTAACCAAGTACTAAATAAATGTGCAGTAACTTGCACTATTTCGCAGTAGCACCAGTGGATAGTTTTTTTCCACAGGAGCACCAGTTGACAACCTAATCTACTGCACAGTAGCGTATTAGCACAGTTTTTACCCAGCATGCTACTGCACATTGTTATTAGGCTACTGCACAGTTAGTGTCTTGTGTAGATAGGCCCATAGTGTACAGAATATTTGGGTCCCAAGACGTTGTTTTGAGAAATCTAAAACTATCTATTACTAATTGCAAAGTAATAAATGAAAAATACTCAAGGTTTCTCTCATTGACTCTCCAGAAAGTTCTTGTCCTGTTCTTTTTATTTTTTCCTTGCCCTTTTAGATTATCTCTGTACAGCCTTTAGGGCTTTTCTTGTTGTCAAAAATTAAAATATACTATTATTTATAGCATTGAAAAAATGAGACAGGAACTCCTGGGCATACTAATGCATTTCTCTCTTCATTTTTAGCCTTTTTAGACCAATCCCTGATATAGCTACATGACTTAATGCCTCAGTAATATGAGGAATGTCTTGTATATCACTATGACCTCTTCCCATTGTGATTTGTCTGATCTTTAGGGGAACTTTATTGAGAACTCTTCATTCTGTGCTTAGTTAATGACCTTATTGTTGATAGGCACTTAAAAATCACTTAAATATGAATTCTAAATAAAGCTGGAGGACCCTACTTTAAAACAACTAAACGATTTTTTTTTCAATCAATAGGAAGGTGGCTGGCTTGAGAGGATCATCCATCTATTAATATCTGGATAACATCCAGAATGGGTCCACAAATTGATTTCCCAGCAATGACTTCCCAAAGTAATCTGATTGAACTGAAAGAGGGAAAAATTAAAATGAATGAAGAAAGAAGTGAACTATCTGTGTTTAATCTCCAGTTTCATCAGAAATCGATTAACTAGCTGACTTTGGGTCCAAAAGAATTAATTATACTCAGTCTCTGGTATAATTAACAACACTATGGCCATCTCCCAAAATATTCATTAAACAGTCAGGAACAATATGAAATTCAAATTAAAATTGGAAAAGAGATTAAATAGAAGTAGTCATCTCTAAAAAGAAATCATACTACATCTGAGATGAAATCATTTGAGCAATACAAAATATGGAAATACATTTTGTGTTACATTTAATTATCATTAATTCCAGCACTGCAAGCTGGCAGCTATTTTAGGCTCATTACAAAGACTAAAATGGGCTGGAATTTTAATATGAATCAATCCTCATTGGAATAAAGGGAATAGGATTCAAACTTTCAGGAAGTTTAGTCCTAAAAAACCCCAACTTTCCATTTTCAGTTCATAAATTTGGATCAGGAATTTTTCACTCTAAAGTATGTTTGGTTGTGAATTTTTAATTAGAGCTTTAAAAAAATTAAAAAAGAGACTTCTTTAGACAAGGAGTTGTGAGAAAACAGGAGAAAAGGTGCAACACGAATGCATACTGTGGGACTACTACTTAGATCCTAGCCTATTATAGGCTTCCTATGGATTAACATCCCTAAACTTTAATTTGTTGCCTATAAATACAGATTCCTTCATGGTAGCTGCATATTGCATTCATACCTCTAATGTTCACATAGTTATAACTCAATTTTAATCAATACAGTTGGGTCTCTGTATCATGTAAAAATATTTCAATATCTCTTTATATAAACCAGATCCTCCTTGTTCTATCATTTCCTGTAGGAATTAACTGCAGCAGAACAAGTGTAATAACTAAATTCAAAATAAATCACCATACTTTTTTTTTTTTTAATGGCTTACAGCAATGATCATACTGAATACACAGCATCAAATCAATTAGGAAGAAAATAGCCAACTATGCAGCTCATTAATTGTCAAAATTAGGTCTCTTATTAGCTCACCATTTTTATTTGTATATTCTGAGATAGATTATTTTGCTATGTAGCTTTCAATCCTTAAAAAAAAACACACAAACAAAAAACCTTTTATTTGTTAAAGAAATAGAATAAACACACAGAAGTTTCATAAATTCCACTCAGTTCTCTAGATTTCCAACACACTGATCTTTCCCGCTATATCTTTAAGTAAGGCTGGGTCAGGAAAAAAAATTCTTTATTAGGATTTTTTTTCCTTTAAAGGATTTTTCTTTTATTCGGATATTTTTCTTCTAAACTTAAAGCCATATTATTATTCCTTTCCTGTTCTCTTGTATACCTGTATATAACATACTTGTACATAACATACTACGCCAGTATGTTGCAGAGGAAAGAAGACATATTTGCAAGAAAGAGGGTGCAACCAAGATACCTATGCACAAGGGCAGATGTAGGATTTTGATAAGGGGAGTACAGATGATATGGTGTATTAACCAATATAACACAACATATATATTTTATTCTGCTAACAAGAAATGGAGATGCTTTATTAATATGCTAGGGGCTTAGGGCTATATTATTTCATTTTCAATTAGAGCAAAACCAAATATAATTGTACTGGAATTTACATTGATTTGCTATTACATAAAAAAATACCCACAACAGCACAGCAAGCTAGGGAAAAATAAAAGTTGCTGTTTCCTGTAGTCCTATAGCCATTAGAGTTAAATGTACGTCTCTTTTTCAGATTCATAAAGCAACATCTAGCCTTCTTAAGCATATTAGTAGTGTGCCTCCATTGCTCTACTGAAATTTATCTTCAGACCTGTTCTGCTCAGCTGGTGCCAGTCCTACATTAATGTTTGTCATTAATAAACTGTCTGCCCCCCAGTCAGGCCCTTAGTTACCATCACATAGGCTCTAAAGAAAACACTTGTGATGCCCACCTAGACAGCCAAAAATGTGCCTTTATAAAAACAAGGACACTCCGGTAGAAAAAAAGACCATATCTTTGAAAAAGCCACCCAAATACTCTTTCCAATGGGTTGGCTCGGGGAAGAGTTGGGTTGGGCTGGGTGCTGCAGGGACTGCACAGCCTGCCGGCAGCCCGTACAGGCAGCCTCTGCCAAAAAAAAAAAGAGGAAAAAGCAGCAAGGGACCCAAACCTTCTTTTTTTTTTTTTTTTTTTGTGGAGCCTGCCTGCTTTTCCTGTGGCTGGGGAGGGGGGAGATGCTGGTGGACCCTGACATGTAGAGGGCCCCTGTCCTTCCCTCCACAGCAGTGGTGCCACCTGTGGCAGAAAGCCACCTTTGTTTCTCCCCCAAAAACTCTGCGCTGTGACAATTTGATTAGGATGGGCCCAGCGGAGGATACACACCTCTACCGTAACTCTTTAGGTAACCTGAGCTGGGTACATTCCTGAGTGAGGGGGGAAACCTGTTCTCTCTGCTTACGTGACTAGTATCACATACCTGGGTGAGGGGCTTCCCCCTGGTGGGCTAGAGTCTGCCCGGCAACTAGTGATGTATTTCAAATTGGTTGGCTGACAGCCAACAGATGCTGGCCTCCATTGGACCAGGTAAATGAGGTCACAAGGGCTATGTAAGTGAAGGACTACCCAGGAGGAAGGGGCAGCAGCCATGAGGGAGACTTAGAGACAGAGAAGAGCTGCACCATCTGAAACTTTCTCTCTCTCTCAAAACTCATGATCAAGGAACTGCCTGCCTCCAGAGGGAATCTCCAACTGCCTCTGGATGATACTTGTGAGTAAGCTACCTGAGATCTAACTAGATATATAGCTTTCAGTAACTCAGATGAGTGATCAAAAGACTACCCAGTCAGGGGAGTTTGCTCTATGGGATTTCTCTGATATTGCTCTACCCTGTACCCTATTATAACCCTACCCCTTGTAACCAATAAAGGTCTCCTTTGTACCTAGTGTGGGAGACTTATTGGGAGTGGGTCTAGATTATGCCTTGGGGTCCCCTTGGTTCGGCTGACTAAGGGAGACCACTACTTGTGCTTCAGACTGAGGGAAGCATCCCAACTTCTTGAAGTGAATCAAGTACCCCTGAGGGCTACTAGGCCTGTGTTTCTCAGGGTGAACAGAGCCAGAATGAAGTCCAGAGCCTTGGGTGGTGGCAGTGGAACCCCTAGGCTAGCGGGTATGCTCCAGGAAGGGGGTCAGCCAGATGTGAGGTGTCCCCAGGGAGGCACTCAGAGCCTGGAAGATGGTTGGGTGCAGTGAGGTGGGTGGCTCAATGCAGGAGCACCCCCTACTGGCCCACCACACCACCCATGGCTGCCTGGGTGTGCGGCTAGTAGATTTATGCTGCCCCAGCTCAGAAGCATCACCAGGCCCAATCCAACCTTTCTCTGAGTCCAAACTGGGGCAGCTCCTGCCTGCTAGTCAACCAACTGGATGGCCCCAGCGGGTGCCACCACTGTGGAAGGAAGGACCAGGGATGTCCACAGCTCAAGAGCTGCTTGGCCCACTGGCAACTCACAACAAAAAATCCCCAGGATTGGGCACTGCACTGCACTGCTTCTGCCTTCAACCCACCTCTTTTGCAAGCGGGGGTGGAGGGGATAAGCTGTCAAAAGGCTGCAATGCTAGCAATATCTACATTGCAAAGTAAACTACATGCAGATGTGGTTTAGTTTGCAAAGTCACAAACTCATTTAAATTGTAAAAAAATCCCTGCATGTGTACAGGACAGCGTGACACAATTAAACCACAAAAATGACTGTAGCAGGCTTGCCTTGCAGAGCTTGGGCTGAGTCCCAGGTTTGAGATTCTGCTGTTTTGATTGGTGGAGCCCATCCACCAATCAGGACGCAGCAAGAGGAGTGAAATCACGCTGCTTTCCTGAGAGAAGGGGGAGAGGAGTTCCCCCAGGACCTGATTGTAGAATGCAACACTGTCAGGTCCGGAAGACTTTTGGGGCTTAGAAGAGCTGAGGAGAGCTGCTCAGCAGGGTGAAGAAATAGCCTAAAAGTGCCCCTTCCCTCAGCGGGGAATGGCGGACAGGTCCAGCAGCTAGGCTCTCAGTGCACAGCACGGTGCATGGCATCCAGACCCTGGGAGCTGTGTGTGGTGGCTCAGGTCTGCAACCTCTGGCATGCAGCCGGGGACACGATGCACAGGCCGATGCATGGAGCAGGATGTTTGGAGTGCTTGGGCAGCTCAGGTCCCCAACCCCTGCCATGAGGCCAGGAGCTCAGTGCAGGAGGCACTTCATGGAGGGTCCAGGAGTAGACCAAGCCCTGGTGCTGCACAAGGCGGCCCGGACCTCCATCCCATAGCAAAAGGTTGAGTCCAGGGAGCCAGACAGTGCTCGGGCTGCTGAGCCAATGGATGGGGCCAAGCCAGAGGCCCAAGAAGCCATGCATAGTGGAGCCCTGTTTTACAGGACAGAGAATCCCGAAGCCCACCAGAGACAAGAGAGCAGCTTGGTGCAGAGAACAAGGGCCATCCTCCAGAGGTGGGAGCCATGAGTTGCAGGGAAAAAGGATGCCCACAGGGGAAGGGTTGTCCCCCATGATTAATTAAGTACTCCTTAAAGTTGAGGTCCTACTGGGAGGGCCCCCCTGAATTTACCAGCTTCCTTGAAGGGTTTGGGAAAAGGTCAAAGGGCATTGGGGTTCCTTGCGCTGTAAGTGGTATGATGTCATGCCTTACATTTTGTGAACTCTCATGTTTGTAAATTAGTAGATAAGTAGATTCTTACATTTATAACTTTGATTAGGACTCTGCTGGGACCCCTTTCGCTATTATTCACCTGTTGTTTATTTGTCTTTATTTGTGGCTTATTTATTGTTCACCTATACTTACCTATAGTTCATCTGTTGGTTATCTATGTTTATTTTGGGGTTTATCTGTTTGAGATCAAATACTTACCTGTGACTTACCTGTATCTGGAGCACTTGTATAATGTTTTATAGCATTTACCCAGATGGTATTGTTTATGTTATTTGTTTACCTATCATAGATAGATAGATAGATAGATAGATAGATAGATAGATAGATAGATAGATATGGTACATATGTTTAGATCCATGCTTCTTTTCCTTGTGGTAAGTTAATGTAAATAAATGTATATATAGTTAAGTCCCCTGGTTCTATAGGGCTGGAGAGAAATTGAGTGGTTTATAGTTTACCCCACAGCACACCTGCCAGCTAACATTTCCCTTCAATTGGAGAAGGGGAGTACATACCCGAGTACACCTGGGCTACATGACCAATTTTCATCACGTGTGCAAGCACTCCTAGTAATGAAGCTTCTTTTCTTCTGCTAATTGATTGCTACTACAGGGAATTCTGCCCCTCCAGTGTCACAGGCTTACCCACTGTTCTTAACAATTGCTATGCTTGCTTCCTTCCCCAGACCTGAGAAACTATTGAAATAATTTTCCATATGTTATCATAAAGCTTATGAGGCACTATTTGGTGTTTTCCTACTCTCATTCTACAAGCTTTAGGAGACTTTTGAAGGTCTCCTATATTTCAGTTTTAACCAGCCTACTGTACCAAGTTGTCTGTGAGGCTGTAGAGTTTGGTGTCTCAGGAAGGCTTCTGGAATTTTTTCCTGTCCTGGAGATAACATCTGCTGTTGTATAGAGTCCCTCTATTCTAGTAGTAAGGATACAAGGCAGGTACTTGGAAAGCAGAATGCCTAGGAAAAGGGCTCCTTGCTCACTCTAATAGAATATCTTGTCACTGAACTTCTCATTTTCTTTTCTGTGTATTCTTAACTGTCATTTCCTTGATCTGAGTTCTGCCCTCTATCCATCAAGAATAAACCTAGAGACAAACATAAGCTTACATTTATATGAACTGTTCATTGATTACCTACCTACATCATGGTAGGGATTTCTGATAACCTAGGTCATGATCTGCAACAGATGCACTTTCTCCATTTTAAAATGAAATATTACCACAGAGAACTGATTTGGAAGGTTGATATTTAGACCTGCATTAATTTCATACACATAAAAGTAAAGGTACCTCATCATTAGCACAATTATTGTGCCTTGTAGGGATTCAGGATAGTACACTGATCATAGAGCATCTTATCTGACTTGAAGAAAAAAAACCCAGATGATTATTGCTCTATCCAACTGAATTAATCTGTTTGAGAGGGCCAAAGCAATAGGTGTACCACTTACAGTTTCTGGAAATACATATGCTCTGTCTTAGCCATCATTCCAGAATGTGACTGAGCTATGAAGAGATACTGTGACATAGACAGGAACTCTGTGAAATTACCCTGTTGTCAAGCAGTCTCAAGAGTAAAAAGAAATTGAGATTCCTACTATGTCTGCACAACATACAGGCATTTGGCTTACATGAAAGAAAAAAAGTGGAAATGAAAAGATGCTTTGAAATGTTTCAGAGATGACTGCATTCCTTTATCAAACTACTAAAATGCAGATCAAATGATAATTGTAACATTTACTGATCCTACTGTAACACATGCACAGCATATCTCAGCTAAAACAGTGCATAGGTGCCTACACGAAAGCTTATATGCTCATTTAAGAAATGTGTCAAGACTATGGAGCCTAAGACTAGATCTGTCCCATCTATGTTTTGGACAGCAAGTTCATCCTTTCATACTACAAAAGCTCCAATTGCAAATAGCAATTTTTTTCAACCTTTCCCAGCCAACTTTTGAGTATTGTCTCCTTTGAAAACAATCTATTGGCTTTTTCAAAAAACCTGCAATTCGAACATTTTTGACATTCAGAGAACAGAATAGCCTACTTTCAAGAAGAATGCATGTTAATTCCATAAACAAAAGTATGCTATGCATTGTCAGACTATGGCACACAGTGGGGTACTTGCATGAGACACTTTACTGTGCAGTAGATTCATCTACTGTGAAATAAAATATCAGTCTACACATACATAGCATTTACTATGCAGTATAATAGTCCATTGCATGGTTCGATACTGCCTGTGGATACAGGTAGTAGATTAACTGCGCAGTGGCTACTGCACAATAGTTCACATGTAGACAGCTGATAGAACAAATTGCTCCTGGTCAACTCAGGCATCAGGGAGTGGGAGAACTGTCCTATCCCCAGGCAACTGCCTCCCAGCCCTGCCCCCTGATCAGCTGGAGCACAGGGCTGGAAAGCAGCTGCTCGGGGAGGGAAAACTCTCCCCTCCCATGGATCCAAGGACTGACCTGGGTGCCCCCTGTCAGTCCCTGGCAAGGTCCCCTCTAAGCTGCACACATGCGTGGCTGTGCACAATTAAAAATGTTGTCACGTAGTAACTTTTTAATGCTGCGCACCCGCCTAGAGAGGAGCTGGGCTGCAGCTTCCCAGACAGGAGCTGGGCACAGAGTGCAGTGGAGGCACTGGGGCTGGCGTGGGACACTTATTGAAGGTAAGCTCCTCACTCTTCATGTGGGGCAGGCTGTGGCTCCTCCACAAGATGAGGCAAGGTGGGGTGGGGTGGGGACCGGGGCTGGGGCTGGCGTGGGCTCTGCTAGCTCTGGGGAACTGCTCCACACCCCTGCATCACCTCAGGAACTGAAGAGGCATATGGCATCAGGGCTGGCGACTGGAGCAATTCCCCAGAGCTGGCAGAGCCCACGGAGCAGTTCCCCAGAGCCAGCACCAGCCCCCATCTCTGCCTTGCATCACCTCACAGAGGAGCCGCAGCCTTCCCCACATGAGGAGTGAGCAGCTTACCTTCAGCAAGTGTCCCATGCTGGCCCTGGTGCCTCCCCTTCAGTTCTACCAATTGATTGTGTCTGGCCCATGGCTGCCCCACAGCACTCCACTATGCTGCTCTGGGCAGCAATTAGCATGGAGAAAGGTGTTGGCTGAACCCTGCCCACTCCTACCTGAACACTTACTGTGGGACACTTACCGGCGGACCGCGCCAAAAGGGGGAGGCGGGATCAAAGCAGCACGCCCATGGTCCAAAGTCGCATGCTCACGGACTGCTACTCCTTAGAAAGAACATTGGCTCCTGGAGCTTCCCCTGGCTGCTGTATGGGACCAGAGCAGGACAGGACTAGCCCTGCACTAAATTGCTTCTGTCAAGAGCAAATTTGCTGCCAACAACACACACGTAGATGTGCTTCCAGGGAAAACTTATTGTGCCTTATTTTACTGCATAGTAACCTTACAGTGCATTAATAACATGTGCAGACATGCGCAGGATGGTGTACAGACTATCCCAGCTAACATGTAATATAAGGCATACAAGCAGTCAAAAACTTTGTAGAAATTTAAAGCCATTTTATTTGAAATGAAAGATAACTCAAAGAGCATGATGGACACCCAAAAGATTTTTTTAATGCCTTACATATTCCAGAAGGTCATTAACATATATTTAAGTAAGATATTGATACACAAGACTGCTCTAAAATTATGTTTTAAATCTAGAGATTTCTAACAGACTTAAATAGTATACCTTTTAATGGGCAGTCTCCCAGGTCAGCTAGTAAGAAGATGAAATAGCTCAAGACTTAGCTTCTGAGTCATACAAAGAGCAGAAACACACAAAATATGGAACAAAAAGGGAGCCCCAAAATGGATCAATGCTTGAGGCTTGAGAAAAATCTCCTTCAGCAGACACATATGTCTGTGTATGTATAGGAATTAAAATACCTCTCCTCCCTAGTGAGAGTACTGTGAAAACAGCAGTTAAAGAAATGAGACAGAAAATTAACACCTTCCTAAATCAGACATAGTGAATTAACATTAAAAAAATCAGACAATTCCAGAGGCTTAAAGCCAGTTTACTTGGTCACTTGGATAGCAATAATCTCCAGCACTGGGATGGCATAAGGCCATCAATGAGAGCTTTGCAGCTCTTTCCCTCATATAGGTGCCAAAGAAGTAATTCATTTATTCATTCAAGATTCATTTGTGTACTGTTCTGTGCCAAGGAGCAGCCAATTGGTAGCTGAGCGGAACTCTGTGTACATTTGCATATGCACATGAAACAGCTTAGTGAGAGAAAACCAAGTCAAGAAATGTATTTTGCATAAAGGGTTAGATCCAAGAAGGGACTGAGGTGCTACAATACCAAGCATTACAAACATTTCATAGTAGATACCTGGCCTTTGGAAGGAAATCCAGAACCCTTTGTTAGCACTCTGGGCTCCCTTTGCAACACATGGAGAGACTTAAGAGCCTCAAAATGGTGCAGCGATTTATGAGGAACAGGCTAAATCAACATGCTCAGCAAGGAACTGCCAAACCAGCGTCAAGAAGGAACTGCCTAACCAGCAATACTGCCAGTAGAGGTGTGTCTTAAATCTTCTCTGTTTCTGGGGTCTACTCCATTTGCACACTGTAGTCTCCCTAATAGGGCGTTTTAGTACAGTGATTCGCAACCAGGGTGCTGCAGACCCTGGGATGCCTTTAGATCATTTCAAGGATGCCATGGGGTGCCCCACAATGTTCATAGATTCATAGAGTGTAAGTCTGGAAAGGACCTCAGAAGGTCATTGGGCCCAGCCCCCTGCACCAAGCAGGAGAGATAACTGGGGTCAAGTGACCCCAGCAAGGTGACTGTCCAGTCTCCTCTTGAAGATTTCCAGAATAGGCACCACCTCTGGTGGGAGCTTATTTCACAGACTGGACACCATAACTGTGAAGTTTTTCCTAATGTTGAGTCTGAAATGGTCTTCCAGAAATTCATGGCCGTTACTCCTGGTTTTCCTCGAGGATGCCCTGGTGAATACTGGGGTGAAGAGTTAGCAGGGTGTGCACACATGATTCATGAGATAAACCCATGGCTTTCAAATAGGAATCCATACATAACAGGGAGCTAGGGGCTCCTGATACTTTAAGAGGATGCTGCAGATGAGGGTAGCATCAGCAGCTGAACAAGGGCTAGCTATAGTGAAGCAAGCAGGCCAGTATCAGCCAGGACAGGAGCTACTCCTGGGGGAGTGACTCTCCCCAGAGCAAAGTGCAAAGCATTAGGCTGCACAAGGGGCAGACATTGAAGTAGCTCTGGAACAGATCTTCAGGCAGTGCAGAAAGAACAACCATAGGCAGATGAACTAAGCTCCAAGAGAGGAAAGCAGGCTAGTCTTCAGGCCTAAATGGAAACCCATGTGGATGGCTGGAGAGTCACCTGACAGGAAGAAGTGGGGCTTTGGAGGCACTTAAGGTCTTCTGCCATTGCCTGAGAACATGCAGTCAAGCCTGTCCCCACATACAGTAGGAGAGGAGCTTCTGAGCAGGATGGCTCCAGAGAGAGGGATTGACCAGCAACCAAGCTGTCCCCAAGGGATGTGAGGAAGTTCTTGACCCAGTGTGAGGGAGATGTTTTATTATTTAGCCAGTGGGTTTGCATGTATGCTCTGAGTAAGAACTGGAGGACGGGCATAGGTGATAGGGGTGGATAAGAGACCAAAGGGGTGCCATATGAGCAGCCAGTATAGAGCCTTTCTGAGGTCTGGGACCCTGTAGACTACTTCAAAGACAGAACTGTGAGCAGCTTCATCCTGGGTCAGGGATGCAAGGAGGGCTGGGCTGAACTATAAGCAGCCTTACCCTGGCCATGAGTGCATGTATAGGTGTTCATGTATAGGTTAGTCTGAAACCAGTGCAGTGTTCTGGCCAGGTAAAGGTGGAAGTGGGTAGTAGCTTTTGCTAGCATACTTATTATACATATAATAGCAGTAGTCAGTAGAAAAAGACATTCACGTGTATAAGCTCTTTTAGCAGACAGATGAAAATGTTACAGAGGAAGCAGGTTCAAATCCTTCCCTCCTTCTAGCACCACCCCACATTCTGATTGGTTCAGAGTCTGCAAGCTCTCTTTGATTTCTTCTAGACACTAAAAAAGCTGAAGATGCTGATAGTTAAGGTAAAAGAAAGAAATATGGCTCTATTCTCCACTCCTCCTTCCTCCTCCCCTCACAGGGATGAAAGGTAGGTAAAAGGGGAGAACAGAAGAAAGGCAGATGTGGGGGGTCAGTATAGCAGGGCACCCTGATCCCACCATCAGAATTATGATCTAGCTCCAATCCCCTCTACTTCTTTTCTCCTCAATTTAGCTGAGTAGAGCAGTAGAAGGGGCTGGGCCAGAAAGCCTAGCTCCAGAGGCAGCAGGGACTCCAGGAATCAGTAGGGATCCCCAAAGGCACCACGGTGGTCTCAGCAGGGACCTGGAAGCACCCGGAGGCCCAGAACAGGACCACCAAGCTAGAAAGCTGCCAGGCTGTCCAACCTCTTTCTCCTCTGCAGATATAATCAAGTGAAATGCTCTAAGATGCTCATTTCATCAGGAAGTACAGTTCTGGGATGTTTCAGTCACTTTTGGAACTTTTAAACATTTGTATAGCTGGCCCTCAGAAATATTATGTTATGTCTGTCCACACCCTTTGGTTAATTTATATTCTTTATCACATGGTAAAAGGAAAGACACTTGTAATGAGATTAACAATGGGATGGAATTAAATGACTAGGGAAAATAATGTTACTAATTCTGATAGCAGAATATAGTAGTAAAATTGGGGAGACAGTATGCTAATTCACAGTACTGATGCATCCTACTTAAAGATACATTGTAACTGGCGTACATCCCTTTTCATATATCACTCTGAAAATTGCCCCCTTAATTCTGTTTAAAATGAGACATCTTCCAACATTAGATTAAATACACCCCCCCGACATACATATATATATATCTATATATATAGATATAGATATATATATCTATATATATCTATATATATATACACACACACACATACATATATATCTCAACTACCGCTGCTAATGAGCTATGGAGAAAAGCAGGACATCAGAGCTTTGCACACCAATCCACTTGTATCATACAACTCCCATTATATTTTTAAAACACAGTGTATTAACTTTAAAAATAGTATCATTCCCAACTTCTATTTAGCTATTTCATATAGCTGTACAAAGCTGTAGCTATAGGTAGCTTTTGCTTTTCCCCTTAGATAATTTGTTGTGAATTTAATCACGAAAATAAAAGATACACTCAGTACCACCAGATAAAAAATTTTCTAAATCCTAGTTAGACACAGAAGGAGTACAATCATGTGCCTATGTGACAGCATAAGGGATTTTGTTTTTCAGTGGAGTGTGCTTTTGATTCAGCAGAGAAAGGAAACTTAGAAATGTCTATTGCTTTCGGGGTTGAAGCAATCATAGCAAAAATGCTTTGTTGGCTTTTCTTCTGTCATGGATTGGACTCTCTCCTCACAGTACAGTTATGAAATTGCTTTGTAATTTTTTTTCCTTTTGGGGGGTATCAATAGAACTTGTCAAAGAGCTATGTGAAAAAGTGAACCATTAAGACCATTACTTTAAACAACAGATGACTCACAAGCTGTAGGTCAGAGTGAATAAGCTGAATTGGATTCAAGCATGCAATAGCATTATGCATTCTTCTAACTTTGGGCTACCGGCTCATCTTTCTTTGACAAACTGCAGTAAGGTATACATTCAACATATTTGTATTTCATTTTTGTCAGAAATTATATAGGTCTTTCATCAGAAGTTTAAATATCTCTTCTCTATTGTGATAAATTAATTTTAGAGCCAGATGAATTCCTGATGCAAGAATGAAGAAAAAGCAAATTTATATCCGCTTTAGTTGCCTGCAGTTTTCAGCTGTGCCAAGATCATGTTCAGCACAGCAAGAGGTCAAAGAAGACTTATGCTTAGACTCCAGAGATTACAGGAGGTCGTTGCTATGTGTTCTGCTCATCCAGCATTTTAGCTTGCAAATTATTCCAGTACTAAAAGTTAAATTGGATACTAGTTATTTCCATTTCTATTTACTCCTTTAAATTGGATATTTTTGTTGTTTTATTTTCCAATGAGGAGAGAAAAAAATGCAATATGTACCCAGAAAATCTCTCTGTTCTCCCCAGTTGAGGAAGACATGAGCTAAATGCAATCTAATCTATATGTACTAGATTAGTTTTGGTCAAAAATATTTCTGCCTGCTAATATTTAAGCTCCCATAAAAGAACCCCAGACACCCTTGACTTTGTGTTTATTGTATGTTCTTTTCTCTATTTTTTCTATACTTTACAATATTACAGCATTACTTACAATATATTAGGGCTAAAATAAACTGAAATATATTGATACCTTTTCTTATTAAGTTGGAATTGAATTGAGTACTTAAGTTGATTGAAACATCTTATTTCAACAAAATGATGTAAACAGTGATTTTCATCCTGAATCTGGATGAAAGGTGTGAACATCAAAGCTTTTTTGAGAAACCTGCATGATGCATCATAGCAGCTGAACTTCTGTGTGCCATGAGGACAAGATCTCAGAGGAGGATGGGAACACAGGGTCCATAACTATACATCTTATGAAGCATCCAAGGGGCTCCAGTAGATACAGAGACTAACGGAGGCCTAACAAAAAGAAAAGCAAAAGATAAAAATTGAAAAAAAGTATTTTGATTTTGTGTTTTTTTCTGATGGAAATGGATCATCTTCCCTGGAAAAGATCAAGTTCAATGAAGCCTCCCTTTCTAATGCAAACATATTTCATTCAATTTCCAACCTGCTTCATAAATATTCTTAGCTCAAGATGAAAAGCTCACAGATTTAAGCCAATGGCCTGTAAATAGGATCAGACTTAGAGCCTTGTCACATGTGCAACTGTTGCAATTGAAAAGCATTGGACTGTAGTGAGTTATCAAAAGGAACAACTTTGCAATGATACAAGGGCACTTAAGTGCCAAACTGCTTAATCATGGGCCTTCTCATATTGTAATTGCACTTAGTAAGTGTTGAATGTGTGATACCACCCTTAGTTAGGCCTACTCCCACAAACATACTCACTCCTGTAAACATTTCACACGAATGCATAGTTTTAAGATGTTCATTAAATCTACTCACAGGTAAAATTGCTTTGAGGGCTAGAGTTTTATTGAGGCTATTTGTGGTCCTCCCACCCCCATTTTTCTGAGGAAAAAATATTTACGTTTTTATACTTAAAGGCAAACTGAGTATTCTGAAGGTTCTGTACACTGTATTTGTGAAAGTTATATTCCAGGGGCTTGTATGTGAAAACCTGAATCTGTATAATAAAAAAAATTAGGCTTAGTCTATACAACAACATTTTGCTGTATTTCTGCACCACTTTTGCCAGCAAAGCACTGAGTGCATTAACACTAAAAGCGCCTCTGTGATGGCAGAATTCTCCATTACGCTGGCAGTTAGTCCACCTCTAAGGACTAAATTAAGCTTTCAGTTGTGACCCAATACCTGGCTGAAGGTGTGCAGACACTCTTGTATCTTCAGCCACTTACCAGTCTATTCAGCAGCATCTGATGTCCTCTTGTAGCAGAAAGCCCCCTTTTCCTTTTGCCTGCATTTGCTCTCCGCTCTTTGGATATGTTTCTCTTCTTCTACCTTTTCTTCCTTCCTTCCTCTTTCTTTCAGTATCATAGAATCATAGAAGTAGGATCGGAAGGGACCTTGTAGATCTTCAAGTCTGACCCCCCTGCCTGGGCAGGAGGAAAACTGGGCTCAAATGACCCCAGCCAGGTAGGCATCAAGCCGCTTCTTAAAGACCCCCAGGGTAGGAGCCAGTACCACTTCCCTTGGAAGTTGGTTCCAGATCCTAGCCACCCTAACTCTGTAGTAGTTCCTAAGGATGTCTAATCTAAACCTACTCTCCAACAATTTGTGGCCGTTATTCCTTGTTATCCTGGGGGGCGCTAAGGGAAACAAGGTCTCCCCCAAACCCTTCTGGTCCCCCCTAGTGAGTTTATAGATGGTCACAAGGTCCCCCCTCAGCCTCCTCTTGTGAAAGCTGAACAGGTTCAGGTCCCATAGCCTCTCATTGTAGGGTCTGCCCTGCTGTCCCTGGATCATGCAGGTGGCCCTCCTCTGGACCCTCTCAATGTTGTCCACATCCCTCTTGAAGTGCGGTGCCCAGAACTGGACACAGTACTCCAGCTGCGGCCTGACCAGTGTCGCGTAGAGGGGAAGGATCACCTCCTTGGCCCTACTTGAGATGCACCTGTGGATGCACGATCGGGTCTGGTTAGCCCTGCTGACCGTGACCTCGCACTGTTGGCCCATGTTCATCTTGGAGTCAATGATGACTCCAAGATCCCTTTCTGCCTCTGTGCTCTCAAGGAGGGAGTTTCCCATCTTATAAGTGTGTTGCCGGTTACTACTGCCCAAGTGCAGCACCCTGCACTTGTCCGTATTGAAACGCATCCTGTTTTTGTTAGCCCAACCTTGCAACCTATCCAGGTCTTTCTGCAGTCTTTCCCTCCCTACTAGTGTGCCCACCTCACCCCAAATTTTGGTATCATCAGCAAATTTGAACAGGTTGCTTTTCACCCTGTCGTCCAAATCACTGATAAAGAAATTGAACAGTGCGGGCCCAAGGACCGAACCCTGGGGGACTCCTCTGCCCACTTCCCCCCAGGTTGAATATGACCCCTCCACCACCACCCTCTGAGTATGACCCTTCAGCCAATTAGCAATCCATCTGACTGTGTAGGCATCGATGCCACAGTCTCCTAGTTTTTTAATGAGGATGGGGTGGTCGACAGTGTCAAAGGCCTTGCTGAAGTCCCGAAAGACTACATCTACAGCGACACCTGCATCCAATGCTTTTGTGACCTGATCGTAAAAGGCAATCAGGTTGGTCTGACATGACCTGCCCCTAATGAAACCATGCTGGTTGCCCCTAAGCATCATCCCTGATGCCGGCCCATCACAGATGTGCTCCTTGGTGATCTTCTCAAAGAGTTTCCCCAGGATTGAGGTAAGACTGATGAGCCTATAGTTGCCCGGGTCCTCCCTCCTCCCTGCACATACATGCGGATGACCCCTGGGGCTGACAGATACCATCCAGTAGCCACCAAGGGGGAAGTCCCATGAGGGTCAATGACCCCTGGATTGGGCAAACCTGAAAACTGGGGAGTCACCAAAGTCTGCCAAGGACAGATAAAAAGCAGTGAAAAGTGACCCTCAGCAGCGCCCTCTTGATCTCCAACTTAACCAACACCCAACCTGTCCAGCCAGAAGGACCAGCCAGCGACCCCCTTCTGGAGGATAACACCACACTGAAAGAAGCCTCGACAGCAGACTCCAGTGCCTGTGGGATAGGTATACCTGACTCTTGTAGTTCGCTACTGTGTGTGTGCGTGTGTGTGTGAGTTGGGGGGGGACCAGCCCCAAGGTTTATGATTTAATTTCATTACAGTGTTTCAATCCACCTAATAAACCAGAATTTTAAGGATCCTGAGTTGGACATTTGTAGCCAACACTCTGAGACTGCACTTTATGCTCTGACCACATAGCTCAGACCCAACAGAAAAGCACACAAGTTTGGATGCACGCTGGTGGACATGACAGTAGCAACTAGTATTGTCCATAAGAACATCTGCAGTCAGAGGCATAACCTTAGTCCAACATTAAACTGTAGGAAATGGGGCTAGATTTAACTTGTCATGTCCCACCCATGATCTTGGAGGTTTTAATCAATTCTATATTAACGACATTCAGACTGGTGCAGAAAGAATAAGCTAACCCAAGACCTTACTGAAATCTCAAGCTCTAAGGGGGCTGCATTTGAAAGGCCTAGTTCACCAGTGTGTTTTTGCTTCCTGGGTCTGTTTACACAATGCACAGAAACCATAAGGGCCATCCGTACGATCAGAGACTTGCATGGCAAGCCATATGAAGAAAGGCTGGGGGATGTGGGACTCTTCAGCCTGAAAAAGAGAAGGCTGAGAGAGGACTTGGTAGCAGCTTACCACTACGCTAGGGGAGTGTATCAAGGGATCGGTGAAAAACTGTTCACTAGGGCACCCTTGAGGAAAACCAGGAGTAATGGCCACAAACTCCTGGATGACCATTTCAGGCTCAACATTAGGAAAAACTTCACAGTCAGGGTATCCAGACTGTGGAATAAGCTCCCTCCAGAGGTGGTGCAATCACCTGCTCTGCAAATCTTTGAGGAGACTGGATGGTCACCTTGGTGCGGTCACTCAACTCCAGTTGTCTTTTCTGCTTGGTGCAGGGGGCTGGACCCAATGATCTTCCGAGATCCCTTCCAGCCTTACACTCTATTAACATATGAATGAATACACTGTAGTTGTCCATGGTGGGATTCCCTCTGCATCAAAGAAATAACCTATGGTTTTGAAGGGCTGTTGTTCTACCCCATATTTTATTCTCTAGCTTTGGCACAGATGCCATAGCTGGGCAAAAGAGGCATAAGGGTGTACTTACATCCAGCTCATCACAACCTACCTCTTATATTAGTAGTTAGAGCACATTAGAAGAGTGTACCTTTAGATGCAAAATAGGAAAGGCTAAAAGGTGGCTTAAAGCCACCATTTCTATTCCTTTTCTGTTCTTGAGCTGAGTACTAGCTAGATATAAATACAGTTTAGAAGGATGGAAGCAGGTGTATAACAAGTACATTTAGGGATAAAATTAAGCATAGGAACATTCACACTGAAAATAAGGGGAAGAAAAATCCAAACATCGAAGTCTGGCCATAGGCTATAAAATCATAACCTACAGAAAGTGGTAAAAGCCCTACTGCTTGAATCATTACAAATGATCCTTTATAAGGCAATCAAGAAAGTACTGTAAGGAACCATCTGGCATTGCAGTTAAACAACTCACCAGTTTCTTTTGAACTGCTTTTGGATTTTATCTGATCCCCTGCCCCACCAAAACAATTTTTGTACTGTAAAACATCTAGTGGAAAAATATAATTTAAAAAACCTCATACCTTATACCAGTATTACCAGCATTTGCATTTATCATTGTAATAGCTTCTATTAACATCTGGATGCTATCACAAAGTTGGCCTCAGGGATTTTTTTTGGACTATTTCTGAGATGAATGATACATTTGAGTGCTTGTTCATAGTCTTGGGCTATATTAAACATTTTGAACTAGAGCACACACAGGTAGAGTACTAGAAATGGTATCAGTAAGCTTGTTGATGTGAGTCAGATTCTTAAAAAATTGCTCAAGGTCATGTATTCATGTTTTCAGCACTAGCCATTGGAGCTAGATTTCCCAGATTGCTCAGCACCCTATAACCCCTCTGGTGAACTTGTGGCCAGATTTTCAAGAAAGCCCAACAGTTTATGTCCACATCTCATCCACAAATCTGGCTGAATTATTCCTGACCTAATTAAAATGTTTGAGTCAGTGGTGTTGGGGTTATTTTGTTTTACATTATTGTTTCCAGAGAAGAAAGAATAAAGCTTTTTCCAGGTATTTCAAGAATCTTTTGGTAGAATCCATTTTCCTCTCTATTTTGAAGGAAGAGGCAGAAACAGAGAGAGGTTTTTGTTTTTGTTTGTTTTTTTTTAATTTTGAAAACAGAAACACCAAAATGACACGCACCCATTCCCTAAACCACCAAAGTGTATATAAACATACAACATAAATATATTAAGGTGAGGGAGCCTATCACTGACTATTTAAAAAAAAAGTCCTACTGTTGATACCAGCTGTTCAGACATGGGGACCTTAATATAGAAGAGTTGCAACAGTTACTGGTGCCATAACTTCCTCTAAATAGGGTTAGATTAGTAAAAGAAAGACTCACACAGACAGAGAAAAAGATCCAGTGAAAGCTTTTTTTTTCATAGATAGATAGAGTTCAATGAAAATGCTCATGGGGGGAAATATTTAGAAAAGAAAAAAACAAAAACAAAACAAAATATTGGTACATTTACATTTCATTAAAAGTTGTGTCAGATATTTACTTTTTTTGTTTTATGGGCTCTTTATTTTTATTAGTTTTGTAATGACTTTTTTATAAGTCAAAATGTGCCTTGTTCTCATTTTGAATTAAATGATCTTTATATAAAATATATTTTTTAAGTGTTTACTATATTTACTCCAAGATGAGATCCACCCCCCCCCACCCTCCCATTTAACATGAGAAAAAAGGAACCCTTGCCGTAGATTTGAGTAAAACATGAGGGGAGGAGGGAACAAATGGAGAGACAGGTAGGTGCTGTAACTCCAGCTCCAGCTCCAAGCTGTAGCTGCTGCCTGCCTCCTTGCTGCCTCTTCCCCCACCCCACCTATTTTCCCACCCATCTTCCCTCCCACTACAGCCTCTGCCCCCCTACCTGGTTCCCCAGAGAAGCTGTCAAGATGCTTTCCTAGGATGCTGTGTAGGGTCCCCACGAGGGGTGAAGTATATATGATGGGAGAAGTTAGAGGAAGGAGGGACCTGCCAGGCATTGGCAACACCATGCAGGTTCCAAACATTTTGGACAGGACCACAGGTTGCCAGAACTTCAACACAGCCCTAGAAATGTTCAAGTTTTCCAGAGTAGACTGGAATTCAAAGCCCACAGCTAGTCTATTTCCATCAGTTGAAATACTGAACCTTTAATTCCATTAAATACCCATAAGATTCAGATACTAACAGTCATGTGGAGTCCCTTGTATCCTCACCTTTGCTACCCCAAACTGAATTGTTCTTACAATAGCCACAGTAGGAATATTTTAGACAAAAATCTCTATGCAGACACCCCTTTGTGCATTCAAATAAATGCTTAATAGACACCTCTCTCTAATTATAATATCTTAATTAAGTTAATAGGGAGCAGTACTGTGAAAGAGCATGTCATGGTGCAAAGAAAATCTCACCCGCCAAGCAACGCATCTCCCACAGAGGTGATAAAACCCACAGAACTGTAATTAAAAAAACAGTAACTGTTTGCTTTGCAGGCTTACTCTTCCATACTACTTCATAGAGTTGATTAAAAGAGCTCTCTTAAAAGAGATATATATAACCTTGACATGCACAAAGCCCCTTTTGGCTAGTGAATGTCCTTCTGCATAGAGAATTCATTCAAAGAGGAATAAAAATAAAACATTTAAAATAAAAAAACACTTAAAATGTGTTTGATATTTAAAAAAAAAATCATTAAACACCTTAACTTAAAAGGGGTACATACAAATATATTTACTATTTTAAAATTCAGAATCACAGTCTCTGTTAATCTACTGATTATTGTTGAGTATTATATCTAATGATCCCCTTAGGTAAATAACTCCAAATTTCATATTTTTATACACACACGCACACTTTTACTGCAGTATGGTAGTGGAAGGTAGTTTGTATGTGTTCACATCTCTCTCACACACACTAATGGTACACTCAAAAGTTACCCCAACTCTGGGTTGGTTTAAGGCAAATCTGTACAGATATTTGGGGAAGTTAAATCAGACAAAAAAACAAAACAAAATGGTCAGCTGAATCTAATTTAGCTCACCTGAGGAGGTGAACTAGGTTGGATTGGGAATACGTTACCCCTACTTAACATATGTCTATACATGTTTGGAGTGCAGCCCCAAAGCTAGGAAAGACCTGCTGTTTACCCCAGCCCCAGGACTGCAGCCCACTGCCCCCACCCTGGTTCAAACATGACTAGGCTATTTTAGCCCCCAACCCCTACACAGACAACTCCCTCCCTTCCCCCTCCTGGACCCATCAGCCCACCCAGGTCCTCCCCCTGTGGACAAACTAGACCTTCCCCCGCCCCAATCATCCCCGTCTCTCCCCCAAATATGACTTACTCAGATTGGGCTCTCAGTGTGGCTCCCACCACTGACAAATAACTGCACAAGCAGGACCCAATCTATGATCATGTGGCTTAAATTCAGTCAGATGATCATGGATTGGGTCTGGCAAACATGCACACCTATTCTAACATAACTCTACTGCCATACTGTAGAAAGAGGACAGTTTGGTGGTTAGGGAACTACTCTGGGCAGTGGGAAACCCAGGTTCAATTCTCTGCTACTAGATACTTTCTTGATGACTTGCAAGAAGTAACCCAAAGGAGATTCAATAAAGGACTGATGTGTATAGGCCCCACTATAGAATACAAAATCCTTATCTAGAATTCTACATGCTCTCTAAGCCTGGGGAGAATTAGGCATCTGAGCTTTTCATGGATATCATAGACATTAGGGCTGGAAGGGACCTCGCAAGATCATTGAGTCCAGCCCCCTGCCCCAGGGGCAGAAAGTCAGCTGGGGTCAAATGACCACAGCAAGATAAGCATACAGGCATTTCTTAAAGGTATACGGAGTAGGTGCTTGCACCACTTCTGGAGGGAGTCTACTCCAGACTCTGGAGACATGGACGGTAAAGACATTTTTCCTTATGTCCAGTCTAAAACAATCTTCCAGTAGTTTGTGACCATTAAACCTTGTCATCCCTTGGGGTGCCTTGGTGAACAGACATTCTCCCAGTTCTTGCTGCACACCCCTTATATGCTTATAGCCTGCCACCAAGTCACCCTTGAGCCTTCACTTCTCCAAGCTGAAGAGTTCCATGCCTCTAAGTCTCTCCTCATAAGGCCTGATTGCTTGACCTCTAATCATGTACATGGCTCTCCTCTGGACTTTCCCAAGTTTCTCCACACCCTTTCTAAAGTGCAGAGCTCAGAATTGGATGCGATACTCCAGCTGTGGCCTCACCAAGGCCGAGTAAAGTGGGAGGATGACTTCTTAGGTCTTGCTTGAGATGCATCAGTAGATGCAAGCCAGAGTTTTATTTTCTTTGCCAGCTGTAGCATCACATTGGTGGCTCATGTTCATCTTGTGATTGATCGTGAACCCCCCCCCCCCCCAAGTCTCTTTCAGTCATAGTGCTAGGCAGTGTAGCACAGCTGAGCCTATAAGTATGATGTTGTGGGTTCTTCCTCCCCAGATGGAGCACCTTTCATTTCTCTGTGTTGAATATCATCAGGTTTTGATCCACTCATCTTGCGAGCCTATCCAGGTGAGCCTGAATCACCAGTCTGTCTTCTAGAATGCAACACTATACTTCCCCATAATTTGGTGTTATCTGAAAACTTAGCCAGTCAGCTTCTGACACCCAAATCCAGATAATTTAAAAATATTTTTAAAAGTACTGGTCCAAGTAGTGAACCCTGGGGAATGCCACTGGTCACCATGCACCGTGTTGACTCAGTTCTATCAACTATCAGTCTCTGGATCCGACCATGGAGCCAGTTCCCCAGCCATTGGACTGTAAGATTGTTGAGGCCTCAGTTCCCCAATTTTACAATGAGGGTATCATGGGAGACCAAGTCAAAGGCTTTTTTGAAATCCAAATTTATGACAACAACCTCTTCTCCTTTGTCCATGTGATGCATCACCTGGTCATAAAAAGAAATTAGGTCGGTCAGGCAAGATCTACCCGCAATGAAGCCATGTTGGCTCTCTCTCAGAATGTTGCTTTCCATTAGCCTGTTGTTGATGGTTTCTTTGGTGATTTTTTCCAAGATCTTTCTAGGGATTGAAGTCAAACCTATAGTTCCCTGGGTCTTTCTTCCTTCCTTTCTTAAAGATGGGCACCACATTGGCCCTCTTCCAATCTTCTGGAACCTCTCCTGAGTGCCACGAGTTCTCATATATTCTCACCATTGATCATGCTATGATGTCAGCCGACTCTTTTAGCACTCTTGGGTGCATTCCATCTGGCCAGCTGACTTGTGGATGTCCAGCCTCTCATGCTGCTCCCGCAGAAGATCTTCACCACTTATAGGTCTATGTACCCTGGTAATCCTGCATCCTGGCAAGCAGGGTGATATCTTTGGACTGGTGGAAAACCAATGCAAAGTAATCATTGAGATTAGCTTTTTCCTGGGTGTTGGTTGTCAGCTGCTTCATCTGGTTCAGCAAGGGTCCAATGTTGCCCTTGTTTTTATTCCAACTTCCTACATATTCGAAGAAGGATGTTTTGTTGTCCTTGATTCCTGTAGCCAGTTTGAGTTTGGTTTCAGCCTTGGCTTTTCTGATCCTCTCCCTACAGGTGCAGGCCAGTGTTGCATAATCCTCCTTAGTGGTATTTCCTGAATTTCATCCCTTATAAGCTTCTCTTTTCAGATTCAGGAGGTCCATGAGTTCCCTATTAAGCCAAGGGGGTCTCCCAGCCCTTTTTCTACCTTTCCTATGGGCTGGAATGGACTTCCCTTGTGCTTTTAGGGTTGGGTCCTTAAGGAGTGACCACTCATCATGGACTCCCCTCCCTGTCAGATCATGGTTTCTCAGGGCCTTGACAACCAACCTCCTGAGCTTGTGAAAGTCAGCTTTCCTAAAGTCAAGGATTTCTGCATTGCTGACTGATTTGCCAGCTTTGTGATAGACAAAGCGGTCAACTCATGATCACTGTCACCAAGCTTCCCTTTGATATTCAGGTCACCCACTAGATCATCCTCTGTGGCCAGTACCAGATCCAGCTGCTCCTTACCTCTTGTTGTCCCATAGACTTCTTGAGTCAAATAGGAATGCAAATGAGGAAATTTTGTGACCAATAAGATTTGGCTTAATGCTTTTCCCATGAGATGTCAGGGCGCTTGAAGTCACCCATGATGATCATGCACCAGGAGCATGCAGCCTCAGTCAGTTCCCTAGAAAATTTGTGGTCAAGCTGTTCCTCCTGGTTAGAAGGTCTCTAATAGATTCCTATAGTTATATCCCCCTTGGGTGCCAATCTCTGCTTGTAGGGAAGTGTACTGCTCCTTCACATAGGGACCTACATACCTGCCCTTCCTTGCAACATGATCCCTCCTATACAAGGTATAGCCATCTATACCTGTGGTCCAGTCACAGGTGGAGTCCCACCAGGTCTCTGTTATTCCTGAGATCAGCTTCATTTTCACTTAGCAGAAAGGCCAGTTCCTCCTGTTTCTTCCCCAAGCTCCTGGCATTTATATACAAGCAGCTAAGCCTGCCATTGGAAGCCCTGGGCTTCCCTGTGCTCTTAAAAGAGTCCTGTCCTTGGACTATGATTGAAGTGAGTTCCCTTGTGTTACCTGACCTGCTGATTCTGTGGTTGTCTGTTTCTCAGCTTGCACTGGTGATTGTTTCCCCGTCTCCCAGTAATCTTAGTTTACAGCCCTGTCAAGCAGGTCAGCCATTCTGGCTGAGAAAATATTCTTTCCCATGAGAGTGAGATGGAGGCCATCCTTTCCCAACAAACTGCTGCCTTTCTCTGAAGTGCAGACTGTAATCGAAGAAGCCAAAACTTTCACAATGGAACCAACACCACAGTCTTCTGTTGACTTCTTTAATAACTCTCTCCCTCTCATGTGCATGATCCATAACTGGGAGGATTACCTGGAGAAAACTACCTGCATCCCCAAACCTCTGAGTCCATCCCCCAAAGCCTTGTAATCACTCATGACCCAGCTGGGATTGCTCCAAGCCATGGGCCCATATGAATGAGGAGCATGGAGTAGTGGTCAGAGGGCCAGATAAGTTTACGGACCCTCTCAGCTACATCCTGCATACGGGCCTCTGTGAGGCAGCAGACCTTATAGGCTAAGGGTTCAGGGAGGCCTCTGTCCCTGTTAAGAAGGAGTCTCCCATGACAACCATTCTGCATTTCTTCTTAGGAGTGGTTGCTGGTTGCCTTCCTCCCTCCAGTGCTGGAGCTGGTGGCTCTGCTGGCTCTGCTGATGATGTAAGGAGTTCATATATGTTGTGAAGTTCCAGATGGGTGGTGACCCTGGTGCAGCATGTCTTGGGGCCAGAGACTACCTTCATCCAAGCAACCCCTGGCTGGACTTCATGGTATCTCCTCTTGTCCACCTTCATCCTGCCAGCCATCCTTGCTCTTCTCTCTTCATTCTTCTGGTGAAGAGCCTGGCAGTAGGCATTGGTCTCCTCTTTGCTATACTTGATGGTATGCAGCCTCTGCACCACAGCCTATTTGGGGCTCCTTATCTGGTACCCCCAGAGACTGCTGTGGAACACACCCCACATCTCCTGTTCTCAGATGTCTCCCTACCAGGCAGGCAGCCCCCACAATCAAGAACCAGGGGCTCTGTCTGAGTGGAGGCCAGAACCTTGGGCTCTGTCTGGGTGGAGGTACCAGAGATGGAGGGACTTTAGCTGTGGGGGGGGATCTTCAGAGTGCAGCACATTACCACCATTGCACAGGTAGTAGTCTGGGCTACTGCTGTGTTGACACCTCTTTTCAGGCTCACCACCTAGAGCCTTGTGCCCACCCTGCTCACCCTCCTGCACAAACTCCTGCATTAACTCACATGCTGGGGCCCAGAGCACACCTGTTTGCATGTTCTGGTTGTATGGCTCTGGTTGCACAGTTCCCTAGGGGGCTGGGATAAGTAGCAGTGTGGGGGAGGAGTATGACCCTCATCAGTGCCACTAGCTGCCTCCCACCATTGATTCTGATGACATACCATGGTTCCCATTTACCTCCTGGCTCTGCACTAAGGGTTGGGATCCACCAGAGTGTCTGCTGGGGGTCTTCTGCTCTCAGGGGTGCAACAGTCTTCTACCCTACCCATACATCTCTTCCAGAGAGCCAGTCACAACTGACATTTTTTTTTCTAGTTGGGACCCTTTAAAAGGTTTAAAACTCATGGACTCCCAGAGATCTTGTGATTCAAAACAGCCAGCACTTTGAATGGTTTACTACCTGTACTCAGCATACAGCTTCCTAGAGCTATCCAATAAGAAATGACAAATATGTTTCAGCTCCAAGGCCTACCCTTGCTGAGGGCTTTAGAATTTCACTTTCACTTATTCAGGATCAGCACCCCCTGAATCCACTTTTAAAACATAGTTGGTATCTGAGGAAATAAGCAAACCTAGGTCTTCCACTTCCTGGTGAAATACTCTAGCTATTAAATAAAGTAGAAAATGCCTCTTTTGTGCTGTGTTTTAAAATAACTAGTGGCTACAAGCACATTTTTTGAGGAGCCTAATCATGTGTTAGGTGTACTCATAAATCTCCTCAAGGGACTTAGGTAAGGGATCACCTAGTTTCCAGATCAGGCTTAGATATGTAACAGACTATTAGAAACCTCCTGTCAAATGAAACTCAGTCCTGGGCATTCATAGAGGAATAACTCCAGGTGCTTGAGAAGTAAAAGCAAGGCAGCTCTGGAGTTCAGGCATCTCTTGGGTTAGATGTTGGTTGAACAACTGGTTTCAGGATCACCATTTTATACAATGACATCTACATTCCACCTAAATCCCACTTTAGGTGTTTACATCCTATTTTGGATCTGGACCTTAGTCTCTGTGCACACTTACCCTCCATTTGTAAAATGTGGCTGAATAGTTCCTTGATGCTTCACAGACTGTCCTACTCAAGAGGTAAGTTCTTGGGAGGTAGTTAGATACAGTGTGTGTGTGTGCACGCGCATATGCACACATACATATGAATTGTATTGGAATTCACTATACAGTGCTGGGTGACTTCAAGAGAGTCAACTTCAATGAGTTGAGAAGATTGGTAGGAGAGGCACTGGGGTCCTGGAGAGTTGGGGAACTGGGTGTCCAAGATGAGTGGTTGTTCCTTCAGGAGACGATCCTCTGTGCCCAAGGGGTGACAGTCCCAATGAGAATCAAAGAGACAATAGTGCTCAAAAGTCCCCCTGGCTCACCAAAGGTTCAGGAATGCCTGAAAGCCAAAAAAGAGGCATACACCCAGTGGAAGGGAGGGGCTATCATGAAAGAAGAGTATACCTCCATTGCTTAGGCTTGTAGGGGGGCTGTTAGGAAAGCTAAGGCAGTTATGGAACTGGGGCTAGCATCAAGGACAACAAAAAAGTCCTTTTTTAAATATATAGGGAGTATGAAGAAAGCGCCGGGTAACATGGGGCCCCTGCAGGATATACTAGATAATCTGGTGGTTGCACCAGAGGAAAAGGCAGACCGTTTTAACAATTTCTTTGCCTCCATTTTTTTGTGCAGGGACCAGGACTCCCCCACTGAGATTCAGGATGGATTCAGGAGAGACTCTGAAAGGCCTAGGGTCAGGGAGGACTGAGTTAGGAAACTTCTGGAGGGGTTGGATGTGTTCAAATCAGTAGGTCCAGATGCTCTACACCCCAGGGTGCTGAGCGAATTGGCAGGGGTTATCGAGGGGCCCCGGCATGGCTTTATGAGCACTCATGGTGCTCTGGCCAGATGCCAGATGACTGGAAGAGGGCCAATGTGGTCCCCATTTTCAAAAAAGGGAGGAGAGAGGACCTGGGCAACTATAGGCCCGTTAGTTTTACTTTGATCTTGGGGAAGCTCTTTGAGAAGATTATCCAGGAGCACATCTGGGAAGGACCAGCAGGGGAGATGATGCTCAGGGGCAACCAGCATGGGTTCATTAGGGGCAGGTCCTGTCAGACCAATCTAATTGACCTCTATGATCAGGTCACAAAATCATTGGATGCAGGTGTCGTGGTGGATGTAGTCTTTCTGGACTTAAGGAAGGCCTTTGGTACTGTCTCCCACCCCATCCTCATTAAAAAGCCAGGTGACTGTGGCATTGATGCCTACACAGTCAGATGGGTCACAAATTGGCTGGGGGACTGCACCCAGAGAGTGGTGGTGGGTGGGTCATATTTGACATGGAGGGATGTGGGCAGTGGGATCCCCCAGGGCTCAGTCCTTGAGCCCGCACTGTTTAATCTCTTTATTAGTGACTTGGATGAGGGGGTGAAAAGCACCCTGTTCAGATTTGCTGACCACACCAAGATCTGGGGTGAGGTGGGCACACTAGTAGTAGGGAGGGACAGGATACAGCTGGACCTGGACAGGTTACAGGAGTGGGCGAATGAGAATAGGATGGGATTCAATACTGACAAGTGCAGGGTACAGCATTTGGACAGTAAGAACCAGCAGCATACCTATAGGCTGGGGAACTCCCTTCTCAAAAGCACAGTGGCAGAAAAAGATCTTGGAGTCATTATCGATTCCAAAATGAACATAGGCCGCTAATGTGAGGACGCAGCCAGTAAGGCCAACTGCACCTTGTCATGCATCCACATGTAGAAAAACCCCCAGTTCTCTTTCTTTTTTTTGTTTTTTTTTAATTTTAAAATGCATTCCCTCCCCTTACCCAATCATTTCTGACTTTTTCTCTCCCTCTCTTTTCCCTATAGATAAGTATAAGTAAGCTAAGATGTAGGATAAGCTTTAAACATTTTTATTTTGGTAGCAAGTTTTTGGTTTTGGATATCCACTGTTGTATATTGTATTATTATTAGGTTTGTATTGATTTTTACTGTTGTATATTGTATTATTATCATTTTTGTACTGATTTTTATTGTTTCATATGGATAGTGTATGGTTTAGGCCTGTGTTTGTAAGTGAACCAAAGCCATGTCAAGTTTCCATTTTATATGTCAAGTCTCCATCTTGCATCCTCTGCCTGGGTATCCCATGTTGCAACTGTATGAGTCACGTACCCCTCTCATGTAAATTGGTTCCCCGATGAATGAGTGTGATTGGAAATGATTGAAATACAATGGTAGCAGGCCTCTACTGAATGACCTGTAACGACTGGGCCATCACCTCGCATTGATTCACCCAAGAACCACGGACCTTACCCAGGAACAGAGACAAGACCAGCATTTGAAAGACAAAAGACCCTGCAGACCCAGCAACTCTCACCATTACAGACACCCAAAACTGCACATCCATGCATGGAGCACACATGCTCAGTACACCAGGGGATGACCCTTGCCTGGGCATGCCTCCTGTCACTAGGGTCACTCACGGTCTGCCCCCTATAAAAAGGGGCAGTGAAGACAGACCCAGTGGAATGCTGTCTCCATCCAGATCAGCATCATGCCACACCACCTATCTGCCCAGAGGCCCTGCCGGCAAGCCCCCTCTGGACAACACCTACTGGACAAGGACCCATTCCAGCCTAGATAGGTAGATATTACTTGCACACCTCTTCCTACAATTTGGATTCTCTCTCTCTGTCTTTCTGTGTGTGTGTGTGTGTGTTTGGGTGCAAGGGAACCAATTTGGCATTGTGTCACCATCTCCCCTGTTCAATAAAACCACTGTCATTTGCAACCCCGAGTTGGGTCATGTTTTACTGAATCCCAGTCCCTTTCTTATCTTAAATTCCAGCCTCATTCTCTCTCTCTCTAATTCCAGCCCCCACCCCTCTCCACTAGTTTCCCTATCTCCTCTCAATTCCTACTGCCTTTTCCCTGTGACTTCCTGCTGCCTTTCTCTGCTTTCCTGCTAACCCTGCTGCCTCTCAGTTTCTTCTGCCACTTTTCTTGTGATTTTCTGCTGTCCCCCTGCTTCCCACGCTCCTACTGGCTTTTCCCTGTGACTTTCTGCTATCTTTCTCTGCTTTCTTGCTGTCCCAGCTGCCTTTCAGTCACTCCTGCTGCATTTTCTGTGATTTTTTGCTGTCCATCTCTCTGTTTTCAGGCTTCTCCCCCCCCACCCCCCTTGCAGCTTCCCAGCTCCTGTGGTTTTCTCCAGCTCCCAGCATCTACTGCCCCTCCCTGCAACTTCTCTAGCTGCCTCGGAGCCATCCTCTGGCTCCCCCACATCCAGAACCCCTCTTTAACACCCACGCTTTACCTTAGTCCCACTTTCCCTCTCCAGCACCTACCTTTTCAGCTCCCCCGTAGCTCTGGCTCCAGTCCCAGACTCTGTGCCGGCATGCTTCCCTGTTCTGCAGGCTTTGGACATTGTTTTTTAATCAATTAAGATCAGTTAACCTAAAGTCACCCCCAAGCCTCAGTTCTTCAGCCCAGGCCCCTGCAGTCTACTGGTTCTAATCCTGGTCCTAGTAAATTTAACTCCTTACACTTCTACTTTCTTACCTTAACCTTTCCCCAGGTATCCCAAGTACACCAAGCACATGCATACATACACATCACAACACCCAACTTAGGAACTCACCTGTGTGTATGTGTACATAGCCTATTTATATGTGTATATCTAGGCTGGTTTGGGTGTGTCTGTACCTGAGCTGGTAGTGTATGTGTGTGTGTGTATGCACCTAATTGATTTGTGTGTGTTTTATATATGTGCAATTCTGTCACACCCTCCTTTCGAACAGCGCAATATTGAAATCCTGAGAGTTGGCCTGACCCCCCAGGGCAACATTTTATGGTGGAGAATGTGGGCATGTTGAGGGTGTTAGCAGGAGTGAGAAGTGTGGGCTGGGTGAGCTAGTGTGCTTGTGTATTTAATGTCTGTTTGTGTTGTATTTGAAGCATTGCTGTTACTGTAGGGATGCCTACACTGTTATTGTTGTTGTGATTATAGAACTCATCCCAGGGTGGGATGGGCATACCCAGTGTAGGGTTGGCATTATAGAACTCATCCCAGAGTGGGATGGTCATACCCAGTGTAGGGTCAGCATTACAGAACTCATCCCAGGGCGGGGTGGGTATACCCAGTGTAGGGTCAGCATTATAGACCTCATCCCAGAGTGGGATGGGCATACCCAGTGTAAGGTTGGCATTATAAAACTCATCCCAGGGCGGGATGGGCATACCCAGTGTAGGGTCAGCATTACAGAACTCACCCCAGGGCAGGGTGGGCATACCCAGTGTAGGGTCAGCATTATTAAGGGGAACTCCTGCAGGACAAGGGATTAAGCACCCACAGCACTATAGAACTCACCCCAGTGAGGGATAGGAATACTCAGTGAAGGGTTGGCATTGTTAAGGGGAACTCCTGTGGGACAGGGGCTTGAGCACCAACAGTGCTTTTTTTGTTGTTATCAGTGTGTCTGTCTGTCTGTTGTTGTTGTTGTTGTGGTTGTTGTAGGGCACAGAAGTCCAGGAACCAGTATGTTCAGGCAGAAGGCCCCCCCCACATCAGGCATAAGTGATCATAGGGCTAAGGGGGTGAAAGAGGAGGAGGCAGGTCCTCTCCAGCAGAAATGCTTGTAAGATTGTTTTTCCTTGAAGCTTTTAAGATTTTGTGTCTTGAGCTTTGAGGTGTCTGAAATTTTGAGTTTTGAGTTTATTGCTGGCTGTAAGCTACTGTTTGGTGCATAACACTGGGTTTTGTTTACTGTGAAGAGCTAGTATAGCCTAGTATTTAGACCTGAGTAGAAAGGGTAGCAACCTGGTTCTCTGGCTTCCCTCTTTTGTGCCAGATTTGGGACATAAGGGAGATCCAGTTCTGGAAAAGTGCTGGGTGTGGGCAGGTTGAAAACCATTGTGATTGAAACTGCCCCCCACAGCTTGTGCCTGTATTGTTACACCCCTATGTGAGGGAGTTAAAGAACATTTCACTAGAAAAGATGCATGGTTTGCTCATTCAGGGTTTGTGCCTTACATAGAGAGATTCAGAAAGCAAGAAGCTGTGATAGAGAGAGGGAAAGGAAAAAGATAGAGGGAAGTGGGAAAACAGGCTGTGAAGCAGCTGTGATAAAGAGAGAGAGATGTGGAAAGTGTTTAGAAAGAGAGGAGAGAATAAGAGATTAACAGCATTTGAATGCTAGAGCAGGTAGGAGGAAAGCGTAAGAATGTAATTTTAGGAATGACTGCTCTAGAGAAGGGAAAATATGCAGTTGCTTAAAGGAAAAGTTGTGTCCTGATTTCAGAGTGCTTGAGGTCATGCTGTGGTCTGTTTGGGTTTAGTACAACACCCAATATCACTGGTGCAATAAGAAGGCAGTAGCAGAGAAGACTAAGTTCTGTGCTGGAGGCTGTGAATGTTTGTAACACAAGTACAGTCAAGAGATTGCAGGGATTGTTAAGGTGTTTGTGCAAAACAGTGTTGTGTGTTTGCTTTGTGCCTGTGTTGCAAGGCAGAGACTGCTAGAAATGTAAAAGTGTACTCTTATTGGTAATGGGGATGAAACGTAAGAACTTGGATAAGGCTTTCTAAGCAAAAATTCTGAGAGAGAAAGTGTCCCTCTGAGGGATGCCAATGCCCTTAATGCTGTTGGGCCAGGTTGTCACTTTAAAGATGAGTTTTTCAGGAGGGCTCCACTGAGCAATTAATTTTGGGAGCCCCCTTTTTAAATAAATCACCTGATCCTCAAGGAATAGGATGAACAGTCTTTTCTATCCTGCCGGCCACCATTCTTGGCTAGCAGGAAGGAACGGCTCTCAACCATTGGAAAATATGCATCGGACAGGCTGATCAGTGCCCACCCCAATGTTGAGGCAGGAAAAGGCCAGAAAAATCCTCAACTTAGGATGGCCACCCTCCTGTAGGTCACTGCTTCACTTTTTCAGTATAAAAGAAAAGCACCCAAATAATGGAAAATGCTGTGTGCACTGCCACTGTACATGTCAGCATTGTACTTTGTAAATATGAATAATCAGCCACTACAAGGAGTTTTCCTTGGTAGGTTTGTGTGTGTTTGTTTTCTTTTGCAGAAACCACAGTGTAATCAAAGGTGACTGATAAACCATGAGGCTTCACTACCACCAGCAGCATCTTCCTCATCACAGCCATGGCAAAAATTACAAAAAAAAAAAAAATGTCTTGTCTGTTTATGTTGTCTTGTTATATGTTTTGTATTTGTTTGTTTGGTTTGTTTTAAGTTGTCACAGTTTAAATACATATTAATAAAAGTAATTGGTAATAACCCCTCTAAAAATTGAATCTGTCTGTGCATGCATCACAAGTAGGGGCAAGGAGGTGATTCTCCCCCTCTATGCGACACTGGTCAGGCTGCAGTTGGAGTACTGTGTCCAGTTCTGGCCACCGCACTTTAGGAGAGATGTGGCCAGCATCGAAAGGGTCCAGAGGAGGGCCAGTCAATGATCTGGGAGCGATCCTCAATGCACAAACTAAGTCTATTCCATCTCGGAGGAAAGGCAGCAAGAGGGCACAGCAGCCCCCCTGGCTCTCCAGGGACCTAGCAGACCTCCTGAGGCTAAAAAGAAAGGCCTACAAAGGATGGAGGATGGGAGTCACCTCCAAGGAGGATTATTCTGCACTGGTCCGGTCCTGTATGGAGCAGACCAGGAAAGCCAAGGCTGCAACTGAACTCCAGCTAGCTTTGAGCATCAAGGACAATAAAAAGTCCTTTTTCAGATATGTGGGGAGCCGGAGGAAAAGCAGGGGCAACGTTGGACCCCTGCTGAACCAGATGGGGCAACTGACAACTGACGCCCAGGAAAAAGCCAACCTATTAAATAGGTACTTTGCGTCGGTCTTTCATCAGCCCCATGGGACGCCCGTGCCTGCTACAGGGCCGGGAAGTCCGGGTGAGGGTGATCCCCTGCCCTCCATTAATGCTGACTTTGTGAAGGAACATCTTGAGAAGCTGGATACCTTCAAGTCAGCCGGCCCTGACAATCTTCACCCCAGGGTACTCGAGGAGCTGGCGAGCATCATAGCCCAGCCTCTAGCGCGGATCTTTGAAAACTCTTGGCGCTCTGGTGTAGTGCCCGAAGACTGGAAGAAGGCCAACGTGGTGCCTATCTTCAAGAAAGGGAGGAAAGTGGATCCGGCTAACTATAGGCCCATCAGCCTGACTTCTATCCCGGGGAAGATCTTAGAAAAGTTTATTAAGGAGGCCATCCTTAATGGACTGGCCGACGCCAACATCTTAAGGGATAGCCAGCACGGGTTTGTTGCGGGTAGGTCTTGCTTGACCAATCTCATTTCCTTCTACGACCAGGTGACCTATCACCTGGACAAGGGAGATGAGATTGATGTCATATATCTTGACTTCAAAAAAGCCTTCGATCTGGTGTCCCATGATAGTCTCTTGGAGAACCTGGCCAATTGTCGCCTTGGGTCCCCCACGATCCACTGGCTGGAAAACTGGCTCTGGGGTCGGACCCAGAGGGTAGTAATTGATGGAAGTCACTCATCGTGGTGTCCTGTGACCAGTGGGGTCCCCCAGGGCTCTGTCCTTGGACCCATACTGTTCAACATCTTCATTAACGATGTGGACACTGGAGTCAGAAGCGGACTGGCCAAGTTCGCCGATGACACCAAACTTTGGGGCAAAGCATCCACGCCAGAAGACAGGCGGGTGATCCAGGCTGACCTGGACAGGCTCAGCAAGTGGGCGGATGAGAATCTGATGGTGTTCAACGCCGATAAATGCAAGGTTCTTCACCTTGGGAAGAAAAACCCGCAGCATCCTTATAGGCTCAGCAGTGCTATGTTGGTTAGCACTATGGAAGAAAGAGACTTGGGGGTCATCATTGACCACAAGATGAACATGAGCCTGCAATGCGATGCTGCGGCTAGTAAAGCGACCAAAACGCTGGCTTGCATCCATAGATGCTTCTCAAGCAAATCCCGGGACGTCATTCTCCCCCTGTACTCGGCCTTAGTAAGGCCGCAGCTGGAGTACTGCGTCCAGTTTTGGGCTCCACAATTCAAAAAGGATGTGGAGAAGCTTGAGAGAGTCCAGAGAAGAGCCACGCGCATGATCAGGAGTCAAGGAAGCAGACCCTACGATGACAGGCTGAGAGCCCTGGGGCTCTTTAGCCTGGAAAAGCGCAGGCTCAGGTGTGATCTGATGGCCACCTACAAATTTATCAGGGGTGATCACCAGTATCTAGGGGAACGTTTGTTCACCAGAGCGCCCCAAGGGATGACGAGGACGAATGGTCACAAACTACTACAAGATCGTTTCAGGCTGGACATAAGGAAGAATTTCTTTACTGTCCGAGCCCCCAAGGTCTGGAACAGCCTGCCGCCGGAGGTTGTTCAAGCGCCTTCATTGAACACCTTCAAGATGAAACTGGATGCTTATCTTGCTGGGATCCTATGACCCCAGCTGACGTCCTGCCCTTTGGGCGGGGGGCTGGACTCGATGATCTTCCAAGGTCCCTTCCAGCCCTAATGTCTATGAAATCTATGAAATCTATGAAATCTGGGGACAGCAGGATAGACCCTATGAGGAGAGGCTAAGGGACCTAAACCTGTTCAGCCTTCACAAGAGAAAGCTGAAAGGGGACCTGGTGGCTGTCTACAAACTTACCGGGGGGGCCAACAGGGAATGGGAGAGACCCTGTTCACCCGAGCACCTCCCAGAGTAACAAGGAATAATGGCCATAAGTTATTTGAGAGTAGGTTCAGGCTGGACATTAGAAGATACTATTTCACAGTCAAGGCAGCTAGGATCTAGAATCAACTTCCAAGAGAAGTGGTGCTGGCTCCTACCTTGGAGGTCTTTAAGAGGAGGCTTGACAATTACCTAGCTGGGGTCATATGATCCCAGTATTCTCTCCTGCCCAGGGCAGGGGGTCATACTTGATGATCTACTTAGGTCCCTTCTTACCCTACATCTATGAATCTATGAATCTATGAATTGTTTAAGATATAGATATCTGCATCTTAGATAATACTTCTGGGGCCAAACACAGCATTGAAATACCTTGTTGGAGCTGAGCCAATTTATAGTAGGATTTTGATTTTGGCTTTTTTAGCATTAATCAATATAAGAAACTTAAAGGAAATGTTAACATTAACGCAACTAATCATATAAAACTTTAAAGCATAATTTCATAGTTGTTAGGGTCAGAAAGGATCTCAATAGATCATCAAGTCTGACCCCCTGCCCTGGGCAGAAAAGAGCTCTGGGGTCATATGACCCCAGCCAGGTGATTGTCCAGTCTCCTCTTAAAGACCCCCAAGGTAGGGGAAAGCATCACCTCCCTTGGAAGCCCATTCCAGATTCTGGCAACCCTTACCATAAGGAAGGTCTTCCTGATGTCCAACCTAAATCTGCTGTCAGTTTATGGCCATTGCTCCTGGTTATTCCAAGGGATGCCCTGGTAAACAGAGCATCTCCTATTTCTTGCTGCTACTCCTGCCCCCCACACCACCCTGATGAATTTTTAAATGGACACAAGATTTCCTCTCAGCTTTCTCTTGTAGAGGCTGAAGAGATCCAGGTCCCTTAGTCTCTCCTTGTAAGGCCTTACCTGCAGGCCCCTAACCACATGAGTGGCTCTCCTCTGGACCCTCTCAAGGTTATCTACATCCCTCTTGAAGTGTGGCAGTATCTGGTGTTGGCCATTCTCAGAGAAAGCATATTTGACTAGATGGATCTCATGTCTGATCCAAAAGGCAATTCCTATGTCTTAGAATTTAATTCAGGCACAGAATATTTTTAAAGAGATGATTATATCAGTTACTGTAAAATGTCTATAAATTTATCTTAAACATTTATACATTTTGACATATGCTGGAAAGGCACCAAAGATGTTGCCAGCCATCTAAATGCCTTCAGAAATAAATGCCTTAGAAAAAAATACTAGGTATTAAATGGAATTAGTTTGTAACAAATGCTGACTTTTATTCAGAAATTCATCTTATTTCACCTGGTTGAGAAAAGAAGGTATATTTGGAATATATATTAAGAATGAAGCACCTGCTAGAAGACCACACAAGTGGGGTGCAGTAGAAGAAGTAATACTTCTGGGACTGAGAAGTACATGTTGCTTTTGTATCAATTAAGTGTTCTGTAACCCTCCCCATGCCCCTTTCCCAGCCTCAAGCAGTACTGTAGCAAGAAGGGGGTGGCAAGCAGAGCGAATGCCCCAGGCACTGAAGTGAAGGGGTGTCAACAGGCACTGCCCAGCCGGGGTGGGGCACGGGACAGAGCCATAAGCAGATCATTTGGGGAGGTGTGAGGATGGGGGAAGGGTGGCTTCCACCACTGTGTGCACTCCTGGGAAGGCATGGGGTGGGGGTGTGCCCCCTGAATCTGTGTGGGGGTCAAGGGCAGGCTGCTGCTGAGGTCTGTGCCCCAAGCACCAAGCTTCATTGCTATGACACTGGCCTCAAGTTTTCTCCCTGGTATCCTCTCCCTGCCCCCAGCTCAGGTCTCTCTTTTTCCCCAATAACATACTGTACTCTTTCAGCTCTCCCCTTACACTAATGATATTTTGCTATTTACCTCCTATTGCTTCTATCTTTTCCTAAGTTTCTACTTCATGATATTTTCTCTCAACTTCCATTCCAGTTACTATGAGACCCTACATTCAGTTGTCAATTCTTTTTCAGATTCCATCAGTTATTTTAAGGCTATACAGGTTATCATAGAGCCAGTAAAGTTGTCCTATGCACACACAGTAGAGGCCAGCCTGTCTGCACTTATCATAGTCCCTGACTTCTAATATTGGTACATTGGTTATTTCCCCTCTTCTTTACAGATAGTTCCCAGCTTACAGGACCTAAGCAGAAAGCTCCAGTCTTTTCTAGAAAATCTATTTCTTATCACTACAGTGCCAGTCTGGTTCTCTGATCCATTCAGGTCACTAGAGGTATTTGATTTATTTTTCTTCCTGAACCTATTTACCAACATACCAAAAATGTGCAACAGAATATTGGTATGAAGTGACAAAGAAAAGTAATTCCAAAGGGTCATGTTGTATAACTGGTTATTTTTCTAGCATGAGCATACTGATAAGACTTTGTAAATATTTTAGACTATTTTCTAGATATACATACATACAAAATTAAATGTTTTAGCTGCAGGTGGTCAAAATTCTATAAAAAAGCAGGCAGACTATTTATTCTGTACAATTTGATGGTGTTGCTGCTGCTCCTAAATTGAAAAAAAAATGCCTGACTACATTTGATTTTGATTAACAAAATGTTTATCTGTCCTGACAGCCAATGCCACACTCCATGATTAAGCCAATAGAATTTACTATACATAAGCTGAGGTATTAAATAAAAATATAAAGAATACAGGAAAGCTCTAGTGATTGTTAAATACATAGAGATTATCAGACATCACCATAAGGGATGGTTCCTCTCTGTAGTGTTAGGCTGTTTTTCTAATATTAATAAATAGCTTCATTCACTGACAGTCTGGATATCTTGGAGCTGTGATTACATCAACATGATTTTCATGCAGTTTTGATCAAGAAACTGTATATCAAGCCATGAAATTGTTCCTGACAAAAAAAAAAAAAAATCTCCTCATGCTGTGGTATAATACAAACTAAGTATATCTAAAAGGATAAAAGTAGTAGATTGAAAGAACATGCATGGCTGATATACACTTCAGGTTTTCCCCTGCATGTGTGCAATAAGGATGTACAAATAAAATAAAATTTAAAAATAGATTATGTCTTTCTTTGAGTTAGCTCTGGTAATACCATGCAAATGAACAGCACACTCCAATGTAGTGGACCAGTTCAAATCAAAGTTCTCAAATGCTTGACAAGGTACCTTTCTAGAAAAAGCTGTGTTGATATGCTAATCATGTAATAAATTATTCACATTTTCTCTCACACAGGACACTAACATTAACACTTGCCGAGTAAATTATTTTATTGCACTTCCTATTCCTTCCATTTACATTCCCTATTAGAAGGGGAACATAAATGAAAAAGCCATTATTGTGCTTATCTTTGGGAACTAAAGCAAGATCAGCAGAGTACCAAGTGGGCTCCCCATCTCTTTAAATTCATATTGGAAATGAAATGTACTGTGACAACATTGAATAGAAAAAGGGTGCCATTTGGCTCTTGGCACTGTTTATTCACCCACAAGTTAGCCAATTCTGTTAAGGGAACCATATAATGTCTGTGTTGTCAATAATGCCCATGGCCTAACCCCCCCCCCCCAATAAATTATATTGTGCTGCACTGCACATGCCTAGTTGTGTTTGGCTACTCTTGATACAAATATTTCATGTGAAAACAATCTAAAAACAAATATGCACGTCAACCATTAATTTGGTGAACCTGTCCTGGGTCTTTTGATGCCTGTACAATGGCTTTAGTGAAATACAGGACTGTAATGCCAGTGGAACCAATTACTTGGAAGTCTCATTGTGTGGGGAAGATTTCTGGTGGCAATGGTCCCATCAGTAGGCATACAAAGATTCTGCATGTGGCCTAGGCTGGTTCAGCAAGAGTCAAGGTATAATCAGAATAACTGGCTATACTGAACTGCTATAGCACTCACTGGGCACTGGGGCCCAATATCAGTTAAAGTAGGGTTAAAGTAGCAAACTTATTTAGCCTTATGAGACAGGGCTCACTGGGGGGTGGGCAGGAGGGCACAGATGACCCAGCTCTGGATCCAGCTTGCAGGACTTCTTACTGCAGTTGCCAGAAGCACTAGGTGAATCTACACATGCAATTAATGTGAAGCAATAAACTCTGGAGTTGTTCGAGTCAGAGTCAATTGCTCCCAGATGCAGCATCTACATGTGCAACCAGGACAGCAACAATTTGAGTTAGGGCAGAGCAATCCCCCAGCTGGCTGGGCTGACCAGGTGCAATTTGTACTCACAGTCAGCATCTCCATGTGCATTTCAGCATACTAAATTACTCCGCTGTAAGCTAATATTTTCCCCAACAGTAGTATCTTATCGCAGAGTTAATTAGTTTATTGTGCCGTTATACCAGTGCATGAGTAGATGTTAAAAACAGTGATACTTTACTGTGAAGCTATTAGTGTACTTCGCAGTAAAGTGCATGTGTAGATGCACCCACTATGTCATAACCAGCAGCCAAAGTTAATGCTGCCACTCAACACATCCCCACCTTCATTGGTGAAGAGGATAGACCAACTGGTACACTGAGCCAAGCACTGTAAGCAGGTCTGGCAGGTAGACCTAAGGATTTAAGCAGTAGAAAAATTAACTTCCCTGCCAGAACTGACAGACAGCTGACAGACAGGTGTTTATGTTGCTGGCATTCATAGTTGTATGCCCCACTTTCACAGGCCGGATCTTCTCCATGGACTCTGTTTGGCACACCTGAGTTAAAGAGACTTCTGGGGATACCTTACACCTGGAATTTTTCTGGGTGCACAGTTGTGCCAGAACCTAAAAAATTGCACCTTTCCTCTGATTTCTTCTCTTTCTGAACTGAGCTTGCTTTATCCAGAATGGAGAAATAAGTCCATAACATCTAACAATGATCTCCAGTAATTCACTGAAAGAAGAGGAAAGTGTGCAATTTCATTTTTTTCTTGTATTTCCTTTAAATAAGCTCACCAAGTCAAAAATAAATCTGGAAAGTCTTTAACACTCTACTGTAATAGGGTCGTAGTTTTTGCAACTTAAGAAACTAAACTTTATTCACTCACATGTTTATTGAAGAAGAAAAGAAAAATAAGTGTTTTATGACTGTTAAGCTATGTACACATGACAACAGCCATCTTGGCCAATATCAAAGACTGACTGGGGAATTTTATAACTACAGTATTGGCAGATTGAGCTAATAGTGCTGCCATTGTAGCTATGATAGTCTGGAGAATATGTGAGACATAAGATATGTTTGGCAATACTGGGTGCATCTACATATGCACTTAAACGCACAGACTAATTTGATGTAGTGTAAAGCATCACAATCTACATGTTAAATACTATTAGACCACAGCAAATTAATTTTCACCACTGAAAGTTAGTACTGTTCAGGGGAGTACTATCTTACAGCAGCAAAAATAACTGCACTTACAAGCATGTGTAAACACTGACACAGGCAAAAATTCCACCCACTCAGCCCAGGCAGCAGGGGGGCAGACTCCAGCCTGCTGCCTATCCACATAGCTCTGCTCTTTGGGCACTCTCATGTCCCAGCCAGCCCCTCTACCACCTGATGCCATGACCCGGTGCCTGGGGCTGACTCCCTGAGCCTGCTACTAGCCCAGGGCTGCTCCTCCCTGGCTCAAACTGCTGCAGTCCTGGGCAAACATGTAGATGCTTTGCTTGGGAGTCATTAACTCCAGTAGGAACTGTGCCGGAATTTCTTGTATCACACTAGTAGCACATGTAGATGAACCCACTGTATATTTCAATGGACCACCTTTATAGGTGACAAAGAGAAGCTTTCATGAACAAAATGCCTTTCCTCAGGTATGGGGAAACTTTACATGTTTTCCAACACGTTCCAATTAGAACATGTTGGAGGAGACTTGATTAATCACTTAGTTAAAGCACCCCCACTGCCATTTTGAAATACAGGATCCTGAATACACTAGATAGGGTGGCCTTTCTAATTAAAGCAGCTCTCAAAATCCACTCTGATTAAAATGCCCCTGCCTCCCCCACAGAGCATGCATATAGACACCCTTAGGTACCACTTAACCTGAATACAAGGCAAAAAAAATGTTTTTGTTATTATGTTAATTGTACCTTATTATGCTAATCAAAGCAATTGCTTAAACTGGAAAGTGGGCAGTAAACCTGTGGAGCAAAGAGAAGTGAATCAGAAATAGTCACAGGCCAAGTAGAGAAGAGTTGGTATAGATAAACATAATTATGTAAAAAAATAAGAGCGTTCAAAAAGGAAGAGGGCAATTATCAACTGTGGAGCCCTCCGAAGCCAACCGAAGGATAAAATGAATTGTAATGAGCCAAAAAATTGTATTGTGTCTATTTTTTGTCTAATAAGGTTATACATTTTTGTTCCTAGATCCATCTTTTAAAGCATATGTAGGGGGCAGTGTTACGCTGATAGCCCCACACCCTCTCCTTTCATTTCCTCCATCTAGTGGTGTAAGTAAGAGTGGACAACTGGGGCACAAGTCTTAGGTGCTCAATAAAGAGGGGGAAAGGTGGGAGAGGGATGCCTAAATGGAGATGGGGGGGCTCAAGGCCTGTGGGAAGTGGGGTCAAGAATCCCTTCATCAGTCCTTTGCCTCCCCTTTCCATGGGAGATGCTGCTGTTGCAAGGTGCAGATTACCCCTTCCTAAATTAAGTATTTTGAATTCTCACTTGCCTCATAGTATTATGGTGGTTACAGAGCTAGGAAAAGGTTAACTTAGTAGCTGACAGACATCAGCTTCCAGCAGCATCCTGCCAGTGCCTGTGCCTCTGCCCCTGTCCCACGTACTTGAAAGCTTGAGCTCCCTTGCCTCCATTCTGGCACACCATGACACAGATCCTATTAGGTACAAGTCTGCTACCTAGAGCACAAACTCTACTGATACCATCTGCACCACCCTTTCAAAATCCTAGACTTGCTGGTAATGGTGTAGGTTTCAAGGAGCAAAAATGGTTAGATCAGAGAGAAAGTGTTTATTCTGTGGTGAAAAAAATAGTGTTTTCACAAAGTTGATTTACCTTTTATCAATCATTTTTTTCTGAGGGAGTCCATTTGGGAAAGTAGTGGTTATTTGGCGATAGTCGTGCCTATTATGAAACATGATAGATTTTATCCAGTGCCAATCCAAATGCCCTCATGGAGATAGTGGGGGTGCAACTAAACAGCAACCTGCTTTATTTTCTCTTTGTTACTTTTCCTCATATCCCTGTCCCTTGATGACCTGCAAGCTCTTTAATGCTGAGTACTATCTTTGTCATATTTATTTTGCAAAACATCTTGCATGCTTTTTGACTCTGCATAATATACAATAAAATAATACTAACAATGAACTGTCTAACTCAGCACCAGCAAAGAATCTCAAATATTGACCTTTTCTTTTTCTTTTTATAGAGTAGTTTTAAATAGCCCATTAGGCATTGTGAGCAGGACAATCACCTTCTTTATTGACATGTTAATTTTATTATTTTATGCAGAGCTCTTGTTCTCCAAGAATGGAAATTGTCCCTCACACAGCTAAAGGAATGATATTTAATATGAAGAATTAGCCTACTGTTGATTTTGAGCCAATATTTTGTTTTCCACTGTAGTTGGCAAAGCAAGATGTTTTTTGTTCCATATTGTTTGTTCATTTGCATAGGAAGAATTCTGGAAGCGTCATTTCTGTTTCTAATGATTTGGAGAAAAAAAAAAGTGAGATTACATACTGGTGCCATAATGAATGATACATCTCCTAGGTAAGCCCAACATGCTGCAATTTTAACTTACTAGTAACGCAAGCAAAATTGTAAAGAATGAATGCTGGAAATAGATGATGCGGACACTGACTACAGCTGGAAAATGATGCCTTGAAGCAAGAATTAGTAATATTATATACAGCTGCTAAAATGTGTCAGTTTATAGATAGGCAGGTGGTTAAACAGGTAGTTTATCTTTCCACTGGACAGTCTGATCACACTGTCTCTTGGATAGAGCTGTGCAAGTAATGATAGATTTTTTTCAGTTTGGTAGCCACATGTGAATACATGCACAGTTTGCCAAAAACAAAAAAAACAAACACATGTTGCTTTGTTTTAAACAAAACATTTAGCTTGATGCAAAATGAAATCTTTTGCTTCTTTGGGGGAATTATTTCCCCTTCCCCTTTTTAAATCTGGGTAAATCTTGAAACAAATAATTTCAAAAGAAAAAGAGGAAAAAATATCCAGTTTTGTGATTCTTTTTCCACTTTTGTCATCCAAAATTATTCATTAATTGCATTTTGCATAACTTAATAACAGTTTTACTTATCCTGAAACTGCAATTCTGGTGAACTTCAAAAATATTTTACTAATTTTTCACCTTGAGTACTGAAATGTTCTATTATTCCTGAAGCTGGGGGGAAATTCCCAACAGTGAAGTAAACCAATTAAACTGAAACAGCTTCCCTGTGAGGGGCATCTACACATGCATTTTGCTGTGGAGATGACTAAGTAGTTCCACAGTAAAACATCACCATCTACATGTGAGGCACTGTTAGGCCAGAGTAAACTAACTGCTGGGCACAAATACAAGTGCCTGATACAAATACTATCCTAAACTGGAGTTATTTACTCCACCGCAATGCATGTGTGGACAGTGACTGGTACTGGCTGATACTGCAGTGTGCTTACTAGCCCTGCAGTGTAGCACTCTCATGCCACACTAGCCCCTCTGCAGCACACTGAGCCATGGCAGAGCATCTCTGAGGTAGTAAGCTGAACCCCCAGACTCTCAGCCTGCCAGGGCTGCATCACCCTGGCTCAACATGCTGCACTTCGGAGTGCATGTGGAAATACTGTGCATGGGAACAACAAACTCCAGTGCAAACTTCACCAGAGTTAATTCAGGTACACTAACTGCACATGTAGATGTAATCTCTGGTCATGTCCAGATGAGCATGGCACGTCTGCAGCACCACATACTACACAATCAGATGTTCTCTGCTCTGCAAGAGTGTGCTGCCCATGCGTGCACTGCTCAATTTTCTGTGGGTTTTTTTGACCCCTGGATATCTAGGGGTCAAAATAATAAACATGGAGGGAAAAAAGCGGAGCAGCATACACAAAGCCAGTGCACGTCACTGGAAAGTAGAGCTGGGCTCCTCAGAGCCACGCTGCAGATGCCAGTCAGGTTCTGCACAGCAGGATCTCCACTGTTGCAGCCCCAGAAGGGCCCCAGGATGACAAGTAAACCTGCTGGGGCCAGCCCAGTGCTGGCCCCAGCCTCCCTGCCACCCCCCAGGGTAACTTGCCACGTGCCAAAGCATGCATGGCACGTGCGTTCTCTAGGGACAAGTAGCAGCGGTGCAAGGTGCACTGCTGCTCCTTGTCCCTGGGAAGCAAAACGTCCATTCTCACCTGGACACAACTTCTGTGTGTAAAAAAGAAAGGGAAGAGGAGTTAGTAACAAGGGAAGGCAGGACAGTTTGAGTCCATTAAAACTGAGTCATTTTTCCTTTGTTCACATAGCTCAGCTAAAGAGAAATCATGCCTTCGCATTTTAAGTACTCAAAAAACAAACAAAAAACCCCACAGGTGAAGAACAATTACTGTATCCCTCTTCCAATCCAGCCATCAGCATTGGTTCATAGGGAATGTAGTAGGTTACCCTCTTGATAAGCAGGTTTTATGATAGCTCTGAAGTTCTGCTTTTCTTGTGCTTTGTATTCCTGTAAGTCTATAACCATGCTTACACAACCAGCCACATTCTGTATGTCTGGGGGAAAACTCGGGAGGGAGGGTAAACTAAACAATGCAATAAGTCATTACACATTTCCAATAGCAATTATGTGCCATTATTGACTCCTATTGCAGATGTCAGTTTAGTTAAGAAAGGGTAAACTTAAACTGAAACTTACTCTTTACCAATTTAGGCAAAATGGACTAACAGGATAGCTCACGTTTAGCTACAGGGTTAATGGGCCTTACTATGCATTAATTATAGCCAGCTCAGGGAGCTGTTAACCCCTGGACTATCCACACATTAAAATGTATACACTAGTTTTAAATAACCTTTAGGCATCTTAAAGTTATGCCACTCCAGGGCAAGTTGTTTTTTTTCTGTGATCCATGTTACCCTGTTCATGTTCCACAAATGTGTGGCCACTCCCCAGAGATAAGCCTTCGCAGTTTCAGTCCTTCAGCATCCCAGAATGCAGTATCCCCTCCCCACCCTCCTGGTCTATGAGGAGAACTCACAGCTGTAACTCCTGGTCAGGCCCCTGGTCCCCAGCCCTTTAGTGGCAAGCCAGAGTTTTCTGGGTCAGGGACAGTCCGAGACGGTTTTCAGCCTGAACGCGTAACTAGTCTAAACTCTAACTAACACTAACACCGATCAGCATTCAAGAAACTTAAAGTGCAATGTGTAACAAGGCCCTATGACTTCTTTTCCTCCACTGGACAAAGGCCCTGTGCCAGCAAAGAAATGCTTACACTAAAACCCATTGGCTTAAGCCATGTAAGCCCATTGTGAGTAGCCTGACTTCAACAAGAATTGGCATTTTCTTTGCATTTAATTCTTTTCCACTTAATTCAATGGGATGCTTAAACAGACCTTGCCACTGTACCATCTGTCTGTTTATATTTTATCTTCCCAACGTGCCTGTGAGGCAGCACACCTAATTTTATGAATAGGAAACTGAGGCATAAGGGATATTTAATGACACAGAAGGTTTACACAGAGAGCTTGTGCCTGATTTGGGAGTTGAATTTAGGTTTCTGGAATCCTATCCACAATCCTGGTTACTAGACCAATGTTTCTATAGATTTTAGCCAGATGGTTAAGTATCTTGTTGAGAGTCACAGTTTGCTTTTTCCTACTTCAGTTCATACAGCCTACCACACTTCCACCCTGAGAAGCTTCCTGGTGTGTATGCAGCTCCCAGTCACCTTGAGAACCTGTACGCTCTGACCGCAGGTGTGCAGTGATGTGCTCTGCTTCATTTCACTCAAATACCTGGGAATCCTCCTGATATCATACTTAGGAAAAGAATCTTTTCTCCAAGGTCTTGTTCCTTTCTCTTACCCATGTCCTATTATTTCCCTGTTACATGGAGTAACAGTATTACATGGTATATTAATGTAGTGTTACATGGAGTATTACATGGAGTATTAGATCAGCTCCGAGCCTTCCTCACCCAAGTTTACATTTTTCAAACCTCTTTCCTTTTCTTATAGACAAGTCTGGCAAAAGCCATATTTCCACTGCAAAGAAGCATTAAGGGTTTTTTTAATGGAAATAGGAAAAAAGTGTCCTTTGACATTTAGTTTCTTTTTATGAAAAACGGTGCTTCAGTGTAAAATACATTATGTACATGAATAAGTGGACTTAAAAGTATAATTTAACAACTAAAGGAAGTCACTTAACTAGGACTACAATGCCTAGGCCCTCTCTGTAATATAACAGAGCTCTCTATTTTAATTTTAAAATATTGATCTTCACTTCACGAGTGTCTTGAAGTGTCTAAAATGTTATGCCTGTCACCAAACCTCTACCACTGATCTGCACATTTAGTAGCCTAGCAGTCAGATCCCAGATTATGTAGTGTTCCTGGGAATCCCTGAACCGCCCCTGGAAAAAGAAAGGAAGAGCTAGCGTCCCTGCTTTCTACCCAGCCTACCCAAAAAAGTGTCTTGCTATCAGGACAGGGACTGCACCAGCTTCCCCAGAAGTTAGAAACACCCACAAATAGAATAACAACAATAACAACAAAGAAATAATTAAAGCTCACTACTTTAATAGATATGAGCCAGATTATCAGACATTCCTATAAGAAACTGGTTACCAAAGTCCAAAGTGGGCTATCTGAACACATAGATAAGCCAAGAGAGCAAAGTTCAGATGCATTGCTAGATCAACATTATGTACAGCTGAGGGCTCAAGAGGCTCATTAGAAGCCAAATCATGGTAGAGATTCAAGACTGCAGTTTTATTCATCAGACAGAATATTTTAGGTACCTCCAAATCCAATATGGAAAAGTTGTCTATTTGGAAGAGAAGCTTTTAGTGATAGGCTGAGACCTATCACTACAATTCATACTGAAGTGTCCTTCCTCTCTCCTTTCTCTACTTGAATTCAAAGGGATTAAGATGGGAGACTCAGGTTTTGTTCCATTTTTAAGTGATGTGGCAACAGAATCATGACAGGGACATCCTCTGGGGTCTGATCTGCCCTTGAAAGATGATGGAACATCTGTTAGTTTTAGTAATGGAAAAGGTATTGCCTTGATTTTGTTTAGTGCCCTGCTTGATTCAGTAACAGAATAGGCAGATACAGTTGTTAGGTGGATTTTTAATGCTTTTTAGCACAATAATTTGCTGCACTATAATGATGTGTTATTTATCATGTTGTTTCATCACTGGATATTTATGAGTTTAATATTAAAAGTGTTGATGTAGTCTATTTGCATGTCTTCTTATATAACCCACACATAAAGTTGGCAACAATTTTTCGTATTGGAAGGCCAGATATTGTTGTATTGATTTAACAAAGTAGTGTGCTTTATTTATATTACACATTACCTGATTCCATGCTCCTCTGTAAATATAATTTGCAGTTAATAGAACCTATACTTTAGTGCTGGTTCAATTCTGTCAGCTGCAGATACTGTGCTTGGGCAATGATTTATCTGAATACCTAACACTCACTGTTCATATTTGAAGAAAAGGAATGGAGTTTCTTAAGAAACAGAAGTGGGAGATTTTTCATGGTTTTGGCACAGAGTGAGCTACGCCATTTCAAGAGTAGGTATGGTCTCCTAATTTCTGGGCCAGTCAGGGACTGGTATTATTAGCTAACTAAAGAGGGATGGGTAGAAGCCTAGTGTGTGGCAAAATGGATGTTCCAGGAGGTAGAAGCTACAGAGTAAAGAGGTTATGAAGTAGCAGAGAATGATATTGAGGAATAATGGGGGGAAGGGCTTCCAAACATGAAAGAAGCCTTAGAAGCCAGTTAGCAAGCAGCAGCATACAAAGGAAAAGAGCTATAGATGGCACCTTTATATAACAGGTCTTGCAAAGAAGAGAGACATCTAGAACAATATCAGGAAACATGAATTTCTCCAAGGCTGTTCTTAAATGGATTATTACATTCCTAGTCAATGGTGATATTTCCATCATTAGCCAGGAGCAGTGGAACAGCAGGGAATAGTAAAAAACTATGTAACACAAAGGACTACAGAGTCATTCTTTCTGGCATTACTCTATGAATCACTGGCTAGTCTACATGTGACACTATGCTGACTCTGTTACTGTGCCATCATTTAGTATGTCCTTTAGGAAGTACTAAAAGATGACGTCGTAACAGCCCGTACTGCACCGTGTGCTGCACATAGTCATTTTTAGGTACTACATTGCTGTAGCAACATGCTATAACCAGGAAGCATGTCATTATGGCAAAATAGTTGTGGCATCACTCTTTTTGTCCATGGACACCACATTGCTGTAGTGCATTGCTACGGTGACATAGTGTCATGTGTAGATGTGCCCACTAGGACCTTTCCAGGGATGGAATCACACTGCTCCCAACTCTTTGACCTCTAATGATGGCAATTGGCAAGATTTATTTTCCCTGTCTGAGATATTTCTTAAGCCAAAAACAAACAAAAAAACAAACACCCCCCCCCCGCCCCCCGCTTTATTAGTTTGTGGTTATTTGATCCACAATCTTAAGAGACATGTAACCAAGCCATGTGGGTGGTGATCACAAATTGAGGGCAATTAAGTTATCTGTATTACACATGCAAGATTCTCTCAAGATAGCATGAACTGAATTCAAAGCAATCTTTCCATTTCCAATTTCAGCATTAATTAACATTTGCTTTTCTTTACCATCTCATTTCAGAGAGTATATTGGAAAAACAATGTAGAGATTTTGCTACTCACAGTTCATTGAGCCTCATAATACTGATGTGTAAATTATGCCATAGAAATAATGACTGCAGTTAAGTGGTACAAAGCCAAAATATATACCTTGCAGCTCACACAAATGGCCTGCATATGTATAAGAAGTCCTTGTACACAAAGATGGCTGCTTCATGTTGTTATGCAAAACAAAACAAAAAATCTCAGAAGCAGACTTGGTTGCATTTGTTTCTTGTTTTCTCAGATACAGGCTTACCACAGAATTAAAGTGTCACAATCAAGACCAGTGCTGGAGGTTTCCATCTGATCTTTAAGGCGCACACAGAGGATTACAATCTTTCCGATTCTGTTCCTCCCTCCTTGAGTGTTTCTTGGCAATATTGTGCTGCTTTTTTTTTGTATCAGTGTAAAGTGTGCAGGGGAAGATAAGACAAAGATCCCACCTCCTCTCAGAGTATAAATACAGTCATGTTCTCTGAGCAAAAGCCTTTGCAAACAAGGTGAGTTTTTGTCCATTTCCTACATGCCAGTTAGCATAGCCGTATTCATTTAGGTGGGAGCACATGCTGACCTTTTTCAAGTAGCAACTGTGGGATTCTCTCTGAAATTCAGTAGTCATTGTCCTACCTGGGCATGAACACAAGATGTTTACTGTGGAGCTACCTAATTAGCTCTGCAGTAAAGTCTTCACATCTACACATGCAGCCCTATTAGGTCGCAGTAGACTAATAAACACTGCTGTAGGTTTTATATATCCTGAGGTGGTGTTATTTACTGCACAGCAACACATGTGTAGATGCTGACAGGCTGCCTGGAGCATGAGGATGCTTCAGGGCAGGGGCTGCCTGCCAGCTAGCTCCTTGTTGAACCACCCTCGTGCCCCAGTCAGCTCCTCCGCAGCACACTGAGCCCAGTCAGAGCTGCCCTGAACTGGTAGGCTGATCACCCTCCTCCCCTACCTCTGGATCCCCTGCCAGTTGGGACTGCTCCAAGCCAGTTCAATGTGCTGCAGTCCTGGGCACATGTGTAAAAATGGTGCCTGGAAGCAATAAACTCCAGTACAATATGTACCGGAGTTTATTGCTTCATTTTACTTGCATGTGTAGAAGCACCCCCTGAGAACTAAATTATTTTGGAGCTCTCAGTTAGGTAAAACCATCTCTGCATTTTTACTCTGAGGGTGCATCTACAAATTCATTAATGCATAGTAGTTACTGCACATTTAGTTTAGTACCTCCTGAATGAAAAACTTACTAAATGCACAGTAACTACAGTTACTGCACAGTAGCAGTGGCACATGTGGGTTTTTTTGTGTGTTGGGGGGGGGGGGGGTTGTGCTGGTTACTGTGCAATAGCCTAATAACACAGCACAGTAGCTTATTAGCATTTTTTTTTTGACCAGCACACTACTGTACAGTGTTATTAGGCAATCACACAGTAAGTGTCTCACCTAGACATGCCCTGAGTGACTTTTGTTCTCAGATGTGAAGTCAGTAGCACACTTCTGATACAGAACTAGCAACATTTATGCAACTCTTTATCTACACCAACTATTTTCATCAACACCCTTACAAGGATGCATTTGGTGCTGATTAAAGCAATTAACACTTAAGAGTTTTATATCAGACTGCATTGTGGTGGCAATCAATCAGCACAAAGTGGAGAGAAAACTTGAAATGATAGTATTCAAGTCAGTCTACTTACTCAAAATCAGCTCAAATCTATACTCAAAATATGAGTCTAATTGAATCTTATTTGAAATTTGATATGAAAGACACATGTTCCCAACCTCACTGTATTATGGATGTTGATATAGCTGGATAAGTGGGAATCTGGTGCCAGATTCTGACACCCTTGCTCATGTATCTTTTTCCCCAGTTGAACTCGTAAGAGCAAGTACAAGAAACAGTAGAAGAGAATCTGAATTTGGTTCCATAGTATTTCCAGACTAACCTGAAACAAAAAGTAAGAGTGAAAAGGCTGAAGCCTGCACGTACACACAAGTCCAGTTTCATGAAAAGTCTATGTAATTCAAGGAGACATAGCTCTAACCCTCTATTAGTAACATTGATTAACCTTTTTGCCATTGATTTCAAGAAGAACAAGATCCAGTGACTATTTGAGTAAGCAGTGCATGCTTATTTCAATCCACCCTCCAAATATTTAAATGTCATTCCCTGTAGCTGAAGTTCTGCATAGAAGAAAATATGAATTGATGTAAATAGATAAGTGAAAAGGGGTCAGAAGAAAGTGTGCTTCATTGTGTATAGAATATAGAGTACTAGCATTTCATTCAAACATTGTTAGGTAGGTGGCCCCCTTTTTTTATCCATTTGAAGGCAGGACAATAATAACTAAAGCAATTGCCTGGAGAATAATTCCAAGAGTGGTTCTTGAACCACATTACAATTTTAATCCCCATGCATACTACACTACTACTTTTAGAGAGGCTGAAATTTTTCTGATATGCATATTTAAGTGGGGAAAAAGTACCGTTTTTTTCAACCTAGCTCTATTAATCTCAAGAGAATTTATTCTTCTATAAATATTTCTTAGTTCTCAGAAAAGAACTACATAAAGAATTCATAAGAGTTAAGGCCATAAGTGGAGCCAATTTTCAACTGATTTTGTGAGAAAATAGTTCACCCTGGAAAATTTCTGGAACATTAGGTCTTGTTCATGCAATGAGCAGAATACAGGATTGCAGGATCAAAGCCTTAAATTGTAAATTATTGGAGGTCTAATCTTATGTTGTGTAAAGTTGCATGCCTGTATACCTCTATGGACACCTTTTTTTAAATGGGGTGCTAAATTGAAAAGAGAAATACAGAAGAGCAATTGGGAATCTGATTAGCATCACTTGAGAAGCTGTATGGTTCAATGGATGGGGGACAGGATTTGAATTTAGGAGACTTATCTTCTGCTCTAAATTCTTGTTGTGTGACCTCAAGCAAGTCATCTTCAGGTCTTTATACACGTGCTCTGGGAGTAGGGAGGAGGGGTGCCTTAATTAGAGTGGCTCCAAGAGCTGCTCTAATTAAAGCGCCTAGAGTGTCACATGTATCAGCATCCCCACACTGAAAAATGGTGGTAGGGGCACTTTAACTAAAGCTCATCACAGACCATTGGCTTGTGACCCCAGTCCCCATCATCCCTATATAAAAGTGGGAACTTCCCTTGCCGGCTCCCTGTGGGGTTGCAGGGTTTGGTACGCTTGAATTCTGCCTACAACAAAGGGGCCTGGACAACTGGGCATTTAGATCAACCTAATATTTGTTCGGTCAGTCTAAATGTAATGGCTGGATATATTCGTACATGGTTAAATTTATCTTTGCTTTATATACCCCTGTTTAAAAACTAAGATAATATTTTTCTATCTTGCTCAGTACTAGTAAAGGCAAAAATCACTAACAGAAATGAAAGTTAAATTCTATCACTCTTCTAAAAGTGAAAGCAATCATATGCTGTCTATCTCATAAATATACAAGTCTTTCCAAATTCTTCATCTGTTGCTAAACATTTCTAACAACACCAGCTCCAAGCACTGATTCAGAGAAGGCTGCTACAGGAACCCTTGCTCAGGGAGCCTGTCTCAAAATGGCAGCATGCCACTGCCACAATGGCACCAGCTCCTGTGCAGGAAGGTAACAGTATTCTGGATAACACAGTATTTAGAACTTTCCTGTTTCTCCATAATTTAAGAAAATTGGCATAGGTATAAAAAGAAAGAAACAACTACAGTTAGAAAATCAGACTAATCTGAAATGATAGCACAGACAGATGTCATAAACAGATACAACCCCCTGCCTTTTATGATTTTAGCGATTAGCTAGGGTCAGTGAGGTTTCTGTCACCAGGTTATAGTGTGCCAAATTAAGACATTTATTCAGCAACTCAGCTGGGTTATTTGCTTTGAGTACATGAAAATAATTAATAGAGATAACAATTTTACAAAAGGAACACAGAAAAATGCAAAGTTTAACATACAACTTGGATGATTTAACAAATATCAGGAAGGCTAAAGATTTGTTACCCTATATAAAGAAGTGTGGGCCACATATTTTCTATTTTCATGTACTAGAGTGGGAATTCCTTGAATTTACATTAATTGATGCTCCTCTTCTTTTTCTACCATGTTTGTGGTGTTCTTTAACATTATGACTCCCATGGAGGGTGCTGGAAGTTCAGCTGCATACATCCACAAATCCCAAGCATGTTGAAGACAAGCTGGATTAGCATGGAGACCTCATGGGCACTTCCAAACATGCAAGCACATGAGCTTGCAGCAACTCAAATAGGAGCAGTGCAAATCTGAGCTGTGGCTTTTTGCTTCAGTGCATGTGCTTGGACATGCAGTTTGTTGTGGAGCAAATTTTGCCACTTGGGGCAAAATAACCCTGCCTGACTCCTCCTGGATCTGCAGCCAGGGGGAGGTAGAGCCCGGGGCCAGCACTTGTGGTGTCTCCAGCAGTATAAAAAGCTGCCCTGTCCTGGCCTCATCCATACAAAAAGCTGCCTTGGCAAGCAGCTCAGAGCTACTCACTCTCAGGATCTCCTGGTGCCCCAGGCAAATGGTATCTAGGGATACTATCTATTGTGCCAGCTGGACTGCTGCAGCAGTATCCCAAATCCATTTTTAAAAATACCCCAAAATCCATGGTTTTCCACAATTAAAACAAAAGACCACTCTACACACACACACATACACACAACACTTATTGAGAGAGAGGGAGAGACAGAGAGAGATCGATTAGTTGGGCAATGCTTTATGGACATATTTACAATGTTAAAGCAATTTGGAAGCACACCAGTGTTTCTATTATCATGATAAAATAAATTCTAAATACCTATGTGTTGATGTGTGCTTTTGGTTTTCTTTGCAGATGATGGGTGTGTGATGGGGGATGTGGTGTGTGCAGGAAGGGGGTGGGAAGGGGTGTGGGGCAAGGTGGGTGCATGTGTGGGTAGGTGTGGGGCAATTGCTGGGGGGACTGTGGGTGTGGGGGACCTTTTTTGGGGGGGGGCTGCTCAGGAGGGGTGGGTCCCCTAGCCCCCATAGGGTGCAGTCCCCCACACAGCATATGGAATGCCCCCCTGCAGGGCCCCAGATCCCCCCTGGAGGGCCACCCCCCCCACCCAGGGTCCCAGGCACCCTGCAGGCCCAAAGCCTTTCCACCCAGTGTCCCAGGAACCCTGCAGGGCCACAGCCCCCCCGCCCAGGGTACCAGGGACCGTGCAGGGCCACAGCCCCCCCGCACACCACACATAATGTTCTTTCTACAACAGCAGTGGGAGTGTGGTGCTCTGAGCCTGCTGCTGCCAGCTCCCAGCTCTCAGGGACCACACACTGAGCCCAGCTGGGTCCTGCCAGCCCAGGGACTGTGCACCATGGGACCAGCCCAGCCGTGCAACACAAGCAGCTCTGGGGCTGCACCACACCGAGTCCCGCCTCTGCCCTGCTGTGCCTGCGGGGAGGTACTGCGTGGTGGGACCCAGCCCGGTCTGGGCCAGGTCCCTCCGCATGCTGCCAGCTTCACCGTGACTGCTCTGGCCACTCGCCCCCTGCAGCCCTGGGGACATCCCCCCTGCCACTCCCAACACCCCCCTAATTTTCCCCTGCCACCCCTCACACCCACCCACACCCATAAAATCCCCATTCCCATTCCCTAACTCACCTTGGACAGCACTAGGGGCAGCAGGAGCACCAAAGAGACACTCTGGCCAAAACCAGAGTGTCTCTTCTGGAGGACTGACTCCTGTGCTGGCTCCAGGCATGGTTCGGGACCGTGCCTTGCTCCGCTCTTCTCTGGAGTGGGTTTTTGACCCCTGGATATTCAACGGTCTAGCTTTGTCCCCATGCTGCAAGTCTGCAGTGCAGGGATCAGTTTTTTGTTCCTGCACATGCCTCTTGACCCATCTCAAAGGGGCTTGAGATAGGGCAAGAGGCATGTGCGTGCTTGTCTGGATGCACCCCATGAGTCATTTGTTACCTGCCACAAACCACATTCCCTTTCTCATCAACATGACTCCTGCAGTAGCAAAACTCTTTATTTACATTAGGTTGTGACTAGAAACTTGAGTAGGGATTGGGTCCCCATTGTAATTGACATTATATGTAAATGTAGCAAAATCTACTATTCCAAAAAACTAATAACAAATAAAATAAGTGACAGCAGGTAGGTGGGACATCAGGGGGAAACACAAGGGAACAGTGAGATGCGAGACATTTATGGTCAATCTAATAAGGGCTACAGCAAATATAGGTAGGAAGCTCTACTGACTTCTGACATACCTACAATCTCCCAGGTACAAGAGGGCTTCAGAAGTGACCAAGAAATGTGTTGATGGTCAGATGAGAGATATTCTGTTCAGAGATTTTGGCCCATGTGGGTGAAAGCAAATGACCGGTTTCCCAACTACAACTCCCACGAGACAATATATCACAGCTAGGGACTGAAATTATACATAAAATAGCATAAGTAATTGAAAACTGGTTCATATCTGTAATACAACAAAAGTACAGTAAAAATAAACTGCTTTCAAAATGGTTGAAACTGGTTTAAGATAAACCTGGATGTATGTAGTATCAGACTTAACTGATTTAGATTAAATCGTTTTATGGAACTTATGTCCAAAATCCCTCTAGATTCAAGTTAACTCACAGTCCCCCAGCATCCCAGGATGCTTTGCACCTCCCCCACAAACTGCTCCCTTGCAGGGTGGGTGGGCTAGCCTTAGCCCAAGCTGTCTGCCCTGTAGCTTCTAGCCTGAAGCTTCTGGCCTGAGCCACAGCAGGCATGTAACTATATTTCCAGAATCAAAAGTTAAAGATTGTTCACTTGCTCATCAGTTCCATCTACACAGTTTAGATTAACCTGTGAAGATTGAACTGATTCAGGCTCAGGCTTTTTGACTATCTTTGTGCCTAGCCCACATTGGAAAATGGAGCTTAATTTTTAAATGACTTTAAGGGAAGATGTCTGGGTAATTTCAAACATAATGAAACACATAGATTTTGAGAATGTTGAAACATTTTCTTTCCATTGAAAAAGGTGAAATGAAACAAAACCCTTCCCAGATACCCAAATATAGATGTTTAGGGAACTCTCCATCAGAAAAATTTACAATTTCAACTTTCTCTTTCTAATGGGATAGAAAGTCTGAATTTTGTTCATCTCTACTAACAATAAACTTGAACATGGGAAAGAACAGCAATCAAAGAAAAGCATATGACATCACCAAAGATTACTTTTCAATTTTCTCTATTGTTACTAAGATTTGTGAAGTTTCAAAGTCCCTGTGTTTGCATTTGTTGTGTGTCTTGTGAGCATCAAGATCAAAGACTAATCTGGATGTTATACCGCAAGGTAAGTAAATAAAAGCTCTCTTCCATCTCTGCCTGTTTCAGCATCATCATGTCAGACATACTTCTTAAATTACTGCAAGACACAACAATCATCTCAATACATTGTCCTTTAAAGAAAGCAGAAAGGATGTTTGTTCACTGTAACATCGTAATTGCATGAAAAAGCAATGGTACTTTGGAAAAGCATTAAAGCTCTGTTAAAAAATCTACAGTCTAGAGTATATTTATTCCAAGCAAATCTAACTTGCATTAAAGGACACTAGAAATCCAAGTAAAAAGCTAAGTAATATATTGAAAAGCAATAAAAAGAAAAATAAGACTTTAAACAAGAACGGAAAAAGTTGCTTAAAAACAGTTAATGAGGTGATAAGAAGTAATGCAAACTAAGTCAAATCCACACTATAAATCAAATATACTAAAGTATGTCATCTTGTTGTCAGATTTGGGTGGTTGGTTGTTAACAAGAACAGAAAAAGGGTAATAAGAAAGGATATTTGTTCCCTAAACATTCCAACATGGCTTAGCAAGCAAGAGAAAGAATTCCAAGGATGTTCAATGCCTTCTGTGTATTTTAGTATGAAGCAAGGAGGAAGTAAACAGAATTATTGTATCCTATATCCTGGTCTATTCTACAGTATCCTGTGTATTTTGGTGTATCCTACACCACAGTTTCTCAACCTGTGGTATGCGTACCCCTGGGGGTATGCAAGACACAAGTAGGGAGTATGTGGGTACTCCAACACTCTGTCTCTCTCGCCCTCTTTTCCTCTCTCTCTCGCCCCTTCCTCCTCTCAAAACTATGGCAAAAATGTTGGTGTAATTAAAAAATTAAATTCCCCAGTAAAAATTTGGTGTGCTGCACTTTGTGTGGCACTGGGTTCAGCCCTCCTAGCTTTGGCCAACATCACCTGTGGCCCAGGTATATACTTGAGTTGTGCACCCCTGGTGTAAAAGGTGGCAACCCTACCCACAACAGATCAGACATCTGCCATATACACAATCCTTCTTCTAACATATGGCATACACTAGTCTGTAAAATCCCCTGGAAAATTAAGTGTTGGGGTACTTATTAAAATTTTCAGAACTTAGGGGGTACTTGCTACTTCAAAGGTTGAGAAACATTGTCCTACACTATCTTGTAAATCTGAGCAGCAGGTCTGAGAACACCACCGTGTGTTTCATACACCACTGTGTGTTTCATGTATCCCCTGTACTGATTAACTAAAAACATAATTTTTAAAACACAATTTAAAACATAAGAAAAAGCATGATGGACTTGGGAGCTCATGTTCTGAATTAGTGGGCACTGGCTTTTTATATAAAAACCATGGGGTACAACATACCACAGTGGTGACATTTCAGAAGGACATCATCTTAGCATAATATACAGAACAGCCTTATGACTCTTCAATCCAGAAGAGAAACTAGACTCAAAACTATAAGAGGGAAGGACACAGAAATTAATTACAGGCTGTTCTGAAAGTGGTGAGATTCAAGTTTCAGGGCTGCGCAGATCTTCAGCAGCAGCAGGTGGGCAAGACAGGAGACCATGGATCCTCTGTTATACAACACAGGCTTACCTCTGTGCTTTACTAGTAGGAGCTACTGCTTGAAGGGTACACTGATTCATACGTCTAAGAGCTAAGAGTCTAGGTAGCATTTAATCCCAAATAAAATAACATAAGCATAGCAGGGTTAGTGTCTGTGGAAGCTACAAGAGTCTTGTTTCTTTGTTGTAGTACTATCAACTACAGGACTGTTGCTACCTATAGAGAAATACAAATAATGTCTCCTTAAAAGAAATGAACACCAATGTAGACAAGGCACACAAATCATACATGAAAACCACCAGTTCTGGCATCACCTAGAATCTATTTCTTTACTTATCCCTATCAATCTTTATTAAGAGAAGGTAAACTATGAGGATTGATTGCTCTACTATAAATCTTCATCCAATGGTCTACCCTAGTCAAATCTGTGTAGCAAAATATTCTAAAAACACTTACAGCAGGGCAGGATAGGCCTTTTAAAACTGCCTGACTTCAGACTAACACAACTACCTACCTCCTATGCACACTTAACTACACCAAACAAATCAATCTTTAATGAGATAGGAAACCCATTGAAACTGATGTCAATTAAAATAAATTGACTTCAGATGGGACTCCTTATGTGCTTAAGTTAAGCATGCAAGTCAGTGTTTGTGGGATAGAGATCATGTTGTCTGTGACAGTTCTTAAACCATTATAGTAATAGTTCATATTCTCTAAAGTGCAAATTTAATAATTGATAAAATATGGTTTAAAATAATAAAACAAAAATAATAAAACAGTACACCAAAATTGTCAATTCAAAGTTTTAAAAAATATTATGGCTTTGCACTATAGCATCACAAAGCAACTAGATTGTCAAGTCTTACCGTGGCAGAAAAGTTCATCAAGGTCTTATAAACAACCTTGCTGTATTAGCATACAGCATCAGTTATATGAACACACTGACCCTGAGTGGAGTTGAGAACTTGACAGTAAAGCTGAGGACAAGGATGCTTCCTGGTGCACTTCTAGCTCCCAACACATAGATAGCTTGGTAGGATAGGGATACGCCAAACTCCTCCTCATAAGATGTTCCTGTCATGGTATAGGCAAGGACTAAGAGTGCTTGTGTATTCATTCTACACTAGGAAACACATATTTTAACATGTTAGCTGGTTTTAATTCTTACTTTAAACTAAACTTTGTAAAACTATTTATCATTTTTATGGCTGCTTTTTTTCTTTTTCCCACATTTCTCTGCCATCATGGGAAACAGGTCAGGTATCAAAGGAAAAGGGCCAATGTAGTGCCCCTCTTTTAAAAAGGGAAGGAGGAAGTCCCGGGGAATGATAGACAGACCAGTTAACCTTCCCTCAATACCTGGAAAGTTACTGGAGAATATCCTAAGATAGGCCATTTTCAAGCATCTAGAGGAGAAAAGGCTAGTCACAAGCAGCCAGCATGGATTTGTGAAAAACAAATCATGTCAAACAAACTTGATTTCCTTCTTTGACAAAGTAAATACTTGGGTGAATGAAGGGAATGTTGTGTATATTGTGTATCTGGATATCAGCAAGGCTTTTGACAATGTCTCATATGACCTTCTCATAAATAAATTGGAGAAATGTGGGCAGGACAAAACTACTAAAAGGTGGATAAATAACTGACTCAATAGCTGCAAGCAAAGGAAAATTATTAATAGGTCCATGTCAGAATAGCAGGAGGTTGTGCATGGAGTCCCTCAGGGCCCTGTCTTGGGTACAGTTCTGTTCAATGAGTTTATTAATGATTTGGATGCTGGCATAGAAAGAATTTTGAGCAAGGTTGCAGATGACACAAAACTGAGCAGGAATGTGAATATATGAGAGGATGTGAGCACAATTCAGAAGGATGTCAACAGATTAATAAATTGGGCTAGAGTAGAGGTGGTCAATTATTTTGGCTGGAAGGCTGCTTAATGACTTTTGGTGAGCTATTAAAGGTGGCAAGGATAGCCCCACTTTTTGACAGGTGCCCTACCCCCTGATCACCATCTTGGAACTGGAAGTCCCGCCCCTACCCCTGACCTTTGCGACTGGAAGTCCCCATTTGGCCCTGGAAGTACTTCTTTTGGGAGTGGGGTTGCCATCCTGGAACCAGAAATATATATATATATATATATATATATATATATATATATATATATACACACACACACACATACACACACACAAGAAATCAAACATCTACTATAATATATTTAAATTTTATTAAAAAAAAATGTTTGTCCTGATTTACATGCATTTTCAAAGGGTATATACAGGTGATTGCATAACAGCTCAAAATAAAGTCTTACTCTTGTATATTGTGGGGGGGGAAGGTGTGTGTGTATGTGTGTGGGGTTTGTGAAGGGGTGTGGGAGGATGTGGGTATGGGGGGTTGGGGGATCTGTGGGGGTGTTTGGGTGTGGGACTATGTGCAGATGGGTGTGGGGGGTGTGGATGGGTATGGCGGTGTATGTGGGTGGGTGTGAGCCCACTTACTGGGTGGGTGTGAGACCTCTTGTTACACACCCCCTGTCCCCCATGGTGCACAGCTTATGGCAGCAGCAGCAATGGGTAGGCCCTCAGGGCACTTCTGACCCATGGCAGGCATAGCCCCCCTGCCCCATTGGTGTGTGACTACAGCTGAATCCTAGAAGCTGCATGTGACGGCATGGAGCCAGCCGGGTCTGACATGCTGGCAAGTGTCTTTGAGCCAGACTTGGCTGGCTCTGATCCAACACATGGGGGTTCCAGCACTTCAGTGGGAAGCCCCACAGAGGTGGAAACACAGAGCCTGCCTGGTCCAAAGACACACAACCTCTGAAAGCCTGCCTCCCATTGATTTTCAGAAGGGCAACTGTAGGCTGGTAATAATTATTTTTTGGAGGAGCCCCATGGATTGGATCGAATTACTTGGTGGACCAGAGCCTGCCTGCAGGCCATATTTTGCCCACCCCTGGGCTAGAGCTAAAAGGATGAAGTTCAATATGGACAAATGCAAGGTATTACACCTTGAGAAAAATAATGAAAAACGCAAATATAAAATAAGTCATACCCAGCTGGATGATAACACTATGGAAAAAAGACTTGAGGATCTTGGTAGACCACAGACTCAGTATGAGTCTATGGTGTGATTGAGATGCACAAAAGGTAAATGCAGTTTTAGGATGAATCAGTAGAAGCATGAGATGCAAGATGTGGGAGGTGATACTGCCTCTCTACTCAGCAGTAGTTAGGCCTCATCTAAAGTACTATATGCAGTTCTGGGATCCTATTTTTTAAAATGACATAGAGGAGTTAGAGATGGTCCAGAGATTGATAACAAAGATGATAAAGGGCTTGGAAAGTGTAATGGCTATGGCCCCAGGCACAGTGATAGCATCCCCTGTCATCCAAGTAGTTCCTTCTCCACTCTGGTCCCTAGTCTCATCTCCAGCTCTCTCTCATGCCATGCCTTTCTGGATTGTTTAACTTGGAAACAGGGAGGTTTCCCAGGCCCCAGGGAGACTTCTGGTCCACTGTTGGTCAGTGTACTAGCAATTTTAGCCTTATGGGTCAATTCTGAGGCCTCTAACTTCCCCTCATAGTCACACCCATGCAGCCAGGCAGGAATTAACCATGAATATTCAAATAGACCCTAGGCCCTAGATCAACATATGGACCTCTCTGGCCTCTGTGTATTGAAGTCTCCAAGTGGGCTCTTAGCCTCAGTCCAATATGTCACCCTGTCTGGTTTCTGTCTCTAATGAACTAAACTGTAGCTTGTGCCCTGCCTTGGCATACCTTCCTGACACTATTGGGACACCTCATAGCTTCCTGACACTATTGGGATCTCCTCTCCCTTTGCTAGTCCCAACTCAGTCCACTGATTATAACTACAAAAGGTAATCCCTCTAGCTATAACTCAACAAGATAGAAGCAGCCCAGCTACCCAATCCAGTTGAGCTTTTGGCAGCACCCAAGCTCCTCATAGTCATAGTCAGCAGGGCAGTAGGAATCCCCAGCAGTCCCTCAGCCACAGCCACTGCTAAGCAGAGCCCCTTCCCTGGCAGCTTGCAGGGTCAGTCACCTTCTCCAGACTCACTCTGAGTTATATATCCACCAAGTTACACCCCTGGAAGTCTGGTGCCTTGGTCTGGTTCACCGTAGGTCTCCTCTATTAAGTCTGCAGATGGGCCAAACTGTGGTAGCAGTTTCCTTCTTCTACAGGTTGAACTCTAACCTACAGTACTAGTGCCATGCTACCAGCACTGCAATAAATATTCTGACCTATCATCTTTCTGCTGAGCCTCTGATGCCTGCAGACTATCTGTCCCCTACTGACCAGCCTCTTCAGGCTGCCAGTAAGCAATTTCCTGCATCTGGGGCTCCCTATGGCTCTTGCCCACTCTTAAAGTAACAGGAAGTCCCAGATTCCTGTTACAGAAAGCAAATCATACAAGGGGAGTTTGAAGGAGCTAGGCATGTTCAGCTTGTAGAAAAGGTGCTTCAGAGTGAGCATGATAGCAGTCTTCAAATACTTAAAAGGCTGCCACAAAGAAGAGGGAAAGCACCTTTTCTGTCTTGCTGCAGAGGAGGATTTAGACCAATGGCTTGAAGTTGCAGCAAAGTAAGGATAGACTGAATATCAAGAAAAACGTTTTCACTGTTAGAAGAGAGGCAGAGAAATAGACTGCCTAGGGAAGTTGTGGACTATCCATTACTGGAGGTGTTCAAAAATAGGTTGGACAGCCATTGGTCAGGGATGATCTAAGTATAGTTATGCCTATGTTCTTGTAGGTGTATTTCCAATGTTTTGGGGCTTTTCTAGTTTCCTCTGCTTTCCCCCATTTCTGCTGTATGTGTCAATGTGTTTATAAGTCTCTCTCAGAGGCATTGGGTTTTGGTTACAGCCAAGGTTGGGGATTTTGCCTGGGATGTGCCAATACACTTACTGGGACCAAAGCCAGAGGTTCCTGACTGAAGGATCTTAGCCCTCCTCTCAGGGTCAGACTGATGACCATATTTGAGGTCAGAAAAGAATATTATCCCATGGTTAGATTGGTATGGACTATGAGAGGGGGGTTGCCTCCCTTTTTAGAGGGGGTTTGTGGCTCTCTACCTGGGATCTCTTGAGCATATATTCACAGCCTTTTATAGAAATACGACATTGGCTGCTGTGGTTCCCCTGCCTTACCCTTGTCAGGGTAGATGGTAGTTTTACCGTTGTAAAAGTTCAGATTATGTATTTGTATAAGATGGTTTGGATAGGGTTGATTCTGACTCAGATAAGGGATTGGACTAGATGACTTCTGGAGGTCCCTTCCAGCCCTACTTCTCTCTGATTCTGTGATATGATTCTATGATTCCTCACTCTCCAGTGGGTCTGAGGCAGGATGTTCGGAATGAGCCTGGAGCAGCCTCCCTGACAAATTTCTGACTCTAAAGCCTGTAAGCAGATCCAGGTTAGAGGGTGTGTTCAGCCCATCATTCCCAAGCCCATCCACTGATGTGGCACAGAAAATACTTTATGATTCCCTTTACATCTGTTTTATGAAACCAAGAGGGTGGAATTATAAGAAGAAAGTGGAGACAAATTAAGTCTGAGAGAAGGAAACTTTTTGATACTTTTGCTAAATAGAAAATAACTTGAGTCAGAAGACAAAGAAAGCTGAATGTTCTTCTGGTACATTGGGATATGTTGTGCAAGGGAGAACTTTTTCCCTTCTATAGCAAACATGAAGAAAATGGCTATATTGTTTGATTTATTCCACAATATTTAGTATAATGTTTTGAACAATATATGTGATCAAGAACATAATGATTTTGAGTTCATGTTGCAACACATCTTGAATCAGCTTCCAGGGCACTGAGGCAGAAGGCAAAATCCTGTTACCAGCAAAGGTGGTTATTAATTTAGGATGAGCAAAGGGGAGGATTGATTCAAAATCTAAATGAAAACAAATCAATAGAAAAATGTATGCACACATTTTCTTTATTGAGATTGGATTAGTAAAATGAGACAAATAAAAGATACTTTCACTTAACAGAAATTAACTTAATTCAAGAGGCAATTTTTTGCAGAGCAGAATAAATATTGCAAATAAGGGGTGTTAAAACAATGTGCTTAAAGCTAAACATAGCTATTGCATTGCCAATAAGACAGAGGATTATTGCTTGATTAAAAGCACAATAAAGTCAATGGGTTGTTTCCCACTAATTTCAGTGGACGATGGATCCAGCTCTTAGAACTGTTAATAAGAATAAGAATAATAGCAAAAGTAGCAAAAGTGGTTTTAATTAAGTTTTTATAAAAGGCTCTTATTCTAATTCCCCTGCTTTCAGCAAAAGATATCTTCATGAATCTTTCATCTTTTAGGATGAATATTTCTAGACTCAGAAGCTGCCTAAGATTTTAAACAGGAAAATGGGGGCAGAAGGAAGGAGAATAAATCTCCTCAGCCATTTCAAATAATACTTAAATGGAAGGGATTGTGTTGAAGCATACTTAAATATTGCTCTAAAGTTAGAATTTATGGAAATAGAAAGTTGAAATTTCAACTAGAAATAGATATCACTGGGCCTGAACAAAAGTTCATTAAAGGCAATGGAAAGAATCCCATTGATTTCTTTATGAGCCTTCTCTAGAGTCCATTGAAAAGAACCACTGCAATCTGGCAGCTTGAGGGAGTTACAGTCCTTTGAAAACTAGTGCCCGTGGTTTGACCCCTACTGAATTAGAAAATTCAGACTGGTTTATAGGGCTGCAGCATATTGTCATAAAGTCATAAAGTAGAGAAGCAGCAGTCATATCTAGATGTATATGAATCATGAAACCAGTGAAATTGTGAAAAAAAATATGGCTGAAGAATAGAAAAACACAGCAGAAGGACTTCCATTTTGTGAAGAACCTGGAATTCAGTGGAAGAAAAGAACAAAAGAAACCAAAAACCAAACAGAGAAACAAAATCAGAATGGATTTGGCTGTCAACATCAAAAGAACATGTCCACCTGATCATAATGTATGACTTCTGTCACTTTGCAGAAAGTAACATTGCCAATACCACAGCTCCATATGTGGGCAGATATAATGACTACAGATTTTCTTATCAATAAACCTGAGCAAGAATGTTTCAACCAAATGTGGAAATTTCATTTTTCATCATATAATCAAAACTGAAATTAAAGCATTCTGATGTGTCAATTTTTTAACATTTTCTAATACAATGCTACATCTAATATAAAAACTGAACAGATATGTTTGTTTGCTGTGGATGAAGTCAAACTGTATTTTCCTGTTGTACATGCATTGTCTCATGGCAGCTGTAAATGAAAACCCAAACTGGGAAGGACTTGAGTCCCTGATAAGACTTGCTTGAAGGAGTCTCTGTTTCTAAGATTCATGGCACAACATGAGTGGCATGTGTCTCTGCATTCAGGATAAGAAATAAAGAGTTCAGCTAGGAAGCCTGACTTAAGAGAAGGGATTGTGGGAAGCATCAAACTTGAATCCTTACACACATAAAAAAGTATAAGGAATACATAAATATCATCTAAACCAAGAACTCATAAAAGTAGGAGGGGATAAATAACAACGATTAAGAATTTAAAAGTAAACAACTTTAAGAAGATAAGGTATGGAAGGAAGTCTGTTATATATTAGGCAATTAATCCTAGGAACAAGCTATTAAGGAGCTAATAAAACAGAACAAATCCATGATAGAATTACTGTTCAAAAATTCTACCAACAGGGAGTGGTAAAATCCTTCAGAGGACAAAATTAAATGTTTCATTTCTAAGCGCTACTGTTAAGTTGGTTTGCCCGACCTCTGCCTTTTTCTGCTACTCAATCTAAAGTTCATATTTGTGCACTCACATACCCATGTATATATGGTCAGAAAGACATTACTTTGATATTGTACAATATACTACATCGTTTTCATCAGTGCTGTATAGTCAGAGCTAGTCCTAATGATGTATTTACACAAAACATAATTTCAATGGCAAAGTCAAGCAAAACACTTAGAAAGCCTCAGATGCTATTTTTGCTTCTGATGGTAATGAATGAACACTGAAAAAAAATTAGGTTTTCTTGATTGTTTGGCTTTCCGAAATTGGCATGAATATGTATATGCACCTCCATTTCATGCCGTGCTGTTTCTAGCCTAATTACATTTCTACTTTGACTTAACTCATATTTATGCAGCACCTTGTAAGTCTTCATGTGCATGTTGTTGTCATACTAAAAGTTTTAGAAAAGCTGTAGCTTAATTGAAAAAAAAGACATCTCTGTGTTCTGTTTCTGCCAGGTTTTAAATAGAAAAATAAGTGGTTTGCATAAATCAAAATATTAAATCATCTTTGGATAGGAACACTTTAAAACAAACTAATCTCTGCACAGATTCCTAATGCTGCAAGATGTTTTATACAGATTAAGTTATTTCATCATGGTGGACTATTCATGCCGAAAATACATGAAATATAAACCCTGGCACAAATCAGAATAATGATATCACTGATAGATTTTAAAAACAAGTAATCTTTGTGACTTTGAAACGCACCCTTGCATCGAAAAAACTTTTCAATACATGCCATAAAAGGAAACATAAAAGGAAACATCCTGGGTGGTACAGTGAGGGCTGCTGCAGTCGTGGCAGTGGAATGGACTCAGAACAAGCACCCAGAGCACCTGTGGCTGGTGCTGCTTCTTTCCCCAATTACACTATTGCAAAGCATAATGGCAACAGTATAGAACTAGAAGGAAGTACTTCAGTATCTAAAGGAAGCAAATTAATAGTAACACAATATAGTTATAATTTTAAAAAAAAATGCCATAGCCATTTTTACTGTATCTTCTTTTTCTTTGCCAGTTTAAAAGGGTTTAGAGCAGAGGCTGACCCTTTTATTGTATTGCTGTTTTGCAGGAAGAATAGGGAGCTTTAGGGTATGAGCCTTGGTAAATCTATGACAGACAAGGTTCTTTGAGTAGATTATTTTATTCTTTGGGTTCTTTTATTAGACCAACTGAGTAGTTGGAAAAAAAGTTCTTTGCAAGCTTTTGGGTGCAATCACCCTTCTTCAGGCATAGGGAATCTCTGCTGGTCTGAGACCGCCAAGGAATGAAAGAAGCTAATTTGTGTCAGGAGGTCAGTGAGAATGTAAATAAGTGGAAATTAGGAAAACAGAAGGTAGAGAAGAGAAGGGAGGGAGAGAAATAAGGGGGGGAAAGTGAAAGGAAAGTAAGGGAGACTCTACTATACATGAGTTCTCTAAGGTAGAAAAGAAGCTGTCTGTGGAAAAGCAAATAGCTGGAAATTAGGAAGATAAAGGGTAGAAAAGGACAGGAGAGAAAGAGGGGGAAAAGAAAAGTGTAAAAGGTCAGGTCTGGCAGGTACCTGGTGAATCAGATGTCAGGCAGGTTGTAATGTGTCATAAATCCAATGTCTATATTGATAAACATATTGATATTGATAAATCTATTAACTTGGTTAAATGGTAAATTGTTATATTCAACCAACTTGTACATATAAATCTATTTGTAATGAGGTATCTCTCTTGCCTTCCACAGTGTTAGGCTCAAAAGTGAGTGTAATATATGTGAGGGGGTAGCTTTCAGCAGCTGTCATTTTCTGATATTCATCTGCTGCAGTACTTTAAAGAAAGTTTTGTTGATTGGTTCCAGCTCAGAAGACTTAGTAGTTTTTACCTCTGCCTGTGAAAGTGATGTAAAGTGCCATTTATAACTCTCAGTAAAATTGTTAGTGCTGTAGACCACAGTGGGTGGTTCTGCTCTCAGTTGCAATGTAAATCAAGAAGAATTACATGGATATCAATGGAAGTTATTTGGATTTCACTGCAGTGTCTGAGAGAAGAATTTGGCTCATTGTTTTGAAACATTCAGTATCTCATTACAGAGGGACTGCCACAGTTACTAATGAAGCTAAAAGCCAATTTGGGATCAGTGCTTTTTAATCACTTATTGTTCTTAAAATAATAAATATAGCAATAATTTTGAAATGAAAGTAGAGTAGTTCATTGGTCAAAGAGCTCATAAAAATAGAAATGCCAAGGAATCAACAAAACAGTTACAATATAAGATACTATATATATAGGTTTGGATGAAATCTATAGTGTGGTAACATATCCTCATATGGTATACATTGGAACACCTTAGCTGAAGTCAAAATCTGTATCAGTTAATTCCAGTTCAGGATACAACCTGGTGTGACTACAGATATTTTTAATTTGGGGTTTGTTCCTGCAGGGAATCACAGTATACTAACAAATTTTTTAATGAGATAAACTCTGAGAAGTCCCCAATTCCTAAGGCAAAGGGATAGTTATATAGCTATCTTTGACATGATTATACATTAGCTTCAAATAGTATCTGCTGAAAAAAGGCAAAACTATTAGCAGAGGAAAAAAATAAACTTTCTATTGTCCTCTGAAGAGAACAAATAATTCAAAATGCAAAATAATTTTGTATTTAAATTAATAAAGCAATTCTCATCTGAGACCTGGAATAGAGCCAGTGGCATTTATAGAACAGATTAATTCACTTTTTCAGATTTAGTAGGTAGCTAGCTTGAAGAAATATCCAGTAACAGTAGAATGGAAAATATTTTACTTACTTATTGCCAACACAACTCATTATTAATTATTAGCCATATTATATTTGCCCCACTGAAATTAACTGCAAAGCTCCCATCAATGTCAGTGGGATCAGGATATGACCCTATTACTACAAACATTTATATAACACCCATTAATTGATATGTAAATTAACTTTACATTATTTAAATATTACCCATAAGCGTAGCAAACCCACCTATAACAAAGGATGTGCATAGGGCAAGCTATCAAAATGGATTTGTTTCACATAACTAATCCAATGGAGCCAGACCCTTTCTTCGTTAAAAACTCCTACAAACTCCCTTGCACACAGGCACAGTCAGAGATTCAAAAGCATATGTGGATTCTGAGCTGGTTGAGAAAAATTAGTACATGATGCAAGGTGCCTAACTTTAAGCACCTAAATCTTTGATCCTGAAAACACTTGAGACTGAGCATCACTTTACTCACACAAGGTGTTCATTTAACTTGTAGGTATTTTCCATATGTATAAAAATCTGGATATACTGAAGTGTGAAGAATGAAGACCTCTGCTTTAAAAAACACTGGACTCAGGTCATATGGTACAATAAATATGGATATGTCAATAAATAGATTCAGTATTTATTGATATGTACTTACAGCTGAGGTTAAATTACACAGTGGATCTCCGAGCTGCTAAAGTGTGGAAAACAACTAGGCTCAAGTCACAAATTATTGCTGTAGCACTATACAGTAAATAAACAAAAATTCATTTCATGGTATTTCAATTTTTATGGTATTGTTCAAACCACAGTCTGTAGATCGCTGTTACTTCTACTATAAAAATTGTAATATTATAGTGGTGGCTGGTAGTGCAGCTCTAGTTAAAGGTCTGTCATTTTTTCCCCGCTATAAACCTCTATTTTTGAGAGTTTACAACTCTGTTGTAAACATGTTAGCTGAGCTAGCACATTGTAAACAACTCATGCACAGGCGTGCATGCGCAAACACAGGGCATGTGTAGAGAAAATGGAGGCCCTAAATTGAAGCAGTGGGTTTTTAAAAACACCGCTTCGATTTAGGGCAAAGTAAACCCCTGGGTCATGTACACCCACGTCTTACACATTTTGTCTTTGGAGTGCCCCTGTTCCTGCTTGTTTCCAGCTACTATACTAGTCACGATTGGGTATGCTGTTATAGGAGTGTCCGGGTCTCCTGATGACTTATCTTCTTCTAATTCTAACTCATTTAATTCATTTCTCAACTTAGTATAGGGGGTGCATGTGCGTGTAGATGCCCCTGGATTAAATGGAGATGGGTTGGCATATTCTGTTACAGCTACGGAACAGGGGAGGGATTCCCTTCACTCCTCTTCGCTTTCCAATTTTAGTCCCTCTAATAATGCATTCTTTTCACTCTCTAATCGCTCGGTTAAATGTAGGCAGCTAACGAATGCTCGCGCCATTGTTAAGAAGGCACTTTTGTAATCAGTAGCCTTTAATGGCCCTTTATAAGCTGCTTGGAGGTCGTCATATGCTTCATTAATTATTTTCTTTGTCTGTAAGTTAGTAATTTCCTTTGGTGGTGGGAAACTGTATGCTTCTATGTCTCTTGCTGATGTTAGCTTTCTTATAAGATCTTGAATATTTTGTTCTTTATCGTTCTTTAACTTACTGTGATTTAAAATAACTTGGGTAGGTGTATTTTTTGTTTCAAGCATCCAGTGCTTGGAATCTAACCTTGTTAAATGATTTTTACAACACCTTATACCCTATAAATTTGTGGTTACTTCGTAAACTTTGTTAAACCCATCTTCATTCCCTTTTTCTTGAATCTTTACTATCCACTCTCCGTTAGAATTTGAGTGGAGAATTAGATGTTGAAGGTCATTTTTCTCTTCTTTAAGTGGGCAGCTTTCCATCATACTACTGTTCGCACTCTTTGATTCTACAACTCCTGATCCTGTTCGTGACACCATGTTACCGTGTGGGTGCAGTAAAGTTACAGGGCTGAAGGGTATGGCTCGTTAGGAGTTGGAGTGTAGGAGTGTGAAGAGTAAGTACTGAGGAGATTTCTGATGCGGTTGTTATTAACTATTAAGCTTCCTTTATTACGCACAATGTATTAACTAATTTAACACTCCTTAGCTCGCTTGTACAACTGCTTAGCTTTCATAAGCAATATGAAACACAACATATGCAAACACACAAAACACAAAAATACGAGAGGAACTGCTGCTCCTGTTTCTGTTGATAATACTACAGAAGGGGATTACAAGTACAGTTATCGGTTACAACGTCTTTACTGATTTCAGAATTATTTGTATTATTCATATTTTATACTTACCACACAAATAGGTGTAGCATACTTCGTTATTCTATTTTGTTACCGAGTCAGACGAGACATTGCTGGCTTGGTGTTCCACGGCTTTTAGGTGAGACAACTTGTTCACTTAGAGTGAGATATTTGTCTTGGGGACTCTGCACAGTTGATCAGGCTGCAACACAAACTACTTGTGATTTTTCCTTCGATGCTCTGCAAGTGAGTTCTCCTCTGAATTGAGATCGCTGAATTATGCTCAGCTTATATGGAGTGAGTTGGCGTCATGGCCCCCCTTCTACTCCGCTTTGCCATAAGTCCCATATTCGGGTATGGATGCAGCATCTAGTGCTTGCCTGTTTCACTCCACTGAGTCAGTTTTGAGCAATTTTTTCTCATCTGAGCCAGTTTTGAGACTTCTCAATTGCTCTAAAGTAACTCTGTATGCTTACACCTGATTGGTGCATTAAGTTTCATTCTGTTATCTTAAGTTTCATTTTACTAGAAATCACTTACACTTACTTTGTTAAGTTTCATTTCTATATATTTATATTTATGTCCTTTCAACAATAGCTAATGGGCAACACACTTATACTCATTACTATAGCACCCTCTAGGCAGCACCCGGCTCGGGTGGTACCAGGGGGCACCACAGCCATGGAGGGAATGACTGGGTCCCCACGCGGCTTGGACAGGCAGGCTATGGGGTGGGGGAGGGGGGAAGATCAGGCTCGCCACTTTTTTTTTCTCCTTCAGTGGAGCCTGCCTTCCCAGGCAGCTGCCAGGCTGCCTGCATGGGCTGTCTGCACAGTCCCTAAGCTGCAAGGAGCCTGGTGCTTTACTCTGTGGCTGTAGGCCAGCAAACTAAAATTTCTTGGAGGTGTTTTAGTTTGCTGCACCCCAAAGACATTTAAGGAGCATTACGCTTCTGAATATGCTATAGCAGCTAGAATTAATGCGCAATATGCTGCTGACATGTGCAAACACCAAAACCATTAAAGCAGTGCAAAAGCATTTAACCCTCTTTAAAGTGTTGTGCACACATGTCCCTCGTTTTGTCTACACATGCCCACAGACACCATTTAAAACTTAAAGGAGAGAGGGGGAGACAAAAAAAAAATGGCTATACAAAAATCCCAAGTATACTGGAATAGATCCACAAAAAGAAACAAATTAACAAATTATTAGAGTAAAATCAAGACTATTTAGTACATCTACAAACAAAAGTTAGAAAAAAATCAGGCAATTCCTCTAAACTTCGAATAGGGATATAGGGTATTAAAAACTATCACTGTGGCAATAGCTTGTTGAAGCCTGCAATTTTGTGGAACAGGGCTGCTACATTGTTCAGCTTCACGGTGAAAAGCATCTGTATAAACTTGCAAACCTTGCACATGATTGGATTCCTGGCTCCTCACACATAGAATAGGCTTTCTTGCTGTAGTGAGTCAATGTGCAGGATTATACTCTTAAAATGCCACCACCATAGTAGATCCAAGGCGGGGGGCAGTGGAAGAGAGGGGGGGATGCAGTGATGCTGTGACACCCTCCTTTGGTTGTGCCACACATACTCAATGGATACGTCTGCACGTGCATTTGATCCAAGATCAGTTTACTTGCAAGCAAACTACTTGTGAGTAAATGCTCCCTGGCAGGCATCTACACATGCATGGACACTGCAATAGATTTGTTGCTCTTAGCAGCAAAACACTACTGCTATCTGCGGCCCTAAAATAGGCCCCTGCCACCACCAGGGGGAGCTTGAGGCTCTGGCTGCAGCTGCCAGCAACTGGCAGCCATCTTTAAAAGTCAGACCTGCTCTCTGCTCCCTGGCTAGGAGCAGTGTGCACATAGCAGAGGCAGCATGTGGCAGCTCTCTCCTTGCTACCTCTGCCTCCCCACACCATGGTTGCTCCAGCCTCTGCCCTTGGCAGTGATGACCAGTGCCATGGGCTCCTGCTGGCCACCATGCTGGCATGCCATGCCAACTGCTGGCTGGCCCATGGCTGTCTGGACCATCCTGGTTCCCCCATATGCAGTAACTGCCGGCTTGGCTGCAGCACACTCTCCCAGGGCCACCACAGCTGTAACCTGCCACCTGGATCCCATCTATCTGGCTGGACCCCAGCAGGGATGCCGATAATGGGCCCCTAGAGACCACTGCTGGGGCAACCTCACTCTCCTGGGCCTCCAGCCCTGCTGCCTCTGGGCTCTCCGGGACAGCCAAGATTGGTGGCTGCAAGTCAGCAGCACACCTGAGATGATAAGAGGTCACTGGAGGCATTCTGGATGACCTGGGCCACCTTCCAGGACCTCCTAGGGCAGCTGTGCCTGCACCTGGAGTGGCAAGACACCACACTGTGACCGCCTCTCTCCACAGACACCCAGCTGGTCCTCACCCCGCTCAAGCTGGCCACACTTGCCAGCTTCTGCTATGTGGGTCATCTGTTTGGGGTGATCAAGGCCACCACTGGGAAGGCTGTCCTGGAGATGTGCAGCACCCTCCGGGATGTGTTTGGGCACATGGTGCTCCACGTCCATGACCCTCTGGTAGTGGTGGTGAGGTTCTGTGCCCTGGGATTCCCCCAGTGTATCAGGGCCTTGAATGAGACCAACTTCCCCCTCACCTGTCCAACCCACAGTGACCACCCCTACTACAGCCAGAGGAGCTTTCACTCCATTATGCCCCAGGCCATTGTCAACCACTGCAGCACCTTCACAAATGTGAATGTTGGCTGGGTCGGCAGTGCCCACAATGTCTGTGTGTTTTACAACTCCACCCTGCCAGGCCTGGTGCAGAGTGGACACTGGGCATTTGTACACATGCCTGTGCTGCAGTGTCGGGTGATTTTAAAAGCTCCAGGTGCTGTGGTACATACTGTTGTATAAGCAGCAAAATGTGCATCAGCACCAAGAAAATGGCAGCGGTGTGCTTTTGAATTAAAACACATCAGAGGTATTTTATTTCAAAAGTGCACAGCTGTCATTTTCTGTGTGCTGACATACAATTCATTGCTTATACTTTTGCATATGAAGCAGTGTAGTGTGCATCAGCTCACATGTAGAGCAGACTCGATTAATTGAGACTGCTTCGACCCGCTGGATCTCCAGCACCCCGTGGGATGAAAAAGTACATGTATAAATGTCCACTGTGCCCACAAGGCCTGACCTTTATGCAGCACTGCTGTACCAACAGGTCATGCCCACATTCCTACATCTGGCTTAACAGCCTCTTCTAGACATGAGCATTGGAGCACCCACCCTGTGTGAATTGGTGTTGCACCTCAACCTCACTTTACAGTGTGATGAGGCTGCCAGTCTCCTTCGTGGACCATTTGGGGCCCTAGGTGATGGGCACTTGTGTCACTGATGGTGAGGCCATCGGGGCCCTGACAGCTGCTCTCTGGGCCTCTATGCAGCTGTCCATGTGCTGCCAGGTCTGGGTAGCTGCCTGCAGTGCCCAGTATAGAGGCACACTGTGGGACTGGCTGACGCACAGTGAGGCAATGCCCCACAGCATCTGCAGGCTCTAGGCAGGCTGCTGGGGGTGGGCTGCAGGCAGCCAGGAGCTGCTTGCATCTGGGCCTGGGTTCTGGCAGAAGCCAGGACCAGCCTGCAGGCCTGAACAGTGTGGGTATGACAGGGGCTCAACACTGCAGTGCCAGGCAGCAGTACCAGGGTGCAGGCAGGCTGGTGCAGCAAGGCTACAGCCTGCACAGGGGGACACAGGGGCTTGGATTGGCCTCAGGTTGCCTGCATATGCCCAAGGGATCAGATTGCCTGCAGACTTTAAGAGCCTGAGGCTGGGGAAGGCATAGAATCAGCCCAGCCCTGGGACAGGACAGGCTTCCAGCTCAAAGTGCTGAGGCTATCCTTAAGCTGGCCCCTGAGTGGTGGGGCTGACCAAAAGCAAATCTGCTCCAAGGTGGCATCTACATCTATATTACTATGGTGTATATACTTGTAAGTTTATTTGCTACTTGCATTTGCAAGTACCAAATTTACTTGCAAGTAGCATCATTTACTGTTCAGTAAGCATGCACAGAAGTAGATGCACATACATACTGCACAATAAACTACACCACTTTGCAGTAAAGCATCTCATGTAGATGTGCCCAGTGAGCTCTCCAAGTTCACCAGCTGAAGAGTGTAGGTCCTGACGGAGCTCCCTATGCACAGTGAGCTCATTGGAGCTTGGAGAGCTGATGGCATGTGTAACACTGAAAGGGCCAAGGCAGATCAGTGGGTGAGCTCACAGCATGTATAGACTCTTGCTTTCCCAGGAGAAACTTTCCTGGGAGTAATATAATCTCAATTATTCCTAAATTATTTTTCTCATAGAGCAACCATTTATACTCTGGGAGATTTTTTTTCCTGGGGGAGCAGCAGCTCTTCCAAGAGAAACTGAATGTCTGTACAAGACCTTAGAGAGCTCTCTGGACATGGAGAGCTCTTGAAGGAGCTGTGCTACCCAGCTGTGAGTTCAGTGAGCTCAACATGCATGTGTTGCACAGACAAAAGAAGGGCGTTGCCATCTCTACCCTCCAGTCATGGATCCACACATGAAATCACAACCACAAAACAAAGCTTTGAACAGTAGAATCAATATTTCAGAAACCAGCAGCTCTCCATGATTCATGTAGACAGCCATGTTTTAATTTTATTTCCAGATCATCATTTTACCAGAGATCTTTTCATCTACCTATTCCTATTAACAGTTCTTTTCAGCCTGCAATAACTTCCCTCTTCTCTCCCCCATTCAAGATACTTCACTATTTTTCTTCCATCCATAACAACTTTTATTAAATATTTCTAAAAAATAGACCTCCCCCCCCCCCCCCCAAGGTCTGTCGCTTTAACCTTCAGGTATCACTTGAAGTGACTGGAGAAGTCTCAGGGATCTCCCCTACATTAATTCAGGATTCCAGTCCTGTAAAATATTAAGATGTTTCTATTATTTGTTCCTTCCATTTTGGTTATGGCAGGATTACAGGACAAAATTTATTTGAAGTGTATAATGACGTTCAACAAAATAATTTTTGCTATTATGATTTTTCTGAAGACAAAACCTTTATACTTTTAGAAAATGTATTTGTTGCTATAATATTACAAAGTATAGATATTATTTGCCTTAAATCATTTCTGTGTTCTTTTTTCAAATATTAGTGGGTGTTATGAAGGACACAATTGACCTGTGGGGCAATGTTTGATATTTGAAAATGTGTAGATATTTGAAAATGTGTTTACCTTCTTCACTGGAACAAAAAAAATGCAGACTTTTAAAACATTTTTGCAAATTTAAAATGTTGCCAGAGTTGTTATTTTTAAATATATTTTGATTAAAGAGACAAGGGAGTACCTTGGGCCTCAATTTTCTTCCTAGTAAAAATAAAACTATTGATTCTGGTAATGTAAGATGCCTAAATATTTTGACCATCTAATGTTTAAACGGTACTATTTTAAAACAGTAAGATGAACTTCAGGGATGAAATGTTTGAAACACCATTTGAAATATGTGTTCTGTTCAGAAGCAAGAGCATCCGGTTTCATTCCAAGTTGAAAGACAAATGGGAGGAAAGTCTGGAAATTGGTGGTAGTTATATACTGTAGAAGGGGTTTTGCCACTATCTTCTCAATAATCTTGTACAAGACCATAAAGGTTTTAAACTGGCCATACAAGGATGCAAGGCCAATTTAATTTTTTCCTCCCGGTATCAGTCAAACCACCAATATCTGAAGCAACCGCATAGCATCTGCTGGCAAATTCTGACCTTTTTAACGGCTTCTGTTGAATGCAGTCTACTGTGCAGAGATATAAATTTCCACCCCTACTGCTACTTGTATTACATGATGTTTCAACATTCCAAGATAAAAAGGCAGCAGCAGCAAAAATAAATAAATAAATAAATAAAATAAAAAGGCTAGCAATAGCTTTTCATGTGCAAACCTATTGATTCTAAGAAGCTGGTAAAGAGCAACATTACAATGATTACAGACTTGCACTTGGAAACGGTAAAGGGGCATCACATATGTATCTATTACAGAAAATGCATGACAAAGTTGTACAATACCATTTTTTCTGGTCAGATAATTGGTCTTACAGATGAGAGTGATTTTGTTCCCAGGGAGCTCTGGAAGCATTGTACTTCTCTTCACAGCTTCAGCAGAGTTAGTCAAGATTTGGAATGTTCCACAGGAAACACGATATTTAATTTTATAGCTAGATAAAAGTATACACATTTTGATAAGATCAAAATATTCCTTCTTTCCTTTATCATGTCAACTGTTCTGTTATAAACATGACAGTTAAAATGACAAAATGGTAATCAATATGAAGCAGATTTGACTGAGAAAAAATAATTAAGTCAAGTATGTGACTAAAAATATATTCACAATTTTCACTTTATAGTAAATTTTGAAATGCTGGCTTTGCAGTTCAGGACAACAGGGGCACAAGGCAGCTGGACATTCAGGATAGTTGTGATACATGGGGCAAATGGCAATTTCCACTGCCACTGGTGTGATTGTGTACCTGTGGCTTTTATTTTTCCACATTCCTTCTCTGATACTGAAGTTGGTTTCTGTTGCCCTGCTTTAATTATGCTACTGAAGGACAAAAGGAAATCTGAACAGCAATAAAAGTAAAAATTTTACTCAAACTGGAAATTTGGAGTTTTGAACACCTACATCACCCTGACACCCTGGACTATCATGAGATCTTTTTAAGGGTACTGTGGGGTACTAGGAGATATTAGCACAGTTAGGTATACAAAAACCTACATATGACTTACAAGATAAACACAGAGACTTCAAATGGGAACCCATAGTATCAAAAGCATTTTTAACTGTTGTGATCTTTCTCACTTCTTTGCAAAAGAACAATCACTCTATTATTTTCCCCATAGGCAAAAACCAATTGAAAAATAAGAGCTGGCATTTTCCAAAGGGGTGTTTTGAGTCTAATGAGTGGTGCCTTGAGGCTAGAAAGGTTGAGAATCACCATGCTGGTAGCTCCCAGCAGGGCATGAACTCACGCCATCCTAATGCCAAAACACAATACTTCAACAGAAGAAACTGCACAAGCTTGAACAATTCTGCCATCTATGGCTTCAACTGCTTAATGGAGTCATTTATTAGCTTTTCTCTGCTAGGCCATGAAAAAGAAGTTATTACAGAAATACTTTAAGAAAATTATTTCTGAATATATATGTAATAGGGGACCTCTACCCTGTTAGCAATCAGAGGGGGACCAGGACTTTTGAAGCCCACAGGGGCATACTGCTTTAACAGCCAGCCCCAATAGGAACTCCAGCCTTGAGGCCTGGACCTGCTAAGTACCTTGGGAAGGCTGCAGGGCAAGAACAGTCCAACAACTCATTAGGCTGAACAGGATCCTCTGGGCACATCTCCAGGGGCAGCAGTCAGATGACCAAAAGTTGCCAGGCTTGGCTGCATATCAGTAGGAGAGATGGCTGTACTTTAAAGAAGCCTTACTGAAAGTGCAGAAAACAAACCATCCTGATGTACAGGAAGATTACCAAACATTTCTGAAGACCTACTTGGCTTAGCAGGGAACTCTTCAGTAAACTAAATCACAAAAAGGAAGCTAACAAGAAGTGGAAACTTGGATAAATAACTAGGGAGGAGTATAAAAGTATTGCTCAAGCAGGCAGGGGTGGAGTCAGGAAATCCAAAGCACAATTGGAGTTGTAGCTAGGAAGGGATGTGAAGGGTAGCAAGAAGGGTGTCTACAAGTATGTCAATAACAAGCGGAAGTGTGGGTACCTTACTGAATGTGGGAGGCAAACTAGTGACAGATGATGCAAAAAAGGCTGAAGTACTCAATGCCTTTTTAACCTCAAATCTTCACAGGCAAGGTCAGCTCCCAGACTACTGCACTAGGCAGCACATTTTGGGGAGAAGGTGAGCAGTGAAAAGTGGCAAAAGAACAGGTTAGGAACTATTTACAAAAGCTGAACATATACAAGTCCATGGGGCTGGATGGGATGACCCCAAGATTGTTGAGGGAGTTGACTGATGTGATTGCAGAGTCACTAGCCATCATCTTTGAAAACTCATGGCAATGGGGAGAGGTCCCAGAATGATTCAAAAAGGGCCAAAATAGTGCCCATATTTAAGAAAGAGGAAAAGGAGGTTCTAGGGAACTACAGGCCAGTCAGCCTCACCTCAGTCTCTGGAAAAATAATGAAGGAGATCCTTAAGGATTCCATTTCTAAGCACTTGGAGGAGAAGAAAGTAATTAGGAACAATTGGCATAGATTCACCAAGGGCAAGTCATTCCTAACCAACCTGGAGATAACTGGTTTTGTGGAGGTAGGGAGACCAGTGGATGTGCCGTGACTTGATTTTAGGAAGGCTTTTGAGATCATCACCCACAACATTCTCACAGGCCAGCTAAGGACATACAGGCTGGCTGAATGGACTGCAATGTGGACAGAAAATTAGCTGGAGCATTGGGCTCAGAAGGTAGTAATCAATGACTTGATGTTTAGTTGGTGGCCTGTATCTAGTGGAGTTGGTCCTGGGGAGCTGGTCCACTTTTGTTCAATACCTTCATCAATGACCTGGAAGATGGCATAGAATGCACCCTCAGGAAGTTTGTATATGACACAAAGCTGGGGGGAGTAGTAGATACACTTGAGGGTAGAGTTAAGATTCAGAGTGACCTAGACAAATTGGAGAATTGGGCCAAAATAAGTCTCAAAAGGTTTGACAAGGACAACTGCAAAATCCTGCACTTCGGAACAAACAATCCCATGCACCAGTATAGGCTGGGGGGCAGCAGCTCTTCAGAAAGGGATCTGGGGGTTACAGAGGACAATAAGCTGAATATGAGCTGACAGTGTGCCCTTGTTGCCAAGAAGGCTAATGGCATATTGGGCTGCATTGATAGGAGTATTGCCAGCAGGTCAAGGAAAGTGATTATTCCCCTTTATTCAGCACTGGTGAGGCCACATCTGGATTACTGTGTTCAGATTTGGGCCCCCCACTACAGAAAGGATGTGGATAAATTGGAGTCCAGCAGAGGGCAACAAAAAAGGTGAAGTGGCTGGGTCCCACGGCTTATGAGGACAGGCTGAGGGAACTGGGCTTATTTAGTCTAGAGAAGAAAAGACTGAGAGAGGTTTTAATAGCAGCTTTCAAGTATGTGAAGGGTGGTTCCAAAGAGGATGGAGCTAGATTGGACTGTATTCAGTGGTGGCAGACTGGCAGATGATAGAACCAATGGTCTCAATTTGCAGCAAGGGAAGTTTAGGTTACACATTAGGAAGAATCTTCTCACAAAGAGGGTTGTAAAACACTGGAACATGTTACCCAGAAAGGTGGTGGAATCTCTATCCTTGGAGGCTTTGAAGACCCAGATAGACAAAGCCTTGGCTGGGATGATTTGGTTGGGGATGGTCCTGCTTTGAGCAGGGAGGTCCCTTCCAACCCTAATTTTCTATTATTCTAAGCCCACTCTGAGCTGGGGTTGGCAGTCCAGGCCTGCAGGCTTCAGAGGAAGGAGATGGGAAGCAGACCTGGCTGCCAGGGGAAAAAGGAGGTACCCTTGGATTGGGGGGGAAGTCAAAGCCACCACTCCTTATGAAGGTGGCAGTGGTTATGACCCTGTGAGGGTTGATTTTGAGAACCAGATGGTTAATCCTCTGTGTGTTACTTTTCCTTTCTTTAAGCTTGTGACCAGAGGATTGAGTTGTGGTTGTAGGGGAGGTTGGGAAGTACAGAGCAGAATGCCAGGAGTACTCTGTACTTGTGAAACCAGCTTTGGTTGGAGGCACGTGGGGCTGCCCCAAAACCCAGAGGCCTCAGCAGTGGACCTGAGCTAAGACAGTTCAACCAGATAAAAAGAGCAGAGGTCAAGAAGAGACAAGGATTTGGAGCCTGAGAGCCCCAATGTCTACAGGAAACCCTCAGTATTCATGGGTTTAGCATTCGCAGTTTCAAATATTCGCAAATGCCGAACCCACATTTTAAATACACTTTAAATACTTACCAGAGCTCCTCAGGAGATCCATGCTTGCTGCCACTGGCCTCCCACCACCATTGCCGGGCTCCTGCCACTGCTGCCATCACCGTGCCCCCTCCAGCTGCCAGAGGCACTGCATTCATGAACCATTTGTGGGGATCACAGGAATGTATAGCCCCTGTATTTGGGACTAGGATCCCCTACTAGGGGTGAACGAGAGTCACCTGAGATGAACATGAGCCTTCAATACGATGCTGCAGCTAGTAAAGTGACAGAAATGCTGGCTTGCATCCATAGATGCTTCTCAAGCAAATCCCAGGACGTCATTCTCCCCTTGTACTCAGCCTTGGTGGGGACGCAGCTGGAGTACTGCATCCAGTTTTGGGCTCCACAATTCAAAAAGGATGTGGAGAAGCTTGAGAAAGTCCAGAGAAGAGCCACGTGCATTATCAGAGGTCAGGAAAACAGACCTTACGACAACAGGCTGAGAGCCCTGGGGCTCTTTAGCCTGGAAAAGCGCAGGCTCAGGGGTGATCTGATGGTCACCTATAAGTTTATCAGGGGTGACCACCAGTATGTGGGGGAACGTTTGTTCACCAGAGCGCCCCAAGGGATGACGAGGTCGAACAGTTATAAACTACTGCAAAACTGTTTCAGGCTGGACATAAGGAAGAATTTGTTTACTGTCCGAGCCTCCAAGATCTGGAATAGCCTGCCATCAGAGGTGGTTCAAGCACCTACACTGAACACCTTCAAGAAAAAATTGGATGCTTATCTTGCTGGGATCCTATGAACCCAGCCTACTTCCTGCCTTCGGGTGGGGGGCTGGACTCAATGATCTTCTGAGGTCCCTTCCAGCCCTAATGTCTATGAAATCTATGAGTGTGACCATGGGGGGTGGCTGGAGATCATGTTCTTTAGCCCCTAAGGTGACTAAGAACCTCTTAATGAGGGAATATACCCATGGGGTGAAGGCAGAGAAGTAAAAGACACCAATGAATAGGCCACCCTGACTCCTACGGGCAGCCCCACTTTCATATATGCAACATCAAGTCATGGCAAGAGATAGAAGGCAGAGGTGGCTGGGGAATATGGGCAGGCCTGTCTGGCCACTAGGGGTGCCAGATTCCAGGGAGGGCAGAATACCAAAGCCTATTACAACATGTCAATAGTTTTGACATAAAAAGCTGGCAGATGATACACAATATAGGGCATTGTTCATGAGTTTTGTAGAAGCAATACACATCAGGTACACCTAGCTCCTTGTGTACAGTTCTTCAAAACAAATGGTTAATAGGAATTGGGCAATAGCCCTGACTTGTTCTTAACTCTCTGGGATTAGCTATTGGTTGTGTGGTTCTTGGAGAGACTACATTTGGGCCTGGGTGATATTTATCATGAGTCTTAGTCCCTGATCCCTGAAACTATTTGTGTGCTTAACTTGCACCTAAATTCTTACAGAACCTTTGTGCCTTGACCAAACCAGACAGGCATGAGGGCCAGAGATAACCTCCCTCTAGGTATAGGCCTAATTTCATGTACAAGTTAATAAGCAACACTTTTATTATTCCCTTATCAAAAAATGCCAACTAAAACACAATACATAATAAAATACTTTGCTCTCTGTCTTCTTGTCTTGCCTGCAGAAATCCTACTGAAATCACACATTTTGTAAATGCTTGCTGGAACAGCTATGATTAGATTCCAGCTGTGAGCTGCATTTTCTAGACCATAATTTTTCTTCATGGATGAGTCAGAAAGGGTTACTGTATTAACCACACAGCATGGGACCGTTGAATCCTGGCCTATGTTAGGGTCTCTCACTTGCAAATGCCAGACTGCCTTTGTGTTCTCAAGATGAGTCAAAATCACTTTGCCAAGTAATATTTGCAGTGATAGTCTAGGATGGTTTTCTGTGCTTAGATTTCTTTATTGCTGCAGCCTTGGATAGCTATAGGGAAGGGAAGAGAACATTTTTCAGCCAGTTCATTCTGGAACTAGATTCCAAACTGAGTGCAATAGACTTAGCAACTAAATTGTCTAACCTGTTTTTCCACTCTTCCTTCGCACTTCCAGCTCCAAAAGAGTTTTTCAAGTTTCTCTTATCCTTTTTTTATTCAATTATCTATTAATTTATTTGATCTTTTATTCACCTGTTAACGAGATCAGAGAGGCACTCAGGATAAGCTTCTTATTCCATACTTTAAAAATCCTGAATCTTTTCATTCCATCCAGGAAGAACACACACCAACTGCTGAAACTTCCTTAGCCTGACTAAGGGTTTTTGAACCTGAAAGCTTGCTTAATAACTATTCTCCAACTATTTTGGGTTGGTCTAATAAAAGATATCAGATTCACCCAAGGAACCTTGTCTGCCTATGAAAAAACCAACACATTTACAGGATATAGAAAATTAAACTCCTTGTCTACCAGCAAAGAACTGAATTCTACCCTTGAACTTGTATACACTGTTCCCTTAAATCTGATGGGAAATGTACGTGTACAGTTGAGCAAAATTTATTCTGCAGAACAGAATGGTCTTCCAAATCCCCAGTAGTTTGATTCACGTTATGTTGGACCTTAGTCCACTCGCATTTATAACATAGGAATATGAGCTAGCATATTCTTCACTGTGAGACACTTGTTTCAGCCACTGGGCTATCCTCACTCTGTTGTGCATTAAAAGTAGTGTTTTCAGAAGAAAATGAGAAAGCTACTTGGAAAATAGTAGTTTTTTCTAGTGCCTTTTTTTTTCTTACTAATCTGCAAATAAATAAATAAATAAGTAACCCTAAAGCCTTCAGAGGGTTAAGAAGAGAGAAGCTGTTTACTACTGACTTTGCTTTCTTTTAATCATTGTCCTATCTTCTAATGCAGTAGGTTTATATCATCATTGGATGCAATCATGTGAAATGTACAAGTATAAGAGTGTAAAGGGGTGGGGGGGACCACCTTGTGCTATAAAATAAAACATGATCAAAGCAGATACATTGATTCATGAGTCAGATTCTTTGGTTTATTAAACTGAGAAACTCTGCCTATTTTATCAAATGCAACTGGAATCAAATTAATCACTATGTACTAAAGAATATAACTGAGTCATAAGCAACTATGGATATGCTCTAAACAAGATTAAAACTAGACAGGTATTGATATATGAAACACACACTGTTTCTGCACAGGGAAATGATGATTTTGTTTGGTTTTTTTTCCTGTTTTTTCTTTAATTAATATGTATAAAGACTCTCTTCTTTTGGGCCTAGACTCTTTAATGGTGCAAGGCTGGAGGCTTAATGATACCCATTCCAGCTGAGATAATTGCCCAGATGTATGCAAAAAAGTATTCAACTGTACCCTGTGGACTGATGTAGAAGATGGATCACCTTACTGTGACAAAGATTTGGAAAACTTATGCTTTTTTTTCCTCCAGAAGTTACTCTGTCTCTGTGTGACTACAACCTTCTTTAACATCATGGCAAGCATTAACTGCCTTCACTGAACCCCCAATGTCCATACAGAAAAAGCTCTCATCCATCTCCAGGAAATTTAAGTTCATATTAACACTTTCTTTGTGTTTGGGGGAGTCTAGAGAGCCTAAGTGATGATGCCATATCTCATGGTTCAGGGTGGGCTGACTGAAACTTTTAATAGATGGCATCAGCCTTATGCCCAGTGAACAGATATCCAATTACAAAAATCCCTTTAATGACTGGCAGAAATGTTTAACTGCAAGTGTCACATTGACAGCCTCAGCCCAAGGCCAAGTTCTAAATGAAGATGGAATTGTCCCTGCAGTAATATTCCACTACAACAAGGATGCGGGTGACACTTGGAGAAGCTCCTATAGGGAAGATGTTATCACTACTGCTTGAGCAGTACCCATTCTATAGCTCAGCAGAAGCTTTGTTTTACAGGTCTGTGAAATTATTTCTATTGAGCTGATTTAAAATATTAAGAAGGAGGAGAATATTTTCCCTTTTTGCAAAATGCATGCCAATTTCAGTGATGTTAGCTGGTTCTCGTATGGCATTGTTCTGTACTGAATGAGCATAGATTTAAGCATATTTCATCCAATTTTATTCTTGTTACAGATTGAGGAGGAAGAGATATTCATTCACATCATCAGAATGGATTGTGTTAGTGAACACTGTGGTGCTAATGGTGCTGAACAATCAAATAAAACTGGTGAAACCTTTGACTATCTCCATTAACTAGGCTAATCTCAGGTAGGTGAAGGGCCTCATTCAGCCTATCTAAGCCAGAACACTTCACCTAGGACAGTCAAAGGCTTCAGTCATAATTGCCTTTTCCAGATCTGCTCTGTGGCAGGGGACTGTGGAGAATCTGTATTTTTTCAGCTGTAGTTTGGATAAGGAGGTGTCCTCTATCTTCCTTTGAGGTTTTCCTATCAGTGGCAGAGTACAAATTGACTGCTGAGGCTGTGTTAGTAGAACGAGAGCTACAAGAAAGATGATTGAAAAGGTATAAAAGGTAAATCTAGGGTGTATCTCTACAAATTTTCTCAGCTCAGGTCAGCAGTGACACAAAGATTGAATATAGCTTCACATACCATCACAAAGATAAAAATCATTTTAATAGTAGCTGCTGCTTTCAGTAGAAAATACCTCAAAGTAGAACACTTTGAGAACAACCTTATGATAACATTCTTTTCTTTATTTATTCTCAATTCTAATTCCTCCCTCCACCCCCATTTGGAAGCTATATGTAAATGTTTCTCTCATGGTGCCATTTTACCTCAACTTTTCCTTTGAAAAGAAACTATTTTGCTTTCAGAAGTTATTGGACCTTTTATGGAGGATGAATAAAGACACACAACTGAACTGATTAATTTGTGCCAGTTACACATCAGTGTAAATCTAACATCAGAGTTTCTTTATTAAAGTCATAGCTGCTGGGTTGATAGGGTGGCAATAGATACATCTGGTCAATTCGTTAGCCAGTAGGGGGCTAAAAATCACCCCATTTGGAACTGGACTATTGGGTCAACCATTAATTGGGCGGTGCTAATTAGGCACTAATTAAGTTCAGTTCCAACAGATAGGTATCCCTGGGTGGGCCCCCAGCCACTGGTTAATTTAGTAATTGGTTGTACTTGACTAATTAACGAGGGCAGGAAAGTTTAGTGGCACTTAACTGCCATTTTGTGTAAGGATTTTTAGGACAGGTCTGTGTGAGGAAAACAGCTCCCATCAGCACCATTTGCTGTACAGTGAAGGTTGTTCTTTAGCAACATCTAGGGAATGGATTAGTATATAGCAGCAGTGAGCAGGGACCTTGGCCAAGACCGTCAGTACTGAAGGCAGTATGCAAGATTTTGAAAACTGGCTAATAGAAGAAGTAACCCTGAAGAATCGATGCCTCTGTTCCACAGACCAGTGTATGGTCTGGAAGCAGGGAGAGTTGGGCAGAGATGCTCTAGGGTATAAAAGATTATGTAACAAGTTTTCAGAGTGGAAAATCACAAAAAGCCAATCAAAGAAAGCCATGAAAAAAGGAGCCATCATAGGCTTATGGGAAGTCTCAAAGCATTTTACTAGAGAGGGTAAAAGACTAGAAGAACCATATGCAGAACAAGAAAAGAGATATGAAGCTCACAAAGAGGATGATGTTCAAGAGATTTGTGGCTTAAAAGCCTAAGTTAATAAGCTTCTCCAAGAATCTGAAAATGATGCTGAGATAATTATAAATCTTCATAGCCACATCAAGAAGCTAGAAAGGAATTCGGAACAAGTAGCCAGAGACAATAGAGAATGGGAAGGAAAAGCAGCTGATGCATAAGCCACCTACAGGGTACTACAGAATGAAAACATAGGCCATAACTGACCATTCCACTTGCCAGCAACAGATCGCTGAACTAAGCAGCCAACTTCAGATCTAGTGAGGGTGTCACATCCTGAAAGTGCAGCCTCCACAGTGTGTGAACCAAGGATATGAATCAGATATAGAGTCTTTGAACATGTCGCACTCTGATGAAAGACAGCAGCATTCTTGCTTAGATATTACATCTAGTTCAAGGACCAGTGCTCCAAAGGGATCTCAAGGATCTGTGACCTCATCCAGAACTCACTGAGTGGAAAAAGTAAAATCAAAAAGCAAGAAAACACCTGCACCCATGGGTCCTGTAAAATGTACAGTAGTGGAGACAGCAGGAGGAAGATCAAGAACCGAATGAGTCACAAGTTCTTTCAAGGCGGATGAACTGATGGCCCTCAGTAAACAGCTGGGAGGGCTAAATAGGGAAAACCTGGTGAACTGGCTGATGGAAGTTGATCTTTTGGGTGACAGTCAACAGTACACTATACCAGATCTTGTGGATTTAGCGCATGCCTGCATGGCTTATAAAGACTTTGCAGCCCTGCCAGTGAAGGTACAAATTCGCTCCATTGAAAGTGAACAAGAACCACGTGAAGCCTTATTCAAATTATTCTATCCCGGTGCACCACTGGAAGTTTTGTACTTTGAAGTACAGTGAAAGGTTGAAAGACCTGAGTCCTATATTCAGAAGAAAAGGTTGTTGCTTGAGGCTTTTGATACAATCAAAAAGAAGGCGTGCACCAAATTATGATAACCCAGAGTTCTTAAAACAATTAGTAAAAGGCTTTGTAAAAGGTATAGAGGTATACCTTGGAATGGCATGGAGGCACTTAACCTACAAAGAGGTACAAGAAATTGCTGCAGAAGCACTTCAAGCCCTAGAAGACAACAAGAAAGGAAAAATAGCAGCTGTCCAGCAAAAACCAGAAATAAGATCCTTGAATCATAAATCAGGGAAAGGAAAGTAAAAATAAGAAATCAGTGCAAATCACATAAGACAGCATCAATATGGATAAAAAGGGTACTTCACAAATAAGGAATCCATGGCCCAAAATTGCCAAGGTGTCATTTAAGGAAGAAAGATATAAGCGTCAGTCAAGTTCTGGAAAGGAATCAGATGCGCCAGATGTTAGGGAGTGGAAGCTGCGTAAGAGTTTCCAGAAGGGAAATAATTATCGGGGCACTTTGGAGCCTACTTTGAGATTGCTTCTATGTAAATAGGCTTTGAAGCACTATGATTATGCCACGATTGACAGAGTTAGTAACGCATGGTTACTAGAAATGCATACCAAGATGGAACGCAAGCACAAGCAGGACAAGCCACACTATGAGGGCTCTCCACCACCCCTGATTCTTGCTTGTTCTTAATCGGATTAGGTCAGCCCAGCATTTTCTGGTACCCTTCCGACAACTCGGATTTAGCTAATTGGATCGTCCATCCAAATCTGATTACATTGGTGTTCCTGGATGGGAAGAAAATGCTGAGGCATGAAGCCACCGTGTTCATGGGCAGAGGTGCTGCATTTTTCCTTGTTTCAGTTGAAATTTCCCGGTTCCATGATTGGGAAGTGAGGATGTGAAGAGATTTAGAGGGATTCAATGGAGCAAATTCCCAAATTGGATTTTCTGTTCCCAAAAGATTCTGGATCGGAGAAAAATCCAGAAGGGTATCATTTGGTCTTGCCAACTTGTCCGTGGTAGCGATAATTGGCAGTGATGTCCTCACCAGATTTGGGGTATTGACTACCAAAATTATTGTTTGTGGACCACAAGCATGCAGAACAGTGATAATCTAATGTCTGAATCAATATCTGAAAAGATTGTGTACAGATGTGCAGTAATAAAGGCTAAAGAAAATCTGGTGCTGCCACCTAGTTTGTCAGAAGACATCAACAGAATATGTGAAGAGTTCCTGGCAGTTTGGGCTTTGCACAAACTGCACTGTGGAAAAGTGATAGCAAACAGCTGTGTGGTTAGACCTGATCCAATCCCTCAGAAACAGTACCGCTATCCTAAAGAGGCTGAACCTAGCATATTCAATGTCATCAAGTCCCTATTAGAACAGGACGTCATTACAGAGATGCAATCAAGGTGTAATGCATCAGTGTGAACCATATGAAAGCCTGATGGGGCCACCTGGGGATCCACAATTCCCCTGCCCTGTGTCAAAAGCATGTTTGCCAGATGTGGAAGGCACTTCCAGAAGCAGATCAAGAACCAAGTGATATCATACTTGATGACATTCTAATAACGGCTAGAACCAGGAATCAATGCATTGAGAGAACTCAGGCAATTTTAAAAATTATTGCGAATGCTGGATTTGTGATTAACCCAGCAAAAGCTCAATTATGTCAAAGACACAGTCCATTATTTAGGTCTGGAATTAAATTCTCGAGGAGGATACCCAGATGTTAACCTCATCCAGTTGATTCAAAACCTGCCGGTGCCGGAGGATGTGACCACTTTGAGATTATTCCTTAGCTTGGTCAGATTCCTACATGATTTCATTGAAGATTTTGCAACTAAGACAGCTTCCTTATATTGTCTATTGAAGAAAGACGTCCTGTGGAATTGGCCAAAGAAAGTGATGATATCCACTACTTGAAGGAACGTGTGGTAAAAGCTCCATCTCTATTATTTCCTGATATATCAAAACCATTTGTATTGGAACTGGCCTCCACTGCAGATAGTATTAGTGCCATCTTGTCTCAAGATCCAGGTACAGGGTGACGACCAGTAGCCTATGAGTCACAAGTGCTTACAGAGGTGGAACAATAATTCTTACCATGTATGGGCCTTCACCAAGTGGGAATATTTGGACAGACTTGTGCCTGTTGCTCTGAAAACACAATGTTTTCCAAACAAATATGTAATTTCTGGCAAGATCAAGGACTCAGTAGTTTTGTCCCCTCGTATTGCACGGTGGACTTTGGCATTGCTCAACCATAATGTGAAGGTGGAAACAGTTACCATACCACCTGTCATGCCTTATGGGATAATTGTGAATTGTAATAATGACATATGTGATGTAACAAATGTTAATGTTAACCATGAGCATCCATTATTCTGTAAAGGTGATTGAGTGGCAGAAGTCTTTGTCTCAGGTAATAATTATGTACCTGAACAAGTAGACCAAATTCAGTATGTCTGGTTGACTGATGGAAGTTCCTTTTATAAAATGGGGGTTCAAAAGACTGGATTTGCCGCTCTACAGGTGGACATTAAGAATCACAGTGCTATTAAGGTGATTAATGGTTACTGTAAGTTTACCTCTGCTCAGGTAGTGGAGTTGGTAGGCATCATCATGGCCATCAAGAATACTTCTGTTAATGCCTCAGTGGGACTATTCTCTTATAGTAACTGGGTTGTGTGGGCTTTGTCACATTGGCTTCCAGTATGGCAAAGTCAAGGTTATCATACCTCAGATGGCAAGGCGGTAAAATATGCATATTGCCACACAACTGGCACCAACAGAAGTTTACCTGTGCAGTTAGGTAAAGTAAGGGCATACCAAAAAGAAGGTATAGTGGCTAGGCTTAACCATCAAGCAGATGCCTATGACAAAGAAGGGGTACTCATGGACCATGAATAGAGGTTGCCCAACACAGTTAATGTTTGTCCTGTGTCCAAGCTCACGCCTGGTCCTGCCTCAATCAATTTAACTGAGCTTTAAGAAGCAGGACCCTTTGATAGCCAAATTAGCAGAAATTGGCAAGCACAGACAATGGTGCATCTCGCAAGATCCTTCTGGTGTACTGATGGCTCAGTGCCCTAGCTCACCCATTGTGTGGATGGCTCCAGAACAGGTCCACCAAGACTTTACTCATATGGCTCATAGAGTTGGTAATTTTGGTCTGGGGAAAACAGTGACCAGATTGCTAAAGATTGTATGGTGGCCTGGTATTGTAAAGGATACTCAGAATTTCATTAATACCTGCATTGTATGTGCAACTAATAATGCTGATCTTCAGGTAAAGAAGGGACCCCTATCTCACTGTAGGATTATAGGCCTGCGGCATACAATCCAAATAGATTTTATTGGTCCATTGCCTGTCACACAGTATGACAACCGGTACCGTCTGGTAATTGTGGACACATTTACCAAATGGGTTGAAGCATACCCGTTAAGATCATGTACTGCCATGGCTACCACTAAGGCATTAATCCTGTAATCCTTCATGAGATGGGGAATGCCTGTAGTAATGGAATCTGATCAGGGACCGCATTTTGTTGGAGAAATTACTAGACAAATGTGTAAGGTATTTAATATTGACCAATGATTATACATCGCCTACCACCCGCAATTATCAGGGTTGGTAGAGCGAACTAATCGGACCATCAAAATGGGACTTAGAAAGACCATTAATTCAAATGGCAAGGATTGGGATGTAAAACTCCTACTAATATTACTGGCATTATGAGGAACTATAGCTGTTCATGGTTACACCCCACACATGGCAAACACTGGATGAGAGATGAGAACGCCAGAGGCCTGGTTTGTTACTACTGATGTACCGACTGAATTCAACCCTGTAATTTGTAATAATCAGTGGACTAATACTATGCTCAAAAGTATTAAACAAATCCATTTACAAGTCACCAGCAATCTGAACCAAAATCAGCAGAATATGCACAAGCACTTTGGACCTTTCAGAGTTATCAAATGGTATGTGGGAACCAAGGTCATGGTGCATTGCTATAAACAGCAGGAACATTGCCTGTCACCTTTGTTGGAAGGATCCTTCCCAATTGTAGTTAAAATTAGTCCTACTGTATATGGGGTGAAAGTGCCTCAAGATAAGGTGGTGGTAAAATGGTACCATTCTTCACAGCTGAAAGTGTGGAAAGGTCCTTAAGATAATAATGCCAACATGAAACCTACATTCCAGCTAAAATAAAATTGTGCTCCAAAGGAATGGCTGGTTATTTGTATGAAGATTTTGTACCACCAATTTTGGACCCTTGCTTAAAGAGCTTAGCTGAAAACATGTCAAAATATTCATTTTCTGTTACAAGGTTTAGTGGATTCAATGGTACCATAATATGTTATGTTAGTCCTCAATGTATTTGTATAAGTACAGATTGTAATGAAGTCCTCATGAATGAACCGTATGTAATACCCATTAGCTCACACAATAGAACCATTTGTGCTTGTCACATTACTAATGTTAGCTTCTGTAATGTAAGTTACTGAGTGCCATACATAAGAAAAGTTACTTTAGAAGAAAACTTAACCTTGATTAAGGAAATAATTCCACTTATAGTGGGTATGAATTTACAATGCTGAAATTTATGTTAACACATGACAAGCTGTATGAATTGTTAGAGGATAATTTCAACAAGGTTAGGAGGATGCAGTTAGCAGTGATGCACAATAACGATCTCATTGTTAATATTCTCAATGAATATGCTCAAGCAGCAGACCACCAATGATGGGAGACATTGTTCAGGTGGGGTCTGACCGCAACTGGAATTTTAAATTTGGCTCTCTATCCAGCTATCATTGTTATGGATGGTCAACTGTATTTGGGATTGTTTAGTGTGATGAGTTTGGTTTGGATGTGCTGCCTGAGGAAGCAAATCAGATACATGTATGGGGTAATTAAAAAGTCTCACCCTAAAACACAGCTGACTGAGGTGCTGAATGCAGCATATGAAGGAGTGAATCATGAAGAAATGTATGAAGGTTTGAATGCAGAGAACACAAGTGTTTAGAAAATGTCTGACTGACACAAGTGATCAAGTGTCAGCGTGTATGCCTTCATCAATCCTCCGTGTTGAGGTTCACAATTCCTTCTGGTGTATGTTAAGTAATCTTTTAAAGAATGTATTCCAACAAGTAAATCTCCTTTGTGTATGTTCTTATCCATAGAGAAGTATGAGATTGCTGTAAGGTTTGCGCATGGTGCCTTCAGAAGGAAGACTAATGCAATAACTCAGCTCCTCGCATTACTATGGTGATACCTTACAAATTATATCTGTGAAAGGTATCGATGAAGGGACTAATGGAGACAAAGTTGGGTCTAAGTTCATGGCTCTATCACTCAGTTTCACCTGTCTGGCTGTTTTTGGGGAGCAGCTGATATGTGCAGACACTTAGCCTAAGTAGGTCATTTGTTGAACTTTGGATGACCTCCTATTTGGGAGCATGCCCAGTGAAGCCCAGAAGACATTGGAAGAGAGTGCCTAATGCACAAAAGTGTTCGGTGTGCACTTTTAATAATATATAAGGCCTTATGCCTCTATCTGTATCCATCTGTGAGAGAGAGAGTGTGTGTGTGGGACCATGGGTGTTGAGAGGGTCCTGTCATGGTCTGAATCTGTTGATTGGTGTTATGCCGCAATTGTGGAGGTCCAACGAGCTGAGCACACCCTTGATAGCGAGGCCACCATACAGCTGGCCATCATCCCCAGTGACTCCTACTCCTGAGACGCCACCTATCCTCACCATTGCTGGTCTCCTGGTTGTGATCTCCCAGTGAGAGCAGTCAGGGTTGGCTCCCCTGACTTTCTCCCTGGGTACACATAGTGCTTAAGTAGCATCCCTCTCCCCTCTGGTATAAGTATCACCCATTCTCTCCTTCTCCTCCCTTCTCTAAAGCAGAACGTAAGCCACCACCAGTGAATCACTCTTGGTGTGATCTATGCTCACTGTGATCCAGAAAGGTGGAGATCCAGTGTTTAATCAAGTTTTCCATTCATATAATACAGTTCATACCCATACCCGAGTCAATAGTGCTGCTGAGGTTATCGTGTTTTATTGAGCCTCTATAGAAATTGAATTGCAAGATAGGTATTAGATTAGTTAGGCATAGGTTTTAGGAGTGATAGGAATAGTTTTATTAGGTGTATACTTGGTTCCTAGTTAATGTTGTTATGTGTTGTACCTGCTTTCTATATTTTTCTGCTATTAATAAACTGATTAATTTGTGTCAGTAACACATCAGTGTGCGAGTTTCCTTATTTAGTCATAGTACAATCAGTTGCTGGGTTGATAGGGTGGTGATAGGTACACCTGTTCAATCTGTTAGCTGGGGGGAGGGGAGCAAAAATCACCCCTTTTGGAACCAGACTGTTGGGTCAGCCATTAAATGGGCAGTCCTAAATTAGTGCTAATTAAGTCTGGGTCCAACAGCTCTATACACCTGGGACTCCAGCTCAAGTGGTGCCTCTGACCTGCTATACCAGGAAGAGCCTCTCTGAGCCTCGTTTCTCACCAGCTGGCTTCCTCTAGCCTCTCAGCTGAGTTATGGAGCAGCAATTTAAAGCTGGCATAGCTGGCAACCAGACTCAAAGCATCTTTTCCTAGCCTGGATCCCCACAGTTGGCTAACTTCCTCTTCCATCTCTGCTGGGGGCGGGGTGAGGAGGAGGGCTAGCATAAGGCAAAGAGAAGCAAGCAGGGGACTGGTGCCCAAGACCCAAGCAGAGCAAGAAGTATAGCAAAGCCCCTGCTTGCTTCGTGAACTGAGAACTCTGATATACAAAAGCAGGCAGAAGGCTGTGCTGCTCCCAGGCAGCCCAGTGATGGGAGCAGTGCAGCAAAGCTTCTTATACTGGGAGCTCCAGTGCGAGTTCTTTGTCTACATACAGGTTGGGGGGGGGGGGGGCGGGGAGTGGGAAATAATGGCTGTAACTAGAAATGAAGCAAACAAAAATAGTAGCAGCAATAACTATTGGGAAAATGGAACGTGTCATGATAGCCAATATACTGGCCAATCAGTAATAGGATCCTGTATCTAATGCCTCCTCCTCTAAAAGAAAAGATGAAATTAATTAAATACTTTGCCTATTGTTCAACACTGCATGTAGGGGGGAAATATTTCTTGATGTTTACATAAATGATTCATAAAGGGACATATTTCTGAAAAGCACTGTAAAATTATGGTCTCCATATGCAGAGGTCAGTTGATTGTACAATAGATAGAGGAGCCTGACTATCCAGCACCTCAGGCATATTCTGATAGTTAAAGCTTATGGGTACAGTTTACACAGGGGTGGACTGAAGATGCAGGTATTCTTAGAGATTCTATCGTGTGATGGCAGGAGTTCACAAGCTGCATGCACAAATGGGCTTTTGTGCCAGAGCATGGCTCTATTCCAGCCTTGAACAGTACATTTCAGAAGATACCAACGCAAGAAACAGGCAGGAGAATGCTGAGGAACATCACTATAGTTAAGTTCCAATTATATGAATTCGGCAGGTACAGAACTGCTAGCTTGACTTTCCATCCTTATCACTTAAACCCAAGATCCTCAACTGTTCATAGGCACCTGGGTCCACCACTTTTGTGGTTCTGAGATTTCAGCAGCACCATGTTTTTACTCCCTAGCGCTATACACACTAAATTTCGACCAAAGGGCATCAACAAGCTCCCCAAGTGATGCCAGCACCTAATATCTACCAAACTGTTTGGAGTTCTAGCTCAAACCAAAGCTCCCATCTGATACCAGAGGTACAGACTGAATACATCTAGGCTACATACAGCTTGTACAAAAGACCCCCACAGGGCATAGAGCATGCGTCTGTGTGGGTGTACATACATACACACACACAGGGCGCGTCCACACAAGCGCGCATGTGCCTCTTGCCCTGCCTCAAACCCCTTTGAGGTGGGGCAACAGACACATGCGGGAACAAAAAAAAAATGTTTCCCATGCTGCAAACTTGCAGCACAGGGAGAAAATTAGACCCCTGAACATCCAGCCCTGCCAGGGTGGGCACCAGCTCCCCAAGCTCCCCCATCACTGACCCCCAACGCATACTTAAAAAAACAAATCAAACAAAAAAAACCAAACCCCAGTACTTACCAGAAGTTGAAGCTGCCATCTGGCTGATTGGGGTCAGCCACACAGTGTGGGGCAGGGTGACAGCCCCAGCCTGAGCCCTCCTGCCCCTCCACTGTCCTGTGCTGCCTGGCGGACTCTGCCAGGAGGCCCTGGAGCCCCCCCGCTTCTAAGGCAAGCAGACGCTTTTTTTTTAAGTGATGGTTCCTGGGGTTGTGGGGGTAGCCATGGGGGCCTGGGGATGCAAGTTGGGGGGTGGGTCTAGGTGGGGCAGCCACTGGGGGGGCTGCAGCAACTGGTGGGGGATGTGGGATTTTTCAGTTTTCTAATAGGGAACACCAGAATTCCTGCTAGGGAGGCCAGTGGCAGGACCCTGCTTGCTCAGAGCTGGCACCTTGGACCCATGTGGCTGTGGCTGACCTCCTGGACAAATGGGGCCAGGAGGACATGCTTTGACAGTTCAAAGCAGGCCACCAGACCCAGAACATCTTCCGGTCAATAGCTGCCCAGATAGGCAGGCAGGGGGCACAAATGGCAGTAGTGTCACACAAAGGCCAACCCTGCAACCACAGACTGTTGGCCCAGAGGGGCAGATGCTTCTACTGGTTCTGCAGTCCCCAAGTGCACGTGCTTGCATGTGTGGATGCACCCACACAATTCCTTGTCAGCAGAGACTTGAGCCAACATATCTTGTCATCCCAGATGACAGCCCTAAATTACCAATGTATCAGTTATTGTGGGGGTAGGTCCCTCCCAATCCTACCCTGTTGCAGCTGTTCTACCTTACATCAATAATTATCTGTTGGGGAAGAGATTTGAACTCTGAGGTGACTGCTCTAACTAATCCATCTCTCTTTCTCTTTAGCTCAAATGAACAGTTAATTAGCACATTGAGGATCTAGTTCTTTGTTACTATGTTTGTAGGCAGTTCTGTATGCTCCTTATGGGTGGATGCCGGACTTTGTCAAGCATTCTGTCCCAACAGTTGGAACACTAGCCAGAGAAAATGTAAAGGCTCCAAGACCACAGAACGTTGAAAGCAATCTGTTTACTCCTGCAGCTGAAATGATGAAAGATAAGTGTCACCTTGTGCATAGTTCAGCTAAAGTTCGTATCATGGTTTGTTTTCTCATCTTCTTACCATGGGGAGAACTGTGCATGCAACTGAGCATGTTAGTAAGGATTTAATGTATACATTGTGAAGTGTTTGCATTAGAGAAGACGGGTGAAAGAGAATGCCTTGCACTTGTAGAAGATAGCATAGTTTATAAAGGTTTCTAGAACCTGTTGGAGTGTATTTCTGTCTTGGAATGGACCCTCAGAAAGCTCCATTTCCCTCATGGGTAAACTTTTCTTTCCACATCAGATTTTTGAAAGATTCCAAAATGCTAACACTGTTTTCCATCAAGAAAATTGTGGCTAAAACCACATTGCCCATCCCAAGCTTTGCTGGATTTAGTAAGTCAGTTTAAAATTTGATTTGTTCTAACTTTGCAAGCGAAACATACTCCTATTCCCTCTTCTTTTTTTTCCTTTTACAACAACAACAAATGTCCACGTGCCCTCTGTCAAAAGAGAATGTGTAAATGCATGTTTATGGTAGTGTTGGAGCAATGTTACAGACATTGGGTCTGTGTGAAGCTTCAAGTGCTGGTTTAATTCAGAGGAGATTCAGCCCGATTTGGTGGCCGAATCTCCAAATCTGAATCAAAATCAGGAAACCAATAAAAAGGTCCAAATCGATTCGAAGGATTCAAAATTGATTTGGAAAAATATCAGAATAGATTGAGGCAATCCCCACTCGCCACTTCAGGGAGTTGGACCTGGGCTCCAAGCTGGTAAATAAGGGGTGGGGGGCTTGAGGAGGTGGGACTCCCACCAGGCCCCATCCCAAGCCTGCTCCCCCAGACATCCTGAGCGCCCCCTGACCCCCTCCTGCTCTCCCAGCCTCATCAATGGCTGCCTCACCCAGCCCCAGCATCCTGGCTCTTAAAAAAAAAAAAAAAAAAAAAAAGCTCCGCACTCCTCAAGGGCTGCTGCTGCAGCAGCCATTGGGGCTTCTGGGGGCTCATGGCAGAGCCCCCTCATGCAGTGCGGGGCAGTTGGGATCACTGCCCTCCTTGGCAGGAGCCAGTGAGTGCAGGGCTTTTAAAAAAAATAAAGAGCCCAGATGCTGGGGCCAGGAAGGGCAACCATTGACAGGCCTGGGAAGTAGCCAAGGGATGGGGCCTGTTTGATTCCGAGATTTAATGATTCAGCCAAGTTAGCGGCGGCCAAATCTCCAAATCAGATTAGGCCAAATCGATTCAGAACAGCGACTTGAATCACCGAATCGAATCACTGTCCCCAGAATTGGCAGAATCCAAATTTGAAGCAAATACTAGCTGCTTCGCACAGGCCTAACAAGCATCGTGATCGAGGAAATGTGAGAGGCAAGGCTTTTTATGGGTGATATCTTATTGGCCCAGTTGTATGGTAGGGATAGATTTAGACAAGCAGCACATGCTTAGAATTCTTAGAAGAATGTACAGAATTTGAAACCTTGTCTAAGTCTATCCCAACCATGCACTTGAGGCAATAAAAGATATTACCAACAACAGTCCTAAACTATTTTTTTTGTTTAATTTTAATTGGTATTAATACCAAGAAAAGTGGCAGAGATGAAGAATAAAGAATGGAAGGAGAGAAAGAATAGTTAATGGTAATGGACAAATTATACCCATATCAGCATTTTCCAGGAAAAACAAAAACAAACAAAAAAACCCCCAACCAATATATATCTATTTCCCTCCCCCCCTCACAGAAGAGGGAGGGGACATACAACAAGTATTAAAATAAATGTAATAGTACTATTTTATATTTTTAAAGTTCTGAATACTAGACTTGCATTCCTTTTAAGACCAAGAGGAAAAAAACAACAATAACAACAAAACTAAAACCTCTCCCCTAGTGCAACTAGTTTTAGTATTTCTTTATATTCTAATATCAGAAGTATGCAGAGGCAAGTCTTTATTTTCCTCTTTAATGACTGAATGTATACACTGAAAAAGAAGGTAGACTTGACCAAGCCATTTGTCATTTTTAAAAGCTCTGTCCTCATCACCTTTCAGATTAATTCTGTGCCAAATACATCCCATTGTCAGAGAAACACCAAAGATAAATATTTCCCATACAAAAACAGCCAATACCAAACCTAATACAAAACATATTTCATTGTGTACTCACTAGAAATCTATTTAGATGAGAAAGGTACAAAATAAGTGTGCAGGGAGGGAAATTTACTGTCTGTGTATTCTTAAATTCTAAGAATGCCTTACAACAACTGACAAATCAAATATTTTCTCAATTCTTCTCATGCTTATTCACTTGTGCTATTTATGGAGAATAAAATGCTTCTTTGATGGCTGCTTACTTTAGCAGAGCTAGCTTATAGCATACATGCCTGCCAGAAATTCAATATATTAAGAACAAACACTGCCTTGCATTTCATCTGCTTTAATTCTTAAAGTTGTAACAAAGGCTACTCTGCCAATTAATATTTTTTCTAGAGTTGAGGCCCAGTAACTTTATATGATAGTCAATGACCTATAACAAGTTATGTCAGCTCTACTTAAAAGAAAATATGATATGGATGAGTGTGTGACTTTGATCTGGCTAGTGTCAAGCAAGCAGTCCAAAATGGTTTACATGGTGAGCACAGTAGAACCTGGATACTTTGCAAACACTCATCTTCACAAGGGGCTAAGGAATTTAAACATGCAATATATCTGTAGCTTTACAGTTCTTCACAGAACAGCTGTGCAGGGCCTCTGAGTAGAGATGCAACTAGCATGTTTTGTGTCCCAAGAAAAAAAAGTCTATTGGAAAGGCATGTCACTGACCAAAGAGCAGGAGTGGGGGTATATCAGCCTTACCTGCCCTGACTGCTGCTTCCTCAGTACAGTCTGTCCACCCTGGCTGCAGCGGCTTGGTTTTCCTACACATCTGCTGCTGCAGCACTATGGACTTCCTGCAAGGGTGTGAGGAGGGGAAAAGATCAGTGTTCTGGAATCCTTTCAAATGACCACTCCAAGAGATAAGCAACCTGGGAACAACCAGGGTTAAGTCACTCCCAGGCAAGCTTCTCCTGGAAGAACAAATGTGTGTGCATGACATGGTTTCTCTCAGAAAAGAGCATAGTCCTCCAGCATCTCCTGCTCCCTCCCAGGGAGACAGTGTGTTCCTCGCTAGATTCTGCTGCTCCAGCAGAAAGCAAAATTATATCCTCTTTGCAATCCCCATATTGTCCTGCAGGGAAACACAGGCTGGCCATGGGCAACCTGGGTCATCCAGTAAGAGGTGTTGTATGCACTCCTGTCATCTGTATGTGGAGATGGCAAAGGAAGACTGAAAAGCATACCAAGATACCACACCCCACTACACAGTGTCAGGACTACAAGTTCTTCACTCTTCAGAGTCTCAGCATTCGAGTGCCTATACATACAGCTCTGAGTAAGTTTTTCTACTAAGAGAAGAAATATGGGGGAATTCTCCCAGATTTAGATGCATCTGCAAAGCCTAAGTCAGTGCCCAGGCCTAGTGTCCTACTAACCCCATGCAGCTGTTGCACTATTGCTTCAGAGTTGTCCGACTGTTTTCTGTTACTTTTATTTCAAAAGGGTACTGCTAGCTGCTTGGGGGAAGAATGGATGTGGGGGCATAGGGAGCGTAGAGGAGTCTGCGTAATGCATGGCCCAGCCCAGCCCCAGCTGCAGCAGACTCCAGTGGCACATGGTGCAACCCTTCCTCCTCAGGCTCCTGGTGGCAGCCAGTGGGCTGGAAAGGATCACTTCCCCACCCCCGCTTGTTCCTCAACAGCTCACCAAAACTCCTTAAGTGGCCCTTCAACCCAAATAATTGCTCACCCCTGCTGTAAGACAACTAAACAGGATAGCCATGTTAGTGCATGTTCTTCCAGAATGAACCAGATGCATTGTATCGGTTACAGCATATTTATCATATCAAATTTTGAAACAATAGTTTTAAATGAGTAGAATGCCTTCAGTCAGAATTCTGCTTTCCTGCTGTACTTTTTTTTATTATTATTATTTATTTATTAGAAGGTACACTACTTGCATCTGTTGCTGACTAAACATCTTGGGTTTCTATGGTTAAAAAAAAAATGGTAGAAGTGATTAAAAAGAAAGGGTTCTCTTGTGAAAAAGGAACATATAAAAAACATTCTTATGGTGAAAACATGGTTCAGGGAATTGCCAATAGTATTTGATAGCAAATTGTTTTTGCCAGACAGTGCTAAAATAAATTAACATATTTGTCTAACAAGTATCACCTTAACTTATAACTGATGAGAGGAAGTGATATTAAAGAAAATAGCTATTAAATGGACAGGAAGAGGAAAGGTGGGGAAAAAGAAAGAAAGACAGCTAGACTCACTTATACTTTTCAGAAGCTGTGCAACTGTCTAGGGAAGCAAGACTTGCATACAAGTCCAAAGCAACCAAAACACATCAAGGGCTCCTCAGCTTTTAATAGAAATCTGGATGGAAATTATTTTGTAGCATTTTATGCATTAATCCAAAATTTACATTTTTTCTCCCATACATTCCAGCTTCCGGCACTAGTTTGATATAACAAAAGGTCTGGAAAGGAGCCGGTTCTGGCCGATTTAGAGCTTCTTACTCTTTGGGGTTTTTTTTCCCCCGATTCGCATGAGTCTTCTTTAATGATTGTACAATAATGACTCAACTGAAGTTGAGCTCTCTAGATACTACTATAATGGAACAAAAAAAAAAAGCCAATTTACTTTAAAAAGAGCAGATGTTTGTTCCCAAATGCTTTTCTTCTGTGTCCATCTCCAGCAATGATGGAAGTCATAACCATAGGAAACAAACATACTCCAGGTTTATGAAGTGTGTGTGTTCTTTAACTCTAACTGCATTAATTAAATGCATGTTAAGACAGCCATGTCATACACCTTATTTCCTAATTCTGAATCTTAATTCATTTTTAAGTCCTATTGATATAAGCTCTAGGGCAGGGGGAGGAAAGGAGGAGAAGGAAGGTAGAGATGGGAAAAAATAGTCTCAGACAATAATTACTGGAAACTAACAATAAGACAAGGAAAAATAGATACATGAGAAAAATCAGTGTCAACACTAGACAATTGTCACATACCATTAGAGTACAGCATATCACATTCATAAGCACCCCATTAAAAAGAAACATGACTACCACGTAGCCCTGAAAGACAACAGACTTGGTCTCTGGTAGAACAATGAGAAAAACAAATACTAGATGTTAAGTCTCTGTACTTAAATTGCTTTGCTACCAGTCACTTCTCATTTATATCTACTGATTAGCTTGATCATATCAGCTGACTTCAATTGCTATCATGATACACTACAGAAAGATGCATTCACCCAGATAGCTGGACCCAAGCCATGAAGGTCTTCATAGATCAGAATCACTATCATGAAGTACACCTGCTACCTTATAGGAACATGGCCTAGTCCTTAGAGATTTTCTGGGTTTTGCTTCTTGAGACTAAAACTGCCAAGCAATCTGATAGCTAAAATATGAAACAGCTGCAGTTTTTCTTAAAAAATGGTCTTCAAAGCTCTATCTCTGTTGAGCAATTTGTAATATCATGTGTATGTTACTGAGATAAGGGGAGATTTTATGAGATCTTTGTCAGACAGTAGTTCTTACAATTGTTTCACAAGGTACATATGAAATAAGGAATTTTTAAAAATGACCCTTTCTATATAAGGACACAGGGATGCCCTCTTGGAAAAGGACAGAAAAGGACAGAAAAGCAGAGACAGGCAACACTTCTGCAAGCCTTTCTAAATGCTTCCCCAGCATAGTTAGCAGATCTCATCCAGACCAAAGAAAGTCACACTACCATCTAGATCCATTGGAAAAAAAAAAGACAAGGACCTGCATGTCGACTGCAACTTTCTTGCCAGTGGCAGAGAGAGATCATATCCCTGGGAACCCTGGAAACAGGATCACCTGAAGATGAGAAACTGGCCAATACAACTTTACCCCAGAGTTTGGTGTCATCGGAGAACTTGGCCAGTCAACTTCTGATATAAATGTCCACATTATTAATTAAGATGTTGAATAGTGTAGGCCCAAGGACAGAGTCTTGAGGGACCCCACAGGTCACAGCGCACCACGATGATTGACTTCCAAAAACCACCACCCTCTGGGTCCTACCACGGAGCCAATTCCCCAGCCAGTGGATCATGGTGAGGTTAAAGCCACAGTTAGCCAGTTTTGCTAAGAGGTGATCATGGGATACCAGATTGAAGGCTTTTTTAAAGTCAAGATATATGACATCAATCTCTTCTCCCTTGTCCAGGTGATAGGTCACCTGGTCATAAAAGAAAATAAGATTGGTCAAGCAAGACCTACCCACAACAAACCAGTGCTGGCTACTCCTCAGGATGTTGCCATTAACCAGTCTATTAAGAATGGCCTCTTTGATAATCTTGTCTAAGGCCTTCCCCGGGATAGAGGTCAGGCTGATGGGCCTGTAGTTTGCTGGATCCACTTTCCTCCCTTTCTGAAGATAGGAACCACATTGGCCTTCTTCCAATATTCGGGCACTTCACCAGAGCACCAGGAACTCTCAAAGATCTGTGCCGGGGCTGAGCTATGATGCTAGCTAGCTCCTTGAGTACCCTGGGGTGTAGATTGTCAGGGCCAGCTGACTTGAAGGTATCCAGCCTCTCAAGGTGTTCCTTCATGAGGTCAGCATTGATGGAGGGCAAGGAATCTCCCATACCTGGGCCTCCCTGCCCCGTAATGGGCAGGGGCATCCCATGGGACTGGTGAAAGACTGACAGAAAATACCCATTTAGCAAGTTGGCTTTTTCCTGGGCGTCAGTTGTCAGTTGTCTCATCTGGTTTAGCAGGGGTTCAGTGTTGCCCTTGCTTTTCCTTCCGGTCCGGACTTTTTATTGTCCTTGATTCTTGTAGCTAGTTGGAGTTCCATTGCAGCCTTGGCTTTCCTGGTTCGCTCCCTGCAGGTCCAGACTAGTACAGAATATTCACCTTTGGAGGTGGATCCAGTCCTCCATCCTGTGTAGGTCTTTCTTTTTAGGTGCAGGAGGTCTGCTGGTTCCCTGGAGAGCCAAGCGGGCTGCTGTGCCTTTTTGCTGCCTTTCGTCCAAGGTGGCATAAACTTTGCTTGTGCATCCAGGATTGCTCCCTTGAGGAGCAACCACTTGTCCTGAACTCCCCTCCCCTTTGGGTTGTGGCCCTTTAGGGCTTCACTGACAAGCCTCCTGAGCTTGTCAAAGTCAGCTTTCCTAAAGTCAAGGACTTCTGTATTGCTAACTGACTTGCCAGCTTTATGGCAGATGGTGAAGGTGATCAGCTCATGGTCACTGTCACCCATATTCCCTTCAATTGTTAGGTCACTGATTAGGTTGTCCTCCATTGCCAAAACCAGGACTAACTTTAGTCCCAGGTTGAACACAAGAGAGGCAGCCAGCCAGGAGCCCAGGGCCTGGGCTTAGGTCAGCCCCCTAGTGACTGGGAAGACCTAGAAGGGAGGGCCCCTAGTTTACTACACGGTAACATGTCTACACATATGTTACTGTGCAGTAACCTGTCCACACGTGTTACTGCACAGTAATGCATCTACACATGTGTTACCGCACAGTAACTAATCAGGTGTAAATTTGATGCCTGCATGATGCAGGTATCAAATTTATGCTCAAGTCTGCATTAAGTCACCATATTTACTGCACAGTACAAGTGTGCACATATGGACATGTGTCTGTACTGCACAGTAATTTTGGTTATTGCACAATAAATGCGCACATGAAGAGGTGCCCACTGATACTTTAGTTTTCTATTTCTACTTCTTTTGGCTCTGAACAAGTGGTATAACTGACCCATAGGAAGTAAGAACCAATACAAGAGGGGGCTAACAGAATACATAGGTAAGCAACTCTGCTATGTGAGATTTAGGCTTGGAGTTGCCTGAACTTTGGCTGAAGCCCACAAGTCAGAGGTACTTTTAACTGATTCCCTACATCTTCATAGAATCTGTTCTTGTCTGATCTTATATACACCACTGAAAATCCAAAGAAACACCTTTTCGAGTACATTAGATGCTTGTGCTTAAAAAACTTAGGTCATTTGGAGGGAAATACTCTTTCAGAGATAACACAGTGATTGCCCTACCATTCTCTCAGCTTTATTGTCCAGGAAGATGGACTTTTTCCCCAAAGGACTGCTGCTCTCTACCCAGCTGACATTATCACCTACCTTCCCACTACTTCCCCTTCCAGAAATATCAGCCAGAGAAGGTCTTTCTTTAAGCCATTCATTCTCTTCAGGCACACTGAAGCTATAACTATCAGAGATCACTTCCCACATCCCTCCAAAATCTGTGTTCCCCCTTCCTTAATTTTCTGGGAAGTAGGAAAGTTGGGATTTCAAATCCTTAGTTGATAATGTAAAAAAATAAGAAAAAGACTCTGTCTTCGATATGCCCTGTAGGTTGTCCAACTCTTCACTAGTATAACTTTGGTACACTTCTATCTAACTTTGGTCACTTCCAGTCCTTGCCCTAAAACAAATCCCCAGCCTCACTGATTTTCAATCTAGCAACCACCTATCTCCTCATTTGGCTCACTTTTATCTCCAGCTGTGGCACAGTTCATATCCTGATTGAACAGTGCCTTGGAGCCCAATAAACTCATTTCTAAAATACACCATATGAGACTCATGGATACAATCACAGTAACTCATTTTAGAAAACCCAACATTCTGCCTAGCTTTCCCTACCACAAGCTACCGGGCAGGCAGATATATGTGGCATAGTTGGGATTTAGCAATACTTTTTCACGCAGAAGGAGGGACATCTATCATAGGTCATGAACCCATCTGTGTATCCATGAAGCCCACTTAGACTCTACAGATTTTCTGGGTCCACAATTTAAATCCATCAGGGAGAGGATTTGACCCATAATATCATTTTTTTTTTTAGCATACCATAAGCTGTCTAAAATTGATTTCTGTTCCTTTGAGAAATCTGCCTTATATCTTTGTTTTCTCCTTCCCCTGCTTGAAGAAAATATGTTTAGATTATCATTCAGCACATTATTTGTGGCTTCCCCTGAATGTGACCCACAGAATTTGTTTCATTGTAATACAGCTAACTCTTCTTTGTGTTGCCCTCCAAGTTCTTGATCATCTGCATGCAGAGATTCATTTAGTCACATATTCACTTACAGCATTTCATAGCTCATTAATCATTATGTTTAATAAGCTGGGACTGATTGCACTGCCCTCAAAGTATTATCCTGAAAAGGGACTCAGAACAACAGTTTTAAAAACATGCCTTTGGAGACTGATTAAAAAACACTTATCTAATAGCACCTTATTTTTTGTCCCCTGTTAAACAACCTGATTATATGCCACTGCTTCTTCATCTCATCTCTCAAGCTTTAATTCAGCATAGGAAGAAAAATTACCACTAAATATTCTTTATTTCAAAGTAGTAGATTAAACTTTCTGTTACTGTGGAAGGACAAATAGACTTTAGCCCACTCAAAAGTGTCTGAATATTCAAGCTAATTTGATTGGCCTTTTTGTTGACATTTTATGCTTTTTCCAGGTCTTTCATTTAAATGACTAAATGGCCTTAGCTCTCTTACAAAATAAAAATAACTGGCTAGTCTGGCTATTTATAAAAACATTTTTTTTATTATTGCTAAGGCTGCTTAGGTGAAATTGCCAGGCTGCATCTCTTTGACAGCATCAAAGTACAGCAATCAATATTTCTGCCCCCAATGCCATAACAAGAAAGCAATTCTCTTAAGCAGCTTTACTAGCCTCAGATGGTTTTGCACAGGAAAACAACATTGTATTCAACAACAAAAAATCCCATCCATTTTATCTAATATTAATTCTTGTTTGGTTTTCTTTTTGGTTTCTAGCATCTTAGCTCTTCCTCCTCTCCTTTCTCCCTCTGGTCCTCCCCTGCCCTTCCTCCTCAGGATGTGGTAATTAATTGGTGCACAATAAATGGACATTAAAAATGGGAGATCACATTTCTAATTACTCATCCTGTTTTTGTGATTTACTGTCATGCTGAACAATATGGTTTCATTCGGTTCCTCATCAGCCTTACAAGAGTACATGCATTTTAGAGATTGGCTCTTGCTAGGAACAGCTACATGTGAAATTAATGCAATGCAATAAGCTCCAGCACGTATCACACCAGAATGTATTACTCCTGTGCACCGTGTTTACATGTGTGCTCAAGATCACAGCACATTGAGCCAGGTTGGAGCAGCCCCGGCTGGCAGGGAGTCCTAGGGGTCAGTCTGCCAGCCTAGGGCTGCTGCTCCAACACAATTCAACATGCTGCAGAACGCCTGGCTGGAGCACAAGGGTGCTCCAGGTCAGGGCTAGTCAGCAGGCAGCACCCACACTGAAGCACCCTCATGCCCCAGCCATCCCCATCTATACCTGCATTGCCATGCACTAAACAACACCACCATAGGATATTACTCGTGTTTACAAGTACTAACCTACAGGGGAGCTCATTAGTTTACTGCAGTCTAATAGGGCCTCGTGTGTAGATACTGAGATTTTACTGCAGAGCTAATTAGGCAGCTCTGCAGTAAATGCCGTGTAGATGTGCCTTCTGTTACAGATACCAACTACGATATTGGGAGCCTGAGCCAAACTCTCTTAAAATTCATCCACCCATCTGTGTCTGTATCCCTACTCCATCAGGATTTATATGCTGTCTCTTGTCCTACTTTAGATTGGAAGCTCTTGGGAACGAGAGCTGGGTGAAACATTTTCAACAAATATTAATGTGTAAACCACTGAATCGCTGGGGTAGTAAAAACTATTCTCAAACTAGGATTTAATCCAGAAAATAGCTTGGATTTAAAAAATATGCTACAACTTGAGAAAAATTAAAAACAATTACATTATTAATTAATATGATTGATAAGACAATAAAATAACATAAATTAAAATAATAATTGAGTTTTCAAAAAAATTCAACATTTTCAAAACTATGTTTAGATATATTCCATGTTAATATTTTATAAATGAAACTTTTCAACTCTGTGTTTTAAAAATGTCTGTTCTGGTTTGACCTGAACTTTTTCTTCCTTGACCCTGTTTTTCAGCTCGGGCACTCAGCTAAAATATCCTTCCATTTTCCCAGTTCCAGAAAGGAACAGGAGATCCTGCTCCATTACTTGGACTTGTAGGCATTAATAATATCTTATAATAATACCCAATAATATCTTTCTCCAGTGCCTAGTTCCAGCTGTCATCCTGACCTCTGATATTCAATAAATCAAATAACAAAATCTTGTGCTTTGACACTGAAAATCCAGGGCTCAGTCTCTGAGGATAGCTAGAGTGTCAGAATAGCCACAGTTTCTGGAAAAATAGCCCTGGTGCTTTATTCCCCCTCCCCCCCCCCCTTCTCTAAAAATTCTTCTCATCCTAGGAATACACAAAAGTATCTGCATGCACAGTCACTACACAAATTAAACTGGCAGGGATTATATCACTAGACCACATACCATCAGGATAACCAGAATACTTATCAGACAGCCCTGAAGGATTGTCAACATATTCAAATAATAATGACATGCATGTCATGAAGGATTTAACAGGTGGATTTGTTTTGTTTCCATATAGCAAGGGGTGTGTGTGTGTGTGTGTGGTTTTCTCCCTTCAGTGACAGCAACAAAACCAAGGATTTCAGGAATGAGACCATTATACTGATTTTATTTTTTCAACCATAACTATTAGTGCCAGTGGCTATGCTAGACCAAACCTGATGCTGGTTTTTTTTCCCCTCTTTGTTTCACCTGGGTGAAAGTTCATTTGATTTTCTTTCTGTTTTTGTTTTTTTTTTTTAAACAGAATCAGTTTGACTAGAATGAACATCTCTGTAGGCATCCATGTTCACTTCTGCCCCTCCCCCCCATCATTCCACTCTGAGCCCTAAATTAGCCCACAGCAAACTTTAATTTTATCCTGGGGCATCCCTGGCAATCCAGTGAAACATGCTTCTATATGACAGTACTGATTCTTCCTTGCCCCTGTCTCTTTGTTTCCAGATTCCAACAACTTTCAGCCAGGTTTGCCAATACACTTCCAGCTTTCTGTCAGTCTTTTAACTACTAATGTATTGTATTTAACCAGTCTCAGTTACATAGCCAAACACTTGTGCCAGATACTTATACGTGTTAACTTGCTCCTAATTAGTATCACTTAAACATTTGCCACTGGGTAATTAGCATATTTTATGACCTAATAAGAATGCAAAGCATCACCTTTCATCCAATTAATAAAAGTTTGTCTTGTAAAAACATCTTTGTCAATGAACAAGCATAAACCCAAGCTCAGCCATTTTTTATGTCATGCAATATGTTTTATCATTAAACTGGATTTCACATAAACAATACTGAGGAGTATTTGCTGACAAACAAATAACAGCATAAAGAGATTTGGGGGACTGAAGTATATATATTTTAAATAGATAAGATCAGTGAATGATGAAAGAAGAAATCAGAGGCTCCTACTGTTATTTTTGGAAGTTTGTACTTCATTTTATTCTATCTGCTCTCTCTGGGTGCATACAGTCATGTGTCATACCCAATCTATGTTCATGTGGCTTACTTTGAGCTGCCTAAAGGTAATCCAAGTGGCATGTGTAGCCATTCTCTGCTCCTGGAGCTATGAGGGAAACCCAATGTAAGTAAGCCAGGATTGGGGGAGGGATGGGGGGATGGGAACAGGGTAGGATTAGCAGGTTCTCAGGGTAGGGTTGGAGGGTTCATGGGGGGTTGGCAGGTCTGGCAGGGGCATTAGCAGGTGCACAGGAGAGAAGCATTGCCCAGATGGAGCAGGGGGTCAGGAGGTTAAAAATAGCCTAGCCAGAGTTGGGGGGTATGTGGGAATAGTACAGCCCTGGAGCTGGAGTTAGGGTGAGCAGCTGGGCTTTCCCAGCCCCAGAACTATGCTGCAAATGCATGCAGGTATTTGGGAGATGGAGTTAACTCATTCCTAGATTGAGCTGAATGCTCAATCATGCAGGCAATAAACAAACTTAAATCACCCCAAAATGGGATACCTGATCTAAGTTAGTGCACCTGATTAGGCATACTTAGATTGAGTTAACCTGATCTTGATCTAAGTGCACTTAATTGGATCAGGCATCCCATTTTTGGGTGTTTTAAGTCCTTTGATCGCCTGCAAGATAGGGCATTTAGATAAACTTAACCCTGGCTAGATCCATCTAATTATAATGCTTCTATGTATCCTCTGTAAAGTTTATTTTCCTCTTCCTTAATGCCTCGTTATATCTCTACCTCCTCTGTGCCCCTTTGTTATTATGAGAAGGAAAACTGACCCATTAAGTGGTTAAAAGGCTTATCTGCATTGGAAGTACAGGAGAGGTCCCATATCCATCTTTATGTCATGCACTGTGCCTCTATGACAAACCATCATCTGAAGTTTAAATAAAGTAACTTTATTAAATTAAAGTGCTGCATATGTAACAGGACACAGTTGCTTAGCATGTAGTATGGAGAGGTAAGGTAATGCATAGGTGATCCTCTTTGTGTTAAGCAGCAGTTATTTCACCTTGCAGCGAGTGACTATATGATTTTTCACTGTCCTACATACTATTTTGGCTGTGCTCTAACTGCCTTTCCTCACTACTTTGTGCTACACTACCTGAACTTCGAAAATCTCCTTATCTATATGCCCTTGACTCCCCTGGGGTCAGGCTTACGAGATATCATCTCCCTTTCTGAATGCTAGCACACAGCTAGGTTGAGTCCATGTGTGCATGTATGCTCCCAAAGTAAATACAGTTGACTTTTTATTTTCGCCCTTTTCCGCTTCCCTGTGCCATACAGAAGTCCTGGATCTCCTTGCCAGCGACATAATGAGGAAAGTGCCCTATACTCAAACATTGTGCAACACCAGAAAGCAGAGTTGAGGGAAAGTAAGCAGGGAGCCCTGAGTATAGCATGCATCCTCCCTGCCATAGCCACTCCTGCCTGCCTCTATCAGCCTGAGTCCCAGAGGGACACAGCAACCATCTCCCCATTCCTCCTGCCGTACTGTCCCAACCTGGAAGACAGGGAATAGTCCTATCACTACAGTCCTGCTCCAAATCAGACAATAGATGGGAGAGAACAAATGCTCAATTAGCTTCCCATAGCCAAGTGAAGGAGAAAGAGGGAGAGTACAGATACACTACATCTCCTAGCACTTCCCAGAACCAACACAGGATGCTGCTGGTGCCTCTCACTAAAACCACGCACACACACACCCCTCACTACATGGAAACAAAACAAGTGGCCACAAGCAAGATGTCTTGCTGTTCTGCATTTAAACAAAGGGTATAAAAACTGGTTTATAAGACGAAAAGGATAAAAAGCAAATCTCCCAACACTGCTGAAGCATCCTGTCCACATTATGGGGACCTGGAAAGATTCTGACATGAAGAAACAATCTTGTTACAAAAGATGATGCAAGGGAGGGGTAAAGACCCTAAGACTGACAGTTTGGATGAAGAAGCTCCTAGAACCTCTGAGATGGACCTACATATCCAGAAATGCCTGCCACTGTCTATCTCCTGCCCCCCTCCCCCCCCCCCCAAAATTGCCTGGCCCTGTCACATCCTTTTATTCTCCCATATCCATCTTTATGCCATGCCCTGTGCCTCTGTGGCAAACCATCACCTGAACTTTAAAGAGGTTGAATTTAAATTTAAATCATCTTCCTTTATATCCCCAAGCCACAGTCCCACACATTAGAAATGCAATGCAACAAGACCTGGCCTGAACTAAAGCTAGTGGTCTAGAGAAGAAAGCTAGAAAAAGTGTCTCTCTGTGATAGAAAGTAAGCTTCTGTATGCTCAATGAACTAGCACAGAAGGTACTCACCATAACCAGGGAACTAACATAGTGAAGTGTTGCCATTACTTGAGAGTCTGGTGAAATCAACTTTGAAGTGCAGATGGAATTATGAACAAACAAACATTATTTATTGATGGAAAATATGCTCCATCATGGCTCCCACTCCTTTCTCTCCTGTCCTCCATAGCAATCACATCATACTGGGATAGAATACCTAAAAAAAGGACTAAAATATCTATCACCAGAAGTTTTAAAATTCAGGTTAAATAAACATTTATTTGCGATAGTTTATGTAGGAATGATATACCCTCGAGGAGGGGATTGAATTAAATGACTTCTTCATGTCCATTCCACTCTTATGATTCTATAATTCAGGACTGAACAGTTTGGTTTCTACAGCTCTCAGAAACCTCCTCCTATTGTGGGGGGAAAAAGCTATAGATAGAAAAATAGGCTTTCTAAGCTGAAACCTTAATAACTGTATTTTGTTTAGACTTCTAGCCACTCAAATAGAATTGTAGCACTCATTTTTTCTATGTTTATAGAATTTATGCACCACAATCCTTCTTTCCCTTATGGCTTCATAAAGTCACATTAATTTCATTCGGCGATAACAAAAACATGACAGTCAACCCTTTGCAGGGTTACATTAGTAATATCTTTATTTCTAATGAATAATGAACTATTTTTGCTTCAGACTAAACTAAAAGTTCAAAGGCCTACATTTTTTCTCTTGCATGCAAATGGGTGTTGGTTTCTAACACATTTTATGTAACACATTTTAGTACAATGGTTTTTAAGACATTCATCAAACCAGCCACATCAGAAATAGTGGAAAAAGAACTGCTGTTATTACATATTGGCAGTTCTATGGCCAATCCCCAAATAAAGACCAATAGAAAAAAAATGTTAACTGCTTATTTTCAGTCTAAAAAGGTTAAGATTGGGCTTTGGCAATGGTTTGAAGGGATTATTTTGATCAAATTAGTTTTTTCTTTGTTTTAGTATTAAACAGTTATTTAAGCTACATCTATTGCATAAGCTGTATAATATATTATTGCATATTAGTTCCCTTACCTGTAGAAGGTCCAAAGCAGAATGACCAATATTGATCCGCACACTTGAAAACATTATTTGCAAATTCAGGCTGAATTTGGCAGACAGCTTCCACAGAAAATGAACAACTTAGACCATATAAAAATATTTCGTTTTGATATTTTTAAATGAAACTCTGTGATCATTTTGGTTTCAAAACATTATCCATATTAAAATCTCCCTATGAAAGAAATAAAAGGTTAAAGAAGATTGTTAAATAATCCAAATAACATAAAAATAATTGTTGACCAAAATATTCAATGTTTTATTCCACAAAAACACTTATAAAAACCCAAATGTTGATTTGGTTCAACACAAATGAGATTTTTTGGTCTAGTCACCACTGAAAAAAAAAAAAATTCTATCACCTGCAATCAGCGGCATCCTGTTCTGCAATTTTGTTTTTTGAGAACAGAGACAATCTAACCAGATGGACAGATGGCCAAAAAGGAACAGCAAGAAAGTATTTGCAAAGAGAAAAGGGGAGAAAAGTCCTCTCTACATAGTGAAATCTCCAGGTCCACGACTGTCCTTTACTTAACAGTTTAGAAAGCATTTGTGGTTTGAAACTACCTTATGATTCTGGTCAATTGGAAAATTTCCCCATGTTGTTCACCTAGAATAAATATTTCTTTTACTTCACATTCATTTTTGCCAAAACCAATTCAACTCTGTCACTCAAAGTGGTTACTTAAGTTACCATCTGTGTATCTAATGGAAATACATTACATTCTTTGAATGTGAGAAAAGTTATTCTTTCTATAATAGTAAATGTTCTGCAATGTAACCCTAACATTTGCTAATCAGATGAAAATCTCAGTTAAGCACCATCATCTTTCCATGTATTCTTTTCAGTCCACAACTAAAGTTGATATTGTAATGGGTTACAGAATAAGTCAAGGCTATAGAGAAATAGAGAGATCATGCATGTCCTATTCTTCAACTAACATTTAAGAAAAGACAAGAAAGCTTCCAAAATATCTGAGTATTTAGTTAGGAGATGTATTATCTTCAAACTAATTTGTTTAACTTGTTCCCATTTGCATAGACATTTAATATATTATGTATATATTCTACAATATTCTTGCACCTGGCATTAAGCATTTTTTGAAAAAAAATCTTAATTTTAGTTCCTAAATCCATACGAATAGTACTGATTTCTATCTACTTGACCCTCTTTTTCTCTCTTTCGAGTAGGCTCCTTTTATCTCCTTTATATCATCAGTCTAATATTATTCCTTTTAATTTTTCAGTAACAAGTGGTGCATAACTGCCTATCACACTTAGGATTTCTTACTGAAAGTTAAAGGAAGATTTTTCAGCTTTTATGAATAAATCAATTCTCTGCCAATTTGCCTCAGCCTAATTTACCATAAGTCAATGGCACTAAAATGCTTTAAAAATAATGCTATATCTGTATAAATCTTTAAAACAGTGTTATTTTTTTCTATACATAATAAATTGTTTGGTGACCTCGTATTTAAAAAATGAGTGAGCTATGATTCCTAAACTATTTCACACAGAATTTGTAACTGAAAGCCAGTATAATAAGCATTTGTAACTAGATTTTTTATTAATTTATACAGCTTTGATGATCTGGGTCAGGGAGCTGTCACTGAACATCCAGATGCTGTTTGCAATCAATTTAGATTAAAATTTCCCATCGTAATAATCAACCTTTTATTTCTATGCAGTCTCCAAATGAGTCTTCATGGAATCACATTCTTATCATACTGTAACTGGGAAATACTTAAATGCAACCAAGCAGTGCTTTTTTTAACTTCTCATAACTTATTTTTGTATCATTTAGAAAATCAGTTTCTGGTACTGTTTGAAAATTAAAGTATTGGATAAAGCCATTTTGCAGTCTTCTTTAAGATTATACAAACTTGGGGAGTGCTATGTTGGATCAGCTGAGGGGTCCATGTACTTTAGTATATGTATGGTATCAGCAGAGGCTGGGATACATATGGTATCAACTTATGGCTTCAGGTTGAATATGTGATCCTTGTTTGTTTGTTTTTTCTTTCTTTTTCTAGGTACAATATATCTACAGTTGTAAAATAAGTCTATAAATGTCATATCTGAGCAAATCCTGCATACTTTAAGTAAATACATTTTCTAGTGACTTTCTTCCAGAATGAAGATTTTTTCCCAGCATCATTGATTTTGAAGCATACATATTTACAAAGTGTGAGGTATCTATTGCAAACTATAGCTTCTGCCTCCACCTGGACCTGTACATCTACAGTTTGATTTTCAGAAACGCTTGAACATGCAGCAAACATCATCTTCAACTGTGAATGCTTATCACCTCTGCAGATTAGGTTCTTAATGATATTATTTTATAGCCATACCTCTTATTTAATCTCATAAGACTTGATGTTGTATTATAAATGATAGTTCTTGTTCAGAGCTCACTGAAATCCAGTGGAAAGTTTCAAATGGATTTCAAATGGGATTTGGATCCACACCTATGTGGAATTACTGCTTCAACTACTGCTGAAATACTCTTAGAAAATAGAACTTTTCTAGATCTAAAATTTAGAGGACAATTTAACTCAAAAGAGGCAGTAGTTTACTTCAACTAGTATATTACACACTTATATTGCAGCATGTCTCTCCTACCTTATCCTTGGTGTAAGACTTATACCATCATAGATCCACTTAGAGTGCATCTACATGAAATCCTATGATGTAGTGATTCTTTACGTTGCTGTATGGCACGCTACAGTGGGTCTACATGTGATCAGCAGGTATGTCTCTGTAGTGGTGCACTCCCCTGGAATAGCACCCTGCTATGGTGATGCTGCAGCAAAATCTAAACATGTGCTATGTGCCCTGAGCATCAACCGCCCATACTGAGCCATGCTTTAGTAGTTCCAAAAGGAAGTACTAAAGCATGGCAATGGGTAGACACACTCTAGAGTATTGTAGATTCCTTTATTCTCAGCCTGAATAAATTATATTCAAAGTTTATATGTGAAAAGGCAAGATATGAGTAAAAGAGATTTAGTCTAAATCATGTAGGGGGGAGAAGGAGTATAGTACAAAGGGCAGGGACCTCCATGAAGACTTCTAAATTTTATCTTTAGTAAACATACCATAAAGAAAAGGTCCTCATTAATCAGCTTCTATCCAGACCCTATCTGTGATATTGTATCTATGCAGTTGTAGAATCTGGGGAGAAAAAGAAGCAGATTTAATAGATAATAGGGTAAAAAGCCAATATCTGTCCTTGGATGCTTGGATAGAAATTAATCTAACAGGTAGTCAATGGGAAGGGCATGTGTTTATCTGAGGTTCAATTCAAGTTAAAAGCATAACAATATATACAATAACATGGCATAGGATGGGATTGCCAGGAAGTGATTTTGGCATTTTACTGAGCTTCAGCTGACACAAGAATAGGAATTCTAGTTCATGAATAAGTTTGAACTTAAAAAATAAATGTTCTATGTGGACATATCTACACATGAATTGAAGTGAATTGTACATGTCATGTACTCCTGTGGCCACTGCAGGAGCTTGAGCCTCTGGCCACATGGCTGCCAGTACTTGGCAACTATGCTGAAGCTAGAGCCAGGTGCCAGCACTTAGCAGCCATCTTAAAAGCTCACCCTACTCACTGTGACATCTGGGCAGACACTTCCTATGTCAGAGCAGCAGGATGGCAGAGACACAGGCAGCATGTGCCAGCTCTGTTCCTGCTACAGGTGTGCTTCCCAGTCCTGGCTGTCCCAGTTCCTGGCCCTGGTGCCCAGGGACATAGTCCCTTGGTCCTCAGGGATGCTGTAGCTCTCCTGTTCCATGCATCTGGCACTTGGCTATCTAGTGCTGCCCAACTCCCCCACCCACTCTGGCTGCTCCTGGAAGACTGATACATGGCCCTCTGGGGCACTCACCACTGCACAGCTACTCCCACCAGCCCCAGTGACCATGGGCTCCAGGATGCCACTGCTGGGACTGCTGTTGCCCCCCTGTCCCACCAGCCCCACAATCTCTGAGTCCACTGCACCAGCCAGCACTGGTGGCAGCATATTGTGCTGCAGGAATGAGATGATTACCAGTGGGTCAACATGTTCTGAATGACCCAGTCCACCTTTAAAGATCTGCTGCACCAGTTTCAGTCCCACCTGGAGTGTCAGGACACAGAGGTATGCCTGATACTCTTTAAAAAAAGGGGAATTAGGTTTGTGAGCCTAAAGGACAGGAACTATTTTTTTTAATGATTTCTGAGTCTATTGTGGGATGCTTAGAAAATTATCTAGGACATAATGCTTACCTCCACTGAAGAAAAGGTTGATCAGTAATTTGAGGAACAGGCTTCTGTTACTTCTTTCAGTCCAGGATACAGTGATACCTAAGAAACGAATGTAAAAAGTTTAGATAGATACCTAATAAAAGAACCTGATTATAAAGAACACACTGTAAGTTTTCATTTTTGTCAACCAGTGCATTTTTATGAGAAAATTCAAAACCACAAGGGAATTGATCAATAACCCCTTTGTCCAGGAGTGTTTAAGTTGTACCCTCCCGGTATAAATCCTTTAACATCAAGATGTGGTAGGCAAGATCAGGGGTCACCACTGAAGAAAAAAGAAGAAACGGGGAAAAATCAGGTAATTTGAGATCAATCTAGGCAACTGTGTTTTACATACAACAAGAAACTAGACAGAACCCCTCACAATGAGTCTGCAGTATTGCAGAGATAAGATGGTCTGTACCAGGGGTCCTGCATTGCCTGGCCTCCGATCAGAGATCAGCCATGCATGGGTGCCCAGGGACCATGGTAAGCTGTCCAGGCAGGGCTGGACCAGGTGGCCACCAGCCAAGCCCCGCAACCCTGCTTGCTCCCCTGAGGCCAGTGGCTCTGTGGGTGCTGGCCACAGGCAGCCTGCATCACTTGTCCCCTTCCCAGGGTGGGCCAGATCAGGCTGCTGGCAGCACATGCTGCCAGAGCTCCAGACCTCTCCCCCTCTCCCTATAGGCCAACTGCTCTGCTGTGCTGCCGCCCAGCCCACAGTGCCAGAGCTTGGGGTTTGTGAGGCTCCCAGACAACTGGGGTGAGGAGCTGGCCGTGCCCCTGCCCTCTCCTAATGGGACCTCTGGGGAGGTACCATGGGGCTTCCCCCCCTGCACCACTTCTGTGCCCCAAGCATGTCCCTGCTGCATGTGCCCTGGGTCATGCACAATGAATTGTTTGTGCAAGTGGATGGCTGCCCAAGCCAATATGCCCTGCTGATGATGATCCTGCTGGTACCCCAGGCACACCTGCACTCCTGGTTCAGGACCCTAAGCTACAACTTGCTTGACCAATCTCATTTCCTTCTACGACCAGGTGACCTATCACCTGGACAAGGGAGATGAGATTGATGTCATATATCTTGACTTCAAAAAAGCCTTCGATCTGGTGTCCCATGATCGTCTCTTGGAGAAACTGGCCAATTGTCGCCTTGGGTCCCCCACGATCCACTGGCTGGAAAATTGGCTCCGGGGTCAGACCCAGAGGGTAGTAATTGATGGAAGTCACTCATCGTGGTGTCCTGTGACCAGTGGGGTCCCCCAGGGCTCTGTCCTTGGACCCATACTGTTCAACATCTTCATTAACAATGTGGACACTGGAGTCAGAAGCGGACTGGCCAAGTTCGCCGATGACACCAAACTTTGGGGCAAAGCATCCACGCCAGAAGACAGGCGGGTGATCCAGGCTGACCTGGACAGGCTCAGCAAGTGGGCGGATGAGAATCTGATGGTGTTCAACGCCGATAAATGCAAAGTTCTCCACCTTGGGAAAAAAAACCCGCAGCATCCTTATAGGCTCGGCAGTGATATGTTGGTTAGCACTATGGAAGAAAGAGACTTGGGGGTCATCATTGACCACAAGATGAACATAAGCCTGCAATGCGATGCTGTGGCTAGTAAAGCGACCAAAACGCTGGCTTGCATCCATAGATGCTTCTCAAGCAAATCCCGGGACGTCATTCTCCCCCTGTACTCGGCCTTAGTGAGGCCGCAGCTGGAGTACTGCGTCCAGTTTTGGGCTCCACAATTCAAAAAGGATGTGGAGAAGCTTGAGAGAGTCCAGAGAAGAGCCACGCGCATGATCAGGGGTCAGGGAAGCAGACCCTACGATGACAGGCTGAGAGCCCTGGGGCTCTTTAGCCTGGAAAAGTGCAGGCTCAGGGGTGATCTGATGGCCACCTACAAGTTTATCAGGGGTGATCACCAGCATCTAGGGGAACGTTTGTTCACCAGAGCGTCCCAAGGGATGACGAGGACGAATGGTCACAAACTACTACAAGATCGTTTCAGGCTGGACATAAGGAAGAATTTCTTTACTGTCTGAGCCCCCAAGGTCTGGAACAGCCTGCCGCCGGAGGTTGTTCAAGCGCCTTCATTGAACACCTTCAAGATGAAACTGGATGCTTATCTTGCTGGGATCCTATGACCCCAGCTGACGTCCTGCCCTTTGGGCGGGGGGCTGGACTCGATGATCTTCCGAGGTCCCTTCCAGCCCTAATGTCTATGAAATCTATGAAATCTATGAAACGGCATGGATGGCAAGCCCAGGGTACTCCACAACCTCCATCATTGCCTGGAGGGCTACCTCTGGCAATGCTACATGTCCCTGCCTCCTGCTGCCAAAATGGACATTGCTGCTGACACCAATGCCTTCCTTGGCATGTGAGAGGCCTGTGCCCACCCAGTTCTGGGAACACAGGCTACTCAATAAAATTTTGACCTGTGTCCCACCTCTCTGCATGCTGTGGGGGTGGAGGGAATCTAGGGCCAGGGGAGAACAGGTGGGCTGGGCAGAGAGCAAGGGCCAAGGCAGGGTTGGGGACTGGGAGGGCCCTCTCCTAGAGCAGGATTTACCACGTGTTCAGGGCTGGTGAAGCTGGCAGCTCAGCACAGGGCTTCCTGTCAGCAACAGCATCCAACTGTGCTCAGTGCCCATGGCCTCTGGTGAGTTGCAGACTGGTGCCTAGCCAGTGGCATCCCCAGGCAGGAGCTGGCACTGCTGGCAGCTGATGATGGTGTGGCCAGCCTCTCCTTGTGGTGGAGAGTGGGGCTGGGTCAAGGGTGAGGCAGCCACTAGGCAGGGCTCCCCGAGCTGCCAGTTGCAGCAGCTGGGGAGGTGGGCAGGGTGGGGTGTAGAAGGCTCAAGTTCTCATCCTTTGGTGGCACATCACCACAGATGTTATGACAGGGTGCAGGTGAGAGTAGGTTGCCCCCTTCATGGGGGAGCTCACCCACATTGTGGTGCCCTGGGAGACAGGTCGCCAAATGTGGGTGAGCTCCCACATGAAGGTCATGGTCTCCTGGGCATGACCAGACTGACAATTGAAGTCAGTTACGGCCACCCACCGTGTCAGCAAGACCTTGGCCTTCATACGGCACTGTTGCACCATCTGGAAGTGGCCTCACACATGCATTCTATCTGAAACAGTTGCATCAATGTGGGCACCTGAGTGCACTCCCCACACAAACTGCCCCTGGATGCTGGCCCAACCCCCAAGTGCCACAAAGTTATGCATCTCCTCCTAGGTTCAGCTGAGGCCCTGGGCACTCAGGATGGGTATGGGAACATAGGTGGGGCTGGGGCTTAATGGGGACAATGTGCTGGACATGCTCCCCATGTCGGCTCTCTGCATCCCCACATGGCTGTCCCTGTGATGATGGCCCTGGAGGGATACCAGCAACACTCAGGAAAGGGGCAAAGCCAGGGACTGAGAGCCACGTGGCAGAGGCACTTCACCACAGTGCCTGCAAAGAGACAGAGCTTGGGTTAAGCAGGAGCAGGAAGCAGACGTGTCCTTAACACACCTTAAATTAATTGCCCTCATGTAGAAATGCCTTGTGTGAACAAAAGTGAGGCCTGTCTGTCTTGCTTTTTTGGTTTTTAGGTAGTTTTGGGGTTTTTTTTCCATGAGAGGGTGGGGAGACAGAGAGCAAAAAAAGATAGATTAGCGCATTTGATAGGAACATAAGTGATAACATCATCAATAGGTAGAGAAAGTACTGGATCTCTCTCATCCCAGATCCCTGCCCAAACTACTGGGCAATTTGTTAGTCTGGTCTTTCTGATTTGGACATAAATTATTTTGACTATAAATTCCATTCTGGGTTGACGAAACTCTTGTCAAAATCAATGTTTCCACAAAAGGGATTTTTTTCCTTTTCTAAATAAGTAAGCCATGAGAGGGAGGAGGAGGGAAAAGGAGGACCAAAAAACAAACAACAATCATCAGAATTTTCCTAAGCAGTTCAAGTCAGCTTCACCCTTCACAGCATAAGACAGTTAAAAAGAAATAAAACAAGTTCAAGATTTTCACACACTGTCTCATTCCCAGAAATCAACCATTAAAATGCTTTAATTTTATTTAAATAAATATTTTATGTAAAGATAAGTTAAGAATTCATGAGTATATTTACCACTACCAAAAGCAAAGGTCTTCCACAATGTTTAGACTTAAACTAAAACTGATTAGCTTCCCAGACCCTGAAAAATTATAGACCAAGTGTTGTAAGATGTTAGTACTGTGCCTCAGAATAAATGATGGAGCCTTAGTACAGTGTGATAACTAGAGAACAGACTAATTAGTAAATGTAAAGGCAACAAATTTGAAACTGGAGGGGGAAAAAAAAGAAATAGTTTTATACACTATGTAATTAAGCTGTAAAACTCACTGACAAAAGTTGTAACTGAAGTCAAAGCTTAGTAAGGTTAAAAGAAAGGATTAAATATTAAAATAATATTTTTACAGATAATGGGGGCTTCTTTACCTTAGACAGAAAAATTATTAATAAGAGATATTACTATCAAGACAAACACCAAGAGCGTGTTCAAATGAGTGTGCATATGCCTGTTGGCACACTGAGAACAAAAAAATGTTCCCTGCACTGCATATTTGCAGTGTGGGCTCTAAATCTGGATTTTCAGGTATCAAAAAAATACCTGTGGAAAAAAAGCGGGGCAAGGCACACTTTAGTACCATACCCTATGGCTAGTGGGGGCTGGGACCTCCAGAGAGATGCTCTGGTATCCAGCTAGAATGTCTCTATGGTGCTTCTGTTGCCCCAGCATGTGCCCTTAATGTGCCAGGCAAACAGAAGTGGGACAAGACTGTGGTGTGACCTGGCCCCTGGTGCTGTCCCAGGTAAGCAAGGAACTGGTGGTGGAGGGGGATGTGTGGGTGTGGAGTTTGTGGGTGGGTGGGTGGGTAGTGGTGGGGGGTGTTGGCTTTAGGGCCCAGAGGCTTTGTTCTCCAGGGGAACCCACCCTTAGATCGACCACAACCTTTCCATTCGATAATAGGTAAATTTATTGATAAACAGTGATAACAGAAAAAAGGAATACAAACAATCAAACAATTCTATATATCTACCAATTCTAGGGCTGTCATCAGAATCAAGGTACATCTGGCCAGGATGCAGGCTCCACTCCAAGGCTTTCTTAGGTGTCAGATGTCAGCATGTCAGCAATCTGTAGGTGGGATGCCAAAGTCCAACCACCTTCACCTCCAGTGGGGTGCATGCGATGGGTGGGTGCTGTACCCTCTGTCCATGGTGGCCTCAGGGGAGGGGGACGGGGACTTTCTTAGAGAGGAGGACAGGGAGGAGGAGGAGGAGGAACCCAGGGTGGGATGGGGAGGGATGAGACAAAGGTAGGGATGGACAAGGAGGGATGGGACAGGGAAGGACACTTGGTTACTCTCAAGTCTTTGCTTTTCTATTCTCCTTCCCTGTTGATGACTCCTGATGACTCTTGATCTCTGGCTATCTCTGGTTGGTTGTCTCTTTATGGTCACATGTCCATATAGCCTACCGGGCCTTCTCTTAATTTGGTCTGTTCCCCCAAAACCGGGACTCAGGCCCCACTGCTCTGAGGCCTTGTAGCTGGTGTCACTTATCTCATGTTATGGGCAGTATGGTACATATCTTCCTTTTTCCCAGGCTATGTGCTCATCTGAGGGCTTTGTTATGTTAGACAACCTGTCTGCTTCCAAGGCTGTGAGACACTTTGTGTGTGAGACCCAAGCTCTTTAGAAATCAATTAATCCCTGCTACCCGTCTTGAACCCTTATAATTCATATACCTATACTTATAAGCCAATTCCCCCCAAACAAACCTTTATATACCATTTCTAAGCCAACAGGGGTGCGTGGAGAGTTGTGAGGGGTGTGGAGGAATATGGGGTGTGTGGGGAATGGTGGGGGGTGCAGGTGTGCAGGGCAGGTGGGGTTTATGGGTGGGTTTGAGGGGGAGTCACCATACGCCTGCCCTCCCACCCCCTATGGTACCAGCTGGGCTGTGCCCATAGCAGCACTTCTTGACCTGAGGTCTGTTCAGGAAGAATGGGCCTGGACACCCATCTCCAGGACCCGTGGCTCCTGTCCAAAGGTGTGAGGTAGCTGGGCAGGCCAGGCCGGGTCATGTTGGACCAGAACCATTCTCCATGGGGGTCAGGCAGCGACGTGCAGCCATGGTACAGCCACAGGGATGTGCCATGACCACAGCTGCACAGCCATGCATTCCTGCATGACCCTCATAGAGAATTGGCCTGGCCCAACATGATCCAACCTGGAGTGGCTCACCTAGCTAGCACGTGCTTTTGAACAGGACCCACGGGTCCCAGAGCCACTCATTCTGGTCCTATCCAAAGGCACATTAGTGGGGTGTGCCAGGCCGGGTTGGGTTGGGTCAGGCTGGCCCCATTCTCCCAGTGCAGACTAAGGGTCAGGCAGCACTGCTGCAGGCATGTTCCAACTGGCACCACAGGGGGTGGGGGAGGGCAGGCATGTGGTGGCCCCCTCAAACCTAACATCCTCCCCACACACACACACACACATTTCCCCATAACCCCCCTGCAAACCTCACACTCACCCACAGCCCCATTCCCCCACATCCCCCCACACCCTTCCACCCCCTCCTGCAAACTCCACATTCCCACCACACCCACCCACAAGCCCTACGCCTCCTCATCTCCCCACACACACCCCACACCCCACCCACATACCTCATGCCACCCCCACACCCCAAACATTCCCCTGCACACCCCTCCTGTAAATCCCACACCACCCCCACACTCACCCACACTCTAACCTGTCATGCCCACCCACACCCCCCACACCTCCCTACACTCCCACATCCCCCACTCCCTACTGCAAACCCCACATCCCCCCACACCCACCCACACACCCCGTGGCCCCACATACCACAACCCCCTACACCACCCCCACATACACGCACATCCCTCCCCCACACACCCACACTACTCCTGCAAATTCACATCTCCCTGTAACACATACAGCATGTCCAGCTGCCAAACAAGATGAGACCTACTGACAGGAGCTGTGGCTGCAGGGTCATCTGTCCCCACATCCTGCTTAGTAAAGGTGCCAGGGAGAGCTCCAATTTTTCTATGATATGAAAACCAAAAAACCCATCAAAACATATAGATATTTAGATTATATTTTATTATGATGGTAGAGATACTGGTCAGCTTCCAAATGGCATTAAAATTGTAAATATATCAATAAAACATTGCCCAACTGATCTCTCACTCTTTCTCTCTTTGTCTCTGTGTGTGTAAGTGTGTTTGTGTGTATATATATATATATATATATATATATATATATATATAGGTCTTTTTTTCTTTAATTATGGAAGAATATGGATTTTGGGCTATTTTAAAGAGTGAATTGTGAATTTGGGATTTTTTTTTCAGAGAATTTGCAGTTTGTTTTTTTAATAGGGAACACCAGGATTCCTACTAGTGAGGCAAGTGGAAGGACCCAGGAAGAGGAGCTGGTGGGCAAATGAGGTAGCTGACGTCCTGGCCATTTCAGGCCAGGAGGACATGCTTTGACAGTTTAAGGCAGGCCACCACACAAAGAACATCTTCCAGGTGAAGTTGCCTGAGCAGAGCCCACCAGGCAGAGCCCCACTGAGCAGAGTCCCCTGGACCATGCCCACTGGTCCTCAAAGGCATCCAAGGAGCCAGTGGATGCCACCTAGTGGTGTTCCGCTTGGAAGCATGTGTGGACCAGTGAGAAGAAAGTGGCCCCACAGTCCCTGGGCACCTTTCTGTCCAGGGCCTCCTTCTTGGTCACATACAGGGCCCACTTGACCATGGCCAGGAGGAGGTTGACCAGGAGGTCCTGGGACTTGGTGGGGCCACAGAAGGGGTGTCCAAAAATAAAATGGGTGGGGGGTAAGTTTCATCCAGAACCTCAAGAAGAGGTTCCAGAGCTGGAGGTAGAGGGGCTATAGCCTGGCACACTTGAGCGTCTTGTGCACCAGTGTCTCCCTCTGCCCACAGAAGGGGCAGAAGACCAGGGTATTGGTAAAGTTCACTACATGGAGGAGCCACCAGTTGAAGTCCCTAGTGGTTCATGGGATGAGGGTGGAGTATAGGATCAGCCACTGGGGCACCCCAGCTATGCCCTTGCTAAGCAGGTCCCATTACTTGGCCTGGCTGGAATTTGCCCCCACAACAGGGACTGCAGGAAATTCTGTGGGGGCGTCTGCCCCCCAAGAAGACTCCAGCCCTGCCATAGCTTAATATAAGGGAGAGGGAAACCAAAAAACCAAAAACAAAAACCCCACACACGAAAGGGACAGTGAATCCAATTGGGGCAGGCTGGGGTTGTGGCTGTGGGGGGGAGGGGAGGAAGGGGGCTGAAGCTTAATGAGCTACAGCCCCATAGGAAACAAGGCAGGCTATGCCCAGGGAAGATAGGGAGGGAACACACACACAAGGGATGAGGAGACTCGAGTTGGCTTACTCAGCCACACAACAAACACCAGGGCAGGGGGAGTGGACCACAGGACTTGCCCCGGAAGGGCAAAATACATAGGGCATGCTGCTGAGGCAGGTGTAAAAGATGCCTGGAGTAGTGTAGGGTCTCCATTTGTTGAAGTTCAGTCTAGGAGCTCCTCAGGCCTCCAGGCACTTAACAGCAGGGCAGCAGGCAGGAAATGAGGCACAGGATCAGACATGGTGAGGCAGCTGCGAGGGAGTGCAGGAGCAAACAGGCAATTAGGGAAGTAATCGAGTGCAGGTGTGGTGCAGAGCGGTGCAAGGCGGTGTGGTGAGGAATCCCTGCCCGTCTTCTGAGGGGGGGGGCAGTGGCAGCACAGGTGGCAGCAGCAGTTGCAGCAGTAGCAGCTGTCCAGGGCAGGCACCCCAGGCGTGTTTCAGGTGAAGGTGGGGGGATGGCATGCTGAGGCAGCTAGGGTAGGCAAGGCACCCTTAGGTGCCAGCAGTGGTGGTGGTGGAGGGGCCCGCAGGCAGCGCTGGCCCTCTCCCTGGGCTGTCCCACGCCTGTGGCTTGGTAGCAGGCTGGGCAGCAGGCAGTGGGCTGGGAGTGCAGAAGCTGGGGTGCAGTGCTGGACAGCAGTGCAGTGGGGATGTGGTGCCACCCCATCATGGGGGGGGTAGTGATGTGTGGCAGAGGACCCCCCCTTGGGATTGGCAACAACAGCAGCAGCGTGGCCAACTTCCAGGGCTTCTGAAGACAAGTAGCCCTGAGCTGCTTGCCAGGGCAGGCTTTTATACTGCTGGGGCCAGCACAGGTGCTGGCTCCAGCCTCCAGCTCCTCCTGGCTGCAGATCTGGGAGGAGCTGGGCAGGGCCAGTTTGCCCCAAGTGGCACAACTTGCCCCACACCAAAGTGCATGTTCAGGCATGTGTGCTGAGACAAAAATCCCTGGCACAAATCTGTGCCGCTCTTATTTGAACTGTTGCAAGTGTCCATGCTTGTATATGTGGATGTGCCCCAACAGTACAAATCAGACCCCTTATAGGTACATTGTTCTCTTGTGGTGTTTCTTTCTTATTTCTATAGATCATCTGGTACTGATTATAATTGTACACAGTACTGGTAGACTCTTGATATAAACAAGCATAACAATTCTTATATTACTAGAAGTTTCTAAGCAAACCTTCTCTGCCCCTCTCTGCCACAATTATTGACTATTAAAAGTTTATAATTGGCAAAAATTAATAACAATAACAATGGTAATGGTAATGATAATTATCATCATCATCATCACCATCATCATATCCCTTTCAGTGGAGGATCCCATCAACAGAATTTGGGAGAGAGCAAGATGAAAACAATGAATTTGTCCCAGTGCAGAAACTCTTCTTGCCATTTTGTTTCTGACAATTTTATATTCTCAGGCCATATCCAGATGAGCACAGACATTTGATTCCCCAGGGACAAGTAGCAGCAGCATGCCTGTGCTGCTGCTGCTCGTCCCCAGGAAACACCTGTGCCATGCAAGCTCTGGCATGCAGAAGATTACCCCGGGTGAGGTAGGGGAGGCTGGGGCCAGCAACTGTGCTGGTCCCAGCAGCTTTACCTGTGGTCCTGATTGTGAAGGAAGCCAAAGCCAAGGCACTCCTGCAGCTGGGAGCCAAGCCAGCAGCTGGAACATGGCTCCGGTCAGCTTGGCTCTGGTTTTGAGTGGTGCACACTGCTGTCATGTGCACTGCCCTTCTTTTTTTCCATGTGGATTATTTTTCCCCCCTGGGATCTCCTGGGGTCAACACTGTCCCCCCCGCCCCAATTAGCAGTGTGGAGAATGCCAGAATGTGTGATGTGTGGTGCCACAGACATGTCCACACAGCCACACTCATCTAGATGTAACCTCAGAGTTTTGTTACTTTGCATAGGACAATATTTATTTCTTCAACACAGTGGGGTTTTAGAAACCACAGTTTTTGTATGGAAACAAAAATGTAAGTTGCTCTGATCTTACAGTTGTCATGGTTTTATATCTGTGAGCCAATACCAATTTAGAATCCGGCTTCCTCATTTTGGCTTCTGCATTCTGGCTTTTGTCTGTGATTAAACAATTTTCCATTGTTACTGGACCTTATTCAAATATCAACATCAAAATTACAAAAGTAACTAGCAGCACAGAAACAAACAAGACAGTAAATAGTATTGATGTGTGAACACAGAGTTTTAAACCACCTGTTCTTAGCAGTGCGGAGCCAGGAGGTATGCAATGCTACAGCTGCACCCCACTTTGATTCCCACTCCACCCAAACTTTAAAACCAACTGCCTGGAAAGGGCAGCACCACCTCTAGTCAGGCAGTGCTGAAAGAGTCAATCAGCTTTATGACCAATTACCATTTCCCTGTTCCTTGTTAATGTTGCTCTACTCCACAGGTGTTAATGGTCCTCTCTCCTTTATAATGGTCTTGATGTTTTACTATTCAAACTATCCTTTCTTTTGCAATTTTGCTGTCTGTTAGCTATTCCCAGTAATGTGTCTCTTCTATTTTATAGCCCTGAAGACTGTTTTTAGCTTTAAGTAAAAACTTTAACTCGGGTATGGTAATCTTAACTCAGGTGTAGAAATGACTGACAATGAAGTATTGGAGGCTCCATCAAGACACACATGAACATTAGATTTTGTTTTGTACATCAGAATAAGAGATGTACATTTAACTGTAATGACCACAACATATTCTTTGATTATTTTTTGCTTAATTTGTTGTGGTTTTTAAACTTTATATATAGTTTAGCAGATTAGTGCACTTTCCAATGATTATATTTGGGTTTTTTTGCGTTGATCTTGACTATTATAGTGCTAGCCCCCTAGCATATTAATAAAGCTTCTAGTTTCTCTTTAATTGGAGAAAAATGCATGTTGTGTTCTATATGATGATGGGCCACCCCTTCTGCAGCCCCTTTTCAATATTCTGCATCTGCTCAGGATAGGTATATCTCTATTCATCCCATCATAAAATTGTCTAATCAATACAACTCACTCATGAACTTTTGTTTCCTGATGACTGCGCCTCAGTCACTCATTCCCAGGAGGATGTGCATATCATAAAATACCACTTTGAGACAGTTGGCTCAAGATTTGGAGTAGCTACTAACCTTTAAAAGACAGTTATTAATTACCAGCCTGCTACTGGTAAGCCCTATGTACCACCAGTCATCACCATTGTCATCCGCATAAATGCATCCACCTGGCTGCATCTACATGAGATGCTGACTGTGTAGTTGTTACTGTGCAGATAGTTAGTACTTGCATACACACATACTAAAAGACTGCTCAGTAACTGAAGTTTCTGTGCAGTAGCATCCCCAAACAGCTTTTGGGTGATGCTGACTGTGCAGCAGCTTGTTACTACTGTGCAGTAACACTTCATCATGCTTCATGGGAATCAGCATCTTGTGTAGACATGGCCCCTGAGCAGCAATCTCTCATACCAATTTCACAACAAAGTTGAAGCCTCTGAGAGAAGCATGAATGCCAGCACAGCCTTTGGAAGATTAAGAGACTGTCTTTGACTGTAGGAGAGTTATAACTTTGCTGAAAAAAAAAATGAAAATCTTCACAGCAATAGTTCTGACCTCCTTATTCTATATCTATGAATCATAGACAACCTACAGCCATTATGTGAAGAAGATGAACTATTTCCACCTAAACTGTCTGAAAGACCTAACAAAAATACTGTGGCCAAATAGAATCCCTACTGAAGCCTTCCAAAGTACAAATATATCAAGCTTAAAAACCAGTTCCTCAAGAAAATCATTTATGGAGAATTGTGTTCTGGTAAGTGCTCACATAGTGAGTAATAGAAAATATTTAAAGATAGTCTAAAGACAATCTCACATCAATGTTTATATTGATAAATATAAGACATGGTGCACATTGGCTCATTATGCCATAATTAACTTTGAGAATCAACGCACCATGCAACAGAAACAAAAGTTTAAGCATCAGGATCAGCCCACCTATTATACATCATCTGATATCACCTAAAACTGTACCATTTACCAAAATCTACCATCAAGTCTTTAACTGTAATCTCAAAGCAAAGACCAAAATTATCAGCCATAAGAGAACACTTCACTGGATACCTTTGTCATGAGATGAAATTCAATCTTTCTCAACTATGAAGGATGGTGAGAGGAAAAATCCAGTTCACTACACTGGTGTAACATGAATCTAGTTTTCCTTATATATATTTTACAGACATTGGGCATCAAGGTTTTTTTTATGGTGATACAATATGGCCTTATTTTTCCATCTAACAATCCCTTCATGGCTTTGGCTTTTTAAAATCCATTTAAAATTCACAGGCTTCAGTCTTTTTCATCTGCTATTTCTAGACTGTCAAGTAGACAAGCAGGAGTTAGCTGCATTAGTACATTAGTACATTAATACTAGGCTAAAAGAGCTCTAGGTAGGATTATACTATGATTAAATTGTGATTGATAAACCACTGCTTTTTTGTGACTATGCTGTACAATCATATACCCAATACTTAGCAAAGTTGACAGGACAGTATACTTGTTGCCAGTTTCACTTAAACATTTCCCGTTTGCCCACATCATGAGAGCTAAGACCTTCAGCAACTCAGTGTGTTCAAAACTTTCAAACCCATAACACAGGGATGGGCAAGATATGGCCTGCAGGCTGGATCCAGCCCACTAAGTGGTTTCATTTGGCCTACAGGCACCCACCAATTAATTGTATCCTACCTAGCCTCCATGCTTTGCTCTCACCATCCTGTGTGGGAGGGTCCTGGCCCCACCAACGCTCACAGCTTCTAGGAGGGGCTGATGCTGCTACTGCTGCAGCCACTGGGAGACCCGCTCAGATTCTCTGGCCTCTAATAGCTCCTCCATGTTCCTCCTGCAGCACGAACTCTTGGCACCAGATAGGGAAGCCAAAGAAGGGCAGGAACATGGAGCAGGGGGCTGGGACTGGTGGGAGTGTGAAGCTCTGGGCCTATGCCCAGCAGGGCACTGGGAGTGCAAAGCTTGGGTGGGAAGCATGTGGGTGTGTGGGGTTTGTGAGGTGTGAGGGAGGGTGGAGTGTGTAGGGTTGCAGGGCTACTGTTACAGCCCGTGACTGCTTACCAAAACTCATTAAGTGGCCCTGCAGCCAAAATAATTGCCCACCCCTGCCATAGCAAGATTAGAAAACAGGAAAGGGAGAAGCGAGCACAGGACTCAGGAACCAAAGGAATTTCCACACGTGATCAGATCAGTGAACTGTTTAGTCTATTATCTTGCCTTTAACAATGATTAGCTCCTAATACCTTAGCTGAAGATGTAAGAAATTATAAAGTGGACAATTATGGAATAATGTGCCTAAAGGGGAAGTTTCTTCCTAAACCTTTATTTATACTTTTGAGTATGAAGGGGATATTTGTGGTTACTTCGCTTCCAGATTTTTTTCCCCCCCTTTTACAACCTATCTAATATAATGAAACGTTCTCATCATTCATGAAAAATCTGAATCTTTTGACTTTTGATAAGTAATCATTGATGGTTTAAGAATGGTATGTAAAGGTTTGCTTTTTGGGAATTGACTTATAGATTTTACATATATATATGAATGACAGAGAGGTTGTCTTATTTATGAAATACGTTAATTGACGAAGTGACAATTGTGAATCTGGCTGCAAACTCACTCAAAACAGTAAGACCATGTAAAACCGTACCCCTGCATGGAATAATTTCTTTCCTTATGGCAGTATAGGGGGAAACAGCTGGAAATAGGCTGCTAATTTCCCTGCTAGCCTAAGGTGCATTAAGGCAATTTAGGCATGCATCTATACATGCATGCCTTAAGGCACCTTAATACGGCTCGCTGGGTGAACACATTTGCAGTCTGCCCTGAGCAGTACCCTGGAAAGCCCCCCAAAGCCCACAGCAATATAGCTGGGCATTGCAGCCCAGCACCAGTTGAGGGGGTGGCAGCTCCGACCCCTCAGATGCAATCAGCTCGGCCCTGACCCTGGCCCTGGCCCTGGCCCTGGCTCTAACCCCTTCCATGTGTTCCTGCCTCCCCAGCATTGGTCAAGAGCAGGTTGGAGCAAAGCCCACAGGGCTTTTGCTGCCACTGGGCACTGACAAAAAGTAGCAGTGGCAGGTGCTGTTCTCCAAGGCACAGATGCTGGAGCTGGAGTGGCAGTTCTGGCAGCAGCAGTATCTGTCAATGTGCCAACTGATGACTGTGTGCTTCCCTCTGCTCCTGCTTCTGCAGGCATAGTGTGACACAGTTCTTCTGCTCACTGCACAATGCAGGGTGCATGTGAAGCCACCGCTCCTTCCCAGCCTGCCCACACACATGCTGGGGCTTGGTTGTTTTAGGGGTTTTTGTGTCCCTGCATGCAGTTGTCAGTCAGCACACTGACAGGTACTGCTGCTGCTGGAACCGTTGCTCCAGCTCTAGTGTCTGTGCCTTGGAAAACTGTACCTTTTGTTTCTTCTTCTTGGCAGTGCCCAGTGGCAGCACGGGGCCATGTGGGCTCAGCTCTGGCCTGCTCAGTCAACATACACAGCATTAAGTTTCCTCAAGACATCTACACAGCTTTATCGAGGTATCAAATTTAGGCATGATTATCCTAAAATCACCATTTTAAAGGTGTATTAAGGGTGCGCATGTGTAGACCCACACCCTTAATCCACTTTAAAAATGGCTAAAGTGCCTTAAATTGACATGTGTAGATGTGTCCAGTATCTACCACTAGTTGCATCAATGAAGCCAATTCAAAGAAGACTAACTTGTTTAAAACTAACTTGGGTTTCTCTGTCTTGCACTGCAATGTGCTGAATAGACATAATTTAGAATTTGGCTTCTATTCTTGGTTATGGTACTGATTTGCTAGGTGACTGTATGCAAATTGTCACCTCTCTCTGCCTCAGTTTCACCATCTGTACATAGGGAAGAATGATACTGACCTCTCTGGTAAAACTCCTTGACATCTATTCATGAAAATCTCCATAAAACAACATGTTGAGCTGCTGATGCTAATGGCCTAATTATAAAAGGTATAGAGCCTCTCTGTGCTAGATTTGTATAGTAAACAAGAAATGTTATACCTGACAGCTACCTGGTAGCACACCTGAAATGAGCCAAATGGAATTCATTTCCTAGTGAGGAGGTCCAACATTGTAACATACAGCTGATATCCTTATTGACATCCTTATCCATACAGGCACAGGTCTGAATGAGAGAATCTTCCACACTAGCTTGTCTCACCACTGTTTTAAATATCTTATTCTTCCATCACTTTTCACTAGAGTAGGAGAGTTAGTCACCAAATCAAACACAGTTAAAAAAGAAGGGGAAGGCTGTGTTTGTGTGTGCGTGCACATTCATGCATTCAGCCTCGTCTGACTTTCCCCTTTGTCAACCTTTTGCTAAGATGAGAATTCACAGAGGTGAATTTACACACCATTGCAAGGAATGGAAAGAACTAAGGCAGCAGTAGCCTTACTTCACTGTGGTTACTTTAACTTAGTTAAAGTAGTAACTTATTTAAAGTAATTCAGTTACTTTACTGTGGTGTAGCCTAGGAGAACAAGAGTAAAGAAAAAGGGATGGCTTTATCTCTCCATTCCTTTCTCCAATAAACAAACAAAAAGCGGCAAATTTGAAGTAGTAATATTTTCTCTCAAACAAAAAAATTATAAACGCTACATTTTCAGACTATTTTGAATTGGACTGATGTGCAGCCTGCATTATATGTGACCCATCATCAATAACAGAAGCAAAGCTACTCTAATTCAAGACATTCTTTTTCCATGTCTTTATTGTATATAGAAGCAATGTTCTCACATTTATGGAATATAGATTTCTAGAGTTATATGTCCAAATAATGTCCTCATAAAGTCTTGATTAAGAGAAATTAATGGAAGCAATAATAAAGATGCAAAAATGAGAGGTTTTTTACATCCATTCCTGCTAATTAAGTATACACTAGGCTTCTAGGCTATGGACCTTAGTTAATATTTGTTACAATATCTGCCATATAAAGTGTCACATCATCCATAGACACATCCAACAGTAGCTCCCAAAAATACGACTTATATTAGAACTATTTTCTATATATAATATTTCAGCAATCAGATCTATTTAAATATGGAAAAAGTTGGGGTGCTTATTTTTACTGGATCAATACCTTAGGGCCATGTTGCACATTACACGAGCCACACAAATGTTGATTGGTGTTAATGCTAGCTCGAGTTTGGAGCAGTCACACATTCGGGCTTTCAGGGGCTTGGAAGATTGAAAGGCAAGAATCCTCCCTGTCCCACCGTGGGCTTCCCCTCCTGCCCCATGCCCCTGGAGGCCCCAGTTCCCCCCAACCCTGGTGCTGCCTGGTCACTGCTGCCACTGATGCTCTCTGGGCAGGCTCAGCATGGAGAAGAGCAGCAGCCTAATAGCAGCAGTGATGGGGACTAGGCAGGAAGGTTAAATCTTTCCTGGGTTGTTGTTCTTCTCCAGGCTGAGCCTGCCCAGACAGCAGCAGCTATAGCAGTGACCAGGTAAGGAGATTAATCCTTCCCTGCCTGCTCCCTTATGGGCAACCACAATTAAGCAAGGGGCTGGGATGCTGGGGAGGGTGGGGAGGCAGTGGGCCCTATCCAGGCCAGCGGGGAAGAGGGGTGTGTGGGGTGTTTATGCTAAGGTGTAGCCTGGTACACAGGCTGGTAACAGGGATCAGAGATAATCCTGCCCTGCACTGGCATAACTTTGAGTTGCCTTATAAATGATTAAAACTAGTTTCAGGTATGAATGTGTAGTATGATTTTTCGCATATTAGTTATTATGCTTAAATGATAATAGTATTGAATTGATCAACTTCTATGATTGTAGGAACAACTAAAACTCCATGTTGTGCTTGTTCCCTGCATGCATGAGTAGATGAACTTCATATGCCCTGTGTACGTAAGTGTCTGTGTGAGAAGGTGAATGGTGAACGAATGGTAACTATTTGCATGAAAACAGAAGCAACAAGGTGCAATGTATAAGCAATGTGTAAGCAACAAGGAGCCAATGTATAAGTTACCAGACGGTAAAATAATTAAGCTAATTAATGGATGGCTGAAGAACTCGTCTATAATCAGGTGCAAAAAAGATAGTAAGAAGAAGAAATTTTGCATATCCTGCCATTTGAACTACACAATGCTTCTAGGCAAAGGTATTGACTACACAATACTTCAAGGCAGAGATCAAGACTGAAATACCAACTTTACTGAAATGACCTAAAGTTAAGGTAACCAGAAGAAACAACCTCTTATTAAAAACTGAGCATGGAAAAACCCCAATGCTGAACAAAGACTTGAAATCCCTATAAAAGTGAGATGCAGACAAGCCAAGATGGGGAATCCATTCCCTGCAACCTCATGGAACACAGGCATGCATGCCTATATACTCCTGCTCTTATCCTCAGTAAGCCTGGACCTGGCCATCCAGTGCTAATATTGAGTAACATCTGCTGGTAAATATAACATCTTACTGGAGTGGTTTTGTCTGTTTGTATGTGTTTTGTGTATGTCTGTTTGTATGACTGGTGTGTCCGAACTTATGTATCTGTTTCATATAATCAATAAACATGGCATTTTGCCTTATCCCCCTTTTTAAGGTCTTGCTCTTAATTTGAGCTATTGGCAATTTAAGTAACAAATGTGCAGACAATCCAGGTGTTAAGACATCCAGAAACCACCCAAAATCTCCATGTAACAAGGCCCTTAGACTCCCCTACATCCACTGCAACTCAGTTCTTTCTGTTTGATGGCCTAGTTTTATGAGACTGAAAATAAATAAAGCATTGTTTATGGAGAGTTTGGAGTAGACATGCAAGAAAATTCATGTTCTTTAGCTTGTCTCACTCTTACAGAAACATAAAAATGCTCAGTATATTCAATTCTGATTAGTATAGCTTTAAAAAAAAATAATTACAACAGTTACATCAACTAGGAAAGAGTACAGTTGAACTTCAGGCTGTATGTATGATTTTTTTTTATCAGTATTTTTGCTTGCAGTTCTTGATATGTTTTGATAGGTAAAAGCAAACTTCTGCAAATCCCCAGAGATGGTAGTCAAAGACCATGCAGACTGCTAAAAAGAAAAAAAAAAATCTGTTTCTCATATATTGCAATGATCAACATTTTCCAGACTTACTTTTTTTATGATGAAGCCTCTCATTGTAAATTAGATGGCTTAATTTTAACTATAATTGTTTTCATCGTTCCTAATGTTCTCTACTGAATAACAATATGTAAGGCAATCCTTTTCCATGTACCAAACATAAGCCTCAGTTCTATCCTTATTCAGCTTAACAACTCTAAAATGCACTGTAGCATTATATAGCTTGTTGGAATTTATTCGAAGCAGTGCTTTCATTTTGGGCAAGACTAGCACTTTTGATTCAGCCTGGGCAAGCGTAGGGAATGCAAGTTGTCACCCCAGTTGCAGGGTGGGACCAAACTGTGATAAATGAAATGTTTACATCAATGTAATCATCATTATGTCAGTGTAAATAAAGAGCAGACAGATACTTCAAATCCCTAAATTAGAATAACTTCATCTAGTCAAATGAAGAATCATTACCCCTGAAATAAGTGAGGATAAAACTCTACAAGTGTAAATTGCATTGGTATAGGCTTTGTCTGCCTGCATCAATCCGAGGGTAGCCATTTTCTTAAAGGAGATTATTACCTGTTCTCTTTAACATAGTGTCAAGGCAAGGTAACAGCACTAACTACCACAAGACAGCTACATGTCTGTTCCTGATTCCAGTATAATTTTCATTGGTATGAAAAGCTAATATAAATTCAAGGGTAAGTGAACATCTGTCTATCTCCTAAAATAACTCTCTGGGTCATATAGTTCAGCCCAAGATGGAAAAACAGCTGCATCAGCCCTATTCCTGACAGTTTACTTTTTCCTCTAGGCCAGTTTAGAAGGGATGGCTAATCTGTTGACAGAGGCATAGCCAAACCTTTTTCCTGGGCCACTTATTGGCTACTTATCTACATGGGAATGAAATTAGCAGTCTATTTCCAGCTGTTTCCCCCTGTACTGCCATAAGGAAAGCAGGTATTCCATGCAGGAGAATGGTCCTTACAGTCTTACTGTTTTGAGTGAGTTTGCAGTCAGATTCACAACTGACCACTTGATCAATTAACTTATTTAATAAATAAGACAGCCTCTCTGTCATACGCTGATGTATATGTGTTCAAAATTCTTGGAGGAGAACACTGCTGATGCCCACCTGACCAGTTTAAAATTTGTCTTTATACAACAAGGATACTCCACAGACAAAAAGACTGTGCATTTAAAAGAGCTATTCAAATACCCCACAGTGACCTGCTACAATACAAAAAGCAAACCCCGTGCAACCACACACCCTTAGTGGTTATGAAAAGAATCACCAAACAACTACAGCCTATGCTCAACAAAGATCAAGCTATGAAACAATTTTTCCAGTGCCTCTGCTTCTAGCTTTCAAACAGATCTGTAACCTTGCCCAACTCATCATCAGAAACACACTCTCCACTGCCCAACAGATATCAAGTAGAACACAGCCTTGACCTGGCAAGAAGTGCTTAACTTGTCAACATTGACAATGCATAGCGAGTGCACGTGGGTGCACATGCACCCCCTGAGATTGGCCATGCAGCCCCTGGAAGCACCAGCTGGGAAACCGAAAGTGCACTTCCAGTTTTGCTGCTGGCTCTGCGATTGGCTGCTGGAGGATCCCCCCACCCCCGGCTGGCAATTAGCCATCGGCAAAATGGTGCCCCCCCCCCCCCGAATCAGGATGCACCAGTCGCCCATACCTATCAGCAAATATCTACTCCCACTGTCAACACCCTCCCCCATCAAAAAACCATGAGAGTCCATGGTTCCTACACAAGCCTTGCCCAAAATGTGATACATCTGATCCAATACCTCATAGCAACTACATGGGTGAAACTATACAGCAACTATGCACCAGAATGAACTCTCACAGAAAAAAAAGCATAAAAGATGGAGACCAACATGTCCCAATAGGAGTGCATTTCTCACAGAACTCTCTCTCTAACCTCACATGTTCAAAGGAAATCTACCAAACACCTCTAAAAGGAGAACTTGGGAACAACATTTTTTAAACTGGCAGGACACAAGGATATTGGATGTCTGGCACATTATATGTTATCCTTGATTTTTTTTCTACAGAAAGGTGAAAAGAAAAGTGAGAATGATCCTCCTCCCTTTTGATAGGACTTTACCTCCCAGTAATCAGTTTCTTTTCTTGTACTAATTCTGTCTGCTATTCCTGATCATTTCTCTCAGCCCCTCCCCTCTCCTGTTTTTTCACCATGCGATGCATGAGTTCCTCAGATCAGAGACCTGACAAAGAATATCTTTCATTCAAAAGCTTGTCTCAACTACATAGTTAGTCCAATAAATGATATTTCATTAAAGGCCTTGGTATACATTTCACTTAAAGCTGCTCAAATGCTGATGGGTGTTAGTCTTAGTTTGAGTTTAGACTGGTTACTCATTCAGGCTAAAAACCTTTTGTAAATGTCCCTGACCTTCACAGCTGTGACTTGCCACTAGAGGGCTGGTGATTAAGGGCCTGACTAGGAGCTTTAGCTGTAAGTTGTCTACAACACAAAACAGGAGATTGGGGGAAGGGGTCATTGCATTCTGGGATACTGGAGGACTGAAACTTGGGTGGCTAATCTCTGGGATACTGGAGGACTGAAACTTGGGTGGCCACATATTTGTGGAGCATAAGCTGAGTAACACAGCTCAGAGATAAACCTACCCTGGAGTGCCATAACTTTAAGATGCCTAAAGCGTGCTTAAAACTAGATTACACACCTTAATGTGAGTTAAGAGCTCCATGAGCTGCCTAAAAATAATGTGTAACAAAGCCTTAAGAAACCACTGACTCTTTCAAAAAATTGTGTAACAAATAATGTATAATGAAGCCCTAAGAAACCACTGACTCTTTAAAAAATTTAGGCTGATCAACCTTAATTTACCGTGGGCCAACTTCTGTCTCTCTCAGGGTTCAGACACGACACAGTTCCTACAGAGGAAGTTACCCCAAATTTTACTCTGTGGTAAATGTATGCTCTCATAAGGACATACAAAACCTTACCTATCATAGGCATCTATAGTAGGCTGTATTACAACACCTGCTCATGAGGTGATGAGGAACCTGTTTTGTATTGGGCAAACAACTATTTGAGGGATCAAACTACTTAGGAGAATGGACATGTAATGCATTCCACTTAGTAACTTTTCCCCTGTAATAAAGTGACTATGCATTGTTAATGGAGATAGTTGCCTGGTTTCAGTAATTTGCTATGTAGTAGGGCTGTGTTTTATATATCCTCACCATTTTCACCACATAGTAAGTTAACTAAACTATGTCAGAGTCCAGCATCCCTCACAAGCTGCAAGCCAGAAGAACCAGGTTCTGGTCCAGTCGGCCACATGGCTTCAGCATGCATCAGTGGCAGAGGTCTACACACCTACACTGGGGCCAGGCACCTGGGAGCTGCATCTGCACCTCCCCATCTGGGGCATGAATGCAGCTACAGTGCACTTGCAATTGGAAGCTGGCCAGCCCTGAAGCAGCTCCCCATGAACTGGAAGGTGCACCCACACCACAGCCTTCGGGTGGGTAGGGGGGAGGAGGCTAGAGAAAAGCAGCAGTGGTGTGGACACAGACGGAAGCTGCCTGGGCTCCACACATCTCCTCACTGCTTCAGCTCTATGGGCCAAATCCAGGCCACAGGCTCATGTTGCATTGCCTATACTATGTAGTAAACATGTCATCTCTTTGCACCTTTATGGGTATTAAATAATACCTTATTCTATGAATGAACCTGTTGAACCCTGCTCTCTATACTTTCTCTGAAATGTTGTTTACAATCTTAATAATCCTATTAGTAGATATATAAGAACAATAAGGAAATAATTAATGAGACAGGCATTCCAAATGTGGATGCTTTATTTTTTAGTCATTTGTGTGTGAAAGTTATACCGTACAAATAGAAATAGTGCGCACACAATTGTGAAAGCAAAATTAGAGGTTTATTCCAGTAATTTTTCAAACCAAGTCCAATGTTCTTTAGTTTTATTTGAGACATAACAGCCAGTTTTCCCAGGGAGAGCTGAATGCCTTCAAATCTTTCCAGGTGTCAAATGAAATGTATATAGTCTACTGCCTGAAGTATCCTATTGCAGACCTACACAAGTGAACATAAATTGTCTCTCTACAGACAATTTTGCTGTTTAATTCAGAGGTATAACCAACATTTTATCCTCATCAATAGAATCAGCTAGCTGCTATTTGTTGTTTTTTTAATAACTTGTCAAAAACATTATTAATCACATGGAAAATGCTGCACAGGGAAAATTCCACTGAAATGCACTAGTTAGAATTATGCAGCGATTAAAAGATGATTAAGAAGCTTCATGGTTTTAATATGGCTGTGCTGTGCTTTGCAATTATGCAACCAATACTTATCGAAACTGACAGTACAGTATATGTGTTGCCAATTTTAGTTAAACAAGCACTAACTGCTGGTGTCATGAAGGATAAAATCCTTTAACAAGTTGATGCTTCTGGAAAATTCAAACCAGTAGAGGCATATTTGTGGAAATAACAGTGTGTTAAGCAGCAATTATGAGAAATGGTCTTTCTTGATAAAAATGTTCTTGCTAATACACTGCAAAAGAGTACCACTAATAGTAGGAAAAAAGCACATTTCAGAATTATGCAAGGTATGTCTTGGCTGTACTATTGATTTCAGTGCTGTATAATCAACTGTAAATAGATATTGTGTTCTCCGACACACAGATTCGGTGTTGTCCGCTTTTTCTTTTTTCTTTTCTTCTTTCTCCCTCCCTCATGCCATGTAGTTGTATTTGGGGATTGGGCCAAGGTTCCTTTTTTGTTCAATTTGTTTTGTTCCCATGTTTCAGCCTACCCATCCCCTTCTCCCTCAGCCCCCAGGAAACTCATGCTGGTGTAAGAAGCTGGATTAACAGCATATGAAAGGCCTCCATTTATCTGCACACTAGCTGCAGTATGGACAAAAGTAATGAAAGCTTCCCCTCATGACTCTGCCAAATCCCTCAGCTCTGACCTGAGGGATCAACTCTAGCACGAGCAGGGGAGCTCAGTATCCATGCCCATTTAATCTGTTGGGCTTCCTAGAAAGGATGGTAATTAGTGCCAGCTGGCATGCTGATTTTTATTTTAAAGAAGTGTAGTTGAGATTAGTGAGTGAATAACTTTAAAACACGAGTCCCTTTGACTTCCAATGGTAATTAGGTTGATCTTCAAAAGCGCACACGGCAGATGTAGCCCTACTTCCCTATAGCTAACAAGGGGAGTGATGCACTTGTTTTTGTGCCTTTTAGACCCTGAAGTACCAGGGTAAGGTAAGGGTGGCTACAACAGTATGAACTATACATCAAAAAGGAAAATGGCATCCTAAACTTATCAGTTAGCAGTTGTTTTGTGCCCTGACAAACGGTGATACATTTCTATTGTTGTTCTTGTTATTACTCTTTCTACAGAAGATGTCATTAGCCATTTAGGCTGCAGTTTCCAAAGGAGCCTCAGGAAGTTAAACTCTTTACTCCTTGAGATTTTTTTTTGAAAATCCCTGTCAAATGTCTAATATTTTTGTGAATCTCACTACATCTTCAGTGATATCTTGTAGCAATGAGTTTTTCTTCGGTAACTTTCCAGTTCCTTCATCAAAAATGAAGCCCAGGATATTGTTTTTAGCATGGATATGAGAGGCATTTGATTTGTTTCAGTAACATGAGCCAGAAAAAGGTTTGCAAGGCACACAAATGAAGGCAGTGTTGAGTCCTTCATTTTTGTTTTCCAAATGTAATTCTGCTGTTAATGAATAATTTTTTTCCACTTCTCAAGGTAAGGGGAAAACTATCTCAAATTTATATATGCATCTATATGTATGTTTGCATGTGTGTGTATGTATCTGCATTTTGCTCCTTCCTATTAAGTTTGTGGTAATAAAGTTACCATGGAAACCACTTTGCTTTTGCATAAGGTGTGATAGATTTGAATGTAGCAGAAAGTAGATGACAACAGCCAAAGCAATTGTCAGGTATCCAGGTGACAGTGTCTCATTTGGAAACAGTTACTGTAGATAGTGCAATACATACTTCATCTCCACTGACAAGAACTGCTGACAGGAACAACCTGTCCTTCGACTGACAAAACCTGAGCAGAACATAGCTTCTAAACATTAAAGCTAAAATGACAGCATGCTTTTTTAATAAGAGCATTAAAGTATACACATTATTTGTCTTTTTTTCTGTGATTAGTTGCATATAAACAAAGAAACGATGTCCTACTTCAAAATCCAGCATTACACTGGCACTCTTAAAAGCAGCATGCCAAATTAGCTCCTCTTGTGACCTTGTTCATTCCTATTAGCCAGGCATTAGACAAAATTCCCATGCCACCTTGAGAAGGGCTTTTGTGTCTATTATGCTGTTATTGAATGTTGCATGAGTGATAGATGAGAGTGGCATATCTCTGAATGAGCAAGGGGAATCACCCTAATGAGTAATCTTCCACATTTCAATAGGCGTTAGATGAAACCACTGCTAGCTTTATATTATGTGACATTCCCCCTTTCTTTCAACAACTTTTCATAAGTTGCCATCACTTGAGATGGCTGGTGCTCACAGCTCTCCAAAGAGGAATATTTGTCTCATAAACCAAGTGAGAGGTATAGTATTTAAGTGCAACAAAACAGGACCCTAACAATGTGCATATCACTAAAACATAACCCTGGGATTCCATTAAACACCAAACTTCTCCTTACGTGCAAATTATTTTTTTTCTGTTTGTTTTTCCTAAGATTAAATTATCTGAGTTCATCACATTCACCATCACAACCTGCTAGACGTAATCAGATACTCTAATTATGTTCATTCTTAATCTCCCATAGCCTTTGTATGCACCTTAATACCATCTTAATACTAGTGCTTATTTCATCATACATCACGGTATGACTGGTGAATTCAGACTGGTGGGGTGGGAGGGTTGCACCTGGCTGGGAGCAAGGTGGGATTTGCAGCCGGTCATGAATCAGGAGCAGGTGGGGGGCTGCAGCCAGCCGGGCACTCCGAGCGTTAGCGGGGAGGCTGCAAACCACCCCCGCTCCTGCAGGACACTCCAATTGCCCCACCAGCCTGAGTTCACTGGCCATGCCTGCATCATGTGTCTAGAAGAATAAACATGTCCTTATTCATGTTTGTTTTTAAGCAATTTATTAAGGAGACATTTTTTCCCCATGATCTATCTATTCCTGTTTATTTGCAGTCTGTTTCTCAATATGCTTTCCCTGTTTGCACATCCCCCCCCCCCACACACACACTTTGTTGACAATTAACTTTCTTGTCAACAAAACAGAATAGTTTTTTGACGTAAATTATTTACAAATCTCAGTTAAACCAAAAATAACCACTCGTGTCAGCAAAGAACTTGTCAGCACTGGCTGTGGCTTACTACGAGACAATCATTTGAAAAACTTTCAAACAACAAAATATACATTTTTTAAATGGAATGCAAATGAGTGTTAAATTGATGAAATGTACAACAATGATTTGGAGAAAGAAGCAATTTAGTTAAGGAATGTTTGGAAGCAATAGGAGCAATTTCCCAATATGCTCTAATTTAAATACACATGTAGGCATTTGATAATTATTACATCTAAGGCTCAGTGGTGCTACCTTTCAGGACCAAGATAGAGCCAACAGTTAAGTTCACAGATAGTATAAATTTGCATAACTTCTGTGTGTTCATTGGGGTTGCAAGCATTTATGTCACATGAAGATCTTATCCCTTATATTTGATATGTTATAGGCACTGGAAAAAAACATAGTAGAGGATTTCCCTTGCTTCAGTCATGTAGCCAATTCTTATGGAAAAGTCAGATCACCAAGACCTGTATAGAAACATTATTCTAAAAGCATACAAAATGCAGAATTCCATCCTGTAAGCTTTTCAAAAGATCCTATAGGCTTCTAGGACTCCTACAGCAGGCAGGGGCAGATCCAGGAGGGGGCCCACTTTGATTCCAGTTCCACCCAAAGTGTAAAACCAACTGCCTGGCAGTGCCAGTAGCATTTCTAGTCAGGCAGTGAGGAGGAAGTTAATTAACTTCATGATTCATCATGACTACAAGCATTAACAACCCTCTCTTCTTTTTAATGGGCTTTATGCCACACACACACACACACACACACACGCACACACACATGCACACCCCCCCCCCACATTGCTTCAATGTTAAAATGAATAATACAGCCATGGGCCCCTAGTATATTAGTAAAGCTTCTAGTTTATTTTTAACTAGAGAAAAATGTGTTGTTTTAGGTGATGATGCACATTGCCACTAGCACCCCCCATGTCAGCAGGGACATCATTCACTATTGCATTCAACAGGATGACAAAAATACTGTTAACAGTTATCCTTTTTCTATAGGACTTTTTATTAAGAAAAACCTCAAAACATGTGGAAGTGCTTCTTTTGACTGCTTTGCCAAGTCATGACTACAATGGGACTGTTCAGCACTATTAGAAGTAGTGCACAGAACATCTATCCCTTGTCCTCTCCAGGATTGCAGCCAAAATAAACCTGCTGTTGACCTATGATGTGTTATGGACTGTTTGCTCTCTCATCTACCTTTGACTCAAAATCTAGTTTTTTTATGAAGAGATACAGGGAAATAAAACCATCTCATAACCTAAACTTGTAACTTTATATCTTCTCTGGGGGAAAAATACAATGTGCATAGTTCAGTGCTTTTTTTTAAATAGTTCTATCTTAGATTGATCACAGACTGGTTATATACAAATGAGAGCCACTGTGCTGAAAAAGAGTTTGTATGAGTAACTGAAGTACATATTTGAATAGGAGTATTGTTGTTTTAGTGCACTTGTGAGGAAATTATTGGTGCATAAACTGAATTATATCATATTTTAAGAATTAGGACTTGGAAAATATTAAGTTAAAACAATTATTTTTAGCTAATTCTATTTTTGTGCTGGGATGGATGGATATTGCACAGAATCTGGATAACTTTGCAAAGCAGTCTAGACTGCAGGGTGTAAGTGCAACCTGAAAACCAAGAGGCTTACACATGACATGGATAAGAATAGACTCTGTTCCTGTTTTGTTGATGATCTCAGGAAAAAAATGCTTTAGGGTTAAATTCTCAAACTTTTAGATTATTTGACTTGAGGCAGTCCATGTTATCATGAGTGGGGACCATGGTATAATGAAAAGACAGATTCCCTTAGATGAAATTCAACTTCTAAAAGACAAAAGAGGCCAATTATTTCTTAGATACCAAAGAGGTTATTCAAAGAGTTGGCATTGCACTTGTTATATGTAGACAAAACAAAAGAAATAGGATATTTGTTTATTAGAAATGTGAATACCTCATTAGGTGGTGATCCAAAGATCTTGTCTATTGGATGCCAGAATAGTGATTTCATCTAACATTTAAGAAAACAATAATCTCGTTATTTCATGGATTTGTTGTTGGACTACCAACACCCTGTATAATTTAAGAACCAAATAGAAAATATTGTATTTGTGGTATAGTGGCAGAAAAGGAGGAATACCAGGCAAATAACAGTTGAGAAGCTGATAGAATTCTTTCTGATTTTTTTTCACAAATACCTGACCTTATGTATCTTGATGGAAAAGTGTTGACATTAGGAGTAATGACCCTCCATCTATTTCTAACCACCTTTGATAGTCTTAAAGAAGCAGGTTATACAACCAGCAGAGCAACACAAACACCAAACAATAGTCAATCTAAATCTAGCTGTCCCCATCTTCTGTGAAAATAATGGAATACTCTATATGGTCAACAGACTGTAAAAAATTGTTTCAACTGGCCATAAAAAATACCACCTCCCCCCCCCCCCCTTTTCTTTTTCATCGTGATTGATACCATGTAAAGGGAAAAATGCTATGTTCCTCTTACTGACTGTGATAGTATAATAGCCATTTGGAAGCCTTATTAGTCTTCTAACAAGATACCTAACAGAGCTATTAAGGTAATTCTGATGGGGACTGCACAGGTGGACATGCATAGGACTACATATGATTTTGTTAAAGGCAGCCATCTTCACCCCTTCTCTTAGCAGTATAGTATCCATACACCAATGCCTAGCATCTCCAGACTGCCCTTAACTGAAACTAGAAATATACTATATATTAAAAAGGATGATTAGGGTGGAAAAATCAATCACCCAAATGCAAAAATTAAGGTTGCTTATGTCTTTAAATATATGTTCACATACTATTTTTTTCTACAAAATTCTGCCTTGTTCAAAGCACGGAATGAACACAAGTCATTTAATGAGCAGCTATTAGGTTGGTTTTTTTTTCCTCCACATTGTTCAGTGCATGGACATAGACCATACTTCCTGTCCACTTATGCAAAGCTCTGCTTTGAAGATAGAATTACTCATGTCTTCATAGTCTTGTGTACGGCACACATCACTGAGTGCTTCACAATATTAAATACATTAATTTATTTATTTTCACAACAACTCTATGAGATAAAGAGGCTGTTATTATCCCCAATTTACAGATAAGGAAATGAGGCATAGCGACTAAGGTCAGAAGGAACAGCTAGTTTTAAGCATCCATTTTAGATACACAGGACCTGATTTTTTTAGTATATTTCATATTATACAATATATTAATGCTTTATATGTCCAAAGCACAGCACCTATTCACATCACCTGCAGCATGAGTACTCAGCACTTCTGTCAATCAGCCTCCATCACATCTCAGGCCAGGAACTCAGGAAATGAAGAACACTCAATTAATGATCACCTGGGAGACAATTCAGCCATCCACAGCAGCATTTACTTGACTTAACCATATCAAACTTAACTTTTCTGCAGCCCCTTACTGCAGTGATAAAAGTTTAAGCACAGCAGAGGACAAAAGCACAATTCAGAAGGATCTTGACAGACTTGGAAGCTTAGCTGAAGTTAACAGGATGAAGTTCACTGCTAACAAATGCAACATGCTACACCTAAGAAGTATACTTAGATAGGTGACAACTGGTTGGATCACAGCATTATGGAAAAGGATCTAGGAGTCTTGATGGATCACAGACTAAATATGAGTCTGCAATGTGATGCAGCTGTACAAAAATATAGTTTTGGGCTGTATCAATAGGACCAGTAGGTACAAGACGTAAGAAATGAAAGTGTCTCTTTACTCAGCAATGGTTAGACCTCATTCAGAGTATGTTATACTCTTTTGGACTCCACGTTTTAAAAAAGACATCGGAAAGTTAGAGATGTGGACAACATAAATGGGCTTGGAAAGGAAATCATATGAGGAGAGGTTGAAGGAAACAGGTAGGTTCAGCTTATAGAAAAGGAACTTCAGAAGGGACATGCTAACAGTTTTCAAATATCAGAAGGGTTGCCATAAAGATTGGAAAAACACCTTTTCTCTCTAGCTTCAGAGAGCAGAATGTGGCCCCACCATTCACTACATTTAGGGTCAGGAAGGAATTTTACCCCATGATCAGATTGGAACAGACTGTGGGGGATTTTGCCTGTAGTGGGGGTGCGACCCTCTTCCTTAGATATCTCAAGTTTATTTTAACAAATATTACAACAGATGGACACTGGCTACTGCTGTCCCCTTGTTTTACCAATGGAAAGCTGAGGTGCTATGCTTTGTAGTTGCATGACAAGACTGCCTGAGTAATTTTAGTAATAGTTTAAACAAGGATTTACTTAGGATGGTTTGGACAGGGATGATGAACTAGATGATCTCCAGAGGTCCCTTTCAGCCCTACTTCTCTATAAAATATAATTTAGATATTCTCCCTAACAGGAGACTGAGAGAGTTGGGAAGTGAGAGATGATCCCACAGTTAGGGAGTACCTAGCTAGTTAGGGAGGGAATTAGGCAAGATGAGATTTGGTTTCTCAGCATCTCTTTGTAATCTTAAGCATCTTTTCCCTAGGCTACAATGAGGGTCCTTTGATCTTACGTGAATTGCAACAGTTGTACCAAAACAGTTTGATAATTAAAAACTTTCCATTATGTCTAAAACCAAATAAAATACTGCAAAGATGAACATTACTGATCTAAAACTAATATTCTAGAAAGCAGCAGATGAGAAGTGACAACATATACCAAATTTTTTAAAACCTATTGAAGAGGGTTGCAAGGAAAGAAAAGGCACTTTTTAAATAGGACAGTGGGCATGAATAGCCCTTCAGTTCCTATCCAACTCAGAGGATTTTAGAGTTGGGTAGCATCTAAAGAGTCATCATGTCCACACCTCCTGTTCATGATGCACTATACTAAGGGCCAGCAAAGTTTTTGGGAAGAATGCCAAAAACCCCAGCAACCTGGACTTTGAAGATTTTGGCATGCCAGGGGAAAATGGTAGGGCAGTCACAAGGAGCCCAATCTTTGTTATGGCAGTACAGCCCCAGCCCCTTCCCTGCCTCCTCCCCAAGGCATGTGTGCAGCTGCTCCCAGTAGTGAGCAAGACCGGGCCTCTGACCCCAGTGAAGCCACTTGCAGGGTTGTAGCTGCCTGCTGGAAGCAACCCGAGTTCTGGGCAGACCCTGTCACCATCCAGGGAGCTGTGGCTGCTTGCAGCAGGTAGCTGTGAGCCTGCAAGTAGCTGCACCAGAGTCTAGAGCCCCGGCCCCGCTTGTTGCCAGGGGCAGTTCCAGGCACACCTCTAGGAATGTGGCGGGGATAGGACCAGGGCATGGGGTGTAGGGACAGGGAATGGACCCCTTCCCCACTGCAGACCAGACACTGGCCACATGCACAGGGGCAGTGCAGATCATGCCAGGACCCCTTAGGCCACAATGAGGAAAAGGCCCACGGCTGAGGTCTGTGCTACCTTGCATCAGGTGACCTGGCTCCCAGCTGCCAGCTCAGTGCAGTGTTGCAAGAGTGGGGGTGGGGGCTGGCAGCACAGCCCAGCCCAACCCACTGGCACTTGCACACAAGAGGAGGAGCCCTCACTAGGACTGCCTGGGACAGCCACCACTTATAGCCTCCCCGTCGCCTACTGTGAGCAGCCTGGGCTCTGTGGCTGGCGGCAGCTACCTAAAACCTTGCCGGATGTGGCATGCCAAGCCAAGTGACCTCATGTGCCATGCTCTGACACGCATGCCAGGGGTTGCCAACCACTGCATTATACTTTTGCATTAATATGTTTTTCACTAAACTTCCAGGAAAAAAAAGAAAAGGAAACTAGTTCCTAGAATTCAATTGCTTTATTTAGCGTGTTACCATCTGTAAGGAGGTGCTCAGCCTTCAGCAGCTGAAAGCCTGTGGCATTGGTTAGTCTGCCTGGCTGGAAGGATGAGAGCAAGCTGCAACTGATGACAAGTAAATGAGGGTGGAGCCACAAAGAGGATTAAAGGCCCCAGAAGCAGAGTGCAAAGGAGGAGAGGAGGCTATGGTGCCGAGACACACAGAGACAGAGTTCCTTTTAAGCTGTGCGGAGTGCATGGCCGTGCTGCACTGCCAGGCATGCCTGCGTAGCTGCGCACACCACACAGCTTAGAGGGAATGCTGCCACAGAGTTTGGGTTGTCCCTCTCCAGACCTGAAGAACAACAGCAGATTTTACGGGTTGTTTTTACTGACTGCATGCTTACTTGTTTTGCTGCTTGTTCTGTTTACTGGGGGGACAAGTTTGCCCTACAAAAATAGACTACAAACTCTGAACACAGAGTTGAATGGCCTTGATAAGGAAAATGGGTGAGTGATCCACCTACAGCATCTCAATGAGTTTTGGGGGTTTTATTTGTTTTTGGTTTTTTACCAAATAAAGGTGTAAAGCTCCTCTTGAACTTGAACGCTGTAATGCAACTTTGACTATCAACTGTAACACAGAAACATATATACATACACACATGCACTAAGGCAGCACATAGACGTTACCTGTGTACCTCCACACAATTTTTGTGATAAAATGTTATGGAGGCACAGATAAAACTGAGGCTCTGATAATTTTTTTATCCAGACATTGGCTGCAAAATTTTATCCAGCCAATGCCCAACACAGCGAGCCACGGCTGAGGGCCTCAGTGAAAGAAAAGGATTCAAGGCCGGCAGGGCTGAGGCTCAGGCAAGGGTATAGGTCCTGAGAAGCAGAGTATACAGATGGGCCTGGAGAGCTCCACAAGATCAGTGATTGAGTGACATCTGCAACGCATGGACATAGCAATGGAGGCAACTGGAGGCCACAGTTAACACCACTAAGCCAAGTCAATGCCTGAAGGTATGGATAGGGCCCAATCAGCTGGGCCATGTTTGGATCCAGGAGCACACACTCAGGACTTTAGGGAACAGCCTCCCAAAATAAAGCACAATTTCCATCAGGGCATGGCAGGTGGGATAGGGAGGAAGTCACACTAAAGAGTTGAGGGAGACAGGTAGTTAGTTCGGGGTGTTAGTTCTCTGCTCTGTGCTTGCAGATACGTGTCCTGGGAAATCTCTTGCAAGGGGATTCCTGGGGCATGTGTTCCTTCCTGCTCTGCTTCTAGTCCACACATGGTCTGCAATGTCCTGGGAATCCCCCTCCCGGGAACCATGGCACCTGTGACTGCTGTCCCACAGGATCGGGACCCTAAGCAGTCCCAGTGATGTCTATAGACACTAATGAAGCAGATTAGCTCTGACCACTCCAAACACAGCTTTTGTACCTTGTCGTTTTTTCTCAAGTTCCTCACTCAGATCATTATTCATTGGCTACTACGTCTCAGTAGTGATGAGGTCCGTATCAGGGTTTTGACTGTACATGAACAATGATATTACATAGGAAGAATTACACAAATAAGTGTGATGGTACCATCAATGAAAAATTAAAACTGAAGACAAGAAAATAAAATACAGTATCCATCTTTTTCACTCTAGTCTTTCTTAATATAAGCTGCTGTTTCCATAAAAAAGACGATAAAAAATTGTAGACAGAAAAAAATATGTACACATTATATACATTATGATTATATATATATATATATATATATATATAATGTACACACATATTATAAACACACACTGTATCTTTTATATATCAGAAGACATAACTGTGAAAAGAGTTACTGTTTATATATAACATTTTACTGTTCACTGAATTAGTATGTAGAGTTCAAATCAGGGAGGAAAAAAAATTATAGTGGTTTAATTTTGTCACAGAGGAAGGTTATTATTTACCAAACTTAAGGACTAATGATCTGTCAACAAAACAATATTAGTGATGTATTTTGCTGGAAACTCAGTTAAACAAAAATCATTCATCAAGTCTAAGCTTAAAAAAATGACAGAAGAGGAACTGTTTGCCAGGAGCTACAGCACATTTTTTTACATTTCTGGAAGGAGCAGTGAAAATGGCTATCTTACGCTCCTTTTGTCTTTTTTTTCGTTTCAGATAATACACACTGTAATTTGTACAATGCAAGATCATGTCTAATGTCTTCTCACAGCAAGAAAGCTCAGAGAAAGGTTGGGATTAAGTTCAGAAGACCAAAGAGTAAAGTGGGATGTTGTGCAAGCCCATAAACTTGGTTTTAATGTGTCTGTGCCATGCAATTCTAGAATCAATATTTACAGAAGCTGACAGTATAGTGTATGTGTTGACAATTTGACTTAAACTGCTTGTGTCAGGAAAGCTGAAATCCTTGAACAGTCAGTATGTGTGGAATACTCAAAATAAAAATAACACTGCAGACTTCACTGCAGTATAGACCATTGAGAGGTGTCAGAGGAATATCACAGTTTGCAACAAATGACTTTTTTTGGTGGTGAAGTAGATTTTAAGGGTTACAGAGGGGGAGAAAGTGCAGCCTCCAAACCAAGAAAGCATAAGGAACAAAATGTCCCAACTTGGTTCATGCATGCTCAACACTTCCCTGCATAGTGAATCCCTCTGAAGTTGTAGCATTTTGGTGTAGTGGAAGTGGTCCAAAGCATATGAAAGAACTAAGATTTGTAATGTGAGGCACTATTGTTTATAGGGCCAACCGGTATATCTGGGAGAGAGAGGAGACAAGCTTTTAGGGTTCAGGAGCTCTACCTCAAGTGTGGAGCTCTTCATCATGGCCTGGGAAAGTAGTAGTCATAGTCTAAGCTATGTAGAAGTTAGAACAGATGTAAATTTAAACCCTGACAAAAGAGGAAATAGACTGCAAACCTGGCCTGGTAAAAAATAGCATCTTACCTCACCAATTTCATTTTTTCTCAGGCGACATCAATAGCAGCTGCACCCCCACACATTTTTAGAAAAGGGAAAAAATATAAAGCAGGAGTTGGCAGTGCTAACTCTTATCAGTTTTTCTGGCTGTGTTTCCACTGATTTCAAAATGTCATGTAAAAACACGCACAACTAATCCAATCCTTCTTTCCCTCCAGCCCTAGAACTCCATGATTATAGACTTCCTATAAGGCAGTGGGGGTCAACCTTCTTTAACAGATGTGCCACAAATTAGCTCCACTGTCCCCGAGTGCCACTCTGATCCCCTTTCCCTTCTTGATCTGCTGCTCTGCTTTCTGCTTCCGGCCCTATCTGGTGCTGTATTGCCTACCCCTCCCCAGTATGCTGCATGCCACACATAGAGGCTGCCAATGCCACTTGTGGCATGTGTGCAAGTTGGCCACCCCTGCCAGAAATGTTCCCCTAACAGCTGCCAGGAAAGGTAGCAGCATGTTTCAAAGCTATCACTTTCCCTCTCACTTCTTTCTGGGATTTTCTCTTCTATTTTTCCTTCCCCTTGCTTCACAGCAGGATAAAATGAAATGATCCTTGCGTCATGCAGCAGTGACCAGAAATGACCATATCTTATGTGGTAATTTATAATTATATTGGAAGTGAATGCTTCTCATAGAAAATAAGGGACAGCATGCATAACTATGAGGGGATTTATTTGAATGTTATGGTCTAAACTTGCCTAAACTTATTACTGGTCTGATGTAGAAAACCAACCAAGGGGAAAACAAATCCATGTGACTGAGTTGCAAATATTATCTTCCAAATCTTTGCATATTTTATATTCATATGTATTAATTATTCCCTACACGACATGCAAGCTAATTCCAGAGCCAGACCATGAGGGAAATATGATGTTAATGCATGCATCTTAATAGACATATTTAATCAATTACTTGGTGGGTGTTTTATTACACTTATAAACTTGAAAACAAAATGTACTACAGGGGCAAGCTGTCCTGAACTGACATTACAAAATGAGGTTGAAACAAATCCTTCTGTGTTGGGCTAGAGTTATTTGTCTCTTCTGTTTCCTCTATTTTAGTCTTCTTTTTTTCTCCTCTTAACCTAAGAAATCAAATTTAGGTTGAAAAGTGCTTGATCAAGCATGATTCATTTTGCATTTCTTTGCAGTAATAGTAGGTAATATATGGCCAATATACTGTATAGCAAGAAGAACACGTAACTTACCAGCAAAATTATTGAGCATCACAAAATAGAAAGTTTCAGTCTTAGTTATTTGTAGCTTCCAAATAGTTCAGCTCCTTTTTTCAGGTATAGAATAAAAAAGTTGACACAGTACAGGGATAGTGTATAAACAGTGAATCCATGTTCTTCATTTTCTTACCTTATCTATTCAAGGCAGGTAGCATATCTCAGTGCAACCAGAGTTATTTTATGCAATTTATTTCAAAATTAACCATTAAAACTTTGCAAGCTTTTTGTAGATAGTCAGGTGGATAGTCTGCACAATTTCCATAAACTGCCTGTGTTCAATTTCAAAGCAATTTTATTGCCTAAGCAGAATTGATGCAACACTACTATAAACAGCATAACTGCTGCCCCCATTTTGCTTTTACATCAAAGATGTCCGCACTCTGCTTACTATAAACTTGGCTTGTCGATGAGATTAAATTATGATTCTATCAGCAGCACCAACAACAAACTAGACTTTTTTTGGATGTTGAATTTTCATAGCATAATGTGTTATGAAACCAATATGACCCCTATGGAGTTTTGAAATGTCTAGTTACAGCAGTGGCCAAATATCAGCATGCTATACATTAAATAAATAAATAAAACTATACTAAAATATATCTTCGACTATAAAGTAACAGCAGAATCTCACAAAAAAAGGAGTTACATATGGTACATTGGTAGCATTTAAAAATAAGTTGTTTGCAAGTATGTATGCAAGTATATATGTATCAAATGAAATTGCTATTGCACCTTTATTGGTTTTCAGGTACTGGAACAGAAACATGTCCCTTCAAATCTATCTGATTTATCTATTGATCTCTGTGTAGGATTTTGTTTCACTTATATGGCAACACAGAATATACAGAAAAAAATATTGTAAATACAACTGACTGATTTAAGTTTCTAGGCTCACAAACTCATCTGACTCTTCTACTTGTCTTTATATTGATGTGCTTTCAATCTTGTTCTGAGTTTCATTTTCTTATCTCAATTATCAGCCCCATATTTTCTACATATAGCTGCATTGTTCACAACTGCATTTTGTCATGCCTCCACAGTAAAACAAAATTGAATGCACTGTATGACATAAAAGATGCAATGATAAAACCATAGTGAACTTCACTATTAATTCATAAATGGCACACAAAGTAATTATGGCACTATGTGTGCATGCATACAAAATATATACTGGATATTTAAGTATGGATTAAATTTAGCATATGTTGTATCTATCTTTACACAATCCAATTGTATATATCTTTACCTATTCCAATTCCAATCGCTGGTCCCTAACATTTCACTTTCCTTAAGAATTTTTTCTCATCAAATCTATGGTAAAATGGCCACAAAAAAAAAGTAGTCTGATCAGTAGCCAATGTTTATTGGCTTCCTAATAGTTCAGATACATGGTTTGGGCAGGGAATTTTTCTAATTCTGTCACTAGATGGCAGTAAAAGTGCAATTGTGAACTTTTTTCATTCAGTGGCAGTAAACTGAAATAGAGCTTCCAGGCAAGAGCAAGGCTATCGCTGTAAGACAGCTTGGCTTCAAAAGGTTAGCCAGAAGCAGGGTATGAAATATCATAAGGAATTACTACATAATGTTATGATAAGTAATCACAGTCACTAAACAAAATTAGAGTGAGTGGAAAGGAGGACTGGTGAGAAACTTTAACGAATTAGAAAAATTTTATCAGAAATAACTGACATAAACAGCAGCAATCTCTTCTTGCTTGTATCTGCCAAAACAGCATATCTATGCTCTACAAAAGTGAGATGCAAAGGTATATATTCTACCAATGTACATTATATAAATATTTTTTTTTTCCCTGTAGAAATGTTTTAAGGAGGAAAAGGAGATAGTTTCTATCTATTACCAAGTGGGATTGAATTAACCCATTGAAACTAATGATGCGAGGAATCTCATTCCATTACTTTTAAAGTGATTGAGTCTGTACAGTCCATATGAGTGTATTGTTGAGAAATAGAATGAGTTCCCCATCTTACCCACATAATGAATGAGAATGGGAAATTAGAGCCCTGCTAGCTGAATGCCTGATCTTCTTTACTGTAGGTTAGCTAGTCAGCAGCCACTTAGAAAGAGGCCTTAGATCTTTTACTGCAATGCTGTAGCTTTTGTCATTTTCTTACTGCCTTACTTTTACCTGTAATCACTTGAAACATGGCTGAAAAAAGAGGGAGTCAAACCATGACTACACGAACAAGTTAGCACAAGGTAGGGTAGAGAGTAACCTTACATATGTCTGTAAAGTAAGTTAGGGTGGGAACTTACAGCACATCAGTCCTTCTATGGTAGCTGCTCATGTGCTGTAAATGTGAAGCAGCTTGCCTGTCAGCAAAAGGGTGAGAGTCCAAATGTGATAGCTCCCACAAAATAAGCAATGCAATGCAAAGTAAGCAATGTACTGCAATGCATCCTAGCTTACCGCTCCAAGTAACTTGTTCATGTGCATGTACCTTTAGAAATAGCTACAATAATATACTTTATTTGTTTGGAGTAAAACAAGACAAAATAAATAAACAGATGCTTTCCATCTTATTTTTGGCAAAATCACTGCCATTTTTTCACCAGTTCAAACAAGCTTAATGTTAAAAAAAAATGTTTCATGGATTACATCCTGTTGTCTGATGTAAAAAATGGCAGTGGCAACCGTCAGTCCTCCTGGATCGTGGTGTATGTATGACGGCCATCCAGACTTTTGATGCATATGTCTGGACAGGGATTTTTGGAGGAGTGGAGGCTGTCCCAGACCTTCCATCTTCCCTTTAGGTCATTGAGGCAGAATCTAAAGAGCAGACTGAGTCCAGATGTTTGGTGCCTCCATGGCTGTAGTTATATAAGTGTCTGGGAGTTGAACTCAGGTCTCCTGAAGGGTAAACAAGGATTCTACCACTGAACCACAAGGGACTCCTATGTAAAAAATTGTGAGACATAAAACATATATAAAGGCTTAGATTTTGCACAGTAGATAAAATTGGATTCTAATCTCATAAAGCAGTAAAGGGTTATGATTTCCTGGAAACCTAATAATAAGCAAGTATGGCAGGACCTGAAGGACTGGTCCTGCCTTGGTATATTTGAATTTCTTTAATGAGAAATAGGTCATAAAACAAATTGCAGGGAAGGGAAAGACATTTCCCACTTCCACTCCTATTGAACAGATACAAAAACTCCAAAGCGGTGATGTATAGATATTATAGAGTGATATTTACCTTTCCCTGAGGATGAAGTCAGTAAAAGGTTCTTGATGCCACGGGGTACATCTCTACTACTTCTGGAGTGGTCCTGTGGATCACAACTTTCAAGAATGCTCCACACACACACTCTGTAGGAACCACACATGAAAAAGGTGATGAAGCCAGCCTAGGTGACACCTTGCTCTCACTCTCAAGATCTATCTTCAGCCTGGTTGAAAGCTGCACTGACAGGTGCCTTCTATGAAGCTTCAGTTTTGGGATTGGATTCAGTGAAGCTGAAGTAGGAGCAGAAACAAGAGGGCAAGGTATGCCTGAAAGCAGTGGTTTCTGGGAGCACTACAGAAGCAGTAGGACACCCCCCCCCCCCACACACACACACCTCCCTGCTTCATCTCCCTGTACTCCACTAACAGTGAGGTATAAACACATAAATGTACATCTGCCAACTTGAGTTGAACCCAGGCAAAAAAGAAAGAGAAAAAGATATTTATAAAGAGATGGAATTGAAAGTCACTCTGTGGCCTATTTTTGTATGAAACTTCCTTCAGGACAAATTAAATCTCTACCTTTTTTCACTTAATCAGTCAAAAGGTTTGTTTTTTACATAGTCACAAAATGTTTGCTCAGGATATATTGATATGCAGAAGCAGAAATTGCTCTGTTTGCCAGGAACAAACAGTCCCAGGAAACAAGTGTTCAGACTGACAGACACTGGAATGAAAAGAAAAGGCAAATGAGCGCAGACAGCATCAAAACTGTTCTTTTGCTCAAAATGAATGTTAATCACTTGAGTTCACTTACTCAAAAAACTCTCCTCTCAAAAATATAGTCATGTGTTTTTATGACCCTGTTGAATTAGAAACTGGAAGCACTTATACCATCACACCTTTAAACAAAATGCCCATTCTGTAATTATTTCATCATCTTAAAATTGGTGTCAAAAAAGAACCTTGTTTTCCTTTAGTGTCTTGGGAAAAAGCTGTAAGGATCTGGTGGAATACTTATCTTCCACTCTGAGGAGCACATATGTTCTGCCCTGTCTGTCATTAGAGTGATACATAGCCTATAGGTCTTTTTGGACATTTTGTTCTTCCTAGACACACAGATGGAAAAGCTGGTAACATGCCTTCTTCCATCAGCTTCCAGTCAGGAGAATGTAACCATTACTTTTGAAGGAGAACATAACCTAAATGGTCCACATCTGTCGCACAAGATTAGATTACTATAATGCATTATATCTGGGGGATGGCTATGAAAGTCACATAGTTATTCCAATTGGTTTTACAGCCTGCACCTCTCTTTGTAGCCAGAAAAGACTGAAGAAAGAAGATCATGCTGGAGCACTAAGCACTGATTCCTATTGGAGTCCATATCTGTGCTGTAGTTTTCTTACCCATAATTAAATCTTATAGAAGCATAGGATCCAGTCCCAATCGCAAAATTACCTTATACACATGCTGACTTAATTTCAACACAGAGACTAATGAATTAGACTTGGGTAACAAAGTAATTGAACTTTTCATCCTGAAATGGGTTTCCAGATCATGGTATGAGAGGCACAAGTAGGTATGGCAGGAAAACCTGGACTACTGTTTGCTATCGCTGTAGGATGTAGATAAGGGGTTGTGAGCTGATGGGTAAAAATGGAACTTCAGACTCAAGTTACTTTAAGTAACTTCTCTTAGGGATCACCACATTACTCCATGCAGCTTGATGTCCAATTAGAAAGTGACATTGAGCAGTGTTCTCCAGGTGCCTGGCTGGGATCTGCTACTGTTTAAAATCTTCATTAAATTATTTGAAAAATGGGGTTGAGTGCACAGTGGGCAAATCTGTAGATGAGATTAAGTTGGGTGGTGTTGCAGACCCTCTAATGGGTAGTATTGATTGTGCGCGCCGGGTCTGACCCCGGGTCTCTTACGTCGCTCTGCACGCGGGCTGTGGCCAGCAGCCCGGGCAGGCCAGATTGGAGAGGGCGGGCGCCGAGCTAGAATTAGGCACAGACACATAACGGTTGATTTTAAGATTGTTTTACTTACACCGAGATGGTCGTGGTGTAGGCTGAGAACTTGCTTGAGTTGCGGTTACAACAAAAAACACGAACACACGTGGAGGTTGCTAGGCTCCACGCAGACAAACTCCGGATGTCCAGGACAAGCACACATTAAACTCGTCGTTACGTCTTATAGTAGGCTCCGTTCGAAGACGGGAAGAGGTGGGCGGTGGATCAGGCCGCTAAACTCCTCTGAGCGACACACAGGGTTTCTATTACCCTGCCGCGCACACCCAGAGTCCCCACAAGATGGATGCGGAGTCCTCTTTGGCTTGGGCAGAAACTGCTCAAGCCTCTTATACGGCTAGCAGGCCAATCGCTAGCCAACACGTGTGAATAATTTAGAACTAGCCAATTGCGGGGCACGAATTTGCATACGACAAGTGGGAAACCTTTGCACCGTGCATTTCTGTGCTGCAAAGGAAATGCACCCTGCAAAGATCGCTGCAAAGTGGCGGGAACACTTCCCTGCACGCGGGTTCTCTGCGCAGCAGAACTCCTCCGTGCAACCAAGTTGTAAACCCATGGGGATAATTCTTAGTGCCGAAGCACACACACAAAAAAATCAGACCTTTGGGTCATGACATTGATATTTAGAATGACCTTGATAAACTGGAAAAAATGAAATTAACTGAATTAAATTCAGTGAGGACAAGTGCAAAGTCCTGCGTTTAGGACTGAATATTCACATGCAAAAAATTCAGGCTGGGGAATGGCTGGCTAAGTTCCAGTGCTACAGAAAAAGGACCTGATGGACACAGTGGACCATAAAATGAATATGAGTCAACAGTTTGCTTTTGTTACAAAAAGGGTGCATCTACACGTGATGCTACATCGCTGTGGCAACATGCTATGGTGATGTAGTGTCTATGGGCATCTACCATGACCAGCAGCTACATGACCATAGCGACACTGCTATGGTGAAGTAGCTACTAAAAAGAACTGTGAGCCAAGCGCATGGCACAGTATGGGTTGTTATTACGCCATGATTTAGTACTTCCGAAACAAAGTACTCTCTCACATCACAATAACAACATTGCCATAGCAACACATGTAGACGTGCCCAAAAAGGACAATATTATACTGGGTTGTATTAACAAAAGCATCACTTATGAGTCAAGGGATGTGTTTCTTCTACTCTGTATAGTATTAGTGAGGCCTCAGCTGCAGTATCACATCCAGTTTTGCACACTACACTTCAAGAAAGATGTGAGCAAAGTAGAAAGAGTCCAGTAGATTCGATAATCATCTTCAAATATCTGAGGGGTGATTACAAAAAGATGGCAATAAACTATTGCCTTTGGCTACAGGAAACAGGCCAGGTTAGGTTGGATATTATGAAGAATTTTCTAACAATGAACATTGGAACAGGTTACCTAGGGAGACTGTGTAATGCCCACTCTTGGAAGTTTTTAAGAACAGGTTAAATAAACGGTTGTCTGAGATGGTTTAGTCAGGAATGATCCTGTCTTGAGTAGGATATCTTGAGGTCTGTTCTAGCCCTGCTTTTTCTATGATTCAAATTAAAAAACAGATCCAAATGAGAACAAAGGAAATCAAAATATTTTCAACCACCTTCAGGTTCTTGTTTCTGCTTTCATTTGCCTCTGTCCCAGTTTCAGATAACTGAATTGTTGCAGCCCTAACTAGGATTTTCTAATCTCTCATTATAGCCAATAGTTGCACACGCACAGCACCACACTAAGGACGCCATACTACTTCCAATTTGGGAGCCTGGCAGAGCTGGCAGTAGTTTAGTCATATTAGCAAAGCTGATTCAAAGCGGCACTGTCTCTGTCCATAGGCTTAGCCTTTCAGTAAAATGTATGGGTGCATGCAGTACCTCATCATGACGACTAGTTTCCTGGTGGTTCAGGAGGCAGTGTGCCTGGAAGGGACCTGACCCACATCACTTTAGTGCTGTCTACCACCATAATAAAGCTTACTGCAGTCTTCCAGAAATTTTAAATGGGGACAAAATCCCATTTTTTTTTATAATTTGCTCAGTACACTTCCCCCTCAGGTTTTTCCAAGTCTGTGGCAAATGAGATGTTTGGTAGCTTTAGACTGTTCCTTATATAGTACTCAAGAGTGGTCACAGGATTTTGTGGTTACATAACCTCCAGTGTCAGTCACTGCTAGAGGAAGTGCATTTCCATATTCTCGTTTTTAAAGTTCCTATGGCTTTCACATGCTCCCGGTACCCTAAAACCTAATGTTGTTTCACAGGCCTGTAGAGCAGCTTGAGCTGGGGGTGCAGAGTATTAGGGCATAACAATTAACATATGATATTACACTGGAGGGTCCTTATTCTTGCCATTAATTTCGTTCTATGAATAAAAGAATTTCAGTTCCAATATTGTTAAACAGCCTGACATTTAAATCAATGATGTTTTCTAAAACAAATGCTGCAATTAAAAATATTTCAGTATATAGTTAATTTCACTCTATAGCAAACTAATAAAATAGTCTAGGCAATGGATTCAGATTATCTTTTAGGGACTGGAAATTTTGCCCATGGCAGTACAGTCAACATGCAGAGAGAGTGTCTGCAGTAATCTTAGTTACTGCTCCAGTACCGAGTGTGATAATGTGTGCAAATCCTGAGCTTCCTCCCTTAGTGCAGCACTGGTACATTTTGTTTACTAAGCTCAGGCTTCAAATGATGTTTCAAAAAATAAAATGAAATACAATAAATAAAATCCTTCTCTTCCTCCTGTGTTTCTGGCCTTCAGTGACATTTCCTCTAAACTGGAATAACCTTGTTCCAAAGCTTCAGATCATGGCCATGCTGCTTTTTCAATTGGATTTGATACAACATAAGCAGAAAGAAGTCTGTAATTATAGAAGCACCCTTATTCCCTTGACTACGCAGAATGAACTTGAGGACTTTCATTGCACACTTCCTACTGTGAGGTAGGTACAGTTGCTGTCACAGGAGATCACTCTCCATTAAATGTAGTTTACAAAAGTAAAGCAAACACAGATGACCTAAATGACTACCATCCTTGTGTGCTCAATAAATTATTGGCTTTACTGACTGGATTAACATAAGTGTGCAAGTAGAGGGGAAAAAAAATGAAAAAATAATTGAATCTCATTGAAATCTTATGTTGCAGGGATTTTATTTCTGAGCCCGGGATGTTTTCAAAAAGGCATATTAGTCTGAATGTTAGTATCTCTGGAGAGAGAACCTTTCACTTATTCCATCCCATCCCACAGCTAGTAGAACAGAACAATTTTTCCTCTAATAAATCATTTGTAGACCTGGGGATTTCACAATAGCGAGGCATTCACAATCCCTAGAGATCCCTGAATATCAGAAGCATCTTTTTATGTTTTTTTCTTTATTGGCTAGTTCTCACTTCAGGCTAAGCAAAGCCTGTTAATAATTTTAAAAGCACTTCTGAGACACACACCTGTGGCTTACTGCACTCTCTATATTCAATATCTAGGCAAAGGACAGTTTGGAAATATTAACATTATGCTCTACAATAAACAAACTGTGCTGAATACAGTTGGTTTAACATATTACTGTAGGTAAGCGTTACAAACTTAAAAGTACCACTGAAGCAAAACAAGAAGTGCTGGACAGATGGTACAATATTTATATGAACCTCTCTGCCCTTGAGTACTAGTTAAGTAGTGAGTAGGCGCATCTACATGAGCTGCTACTGCGCAGTAGTAACAAGCTACTGTGCAGTAGTGTCAGGAAAAAAAATATGCGGTGATGGTACTGTACCAGTAACGCTGGTTACTGCACTGTCATTAAGTACTTGCTTATGAAAATACTAAATGTGTGTGCTGCAACAACTGCATGGTCTGCCCCTCATGTAGATGCGACTCTTATGTTGCAATTATAAATGAAGAAAAGATACAAGTCAAATTTAACACTAATGAAGCCAAATATCCTTCAAAAATAGTTTCTAGAACACAGATTGTTTAGCCATTTTACAGATCTATTGTGACAAAGCCATGATTGACCACTGTAGACTACAGCTATACAGTAAAGTTTTCTAGGCTATGATTAAATTTTGAAGTTACAGCAAATCAAACAGTGGATATTAAATACTACTCAGATCAGTAATGTAATACATGAATACAATGTTTAGATATTCAAATAACAGTGAAAAATCTCTGTATTCTTTTAATCAGATTTATTGTGAAATCAGGCACTAAGTTTTAGCTTTCAGATAGCTTTTTGGCATTCCAGATATCAGTTCCTAGATATCTGAAAAGTCTATTTGGGACCAAAACTGGAAAGGTCTGACTGGATTAGATTAGTGTCCTTTTAGTCTAGTCTTCCACAACGGTCAATACTAGTTCTGTACATCGTACTGTGAAGAAGATCCTTGGAGCCTCTATTAAAAAACTTGCCAACAGAGGATGTATCCTCAGACAGTGTTTGACTGATGTTTGAAAGCATGAAGGTTTATACCCTTTTATTTTAATCCACATTAATGTATCTTGATTGCTACTTAATTCTTGGCCTCACTGATACCTTGTGGCAACAAGTTCCCTGGGTTTATTATATATTATATAAAACTAAATGTCTTTTTATCAGTGTAACAGATATTTTCATTACCTATATGAATCCTAATACCCCCCAAACTGGGCATATCTACACGAAATGCTACTGTGCAGTGGTTACTGTGCATTTATTTAGTGCAGGTACAAACAAGTACTACATAAATACGCAGTAATGAGAGTTACTGTGCAGTAGTGCTGGTGAATGTCTTTTAAATGACGTTACTGTACAGTAGCCTAATAATACTGCACAATAGCATACTAGCACTGTCTGTGGTGTGACAGGCTATTGTGCAGTATTATTTGGCTACTGCACAGTCAGCATCTTATGTAGATGCGACCACTGAAATTTAGCATGATTTACATAGAAGACACAGCAGTTTAGCACCTTAGTGGCTAATTCAGAGACTGTCTAACTCTGAATAAGTTTTTCTCTAAGGTGCCCCTCTGTCCTGCATTCTGCCTAACTTCAGACTAACTGACAACTACCTCTTTCTACTCAGACATTTACATAAAAAGTTGTGCAGCAGTAAATAATACGTCCCAAACTGTAAATCTCTGAACAGTGCAGTACTAGAACTGTTTCTAATTAATTCTAATATAATAAAAGGCTTAGTCTGTCTTTCTGTGTGCTGTCTGTCCATAATGCTTTTGGACAACTGTGCATGCACCGCTGAAAGGGTGGACGGCAATTGGCTGCATGGCCCAGGCTGAGCGTGCCCAAGTTTGCACCGCTGCTGGGGAAATTTGTTGCAGTAGTGAACACACCCTGGCTGCCCAAGCAGTGGAGCCTCCCCACCACTCCCTACCTGAGGGCAAAGGGGGGGGGGGTCACGGTGGTGGTGCTCCTTACCACTTGTCCCCGATGCCCCCCAGAACAACCAGCTGGGAGGGGGAGGTGGCAGGCAGGAAAGGAGGGAGGCAGATGTTGGCCAGGCAGATACAGAGCAGCGGATGGGGGTACAGCAGGGCCAAACCCAGAGTGGTGGCGGGGGTGGAGCGGGGCCAGACCCGGAGAGGCAGAGGCCGGGTGGAGTAGGTCCAGACCTAGAGCAGTGGGGGGAGGGTAGAGTGGGCCAAGAGTGGGGGGGGGGGCAGATGTGGACTCCATCCCTACCCCCCCAATCATTCTTGACAGACAATTTGCTAGAAATATAATATTTGCTTTCTATAAGTTCCTCAAAGATGTTACATGTAAGACATAATTAAAGTTAGTCATGTTTTAACTAGTAACCCAGCCACGTATTCATTCAATTATTGGCATGATAAAACATGGAATATGTTACAGTTACTATTCAAAAAAATGTGCAATAACTTTGTAGTTGGATATCCAGGGGTCAAAAGAAGACACAGAAAAAGAAAATGGAGCAGCACATGCACAGGTAGTGTGTGCCACTAAAAAGAAGAGTTGGGCCACCTGGAGCCTGCTGTAGCTGTTGGCCAAGCTCTGTGCAGCCCTCAGGACCCCGGGTAAGGCTGCTGGGGCCAGCCCAGTACCAGCCCCAGTCTCCCCTACCTCACCCAGGGTAACTTGCCATGTGCCAAAGAGTGCATGGCCCAGGCATTCCCTGGAGACAAGCAGCAACAGTATAAGGTGAGCCATTGCTATACTTTTCCCCAGGGAACCAAACATCCACATTCATTTGGACATGGCCTTAAAATTCATTGAACTAATCTACTTCACATTAGTGCATTAACATGGTTCTTTCTAGCCACACTAATGTGCAGTAGACTTAGTCCAATGGGCATTAAGCATCTTGTGTAGACACGCCCAGAAGGATTTAGGTATGTGTCTATGCGTGTACACCTTAAGGCACCTTAATGCAGCTTACTGGGAAAACACATGTGCAGCCTACCCTGGTGTCACAGAGCATGGAGATGCCCTGCTCCTAGAGAGGGGAAACTGCCAGGGAAAGAGCCTTAGCAGGGAATAGGGAGCCCAGCTGTGGGTTGCCAGGGCAACCAGGAGGTCAGCTGACTGAAAGGGGCAGGGCCTGGCTCCTATATAAAGCACAGACAGTAGGCCAGAGGCAGTTCCCTGCCAGCAGCCAGGATGTGGGAAAAAGCCTGACCACAGGTACAGCTTATGGCAGTTCTAAGATGCTTGAGCAAGGATGTTTTAGCTGGGCGGCTTAAATTTATTTTATAGCCTAGGGGCTTGTGTTTTGCGTTGTTGTTGTTGTTACACCGGTTGTTTGGGTGAGGCTATTAGGGGTTGGAGGAGGCCTTATAGGGAACCCACAGTAGCGTGGCGACCCCAGCACCAGTAAGGGGTGGATAGACCCCAGCCCCAGAGAGGGGCAGTTGAGAAGCCCCAGTGCGGGTGTGGCGAGCCCCAGAGAGGGGGCAACACTTGAGAAGGCCCAAAGAGGGGGCAGCGTTATGGAGAAGGCCCCAGAGAGGGTCAGCATTACTAAGGAGTCTTAGAGAGGGGGACAGCCTTACCAAGGAGCCCAGTGCAGGCACAGGGAACCCTGAAGAGGGGGCAGCATTGCTGAAAGCCCCAGAGAAGGCGCAGTGACTAAGAAGTCCCAGTGTGGAAGCAGAGGCCCCAGAGAGGGGGCAGCACAGTTGATCAGTGGAAGGAAGGCCAGGAGAGGATAAGGAGGGGCCCATTTGTGATAAGGCTGAGACAACGGCTGTTCCATCGGCAAGGTGTGGACTGCGGTGTAGGGGAGGAAATGGAGAAGCAGATAGCACCCCCTGGCAGCAGGGCAGTACAAGGGCAGCCTCCCGCTAATTAACATCAAGGCATGGCAGGAAAGAAGGCGGGTAGTTGCCCCAGGAGCAGGTGTGCGGGCCACATTTTAGCCCGGCCTCGAGCGGCCACCTGTTACACCTGGGCAGCACCCTGCAAGCCTGTGGCAGCATAGCTGGGCAGTGCAGCCCAGCATCAGTTGAGGGGGTGGGAGACTCCAGTCTCCCTGGATGCTATCAGCCGAACCCCAGCCCTAGCCCCGGCCTGTGCTCTAATCCCCTGCTTCCTAAGTGTTGGACAAGAGCAGGCTGGAGCCGAGCCCATGGGGTCCCATGCTGTAGCCAGGGACCACCAAGAAGAAGACATGGCAGGTGCTGTTCTGCAAGGTACACAGACACTGGAGCTGGAGCAGCAGTTAGGACAGCAGCAGTCCCTGTCAGTGCGGACACTAACTTGGGACTAAGTTAGTAGAGTGGGCAGGAGGCATTAGGGCTCCTGTCAAAGCACAAGGGAGGTGTGAGGGCTCCTGTCAAAGCATATGACTTCCTGCAGGGGAAGGAGGCAGCACAGTAAGGACAGGGCTTTTGTTAGCGGCTCCTACATGCTTCTCCCTTAGGGGAAAATTTGTTGGCCAGGCAATGCAGCCTTTCAGGAGTGGGTTGCCTTACTGCCTTCCTGGGATTCAGCTGCCCTTAGAAGCTTGTGCTGGGGCTCCCATTCAGGACAGCAGGCAGTTTGGAACTGAATCTGCCCCCAGCACAGCTTTCTCTGCTCCACCCACCTCCATCCCAGGCAAACGCCCAGCCCCACTGATAGACACTGTCCATGGGAGAGGTGGCATGAGCTCCTTGAGGCTCAGTGTGGCTAAGCAAAGGCAGGCTGGGTGCAATGTGGCTGGGGGCTCAGCTCTCTCTTTAGCCCACCTGATTCAAGGGTGAGGTCCCACCTGTGTTGCACCCAAACTCTTGGGGCTGAGCCAAGAAGAGCCCCCAGGAACTCATGCCATCTCTCCCATGGGCAGCATCCAGCAGGGAGGCTGGGTGCTTGCCCAGGATCGGGGTGGGTGGAACAGTGAAAGCCATGCCAGGTGCTGCAAGCAGATGCAGTCCCAGCCTTCCTGCTCTCTGGGTAGAAGCCCCAGTGTGGGCTTTTAAGGGCACCTGAATCCCAGGTGGGCAGTAGGGGACCACTGTTCCCAGTTCAAATCTACAACACAACAGAAGTTCAATGCATATAAAAACTGCTTTCAAAACGGCCAAAAACAGTTTCAAATTAACCTGGACAGATGTAGTATCAGACTTACATGATTTAAGTTAAATCATGTTATTGAAATTCTGTCTTAGATCCCCTCTAGATTAAAATTAACTCAGTCCCCCAGCATCCTACAATGCTTTACACCTCCCCTTACAGGGTAGGTGGGCTAGTCTTGGCCCAAGCTGTCTGCTCCAGCCAAGCAGGGAGGCACGCTCTAGTACTCTCCAGGTTCTGGCCTGGGCCACTGCAGGTTGAAGCTGGGGGGCACCCCCCCAGCCCTCAGTTCTCCAACAATCCAGGATGTTTTGCACCTCCTCTGCAAACGTCCTCTTACAGAGTGGGTGAGCTGGTCTTGGCCTAAGCTGTCTGCTACAATCTAGCCAAAAGTCATGCTCTAGTAGCCCTCAACTTGTGGCCTGAGCCACTACAGGCATGTGGCTGCATTTCTGGAATCAACAGTGAATGTCTGTTCATTTGCTTTTCATTTCAATCTAAACAGTTTAGACTAACCTGCAAAGATTGAATTAATTTAGCCTTGGGCTTTTTGACTGTCTGTACTTAGCCATAAAGTTGGCAGACAACTTAATTCTGACCTTTTCTAAGTTCTGAGTGATAGTTTTAACATGCTTAGCATTTGTGATTATTTTCTTGTGCATAATTGGGAGTGGTAAGGAGAAACAAAAAGCACCTCTCCTTCATTTCGGTTTATTTTTCAAATTTTCCTGGGATAGCATACACACAGAAGAATGTAAATTTTAAAACAAAGGTGAAGTGAATATATGCATACCAAAGGAGGAGACTTGGAAAATGCTACAACAGGATTTACCTCCTCCATAACACCATTTCTTCTCAAATTAGATACAAATTTAAGAGCTTACAGGAGGGTGATGGGGAAAGGGAAGAAACAACTGTAATTTCTTGCAGATTTCTATGATATGAAGATTCAGATTTCTTATCACTTTCCTACTTAGAGAAACTAAAAAGATTGTTTTCTTAGACAATATTTTAAGCATGTGAACCATCTCTTAACATCTCTCCGCTACTATTCTATGCCAACAAATATACACTACCTGTGGTCAATTGCCAGTCCCTTCATGCCCTACCCTTACCCTACCTGTTGTATCTCAACAGATCAGTTTGAAATCAGCCAAGGGAATCCAGGGATGCTATATTCCATTGCCCTACCTGTGAATTTGTCAAATAATCTTATTGCTTTCGCTCATGCTTAAGAGTTGCTTCTTGTAAACACATCAGAATCTCATTTTTCTTTTTCACATCTTGCCTCAGATCTCTTTTTAAAAGCAATACCTACACAAATTTGATAATGGCAAGGTTATTGGTGAATTATGTCACAGAACGACGGGGACCAACCTTTTTGGCAGATGTGCCGCAAATTAGCCATGTACCCTCCGAAGTGTTAATCCAATCTCCTTCCTCTGCTACTCTGCTTTCTCCTTCTTATCCTGAGTTCCCTACCTGAGCTGCTGCTTTGATTTCTGCTTCCTGCCGTGTACACTGCTGTGCTGCCTGTTCCTTCCCTGACCCAGGTCTGGAATGGGCTCCCAAGGGAGGTGGTGCTCTCCCCTACCCTGGGGGTCTTCAAGAGGAGGTTAGATAAGCATTTAGCTGGGGTCATCTAGACCCAGCACTCTTTCCTGCCTATGCAGGGGGTCGGACTCGATGATCTATTGAGGTCCCTTCCAACCCTAACATCTATGAATCTATGACCCGCTGTGTGCCACACGGTGAGGCTGCCTATACACAAGTCAGCTAGCCCTGCCATAAGGTATCATGCTGATCAATATTGTCTCATTATTATCTTGTATTTCCCAGTTTGGCTGCATCTACCTGTACCTCGAACCTCATATTTAGGCTGTTTAATAAAGCACTGGTCTTCCTATTTTACATATGTACAACACCTCAAATGAAGACATAGGTCATGGCTATGTCTCCTGGACACTATAATAAAATAAATAAATATTCAGAAAAAATTAAGGGGAAAAAAGAACTTAAATGACTTAAGAAAGTTAGTGGCAGAGCTACAACTTACATCCTGGCTTCCAATCCTTTTCTTGGGGCAAGATGGTACTGAAAAGTAGGCTTCAAATGCAAGTTAGGAACCTAACTAAGGAAGTAGTATCCTTCCCTAATCCTGATAAATAGCAAATTTTAAAGTATTTAATCTCTCTGAATTTATTTGGATCACTAGTACTTTAGTAAGTCCTTAAATTTTCTAATTAAATTCAAATACATGATTCAGCTAATATTATTTTATTATTTTTAAGTGGAAACTCTCAAACTCAGGGAAAAAACAAAACAAAACATTGTTTACTACCCCCTTCCCCTTAACATAAGACATCATGACAATGTCTATGGTTAATGTCCATAAAGCACTTTGAAAACATTAAGTGCTATATAATTAGTACGATATATTAGTAGTCTAGCCTTGAACATCTCTAGTGACACTGTTTTATCAATCTTTCCTGGCAAATTATGTCACTATCTAATTGACCTTACTGCTTGAAATATTTGCTTAGTATCTAATCTTATTTTAGGTTCCCAGCAGTTTGATCATGATACAACTGGTTAAGAAGTTACTTCTAGTTTGAGAGATGTTCCTTATACTTAAAGTGATGATATCAAATACCAAAAAAGTCAGTAATGTATGCCCCACAGATAGATTTGGGGGTTTTTTGGTAAAAAGAAAAATCTTTTTTTTTAAGAAGGTGAATAAAGTTTTCTGGGACAGAGCTACCTTTTTGCTCCAGATTCAGAATTGTGCAGGGGTGCCCTTCCTACAAACATGAATTCACTTCCCCAAGATTTCTGCTTTTGGGCAAGAGATGCATTTAAGGTAGGCACCCCCTTCTTCCATCCCAGGCCAAGAAATACTCCAGCCAGCCCTGTCATCACCATGTTTTCCACAATTCTCACTCCAACTTTCTGATTGACTGTTTAATTCAAGTCCCTCTTATCCAGTCCCCCACAGTCCATTCATTTCACTCCACCTGCCTTTCACTGTAAGTATCTTGGGATAGGGCTTTCTAGTATGCTATAGTACTTGGAGCATTATGGACCTGCTCTTGGTTAACATGTGATAAAAATAAAATACAATGAATTGCAAACATACCACAGTCTACAGCAATGGTGGCACGAGGTGGGACAATAGAGGCTTTTTATTTTAATACAAATATAGTACAATTACATTTTCTATCTTTGGAAGGCATAACATGGCTTTAGGTCCTTATCCATTTTTTAAAGGTTGTATCACAAATATTTGAATTGGTTCTGAAAACAGTAGAACCAGCCCAACCCTCTGACTGATCTTTAAATGGACTTGATCAAAATAGAATAATTTTTAATAACAGGTACATTCAGATAAGGATTTCCAGTTGTAGAGATATAAATTGTAATTTGGAGATGTTCCCTTACTTGAAAGACTACTGTGGTTGGGATGTGGGAGATGGTTCCACAGGTCAGTTAGTCAGAGACTAAAGGACTGCAGAAACTTGCTTAGTGCTCCACAAATAAAACTTGCATTTATTTCTTTATTACCTGCTTTTTAATTCTTCTCATTCCCATATGCCTGTATTTACTGAATCCGGTGATCGGTACATAGTACATTTGCATATGAGATATTTCACTGTTATACGTATGGTCAGGCATGTGTGAAAACAGACTACAGTCACCTGATACCATTATTTAACAAGCCTTTAAATGGTTGATCTTGCTCATTCAAAGAATGATGTTCAATCTGCAAAAATATGATTTAATTGTGATGTACGCACCAGGTAAACTTATATTTACTGTGGATGCACTGTCTTGAGCTACACATGACTAGGAGACCAGAAAAGACTTTTGAGACAGACATGAAGGCTTATATAGACTTAATTGTCAAGTCACTCCTTATAGCAGGTAGGAAGCTGCAGCAAATAACAGAAACGAAATTCATTGGCACTCTTGAAAGAATTTATAGTTAAAAGTTGGCCAGATTACAAAAGTGACTGCAACACAGATGTATCAGATTACTGGAATTGCAGACATTTGTGGCAGAAAGGATATTTTTTAAAGGCACTAAATTGGTGGCACTGAGGAACCTCCTAAAAGAATTGCTGCAGAAGAAGCATGGGGGCCATTAAAGAATCAAGAAATATAAAAAGTGAGCACCCAAAGTGATGTACTGGCCCAAGATAAATAATGACATTACAAACATAGTAGAAAACAGTTACAACTGTTTAAGGTTCAGCCATGTTAGCAGACTGAGCCACTACAACCTCAACCTGTTCCATCTAGGATATATGAAAGGTTGATATTGATTTATTTGTGTTGAATTCAAACACATATTTTTATAGACTATTATTTGCTATATCCAGAAGTATGATTTTTCCAAATAGTACTGGACAATCAGTGGCAGCCAACCTTAAGGCCATATTTGAAAGGCATGAGATTCCAGAGGATATTTTCAATGACTATGAGCCTCTGTTCTTCAGTTCTGAGCTTAAATGGTCCACTGAGGATTGAGACTTTTGGCACAGTACATCAATATCTAAGTATTACCTATCAAATCAACAGTCTATTTAGACCATAAAAAAAAACAAAACAAAACAAAAAAAAAAACCTGCTGAAGAAATTATTTTGTGGGGGGCTGGCTTTGTTAGGGCCTTGTTACATCATAATTTTAGGATCCTCCTGGAGTGTTTAACCTTTGGATCATTGACAAACTAACACATTAGTTTTAAAAATACTTTAGGTGGCTTAAAATTATTCAACCCCAGGGTGGGTTTTTGTGTAGACAAACTTTCCACTCCTCTTTACTGCCCAGGGGGCAGCAAGGTGATGTGATAGGCAATAAACCAAGCCCACTCCAACCCCCACATTTGGGGGTGTGACCTGCCCACCCCAGAAGTGTAACCCCATGAAAACAGACTGCAAAGTAACTGTCAGCTAGCCAGGATCCAGGAGTGGAGTTTAGGAAGTTAGGGGGAGAAGAAGGCAGGGGACTGGATTGGGGCCCCATTAAGTTGGGGCTTCCTTTTCAGGGCAGGAGCAGTATCTCCCCACAAAAGGTCTTCCCTCTCTGCTCCTACCTTATGGGAAGATAACCAGCTAACATCCCCGCTCCACCATAATTCCGAATCCCAATTTATTAATGTAGCAAAACTCCCTGGTTTTATTTATTTATTTATTTTTTGGGGGGGGGGGGGGGTTCTTAAATGCATTCCCTCCCCTTCCCCAACCATTTCTGACTTTCTCTCCCTCTCTTTTCCCTATAGATAAGTATAAGTGAGCTCAGACTTGGGATAAGCTTTAAACATTTTTATTTTGGTAGCAAGTTTTTGGTTTTGGATATCCACTGTTTTATATTGCATTATTATTAGGTTTGTATTGATTTTTACTGTTGTATATTGTATTATTATCATTTTCATATCGATTGTTATTGTTTCATATGTATATTGTATGGGTTAGGCCTGTATTTGTAAGTGAACCAAAGCCATGTCAAGTTTCCATTTTAAATGTCAAGTCTCCATCTTGTGTCCTCTGCCTGGGCATCCCACTTTGCAACTGTATGAGTCACATACCCCTCCCATGTAAATTGGCTACCGGATGAATGAGAATAATTGGGAATGACTGAAATACAATGGTAGGAGGCCTCTACTGAATGGCCTGTAATGACTGGGCCATCACCTCGCATTGATTCATCCAGGAACCACGGCCCTCACTCAGGAACAGAGACAAGACCAAACTTTGAAAGACAAAAGACCCTGCAGACCCAGCAACTCTCACCATGATAGACACCCGAAACTGCACATCCCTGCATGGAGCACACATGCTCAATACGCCAGGGGCTGACCCTTGCCTGGGCATGCCTCCTGTCACTCGGGTCACGCAAGGTCTGCCCCTATATAAAAAAAAAAAAAAAAAAAAAGGCAGTGAAGACAGATCCAGAGGGATGCCCTCTCCATTCGCACTAGCATCATGCCATACCACCTATCCATCCAGAGGCCCTTTCCACTTCCGTGCCACCTAGCAGGTCATTTACTAGGCTGTAGGTGTCCTGGATATTTTTCCTCCCTAGGTGCAGCACTTTGCATTTCTCCTTGTTGAACTACATTGTGTTGTTTTCTGCCCACTTGTCCAACCTGTCCAGGTCTGCTTGCAGCTGTTCCCTGCCCTCCGGTGTGTCCGCTTCTCCCCATAGCTTTGTGTCATCTGTAAACTTGGACAGAGTACATTTCACTTCCTCGTCCAAGTCACTGATGAAGACATTGAAGAGTATCGGTCCAAGGACCGAGCCCTGTGGGACCCCACTGCCCACACCCTTCCAGGTCGAAACCGACCCATCTACCATGACTCTCTGGGTGTGACGCTCCAGCCAATTCGCCACCCATCGGACTGTATAGTCATCCAAGTCACAGCCTCTTAACTTGTTCACCAGTATGGGGTGGGATACAGTATCGAAGGCCTTCCTGAAGTCTAAGTATATGACATCCACCCTTCCTCCTGTGTCCAGGCGTTTCATAACGTGGTCATAAAAAGAGATTAGATTGGTCAGGCACGATCTGCCTGTCACGAACCCGAGCTGGTTTCCCCTCAGCATAATTTGTCCTGCCGGGCTCTCACAAATGTGAGCCTTGATAATTTTTTCAATGACTTTGCCAAGGATGGAGGTGAGACTGACTGGCCTATAGTTGCCCGGGTCCTCCTTCCTCCCCTTCTTGAAAATGGGGACCACATTGGCCCTTTTCCAGTCCTCCGGGACCTGGCCCATGCGCCACGAGCATTCAAATATTCCCACCAGTGGCTCTACAATGATGTCGGCCAGTGCCTTCAGCACCCTTGGATGGAGCTCATCTGGGCCTGCCGTCTTAAAGGCATCCAGTTCTTCCAAGTGACTCTGCACCATCTCAGGGTCTATGCATGGAAGTCTGGCGCCTTGCTGCTGCCTCTCTACAACCCCAGTGAGAGACTTGTCATGCCCCTCGCTTAGGAACACTGAGGTAAAGAACTCGTTGAGGAGTTCAGCCTTGTCCCCTCTGTCCATCACCAAATGTTTCTGCCCATTTAGCGGGGGTCCTATTCCTCCCTGGGCCTTCCTTTTACTCACTATATCTCTAAAAAACAATTTCTTGTTGTCTTTTACTTGGGATGCCATCCTCAGCTCCATGCTAGCTTTGGCCCATCTAACTGCCTCCCTACAAGCACAAGCAGAGGAGGTTTATGTGTCTTTGGTGATCTCTCCCTGTTTCCCCTTTTTATGTGCTCCCCTTTTGGACTTTAGGCTGCCCTGGATTTCTCTGGTCAGCTAGGGAAGCCTCTTGGCCCCTTTCCCTCTTTTACCTCGCACAGGTATCGTCTTGCTTTGTGCCCGAAGGATCGTTTCCTTAAGGCACAGCCACCCTTCTTGGGCCCCCATCACTTCAAAACTCCTACTCTGCAGTGCGTCCTTGACTAATCGCCTGAGTTCATTGAGATCAGCTTTCCTAAAGTCTAGCACTTTCACCCTACTAGTTACCTTACCCACTCGACGTCTTATGGTGAATTCTATTATTAGGTGATCACTGTCCCCCAGATGGCTACCGATCTGTAGGTCCCCTACCATGTCATCCCCCGTTGCCAATACCAGATCCAGTATGGCATTCCCCCTAGTGGGACCGTGTACCTCCTGTGTCAGGTGGAGGTCCTGTACACAGGTTAGAAACCTGCATGAATGGTGGGACTTTGCTGTCTGTGACTCCCAGCAGATGTCTGGGTAGTTTAGGTCCCCCATGACTACCGCCTCTTTAGCTTTTATGGTCTCCGAGATTTGCCTCAGGAGCCCCGAATCTATTTCTTCCCTTTGATGTGGGGGTCTGTAGCAGACCCCTACCACCAAATCCCTTTCTCCTTGCCCCCCATGTAGCCTAACCCACAATCCTTCTACTTCCTTATCCTTGGATTCCGTCTTGATGAGGGTCGATGTATATTGCTCATTGACATAGAGCGCAACCCCTCCCTCTTTTTTCCCCACCCTGTCCTTTCTGTACAATCTATAGCCCTCAATATGTACTGCCCAGTCATGGGATGAATCCCACCAGGTTTCCGTTAGCCCCACTAAGTCATAGGTGTTTATTGCAAGCAGGAGCGCTAGTTCATCCTGCTTGTTTCCCATGCTCCTAGCATTAGTATATAGGCACTTGAGCCCTGCGACTGGTGCCTTTGCTGCCCCCCCTGCTCCGAGTCCCAAGGGGTCCTTTGTTTCTTACCTTCTCGTTTCTTACCTGTGCCATAGTGCTGGCCTCCCCATGGCTTTCAGGTTCCCAATGCTCTCTTTCTTCAGGCTGGGCTGTCCTTGTGGGTGCCACATGGTTTGGTGGTCCACAGCTTCCCCCGCCCTCATCTTCCCCTCCCCCCGACGAGCCTAGTTTAAAGCCTGCTGGAGCAGATCTGCCAACCTAGAAGAAAACACACACTTACCTTTGGGGGACAGGTGAAGCCCATCCCAGCTGAGCATGTCCCTCATTGTAATGTGCAGGTCGTTGTCCAGGAAGCCGAAGCCTGCCTCAAGACACCACTGCTGAAGCCGCCAGTTGGTCTCTCTGATGCAGTTCTCATGCCGTCTTCCATGTCTGTTCACTGATAGGATGGAAAAGAATACCACCTGTGCACCGAACTCCTTCAGCACACCACCCAGAGCACTGTAGTCTGCCATCAGGTGCTCACACACTCCTCACACATCATTGTGTGTATGTGTGGTATATGAATTAGTAATCCATGTATGTGTATTGGATGTGCAGGTGTTGGTAACTGGTAACTGATTCTGTCTAAATTTGGTGTGTGTAGCGTGTATGGGCTTAAACTGGTGATAGGTGTACATGAACCTAGACTAGTTATTTTGAACGTGTGTGTATCTGAGTGGCTAGTGTGTGTGTGTGTGTGTGTGTGTGTGTGTGTGTGTGTGTGTGTGTGTGTGGCACTGTGTGCATGATATATGAATTAGTGATCTATGTCTAACTTTTGGTGTGTAAAGTGTATGTGCTTGAATTGGTGATAGGTATGTATGTGCCTAGGTTGGTTTGAATTTGTATGTGCCTGAGCTGGTAGAGAGAGAGTGTGTGTGTGTGTGTGTGTGTGTGTGTGTGTGTGTGTGTGTGTGTGTGCACCTAACTGATTTGTGTGTTTGTATATGTGCAATTGTGTCACACCCTCCTGTCTAACAGCACAACATTGAGATCCTGAGAGTTGGCCTGACCCCACAGGGCAACATTAAAACATATAATCTTCTTTAATTTACTTCCTCTTTATTTTGTTTTAAATTATTTTCTTTTTACTACTTTTTTATTTTATCCTTCAGTGGCTGACTTCCTTCATTTCACTACCCATCCCCACCTACAGCAGGGATAGAAGCTTATCTTGACATGCCAGCCCATTAGTTGTAACCCAGAGCTGTAGCTCTTAGTTAGGCCCCTGCTTACCAGCCCTCCAGTGGCAACTCACAGCTGTAAATCTGGGGGACAGTTGGAGAAGGTTTTTAGCTTTAAGGTGCGACTGCTCCCAACTCAAGCTAGCATTAACACCAATCAATGTTTGAGCAGCTCAAAGTGCAATGTGTAACAAGACCCTTTCTGAAAAAGTTATTGGCATATTGCAGTACATCTCTGGCAAATGGCTGGTCACTAGCACAGCTGTTAACAAGTTGATGGATACGTTCTAACCTGCTGATCTGTGACAACTTACTAAAGATGAGGATAATGACATTGTCAAGGAGATGAAAGAAACTCAGAATCAGAAACATAAAATGGTATTTTTGAGCCTGGATGCTTGTGAGTCTGATTTAATTGCACCTCATATACAAGTGTGGTACTATCTGCCTAGTAAAATCCACAGTTTTACTTGGCCTAAACAGACCAGGGTGGCACATTGAGGCACAGTCATCAGGATCCATGAGCATGCCCAGCATGTCTTCATCAGTGACTTGGACGAGGGAGTGAAATGTACTCTGTCCAAGTTTGCGGATGACACAAAACTGTAGGGAGAAGTGGACACACCAGAGGGCAGGGAACAACTACAAGCAGACCTGGACAGGTTGGACATATGGGTGGAAAACAACAGAATGCAATTCAACAAGGAGAAATGCAAAGTGCTGCACCTAGGGAGGAAAAATGTCCAGCATACCTATTGCCTCGGAAATGACCTGCTGGGTGGCATGGAAGTGGAAAGTGACCTTGGAGTCCTAGTGGACTCCAAGATGAACATGAGTCATCAGTGTGACAAAGTCATCAGAAAAGCTAATGGCACTTCACCATGCCTCAGCAGATGCATGACAAACAGAACCAGGGAGGGGATACTTCCCCTCTATCAGGCGCTGGTCAGACTGCAGTTGTAATTTTGGGTGCTGCACTTCAAGAGGGATGTGGATAACCTGGAGAGGGTCCAGAGAAGGGTCACTCGTATGGTTAATGGCTTGCAGGCCAAGCCCTATGAGGAGAGACTAGGGCACCTGGACCTCTTCAGCCTCCGCAAGAGAAGGTTGAGAGGCGACCTGGTGGCTGCCTATAAGTTCATCATGGGGGCACAGAAGGGAATTGGTAAGGCTTTACTCACCAAGGCGCCCCTGGGGATTACAAGAAATAATGGCCACAAGCTAGCAGAGAGCAGATTTAGACTGGACATTAGGAAGAACTTCTTCACACTTAGAGTGGCCAAAGTCTGGAATGGGCTCCCAAGGGAGGTGGTGCTCTCCCCTACCCTGGGGGTCTTCAAGAGGAGGTTAGATAGGCATCTAGCTGGGGTCATCTAAACCCAGCACTCTTTCCTGCCTGTGCAGGTGGTCAGACTCGATGATCTATTGAGGTCCCTTCCGACTCTAACATCTATGAATAACTTTGTCTGCTCCAATGTGCTGAAAATCCAGGGGAGACCTGATTAATCAAGTCTGTGGTGCACACAAGCTGATGCGCCCAGTGCTGCATCACATACATTTATATATACATTTATATAAATGGCAAAATGTACATCAGCGCACAGAAAATGTTGGCGGTGCACTTTTGAACTAAAAAAAACACATTGAAGGAATGTGTTTAGTTCAAAAAAATGTGCTGCTGCCATTTTCTCAGTGCTGATGTACATTTTGCCATTTATACAAATGTATGCTTTGCAGCATTGGGTGCTTTTAAAAGTGCCCCGTACTGTGGTGTATGCATGTGTACAAATGCCCACTAAGGCTTACTGACATCTCAGGCGTGCATAATTGTGATTTGCTACTAGAGGTCATGGTGAACAGGGGGACAGACAGGAGCCAGGACCCTCTCTTTTCTGAGGTGGGAGAGGGTGGCATGATTTTGGAGGTGAAAAAAACCACCATGTGGCTTTCCTCACTCTATGGCCAGTAGCAGGCAGTGGAAGTCTTGGGTGAGAGGGGAAAAACCTTGTTTGAAGTCAAGAGGAAGGGGGAAAAAAATGAGAGAAGTAAAGATAAAGGAGTGAAAACAAATAATTAAAAAATAAAAGGATCACAGTGTTGCATATGTTTCACTTAATTGGGGAGCAGGGGAAGTTGGGTTAAAATTAATACCAGGGCAGATGTGAAACCCAGCAGGGTCACTGCAGACATGCCATACTGGGCCAGAAATTGGGTTGCCACTCGCACCAGAGCAGAGCTCAGCCCCAGTGGGATTGCTGCATGCATGCATGCATGCCACAATGGGACATCTGATATCCAGTGGGCTTACTGCCTGGGTTGGGTAAGAGTGTTGCTGACACAGTAATTTCAAACGCATAGTGATTCAGTTTAAATGAATACTTGCGGGGGGGGGGGGGGGCGGGGGGAGGGAAGCTGAGCCATGGTTCTCAGAATGCTCAGGGTACGCTGGGGTTGGACCCCTTAGGTGGAAGCGGGTGTTGACTAGGGGCCAGTACCACTGCTCTGGGATGTATAATTTAGAAAGGTTAAAAGTTTGCCCACAGAGCAAGAGTGGAAAGGACTGAAAATGTTGCATCTTGGGATGCTGGAGGGATGAAAATAGAGTACTTTATCTCCCCTGGGCAGATAATACCTTGGAATAACCCAAACAGAATGGATCATATATAACCCTCACTTGAATTGGGCAAAGATCGGGCTTATAAACCTAGCCATGTGACCTAGCCTCAATCCCCCTCCTCTCTCTTCTTTCTCCTTTTTCCTCTCTTTCTTCCTTCTCTTTTCTCCCTCCCCTTTTCTTTCCCACTTCCTTTTTCTCTTCTCCCTACCCCCCACCTCCCCACACTGGATGCAGTCATCTTCACTTGCAAAGGATGAACAATACCTAATTAAGCACCTAAACATAACCTGTAACACTACTCATAGGGATTTTCAAAAAAGAGATGCAGAAAAACGGGGAATTGGAAAGTACATGATAAAGATTCGCCCCAGATATGCTGGGAAACTCTCCTCTGTAGATAGGTATTAATTGATTTATATGAATTAATTTTGTACTTTTGATTAAAATGGAAGAACCAGTGATTAAAAATTGCAATTTGGAGATGTTTCCTTACTTGAAGGACTACAGAGTTGGAAGATGAGAGATGGTCCCACAGGTCAGTCAGCCAGAGAGACTAAAAGACAGAAGCTTTCTTATTACTCAAAACTTGCTTTTTAGTTTTCATTCATGTATGTCTGTGTTCGCTGAACCAGGTGATCACTACACCACTAATGCTTGAAACATACAAATTCCTAAAAGTTCAAGCAATTTGGACTCAGTGATAACTTGGTTTCACAATGATAACTAGAGTTATCTTATATTGAGATAATATGGGCTCTACAGGGATTCAAATGTATTGTCTTATTTCTGAAGCACTGTTTAACACGATTGAGATAAAAATGGTTAACAAGAACATAACAGATTAGGTGATAGGAAAATGTATCTTGATGGAGCTTTTCATATTGCATTGTAATTAGAATTAGAATTTCACAACTGAAATGGAAAAAAAAATGGGTTCACTATATATTCACCAACTATTCTGAAAGAAAAAAATGTTCAGGATAATAAAGCCCCGATTATTCTAGTTAAATGCAGAGTAATTACACTCTCCATAAAACTGTATTATTTCATTTTAGACTTGACCTGTTTATATCTTCTGGTTTTTCCAAGGTACAGTATCATTTATGTAATTTTTTGTAACATGCATGAATTCCTAATTCAGAATGGGATAGAATTTCAGAATGTATTAATCTGACCCAAAGCCCACTGAAGAAAAGCCTTTGGACATCAGTGGTTTTGGCCTCAGGCCTTAAATCTTTAGTTTGATTTTTGATTCAGGTCTTGAATCTTTTTGAGGTTATTTGGCAAGTCTTCCCTAGCGATCTTTTTCATTCTCACTGGGCACATGTACACATGCATCAGACTGCGCAGTAACTAATGGTACTGCACAGTCTGGATGACGCATGGGTCTTTTCCCGCACTAGCGTGCAGCAGTGTCGGTGTCACAGTTTGTGCCCGCCCATGCTATGTTGCCATAGCAACAAGTTACAGTGACATACATCTTGTATAGAAACACCGACTATTACCTTAGTAAACACATCTAATTACCCTAAGTTGCCCTCCCAAGTCTCCTATTCTGTTCTGACCTCCTGTTCTTTCTCACTTTTTATATCTTAATTTAACCTCCCTGATAGTCATATATACCCTAATTTAGCAAAGTTCATAAGTGTGTGTCTAATTTTGAGCTTCTGGCCGGAGTCAGAAGATTGCATTGCATCGTGGAAGTCTGAGAGCAGAAATTACCTTCTAAATCATTTTGCTTTTCCTGCCAATGCAGGTGTAATACCTAATACTTTTTTCAGACATGTTTTATGTTTTCCAAAAAGTTTTAGGACTTTAGCTTTGAACTTCACATGTTTGTTTGTTTTTTTCTATTAAGACATTCACCATGATGGCTACACAGGCTTCAGCTGAGATAGAAAGAGATCCTGGCAAGTATCTTCCTACCAAATACCATTATGGTTGGAGGTGCAGTCCCCAGAATTAAGCAGGCAAGTTCAGTCTAACTTTATGCCTACTACCAATACAGCTTGGTTGTACAGAAGGGAATAACATACAACTTCAGGCCTTCCTAAAGTTATCTACTCACTGCAGAGATAACAGGAACAAGGTGCCATTTTCCATGGATTACCTGGATGCTTCATCTTAGTGTCCATTTTCATTAGGATTGATGGCTCTGTAAATGAGTGGAAAGATCAAACTGCTTTGTGATGCTGTGTCAGTCAGTTTTCAAACATTAGTTCAGTCTAATACGAGGATTTGTTGAACACTCCTTATCAAATAAAAGCCAAATATAGGAACAGAGAGTTCTATATTATTCCTCCTTTTCTTCCTTGAGAATATTAAAGAAATGAGAAGTCTTCAAATACATTTTGAATTTACTAGTTATCAATAGAACAACTAAAGTATTTAAAGCTGACATAACCCTTAAAACATTAGAAAATAAATTGTTCCATTAATTCTTAGACAGTTAAAAATTTATATAGGAAAAGGTAATTAGTACCAAGACAGTGCTTAATCCCAGGAGAAGGTGTTGGCCTTAACACACACAATAGCTATGTCAGGCAAAGGTTACTATTATTTATTACACTGCCTTCCATCTTTAATAAGGCTTTACTTAATAAAAATTACCCAAGACCACATTTTGGTGTATACTTTGCATTTTGAAATCAATGAATTGAAGTAATTGATAGGCCATCTGCTGAAGAATAAAAAGGTTGTTTTACCTTCAAGCATATAGTTCTGGGGCTGTAACATGTCACACTTGCTTAAAGTTATAAATATATTGCTTAGTGGTACAATACTTCTAGCATAAGAATAATTTGGGAGTTAGCAGTGGTGGAAAAGGCTAATTACTTAGACCCCTATGGCTGCATCCACACAAGCATGGACATTTGTTTCCCTGGGGATAAGAAGCAGAGGGCACACTTTGTGCAACTGCTCCTTGTCCCTGGGGATTGCCTGCTCCATGCTCTCTGTAATGTGCAGCAGGTTACCCCAGGTAGGGTAGGAGAGGCTGGGGCTGGCACTGGGCTGGCCAAATCAGCATTACCTGGAGTCCTGGGGCTGCAGCACTTGCGATCCTGCCACTTAGAGCCTGGCCAGCAGCCAGAGCATGGTTCCAGCTGGCCAGGCTCTGGTTTTGCATGGCATGCTCTGCCCCCACATGCGCTGCTCAACTTTTTCTTTGTGTGAGTTTTTTTGACCCTGGGATCTCCCAGGACCAACTCCCCCCCCCCCCCTTGCTACTCCCTTGCAGTGCAGAGAACAGCTAAATGTGTGGTATGTGGTGCTGCAGACATGTCTGCAGCACCACATACCGCATGGCTGTGCTAATCTGGACATAACCTTTATGACAAAATAGTTCAACAAACACTGTAAGTTTAATATACTAAATGGCCCTAAATAGCTCAGTCCTAATGGGCTTTAGGTCATGGTTTACACCAGGGGCGGGCAATTATTTTGGGCGGAGGGCTGCTTACTGAGATATGGCGAGTCATCAAGGGCCACATGACAGGCAGCCAGGGGCAGATGAATATTAATTTTCTACATTTTTAGGCGCTCATTTTGGGAGTAAGCTGCATTGGCCCTAGAATTATTTCCTATTTTTCTCTAACAAAGGCACTGGACAAGTATTGTCTCCTCTTACAAGCTTCTAAGAAAAGGATCGCATTTTTTTATGATTCTGGTATTAATAATCCTTATGGATTCTTAACTAATTGGAAAAAGACCAGGGGTATCAAACAGGCAAGGTTCTTTGAGTAGATGTGATATCTTTTATTAGACCAACTGAGTATCTGGAAAAAAGTTATTTGCAAGCTTTCAGGTACAGTCACCCTTCTTCAGGCACAGGGAGTCTTTGCTGGTCTGAGACTCCAAGGAATGAGAGAAGCTAAAAGTGTGGCAGGATGTCAGTGAAAATGTAAATAGGTAGAAATTAGAAAGACAAAAGGTAAAACAGGTAAGGGAGGGGGAAGAAAGCAGAAGGAAAAAAAAGCTCAAAGGGAAACATTACAGAGATGTCAAATATACACTTGGATCTGCCCATTGGAACTATTGGCCCACCAATAGTCCAGTAGTCCAGTGGGCTACTGGAAGTGCACTGCTACATGGCCCTAACACTGCTGACTGGCCAGAGCTCTGCAACACTGGGCATCATCACAAAGGTGGGGTGTACAGGTGCACAAATGTGGCTCCATGAAGCTACATGCCTGGCTCCATGCCTCTGCCTGGTGACTCAGAATGCTGGCCAGTTGGCAGTGTCAGAGGCATGTGGCAGCTTGGGTTTGGGGGCATGTGGCTGCATGGAGCCACATTCGTGCAGCTCAGAGGCAAGCATGTGTATCCATGAGGAGACATGTTTGGCCACAGTTCTCAGGGCCTGGAGTGAGTTTGACACCCATGGCATATGCAAGTTTCTCTCATAAAAAAAAAAAAACACAAAACCCTGAAAAACAAATTAAAAAAATCTCAAAAGCAAGCAAATAAAACAAAACTCACATCTTAGTACTCCATCTTAAATAATCATGGAAATATTTGGCAAACTCACCATCAGCACCTTTGATTCATCCATACCTCCATAAACCACAAAATTAAACAGATTGTACATAAAAATATGTGAACTGACATACAAAGTCAGAATATTTAAAGTGTCTTTCTCTCACAGCATAGTTGGAAGTGATTCAATTATTTATACATCCATTTTACTGACAGTTTTGACAAATCAGAGGAAACCTCTTAAATTTCAAACGATCATTGTTACTTTTTTAAATAATCTTTTTAATATAATTATTCCTTTATTTTCCTAAGTAAAAATATATAAAAAGAAAAGATTCTTATGTTTCTGGATGCTTCCATCTACACTGTATATCAGGATCTGCAGAATTTGATTTGTTATACAACTCTTCCTGCCCTCCTGCTTCTATAAATCTTGGGACATTTATTTACTAGACCTGAGGTTTAAAGGAACATTAATGGGATTAGGTACTGAAACCTCACTTAAACTGAGTGCATTACAGGGCACCTAACTGCATGGGGAAAGTCCCATTCTACCTTATAAATTTATAATGAAAAAAATATTAGAACTATGATTCTACCCTCCAAAAATCTTCCACTGTCAAGACCTTGAACCTACATTATTTGAGGAACCAAATCAGCATCAAATGAGCCCAATTTCAAATTTAAGAATTAGGTTGTATTGAACTGGTCTCATGTAAAAATTAAACACATGCATAATCAGGGCCTAGATCTGGATTCTTATTTTCCCAAAGTTCAGGGTTGGCTCAGATCCCCCTCAACTATTTGTCTCTTAGAATCCTATCATAAACATTAGGGGTGCGCCAATAGAGATTTTGGGGGCCAATACTAATAGCCAATTTTTAAGGAGGCATATCAGCTGATACCAATCTGACTTCTGATACAACTATGTCCAGTTGATAAGTCTGGTGTGGTGGAAGGGGAGGGGGGAAGATCAACTCCCCCTGTGGTGAGGGAAGGAGTGGAGCAGGGGCTGGGCCAGGCACTGCCCAGCTGGGGTAGGGCAGAGTGTGGGACAGGGATGCAGATCATTTGGGGTCATGGGGGAGGTGGGGCATATGCCCCCAGGATCTGTGCAGGGCAGGGCAGGCAGGCTGCAGCTGTGGGCTGGAGCCAGGGATGAGCTGGGCTCTTCTCAGCAGGGGCTGGGCTCAGGGTGGGCAGTGGTGGTACTAGGAGGGGGCTACAGGGATGCTGCAGCCACCCCAAATTTTGCCGTAGCCCCCCCAAAGCCCCCTCCCAGCACAGCCCTGGCCCTTCCCAGCACAGGGGTGGAGGCAGGGGTTGAGCCAGGGCTGCACCAGGTAGGCAGCGGCAGCACTGGGAGGGAGGATTGGTGGGTCTATGGTGAAATTTGGGGTAGCTGCAGCCCCCACAAGTAGCCCCCTCCCAGCGCCACCACCACACACCCCAAGCCCAGCCGTCACTGAGAAGAGTCCAGCACAGCCCCTCCTCTAGCCTGCAGCTGCACCTGCCCACCCTGCCCCACCTCGTGCAGATCCAGGGGGCACACAAGCCACCCCACCCACCCCTCGGATGAGCTGTGGCTCCATTCCATGCCCTGCCTTGGCTAGGCAGTGCCTACCCCAGCCCCTGCCCCAATCCCTACCTCACCACAGAGGGTGTTGATTTGCCCCACCATGCCCCTTCCCCCGCCCCTTCCACCACACCAGACTTACTAGCTGCATGCAGCTCTTTATGCTTCCGGGCTGTGCTCCTCACTGCCTGCATGCTGGGCTGCGGCTGTATGCACACACAGGCATTTATCAGACAAATTATCAATTTCCAATACAGCCAATTTTCTTTATTTGGTGCCAATCCAATATTGGACTGATGTATCAGTGCACCTCTATTCATAATATATAGTGTTAGGTTAATACTAAAAGATTTGGAAGTGTATTTCAGGTCCAATGACCTTGCAGAAGTTCTAATACTAATCCAACGTACTAGAATCCTTTGTGTTTAATATTTCAACACTTTCCACGTGAGGTTTGCTACTTTCTATTTCTGGTAATTTTGGAAAAGACTGTGAGAAGGAGTTTGGGTTATGGGAAGGACTTTGGATTAGATTTTGTTACTTCTTCTTAGCAAGACCAAAAAAGTGAAAGTTAAACACACCACTACCACCATATTACAGAGCACATTCCTTTCCCTTACAAAGTTAAAAAATGGATTTAGAAAAAAAGTACAGTACCACTGAAATGTAGCCAACTTTAGAGCTAGATGCTTCATTAGCTTAACCATGCACAGCAATATTGTCCATCTTTAATTGTATTGTAACTGATTGTTATAAATAACATCGTAGTGCACAATAGCTAACTAATAAGTGTTATCCATCAGCTGTTGATTGAAGAAGCAAGTGAATGATATTTGATTCATTCTTGGAAGTATAACTAAACTTAAATTAGTTTGCCATAATTAGAAAATAAATCATGATCTAATTCAATGTATAAAATCCTAAATAACAGTATTTATCTATTTCTTCTTTTAATGTGCTAATGTTGCTTTTATTTTTGAATCACATGCTCCTACCAGTACTTTATTTTATGAATTTCAAAGAAACATGACCTTTAGATTTTTTACCACACCTTTGTTCTCAAATAAAGCTGTCTAGAAGCAGTCAAATTCTTACATAAGATAGATGATAACTCTTTACTAATCCCCTCAAGCTTATAAAATGGTAGCATCTGCATATAAACTACATATTTATCTATCTCATTTATATGAAAGTGTATTAAAACCTAAAATTCAGTTCTGGAACACTGCTCTGAACTTAGAGGACATTCTATTTCACACCATCTCTCTAACAACTTGTTTTCAGTAGCTGTCAACCCAGAACAGAATACAGTACCATATGCACACAAGATACCCATGGATTAAATCTCTGAATGGAGAATAAAAATAAAATACAAAATAAAAATCCATGGGATAAGTTTCCAAATAGACTAGAAAATACTAACTTAATCCAAAGATGTGTGGACAGCAAAATAAATATTCATTTTGAATTAGCCATGATTACTGTAAACTAATTAAGCAATATCATCTACATATAAATTGGGCTGCATAGAGGAAAGAACAAAGAAATAAGGTGTTGGCTTACCACAGCATTAAAAAAGGAAATAAAGTGTGAATTATAAAGGATGCTTGTAGCTCTTGTTTAGTTTCATATATGGCACTATTGTATATTTCATAGGTGTACATATATCTATATCTACATACATATGTGTGTGTGTGTGTGCATTACACACACGCACATTATTACTTCATGAAAAAAAAATGTTTAGTATTTCATCCCCAGTGATTCACCATTCTGGTACGCAGTTAAATCATTCTGATCCACAATTTGGGGATAAAGGTCCTAAAGTAGTCAGGCCACAAAAGGATGGTGTCAGGGGGGAGGGGGTTCATAGAATCATAGAAGTAGGGTGGGAAGGGACCTTGTAGATCTTCAGGTCCGACCCCCTGCCTGGGCAGGAGGAAAACTGGGCTCAAATGACCCCAGCCAGGTAGGCATCAAGCCGCTTCTTAAAGACCCCCAGGGTAGGAGCCAGCACCACTTCCCTTGCAAGTTGGTTCCAGATCCTAGCCGCCCTAACTGTGAAGTAGTTCTTACGGATGTCTAATCTAAACCTACTCTCCAACAATTTGTGGCCATTATTCCTTGTTTCCCCTAGCGCCCCCTGGGATAACAAGGTCTCCCCCAAACCCTTCTGGTCCCCCTAGTGAGTTTATAGATGGTCACAAGGTCCCCCCTCAGCCTTCTCTTGTGAAGGCTGAACAGGTTCAGGTCCCATAGCCTCTCATTGTAGGGTCTGCCCTGCTGTCCCTGGATCATGCAGGTGGCCCTCCTCTGGACCCTCTCAATGTTGTCCACATCCCTCTTGAAGTGGGGCACCCAGAACTGGACACAGTACTCCAGCTGCAGCCTGACCAGTGTTGCATAGAGGGGGAGGATCACCTCCTTGGCCCTACTTGAGATGCACCTGTGGATGCACGATAGGGTCTGGTTAGCCCTGCCGACTGTGACCTCGCATTGTCGGCCCATGTTCATCTTGGAGTTGATGATCAGTCCAAGATCCCTTTCTGCCTCCGTGCTCTCAAGAAAGGAGTTTCCCATCTTATAAGTGTGCTGCCGGTTACTACTGCCCAAGTGCAGCACCCTGCACTTGTCCATATTGAAACGCATCCTGTTTTTGTCAGCCCACCCTTGCAACCTATCCAGGTCTTGCTGCAATCTTTCCCTCCCTACTAGCATGCCCACCTCACCCCAAATTTTGGTATCATCAGCAAATTACAACAGGTTGCTTTTCACCCCATCGTCCAAATCGCTGATAAAGAAATTGAACAGTGCGGGCCCAAGGACCGAGCCCTGGGGGACTCTGCTGCCCACTTCCCCCCAGGTCGAATATGACCCATCTACCACCACCCTCTGAGTATGACCCTCCAGCCAATTATCAATCCATTTGACTGTAGGCATCGATGTCACAGTTGTCTAGTTTTTTTTAATGAGGATGGGGTGGTCGACAGTGTCAAAGGCCTTGCTGAAGTCCAGAAAGACTACATCCGTGGCAACACATGCATCCAATGCTTTTGTGACCTGATCGCAAAAGGCAATCAGGTTGGTCTGACATGACCTGCCCCTAATGAAACCGTGCTAGTTGCCCTTGAGCATCATCCCTGATGCCGGCCCATCACAGATGTGTTCCTTGATGATCTTGTCAAAGAGTTTCCCCAGGATTGAGGTAAGACTGATGAGCCTATAGTTGCCTGGGTCCTCCCTCCTCCCTTCTTTAAAGATGGGGACCACATTGGCTATCTTCCAATCATCTGGCACCTGGCCTGAGCACCATGAGCACTCATAAAGCCATGCCAAGGGCCCAGCAATAACCCTTGCTAGCTCCCTCAACACCCTGGGGTGGAGAGCATCTGGACCTGCTGACTTGAACACGTCCAGCCCCTCCAGAAGCACTCTAACCCGGTTCTCCTCAACCCTAGGTCTTGAGGCGTTCCCCTCGAGTCCATCTTGAAACACGGTGGGGGAGTCCCGATCCCTGCACAAGAAAACGGAGGTGACAAATTTGTTAAAGAGGTCTGCCTTCTCCTCTGGCGCAACCACCAGATTGCCCAGCGCATCTTGCAGGGGCCCCACATTTCCCGGTGCCTTCTTCATCCTCCCTATATATTTGAAAAAAGTATTTTTTATTATCTTTGATCTTGGACGCTAGTCCTAGCTCTATATCCGCCTTAGCTTTCCTAACAGCCCCCGAAGAGGCCCGAGCAGTGCAGGTATACTCTTCTTTGGAGATAGCCCCCCTTCCACCGGGTGTACGCCACCTTTTTGGCAACCAGGCATTACCGGATGTCTTTGGTGAGCCAGGTTTAAGTTAAGTTACCAAGAGGATGAAGCATTGTTGTAACAAACTATTTTTTTTTAATTGGGGCAAATGTACTGGCTCTCTCTCTCATATAGAGAGAGAGAGAGACAGACAGAGACAGTACATTTGCCCCAATTAAATATATATATTAATTTGCTCCAATTAAATATATATATATATATATATATATAGAGAGAGAGAGAGAGAGAGAGAGAGATCTATATAAATATAAATATCTATATCTATCTATAGATATAGATACATATTGAGAGAGGGGATATATAGGAATGTTCTCTTTACTTAAGATTTGGTTGTGAATGATGGGAAGAGAAAACATATCATAGTAAGTTTCAGGGCAAAATCCAGGTTAACCTAGGTACGTCTCAGTTAGGTTTTGGCATGCCTAAATACTAGGCTTCTGGCCCCAAGAGAGTCATTCAAAGAAACAGGGCTATGCACTTTTACTAGTTAGGACTGTACAGGTTCCCTTTAAAATTAGTGAGAAATGTAGAGACTGAACAAGGAGATCCCCAGAACTAGGCAAAAATTGTATAAATCCATTTAAAGTGTTTCTTCATTCTATTTTTGCTTAAGATCTGAATAAAAGTATTTATGTAGATCAGGGCTATACACGTGGCCTGAGAAGGGTCTATTTGTAGCCCCCAGGCTCCCATCAAGCTGCTTTTCCACCGATTGCTCCAGCTGCAGAAGCATTCCATGTCCCAGGCTCCCTCTCCCTCCTCTACCTTCTACTTTCTGCCCCTTCCCCAGAAGCTTCAGTGGTGCAGCGCAGCCTACAGGGCCAGGGACGCCTGCAGCACAGTGCAATGGAGAGGCATGAAGCCAGGGAGCTGAGGGTGAGCCTGGGGCACTGGCACACAATGTGGCACTACGGCCTCTCTGCACAGTGCAGCACAGGCAGCCCATGCTGGTGAGGCCTGCATAATGTACATCCCCCAGCTGCTTAGCAGCTAGACAGCTCTGATATAGATATAGATTGTGGACAGGCATTACATTTGTAGCACTACAGAAACTAAGCATACAGCCATTCAAGATGCTTTTGTGCTACAAAGGGGGCAAAATTCCTTTCTAAGAGGAACTTGTCAGTTTTCTAATACTACAGTTAGTGCTTGTACTGTTACACACAGCACTCCAGGGTGTACAGGACCCTCAGTAGCTGTCTCTTTCCCACCCCTCCCTCCAAGGGGGAGGGAGAGAATGCTGCTGGCCCAATAGCCCACATAGTGGTCAGCTGTCAGGATGCTTGTCTGAGACCCTGCTATGTCAAGACCTCCAGCTCTTTCCAGGACTCTTACAGCAGTTGCATCATTTCCCTCCACCACTTCAAGAGCCCCTGCTGCATCTGGCTGCAGTTTTGCTGGCCGTGGCGGCCTGGACAGAAGGACTGCTGTCCAGTTCTACCAACCAGTTGCTTGGCAAAACCAGAAAGCAGTAGCTCTGTTGCAGTTGCCACAGATAACCAACCAATGATGAGCAGTGATCTGGGTTTTCTGTTCGCCTTGGTAAAACATGGTAAAATACAGATTTTCTCATTTTAAGGACAAAAACCCAGATTTTTCTCATTTTATGGAGAAAAACATGGGTTTTCTCCTTTAATGGAGAAAAACATGGAAAATGGTGGGTTTCCTCTTGCAGGCTATCTGACTTCCGGCCTGCAAGGGGCTGGGGAGAGTGGGAGAAGGTGGTCATGCACATGTCACCCCCTGCCTGAGTGACTTGGGCAGGGCTGGAGTGGGGCTGCCACCCATCCCAGACACTGCGTGGGGCTTGGGGCCTGGGCAGGAATGCACAGCTGCAGGGCTTGGGTGGGGAGTGGGACAGAGTCATAGGCACCTCATCCAGGGGGCAGGGGGAGGCCAATTCCCTGGTGATGCATGCACTCCCGGGGGGGGGCATGGGGGCACATGCCCCCCAGATTTGTACGCAGGGTGGGGCAGGCTGCCTGCTGCAGGCTTGGGCTCCTCACCCTGCTGTCCTCCCCCCAGGGCCTTTGCAGCCCAGTGGGTGGGACCTGGTGTGGCAGGACATAGTGGGACCGGGTGGGGAAGCTCAATGCCACTGCCGCTGGGAGCTTTGCATTGCCAAGGTGAGTTACCCCCTGCCCTCCTGGGAGCAGTGGAGCTGGTGGTGTGGAAGGCACCTTGTCATGGCAGTGTGGGGCTCGTGGTGGTGGTGCCTGGCCCTGATCTGCCTTGCCATGCTAGGTACTGCCCACTGGGCATGGAGGCTCTGGACGGCAGCAGGGAGAGGAGCCCTAAGCCTGTAGCTTGCACCTGCCCTGTGCACATATCTAGAAGGTATGCATCTGCTATGCCCCATCCCGGAAGTGTGCACAATGGTGGGGAGCCAGCCTCCCCCACCTGAGCCTGCAGCCCGCACCTCCCCACCATTGGCTCCACTCCAGCCATGCTGCCCATGAGGAAGGGAAGAGTGGGCTCTGCAGTCCACTCTACCGCAGCACTCACTGCCTCCCATGGATGGCTGAGGGTGCGAAGTGAAGGGCAATGATATGGGCAGGACACCAGCATATCAGGTGAAGGGGGCAGGGGGAGCTCTGATTTTCCATGATAAACCCCCCCAAATCAAATGCCAAAATGTATAGGTACTTAGAATTCAATTTATTATAGTGATTGAGGCACTGGTAGGCTTCTAAATTGTTTTAAAGTTGTAAATATATCAATAAGACATTTTGTTCAACTGATACCTAGGTACATAGTGGCATTTCATTTTAATTATGAACAATACAGATTTGGGGGATTAATCAGAGAATTTGTGACTTTTAAACAGAGAAAACCAGGACGCCTGATGATGAGGCACTTTAAATATGGACATGCATTCATTTGTAGCACTACATACACATACATAATTTTCTATCTTCTCTGTAAAACAATTATGTATGTACTCTTTTACCCTATATCTACTTGTGGCTTTCTGTTCAATATATGATTTTTAATGTTTATCCTGTTTTATTTACTTTTTTCCCCTTCTTTCAGTATGTTTGCATTCTCCTTATTTCTGACTCAAACCTTAAATCCTTTTGCTCATCCCATCTCTGCTATCACTTTTCACTGCATCAATCTTCAATGAACTGACATCACTGCCTTCTGAGCACAAAATGAGGTTAACAAGACATTTAAATAAAACAAACCATTTGTACAACTTTCTTTTCTTTCTTTTCTTTTCTTACAATGTGAGAATGATTATACATTATTTTGCCCCTGTGTAAGTAGTTGTTTGGGAAAGAATTATTTAGAAAAACAGGTTTTATTGGATAACACAAAAAAGGGAAACCCCAAGAGCTGTAAATAAAAAAATATATATATATTAATTTAGGATGCTGGACACACAGACTCTAACTGTCTCAAATTCTCAATTTGCAGATTAAAGTGCTTTTGACAATGGTTACTGCATAAGAATGAGGTTTGAATGGTGTTATAAATTTCCCCTTCTTTTATGTGGCAGATCAGTATAGCACCCCTAGTGCCATTTAGGAATTCGTAACACAGCATTTTTGATCAGGGAATGGCACTGCTTTTACTTAATTGGAGTGATCAGTGTTCCAAAAAAAACCCCAAAATCTTGTGAAGTAGGTGTGACCTTAGCATTTTGACCTAAAGAGTATCCAAATAGGAGATGTACAGGAGATTTCCCTCTAATTTTATAAGACAATCACCTGTACAACAGAGTGTAACAAGGCATATAGCCTGAAAAACTTTTTATCTATGTAAAATGTATTCATTCTCTCTGCTCACCAACACAATTCACCATGACCACAGTATACCTAAGACCACTTTCTCAATTCACAATAATAATGTCATTGACATTCAAGTAGAAATGTGAAACTAATATCAATTGATTTTTAAGTTTTTATGTGTAGGTTTGTAAACGTAGAGGACAGAGTTGTCATAAAACATGGATTTAGGACCACAGGAGATCACCACCACCAGGGACCTTGTGGCAACCTCAATTAAATACAAAACCTCTCTGCAATTTAGTTTTCCCACAAGAAGCTTATGTATATTACTGCTATTTTAATAGGGAATAGTATTTATTCCTTACCTTGCATTACCACTGCAGTTGAAGAACGAATGAAGATGTTTTTATTATTATTATTGTCAATCTTTTTTCCAAGTGGGAGGCCCCCCCAATTACTGTGATGATAAGGGCTGTAGGTAGATAAGGTCAGTCACAAATCATAATCCTGCTAAACTGTAATTAATATTTATCAGAGAACTCACTGAAAGATAGGAAGGAAGAAACAAGTTTCAAAGATAATTAGACTTTTTAACATTTATCAGACTACCGTTATTATTTATATTGTATTCAAGTTCTTATCCTTTTAAAAGATTTTTGGCAGTAATACAGCTAGTCCTATAAACCTCATGGAAAATCCATTATTCCCATCTTCTTAATCCCTGTTATCCATAATATAAGGCTTTCCATTTTGGTTGTCTGGTCTCTCTAAGCAAGGCAGACCTCACCAACCAACAAAATCAGAATGCATTTAGGGAGTATGTATAGAGGGGGAATAATCTATTTTGGATTATGATTCTAGCTCATAAGGAAGAGAAATCAGTCTCCCTTTTGCATGAGACCCCTAAATACAGACATTTTTTGGAATGTGTTTGCCTATACCATATTTACTCAAACACAAGATGAGGTACCCCCCCCCCCCCCACACACACACACTTGTCATGGGGAAAAGCCTTGTGTGTTATAATTGCATACAAGGAAATCTTACTAAATATGTTATCTATCATTAAACTGGTGCCAAAAGCATATGTGCTCAGCAGTGGAATAGAATGAAGTAGATTAAATGCAGTCAATACTGATCATGACTATAAATCACATTGCCCACATTGGGCAAACATACTGATGGGAACCTTTTTTTTTCCTCATGAGTGTGGCTTTAAAAAAAAAAAAAAAAAGGACACTTGGTCCCCCAGGAAGGAACAAACACCAGGCCTGGAGGCGTTGCAACACCAGGCCAGCATTTTGAGAGGCTGGAGCAAACTCTAATACCCTCCCCCAGTGCCAAAAATGCTGATGAGGATTTTTTTCTAATTTATAAATGTTATTAAAAACACATGTATCACTCTACACTTACTAAGCTTCACATATTAAACATCCTTGTTTAACTAAAATTTTATATTGCAAAAACAACTACATATCCAATAACATACAACTATATATATTAAACTCTTAAACAATATCCATCAACTTCCCATAAAAAAGCTCTTACAGCAGTGACACCAATGCTCATGAATGAGATCTTATTTGGTAAATCCTGGAGTAGCCTCCCATTCCTAAACACAGATGCATCAAGATGTGGCAGGTGAGTAGAAAGGAAGACTTCCCCAGAGGGAGTTAGAAGAGAAAAGGGCTAAAAGAGGTTCTGGAGGCATCAGAGTCAACTGTGGAGTGGGGCTCTACTACAAGAATCTAATTACTTGGGGGGTCATCTTATAATCAGGGTCATCTATTCAAGTGAATATGCCAGTTAGGTTATTCTCCCCTCTCCCTACATTTTCCAAACCTACAAGACTAGAGTCCTTTGCTCTTAAACCACTGGGACCAAGAAAGACATTTAAACAGTGTTTATTTTTCTTCCAAGGCTTTTACCTTTGGAAGACCGGTGCAGGTAAAGATCAGGGTGCCTTTTGAGTGTGGGTTGCGGTGGGTGTGAAAGAGTTTCTTTTCTAGCCTACTCAAAATGGAAAAGGAAAGGAAACCACTGGGTGAGTTTAGCCATTATAATTAATGGCCAAATTAATTTTCAGGCCAATTCTGGTGCTTTTTAACAACATTGTTATTTGGCTGTTAAATTTCTATTGCCTGTAAGGTATAAAATGCAGCAGCTTTTAACAGGATAGTAGCTTTATCATGAAGATGACTAAATCATCTACATGAGGTTTGTGAGTACACTTTCAGTCATTGTAAAAGGGAACACTAGCCCTATTACTAGAAAGTGGTATGGCCCATTTAAGAGCGGGGGTTTAGAGCACATCCTGCCAGCAGATCAGGAGGTAGAGGACAGCTCTGCAAGCAGGCCAGACATATGACAGAGAGAGAGAGAGAGAGAGAGAGCGCGCTCAGGCCAGAGCTATATAAACCCTGGGATTGAGCTATCCAGGAGGAGGGCCACCCCTGGCAGTGGAAGAGTACAGGGCTCCTGAATGTCCAGGAGACTCTGCAGGCTGGGAGACAAGACAGAATGACCCAGAGAGAAAGAGATGCTTAGTAAGCAGGCATGCAGACTCTATTCTTTCTCCTCTTATGTTATAGCCCAGGGGCTTAGTGTTTAGGTTGCTGTTTGAACCGGCGGTTTGGGCTGGGACTGCAAGGGGTGGTTTTTGGAGGTCCCCTGGGTATCACCAGGGATACATGCTGCCCTTGAGCCCTTTGGAGGAAGGTTTAAGGTACAGTGTAGGCCCAGACTCCAGGCCTAGAGAAGTGGCCCTGGGCTGCATGACCAGCCGCAGTAGAAGGGAGGAAGCCAGAAAAGCTAAAGCCCCAACAAAAAGCAGGGGGGGAAGGCTTAGAGTAGCCTAGAGATGCTGGGACAAGGGTCCCACCCAATTGGAGATTCAAAATCAATGAGGCACGGGGCATAGTGTAGGGAAGGTATGGAGACATGCAATTAGCACTTAAGGCAGGAGCTCCATGCTTCAAGGAGTTCCTTGGAGTGAAACCAGATCTGGGAAGCTCTGGGGCAGCCTCCCCTTTGAGAACCAGAAGGAACATCAAGACATGGCAGGTGAGTGAAGGGGAGACTGATCCCAGAGTGAGCCAGGAAAAGGAGGATTTTGGAGTCCTCCAGGGGCTTGCAACCACCATGGGGATGGCACCCTCTTGCAGTCATAAACCAGCAAGGATTAAAAGATTATACTGAACAGCAAGGTAGTCAACTGTCCTTCACATCATCATAATTTGCTGGGTGGGAGACCAGCTTCAGTACTTCTAAAACTGTAGCAGAAACTACAAATATAATGACGGGGAGAGGAAAATGGGTGTCATGGAAGGGCTTGGGCAGTGGTCAATTCTTGTTCTGAGCAAGCATATTTCAAAAGACTAGTTATTCTCAAGACAATCTTCTTCCTGTCCCCCACTCCAAGCTGACCTGCTTTTTGTGGTCAATTGTAGCCTGTTGTCCATGCTTGCTTGCTTGCATTTTTCTGTTAAGAACTGGCAAGGAAGATAGCCCAGCAATTTAAGGACATTCATAATATAACTGCTAGCACTTGTGTGTCAACAAATACATTAGTGAGCATCTTTGTGTCTAATTTGATTGGTGAACAGGAATAATAATTTAAATATGATGCTTTGTGAGAATCCTCCACAAACTTAAACACCCTCTTAATTTTAAGCACATGATAATCATTTCAGTTTTACAAGTAATGTGCTTAGTGTTACACTCACATGTTTTTACAGGTTTTTATATATATTGGACATAGTCTTCCTTTTCTCTCAGCTTTCAGTGTATTTCCCTTTGACTTGTCCTACTACAATACTTTGCTTCTAGTATGATATATAGATCAAACAAGCCTTAAACATTTAAATTTAAATGGAGGAGATAACTACACATGCATTAATGCACCGTTGTTACTGTACATTAAATTTAGTACCTCTAAGTACTAAACTTATGTTATGAAGTACTACATAAATGCACAGTACCTGGCACTAATGAGCAGTAGACTAATACATTTTTTCCTATGGTGCACTAATATGCAGTAGAATTAGTCTACTGCGCATTAATTGTCTAGTGTAAACATACGCACTGTGTACAGAAGCTTTTCTGTTTATTTTATTTTTACTGACTATTAAAGTGATAGCTGCAAAGAAAATATTTTTCTGATTGTTGCAAGGAGGAAAACAGCAGTCATTAGCATAAGATTATTCAGTAGCGATAAATATAACTATGCTTTTTAAACAAGAAATACAGCTAGATTTCTCGTAGCAGGTAGGAACATTATAATATAAGGTCCAGATCTGCTATTTCAAAAGTAAGATTAGCTGCTGATGAACTGTCTGTATAATGCCATGAGTATCTGGTTGGTACCTTGGATTTCATCATCTAATATACTCCTGACAAAAGATGTTCCTCAGTAGACTAGTTATAAAACTGTTATTGAGAATGCTTAGCAGTTTTCAGTAGCTTTTCTGTTGTTCTTGGTTTTTTAATTTAAATTGCTGTTGAGTCTTGGAGCTGTAATTGTTATTCAACCTCATTTTTCTTAAGGCAAACAAATCTTTTACTTAAAAAAATATATATATTTGTTGCTTTAGAATTCAAGTGCTCTCTGCCCTACAAATACACTAAAGACTCTTTTGCTTTTAGGCAGGAATAAAATATGCCATATAGGAATGAGGTTCACTCGCTCTTTCCCCGTCCCCCCTCCACCTCATCCCCTTCATTTGTTTGAGAAGGCTGTGGTTACTGTATTAGCTTAGCAAACATATATCCTAAAACCACTTAAGAGCAATTTGGGATGGAACCAACACTCATAAAAGTCAATGGGAAGAATCCCATGGACCTCATCAGCAAGTCCTGGATGAGAGCCCTTGGGCCAGATTGCCAGTTGGTGCAAATTGTCATTGCTGCATTTCAGTAATGGGTCTATGGGGATTTACACCAGATGACAATCTGTCCCTTAGTGACTTAGGTTACCTTTCCAAAGAAAACACTGCAGCAATACAGATTCCTTCCACCCTCCCCCCACCTTCTAGAAAGAAAATACAATTGCAGGGAAGATTAGTACAATTAATAGAGTTGCTGTAATAGAAGCAGGGTGCTCCAGCAAGTTTCCAGAAATGTTGTACTTCAGAAATAATAATTCTCAACGAGTAGGGTCATTACTGTTAAACCACTATTCCACTTTGGAGAATTACACAAAAATAGACTTGCAGAACCTAACTTTGATGCTAGCACCTGTGTGAAGCCAGTGTTCCACTTCTGAACTCAGTGTAGTCATATTGGCAAACAACTGTTGGGGAATGAGCCTAAATCTACACACACCGTAACACTGCAGCTGTTTCACCCATTTTCCTTACAGAGTTTTGAGCACAGTTTGTATCAATATTTTAACAAGCCTAAGCTTCTGCTGCTGTTTTCATGGGCAAATTTGCTAGGAATCAACACTGGGATATGACCAGGACATAGGCAGTCAGGGCTTGTCCATATCATGACCCAGAGGATCAGGAACAGCCAAGGTTAGGGAGGTACATGACCCAATTAGAGTCAAGGGATCAAAAGCAGGCAGGCCAGGAAACCAATGTTTGTAAGTGACCAGGATGTGGACAGTTACCCTAGGTAGAGCTACAAGCAAGGGGAGAGTCAGGAACAGGAGACATGGAGCTCCCCAAACTAACTAGCTACAGACTCCAGAAGAACTGTGTGGGATCAGGGCATAGATGATCAAAAGGTGAGCTAGGAGTTGGCTGTTAGAGAACAGGGGTCTGCACTGGAGTCTGGAATATGACAGTAAACAGCAAGACAATCCCAGACCAGTGGGGTCAAGAACAGAGTCAGCAGGCACAAACCAGGAACCAAGAGGAAACCCAGAAGCCAACAAGCAGGACACAAACAAGAAATCAGGAACAAGCAAGCAGGATCAAAACCATTAAGAACAAACAGGGAGGAACCAGAGACTGGGAAACAGAATAAAAAACAGGAGCCAGGAAATAAAAGACAAGGCATCAGACACCCCAGAATAGACTGAGAGATGCCTGTCCTATTGAGTAGCCTGCTGAGCCCTTATAAGTAGCCATACATGCCCATGACATAACTGGGATCAGCTGGGGATTGCTAGGTCACTGGCAGCCAGGCCTACTCTGTAACCTAGGCCATTAGGGAGCAATTTAGCCTGCCTTCTGCCCACACTCCTGACAGTGAAAGAAAAAAAATATATATTTATGAAATAAAATCAAGTATACCATGCCGAATGAATCTGGAGCATGAGACTCGAACCTTAGGCTTTGTTTGCCAGCAGCAGGTACATACACATCCAAACCAGCCTAAGCACATGCATACTTATCACCAATTCAAGCACATACACTATTACACCCCAAAAGTTAGACATAGTTCACTAATTTGTATATCATACACACAATGCCATATACACACACACACACACACTTACACTAGCAACTCAGATACATACACGTTCAAATTAACCAGTCTAGGTTCATGTACACCTATCACCAGTTTAAGCCCATACACGCTACACACACCACATTTAGACAGAATCAGTTACCAGTTACCAACACCTGCACATCCAATACACATACATGGATTACTAATTCATGTACCACACATACAATGATATCTATATGTGTATTCACTAATTCACACACATACCACCCACCTACACATACACACAGGTGAGTTCCTAAGTTGGGTGTTGTGATGTGTATGTATGAATATGCTTGATGTACTTGGGATACCTAGGGAAAGGTTAAGGTAAGAAAGTAGAAGTGGAAGGAGTTAAAGTTACTGGAAATGAAAGTCACCGGGACCGGGATTAGAATCAGTAGACTAGAGGGGCCTGGGCTGAAGAACTGAGGCTAAGGGGTTAACTTTAGGTTAATTGATCTTAATTGATTAAAAGACAATGCCCAAAGCCTTCAGAACAGGGGAGAGATGCCGGCACAGAGTCTGGGACTGGAGCCAGAGCTACAGGGGAGCTGAAAAGGTAGATGGAGACAGAAAAAATGGGACCAAGGGTAAGTGTGGGTGTTAAAAAGGGGCTCTGGGCATGGGGAGCCAGAGGATGGCTCCGGGGCAGCTACAGAAGTTGCAGGGAGCAGCAGTAGGTGCTGGAAGCTGGAGACAGCCAATAGGAGCTAGGGAGCTGCGGGGAGGGGGGGATGGGATTACAGAACGTGCGGGGGAAGCCTGAAAACAGAGAGACGGACAGAGGAAAAGCAGCAGGCAGCAGGGACAGCAGGAAAGCAAGGAGGAAAGGCTGAAAGGTGGTAGAAAAGGGGAGACGGAATTGGGAAGAGATCGGGAAACTAGCAGAGAGGGTGGGAGCTGGAGCAGAGAGAGAGAAAAAAAAATGAGGCTGGAATTTAAGATAGGGAAGGGACTGGGATTCAGTAAAACATGACCCAACTCGGGGTTGCAAATGACAGTGGTTTTATTGAACAGGGGAGATGGTGACACAATGCCAAATTGGTTCCCTTGCACCCAAACACACAATGGCAGCAGGGGTTAAAGAGGCTAGGTGCAGGGCCTGAAGTCCACTGAAATCCAGGAGGAGAGAGAGAGAGTCCAAATTGTAGGATGAGGTGTGCAGGTAATATCTACATATCCAGGCTGGAAGGGGTCCTTGTCCAGTAGGTGCTGTCCAGAGGGGGGTCGCCAGCAGGGCCTCTGGGTAGATAGGTGGTGTGACATGGTGCTGGTCCAGATGGAAATGGCATTTCCACTGGGTCTGTCTTCACTGCCCCTTTTTAAAGGGGCAGAACTTTTGTGACCCTAGTGACAGGAGGCATGCCCAGGCAAGGGTCAGCCCCTGGTGTACTGAGCATGTGTGCTCCATGCATGGATGTGCAGTTTTGGGTGTCTGTAATGGTGAGAGTTGCTGGTTTTGCAGGGTCCTTGGTCTTTCAGATGCTGGTCTTGTCTCTGTTCCTGGGTGAGGTCCATGGTTCCTCGGTGAATCAATGTGAGGTGATGGCCCAGTCATTACAGGCCATTCAGTAGAGGCCTGATACCATTGTATTTCAATCATTTCCAATCACGCTCATTCATCGGGGAACCAATTTACATGGGAGGGGTACGTGAATCATACAGTTGCAACACAGGATGCCCAGGCAGAGGACACAAAATGGAGGCTTGACATAGCTTTGGTTCACTTACAAACACAGGCCTAAACCATACAATATCCATATGAAACAATAAAAATCAATATGAAAATGATAATAATACAATATACAACAGTAAGAATCAATACAAACCTAATAATAATACAATATACAACAGTGGATATCCCAAACCAAAAACTTGCTACCAAAATAAAAATGTTTAAAGCTTATCCCAAATCTGAGCTCACTTATACTTATCTATAGGGAATAGAGGGGGAGAGAAAAAGTCAGAACTGGTTGGGGAAGGGGAGGGAATGCAATAAAAAGAAAAGAAAAGAAACTGGGGGTTTTGCTACACTCTTAAAGACCCCCAAGGAAGGAGAGAGCACCACCTCCCTTGGAAGCCCATTCCAATTTTGGCCACCTTCACTATGAAGTTCTTCCTGATGTCTAGCCTTAATCTGTTCTCTGTCAGTTTGTGCCCATTGTTCCTTGTTACCCCAAGAGGCGCCCTGGTGAACACAGCATCTCCAATACCGTGCTGCACCCCCCAATGAATTTGTAGGCAGCCACAAGATCACCTCTCAACCTTCTCTTGCGGAGGCTGAAGTAGTCCAGGTCCCTTAGTATCTCCTCATAGGCCTTGGCCTGTAAACCCTTAATCATATAAGTGGTCCTCCTCTGGACCCTCTTGAGGTTATCCGTATTCTTCTTAAAGTATGGCGCACAAAACTGGACATAGTACTCCAACTGTGATCTGACCAATGCCGCATAGAGGGGAAATATCACCTCCTTGGTTCTATTTGTCATGTATATGCTGATGCCTGATAAAGTGAGGTTAGCTTTGCTAATGATCATTTATTACTGATATCACTTATAACTGTCCACAATCTTTTACCATGTACTTTAGGTCTAATATCTATCCTTGCACAGACCTTCTATGTAAATTCCAAACTTCTAGTGTCAGTGACTCTGTGGCAACAAAAGAGATTAGTATCCTCATTTTGGCCATTGTAAATTGGAAGGTATTTCAGGGAACATGCTGAAATGTGTTATGTGTTAAGGTATTGTATGAAATAATGATATCACTTATTAGGGCAATATAGGTCCGAATGCAAGTATAATAAGAATTTTGAATATATTCGGTAAGGGGTGCAAGGAAAGAATGAGAGAGGATACTGTTGCATATTGCACATTAAGACCCCTCCTGATGCGTATGGGGCCAGGAGACAGCTGCCACTGAAACCAACAAAGCTCTCCTGGACCTGTGTGTATGGGGACCAGCCCCATGCTCCCTGCCATCTCTTGGCCTAGCAGCAAGGGGGAGCATGGAGTTCCCCCTGTTTGCTGCCAGGGGACAAGGCAGAGCAGGAGCAAATCTGCTCCCAAGTGGGAGCACATGTAGATGTGCTCCCCAGTAGGCTTACTCCACAGTAGTTTTACTGTGTAGTAAACCTACTTCAAATTACTAGCATGTGTAAATGTGCCCAGTTTTATTTCAACAGAGGCTTTCACTCACAATGATACAGTGCAAAAAAATCCCAAAAGCCTACTCAGACAATTTATCTGAAGCATCAGGGGTTAGAATTGGCCAAAGACATTTCAAGAATAAGATGCGATTTGATAGACTTCAATTTAGTGAATTGCAGAATTCAATCTGGAATTTGTTACAGGCTAAGTATGGCAGCTTTGTAAACTTACTATTATGAATAATATGCATGTTATGATTACATAGAAAAAAAATTACTTCATTAAAAATTCCTGGATGTCTATATACATGCAAAGAGGCTGCACTGGTGTGCTGTAATTACAAAATGTCGGAGCAGACTCAATTTAATAGAGTCTGCTGGAGTATCTAACAGACTCCAGCATCACATGTATCAGCACCCCTGAACTGAAAAAATATTAGTGGGGGCACTTTAACTAAAAGTCATTGAATGAGCTTTAATTAAAGTACCCTGCCACCATTTTTTTGCCCATGGATGCCAATACATGTGATGCTCTGGGCATTTTAATTGGAGCAGCACTCAGAGCTGTTCCAATTCAAGTGCCTCCACCTCCCTCCTGAAGCATGTTTATAAATACCAGCTGGTTCTGAAATCAGCCTGTTGTATCGTTTCAACCCTGGGCTTCACTTTTCTTGTCTGTAAAATGGGGATAAAGAAACGGACCTCCTTTATAAAGCTCTTTGAGATTTAAGATAAGATTGTAACAGCTAGGTATGATTATTTTCTTGCACTATTAAAAATAATTTCACTTTCATTGTCAAGTCTCTGGTAAAGGTGGTTTCTGCAAGCCTAGAGGAAGTTAGTGTTTGTAGGATAGAGAAATCCAATAGAAACCACACATTTTCTCTCTTAATGCACTGTGTATTTAATTCCGTGCTATGATACTGCTGTTTTCTTTTGTTCCCACTTTGAGACATAAAAATGGTTAATATTTCATGAAAAGGAAAATCAGGCAGAAGGAAAGCAACACCAATTACTAGGTGGCTGCAAAGAGCACACCAAATAAAAGATACCCTGACTGGATACAAATACAATTATTCTCTAGAAATGTTGTTGAAAGTTTTACCTACTTTTACTTAGTATCCCTTGAGACACATGTGAGATGTGTTTGCTATTGCTCTGTTTAATATTTTAGTTTCTGTTTAAATTGGGTAGTTCAGAAGTCTGGTCTGTCAAGAATCTACCGTTATTTGGATGATTTTCTCCCCCCCCCCCCCCCTTTACAGAGACTCAGTAAACATTCCCATAAATCAGAACGTGTTGCAAGCCTAAGCAGCAAACAACTTATGAGTTACTTTTGAGAGGAAGCATGTTGTCAAAGTTAGGGCACAAGGCAGGGGAGGCAGGATTTAGATGTAGGGTCTATTTATGTTTCTGCACAAATTTCCTTATAATGTTGGTCAAATAAGCCCCTCTGGGCCTCAGTTTCCTCTTAAGAATAGTAATTACCTCCCACATGACTGGGGTCTTAGGAGGTCAAATTCATTCATGTTAAGGACATTCACGGGGTGCAGGGGTGAAAGGCAAGGGAAATATAGAAAAAAAAAATCTCCAGTAAAGTACTCAAGTACTTTTAATAGGCTCTACTTCTCACATTCTTAGTTAATCCTTACTCATCAGATGCAATGGGAATTATGCCTGAATTAGGACTTCAGGCCCAACATCTGGAATTTTGTAAAGAAACCTTATGCGTTAAAAATCCAGCTCATTTTGGATTCCAGTGGGATTTGGGTACCTAATTCCTTTGTACCTCTTTAAAAATCCCATCTGAAATATACTTCTTGTGAAAGGAGACTGTTCCCCTCTTCAAACTTATGCTTAGAATAGAAGAGAGGGTTTCAAGACTGTGAAAAGAAAAAAAGTCTGCTCACCTACTCAGGCATTAACACAATGCTTAGAGTGGTGTAAATACAGTTTAAACATGAAGCCGACAGATATGTAGTCCTGTTAAACTGGTTTAAATCTATTTAGGACCATTCAAAAAGTTACCTGGAAAATCAAATACTATTTTAAACTGATTACTTTTATGCATGATTGGATGCATCTACACATACCCCTGACTTTGTAGTTGGTACTGCACGGTCATTTACTACTTGCTTTAGCAAACTATGACTGCCTAAATGACTATGAAGTACCCACCAGTGCTGCACAATCCCGGCAACACATGGATCATTTTTGACCCTACTGCGCAGTAGCAATGAGCTACTGCATAACAGCTTATTGCTACTGTGCAGTAGTGGCGGCATCACAGTTAGTGCCTTCCAAAGTGACATTGCCAGAGCCCATTGCTACGGTGACATAGCATCTCATATAGATGCACCCGTTCAGTGTCATGTGCAGAGACCATGCATTCTCTAACAATAGCCTGACTGGCGCTACAGACATCCCACACTGCATTGCTTCTCACCCCCTGACATGCTGCTGCAACTAGCTGCTTTTGTATACAGCCAGAAGACTAGTGCCCCTCTTTTCCCTTTTGTTGGCACTTTTTTATCATTGAGCATCCTTCAACTGCTTCTTTAATAAAGCTATATTTCTAATAACTAGCTATGAACTCATTCAATGATCAGCCACCATACCTCATGCCCCCACCCCATGCCTCCACCCCAACCTCTGAGAATCAAAAAAAGCATGGGTCTAAGCACTTTCCCTCTACATCCTCACCAACCCAAGGAAGCACACTGAAGACTTTGGTAAACTGCAGGCTGCTGAAGTTTACTTGAACTCCTGTTTATGAGAGAAGGGAAAGCAGAACAGTGAAAACATTCCCAGACCCAGGTCACCCATCCCTGGGAACCCCCAAAACAAAGGGAATGTGGGGCGCATCCTCAGTGGGGTGCTCACTCCCACAATCTGGTGTCAGGGCCTGTTTCATTTCACACAATTGTGAACTGGTTCCCAATCAGTGACATTTGGAAACAGGTGAATTATTAGGTGCTTCTCCACCAATATGTTAGTGTTATACTGTTCAGTTAGGCACAATGACTGTCAAACCTGCCACTGAGGGTATGGTACAAACCAGATAATTCTAATTTTAAATCAGTGTTCTCCCTTTTTAATCTTACATTCTCAGCATTACATTCTTCTTCTTCTTCGACATTAATTTTACCTGCTTGTGCTCAAGACTGACATGTGGATACAAGAGCCAGATTCAAACAATGCAATGGGTGCAGGCATTTAGTAAAGACATTACTCCAGAGCTAGAGAGTCCTGTCCTTTGCTAGATAGCCAATCCAAAAACTGGTATAGAGAATACTAGTATATAAAATAGGTAACTGTTTTGTCTATCAATAGTATGATTTAACCTGGAATATTTTATTCAGTTCTGCTATTTCTAAAAAATAAAATGGAGCTAGAGAAAAATGATAGATATGGTTTTAGGCATTCAAATACTTCTCCATTGAAGAGACATGAGAGAGAGAAAATACTAGAATAAATTTACCTTGGAGAGGATGTGAAAAAGATAGGGAACAATATAGTAAACAGAAGCATCCAATTTACTTACTTTTGTCCTCTGCTTTTTATTAGTATTTCTCACAGAATAAAAGAATAAGGAGATAATTGGTTGAACAGAAAGGTTACAGATTTGAGACAGAAGAGGTCTGAGAGTTATGGACTAGAACTGTAAAGATTTGGGTCACTTCCTACCCTATCATTAACAGAATGTGTGACCTTAAGCCAGTCACTTTGTCCCAGACATCCAAGGTATTTAGTGGCCTAACATGCCCAAATTTCAACTAGAATTAGGTGGCTAATACCTTTGAGAATCCAGGTCTTCTTTGCACTTTAGTTCTCTTAAACTTTATAATTTATATGAGAGGATATATTAACAATGGTAAAGCACTCACGTGCTATGGAGATGAGTGCCAGATAAGTACCAAAGATGGATGTAATTGTTCTAAGATCTCATTAGATTTTTTTTAAGGCAAATATTTGCTGGGGGGGGGGGGAGAAGGAAAGGAGAGGGTCAGGAAAACATTTAGAATTATATTAGAGGATTTGGGGTTTTGTTTTTTTTTAAGGAAAACAAATGATCATCTAATGGAATAAGGCAACTGCTAGCTGACAGGTTAGGAACAAACCACTGTCTGGGCAGGTTATTTCACAGTTGTCCACTGTGTCTCGCACCTACCTCTGAAGCATCCAGATTGTTCACTGTCAGAGGTATACTAGAGATTTAGATAGACCACTGAGCTCAGTCCATACAGGTGTATATACTTATTTGTGAAATTACCCCAAGTTTCTTAGAGCACAGCTGGTAAGGGTGGTGGTACATTAGATAAACAGGATTTTAACCAGTGAGTATAGACCTGGAAACTACTAAATCAATGGAATGGAAGTACCAGGTACTTCCATTGCTTAACTACTTTTATCAGTGGTACAGTAGGATGTGCTACATTTCACTGAGGGTTAATACTTAGCATCAGTTCTGAAAACCAGGGGAAAAAGCATCTTTAACAGTATGTGGACTGTTCGCCCTAAGCATAGATCAATAGCCTACTTCGAACACTGTTTGGAAAGTATTCAGAAGGCAATTACATGATTGCAGCAAGGTGGAAGATTGTTGCAGGCAACTTGACATGAATGTATTTCAGCTGAAGAATTTAGAGATTTTCAACAATGTCAGGTAGTCAGCAGATTCAAGGGAAGTACTTAAACTGCTAAAGTGTTCCACTGTTAAGTGTTTTCCTTTTATTGAAGAAGGGACAGTAAAGCATGATATCACTCTTCTAGCTATAGTGCAGTTTTACTGTAATATTGTGTTTATTCATAGCCTAAGTATGGTTTGCTGAGAGCACAAGGCTAAGCAAATCCTCTTCTTCTGGGAGCAGAGCCACTAAAGGTTAACCAGGCTGCATGCTCGCGCTGTGATGGCTCTATGCTGGGGGTGAAGCCATCAGGGGCTAACTATAGCAAGATCATGGAGCCTGAGGAAGCATTCCTCTCTGGGTTGCATACTCTCACCGTGCAGTGGCTCCACTCCTACCTTATGCAGCACCACTGGAGGTTTAACCACAGCAGCAATATGAACTCCAGGGAAATATGCATCCTCCAGTTCCATGTTCACCCTTGCTCAATGCTAGGCAGCCCTTTTCCCACTCCCTTCCAGGAACATGGGAGTCTACAGAAGGAAGTCACCCCCCACCCCATATTATCTTGGCTAGGGATCAGTTATCCAGATATGGGGCAAAAGCTTAGTACTCTGAGGACAAGGCCACATGCCTGGTCCCTGACCCAGGGGCCTATATCTGGTCTTCTGTGGTCCAGCAGCATGCCTACCATATAGACTTGGGTCATACCCACTGAGGGGTGGTGTGGAGGTTGGCTTAGGACAAATACCACTCTGTGCGTAGTAGATCTTGGAAGGTGGAAAGTTTGTCCATGGAGCAATAAAATTGCTGGAAGCCATGTATCCCAGTATGCTAGATGGCTGCAAATTGGTTGCTTTATCTCTGTGGAGAATTCTAACAATAGCCTAGCTGAAGCTAGGTAGAAAAGCTCAAAAGATAATATTATACCACTTCAGGCAAGGGTTAAGATGCTTAAAGGGTACTTAGTACAATATAACACCCTTTAAATGTATGGGCACTCCCATTTTAAGTGCCTTTGGAATGGTATAAAAGGTAACCTGTAACATCACTCTTAGACTGAACAGTTGGTAGGCATGTTTGATTGAGCCAATTCAATAGCTTTATATCTTCACAAAATGAGGGACCAAGAGAAATTTTAAGTGCTGATGGGAACTGAATCATATTTGTTCTGAATAAAAAAAAAAAAAAGGAATCCTCAATCAAATGGAACTTACTGACCACAACAAAAATAATGAGCTTTTACAAATGCTGCAGTGAAACTTGAGTTCATTTTGAGCTCATGGGTCCCTATCCTAGGTTCTCTTATTCCAGCTAAACATTTTATAATAATTGCCATCATGCTAAAAAATAAATAAATCTCAAAAGAGATGTCAAGTTTTCAGCAGCTGGAAATATAAATAACAGCTTAACTTTTTCCTGGAAGATTAGCTGCACCAATTAGATAAGATAAAATAAGTGTAACATTTTATGTAGATGTCATAGATTTCAGAGACATTAGGGCTGGAAGGGACCTCAGGAGATCGAATCCAGCCCCCTGCCCCAAGAGCAGGAAGTTAGCTGGGGTCAAAGGATCCCAGCAAGATAAGTGTCCAAATGCTTCTTAAAAGGAGTCCAGAGTAGGTGCTTGCACCACCTCTGGAGGGAGCCTATTCCAGGCTTGGGGGCTTGGACAGTAAAGAAGTTTTTCATTATATCCAGCCTGAAACGGTCTTGGAGGAGTTTGTGACCGTTGGTCCTGGTCATCCCTTGGGGCAGTCTGGTGAACAGATGTTCCCCCACATCATGATGCACACCCCTGATGTACTTATAGGTGGCCACCAGGTCACACCTGAGCCTGAGCTTTTCCAGGCTGAAGAGTCCCATGGCTCTCAGCCTCTTTTCATAAGGCCTATTCGCCTGCCCTCTCATCATGCATGTGGCTCTATTCGGGACTCTCTCAAGCTTTTCCACATCCTTCCTGAATTGTGGAGCCCAGAATTGGATGCAGTATTCCAGCTGCAGCCTCACCAAGGCCAAGTACAGCAGGAGGATGACATCCTGAGATTTACTTGAGAAGCATCTATGGATGCAAGCCAGAATTTGGTTTGCTTTACCAGCTGCGACATCGCATTGGTAGCTCATGTTCATCTTATGGTCAATCATAACCCCCAAGTCTCTTTCAGCCTCGGTGTTAACAAGCGTAGCACTGCCGAACTTACAAGCATGCTGAGGGGGTTCCCCGCCCCACCTCCCAAGGTAGAGTACCTTACATTTGTCAGTATTCATAGATTTCATAGACATTAGGGCTGGAAGGGACCTCGGAAGATCATCGAGTCCAGCCCCCTGCCCAAAGGGCAGGAAGTCAGCCGAGTTCATAGGATCCCAGCAAGATAAGCATCCAGTTTGCTCTTAAAGGTGTTCAATGTGGGCGCTTGAACCACCTCCGGTGGCAGGCTGTTCCAGAACTTGGGGGCTCGGACAGTAAAGAAATTCTTCCTTATGTCCAGCCTGAAACGGTCTTGCAGTAGTTTATGACCATTCGACCTAGTCATCATCCCTTGGGGCACTCTGGTGAACAAACGTTCCCCCAGATATTGGTGGTCACCCCTGATAAACTTATAGGTGGCCATCAGATCACACCTGAGCCTGCGCTTTTCCAGGCTAAAGAGCCCCAGGGCTCTCAGCCTGTCATCGTAGGGTCTGCTTCCCTGACCTCTGATCATGCGTGTGGCTCTTCTCTGGACTCTCTCAAACTTCTCCACATCCTTTTTGAATTGTGGAGCCCAAAACTGGATGCAGTACTCTAGCTGCGGCCTCACTAAGGCTGAGTACAAGGGGAGAATGACATCCCGGGATTTGCTTGAGAAGCATCTATGGATGCAAGCCAGCGTTTTGGTCGCTTTACTAGCCGCAGCATCGCACTGCAGGCTCATGTTCATCTTGTGGTCAATGATGACCCCCAAGTCTCTTTCTTGCATAGTGTTGGCCAACATAGCACTGCCGAGCCTATAAGGATGCCGCGGGTTTTTCTTCCCAAGGTGGAGAACCTTGTATTTATCGGCATTGAACACCATCAGATTCTCATCTGCCCACTTGCTGAGCCTGTCCAGGTCAGCCTGGATCACCCGCCTGTCTTCTGGTGTGGATGCTTTTCCCCAAGCAAGTATTGAAAGTCATCGAGTTTGTATCTGCCCACTTTTTCAGCCTATCCAAGTCAGGCTGGTGATCCAGACTATCTTCCAGTGTGGACGCTCTACCCCAAAGTTTGGTGTCATCGGCAAACCTGGCCAGTCTGCTCCTGACACCTGTATCCACATCATTGATAAAGACATTAACGAGAACAACTTCAAGGACGGAGCCTTGGGGGACACCACCGATCACAGAGTACCATGATGATTTGCTTCTTTTGGCCACCACTCTCTGAGTCTGACCTCAGAGCCAATTCTCCAGCCAGACTGTGATGTAGCCGAGACTACATTTGGCCAATTTTTCCAGGAAGAGACTGTGGGACACCAGATCAAAGGCTTTTCTAAAGTCCAGATATATGATGTCAATCTCTTCTCCCCTGTCCAGGTGATATGTCACCTGGTCATAGAAGGAGATGAGATTGGTCAGGCAAGACCTACTCGTAACTAACCCATGCTGGCTGTTCCTCAGGATGTTGCCATCAGCCAGCTTGTCAAGAATGGACTCTTTGATGATTTTTTCTAGAATCTGACCAGGGATTGAGGTCAAGCTAATTGGCCTGTAGTTCCCTGGATCTACTTTCCTCCCTTTCTTGAAGATGGGCAACACATTGGCCTTCTTCCAATCTTCAGGTACTTCACCTGAGCACCAGGAGTTTTATAAAAAATCTTAAAACAGTGACTGGGCTATGACTCCTGCCAGCTCCTTAAGTACTCTGGGATGCAATCCGTCAGGACCTGCTGATTTAAAGGAACACCTTGAGAGGCTGGATACCTTCACAAGGTCTACACTGATGCTGGATAGAAACTCACCCTCACCCTGGCCATCCCACATCTTGCTAGGCAGGGCAGACCCTTTGGGGTCACTGTTGTAAAGTACCCATTAAGCAGGTTAGCTCTTTCTTGGGTGTCGGTTGTCAGTTGTCTCATTTGGTTTAGCAGGGGTCCAATGTTACCCTTGCTTTTCTTCTGAATCCCCACATATCTAAAAAAGTACTTTTTATTGTCCTTGATATGTGGAGACAGGTGGAGTTCAGTTGCAGCCTTGGCTTTCCTGGTTCGCTCCCTACAGGTACGGACCAGTGCAGAATAATCCTCCTTTGTGGTGAGTCCTATCTTCCATCCTTTATAAGCCTCTCTTTTTTGGTGTAAGAGGTCCACGAGTTCCTTGCTGAATCAAGGGGGTCGCTGTGCCCTTTTGCTACCTTTCCTCCAAGATGGGAGGGACATCGCTTGTTCTTCCAGTACTGCTCCCTTAAAGAATGACCACTTCTCTTGGATTCCTGTCCCTGCTGAGTCTTGGTCCCTTAGTGCCTCGACAACAAGCTTCCTGAGCTTATCAAAGTCAGCTTTCCTAAATTTGAGGACTTCTGCATTGCTGACTGACTTCCCAGCTTTGCGATGAATAGTAAAAGTGATCAGCTCATGGTCACTGTCTCCCAGCTTTCCTTTGATCTTTAGGTTGTTGACTAGATCAGCCCCTTTAGCCAGTACCAGGTCCAGCAGCGTTTTACCTTTTGTGGGTCTGTAGACTTCTTGGTTCAGGTTTGGCAGAGTGCTCTTCCCACAAGATGTCTGGGTAGTTGAAGTTTCCTGTGACAACCATGCACTGAGAACGTGTAGCCTCAGCTAGTTCCCTAGCAAATTTCTGGTCAAGTTCTTGTTCCTGGTTAGGGGGTCTATAGTAGACTTCTGGCATTGTGTCCCCTGTGCCATATTCACCACATATTTTAATCCAGAGGGTCTCTAGTCACCCTTCCTGGGTGCCAATGTCAGCTTGCAGGGATGTGTAGCTATCCCCACCCCTTTTATCTGCATGATCTCCCCTATACAAGGTATAGCCATCTATACCTGTGGCCCAGTCATAGGTGAAGTCCCACCAGGTCTCTGTTATCCCTATGAGATTGTAGTCTCTTGTTTAGTAGGAGGACCAGTTCCTCCTGTTTGTTCCCCAAGCTCCTGGCATTGGTATACAAAGATATAAGCGTCCCATTGGAAGCCCTAGGCTTCCTCACATTCCCAGGAGGACACCTTTCCAGGGCTGGGGTAGGAGCAGAATCCCTTTGGTGCCCTAACCTGCTGGTTTTGTAGGTATTGCCTAGCAGGCTTGCTTTGGTGGTTGTCCCCCCCCCCCCCCCCAATTCCCCGGTGGGCTTAATTTAAAGCCCAATTGAGCAGGTCAGCTATTCTGGCTGAGAAGAGCTTCCTCCCCAGTGAAGTGAGGTGGAGGTTGTCTCTTCCCAGCAGACCACTGCCTCTCTCACCAACGGGTGACTGTGATCGTGGAAGCCAAAGCCTTCACAATGACACCAGTGCCGCAGTCTTTGGTTGGCTACCTTGATCTGTCTCTCCCTCCTCAGCCTATGACCCATAACCAGGAAGATAGAGAAAAAAGCCACCTGCACCCCTAGCCCCCTAAGCCCCACTCCCAGAACCCACATAAATCTTTTTCTGCTCAATAGTTGATTCAAAATGCAACTTGTTCTGGGAAACAAAAAATGTATTATGCATCCACACCACTTGGTTTTATGTCATCTGCTAATATATACCTCCAGATGCAACTCCATCTGTTTGAAAACAGTAATGTCTAACAGAAGCCACACTGTTTTGAGGAAATCTTGAGTTAGTCATATGGGCCACGTCCAAACATGCAGAGGCGTGTGGTTTGTGGCACCTCAGACCTCTTTGTGGTGTCACAAACCAAACATAGTGAATGTTAAAATATGCTCTGCCCTGCAAATTTGTAGAGCAGGCCAAAATTTGCTACTAGGATTTCCGGCAACAGAAGCAGCTCAATGCACAATGCAACAAGCGTGCACCAGCAAACACAGAGGCTGGGCCATCCAGAGCAATGCTCTGGCTGCTGGTCAGGCTTCCATGCTGCCTGACCTGTGCCCCTGCTGCTCCAGGCCACCAGGCAAGACTGCTGGGTCCAGCACCAGTGCTGGCCTCAACTTCCAGCTCTCCCTGGCTGAAGAGCTGGGAAGAGATGGGCAAGGGCAGTTTGCCCACTGTGGGACAAATTGACCCACAATGAAATGCATGTGCAGGAGTGTGCACTGTGGCAATTTTTGCCACTGCAAACACACACCTCTGCATGTTTGGATGTGGTCATGATGGACAACTTTCTCATATATATTAAATTCACAAGAATGACCGTGGTAGCTGTATTTTAATGTATTATTATGGTAAGGTGCAGGTGACCCATTTTACCTCTATCTGCAACCAGAAATACCCACATTACATACTTTCTACGACCTCCTAATTGCCCCTCTCCATTTCACTTCGTTTTTGCATCCCTAATCAGTACTGTACAGCAGTGTAGTTTAAAGTAGCTTGAAAGAATTTGGTACTTAAAAGTTCCTAGGTATTATTTCACTGTTATTTTGGGGGAAGGGGGAAGAGGCTTACAGGTCTCCCCAAAACTCTTGTGCCCAGTAAGGTTTTCCATTATCTTTAGAAGCCCTTGGGACATCAGCCTTTGTCCACACCCAGCAAATCTCTGACTCATAGGGTCATTTCCCTGATGAAATAAACACAGGTTTCCTGGAAGGCCTTTTCCCATCAATGGTTTTGTAACACTTCTGCCAGGCACTGGTCAGCAGCAACAAAGGCCAGGTTCAAATTTCAGAGTATCCAATAAGTTTCATTGTGGCTTGAACCCCAATCCAGAAATCTGGAATCACTGAATTTGGTTGGAGTGTCCCACATAAATAAAACCCCCTCCTTGCAAGCAGTGTAAATATAAGAGGTCAGATTTATTACTGAAAACAAAGAGCAAAGAGAACAAAGGAAGCACCAAATGCCAGTCAAACATTCTTAACTACAAGGTATAGTGTCTAGTTTTCACCTCTTTGGGGAAGACTCTACCCATGCCCAGATAATACGAGATGTGGGGGCACACCCAAATGGTTAGTTCTGGGGGCTTGCACCCCTATACCTGCTATTCAGCAACAGGCTGGGCAGGGGGTTCACACCATACAGTTCTATGAGCTGCTCCTCGGGGTTTGCTGCATCTTGGGGAGCTGCTGGTAAGCATAGGTCCTTCTGTGGTCCAAGGGGCCCCACATTGATGTCTGGGAAGCTGTAGGACACCAATTTCCACATCTATGGAGTGGATTTGAGGAGGTAACTGCAGCTCTAGTCAGCATGCCACTCCCCCCCCCCCAATATTCTTAGTCCCAATACCAGTTTTGCTGGAGCAGAAAAACTAAAAAAGAACTGAAAGAACGGACAGGCCTATCTTGTGCTGGGGCCTGGACTGCAGAGGGGTTCAGCTACCCAGCTATGTTCAGAAAAAAAAGAAATGGCAACAGCAACAAAAAAGACCAGCACCACCCCAATCTAAAATTTTACCTAGCTCAATTCTTTGTGGTTTGCTCCAGGGATTAATGGCCCCACAGTATTATACCACACAAAACCCAGGGAAAAGTGTGCGTGTGGGGGGTGGGAAGATAAGGTGGAGAGGAATCCCAAACACAGACCCCCTTTTCCTGAAAGTGACCCTTCCCACGGGCTCCTCTGAAGCCCTTTCTGGGGGTCTTCCCTAGCCCCCCCAGCTACCCTTCCTGTGTATCTGGTATGGCATCATCCTAGCTTTCCCAATCATGGCTTGCCCCTCTCTTACCAATTAGTTTAAAAGAACACTGCCTTATCTAGCCAATTAATTTAAAAGAACACTCTCCAGCCTAGGCAATCAAGCTAGGGGTCTGATCCCCCTGCTTATGTGACTTTCTGGATTCATCACACAGCAGGGTGTGTTCTAAACAAAAGACCTAAAACAAATGGCCTATTTGCCTTGGGTATGAAAATATTGCAATGGGCTTTTTTTTTTTTTTTTTTTTTTTTTTTTTGCTGATGTGAAGACAGCATATTTCTCCTCAGCTTGCTCAAGCAGGGGAGAGAAAACAAGATACTCAAATACAGAAAAAATAATTATAATACATGTTTTACAAATCAGACACATAGAAAACCTCAATGGACGTTTCAACTAGAACACCTTTCTACTGTTTCTTTTCTTCCCACTAGGAACCATTTGCTTCATACCCCTTACCACAAAGAAATCTCCTCCCACTGCCACTTCCCAGTGTTTTCTTTGTCATACTGTATTTATCCCAAACAAAGACAACCTTAAATTTAAGACCAGGGATAGTTAAATATCCCCCTCCCCACTGATAATTAGATTCCACACATGGAAAATTATTAGATATTATAGTAGACTCCGTAGGAACCAGGGCTTTATATTTTATCCAGGCTTTGCAGAAACATGCAAGAGACAGAGGGGAAACAAATCAACATTTTTACTGTTATTCCAAAACTGTATACACATGTGTGAGTTTCAGCATCTGACTAGTCTAATTCACCTCACAAATGCTGGATGGTTTACAAGCTATGCGGGCTACCTCCCTGTGTAGGAAGAAAACCTTTTGTCTGCCCCCCTCTCAAGCGTGAAGCTCCTCCATATGGCAAAAGCACCTCTTTTAGTATTTGCCCCCTTTTGGGGTTGCTTTCTCTTTTCTACCTTTTCTTCCTTCCTCTCTTTTTCTTTTATCATCTCATTATTATTTTTATATAAGGTGTATTTGTAGTGAAAATAGAGCTTGTAGATGCTTTTACAAATGTACTTTAAGTTTAACAGTAAGTTGTACCATGCAACAATGTTAGCAAGAGCAGGAATCTCTATATGGAGCAGGTCTCTGAACGAATCATGGTCAATTGTATAACACAGTAGCTAGCTTGGATAAGTATGTTAATGAGCAGCAATTAACACCTATAAAATCAGAGACCAAGGAGAAGAAAGAATCAATAAAGAGCCAGGAATTCCCAGAAACTTCTTTGTTAAAGGTATGGAAGCCCCTGTTTGAACTAATCAATGCTGGAAACAGAACCTTGGGGATAAAATACCCCCTGATCAACCACTTCCAGAGCTCTATCCATCATGGCAATGCATCAATCAAAATTCATCAACCGACTCCTAAGACTGCATGTACGTGCGGACGTGACCCCTTGGGCTGACAGCTGCCATTCAGCAGCTACCATGAGGGACATCCCTCGAGCTCAACAACCCCTGGATTGGGTAAGCCCGAGAACTGGAGAGTCACCAAAATCTGCCAGAGACGGATAAAGGGCAGTGAAGAATGACCCCCAATGGCACCCTCTTTGACCTGACAAGCACCCTGCCTGTTCAGCCAGAAGGACCAGCCAGCAACCCACTTCTGCAGCAACATTGCACTGAAAGAAGCCTCAACTGGCCATCAACGGTGGACTCCAGCACTTGGAGATAGGTATATCTTGACACCAGTGCTTAGTGTTCAGAGCTAGCTACTTTGAGAGAGAGAGAGAGAGAGAATGTGTGTTAGTTTGAGGGGATCAGCACAAAGGTTTATGGTCTGACTTTTGCATCTGTCCAATAAACTAGAATTTTATGATGATCCTGTGAATTGGTCCTTTGTAGCCAACACATGCAGAGGAAAAATTCCCTAGAAAGCAAGACATGACTCAGTTCTATGAAGAAGGGCAATACAGTCCAGTGCCCAGTCATTCCCATTCCTTATTAATTAAAGTAAAGGCTGAGGCATTCCCTGACAGCACAGTACAGCATATTAGTCTGCTAACCAGACTGCTCGCTGGTTCTTAAAAGAAGGGGCTTGAGCCCAAGAAAGGGGGACAGTTGAGCATGCTGGGCTTCTGAGAGTGATAGCATGGGATGCTGGGCTGAGCCATGGACTGTAGCTGTGGGTAGGTTCTCCCTTCCAGGTGCTCCTGCTCCCTGTCCATGCTGGCCCCACCCCAGGGGTTCTCTATTCACTCTTACACCATGATGTTCCCAACCACACCCCACACCATGTTTCCCCCACCCCAGCCCAGCTCCAGTCTTATCTTCATGGCCCTGTTGCCCTGCCCTGACATGGACCCCCAACAATGCAACTTCATCCTAGCTATGGTACCCCCTCCCTGTCTTGCCCAGGGACATGCAGACTATCCTACCTGTAAGGCAAGCACCCACTAGGTAGGCAACAGATTGGATACATAGCAGCAGAACATGGCTGGGGAGTGAGGAAAAGGGAGCCATGGAAGATCCTATGGGCAAGAAAGGCCTAACGCAGAGCTCCCAACAGGGAGTCGAACTGTGCTCCCAATCAGAAACCAGGTTGCACTGTTCTGTTCTCTCCGATACTCAATTTTAAGATGCTGAATGAAGAAGCGGGGGAACTCATCTTGGAACTGAGAAAATACTGTACTTCAGTCTTCAGCCTTCTACACTTCCACTGTAGAAGTTTTTGTAGCATTGTTCATAGTTATCCAGCAGAACACCTTAGGCTGGAAACTCCAGTCTGGTGACAAAAAGCAAGTCTTTCTTGGCTCTTATATAGCCTCAAAGGACAGCAGCTTCTCATACTTAAAAGGACATCCAATCCGTGCTACCCAAGTACCTTAGTAATGGGGAAATGGAAGGAGGTTACAGGTATGGTGTAAGTATGCTACTCATAATTCAGAATGCAATTTTCTTAAGTCAACTATGTTATTTTGTACATCTTTTTGGTGGAGGTTTTTTTGTTTGTTTGTTTTTGTTTTTTGGGGGTTTTTTTACTTATTTCATTTTGGTTCATTTATATTAAACGGTAGCTTTTGCCTTCTATAAATCATATGTTTGAAGCAAAAGCTCTATAGCTTTCATTTAAGAGGCACAGCATTTTGAAAAGAGCTCAGATGTTTCCCATTCTTGAAAGCTTATGTTTATGTAATGAAGGGTTAGCATTTAATACAAATACCTTCACATCTAAATTTTTAGATTGTGTTTCCTGAGCTACTAATTTAGACCTTTGAAACAGCTATGATCTTTATCCTCCTTCTTCGCCCATTGCAAGCTGCTATGGGTATGATAGGAATCTTCAGGAATGTATAAACTGTCCAATATGTGCACTTTAAAAACCTTTGCTCTGTTTGTGGCTAATTATTAATCCAAAGGTATGCTTGTTTGTTTGTTTTTTAAAATGTACATGTTTAATTACTATGAGTGAATGTTCAAGTTGACAACAATGCATGCGATAGTGATCTATCTATTTATCCATAAATCTGTCCATCTTTATGTGCATATATCCAAATGGACAGTTAGGAGCTTAGTTTAAACAAGTACTCATTAACACCCAATTTGCATATACCGGAAGATATATGCAAATATCTCATTTGCATATATTATACACAAGTTAGGCAGGGACCTGTATGCACATATTTGAGAAATGGACCCCCATTTGTAACTTATGAAAATACAGTCATCTCTTGTTGTTACCTGTTTAGGTCCAGATTCTACCACTTTAATCCCACTGAATAGCCCATGAGTAGTTCTGGGAAGAAAAAAAAAAAAATCAGGCAGTGGAGAAGGAATTCCACATTCTAGTCATAGTAAGGCGTTATAAGCATAGGTCAATATTTGTCAGTCCTAATAGTGTTTAAATGTTATGGGGAAATATAAAATACTAAATTAATTTAGACTTGCAGCCTGCTTTCTGATACACATAGATTCTGGTCTTAACTTTTCTGTGTTTTTTGAACAGGAACAAAATTACATCATGGAGACAATTTTGAGACACAACACAGTTAACTGGGCCATTACTAAACAGTACTCAGTTAGGATTTTTTTACTTTGGGAATACACTTAAATTATTTTTCTCCTTGACTCAAGGCATATGGATTTATTTTCAGTACATCACTGCCTGAAAGAAAGAAAAAAAAAAAAAAGAGAACATAAACCCAGACAGTTCATCTTAATTAATATTTATTACAGGAAACCAGATATTCCTTTAATTACAAATATCTTAGCCACATTCCAAAAAGATGCTGGTGATTATCTTCTTGGAACTGAGCAAAAATTGCTCATTCAGTGTAATTTTTAATAGTGGGTTGCAAAGATTTTGGCAGCGTAGACTAGACTTAGAACTCTCTGACTAACAGGAAAAAGTCTATGTATTGTATAATATCAAAACAAACTATTAGAAACCTTTCTGCATAAATAAAATCAGCCTTGCATTACTTTGACAAAACCAAAAAAAACCCCAACAATTGATAATCTGGTCATCATCTCAGATGTAAATATAACCACCTAGTACTTAAGGGCTAGTTTGCACCTTTGCCACAGGGGTCTGAATAAGGAGAAGTTCAGAACTGGATCAGAGTAGACAAGGTGAACTTCCCCAGATTACAAATCTGGTCATCATAGAGGCCATTGGGTACTATATTCTCCTGAAAAAAATAAACTACGGATCCTGGGCCATAATTATGACCCAAACCAATGAAAACAGCATACAAAATGGTTCAGTGGAGGTTACTCCATAGATTAAGGTGCAACAGTTTTCAAGTCCATTGTGCCTGTTCTTCCCTGCACCTTTAAAAACACTTTCTCAGGATTATGTAGTGGAGATTGCCTTCCAACTGTCTTTTTCCCTCTTACAGAAGAAAGCTCTGTGATCATTGTTATTTGTTCCACATAGTTCTAATGCAAACCCTTTGATAGTAAACCAAGCTGTCAATGGAAATGGAGAGTAGTATCTATTAGATATGGGGCACTAAGTAACTTCTCTGATATCATGGAATCATGGCCATTCCTTAGTCTTGAGTTGTAGACTTTTCATTTTTAAAATACAGCATCTAGGTCAGATGCAGGATTAATGTCTATCAGAACCTTGCTGGTTGATATCAACTTTGGTCTGAACTTGTACATTAATACCTTGTAAACCTTAATGAATATGCATCACTTCTGCTAATGCCTTTAAACCAAGCTTTCTCAGAATATTTTTTGATTTTTAACTTTAGGTAACTAGTTGCAATGCTAAATTAGGCACTCAGATTGGTGGAGAAGGACATTCAATAACAATCAAACAGTTGCCCAATGAATTCTAATTAAGATGATAAGTGTCATGTTACATTTTGGAGCTATTTTCCTTTATGTACAAAATTTTACTTTTGGAATCCTACCACTAAAAATCTTTCTAGACCATGGACTTGCATCCAACAGTAAATCAATAGAATTGTACTGAACATGGTATTAGGACTGAGAAGTGATGAGCACTGGAAAGAAATGAGATTGTGAGAAATAGGAGCAATAGTCTTAGTGTTGGGTTGCTTTCTTTATTTAATATTTTCCTCCCTTTCTTCTCCATCCCATATTAGAATTCCCTTCTTTTTCCTTCTGATGCAAGTAGCACGATCAGAAGAAAAGGTTCAGACACAGCTAAAGGAAACACTCTTTTAATCTCTGGATTCGACTTTATTTTTAGGCCCTTCTCTAGCCAAAACTAAACATAAGCAAACCAACCAACCACGTCCCCTGCCACACCCCCTTGAAGCTTGGCAGCCCGTCATTTTGAAACAAAGAATATAAAACCAAACAAGGCAAGGCAAGGAACATGATTCCTATATCTAACACTGTAGTACCTCAAGTGTTCCTTAAGCAATCTTCATATCCCTTTCAGAAGAGATTAACCTACACAAATAGTACCTTTTAAAAGTGCTGTATCTAACTAGGCCAAACTGCTTTGAGATGGTTTCAGTGTGCTGAAACAGTCTAGTTAGCTCTAAGAAACTAATGGATGCTTACTATCATCATACTATCAATGCATTAAATAGCACAAATCATTTTGATCCTGAATCTGGCTGTTCATTGGCGTCTTTAGGAAAGTGAAGACATTGCCATGAGACATTTGGAGGTATGTGGGAAGTGATGCATGATAATAAAAATGTTGGATAATTAATTCCTCTTTTTGCTTTTTGGAATGATACATTGTATGTGGGCAAGAGTATCTGGCACAATTTATAATATTATGCTGTGTTTAGGGTGTGGGGTGAGGAGGCAGCATGTTGACACATTATAAAAATAATACTGCACAGAAAGTAAATCAAGAAAAATATGAGACAGGCATTGAAACTCCATGCTCAGCTCTCTAGTTTAGAATCACAAGTTTCTTCCTTAGAGGAGGGGGAATAGCTTTACAGTGGTGCAGAACTACCCTCCAGTTTTGTCTTCACAGTTTCAAATTTGGACATTCCCTATACCTACAAATGAATGGCGCTGCCACAGGTACGCATATGCCCTCCCAATATGCCGATGTATTTATGGCAGACATTGACTTCCTCCACAGCTTACCTCACATCCCCCGGTATACCTAATGTACACCTTCATATGAATTAATGGGAAGAAATCTCTAGAGAAATTCAACCAGAACTTTACCTTCTACTCTTCCATCAAACTGACTCTGGAACACACCTCCCAGCAAACTCATTTTTTGGACACCCCTGTGAATGTTTGCAACCATTACAACCACATTGTATCAGAAATGAACCAATCTATCATCCAAATGAACCAAAGCTCTCATCCGGCTGACATGGTTATACCTGTAGGGATCTCACCACTAGATCCACTGTCTACAGTCAAACTCTATGTTACAACTTGATCTGTTCTGATTCCATTAACCAGCATGCCCTCATTAAGGATCCAGAGCACTATGATTATAATACAATCCTAAGACTGTAGACACTCAAATCAACAGCACCAGACCAGATGCTGCTCTCAGCTACGATCTATTGAGGTCCCTTCCGACCCTAACATCTCTGAATCTATGAATTACCAACCCTGAGACAAGGACAACAGAATCCCTTTGGCTGAGTATTTAGGACACATCATTAATAGCCTCCAAACCCTCCTGGAAGATGATAACCATCTTAAAGTTGCCATAGAGGACAAACTTGTCCTGGTTAACGGGCAACCCCCAAACCTAAAACAGCATCTCTCCAGCAACAGACTACCTAACTCTTATTTTAACCAAGGCATCAGACCTTGCTCTGGAGCCTTATGCCAGCTGTGCTCCCTCATTAACATAAACCAGATAATCACTGGAACAAATAACATGGATTATAACATTTGAGGTTTATTTACTTGCACCTTTAACAACATCACATAACCATCACCTACTTAGAGTGTCCCTCTGCTGCCTACATTGGACAGATGAGATGATCCCTACATGTAAAAATTAATAAACACCAATCTGACATCAATATAAGGAAGAAAGACAAGCCTTATCCCATTACCTGTATTAGTTGCATTAACTGCTTTGTTCTTCTCTCTCCTACCCATCTTGCCTCTCTCTGCAGTGCTCCCTCCTCTTTTCACCCTTCTTCCCTATCCTTTATATTCTAATTGCTATTCTCTCTTTAGCAGCTCTGCTTCCTGTGGTCCCTTCACAGCATGTGATAAAATAAGCCCTCTGCTTATGAAATGTTATGCTATACATCTGATTTAGTCCATAGAGGTGCCTTCTGCTTAACTTCAGACTAACAAAGTTAACTACCCATTTACTGTAGGAGCGTCATAACAAATCAAAGTAAATGAAAAAGGCTGCTCTTCTGAAAATGCTGTGAGGACCTTCTAAGACGAAAAGATCCTCAGTGGTGTCATTAACTACATCTTTCCTATAAAATGAGTTTTGATGAAGTAAATATGCTTGTTTTCTGTTCTCAGTGCTGAAGGCTATTACCAGGAACAAAAATAATTGAAGGCTAACTTGTATATTTCTAATCTGATTCTCCTTTCTTCTCTACCCCTGCAAGGGTATCACTCTTTCATTTTTGTATTAAATCATGTTATACTAGACTGGATTCTAGATTCTGGTCTCACTGGGAACTACAGCTTGCCCTTGGAAGTTTTTGCCTTAGGTGCTTACTGCTGCTGGATTCCAGGATACGCTATTTAATTACACTACTTTGGTGTTCTGCCAGTACATAACGAGCAATAATATGGTCTGTCTTTCACTTTACCTCAAGTGTACTTTTATCATACAGAACAAAAGATAAACATAAAGCCCTATTAATTAAAATGGGTGAAATCCATCTCCCTACAGGGGGTGACCCTAGATCTATTTACCATGTAAGCAAATCTTAAATCGAGACTAATTTGGGGAGGATTACAGGTAGGTCCAATAAAAGGAAAGGCTTATGCAGATTCGAGACAAGTGTATACTGGTAACTCTACCCAAAAGCCTCAGCTGGCTACTCTTGGAAGTGCCTAAACTCACCAGCCATTTCCCTTTAAAAGTTCTCTAGGTGCTGATAGTTCTGCATATACTCAGAACTGCTTCAGGATGAGTGATACATACCACACAGAAAGTCCCATATGCCTTAAGAAAAAGGCTAAAAAAATAGCTACAAAATATGGCAGCAAATGGCATCATTGAGAGAATAGAAGAACCAAGAAACTGGATTCATTCACTAGTAACAGCAAAGAAGGGAAGCAGGCCACAGCTGTGTATAGACCCAAAGCAGTTGAACAAAAACCCCAAAAGAGACTGCTTTCACTCTTAAGAAGCGAACTATTTTTAGAGATGGTAGGAGCTAAACTCTTCAGCAATTTAGTTGCATCAGAAGGATTTTGTGAGATCCCTTTTCATACTGAGAGCTCCAAGATCTGCACTTTTAAACCCCCATTTGGATTACATTGTTTCTTAAGGCGACCTTTTGGAATGTGCTTATCTCCAGAATTATTTCACTGCACAATGAGCCGATGCTAAAGAGCCTAACAGGTATGAAGGTCTGTATGGATGACATAATTTGGGGAAGTAGTGCCACTGAACATCAAAAATACTGAGTAAAATACTCAAAATTGCGAGAGCTAGCAACCGTAAGCTGAACAAGTACAAATGTCAGTTTCAGGGAATAGAAATAACATACTTGGGTGGGCAACTGACCTCAAATGGAATCTTACCTGACAATTCAAAGGATCAGATTATACTAAACATGGAAAGAGCTTTTTAAAAAAGAATTAAAACATTGCTAGAACACTGAATTGTGTCGGCAGGTTTATTCCTATCTATACAGCTTGCACAACTCACTTAAGGCATCTTCTCCACAAGGGCATAGAATAGGCCTTGATGTCAGAGCGTGAAAATGAATTTAATGACATGGAACACATATTGACATCAGTCCCAGTGCTACAGTTTAACGCATTAAAAGATAACAAACTCTCTGCAGATGCCTCAAAAAATGGTTTGGGAACACTACTATTACATTATCATGGAACTAACTGGTTGCCAGTCTCTTGTGCATCTAGGGCTATGACAGCTGCAAAAATATTATATGCACAAATTGAAAAAGAGACCCTTGTCTCATGGATATACAAGATTCCATGACTTACTGTAGGATCAGAGAATCACTGCAGAACCAGATCACAAACCACTGATTGAAATATTCAGAAAAGGACTTGAAAATGCAAGGATACACCAGGAAGAGCACACACCAATTGCTGCAGCTTCCTGAGCCTGACAAAGGGTTTTTGAACCCGAAAGCTTGCTTAATAACTATTCTCCAACCATTTGGGTTGGTCTAATAAAAGATATCAAATTCACCCAAGGAACCTTGTCTGCCTATATCCTTAGACCAAGGCGGCTACAACCTAAACCCCAGGATACACCAACTACTTTTGAAATTGCAGACATAGAATATGATTCCGGAGTTCCAACCTGAATGTACACTTTTCATTAAACAGTCCATAACCTGATGATCTGAAGCAAACAGTCACCATACATGCAAACACAATTAAAATATCATGCAATGTGTCTCTAGGTATTTGGGATGAACTAGCAGTGGAAACAGATGAAGGTGAAACAGTGCAAGCAGTGATACAAGCAATAACTAAAGACTTTGTAATTAAGGCGCCTTCCCCCCCACCTCCCAAAGCACATCTATAAATGCCCACAGTGTGTTGGGAAGTGTATTATTCCATGAAGACTCCACACTTCACTGGATGAGACTTTTAGGAGGGTTATTAGTTCTCAAAAAATAGGATCATAGGAAAGTAGGGCGGGAAGGAACCTCACAAAGTGCAGGCCCCTGCTCAAGACAGGGTTATCCCTAACTAAACAATCCAAGCCATGCATCTGTCTAACCTGTTTTTGAAAATTTCCAAGGATGGAGTTGCCACAGTTTCTCTAGGCAACCCGTTCCTGTGCTTGACCACCTCCTAGTCAGAAAGTTCCCTGCTAACCTTCTACCAAAACTTCCCCTGCTCAGCTTGAAGCCATTGTTCTTACTCCTGTTCCTCACAGAGAAAAGCCTATTTCCACCCTCTCTGTAACTGCCCTTCAAGTATTTAAAGACTCTTGGCACATCCCCCTCCATCTTCTCTTCTCTGTCGAAATAACCCTACCTCTTTTAGTTTCCTCAGTCATCTTTTTTCCCAGTTCCCTAATCATTTTTTTGCTCTGTGCTTGAGTCTTCACAAACTGTTCATCCTTCTTGAAGTTTAAGGCTCAAAACTGAACATGGTACTACAGTTGAGGCTTCACCAGTGTTGAATAGAGCAGAAAGTGCTTGGAACAGGGTAACTCTTGGGGCCAGTCCCCATGCCGATTCACCTCCCTGTCTGGCAATCTGCTTAGCTACACCCTCCTGCCACACCTGCATGTAGCCAATAAATTGTTTATTTTAAAGCAGGAGGCTGCCCATTTTAAAGCCTGATACCAAGGGCCATACTACACGGCTCCAAACTTTCCCTTCTACCATGTCTCATGCCTCGCAGATAACATCCGAATTTTCCACTACTCCCTCAGCCCCTTTCTGGGCTACTCTTGCCACTGGCCCAACTAGGCCTGAGGCATCCTCGGACATGGCTGGGCCTTTAACTCAAGCCCCTCACTGGGCCTCTACTCCAGCTATACTGGTCAGCTTCTGAGCAGCCCTTCAGACCTTACTGTCACACACTGCCGAGCGTGGCTAGTACATTCAGCACCTGCAAACCCCTTCAGACTGTCTTAGGCCCTACTCTATATGGCTGCCACCTGTCACTACTCTGGTCAGCTTATGTGCAGCCCGTCAGACCATCTTCAGGCCCTACCCTACACAGCCATCAGGCCCTTACAACTCTGCCCCCTCACTGTGGCCTCTGGGCATCAGTCAGCTGAAAACTTACCTGAACCCTTCTGGGCATTACACCCCTTTGGGTCTCAGGCATCTGTCGACTTACCTGGACCCTGCCTCAGGCCCCATGCAATGGGCCTGGGCCCCTGTGATTTTCTGTTGGGAGAGTGCAGCCACCTGCAGGCTGCCTCTGCTGCCTACTCAGGCCCTTTGAATGGCAGGCACCACAGGGCCTGCCCTGACAAAATGCTGAATAGAGGGAAATAAGAAAAACGCATTGCTAAAATGGAACTTGCAGTAAAAGTACAGGAACAAGCCTTTTATATTATGGTTTAGCTTAGTGAGCTAGAGATGCACAAACTTTTCTCCCTCCCTCAACCTCCTTTTTATTTTTCTTTTAAGTTTTTACAATCACTATCTTCAATGAACTTAAAAAACAGTATGGCTAGATCCAGACATATAGGCACGTGTGGTTTGTGACACTGCAAACCTCTTTGCAGAGCCACAAACTGCCTGACATTAATCAGTGTGTGGTGCTGTTAATTTGCAGTGCTAGGACAAAATTTGCTGCTGGGATTTCCTGGAAACCTGGAAAAAAAGTGATGCAAACCACACCAAAGTGGCAAGCACCCAGACAAATGCATAGATAGGGGAGCAGGCAGCTCAGGGCTGCCTGCTCCCCTGTCTCTCTATGCTGTGGATCCCTTATGCTGAAGCAGCCTGTACCACAGCTAGCCATTCCCTGGATGGCTGGGTTATGGGGTGCCTCAAGATGGGGGAGCAGGCAGCCCTGGGCTGGCTGCTCCCCTGTTTCCACTTGCCTCAGCTCAGGGGCCCTACAATGGAGCCCTCATGCTGAGGCATATGGATCCCCCATGCTGAAGCACATTTTGCCGCAGCCAGCTGCAGAACAGCTGGTTGGGGTGCAGTATTCCTCAAGATAGTGGAGGGAGTCTGTTCCCAGGCTGCTTCCCTGTCTCAAGGCACACTGGATCCCAACTAGCGGCTCCATGGATGGCTGGGGCAAAGTGTGCCTTGGCACAGGGGCTCCATATGCCTCTCCCCTGCTGGCCAGGGCACATGGTGCCTCAGCACAAGGGATGGCTAGTCCCTGCTGAGGCACCTTTACCCCAGACAGCACCTCCTGCAGCAGTGAACAGTGAACAATGTGTCCCAGTTCAAAGGACATAGGCAGGGGTGTGCACTGAGGCACAAAGTAGCAGCAAAAAATTGTGCTGCTGCTGTTTGTGTTGTTGCAACGGCACTCCCCTTGTCATGTGGACCCAGCCTATGTGTCTAATCATGATCCCAATAAAATTAATGGAGTTTTCTAATGAGTTAATAGGAACACCAGCAGATTCTAAAACTATAAATGGAGTTAAAACAAGTTCTACACTGACACTCTCCACTGTATGATTCAGCTCCTCAAATTCAGTGGAGCTGTCCAGATCTAAACTGTAACATGCTCAGCACAGGAGTGGTAAGGTCTCTGCCACATGTACCCTACCTTGTTACCCCACCCTGGCCTCTCAGGGTTCACCCACTCTATTATCTTGACTGCCACACCTTGATGTTATGATTTTATAGGAGGGACTGCTCCTAGGAGACAAGACATGGGTTTTTAGGTCATAGGGCTCTCTGGGTTGAGACCTTCCAAACTTGGCCCACTTTAGATGGATTTTTCCACATGAGTCCCACTGCATCCAGAGCCCAAGCCCCCAGGTCTCAGGAGGCCCCTTGTGGGCTCTGGGCTCCTCAGTCCCCTGCTCTTGCCCCTCAGGGGCTTTGCTGACATGTACTCAGTCCTCCAACATGCGCACCAGTCCTCTTCGTGAAGTGTTTGGGCTTCAGCTCACTGGGCTTCAGGCCTTAGAAATGCCCTGTGTTAAGTACTGCCCCAGCACCCCTGTGGCCTCCAAGCCTTCCCTAAAGCCACATCCAATCCTCCAGTTTAAACACAAACTAAAGCATGAGTGTCTATTCCCAAAACAAAATGCTTCCCTCCCACAGTCAATCTTGTACTGTGGTAGCACCACCACAAAGGCTGGAGACACTTATCTGTTGTTTGCAGTGCAGGGTTTCTTCTAGCTCCCCTGCAGCCCAGAGTCCTTTCTCCATGAGCAGTTTGAACTCTTCCCTGGAGTTCTGCTTCCTATGGCTCCTTGGGCCAGACTCCCCTCTCTGGGCCAGGCCTTGGGTTTATGAATCTCTACTTCCACCCCCAAGACATGTCAATTACCACCTACACCTAGGATGGATGGCCATTTTATTTAAGGCTCCTTTGCCATTGTAAATCTCTTTCAGGAGCTGGGATTGGCCAGCTGGCCAAGGACACGTTCTCCCTCTTAGTAATGGGGCAGGAAATGTAATGGAAATGCTTGTGTCTGGTATGTTATCTTGACGAGACTCAGTTAGCTAGTGTAGTAGAATACTAAGGCATTGTGATGATCTGTACAGTCAAAGAACTGAAGGTATTTTAGCTCTATGAAAAAGACACAATTTTTTTTTTTTTAATTCTTCACCAAGTGTAAACTATTCTTCTCAAGTGTAAGGATCTCCTTAGAATACCCTGGGCATTGCAATATAGTGACAGATTAAAAAGTATGGAACTACTTGGGAGAAAGTTCTTAATTAAAATTAGGTTTTGCCAGGTTGGCACAAATACAAAGGTTGCTATGTCCTGTTGTGAAGTTTTAATCAATGATGATAGCAAGTGTCATGTATATGAATGACAGGGCATTAAACAGATGTGTGGACAAATAAGGCAGTATTTTACAGCATGATTTATTTCTGTGGGTGGGAGGGGCTGAATGCCATGGCAACGTAGGAAATGCAAATATGTGTAAGGAAAAGTGGCATTACAGTGCCAGGAAGACTAATTCAGGCATGTGAGTGTCAACATCTGCTACTGCTAATGAGGTCTAGATACTTATCATGAAAGGGATTCTTAAAAGTCAGTCACATGAGTTTACAAGTCACTTTTCAAAGAATGCCATCACAAATTTATACCATCTTTCTTTTCATTGGTCCTCCCTCCCACCCCACAGGGACTTACACATGTTCAGTCTTTTGCAAGCATAAGATATGCAGCGCAGTTGAGAGCTAAGAACCTTGCTAAGGGCTTCATCCTGTGAAGTGCTGAGTGCTCCTGACTCTTAGTGACAAGTACTTCAGTGGAGAGGGACCAAAGCTGTTAGGGGGAAAAAACAGCTCAAAGCACAACATTTTATTTATCGTGAGTGATATAAAGTACATGTCAAAAAGGGAGGAAAGAGCATGGTAACTAAGGAAGCATACAGGGGGTAGCAATTTACTCCTACTACAGCGAACAGTATATTACTTATAAAATGCAAGTGGGGAGACCTGAAGGAAACTGGGGCCTGAGGAGAGCATTTTAATAAGCTCCTGGTATGATGCACCTACATATTAATGCTTCATACAGACTGTATCCTTATGACAAAAGTTACACCCATACACCAAGGCTTAGATTGCCACAGGATCCTAAGGGAATTATTCAACCCCCTTTGTAGTTCAGTTTCTGTTCATCCTATTAAAAATCCTAAATTAACATGTTAACAAATTTACGTGTAAATAAATGCAACATAATATATCTTCATAAAGGTTAAATAAAACAAACAACCCATCAGGCCAGATTCTGATCTACTTGTGCTGAGTAGTATTTTAGCCTGTAAGGGTATAATCACATATTGCACTTCTCTTGAGAGAAATATTTTTGTCCCAGGATCCTGCAGGCATAGGAGACTATTCTTCCACTTTAAGTACCAGTGATGCATGTTCAATAAAATGTTCTAACACTTTTTTTTTTTCCCCCACGACAATGCTGTGCACATCTCTAAGCTCATTGGGAGTTATTTCAAAGGGAAGCCTGTCAGGCCTGGTGCTCTCATTGGACACTTACTGGCAGAGGGGCAACAGTGCAGCTACATGGGTAAGTGGCTATGCTGCTTGAGTTTTGATATTGGTTAAAACTCAGGACAATCAGGACTGCCTCAAAATGAGATGGCTGTTTACAGCTTACATAGTCCTATTGATATCAAAAGTGGAGTAAGTTTGTAAATTGACGAGATGCATCCCAGCATAGCTGAACTGTTTAATGTGGCAAACAGGTGCTACCTGTTGTCCTGTGAGTGGCAGGGCACTGATCTTGTGTGACAACAGTTGGGACGCAACTCTACAAGTGGGGAAACCAGCAGTTCCTTCATTTTCAGAGATATGCCCAAAGTTGGGCACAGCAGTGCAATACACATGCCCAGGGAAGAGAACCTGGGCAGTTGCTCCCAGGGCTTCAAAGATCTGATCCTGTGTGCCCTGGGAATGGGTCCCTGGAGTCCCATGAGCACCTGCCCAGGTGGTTAGAGACTGCTGGCATTTCTGGTCTACCCTTGCCCTCCCCCCATAGACCAAGCAAACATCTTTCACAAAAAAAGTAGTACAAATTTATCCTACGGATTTTTGGCATATATGGTGTAAAAAGGATCACAAATATGCATGTGACCTTTGTTCTGACATAATACATTTTATGGTGGCCCAAAGGTGACATCTGTTTCCACTTTAAGTGTGACAGAATTTAGTCCTTAAGAACTGATTATGCCTTTAGGTATAATCCAGGATTGTGATCATATGCAAGTTGTACTGGCTAAGCATGGCTGTAAATTATCCATCAAATTCTCTTTAAAAATGGAAAATTTGATTCTTAATAGAAAGGAGATTGTTAACAAAATTTCTCTTTTCTATGGAAAGTTTTAAGCAGTTTGTCCAAAAACAAAGTTCAATTTAAAAACTCAAAACAGTTTTCAGTTTTTACCTTAAGCCAAATGCTTTGCATTCTGAGGTGCCCATACAATACTTTTCCGGGAGTTGTGGTCCAGATGCTTCTTGCTCTCATTTGCCTTCGTTGCCCAGGCTCTCTAGCAAGAGACCCTGTCTCCCATTATAGACCAAAGCTATACCATCACCCTGGGCCATGATGACCTACCATCACTAAGCAGAGACAATGATATATTAAGGGGGATGGACTACAACCAGGATGTTGGGCCTACATGGGAAGTTGTGCACAAAGACTCCTGAAAATAATTCACATAAGGTATCATAACAGTATTTCAGAATAGAAATAATTTGAGGTGTGGCATAACCATTTAAGATTTGGATCTCTTTACAAAATCCCAGTGGGTTTTCCATGGAATATTTTGAAAGAGATTCCTCAATTTGGTGAAAATTGCTCTGATTCTATCCCTAACCAATGATACCTTGAAGACGCTGTCTTTAGGCAGGAGAAAAAACATGCCTACATTTCCTCAATCCTTTGGGACAAACAGAGATAGCAGTGTTCTGTTGCCCTTTATTATAAGCAAGTTACACCTCCATAATAACTCATAACTGATGTGTTGGCAAAACAGATTGAAAGCTCCACCCATCTAGCACAATTCCCCACCAACTGTCCCAAAGCCAAGCTAGTGGTGTGTGTTTGGACGCATGGTCCAAATAATCTAACTCTTTCTTTTGGGCATATGTAGTTCAAGTCACAGTCTGAGCCTTAGGTTAGGGTACCTGATAATTATTCAGCCATAGCACAGATGCCTGAGTTCAGAAAAAAAAATTAATTGACCTTGGTATTTGATAGTGGCTGACCACATCCTAGAATGTGTAGGAAGTATCCATTCTTCTTTGCATATAAATGTCATAATATTCACCTGCCATCACAAAGCCCATGCTGCTCATCTATACCCACATAAAAATTGTATTCAATTCACTTAGCATTTCTAAAATATTATATCAATTTAACCCCTCCCCCCCTAAAATATTATGGACACCTTTTTTCCTTCCTTCTCTCCCTTTCTTTTATACAACTGCAATTACAGGAAATTACTCTGAAAGAGAGATTTTTGGCAATGATGCTAAGGCAGATCAATAGTACATCAAACTCACTGTGGTATAAACTCTAATGGAAAGACTGAATCTCTCATGGTAAATGCTTCCTGCCAGAAATCTTGGCTGTCAGACAAAATATGGAGAGCTCTGTTCTCAGCTGATTATTAATTGTGCCCAATTATGAAAAAGCCAATTCAATAACTGCTAATTCTCTCTTTGTATTTCTCATTAGTAAAACCAATATCTTATGACAAAGAGGATAACTACTGCCAAAATACAATTCTGTCCAGAAAGAAAAAACGTACTGCTTTACAGACACCAATAAAAGCCTCACCTCACAAAATATTCTGTTCTCTCACCTTGCATGGATGCCATTGGGATTTGAAAGACTTTAGCAGCTTTAGACTCTGTGGGCATACTTAAGCTGCTTCCTCTGTCCTCTAGTAACTTCTTCAGAAAATCATGCCCTGCCCATCACGTATGTCTACACAAGACGCTACTGCAACTGTGCAGTAGTTCATTGCTACTGTGCATTAGTGTTAGCAGGCACTAACTGTGACATACACTACTGTGTAGTAGTAATGAGCTACTGTGCAGTAGTGTCTGAAAAACAATGTGTGAGAATGGTACTGTGCAGTATTTGCTTACGTAAGTACTAAATGATTCTGCAATTACAACCACGCAGTCCACCACTCATGAGGACACGGCCACCAGCTCCTAGTCTGCACATGCCTAACTAACCCAGAAAGGAGTCAAAACAGTCACCCGAAAGTGGCCCTGCTGCCTCTTTCAAGGCCACCAGAGAGAGATTTTAAGAGCAATGGCAGCAGAAGCTTTCCCAAACCAGCTTCATCAGCTTATTTCTAGGTTTGGTTTGTGTAGAACGGGAGTGCATGGGCAGAGGCTGTCTTGAGAAAGTCATGGAAGTGGTATACATATCTTGCAGGTATAATTCATGTTTCTGAAAAATGACAGCACAAAGCTAATATATCACATATGTTCCACTTAAGCCCGATGTTGAGACTTAACAGCATTTAAATGATGGAGTGTATGATGCTCTGTATTCATCTATGGCACAGAATGAAGCTTATCAATGTTTATCTAAAATTGTATCCACTGTCATGGGCAACTAGCCAGGAAACATACCCAATATGTTTGTCTGTTACTAGATATTGGGAATACAGTAACAGAATAAATAAGAAACTTTACTGCAAGTTCAAGTCCTGCTTTAGGCTTTGGCCAAAGATTCTCATTGGTTGATCTAGCTACAAACAGGTATATGCTTCTGCAGATACCTATTACTTTGCCCTAGGAAAAGTGGAGTGGAGGAGCCAGTCTGTGCTGAGTGCAGAAGAATAAAGGTGGCACGAGACTTAACTGCCATGGAATGGGATCCTGCGGGGGCTAAAGGTTTCTATTGTGGAGTGCAGGGATAACGTATAAAATTACCTTCCCTTCCCCACCCACCAAAGAGAGAGTGTGTATTCATTACTGACCTAAAATATACCGCTTACTGGAAGTCACGTAATTTAAATCAATTGCACCTCGGGCTTTTTCAATGTCTGTACCTAGGGTTAGACCATCTTTAAACCAGTCCGGGTATGCCCAACTTGTTATGCTGTGGGTATGGACCAGTTTTGTGTGCTGAGCTTCTGTTCTGTTACAAGTATAGTCCAGTTTCTAATCACTTACAGCAGTAAAGGTGTAATGTCTGTACCTGGCCACAGTAGTGGGAGGTAGAGTGAAGATGACGATTGGAATCCCATTGTTAGCTGGAGCTAACAGATCCTGGGTGGGCCAATGCCAGCATAGTCCCCTGGTATCACCCTGGTGCTTCATGCCTCCCTCCCAGTGCTCCTACCCTGCCAAACTTTGCCACCAGTCAGGGTTTGTAACCTGCTCACCCAGCCCTGGCTAAACTCCTGTATATTTAGGCCAAGGAGTCAAAATAAACTGGATACAATGCTACCCAAATTGCTCCACTGTGTGCACCAGCCTCAGAAAATGTTGCCTTGTCTGTGACAGACTCAGCGATTTCTAGGCTCAGAAGAACATATGACTAGACCGTTGCAACTAAATTTGTTGTTGAACTAAAAGCTATTCTTTGACTGGGCTTCAATTCTTGCACCTTCATATTCCAGAACTTATAATTATTGATGAAATTTGACTCTTGCATTTTCATACCTTCACACCTTAAACATCTATATCCAGGAAAACTACAGAGGAAATTATGTTCTTAAATTTTACCTTTCTGCTCTTTTAATCCTGGGCCATCTAGAAGACAAAATGTCACCTAGTGTAATTCAGAAGAGGCAAAGTGTTGCTAGTTAATGCCACAGCATAAGTCCCATAAAGCTTTTCATAGCAATCCCCACATAACCCTTCCCATTATTGACACCAACCTATGTAAACAGTGAGTGGGTGATGTGGAGCTAGTTTAGTGGCTGTGTATAACCTACAGATTTTCTTCTCTAAGGGAGGATTCTTGCTTGTCCTTTAGGTTAGCTATATGGCTCTTTTATAGGCATTGATTTTTACTTATATATGGATGCCTCCTGTTTCAAAAGAGAACATTAAAGTAGCTACCAATTACATGGTTTTAATTATGTAAAATTATAAGAAACATAATCACCATAGAAAAAAAATAAAGAAAAATCAATTACAATATGAACTTAATAGCTGAAAAATGGTTTTCAAGGTTTTTCATAATTCAGCTGTAGGATTCTGGGGAACTATCCTATTTTTCTATTGCATTATACAATAAGATGATGGATAACAAGATCCATCTTGATTTATTTCCCTTATCTTTATACATATTTTGTGAGTAAAAGTGATTGTTTTAAAGTGTTTGATGCCCTGCAATGTTTCCCTATAGCAATACCCCTTGTACATCTTTTAGGAAAAATGTGTTTTATTGCATATTTCAGATTTTTTTCTGCATTATGAAATTACTATGCATTACAACTATTACAGTAGCATACTGAGTCTATTACAATTAATCACCAAAGGAGAAGTTGTTTAGATTAATCTATAAGTGTATAGCTACAATAAATTAAAAGGCAATTGGTTGAAACTTGGAAAAAACAAACTTGAAAGCTGAATATTGAAAGAAGGAATAAGACAAGGAACTTCCCTAACAGGAAATTTGAATTGATTTTTACTGAGTGTTTCAAGATAGGTTTTAGAAGCCCAAACAAGAATGTAATTAAAAATTAAAAATTTGACAAAGCACTTCAGAATACACTATAGAGAAAAACCCTTCATTCTCAGAGGATGAAGATGACAACTTAATAAGGCCCGAATCTTGCAGTCCTTAAAAAATTGCTCTCTTAGTTGAATACTGGCATCAGGGCTAGAACTCTTTTTGAATAACTATTAAGAACACACATCAATGCTGCATGTTCAGTCTTTAAGTATTTTTCTTACCTTTAACAGAAAAGGTAATTGTAAGAGTAGTATAACAACAACAACAACACATTAAAAAGCCAGAAAGTCAAGAACTCAACATTTAGATGCCATTATTGTCTATTCAGAGCATGTCAACATGAGTGCATTAATGTGCAGTAGTCTATATTACTGTGCATTAAAGCACTGTGTAATGCTATCACACTAATGTGCAGTAAAATAGGCTACTGCACATTAAGTGTCACCTAAAGAGCACGCACTTGCGCTACTGTGCATTAAGGCAAACTGATGAGCATTTATTTAGTACCTCACATTGGAGGTACTAAATTTAATGTGCATTAGGAAAAGCACATTAATGTATGTGTAGATGTGCCCTGAGGGTTCACAAACCAGACAGGAGAACATAATAGACAGAGCCTAATATGCTGCTGAGGACATTTTAAGTTGAACCAGAGCTTGCATCCATTCATACTGCTAAAAGATAAGTCTTTTTTCAGGAAATGAGCAGAATGCACTACAAGAATACAATACTTGAAGACAATACCATTAACATGAGTGTAATTGACAGCAACAATTGGACACCTATTAATTTGAGCACACATTTGTATGAGTAATTGGTCTCATTTGACCAATAAACACTACCCTTTGAATTGTGCTGGTATCACAGATGGCAAAAGGAATCAAGCACAGAAAAGAGATTTAAAAAAAAAACAAACTTATGTTAAGTTCAACTCTATCAGTAGAATAGGAAAAATAAATCAAAACATGTAAAAATTATAAATTAGTTTTCAGTTTTCTTTCAAAGTGTGAAGATAAAAAAATTAAATAATTATTTCATCGAGATAACTACAAAGCAAAATATTTAACCAAATGCTTGTGTTTCCTGTAATACTGAGTAATAAGCTCAGCAACAGCTCATCACTCTTTGACATGTTCTAATATGAGCTATTCATAGCCATCTCCCAGGAATATGTCTTCGTGACTAAAAGTATATCATGTTCACACCAGAGACATGAAACACTTCCTATATCTGTACTCTCAAACATAAGGATATGTTAGTGCAGTTGCTAAGGTGCCGGTGGTAGAATCTGATTACACTTCAGCAAAGCAAGACAGTAACACTAAAGCAATGGTCTGTCACCTGACATATGGCTGACAGGCTCAGAATTACATTTTTTCCTAGGAGATTATAGTTCTTCATTTTACATTGTGGTCTTCAAGTACAATTTTGTATGTCTTGAAAGAAATATATTTCAAAATAGTTCCTCTTGTATACAGCAGTTTTCCCTCCCATACAATTTTTCTCCTTGTTAGGGACAAATTTGCATCTCTGAAATTGTAGCATTTCTCAGAACTGGGGAGTTTCTTATTTGAAGAATGATCTATTAAGTTTTACAACAGTGATAAAGAGTGTCAGTCCCAACCTTTGTAACCTGCACCCACAATGTTAACTATAGTGCCAGTAATGCAGTAGAAAACAGTAAGTGTACTTGAAGCTGGTACAAAACTCATGCCATAATGAGGGTAGGAGACTGCAAGAGAATAATTGCCTCACTACAAAGAACTCAAGTTACCTGACACCTGGTCTTCAAACTGTATTTTTGTCTTGCTATTGGTTAACACCACTATACAGTGACAACTAAATTGCTACACTGAAATGCTCATATTTCCCTTCTTATCCACTGTGTTTTTAAGGATCTCAATATTGCTGTTCTTTTGTGGCTTAAAGAATGTCAGTAGGCTATGGAGCCTTTTACATTCATGTAATCCATGTAGTCATTAAGGGAAAAAGTACATGTTTACAAACATACACATTTAATCATTTTCATAAAATGCTTCAGAAAGGGCTGTGTTTAAAGGAATCACGTATGCTTTTCATGTATTTTAACTGTCAAAATTCTCCCCCTTCCAATACCCTTTACTTGGAGTAAAATGTAGTAAAAATGTACAAGGGTGGGAAACCAATTTTTTTTCAAAGCAGAAACACACACAGAGAAAGTCTGGTAGTGTCTGAAAAGAGTGATATTCTATGATGGCAATTTGGTGGTCACTGTTGCCACAGTCTTCCTGGCAGACTTGAAACATCTAAATGTCTCACCCAGATACTAATACCACCACCTGACATTCCACTTGAAAATAATGAAGGGTGGTTGATTAAATGATAGTCCAAATCTTATTGAAGCCTTTGCAAATCTTGCGACTGACCTCATCAGCCATTGGTTCAGGCCATAGACCAAAGAACAGGGTCCAATTCCTGAAACATGGCCCCAGGCAGGCCGATTTTTGCTGCCATTTACATCCCCACTGAAATCAGTAGGGCTGGAGACAAGACACAGAGTTCCAGCCACTCAGAGTCAACTGCAGAATGCAGCCTCTGTCATTATTTTCAGGATTTACCTTTTCAAAAGCACGCATACATGACCTTAAACTTCTGACTTTACTATCACTTAAGTATCGTGTTTCAAGCATAGAAAGAGAAAAGTCCTTATTTCTTGTCTAACAAGAATGTGTAGTAGGTGTACTGCTAAGAAAGAAAGATTTTTTAGTAATCCCACCCCCCAAATTAAGTGCTACACATTACACTTAGTACCTGCTAAACTGCACTTACAGCACTAGTGCCCAAGCAGTGAAACAGTGAAGTATGTGATAAGTAGAGATCCTAAAAATCTGTTTGTCATGGAAAAACACAGAATCTGCATTTTTAAAGAGATTGATGTAAAAAAAGAGAATACTGAAAATAAAATTCTGGTTCCCCAGAGGAAGCCACCAGTTCTCACAGCCGCTGTGGTAGCACACAGGGAAACAGCTAAGATGGTGGCTGCTCCCTCCCCCTTCTGCTGCTAATTGGCCAAGAGAGCTGCCCATTGTGCAGTCCTGCCCCTCTCTGGCAATCAATGGTGAGGGCAGAGCCCCAAGAATTACAGCCCTCTCACCCAATCACCAGTGAGGGGCAGGGCCATCTGAAGGGCAGCCCTCTCAGCCAATCAGCAGCAAGAGGCAAGGCCACTTCCAGGGCCCTTTAACCAATCAGCATTATGAGGGGGCTCACCATGAAAAAATGTGGATTTTTTTTTTTATTGGAGAAATTTGTTTTTTTTTTTATCATGGACAATTAGGATCCTTGGTGATTGATAACATCATAGCATACTAAAGTGAGATCTTTGGCAAGAACCATCTCCAGGTCATATAATTGTTTTTACTTGAATGCAAGATGAAGTCTCCCCACCCCTCTTTGGCATGGGGAATAAAGTTCATCTTATAATCACACATAACACAATCTCATTAAATACACTGTCTATCATTAATCTGCTGCCAAAACAGTTCTCAGCAATGGAAACCAACTATGAAGTAGACTAAATGCAGAAAACACCAAGTATGACTATAAAACACATGACCTACATTGGGCAAACATGCTGATGGGAACCTACCAGAAGAAAAAATACTGTAGCCCATCTGAATAAGACACATGGTACTGCCCATTAAACCCAATCCTCCTCACCGCCGACGCTTTTTCAAGTCTTGGTGAGTCGTGACATTACAGACAGTTTACCTAGAATCCCTCTGTTGCACCCTCTGTCTGCCTGGTGCATATGATTAGTGTGGCCCTGCCCTCCATGAGGTGAAGCTGCACCAGGTAACCCTGCAGCTCACCTGAATATAAATTTTTGGAGCATCCCAGGATTCACGACCAGAACACACGGTTCCAGTCATGACTGGGAGCTAATTAGCACGTGGATCCTTGGTGGGGAGTATTTGAAGTATACACACATAATGAGCAGTGCTGAGGTGTGGAGTTACCATGGCTTGAAATGCTGTTGACAATGGTGGGGCCCAGCCCACTGCATTATGTGATAAATCATGAATCTTTGGCTTTAGACTAGTATCATACATGGTTTGTACTACATATAAACATACAAAGTGCTACTCCAAAGTGTGTTTATGGAGTCTCTGTACTAAAACTTGTATCAGTTTTTAAAAAAGGTAGTATGTGTCAATTCTGGAGAAATTAAGTGCATGGGTACTATATGCAAATTGCTATAGCCATGTTTAATTTCAAGTTTATTATTTTTAAATTTGCTTCTCACTTCCATGTGTTCAAGGTCTGACAGTAAGGAGAGGGGGAAGGGGCTACCAGAGGAAAAAGTTGGGGGAAAGAAAGCAAAGGGCTACCTGACTCCCAGATTTATTTTCCCTGCCTTAGCAGTGGGAGGGGGACAATTTCAATTCAAAACTGCAATAATTAGATTCTATACCTGAACATTTATAACATTTATTTATTTTTTTCATATACTGAATCTAATTATTGGGGGGATCTTCTTCTATTCAAGTATATACTGTATGTAACAGCTCAGATCAGACTATTCCATGGAGGCAGTATGATCAAGGGACTCCAATTCAGTTAAGGGGCTTGGAAGGCCCCCAGTCTCCTTATTGCACCAAAACCTTGAACCAGCAAGGCTCCCATGCAGTGGGGAGTGGGCGGAAGCCTGACAAACAACTTCATGTCACTCTACCCCCACCTCCCACATACACACACTGCACCAGAACCTTGGTTTAAAACTCAGTGTACTGTTGGGACTGGGGCCAGTTCCACTACTATAACAATCACTCCCAGGTGCCAGGTCCCATGGTGCAGGGACTGGGATGAGTATCATGCCACAGTCACTCCCAGCTCCCACACTGCACTGGAGTCTTGATCTAACTCCAGTATGATCCCACTGTGATCTCAGAACTGAGATAAAAAAATCAACTGATTTTCAGTCTTAGTCCTCTGATGACACAAGAGCTGATTTAAGACTCTGGGGAGGTACTATAGTCTATATTTAGATGATAGTGGGGCATCTACACATACATATTAATGCAAAGCAATAAATGCCAGCACTTATGATGGAGTTTATTGTTCCTGAGCACTGCATTTACACATTTGCCCAGAACCGCAGCATGTTAACCCGAGTTGGAGCATCCCCAGCTGGCAAAGAGCCTGGGGGTTCAGCCTGCCAGCCTGGGACTACTCTGACCCAGTTCAATGTGCTGAAAAGGGGCTGGCTGGGGCATGAGGATGTTTCAGTGTGGGGCTAGCCAGCAGTCCCCACACTGAAGCACCTTCATGCCCCAGCCAGCCCCATTAGCATCAACACATGCATTGCTGCACGTGAAAAACTGCAGCACAATAATACTTGTATGTACAAATATTAATCTGCTGCAGAGTTTATTGGTTTCCTGAAGCCTAATAAAGCCACATATGTAGATGCTAAGATGTTTACTGCAGAGCTATTTAGGCAACGCCACATTAGGGCTATGCAAAATTTCACCAGCTGTTTCATTTTGGAGGTGTTTCAGCCCAATTTGTCAACCAAAACACCAAATCCAAAATGAAACAGAAGGCTCTGAAACATCTGTGAAAAGAAACGAAACCATCCAAAATGTTTCAGATATTTCAGATGTTTTAGAGGCAGGCTTGTGGGGAAACAGAAACTTAGAAGAGGGAGGGGGAAGAGTGCTTTTCATTAAAGAGAGTGGGGGAAGGAATTCTCTGATATTGACATCTGGAGCTGGCCAGTGTCTGTTATCTGACCCTGAGGTCCCTTCCAATCCCGGTGCTTTGGGGGGGGGGGGGGAGGGATGAAGAAACAGCATATAAGACTCTGTGTGAAGCCTTTCTGTCCCTTTTGTGAGCTGTCTGTCTGGAAGCAACAGCATGTGAAAGGTACTGGCTGGCTGCAGTGACTGGCTTCCTAATCAGTCTCCTGCTAGCCTCTTTTTGGAAAGGATTGGATACAGATTTACAATATATTACAGATACAAGATATAGTAAGCAGATAGAAGAAGATATAGTAAATAGAAGATATAATAAAATAAGCAGATAGTTGAAGATATAGTAAAGACATAGCTATAGTAAAATAAGCATATAGAAGAAGATATAGTAAACATATAGAAGATATATTACACAAACACACACACACACACACAAACACACACATTTTTCAGCACAGCAACCATTATGAAACATGCTGGGAAGGCAGGTGCTTGGTCTTCTGGCAGGGAGCAGAGGGAGAGATATAAGTTCCACCCCGCCCCAAACTTAGGCACACCCTCTTCCCTAACAGGCAAGAGGCTTCTGCTGTTAGTGGCAGCAAGGAGGTGGAAGCAGTGTCTGCACTTGCCCCACCTCCACTAACACCAGCAGTAATAAGAACATCCAGCACCAGCATGACAGTCTCCTCCACCCCAATTTCAGGTCCCAGTCTGAGCCTCCCACTGCCAGAGGAGGAGCTAGATCTGGAACCAGGGGAGCTCAGTGCCATAGCCTGGGAAATTCTGGGGAAGGAGGGGGAATCTGAGTTTCCACTCCATACTCTTAAATTTCCCCTAGAGCCAGGCCTCCTTTTCTGGAAGGCACTGTGGAGGAGGTTGGTAGGGGCAGGTGGCTCAGTTTCACCTGTTGTTGTGCCTCTGCCTGCTGAAGAGGGGGATAAGGCAGGATCTACACCCACAACCCAGAAGCAAAGGGGTAGTGTAGTTTAGGATCATTTTGAGGTGGCAGATGACTCCAAGTATGCTATCTGCCTGTACTGCCGATGCAAGACCAGCCAGGGCAGAATGCTGATGCATATCAAGAGGCAACACCCCCTTGCTCCTTCTCATTCTGGAACCAGTGGGAGTGTGCCCAAAGGGAAGTCGCTCCAAAGACCCTGTCCCCCAGAAGCAGAGGCAGGTCACCATGGACTAATGGGGGAAACGTGGGGACAAAGGAGGATGCATCCCCAAGGTGAGAGAGGTCACCCAGAGCATTGGGGAGATGCTTGCTCTGGATGGACAGCTTTCCCTGGATGGCCAGATGGATGGAGGTGCTGGTGAACAGGGTCAGGAGATGAAGGGAAGAGGCAGGGGTAAGTGGAAGAGGGGGATACACTGTCCACTGCCAGCACTCCATCTACCAGCCAGTCTCCTCCACCACAGGTGCTGCCAATGTGGGCCAGGGTTATGACTTCCATGTTGGGATCCAGAGGCACCAGACCCTAGCATTGGGCAGGGAACGCTGAGGCCTCAGTAACTACTTATATCACTGAGGATGTGGAGCCACTGCTCTGTGACCCCTTGGCCTACTGGGCAAGCTGTAGCTAGATGTGGCAGGATCTGACCACAGTTGCTTGGGAACACCTGTGCTGTCCACTGACCATTTTTCTGAGTGAGAAGGTATTCAGCATTGCCAGTGATGTTGTGATACCCCATCGCACCTCCCTGGATCCTGGTTTGGTGGGGCAGCTGGTGTTCCTGAAGGTGAACCTCCTGCTCCTGGAGTTCCCCAAGCTCCACAAGCAGATGGAGTGAGTGCCACCCTCCTCATTCCATCTGCACTTATTTCTCTTTTTTATTTGGTTTGGTTTCACAACCATTTAATACTCCACTCTCAGAGCTGGAGTCAACACTCACTGTATCACCAGCCAGCAGAGGAAGAACATCTCCCTGCTGAGCTCCCATGCCGGGACAAACTTGGAGGTATGGGCTGGGGCTATGGGGAAGGAGGCCCCAGGTCCTGGACGTGACCTAAAACTGTACCCTGCCAGAGTCAGGAGGCCTGGTGGGATTGCCAGTGGTGTGGCAGCCCCCAAGAAATGCCAGGACCACAAAACTCCTTGGTAAAAGGTGGATAGGAGGTGTCTTATAACCTCCAGCCACCACATACATCCATGCCAGTCTCCTGCCTGGGAAACATCTGAATTGGTTTTCCATCAAGGTGTGGCAGGAGAAAGAGGGGCAGATGGTTGGCCCACAAATAGGTGGGTGGGGCCAGATCTCACCTGCACTGGGAAGGCCCACTGCTCTTCCTGGATGGAATGAAGAGTGAAGAAGTTCATAGGCTCATCTGTGAAAAGTGGTTTGTAAATTCTCTTTGAGGATCAGGCCTGAGAGATTGGAGACACAGTGGCTTTCTTGTGAGAAATATGCCCCTACAGGTAGTTGGGTATTCTTTTCTGTAGTAGATTGGATTAGTATGTTGGCAGGTTTTGCTTTTCTTGTCATGTCACCGTCTGGATCCATTCGATGCATTTTGGGCTGTAGGAAGTTTGCTATTGGTGATGAGGTTGGCAAGGTTCAGTGGCTGTTTGAATTTACAAACCACTTTTCACAGACAAGCCTATGGACTTCATCAACCTCATGGATACAAAAAATCATGGACTCAATATAGACATTGGATTTATAACACACTATAACCTGCCTCCTGACATGTGATTCTCCAGGTACCTCTCCACTTTTATCCAATCGAAACGGAACAGTAATCCAAAGCAAATCACTGTTTTCCAAAAGGGCCAAATCTGAAACTGAAACAAAACATAGCTGTTTCGCACAGTCCTACTCCACACTAACCTTCTCATGTAGACACAATCAGGAAGCCTTAACATGTGACAGCTCAGAAAACTTTAGATCAAAGCAAGCAGTAATATAACCTAGAAACATAATATGTGCTAAGTAAAAGGTAACAATGTCCTAATTATTATCTCTTACACTTCCCATTTTAAGGCCTATTTATAGATACTTACAAAATGTAATTGTAGGGGATGAGATTTATCCTACCAGGTGTCTTCCATAGGATGATTTCCTGGGGAGGGTGTGTGTGGGAAGGGGTGTATGGGGGGGGGGGGGAAACGGACTTTATATGGCAAATAAGAATTAAATCCAAATAATCCAGATCATTTTCAAGAAGTAGAATAAGGAAAAACATAATAGTTTTGGTCATACTAAAGAAAAACGAAGTCTGATGACCTTTATCTGGGATATGCCTATATTTGTCCTGTTTTCCATTGTGTGCATATCCTCTGCTTATTCATAATGGCTTGTTTTAGATTCTTTCATCCGTGCAAATCCATGGTCCTTCTCTACTGCCCCCACCCTCCCTTCCTTGGGATTGAAGCTTCTGATAATACCTGTATTTTTTCCTCTTTAAAACAATTCCATGCCCCTTCCACATTCAAGTTTCTTAGCTCTCAAATGCACTCAGCTCTCATAACTCATTGCCACAGGAAAGGACTGTTCTTAACAAATCCTAAGATTAGCAACAGTTTAAAAAAAATGACACGTTAAAAATTAACATTCTATATTAGCATTTTCAAAATAAAAAATCTATTATTTGATTTGAAATTACTTCATTTTGAAATGTATATTTTTTTATATTAAAACAGGAGCTAAAAACACAACAAACAAAAAAGTTGAACCTTAAATTAAATGTTTCAATTGACCCGATCTTTTTTCTTTTTTTTAAATTCATAAAAGATTTTGAGGTTGACTTTCATCTTTGTTAAAGAGGATAAAAATCTCATTCTAATTGGAAATTCTCAGCTCCTCTTGGAAGCCCAGGCTTAGCCACAATGGCTGCCTATACATGTGCATATTCACATTCTAATTAGAACACATTGAAGCAGACTTGATTAATCTAAATTAGAACATTCCAAATCTCACTGCCGTGTTTTAAGCCCACGTGCATGTTAAAATGGCGGGGGCGGGGGGCACTTTGGGTGCCTATACACAAGCACGGAGGCTGCTTCCATGAGCTGGAATTCCAGCACATCACAGCAGAATCGACTAATTGAGTCTGATGGAGCATGGCAATTTTAAATAAAACCTGTTGCCCTATTGTCACCCAGCAGTAGTTGAGGATCCAGCAGTGCCCTTACGTAATAAATCAAGTCTCAAGGGGTAGGCACCCATCTTTAATTAGATGGAAAAGGAGGGCCTATCCTTGTCTACCATTCTTCCTCTGATATTGACAAGGGTAAATATTCTTCTTCTGAGGATATTCAAATCAAACATGAATTAAGCCATGTAATACCACAGCAAAAAAAATATTTACCAAAAGCATTTTACCACATCATCAAACTGAAAAAAAAAATGGAGTTCTACAGTTTACTTGGAGCCTTTTTACATGGTAATTTTAGGCATCTCCTGGAGTTCCTAACACCTGGATTGTCTGCACATTAGCACCTGAAACTAAATTTAAGCACTTGTTATGGCTCTCAAAGTCATACCACTCCAAGGCAGGCTTATCTCTGATCTGTGTTACCCAGCTCATGTCACACTAAAGTGTAGCCACTCTAGGCTACATCTAGTGTGAACACCACACCCAAACCACTGTCCCAGATTGGGCCCATTGCCACCCCCCGCCCCCCATCCTTCCTAGCACCCAGATCCCCACTCACTGACGCTTTCGTCCTCCCCCTGCTTACTTGTGGCTTCTGGTGCTGTCTGTCCCAGGGGAGCAGACATAGAAGTGTTAACCTGCCTGTCTGGCCACTGTTGCAGCAGCTGCTGCTCTCTGGGCCAGGCTCTGTCCAGAGAAAAGCAGAAACCTGGCAGAGATGGTGGTGGTGGTAGTGGGGGTTGGGTAGGCAGGTTAACCCTTCCCTGCCTGTTGCCTTAGGAGAGACAGGACAGGCAGCCACAAATAAGTGTAGAGGGGGCAGGCTGTAGGAGAGCCCTGAGAGTGGTGGAGACAGGGAGAAAGCCAAGGGACAGATGAGAAGCCTGAAATGGAACATGGGGTGGGGGGGATTCTTACCTCTAATTCCCCCAGGCCCCTGCTGACCTGAATGTGTGACTACTCTAAACTTGAGTTAGCTCTAACACTAATCAATATTGTGCAGCTCACAGTATAACATGTAATAAAGCCCACAGACTCACAAAAAAGTCATCTTCGAGGCAAGGAACAAACGTATTGAATCTTAATCCTTTTTTAAAACTTCCAAACCATATTACTTACTATACATAAAACTTTCAAGATATGGTGCATTATTTTTTTTTTTCATTTGATATTAGTTAGGGAGGCAGCAGTGCCTCTTCCTAAGCATCTCCGACACTTGCCATTATAAGTCCCTATTTTCAGTGGCTCATGACTTTGCCAAACAAACTGTTTGGGTTGAATTGTATCTATGTTTTCAAAAAAAAAAAAGATGATATAATCATGAAATTTAAAAAAATGTATTATATTGCCTAATGTTAATCTGGCATCTCTGTTTCTGACAAGTCTCAAATTTTAGTTGCCCAGTTTTTCAACGTTAATATTTTTTAACATAGTTTTGGGGCATCTCATTCAGAAAAAAAAAAAAAAATTGGAAACATATTGACTCAAATCCACAACATATTTTTTGTCCAGTCAGAATGGGGGGGGGGGGGGGGGGGGGGGGAGTCTTATCTTAGATTTGAGTACCTGCCCAGGTTTGGGGCTGAAGTTAGAGTTGAGTCACTGCTTGCCCCAGGCCAAAATGGCTCATTTGGTGGGGCAGGGAGCTCACAGCTGAAGGGAGTGCAGGGGAGAGGAGTGGGTGTTGTCCCCCACTTTTGCCATTATTTACATGAGTACAATATTAGTGCAGGGAGAATCATAAAGTTACCAAATCAGAAGGGCAGTTCTTTAAATCTACTTCATATAAGCAGAAATGAGTGGAAATCAGGTAGTAAAGAATATACTAAGCTGAGGTGGAAAAAACAAGGAAAGAAATATTTGTAATCAGAGTTGCTATAGAAACCGATAACAAAGTCCCTAAATATAGAAAATGGTCATAACTGCTGGAGAAACAGGTCACAGGTTCAAAATGAGACCTCTGAAAAATGATTTCTTAACCAAAGTTATTTTTTTCTAAAAGGCTTAATGACAAATCATTATTGATAATCCTGTACATAAATAGATATACATATTCAGGGCCTAGACAGTAACACCTTTATACTAGTGTAACTTACTCTACATTTTTTTAATGTATTTACATTGATATAAATGTCAGCAGGATGTAGAGAGGACAGACATGCAGTCATTCACATACACAATAGGCAGTGATTGCAGCACCTCACCATTAGAAGGGAGGGCCTGATTCCTTGAGTTTCTCAAAGATGGGAATGAACAGATTACGCTATATAAGAATAGTTTACATGGATGGAGTTTAACCACTTATTCTTTTAGAGGAAATTCAACACAACATTGCTTTGCATTAACCTATTGCAGAGACTTACAATGTCTGTCCACTCTTTTGCATACCAGGGTGAAGTCCAGTTAGCCTATGATAAATGTATGATATAACCAGACCTCCCCCACAAAACTTTTTTCCAGATTTGTTATATCTGGTGTTTACAAAAGGCCGAACCAAAACATATTACATCTGCTTTGAAAGAAAAGGAGGCTCCTACACATTAACTGAGCCATAATCGTATATAGACCTTGAGGTTTCTTAACAGTTATAGAACATCATATGCAAGACCTAAATAAAAAGAATCCTCATTCTAGTAGCATAAAGCACTACTGAATATTTTGAGCTTGCTTGTCTACCTCAGAACCTCAGCTTTTATTACAGCTACATCAACAACACTGGCACAAATAAACCTAAGTGCTCCTCTAAAGCCTAACTAATGTCCTGATTCTTCACCAAAAGAAATCATTCTCTATTGAACTGCTTTTGTATTAATAGTGAACAGGTTCAGTAAATTGTCAAGGCTTGTAATACTATAACCTCAGTGCCATTTAACTTTATTGGTCGATGCAACATAATATATAAAGGTCTTTTTCTTTCAAATATGAACTATTTACATTCATCACATTCCACAGAGCTTGGCATTAATGTACAAGGATAAGAGCTTTTGTCCCCATCACTCTCAAAAACTTAGAAATGGAAGTCTTGGCCTGACACTACCCACTGTAGGGAAAAAAAAGATGGTTCTTTCAGTGAGGATGTACAGGCATTGTGACCCCCTTTTTTTTGACATAGTGATGAACATCACTGCGCCTCTGAATTGCCATAAAATGATGAATGCCAACATTTTGACATGATTCCAATATTACTGTGCTAATACCTAACTGTTTTATTTCATCTTTAGATGATGAGATGCTCCTTAGCTATATTTGGTTGTAACAATGCAGTTTATTACATTATGTTACCTTTAGTTTGTGAAGCTACAATTGCAATACACAACTTTTTTTGATCATTTATACTTTCGTGGCTAAAAGAAACAAATATTGTATCCCAGAGGAGCCAGCTGTGCCTGAAATGCCAAAAGCCATAATCTCTCTATCTAGGTATTTCAGAAACTTCAACCATTGTGATATCTAGGTGCCACCACTAGGACACAAATGGAAAGAGCTGTAAACCTCATTATTGAAGATTGAAGGTATCTGAAAAGTTGCATGTTTCAGAAAAGAAATACTAATGAATGCTAATTTATACCGGTAGATTTGTGGACCATTAAGCATCCCTTTTTCCAGAGGTATTTTAATACATTGGTTAAAATCAATTAATTTTCACATTCTCTTGTGATCTTCTTCTAATTGGACAAAAATCAAAAGTATGTATGTGTGTGTGTGTGTGTGTGTGTGTGTGTGTGTGTGTGTGTGTGTGTGTGTGTGTGTGTGTGTGTGTGTGTGAGAGAGAGAGAGAGAGAGAGAGAGAGAGAGAGAGATGTCAGCTTCTCAGGAATAATTACATGTTTTAACTTTAAATTTCACTCATAAGTCCTCTGTGTTTCTGGAATTTACAGCAAAAGAGAAAAAAATCATAAATCATGTCTGGAATCAAATAACTGAAAGTCAAAATTTTAAAACCTAATAATTATGTTTTCATTTCAGCAATGAGACCCCAGATGGGAGACAAGTGTAGCTGTTTGAGATCCTAGCAAGTTAAAAATTAAAATCACAAACATTTGTTAAATGCTACTGATTATTAGTTTAACTTAACTGCATGCCTCAAAATGAAAAAGCTACTTCAGTTATTTTCTTAAAACTTAAAAAAACCCCACTCTGTTTTGTTGGGGTTTTCTTTTCTTTTCTTTTTTTCTTTTTTTTTTTTTTGTGGACCATACCTGAAATTTGAAGCAGATTTTTTACTTGACAGTATTCCTTAGTCCATTTGTGAAACAGATTAACAAATAGCATATTTTCATTAATAACTTCAGTGCTGAAAATAAAGTGGAAATAAGCAAGTTAGTCAAAACTCCTTCAGAACATTGATGCACACATTCACACACTATCACCTTGAAGTCACAAGTATTCAGATGCCAGTTGCTGTGGAAGGAAAATTGATTTGAATTGTTCTCCTATGCATAAGCACTTTACGTTTAGCACCATCAGCAGTGTGAAATTGACTGGGACCCTAGATCTTCATGGCAGTCAGTTTCACACCATTTAAAACACCACCATGGGAGAAGGTTGGTTTTTTTTTTTTCATGTTGGTAAAAAAATATATAGTCTGGCACCTAATCAAGGTGCTTCATGAGTGCTATGACTAACACTTCTTCATTCTGGAAATACATTTTCTGAGGCAACAAAATATGGAGAATGAAATCAACACAGATCAAAATTGTAGGGCAAGCATAAGACTGAAGCCTAAAATTCCAAATTCAGGATCTAATTTCTCTAACCATGGTATAAAGTCTCACTCCTCATGAGAAAGGCTGAGAGAATTTTACCTCCATTGAAAATATAATCCCCTAACATGCATTGTTATAAAATGTGCATTTAACTTACCCATACAATAACTATGCAATGCAGTTATCATTAACAATAGATTAAAAGTTCAGGTACTATAGCTGATTTTTTGTCCTTAATAATTTATCATATTCATGGTGTAAACAATAAAACTAAAAATTAAACTTAAATGTATAGTCTGTTTTTAAAAAGGAAATTTAAAACTTAACCTGACAAAAACTGTTATGATTATGAGTTTTCATTAGAAGCTATAGGATAGTCGGTCCAATAAAGAAGTACAGCATAAATGACATAAAAATCTATATAAACACTGCAAACAATAGCTCAAACCTCTCAAGCATTCAAAATATTTTAAAACTCAAGAGAACTCTAACAACTGTATTTTGTCTGAGTTAAGTCTCTTTTGTTCTAGCTCCACTGTAATCATATCATAGAATCATAGGAAAGTAGGATTGGAAAGGACCTCATGGGTGCGTCCACACATGTAAGCATGTGCACTTGCAGCAATTCAAATAGAAGTTGTGCAAATTTGAGTCAGGGTGTTTTGCCTCAGTGCACGTGTCCAGATATACACTTTGGTGTGGGGCAAATTGTGCCACTTGGGGAAAAATAACCCTGCTTGGCTCCTCCTGGATCTGCACCCAGGGGGAGCTAGAGCCCAGGGCCAGAACCTGTGCTGTGGAGGGGTTTGGGGGGCCGTGGGATGTGTGGGTAGGTGTGGGTGGGATTATACGAGGTGGCTGCTCAGGAGGGGTGGGTCCCCTGCTCCACACAGGGTGCAGCCCCCCAGCACAGCTCATGTACTTTCTACCACAGGGGCTACAGCTCCCCCACAGGGGCCACATGGCCTCCACAGAGGCTACCACTCCCTTGCAGGGCCCACATGCCCCACCCCCACTTGATCCCCCAGTACCCCAGATTGCTGCCCTGCCTGGCCCCATCCCCTGCTGACTCCAGCAGCCCTGCCAATGGCTGCCCCACCCAACCCCACCACCCAATTGCACCCCCCCCGATGGCTGTCCCCCTGGCCCCAGCCTGCCAGCACAAAAAAGAAAAAGCACCACAGTCACCAGCAGTAGCAGGTGCTATTGGGGTCACTGGGGCCACGTAGCAGAGCCCCCCCCACACACACACACACACAGCACAGGGCAGTGTGGGGGAAGCGGGGCCTGTTCCCAAGCTCCTGGCACCTGCATTGCCACTGCCCCATTGCACAGGTGCAGCCGGGGTCAGCAGGGCACTGTGCAGCTCCACATGCTGTCAGGCAACTGGGGCCACTGCAGCTGTCATCAGGGCACAGTGCTTCATGGGAGGGTTCTGCCATGAGGCTCCAGTGACTCCAACAGCACCTGCTACTGCCAGTGAGTGTGGGGCTTTTTTTTTTTTTTAATTGCCGGGATGCTGGGGCCAGGCAGGATGGTAATCGGGGGGGGGGGGGGGGGACCAGGGGACAGATAGGGGATGGGTCCAGGAGGGTCCCCCCTCATCCAGCTTCCTCCACCCTCTACTTACTGACAGGAGCTTGGGTCCAGCTCCCTGCAGTTGGAAGCCTGTCTGCCCTGCACCAGCAGGCAGTGTGCTTCAGCACCAGGTCAAAGGCCAGCCACTAAGACATTGTGGCTGGCTACTAAAGCATCTCTGTGGAGGACCGAGCCTCTGGTTGCCTCAGGGCATGGTCCAGGACTATGCCCTGCCCTACTTTTTCCTCAACCCCATGGTTTTGTTCTTACCCCTGGATATCCAGGGGTCTAATTTTGCTCCCGCGCTTCAAATTTGCAGCACAGGGAATACTTTTTTTCATTCCCGCATATGCCTCTTGCAGCATCTCAAAGGGCTTTAAAATGCTGCCAGCTGCATGTGTGTGTTCATGTGGATGTGCCCCATGAAATCATCTAGTCCAGGATCCTCCTTGAGGCAGGGTCATCCCCAATTACCTGTCTAACCTGCCCTGTCTGCCTCACCTGCTCTTGAAAACTTCTAAGGATGAAGAGTCCGAAAATTGTCTAGAAAAGTGATTCTTAACTATGGTGCCATGGCAACTTGGGGTGCCTTGAGATACTTTCGAGGGTTCTATGAGGTGCCACACAATGTTAGCACTCTTAGGTGAGCAAACATACTTCACAAGATAAACCTGAATATTTCAAGTAGGAATTAATAGTTAAAACCATTCTGAGCTATTGTGGTCTTTTTGAGCAACTGCAACAAAAAGAAGAAGTGCTCTATTATTTTTCTGTAGTAAAAAATGAGTAAAAAACTAACAGCTGGCATTTTCCAAGAAGTGCTGAAAGTCCAGAGTCTAGAAAGACTGAGAATCTGCTTCAGAAAGACTGCTTTAGAAGGTATTCTGTCTCAGTGCTTGACCACCATCATAATCAGAATATTCCTACTAATCTCTAAAGTAAATTTCCCTGCTACAGCTTGAGGCCATTGTTCCTACTCCTGTCCCTGGTGGCCACAGAGAAACATTTATCTCCAGCCTCTCTATAATTACCCTCTAGGTCTTTGAAAACTGTTATCGAGTTCCCCCTCAGTCTTCTCTTCTCCACACCAAATAATCCTAGCTCTTTCAACATTTTATCAGAAGTCTTTTTTCCCCAAGCACCTATTCATTTTTGTTTTGTTGTGTACTCTTTCCAAAATGTCCACATTCTTCTTGGAGCGTGGACCCAAAACTGGACACAGCGCTTTCTGTGAGGCTTCACTAGTGCTGAATAGAGTGGAAAAATCATTTACCTTGATTTGCATGTGACACTCCTGTTGATTCAATCCAGTATGCTGTTGGCCTATTTTTATTTTTTTTTTGCAACAAAAGCACACAGTTGACTCATATTCAGCTTATGGTTTATTTTATCCCCAGATCCTTCTCTGCAGTACTGCAGCTTGGCCAGTCAGTCCCCAGTCTGTATTTAGGCATGAATTTATTCTGTCCCAAGTACAGAACTTTATACTTCTCCATGAATTGCAGACCATTTTTCCAGTCTATCCAAGTTGTTTTGGATCCTGACTCTGCCTTCCAAAGTATCTGCAACTCCTCTCAACTAGGTGTCATCCACAAATTTGCTAAGCATGTACTCAACACCATCATCTAAATCATCAATAAAAATATTGAACAATACCAGACAGAAGAAACTCAGGAAAGAATCCTAGTCAGTATCTCCTATTGAGCTATTGATGACTACTGACTGAACATGATGATCCAAACAGTTATGTATCCATGTTATAGTACTTTCATGTAGTCTATACTCCCATAGCTTGTTAATAAGAATGTTGTGGGAGATAGTGTCAAAAGGCTTGCTAAACTCAACATGTATCACATTCACTGCTCTGGCCCATCCACAGAGCCTGTCACCTTATCATAGAAGGAAAGCAGATGGTCAGGGATAACTTGCTCTTGGTGAATTCATGCTGATTGTTCTTGTTCACCTTGTCCCTTTCTATGTGCTTCTCAATAGATTCCTTGAGTAATCTATGATAATTTTGCATTATTTTGCTTCCACTGATGGTTGCAAAAGTAGCAATGGTATGATAAAACAGAGACTTCAACCCAGGCTCTGAGCCCTTATTTGGTTAACAGTTCTAATTTAAATTTTAAATACCAAGAATTTCTTTGAGAAAGTCATAATAGTTCGTATTTGTCATTTCACTCTGTTCTGTGCACTAGCAAGCAACAAAAATAAAGGTAAGGGAAAAAATATGTTGTATTGTCCATGTTAAACATTCACAGAAACTGTCGCACTTCTAGCACTCTCTCCAGCCTCCATAATGTGCAGTAGGGCTTTGAAATTTGGCAAGGGGTACCATGTATATCAGGACTATGCATTTTTTGCTATCCCTGTGAATATGCTCCCAACTTTCACTAAGTTTTGTCTTTGTGACCGTAGGGACTCCAACACCCTGTCACATGTCACTTTGCTTCGTGCGGTGAGTGGTGTTCGCCTCTTAGACTCCCATTGCTGACCACGTAGTTGTTCACTCCCGAGGTGTTTTGCCCTTATCTTCCCTGCCACGACTTTGAATGTTTCTAGTGGGGGCTGCCTCCTCAGGGTCTCTCGGCAGCATACAGGTTGTCCGATGGTCACTTACGGGGCTCCGCCACCCCTACACCCCATCCTTACACCATCTAGCCGATTGAATTGTCCAAGTCCCTCTTCCACATTGCTACTGAGGGTTTCACAGATGTTTCCTGTCCCAGACTCTTTTGCACACGACTGAAAAACTTGTGCAGGGTTATCACTTATCCCAGCTTCATGGATTAAATCATAATGCAGAGTCCTAAAGTCTCGGCTCCCAGCACCCGGTTACCTGGGCCTGTTCGCTTCCTCTCTCAACCCCTTCACCCGAGGAAACATAAAAAGACAAAATCACACCATTGGGCCCTGGGATCCTTGTTTTATTCCCCTAGGGCACTTGGTTAGGCTAATCCCATCCTCTCTCCTTCTCAACCCCTTCACTCGGGGAAACATAAGCCAAAATCACCAATGAAACTCTAAGCTAACTCGCCTGTCATCAGGCCAAGAATCGAGGTAGCCCCTTTGCCTCCTCTTCGGTGGATCCTTTATCCTTTGCAGCTCCCTCTGCCAACCTAGCGCTACCCCACTTTTCCCCTTTCTGGAGTGGCCCCGTCCGGGTGTCCTGTGGTCTCACCCAATACAGCTGTTCACCTTCCAGGTTCAGGGCAAGTGCCCTGTTCTTCCGTCACCCTTCCCGTTGCTCCTTTTGAAGCTCCCCCCGTGGGGTTCATTCCTCCTCCTCCCCGTTGCCCCCGTGGCTCCCACCTGTTAAATCGTGGGTCTTCATTGGCTCATCACTCTCCCCTTCACTGTTGCTGTCTCTGCAGCCTGCAGAGAATATTTTTAATTCATTGATATTGTTACTGGCCCGTTCCCTGCCTCTGCCAACACACTCCTCCTTAGGAGCCTGTGCTGGTCCGTGCCTCCCAGGGGATTTCAGTTGTGTGTTGCCCGCCACCACGCTACTCCAGTCCATTTCCCCCCTTCTCTCACCACCATTCACCATTTTTATTTTCGCCGGCTGGTGATTACTGCTGAAGTAACCAGCTGGTCTCAACTGAATAAAGACACGGCTGATGAGCTGCGTGGGTTCCTCCTCCTGCTTCCTCCTCGTTACAGCTCCTGCTGTGGGTGTTTTTGTTTTTTTTTCTTATTTCACTTCTGCTGTTTGTCGCATCCCCCTCCCGTTCTCTCCTGTGACAGTCTTCAATAAAAATCACAGTTTGCAGATATTCAGAGATTTCCTGAGTTTTAGTGGCCAATTTCTCCAAAGATTCCATGCACACAAAGCATGTTTTACCAGTTTTCTGCAACTGCCACTCTGAATTGTGCCAGATCCTGAACTAGCTATCCTGTTTTCTCCATGAATCTATGTTAAGTCCACAAATCCTGAGGTGGAAGTGTCCCAGGCATGCAGAATTCTATACATTTAATATCCACTTCCCAAATCTTGTGAAACTGATGCCAATCATCACAGTTGGTATCAAAAAATATTCCAGAAATAAAATAACAAAAATAAAGGTCCTGGTTTCAAGAAAACCTTTGTACATTTGCTAAAATCCAAATGGAACCTAGGCATGTGTTTGGGCATGTGTAGACAAAACAGGGGTTTAATTTTCCCTAAATTAAAGCAATGGGTTTTAAAAACACCATTTCAATTTAGGGCAAAGTAAACCCCCATGTGGTGTACACTCACATCTTACCTGCCTCTCTGGCAGCAGGGAGGGGCAGGCAAGCTGCTGTTGGGTGGAGAGGTCCCTGGGCTGTGGGAACAGGAGAGGTTGGGGGGGGGGGGAAGGCTGGTGCCTCCCTCCACAGCAGTGGCAGCCCCCCTCCCCCAGGCAACACCTGCCCGCAGGCACCCAATAGGGTGCCCAGGGGGCACAACAGCCATGAAGGGAAGGACCGAGTCCCCGCACAGCTCATGCAGGCAGGCCAGCTCCAAGGACAAAAATAAGATCAGTGTGCCCACCTCTGCTCCACAAGGTGTTCTCGAGCAGCTTTTGTCCAGGCAGTTGTCCGAGTTTGCCCCAGGCTACAAGAGGGCCCCAGAGGGTGCCTCGGATGATGTCAGAAGACCCCCTAAACTCTCCTGCTACAACTTTGAATGGATCCTCAGTGGAGGAGGTCCCCTTTGAGGCAGCCTCCAGGGTCCTCACACCCTCGGCAGGCACTCACGGGGCTCCGACCTCCCCTACACCCCAGCCAAACACCACCTTCTGCCGCGGGTCTCCCAGTCTTCTTTTCTTACTGGCCCCTCCTCGTCTCTTCCCTTGGACTCCCCGTAGTCCCAGCTCAGCGGGACCCAGTGGCCTAGGTTGGGCTCTGGTGTGAGGTCTAAGAGGCCCTTTATACCTGCAGCCCCTGCCCTATTCCAACACCTGTTGTGCCACCACATGTAAAAACAAAAACCCCACCACCATGCCTGCTGGGGAGGTGTAACCACTGGGCACGAAGGCCCCTGAGGAAAGTAGCGAGCCCTAGTCCAAGGAGCCCTGCAACTGCCCGGTGGCTCCCATCTGGGGACATTGCTACAGCCCCCTGAGGTCCTGTAACCCCGTCCGGCTCCTCCATCGATTCCTTTTTCAGTTTCTTCACCGGCACCTCTGTCAGCTCCTTTGCCGGCTCCTTTGCCAGTTTTTCCCCCAGCTCCTCTGCTGGTTCCTTCACTGGCTTCTCTGCTGGCTCTTTCACCAGTTTCTCCCCCGGCTCCTCTGTCGGCTCCTTTGCCGGCTTTTCCCCCTGCTCCTCTGCCCGTTCCTTCACCGGCTTCTCTGCCGACTCTTTTGCTGGTTTCTCCCCTGGCTCCTCCGTCAGCTCCTTTGTAGTTGTGGCTCTCACCGCTTCTGCAGCTGCAGCAACTCTCACTGCCTCAGGCGGACAGACCCCGCGAGTGCAAGCTCCCGACCTCAGGTTTCCCCGTGGGCTCTCTGGTCTTCTGCCTGTGCCCCCGGGGCTGCACTTTATTCCCACCGGGTGGCATCTCTCACTGACATCACACGGCCCCAGCTGAATATGAACGTAGCTCATGAATCGCGCGGGCGGTTTTCCAGTGTGCACTCCTCTGCTACCTCCGGCTCCTGTGAGGGATAAGTAGGGGCTTTCTTCCCCTTTGGTTTTGGCCCGGGGTTTCCTCATAGCCCCAGCGTCCCTGGGACAATCAGACTCGACACTTTCCCCCCCTCCCCCCCCCACCTTGGTAGAGCCTGTTTTCCCAGGCTGCTGCCAGGATGCCTGCATGGGCTGCCTGCACAGCCCCTAAGCTGCACGGAGTCTGGTGGTTCACTTCACAGCTGTAGGGCAGCAAACTAAAACTCCTCAGAGGTGTTTTAGTTTGCTGCGTCCCAAATCCATTGAAGGTGCATTGCACCACCAAGTGTGCTATAGTGGCTGGATTTAATGAGCAATAAACTGCCGACGCATGCAAACACCAATGCCATTAAAGTGGTGCAAATGCATTTAACCCACTTTAAAGTGTCATGCACACATGTCCCTTATTTCGTCTACACACACCCTTAAATATTAAGGTACATAGGTTCAAGAGGGATGTTTTCCTGAATCAAATTCAAATGAGAAAATAAACTGGTCTTGCAAATTTGGTGTCAATCTCCTGAACACAGTGTGTCGTATATATGTTTAATGACGCTGTTAAAGTGAAGGGAATATAAATTAAGTACAGTTAGAAAACAAACACTGACTGGAGTAAACTACAAGAATAAAGTAAATATTATAATCAGATAAAAATTAAAAGTGAAATGAAGTCAAATAACAAAAGCTGAAATAAGCATAAGAAGAGGAACCATGGATACTAGCAGCAAAATAGATTGTTTGGAGAAAGACCTTTCATCCAACATTAGTGACATTGAGAAATAAATTATGGCAAATCCTTTGAAGGGAAAAGAACAGTGACGAATGCTGTTAAGTAGATTTCCTGGCACAGATTTTTTTTTTGGAATTTTTATCTATTAAATATATTTTTATCTGTGAAAAAAAATCATGGACAATGTTAAGAGGACAACTAAACATAAATAAGTATTTTAACAGTAACAAGTATGAATAAAATATTTTAATTTTTATATTAACATATTAAGAATAAGATGTAATTCAATGATCTCACTCAGGGTTCTGTAGCACCCCATTGTGCTGCAAAATCCTTTGAAGGATGTTCATGAGATATGAGGAGATAAGCAGATAAGTGAAGGCTCAGTAAGTTTGTCCCTGACTGGCTGATAGCCAATTCCTACTGCTTGGCCCCAATGAAGGAAGTAAGCACTTTAATATATAAATTAGTTTGTTTGTTTGTTTTTTTTTAATTGGATATCATTCAATTTGCAACAGTTATGGAGGGATGCCTTGAACGCAGTGAGGGGTGCCTCAAGTCTAAAAAGTTGAGAAACACTGATTTAATATTTTCATGGAAGGCACACAACAGTTAAAATAATGATTTATTTATAATAATAAATACATAAAACTATGCATGATACTATTATCATTTGAACAATGGCTGTGTTTATGGTTGAAAAGTCAGAATTTCAATACTCACCAGAATTGTAGCTTGGGTGTTGTGGGTTTCTATTCTCCTTGAAGGGCAAGGTTCTCTCACGAGACTATACTTTTTATCATCATTATCCAGGGTCAAATAATGCCTATGATCAACCATCTTATATAAGCTGACAATAGACTTTGGCAGAGAACTTGGCCAATAGTGAAAAAATGAAGAATAAACCTGAACTGCAGCTTCTGAGAGAACAACAGTAATACATGTATGCTGAACTAACCTCAAACTAAAAATTCCATTTGAGTGCAACAGACCACAATGTTTCAATTGCAGCTGACTCTCATTAAAATATGTGTGTGCAGACTACCTTTATATCTGATTACTGGATGTCTACAGAGCCACATATGCAAACACAACTGACAGATGTTAATATGAGTTTGGTATGTGTCAGAACTTTGAGCACAAAAATGCACAAAGTGCATATAATTTGGGGACAGTTTCTGCACCCTGTTTTGAAAAAATAATTCTAAAAAACAAAGGTGTATCCCTTTTGGGCGTAAAAAGAATGACCACCTTAAATTGGGTGTGTGTTCATTCTCCCACATATACAATTATATTCCGTGCTGTGAATAATGTATATAAGCCTAAATGGGTACAGACTTTAGGACACATACACAACTACGTTATAGATAATAGATCTTCTTGCATGTCCCCTTGAGAGAATCCAATATATTACCAAACTCACATTCAGAATGTTTTCGAAAAGAGTAGCCAAATTCCCTTATCTACTCATTAGTTGTTCCAAGTGTGGATATGGTGTTCAGAGACAAGTTGTGGCCTCTTCTTTCTTGAAGCAAACTTATGGCTGCAATCATATCTACCAGCCATGACTGTACACCAGGGTATATGGATATGTCTATACCACTTAGGTGCAGCATTAAGCAGTGCTGTTCTGAGACAAAAATCAGAATACCATATGCGGTAGTTCCTGCACTCCAGTGTTGTTGCCTGGTTTTGATCCTGCAATCTACAGCTACAAAGGACATACATGTTCTCAGTGACTAACGAACACTATTACAAAATTGTTGAATATAAGTGAAATTTCCTTAATTCCAGTTAAATTTGTCATTACAGTAGATACACAAGAGTTCAAACTCCCTTGCTTCAGATGGTTTGAAGAGGGATTAGACAGGTGAAAATACTAATGAACTGTTACTGCCTTGCTTTACAAGTCCGCTCCAGAATAATTAGAGGATGGTATTACAATTATAATTTCAGGCTGTCATAGGACTTGCAGTCTCTGTGGCTAGGAAGGGAGTTCTTTTTTATTTAATGCTATCATGAAAACTACTGGAGGATCCTCTCTACAGACATTTGTTTGCTGTAACTGGTTTCTAACTCTCTTTGACCAGTTCCTGAATTATAAAAAGGGATAACTTAAGTATATGCTATTTCTTCTTCACTGCTGCTAGGTGGCAATTACTGCAAAATAGAATTCACAGGAATCTGTGATCTATAATATCTCTTTCCTTGAGGCAGATTATCACCTAGCAGCAGTCCCCCTGCTATATGTGTGTTCTCTATTGTCACCTACTGTATTGAAGTTCAAGTAATTCTGCAAATCCCCTCTGCAATCTGTCTATTTATACCCTCAGGCTACAAAGTGATTGGCTGAGTGCCTGGACAATGATGGCCAACTAGAAATATCTCCTAGGACTGTTAACAGCAGCACTTGTGAAGTTGTGTTCCCACTGCAAGAGGACCCCTTAACTGCTGCCAAGAGGTAACAGGCACTGTTCTTTTTTCCAAGGCAGTACTGTAATTCTTAGCTTTCTTGTAAGTCCTTGTTAGAAACAAGACCTAATAATATCAGAGCATAAGAATCTATAGCTCTTGCTACTTTATACACTAGTGGCAAGAAACAATTGGCATTTTCCCCACCAATGTAATCATTTAGGCAATGATACTTATTAAATGTGTTGCATAAGAATACACTTAATTAGTCTGTACTGTACTTTAAGAGACAAAAACAGTATCAGTGCTGAATATATAGAAGATTCTTTTTGTTTAAGGAGCATCATCTATATAGCTATAAACAATGAATAAGGACAACATTTTTTTCATTTGTAATCAGTACATTTCATATCAATTCCTATCCTAAAACTTTTTAGGGGACCCAAAAGTGTTTCTGAAATAAGAACTGCTAAAACTGGCAACATAACAAGCAGAACAGCATTTTGCACAGGTTATAATTCTCCTTCTTTTACACGGAAGTCAGTTTTTTCCTAACAGGAAAATCTGTTATGCTTTGTTTGTTATTCTTTTGCAGGTGTGGTTTTCCCCACCCCACTTACAGTTTGGAAGATTTGGCCTTTAACTATGAATGGGCTCTTCTGTCTCTTAGTATGTTACATCCATTAGATATTTCCAGTGGAAGATATTGCTCTAAGATTGAAAAAAGTTGACTGTACAGTGGATAGTCATAGTATTAATTTTCAAGCCATAATATGATGTTTTATTATAATAATAATAATAATAATAATAATAATAATAATAATAATAATACAGTGGTGGGAGGAAGGGGAGGTGGAGAGCTGACAATAGGCCATCACAGTGACAGCACTCCTTAAATTGAAATGGTGGGTTTTTAATTGACACCATTAAAAACCCACCATTTCAATGTAAGGAGAACTAAACCACTGTCACATGTACAAGCAGACCTATGTTCCATGTTAGAATACTTTCTTTTTCTTCTCACTGCTTGGAGGCTTCAGAAGAAATGTTTTGGTCTCTGTTCTGGTGCCCAGCAACTGATATAAAAGCTTATGTTTTCCCATGCCCAGACTGGAATGTGGAAAGTTGCCCAGTGAGGATGGCACATACACATTTGATCAGCAAACCACATCTATACAGTATCCAGTTGTTCAGTGCAGATGGAATCCTTAGAGACTCTAGCCACCAAACACATACAAATCTCTATGGAGCATGTGAAGAGTGAGATTTCCATGTAATCTTTCATTGGCCAAATTGCAGTACATGTCTACCCAAGACTTTTCTAGTCCCTCATCAAAAACATGGAAATGCTAGAGCTTCTAAAAAATCTTAGAACCATTTATTTGCATAGAGGAAATAGAATAATTATTTCTTATCTCATTTTTGGAGACTGCTGGTTCCGTTATCTTGAGACTTTTTTGAGAAAAGGGAGAAAAATAAGGAAAAGAGAAAGACATGCAGCACATACAGTTTTTGTCTGAATGATTACATTTGGAAACACTACAAGCAACTGAAAACATGGTTTTAAAAGTGAGACAGAATCAGCAACCTTATATATAGGAGTCAGTACCTGCACCATTATTTATATTTCTTTCAAACACTGAAATACAGCAGTGTTGAAGGCTTTATTAGTACTAGTTAACTTTTCCTATCAAATATTTCTAAAGTCTATCCTTTGTATACATACAAATATATAAACTCTTTCTATTTTGAGAATTCCAGGACTTTCTAGGGTGAAGACCACATGTTAAGGAAAAGCATTCATATCCAATGCCTGTCTATAACATTGGCCTAAATGGTTTGGATAGAAGAGAACAATTTGGCTGCAACTGATGGTTTGAATTTTTTTTTTAATTGTTAGCTAAATTCCTAGCCCCCAGAAGAATTGTGACACATGCCAGAGGTAATGATCTAGGAAAATTGAAAAGTGTGATACTGATTAGGCAAATAAAGAAAGATATCTCTGCTTTGCATGAGTCATTACCATAATGTTTGATAATGTACTCAAGCATTATCCAGTGACAGACTTTTAGCAATGGACAATTAGAGGAATACAAATAGATCAACAAACAGGGCTCATAATCGGATAAAAATAGTGATAGTTTCATTTTCCCGGAATAGTAATAGAAATAAATCTGTCACCCTGTAGTTTCACTAGAGTGGATAAAATTATAGTTGGAAGGATGATATATATGGAAACTTAAAATTGTATTGAAAATGCTATGAGTTGCAAAAATAAAAATAAACAATTGACTAACTTTCCTCTTGCACTTCTGGTCAATGCATTGGCCTATATATTTGTTCTTCATAGCTCTTTGCAAAACAAAAACAAAATCTGTTTAGGATTGTCTCATTTGCCTAGTAAATGAGCTACAGTGATTCAAACTGTTCCCCAAAACCCTTGCAATAAACAGGAAGTAGATACATAGAAGTGGTCCTGTTATGTAGTTGGCTTCCCCTACGCTAGTGATGGTGTTAAAGACATTCTCTTCTTGTAAGGTTGTGAGGGTTGGGTGCAGTTTAGGATAAAAACAGCTATCAGTTCGGTGGTGGAAAAGAGATTTTTATGGAAAAGATGTTGCTTCTACTGCCAGTTTGAGCTCCATTCACACCATTGTCTGCAGTTGTTTCCCTTGTAGAGGATTCATAGAAATCAAATTGTTGTGCCAGAAACACTTATTTAGGTTATGCTTCCAGATGTGATATTTTGTTGTGGCAGGGTGATGGCCTATAAGGAAACTGGGAATGTAGAATCAAGATGTCCCCACACTTTATTATCCTGAAAATACATGGTTACTACAGTGGTGAAGCTGCAATAGCATTCAAAAAAGATAACAAGTATTTGTGTTAAGAGTTACTATAAACAATGACAGCAGAGAAGTTAAACTCAGACTCTGTACTGCTCAAAGACTTATTCAGGCATGCAGGGGGTGGAATTCCATCTCTCTGGTTTAATAAACTGGTTTATTTTTAATTAAGCAATGATATGGCAGGGCATAAATTATATTGCATTAAGTCATGCTTATTGTGTTGCTGCTAGCCATGATCTGAAGGATGTCACCATCAATGCAAGTATGCATGAATTAGCACCACATATTGGAGTTTCTTAAGACCAGTGTAAATGGTTATTATTTTGACAATATTTATATTGTTAATTAAAAGGTGTGTGCAAGTGTAGTCGGGTATTAAACTCCTCTTGTTTTATTCAGTTTTTTCAACATCTACATATATATTCAGCAAGAAAGGTGTTCATTCCTCCCCACACAAATCCCATTTGCAAGGAGCTAAAATAGGATTGTGGGAATGGAATATATTTCCGCAGCCATAAGGCAGATCCCCACAAGTTTTTACATTCCTGCTTTCACAGCAGCCACTGCTCCTCCTAGAGGTTTTGAGCAACTGTATACATGTGGAATCCATGTCATAAAATGTAATACACTTTTGTTAATCTTGAAAGTGTGGGGCAAGGTTCCAAACAGTGTGGTGGATAATCTGCTCTGTTTTCCTGTCATGAATATGGAGTAAGGTTGATTTTATAAAGCTATTCTTGTGTTTAGTGGCATAAAAAGAATAAAATCTGGCCCAATGGTACTCAACAGTACTCAAGGTATAGGCACAAACAGAAATCTTATTTGTCAAGCAATCAGCCCCCTGAAAGTGCTCTACAGCCATGCTATGACACACATTCATATCTGCAGAGTTCTTTAAAAGTGGCTGTTCATGTGACAAAATCAATCTCATCTAATGAGGGATCAGATGAAGGTTTTCCAAAGCAGAGCATCTTAGGAAATGTGTGTTCCCTAGGGCCAGTCTGTCAGCATGATTGGGGCTGGGTTGTATCAACCCAGCCTGACCCCTGGTCCGGTCTGCAGGAAGGGAGGGGAAGGGAGGAGTGGAAGGGTGGGGGAGCTGTGGGCTGGGATTTGTCTGGAGTGAGCTGGAGGGGGGCAGGTGGATCAGAGCCCCCCTGCCTCATGCCTCTGCTGTCCTCTCTCCTTCAGTTCAGGTAGGACAAAATCCAGCCCACAGCTCCCCCCCGCCCTTTTTGCAGACAGCACCAGAACTGGGGGGGGGGGGGCGGGGGTGCTGCATCAGCTCAGCCCCAGTTGTGGTACAGACAGGCACCCCTCTTCCCCTGTCCTGACCCAACAGGCAAACATTTGTTGGGTTGGAGTGTTGCTCTAACTCATGGTGCTTTATGGAAAGCACCATGAGTTAAAGCAGGAAACTGTACATCTGTCAGCACCCTATATTTCAGCATAGCACCAACTGGACCACAGATGAATATCTCAGATCATTCCGTTATACCTCCTTTTCTGACTGGAAGTGTAAAAGTATGACTCTTTATACCCCGAGATAAAAGAGCCAAGTTAGAGGCTGTAGCAGATTCACAGCATATTTACATAGCAACAAACTGGCCACCACTGTGCAGTTCTGTGGATAGAACAGAGTGAGGTGTGTCATACACACAGACTGGAATTTCACATATTACTAGTATTAATTTTGTTTTGGAACAGTGCCTAGGAGTCCCTGAATTCTATTGTGCTAGGCGTTACACCAGCACAGAAGATAGAGATGTGACAATAATAGTACATAAGCAAATAAACTAAAATTCTGACAAAAATCTTTTCCTAGTCATGAACTTACTAATTTAACAACAATAATAATTTATTTTCTTTGCTATCTTCCCTATCTATAACCTGACTAATACTTAAGAAAGATTAAGCTGTAACTTACTCTTCAGTTGTAAAGAAATGTTCATTCTGAGAGACAATTTATGGTAATTCGATGGCAAAAAGTTTTATGTTTAACACCACAATATTTTTTTCAATAATATGAAGAAAAATATATTGAAAATACCCTGTATTCACAAGACAGTATAAGATTACATTCTTTCATAATTGTATAAACAATTAACATCACAAAAGGATATGATACAATGTAACCTCACCTAGAAGTAAAGGTAAATAACACAAATCTCAATATTTTCTCCTGTTTCACCCCCTCTTCCCTTCCCCTCTCCACCCCCAATATGGTGCATGAAAGTGTGTAACTGGCAGGGGTTTGTTGCCATGTCTATCAAAAGTAGGTGCAAATAAGTTTTAAGCATAATTAGCAGGTTGAATGACCAAGTGAGAGTAGAAACATTTTAATATTCATGGTGATTTTATGTCTCTGAATATTTTATTATCTTCATTTTTGTTTGAAGTAATAATTTCCAAATAGGAAAGACCCATACATTTTTACAGTAATTATGCCAAAGAATACAAATTATTAGATAGCAGGTGCATCTACACATGCTATTAAAGCAATGCAATAAACTCCGGTGCAGTTTGTGCTGGAGTTAACTGCCGCTGCGCACTGGGCACCTATACACAAGCAGGGAGGCTGCTCTGACATGCTGTAATTACAGCACAATCAAGTCTGCTGGAGCTCCAGTGTGATAATTACCATGCTCCAGCAGCCTCCAGCCTTTCATGTATCAGTGTCCTTGTGCTGAAAAATGGTGGCAGGGGTGCTTTAACTAAAGCTTGTTCAATGAGCTTTAGTAAAAGCACCTCCACCACCATTTTTCAGTGAGAAGACACTGATACACAAAATGCTCCTGGCACTTTAATTAGAGTGGGTCTCAAAGGTGCTCTAATTAAAGTGCTCCTCCATGCCCACTCCCAGAGCACATATATAAGTACCTGCTGTGTCTACATGTGCACTAGGACAGCAGAACTTTGAGCAGGGACAGCAGAACCCAGGCTCCAGGTGGAGGCTTTGTGTGGCAGAGGGGCTGTAAAAGGTAAAAGTAATAAAATGGGTATGTAACTTTGAGCAGTATTCATATCTTTCGTGGCAGGGCTCAGCTATTCAAAATGTACCAGCCAATCCCATTCTTCTGTTGCTTCAGGCAAGGGTTAATTCTGGGCCTTACTACATTACAGTGGAGTTATTAACTGCAGTGAAATGCATGTGTAAATGCAGACCTGAGCATAAATTGTACCTGGTCAGCCCAGGCAGCAGGGGGCCAGTCCCCTGCCTGCTGCCTAGCCATGTGGCTCCACATGTGAGGCATCTGTATAATATTAAACTGTATTCAAATTAGAATGTTCTGTGAAGTCACACATTAAGGGTTAATTCAGTTTCTTGTCTGAACAGCTCTGACTTGCCATTCAAACGCTGGTGAGCAGGGGTATGGCTAGGAGTCAGGATACCTAGGCTCTATCCCTGCTCTGAGCTAGGAAGAGGGGGAAGTTGATAGTGGTGCATCTTGGGATGCTGGAGGACTGCAGATTGCTCATTTCATCTCCATGGAACAGACTGAAGTTACCCTGACATGAGCAAGGTAGCATGCCCCAGAGTTAACCCTTGCCTGAAGCAACTTTGAGATGCTCAGAGGGCACTTAAAATGAGTTGACATTTTTTTTTTTAATGTGTGAACAGTTGTGTTTTGGTGCCCTTACCATGGTCTAAATGTAATAGTTGACTTCACCCAAAGGTAACAAAACCTTTTATCTTGGAATCTTACAGACCTACAAGTCAGTGGTCCCACTTTAAGTACCTGTGAAGTATCCAAGGTAACACTATTTTTCCAGGACACTTGAAGTTAATTTAACTGCTATTCAAACTGAGCGTGTAATGTCTGTCCTGATTATTTTGATGCCAGTCAAAGCTAAAGACGATCCAAGCTGGGATAAATCTGATGTCTATTTTTACCCTAAGTACCTAATTTAAGGCGAGCTTAAGCATGTAGACACAAACTAATGCTACACATTAATTACACTGTGGTTCTGTCTTGAAGACAGTCATGCCATTAGCCATTGCTGAATATTAGAAATCATCTATTCAGTTGCTGGAACTGTAATGCTCATTGACAGTCTAAGAGTGTTTGTACATATGCTCCAGGAGGTGGGGGGAGAGGAGGCGCTTTAATTAGAGTGGTTCTGAGAGTTGCTCTAATTAAAGCACCCAGAGCGTTACATGCATCAGTCTCCATGCTGAAAAATGCGGATGGGGGTACTTCAACTAGAGCTCAAGCACCCCCACTGCTGTTTTTCAGTGCAGGGAATCTGATACACATGATGCTGGAGTGTGGTAGTTGCCATGTTCCAGAAGACTCATTTAATCAAGTCTGCTCCAATGCACTGTAATTACATCACATCTGAGCAGCTTCAATGTACGTGTATAGGTGCCCAAAGAGACCATGTCATTACTGCTTTAGAAAAGATGACATCTTTAAGGAATTTAATTTTGATCTATGATATGTGCATTTATTATCCAATAACAGGAGGATACAAGAAGAAATGATGTGGAATTTTATGCTTGAATCATTTTCTAACTGGAAGTTACATTTATTCAAGATTTTTGTGGGAATATTTCAAGATTATAACAACCATAACAACAAAAACAATAATAATAGTATGGTGCTGGGGAAATCGACATTAAATATTTATTTCTGATTGGTTTGACCTATATTGGAATATTTATTTTGTGTCAAATTTGGCCAATGTATTTTGGTTCATATAAATGGAGAAAAAAACTCGATCATTTCACTATTGCATTGCCTTCTAGGACTTGTATCTTGGGTCATATGGTTTCATATGGATTGGGATTACAGAAGGATGACATTTTCCTGGGGTATCATCCACCCAGGAATCCATACTTTTGCAGGAATATACTACAATTTATTAGGATTTCTTGATCTTAATTCAATGCAACTTGCAAATAAATTAAACAATACAACTGCATTTCAACTGGACTGGAATGGGAAACAGTGAAAATTATAAGAAAACTGAGAGGATAAGGAAAATTAAAACTAAATTACAAGTTGGTGGGGGGCAGTGCATATTTACAGATTCCTTTAATAAATTCAGATTTCACTTGAATTGGTGTACATCAGTAATAAATCCAGTGACAGTGGTTTTAGTCCATATCTTAACTGAGCCTAGACTCAGTCCTACTATGTACAGCTGTACATAGCCACAGACCTGTACACATGTAATTATTCTGATTAGTGTCTAGCAAATTATGTATGTACAGCCCTAAGTGGATACTAACTTCATTCCTTTGTCCGAGATACAGAATTCTGTATAGATAAAAAATTATTAACATTTTTATAATGTCCCAGTGGACTTTTGAATAGTAGTCTGGGTCTTTATCGTCTAAACATTTTATAATTAAATGCTCAGTAAAGAAAACTGGATTAATAATTATTTGTAAATGAGAAAAGTAAGAGGGAAAAGATAGAATGTGATCAAAAAATGAGCCCTCTAAATTTAAAAGCAGTCACCTGCATTTCAATAAAGATAAGGACAGTCTAATGTAGCAAAGCTTGTTCACAGGCTTTATCGTTTTCAAATTAGTGGATGCATGCCACAAGGTGTGCTTTTTACAAGGCTACAAAATAGCCACATTAATGTCTCAACATCTTTAAAATCAAAAGTCTGCAAAATTATTCACTTGCCATGCATACTGAATATTAATGACATCTAATACTGTAGTTTATTAACCTTTTACATTAGTGGTCAGAAATGAAACATGCTGGGAACAAATGCATGACAGAAGGGAAAAATGTTTCTGACGGCTATTGGGCTCCATTTGACAGTTAATAAAAACCATCAAGTACATATTATGTTAGATTAGCCAAGATCTGGATTCCACATGACAAGTCATTATTATTAAAGGCAAGTGGAGGGTATTTTCAAATACACCCTGGAGTGATGCATGCTAAAATATGTATGGCAAACTCTTGAATGTCAAGGACATTTTGTGCAGTGTGTAATGGAAAACTGCATGTAATGTGCATTTTGGGAGCCATTTTATGTACCTCTGCAGACCTCAAAGCATCACGATGAATGTTTTATTGAAAGCTGTCACACTTTGCTGTAGGTCCAAGTGTACAGCAAATATTTATGGACAATGATCAGTTGGGCAACAGAGAGATTATGTTGAAACAAAGTCTGTCAGAGAACAGAAAATCAAATCCAACTTCTCTTTTTATTCAATTTTCTTGTTCTATATATCTTAATTTGCACTATAACATGATCTTACTGTTGTTTTATGTCATAAAGCCATTAGATGAGATTAGTCTGTGCTAATCTTGCCTTCATTAGTCCACCAATCCAATGTTTTGGGTTTTTTTTTTTCCCCCCCAAAACACTCCATAAACTCAACCAACATTTTTGCAAGGATATGACAGAAACTGTACCAAGGTCCTACTCTAAAGCCTTGTTTCTTTTGCTCTGCTGTCATAGTCCCTTCTATTGCAGCTTAACTCAGGCTGGGATATAGGAACGTCATCTGTGGTTAGTTTGGCATTTAACAAGGTAGGAACTGAAGCTCCAAGCAGAGTCTCTTCTGTTAACAGCAATTCAAGAAACTCTTTCATATTCATTATAATCATATGGTCTCCTCTCTGCCATAAGGAAGGCTGCATCCTTGACAAAATATTTTGCATTTACTATGTTGACTCATGAGTTAACCCAATGTGTTATTGTCTCTAGTCTCTACTATCATCTTGTACAAGCTAAAGCAGCCTTGAGACTTTTGTAATTTCCACTAGTGACTGAGTGATCGAATTAGCTCTTGGCCAAATTCACATCTTCAATATAAATCTGGTCAAAAAATACCTGTTATACCATAGCCCTTTGATTCTTTACTAGGCACAACGGACTACAGCCAAGTATATCTATCTTCTCTTTTCCCCTAAGTAATAACTTATTATTGTTTTTAAACAAAAGACTATACAATGCTGTTAAGCAAGTAATCCATGTGTTCAATTTTAAGGCCATTATGAATTTAAGAATTCTTGCAATTATTCCAAAACCACGTTTTATCAAGCCAAGAAATTCAGGCTTAAATTAACAGTTAAAGGAAAACCAAGACTATTAAAAAATAAATGGACAGATCAGTCACCTGAATAAACTTAACCCTTTTCTATGCTGATGTTACGCAAAAATTATACCTCAGGAAGTGAAAGAAGGAAGATAAGGAAGTTCAGAAGTGACATAAATGACCAATTTTACTCATGCCACTGAATATTACATCTAAAAGCACTGTTGCATGAAACTTTACGATAGAAAAAGAGTAGTGTAGTTGGTTGAATTACCTCTGACCCAATATCTTCAACTAGATTGTTACCTAAAATGATGTAATCTATAGATTTAGAGATTTCAAGGCCAGAGAAAAAACCATCACGATGAACTTTTCTGAACTGCTCCATAACACAAACAATAGAAGTAAAATATGCTGCTGCACTTAAGCCCATCTTTTAAAGAACTAAGACTGGGCAGGCAACAAGAATCTTTCTTCATTATAGGAGCAGTGGGGGAGATATCAAGGATTTGGCATTTGGTTTTGTTCCCAGCACAGAATAACTAAAACCTTCTAACATTTTTTTCATGGCAGAACGTAAGAGAATAAGATAATACCTATCCAAGAATGGCCAGGTGTTAAGAGATGTGGGAGACAAGTTGAAGTCCATGCTAAGCATCATAAACTATTAATGGATTTACATGTAAATTCTCAGAAAATAATATTCAGTATTCTGGGTGAAAGCTATGAATTTGGAGACACTGAATCTCTGCTTCCAGTGCAGAACTAAACTCATCCTTCATTATCTATAACAGAACCAAGGTTGATGAAGGTTGAAAAAAGGCCAAATCCACTGAGTTTCCCAAAAATTGATCCTGAGTACTTTTGAAAATATGGCCTGAAGCTAACACTGAGTAATATGTGCATGTCATTGACCTTGCCTTCCCCAATACAAACATAAGGCACAGCATATATACAAAATTAAAAAAAAAAAAAGACTAAAATTAAAAAAATGGAAATGAAACAACCACATAAATAATTTGCTCTCACACTTCTGGGATAGAAAAAAGGAGCACGAAAGGAAGAACCTCATAAGGCCAGTGCAAATTACATTAATTAGGAAGCATGATTTAGGTGTAGTTTGCGAATACCCACAGAACAGAACTTTGACATTTTTAGACACATGATATTGTAGTGACTTTAAGAGAGAAGAGTTATCATTTCTATTTCAGTAAATGCATCATACAGCTTTGTATCATACATTAAATCTTGATCTGACAACTTAAGTACCTTAAAGTTGTCAAAAAAAACACAAACGTGGGAGTTACTGAAAGTAGAGTGAGACACAGAGTAAATGGCAGGTTGGCTGATAAATTTAGGTCAGGCAAAAATGATCAATCACTGTAAAATGGTTTAATGGAATATTTAACTAAACAATATAAAGGCAATCACTTAACATTGTTGTAATGTATTAAAAATATTTTGTAGCACCCAGCATAAAAGATACTATTAAAAGAAAAAAAAATATTAACTTATATGCTATAATAGGATAAGTTTCCTGGTGTTTTGTGATAGCACAGTAAAGCAGCCAAGCCATACTTGTGAATCTGGTCCATCAGATAATGTTAAATCCTCTCATCAGAGTGAGTCTTATCTAATGTACAAAATATGTGAAGTTTCTACTTGATTAGGTCCCAGCATATATAGGTAGGAAAGGACTATAAAAAATTAAACAACTCTAGGCATAACTTTATGAAGTGATAATTAACAAAATTACTATATACAGAGGGAGCTTGTGATTGGCAAATTTGATCATGCCACAATATGATTTTAGGTTTTCAGTTTCCCAAAATGAAAGCTTTTGTTCAATAAATTTAAGAAGTAAAAGACAAAAACTCCAATCCAAAAAACAATGAAAAGGATTTTTTCCCAAGATCTTCTATTTCAAGCCTTTTCTGCTTAGGGTTAAGCAGGACCACTGAAAATCATGTGTTAAGGTTAGCAGCATGGTTCTGATCTTTTAGTTCAAAAGCATCTAAGCTGAGCTTACTCCAGTGATCAAGACAAAGGTTTCCCTAATTTTCAACTATAAGTTGTTTTTATTGTAAAAAGTACTCAGAAGGCTCTATTGCTTTTTCTACCACTCCATTTTCTTTTGTAGTTTTTGAAGTCAAGAAGTAGTTAAAATAATGCAATCATTTAAAAGCCTGGAATTTAGAGATAGAAAATTATGACTGATTGTGATATGTAATTTGTCATGATCTCTTGACTTGTGGTCCTAGGAAGAAGCAGATTCTTTGCTGAACAATAGGAAAACAGTATCAGGCAGGAGCATTGTGGCTTCTCTATTTGGGGTCAGACCACTCACTAGATTTGAGGCCAGGGAGGAATTTTTCCATTCAGTCAGATTGGCAAAGAATAAGGGTTGGGACATTCATTTGCATCATTATGTATAGTCTTCTTTTTAGGATCATTTCAGCATATATTAACCAAATATCTTTTATGTCATTACATTGGCAGGTCACTAGGAGTACTCTTGTTTCCCTGATGACCTGAACTGTAGTCAGTGGCATAATAAAGGGAGAATGACCAGGATACCAGTGACCAAGGTGCCCACCTTGTATATGTGGGGAGGGAGAGGTGTACAAAATGCAACTATGCTGCCAATCAGGTGACCACTGTCAGCAACCCAGACATTGGCATTGCCTTGTGTACCACTGTCACCCAGGATGCTCAGGTGTCCAGTTATACCTCTTCCTTTGGTGCATTGTAGGATGTTTTTTTGTTTTCATGAACTGCCTTGCTGCTATGGTGCAGGAGGGTTGGAGCTGATAATTTTTAGGCTGCTGGATAAATTATTATCTTCAAATGTAGGGACTTGTCCGAATTATCCCCAAAGACCTCTTCCAGTCCTATTGCCAACATGCTAACATCCTGACACACAAAGGGTAGGTGCTTGGTGCTGGTATCCTGGTTGCTGTTCCTTCATTATGCTACTGACCACAGGTAAACAACAAGGAAACAAGAACACTGCTAATGTCTTGCCATCACAATAGCAGACAAAAGCTATGCCCCTTCCCTTCATGCAAGACTAGTTTTGTTCTTTTCCAAGGTATATCAAGTAACTCTGTAAGAGGGGTGCATTCTCTATAGTGCTGGATAATATGAATGGTAAATATTCATTCTCAAAGCATCATTTATCACTAGGGAATATTCTAGTACATATTAGATTATGGGTTTAATATTCATCAATTACTGGAGCAATTTCCAGTATCTAATGGACAATATTTTTAGGTGTTTACTATTTATTAGCAGTATTAATTGCTTGTAATCTGACTTCATCTTGAAATTATGAGGAACCTGCAAATATCTTGTAATATCATACGCTCACTCCTTTCTGTTCATTTATAAATGTTATCGTAGCAAAATAGTACATCAGATCCAATAACTTTTAGATGGGGCTATTTCAAGTGTTATATTCATCTTTTTACCAAAGAGAAAAAGAGACTGATACGTGGGCTATAAATGTTCTATTACATTGTGACTATTAGTATTACTATACTCATAAACATAACTAAACTATAGAACATTGTTTTCCTCATTCCTCCCCACCTCTTTCCAAGAAGACTGTCAAGATATTCCAATTTCACATTTTTTGTTTGTCTGTTAGAAATAGCTCTTTACAGAAAATCTCATCTGAGCAGAAGACTTGGAAAGCAGATATCGTCTCTGGTTTTGTATACTATTTATTACAAGGCCCTAAAGTTCTTTAGTGTCTCAGCTGTTATCTGATAGTTATAATAGGCCCAAGGTGTCATCTTCATCTGATCCCACAAGCTGGATAAGTGGTTGCTGGTCCATGAACCAGATCAGACTCATGGACCCCTCCTGCACCCACATGCCTGATCCAACACAAGCAGCACCTGCCTGGGCCAGTCCAGGACACTGGCCTGAGCAAGCACCACCAATGACACAGCTGAGGACCCAGCTGAAGACTCAATGAGCACATCCCAGGCACTGCACACAGGGGTGGTTTAGTGTAGCTAAACAGGCAGCATCAGGGGATTCAATCAAGGGGTTCTTTGGGCTGGATGTATCCCAGGGGCCATATGTTTGGCACCCTTATAATAAACAGTTGATATTTTATGGTGAAAATTTGCAATCATAAGAACATAAGACCTGCCATTTACTAGGTCATGCAATAGTTCCATCTAGCCCAGTATCCTGTATCACACAATGACAGAGAGTGGATGCTGGAAGGGAGAGTGAACTAGACATGACTGGCATTTTTTCCAATGTTCCTCTCCCTCTTGCTGCCTCCAGGATTTAAGGTCAAGGAAGGTCTGATTCAGAGGCTGTATCCCTAACTCTCATGCTCAATAGCTACTGAGGCACCTGACCCCTAACTCCCATGCTTATACACCTGTCCTCCAAGAACATCCCTTTTTGAATTTAGCTAAATTGCCAGCTTGCACAACATCTGATAACAATGAGTTCATCACTTTAATTACATGTTGTGTGAAGAACTTCCTTTTGTTAGTTTTAAACTTATTACATATTTATTTAATTTTGAGATCCCTAAATATCATATTGTGAGACAAAGGCCGAGTCTACATAAGATGTTGATTGCGCAGTTGTTCTAGAGCAGTCATTTAATACTTGTATGTACAAGTAGTACATGATGATGCAGTAAGCGGAGTTATTGTGCAGTAGCATTGCCAAATAGCTTTTAGGTGACAATAACTGCACAGTAACTCAAAGTGTATTACCATTTCGCCAATGACAGATTACATGGAAAATCTCACTATGAACTCTTTAGTCTCTCATCATTTGGAAGCCGCTTCATACCACTAATCATCCTTGCTGTCTTTTGTACCTTCTCTAGTTCTTCTATATCATTTTTGATGTGTGGAGATCAAAAACAGGCACCATGGATTTATAAAGGGGTATGAATTATATTTTCTGTTTTATTTATAATTCCTTTCTTAATGATCTTTAACATTTTGTTTGCCTTTTTAATGGCTGCTGAGTATCAAGCCAATGTTTTTAGCAAAGTGTCCACAATGACTTCCAGATCTCTTTCCTGTGTGGTAACAGCTAACGTAGAGAGCATCATAGTTTAAGTATAGTTTTGATTATTTTTGCCCATGTACATCTCTTTACACTTATCTACATTGAATTGTATATGCTGTTTAGATGCCTATTTGTTCAATAGCACCAGATCCTTCCATATTTCCTTACAGTCCACCTTGGTCTTGACTACTTTGAATAATTTTGTCATCTACAAATTTAGCCAACTTGCCTGTCCCTCCTTTTTCTAGATGATGTATAAGTAAAATGTCACTGGTCCCAATACAGATCTTTGGGTCCCCCACTGTTTACTTCTTTCCAACCTAAAAACTGACTATTTATATGTACTCTTTATTTTCTAACTTTAAGCTAATTTCTAACCTATGAGTGGATGTTCCCCATAATCCTGTGACCACTTAACTGATTTAAGAGCCTCTGATGGTAGAAGTTGTCCAAGGCTTTTTGAAGGTCCAGATACACTGTCAACTGGATCACCCTAATCCACCTGTTTATTGATACTCAGAGAACTCTGGTAGGTTGATGAGGCATGACTTCCCTTTGACAAAATCATATTGATTTCTTCCCTAACAAGTCATGTTTATCCATGTGCTGAACAATTCTTTTTTCATAGTTGTTTATACCAGTTTTCCAGGAACAGAAGGTAGGCTCTCTGGCCTGTAGTTCCCTGCATTCCCTCTAAAGACTTTTAAATATGGGGGTCACACTAGCAACCATCTAGTCCTCTGGTACTAAGGCTGTTTTTTGTTGTTGTTGTTTTTTTTTTAATAGGTTGCATACTATAGTTAGGAATTCAGCAGTTTCCGGTATGAACTCCTTCAGGACACTAGGATGCATATCATATTTTGGTCATAAAGAAATTTAAAAAAATATTAAAATGTAATCAGAGAATATCAGGTAGAGACAGACACACTGATTTTGCATTGCTGTTTCATGAGATTATCCAAAAGACAGATACACATAAATATCTTTGGCTAAATATCTTTGGATCTTTATCTGTGGATAAATAAATACTATCCAAAAGACTGATAAGGGTAGATCGGATACGGCCCCTATTTCCAGCACTTTACTAATGGGAAGTCAACTGTGTAGGCTGTCTAAATTCACCATCCAGACTAAGGGCTCTATTTATCTGTGCAAATCACTGACTTTCTGAGACATAAAACCATCTACCAACCAATATGCATTCTTTTTCTTCAAGATTCAAGAACCTTTAATATTCAGATTATAATGGTGGAAAGGTTGCAGTGCTAGCATGAGTCTCTGAAGTTAGATAAAGAGGAAAAATATCAGACTAACAACTACTATAATAATGTTGTATAACAAAAACTTTCATATCTGTCCTTCATGTGATCCTCTCTCCCTCCCTTGGTCTTACATTTTACAGAGCTGTTGCAGTTCTGCGCACTTCCATTAAATATCTTATCTCTGCATGTTATTCATTCAGTAGTGACCTTTGTAATAAACCTCCTAAGATGAGAAATGTTTCTCATATTGAAATTATAGAGCTGTTATTCGTAACACTTCACTTCCTCTATTTAGGGATTTTCTTAAGGGACATAACATTGCTCAGCTAGCCCAGCATTATTAGTTACTGAACAATGCAAGAATATAAAAATATCAGAATAAAAAGGTGAAGAATGGACTTTCCCTAAGGGAATATATTACTATATTATTCCATTTCCCTATAAGTGTGGCTTTAGAAGTTTCTGTGATCCTTGGACTTCACAGACATTATAAATAAGAGTCACCATGCAAATAGAGCTGGCAGAAATTCAAATTGTAAAAATTCAGACAATCTGCATGTGTATTGTCACTTTTCTATCATATTACTGAATGATTCAGTAGTGTAAATAACTGATTATTTTATTTTATCATACTCCATGCCCCCAAGTAATATTAAACAACACCTTAATATGCATACCAAGAAAGTGTTGAGAAAGTTTGCCTCTCCTATTTTAAAGACTCTTGTTTAGAATGCTTTAAAATACATTGTGAGTTTTTTCTTTCCGTCTGAAGTACTACTTTGGTTACCAGTATACATTTAAGTACTTGGTATCTGTAGAACTAAATGACAAAATGGACCCATGGAATGGAGAGCAATGAAATGGCATACTCAAACATTATTAGGCACTTTGAAAAATGTCATTTGGAAATGTCATTAGAAGCTAGGTGTTTTTGTACTGCATAGAGGTAAGTTATCTTCTTCATATACACAGAACTGCAAGCTATTTATATGAAGGGACAGGTATCTGTCTTTTATTCAGTAAATGATAGTAAGTCCATTTACACATGCAAGAAACTTTCATTCTTTAAATATTCCATTTCACTAACTAAGTATAATATTAATTCCTACAAGGTCATAATGCCTGTTCCCTTAATAGTGACTTCATAGGTAACAACCCCCTCATCCCCATCCCATACCCACAAAGCCACCTGTGGGAATAGTACACTGTCTCTTTAAGAGACAGTGCTGGAAACTTAAACAGAAAGCACATGCTGTTCTTGTTATCCAATTGAGAATATTACTAGTTGTTGTACAGAGTGGTCTAAAAAGCATTGTTAGATTCTTTTCATATAGATAATAAACAAGATTCGCTTTTATCAAAAAGACATACTTCTTTAATTACACTCATCATTACACCATCAGTCCACCACGTCTTTCTATTTTAGAACCATGATGCATGAGAAGTTCGTATCAGCACAGAAACAGAAGTATGGCCACATTAGAAGAGGCTTGGTGCATGTGCATGTGTGCTTTACCGCAGAATAGAGTACTTAGTTCTGCAGTAAAACATCACTATCTACATGTACACCTGCATTAGGGCACACTTAACTAATTAACTCTATTGTAAGTTAGTACTGTCCCTATCTTACAGCAGAGTAGTTTAATGCACTGAAATGCACATTTAAGCTGCATCTAGACAAGCTTAGCTGTGCGGTATTTGGCACCGCAAACACGTCTGCATCGTCACATGCAGCACATTTAGATGCTCTTTGCACTGCAAAGGCACACTGCCTGTGCATGTGCTGCTCTGCTTTGGTTTTTTTTTTTTATTGTGGGGTTTTTTACCCCTGGACATCCATAGGGGATCCTTAGGGTATAGGGGCTGAGACAGGCACAAGGTTCCCGATGGGGGAGGAGAGCATTTATACACAGGGGGATCTCACACACGGGGATCTTTTGGAACACTTCCACCCAAGTGTCCAGTGGCACACCCTTTGGCAATCACTGCACTAGACTATTAAGCTAAAAGGTGGAAAGGCCCCCTCATACTCATCCATTTTACTTCCAGCAGGTACAAACAGGGCAGTTCCATTTTGCCATGGAGTGTAATTGAATCCTGAATTTTACCAATAGTTGCAGGTAGACAGGTGCGTAAATATCTGTTTATGCACCAATGACAAGGCTTGAGTCTTGATCTCTCTAAAATAAATCTGTTTTATTTTTTTCCCTTTGTGGGAAGAGAGGGGGGAGGAATAACTTTTCTATTCTTGGGGGATGGAGGAGTCATTTCCCTCAAAGCAAACTGTATATCTCAAACAATTGTAACTGGGGAAAACTGTAGTTATGAACAGAGTGTTTGTACGAGCAGAGACTGGAGTATTAGGAGGAAAGAAAGGACATAGGGGGACCCTTTGGAAGTCTTTACGGAGTTCATTATGGTTGCATTTCCCAGTTTCTTACCCTATGACCATTCATTTTGTGATAATAGTGTAGAAAATATGCTAGCTTATTATTCCCCCTGAAAAGGTTTAATTTCTATAGAAGCAAAAGGTTGTTGAGACCCATTCTGGCAGATGGAAGAGAGGAACAATTTTAGGTGTGGAACTTAATCTCCGACCAGCAACAGCTGGTCATGGTCTGTTTTGGAATGTAATGTTTTCTTGAAATTATATGGTCCTGAAAACAGTATCAAAGTCACCCATGCTCTTGATATGAAAGACAAAATACTGGGTACATCTACATGTGCAATTAGCATGCAGAACTAAACTCTGGTGCAGTTCATCCTGGAGTTTATTTCTCCCAGGCACAGTGTTTACACATGCGCCCAGGGCCACGAGGTTAAGAACCCATGTAAATGTCTGGCTAGAAGATAAGTTCTCTTTTAAGTCTTTAAATTAGCAGAATGAAAAAAGTTAAACACATGAGAAAAACAAAACAATATTTTCAGGAGAAAGTAAACTAATATTTAGAAAAGAGATTCCCAGTGGAAATATCACAAGTCAAGTGGGTCTCAATACAAAAGCAGCTGAACTGCATCTCAGTTTGAAAGAGTTGGACAATAAATTCTACACTGTACCTGACACTTTACCAGTATCACAGAAATTGTAATCAGTTTGAGGGGACTTGTGTGGCATATAATTCTTCAACAAGTGAGAATCCAAATCTTTAAGCTATCCCCTATCCATGACAGGACAGGATTCTCATGTGAACAGAGTATTTCCTATCATAAGGAGCATAAACACGGAAGACAAAAAAATGATACAGACACACCTTGTCATAGACACATCTTTGATGACTTCTACAACCATTTATAGGGAGAAAAAAATGATCTGCTCAGAAGTTACAAAATGGTTCCAAAAATTCCTCCCAAAGAAGCAAACAACTCATGATCATTCCTGAATTATTTAAGTTTTCTACTTAATAAGACCAGATATAGTTTCAGTTAAAAAAAAATAGAGTAATAATTTCTTGTCTTCAATCTGTATTACTAATTGTTGACCATAAAAATAATGGGTTTGATTTCTATTCTTCTATTAGTGGCTTTAGGTTGTTTTTTGTTTTTTTTTTTGGGGGGGGGGGTAGGGTTTGATGCTAAGTAAAAAGAACAAACCTCAAGTGAGTCTATATTATTTTAAAGCAGAGTTTGTCAATAACAAACTGTATAAAATTAAGTTCTTGTAACAGATGTATCAAAACTGTTTCTGATATATGTGTTTGATATCTGCTTATTGTGGAGCCTGAGGTGAAAAACTACTGGAGCCGGAAAATTGTCCAAAAATTGTCTGACATATCTGCACATGACTCCAAACAGCTGATAAAAATCAGGGTGGGTTACAGTTGTTTTGACTTTAAATTCTTTCTAAGATTCATGAACACGACAATCAATGCTTATTTCTTTACTGCTGTCAGTAAATGTTCTTTACTTGCTCATTGTTTTTATCCATGGCAAAAAGAATATACTCCCAGCACAGATACAGGCCAGCACCCCTTGAACACTGGGTGCATATAAATGTTACATTTAACCAATGTAATTACAGTTCCACCAGCTAAAATGTTTTTGTGCAAGCTTTCACAGCACTTCAACTGTTTAAAAAAATAGCTGATGTGGTGGAAATCTCCACTGCATCAGATATGCTTGAAGTGCTTGGTGTGCAAGCATTTGAACAAATACTTGCACATAACCAAACTGACTAGGGATGCAGGGATGGCCTCCAGTATCCCAGTGTGCCCTGATCCCATCCCACCTTCTCTCCAGGGAGATGCTTTAGGATTTGGGTTGCATCAGTGAAGCAAAAACCATGTGACAGAGCACCCCTTCCCCTGACAGCTAGGGTACTGGGAAACCCAGTCCTGCTCCAGAGCCCAAACTCCATTCAGTGCTAGTTGGGGAAAGCCATTTACGAGCAGCAGGTGCTGGCTGGCTCCTACTGGCCTCAAGCTCCCTTAGCTCCCCCTGCACCCAAACCCCCAATCCCTCCACCCCAGAGCTCCCTTAACCCCTTTCCCCCAGACACACCCTGACTACATCATCCTTGAGTCCCTTAACCTCTGCCCCCTGCCCAGACATGGCCTGCCCCTGCTGCCCTAGAGACCCTCCATCCTTCCCCCTGCCTGGACTCAAACCATCCCCACTGACTCCTAGCCTACTCTTTCTGTATGGACATGGCCCAGGTCACCCCCTGCCTGATTCCCCATTCTCCTCAGTGTCCCTGGCCCCTACCTGATTTCCCCCCACTTCCTCCCACCTCCCTGTAGACCCTACCTGGACACTGGACTGCAGCCATGAGGGGAGGTGGGGTCTGGTCCCATTGGGGGTGGGATCCTGCTGTTGGGGGCATGAGAGAGTTGGAAGTTGGACCCTGCTCCCTCCTATCCCCAACCTGCGGGGATCCTGCCCCTAATGGGAGTTGACATTGCCCCCCAACTCCCTACATGGACATGGCCTGGCTTCAATCCCACTCCCTTTCCGGAAGACCCCTGGCCTCCACTCCTGTTCACAGCCTCCCCCTCCCCACCACTTCCCCATTTCTAGAGACTGTTAACCCTTGACACCCCCCGCCCCTGTTCCAGGCCCTCCCAATCCCACCCACCCCCATTCCCAGACACCCTGAACTCACCTCACCCCCATTTTCCCCTGCCCCATGTTCCCTACCCCCTGCACTGCCTGACTACTAAGGGATGGAGATGTTTTTCTGGGGAACAGGGCAGGGCCCTTTTGGTACCAGCTAGTTGGCCCTGACTTGTGCCCTGGGCCTCTGTCACTTGCAGAGAGAAAGGCCTGTAAATTTGGCTGGGATATATGCTCTAGGTCCTCTTGGCTGAGTGCTTTTAGCATTGAAGGCTCTCCGCAAAGCATTAAGACAGGCCTTTGCACTTATGTACAGGGTAACCCATTTGAAAATCAACTGGTTGAACTTCAAGCAGTTGAACTTTTATACACACCCACTGTATGCAAAACTTGGTGGAGAAATAGAAAATATGGTCCGTTTTCTTACTAAACATTGAGTTACAAATGCATCTACATACATTTAATTTTACTAACACATTGGTCCTTATTTTGTTTGTTGCCATAGGGCACGTCTATATAAGACACTACCTATACAGTAGTCTAATAATACTGCACAGTAGCACATCACAGCACACAGAGTGCTACTGTGCAGTATTATTAGGCTACTGTGCACTAGTGTCACTAAAAAGGTGTGCACCAGTGCTACCGTGCAATAACACCAATTACTGCACATTCATTTAGTACTTGATTATACAACTACTAAACTTAATGCACCGTAACTATGGTGCATTAATGAACATCTAGATATGCCCATATAATTATATAAATCAGTATTATCTCCCCAGGAGTCAAAAGGCATTCCACAATGCAAACTAATATCGATGAAATAAGATGTAAGCTTTTTTTTTTTTTAAAAAAAAAAAAGATAGTGCTCCAAGTTTTTATTCTTCATGGAAGACTGGCTAGAAGTTATATATTACTTGTCACATTTTTATAGTGTTATTTAAGTTAAGATAAAGAATAAGGGAACCAGCAGCGGGAAGGAGAGGAGGCAGCACACGTGTGTCCCGCACGCACGTGTGCCCTTCTTACCAACCAACTGACCAGAGGAGGCGGCGGCAGCAGCAACAACAGAGGAATCAGCAGCGGGGGCAGCAGCAGCTGATCCCCCGAAGGTAAGTGGGGCGGAGGGACCCGGCGCAGCTGAGCCGGATCCGGAGGGGAAGCCCCCCGGGTCCCATATAGCTGAGCCGGTAGGGAGCCGCGCTCCCGAGCCGCGCAGCGCGAACAGAGCGCGCAAACAGGCGCGCTCTGTAAGTGCACGCCGGCGTTTGCGCGGGCGTTCGCGTCGGAGGGCGGGCCAGGAGGGCCAGGAGTGGGACTCCTGTAGGGGTAGGGCGTAGACACCGCGCAGGTCTACAAACAGCAGCTTGTAGAATGGTGTCTATGAGGAGTACTGCTAGGGCCTCTGCCCAGGGGGACAAGGCTACCTGGGGCAGGTCTGAGGCCTCCACCCAGACCAAGCCCATGGGGGAGCCGGTGTCCCCCTACCTCCTGGCCTGTGGGGTATCCCCAGCAGGGCCGGGGGGAGCAGAGATTGGGGGCCCCCACACCTGTCCAGCAGGTGCCCGTCTTAGGGCCCTGGAGGCGCAGGTGAGGGAGCTCCGGGAGGAGGTTAGCAGGCTGAGGGGGATCAGGGAGGCGGAGGATGAAATTGACAGTTATTTCCTTTCCCTGCAGGCCCAGGCACCAAAGGAAGAAGCAGCCCGGGGAATACCCTCCACAGCAGAGTGGCAGACGGTCACAGCCAGGACCGGAGCGGCACGCAGAGAACCGGTACCAGCTTCTCCAGTCCGACTGGTGAACAGGTACGAGGCCCTGGCGACCCTGCAGGAGATGGAAGGGGAGGAGGACACCCTTGGGCAAGAAGAAACACCACGTTCTTCACACCCCAAACAGATCAAGAGATCCACGATGACCCAGAGGAAGAGGCGACATGTGCTCATCATAGGAGACTCCATCCTGAGAGGTACGGAAGGACCCATCTGTCGCCAGGACCCCTCGGCATGAGAGGTATGCTGCCTCCCTGGAGCAAAGATTCGGGATGTGACGGAGGTAATCCAGGCCAGGATCAAGCCCACCGATTATTACCCCATGGTCCTAGTCCATGTGGGTAGTAATGATGCGGCCAGGAGAACCCCCGATCACTTGATGGCGGACTACTGTGCTCTGGGCGGTGTGCTGAAGGAGTTCGGTGCCCAGGTGATTTTCTCTTCCATCCTACCAGTGACCGGACGAGGAAGACGGCAGGAGAACTGCATCCGAGAGACCAACTGGCGGCTTCGGCAGTGGTGTCTCAAGGCAGGCTTCGGCTTCCTGGACCATGACCCGCACATCACGACGAGGGACATGCTCAGCTGGGATGGGCTTCACCTGTCCCCCAAAGGTAAGCGTGTGTTTTCTTCTAGGTTGGCGGATCTCCTCCGGCGGGCTTTAAACTAGGCTCGTCGGGGGGAGGGGAGTACGAGGGCAGGGGAAGCTGTGGACCACCAAACCATGTGGCACCCACAAGGACAGCCCAGCCTGAAGAAGGAGAACATTGGGAACCTGAAAGCCATGGGGAGGCCAGCACAACAGAACAGGTAAGGAACAAGAAGGTAAGAAACAATGGGCCCCATGGGACTGGGAGCAGGGGGGCAGCAAAGGCGCCAGTCGCAGGGCTCAAGTGCCTATATACTAATGCTAGGAGCATGGGGAACAAGCAGGATGAACTAGCGCTCCTGCTTGCACTAAACACCTATGACTTAGTGGGGCTAACAGAGACCTGGTGGGATTCATCCCATGACTGGGCGGTACATATTGAGGGCTATAGATTGTACAGAAAGGACAGGTCGGGGAAGAAAGGGGGGGGGGTTGCACTTTATGTCAGTGAGCAATATACATCAACCCTCATCAAGACAGAATCCGAGGCTGAGGAAGTAGAAGGATTGTGGGTTAGGCTACATGGGGGGCAAGGAGAAAGGGGTCTGCTACAGACCCCCACACCAAGGGGAAGAAATAGATGCGGGGCTCCTGAGGCAACTCTCGGAGACCATAAAAGCTAAAGAGGTGGTAGTCATGGGGGACCTAAACTACCCGGACATCTGCTGGGAGACGCAGACAGCAAGGTCCCATCGCTCACGCAGGTTTCTAACTTGTGTACAGGACCTCCACCTGACACAGGAGGTGTATGTTCCCACTAGGGGGAATGCCATACTGGATCTGGTATTGGCAACGGGAGATGACATGATAGCTACCGATTTGGAGGTCCCCTATCTGGGAGACAGTGATCACCTTATGATAGAATTCAACATAAGACGGCGAGTGGGTAAGGTAACTAGTAGGGTGAAAGTGCTAGACTTTAGGAAAGCTGATCTTATTGCACTCAGGCGATTAGTCAAGGAAGCACTGCAGAGTAGGAGTTTTGATGGGATGGGTGCCCAAGAAGGGTGGCTGTGCCTAAAGGAAACGATCCTTTGGGCACAAAGCAAGACGATCCCCGAGCGAGGCAAAAGAGGGAAAGGGGCCAGGAGGCTTCCATGGCTGACCAGAGAAATCCAGGGCAGCCTAAGGGCCAAAAGGGGAGCACATAAAAAGTGGAAACAGGGTGAGATCACTAAAGATGAATATACCTCCTCTGCTCGTGCTTGTAGGGAGGCAGTTAGGCGGGCCAAAGCTACCATGGAGCTGAGGATGGCAACCCAAGTAAAGGACAACAAGAAATTGTTTTTTAGATATATTGGGAGTAAAAGGAAGGCCCAGGGAGGAATAGGACCCCTGCTAAATGGGCAGAAGCAATTGGTGACAGATAGAGGGGACAAGGCTGAACTCCTCAACGAGTTCTTTGCCTCAGTGTTCCTAAGCGAGGGGCACGACAAGTCTCTCACTGGGGTTGTAGAGAGGCAGCAGCAAGGCGCCAGACTTCCATGTGTAGATCCTGAGGTGGTGCAGAGTCATTTGGAAGAACTGGATGCCTTTAAGTCGGCAGGCCCGGATGGGCTCCATCCGAGGGTGCTGAAGGCACTGGCCGACGTCATTGCAGAGCCACTGGCGGGAATATTCGAATGCTCGTGGCGCACGGGCCAAGTCCCGGAGGACTGGAAAAGGGCTAACGTGGTCCCCATTTTCAAAAAGGGGAGGAAGGAGGACCCGGGCAACTATAGGCCGGTCAGTCTCACCTCCATCCTTGGTAAAGTATTTGAAAAAATTATCAAGGCTCACATTTGTGAGAGCCCGGCAGGGCAAATTATGCTGAGGGGAAACCAGCATGGGTTTGTGGCGGGCAGATCGTGCCTGACCAACCTAGTCTCTTTCTATGACCAGGTTACGAAACGCCTGGACACAGGAGGAGGGGTGGATGTTGTATACCTGGACTTCAGGAAGGCCTTCGATACGGTATCCCACCCCATACTGGTGAACAAATTAAGAGGCTGTGATGTGGATGACTGCACAGTTCGGTGGGTGGCGAATTGGCTAGAGGGTCGCACCCAAAGAGTCGTGGTAGATGGGTCGGTCTCGACCTGGAAGGGTGTGGGCAGTGGGGTCCCGCAGGGTTCGGTCCTTGGACCGATACTCTTTAATGTCTTCATCAGCGACTTGGACGTGGGAGTGAAATGTACTTTGTCCAAGTTTGCAGATGACACAAAGCTATGGGGAGAAGTGGACACGCCGGAGGGCAGGGAACAGCTGCAGGCAGACCTGGATAGGCTGGACAAGTGGGCAGAAAACAACAGGATGCAGTTCAACAAGGAGAAATGCAAAGTGCTGCACCTAGGGAGGAAAAATGTCCAGCACACCTACAGCCTAGGGAATGACCTGCTGGGTGGCACGGAGGTGGAAAGGGATCTTGGAGTCCTAGTGGACTCCAAGATGAACATGAGCCGGCAGTGTGACGAAGCCATCAGAAAAGCCAATGGCACTTTATCGTGCATCAGCAGATGCATGACGAATAGGTCCAAGGAGGTGATACTTCCCCTCTATCGGGCGTTGGTCAGACCGCAGTTGGAGTACTGCGTACAATTCTGGGCGCCACACTTCAAGAAGGATGTGGATAACCTGGAGAGGGTACAGCGAAGGGCAACTCGTATGGTCAAGGGCCTGCAGACCAAGCCCTACGAGGAGAGACTAGAGAAACTGGACCTTTTCGGCCTCCGCAAGAGAAGGTTGAGAGGCGACCTTGTGGCTGCCTATAAGTTCATCACTGGGGCACAGAAGGGAATTGGTGAGGATTTATTCACCAAGGCGCCCCCGGGGGTTACAAGAAACAATGGCCACAAGCTAGCAGAGAGCAGATTTAGACTGGACATTAGGAAGAACTTCTTCACAGTTCGAGTGGCCAAGGTCTGGAACGGGCTTCCAAGGGAGGTGGTGCTCTCCCCTACCCTGGGGGTCTTCAAGAGGAGGTTAGACGAGTATCTAGCTGGGGTCATTTAGACCCAGCACTCTTTCCTGCTTATGCAGGGGGTCGGACTTGATGATCTATTGAGGTCCCTTCCGACCCTAACATCTATGAATCTATGAATAAAGCCAATCAATCTACTCTACCACATGAACTTGGAGTGCTTCTACCCATACTAAGCAAAACAAAACACAAAACAAAACAAAATCAATAAATACTTTTGATTGATTAAATCCACAAGTTCCAGTTAATACCATTAGTCTAGCAAACAGTTCCATGTGCAGTTAGGGTAAATATGAGCTCAGAGCTTTTACGCCTGTATTTTGTTCTTTTGAGAATGTATTTAAACAAATCCCTTTATATCCCCCTCCCCACCCCCCCCAACATATGTTAGGTAAAAACTTTAGATTTGTTTCTTACAAGGTGGAGTCATAAAATAAACTATTTTGCATGCGCTCTGAATGCACACAAAGTATCTATCTTAAACCAGAAAGTACATGGAATCCATAAAGACCCCTACATAATAGAATTAATATTCTATTTGCTGCATAGAAAATATTTTATTGTGATTCCTTTAGGAGGGGAAAATGAAGTGGTTTCACTTACTCTTTGAGCTAAATAAGTTAGGACAATAGGCCCAAATACTGCATTGAATTTTCTCATAATTTTGTTTTTTAATATTAAATACTGAGGTAACAAGTGATTTTTGAGGCTCTGGTCAGGTTCAGTTATCTGATCTAATTTTTTGTCCCTGGTAGTGGAACATAAAGAGTCTCTTTAGAGGCTATTAAAGGCTTTTGGTCCTCTGTGGCTAGGGACAGAAGTTACAAACAAACTGGTATAAATGATCAGAAACCAGTTCAAAACTGTAACACAAGAGACATTCAGTGCATATAAACTGCTTTCAAAATAGCCAAAACCAGTTTAAGATAAACCTAGATGGATATAGCATTAGACTTAACTGATTTAGGTTAAATCAGTTTATTGAACTTTTGTCCCATATCCTCTCTAGATTCAAGCTAACTCATAGTCCCCCCCAGCATCCCATGATGCTTTCCACTTGCCCCACAAACCTTCCCTCACAGGGTGGGTGGACTAGCCTTGGTCCAAACTGTCTACTCCAGCAAAGCATGAGGCATGCTCCAGCCCCTGCCACCCCCCCTCCCCCCACCCCAGCTTTTGGCTTGGGCCACTGCAGCCATGTGGCTACAGTTTGGGACTCAAAAGTGAATGTCTGTTTACCTGCTTATTGGTTCAATCTATGCGGTTTAGACTTATCTGCAAAGATTGAATTGATTCTGCCTTGGTTTTTTTGATGGTCTGTACTTAATCTTTATGAATAGAAGGTACCACCAGAATTGTTTTGAGGGTTCATCTCTTACTTGTCAATTCTGTCTACCTACAGACAGGAGAGTGGCTTGAAGAAAGTCATTCCATGACAGATTCCTAGTTGTTTAAGTCAGTTTCTGTTGTCCAAAATCCTCTTGCTGGCTCTATTCTGTTTACAACAGGAAGGAAAATTTCTAGCACAGAAATGTTCAAACTGAGTTTTTGTTGGCTTATAATACCCTCATTAGTACATCACTGGAGTGTATACACAGTTGGTTTATTCACAGAGGGGCTGTGCTGGTAGCAGACAGTGTACTGGGGGTAGTTTGATACCCTTGCCCTGAAAAAGTGTCTTCTCTCAACACAAATTTGTAGTGTAGAGCAGGCTTCAGTACTTCACTACAATGTGGTTAAAACAATTGATCATATCTACTGGATGTATAGCAGTAGTTCCCAATGTAAAACTGCATTTTATAAGTTCTGAATAGCTATGGAGCAATAGCATGGAGTGATCACTTTTGAACAAGTCTTTTTTAACAAAATGTACAAATGGTCTGTTTTTTTTTTTCTAAAAAGAAATACAAAGTTTCAGGAAAAGAAAAATACCAAAAACTGGCCACCTTTACACGTTACACTTATGATCCAGCTATGCCTTCAACCAATGAATGAAGTGATAAAACAAGCAAAGGGTACAAGGTTATTCCACTAAAAACCTGGAATAACTTTGTTGATTGTTCTAATTATACCATTGAAGCTAAGTACAGGCAGTCAAAGGGCCTGAGGCTGAAATAATTCAGTTTTTGCAGGTTAGCCTAAGCTGCAAAGATTAAATTGAAACAGAAGTGAGCAGACATTCAGGAAATGCAGCCACATGCCTGCATTGGCTCAGGCCAAAAGTCAGGGAGTGATAGAACATGTCTCTCTGGCATGTAATCAGTATGGGCTGTGTGTTTGCTTCCCCTTGTGGTGCCCCTAAGGTCTCTGGAATTTGTAGTCCAAAAATCACAACAGCAGAACTCTGCAGGACTGCACCTCACTTCCTCTTCCTGCTTCCAGGTACCTCTGGGATTTGTAGTCCACAGTTGCAGGCAGCAGTAAATATGAGCAGGGGAAGGGGTATTTAACCCCCACCTCCCTAGCCCCAGACCTCAGCTGGGGTTTGCTCCCCACCCCCCCAGGCTGGGCTGCATCCTCAGCCAGGCTTGAGTCCCACCCCTCCATCCTTGTCATCCAACCTTCACTGCTCCATCTAGGGAACAGAGGGGTGGGGGAAGCCCTGCTTTCTGGAGCAGATAGCACAGCCCAGCCCAGCTCAGCCCAGGGCTGCAAAAGCTGCTGGAAAGCTGGGAGACTGTCATTTAATTTGAACCAGGAAGGGGTCTGGGACAGAAGTTTCATAAACTGGCTTGACCCAAATCATTTAAGTCTGATACTACATTCAACCAGGTTTATCTTAAACCAGTTTCAGCCATTTTGAAACTGGTTTATGTGCACTAAGCTTCTGTTCTGCAACAAGTTTAAACCAGTTTCTGATCACAAACCAGTTTGTGTGTAACTTCTGTCTCTAGCCTAATTGAATGTGTGGCCAAGTGCTCCCCTGTGACTGGGAGTCTCATCAACTGAGAGTTTTCCACCTGAGAGGCTTGTGGCAGGCAGGCAGTGTAGTTAGCTGCAGTCGGGGAAAGCTGTCTCAGCTATGAGTCCCACACATCATGAGGTTCACAGTTGGGCAGTGTTCTCCCCACAGCCTCCACTGCAATCCCTGCACTTCATAAGGCTCACAGTCAGGAGCAATGTTTCCAAATTGAGGAATGCTATCCTCATTCTAAGGCCTATCAGCTGAGGGGTTTGTAGCTGCAGGACACATGCAGTGGGGGGCATGGCAGGAGGTACAATTTTATGGTTCATGCATTAGATCCCATTGCACCTTTCCTTGCATGTATAGGCTAAGTTCAGACAGTTAAAAAGCCCGAGGCTGAATCAATTCAAACTTCACAGATTAGTTTTAATTTAATAAATTGAACTGATAAGCAAGTGAACAGACATTCGCTTTTGATTCCAGAAATGCTGTCACATGCCTGCAGTGGCCCAGGCCAGAGACTAGGGGTGTTATAGCATGCACCTCTGCTAAGCTGGAATGGTCAGCTTAGGCCAAAATTAGCCCAACCACCCTGTGAGTGGGTGTTTTGTGGGAAAGGTGCAAAACATCCTGAGATGCTGGGGGGCTGAGTTAACTTAAATCTGGAGAGGATATGGGACAGAAGTTCAATGAACTGATTTAAACTAAATCATTTAAGTCTGATACTACATCTATCCACATTTATCTTAAACCAGTTTTGGCCACTTTAAAGGCATTTTATGTGCACTGAACTTCTGCTGTGTTATAGATTTGAACTGGCTTCCAATCACTTATACTGGTTTATGTACAATTTCTGTCCCTAGACGGGGCCCACTCGATAACACTTCTGGAAAAAAAAGAAGCCACTTTCAACATTTCTGTTCTGATCTACTGAAGTCCTGAAGACGGATGCAATGAGTTTTTGCAACGGTTTCTCAGTTAACTATTTGTTTTCTAACAGAAGTTGCTTGTAAAAAAATGTTACCTGAAGCACAGCTGGATAGATGATTACTCTATTTTTTACTCAGTGCTTGTTTTACACTTAATGATTCCTACCTCTCTTATGGCAAGATAGGAGTGACACCAAGGAGAAAGAAACCTAGGCTTCTTATGAGTTTTATCTTGCTTACCAGAGTTGGAATCCTATCTTCACCCTGAATTTTGGATTAATACACAATAAAAATTATACTGCTCTCACTGCTATTGTTCCTTTGGGCTTCTGCATATGGATACTAAAACTCTGTAATGTTCAAAGAATCCTTTATCAAGACTAAACACTGAACAGCTTCTAAAAGTTATTATGAAAGAAATGGGGTCATTACTGTAAACTCTGAGACCTTTTATTTTATTTTTTCAATAGCTCTCTATATAATTTTATTGTTGAAAATTTCTTGCCAATACTTTTTGATTGTTTTAAGGGACAAGTGACTGACCCTCTCGAGATTGTATTTTTTTATTATTGATTTTGACATTTCTCTTCTTCTAGCATGAACATCTGAGTGCTTAAAGGAGTGAACAGAGTACCACATTTTCAAACCTGTTTTCAACTGATCCAAGTCTCTTTTCTGTTGCAGTGAAGGAGAACTGAACATTATGTATTGTTCCTCCAAAAGGGCTCAACATTTTCTTATCCTCATTAACACTTAACTCCATAGTCTTATCACTACTGATAGCCCACTAGGGGATACCCCAACTGGCAAGCTCAGTAAGAAAATGTCAGTTTTATCATTTTTATTCTGTGCTCTTTTCATTTTATTTATGAACACTTCCTTCAGAAGTCATCTGCACACTTTATCTCCTGTAGGATATATTGGGTGATTGTTTTAGAGTCACTCTATAAAAGTGGCATAGAGGGGTTCTGCTTTCACTATCTCTCAACAATTTCCATAACCAGCAAACTGTTTGCTGATCTTAAACACAAAGAGCTTAATTTGACTGCCCAATGTGCAAACTCAGTATCAGCCCTGAGTCATGCTGGGATTTCTTTCTTTTACATCATCACTACTAATAAAAGTCATGATTGACAAACTAGATAAACTTTCAGGTTATCTATTATTATGGTAGTAGTGCTCAGAGTCCCATGGCTCTGCTTGCCATACAGCACAGTTTGTACAATGCACACATCTGTTTTCTTACATGAACAGATTACATTCTAATTTTGTAATAAGCCACAAGTGAGTTTAGCAAATGTTCAGAGAAAAATTAGGAGGGATGAGAAGGATAAGAACATAAGGTCACTTTAGCATCCACCATCCTGCAAGCACTTGAACGAGTGACTACCACCACAAAGAGATTTCTGTTTTAAAGATAAGTGTCTAAAGCAGGGGTGTCCAAACTTTTTGAATGTGGGGCCAGATCATGAACTTTTTATCACTCAGTAGGCCAGCACGCCATATTCAAAGACCTCACAGGAAGCGGTATCATATCACCGCCCCCTCCCCCCGAAACGAAAGTACAGTGTTTACTTTTGTTTCCCGTCGCAGCACCTCAGGTCTCAGAAAACAGCTTGGAGGACTGCATGGTGGTCCACGGGCCATATGTTGGATAAGCCTAGTCTAAAGGTATATTCAAGGCCACCATTCCAGGGGCTTCCTTGTCCACAACTCAATGATTCCAGTATAGTTAAGAGCTTTGTACTTTATCTCTGCCTTCAACACTTTCTCTGACCTTCTGCCTAAAGAAGGCAGGCAGAGAGGAATTAAAGTATTTATTAGTCTGTCCTGTGTCTCACTGGTCACGTTTACAAGAGATGATGACTGCACAGTAGCCCATGACTACTACACAGTAGCATCACATGGCAGTAAACATGATGCAATGTTACTGCACAGTAGTCATGAGCTCTCCCCCAACTCCATCGTCCATAGTTGTGTTTCATTCCTTTGCGTGCATTTTCAACATGGCTTATTAAGGTCAAGTCAGTTTTTTCCTGGACATATCTCATTAGATGGAGAGTAAATGGAAATTGTTATAAGATATGTCTAGATAGAACAATTTTAACAATATATATATATCTATATATAACAATTTCCATTTGCTCTCCATCCAATGAGATATGCCCAGGAAAAAAAAAAATGACTTGATTTTAATAACCCATGTTGAAAATGTACACAAAGAAATGAAACACAAATATGGATGATGGAGATGGGTGAGAGGGGGTGTGTGGAACAGACATATTAGTATCACATTAGGAACTTAAACCTAATACAAACAAACATAAGAATCCTTTTCCTATCAAAGGTTTCTTTTCTGAAAGATTCTGCATAATCCATTCCCTTTTCACAATCATGGGTTCTAACTGCCTACTCTCACAAAACTACTAGAACACAAGGAACCCTCTTCCCCCTCCCAACTAAGCACCAATGGTTGTCACATACCATTTCATGTCTGAACTTATAAAAAAAAATCATTTAAAAACTGCAAATGATATTCAAAGGTCCCACCTTGAAAGACGTTCTTTCAAGACTCTTCCTCTTCACTTCCAAATAGCACCCCAAAGTCATCATCAAAAGCAAGGTCTCCTCTGGTCAGCACAAACTAAGCAGAACCAGGCCTTTCTAAAAGAAACCAAACAAGCCAAAAAACCTAGAACAAAACAAATGCAAAGCCTACTAACATATCTCCACCACTATCAACAGATCTACAATAACACCATAATACTATATGGATCCTACACATTCTTATCTTAACATGCAGTATATGCATCCTTATTGCAACTATGTGGGTGAAATCAAGCCATTACTATATGTCAGAATGAACTTACACCCAAAAAAGGTTGGAAAAAAAAAGAGAAAACTTTTTTTTTTTTTTTTTACAAAATTCACTACTCTCTCACAATTCTCTTCCTAAAAGGAAATCTAAAAATGTACATTGAGAAGACAGGCTTACAAACAGAAATTCCTAACATTACAAGACACCAAAAAGTATAGATTTAACATAGACATTGTTGTTTACCTCTCCCTCTGCTAACTGCTCTTTGTTCCACAGGTGTAACTGCCCAATTTCCTTTCAAATGTTCAACTATTAACATACTTTGGTTAAAACTAAGCCACAGTTCTTACTCATACTTAGAGATCTACCTGAGTCTCAGGAAGCAAAAGTGATTTTCATGGGTGGCTCACAGCATGCAGAGTTGATTTTGTGGCATTTTCACAGTGAGTCTTACTCTCACCTACCCCTTGCTGATCATTGGCTGGGGGGACAGTGGCCCTGCCCCCTCACATGGATTAGCTGAGAGGGCTGTCCATCATGTAACCCTGCTCCTTACCACTGATTGGCTGCTCCCCTTCATACCAGCGGCTCTCCCATTCTCCCTGGGGGGCTGTGAGGCCAGCCTGCAGCAGCCATGGGGACTGCAGGCTTCCACTGGGGAGTCAGAATTTCATTTTTAGTATTTTTTTTTTTATCTCAAAGACAATGCCTGATTTCACAGTTTCTGCAAAATATGTGAAATTGCGAATTAAGTTGGTCCCTACTCATACTATCTTAGACTGTGACTGATTTTGCCCAAGATTTGATGAAGGGAACTTAAAGCCTGAAAACTTGGTTCCTATCTCTCCCAACTATACAAGGTGATCCAATAAAAGATACAACCTCAGCTCAGATATCTACTGTATGATTGTCTACATCCACACTCTTACTAGCATATAAGTGGTCTGCAGCTAATTTTCTAAGCAATAAACATTATAGATAGCAGATTCCTTAGGGCCATCTCTACATCACCTTACCCTAACATTTAAACAAAAACACTTAATTTCTCTGAAGTAATATCCACCCTCTTTTTTCAGGTCCAGAGTCTAATTAGTCTTAGCTGCAATTGATCATCTTCCTAATGGAAATACCTCCCTGAGTTGACTCTGAAAACACTTACTGAGATCTAACAAGAAACAGAAACAGCATTCTGAATCAAAGGGAACTTTTCTCAGGATAATCACTGAGTTGACAGGAATCATGTATCATTACTACAGGGACCCTTTCAGGGGAAATCAACAGATCCAGCGACCCTGTCACACCCTTTCTTTGTCCTTTCTCTTTGGAAGTGGTAGTGCTAGTAAACACAATAAAACCTTTCTGAGCAATTAAGTAATCAGATATGTCCCAAAGTACACACAATGAGTAGCCCAAATGAAAAATTAAAAGTGTTGTCACCTTCCACAAGAGAATCCCACTTTAAATTTAAATAAAATAGAGCAAAACTTTATGCATTCTCAGATTTGCACAGCAGAGAGCTCATTCCCATCATTATGTTAGGGTGCAGCTTTGCAAAGGGTTTGAAATAAAATGTCAATCACATAATATCCTCAATACAGATATAGGAAAAGTTTCTTCTTAAATTCTGAATGTACAAATATTCCTCCCTCCGCAATATTAAAATATCATGAAATTAAAGAAAGCTTATTTGAGTGATCTTGCAACTTTTTTACTTGATTTTTTTCACTCTTTCTAAGCAGGCAGGGCTAAAAAGGTAAAATATTGAAAAATAGGTAGCAGAGCATTACCATGATACAATCAAGTAGATTACAGGACACAACTGAGTAGCAACATTTGATTACTGAAATTGCCTAATTCTCTCTTAGCTTTGATTGGCTAAATGATAACATCTAAGTCTTGTACTTTTGAGGCCGTGCATTGCACAGCAAGTGTGAAATCTTGAATTTCCACATAGCATAAAGGAAATGTAAGAGTCTGTTTCTGCGACTGTTTTTGGAAGATTGCTCTACATGGAGTGGAATAAGGTTAAAATGAAAAAAGACCTATGTTTGTGCCTTTTTGTTGTTCCCTCTCTTAATTGTCTTAAGACACTGCAGACATCTAAACCAGATTCTTGGACTCATTCTCTGCTCCAAGCTGATGCTTCAAAGGCAGTGAAACAACCCAGGACCTCTATTATCTTCACTTGTTTTTACAGGGGGTCAAAGCCTGACTGGAACCATAGCATAAATATTCAGTAAAGAATATTAGGGCCACCCTATTCCACATTTCTATATATGTATTGTCCAGGCAATTATGGCAGACTTCTTCCTCCCAGCATGTATTTAATGAAATATCTTTTTCCCCCCATTTAACCTACTATTTAAAAGGTAACTATCAAGGGCTCTGCTTTTTTCTAAGTGTCTAGATTTCATAACAATTTGGTAAATGTTCTGCGACAGAGTGTCACAGATTCACTGAAAACCAAGTTGCCTTTGGGGTTCAAGTTGTGGCATAGCAATATAGGAAAGGAGGGTTCCAAAACAAGACCCTCTTGTGTTAAGGTCTCTTTATAGCTAGGGTGAAGCTAGTTTGAAAGGAGGGTTGGAAGGGACATGCATAAATATTCTCCCAAATTAGATTCACTCATGTGGTGTTTAATCTCTTCTTATAGCTAGTGTGAACCTGGGGTCTGACATTTTCATACCTATTTATATTATAGTATTTAATATACCATATTTACTCCAATTTAAACAAAGTCCTCTCCCCCTGCATTAGCAAGGGGAAAAAAAAATCTCCTTGTCTTATATTTGCATATAGGAAAACCTCCTCATTAAATACATTATGTATCATTAAATTGCTGCCAGAAAAGTTCAATATGGAAAACCAGTTATGGGAGTGACTGAATGCAGCCCACACTACGCATACATGTAAGCCACATGGTCCATATTGGGCAGATATATAGATGGGAACTATTACACTTAATTTTAACTGTGGTTTAGAGAGGCAGATGACATAGTGAGATGAGTCCAGTCACAACTCAACAGCTTTAATAGGATATGCAATAGCAAAGATTTTGTTGTATGAAAAAAGACCATGCTTACGTAGTCTTGGATCCAGGGAAGAAACAGGTCCACTCTCCAGGTTTCTCTGTTCCTCTAGGGGCTTGAATTGGTTTGCTGAGCTCTAGATAATTCTAAATTCTGAAGTCCAAAATGTAGAAGTCCAAATTTCTTTCCAGCCTACTTATAGATGGCTGGTTTTGATATTCCAATGAATGACCTCTGATTGGGTTTATTTAAATTTATTTGTCTCACTGAAACTTTTGAAACTGGATTAAATCAGTATTTGTGTAGACCTGGTAGATGTCAGTGGGTTGGTATTTATATCCTTGAGAAAGCTGAAGGAGCAAAAAAGAGGCCTCCTATCAGACTGGTCCTGTTATTTTTCACCTTAGTTTATGGTCTGGCAAGACTGTTTGGTTTTTACAACTTATCTAAGTATTCTAACAAAAATAAATCTGTTATAGCAAAATAACATTCAATACATTTGACTACATCACTATATCTATTACTACTTCTAATTATTTTAAGATGAAGCTATAATATAGAGTATTTGGATCACATGATATGGGATCTTTTTTATAACGTTTGCTTTTAGGCCTTGTGCTCTGTTTGATTGTCTAATTAAACATATGAATGGCTCCCTTTGCTTCACTAACCAACCTAGTTGTTACACATTCAAAAGTTTATGCTTTTTTTCATTCAGACACAGGCCTCTGGGGCCTTCTGCCTTAGTCACATTGCTGTAGCTTAGGCCTAGACCTCTTGAAAATGGCCAAGTCTGACAAAAGTCATGGCTAATGCTGCACAGGCGTATATACAGCCTACACAACCTATCACAAAGCTAGGTCAGTGCAGTCCATCTCAATAAGATACAGTGTCCATTGTACACAGGCCTAATCAGCACCAACTCTTTTTCAACTCATGGTGAACCACTACACTGAATATAGATTCATAGATTCATAGATGTTAGGGTCGGAAGGGACCTCAATAGATCATCAAGTCCGACCCCCTGCATAAGCAGGAAAGAGTGCTGGGTCTAGATGACCCCAGCTAGATACTTGTCTAACCTCCTCTTGAAGACCCCCAGGGTAGGGGAGAGCACCACCTCCCTTGGGAGCCCGTTCCAGACCTTGGCCACTCGAACTGTGAAGAAGTTCTTCCTTATGTCCAGTCTAAATCTGCTCTCTACTAGCTTGTGGCCATTGTTTCTTGTAACCCCCGGGGGCGCCTTGGTGAATAAATCCTCACCAATTCCCTTCTGTGCCCCCGTGATGAACTTATAGGCAGCCACAAGGTCGCCTCTCAACCTTCTCTTGCGGAGGCTGAAAAGGTCCAGTTTCTCTAGTCTCTCCTCGTAGGGCTTGGTCTGCAGGCCCTTGACCATACGAGTTGCCCTTCGCTGTACCCTCTCCAGGTTATCCGCATCCTTCTTGAAGTGTGGCACCCAGAATTGCACGCAGTACTCCAACTGCGGTCTGACCAACGCCCTATAGAGGGGAAGTATCACCTCCCTGGACCTATTTGTCATGCATCTGCTGATGCACGATAAAGTGCCATTGGCTTTTCTGATGGCTTTGTCACACTGCCGGCTCATGTTCATCTTGGAGTCCACAAAATATGTTTTGACTGTTCATGTTTTGACACTCTTCACTGCCACAGCTGAGCAGCACCTTTTCCATTTCCAATTATTCCTGTTTCTTCACCAACCTTAAATGTCTAGAAAAGAAATCAGCAAATGTCTATGTAGATAAGATGATGTCTAGGTCAATAAGAGGCTGTGTTGCCCCCTCATTTGGCCCATCACATGCGATTTGTGTGACCCTACCCTCCATGAGGTGGAGCCATACCAGGGATCCCAGGAATTGCCTATATGCAAATTAGTACAGGTATGTTTATTTTAAGGTCAGTGCTTTTTGGTCCTTTGTGTTTCAAATTTGCCCCTCACTTCCATGTACTAAGGGAGCTTGAGCAGGGTCTGACAGTAAGGGGAGGAATGGGACTACAGAAGGAAGAAGTTGAGAGGTAGAGGGCAAAGGGGCCACTAGACCACCCCCAGCCCCTATTTTCCCTGCTGTAGCAATGAGAGGGGGACAAATTCAAGACAAACCTCTGATAATTAGATTCTATACCTGAAAAATTATAACAAGTTTTTGAATTTTCAGTTTATAGAATCTAATTATTCAGGGATCATCTTCAGTTCAGGATCATCTAAGACTTGAGTAAATTGCAAAAATGTATTTTTTTAATGTTATGATGTCACTAGAAGATACTCAAGTGTGGTATTTAGCACAAATTCAAGGCATAGGCTACTTTTAATGGAGAAATAAATTCATCTATAGCAAAAGTATCTGATATGAATGGCCCATCAGGCTAGAGGGATACCAGGTGTCCCAGGAAGACCAGAAATTTCTGATAGTTGAGGTTACTCATGAGCTATTCTAATAATTTTGGGTTTGTGGAGAGGGATAGGCACCAGCTTGGAGGCGTTTTAGAATCTAGGTATGATAGAATTAGGGTCTTATAGATCCCAGGCTTTGAAAGGTCAATGCAGCCAGGGCTAACAGAATCAGCAGAAAGGATGAATTCTGGAGATACAGACAGACTTCTCAGGAAGGGTAGGGTATAGCCAGTTGAAAAATGGGTAAAAATCTTTTCCTGTCATTTTATTTTTGCCTCCAAACCCATGGTCAGTTTTGTTTAAAGAATTATTTTCTCCTACATGATAAATACTTTGTTGTTTTGATTCCTTACTGATTGCCTCTGGAAGAAGTGATATTCTAGGACCTAAATTTTCTTCCATAACCTAATAGAGAGGCCATCCAGGGCTGCTTGGTATGCCCTTGAGGCAGCTGCAAGGTCCAGAACAAGGTCAGTGGAGCTGGGGCTTGCTGTTAAGGAAGCTTGATGGGAAGGATTTATCCCAGTGCACCTCAGTGTGTTCTTTGGGAACAGCAGTGGTACAATAGGGAGAAATTTGGGGCTTTGGTGATCCCCAATGGATGGGTTTGTGACACTGAGGATTGGAGTATTGGGAGGGAGTGGTCTACAAAACTAGAAAGTTATTATTCAAAGTGCTTCAGGTTTGTGTGTTACTCACTGGTGTGTGTGTTTTAGACATCCCCTTCTGTGCCAAAAAAATATGAATTATTACAGGCGCTGGTACAAAACTTTGGCTCTGGAGCTAGTGCTGTAGCAGTTCATGCTTTTAGCTCCAGACTTCCCAGGTTCAGTCCCTGATGCGTCAGCCAAGAGGGCAGCTGTCACATATATATTAAATTATATGGTTCATAAATTGGGGATACAAGTTTACATTTAATGAAATTACTGATGAAAACCTTTATAACCAATCTCCATTTAACCGACACTCAATTAAATGAAGGGCAGTCACATCAAACAATAACAAGCATGCCCCATGAATTATTCTCCTTGTTATCTCAAACCCAACACTTCAGGGGAAAAAATAGGAGTGTATTATATTTCCAGAGGCAAATTTAGAGAAGTGGGGAGGAGGAAGATAATACCAGCCCCAACCTTTTTCAATATACAAGTCACACCAAAACAAGACTCCAGCAATTGCTTACATTTTAAAGCTATCCAGATTTCTGTACTTCCTGTTTTCAGTCAGAAGTAAAAGTTGAAAAACACTGAAAGAATGACCTGTTCTTTGATATTTCTAATTCAGCTGAGACTAAGATATATGGAAGGTTTGCTGTATGAGATCTTCAGCCACAAATGGTTAAACACTGAATAAGTATCTAAACTTTTAGGTAATTATTCAAACACTTGAGCTTTGGTCTACACCTTTGAGATACATCTCTCATTAAACAATTAAAAATTGAAATATTCAAGAGATACCGTGGCCCAAAGGTTTTAGAATAGATTTTTTTTTTTAAATGAAGTATACAGTGAGGTTACGTAAAACTTTTATAGAAGTCATTTCTCTGAATGGGACCTGGGCCATTTTGTTATGTAATCAGAAACAGAATACCAGACATTTAGGAAGACTTATAAAATTAAGAAAATCCATATGGACACTTAATAATCATGCCATATACATTATTTGCACATATGTTTACAATGTTTAGACTATAAAAGTTTAATCAAAGAATGTGTTTAATATTATTTTATAACTGGCAATTAAACAAAACAATCACTTCTCGATAACGGTCTACAGTATTTTATATTGAATTCTAATTAAGCATTTACAGTACTGCATTATTTTATGAGGCTATAACTTTGTTCCCAAATGAATAAGTGATGAGATCGAAGGACAAGTAGACCAACCTGATGAGAGATGAAAATCATTTGCTCATAAAACAGTTCAAAGGAACCATTACCTTTACCATGCTGCAAGGGTTGTGCTTTTAAAGCCTGGAGATCATTGAAAATGTTGATTCTCTAATTTTTGGCTCAGTCAACCTAACCTGCATGCACACTACCAAAGCCCTGATAAAGTTTCCTCTGCCTGGATACTCATCAGGCCACATTACTTTTGTTCCATTGTACAGGGCCTACGTGTTCCTAACATCCCTGAGTCTGTGTATGATTCAGGACTCGGTCCTTGCCATGTCTGGCATACTTCATTGGCATAGAATTTCTTTCTGATATCTCTGTACAGAAATAAGTCTAGATGTTCTAGGACCCTAGGATCAATGCTGACAGTGTCCCCCTTCTCCTCCAAAGAGCTGTAACTTAATCACACTATTTCTGAGAGGTGCAACTCTGAAGAAACTCTGTTTGCAGTCAGTTTACATTTTCAGGGCTATACGATTGTGAATCACACATTATTTTTTTATTTTAGATAGCAAAAAAACCCAACTCCCCCCCCCCCCCCCCACAAACTTACAACATTTAGGTAAAAGAGTGAAATAATATGCATCACCCCATCCTTGGTTCACTTTTGTCCCTAAAGTTGTTTTAGGATTTGGTCTATGGAGGCTAGGATCCTACTCCTGCATATGGGTTATCAATTGAAACAGTCTCTTTCCCTTCTGCACTCAGCTCACCCTACAGTCACAGAAGCACCCCTCTTGCTATGAAAGAACCCTGCTTGTATGCATGTATGAAAGACCCTTTATTTTTAATCTTTCATTCCATGTTACCCATGTCTTTTTAAACCTATGGAATGTCACACTCTCCACTTCCTTTCCTGTTTTTCAATTTTCCATTATCTATTCCCTTATTTAAGTAATACTCCTTCAACAAAAGCATTAGGGTTACCAAATCATTCAGCTTGTTCTGTAGCTTTTTCCAGACATGATGGATAATACATTTTAGGGATGTTGTCCACTTAGAGTTAATTCAGTACACATTAAGGTGTTCAGTCATGCTGCTGTTTCATAATATTAACCAGAAGTCATGAGATGTACATAGATATTTCTTAGAATTTATGTTATAATGAGAGTCAGAAGAAGGGCTGCCATTTGACAGCAGTGCATCATCCTATGCAGATATACTCGGTGAAGAGGAGTCAAAATTTGGTTTTTCCTCTGCTTTTCAGGCAGACAATCTATGACTTGTCCCTTCCTCAAGAAACGTTACAAGGTTCCTGTTCAGCCCATTGCAAAGCAAATAACTGAATTTCAAATCTAAGAGAAAATAAATGGTTAAAAAGATAGGCTGAAGTAACTACTCCGTGGAGATTATTTAAAGCACTTAGTTGTGGTTGAACAAGTAAAAGTAAGGTTTTTGACTTGTCAAGAGGGACCATGTAACCTTTTGGGTATTGTAAAGCTTACACAGGTATAAAATTCCTCTTATATATTGTTTCATACCAAATTGCTGAACATAGGTAGACTTAGCCAAATCCTCCTCACCTCACAAATTTAAATGTGTGACTATTAGTGTAAAACGGCAAGATTGGAGTATTATACTGAAAAAAAATAATTTTACTGTTGAGGGAAAGGAATTTTAAATAATCTGTTTAAATTGACTGTTCCTCTCCAGTCTTTTAGGGTCCCCAGAGCTCTTCCAGTTTCTTTTATGGCCCGGGACTATTTCAACCTCAGACTTACCAGAGCAGCTTTTCTAGCCTGCTCTCCCTTTTTGTCCTGTTTATGTCCCTTCAGCACCTTTCCATGTTAGCCATTTTACCTCTTCCAATATGCCAACATGGGCAATAACAACTAATGATGCTAAAGACCTTCTTCTCTCTCCTGTAACCAACCTTGGCACTTAACCCCTCCTTCTCTTTGCCCAGGCTAAGGGTCTAACTCAAGTCATGCAATATTATAACAGCAATCTGAACATGGATAACAGAAATATTACAGTAAAACATGTAGTCTGCCATACCTCTCCCTCCTTTAAAAATGACCCGAGTAATATCAAGTGACCAGTGATCTAGGGAAGTTCAAGCCCCCTGCTTTTTTCCAGCACTAAGTACAACAGCAATTACCTATCCATTACAGGAGAAACAAAAATAAGAAAGAGCTAAATGAGAATGAAAGAAAGGGAATCCAAATGCTCTAGAGGAAGGGATAGTGAAAGAACAAAAAATTTAGAAGACAAAATGTTTATTCCTGAGGCTAAGATATTAAACTGAAACATAAGTTTTGTTCCATGCTATATTTGACATGTAATTTTAAACAAAAATCACTGAGGAGCACTTCCAGGTTCAGTTCCTAATAGGCAATACATTTAGGTGCTTAAATTGGAAAAAAAACAAAACAAAAAAACCCAAACCAAACCAAACCAAAACAAAACTCCACCATAGAAACCTTGCTTAGCTTGTACTCCAATGTTCACCTTGAATTTTCCCAAGCACTTGAAGCAATTGTTGGATAAAGTACCTTTGGGACCATCTACAGGATTCCACCCTCAAAGTGTTCATGTTCCCCCTTTCACTGCCTTTCTGTCCCAATGGGCACATCTACACATTGGGCAGACTGTGTAGTTGTTATTTAATGACTGTGCAGTAACTGGCATTACTGTGCATTTCCATTGCAGAATGGTTATTTTTAGCTGCTACTTGTTGCTACGGTGCAGTAGCATCACTATCATGGTTCATACCCAGCAATGCTACATCACCATAGCAACAAGCTATGGCATAGTAGCTCATTGTTACGGCAACATACAGTGTCATGTAGACATGTCCAATGAATCTTTAATTCTTTTCTAAACAGTGAAACTGCTTCAAGAGAAGGAGAGAATAGTGCCTCCACACAGCCTAGTCTAGTTTGGAGGTTTAGACACTTTCTGGACAGGCAGAAGAGACTGGGTTTGAATTACACCAATGAAAAAAAAAAAAAAGAAACTATACCAGGCTTTTCCACATAATTACATGTGGAACTTCTAGGATATTTTTAAAAAGAGGAGCCATCACCTCCTGCTGTTCTATTTTAGGAAACAAAAACAACCTTTCCTCTGTTTTTCAAAGAAAGGGCATAGGTACCTACCTTTGGGTTCAGGTCTGAGGATCACAAAAAAAACAAGAGGTATTCCCTGGAGCATCCACGCTCTGGAGAGCTTTGGGAGCTCAGAGATATCAATGTGCACATGTGGATTTTAACTGTCTCACTGCTGAATGTGTTGGTTCTTTTGGACTCTATTCAAAGACTCCTAATTCTCCTTATGTACTTTAAAGGAGGTCTATCTCCCTAATCCAGGACCATGAGCTTGTGGAGCCACAGTAGTAGCAAATCCTAGCGTTGATATAGAAGGCTACCCCATGTCTGAAAGTAAACTCCAAACCTAGAAGTATATCAGTGATTCTGCTCCGGCCTGTCCCTGTCTGCCCACTTGCAAGCCTTTGGTCAGTGATATTATGGCAAAAGCACTTCTGGCCACCACCTGGGCCAAACTGTATCATCCCCTCTGTCCTTTCAGGGTCCCACCCTGCTATCTTACTTGCCATGCTTTGATGTTATAAATTGACAGGGAGGCTGTCTCTAGAGGGCAAAGAAGGCAAGCCTCTGTCTGGCCCCTGGCCTTGTTCTATTTTACTCTGGCTGAGACCTTTAGCCTAGGTCCACTGTTCCAGGACCATACGCTCTTGGGTCCCAGCTCTGGCCATGCCCTTGCAGCTCTGGGCCCCTTATTTCTTCTTTAGGCCCTTGTGGTCTCTGTGCTTCTTGGCCCCTGGTCTCACTCTCTACAGTCTCTGGACTTTTATCGCTAATCTCTGCTTTTCAGCACCAGAATACTTCCACCAACAACAGCATGTAGGATCTGGGGTGTCCCTAGGCACCTTTCCCAGTGACATCCTCTGCCCTTACAGCCACAGTCTGGTCCTTGGGTATAAGCAAAAACCATAGCATTGAGTATCTGCTCTAAACTGAAAGGTTCCCCTCCTGGAGTTAACCTTGCTCTGTGGAAGTCCTTGCCCAAAGGGCCTGATCCTGTTCAGGATGCAGGGTTTCCTCCACCACTACTGCAGCTCTAAGACCTTCTTCTGCAGCCCACCATCGTTTCTTTGGGTTCTTCAGCCTACCTGCTACCTGGAGCTCTTCTCCCTGCAGCTCTTACAGCCACACTGCCCCTCTGGCTTGGGGCTTGTGCTTATATGTCCCTTCCTGGGTCACCTGACCCTCCTCCTGCACCCCAGGCCTGTCAGTCATTTCTTACACATGGGCTGAGAGGCCATTTTGTTCCAGGGCTTCCTGCCTGTGTTAGCTTGTTTCAGGGGTTGGGGATGGCCAGTTATCCCTGTGCTCTCTCCCTCTTTTAGTAATGGTGTAGGAGCCCCATTACACTTGTTGTCTAATGTACAATAATGGTTGCCATGTTCAAGGTCCAGTGGATATTTTAAGTATATCAGCAAGTCCAAGTGAACTTACTTGTGCTGAGGCACATGGGTGCCAGGATTTCCACCCACTGCAGTGTAGACAAGCACTGAAAGTTACACCTAAGTAATGCTTAGCACTGTAGCAGTGAAGTCTCCATTTGGATCTAGCACCTCATCAGTTCTGTGAAACTGAAACAAAAAGCAGAAACAACGTCGTTACCACTTTTTATCCATCTGTTTTGTCTGTGGCAGCATTTTTTCAAATAACTAAAACTTACTTTCAAATATAACCCATCTACCCTACATTTTTCAAAAAATAAGAGCATCAAAACATCCACCCTGGCCACTGCTCAGTATAGGAATCAGCACTTTAAGATGCTATGTATGTGTATCTAGGACTGCAGAAAAATCTATTATGCTCTATTATGATTTCTGAGAAGTTGATATGTGACCAGTTGGCATTTGCTGAAAGACAAGAACTACTCAGACAAACTAAGGGCTTTACTGTCATTTAAAAAAAGAAAAAGCCCCTTCCTATGCCGTCAGTAGGAAGTGGTTTAAAGCCCACATTACATTTTTCAAGGGAAGAATATCAAAATCATTTTCTAACCATTGGTATTTTTTCAGAAATTTTCTTTTTCTTTTTTTTAAAGCAGTTCTATATGAAATACTTGATAATGCCAATACATACATAAAAATGGATGGGTTAAAAATTGCACCCGCCGCAAAACTTTGATATTTCCTGATGCATATTTTTGGAACACAGATTTGAAGTGGTATTTTTTCACTTGTTTTTTTTTTTTAGAAGAAAATATAGGAGAAGTTTGTTTGTTTGTTTGTTTTTTTAATTATAAAAAGGATGAAAGACCTCAAGGTTCAAACACTTTACACTTTATAATGTAGAACCATAGAGTGCCTATGCACGTGCTGTGACACATTTCAGGCAGAGCGTATCTGCCGGAGTGTTGTAATTAGAATGCTGCAGCATCCTTCAGTGTCACGTGTATTTCCTGTGTTTCAGGTGGCAGAGGTGCTTTAACTAAAACTCATCAAACAAGCTTTAGTTAAAGCACCCTGTGGCCATTTTGAAACACAGGATGCTGAATGCATGTGACACTGCATCAGGTTAATTAGAGAAGCTGTGGAGGAGCCATGCCTGTCAAAATATTTAGAATAGCCTTTTACCAAACCCAGCTGTTGATCCCAACAAAGATGTGGAGGCCCTGTCTGTAGTGTATGTACACAAGAATGGTGCTGATTTCTAATGAACATTTAAACTGTACATTAGAACCCATGCCCATACTTTACTTTACAAATTCCATAGGGACTTAGTCAAATAATTAATGTGAACTTTCCTTTAAATCAGGGGTGGGCAAAATAAGGTAGGCGGGCCATATCCAGCCCACAAGCTGATTGGATCTAGGCCACAGGCAGGCACCCACCAATTAATTGTATCTGGTCCTGCCAGCAGCTCCCCCTGCTGTACTCTGCATGGGGCCCGAGTCTCACCTGGGGCAGCACCTGCCCACTTTCACTTGGTACAGCACCTACTATGCTGGAGGTTGCCAGTCCCAGTCAGCAGGCACAGCTTCCTGGCAGGGCTGCTGCAGCTCCTCAGAGAACTGCTGGGCACCCCCAGCCTTCAGTGTCTGCTACTCCTATCCATGCTGCAGTGCTCTGGACAGCAGGTAGAGAGGGGAAGCTGCAGAGTTGAGGAGAGTGGGGTGGATTCTACCTGCAGTTCACTTTGGTCCTGCTTATGAATGGTTGGGTGGGGAAGCATGTGGAAGGAGGAGAGGGCATGAAGGAGCTTAGCTGCTCACAGAGCCCCACTGGGCAGGCACAGGACAGGCAGGCGGGGTGGGAGCAGCAGCAGGAGCCAGTGTGAACTTAGTGTGGCCCTACCAGGAAGTCATGTGGGATTAAATTATCACCAGCAGCAGCAGGAGCCAGCACAAACTTGGGTGCAGCCCTGCTGGGCAGGTGTGAGACAGAGACCAAGAGAACTGGTGGTCCCAGGCTTGACTCTCTGTCCCTCCCTCCCTCCCCTCTCGTAGGGGCTTCTCTTGCTGCCCACTGGTGGCAGCTGCTGTCCTGCCCTTTGCAGCACACTGCGAGCCAGGCAGGCAGTGCCAATCCCCCTCCCCCTGCCTGCGGAGGGGCTGGACTCAGCCATGTCACAAACAGTGGGTAGGGGAGAGGCAGGTGGGGGGGAGGAAGCCCCCCACATGCGCACACTCAACCTACCCACACCCCAACCACACCCCACACTCCCAAACTACATACTCCCACAATCACACACACCCCTCCACATACAGTATACAAGCAAACACCTGCCAAAAGGAATATGTCTTGGGCAAGGGAAGAGACTTCTGGTGGCAAAAATCAGGGGTTAGGAGGTGAGGCTTCTCATCAGAAGATGGCAACCACAGGGTGAGGAACTTGTTAAGGGGAGAGGCTACCCTTGCAACCCTCAACACTTCACCAAAACTAATTCAATGGCCCTCCAACTGAAATAATTGCCCACCCAGCTTTAAATGCAGATGACTGAAAAGGGTCCATTTAAGGGTGCAATTAACTCTTTAGATAATACGATCAAACAAAAAAGATGCAATAAGGAGTTTGCAACCTATGCCAGCATTCTAATGTTTGGTAATGTGAGTGCATGTGCTGTAAATATACATAAATACAGCTGTGTATTACCCTCTTGAATGGAAGAATAATTGTTATGGAAAATTCCTTTAAAACTCATCAGTGAATAAGTTAGGAAGCCTGGAGCAATTTCAGAATATTCTCACTTTCTTTATACACATATATATTTGGGTTCATTTATCATAAATGTTTTATATATATAAATAAAATTTAAGTTATGATAAATGACCCCAAATAGAGGGTCATCCACTACTGCACTGCATATATATATATATATATATACACACACACACACACACACATACACGTGTAGGAAGAACAATATATATATATATATATATATATATATATATATATATGTGTGTGTGTGTGTGTGTAGGAGTATGTGGAGGAAGAACAATATATTTATGCAGTGCAATAGTGGATGACCCTATTTGGGGTCATTTAACATAACTTGAATTTTAAATAGTGTACAGCATGGATTCCAAACAAAATAATGGAAAGTGGGAGAAAAAGAGAATAAAATTAGATTTAATGAGCAACTGAAATTCTGATGATTTCTACCCAATTTGGCAAAACACGTATAAGAAAAATCTGCTATGCACTGATATATAAGATTTATAGAGAAGTAACATATTCTCTGACATTATAGTTAATGAATAGCTAGTGGGAGAGTCAAATATTTCTATATTTATTAACTTATTCATTTTATTTATCCTCTAACTAGCTATGAAATAAATGAAGAAGGGAATTGGAATTTACTGCAAAGTTAGGCAAAGTTTTGGCTATCTCAAACATGGGGAAGATTTACCAGACTGGACATTAAGCTGCATAATAATACAATATTATATTGTTATGTTTTGATAAACTTATAATAACATTTGGTCATCATCATAAGTTGGTGGTGGTGTTTTTTTCCTTCCCTCAAGAAGCCTTCCCTCAAGAAGTGGATTAGCCTATTATTTTAAAGCTTTTAGAAAATGAGTATTTAAAAATCCATGAAATACATAGTATTGAATTGAGCTAGATTATGTCAGTCTATGCACGATTACATCAATTTTAAGTTGACAAATCATTATGTTGCATAATGTCAAAGTGCTCCTGATTCATCAATCATCCTGAATTAAGATGTGTTTTTCTGTTAAAAAAACTGTACTTGAAAAGGAATTACATGTTTCAGATGGAGAAATCTTGTACTTCTCAAATATAGATTCATTTGATTTCTCAAAATTATCTGATGTCCTCTAAAGTCATTCATTTTTGCATATATTGTAAACCCACCCATCATATCTTGTAATCATTATCTAACCTCGCATAACCTCATAGACATCTATAAAATAGAAAAATACTTTCTGCTGCATTTTTACAGAAACTAAATGCAGGGTGGGGGCAGGTGAGGATGGAGGTTAACCTTACAACACAGAGACCAAGGTCTAGCTCCATTTCCATCTCTATGAAGGCTAGGATTTAGCTGCTGCATGTATAAAATGGTCTGAGGAGAAAGCACTTCTTTTCTACAAGGGGAGGTTCATAGCTCCCCTGTTTTGGAAATGCACAGGCTAGTGTGCCTCCAGAGTACACAAGCCCCAAGCTGACACTGGATGTTGATAGCCTGGAGACCCAAACAGCACCCCAAGCTACATTCTGACACTCAGAGAAGACATCTATACATTGGTGGCCAAGAAGAAAAAAAAAAAAAGCACAGTATAAACAGGACTGAGAAGAAGCAGTTAACTACCTCTACAGGATGGAAAAGGACACCTACCCAGTCTATTAATATGCTGAGCAAGGACACATGGGTACTCCCCTCAGCACCATCTTCCCAGATCTTCCAGACATGATTGCAGAGCAGCTCATTGTTCTGGACTTGCCACATAGTTGAGAACATCGGGGATGGTGAGTTAAAAGAGCTGCCACAATTCAGAGTTGGGACATGTGACTGGGGAGAGGACAAGCAGATGGAAGCACAGGAAAGGTGCGGGTGTCCAAGGGAAATGGAGGAGAGCTCTAGTACAAAACACACCTTTGTATGTGCTCTTCCCATAAAGTCCACAAACACAATAATTTAGCTTGGGAACCTTCTCCCAGAAGTGCCCCTCAGCCACATCTTAGGCAAGATAAAAATGGTGTGTATTTGGGTTTTTTTCATGGAGGAAGAAACTGGGCAGCACTTCCACTAGGACTGGTGCAGCTTTGTAAGGATTTTTGATAGAATGCTACTTTGCCTTGCCAGAACATCATCAGATCTAGGCCATCATCAATGATTTTATGTTGTGAAGCAAAGCCAAGGACAGCAGTCTTAACATATAGGGTTTACTAGGCCCTGTTCCAAGTGAGCTCCCTCCTTATCTGTCTTATTCAGCACTCAGGAAGATGCACTTCCCTGCTTTCCTATGACAGCCTCTTCAAGCACAGAGGCAGCCTGCATCAGACATACAAGATGGAAGCTAGCAATCACTACACTTGTCAGAGGCACATCATAGCCCCTCGCCACAGTCAGATTCAGCAATCCACAGCCAGAGAGACGCCTGAATGTTTCTAAGGTGCATATGCAGGAAGGCTCAACTTTTAGGCACAGTGTAAGGGAAAGGAGTTTATATACTCAGAATCATGATTAGAAATGCATCACTGATTATATAAATTGCCCCTACAAGCAGCTTGTACAAAGAGACAATAGAAAAAAAAAGTTTCATAGCTTGACAAAGAAAGTATTCACTTATCTGCAGAAGTTGCTGCAATCAGAAACACTCATCCTCCTTAATAGAGTTCTTAGGAAGTTTCTGTTCTGGGCATCAGGCCAAACGTGGGTTGCTAAGCAACCCCTGATAATGGTTCTGAACACAGGGCTTCCCAGTATAACTATGTCAGATACAGGATGCGGGCCCTCCACATAAGGCCCCTGAGCTAATCCCATTCCACTTGGGCTCACTGCTGCAATCCATCATGCAATTCATACCACGTGCTGTGATTGGTGTACAAGTTCATCCCTTTGACTGTATGATGTCATTAGCATATGTGTCTTCCAAGAAGAGAATATAAATCTGTTTAATACTGTGAAGAACCCAGAACTTTACTGACAGGTGAAAATGGACCAGTCTTTGGGTACCATTAGGCACTGACAGGCCCCTCACTTTACCCTCACTTGTCCTAACTTTACCTCTGCCCAAGGAGATTCAGGCCCCAAACACAGTTACAAAGACCCACTTGAAAAGGATGATGGGGCAACAGGTGATAGAGACAACTCCAGCCAATTGGGGCTGCTTATGGGATTAGCTAGTAGGGATGTGCAAAGCAGGCCCTATTTGATTTGGATTTGGATTCAGCCCAAATCAGGGACAGTTATTTGATTCATTGATTCAGATCACTGTCCCTGATTCGATTCGGCCGAATCCAAATCTGAAAATTTAATGCTGATCCGGAGAATCAGCAATTCAGACATAGATACAGCTTTAAAAGTTTTTTCTACATACCTTGAGGTAGCAGGCATGGCTCATGATAGCTGCGATGCTGGGGCACATGGAGCGTCCCACAGGAGTGTGGGGAGCCCTTCAGATGCTCAGCAGTGAACCCAGAGGTGGACCAGAAGTACTCAGCAATCAACTGCAGAGGGGCCTCCGGTGTCCCCCCTCAGACCCAGAAGGCAGCAGTCATTGAGCCAGAGAAGCACGGGGGGCACCCCCTGTGCGCTCCCCGGTGAACCCAGAAGTGGACCAGAAGTGCTTACACAATCGGTTCCAATCTCCGTCAGATCGACTCAGGGACCGAAGCTTTGCATAGCTCTTGTAGCTAGGGATTGTCATCAATATTGTGAGAGGTCAGAGGGTGGCACCAATTACACCTCCAACCTGGACACAAAGGTTCTTGTTGCCCCAAAAGTGGTCACAGTTCAGGCCACTGTGGCTGTGTGGAGATCTGTGATGAAAGAATTACCCAATCACACAGATTCAGGACCTTCTGTGATATAATAGTGGACACCTGCTCTGTTCTACAAGAGAGTCTGATTTTGAGGCCTAACCACTTATACAGATTACTAATACTGGCATAAATGAAATAGGTTGTATGTTGTAATCAGTTAAAAACATTGACATATAACCTGTATACAGGATATATTGTCTATATCTATGATATGTTTACTTGATCAAAAGACTCCCAGAAAACTTTCAGGAAAATAAAAAGATCAAACGTCTATATGTGAATTTTGAACTCTGTTATTGTGACCATGTGGAGTAAGAAAGAGAATTAAGAAAGTTAAGTATTGACAAGTCAGTGTCAAGTCAGCTGGAGAAATAGATAATAAATCTATCCTCTCAAAGATTGGACTTACAAAGAAGGATTAATCTTACCTAACTGGCATCTTCCCAGACCTGGTTTGAGCTGGGTCACCAGAGTTTCAAAGAACAAAGAAGGGTAAACTGAACAATTAGGGAAAAGAGCTGAAACTTACTTTCCTGCATCAAAAGTACCTACTTTATGAAAAATAATAAAATGGAGGGGGGTAAAATAAAATACTTGCGGGGGGGGGGGGAGGGGATACCTGGCAATCAAGAAAAACACCTGCATGAAGAAAAGAAGACTCCTGAAGATCTGCCTGGTAGTGTTGGGTAATACTGGGCATGTCTACATGTACATTGAGGTGCTTTTTCTAATGCACATTACATTTAGTAGCACCAATGTGAGGTACTAAACAAATGCACATTAGGCTGCCTTAATGTGCAGTAATGAACACACAGTTTTTAAGTGATGCTTAATGCACAGTAGCCTATTTTACTGTGCATTACCATAATCACATTTTTTACGTGACGCTTTAATGCACAGTAAAATAGGCTACTGCACATTAAAGTGCATGTACAGACATGCCTACTGTGTAAGGCTCTCATTAGTGTCACTAATCTCTCATTAATGATGCTGGTAGAGTTATGGAGGATGTTTCTACCTGGCCAAATTCCAAACAATCAAGGTAACCTCACCACAGCCATCAGATGGATAGAGGTAATGCCAACACATTATCAGAATGCTTATGGTGCTTTCTAAAACTGAACTGTTGCACTTGTGGTTACAAGTATAGCAGCACTCTGTTTCACAAGCAGGGCACACTATTGCAGGGGGAAGCAATGGTTGGAGGGACAGCAGCTCCTAGCAGCTAGAAGGGGGGAAGCAACAATAAGCCAAATGAAAAGCATATCTTAAGTTAATTTTCTTTGCTGTGTGGTAGCTATCAAACTAAATCCAAACCACGAATGAAGCATAGGTTGCATGAGCAAAGTGAAAGGGGTGAGTGATACCAAAACTCTTATCTGGCACTTTATCGTGCATCAGCAGATGCATGACGAATAGGTCCAGGGAGGTGATACTTCCCCTCTATAGGGCGCTGGTCAGACCGCAGTGGGAGTACTGCGTGCAATTCTGGGCGCCACACTTCAAGAAGGATGCGGATAACCTGGAGAGGGTCCAGAGAAGGGCAACTCGTATGGTCAAGGGCCTGCAGACCAAGCCCTATGAGGAGAAACTAGAGAAACTGGACCTTTTCAGCCTCCGCAAGAGAAGGTTGAGAGGCAACCTTGTGGTTCCCTTTAAGTTCATCACGGGGGCACAGAAGGGAATTGGTGAGTATTTATTCACCAAGGCGCCCCCGGGGGTTACAAGAAACAATGGCCACAAGCTAGCAGAGAGCAGATTTAGATTGGACATTAGGAAGAACACAGTTCTTCACAGTTCGAGTGGCCAAGGTCTGGAACGGGCTCCCAAGGGAGGTGGTGCTCTCCCCTACCCTGGGGGTCTTCAAGAGGAGGTTAGATGAGTATGTAGCTGGGGTCATCTAGACCCAGCACTCTTTCCTGCTTATGCAGGGGGTCGGACTCGATGATCTATTGAGGTCCCTTCCGACCCTAACATCTATGAATCTATGAATCTATCAGCCAAGCATGAAGGAACTCTACTGGGGAAATACCAGTAGGGTCTGAAGTGTACTACACAGAGAAGTTATGACTGAAATCTTGGAACCTGAAAATTTTATCAGTAAACTCCAGGCAGGAGTTTCTGGCATTGGGGCTATGGATCAGCCATTGACCCTAGATAGTACCCAAAGACAGAATGCTAATTCCTTTGGGACAGTGATCATAAATTGCTGTAGTATGTGGCTTTTAGGTTATCTAAAATTATGTCCAAAGCCAACCCTAAGGGGGTGGGAGGCCCAGGGAAAAATCAGAAATCAGCCTGCACAGGGCCCCCTTAACACTGTGTGGGGCCATGGTACCCCCACAAGGCGGGTGGTTCTCAGTGATTCTCTGTGCTTCTTCCGTGGCACAGGGCTGAGCCACCAACTCCAGGTGGGCCCCATGGGAGGGGCTGCGGTTCCTCCGCCTGGCTCTGCAGGCCTCCCCACAAAGCACAGGGCCTGGCATGGTTGCCCGAAGACCATGTCATAGATCAGTGAGAGCCTATGACAACTTGTTATTGCTGAATACTAACTTGTATGGACAGGTCATCATAGCACTTCTGTGAAAGATAGATGAGGAGCTGGGCATAGTGTGGGACCTCTAGCTAGGTCTTCCCTTAGGGCTCCAGCTATTCTTCTGATTGTCCCTTCTCAGCATTGCAACAGTGTAATGTCCTAATGTGGCATTGTGTAATATGGCTGAATTTAATTCGCAGCCATTCCTTAACCCATTCCAGGGAACAGCAGAGACTCCATATGCCTGAAGAAGGCTGATTGTGAAAGCCTACAAAGAGTGAAAAATTGCAAAGACCTTTTTTAAACTACTCAGTTGGTCTAATAAAAGATATTACATCTACCCAAAGAACCTTGCCTGCCTCTACCCATTCCACCCACAGGATTCCCACTCCCACTTCCGAACCCTATGACTCTCAGCTCACTTCCACCCATAAGAATGCCTTTGAATCTTCCTACTCTACTAAGGTAAGTTCACCCTTTATCCAACCCTATGACCCATCCAAACTGTTCTTGGTAGTCCCAATTACCTATTCTTATCAAGCTAACCTAATCCTACTAGTGCTAACCCATTACTGGTTTTAATATCCCTTTCAGCTGCTTCTCTTGTACTATCTAGCTCAGACTTCCTCAAACTCGTACTCATCCTATACTTGCCTAGTGCTCTTATGTCACCATAAACAAGAGAACTATCACTGTAAAGCATGAATTGTTGGATTTGTTGAAGCACCTGCAATGAACAATAAAGCCTAAGCATCATGTGAATTTTCCTATTGCTTGTGGCAAATCAGGCTCCCATGCAATATCCATATGCATGTGTAAGCATAGGAGACATAGGAGAAGTTCATGAAGCCTGTATCCCCCTCTTGGATGGGGGTAGTTCATATGCAGAACAAGTAAGGAGTATGCATAGTGATTGATTCAGACCAAGATACAGATATATTGCAACCTCAGGTGAATTATGTGAGATTCACATCTGAGGATTCAAAAAGGGTGGAACAGAATTACACTGAGTAACTTGGAAGTCCAAAACCAGAGTACCACTTAGGCATTTTAAGGTACAGACAGAAGTGCATCTTCCTGCTGTAACTGGGACCACTTTGCAGGAAGTGTTCTGAGTTACAATGATCCCCTGGACCAAACAGAAGTTCACTGTTGGTTTCAGAGGGGGAAACAATCTAGCTGCTGGCTGTGATCTTACAGTCTGTTTCCCTTATCAATGGTCCCTCCTTCCTGTGAGCTGGATTTGTTTTCAGAATGGGAAAGGGGACGGGAGCAGAGGGAGCTCATTCTAGGGGTTCCCCAACCAGGGCTGGAGGCAGGGGTGGGTGAATTGGGAACCCTGCACCTCGCGGGAGGTTTCAGTATACCCACCCCACACTCCAGTGGGGGCTGAAACCTCCCCCCCCCCCAAGCCAAACTTCCTCCATTCCCTTTCCCCCCTCCATTCTGAAAACAGAGACAGGCTGGGAGGCAGTGCAGACAAATTACAGAAGACACCCTGTTTTGAAATGTCTTCATCTGATCCCTCATGCAGTGAGGGGTCAGATTTTCACCTGATTGGCCATTTTTTTAAGTAGTCTGCAGCTATGCGCTTGTGTTTAGTCATGGCTATAAACCGCTTTCTGTGGCCAGATCAAGCAAGAATTGCCACTTTTGTCTGAGCTCTATGATGCAGAAAAGGGTTTGTCCTAAGTGACTTCCCCAACATCTGAACACTGGTTTTCAAAGCCTTGGTTAGAGCCTGAACCACTCAACCAGATGTTACATCTGGGACTGTCTCTGAAAGAGAGTGATTTAAATCTATGTCAAAAGAGAAAAATATCATAGTTAACATACCAAAAAAACTACAGTTTCAAAAGAGCTTTTTTTATAGCAGGATTTCCATTGGGGAAAAAGAGATTTTTTTGTTTGGTTTGTTCCTTTTTTATCTCTGGTCTATTGTGATTTGTCAGTTACTGAAAGGGTCTGTTTATTTAAGGTCATATATTTCTAGTATCCAGTTCTTGGAATGAACTCTTGTTACTGCTGCTGTTGTGCATAATTATTCTAAATAAAATAAATTCCTATCCAAATCTTCTCTTATCCAGAGCAATAAGAAGTCAAGCTAACCTTACAGTGTATTCTCACCAAAAAGGAAGATTCAGAAAAAAGCTAATAAAATATTTTTATTCTTTTTTTTTTCCAGTGGAGAAAAAAAAATCTTCAAACCAAAATATTCAATTTTTATTGTGTCTTTAAAATATATTTTTTCATTTAAATAACGATCCTAAAATAACTGAGAAAATGTGGTCTATTTTTTTTAAATAGTATTCTGTTTTTGACAGATATATACATTTCTTTTGAAATATTTTAATAGAAAATGTCCCAAACAGTTTTAGTTAGGAAGAATGAAGAAGAACAAGATGTGGAATAGTTATGGAGCAAAATAACATTTTCTGTTACAGAGGTCCAAACAAGACTAGAGAACAACAGGATGTGCAATCCCTTAAACATCTTTGTATGTCTAGAAAGAAAAGCTGCATTGTACTGGGAATTTTCAGTAAGGAAGTCTCATGATCCCACCAGTAAAACATCCAAAGGGTTTCTAAAAATGTTAGATGATGATATTCCAACACAGACAATATGAGATCTAATTTGGGGTTATTCTACATTAGACCTCATTCTGATGAATAAAGATGAATTGATAACTAAAGTAAAAATTAATGGTTGCCAAGGTGCAAGTGATCATGACTTAATTACATTTGTTATGTAGGAAGAGAATGCAGACTGCCAGTAATATATATCCTGGCATTTTAAAACAGCTAATTTCCTTAAATTGAAAATAAGTGCAAGTATAATGGATTTGGAAGAAAATAGTAATTAAAATGTAAAAGAAAATTGGATATTGTTCAGGAAAACTCTATTAGATGGCCCTATCTAATACACACACACACACACACACACACACACACACACAAACCACAATTCCACAATAATGAAACAATATTACATTTGTTAAAAACTCCTGCTTGTTAAGAAGGGATATTAGAGCATCAATGAAAATGTATGGTCTTGTTACTGTGAAGTAAACCATATATTAAAGAGACCAGAGTTTGGTGAATATGTTTGTCTTTGATGAGTTTTAATATTTTCTACGTCTGAAAATTCTAGATATACAATATGAACAACCATGTGCAATTATTGTTATGCTTCTATTAATGGGTGGACCAGAACCCCAACCCCACAAAAAAAACCAACAACAACAAAACCAAAGAGGAGAAAAAGTACCAGATATAAAACTGTTCATGAAAGTTAATTATCTACATTTGATCAAACCTTAGGCACGGGTGTCAAACATACAGCTTGTGGACTCCAATCTACCTGCACCACCCTCCAGTGCTGGCTAGCAAACCCATAGACTGAACTCACTCCACTCGCTTTCCCCCCTCTAATGTATTCTGAATACTGCACATGGAGCAGAGCTGGCTTGCATCAGCTGAGCCCTCCTGCTGGCCATGCTGACAGACCTTAGTAAAAGGCAGTCTGCTTTGGAGCATCTACATCTGAACCCTCATACAATGAGGGTTGAGACTGTCATCCAATCGAGCATTTTTGAAGCATTCTGCAGCCATGCACTTCTGTCAGTGCATGGCTCTAGAGTGCTTTCAGTGGCCAATCATGCAACAAACTGTCACATCTGTCAGCACCACTGTCACGTCTGTCGGTGCCCACAGAGGAAGCTTAATCCATAATGTTTTTACAACATTTTGTTCTAGCCAGAAGCATCACTTTATGCATATTTGAAATTCTAAGCTTGTACTGCAAGCCCTTTTTATATAATTTTTTGTGACATATTTCCAAGAGAAAAAGAAAATCACTTAACTTTTTTTTGTTGCCATATGACTTGTATAAGGCAAGGCATAGTTAGATATTGGCAAATCCAATCTGCAGTATGCTTTGAACTTCTGATGGCAATGAGATTTGACATACTAAATTGTACAGTGCTCAAGACTGAAAGTTTATCTTGATATTTATGAATAATGGCATTTTTAGTGACTAAATATGAAATAATTGCTATTCTATTTCAGTAGTCTCAGTTGCACTACTAGTGAAAATATAATTCTGGGAAAGGTAGAAAGCAAACTCCATTTTTTTTTATGCTTAAAAGTTCTAAACAGCTCTTCTCTCCCAGATTGTATATAAACAAGGAGAAAAAAGTTTTAAATAGAAGGAACATATGTCCAAATGGAAGGACTGATAAATAGTTTAATTTGTACGAATTTTCAGCATATGTTTGGTAGCAATGTATGCTTCTAAATGCCATTAAAACAGCAGTCTGTGGGTCTCATTTCTGATATTTTTCATTATTGCTCCTAACATTCATGTTTTTAACAATTGTACAAAACTGGCAATTTATTTCAACAGAACTCATCATAGTGATAGTCTGACCTTGTTCAAGCTTTATCCTCTGCCTGATGTGAAACAGATTTACACAAATTCAGATAAGAATCTTCTGCTTCTTCTGCCTTTCATTCTCAAGAGGACCAAATTCTCCCCACATCCAAAGGTCTCTTGCTTTTATGTTGATAAGGATCTCCCAAGCAGCATCATGTCTACAGGTTCTCTCTTCCTTGTACAATCTGCTGTACTGGATTTATAATTCACATTTCTCAGTGTGTATTCTGCCACTTGTTCTACCTGTCTTTGTCTTATCTTTATACTGTCCTCCTTCAGGACCTGCTGTATGACTTTTGACAATTCCTTTGTAAAATCAAGCAGTTCTGATTGAGTTTCTTTTAGCCTTATTCTCTCATTTTATTCAAAACTGAATGGTGGACAATGAATGAACTAGCACAAGCCAAGAAAAGAACACATAAAAGTACTAAATTCTAACGCTCAGCAGAGAGTTTTTCCAAATGATGTTGGGCTTGTCTTCAACCCTATTATAATTCAAGGGGTTTGTAGGGTGCCATGCTGGTGTTCTTATGTTTATCTTATTGATATGGTGTGTATGGCATCATTGAAAAGCCAGTATTATTCGGTGTTCATTTATGTTGTTTTTATCTCTAGATAGATTATGTTAGCCTGTCTGTACATATCTTTATGATTTTGAACATGGTTTAGCTAAAGAAATGAGAAATGTACACTTAAGGAATAGGGGGTGAAACTGCTAACTATCTGTTGTCATTATGTTACTAAGACAAAGACAACTGCCACTCCCAATAACAGGTAGAGGGACTACTTTTCAGATGGGCACTCATGGGTATTATCTGGCTGTAAGGGGAAACATAACCCTAGGATAGCTAAGAGCTCTAGGCTATTAGTTAGAGGAAGTTCAGCTTCCCCTGGCAGGTAAGAAAGTTCTAAAGGATTCTCAGACTCATGAGGAACTGGGATAATACTGATATGCAGGGGAGACAGCAAGAAGGGCTAGCTTGAGGGAGGAAGGCTGGCTTGAAAGTAGTTAAGGAACTGTTTCCTGGAGACAGAAGGGGTCTGTTTTCCCCAGTCTCGAGGAGGGTCCAAGTCCCCAGCAGCCAGCGGAAAGCTGATCTCTGACAACACTGGCAGGACTCTCTGAAAGGACTGGGTTAGCAGTTCTAAACCTTTTTCAGCCAACATACCCCTTGGTCTCAGAGTGAGACTTCACGTACCCCCTTTCAATGGGAAATTCATTTTTATGTCAAACTATTTGTAAACTCACGCTCATGTGCATTTTACGACAGTTTCAAATTATCAAGATTTTTTTTAGGCCCTTTGACCTGCGTTAGACAATGTATGAAATATATCTCACATACCCCTGATAAGGCTTTACGTACCCCCTGGGGGTACATGTACCCCCAGTTCAGAACTGCTGGACTAGGTGGTAGTCATATCAGAGGTAAGAAACGTGCCTTTTTCTTTGCCTTCAAACTAATGGTCACTTTTTTTTTGTATAATTATTTTCTGTCATGTAATACTTCTTTTTGGTTGTCTTGTTATTGATTATCCATGGTGAAGAGTGATCTAGGGCAAGTGATATTCCAGGCTAACCCATTCTACAGAAAGGGAGACTTAAAAGTCTTTAACAGACCAAAGAGCAGCCACCCGGAGCTGCCAGAGATTCCTGTGCTGCAGCTGTGAGAAGCAAGGAGCCAGGGCTTGCAAGCATAAGGAGTTATCCCAAAGGGAAACCCTTGTTCTGTTTCTTGGGACTAGCAGCAAGACAGTGGGAAAAAACTTGAGGCTCTAAGAGTTCCCTACAGATGGTTTTGTGATAGACGTCATTGGTAGGATTTCAAAATTGACTTCCTAAGAGGGAAATTGGAAGTTTTCACAAAGAGAAGGGGGAATTGAGTATGAGAATGTTTTGGGGACTATTATGTGAGGAAGAGAATGGACCTAGTGCTATTGGGTGGGTAAAAGAGAAAAGAAGAAATCACAGAAACACTAGAGGTTAATAAAAGAGGAGAGAAAGTATGTGCTTTTTTGAATAATTATTTATGAAAGTTGTTGACACTTTTGCTTATTGAAATGAATTGCATGAATGTACACCTATATTTAGGAAGATAGTGTAGAAACATGCACACATTTTTTATATAGTAAGGCGACATTGATAGGAACCTAAAATACTTGTTATTATTTAGGCCCCACTTTTGCATTCTGAATGGATAGTTCTAAATTCATGCATGTATAGATACCTATTCCACTGAAAATCATATGCAAAAAATGAGCATTTACAGACTCTATATATGTAAGTATCAAGCTGTATTTGTATAAGGGCATTCAGTACTCTTCTACAATATATTTCTTTTGTCGTGTGTGTGTGTATATGCTAAATGCTATATATTCTGAGTGCATTAAATATGCATTAAATTTTCTTCTTCAGACATTGTGTGTAAAGAATAGGATGTTTCCTTGAAATATTTGGGAATTTAAATAAAGACGTGCTTTCATCACGGTCATAGGCAAAGGATGGTATTTTCAAATTTACCTTCATATTTTTTGAGCAAACTATAGCATAAAGGATATGCAATAGAGTCAAGTATGCAGCACAGATTATATCAATTTAATGCTGCTGTATTACCTTTTTGAAGTCATGGAATGTTTCTCTTAATTACACGAGTACTGTCGAACTTATATCTAACCTGTTTTTAAAATGTGCTGAAATTAGTGTTAGATCTCATATCTACTTGTGAGCTCTTTCCCCAATTTTTGTGGTTTTCCTAAGTTGAGAAATAGTTCAATATGAAAAATTCAGATGAACCAGAGGAAAATTTGATTAACTTATTAGGAGAAACTGGAATTAACTGTGGACAAAGTATTTTCAAATATACAGAGGGCACATCTACATGTTGCCATGCTTTAGTATTTGCTTCTGGAAGTACTAAAGCACAGTGCAGTATGGGTGGCTACTGCTCTGTGTGCATGGCACATGGGTAAATTTTGCTACTGCATCACTGTAGCAGTGTGCTATACCTGGAGAGCATGCCACTATGGCAATGTAGCTGGCAATTACATGTAGACCCACATGATTGCTATGGCACTATAGAGCAAGTGCATTGCTATGTTGCCTTAGCGTGATGTGTAAATGCACCCAGGGTAAACATACCAAAAAGTTTTAAAAACTTAAAAAGAGATTATTCCTTTCTCCAAATACTTCCCTTCTCAGTAATGTTAGGTGCTATATTTAAGCTTTTCCAATAGCAAGAACACATTTTTAGACAGAAGTGATTTTCAAGTGATATAGTTCCTTTAAGCTATTCTGATCTATTTTATTATAGATCTTTATATTAAACATAGACAAGTGGACTGCCAATGCTTCAGAATTCCCAATGAAAAACAAGAGCTAACCTAGGATACAAAAATCACCTACTTTCTATAATATAGAACAGAATCTAATATATAGAATCTGTATTGTGTACAAGGTCTTAAAATCTGTTTTTGCAGATTTACTAAAAAAATTAGCTTGGAGGACTAATTTGTGTAAATATGGACATGGAAAAGAGAATAAAAGTGAGGCAAGTGATTCATAAAAAATAAAAATACAATGCTTTCTTTCAAGTATTAACATTTCTGGAAACAGATTCTAACTGTGTAAATGTCCCTAATAAATGTAACTGTCCATGGAAAATCAGAAGTATCTGTCCTTTAAATGGCAATGATGTCATCCTTATTTGCTGCCAGAAAACAGAATGACCAAAAAAGGTCATCAACAACTGAAAACAAATTTGTTTTCCTACTATACTGTTGAGACTTTAGGTGCTGAATCAATGTTAAAGTGGAAGCAGAAAAATGAGACATTTGTTGTTTGAGGAACAAAAGCTCAATGTTTAGAAAGCTTAGGGAAAAAGACGAACTTTGGAGAACAATTATACACCAAAGGTTAAGAATTAATATAATCATTTACAAAGCTCAACAAGTGAAACAATAGCTATGAATGAATTTGCTGCTTTTACTGGAGAGGCATAGGTAGCGGAAAGCCAGGGCTAACAGGGCTTAGCCCCGCCAAATGCAGGACAGCGGTGGCAGCAGGGAGGGCCTCAGGGCAGTGCAGGTGCAGGCTTTGGGTGGCTGCAGCAGAGTGGGGAGGGGCACACACAGACACGCAGCCACAGCTTGCAGTAGCCCAGCAGTTTGTAGAGCACTGCACAGCACAGCAGATTAGTCTGTCCTGGGGAAGGGGTGTGTGGAGGCAGATGGAGGCCCCAGCAGTGAGGGAGGTAGTGGGTCACAGCCTCATTCCATGTGCAGGGCGGAGGCAGGCTGCCACTAGGAGGTTGGGTTCTGTGCCTCACAGGAGACCAGCAGCAAGAGCCTCCCCCCTAGATGAGCTGCCCAGGCTTTGAGTGTTCCACAACCTGGCCTGGCCCTAGGGCCCCATTCACCCTAGCCCCTGCTCCACTCCTTCTCTCACTGTGGGGGCCTTGATCTGCCTCCCCACACCCCTTCTCCATGACAGACTTACCTTTCGGGGGAGGGGGGGGGGTTGCACATGCATGCAAGTGTGTGTGCACTCAGCCTCCCCAAATAATATTTTCTCCCTCTGCATATGTGGAGAGGTCATCAAAAAAAGTAGAATAGTTAATGAGTGCATGTGTGAATATTAACAGGCCTCCACAGTAAATTACTGTAGTAATCACTTTTTAGTGGCATTCAATGTAGATTGAGTTATGGAAAAGATGCACTTAAGGGGTGATAGTAGTGGTGAAACAGTAGGAAAAATAGCATTCAGATTAAATACAGGCACATCATGGTGATGAAAAACCTTATGTCAAACATCAAGGACACATCTGTTCTTTTCCATGTATGCAACTAATGATGATTTTAGGAACAAATGAAGATATATCTGTACTATAAAAAGAGGAAGTTTTTAAAAGAAATTAAATGCTAAAGATAAAGTGTTATGTGAATCTAATCTAATGACTGACAAAATTACACAAGGATTCAGGCATCTTGGTTTTATTACTGACTCTTTACAATACTTTGTCAACTTAGAAAAAAGTTTGAACTCCTAAATTCCCAGTCTTTCTTACTCTACAAACTGAGTAATGGTATTTTCCTAACTCATGAGCACCCCAGCAGCCATTTTTAAACTTAATGGGGATTATACAGATGACGATGAGACCATGATGGATTATTTTAGTTAGATTAAACAAATCTGCTCCGACATGTTCCAATTAGAATGCAAACCACCATGTGTATAGGCACTCATTATAGTTTCTTGCATACAGCGCACACAGAATAAGACGTGAACCTTGTTTTTGAAAGACAGAACAAAGATACACAATTTTTCCTTGTAGTAAGGAACCAAGTAGCAGCAACTAGGGACCCGAGTCTGTCCATTGTTCTTCTTCCTCTGAATCCTGTTCATTCTTACTTTTGCTTTTACCAGCACAAGTTTAAGCAACAGAAGCTACTGTTACATTATTTCCTTCCTCATAATGTGCACCCCAATTTCCAGCAGCTATTTTTTAGAACAAAGGGAATGTTTTATATGTGAAAAAGTACAATATGTATGTTATTCTTGACAACAACAGAGCCATCAGGGACCAAACAAGTCCCAGGTTTTGGGAATGTCAAACACTGCTCTTCCAAATCTAAAAATGATTGAAAATGTCCATGGAATTTCACCAATGCAAACCATTGTTGGCAAGCTTACAGTCAAACTGTCATAAAATAAAGAAATTAATGATAGATGTTGGAAGCCAAATGGCATTCAACAAAAAGGAAGGGTATTTATGCTGCAGTCTTACATAAATCACAGCATAATGCAATATGCTAGGGTTATTTTCTCTCAACTTTCTGGTCATTGATTTTTCCATGGAAAGCAATTACAAACTTCTTACACACACATGCACACACACAGATTCTGGAAGGTTTAACATACATTGAGCCTCATTTCTTCTCCAAGTTCTTAACAAGAATATTCTTCAGGTTTCTTTACAGCAACAATTGTATATATTTCTTCAAGAAAGACAGAAATAATATTCTTGCTAAAGTAGTCAATTTCTTAAACAACATCAAGAACCAAATCTTATTCAGAGTTGCCACTATAGGTTAGTGGGTCTGTTCCAAGTTTTCAGGGAATTAGATACCCTTTATAACAAATTGATTTCCATTATACTAAATCTTTAATCTGATGATCAGTTGTCTACGGTGACAACTTTGAGTAAGAATATAGTTTTTATTGAGGTCATATCTTTCCCTATGGCTACAGTTACAGAGGACAAGTCAACAGAACAATTTATTGTTGTCTTGGCAGAGGAAAAAAAAACCCACTTTTAAATGTGTGTGCTGGTTGAAGAGGGAAAGTGCTGGAGAACTGTTATTGTTTATTTTCAAGGACTGATTGTGACAGACCAATCAGGATGATATGGGATCAGAGCACAGGTGCTGAATTAATTTCCAAAAATTTAATAAAATATAAGATTTTTGGTTGATATTTTGGAATATGCCCCATACATTTATTTTTTTCCTGTAAATCATATTTGACATGCTTTTAATTAGTACCTTTAAGAACTGAGCTTCCCTGACACAGAGTGGGCAGAGTTCTGGAAAAAAAAAACTTGTTATGGTATTCACAGCCTGCTGGAACTGGCCACTGAATAAATCATAGGTCTTCCAAGAACCTTAAGGACTACGTACCTCATGGTACAAGAATTAAAAGCCCCCTTTCCTGAACCCTTGGGAAATGCAGAACATAATTGCAAAAATTTTAAACTGTACTTCGCTATGTGTCTGCAAGCAATGGATGCAGAAAAAATCCAGACAGATGGCTAGAAAATAGTATTTAGAGGTTTGCTTTTGGGAATTGGCTTATAAGTAAAGTAGGTATGCATTAGAATAATGTAATAGTTCAAGGAAACAGCAAGGGTTAATTGATTTCTAAAAAGCCTGTCTGTAACAAAGTTTCTTCAAGGTCTGCTGTGTCTGATACAGGCAAGCTGTGAGCAAACACATAGGCTGGGAATTGAAGTCATATACTGCAATGTTTCATAACATAAGATAAAGTGGCACCAGATCACAGTGCCCAAGTGCAGAGTCCTTGGAATTTATGGTTTTGGACAACAGACCAAATTAGGAGAAGACCTAGCAGGAACCAAATTAGGATGCATGTGATGAGTTTGTGAAACAAAGGAATATGGTGACTGGACAGAATGTGGACAGTATGAAGACCACAGAGAGACCAATCAGTGATGCCCAAAGATGAAGAGTCATCACAGAGGGAAAAAGATACAAAAGGAGGGATTTCAGTGCAGCAAAGGGTCCCCAAGAGGTCACCATGGACAGAGGGCATACCACCAACTCATCTCACCCATCCCACTGGTGGGGGAGGGAGGCAGGGGTTCAGCCTCCAACCTCTGGTATGCTGACATCTGATATTTAAGAGGGAACCTCAGACTGAAGCTTGCATACTGGCCAGATGTACCTTGACTCTGATGACAGCTGTAGGACTGGTAGATATAGAATTGTTTGCATTATTATTATCTGCTATCACTGTGTATCCAAAAAATTGCCCATTATCAAATGGAGAGTCTGTGGTCAGTCTGAGGTTTTAGGTGCACCTGGAACAAGGTATCTGGGTCATAAATCCAGTGCTAACACAAACCATCAGAAGATACCCTTATTTCTGCTCGCAAGAAGTTCTGAACACTTAATGCATTTATCAGTTTTCAATTAATACAAGAAAAGTCTATCACTTGGTTGGTTATAAGTATCTAAAGCTCTGTGCTTTATTATCCTTTTCCAAAATTAAAATATTTATTAATGAGTACCATGCCTTTGAGAGATAAGCTTCCCAAACAGTCTGGTTTAGGTACAACCACTTAGAAACAGGTGAAGAATGCATCACAAGAATCTTAAGACTGAAAGCTAGATCGCAGAAGAAACCCAAGTCCTGTCTAACTAATCCTCAAAACCTTAACTGCTATTTTCTGCTCAAAGCATCTGAAGTCCATAGGCTAAGTTTGCACTAGCAATGTTTTATTTGCACCCCTAGAGCTGCCAAGACTTAACAATACCAAGCAGCTGGACATCTGTTGCATGTCTGGATCTCTATTAAGCCATACTATACTTATAGAACCCAATTTAGTCAGCCATCTCAGGACAATCCTTTTGCATTAAGCATCTATTAATACATGGCTAGAGAAGAGGGATCCCTCCCTAAATCCAATTGCTTAGCAATTACATCAGTCATCCAAGATGTAGGAGCCCCAGATTCAAAACAATGTTTAAAGTCCTAGTATGTCCATGTCTCAGTATGAGAAATCATGGCAGCGGGCAGACTGACCAGCCCCCAACTGTTCCTGATTACCTGGATAAAATGGTTGCTGAACAAGTTAACTGCTGGCATATAAAGAGGAGCATTTTTAGTGCATAGTGGGCTACTTAACAAGACAGATCTCTGTCTAGCCCTAGGTTTCTGGTTCCTAGTTTTTCCTATTCCTGTTACCTTGTATCTAGTCTTGCTCCACATTCCCAGTCTGGGTCCTTGTAACAGGGGGCCTGATTGGGGCCGACTTCCCAGTGGCTCGCCCACCTGTTTCTGGGCTAACCGCCCACCTTCTTGTCCAGCACGCCTTGTTGTTAATTATTTAATAGATGTTAATCAAGTGGGAGGCTGCCCGTTTCTTGCCCTGATGCCAAGGAGCACTATCTGCAGCTCTGTTCCTCCCCTACACAGCTGCCCAAACCTCACAGATGGCATCCAGAGGTGCCAGCCCCATGCTGGGCCCCAGAATCCTACTGTTAAACTGCTCTATGAACCCTCCATTCTGGAAGCCTAATCTGCCTTCATCCTGGGCAGCATAGCTCCCTGAACTGCTTCCCCTTCCAGGTGTGGTCCCCCCGGCACCTTTGTCTCACTAGCCCTGGCCCACCTCCAGGCCAGTCAGAACCCCAGGCCCTCAGTTCTTGGGCATTCCTCACCGCCCTTTGACCCTTCCAGTCACAGCCCCAGCATGGACCAGTCAGGGGAACTTCCGAAAGGCATAAGTCTATGGCCTCACTCTCTCTTTCTGGGGGTCCACCCTCCAGACCCTATAAAGGGGTAACCCACCCGGTTGTGGGGGCTAGGGGTTATGGCACCCTGACCAACCTTTCACCAGGGTGGTAAGTGGCCTGGCATTTCCTAGGGGCTTCCATGCCACTGAGAGCACCACCAGGCCACTCACTCCTGGCAGGGTGCAGTTTTTGGTCGTACCCAGGACCAGGAGCCTCCTGACCATCTCCTACAGCTCCTCCCTTACCTCAAAATGATACCTGCAGCCAGGCAATGTTGTTGCCTGGCCTCCAGCAGCAAACTGCCCTGTTTATATAGGCAGCCCTAGGTTCAAAATGGCTGACAAACAGTGCCCTGCCACAGTCCTGCTGCTCGTCTTTCTGCATGTAGTAGTAAAGTAATCACCAGATGCCATATCTTGTACTTGAAGATGTTGAAGCACTTGATCTTTAAACACAGGAGTAAACCTAACTATAACCTTTAAACAGTATAACCCACTACACGCAATAAAAAGAGCAAGACAGATTTTTTAAAACATATTTTCAAATCTTTGGGTAAAAATTTAGCTAAAAATGGTTAAGTTTTTGTTCCATAGCTTTTAAGACAAAAAAACAAAACAAATATTTTAAACAAAATTAAATTTTCTTTCTTAAACCAAAACAAGTATTTTAATCTCCAGGGGATGTATCAAAAACATGCAGTTAATGCCATACAATAAACTCCAGAGCAGTTCAAGCTGGAGTCAACTGCTCCCAGGCACTGTCTACACATGAACCTGGGGTAGCAGCACTTTGAGCCAGGGCAGAGCAAGCCCCCAGCTGGCTGGACTGATGAGGTACAGTTTATACCCTCAATCTACATGTGAGTTTTGGTTCAGCAAAGTACTCTGTCATAAGATAGTACCATCTCCAAGAGTACTATCCTATGGCAGAGTTAATTAGTTTACTATGCCCTAATACATATGTAAACAGTGACACTTTACTGTGGAGCTAATTAAGCTATTCTACAGTAAAGCACATGTGTAGATGTACCCAGGCTGTTATTGTTATAAGGTAAGATTTCTGTAGGTATTTATTATATTCCATTCTTTTACAGAACTTGTTTTAGTTTATATTTAAGACAAGATGGAAAAGAGGAAAAATGGAAATTATTATGGAGATATTTACTGTAGAAGAAGCACTGCAGTAAAACTTTAAAAGTTTAAATATAGGGGTAAATTCATCTATAACCAGTGAGCAGCATATTCCATTAGTCACTATAAAGAGCAAGCCACATTTTTTTAAATGGTGTTTTCATATCAAAGATTAAGGCTGCCAGATTATGAATGTTGCAGAGGCAGAAGTTCTGTAATAATTCACTTACTGCTTGAACATAGATAAATGAAGAAAATTTCAAAATACAAATAGTGAACACAAGCAAAAAAAAAACGGTTTTGATTACGGACACTCACAATTTCTCCTTCTAGGGCTTGATTCAAAGTTTAGAGAAATTGGTATAGATTTCCAGGGATTTAAATGGGCTTCAGAATGGTTTCTGATGTCTAATATGGAAACAATCAGCTGAGGAATGAATAGCCATGGGAAAGATAAGATATTGATCTCCAAGAAATACTTCCAGGAAAGCCAGGGTAGGAAAGTGTGAATATGCTGGACTTCCCCACAAAGCTAAAGTAAATAAAACACAAGAGAATTGGTCATTATAGGTACTGTGAGGAGCCAGAAATCTAAAGTCAAGGTATTCATCAGATTGTGGCAGCCCATATTTTAGGAACACAGGTTGATGCAGCGATTCTTACAAACACTGGAATGAGTCATAAAAGCCAGCACCAGAAAGAACAAGTAACTTCCACTCAAGGAACATTGTAAGGTGGTACTAAAGAGAATATAGTAGGTCTTCTGTTTTGGTCCTGGCCCTTTTGGAGTCAATGGCAAAAGTCTTCACAGTCAAAATAGGAGCAGGATCAATCCTCATGAGCAATCTCCTACATTTACAACACACAATAAACAATGCCTCAAATATAGCGCAGTGAAATATTGTGTAGTACAGTGAAGGAAAAGTAGTCCAGGCAAATTGGTTGTACCTTAAAGAAACCTTACTGAGGGCATAGAAACAAAACACTCCAATGTGCAGGAAGACTAGTAACTATGGCAGAAGACCAGCTTGGCTTAGAAGGGAGCTCTTCAGTGAGCTAAAACAGAAAATGAAAGCTTATAAGAAGTGGAAACTTAGACAAACAACCAGGGAGGAATACAGTAATCTTGTCTGGGCTTGCAGGGATCAAATCAGGAAGGCCAAAGCACAATTAGAGTTCAGCTAGCAAGGGATGTGAAGGGTAACAGGGGGTTGTACAAGTATATTAGCAACAAAAGGAAGGTCAGGGAAAGCATAGGTTCCTTACTGAATGGGGGAGGCAACTAGTGACTGATGATGCAGAAAAGCCTGAAGTACTCAATGCCTTTTTTAACCTCAGTCCCACAGGCAAAGCCAGACTACTGCATCTGGCAGCACAGTCTAGGGAGAAGGAGAGCAGCTGATGCTCATGAAAGAAGAGGTTAGGGACTATTTAGAAAAGCTGGATGTCTACAGGTTCATGGGGTGAGATGTGATGCACCCAAGGATGCTGAGGGAGTTGGCCATGCACCCAAGGATGCTGAGGGAGTTGCAGAACTGCTGGCTATTATCTTTGAAAAATGTGTGGCAATTTGAGAGAGGTCCTGGTTGGTTGGAAAAGGGCAAATATAGTTCCCTCCTTTAAGAAAGGGTAAACTACAGACTGGTCAGATTCACCTTAGTCACTGGAAAAATAATGAAGCAAGGCCTCAAGGAATCTATTTCTAAGCACTTGGAGGGAAAGAAAATAATCATGAACAATCAGCATGGAATCACCAAGGGAATCCTGACCAACCTAATTGCTTTCTATGACAAGATGACTGGCTCCATGCATGCACGGAGGGCAGGGGACATCATATACCCTGACTTTAGCAATGTTTCAGGGGTGTACTTGGTAGCCGTGTTGGTCTGAGACAAAAAGACATCCAAAAAACTAGAACTCTTGGTTCCAAAATGATACCTTTTATTAGACCAACTGGAAAATGGCAAGAAAATTGTCCTTTTCTGCAAGCTTTCAGGATCAAAGTCCCTTCGTCAGGCTCTGGGAAAAAGTGTAGATGGTATAAGATGGTCAAAAGTCTCCATAGGTAGGAAATAAACTACATTTTTGCACAGAGGGAGCTGAAGATGGAAGGCTGTCCCTCTGGGTCCATGAGACTGTCTTTGTGAGCTGTGTTGAGTAGCTCTTTGATGTGTTGATCAGGTAGAATTCCTTCCATGGAGGTGTCAGATGGCAGGCAGGGAGGCAAAAAAACTTCCTTGTTGTTCTGCAATGAAGTTTAAAATCCAAAATCAGCTAAAATTCAGCATCTTCCATGTCCACAACGGGACTTTGATCCTGAAAGCTTGCAGAAAAGGACAATTTTCTTGACATTTTCCAGTTGGTCTAATAAAAGATATCATTTTGGAACCAAGAGTTCTAGTTTTTTGTATGTCTTTTTTACTTCAGCAAGGCTTTTGATATAGTCTTCCACAACATTCTAGCAAGAAAGCTAAGGAAGTATACACTGGATGAATTGACTGTAAGGCAGATACAAAACTAGCTAGATCGTCAGGTTCATGGAATAGCAATCAATGACAAATGTCTAGTTGGCAACTGGTATCAAGTAGAGTGCCCCAGGGTTTCGTCCTAGGGTCAATTTTGCTTAGTATCTTCATCAATGATCTGGAAGGTTGTTGTAGTGCCCCCTCAGCAAGTTTGCAGATGACACCAATCTGGGGGGAGTAACAGATATGCTGGAGGGTAGGGTAGGATTCAGCCTGACCTAGACAAATTGGAGGATTGGGCCAAAAGAAATCTCATGAGGTTCAATAAGGACAAGTGCAAAAGTCCTATACTTAGGATGAAAAAATCCCATGCACTGGTACTGACTGGGGATCAACTGGCTAAGAAGCAGTTCTGCAGAAAAGGACCTAAGGTTTACAGTGGACAATAAAATGAATATGAGTCAACAGTGTGCCATTGTTGCCAAGAAGCCTAACAGCAAACTGCACTGCATTGGTAGGAGCATTGCCAGCAGATGGAGGGAAGTGATTATTTCCCTCCATTCGGTACTGGTGAGGCCACATCTAGAGTACTGTATCAAGTTTTGACCCCCACACTATAGAAAGGATTGGAGAGAGTCCAACAGAGGGCGACTAAAATTGTTTGGGGACTGAGGCACATGACTTCTAAGGAGAAGCTGAGGGAACTGGGTTTATTTAGTCTGGAGAAGAGAAGACTAAGGTGAGATTTAATAACAGCCTTCAACTATCTGAAGTGGGGTTTGAAAGAGGATGGAGCTAGACTCTTGTCAGTGACAGCAGATGACAGAACATGGAGCAATGGTCTCAAGTTGCAGCAAGGGAAGGTTAGGTTAGATATTAGGAAAACCACTATCACTAGAATGGTAGTAAATCACTATAACAGGCTACCCAGAGGTTGAGGAATCTCCATCCTTAGAGGTTTTTAAGATCCAGGTAGTCAAAGCCTGAGCTGGGATGATATATAATTTGGGATGGTCCTGCTTTGAGCAGGGGGTTGAACTAGATGACTTCCTGAGGTTCCTTCCAAACCTAATTTTCTATGATTCTATGATTTTAAGAAAGGAGGGTGGAAATGGCAGGTAGAAAGGTTCATGAACTAGCACAAGGCACTATTATTCGGTTTTCTGTACACAGCTTTTTAAAATGGTGCAGTCTGCTGCCATTTTGTGATCCAGTACAGACTTGGCATGTTTCAGTTTTATTTTTATTTGATGCTTTTTTTTTTCTTTCATCTGATATAAAAATAATCTGGCTTGAAAATGTAGGCTTTGCACCTTATGTATAAAAACAAAAACATAACAAAGAGATTGATGTCTGTATTAAAGAAATAAATGAGATAAATCATATCTTAGACTTGCTAAGACCATGCTGGCTTTTTTAAATACCTTGCAGAGCAATTTTGGGTCTGTATCAAAAGAGATTAGCTCCTTTATCTGGCAGTACAAATTTAAAACCACAAGCAGCCAAAATGGGCAGTTAACTTTGAAGATCATAAAGCAAACAGCAAAGTACTCCTGCCGATATGCAAGGTCCCGAAAGAGTATTGCTTCAATGGCCAAAACTATTGCGTATAGTTACCTGGCAATGTCTTTGGTGCTCTATAGGAGATACAAATGGTTCGTGGCTTTTTCACTACTGCAGCTTAACAAGCCATCTTCTTTTTATTGGCTGCAATATAGAGAGCTGTCATATCCATCATAAAGAACCACTCAGATGCTGTCTGTAGAGCAAAAAAGGTGCTCTTTTAATCAATGATGGCTACATGGGGAAAAAGAACATCAGCTGCACAGTTTGCTAGGCTGGCATCATCTGCCATAGTTGTTCTCAGACAGTGTGTTTTGCACTGATCTCCTCACTCTATATTCAATTTAGTATTTTAAAAAGTGGCATTCAGCTTACATAAACACAGCAGAGATGTCCAGAGAAAACTTTAAACAATTGACACTTGCTTCAGAAAAAACTTAAGGGAAAAAAAAGGGGTGGACATTAAACACATTTCTATCTGAATGGAACTCATCACTTCAGGAAAGTAAAGAATTATACTGCAAGGCAAACTTTGTTGTCTTTTTGCAAATCATTACAATGCCCTGGGCTAGAGTTTTAAAATTATAATGAGAAAAAAGAAGCACAAAAAAACTGGTAAAATAAACATTCATTTCATTATTATATATGGGGTGTATCCATTCCTTAGGCTTCAGGGTGCCTACAGACTAAAAGGTAGGTCTTTAGGTTGTGTGAATTATCACAGCTCCATTTAAATTAGTTTACTTCTTGAGGATCTACCCCTGTCATGTAGACTCATTGGTTGAGTGCAGTTGAGCTCCATTTGACAGATGACAGGGCTTTAGGCCAAATTTACAACACACTGTGTCGGGGCCAATATAATATTGGTGTAAGAGAAGTCTCAGGACACATTTGTGCCTGCTGATGAACAGAGGCAGGGAGATTAAATTATAAAAGTATATATCCCTATGCCTCTTCATCTATCCATCTGGGTTTACTGGGCAGAGAGAATTTAATGGCCCTATGCCTGGAGTCATGATATGTAGAACCCCTTTGTATATTGGAATTCTTCCCTTTTACTATCTCTTCCTCAGCCCTTCAGGTCAGTTTGGGATCTGTTACACAGAATATCCTTTATCAGATGTGTGGCAGGGCACTTTATGTGCTTACCACTTTAAGAGGTCAGACAGCCTGCTGAGCCACCAGCAGGTGGGGGTCAGAGCTAATTACACTCAGCTGACCCAGGGAGTTCGCAGGCCTGATCAAGTGAGGGTAGGCCTGATAAAGGATGTCACCTGATTGGAATAGGGCTGCGTTTGGATAGGGTATAATGCCCAGACCCCGACAGTAGGCCAGACAGTAGCATCTTGAGAGCTGGTGAAGGAATATTACCCAGCAGAAAGGATGCTACTCCTGAATGCCAGCAAGGAGAATAACATCTTGGCATTTGGGCAAGAAATAAGTGAATGGAGGAGGTTTCTGGGGCACCCAGTGTGGGGGTCCAAAGCTCTGAGAAGGAGGCTGGGTATATGGGCCTATTAAGTGATCCATTAGGGAAGACCTACGGAGGGCTCCAGGTGAGCCCAGAGAGAGGGAGTAATTTATGGAGGGGTCTGAGAAGGCAGACCCACAGAGATGAGATGGCTGACAGACAGAGGACTGACCCTGGAAATCTGGCCTGAGCAGGGCAAGGGCTTAGGGGGCACCACAGCTGAGAGGCAAGGGTCAAGGGGTGCGCAGCTCAGGATGAATATGGCCAATGCTAGGTCATATGAGAAGGAGGGATCAAGGAAGTGGGTCTGAGAGTGAGTGGAGGGCCACAGAAGGAGGACTTGGATGGGAGATGGAGCCAGGCCCAGGGAGCCCAGTGGCTAGCAGTCCAGGAGAGGTGCAGGATATCTATGGGGAGCCTAGAGAGGGATGAGTAAGATCAGGTAGGCCTGAGGGCCAGTCCTGGATAAGACCTGAAACTGCACCCAACTGGAGCTGGTTAGTTTGGTAGGGGTGGTTGTGGAAGGGCAGCCTCCATGAAATGCCATGTTTGGGTCACTCCAGGAAAAGGTGAGGATGGGGTTCTGGAAAGCCTCAGCTCCCACTGCCTTGTGGGTTACCCTGTGGAGTGGAAAGGCTAGGGGAGCACACCCCAACAGAAAAGCAGTTGCCAAGGAAGACCGGGACCCCATGGGTCCAGTGGCCCAGAAAGGGGCCAGGAAAATGAGTGCAGGACTAGACAGGTTGAAGGACTTGAGGCCTATAGTGAGGCCCAGTGAGCATAGTGGGATTGAAAGAGTTCAGCAGCCCAGCGAGAGGCAAGCAATAGAGTGCTGGACCAGACATGTCCAACGGTCTGGAGAGAGGCCATGAGGGTGGAGAACAAAAAGGGTCCAGGACAAGGGGCCAAAAAGGGGCTGGTAGCCTGGAAGGAGGCCAGGAAGGAGACCAAGGGGCCTGGTAGCCCAGGGAGGGGTTGTGCAGAGGAGAGTCTGAGGGGTCTGGCAACCTGATTGGGGCTGAGAGAGAGACTGAGAGGTCTGGAAGCCCAGGAAGGGGCTGTGCAAAGAGGTCTGAGGGCCTGGAGTGGGGCTGAGAGAGGCCAAGGGGTCAGAATGCCCAGTGAGGAACTGCATCAGAATTGGTAGATTATCTGTAAGAATGCCATCTACAAGGCATGGGGCATGGTGTAGGGAAGGTGCAGAACTATGCAATTGGCCCATAAGGCCAGGGCCACAATCCGGGTGGTCATTATAATAAGAACAGGGTAGCCTCCTGCACTCTGTATATCAACTAACATCAAGGCATGGTGGGAAAGAGTTGGGCAGACTGCCCATAGAGCAGGGTATCTCCATTTTTATTTATTTGGGGGGGGGGGGGAGGAGGGGTACTCTGTGACCAAATGTTCTTTCATTTGTGCTTCACAAAGCAAAACTTAAAGGATCTGAATTAAATCACTTACCAAAAAAAGGCAATCTATTTTAAAACAGTAACAATTTTTCCCATGCCCAGTTAAAATTTGCTGAGTTACCCAGGTTTGTCAAAATTCATTAAAAATTATAAAAGGCTCAAAAATGTTCTTTGGAATGAAAAAAAAAATACATGAAGTGTAGGTGGAAACGGAGAGGTCATTACCCTTTTATTTAGCTATAAAAAATTGCTTAAACTTTCCCAATAAATATAATGAATAAACATAGATTTTAATATAACTTTGGGAACAGACTGATCATGATAAATTTCATCCAAGAGTGAAAAGTTTCTGATAATTATAAGTAACCATACACAAAAAGGAGACTGAAGATTTGCAATCTTTACCTAAAAAACACGTGTTATAACTAGTGGTCTACTCAATTCACAACGTTGTTGATTTCATAGAAACCAAAATCCAGGATTGTCCATGGTTTAAAAACAAACCTTAATAAAAATAAAATTTTGCCTCCCCAGTGGGAGCCAGTTGTACTCACTCCCATGTCCTGGCCTCACATCTCACCAGAAAGTTGCTGGTTGGCAGGGCAATATGAAAGGCAGCAGACAATGCAGCAGCCAACCCCCATCCCTCCCCCCCTCCCCCACCCACCAGGGCACCTCTGCCAATCAGTGTTGAAAGGTGGGACCACACAAAGGGCAGCCAGCAGACAAGATGGCACCCCCCCCTCCTCCAAGCTGTGGCCTCTCTGCCAGTCAGCACTGAGAGGCAGGGCCATCAGATCACATCTGGGAAATATCCATGAAATTTGCTCTTTATGCCATGATCAAACCACAAAAATTGTTTGTTTCACTGCAATTTAATTAGGTCCCTAGTTATAATATCATTTTGCCTGATGGTTGCAATGCTTGGGATGGTAGGAATGCAACCCCCCCTACTACTAGAAATATTGCAATTTGTATATAATTTGATATGGTGTCTCATCCCATTCTTATAAATAAACTAAGTGACTGTGATGTAGATGATTACATGGTTACCCCCTACCTATGTCTGTATGGCCTATGGTGAGGTGGGTGGTAAATTGGCTTATGGGACACACCCAGAAAGTGGTGGTGGGCAGCTCGCTATCAACCTGGAAGGATGTGGGGTCCCCCAAGGTTTGGTCCTTGCATCAGAGCTGTTCAATATCTTCATTAGTGACTTGGATGAGGGTGTGGAGAGTACTCTGCCCAAATTTGTGGACAACACCAAATTATGGGGCAAAGTAAACACATGGGTGGGCAGGGAATGCATTCAAGTGGATTTGGACAGGTTGTAAATGTGGGCAGAACAGAACAGATGCAGTTTAACAAAGATAAGTGCAAAGTGTTGCACCTAGGGAGAAAGAATCACCAACACACATATAGACTGGGAGATGACCTTCTAAGTAGTACAGTGGCAGAAAGAAATCTTGGAGTCATAGTAGACTCCAAGATAAACATGAGTCATCAAAGTGACAAAGTGATAAGTAAAGCTAACCATACTCTATCATGCATTAGCAGGTGCATCACAAACAGGTCTAAGGAGGCGATACTTCCCCTCTATGCATCATTGGTAAGGTTGCAGCTGTAGTACTGCATCCAGTTTTGGGTGCTCCACTTCAAGAAGGATGTGGATAACCTTGAGAGGTTTCAAAAAACCTTGAGAGGGCTACTCATATGGTTCGGGTCCTAAAGGTAAGGCCCTACAAGGAGAGATTCAGGGACCTGGATCTCTTCAGCCTCCACAACAGAAGGCTGAGGAGCCTCCCTTGTGGCCCTCTACAAATTGATTGGAGGGGGGGGGCAGGGAACAGTAAGAAATTGGAGATACTGTTTACCAGGGCACCCCTTGGGGTAACTAGAAACAATGGTCACAAACTGACCAAAAGCAGATTTTGATTGGACATCAGGAAAACTTCTTCAAAGTAAGGTTTACCAGATTCTGGAATGGGCTTCTGAGGGAGGTGGATCTCTCCCCTACCCTGGAGGTCTTTAAGAGGAGACTGGACAAGCACCTGGCTGAGGTCATCTGACCCCAGCACTCTTTCCTGCCCAGGGCAGGGGGTCTGACTCAATGATCTACTGAGGTCCCTTTTGACCCTAAAAATCTATGAAATTTATTAAATATATAAAATCTAAAAAGAAGCTGTTGTGCCTAAGAGGTACCTAAAGCCCCTGACACACATTACACTTAAGACACAATTGATTAAGTTGATCACATTTTAGGTATTGACCTGGTCATATATGTTCATCTTATATGATAAAACCAGAAATACATGACAAAGTTATTACACAAAATATGTGTATTAACTTTATGGATGGTTCTTATCCAATGTGGCTAGTTCTCCCACCTTCCCAAGCATATTCCTATGTGCTCCACAGGCCGGGAGTGCTGGTCAGCTGATTGGGTTTCCCAGATGGGGGAGCACAATGAGCTTCCTGGGCTGGGAGCCCCAGTCAGCTGATGGATCTCCCAGCAACAGAAGCAAAGTGTGCTCCTCCTCCCCTCCCCCTGGAACTGATGGCTCTAATCACTGATGGGACTCCCAGCCCAGCAGCACATGGTGTAACCCTGCAGCTAGGAGCTACGAGCACAGCTGTGGGTGGCTGGTATTCACATCAGTGTTTGAAGCTCCCAACTGCAGGGGCACAACATGGGATCCTGTAGCCAGGAGCTCCATCAGTGATTGGAGTTTGCAGCCAGGGGAGTGCACCATAGTATCTCATAACTGAGAGCTCCACCAGCTGATTGAAAGTTTCACCTGCAGGGATGTATCTTAAGCCCACAGAATTGGGAGCTCTGATCAACTGAGGGGCTCCCAACCACAAAAGTGAATTTTGCCAGTCCAAGGGGAGCCTGGGATCAAGATCTCAGGATGCCCCTACATCAGCAATATGGCATGATGAGATCTGGTGCTTAATCCCATAATCATGTCTCTTGCTATGCATACAGGTCATGGCAGAAAGTATGATGGTTGGGATTGCCATCATGCCTTCTTTTTAGTGTCCATCAGTGACCTAAATTTTGTATTGGGCCTAGTCCTTCCTATTATGCAATCTGCACAGTAGGATATTTATTCTATACTACAATGTAAGATGATAGGATAGGAATTCTGGAATGGATCACACAAGCTTATTTAGTTCAACCCCCTGCTTAAGGCAGGAACATCTCTGATTAAACCATCCCATCCAAGTGTCTGTTCAACCTGTTCTCAAAAATTTCCAGGGATGGAGATTCCACAGCTTCTCTAGGTAGCCTCTTTCAATGCTTAATCACCCTCCTAATCTGCAACCCAACTTTCCTCTGCTGCAGTTTGAGGCCATTCCTCCTTGTGCTGTCCTCTACAGCCACAGAGAAAAGGCTATTTTCATCCTTTTTATAACACATTCATCATTGTGAATAATCTTGAGATGAAAGAAAGTGCATGGATACTTGGGAGTGCAAACAAATGGCCTGGCTTCACATATTCCCTTGTATTACTTTCAATGTTTGTCTTAGCCAAGGGCAGAAACTTTCAAAAGAAAGCTGTACTTTGAATCTGGTGGTTGAACAAGTATCACCCAGAAGCCAAAATATTATCAAAATATGAAGAGTATATTAATATGTTTTAGAACTTTCTAAACCTCTCAGGGTTTTTCTCCTAGGGTATTATTGATAATGACACTTAAGTTATAAGACAGATTCACAGAAGTTTAGGGCTGGAAGGGACTTCATGAGATCATCAGTTCCAGTCCTCCCCGCCCCTCCCTGGGAAGGAAAGACTGCTGCAGTAGTATAACCTCAGCAAGGTATATATCCAGTCTCTTGTTGAAGGGAGGTGGGGGAGCTAGGTGCCTACACCACCCCTGCTGGGAGTCTATTCCAAAGTCTGGTTACATGAATCGTTAAGAAGTTTTTCCTTATATCAAGTCTGAAATGTTCTTCCAGGTGTTTATGACCATTGCTTCTGGTTTTCCCCTGGGGCAGTTTGGTGAATAGTTGTTCGCCTAGCCCCTGATGCTCTCCCCTAATATTTTTGTAAGCTGCCACCAAATCCCCTCAAAGTCTTCTCTTTTCTAGACTGAACAGTTCCATATCAGTCAGCCTTTCCTTGTATGGCTTACTCTTCAGGCCTTTAGCCATACGAGTGGCTTTCTCTGGACTCTCTCAAGCTTCTCCACATCCTTCTTGAAGTGTGGCACCCAGACCAAAGACTAAAGTGCCCTGGGCAGCAGCCATGCATGGGGCAGCAGCAGTGACTGTACTGCTGGCAGTAACCAAGATGTCACCCTAGCTGTTGATAATTTTGCATAAATTTGGCACCTGGAGTCAATGTCCCGGTCTCACCCTTCCCCCATCATTATGCTACTGGACTAAAGTAAGGTGGTAAATTAATATATAGCCAAGAATAGATAGACATTGATATAACTGAGATATGGGGTTCTATATTTTTAGAATCAAGATGGTGCTAAATAACTTTCAGCAGATGTGCATGTAATCTGCACCCATGTTGTACACTACAAAAGCCCATAAACCAGTGTGAGAACCGCCGCTGGAAGTAAACAGTCTTCTCTGACTGGTATTAAAACCTCCAAAGTCCCAACTTAATTAAACTTCATATCATTTATATGGCTGTTGCAATAACAAACAAACCAATTACCAAAAGCTCCACGTCCAAAAGGTATGTGTTGTAGGAAAAAGAGCGAATTGTTCTAGTCTCTAGCAATCAGAAAATGTGTAAGATTATGTAAACATTTAAAAGAAGCTATGGAAGAACACACTGAAAGCATGCCGGTATCTATTACAAACAACTATCAGGGGCCTGGTTCTTTTTCCATTTATATGAATAAAGTTAGTAAATGAAGTCAGTGGCACTGCATTATGGAAAATCAATGAAATAGGAATAATATTAGGCCAATGATTTTAATTAGGTTAAAGTTAGTTGGTGATTACACAATTTAAAAATAATGAAGAAATGTGTATATACAGGGAGTAGTGGTATTTATCTTTTCCTCATTATTTTACTCTTCTGAATCCTGCTTACATTGATAGCCACCAAAACTCATTTTTATCTGCCAGACTCTGGGGAAGCTTCCAAATGAGCGCACACGTGCATTTCCCTGGGGACAAATAGCAGTGGCGCACAGTTCTGTTGCTGCTCTATGCCAGATCATGCATGCATACCAGATCATGCATGTATGGGTGTGCCCAGGGAATGCCCATGCATGCATGATCTTGCATGCTCTGGTGCATGGCAAGTTTCCCTGGGTGGGGTATGAGAAGCTGGGGCCAGCACATGGGCTGGCCCCAGAAGCCTCATCTGTGGTCCTTGGGCCTCCCAGGTTTCCAGAAGCATTGATCCAGGCACGTGGAGCCTGGCCAGCAACTGGAGCCAGCAGCTGGACAGGCTCCAGTTTCAGGCAGCACTTGCTGCTGCCATGTGTACTGCCCCACTTTTTTTGGTGTTGTTTTTTTCACTTAGCAGTGCAGCAAATGTTCGCATGTGTCTGTGGGTCTGCACATGTGCAGTTTGTGGCACAGCAAACCGCACATATGAACTCATTTGGATGTACACTGGGTGTCCTCTTTAATATCCCTGACTGATTCCAGGGTCTTCGAGTTAGGGACTGTTTCTTCTATCTCTCTATATATCTCCATCCACAGTCATGTTACTGCATAAATGAAAATCAGTCATCACCATGCTTAACATTGCCAACCTTCTTGATAGTGCTAGAAAAGAAGCCAAAAATGGAATAGACCTGAAAAGTTGACTACCATTTTACACCTTTTGATGGTCTCTGTGGTGTAAGAGTGAGGAATACCAAGGATAGTTAGACCCTTGACATTCTGTGGATAAATAAAGGATTTAAATCAGTAGGACTGATTGCATAAACCAGTAGGTCCTTTTGCATAAATACTATATTTATTGTAAAAGGAGACAGAATGGAGGAAAAGAAACTAAAGGGTGAAGCTCCAGCAAACATTATGTCCATTGACAGAGACAGTAAATCATTAGCTGGAACCAACCACCTTCTTCCACAGAAGTAAATCTGCCCTCAGAGAAAAATGGGGCCAAATTCTTTAGAGCTACTTCAGTGTTCACCAGCTGCAAATCCTGTTCAGGACATTGAAACCATCTAAAATATCCAGGAAAAAAAAAAAAAAAGATTCTGCTAAAATTAATTCCCAAATTCCCCTCTGATGGAAGTGTATTTACATGGCTCTACAATTCTACAACTGTAACAAAAGAAAGGCTACCTCAGTGGACTCATCATTACACACTGATTTCAGATTTTAAAAGATTCATGGAGTATAAATGCTACTGAGTTTCTTAGTTGCCTACACACTGTTTATTCAGAACTGTTTTGTTTTCCAGTACAGCTGGGAATGCTGCTTCTAAATACCAAAGACCAGCTCAGAAGACTAAAACTGTAGAACAATTGACATTGTTAAAGGTAAACAGGGAGATCTTTCATTCAGCACACACTACAGCTCCTACAAATGTTGGTATGGCTTCCAACACTGATAGCGATAAATGATATACAAAGTGACTCAACACTGATACACTGCCACACACAGAAAAGGCATCCTCCAAACAGGAATTCTATGGCTACTAGGGAAAAGTGACTACCAAGAGACCAGGTATGGCATTCATTTTTAGTTGTATGTCTGCCTTTTTTTCCTTCTAAAGCAAAAAGCAAACTAACATTAGTATCCCACTTTTCCCTCACTGGGGCTGTTCACATTCAGTGGTGGGTAAGATAATTTTAACTGAGATACAGGAAACAATGCAATTGCAATGGTGCTACAAGTTTAGCAGTGCTTTATATAGTGATGTAATAGTAATAGAGGACATTAAGTTAGGAAGAAATAAACGTAAATAGGAAATAAACTCTTGGGAGGAAATTACAAGCAGAGCCACTTCAGACACTTACTGACAAGTGAGATGCATCCACTGCAAACCTGTCAAAAGAGCTAAAAATATCCAGGAAGTAAATACAAAACAGACCAGGTACTGAGCACAATGATTTAACTGATGCATGCAATAATGCTTACCACTTCTACAGCAATTTTCATTTAAAGATGCCAAAGCAGATTAATTGGCCAGATTTCCAGGCAATATAAATTGGTGTAGTTCCACCAAAGTGTATCAACCTATACCAAAAGTTATACCGGCTATTAATTAAAACTCAAAATACTAACATAAAATATGGGAGCATTGATAGTTATAGTATTAGCAAGAGCATGCTTGATATGGAATGTTGCTTTTATCTGTAAGGTTGTAAGTCACTGATTTATCTTTATAAATAGCACTTCCAAATAAGCCATTCTGCAAACATTGAAAAAATGCCACTTAAATCCCCTTATTAGTAAGATTTTAACATGCTGAAATAGTGTTTTCATGCCTGGCTTTCCTTGTTGGAGGGACAATCATCAATGAGTAAAATAATAAACAGTTCTGGATGGAGAAGCAAGCTATAATTGTAAGCTTTTATATACTAATTTTGTTAGATAGTATTTATGCCTACATATGGATGGTAACCAACTGAGCAAATATGACTCAGGCCTCTATTTTCAGTTTTTATTAAGCTATACATCTTGTTTCTCTATTATGCAAAATAGAAAACCTTCACCGAAAGTGTCCATTTTGACATAACTGACCACATGAGGAAATTGCAATGAGAAAAATAATAGAAATGAATGCTCAGGATGGTCTGTGTAAGACCTTCAAGGGCTTAAAACCTTTGAAACATTGCTATCGCATCATTACTTTGCTAATCAGTCCTTAGTGCAGTGCTGATCATCTCCTTTTGAACTACTGTCTTCACATTTGTATTTTGACCATAGATACTTTAATCTCTTTGAAAATGAATGCCTTCATTGAAATGTCCTAGTTTCAGTAGAATCTCAGCATGGAGGAAAACTTTAATGCAGTTTCTAAAAGGATGTACCAGTTTGATCATTTCATTATTAAACTAATCCATTGATTAAAAAAAAAAAAAAAAGTACAATTACAAATTAAGTTTCTTCCAGTAAACTTCACTAAAATCTGAGGGGCTGTGCCAAATTTAGATGAATATTCAAGAGACACTAGAAGTAAGTATGCAGTACCAGGAAAAAAAATCATCCTAAATATTTACATATTTATCTAATAATCTATCTTAGCCTTTAATATTGTATAGCAATAAGAATTGGTGTGGATCCTCTGAATCTACAGCTATTCAGGACTGAACGCATTTAATCTCATCTTGGAAAATGAATGGTCCCAGGCCTGGCTAGTACTTTGAATAGTGACCGCTTTAGGAACTCTTGTGATTGGGGTACAATCCAAGTGTCAGACTCAGTCAGAGGTAATCAGGGTGAAGTAGTAGGGGATGCAGTTATGTCAGGCTTCCTCAATTTGAATGGTTTGTATGTTAGCTGTCAGGATGCCATCTGTGATATTATAACACTATCCCTAACAACCTTGTAGTCATAAAAAAGAGACCACACAGATTTTGCTTCTTAGTAACAAAGACTTCTGGGTTTATTGTTCCCAAACAAATCTAGGGATTAACATCGAATACTCCATTCAGGTTTGGTGCTAGCCATGTTATTTCATAGATTCATGGATGCTAGGGTTGGAAGGGACTTCAACAGATCATTGAGTCTGACCCCCTGCATAGGCAGGAAAGAGTGCTGGGGTCAGATGACCCCAGCCAGATGCCTATCCAGCCTTCTCTTAAAGACCCCCAAGGTAGGGGAGAGCACCACCTCCCTTGGAAGCCCATTCCAAGTTTTGGCCAGCCTTACCATGAAGAAGTTTTTCCTGATATCTAGCCTAAACCTGTTCTCTGTCAGTTTGTGACCATTGTTCCTTGTTACCCCAAGAGGCACCCTGGCGAACAGAGCATCTCCAATCTCTTACTGCGTTCCCCTAATGAATTTGTAGGTGGCCACAAGATCACCTCTCAGCTTTCTCTTGTGGAGGCTGAAGAGGTCCAGGTCCCTCAGTCTCTCCTCATAGGGCTTGTCCTGTAAGCCCCTGACCATATGAGTGACTCTCCTCTAGACCCTCTTGAGTCTATTAAAATCCTTCTTGAAGTATGGCACCCAGAACTGGATGCAATACTCCAACTGTGGTCTGACCAATGCCACATAGAGGGGAAGTATCACCTCCTTGGTTCTATTTGTCATTCATTTGCTAATACATGATAAAGTGCGGTTAGCTTTGCTGATGATTTTGTCACACTGATGACTCATGTTCATCTTGGGTACACTATGACTCCAAGATCCCTTTCCGCTTCTGTGCTGCTGAGAGGGTCACTTCCCAGCCAGTAGGTGTGCTAGATATTTTCGTGCCCTAGGTGCAGCACTCTGCATTTGTCCTTGTACTGCATCCTATTGTGTACTGCCCACTTTTCTAACCTGTCCAGGCCTGCCTGCAATCATTCCCTACCCTCCGGAGAGTACACTTCACCCCACAGTTTAGTTTTGTCCGCAAACTTAGACAGAGTACACTTCACATCCAAGTCACTGATGAAGACATTGAAGAGTACAGGTGCAAGGACTGAACCCTGCGGGACCCCACTACCCACATCCTTCCAGGTAGACTGACCTGTCTACTACCACTGTCTGGGTGTGACTGCTAAGCCACCCACCAGACCATGTAAACATCTATATCACAGCCTCTTAATTTATTTATGAGAATGGGATGAGATACCACATCGAAGGCCTAGCTATAGTCTAAGAAAAGGACATCCACCTCTACTCCTGAGTGCAGACACTGTCCTTCCTTTTTGTATGTTTTTTTCATGAATTATTTGATGTTGAAGTTCCAGAATATATTTCATCATAATATAAATTTGAAAATAATGAATTATGATATATACCATTTGCAAACATGGTACTGGCATAAAACATAACTCTTAAATCAGATGAAAAGTGTTCAGGATTTTCAAGCCCCTTTTTATACACCAATCAAAATGACTTCATGTTTAAGCATGTAATACATACTAGTTCTGATCAAATATTAAAATATCTTTAGTGGACATCATTCATATCCCGTTCTCACTAGATCATGCAACCTTTCCACTAGATAGAGGGACCCGTTTGCCAGGTCACTCTGATTTTTGTTTTGCTGTTTTATATCCATCTTATCCATTTGTTTTCCATCTGCTGGCCTTCTCAGGTGCCCAAGAACTAATTATTTTAACTTTAATACCTGCACTGCCTGGGCAAGCTCTGCTGCATGCACCTCCTGCCCTTATCTCCCTCCACCCTCACCCCCATCCCCAGACAGCTCCTAGAATCTAGCACACAGGCACATGCATGCACACCCGGTACATGTACGCACACCCAGGCCTCCCACTTGCATACCTCCCCCTCCCCCTTCACATACTCCCATGTCCCCTATGCATACAATATACAACAATAAGACTTCATTTTAAGCTATTATGCAACCATTTCTATACACACTACTCAAAAAACATAAATCAGGATAAAAATTTAAATATGTTATAGCAGATGTTTGATTTTTAGTATATGATTTGTTTTTTTAGGTATAATTTTTTTAAATGATATCTTCTGAAAGATTGTGTGTGTTGCCTTTGACAGCTCACTAAAATTCATTAAGTGGCCCCCCAGCAAAAATAAATGCCTTCCCCTGACTTAGGTCATATATGGCCTGCCTACTGGTCACTGTTGCTATTCCTGTTACTAGGGCCTAGCCTAGTTTGGTTTGTGCTGTTAACAGGCCTCTGTATGATTTTTTATATATCCTGATCAATGGTTGTATCAATCCATAATCCAGAGAGGCCCCCATCAAGAAGTCGTAATCAAGAGATTTTTGAATATTGGACAACAGAATCCTAATTAGTTCAAAATGTCAATTCAACTCCCTTGGCTCTTCAGAACTAGTAGATGACAATAAGAAAAAATACAATAAAGCCTGGACCTTGTTCTTGATGTGCTATGTGCTGAATAAGCAGGAAGTCACAATATATGCTTGTACAATTCACTGAGAAAGACCTGGCTATGTAAGAAACCCACAAGATACTTTACCTTAAGTCACAATCAAAGCTATGGAAGTCACAATCAAAACTATCATATGTATTCAAGAGAGAGTCTGTGAGATTCCTACTGGTGAGCACCTACCTCACACAGTGTTCACCAATAAGGAAAGCCAATCTGGACCATTGGCAATGGCAGTAGAGTGGGAATTATGGGGAGCTGGTTTTGTTCCTAGCTTTATTACTCAGCTGTTGCATGACTTGGACAAGTCATTTGCTTCTGTTTCTCTTCACATATTTTTTCTGCCTTGTCTACTTAGAGTAAGTTCCCTGAGGCAGTAGTTAACTCCCACTGGGCATGTCTACACATGCATTTATGCCAGCTTAAATTTACTGTGCAGCAAGTTACTGTGCAGTAAGCAGGAATAGGCTGGCATCTACATGTGAGGCATTAAAGTGCATTAACACTGTGTGTGGACTGACTTGGGTCTAAAGTTAGTCCCAAGTCAGTCCACACACACAGTGTTACTGTGCAGTAAGGTGTCTACACGTTCATTACTGTGCAGTAACTAATCAGGCATATATTTGATACCTGCATAATGCAGGTATCAAATTTACGCTCAAGTCAGCATAAGTCACCATATTTACTGTGCAGTACAGGCATGCACGTGTAGACGCATGCTTGTACTGCATTGCAATTTCAGCTGCTGCGCAGAAAATGTGCATTTGTAGATGCACCCACTATGTATTTGTACATTTCTTAACATGGAGAGACTCCCATATCAATTGGAGTCCTTAAGTACTGTTTAATAACAATAAATAGAACAGCCACAATAAGCACCACTATTTAATTATCATGCAAACATAAAAAACTGTACAATAGGACCCACATGAGTTTCTATGGATATGACTTTTGGCAATAATCTGCACTATGAATAAGGCTTAACTCTGCATATTTTTATTGAGAAAAAAAAAAAAAAACTTTGGCTGCAATGGCGATTTCTACCTGATTCACGTATATTCAAGCCTGAATCATTGGCTCAGTAGATTGATATCACTGACCACAAGAAGCAGAAACCTACTGCCATTTCAGTCTAGTGGGTCAATGATCCACCAATGAAGAAGGATGCATGTAAAGTGGAATAGAATGGCGTTGAAAGACTTCCTTTTCTTCTTTCTCTCTCCCTCTCTCTTTTCGTACTTAAAAAGAAAAGTCCATTTCTTAATTCTGTATTTATCTAGCAATAAATCTGTTTTCAAAACCTGTATGCACACAAACACGCTGTTACTTCATATACAATGACAGCTATAAAGGAGGCATTAAAGCCTGTCAAATATGTAACAGATTTTGAATATAATATACCAAATGCTAAATAAATATTTACACAAAAATACTGGAGTGATGCTTTTCAAATGGGATCTCATACTTATACAACATATTTTGTTTTTTTCTTATTCATTATACACATGCATAGTAAAATAGGATAGAACAAAGAGACTCAAACTAAACTTGAAAGTAATATGAAATAAAATAAATATTTAAATCAAACTGTCATTGTCTTCCTGCTGAACAGCAGCAAATGTATTGGGCCTTGAAGGTCAGTCTCTTGCTAAAGGAGAAGTAAAAAATGTGGATCCTGGTCTATTCTTATTGATTATATGTTGATTGAATCCTGTATGTGGAGGGATATAGCTGATTTCAAGATACCATGTCGCTTAGAAAGTGACCACCTCCCCTTAGTCCTCAACCTTAAAAAAAGAGCCTGATACCCCTCCAATCCTTTTTAGCAATAGAAGGGCACCTATATTTATCAATAGAAAATTGAAATGGGAAAACTATCTAGCTGAAAAGGTGACTGATAAACTTCATGCGGAAGACCTAAGTATTTTAAGAAATTTGGTAATTGTAGCATCAGAGGAGATTTTAGAGCACTGCCAGCAAATTAAAGATCTTCTGTACTCACTCCTTTTAGTACCTGTAACCTCCCATCTCATATGGACACTAAAAGAATGTGGTGCTCCCTGGTTCAATAAAGAGTATGTAGAACAGAAAAGAACATTAAATAGGAAAGCCAGGGAATTAAGGAAAACTGGGCATATTGGAACAACTTTTTGGAGAGCGTTTCAAAAATTATAGAAAGCATATAAACTGTTCCTCCAGAATAAGAAAAAATAATATTATAACCAGCAATGGGACAAATTGAGCTTGGCAAATATCACCAAAGATAGTAAAACATTTTGGTTACTTGTGTCCAAGGGAATGGCTAACTATAATTATAATGTTGAAAATAACATTAATGCAGATGGTTGGGTAGAATATTTTTCCAATCAGTTCACTTCTTCCATAGATCAAATAAATAGTGATCAAGACGGTAATATACCCGTTATTGATACAACTAAGTATCAGGTAACAAATGATCAAATAGAACATCACCTCAAAGTACAACAGAAGAATAAAGCCCCAGGCCCAGATAGAATACTGGTAGAATTCTATATCAATAATATCAAATGGTGGACTCCAGTCTTGGAAAAATGGTATAATTTTATAACTGAGCTGGGCCAAATCCCAGATTCCTGGAAAGGGAGTACCAGTGCACCTATTTTGGAAAAAGGTCTAAAAGGTAAGCCAGAATCATATTGCCCCATAAGTTTAATAGACATCTCAGCAAAAATCTTTGGGTGCCATTTGTTATACCATCTTATAGCATGGGTAAAAAGAGAAAATATATTATATGAACATCAGACTGGATTCAGGAATGGATATTCTGCTATTGATAATATATTTATCCTTCAGTTTGAGAAATAAATATACCCTATACCCAAATGCACAAATCAGCATTGTATGTTGCATTTGTTGATCTATCAAGAGCTTTTGACAGTATAAATAGAAGTAAACTTTGGGAGAAATTGTTAAATTATGGGATTGACCCTTCTGTTTTGCATCTGCTGATAGAATGTCATAAGGACACATGGGTCCGAGTTAGGTGGGGCCTGAGGGCCAAATTCACACACAAATTTCAGACACAAAAAGGGGTTAAACAAGGATGTATTTTGGCCCCTTTGCTACTTAACCATTATATGAATGACATAATTGGAAATATGCAGGACTCTCATTTTTATCCCCTAAAATTACTAACAACCCCAATTCCTACCATAATATACACAGATGACACTGTTATACTGTCAAGAACCCCCATCAGATTACAGAAAGCAATTACAACCTTTGAGCAGCTTTGTAGATAAAATAACTCAAAATAAATTATGATAAATTCAAAATAATGTCTTGGGGAATCTGTTTGATGAAATATCCATGGAACATGGTGGGAATCAAACTTGAAGTTGTTAAAACCTATAGGTATTTGGCTGTGATGTTTACAGCTTTTCCATCATGGAAACACCTAATTTAGTCAGTTAAAATTAAGGCTGTGGCTATAATGTTAGCTTTATATCCCATATTGGCATATAAAGCTAACATTGCATCTCAGATTCTGTATGGCACTGAAGTATGGGGCTATGCTGCCAGCAATGATGTAGACATACCTCAGAATAAATTTCTCAGGGCTCTTCTGGGTCTTCATCCCTCAACTCCTGCAGCCTTCTTGAGATTAGAGGTGGGATTAGATTCAATTTTAACTAATATTATCATTAGAATGGCAGGATTCATGTTTAAAATTTTGCCTCTTCTACCTCCTCACTTGCTCAAATTGGGCCATACGGAAGACATCAATAATCCCCCTTCTCTTCAATCTCCCTGGCTAGCTTTTCTTTCCTGTACTTTTGCACTTTCCAGGATGGGACACTATGTCAAGGACAATGAAAGACTCTTCTTCTCCATAGAAAAGGTCCAGGTTTTTCAGAGGTTCCAAGATATTGCCAGGCAGAATCATTATGCTGTGGCCAGGGCTACTCACGTCGCCCCTGTATATGTTCTTTGGAAAGTAGATTGGGGAGGAGAAAGGTATTTAGGGCTGGATCTCAACAATACATTATGAATCTTTGACTGGATTCAGGAACAAACAGATGCCCACAGTTGTTTTGGCTGGATGGAGTATCTCCATTCCAGGTGCTAAAAGATGTTGCCCAGCCTGTCTAGGAGTTTTGGAAGATACTGTTTATTATGTCTTAGAATGTCCTTTATACAACAACATAAGGAGAAAGCACGTGTCACCATTCTTGCAGAAATTGACATACTTAAATAGAGATAAATTAATATGGCTCTTTAAGCAAACAAATCCATATTTAGTAAACTGTCTTGCAATCTTTGCTTATGAAGCAATCAGAGCTAAACATCCTTTACTGCTGATATGACCAATAAACTTTATCACTATATTTGTTTTTTACTATGTTAGTTGTGGACCTATGCACAACATTTTATAGGTTTATGATCTGATTTATCACCATATTTGTATTTGATTACATTAACTTTAGAAGTAGGAAGAATGATTTTATAATGGTTGACTCCGTTTTATTTTTATATTTGTATTTAAATTATTTTTGCTTAAATTTATATTATGGTTTTATGTCTGTTATGTTGTTTTTGGGAGCATGGCTTTTAGCCAGAATCCTTAAAAATAATAAATGAATGAAGTCTGAATTTACACAAAAATATTGGAGTGATGCTTTTCAAATGGAATCTCATACTTACACAACATATTTTCTTTTTTCTTATTTATTATACACAGGCATAGTAAAATAGGATAGAACAAAGAGATTCAAACTAAACTCAAAACTAATATGAAATAAAATAAATATTTAAATTAAATTGTCATTTTTTTATGCTGATCAGCAGCAAATGTATTGGGCCTTGAAGGTTAGTTTCTTGCTAAAGGAGAAGTAAAAATGTCGATTCTGGTCTATTCTTATTGTAACTGAGTACATTTACAAAAATGTGCAGGCTCTGGAAGAGTGTTTCACAAATGGCTCTCCAACAAATCCCTATTTCTGGCAAACATTAATGCCCAGTTTTCTAGGAGTAATTTTATCTCAAGAACTGATTATAATTAGAGCAATGAGAAAGCAGGGAGCAAAGTATTTCCCTTTTGGTGTAGATTCACGGAAGAAGCTACAAGACTCATAGCAATATAGAATTTTTTTCTTGTAAGTAAAACTTAGCACGCATGCCAAGAAAAGGGAAGGAAGAAAGACAGAAAGACATTGTGAGATTAACAGCACCATCTCGTGACACCTAGTATAACAATATATTCTATTTGTAACAATATACCATAGGTGCAGGGGGCCATATTCACATATATCCACAGAATTACTTTTGAACAGGTGCTATAACACCAAATCAGTTGTCTATATACTAATATCCCACAATCCATTATTTTCAACAATTTGCATATTGTTATGCTAAACATTTTTAAATGTGTTAATTTATGTATTTTTGTATTGGAGAGGACTCCATCTGGATCTGATGACAAAGGGAGGAAGAGCTAAAAGTAACTCACTTCCAAACTAATTCATACCAATTTAATAATTGGTCATCAATCCTCCCAAGTTCCTTAAAAAAACCCCCAAAAACTACCCTACTAACTTGCAATGCATAGTTAACCAGAGTTACAAGAATAACATCCTGGTAAACAGGATATTAGGAATCCTTAGAGTGTTTGAGTAGTTATACAGGACAAATAAAAAGAACACCAAAATATATTATTCTTAAAGTGTCATAATATTCAAATGTTTACGGCTAACAATATTACATTACCTTCACTTCAGTCTCAAAGAGAGGAGTATAAACCACTGAAACACAGCTCCCAACTCCTTCTACTGTGAAAGGTCTCACGGGTATGTCAGTAGTATCTTGTGGTCAGTGGTCTTAGTAGGCAGCTGGCAGAGTAATTACAATTAATATGGACATCCTTTCATAGATTCATAGATGTTAGGGTCGGAAGGGACCTCAATAGATCATCAAGTCCGACCCCCTGCATAAGCAGGAAAGAGTGCTGGGTCTAAATGACCCCAGCTACATACTCGTCTAACCTCCTCTTGAAGACCCCCAGGGTAGGGGAGAGCACCACCTCCCTTGGGAGCCCGTTCCAGACCTTGGCCACTCGAACTGTGAAGAAGTTCTTCCTAATGTCCAGTCTAAATCTGCTCTCTGCTAGCTTGTGGCCATTGTTTCTTGTAACCCCCGGGGGCGCCTTGGTGAATAAATCCTCACCAATTCCCTTCTGTGCCCCCGTGATGAACTTATAGGCAGCCACAAGGTCACCTCTCAACCTTCTCTTGCGGAGGCTGAAAAGGTCCAGTTTCTCTAGTCTCTCCTCGTAGGGCTTGGTCTGCAGGCCCTTGACCATACGAGTGGCCCTTCTCTGGACCCTCTCCAGGTTATCCGCATCCTTCTTGAAGTGTGGCGCCCAGAATTGCACGCAGTACTCCAACTGCGGTCTGACCAACGCCCTATAGAGGGGAAGTATCACCTCCCTGGACCTATTTGTCATGCATCTGCTGATGCACGATAAAGTGCCATTGGCTTTTCTGATGGCTTCGTCACACTGCCGGCTCATGTTCATCTTGGAGTCCACTAGGACTCCAAGATCCCTTTCCACCTCCGTGCCACCCAGCAGGTCATTCCCTAGGCTGTAGGTGTGCTGGACATTTTTCCTCCCTAGGTGCAGCACTTTGCATTTCTCCTTGTTGAACTGCATCCTGTTGTTTTCTGCCCACTTGTCCAGCCTATCCAGGTCTGCCTGCAGCTGTTCCCTGCCCTCCGGCGTGTCCACTTCTCCCCATAGCTTTGTGTCATCTGCAAACTTGGACAGAGTACATTTCACTCCCACGTCCAAGTCGCTGATGAAGACATTAAAGAGTATCGGTCCAAGGACCGAACCCTGCGGGACCCCACTGCCCACACCCTTCCAGGTCGAGACCGACCCATCTACCACGACTCTTTGGGTGCGACCCTCTAGCCAATTCGCCACCCACCGGACTGTGCAGTCATCCACATCACAGCCTCTTAATTTGTTCACCAGTATGGGGTGGGATACCGTATCGAAGGCCTTCCTGAAGTCCAGGTATACAACATCCACCCCTCCTCCTGTGTCCAGGCATTTCGTAACCTGGTCATAGAAAGAGACTAGGTTGGTCAGGCACGATCTGCCCGCCACAAACCCATGCTGGTTTCCCCTCAGCATAATTTGTCCTGCCGGGCTCTCACAAATGTGAGCCTTGATAATTTTTTCAAATACTTTACCAAGGATGGAGGTGAGACTGACCGGCCTATAGTTGCCCGGGTCCTCCTTCCTCCCCTTTTTGAAAATGGGGACCACGTTAGCCCTTTTCCAGTCCTCCGGGACTTGGCCTGTGCGCCACGAGCATTCGAATATTCCCGCCAGTGGCTCTGCAATGACGTCGGCCAGTGCCTTCAGCACCCTGGGATTTGATCCAATTTGTGAAATTCTGTTATTAAACCCAAGCCTGATACCATAAGGCTTATAGGACTTAGGAAAAAAGAAAAATTCAGATAAAGGTGAAGGCAATAGTTTTTCCCATGAAGGGAAGGATGGATAGTAATTAATACAGGCTTGAACATTAAGCATTGGCTTCTTTCGCAATGGAATAATCCTCTTATTTGAGAGTAGCTGATTTCTTGTCTGCTGAAGAGGGACATCAAAGCACCAAAAAACCCCACTGAAGCACCCTGATCTCTGCAGAGGCTGGGTAACTGGGTCAAACTAATGTGCTTCTTCTTCCGGTACAGTACTTGATTTTTGCGGGGGGGTTTCCCCACATCTGTCAGCACCCAGTGTGTCAAGACCACATACATATTACTTATTTAACCAGAGAGACTTTTTCCTGCATGTCCCCAGTGTCTCTCCAATTTGAGTGCTGAGTATAGGAAAAAGAACTGAAATTAGTAAGGAATATACTTCAATCAGTTACTGAAATAGCCATAAAAGGTTATTTAAGCCAGTTGCTGAAAATGCAGTCATCATTTCTTATTAGTGGGTAACTGGTAAAGGATTTGCCCTTCCCTTGAGTAAGGGTCTATTTGTAAATTTGAATCATTTGTTTAAAAGCTTAAGCATTCAAGCAGCTAACATACCATAGAATAAGTTACAACAGGTATCCAAGGGTATTACAGAAAAAGAGCAATGGGTAAGGAGAGCCACAGAGTGTAGGATTGATTGTCAATATAGTTTTATGTGCGTGAAACAGAGTGATCTTTATTAGAATGGCACAAGGAACATCAGGCTGCAGTAAAATAATCTTGATGACATGGTTTGGCTATTGTAGGCCATTTGTTATATGATTCCCAAGGTTGTTGTGGTAGGCTCATGGGGAGTTTAAAATTAATTACTCCCATTTCAGATTTAACAGGGAGAAAATAAAAGAGGGACTGGAAATAACAAAAACATGCACAAGGAATATTAATGCAGCGAACAGTTATTATATAGGTGATGTTTGCCTTAATACTGGAAAATATAATGTACATTTTCTATATCCTATGGAATTGAAGGCAATATAACTGATTCAGATTCTATGATTATTTTTGTACACAAAAGAAAACAGTGTTAATAAAAATGATATGCTTGGCCTATTTTATTTGTTATGATACCAATTTACAAATCATAAGGCTGCCCAATATAAAGTGGATGGTAGAGGTCGGTTACTATGCTGAGGTTAATTCATGTTTTAAATTATGAAATAATAACAAGTTATGGAATGTGTTTAAAATATATTTTGATGATAACATCTATAAGCAAGTGTTTCTTCAGCCCATTAATCCCATCTTGAAAATTTGATTTGTTTAATACGGTGGGAAAATTGTGCATTGTATAAAGAGTCATTCGGGAAGAGACTTAACAGGTACTGATTTTATTACTGCTGCAGTGTAAGCACACCCCATAGTGGTATGCTTTTAATTCATATACTGTAGAGTAACCCATCTTACTAAAAATGGTTGAGTTATCTGCCCACTTTATTGGGTTCATTTGCTCATTCTTTAAAAAAGACACAGATATACCATACTCTTTGTTAAATATTAAAATTAGATTCTTATGACTGTATTTAGCAGATGAATCCACCAAAAAGCGTATTTAAGCTTGGAAAACCTTTCTCTGCTTAGATTCCTACCCTTGTATATAACAGATAAAAGTTACCTAAAGGAAGCTCATTCTGCTGGTGGACATTTCTGTGTATTATAAAACAAAACAAAACAAAAAAATGTTGCTTAAGTAACCTCACACAAGCCACAGTTAGAAGCCATTAAACATTATAATAGACTAAAATACAAATTTGTCAGGCAGTAAAGACCCCCTATAGCAACTGCTGCAAAAAAATGCCTCCCCACCTATCTATTTGAGAGGCTAAAACTCTGTGCCTACTCTTTCAGCTAATGACACTGAGGCCACATAGAGATGTTCAAAAAGCCTAAGGTGTGTTGAACCCAGACTTTATTGTTGCCTAATTAGTACCTCCCAATTAACGGCTATCTCCCAGTCCAGTTCCAAATTGATTTTTGCTTCCCCCCACCCCCCTGTGGCTGATGAGATGACTGAACGTATCTATCACTGCTCCGACAACTCGGCAATTGATTTATACTTTGACTAAGTAAAGAATTAAAGTTTACAAATACAGCAATTTATTAATTAAAACATGTAAATAACAATTAAACACGGGCAATGAAAGTAACAACTTCAACAAGTATTAACCTTTACTGGAAAACCTAATAACCTTTATTATTCTAAGAGTAAAACTTTATTAAATGCAGGATCTCTGCCACCTCAGATCACAACATACATGGATCACGCCCAGAACTATATGTTGGCAGCTTACCTTCTGCTTTTAGAAAAGGGACATGGGAGAGAATGGCAGGTGAGGATGTACTTAGTCTAGAGAGCAGAGGGTTGCTGCTTAAGTACAATGTATTCCCGGGGAGAGAATACGGGGAGCCAACCCTGGCCACTCACAGGAGACCAACAGTGGTGGGAGCAAGTGGAGCCTTAGGACTCACCAGTCACTGGGGACGATGGCCAATTCTACAGCAGCCTGACTGTTGAGGGATGCTCTGCCTGCCAAACCTTCATGGTCACAGCGTGGCCTCAGATGCAACACCACACAACGATCACCCACACCAATGCACCAACACATTAAGACCATAAGATTACTTCCACTTGATTCATTCACCAACAGTCCCCCTCGCTTTCTCTCTCCTTCAAGATCCTCTCACCAAACACGCATTAACACCACTCATTCAGTCCCTGTCAATCAAAGCCCTTTATAAGGGAAGAAAGGACTCTATTCACAGTACAACTTTTGCACTGGGCACCCTTCTCAGAATCCTTTAGGTGTTCTATACATGCTCTGCAGACAATAGGTCAGGCAAAGTTCATCCTCTGACCTACTTAGGGGCTAAAGGATATTATCATGGGCTTAGGCCCGATCTCTGGCCTAAAAGATGGAAGCTATGTGCTTTACTTTAAGTGACCTAAGTTAGTTTGGGAGTGAACAGAACATGTTTGCCCTTTCATGGGGGAGGGGGAGAGGGCATGCAGATTGACTGCATTGGCCAAGGCTAACGAATTAGAGGTGCTCCTGCATGCATCCCAACACGCTTCTTACTTCTGAGTGCAGGCCAGAAGCTGGACCACCCCTGATTGATTGCCAGGTCCATGCAGCAGAAGCCTCCACCTCTTTCCCCCCAACCCCCTTCCACCTGGCTGAGGCTGACAGCTGGCCAGAAGCAGGAGGCAGGGCTGGCCAAGTCTTTGCAAGACAATCTTCTGCCTCTCCCCGCACTCCTGCCCCCCTCTACACTGCTGGTTTGCTGTTCATAGCTGGCTGGAGGCAAGAGGTGAGGCTGGGGACATTTCTGGCTTGGCTCTGTGACAGCATGTGAGTGGGGTCAGGTAGGTGCTTAGCCAGCGCAGCCGGGTGGTAGCCAAGTTCCAGCATGCCTCCCTGCGAGGGAGGGTTAGTGGGGAGCCACAAAGCAGCTGGGGATGCTAGTGGACAGCAATCTAATTTGAGTGAGTAGGGACTCTGGTACTAAAGTTTGATAGACTGGTCTAACCTACATCAATTAGTTCTAAAAACATGTTGATCCAAGCCTTTATTAGACTGGATTCCACCATTTTTTAAACCAGCCTATGTTCACTGAAATTCTGTTTGGTTACCAGTGTAGATCAGTTTCCTATCTCTTAGACCAGTTTATGATCTGTACTTGGCCTGAATGTCATTTCAGATATTATGTAATCAAGGTGCTTGCAGCTTTTATAAACAGACTTGAGCTAGCTTTAAATTACCAAGCTCAGATAAAGATCACAGTTTAGCCAAAGTGACATGTGACTCTGTGCCGGCTGCAAAACTGGTAAATACTCAAGCAGCTATCCCATGCTGATGACTACACTGGTAGCAATACTAAAGGAAGCTAGTTTGATCTTAGTTGTGGTATGTCATTATGAGATACAGTGATAACACTTTCTACTCTGCAGGAAATATAACCCAATCAGCTTCAAAGGTGAAGCCTGTAAGACTGGGTGACAAGACTTTTCTCCACAAGTGAAAATTAAAATGATATGAATTAGAAATAAGTGGAAGAGGAACAGGAAAAAATGAAGACAAGGAGGAAGATATTGAGAAGAAGCTTCAAAAAGGAAAGGATAGGAGAAATAAATATTTTTTTAAGGATTAAAATATCTAAACAAAGAAATAGAAATATCTTGATTGTCTCAGGGGAAGAGACAAGGAAAAAAAAAATCACACATATTTCCAAACTTTGGTTCTCATTCTTATTTTAGAAGCAATCAGTGATTGGAACCATTGTAAAGATAGATGGATAGAATTAGAATCTAATCCATTTTAATGTTATGTATTGACATAATTTAATATGATTCATTGTATACAAAATTACAAACCGTTCCAAGAAGTACAAAGTAGAAACTTATAATTTTAAACTAAAAATAATTAGTTTTATATGGATGAAAAAATGACTCAGTAAAAGGTTTCTTTTTAGTCATAGGAAAATGGCATGTGATTCATAGGATTTTAACCTTGTTGAATTAAATCTCAGCAATTCACCAAGTATAAAGAAAAGCATTTTGCCTCCTTCAAATCTTTTCTCACATTTTAAAATGAATAAAAATATAGATTTCAGCCCTACTATTGCAAAAATAGCTCATCATAACAATCTGCTGTTTTTTATACTTAGTGTCATTTTTGTTCATTCATTGTCACTTTTGCTTTACCGTTTGCATAGTAGATAAAATCTTAAAATGTCACTGTATATCAGTATGTATATATATGTATTGTATCTGTCATATAAGTAAGAGAAGCAAAAAACATCTAACTAAATGGCTAAATGTCTATGCTTATTGTGTCATAGTTTCATGTAAATAAAGAAGATTGTGTTCACCAAGTTTTCTTTGACATTTGCTTTGACACTTATCACCATGGCAGAAGACTAACCTTTTAGGTCATTTACATAATCTAAATGGATCTATGAGTAATGCAACATTCAATGGGTAACTGAGAACAGAACAGTGATTGTACCCCATCAAACCAGGCTTTATAATCAAGTAAATAATACTTGGAATGTAGCAAGAGTCTATGCCAATAGAAATCCTGATTGGTTGATATTCAGACAAGGAATCTGGATTTCAATTTGACAAGAACACTCGAGGGAAGATGGAAACAAAAGGGATTTCATTTTAAAAGAACTGCATTTATGGCTTACTTATCTAAATTGGGCTCATTGGAGTCTCAGACTTGATTGATTCAATCTGAGTTTTAGCACATTGATATATAGTCCTTTCAAAGTAGAAGGCTAAGTTACAAAATACCTTTTATTTTTTTCCACCTTGAAGATACAATATAAATTTGTTTGCATACACCTAATTAGTACCAAAGAAAAGAAAAGAAAACCATCTAGGCTTCCTTGGAGTCCATTTAAAAATAGAAAAATAGATGATAGATAGTAAATTTCACTAAAGCAGGAGCACTTCTTTTTCCCATCCAACTGCCCTTCTTTTGATTCAGCTGGTTGACCAACAGAGTCATTACATTTTCCAGTTTAAAAGAAATCTCAGAATTCTCTCTCAACAACTGCTCAAACAGCTGGTCTTCACAATGTGCCAGAAAAGTCACAAGTTGGACTGTTTTTGACCTTGTGCATCAGAGAATATCAAAGATAGGAGGTGCTGACAGAAAATGATCTGCCATATGAATAACAGAGTCAAGTTCACTGGTGTCAAATGGCACATCATCTCAAAACACACTGCAGCAGGCAATGCTCGTTTGGATGTTCTCATAAAATTCATTCTTATGTAAACCACACTGCAAGAGCTTTCTATGGTGCATGAGAAGCTAACTGATAGATTTGACAGAGTAATTTTTATCAATAGCTGAAGATAGTCCAATCTGTAAAATATGCCTTCATTTCAAACAATTTCAGGCACTGGACATATTCTGAATCTAGCACATTAAGCTAGTCTTTATTAGCAGAAAACATAGGTATGAAGGTTTGTTAGCAAATTGATTTCATTTGCTAATTATCTTGACCTCAATCTCTCAACTTGGAAAAACTAACTATAAAAACTAATCTGATCAAAGTGAGAAAGGAAAGTAACAGATTAAGTTAGATCAATTTGAGTTCAGTATCCTTGCTTTTAACAGCAACTGGCTAGAAAGTATAAATCCATGGTTTTTTGTTTTGTTTTGTTTCATTTTTAATGTAATATGAATAGACTCAAGAGTAGTGCTGTAGTCAATTGTCTTTGGTTTATAAAACAGAATCCTTTAAAATCGAAAGCTAAACATCATCACAGTAATTTTAGAGACATAAAATAAATGTTAACATTAAGATTTCATTCAAAATTAGGAATGAGCATGGGTCTTTTTTGTAGAGGTTGACATGTAAAGCATCAGGTGGAAAACCATCTCTCAATTTAAAATACTACTTATTAGTTAAATGATATTTTCTTGTTTCTGGAACTTTACCTAGCAGTTGTCTGTAAGGGTTGGTTCCCAATTTTTTTAGATTGTTTAGACATACACTGGTCTAGGATGGTTTAGACAGGGATGGCTCTGCATTGAGCAGGGCATTCAACTAGATGACCTTCCAGCTTTCTTTTCTATGATTTCATATATCCATATATCTCTATACTTCTTGTTTCTGAACAGTGCTAAAAAGAGAAAGGGAATTCAATCCTCTAAGGTGTTGACCCATTGCCATTGTCCCCAATACAACAGTCAAGCTTTCTTAATTTTAAAATTAAATGTATGGATTGTCCTATTGGGTTGAATTAGATTATATCCATTCTTAAAAATAAGGGCATCTTCAGAGTTGCTTGGGATTAGAATTAAAGCAGGCAACTTGCTCTTACATCTTTTCCAGGCAAAATAAATAAATTATGTTTTTGTTTTTTTTTTTACCTAAATTATGTTGTTTTTTTTTTAAAGGAGCTTTGATTATTTAGTAAGGTCAATTATGTTGAGAGGGTTTTATAATAGAGCATTCAAACTTTGGGATGACTATTCAAAATAAGCCTTTCCTATAGGGTTTAAATTTAGAAAAAAGCAAGATGCTGACAGAAGTGAAGGTTTGTCATGCAATTGGGTCCCTAAAGTGCTCTACAGTTGTTCAGTGTGCACTGACACAAGTGCACAGATGCAGAGCACATTAAAAATTCCTGGTCGCATAACAATCTGAACCCTCATTATATGAGGGGTCAGATGAAGGTGTTCCAATACAAACTGCCTTCATTTACATCTGTCATCATGCACTGGGAGCAGGGCTGGACTGAAGTAGACCAGACCTTCCTCTGCGCTGTCTTCAGAATGGAAGGGAAGAAGGGAGGGAAGGGAGAGAGAAAGATCCATCTGGGGTTTGCCCAGCCTGTGCTCGATGGTGGGGCAGGTGGATTGGGATCCCAGACATAGCTTCCTTCATTTCCCCTTCCCCAGCCCCACTCCCTTCCTGAAGACAGCACTGAAGTTAAGAAGGGGGAGGGGCAGGACTAGAGGAGAACCAGTCCACATCCATACTGGAGCTCAATCCCCCAATCCCCCTGACCCAACAGCCAATGAAGTGTCATGAGTTACAGCAGGGAGCTGCAGTGCCTGCAGTGGCTATACTGAGCTGATAGAGTGAGCAGTGAAATGTAAAGTGAAACTCATATAGCAGGCTTACCTTTCAGAGCCTGGGTTGAATCCCAGGCTTGAGATCCTACTGTTTTGATTGGTGGAGCCCATCAAAGAAGAGCTCTCCTGGACCTAATTGAAGACTGCAAACTGTCAGGTCTGGAAGACTTCAGGGGCAGAGCCCTGGAGCATATAAAAGGAGCTGCATGCCCAGCACAAGGGGAGATGCGTCGAGGACTGAGAAGAGAGGGGTTTAGAAGAGCTGAGGAGAGCTGCTCAGCAGGGCAAAGCAGTAGCCCAGGAAGAGCTCCTGAAGACTTCTATCAGTGGGGAGTGGAGGACGACTTCAGTGGTTAGGTTCTTCATGTGCAGCATGGCGCACGGCGTCCAGACCCTAGGAGCTGCATGAGGTGGCTAAGGTCTGCAACCTCTCGTGTGCGGTTAGAGACACGAAGCACAGGCTGGTGCATGGAGCAGGATCTTTGGAGCCCCTGGGGTGGCTCAGGTCCTCAACCCCCAGAACAAGACTGGGAGCTTGGTGCAGGAGATGCTGCACGGAAGGTTAGAGACCCTGGGAACCGCTTGAGGTGGCTCGGGTCTATAGCTGCAGACATGGGACACCAGCTCAGTGAAGACGACGCAGCCCACGGGGTCTGGAAACAGACCAAGCCCCAGTGCTGCACAAGGCTGTTCAGGCCTCCAACCCTTAGCATAAGGCGCAGCGTCCACTACACACAGTGGTACCTATGGCCCTAACCCAGGACGGGGGCAGCAGAGTCAGGCATCAGGAAAACCCAGCAGGGACAGAGATTGACCTGAGAACAAGAGGCAACCCTCCGGGACTGCAGAGTAGTAAGTTACCCTGGAGAGAGAGTCCCCACAGGGGAACCGCCCCCCCACCCCCCCAAACTGGGTGTGGTATATATACATATATTATAGGGTTTATTGTTTTGTAAACTTGTACATAGATTATATATATATATATATATATATATATATATATATGTCCTTATCCTTTAATGATTTAATCCTATAATAAATCTGTATATAGTTAAGCAATTGATTGACTGGACCTGACTCTATAGGGGACGGAGGCGGCCACTGGGCTGTTGTATCCGTCCACAGCACACTGCCCTGCCAATAATTCCCTCAATTGGAGAGGGAAGTACAAACCCGTGTACACCCAGGCTACACTCAAAAGTAAACAAGTCTGACAGACGAGAGACATGCAAACAATGATTCCTGCCTTTGTTTGCCAAGTTTCCTTCTTGATTGTAGCTGTGGTGTCTGTGAATAATTTTTGTAATTTGAAAAGACAAGAAGCCTTTAAGATTAAGAGAGCATGACAACTCTCAAGCAAAATACAAATAAATGAAAACCAGATAATGTAGCCTACATAATTGGATCTTACATACATTATTTTTTTTGGACTTGCTCCTACTCCCACTGAAATCAACACCAAAACTCACATTAAGAGAAATGTCTCAGGTAAGGGGACATTTTTTTAATTAACATTTTGGGTGCTTTTGTAACATGTTTTAAGACTGCAAATTAAGCAAGAGCTCCATATTCTGATACCTTTATTTGATGGGAAAGGCTGAGCTGCTCCTCTTACCCCAGTAAACTTCAAAGATAAACTGGAAGAGAGGAAAGACAGATAGGTCACCAAGTGGCCATCCCTTTCATTCAGCCAACCAGCCATAGTAGGACTTCTGCATGGGTTTTTGTCCTGTATAGGCTGTGTTGCCAACTCATTAGCTTGATATCAAAATCAGACAGGCTGTGTTCCCAACAATTGGCACAGGAAAAAAAAAATTGTTGCATGGTATTAATGGTATCAAAATAGCAATTATATGAATGAATGTTTTGAAGATATAAAATTCTGAACATCTTTGCTGATGAAGTCAAGACATCCTGAAAAAAATAATATTTTTTTGGAACATGAGCTAAAAATTCAGAATTTCTCCAGTAAAACTCAGACAAATGGTTTCTTTCAGTCTCAATACCATTTAAAAAATAAAATGCAATCCACACAATAGGACACCATCTTTCAAGGGAAATAATTAAAGATACCACCGCACTTTTCAGCTAACAGCTATTATTGAAGCAATGGGCAGCACTGGCAAAAATCTGCTACAGAGTACCCTACAGGAGGATCAAACCAAACTGATAAAGAATTCTATCAGAGGTTAGTGAATGTAAGATATTTTGAAATATAAAATGACCATGAAGCTCAGCATGTACACTTTTTTTGGTTTATCTTATTCCCATGGTTCAACTTCTCACTTTTTCATCATACCCATCAATCTCTTCCTTATTGAGAAACAATTGCATGCTAGGAGTCTCTTGAACTTACTTATGATCTTTCCTTTATTCACTCTGCACATTTATTACCCTTTGTATGAACCATTTTCTGCTCCAGTTTTCTGTTTACCCCTCTTTCCTTAATATTAGAAAAGGACCCCAAGTTTCTGAATCTTTAACAAACATATATCAGTTTTTCTAATCCTTTTCAGAAACTGGAAAACTTAGATTTGGACCCACTTGTTCAGATCTGACAACATGCTGTCAGCCATACAGACACATTTAAGCTGTTCTTGTCAAAATACTCAATACAGTAAAATTTCAGGGAAGAAAAATATTTTTCCAACTTTATTGATATGGATTTCTCTCTCACGTTATTAAATAAGTTTCTACCCCTGTAAATAGGCTGATAAAATGTTCAACTCGTGTTCTGCAGTAGTTTGAAAGGGCTGTAGAAAGGGCCTCTAATATAAGCTCAGAAACATTAGAGTTTCCCAATGTATTCTTGTAAAAAGGCTGAATATAAGAAAGTTACAGTTAGTTACAGTTCCCTGATTTTCTCGCATATTCTAAGCCAACACTAGCTTTAGTAGAGTTAACAGCCTGGGGGCTGCCCTGAACTTGGCCAATTGTTGGCAGACCACAAGTAACCCTCACCCTAACCCGGGACAGCTCAAGCACAATGTATTCTGATCACACAGCCATAACACTCCTTACATTCAGGCTGCAGTGACAGGTGATATATGCAGTGGCTATCCTGGCTATATGTCAAGGGAAGTACCAATTAGAAAGATGGACTTGCTTCTGCTCTATTTCCACCAGTCCAGTGAAATTTATGAAGAGGAGTGTAGGGAGAGAATCAATTCAATATTCTGCAAATAAAAAGGTGATTATACCTGTGTTTCAGATTTAAGTGATTCACCAAATAATCCTGAACCTACAAACAATTATACATGTTCTTACCCTTACTTCAGTAAGTAGTCCTATTGAAATAAATAATGTTCATCAAAATTTGCAGAACCAGAGCTTAATTAGCTGTTTCTTAAAAGACTTGTCAAACACAATTAAGAGAGTGCTTATTTTGAAAACGGATTTTATCCTGTCCAGTCAATTGTAGACAAACTGAGTAGTTTCCAAGAGTTGAAAAGATGTTCCTCTGTAGGTTATCAATTTGTATCCAACTCATGACAGCATGGACTGAAATTTTCTGAAGTCTGATGGCCACCCAGTAGCATATGTAAGATAAAATGATGATGATAGTCCATTTCCCAGAAGCCATATTTTTCACCAACAAAGCCACCATCCGAATGATCACTGTTTGGCCTCATCATCCTCAAAAATACTAAAGGCTTAATAGTTTTGGAAAGAGAATTATACTCTCTTTCTCCTAAAAATGGGTTTAGGTCAGACTGTAAGCATGCTACAGGAGGGTTCCAGTGATTTTTAGCCATTACAACACTTTGTAAGCTGGCACAATTTAGAGCAGTCTTGAGGTTAGTTCCATAGTCAAATCAGAGAGCCATCTTTGTGTTTCTCTTTGGTTGCATATAGCAGAGCTCAGCTGCTGTTACAGGATTGTCTTCACGCTTAATTAACTCAAGTTATGCACACTCAAACTCCTCTTGAGTTAACTCATCCTAGCTTATGTGAAAAAGGTCATTGCAAAACAATGTTCAAGCTGTGCAGAATGATTGCTTTAGCAGCACAGACCCATTGTTTTCACACCACATTACTCATCCAGTGGTTAGAAGTACTTGAGCTTTCATTCAGGTCCCTTGAGGAGCCAGGTAACTCAAGTCTAAATCACCATTAACTCTAGAAAGAGATTATTTTTGAGTTGACAGGTGTCTCACCTCAAAATCACCTCAAAACTTGGGCAACTCCCCAAGCTAAGAGCGTTGCAATGAGAAGCCCTTATGCGTTCAGCTTTGAGAAAGTAGAGGGAAATAACAATAAAAACATTTACAGAAAAGGAGCAGTTTTACCACAGATTGCTAATTCAGGCTGTACCTTGCTGGATTTGGCATTACAATGAGTGTCCTCATAGTGAGAAACCAAGAAGACAGTACATGTTTGCATTTCTTAGGAGTTGGCTAACATCTGTAACTGGCATAGCTTATGAACAAAAATATGAAAACTTGATAGCTCCTGCCCTTACCTCCAAGATGTTGTAAGCAGCAGCTCAGCTGGGTGATGTTGCTCCCGCAGCTGCAATCAGCAAACTGCTCCCTCTGCCTGACTTGCCTAAGTTTAAAAATGGCCACCTTAAGCAACTGCCAGCTGCCTTCTCCAGCCTTTGAAGTGGTAGGCACCAAAGGTGCACGGCCATACTGGGTAATAGACATCCTAAAGCTCCATGCCATGCATATGTTGTTCAGTATGTCTACAAAGTCAACAAACTGGGCTACGTTTGACCTTGCAGGACAGAGAATTCCAAAAGATGAAGCTCTTACAAAGAATACCATGTCAATACAAATATCAATATACCTCTGCTGAGAGGGGAATGCTTTCGCTGGAAGCAAAATGAAATGCACCTGGCACATTATTAAAATATAGGACTTTAATGGAGTTTTGCTGACATAAAAATGGAATGATCCAGTTGTGAATATGATCCGGTACTGAAAATGAGGATTGACTTCTTAAATATATTTATTTTTTTTCATATTATTGTCTATACACTACTAATGGAGTAGAAAACCTATTTGCTTTTCTGACCACTTCTTTGCACTAAGCAAACACTTGCAACATCGATTTCTTTTTCCTGCCAAGTTTGCAAATAATTCTGAACCCATCAGTTCCTATGATTAATTTAAGCCTTTTCTTCCTAGATATATCACATTGTATTTGGCCACAATAAATATCATCTTCTACTGCGATTCCTATTTATTAGCTTTAGATAGGTCCTCCCTCTTCCTTTTACCCTTATAATGTGACAAACTCTCGACATCTGAATGCCTTTCTTTTCCTTAACTGCATTTTGCCAGAAAGAATCTCATGACCTTCACCCTCCCCAACTATCCTGTTTACCTGACAGGTTTACAGCAGTCTTCCAACTTTATTCTTTTTCCTGTATCTACAATAGGCCCTAAGTGAAAGCGTTCCCCATTCTCTTTATATCTGTTGTTACAGTTGCTGCTCAGAGCAACTGTAGCTGCCTCTCAGCTGGGCCCTTTGTTTTCTTATTTTACACACACTTGGGTTTCTATTACTAGTGGTTTCCCACTGTGCATTATGTGGCAGAGCACAATCTTTACAAGGTGTAGTATTTGGAATGTAGTAGCAAAGCTCTCATAAATGTTACACCTTGAAATTTTATCTACAAAGATAGTTTCTGGGGGATGCTTACACTCCATAATTTGAACCTACAAAAAGTTTAGTTCTGACTGGGACATGGACTGAAGTTAAGGTTAAGTTATAATAAAAGATAACTGCTTTATTTATTCCTAAGAAAAAGTAAAATTTGTATTTTGAATACAGAAGTATATAGAGTTACCTACAACTTGATCCACATCATATTGAAGTCAATACAAAGACTATTTTGGCATCAACTGGCTCTATATCAGACCTTTCACTCAGAATCTATCTTCCCATAATGGTAGGTACACTGTGTTGTTCTTCCATCAACAAAGAATAATCCCCTCCTCAGCTGCTAGTAAAGAATACTCCAGTGGTATCAGCTATAATGCGCTGAAAAAAAAGCTTAAGGAGTTAAAAATAGCTCTTCAGTGGAGGGGGAAAGGGTATTTGCATAAAGGGAGAGTGAAACCAGGGACCCTTATAATTAATTCATCAAATTGTTTGCAGTTTCCATTTCAGGGAACATTTTATAAATATCAAGCAAAAGAACATCCATCTGCAACTAGAGAATTTGAATAAATAAGAGTTTTAAAAAAATCAGCACAAATCAGTTTGCTCTAGCCAACTCTTGTTTATCTTCCATCTCTGTCTGTCTTTGATGGATGCTGTTCATGCTCTTCAGTTTAAAGTAAGACACAGGGCTTTTAATTTTTGCATCTTCTGTCTTTTAGTGCCAGTCCACGATGGATGATGTGACAAAAGATTCCTCTCTAAGTTCTAAATTCTGAATATGAATTAAATTAGTAATAAAAGAAGTTGCTCTGGAATCACCTTCATCAGCAATATACATACTGCTGCTCTTTTGATTTTTAAAGACTACTAGCCCAATCTATGTTCATAATAATACTAATTCAACATAGGGCTGACTTATATTAAAAACAAATCACAGCAAATCTGAACTACTGCATAGCACTATTAAGCTGCAGTGTCAGAAACTATCATTGTAAAGCAATGGCTAGTAGGTGAGAAATACAATCTCAAATGCAAGAATTGGATTTAAACCCTACTCCAATTCATTGTTGCACGCAGTATTTTACAGTTTTCAGAAATCTGTTTCCCTTTCAGGATAGCAAAAGCAATAATGCCCTGTTAGGTCTTCATATTTGTTTCTTGCAAACCTCTGGCTATTCACTCACTTCTCTGCAGTGTGCTGTGCTACCTTAAAGCTTGGGGGTGTTTGGATCTATGGATTTTTTGCATTACTTTTGGTATGTTTACTTAGCATCCTTTTGTACCTTTAAGAAGACCCATGATATAGCTATTGGAGGTTTCTTTCTTGTTATTGATCAGGTGTGCAGAAGAAATGGAGGTGCAAGATACAAGCAGGACATTGGCATTAAAAGATTATTTAGAAAGAACAAAGGAAAGAATTTCACAATATAAGCTGAGGTTAGATTTGTATCTCATGGTTTATTTTAATGTTAGGACTACTCTAATCATCATGTAAGCTCTGTTTAGTACAGAAGGAGGAGTGAAAAGACCTAGTTAAACCTCCCTCATTTGTAGGGACTGCCCCATATCTTACAATGTTTAGGTTGCAAAACTGGTCTAAGTTCTGTTACTTTCGTGGTGGGGCTCAACACCAGTGTAGAACTGGTGTAAAAGAATTCTGCTCCTCCACACTCCATCACTCTCTCCCAAAACACTCCCAAAATCAGGTCAGCAAGGCTCAGGAAGACTGAGCCTGAATTGATTTAATCTTTGCAGGTTAGTCTAACTTGGCTAGGTTGAATGATTTTGTAACCATGTTCGGCCCCAGCCCAAGTCTGGGTTCGTGCCCGGTAAGCAAAGGCCAATAAAGATACCAGGGGTGAAAGTATAAAAATGATTTATTGCTAGCAATAAAAGGTGCAAGTGGAATAATCTCCCAAGACAAGCACAAGCACATTCAATACTGAGCCCCTTATATACCAGAGGTTGAATCTTCATAAGCATCCTTGTTTGCTAATTGGTTATAAAGGAGTGACGCAAGGAGTTCTTTACTGAGCATGTCTCTATACCTGTGTTTTAGCTATGTAGCTCATTAACGTACATATATGTTCCATTAGCATATATCTTCCCCGCCTCGGGGTGTGATTTTTAGTATTTTAATGAGCTCTTTGCTCCAGTACCTCTGATTCTGTTTTTTGTTTTCAAGCTTCCTCTATCTAAGACTGTCTGCCCCTTATGATTGCAGATGGGCATTCGACACACAACATTCACTTTTGCTTAGGCTTTGCATAGTAGTTTCTAGGTCAAACCTTACATTTCCCTCATCTGGAGCATTTATAATTATTATTAATTATGATTGCTCCATTCAATTTGACTGGTCTTATTACAGAAGATTTTTCTACCTTGGTTCAATTCAAAGCAATTATTGGTACAATTCACTATTAAGAAACATTCAGAAGCATTAGCTGTTGCCTGAACCCGTACAGAAAACATGTCTCTGCTTTTCTCTTTTACAATAGTCCCCCACTTATATATATCCTGATATGTATTTTCCTTCTTTACATCTTTCAGCATAGTATAATTCTGTAAAATTTTCAAAGGGGTAGGTACTGCAATTAAGCATGAGGTAAAAACCAGATGAGCATTGATCCCTCCTGCCAAGCAGAAGTCTGTTCTATTTAATATTTCCCGGGCCAGATAAATCCAGACATTTTCCTGAAGGTCAAATTCTTGTGGTAAAAGATTTTCCCCTCCTATAAGTAGGAGTGGACAAATTAGGGTGCCCCACACTAAAACCTTGAACAATTTCATAATAAGGCTTGTAAAACTTGATCAAATATTGACAAATTATTCAAAGTTCCTTTCTTTTGAATAGGAATTTTAAGTCCCTTATTGGCTCCACCTTCCACTGTTCTCTGCCTCCGGTCCCGGAGTTTGCAGGAGTTTCTTCTTGTTCTGGTTCAGCCACCAGCTTTAGGCAACTGGAATGTATCCAAGTCTTGATTCCTTCGAGCTTTGCTGCCGTTGGAGTCGTTAAAAGTACTCTATATGGGCCCTTCCATCTGGCTCGAAGTGGTTCCTCGTTCCAATCTTTCACAAGAGCGTAACTTCCAGGTAATAATCGATTTTCCGGGGCAGGAGACTGGTTCTGTGTCTGCAGCATGTTCCGTACCTGCTGATGGATGGAAGACAAAACAGAAACCGAAGACCATACATATTCTCTAATCATTCCCTCTGCTAAAACATGTAACTGTTGTTCAGTACCTATGGGCAGACTCAGAGGGTAAGGCTTACCATACATTATCTCAAACGGGCTTAATCCCAATTTAGAATGTGGTGCGACCCTTACTCGCAACAGGGCCAAGGGTAGGGCCTCTGGCCATTTGAGTCGAGCTTCTTGGCAAATCTTTGCAAGGTGTCTTTTTAAGGTCTGATTCATACGTTCCACCTTTCCACTGGACTGGGGTCTCCAAGGGGTGTGTAAATGCCAGCTGATTCCCAGGAACTCAGAAACCTTCTGAGTAATTTGTGCAATGAAATGTGGGCCATTGTCTGACCCTATTCCTTTTGGAAGTCCGAAGCGAGGTATAATTTCTCATAGGAGTGCCTTGACCACCTCTCGGGCTTGGGCAGTCCGACATGGGAAGCACTCAACCCAATTAGAGAAAGTATCCACAAAGACAAGGAGATATCTCATCCCCTGTTGCCGGGGTAACTCAGTAAAATCCACCTGCCATTCTTCTCCTGGCCCATTGCCTATTCTCTGATGTCCTGAAGTTTCTTTTCTCCCTCCTTTTGGGTTATTTCTCTGGCAGACCTCACATGTCTCTGATACCTTCTTGGCAGCCTCTCTTAATCCCACTCCAGTTACATAGTGACTGATCCACCTTATCAGGGCCCTGGGTCTATAGTGGGTGCCATGATGAGCTCTCTTCACTACCACATGAACCCAGGCAGCTGGTATGATAATGCGGCCATCCTTTGCTACTAGCCACCTGTGCTCCCCCTTCTTTGCTTGAAACTCTCTTATCAATTGTTTGTCTCTTTCCCCGTACTGTGGTGTCACAGGCTGGTATAAGTCTGGGAGGAGAGGTAACAGATTACTTACTTCGGGCAGCAAGTCTGTCTGAGGTTTTTTAGCTGCTTTCTTTGATGTAGCGTCAGCAAATCGATTGCCTTTTGTGGATGAATCATCATTTTTCTTTTGATGAGCTTTGCAGTGCATTATCACTACCTCTTTTGGTTCCCAGACTGCCTTAAGGAGGGCTTTTATCTGCTTGCTATGTTTAATGCCTGTTCCTTTTGAATCAAGTAGACCTCACTCTTTCCATAGTGCTCCGTGAGCATGTAAAACAAGGAAAACATATTTAGAGTCAGTATAAATATTGACAGTTTTGTTGGCCGCCAATTGCAAAGCCCGAGTCATAGCAATGAGTTCAGCCTTTTGAGCTGAAACAGATGGGTTTAAAGGTCCTGCTTCTATCACATTCTGTGCAGTCACGATAGCGTATCCGGATTTTCGAATTCCATTCTCTATACTCGAGCTGCCATCAGTGTAGAACTCCAGGTCAGCTTTTTCAAGAGGTCTGTCTCTCAAATTTGGTCTTGAAGAATAAACAGTTTCCAATGTTTGCAAACAATCATGCACAAGATCTGGTGTGTCACTCATAGATGGCAACAGTGTTGCTGGATTTACATTGCGAGAAATGGCTAATTTTATTTCAGGCTTATCTAGGAGGATGGCCTGATATTGAGCCATTCATCCCGGAGTTAACCAGTTCCCTCCTTTCTGTTCCAAGACTGTAAGTACCACATGAGGAATATATACAATCATTTCATGGCCTAGGGTTAATTTTTCAGCTTCTTGTATTAGCAGACAGGTAGCAGCAACAGCCCGGAGACAAGCAGGCCATCCACATGACACAAAGTCTAATTTTTTTGAAAAATATGCCACTGGTCGTTGCCAGCTACCCAATTTCTGTGTTAAGACTCCCACGGCTACCCCACCTCGGTCATGCACAAGAAGGGAAAAAGGCTTACTCATGTCCGGTAGTCCTAAGGCGGGTGCTTCAATGAGAGCCTGCTTTAACTAGCAGAATGCTTGCTCACACTCTTCAGTCCATTCGAGTACCTTTTCATCTCCGTGTGTTGCCTCATATAGAGGTTTTGCAATAACCCCAAAATTTGGAATCCAAATCCTGCAAAAACCTACTGTACCTAAAAATCCTTGTAGTTGTTTCTTTGTTATTGGGGGTGCCAGCCGGCATATAGCTTCTTTTCTTTCAGGCAACAGGGCTCTCTGACCAGGCTGTAATTCAAATCCCAAATATGTGACCTTCTGGGATATGGGCTGCATCTTTTTCCTGGAAACGCGATACCCTTGTTGACCCAGAAAATTAAAGAGGCAAATTGTTCCTTCCAGGCAGCTTGCTTCAGTGGTGGCTGTTAAAAGCAAGTCATCTACATATTGCAAAAGAGCACAGGACAGTGGCAATTCTAGCCTGCGTAAATCCTTGCTTAATGCATTGCCAAATAAGGGTGGGCTGGTTTTAAATCCTTGGGGTAAAACAGTCCAGCACAACTGAGTTTTAATGCTAGTATCTGGGTCTTCCCATTCAAATGCAAATATTTCCTGAGATCCCTTCTCTACCGGTATACAGAAGAAAGCATCTTTTAAATCAATAACCGTAAACCAATTATGATCTGGGTTCAAAGCAGATAGCAAGGTGTACGGATTAGGCACAGCCGGGTATATACTCACAACCACTTTATTTACAGCTCTCAAGTCTTGGACGAAACGATATTCATTACTCTTAGGCTTCTTCACAGGCAAGATGGGTGTGTTAAAAGCTGATGTACATTCACGGAGAAGGCCGTACTCCAGGAACCGTTCAACTAACGGCTTCAGTCCTTTCCTGGCTTCCATCCGCATTGGATATTGTTTCACACATGGAGGCTGGGCCCCTGGCAAAAGTTGAATCTTCACAGGGTCAGCATTTTTAGCCTTCCCGGGTCGGTGACCTGCCCATACCCATGGAACAACAGCATCGAGCAGGGGTTGAGGAATATCCGGTGTACTCTCCTCTTGGAGAAGGCCGAGAAGGCAAGCCTGTAAATGCCACCCCTTTTCAGGAGGCACTGTTAAAAACATTTGCCCATCCTGGAACGACAACGTAGCTTGCAGTTTACAGAGGAGGTCTCTCCCTAAAAGGGGAACGGGGCAGTTTGGCATGTACAAGAATTGATGGGTAACTTCGGCCTGCCCAATATTACAGGTCATTGGCTGTAGGAAGGATCGTGTTACTGCCTTCCCTGTAACCCCTACCACCGGCACAGTCTTTTTACTTAAAGGTTTCAGTTTTTGAGTTAAAACAGAATGGGCAGCACCTGTATCGACGAGAAAATCTACCAATTCATCTCTGTCCCCTAGTTGCATTTTAACCAGAGGCTCATCAGGGGACACTGGGATCTGGGTTATCTTTCCCTCCCGGGCCTCCGGTCCCCTTCAATCTGAATCCCTTCCAAAAGCGAACAATCCACTGCTCTCCTCTTTCTTCTTTTCACCTTCCCCAACTTTTCGATAAGGGCATTCCCGCTTCCAATGTCCTTTTTGTTTGCAAAAGGCACATTGATCTTTCTCTAATGGACCCCGTCTCTGCCGCTGTCTCCAGGATCCCTCATCTCTAGGTTTTCTCGTGATTGCAGCTGCCACTAGGGCTGCTTGCATTTTCATCTTTCTCTCCTCTTTCTTGTCCTGTTTCTTTTCCTGAACACTTTCTCGGTTAGTAAATACTTGGTAAGCAATGTCTACTAGTTAGGAAATAGGCATACCTGTTGCTCCGTCTGCCTTCTGCAATTTCTTTCTAATGTCTGGTGCACTCTGAGCCATAAAGATCATATTTACCATGCGAGCGTTCGATGCATCCTCCGGATCCTCACGAGTATATTGTCTGAAAGTATTGTAAATTCTTTCCAAAAAAGCACTTGAGGTCTCATTAGCCTCCTGTCGAATCTCATACACCTTACTGAGATTTTGAGGTTTTTTCACAGCATCTCTCAATCCTCGGAGGATATATTCTCGATAGGCACGGATGGAGGTCATATCTTGGTCTGGTTTCCAATCTGGCTCCTGGATGGGGACATGATCATCTCTATTTCCTTGCAGGTTCCCTGCAATAATTTCCTTTTCCACGTACTCACGAGCTTTGTTCACTACCATTCTCCTTTCCTCTGGTGTCAACAGGATATCTAAAAGAGACTGAACTTCTGCCCAAGTTTGGTTATGGATTTTGAAAATCATTTTAAACTGGTTTTGTACCTTTTCAGGATTCTCTCTCAAGCTGGGGTTATTGTTCTTCCAATTATACAAATCTGAGGTATTAAAAGGAACGTGCACAAAGGTTCGACGGTAGGTTGGCTCACCGTCATCTTCGAGAGGCCCGGGTACCACTTGTTCTCTTAGGGGAAATACCCCATTTCCCTTCCCACGGCCAGAATCAGATTCCCTGTGATATTTTCCCTTAACCCCGGAGTCTGCTTCTAACTGTACTCTCCATCCTCCTCCCGGGCTTATATCAGGAGAAGTCGGGGAGTCTGGAGATTGCCAGGCACCTGAAGGCCATGGTTGGCGCTGTTCCAGATCCCTATGTCGGGGAGTATTTACAACTTCTGCCTCACGGGGGGGAAGAAGCAGGAAGAGCAGATGCCAACGAGGAATCAGATGAATCAGGAGGAGGAGGAGGAAGAGGAAGAGAATAAGGTAAAGGCAACACAGGGGGAAAAGCCTCCGGCTCCGGACAGTCCAGGACAGGATTTGCAGCTGGTCGAGCCACAGCCATCTCACAGATCCCAACCCCCTCCCCCAATCCACATTCCTCCAAAACTTTTTTATCTCTACAAAGAGACATAAACGCTTGCGCATACATCAATTCCTCCCATTTACCATTCTGCCGGCAGAACAAAATCAATTGTAAGATGGTATTATAATTAACACTTCCCTCCCGAGGCCAATATTCTTTATCATCTAGCTGATAGCGTGGCCACGCAGTTTCACAGAAGAATTTAGCTTTCTTCTTAGTCATAGCATCCTCACCAAACTCTGCCCAATGTCTCAATACACAAGAGAGGGGGGTACATTTGCTAACCTTACTGTTAATAGTACCCATTTCAGGACTGCCTTCCCGGTTCTGACCGTCCGACTTACCTGGGATCCAGGGATCTGTTTTTAGTCCTTGTCCTCACAGGGGAAAAATCACTGGTCTTGGACTCGGGCCAGACAGAATACTTACAGAGATAATCCCAGGCAGACGTACTGACGGTAGGCCTTATGCCCTTTCTACCCTCTCGCCCAGGTGCCTGTTACTGATACTTTCACTCTATGGCGTTGCACCGTTAGGCTACTGCCGCCTCAGCGATCCAGCTCCTCCTGAAACAAAAGTCTCACCGGGAAAAGAAATCCCGGGGCGCGCTCGACTTTTGATAAGAAGAAGCAGATAAACCGGTCGTCAGTTAGTCCGGGCAAAGCTTATCTACGGCAGTCCCATCTGGGTCGCCAAAAACTGTTCGGCCCCAGCCCAAGTCTGGGTTCGTGCCCGGTATGCAAAGGCCAATAAAGATACCAGGGGTGAAAGTATAAAAATGATTTATTGCTAGCAATAAAAGGTGCAAGCGGAATAATCTCCCAAGACAAGCACAAGCACATTCAATACTGAGCCCCTTATATACCAGAGGTTGAATCTTCATAAGCATCCTTGTTTGCTAATTGGTTATAAAGGAGTGACGCAAGGAGTTCTTTACTGAGCATGTCTCTATACCTGTGTTTTAGCTATGTAGCTCATTAACGTACATATATGTTCCATTAGCATATATCTTCCCCACCTCAGGGTGTGATTTTTAGTATTTTAATGAGCTCTTTGCTCCAGTACCTCTGATTCTGTTTTTTGTTTTCAAGCTTCCTCTATCTAAGACTGTCTGCCCCTTATGATTGCAGATGGGCATTCGACACACAACATTCACTTTTGCTTAGGCTTTGCATAGTAGTTTCTAGGTCAAACCTTACAACCAGACACATTATTTTTGGACTGAGGAAATTCAGGCCCATGCCTGCAGTGGATCAGGTTAAAAGTTAAAAGATGATAGAACAGCCCTCCCTTCCATTGCACAGTACTGAGCTGGGGAAGCGTTGCCAGGCCATGGCAGGACGTTAGGATTAGGAAGGTCTGCTTGCACCATCCCATGCTTTTCCCTGCTCACTGCTCAAGGGGCAGGAGTGTTGCCATCCTCCAGCCATCTGCTAGCACTCTAAGGCAAGGGGGTGGGGTGTGCAGTGCATGTATATGTTGATGATATGGAGCTTTTCCATCTCCCTTCCTGCTTCTTTATATTGTCTGCAGTGAACTGACAGGTGAGCAAGCCAGCAGGAGACTAATAACAGTGTTTATCATCCAACCAGCAAAACAATAGCCTCTCTCCATTAGCTCAAACTCTTCTTAAACAGCTTACCAGCTGACCTGGTCACTGTTCTGTCTGCCTGTCCCAGGGAAATTGGAGGCATTCACATCTGCATTAGCTAGCATACCACATGCCTACGGTCCATGGGGCTGAAGTCCCTGCTGTGAGGGAGGGAGAAGGGGGGATTTCCTGCTTGAGCAGTGAGCAGCAAGGGGGAAGGGAAAACAGGGGAAAGCCAGGCAAACCCTGCTGTTCTTGCAAGTCTCTGTTGGAGCTGCAACCAGGGAGTAGAGGGGAGGGGTAAACCCTGCTGTGGAGTAAAGAGCCCCACCCAGCCCAACGATCATGCTGGGATGATGAGGGAGTCTGGTTTATCTTAAACTAGCAAGGGGTCTGGGACAGACATTGCATAAACTGGTTTGAGCCAAATCAGTTAAGTCTGATACTACATTCAAACATGCTTATCTCAAACTGCTTTCAGCTATTTTCAAACTGGTTTATTTGCACTGGTTTATTTGTACTGAATACCTGTTGTAATACAGATTTAAACCAGTTTCTGATCACTTAAACCGGTTTGTATGTCATGTCTGTCCTTAGCTGAAGAGGTAAATTTTAAACCACAAGGCTTATACTACTGAAATTGTGGGGTACAGACAAGAGCTTCTGTGAATGTTTGGAAGAGATGGCACTATTTTTAGGGCTTAGGCATTTGCATTGTTGTATCTTATGGCAAGAGGGGTATCACATATGAGGTCTGCATCAAGAATGAATGTCTCAAGACGGGAAACCCTACCCAAACCCAGAAAGCTAATGGGCCCTGGGATTCAGTATTCAAATCCCATCACAGTAGTTTAGCAAGGCTCCAGATGGGAAAGCTCAATCAGATCTGTGATATTTGTGCTAAGTGCACAATTTAAGACGTAACCAAATTTGGATTGATGTATTTTCAAACAGACAATTGAGTACAAATGACATTCTCTTCTTAAACAGGAGATGAAAGCTACATCCTAGGAAAATACTTTTTCCCCTTATATGTCCATAACTCATTTACCCCAGTTTAGCAATGAACAGCTAGTTTGGGGTAAATGAGTTAAGCCTCAGCTCCTTATGTTGGAAAGAAGCTTAGAGCTTTTCTTTGAGTGTCACAGTGTTACTTGCTAAATCAAAACACCAACTGTCACAACTGGATCCTTCCAATCTGTATATTCATTACTGATCCCACATAGTGGTTTTCCTCACTAGTAAGGAAATTAGATGTTCTATATTTGAAGGAATGTGCAATTAATAATAAAAAAAAATAATAGTAAGTAAAACTTCTGCTCTGCTGTGATTCCAAGAAAATGTAATGGTCTGTGTAAGCAGGTTGCTTAATCTGTTGGCTTTTATAGGATAGGTTTGCACCCTGAAAAGCTCCTCAGCCAGTTCTCCAAGTAAAAAGCATAACCTTTGTAACACTAAGCAAATAATAAATAAACACCTTGATCCCTGTTTCAGGCAGTAGGAGGGGCCCTTTGGCTCTGGCCCAAACATAGACACATGGCCCTTTTCTGGTAACAAGCTTATCAATTGGGTCAGTTTATCTCCTGCCAGAAAGTTGCTCCTTCACCCAGTTTTCGTCCCTCTGCTCTCTCATTTGGAATTTAAAAATTTCAAGTAGGACACTCTCTCATTGTTGAAGAAGTCCAGCTGTGTACATCTAGATAAAGCTGCATGCTTGTTTTTAAGAGGCCAGACCACCTTATTACAGTCTCTCTGAGCAATTGAAAATAAAGTACCTTATTTTTAAGAATATGAGGGATGCTGCAGGTTCCATCACTAACAGGACAATATTCTGCAGGGAAAAAAGGAAGGTATGTATACTAGTACTGTGCTAAGCCAATTTAAAATATAAGTATTGTAGGAGGAAATAAAACACATTATAATCAATCATAAGCACATCAGAACTATATATCAACTAGGATGTCTGCCACAATTAGAATTAAATTCTAACTATGGAAGTCACTGTAACTGCAAGTAAAAAGAGGTAGTTAACTGCACTAGTTTCTGATTTAATCTATTAGATGCATTTCTACTCTGCCTTCTACAAGCAAAAACTGATCAATGCAGCCAGAACTAAGGACTTGATTGTCATGGGTGACTTCTCAACAGATGCTAGGATAGTTGAAGACCATTTGGCCAGTGCCGGCAGGTCAACCAACTTCTTGGTAATTTTAGATAACCTGTTCTTGTCACAGACTATGGAGGGGCTGACTAGGGGTAAAGGCAGTCTGGACTTGGTGCTGACCAAAAGGGAAAACTTGGAAAGAAACTTGAATATTGGATGTACTCTGGGCAATAGTGACCATGAGTTAATTAGATTCATCATTCACCGTAAGTCTGGGAATTCTGCCACTCATATGACCCCAGCCTGCAGGTATGAGACAAGAAAGGCCAAGGCATGCATGGAGATAAAGCTGGCAGACTGAAATAAAAGACAACAAAAAGTCCTTCTATAGATACATATGGAGCAAGAAAAAAAATCAAGCTCCACTGTGGGTCCCCCTACTAAACATGGAGGGGGAGCCCACAGTTGATCCCCGCAAAAAAAACAGAGCTCCTTAATTCTTATTTCACATCAGTATTCTTGAAACCAGGTGTGAACTCATCACCTGTCCAGAGACCCAGAGAATACAACGATGACAGTAGTCCACATAAAATCAACCCCAAACAGGTGAAGGTACTCTTAGAGCATTTGGACATTTTCAAAACTGCTGGGCCAGACAACATGTACCCAAGAGTCCTGAATGAATTGGCCGAACTCATAGGGATACCTCTAGTGAGGCTGTTCAAAGAGCCATGGAACTCAGGAGTGGTCCTGATTGACTGGAAGAAGGCTAATGTAGTGTCCATCTTTAAGAAAGGGAAGAGGGATGACCCTGCAAACTATAGGCCAGTCAGTCTGACTTCGATCTTGGGAAAAATCTTTGAAAAATCATCAGGGAAACCATCAAACCCAAGCTTGTAACTGGTGAGGTACTGAGAAACAACCAGCATGGTTTTGTCAAGGGGAGGTAATGTCTAACAAACCTGGTGTCCTTTTATGACCAGGTAACCAACCAGCTGGACATCATCTACCTAAACTTCAGCAAGGCCTACCATTTCCTATGAGATTCTCTCAATTAAGCTGGAGGGTAATTGGCCTAGACCAGGCTACAGTGAGATGGGTTGGCAACTGGCTCATTGGTCAATCCCAGTGAGTTGTAATAGACAGGATGGCCTCATTCTGGAGGGCTGTCTCCAGCGGTGTTCTCCAGGGATCAGTGCTTGGGCCTGTACTCTTTAATATCTTTATCAATGACCTGGATGAGGGAGTAGGATGTGCAAAGATTAAGCTTGTGGATGACACCAAGCTTTGGGGAAACTCAGGCACATCTTGGGGGCAGGACAAGTATCCAGAATGACCTTGACAGGCTGGTCCTATGGGCAGAATGCAGTCAGATAAATTTCAGTAGGGACAAGCATCAGGTCCTTCATCTGGGTAGGAAGAACCTTCATCATAACTATACAATGGGTGGTGGCCCACTGGCTGGCACTGCATCTGAAAGGTATCTGGGGGTAACAGTCGACCAAAGGGTGAATATAAGTCATCAGTGTGATGAAGTTGCCAACAGGGCAAATAGAACTCTGGTGTGCATCAGTCAATGTGTTGCCAATAGATCCTGAGAGGTGCTCCTCCCCCTCTATTCAGCATTGGTGAGGCCACAGCAGGAATACTATGTCCAGTTTTGGACACTGCATTTCAAGAAGGATATGGATACGTTTGAAAGAGTACAGACAAGGCCACCCGCATGATCAGGGGCCTGGGAGATAGGCCCTATGAGAAAAGGATTGGGAACTGGGCCTGTTCAGTCTGAGTAAGACTGAGAGACAACTTGATAGCAACTTAAGACCGAGAGGCAACTTGATAACCACCTACAAGTATGTCAGGAATGAACACCAAGATCTAGGGGAGCAGCTTTTCAGAAAGGCATCCCATGGGAGGACAAGGTCCAATGGGCACAAACAAGTTGAGGACAAATTTAGGATAGACATAAGGAAAAAAATTCTTAACCGTAAAGGTAACTAAAATCTGGAACACACTTCCAGCAGAGGTGGTGCAGTTGCCATCCCTGGAAGTGTTCAAGAGGAGGCTGGACAAACACCTCGTGGAGTTCGTTTGAGCCCAACTACCTCTTGCCCATGGCAGGGGACAGGACTCTATGATCTTACAGGTCCCTTCTGGTCATTCTATTCTATAATTCAATGAAAAAGAAAGGGTAGGAGTGGAGAGGAGAGGACAGATAGACAATAACTTAACAGGGGAAAATTTAAAATGTAATAATGAGGCAGTTAATTACATTTCCTCTGTTAAAAAAAGAAAAAGGGGAAAAGTATTCAGATAAAAACGTATCAACATATTAAAATTAAGCTCAGACCTAACTGTTATAAATACATTTGTGATATCTAATCATGGTTTCAGTTTTCTTTATCTCAGGACCAGTACAGGTAACGAACAAGTCAGATGTGAGACCCTCTGGCATAATTCATCCTAACTTTCTTTGTTTTTATAGTAAAAAAAAGTAAATTGTGAACATCTAAACTATTGTAATAACAATGATGCCCTGATCTTCTAAAAACAGAGTTCCTCTGGGAGTCTCAAGATGTCAAAATTATCCCTTAAAGGGACAATGTCATCCAACCTAAATGTACAACAACCTCTCTCAACTAAGACATGTCAGACTGCTGTCATTGGACTCAGCAGGCATATGACTTCAACTAAAGTTAAAACTAACAGTGGGGAATTGTCACACTTCAGATGTTCCTAGATTGATTTGAGCATGTAGATTTGACAAAGAAAAAAATAAAAGATGAAGAAAAGATTTGTTCAGCATCCTTTGGACCTGGGTTCTGTTAAACAATGTTTGAAGTGTCTGGGTTTTAGTTTTTGAATCCTGCACCCCACAGTTGCTTGAGCAACATGCATCCTGTTCCATAGGCTGCCATCTATCACAAATACTGACACACAAAATTCAGACTGGTAAATGGCTTATAAGCAAACATGTTGGAAAAGTATACTTTTTAGTCTAGGCTAAAGCCTTGATGCTATAATATGTACTGTGCAAGTGGAATGCTTATACCAGTGCAAAGCTAAATTAAAGTCGATGAAGAAAGTCAGCAGGGATACATCTATCGAATGTACCACACCATTGTTAAGTTGAAACCAAATATCACCTGTTCAAATGAAATATAGGCTGCTGAAAACTGAAACTGCTACCATATGGGAGGTATTTGGTGATTTCATCTCAACAAGTTAGTCCCAAATCAGTTTAAAAATTGTAAAAAGTTTACTTCATTGTTTTAATTGCAGGTGGCTTTTGTGGTTTGCATTATTGTTGTTTTTTGGTGGTTACACCTTGAGCAATTTTGTAATATTGCCTCATCTGATTAGCATTGTTACCTAGGGAGCATTTAGAAGTGCTAAGCAAAGTCTAATCATATTTTACTTGACATGCCATGACTACTGCAAAAACAAACAAACAAATGAACAAACAAACAAAAAACCCTGATCTTAAGAGCTCACAGACTAAAGAGAGAAGAAACAAGAGTGGGATTAAAAGTTAGTCTAATTTTGGAGATAAGGACTGATGAAAGGACAAAGAGATAAAGCAACATGTCTGGGAGTATTCTGTAACAGAAATGCTAAATGACTTCTAATGCCCAGGTCCAGTGCCTTACCTATGAGATTTTGCACTCAACCTATACTCTCTGGCCTCATCTACTAATTAGCTGCGTAGTAAAGCATCACCATCTACACATGCTGTCACAGTAAATTAGGCTGCAGTAAACTAATTAACCCTGCCATAAGATAGTACTGTTTGGGATGGTGCTATCTTACAGGGAAGTAATTAAGTTCAATTAAATGCACATGTAGATGCTGACTGTGGCATTAATTGCACCCAGTCTTCCATGCAGCAGGGGGCCTTTCCTAGCCACACAGTTCTGCACTTTCAGCCCCAACCAGCCCCTCCACTGCCTGATAGTGCCACCCAGAGCCTGGGGCAGAGCAGGGCAGGAGCAACTGCGGCATATACTGTTCTACTCTGGGTCACATTGCTGCTGTCCCAGGCACACATGTAGATGCTGCACCCAGGAGTAGTTTACTCTGGCTCAAGCTGCTCCAGAGTTTACTGCTTCATATTAATTGCATGTGTAGATGCACCCTCTGTGGGCACATCTACGTATAATGCTACATCTTCATAGCAACATTCTCTGGTGCTGAAACATCTGTGGGTGTCTACACATGATCAGCAACTACTTCACCATAGCTCCCCTGGTATATCATGCCACTATGGCAAAGTAGCTGCTAAAAATAACCATGAACTCCAAAAGGAAGCACGAAATAACAGCACAGTAACAAAGTTGCCATAGTGACACAGATAGACACACCCTGTATATAAGAAATACTCCATTGCAGCCTCACAGGGTTGGGACTAGATATAAGCTAAGTACAAAGAATCAAAAAGCCTGAGGCTGAATCAATTCAGTTTTTGCCGGTGAATCTAAGCTGCAGAGATTAAACTAAAAAACAACTGGGCAGACATTTACCTTTGATTCAGGAAATGCAGCTACATGCCTGCAGTGGCTTAGGACAGAAGCCAGGAGGAGCTAGAACATGGCTCTCTGGCACACAGCCAGCATGGGCTGTGTGCTCAGTTCCTCTTCATGCTGTTCTGAGGTCTCTGGAATTTGCAGTCCAGATTCACAGCAAGAAGACTCTGCAGGGTTACTCATTACTTCCTCTTCCTGCTTCCAAGTGCCTCTGGGATTTGTAGTCCACAGTCATAGCCATCAGTAAGTTTGAGCAGGGGAAAGGGTGTTTGACTACCCAACCTGGCCCCAGACCTCTGCTGGGGTTTGCCTGGAGGGGTAGTCCATCCCCTTCCTCTCCCCACCCTAGAACAGGCTGCATCCCCAGCTGGGTTTGGTACCCCCAACCTCGTCTGCCAGCTCTCACTGCTCCAACTAGGGAGCAGAGGAGTAAAGCCAGATGTGCTATTTGCAACAGGCAGCACAGCCCAGTCCAGGGCTACAAAACATGCTGGGGGACTATGATTTAACTTGAACCAGGAAGGGGTCTAGGACAGAAATTTCATAAACCTGTTTGACCCAAATCAGTTAAGTCTGATAGTACATTCAACCAAGTTTATCTTAAACCAGTTTCAGTTATTTTGAAACTGGTTTATGTACACTGACCTTTTGTTCTATTACAGGTTTAAACTAGTTTCTGATTACTTAAACCAGTTTGTAGAACTTCTGTCCATAGCCATATTGGCAGCTCAGTGTATGTAACTCATCTCTACTACTGAGTTTGCCCTTGTTTGTGAACAAAGAACTCAAGTTTCCATGGTTTTCAATATAGCACCTTCTAGTAGCACCAATGAACACAGTATCAAGCCATGGTCACAAGTGAAGCATGACAAATATGCTGTTTCCATTCATCTGTTTCTGGGGATTTAAAAATAAGGAAACAAACAAAAACCCTACCTTATCTTTGTCACATTTGACATATTGTGAGCAACAGCATGACAAAATATCATCCTTTTGAGGCTGCTGAATGGAATCTCAAAAGTCTAATACTTGACACTCAGTGGCACTTTGGAAGTCACTTAAAAATGTGTGGGAATTGTCTGTTACAAACAGAGAGAGCACTTCATACAAATATAGAATTCAGTCAAGAAGGTTAGTGTTCTGAACATCGGTGAAGGGAACAAGAGGGAAAGGATTTAGTGGAACTCAGAGATAGGGTCAATGACTCCAAGCCTCTGGCTGAGCTCAGGGCAGGCCCTGTGCCTATGAAATCATTCGCTATTGTTAGCCTGCATAAAAATGCTTGGCTGAAAGCCCACAACAGAATGAGCCTGTTTTTTGTGCTGGACTCCTGTGACTAGGACACTATGTGGCTGTCTCTGCACATACAGAACAAAGAATTACAGTCTCTTTCCCCCACTCCCTAAAAAAAGTTTAATATCAACTATTGTCATTTTCTGCAACAAGTTCTCAGAAGACGGTGAATCCTACTATGCATGGCAGAGACATCTTGAATGCATTAGAGAGGAAGCCCCCTGAGAATATGTGATAAGAAGGGAGGAAAAAACTCACATTGAGCTAGAAATGGTATGCATTCTAACCCAGCAGGCATCTGTTTCATGTTTGCTAATACGAATACCCTTTTTTTCTCCACAAGTCTTCTCCCAAGCTACAAAATAGCCCTGCCTCCCTGGTCTGGGGAATTAAAAAAAAAGTGTGTGTCCAGGGTGGGGGGGGGATTTCTTTTTATGTGGGAAACAGCAATTTGGTGGGAAACAGTGGATGTATCTACACATGCGCTTTACTGCAGAGCTGACTAATTAGCTCTGTAGTAAAGCAGCACCATCCACATATGGTAGAGTTAATTAGTTTACCCCAGCTAGTACCACGTGATAGTACTGCCTGACAAGTACTACGGCAAAGTTATTTACTCCAATGCAACATATGGGTAGACTGTTACCAGGGCTGGCTGGGGCAAGAAGGTGCTACAGTGCAGGCTAGACCTGCCAGCTAGACCCACACTGTAGCACTCTCATGCCCCTGCCAGCCCTTCTGCAGCTTTTTGAGCTAGGGTAGAGCAGCTCTAGGCTGGCAGGCTGGCCCCTTGGGTTCCCTGCCAAATGGGAATTCACTGCCCTGGCTCAATGTGCTATGGTCCTGGGCACACATGTAAATACTGCACCTGGGAGCAATAAACTCTGGTGCAAACTGTGCTGGAGTTTATATTAATGTGCACTAATTTTGTGTGTAGATGTGCCCAGGACATAGTTTTGTTCTTCTTTGAGAAAAGAAATTAATTCCAAAATGCGTAATGGCATACAGGCACTAAGGATTTGTGTCTTAGAAATTATTATAGTATGAAAAGTAGTCAGGATAATTACATATCTAAAAGTCTCTGTGTTCCTAATTTAATGAAAGTGAGTAGGAGACTAATGGAAAAGTTCATTCTGATTCATACCACTTTAAGATGTTACAGCCTTGACCACGGTCCTTGCCATTATTATCTCAGTGTGTTTTAGTTTTATAACTGTACTCTGTTTTATTAGCTGCCTTGTTTGGCAATATAAGTTTGAATAAAATTGATCAGGATTTTTAAAAAATGTTTTTCATTTAAATATATCTTGTTTTCTCCAAAAGATTTCTGAGGTGCAGAATGAACATCAGCTCAGACAGACCATTCAGAATAGACAGTAGTTTGGAACCCATTTGGGAAATAGGAGGCCTTGGCTGAAGTCCTTGTTCTGTCTGAATTAGTGCCTTGGCCAGGGGACAAAATTAATCTCTCCCTGGGGTATTTAATATTTAACCATTTATAAGAAATGCAAATCATTTATAAGTAGAAGATTCCCTATAGGAAAGCTTGTGAGAGAACCATTTCAGAATAATCAATAGCCTCCTGATAAGGACATGTAGCTAGGATAAAGGAAAGTTAGGCTCAAGTCTTGTGTCCCAAATCAGGGACTAGGTTTGAAGGGGGGAACCTTCATTCTATATACATATGCTCAGCAGTCAGAGTCTGTGTGCACATGTAGGTGTGGGGGGGATTTTAATTAGAGCAGTTCCCAGAGAGCCACTCCAATGAAAATGCCACAGTTTCATGTGTTTTAAGCCCCATACACTTTAAAAAATGACTGTGGAATGCTTTAAGTAAAGCTCAATTCAATGAGCTCTAGTTAAAGCACCCCAGAGGCCATTTTTAAACCTGCAGGGGCTTATATACATGACACTGTGGCAATGCTAGACTGTTCTAATTAGAACACATAGCAAACTTGATTAATCTAATTAGAATGTGTTGGAGCATGTGCATAGGCACCCAAGAAGCCCAGTGACTGACTAGAAGAGTACTGTAAACACTATTAAAAAATCCATCCCAAAATATTATTTCCACATTGGAATAAAATTGAGACTGTCTGTCCTCCCCCTCCCCATACCTCCTGCTCCCACTTGTGAAACCAAAATCTTATTTCTGTCAAGTTTTGAAGAACAGAAGATATCATATTTCTGTGGTTTTCTTGTTCTACAACCTGCTTGGCAAATAAGATATTTTCTCACAGACCATCCCTTCTCCCAGTGTTGACTTCTCACCAAAAAATTGCAATAACAATTTAGTGATTCATCCAGGCACCCTAATGTTTTTTGAAAGTCACCAATGATCACTGACTACAATGATACAAGTTGTGATCTAATATGATTCAATGCTACATCCAACCCCACTATTGCAGAGCTCCTCTAGTATTAACTTGTTTTTGTTTTGTTTTTTTGTTTGTTTTTGTAATTTTTTTTTCCCATTCTCCCAATTCCACCTCAGTGTCTTCTAATTTTCTCATGTTATGAGACTGGATGTTGGCTATGTTAGAACATAAGGGTTTCTTAAGGTTTTCTTTGTGGGGGTTTTCCTCCACTCTTCCTTTCCATGGCCAAACACTGTATATCTGGCCCAGTACCATAACAATATAATCCTTTGCAGACCACAAATGTGTCATCCTAAAAAAGTTGTATAGGCAGAGGAAAAAATGAAGATGTTATATATTATATCAATGAGGTATCATATTGTTTTGTATATCATGAAAAACAACTAGACTGTTAAAAAAAAAAAATCAGCCACAGAATGGAGGATATGCATCTGCTTGCGTTCTAAAGTACTGCATGGGCAAAAGCCTTTAGAGTAAATGAAACGGAAATGCTGGCTACCACTCCAATTGCTTTGCACTACTCTGAGAATTCGAAACACCAGTCTTCTGGGAATTAACTCTTGGATTACAAATTACGTTAGTGGTGGTTCCTGCTCTACTTTCTCACTCTACAAAATAGGATGTATGGCTGGATATCTCTGCACTCGAGTGATCCCCAGATATGCTCAGTTTTTCATCTGTAGTATGTGGAAACTGTGAGCATAAATTAATTCAGGTTCCTAATGCACACTGAGATCTGTAGATGGAAGACACTATATTTAGCACTTTTTCCATATCATTTCATTCAACTCTAGAGAATACAGTTTTATGAACTAGATTATCTCAGAGTTTCAGGGCCAGACTAATTCAACATTAATTGAAGTGCATATAAAATTTAGCTTAAAAGGGGGAGCATACAGAGCAAAGTGTATTTGAAAGTATTTAATGAGGTGCCACTTTAGTCAACATATGCTTCTTCATTCAACATGTAGTATCATATTCTGTCAACAGATTTAAGAAGTAGAAAGACTATTACTAGCAAAATTATATCACCTTGTCCTTTGTAAAATGAAGCAAAAAATATGCAAGACCAAGTATATCAGTGCATCAAGAGTTACCTAATCTGTCAACATTCATAAAACAATTTATCTTAAAAAGACCTAGGGTATTTTTTGGTCTACCCTCAGCATCCTCCAAGTTTAATTATTTTCACTAATGTTAATACAGATGAAGCAGTAAGGATGAGGAATATTGACTATGAAATAAATGTGTCCTTTATACAATTGCCTCTAGGTAAAAATATGTTCTGTGAAATACAACTCCCTTAAAGCGCTGTATTATATGTCTGCACAATATATCACAAATCAGGTGAAAGACATGTTCACCAACAGATGCAGTTTTATTATAAAAAGGGCATGGTTGCAAAATATTATTTTCAGAGCTATTTGAGTATTTAGAGGACCTAGTACTTGGTGATATTTCCCAGTGGAAATGATGACTACTGGTTACTATGAACAATTCTGGTTACACATTGTGCAGACTGTTCAGAAAATTAATTCTGTATTTTTTTCTAGCTGTAGTATATCCCTTTTAAAATCCAATAATTTACTCTTAGTTCCAGTTGAATGCAAACACAATGGTCTCACAAACATTTATTGCTGTTTAGATGGTTATTCATATTAGCCATGCATGTGACACTCTGGACCAAATGCAGCTATGATGCTAGTGATGTAATCCAGTGGGACTTACCCTTACTTACATCAGGTCTGTAGTTGAACTCCTCTTCCTCAGAGAAGAGAGTTCAACTACATGGTCACATATTGGGTTTTTATGTTTGTTTGTTTTAAGCAGCTTTATGTCTGGGTGCCAGCTTTATCAAAAAGTCCATTTTCATCTGAATATTTTTAGGGATGGGCTTGTCATGACCTCTCCTGGTCAGATATTTCCCAGATAGTATCTCAGCCTTACAGCCAAATGTTATACAAACAGTCAGTGTAATGAGGTCTTCATTTGAAGTCCCCATATAAAAGGTTTCTTTGCAGTGAGAAATTCTTGTATTTAAAAAGCATCTAGCAACTTTTCAAAGCCTCATACCATGTTCATAACTTTCTTGACACTGGGATGAACTTGAGCAGTGGAGATATTAACAAATCAGAAGGCATCTCTTCCCATTATTGTGCGCACAGGGTGTACAGTGTGAATTAAAAACAGGCAGGAAACTTATTAGGGTATAAGGCACAATGCCACATTTATTGGAACTTAAGACATTAAACATGGAATATGAAAAGAATAAAGAACAGTAAGGTTGTCTGCTTCACTCATTACCATGCATATTCATTCATTCATTCATTCATACAAAAGAGACAAACACACACACACAGATAGTTAGACAGTCCTGCAAAGGTTAAGGTGTTACCAAGTTCTAAAGTTGCTCGGGTCAGTCTGGTGGCTGGCCAAACTGACCATGAGAGATGGAGTCAGGCCTTGTTGGACGCGCCCAAACCTGCTTTTTGCAGGTGAAAAAGACCCAAAGCCTTGTCTTTGTGTTTATTCTTTACAGTGATAGCTGTCCATACAAGCCTATGGATTCTGCTGAGCCAGACATGAAGGTCATCCTCCTTGTTCTGTTGGCAGACTAGGATTGATAGGACATGATCTTCTGGCTTTGTGGTCTGCAATTTTCAGGGGGGTCATTGCTTGCAATCTTCAGCCATCAGGGTGAAGCATGATTTAGTATTTGGTAATCCTTAACTGCTGACTCAACGTCGCTGCAGCCTTTAAGCATTAAACCACAAAAGGCTATTTTCACCTGCTGCAAGAGGATAGTTTTCCTTCACGTTGTCACATACATACTTCATTCACTCTTTCATTGCCTCGTTCCACATACAACACATGCCATAAACCTTGCATAAGCATTTTCCTTATACTAAATTTAAGTTCTAAAATCATGAGACCAATAGGTTAAATATATCTAAAATCCTGACACCAATATGTCAAATACATTTATGCTAAGCAATAGGAAATTTAAAATAGATGGTTAATTCCAGAACACTAATAATGACTGATCAAAATATTATAAAAAGTCAATCATAACAAGATAAACTTTATCGTAATGGTTAAATATTTTGTTATATAAAAATAAAAATAACAATATAAGCAATTAAAGCAATTATAGTTACTGCAATACTGCACCATGGGCAACTGGTGCCTCCTGAGTCTGGGGAGGCACAATCATGCCAACTGGAGGGCGGGGTGGGGTCCTTCCCACAGCCAATCACACCCATCCAGAAGTGTCAGCGGTGCGCCACTGGCACTTCCAGGTGCACTACTGGCACTTCTGGGTCAATGAGATCAGCCACGGGGGAAACCCCTCCCCCCAGTTGGCTCCATTGGCCACAGGGGAACCACAGTGATCACTTCTTCTGGCACCCCCAATCTCCGGCCGGTGCTCTTGGGGTGGGGGCACCAGCGCTGTCACTTACCCCCCGTCCATCATCTAAGCAGCAAACGTTGCCTGTCAGGGGGTGCACCAGCACTCTCAGGGGATGCATGTGCACCTCCGTGCACCCCCTACACATTGCCACTGTCTCTTCCTTTTTTCTCTTCATAGATGTAACAGTGAAACAGAATAGCATCCAAGAATTGAGGAACAGTAAAAAGAATTGTGCTGCACTCTCATGAATTAATTCTCATTCTAGCCAGCAACATTAGTTATTTTGTTGAGTTTATAGTGCTGCAGAAGTAAAAACTAGAAAACAGGAGGATAAGAAGAAACAGAAATTATTGGGATGGATTTTGTGGTTAGCGATTAACTATTTTCTATAGTGGCACAGAGATGCACTTTTCAGTCCTCCAGTCCTTAGTGGTTGCTTTTTGATGTACAAATTAGAGAAGCAATGTTCCAAAGACTCAAGTTCAGGGTACATTATAATGCTTTGTTCAGGCTAGAAATCTACTTGAGACCGACATAATTATGCCGTGTCAACCAACTTGTAGTCTGAAAGAAGACTGGCAATGTATTTTAAAGTCCAGTGCCCGACATACTATATTTGTATTGTTCTCTCAGTTTGTTCAGCCTTCCCAATAACAGTGCATGAATAATATCACTCAAAGTAGGACTGTAGCAGCAGACTGAAATTTAAACCACTGAGCGCATCCACACAAGACACTTACTGCAGACTTGTCTAATTAGCTCTGCAGAAAAATCTCATCATCTATACATGTGGCCCTGTTAGGTTGGAGTAAACTAATAAACACTGCTGAAGGTTAGTACTTGTCCACTCAAGTACTCTCCTGAGGCTGCATTATTGAGTGTACCTCAACACACATGTAGATGCTGATGGGGCTGGCTGGGACATAAGAGTGCTTTAGTGCAGAGGCTGTCTGCCAGCTAGCCCTGCACTGGAGCACCCTTGTGCCCCAGCCAGCCCCTCAGGAGCATGTTGAGCTGGGTAAGAGCAGCCTGGGCTGGCAGGCTGACCCCCTGAGCCTCTTGCCAGCTGGAGGTGCTCCACCTTGGCTCAGTGGGCATTTCTACATATTTGTGCTGCAGCACCAGGTGGTTTTAAAAGTCCCCAGCACTGCAGTGTTGAGAAAATGGTGGCAGCATGCTTTTGGTGTTTTAATTCAAAAGTGCACTGCCATTTTCTATGCACTGATATGCATTTTGCCACTTACACAACTGCGTGCAATGCAGCGCAGTGTACATCAGCTCATGTGCAGAGAAGACTCGGTTAAATGAGTCTGCTCCAACCCACCACATCTCTGGGACATCACGGGACAAGGAGGTATGTGTATAAATGCCCAATGTGCTGCAGTCCTGGGCGCACACGTAAATATGGCACCTAGGAGATATAAATTCTGGTGGAAACTGCACTGGCATTTATTCAGCCACATTAATTGCATGCATAGATGCAGCCACTGAAAATGAAAATTTGTGATTATGGTAGGATTTTAACAGAAGGCATTCTAAGATGCACAATATTTTGAAAATATCTTTACGCAATAAAATCCTAGGCATTTTGGTAATCTTAATATTAGTTATTTAATGTATGATATCTTTGATATTGCTTCACTGGATAAAGATCTGTTTTTCTCTTCTGATGAAGGGTCACCACCAGGGCATGCTTTCAAAAGCAAATTCATCGGACCAAAAAGTAAATCTCATCCACAGAGGAAAGAGTTTAGCTGAAAGAGCTAGAAACCCCCCCCCCCCCCTTAAGTGAGATCCAATTTGACACAATAAATTGCTTTACTGCTGAATGAATCCCACTAATAAGTATAGATTACATGTTTAAGACTTGTTTTTCCCTCTAGCAAATTGTACCTGGAAGAGTGTTAACTATGTATCTCTCCCATTCCTGGGGGGGGGGGGGGTGTGGGGGGGATTCATGTTTTAAGAGAAAGCTAACTGGAATCCTGATAATGGAATTAAGAAGGATAAATATGTGAAAATGTTTAGCATCAGCAACTGGCATAACAATCCAGACATGTTAACTAAGGCTGTATTTTTCACTAGGGACATAACAATATTTTGTTATTTATTGGAATGCAAAAGAAGATGCAGTTTTGCAAGCCACACATATTAATGGGCCAGATGAGGGAGCGAAACAATATTATAGATTCTGCTAATGTGACTCCTTGAAATTGTTAGAGCTTCATGCTGTAACAGGCTGAAAATTAAGTGCAAACTCATCAGTGTAATTATTTCTTCTTTTCCTTTTGTGGAGGCTGTACTGAAGGATGGACATCTTTAACTTAATCACTGATTACATTTGTTGCAGTATATGTCTGTAAAACAAGTGTAGCAAATCTATTGCCACGCTGCATTGACAGGAGCCCCAGTTCCTGTCCTCAAATTTGTAGCTGTGCTGTATGAAAAGCAGAAAAACCTTCTTTCCCCTGTTGGTGGTTTGAATTGCTCTAATTTGTTCTGGTAATGGCGCCAGATGTCAGAGTATAAAAGGAAGCTGGACCCAGCAAAAAGATTGCCATTCTGACCTTCTATTGAATTGTAGAGCTCTTGCCCCTTTTTGTCTTTTCAGCAAATCAAGCATTCACAAACATGCTGAATGTAGTGGAAAAAGCAGCTTGAACCTTGTGAAAGAAGTCACAAACAGAACTGAGATGGCCGTTTGCCACTTTCCCTGTCAGGGTGACATCTGCCACTGTTTGCAGAGCTGCCTTTTGTGGGGAAAGGAATTAAAAGAACCTTAACCTCAGCAGGGCTTCCTCTCTCCCTTCCGTCCACCTTTGTAGCTGTTCCTTTTTCCCCAGAAAAGGCTTTTATTTTTTCTTCTGTCTTTGGAGTCTATCTTTTAGAAGACATGAAGGCTGCATCTCATAGGCTTGTTTCTTCTTCAACTAGAGCCCTGACACAATTCCTTTTCTCATACAATGAGAATTTAGTTTATTATATTTACCACTCCATTTGTCTTGGCAAAACAGGTTTACATCTGTAAAAGTGCTCAGTGAATACAGCCAGATGCCTGCTAGCATTGATAACGGTCCGCATTCATGATAAAGTCAATCAACTTCTGCACAATTTATGTGTCTTAGCCTTTAAGTCACATTTTTGGTTAACTGATCTTTGGTATGTTCAAGGAATTTTATGCAGGGCTATATTTTTTCTGTGTGCAGAAAGAGATAAAGCTGAAAAGTATTATATATATTCAATATATGCATTGAATATAATATTTTGCATGAATCTTCCTTAAGTAAAAGTAGATGTAGCTTTACCATGAGGGTGAGTAAGAGGCAGTAGGTAGCTGTTTCCCCCCAGGAGCAGAATAAAGACCATATAGTGACTCAAATACAAAGAACTGTGTGTCACATTAAATCTTTGCTTCTCCTCTTGATCCAGTGAGGCATCTGTGATACCTCAACACTGGCAAAGATTATTTTCACCTCCATGCTGGTTTCACATTATGGGTAGCACCTGTGTATTTGTATCTTCCAGAGATTGTGGCCCATAAGGCCCATCTAGTTAACTAATAAACCCTACTCTGTGGGGCCGCAGATTGAAGGATACAAATATATATATATATTGTGGGACAACTAAGAAAGAAAAGGGTAGGAGTGATGTCGGGGTCAAAGATTCAAAATGTGAAAAGAAGTTCTCTGGAGGGGGACACTGAGCAGAGCTCCCCGAGCCACACCCACTGGTCCTCAAAGACATCCAAATAGCTGATGGACACTGACCACTGGTTCTGTGCTCAGAAACATGCACGGACAAGTGAGAGGAAAGCAGCCTCATAGTCTCCAGGCACCTTCCTGGCCAGAGCCTCCTTCCTGGTCAAGTACAGAGTTCATTTGGCCAGGGCCAGGAGAAGTTTGACCAAGAGGTCCCGGGACTTGGTGGAGACGCAGATGGGGTGACCAAAAACAAAAAGGTGGGAGGTAAAATCCAACCAAAACCTCAGAAGGAGGTTCTGGATGTGGAGGGGCTGCAGCCTGGTGCACTTGAGGGTCATGTGCTCCAGGGTCTCCCTCTGCCCACAGAAGGGGCAGGAGACCAGGGTGTCTATGAAGCTCGCCACATACACTCCTGTGGTGGCAGTTCCATGGAGGAGCTCCCAGCTGAGGTCCCCAGTGGCCATGGGATGAGGGTGGAGTACAGACTCAGGCACTGGGATGTGTGGGTAGCACCTGTGGGACAGAAACCACAGTGCCTCTCTCTTCAGCCCTAGGTGATGCTACTAATGGACATATGTGGGAGAACAATTGGCAGGATCCCCAACCCAGGATAATGGTTTTTTTTAAGTGAGAATCTACAAACTTTCCACTCGCAGCCACATTTTTACTAATGTATGTTTAACATAATATCAATGTAAACCTTCTGCCAGGCCCCAGACAAGAGTTAGGTTCAAATTTAAGGGTTTAACACCAACAATAGTCACAAGTTTGGTTCTGTGTATAAAGCTGCCAGACTGTCAAGAAAAAAAGATTCTTGAGTTGGCAACCCTGCTCGACTGCAGCACTGATTTTACACTGTGCTGCCCCCACCCAAGAGGTCCTCTAGTCAACCGCAAGCCCTAATATCCCCAGTGTCCACTCCACTCCATGTTGCCCCACCCAGCCCAATCTGAGCCTTACTCCCAGGGCCTCACCACCCCCATCAAAGAAGTAGTTTACCTACCTGCAACCCACCAGTAGTACAGGCAGATGAAGGGTCTCAGAAGCAGTGGCACCTGTAGGGGAGAGGTGGGGTAGGAGAAGGAAGGGGAAGCAACAGAGATTCCTATTAGTCATAAAGCACTGACAAGAGTTCTTTTTAGGGTTCTGGGCTCAGACACCAGGTGGCACTTCTAGTCTATTTGTCCTTCAACACTCTCTCTAGTTTTTTGTTTTTTTTCCCCAGAGACAGAACTTCAATCAAGCTCCCCATTGCTTAGGCTTTTTAATGGGTTTTACAGACAGACATTTTAAACTTGGTTTTTAGCCTCTGGCAAGTCTTAGTCATGTTCTGTAATATTTAGTCATTTAAGAAATTCCATCAAGCATGCATCAGGGTTTGATTACTGGGCCCTTTCGTAGCCAGGGAAAGCAGATTTTTAGAAACATTAAATTGTTATATATGTAGAACTCAGAATAGGAAACATATCTATGCTCCTTGTTGAAATATAAAATATTGATTTTGTACTCTGTATTCAAGAGAGTAAAAAACAAAATAGGGATTCATCATTAAAATAAGGAGGCTAAAGTCTTCTTTATCCTTTATGTTCTAAAGATAATGACCTAGATCTCAGACATTCAAAAGCTGCCCCTAAAAGACATTCAAGATTGTTAAGCTCTAATTGCTTGCTCATTTAGGGGAATTTCAGATAAGCTAGCTATGTGTCAAAGAAATATTCCTCTTTTCAGGTGGAAGCCTGCAGTTAATTCTAGAGCTGATTTCTTTGGTGCACAGCCTGCCATCACTGCATGCCCCACTATGACTAGAAAAATCTTTTAGTTGTTACTTTAGATTCATTCAGCATGTCAGAAGACCCAATTAGCCATTCACATGCCTTGGGGATTTTTGGTGTTTTTTTTTTTTTTTTTTTTTTAAGCTGTGAGTACACAGATTCTACCTTTAACAAGTATATTGTAAAGCTGGCTCTGCATAGAAATCACAACTACAGTATTCATTGTTCAAATAGTGAGGAAGTTTAAAAAGAGGATAGAGAGCACCCCAAACTCACCTCTGAAAGTATGAGACTGCAAGCTGCCAGACTCAACCCTCAGAAGAAAAACATTTTGCATATCAATTAGTGCCCCCAGTCTACTGGCTATTAGCTGAAGTGATTAGCCCCCAGTCTACTAGCGATTAGTGATCAGAATACTGGCGATTAGCTGAAGCAGTTTCTCCATTTTTTTTGTAGAGAGTGTTGCTGTGCAATGTTAAACTGATACTTTTTTGACTTCAGAGCTAGAGACACCTCATTATTGGATGAAATTATTCTTTTATCCTTTCCAATTCATAAAGCATGGAATGTTGAATATAAATGTCATTTCAGCAGACAGATCAAACAACATGAAATTATGTATAAGTAAAAAATAAGAAAAATCCAAATAGAACACTTATTAGGCTAATACAACTTCTCCCAGGATTTTTATTCTTTGGAATTTGGTACTTAACTCTTCCCTTTCGTTTCTACTCCCTCCTCCCTGGCATTTATAACCAGACTCCTTCCTCCTTCCTCATTTTATTCCCTACAGTGCAAGTTGACATCCACTAGAAACAATGAGATCACCAAGGCAAGAGTTTGTGTCCTGCTAAAACTGGTCATTGATCTAGCAGCATGGTCCTATGTGACAGAAGAAGGTCACTCAACTTTTCTCCCTCAGTTTTTCATTTCGACACATGAGGCTACCACTTCAAAGTTCCTCCACCTAACCTATCATATTGCTTCTCATTATGCTGCAGGAGTACTAAAACTTGCATATGATCTTCTTTATTAAATACTGCTTTTTCTAATGAAAGAAAATATACCCTCATTGAAAATTTTAGACAAATGTCGTGAACTGCATTAGTAAGAGGTTTGATCGAGTAGCAGTTGACACCACAGAAACTTGCCAGGAAAGGAAAAAAAATCTTACTCGTTAAAAATTACCCATTAAATCTTAATGAAAAATGTGTTGTAGAGAAGTCATATCTGTAAGGTTGACATAAAAAATAATCTAATGTGATGCACAAATTCACTCAGATACCTAGGACAATAATTTTTGTTGATACAGAACACTTTAGGATAGGCACCAGGCTATTTATCTTCAAGCAAAATAACATTTGACAATTATGCAAGGTCTTCTATCTAAATAGGATAAACCTGTGTATTACAAATAAGCACAGCACTTGGGTATTGCTGTTTGGCTTGAAAGTCTTTCATGCAAGTATGTAGATATATGTGAATATATGAAGCATGCTTAATCTTCCCAGCTTCCTCTTTCTTCTCATCAACCTGGCATACTTAGCTTTGTGCAGGAGTGAAAAGCACATTCATTGATAGGTTGCTACACTATAATTTTTATCTGACCGGCAGCATAAGCATCAAGAATGCTCCTATGGTAATTCTAGTTCACTAGTGAAATAGTATGTTCTGATAAAAGGAATACTATTGAGTGTTCTGATTCAGTGGTCCCAGGGAAAAGCGACTGGAAATGAGCCTGAGGATACAAAATCCCTACAAGTCCTTTCTGAGACCATGGACATGATCTATAAAAGATAATATACAAGAAATTTTATTAAACTGAGAACCAGCATGCACTAAGATTTTCAAATGAAATCCAGTCACTATAGCAGGGCCTCATCCTGGCATCTGATGTCCCATGGTGGTCAAACTTGCCTGCTGTGCTCTCTGGCCTCTTTCATCTCCTGTCTCTTACCTGACATGACTTGAAGTTAATGAGACCACTTGGGGAGGCTGCCTCTAGAGGCTAGAGTAGCTTCTTCCTTGGTGCCACCCTTCTTGGCAAAATACTTGGGGCTCCTCTGCCCCCAAGCTCAGTCTCTCCAGCTCTGGCCCTTCTGGCATGATCTCTCTTGTGCAGGGCTCTGATCCTATTGACCTTAGGTCCAACCTCCTGGCCCTTAGTGCAGTTTAAGAAGGCTAATCATGGCCTCTAGTCACCCCCATAGCCACACCCATCCCTCTCAGGTATTACTTAGTAGCAAGTCCATGGGGCCCTCTGCAACCAACAAACTTGGTCTCTCAGGCCTCAAACACTTGTTTAGGCTTCAGTCTTCCTGGCGTTGGCCTTTTTCCTCCAGCTGAAACCCAAAGCCCTTAGACTCCAGCTCCTTAGTGTGTGCCCTATGTTCCTGCCCAGAGCAGGTCTCAAAACACAGAGCACCCACCTGTCACTCCAATGCATGGTCTCTACAACATCCTTATAGCCACAATTCAGTCCTCTGGTTAAACTAAACACAAACAGCAGCAAAACCATTGTAAACTAGAAGGGTTGAACCCCTCCACCCACTTCAGTCTGTAAGCTGTTGTACTTCTTTGTACCAAAGAACTAACCCATCCCAGCCTTTAGGATACCTCGTTCTGCTCACTGCTTCTTTTTTCCCCATAGCCTACTGGTCTAGACTACCTGCCCCAGGTCAGAGGCTGGGCTTATACTCACTTAAACCCTGCTCCCTTCTAGCAACATGACCCAGCTCTCTGCCAATAGGATCCAGGTACTGCTGACTCCGTAATCAGCAACCCTGCATTCTGCTGTCTGTAGTCTGCAGGCTGGATCCTGCAGCTCAATAACCAGATGTTCCTCCTTCTCCTGAAGCCAACTTATCTGCTCTACAGTCTTTTCTTTCTTGGGTTCCCCTTGATGCCTATTACAGTGGAGCTAGCTCCAGGATAGTCACTCTCAGTCTGGTTGCTTCCCTTTGGCCTCTAGGCTGCTTACTTCCTAGTGACTGTCCTTCGCGCAGCTACCTGCTCTTGATAGCAGGCCTTGCCCACTGCACTTTCCTTTTAAAGTAACATCAGCACTAGTTCCCTGTTACAAGCAATTAAATTAAATCAAAATTAAAAGAAAAGCTTAGTAATACATCTTGATGTCACATCACATGGTAATGTGACATCACCATATATTATGGTGATTGGTCTCAGCATAAGGAAGAAAACAGGATAATAAGAAAGTAGGGCTGAAAGGGACCTCACAAGCCCATCTACTCCAGTTTCCTGTTCATATAGGATTATCTTTGACTACATCATCCCAACCGTGTCTGTCTAACCTGCTCCTGAAAATTTCTAGGGAATGAGATTCCACAGCTCCTCTAAATAGTCAATTCCAATGCTTGACCATGTTCATAGTCATAAAGTTCCTTCTGACTTCCAATCTAAATTTGCTCCGCTGCAATTTGAAGCCATTATTTCCAATCCTGTTCACTATGGCCACAAAGAAAAGCTCCTCTCCTTTCTCTCTATAATCACACTTCAGATATTTGCAGACTTTTATCAAATTGTCTAGTTGGTAGCCAGTATCAAGTGGAGTGCTACAGGGGTCAGTCTTGGGGCCAGTTTTGTTCAATATCTTCATCAATGACCTGGAAGATGGGATGGAGTGCACCTTCAAGAAGTCTGCAGAAGATACCATGCTGGGGAGAGTAGTAAATACACCAGAGTTTGGACTAGGATTCAGAAAGACTAGACAAATTGGAAATCTTATGAGGTTTGGTAAGAACAAGTGCAAAGTCCTTCACTTAGGATGGAACAATCCCGTTCGCTCAATCATTAGATACAGACTGGTCACTGACTGGCTAAGCAGCAGCTCTGCAGAAACCTGGAGGTTATATTGGACAATAAGCTGAATATGAGCCAACAACGTGCCCTTGTTTCAGTGAAGGCTAATGGCATGCTGGGCTACATTAGTAGGAGCATTACCAGCAGACAGAGGGAAGTGATTATTTCCCTCTATTTGGCACTGGTGAATCCACATCTGTTGTACTGTGTCATTTTGGGCCAAATTAGACAGAGTCCAGTGGAGGGCAATGACAATGGTGAGAGAGCTGGGGCACGTGACCTACAAGCAGAGGCAGAGGGAACTAGGGAAGATAAAACTGATGCAGGATTTAATATCAGCCTTCAACTACCTGAAGGGTGGTTCCAAACAGGATGTACCTAAACTGTTCTCAACGGTGGCAGATGAGATGATGGAACAAGGATCAGTGGTCTCAAGTTGCAGCAAGGGAAGTTTAGGTTAGATATTAGGAAAAACTTTCTCACTATGAGGGTAGTAAACATAGGCAGCAAAACTGGGGGATAACGGAGCTTTTAGCCCCCCCAAAATGTGGAGCAGTGGTAGGGCCACAAGGCAGCCTGGCCAAGGGATTCTGGCAGCTGCAGCAAGGGTGGGAAGGGAGTGGGGCTGAGGCTGAGGCTGGGGATGAGGGAGGGCAGGCACTTCACAGTGAGTGGGATGCAAGACTGAGCCATGAGTGACTCATCTGGGGGACATGACTCCTGCTGCTACACCCTGGGAGGCATGGGGGGGTTCATTCCCCCAGATCTGCATGGGTCAGGGCAGGCTGCCACTGAAGGCTGGGGCTGGGGGTGTAGTGGCATTCTGGGGTGGGCTACAGGAGGGGTGCACCCACCACAAATTCATTGTAATCCACCCAACTCCCCTCCCAATGACACCGACACCCCCCACCCCAGCACAACCTCCCTTCCCCCTGCCCGGAAGAGTACGGTGATGCCCTGGCCCCAGCCCACAGTGGCAGTCTGCTCTGCCCCACACAGATCTGGGGGCACACACCCCCAATGCCTCCTGGGATGCTTTCAGTGGTGGGAGCCACCACCCCCACCCTGTGCCCCACAAATAAGCCATGACTTCATCCTGTGCCCCACCCCAATTCAGGGTGGGGCAGGCATGGGGGTCCTGGGATCTCTATCCCCTCCATCCCATTGGCAAAGCCAAGGCTGGCCCCATTCTGGCCCTGTCTCTGGGCCCCCACAGGTGGTGCAGGACCAGGGCCAGTGTGAGGAGGCAGCCAGGGCCAATGTGTGGCTGGGGGGGGGGATTTATTGGTATGGGGGGCACCAGTGCCAGGCAATGGCCCTGGGCACAGGGGAAGGGGCAACCACATGGGTGCAGGGGGCCCTGGCCCTGATCCTGATCCTCACACTGGCTTGGCTCCACTCCCTCCAAATCCCTGCCTGGTCCCCACCCTAGCCCCAGCCCCAGCTCCAGCCCCAGCCCTAGCCCCAGCCCCAGCCCCCCCACTCCACAGACCTTTCCCTTCCCCCATTCCCCTGCAGGCTTTTGCACTGGGGGGGGGGAGGGGGCATGTGCATGCATATATGTGCTCTGCCCACCCCACCCCCACAAATTTAATTTTTTCCTCCACGTATGGCAGTAAAGCACTGTAACAGGCTACCCAGAGATGTTCTGGAATCTCCATCTTTGGAGGTTTTTAAGACTGGGTAAACAAAGCCTTGACTAGGATGATCTAGCTGGGGCAGATCCAGCTTTGAGCAAGCAGTAGGAGTAGATGACCTCCTGAGGTCCATTCCAACCTTAATTTTTTAGAATTCTATGTTTCTGTAATAGATCTGTTGTTTCATTGGGTAGTTTAAAAATATTGGAAGGGAATAAGAATATCCCTAAATGACAGGGCATCTGGCAAAAACCTCCCTAATAGGCATTTTATTCCATAGCTGATAGGGAGTTTTTGCAGATACACTTTTTCTGAAACAAAGTTTACTGGCCACTGTCAGAGAGAGGATATTGACTGATTTTGTATGGGAATATTTAAGTTTTTCCCATGTTTGATACTTCAAAAGGCTTTTTATAGTCAGGCATTTTAGTCCATTATCCTACCACTATAAAACTATTCTTTACCAAACATTAATATTGGCTGGGCTGGTCTTTTTTAGGAGACTGTAAAAGAATATAACATAATCCTGCCATTAGGATGTTTTCCCTAACATTTCTCTTTAATCCTCTATAATTTATCTAATTTCACTACTCCTGTTTACATATATTTTGTTAGTCACAATAATTCCTCACACTCCTTTGTCTCAATGGTTTTAAGCTCTTAAAATACTTTAAAACTGCTGACTTGTCTCTCCCCTTTTTAGTATTTATAAAATTATCTAAAATTAACTCTTTTAGGATGGTAATATATCTCATTCCACTCTGAATTACCTTTACAATGCCAAAGCTACATAAAGAAACTTCCAAGTAAATGAGAATCTAGTATATAATTTTTCCTTATGACTCTGTTCTTCAGGTCCACCTAATCTTTCCTATTATACTTCTCTATTTTTTTTGTCCAATGTGTCAATATCTGACTAGCAAAGAATGTCTAGAAATTAATTTGGTACTCTGAGTATAATCATACTATTTCCTTTTATAGTGCCTTTTGTATAGAGCCAAAATTACATCATTATTTGTTTTGTTTTGTTTTGCAATATTGCACTGCAAAGTCACGTCTAATTGGCTCTGCACTATTAGTCCTAGCTCACTTAACTGGTCAGGCCCATACCTACTACTTCTCACCCATGAAATAATTTTATATTAAGCTCCAGTACAAATAGTTTTTTGAGTATCTTTGCTTCAGTGATCTGACTATAATGAAATGACACAAAATTAAGGTAATACTATTAAAATAAGTCTGTGATGTGTCATAAATATGAAATGTTCGTTCTGTAAATGCGCAAATACAAAAAAACTGAGTCCAACTAAATAGTAAGATGTCTCAACCTACTACAACCTACAACTTCAGGAGAAGCCATTGTAGAGAAAATACTGCCACAAAAACATTCAAATGCAACACTATCCAAGCATATATCCTCCAAATGCTCACGTATGCAATGGCTTGTCATTAATGGTCTCATTTCTGGTACTTCTGCTTCAAGTACATAATACATCCAGGAATGTCAGTACAGCTCTAATATTTATTGAGTTTGTCCCTAAACCTATAAACAAGGTCTAGTGTTGTTTTAGGGCTGTGCTTCTAAGAGAATGAAACCATCATTTAAAAAAAGGAGCAAAGTCCACTGGAACTGAGTAATGGTAATTAAAAATAGGTATTGTTGATTAAATTAAATGTTGTCAAAATATGTTTCATCAGAACATTTCAGTTTCAAAGGACATTTTGTCTGGCATTTTTCAAATTCAGGGCTCCCTGGTCATTTCTAACCGCAGAGGTGGGCAGACGGAGTTTAAAAAAAAGCTCTATTTTTGATCCAAGCTCTTCATTTCTAGATACTTCTCTTTAGCAAAAAGCTTAAGAGAAAGGTTTGTCTATATTCCGTTCACAAGTTGTTGTGGAAAGGGTTTGTTTTCCTCCATTTGCCTGTAAAAATGACTATCCTGGATTGCTTGGAAGCTTCACAAGTATCTAAAATATTCCTTGGTGAGACAACACAATGCCATGGCATGGATAGCACACATACATGTAAAATCCAGACCAAATGATAACTTATGATTCTGAGAGGATACTTTCCATTTTATAAATAAAATACTACTATGGCAGTAGACCAATTTTATCTTGCTACTGCTGCTCCTTTACTTGTCTCCCATCAGTCTATCATAGAGTCATCAAACCCAGTAGATAGTTTTGTTATACGTTGATGTCATAGGCTTGCATCCAAGAATCTAATGGTCTAGAGTGGCTAAATGGGAATTTAAAATAATAAAAAATAAATTAAATACAAACTAAAGTGAATAATTTTTGATATGGTGGTGTTTTTTCTTACAAAAACAAAATGATGGAAGAAATGTTTGCTCAGCGCACACTCACACACAGAGATTCATTTCTTAGCTGTGCGTGCTGATCGAAGACAAGTGACTGGAAAAGAAAGGCTCATCATATGCACTATTCATTTGCCATTTTTTTCTGCGTATAAATTCTCAATAACATTTCTGAAGTATCAAGTAGATTGTTTAACACACAAAGTGATAAAATTTGTAGCACTAACACTTAAGAAGCAGAGAACAAAACCTTTGATTTCCTTAATTTTCCAGTGGTTAAATACACAGTTATATTATTTGATATTTTGTGATAAAGAGCTTGCAATCTATGGAAAAAGGCAACTCTCATGCACAAGTACTCCCACCCACCAGAGACAAGGCCGTTCTTTTTGTGGTCTGTACTACTCTACTGCTCAGCTGCCTGTTTTGACATTGTTTTGCTATCTTAAGGCAAAGCCTTTTTGAGGAGCAAGGAAAAAAGACAGTAGGTCTTTATAGCAGAAAGGCCAAAATCAAATCTGCGTATTGAAAATTCTGGAGCATCTTGATAAATACCTAACAGATGCCATTTTAGAGCGAGGGAAGAAAACACAGAATGGTGAGATTATAAGGATTAAAATCCTCACACACAGTCCTGAAACACATCTGAGTTGGCAATTTACAAAGCTGTTTAATTTATCCTCAGCAAACTGAACCATCATTGTTTTCACCCCGGTGGCTTCAGTGAGTGCAAAAAGATAGGGTGTAAGCATTTTCTTTCTGATGAATGTTGTGGTTAAGAGGACATGACAGTGAGCTACAAGAGTCATTATCTATTAATTTTGGTGGTTTATTTTAGTAAGCGATTTATATCTTTTCCAGAATGTCTTTTATATTTTCTGCTCATTAATTGAGTCCCCAGTTATACCATTTCTTTTGCATTAAAAGATGTATTGCACTATTTAGAACCTTAATTTAGCCCATATGTCAAAACCATATCTAAATGAGCCACTTACAGTACTTTAGAGTGAATTACAGTATTTAACCCCCCCCCCCCCCAATGACTTTTCACCCTTACAGTTTCGGTTTCTTCAGCAAAGAAAACGTATAGTGCTTTAATTCAAAATGAAATTAAAAACCTTGTATAACTGAGGAGAATACAAAAATCACAGGAAGATGCACACAGCTTGGGTTATCTCATCAAATTCAGGCTGTAAAAAATTTGTTAGTATTTAAAGTCCTTGGAAAAACTGGATCAAAACCTGATCTGACAGAAATGTACAGTACCAATGAAGTCAATAAACAAACTCAGAATTACATCAGTTGATAGTCTCATATATTTTACACCAAGCAATTGATTATAATTTTCCAGTAACTTTAAGTACCATGTATAAGCCTTATTAATCTTTAATTTAAGTTGTTACCTGATGGTCATCTACAAAAATGCAAATATGTCCTGCATGTGGACTAAAGATAATGGCTTGTTGTACAGCCATGGTGTGCATAACATTAGAAGGTGCCTGATATAAGAATTAAAGCATCTCTAGATATTCCCTCTTGGTGTGTGTGTATAATGCTAGCTGTGTGACAGTTTTTAACTTCAAAGTTTTGGGTTCCCCACTTACTTCCAAGGGACCAAGATTCTTGTGGGGTGGGAAAGAAAAAAAACATACTGTGGCTGCTGTTGTACAATGGTGTCAGGAGTGTGGTAGCCCCCAGAAATTGCTACTGTTCCCATGTGTCTCAGCTGTCCCTGGTGACACCTGCATTGTTACTTCTCCATTCGAGAGAATTTCTTCTGAATAATTTTCTTTATTGTTTGTTTTTAGTCCTGTAGGCACCAGTCCGGATCCTCAGCTGGTGTAAATTGACATAGCTCCTTTGAAATCTCCATTGAATGGTCCATTGAGTCTGAAACATTTGCAATACAGTACATTTACAATAGAGTATGGGAAAGGTACCTTTTTACCCCTGCTTGGCTAGCAGCAAGTGTGACATTTCCCCTTTGGGAGTTTTACCTTTGCACTGTTCAAATGTGTTTATAATCTACACGATGATATTGATGTTCACAATAATGATGTTGGTCATGTACCCTGTTGGAAATGTGATTTGCTCTTTTCCACTTAGCACTAAGTAATAACTCTTTACTCTCAGCACTCTTGACTGTTAATTCTTCATTCCAGGAGTTTGGTGAACTTTTGTATTGATTTATATAGGTAAAGCTCTTTTTCTGCTCTAATGGTGCCAATTTCTACTTTCTTTTTTTATTGAAGAGATCATGTGTTAGCTTTTAAATGATTTAAGGTCAGAAATTGTAATTTTTAAATCTCAAAAAATATTAATTTATTTTTTTGATCTCAAGAAGTAGGCAATTTAATCCATAGGCTCCCTTTTGTTCCAGTACTACTTTATGTTAACATATTGCTTATTACAAGATTCAACTACCAGACATTACTGGTAGTTATAATAATGATCTTTAACATCTGCTCATTTTAATACCAACTGCTCCCTAATTTGGGAAAGAATTTATAAATAATTTTCTATTGTCAGTGCAGTATTAGGATGTATTTATCGGTGCACTTCACTAGGTAAGGACCTTGTAGCTGACTTTGTTTCTCAGTATCATCTAGTTCTTTCTTAATACCTTATACAAAATGTGACCTTATTTTTTTTTCTTTTTTTTGCACTGTGGATAAGCTTGATGATGGGTATATGGTATTCCTTTATCTCATTATATTGCTTACTTACAAGCCTTACAAACAATCTCAGTGTATTTCCAAATTTCCCTAGAGGGTGATTGGATGTAATAAAAGTTGGGGTATCTGTATTGGATTTAGTCCTTTATAGCCAGATGGGAGCTTCAAGGAGTGTGTACTTGTTAAAAGAACAGACAATTTCACCCAAATGCTGAGCACAACTGATTCCCTTCTCATAGGATTTCTTGAATTTCTTGTAGGATTTCTTCAAATTCATATCATATGAATTTGATACAGGGACAAGTGGCTAGCACGACTGCTTTCATTTTTTAACTACGTTAGTTTTAATATAATTGTTTTTAAAGCACCTTTGCTTTAGTTCTGCTTGCAGAGAGCTTTTAGCTCCAAGTAAGGAAACTTTTCAGTGCTTTACATACATTGGACTTGACAACATTTCAGTCCCCTGAGCCTGATATGGTGCCTGATCCATCAACAAGGATTAGAGTAATTTTGAACCCAAATCCTGAGCGTTATTGTTAAGGTCAGTAGCTGTGAAGCTGTCAGTTTTAAAATATATGGATTTTTACCTATTTACTTAGATCAAAATTCAGATCCTGATTCTTCAAGGACTAGTGATTAGTGGGTACATCTACATGTACACTTTAATGTGCAATAGCCTATTTTACTGTGCATTAAAGCATCACAGAAAAAAGTGTGATTATGCTAATGCTCAGTAAAATAGGTTACTGCACATTAAGCGTCACTTAAAAACCATGCTCATTTCTACTGCACATTAAGGCAGTCAGTCCAATGCGCATTTCTTTAGTACCTCACATTAGAGGTATTAAATTGAATACACATTAGAAAAAGCACCTTAATGCACATGTAGATGCACCCAGTGATCATGTGTGTACCGTGCAGAACCTCACTTACTTTCATGGGGCTCTGTGAAGGCAAAGGGGTCGTCTTTCAGCAATGAGTAATGACTATCTAGGGCAGTGCTTTCCAAACATTTCCTCAGGATGACCCCATGTAAATATTGACCTTTTTTTGCAACCCCAAAATAATGCAGACAAGATCAATGCCCCCTTTCCCTCTGGGCAGCATGGCCAGAGTGGAGTCTATTGGGGGGGGGGGGGGATGATGCAGGCTGTCTGCTGTAGGCTCGGGGCTCCCCACTCTGCTGCCCTGCCTTTTGGAGCCTCCATTGCCAAGCGGGTGGGAGGGCAGTAGAGCAGGGAACCCTGAATCCACAGCAGGCAGCCCACATCTGCCCCTGCCCTGTGCAAAAATCTCAGGGGGCACATGCCCCTCTATGATTCCCTCCCCAGGAGTGTACACGGTGGCAGGGAGCCACCCCTTCACCTTCCTATGGATGAGCTGCCTGTGGTTCTATCCTGCTTCCTTAGCTGGGCCCCACATTTCTACCCCAGCTCCATGCACTGGCCTGTCTGGGCAGTGCCCCCAGCCCTGCCCCACTCCTTCCCATCCTCATCATGGGGGCCTTAATCTGCCCTCCCCCCCATAGACTTACCTGCAGGAAGCTGCAGATGCTGCTGTCCATGCTGCCTGGCTGCCACATGCATGTGTGCGCTCACACATGCACATGGTACTTCCTGCCTGATTGCCTTCCTCCTGCTCCCCCCAGCCCCAAGCAGCCCCTTGCAGGCTGGAACTCTGCCAGCCTGCAAGGGGAACCTGCCGTTTCCTGCTTTTTATGTGATTTTCATCATAATTGCTTGACACTGTTGAGTGTCTGTGTAACCCCATTTTTTATCATTGTGACCCCAAATAGGGTCATGACCCCCAAGATTGGGAACCACTGATTTAGGGCAATTCTGACAAACATTTGCACATTGAAAGAAATTAAAATGCCTTGTATATAACTCCTCCTCTGATAGATAGAGGTTGGGCAAAGGGAATATTTTGGTGTCAGCTATCCAATGCTTAGTGAAAGTCCTAGAATTTCCTTCACAGAGTTTCCTTGTGAATGTCCAACAGAAGGCAGAAAAAATCAGTATACGTTGGGCAGATAGGCTGGAGTCTCATGTGCAGTAAAAGGTAAAGCACCAAGCTGCCAGAAGGAAAAGAAATGGCAATAAAGCAGAAACATCATTTCTTCATTCTGAATATCTTGACACGTGCTTTTTTATGTTTGAAAATACCAAAGAGCCTTAACCTGAATCACCAATTCCAGTTACCAATACCATACCTGCTTCTTCTGGTTGGTGGTCATTAACCAGAAAAACAAGCAAACCAGGAAAACCTAGAGCAAAAATTCGACCAATATTCACAGAAAAACAAACAAACCTGTAATCATGGTCCATGTGAACAATGTCTTGGAAGTGTCCTCCACTAATGAGATTCTTAATGCTTATTCCATTATTCAATAATGCTTTTGGCCTGTCTCTTGAGACTACATGTCATTTTATCAAACTTTGAAAAGCAAACTTTATGCTCGAGTTAAATGACATGAGCAAAACTACTTGAATCTCAGACTTCAGAAACTTTAGCTTATCGTTGATAAACTGGGGATTGAAATGTACTGGGGATAAATGACAGATTGCTTATTGGGGATAAGGAGTTCTTTTTCCAAACTTCGTATCTTGTGCAGTGTGTGTGTACGCATGTGTGAATTATAGCAACCTTGCTAGAAGACCAAACAAAGCCTTAATAATCATTACATTTTAGCACTTCATAAATATTTTTATCCATGTTTCTTAAAGAAAATAAACATTATTACCTCCATATGATAGATAGGTAAATTAAATCACAGAGGCAAATTACTTAAACTCATATTTAAATATTTTCCTAACAGAGGTGGATTTTAGCAAATGCTTAAATATGAGTAAGTATTTAGCTGGATCAAAGCTGGAAAGATTAATTGGCTTAAAGTCATATAGTAATTCAATGGCCAAAGAGTAGAACACAGGTCATCTGACTTCCTGTCCAAGCCACAGATTTGGACTGTGATACTCCTTGAAAGAACAGTGATTGACAATAGAGAATACTGTTCTCTACAGCCCTGAGGCATATTTGTAAGGCAGAATTTGGACTGGCATATGCCAGTTTTCTGTAATACACAATTTAACTATTGAAGCTGTAAATCTTTAACCCACTGTGTCCCTTTTAAGAAACTACAGTGAAGATCAACAATAGAAAAGATTTGAAGAAAAAATTGGATTACATGTGTAAGTAAAAATGTCCAGCAGTATGAGACCTCATGGGTATATTAAACCTTTATACAGACACATGGGACTCTGGTTGAAATTAAATAGAACTAATGTATATGTCCAAGGAAAGGGATTTTGGGGCTGATATGTTTTACTGGACAAAGTGAATAGTTGGGAGAGACACAGACAAGTGTTTGATACCAAGTACCCTTCTTCAGAATTTCACTTGAAATATATTGCAAATATTCACTCATGAACACAGGCAGAGAAAGTGGGCAAATAGTAGTCTTCTCTTACATTTCAGGAGATACAGAGCAGGCGAGTAATCTAGCCAAGGTTAAACTGAGTGTTATTTCCTTGGCTAGATTATATGGCAGAATAGGCAATAGAGCCAGGATTCCTAATATCCACATTCCTGCTCCAACCAAGAGCCTATAAAGCTTTTTAAAGCATATTATTGTCTTTCACTAACTGGATCCATTTTAGGCAGCTCAGAATAGACTCAATAACAATAATTGTTATTTTTGCTTCAGGCTTCTTCCCTGTTTGAAATCCCATGACCTTGCTGTTTGCATGGTGGGGGGACTAACTATGGAACTGGCTAGCCTGGCCGCCTGTGCTCATTGCTTCTTCATCGGCTGGTAGTTAGTTGGCTGGCATCCAAGACCTTACTGACCTTGCTCATGGGCTAGCTAACTCTTAATCTGATTGGGGCCTTGCTGTCTTGCTCCAAGGTTGGTTTCCTCTACTCCTGACTGCCAGGCTAGCTGGTTCTCCATCTGGCTGTTGGTCAAGTTGACCCAGTTGCAGCTACTCCATCTGGTTTATTCTTGGAATGATGAACTAGCTTTTGCTAATTTAATATAATTACACTGCATCCTTTATCTCCAGCCCTGCTACTGTGTTTTTATATATTCATTTTGGCTTCAATTTTGCCTAATGCAGAGACTGGATCAGGCTGTCTCTCTCTCCTTCTTTTCTGCGTCTACTCTTCTGTTTCTTTTCTATTCTCCACTAGCTGGCAGAAAGCCCTTTAGCTCTCTCCAATCTTCACTCCTATTGGCATTTCCCCTGTTATACAGCCTCTTTCTTGTCAGTCTGCTCTTGTTCCTTGCAAAACCAGCCACATAATATTTTTTGTAGTTTGTATTTTCATGATCTTTTCAAAATGTCCATAGCAATTATAAGTAGATTTCTGCTCCCTTTTGATAAACTTGTACCTCTTGCAACAATGCATTCTCTTTGAAGAAATGACACAGAACTAATGGTAAACTTTATACACTCAACTTTCAGGAATTAAACCTTTAATGTCAAGCTTCTGCTTCCTTTGGGGTGACAATAAATAGTTTGAGTTCCTATAGTGTTTTGAAGAGGTAAAACAATCATTTAGTAATGAACAGTATTAGTTTATTTGTAAAGATCCCATTTCACATAGGTTTGACATAATAACTTGCCAAAATATCCTTTCCTTATTGTGTTGAGTAGGGTATCCGTGTATTGCTTGGCTTGCCTCTCTCACACTTCAGAAATTAGTGCTTTTCTGTGGCTTTATGCACAAAACCACTTCAAGATTCTCAGCTGGTCTAATAATTAGGAAGTCACTGCCAACTGATACCCTTCAATATGAAGAATCCTGTTAATTAAGTATTGTTATTAATATAGTGTTCAAAACTAGATTCTGAAGCTCAAGTCTCCTGATCACGGGCGGACATCGCATCTCAATTTTAGGGGCCAAGTACAAGTTGGACCTTTTCCCATTGATTTCAATGAAAGTTCACATTTGATCTTAGCCATTGGGGCTTGAAATAAAACCTGAAGTTCAGTTATATGGCTGTCCAGCTTGCAGAAAATACCATACCTACTGTTAATACAAGGTCTTCATAAAGTCCTTGTGCACTTTTAAACTTTAATAACTTAGGATGTAGGTATGATAGAAACAATCTGTAAATGTCATTTACAAGCAAATTTATTAAAGTTTTAGGACAACTATAGTACACAATGCTAGACTTCATAAGTAATAACGAATTTATTGTTAAATAAGATGGAGCTCCATGCCACTGCACTCTGAATGTATGACAGCTCCTAAATGACTTTTTCCCAAAGAAGTGGATAGGCAGAGGTGGACCAATTGCTTGGCCATGTCATTCACCTGACCTGTCACTGTTGGACTTCTTTTTATGGGGACATGTTAAAAGTGTAGTTTACTTATCAAAACCACATTCTTTGGTGGATATTAGGGCTAGGATCGCCAATACAATTAGCGCAGTAACTCAAAAGCAACTGGGAAACATTTTCAAGGAGTTGGAAGATCAGACTGAGCACTGTATCATGATGGATGGTGGTTATGTTGAAGTACTCTAGTTGTCCTAAAACTTTAATAAATTTGCTTTTAAATGTCATTTACAGATCGTTTCTATCATACCAACAACCTAAGTTATTAAAGTTTAAAAGTGCACAAAGACTTTATGAAGACCCTGTATGACGTATAGCTTTATAAAGATCCTTTTTAAAGAGAGAATTTAAGGAAGCAAATTATACTGAAGGAAATAGTTTAAGGAAGGCAAGGTATACACTCACTCAATAAACATTGTTTTGGAAATGTGATGGATTCTCTCCAACATTTGTACTCCTGGATCCATTAAGTTTCTCAACTTTAATTAAAAAAAAGAAAGAGACTTAAACTTTACTCATCCTCTGAACTAATCCAACTAATCTTCTGTGGATTAATTAATCTTCTTCTTTCATTGAGGCAAAGCAGTTTAAACACAGCTCTTATTTTCTTTCTTTTAAACTAATACTCCTGCTACCTTATATTAGGTATGAGTTCCAGAACAACCTAAAGATGTGTCTTCCAGATAAAAACAAAAAGCAACCCCAGGTTTCCAGTGTAAGTAGGATTAACTACTAATCATCATCATTATTATAATTACAGTGCAGTACTAGTTCTTGGAAGATCAAATAAATTATATTTAATTTAATTCATTGACCTCAATGACAGTAATATTTGGCATGAGAAAAATATAAGCATACACCTTAGCTAACATTGAAAAAGACTAAATCCTCTAGCATCAACTCTTTTGGGGTGCTTCCCCATGAGTGGGAATGTGCATTTGCCTGGGGACAAACAGCAGTATCACAATATTGTCCCCGGGAAATGTCCGTGAACAAGAGCTCTGGTATACAGCACGTTGCCCCTGGTGGGGTAGGAGAGGCTGGGGCCAGCACCTGGGCTGGCCCTAGCAGCATTACCTGGGGTCCTGAGGGCCTTTGGGGACTGTAGCCATGGCAATCCAGCAGTACAGAGCCTGGTCTGCAGCCAGAGTGTTGCTCCAGCTGGCTAGGCTCTGGTTTCCTTTGATGCACACTGCCACCAGGTATACCACCCTGCTTTTTTAAGGCATGGGGTGTTTTGATGCTGGGATCTCCCAGTGTCAAACCCCACTCCCCACCCCATGCTGTACCCCATGCTGCAATGCCTGTCTTTGCAGCGTACATGATGTGCAGTACCACAGGCCATGTAATGCACATCTGCACTCATCTAGATGTACCTTTGACGTTCAAAGTGAAATCCTGGTCCCAAAATCTCATTGGCTTCTACAGATTTTGAACTTGTAGGGAAAATATACTTTATTGTAAATAAACAAAGCTGGCTTGAAAAAAAAAAGGAAGTAGGAGTGAAGAAAATAATGCAAAATTATGACTAAGGAATAAAAAATATCTCCTCATCCTTGATCCTGGAAAGGGGATTTTAAGAAAAAACAAAACAATGGAAAAAGAACCCTGTGAGCAGAACAGAAATAGAATTTTGTGTTTTTTCTGGATAGCCCCTAAAAGCCCTGGGACTGCCTTTCAGAATAAAACTAACAAGAACCTCCTAACCCTAGCCTGCTTCCCTTCTCATAAGACCAAGCACTAGAATGGAAGGAAGGCTGAAGCTGAGACAATCAGCATCTCTGATTCTTCCTCTGAAAAGCTACTGGAGCGGCAGAGAGCTTCATTCTTCCCACCCTTTCTGAAGCTCTGAGAGAGCATGATCTCTTTGGGGCGCTCTACCTCCATCAGCCCATCTCAAAGACCTTTGAATATTTAACTTTTCAAGCGACTCAACACCAAAAGCTGCTGTGTCATCATTCACATATTTCTAAAAGAAAATGGACTAACAATTTAACATTCTGATTTTTTTTTCCTGGCAGGAAATTTGCCAGATAACTCAATTGGGAAAAGTTAAGATATTTATTTTGTGATCAAAATGAAATAATTTGACATTTTTGCAATTGAAATGTTTAATATTTTTTTCCTTTAAATGAACAAAAATAATGTCTTTTTGAATTAAGCAGTAACAAATTATGGGTATTAACCTCTTTCAGAGGGACATTTCTAAGAATATGAACCCTTTATTTACTGAGGAATTCCTCCTGTGATAGGATCTCTCAGACTGAGGCAAAATATGTAAAATGCTTTTTTTCTGTTTAATCTGTGCCTCTGGGAAACTGTAACTTTAAGAGGTTCCTAGGTTGGACAGGTTGGAACAGGCTGTTTTCATGTGCAAAGCTCACATGGCACAATTCTGATCAATTCGAACCCAGACACCAAGTGAAGCAAATGTTGTCATGCATCTTGGCTCTGAGAAATATCTTAATAGCAGGAGGCCTAGCATACTATGGGTACCATTAGAAATAAGTAACTACAGCTGCTACTACTGCCTACATGTACCACTGAAATGATAGTCTCTGGCTTTCTGTACAGCAGGAGAGAACATGATGTGACAGATTTGAAGCTGCTCTGTAATAGTTGATAAATATTTATACTGAAGTGTTTATTGGGATGCTGGATGTGTATATATACTGGTTTAGTTTAATAGATGGCTGTTTGGTAAAGCAATAAACACAAAATGAAGAAATAGCTCCAGAGTCAATGTCAGGACAGGAAAAGGCTCAAGAATAACAGAGGTCAAAAGAATATTATGAGGTTTGTAAGCTTTTAGGTAAGATAAAGGTTTGCAGCTTAAAATTCCTTTTTCCCCTCTAAATGTGTTATTTTTGAGTAAGGTGTTTGGTCATTATTAACTCTGTTAGTCACAGCTCCCAAAGAGAAAAATTGCAGGTGTTTAACCTAGATAGTCCTGATATGTAAGCACAGCTGGTACACAGATACCGTAACCTAATCCAATGGGAAGTACGCGGAAACCCTAAGATAATATTTGGGAAAGGGTGTTCTAAAAAAGGGATGCTTTGAAACCATCCTTGTTCTTGTCTGTCCCCATGGATTCTGTCCAATGCAATAGATACATGAAATAAAGAATGGGAGGATCTGAACATGTTAATTTTTCTAATGCAATGCATTCCATAATAACAATATTGATCACACTGTTTATTTGTGGGTTTTTTTAAGCATGAATCACCTTTGGAAAGGCATGATTGCCACAGTGTTTAGATTCTTTTAATTAAGAAGGTTATGCACCATTTCCACAGAATGTTCACACATATTACTAAGTATACTCTTTTCCCAAGTAATTATGTTTTGTTGCGATTCATTAAACTTCTTTTCCTTATTCAAAAAGTATTCCACAACACAAAAAGTGAAAAATCAAATTGGGGGAAAGCATGTCTATTACATAAATACAGAAAACCAACAGTAAAAATGAGACAAAAATATATATAAATATAAATTGATTGCAAAAATTTAGAAAAGAAGGAGCAAGATTTGCCATTAGAAAAGTTAAAGCATGCAGTGTGCTTATTCCCTATAGAAGCAAAAATGAGTTTTCATGTTATTCAACCCTTGGTTTTAGATGATTGCCTTGAACATAGTTTTTGCATTAATTATTGATAATTATTACTCCCCAACAGTTTTGAATGGGAGTCAATTTTTGGTTCTATGGATGTTGTTATAATCAGAAAGGAAAAAGGCAAGTAAGGTCTAAGGTACATCAGGAGGAAACAATGTAGATACATCATCCCCATGCAAGCTCTGGGAATTGCTGTGTTTCAGAACAAAGTCCACTAATAATGGCAAAGATTCTCATTTACATCATTGAATTTTCAATCAATGAAGCATCGTTTGGAATCCAGGGAATAGGCAGTCATTGTACCACCACTGGAAAAGGATACTGTGCATCTGTCTGTTGCCCCTGCTATTTCCCATTGCTTACTAAGCTTGTAGCACTATCTCCTTGCATACCCTTAGAGAAGATAGTGCTAGCTATTCTCTTAGGGTGCATACAGATGTTATACTTACAAGGCCAAGAGGTTAGACAATGGCTGCCCCATGTAACTCAATGATTCCTCATCTGAACTGAACAGACATTCCTGGATCGAATCTGCAATCATGTGGTTTACCTTAAGCTGCGTGATTGTAGATCAGGTACCAGATTTACAGACCCTCACCAGTGCAAGGAGCCTGATTGAAGTAGGTCAGGGTGGGAGAAGGGGTGGACATTATTGGGTGTGGGCTAGTGGACTCCACAGGGAGGTTGGCAGGGTCCGGGGGGGCGGGGTCAGTTTGATGAGATTGTAGCGCTTCTCAAATCCTACCAGACCCTTCTTTTGGGACTCCATCAACTCTTCCCAGCTCCCACCATCCTGCCAAACCACCTCCAATACCACAAACTGCCCTGCTGCCAGTTTTATATTCATTTGCCAGTGCTGGGCACCTGATCTAAGGAAGTCAGGGTGGAGGGAGGGGTGGGAGGGATAGGAGGTGGCTAGTGGCTCCATAGGGGGGTTGGTGAGTTCCTTTCCAACTGGGAGCCTATTTTTAGTCCCCAGATCCTCTCGACTCCCCTCAATAGACAATCTTCCCTATGGACCAATCCCCACCCCCAATCCTGCCCACATCTCCCTCTACCCCAAAATACTTCAATCAGGCTCCTGGCACCAGTGAACATCAGTAAAAATGATACTGGGGGTAATTTTGGGGATCAGGAGAGAGGTTTGGTGAGTTCAGGAGGAGCTAGCTGGTCCACAGTGGGGTGTCTGAGGAAGGAGAGAGGGTTCAGGGGGCTAAAAATAGCCTGGTGGCAAAGGGTAGCAGGGTAGGAAATGTGCAGATCCAGGACATGGGTGTGTGGTTGAGTTTTCCCAGCCCTAGGGCTTTACTCTGAACACATACAGACATTCAATTAAACTGGTCTAACTGTGTCTAATATAACTTAGTCCTCCTCTCAGAACTAAGTTAGATTGGGCTGGCCATTTTTTGCCCAGTCTAGTCTTCAGGGACTTAGATCAACCTAACTTGGGATATAAGTGTAAGCTCCACACATGGGCGAACTAACTTAGATCAGGTGGGCATTTTTTACCGAATCGAACCTGCCAACATTTGTATACACCCTTTGAGTAGTCCTTATTCTGAAATTAACACAGAGCCTCTCTCCTTACTTGTTGCAAAACATACAAACAGGAGCATTTTGGGTAATCATTTTATGACCTCCAGCCCTTTTTATGTATCAATGCAAGGCTGGCCAAATTAAGCATATAGTTATTAAATATACAGCTGTTCTTTGTTAGTATACTTCTATAAATATTGTCATTTACCATTTCTGACATGAAAACTTATCACATTAGAAATCTTTCATAAGAAAAAAACAACAACTCCTAAGAGCCACTTTTCTAATATTGCACATCAAGATAATACAAGTTTGTAAAATGGATTGCATTTGATAAAGAGTACCATATAAAGATATGTGCACAACATACTATATTCATTGCACAATAGTGACATATTTGATTGCTCCTATGTGATACCCAGGAACTTTCCAACATATTCCTGAGTACCATCTACTAGCACATTATGTATTATCAAACCATTTAAAATATAGAGACTCAAGTCATTACAGAGCACTCCTACAAGACAGTTCAGGTAATTGACCTGTGGCATCTTAGGGCATTTATATACATATATTAATCTGCTCCAATGTGCTGGAAATCCAGCATGTCAGAGTAGACTTCATTAATCAAATCTGCTTCACACACAGCTGATGTACCTGGAGCTGCTTCACATGCATTTGTATAAACGGCAAAATGTACATCAGCACTGACAAAATGATGGTGATGTGCTTTTGAGCTACAACACCTTTGATGTATTTTAGTTCAAGAGCACACCTCCATTTTTTCAGTGCTGTCATGAGTTTTGCCATTTATACAAACACATGTGCCACAGTGCCGGGCACTTTTAAAAGCAGAAGCATGTATATGCAAGCATGCTTACAAATGCCCTTAGTAACCATACCAGTTAACATTAATGTTTTACCAACATGTCTTATTTTTTTGTAAAAGTAAAATTATTTTATGTTATATTATTTTATTTTACCAGTGAAAACTAGTTTCTCTTCTTCTGTGAAAACTAATAGCCAAGCCCATCCTCCCTTCCTTCTTTCCTTCCTGAGGAGGAGGAGAAGGAGGAGGAGGAGCTGGCAGCCGCCATGGCTGTCCTAACATCCAGCAAAGCCCCAGGCCACAATGGGTTACCTGCTGAGTTCTACCAGTCCTTCTGGCCTCTCCTCATCCCTGCCTCCTGCGTGTTTTCCAGGAGAAACTTGCTGAGAAGGCATGGCTGATTGACTGCCACCGAGCAGTGCTCACACTGCTGCCCAAGAAGGGAGTCCTTGGCTGCATTAAGAACTGGTGGCCAGTCTCCCTGCTGTGCACAGATTACAAGATCCTGGCCAAAGTGCTGCCAACCTGCCTATGTACCATCATGGCATCTGTTGCTGGGCCTGAGAAGAGCTACTGTGTGCCAGGCAGGACCATCCAAGACAACCTGATCCTCCTGCGTGACCTACTCACAACCAGCAAACTCTTCAGCCTAGGCATCAGGCTTATCTCTCTGGACCAGGAGAAGGCCTTTGATTGGGTGGGCCATGCCTACCTCTTCCAGACCCTGGAGGCATTTGGCTTCAGGCCCCTCTTCACTGTGGTCCTCCGAGTCTTGTATCAAGACACTTCCAGCCTGCTCAAGGTTAATGGTGTGCTCTGCGCCCTGTTCTGCACACACCAGGGCATCCATCAGGGCTGCCCCCTGTTGGGCATGCTCTATGCTTGGCCATTGAGATGCTGCTGCATGCACTGCAGTGCCACCTGAGTGACGTGGCCTTGCCATCAGTGATGGGCCCATCCACTGGCCCTCTGCTCTGGCTGTCAGCATATGCAGATGACATGACAATCTTCCTTAACACCCAGGAAGACATGTGGGCCCTAACAGACTGCCAGCGAGCTTATGAATGTGCCTCCTTAGCCCGTATCAACTAGGCCAAGAGTGATACCCTGCTGCTTGGCGTGTGGATCAGCGTGACCCCCCCCACTCCAGATTTTCCAGGGGGCCTCACCTGGTGCCACGAAGGCCTCAAGTTCCTGGGTGTATTCCTAGGGCCACTGACCTTCATAGTATGCAACTGGGATGCCCTTGAGGCACTGGAGGCAGCAGCCACCCTAGATGACCATCTCCAGGCACGCCAGGTCCCCCATGCCATTGATGCCCCATGCAAGGCTTTTCCCACGCTACCAGTTACCCTGGCCATGGCTGGCGAGCTGGCTGGCGGGCCTGGCACCCTGCTGATGCTCCCTGTGCCTCCTGACAGTGACGTGAGTTTCCCCTTTGCTTTTCTGTTGGGTAGAAGCCTATATACCTGGGTGGTTCATGTCTGCCATGCCCAGTTGCTGGCGGACCACCCTGATACACCATGGTGACAGTGCCTGGGGCTACCAGATTCCTGGCCCACCCAGCTTGGCACACATTGTATAAGTTGCCAAGAAGACTGGTGACCTGCAATGACAGTTGCTGCACAACATCCTAGCACCTGGCACATTTGCATCTCACTTTGACCCAGCCCCCTTGACGGCCTGCCCCTTCTGCCCCAGGGGCATTGAGAACCTCTTTCATGCCTTCCTTGACTATCCCTGCCTGAGACTACTCATTGTCACTCTCAAGCCACCGCTGTGGGCACTGGGCAGAAGCCTCTCAAAGACCACCTACATGTGCTCCTACCCATACTGGGCAGCCGAGCAGGGCATCATCTGCCTGGGAAACTTTCTACTGGGTCAGGCCAAGATGGCTGTCCTCAAGAGCTACTGCAACTGGCTTGCCAACACCGGCTCAGATGATGCCCTGTGGCTTTTCAGCCTCCTGGTGCGGGTGCACCTCTTGATGGAATTTGAGCACGCTGTGCTCCGGTGGGCAGTGCCCACCCTCGGGGCACACTAGGCCCTTGTGGGATTGCTGTGCCACATGGAGGATGGCTGTCTTCAATACACGTTCTGATGTCATGACCCTTCTGGGTGACTGGGCAGGCTCAGTGTCAGAATGCAATTCCCAGTTCATGCTGCACCCTGGGCCTTCACCAGGTTGCTTTTTGTTTTTTTCATTATCTGGGAAGTTGAAGGTGTTCTCACATGTATGATTGGATACAGCAGGGTAGGAATCATTTGTTTATAGAGAGCTTTGGTCTATATAACTGTGTGGCCGGTGTCCCAACTGCATAATGGCATGTTAAGCACGACGTGTAATTCAATGAAGGTGTCTGTCACAGTGTGATGTTATGAATGTAATGACATGATGCTCTTGGTTTGATGGTAATTTGTCTTTGCTTTTTGTATTGGACCTGAACCCCAGAGGGGCCCACTTTTTCTACCCCAAGCCTCTGAAAAAAGTAGTTAAAAAGTCAAAGTCCTTCCTTCAGAGGATGAGGAGGAGGACCTTGACAACCACCACAGCTTGCCTCACCTCGGGCAAAGCCCCAGGCCGCAATGGGTTACCTGCTGAGTTCTACCAGACCTTCTGGACTCTCCTCAGTCCCTGCCTCCTGCACATTTTCCAGGAGAAATTCGCTGAGAAGGCATGGCTGATCGGCTGCTGCTGAGCAGTGCTCACACTGCTGCCTAAGAAGGGAGACCTTGGCTGCGTTAAGAACTGGTGCCCGGTCTCCCTGCTGTGTGTGGACTACAAGATCCTGGCCAAAGTGCTGGCAACCCACCTATGCACCATCATGGCATCTGTCACTGGGCCTGAGCAGAGCTACTTGTGCCGGGCAGGACCATCCAAGACAATCTGTTCCTGCTATGCAACCTACTGACAGCTAGCGAACTCTTTGGCCTGGATATCGGCCTCATTTCTCTGGACCAGGAGAAGGCCTTTGACCTGGTGGGCCATGCCTACCTCTTCCAGACCCTGTAGGCCTTTGGCTTTGGGCCTCTCTTCACTGGGGCCCTCCAGATCTTGTACCAAGACACCTCCAGCCTGCTCAAGGTTAATGGTGTTGGGCATGCTCTATGCCCTGGCCATCAAGCCAATGTTGCACATACTGCAGCACTGCCTGAGTGGTGTGGCCCATCCACTGGCCCTCTACTCTGGCTGTCAGCATATGTGGACAACGTGACCATCTTTCTCAACACCCAGAAAGATGTGTGGGCCCTGATGGACTGCCAGCGAGCCTCTGAGCATGCCTCTTCAGCCTGAATCAACTGGGCCAAGAGTGATACCCTGCTGCTTGGCACATGGACCAGCGCGACTCCCCCAGATTTGCCAGGGGGCCTCACCTGGTACCACAAGGACCTCTATGTCCTGGGCGTGTTACTGGAGCCAGCGACTTTCATGGTGCACAACCAGGATGGCCTTGGGCGGGGTGCGGGGGTGGAGGCCCTCCTGCAATGGTGGTGCTGGTGCCTACCCAACCTCTCCTACCATGGACATTTCCTCATCACGAGCAACCTGGTGATGGCTACCTTGTGGTACTGGTGCAATGTACTCAACTCACCACAGGACCTACTTGAGAGACTCCAGCACCTCCTGGTAGACCTTTTCTGATCTGGGTGCCAATGGCTCCCATGAGCCACCCTTTACCTACCTGTCACTGAGGGAGCCCTTCAGTAACTCCTCTATAATGAGAAGCACCTACCTTGGCAACAACTAGTGTGCTGGTTCCTGAAGAGGGTGGGGGGCCCTCTGCTTCAACCAGGAGCTCTTTTTGCTGGACCTCACACTCTTGAACTGGGTGGTGCTTTCAGCCTTCTACCATGGCATGGTATGAGCCTGGCAGGCCACCTTCCACCCCCAGCCCCGGGCCTGGCACCTTCAATTCTCATAGCTGCTGAGGGAGCCCCCGGTGCACAACCCAGCTCTGTGGTGCCCCATGCCAAGCCTGGCCTCCACCAGCCTCACAGCTGCCTTCATCCATGTGTGTGTCCTCTACCTGGGCCATCTCTTTGACTCCTGTCAGTGTGCCTGGCTCTTGTCCAAGGCCCTGATCACTCAGCTAGGCATGCACTCTGTCCACAATGTGGGCCATCTCCTGCATGACATCCAGGTTGCCCTCCTACCAGAAGCAGTAGCCATCCTGGATGACCATCTCCAAGCACGCCAGGTCCCCCATGCCACAGGTGCCCTAAGTGAGGCTTTTCCCCCACTGTCGGTCACCCTGGCCATAGCCAATGAACTGGCCCATGGGCCTGACACCCTGCTGACACTCCCCATGCCTCCCAACAGTGATATGAGTTGCCCGTTTGCTTCTCTGTCACATAGAAGCCTGTATGCCTGGGTGGCTCACTTCTGTCATGCCCAGTTGCTGGTGGGCCACCCAAACACACCGTGGAGATGGCACCTGGGGCCACCAGATTCCCCACTAGACCACTCAGCTTGGCACATATTGTATAAGCTGCCATCTGCAAAGAAGACTGGTGACCTGCAGTGGTTGCTGCACAGCATCCTAGCCACTGGCACATTTGCATCCCACTTTGAACCAGCCATCTCAACGGCTTGCCCCTTCAGCCCTGGGGGCATTGATGAGAACCTCTTTCATGCCTTCCTCGAATGTACCTGCCTGTGGCCGCTCTTTGTTACCCTCGAGCCACCGCTGCGGGCACTGGGCAGGAGCCTCTCAGAGAACACCTCTGTGTGCTCCCACCTATACCAGGTGACCAAGCAGGGTGCCATCTGCCTGGCCTACTTTCTACTGGATCAGGCCAAAATGGCTGTCTTCAAGAGCCGCCACAACTGGCTTGCCAGGACTGGCTCAGATGACACCCTGTGGCTTTCTGGCCTCCTGGTGCAGCTACGCCTCTCACTGGAGTTTGAGCACACTGTAGTCCGGTGGGCAGTGCCCACCTTTGAGGTACACTGGGCCTTTGAGGAAGTGCTGTGCCACATGGAGGACGGTTGTCTTCAATATGCACTCTGATGTCATGACTGGTCTGGGCAGCCGGGGAGGCTCAGTGGCAGACTGCAACTCCAAGCTCGTGCCATGCCCTGGGCCCTCACCAGGTTGCTTTTTGCTTTTTTTCCTGTGTGTGGGAAGTTGAAGGTTTTGTCATATGTATGATTGGATACAGCACAGTAGGAATTGTTTGTTTACAGAGGGCTTTGGTCTGCATAACCATGTGGCTGGGTGTCCCAACTGCATAATGGCATCTTAGGCATCACGTGTAATACTGTGAAGGTACCCCAAACCTCTGAATAAAGTAGATAAAAAGTCAAAGTCCTTTCTTCCTTCCAGCTTTAGAGGCCCAGCACAAAGCTTGTCTGTCACTGAAGACCCATTTAAACCTCCACTTGTACAATCAGTTCATTCTAGACCTTAGAAAAAGAATTTGAAGAAGGAAAAGAAATCATAAAGCTATACTCTCTTTCCTTTTCTTCCTGTGAGGGAAAAGGGTTAATCAGACTTCACACTGGGTTTTTCAAGTTTTCCAGCATTTAACTAATCTTCCAGAAGGTCCTTTATAATGATGAAACCTCCATATAATGGGCAATAACTGGATAAAAATCCACATGAAGCCTGCCAGTGCTGCTGGATGAATATACAAGTATAGAATCACTTAAAAAGAAATGTGAGTTGCTCCCTGCCCTCCTAATGTCCTGGCATAAGAGTTGTCCCTGATTATTGTAATCTTGTTATTTATTTATTTTACTTTGGTAATTGGCCTTTTATTTCATTAAAAAGAAAAAACTGGTGAAAATGCCTTCTTTTTTTAACCTGAGGGAAAGCAGCATTGGCTTTTCACATAGAATAATTTATTGTGTTACTCAGGACCTTCAGAAAAAAACTCCTGCAATTTTCCAAATCATCACAATGAGGACATTAAAAATGCTATAGTCTAATCTCATTATATTTGCACAGTAATTCAAGTATATTTGCACTGTAAATCTCTGTGAAAGCAAAAAAATAAATAAATAAAAGAAAGGAATATTGCAACTGATTGATGGATGGTCAAACCACAAAATTGCTCAGTGATTTTAATCAGCTCCCATTTTTTTCACCTCGTCTTAACTATCCAGATGGATAGCTCTGAAAAGGTGCTTAACTAAGACACACAGATCTACAAAATCCTTCTTCTGGTTGTGTTAGAAATGGCACTTACACTGGACTATGGCACTTCCCTTCCCAATCCCCAGTTTGTACACTTTAATGTGAAAATGAATGTGCTATTTTATTTTTAAATAAAGTTTACTCAGATTTTCCAAAGTCTCAGAAAGGTTTTTGTTTAGGCAGTAAACAAAGGATACTGCTTATTTTATATGAATTGGGTTTGTCCATCCTTTTTGATTGTGCTTCTAATTGTGCTGTCAGCAAGCAATGGATCTCCCCCACAGAGCTAGCTGATGTTAGGCTTTTAGCATACCTTGGAGGGAAGCTGTGACAACAATCAAGGTGACAGAGGCTGCTGAAAGCTACCGTATTTCTGAGACCCTTCTCTGCAGGAAATAACATGGGCTGTGAGATGAGGAAAGAGCTAACAGGGTAATTCTATTTGTCTATATAGGACAAGCCTAATTATTTACTTTGAATATTAATAACAGAAGGTCTAGTGATAATTAACATAACATTACCACAGACAAAGGGGAAAAAAGTGATATTTTACTATATCACTAAATCAATGTCATGTACATAGCTAACCTATAAACACATATCCAGTGTAGTTCAATTGCTGGAAACTTAAATTTGCATTCAAATACTGTATCTCATCATTTACTAGATCTCATAATTTATACCATGGATTAGTAATCAATCTGTTGGACTACCCTGCTCATCTCAGCTCATTTCACACATTGTCCAGCAACTGGGAGCTAATATTGTGCTCAGCATTTCTAAGTATTTTAGCTGGGAGGGTTCCTCTCAATTTTTGGAGCCTTCCAATTTGGCATTTTTAAGATAGCAAAAGACCTTAGCTTCATTTGACCTAAATAATGTGTGTAAGCTCATCTGCTTCAGGCCAATGGCCCTTCATTTCCTGTCATAAGTGTGTTTTTCATGTCTTGCCAATCCACTTTACTAATTCTGTCAAAGTTTTTTCTCACCATTTTCTGGTAACCTCATCAGGCTTTTTGTTATTGCATATATACTTAGCATGTCTTTATTAAGTCAGCACCCCTCAAAAATTCAGTGAAGCATTTTTTCACCCTCTTCAGTGAATACTATACTTCTGAGTTCCCAGCCAGATGGTAATGATCCAGGGACAGCAGGGCAGACCCTATGAGGAGAGGCTATGGGACCTGAACCTGTTTAGCTTTCACAAGAGAAGGCTGAGAGGGGACCTGGTGGCCATCTGCAAACTTACCAGGGGGCACCACAGGGAATGGGAAGAGATCCTGTTCACCCATGCACCTGCCGGAGTAACAAGGAATAACGGCGATAAGTTGTTTGAGAGTAGGTTCAGGCTGGACATTAGAAGCACTATTTCATAGTCAGGGCAGCTAGGATCTGGAACCAACTTCCAAGGGAAGTGGTGCGGGCTCCTACCTTGGGGGTCTTTAAGAAGAGGCTTGATAATTACCTAGCTGGGATCATATGAGCCCAGTGTATGATCAGATGAGCCCAGGGCAGGGAGTCGGACTTGATGATCTCCTTAGGTCCCTTCTGACCCTACATCTATGAATCTATGAATCTCCTTCTTTCTGTTTTCTTCAAAAATTAATAGTTTGGACCTATTGAGTAAACCTTCATCCTCAATGGTCTTCCTGGAAAGACAATGACATGACATCAGTACTGAGTTGGGGTAAAAAAAAACTCTGCAATATGGCAAATCATGTGATCAGTACCATAGCAGGGGGTGGGGGGGAGCAAGTGGGGTGATCACCCTGAGTGCCAAAGTGAAAGAGCTCCAACAGGTGCTGCTCAGCCAAGGTGGGGTATGGGACACAGTGTGAGCAGCTTGTCTGGAAGGGCATGGGGATGGGGGACTCCACCACTGCGTGCAATCCTGGGGGAGCATGTGGCCCCTGGATCTGTTCACAGGGAGAGGGTGGGCTGCTGTTGCAGGCTTTGCCCAAGGCGCCAAATTGTGTTGTTTTATTGTGTGTGAGTCCATCCATGTAGCTCTATTTTTTCAAAGATGCAGAAAGAGTGCTGTAGCTTCACACCCTGTTCTTAACTTAGCCACCTTCACCTTCCTCCCTGCTAGAGACTAGACCTGTTATTTGGTCCTGCAGAGAAGTGCTATGGCATGGCCAAAGGCTCTGGAGGCAGCCATCATTTTGGTTTCCCCAGAGCCTTTTCTCTATGTTTAGATGTTATTTAGCACCTAATCAGACTCTATGAATCAGAGGCAGAGTTTCATATTTCTCAGGAATTTACAACTCCCTTCAAGCACTACCGTTTTTGAAGTAAGAAGGAAAATATGAGTGATAAAAATACAGAAGATGACCTTAAGGCTGGCTCTAGATTTGGGTTTAAAGTGTTATGTTAGATTATCTTGACTATCTCACATTATGCTCTAGATTTTTATCAAGATAAAGCAAGATGTACCTCAACAACTACTGAACTGGTCAATTTAAAACTAGGGAGGAGCCACGGGTTTAACTCAGACAGTTCAGCATGTGCATACAGTCTTGTCTAGATGTTTGCAGTTTGTTCCTTTGTATGTATTATATTTCACATGTTTTAAAACTAGACAGAGACTAAGAAATACCCTGCAAATATACAAGCACATTCTCTTTCCTGATCATTTTCAAAGAGACTTCTGTCAAACGTAACGTTTAAAAACTACCAGATGATGAAGAAATGTTGCTCCAAGTATAGCTAAACATGCACACACATTTGGTGAATAGAAAATTCACCAGAAAATTGGTGCTGGAATAATTGAAGTGTTCCCTTCTGCTTTGGTGTTATCATTTTTTAATGGGGAAAATCCAAAATTTCTGTTCAAGTTGGACAATTTCAGCATAAATATGTTACTTGGAAACTCAGGTGTTTTTCCCATCAAAAACAATTTAAATGAATTTTTTTTTCTACCAGATTTAGGGAATTAAGTTCCCAATTACAATTTACACAGAATGTGTGTTAATCTCATAAAATCTGCTATAAGATCAGGGACTTCTCACAGTTCCAAGATCTGTAATTTGTTTTTCTCAGTTAGAATTCTGTTTGAAGAACACCCAACACAATATTAATAGACAATAAATATAAATCATCATAATAATGATTATTTTAACATTTTTTCAACTAAGGGATACAAATGCCTGTATGCTTCCATATTATTAAATTTCCTATCAGAGTACACAAAGCATGCAGGATCACATTTTAAATTACTGGGGCATAGCGTAATAGATTAATTAAACATGAAATTCAATCGTAGTAAAAATTTTCCAAAATGCTATTTATATTATAATGACTTCTTCAAAACTATCTATAATCCAAGACATTTTACTATTTTATTTTTTATAATTGATTAATAAGAGAAAGGAAATGCTATATACACACATGTAACTTTCAATCTACAAAATGTGCAAGTGTATGAGTGTGTGTGTGTGTGTGTGTGTGTGTGTGTGTGTGTGTGTGTGTGTGTGTATAACAGCCAGAGGCCAAAAAAATAGTTTTATTAAACTTCTGCAAGGAGGGTAAAACAAGATTTATTTTCATAAAGCTGTCAGAAAACATAAGGAAAGACATAAAGCTGTATCCTGGATATGGTTCTCTCATGTGGCACTTTTTCTGAACAGAAATGATTTGGTAAAATCATTACTGGAGGGCAAAAAACAGACTGCAGTAACCTTCTCTTCTATTATGTAACTTCTGTGACTGCTCTAAATTGATCATTTGTTTTCCTGACTAATCTCTAAACAGAGGGCATGTCCCTTTCACTTGCAAAATACTCTCACAGAAGATGAATTACCTTCTCACCACCTTGGTTACTTGCCAGCGAGTGCTTTATTTTTCCACTAGGAAAAAGAAAATCAGCTTGTATTTTGCTTGCTAGAGCCTTCTGCATTTTAATTCTGGGGTCTGAATGAACATCAGGGAGGCCTTATGATGTTTTGCACAAAAGTGCCTGTGTTCATAGTTTTACACACAGCACCCAAAATAGCAGCAGTAAGCAGCGACATACTGCGAGTTCTCAAAACTAAAAGCAGAAGTATCTTTTACTGGCAGAAAGCTGTAACTTCTAAAGCTTTCTGAGGGGCTGTGAAGTAAAAAAAGAATTCCTTCCTTCTCCTCATGGTATATCTAATCTGATTTCTGTACTTCCTATTCCTTTAAGGCTACAAGGTTCCTGGAGTCACACAGGTAAGATCTTGATTTTTTTCCCCCCCTTCATTATCGGTGTCAATTATACTTAAAATTTTTAAATTAGCTGCTTCTAGAGTACACCTGAAGGACCTCAAAAGGCAAAAGCAAAACTAGAAACCATTGAAAACTCCTTTCTAATGGGTTTGATAAGAGTAGCCTTCTGCATTTTTTTTCAGAACCCCTTCAAAAATTCCCCCTTTTGGGGGAAACTATTTACCCACAGTTGGATTCACCTGGTGGGATCGTCTCCACTTTTTCTTTATATCCTGCATCTTTGAATTCTCATGATTACCAAGCTGTGCTCCTGCAAGCCAGCTCTCCCTGACAGAGTGTTTATCAAGGCATCATGTATAGTCATCCAAGAGATAATCATTAAATATGCTCATCAGTTTTCAGGTCATCACAGAAATGAGTAAAAACTCTGTTATCTTGTGATCACACTTAGAATGAGACATATTCTGCAATTCATCCTCCTTTTGCAGCACTAAAAAACTTTTTAGTCTTCTTTGTCTTACATACATACTTCTGCTCCCACTTCACTTTGAAATCCCATATCTGGTAATAGAAATGCCTTCCAGGCAGCAAAAAGGTATTGCTCTGCTTTTATTGGATCTCACGTATAAAATGGCATTTGTTTGATAAACAAGATGTCCAAGAACTAGTACAGAATACGATGAAATATTTCAGCTGTCTTGCCTTTATAAACTAGTTATTAGACATAAGAAATCAAATTTGATTTTTTTTGTTCTTTCATTTTTTGATGAAACTAGACAAAAGAAAGTTATATAAAAAGTCTATAGGGTATTTAATAGTTCAAAACATATTTAAATGCAATATATATATCAGTTCATTCAACTTTAAATATTATTTTACAATAAAAAGGTAGAGGTTGTATTATTTTAGATTCATTATTATAATATTGCAATATATGGTCATTTGGAATCAAATTTTGTTGTTAGCTGCACAAGTCCATATTACTTCAGTGAAATTACTTAGCATTTGCACTGTCAAAGTTAAGTGCAGCTAATTTGGTCCGTGGTTCAACTAATAATGGTTACAAAGGTAGTTCTCTAAAGTTCAGCATATTACTATTATAAGTGATTGAACCAGACAGATTGCATAACATGCCAAAGGGGTGTATCAGAGCTTCAAGCTTTATTGCCTTTTCTCAAGCTAATGAAAGCATGAGAATAATGGCTAATGGGCAGTGAAAAAGAGACATTTCTAATTAAGTGAAGGAAAAGACTTAAATATTAGTTTTTGTATCAAAATACTGTAAGGAGAGTAATATATAATACAATGAGAATAAAAATCAGAAATACTGCAAAGGAAGGCTATTCAGTTTTATAATTAAAATGTTAATTAGTTTAAAGATACAGTATAAAATGATTTTATCAATTTCCCATCTCCTCATGCTAAACTAGAGTTTTTATAAAGTATCTCAAAATAAGGACTCTGTTTCCGCGATTATCAAGACATATTGACGTGTGATGTAACTAGTATATATTGACCAACACAAGTAAATTCCTGATATTCATTGAAACAGTGAAATGACGACAGACAATTTTAACTACCAGCATAGATTCATTTCCATTTATAAACACGTAACATGCGTTTCATCGAAGGGATGTATTTCACTTACTTGTCATGTACTTGCTTATACCAGGTCTAGAAATCAGAAACAAATGTTTATAATAGATCAGGAAAAGTGGTGCATCATACAGCATTTTCTGAAGGTTAGGTTTAGGCTGGGATACACATATAGTATATTTATTATGCTCACAGGTGAACACAAACTAGAGAGAATGCCCTGGTGCTAGTCCTTTCACCTTTACCTTTGTGGGGGGGGGGGGGGGGGGAGGGGCAATCTTAAAAGTTCTGCTCTGGTAGATAGTAAATATTTTAGAAGGTGGGAGATATGAATCTGGGCTGAATGGGTAATTATTGCTCAGTGATTTATAGTTGATAAGATATGTGCTCCATTTCTTTAGAAGGTAGCCTAGCATCCCAGACCTGAAATGGCCAGTGGTCCTTGTTCACAAAATGATAGAGCACTAGAAAACATGGATTAAATCTAAATGAATATTTATATAACCTGAAACAATTTACATGATATATACAATATTTGCAGAAAATTTTATGATAGAGAACACTTTCACACCTGTGCTCTTGGGGGGCATAACTGTATAGCGCATTACACACCAGTACAGAGGAACAAAGAAGTGTAATGTCCTTTGGTTTCCCTTTATAGGCTATCCCAGGTTGTAGTGCAGGGAGAACAGCTTCTAGGTGACATTACTAACCCCCCTACAGATGAATGAGTATAAAATAAAAGAGGATGGAGGGTTATTTCTGCTATCACAGCTGAGCTGGTGTGGTATGGAAAGCTTGTCCCCATTTGATGCATATTCCTTCCTTGCTGAAGCGATGGAAAAGCAGATTTCATATTGTGTATCCGTCCATCATTGTTCTGCCCAGGACTGTGGTAAGAGTGCAATCCAGCCCAGACTAATTATAAGAAGTGTACTATACTATTAAATCGGGAGCAAATTCTTTGTCTGTTGTGTGTATCCTTTGTAAAGCACATGTTAAGAGGAGGAACACCCCCGGACTTTACAAGGAGTTGTATGGCTCTGACCTTCCAACAATTCAGTGTAATGTGTGCTTATTTAAAGTTAATATGGAAGAAAAGTCTCTCCCCTTAAAGTCAGCAGCAAAACTAAACTAACTAGTAGCAGGATTATCCCTTAAAGTTACACCAGAAACTCCACCTAACTGTCCAGAAAACACCAATATGAAAGTTTTCTTTTGAACACTAAAAGAGTTTGAACAATGAAGAGCTGCTTTTTACTTCTTCTGACACAATGAGATTTCCCCAGTTACACTGTCTTCTAGTGAAAAATGGATATTTGTCTCCAGAGTGGATGAAGTAATAAAAATGGTCACAAGCTCTGTTTGCAAGATAATTCTACTTGAGGGAGATGGAAAACGCTGTCAATTAAAGTAGCAAGGATTTTTAGTCACCTGACTTTTTAAAATTCTTGTAATTTCTTCTAAGAAAGACAAAGAACGTGTTCCCGATTTAATAGTATAGTACACTTCTTATAATTAATCTGGGCTAAGCATGCTATTAAATTGTGAGCAACACTTTAAAATTGTAAGGTAGGTAAATCTGTGCTATCCTTACACCTGGTGTAGACTGTATCCCTTAGTTAAGTCTGCACTGAAATTCCGTGCATTTTCTGTCTATAAAAGCTGCTCTCCCCTCTATCCTGCTTCCTGTAATTAGGGAGCTGCCCTTACCCTCCCCTTTGATACCACTTTAGCTAGGTCTGAAATTTTCTCTAAGACCAACTCCTAGCAGTGAATAAACCAGACATTTTTATTTAATTCATACATTCTATTCCATGTTGTAGCTTTGGAGAATAAAAAGGCAAGCTTTCCAAACAAATTAAGAAGATGATAACCAGTTCTACATAAAGAAATGTGGTGAGTGTCTCTGTTTTTCCCTTAACATCAAATTTAACATATAAATTGAATTGGTTTCAAATGCCAGATCATTAGATAGCTGGAGGACAGGGCTATTTTCATAAAGAAACTGACCCATGAAATATATAAATAGCATTTGGAAATGTCACATGGAGATAAACTGTGCTGATTGCTCAACTTTTCATGTGTTCTTTTGCAGAAATGTGTTACTGTTATAAAATGAGACCCTTTTGAATAGCATAAGATAAATGGTGCCTTGCATGTAAATATTGCGCTTTTTTCAATTCTTTAACTTAATCTTTTTTTGTTTTGTTTTGTTAAGTAATCATTGTGTTATCCTTTTGTGAAAAGCTTTTTCCTCTGAAAGATTAGGGGAAAACCTAACATGAACTTGAGATATGACTATATATATAAATGGGGAATATTATAAGAAAGAGACATCTAAAATATGTTCACAGATAGTGCACCAAACCACAGCTTGAATGAAAATTTCAGAAATGCTTATGCAGGATCAAACTGTGAGTCTTAGGGTGTATCTATTCAAGATGCTTTATGGCAGAGCTGACTAATTATTCCACAGTATAACATCACCATCTACATGAGTAGTGCTATTAGGCTGGAGTAAACTAATTCACTCTGCCATAGGATAGTACTGCCCAACTCAACTACTATCCTACAGTGGAGTTATTTATTCTGCCACAAAGACTCGATGTGGCTGGCTGGGGTATAAGAGTGCTACAGTGTGGGGGTCGCCTCTCACCTAGCCCCGCACTGAAGCACCCTCATGCCCCAGACAGCCCCACTGCAGCACGTTGAGCTGTGAGGAGCAGCTCTGAGCTGACAGACCGATCCCCACAAGCTCTCAGGCAGGGGTTGCACTGCCCCAGCTCAATGTGCTATGTTCCTAGGTGCATGTGTAAACACTCTAGCATGAACTGCACCAGAGTTTATTGCATCACACTAATTTCATATATAGAGGTGCTCTTTGTCACCTACCAGTAACAAATTACTCATCTAATTGTTATATTACAGTCAGGGGAACTACTCATACAAGTAAGGATTAATATAATTTTGATCCCCAATTAGCAAACTCTTGATATATGGACACCATTAGAGGCTAATGGATAATACTTTCCTACAAATATTTCCCCAAGTCATTCCAAGTACATGGCAAATATTTTAGACTTCAGTTGTTTTAAGACTATGAAATGTATAACTTGAACTAACCTGTAATGTCTTTTACGTAAATGTAAACAAGAGGTATCTTTTTATAAACCTTTGTGTGTCTGTGAAATTTTTACATTGTCCTCTAGAAGTAGCAGCAGCCTCCTGAAGCAGAAAAACCCTATTTAGATAAGAACATCATGTAATATTAAAAAGAGAGAGATTAAAATACAAAGTAACATTTCTAATTAGTTGTGTGTCCTTGATGTAAACCAATGGTGTTTCTTCATACAAATAAGAATGTCCTTTCTGGAGAAGAGAGACAATGTAAAGAGAGGTTTTACTCCAAATGCACTCTTGGCAAATGCTACGTTTGCTGAGTATATGGAGTGTCCAAGGAATCTTTGAAATAACTATTGACAATAGTGTCTTTATAGACATTATTCAAATTGGAAATGTAAATATTGTGGTTATGAGAAAAACTGACAGATTGTCCAAAACCAGGGCCTCATGTTTCTCTATTCAACCCCTTCATGGTTAAATAGCCCCCCCCCCCCCCCCCCAAATACTAGTGGGTTTCTAAGCAGACAAATAGCCTTTTAGGCCATGTTCAGATAAGTGCAGCCATGCAGTATGTGGTGCCTCAGACATGTCTGTGGCACCACATACCGCATGTCCTGTTGTTCTCCCTGTTGCAAGGGAGCAGTGTGGAGGGTTTTTTCCTCTGTGGGTCAAAATAACCCACAGAGAAAAAAGCAAAGCTGTGCATGCAGCAGCAGCATGTGTCACCCAAAGCCAAACCCCAGCCCGCTAGAGCTGCACTACACTGCCGGCCAGGCTTTGCATGGCAGGATCACTGCTGCTGCTGCCGCCTTAGGAGCCCTCAGGTGCCAGGTAAAGCTGCTGAGGCCAGCCAAGTGCTGTTCCCAGCTTTTCCAACCCCACCCGGGGTAACTTGCCACATACCAGTGCATGTGTGGCACAGACATTCCTTGAGGACAACAAGATGTGCCACCACTAGTTGTGCCTGGGGGACAAAACATCCACACACGTCTGGACGTGGCCTTAAGCTGCAAACACATGTCTGTTGTGGTATCTCAAAGCAGTTTGAGCCACCACAGGAGGCACACCATGAACAAAAAAGTGTTTCCCACAGTTTAGACTCTATGTTTGATACTAGGAAATACTGGTATGAAAAGAAAACACACCAGAAAAAAAGTGGTGCAGTACAAACTCCTGGAACATACCCCAGAGCAAATGGAGGCTGGGTCCTCCAAAAGAGATGTTCTGTCACTTGGCCAGAGCATCTCTATGCCTCCCACATACGCTGCTTTAGCAGGCTGGAGAAAATAGAAGTGGGGCATAGCTGGCAGCAGTGGCTCTGAGCTGAATGAGACCCAAGCTCTGTCCCCAGTAAACAGGAACATAAGGGTGTGGGGGAAGGCAGGATGGGGGACCCCCACCCACCCCCCACATGGTGCACAGCCCCTTTGCAGCAGCAGCAGCCAGCAGTGGGCTCTCAGGTCACTCATGGCCCACTGCAGGCAGGGTCCCACCAGCCGTGCATATTCCTGCCTGAGGCCCAGGGGCTACACATGGTGCATGGAGCCAGCCTGGTCCATTGGTGCATGTCTTTGGGTAGGACCAGGTCAGCTGCTGCAGCACTCCTGGCACTGCAAGCAGGAGCTGCACACCATTGGGCTGGACCACCTCCTGCTTCCACATGCCTACCACATGGAGGCAGGAGCCAGCCCAGTCTTGAGGGTGCATGGCTCCTGTGTGCCATGTCAGGAATCCTGGGTGGCAGCAGAAGCCAGTCCAGTCCTGGCCGAAAATGCATGCCAGTGGACTGGGCTGGCTTCATGCACCACGTATAGCTCCTGGGCCTTGGGCAGCACTGTGTGCTACTGGAGTGGCTCTGCCTCCAGTGGCCCATGAGCACCTTGAGTGCCCACTACTGGCTGCTGCTGCTGGCAGTGGGGGCTGTGTGCTATGAGGGGGGGTGAGTGGGTGATCATGTCACAAACCCCCACAAACCCCACACCCACAATACCCCCACAACTTCCCCCACACAATCCACTCACAAACCTCACACCTTCATCCATAAACCACACACTCCCCCACATACCCACCCACAAACCCTCCCACAATCCACTCACAAAAGCGACACCCCCACCCACTAACCCTACACCACTCCACGAAACCCACATTTACAAACCCCCCCACAAACCCACCCACAACCCCTACACCCACATATCCACCAAACTCTACACCCACAAACCCCTTCACAATCCACATAGAAGCCCCACACCCCCCACAAACCGTACCTCCACAAATCCCACATCCACCACTACACCCATCCAAAACCCTCCAACCCCCCACAAATCTCACATCCACTCCTACACCCAGTCACAAACCCTCCCACATCCCCCCTGGCACCTCCCCCCCAAACCCCACATCCACCTCCACACCCCTTTTCCCTACTTCCCCAAACCCTACACCCCCCCCACAAACCTCACACCCTTTGTGCTTAGCTGCCAGACGGAATGTGACCTTTTGGCAGGAGCTGCAGGGGAAACTGCCAGACCACAGCCCTGCCTCATGCCCACATCAGTGTTGGGACATGCAGCCCTGGCCTGGGGTGGGGGTGGGGGCATTTCTGGTCCCAGCAACTACTTGGGGGTTGTAATAGGCTGCAGGGAGGGGTAGAAGTGGCAGCAGGAGTATGTGAGTGAGAAAGAGATGGGGTCAGGGGTGGGGGAGTGCTCTGGGTAAGAGAGGCTGCCAGAGCTAGGCTTCGAGCCGCTCTGCTCCCCTACAGCAGTCTGTGCAGGAGCAGCCTGTGCAGCCTAGAAAGGAAAGGGCTTGCCCAGCCCAGCCCCTGTGTCCTAGTTGAGGGCTTCCTAGGAACAGTAGTGGATGACAGTGGCCTGGGCACAGGCACAGGGAGCAGAACAGTAAGGGATGGCACTGCTCAGAGCCATAAAAACAGCCACGGGTCTGGCTACAGTTGTCCCCACATCCTGGTGAGTGAAGGGGGCAGAGGAGGCAATTTGCTTTAAAATTATAAATATGTCAATAAAACATTTCCCAACTGATCTCTCTCTATATATACAGTGGCATTTCATTTTAATCAATGGAAAAAACAGTGTATTTTAATGAGAAAATTTGGTTTTGTATCAGAGAATTTGCAATTGTTAAACAGGGAGCACCAAGATCCCTGCTGGTGAGGCAAGTGGTAGGACCCAGGCAGGGGCAGGGGCCACTCTCAGGGCTGCTTCAGCATTCCAGGTGGCACAAGCGGCTAGTGTCCCCAAATACCAGCTGGCTGGGACTTACAAGGTCCTGAGGGCAAGTAGCCCTGAGATGCTCACTTTGGGCCAACACAGGTTTACTTAGCTGGTATAATAAAATATATAACATCTACCCAAAGAACCTTGTCTGCAAACATTTGCATGCACACTTATTTATGCTTCAGGTATGCTTCCCATGTCAGCCGACAAACCCTCAATGTTATGTTGTAAGATTCAGAGTGAAGGCTCAATGGCATGAAAGCCATAGGATTACACAATGTATGGGTGATCAGTGGCAGTAACACTGGGATTCCTCAAAAAAAAAATCTCAAAATTCAGTTTGCCAGGAGGATCACTAGTTTCTCTGGAGTGGGCAGGTACTAATGATTGGCACAATATTAATACTGATCCATTGCCAACCATTTCAGCTATGCTAACTTGTTTCAGACCATTTCTGTTGCAATCTAAAACTGTGATAGACTATGTTGCTATGTGCTCCAGTTGAATTAATTATAGATGTTAGAGAAAGTAGCAAATGCTAATTTTTAATAGGGATATCTGGGGATAAAGTCTCTATTGGCCAACTCTTAGTAACATACAGAGAATGAGCAGTGATTTTTCTTAGATAGGATTTTTTATGAGAAGAAACTTTATAGTAAGGATGTATAGTTGATTATTTCAATATTTTGGTTTATACCTACAGGTGTGTCAGGCCACTTCCCTGAACAGCTGAGTAAAGGTGGGGACAAAGTGACATGTTCACCTTTCCTCGTACTCTCAACCTTGAAGGATGCTGGGAAATGAATTTTCCATCTCCACAAGTTTGAGCAGCAAGTTTCTAAACTCTTATAAATCTCCTGTGATTCCCAGAAATATTTCACTAAATGCCATGAATCTCATTTTACATGATAGACGCCTCCACTCACCCAAAAATAAGAATGTGAAAGGGAAGATTGTAGGAGACATGAATATTTCTCCTCTCCAAAAAGAAACATTTTACAAGGCTTTGCAACTTTAGAAAAAAAGTGATGGGTCTCCAGTTTTGATTTTAAATTTAGGAAAGAAAAATATCCAAGCAATCAGCTTTTATCCAAATTTTATATGCACCTCTTTAGTTTCAAAACTATGCTAGAAATTTCATGAGAACCAGATTCCAACTAAAAAACAACAAAAAACAGCCATCCTTCCAGTATTGTTCAATTCCATCTACAGTTTCTCATCCAACATGGAAACTGGTGTAGTAAACAAATCAATCAGAATTACAAATTATTCTCCTAAGCTGTACGAGATTTATTTCTAAGTGACATTTCTGTCCAGTTCCTGTTTCATCTGAACAATTACAGCCATCTCCCCTTGAGATGCAAATGATACATAAAGTATGACCTGAGAACAACAGTTCAACTTTAATTTGTGTTAATGTGTTTTAAAAGATTTATTTTCGGTCTTTATCAATCTAATGTAAATACTGAATTTAATGGGTCAGTTTAGGAAAGTAAGGCAACCAATAGGAACTTAGGAGCAGAACAGACTTAATGTGTCACTGAATCCAACAGTGAACATGAGAGGAAAGAGATCAGAATAAGACACTAAGAAAACAGGGGCAAGATTATATGTTGAATCGCTTTTAAAAAGTCTGAATAGCATACTAGTGCACTAGCTAATAGGTATCGCATAAAGTAGAACAGTGGTTTTCAAACCGTGTTCTGTGGAAACTAGGGGTTCCCTGTAAGGTCATCAGGGGTTCCACAAAGAGACCGCAGGTAACGGCAGAGTGGGCTGGGAGGTGGTGCTACCATTATGAGGTTGGGTCACTTGACTTGTATCAGACTTTAGAATAGTGGTAGGGGATCTGTGGCTGAAGAAGGGATAGGAAATGGTTCCATGGCTTTCGGAAATTTGAAAGCCATTGCAATATAGTAGCATAATTGAGGGGACATAACCAGGGGCAGTACTCAAGTGTGCTGTCTTTGTTGGGGAGTTTGGAAAAAATAAACTGCCATCATAACAGCAGCTGGTGACCCCCACAATTGGCATGAATGGACTGCCACAGTTGGCATTGTGGCAGCTACTGCTGCCCCATGTGTTGGGGTATCCACAACGCAGGGCAGCCACAAGTGTGAAGTTATTCTGCTGTACCTTTAACAAAAGATATAACATCTCCTGTGAGAGAAAAGAGCAGGAGCTTGGCTGATTTGGCTTTGCACAGTGAAGGTTGAGATGCAATATCACAACTCTTGACAAATATATTTAGCCAATAAATATTAGGGTGGGAGAAGAGCTATTTAAGTTTAAAAAAAAATATTAGTAAAAGATCAAATGGATACTGATTTAGACTTTAAGTTAGAATAAGGTTTCTAACATGCATAGAAGAAGTGAAGGAGGAAGTGTTCTTCCAAAAGAAATTTCAGAGAACCAGAAACCTGAAATGCTTCAAGCTGCAGCTCAGTTAGATTCTGGAATATTTATTTCAATGTGACAGGAGTGTGCTTCATGTATTAATATTTCAAGAATTTGAAATCTCCACAGAGGTTTAAAAAAAAATTCTCATGTATGTGGAAGCTTCCTGGAAATTGACAGTTTGGAGCTTCTACTGGTAAACTGTAGGGGACTTGTAGAAACGTCTCTTTTCTCATGACTATATATTGGCTTCTATTTTGTTCCCATCTTCTTCTGCAGCATTGGACATTGTGTAAGGGCAAAGATGAGAGTTTTACCTGGGTGCTCTGGTATTTGTAATAGTACTTAGAAACCTCTCAGGGGTCTAAGTGTTGTGCATGCAGTCAAATCAAGTCCAAGATCTGGGGTTAAGAAGAAATTTTTGCCCAGGTTAAGTTATGAAGGACCACTGGCTCTTCTTGACTTCCTCTGTTTTTCAGGGCCCTTCTTAGCTAGGATCATGTGAGCATGTTTTAACTTATTTTCATAGCAGTGGAGAGACATTTTGTGCCCTTGTCTCCCCTCCTCTTTATCTGCAGCATAGGATAATATTCAGGGAGGAATGATGATATATCATTTGCATAAACTGGCATTGAATAACTATTAGTTTAGTTAAGGATTTCTGTTTTACTGAGGGATTTGCTCCTGCCTCACTGGGACCTGGCCAAATATTCAATTAATGGGTGTGGTATGGAATTTGTTTGTGGAATAACTTTGTAGTTTATTCCATTTTTTATCATGCTATTGACTGCTTGAATGTGTGGTTAGGTGACCACTTAATGTGTGATTACATGGTTAATCATCATACTTAAGAGTCATAAGTAGGTGGGACCTCCAAGACAAAGTAAAGTAACTGTAAAAATAAAGATAAAAATAAAGTAAATAAATAGTAAAATAAAAAGTAAAAATAATACTTGGAGGAACTGGATGCGTTTAAGTTGGCAGGCCCAGATGAGCTCCATCTGAGGGTACTGAAGGCACTGGCTGACGTCATTGCACAGCCACTGGCGGGAATATTTGAACACTCATGGCACAGGCCAGGTCCCGGAGGACTGGAAAAGGGCCAATGTGGTCCCCATTTTCAAGAAGGGGAGGAAGGAGGACCCAGGCAACTATAGGCCAGTCAGTCTCACCTCCATCCTTGGCAAAGTCTTTGAAAAAATTATCAAGGCTCACATTTGTGAGAGCCCGGCAGGAAAAAATTATGCTGAGGGGAAACCAGCATGGGTTCATAGCAGCTAGATCATGCCTGACTAGTCTAATCTCTTTTTATGACCAGGTTACAAAACGCCTGGACGCAGGAGTAGGGGTAGACGTCGTTTACTTAGACTTCAGGAAGGCCTTCTATACAGTATCCCACACCATACTGGTGAACAAGTTAAGAGGCTGTGACTTAGATGACTACACAGTCCGGTGGGTGGCAAATTGGCTAGAGGGTCGCACCCAGAGAGTCGTAGTGGATGGGTCGATATCGACCTGGAAGGGTGTGGGCAGTGGGGTCCCGCAGGGCTCGGTCCTTGGACCGATACTTTTCAATGTCTTCATCAGAGACTTGGACGAGGGAGTGAAGTGTACTCTGTCCAAGTTTGCAGATGACACAAAACTGTGGGAAGAAGTAGACAAACTGGAGGGCAGGGAACAACTACAAGCAGACCTGGACAGGTTGGACATATGGGCAGAAAACATCAGAATGCAGTTCAACAAGGAGAAATGCAAAGTGCTGCACCTAGGGAGGAAAAATGTCCAGCACACCTACTGCCTAGGAAGTGACCTGTTTGGTAGCACAGAAGCAGAAAGGGATCTTGGAGTCCTAGTGGACTCCAAGATGAACATGAGTCGTCAGTGTGACGAAGCCATCAGAAAAGCCAATGGCACTTTTCGTCATGCATCTGCTGATGCATGATACAGATCCAAGGAGGTGATACTTCTCTATCGGGCACTGGTCAGACCGCATTTGGAATACTGCATGCATTTTGGGTGCTGCACTTCAAGAGGGACATGGAGAACCTGGAGAGGGTCCAGAGAAGGGCCACTTGTATGGTTAAGGGCTTGCAGGCCAAGCCCTATGAGGAGAGACTAGGGCACCTGGACCTCTTCAGCCTCCGCAAGAGAAGGTTGAGAGACGACCTTGTGGCTGCCTATAAGTTCATCACGGGGGCACAGAAGGGAATTGGTGAGTATTTATTCACCAAGGCACCCCCGGGGGTTACAAGGAATAATGGCCATAAGCTAGCAGAGAGCAGATTTAGACTGGACATTAGGAAGAACTTCTTCACAGTTCGAGTGGCCAAGGTCTGGAATGGGCTCCCAAGGGAGGTGGTGCTCTCCCCTACCCTGGGGGTCTTCAAGGGGAGGTTAGATAGGCATCTAGCTGGGGTAATCTAAACCCAGCACTCTTTCCTGCCTATGCAGGGGGTCGGACTCGATGATCTATTGAGGTCCCTTCCGACCCTAACATCTATGTATCTACGTAAAGCTAGATGCTAATTGTTTAACAGTCTAAAGTCTGTTTGAGTTATACCAGATACAATGACCCATTTAAATACTGATTATAACCCTTTTCTTTGGTTGTCCCTGTGTTATATCTTCTGTGCTGCATATTAAGTCAATGGACATGGTTAAGTAGATTTAGTAGGGGAAAAAGGGGAAAAAACCCAACATTCTCTTTATTTATCAAGGAGTTTACTCACTGTTTTATGTACTCTGAAACTGAAACCCACATTTTTGGCAATCAGCAAATAAAAGCTAAAAGATTCCATTTTAGTCTGTGAAGAATATATATATATATTTTAAAATGATCCAAAAAGAAAAATAAATTTAAAATCACTGGTAAGAGTAATATTGACTTCAGGGCTTGGTTTTATTTAGTTTTAAACCCCAGGGGTTCCACATTCAGGGAAACTAAGTTGTTGGATTTTTTTTGCGGGGGGGGGGGCGGGGGAGGAAGGAGAGAGGATCAATTTCTAATGTTTAAAAGTGAACTTGGGTATTTTATGTGAGATATCTTGTTTATTTTATTATTTTACCAAAAAGAAATGGCATAACATTTTGAGCTACCCCCATGTTTTGTTTCACAGGAAATAACTGTTCTAAGATTTAAAGGTTGCAAACTTTAAATTAAATCTTTAAATGTAACTTTTCTAATAGTTACATTAGGGTCATACACACACATGACCCCAATTTAAATATTAACCCTAATACTATATATAGATATATACACTTATTATATCTATATATCCACAAGGTAGCATAATATTCACAATATTTACCCCCAATATATATTGGAGGTAAACATTGTAAATATTAGTAATAGTAAATATTATTTACTCCCCAATATATATTAGATATCATATAGCTAGGCAGATATAGCTAGATAGATCTAGATCTATTCTCTTGCTGGAGAAAACAGAGTTGAGTATAAAGATATCATTTAAGTATTCCCTTTCTGCTGAATATTAGTAGTTAATAGAATAATTAATTCATTTCCAGATGCGAGGACTAATCTATAATTTTCAAAACAACATATTAAAGACATCCACTCAACGGACTTCATTGCATAAAATTAGGCAAGAACTTGATTGAGCAACCATCAGATTGTTTAAATTCAATACACATTCTGTTTTACTTTTGTTCTTATACTGAATCATAGTAAAATCCTGTGCAATCCATAATTAGGAAAATAAATGACTAAATTAATATCTATCACAGGCTGTTCCTTTTTTTCTAATTAATTATTTTTGTTTTTTGTAAACAGATTGCTATCATCAAGGAGGACTAACATTTGAATTAAAATGAAGTTAGGCTAATAATAATTATTAGACTGTGTGGAAGAATTTTACAGGCTATACATTCATGAGGAGAAGGTCTTGTGCTCTGCATAGAAGATGTTTAGCTTTGAAGATGAACAGGAGTTTCTTAGGAGGGGAGGCATGCAGGATAGTAGGAAGGTAAGGAATTCCCTGCTTTCAGTAACAGTACTGCAGACGCACGTGGCCCTAAATGCTTAAACAATTGCAGTTTTCCTTTCAATGAGGTCATCAAACACATATAGATTGTGCTGCAATAATCTGAATAATAATTCTTATATTATTAGAAAATTAGTCTTCACCCAAAGTTTATTTAATTTCTGTTGTATTTTATCATTCACTTTGATATTAACATCTGAAGACTGAACTCAATTGGTGCACTACCAAATCAAACTGGTTTGCCCTCTTTTGGACATTGGACACTGATGAAATGGTAACTGACCTACCAACTTTCTTGAAGACCTCTTCGGTCATAGAATTTATTATTTCACTCTTACACAGGAATAAATGCTTGATTAGAAGTTTAAAATAATTTATTTTGTCAAGCTTTTTTCCTAAGATTTCAGGCTTTTGACCCTTTTAACTCTGCTGAAGATATTACTTCTTTATTCTAAATTGTCTTTTCTATGATGGGACTGACATTTTCATTTTCTTAGTACTGTTATAAGTAGTCAGTAGGATTTAAATGTTTGGATGTACAGCAAATGCCATAGGTATTTAGAAAGGCAAGTTTAGAAGGTATAGGATCCCTTATCTTACTACTTTCAGTTTTTATTTGATGTATTATCTTCCTATGAGCTTTCTTTCTAAGAATATATGCTAGTTTTTAGAAGTTTTTGTTGTCCTTTTAATAAAAATCCCATTCACTATTTTTATATGACACCATTCTTTCACTCAGTAACTGTAAAGTTATTACATTACATTTATAAAGGTAATCTCTTTACATTTATTTCCTGTACGCTTCTGAAAAGCTTTAATTTTTTGCGGAGGTTTTTTTGTTCTGTTTTTTTTTTTTTTTTTTTAAAGGAAATAAAACTTCCCAGGCATTTTTTCCTTGATGTTACTATTCTATAAATAACTCCTGAATTGATGATTTGGGCACTTCCCATAGATAAGCAGATTTGTAACAAGTTTAAAGTTCTGTAATACAGTGGCACTGAAAGTCCTTTTTTTCTTTGTTTTAATTCCTCTGTAAACTGTACAATAATTCAAGCATTGGAACAGTCTACCTAGAGAATATAGGGAATGTCCATTGTTGGAAATTTTCAAAAGAAAGTTAAACAGACACTTGGCTGGGATGGTTAGTCTGGGATGATCCTGCCTTGAGCAGGGGCCTGAACTGGATGACCTCATGAGGTCCCTTCTAGCCCTATTTTTCTATGATCTTATAATTCAGATAAAGAGATTAACTGCTACAATATCATCATCATCAATATCAAATATATCCATTTTGGTCAAGATTTTCAGCTGTGGAAATATTCAAAGGGAAGATTAAGGGCTAGCATAAAGCTGACCTTTTTGCTTGTTAGCTCCAGGCCTAAATAAGTCACAGAGTATAAGAACAGTGTGTAGGATGTTTTAAATTACACTAACCTACAGTGGTACACAGTGTATAAGCAAGTACTAAACAAATGTGCAGCAACTGAAGTTACTATACAGTAGCACCATTGAATGCCTTTTAAATGACACTATTGTGCTGTAACCTAAAACTACTGCACTCTAGTATCTCTGCACTGTTTTTTTATGTGATGCTACTGCGCAGTAGCATCAGGCTCCTACACAGTAAGCATCTTGTGTAGATGTGCCCTGATTGATGTACAGATATAGGCCTGCTATTTGAAAGAAATGCCCATGGACAGAGTGAAAGGAAGATAACAGGTACAACTCACCCCTAAATATTAAAAACACAGGATGACAGTAAAATGGCCATTTTAAAAAATAATCTAGGAGCCTCAACTCCTCACGTGTGCTGCCCATATCAAATATTTAGTATCAGAATGATTGAGTGAAGTACTCAGGATCTCATGTGAAAATGCAGTGTATTGACTTTGAAGACTCTTCTGGCTCCATGAATGATATGTAGAGATATTAAATTATACGGAATTGGTTATATAAAATCATAGGCAACACATAGGAGGGGCATGTGCCCCCCCCCGATGTTGACTGCAGTCATTTTTTTGGGTGGTCCCTGCTCACCACCTCCCCCTATCACCGCTGACACCGCTGTCAGTGTTTGCAGGCAGTCCCCACTTGCCACTCGCCACCCTGCTGCATTCTGTGGGCACTCCTCACTCCCCGCTCATGCCTACAAATGGTACCCCATCAATCTCAGGAGGCACCCATCATCTGTATATAAAATGATATAAGCCTGTGATAAAAAAAAAAAAAGACCTATTTGGTAAACTAGTTTATTTTCTTCCCAATGTAGGGTTGGATTCAACTCTACATTTACAAGTCATTTATACAAGTGTTATGCACGTTTAAGAATGAGCTTTGCGTAGTTATAACACAGTAGGACTGTATTCTCAATAGCCTTAATACAAAATATAATCACTTAAACCATTGGAAGTGGATTTATCATGCTAGTTAGAGAAGCAGCCTTTTAATTTAACATATTGTAAATTATATCCTGAGTTATAAATACAAGGCAGTGGAATTAGGTTGAATTAAATAGAAGGCCCTGGAAAAGTAGGCCCAGTCCCATTAACTGAAATTATTCACCATTACAGAAACATGTTTATCAGTGCTATGTGGTCAAGTGTCACGGGATGGGGTCCCCAGGGATGGCTGTTGGATGCCCAACAAGCACGGTCTTTTTCACCATGCATTGCTGGTACTTTTAAAATAGGGAGGCTGCCCTTGCTCTCATTATCTGGACACAGTCTTGCTGGACTCTGAACCCTGTGGGTTGTTAGACCCCTTGGCGTCCTGCTTCAAAAAATGGATGATTCATGGAATACCCTCAGCCTTATGGGCTAGATGTGTGGCTCCAAACTGCCCCTTTACTATGACCCAAGCCTCGCAGATGGTATTGTCTCTCCTGGGCCTTGCTATAACTCAGTTCCTTGTCCTCACTGGGCTCTCTGCAGCCCTGATCGCCATGCCCTTCTCTGGGGCTGGGGTCCCCACACTGTCGTGGGCCCCCAACTAGGCCTCCTCCTTCCCCAATAGCTTCAGCCCAATCCACCAGTCAAACGGCAACTAAAATCTGAGTCCCTGGGCTATAACATAATACAAGTGGTTCCGGGTATGCTCTGTCCCTTTAAAACATCCAGCTTCTCCCAGCACTAAGTGCCTTGTAAGCCAGAGTCTCGGGTGAGCTCTTGCAGCCCCTTAAACCTACCTGGGATAAACAAGCAGCCAAGCCTCTCTCATGAGCTTCTTCTTGGAGAGTTCCTTCCCCCCCCCCCCCCCCCCCAAGCTGCTGACAGAGAACTCCTCTCCTACTCCCAGCCCTGGGGTTTATATTTGCCCAGAGCCCTGCCTCTCCCGGTCAGCTGATTTACTCATTGACCTATTGTCACAGTAACCTGCACCTGTGGGCTTCTGCCTGGCTCTTAGGACCCTCTTCCCAGGCAGTTTCTGCTCTTATAGGAGCAGGCACCTTAGTGCCCTGCGACATTAAGGTTAGTGCGTGTTTTCAGTACAATTAATACCAAAGATATTTTTTTTGTTTGAGATATATGCCTACTACTCAATGTATTGATCTGAACCTGTCATTATTTTCGTTACTGAAAGTTGAAAGTCTGCCATGGCATCATACAACGTAACAGATGACTGCATCACACCATGTACATTCCCATGTAACATAATGCAGTATATCAAAAAGCACACCTTATGACATACTGATGAATCAAGTTGTTTTCCATTCCCTTTTCAAGCCCCTATAGAACAAATGTTTTATTCTTTAGCAAACAGTGTAATCCACATATTATGCTTGTGAACTAGAGCAGGGAAAACAGAGTACAAGCCCATACTTTGCAAAACCAGAAACCAATCTGTGTCCCTGCTACTGCCCTGTCCTGACAATTTTTGCAGAGCTTAACAGTTCCTACTTCTGGAGTTACTCTTATTTTTCTTATAAAAATAAACATCCAATAAATTATTAACACCTCTGCATTCTGCACCTCAACATGGAAATTATTAGTGTTACTGAACTGTGTTTTCCTGTTCTTATTCATTGCCGTTGACTTCCTGATGATCTGGCTATCAAACACATAACTGCCTTGTGCCAGCATAGGACAGTTGAAGTGTATTCCTCACTATTAAGGAAGTGACACCTATTTATTAAATATACATTCCATTGGCAGTGGACTTTATAGACAAGACATAAATAATTTAAAACTATTACTGTCTGCAGAATCTCAGTTCTGGCTCAGACAAACCAATGAATTAAGTCTTTGTCCAATCAGTTGCTATGGCAACATGATGGCCTGCCCAATTTTAGCTGGCTGAGAATGAGTGTATTAAGCAGTTAGAATCCCTGTAAGACTCTTAAAAGAAGGAGAATTATGTTGAGTAAAACCAACTCTGGAGGAGAAAGATTGTCTGGGGAAAATGATTTACAGTTGTAAGAATTTCCTTTGTGTAAGCAATCCACAAGTCAATCAAAACTGCATCTCCAGGTATTTATCTGCATGAATGTACATGTATCTATATGTATTTGCTTATGTAGATAATGTCAAAGTTATTTAGTTTGCATTCACTTAGCTGTGTAGTGACTAGAAAGTACTGCAATTCATTAGGAAAATTTAAGGAGAACAGACATGGATATAAAGCAGGATTATATGCATAAGCTGTGATACAAGGCCTTGGAAGTCTATGGAAAAATGTCCATTCACCTTTGGAAGAAGGCTTTCTTTATTGCAACACTTCATAAGCCACTGTGATAAGAAAAAGAAAACCATGGAAAGCTTCAGAGGTTTTTTTAGAAAATGGTAGCAAATGTGTAAGAAAGGTGATTTAAATTATCTCTAAGTACTAGATATCCATAAAAATTAGTGTCAGGGTGCAAATGTCCATTCTCATAACCAATAGTGATATTAAACTTTTTGACAGAACATTTACAAAAAAAATAAAAAATAAATAAATAAATAAATAAATAAATAAAAATAAAGCAAAAAACCACACTTGAAAAATACTTTAAATTATTGCTTATAATACCTCCTATTGAAAGTTAAAGGTTTCATTATGAAAGGGGTTTTTATACCTATTTTCGCAAATATGACAAGCCTTCTTTAATTTTGAATAGTAAGTTTCCAAATATAGGCATTGATTGCGTCTCTCAGTCACATATTATATACTAGTTTCCATTCAAGAAAATAAAATATAATGTAAAAAGAATCCAGATGTGCAAGCTGAACTATAGTGATAATGTGTTTCCAAGTGTCTGTTAATTTTTAACATCTTGTCAATTTGACTCCTATGCCACCTTCATACAGCTTGAGCAATTATTTAAAATAAACTAACTTGTCAGGACATAAGAGTTGAAAGAATTTATAATCTAACCACCAACTATCCAACATCACAGGATAAATTCACTATTTTCCAGTGCCTCGTGTTGTTCCTCTAACTTCACAGCCTAGCTTCCAAATTTCTCATCTCTTCCTGGGTCACATGAACTCTTTGTGCCTGGCTACACGCTTTGTTTCAGAACTACATAATATATCCCCTTCTTAACAAGGGCTGGTCACACAATTTCCATTACACTCCCATTCTCTGATACAGGCTCTTAGTCTCCCAGGTGTGAAAGGCAGATCTCAGGCTTTGCAATGTAATACACTAGCACACAGTATTAGAGCCAGCCCTATTAGCTAGAACGTTGAGTATCCATTCAAGATAATTGAAACAGGCCTTAACATTTAGTGTTCAGTGCTAGCCTTGCAGCGATAAGGGGTGATCTCCTGAAGTGGGATTTGTATAGATTCTGCCTACTTTGTTCCAGCAAATCATTTTAGTAATAATGTTTTTTAATGATTATACTGGAACCAAAAACTAAATTGGAAGTCCCTGCAGGTTTTGCCTGAAATCCCTAATGGATGCTACAGCTGCAGAAGATAGCTACAGATTTAAAAAATATTTCCTGCTGATTTCTCCTGCCTTGGTATAGAACTTTGGACACCTACCATTTATGCAATATATACTTTACTCTGTGGAATAAGCAGACTGCTTCCTCTGGACGAAACTGCTAGTGACTTTCTATATTGTTCTTTCCCCTTAACTCTGTCTAAGTTTTAATGTTGCCACTGGTTATTTTCCTAACTACTGCATGAGAATGACACACCTTTATTTTGTTTTATGGTCTGAACCCCAGGTTTCTTATAGTCACATCTCTTATAATTCAAGGTCAGATCATAATTGCATTAGAGATGCTTCCAATTAGGTGTTGCAATCTTGTCCCAGAAGTGTGACTCAGATTGGTTACATAAAAGAGTTTCTTACACTGTGAATGTAGAGGGCTATGTGTCTCCCAAAACTGATCTAGATTGCCTAGTCAACAGTAGTCACTGAGCAGCTAGCCCATAAGAACTCTAGACACAGATATGTCTGAACTCCCACTAATTTTCTGAGCTTAAGTGCCTAATTTAGGACTAAGAGAGGTGATTTTGTCGTGTCAGGATCTGGATCACTCTGAGAGAAGATACTTACCTGAACTAGAGTGCTAATGGAGCATTTGAATTCATATCCTCCCATGTATAGCTCTCTCCTAGGTTCCAGTACTTGCTGCTGGGAATAATTATGCTTTTTATGTAAAATAGCCATTGGTTAAAATAGTCCAGACCAGATCTTTCTTCTTCCAGGAGACAGGCTAACCAATTGTTAGTAAGTCATTTGTTCCACTTGCTTGCTCTTCTTTAACCTCATGCACCTTGCACTTTTGGCAATCTGATGTCCACCTCAAGAGGAGTGGAAAGCTCCCCCCACCCAAACCTCTGAGCCCATTGCCTTGTGGTGAGGCTATTTTCCTAAGAAATGGGAGCTCTGGGTTTGAGTCTTCGCAAGGAGAGAAAGGGCTAGATCCCAAGTGCTCAAACCACTAGACAACTGGACAGAAGATGATCTTCATTCACCATCTCCTTCTACATTTGTTAGGGATGGTTTTAGTTTAGAGGCAGCGTTCCTTTCAACCCTTCTGCAGCTCAGAGTCCTTCCCCTGGGTCACACAGTCTGGCTGTATCCTGGAGCTCTACCTCCTGCAACTCCCCTGAACAGATTGCCTTCACTGGATCAGCACTTGTGCTTATTAAGTTCATGGCTACCTGACCTTCCCTTTCTGCCCCCAGGCCTGTCTACCACTGCTCACACCTGGGCTCTGCCTGAGTTAGCCTGTCCCAGGGATTGAGAGGGGCCAATTACCCCTGAGCTCTCTCTCCCCATTAGTACTAGGGGTAGGGTCCACATTGCCCTTTGTCTTTTACTTGCTTCTCAGCCTGAGTTTCATCTTTTAGGGAAAAAAGAGAAAGTAATAAAGTTAAAAATGTAGAGTTTGATTAGGCATTTTAACACTTTGGTAATACATAAAGTACTGAAGTTATCAGACACTGTTCAGTTTGGGATATAAAAGATGGGACTACAAAGTTATAGTAGCTCTTAAGGAAGGCAAAATTACCGTTTGAATGGCCCACAGGGACTTTGGCTCAACAATATAATGCAGCACAATTTATTTTTTACAATAGTGCTCTATGAAGTAAAATATCAAAAAAGCTGCACAGAGAGATGTATGATGGAGAGATAACATTTAACAGAGAAGATACAGAGACTCATGCAGGTAAAGGGGGAATAATGAACTACAAAGATTGAAGAGAGTTAAGAAACTTGGATAAAGATGCAATAAACTATTATTTTAAATGAGATACAGTGGTAGGGATAGAACTGGCAGGTGAGTAGGCAGATGATCAATTTTAGGCTCAAATAAACAGACAAATTTAAACGAAGACTGGAAAAAAGACGGTGAGTCAGTGCCTTCTTGAAGTGGGAAGGCAGATGAGGCTGAGCAGAATATGTGGAAGATTAACCCAGTATTTCAGTGAAACAAGGAAGCTAAAAGCGGAGGGCAGAAAAATACGGCAGAGATCATGTCAAAAGATGGAGATGAGGGCATGGGCATATAGTACTGTTCTCTGGACATACTCTTTCCTGCTATTGTCCAAGATACTAAGATGTTTATGAATTAGGATTTTACCCTTTTCCCTGCTTCAGAAACAATAATCCCCCCCAAAACAGTGCATATTTTAATACTAATACTAATAAAAACAATGATAGTAACTATTTATTTTAATTTTTTTGTGATATGAGGCATCTGGCTACATGGATGGTTTGGTTTTACCTAACTCTACATGAATTTTACCTTGGATAATAACTTAAAACCTGTGCAAAGTGAGTCTAAAGGAGGAGATGAACATTGTTGCTGCATAAGAGTAGCAACATTTTGTACCCAATTTGCACAAGTACAATTGATCAGGTGTGTCTACATGTTCATTAGTGTGCAGTGTTTACTGTGCACTTAATTTAGTATTTGTATAAGCAAGTACTAATTAAATATGCAGTAACAAAAGTTACCGCACAGTAGAACCAGTGAACACCTTTTAAGTAATGTTAGTGTGCAGTAACCTAATAATACTGTGCAGTAGCATATTAGCATGGTTTGTGCTGTGGCATGCTACTGCACAGTATTATTACACTGTTAGCTTCTTGTGTAGACATGCCCATTGTGTGGGAAAGTAGAAAATACTTAGGACATCAGTTTTCAAGGAAAGTACATCCCAATGTGAATAATTTAAAACATCAATAATGATTATATTAAGGCACGGTCAAGGTAACACTAAATTTCAGTGATGCAGAATTTTGAAAACAAGGACCAAGATCCAGGCTTTTGATTCCCCACAGTTGTGAAAGTGGAAGAAAGAGATTACAATTCCATCCCCAGAAAACAAAGGTGACTTACTGGAGTTTTGGAATAGTTCCAGATGTAGGTTTACAGGTCTCCAAACTGAAGACTAACCTTCAAAAATATGGTGAGGAAGGAAAATACCAAGTCAGTGTTTTGTGAACATCAGAAAAGTTTGTTTTCACATCAAATTTCAAAATGGAGTTCACAATTACTATGGAAGTTAAAAGTCTCATGGAACTTTTTGAACTGTATGTGGAACATGGCCTTCTGAATGCCAATACAAATGGTAGGTGCCAGAAACAAGTTTTAAGATGTTGCTTGATAAATTTATGAACAGTGTTTTGTGACAGGATTGTGTGTGTAATATTTGGGTGTCATTATGACCCAGGTAGTTCCTTCTACTGCAATGTGGGCATGTCTACACGAGATACTACATCGCCATAGTGTGGCATCAGTAATGGCTACAGCAAGTACTGCACAGTAATGGCTAGAGCAAGTACAAAATGACTGTGCGGTAACAACTGTGTAGTCAGGGGCACGTGTAGACGCTCCCTGTTTATATGTTCCCTATTGGTCTTGAACACTATAAAAATGACTAGAAGCTGGGGTGAAAACAAGTAATGGCAACAAAAATGATGAACAGGAAGAACTGATTCATAGATGTACACAACTAAGAAAAGATATAGACAACATAACATATTTGAGAGTGTGAATTAAAAGTAGCAAGAAAAAATGTAGGGGTGGAATAGTGGAATACTGCAAATAAAAAAACTTGAGGAAATAAATCTAAATATTTAAGATAAAATTCTTAACAGTGATATACGAAATATATGTACTATGAAATGGAAAGAAAGGAAGTTTCATAACTGAGACATGTAAGACTGGACTAACGAGAATATGATCTGGGAAAAAAATATTGCCTTCTAGTTAGATAAACTAATAGGTCATTTCCAATCTCTAATTCCTATTATTCTGCAGACTACAAATAATGTATGTATTTTTTGGTAGCAGACAAGTTTGATTTTTTCTTGTCTCAAGTTAGTTGCAAACTTTCTGTAAAATTGTGCATTTTTTATGAATTTCCTGGTTGACATTCATAACACTTAGGGGGAAAAAAATCACTTGGTGGTAAACTGTGATTTTTTTCCCCCTTAATATCCATTATATGGTCATGAATCTAAATATATTTTTTTTGCCTAACTCACGTTTGGTAGGGCAATTTTTCTGCCTTACTGAAAAAACCCTAGGTAGTGTTAAAAATAATGGCTCGCTGTTTTATTGACCTTTGTCTCTACATTTTATTAGTAAACAGAGTGCAAACTTAATTGCTAGAAGTACAAATGATCACCTTTTTAATTGAAGGATTGGGATAGTTAACAGTGCCTAGATTTGTTTGTGCAGTTTTTTATTGCTCTTATATTTATTTATTCATTTCACAAATATGGCATGGTAATTTTGCTCACACACAAGTGCTGTAATGTGATGTGATATTTGTCTCTTACGGCAGGAAATCTAATGACTTATTTGTTGTTATTCTTAATTTACAATCATGAAAATGAAGAATTGCCTCCATAATAACTCACCAGATAGAACAGAAAACACAAACCTAAATGAAAAATTCAGAATATTTAAAAATATGTGTGCTTCTCCCATTGATTTCACTGGGGCCAAGTACAGACAGTCAAAAAGCCTGAGGGGGAATTGATCCAATCTTCACAAGTTTCTCTAACCAGCGTAGATCAGACTGTTAACATGGAAGTCATGCTCACTCTTCAGTCAGGGAACACAGGCAGATGCCTTCACTGGCTAAAGCCAAAAGGCAAGAGAGGGATGCTCTTGCATGCCTCCCAGCATGCCAGACATTACCGAGGGTATCAGAGTGCATCCAGGGCAGGGGCCATCCCTCATTGGCTGCCCAGCATAAGCCCCCAACCTCCAGATGTTCCTCACCCTGTAGAGAGGGAAAAGCAGAGCCTTCTTGCCCAGGTCCTACCCCACCATGGACTAGGGTATACTAGGAGGAGTTCCCACCATGAAGGGAGGGAAGCATTCCCCATCCCTGCCTGGATGGATGGCTTCACAACCCTGCTCCCTGTGAGGCTCTGCCCCTGATCTGCAGTGGGTAGGGAGGAATGAAATCCTGCCCCCCATCTCAGTCCCCCAAGCTGGGATCCTCCTAGCTGGTGGGCCCCTGTGCTGCAGGGGGTTTTCTTCTGTCTGTGCCTGGCCAGGCTGGCTCCATAGAAGGAAGGATCAGGCCCTACTGTCTAGCACAAGACCCCTGGACTGCCCTGCGTATCTTGTTGGCTGCTGCTGGTGCCAGGCTCTAGCTGGACATGCCAGGGGGCCTGGAAGGATTGCTCCAAGCAATGGGGAAGAGAGTAATCCAGAGAGAAACCGCCTCCCCACCTCATGGCACAGGCCATCCCCATATTGGGAAGACCCCAGCTCAGGTGGCCAAGACAGGGGTGAGGGCTTAATTCCTCCCTTCTTCCCCTGTGGGTCAGAAGCAGAGACTTGCAGGAGGCAAGGGTGTGCAGCTGTTCCAGCCTGGCAGGGGTGGAGAAACCCCCTTGCAGTGGAGGCTTTTCCCAGCTGGGCAGTCCCCAGCTCAAAGCAGGCTGAGACTGAGGCAGGAGCCTTACCCCCCCTTCCCCCCAGTGTGTCAGAGGCAGAGACTTGCAAGGGGCAGATCTGTACATCTGGTCCTGCTGAGGCGATTACATGTAGCATGCCCCGCTTCCCAAGTTGAAGAAAACACTAGAGCTGTGTGAAGCTTCAGGTGCTGATTCGATTCAAAGGAGATTCAGCACAATTCGGTGGCTGAATCTCTGAATCCAAATTGAATCAGGGAACTAAATAAAAGTTCTGAATTGATCTGAAGCTCTCTGAATCAATTCAGAAAAGATTTGGAGAGCTTCTGTGACTTGGGCAGACCCTGCTGGCTACAGCAGGGAGCTGGACCTGGACACCATGCTGGTAAGTAGGGTGCAGAGGAGGGGGCCATGGGGGGACCCCTGCCAGGCCCCATCTTTTGCCTGCTCCTGCAGACCCCCCAAGTGCCCCTCAGCCCCTGCCCACTCTCCCAGCCCCCCCCCCCCATGGCTCCCCACCCAGCCCCAGCTCCTGGTTGTTTAAAAAAAGCCCCATCTCACTGGGTGCTACCAGGCAGGGGGGGCAATCTCTGCTGCCCCCCACTGCCCAATGCTGCATGGGGGGCTCTGCCATGAGCCCCCTGGCCCCCGCCCACTGTCCCAGCATCCTCGTGTCTGCCATGCCCACCCCAGCTCCCAGCCTTTAAAAAAAAATCAAAACAAAAAAAAACTGGACTCACTGGCTGGTGCAGCAGCCTCAGGGCTTCTGGGAGCTTGTAGAAGAGTCCCACATGCTGTGAGGGGCAATGGGGCGCAGCAGGGCTCACCCCTCACCTGGCAGGAGCCAGTGAGTGTGTTTTTTTTTTTTCCAAAGAGCTGGGGCTGGGAGAGCAGGTGGGGGATGGGGCCTGTGTGATTCAGAGATTAGACTGATTCTCGAAATCTCCAAATCAGATTCCGCCAAGTTGATTCAGGACAGTGATTTGAATCACCAAATCGAATCACTGTTCCCTGACTGACCAAATCCAAATCGAATACTGGCCGCTTCGCACAGGCCTATAGAACACCTAATTGAGGGGGACATAGGACTGGGGTGGGAGTGCTCCATTCTCCCATCTCCACCTCACTGCCCCACTGGACTGACAGATGTAGGCAGCATGAAAGGGTGTGGAGCAAAGGTAGAGGTTAGCCCATCTGCCCTGTGAGTGGGGTTAGCAGGGTGCCACAAAGCATCCTGGGATATTGGGGGTTGACCTAACTTGAATCAGGAGGGGATCTGGAACAGAAGTTCAATCAACCAATCCAACCTAAAATGATTAAATTAGATACTACACATCCATCCAGATCTAGCTTTAACTGGGTTTTGCCATTTTGAAAGTGGTCTATGTGCACTGAATTTGTGTTCTGTTACAGGTTTAGTCCAGTTTGAGATCACTTATACCAGTTTATGTGTAACTTCTATCCCTAGTCTGGTAGTGGGATGGAATTGATTTTGCTATTGACCTTGTAAAAGGAAAAACATAAATGTTAACATAAATGCAGAGAAATCTAACCCTAAAGAAACAGGTTAGAATGTCATAGAAAGCACTTGACTGAAAATCATCTCACAAAGAGATTCAGACGTGAAATCACAGAATGTGGTCTTTTACATCATTATGTTGACAAGTGGTGCTACAGTAGTCAGTGGTGTCCTGCAGAGTTGAAAATGTTCCTGAAGGATTTGCCCAGTGAATCAAACATTTTGTAATTGGATTTGGATTTTTTGTAGAATAGAACTTGAGAACAGTAGCAAAGAGTATTGTTTTTTTATGTGTTTGGGTTTGTTTTTTTTTTATCATTATCAAAATAGTTGTTTAAGGAGAGTTCTATTTTTTACACAGAAATATCTAGTTGTGATTTTCTTATATACAATGAATGAACTATCTTTTAAAGGTTCTAAGTGGAAGTAATATTTTTGGAAAGTTATAATTAAACCTAATTTTAGTTTATACATTGTATTTCAAGCACAGACATAAGTGAATTTTAAGAGTCCAAGCATCTGTTTACTAAATTGCTTTCTTTTTCTGAGATCTCTAAATTAAATAACATTGCTGTAGTTATTGAATAACCAAAAAAATGAAAATAATTTGTCATAATATTAAATTCACAAGGAAACATCTCAATTTTTCTTTAGCTTAGTCTTCTCTAGCTACACATTAGTTGAAAAAAAGATTTAGTTTTATACTAATCTATGTAAAAGAGCAAAAATTTAATTATTTATTAGTCATTGCTCAGAAGTAAATATTATTTTTAATCAGAATTTGAATCAGAGGTATTAAAGTTCTTATCTAGAGTTTTTACTGCCAAAAGCTAAATAATTCAAAGTGATTAGGAGTTAGCCCTTTTTTGAGTTATATATCTATAGTCAAAAGTATAGTCAAAATGTATAAACTCCTTTGTGTTATTGTCTGATCAAGGTTCTGACTTGGAATTTTTTTTCCAAGTTTGAACTCCTTATATCAAGTATTTCATGGCAGCAGTATTTTTTACAATATAGTTTATAAGCCAAAACAACGTTTGTGTGTGTGTTTAAAAATCATGATCAGGCTATTAGCATATATTGAATAATACAAATATAAAAGCCTTGCAAAACAAGCACAGATAAAAATGATGTACGACTCAAAAATGCCTATTTCAGTTTTTGAAGATGCAGACTTCCCTCTGCTTTCATAAGCAGTGAGGATGGTACACCTATTGACTGGCCTGGGGGATATGCAGAAAGAGTTGCTGCTCCTTAGCACATCTCTAGAATATGGGCAAGCTCCTCCGTAGGGGTTCCATTCCCATTCATGGCTGAAACATGAAATTCAAATATACTTTATGAAAATAATTCAGCTATAGTCTATTGGTGTTAGTCAAGGACCATCAACTCTGGGAACTAACAGGAATGTATTAAGGGGAATGATTATTATGAGACTGTATTAATATAATGTGGGATCCTATTTGGCCATATATACAATAACTATTTACAGCCTTATCCATTCTCAACCTCTGTCCACATCTGTCCTTTGTACAAGCTAGGTACATAAAGCCAAAGTGGAGGAACCACTATTTCAAGAGACTGCAATACTCAAGGAGTAGGCAGCTGTCTTACAGAGCTCTTTGCTTTGGAGAGAGTCCTATCAATGCTCTTCTCTCACACAGAAAACCCAGAAAACTTGGTGTGGGTGACATCTTCCTATCCTATGCCTATGCTTTTGGATGGAAAGGGTGCTATCTTCAGATAGCTCTCTGTTAAGGTAGGAAATCCAAAAAATGGCTGGTATGGAATACGAGGTTCCAGTTTTCTCCAGAATGCCACAAGAATTGCAGTGATGGCAGCTGCACTTGTGGGGAGAAGAGGAGGAAATCCTTGGCTTACTATAGTACCAGTCACAAGCAAAGAGATGTAACAAGTAGGGTTTGTGGCCTAGGCAAATCCTGTGGGAGAGTAGGGGAAGGGGGGAAGGTTAAACTGACAGCCATAGGGGAGGGAATCCTGAGAGTGCAGGGGAGGTGAGAGTTTTACCTAATCTGGGGTCTCAGAAGCAATCCCGAATTACTGCTGCTGTGGCGTGGTCAACATGCTTTGGTGGTTGCACCTACATCAGCAGCGCAGTGTCCGTGTGTCTGGTTGCTGCTGCAATAGCAATGTTGTGGGTCTGCTTCTGTTGTTGGGGTGCAGACTTCATGGGAGTGTGGGGACCATCCTGTCACCCCTGCCTAAATTGGCACCTAGGGTTGGTTCCCATTCCAGAAGCACCAGGATTTTCACCCTCCTCTGCTCTTCTCAGAAACATAATGATGGAAGCAGTGGCAGTGTTGTTTGCAAATGCGAAATATAGGTAGGCTCTGTAGATGAGACTCTGAGCAAGGTCTTTCAGTCCAGAAAAGTTGAGTCTAATGATTAATCTGGTTCCAGAAAAATGTAGCCTCAGGAATCAGCAGATAAGAGAAGGCTCTATTCTAAAAATGTATTGAACAAAAAGAACCAATTAAAATGTCATTTGGGATTTCTTTTAGAGCAAGGAGCTATCCAGCTACCTTGCACAATGTGCACCCCTACACACTAATGTCCCTGAAAATTCTTGACAACTGGCTCATCAAAAGCCAATGGAACTGAGCTAACTTTGAAAATAGGAAATTGTGTTTGTAACACAGTTACATTTAGATTGACCTAAGTAGGGTTAGGTTGATCTAAATGCCTAAACATGAAGATGCTCAGGGAGGTTAAAGCAGGCAAAATAAATGGTGGACCCAATCTATGTAAATTCACCTGAGGAGGTAAACTAACTTAGACTGGGAATGGATAAGCCTGATTTTCATAGATTCATAGATGTTAGGGTCGGAAGGGACCTCAATAGATCATCGAGTCCGACCCCCTGCATAGGCAGGAAAGAGTGCTGGGTTTAGATGACCCCACCTAGATGCTAGGGTTTAGATGACCCCCAGCTAGATTTTGTGAGCATCTATGTGTGTTTGAAGCATAGCCCAGGGCTGGAAAAGTCCAGACTCTCACCCCATCCTCTGAGTTCCCAAGAAACTACATGAGTTTTCTTATATTTGAAAATAAGAAGCCAGGCCTGATTCTTTAAGTGGAAATGACCTCTGTTCCAAGAGGAAGTGCTTTGACAAAAAAGAATAAACACACTGCTTCATTTACTAGTTTATCCAATTTGCTTTTAATTTACCAAGTCTCCCAGTGTAGGGTCCATAGAAAATGCAGCATGGCCCTCCAAATTGTGATTCTTCAGTTCTGTAAGATTTGGTACAGTGACCAAATCTTTTGTTGTGGCTTATGAAGGACTGGGCAAGAAGCATCTTTTACTAGGGTCTGATTATGCCAACAATGCTACTGAAGCAAAGTGAAAGTGAATTTCTGGTGTTGGACACATGCTGTTTGCTTGCTCTCTTGAGCTAAAAGGCAGAGAGTGGGAGATGATAGGAAGGGGTGTGACTGAACTATAGGGGAAAAAAGCAAGAGGAGATGATTGCCTCATGAAGTTTCAAAGCTTTGGCAGATTCACATCCTTAATATAATGATACAGTGTGATACCTCTTCATTCTCCTGTTGTCATTATAACTTTGCTAATAAATACTAGGCCTTGAAATGGTCCAAATTCTGTTGCCATACGCTCAGAAATAAATCTGCAGTAATTCCATTGGACTCCATGGAATTTCTTCATGTTTATGCTGGTAAAACTAAAGGTAGATTTGCATTCAGTTACATAATAATGTGTTTCATATTGTACATGACAAACCAATGTATAGATCTAGAGTTTGTATGTTTGAAATGCAACTTGTGTTGCAGCTGAACTCTTAGAATTGGGACTTGTAGGTAAGAAATGATGTATGACTGCAACAAATAGCCAACATACATATGCCGAAATAATAGCACAATTGCCACACAATCATTCAGATCTGACAGAGTTCACAGGGGACAAACTATATGAACACCAGCATCAGTCAGTTTCAAGTGGACAGAAGGCTTGCCATAATTATTCACACTGTTTTACTCAGTTTATTTGATGATTAATTTAGTTCAGTTTAGGACATGACAGCAATCAGAGTTATAGTGTGGGCAGATGCATTTCAACTGATCTGCTTCCTATGGAGGGCCAGGTTTTAGTCTTAGGAAATGTTATCTAGATCTTTTTGTACTGTCACAGATTGTCATACACTATTGTGATCAGATTATCCATATTAATACACTATTTGATAAGATAATCAGTAAACCATTATAAAACAATCTAAATGACAGGACTGCCTGTCATCCAGCTTTATACTGATTAGGATCCATGGATATAGAGTTGCTAATCAGCTAGCTCATTCATTTCAATAAAGCTATTTTTTTCACAAATTACTGGCCCATAATTACTTTGGGAATTCTAAATAATATTTCTGAGATCTTTTTAACAGTACAGAAGCAGCCTTGCAAATGAAACAAAAAAGTACCAATTAGATTGAAATGAAATTTATGTCACAGTGACTTAAGTGAATTCTATGAAAGTTAAATGCTGGCTGGGACAGAGAAACACAAACTACAATATACACATCAGTTGATACAAATAAAAGAATATCATATTAGGACACATTTTAGAGAAATGTCTTGATGATAACCAACTGCTTTTTATCATCCAGTTTTGCATCATATAACCAAAGCTACTGTTTACTTAGTCCTGATTAAGATACTAAATTATTAGATTCATTTATGTAAAATCAATATTTTTATGGCAGTGATGATGGCAAGACGTATAGATGGTATGGATACAAAAAGGAGGAGAGAGAAAGGTTATGAACAAAAAGGGAAAAACAAGAAAAGTAAACTTTTAGTCATAATTTCAACTTAAATTATACTGAAATTGAACAATAAAAAAGGTGTGCCTATTTTTAAAAATAATAAAAAGAAAAGAAAACAGTGGGGGGAAAAAAGAACATTGAAATGACTGAATGAATATTAAAAACATTATCTGAGCTGAACAGGTAATCATCAGTGAATGTAGATCTCACCCTCATTAAGTCAAGAGAAAGGAACCTGAGTCCTTAGATTTCTCTTGTTATGCTTTGCTTAAGTAGAGTGAGAAGACTTTTATATACTGTTGAAAGGGACCTTAAATGGAGTAGGTGTCTAAATTCCATTAAGAATGGATGTGTTCATTCTTTCGAACACAATTATTCTTTTGAGGGAATTTCCTAAACAACAATAGTTTCTTAAAAGATACTCATTAAAACTTGAGATAAAATGAAAATAAAAGCAGAAGAGAGAATTTTGTACAACATCTCTAGATGTATAAAAGTCATAAGTTAAATGAGGTCAGAGATCCTTGGTTTATTTACAGAGAAAAGAAAGGTCTTTTTTTATTGGAAGAGAGCTGTATCCCTTTAATGAGTCACAGATCGGCTTGACATTCCCCTTAAAGCATCTGTAACAGGCATTGTAGAACTTTCCTTCCAATGATGCTGTGGTACTAAGGGGACATAGCACGTAAGTACAACAGGAAAAAACCTAGGGTGTGTCTACACAGCAGAATGCAGTGCTTTGTAAATAGCTCATTTGGGGCTAACTTAGTTATCTCAGTTCCTAGAAGTATATCACTGTGTTAGCACAATAGTCTGCTTGGCTTATTAACTGTGTGGAGAAGCCATACTTATCCTTTCAGACTATATCCTCATTAAGTGAAAAGATGCATTTAGGAAGAGCTTAGTGAACACCAGCTGGCTATGCCTACTTAACAACTTTACAGTCAATACAACTAACGCTAACACACAGAACAGCAGGTGGAGTGCATGCAGATAAATGAGAGAATAAAATTCTGTGGGACACAATACAAAATAATAAATGGCACATTTACTTAGTCATTCCTTTTGCCCACTTATTATGTGAGAACCCTGGCTTCTGTTAGTTCTGGAGGACAAAATAAGGATGATAAAACTGGGCTGCTTTATTCTCAAATTCCTTGTTTTCAAAGACATACAAAAAACTAGAACGCTTGGTTCCAAAACGATACCTTTTATTAGACCAACTGGAAAATGGCAAGAAAACTGTCCTTTTCTGCAAGCTTTCCAGATCAAAGTTTTTATCATAGTTTTTAGTTGCAGACTTACATATATGATCAATTGCTATTCTGTAAGGGCATCAAGCAAAACTAGCCAGCTTCAATTCTATGTTAGCTAAGTTTCTAAGAGAGTACAGAAAGACATAAAAAGAAAGTTACATGTTATCCTTAGACCATACTAAGGGGACTTAAAATGTGATCATCTGAAAGTTAAAGCTCATTAACTTATACTAAGTGCTCTCTGAGTGTGTCAAAGATGTGCCACTTCAGACAAAGGTTAACTCTGGGGCATGTTACCTAGCTCATGTTAGGGTAACTTCAGTCTGCTCCGGAAAGAAAATCAACAATTTCATAGAATCACAGAAAATTAGGGTTGGAAGGGACCTCAGAAGATCATCTAGTCCAACCCCCTGCTCAAAGCAACACCAGCCCCAACTAGATCATCCCAATCAAAGCTTTGTCTAACCAGGTTTTGAAAACCCCAAGGTTGGAGCTTCCACCACCTTTCTGGTTGACCTGTTCCAATGCTCTCTCATTCTAGGATGCACCACTCCCAGAGCAAAGATAGAGTTCAGGTATCCCGGCTCCTATAAATTAGTATGGTATATATTAAGCATAACATATAACTTCACCCTTATTTACAAATCCATTTCCACAACACTCCTACAAAAATACAGCAGACCTGCTTGTGAAATGTAATTAATAAAACACAATTTCAATGACAGAAAATAATCCAATTTTTAAGTCTAGTGCTTTTTCCTCTACTCCTATTTTGGCTTCATTTAATAAGCATTTTTATGGCTGAACATTTACAGCCATAAAGAAAGTTATCAGTGAAGTCAAGTTTACAATCCAGGAATGAGGTGTTCCCAATATCACACACATTCCTCCAGATAAGTGGTTCTCAACCTCTTTATGTACTGGGCACTTGTCCATAACTTTTGTGAATTGAGCAGCACTCCATTTTATCATCTATTTAATACAGTGCTTAGTTCCTTTCACAGGGGCCCAACAGTGGAAAGGCAAGGGGAGAAGGAGCAGCTGGGCAACAACAAAACTGTGCGTATCTCCTTACACCCCATGGCACCTTTCAAAGGATCTTACAGCACCCCAGGGTGATACAGATTAAGAGTCACTGTCAATGACACAGTTTGAGTCACAGATTAAGAGTAGCTGTTCTGGATCAAGTATACCTTTTTTGACTAATCACTATGCACAGTATCCTTAAAATTAATGAAGAATGAAAAGCTTACATCAGCCTTCACATTGATTGCAAAGATAAAATTACAATTAAAAAGCATTGAAAAAAAGATAATGAAGAGATTCCATCATGCTAAACCCACGATAATTGCTATCTATTTTCCTTCCCTGTGGAATTCAGCAATCTTCAGAAGTTAGAATGGGATTATGTCCATCACTGGTCACACAGTGATAGATTTAATAGCTGTTTCACACAAATTATTTTACAAATATGTTTCTTTGTTGTTGTTTTTTTTTAAATAACAAGGAAAAATGACAAACCAAATGCATTAATTGTGCAGGCTGATCTATGTATGTGTTATCCCTCAGGAATTATGGAAGTAATAAAGATAATTCAAGCATTATCTTTCTTACTGTTTGAATCCTAAGTGGTTATTAGTACACATTACTTCATTTTTAGAAGAAATCTTTCTTGAAGAAAAGATATAGTATAACAGTAGAATTATCATTGAGTGATTGTATTTAAATGTTGCTAGAATTGATAAAAATATAGAAGCAATGTGTTATTAAATAACAAATGCACAGCTGAGTTTATCAAAGTATCTAATGCTTGGAGATCTTCAAGTTTGCTTCTCGAAATTATTTACCAACCCCATTTCCCAGAGACATACAAGTGAAAATTAAAAGTAATAAAGGCCCTGAAGGTCCACTATAAAAGATAATATAATGCCAATCTAAAAAAAAAAAAAAAAAGAGGTTTTAATTGAAACATGAATTACTCCATTTTTCCTAGAACCTTAAAACTTTTTTTGTATGTAGCATAATGGCTCACTGCTCTTAAGTGTATAAGTCTATAGTGCAACAGGGTGATTCAGGAGTATCAAACTTATGGCCTGTGGACTGGATCTGGCCCATGGAGCCGTATGATTTGTCCTATGTGTCACTGGATTGGCACAAGCCCCACATGCTTACCTTCATGAAGCATGCCACTCCCCACAGCTGGCCCTATGCACAATTTGGAAACAATCTGGATCAGTCCATCCAGGAACAGCATACAAGGATGGTCTTGTGCACAGGGCATGCTGGGCCACCTGCACATGCAGTATGCAGAGCCAGCACAGGATGTGTCCGGCCCAGGATGTGTCCTGCCAGCACAGGATGTGTCTTGCCCACAGAGTGCCAGCTGAACTGACACTGGACATAACACACGGAATCTTGGTGGGTTGTATGAAATGGCCCAGATCAGCCCCCTGTACCACCTATAGAACTGGGCCCATCCTGCGCACCACAAGCTGCATGTGCCCCATGCCCATGTGCTGGCATGTGCCCCGCTACCTTTCCATAAGGATATTTATGGTTAAACACTGGGTTTCTGTTTTTCCATATGTACTATAAAAGTTTTAGTTCCTGAAACCAAGAATAATTTTTGTCATCCTTAAGATAGTGATTTACAATGGAAGTTTCTATCCACCATTGGAGGTATGATACTTAGGTGTACACATTATCACCTAAAAGAAATATGCCATTGATGATCAGCTGCTAGTGCATTTTAATGGATGGAGAGTAGCAGAATAACAGAGTCATATTCTGTACCCTTATTAAGTTGATGTGTTAGATGTGTTGACTAACAAGCTTGTGTACTAATAACCACTTAGGATTCAAACAGTAAGAAAGATAATGCTTGAATTATCTTATAATTATCACTATAAGATGATTAATGTAGTCTGTTGAGTAGGAGGGCAAGGTAGCAATATCAGAACAAAAAACAAGCTGATATATAACCAGAAGCAACTGCAAGGACCCAAGCCCAAACTGAACACCTGTCCATGGACTTAAGCAATGTTTAAACTATTTTATGAATGTTCTGAAAGGACTGTTTCATCTGGTTTTTGTTGGTGGTGTTTGTGCCTCCACGTGTGCAACACTAAAATAAAGTTTATGTTCTATATTCTAATGAACTGTGTATTCAAATTTAGAAAAGGTGTCAGTTGCTAAGGATCAAGTTTTGCTTGTAAATTACATCAACAATTTCTCCTTAACTATGCCTAACAATGACTAACTTTCAATATATAAATGTGAAACATTCTAATACAACCTTGTGAAAATCTTAATCAAACCTATCTTTTAAATGGTTGGACCCTGAGGTATGGCTTTAGTTATTTCTGGGATAAATCTTAGCATAATCACGGTAAAGGGTTTGTGTATAGAGTTTATGTGTAGCTTGATAAGTTCTTGATAACAATGCAAGGATAACTGAATATATAGGTGGATGTATGTTCCAGTTTGGCTGCTTTTACCTAAAATTCTAAGTACTGACTGGTATGGAATAAACTCATAGTGAACCCCAACTTCCAGTCACTTCAGAGCAAACCTTTAAAACATGAAGTGTGTCTGTGGCTGGTTGTTTCAGAATTCTGTATTTCAAAGGTGGCCATTCTTAGTCGAGCATTATTTCTAACTGATCGTTTTGTTTAGGTTGTCAATGCAGAAATCACTTACAGCAGATGACAATAAAATACATCAGGTAAAAAGGTTTGGGCTTACCAAAAGAATATTTCATGTCAACAATTAAACTGACTGTTGGGACACAAGGGCTTCCAGACTGTTTTCCTTTTGTCTGTGAATTGAAAACATGAAATGTCAGAGGAGGTAGGATCATCCAAGACAGTTAAGTTCTGTTGACCAAGTCAGAGAAGCATATTTCAGCTGCTTCTTCCTATGCCAGCTCCTTTGTCTCCTCTTTTTGGCTTGAGGATTTTTGTGAGATGGGATGGAAAGAATGAGGAAGTTTTTAAACAATGTCTGTACTTCTCAATTTCAGCTGGCAGTCATTAGGGCCACTAACAACTTTTTTGCCCATGAGACAGTTCTGTGGATGCAGCTCCAAATGAGTCTTGTCTAAGCAGAAATGTGCAGTTACTCCAAAATTATTGCTAGGCTGCACAATACAATTTGGAAAATGATTTAATTGACACAGCTTAATTTGGAAGATGAATTAATTGAAGGATGAGTTTCCTTTTATTTATTTATTTATTGCATAGAAAGTCCCTCTGAAAGGCTTATATAAATGAAATTTGAACACTTGACTTTCGCGCCTTTGAGTTGCTAATAAAATCTCTCATGCTTAAATTGTTCTGGTTCTTCTTTTTCAGGAATAGGAAGCATTTTTAATACTGAAAATCACCTAATAGATTAGCAGAGAATCAATATTTGTAAAAGAAGAAAGGTGATGCTTGGTAAAAGCTTTCCTTTTCCCCTTCCATGGATGAATACAGATTGAAAGGAAGTTTCAGCATGAATTGTCATACATCACTATGTCTTGTGCTGACAATGGTTCAGCTATGGCCTTGCTTTCTAAGTACACAAACGCATGCCATCCAGAATACAGACCAACCTTTTTCAGCAGCCCGGAGAGTGAAACGTGGTTGGGTGTGGAACGTATTTTTTGTGGAGGAGGAAATGAACTTAACAGAGCCTGTCTATGTTGGTCAGGTATGTTAACACTTCTGTGATTGCTGCAGTCATTAGGTTAAAAATAAATTTTGAGTTAACATGTTAATTAGCATTAATTAGAATCAGATAATTTGACTTTACACAAAGCAATCCTTCCCAGTGATTTAATATTCTCTGCTCAGGGTAACCTAGGAAAATGAATTGAAATTTGTTAAAAGCCTGCACATTTGTCCACACTGGCCCTGACTGTAGAATGGGCCCCGGAGACATGGAGTTCATTGAGGGAGCAGAGACTTGTATCTACTACTGTGTGGTATTAGTATCTCATTTGTCTCAACACCAAATTCATTATGCAATTAAAAATAAAACTCACATAGTGGGTGTTGACACCAGACGTTAAAGTTCCTTCTATCTTCTGAATGAAAGCTAAGGACTCATTTATCAACATCTGGCAATTTGCTTGTGCTATTTTTGGCACTGCATAAAAGCAAGCATACTGAGTGCAATGTAGTTTACAAACAGTATTTAGATGATTTTCTATTACACTAAGTAGCAGCTGATTTACCCCTCATTAATTTTTAATGAAGCAGATTAATACTAAATCCTTTTACCACTGAGAAGCTACAGGAAACTTCATGGTTCATTAGATTAACATAGCTTTAGCACAATGAGCAATTATTTTTCACCCTCTTTTAAAAATGTGCTTTAAGATAATTTTCTTAATGAAACTTTATCACCCTCTCTGTTTATTATTATTTATCATTATTTTATTTTTTTTAAAGACAAGTAATTGTAATCTCTATATCTGGTGTCCCTTTCTGTAAGGTACTTTCTAGATGAATGAACTGAAATAAGTTTAACTGCTAATTAATGAGCACTAAAATTTAATTGGGCCCAAAGGGTAGAGTGCTCAAAATTCATTAATTACTTTTTCAGAGTCCCTTCGAAGTAACTATTGCAGAAGTATGAGGTCTCACTTCTAAAGGAGGTAGTGGAGACATGGCTTATGCTTTTGTTTCTGGAAACTCAGTTTATGAATATCGATAATAACGTCTTGTATTTTCAAGAAGTTTAAAACAATTTTCATATTCTTGCCTTTTTTATTTTTCAGTGTGCAACAGGCAAGTTAGATACAATTTTATTTGAGGATTATAGTTAATTTATTGCTGTTTAATTGTTGTCTAAATCAGCCACATTTTCTACAGAAAAGCATATGCTCAGCTGTCAGTAAGTGAAGTGACAGTCTAAGATCAGCTGGTGACTTCTTAGTAAATAAGACCCTGCAGGAAACGATATCAACAAGAGCCCAAAGACAGACTGCCTCTGTTATTAGCTGTCACTTGTTCCAGTTCACAACTCCTCTTGATATACCACACAATGAGACCTTATTCTTTCTGAACTTTACTTTTTTTGATCATTTCTTTCTAGTTCTCCAAACATCCTCATTTATTTAATATTTATTTATGAATGAATACTGACTTCAGCAAGCACGTTTTTGAAAAGGAATGTGTCCATAAACATAACTCGAGACATATTAAAGCAACTATCTAGCCTTTTGGGCCCAATTCTCCTTTCTGTTAAAAAGGGATTCTTTTGTGAGACAGTTCTGGCTTAAAGAAATGTATATATTTATAGTGTAAAGAAACCTTAGCATAAATAAAAAAAAAATGTTCTTTGTACATATTTGCAATTTTTTTTAATGATAGAAAGAATCTAATCTCCAAGCAGCATAGTCATATCAATATATACAAATCTTCTGGCCAGAATTACTTAAAAAGCAGTCATAGCACTAGAATATAAAACATTGAGACTATCTTCCTTTTTTGACAGCTGTTTTTTTCCGTGTTCTAAATTTTATAACTTGCTTGGATCATCTAGAATTTTTTTCTGCCTCACAGGAATGTGCAGTTTACTTTCTGTTAGGGATGGTTGGAATATTTTTGATGAAACTGAAACTTTCTAAGATGATATATTGGATTCATTGGCCAGGAAAAAAACTGGAGAGAAGTGAAAATATACTGTTATTTTCTATAGCCTGGAGATTACAGCATTAGACTAGTATGGGGAAAGGTTGTTTGTACTTTGGCTGATTCAGAGTGTCCTGGGATGAAGACCTCTGCCGTAACTCAGGCAGAAGGGGAAGTTGAATCAGTGTTCCTTATGATTTAGAACAGTAGAGCTCAACTTTTTAGAATGGTGGGTTAGGTGCTTGCAGTGCAGGAGAGGGAGGAAAGTGATTGCCTGCCATGTAGAAGGAGATAGAGCAGGGAGAGCTGTAGAGAGGATCAGCAGCATGGCATAGGTCAAGGACGTGGACAAGCTGGGCTAAGCTTCTTGTCATGGATCCCTTCATGGGTCAGATTCAGTCATGCTGGGGGCAAAATCCAGCCTATGGGCCATAGGTTGAGCAGCACAGTTCTAGACAGCCTAGAACACCTTACCCACCCACAGCCACATTCTGAGTAAAAGGGAACAAATATTGTGCTGAAAACTAATATTTTTTTTTAATGTTTGAAAGAGTGGTTTTGTTCTGTTGTAGAACTAAACCAAATTTTGAAATCACCAGATGCCAGGATATGAAATTGTTGTTGTCTAGTTAGGGCCATGGCACATGTTACACATAGGATATGTTGACTGCACATAAAATGCAAGAGTATTCACATTCAGTCAGTAAAATATCTGTTAGGTGCCATCATACGATCGGCCTGGATCATATGATCGGATGATTCAGGCTGACCTGGACAGGCTCAGCAAGTGGGCGGATGAGAATCTGATGGTGTTCAACGCCGATAAATGCAAGGTTCTCCACCTTGGGGAAAAAAAACCCGCAGCATCCTTATAGGCTCGGCAGTGCTATGTTGGTTAGCACTATGGAAGAAAGAGACTTGGGGGTCATCATTGACCACAAGATGAACATGAGCCTGCAATGCGATGCTGCGGCTAGTATAGCGACCAAAACTCTGGCTTGCATCCATAGATGCTTCTCAAGCAAATCCCGGGACGTCGTTCTCCCCCTGTACTCGGCCTTAGTGAGGCCGCAGCTGGAGTACTGTGTCCAGTTTTGGGCTCCACAATTCAAAAAGGATGTGGAGAAGCTTGAGAGAGTCCAGAGAAGAGCCACGCGCATGATCAGAGGTCAGGGAAGCAGACCCTACGATGACAGGCTGAGAGCCCTGGGGCTCTTTAGCCTGGAAAAGCGCAGGCTCAGGGGTGATCTGATGGCCACCTACAAGTTTATCAGGGGTGACCATCAGTATCTAGGGGAACATTTGTTCACCAGAGCGCCCCAAGGGATGACGAGGACGAATGGTCACAAACTACTACAAGATCATTTCAGGCTGGACATAAGGAAGAATTTCTTTACAGTCCGAGCCCCCAAGGTCTGGAACAGCCTGCCACCGGAGGTTGTTCAAGCACCTTCATTGAACACCTTCAAGATGAAACTGGATGCTTATCTTGCTGGGATCCTATGACCCCAGCTGACGTCCTGCCCTTTGGGCGGGGGGCTGGACTCGATGATCTTCCGAGGTCCCTTCCAGCCCCAATGTCTATGAAATCTATGAAATATTGAAGTAAATTTAGGACTTCTCATGCAAGGAAGCACTCCAGATCATATTAAGTAACATGTATTCAGCTATCCTTGTATTGTCTTCATGGAACAAAGCAAACAGAGCTTGCCAATTGTTGATTCCAGCCTCAGCATTGCACCAGAGTCCTGAACTGGCTCTGGTGTAATGTTGGGACTGGGACCAACAGTCACCTGATGGCACCACACTGGAGGCTTGAACCAGCTCTGGTGCAGTGCTAGGCTAGGATTAATAATCAACAAGTTGTGCATAAGAGATCATGTTAAAAAATAGTAGTAAGCATTACCATGTGACCACTCAGAACACTTTGTAACTTTTAATACCGTACAGTAATGCTTAGTATGATCTAAATAAAATACATGCTCAGAGTCCCATGCAATAATACTCTTAGGTTTCGTTAGTAGTTGTAACAGGGTATGGCAAACCTATTGCAGTGCTAGCTGCTCCACAGTAGGCTGGAGCCCTGCTGGGGAGACAAGGCAGTGCTATAGGTAGGCTGCCAGGGAGACCATTTAGGAACCCTAATTAGAGGACACCTGTGGCCAGCCCTGTAGAGTCAATGGACTGGAAAGGGACAGGACCTGAGACAGATATAAGACTGAGCCAGAACTATGGCAGGATATGGCCCTGGAGGCTAAGAGGGAAGAGCTCTGTGGTGAGATGCCTGTTGCTGAGAGAGGGACTATGAGCATGCTATGCCTGGAGATAACAAGCGAAGAGGATGAGGGCTAGCAGCTGACTAAGTCCCAAGGCTGGTAGGAGTTACCAGGGGGCTAGAGGTTTAGTTATAGCCAGAGTGCTCATGTTTTTGGTTTGAATTTTGACAAGTGGTTTGAGTTTGGGATTGTCAGGGGAAGATGGAGGTTCACATAGTGGCTGAGGATATTAGAGTGTCTTGAGCTCTGGCAGGGCAGCCCAGGAGGGGCAGAGACAACGGACACGGGCCCAGTACAAGAAACACAGGGATCAGAGGCCCAGAGACACTATGACCAACAGGGCTCGGGCCAAGAGAGCTGGACATGAATCCATGGGCCAGGGCTAGAGGCTTGCAGCCAGAGAAAGGGGGCAGAGTCTGAGAAGGTCAAGGCCCCAAAAAGGGAGTGATCAGATAGTAACACCTGTGAGGCATGAGCATGGCTGCAGGGTTGGTTGGAGACTGTGAATAGCTTGTATTGCTACAAGTACCCTGAGAAGTAGGGTTGGGCAGAGAGGGCATACCAAGCATGAAGCGGGATTGAGACCAGTGAGGTCTGGGTGGGACTTGCTGGCTGTCAGAAGAACTAAGGACTTACCCTAGGACCCTAAGCAGACTCCCTTTCATATTGAATAGTTACATAAAGGAATGGCAGGGAAGAAGAAAGGGAAGGTACCTTAGAGCCAGAACAGAGTAAGAGTTGCATGGTCAACAGGGGGCATCACAGTCACCCCTGAAGCCCAACTTGCTACAGTAGTCCAAATTTAAAGTCATCTGAACAAGGAATTCTGGAAATGTTACCTCCTTTCCATAAACCCTCATTTCCTGACTACCATCCACAATAAATAAATAAATTACATGACATAAATATTATGTTTGATAGCATTTTTTCACCTGCACTTGGGCCATAAACTCTGGACCCTCTTCCAAATTGGTACTGACTTATCATTGATATCAATCCAAACCAGGCCCATAGCAATCTGGTAAACTAGAGATGGTCATTTATGCATATGTAGTGGGACGAAGATTCTGTGTGCGAGTCATTGTGACATTTTGCATCTGCTGACTACAACATTTTTTAGAGCTATAGAAAACTATAACTAGCTCTTTTACCTTGTATTATTCCTAACTTTGCACATAGAAGCTGCTGTTTACCTCTATTCCTCCTTGCTAATTCCATGCCCTCTCTCTTTAATGACTTCCTCAAAAAAAAAACCAAGGAAAAAATATGAAACAGATATCAGTCTTTGAAAAACAGAAAACACACATCAAGATGTCAGTTGCACCTCTTTCAGTTTAAGACTTAAGTCTGTCTTATTTGAATGATGTCCAACATACTACTGAAAATTATGCGGCCCAGTAATGAGGGGCTCTGATGTGTTTAGAGACATATGCACTTATCTTCATATGAGTTATAAGAACCTACACAAATGCTTGCACTAGTTAATACATTTATTTCTAGCACCAAAATGGCAGGTAGAATATATGAAGTTAAATAATAGAACACAATCTGTGGGATACAGCACTGCTTATAGAATGAACCATTTATTTAGTTATTCCTCATATCTGTTAACTACAGGGTAGCTATGACTGAAACACTTATAGTATGTTTCCAAATGTTCCCACCAGCTCAAAGGGGCTAAGTTTACCTTTGTAGAACAGGTTGGTGTGTACCTTAACTCTATTTTCCAGGTATGTTTACAGTAGCTGGTATTTCCTGGTTCAGAAGTTTAGTTGTTGATGTCCTTGAAGTCCTATGTGTTTATGTCCTATATGTTTCAAATGATATAAATATATACACATGCACACACAGAAGTGTGTGTATGTATATGCAAATTATTGTCCTTTGATATAAAAAAATTTAGAAAAATCTTTGAGAGTTTTTTTTCCTATATTCCCTCTTCATTATCTTTTTCATTAGTGTGTAGGCCCTGATTTAATAAGCCTTCTTATGAATATGCTTACATTCCTTGACTTAAATGCTTAGTTCGATTTTAGTTATTAAATGACCACAACTTTTCCATGGCTAATTATGCATAGTATATAGTACTTTGTTACCTCGATTAAATAATGTTCCCTATGCAAGGTCATTGGTGTTTAGTTTCAAATACAAAAAATATATACACATTTTTATTTTGTATAATTATTTTCAAATGTCATCCAGAAGAATAAATTGTTCTCTTTGGTCTTTGCAGCTGAAGTCTGATTTAGACAAAGAGGATAGCACCTTTAAATACATTTTGACTGGTGAGGGAGCTGGAAGCATTTTTACCATCAATGAGACAACAGGTGTCCTTCACGTGATACAGAAACTTGATAGAGAAAAGAAAGCCCTGTACACTCTAAGAGCGCAGGCAATTAACAGGAATACTCAGCTGCCCATGGAACCTGAATCAGAATTTGTCATCAAAGTTAAGGATATCAATGATCAAAGGCCACAGTTTTTGGATGGACCTTATGAGGCCACTGTTCCTGAGATGTCTCCAGAAGGTACAGAATGTCAAGAAGCTGGTGTTATATTTTATGCTTTGGAGGGCATTGATATTATTTAAAAATATTAATAATGTATTTTATAAAGTAGCTTTGATTTGAAGAGGTTCCACAGTGTTTAGAAATTTAAAACTTAGAAATGTACAAAGATTTGTGCATATGCTTATCTGTAAGCCCAACTGTAGTCCTACTGAACGCACCAGTGTGCTTGCCTTTGGGCAGAGAGAGGTAATTTGACAAGGTTAGTCTGAAGTCAGGCAAAAGATAGAAGGGAGGGTAAGATGAGAAATCAGTGACTAACTTTTTCAGGGAGGCATAAGCTTTTGTAAGTAATACCCAACTTCCTCAGATGATTCTGACGAAGCAAGGTGTCACATACAAAAAATTTTTGCCTCTGACAAGTTAGTCCCTAAGGGCATGTGTAGATGAAATGGGGGCCCTAAATTGAAGCGGGGGGGGGGGAGGTTAAAAAACACTGCTTCAATTTAGGGCTGATTTAAACCCCTGTCATGCACACACCCCGGTGACTTATCTGCCTCTCTGGTGGGGAGGGGAGTGTGAGCTACCGGTGGGCAGAGAGGTCCCTGGGCTGCGGGGGGACTGGTGCTTCCCTCCATAGCAGTGATGCCCTCCCCCACAGGCGACACTTGCCCACAGGCACCCAGCTTGGGTGGTCCCAGGGGACACTGCAGTCATGGAGGGAAGCACCAGGTCCCTGTGCAGCTCAGGCAGGCAGGCATGCAAGCTCCAGGGGAGGAAGGAGAAAAATCAGGCTCTCCGCTTTTCTTGGGTGGAGCCTGCTTTCCCTGGCTGCTGCCAGGCTGCCTGCAGGACCGCAGAGCTGCATGGAGCCCAGTGCTTTGTTGGAGGAGTTTTAGTTTGCTGCACCCCAAGTCATTTAAGGTGCATTACGCTGCTGAATTTCCTACAACGGCTAGAATTAATGCGCAATACACCACCGAGGCGCGGAAACACCGACACCATTAAAGCGGTGCAAAAGCATTTAGCCTGCTTTAAAGTGACGTGCACACATGCCCCTCATTTTGTCTACACATGGCCTAAGGTTCTACTCTGTTCTGTTTTGAACAGATAAGTACTTATGTCTTCTGGCTTAGGGTCCTAATTAGCAGGTATATAATGATACACAGAGCTCTTCATTCACCACACAAGTCATCCCTAGGTTTGAAAATGGCAGTCATTTATTAACAAGACCTAGCAACATAGCATACCTTATTCAGGTCAAGCAGAATACAAAGGAGAACTGAAGGTGAGATAATGAAATGCTTGCATTTAAATTAGGGTAGGGCACCACACTTCTACTCTTTCAAATAGTTCTACATGTGATCTTTACTGGCAACAGCCTATCAGTCCTTCTGGTGTATATCCATGTCCAATAAGGAAGGGCGTGGGTCAAGGAAAAGAAGTAAACTTTGAGGGACTATGATTTCTATTAACTCCAAGTATATATAAGTATATAAATAAGAAGTGATCAGAAAATTATTGAATATACCTCCTTCAATCTATGCTGACTCTGCATAGGGATTAAAGCATAGTCCTTGTTATACCCTATGTGACATGCATTGACCTCCCCTATAAATTGAACAGAAAGGGGTCTTCTTCAAATCACCAGCCATCAGCATTGTCTCCAGAAGAATAGTGACAGAGTTTTTGCTTGCCCTGAAGTAACAGTGTTTTTGCCATGCCGGTGCAGTCTTTAGACTGATGAACCTGCTTCCTCTCCCAGCTAATTTCTTTCTCTTTGGAATGAATTATGCCCAAGGAATGTAATAAAGAGAAAGTCCCTTAATTCTGTAAGCATGGGGGGGGCTGGAATATTGCCTTTCTTGCGAAAGGAGCACAAAAATGGAGGCTCTTGAAAATAATGTGTACTTCTCTCTCTGATCCTGCATTAGGAGTAGAGAGAATCTGGGGTGGATTTTGGCATCTTATCATCACATATAAGAATCAAAAACACCCTTCTACTTAAAAAAAAATAGAAAATGAAAATATCTATAACCTGATCATTCTATCTCCAAATTATTGTCTCAAAAGTTTGGAAAAATTGGATTCTTTAATTTTGGGTTTTTTTGGAGAGGTTTCATTAATCTCTTTGATTTTTATTTCCTTCCCTTTTGATTATTTCCATTGCAAATAACATTGAAAAGAAATCTAAATAGCGTACTAGTTAAAACTGTGTGAATTAATGAGCTCATTACCGCAATAGCATCAGTGATCATAAAAAGTAATAAAAACTCTGCATCATTCAGCATTACCCACTCGCTGTTAGGGCAGATTCACTGAATCTGTCATGGAGAGATGTAAACTATCTCTTCCTGTGCCAGCTTGTTTTTTTACCTTCCAAGAAAGCAAGTTTATTCTGGGGGGGCTAGTGGGCGGCCAGTGCAGTGTCACTTGGTGAGCAGCTTCTTTCTACATCCATAGCTCTAGAAGACACTTTACCACCACCAACTGAAACTACTGAGGAGAGCTATTTAATCAGTCTGTCTCCCAGGCACCCAGGTTATATTCAGCTTTTATTAATTATGATTATCTGTATAGGCTGGGACCTCCACTGTCATGGCTTCCTACCTTGGCAGCCTTTTTTTTCCACACAGTCTCTCTCCTCCCTATATGCCCTCTTTAGTTTTTCTGGAAGGCAGGCATAAACCTAAGAGGAAATGGTACTTACTCTATAAAACAGCATTAACACATCCTGAGGATATGACACAATCATATAATTTTTCAGTGACCTACAGATGGATTTAGTCCTGAAAGCTTCCCTCCCAATAAGCCTCAACCTTTAAGGGTAACAATGTAGTTTTGTCTCCAAGGGAATAAACTTGGCCTCTTGGTATAACCTACTAACAAGGATACCAGTTAAGGCCAATTGTAGAGGTAGTTCTTCTATGTAGACACTTTTTCCCTAGAAACTTATCTGAAATCATCAATAAGTAGTCAGTTACTACTGACCTGAGCCAGATATAATCTGACAAGCTAAAAATTAAAAATTCAAAAACCTGTTCTAATCCCCTGAGACACCTACTATGTATTTTCATTTCTAATACATCATGGACTTCTAGCATAAGTTTAATTAAAGCAATGAAAATTTTCTTTTTTTCCTAAAATACTCCGCTAAGATTATATAAGAGATTCTTGTATTCAGTAATAATGCTGGGAAATTTTATATAGATTATATTATATGTATAATATTTATTTATATATGTTTATATAGTTAAATATTATATATTAATTTACATATAATACAGTATATATATAACATTTTCCAGCGTTATTACTGAATACAAATATCTCTCATATAATCTTAGAAGAATATCTTAGGAAAAAAGAAAATGTATGCATGTGTGCCTGTGTGTGCACGTACACATTATATATCACACACACACACCAGAAGAAACCACAATGAGCATGATGAGACTTAAAAAGAATCAAAATTCCCTGTATGCTTTCTTTGCAGAGACAGGTTGTTGAGCTTGCTGAAACAATAGAATTTATGACCTTCTGATCATCCAGTCATGTATGTGAATCATGGTCAAATCCTGCCGTTTTTTGGGACACCCACACGTGTCAGCTTCCCCTGTTTTCACTATAGTGCTGTGGGAAACCGTGGGGCATTGATGATATGGTCACATCAATGTTTATACCCCACTGATTCCCTTTGTTTCTTTTACACCCAGTTATGGTATGGCCTTCCACTTTTTACACTAGTTATATTGACAGTAAAAACTGTATCTGAGTGCAGAGATAACCAGTCTTGCTTCAAACAAGTTAGCTAGGGAACTGGAAGCAGTCTAGCCAAAACAACACAAGACTTTGCACAGAACTTACCCTATGCCTCACTTTTTAGCATGTGCACCTGAAAGCAAGGTACAGCAAGCATATCTGAGGATCTGAATCTATTTCTCCATATTAAAAAACATCAGTCTTGAAGGTGGGTATACTAACCTACCAGCCCAGTAGAAATATTTGGCATCCATTGCCTGTCAGTTGAGCTAAGGCTATTAGTTTGCTTATCTCTTCTAGCCTAGGATTACTTCAGATGAGAATTTCCCTAGGAATATTTTTTGTTTTCCCCCTTGCACCATGCCAGAAATTTGTGTGACATCAACAATCAATCTCTGAACCTTCAGATGTTGTCATCACCTAGTGAGCATATAGCTTTGGGGAAAACTGTTATCTGTAAGCAGATATTATGCAAGTAGCAAGGGAATAAGATGAGAAATGACGCCTAGACAATCACACATTGCTTCCCTTAGTACAAACACAAAATCTGGCCCCTACAAAATTAACCCAAAGTTAGGTTGAAATATCAACATCTATATTTATATGACTACACATTTGCATAAATTTTAGTATGCTTTCACAGCTTGCCCATATTTTCATCATTTGAATTTTATTAGGGTTTTATATGCAAGTGCCATAGTAAATGAAAAGTGTATCAGTAAATGGACTCTTCTAGGAGTACAAGACTATGGTTTTCCCTCAGGCATTTGGTATGATTTTACATAAAGTATCTCTCATATAGCAGTTACATTTCTACAAATGTAGTATATTTGATACAGTGATTAAAAGTCACCTACAATGATATATCTATACTTAACATGTTCAGATATTTGAGGCCTCAGTTAGAAAAATGAATACATATGTCCCATATAATTCTCCAGTAGCTTATCTAATGTGCTGCAATATGTAAATGACACAGGAATGTTTTACATCATAGTTCAAAACTAAGGCTACAAAAGCAAAGAAGAAATCTGAAATGGCAGTCAGGTGGAAAAAAAAAGCAGTTTCCCCAAGTTTGATTCTACTGTGGCATAAAACAAATTTATTATGCAGAAGCAATAGTTTCTGAGAACATAACATACGTTTTTAATGTTGAAATGCCTATCAAAACTGCACTTTGGACAATGTTCGAAGACTACAAGCATATTCAGTTAATGTTCGTCTTCAGTATCCCAAGGTCAGGGCCATTGTCCTTTAAATATATCCATTTTCACATAAATGATAAGTCTCATAAATGGTATCATAATTCTGAGCAATAGCCATTAGACCATTTCAGTCCTGTAATATCATCTTAAAAATGTGTAATTTAACTGGTACAAAGTATGTCTTTTTACATGCTCTTTTAGTTTTTCCCTAAGCAAAGAAATCCTTTTTACTTGTTTTCACAAGTTAAAAACATAATATTAGCAGTTGCAGCTTTTTATAATTGTTGCCTAACTGCCCAGGTCAGTGTGCTTATTGAACCACGGTTACATGCAGGCAACTGTTTGCTTTTCTTACTATGGGTTAAAGTTCATAAAGAAATAGCTTTCATTCAGGGTTAGAACTTCAAAACTGGGAAGGAAAGTACCTTTAGATATAGTCATGAGATGATAGTGGCCTGCCACCTAGCACTCAGTCAATATTTAATTCAATGGTTACTATCAGAATTGCAAGATTACCATTCCCAGGAAACCTGAGAAGCCAATTTCCCCCAAAAGAAATCGAATTCTTTCACATTCACATTATATTCAAAATTTGAGGTTCAGGCTGGAGAGTAGCTTTTGCTCCTCCCTTGTGCCTGTTTTCTTTTTACTGGATTTCTACTACTTGTTTACTTTTCCTATTGTACCCAGCTTCTGGGCTTATTTAAAACCACCTGAATGTCTCTTAAACCATACCCTACAAAAGCCAATAAGCAACCAAAGGGAGCTTGCAATAAGGATAACATACTTTATTACAACTTCAGATGTTAATTTCCAGCACCATTCATAGAATATGAAACAGAGCACATCTACACATGACCCTGACTGTGAGATTGTTACTGAGGAGTCCTGGTGGTGCAGGACATAGCATCTTGTGTAGATACACCCACAGGAATTTAACTAAAATAAGGCCCATAAGGCTTTAACATTAATATCACAGTCAGGTAAATAACCTCTTTTTCTATTAATTTAAATCCCTGATCTATTAAATAAAATCCCATAAAATGGCACATATTTGAATTTTACTGATTGCAGTTTTGTTCCTGTCTCAGAGATAGCATCAGTCACATTTCTATCAATCAGATTATCCAAAGTGGTAGCTTTCTTCAACACTATCATGTAATTACTTCAAAAGGAATGAATTATTTTCATATTATAGTACTTAGGGTGATTTTCATATGACTTGGAGTAACTAACTTGAACAGATCTCTGGCGACCTTTAGTTTCTAGACAACACTTTGTTTTGAGTTGAGTTTAGTGCCCATGTTTCCTTTACTCTTTAGTCGTATTTGAAATATACACTTTGTTGTTTGGAAACTTTATAATGATTGATTATAATCTGCATAAGGTATCTTAAAAGGTATCTTATAATCTTAAAAGGGATAGATAGATAGATAGATAGATAGATAGATAGATAGATAGATAGATAGATAGATAGATAGATAGATAGATGTAACAGTAGCCTGATATTAAAGTAACGTTCTGAGGTTTGTATTCTCCCTTTGTTCCAGACACACTTAAAGTGAAAGGCAAATGAATATCTATTTCCTCCAGACTAGCCAAGTTGTAGAAGAAGTCTTTACTCTAGTGACAGGGGGCCATCCAGAGGCTGATCACAGTGTCAGTCCATCCACGTGTCTAGGGCAGTGTCACAGAGCACTGAGGTGCCCTGCTCCCAAAGAGGGGAAACTGCTAGAGCTTCCTCCCTAGTAGGGAATAAGGAGCCCAGCTGTAGGTTGCCGAGGCAACCAGGGAAGGCCAGCTGACCAGAAGGGGCAGTGCCTGGCTCCCTTATACACCCTAGGGGCTGGGGCCAGAGGCAGTTCCCTGCCAGCTGCCAAAGAGGAAGGAGCTCTCTGCCTTGGGAGAGAGGGGAAACCTGATACAGGAGCTGCATCCAACATTGCAGAGAGTTAAAGGGTCACTGGTAGGACCAAATGTTGTTAGGGCCAGGTGGCTTCTGTTTATGTTACAGCCCAGGAGCTTGTGTTTTGTTGTTGTTACAAGACCGGTGGTTTGGGTGAGGCTATAAGGGGTTGGAGGAGGCCTCATAGGGGACTCACAGTGGAGTGTGAGGACCCCAGCACCAGTGAGGGTGTAGCATTCGGGGTGCATAAACCCCCAGCCCCAGAGCGGGTGCAGCATTACGGAGAAGGCCTCAGAGCGGGGGTAGCATTACGAAGAAGGCCCCAAAGAGGGGCAGCATTACTGAGAATCCCTAGAGAGGGGGGCAGCCTTACTGAGAAGCCCAGCGCGGGCACAGTGAGCCCCAGAGATGGGGCAGTATTAGTGAGAAGCCCAGTGCGGGCACGGTCAACCTCAAAGGGGGGGGCAGCATTGCTGAAAGACCCCAGAGAAGGGGCAGTGGCTGAGAAGTCCCAGTGTGGATGCGGAGGCCCCAGAGAGGGGGCAGCATTGTTGATCAAAGGAAGGAAGGCCCGGAGAGGACAAAGAGGGGCCAGATTGTGATAAGGCCGAGACATAATGGCTATTCCATCGACGAGGTGTGGACTGCGGTGTAGGGGAGGAAATGAAGCCGCAGATAGCGCCCCCTGGCAGCGAGGCAGTACAAGGGCAGCCTCCCGCTAATTAACATCAATTAATTAATTAACAGCAAGGCATGGCAGGCGAGAAGGTGGGAGGTTGCCCCAGGAACAGGTGTGCAGGCCACATTTTAGCTCGGCCCAGAGCAGATACCTGTTACAGGCAGTCTGCCCTACCTAACTCGCCTGCTATGCCTTTGATGTAATAGAATTGATGTTTCTTAGGCAGGAGGCTACCCATTTGATACCCTAATGCCAATGGTGTGATACACGGCTCCAAACCTCCCCTTTAGCATGTTCCATGTCTCACAGATTGTATCCAAATTACTATCCACTATTACTCCCCTGTCCCTTAACTGGGCCACACACAGCCTCTGGCCCAACTTGACCTCAGGCATCCTTTAAATGTGCTTGGGATACATGCCCTCTCACTGGGGTCTCAACTACAACAATTCTGGTGTAATCCTTCAGTCCCCCTAGAGCCCTACTCTACACAGCTGCCAGATCTCACTATGCCCCCTCACTGGGACCACTGTTGCATCCCTTCACTGTGGCTTCTGGGCCTTATGCCCCCCCAGGCCTCTGGTCCCTGTAGGTGGACCTCAGCCCTGTCGCAGGCCCCACTCAAAGGGTCTGGATCCCACCTCAAGCCCCATTCAGTGGACCTGGGCACCTGTGCTTTTCTGTTGGGGTATGCTCCCCTAGCCTTTGCCCTCCATAGGGTATCCACAAAGCAGTGGGAGCTAAGGCTTTCTGGCACTCCACACTTGCCTTTCACTGGGGGAGGGCACAGGTGTGGCACTTCCTGGAGAATGCCATGCCACAAGCAGTCCTATCACACCATCCAACCCCAGCAATGTGTAGTTTTAGGTCATTCCCTAGGACCAGGAACCTCCTCCATCCCCATAGTTCCTACCTTTGCCCTCCAGGTGTTCTGGGAGCAGCAGTATTCTGGCCAGGAGATGTTGTCCCTTCAGTTCCCTGCAGCAACTGTCAGCTTTATTGCTCAGGGCCTGCTCTTATTTTCCAGCAGCCAGGCCCTCCTCCAATCAGGTGGCCTCCTGATGGCCATGCGACTCTGTGTCATTGGCACTGCTGTCACCTGCAGGCTGCTGTTCTGTCTGCTCAAGACCTTAAAGTGATAGGCACCAAAGGTTCCCTGCCACAACTCTGATAAATTTCTAATAGATGTTTTAATATCAAGAGAGCAGTGTTTATTTAAGCAACATATTTAGAGTACATACTGCATTTTAAACCAGGGCCCCCAAATCTCTGGAGAATTTTTGTCCAAATATTTTTCATTTCAAAATGAAGATTCAGGTTGACTGAAACATGTCATGACTTCAGAAAACAAAACATTTCATTCATTTCTTTAATTCAAAATGATATTTCATTTTAAAATTTACTTCAACTTTATTTTAAAACATTTTTTACAAAAGCTCAACACAAATATTTCATTCTACAGAAGATTTTATTTCAGTTTTTGGGTTCGCCAAAGATTTCAGACAAAAACAAAAACATTTCCCCTCATTTATCAAAATTACTATCACCTCAAAATGTAATTTTCCCACTTTAGTTATGATAGGTAATAATGTGTTCATGTTGGAAAGTCATAAGAAGGTGCTCTTTCTCCTGTTGTTCCTTACATGAGGCAGGTGAGAAATAATATTAAAGTCATCATTATAAAATAATTTGCTGAGAAATATTCCCTTTGCAAAGATACCCTCATTGACAGCTCCAGGTGGATCCTGCCAATTTTAGATCTAGGACATAACCAAATCCCAATTAAAGATGAAATTATGTTCTGCAGATTGATTCTGCTATTTCTTTTGCAGTAGGGGCAGCTCATTAAAAGACCGAGAATATACAAAAAACTGCTATCAAATTTTTCTTGTATTTCCTGGCTGATTTACTTGTTAACAGTTTATTTCTTTCAGCCATGCTTCAGGCCTGCTGTTGATATAAACTTTTTGTTTTGTGGTCATATGGAGAACTTAAATAAAATATCTTAAAGCATATTCAAGGTGGAAATCTCTTAGTTTCCTATTCGTAGAACATAAATTAGAAAAGCCAATGAGAAAAGACAGTACTTACAGTTAAATAATAATTCCATTAAAATTCACAAGATAGTGTTTGGTTTAATCTAAATTAGAGAGGAGAAAGTAATTTTCTTTTTTCTGTTTCTGTGCCTATTTTTGCAACATACAAAATTTGCTTCCTATCAATAATTAGACACTTGACATGATTTTAAGAAAGGTGCTCTGTGTAATGATGAAATAATATATATTAAATTAGGTGAATAAAAGGAAAACAGTATACAACTGAGTAAAAGAGAAATACTTTAATAATGGTTAAAATCCAAGATAGGTTTATTAGTTCATTTGTATAAACTTCTTATTTATATGCACTTGCTTTTCAGGTACTTCTGTTATACAGGTAACAGCCACCGATAGAGATGATCCTTACTATGGATACAATGCACGTCTGCTTTATAGTATAATTCAAGGGCAGCCCTATTTCTCTGTGGAGCCAAAAACAGGTATTGTTATGTATACCTGACATTTGTTCATGAACGTAAAATATCTAGGTGCCAGTGACAGATTTGAATAAATAGTCATTTTATTTTGTCAAACAAGGAGAAATATAATTTTCTCAAATGAACTCATCATCCTACCTCCTTATGTCGTTGGCCTATAATGTTGTCTACAACTGGTATTTGAATGTCTTCAAATTTAGGGCAGATCCTATTTCACTCAATGGAAAGCCACCCATTAATTGGGCTATTTCTGAATCAGGTCTTTAGGGGTTATTTGGAGCCACTGGGCACATCTCTATGAGCAGGAACATGCATTCCTGGGGACAGCCAGCAGCAGCACATATTTATACTGCTGCTAGTTGTCCCTGGAGAACATTCTGCATGTACGCTCTGGCACACTGCAAGTTGCCCTGGGTGGGGTAAGGGAGGCTGGAGCCATCACTGGGCTAGGCCCAGCAGCCATACCTGGAGTCCTGGGGGCCTCCCAGTGCTCTAGCAATGGTGATCCAGGCACACAGAGCCTGGCAAGCAGCCTGAGCATATCTCTGGCTGACCAGGCTCAGGTGCTGGCTGGCACATACTGCAGGCACATGCTCCATACTCTTTATTTTAGCGGTGGGGGGGTTGACACTGGGATCTCCCAGTGTCAAAAAAACCTACCATGCTGCAAATTAGCAGTGCAATGAGCACCTGCATGTGCAGTGCATATTGTTTGCAGTGCTGCAGACAGGTCTGAAATACTGAAAATTGCATTCCATGGTCATCTGAATGTGCCCACTAGGTCAATGGAATAACTCACAGTGGCTCGATTTAGATTGGACTCATGGTCACCTTACTTCAGTGAACACAGTGTAATATATTTAAATCTGAGAAAATTTCAACGAGTCTTTTTTCCATGTGCTTTGTGTCTAATCATTTTGTACATTAAGATACTGAATCTTATTTTGCATTTAATTCATAGCTAAGTCTTAAGGGGGAAATGTATACTTAAGTAATTGATGATTATTTTATCTTTCAGGAGTCATTAGAATTTCTTCTGAAACGGATAGAGAAACTCAGGAGAAATACTTTATCATCATCCAAGCCAAAGATATGATTGGGCAAATGGGTGGATTTTCAGAAACAGCAACTGTAACTATCAACCTTTCTGACATCAATGACAATGCCCCTAAATTTCAACATAGTGAGTAGAGGCCAGGAATTTTAACTAAGGTGGGGGAATTTTAACTAACTGGGGAAAAATTAAAACCAGGAGTAAACCCAGTACAATTTACATCAGTTCTATATTTTACCTAATGTCATATATTTAAATGAAAGATTAATAAACTAATAACTTTTCTTCAAAAAGTAGCTCCTACTAAAAAGCTAGGAGTCCAAGCCAATACAAGGTTTCATTACTACTTTGGGATAAGAAGTACCAATTTTAGGAAACCTAAATAATTTTTTCACTGAAGTGTACAGAAAACTTTTTCTTTATTAAGTTGATATATTGACAACTGTAAAGTTATATTTTTCTAAATCCTTTTTTAACTTATTAAATGGGAAGCACCACTGCATTGTCTTGCTTTCTAGTATTTACTCGGGGGAAAAATGTTTGCTGCTTAATACAGAAATGCATATTTTAATGGTATTCTTCCTAGTGATAGTGTGTATGATTTCACATGCACATGTGTCTATATAAAGAGAAGGTTTCACATGTCTTGCTTCTGATACCTTGTGGGTTCATTCCTCTGAAATGAATTATAATTTTAAAAAAGTAGAAAACAAGTGATTTCAGAATGAAGTGGTGGGTAGGAAATAGTTTTGATTTAAGTTTACCTACAGTAACTACTAATGATATTGCACATTATAGATTTGTTGTAAATGCATACAGCCTAATTATTTTAGATTTATAACCAAGCTTTATAGTAAAATTGGACTTCCTCTTCTCTTCCTCATTATGTCCCACACACTAACAGGGAAAAAGGCAGTGGAGACCAATCTCTGGCTGCATTCCCTATTCCACTGGGACTAAACCTTGTGGCCTCACAGGCCAGATGAATGGTGTAGAACTGCTCTGTGGGTCAGTTCTCTTGCTGTGTTGGTGTGCAATGTTCAGCCTTGCTTACCAGAACCAGGTGCAGAACCTGGCATGCCCAGATCAGGCAATTAATGCCACCATCAGTCCCTCACCAACAAATTTTTAGACCCATTGGGAGCCAGGCAGGATGCATGACATGGCTCCATGGACTGGATCTGGCCCCAGACCAAGGTTTGAGCACTCCTACCCTACTCCTATTTTACTACCCTTGCAATGCTGTAGAATGCTAGTCCTCCCTACCGCCTTTACACAGGAACAAGGATAACTCAACATCAGTTTGAACACTCCAATAGGAGGCCCAGGGAACAGTTTTCCCATTTGTTATCAGGCATATGCATTTTCTTCAACAGTCTGTCTTAAGGATGCCTGCTGTCCCCTAGCCCAGTGGGCTCAACCTTTCAGTCCCATGAGGCAGATGAGTAGTGCAGGGCCCCATGTGCCCATATCAGGCCCTGCACACCAAGATCAGCTTCCATGTCACCCTAGCTTGGTGCTATCTCAGCTCAGCCTCATATACCTAATCTATTGTATAGAGCTATGATATCTGGCTCATTGGGCTGCACACATGTTCAGAAAATTGGCATTTAAAAAATTGATGCTAGCACCATTCTCCTGCCACTGAATTGTTGGGCCCTGGGGGGTGCAGTGGACCAAATCACCTGGCTCCATGGGCCAGATGTGGCTCACAGGCCAGAGGTTGAACAACCCTGCTCTAGCCCATATGTTGCATGTTAAAATTTTGGGTTAAGACAAATCATTGACAAAGTTTAATGTGATTGTAACTTTTTGTTTCTTTAAGCACTGTACCATATGACTGTTTCTGAAGCTGCACCACTGGGCACTACCATAGGCAAAATCATGGCAGATGACAGTGACATAGGGGAAAATGCAGCCATGAATTATGTCATTGAAGGAGATGCCTCCTATGTTTTTGACATCATTACAGATAATGAAACCCAAGAAGGAGTTGTTATATTAAAAAAGGTGAGGCATAAAAAAACCCTACTAAAATGAGATATGTCACTAAATATTTTTGAAAAGTCAACAAAAATGCATGCAACTGTTTCTATACTACTATTTCTTGCTTCCTTAGCCACTAATGATCTAACTAAAAATAGGTTCTGGAATAGTGTTGGGTAGTTTAGAAAGTATGTTTGTTATTTGGTTTGCTTGCTTGCTTATGGCTAAAACCCAATGTTAGCACTTAAGCTATCTGGATTCAATTCTCAGTTTTTCAACAGACTCCTTATATGATTGTGATAAAATGTCTTAGCCTCTGCTTTAGTTCCACATTTGTAAAATGAACAGATTATTATTTCTCTTCTTCAGAGAGTCATTCATACATTTAATTCACTGGTGGCAAAACATATTAACATCTTAAGATAAAACATGCCACGGTGCATAAATAAAAATGATATATTTGGTGAAAACATGCTCAGAAGTCATTGGTTACAATGAAACCTATCCCATTTTATTACTCTCAGAGGGAGGAAGTCTGCTTTTTCTTTCCCTGGACCTAAATTGATGAAAGAATTCCACTCTAAACCTTGCCAGGAAGGAAAAAGAAAGTAAATTCTTTCATTCAGTCTATTTCCAAGTCATGGAAAGTTAAAAATAAAACTTCTATCATAGACCTACAGAGAAAAAAGAAAAATATTTATTTAGATTAAGTCAGCACTTCAGTGAAATGTTGCAGATTATAGAAGCTAATGTTGCCAGGGGTGGATCCAGGGTGGAGGCTAGGGGTGCGGGGGTGGGAATGTGGATATATCCATCCTTCTGCTGCTGCAGCCAGCACTTTCCCCAGCTGACCCAGACATGGTGGAAGCTCCAGAGCTGCTTTTCCCATGCTCCAGCCATGGGCTGCAGTTACCCAGGGTGCCAGGCTCTGCAAGGGATAAGTGAAGCAAGGAGCAAATTTCCTCTTTCTGCATTGGGTTCCTGCCACTCCTGCGTCACCCATTGGCCAAGAGTAGGTACTGGAAGAAGAAGCCTTCCCAACACTGTCCTTGGTTGAAGCAGTCATATGAGGACCCCTAGAATTGCTCCTGCCCTGCTCAAGCCAGGGGCTATGGGAAGTGATTGCTTGAGGAGCTTAGCTTTGTTAGGAACAATGACAGCAGCAGGTGCAGAGGTTCTTCTTTCTGCACCTCCACCTGGCCAGTGGAGGACACCTCAGAATAGGGGCTGCTCAAGCACTAGAAGAAAGAACCTGCTTTTGCTGTTGACCCCAGCCAAGCCTAGCAACCTGAACAGCTGCTCCCCACAACCACTGTCTGGAGTAGCTCTGGGGCTTTCCCCACCCCTGAGTCAGCCAAGGAGAGGAGTAGTGGTAAGCAGATTCCTTTCTTTGTACACTTCCTTTCCCCACTTCCGGTCTGGTCCGGTCCCTCACCAGTCCAAGACCTGCATCCGTGCCTTGCTCTCATCCCCTGATGGTCAGAGGGGGAGAGAGACCACATCTCTCTTTACCACATCCTAAAATTCACCATGCATTTTGATATTTTTCCTCAATTTTGTATTTTTTTTTCAAATAAAGGAAGGCACATCCTGAATATTTCTGCTGTATTATTTATTAATAACACCTGCCTAAAAACAACCTGGTGGTAAATTAATTTTTTATTGGTTTGGTTTGGTTTTTCTTTGTTGTTGTTGTTTTTTTTGGGGGGGGGTCAGATTGGATGGTGAGACAAGGATGTAACAGAATTGTTTGCTTTTAAAAAGTAATATTTTCTAAACTCTTAATAGCAAAGGCTAAGTTGAATACTTAAAGTGTTTTTACAGTTAAAAAAGAAATCTTGGAAATAATCACTTTTAAAACATTCCCAAAAGTTGCATACAACTATTACTAGTCTTTAATCTTACACCAATCATCGATCTACTATTAATTTTCAAATGCTAAGATAAGAAAAATTCCACATCCTACTTTGTTTCTCTACAGAAAGTGGATTATGAAACCAAAAGAAAATACAGTATTAAAGCAAAAGTTATCAACAGGCACACTGATGAGCGTTTTCTGAATGAGGGACCATTTGAAGACTCGACCCTTGTCAGGATCACTGTGGAAGATGCTGATGAACCTCCAGTTTTCACCTCACAGGAATATGTGATGGAGATAGCTGAAGGGTCTGAGAGCGGCTCTTTTGTAGGGGCTGTAAATGCCAGCGATCCAGACAATACCAACAGTCCCATCAGGTATAGAGTGTAAAATGTGAATAAATGTGCTAAGGAGGAATGATGTGAAATCTAGCACAAGACATTTCACAAGGTGTAGCTTTCATTATAACTGAGTACACCTACACTATAGCAGGCTATAATGCACATTCACATCCCCAAAGCAAAATAGTCTGGATTAGTAAAATTCCATTTCCCTCAGCTTTGGGCCATATTTTGACCCCTGCACAAACCCAAAGGAAATATATTTTTTATGACCATTCTTCATGTGGCCAATAGATAAGATAATGAATCAAATGATGGCCTTCTGGAGGATATGGAGCACTAGCAGATCTGTGGTCCAATAGCCAGAATGAAAGGTTCAAGGCTTGGTGGCCTTTGTTCTACATAGCTGCAGATCCATGGGTCATAGTTAGGGTGACCATAAGGAAATCTAGGACAACTGGGACTTCTGGGACACTGTCCCCTCCCTCTCCCCCAAGTCAACATTGCTGCAGCAGGCAGTGGTGGCAGAGCCCACTGGGCAGGGGCATGGGCACAGTTTGGCAGGGAGGCAGAGCTGCTCAGCATATCATGCAGCTCCACCTCCCCACTAGACTGCCCCATGCCTGGGACTCTTGTTTTAATTTTCCCTGACTGGCCAGGACAGGCCTTCAAAATCCAGGACTGTCCCAGCTAAACTGGGACGTATCATCACCCTAGTCATAGTCATTTCTCAACTAGCAAACTCCAACAAGTTTAATCAAGGAACACTGAAGAACAGAATTATGTTGTAGGGTCTAGGAGGAGCAGAACACAGACAATCTCACATCTGAGATCCATCTACTTTATTGGTGCCCAATCTTCAGACCCCATGGGCCAGAGGAGTGGTGCGAGGTGAGTTGGTAGGCCAAATCCAGTCTGTGAGCCCAATCCGGCACGCATATGGCTGGAGCCCAATCGGATACACTGGTCCCACAGGCCTTATTGTGGTTGTGGTCCCAACTCCATACCAGATAAGGCCACCCTGTCCCAGCCCTGCCACTACACACACCTGGTTGTGCCTTGCCACCCCATCACCAGTCCTGCATGTTCTCAATCAGACTTGCTACCCTGAACCCAGGTCCTGGCTCCATATGCACTGGATTATACCTCATCATCTAGCCCTGCCCCCCCCCCCACACCCCCAGTACGTATGGGATTGGGCACTCAGTGTCAGCCCTGGCCCTGCTGGCCTCAGACCCACATGCTCTAGATCATGCCCCTCTTCCCTTGTCATGGCCCCAGCCCCAACCCTGCAGACTCTGGATTAGGTTTTCTGCTTGTGCCTCAGCCCCAGCCCTGTGCGGTCAAGATTGGGCTTCTCTTCCCCTACCCAGATGGTCCCAAATTTACTGGATGAAGTGGCTCTGCCACAGCCCAGCTCTCAATACACAGGGAGGATCCTATGAACACTGCCATGTCATCTGGCCTGTAGGGCATGGGCATTTGGCAGTGGGGGAGTGGTGGCAGCATTAATTGCCATCACTTTCCCTTCACCAAATTGCTGGACCCTTGGGGAGCCCTGTGGGCTTGATTACATGGCTCTATGGACTAGAGCTGGGATTAAGTGCCCCTGACCTATCTTGATGCAGTGGAGCTTCATCAGACAAACTAGTTTAGACAGCCTATAATATAAGCCAAACAAGAGTGATGTGAAACAATCCATTATGGGTAAATTAATGTAGCAGTGTTTTAATACATAATATACTTTATCATTATCTATCCTTAGAGCTTCAAATAATATTCAATATACTGTATATTTCCAATATTCTGAATATTAGTTTCTTTTTTTTTACTTAAAAACGTATTAATGGATAAAATGTCAGACATAATATACACATTGCATATAATGCATATACATTTCTAAAATCTTAATATCTTTTACTCAGAGGACTGTTGCACTTGCTGCAGAAGTATACATGCTTGGAATATTTAAAACTTTTGTGAAATGCACTTTTACTAAATTAAAATATATTCATTAAGATATTTGCTTTGATGTAAAAGTGTGTTTATGACTCTAATAAAGCAAAACACTTAGACATGTACATTGTGCCACTTTGACTTCCTTTAAAATGGAAGATGCTCTTAAAGCATTTACAAGCATTTACACACACATAATATTTATTGGGCAAAGAAGATGTAAATGCATCTGATTTTTAAAACATTTTAAAACATTTTAAAACATTAATGTATAACCGGATACTTATCAGGCTTCATTACTATTAAGAATATCTTCCATAAATACCAATATTTACATAAAAAAAACCATATTTTAAAAATCTTTCCCAAAAAGCCCTTTGAAAAGCATATTAAATCATAAACAAACACATTTTGTGTTTGCATGGAGGTTATCCAGATGAATGACAAATTTTTATGATCTGAGTTATAAATCCCCAAAACAGGGCTTTATACAAGATAAACTGACAAGCTTTTGGCTAAACTGAAATGAATGGACACCCATATATTCTGATAGTTCCTTGATTTGTTACCTTGATGATTTTCACACAGGCTGAATGGTAACTATAAATTAAAAATTAAAGGACCATCCAACCATTGGCATTTAATTTCAGCTATCAAAGGAGACCAATATGCCAATTTATAATAGAAAGTCTTTGTCAAATGAAATGAAAAGTGGAGAAGAGGGAAATTATTAAATATGGGTATGACAAACAGGACCAATGCAGGTCTTATGAACAGAGGTTTAGAGGTTTTTCTTCCATAAAATAAAATCCTACTGTGCCTTATAAAACTAGTCAGTTATTTTTATTTACTTACTCTTAAAAAAATAAGAAGTCCCTGCCATTCTAACCTTTACCTTCAGGCTTCAATTGTTGCCTTCTCTCAGTTTCTCATATGTTGTTACTGATTAGAATGTAACTATCAATCCACTGAAATTTTGTGAGCACACATATGAATATGGCATTGAGGTTTGGGTTTTTTTTGGTAAGGACTGTAACAGTGCAACCTGGAATTTGGATCATTTGTAGTCATTTCTCACTTTTGGACTTTTCCCCCCAGATAGGAGACACCTTTATTATATATAGTTGCCTTTCTTTTTTTGGCTAATTTCATTCCTTTGACATCATGGCATGTCACCAATGATAAAATAGATTTACCATTATACCTCTACTTAGTTGCCTGTGTTATTCATTTCACAAGTGGCACTTTTGCGTTTTCTTTTCAACCAAGTCATTCACCTGCTGTGAGCCTGACTTAGAAATAAGAATGAATAATGCATTTTAGATTCAGTTCGCATTAATATAGATCTGAGGCATATTTAGTTTTATAAAAAGAAGAGCTTTGATCTTGGCAGCAGTGAATTTTAAATGTTTATAAGTGTATATTTTTCATGATTTCTGAGTTATGGCAGCATACATTTTACGTGTATTTATGCACAGCTCTGTTTTCTCAGCTGACAATAGCTTCATATGTCCTTGTTTTCAGATGGAACATTTCAGTATTAAGGAATTTCTTTACTTTTTGGTGCAGGTATGCTATTGTCCATGGCATGTCTTTAAAGAGATTGTTCAGCATCAATGCACAAAATGGAACAATCATTATAACTAAGCCTCTGGACCGAGAGATAACTGCTTGGCACAACATAACTGTTACAGCCACAGAAGCAAGTCAGTAAGAATTTAAGGAACGCTATGTTTTATTTATTGCATGCACTTAGTGTAATTATCATCAGAATATTACTTCTTTTAAATACAGAATGCATACTACTTTCTCATTATATTATAGTTGCTTGTTACATTAAGGAGCATTATTAAAATGATAAGTTCAATGGAAGTAGAGTGTATTAGAGCTCCACGGTCTTGTGCTGTTTCATAAAAGATGACCTTATAAAAAAAAGAAAAAGAAATTGTAATAGGATGGAGACTCTAATGCTTTCAAGTTACACTGAAGCATATGAATTGCTCCCTCGGTGCAAGATCTTATGTTAAATTAGACCCTGGTTAATTTCACACCAGATTTTTGACTAGTGTGAAATTAGCCAGGGTCTAATTTAACACCAGTCAAAAACCTGTGGCTCAAATTAATTCTGAATGTAAGGCCTAAATCAGCTAGACTTCTCGACAGTGACAATTAAATCTGGGAAGCAACCCTTATATAGATTTCACCTGTCAGTTTTGTCTCAAAGTCAAATGCAAATTGCCTCTCTTTGTGCGTTGGGTTATCAGGCTGCCCTGTTTCTGGGACAACACTCTAGCAAATACATGTTTGATAACTTGGAACTGTGTGTGACAAGGGTTGTAAATTACTGCTTAAAATTAATCACACTCTTCATAGGAAAAGAAATGGTAAATTACATTTGAGGCTATCACTGCATCCACATTTTGCCAAACATTTTAATGGCTAGCATGTGGACTATACATTCAGTGTCTTTAAATGCTTTTAATTGGTCACAATTAAAATAGAATTTAAATTAAACACATCCTCCAAAAGAAAAATGTCAGAACAGTAAATGCACAGGGGGCTTTAATATAGTAAAGCTCATATTCACATTTCCTGCAGCCCTCAGTCTGTGTTTGGAAATTGAGTCTTATTTGCTGTCTTGGCTTTCCTGTGAGTTTTGAAACATAAATGTATCTTATTTTTCACTTTATTGGACAGCTGGCAGATGATATGGTGAAATGGAAAATATCTCTGGCATATTTTTGTCATGCTTTGAATAGCTCTATGGAAACACTGCAGGATGACTTTGGTAGATTTTTCTGTTTAGCTAAACAATGGAAAAAGGAGAAAACCAAATGTTATAACTGAGTGCTTCCTGAAACTGAATAAATGGCAGGGATTTCAACATCAAGAAACATTAAGATTTTTATTGTATGGGGAAAGCCCTTATTCCCCTTATATTCTTTAGGTTTTTAATGATAAGGTCCCTCTTTATAAAATAATATACAAAGTTATTGAAGGCTGGACACATTGGATTGGGTATAAATGAACAGGATTTACTTTTTCAGCTCAAGGCATTTTAACACAAGTATATCCCTGTACACATGGTTCTTTGGGTGAATCTGATATCTTTTATTAGACCAACAATAATAAATGAGGTTAAATAGGAGGTTTCCCTTTGACTTTTGTAGGGTCAGAATGTAATCTGAAATGTTGTGTGTATAGGGATGTAGGTTGTCGCCATGTTGGTCTAAGGACATAGCAGACAAGGTTCTTTGGGTGAATCTGATATCTTTTATTAGACCAACAATAATAAATGAGGTTAAATAGGAGGTTTCCCTTTGACTTTTGTAGGGTCAGAATGTAATCTGAAATGTTGTGTGTATAGGGATGTAGGTTGTCGCCATGTTGGTCTAAGGACATAGCAGACAAGGTTCTTTGGGTGAATCTGATATCTTTTATTAGACCAACAATAATAAATGAGGTTAAATAGGAGGTTTCCCTTTGACTTTTGTAGGGTCAGAATGTAATCTGAAATGTTGTGTGTATAGGGATGTAGGTTGTCGCCATGTTGGTCTAAGGACATAGCAGACAAGGTTCTTTGGGTGAATCTGATATCTTTTATTAGACCAACAATAATAAATGAGGTTAAATAGGAGGTTTCCCTTTGACTTTTGTAGGGTCAGAATGTAATCTGAAATGTTGTGTGTATAGGGATGTAGGTTGTCGCCATGTTGGTCTAAGGACATAGCAGACAAGGTTCTTTGGGTGAATCTGATATCTTTTATTAGACCAACAATAATAATAATAAATTGTTGGTCTAATAAAAGATATCAGATTCACCCAAAGAACCTTGTCTGCTATGTCCTTAGACCAACATGGCGACAACCTACATCCCTATACACACAACATTTCAGATTACATTCTGACCCTACAAAAGTCAAAGGGAAACCTCCTATTTAACCTCATTGGTATCAAGATTTAACTTCATAATATGGGTCAGATTCTGAAGGTTGTTATTGTTCCTTTGCAGCAGTCATCTGATATAAATTCAGCTGGAGATTCCTTTGCCATATTGGTATCTGCACCATATTTAGGCACCTAGGCAATACTGGGACAGGAGTGCAGGAGTTGTTTGTGTAGCAGCAAATGATTTCTACCACCTTTCCTCAGTATAGAGGGTGACTATTCTAGGGCAGAGCTTCTCTCTTCCAGGTTCCATTAAGAACTACAAATAAGTAGCACAATTTATAGCTATCCATTAGTAACTTTAACTTGCAGGTTAGCACTGAGATTCAGGGAGCCAGAACCAGCTGCCTATTCACCCTTCTTGTCATACATTGAGCAGAGCTGCAGTACAAGATTGAATCTAGCTGTAGGTACTAATCTGCACAAATTCAAACATAAAAGAGTAGCACTTTAACAATTTAAATGGAAAAAGAAATCTCAGTCCTGTGTGACAGTAATTATTGGTTCAGAAGAGGAAGATAGTTAATAGCCAGAATGTTTTCCCACATTCACTTTCTGTTAGTTGAAGCATAAAATACCATCCAGTAGCCCTGAGAGAATTGCTGATTAAGTCATAGTATAACTTTGATTTTATTGTCTTTTTGGCTGTTCAGTGATACAATTCACTACCAGTCATAAGCAAAGTTACCACTTAGGCCTCATCTATGTTACACTTCAGGGCTAATACAGACAATGAAAAAGCCTGAGGCTGAATCAGTTCAATCTTTTCATGCTGTGTAGACTGGATTGATAAGCAAGTGAACAGACATTCAATTTTGATTCCAGAAATGTATCCACATGCCTGCAGTGGCCCAAGCCAGAAGATGGGGAGTGCTAGAGCACACATCCCTGATAGGTTGCAGCAGACAGCTTGGGGCAAGGCCTGCCTGCCCACTTTGTAAGGCAGGTGGAGGTTCTAGAGGAGGTTCAAAGCTTCCTGGGATGCTGGGGGACTGTAAGTTAACTTGAATCTGGGGGGGATCTAGAACAGAAGTTCAATAAATTAATTTAACCTAAATCAGTTAAGTCTGATACTACCTCCATCCAGGTTTATCTTAAACCATTTTTAGCCATTCTGAAGGTGGTTTACGTGCATTGAATTTCTGTTGTGTTACAGATCTGAACCAGTTTCTGATCACTTTTACCAGTTTATGTGTAATTTCTGTCCCTAGCTGAGATGTGATTAACCTGTTAATCACATCTTAAATTGTGACCCAGCCAGATGTACAAACAATTAATGGCAAGATAAAACAGGGAATAAGACATAAAATTATGCAATAACTTTGTAACTCATTCTTATCACACCATTAATTGAACCCGTGGCCAGGTACTTCCCTATGGTTAGGAACCCCATCAGCCAAGAGGGCTCCCAGACAGGGGAGCACCTCATGTGCTGCTGCTGCAGCAGCAAGTTCTGCAGCTGATGGGTATTTTTATTTGTTTTTTTCTAATCTCTTAGCAAAATTACATAGCCAACCCAGACACAACAAAAGACTGCCTGTCCAAACAAATCTACTTATACTGCATGTCCACCCAGCAAATAAGATAGGGGCTGCAGTGTAAAAGTATTTTTTTAAAGGCGATACATGTATACTGCTCTTTGGTTTCATTTCTTAATAATTAATTTAGTCAGTGTTACCCACACTTTTCCAAGCAGTTCTTATTTATGCTGGGATTTAAATGAGAAATGTTATCCCTCTCAAAATCCTTTGGGAAAGACATGAAGATGTTCAGATAGGGATCTATGCTAACTTGCTTACTAGGGAGACCAGATAATCAGTGGGCATAAATTAGCACAGCTCTACTATTTCAGTGGAGGCAGGTTGATTTTGCCAGCTATGGATCTATACAGCCTTCTATTTTCATGGTAGTTACTTTTGATATCATTCTGTCTGGCAGAAGACTCCTAAGTTATTAGCTCAGTTTCTACAAGATCTGTGTGAGCAAGTGCTTGTTGCAGGTGAACAGTGAATTATACATTAAAAAGAAGCTTTAGAAAAGATCTGCACGGTCCATTTGGCTAATTTACCTGAGTAGAGAAAAAAGGCTATAATGAAGGGTTGCTTGTTTGTCTTCTATGACAATTCTTTCAGGTACCTGCTGGTCTGTTTAATTGGGTGAATTTCTGACATTCAACTTTTATTTGGAGTCATTGGACTATATATTATGGTCATTCTATTAATTGGAAATCATCTTGCCTATGGCTTTGGAAAGCCTTTATATTTTAAGCATGTGAGTAGTTTCATTGGCTTCAGTGGGAATACGGTGCTTGGGTGATGTGCTGTGTTAGGGCCATGTATACTAGATATGTTTATTAGAGTCTTTGCAACACTTGCTTTCTCAGTATGGGTCTGATCTAGTAATCTGCAAAATATTTCTGAGAATTTTTGTCCTCACTCCCAGTAACTTTGAGGCATGCCTTGAATCTTTAATAAATTTATAGTAATATTTCTTTGACCTGATCAATAGGTTTTTGTATCATCAAATTATTTAATTTAGAATATGATTTTTTAATTGAAATAGTCGTACCATTAGAAATCCCTCCTGAGAATGTAACTATTGTAACTAAAATCCTTTAAATTGATAAAGCTTACTCTCCTTTCTATATTGGACTAACCTATATCAGCATCAGCACTGCTGTTCTTGTATAGTTATGTCCACACTAGAGAGGTCTACTAATTTTTTTTTTATGGCAGTCTGACTTTTGTGAACAGATAAGACTTAAAATTAAAACTTTAATCAGTATAAATGCTTTGAACCAAACCATATCTAGAGATCACAGCAATCATTTGTACATATGTGGAAAGTCAGTTTCCTTTCCCCATTACCAAATGTGTGGTTGAAGCTAAGTCCATAAAGTGAATGCATTGCCCCTCATTCTGCAGAGTAAATTTCTCAATTTATGGGTATCACTTAAACGTTTGTTTGTACATTCACTCTTTAGGGTAGAGATGGCTGCATTTTTTGAAACAGTGGGAACTTTGGTGATATTACTATTAAACATTAAATGTTTTAAAAGGGAAAAAATAACATTTTTGAAATATCTTTTTGACTAGTTCTAGTGACATCCTAGTACTCCAAGCTGTTCAGCATAGACACACCTCATTAAATTCTGTAGAATTCTTTGCAAGACAGATGTCAATCTCTACTGATATGCTTACAGGATTTCATAGATTTCATAGTCATTAGGGTTGGAAGGGACCTTGAGATATCATCGGGTCCAGCCCCCTGACCAAGGGGCAGGAAGTCAGCTGGGATCAAATGATCCCAGCAAGATAAGCATCCAAGTGTTTCTTAAAAGTGTTCAGAATAGGTGCTTGCACCACCTCTGCAAGGAGTTTATTCCAGGCTCTGGGGACTCAGATGGCAAAAAAGTTTTTCCTTATGCCCAGCCTAGAACGGTCTGGGAAGAGTTTGTGACCATTAGACCTTTTCTTCCCTTGGGGTGCCCTGGTGAACAGACTTTCTCCCAGTTCCTGATGCACACCCCTTATATACTTATAGGCTGCCACCAAGTCATCCCTGAGTCTTTGCTTCTTTAGGTTGAAAAGTCCCATGCCTCTCAGCCTCTCCTCATAAGGCCTGCTCTCTTGACCTCTGTTCATGCACATGGCTCTCCTCTGGACTCTCTCAAGCTTCTCTACATCCTTCCAAAAGTATGGAGCTCAGAACTGGATGCAGTACTCCAGCTGCAGCCTCACCAAGGCTGGGTAAATTAGGATGATGACTTCCTGGGTCTTGTTTGAGATGCATTGGTAGATGCAAGCCTGAGGGTTTGTTTGTTTTTTTTTGCTTTGCCAGCTGTGGCATTGCACTGGTGGCTCATGTTCATCTTGTGGTCAGCCATGACCCCCAAGTTGCTTTCACTCATGGCATTAGTGAGTGTAGCACTGCTGAGCCTATAAGTATGATGTGGGTTTTTTCTCCCGAAGTGGAGCACCTTGCATTTCTCTGTGTTGAATGCCATCAGGTTTTGATCCTCCCACCTTGCTAGCCTGTCCAGGTTGGACTGAATCACCAGTCTATCCTCTAGTGTGACCACACTTCTCTATAATTTGGTGTTGTCAGCAAACTTAGCCAGTCTGCTTGTGATACCTGAATCCAGATAATTTATAAATATATTAAAGAGTACTGGTCCAAATACGGAACCCTGGTGGATGCCACTGGTCTCCATGTGCCATGTTGATATGGTTCCATTGACTATCACTCTCTGGGTCTGACCACGGAGCCAGTTCCCTAGTCATCAGACCATAATGTTGTCGAGGCCATGTTTTCCCAATTTTACCATGAGGACATCATGGAAAAGCAAGTTAAAGGCTTTTTTAAAGTCCAAATTTATCATATCAACCTCTTCACCTTTGCCCAGGTGATGCATCACCTGGTCATAGAAGAAAATGAGGTTGGTCAGGCAAGACCTACATGCAATGAAGCCATGTTGCCTGTCTCTTAGAATGTTGCCTTCTGTTAGACTGTTGTTAATGGTTTCTTTGATGGATTTTTTTTCCAAGATCTTTCCAGGGATTGAGGTCAAGCTAATTGGCCTGAGTCCCCTGGATTGTCCTTCCTCTGTTTCTTGAAGATGGGCACCACATTGGCTGTCTTCCAATCTTCAGGAACCACTCCCAAGCACCACAAATTCTCAAATATCCTCACCATGCTATGATGCCAGCCAGCTCTTTTAGCACTCTTGGGTGCATTCCATCTGGACCAGCTGATTTGTGGATGTCCAGTCTCTCAAGGTGTTCCCTCACAAGATCTTCACCAATTATAGGCATATGTTTGCCCTTACACTGGTAATCCTGCATCCTGTCAGGCTCGGTGATCCCCTTGGGCTGATGGAAAACCAACATAAAATAATCATTAAGGGGATTAGCTTTATCCTGGGTGTCAGTTGTCAATTGCTCCATTTGGTTTAGCAACAGTCCAATGTTGCTCTTTTTTTTTTTTTCTAGCTTCCTGCATATCTGAAGAAGGACTTTTTATTGTCCTTGATTCCCATAGCCAGTTTGAGTTCAGTTTCAGCCTTGGCTTTCCTAATTCACTCCCTACAAGTATAAGTCAGTCTTGCATTCTCCTCCTTAGTGGTGTTTCCTGACTTACATCCCTTATAAGCTGATCTTTTCAGATACGGAAGGTCCACGAGTTCTCTATTGAGCCAAGGGAGTCACCCAGCCTTTTTGTTACCTTTCCCATGGGCCAGAATTGGCTTTCTTTGTGCTTTTAGTATCATGCCCTTAAGGAGTGACCACTCATCGTGGGTCCCCCCTTGTCAGATCATGGCCTCAACAACCAACTTCCTAATCTTATGGAAGTCGGCTTTCCTAAAGTCAAGGATTTCTTCATTGCTGACTGATTTGCCAGCTTTGTGATGGATACAGAATCTGACCAACTCATTATCACCATCTCCAAGCTTCCCTTCAGTCCTCAGGTCACTCACTAGATCACCTCCTTTGGCCAGTACCAGATCCAGCAGCACCTTACCTCTTGAGTCAAATAGAGTTCTTCCATGCAAGTGAGCAAGCTTCGTGATGAATCAAATTTGGCTGAGTGGTCTTCTCATGAGATGTCAGGGTGGTTGAAGTCACTGATGACAACCATACACCGAGAGTGTGCAGCCTCTGTCAGTTCTCTAGCAAATTCGTGGTCAAGTTCCCTAGTGAATTTGGTTGTGTGTCTTCATTTTAAAAATTCAAACTAATTCATAACGTAAGGAATGAACAAATTAATCACATATTTAATATATGACTCATTCTATTTTGTTTTAAACTGTTTTGGTACTAATTGAGGTGGTGGTTGTTGTTATGGTCCTGCAAATTTGCTAGACAAGGATTTTATGGGTGATATCTTTCATTGGACCACCTGTATAGTTGGGGGAAATCTTAAATAATCTTTCAGGCCAAAGAAAAACACCTCAGGCCCCTGGTGCTAATTACAATATAAAATATGTATTTGACATGGTAAATGGCATTTTTTATATATATAATAGTGGAGTAGGAGGAAAATAAAAAGAAGGGAGTCCTTGGACTCTCAGATTGTTGTTTCTTCAAATGATTTGCAGTACTAGAAATGCTCCTTTGTTACTGCTGCAAACGTAGCTATCTGCATTATTTGCTAAAATAATCTGATGACATTTGGGGCTGGATTACTCCCAATGATATAATATTACAATGTAATAGGATAGAAAATATTTACAAGATGTAGTATTATCTCTGGATATCAATGAGGATTTTTGTTTCAGGTAAAAAAGAGAATTTTAAAACCCATCTTCTTGAAATTATGGAATTAATTATTATGAAACTCTTATTTCTTGATCTCCTTTTTCCCATTAGGAAACCCAGAACAAATTTCTGAGGCCCCTGTATACATTCATGTTCTTGATGTTAATGATCATGCTCCAGAATTCCCTGAATATTATGAGACCTATGTGTGTGAAAATGCAGAACCTGGCCAGGTAAGAGGTTATAAAGTTATTGTATTAACATTTTGTTCCATTTAAAAATCAACCAGACATTTGGCTTATGATGTTACCAGTGATTTTAATACACTTGATTTCTATATTACAGCTACAGAATGTACTTGATTCATTTTCCAAAATATATTAAGCAGTTATATATGTATATAGCTTGAAAAATCAGGGCCCAAATGACTGACATTTACCTATATATTATTCCATTATGTCTCTTGTTATGATGTAATAGTATCTCTGCCAACCAAGCAAGAGTAAATAGGAACTCAGATGCCTATCTAGGGTTGGGAGAGATCTCAAGGGTCATTTACTCCATCCTCCATGGGTCTCTGCTGTCTTTTAGTTTCCCTCTAAGTGTGCTGTAGTACTATATCCCTGGCCTCTGTGGGACATTTCCTGACACAGTTTCTTTGTAGGCTCTTCAAAGAAAAAGGGTTCTACAGACTCCCCATGTGCAGTTCCCTAGATTAAGATGCAGACCTAGATCCCCATGTGCAGTTCCCCTACAGTTTAAGCATGCTCTGTATACACAGTTTCACTGTTTAAGAGAATATGATTGGAACAACATATAACAGTCAGACAGTCTATGCAAAGGATTCTAACCATGATATGCTTTACTTATAAAACACAAACAATGTACATATCTAGACATTGTAAAATAAATACTAGATGCATCTCCCTGCCTCAGTTTTCCTGTCCTGCAACTTTTGGGAGATTTAGGATTTTAAAAAGGGTCTCTGGGATGTCAAGGATATTTCTCTTGCAGTTCATATTTTGTGTCCTGATCTACAAAGACTCCAGGCTACCTTACTTTAATTTTGGCTATCTGCTGTAAAAAAGGCCCTTTCCTAATACACAACCACATTCTTTATTCTGCCCTAGTACTTTCCATAGGGCTCTAAGAATAAGTTTTATGTTCTTCTGTCAACACCTGATTTTTTTTCTGTATTTGGGAATTTTCCATTTCTAAATTCTAGCCCCCTCCAGAGGTGTTTGGATCAAACTGGTTCTCCTGAGCTTCAGCTAAACTATTGTTTGATAAGAGCATTAAAGATAGTGACCATTCACTGGTCCTGATCTGAATGAAGTGAACTACACCCCCTGTCACAAAAAGGTGTATTTCATATCCAGGGAGAGGGCTCCTCAGTACCCCTGTTTCAAAAGAAAACTTCATAGCCTCAGTCAGAATTGATAAACAATGCATACATTTCTCAAAGTACCATAAATTCTTAACATATTAAATGTTAAAAAACATACACCAGTTTATTAAATAAGGTATTGTACAACATGCAGATCTGCAACATAATCATATTTGTTCATAATATAAAAAATCTGAATGTTAATGTTTCTGACATTACCACTGTTATATGTTAGGTTCTAATAAAGATAAATAGCCTCTGTTCTGCCCCAAATATGGCTGCTTTTCAAAAACAGGTGAAGTAATCTCTGAATGTATATATAACTCTTTGAGATCCACTAGGAGGAAAAACAGTACTGAAAGTAATAACAGTACACATTAATAAGTGAAACATCACAACACTTGAATAAGGTTAAAAGTAATATTTCCTCCATTTATAGATGGGGGAAGTGAAGATGTTAATTGACTTGCTCACCAACAAATATATTTAGGGAGCACAGTAAGAAATTAGTCTTGAAAATAATAATTATCACAGTTAAAGATTGTTACTTTACCTAATTATAAGGTCTAAAACAGAAATTTTATCACTGCTGGGCACTGTAAATCTGTATTACCATCCTCTACTTTTTCTATTTCAGTTTTTCTAGTGTTCCCAGGTTTTTTTAGACTCAAGCCACCCCTCTTTAGATGGAAGGCACCCCTCAGAAAATTTCAGCTCTTAGCTTTCACTCATTTTTTGACTACAGAAAAATAATAGAGCAATTTTTTTTTGTTGCAAAGAATTCAGAAAGAGCACAACAGGCCAGAATGTTTTTTACACTATTGGATTCCCATTTGTAATTCTCTGGCTTTATCTGTGAATCATATAAAGGTGTTTGAACACCTACCTGTACTAATATTGAGTGGCACTGCATGACATGCTTAAAATGATCTCATGGCACACGAGGATGCTGCAGCACGCTGGTTAAAGATCATTGTTCTAGATTGCCTTATATTTAAAGGTGTATTCTCTGTCTATTAACTAGGAAAAAAGGAAACACTTTATATGGATGCTCATTGATAAAAAAATGTTTGATTGATTCATAGTAAAAAATAATTCAAAGCAATCCAAGTGTCTTCATGAGGTGCTTAGAAACATTTCTTTTTTTCTCAGATTCCTGGAATGAACTGAATAAGGCCTTGGGACCTACCCACACATTTTCAGTTAGGGCCTTGCTACACCTTATATTGTTAATATTAATCAGCTTAGTGTTCACAGATTCATAGATGTTTGGGTCGAAAGGGACCTTAGCAGATCATTGAATCTGACTCCCTGCCCTGGGCAGGAAAGAGCGCTGGGGTCAGATGACCCAAGCCAGGTGCATGTTTAGCCTCCTCTTAGAGACCCCCAAGGTAGGGGAGAGCACCACCTCCTTTAGAAGCCCATTCCAGATTTTGGCAACCCTCACTGTAAAGACGTTTTAAAAAAACTTGTTCAGCATAATTGAGCAATCACACCTTAAAGTTACCTGCACAGCTGTAACTTGCCATTAGAGGTTAGAGGCAGGATAAATTCACTGCTTTAGCAATGAGGGGCCTGATATTTTTTTTCCCTTTTGGAGCCCACCCACCTATTCTGGCCCCTGAACACCTGAAACCCCTGAACTGCTCATAGCAGCTGGATGCCATCAGGCATGGAGTGTGGGACTTGGTGCTGCCCAACCAGCCTGGGGTTGCACAGAGAAGATGGGAAGCTCAGTGGAAGTGGGAAGTCCTGTCCCTGTACCTACCCACCCCAGGCTCACCTGTCCCACTGAGCAGAGCCAGCAGCACAGCCCTGGTTCTGCTCAGGCCCAACAGTCTGGGAACATGCCTGGGGGGTACAGAAACAGGAATCCCCACCCTTGTTGGGCTTGGGAGGCAGCTGTGAGTGGTGTAGCCTCCTCTCCCGCTCTGTGCATCCCCAGCCTAAATAGGCAGCACCAAGCTCCATGCTCCATGTCTGAAGCCACCTGGCGACCAGAGGCTTCAGGTGTCTGTCAACCGTGGGTGCTGCCTGGCAGGCCAGGTGGGGGGAGCCAATGGCCAGACCCTGCACAGGCTGGTAGAGCACCAGGTCAGCAGGAACCTGCCTTGGATTGCCATGCTGCAACTTCTGGTGGCCATGTGCTGAAAGCCCCTGAACCCTCTATATCAGCCCAGCAGCTCCAGTTACAGTGCATGGGGCTCAGCACTACCTGTCCAGGCTGGGGTTACACAGTGCAGGTGGGAAGGCTTCACCACTCATAGGTACCTTCTAAGTCTGGCAGGGGCAGGAAGCCCCATTTCTGTACCCCACAGGCATATTTCTGGACCACGTGGCCCAAGCAGAGCAAGTGAACTCCAGGGCTATGGTGATTTGCTGCTTTGCCCAGCAGGAATGGTGGGGCAGTGAAGCTGTGCCCAGCCCCACTGTGCCCCAGCATCCCTGCCTTGACCCAGAAGGGACCACCACATCCTAGGATGCTGTAAGATTTCAAGTTGGGTAGAATAGCTGTGGAGAGTGGCCACTACTTAATGGAACATGAGCAAAATTAGATGGACTAGAAATAATCCTGCCCTGGAGTGGTGTAACTTTAATCCAAATAACAAGTGCTTTAAAACACTTAAAAGGTGATATCATGCAGCCATTCCAGTGGTTAACAGCTCAGGAAGCCATCTAAAATTACAGTGTAACAATTCCCTTAATAGAACAGAACCATTCTGGTAAATGAAATAAGATGGAGTACATTCCCCCCACCTCCACCCCCACCCCCACCCCCACACTACTTATGTGAGAATGGAAGATGCAAAAAAGTTTTACTAAAGGGGTTCCTGCCTCTGGAATTTAGTTCTCTCCTTGGTCAGACAGAGGTGGACTTAGTATACTTTCAGCTAGGTATGGAAAATATATCTATAGTCTCTGACTTTTCAGAGGTGGATAAAAGTATTAAAGGAAAGGTTTATTTCCTATGGGCTTTGGAGGACCATCTTATAATGAGTGAATACACACATACAACAAATACAATATTTACACAAATATCTTGTATTGTCAATAGCATGCAATGGCCAAATTTTAGAATCTGAAAGAGATATAACAGTAAATAAATAATGAAAAAGATTAAAGTGGTATCTTACTGTACCATGCTGCAAGGTAGCAGGGAGATAGCTCCTAGCTAAGAAGAATGCTTATTATTTTTGCCAAAAACAAGATTATGAAAAATTTTCTGTCTGTTTTCAGCAAATGCATTTTGCTTTCACTTTCCCTTTGCTGTCATTTTGTGAGAATTACAGACATCTTTGGTTTTGCCTCTGGAAGCCAGTCAAACAAAAGAATTGCATTGGGGTCCTTGGGACTATCATCTGGAAAGATAGTTTGACAATAAAAATGAATGTAAAAGAAGATGGGTATTTTTTGGCAATGGTCTAAATCCATCCATCATGTTTAGCAGGCATTTTGAATGGATTTTTCATTATCCATTTTATGTTATAGTTCTGTACCTTCCTATAATCTACACATCAGCTGAAGAGTAGCCATGAATGCGGCTTCCTTTTGCGCATCGAGAAACCACTTTTACTGCTCTAGCAGTATTAAATCCATTAATTTCAAAATAACTTAAGCATGAAAGGTGCTCTATAAAATAGAATGCTATTCTATTATAACTATTTCCAGCATCAGATCTAATAGAACAATATTAGTAAACCATCTGGATATTGGATTCTTTTTGGGCTCACATTGGATCTTGACCTTACACACACATACACTATATATGTCTATATATAGAGAGAGAGAGAGAGAGATGCATCTCTATAAAGAAAGATATAGTAGTCTTATCCACTTTAGGAACAGGTTGACCAATGTTTGACATTATTTCTTCATCATTTTTGCACAGCATCTACAAAGTCTTTTGAATCTATAGCAGATAATGTGAAGGCATACCCAGTAAGCAGAATGGACTAAATAACAACGAAAACATCATACTAGGAATGCATTTGGCTCAGCAAATCTTACTCATAATTATTTAATAAATTGAGTCCAACCTGAAAGTGCATTTCAAGAGCTTGAATATGCTACATCAAATATATTTGTGGGATAAAATAAGTGATAGAAGTATCCAGAATGTATCCAGTTATATGTATGATAATTTCAGATGCTTTGTGGATACTAGTCTTTCTGCATATATGGCAAGAAATGGATTTCAGCTGAAGAAAAGTTGCACTGAATTCACCTACATTCTGAATTAGTGTTGTTTTCTCTAATGCAGATTTATTCAGGCATAAATTCCTATAATTTTAAGATCACATTGAAATTGACTTTGATGTTACAGTTTATTTGTATACAGTTGTATACAGTATATTTGATAATTTACTTATTAGATTGAAAAACAGTGACTATGCATTCTGCCCTTTAAGTTAGAGATCAGAACTATATATTTTTATGTAGTACTTAGCATATAAGATAGTCAGCAGTTACATGAGTGAAGAGTACTTATATGATACCAGCTCTCTATAAAATGAACCCCTGCCAAGAAAAATAGGAGGATTAAAGAATGCCAAGTTGTATAAAAAAATGAACATACATGATTAAAGCTGAAATTGAACAACTATTAAAAGGACATATTAAAAGGACTATTGAGAACAGAAAAGAAAAAAATGATGGGTATGTATTATCTGACCTTAGCATGTTTGTTGATACTCTATAAGCAGCATGTGACCAGTGAGCTGAGTAAACAGGGATGAAGAGACGGTGATGTCTCTAGACAGCATTAAAGAGAACCAAGAAACCCATAACAAAATGGCTCTGATAGGGAAAATTCCTTCATCCCTCCTCCTAGCGGGCCATCAGCCAGACCTATGACATCCTTGTAAACACAGCATCTACGTGAAAACTACAGGAAAGGAGAGCAGGGCAGCCAAAAGAAGTTCAGCAAATTACAAACTTCCAGGCAATGGATTAAATTACTGAGAGGACCAATCTTTCTGACTGACTAATGGGAGGCAGAGAGCTCTTAAGGTAGGAATCATCTACTTATTTGCTCCTCACCCTTCCTTCTGGATCTCTATTATCCACAGTCCAATCAATTTTTTTTTCACTAAGTGAGGATCTTTGCATGAATATAAATCTAGCAGTTGGTGCATATTAAGTTATAAATACTTTGCAAATTCCTGACAGGACTCTTTGGACCATACCTGGTAAAATCCAAGAAAAATCCTAAAAAAAATATCAAAGAATCCATTCTTGATAGGCTAACAGAAGGCAATATTCTAAAGGACAGGAAACATGGCTTCATTGTGGGCAGGTCATACCTGACCAGCATCATTTCCTCCTATGATCAGGTAACTCGCCACCTAGATCAGGAAAATGAGGTTGATATCATTCATTTGTCCTTCAAAAAGGCCTTCAACCTAGTCTCCTGTGATATCATAGATTCATAGATGCTAGGGTCAGAAGGGACCTCAACAAATCATCAAGTCCGACCCCGTGCCTAGGCAGGAAAAAATGCTGGTGTCAGATGACCCCAGCCAGATGTCTATCTAGCCTTCTCTTAAAGACCACCCAAGGTAGGAGAAAGCACCACCTCCCGACTCATGTTCATCTTGGAGTCCACTATGTCTCCAAGGTCCCTTTCTGCTTCTGTGCTGCTGAGAGGGTCACTTCCTAGCCAGTAGGTGTGTGGAATATTTTTGCACCCTAGGTGCAGCACTCTGCATTTATCCTTGTTGTACTGCATCCAATTGTATACTGCCCACTTTTCTAAACTGTCCAGGTCTGCCTGCAATCATTCCCTACTGTCCCAGGGGAGCGGGGGCACCGGGAGACCCCCGCGGCGGCCAAGGGGTCTGCTTACCTCCCGCAGGGCCAGAAGACCCGAAGAGACTCCACGCGCCGGCGCTGCCGGCGCAGGCCATCAGCCGGGCGTTTATCCGGCTGCGGTTGAGCGGCGGGAGCGGGGCACGCCGGCCGGGAGGAACAAAAGGCAGCCCCGCCGAAGCAGCAGGGCGGCTGGAGGGAGAGAGCAGGAGCGCGGAGCTCCAGCAAGCAGGGGATCAGCCGCCACCCGCGGAGTGCAGGACGCCACCGGATAGAGGCGGAGCAGGCTGTGAGCAGCGCAGCGGAGAGCCCAGAGGGGCAGAGACAGGGGGAGAAGTCAGCCCCAGAGGCGGGGCAGCAGCCGGCGGGGAACTCACCACCCGAGGCAGCGTGAGGCATAGCAGCTACCCTGAGAGCGGGGCCAGCTGTAGCCGGTATTGCGGAGCCGCCGGAGTGGGTAACGGCGGCCGAGACTATTGGGGGAGGCAGAGAGGACGTCTGCCTCCCAAGGAAGGAGGGATCAGGGCAGCACCCTCCAACTGGCTGAGGCATACCCGGCCCGAAGACAGCCTGTAGGGGCTAGGGTGCCCGAGCCGAGAGAGAGGATGAGACGAGGACGGGTGAGAGGCCAGGACAGGAAGACCTGAGGTGGCGTATGGCCGGGGTGTAGAGGAGGACGGAGCCCCGAGAGTACCTGCGAAGAGGCGTGCCGGCACCAGGGGTTACCCCAAGGGAAGACCCCCCCCACTGAGAGAGTCATCAAAGTCGTGGCAGGCGAGTTCTGGGGTCCCCCTTAATACCAGCCGGGGTAAACCCTGGGGCGTACCAACGAAGCTCGGGGGCACAAGATCCCGAGCCCGGGCTAAGGCGGCGCGCGAGCTCCTAATCGAACGGAGGCGGGTGCACCTACCCTCTGGAGTGTGCACTTCACCCCACAATTTAGTATCATCTGCAAACTTGGACAGAGTACACTTCACACTCCCATCCAAGTCACTGATGAAGAGATTAAAGATTACTGGTTCAAGGATCAAACCCTGCAGGACCCCACTACCTACTTCTTTCCAGGTTAATACCGACCCATCCACTCCCATTTTCTTTGTGTGGCTGCTAAGCCAATTTGCCACCCACTAGACTGTGTAAACATCTATGTCACAGCCTCTTAATTTATTTATGAGAATGGGCTGAGATACCATATCAAAGGCCTTGCTAAAATCCAAGAAAACAACATCTACCTCTACTCCTGGGTCTAAGCATTTTGTGACCCAGTCATAAAATGAAACCAGATTGGTCAGGCATGATCTTCCTGCTACAAATCCATGCTGGTTGCTCTGTTGCATTATTTTTCCCCCCGGACTCCTGCAAATATGATCTTTCATAATCTTTTCAAAGACCTTTCCAAGGATGGAGGTGAGACTGACTGGCCTATATTTACTCGGATCCTCCTTCCTCCCCTTCTTGAAAATAGGGACCACATTGGCCCTTTTCCAGTCCTCCGGGCCCTGACCCGAGTGCCACGAGCACTCAAACAGCTGTGCCAGTGGTTTTGCTATGACACCGGCCAATTCCTTCAGTACTCTTGGATGCAGCTCATCTGGGCCCACTGACTTAAATACATCCAGTCCAGCCAAGTGACTCTGCACCAAGTCAGCATCAACGGTTGGTGGGCTGATGTCCCGCTGATGTCCATTCTAAGAACCCATTAGGAGACTTATCTTGACCCCTGGTTAAGAACACTGAGGCAAAAATCTCAATGAATCCTTCAGCCTTGTCTCCCCCGTCTCTCACTAATTGCTCCTTCTTGTTTAGTAGGGGTGATTTGCTGCCCTGCACCTTCCTTTTACTCCCTACATACCTAAAAAAACCTTTTTTGTTGTATTTAATTTGTGTTGCCATCCTCAGCTCTGTAGTTGCTTTGGCCTTTCTAACTGCCTCCCTGCAAGTGCAGGCCAAGTAGGTATATTCCTCCTTGGTAGCTTCCCCCTGCTTCCACTGCCTATATGCCTTCCTTTGCGCTTTTAGGTTCCTCTGGATTTCCCTGTTTAGCCAAGGATGATTTTGGCTCCTTTTCCCCTTTCCCGCTTTATTCTCATGGTGAAATTGGGAAAATCTGGTCTCAACTACTTTACAGTCCAGTGGCTAGCTAACTGGCTCCAAAATAGGACCCAGAGAGTATTAATAGTTGGAACTGAGTCAACAAAGTGGAAAGTGACCAATGGCATCCCTCAGTGTTCAGTATTTGGACCAGTGCTTTTCAACACATTCATCAATTATTTGGATTCAGGTATTAAATGGGAACTGGCAAAGTTTGCAGACAACATCAATTATGGGGGAGTATGGTCATGCTCAAGGACAGGCTGACAATACAGGCTTACCTGGGTAGGCTTGTGAGGTGGATGGAGAAATGTAAAGTGCTTTATCTGGGGAAAAATAATCCACAACACACTTACAGTCTTGGCAATGCTATGCTTGCCAAAACCACAACTGAAAGAGATCTGGGTGTCGTGATAGATCATGGAATGAACTTGAGCCACCAATGCGATACCATAGCTGACAGCACAAATCAAATGCTGGCATGCATCTACCAATGCATCTTGAGCAAAGGCTAACTATGTCACCCTCCCGCTCTACTTGGCTTTGGTGAGACCACAGATGGTGTACTGCATTCAGTTCTGGGTGCCACACTTCAGGAAGGATGTGGAAAAGCTCAAGAGAGTCCAAAGGAGAGCCACACACATGATTACAGGTCTGGAAAACAGGTCATACAAGGAGAGGCTGAAAGACTTGGGACTGTTCAGCCTGGAGAAGAAAAGACTCAGAGGGGACTTGGTGGCAGCCTATAAGTATATTTGGGGTGTGCATTAGTGTGTGGGGGAGAACCTGTTCACCAAGGCACCCCAGGGGAAGACAAGAAATAATGGGCACAAATTAATTGAAGATTGCTTCAGTTTGAACATAAGGGCAAACTTATTTACAAGTCGAGTACCAAGGGTCTGGAACAGACTCCCCCCAGAGGTGGTACAGTCACCCACCTGGTGATTTTAAAAAAGTGTCTTGATGCCCACTTTGTTGGGGCTATCTAACCCCAGCAGTCTTTCCTGCCCAAGTGCAGGGGGGCTGGACCAATGTTCTTGTAAGGTCTCTTCCAACCCTTACCATTTATGCATCTATGAACCTCTTAGAAACTGACAAGTCTGTGTACTACCAGGTGCTCAGGCAAAGGGATATTAATCTGTTTGTAAAGATTTAGTGGACATGGGCACTGCAAAAAGAACCCCAAGCCACATCTCTAGGGCAGGATCTAGCAATTTCATTTATGCTTGAAAACAAATGAACATTTTCTAACTGACTTCTCGGGTACATACAAAGTTTAAGGGGAAAATAAGGTGATGTTAGATCATGTTAAAAATGGCCATCCACTCTAACTTAGTTCACCTGGGTGTGTACCTTACACTTAGACTAGGTTGGCCATTTTTAGGCTGATCTAACCTTAAAAACTGTATAGTTTACACTTAAATCAATTTAACTATGGATCTAAGTTAAGTGTACCTCTGAGGTACTATAAATTAGATCAGTCTCACTGGACCTAACCTAACTGAACTTCTGTACAGTTTCCAGTGTAGCCCTAGGGCTGGGAAAGCCCAGTCACTGGCCAAACCCAGGGCTGCACTTTTCCTACCTCCCTGCCATCACCAGGCTATTTTTAGCTTCCTAGCCCCTTGCCTCACCCCCAGGTAGAAAACTACTCTGTGAACTAGCCAGCCGTCCCTCTCTCTTCGACTGCCAAACCCACCATCCTGCAAGCCACTCCCAGCGCTGACTTTACTAATTATTGCCAGGGCCAGGAGCCAGGGAAGTAAGTCAAGGTGAGGGAAGGGGCAGGTGGGATTGGGAGGGGAGAGGGGGAGTTGTTCACCTGGGAATGGTGTAGGTTGTGAAAAATAGCCTCTGGTCCCAGGTGTGGAGAGAGCCCCCCCAGACCCCTTGCAAGCCCTGCTAGTGACCTGATCCCACCAAGTCCTCCCAGATCTCACCAACCCCCACTCCCACAGACCCTGATAGCTCTCCCAATCCCCCAAGCCCACCCGCAGACCATGCTTGCCCCCAATCTTCCTAAGACCCCCAATTATCCTCCCCATTGTGACTTAGCTTAAATCAGGTGGCCATTTTTAACTCGATCTAACCTCCTCCTAAGGTCTGTATATACCCCTAGATTATTAAAGTTTCCAGATTAATGAGCCTTGAAGTAGCACAATACATGGCAATTAGATTTCAGAGCAATCAATATGGCTGATAACCTTACAAAAGCAGTATCTAACCCCACTGTCTTTGTTTTCGCTCTATGCATGTAGGGTCTTTAAACCTTGATTCACAAACAATTAGTGTAGAGTTTCTCAAACTGTTATGAGGCTGTTTTTCCCTATGAGGTGCTATCCACTCCCAGGTTGCATGCAAACAAGCCTAGGAAAGCTGCAAATATGAAACATTTTTCTTTCTTTGTGGATCATTTTTACTTCAGACTCAGCAAAATCAGAACTGCCTATTTCATTCTGAATATTTTATAGACTCCTCTGGGGTTTGCTGGATCCTAGTAGAAATGACCTAGTAAGAAATAAAAATTAAGAGTTTGCCCTGTCTAAATGTTCTGAATATTCTTTCACTGCTAAAAAGAATCCCAAAAGGTGCATGCATAAAGAGACAGAGTTTTTGGAGTACAGAGTGAAACAAGGAAAATCATAGTTATTTTTTAGGCGGAGTATGAAATGGTCAAAGAAGTATTGATTTTGCTTATATAACTGAAATTTATGTGGTCAAGTATATACAGATATACACATTTACTGTATTACTTATCTAACTATATGTATAAAATGAACAACCAAAGAAAACCTGCACTTTTGATTTGAAAAAGCAGAAATAGACTTTTAATGTCAGTGGAATTGTAATACTTCTATTTCTGTATTGATTGGCTACAGTAACTAGCCTGCCCAATGTTAAATGGAATTTGAGAGCATTGCAACCAAAAATAAAATTAATAGTTTCTGTGGTCTTGTTGACCTGCACTATGTGAACAGACTCACGTTCCTACCTCAGGATTAGAATCTTGACTATAGTTATCTAATCAGGGAGCCACAAGCATATTACATGGTTTATGATAATTAACCAACACAAGTTGAACATTATTAAACATCTTTTGTGCAAATAAAATTAATCTTTCCTGGTAACTCACATTAGTAAAGTCCAAATACTCTAATATGGAAATGTCCTTGAAAGTGCAGTGAATATAAACAAGCTATAACTTGCTTTTGAGTTTTGATAGATTATAAACTGTGTGTGTGTGTGTGTGTGTGTGTGTGTGTGTGTGTGTGTGTGTGCACATACACCCCCCCCCCACACACACACACACTGGTTCCTCAGTTGTTGGCATGGAGACTACTACCATAAAAACTCCCAAAATGGCCTTGTTATGCTGCTGAAGTATTTGACAAAATAGATTTTTTTTTTTAAAGACAGTTTTGCACTCTTATTCTGAGTAGCACTGAGGAAACATATCTCCCTTTTCCTATTGTGGCACCTCACATTCCTGTCCACTCTTCTTTCCATATCTTTGTGTCACCAAGGATTTTCTTTAGTTCAGGAAAGAAGAGAAAACACCCCTACCCAGTCCTTCTTTCTAGGAAATACTTCCAGGATTTGGGAGACAACCTGTGCATTAGCAGCAGTGATCTAGCACTTGCTACTAAAAGGCTTCATAGGACCCCAGTTGCTCTAGAGATGAGATTGGTACACACATGAATTGGAGATGATGCCACGAACATAGGACACCCATTAAACAGTACTTTGTGTTGCTTTCACCATTTCTTCATTGCATACCTCATCATTATACCTCCAGGATTACTTTGCCTAAAGGGAAATGGGACTTAGGTTAATGTACAACTCTGAACACAAAGTCTACAATATGAACAAACAGCTGACTGATACATACAGACACTTTCAAAATGGACGTTCTATTTTCCAACATTTGAGGCATTCAGGTCTGTTATTGTGGTCTGGGTCCATTCCCCCACAAAAATGTATTTAGAAAAAAACTCTAACAATGGGGAGGAGGGGGGAGAAATAGGCTTATGCAGCAACCTACGAAGTTTATCATCAAATGTTGTCCTTGATGATGCATGATTCACTGAATAGCAACTGATAAAAGTGACACATATTTGCTCTTCATAAGCAGAAATATTGCTAATTATTTTAACTTCAACAGGGTTGTTTATTCATGAAGATTGAAGATGGTATTTTGAAACCTAAGATGTTAATTTTGACTTTATCTTGCAAATGGCAATCTGGTTTGACATATTTGTAAATTAGGGTTATTTTGTTTTCTTGAAAACAAACACAAGAACTTCCATAATCAATCTGTTATTATATCTGGAATCAACAATTCAACCCATGAACTTGTCATCATCTCTCAGTTACTGCAACGATAATACATCAGTTGCATGATGCCAATGCGTTTGTGGACTGGAGGAAATGGGTTTTGTATTGAAGGATTCGTTCAAAGGTAGAATGATATACTTTTTACCTTGAGAAGAAAAAAGAAAGGGAAACATACTATTTTTATATTTTTTTTTTTGCTCATGGAAACTTTGTTCATGCTCTGCATTTCACTCCCGGAAACATATTTAGTATCACAGGCATCTAATGCTTATATCCCTCTCAAATCAGTACAAAATAATGAGGCATAATACTATACAATACAGAAGAACACCAACATTCCTCAATACATTTGTTATTCGTTATAATGCGTGGTCTATTGTGTTATTGTATTAAAAGTCTGTAAAACAGTATTTAGTCTTACGTATTTTTGTCAATATTTGTTCTCAGCTAATTCAGACCATCAGTGCAGTGGATAAAGATGATTCAGTGGAAGGCCATCACTTTTACTTCTCTCTCCAAGAGGAGACCACAAACAACTCGGGTTTTTCTGTCAGAGATAATCAAGGTAGTGTCACTCATGCAGTTTTTAAAAACTGCTTCATAAAAGATGCATATTTTTAATGTAGTCACATTGCCATGCCACACAATCTTTCAACTGTATAGACATTTGCAGTGTAAAGTTTGAATACGAGTACAAAAGTTTTTAGGCAAAGCTTTTAAAAAATAATAATTCTACACTCTCATAAAAAAAACTGCTTTTAGAAACCAAAGTTTAACCAACACAAGACAGTATCAAAATACAAAATAAGATGCTTAGCACAAAAAAAGTTGATGGGGATAATTTAATACTTGGTCACTAATATATAAAACATGCTCTGGACACAACTTTCTAATTAACTCTTACATTGTCCTATGTTAACTTTTTAAATATAGGAGAGTATTCAGTAAATAAAATGGAGAATTAATATTAAAAAGGTCTAAAAAACATAGATACAAATCGCCAGTTATACAAGTTCACTTTACGTTACATTTTAAATTTTGGATACTGATTACCAATAGCATCATATAAATGACATCTCTGTTTAATGCTATGCAGTTCTGGTATTGATCCAGATTCTTAAACAGAATGATATAGGGGGACTTAAATCGAAACCAATCTGTAAAGAAAACTTAAGTTCAACAGCTGATGAGACTGCAGAAAAGAAGACCACTTAAATTCAGTCTTCTGAGACTTAAAACTGCTAGAGACTCCACTAAAGGACACATTGTTCATATTGACTTTGCTAATTATTTGAAAGTTCTGGCTAGGTGAATAAATCAATGGGACTAACTTTTGGAAAGTTCGGTCTATGTCAAATAGTAAACTATGCTACTTAAACTAATGCTCCAATGCCAAAGTCAATGTTTTAATGTTTCATTTCTCAGCTTCATTAACCTCTCACTCACCACCAGGAGGTGGAACCTTGCTGGGTTATGGTCAGATTTTGCATTGCCTCTTTCCATTTTGTATACTTCACACAAGGTCCAAGGACAGGTGTCTTTGAGTGACATCATGACCATGTGCTGCTGGAGATAGAAATTTGTCCCTAAATTTCTGGAATTTCAGGAAGAGATTAGACTAAGGCCCAATTCTCTCCACCTTTGCCATGTTCCATGAAGCTAGATGGATAGTTCTAGACCTGAGGAAAACCTGAATCTACAAAGGTGGCACAGTTCTTAATCAATGCCTACTCAGAACTATGCTTAAATAGCATTATATGATCTATGATGTTACAGAATTCTTTTCAACAGAGGCCAGTGCAATAAGGAAAAGGCTAATTATAGACATCTTATAGACACACACACATACTTTGTTTCTGGATAGTGCTTAAAAATCTTAATTGTACTATTTTTCATGTCCCCCCTACCCCTACATTGCATTACACACATTTATGCAAAAGTTAATTTTGCATTAGGCATATTTCCCTGGAAGCTCATACCTAAAATATGTCTTTAATGTGAATGAGCAGGCAAGCAGCATGAGTTGAATCTGCAGTACCTGTTGGGTCAAGTAGCTTCATGAAGGATCTATGCTAATTTTTAAATGACAATATTTAAACGCAAAGCAAAGGTGAAGGGTCTCTGGCTCTGCTCCCAGTTGAAATTGCAGAAGCACAGGTGGCTCCTAGTTTGAGATAGTAATTATTCAAAGAGAAGTTTAAGGCACTCCCCACCCAAACCACCAAGACGCCATCTTTGAAATTTTGATCCTTTTGATTATCAGGAGGTATAATATCATCTGCAAACATCTGGATAGGATGGCAGCTGGCTTGAGGGTTTTTTCCCCCCCTTTAGATCTGAACATTAAAAACAGAAGTTCTTGGTCAAATTCTATCTTCATCTATGACATACTTCATGTGCAGTTGCACTGAATCTTAGTGTAAAACATTTTCCACACAGTAAGACCACATCAATAAAATGTGCTAACGAATAAATATAATTCTTGTTTTGCAAACTTGGGAAAAATCTGGTATTACCAATCTGAAGTGGGGATGTCTTTAGACCTCCTGAACCCAAACACCAAAGTTCAGAAGGATAAAAAAAAATGGCTCTGGGTTTAGCTTATCTTGCATTTTACATTACAATAACATTGTGAAAAAAATGTATAGAGGAAAATAAACAAAACAAAATAAAACTTACTTCCTCCCAAAAACCAGAACCAATAACCAACTAAGTAAACAAACAAGGAAACAAATACAAAAAAGCCTAAGACTTGTCCTCTGAAGTCTCTTTACTTTCTGTATGGTGCCTGATGCTTTTGTAACTTATCAATAACTTAAATGTCACGTCCAGCTCATTTTACCTGTCTTTTTAACTCCTTTACAGAAGTTATGTTCCTCTGCTATACCCTTTTTCTCTTTCCTGTCTCTCTCAACATGTATCTCCACTTCAGATTTAGCATATATGATTGCCACTGAAGTCTGACCATCCAGGTTAAATTATCCTGCATACAAGTGCTATCCATATGTCTGTGTTGCCCAAGGACATGCCAGCCTGGTTCTTTATAAAAAGAGACTTCGCTTCAGTCAGTTGTGTCAGCTGTGTGAGAATAAGTCTCTTCTGGAGGGATTTGTAGGAAAAAGATTGGACAATTATCAGTGTTTTAATTGCTTGCTTGCTTGTGTCCTGCAGAATGATATGGTCTAGTCAGAGCAATGTTTTAACGTGAGCCATAATCCACATCCTAAAGTAAATAAATGAGCTCCGGAAGAATGTACCTCCAAAAGTGGGTTGGAGGTGTTTGTATGAATGATTGTGAATGGACTAATACCTAAATTAGAACCTAGGTTAACTGCAACGAACACATCCCTTAATGACACACAGTTTTTTACTATGCCATTAATATACATATCTAATGTGTATACTTCATTCTTTAGATAACACAGCTGGGATTCTTACAGTTAAAAATGGCTTCAGTAAACAAGAACAGCTTGCTTTCTACTTGCCTATCTTAATTGCGGACAATGGAGCCCCATCACTTACCAGCACAAACACTCTAACTGTCACTGTCTGTGACTGTGATAATGAAGCTAATGCCCTGTTCTGTCGATATGGAGCTTTCATGTATGCCATGGGTCTCAGTACAGAAGCCTTAGTTGCTGTTTTGGCATGTATATTAATACTACTAGGTAAGTAAAAATAAGTCAGATGACTTCAGAATTCTTATAATGGGAGAGGGTGTTGGGACAATATATCTTGATCATATGTTGTATCCAACAAGTGATAGGAAGAAAAAGAATCCAGGGTGTGTGTGTTGTTTTGAGTACACATCAATATTGTTTCATTTACAAGAAAAATTATAGTTTTGTATCTGTCAGCTTGAAAACTCAGCTGCAGAGCTGAAAGGTGAGGTACATTCCTGTCTGCTCATCAACAGTCATAAAGATTTGGAAGGCAAACACCTATCTCAGCACAACTGAAAGTGAAGGTAGAATTTAGCACTGTAGTTGAGATTTAGCTGAAAGTTCTGGTGGTGGTACACAGCAAAATAATACCATCCAGCCATTTCTCCAGTTATTTCCCCAAGTAACTGACACTTTTAAGCCCTGTTTGAGGATACAACCTTAGCCTCCATAAAACCAAGCACACTTTTGTGTCCAACCTGATAAACATGGTTAGTAAACTTAAAATATTTCTTTCATATTAACATGTTCAAATGTTTGAGAGAGATTTCATATATCTATCAAGATAGATTGTGAGCTAGCCCTGTGCATTTGCACTTCAGTGCAGATACAAGTGCATAGCTAAAAGGGCTGCTCACAGTAAATACTGATACCTCTTTTACTCTGAGTGCAGAAGCTGTTAGTTTCTGTTACTTCCATGTCCCACTTTGCCCCACAGAGTAGAGTTAAAGCACCAGTAAGAATCTCCTCCATCCAAATGCAATAACCAGTGATCTATTCTAGCAGAGGAAGATTCAATCTACACTCCTTTTGCAACAACAGTAGTGCATTGAATATGTCATCTGTGCATTGCAATGACACTGGCACAACATAGCCATTGGTATGCTATACTATACAATTAAAATAAGGGCAAAATGTCTCTCAGTGGAACAGAGCCACTTAGCTACAACGGACACATCCTGAAGAGCCTGCGTGTGCCTCTTTTGGCATCTCAAAGCAATTTGAGATGCCGCAAGAGGTGCGCTGGGAACAAAAAAGTGTTCCCCATGCTAAATATTTGCAGCGCGGGCTCAAAATTTGACACCTGGAAATACAGGTCTGAGGTGGCTGGGGCCACGCTGCCCCATGCGGGGGTTTGTCAGCAGCGGGCCCTGAGTGTCAAAGGCTACTGCTGCTGTGGGGGCAAGATGTTGGTCCTATGGGGTGGGGGAAGGCTGTGGGCCCTGTGTGGGGATCTGTGGCCCTGTAGCAGGGGCTGTGGGCCCTGCAGGGGGGTAGTCCATGTGCTGTGGGGGGGGTGCACCCTGTGGGGAGGGCAGGGGACCCACCTGTCTTGAGCAGCACCCCCAACACAGTCTCCCCATACCCAGTCCCCCCACAATCCACCCATACCTACCCACACACCCCATTCCCCCTCACATCCCCTCCCCCCCACACACCCATATCCCCCCAGACTCCTTCCCACTCCACTCTTGCAAATCTCATATCCCCTAATTATACATGCCCAGTTGCCAGACAGGATGAGACCTGCTGGCAGCAGCTGTGGCTACAGGGGCAGCTGTCCCCACATCCTAGTTAGTGAAGGTGTTTGGGCGGGAGCTGTAATTGTTCTATGATAAGAAAACCAAAAGCAAACATCAAAACATATAGATATTTAGAATTTATTTTATTATGATGATAGAGACACTGGTTGGATTCCAAACTGCTTTAAAATTGTAAATATATCCATAAAACATTGCCCAACTGATCAATCTCTCGCTCTCTGTATATAAATAGATAGATAGACAGACAGACAGACAGATAGTGGACTTTTGTTTTAATTGTGGAGGAACATAGATTTTGGGGTATTTTAAAGAGTGAATTTGGGATTTTTTTAATCAGAGAATTTGCCATTTTTAGATAGGGAACATCAGGAGTTCTGCTAGTAGGGCAAGTGGCAGGACACAGGCAAAGGAGCCTGTTCAGGGCTGGCACCCAGGACCCAGCTGGAGGTGGCTGACCTCCTGGCCACTTGGAGCCAGGAAGACATGCTTTGATAGTTCAAAGCAGGCCACCATGCTAGGAACATTTTCAAGGCAACAGCTGCCCAGATGGCATGGTGGCAGCACACATGGCAGCAATGCCACATGAAGGCTAACTGTGCAGCCACAGCTCCCTGGCAGCTGGCCCAGAGGTGCAGATGCAGGTGCAGGTGCAGATGCCTCTGCTGCACAGTAGCATCACTTAAAAGGTGTTTGCCAGAGCTACTGAACTGTAACTCAGGTTACTGTGCAGTTATTTAGTACTTGATTATACAAGTTCTAAATTAAATGCACAGTAACCACTGCACATTAATGAATGTGTAAATGTGCCCAATAAGACCTAAATCCAGCAACACAATAAATGTTTCGCTTATTCTGATGTTAAAAAATAAGTTTAGCAAACCCTTTAATCTCCACTGGAAGTAAAACTGTACTAACCTCCCCCCCCTCAACATAAAACCCAATTAGAATGTGAATTTTTTTTTTAAAAAGCTTTCACTAGTTACAAATGAAACAGTAATGAAGCAGTATTACAATGCTGAGCCTGTAGGGATAAATATTTCCTGAAGTGCCTAATGTTAGTCAAAGAGAAAAAGAAAATACGAAACATTTCCTTTCATCTGAGGTCTTTGTTTTTAAATTATTGTAGACAAATTATGGAAAGCCTTCTCCCCCATCCCCCCCCCCCCCCAGTGAAGCAAATCCAGAGAAATATTTTTTCTTATCTTCATTTCACAATGTTACTGCAAGTAGTCTAGAAATAAACAGCAAAATATGCATGATCAATATACACTGTGTGGCTTGAAAGACCATATTCTGATATCAGTTATGGTGCTCTAAATAGGAGCAAATCCATTGGGTGCTGAGGTGAACACAATTACTTCTAGTTTACATCAGGACAAATGAGACTATATAGTAACATCTATCATATTCCATATTGCTTTATGCTCTATGCATCTCCCTGGCTTCAATTTGATGACTACAATGCATATAAATAGACTGCATTTAAAGCCATCCCACAAGTATAACCACCTTGTAATAATAGTATCATAGTTCTGGGGGGAGGTGTATCTTTGACCCCTCACTCACTCTGTAGGCATTCTTTCCAACAGCGGATATGTACTTCTCTCAGAATGGATTATTCCAATTTACCCATCCCTTTGGTTCTAAGGGCACAGAACCATGTTCCATCAATGAAATATATCCTCACTACAATCATAAGATTTGGCCCTTTCCCTAGGAAAGTTCACATACAGAATAGCATCTTCAAAACTGCTATTTATCCTTAGGAACACAATAGAGAGAAATATGGTTTAAATAATTAAAAGCTCATATATCTTACTCCTTGGCTGAAAAATCAGATTTCTCACGCAAGTAACCAATGGGTTGTCTTGTCCTAGGACCATGTTTCAACCATTGACACTGTGTAAAGCAGATAGCCAGTTTATCAGCTCTGTTTCTTAGGGACTTGTTACACATTAATTTTAGCTGGCTTCCGGAGTTCTTAACCCCTGGATTGTCCGCACATTTACACCTGAAACTACTTTTAAGCACACTTTAGGCAGCTTAACGTTATGCCACTCCAGGGCAGGTTTATCTCTAATTCACGTTACCCAGATGGTGTTCCATTACTGTATTTTCACACATAAGCCTGCCCATGGGTATAAGCTGCACCCACGCATAACCCGTGGAAAATTATATTTTTGTAAATTAATCTGTGTATACGCCGCACCTGTGTATTCCCTGTGGTGGTGTATACATGGGGAGATGGCGCAGCCCAGCCCGCCCCGGCCCCGTGCTGGGCCCAGCAGGGAGGCGGCACAGCCTGCCCTAGCCCTGGCCCTGGCCCCCACGGCAGCAGCAGCGCAGCCTGCCCCAGCCCCTGCGGCAGTGGCAGCAGCAGCAGAAGCGGAGCCCGCCCTGGCCCCAGCCCCTGTGCTAGCAGCGACGCAGCCCAGCCTGCCTGGGTTCAAGCGGGGAGGTGATGTAGCCCGCCCTGGCCCTGGCCCCTGGGGTGGTGGCGGCACAGCCTGGCCTGCCCGGGCCCAGTGGGGAGGTGGCACAGCCCGCCCGGCCCCTGCGGAAAAAAAGTTCATCGATAGCCCGCACCCCTGTATAGCCCACGCTCATCCATTGTTTTTGTAAAATCGCGTATACCCCGTTGGATATATGCGTGAAAATACGGTAATATGTGGCCATTCCCCACAGATGAGCTGCCCAAGTTGCAGTCCTTGAGCATCCCAGTCCTTGACATCCGACTGTCCCCTCCCCTCCTGTTCTGTGTGGATAAACCTTCCAGCTCATGAACTCTACTGCTCAGGGGAAAGTTTTGGCACCAAGCCAACTCCTCCTCCTTTATTTTATCCTTCAGTGGCTGACTTCCTTCATTTCACCACCCATTCCCAACCTCATTTCCTTTCCACCTCCCATTTCATTACCCATCCATATCCCATTAACTCTCTACCTCCTAGTGGGATGGTTTGGTTGGGACATAGGCAGCCATAACTATAGATAGACCCTGGGGGACAAGTAGGACATTATCAGGGTTGGGGCACAGATTGCCAGAGCTAGGAGAGGAGATCCAGGAGATATAGTCTGAGATTTTTCCCAGTTTTGTTCTCCTGATAGAAAAAGGTATACAAACCTGACTGCACAGACATTTGAGTGCTGAGGCCCTGAAGAGTTCACAGCTGGTAGTGCTAACACTGTGAAGCCGGGGGGGGGAGGAAGGGGGCCCAGTGCACACATCTCAGCATGCTCTGTAGGTTGTTTTAGTCCATCTGGTAACAGATGGCTGCAGTGTGTAGGTCATCTCTGATTGATTTAGAAAAGATTTGGAAAGAGAGATTTAACTCTGGTTGTTCTCAGGTTATTTTTTTCTCCTGAAGCAGTCATTTTGATTCTGGGAGAAACAGCCTGAACCTCTGCACACTTGTGATTTCTTCTTGTAAAACAGTAACTTTCATAAGAGAAACTGAATGCCTGTACAAGGCCTTAGAATGACATGTAAGTCATCAGTGTCCCCCCCCCACAGGATTCTGTATTTCCTTCCTTTGCCATGATACATCTCATACATCTGTAGTGAATCAGTGGCATTATAGTGGATTCATTGCATTGTCCATTTAACACTGACAATTGAATAAGAATATATGGACATAAGAGGTGTTATACTGGGCCAGGCCAATGGTCCATCTAGCCCAATATTCTGTCTCTGACAGTGGTAGAAGTGGATGCTATATACAGAGAGCATTGAACTAGGTATGTCTACAGTGATGTATTCCCTATTCAATGGCCTTCCTGGCATCCACCATGTATTGGTTTGGAGATGTCAGATGAAACATCTCCAAACATTCTGTTCAGCAGCAATTAATAGAGCTATCATCCATAAATGTGTCCAGTCCCTTTTTGAATTTGGCTATGCAGTCTGCCTCTACCACCCCCGTGTGGCAATGAATTCCATAAGTTAGCTATTCACTGTGTAAAAACTACTTTATTTTGTTAGTTTTAAACCCATCACCTACTAATTTTAGCAGGTGCATCCTAGTTCTAATATTCAGGGACCTGGTGAACAATGTTTCCCTGTTTACTTGGATCACACCCTTCATGATTTTCTAGACTTCTATCATATCTCCCCCTCAGCCTTCTTTCCAAACTGAAGAGTCCTAGCCTTTTCAGTTTTTTTCCTGCTATAGCAACTACTCCATTTTCCTTATCATTTTCCTTGCTCTTCTCTATAGCTTTTCTAATTCTACTACATCCTTTTTGAAATGTGGAGACCAGAACTGCACACAGTATTCAAGATGTGGACATACTATGATAGTGTTCTCTATTTTGTTTTCAATACTTTCTTAATGGTGCCCAACATTTTATTGGCTGTTTTTGGTCACTGCTTCACACTAAGTTGACATATATATGTATACCTACAGTGACTTCAGGGTCTCTTTCTTGAGTCTTAACAGCTAATTCAGAAACCAGCATTATGGCTGTATAGTTGAGATTATTTTTTCCCCAGGTGCATTACTTAGCACTTGTTGACACTGAAGTTCATCTCCCATTTTTGTTTTTTTTTAATTGCCCAGTCACTTAGTTTGGTGCAATCTTTCTGCAGCTCCTCTCCATCAGGTTGGAACTTGACTACCCAGAATAATTTGGTATCTGCAAATTTGGAGTTTTCACAGTGCACCCCCCATTTCCAGGTCATTGATGAAAATGTTGAACCAAATAGAGCCCAGCCCACTTTTGACCTCCTCCATCCTAAAAAGTGACCATTTATGCCTACCCTTTGCTTCCTATCTTTTTAACCACCTCTCAATCCAAAAAAGAACCTTGTTTCCAATCTTGTGGCAACACAGTTTTCTTAAAAGTAAGTAAGGAACCTCATCAAAAGTCCATACATATTATGTCAACTGAATTTCCCTTGTCTATGTGTTTTTTAGTAATTGTTGTGTTCTTAGGCATGTAACTAAAAGCATCAGGTGGCATAAACCCTTAAAATGTCATTGAGTTAGCTACCCCACAGTACCCAAACAGAGACTCAGATACAGCTATCTCCCACAATCTTCAAAGATTCACGTATTTTGAATGTATTAATATTATATAATAATAATAGTGATTATATTTGCCCTATGCTTGTTTTATTTACTGCCTGTTTTATGTTTTCTTTGGATCATGGAAAAATTGTAATCTCCCTTACTGATTTCGAAGAGATATCCTCATACAAAGAATTCAAGGCCTGGGCCTATGATGAGCATGTGAATTTAAAAATGTACTGTTCAAATTCATGCTTGAAGTTATTATTTCAATTTTCAGGGTATTATCTCTTGTAAGTATAGGAATAATTCAGCAACATTTGCTTAAATGTGAACCTGCTAAGTTTCTCAGGGCAACCATCACATTGTGTTCTGAATAAAGAATTACAGTTTGCAAAGCTGTCAGTCATATCTGTTCCATTTTAAACTACATTTAATTTTCAGCTGTATTAAGGTAAAAGCTGGGATCATGCATCCCTTTATATCCTATTAAGAATGTAGTTTTGAAATGGACACCCTAGTTTTGAGTAAAGTAAGCCAGTCAAGGGGAAAGGATGACTAAAAACAAACAAATAAACAGAAAACATATTTAAAAAATGCTATATTTGAGAAAGCAGGTTTTCACATCAGCAATGTACAAGCTGTCTTTACAGACAGAGCTTGCTGATAATTGTAGCTGCACAATATCATCCCTACAATTCTTATTGACATTTCTCAAAATGCAAAGCCAGAGAGTAGAAACAAGTGGACCACATGCCTAGCTAGTATAATTGATTTCACTTTGTGGAAGTCAGTGGAACTGAATCAGTTTACACCAGTTGAGGAGGTTCTTGCTGCATATATTTCCTTTTTCACTCCCCTGTAATTCTTGGGGTTTTGATCTGTGAGGGGGAGGGGGTAATGACGTTTTGAAAGAAGTATTGATATATTATGTGGTAAGGCAAACTAGTATCAAACAACGTAAACCACATTCCCTTAACTGCTCTGAACCCTCACCGGGCAAAAAAAAAATACCTGCTCCATTTCCTTAACTCATTTTATAAGTCCCTTTGTAGCCATTTTGCTATCAAATACTCTGTTCATCTTACAACCATAAAATCTATATAAAAAAAAAAAAATCACAGTCCTATAAATCTATGCAGATTGATGTTGGTGCAAGCTAAAGTAATGCTAGGCAGTTTTACCACCTGTAAGTCTTTCCAAAGGCATTCAAAGTCTCTGGTTCTTTTCATTTTTCTTGTCAGTGTTTGTTTTGGCAATTCTGGCCCTAAGGCAGCAGAGAAAGAAGTCGCTATTTTCTGAGAAGGCAGAAGAGTTCAGAGAAAATATTGTCAGGTATGATGATGAAGGAGGTGGAGAGGAGGACACAGAGGCTTTTGATATTGCAGCATTGAGGACCCGTACTGTCATGAGAGAGCACAAGCCTCGAAGAAATATCACAACAGAAATCCAGAGCCTTTACAGACAGTCTCTGCAAGTTGGACCTGACAGTGCTGTGTTCCGGGAATTCATTTCAGAAAAGCTTAAGGAAGCCAATGCAGATCCTAATGGTCCTCCATATGATTCCCTTCAGACATATGCATTTGAGGGGACTGGTTCTTTGGCTGGATCCCTTAGCAGTTTAGGATCACATGTGTCAGACATGGGTGAGAGTTATGATCGCCTTAGTGAATGGGGGCCACATTTTAAACAACTTGCCAAGCTATACTGCCCCCACAAAACTGCAAGGGATTAGTAACCGTTAGTGGCCACATTTTTTTAAGTGCTCATCAGCCAAAATCAAGTTTGAATTTTCAAAGAAGATCAACATATTTAAGCACCCACTTGAAATGCCCAGATTTATTAAAAGATAGAACAATGTTGGATGGTTGAGATCTTTTGTATCATAATATAAAGTGGCATAATAAGAAGTGATTAATCTAGCCCCATGTTAGGTGCTTACATTGTAAGCTATGCTCTTTGAAAATCCAGTCCCAATTATGGCTGCTGAAAATTTGGCCTAAAAAACAGATGAAATAAAAGCCATAAGATTTTTGTAAATAATCTTCTTGGTTTAAGCTTTAAACTATTTCCAAAGTTAAAGCAGACTTTTTTTTGTTGGTTTATATTAACCAAAGTTAAATCGTGCATATTTGCATTCTTTTATAAATACCATTGTACAAAAAGATAGAGAATAGGCATTTTAAAATGCTTGTCTGTCACAAAAACTTACAGAATCTTCTGGTTATTTATTTTTAGCATAATAAGACTACAACAAATGTAGTATTTAGCACTGTAAAAATAAAGATCTGTTATAGTCAACATTTAGTTATTATTACATTTGCACTTTTATTAAACCATTGGGAAGTGTACAGGACTCATAAATTTCCCAGGTGATGTATGAAGAAATTATAAAGGATAAAAAGTATTAGATTCTGCTTCGAAGCAATATTCAACTTAAAAACTGTTATCAGCTTTGTTACATATTACTGTACATAGAACCAAATATAACCCATGTCTGGGCATCTTCTCTTTTATTAAGAGCTTAACTGATGATTGATTTCTCAGCACAGATTTATTTATTTTTATTATGGAATATAAAATTAGCCGCAGTACTCATTTTTATTGTAACAGTATTAAAGATCTTTAAAATGCTAAGCTGGTGGACATAAAACTTTATGCATAACATTAGATAATAAGATAGTAAAACACTTTAATGTTAATCCAGCTCTTCAGTAAATGATCCCACATCATTCTGCAGGAATCGAGTCAGACTTCAAAATTAATTTCTCACTATATTTTTTAACATAGTGTGTAGCTAGTATTAAATTCACGTAGAATTTTCTTTCATTTAGCTATGTGGTTGATCAGCAGAAATGCAGCATCTAAGAACCATCAAGTACATTCAAATAACTTGCTTAAAAAAAGGGGGCATGACTGTTACTTATTCACCCTTTTTCCATTAGGTGCTTATTTTACAGCATAATGTAACGAACCAAAACATTTCAACAGCTGAAAGCTGGCATCAGGATAAAGAATATAGTGCAATTAGCTATTTAAGTTCGCAGGTAAGCTCCACTAAATTATAACAAGTTAGGCAAAGCTTATACAAATGATGAAGAGGCATGAAGTCATATCAAACATTGCAAAGCATGTACAATTACTTGTTTATTAAAGAAAAAAGCAAGGGCTGAGGCTAAATAGAAAGGTGCCAATACCAGAGATGCTGTAAATACCTGGCAGCTAAATATAACACAAATGAAGGAGCTTGAGAAGAAGACAGTTCCAAAGGGAAGTGTGTCCAGGGAAGAGAGATTATGTACTCATGACATCCATTCTTGGAACTATATCAGTGAGCATGTGACTAACAGCAGATGAGACAGCACATGTATAATAGGGAAAAGCTGACTGTTGCAGGTTGGAGGCTGAGTTCCTCCTATAGATAAATGCCTATGGAGCAACTTTAAAAGATGCACAACAAGGACGCTTTGCAGTAATGTCTCTAATGTTTGAATTCACTGGCACTCCAGCAGATGGGACAAAATGATTTCTAGTTGAGATAATATTGTGCATAGTAAACAATTAGCTCCATGGAAAGGAATAGAACAGAAAAGCAAAAGTGAACACACATGTGCTTGCTTGGGTGCAGAGGGAAGTAGATAGTTTAAGACCAGATTTTGAAACCCTGCATTAATACCTCATTCCAAAAAATGGTCCCCTTGACTTAATAGACTTTTCCTTGAATTCAGATTGTATTAACTACAAGGAAGGATATTAGACTCTGAGCTTTAACATGGTCCATGGGAAAGGAATCCTATTTTGTTTAGTAGGTAAATATAAGAATCCATTCTTAGCCTCATATTATAGTTGAATCTGCTTACAGTGATGCTCCTATATTTCATTTAATTCTATTCATACAATAAGTATTCTACAATAATGAAGAACATCTTGCATTCAAAAGCTTGTTTAACTCTAGCCCAGCTATGCAGTTGGTCCAATAAAATATACCACCATAAGAAATCCTTGCCTCTAAGTTTATTTAATTAATATATCAGTGTGCTATTTCTCCTACTAGCTGCTATACAGGAACAACTACTAGACAAAGACATTTCCCTTTTAGTACAAGTAATAGTATTAATGAAACTGAGATTAAATCCCAAATTAAGCAGGGATCATTGCATGGTGTGAGTTTCACCAGGTTTCTGATAATAAATGGCAAATTAATGGCCTGATGCATATACTATAACCAAGCTAAGCATATTCTGTTAAACAATGCCCAAAGAGTGACATTACAGAAGTCTGCACTTTTAAAGTGTAAATACCAAGGAGACACAGGCGTTTAACAGGTGAAAGAGCTATAACCAGGATTAATGGGATAGAATTAATAAAGGGAAAATGTAGGTTGAATGTCAGCAATGATTTCATGATGGTGAGATCTATTAAATTATAGAATAGCCCTCTCAAGGGAAGCCACTATTACATGGGGTGTTTAAAATTATATTGGACAATTCACTTGAAGAAGTACTGTAGTGAACAATCCTACAATGATGGGGGGAATCTCAATCTAGGGTTCATGACTCCATGGGGATGCCACATGAAAGAGATCAGTTGAAAGTATACTCCTTCCTTTTTATTGATTTTGAGGGGCAGAAGGTCTTTTGCCATCTCTATTTTTTTATATTCTAGGGAGATAATAATAAATACATTTACATTTAGACTAAGAAAATGAAGACTGTTCATTACTCCACTGTAAATTTTGTATAATACCACAGGCTGAAGTAAAAACTATATAACCACATGTCATTCAGTGTTTTGACTGGGGAAGGGAATAAAAAGATAAATATATACCCAACATATTTGGGGAGGGGAGAGCTTTATTTATTTATTTATTTATGGTGCATTTTAAATTATAGTGCTGCTTCAGGACACTGATAAGCTATTTATTGGTTACTTCTTTTGTTGTATTTACATCTTTTCCCATAAATGGTCATTTAACTATTAACTTTGCTTTCTTAATTTGCATTGGAAGTACAGTTGTTTTCATTCTTAAATATGCAGGGTAACCATGTCAAATAAGAAAAAAAAAATGCCTAAAAGTGTTATAATTACTCTTACCAGTCCATTTCTAAATGTATATTTCCTCTGAAACCTCCACTCCAGAAGTCTAAGCTAAACAAGGTGTTGTATCACAATACAAACTCTGAGAATAAAGCACGGGACTGTGGGACAGGCCAGCAAAGTGATTTATACAGAAAAAAAAATAGTATATATTTTCATTTAAATCAGCTCTGACTTGACTCCTATTCACAACTCATTTTCCTTGTATTTACATATCAAAAGAAACATCTTCATAACTGGCTTGCATTCTCTTCTTAGTTCAATGGCACTTAAACGATGCAGGTGGAAAGATGCAGAAAGATAAATTCTACCCATGAAGAAATTTCACACACGCATAGAGGAAAAGTAAATATGACAATGATTAGAACTGTGTATTAAGTGGAAATCTACAAGCAGCTGCAGTAGTGAAAACAAGACCAAGTATTAAGAAAGTGAGGGGGCATTAAACTTTACAGACCTATAGCAGTGCCAATCTATCAACATCAATCTCCAGCTATAGAAACAGCTACAGAATGCCTCCTGCTATCTGAATGCTAAACTTTTTAACTGTGCTCTAAAACTTTATTGCTATTTTTAATACCATACTTCTTTGAAAATGATGCATTTAAAAATACATATTTTTCTTCAAAAAATACTCTGCACCTTAAATTTGAGTAAAAGAAAAGTAAAAAGCTGTCATCAAGATTGTGTTCTTGCAAGTGTGCCATATTTTATGTATTATTTTTCTCCTAAACTGGAAGTTGGAAAATTAGGGTGCCTCTTAAAAACTAGGATGTCATAACTGGTGTAATATGGTAGTACAAAAGCAGGTTCATAAGTAGGTTTTATTGAGATTCATATGTGGAGAAATTTAAAATGATTTAGACATTCCTAATCACAAAGATATACAGGAGTCAAATTAATTTCTCTCTTTACTAAATACAGATAAAACATTATCCCTCTCCCCACCCAAAACACAAGCAGACAGGTTTTACAAAGGAAATATTGGCCCTGAGCAACTGTTGTGCTAGCCTATGAGCTTCAACAGCTGCCACAGCACATCTGCATACATAAGCAGTGGTTCCAATAAATTGGATACCATTAAATTGTGCCTCAACTAAGCTCCTCTCAAACTTATTCTCAGAGGAATAGTTCACACTGGTTTAAAGACCTTTTCCATGCATAGAGGGGTACAGAAAATTCCTAAGGATTTGCTCCATGCCTGGGCAAAAAAAAAAGGATGTTTTACACTAAAGAGAGTCATCTCTGGCCTTAATTCATTCTAGTAAATTTTCTTTACATTAGCAAACATTTTGATCCAGTAATAAATGTCACTCCAAAGATAGTTCTGTTCTTGCTCTGCAATTCAGAGTTAAAAAGATATAGGAGTTGTTTGTAGTCTCAGCCTGTCATGAATTGTTTCCTTGAATACAAAACTGGTGATGGAATAGGGATGAACCACACAGATTCAACAGATATTCCTCCCTTCTTTCAGAAGGCGACATTACTAAAGTACAGTTGTATAATCATTACATTATCTGAAAGGAAAGATTCTTCTTTCCCCTTGAAACATCTATTTGCACACTCTACTTCCTAAAGTTGTGAGGTTTAGAGAGCATTATTTCTTTAGTTTAAAAGCTTTTAAACTGCTCTCTGATGTTTCTTACTAGAGAAGACCTAAGGAATGATACTTTATTTTTATTTTTTTACATTTGAGGCGTATTTGGAGGTATATGCTCTTATAGGCTAGGGAAAGAAATTACACATAAATCAGTGTAAGTGATTTGAACTGGTTTCCAGTTCAAATCTGTAACGCAAAAGAAGTTCAGTGCACATAAATCACTTTACTAATGGCCAAAACCAGTTTAAGATAAACTTGGATGGATGTAGTATAAGACTTAACTTATTTAAGTTGAATCTGGAAGGGATCTGGCACAGAAGTTCAATAAATCAATTTAAGTTAACTCACAGTCCCCAGAATCCCAGGATATTTTGTACCTTCCCTACAAATACCCCTTTGCAGGATGGGCAGGCTAGCCTTGGCCCAAGCTGTCTTGGGAGTTGTGGTCTAGCCACCCTGGCTTCTGGCCTGGGCCACTGCAGGCACATGGCTGCATTTCCAGAGTCAGAAGTAAAAGTGTGTTTACTTGCTTGTTGGTTCAATCTACACAGCTTAGACTAACCTGAGAAGACTGAATCAATTCAGCCTCGGGCTTTTTGGCTGTGTGTATTAAGCTATAGTACTTGTAGAGAAAAAGGCATAAAAGATTTTGTGTTAAATTTTAGAATTTTAAAAATGAGCCTTCGTGAGCATTTATTGCCATTTACTTTAGGCAGTGTTCAATAATTATTTTTATTTTATTGTGTTACACTAGCAACTAGAGATCCCAGTTTATATTAGCTTCTCAGCATTATGCAAACATGTAATTTATACAACTAAAAGCAGGCAGAAAAGCAGAAGCCCAGAAAGGTGAAGTGACTTGCCTACGGTTTCATGTGAAGTCAGGTCAACACCTAATCTAGAAAGGGAGTGCAGGTCTATAATTCCTAGTCCAGCACCAGACTCACAGGACTGCAGACTCTGTTCCTCTTGCTTTAGTAGAGCATTTAAGTTAATGTTTGCAGTTTGTACAACTTACACGTCCTCAGCGTATTTACAGGATACATTCATTTAAAATAAAAATGCTATGTTCACCTGAGTAGGGTTCCCCTCTGTTTTTGTAGGTCACTTTGAACAATTTCTCTCATGTGATCACTGTCAAGCCAGGTGAAAGTAATGCAACTGCTTGTTTTTGTTTATGATGCTTTTTCCCCCAAAGGAACTAGACTGTGAGGGCATATGAGTGGCTCTTTGAAACAGAAGTGCAAGTTAAGGGCACATCATAGGAGTAGGGCTACGTGTTAGACATAAAAAGCCTCAAAACAATCTAAACGGTTTTGCAGTATAACAGAGATACCAAAGTTATCCTTAAACTACCTAACCTGAGCATCAAAAGGATCACAAAGTTTATCATGAGCTAAGAAATCCTATTTCTGAGACTCAAGTATAGCTACACCACTCAATTATATCATATTAGTATATACCTTTTTTAAAGAAAATCTTGTGCATCCCTTTCTCCCTTCTTTTTTTGTCCCACTATAGAAGGCAGCAGAAAATCCACACAAATGTGGACATCCAAATGAAACATCCCAGGTGGACACCATATGCATATACATTGAAAGAGACAGGTCTTGCCTTGTGTTTGTAGCTCAGTGGTTTGGGGAGCCTGGAACAGTATAATGGAAGAAATTTGAGGAACTGCCATGGAATTGGTCATTCCCTACTGGAAAAAATTCTGAGAAGAAATTAAAGTGAGAATTAATGGTGTTACACTTAGCTTTAACTCCCCTCTGTAGCTAACAGTTAGCTGCAGGGGAAGGAACCAGCTGTAGCATAGCTCCTGGCCTGGCTGCATGGAGGTCGGTAACCTCCAATATTCCTTCTTGTAAGAACATGCAGTTGGGTTGCCAGTTCTCCATGGAGTCAGAAGTGCAAGGCTGTAGACCTTGCCTGTAGACCAACACGGCTAAAACCTGTATCCCTGAAACACGTAAGATACCACAATTAGCCGCTTTGAAATACAAATTTCATAATTTTTACAAAAAAGCAGCAAAAATCCAACACCCAGAGAATTCCACCCCTGCTCCAGCCTTTTGTTTGAGCTGAATTTGCATACCTGGAAAACAACTTCTACACAATAAAACTGCCTCAGCCAGGAGAAACATTCCATTGACATCCACCCTCTCTCCCATGCAATAGAAGAAAGAAGAAAGAAAAAGTCAACACCCTCCTTGCCATCAGATACCTTGAAGGTAAATAAACTGCTCCAACTTTTATTTGAGCCTAATTTGCATAAAATGAACTTTTCCACCAAGAGGAACCTATAACATCTGTCTATTCTCTTGTGCAATATGAAGTTTCATTTCTACCTGGGAGAAATGTTACAATCTATGCATTCTCCTTTGCCTGAGGAAGGGCACGTGAGCCTGAAAGCTTACAAATAGAGAATTTTTTTGCAACTATTTAGTTGGTCTAATAAAAGATATTGTCTCTATCAAGAGTTCTAATGTCTATAAAGTCCAAACTCCTGCTCCTTCACCAAAAGCTTAACTTGAATACAATAGCTCATGAGAGAAATTATTTCTTGAATTTCTGCAAACACGGTCTATCACTAGTAGGTATTTGCCAAACAGTTCAGATGAATAATTTTCAAATGATAATTTTTTTCCACAAACTGATTGTTTCAGATCTTTGTTTTATAATATTTACTCTCTATTATTTGAGTCTGTGCATGAGGTAATATAACTATCCCCTGATAAGATGGCAAATGTTTACTCAAGAGAATGACATATAGTGTACCGTGCTTCTGCTATACATTTGTGAAACTTTTAGGATTTGCTAAGGAAATAAAGAAACCTGTGATTATATGATGCAACCTGAGTATACTCTGGGGACATACTGCTTTTCTAGTAGATTAAGTGCATCCTTGCTGCCAATAATGCCATCAATGGTTTGGGTCAAGCAGAAGAAGTGGTACAAATGCAAAGGAATAATATTTCTTGACATCGATTAGCCCATCCAGCTCATGCCTCCCCTCTGATTTTCCTTTGCAGTACACAGGGCATACATCAACCACTCCTGAGACTCACTCATTAAAATTACAGTTTTAGGCTCTCTCCAGAGACCATCCAGAATGATTTCAGCTTTTCAAGTTACACCTACTTATTGATCTGTTGGCCTGAAAATTTTTGACGTGTGTGCACTTCTTGGTCAGTGTATTTCCATTGGTGAGCCTCTTGTGCTGTTCAAAAGAGAAAATCATTTTTGAACAGCAAATTCCCATGAAGTGTGACTAGTAAGAAAATAACCTCAACAAGCTGTTAGGTGTTAGGGATTTCAACTAGGTACAACATATATACTATTGCAGGAGACACTGTAGAACATACTTAGAGCTGGATGACTCCTTTATGACTCCTACTTAAACTCTAACTTATACATACATATAAACTATACAGTTTAATTATCTATATACCAATATATTTTTTATATATCTATAAAAAAAAAACTTTAGGGAAAGATACTGAGGACCCTTCATTAAGGAAGAAAAGTAGCATCTTGACAGAATTCAATTGATAAAACAAAGTAGTAAAGAAAGAAAGTCTATTTCATAAAAAGCTAAAAAGATCTAGCTTTCATAAAGACTATGCAACTATAGTGCAACTATATTTTTTACTCAAAGAAAAATATTTATAACTGTAAGGCCCTCTCTACATGTTACATGTATTTATGCAATTCAAGGGGCTGGGTCAGAGTGGGAGGATGGCTTCTTGCTGGTGCATAGGAATCCTGGGATTGGGCACCCCCTGTACTGGCAATTAGGTGTGATGGGATCCAATTCATGATCCCACAATTATGCCTTCTGTTATGCACAGTATGAGATGCAGTTATGTGGATTGAGCATTAGATCCCATGGCACCTTTACTTGTCTATGTAGAAGGACGCTAAGGAGCCTCAAATCCTGTAATGATGAGGGCTATTGAGGTTCCTACATATAAGCCTGTGTGGCCAGAAGTCTTAACTTATAAGGAAGGATGGGAAAACTTGTCTTGTAAACATACAGTATGGTACACTTAATATACTTATTTATATCCACCAAACTTTATAATGAAATCTGTATTTTAGCACAACTTCACTATAATAGTTCATTCTAACAAGAACGGCCGTTTGCATTTTTGTAATAAGAATGGAGGTGCAGTCTCTTTTCTTAACTATTAAAACATTTTTACTATGTCTGACCTGATTTTAAATTTTAACTTTTTATGCAATCCCAGGGGCTGAAATGTCAACACCAGACTTCCAGACATATGCTTTTACAGCTTTCTGAATGCAACTCCTATAGTTAAGTAGATAATACATATCACAGTCTTGGGAATATATTTTACTTATTCCTCAAAAGAAAGTCCACCATCACTCACCTAGTTAATTGCACAATTAATTTAGACTGGCTACATGTGCAAATTAATTATTGTGCCTTAAAATGATCTAATCAGTTATACATAATGAAATAACGTACTGAAATAATGCTTGCACTTTCAAATATCCTTATAACCCTTATTCCAAAGTAAGCAATTTTCAATTCTATACACAAAGAAACTAAAGGAGAGAGATAAACTGGCTTTCCTTTATGCAAAAAGGTACAACTCAGGAGCTCCCAGTAGTTTCTCTTGTTCCCCAAGCATGCCCTTCTTTACAGATGAAAGTAAGATCTACAAGCCCAGAGTAATCTGAGGTCTGAATGACCTCTATTCCATTGTATTCAGGAAGTTAGAATAGATGATAATAGTAGAAACTTCTGGGTGGAAAATATATGAATACTGGAACAAATTTAATGGGATTAAAAAAAATCAATCAATCAGTCAGGGAAGGGCTGAAATGACTGCAAAAACAAAAGAAGCCTTGCCTTCAAAACAGAAAATAGAGTTTGGCCCATTATGTATGGTATTCAGGAGTCAATTATCTTTGTTATCATAGAAAGCTAGGGTTGGAATGGGCCTCAGGAGGTTATCTAGTCCAACCCCCTGCTCAAAGCAGCACCATCCCCAACTAGGTCATTCCAGTCAAGGCTCTGTCTAGCTGGGTCTTAAAAACCTCCAAGGATGGAGATAACACAACCTTTCTTGGTAACCTTTTCCAATGCTTTACTACCCTCCTCACAAGAAAATTTATCCTAATATCTGACTTAAAAAAACTTCCTTTGCTGCAACTTAAGACCATTCCACCTTGTTCTGTCATCTACCACCACTGAGAACAATCTAGCTCTTATTTGTTGAAATAATTCAGAGAACAAGGCAGTATTTGAGTAACACAATAGACAATAAACCTTCCAAGAAAAAATGTTGCTCAACATATCCTGTACCATACTTTCTTCCTTGTAGGACTAAGGCTTTAAATAATAACTAAAAGAAGCCTTGTGGCTATCTAGAAAGTGGCTGGTAGGATACTGAATTTGAAAGATACGCAAGCAAATTACTTCAGACATTTCAGTCCATATATCCGAGTAAGTAAATCACATGACTCCTAATTTCTAAAGTATCTAATGCCTCTTTAAAGCCCAGCCATTTTTTCTTATGCAAAGTAGCAATATGTAAAGCAACATTTTAAATTGTGAACTATACCTGAATTCCTGAGCTACTAGAAACTAGCATTTGAAGTAAATTTATCAGAAGTTAGCAAACCTGGACAAACTTTAGTGCAACAAAATTATCCAGCTGCATTCAGCCTGATGAAAACCTTTAGTTTGGTTGAGTCTCATACTGTGTCCAAGCTAAAGTTTAGAGAGATTGTGGCAGGCTTGTTGCCACTGGGGTGGCCGTGATACCCCCTACTGGCCTTGTTGCTCCTGCTGGACTCAAGCTCTAATGCCACTCTCCCTAGATTACTTTCCTGCCATGCCTTGCTCTTAAGTAGTATAGGTTGATTGGGGAGGCTGTCAACAGGGGTTAGAATGAGCCCTAAGTTCCCATTGGGTCTCTCCTGAGACTCACTAGACTTGAACCAAACCTCAGGCTTGGTAAGTCCCCCTCTCAGCCTGATTAGGCACCTGGAAGGCATGAAGAGCCTTAAGGGCAAATTGCATGGCTCCTTCACCTTCCCTATACCATGCCCCAAATTTCATGGATGTACTCTTTGATCTTTCTCTTTATACACTGAGCCTCCTCCAACCCTGGGTCCTTTATTCAGTCTCCCTTGGAACTTCTGGACACTTGGTGCCACATGCAGTCCTTCCTCTGGTCTCTTGGACCCTCAGTCCCACACGCAGCCCCTCCTCTGGGCTCTCATACCCTCTAGTCTGACTTGGCCTACTCTGGGTTCGTGTACCCTCTGGCCTGACTCCACCTTTCCCTGGGCTCTTGAACCTTTGGGTTTGGGTCTCAGCTTTTATCTAAGCTCCTTGGTTCCTCACTGGGGCCCAGTTTCAGTCTAAGGATCTTGGGTTACCAGTCCTCTAAATAGGCCTTGAGCCTTCCTCAGCAGGGCTCAAGGCTAAACAACCAGGCTAACTCAAATAAATAAACAAGAAGCATCACCTACCTCTGGCAAACACCTCTCCCCTCTAGGGGTTTAAAATAACCAAAGACCATGGTAGCTTTTCTTAGTCCTGGGAATTTGCTTCAGTTCCAAGACCTGCAGGGTTATCCTGCCATATCCAGTTACTTCAGGAGCCCTGAAGCCAGGAACTCCTCACTCTTGGTGGCTTGGGAGAGACTACTTACCCAGTGCAGGCTCTGGACTTATATAGTACCAGGCGGAGCCCTCTTTTGGTCAGGTGACTCCCTCATTAGCTCCTCTCTGCCACCTGCAAGCAACCCAGTGCCCTGCTACAGAAAGGAACAGGGAAAAGAAGAATGTAGGTGTAGATCCATCTGGCCCCCACCAGAATGATTTTATAGCTTCCTGGGAGGAAGAAGGGGCGGAACAAGAGAGGGAGATTGATCATCATTCACATAAGCTCTGTAAATAATTCAAAGGTAGGGTAAGTAATGGAGTCTGTGAAGAAGACATCTTACTCCCCCTTTCTTATGGTTAAACTACACTAGTAGCTAGTGACACACATTCAGCCTTTGCATTCTGAAAATAATATATTTATTTTATAATGCCAAGGATTATTGCTACATCAGGCAACTATCTTGAAGCCCTTCTTCAGCTACTCTTCTAGTTCATAAACTCATTCTTTGAGTGAGAATGTTTTCCAGGCAATAGTAAAGCTCAATTTGACACCACAGCTTTCAGTAACTTCCCCTCTCTGCTCCCAGGTGCCTCTTTTTTCTCCGGCTTGCTTCCTCATCTGAAAGCTAATTACAGCACATATTCTAACTCCTAACATCTGAACCTGATGTGCCAAAACCCCATCATGCATTTAACCCCAACATTTACAAAATAAGAATAAAGAAAGAAAATACCCATTATTTCTCTTTAAGAACATTTTTTCTTATTATTGAGATAGTGTCAGTAGTGAGTAGAAGTCAATCAGCTAGCTTATAAAAAACTTCATGAGAGAAAGTAATAGGGAGGATATTCAAAGTGGTTGCTTAAAGCAAAGTTGTTTATTGGTGTCAATCCTTAGTGCATGTTTGCTTAAACTAATGCATTGACCAAGGGAGAAATATAAAGCCATAAAATAACCATAGCATAGAAAACTGTAAGTACCGTTAGTAGTAAATGGGCTCATTCAACTTGTTTGATTTTAAATGTTCACCTTCTGTACTTGTATAGGTGTAATTTGTACAATTACAGGCTAATATGACACTAAGTCTGGTGAAGATATTGTTCCCAGGACTTTGGTAGGTTACAGTTACTCACTCTGACTGAAATAGGTCCCAGATCTTTAAAAAGCACCAATTAGTTGAGAAAATATGGGTAATAATGCTTTAATACATCACTGTAAGATACTATAGGGTATGTTTATAGGTATGAAAAGAGATTGAAATTCTTGAGATAAAACTGTTCAGAAAGCATTGATATCATTATGGCTAGGGACAGAAATTAGACGTAAACCAGTATAAGAGATAGGAAACCAGTTCAAATCTGTAACACAATAGAAGTTCAATGTACATAAACCACTTTTAAAATGGCTGAAACCCGTTTAAGATAAACCTGGATGGATATAGTATCAGTCTTAATTGATTTAGGTTAATTGAACGGCTGTCCCAGATATGCTCCAGATTCAAGTTAATTCTCAGTCCCCCAGCATCCCATGATGCTTTGCACCTCCCCAATAAATCTCCCCTCATAGGGTGGGCATGCTAACATTGGCCAAGCTGTCTGCTCCAGCTAAGCAGAAAGGTGTGCTTTAGCACCTCCCAGCTTCTGGCCTGAGCCACTGCAGGCATGTGACTACATTTCCAGAATCAGAAGTGAATGTTTGTTCACTTGCTTATCAGTTCTATCTATGCAGCTTAGACTAACCTGAACATATTGGATCAATTCAGCCTCAGGCTTGTTGACTGTCAGTGCCTAACATATAGGATCAGTCTAGATAGTTTTAATCAACTCAAATTAGGTTGCAAAATAATTTAAATGATTCATAATGACTTATGGCTGTGCTTGCAATGTTTTGTTTGCTGACAACAGGAAATAGTTTTGTCATCTATTTAAGGAGTGAATTTTCATAGCTTTGCCAGGGACCTCAGGAGCCAGTGCTTACTGAGAATTACTGCACAAGCAGCTTCCACTAAGTAGATGATTATATAGATCCTTCCATGCTGCTATATTAGGTTAAATGCTGATTATTGTGTTTCTTTTCATTTCTTCCCTTTACATATTTTTTTACTTAAGATGGTTCATATGGGTGCAAGTCTTAGTATGTAAAGCATAGAGGTGCTATAGTAGGGCCTATTTTATATATAATTGAGCTTATTGGTGGGAAATTCTTTATAACCAAGATTAACTTTGTATTATGATTAACTTCTCAGTTGCAGCTAGAGGGGCTATTTAAGCCTAGGTTTAATAAGTTTATGTCTGTTATCAGTAGGACACTTAAGTTGGGAATGTATTGCTCTTACATGGAACAGAATTTGCATCTCTTGAATTCTTAAACAATTCACTTACACAATAAACATGTACAGAACTTTAAGATTTTGTGTGTGTCTGAAAATATTTTGGTTCTTGGAGCTAGTAAAAGTTTGTATATGTTCTCCCTCTATTTTAAAATTCTGTTGTTCAAATATAAATATTGACATAAAACATGTTCTCTTCTCAAGCTTGACTCTTGATGCTGGGGTTCTTTGCACTCATTCTTTGTTTGGAATGCAATGTTTTGATCATCAAACAGCTATGAACTGGAGTTTATGAATAGACTTGTTTTCTATGTGTGAATCCACAGAATGAAAAAGAATAGATAGCCACTGGCATATTGTCACGTGCATGTGCATGCTCGTGTGTGTGTATGTGTACGCAATGTTGCATTTAGAGGATGAAGGGGGCAGATTATTATGTAAAATAAACAGCAGTAGTGTCAATGAATTCAAGCCAATCAAAGTAAATGGAGCTGGCCAATTTACAACTTAGGATCTTATGCATGATTTCCAAATGTCTATAAAGGGCAAGATTCAAATTAAATCTAATTGAAATTTTGGGATAAGGAAGCTATGAATTATCAAGTTTTATGGGCCTGACTAGGATTGCACAGAACAGAAGCCTTCAAATTATTTCATCTGTTCATTATTAATAGTTTGTAGGGCTTATAAAGCTTCAGTAGCCGATTTGATTTGGAGGAGATTCTGCCTGATTCAGCAGCTGAATCTCTGAATCTGAATCGAATTGGAATCCTCCAAATTGATTCAAGGAGATTCGGAAGGCTTGTAGCAAACAGAAACTGAGAAGAGGAAGGGGGATGGGGTGATCTTCCATATGTGGAAAAGGCTGAGATGGGGTGGCGGGGAGGGGGAGGGAAGATTGCTCTGATATTGACATCTGTAGCTGGCCAGTAACTGTGATCTTTCTCTGAGTTCCCTTCTAATCACAGTGCTCTGGGGGAGGGACATAGAAACAACATATAAAGCTGTGTCTGAAGTGATCTGTGCCTTTTGTGAGTTGTGTCTCTCTTAGAGCAGCAGAATCTGAAAGGCTTGGTCTCTTGCTATCTAGTCTCTCTTCTTGTAAGCTGTATCCAATCCTTTCATACTTTTCCTTGCCTACAGTCCCTATTGTTATCCCTATCCATTTCTTTCAACTTATTCTTCCGACAAAATCTGCTTATTTTTTCTTGTTAGTCTGTCTCAATTCTTTCCCCCACAAAAAATAAATCTGTGTTTTCCCTAACAGTATGTCATCACTGTGCAGGAAAGCACAACATATAGTGTACACACACAAACACACACACATATTTTGCAGCATGCTGGAAAGGTAGGTGCCAAGTCTTCTGGCAGGGGAGAAAGAGGGGGCAGAGGAAGAGCTGCAAGTTCCCCCCCACCCCAAACATAGACACACCCTCTTTCCTGGATGCAATGAGTCTTCTGCTGCTAGTGGGAGCAAGGAGGTGGTAGTAGCGTCTGCACTTGCACCACCACCACTAACACCACTAACCAGCAGCAGCATGACATTCTCCACCCCAATTACAGTTCCCAACATGAGCTTTCCAGTGCTAGAGGAGGAGCTGGATCTGGAAGCAGAGGAGCTGAGATCCATAGCGAAGGAAATTCTGGGGAAGGAGGGGGAATCTGAGTTTGTGCTCCGCACTTCTCAAAGTTCCCCTAGAGGTAGGTCTCCTTCTCTGGAAGGCACTTCAGATGAGGTTGTGGGGGGAGGTGACTCAGCTCCTCCTGTTGTTGTGACTCTGCCTAGTGAGGAGGGGGTTATGTAGGATCCCTACTTTCAACCCAGAAGTGGCTGGGTAGTATAGTATGGGATCATTTTGAGGTGGCAGATGATCCCAGGTACACTACTTACTAGCATTGCTGAACGCAGATCAGCTGGAACAAGGACATGAAACACTGCCACCACAGCAATGCTGCTGCATCTCAGGAGGCAGCACCCCCTTGCCTTTGTTTCTCCTCATCCTGGCACCAGTGGGAACATGTCCAAAAAAAGTCCCCCTCTCACTCCAAAGCCCCTGTCCCTAAGAAGCAGAGGCAGGCCATCCTGGACCAGTGGGAGAAAGGTGAAGAGAAAGGGTGGTGCCTTCCTAAGGCAAGTGAGGTCACCCCGAGCACTGGGGAGATGCTTGCTTTGGATGGCCAGCCCTTCTCCTTTCTTGAGCATCCAGGATTCAGGTGGCTCATGACATTCGTGGCCCCATCATACCAAGTGCCTGCATGCACCACCTTTAGCAGGACAGTGGTGCCCTCCCTGTATGAGGCATGCACATAGTACTTGAGGGAGGAGCTGTGGAAGGCAGGTCAGCAGGTAGCCTTGCACTTCACTTCAGACATCTGGAGCAGCTGGAGTGGAGATCATACCTACCACTCCTTCACAGGGCATTGGTATGATCAGTCAGGGCATCCATGAGCTCTTCTTCAAGCAGAGGTGATAGATGAGTCCCACACAGCAAGGGAGATTTCATAGATTTCATAGACATTAGGGCTGGAAGAGACCTCAGAAGATCATGAGTCCAGTCCCCTGCCCCAGGGGCAGGAAGTCAGCAGGGGTCATAGGATCCCAGCAAGACAAACATCCAAATTTATCTTGAAGGCATTGAAAGTAGGTGCTTGAACCACCTCTGGTGACAGGCTATTCCAGACCTTGGGGGCTTGGACAGTAAAGAAGTTCTTCCTTATGTTCAGCCTGAAATGGTCATGGAGGAGTTTAAGACTGTTTGACCTTGTCATCCCTCGGGGTGCTCTGGTGAACAAACTTTCCCCCAGATCCTGATGAGCATCCCTTATAAACTTATAGGCAGCCATCAGATCACCCCTGAACCTGTGCTTTTCTGGGCTGGAGAGTCCCATAGCTCTCAGCCTCTCATCATAAGGTCTGTTTTCCTGACCTCTGACCATGTGTGTGGCTCTTCTCTGGACTCTCTCAAGCTTCTCCACATCCTTTTTGAATTGTGGAGCCCAAAACTGGATGCAGTACTCTAGCTGTGGCCTCACCAAGGCCGAGTACAATGGGATAATGACAGCTTGGAATTTGATTGAGAAGCATCTATGGATGCAAGCCAGCATTTTGCTTGCTTTACTAGTGGCAGCATCTCATTGAAGGCTCATGTTCATCTTGTGGTCAATCATGTCCCCCAAGTCCCTTTTGTCCGTAGCGCTTGCCAGCGTATCATTGCTGAGCCTATAAGCATGCTGTGGGTTTTTCTTCCCCAGGTGGAGAACTTTGCATTTTTCACTGTTAAACACCATCAGGTTCTCATCCACCCATTTCCTGAGCCTGTCAAGGTCAGCCTGGATCACCCTCCTATCCTCAGGTGTGGATGCTTTACCCCAAAGTTTGGTGTCATCAGCAAACTTGGCCAGTTTGCTTCTGACTCCAATGTCTCCATCATTAATGAAGGTTTTGAATAATATAGGTCCAAGGACAGAGCCTTGAGGGGTCCCACTGGTCACAGCGCACCATGATGGTTGACTTCCGTCAACCACCACCCTCTGGGTCTGACCACGGAGCCAATTCCCCAGCCAGCAGATTGTGGTGGATCCGAGGCCAGTTTTGCCAAGAGGTGATCATGGGATACCAGATCAAAGGCTTTTTTAAGGTCAAGATATATGATATCAATCTCTTCTCCCTTGTCCAGGTGATAGGCCACCTGGTCATAAAAGGAAATAAGATTGGTCAAGCAAGACCTACCTGCAACAAACTCATTCTGGTTATCCCTCAGGACGTTGCCATCAGCCAGTCTGTTAAGAATGGCCTCTTTGATAATCTTTTCTAAGACCTTCCTTGGGATAGAGGTCAGGCTGATGGACCTGTAGTTTGCCAGCTCCACTTTCCTCACTTTCTTGAAGATAGGCACCATATTGGCCTTCTCCCTATCTTCGGGCACTTCACCAGAGTGCCAGGAGTTCTCGAAGATCCATGCCAGGGGCTGAGCTATGATGCTAGCCAGCTCCTTGAGTACCCTGGGGTGTAGACTGTCAGGGCCAGCTGACTTGAAGGAGTCCAGCCTCTCAAGGTGTTCCTTCACGAGGTCAGCATTGATGGAGGGTAAGGAATCTCTCTCACTTGGGCCTCCCTGTCCTGTAACGGGCAGGGGCATACCATGGGACTGGTGAAAAACCAACACAAAGTACCCATTTAGCAAGAGATCATGGTGGTCATGAACTGCATCATGCAGAGGTGGCTCATTGGGCAGGGCAAGCTCACTCGCAGGTTCATGGTCACTAACAAGTGGGCCAATATGATGAAGGCAGTGCATAAGGCAGTGCATGAGGCAGTGCGTGATGCCAACTCTGTTGTGTGGCACACAAGTTCCATCTTGTAGTCAGGGACATCTTGGAGGGGGACAGGACTTCCAGTGATGGTGTCATCACTACCAGTCAGTTAATTTCAAAATGCAGGAAGGTGGCAAAGTACTTCCACCGGAGCATCAAGTGGGGCAAGATGCTGTGGCACAAACAGGCAGAGCTGAGCATCCCATCACACAAAATCATGCAGGATGTGGAGACTCAGTGGAATTCCACATACCTGATCCTGGAAAGTAACAGAACCTGATGCTGATCGAGCAACAGAAGGCCATCCATGTTCTTTTTTTTTTTTTTTTGGTGGTATCTTTTATTGGTCTATTTGTATCATTGCTGGAGTTGTTAGATAAGCTTTTGGGCAACATGACTTTCTGCCAGGACCTGAAGGAGGGTACTTTATTCCTGAAAGTTTGTCTAACACTTTTCACAAACAAACAAACAAACAAACAAACAAACAAAAACCTCCACCCTTTTCTCACATAATTCAGCAGCTTTTCCATATTTATTAAATTTTAGCCCACTCTTGGGTAATGATGTAGAAAATCTTCTCATACAGAAGGCACTCCAAATGGCCCATCTGGTTGCTAGGCAGAGAGAACAACTCATGCCATCCTTTGTGGCTCATTAGACTCCTCCAGACATTATTCTCCACATCAATCACCAACCAGTGAAAAAGCTCCATGTCACAGACAGATAGCTCTCTACTAGAGGTCTGGAACAACTATTCTCTTCTAATACCAGCAAGTTAATATATTCTAAAGCAATAAGTGCTTGAAACAGTGTTGAGAGAACCACTAGTGAAAGGTCCCCAGCATGCCCTCTTTCAACCAAACATACAGAAGCTTTAAAAAAAAAAAATAAATAAATATCAAGCACTCACCATTCTTTGGTCAGAAGAAACTTCAATAAAGCAGCTTCTGAGCACAGAAACTTGCCAAGGAGAGAGAAGTTGTACCTTTTCCCCTTGCTGTGACACACAAAAGTTAAACACTTTTTCATTTTGTTTCCCTTGGACAGAAAAATAATGTGCTATTTTATTGCTTTGCTCCCCTGTTGAGCTGAGTTACCAGTCCAGGACACTGACAGTCAATGAAAAAAAAAACCAATAACTTCTAGATGAAAAAGGAAGAGGTCTAAGAAAAAGGGCATAAAAGAAATGCAGCAAGACCCTGTAAGAAGGTTGGACCATCTATTGGGGCTGCTATGGGGAGATGCTGGATCAGGATAGGCCAAGCAAGGCTGAAGCACAGGAGATGAAAAAAAATTAAGAGCAACCTACAGTGATTTATGAAGAAATAGCAGAGGGAACTGCTTAGCAAGCTGCTTAACGTGATGGCTAGCTGGCACAAAACCCCAGCAGTCTACCCACTTCAGCCTGCTCTTCCTTGCTATACTACCATATCTGGTATCTCATGAGCTATGTGGTCCATGCATGGAAAGATGCATGGATAGACAACCCCCGTGCAGTCCAGGAAGGAATCAGAACAACTGCATTAACAAAGTGCAATTCCATGATAATGACATTACACTTTGGGATTGTTGTTTCTCTTATTTTCTTTGTACAATGCATTTTTTTAAACAGTTTCATGTTTTCATTCACCTCTAGTTTGTAGAAGATGGACTGTACATCTTAAATAGTTATATTCTTATTAAACTATTGCTACTATTCAATGTCTTGACTATTCTCCACATCAATCACCTCTGTGTAAGTGTGCTTTGGGAAAAAAATAGGAAGTTCAAAGAAAAGCTTTTAATAAAGCCACAGATTAACAATATATATATGGATTGTGTGGTTGGTTATTTCCTAGGTAAAATGATGTAGCGCTAATGTTATGCTCACCTTCTCATAGTGGCATTATTCCATATTATTACAATTCTCACTGCATAGTAAGGATGTGTGTGTATCCTCTATCCTGGAGCCAGCCCTGCTTATCAGAAGTGCATTTTTGGCAACCTATGCTAGATTCTTAAACCAGTATTGTCATGGACTCACTTTGGTAAAAAATACACTCCTTTTTTACTTACATTGCACAGGGCACAGCAGGCCCCAATCTACACACATGGCATTAAGCACACTATTCATTTATGTAAGCAGTGCCATCATGCCTTCAGTCGGCCAAATGCACATTATAGTACCATCCTGAAACATCTCTGTGTATAATTAAACCATCTTTTACCAGATGCTTTCACATCACGGTACAGCCTTGAGAGCCAGGGCAGTCGAGTATAGGCAGGCTCTCCCGAAATAATACTGGCCACAGAAAATCAGTTTCTACCCAGATGCTGGGGCCAGCATAAAGTCTCAGTATGTCCAAATTTGAAAATGCTCTATCTCTGGATTATCTTGGTATCATGCACCCTGCTGAGGAATCAGTAACACTGTTCCTGCAACACACTACTTAAGCAACACAAGCCTGGTGAATGAGTATGTTGTGGTGTTCTCTATTTACATCTTCATATTCATATTCACTTTGGAGGCTAGCATGGGGAAGACAATAACCATATCATAGTTTAGGAAGCCGATTCACTCTAAGACAGCTATTATTTTGGAGATGTTATAGAATCACAGAATAGTAGCATTGGAAGGGACCACATGAGCTCATCTAATCCAAGCCTTTGATCCTGCTCAAAGCAGGATCATTCCTGAGAACACCAAACAAGTGTTTGTCTAACCTACTTTTAAAAACATCCAAAGATGGAGATTCCACAGACTCTTTAGATAGCTTGTTCCAATGTTTAGCCACATTGAAAAGTTACTTCCTATTATCTGACCTAAATTTCCTTTACTAAAATGTAAGGACATTGTTCTTTATCCTAATCCCTGCAATCACAGGAAATAGTCACCCTCCATATATTCACCCTTTGGCTATTTGACAATTGGTATCAAATCTCCCTCCAGTCTTCTCTTCTGCAAGTAAATCATCTTAATTCCTTCATCCCATGTTTGTAAATCATATTTTCCAGGCATCTAATCAGTTTTGTCATTCTCCACTTGACTCATTCTAATTTGTCCACACCTTTCTTGACGTAAGGGGCCTAAAACTAGACACAGTATTCCAGGTGAGACCTCACCCAGTGCCAGACAGCATGGGAGAATCACTTCTCTCAATTTGCAAGTCATGCTTCTATTAATACAGTATATTATTGGACTTTTTGCCATGAAAACATACTGTTGGTTCCTATTTAGTTTATGGTCCACTGGGACCTCCAGATCCTTTTTTTGCTGTAGCCCAGCCAGTGCTTCCCTAGTCTGCAATTGTGCATCTGGTTGTTCTGCCCTAAGTGTAGGAACTTGTACTTTAACTCATTGAATTTAATCTGATTGACTATCAATCTTCCATCCATGATAGAAAAGCTAAAACAATTATTTCTGTGGGGTGCAAACATTCATTCAAATTACTTGACTCTATCTGGTGGCTTAATTTGACCTGCCTAAGCCTGAGTTGGGTTTTTCCTGACAGGATCTCTGGTCAGTCAAGCCCATCAGGGCTGAGCTCTTGAGCTTCCACACCTGACCTTGATTCCAGGCTAATGCAACTGCACCTGTTCTCTCTGACTGGACTGGTTGCAGAGAATGCTACTCGTTCCCTTTAAGCTCAGCTGCAGGGGGAGTTGATGGGTTTGGGAGGACTGGCAAGTCCATGGAGTTGGGAGAGTAAAAATAGCCTAGTCAGAGTCAAAGGGGTTAAAACAACATAGCCCAGGGGCTGTAAAGAGTGGCTGAACTTTCCCAGCCCTAGAGATAGATCAGGCACATATTGCATTAACCCATTTTAGATTGGGTTAATCTATGCCAATCATTATATGAGAACAAACTTTAGATAAGGCATGACATTTTTAGGGAGATTTAATCCCTTTTAACACTTGCATGCTCAGCCATTTAGATCACTCTAGGCTCATGTAGGATGATCTAAATGTAATGTTTCTACATACGCTTGCATATATCCATTATCAAAACCTACTTGTGTTTGCCAGAGAGAGTAGCCCATAACCTGTAACAATCTAGGATAGACAGCTTCAGGTATTGGCAATAGCAATCTCTTAATGGGCTGGTATGCCTTCTCTCATCTGCATGTCTTGGTGATGATGGGCTAAAGCACCATTCTCACCCAGTTCCTACAGAAGGTGGCAGCTCACATAAAGAATTCTGTACTGATTGCTGGTCCTCTAAGATCTGCATGGGGATATAGTCCCATGTATTAAAAACATCCTTCTTCACTGTGCCCAACCTACATGCAACTTGAACAGTTTATTTACTAAGGATTATTGCTGCCTTTTCAGGCTGACAAGCCACTGATAAAAATGTGCTCCATTGGATCTTGCTTCCTTCATCTTCCTATTGTTACCAAAATATTAGATGCTTTAATGCCAGCAGTCACCATCCGTAGCTGGATCCTTTGTTTGTCATCTGTTAGATGACTCATTTTATGAGTTGTAAATTAAGAGCAGTTCTATACAAGGGCCCTGGGAGGACAGACAAGTTCTTCCACAATGCACTGTGAAATGGTTCATAATTCACAATAATTAACAGCTGAGTGCAACGTAAAGAACCATGAGGTATCCCTCCTAAAAGTTTTGTATTTTGCATTGATTAGTCCAGAATCAGGCTGGAAACAGACACATACATTGGGCATTACAGAATTTAGCATGGGATTTAGATTAATAGCAGTTTAAATTAACACAGACTAGCCTAGCCTTGGCTAAATCTTTAATATACCTTTAGAACTTGAAACAAAAAGTGTAATTTCCCATCAGGACAAACATGAGAATGAGGAGAACTAGGAAATTTAACAGCCTTGGCTAACACTGCAGACTATAAAAATAGCCTTCTCATTATAAATCACTTGCTATCACAGACAGTAATCTGCTTTGAAATTAAATTTGGTGTACAACTTTTACAAAAACTTGGAGCTTAAATCACAGAACATTGTGGGATCTTAGCTAGACACACTGAACTAGCTGTAGTTTTTACCACATGCTGTGATACAATAAAGGTTAAAATCTGCTTTTGAATATTGCTCACATTAGTTAGTTTATGGTCCTAATGCATCTACTTTACCTAATACATTTAATTTATTGTGATGGTGCATGGATAATAGATATCAGGATAATTTACTCCATTAAATCCATGGTGTGTGTGTATGTTTAATTATTATCTATTTGACAAGCCATTCCTAGAATAAAATAAATAAATACAATTTAAGAGTTCTGGGTCAGTACAAAATATTAATGGTGCAAATACTGAGTTTAGCCTTGGATATGTAATGGAAACCATCAAAGGGAGAAGCACTATTCCCGAAGAACTGCAGGGGGTGGAATGGAAATGGGATTCAAACATAAAGCAGATGGAAGGGGGTCATGTACTGAGCTGCCTTTGTTCCTGCCTCTCTCCCTTCTACACAAGGGCTACTGCTGTGTTGGGGCTGCGATATCTACTGTAGACCTGCCAGAGGGCAAAACAGGAGAACTGTGGATGAAGGAACAAATTTACCCACGTGGGTGTGGAAGCTCAGAGGGTGGCTATGAATGCTTTCCTTAACCTACCCTTTATGTTGCATTTTTTATGAGGTCAGAACTCCCCAAACTGGTCTAATCTAATCAGTGCCAGAAGCCTTTCCCTTTAAAGGGCACCCATTTCACACAGACAATAGAAATGCATGCACATGGGAAATGCACCAGGGGGAGCAAGAGTTATTTGTTACTAGGCTAGCTATGGTAAGGCTGCAGGATGCAGCATGGAAGGGAAGAAGTGTGCTAAGATCCTCATTCTCAACCACACAAAGACAAGTGTCTATGTCTGTTCTTTGCAAGGGAAGCATTTAGAAATGGTGTGTCTGAATACTCTTATTTGGGGGTAATACCCACTATCTCCAGGTATCTCTTTAGGGATACAACCATCACATATATAAGAAAAATGAATAGTTAGTTTTCTTCTTTTATACAGAGGTATTTTGGTGTCCTGAAAACTAAGTTAAAGATAGAATAAGACAAAGATTATCCGCCCTAGTGACCTCAGGCTGTCCAAGGAATACATTGTTTCCAGAATAAAACTCCCTGCCTCCACGGTAGATTGCCTTGCTGACAGGAGTGTGAGGCTTGCTGAATGATGTAAAGAAAATAACCCAGTGTTCAAATAGTTATATTGTTAGCATGGAAGAACACTTTCATATTTAACTTCTCCAAATAATGATGAGCTTTTACATGTAGAGGCCACATGACAGGGATAATACTGTTTTAGGAAACAGTACTATGTATTTGAAAATGCATCTGCATGCTGATAAAAAAAATGGGAAAAAAGCAGATGGATTCTTCTGTCCCTGCAATGATTTACAAAATTGCTTAGTGCTCCTTCAAGTTCTGGTTCATCTGTGCTGCTCCACAAGTGCAAAGATGCCCTAAAGCTGATAGGTATGACCAACTTGAAATAAATTCTGTATTTTTTAGCTTCTGACTGGATACACTTAAACTGCCATCGGCTACCACGGCATCTGGCCAGGCCACTCAGCTTCACAAGTGACTCCTCACTTTATCAACAGTTTTCTGGAGGAAACTTCAAGTGATTTGTTGACTGAGATGTTTAATGGCCACTGTATGGGCTTTATTTATATTTTATAAAAGTGGATTGTAGGCTGTCTACACGTGCATTTATGCCTGCTTAAGTTTATTGCACAGTAAGCAGGAATAAGTCGGCATCTACATGGGCAGGCATTAAAGCATTTTAATGCTGTATGTGGACTGACTTGGGACTAAAGTTAGTCCCAAGTCATTCCACATGCACAGTGTTACTGCGCAGTAAGGCATCTACACGTCGTTACTGTGTTGTAACTAATTGGGTGTAAATTTGATACCTGCATTATTCAGGTATCAAATTTACACTCAAGTTGGTGTAAGTTGCCATATTTACTGCGCAATATGAGCACACATGTGTAGATGTGTGCCCAGAGTTGAGTTAACGCTTTAGTGGGTCCTAGGCAAACAAACTCATGGACCCTGGCCCAGTTGAGACCCCGCTCCCCACCTTAGTGCTGCTACCCAAGGGGAGCGGGGATCAGGGCTCAGAGCTGCTGCTAGAAAGTAGCCACAGCAGTGGCAAGGCGAAGGGAAGGGAAGGGAAGGGAGGCAGACAGGCCCATTCATGCCACCATCATGGAGGGAAGGACCAAGGCCCCTGCAGCTCAGGGCCCTAGGCATGTGCCAAGTTTGCCCATGCATTAATCCAATCCTGCATGTGCCGGTACTGCACAGTAATTTTGGTTACTGTGCAGTAAATGTGCACGTGCAGACACACCTTGATAACACAGTGTCATAACAATAAACTTCATCTCACTGTTGAACTGGGTAGTTTCCTATTTGGAGCTCACTTTATAACTGTGACAAGGTTTTTCTTATTTGCTTGCTTGGTTGCTGGCTTATGTTTTTTCAGTCTTTCCAAATAATCATATATTGAGTTAAACAGTTTAATACAGTAGAATCTGGTTAATTTATCACTCCAGTGAGAATAGTAGTATTTACTAACTAACCATTTGTAACTAATAATCAGTATTCAGACATTTTCAACATTGAGAGAGATATTTTGCATATCCTAATGAGAGACAGTATATAACCAATATATTACAAGAATTCCAAGTAAAATTGACCACAGTCTGGCTAGCTGCATGAAAATGGTTTAATTATAGAAATAATAGCTTAATGCAGATCAAATTGCCCACTGCATAAGACTTACATTATTACAATAGGGTAAAATAATTAAATTTCTTTGCTTCACATTCATACATATACTTAACACCAAAATAGAAGGTAATTCTGCAAAATGGAATGGCTGTCTGTCTGTGGTTTGTTGAGTCACGAAAGCTGAAGAGTATTTAAGTCTCTGCAAGCATCAGCTGGCTTGATGAGTGCTATTGAGGTCATAGTTCAGTACCTTTTAAGATGACTAATTATCAGGAGCACATTTCACTGTGATTTAGTATGAATGTACACTTGGAAATGACAATGCTTTTACAGAAAACAATGTTGTTGAAAGCAAACAAAGAAACAAAACATGATTTTGGAAAATGATCTAGAGTGCTTTTAGTTTTCAAAAAAGCAAGGAAGTGTTATTGTTTCTATTTACAAAACAGAAACATGCCTAAAGAAAAAAAAACCTTCCATGAGCATTTTTGCTCAATTATTAAAGAACCATTTCTACTCCTGCCCCTCACCCCCATCCATTTGTAGTTTCAGCAAGTTCTATGGTTATCAATTCAATACACCACCCCAGATTTGTGGGTGATTTGGTTCAGTAGCAGCTAGTGTGACTTTGAAATAACCTTTGTTTGCAGCATATAACTCCACATTTCATCCATAATTTTTCCCACCTCTACCATTTATTTGAATTAATATTTTCAGCAGAGTTATTACCATATACAATACTGCATATAAGACTCATATATTATGTAGGTAGTGGCCATTGGCCAGGGCTATCATTTTCTGCCAGAAAAAGTTTGTATTCTCTCAGGGGGAAAAAATAAAAAGTTGTACAGTTTACCCATATAATAAAAATAGCAAGACAGTCTTGGATTGACTAATTGATTATACTTTCTGACTGGGGGATACATAAATCTCAGAAATATTTCATCATCTTCCAATTTCACTGTATCCTAGACAACAATAAAAAATACACTAGAAGCTGAAAATCTGCAAAATCACCCAAGATTTCAAATGAGCTTCAAATTAGTATCCACAGAAAGTTCTCTCTATTCAGTTCTAAAGCAATTAATTCCAAATTCTATCTTTGTAATTCATATTGATGAAAAAGAGTTTACATTAATACTGGCTTCTATTAAAATCTATTTCAGACTGCTTTGCCCTACTTTGTTCTCACTAAACATGCTGGCTGATAGGTAAATTTATTTCAACTTGGTATACAATAGGTAATAATTGATATGTATAAGGAGCTAGCTACATTGAGCACTCAGAATTATCTTTAGTTGCATATCTGAAATTAAAGCTTTCATTGATATAAATGATTTTGGAAAATGTGGTTCAACAAGCTCCTTTTAGTTTTAGTTATTTTTTTAAAAAACAGCATTTTAAATTTTATTATATACAGTTATCAGCTAAAGAATTATCAACTAAAGAATTTCTTTATGTATCAAAGTGAATACTAAAGGTCAATTACAGTTATCAGCTAAATACTAATTGTGGGATATTTGTGATACTGTCAAAGGCTTGAAATTTCAGATTCCTAGTGGCCTATATGGATCTGGAAGGTAGGCCAAAAAACCCACATCTGTTGACTTGAAGATAGTGCAAATTTGATATGGAAACCACTGAGGGAAAATGAATATCAGACACAATTTTTCAGTTTTTCCTACCCTATCTATTTCATTCAGGTGATCATGCATGTTTCCATTTTAGCCCTTTGTTTGATGTATAATGATATGCCAACTCCAAATATGTACTTGCTTTTTTATATATGGATGCAAACTAATTATATAAAAGAGCACTATTACTTCCTATCAAAAATGCACTTTCAGAAAATTATTTACTTCTTTGACTGAACATTTACTATCTACAGATTCTTCTTCTTTTATTCTTGTTAAGGAATCCTGTTTAGAGTTAGGGAAAAACTTCTAAGCACCAAGTCAGTGTCAAAATTGCTAATGCAAATACTTGAGTGAAATTACAGAGATTTTTCTCTTATGCATCACATGTAACTCCATTGTATTCACTCAAGTTCTTATTTGTCAGCCAGAGGAGAATTAGGCTTTTGGAACTTTAGGAAATCTGATTAAACTAAGGGCCTTGTTAAACCTTATAGATTCATAGATTCATAGATGTTAGGGTCGGAAGGAACCTCAATAGATCATCGAGTCTGACCCCCTGCATAGGCAGGAAAGAGTGCTGGGTCTAGACGACCCCAGCTAGATGCTTATCTAACCTCCTCTTGAAGACCCCCAGGGTCGGGGAGAGCACCACCTCCCTTGGGAGCCCGTTCCAGACCTTGGCCACTCGAACTGTGAAGAAGTTCTTCCTAATGTCCAATCTAAATCTGCTCTCTGCTAGCTTGTGGCCATTATTTCTTGTAACCCCCGGGGGTGCCTTGGTGAATAAACACTCACTAATTCCCTTCTGTGCCCCTGTGATGAACTTATAGGCAGCCACAAGGTCGCCTCTCAACCTTCTCTTGCAGAGGCTGAAAAGGTCCAGTTTCTCTAGTCTCTCCTCGTAGGGCTTGGTCTGCAGGCCCTTGACCATACGAGTGGCCCTTCTCTGGACCCTCTCCAGGTTATCCGCATCCCTCTTGAAGTGCGGCACCCAGAATTGCACGCAGTACTCCAACTGCAGTCTGACCAGTGCCCGATAGAGGGGAAGTATCACCTCCCTGGATCTATTCGTCATGCATCTGCTGATGCACAATAAAGTGCCATTGGCTTTTCTGATGGCTTCGTCACACTGCCCACTCATGTTCATCTTGGAGTCCACTAGGACTCCAAGATCCCTTTCCACCTCCGTGCCAGCCAGCAGGTCATTCCCTAGGCTGTAGGTGTGCTGGACATTTTTCCTCCCCAGGTGCAGCACCTTGCATTTCTCCTTGTTGAACTGCATTCTGTTGTTTTCTGCCCACTTGTCCAACCTGTCCAGGTCTTATGCTGTGAGCCATACAACTGTTGATTGGTGTTAGTGCCAGCTTGGAGTTTGGAACAGTCATACCCTTAGTTGAGAAACTTTATCTGGCTGTCCCATACCTGCACAGCTGTGACTTGCCCCTAGAGTCCTGGTAAGCAGGGGCAGGACTTGGAGCTGTACCTGTGGGTTGCCACTAGATGGCATGAGCCAGGATAGGCTTCTATTCCGGCTGTACTGGCAGGGGTGTGAGAGATCCTGGGATACTGGAGGGTTTCAACTTGGGTGGCAAATCTGGGGGGGGGGGGGGCGGTGACCACACCTTAATGGAATAGGACTGTGTAGTGTAGATCAGAGATATAATCCTGCCCTACAGTGGTGTAATTTTGAGCTGTATAACAAATACTTAAAACCACTTTAACGTGTTAATGTGAAGGCAATCTCTGGATTGTCAAAAGGGGTTAAGAGCTCTAGGAACAACCCAAAATGATCATGTAACAAGGCCCTAACATTGTAGCTGTCTTTTTTTTTTTTCTTTTCTTTTACATTTTCAATGACTTTATGTTAAGCCTCTGCTATTTTGTACTGTGTTTTTGTGTCGGAAAAATATTAGTGTTGTTATTTTAGTTTTAGCAGGTGGCATATTCTGTTTTTCCTCTTTCCACTTCTGCTTTTTATGGAACAACATATTATGCCTCACCCTATATCACTTTTTTTTGTAGGAGATTTCATAGACATTAGGGCTGGAAGGGACCTCAAGAGATCATCGGGTCCAGCCCTCCCACCATAGATAGGAAGTCAGCTGGGATCAAATGACCCCAGCAAGAAATAAATCCAGCTGTTTTTTGAAAGAATCCAGAGTAGCTCCTTGCACCACCTCTGGGGAGAGTTTTTTCCAAACCTTGAACACATGCACCATAAAGAACTTTTTGCTACTATCCAGTCTAAATCGGCCTTCCTGGAGTTTATGGCCATTATCCCTTGTTATCTCTTGGGGAGCTCTGGTGAACAGATGTTTTCCCAGGTCCTGATGTACCCCTTCTATGAAGTTGTAGGCTGCCACCAAGTCCCCCCTGAGCCTTCTCTTTTCCAGACTGAAGAGTCCAAAGTCCCTCAGCCTCTCCTCATACAGCCTTCCCTCCAGGCCTTGGATCATATGAGTGGCTCTCCTCTGGACTTTCTCAAGCTTCTGCATGTCCTTCCTGAAGTGGGGGACCTAATACTGGATGCAGTACTCCAGCTGTGGTCTCAACAAGGCCAAGTAAAGTGGGAGTTTGACTTCCCCGGTTTTGCTTGGGATGCATCAGTGGATGCACACCAGAGTTTGGTTAGCTTTGTCCACCACCACATCACATTGCTGGCTCATATTCATCTTGTAGTTGGTCAAGACCCCTAAGTTCCTTTCGGTCATGGTGCTAGCAAGCATAGCACTGCCAAGCCTGTAAGTATGCTGTGGGTTCTTCCTACCAAAGTGCAACCCCTTGAATTTCTCTGTATTAAAGGCCATCCCATTTTTGTTGGCACAACTTCAGAGTGTGTTCAAGTTGGCCTGTATCCCCAGCCTGTCCTGCAGTGTGACAGCCCTCTCCCATAATTTGGTATTGTCCACAAACTTGGCCAATTCACATCTGACTCCTAAATCTAGATTGTTGATAAAAATGTTAAAGAGTACTGGCCCGAGTACTGAGCCCTGGCAGACTCCACTGGTAACACTGTGCCATGCTAATTTGCTCCCTTCAATTAGTACTCTTTGGGTCTGACCCCGTAGCCAGTTGCCTAGCCATTGGACCATATGATGATCTAGGCCACAGTTCCCCAGCTTAACCATGAGGACATCATGGGGAACTAGGTCAAAGGCCTTCTTAAAGTCCAGATAAATGATATCCACATCATCTCCCTTATCCAGAGTACATGTTACCTGGTCATAGGAGATGAGGTTGGTCAGGCAAGTTCTGCCAGTCACAAAGCCATGTTGACTGGCATTCAGAAGCTTGCCTTCCGTTAGTCTGGTGCTAATGAATCTCTTGACAGTGTTCTCCAGAATTTTGATGATAGAGATGATAGAGACTAGCATGTTTTCAAAATAGCTAAGTAAATAATCTTTGCTGCTTCTCTGTTTTGATTCGTCTATCCTAGACACTTGTTTTCCACATTCTCTTCAACATTCTTTTTGCCAAGATTATCATGATGGTGTTTTCATTACCAATAGTACACTGATACTTTGGTGGCTCAAAGGAAATTGGAGCTCTATTGTGCTAGATGCTATACAAACACATTGCAAAGCACACAAGCAAACTAGATATAGGTCATATAATTTGCTACTTTTGCTATTTATAAAGTCAACCAATTAGCTTCCTACTCTTCAGTGATGTAAAAGCTCAGTTTCTATTAATCACAAAATAATCCTACTTATTGAGAAAATGAAAAAAAATTGCACAAAAGTTGTTGTGGCCCTGATTTTTCTCCCTTAAAAATAACGTTAATCTCATTCTGCTTTTATGTGTCATTATCTCCACAAGAGAAAATCATAATTATGTGCAGTATGTTAGAAGGCAAATATTAATTTTAATACATATGATTAGAATGTATTCTTTATTGTGGCATCTATAAGACCTGGTGATGGACCAGAAACACATTGGGCTAAGTGCTGTACAAATAATTGATAAATAGAGCTTTAAAGAGCTACACCTAAATATAAAACAAAAGATGAGACAATAAAAAGAGTGAGACAATACTAGTCAGCATGAAAGAAGGTGGGTCAGCACACCAGTGACCTAGGTAAAATGGAGCTTTTAAATCCACAGATCTAGAGCTCTTCCCACCTCTCTCTCTTTCCAAACACAAAAATAATGTCTTTGTGTGTCAAAGTGAAAAGTAGAGCTAAAATTGCAGGAATCAAGCTGTGCTGACTCAGTTACACTATCAAGAATAGCAGTGAAAGGACTATACATAAGAAGTGTATGGAAAAGCACGCAATGTCATGCTGACATTTGAATAAGTATAAAGGTGTGTAATTATATATATATATATATATATATATATATATATGCATACATTGTCTGGCATTGCCCAACATTGGCCAATAAATATTTTCCAGCTTTAATTTCTGTCTTTTAAAGTCAAAATATCCATTCAGAAAATATATTACTTCTATTTTCAAACAGACCAATAATATCTGTTATTTATATCTTCAATGGAAGGTAACTATTAAAATGAATGCTGCTATAGCATTTTTCAAAATAAATAGTAACTCAAAACACTTCACAGTATGCACACAAACTCATTTGTGTATGTTGCAACCCAGGGGAGGAAGGAAGCAGGTATCTTAAGGCAGCTGTGTTTGTTTCACATGCTGTTCTGTATTAAAGAATATAATTAAGTGGGTCCAATTACTGCACAACATAGGTAGTATGATTTTAGGCATGATTGTCACTTATTATGTCTTTTTCTATGTCTCTTCAGTGATCAGATAATTATAAACAACATTAATGAATCTATGAAGGGAACAGAGGGATATGTATATAAAATATATTAAGTCATGGAGCGATAGCAAGGTTTTATCAGCATGAGATTATGACATCTACATTATTCAGGAGTGGCAAAGACAGGAGGCAAACTAGGTGAAAAGCTGGAGCCAGTGTTAGTTTGGGGAGGAAATTCCATATATGGAGTATGGAGTTTCTTTTTTTTTATTGGTGTTTATTAAATGGCAGCTGTTTAAAATCAATTCTTTACAAGAAAAAAAAAATAACTTGTCAAGGAAATGTTGCTTTCTTTCCAGCTAATATGAAATCCCATGCCTCATTGCAAGTTGAGAACCACTGTGAAGAATATTCAATCTGTAAAGAAGCCAGCGGCTGGGCTGGTATGCATACAAGACAGGTAGTCAGTGAAAATGTAGACTGAGGAGTTAATGGGTGAGAGACAGGCTGTCTTGTATGCATACCAGCCCAGCCCCTGGCTTCTTTACTTTTCATTCCATCCAGGAAGAGCACACACCAACTGCTGAAACTTCCTTAGTCTGATGAAGGGTTTTTGAACCCGAAAGCTTGCTTAATAATTATTTTCCAACTATTTGGGTTGGTCTAATAAAAGATATCAGATCCACCCAAGGAACCTTGTCTGCCTATGTGCCATGGCTAATACACAGCAGTGCCAATTATGGCGCATGAAGGTAATACCTGTAATTTCACGTACTAAAGTTAATGCACCATAATTATGACACATTAATGAACATGTAGATGTGCCCACTGAGCTCAAAGGCTCCATCTCACCAGAAAAAGCTGGTTGGCACTTGGTCCTGGTAGGCCTCCTGAGCATTAAAGAACTGAAGATAGCTAGGAGTTTCTGCTGAAAGGTCTTATTTCAGTCTGGACTCAATACATGAGACAGGATAATTAAAACTGGTCAGAAGAAAAATAACAAGTAATTCTTGAATATTTTTTTCTTGAATTGTTTCTAAGATGTCTAGTACTATTAGAAGCATTGAAAGAAACTTAATAAGAATGAATAGGATTATATGGCTGAAAGAGGTCTCATGTGGTCACCTAGTCCAACTCCCTATTTAAGACAAGATCATCCCTAAGTAAATCATCCCAGTCAAGTACCTGTTTTATCTGCTGTCAAATATTTTCAGGGATGGGTAGTCCACAACCTCTCTAGGCAGACTATTCCAAAGCTTAACCATCCTGATAGTGAAAAAAATCTTCCTAATATCTAACCTGAATGTATTTTGTTGCAATGTAAGGCCTTTGCGATTTGTGCACTGCAGCCACAGAAAATAGTCTATTTTCAGTTGCATAATAAGGGTGAGGTGACCAGGCCAGCTTGAAAAAAAATTAATCTGGCTTTAATTTTCTGATTATTGAATATAAAAAGGAATCCAAACTGGACAAGAGACAATGTGTGTGTGTGGAGGGAGGGAGGAGGAAGGGGAGAGGGATGCTGAGTTGGGGCAGGATGTCAGAGTTCTTTCTAATGTTCAAAATTGCTATAATTTTCCATTATAACATTTCTTCTAAGGCCCTAGCCCAGCATAGCACGTAGTGCACGCTTAACTTTTAAATCAATGGGATTGATCATGTGTTCCACCTTAGGTATTTGCCTAAATTCTTTTTATTTCTAAATGAAATGAAGCAAATATGTAAAGGCAGCAAGGAAATCAGATAGAGGCAATTTATTGGTAGGAAACTGAAGTTGTTTTTCAGAAGAAAGCTAGTGGCATAGTATTACTCTTACTAGTATTGCTCTTTTTTGGGACTAAGAGATCAAGTCCCTAAACCAGTTGAATAAAACAGGAAATTACAAGATTAAAAGGAAACGTGTATCTAATGCTCTTCAGTGTTTTGCCACAGCCCAAGAAAGGGCCTGTGGCTAAGGCATTATCTCTAACCTTATTTTCTCTTTCTAACCTGTATTTTATTAATGAAGTTTTTGTAGCAACAAGTAAAGTAACATAAGGACATTATCTTTTATTTAAAATTAGTAAAGAAAGTCCAACTCTTTTAGAAAAGGATAATGGAAGAAAACTCCTTTAATTGAAAAAAGTATATTCACTAAAGGAAGGAGTGGAAGTTATTAAATTTGAGGTCCAGTGCTGATATATACTGCTTTGTGCTATGACTTTTGACATACCATTTGATCTTTCCTTAGCTGCTGTTTCCACATCTTATATTAAAGATGTTGACATGTTAATGTCAAATTTTGACTTTTTTAATGTACCAGCTTTATGTTGTAGGGTTTGGGAAATTTCCATTACATTGTGCCATTGAACACTCAAGCTGCCATTAAGATGTATGGAGAACCCTTGCTCGATGCTCTGAAATACTCAACTATAGCCTTAAGCCCAAGCATTTTAATTTTTAGATGATAAACTAAATTTGGAAAGTAAAAACTGTCCAAACCATCCCCAAAATTTGAAATGATCCAGAAACACTTTATTTTCATGTTTTGGGTTGGTTTGAACAACACATTCTCCTATTATTATTTGTGTTTTTTTTCTATCTTCTTCTTTCCTGTACTACACTTTCTTTAAAATCAAAACTGAAGGAGCAAAAAAGAAATGTGTGACTGTTGAAGGAGAAAAAGTGATTCTATTCCCAGGTGGCCCATTTATCATAGACACTATATTTTTGTCTCAAGATTGAGTGCTTTAATTTTCTGATTACTGAACATAAAAATGAATCCAAACTGGACAAGAGACAAACAGACTAACAGTTTATATATTTTAAAAGGAAGCTCATTAGCTATGAAATCCTCCTCAAAAATTAAAAGAAAAATCAGTGGTCTGATGCATGGATGCATCATGGGATGCATCTACATGTAAAATTAATGTGACACGAACTCTGGAGCCATTCAAGCTGAAGTAAATTGCTTCCAGGTGCAGCACCTACATGTGCACCTGGGACAGCAGAAATTTGAGCCAGGATGGAGCAGGCCCCTGGCTGGCTGGGCTGACCGGGTGCAATTAATGCCCCTGGTCAGTGTCTACACATGTGTTTCAGTGCAGTAAAGTTTCCTGCCATAAGATATTACTGTCCCTGACAGTACTATCCTAACATGGAGTTAATTAGCTCAGTGTGCCCTAATACCACGTATGTAGACTATGATGCTTTTCTGTGGCGCTGATTAATCTACTCTGCAGTAAAAAGCACATGTAGAGGCACCCATAAGGAGCTTTTCTGCCATTGGCACAAGGGGGTAAAAGTATCCTTCAGATGGAATCCACAGTAATGCAGTGCAGTTCAATGACCCTGCCATGTGGATCTCCAGTTGCATTTGGTGCATAGAGCCACATAAATCATTGCCATAGTTTAGCATGTCAGGGACAGGAGACATATTCTAATGGGCTGGAGAAGGCAATCCAGAATGTTGGCCAGGCAGTGGTGCCCTAAAGTGGCAATCTAAGGAGAGCACTTTAGGCTTTGTTTGTGCTATTATGACTCAGAAACTGCTTTGTGATTCCTGGTGCATGAGCAGATTTTTGACTGCGTACTACTGGGCCAGGAAAACTTCAGGTAAGCTGAGAACCGTGTGATCAAGCCTCTAGAGTGAATCGGTGAAATACCTCTGCAATCAGTGGAGTGTTTGGTCCTATGTATGTAAAATGTAGAAGAATTAGAAAGGAGACACCTACTCTTATAGTCACAGGCCAATTAACAAGACTGACAGGCAACTGCTTGCTTTTCTAAGGTATCTCCTTTCTTTACTTCACAAAGGTCTTAAAACTGTGCTTACATATGGCATAAGGTTAAACCCTATTACATTAATCTTAGAATTATAGGGGGTGGAAAAGACCTGAAAAGAACCTCAAGAGGTCATTTAGTCCAATCCCCTGCTCATGGCAAGATCATCCCTGTCTAAACCATTCCAGGTAAGGGTTCATCTAACCTATTCTTAAAAATATCCAAGGATGAAATTTCTACAACCTCTAGGTAGCATATTCTAATGCCTAAATACCTTATAATTATAAATTTATATCTAATATTCAACCTAAATTTCCTTCTTTGCAATTTAAGACCATTGTAGACTGTCCTATCCTAGCAGTGGACAAAGTCTAACCTGCAGGCTGGATTGGGCCTGCAGTGGACTCCATTTCCCAGCAGCCCCTGCTCCTGTTGCTGTGGCCAGTTTCCATAAAGACCCCAGCATCATCAGCGGGGTGACAGCATGGGGCCAGGGTTCCCATGGAGACCAGCCCCAGAAGGGTACAAAGCTGGGGAAGGAGGGGGTCCACAGCCAGGGCTAGGATCTTGCAGCAGTAACAGTGTGGTCTGTAACTGGGGCAGAGCTGTGATCCACTACCTGCATGCCTCAGGAAGGAGCTTACAGGCAGCAGATCATGGCTCTGTCCCAGCACTAGACCATGCTGTCACCACTACAAGATCCCAACCCTGGCCACAGAGCCCCTACCCACCCAGCCACGTGCCCTACCAGTGCTGCTGGGGCCGGTCTCCATGGAAAACCTGGCCCCGTGCTGTCACAGAGCTGCTGGGGTCTTCATGGAAACCAGCAGAAGCAATGTGGGCAGGGACTGCTGGGAAATGGAGTCCAGCCAATGGTTGGAGCCATCATTTTGCCCACTCCTGTCCTATCCCCTTCAGCCATATCCTCATACTCTTTATAACCCTTCATGTATTTGATGACTGCTGTCAAATCCCACATTGGTTTTCTTTTCTCTAGGATAAATAATTTCAGTTCTTTCAACTGTATTTTATAAATCATCTTTCCTAACCTGCTAATCATTTTTGTTGCTTTTATTGCTAAAGAGTCCACTAGACTCTTTAGGTATGCCTCTCTTCATGTGTGGTGTGGTGCCCAAACCTGCACAGAGCAGTAGAAGAATTACTTCCCTTGATTGGCAGCTGACATTCCTGTTAAGACAGCCCAGTATATGCATTGGCTTGTTTGGCAACAAGAACACACTGCTGATATATGTTCAGCTTGCATTTGATTGTAATTCCCAGGTACTTTTCTTCAATACCACAGTATATCCAATCATTTCTCAATTTGTATTCATGTATTTGATTTTTTTATCCTAAATGCGGGTCTTGAATTCGGTTAATTCTGGATCATTCTTCCAGTTTATCAAAGTAATTCTGAATCTTAATTCCATCCTCCAAAGTGTCTTCAATACCACTGAACCTGGTGTCTTTCCCAAATGTGCTAACTATGCAATCAATCCTATTCTTGAGATAATTAATAATGATATTTAAGAGTTCTGGACCCTGGGGAAACCAATTCAGGATTTCCTTATAGTACGGATCTATGGAGCTGAAATGGACCTCACAAGTTCATCTGGTCCAGCCCCCTGCTCAAGGTAGGATCATCCCCGACTAAACTATCCCAGCCAAGTGTCTATCTAACCTGTTTTTAAAAATTTCCAGGGATGGAAATTCCATAACCTCTCTAGGTAGCCTGTTTTAGGGTGCTTGACCATCCTTATAGTTAGAAAGTTCCTGCTAATCTTCAACCTGCAGCTTGAGGCTGTTGACCCTACTTTTTGAAAGCAATGATTCAACTAATTAGGTATCCATTTTATAGTACTTTCATCTAGACTGTATTTCTTTAGATTATTAGTGAGAATGTCATGGGGAAGTGTTGAGAACATGGAAGAGAGCCTCATTAAAATCAAGGTATATAATTCCCACTGCTTTCTCCCATCCATGAAGCCCATCACCTTATTATAGAGGGAAATCAGATTGGTCAAAATTGACAAATCCATGTTGGCTATCCCCGATCACCTTGTTATGTTCTAGGTCCGTGATTCTTAACATTTTTAGACTCAAGGCACATCTCAGAAAATGCCAACTCTTATATTTCACTTGTATTTTTAACTAAATAAAAATAATAGAACAATTATTTTCTTGCAAAGAGCTGAGAGAGTCCACAATAAGGTCAGAGTGTTTTTAACACTATGCATTCCTAACTGAAATCTCCGAGTTTTTCTTGTGAATCACATTTTCACACCTAATATTGTTAACCTTGTGTGTTACTCTGTGATGCCCCTGAAATGACCTCAAGGCACCTCAGGGCATTTCAGGCACCCTGATTGAGAATCAGAATTCTAGGTGTTTAGAAGTAGCTGACATACTCCTGTAAGTTTTGGTACGAGGCTTTAGGTCTACTTTAGACCTTAGCATGTGTGAATGATTTCTTTACCAACCTTCATAAGTTCTTCGTGAGATCTCAAAAAGAATGTCCAATGGCTCTGCAATTATCTCAGTCACTTCTAGGATGAAGTAGCTAGGTAGTATCTAGGTAGTATCACCCTGATGGTTCCAAAATATCTAGATTCTCTGTGCATTCTCTAACCTTTCCTTTACCTTCCTTACTTTTCCTTACCTACTCTAAATTATCTCCTCTCCTCTACTCACTGCTGTTTTTGTTTTTTTTTACTTCAATTTTCATGAATACGGATAGCTATCTGATAATGAACAGAATTAAATAATTTAGACTTCTCTGTATCATCCATTATTAAATTGTCCTCCTTCTACCCCATTTAGTAATGAAGCTGTACTTTTATTGGTTTTCCTTTCTTCTAACAAATTTGTAATTTTTTTTTTTTTTTTTTTGCTTCTTTTATCCCTAGCTAGCTAAATCTCCATTTATGCATTGGTCTTCATGATTTTTGCCCTGTATGTGCTATACTCTGTTACACATCCCTAGTAATATGGCCAAATTCCCACTTTTTGTGAGCCATTTTTAAATTTCAGCTCATTAAAGAATTTTCTGTTTAGCCACACCAGTCTCTTGCTGTACTTCCTATCCTTCCTTTGCATCTAGAGCTGAACATATGTTCACAGACTATGATGAATTAGGGCTTAAATAGCCTGTTTCACACTGAAGTGAATGAAAGATTAGTCAAGTCAACTTCAGTGGACATAGGAGAGAAAAGCACAAAATACCACAGTTGATGCAATTGTAATTAAAATAAAAACTCTGCTTTAGATCAAAAAAAATCAACAAAGACTTGATTTTTACCATTTTCAAAATATTTCAAGAGAGACAAGGGTCTTCTTAGGGTCACTCTTTTAATGGGTCACTCTGTAATTCGGATAAAGTTAAACAAGCTTGTAGAACACAGGACATTCTTCATCAGATCACATATTTCAAACTATTTCAAATAATTTGTCCTGTGTCATTGGTTGAAAAACATATTGTGTAACATTTTTATGGGTGTGCTATTGCAGTAATAATTGTTCGAATTCACTGGTGAAGTAGGTGCATGTACGCTTGTTTAATACTCTGAAAATACAGAATATAATCATTGAACTTTTCATCTTCAGTTACTGTTGCTTTCTTCTTTTCTCATCAAGTGAGCAAGTGCCAAATCTCTTCAAAATTGTTGCTTACAACTCTATTGAAAAAGATTATCGGTTTTTATTCTAAACTATACGAGGAAGAAACTGCCAGAAAGCTATTATTTTCAAAATACTATAATTTTGGCTCATTATTATTCTTATTAAATGTAGAAAGTCTTCCTATTTATTATTCTTTCTTTTCTGATGTTTTACTCTAAACATTTATTTCAGTTTATTGCTCAAATCAATTGATCTTTCCATTTTCATTTGATGTTTATTTGTAATCTTTCCATTTTTATTTTGTGTTTGTTTGTTTTGTTTTTTCCCTTTATTAAATACAAGGCTATATTGATTTTTCCCCTCTCTCTCTAATCTGTCTCTTTTGGATTATTGTACCTTGTTCTTCCCACCTAGAGTGAAAATGAACAAAACTACTGTAGAAGTTTCAGCATAAGTTGAACCCCCATAAAAATTATTATTGTTATCTCCTGGTTACTTGTTATATTATGTATTGACTGGTTATTTAATGTTGATATTTTATCATGAAATTTTCTTCCATTTTGTAACATAAAATGTTGTTTGAAGTCATTGTTTATCTTTGTAATTGGAAAAAAGACAGCTTTGGGCCACAACTATGACAACATAGCACTCATTAGCCAGTGGACTAAGTGCTGATAAAAAAGAGCTTAAATCACGGCTTATGTTAACTAAGAAAACATTTCATAATTGTGTTCTATCTCTAGAAATAAGACAAATATGTATATATGCACAGAGAGACTACTCAAGAGGCCTACAGCTTATATGGCAGACGCAGAACTAAGTAACAGCCTATGAGTCAAGTCTTAATTTACAAACTGGTGGGTGTGTCTACATTGTCATTAATGTACCATAGTTACTGCACATTAAGTTTAGTACTTGTATGATTAAGTACTAAATCAGTGCACAGTAACCAGCATTACTGCACTGTATCACCAGCACATGCCTTTTTAGTGATGCTACTGCTCAGTAGCCTAATAATACTACAAAGTGGCATATTAGCACTGTTTGTGCTATGACATGCTACTGCACAGTATTATTAGGCTACTGTATGCTAAGCGTCTTGTGTAGACACACCCAGATAGTACATAACTTGCTCTGATGCTTTATGCATGGTACTTGGATTTTCAAACACCATCCTTGTATGAATCACTTATTTATTTATGGTCAGCTGAACCATAAATATCATTTAATGGTCACACAAGCCATTCCAAAAAGAGAACGAGAACAGATTCTGCTCAGCAGGATCTAGCAAAAATAACTGAAGTGGTGTCTGTCAAGACTTTCAGCTGAATACAGAGAAAGTTGACCTTATCTCCTCAGGTTATGGAAACATACAGAAAATAATCAGATCATTATGAATCAGAATTTACTGTCCATCCACCAACAATGGTCTGCACCTAATTTTTATGAGAAGAAGGTAACAGTTAACCATATTAGTCTGAAGTGGGACAGGGTGGCACCTTACCTATACATATGTTCTGGGGTGAAGGGGTTATTTTAATTAGAGGAGATGCTCTAATTAAAACATCCACAGAGTCTCATGTACTCCACATCCCGCATTTCAAAACAGTGGTGGGAGTGCTTTCACTAAAGCTCATTTGACAAGATTGAGTTAAAGCTCCCCCACCACCATTTTGAAATGCAGGACAATGAATACATGAGATGGTGCAGTACAGTGGAGTGTTCTGATTAGTATGAGTCTGCTCTGATAAATTCTAATAAGAATTCATCAGAGCATGTGTAAAAGTGCCCTTAGAGCCAAACCAGTTCAGATGTCTCTATGAATGTTAGTTTTGAAGGTGCCACCATTAACTGCCTCCTGCTTATGAGGAAGACAAAAAGCCCCACACTCACCGGCTGCAGCAACAGCAATCAGGGCTCATGGCAGAGCCCCCCCCCTATAAAGGACAGGACATTGGGGGGCAGCAGGGATTGCACCCTGCCTAGCGGCCGCACAGCACTTGCCCCATGGCGTGGGTGCAGTGTGGCTCATCAGGGCACCACACACTGTCTGGGAGCTGGGGCCACTGGGGCTGAGTAGTGCCAGGCTCTGGCTGACTACTGGAGCTGCCCCAACTCCTAGACAGCATGAAGTACCCTGCCACACCATGCTGCACCCACAGCATGGGGCAGCTGTCATGCAGGTGCCAGGTGGGAGTGCGATCCCACTGCCCCCCCCTGCAAGGAGGGCTCTGCCATGAGCCCTCAGAGGTCCCAATCACTGCTGCTGCAGCCAGTGAGTGTGGGGCATTTTTTTTCTTTTCTTTTTTAAGTGCTGGAAGGCTGGGCTGGGCAGGGAATGGGGCCAGGAAGAGCACCCACAGGGGCTTCTCCCATGGCTCCTCTGGCTGTGCCTGCCTCTACCCCAGTGGGAGGAGCTGCTGGAGAATCCCCCATGCCTGTCCTGCCTGGACCGAGCTTCCCAGCACTTAAAAAAAAAAGAGTCCTGCATTCACCAGCTGTAGCAGCAGTCATTAGGACCTCTGAGAGCTCATGGCAGAGCCCCCCATGCAGCACGGGGCAGTGGGGGGCAGTGGGGAATGCCCCCCCTGCTTGTCACCTGCATGGTAGCTGTCGCATTGCGTGGGTGCAGCGTAGCTCAGCAGGCCATTGCGTGCTGTCTAGGAGCTGGGGCAGTTTCAGTAGTCAGCCAGAGCCCAGCACCACTCAGCTCCAGTGGCCTCAGCTCCCAGATAGCGTGCAGCACTCTGTCAAGTTGCACTACACCCGTGTCATGGGGCAGCTGCCATGCGGGTGCTGCATGGGGGCGGTGATCCCTGCTGTCCCGCGCTGCCCCGTGCTGTGTGGGGGCACTGCCACGAGCCCTTAGAGGTCCTGATCCTCACTGCTGTAGCCAGTGAGTGCAGAGCCTTTTTATTTCCTTTTTTTTTTTTTTTTTTTTTAAGATGCCAGGAGGCTGGGGCTGGGTGGGGAATGGGGCCAGGCAGGGCAGCCATGGGGGCTTCTCCCGCGACTACCTCCAGATGGATGGGGAAAGGCAAGCACAGCCAGAGGAGTTGTGGGAGAACCTGCAGCCACCCGGCTGTGCCTGCCTCTCCCCATCCAATCCGAACCTTCAAATCTCTCCGTAACTTTTCTGAATCAATTCAGAGGCTCAGGATTCAATTCAGACCTTTTAATGGGTCTCCTGATTGGATTCAGATTTGGAGATTCAGCTGCCAAATCAGGCCGAATCTCCTCTGAATCAAATCAGCAATTGAAGCTTCGCACAGCCCTAGTACATATACTTCCTAGTATAGCATCAGTGTATTTTGAAGACATCCTTGTAGTATTTTTCATACAGAAAGCTTAGTGGAGCTCTGAGTTGATCATGGAGTTAGAGCTTGCAAATCAGGATTACATGTTCTGCTTTTGAAATGTGAACTTTAGATTGAAAAATCTTCACCTTATACTCCTCCTAAAGTAATTTGCTTTTCTGCACTCCTCATAAACCTACAGAGTTCACCTATGATTGTGGTTAATAGCAATATAAGCCACTGAAGCGCATATATATGCATTGTGAAGTGCTCTTGCTTTATAATTCCAAGTGAAATTGTGGTTATTACTAGAAGTGTAGAAAGGCAAATATCACTCTACATTTCTGAAAGTATAGTATATTAAGGCATTCTCTAATACACACTGCTTATATTCTTAGGCAACAATGGCAGTGTATTCAGTTTCAGTGTACAGAATATCAGCCTCAGTCCATAACTCATGCAGCCTCCATTTTCTCCTACATAATTTTTTTTCTCCTACATAATTTTTCTCGCTACTCCTCAAATCTACTCATAAGGAGCCACTATTTTTCTATTTAGTACTTGGCTGCCCAAAAGAAGAAAAACTGGAATAAAATGTCTTACTGTTTTATGTTCATTATAAACCTGTTTTATTTTTTTTTCTTAAGCACATAGCAGCACAGAAGGAACTAAATCCTCACTTATGAAAATGTCCTATAGATTTTAATAGGGAGGAAAACATTAAGGTACTATAGACATTACTATAAAATGTAATGGATAATTATATCCTTTCTATATATAGATCCAGTCTAATGAATTCTTCCAAAAGAAATAGAGAGATTCTATTTTCCTATTAAATTCCATAGGACATTTCTTGGGTAAGATTTTTTCAAAGGCATCTAAGGATATTATCTAAAAAACTTACCATGCCTAGCAACTATGCCCAGGACAGTCTGTCCCCTAAACTGGAAACACTGAAGTCATGTTTATGTGTTGCTGCACAATGCTGAGTGATGCTGCCAGTTTGCCGACCTATGTACTGTTTAGCCTGCTGCTAAACTAAGTAGCCCAGTCACTGTGACACACAGACATGTCAGCATTGCTGCCAGTTTAGATGTCAACTCTCCTTGAAAAGGGTATTGTGCATGAAGGTTCACATTAAGTTTATCAATCATGAAGACCAGCGGGGGCCAATCTTTTCTGGATGACATGCTAAAAATTAGCTCCACACCCTCCCTAAGTCCCATTCTGATCCTTTTCCCCTGCCCAATATACTACTCTGCTTCCACTTCCTTACCTGTGCTTCCCACCTCATCTGCTGATCTGCTTTTTGCTGCCTGTTCTACCGCTATGCTTCCTATCCCCTCCCTTGTATACTGTGTGCCTAAAGGCTGTCCATGCCAGCTGTGGCACCCATAGTACAGATTGGCCATCCTTGGGGCAGACAGTGGTAGAGTGAAAATACAGTGTAGTCTTTTAAGTCAAAAGAGAAATAAGTAAGGCCAAATTTATAAACCTAATATAAACATTAAATAAATATTTTTTTCTTGTATTAAAAAAATGTCTATTAGATCTAGATGACTTACTGCCATTAAGGCCAGGTACAGACATTACACTTTTACTGGAACAAGTGATTAGAAACTGGTCTTTACCTGTAACAGAGCAGAAGTTCAGCACACAAAACCTATTTAGACCCGTAACAAAACAGAAGGTTGGCACACTCGTGCCAGTTTAAAAATGGTGGACAGTGGTCTAAGATTTTCTCCCCCCCTACCCACTAAGGGCAAATGTGTGTTTTGTGTGCTAATGATCTAAACTACACCACTTACAGAAAACTGCATAACAAATAGATTCTGCCTCAGGTTTTCTGAATGTCTGGCCTAGCTGATATGTCAATGGGAATAAGATGCCTAGACAAAATAGCTAATCAAAACAAGCTTCTTGTATTTTCCACGCACACACTTTATTTTATGTAGTTTCTTTTTTAATAATTTGGTATTGATAAACTCCACAAACTGCTTGGAAACAGCTTTAATTTGTAAGGTGGGGGTTTTTACTTCATAGAAACTCAGACTGTATTCTTTGCACAGTAGTTTTACATTATGTGTTTTATGACTGCAAATGCTTTTTCTTCTTACTTTCAAATATTTCGGGAAATTTAAGAGTCTAGCTTAGGGTTTCAGCAAAACATCTTTATACACCCTTCAAACACAAGTCAGCAAAACCCTGGTACAAATAAACCCAGGTAGCCCTTGCCCACTCCTACTGGCTATGTGAAGTACCCTTCACAATTAACCGTTTCTGCACAGCACTTTTGAACTCGTGGACATGTATCATACTCAAAAGTATTGAGTATACACTTCCCACTAGGGCTGTGCGAAATTTTCCTGCCAGTTTTGTTTCACCACTGTTTCGATTCATTTCGAGGTCGAAACAGCAAAAATGAAATGGAACAGATCGATGGAAACAGACTTGAAACAAAATGAGGCAGGTTGAAACGTTTTGCCGTTTCAACACTGTTTCAATGTTTCTCCTGTAGGTTATAATGGAAAAGGTTGAAACAGCCTACAACTTTGTCATTTCTGGCCTGATTTGGATGCTGTGCAAGTCTCTGCTTTACCACGTCCTTGTTAAAGTGAGGAGCCCAGAACTGCATGGAGTTCTACAGCTGCGATCTCACCAATGCCAAGTAGAGCTGAGTACATAAATGGTTTTGCTGGAGATGCATTAATTGATGCATGCCAGGGTATTGTTGGCCCTGCTGGCTACAGCATCACACTGCCGGCTCATGTTCATACTGTAGTCAATTATTACCCTCAGGTCTTGGTGACAAGTGATGGGGGGTTTTCAGTCCTGCTGCCTGATGAGAGGCAGCAGTTGCACAAGTACCCATGTCATGAGTTTTTCCTGTTAGCAGATAGGGGTGCAGGGCCCCAGAACCCCGCTGCACGCATCAGCTGGCAGGCTTTGTGGCCACAGCAAGACCTAGCAGCCAAGCCTGCAGTAGTTCCCCCTCTCCCCCTGCCCATGCCCCAAGACAGACACAGTTGCACAAGCACCCATGACATGAGTTTTGCCTGTCAGCAGCTAGAGGTGCAGGGCCCAAGAACCCAGAACCCCTGCACCTATCTCCTTGAAAGCTGGCAGGCTTTGTGGCCTCAGCAGGGGCTAGCACGCCTGCATTTTTTACTCCACTGTGGCTTAACACATACACATGACATGAGTTTTGCTTTCAAGACTTTGGGGTGTAGTTTTTCTGAACTCCCTGCACCCATCTCCTTGAAACGCATCAGGCTTTATGCCTTCAGAAGTGGATATCATTTCTGCAAGTTTCATCCAATTCAGGCCAGAAATGACAAAGTTATAGGCTGTTTCAACCTTCCTCATTATATCCTATGGGCAAAATGTGGGAACAGGGTTGATACGGCGAAAGTGTTTCAATGGAACGGAACGGGCCAGCTGTTTTGACTTAGAACAAAATTCAAAACAGAATGCTGTTCCATCAAAACGTTGAAACGCTGGTCGAAACGGAACGCTGCTGTTTCGCACAGCCCTACTTTCCACAGTTCTGGTGTTCCCATGTTGTCATTCTGCAGTATAGTTCTACCTCATATATCGTCACCTATGTATGTGGATACAGAATACTATTGCATAGCTTCTAAAGAAGACCCCTGAAAACTAGAAAAGGCTGGCCCTGCTTCTTCCCTCGCTGATCCACTTATGTACTTACACCACTATATTTCCACAGAATGCAGTAGTGTTCGTTCTAGTACACAATGGTGAAGCAAGAGAAGAGTGAAGTTCACTGTGTCACTATAGGGATCCTGGTTTTTCTTGATAAAACGTCACAAATTCTCTTATAAAAAATCTAAATTGACAATTACATGAAATGCCACTACGCGCACACACACACACACACACACACACATATATAGGTATTAGTTGAACACAATATTTTATTGGTATATTTACAATTTTAAAGCAGTTTGGAAGCCTACCAGTGCCTCAATCACTATAGTAAAATACATTTTAAGTACATATACATTTTGGTATTTGATTTTGGGTTGTTATTATGGAAAATTAGAGCTCCCCTAGGCCCCTTAGCTCACCAAAACACAGGTCTATGTCCCTCACTCCCAAGCCACAGCCCCCACCCCTGCTGGTGCCCTTCATTCCCCATCCACAAAATCCTGGGCCCTGCTGGTGCCCCTCACTCCCCACCTACAGTCCCACAGCCCTCCTCATGCCCTTACCCCCAACCACAGCCCCCCATGCCCCCCATCCCTGCCAGAGGGGGCCCCCAGCTGCCAGGACTATGGGACCAGGGACCCAGGTCCACTGCCCCCATAGCAGCACCCAAGCCCTGGCTGCCACCTACAGGATTCAGCAGCTGCTGTGACCCAAGTGAGAAGCCTGACTCTCCTTCCCCACAGGCAGCATAGCTGGAACAGAGCCCATGGGGGGGTGGTAGATGTGGGATGCCCACTGCAAGCTTGGGTGGGTGCTGCCTTCCTGCTGCTGTGTGCATTTCCAGGGAGAAGGGAGGGGGCACATGTTCCCCAGATCTGTGCACAGGATGGGTGCAGGCTGCCTGCTGAAGGCTCAGGCTCCCTGCACTGATGCCCTCCCCCAGGGCCTCTGGAACTTGGTGGGCAGAACCTGGCACAGTGGGGTCAGGCAGGGATGCTCATTGAGGATGCTATGAGCCCCACACTGCCCTGGCAATGCACCCCCTGCCCTCCCTGGCGTATCAGGGCAGGCAGTGAAGTGTTGTGACCCTGGCTGCCCCAGGGTGGGTGGGAGGCACATGACCAGGGCAGCACGGGGCTTGCAGCATCTTCAACAAGCTTCCCAGGATGGCCTCACTGGGCTGGGTCCCACCTGCCAGGCTGTAGAGGTGCAAGGAAAGGGAAACAGGGAAGGGAGCCCAAGCCTGCAACTGGCAGCCTGTACCAACCCCACGCACATATCTGGGAGGCATGTGCCCCCCCTGCCTCTGAGGAGCATGCACAGCAGCAGGGAGCCAACCCCCACCCCCGAGTTGAGCCACCTGTAGCTCCATCTCACTCTCCACTGGGGCCTTGAGGCCATGCATTGTATCCCAGAGTCCCAAGCTGCATGCATCGCCCAGCTGGGCAGCAACCCCAGCTTCAGCCCTACCCAACTCCCTCCTTCCCTTCCTTCCTATGGGGGCCTCAATCTCACCCCCAACTTACCTGCAGGAGCCGCTTTCCAGGCTGCCTGGTGGCCATGTGCATATACATGCACATGGCGCCCCCTGCCTGACCATCCTCCTCTTGTTCTTCCACAGCCCCTTGCAGGCTGTAACTCTGCCAGCCTGCAGAGAGCTCTTTGCAAAAAGAGCAAAATCTGCAGGTTTCTCTGTTAAAACAAAAAATCCAACTTTTTCTTGGGTAAAAGGGAAGACCCACATTTTTTTCCTGTTTTTCCTTGGAAAACAGAAAACCGGGATCCTTCCTTTACTGCATTTCAGGTCTTGTGTTCCTTCACTGAAGGAATAACACAATGGACTTCAGTTTTGATGTGCAGGCTTACAAGCTATTGTCTCTCTCATAAATATTTTTCCATGGCTAATTTAATCTTTTTTTTTTTTTTCTTGTGTAGTACAAATAAAAGTACTGTACAATACAGGTAACTTCTATAGCAGAATACAAATAAAAAAAATAAAATTTGCATTTTCATTAGCATAGACTTATTTTGTTTTCATTGCATACACTGCAATTGTCCAATCTGCCACAAATAGTTGACAGTAAGTACTTGTGAGATTAGAAAAAGATGTTATTAAACAAGTGAACCTCATTAGCCTTATTTGCATAAGGTATAAATGAACTCTAATCTTCAGAAAATTCGAAAAGGAATCTATTTCTGTTACATTAATATAATCTGGTATTATATGACAATAAATTATGTTTGTGTAAAATATCACCTATAGTCTCTTCACAATTTACTTACTAACTTAAAAACATCTCTCTCTACAAGCAATCTAAGAACTCATCTTATTTATTAAATGAGTGTGTATAAACAGATGCTACTAAATTACCAGTTTATGACTCAGATACTTTAATAATGCATTAATTTATCCCTATTTATTGTATAATTGCACAGAAGAAAGCATATACATAAAACAGGGAAGACTTCATTCTCTTTATAAAAAACCTTTTTGGCTCGCTTACTGGTGTCAACTCTGAGTCAGCAAAATTCCAAAAATACAAACCTGAGCCCCAAGTAGCAATGATATCCCCTTCCATTTATGATTCAGGAATCATGCTCAGTAACTCCATGCTTTCCTCCCCCCCACCATTTTGTTATAAATTTGCAAGCAAATTATTAGATTAATTTTTATTAAAAAAAAATGTGAACTATATAAATAAATTGATAACTCAAAAGAAACAAACAAAACCTATTGTTTTTCTGTTGAAAGACAAGGAACACTATAGGAAGGGGTTATCACATCAGTAATTCAGATTGGCTGGAATGAGTTTAACAACATTTAATTCCTTACCCATTAAATGAACTAGGCACTAGTTCAACTACCCATTCTTAACTTATGTGTATGAATGTTCCCACTGAAATGAAATGAAACTATTCCCATGTTTAAATATCAACATCTAGTTACATGACTTGCTGAAGTAGTACTATTCTGATCTAAAGCTTACTGAACCAGCAGGATGCTCCAATTCAATAAACCATTTTAGCGTGTAAGTCAATAGCTATGTAATAAAGCACTTCAAGGTAGACTTATCTTTAAGTACATACCTGATGTTACACATGGAGGGCCAAATTAATCTTTATAATCTTTGTTACTTGGAAATTTTGGGTGGTCCTTGGAGCTCTTAACACCTGGATTGTCTGCACATTAACACCTGAAACTAGTTTTAAGAATTTGTTAAGCCACTTGAAGTTACTCGAGGGCAAGATTATCTCTGATCTATGTTACCCAGCTTGTATTATACTAAAGTGTAACCACTCTAGGCTACATCATGTGTTTGTAAAATAAGTCTTCAAACACATGACCCATCTTGCTTCCCCAACTGACCTGGATCAGACCCACTGTGCCCAACCCACAGTCCCCAGCACCCCAGATCCCTGCTTATTGTCCGCTTCCCCTCTCTCTCTCCACTGTCCTGTGGCTGCCCATGCTATCTCAGGGTAGCAAGGAGGGAAGTGTTAGCCTGCCTGCCTGGCCCCCAGTGCTACTACTGCTGCTGCTGCTGCTGCCCTCTGGGCAGGCTCAGCCCAGAGAAGAGCAGCAGCAAATATGGAGATTGCTCTCACCCTGAGCAGATGGGTCCTCCAGCTTTAAGTCACAGCAGGTGCAGGCAAAATCCCCAGCCTTGCCTGACGCAAATACCCAATGTTTCTGAGGAAAATGTAGCAGCAGTAGAAGGGAAAATTATCTCCCCATGTGCCAAACAGCAAAGCCCAGAAGCATGGGAAAAGCCCATAGTGGACCATAGGCATAGCTATGCCTAGATCATCCCTAACCAGTGGCTGCCCAAACTGTTCTCAAACAGACTAGACATCAGGAGGCACTACTTCATTGTCAGGGCGGCTAGGATCTGGAACCAACTTCCAAGGGAAGTGGTGCTGGCTCCTACCCTGGGGGTCTTTAAGAGGAGGTTAGACGAACACCTTGCTGGGGTCGTTTGACCCCAGTACTTTTTTCCTGCCATGGCAGGGGGTTGGATTTGATGATCTGCTCAGGTCCCTTCTGACCTTACCAACTATGAAACTATGAAACATTTCCAAGGATGGAGATTCTACATCTTCCTTAGGCACTCTATTTCACTGCCTTAGCATTCTAATGGTGAGAAAGTTTGCCCAAGCTAAACCTACTTTGCTGCAACTTCAAGCCAACTGTTCCATGTCCTACTCCCTACAGCAAGAGAGAAAAGGTGTTTTCCCTCTTTTTTATGGTAACCTCTAAGGTTTTTGAAGACTGCTATCGAGTACCTTTTCTGCAAGGTGAATCTGTTCTGCAAGCTGAGCAGCCTCTCCTTGTATGCCTTCCCTTCCAAGCCATTTATCATCCATGTCACCCTCTCAACATCTCCACATTCTTTTAAAAATGAGAAGCCCAAAAGTATACACAATACCCGAAATGAGGCCTAACCAGTACTGAGTAAAGAGGCACTATTACCTCCCATGTCTTGCACATAATGCTTCTAGCATCCCAAAATTGCATTTGCCTTTTGTGAGCCTGCATCATGCTTCAAACTTGTATTGAGTCTATGATCTACCAAGACTCCCAGATCCCTCTCCATAATGCTGGCTGCCATCCAACCCATTTTGTATTTGTGTCTTTGATCTTTTCTTTCAAAATATAGTACCTTGCATTTGCCAACATTGAACTTCATCTTATTAGCTCCTGTTCAGTTTTCTAATCTGTAAAGACTTTCTGAATTGTGCTCCTGTCCTCCAACCGTTTTTTTTTTTTCAATCATTCCCAGTTTTATGTTGTTTGCAAACTTTCTCAAGGAGCTTTCTCTGCCAGGATCCTAATGATTAATAAGCATGTTGAATAACAGAGCCTAGGGCAGACCCCTATGGAACTTCACTCATAAACTCCTGCCATACTGACATAGATACATTTATAGTTACCCTTTGGTTGTGGCTATTGGGCCAGTTGTCTATCCACCCTAGTAGTAGTTTTGCCTAACCCACATTTCTCCAATTTGTTTATGAGAAGGTCATGTGGGATCTTGTCAACAGCCTTACTGAAGTCCAAATGCACTATATCCATAGCGTTCCCCTCAACCACTCCTTACTTTGTTGAAAGAAGTCAAAGTTGTTTAACATGATTTGTTGTTTATAAATCCATACCACATGCTTGTAAGTAGCTTTTCTCCTCCTGATGCTTGCAAATGGACTTCCTTAGAATATGCTCCAGTAACTTCCTAGGTACTCTGGTGAGCCTAACCAGTCTGACCTAATTCCCTGGGTCCTCCTTTTTGCCTTGTTTAAAGGGGTGTGCTATGTTGGCCCTTCTCCAGTCCTCTGGTATCTCACCCATCTTTTTCTTTGTATAGGAATAGATACAGAATCGAAAACAAGTCTGTTCTTCACCGTAGCATTGTGCCACATCACTCCTATTTCCTGCCCCCACATAGATACAGATAATCAACAGGAAGTGGTAGGCATTTCAGAATGGGATTCACAAATCTGGCATTATCATCAGGGAGCTTCCTAACCAACAGGAAAACACGATGACAAGGCTATGTCTTAGAAAGTTACCCTTCTCCACAACGTAAGCACTTTACTCAGTGTTTCTTTTCTCAGCTCTAAGTTGTCTCCTGAAGCCAGGTGGCTAAGCCCTTTGGTTGCCTTGAGAAATTTGTTTGAAAACTTAAATACCTCCAGATATTAGGTGGCAACTGGATGGCAAATTTTGAGGACTCGGGGCATGTCTACACATGCAATGAATGCACATAAATAAATGCTGGAGCTTATTGTACATTTGAGTACATTCAGAGCAACCCCAGATGGCAGCAGACTAGGTCTGCTCCAGCTAGGCTCAGTGTGCTGCATAGGGGCTGGCTGGGCATGACGGTGCTTCAGTGTGGAGCTAGCTGGCAGGCAGCCCCCACACTGAAGCACTCTCATGCCCTACCCAGCCAGGGCAGCATCTAAACATGTGGTGCTATGAATGAAAAAAACTTGTAATGCAAGTACCAACCTGATCCCGGGTTTTTTCATGTCATGTGCTCTAACAGGGGCACATGTGTAGATGTGGAGACATTTACTGTGGAGTTAATTAGACAGCTCTGCAGTCTTGTGTAAATGTGCCCTTGGACTGAAATTTTGGATTTGGAACCTAAGTTCTGATTAACACCCATTGCCTAAAATTCTTTTAATATCTTTTTAGGGTGTTTATTGAACATAATATATACCACATTTTGCCATATCAAAATTTAGCCAGAACTTTTATTTTCAGTATGCTGCTAAGTTTACCTTATAAAAAAGATTATGCCTAACTTTTTAATGAGATTAGATGCATTGCCCTTTCTATTATACTAGACTGAATAAATATTATAGTTAGGTCTTTCTAAATATATAGTAATTTTGATTTTTTTAAATTTTAAGTATACCTAATTAATGAAGGGAATCCTAACTGAAATCATATTCCATACAGCTTAATTGAATTTGTTTTATGCATGTAAAGTACTTGGAGAGACAGGTGAAGAGACAAAGACATTGCATATGACATATATATGCTATACTGCTTAGAAAAATCAGGAAAATTATTACTTTTCATATCACCTATATATAACACTTTCTCTTCCACAAAATACCATATAATATGGCATAGGAGAGCTGAGAGATGTTCCTCCAAACTCTTTTGACACAAGCAAGCCTTGACACGACATAATCTTTCATGTTTATTTTATGTAGTAATATGGCACTGAACTAAGAAATGAGTTTATTCAACAAGGAAGTCTCCCGTCTCCTTCTTTTGTAACATTTACAGACTTGTGGATGATGGGCAAGTATTTCTTTTCATCCACCAATAAGTAATAATCCTTGTACAGTGATAAAGGATCACTGCAATGTCACTCTTAAAAATATAATATAAGCCTCCTGTTTAATTAAACATTAGGTAAATTGTTTTAATACTCCTGTCAGGCTTGCTTGAAGGCCATTTTATTGCTAGTACTTAAAACATTAAAATCCCTTGTTTTTTCATGTCCATCCCAGGATAAAGCATAATACCAATAGCACTAGGTCCTAGAAGACTCCAATCTGTTCATTTTCCTTCTGGGCTCTCATTGAGTTATACTAAAACTTACACTGAAACAATGCATAGAGTCACCCCATGTTTGCAACTAAAGAAATGTTCTCATGATGCCACAATTCAATCTTTTGCCTCCCATAAGTCTCTTGTATATTATCCAGTTGTACTACTTTGAATAACACGGATCACTGGATGAGGTCTCAAGGGGTGCTCATAACATTCTAGACTTGGCCATTGTTTCAAACTTTCTGTTTATGTATGCAAAGTAGAATGACAATAAAAAAGTATGTTATTTCCCAGAATCTACAACATTTACACATTTTCTATCATTTTATCACAATAGCATCTAAGCACTCTTCAGCACTAGAAATGATAATTGCATTGCCTGCTTTTCTATGCCTATAGAAGCTGTGCCATCAGTTGGCACAACATCCTTTCAGCTGCTAGATATGGACTATGGGATTGCCAATGCTTTCAGAAGCTGACAAACCAGCAGTATATCAGCCCAGGAACTATACAAACATTTACCCTTTTGGCCACTGTCTTGGTCTGTTAATTCTAAAATTTAATCTAGTAAAGTTTCTACATGCCCATTTAAATTGTTGTCAGAAATATAGTTTGTGTACATGCAGATACATAGTGTGGTTGTGCTATATTAAACATAAGAGCAAGACTGGGGTAAGTCTAAGTGAAAATGGCAGCTTTATTAGCATGCACAACTGCTTTCATCCCAAGAATCCCTTCTAGTTCAGTCTAAAGCACTAGCCTGACACAAACTAAGCATATGTAATAAAATATCATTATTCTTTTATTATGCTTCTCTTCCAAATACTTGTAAACTGTGGAAAGTTTTTCATTATCAATTACTTCTCTTATGAAATGTTTAGTGCATGTATGTTATGCAAAGATATTTTCAAATATGGTGATATCTCTAAGGATAGAAAGGACCCTTCCCCGTTTATTTAACCACCCATCATTTTTGTATCTAAATGGCAGTATTGTGCTACAATTAGAAAAGAGAATTTTCAGTAGTGTTTTTTAATCCAAATGCTGGTTTTGTGCTATATTTAGAGATTTGAATAGGCCTTTTGTTTGCAGTTATGAAGGCCTGAAAACCCCAAAAGCTATATAACCTTCCTTTTCCAAAAAGTTAATGAAATAGACTGTGAAGGAGTAACTTCCACCTCTCTTCAAAATGAGGAAACATGGGGAAATTAGGCTTTCAGTTCCAAGAGTTTCTGGTGGTATGAACTGGAATTGTTTCATTACATTAACAGATCTGGCCAAAGAAGTTCAAATTACACATCCTTTCCAACTCTTTCTTAGCCACAATATTATATAAAATCCTTCATAAAGAGATCATAAAGTTGTGCTTAACTTCCTCTCTACGTGCAATTAAGCACAACTAAATTTAATGCACATTAAGCTAATATGCACTAAGCAATTTTTTTTACAGGTGTCAACATGTGCAAGGACTTCAGACTAAAGATACTCTTAAGTCCCTGGACTTGGCACTAAAATTAGTCCCAAATCCCTGCAGTTCTGCCATGTGTTCCTGAGGCCACCAGGGGGAGCACCAATCATTGGCCACTTGGCAGCCATGTTGAAGCCAGAGCCAGCTGCCAGCACCTGGCAGCCACCTGGGACACCCTGTTGTCTGGCCTGCTCCTTCCTTGCCCAGGAGCTACATGCCCAGTGCAGGGGCAGCACATGACAGCTCTCTCCTTGCCAACTCTGCCTCCCCTCCCAGTGATGCCTAGCACTCCACCGCTTCAGTCCAACCCCTTCCAGCAATGACCAGAGCCCTGCACTCCTGCTGGCCATGATGCCAGCCCTAATGGCCCCAGCAACCCCTCCCCCCCAGGCCCCAGGACAGCCATACACTCCCAAGTGAGGGCCGGGACACTGGCTGTGGGGACCCCCTCCTCCTGCACTCCTACCTCAGCCCTCCTGCCCCACTGCCCACACACCCCTTACCCGCTACCCACTCCCAGCACCACTCTCAGGACACACACATGGATGAAACAAAAAAATTTTATTACCCTCACAACACCCACCCCCATCCCTCCCCCACCCCCCTCACAACACCCACCCCATCCCTCCCCCACCCCCCTCAACAAACAGAGCCCCTCCCCCACCCTCCCCACCCACCAATCAGCTTACAAGTGGGAAACTATATACAAAGGGAGAATTATATACAATACTTTGTGTCTTCCAGCCCAGAGTGGGGGGCCAATGGGGGGGGGGGGGCTTGGGGACGTGGCCCCAGGGCAGATGCCTGGCACCCCAACCCCTGGATGTTGCCTGGGGCTGGGCTCAGGCTAGCCTCCTAGTGGCAGGGAAGACCTGGTACTAAAGTTGGTGCTGAGTCACATCTACATGTGCATTAATGTGCATTAACTAATTGCACCTAAATTTAATACCTGCATTTGCACGCATCAAATTTAGGCACAATTAACCTAAGGTAATGTGCATTATTATACATATTTTCATCGACATATGTTTTACATAATATCCTTCTGTGTGGCCCTAGATAGTGATGACAAGGGTGGAGTTCAAATTTAGGGATATAGTAAATAAGATTGGCAACAAGGCCAAACCAGCTACCTGCCCTTCATTTTATTTCATCTGCTCGAAGAGCTCACATAATTTTTGGAAAGTATGTTTTGCCAGAGCTATCATCTTAAAATGACAATTCAGTGTGGGCAGCTCTGATAAGAATCTTGTAGCAGCATATGTGGCTTAGTACTCAGAAATGACTTTCTAACCAGTGTTGTGACTGAAGGCAGTTTCTTTCTCTTGTTGGAAACAGACGTGTTGAAAACCTTTGATTCCTGTTTCCTAATCTACTACAAGCTTGCTAGTTTAAGGTCATGACAACAAGAAAGAATCATGCGGGATCATAAGTCTCTGACCTGAAGGGGACTCTTTGGTATCTACAATTCCTAACAAGACTCTCTAAGTTAAAGAGGGTCAATAATAAAGAAGTGGAACAAAAAATAGCAAAGTAAATAGTTGCATCACCAAAAGATAATGAGAGAGAGATAGAGCATGTACCCAGTGCAAATACAGTTATAAAAAGAGCAATGTTTAGTATTAATTCCTGAGACCTTCATTTTCCTGAGTACATACTTTGAACACCTTCAACAGAAATGTGGATGTTTATCTTGCTGGGATCCTATGACCCCAGCTGACATCCTGCACCTGGGGCAGGGGGCTGGACTCAATGATCTTCCAAGTTCCCTTCCAGCCCTAATGTCTATGAAATCTATGAAATCTCTGGGAGGTAAAGATTATGTTGAGGCCAGCCATGATTTAGCTGGGAACTGTGGGGAGAGGGCCACAAAAATAGACTTCTTGGGAGGAAGATCTATAGCTGGAAAACCCTTGAATCCCCTTCTTTTTACCAGTACTATTGCTCCAGCCCCTTTTGGTCATAGTCTGGTATATTCTATATATGGTCATATTTGGTATATTCTATATATATTTGGTATATTCTATATATATTGGTATATTCTATTCATATTTGGTATATTCCTTTGGTCATATTCTGGTATATTCTATATAACATGGCTAGCCATGTACTTTCCTGCTGAGTCTTTCTCCTCATTGCCAGCTTAGCTTGAAATATTTATTGATCTTTACAGGATCCTTTCTAAGGGCAGACATCTTTCTGTCAAGGGAGTGAGTCTTCTTTGACAGCCCTGACCAAGCTGGATAAAGGACTCAGCATGTGACTAGGAAGGGATGATGGGGCTATGTAGGTACCAATGAGACACAAACCCACAGAGGAGTTCCATACAGGGTGCAGCACTCCCACTCAGACACTAAGTGCTGCTGTGGTGCTCCATTTGTTCTTCAGTGCTGCCTTCTGGGATGGAGCTTAAAGCTCCAGTAGCTTCATGTTTTCATGGAAGGCATTTTTTTAATGAATTTTGATGGGTAGACTATTTTAGGGTGGTATTTTAACAGATTCACAAATTTAAGGACAGTTGGCAACCAGTCCAGTAGAAACTAAACTTACGTATACAGCCTTAGCGTTATGCATAGGCTAATTGAAATTAGCTTAACTTCCAACCTTAATTATTTAAAAAAATATATCTTTGAAGTAACTTGAAGAAATTTGTGGCAGTTTGTGTAAGTTTGCTGCAGCATATAAGAAAAGTGGCAATAATGGTGTTTTAGGTTTTCAGAATGTCTTTATGACTAGATATAAGTAAGGCCAAGCTTATTTTCCCTCTATTTTTTCAGGTAAATATATTTAGTTCTTTCTTTTTCATTTGGGAAGTCTATTTTTTAAGGTGAGATCCTGGTCAAACTGTAGTCTATTTAAGTTTTTTTCTATGGAGTTCAACAGGGCCAGGACTTTGACCTTTGGATATTTAATGCCAAATATTGACATTTTCTACTATGGGGAGGGAAGCATTTAAAAGGAAGATGACTAAATATATCTAAGGGGAAAATGTTCTCTCTCATTATCTGTCAAGCCATGAAGTTGTGGTTCCATGCTACTCCTGTCACAAATGGGGGAACTTCAAACTTCTTAACAAGAACACTTAACATATGCCTGCACTGTTGGCAATACTGTGGGTTTCACAGATGTCCTAGATATGTCACCCTCAAAGAGAATGCCATGAACTCCAATTTATTAATCTGAATTAATGAGCAGATAATGTCCAGCTAGGCTGGAAAAAATAATAATCATATATTGTTAGGAATGACTGGTGTACACATATAGCATATTATGTGAAATATGTCCTATATCTTAAATAATTGTCTGTATTCTAACTTTATACTTGAGCAATCTTAATAAGTTTGTGTGGATATGAAGATAAGATCTGTGCCAAATAGTAGAAAATGCAGGATAAAATATGTATATTTTTCTTTATTTAACTTCAATTTTTTCTCTTTCTTTTTTACCACTAAACTTTTTTTTTAATGTATGATTGAGTTCAGATGGAGCACTGGGATTCTCCTCATCTTTTTCTGTGTTTCAAGGATAATTTCTCAGAGCTGGGAACTCAAAATCAGTAGCTATACTTCCTCTTCCCCATGTTCTGGAGACACGATCTTAAGGTCACAGGGAAATGTTTTTTCCTATCACTTTCTGTTTCTGTGCTGTTTTGAAACCTAGGCTGTTTGGGAAAGAAGGGGCCAATCTGTCCCATAATGAGCAGAATCCCAGAAGATACTTTAAATCCCAGATTTCTCCAGGGATTCTATTTGATTCCCATACATGGTATATTATTTATCACTTATTTCTGTCCTATGCAATAAAGAGTTTGTTTGTACAAGAAACTTTTAAAAAGCAGCCATGAATCTCTAGAATTAATTGTATATGTTTTGGAATGCAGTTGTTGTGCATTTAATTATCTCAAGACAGTCTGAAGAAAGATATGTTATAATGAGTGAAGCCCAACAAATTTGCCAAATGCAAGTCAAATGCATATAGGTAACAGCATTATAGAGTACAGCTAAGAGGTTTGCAGTAAAATTAAATGGTCAAAGTTTTTATTAAACTTTGGCATTTGAAGAACATTGCCTTGTGTCAAAAGGTTTAATTGTTTTTGATATCTAAAGAAACCAGCTTGGGAAATAAATTTTCAGAAGAAGGGTAAATCTTGTTGTTAAGGCATTTTTAGTTCTTATTGGTGTAGATGAATAGAAGGAAAAGAAATAATAAATCAATTATAACTAAAGGCAAAAAATGTAAGAATTCCATATTTTTGCAGAGAATTTCAAGAAAACTGAGAGAATAGATGCAAAAGCAATGTAATTATTTTCATTCATTCATTTATTCCTTTAGGTCTGTTCTAAATACTCAATGTTCAATTAATTTTCTTCACCCAAGGAGTGTTAGATACATTGAAAATCTTTAGCTTGCATTTCTTTTCTATTTTGGCAAAGCTTCAAATGAATCACTAAAGAATAACTAAAACATACTCAATTGTAGCAAATGTCTTTTTTCCCAGAATACTGAGAAACCTTATTCTAAGTCTGAGAAACTTAGCTTTAAGAACTGCCTAGCAATATATTAGCAATATATAATATACATCTGCCTGATCTTCAACAGGAGTCAATTGGTGTAATTCCATTAAAGCTAGGTTGATTGATGCCATCTAAAGTTTTAGTCCATAGATTTAATCTGTCAAGGTGCAACATTGCAAAATGCAGCGCATCTTCAGCTCTGAGGGAAGTCAGTGCTGGGTAAATGTAAACACTGCAGCCCATTGAAGAAAGGCTCACTACCTTTCAGAATTGTGTCTTCCAGTACAATCAGGCTAGAGACAGGGCTTGTAAGTATTTTTACCTTACACAGTACAAGTGTTTTTCATGTGGTCTTGAACATATGAACCTAGGCACAATGCTGAGAAACCTGGGTTCTTTCTCAGTTGAGGCACTGATTTCACTGTGTGACAAGTAAGTTATATCACAGCTCTGTGCATGTCTTTGTCTGCTCTTTGGAGCAAGCACTCTCTCTCAGTATTAATACCCAGCGGGAAGGGGCATTGATCTTCATTTCACCTCTTGACTATACTTTAAAATAAATAACAGCACCACATAATGATTATTATAAGTAGAGATAGTTGGAAAGATGCAGGGAACAAAATCCAAAACAAACAAACAAAAAACATTTCCAAACTGATGTATTTGTTGCATTCACAGACACATTTACAGTGTCTAAGGATAAATATATTTTAGTTGGCTTTTTTAAAATGTTGTAAAGTGAAGTACTAGTAGGGATATTATCTGCCATCATGACTTTTTGAACCAATATCAAATAATGTTATCAGGAAAAAAACGTTTTTTGAATGCATATGCAGTTATTCATACCGGAAACCTTATTCTAAGGCTGATCCAATCCATAAACAGAATTGGTAAGAATCCTGTCTCATCACAAAGTTCAAATAATCAACTTTTGGCTTGATCAATTCTCAAACAATCCATAGCTCAAATATATTTGTAAACCTATTAGTGGAATGATTTTAAATAAATAATAATTACAGTTTTAAAAAGCACAATATATTTAGATAATTGATGAATAGAATAAAGAACTTCATATATTGAAGGGGTTTTGTTTTTAGCCATGTTGGTTTAAGGACACAGGCAGGTGAGGTTCTTTGGGTAGATCTGCTATATTTGAATAGATCAACTGAGTAGTTGGAAAAAAGTTCTTTGCAAGCTTTGGGGTGCAATCACCCTTCTTCAGGCATAGGGGGGGTCTCTGCTGTTCTGAGACTCCCTATGCCTGAAGAAGGGTGATTCCACCCAAAAGCCTGCAAAGAACTTTTTTCCAACTGTGCAGTTGGTATAATAAATGATATCACATCTACCCAAAGAACCTTGCCTACATACATTGACTATATTCACAACAGCTATTAAGGAATGGGTCCTTCTATTGATGGGTCCATCATGTTGCCTTATAACATTAAGTGCAAGTAGCAGCTGCTCAGGATACCTGGTAGCACCTGAAAAATGAGGTAACTAAAACTACTGGTTGCTATGGAATATATTAGTTCTAGCCTCTCAGTAATAGAGTTTTACCATATGTAACATGGGTGTAATTCTTAGTTTCCAGAATGGGTTCTTACAAACTTGGGAAATTGCTTAATCAGGCTGCACCTTTTTTTTTTCTTTTTTTTTTTGGTACAATTTGTTCTTTTTTCCCTCATTCTGTGTTCAGACAGAATTTGGACCTATAAAAACAAAAAATATTCAGCCCAGTGATAAGGATATTAACTCAGAATATTTTAGACCCAGGCCCAGATTCCTTTCTTTATTTATTCTATTACTGCTGATTCCGATGTTGGTCCCTGTTGCTCTCCCCTGTTAGAGGTTTTCTAATTTGTATAAATAAATTCATGTGTACTGGGCCTGGAAGACTGACTCCCTAGACTGGTAGTTGTGACACTTCTCTAGGAGAGAGAGATTTAGATAATTATGGCACTCCTAGCAACCATAATCGCTTTGGTGAGGAGAGACTTGAAGATGGATCTCCTACAGCCCAGATGACTGCCATAAACAATGAACTACTGATTATTCTGGATTGTTTTCTCTTGCTACTGCCTATTCAGGGATGGGCCTTTCTCTGTTTTTGACCTGAACTTCCATTTTGGGCCTTTGGAAACTTCCCAACCACTGGCAATGCATAGAGGGTGCACATTCATCCCCTGAGATTGGCCGTGCACCCCCTGGAACTGCCAGCCACAAAAACTGGAAAGCGTGATTTGGCTGCTTGGGGGATGCCCCTCCCCCCGGTTGGTGATTGGCTGCTGGGGAACACCCCCCCATCAGCAATCTGGTGCCCCCCCAGACTTGTCGCCCATGTTCACAACAAAATAATAATTGAAATCAATATACTTCTACAAAGGGTGTACATTTTTATGAATCAATGCTTTCCACTGCAGAACTTTTTTTTTTTTCTTCAAAATTCGCAACTAGCTCTATTGCATATTTGATACGTAATTTGAGGTAAAATCCTGGCTCCACTAAAATCACTGGGTGTGTGGTTACTCACTTCACTGGAGCCAAAATGTTATGGTATAAAATTCTTGGATGGAAGTTACTTTAATAAATGTGCAAGATACTGTGAGGATTTATTATCAAATTCTTGTGTGTTATGTGCAATTATAGTAGATGATCTCTCCAGGCTACTTAGTGATAAAGGCTAAATGCGTGAAGCAGAGCCTGGATTAGTTCCCTGTTTAATAGACTTTCCATTATAAACTTACATGAAGTACATCGAGGTAGATAGGCTCAGCATATACTTAATAACTCATTAGTAATTGAATGTGTAACGCATAAATAAAATGTGTCTCTTGGTGGAACCTTTTATTTATACCAATCAATAATAAATGATATTCTAATATAAACTAGTATGTAAATATTAAGCAAGTTAATTGTAATAAGATGATGAACTCTTCATTAGAATTAAAAATTTGTAGTAGTTGCTAATGACTGGTAAGGGCTGTGAGCTATAAATACATAGTAAGTCACTTAATCAGGAATTATTAATATGACCATAAATTATTAATTCAATAATAATTTTATAATTCGCTGACAACTGAATTCAGGTGTTATTTATTTATATGAATCTTCTTTATAGTATGTGAAGAATAATTGGGATCTGATTCTTCTCTTGGAAAATCAGAAATGCTATTAACAGGACTTCCCCTTCCATGACCTTGAAGCCAGATATGTCAAAGAAAATCCTTCTTTATTCATGCAGCTGGACAGAATAATTTGGCCTTTATTTATTTCTTTATTCATTCATTTATCTGTTTTAGAATGAAGATGTTTTTCATTTCATGTCCTCAGGAGGCCATATGAGAATGAGTGCCATTACAAGTTATATACACCTAAAACAATCAGGCCGATATGAAAATACATATTTAAAATTCGGGGATCGTCCATTCATCTGATATAAATTGGTGTAACTGCACTAATAAACTACTTTATGCCAATGAAGTATGATCCTAAATATTTTAAAAGACTGTTTCATACAGTTGCGAGGAAAATCATGTTGGCCTTGTTGACAGAACATACCAACCAGATTGGAAATATAACTTTTGTCAAAAACATCAAGTTAAGAATGCTTAGTTTTTCTAATTAAAATATGTTGGTTAATTTAACATGAATGGGATTAGAATGGAAGCTTAAAACGTTTGAGCACGCATGTCTAAAGCTGCACATCTAAAAACTATATAAACACCTACAAAAATAGCCTGATTTTCACAGGTGCCAAGCAGCCACAGCTCCTGTTGAAATAATTTATATTATGGAAACCAACTATGCAAATATTGACCTACTGTAGGTGTGACACCATGTTCACTGCACTTACATTAGCAGTCCCACTGACTTAAGTGAGATTTTTTTTCTCCTAGCAAGGTAAATAGGATCTAAATATAACTGCACTAGACAGCTACTGTTGTATTCATGGTACAGCACTTGCACAGAACTGAAATATTCTACATTTAATACTTGAAGCAAAAAGTATACTATTAATGCAATTTCTCATCATGGCCCCAATCCCTCTCTTTTTAAGTCAATTTCAAAACTTCCATAAAATTCAGTATACACAAGATGAGGCGCCATCTTATCAAGGATCTATACTCAGCTCAAAAAAAAAAAAAAGCACCTTTTAACTTTTCAAGACAATTTAACTTTAGAAAAGTTGACAAAAAGCTAATTTATATCTTTTAAAAAGTTAAAACACTTTTTTTCTGACATTATAATTGATTTTTATGTTCTCAAACTGAGAGAGAACACTATACCTTTTTAAAAACTTAGCCCATTGAGGCTTGTTAAGAAAACATAAAATCTAATTTCATTGGCATTCCTTCTGCCCTGTCTGATCATAAAGTTCAAAGCACTTCAAAGAACTTTAATGAAGGACATTGATAGTCATATTGAAAATGTCAGCTTGAACATTGATATTTGTTATAAAACATACATAATACAATTGAAACTTAATTTAACAAAGCAAAAAGACCTTCATTTTGAAAGGCTGTGAAATATTTATTATTATGTTTTTGCAATATAGGCTCCAGCTAAGATTGAGACCTTCTTGTTTGGGGCATGATACAAATGCTTAATGAGAGAGAAGGTCTGTGTCAAATAGTCTATAGTCAACACTCACCAGATAGCAAAGACCAGAAAGGGAAACAGAGAGGCAGGGGAGCAAAATAATTTACCTAGGGACATACATTAAATCAGTAGGAAAATCAGGAATAGAACAGACCTCTCATGGCTTGAAATCCAGGATGGTATCTATTAGACTATACTGCAACACATAATTGTTAAGTATTATCTCCCCAATATATGTAAACTGCCTTTATTATATGCATTTTTCATCATTAGAAAATACAAAACACCTTCTGCTCAGGAACATTTCATTTTTATTGACACTGCAATTTGCATTCATACAATTTCTTTTGCATATTATACTAAAGGAGAGGTTGCAAGGGTTGCTACAGAAAGAAGTTATTTAAAATACCTGCCTTGAAAAACCATGGTTTTGATGCTTTACAACTGGTACCGTATAATTTAAAAAAATTACACATTGCATGTATTGCCATTCAAGATGAAAACTTAGAAACTTCTTGAACATCAACAAATCGTATTATAAAAATAATGTACAGAGAAATTATAATAGTGCAAAAGAAACACTAACCATTTTTCCCTTATGCCTTGGCCTCACCCAAGTAGTGTGTCCATACAAAAAACAATAAGGAATCACAGATAATCACAAGCTTTCTGGCACATCTCCAAATAGAATAGAGATTGACTTGACTTCTATGTATTTTCCAGATTCTTTAAAAATAATGTGATCAACTTTTGGGCCAAGGGCTGGCATTACTATTTATTCAGGTATGGCTGAAGGGCAAGTAGGGATAGTATAGATTATTTTTAAAAGACAATCCCATTTATGTATATGGATTTTAGTTCATAAAGAAAAAGGGATGGAACTGTATATCATCAATAAAAAGTATGTCATAAGAAAGACTAACTATCAGAAAAAAATAATAATGGGGGAGTGTTTACACATGCAATTATTAATGTGCCTGAATTTTCTGCACAGAAGATTCAGCCTCATTAAAGTGCTCCCTGGTGCATGTCTCTATATATGTCCCTTGTGGAAGCAAATTGAGTTTGACAGGAGCAGCCCAGACAAGGGCTTCTCCTTCCCTGCTCTGCCTTCCTGTAACATCCAGGGGGAGCTCCAGGCTCCACCAGGTACCATCCCTTGCCTGGCAGGGGACAAAAGAAGCTTAGCCCTGGTCTCCAGAGGGAAGTTGGGGAGCAATCTTGGTTCAGTGGGCAGCTCCATCCCAGCCAGGGGGAAATTGGGTTGGCCCTGAGTGGGAAGGGAAGAATGATGTCCTTGTGGCTGGGACAGCTCTCCCAGCCACATGGAGATCAGGATGGGTCTCAATCTCCATGTGGCTGGCAGGCAGCTGCCCAGCAGCCAGGACAGCTCTTCCTACCCCCAGTGGCCTCCTGCTGCAGGGAGAGGTGGGTAAACTGGGGCCCCCTGGCCAATCAAAGGCATGGGGGGAGCCCAAGACACAATAAGCCCTCAAAAATGGCAGCCAGCCCCATGATCTGCTGACAAAATCAGCTGGCTGCCTCCTTGAGTTGGGTAGACCCCTAATTATACAACCATAGAGCATATAGCTCAATGACTTCCAGTAAGTTTGAGGCTTCTCAGGTTCTTGTGTTCAGTCTCACAAGTCCTTTTGAGACTGGAACTTTAAAGGCATTATCTGGAACTTTAAAGGCATTATCTGGAACTTTTAATGTATTTAAACTGGAGCTGGTTTCTTCACCTCTCACACTTTTGGTGTAAAAATAATTAAAGATGCCAAATCTGCTATCTGGACTAATGTAACTATGGATTTTCTGGACCAAGGTGTGAATAGTCTGATACAGAGCATTAAAGAAATGTGTAGTCAAATAACTTTGTCAGCCAGTCATCTGTTGAAGTATTGATATAGCACATAAAAGTTCAGGTTTAATGGAATCCAGTGACTCAGAAATACAGACTTTGGACAGGGAATAATGTATTTATATATTTGGGTGTATAACAGACAAATATGTGCAACCGAAGTTTTTAAGCTACTGTACCTTCTAGAATGGCTACTTCATTTGCTTCATATAACCTCAAAGAGAATTGACTGATGCAGAGAAGGTGACTCACGTAAATACGCAGATACATACAGCAGTAGATAAAACTCTACTGCTATATAAACCATCAAAGCAATTTTAAAATCAATTTGATGTTTGATAAGGAGCCAATGAATCCCCCTCAGGATATGAAGGGCATGCTGAGGCCACTCAGTGCAAGTAAAAATATGATGACAGTATTTTGCCTAAGTTGGAGCTTGTGCAGCACTTTCCCAGAGACCACAAAGTAAAGTATGATGATCATCTAACCCAGAGGTTAAAGCTCAAAACATTGGCATCATTTCAACATCCATCCTTCATAGTATTGGCTGATTTCAAAGTAGATGATGCCATTTCATTTTTTTTTCACAAATCTGATATGGCTAGTGATTGGATGAGGTTCCCATAAACTCTCAGGAGCCTCCTATTAAATAGGAACCACTATCAAACTGATGGCTGTTAGAATGATTGCATTCCTTCTGTCGGGGATCACTGGCTTTCTGAATAACTGCTAAATCATATCTGCCAAGAATGACTCATCCCTGGGCTCATAACATTGATTGTGAGAACCAGACATTTGGCATTTCCCAAAATACTCCCAGTGAAAGATATTGCTCTCTTCCTTTATAGTAACCCACTTCCTTCCCTTTATTTGATTTTTACAAGACGAGCACCATACAATGCAATATGCCAGACAATTCAGCACTTTTTCTTTTATTTTTCCTGGAACCAGGCATAAATATTCCCTGCAACTTGCAGCTCAATACAGAATTTCTTTAGCATAGATCTGATGCTGAGCCAGATTCCCAGCTGGTAAAAATTGGCATAGTTTTTTTAAATCCATGGAGTAGCTCTGATTTACATTGGCTGAGGAAGAGACCTACTGTTTCTGTGATCAGATGAAAAGTTATGAAATATGCCTTTATTTAAAATTGAAAAAAACGGCCAGAGTCTCCTCCACATTCTCATCTGCCTCTGATTTCTAGTCCCTGAGGTTTATCACAGACTAAGGATGAAAAGTACGTAGTGCCTTTGTAAAGTTATTGACCACACACTGGCTGTGTCTATGTGAGACACTAACTGTGCAGTAGCCTGTGACTACTGCACAGTAGTGCTGCGTGTCAGAGAGCATGACATAATGCAAGTGCACAGTAGTCTCGGGCTACTGTTCAATCAGAGTCATGAAAAAGCTTCTCTTCAGCGCTACTCCAGTTACTGTGCAGTCATTTAGTGCTTGTTTATACAAGCTTGTTAAAACTAGAGAGGGAAAGGGCTGTAAAACAGAGAAAATAGTCTTGTACTAGTGGGAGAATTAAATAGTTCTTCTTTCCCATAGGAACCCTGCCTCATTCAGTACATAAAGATCATCTCAGATGTAGATGAGACAGAGTCAAAGTGGAAATTTTGAAAAACTGATAATCTAATCAATGTGGCTGTATATAGGCATTGTATTTCTCCCAGAAGAAAGCCGTTTATCCTAGGATCCTACAGGAGTAGAATTTGTTGTCCCATTTTAACTACGTGTGAATTCTGTGATATAATGTGCTAGCACTTTTTTTCTTGGACATTGCTGTGTGCCTGTGTGTGTGTCATCCAAGTTAACTGCAAGCCATTCCAGGGACAAGACTGTTTGCTCTTGCTGGCCACCTACTGGTGGAGAAGTGGCAATGCATCTTGGAAGGCCTACATGTGAAAACGGTTGTGTTGCTCCAGTTTTCATTTGGGTCAAAACTCCAGACAATCAGAACCACCTCAAATGAGATATGTGTTTACAGCTTTTGGGTTGATAGTCATAAAGGCAGTAAAATATACATTCCTGTATATAAATATACTCCATAATGACACCACTCTAAAATAGCTTTTCCTTGTCCTTAAGCACGAAGGTGCCAGAGCTTATAACTTAAAACAATCTTGGTCCCCTCACTCTTCCCCCCTCCCTCCAATTATCTTAGTCTTACTCTATTCCTGAAAAGGGCTAAATAATCATGTTCACACACGGATCAGCCTGGGGCAGACATGTGACAGAAAAATGTAATCCACATTAGCTTTGCAAAGTAAGGATAATTATTCTTATGAACAAACGGGAATGGGACTTACCCAAAATCATATATGAAGTCTGTGGTGGAGCCAGGATTAGAAGTACTTCTGGGCTTCATCCACAAAACTGTCTACCTTTTCACTGATCTTTCCCACTTTCCACATTATGAACTTCTTTCCTGATTAAAAAGAGCAAAACCCTTTTGCAATACAAGACACCATGTGGTCGAGTAAAGGATGGAATGTCAACCTCTGCTCTGAAGTTCCCTTCAGTTAGACATGCAGCATAATGTCATTTGAACTTCTGTTGATTTGCTGATATATATTTTTCTCTTATTCATTTCCTATAGTCTACCATCTCATTTGGGGTAATTTATATCTTGAGAGATGTTACTGTGGTTACACTTGGGTCCAGCTAGCTGTATTTTTCTTTATCTTTAATGCTTCCATGCTTAACTATGCTTACAGAACTCCTAGGAAAATATAGTGTTCTTTGTCATACAGAATAATCTTGCAACACAAAACCTTCGTATAAACTCTCTCTATATTGCAATAAAAAAGATAACAGGCATCTATTGTCAGCTCCAAGATATTTTGCATGTGCACATCAAGGCTATGTGTTATGTTCTGTATTCTGAGTGCTGTTCATTTTGAGGAATTGTTATTGCATACTTTTTTGCGGTGACTGTGATTAGTGCTGTTGTTGTGGTGGGACCACAAACTATACATGGTACCTTCCAGGCATAGAGTAAGATCCAGATGGGCAAGACTTCCAAGTTTTCCTCATTTTATTGTAATGGTAGTACTTTATATATGGCTTTTGCCAAAAGAATGCAATGAAATGAGCAATAACAATTAGAAATAATAAAATAACATTTATGTAATGTATCATTTTTGCTCAAAACTTACAAAAAGATTATCCATTCTGCAAGTTTACACACAATTAAAACAACATTGTGTATGATGATATAAAAGATAAAATGAGGTAATGGAAATCAAATCAAAATATGAGAACTCTGTTTGATTTTAGCCTTTATTCTTTGTGCACATAATGAAAAAACACCTGAGGAGTCTATGACAGGCTTCAAAGAGCTACACAGAAGCTAATTTTTTTTTTTTTTGTCATTAACCCAGTGTTTGATTTAAATAATCTATTTCATGCCTCCCACAAGAGCATAGTCTGTTCAAGTACAGAGAGAAGAACAGGCTGGTTTCAGAGAAGGGTATTCCTGCATGGACTATTTTTGGTGTTGTATTACTAGCATCTAAACGTGCAAAAAGACAAAATAAATAAATAAATAAATTAAGCAGCCTTTAAAGATCTCAAGGGAGCATTTGACTCCATAGAGTGCATGTCTAAACGAGATGCTGACTGCACAGTAGCCCATGACTACTGTGCAGTAGCGTCATGTGGCAGGAGTTTGACGTGATGCTACTGTGCAGTAGTCATGAGCTACTGCCTAGTCAGCATCACAAAAAAACCATTCCTTGGAACAACTGCACAGTAACTCTGGTTACTGCACAATCATTTAGTACTTGTTTATATAAGTACTAAATGACTGTGAAGTAATGGCTGCACAGTCAGCCTCTTGTGTAGATGTGGCCACACAGATTAAAATTATGTAGGAAGCTGGAAATAACATCAATGGATATAGCTACTTTCCTACAATTAATCATTACTTACTATCCAACCATCACTTCTAGGGTTCTTTATGCATCCTGCCCTGCCCAACAGTTTCCCGGTTAAGACAGGGGTATGACAGGGATGTTTGCTTCTTTCACATTTTTGAATTTCTTCTTGAATGATCTAAAACAGGTGCTAACAGGGAATCAATTCCATGCATCCATGATTATGAATGATCCTGTCCTGCTTTATGCAGAGGATGCATTAATAATATCACAGTCCCAAATAGGCCTCCAAAGAGTACTAGATGCTTTTCAGCAATACTGCAGTTCAAATGTAGCAGAAAGCCCCCTTTTCCTCTTCCCTGCAGTTGCTCTCCCCTGCTTGGATATGTTTTTCCTCTTCTACCTTTTCTTCCTTCCTCTTTCTTTCACTTTAAGATAAGGAATTGTGTTTTAAAATGTATATGTGTGCATCTTGTATCTCCCCGTGTATTTTGGTATTTTTATCCATTTGTGTGCCATGGCATTACTTTTGTAGCTTATATTTTATACTCCTCACCTTTCAACTTTCAACTAAATGTGTTTAGTAACAATGTTAACAAGGGCAGGAGTCAAACTGCCGCTTCCCTCTATCAGGCGGGCCCCTGAAAGAGCGAGTGAATCAGTGATTGAATGCATAACACAGTAGAAGACAGAAATTAACACCTAGGGAAACCGCAGATCAACCAACGGAAGAAATCAATACAAGACAATGTAACAACCGGGAATTCTCTAAGCTTCACTGTTCAAGGGCTAGAAGCCCTGGCCTGAGTTAATCAACGCCAGGGACCAACTTTTGGGATGAATATCTCCAGATTGACTGCTCCCAGAGCCCTATTCAAAATTCATCAACGGACTCCCAAACCTGCACGTACATGTGGACGACCCCTGGGGCTGACAGATGCCATCCAGTAGCCACTGAGGGGGAAGTCCCATGAGGGTCAATGACCCCTGGATTGGGCAAACCTGAAAACTAAGGAGTCACCAAAGTCTGCCAAGGACAGATAAAAAGCAGTGAAAAGTGACCCTCAGTGGCACCCTCTTGATCTCTAACTTGATCAGCACCCGACCTGTCCAGCCAGAAGGACCAGCCAGCGACCCCCTTCTAGAAGATAACACCACGCTGAAAGAAGCCTCAACGGCAGACTCCAGAGCCTGTGGGATAGGTATACCTGACTCTTGTAGCTTGCTACTGTGTGTGTGTGCATGTGTGTGTGTGTGTGTGTGTGGGTGGGGTGGGGGGACCAGCCCCAATGTTTATGATTTAACTTCATTACAGTGCTTCAATCTGCCTAATAAACCAGAATTTTAAGGACCCCGAGTTGGACATTTGTAGCCAACACAAATAGCTTAGAAATCAAGACTACCACAATCATAGTACAGTAAAAGTTCTGTTACCCGGCATCTTACAAGCCAGCATGCTCAATTAACCAGCATGCCAGCTTGTAAGATAAAGTGAAACCAGAAGTGCCCACTGTGGCACTTCTGGTTTCTCGGAACCCCCATGGCCCAGAGCAAAGCAGCCTGTGCTGCCAAGCCCCCATGACCTGGGAGGCATAACAGGCTGTGTGGGGCTGTGTGGGGCCTGCCTCCCTGTCCCCTGGTGCCTGCAGGGCCTGTGGGAGGTGCAGCGGGATGGCCCAGATGCGGCAGGAGAAGCAGTGGTGTGGGCTGCTCAATTAACCAGCATATTTTGTTATCCAGCACCCCCATTCCTGGGGGATGCTGGATAACAGAGCTTTTACTGTATTGGTTTTTGGGAATGAAAGGAGAAAATAAGTTTAGTTTTTACAGGAAAAGAAATTAGAGATGGAGTCTCCTTTTAAATACTTTGGAATCTACTCTAGCAAAGATCTGAGCTGGAATAAGAATATTGAAAATATAAATGCTAGAGCAAAACAAGACTCTGGTAGAGTTTTATCTTTTTACAGTAAGACAGGTAGAGTGATTTTGGAAGCACTAAGGGCACCTATACATGTACTTTGAGGCTGCTCCAACATGCTGTAATTACTTAATTAATCAAGTCTGTTGGATCATGGTAATTACTGCAGTCCAGCAGACTCCAGCATCATGTGTATCTGTGTCCTTGCCATGGGCAACTGGTGCCTCCTGAGTCTGGTGGGGGGCACCAGATTGCCAATGGGGGTGGGGGAAGGGAATCCCCCAGCAGCTGATCACTTCCAGGGGGTGCATGTGACCCACATACACCCCCTACATGTCACCAATGATCCTTGCACTGAAAAATGGTGATGTTGGTGCTTTAACTGAAGTTTATTTGATGAGCTTTAATTAAAGCACCCACACCAACATTTTTCAGCATGGGGACATGATGTATGTGATGCTCTGGGTGCTTTAATTAAAGTGGCTCTCAGAGGTTCTCTAATTAAAGCACCCTCCTCTCCCCACCTCCTGGAGCATGTGTATAAACTCACTTAGGCAATAGAAGTAAGAATCCATTTTATTGCATGGAGCAGAAATTTGGGGTGCTGACCCTATGAGTCTACCCAAAAAACAAAAATATTTCTAATTATTTTTTAAAGTGGCTCTTGTCTCTAACTAATTCTTTGATGGGGGGGGGGGGGTCATGCACTCTGAAATCAGACTGAGAAATGTGAGCACCTTAGCTCATCAACATTGATAGCATTCAGATAGATATACTAGCAGTGAGACTATCTCTAGCTTTCCCTCTTTTAAGGTTAAGTAAAACATGGCTACCTGTCCATGGTACAAAGCTACAAACAATGAGAGGCCATTACTAGATTGCTATGCACCCTCAGATCTGCAGTTGTGAGCAGCTGGTAGTTTTATTGATGTCCAAGGTAATAAACCAATTTAGTTCACCTTAGGATTTTCTCACCTTTTGCTCTGAGTATACTTTATAAAAACAAAAACAAAAACCCCTCTAAGGAAGCATTTCTTAACCCATCCATCATGACCCAAAAGTGGGTCACAAGAATATATGGAAAGTTTGTGAACAAACTTTAAAAATGGATCAACAACCTTTAAAAATGGATTCTCCTTTAAAAGAGAAAAATGGGAAACCATGGTGAGGTTTCTTACAGGCTGGCAGAATTCCAGCCTGCAATGGGCTGCTTTGGCCCCCCCAGGCCTGCACACTGGGAGGCTGGAGCCTTGAGGTGGGGGGCAGCAGGTCAGGAGTGAGGGGCATTGGCAGGGCCAGGGGGCAGTTTTCTACATAAACTATTTACTGGGTTGGGACTGGCCATCCGTGTTTAAAAATGGGTCCTGGTATAAACAAAGTTAAAACCACTCTTCTAAGGCACTGGTTAAGAATACTGTTTAAAATAAAGTGAGTTCTATGACAATAAGCAGCTAATCTCATTGTCTAAAAACAGATGTTACACATAAACTGGCTTAAGTGATCAGAAACTGGGTTAAACCTGTAACAGACCAGATGCTCAGTGCATATAAACCAGTTTGAGAATGGCTGAAACTGGTTTGAGATAAATCTGGTTGAATGTAGTATCATACTTAACTGATTTGGCTCAAACTGGTATATGCAATATCTGTCCCAGACTCCTTGCTGGCTGAAGATAAATCAGACATCCCCAGCATCCTGGAATACTCTCTGGGCTGGGTGGGGCAGTCTGCTCCACAGCAGGGCTGGCCCCTTCCTTCTGCTCCCTGGCTGGAGGTCGAGAGACTTGCAGGCTGCTTCCCCTCTCCCCTCACCACTCCTTGCTAAGCAGATATTCCCCCTCCTATCTGCCTTGCTGAGGAGGTGTCTGTGTATTAGCTAGCAGACCACATGCTGGCTATGGTCCATGCTGAATAAACAGGCAGAATCAACAAGTAGCTGGTAATGTCCCTTTGTTGTTTTCTTAATTGGGTGATAAATACTGAGTTAGGGAGTGATAAACACTGTTATCAATTCCCTGCTGGGCTAATAAGAGCTCCTGCTGGAGCCTGGCCACACCTCCCTCAGCTCTATGCTGTGGGAGGAAGGGAGGGCTGCCCTAGCACACTTCCACCCTCCCCCCGATGCTAGCCAGAGCCACTGCAGGTATGTGCCTGCATTTCTGGGATGTCTGTCTGGTTACAAAACTGACTTAGCCTAGCCAGGTTAGACTAACCTGCAAAGATTGAATCAATTCAGGCTCAGGCTTTTTGAATGTCTGTCCCTAGCCATTAGCTACACAGGTTGGTTTATTACGTAACAAGTGTTAACTAATATTTCCCTTATCCTCTAATCAGCCTTTTCACCTACCCTCTCTGAATGGCTACAGTCATTTAATCAGGTCAAGTTTTGACTAATAAATCAAATAAATGCTTAAATAAGTCTTATTGAACTAGCTGTTTTCACCTTTTGCCCTTTGTTCTAATGTATTTTCAATGATCATGTTAATTTAGGTGAAAAGGACCTCTCTGCACTGATGTGAATCGATACAATTCCTTTAGTGTAACTTTACATGAAGGGAGGCTGGTAATTAGTGGTAATTGGGTAGGTCTTGATATTAGAATCAGATAGCTGTTATTGTGAGAGTTGTAAGAGTCAAAGAAAGTGGGCATGTGAACAAATGGAAATAGAATAGTGACCAATACTGAGTCTGCTATAAGGGTAAGCTTTGTATGCTAGTGTGGATTTTATTAATGAAAAATTGGAGGAAATCTGTTAATATTTTATACAGATTAGAAGTATATCTTTACTCTTGGTTCACAAACACTAACATTCTTGCTGTGCCTCATCTATATCTATGTCTATAGAAGAAAAAAAAAAAACAACATTCCTGGAAGAAAAAACATTCCAGGCAGAACATATTCCATTAAAAACAGATCCCACATGTGAAAAAATTCAAGTATAGCAAATACAAATATAGATTTCAGTCTCAAGATGTGAGGATGTAAGGACCAAGAGTGGAAACTGACTACATACATTTGCAATAGTGAAATAGCACATAAAAATTCTGCATCTGTTATCTCATGTGCTGTGGAAGTGACTCTTTTGGTAGATATCCACTGAGATATGTGGGGTTGAGAAGGGATTCTAACTTCTACAAATAAGGGTATGATTAGTGTGCCTGCATAGACTAGGTATAGATATTCAAAAAGCCCAAGATGGAATCACTCTATGTTGCGCAGTTTTCTGTAAACAGCATAGTTTAGATCATAGCAATCAGAACATAAATTCACCCTTTGGTGGGGAGGGGAGACAAATCTTATACCAGGTTCTGTCATTTTTAAACCAGTCTATGGGTGCTGAACTTCTGTTCTGTTATGTGTATAGACCAGTTTCCAATTATTTATACCAGTAAAAGTGTAATATCTGTACCTGGCTGTAAGGTGCAGATCTAAATGGCTTAGGCCATGGGAGAAAAAAAAAATCATATCAGCTTACCAAATGCCTTCTTCCTCACACTCATCAAACATAACAATAGTTATTTAGGCTCATGTAAATATTGAGGCATAATAGGCATTATATTACCAATGATTTTTTTCTTAGCATTTTCCAAAAACACACCTTTAAAGAAATAACAATAAAAAGTCCTAATTGACTATATTTCTTATCCTATTCTTATTGCACTTCAGGTTAAATTCAAGGGATTTACTAGTGTTGCCTCATTTGTTCAGTGTTGGATCTATTAATATTATGTGTGAAATGAGGGTCAAACTTGTTCACTTGGAGACTGTGGTTAGCCAGGATCACACAGAAAATCATAGATAAGTATGAGAATTTAGCCTGGTTTTAAAAAAATCTCCTGACAAACCCTGGCATATCTCAGAATAATAATTATTGAAAACAATAGTCATGGGCATGATCTACTTATAAATATTCACTTTCAAGTTTACACTTCAAAGATCTGTACTATATACTAGGCAGTTTTAAATATTTTTTTTCGATCTTATTTAAGACTTAATATCTTATTGTTATTTTATTATTAAAATCAAATAAAATATTATTATTTTATAATTAAAATTTTATTATTAAAATAATTTGCCATTATTAATGGAAAATTTCCTGTGCATCTAAAGTTAGACTAATTTACAAGTTAGACTAATCTATGCTAAGAGACAGTATGCAACTGCACTATGAGAAAAGTGGCTACAATATTAATTCTAAGTCACATTGGCCACATCTACATGAGATGCTAGCTGCGCATTAGCGTTGCAAGATTGATGCAATGCTACAGTGCAGTAGTAACAAGCTATTGCACAGTGAGTGTCACCAAAAAGCTGTTCAGGGATGCTACCACACAGTGACACTCATTAGTGTGCAGTCATTTAGTACATATGTATGCAAGTACTAAATGACTGCAGTAACAATGGTGCAGTCAGCCACTCGTAGATGTGGCCAGTTCTTCCTTTGCTCCAGCTTCCATCATGGGAGACTAGTGAATTAAACTTCTTAATGAAAAAAAGGATTGAACTATCTCATCATTATTTATGCATCATTGTCATCAACTCTATTTCAAGAGTAAAAATGAGCAGAATCAGGATTCCAGTTTTACCCACGTGTTCACATAAGGAGGTATCATGCAAGCTATCCTTGATCTCATCCTTATTGCTGGGTTTAATCAGAGCAAGGGTAATATAGAGTGTAAAAGCAGACTTTCTTGCCCTCACATCCCTGTGCAGCTGTAACAATCTACTTAGCCTTTAGGCACTGAAGCCCCTAACCCAATTGTCTATTAATAGTGTTTGAAAAAGGAATAATTTATCTATTTTATGTTTTTTTTAAATTGCACCTCATCTGTTTTATTGAAATCTAGAAAAAGGATAATAGATATGTATAAGGTCTGGGGTATACCTAAAAGTTTTGCCGGCATAGTTGTGTTAATTGCATGTGGAGTTAAAAGAATCATCCCACAAAATTATGTTATGCTGGGAAAGCCCTGGTGGAGAAACAGGTATACTTGTAAAAAAAGTCCCTTTGCTGGTGTATACTGCATCTATACTAGGAGCATTTTCTAACATGGCACATCTCTACCAGCATATCTTTTCTTGTTTAAGTAAGGCCTTTTAGTAATCTTTATAGCTCTTTGAAAAGAGATTGCCTTGTCGTATTGCCTGTAAATTCAAAAAAGTGTTTGAGGTATGGCGGATTCAGCATGAGGATGAAATTCCTTATAATATTTCACCACCTCTTTTTTCAAATTAAAATGGTATACAGAGATGTGGAAACAACGGCACCAGAAAAATTAATCCAACTGCTATAAAGTGGCTTCATTTCTTATTTTATTCAAAAGGGTTCACCATGGCCTAATTATTTTTTATGCAGTAACAGTGATCATTTTCTCTAAAACAGCTGCTGTTGGAATCGTATCTAGCTAGCAAATTCAGGAAGAAATGTATTTGCCAGGATTGCATAGAGTGTCTGTGTGTGTGCCACTGCTCATCCATCTGCTATATATACCACATGCCAGTTTCTTCAGTGTGCACTGGGAGGCCATGTTAGGTCTGGGAGGGAGTATAGGGAATTAAGTATAGAGGATAATCAGCAGCAGTGTATCAGACAACCACACCCATTACGTTTTCCCTTATAATCCCCCCCCCACCACCCCAGCTCTTCCTTCATGGGTGGCACAGAAGATCTGTAGATAAGTTTCTCCATAGGTCCTCTTTTCTCATCACAGGATATCAGTAATTGACTTTATTATAGGAGTTATTCATATCAGGCATATGAGGATTAATGGCTTCTGACTTTCTGGCAATGGCAGAATTAGGGCAGCCAGCTTCTGCTATATGCTGCCCCTGCTGTGGTCATGTTTTCTGGCTTGCCCATCTACAGGAATCTGGTCTTTGGAATTCTAATATAGCTGTCAAAATAGGCTACTTTAAATCATCCATTAACAATGAGGTAGACTGCAACCCTTACATGCAGTGGTAAACTCTGACACATACAAAAGTCCTACTGTAGGTACTTATAATTTCTAGCACCTAGATACAAGAGACAATTTACAGAGCCACTAGAAAAAAAAAATAGTGACTTGAAGAGAATGCAATTTAAAAACGGGAAAAAAAAACCCTCTGCAAAAATATAATCAAAGTTCCTTTTCAGTTCCCATTCCGCCCTTTTACAAGCAAATATCCATTTTCCCACTGAAGTCAAAGATACCATTGTATGATTGGATGCTCACCAATGTAACAGTTGCACAGTCGAGCCCTATTTATTTTGAGCTGGTATTCTTCTCTCCCATAGTGGACTGTTTTTAGATTATGAGGTGCATCTCAGCCATTTTCTAGGTGAATTTTATCTTTCAGGAATTATAGAAAATTCAGATGTCTTAATAAAATATCCCAGAAATTATTTATTATCACTCTTGAATATCTGAAATTAAGTAAAATAAGGCTTTTTGTACCATTTAAAACTAGCCTTCTAATTGTCTATTTGCCATATCTCAAATGAGATATGGAAGAGTTCCTGCGTTCACATAATGAGTTCCTGTGTTTAATGTATATGCAGGTGGGCAGAGAGAGGAGGCAAATAACTGCGCTTTCTGGTGCTGGTATCTTGTGTCCCCAAGGGAGCATACAGAATGTAGTCTCTGAATATCAGATTTGTTTGAATACAGTTCTTTTAGGGAGATTCACTAATTTGTTACGCGTATTCCTGTAGGGAACATCTTAGTTCCAGTCCTGTAGCTCAGCTGAGTTCAGGAATTTCCACCTCCTAATACAAATTCTCTCACAAGAAGCTCCACACAGATCCAATTTGCAATCCAGAGTTTTTTTTTATTCTGATTGAGACAAGTTTTGAACAGAGACCTTTGCCTACTCCTAATTCCTATCACATGGAAAACTGAAACAAACATTGTGAGTTTGTGAGTTTGTTTTCTCAGACGGTATGCTCTTCTAGGAAGGCCTGTTTTCTTAATAGGTATGTAAAACTCCCAATTTATTTTTGTGATTGCTCAAAATAAGAAGTGTTATATTATCCCAATGTTTTCTTCATAAAGCTTCAGTATTTCCTGTAACCAGTATTTTTTGTTATTCATTTCTATCAATTTCCATTGTGTCAGTATAACTTTAGGGCCCCTCTTCATTCAGGTAAAGGTGTGATAAGATCTGATGTGACAAGATCTCACCTCCTGCCATGCCACACATGCAGGTCAGGGGGCACAAATGTAGGATTCAGCATCAGATCATATCACGCCTTTTTGCCAGTACAGTGGGAGCCCAAGATTGCTAATCCTGGCTCTCCATGCACTGGCAAGTAACAAGGTGCCACAACTGCAAGTCCTGTAGCTGATGGGACTTGCAGCTATGGCAGCACCCCTCAGGATATGAGGGATGTGCAGTAAAATGCAAACTTTAATTGACTCAATAGAATACACTTTTAAACTATTTGTTAGTAATTTCACATTTTATATCACCCTCTGGGTGCATCTACATGAGATGCTTACTGCAGAGTTCCCTAATTAGCCCCACAGTAAATCATCACCAGTCTACATGTGCAGAGCTATTAGGCTGCAGTGAACTTATTAACTCTGCCATAGGTTAGTACTGTCAGATACAAGTACTGTTCTCCAATGGAGTTATTTACTCCACCACAACACACATTTAGATGCTGATGGGGATCAATGGGGCATGGAGGTGCTTCAGTTCTGGGGCTACCTGCTGGCTAGCCATGCACTGAAGCACCCTCGTGCTTCAGCCAGCCCCTCTTTAGCACACTGAACTGGGTTGGAGCAGCCCTAGGCTTGCAGGCTGACCTCTGGGATCCCATGCCAGCCTCGACTGGGTTGCATTGCCTAGCTCAACATGCTGCAGTCTCAGGTGCAGGTGTAAAAGCTGTGCCCAGATCAGTGCCATAAAGATGGGGGAGAGGTAGGGGGGAGGCGGGAGGGGGCCATGGCCCCCAGGCACCAGCCTGAGGAGGGGGATGATGCTGGCCAGGCCAAGAGGCCGTGGCTTCTCCCACGTTTGGTGTGTAGCCCACCATCCCAGCCGGTGGGTTGTCAGTTTCTTTACTTGTTAGGGCCAGAAATTTTGGCTACCACCCCTCCCCTGGCATGCCATGATGTCAATTTCCCTGTGGAAGTGCCATGGGGTGGGAGAGGGGGCTCCATGCCCTGCTCAGATTGTCCCTGGCTGGGAAGGGGAGGTGGACACAAATGTAGGCATTGGCCCCTGGGTGCCAGAGACCCATGGTATGGCAGTGCCTAGGATCAATAAACTCTGGCACCAACTGTGCTGGAGATTAAGTGCCCTATTAATACTTATGTGTAGATGTTCCTGCTGTGTAGTAAAGGCAATTTTTATTTTTTGAAATCTATATTTTCCTTTGAGTTGCCAAGCACCTTGTAACAATTAAAAAGAAAGAAACAGCAAATGTATGTTTAGATTAAATTTGAATACAGTCATAGAAAAAATTGTTTTCAGAAATGTTGCTCAGCACCATCATTTTCAACTTCCAATCAATGACAGTACCATCCAATAGACATATTCACTTGTTACACACAAATATCCTTTTGCTATCACTAAAGCAGACTTTTCCTAATAGTGTCATTCCAACTCTCTGCAGATACCAACATTTCAGTAGTCTGCAGCATACTTTCTGTGTCTCAGCATGTACACAAAGAAGAAAACATAAAACCCCTTACAACATGCTGGTAGCTGCTGCTGCTATTGCAACCATTACTCTTGTTTCTTAATTCCCTGTCTTTAGCTTTCCATGAGAGGCAGCAACATTAATACTGCCATAACAGGGAAAGAGAGAGAATTTTCTGCCTTTTTTCTTCTACTGTGATATTATATTGTGGATTAAACTAACTTTCATGGAGAATAACAGTAACATTCAAACTTTGCTTATATAAAAAAGCAAAGTTCTCTTGGCTTGGTTTCTGTAAAGGATAAACCTGAGTTTCCGTTTGATAGTTTCTCAACACATACTTTTGGAACACAGATCTCCTAATGTTGTCACACTGCCTTAAATGTGCCTGTTAAGAAAGCTCATGGGGAAGATATTTTTGAAATAGGGTAACAATCTACAGTCCATTGTCCTCAGTGGGAAACATATGACTTTTTGACTTATTAATGTGCATAAAAAATGTTTAGTGCATCCAAAAATATGCTCAAAATGTTTATTTTTTTTCCAGTGCTCAGCCAACAGCGCTTTATGACATAGGTTTGAGCTGGAAGATATTTCAGGGTACTGACTTGTGAGTCAGTGCACCAGGCATCCTACTTTGTTTCAGAATTACTGAGCTCAGTGATACCATGATAACTTTCAAACTGGAGCTGTGTTTAATCAGATCAGGTATTCACAAACCTTTCCATTTCCAAATGGGAGGTTTAATGTGCTCCACATGTGTCACTGATATTTCAGCTCACAGCTATTTTATACTAGTGTTGATGCAAGAACTCCAGTAGAGATCTCTGTGTGGCTTTTTAAACAAAATGAGAAGAAATAGATTTTGTTTTTGTTTGTTGCAAACTTTCATTCAAATTTTATTGAACTTGTTTAATGCATTCAGTTCTCTGCTTTACTTTAGTTGTGCTATTCTTTGAGTTCAGAAGGTTTCAGCACCCCAGTCAGCACTGTAAACCCTTAATCCAAACTGCTTCTTATGGCTAAGTACAGACGGTTAAAAAGTCCAAGGGTGAATTGATTTAATCTTTGCAGGTTAGTTTAAGCAAGTGAACACATACTCACTTTTGATTCCAGAAATGCAGCCACATGCCTGCGGTGGCCCAGGCCAGAGGCTGGGTGGGAGAGGCTACTGCATGCTTCCCTGCATGACTGGAGCACACAGTCTGGGCAAAGGCACCTGCCAACCTTGTCAGGTGGGGTGGGCATTGAGGAAAGGTGAAAAGCATCCTGGGAGGTTGGGAGATCATGAGTTAACTTGAATCTGGAGGGTATCTGGGACAGAAGTTCAATAAACCAATTTAACCTAAATCAGTTAAGTACAACATCCATCCAGGTGTTTAACTTCTCTTAAACCAGTTTTAGCCATTTTGAAAGTGGTTTATGTGCAATGAAATTTTGTTGTGTTACAGATTTGAACCAGTTTCTGATCACTTATACTGGTTTATGTGTACATTCTGTCCCTAGCTTATGGGATTTACTCTGTTCTTTCCTCCAGTCTTGGTCATTTTATGTATTTTATATCTCTCCTCTCAGTAGCACCTTCCCATTCCCACTGTTTTGACATTACCTCTCAGTTTCTCCCATCTTCTGCTTTTCATCAGGTGCATGAGTGGTTTATCAGTGACCCCAACTCTTTTCCAAACGTTTGTTTGAGTTTTGTTGCCAGCTAAAGCAGAAGTGTCTGCCTTCATGCTTTATTCCACAGCCTGCAATACTTGCTCCATTTCATGGAATCATAGAAAATTAGGGTTGGAAGGGACCTCAGGAGGTCATCTAGTCCAACCCCTGCTCAAAGCAGCACCAGCCCCAACTATATCATTTAAGCCAGGGCTTTGTCGAGCCAGGCTTTAAAAAACTCCAAGGATAGAGATTTCACCACTTCTCTAGGTAACCTGTTTCAGTGCTTCACCACCCTCCTAGTCAGAAAGTTTTTCCTAATATCCAACACAAACCTGTCTTGCTACATCTTCAGACCACTTCTCCTTGTTCTATCATCTGTCACCATTGAGAACAGTCTAGCTCCATCCTCTTTTCAACCCCCCTCCAGGTAGTTAAAGGTTGTTATCAAATCCCCTCTCAGTCTTCTCTTTTGAAGACTAAATAAACTCAGTTCCCTCAGCCTCTCCTTCAAGTCATGTTCCTCAGCCCCCAAAACATTGTAGTTACCCTCTGCTGGACTGTCTCCAATGTGTCCACACCGTTTCTACAGTGGGGGGCCCAAAACTGGACACAGTACCCCACATGTGGCCTACCAGTGCAGAATAGCCTGGAATAATTAACTTCCCTTGATCTGCTGGCAATGGTCCTACCAATGCAGCCAAATATGCTGTTAGCCTTGGCAAAAAGGACACACTGCTGATGCATATACATTGTATTGTCCACTGTAACATCCAGGTCCTTTTCTGCAGAGCTGTTGCTTAACCAGTCAGTCCTCAGGCTGTAATGTTGTATGGGATTCTTCCCTCTTAAGTCCAGGACTTTGCACTTGTCCTTATTGAACCTCATGAGATTTCTTTTGGCCCAGTTCTCCAATTTGTCTAGGTCACTCCAAGTCCTAGCCCTACCCTCCAGTGTATTACACCCCCCAAAGCCTGGTGTCATTGACAAACTTGCTAAGGGTGACATCCATCCCATCTTCCAAATTGTTAATGAAGATATTAAAATTACAACATGATCCAACTCTGTCCTACCTAGGTGTGACACTTGATTGCATCTTTACATTTCATAATCATCTTTGAAAATGTCATATTGAATGAAATAGTTTGAATGTTTGTAAAGGTTGCCCATTAGCCAGTTTCAGGAAGAAGATAAGATTTATCTCCTTATCTAAGTCATTGTTTTGGGACTACGTGCAAAAGGTCCTGGCTTTGTTTAAAATCTTAATTTGAATTTTATCTTTAGAAGTCTTTTACAAAGAGAGCAAATATCCTGAGTTCCTAGAGATCAAACCCTAAGGCCTTTTGACCAGATTGGTAAGAAAAGGGCATTTGCAGTGATATGGAAGTTTCCCAAAGGTAATTTAAAATGATTAACAAAAGAATCTGTTGAGTAAGATCCGAGCCCAAATTTGGGGGTAATGACAGGTTGAGTAGGAGGAGCCCACTGACAGCAGCTCACTCAATAAAAACTGTAACTTACTGTCCCAATTTGGAGGTGACTATACTTGCAGAACAACGAAGGAAGAATCGCAAGTGTAGGCCGGATCAGACTGATCACCTGAACCAACCTCTCCGTGAACATGAATCTCTTAGTTCACGCTGAAGCTGCAGAGCGCCTGAAAGGGACTGAAGGAAGGGGACTTAGTCCTATCACTACTGAGGCCAGCCTATTGAATTGTATTGCTGAGGCGAGCCCATTGAACCGTACTACTGAGGCCAACCCATTAAATCATACTACTGAGGAATGAAACCATATTTTGGTATTTGGCTTCTTGGAATTCTAGGATTGTAAGTATAATATGAAAAATAATAGTATTGATTCAAATTTAACTTTTAGTTGTAATTGTAGTTGTTTTTGTAACTAATTCTTATAGCATTGTTTGGGAAGGAAGTGCATTCGGAGCATTGTTTCTGATATATGTAATTATTGTGTTCTTAATGTTTGTGGTGTTTCTTAAAGCTAAGCAGTGTTATATACGTAGCAAAGAGTTTTAAAATAAAATTGTGTTGTATAAATTAAGTGTGTAATCATTGCGAAATCGTGCAATCAGCTAACTACTCCCCCAGCCAGTGCATCAAAACGAATCAGTAAATTGTGTGGGATTTTCTCTATTCCATAACCCACTAGAGACAGAAAAATGGTCTTGAGGATTAAGAGTTTGGTGAACATAGTGTGAAAACTTGCCAGAATGAGCTAGGGTGCTACCATACTGTTCACCTCTTCTATGGCACTGGTCTTCTCAACAGCTGAGTACTGTGCACCTGTCTTGGCTGCTAGTACTCATACCAAATGTGTAATTGCACAGTTAAATTCTGCAATGCATGCTATCACCAGAACCCTGAAATCTACATCAATTCAATGGTTACTGGTGCTGGCCAGTATTGTACCTCCAAACATTTGCTGTGAGGAAGCTATATACAGATAGGTCTTCTGCATGAATGACAGTTCAGACCTCCCCATCCATAGAGATTTAAAGAATCTCCAAGCTCACCACTTGGTCTCCCAGAAACCTTTGCAGACACATGTACAAGCCCTTGTAGGACATGACAGTGCAGCAGCTTGGAGGAAAGCATGGAATGAAACCACCATTCAGAATAAACATCTAATTTCCAACCCAACAATAGAGCCCCCTGATTTTGACCTTCCATGAAAAACATGGAAGGCTCTAAATCAGATCTGAACCAGACATAGCCACTGTGGCCACCTGATGCACAAATAGAGTATTAGCAGTTTTGCAAAATATGACTGTGGAAATCCTGATCAAACTATGGACCATATAACAACAGTCTGCCCTCTATACAAATTTGATGGTAATATTGCAGATACATTCCCCTGCCTCAAGAGCATTAGATTGGTTAAATAACCCTAAAATGGACTTATAATTGTTGCTCCAAGTCTGCCATATGAAAAAAGATATTGAACAAAACAAGCCCTATGACCAACCCCTGGGCCACTCCACTTGATACTGGCTACCAACTAGACATTGAGCCATTTATTACTACCCATTGAACCCAACAATCAGCCAATTTTCTATCCATCTTACAGTCCATTCATCCTACCCATACTTCCTCAGATTCTTGGAAAAATGTTGTGGGAGACCGTATCAAAACTCTTGCTAAAGTCAAGGTATATCACATCCACTGCTCTCCCCACTGAGCCAGTTATTTCATCATAGAAGGCAATCAGGTTGGTCAGGCATGACTTAGTGAATCCATGGTGACTATTCCTAATCACATTTTTCTCCTCCAAGTGCTTAGAAATGGATTCTTTGAGGGCCTGTTCCATTTCTCACCATACCTTCCTGCTACATCCAGTCCTATAAATATGGATAGACAAGTACATTACAGAAAGTGAAAAGAGGGTCAGAAACTACTGTTCTCAAGGTCTTCTATTGTAACCATTTGCCCATTGTTATCCTGTGGTAAGTGGAAGGAAAATTATGGTAAGGTATAACCACAGTTTTAGCTTTTAATCACAGGGTAAGCATAGGCACAAAAGGAGTTACCATGCAGCAAGTAGTGCACAATAGGCATTTGTCCTCTATGATATGATGTAAGGTTCATCCATACCCTATATGAAGGGTACATTAACTGTTCTTTTCTATTTCTTCTTCCTTGTTTTCACTGCATTCTATTATTGAACCACTAATAAAGTATATAGACCAGGCTTGTCTAACATACGTCCCGCGGGCCGCCATGCGACCCTCCAAGCTGTTTTCTGAGGCCCAAGGCACTGCGATGGGAAATGAAAGTAAACACTGTACTTTCCTTTGGGGGTGGGAGGTGATGTGATACCACTTCCTATGAGGTCTTTGAATATGGCTCGATGGCCCACTGAATGATAAAATGTTCATGATCTGGCTCCCCATTCAAAAAGGTTAGACACCCCTGATAAAAACAATAAAAATGTGAATATATTTGTAGTAATCTAATCAATCACTATTGAAAGTATGAAATAACTCAGTGGCATCCTGGACATAGGATTTATTAGTAAACAGACCTCAGCAGAACAATGTATAACCTGTATGATATCATCCAAAGGTGCATATGGATCTTGATAATTAATTGCATGCATATAAACCTTGAATCAAATTCAGAGGTGAGTCTGGCTAAGTATAGATCACACACTTACTGTGGAAGGTAGTACTACCCCCAAAACTGCCATATGGCTCTATGGTCACTAACTAGTTCCTAGACTGGAAGCAATATACCTGTATATGTACAGTGCCTAGCCAGAGGCAGGGCCTTGAAATCCTAGATGTTTTTTCTCAGGGAAAAAGCATTCAGAGTAGAAAAATTGACTATGTAATATAGGAAACAGCATATAACACAGATTTTAATTAAACTTCCTTGGTTTTTACAGTACATGCCATGGAAGCTTTTTTTTTCTTTTAGACTTTGCAGCTCAAACTTTTCTATATAAGTATGCCAGCCTGCCATAATGTAATGAATCTATGGGAAAGTAAACAAATAAAGTTGTGCCCATACCAACAACAATTTAATTTATTTTTTTCAAAAATAATAGTGTAGCTTAGCATGTTCTAATTGGAATAGTCAAATGTCAGAAATTGCTATTAGAGCAACATTTGAATATTATTTTTATCACTGTCGCTTCCTACTGGTGTTTTACTAGTCCCAAGGTATTCCATCCAGGAAGGGACTTCCTTGTGCTAGGGGCCATACAAACAAGTAAAGAAAACAGGCTCCAGTTCAGATAAGCTTTGTAGTACATGATTTCAAGGAACAAAACAAAGGAAACACCAACACATATGTTAGGGACACAAATTATACATAAATCAGTATAAGTAATCTGAAACTGGTTCAAATCACACAGGTTCAGAAGTTCACTGCACATAAACCACTTTTAAAATGGCCCAAACTAGTTAAAGATAAACCTGGATGGAGGTAGTATCAGACTTAATTGACTTAGGTTAAATTGGTTTATTTAACTTCTGTCTCAGATCCCTTCCAGATTCAAGTTGACTCACAGTTCCCCAGCATCCTAGGATGCTTTGCACCTCTCCCACAAACCCTTACTTCACAGAGTGAGCAGGCTGGCTTTGGCCCAAGCTATGTGCTCCAGCTAAGCAGGGAGCTATGCTCTAGCACTCCCCAGCTTCTGGCCTGAGCTACAGACGTGTGGCTGCATTTCCAGGATCAAAAGTGAATGTGTGTTCACTTACTTATCAGTTCTTACCAGTTAGACTAACCTGCAAAGATTGAATCAATTCAGCCTCAGGTTTTTGAATGTCCATACTTAGCTGTACAGTGCCACTTCAGAAACAGAATTATTTTAACTGTATAATGAGTTATTACATATTCCAATGCACATTTAGCATAAACCACATATATACACGACAGGTTGTTTTTATGCAACCAAACAGTGTAGCCACAAAGGTAGTAAAAATGTTTTGGATTTATTTTATTTTTTTCAGCAAAATTAGAACATTGTAATGCCTTTTTATATGAAATGTTCATCATATTCAGATTCACCTCTGAATTTAATTCAAGTTTTAGATGTATGCAATTAATTATCAAGATCCATATGCACTCTTGGTTGATATACAGGTTATACATTGTTCTGCTGAGCTCTGTTTACTAATAAATCCTATGTCCAGGATGCCACTGAGTTACATCATAATTTACAATTAGATTGCTGCAATTGTATAAGGCCTCTTATTGCCTTGTATTGCTCTTCACCACTATCATCCTGTTTTCTTTCAAAATTATATGCCTCTTTTGATTAAGTTGAATTGTTTCTTCTTATCATTGCCCCCACTATCTTAAGTGGAAAAAGGAGGGGGAGGGAGCAAAGGAATGAGGATTAAAAAAAGGAAAAAAGAGATGGAAGGGAACTAAAAGAATAAAGAATAAAAGTTGAAATGGAACCTTCAATATTTTATGAAAACAATATTGAATAAAAGAAAAAAATCCTTTCCAAAAACTACAGAGCAAAAAATATTGTGGTATGTATGTGTGCATGTGTATATCTATCTGTCTGTCTGTCTATCTATTTATATATTTTCCAAAAAAACCCCACTTTACTATTTGTTTTTCTTTCTATTACATACATCACAATGATGATAATCCACATGTACTTGTGAATTCCCACAGACTGCCCATTCAAATCAAAATGCCAGAAATGGACATAAGTTATACATTCTGATGAAAGTAATTTTAATGTGCATGGCATCTGTGATTAGTTTTTAGTTTGTAGCGGCCACTCCTTCAAACAGTTCTTCTGTTGTCCTGTGAACTTTCTGAAGATGATTTACAGTGGTGCCTTAAGTAACTTTCATCCATAATGCAACTAAACCAATTTAAATTCTTACACTGTATATCAGTCCCAATAATATAACTTTCAGGAGAAAAGTATCTGTGGAAATTACCTAAAGCCCCTAGCTTCGGAAAGTACTGGAAATATACAGAATTTTTTTTGTTTGAGACTAAAAGCAAATGTTAAGCAAATGTTACCTTTCCCAGAGATCCTAATTATAATAGATCCCCCCACCCCATATTTCTGCTTTGTCTAGTAGTAGTCACTCAGCCACCTGGCACTGGTCAAATTCTAATTCTATTATCAAATATTTCTAATGCATCATACAAATCCAATTATATATATATATATATATATATATATATATATATTCTTCCTATACCTCAGAACCATTGTAACATGTTTTTCTAGAAAAGGTCAGCAGTGAAAATAGGCCCCACAGTGATTTGCACATCAAGTAAATGATTTCTAAGAAACCTGGCACACATTCATCTTCAGCTGTTTGACAGACATTATGAAACCAATTGACTGTGACCTTTTTGGTGTAACTTAAAGGCTAAAATGTGTTTGCTCCCCAGTTTCCTTTCCCAGTTGTCAAACTCTACTGAGAACAGAAAAAAAGCACAAGAGGAATTAATTCTCAAAGGACATTAACAAGGTTGTAGAATGAAACAAGCCAAACTATTTCTCAAAACAAACTTTCTTTTCAGATCATAGATGTCTTTAGGAGACACTGAATAAAGCCTTTTACAAAGCTTAGTGATTGCACCAATGTACGTGTTCATCTAGACACAAGAGATAAGCAGTGCAATGAAGTATAGACATTTTGAAATCATAAACTCTTTCTGGCATGATGACCTTCAGATTTTGACAGACTATTTCTGTAGATAGAAACTCAATGTAAGAGTAGAGAAAATTATCAACAGCTACTGGAAATTGTATTCTGCCAAAGCAATATGATAGTTTGACCTTCTGACTTGCATATCCCTGCAAGCCTGGACACTCAAAGCAAAGTGACGAAAACCATCAATAGCTACTGTAAGTTGTAGCAAACCAAAGCAACATGACAATTTGACCTTCTGACTTGAAAATCCCTCCAAGGCCTGCACAGTGTATTTTGTTATTTCTCTGGAATGAATGCTCATATTTAGTCAACAGACAGGAAATGGGAACACACAATCAGCACCTCTATTGGTTTTGCATTTGTCCGAGAGCAGCTGGTGTGGTGCCTGCTCTCTGTGGTCAGCTGCCAGTGAATTCAATTTTATTTCTGTTGAGTTGTCACTCTTCACTCTTGTCTTCAAGACAACTCTGTTGAGTTGACACCTTTCAGTCTTGTCAATAACTAGTTGACCCTCCTTCAAAATTTTGGATGCCAGACTAGTTACAACAAAATGAATAATTATAATCTCTATTAAGTACAACCTGTTAGGATGACCCCAAATCCTCTCCAGAAACATCCTGTTTTCTATTCACCTTGAAAGTGCAATACTATCACAAACATACTAGCAACCTCTGCTAGCTCTCCAAACCTACAAAGTATCTCCATTTTCCAGGAAAAAAATATGAAGTGGTCTTCATTTATTCATTTATTTATACTTATTTTCCTGCACCTGAACAAATGTGTCAAAATCTCACTTTGTAGGTTGAGATATTAGGTAAAAATAACTTTGATAACCAGTAGGTGTATCCAGGCATACTATTAGCAAAAAGCAATAAACTCCAGAGCATAAGTGTGCCAGGTTTGAATGTGTGCCCAGGACTGCAGAACATTGAGCTGAGTCAGAGCAGCCCCAGCTGGCAGAAGACCTAGGAGGTCAGCCTGCCAGCCTGAGGCTGCTCCATCCTGGCTCAATGTGCTGTAATGAGGCTGCCTGGCACACAAGAGTGGTTTAATGTGGGGTTAGCTGCTGAGCAGCTGCTGCACTGAAACACCCTCATGCCCCAGAAAGCCAGGTCAGCATCTACATGTGCATTGCTGTGCATGAAAAAAACTCCACGGCAGGATAGTACTTGTCTTTACAAGTAATAACCTGCTGCAGAGTTAATTAGTTTCCTGTGGCCTCATAGGGCTGCATATGTAGATGCCAATATGTTTACTGCAGAACTAATTAGGCAATCCTACAGTAAATGTTTCATGTAGATGCCCCCACTGTTATCTTATTTCCTCCCTTATAATGTGGATTTGAGAAAATACAATATATTATTATTAACAGCAACACAACCATCAAGGACCAAACATGTCCCAGATTTTGGGAATGTCAACCACTGCCCTTCCAAATCCATACCTTCAGGACTTCGGGCACAGATTGAATGTGTGCCTGGGACTGCACTAAAATGAGCTGGGTCAGAGCAGCCCCCGCTGGCAGGGGACTCTGGAGATTAGCAGGGCTGCTCTGATCTGGCGCAATGTGCTGTGGAGGGGCTGGCTGGGGCACAAGGATGCTTCAGCGTAGTGCCAGCCAGCAGTCAGCCCCTACACTGAAGCACTCTGAGGACCCAGCCAGCCTCATCAGCATCTGCATTAGGGCTGTGCGAAGCTTTGGTTGCTGATTTGATTTGATGGAGATTCAGCCTGATTCAGTGGCTGAATCTCTGAATCTGAATTGAATCAAGAGACCCTTTAATCTCTCCAAATCATATCGGAACCCTCCAAATTGATTTGAAGAGATTTGGAAAGATTCAATGATTCAGACATAGACATAGCTTTAAATGTTTTTTCTACATACCTCAAGGTACCAGGCAACTCATGAATGCTGAGATTGTGGGGTGGATGGAGCATCCCATGGGAGCACAGAGGCATCCCCAGCATGCTCAGCAGCAGACCCAGAACTGGACGAGAAGCACTTCTGGTCCACTTCTGGGTCCACCAGGTAGCATGCAGGGCCCCCTCCCCCCACCCAAGTCCCTTCCAGCTTGACAACTGGTGCCTTGTGGGTCAGGGGGGCACCTAGGGCCCCCTATAGCCGATCGCCGAGCCGAGGATCATGGCGGGGCGGGTGGGAGGGCAGCGCGCTCAGTAGCAGACCCAGAAGTACTTCTGGTCCACTCCTGGGTTCTCCATTGAGAACATTGGGGGACCCCCACTCACTCCTGTGGGATGCTCCATCCAACCCACCATTGCAGTGTTCATGAGCCATGCCTGGTACCTTGAGGTATATAGAAAAAACATTTAAAGCTGTGTCTATGGCCGAACCAGCATTGAATCTTCAGATTCAGATTCAGTTGAATCAAATCAGGGACAGTGATCTGAATCAACGAATCGAATCACGGTCCCCAATTTGGACCGAATCTGAAATGAATACAGCCTGTTTCGCACCCCCCTAACCTATATGTGTGTTGCTGCACACTAAAGAATTCCACCATAGGATAGTACTTGTATTTACGAGTACTAATGTACAGTAGAGTGAATTAGTTTTCTGCAGTCTAATTGATGCCACATGCATAGGGGTGGAGACTTTACTGTGGACCTAATCAGGCAGCTCTACAGTAAACAGCTCATGTAGATGTGCCCAGTATGTTGTGGGGTAGACTGGGTGGAGCTAAGCACCCTATTCATCTCAAGCTGAGGAAGGACTATAATTTAGGTCTCCAATTTCCCAGGAAAATGCTCTATTCACTGGGCTACTGTGCAAGAGGAGAGCTCTGTGTACCCTCACTGTGTCTTATAATGAACTTAGTGCATGTTCTCAGGATCAAACAATTACTAAATATACTCTGGGGATGCCTAAGAAATTGAGGAGTTGCATGTATTGTTAGGTTCCTTACAATACCAATCCAATCTGCAACAGAGTTTAGGTGATATCTGGATGCTTAGGTAGCCAATCTGGATCATTTCTGTACCTGAGCATTAAACAATAGAGATGAATAGTAGCCAAGGAGTCTAGGCATTCCTTCAGATTAAATAAAGATGCCTGATGAATCTAAGCACCAAGGCATTAGATATGTCTAGTAGGTCTGCTATCTTTCTACAAGCCTACAAAGTCATGCCGGGTTTTGTTCTTGTCCTTGTGAAGGGACTTGTATATATTAGTAACCTGTTACAGGTATATATTAGTATCCTTAGGGATGTCAGCAAATGATTGGACAAAAGACAACATTACCACAAAGAGTATAAAAGGTAAAATAGTCATAACTTGCATGGAACTTGGAGGCAGGAACACAGGTTACCAGAGAGAATACTTCGGGAGAGGCAGCAGAAATTGACAGCGTCCACATAGTTAGAATGTGAGCTGCAGTTTCAGCATCTGAATATCTATATGAAATTTACAATCAGGGAATCTTTTCATTTTATTACCAAGCAGATGGTGCATGAAAAACCAAGATTATTAATTTGTTCTATAAAGTCCAGAGTAAAATATAGAGGGTTTGTTTTTTTTTTTTTCCTGATTCCATCCTAAAATGCATGTTTGTCCTAAAGAGGCTGAAGCTTCAGTTACTTTGCTTATTCCAAGTCACAGGATAATGTTAATCCAAACCAAACCAAAAAGGACTAGTGGCCAACTAGGAAGGCAACAGGCATTAATTCACCTCATATGATCCAAATCCAAGGGTTAAAATATATTATTCAAAAGAACTAGTTGCTTAAACCAGAATAAACCTGCATGAATTTATTTTGAGGACACGATATACCACAGTATGAATGAAAAGTATGAGAGTCAGTTAAGCCTCTGCTGAATTGGCCTGCAATCGAGAGAGAATGTTGTAAGGAATAAAAGCTTTTGCATTGATTCACTGAACTATCTATATCCCTCTTCTTGCCATGTATTTTTAAAGCAGAATGAATTAAAAATATAAATGAGAAATTTAACTGCCATGTAGAAATCAATGGGATATTCAAGAAGACTTTGCAGAATTTGTTTCCTTGACCTCAGTGTTGCCTTTGGTTATCCATTTGAATAGGTTTCCTGTATAACAGCAGGAGACAATTGGAAAGTGCCAAAGCAGTGACACATTTTATTATTTATATATAAATAATATATAAATAATAAATTGTACCACTGCTATATGAATTAAATAAAAGATGCTTAATTTTGTAGATTTTCTTCCAAAGTGGCATGTTGTTGACTGACAAAGCCATGACTCCTTTTCACCAAATGGAATTATTCTAGAAGACTGTGACAAAATTAACTTAAATTTCTTTCTTTCTTACTTGCTTTCTTTCTTACTTGCTTTCTTTTTTGCTTTCTTTCTCTCAATGTATTTCTAAGTGCAGTGAATATCCTTTTTAGGCTCAATGAAGGCAGACTAACAACTGCTAGCAGAATTCCATAAACAATAAATTAGCTTTAGATTAAGCTTGCTTCTATTTTTTTAAAGGCTCTGATGGGAATTGTATGGAATTCACTGAACACTAGAATTAAATAAAAGCTATCTTTCATGCTCAGTGCACCCAAAGAAAAAAAAAAATACTTTTCAAAGGGTTCCAGAACTATGCACAGTGAAATGGAGAATTATTTGCTTAAAGGTCAAATTTTTATACACTGCAAAAATTCTAGAATACGAGTGCACTTTACTACCATGAAAAATGCTCCACTTTTCAGTAAACATAGGAATGTTGTTACTTGTCATACTACCTTTAATTATCTTCCATTTACCCACACTGTTAAAGGCAAGACAGTAGGGACACACCAAAACCAAAATTCACCCAAGCCTAGCCCACAGAGCTAGCATGTTGAAACCTACCAATGTCTATAACCTATACGAGAAAGGAATGATGTAGGTAGCATCATATCCAGCCCCCTTTGGCTCTTAGCTCCAATAACCAGGTATCCATTTTCAGCTAGGTTGACTATGACCAACCTTTGGCACAATTCTAAAGCAGGAATTTATATCATACCTTGAAACCATAAGAAGGTATCACTTTACTGGCTCATCCTTTTTCGGACACACCACTCCTCAGTATTTGACCACGCTTTCCCATCTATCTATCTATCGATCGATCGATTGATCGATCGATAGATAGATCACACATGCATGCATACACACACATATAAGCACACCTCATAACATAGGGAATTAAAATATCATTCCTTTAAGTGCATTTCAAGTTTCAATGGGTAGAGATTAAAAGTTTTCTTGTAGCTAACATACTGAACTACATTTGGACTCTGCCTCCACCATAGAGACTTTAACAAGTGACACTGGAAAATTCAGTGATTCTCTCTGCCTCGGTTCCCCTCTAAAATTGGAGAAATAATATTCCTTTCCCCCAATCTTTTCCTCATGTAGATTTATAGTTCTTCAGTGACAGGGAACTTCATTCATTGTGTGTTTGTATAGTGCCTAATACTGTGCTTAATCTCTTGATATTATTAGAATATAAACCATAAAGCTGAAAATGTTAGGAGTTCAGCATTAGTTTCCCTATATGCAATTTAACTAGTAGTATCTTTGGGTATGGACATATGTACATTTCAGAAGGGGAACATTTCAAAGTCTGTGAACAGACATCACATTTTTTTTTTTTTTTACCCCAAGATACTACAGCTGTACAAGTTCCACTATTCCACTTCAAGTGCTTCTCAAGTATGTGATGTAAAGCCAAAAGGACAGCAGATGTTACATTCTAATTGGGTGTGAAGGAGCTGAAAATAATTCAAATGTAGTAAAACTGCTCCAATTTTAAGACTCCTTCATAAATCCAGCTTTAACACCACTTCGTTATCTGTAAACAAACATCTCATCTGAAGTAGGCTTCATTGTCCTGAGACTTGACCACAGAAAGGCACAGCTTAGTCATTTATACAGGTTGCCCTTTTAAATGCATTGGTTGGCTTCTGTCAGTAGGTGGTGAGCAAGAGCACACAGCCTGGCCTGCTTGTCCCTGGAACTACACACAATAACCATACAGGTGCACCATGTCCCAGGATAAAAAGAATCAGCACATTTTATCCCACATATTTCAGCACAACAATGGACTTCTAGGTTTATAGGAACCTAAGACAAAAAATCTTTCTCCAGGGACAAAGTTGGAGGTCTGCTACATTTAAATTGTTCTCAGCTTGTTTACACAAAACAATTAGGACGCAATGGCTGCTGCTCTTTTGAACTGTTCCCATTTTGAAAGGACTCTAAATTTACATGTGTCTGCATCCTGTGTGCTAACTTAGCTTCCAATGCTGTGAGATCCTGAGATCACACTGCACAGTGCTTTGCTCCCACTTCTCCCATTCATGGCTCCTGAGCAGGAAGTCCACTTGAGTCTGTGACACGATGCATTGTAAGTAAGATCTTCCAATATTCATCTGCAATCCACAAAGTCAGTCCCATAACTACAACTGTGACATCTCTGTCCTAATTTAAGAGAACAAAGAAACGTAAAGGAACATTGTTTCATTTCTTTTTTTTCTAAGGTGGTGTTAATCCTTTTCTTGAAAAGACAGCTTTAATAATTGGAAACTGATGATACCTATCAATCAGCATCACTGAAAGCTTATGCATCTCTGATTCAGTTAGTTTATAAGATGTACCTCTACCCTGTCTTCTGTCATTAAAGGTTTTTGCTATTTCTCCTCCCCCACCAAACTCTTGTTATCAAATCTGGTGAACTGATTCCTCCACTAGGACAGTTCCTTGTCTTACCAAACTGAAAGTCTTGATGAGTACTGAATTTTGCCACTTTTCTTTTCTTTATTTAAGCTATTTAAAATTCAGTCAGCCTCTGACTTGAGCTAGATGTTCTGAATGAAAGAATTATATAAAAAAGAAATAGTACATGTTATTGCTAACCCATTGTTAGCTGAAGTGCATGTTACTTCCTTTTCTAGCAGCTATCTTGTCTGTTAAGACTTATTACTTTGGATTTCTTGCAGGCCTTTTTCATTTTACTTTTCTGAGTAACTGAGGTATAGTTTCTTTGTCATACTGCATTGTACCTTTTGCAATTCTATATCATTTCTACAGCAAAAGAGAGTAGAACTGCACATGGTACGTCTATAAGTGTGCTTTCATTCTCTAAACTGTTATCAGTGGCTGGGATAATGCCCTTTGACTTATGTTCAATACTTCATTAATAAATCTCATAACTGTGTGTGTTTTTTACTGTTAGGTACTATGACAATGGATTAGAGTTTTATCCACTATGACCTCAAATCTTTCCTTTGCTCAGTGTTTTCTTGCCACTGAACAGTGAAACTTAAACCCATTTCCTTTCTTTCCTTTATTTTTTTTTTATTTATTCCCATTTGTTTTCCTTAGTCATATGTCTACCATTTCTTCTAGTTGTTCCCAATGCTATTGTCTCTTTTTTTTATTAATTGTCTATTTCTTCCCACCTCTAACTTCCTAATGCACATGCAGTTTCCATCAGAAACCATAGTTCATTTTTCTACATCTAAGATATTAGAAACAAAATCAGCTAAAATATTAGACAGCTTCCTCTTTCACAAACTATTTCAAAGTACTGTATATTAAATCAGACCTTCACTGGACTAAGTACTTTGTTCTCTAAACTGAATGTTGTGGTCATGATTTTAGGCTTTGTCTCAGCACTTTGCATATGCAAAAAACAATTTATGTAGTTCAGTTGCTTCATTCTTTGATTAAATTTGCATGCCAAAGATAGTAGTTCAGCTTGTAAATGTTCTGCATTCCCTAAATGCCTTGAACAGAAGCAGGGGTGTAGGTTGTACACCCCTACAGCTGCACCTCCAGAAATGTAATATATCTCATCCAATGCACCAAATGCCCTGATGGAAAATACGTAGGAGAGACCAAACAACAACTGCGCACCAGAATGAATGCACACCAGAAATCTATCAAAGACAGGCATACCCAATTACCTGTAGGGGCACATTTCTCACAAGAAAATCACACTTTCTCCAATCTCTCAGTTCTGATCCTCAAAGGAAACTCACAACACTTCCCAGAGACAAGCGTATGAACTCCACTTCATCAACTTCCTGAATACTAAAACTCATGGACTAAAAATAAACATTGGATTTATGACACATTATAACCTGCCTAACATCTGACTCCCCAGGTATCTCTCCACTATTCATCCCCCTTCTCTCTCTTTCCCCACTCCACAGCCTCTCTCACCCATTGACTCCTTAATCTACATTTTCACTGACTACCTGTTTTGTATGCATACCAGCCAAGCCTCTGGCTTCTTTACTTTTCATTCCATTCAGGAAGAGCACACAATAACTGCTGAAACTTCCTTAGCCTGACGAAGGGTTTTTGAACCCAAAAGCTTGCTTAATAATTGTTTTCCAACTATTTAAGTTGGTCTAATAAAAGATATTAGATTCACCCAAAGAACCTTGAACAGAAGCATGCTTTGTTTGGTAATAATAACATCTCATTTTGAAAGATATGCTAGGGTACATACAGACATTGGGAGGTTAGGGAGAGGTTAAATCATGTTAAAAATGGCTACCTGATCTAACTTATTTCACACAGGTGTGGATATAACACTTAGATTCCTAGTTAGGTGGATCTAAGTGGAAACTGTACAGAAGTTCAGGACTATTAGATCAATCTCAAAATGGCTAACCTGATCTAAGTTAAGTGTACCACCAAGGTAGTCTAACTTAGATTGGGTCTAGTGAGACTGATCTAACTGAACTTCTGTACAGTTTCTGGTGCAGCCCCGGGGCACAAGAAAGCCAAGCCCTTGAGCTGGTGCTTCCCCTACCTACCCCCTGGAACTGAACTATTTTTAGCCCCCTATAGCCTTCCCCCATAGACCAGCCAGCCAGGAGCTGAGGAAATAAGTCAGGGTGGGGGAAGAGGTAGGCAGGATTGTGGGGAAGATTGGTTCAGTGCAGGGTGAAATTCTTCTATCCTAAATCATAGTTTCCAGTGCAACTTCCCACCCTGCTGTCACCACCAGCAACAGTGCCTGTGATTGTTATTTCAATGCAATTTCATGAATGTTCTTTAGATACAGTCCCTAAGATAAATTGTTCATAATAATTGTTCATATCTATCCACCAGAAATCAAAAGCATGTAATTTAAGTTTTACATAAATACTCTAATTCTGTATATATGTGTTAAAAGAGGTTTCTCAAAATCAATTTTTATCTATTTTTTTTACTCTCATGACTAGATAAATAGATAAGTTTATCTATTTTTTGGTAAAAGAAACTTTTGTAACTATTTGGATAATGTTTTGATTAATCTTTTCACTATAAAGAAAAAAAAACTAAGAAACTTTTTTGGAAAAAAATCCCAATTACAAGTCTTTCTAAATGAAAATAACTAAAAAAAATTAAAAAATCTCACCGTCTTTTGAGAAATCTAGTTCATTTCTGATGAAATACCATGGTTCTAACTATCACATATTTCAGTACAGCAGATAGGTCTTTGAATTTTCAAATACAAGGACCAGTTAAATAAATGTTCTGAAGTTGAATTGTTCACCATACCAAAGAGTCAATTTAATCTCTGAAATCAGCATAAAACTGGGCAGAAGCTAGTTCCAGGGTTAAACATTCTCAAGAAGAGAGATAATTTATGAGGCAAATTTTGAAAGAACCTTCTAAACTTTTGCACGTTTCAACACACCTCACCCAATTGGGCAAACTATGCAGTCAATTGCCTGCTAGGTTTTCATCAGAGCAAAACTGTAGAGTTGTGCAGTGGAGAATATGCTTTTGAACGTTTGACATATTTTATTTAGCATTTGGGAAGTAGGGAAGGAATAGAAGATGGACAGAGAATTTAAAAAAAAAGTTTTGCTTTACTTTGTAATGTGAAAAAAGAATCATAAGAGAACAGTAGGCTACTATCCAGTGAATAGTATGTAATATATTTGCTTGATTGCTTCATCTGTAACAAAACAGGTATCCTCCAGAGTGCCTCGCTGGCTAGTTAGTGCATTCAGCAAAGCCTCTTGAGGATGACTGCTGCATGGCAGGTGACAAGTTGAGGGACATACATTCCTATGCTTGGCTTCCTACTGTTGCCCTATTATCTAAAGAGTTGGAAAATGAAAAATGGTCGCTGAAATAAATAAATTACAGGAAACATGAACCATACTTTCATCAGGTTATCAAAAAGTAAAATAAAAAAAAAATCTCTTTCCAGTTTTAAAATAGATGGGCGATTAAAGATCATAACATTGCTAGAGAAGGGGAAATTTATAATACCTGTGATGAGTGTGTGCCACGCAACCAAAAGCACATGCTTTTGGTTGCTTGGCACACATTCTTTATTCAAAAACAGTGCTAGGCTAGCATCTGTGTAGCTATATGTAGATTTAAAATCTTTTAATATATAAATAAAATAATAGTCTTAGTGACAATAATAACTTTAAATATATAGTTATTATTGATACTAAGACTGTTATAGTTATTATTGACACTAAGTTATTACTGACACTAAGACATATTGGCAGCTTGTGTAAATTGACATTGCTTCACTGAATGTACGTATGTGCACAAACACACACACACACACACACACACCCCAATTAATTTACATAATTTGAGTTATATAGGTTACGGTTTATTGTGGAGGGCTTTTCCCAGTCAAAATATAGGCACATGTTCTAGAGGTATTTAAAGTGATATGAATGCATAGCCCTAAAATATCAAAGACAAAAATACCCCAATTACCTGTGGGTGCACACTCTCATAAACCAACTACTCTCTCTCTAGTCTCTCAGTTCTGATCCTCAAAGGGAATTTACAAAACACCTTTCATAAATGAGCCTACACACTTCATTTCATAAATCTGCTGAATACAAAAAATCATGGACTAAATATAGAAAGTGGATTTATGACACATTATAACCTGCCTGACATCTGACTCCCCAGGTACCCCTCCACTATTTACTAGCTACATGCATTCCTCTCCCCTGCACCCACCTGTCTCTCACCCATTGACTCCTCAATTTACATCTTCACTGACTGGCTTTCTTGCATGCATACCAGCCTCTAGCTTCTTTACCATCCATTCCATCCAGGAAGAGCACACACCAACTGCAGATGCCTCATCAGCCTGACGAAGGATATTTATACCTGAAAGCTTGCAAAGAAAATTTTTTCCAACAATTTGAGATGATCTAATAAAAGATATCAGATTTACCCAAAGAACCTTGTCTGCCTGTGTCCGTAGACCAGCACAGTTACAACCTACACTCCTAAAAATGTTCAATGCATTAAAATAAAATTTGTCTACAATCTTTAAACTGACTGTGCTTGATTTAGATAAACATGCTCAATTTTGTATTTTTTTAACCACAAAGACACAGCAACCTATTTTATATCTCTTTTTTCATAGTATCAAAGAAGCAATAAATTAATGCTTAATATACATGGAACATTCTAGAAAAAAAAACACTTATGCAAATCCCTTTACTGGCAATTAATTTATTGTGATTCATATTATTACAATGATTAGGAAAGCAATCAATAATGATCAACTGATGACTTTACAATGTTAATTTTCTCTCTCTCTTTTTTGGAATATGGCTGGGAATGATCTTGGGGAAAGACACTGGAAATGACCAAAAATCACAGCCTTCATCAAGTGATATGGATTTTATATCAGAGATATTTATGGCATATCAGAAAATAAACAATATGGGAAATAAAGATGCATGCCTTACGATATTCTGCTCCGAGAGCTAAGTGTGTTGGTAATTCTGGATGAAGTGAATTTCATGCCTATAAAATGAAGTTTCCCTGTATGCCCCATTTCAGTTACATTATGAACATGAAAATATAACCAAAGTAGAAGTTAAAGTATACTAGTTTTCTGCTAGGGGTAAAGTTTACTAGTAGTATCTCTGTTTCCACTCATCTAGACTAGAACTAGATTTTGTTTCCCATAATCTCAACCTTATTATCTTTAAAAAAAAAACATATTTTCCTTGATAGGTCCTCCCAGCTGTAAATTGTATCTATTTATTCTCCTTATAGTACTCATTATTGTGTGTGTGGTGGAGAGTGGGGGAATTGCTGTGGTTTGGTTTCTTCTTTTTTTGTTTGTTTTTTGTCTAATGACTCAGTAGTTTGATTTCTGTAACTATTTCTTTAAAAACAAAACACACAAAAAATCCTAGCCTAAGGAAAATAACTTGTGTTTGTAGAATATATTAGTGAGAAGAGAATATTTTTTTCCTTCTCTGCTATGGGGAAGTAAACAAGACTGTGGGTGAACTATACAGCAGAAATTTCAATATTGCCAATAGCATGATCTGAGAAGGCACTCTCAAGGAGTTCAGTACTGCAGTAATCTGTTGCATACAACATGAGATTACAAACATCTCCACATAGATTCTTTGTCAACAGCTAGAAGGCTATGTAATAAACAAAATACTGCTTGATGATGTAGGTCATATAGATCAGCACAGAGTATACACAGCCATTCAACATCCTCATCCCTGTGATTATTGCCAATAGCCAAGAGTCTGAACCCACAAGAAAATGACAATTGTGCAAGTATGTGAAGTGTCAGTACTGAAGGAGGATAAAGTGTTCTGCTTTCTCCTTCTGCTTAGGAAGCAAATCATAACTGAACTAAGGAATAAAAAACAAATTCCTCTTCTGTTCATGTTAATCTATGAAACAAATTCATGCAACTTTCTTTTGATCAGTTCTTGTTGTTTCTCAAATAATCTGTTTTCCAATTTTCCATGATCAGAGATGAAAATGCTGCCATTATCTTTGGCTTGTAAATCAAGATCTAGCTAAGAGATGTCGGTCTTCTACGAGGTAATGTGAGTAAACGAAGCATCATTCACTGCCCATTCTCTTTTTAAACTCTAAGCTGAAAAACCTCGCCTCTTGATGGATTTGGAAGTGCATGAGTTCAGTTCAATTATGCTTCAACTGAGAAAAGTCTGAAAAGTGAACAAGACCTGTGCAGGGTTTTGAACAACTCAATGACCAACCCTTTCAATTTACTGAAGACATTTATTGGTCTGCTGGTACTGAGGTCCCTGATTAAAAGTGATCTTGACTGACTGCTCAAATCCCAGATAGCCTGTAACTTTTGCTTCTCGCTATAAAAATGAAGAAGACTCACTTCAATCCTTAAACCCTAGACTCTATACCTAGATTGCATGCATGGTGCAGAGACCTCTACTCATCTCTCTCCTGGCCTTGCCTGCTGACTAAATTTGGGAGTTGTGAAAGGAAGTCATCTCCTCTCTTCCCACTGCACCAGACTGTTTCAAACCAAGACTGTTCAGCGTTCATGTAGTTCATGTAGGCTTTACTCACCAAGGTGCCCCTGGGGGTTACAAGAAATAATGGCCACAAGCTAGCAGAGAGCAGATTTAGATTGGACATTAGGAAGAACTTCTTCACAGTTCGAGTGGCCAAGGTCTGGAACGGGCTCCCAAGGGAGGTGGTGCTCTCCCCTACCCTGGGGGTCTTCAAGAGGAGGTTGGATATGCATCTAGCTGGGGTCATCTAGACCCAGCACTCTTTCCTGCCTATGCAGGGGGTCGGACTCGATGATCTATTGAGGTCCCTTCCGACCCTAACATCTGTGAATCTATGAATCTAGTCTAAAAATGAAAGTGCTTTGGGTCATGGACTTAGCTTATGAGTGGAGTTTTCACTCAGTCTGTTTACCAAGGGAAAGACCAGAAACCCTTGAACAAGAACTCAGTGATAGTGTTCCTGGCCTACCAAAACTGAGTCTCAGGCTTGATACTTTACTGTAGCCTAGGTATCTTAACCAGCAGCTCCGTACCCAACTTGCCTTTTGTCCTCTTCCTCCCCCCATCCCCCTGCCCTTCCTTGCATTTCTATCTTGGAATGAAAATTATGGAACTCAATGTTCAATCTCAAAAGTGTAGCACTATTTAGTTTGGTGCTCAGGCTATATACTGGAGGTAGTGATTACCTGAGTTTAAAGCTCTCCTTTTCAGCATGAAATTGTGTAGAACACTGCTCAGCTTTTGGAGGCTGTGGCTGATGGATCTGGAGAGCTGTTTTTTTGTCCACAAACATACCTCAGAGCACACGTACCTCTGGCCCACTCAGTGAATAGTACTTTTTTGGGGTGCACAGTGTATGTGCATGGGTGGTCCAGCTTTCCCTCTTAAGCTTTCCCTCCAGGGCATGAAAATCTTGGCTTGAAGCATAGATCTGGCTTCAACCAATACCCTCCAATGTTCTTGTCACTTAAAGAAAGGAAAATATCACCACAGCCTGGTAGTTGATTCCCTGGCTGCAGCCCTAGAAAAATACAGTCTCTTCTTCCTGACTGTAGGGGCAGAAAGGCAAAGAAATGAATATGGCCATGCTTTTTTTTTCCCCTTACCTGATGATACTGATTTGAGGCTTATTTCCACTACAAGCCCCGATTCTTTTGGTCCTTATTGGAATTAAAACTATAAAGCCTCATTTTGGCTCTGTGAGGTAGCTTATTCCAGTGGAAAATCCCATCCTTCTGTAACCTGGGTGGTACTCTAAGAGGTACACCTTCTCCAATTGAAGGGATAAAAGCAGGTGCACAAGTGCTGTGGGAGGTGTAGGGACTCTCCTCCCCCTATAGAGCAGAGCTAGACCACCAATGGGAACTTAACCATATAACTTTTAATGAAAGAACAATACTGGGAACATAACCAATATAAACCAGAGGGTATAGGGGACAGTACAATGCCCCAAAGGGGCAGGATTCAACAAAGGTTAGACTCTTACAATCATAGACATATTCATCCAGTTGACAAAAGACAGGGTTAACCAAAGTGTAAAACACAAACAGCAGAACAAACAATACTGGTTGTTGAAATATAAAAAGGCACAAAATACAAAATGTCAAATGACAAGGAATATAGGGCATAGGAGGAGAAAGAGGGAAAACACCACAATTGCCCCTTTTCACTGCAAGAAAAAATTGTCCCTGTTAGGTCACTCACCACACCTGGGACTTGTACTCAGATCTCTCATATGGTAGACAGAAACTCTACCACACAGCCACCAGTGCTGGCACTGCTCCAAGCTGCTAGGGGTTTTGACCATCCTGGAGCCCCGGCCTGATGTCAAGCTGCCTGGAGGAGCGAGAAGCAGAGCTGGGAACCTCTCAGGTCACTGCTCAGATCCTTGCTGGAGCTGGGGAGCCTCTCCTGCTGGCCACAACCTCTTGTAGGCGATCCTGGAGCCCAGCGGGGAGCCTCTCCTGCCAGCTGCCTGCCTCGCTGCTGAGGGTCCAAATGCTGCCTGCAAGTCCCACTCCTTCAGGCTCTTCTGGGTCAACTGCTCCTGCCCTGCTGGCTCAGCTCTTTGCCAGCTCTTTGAATCTCCTTCCTTGTGGTCCCTCGCTGGTCTCTCGCCTGAGTCAGCCGCACTGCCTCTTTTATCCCCTTCCAGGTGACCTAAGGGGCCAATCAGGGGACATGAGGGGTGAGTCGTTGGGGCCTGATTGGTGAGGAAAAGGAATCCCAAGTCCTCCAATCATCTTTTACCCCTTCAAAACCCCTGGACCAAATCATTACCAGATTCATGAGGAAAGGGAATCCCAAGTCCTCCAATCATCTTTTGCCCTTTCAAAACCCCTGGGCTAAGTCACTGCCAGCTAGCCCGTCACACTTCTTTCATACCTGCTGTATGAACAACACATTTTGGTCATTCAGCTTTGCAGCCTGGGCCTTCAGAGTTTCTGTTGCCCTGCACTTTTGGGTTGGCTTTTCTAGGGACAGGTACCCCTCACACAATGGCCTTTCCTATCTGCAATGGCATGAGTAATCCTGTCTTTAGTGAGATTCTGTCAAGTTACCAAAAGCACAGTTCTTACTCAGTCTCTTCGTTCAGAAATATAGGACATGTCTATACATCGCCACATGTCACCGTAGTGATGCGCTACGTCACCATATGGTGTGCTATGGTGATGTAGGGTCTACATGTGATCACATGGGTCTACAATTGATCAGCAGATGTGGGGTCTACATGCAATCACGTGGGTCTACACATGATCAGTAGCTATGTTGCCATAACAGCATGCTTGCCCATTTTAGCACACAGCACAGCGATGTAACGGCAAAATCTGTGTGCTACATGGTGGCAGTTAGTGTGCTGTGCTTTAGTACTTTCAAAAGGAAGTACTAAAGCATGGCGCTGTAGCAACATCACCCTAAGTGATTTGTAGACATCCCCATTGTAATCTATACTTTATTCTATTGTTTATTTTCATATAAACATCTGTGTATTTCAAGGATCTCACTGTTTTTTGGCAAGCAGTATTCCTCATATTTGGACAATATTCTACATAGCTGTATATTGGCTTTCTGCAGAGGTAAAGGTGTTATAAACAAGCAAGGCTTCCTCTCCCACAGTATACAAGATTATGATGATTTGACTTTCTCTTCTGTCACTGTGGCTGCTAAGTACCTCTCAAATCTTTGTATCAGTGCCCTCCAGTTCTCTGCTGTATTGCCTCACAGTAGAAAGGAAGGTGGAAGTTGTGACACTGTATCTTCTTTAGATTATAACCCTGCAGAAAGATCACTTACAGTGGTCCTTGTATGTGGTTGTATTATTCTACTTGCTCCACTTCATCACTTTCAATCCCAGACACTCAGTGCCTAGGTCAAATGCCTGCAGTTCAAGGTTCTTCTTTTCCATCTCATGTGATGCAGAAACCACTTCTAATCTCTCTGCTGGCTTTGCCAGCCAAGAACCTCCTGGGCTGAGGAGCAGTTCTTTTCCTCGCCCCCCAGATGAATATACATACCTCATACCCACTAACAAGCCTGCTCAACAAATGACCCTCCTCTGGGGCACAACGTGGGGCTCTGGTTGCCTCTCTCAACCCACCCATGGATTAAGCTTGCCTTCAAATCAAGACATAATAAATTCCACCATAGTTATTCATGCAGAAGGGATTTTCAGCGATGACAAACATATGGACTGGCAAAGGAAGTCAGTGTGAAATTGACTTATTTAAAGTAGAGCTTCATATACAGGCTAACTTTTCTTTTGTATGGCAATTCTTTCTCAGTTCTGTCCTGAGAAATCATTCTTTTCTTAAAGTCATTAATAAACCTCATAGTAATACTTAGCACTTGCATAGCACTTTACATTTTCAAAGCCCAGCACAAACACATGTTATCATCTCATTTGTGTGTGGTATTGCAATTGGTGAACATGCTGAGCTTTCAACCTCTACAGACTTTCCAGAGTGACAGGTTTTTATACTTTTGGGGGGGAGTGAATCTCAGATTGCAACCAGGGAGCTGCCACTCATTACTCCCCTGCTGTATATCAGCTCAGCTTTGATAGAGTCAGGAATCTCCAGAATGAATGGGCTTCTGCTTCTGTTTGTGAACCAGTGAGTAAAACTGATATGTACATGTCTCCTCCCTCATCCTACCATGTTTCTCCCTGAGAGGAGAGGGAGGGGCAATAGCACAATTTTTGTAGGTAATATCTTCAAAGCTTTCAAGAAGAATCCCTCCAAAGTTAAAGCTTATTGCAGGGAACGTGAGAGCAAATTATATTCTAAAAATAGAAGGCCAAGATGAGGAAATCATGGGTGTCAATTCTGGAAGGAAAAATCAGGCTTAGTAGACCAATTATAGAGGCAGGTAATCTATGGTAATTTAGAAGGCTCTCAGAAGTAAGAATCCTGGTTTATCATGGATGGCAGAAATTAATAATTGGTGGAAAATTGGGAGGAGGCCTGATTCAGAAGAAAGAAAAGGGAAAATTGCTTCTTGTGGAGAAAAATGGGGAGAAGGGGAAAGAAGAGAGGTTAGTTGAAAAAGCACAAGAGAAGATTTTGAGTTCAGAATAGAAATAAAAGAATAAGGAAAAGAAATAGGTAAAAAAATTAAACATGGAGGAAAATGTGGACCTAAATGTACAGCAGGGATAAAAGCAGAGAAGTGGAAGAGAAACATAAATAATAAAAACGGTTCAAAATAAAGAGCATCAAGGGACCAAAAAATAAAAAAAAATATAAAAATCAATAAGAAAAAAGAGATGGGTTTTTGGAAGCATACTGAAAGGAAGAGCCAATATGTAATACATTAGTAAAAAGATATGCATTATTAGTTCTTAGTAAATATATATTTGTCATTGCTTTTTTTCGTGTGTGTGTGTGTGTGTGTGTGTGTGTGTGTGTGTGTGTGTGTGTTTAACACTTAGGGAACGATACTTAGAATATAAAGGATAAAAAATGAGAGAAAAACCCCAACAATTCAGATGATCAATTCAATTGTACTACATATATTGTACGATATATATTGTACCAGTTCAACTGTACTATTGTATTCAGTAAATCCACCAGTGTTAACCATTTGAGAGCATATCTTGAAAAAAATGTCATTTTAAAATCAATAAAAAGCTGGTGTCACATTCTGGACATTTCCCTCCATACTGTACATGGTTAAGTATCAGTCAAATACTGTATAGGCATGTGAGCTTTTTTCTTTTTGTAGCTTTCGTCCCCTCTTCCTAGTTTGGGACAGTTTTGTGTTAAGTATCTGTCCATACTGCACATAGAATTAGGTGAAATGAACATTCAACTTTTTTTTTTTATTAGTTGTTCCAATAATTTGTTTGTAAAAATAGGTATTTTTAATTTGCCTACTCCTAATGTTGGGTCCTGTACAGGCATACAAAAAAACAGTAAACTACAACAGAAACAGAATACAAAGCAACTAATAATTATGACAGTATTCAACTTCAGAGTGCCTACACTGAAACCAAGTATAAATATTAGAAAAGGAAATGTTCTCAGATGACTTGAGGGAAATTATCTTGAAGACATTTCTAAATATTCCTTCTCTGACTAAATGGGTAGAGAGATGTTTATGGTTTAATCACTAATACCTTAAATAGATATATAGGAATGTGTTTGTTTCAGGTTGCATCTGTAATGTTTGGGTTGCTTTTTGGTCATTTTCTTGCTGAGATGTGTTTTTTACTGCTATGATTGAAGCTGTCAGAGGAACAGTGAATTGTTGCTCTTTGTGATGAATGTTTACTGAACGTGACAGCGCTGTTAACTACAGATACTGATCTTATGTATGTTCTTTTCTCCTTTACTACTGTGCAATGTACAATGGATGAAATCCACCTACGTGCAGTGTTTTAAATATGTCCTTCTATACCTCCTAAGTCCTACTGAGAGGGTTCAACGGGTTGTAGGTAAGCAGGTAGAACAAATGCCCAGGGTTAAGTTGTATGCACCAAAGGTAATTTTCACATCTGTTCTGAGCACGTTGGTATGAAGATAGCAACAGAATACTGGGGAAGTGAGGAGACAGAATTAACACCTGTGTGTCAGTGGTGTGCAGAGTCACTATTCGAACCCTCAGGGTAGAATAGTTTCCAAAGGGATATTTTGCAGCCTTCTAGGCTTTTTGTTAATGGGGTGAGGATTACCTTGTCCCCCATACACACTTAAAACCCACCACAGATGCCAAATATTCCACATTTTCATGCAGGAGGCTGAATTTCACCCAGTGAAAATATAGATAAATATACAGTTTAAAAAAAATGTAATAAGTAGCTTGTAAATTTACAATCTGCTCCAATGATTCTCAACCAGGGTGCTGAGGCACTCTTGGGTGCTGCCAGATCCTTTGAAAGATTCCATGTTGTATGAGGAGGTAAGCAGATAAGCTAAGCAGATAAGCCAGACTAAGGCTTGTGATGTTCCCTCACCCCTAGTGCTCAGCCCCCGTGTAGGGAGGTAAGTACTATAATGTACAAATTTGTTTTTGAAATTGGGTGCCAGTCAGTTCAGAAAAGTTATGGAAGGATGCCTCGAGTCCAATGAGGGGTGCCCCACATTCAAAAAGGTTGAGAAATGCTCAGGAGCAACACCGAGAAAGAGCCTGGATACTAAAGGACATCGGATGCAAAAAGTTACAAGCCACATTCTCTATTTCCTTTTTTGTTTGGTCAGGGAAGGAGTAGTTTCTTAATTCATCTCTCTTGCTCTCATTTCCACCCCTTACCATTCTTCCCTTCTTATGCTTTCATTCTCCTCTGTTTTTCTCCTCCATACTAAAGAAAACATTTTAACCCTGCTTTCCTCTCTAATGTGCACCCCATGAATTAGCAGTTTACAGTATTGTGTCAAGGTCCTCTCCTTCAGGTTCTTCCCCATCCTATCTGGCTTCTACACTTTCTGCTCTACTGCAAGCTCTCTACTGACTTCTTTATGCCTCCTACCTCATTGTATTCCACTCAAAATAATTTTGTGTTTTCCTTGATGAAGGAAAACTAAAAGTACCTTGTTTTGGGTTGACACAAAACCAATTATTTTCACTGCTCTCTCTGCAACCTTGGGTTCATTTACACCTCTTTTTTCTCTAGGCCAGGGGGTTTCCAACTTTTTGGATCATTGTACCACCCGGCAGCTGGACACGGAGCAGCATACCCCTGGCCACCAAGCAGGGTGGGGGGAGAGGTCACATAGCCAGACGCTGAGTGGGAGGCAGAGGTGGCATGCAGCTGAATGCAGAACGGCAGCAGCCACCATGTGTGAGCTTCCCCTGCCCCCTATGTCCAGCCAGGTGGGCGGCACTTGTGTGGCAGCAGGGTATGATGCATGGCAGCGCTTTATCCCTGCCTGCCCTTGTATACCTCCTAGGGCCTTTTCAAGTACCCTCAGGGATACATGTACCCATGTTTGACAACCCCTGCTCTAGGCTATGAACATATGCTCCTTTTTTTATTAAAATTTCTAAGACATAACCTCTTCTTTCAGTCCCACACATCTAAATATCTATCAATGGTCCCTTTATTACTTAATTTTTGTAACTGTCTGCTCTCTGAACTCTTTCACTCCCACATCATCCACTTTGCATACAAGACATAGCTGCTAGGTTCATTTTCCTTTCTTGTTAATTTTACCATATACTCCCCCTTCCCCATATACACCTTTTTTTTTTTTTTTTGAACTGCATTCATTGGCTTCTCTTTTTCATATACAGAAAGTTCAAGATTCCTCTCATAGCCTGAGGAATTGACTGATCCCTTCTATTTGTCAGGTGCCCCTTGCAACTCTTCTACCCCAATAGAAGGGTTAGCATCTAGATTTCATTTAATTGCTTCTTACAGAACTATCTTCACAACTTTGTGTGGAGCAGGTTGTCAAAATTTTAATCTTTTAAAGGATTATCTATCTCTTGATTGATCATAAATACAAAAAAGTGACTATGAGGTAAGCTAGGTCATTTTACAGTCCATCAGCTACTGTGGGTCCATGTGAATGCTCCTATTTTGTGTTAAATCAGAGGCAGCTTTCTCCACTTTCTTTTTTATGAGTCCTCACATCACACTTTGCTGCCTCTTTGTACATAATATCATGCCATATCTTTTGCAGAATACTTAGTTCTAAGTAGTTGGCATCATAGGAAACCATTTATAGTTTGTGGTACAATCCCAGATTGTAGAATTGTTGCTAAAACTCCAAATCATTGTGTCTTGTGACTGGCTGGCTCTAGTACAGCATTCAAAGCTAATCTGACCATAGGTGGGAGATGTTTTGCCACTGGATTCTGGAGCATGCATGTCATGGGTCAGCAGACTAGCATAGATTAATACCCGAGCTTGCTTCTGAGTAACTTTATTTTATACCCTTACCTTGAGCAACTGTTCCCACAGGCTAGGGACAGGTACTCAAAAAGCCTGAGCCTGAATTGATTCAATATTTGCATGTTAGTCTAACCTGGCTAGGCTGAACTGGTTTGAAACCAGACAGACATTCTCTCTGGACTGAAGAAATTCAGGCATATGACTGCAGGGGCCCAGGATAGAAGCTGGGGGTTGCTAGAGTAGCCCCTCCCTTCCCTTCTGCAGGGAGCTGAGCTGAGTGGGGCATGGCCAGGCCCTGGCAGGACTCTCTCATTAGGGAGGTCTGCCTGCATGATCCTAGGCTTTTCCCTACTGACTGCTCAAGGGGCAGAAGTGTTACTAGTCCCAGTCCCGGGACTTTCAGGGAAGGGGTGTGTGTGGGGTGCAATGTATGCATCTATTGATGATACGGAGGCTTTTAATCTCCCTCCCTGCTTCATCATACTGTCTGCAGCAAAGTGACAGGCAAGTAAGCCAGCCAGGGTGTTGATAACAGTCTTTGTCACCTGATTAGCAAAACAATAGCCTCTCTCCACATTACTTCATCTTCTTGCCTGCCCTAGTGAAATTGGAGAGAGAGACACACACAGACACCTCTCGGCATTAGCTAGCATACCACATGCCTAGGGTCTGTGGGGCTGGGGTGCATGCTGTGGGAGATGGGAGGAAGGAAGTTGGGGATTTCCTGCTTGAGCAGCAAGGGTGGGGGTGGGGGGTAGGGCAGGGGGAAGCCAGGCAGACCCTGCTGTGTCTGTAGTCTCTGCTGGAGCTTTACACAGCATTAGCTAGCATACCACATTCTGGCTATGGTCCATACTGTGGCAGAGAGGAGGAAAAGATCTCTGCTTAAGCAGTGAGTGACGAGGAGGTGTGGGGGTGGGCACAGAGAAGCCAGCAGACCCTGCTGTGCCTGCAAGTCTCTGTCAGAGCTCTGGCCAGGGAGCAGAGGGGAGGGGCCAGCCCTGCTGCGAAGCAGAGAGCCCTGCCCAGCCCAGAGAGCACACTGCGATGCTGGGGGACTCTGATTTAACTTAAAGCAGCAAGGGGTCTGGGACAGACATTGCATAAACCGGTTTGACCCAAATCCATTAAGTCTGACTGTCCCTAGTCATAGTCTTTGGTGTATCAAATTTGGTGTTTTTCTACTGTCCTCATCCTCTGCATCCTTGGGGAAAGCCAGGAGTAATGGCCACAAACTCCTGAAGGACCGTTTCAGGCTCAACATTAGGAAAATCATCTTCACAGTTAGAGTGTCCAGACTGTGGAATAAGCTCCCTCTAGAGATGGTGCAATCACCTACCCTAGAAATCTTCAAGAGGACAGTCACTTTGCTGGGGTCACCTGACCCCAGCTGTCTTTCTTCCCTGGTGCAGGGGACTGGACTGGATGATCTTTTGTGGTCCCTTCCAGCCTTACAATCTATGAATCTATGAATGGAGCAGAGTATTTAATATGGAATTAAATGCTAGTTGACCAATCTCTGAAAAATAATTCTCTTTTTATAAGAGTGAGAGATGTTCTAATAGTAGCATGAAAAAAGTGTAATTTTTCAGGGTGTCTTGTTGATTTTCCACTACTTAGAATGGGAGTTTTTAGATTAAACAAGCTGGCTAGGGACAAAAATTACACATAAGCCAGTAAAAGTGATCAAAAACTGGTTCAAATAATACAACAGAAGTTCAGTGCACATAAACGTCTTTCAGAATGGGTGAAACCAGTTTAAGATAATCCTGGATAGTTGTAGTATCAGACTCAACTGATTTAGGTTAAATCTGTGCATTGAACTTCTGTCCCAGATCCCATCCAGATTCAAGTTAACTCACCGTTTCACAGCATACTAGGATGCTTTGCACCTCACCTGCAAATCCCCCTGCCAACTATAGGTGCTATAGGGCTTCCACACTTTTCAGGATGATGTCTTCTCTTCCGCTGCCCAAAGCAAAGGGGTCCTATGTTAACCAACATCCCCGTCCTGCCTCATTGGTATAATTTTGCCTTCCATGGGTGACTGGCACCTCATGAGTCAGGGGGGGGCACTTGCCCCCTAGTGGCCAGTCATAGACTGGTGGGGGGTCCCCACATGGCCAATCCCACTGACTTGCAAGTGGCAGCAGCACGCCACTGGCACTTCCAGGTGTACCGATGACACTTCCGGGAAAGCACTGGCACTTCAGGGTGAGCCCCCACTCTGCAGCCAGTGCTCCTGGGGGGGCACCAGTGGGAGATAGGAATCCCCACCCCCCTTCCTGGGAACTCTGGCTAACAGGGGTTGCACCAGCACTCTCAGGAGGTGCACGTGCAAATGTGAAAAAAATAGCACTAAAATGAATGTGTCATATACTCAGCTTATCAATAAAACCAGTTTAATGTAGGATACTATATTTTTAAAGGCCCATGGGTTAAAGTTTTAAAAAAATGGGCCAAATCTTTAATCAGTTCTTACAAGTAAAATTGACATGGTAGCTTTTTCTACAGGACTGAAGGGATCATGACTCAGAGTTCCTTTACCTATTGGCACTCCTCCATTATTTAGATAACTTCTTAGGGTCTAGTGAAGTCAGTTCAATTTAGAACAACCCAGTGCCTGGCTTAAGTTTCCTCTCAATGTCTGGCCAGCAATCAGGAAGCAGCAAAGGTAGATCAGCACACAATTCCCCGCAAAACCTCCCCAACATGTTTCAGATATCAGATGGTAAATTGCAAAAACTTGGTCCACTCCTTAGACCCAAAAAATCATGTAGTCCACCTAGTTCTTTCTTAAAAATTGTATATATTTACATTTATTTTGTTGAAATAGGTTGTGTTTCAACTTCACTTATTAAAAGGTTTGGTTTTATGTGTAGGGAAAATGGATCAACTATCAATTTGACCTAGGATGTAGTGAAGTTTTATGAAAATCCCAGAACCAATATATATTCACAGTACTTTTCACTGATGCTCAAAAGAGTGCATCTCATCATAATACTTCAGAATAAAAGCATAATAAAGCAGCAAAGGGCAACATAATAAAGAGGCAAAGACCTTGAAATATTGAGTTTAACCAACCACAGAAAAATCAAATCAATTGAAGGCCTTGAGGTAACTTGCATCTCTAATATACTATATATGTGCAAGGGAACACTATGTCACTTGAGTTTCTTTCCCCTTAGGAATGATTCTGCTATTGTGATTTATTTGTTTTCCCTAATATTTTCTGTGTGATGATATCAGTGTTATATTTTGTTCCCCTCAGATAAGTGAATTCACTTCAGATTTAACTTTGAGAGGTCTCTTCAATATATCAAAAGGAGAAGCCTAAGAAAATCAAACCTGAGTCCTAAAAAGATAGCAGCAGCAGCAGCAGCAGCAACAGCAGTCCTTAGATAGAAACCCAGCTCAGATTTTCAGCTTAGTTCCTTGGAAGTTAATGGAGCTATATTAATATACACCAGGTTTTGATTTTTTGTATTGTGTTTTTCTATATTGCTTATATTCTGTTATATATCATATCAAAGCTAAAATCATCAGCCTCAGTTTTTCTACTTTTTATAGTACTTGTGTAGGTTCTGTTTAAGCTAAATAACAACAATGAAACTAACCATGGCAATAACAAAAAAAAACCCAAGTAAATAGATATTCTGTGTTGGATTTATGTTTTTTCTGCAGGTAGAGGGGCAAATTAAAGGTGATTGTGAGCCACTCTTAAATCTTCCTTGATCCAGGGACAGTTGAAGCTATTTGCAATTTGAATTTTCCTGCATGTTTCTTGTAGAAACTTTAATGCCAGACAAAAATTGCCTAAATGTATTGTGTTCTAACTCCACTCTCCTCCCACTTTTGGGAAGCTTGCAATGCAAAGAGAAGATTCCACTGATAGAGAAATCACAGGAAACAGTGATTGGGGGTTGGGAAAACATTTGGGATTTAAAAAAAAACCTCATAACTCCAAACTCTCACTGGATTTCTTCTTTGATTTCAAAAGAAATAATTAGATATTTTTGTCAGTTCCTGTCCAGAGAACCATTAAATGATCAAACTCAATATGGAAACAATTTTACAAAGAGATGCTCAACAATCCAGTAACAGTTTGGCAATGTTTTCCAGAAACATTGCAAGGTGACAGCAGGTCAAAGACAGGCTACCAGGCTACACAGACCACTGGTCAAAGCAAGTATGGAAATTTCTATCATCCTTTGCTATCAATAATCTGCTGAGCCAGAAGTCCCTTAATCCACTGCTTTCCAGGTTTGAGTAAGTGGCCCCTTTGTTATGATGCTCTGGTTTTGCGATCCACTCACTGGTTTCATTGTCTTTATTTGGCCACAGCAACTCCTGCAGGATGTAGGTAATGAGCTGCTGTTTGGAAAATAATCCTTTGTACAGCATAAGTTGCAGGTGATGTAAGCAAGGCAGAAGCATTTGGAATAATTTATAAAGCATTAAGGACATGACTTATTCAATGTTTGGGTTTAAAAGTAATAGCTTAATAGAAATCTGATGAAATCATTCATATTTCATGGGGAAATAGTGGCTTAATAGGGTCATTGTCAAAGGAAAATGCATTCTAAATCCTCCCACTTATATATCTTCTGCAGTTCACCTTACTTTTGAGTTTGGTGGCTCCTGTTATGAATTAGAGGCTAGGGAACAATGCTCAGAATATTTTGAAGTCTTTTTTCGAGCACAGTGGTTTTGCATATCATCTGTCTCTTTGGAGCTCCATCTGTGATCTGTGACATAAGCAATTTTGCCTGTCAGCTTCTCTTCTAGATCAATGACAATGAATACATCAGAAGTTAAACTTCTTTCTTATTTCATTTTTCATTCAAGACTTATTCTAGTCGCCCATGCTCTTCATCATATAGCTCAAAAAGGAAGCAAACGTGGTTGTCACTTTATACAGTTCTGCAACAAAAATGGTGAGGAGGACATTCAGGATTAGAGTGCTTCTAGTGCAGGATGAGTACACAAAAAAAAATTAAATGCACAGAAGTCCACCATTCACACACACCTTGTATACTACACTTTGGCCCTTGTGCATTGGAGGTAAAAGTCACCTTCATGAACAAAGACATTTTAAGGATTAGGCATCATTCCAGTGCCTCTTTCATAGTCAAATGGGTTCATGTGTGTTGATACAGGAATATCACCATTGCTGCATGAGGAAAAGGAAATAGAGACCACAATACAATTGGGTTTGACATCCACGTAGGAAGGGAAACAAGAAGAAAATCTACCATAGTAGCCTTTAACTTTAAGAGGGAGATTATACCAAAATGAGAAAACTAGACAGACAGAAGTTAAAAGGGTCCCCAAAGGAAGTGAAGAACTTGCAAGAGTGGAAATTGTTTAAGAACACCCTATTGGAGGCATTGAGCAAATGAATACTGCAAATCAAAGGCAGAAAGGAAGAAAGGAAGAAAACTTTAATTGCGAAGTTGCAGAAAAAAAGGCTTTTTTCAAAAAGTGGAAGTCAAATCCTAATGAAGAAAATAAAATAAAAAAAGCATAAACTCTTGCATGTCAAGTATAAAACTGTAGTAAGACAATCTAAGAAAGAATTTGAAAAGAAACTTGCTAGAGATATAAAAGGTAACTCTGTGTGCATGTGTGTGTGCACGAGTGTGTGTGTAAAGTACATTAGAAGGTGAAGACCTGCCAGGGAGTTAGTTGGGCCTTTGGATGATCAGAGTATAAATGGGGTGTTAAAGGTTGACGGCCATTGCTGAGAAACAAAATGCATTCTTTGCATCTGTATTCACTGTGGAAGGTGTTAGAGAGATTCCCTTACCAAATCTACTCTTCTGTAAGGACAAGTTAGTGAAGCTGACCCAAACTGAGGTTTCAATATATGATGTCATAGAGGAAATTGATAAAAAAAAAAAAAAAAGTAGCAGTTCACCAGGACCTGATGGCGTTCACCCTCGGATCCTGAAGGAGCTCAGATTGGAAATTGCTGAATGCTAAACTGTAGATGCAACCTATAGTGAAAAAAACAGCCTCAGTACCAGAGGACTGGAAGGTTGCCAACAAGACTCCCATATTTAGAAAAAAATCTCTGGAGGGAATGCAGGAAACTACAAGCCAGTAAGCCTAACTTCTGCTCCTGGAAAACTAGTAGAAACATTAATTAATTAAAAAAAAAAAAAGCTTTGTTCAGCACATGGATAAACATGATTTGCTGGCAAGGAATCAACATGGCTTTGTCAAAGAGAAATCATGCCTCATCAAATGATTGGAGTTCTTTGAGGGTGTTCAGCATGTAAGTGGATTGTGGTGACCCAGTTGAAATAGTATATGTGGGCTTTGACAAGATCCCTTATCAGAGGCTCTGACCAAAGTTAGCTAGTTACGAGATTACAGGGAACATCAACCCATGGATTAGAAATTGGCTTAAAGATAGAAAGCAAAGAGTGCGTATAAATGGTCAGTTTTGGGGATGAAAAGAAGTAAACAGTAGAGTCTCCCAGGGGTCTATGTTGGAACCAGTGCTGTTTAACATATTAATAAATGTTCTGGAAAAGGTGAGTAGTGAGGTGGCCAGATTTGGGGATGACACAAAATTATTCAAAGTAGTAAAGACCAAAGTGGATTGTGAGGAATTACAGAAGAATTTAGCACTATTGAGTGAATGTGCAACTAAATGGCAGATGAAATCCAATGTAGATAAATACAAAGTGATGCCCATGAGCAAAATTAACCCAAACTATACCTACACTATGATGGGCTCTATGCTAGCTGTTACCACACAGGAAAGAGATCTGGGAGTCATTGCTAACTGTTTGCCAAAAAACATTAGCCCAGTGCTCATCAGCTATCAAAAAAGCAAACAAAATGTGATGAATTATTATAAAGAGTATTGTAAACAAAACGGAAAGAATCATTATGCCCCTTTATAAATCCATAGTGTGTGCCCAGCTTGAATAGTACACCTAGTTGTGGTTACCACACTCTAAATGGTGAAGAGAACGTAACTAGGGATTTATTATTTATCATCTCTCACAAAACAGGAACTACAGGGTCACAAAATTAAGTGTAACACTAACAAAAGGAAGTTCTTTTTCATATAGCGCGGGCATCTACATAAGACGCTTACTGCTGAGTTGCCTAATTAGCTTTGCAGTAACGCATCGCCATCTATAAGAGTGGTGTTATTCGGCCGGAGTAAACTAATTCCATAGGATAGTACTTTCCAACACAAGTACTATTCTATGGCAGAGTTATTTACTTTACTGCAATGCATATGTAGGTGGTGACAGGGGCTGGCAGGGGCCCAAGGGTGCTACAGTGCAGGGCTGCCTACTTGCCAGCCCCACACTGAAGCACCTTCTTCCCCAGCCAGCCCCTCCACAGCACATTAAGCCAGGGAGAAGCAGCCCTGGACTGGCAGGCTGACTCCTCAGTTCCCTTGCCAGATGGGGCTATGCTGCTCTGGCTCAACATGCTGTGGTCCTGGGTGCATGTGTAAATGCTATGCCCAGAAGCAATGAACACCAGCACAAACTGCACTGGAGTTTATTGTGTTGAACTAATTAATGCATAGATGTGCCTAGAGTGTAATTAAAGTGTGAAACTCATTGCCACCAGATGTTGTGGAAGCTGACAAGTTTAGCCAGATTCAAAAAGGGATCAGACAGATTCTTAAAAGGACAGGTGCATCAGTAGCTACTGAGCATGGGAGTTAGGGATACAGCCTCTGAATCAGCCCTTCCTTGACCTTAAATGCTGGAGGCTGCAAGTGAGAGAGGAACACTAGAAAAAACCTTGTTTGTACACAATTCACTTTCCATTTCAGCAGTCACTGTCTGCTATGTGTGACACAGGAAACTGGGCACAATGGGGTCATGCTCTGACCCAGAAAATGGCAGTTCTTGTGTTCTTATGCTTCCTGTATATTAAATTAACTACTGTATTCAAAAGGGTCAAAAACAGCATGGGTAAGCTATAAACATTTCTTATTCCAACTAGCAAAGACTTAAACTAGAAACTATCACTGTGTTTGTGTACTTTCTCCTTTCTTCCCTAAGATTGTGAGCTAGACCCTCTCTTGCACTGAGGTATATTGGGATGAAAAAGATGATTGTAAGGGACCTATTTAGAGCTCCCAAATTCTCAGCCTGTTATGGCTTAGCTATGTCAATTTATTATGGCAACAGAGTATATAGCTGCTATATTTGACATGAGGGAGAAAAGATTTATTCTACCCCCTTCTATGCGTTCCCTTCTTTTCTACTCTGGATTTGAAGGAGATCAGTATATTAAGCAGCTCTTTTCAAATTGCATTTCAGAATTCCGCTCCACTGTGAGAATTGTCATCTAACCAGAAGTAGACAAATTATAATCCCAGATGTGTTGCAGAGAGAATAAAATTGAGACTGAAATTCTGGTTCCATAGCTTTAATGATTAGAGGAAGCGCAAGAAAACCCCTATAATTATAAAGTCATGTTTAGCTTTTCATTTTGATTTATTTTAAATATGTATTTGCAATGCTTTTCATATCTGGTATTGCAAAGTGACAGTTAGGAAGTTGTCTAATGACTTAGCAGTCTCCTTCATATGTGGAGATGTAATGTTGTATGAAAAAAAAGAAGCCCCTAAACTTAATGAGTTTAGTAAGACAGTGTGTATTTTGTTAGACTTCTGAACTGGAAATAAAAGGAGATAAAATGGGTTAAAAACATTTAGTAGAAGGATGCTAAAACATTCTAAAAGGGTAGAAGTTTGGATATTTGGCTTTAGAAATCTCTGTTATATTAGAGATACAGATATTACAAGGAATTGTATCTTTATAGAAAAGTAATGTTCTAAAATCAGATTAGAGAACAAATGCCACTAATAATAGTAGGACCTAATTAATTTTCATTGTGAGAGCAAATTGATTGCCTTACTAAATAATAACTGAGCCACCAAGAGGTGATGCTGTTTTAGATATAGCAGCCGGATCTACGTGAGACACTGCTGCATAGTTGTTACTGCATAATCATTTAGCACTTACATACACAAGTACTAAATAACTGCTCAGTAACCAGCGTTACTGCACAGTAACATCCTCAAATGGTTTTTTGATGACACTGGGCAAGTCTAAATGAGATGCTTACTGTGCTTTAGCCTAATAACACTGTGCAGTAGTGTGGCAGTCAAAACCCATGCTAATAGCCTACTGCACAGTGTTATTAGACTCATGGCAGTAACCATCACAAAAAAAAAGTTCATCCGCACTATTGTGCAATAACTGCAGTTTCCATGCATTCAGTTACTACTTTGTTTAACATGTACTAAACTAAATGTGCAATATCTAAGGCACATTAATGAATATGTAGATGCACCCACTGACTTTGCAGTAGTTCATTACTACTGCGTAGCAGCATTGTGTCATGCTTCATGCTACGTGATGCTACTGCAGAGTGGTAATGAGCTACTGCACAGTCACCATCTCATGTAGATGCAAAAACTTGTTAAAAAATAACTGCAGATTGAGCACCGGTTCCGCTTAAACTGAATGGAAGGATAAAACAAAATAGGTCCATTAAATAAGATATTCAATTTCAGTGAGGACAAACTGAGAAATTATGGAAACTAGTCAGTGAAGTCCACCAAAATGCAGCTATAAAGGGTTAAAAGTTGAGGAGTCCTAGAAACTCTGAATAAATGCTGCAAAACTATTTGGAATTAGCATTGGCTACTGCACAGTTGGTGTCACTAAAAAGTCACATGCCATCGCTACTGTTCAGTAGCACTAGTTACTGCACATTGATTAAGTACTTGGTTACTAAACTTAATGTGTAGTAATTGCAGCACATTAATGAATGTGTAGACACACCCAGTAAACCTCTCTTGGAAACGTATCTACTTGTGCTCCCTGTTGGGACCAAATCTTCTCCCAAAGGGAGCAGCCTGATACAGAGCTGCTCCTAGCCTGCTTTGGCCCCCTGCAGCTGCCACAGGGAACTCCAGGCTTCCCTGGGGTACTAACTTGGGGGCTGGCAGTGAGCACAGGGGCCATGAGCATGGAGCCAGGAGAGTTCTAATGGCTGCAGTGGCAGCTGTCTCCTTGCCCTGTACACATTGGGAGAGCTCTTGATGTGCACAGGGCCAGGAGACATCTGTTGCTGCAGAGCTCTCCCAGCCCCCTACACATGGGGACAAGTCCTGCACCCAGTGGGACTTCCCTGTGCAGCCAAGGGCTGGTCAAGAGCTGTACTGCTTCTGGGGCAGCTTCCAGCTGTGTGGGATTTTCCTGAACAGCCTGGGGCTGGCCAGGAACTGTCCTCCTTCTGGGACAGATCCCAGCCAGCTCCAGGCTTTGCAGGGATTTCCCTATGCAACCTAGGGCTGGCTAGGAGCTGCCCCAGAATTAGGAAACTTCTTGGCCAGCCTCTGGCTGCACAGGGAACCATGGAGATCCTGAGTCCCAGTGCTGCTCGACTCCTGGCTCCTGCGAGCCGCACCAGAACAGGCGGGGACAGAGAGCTACCCTGTCTGGGTGCTGCTGGGCTCCCAGCTTCTGGGGGAACCAGGAGCTTAGTAGTGCCAGGACTGGGGGAGTTCCCCATCACCTGTGGCTCCCCAGAAAATATGCTCCCAGTCAGTGTCTACACATGTGCTACTGAAAAGTATGTACTGCATTCCCAGCCAGTATCTACTGTTCACTTAGTTTACTACCTGTATTTACAGGTAGTATCTAACTGCACAGTAGACTAATCTACTGCATAGCAAAGTGTCACTGTCTACATGTGTGCACCATTTACTGTACAGTAAATCAGTCTAAAGTGTCTCGTGTAGACACACCCGCAATGTAAGTTTTCAGTGCCTTGAAAAACTGCTTTATCTGTCACATAGATTCTTGCCCTTTTCTTTTGTTGGATCAACAGTATTGTGTTTTGCATAGTGAATGCTTCAGGTATCCCTAGAATCCAGCTTTAATAGAATCAGCTTCTACTTTGGTGTCACAATACTGCCTTAGCCTGTACAATGTTAGGAAAAAAGGGCTTTCATGTCTTCCCTTTGGTTTCACAGCATTGATAATGCTCTCTGAAGTTCATCCAAACCATACTGAGTAGCTGAAGAGAAAAGGGAATATTTCATTTTATATTTTTAACAGGGAAAGAATTTGGAATTTATTAGTGTGTTACAACAGTAATGCTCCTGTAAATATATCCTTGTTATTAACCACATTGCAGAGAGAAGTAGGTCTTTAATATTTAGTTGACCTCTTTCCAGTCATACATATCTGCAACTGGTTTCCCAGTAGAATGACAGTCCCTAGACGCTTAGATTTGTTTTATTATTATTTATTACTGAATTTTAGTACTTACTAGAGCAATAGAACATTCATAAAACTTGCACATATTTTAGAACAGAAATGTGTAAGGAAAACCTGTATAATCCTGTTACTAATAACTTGTAGATATTTTACATAGTGTTTTCATTAGAACTGAAAGATCCCAAAGAAGTATGGGCCAGAGCCACAGGTACTACAAAGCAGTAGATATTAACTAGCCAAGACTTATGTATATATAATACTCTGAAAAAACCTTCTTGTTGGACTGAAATATTTACCAGATACTGATAGTGTTTTGCCAATATCCTCCATATAAATTGTATAACTGTGCATATCATCCAAGCTAATAACATTTCCATTAAAAAAGATACTTGTATGTTTAATAGAGATGGACAGCTTCATTTTGCCTGATCCAGAGCCATTTCAAATGCAGTGTGATTGAACTGAAAGCTAAAAATACTGAGTTTAAATTCTACTTAGTAGTAAACTTGTTTTTTTCCTTTTCTACTTTTAAAAAAGTAGAAAGGAACAGAATGAATCTAAGAAGGGTAAGTTTTTCTACCATGGTAACAAAGCAGGGAGAATTCTCCCTGGTTATATGAATGTGTGTATGAAGTGTATATCTACTGGGCCCAGTGTCAAGTCTCTCATGCACCTGGACCGGCCAACTCCTTCTAGGACCTTCCAGCCTCCCTCCGCAGATCTATCAGTACCCCTGATCCCACCAGCTCCTCTCACCCTTCTGTGTTACTTACCTTGGGTTGTCTGTACCACTTTCAGCAGTAGCAAATGCCTGCATACACTGCTCCTAGTTTAGATTTAGTTGGCTTGCTTTAAGCTGCCTAAATCTAAAAAAGGCCCCACAAATGCTTGATCCTACCCTATGATTCCATTAGAACTTTAAACACTTCATTTTTCTTAAGAAAATAATCCAAATGCCATTACATTCTACCTGCTCCACAACTGTGGAATATTGTTTTACAGGACACATACAGTTGGATGTGAGATAGACCCACTCAGAGTTTGCTTGACTGCTTATCCCTAACTATTGACTCTTGCTCATGACAGGATGAAGATCTACTTATATTCCTTTCTGGCCTTTTTTCCCTATATTGTATGACTAAAAAAGGTATTCTTTTATACTTTCCCCATGTCTTTATTCAGGCATCTTGGGAATCTCTGCAATTAAAATGTTGATTCTTTATGACAAAACTTTGTTAATTCCTAAGAGTGCTAAAGGCAAAAAGTGGAAGTGTGGTAATTTTAAATTGCTGATTTTTTTTTTTTCAGTGGGAGAAAGAATTAAGGATTTTGGTCTTTTTTTTAAAATGAATTAAGATGAGATAATAATAGCCTATAGTCACGAGAACAAAATCCTTCTTTTCAATTTCTTTTTCACAGTTAGCTCCTTTACCTACTTGCTCATCATTTGTCCAGTTAAATGCTATTACTTAATATACTAAGGAGGTAGGAAAACAAGACAGGATTTTTTTTTTTCATTCTTAGCAATAATCTTAGAGCCAGATGTGGCCTGACTGTACGAAGAAAGTTGAAAGTGTCTTATTACTAAAGGTATGCTGCGCATTGAAGTAATCTTTGTTTCAAGGCTACATTGTCTTGCTGCAAGTCAGTTTTAATAAACTCTCTAGCTTTTGAAACTGAAATTGAATAGGTAAATCTGTGGGGTGTCTATCATTAGTGGATCAAAACCTTGGAGGACTTTGCTATTTATAGTTATTTTACTGTAAGAAGAAGGAACCTTCTCAGCAATTTCTGCAACATGTATCTAATGGAAATTCATTACAATACAATGAATATAATACATTATTCATATGAGGTCATATGGAATTTTGCAGTATAATCTTTCTTCTGTATCTGCTGGGGCATGGTCCATTTTGTGCAGATATACCAATAGTTATGAAATTAAACTAAAAACAGGAGAATCAAATACATACCATGAGCAATTTGCTATCAATCATGGTGTTTTATCACTATTCTTTCCTTTACTCTCTCGACTCCTATTTTATTTATCTTAACTTTTCTCTAATACCCATCCCCATGCATTATCCATGGTTATCAGATTACAAGTACTATTGAATACAGTTGAGTTTTTTATTTGCTGCCTAAAGGATATGGGGTATACTGAAACCAGCAATACATTTTCCTGTCCCATTGAAACAGTGGCAAAATTCCATCGGTTGATTTCATTGGGTAATTTTTTGAACCATAGATCATAGAGGATGTGCTTTGCCCCATATTTGATTTAGCTGAGGAATACAGAAGGAAGAACTACTTTAAACTAAATGAGGCAGTACAATAGATAACATCGAACAAATGACAAGCAAAATAAATTACATGCTGTCTTCTTGAAGAGTTATTTTTTTCCATTTTTTATTAGCACAAAACTCCTCCCCTCTACTGACCAAGCAAACACACGTCCAATCCCACTCCTATCAAAGTCAATAGCAAAACTTCTATTGATTTTAATAAGAAAAGCTCAAACAACCATACTTGTATGGTTAGCAACATGTCATTAAACATGATACCTGCTAGAGTGATGCCAATACCATTTTTTCTAGCTCCTGCAACTGTAACCTAGCTTGCAAAATTCAACTGTTCCACAGGCAGCATATAAGCTTTCTGTAAAATTATTTTAAAAACTTTTTCCTAATTTTAAAGCCTAGTTATATTATGGAATATCCATCTAGTTTATAATAAAGTCCTGTGTATGTTTTCTAAGGAAATACTTTTAGTCAGACACTAGCAGAACTCTGTGTAAGCATAGTTGGTTATATGATTTTCCTCATTGGCAAGGGTCAGGCCTTAAAGTTTTGTATGTAGAAATAATATATTTTACAGTGTCCAAAAGTTGGGGTTTTTTAAGTTTAAAAATTACAATAGAAAATTTACAAACAATTCCATTTATATTAAGGTTATTTTGGTGACATTCATTTTGTGTCTCAAAGAATGAATGTTTGAATGAGTCCTTATTTCATTCATATTTAAAATATTCTGTTTCAGGTCACTGTGTACTTGTCCTATGGGAAGATAATTAAAACCTTAAGCCAAGTGATTTTAGAAAAGAAATCTACCACAATGGTCGGCGATATTTAAAGCTGTTTCTTTGGTAATCAAGGTTATATGTTAATCTAAAATATGACAAAAAAAAACCAATTTGGTTGTTCAGATTCCCTTTAAAGCAATAAGACACTATCCAGAATTTTTCTTACTGCTAGTGTTATGGCCATTAAAACAATAGCATTTAGAATGATTAACTGTTTTGATGTCTTTGCTACTCAATGAACAATATGTATATTGATATAATAGATAACTAATCAGATATTTTCACCGTTAAATTCTAAATATATTAGCCAGTTTCTCCACTTGTATAAATCCACTGACTTGAGCAGAGATCTGAAGAGTCACATAAGGTACATACTACAGACATCACTCCATTTTTGTCTCTGAGTCTTTCTTCATCTGTATAGGGTTCATTGATTTTGTATGAAAGCAAGACATTTCCTGTTGTGTTTCACTGAAGTCAAATATCCTGATATTGTATAGCTCAGCTGGGTGAGTGACTATCTATGGACTTGGAGGGACCTGGGCTCAATCACAAGTGAGGGCAGTGGGTTTCTGCTTATTGTTTCTAGTTGTAGAGTGATGCTGAGGCCCACACAGCCTCCTATCCAAAGGAGTTACTGGGGGTAAAGGTGGTTGGAGTGTGGTGCTGCCTATATCACCTCCGTCTCATGTCACAGTTAAAGAAACAGTAGAGCCCTGCCTAAGTGGTCTGTAAACAGGACACCTTAACCTTTTAAAGTCAAGTATATTCAAAGATGTCATTCCTCATACCTGTTAATGGTAATAATGTCCCTGCGAAGTATCTTCACATTTTTCAAATGTATACTTATTTGAATCAAATGCTCTCTACTTCTGTGGGACTTTTCTTTTAGGCAATCCATGTATATTTGGGGTAACCCTAATTTAATATAAATCTTTGGTTAATTTCTCTAGCTAAAAAGAAATTTCCCTTTTGAAAAGTTGAGGTAAAGGGGCAAATTCAAAAGTGATGTGGAAAGGTCAAGCAAGTTGAATTCCTTTTGGTCCATTCTTCATCTCCTCTATCCTTATTTAACTCCTTTGGTTTCACTAGATTACACAGAAGTTGTACTTAATTCACAATGAGAAGGGGGAATGATTCACAAATATATTGACTTCAAACATCTGTTTAGTAGGAGCTCTATTATACCGGTATCAGCAATTTTATAACTATTATACTGGCATCTAATTATACTGATATAAACTTTTAATATAATGGTTATATCTTCCATTACTGAAGCACAACTATTGTGACTTTAATAGTATTTCAATCCAGGTTAAAGTTATACTGATACAGATAGATCACTTATATCGCTCTTGGCTATTGTTAAAAGTGCTATCAAAAATGCCGTTGGTACATGGAATAAGTTTTAAATGGTCATAGGCTGACTTAAAGAGGGGAATTATAAGTAAGGAAGGAATAATTGATTTAAAAATACCATGGGCCTTTAGAACAAAGAATGTGACATACTGGAGAAGTTAATGCAGCAGCTGTCATCATACTGAGATGGAAGGTGACCTCTTGCAGAAAGGAGGTGCCCCTGGAGTTGTCTGGCTGACACCACATCAGAGCTGTCAACTTAAATATTCCATAGTTCAAATAGATGTAGATCATGGCACACAGTCAAAACTTAGCTGGGAATGTGTAAGATTATACCCTGAGTCTTTTCAAATATGACGATTTGTATTCTTGTTTTTAAGGTTGTCCACACACAAGTGACATTTTGTAGTCAACAGAAGGTGTTCTTTTGAGGCACAGTGATGATACTACCCGGAGTCCCACTAGTTGCCAAAGTGGTATCAAGCATGTCACTTTAAATCAATTTTAGTTGATAAATCAGTGGAACTCACAGATCTTGCAAGTCTGAGACATACAAGAGGAAATGTGGCCACCTCTCTTTTGTATGCATTTTCCTCTTTCCATTATGTTTGACTTTTTGATTCCAAGTTGTGTTATACATGGTTAACTTAAGGCTGCAGAATGGTGTGGTGAGACTCCACTGGTAGATAGGACAGGCACAAAAATATGTGGAAAAATTGAAATTATAAGCTTGAATGGGTAGCTTGTAGCTGAGACTTGGATTGTAAATTAAGATGCGGAGAGAGGAGCTCTTCAGAATTATATCTTTGTATAGTAAAGCAAATGAGTTACCTCACACAAGACACCTTATGAAGGGAACAGTAGATATAGATCTACCCGTGCAAAGGAACACCATAATCACTGTGGATATTTTTACATACGTTAGATTTGTTTGTAATAGTTTTCAAAGTGAATCATTTATGTTATTTTAGGGCAAGCTTGATTAGATTTACAGAAATGAAAAATTGATGTAATGGATAAAGGACTTATGTAAAATGTATAAGGTGCTGTTAGGGAGTGAAAATATGCCCCACCTACTGTCTCCTACTCTCCACATGTTGAACACTTAGAAATGTCATATAGCCATATTTAGTCTATACCCAGATGTAGCCACCCTGCCCCTCAGACTCTTCCTCTTGGTTGAGTTCATTAGAGTTCATGATATTTTGTCAGCATGTGGAATGCATAAGAGAATGATTTAATAGATGGATTATGTTTCATGATGGGTTTTCCTTATGCCATCTGACATGGTATAAAAATGCCTTTTTTTTCTTTAGCATTTACATAGAAAGAAAGAAGTTTGTTGTAAGTGATGAACAACAGTGAAAGAGACTATTCAAATTACAAATGAAAAATTATTGCTCTAGTCTATCCAAATATGTTGAGAATTTTGCAAAACATGAATGAATTAGAGCTCACAATGCTGCTGAAAAGAAAATTGCTTCTTTACAATATGTTTCATAAAAGGTTTAATCTACATTGTGAACCCAAGATCACACAGGGAATTTGATGCAGAGCTAAGAAAATAATTTAGATCTCCAGACTCTGAAACGTTAACAAGATTATATTTCCTCTCCTTCATCCCCCTCTTATTTACTAGCAGGTTACATGACCTTGCTGTCAGCCTGAGAGTTAAATTGTAGGTACTTACTGATCTGCCCTGTGCTGGCCTGTATCAGCAGTACACCATAGATGTCCATGTGCTAACTAAACTCCAGTAGCTGACCCAGACACTGTAGAATCAGGATGGGGCAATAGTACATCTACAGTATAGTCTCTGGATTACTCTTGTGGTACAGTCCAGGTTTCAGTGTAACCAGCAGGAGTTTTACCCTTGATTTTCTTGAAGTCATGATTCTACTCATAGTCCATGAAACCTGTGCAGGGGTCTGGCTCCTCCTCCACCTTCTTGTCTTTCAGCCAGAATGTCTGTGGTGAAATGAAATTGTGCTGCAGGTGCTTCTATTGAGAGGAAGACTTTACTAGTCTCTGGGGAAATTAACAGGCCAAATATTCTCAAATCAATAGCTGATTGAAGTTTAGAAAGATTTTTCCTTTTACAAGGTAAATTCTTACCAGCAAAGAAGGATTGATTTTGCAATGCAATACAAACTAATGCGATTAAAAATGAAATTTTAATTTTTTTAATGTATCTTTAAAATTCAAAGATGAAGTAGTGGAGACACTGCAACCACACTTATGCTATTACATCTATTAACAAAATGAGAAATAAAAAATTGTTTTAAAAATGAAACTATCTATTTTGCCTAACTAATCAGGAGCCATCCCCAGAATACATGATGTACAGAACTCATTTCCATGGGGAATTATTGGGAATTTACAGAGCAAACTTGGCACACAGCAAGAGGCATAAAAATAACTAACAAGATTAATCATAGTTTAATAATGAGAAAATGGAATACTTCTAAGCTGAGGTTTCTTTCCAATATGGAGATGGTTTAATTTTTCAGTAACATGTTATCTACACATATTGAGTTCATCTTTGTGCCATTTACATCTTAATAACATAGGAGTCTTAGCTTTCAAATCACAACCCCCCCCCCCCCCCCACAGTTTATATGAGGCTACCAATATTTTTCAATTTAAAGGAAACTGAAACATGACTGCCTCGTTTTTCAAGCCCTCAACGTTAGATGATAAAAGGTAAGCATATCACCACCTGACGGGAGTTTCAGTAGGAGTTTGAGCAGAGAGTTCAATGGGGAGTTTGTCTGGTCACTTTCTTACCCGTCCTTCACTTTTAGCTTGCTGAGTGGAAGCAAATGAAGGAAGAAGGATGAAGAAGTATTTTTTTCAGCAAGAGGAAGAAGAAGCTAGCAGGAGGACTAGAAAATATTGCAATACCAAAGCTCCTGCCTCTACCTGTACCTATGAGGGCTCCATCTAGGCATGGACACTAACCACTGATGCTTTCAACCAGGATGTGGTCTGGTTCTGCAGAGACTGAAGTTTGCATATCCCTGACAAGGAGAGCCAGACTGGGGGAATGCTTGCAGAGTGAGAGGTACTTCCTGGTGAATCAGGGCCAGGGAACTGCAGGAGGAGGTGGATAGGTTCAGAAGCATCTCTAAGCATGAGGCCTTCATTTACTTTATGCATTAAGAGACCCCCAACATCATGGTAGAAGGGAAGTTAGAGAAGGCATTGGAAGTCATACACAGGTATTCCAAACGGTAGAAGCTGGCAGTTTGTCACCTCTGACAAGAGACAGTACTCTTATTCTGAACCTGCTGGTGTTCAGCTGGAGAATATATGTGAAGCCCTGGCAGCAGATTAGAAGGAGCCCACTCCAGTGACAGGAGAGGCTAAGCCATGCACTCTTGGAGTGGGGAAGAATTGAGACCACTGTTGCCAAGAGGAAGCAATGAGAGGTGGTGAGTGGAAATCCCCTCTGGTGCAGCACAGAGGCATCCATCTGCTGGAGTGACCTATTGACTTAGGAGGTCTTCTGCCTGCCAGAAGCCTGCATCCAAGAACAAAAAGTTTCCATGGCATGCCAAAACTCATCCAGACCTCTGACTGCTATCTCATTCCATTCAAGTATACACTAATAATACTGGAAGGGGTGATCTTGAGCAGATCAAAAGTGACCAGATGGCTTTGGGTACAAGGATGAAGGGGCCAGGAACCCAGCTGGTGTTCTCATCAATCCTTCCAGTCAAGGGTAAAAGCTTAGGTAGGAGCAGAAACATCATGGATATCAATACGTGATTGAATAGATGGTGTCACCTGCTACACTTTGACTTCTTTAACCATGGGGTAGTGTTCCAGGAAGATAGACTTCTGAGAAGAGATGGGGTCTACCTGACTAAGAAGGAAAGAAGGTCTTCACATCCAGGCTTGATGATCTAGTGAGGAAGTCTTTAAAATAGGTTCATCAGAGGATGGTAAGTAAAGAGCATGAGAACCTAGTAAGGTGAAGCAATAATGGAAGTCTGAGCAGTGTTCTCAGGGAGGAGATAAGACAATCAATTAGATTTCTGAAAAGCTTATATACTAATGTGAGCAGCCTGGAAAGCAAACAGGAAGAACTGGAAGTCCTCATACAATCATATAATTATGATGTAGTTGGGATTACAGAGATGTAATGAGATAGTTCATATGTTTCAGGTGTGGTAATGGATGGGTATAACTTATTCAGGAAAAAATAGTCAAGGGGAAAAAAGAGGATGTTGCTTTAGATAGATAGATAGATAGATAGATAGATAGATAGATAGATAGATAGATAGATAGATAGATAGATAGATAGATAGATAGATAGATAGATAGATAGATAGATAGATAAAAGCAATACAAATGTGTTCTGAGATGCAGTGTAAAGTGAAGTGATAGGTACACCCATTGAATGCCTACAGGTAAAGGTCAGAGGGGAGAGCAACAGGAGGAATGTCATGGTGGGGATCTGCTGTGGGCTACTAAAAAGGAAGAAGGAGGTGGAAAAGGTCTTCTTTAAACAATGGTTGGAATCTTGCAACCTGCAATATTTTAAGTATCAGGGAAGGAAATGTAGCAGTGAACAAGCAATCTAGCAAACTTATGGAGTGTGCTGGGAATAATTTTTGATACGGTGGAAGTTCTTCTCAACTTGCTGCTCACAACCAGGGAGAACTGTTTGAGAATATGAAGGCAGAAGTTAACTTGGGAGACAGGGGCATGTCTACACATACATTTGGTGCAGAACCACTAAATGGTCCCTGGCAGGCGTGTACATGTTCAGGGAAGCAGGACTAGTTTTGCTGCCAATGTCAGGTCCCGCTGCTGGGGCCCTGCAGTGGTTCTCTGCCATCACTGGGCATGGAGCTCTAGGCTCTCCTGGGTGCTAGCCCAGTATTTGCAAGGGAGTACCAAGCCAGGAGACAGCTGGCTCTGGGCTGGGACATTACATCTTGCACCTGGGGGCTGCCTGCTGCTGGGGTGGAGACTGTCTCCCTGCCCTGGCAGCAGAGACCTCCAAGCCCCCTGCTCTGAGGTTGTGATTGGGGAGTGGGGGAATGGGAGACCACTATCTTTCAACCCCAACTCCACAACTGCAGAACTGGGGCTGGGTGATAAGGTGTGGAGTTGGTGCTAGGAGCTCCCTGCTGGTGGGAGTGCGGAGTTTGTTCCCCACACAGCTCCACACTGCAGGGCTGAGCAGGGAAGAAGCTCCCCAGCCCTTATTTAATGCTGAAGGCAATTTAGTTATAGATGATACAGACAAAGCTGAAGTATCTTAATGCCTTTTTTTCTTCAGTCTTCAAAAATAGGGACAGCTATCAGATGATGATTGCTGTTGGCAGCAAAGATGGGGAAGTAGACAAACAGCCTAGCATAGTAGAAAAATACATTCAGGATTAATTAGAGGAGCTAGATATTTCAAGTTGGCAGAGCCAGATGGTATATGCCCTAGGATACTCAAGAAATTGGATGAGGTAGTTTCAGAGCCATTGGCTATCCTCTTTGAAAACTCATGGAGGTTGGATGAGGTCAGGGATGATTAGAAAATGGCAAATGTAGTGCCCATTTTTCAGAAAGGGAAGAAAGAAGATCTGGAAAATTACAGAACAAAAGATAATCATGCAGCAATGGGACTGTGGGGTAACATCATTTACTGTGCAGTCATTTAGTACTTGCTTAAGTAATGGTGTTACTGCTTAAGCAAATACTAAATGACTGCACAGTAAATGGTGTTTCTGCAAAGCTTAACCAAGTACTAAATGACTGCACAGTAACAACTGCTCAGTCCACCACACATGTAGATGCTCCCACATAGTCTTCAATGGCTCAATGTCTAGTTGGGAAGAGTTATCAGGTGGGTTCTATCCTGGACCTACTATTATTCAACATCTGTATTAATTATTTGAATTATATGATTGAGGGCAAATTTGCAGATGACTCTAATTTGGAGAATACAGCTAGGATCTACAATGACCTGGATAGACTGGATGAATGGACCACAATCAAAAAGATGAAATTCAACAAGGACATGTGCAAAAATCCTGTACTTAGGATGGAATAATTCTATGTGCAAATAGAGATTGGGGAATGATTGGCTAGGCTTCAATGCTGCAGAGAAGGATCTGGGTGCTACAGCAGATCATAAGCTGAATATGAGCCAATAGTGTGGTCTTCTTACAAAAAAGGCCAATGGCATACTGAGTTTTATCAACAGAAGTGTCACTTGCAAATCAAGGGAAGTGATGCTTCCACTCTATTCAGCATGCTGAGGCCTCACCTGGAGTACAGCGTCCAGTTTTGGGCCCAACACTTCAAAAAGGATGTGGGCAGACTGGAAAGAATCCTGTACATAACAACAAAATTGTTTAGGGGCCTGGGAAACAAGAGTTTCCCTGACAGAGTTTGGGTTATTTAGTCTGCAGAAGAGAAGGCTGCGGGGAGATTTAGTAACAGTCTTTGGATGCTTGGGGGGCACAGACAGATGGAGGTGGGCTTTTCTCAGTGGCCAGAGGGAACAGAGAACTTGAGCTGCAGCAGTGAAAGTTTAGATTGGAGATTAGGAGAAACTTTCTGACTGTGAGACTAGTCAGGCACTGGAACAGGCTACTTATAGCGATTGTGGAATCTCCGTCCTCAGAAATTTTTAAGAGCAGGTTGGACAGACATCTGGCTGGGAAGGTTTACTCTGGAAGAATCCCACCTTAAGCAGGTGGCAGGACTAGATGACTTTGTGAGCTCCCTTCTAGCCCTAGTTTCCTATGATACTACAAAAATAGAAGTTCAAAGCAGTCATATTGACTATTTCTTCCTCTCTCACAACTAACTGAGATTTTAAAACATTAAAAGATTGGAGGGTTATTTCCCAAAAGGCATAGCACAGACTCCTAATTATGTACATACAGTAATTACTTATACATATATGTATGTACAGTAATTACTTGCAGACCAAAGCAACTTCTTCAAAAAAATCAAATGTGGAAACTGAAAACAAAAATAGTAGCCAAGATGCAGAGGTCTAGAAATGTAGAGCAAACAAAGTTATGAGTGATTTATGGAAGTATATGACTGAATGCAAATACAAACGAAGGTCTCTAGGTGGCTTATCCCCTGGCCTACTTGGTAGTTGTACGTAAAAGTTAAGTCATTTGAGGAACGATTAAGTAAGCAACATAGTACTGCACATGTCCAATGAGTCAGAAGAACTAGACTATTCCAGAAGGACTAAACTTTTTACCTTAATGAGGTAATGACCCACTCTGGAGGTCTGGACATGCACAGTTTGTCATCAGACTTTGTTGCCAAAACTAGTATGGAGCTGACATACCTTTATTACGTTTTTCCTGAAGTGATTGAAGGTGCGATTGGTGTGGGTGATGATTGATAGGAGAGTGACAGCATCTCTGGGAGAGTGATTGGTTGAGTAAGAGATTGGCAGAGGTGGTGTGATGGGAAAAATTAAAAGAAACTTGAATCTGAGAAGTGTGTGTGTGTGTGTGTGTGTGTGGGTGCAAGAGTGCATTGTTCTTGTGGGTCTGTGTCTGAGTACCTAGAGGAAGTATGGGGTTTGATTGGGTTACTATTGTGGTTATGTCTGTATGAAGCTTGGATCTGTATAAATTTTGCCTGGAACTCTGAAGACAGACTTGAGTGGGGAGTTTGAGAGTCTATCTGGGTGTTACCCAAGTCTAGGATCCAGCACAGCAGACCAGTGCCAGTACTAAGTGACCAACACCCCCACGTATGGTAACGTGTCACCCTCCCTGTTATAAGGTGACCAAGTATCCAAGGAGGGGGAATAACTCTTGGGGAAGTGGGATGTTTTGACATAGGTCATTGGAAGCACAGTGCTTGAGCGCTGGTGCCTGCAATCACAACAGCATTGCAAGCTAGCAGACAGAGGGTCTGCTTTCTATATCCTCCTGTCTGTTAAATTTTCTCTTACCATTGTAACATGGCCCTTGTTATTGTTTGTCATTATCACAATACAGTCCTGTGGTTTCCAGTTAATTAATGAGTCTCTTTGTTTTCTGCTAATTAATTTAGCATTAAGGTAGAGCCAGGATGTAGGTTTTGGCTTTAATGAGAGTAAGCCACCACCATTAAATATATTGCTGTGTGCTGAGCTCCAGAGGAGTAACACCCCCAACTTTGCATAATTAACTAATTAAGAGTTCAGCTTCCAACAAAATAGAGAGATCATCAGCAAGCCTTGTCAGAGGACATGCATCCAAAGAGTAACATAATAGCAGGAAGAACAGGCAGTCACCAGGGAAAAAAGAGAAGGTTCCAAGAGTGGCAGAAGACTAAGAATTGAAAAGGCTATGACAAATATAGGACTGCCATGGAAGAGGTAAAAAAGTAGCAGCAGAAGTCGAGGTCAAAGTCCTGGAAAATTTGTATACAACAGACTGCAATTTAAAAAATGTGAAGAGGATATATATTGCAACTTGTAAGGGTTCAAAGAATACTAGAAAGGATGCAGAAAAGTTCCAATAATTTAAGTTTTGGTCAAATTAATAATAGAAAAAGTAGTAGTGGATACCCTTGATAAGATAAAAAAAAAACAAAACAGAAGCTGTAAGAACGAACAGAATACTAATAAAGACCTGGAAAGTACTGAGATGCAAAGGTGTAAATCACCTCGACAAGTTTTTAATAGAAACATGGCTGTGAAAAAAAAATACTGAATATGTAGAGAAGGAACTTTATGGTGCCTGTTTTTATGAACAAATATAATGTACAAAATAGTAGAAATTTTAGAAGCCTAAAGCTCATGAACCATGTCATGAAACTATGAGAAGGATCAGGAAACAACTGAAAAGAGAAGTGTAAATTGTCAGTGATCTGTTGTTTATGCCAGGTAGATCAGTAAATCATATGATGTTTGCAGTAAGACTCTTAACAGAAAAATACAGTGGTAATAGGAAAAAAATATTGACCTGGTATTTTATGACATGGAAAAAGCACATAATTATGTGCCAAGGCAAGTAATATGGCAGGGCATGACATAAAAATGATACCAGAATTCTATGAAAGACTTGTATGATACATGTATACAGGCTGAACACCATGAATTTGTAGCACATGCAGAGAAAATGAGGATTTCCTAGTCAAACCTTATGGTTTATAAAGTATTAAGCCCATTCCTGTTTGTGTTAGTCCTGAATACAAGCACCTGCAAGATTTTGAAGGATGCTCCCTGGTGCATGATGTTTGCAAATGATGTGGTCATGATTACAGAAATCAAAGAACAGATAGAAAGTGACTTGGAGAGATGGGAGAATAAGCTGGAAAGGCACAGTCTGAATGCCAGCAGGGAAATATAGAGTACATTACATGTGTTTTCAGGAAGTAGCAAAATGGATACACTTGATTTTGGATAAATGACACATACTCATCTGTGCACGAATTTAGGTACCTGGCATCCATTCTGCTGGAAAATTAAGAGAAAATTAGGACTAGAATAAATAAATTGTGGATGAAAAAGAGGGATATGAAAAAGTTGTCTGTGACAGCAAAACACCATTTTGTTTGAAGGGAAATAATCTACTGTACAAGACAGTGATAACGCCAGTGCTATTGTATGAATTAGAGCTGGACAATGAACAAACATCAGTTGTCTATGGTAAGGGTGACAAAAATGAAGACGATGAGGTGGATTTACAGAGTCAGCAAGAAACAAGGAGGTGCAGGAATAGGTAAATGTGATATCAACGGAAGAAAAGTTGAGCAAGAGCAGACTGGTTGGCTTGGTATCTAGAAGTCCTATAGGAAAGAAAGATCAGGCCATGAGAATATAGGGTAGGAGGAAGTGAAAAAACTTAAGATGATGTGTATAAATTAAAGTGTATAAAAATAAGGTTTCACAGCATGCAGTGTTTCATAAGAGATGGAAATGGACAAACAGTTATGGAGAACGAGGCCTCAAAAATTGGAACCTCTCCAGTGTAAGCTACACTCAGAAGGTAATTAATGGTTAAAATTCCTGCAGTCATTTTTTAAAAGCTCTGGGAATGGTAATTAAACATATTAAATTGTCTCATTTTCTTTTACAGATAAGTGAGAAGTGAAGTCGCCCACAGTATGTGGCAAAAAAAAAGGGCTGGAAAAATAACCAAGGAAATGAACTCTCTGCAATTATTAAAATTAGACATATTTTCATTTCTATTTGCTTTAGCAATTATTTTCAAAATATAATATTGCATACATACTATTCAAATATACTATCCACCAAAATGCATTTTAGTCTGTTACAAAAGAGAAAAAGTAGCTTAGAAAGGGTGACATAATTATAGAGCATTAAAAATGAGCTTAAAGGTGAATAACAGGGTGGAAAAAGTTAATCTTGATAACAGAAGATCCAATTCAACATTTGACGTGTAACAAAAAGCTATTCACAAATGCCGGACCCACTAAATTGTGGATCCAGGAAAACACGCATGGGCTTGCATAAATAAGCTATGGATATAGAAAGTTAGTTATACTGTACTGGGGTAATGTTAATATGCTTAAGTCAGTCGTAATATGTTCTAGTATTTCATATTTTCTTTTTATTTGTATAGATCTTTGTTCACTTCCATGAATTCTGAGTAGGGATGAAGTCAAGGCATGAAGCAAGCAGTGGCTACAGCATAGGGTAGTAGCAGGGCTAGTCACTGAGTATGTAGGATTGCAGCATTGATGATGGGCAAACCAGATGGAGGGTGACCAGGGCCGTATTGGCCCTAGCTTTCCCTCTTGCCACTGATTTCCATGTCCACCAGGGACCCAGGGCCCTGGATTTTTCTGGCAGAACACTTTCCTACTGGGAATGGCCCCAATGTCTGGTTGCCCACCAGTAGTCCAGTAGGTAGAGGAGAGCTCTATGAACCATATGCTTAAAAATCTTTTTTTTTAACTGATATAGTTCCTTACAGTCTGATACTCTGAAGCTTTTCCTGGACATAAATGATTTGTATAAAGGTTCATATTCAAAGGAGTAGAATTTGTTATTGGCCAGTTGGATACTCTTTCCCATGACATTCTCATTAACAAGGAAATACAGACTATATGAAAGCACTATAAGGTGTATACGTGACTTGTTAGTTCATCATGCTCAATGAGTAATCATCAGTGGCTCAACGTCTAATTGTAAGGAGGTATCAAGTGGAGTTCCTCAGGAATCTGTCCTGGTTCTGTCATTGTTCAATTTCTTCATTAATTATTTGGACAATGGGATAGAGCACACACTTAAGAAACTTGATAAGATAAGCAACAGTCCAGCAGAGGGTAAGGCTACAAACAAATGTTGCCCTTGTGCTGCCAGAAATTTTTTTATGACAGCACAAATTCCAGAGAAATAGACATTCCTTCCCAATGTCACACTCCAATTACCCTAAAATGTTTGCATCACCAAACTCAGAAACAGTTTGTGATGCCCTATAAGGGATAACAACTGTTCATCTGTTGTGCCCCATGGCTATTCTTGGGCAAGTTTATAGATATGTGTCCCAGGAATCCACCTGCAGATTATTCCTGGGAAGCAAGTTTCACTCTGCCACTCCCTGAACCTATGAGGATTCCCCCACTTCCAGGGGATTCCTGAATCACTTGGGAATCCAGGTGAAGTTATTTCATGCTGCCATGCTCCTATCCCATGGCATTTTCCCTCTTGCAGGAGATTCTTCCCACTTGCAAGGGATCCCTGCAGGAGTCTCCGAGGGTGCACATTATGGTCAGGGTGCTGCAGATGCACGTCTTGGTTTGGCACACGGCAGGATCAAGTCCAGCCCTGCAAGATAACAGCCCCAAAAATATCTCTTTCTGCTGATATATCAGATCACCTGTGTGGGAACAGGTGATACTGCAACAAAAATGTCTGTTTGTACCCTGACATAAATTTTTAGAGGTCTGGGCAGAATTATTTATTAGGAAAGCCTGAAAAAAGTAGGGTTATTTTGTCTGGAGTAAAGATGACTGAGTGATTTTATAACGGTGTTGAAATACCTGAAAGGTGATTATAATGAGCATGGAGATAATCTTCTTTGTGTCTGTAGGAAACAGAGTTCAGAACAATGGCTGCAACTGCAGGAGAGAAAATTTAGGTTGGAGAGTAGAAAGAACTTTCTGACTATGATGGTGGTTAAGCACCTGAACAGGTCGCCTAGAGAAATTGTGGAATTTCCATCCTTGGAAGTTTTTAAAAGCAGGTTAGACAGACACCTGGCTGGAATGGTTTAGTTTGGTACAATCCTAGCTTGAGCAGGGGCTGGACTAGATGACCTTGTGAGGTCCCTCCCAGCCTTAATTTCCTAAGTTTACTATGTTCTCCTAGTCTTATAAGCTATACCCAGCTAAAGTAAAAAACTATTGGCCAATTAATTTTTTCTGTATCACTATTATATTCTTCATGGTTAGGTACAGACATTCAGAAAGTTGAAGGTGGAATTGAACTAAGTTAGGTGGTTTTCTTTAAGTGGCATAGTTTTGATCAGTAGCGAACAGAACCCACATTCACCCTTTGGTGCAGGGGTGCAAATCTTAGACTGGGCTCTATCATTTTTAAATCAGTCTTTGTACACTGAACTTTTGTTCTGTTATGGGTATAGACTGGTTTCTGATCACTTATACCAGTAAAAGTATAATGGCCTGAAGTCTGGGAAGGCACTCTTTATTCACTTATCAACTCTGGCCCTTCTTCCTTCTAAACTAAGCTGAAATTTCCAGTATTTTTCATTTGTAGGAAGAAGTAGATTAAGACTCAGTCTTAACATGTGATCATATCTATAACTTTATCTCAGACAATCTTGGGGAAAAAAATATTTTTATAAAAAGACAAATGTGAAACTATTTAATTATATACAGTAAAAAGGATAGAGTCTCATACCTTTCTTCATGACAAACAAGAATCATACTCTAATAACAGTACCATTTATTTAAAGAGACCATAGGAAGAAGAAATGCACTCTGAGGGTGATTAAGGACATAAAAATCTCCCCTTCGTTAAATGTATAAAGTCTCTGAGAACACTTTAAAAGCTTGAAAAATGAAAAAAAATGTATCCATGAAAAATTCTGCAGGTGTTTTCTTTTTATTTGAGGTCTCTTGGGGCATCCTTGCATGTGCTCTGGGTTGGGCAGAGGGGGTGCTTTAATTAGAGCGGCTCTCGGCAACCACTCTAATTCAAATGCCCACAGCTTCTCATGTATTCAAGGTCCCATGCTTCAAAACAGTGGTAGGGGTGCTTTAATTAAAGTTCATTGGACAAACTTTAAATAAAGTGCCTCCACTGCCATTTTGAAATGTGGGGACACTGAATACATGTGATGCTGAGGCTGGTGGAGCATGCTAATTATCATACTCCAGCAGACTCGATTACTCCAGTGTTTCCTGACATTCCAATTAGAATGTGCTGGAGCAGACATTCAGCACATGTATAGATGCCCTTGGATTTTTGAGTTGTTTCTATTGAATTTTAATTGGCTTGTTTAAAATTTCATAGAAAAAAAATCATAAAAACTTGAAGAATTATATAGTCCTTTTCTCCATAAAACCTTACATTTGGGGACAAGTTTGTTCATGATAAAAATACTTTTCAGTGAAAAAGAATTTAGCCATCTATATTTTTCATGTTGTTTAATTGTAATTGCTAATTATGAAAAGCACATAACTTTCTACTTTTGTTTCAGTGAAATTAATTTCAGAATCTGAATTCAGTGTTGCTCCTCTATTTTTATTTGTCTTTATAGGAATATCATACATGGTTTTCAGAAAAGGGATAAAACAATATGATATATTTGCTTTCAAGGATTCATACCACACAAAAAAATCTCTTAGACCTTTAAGAAGCCCACAGGACACTAAAGTATTCATTCAAGTCACCGCGACACAATTTGATGTTTCCCTTTGAGATTTGAGAAAACTAAGATTTTATGTTTTGCAAACATGTATGTGCTATTGATAAACTGTAAGAAGTAAGGGACCTTTGGATCTGATGGCCCTCTGGAGAAATTACTAAAGGAGATTTGTCAATAGGAACGTCAAGAACAGAAGTGGTAGCTTTCTCCATCAAACTCTACCTGAAAATAACTAATAAGGAGACATACTGACACTACATACTTGAATTTCCTACTTAGTACATTTTAGCTTTGTCTGCTTTTCAATTTGTTTTTCCCAGAATACAATGAAGACCAAAGATAATACAGTAGATATTTCATCCTGCCTTGGTTAAAAGGTCTATCCACAATATACCTTCTTCCGAAGAAGAAAATATGTTATACAATTCAGAAATGCTAACGTATTTCATTTATGCAATAGACATAGAACTGTACAATTATATAAAAAGTGGATTGTGACACAGTAAAAATTAGCAGTGCCAGTAGATAGCAGTGTAATGAACAGAAAAATGTACTCTAGAGTAAAAACCAAATATACCAAAGACTAGTATAGATTATTATATATCTTAGACCAAATAGGTGGTCTTCTGGCATAGAGATGACAGTGGAACTCAGAGAATAGGGGTTCATTTCCTGATTCTTCCAGGAATTTTCTAAGATGTTATAGAGTGGTCTATCTTTTCAAATATGTAAACAGTTAAGAGAAATGATCAGGAATTTTTCAACACAGCTTTTGTTTTCATCTGAGGATTTGTCAGCATCAAAATGTTGCTGTGATTGTTTCTGAGGTAAAAGATAGAATTCCTGGTTAAAACCCAAGAGAAAAAATAAAAAATGTTCGGAGATTAGTTTTGTTCCAATGAAAAATGAAGATAATTTCCCAAACTATGAAAGATATTTGAAGAACTTTCAATAATCACCCTAAACACAAAGAAAGTTGGCATATACAGCCAAGCCCTCTGAAAGCACTGCATCTGCACTGAGAAGAATACCCATGATTGTTACCTCACAAGTCTCAAAAGGGCTTTCACCCAACAAGGACACTCCTCCAGAGAGATACGTCACACTTTTGAAAGAGCCACCCAGATACCACGTGAAGAACTGCTGCAGTACAAAAAGAAAATCCCCATGAATTGCACACCACTAGTTATGACATACCATCCCTCCCTGGAACCTCTACAGAAAATCCTCAAACAGTTGCAACCCATACTAGAATAAGACCCAATTCTTAAAGAGATCTTCCCAGAACCACCCATCCTAGCCTGCAAACAAGCACTGAACTTCAGAATCTCATCTCCAGAAGCAAACTTTCTACGGTCCAAAACACACCAAATGGATCCAGATGATGCCATAACCTGCTAACATATCTCCACTATTCCCACAATAACTACACCCCAGCAACAAAACTATCACCATTCTTGGATCTTATACTTGCACCTCCAGAAATGTAATATGTCATCCAGTGCACCAGACATCCTGATGGAAAATATGTACGAGAAACCAAACAACAACTGTGAACCAGAATGAATGCACATTGAAAATCTATCAAAGACAACAATACCCAATTACCTGTGGGTGCACATTTCTCACAAGATAACCACTCTCTCTCCAGTCTCTCATTTCTAATCCTCAAAGGAAATTTACAAAACACCTTTCACAGATGAGCCTCTAAATTTAACTTCAATCTCCTGGTTACAAAAAATCATGAACTAAGTATAGATATTGGATTTATGGCACATTTTAACCTGCCTATCATTTGATACCCCAAGTAACCTCTCTACAATCTACCAGCTACATTCCATCACCAGATCACCATTCCTCTTTTCCCCTGCACCTCTCACACCCATTGTCTCTCACCCCGCCTGACTGTCAGTCCTATACATTTGCATTTTCACTGACCCGTATTCTTGTATACTGGCTTTCATCGCATCCAGGACAGCACTTAACAACTGCAGACACTCCCTCTGCCTGAAGAAGGGTGTTTGTACCTGAAAGCTTGCAAAGAAGAATGTTTCCAACTATTTTAGTTGTTCTAATAAAAGATACCAGATTTACCCAGAGAAGCTAGTTGACAGAAGTCAATCATCGTGGTGTGCCATGAACAGTGAGGTCCCCAAAGGTTCTGTCCTTGGGCCTACACTGTTTAAAATCTTCATTAATGATGTGGACATTGGTATCAGAAGCGGACTGGCCAAGTTTGCTGATAACACCAAACTTTGGGGTAAAGCATCCACACCCGAGGACAAGATGGTGATCCAGGCCAACCTTGACAGGCTCAGAAAATGGGCGAATGAAAACCTGATGGCATTCAACACTGAAAAAGGCAAGGTACTCCACCTTGAGAAGAAAAACCCGCAGCATGCTTATAGACTCAGCACTGCTAGTTGCTAGCACCATGGCAGTGCTCTTGCTAGCACCATGGCCAAAAAGGACTTGGAAGTTATGATTGACCACAAGATGAATATGAGCCACCAATGTGATGTTGCAGCTGGTAAAGTGAGCAAAACTCTAGCTTGCATCCATAGATGCTTCTCACGCAAATCCCAGGATGTCATCCTTCTGCTGTACTCGGCCTTGGTGAGGCCACAGCTGGAGTACTGTATCAAATTCTGGGCTCCACAATTCAAAAAGGACGTGGAGAAGCTTGAGAGAGTCCAGAGAAGAGCCATGCCCATGATCAGAGGGTAGGAAAACAGGCATTATGATGAGAGGTTGAGAACTATGGGACTTTTCAGCCTGGAAAAGCACAGGTTCAGGAGGACCTAGTGGCTGCCTGTAAGTATATAAGGGGTGTGCAACAGCATCTGGGGGAATGCCTATTCACCAGAGCACCCCAAGGAATGACAAGGTTAAATGGTCACAAACTCCTCCAAGACCATTTCAGGCTGGACATAAGGAAGAACTTATTTACTGTCTGAGTCCCCAAGGCCTGGAACAGACTGCCACAAGAGGTGGTGCAAGCACCTACTCTGGACTCCTTTAAGAGACATTTGGACATTTATCTTGCTGGGATCCTTTGACCCCAGCTTACTTCCTGCCCCTGGGGCAGGGGGCTGGACTCAATGATCTTCTGAGGTCCCTTCCAGCCCTAACATCTATGAAATCTATTAAATCTTTTCTTCATTTTGTGTCCTTGGCAATCCTATTGCTTAATAGATAAGTTGATGGTAGATAGAGCCTTAAAATTTTTAGTATTGGGTTTTCTTGAACAGATAAAGATACATATGGTACTATTCCTTACATCATTGCTTAACATGGATGACCTTAAGAAACCTAATTAATTTCTTCCTCCTAGTCCTTTTCTCCCTAATTTTGCAAATGTTATGTTGGGACATGGGTGGCCAAGTCTGGTCAAGTCTGGACTAGGGCCAGGGTGGGTGAGCAGAACCTGAGTTCAAACCAGGTCAGGAAGCCAGTAGATCAATCCAAGAGTGGGGTCTATGAATGAACTGAATTAAGAACCTGGGAGGTCAAACAGAGAATGAATCCAGGAGCAAACCTGATCAAACAGCCAAGAGGTCAAGGGGAGATCAGAGAACAGAGCGAAGAAACAAGCTAGAGGGAACAGCAAAAGCAGTTTTGGGTCAGGTTGAACCCTGTTGCACATTTCACTAATTACAAAGGTAATAATATTGCAAATTAACAAAAAAGTATATGACAAACTATTTGTGTGTGCATGTGTGTGGATAGCACCTAGCCAAAAAGTATATTAACATATATTTTAACAGAACCCTGTTCTGGTTCAAGTAATTGTATGGGGGAAGCAAAGGACAGGGAATGGGTGGAGGGTTACACCCTACTGAAGGCTTCAGGACAGCCTTGAACAGCCTGGGTGACTAATGACAGGGTGGCAGGCTGAGATGATCAACTGTGTTTATAGGTTGAGGGCCCAGATTGGAGTCTGCAGTCTGACAGTCTGTCTGGTCAAATTTGCTCTTTAGGATTGGGACTGATTCTTAGTCTGTGGGCAAACCAATATGTGAAATTAGTGCTCCTGAATAAACTCTGGCTCAGTTCACATGGGAGTCAGCTGCTTTTGGGTGCAGTGTCTTCATGTGTGCCTGAGACTACAGCAGTTTGAGCTGGGGCAATCACGGGCACAAGTGAAGATGCTGCACCTGGGAGCAGCTGATCTGAAGCAGAGGACCTGGGGGTCAGTCCTGGGATTCAGATGGTGGTATCGGGCAGTGGAGGGGCTGACTGGGGCATGAGGATGTTACAATGTGGAGCTAACCAGCAGACAGCCTCAACACTGTTGCACCCACATGCCCTAGCCAGCCCTGGTCACAGTCTACATGTGCATTGTGGTGCATGTAAGTACTCTGCCATAGGATAGTCCCAGGCAGTACTATCCTACAGCAGAATTAGTTTACTGTACTCTGATAGGGGGTGTATGTGTAGACTTTGATGTTTTACTGCAAAGCTAATTAGCCTACTCCACAGTAAAGTGCATATGTAGATGTGCCCGCTATATGTTAAAACATCTAACATAATTGTGCCACCTGGGACTTCAAAGGTTATTGCAATAACAATAATAAAATAAAGACATTATCCTTAAAAAACCCCGTCAATTTTGACTTAGATTTGAAGTAAAATGGATAATGTTACACATATCCTTTAACATTGTTGTTAAAGTATGCTCTTTAGGAGGGATAGGGAATACAGGGAATATTTAGTGTATTATAGATAATGTTCTACATGTAATAATGTTCTTCAGTAATCTAAGACGAGGTCACAGTCGGCAGGGCTAACCAGAACTTATCGTGCATCCACAGGTGCATCTCAAGTAGGGCCAAGGAGGTGATCCTCCCTCTCTATGCAACACTGGTCAGGCCACAGCTGGACTACTGTGTCCAGTTCTGGGCACCCCACTTCAAGATGAATGTGGACAACATTGAGAGGGTCCAGAGGTGGGCCACCTGCATGATCTGCGGACAGCAGGGCAGACCCTACAATGAGAGGCTACGGGACCTGAACCTGTTCAGTCTTCAAAACAGAAGGCTGAAGGGGGACCTGGTGACCATCTATAAACTCACTAGGGGGGACCAGAAGGGTTTGGGGGAAACCTTGTTTCCCCTAGCGTCCCCCAGGATAACAAGGAATAACGGCCACAAGTTGTTGGAGAGTAGGTTTAGATTAGACATCCATAAGAACTACTTCACAGTTAGGGCGGCTAGGATCTGGAACCAACTTCCAAGGGAAGTGGTGCTGGCTCCTACCCTGGGGGTCTTTAAGAAGCGGCTTGATGCCTACCTGGCTGGGGTCATTTGAGCCCAGTTTTCCTCCTGCCCAGGCAGGGGGTTAGACTTGAAGATCTACAAGGTCCCTTCTGACCCTACTTCTATGATTCTATGAAGACCTTAACATACTACTGTATATTACATATAGACCACAATGGTTATGACCTTTGTTGCTAAACAGCTACAGAAGAGGTGCTACAAGCAACAGTGAGATCTTTACGTGGCCTTTATTGACCTGACTAAGACCTTTGAGTCAAGCCACAAAGAAGGCCCCACAGAAGATCATGATGAGATTTGGAGGTCCACCAAAATTTGTTACCATTATCTGATTTCTTCAGAATTACATGACTGTAACCATCCTAAGCAATGGCCCAGAAATGAACCCTTTCATTATTAGAAATGGAGTCAAGCAAGGATGTATGACTGCTTCAACCCTCTCTCTCACATATATCACAGCATACATATATTTGTAGAAGAGAAAAAATTAGTATAATGCATAATAATTTACCTATACATTAAAGGATTATTTTAATATAATGCATACAGAATCTAAAACAAAATTTCTTTTTGCAAGGAAAAGCTGCTTTAGAAGCTGCTGTCAACTAATTGAGATAGAAACATAGCAAGCAATTTGGAATGTTGTAGTGAAATATAGTAACTGGTGAACCCTGCTGCCTTGATTAGCACATTAATTACAAGGCAGGTGTTAGTGGACTGTGTTAATGGGCTGCATAAAAGGTCAAGAAGGTTTATCTGTCATTTCTTCTCATCAAGTTATTGAATATTTCACAGCTTTTCCGATTTAAATATGAGAAGGATTAGTGTCTTTATAGACTGGAAATAAGAAGACACTTTTATCCTTCTCATTCATGCACATTCTCTCTCACACTCTTTTTCATTTGCAGATGTTCAATTAAAGGTGAACTTGAAGCAAAGTCACATAGTAACTTGATAAAGTAACATTGGTTAACAAAAAAACAAAACAAAATTAAATAAAACAAAAAAACCCACCTTGACTGACAGCGAAATGATTCACTCCTTTTATGTTAAAATACTATTAAGATGTTTTTCTTTGTCTTGTTTGCAAAAAGCCAAGTATGAAATATCCAAAGGAATGAAAACCATTCAGGCTGGGATTTTATATATATACTTTTAGGTATATATACACATGTGTGTGTATGTCTGTATTTCCATGCTAGATGCTTAATGGAATTATTATTTCTTGTTCATTTCAGGAGAAAACAACCCTATAATTTTCAAATCCAGATGTGAAGATACCATCATTACTGTTGGAAAACAAGACAAGAAGAGAGTCCTTCTCTCCTATTCTTCCTTGTGTTCCTATTACCTAAATTTGAGGTGCGGTAAATGTGCATTCTGCTGGTTTTGGATACCACCTGTTTCCACAAAGGGAAATGTGTTCACATTGTACTAATAAAGTGACAAATGCAATGTTTATTATAAAGGGAAACCGATCATAATCTTCTAGGTCCTATTTGTAATGGGTTAGATTGCTGAACTTTCACTGTTGTGTAAAGATTAACCGGATTAAAAGAGGGAGGAAAGAAGGAAATCAGGGTGAGGTGATTGAAATGAGAAGTCTCAGCAAAACCTAAAAAAGTAGTTTTTAGCAATTAAAAGTAAAGGTTTTTAAGGGGGAGCGCTTCCTTTTTTAAAAAAACAAGAACAGAAGTTGCTAGATTTGAAGTTTGCAATGGAATGGGTCATTGGAGTTGAGTGGATCGTTTAGATCATCCATCCTAATTATATAAAAAGCAGATTTGCAGTGTGCTGTTTATGTCCATTTGTTTCAAGTATACAAATACATCTGCATACTGTGGGAATAGGGGAAAATATGTAATTAAAATGTATAACCAGAGTGTGACCTTTCAACTTCAATTTACAAGTTAGGGTAGGGCTGTCAAAGTTTGTTGCTTACATGTCTGTCTCTCCACTAACACATGCAAACACATCTGAATCTATAACATGTAGAAATGAAAAAAGAACCCCTGAAACTGTTCCAACTGGTCTATTTTCACTGTATCTTTTATTATAGCCTTTGTTCCACTTGACAAATGGTTCTGTCCTCAAATTACTCATGAACATTGGTGATCTGTAGAAGACATGTGGAGGAGACTACATGAGCAAGGGATGCCTTCCACTTCATTGCAGCAAGTTTCCATCTCTTGGCCAAAGGCAGGAGGGAGAATGTTTTTATGAACCTCACGAACCTTTTGCACAAAACAAATATGATCCTTAATTCGAAGAATAATGGTTGGTGATCCTCTCAGAATCTTGCCACGTGTGTAGTTTTTATATCCACATGCATTTTCTTCCTGTTGGGATAGCTCTTGAGAGGGTTTAGTTTAAAAACTGAAATGCATTCAGTAGATGTTTTGAGTTCCCTTACAGTTGCAAACAGCCTGTCAGAACACTGTACAGGTGAAAATGGAAAATGGAAGGGATCTGTAGTCAGAAAGGAAAAGGTACATATATATCTTTTCTATACCCTAAATAATTTTTTTAAGTATTTTTCCCTTGTAGAATCCGGGTTAAAGATCATTTTCCTTATAGTTTTAACAGTTGGTATAAGTTTTCATTCACACACCAAGTGCATCTCCTTTCCTTTGTTCTGTATATTTAAAACTGCACATTAAAAATCGGTTTTGTCATGGAAGATTAATGCAGTATATATAGACCTGAGGAGAATTTTTTTTTAATGATTTGGTATCCTGAAACTTAACATTTCTTGCTTAAAATGCTTTTGTTGTTTTTGTTTTTTTTCCTGGTTCCAAGCTACAAATAGGTACACACTATGACTGATCCAATTTGCATTAATTTCTAAAAAGGGCAAAGCACACCTCAAATTCCATTAAACGGCAGAAGAAAACCAGTGAATTAACCAACTTTGGAATGGGGCATTTTTCTGATCTTGATGCCTTTTCTAGCTTATCTCTTTTCCACACCACCAAGCCCTTCTCTTCATCCCCCCCAAAACAAACAAACTAGCTAACAAGCAAAGAAACCCTAAAAAAATTTACCCTGACAATATGTTAATATTCTGTTATCTCCAGGACAACCATGGCTTAGATTCTCAAACTTTTAAGGCCTTTAAAAGCCTTAAAAGTTTTACAACCTTTTACAGGCCATTGATATCAAGAAGAATTAAGGTACTTAAGTGATTTGGAGGATTTGATTCCGTGTCTCATCAGTTTTTTGTTTGCAGCTGTATCTTAGTGATCCTCACACTTGTTAAGCATGTCCATTCTATAGAAAGAATAGTTATAAAAGAAGGCAGTCTCTAATAAAATTAAATCAGGAAAACTACAAAATATTCCAAATGGCCTCCTTTAAAATCCAGATTTGCCTGTTAATATTACAAAAACTATTTTACAGTACAGCTGCTGATTCTTTTTTCTTTCACTCATTATGGCTTTATTTTAGTATGTCTATTTCTGCTACCTACCATTTCATTTTTCGGAGATAGCTTAGCTTTTTTTTTTTTTTTAAGAGGACTATTCTTAACTCAAAGCCTAAACATCTAGTTTGTTCCTTCTTAGAGACTTCCTTTACCCTATGTTATATTTTTCTTTTGAAAAATATCCTTGGAGAGCTTTTGTTGCAAGACTAGGAATCCAAAAAAGTGGTTATTTTTAGAGAAAAGGTATAGATATGTCCAGAAGTATTTTCAAATAACAATCTGAACATATATATCCTAATGAATTGTCACTATATTTATAAAAACTGAGGGATCTTAGTTCTTCTGTTAAAATATTATTATAGAAAGTATATTTACTTCATTCTACAAAAGAAAAAAAAAAGCCATAGGACATCCTAATTAGAACATTATCCTGTACCTTAGTATTGTAGAATTATGGGAGTTTTTGGTTGGCTGATACCCAAGAGCACTGGTCCAGGATTGTTAATCCATGGAAATGTATATCTTCCAAGAACAACAATTACAAGTAAATAAGTACCTCTTACTGTACTGTATATAGTATCATTTGATATGTGGAGTATAAGGGTGAAACAAACACTGTTATGTTAAAAGCTATATTGGATGACAATATTTAAAATGCTTGAATGATCTGCTTATCAGCTTCTCTGCTTCCCGCAATGGGGAGCACACTTATGACCTTGGTGTTAAAGCTTCAGGTATAAATCAACAGCATGACAATTTAATGGTGCAATAAAACTATGTCTTGCTCATTAGAAAGCCATAATCTTAAAGTGTCTAAAATTTCTCATTTGAAAATTATATGTATGTAGATTGCTTTGGAGCCTAATACTTTCCAGTGTCAAGTTTAGAATTGTTTAAATTTCAATTCAAACCGAAGTGCCACTGAAACATACCCCCGTGGAATTCAGTACTGTCAGATTTGACAAACCTGACATTCTGAGTTTCCCAAATAGGTCTGTATTTTATGCTTATTCCAAAATCAACTAGCAGTCCTACAGTCACAGCTGAGGGCGTGAAAGTTTGATATTCCTAACGTGTATCCATAGACGTTACCCAGCCTCATAGTTACACTCGCTTCTCGATTAACACATTTTAAAACAGATCACTTGCAAAGCAACTCTGTTCCCCCAATGCATTCTGCTTTCCAGGATGTTATCTATCTTACCACAACAGACTGATATTAAATGAGTTAATCAAGGTGTCTTTGGTATACTTTGGGCCCAGTTTGATTGCACAGAAACACTTGTTCTCAGTGCCTGAATCAGGTCAATTGTAGAACAGCAGCAGAGTGATTATGTGACAGACAAGCTTCCTTTGGGAAACCAGCCGACATGAAAGTACACTGGTGGAGGAGGCTTCAATTAATTTGATAGAGAAGCAGCACAAGCTCCTCTCTTTGAAAAGAATGGAGAAGCCATGCAATTTTCTGACAGGAACCTGAAGAAATAACCAGGCAAATATGTGCAATCTCAGAACCAATCTTTGGAAATCAGGCTGATATAAATGATCTTTAAGGAATACTAATCAGGGAAAAGATTTTGCTTCAAGCTCACTCCCATATCATCTGTCCCTAGGGATTCATTTCTGATGGTCTTTGGAAGAAACTGTTAGACAAGGTTAAACAACAGTTTGGAAGTATGACATGGCTTTGGTTCTTTACTGCCCTCAAAAAGTAAGTGTTATCTACTTGGGGGAGGGAGGAGGAACAGCTTTCTCTGAAAACTGAAATAGAGTAAATCAATCCCTAGGTACTTTACATAGAACATTTGCTCTTATAATCTGAGATTTTGTTGGTTCACCAGCACCACTCTGTTAGCCTTTCCACCCAGGACATGAGTCTAAGGGATGTCTGATGTAGTGACTGCATTATAGCACAGGCACACCTTTAAACTAGCCAGCATGGGTACCAGTAGCAGTCCAATTGTGGCAGCATAGATTAGCCTGTCCCAGGGACACCGGGGTTAGAAGGGTACCCCGGGGCCGGACCAGGGGGGGAAGTAACCACCTACTTACCCCACACAGAGGCTGGAGCAAGCAGGGACACGCGCGCGGGGAGACCGCCAGCGCGGTTTGTAAGCCGCGCTTATATCCAGCTGGGGCCGGGCAACGCCGGCGGGAGACGCCGCCCTGCAGAGATAAAAGGTGGCCCCGGAAGCATGGCCAGGAGAGAGGCGGGGGAAGCCTGCAGGGAACCCTGAGAGCGGGACCCGTGCCAGCAGGGCACAGGCATCTGGCCCAATGGGGCCAGCTGAGGCAGCGGCGCTAACTGCAGCAGCTGCCGGGAGAGCAGCGGTGATAGCAGCACCGGCAGCGGCAGAGAGAGCCACCACATTAAAGGAGCCAGGAGAGAGAGCTGCGGCTACAGCAGTGAGGGCTGCGCTCTTAAAGGAGCCACGGATAAAAAGGAAGAGGATGTCGGCAGCACGACGGGAGGAGGAACTGGCTACAGCCGTAGCAGGACTGCGGGTGGCGGAACCGGTGAGGCAACAGAGCGCAGACCCCGCGAGAGAGGTGACAGACGGGCCGGCGGGGAGCCGGCAGTAGACTCAGCGAGGGAGAGAACGCCTAGAACAAGACTCCCAGAGAGAGGGAGCCACAAGCCCAGGGAGTAGGCATCCGGGGAAGTCGGTGGCTTTAAGCCTCCTGACAGGCCGGTAGCCAGGGGGAGCTCATCGGTCAGGGCTTAGGCACCCGGGTCAGAGCCTGGGCTAGGTGTGATATAGGAGTGGGAGTTTTAGTTTTAGTATTCGCTTCCTTTTGCGGGCTAGCTCATGGTTGTAGTGTTGTGGAGGCCTCAGGACCATACGGGCTAGGGGCATCGAGAAACCAGGAGGGGTGAGACCCCTAGGCAGATTCCAGCCTTGGTAGTTTGGATCCCTGGAATAAGGACCACCGGGAGATTCAGGACCGGAAACGCGGCAGGGCCGCTGGAGGAAGGCCACTAGAAGACCAGCAGCAGAAGGTGGCGATTGGCCGGGGTGTAGGGGAGGTCGGAGCCCCGTGAGTGCCCACCGAAGGCGTGACGACCCCGGGAGGCGGCATTAACGGAGACCCCCACCACTGAGGTTACATTCAAAGTCATGGCAGGCGAGGTTAGGGGTTCTCCCGTCACCACCTGAGGCACCTCCCGGGGCCCTCTCGTGAGCTCGTGGCCAGTGAGAACGGCCACTCGGGCTAGAGCAGCCCGAGAGCGCCTGGTCAAGCGGAGGCGGGCACATAGTCATACAAGTACTTATTCAACTTCTTGCATAGATTTTGAAGATCATGTTGAGGACCTTGATGCCACAGCTGAACCATTATCAGTATCTGGACTAGTTTAAAGTAAACTCAGATGTCTCCATGCTACACAGTCGCTGTAGGATAGGAACACCTTGACACCACCTGTGACTCCCTTGGTTAGTATAATTCAATTTGTTCAGCTCCACAGACAGAAGTTATAGTGTTGTGTTACTTTCCTTAAAATGCATTTTCAACGTCTTTTCTGTTCAAAGTACCAACAAAAACAATGATTTGCAAGCTAATTTTCATTACATTAATTAAAAATGCTTTTTTTCCTGCTAAAAACGAAAAATTCTTTCAACCAGTAAAATATGCAATTTAGTGTGCTTATATATGTAATGCAAATGTTAACAAAGACATCAAATGATGTATTGTATTCCAAAGACTTCTTTTTGAATGAAAAAAGCCTTTTGAATTTAATGGGCAAGTAGCCTATTTGTTCACACAGCTGCAATTGAGGATCAGGGCCTAACTTGTATAATTTTTTTAAAAACATCTTAGAAGAGATCCAGAATTTCCCTTTAATATCTAGGGAAGTTATTTTCAGATGTTGGTTCTTTCAGCATGGTACACACCTGTTTCCACTCCCTGGGTATACTGAGATAAATAAATGTCAGACTCTGTGACAAGTGGTAACTCATCCTGCAAATCTGGAATCATGGGATTATTTGGGAAATTCACTGTAGACAAAATCAGATTAAAAATGTATAGGGTCTAAATATACCAAAATCATAGAAAGTTAGGGTTGGAAGGAAACTCAGAAGGTCAAATGTCGAACTCCTTAGACAATCATTCTTCTTAAAGTGAAGCCTTGATTGTGGGACCTGATAATGTTAGCTGATTTGTATAGGTCAGGGGTGTCACACTTACCCAAGCCCTATGGGCCAGGTGAGGGGCATGGGGCCAGTCTGCAGGCTGGATCAGGCCTACAGACTGGCTCCACATACCAGAGCTAGCATGCAGGGCTGGTCTGGCACAGGCACATCCCTGGAATAGCCCTGTGTGCACTGGCACTGGTGTTGAATCCAATCTGTGACCCACAGGCCAGATCACAGGTCTCCACAGGCTGGATCCATTCCACAGACCATATCTTTAACACTCATGTTGTATGTATATCCCCTGTAGAGCCTTAGTGAATTCCTCGTATGTCAGACCTGACTGTCTTTGAGGACATGAAAGCATGCTGACTGAGGAAGCATATGCTATGCTTTGAACTGACTGACTTATTTCAGTAGATCTCTGTGGTCCTGGGGCTTATTCATTTTTGCAGAATGGCATGCCCAATTAGGATCTGATACCTTCTAAGGAGTTTTTGTATCCATCTCAGTGAGCTTGGGATCATGCTCTTTAATTACTCTGATTATACTTAGAAGTAAAGCAAACCAGTCTACCCAGAAAACAGTCACCACATGCAAACTAATGTTGTTTGCTCCAACTGCTTAAATGTTTTATTATGTATACAGGGGTGTTTCAGAAAGTAATGGCAAAATGGCTTCTCACTCTGTGTGTCTGTGACAAAGACAAACTACACAGCAGCTGGGAACACTGATGATGGCATTGTCAAATTCATTCATCATTTACAACTCTGTAGAGAAGTGCTATAGTTCAGTAAAAGTGGTCTAATTTCAAAATGTCCATTACTTTCTAAAATGTGTGTGTGTGTGTGTGTGTGTGTGTGTGCATGCATGCATGTATTTATACACACACACAGATATATACATCCATTTTTATGAGGTTTAGACACCAAGGATGCTGTCCACTTTACCAGGTTCCTCTATGTGGGGACTCCTTAGACCATAAAACTCCTAGCTGGTCTGATCTAACTACAGAAAAAGACCAATTCTGTAACCAAATTTTTATCAGCTTCTCTAAATTAAATCTGATAGGGAGATCCTACTTTCCACTGAAAACAAATGGGCTTTCTAGGTTGCTAAATTTCTAGAATTGCACCATAAAGAAAAGTTTCTAAAAGATTTCAGAAAATTGCCTGAACATCATGATGTCAAAGATCACACATTTAAAAATCTGGCTCTGGCTACATGTGCTATGAAAGCTAGTTAATAAGAAAAAAGATAAGATGCTTAAAGGATGGATTCCAGATCTCTGGAGTATACAAATACAGCTCACATCTGAAGAGTAAATTATATTAGGTTTTACACATTTAAGACTTTAAAAATATCATAAATGACTATGTGGCCATAATGACTGCTTACAGGTGTGGAACCCCCCTCCCCCCCCGCAACAACAACCACCAAAAAATGCCACTTTACTTTCCGATCAGTGGACATTTATACATGTGCTCTGGTAGTAGGGGGGAGGGGGGACTTTAATTAGAGTGGTTCTGAGAACCACTTTAATTAAAGAGCCCAGAGTGTCACGTGTATCAGAGCCCTTGTGCTAAAAAATGTTGGCAGGGATCTTTAACTAAAACTTGTTAAACAAGTTTCAGTTAAAATGCCCCAACACTATTTTTCAGTGCAGGGATGCTGATACACATGATACTGGAGTCTGCTGGAGCACGGTTATTACCATGCTTTAGCACACTTGATTAATTGAGTCTGCTCTGACGCACTGTAACTACAGCACATTGAAGTAGCCTTGTTGCAGTGTATAGGCACCTGGTGTGCTCCCTGTGCCAAGTGCAGCACATGCCCAGAAGAGACACAACATTAGTTTGACCTGGCTTGCCAGCATCTGTATAGATCAGGTGTTTTAACACAGGTTTTTGGCACTTTTGTCTAGTATCTGTTTGAATCAGCTATAGATAAAGCTCCAAAAAACTATGCTGAAGCACCTGATCTACACAGGCACTGGGAAGCCATGTTGAATAATGCACTCCCTCTTCCAGGAAAGCACTGTTATTTTGGGTTTTTGTTTGGGGTTTTTTTTCACGTGTGTCAGCAGTCAATGATGTTGGAGTGACACCCTGAAGAAGAGAGAATCTGCATGCACTTTTCTAGCAGAAATTGTTCAGAATCGCTCCTGTCACATTTTGGTCGGGTCAGAATGCAACATATAGTTAAGTGCATCAACTAGCTTAAGGGGTTTAGGTTGTAGCCATGTTGGTCTAAGGATATAAGCAGACAAGGTTCCTTGGGTGAATTTGATATCTTTTATTAGACCAACCCAAATGGTTGGAGAATAGTTATTAAGCAAGCTTTCGGGTTCAAAAACCCTTCGTCAGGCTAAGGAAGCTGCAGCAGTTGCTGTGTGCTCTTCCTGGATGGAATGAAAAGTAAACAAGTCAGGGGCTGGGCTGAGCTGGGCTGGGGAGTCAGTTGCCAGGCAGATTATAATGTATCAAAAATCCAATGTCTATGTTTGGTCCCTGATCTCTAGTATCCAGCAGGTTGATGAAATGGAGCTCATAGGCTCGTCTCTGGGAAGTGTTGTGTAAGTTTCCCTTGAGGATCAGGACTGAGAGATTGGAGAGAGAGTGGCCCTCCTGTAAGAAATGTGCCCCCACCGGTAATTGGGTGTTTCTTTCTTTGATGGATTTCCGGTGTGCGTTCATTCTGGTGCGCAGTTGTTGTCTGGTCTCTCCTACATATCTTCCATCAGGGCATTTGGTGCATTGGATGAGGTATACTACATTCCTGGAGGTGCAGCTGTAAGATCCTGGGATGCTGATGGCTCTGTTGTGGGGTGTAGTAATAGTGGGGGTGGTGGAGATGTGGGGGCAGGTTTTGCATTTCTTGTCATGGCACGGTCTGGATCCTTTTGGTGTGTTCTGGGCTTGAGGAAGTTTGCTTCTGGTGATGAGGTTGGCGAGGTTCAGTGCTTGTCTGAAGGCTAGGATGGGTGGCTCTGGGAAGATCTTTTTAAGAATAGGGTCTTTTGCTAATATGGGTTGCAATTTTTTGAGGATTTTCCGTATAGGTTCAAGGGATGGGTGATAGGTCAAAACCAGTGGTGTGCGATTTGTGGGTGTTTTTCTTCTGTACTGCAGCAGTTCTTCACGTGGTATCCAGGTGGCTCTTTCAAACATGCGATCTACCTCTCTGGAGGAGTGTCCTTGCTGGGTGAAAGCCTTTTTAAAATTGGTGAGGTGGCAATCCCGGGTGTTCTCTTCAGTACAGATGCGGTGGTATCTGAGGGCTTAGCTGTATATCACAGCTTTTTTGGTGTATTTCGGGTGATTGCTGGTTCTGTGCAGATATGTGTGTTGGTCTGTGGGTTTCTTGTATACTGTGGTCTGTATTTTACCCTTCTGGATACTGATCCTTGTGTCTAAAAAGGGGATGTTGGTGCTGGAGTATTCTAAAGAAAGTCGGATGGAGGGATGGTGACTGTTGAATTTCTGGTGGAACTCAATTAGAGATTCCCGGTTCTCACTCCAAATGATGAAGATGTCATCGATATATCGTAAGTACAGCAAGGGTTTGATGGTGCAGTTCTTGAGGAAGTCTTCTTCCAGGTGGCTCATAAAAAGGTTGGCATACTGTGGGGCCATTTTAGTGCCCATAGCTGTTCCCATCGTCTGGAGGAAGTGTTGATTATTAAAAGTGAAATTGTTGTGTGTGAGGGTGAAGTGTATAAGCTCAGTGATATCTTTGGGTCTGTATTCTGGGTTGTAATCTTGTTCCTGTAGATATGTAAGGCAGGCATGGATGCCATCCTGGTGTGGGATGTTGGTGTATAGGCTGGTAACGTCCATGGTGGCTAGGAGTGTGTTGCTGGGAAGGTGGTCTATGTTTTTAAGTTTCCATAGCAAGTCTGTGGTGTCTTGGACAAAACTTGCTCTGTGGGTGACAAGTGGTTTTAGGATGGATTCAACAAAACCTGATATTTCCTCAGTTAGGGTCCCATGGTTGGATATGATAGGTCTGCCAGGGCTCCCTTGTTTGTGGCTTTTAGGGAGCATGTAAAAAGTCCCTGGGTTAGGTAGTGGGGGGATCAAGGTCTGTAGTTTTTCTTGTAATCTTGGTGGAAATGATTTGATGGTATTGTTGAGTTTTTTGGTGAAAAGGGGAGTAGGATCTTCTTGTAGTTCTTTGTAGTAGGTGGTGTCAGAGAGCTGTCTGTTGGCTTCCTTTATGTAATTCTCACGGTTTAGGATGACTACGGCTCCTCCTTTATCTGCTGATTTTATTACTATTTGGTGGTTAGATCTTAGAGATTCTATGGCCTTTTTCTCTGGTAGAGAGAGGTTGTTGTAGTGGCGCGTGTTGCTGATTATTTCATTGTTCATTCTTTCCCTGAAGTAGTCAATGTAGCAGTCAAGGTTATGGTTTCGTCCACTGCGAGGTGTCCAATCTGAATTTTTTTTTGGTTTTTTGGCATTGATCTTTTCCTGAACGTTGTCAGAGGATGAGTTGTTGTTGGGAGTAGGTTCAGTTTGGTCGTGGAAATATTCTTTGAGGCGCAGGCGTCGGAAGAATTCTTCTAGTTCTCCACATTGAAGTATTTTATTAGGGTATTTTTCTGGACAGAAATTTAGGCCTTTAGAAAGGACAGATTTTTCAGTTTTGGTAAGCTTAAGGTAGTCACTCCCCTTAGAAGGAGGACACCTAGGATTTTAGTTCCTTCTCTAAGGAATACTAAATAGTCGATTCATTAAGACAGGGACTAGAATTTAAGGAACATAAGATCCTCAGCTTTGAGTCCACCTGTTCTAAACCTGCTATCCTCAAAGCACTCTACAGCTACTGTGTGAAACTGCCAACCATTTCAGAGAGTGGCTGAATGATTTGGGGAGTTTCCACATATTGGGATATTTAAAAAAAAAAAATCCTACATTTCCCATAAGCCCTACTTCATGGCCAGATCTAGGTTCAAGTCCTTCCTTCCATGCTCTTGAAATCCCAGAACCAATAGTTGCTGTTGTCTTCCCTCTAGGACAGAGGGGTGGCTCGATCCCACACTAGACAAGAGAAACTGAACACAGACTGTTTCTCTCTGGTAAGAGAGATATATAAATTTAGAGCCAACATGCAGTTATGCTTTTGTCATTTCTCTGAATCCCATTGCTGGTTAGGGGGCAGAGACAAATAATGCATATGATTTTAGATTGGGAGGGATGATTATTATTAAGGATCCAATAGATACATCCTCCATGTACTCTGCATGTGATGTGCTATATTAAAGACTATTTGTGCCATTTGCCTCTGGGCACATTCTAAAGTGAGCTGAAGAATCACTTCTACCTGTAACACATTTGTTAATTGGTAAAATATGTCTTTGTCAAGTGTGCACATTCTAAACTGTTTTCAGTTCATTAACTGAAAATATTAAGCTAGCTTTCTCCAAAACTTCATAGACTTCTAGTTAGTTCTTATTTAAAGCACAGAATTTTCTCTTTATCATTGGGAGAGATGTCTGTTGCAGGTAGACAATGGAAATTATCTTGACACCTTTGTTGCACATGTTTTAAGACTTTTTTTGTCACCAGCAATTATATTGTTGGGTAAGAAATTCATATTGAAAACAATGGTCTCATTAGTCAAAGTTTCAGTAAAATCTGCCATCCACTGTGACAAGATGTATTAGATAGCATATATTCTGTTACAGCCAATGATGGCTACTGCATGCATTAAAAATATATTTTCCCCATGCATGCCAAAAATCCTTTAGCATTTTAGTTTATATCACAAATTAAATTAGCAATTACCAGCTTAATTCTCAGGTAATTTTTTTTCATATGATTATAGTAAAAACATAATTTCTGTAGGGTGGTAGAAAATGACTAAGGTGAATATCAAAATAGATTCCTTTGTGTATTGCATGTTTATATAGGAAACAGGTGTGCCAATTAGAAACCTTTTGTGTTTCTTTTGCCTTACCTCTATTTTGTTCTCATATTCTATGTTGCCAGTATAAATTAGTCCATGCTGAACTCTCCTGACACAGACTGTTTGTGGTATCCAAGCTGGAACATTTAAAGCTAGTTCTAATTTGTCTGCACTATACTTCAGTCCACAGGGTAAATATACTCTGTCTTGACATGATCTATGTAGAAAGAGGTGGTCTCTTAAGTGTGATTTCCAGCGCATAATTGTCTCTAACACATACCTAACAACACACTTGATGTAAATTAAGTTGTTACTATGAGACAGACTAAGGACAGCACCAGCATGGGGAATTAACTTCACTCCTACTTCAAGATTTAAGTCCTGAAACAATTGATACATACTGGTAAATTACATCCTGTACTGGAAGATGCTGAGTACCACCTGAGTGCCCACTAATTCTACTTAACAGTAGGCATTCAGCAACCTAGAGAAGGCATTTGGCACCTGATAGGCCCATCCCTTTGGGAAGGACTACCTTGTAGTGGTGTCCAGGCAGGGATATCCAGCTATCTTGTATGTATTTGCATAATCTGAATCTGGAAATGCAGTGATAAGGGTCCATGTGGATGTTCCATTGTGAGTGCTCTCTACACTTTAGGTATACCAATGAATTATTGTTCAGGAATAATTATTGCACAGGGAAATATGGGCCTTCAACACTTTTGAATAGTGGTTCCAAACCTTGTTAGACCCAAGGCACCCCTCTAAAAATGCCAGCTCTTAATTTTAAATAAATTTTCACTACAGCAAAATAACAGAGAAATTCTTCTGTTGTGAAGAACTCAGAAAGACTGCAACAGGTCAGAATATTTCTGACACTATGGATTCCTAATTGAAATCTCTGAATTTATCTTGTGAATTTTATTTGCACAACTAACAGTGCTAACATGGTGTGGCTGTCTAAGGCACTCTTTAAACAATCTCAAGGCACACCAGGGTGATGTGACACCTTGGTTGAGAATCGCTGGTTTAGAAGTATCAAGCTACAATTCTTATTTATGGCCCCCCTACTTTACCTTTGGTAAGTTTGGGTTTTAATGTCTTGTGGTTGTGTCTGACTCTGTAGTTTTCCTAAAAAATTAGATAATGAATTTGTATACGATGGTTTGAATAGGGATGATCCTGCCATAGGCAGGGGATTGGACTAATTGACCTATGGATGACCTTTCCAGCCCTACTTTTCTATTATTCTATTCTATGATTCTGTGAGTTATACTACATGCACTTTACATCTCTCTGCTATGTGTCATGAGGCCAGAACCAACTAACAGGATCCGAGTGTAAATGCTTACATCATACTCCATAAATTACAGCCTAACCTGTGTCCACTTTCCTAGACATTTGCAGCACATGTGTAAATGAGAATTATGGATAATAAGTACTTCAGCTTCAGCAACATGTACCTTCCAAAACCTCTTGAGTTACTACTTTACATTTATGTACCCAACATGAAGATTTTAAACTTCCCAGGCTGTCTTATAGGGAAAGTTTAGGGGATTTTATAGGAATTATTTGCATGGTTGGGGAGAGAATTTTTTTTTTCTTGGAAGTCGGAAGAGTACAATTTGGCTATATAAGTCATGTACATGGACTTCTAAAAAAATGTTTCCCCACCCATCAAAGGATCTTTAATAATATAGGTATGCAGGATAATGCTCTCGAAGAAGAAAAAAAGAAAAAAAACCCAAAAAATAAAGCATGATGTCTTATAGATAATAGTTTATAGAAAATGTTCAGGAATTTTTTTTATGCAAGATATTAGATATAGTATATGATCCTATATTCAAAGCATCTGACTTATAACACACAAAGCAATGGATATAAAAACTGTGTAAAATAATTACATTTCACATCTATTGTATAGATAGAAACAGTTACAGAATGTATTCTGTTTCTGCTTAAACATTGCTGTTATTCTAAATTGTACTATGTCACCTTTCTAAAGGATGCACTGTCATTCTTATTTACTTAAAGGAAAAGAAAGTAACAGTTGCTGTAAAATAGGAGAGTCTATAGATGACTGGAAAATGTCAGTTTACTGCAAGCCAAAAAAAAAAAAAAAGCAAAAAGCTTGATTACTAGATGCTGAAGAGTTTATTTATTAATACAAAGCATTATAGAAATATTAGCTCTTAAATATTAGCTCTTAAAATACCTGGGAAACAGTCTTTCAAAGGTCAGTCCATTTGAACAAGTGAAGTCTACAGTGGGTATATCTTCAGTAAGAAGCATCACTATAAAATTGGTTTAACCAGTACAAAATGCTTAAATAACTGAAAACACATGCAAACCAACCAATTATTGTATATAATCAATGTCCCTGCAACAGATTCTACAAGTCTGAATATCTTGCTCCCAGTGATGAGCATTTACGAATAGGAACAATCCCATTGTTTTCAGTAGGACTACTCGCGTGAATGACTGCTTATGTGTGTTTCACAGTCAGGTCTTCTAATTCTGTAGTTCTCTTATCATCTACTCCAATGCTCTTGGCTCCAGCTGAGGTTTATAAAATGATATAGGACATTAGAAAGCTCATTTTCTATGGTGGCAATAGGAACCGTGCATCCCAGGCCCCTAGGCATCTGTAGGTAGAACATCTTTGTGTATAGAATAAGCCTTTGTATGCATGTACAAAATAGCAAATATAAAAAGACAAACTACATACAATAAACCCATCCACTTTTTTATGGATTTAAAAGACACTAAATTCTACCTCCCTCTCTCCTCTCTCTTCTCCCTAACATATTGGCAGGAATTTTTAAGTGCACATTTTAGACAGCATGCAAGTAGTCTATGTTGGCTCAAAAGCTGTATTCAGGGATCTATAAAACTCCCATGCAGCTAATGCTTTCCCTCGTAGGATCAGCAAAACTATTTATTGTTTGTAATGATGTTGAAATAAAGCTGGAATATATGTTTTCAGGCAAACCCCCCCCCCCCCCCAAAAAAAACCAACCCAACCCAACAACAACAACAACATTATTCACAATGCTCTGAATTATTTTATTTAAAACTTGCTTCTAGGCAATCTTCATTTTTCCCTGCAGTCTACTTGCGCTAGGAGAGGAACTTTGAATGAGTATGTATAGGTTAACATTATAAATACAAGTCTACTCTTATCATTTAACATTGTGCTGTACAGTATGAGTTAATTCAAAATTACATTTTATATTTATTATTATGATTCAAGCAATCATCACAGGTCACTGACTGAGTGGCTGACTGACACAGCTAATATCCATATTTTTATCAAACCACAATCTGTAAATTGGATCCTCCATTAATGGTAGATTTCTAAGTAGAGAAATTTAGCCTTCTTATTATAAGAGGTTGAAAGATCAAAACTTCCACTTATTCCATTTTATCTGTTTAAGTTCCCTTTCCTGAGTATTTGGGGTATCCATTTAAAAAAAAAAATTAACTACTTATATTAAATACTAGTATTATGTGACCCCATTTGAAAAAAAGGGAATATCTGAGGTCATGAAAGCTGTTTCTCACATTTTAGCCAAGAACATTTCCATAAATGTTATTTGCATAGAGAAACAGAAAATTACAGTCATTTATTATACCACTTGGCCATTTAATGAGCTGTTTGGGACCATTCCAAAAGCAAAAATTAAAGATTTGAAACTTTTTTCCAATTTTCTGACTAGTATTACCTTTGTGTTAGGTCACAACCCAGCAGCCACGGAGCACCCCACCGACACCCAGCACAGCCAGAGGTATGTGGGGCCCAAGGTGGGAGGGGGTTAACCCCAGACAGTGGGAGGAGGAAGCTGAGTGGACTGAGGAGGGTCTCACCCACCCCCCAGCCCCTACTTGGCCCAGTCCCCCAAGGACAGAGTAGGTGAGAGGGAGAGGGTACTTACCAGTTCCTCTTCGGTGGGTCAGGGTCCCCTAAATCCCGGGTGGGGTTCCCCCTAGCCGGGAACAGCATTCCACTGATGGCTGGCCCACTGCACAGATGCTCAGTTTAAAAGGGCCTGCCAAACCAAAAAAAAAACCAGACAGGTTCCAGGAGTGGCGAGAGATGCGTGAGTGAAAGCCCTCTGTGCCCCTACTCCTGCAAAGCCCCGCAGCAACCCCCAACAGCCACACAGCACCCCGCCGACCCCCAGCACAGCTGGAGGTAAGCACGGCCCATGGTGGGAGGGAGTTAACACCAGACAGTGGGAGGAGGCAGTTGAGTGGACCAAGGAGGGTCTTGTCCCACCTGGCCCCTGCTTCACCCAGCCCCTCAAGGAGCCATGTGACCAGAGCCTCACAAACAGACCATACAAAGAGGTGTGTTTGTCCACCCAGTCCATGAGTTAGCACAAAGTTTGCACAGGAGGGTTAGCAGGAGGTCCCAAGGCCCTGCCTGTGAGTCCCTAAGGTAGGCATTCCCAGCCACAGCTGGCACGACACGGATGGGCATGCGCCACACCCTAAGGGCCCCCTCGGGGTCTGTGGCTCCCTGCTCTGGCACCTCATAGATTCATAGATTCATAGATGTTAGGGTCGGAAGGGACCTCAATAGATCATCAAGTCCGACCCCCTGCATAGGCAGGAAAGAGTGCTGGGTCTAGATGACCCCAGCTAGATGCCTATCTAACCTTCTCTTGAAGACCCCCAGGGTAGGGGAGAGCACCACCTCCCTTGGCAGCCTGTTCCAGACCTTGGCCACTCGAACTGTGAAGAAGTTCTTCCTAATGTCCAATCTAAATCTGCTCTCTGCTAGCTTGTGGCCATTATTTCTTGTAACCACTGGGGGCGCCTTGGTGAATAAATCCTCACCAATTCCCTTCTGTGCCCCCGTGATGAACTTATGGGCAGCCACAAGGTCGCCTCTCAACATTCTCTTGCGGAGGCTGAAAAGGTCCAGGTTCTCTAGCCTCTCCTCATAGGACTTGGTCTGCAAGCCCTTAACCATACGAGTGGCCCTTCTCTGGTCCCTCTCCAGGTTATCGGCATCCCACTTGAAGTGTGGCGCCCAGAATTGCACGCAATACTCCAACTGAGGTCTGACCAGTGCCCGATAGAGGGGAAGTATCACCTCCTTGGATCTATTTGTCATGCATCTGCTGATGCATGATAAAGTGCCATTGGCTTTTCTGATGGCTTCGTCACACTGCCGACTCATGTTCATCTTGGAGTCCACTAGGACTCCAAGATCCCATTCCACTTCTGTGCCACCCAGCAGGTCATTTCCTAGGCAGTAGGTATGCTGGACATTTTTCCTTCCTAGGTGCAGCACTTTGCATTTCTCCTTGTTGAATTGCATTCTGTTGTTTTCTGCCCACTTGTCCAACCTGTCCAGGTCTGCTTGCAGCTGTTCCCTGCCCTCCGGCGTGTCCACTTCTCCCCATAGCTTTGTGTCATCTGCAAACTGGACAGAGTACATTTCACTCCCTCGTCCAAGTCGCTGATGAAGACATTAAAGAGTATCGGTCCAAGGACCGAGCCCTGCGGGACCCCACTGCCCACACCCTTCCAGGTCGAAACCGACCCATCCACCACGACTCTGGGTGCGACCCTCTAGCCAATTCACCACCCACCAGACTGTGTAGTCATCCAAGTCGCAGCCTCTTAACTTGTTCACCAGTATGGGGTGGGATACCGTATCGAAGGCCTTCCTGAAGTCTAAGTATACGACATCCACCCCTCCTCCTGTGTCCAGGCGTTTTGTAACCTGGTCATAAAAGAAGACTATATTAGTCAGGCATGATCTGCCTGCTACAAACCTATGCTGGTTTCCCCTCAGCATAATTTGTCCTGCTGGGCTCTCGCAAATGTGAGCCTTGATAATTTTTTCAAAGATTTTGCCAAGGATGGAGGTGAGACTGACTGGCCTATAGTTGCCTGGGTCCTCCTTCCTCCCCTTCTTGAAGATGGGGACCACATTGGCCCTTTTCCAGTCCTCCGGGACTTTGCCGGTGCGCCACGAGCATTGAAATATTCCCGTCAGTGGCTCTGCAATGATGTCGGCCAGTGCCTTCAGCACCCTCGGATGGAGCTCATCCGGGCCTGCCAATTTATATGCATCCAGTTCTTCCAAGTGACTCTGCACCATTTCAGGGTCTACGCATGGTAGTCTGTCGCCTTGCTGCTGCCTCTCTACAACCCCAGTGAGAGACTTGTCGTGCCTCTCGCTTAGGAACACTGAGGCAAAGAACTCGTTGAGGAGTTCAGCCTTGTCCTCCCTGTCCGTCACCAATTGTTTCTGCCCATTTAGCAGGGGTCCTATTCCTCCCTGGGCCTTCCTTTTACTCCCTATATCTCTAAAAAACAATTTTTTGTTGTTCTTTACTTGGGATGCCATCCTCAGCTCCATGGTAGCTTTGGCCCGTCTAACTGCCTCCCGACAAGTGCGAGCAGAGGAGGTATATTCGTCTTTGGTGATCTCTCCCTGTTTCCACTTTTTATGTGCTCCCCTTTTGGCCCTTAGGCTGCCCTGGATTTCTCTGGTCAGCCAAGGAAGCCTCCTGGCCTCTTTCCCTCTTTTTCCTCGCATTGGGATCGTCTTGCTTTGTGCCCGAAGGATTGTTTCCTTAAGGCACAGCCACCCTTCTTGGGCTCCCATCACTTCAAAACTCCTACTCTGCAGTGCATCCTTGACTAATCGCCTGAGTTCATTGAAATCAGCTGTCCTAAAGTCTAGCACTTTCACCCTACTAGTTACCTTACCCACTCGACATTTTATGAAGAATTCTATTATTAGGTGATCACTGTCCCCCAGATGGCCATCGATCTGTAGGTCCCCTACCATGTCATCCCCCGTTGCCAATACCAGATCCAGTAAGGCATTCCCTCTAGTGGGACCGTGTACCTCCTATGTCAGATGGAGGTCCTGTACACAGATTAGAAACCTGCGTGAACAGTGGGACTTTGCTGTCTGCATCTCCCAGCAGATGTCTGGGTAGTTTAGGTCCCCCATGACTACCGCCTCTTTAGCTTTTATGGTCTCTGAGAGCTGCCTCAGGAGCCCCGAATCTATTTCTTCCCCTTGGTGTGGGGGTCTGTAGCAGACCCCTACCACCAAATCCCTTTATCCTTGCCCCCCATGTAGCCTAACCCACAATCCTTCTACTTCCTCATCCTTCGATTCCATTTTGATGAGGGTCGATGTATATTGCTCATTGACATAGAGCGCAACCCCTCGCCCTTTTTTCCCCACCCTGTCCTTTCTGTACAATCTATAACCCTCAATATGTACCGCCCAGTCATGGGACGAATCCCACCAGGTTTCTTTTAGCCCTACTAAGTCATAGGTGTTTTGTGCAAGCAGGAGCGCTAGTTCATCCTGCTTGTTCCCCATGCTCCTAGCATTAGTATATAGGCACTTGAGCCCTGTGACTGGTGCCTTTGCTGCCCCCCAGCTCCGAATCCCAAGGGGCCCCTTATTTCTTACCTTCTCGTTGCTTACCTGTGCTGTACTGCTGGCCACCCCATGGCTTGCAGGTTCTCAATGATGGAGGCCTCAGAGGCCTCCACCCAGACGGAGCCCATGGTTCCGGCTCCACACAGACAGAGCCTCTGGCTCTCGGCTGCGGAGGCTGCCTGTTGCTTTTTCAGGCTTTGGGGCCTGGGATAATGGCCACCTCCCCTTGTGGGGTCTGCTCCCTTTTGGGGTCTCTGGCACACCAGCTGGAGGATCTCCAGGTCACAATGCAGATACTGTGGTTCATCAGGGACTGCAAGCAGGAGATACCCTCCATCTCCCGGGGGAGAAGGGCCTACCAGTAGGAGTCTAGACCACGGTCTCCCTCCAGGACAAGGGAGGACACAGGGACCTCCCATTCTGTTCAGCCAAGGGGATGGACCAAGGTGGTCAAGGGCCCCAAGGCCCGCCATGCCAAGGCCCCTGCCCCGCTGGAGCTATGCAACAGGTATGAACCTCTTGCAGCCCCAGCAGAGCCTGCTGAGTTGCCAGCTCCCACAGGCAACATGGGCACTACTGTAGCTACTGTCCCCACTCTCCCCAAGACAAAACGTGAAGTGTTTGTTGTGGGAGACTCCATCCTGAGGGGGACTGAAGGAGCAATCTGCCGCTCCGACCCCTTAGCCCGGGAAGTCTGGTGCTTCCTGGGAGCCTGTATCCGAGACATCGCGGAGAGGATCCCTAAACTCCTTCAGCCCACTGACCACTATCTCATGCTTCTTAACCATGTGGGCAACAATGACACGGCTCAGAATGCTCCCAGCTAAGTCATGGGGTGCTACAGAGATTTGGGAGTGGGGCTAAAGGGTCTGGGGGCACAGGTGGTGTTTTCTTCAATCCTCCCAATCTTGGGCTACAGGCTGAGGAGGGAGAGGAGGATCCAGGTAGTTAACCAAAGACTGCAGCGCTGGTGTCATCAGGGAAGCTTTGTCTTCCATGACCACAGTCCACTCTTCGGTGACAGAGGCAGTGAGCTGCTGGGAAGGGATGGACTCCACCTCTCTCTACTGGGGAGGAGGCTCTTCTCTGTTAGACTGGCTGACCTGCTCCACCGGGATTTAAAATTAAGCCCGCTGGAGGGTGGGGGGATTACTACCACTGCTGGCCCACTGAGCAACCCTTGCAAAGCCAGCAGGCCAAGGCATTTAAGGGAGCCCACCCCTGCCCCAGCCCTGGAACAATCTGTGGGCAAGGCAAGGGCCCCCAAGGGGACACTTGCCTGCCTGTACACGAATGCCAGGAGCTTGGGGAATAAACAGGAGGAACTTGTCCTCCTGCTTAACACAAATAATTATGATGTCATAGGGATAACAGAGACCTGGTGGGACTCCACCCATGACTGGGCCACGGGTATAGATTGCTATACCCTGTACAGGAGAGATTGAGTAGACAAAAGGGGCGGGGCATAGCTCTCTATGTCAAGGAGAGATACGCATCCCTGCAAGCTGATATTGGTGACCAGGGTGGATGAATGGAGACCCTCTGGGTTAAAATCCATGGGGAACATAGCACAGGGGACACAGTGGTGGGAGTCTACTACAGACCTCCCACCCAAAGTCAAGAGCTTGACCAGGAGTTCGCCAGGGCTGCACGCTTCAGGCCAATGGTTGTCGTGGGAGACTTCAACTACCCAGACATCTTGTGGGAAGAGTGCTCAGCAAAATCCAAGCAGTCACAAAGCTTCCTCATGCATGAATGACCTCTATCTTACACAAGAGGTCTACGGGCCAATGAGAGGTAAAGCTCTGCTCGACCTGGTACTGGCAACCGGGGATGATCTAATCAGTGACTGTGGTGGAGCACAGGGTGCTCCTGCCACTTTAAGGGCCTGGAGCTGGCAGCCTCCAGGTGCCTGATTAGGGCAGCCATTTTGGGGCCTATATAAACCAGGCAGTTTGGCTGCAGGAGGTCAGGCAGCAACATTGCCTGGCCTTAGGGCTGCGGTGAATGCCCGGAGGTAAGGGGGAGCTGCAAGGGGATGGTAGGAGGCTCCTGGTCCTGGGCATGGCCTGAAACTGCACCCTGCCGGGAGTGGGTGGTCTGGTGGGGCTCTCAGTGGCGCGGGATCCCCCAGGAAATGCCAGGCCAGTGATCACCCCGGTGAAAGGCGGGTTGGGGCACCTTAACCCCTAGCTCCCACAACCACTGGGTGGGTGACCCCTGAGTTTGAGGAGGGCCGAGAGGGCCCGTGTGATGAGGGCCGAGAGGGCCCGTGTTTGTGAGGGGCCCAGAGAGGGCGGACCCCGAGAGTGGGAGTAAGGTGGGCGAGGTGCCGCGGTTGCTCCTAGGAGGAAGGGAGTAGTGGCACGGTGAGGCCTGAGGAGTAGAGAGTGGCTAGAGAGACCCAGCCCGAAGGGGAGAGTCCCCTCGACTGGCCCATGCTGGGGCCAGGACCAGTGAGGGTCAAAAGGGCCGGGGGCCCACCACGAGGGACGCCCAAGAGCCGGGGGCCTGGGGTCCCCTTGAGGTGGGCCAGGGCTAGGTAGCCAAAGGTTCTGGGGGAACCACACCCAAGAGGGGAACAAGGCTTCGGGTGGGTGAGGTAGCACAGATGGCGGCGGAGTGGCCGCCTGTGTAGCAAAGATCATAGTGGGGTCTTGCATGGAAGATTCTGGGGCCCAGTGTGGGGTCGGTGAGGTAGAACACCATGATGCCATCTGCGAGGCTTGGGCTGCGGTATTAGGGGAGGTCGGAGCCACAGAGCGCCCCTGGGCATCGGGGCAGTCGAAGGGCAGCCTCCCGCTTAATTAACATCCTAATTGAACTTATTATCATCAAAGGCGTGGCGGGAGAGATGAGCAGGCGGTTGCCCAGAGACAGGTGGGCGGGCTATGAAGAGCTCGGCCCTGAGTAGGCCCGCTGTCACGGTGACAGGCAGGTGGGCCACGGAGCTCGGCCCCGGGAGGCCCCCTGTCACAGTGACCTAATGATCAGTGGGAAGCTGGGTGACAGTGACCGTGAACTGATCACCTTCACCATCCACCATAAAGCTGGCAAGTCAATCAGCAATACAGAAGTCTTTGACTTCAGGAAAGCTGACTTTGACAAGCTCAGGAGGCTTGTCAGTGAGGCCCTAAGGGACCAAGACCCCAAGGGGAGGGGAGTTCAGGAAGAGTGGTTGCTCCTCAAGGGAGTGATCCTCGATGCACAAGCTGATGCTATTCAATCTCGGAGGAAAAGCAGCAAAAGGGCACAGCAGCTCCCTTGGCTCTGCAGTGAACTAGTGGACCTCCTGCAGCTAAAAAGACAGACCTACAAAGGATGGAGGATGGGATCCACCTCCAAGGAGAAATATTCCGCACTGTTCCGGACCTACAGGGAGCAAACCAGGAAAGCCAAGGCTGTGACAGAACTCCAACTAGCTACAAGTATCAAGGACAATAAAAAGTCCTTTTTAAGGTATGTGGGGAGCCAGAGGAAAAGTAAGGGCAACATTGGACCCCTGCTAAACCAGATGGGACAACTGACACTGATGATCAGGAAAAAGCCAACCTATTAAATGGGTACTTTGTGCCAGTCTTTCATCAGTCCCATGGGATGCCTCTACCCATTATGGGACAGGGAGGCCTGGTTGAGGGAGACTCCCTGCCCTCCATCAATGCTGACCTCGTGAAGTAACACCTTGAGAGGCTGAACACCTTCAAGCCAGCTGGCCCTGACAATCTACACCCCAGGGTACTCAAGAAGCTGACTAGCATCATAGCTCAGACCCTGTTATCAATCTTCCAGAATTCCTGGTGCTCTGGTGAAGTGCCTGAAGATTGGAAGAAGGCCAATGTGGTACCTATCTTCAAGAAAGGGACGAAAGTGGAACCGGCAAACTACAGGCCCATCAGCCTGACCTCTATCCCAGGGAAGGTCTTAGAAAAGATTATTAAAGAGGCCGTTCTTAATGAACTGGCTGACAGCAACATCCTGAGGGTTAGACAGCTTGGGTTTGTTGTGGGTAGGTTTTGCTTGACCAATCTTATTTCCTTTTACAATCAGGTGACCTACCACCTGGACAAGGGAGAGAAGATTGATGTTATATATCTTGACTTCAAAAAAAGCCTTTAGTCTGGTATCCCATGATCACCTCTTGGCAAAACTGGCCAACTGAGGCCTCAGGTCCACCACAATCTGCTGGCTGGGGAATTGGCTCCATGGTTGGACCCAAAGGGTGGTGGTTGATGGAAGTCAATTGTCATGGTGCCCTGTGACTAGTGGGGTTTCCCAAGGCTCTGTCCCTGGACCTATATTGTTCAACATCTTCATTAATGATGTGGACATTGGAGTCAGAAGTGGACTGGCCAAGTTCTCCAATGACACCAAACTCTGGGGTAAATCATCCATACCTGAGGACAGGAGGGTGATCCAGGCTGACCTTGACAGGCTTAGAAAATGGGCAGATGAGAACCTGATGGTGTTTTACACCAAAAAATGCAAGTTTCTCCACCTTGGGAGGAAAAACCTGCAGCATCCTTATAGGCTCGGCAGTGCTACACTGGTTAGCACTACAGATGAAAGGGACTTAGAGGTCATGATTGACCACAAGATGAATATGAGCCTTCAATGTGATGCTATGGCTAGTAAAGTGAGCAAAACACTGGCTTGCATCCATAGATACTTCTCAAGCAAATCCCAGGATGTCATTCTCCCATTGCATTTGGCCTTGGTGAAGCCACAGCTAGAGTACTGCATCCAGTTTTGGGCCTCACAATTCAAAAAGGATATGGAGAAGCTTGAGAGAGTCCAGAGAAGAGCCACGTGCATGATTAGAGGTCAGGAAAACAGACCTTACAACGACAGGCTGAGAGCTATGGGACTCTAGCCTGGAAAAGTGCAGGCTCAGGGGTGATCTGATGGCCACCTATAAGTTTATCAGGGGTGTACACCAGGATCTGGGGGAACGATTGTTCGCCAGAGCACCCCAAAGGATGAAAAGGTTGAATGGTTATAAACTCCTGCAAGACCATTTCAGGCTGGACGTAAGGAAGAATTTCTTTACTGTCCAAGCCCCGAAGGTCTGAAATAGCCTGCCATCGGAGGTGGTTCAAGCACCTACATTAAACGCTTTCAAGGAGATATTTGGATGCTTATCTTGCTGGGATCCTATGACCCCAGTTGACTTGCTGCCTTTCAGGCAGGGGGCTGGACTTGATGATCTTCTGAGGTCCAGTCCAGCCCTAATGTCTATGAAATGTATAATCCACCAAAGCAATGCATAGACTCAAAAAAAAAAAAAAAAAGTGTAGGGGGGGGAGGATAGAAGGGATCTGGATAAGGGCATGAAGTCTGTCTCCCTGACCTTAGAAAAGGTCAGCTATATCCAAAACATTCCTGGTAGATTTTAATCTAACCTTCTCCTAAAACCTTCCAACAATGAAAATTCCACACCTTCTCTATTTCAGGGAAAATTGATTCCAGGTTTTAACTTTAAAATATATTCCCAATGTTTTACTGAAATCTCTCCTGCTCCAGTACTTCATGTCTGATCCTCACTGGACAGTTTACAACATTAGGGAAAAAATAAATAGTATACCTATGGTGGGATGGAGTTGAAGGCAATTGGGACCTGACTTAGTGGGCACGGACTTAATGGGGACACAGAAAGAACAGTGCTGACCCAGCTGCTGCCACAGTCAGCAGCAACCTGGCTACAGCTGCCATCCCCAGCTACCACCCAGGGCACAGAACCATCAAATTACATCTCTGGGAGTTGTAGTGCCCTAAACTGGGCATAATGTCTCATCTGGGATGTCCCAGGACTATGTAGTGTGGAAGGCTTATTACATACCTTACATACAATATTTTTGTGACTACAAAGTATGTTTTCTTTCCCAGCAGTATGACATGGCTGATTAATGTTCAGGCTGTAACTCCCTAGATTGCATTCTTCTGAACTGCTGTCCAGCCTGTTTGGTATTTGGGCAGATGATTATTTGTACCTAGGTGTAGTACTTTGCTCACCTTTATTGAATTAATCCCATTTACTTCAGACCATTTCTCTGATTTGTTAACATATGGGAATTTAGAGTTTTAGGGCCATTTTCAAAAACTACTAGTAACCCCTCAGCCTTCTTGGTAGCATCTGCAAGTGAAGCATGTTTAAACTGAACTGCTTTGGTAGTCCCATTGAGAAGTCTGAGGCTAACTTTTGACTTTGGCTGTGATGATATAGGTGGGAATGTTCCTGCTTTGAGCAGGGGGTTGGACTAGTTGACCTCCTGAGGTCCCTTCCAACCCTAATTTTCTATAATTCTATGATTCTTTGACTTTCTCATAGCTACTCACGTGATTAAAATTAAGCATAGTCTTTACTGGATCAGTGTCTAAAAGGCTCTTTCCAATCCAGTTTGCAGTTGTGTAACTCTCATTCTTCACAAATAAAGGGTTATGCTGGGTTTAGGCAACATATTCAGCTTGCATGATCAAGACACACGAATTTATGTAACCAGTGGCACAAGGCAGAGTAATTATAACTAGCGCTGCATCTTGACAGCTTGGACTACAACAGCCTTAAGGCCAAGTCTATATAGCCAATTATATCTGGATTGACTAGGGACAGCCTTCAGCATGAAACAAAACTCAGATTTACACTTCTTGATTTGTAGTAAAACACCTTTAACAGTTCTGCCACCGCACTATCTTCCTATCCTACAAATGGAATTATTTTTAATGTATGCATGTGTTGAAAGAAAAAAAGGAGATTCAACTGACATAAACATTTTTTCATGTTATGTGTTTCAGTAGGCATGTTGCCATATGAGCTGTAATTATAACTACTGGAGTTACAGGGAAAGCTACTTTATCCTCCAAACAGTAAACATAGGCACATCCTATAATATGCTACTGAGACAGTAGCAAACGCCTCTACTAGTACAGTGCAGGGCAATTAGTACATTTCATTTCATTTCATTTCATTCCATTCTATGTGATAACATGTAAGTTATGTTACTGATGGCTAAATGGATACATTGACAAGGAAGGAAGTCTTGATTAAGTTAGAAGCTATAATGATCACAGACCTTTAATTACTAAATAAAGTATAAAACTATAATAATATTTGGGAAAATGGAAGGTTCTGAAAGGAAAGAAGTAACCTATTGCTCTATCTGATGAAAGAATAGATCACTATCAAAATAAATATTAAAATTATGCCACAGTAAGCAAGGAAACTTTTAAGACAGAACATTAACAATCCTGCCTACTATTTATACATTGGGAAATGAACACTAGGTCCCAGGAAACATGTGGTGAGTTTTGAGACAATTTCTGGAGCTATGATAATAACTGATCTTTTGGTTTGGTGGCTAAAATGTTCCGTTTTGTTGCCAAATTTAGAAAAAAAAATATTTTATTTTGTGGGTATTGTAGATATTATATTCTTTTTTTCTCTAAAGCACTGGATAGTTGGATATAAAAAGCAGAATTTCCAAGAGGACTTTGGAATAATTAAAAAAACAGAAGGAAAAATAGTCTACACCTTCTATGTTCTCACCCATCTGGTGTAGTACTCTTCTGAGAGATAAAAGCCACAGGTTCAGATCTCTTCTCTGATTCAGTCACATAAATAAACCTGTATTCCACTGCCTACCTCAGAGACAGAGCTCAGATGTTGTGAGGGGAAACAATTAATGCCTAATTAGGGTCATTCAATAAGTGGCTGACTCCTCAGTCTGACTCGCAATAGTGGGTGGTCTTTTGGCCTCAGACCTATTAATGAATGGGACATGGCAGATCTGTTACTGCTAGCCCACCTGGCAATTAGTCTGTGAGTTGATTAATTAGGACCCACACATGGATAATCAATGAAATGAAAAATAACAGTTTATTAAATACACAAATAGTAAACAACAGGTAAGTAATATCAATACTAAACACAGTACTCACACACTCTTATCAATAATGCCCTTTACACCAAACTATACTATTCTATCTGTATGTATCTAAATATAATATATCTATCTATCACTATCTGTCTATTCCTCACAGTATTATTATCAAGGTACAGAGTGGCATAAACTTTATTAAGAAAGGGAAGGGAGATCTTTATTAAACTCCAACCACTGCAGCCTCTGAGATCCTGAGGGCTGTCCACTTTACAAGTCCACTCCGAGCTGGCAGTGGCTTACCTTCTACTTATTAAACAGGGGTTACTTATACTAATACAAATAGATGGAGAGGAGGGAGGTGGAGCAGGGTGATACTTACAACGATGGGGCAAAGGGCTGCTACAAGTGTAAAACACACCTGGAGGGAGAAAGGTTCAGAGAGCCAACCCTAATTGCCTCCTCTGTGGAGTCCACTGAAAGAGAACAAGATGCTGGAGACCCTCGAGTCACCAGAGTGTTAGATGGCACACTTCCACGGAGTACCGCACACTCCTTCCCGCTCTTCACCTTCGACCAGCTTAGGCACTCAGGCACACGCTGATTCCAATCACACCCTCACACTCTCTCTCTCTCTCAATTGGACACCATCAGTTAATCTCCACCACACTTTCAGTCACGTACACATCAAACCCACACCAGCAGTCCCACACGTGCCTCAAGCATTCTCAAAAACCCCTCCCAGCTCCGCCCACATGTACCCTTTTATACAGAATGTGCATATGGCACTCTCTAGTTCTGCACTCTAGCAATTCACAAAAAGCTTTAAATATCACAAAGTAAATTACAGTACATCTTACTGTAAAACCACATTTGTTAAAGGAACCTTTGTCTAAATAAAAACTCATCAAAATTGAGACTTATAATGAAAAACCTAGCAAACCCTTAATTTATACAGTGCTACTAAGTGGCTATTATACCATCACTGCAAAAATGGGATCAGACCCAAAGAGAGATTTCTTTCAGGTCATATGTCCCCAAAATACTAAATTGCTTAATTGCCAACCATTAAGCTCAATCTCATTCCTGTTTCTGTGCCCAGAGAGAAAATCAAACATGTTGATGAACAACTTAAACAGTGCCAAAAACAGCACTGAAGAAGCAAAGCTGCTTTTCCATTGCAATTTTTCCAGTTTTAGATGACACAATTATGAGGACTGCAATGATTTGAGTGAATCTAGGACTTAGAAGTTGAAAAATATTTGCATTTCAGGTAAGTAGACTGATCTTTGAAAGACTGTTTTACAGTTTATGATGTCTGAGATAGTGAGATTACAATGCCAGACTGAATTCACTTGATCTCATGTAATCTTGAAATCCCAGGCACCGTAGCTATAAGTAAAAGAGTGGCCTTTGAAAACTTGGACTAAATCCTATTTCACCTTTATGTGCCTAAGAAGCATTTATGTAGCTGCATCTCAGCAATTTTATCACAATTTAAATTTGCTGCAGTTATGCTTAAACTGTCCTTTTCTTCTGGCAGGTGGTGACTGACTATAGCATAGGAAGATAGCCCTTCCATATTTGAGCCCAGTGGGCTGGTGTCTCGGATACTCACCAAAGGAGAAGAACACCTAAATTTTAGGCTTCCCACTGGGCAGGAAGGAAGAGAAAATATGTGGGGCCAGGAGGAGAACAAGCCATAAGCATGGTTACTCAGAGGCTAAGTACAAACATTCAAAAAGCCTGAGGCAGAATCTAAGTTACACTGTTTTCTATAAGCAGTGTAAGTTAGATGGGTGGTGAACAGAACACATGTTCACCCTTTGATGGGGTGGGGGGAGGGTGGAGTGCATAAAGGCTGCCTACACTGGCCAAAGCCAGCAGGTTGGGGGCATGCCTGCATGCTTCCCAGTGGGTTCTGGAGACTGTGGAGTACAACTGGGTGCCCAGGCCACCCTTGATTGGCTGCCAGATATAGGTCATCTGTCAGCCACAGGCTTTTGTCAGTTGCAGGCAGGCAGCATGGGGGGAGGAGGGGGAGGTGCCTGTGTTTCATGAACTTTTTCATGAAACACCCCATGATGTACACACAGACCTGAAACTGAGCCCAGGAAAACCCCCACAAATGGGTGCAGGACCACGGATCCTGACTGGGCTGTCAGGCATGGGTGAGAATTCCTCCCCCACCACTGCACTGCCTGCCTGCAGCTGATGGATGCCCATGGCTCACAGACGATAGAGGCAGGAGGTGGGGCTGTGTAAAGGGTCTGTGCTGACTCAGCTCAGCTGCAGCAGCAAAGTGTGTGGTGAATGCTATAGCACACCTGCTTGCAAGGGGAGGCTATTGGGGAGCTGCAAAAAAAAGCCCAGGATGCTGGTGGATAGCAACTTAACTTGAATTAATAGGGGAACTTGTGTTGAAGTTCAGTTCCCCAGTCTAAGCTAAATCAATTAAGTTAAGTGCATATTGATCCAGGACTATCTTAGACCAGGTTATGCTATTTTTATACTAGTCTGTGTGCACTGATCTTCCATTCTGGTATAGGTTTAGACCAGTTGCCAATCGGTTATCTAAACTAGTAAAAGTCTGTAGCTGACCTGAGATGGATGACTCTGAAACAGGCCTATACTATTTAAGATATTTTCTCATTAACAGTGGTGCCAATGGGGCAGAAACTGTCACTCTGGTATTTATCTAGTAACAATGTGCAGTGGGTCAGCTTCAAATGTAGGACTGAAGAGTGCCCTAAGCAATGCCTATCCTATTGTCTAGTAGCTAGAGCACTTTGCTTGCAGTGGGAGACAGGATCAAACCTCCTGTAGGTGAGGTGGGATTAGAACACAAGTCTTCTACTTTCCTGGCAAAGTACCTTAGCCATCAGGCTACTGAGCTTAAAGTTTGGAAGGACTGCCCTTCTCTTCCGTTGTTTTACTTCTGGCAGGTACATGTACAGGGCAGTTCCATTTCTGCACTGGTGGACATATAATCCACACTATGTCTATGCACCAGAAATTATGCAACTATATAACTGCCACTTAGATGCATAATGGTGAAATAGGATTTGGTCCTTGTGGAATGCTAAATCACAGAAATAGAGTGGTAGGACTTTATTCTGCCACTTCAGTGCTTCTGAGCTGATGGGGAGACAGAAAAGGTAGGAGGGAAGGATATAGTATGGATTCAGCACTAGTTCTAAAGATAAGTCTTGGCATGAAATACACACATACACACGCACACATCTCCTTCATAATATACTTATGTGTATGAATGGTATTAAATGAATCTGTCTCCTTTCTAGTCATTGCATTAGCATTTCATTTTTTCCAGACAGGACTGGCCTTCTAAAGCAGCTTTTTTTTCAATTAATTCAACTATAGTCAACACTGGGATCATGAGAATACAATACAAGACACTCCCCGCATTAGAGGCTGGTGATATGACAAGCTATTTACACCTAATAGGAAAGGACTCCATTTTACTTTAGTTGGCAGAGTTCAGAACTCTACTTGGTACTATTAGTAGTAGGCAACCATCAATCCTTCTAGTGTATGTATGAGATGGCTTTAGGGATATAAGTTGTAGCCATGTTGGTCTGAGGACATAGGCAGACAAGTTTTTTGGGGGTAAATCCGATATCTTTTATTAGACCAACTCAAATAGTTGGAAAAAATCTTCTTTGCAAGGTTTTGCATATAAATACCCTTCATTAGGCTGAGGAAGCATCTGCAGTTGGTATGTGCTCTTCCTGGATGGAATGAATAGTAAAGAAGCCAGAGGCTGGTATGCATGCAAGAAAGCTAGTCAGTGAAGATGTAAATTGAGGAGTCAGTGGGTGAGACACAAGCTGGAGGGGAGGGGAGGGAGGGGAAGGGGAATGAATGTCACTAGTAAATAGTGGAGAGGTGTGTGGGTAGTCAGATATTAGGCAGGTTAGAAGGTGTCATAAAACCAATTTCTATATTTAGTCCATGGTTTTTTGTAACCAGGTTGAAGTGAAGTTCATAGGCTCATCTGTGAAAGGTGTTTTGTAAATTCCCTTGGAGGTTAGAACTGTGAGACTGGAGAGAGAATGGTTTTCTTGTGAGAAATGTGCCCCCACAGGTAACTGGGTATTTTTGTCTTTGGTAGATTTCCAGTGTGCCTTTATTCTGGTACACAGTTGTTGTTTGGTCTCTCCTACATATTTTCCATTAAGGAATTTGGTGCAGTGGATGAGATATAATATATTTCATACTGAGAGGGCTTTATGCACTGCATCACCACTAGATACCTAGACCAATAGCCATTTGTTTGTAGAGATACTTCCACACAAATTGTAATGGGGTTAATATACTGGTAATTCACTCTAAAGCCATGCTGAGGTGTGATCTAAGACATTCTGTTGCTTTGCTTTTTAAAGATATTTTCTCAAGCATCATGTTTTCAGCTTGATTTTTTAAATGTTCAAAAGTGCCAAACAAACAGTGCTTCATTACTCAAAATGTTGTTGGTAATTCATGGTCCTTAGCAGAGCACACATATCCATACTGGCAAACCCAAGCTGTTCTCATTACTGTTCCTCACCTGTGGAAAATTATGAATTAAACTAAATATACAAGGGAAAACTAGATGAGCATGAAGAACTGTTTCATGAATCTATCAATGCTTCTCTGGCTAGATTTTCTTTACACATTTATATGCTGTAGATCTAATCTTTTCTGAAATAATTTTGAATTTAAAATCTAGAAAAGTGATGTGCCAGATCCTCATTTAGTATAAAATGGCACAGATCTATTGACAAAGGAGTTAGCTTATAATCTCTTAGTTTACCCATTTGTTAGCTGTAATTAAATTAAATCCATCATTTTGACCCATAGTAGCAATTTGGGATGTAGGTTTATTGACACTCTTTAAGTGTATAGGCCAAGAGTTTGTCTCCATAAACTGAAGTGCACAGAACAATGGTGCAGAGTGTCAGTGTTATGACAGGAGGCTTCAAAATAAACTCTGTCTGAGCCAATTAGAATTCTTCTTGGATTTTGTGTAGTGTGCAAAACTAGAACAGTGATTCTGTTGCCTTTGAACAAGGTACAGTAAACTCAACATTGCATGAAGATAACAAATGCTACCTTTCACATGAGGGGTCAAGGACTACCTGGATTATTTTCCTATTCACTTTTCTAGGTGAAGGGTGTTAAACCTGCAGTGCTTGGGCTTATGGGGTGGGGGGCAAGGAATTTGGGGATGGAGCAATCAGGGCAAGGTCCATGCCAAAATCTGAGGTAGTAATTCCCACTGGGTACATGTGTTGATGGCAGGGGGTGAGCAACAGCTGTGTTAATGCCTACAATCACCACTCAACCCAGCACTGTTACTGCCATGTCCAATCCACAAGAAAGCCCAGGGGGTGGGGTGACACCCCTGTTCTAGATACTTACCACTCTAAGACTCACAACATGAACCAGGCAGATGACTCCTGCAGGGAAGGCAAGCAGCTGGATGTGAAGCTAGCGATAGAGGAGGTGGTGAGCAGCCAGATTTGAAACTGGCTGCCAGTGGCAGGGTGGGCAAGAGGGAGAGTGGCAAGTGGCCAGATGCAGGGGGCCCCTTGGCTTCAGGGCCCCCTGCAGCCACAGGTTTTACATGATATGACAGATCAGCCCTGAGAGACAGCATAGAGAACAGTACCTTGCAACCTCTACCAAATGCACCTGTGCATTTGTCACCAGAATCTGACCTTCAAAAGAACCACAACTGAAAGGTCTTATTTCATCTGTCACTTTGTCCTTATTCATTAAGTGCCATAGGATTTAAACATACCTTGACTTTCGCAAGGCTTTTGATACTGTCTCCCACAACATTCTTCCAAGCAAACTGAGAAGACTGTAAGGTGTATTGAAGACTGGCTGGATCATCAGGCTCAAAGAGTAGTAATCAATGGCTCAGTGTCTAGTTGGCAGCTGGTATCAAGTGGAATGCCCCAGGGGTCAGCCCTGGAGCCAGTTTTGTTCAATATCTTCATCAACAACCTGTAAGATGAGATGGAGTGCACCCTTAGAAAGTTTGCAGATGATACCAAGCTGGAGGGAGTAATAGATACACCGAAGGGTAGGGATAGGATTCCAAGAAACCTAGAGAAATTGGAATATTGGATCAAAAGAAATCTCATGAAGTTCAACAAGGACAAGTGCAAAGTCTTGCACTTAGGATGGAACAATCTCATGCACCAGTACAGGCTGGGGACCAACTGGCTAAGCAGCAGCTCTGCAGAGAAGGACCTAGGGGTTATAGTGGACAACAAGCTAAATATGAGCCTAAATGACCTCCTAGATGATCTCCTGAGGTCCTTTCATACCCTAATTTTCTACGTTTTTATGGTTTTGCCTGAATAAAAAGAATAAATCTGAATTAGGAATGCAGGGGTAATTATTTTTAAATTATATTAATTTTGGATAAAAAACTTGCAGGTAGACATGACACCTAGGCATGATTCCAATATCCTTCATTCCTTTCACTTTCCCTGCTTATTTTTCATATACTAGAAGTTTTAGTTTCTTATATTTCTCTCCCTTAAATGAAATGTTTGGATATTTTTCCGCATAAATGCATTGCTATCTAAGGAGCAATATCAATTAACAGTTATAGTATTTTTTATGGCTTATGATTTGTTTCTTATTTAATTCTGGTAGCAACTCTAAAATTGGACTTAATGGACAAAACTCATAAAGAGGACTTTTGTTTTCTAATGCTGAACGTTGGAGTGGGTAGCCCCCTAATAATGTTAACAGCATTCCAGGATACCATATTTTCTTGCACACAAAATACCCTGGAATATAATGTGTACCATGTTTTTGAAAGCCAAAATGAAGGCAAAACATATTTTTCAAGAGTTATGGCTGCCTGGAGCAGGGACTCACCCTCCCTTTCTTGCTTTTTTCTGGAGTGATGTATTAATTCTATGGGGTTGATTTTGGGGAAAGTCCCACTGGGTAAAACAGGTGGTAGGAGGGTTGTGTGGCTCACGACTTGTGGTACATGGGTAGGTGGTTTTGCTAGTAACAGTAAACACCTGACAATTGCTGGGCGGTGGTCAGGGGAAACAGAGCCATTGAACAATAAGCACTTAGTAGAATAGAATGGCTGTTGATCCCATGGTAAAATGTGAAGTGAATTAGTCTACCAATTGCTATTTGTTCCCCTGTGCTGCATTCTTGCAGCCAGCCTGACCCTCAGGTTCTACCCTGAACACACATTTCTGTGCAATTGCTGGCAATGCAAGATACTTGGGTGGCTTTCCAGGGAAAATCGTTTTAAAGCTGCAATGTGAAGCAGAGATTGTGGGAGGTCCTAAGGGAACCAGCCCCTGGATTGAAGCAGCAGAGCCCCCTACCACAAATGTGCATACCTGGTCACCCCTGCTACTATAATATAGATTTGTCCATAGAGTCTCCTACTCACTCCTAGATTTCCTAGATCTGCGATCAGCAACATTTTCCACTGACAGGCCAAAACAACCTAGCCTGGGTCTGAGGCAGGCTGGCATTTCTGACCTGGAAGCTGCAGCCACTGCCACCACTTCTCTGCACTGCCTGGTCATGGTGTGAGTAAAGTCTCCAGCTTGCAGAACATTACTGAAGCAACCAGCCTCCAAAACACCATAGAAACCCGCTAGCTCTGTAGATGGACCCAATAGCTCTACAGGCCAGAATTGGCATAAGCTATAGGTTGCTAAACCCTGAACTAGATCAGAGAGAGCAGGGGCTCTTTCTGAAAGACATTACATCACTGTCCTGCATAGTTTACAGCCAAAATGGACAGGGTAAAAACAATAAGTGTCAAGCAGAGAGAGTTGAAATAGTTTGCCTGGTATAGATTCATAGATTGTGAGACTGGAAGGAACTTTAGAACATCATAAGGTCCAGCCTCCTGCACCAGGCAGGAAACAAAACTGGGGTCAGTTGATCCCAGCAAAGTGACTGTCCAGTCTCCTTGTGAAGATTTCCAGGGTAGGTGATTGCATCACCTCTAGAGAGAGCTTATTCTACAGTCTGGACACCCTAGCTGTGAAGAAGTTTTTTCCTAAAGTTGAGCCTGAAATGGTCTTCTAGGAGTTTGTGGCCATTACTCCTGCTTTTCCTCAAGGGTCCCCTTGTGAACAGATGTTACCGAGCCTTTGATGTACACCCATGATGTAGTGGTAAGCTGCTACCAAGTCCCCTCTCAGCCTTCTCTTTTTCAGGCTGAAGAGTCCCAGGTCCCTCATCCTTTCCTCGTATGGCTTGCTATGCAAGTCTCTGATCATATGGGTGGCCCTTCTCTGGACTCTCTCAAGCTTTACCACATCCTTGATAGATGATGGCACCCAGTATTGGACATAGTACTCCATCTGCTGCCCCACCAGTGCTGAGTGGAAGAATCACTTCCTTGGTTTTGCTGGAGATGCATCGATTGACACATACCAGAGTACTGTTTGCCCTGCTGGCTCCAGTGTTGAACTGCTGGCTCATGTTCATACTGTGGTCTATTATTACCCCCAGGTCCCTTTCATGCATAGTGCTGGTCAGATTGGCGTTGCCAAGCCTGTAGGTGTGCAGGGGATTGTTCATCCCAAGGTGGAGCACATTACATTTCTTGATGTTAAACTTCATCTGGTTCCAATCTGCCCAACTTGCCAGCCTGTCTAGATATGCCTGTATCTGCAGCCTATCTTCAAGTGTGACAACGCTTCCCCATAACTTGGTGTCATCCACCAACTTAGCCAGTGAGCTCTTCACCCCCACATCCAAATCATTGATGAAGATGTTGAATAGCACAGGACCAAGCACCAACCCCTGAGGGACACCACTGGCCACTTTTCACCAAGATGACACACATCCATTCATTAGAATTCTGGGCATGTCCAGACAAGCGTGCATGTGCTTCTTGCCCCATCTCAAACCCCTTTGAGACAGGGCAAGAGGCACCTGCGGTAATGAAATAATGTTCCCCACACTGCAAAATTAGATCCCTGGATATCCAGGGGTCTAAAAAAAATGAAGCTTAAAAAAGCAGGGCAGGGCAACCCTGGCAACTGGAGGCTGGGTCCTCCACGGAGATGCTCTGGCTGCCAGAGCATCTCTATGGTTAGCCCCTCACCCTGGTGCTGAAACATGCAGCTTGCCAGGCAGATGCTTCAGCACCAGGGCTCCAGTGCCAGTAAGTAAGGGGTCAGGGGGCTGGAGGAGGTGGGAGGGGACTAGTGGAAGACCCCCACTGGCCACACCCACTCCCCCAGCCCCACAATCCCTGCCCCACTCAGCCCAACGCCCTGCTACCCCCCTGACCCCTCTGATCCCTGCACCACCTGGCCCCATCCCCAACCCCCAATCCCTGCCTCACTCAGCCCCACCCCCTGCTGCCCTTCTGACCCCTCTGATCCCTGCTCCGCCTGGACCCATCCCCCTGATCACTTTCCTGCCTGGCCCTATCCCCCCCCAACCCCCGCAATCCCTGCCCTTCCTGGCCTCACACCCCCAGCCCCCCAAGGACCCTGACCCCTGCCCCCCCATCCCAGCATCCCAACAGTTTAAAACAAAAACAAACAAACAAATCAAACTCCACACTTACTAGCAGTTTTAACTGCCATCTGTCTCACTGGGACCCCGCCCGCACAGCATGGGGCAGAGGGACAGCTCCAGCCTGGGCCCTTCTGCCCACCACTGCCCTGTGCTGCCTGGAGAAGGGTTGTTCCAGAAGGCCCTGAAGCACCCCCACCCCAGCTTGTGGGATAAGTAGACTTTTGGGGGGGATTTGTGGGGGGTTGTTTTTTTTTCTTTTTAAAATGATGGTTCCTGGGGTTCAGGGGGAAGCCATGGGGGTCTGGGGGTACAAGTGGGGGGTGGGGCTGGGTGGGAAAGCCATTGGGGGTTTGGCATGAGTTGAGGCATGGGGCCGTGTGGGGCAGCTATTAGGGGGGGCTGCAGCAGTTGGCGGGGGATGGGGCCAGGTGAGGCAGCAATCGGGAGGGCTGGGGTGGGGCATGTGGGCCATGTGGGGGAGTGGTAGTCCCTGTGGGGGCCATTTGGCCCCTGTTGGGGGGCCATAGCCTCTGTTGGGAGGCCATAGCCCCTGTGAGGAGGGCAGCAAAATATATATTCATGTTTCATGAATACATGTATTTAGAGTTCAGTTTATTCTTATTGTAACAGCGCCGCAGTCACGACGCGGTTACTAAAATAAGGGAGCAGCTGCCAGAGATGAAGACATCTGGGAAATGGATGACGGAATAACCTCAGGCAGCCAATAAGGAGCCAGGAAAGGGAAATAAAGAGGGGAGGAAACTTCCCAAGGGTGCCTTTGGGCACACACGTGTGAGGAGGAACTAGAAGGCATGCACTCCTAAACGAAGTTGGTAATTCTGGAGGGAATCGAGACATCCTTCCCTGGATCGGGTCATACCTGAAGCAGACAGCCTCGACCGTGATTTAGAAATGGAGCAGCAACGCGGAAACCCCCTCAGCTCCGAAGTCTCAGTGGGGGTGGATTGCCACGAGCTAGGGGGGAGAAGAGGAAAGAAAGAGGCAGAGAGAAAAAGGGCAAAGAAGCTCCGACATTGCCCTGTAGCCCGACCCCGCACAGGAGGGTGAAGGGGAAGCAGAGGCTCCAGAAAGTGAAAGGAAAGAGAAAGGAAATTGACGAAGCCGTGCTTCTCAAGGTGGCACAAGCCACAGCCGGGGAATCCCCGATAGGTGTTAATCAGCTGCTAATTGCCTTGTTAGCAGCTGATTATTGAAGAACAAGCAAAGAAGAAGCCCTGCGGGGTTCCCAGACTGCAGGCAGTGAGTACCCCGGAGGCGATCCCCGGGGCATTCACACCTAACGTTAATAAAGAACTGGCAATTAAGACCTGACCCGCGTATTCATTACCGGGGTACCAGTATATAACAACTGTTCCTCCCGACCCAAAAATTGAATTTAGATCAAGTCGTGGCAGGCGGGAATCGGGGGAGCTACCAGAAAAAACAGGTACCCAGGACGGGCACGCTGACACTTATGATAGAGACACTGATAGGCTTCCACATTGTTTTAGAACTGTAGGTATATTAATAAAACATTGCACAACTGATCGCAGTCTCTGTCTCACTCTCTGTCTCTGTCTCTGTCTCTGTCTCTCTCTTTATAGTAGTCTTTTGTTTTACATATGAAGGAACATGGATTTGGGGGTATTTTACACAATGACTTTGGGATTTTTTTTATCAGGGATTTTTCTGTTTTTCAATAGGGAACACCAGAATTCCTGCTAGTGAGGCCAGTGGCAGGGCCCTTCCTGCTCAGAGCTGGCATCTTGGACCCAGCTGGCTGTGGCTGACCTCCTAGCTAATTGGTGCGAGGAGGACATGCTTTGACAGTTCAAAGCAGGCCACCACACTGGGAACATCTTCTGGGCAATAGCTGCCCAGATGGCCAGGAAAGGGGCACAGGTGGCAGTAGTGCTACACAGCACTAAGCATGTGTTGTCTTCTAGGCTGGCGGATCTCCTCTGTCGGGCTTTAAACTAGGCTCGTTGGGGGGAGGGGAAGATGAGGGCGGGGGAAGCTGTGGACCACCAAACCATGTGGCACCCACAAGGACAGCCCAGCCTGAAGAAGGAGAACATTGGGAACCTGCAAGCCATGGGGCGGCCAGCAGTACAGCACAGGTAAGTAACGAGAAGGTAAAAAATAAGGGGCCCCTTGGGACTCCGAGCGGGGGCGCAGCAAAGGCACCAGTCACAGGGCTCAAGTGCCTATATACTAATGCTAGAAGCATGGGGAACAAGCAGGATGAACTAGCGCTCCTGCTTGCACTAAACACCTATGACTTAGTAGGGCTAACGGAAGCCTGGTGGGATTCGTCCCACGACTGGGCGGTACATATTGAGGGTTATAGATTGTATAGAAAGGACAGGGTGGGGAAAAAAGGGGGAGGAGTTGCGCTCTATGTTGAGCAATATACATCGACCCTCATCAAGACGGAATCAAAAGATGTAGAAGTAGAAGGATTGTGGGTTAGGCTACATGGGGGGTAAGGAGAAAGGGATTTGGTGGTAGGGGTCTGCTATAGACCCCCACACCAAGGGGAAGAAATAGACTCGGGGCTCCTGAGGCAGCTCTCAGAGACCATAAAAGCTAAAGAGACGGTAGTTATGGGGGACCTAAACTACCCAGACATCTGCTGGGAGACACAAACAGCAAAGTCCCACTGTTCACGCAGGTTTCTAACCTGTGTCCAGGACCTCCACCTGACGCAGAAGGTACACGGTCCCACTAGGGGGATTGCCTTACTGGATCTGGTATTGGCAATGGGGGATGATATGGTAGGGGACCTACAGATCGGTGACCATCTGGAGGACACTGATCACCTAATAATAGAATTCACCATAAAACATCGAGTGGGTAAGGCAACTAGTAGGGTGAAAGTGCTAGACTTTAGGAAAGCTGATTTCAATGAACTCAGACAATTAGTCAAGGACGCACTGCAGAGTAGGAGTTTTGAAGTGAAGGGAGCCCAAGAAGGGTCGCTGTGCCTTAAGGAAACGATCCTTCAGACACAAAGCGAGACGATCCCGATGCAAGGAAAAAGACGGAAAGGTGCCAGGAGGCTTCCTTGGCTGACCAGAGAAATCCAGGGCAGCCTAAGGGCCAAAAGGGGAGCACATAAAAAGTGGAAACAGGGAGAGATCACCAAAGATGAATATACCTACTCTGCTTGCGCTTGTAGGAAGGCAGTTAGACAGGCAAAGGCTACCATGGAGCTGAGAATGGCATCCCAAGTAAAGGACAACAAGAAATTGTTTTTTAGAGATATAGGGAGTAAAAGGAAGGCCCAGGGAGGAATAGGACCCCTGCTAAATGGGCAGAAACAATTGGTGACGGACAGGGGGGACAAGGCTGAACTCCTCAACGAGTTCTTTGCCTCAGTGTTCCTAAGCGAGAGGCACGACAAGTCTCTCACTGGGGTTGTAGAGAGGCAGCAGCAAGGCGACAGACTACCATGCGTAGACCCTGAAATGGTGCAGAGTCACTTGGAAGAACTGGATGCATATAAATTGGCAGGCCCGGATGAGCTCCATCCGAGGGTGCTGAAGGCACTGGCCGACATCATTGCAGAGCCACTGACGGGAATATTTCAATGCTCGTGGCGCACCGGCAAAGTCCCGGAGGACTGGAAAAGGGCCAATGTGGTCCCCATCTTCAAGAAGGGGAGGAAGGAGGACCCAGGCAACTATAGGCCAGTCAGTCTCACCTCCATCCTTGGCAAAATCTTTGAAAAAATTATCAAGGCTCACATTTGCGAGAGCCCAGCAGGACAAATTATGCTGAGGGGAAACCAGCACGGGTTCGTAGCAGGCAGACCGTGCCTGACTAATCTAGTCTCTTTTTATGACCAGGTTACGAAATGCCTGGACACAGGAGGAGGGGTGGATGTCGTATACTTAGACTTCAGGAAGGCCTTCGATATGGTATCCCATCCCATACTGGTGAACAAGTTAAGAGGCTGTGACTTGGATGACTACACAGTCCGGTGCGTGGCGAATTGGCTGGAGGGTTGCACCCAGAGAGTCGTGGTGGATGGGTCGGTTTCGACCTGGAAGGGTGTGGGCAGTGGGGTCCCGCAGGGCTCGGTCCTTGGACCGATACTCTTTAATGTCTTCATCAGCGACTTGGACGAGGGAGTGAAATGTACTCTGTCCAGTTTGCAGATGACACAAAGCTATGGGGAGAAGTGGACACGCCGGAGGGCAGGGAACAGCTGCAAGCAGACCTGGACAGGTTGGACAAGTGGGCAGAAAACAACAGAATGCAGTTCAACAAGGAGAAATGCAAAGTGCTGCACCTAGGGAGGAAAAATGTCCAGCACACCTACAGCCTAGGGAATGACCTGCTGGGTGGCACGGAACTGGAAAGGGATCTTGGAGTCCTAGTGGACTCCAAGATGAACATGAGTCAGCAGTGTGACGAAGCCATCAGAAAAGCCAATGGCACCTTATCATGCATCAGCAGATGCATGATGAATAGATCCAAGGAGGTGATACTTCCCCTCTATCGGGCGCTGGTCAGACCGCAGTTGGAGTACTGCGTGCAATTCTGGGCGCCGCACTTCAAGAGGGATGCGGATAACCTGGAGAGGGTCCAGAGAAGGGCCACTCGTATGGTTAAGGGCCTGCAGACCAAGCCCTACGAGGAGAGACTAGAGAAACTGGACCTTTTCAGCCTCCGCAAGAGAATGTTGAGAAGCGACTTGTGGCTGCCTATAAGTCCATCACGGGGGCACAGAAGGGAATTGGTGAGTTTTTATTCACCAAGGCGCCCCCGGTGGTTACAAGAAATAATGGCCACAAGCTAGCAGAGAGCAGATTTAGACTGGACATTAGGAAGAACTTCTTCACAGTTAGAGTGGCCAAGGTCTGGAACGGGCTCCCAAGGGAGGTGGTGCTCTCCCCTACCCTGGGGGTCTTCAAGAGGAGTTTGGATATGCATCTAGGTGGGGTCATCTAGACCCAGCACTCTTTCCTGCCTATGCAGGGGGTCGGACTCGATGACCTATTGAGGTCCCTTCCGACCCTAACATCTATGAATCTATGAATCTACAGAGGCTAACCCTGAAACCACAGCCCACTGGCAGCTAGCCCAGAGGGGCAGATTCCTCTACTGGCTGTGCAGTCCCCATCTGGATCTGGCAGGTGTGCAGCAGGTCACAGCCAAGCAGTAGCCTCCACTGCCAGAGTCCTTTAGTGATTAAAGTGTGCAGGGAACTCTCAAGGCTGCTTCAGCAGTCCAGCCGGCACAAGGGGTAGTGTCCCCAGGTACCAATTGGCTGGGCCCCAGAAGCTCCTGAAAGTGAGTAGCCCTGAGCTACTTGCCAGGGCAGTTTTTTGTACTGAGGAGGCCAGGAGAGGGTACGTTTTTATACTGCTGGGCACAGAACAGGTGCTGGCTCTGTGCTCTAGCTCCCCCTGGCTGCAGATCCGAGAGGAGCCAGGCAGGGTTATTTTGCCCCAAGTTGCACAATTGCTCCAAGTTGCCACAAGTTTGCTCCACAACGAAGTGCATGTCAGAGCATGTGCGCTGAGTCAAAAAGCTTCAGCTCAAATTTGCACCACTTCTATTTGAGCTGCTGCAAGCACATGCACTTGCATGTGTGGATGAGCCCTCTGGGTTGTAACCCACAGCCAGCTTTGTACCCACCTGTGGCAGTGGAACTCAATCAGCCACATGCGCAGTTGTGCCAAGGCTTCCACATTGTGACCCAGCAGTGTGGTGGGTGCACTAGGGGATGCCAGCCCCAGGTTGAGCCTGGCTTATAAGGACTCTATAATCCAAATGGGAGGGGGTTGAATGCTGTGGCAGAGCTTAAAAATTGCCCGGGTCAGGCAGGCAGGAGGACTGGAAGTGGCTGTGGCAGTACAGTGGCGGCCACACACCTGAAGGATTGCCCTGGCAGGTGTGAATGGTGGGAACCATGGCTGCAAGCGGAAGCCAGCTCAGAGGAGCTGTGCAACTTACCGAAGGTGGAGACTGGCTCTCCGTAGTGACAATGACTCAAGGTGGGCTGGAATGAGCTGCAGGCAAAATGGAAAGTTGTGAGTAAAAGGGCCAATCAGAGGGGAAGGGGAGCCAACTTCCCTGGTCTTGGCATACAGACTGTGCTTTTGATAGAGAGTTTTTACCTCCTGAGTGGAAGAGATATGCTGGTGCTGGGGTTTTCGTTTCTTTTTTCACCAACACTGGAAAAGGACTTTGAGAAAACTTTCAGAACATTCTTTACCTGTGTTTGTCATTTGAGAGGTTCCAGATGAGATGTAGGGGAGGTGGAGCCATGAGATGCAGAACACGTGGCATCTGCATGAGGGCTGTATAAGGGCATTGAAGATCAGCCTCTCTTTTTTTTTATAATACCAAAGACACAGCAGAAAAGAACTTATAGCGCTCAAACAGAGGCACGAACCGGCAAGCTGTCGATGTACTGGGGAATAAGTATACCCTCTCTGGATGAGAAAAGTCCAGTTGGGCATCAAAGGACAAGCACGGGAGGCTACACAACCTCACTGTCTCACAGTTAAGCCCACAATCCTTCAATTTTGTTGCGAGAACATCATGAGATACCATATCAAAAGCTTTTTAGAAGTCAAGATATACAATGTCAACCTCATTTCCCTCATCCAGGTGGTGAGTTAGCTGATCATAAAAGGAGATGAGGTTGGTAAGATGGAACTTGCCCATGGTGAAGCCATGCTGGCTGTTATTCAGAATTCAACTTTCTGTATGCCTATCACACATCCTTAAAGAATTTTTCCAGGATTTTCCCTGGGATAGAAGTTAGGCTAATTGGCCTATAGTTACTCAGGTCCTCCCTTCTCCCCTTCTTGAAGATGAACACAGCATTGGCCCTCTTCCAGTCCTCAGGGACCACTCCAGAGTGCCATGAGTTTTGGAAAAGTTTCTTCAGGGGTTCCATGATGATGCTGGCCAGCTCTTTCAGCACTCTGGAATGAAATTCATCCAGCTCAGCTGATGTATATATGTCTATTTTTTTAAATTGTGCACACACCAGTTCTGCAGCAATATTAGGAAGGTGATCATTCTTATTCTGCTCATTCTGTACCTTATCTGGCATGATTTTCCTCTTGGCTCAGTGAAATACCAAAGCAAAGTAGTCATTCAGGAGTTCAGTTTTCTCCTGAGTGTCACTAACCAGCTGTCTCAAGTTGTTAAGCATTGGTCCCACACTCCCATTTGTTTTCCACTTATTCCCTATGTACATAAAGAAGGACTTCTTGTTGTCCTTGATTCCCATTGCTAATTTTAGTTCATTGGCCATTTTAGCCTTTTAATCTGTTCCCTACAAATGGGGGCTATTGTTGTATAAGCCTCCTTGGGGTATGTCACAAGCACACACAGAGATACAGACAGACACAAATACAAACACACACAGAGCACTCAGCAGATAAGTATGTGGAGGGGAAGAGGCATGAGGAGGGAAGGAGTGGGGGGCATATTGAGTCCCACATGGTGAGGGAAAGAGTGGGGCAGGGGCAAGGGCAAACAGGGCCCTGGAGCTGATGTGGGTCATGGGATGGAGCCGCAAGTGGCTAGTCCAGGACTGTGGGGGGGTGTAGCTCCCTACCACTGCATACACCCCAAGGGAAGGCATGGAAGGCATGTGCCACCCAGATTTGTGCACAGGGCAGAGGCAGGCTGCTCTGTGCCCCACTGCCTTTGCCCTGGGAACTGCATGATGCCATGTTGTGCCTCCTGCCACTGGGTGGGCAGGGGAAGGATGGCATAGCCAGCTCATGGCTCCCAAGGCAAAGGCAGCTGGGTGCAGAGCCCCAGCCTGCATGGCCCCACACCACGGGATGACCCTCCTGTGGCTCCTTCCTATGACATGCTGTCCCAGCCACCTGCAGAGGGTTCGAGATTGAGAGTATGGTCAGGGGTAGAAAAGTAAGAGAGATTTATTGACTTAACAAAAACACAACAACGCGTAGTAACAAAACAAACAATGACAGACAAAAGCAATTTGCGTCGGCAACTTATCAGCAGTCCCCTCTGATGCCTGATACACAGCAAGCTTCTCTTTCCACAAAGTTCAGAGAAGTCAGGTGTCCCTGAACAACACTGTCTGAAGGGGTACCAGGAAGGACCCTGAAATGCAGTCCTTGGGCTCTTCGAGGTCCACGGGCCCACTGATCCAGGCAACAGCTAACTAATCCTTTTCACAGAGCTGTATCTTCCTTCTGAATGGTTTCCAGATATTCCAGCCAATTTAAAGCTTCTGAATGGTTTTGATAACGTACAACCACTCAGATTCCTTTTACTTCAACTGTCTTTAGACTGACCAATTAGCAATACAAGCCTTGCATCCCTTTGATAAGGTAATTTTAACTACGCCACAAGGCCTTACTACTTCAAGGCTTTGCTAAACTTACTAGGCCTTACTTTATACAAGACCTCACTACATCTTAAACTTTAATTAGGCTTTTAGCAACAACATATAGCTTAATATCTAAACAAATACAGAAAAAAACACTTGATATAATCTTCATAGAGCCTTCAGCAAGCACCTTTATCACACAAGCACACTTTTCAGCTGTCACACATGCCTTGGCCCTGGAGCCCCATTCACCCCCGGCCTTCCCTGTGCCCCTGCCCCATGCCCTCCCTCCCTCACTGTGGGGGCCTCAATCTGCCCCCCTTTGCTTTCCCTCTCCCATGCCCCTTCCCTCCACAGACTTACTTGCAGGGCACTGCTGTACACAGCACCAGGCTACATTCCTAGCTGCATGCAGCCTGAGGCTGCTTATTTGTGCGTGCGTGTGTGCATGCACGCACACACACACACACACACACACACACACACACACACACACACACACACACATGTCCTACCATGTAGCTGCCCAGAGCCCACGTCTGGGCTTCCCTGCAGCTGCTCCACACTGCCACTGGTGCCCTGCTGGAGGCAGTGGTGATAGCAACAGATCCCACAGGCTCCAAAGCCATTTGTATGATTAAAGCATTCAAAAAATAAATGCAAGAACCAATTAATGTGTTAATTGCACACTTTAACTGTGATTGGCAGCCCTAATTATAATCTATAGATAAATTTATGTTTCATAAATATCTATATTCTGTGGATCATATTAAATCCTACTTTTCTCAGAGGAGTGCACATTATGAGCAGTTTAAGGAAAAACGGTACTTATAAGAAGAGTTGAGTCAATCAGTCTGCAGTTGGATTCACACAATGCTGAAAGAGAGAAGCATGCTAAAGTAAAATTCTGAAATGTTCAGTCCAGATGAATTATAAAAGGCCAGCATAACCAAATGAGAATGTAAATTATTTGTATGATGAAAGTATAGCAAAACATTTTGATGAACACAACAGGAAACAGGAACATAGAATAAAGTATTTTAGCTCTTCAATACTGAAATGATGACACTGCAATCTAGTGAAAAGCAAGGGAGAAATATAAGAAGGTGTTTTAAAGAAAAGATCTGAATTAACAATATCTAATATAATACATAGCATAGGATCATGTGTGCTTGTCTGTTAAATAAATAAATGAATAAATATTATATGCACACAGACACTTTTTTTCCCCAACCTGTTTCTGATTGATGGAAAATTCTCCTTGGTAAAACTCAGAATCACTTTCACTCCTCCCCAAAACCACTCCTGGGATATATGAAGACTGAAGAGGAAATCAATGCTGTAGCAGATCTCTTCAGAAGCTGTGGACAGCATAAAGATGCTCAAACAAAGAGAGAACCTTCCATGTAAAGCTACTTGAAAACTTTTAGTTACTTCACAGAAAACATTTGCCATATTAAATTTAAGATGACTATAGGAATCTGGGAAAAAGAATATTGCTGAATTGCTAATGTTTACTCTTCAGCTATACAATACAAGCATACATGTGTGGAGAAAAGGTTTGAGTTATAGTGAGTGGGCAGTAGTTAAAAAACATGCAGCATCTGATATTGGGCACATATAACACATTAGCCAGTGGAATAGCTGAAAGGGGACATTGCCAACAATAGTTCTGGTGTCATTCAGAACAGTGTATTTGAAGTGTGTGGTCATGCTCAGTTTAAATCTCTTGGGTATGCAAAACTAGGACAAAGAGCTCAGAGACACAGCCTAATGTGACATCCTGATCACTCTAATTTATTATGTATAGTGATAACATACAGAACATCATAAATAAGTAAGGTGGGGTTTTCAAAAGCACTCAGTGTTCATTTAAATTTGTTCCCATTGAAGTCAAGTCTTCACTACAGTGTATTGTTTCATTTGACCATCACCCATTACATCTAGAATATATAACGGGAATAGTGAAGCTGCAAAATTATTGACTCATGGGAGAAAAAAAAAATTCAAGCCTCTTTTTTACATTCATGGTAATATTTATAAGGGCCTTAAATTACAAAATCCCATCTGTGATCAATACAGAACTGAATCCATATCTTTGGGAATGAACAGGTAATAATAATTATACAGAGAGAGGCACTTCATTATTAATCTGGGTGTATTGTTAAATAATAATCAGGATCCAGGCAAGTCAATACTTGTACACCATTCTAGCTGGAATCTCCTTAGAAGATACAGGATGAACATAAACACATTCACACAGTAAGTTTAAAGGCAAGTGCATAAATGACTTGCCTGCGTGAATGTCATAATTTACTGTGTGCTAATCCCAAAATGCTTCCACCTTTGCCAGTGGTGAGCTTTTTTAAGCAAGCTACATATTGCAGCTTTCAGTCTAATAAAGTTCACACAGCAGCCAACATACTGTCAAAACTGATGCATCAAATAAATATGTGGCTTACCTCCTAATACCTCTGTCCTGTTTTAATTTTTACTGGCAGAATCAACACCATAAAAGCAGTGAGAGTTGGCAATCATACTTGAATTACAGTTTTCTTACACTTTTTAGAGCAGCCTTACAAAATCATCTGCACCTATTTTAACAAGTCAGACCCAAGTGTTAGCAGTGCAGAGAAAAACAATTTTCACAATTGAAACTTTTACCTTGCCAAAGACTGGCCAGCAGAGATGATTGAAAATGTTCCATCAAAAACTGTTTTTCAAATGAAAAAATCAGGTTTTCAGTTAAATGCCTTTTTTCCCCAGAAACTTATAAGCTTTCTATGGAACATTTTGTTTGCTCGTTACAAAACTAAATAGAAATAGAAAATGATTGGGTTTCAGCTAAGAATTGAAATACTTTGACCGAAAAGAAGGAATATTGTAGATATCAAGTAGTGCTGTAGGTATCAAGTAGAAAAGATCAGTCATTTATGAAGGACTGTGTTTTCAGTCATTGGAGAGATTTCAGTAAGCAGAAGACTCAAGTTTACCTGTTGAGGTGATTGAGAATAGTTATGGTGGGACAATCCACTGGGGATGGTGCATGTTGGACTTGATAGAGGGACGTGGTGCTACAAAACATCCAGGTCTCCAGTATTGCATCTCTGGGATATTATGTATACCAGTGAAAGGGAAAACTTTTTACACACATTTATCGGTGAACTCACATTAACATACTATACTGATACTAACAGAGGTATAATGATGCATCCGGCACCCAGGGCAGTTGCCAACCGAAGGATCAGCAGTGACTTCTGGCACCGCTGTTGGCAGCCACTTTTTTTCTGCTTCCCACCTCAAATCAATGCTCAGGACAGTGACCTGACTCTCCCAGCTCTAGTTACACCACTGTATACCGAATGAAAGGTATTGCTTGCAATGAAATTGCAAGTAACATTGGCCAAAATACCTGCTCCCCCATCCTTGCTACCTTGGTAATCTTCAAATCTCATACCTAAGTAAGGAACTAAAAGTTTTCACTGAAAATATAGGGGAAGTAATAATAGTCCACTCTGAAGCTTTCACCATATTTTCTTACAGGAGTGACTGGTGCCTCCTGAATTTTGGGGTGGGGGGGGGGGATCCCTGCACATACCCTGCGAGTCACCTATGTTTTCTTACTATATAAAACCTTTCCATTATTAAGTAGGAATAAACACAAGCTGTATGGATAGGAAATGTGGGCTGGTTTTTATTTTTTCTGTTTTAAAAACAAACAGGGGAAAAACCCTCTCAAATGTCGCCTACTTTCTGCCAAACATTTGCACTTCCAGTTTGCATTTTAAAATAATTCACAGAACATTAGGAATCTTGTTATCCATCAAAAGCCCAAGTATTGAGAATGAGATAATTGACAGTGTTAAAAGGCAAAGAGGGGTTTTTTTTTCCTCTCGAAGATGCTGCTAAATGTTGTTGCTATGAATGCTAATATTTTTTAGCACTTCTAATGGTGAGTGGAGTATAATTTCAAATCAAAACAACAGTTTACAAAGTCAAAAACAATCCACAAAAAAATTGCACCAAAGCAAAATTAAAGTACTTTGCTTAGGAAATACGGTAATCAACCAAGGATACTATTACTTTATAGTTATCCTGCCTCATTTGCTTGCTTCTATTCTCCATTCATTTGCATTACATAAAATATAATAATTGTTATAGTTATAATTGAGACATACAATAACAGCATCGAATAAAGGACAAAGGCAATTATAGAGATTAGTGCTGCCAGTTGTGTAAGCAATGAGCCATTCACAGTGCAGAAGTGCAAATTATTGGTTCTACAAACTTAGAGTGGTACAAATTCTTAAATGCAGAAAGATGACCTCCTTTCCATTAACAATGTACATTCATCTCTAGACACATCTACATTTTTATTACAGTATTTATGTATCTTCTCTAAATGTTAAAGTAAGCAGACCATGACTGAGCATTAGAGTTATTGAAGTATTTTTTTAGAAGGAGGGAGATGAGAAAACCCAGGAGAAAAAAAAAGTTTAAGTGCAAAGGTAAGAAGGGACAATAGGAACTAAAATGACTGAAGAAAAATTAAAGACCTAAATCACTTAACGTTTCCAAAGAAGCTTAAGATAAAAAGATCTAGCTCAGCTGGGGCCCATACTCATTACTATAATTGAAAAAAAAAAAATCATAGTTGAATAGGAAGTAAAGATAAGGAAGGGGGGGTGAAGAAAAAAAAGAAGAATATGAAGAACAATAGAAAAAGTCTTAACATTAATTTGAGAGAAACTGAACATAAGCAAAATAGAAAGGTATATTATCATGATAATGTTATAATGTATGATGATGTTCATAAGAAAAAGGTTTTTTACTAAATTGCTAAAGCCAAAAATAAATAAAGATTAGTTCTGCAGATATATCTTTAACATACAAAGTTACATGTCAATTCTGTCAAGGATATGTCTGAAAAGCAAATTATTTTTTGTTGAAATGCACTCAAAAGGCCCTTACATTCTCTCTGAAAATACATTTTTTACAGCTTACGTTAGATAGTCTAAAAACTGAACACATTCAGTTTTCCAGTCTATCTGTAACCAAAAGACATACTCATCTTAGGAGAATTTCAGTAAATATCCCAGGATTTTGATTGAAATACATTTATTTAATCTGGTATCTGTAAATAATTGGCTGATGAAAAGGGGTGGTAAAAGGCTTCCAAGACCTGTCTGATGCATCCAAGACCTAATTGATCGAACAATTTCATTCCATTTTTAGCCTGTTTCTTCTTATTAAAAAGAACACTTTAAATAAAAATTGTGTGGCAATGATTTTAGGATGAGCAGGTTGATGAATGAAGCATCGTCTTTGAACACTAAAAACTGTAATGAAAGTTGTCCTATACTGCCCCACCAAACCGACTGGACACTGACTCAGAACAATGACAAGGTTGCTGAGTCTCCAGGGTATTGAGGAGCTAATCTAAAACTTGCTGAAACAATGAGCACTCTCACTGATATCGGATGGTGCCTGCACAGGTACTCCTTTGCGTTTTAATTACAATGTATCGGATCAGACTCAATCGAGTGTGCTTTACGTTCTAATTAGAATACTGCAACATTTCTGCAGTGTCAGATATATTAAGCCCCTGAGCACTTTTAAATGGCCACAGAATGTTTTAACTAAATCTCATCGAACGAGATTTAGATAAAGCAGATGAAGCATCCCAAAGCCATTTCTAAACATGTGGGGGCTTAATACATGTGACACTATGGTGTTTTAATTACAGCAGCTGGCCAAGAACAGATGTAATAAAAATGGCCCTCCCCTCAACCCCATTGCCCCAAGCGTGTGTATAGGCAGCCAGTGAGCTTTAGATGAATCCTTGTATCTATGGCCTATCTGCTGAGGCTACCACCCAGGGTGCTAATTAATGTTAATTGCAATTTTAAGATAACATTCTTTATCTTTCCCCAACAATATTCCTCCCCCCTACTCACATCAACCTTGACAAGCATTAAGACTTTTTGTTTTATTCCCTCTTTGACCTATTTGTATTTACTGTGGTTTGCTGCTGCTGCCCGAATAATTCCATCTTTCTTTTTTTAGCCTCCAAAGAAGAAAATCAAATTGAAATGGCCTTAGGCTCGAGAGAATAAGATACATTTGTTATAAAAAGCAAGCTTGCTCACCAGGTGGTTTCCACATGCAATCAGAGTTGCAGTTGAGAGACTGAAATAAAACTTTTACCATGACACAGTGGCAAATCAGGATGTAACCTAGGGCTTCTTCTTTCTTCCCATTGGTTTTCTAATTATCTGTATACTATGCGCTATTAATGAACCAAGGGTTTATTAGCAAGCAGATCATTAAAAGGCTGATCCAAAGTCCACTGAATTCAAAGAGATTTTAATTTTATTTTATTTTATTTTAAATCAACTTCAATTGGTATCAAAGTAGTTCATAAACAGAACTAGTAGCTGATTTTTTAGTTCACCAATAGATCCAAAAGTTTGATTTCAGCTGAGCTGAAACACTGGAAATGACTTTCTGTTTATTCTAAATCAAATATTTTTTTTTTTGGTTTCATTTCAAAACAAAGAAAAGTATGGTTCATGCTGAGTGAAATATTCCCATTTAATATGAAATGAAATATTTCATTTCACCACACATGAGACAAACAGAAAACAAAAGGCTAATTCACAAAACCACCAGAGGAGATGGCAGCAGCAGTAGCAGTACTCTTATACAGTAGCTCAGGATGTGGGAAATTAAGGTTCATTTTCTTCCTTTGCCTATGAAGACTTATAACCACATCACCTACCTTCCAGGAGTGCTCTAACCACAGATTATACTGACAGGCTTTTCCTTTTTCCTGCTGATACCACCCCCCCGCCCCTTTTTTTTTATAAAGAGTGTTAATTGAATTAGAGACTAGAACCCAGGGGCAGTTTAAACATGCTCTGGAAGCCATGGGGGAGGGGGGGATGCACTTTAATTAGTGGGTTGTGCTAATTGAAAGTGTGCGAGTGTCATGGGTATCAGCATCCTCCATGCTGAAAAATGGTGGTGGGACACTAAAACTCAAATAAACTTCATCTCAAAGTGCCCAGTTGCCATTTTCCAGCATGTAGCTCATACACATGACACTAGAGTCTGCTGGAATGCATTTATATTCATGCTCCAAAAGACTCATTTAATCAAGTCTGTTCCAATCACTTGATTTCCAGCTGGCTACATGCATGTTTATAGGAGCCCTAGGTGTCTCACCTTCCAGGTGAGTTCCCAACTAATAAATAAGGTACTTTAGTTTGCTTAAGGACTGTCCCACAAACATCTATTGGAGGTGTTCCATTTTGTATAATAATTATTAATATGTCTTTTAGCCAGAGAGAGAGCAAGAGCAAGGATAACTGTGAAATTCTTCCAGGTAATGGGGGATACAGATTACAATCTCCTCAGGCCAAAAACTATGCTTGAGGTATTGTCTAAAATGGCACTGGCAGCAACCCTGGCATCTATATGAAATGTAGCCTTTTTGATTCTCCCCAGTTGAAACTAATTGCCTTGGTTGAAAATCTTTGCCTTTCAGGATAAATCTGGTAGATGTGCTCTGAAAAGGTCTACTGACTTGAGCGCTACACAAAATACATCTGGGGAAGGGATGTTGTAAGCATACCTCCCAAGTACTTGGGAAAGAAAAGATCTGGGATTCAGTTACTAGTCCAGTAGATACTTAATATAATATTTGAAAATTCATTGAGCAGGGACTGGAAATTAGGTTTCCCTTTTCCCAGGTAATGGCCCTAACTGCTAGATATTAAAATCATGTTCTCTCTCTAGTTCAATGAATATTTAATTATTCCGTGCACAATGAGAACAACTTCAGCAAAAGACATTTAGAGCACTTACTTGAAAATATCATTGAAAATAAACCTTTGTTTCCAATCTCTTGGCATAACTACCATTTTGTTTGAAAGGCCTGACATAGGTGCCTAACTCTAGGAAGGAATTTAGAGCTGTGTGTTTCTAATGGAGATAGATGAAATGAACATAAACTGTCAAGACTCCAGGGGAGAGAAGAGTAATTAACATTTTCCTCTACTAAAATTTTTCTATGTGAGAAATTATGTGGTTACTTAGTCAACACGCTGGCTTTGTAGATCTTATTTTCAAACCTTGGTCTATTGCTATGCATGGACAAGAATCCAAGTTGACCACCTTGTGGTTTTATGAGCTGTTTAGGTACGTACAAGTCCTTTCTTTTGGATATAACCCTAAGTACTTATATGTTGATATCATGTATCTATGATACATAATTGCCGGTAGACCCCATGTGATCTCATTGCCTTGATGGTCCAAGAAACACCTGAGAGGAAAGGATTTTTTGCAATATATTTTATTGGACCAACTGTATAGTTAGGAGATGTTGGACAAGCTTTCATGCATCTTATAATCTAAAGAGAACATATAGAAATAAAGTCAGTATGACACAACAGTCTTCCCATTTTACAGGTGAAAAACTGATCAGAACTCTATATTACTTCTTTCTCCAGGTCATTGGCAGTTTTGAGAAATCAAAAAAATGCACTTAGTCATTTTTTTTTCTTAATTTTTGGCAAATATCATTATGTTTCTTTCAATCTGAAATAAGCATTTTATTTAGATATAGCAACTTTTAAAATTTAAAAATAAAATCAGAGACTTCCAAAAATGTTTTGAAACAAATATGGAAAATGTTTCAGTTTGAATAAATTATTTCAATGAAATGGATACACATTCATGAAATATATTGGCATTGCTCAATCTGTATTTTTTGCCAAAAAATTTTCCAACCAAGTAATGGTATCTGGCCATAGAACTACAGCACATAGTGGCTAAGCAATTGCCCAAGGAATATCTGTCAAAGACAAAAACTGAACTCTTTTAGTGCCTTAAAGCATAAGGTAATTCTACTTCTCAGCTTGCCTTATGGCTCTGTGATATGACAGTTACCTTTATCACCTTTGAATCACCTTTAGAGTGAAGATTCAAGGATACTCAGCACAACATTGTAGATCTCTACACCATGCATAAGTAATCAGGTCATTAAATCTCTTGAAAGACAATTAATTGACCTATGTTCTAGCCTATTCATAGGGATATTTTTAAATGAGTTTTTCAGCGTCTTTTTTCATCCAACACAGATACTAGAATATGCAACTTGAGACCACTGTGTAACCCATCTAAACACCCCACAACCTAACTGCCCCCAACATACTTCCACTTCCTACTCCATCATTTTTGCTTTGTTATAGATAAATATATATAAATGCTTATTCGACTAGAGAAAAACCTTACTATAGATTTGCCAATAATACCAGTATACATTTTTAGTATCTATGATAGTTTCTGGACATAATATTAAAATATTTTATAGTCTGAACACCATTTAACTGTTTAACCCATTAAAGTATCCCAAAGCTCTGCATGGCTGCAACATGTTCATCCTTGATGTTGCTCAATACCAGGGTTTAAAAATAATGGACTAAAAAGAGGAAGCCAAAAAAAATAAATGTTCTCCATTTTCTTCTTCAAAGCAGATGGGATTTTCTCTCTCTCTCCCTGATTCACTTATAATACCCTCTTCTCTATGCCTACTACAGAGAGATCTTCACCTGATGAATCTATGTCAAGAGTCTCATTCTAACAAGTGGGCAATATTTTTTCTTTCTTGAGCTGCATCTCTTTCATTTCGCCTGACTGAACTATCAGTTTACCCATTGGGTTTCCTTTTATTCTAAGCTGAATATCTGTACAATGATTGTAGAATGGAGATGAGTTTTTTGTTTGTTTGTTTTAATTTTGCTATGAATGATGTGTGTGTGAGTATGTGTGTACACACACACACACACACACACACACATGTAGTATATGTATATTCCAATTCTTGCACATTTATAAACTCAGTCACAGTCCTTTCCATTTTTAAAGTTTTGTCAATAACAAGATGCATGAGTAAAGCATACTTTGGAATTTCCATGCATCTTATTGATATTAATATGTAGCTGTCAGGTTTCACTTTAAACACTTTTTTTTTTATTTGCATTTAACATGTTTTATTTTAATTTTGATTATTTCATGTTTAATCCTGGTGTATTATCAGAAGAAGTAAAGTTGGATGATGAAAATTTGCATTCCTTCCAATCACTACGACAATTGTTTTAAGATTTGAATGACATTTCCTCACCTCATTAGCTAAGGATTATCCTTTCTTCTACCTTGAGTGCCCTCCTTTCCAATACAACTAGTCTCTCTTTCTCTGACCTAATCCTTTATCCCCAGGCAATCGCAAACAAAAACATTGGTTCTACTTCTGTGGACCAAATCTCTAGATGGTGTGTGTGTGTGTGTGTGTGTGTGTGTGTGTGTGTGTGTGTGTGTGCGTGCGCCCACGACTGCGTGTTGCAGATAGGTAGAAAACAACCCTTAATTCTCTCTTATCAGAATCCTTAAAAACTCATCATTTGACTTTGTCTGAGAGTAAGTTACTATAGGCAACAAACCTGTTTCCCGAGGAAAGTGAATGACAGTCTTTTTCTGCCTGTCATCTTGACATGGAGCTCTTTGTACATGATGAGGGACAGTCTGGAGGAAGCACTGAGATATGCAAAATATGTCTGCACTGAGGTCACAGGACACGTATACAAGTACAAGACAGATTTCCCTAACATGTTTTAGCTTTGCACAAACAACCCCTTCTACTAGTCCATTTGCAGGTCTCAGGCTAGCATGAAAGGCATCTAAATATCTGCAATTTAGGTCAGCATACACCAGCTTATTCTGGTGCCATTACAATGAGACCATAACACTGCCCTATTCACTGCATATAGCAAAAACAGTGCACTCATAAGCATTTCCCTTTAAGCATAATAAGGCTGTTCTATTTTTGAAATAATCTATGATAATACCCTTGGGGTCTTTTTTAGATGATGTCTGCATGGGACCAACAGACCATAACATAGGTTTTGTAATTTCCATAGTATTATGAAATTTTGGTCTATAAATAAGCTAATATGACAAATATAAGCAAGCTTCAGTAATATGACAAAGGATGTGAGGTGTATCATATTAAGCTATAATTTTTTCACAAGTTCATCTGAATTTCTCTCTATCCCTTGGTAGGTCACAAAATTCACAAGGTAAAAAATGACTAGATGGATGCAGAAAAAAAAATCTTATACTTCACTAAGTTATTGAAGGTTGTTTCTGTAGTTTTCATTTCTCCTTTTTCTCCCTCTCTAGATGAAAGGCTATTATTTAATGTATTGCCTCTTTCATAATGCTAGTAAGTAAATAGGTATGGTGCATGTTAATATATTTCCATGAATATTACTTTGTGATATCCTTCACATAGATGCCTACAAACATTTTTATGTATGTGATGAGTCTTACTAACACTAACCTCATTTGGACTAGTCATTTTAAAGTTAAGAATTTGTTTAGAACAGGGGCATTAAAGGAATAAGCAGGACAGTTTTATCATATATAAATCTAATACCTAAATCTAATCCTTCTATAAACAAGTGGAAACTCGGTTTCTTTTTTAGTTAAACAGTCTGAGCTCTGTTTGAAGGGTTGTTTTTTCTTTTAAAAAAGCAACCTTTCCATAAACAAATATAAGCCAGAGTTGAATGAATGAAACGGTCTTCATGTTTTTCACTTAGGATTTAATATATTCCTCCTGTACTTTTATGATAAAGACGGCTTATTTAGCATCAGTACCCAAATTATACCAGTTTTGATGTTGGATTCTAAGACTGTCATCTAATAAGGAATGAACAAAGAATATTTTGCAAGCAGCTGACCAATAAATTGGACTTTTTTGCTGGACGGTATTGAATTTGTGATGAACTGGGACATTGTTGGCTTCTATTTATTAAAAAGGATTTTTATAGACAGCGTGCCAATCATCCAAAAGCATGGTTGAAAATAACTGTTGGATTGGCATATTAATGATCACAAGGGACCAATGTAAATGTCATGAACTATTGGGGAAGAATAAACTGAGCACAAATACTACTTCTCATCTGTTCCCAGGGTGCACAGATAAAAATTTTATCACAACAAACAGCATGGTAGTTTGCATGAATTATTAAATCATATGCATACAAGAGGGTTAGCAATTAAACAGGAAGACTTACTGAGGATTATCATAACTGACAATAACTAGAGCCTGCAAAGTCCAGCTATAAGTCAAGAGACTAATGTGTATGATTGCTTTTAATTTGTATGACAATTTGTGAGTTATTAATTTATAACACTTTCAGATGTTGCCAGAGGGGAGTAAAATGTGCAATTAGTCTTTCAATGTGCATATGTCAAACATTCATAATAAATGTTGAACATATAGCATTATTTATATGCAATCATTTTTATCATAATATGAATAACTTTATTGTAATCAGCTGTTTAACTCAGGAATTTAGTTTAAAATGACTATGTTGTCCTTTATGCATTATTATATATGAACCTTTCTAGTGTGCCTTCTGTTTTACATTTTTAGCTGTGGAATCATATGCCCAAATTCCTAAGGGCTTGTTTTGAGCTGTGGTGATGAACAATTCAGCCTTAAGGTACTTAATTCAGATTATAAGGCCTGTGACATTTAGAATAATACTGGAGGTCCCTATTCAACCAATTATGTACACAAAGTCTCAGAGTGTGCTAATGTGCACAGAAAGCAGACTTTGTTTGGGGTTATTTTTTCACTAACAAAAAAGAAAAAAATTGGTATCTGCAGAAATGTAACAGTATCTGCTGCCTCTTCCTATAATCTATGCCAAGTTCAGTAGGAATTTAAATTTCCATAAGATGTATTAGCTGAACTATTGATTATGGTTGGGGGGTGGGGGGGCGCATAACATTCCTATCAGGAGGTACTCAGCCTGAGACCCAGCTGCAGGTTGCCAGGTTTGCAGCAGTTGCCACTAGTAAATGAATTAAAGTAGTGCTATAAAGGCCACATCCAGACAAGCACAGCTGTGCAGAACATGGCACTGCAGACCTATCTGCAGCACCACACACCGCACATTCAGGTGTTTCCCATGCTGCTACCTTGCAGCACAGGGTTTTGTTTAGTTTTTTTTTTTGGGGGGGGAGGAGGGGGGGGGAAGAAAATGTCACAGAAAATGGCACAGACAAAAAGCAGGACACCGCATGTGGAGATAGCACACCACCAAAAACCAGAACCTTGTCAGCCTGAGCCACATTCTGGCTGTCTATCAGTCTCCAAGCTGCAGGAGCACTGCAGCTGAAGCTTCCCTAGCCCCCAAAATCCCAGGAAAGGATGCTGGGGCAGCACAGTTGTTGGCCCCAGCCTCTCCAGCCCCACTTGGGGTAACCTGCTGTGTGCCAAGAGGGCACATGGCACAGGCTCTCCCCAGGAGACAACAAGCAGTGGCACAAGGTGTGCCGCTTCTAGTTGTCCCCAGAAAACCAAACATCTGCACTCATCTGGACATGGTCAAAGAGGCTTAAAAGCTCCAAGAGCAGAGTGCAAAGGAGACAGACAGACAGACAGACAGACAGACAGAGAGCTGTGGTACTGAAGGAGAAGCACAGACCCTGGGTTGCTCTCTCATGTTCTGAGGAAAGATTGTTGGATTGGTTTATCTATTTGTTCTGGAGGGCTTTTTTGTTTTTGGGTTTGGGTTTTTTTCGTATTCGTTTGTTTTGTTTCTGCAGGGGAAAGTTTGCCCCAAGAAAAATAAACTGGCTAGAAACCTAGAAGGGAGGGTTGACTGGCCTTGAAAAGAAAGCTGGCTGAGTGACCTGCTTACAATTCCCATAATATGACCCATTTTGGGGGGAAGATGCTGAGGCTGGAATAGCTGCATTTGGCACGAAAGCTTAGGGCTAAATATGATAAAGGACTGGCCTCTAGAATGGAATCCTTAACCCTATATTATATGCCTGTGCTCCTGAGACAGTGCACAAAAAGATTTAGGCAGTTCAGAACTGGATCAAACCATCCAGCACTAAGTAGAAGAATGCATACATTTTGAGTTTTGACAGGCTTAGACATGAGATAAGTACTGTACCATTTGGTTCTGCTAAGACTGGGGCAGTTTTGGAGGTACATAGTAGGCCTGTGCAAATAGGCAACTATTCAATCCAGCTTCAGATCCAGCCCCTTTGTATGTCAGCGATATGATATGGAGCTCCAGATCGGTTTCCCGCTTCAATCCGGCTGAAGCGGCTACAAAGCTTTGAAGCCACCCTGGAGATCTGGCCATAGGGTATAATGGGGAATCAATGAAATATCTATAACTTTGTTGTTTTTGTCCGATTTGGATGAAACTTGCAGGAGTGGTAGTCTCTGCTGAGAGCATGAAGCCTGCCAAATTTCAAGAAGATAAGTGCAGGGGCTTGGGGGGAACTGCACCCCAAATTCTTGAAAGTAAAATTCATGTCACATGTATATGTTACATCACAGGGGGGTAAAAAACTGCAAGGGTGGTATCCCTGGGGAGGCCACAAAGTCTCCCAAGTTTCAAGAAGATCGGTGCAGGGGTTTGCGGGGGGAACTTCACCTCAAGCTGCTGACAGGCAAAACTCATGACATAGATGACCCTGTGTGTGTTAAGGTGCAGTGGGCTGAAAACTGCAGGGGTGGTAGCCCCTGGTGAGGCCATGAAGCCTGACAGCTGTCAAGGAGATAGGTTCAGGGGTAGTTTGGGTTCTGGGGCCCTGCACCTTTGGCTGCTAACAGGCAAAACTCATTATGTGGGTGGGTGACACTGTGCGTGTTAAGGTGCACCCTTCGTGGCACTGGGGTCTCTGCACAACATGGCAGTGTGCCCCAGTGAGGCCTCCTCCTCCCCTACAGCCTCATGCCTGGTACACCACTTTACATGACAACAGGTACAATAACTTAGCTGGCTCAACACCAATAGCATCAGCATCAGAGGTACCCAAACAGAACTGTCACAGAGCCTTTCTTTTTATAAAGAAATTGACAGCAAGACGTAAAGATGTTGTGTTGTGTTGTGTTGTGTTGGATATTTAATGTTACTCATGGTGTGTGATGGCTTATCTTGTGTTTTTATGTCTATATGTTTATTATGAAAAAAAAAGGGGTACTTAAAAATATACATCTTAGGAAGCTTTAGGGTTGAAAACACCTTTGCAGGCTGAGGAAGTACCTGCAGTTGGTTCTGGATGGACCGAATAGTAAAGAAGCCAGAGGCTGGCCTGGCCCACAATGCAAGCAAGAAAGCCAGTCAGTGAAAATGGAAATGGAGGCGTCAGGGGGTGAGGGACAGGCTGGGGTGGGGGGTAGGGTGGACAGGGGGATGTAGCAGCGCAGGTAAAAATGCAGAGGTACCTGGGATGTCAGATGTCTGGCAGGTTGCAGTGTGTCAGAATTCTGCTGTCAGTGTCTATATTGAGTCCATGAGTTTCTGTACCTACTACCTAGGAGGCTGATGAAGTGCAGTTCATAGGCCCAGCACTGTGTGACAGGTCTGGGCATTCTCCAGCCAGAACTTTGTGCATGCATGCATTAGCTGGAGGTTATGGCACCTCCTATCCACCTTTCACCAGGGAATCATTGGTCCTGGCATTTACAGGGATGCGTCACTGCCAGCAGTTCCACCAGGCCTTCCTACCCTAGGAGGGTGCAGTTTTAGTGGTCATGCCCAGGACCTGGGGCCTCCTTCTTCCCCATAGCCCCAATCCCATACCTCCAAGTTTGTCCTGGCAGGGGAATGAGCTCAGCAGGGACATGTTCTTCCCCTGCTGGCTGGTGATACAGTTAGTGCCCCCTCCAGCTGAGAGTGGGGCATTAATCGGCTTTTTAAAAACTCAGAAAAGGAAATTGGTGCAAATGGAGTGAGGAGGGTGGCACTCAGTCTGTCTGCAGGTGGAGCTTGGGAAATCCCAGCAGCGGGAGGTTCACCTTTAGGAGCAGCAGCTGCTCCACCAAAGCAGGATCCAAGCAGGTGTAGTGCGGTGTCACAGCATCCCCAGCAATGCTGAACACCCTCTCGCTTGGAAAACTGGTTGGGGGATAGGACAGGTGTTGCCAGGCAACCATCCTGCCACATCTGCAGTTTGCCCAGTAGGCCAAGAGGTCATAGCCCAGTGCCTCCACATCCTCAGTGAGATAGGTAGCCACCAAACTTCAGCGCTACCTGCCCAAGGCTGGGTCTGGTGCATTTGGACCCCATAATTGAAGTCATGCCCATGGCCCACATTGGCAGTAGCTGGTGTGGAGGAAACTGGCTGGTGCTGGTGCTGGCACCGGTGCTGGGAGTGCTGGCACAGGAAAGTGGATCCCCCTCTTCCACATCCCCTCACCTCTGCATTTCAGCCTCTCTAACTTTGATGACCAGCAGCTGCGTCCACTGATCAAGGGTTTTGGTGCTGCCAGTGCACATGCTCTCCTTCACCCTCAGGCTGCATATGTCTACCACCATGTGGACCACAGTGGACCACAAAGGATCCAGCCATCTCCTGATGCCCTCCTTCAGCTGCCTTACCAGTGCACATCTGGTGACAGCAGCCTGCCCCAGCCAGGAACACTGATCCCCTGGAACTTCTCCATTTGGTTCTCCAGTTCCCTCACTAGGGGGGATCACCTGGCTGAGGAAGGCATTGCCAGCACTGAGGGTCTCGGTGGCCTCAAGGAAGGGCTTGAGGACCACCAAGATCTGGGAGATGGTACCCCACTCAGCTCTGTTCAGGGGAGCCACTGATCCCGATCTCCCCAAGCAAGATCAACTCATGGATGGCCTTCTGTTGCTCCACCAGCCTTTCGAGCAGCAGGTATGTGGAGTTCCACCAAGTCTTCACATCCTGCATGATTTTGTTTTGCTGTGGGATGCTCAGCTCTGCCTGTTTCTCCTGCAGTATCTTGCCCCCTTGATGCTGCAGTGGAAGTAGCCCGCCACCTTTCTGCATTTCAAAATCAGCTGGCTTGTAGCCATAGTGGTGGTGGAGCCATCACCAGAAGCCCTGTCCCCCTCCAAGGCATGCCTCACTATGAGGTGCAGCCTGTGTGCTACACAGCAGATGCCAACAAAGTTGGCATCATGGACAGCCCAGCCTTCACCATATTGGCCCCATTGTCGGTGACCATGAACCTGTGGGTGATCTCGGCCTGCCCAATGAGCCATCCCTGCACCATGCGGTTCATGGCCCCCATAATCTCCCTTGCTGTGTGGGACTCATCCAGCACCTCGGCTTGCAATAGAGCCCACCGATGGCCTGACTGATTGCACCAGTGCCTTGTGAGGGAGAGGTAGGCGTGATCGCCATCCCGGCTGCTCTACATGTCAGAGGTGAAGTGCAAGGCTACCTGTGGCTCTGCCTTGTGCAGCTCTTCCCTCAAGTACTCCCTGCATGCCTCATACAGGGAGGGCACCACCACCCTGCTAAAGTTGGTGTGTGTGGGCACTTCGTAAGATGGGGCCAGAAGTGCTATGAGCCACCTGAATCCTGGCTGCTCAATTAGGGAGAAGGGCTGGCTATCCAGAGCAAGCAGCTCCCCAATGCTTTGGATGATCTCGCTCACCTTGAAAACATGCCTCCCTTTCTGTCCACCTTTCCCCTACTGGTCCAGGGTGGCCTGACTCTGCTTTGGGTGGAAGGGGGCTTTGGAGTGAGTGGGGGGATTTCCCTTTTGGCATGCTTGCACTGGTGCCAGGCTGAGCAGGAAGAAGGGAAAGGGGGTGCTGCCTCCTCAGATGCATCAGCATTGCCATGGTAGAAAAGTGTCTTACATCCTTGCTACGGCTTCTATGCCTTCAGCAGTACTGGCAGATGGCAAACCTGGGATCATCTGCCACCTCAAAATGATCCCACACTACACTACTCCCCCACTTCTGGGTTGAGGGTGAGGATCCTGCCTTTTCCCCCCTTCTCAGCAGGCTGAGGCTGAACAGCAGGAAGAGCTGCCTCAGCTGAGCCACTTGCCTCCACCACCTCAGCCTCCTCCCAGGTGCTGCTTTCCGGAGGAGACCTGGGTCTAAGGGAAATGTGAGGGGTGTGCAGCACAAACTCTGATTCCCCCTCAGTCCCCAAAATTGCTTAGGTCCCAGTGCACTCAGCCTCCCTGGTTCCAGCTCCAGCTCCAACTCTGCCAGTGGGAGGCTCACACTGAGAGATGACATTGGGATGGAGGAGACAGTGATTCCAGTGCTGGTGCCCACTTCTGGACTGAGTGGAGGTGGTGCAGGTGCAGGGACATCAGGTACAGACACTGCTCCAACGTCCTGGCTTCCACTGGCAGTACTTATGTCATGACTGCTTGGGAAAGGAATACATCTGTGTTGGGGGGCAGGGGGGGATGGGGGACTTGCAACTGTAGCTCTCCCCCTACCCCCTCTCCCTCCCCCGCCAGAAGACCTAGTACCTGCCTTTCCAGCTTGCTTAATATTGATCTTTCCTGTGCACAAAAGGTTTGTGTGTGTGTGTCAATCCTTTTGTATTGTGTGTTTTATTCCTTCTGTTGCATGTGTGCACTGGCCTCTTCTCTGATTTTTTGCTTCACTGTTAAGAGTTATGTAAATATTGTGTGCTGTCTGTCTGTCTTCTTTCCCTATGATGAATATCTGATTTTTCTTCTTCTATATTACGTGTGTGTGTGTGTGTGTGTGTGTGTGTGTGTGTGTGTGTGTGTGTGTGTTTGTGTGAAATTTCTTTGCCTCTCTGCACAGTGATGGATTGCACTGGCAGGAAAAACAGCTTGCTTTTTTCAAAGTTTGCAAAAAGAAAAAAAAGAAAATATAAATTGAAAGAAATGAATTGAATAGTACTAAGAGATGCTAAGCTAAACTAAGCTAAACTAAGCTAAGCTAAATCCTACCCAATCCTTTCTAACAACTAAAAGGAACAGGCAAGTTCAACTACTGAGTAAAGCAAGCCAGGCCGAGCTGCCTGTCTGCCAGGGTAACTTTCTCATGCAGTTCCTGAGAGAGAACAAGTTTACAAAAGGCACAGCACATCTGCAAACAGAGGCTTTTATGCTGTTTCTAGGTCCCTCCTGCCAGACACTGCCATTGGAAAGGCAGCCAGAGAGAAATCCTTCTCACTGGTGACCTACACATGTCAGTCTTCCCCCCCTCCTCCCCCCCACTCCCCTCCCCGTTCCCCCTCCCTCTTCTAACTTTCATTTTCAGCCCTCCAACGCTTTCCCAAACCACTCTGAAAGCTCTGAACCACTTTGGAAAGCCTGAATAAGCCAGTGCTTCGCTCCAGGCATGCTGCTTCAGTGTCTGAAATGTCCAAAGTGGCCCTGGATGTGAAGCACGGTCTGAAGCCTTGCGCAGCCCTAGTACATAGATGCCGAACGCTATACGCCTGGGGAACTTTAGGCCATATACAGGAGTTAAAAAACTGGGTGGAGGAATCAGTGTAAGTTATACAGTTTAGTTCAGGAGTGAACAGTATACATTAGGGCTGTTGAATGATTAAAAAATTTGATCACAATTACTTGCATGATTAAGAAAATTAATAGCAATTAATCATGATTTTAATTGTACAGCTAAAAACTCAAAATTATACAAAATGTGTATAGTTGGGGGGTGGGTATAGGGTATGTGTGTGGAGGGGAAATTGCAAAGGTGTGGGAGGCTGTGAGTGTGTGTGGGGGAGTTGGAGCCCAAGGAAGGGGGGTACCCTGGCAGGATGCAGAGTACTGTGGGTCAGGAGTTAGGGGCAGCGGCAGGGCTGGGGAGGCTGTGGCTTAGGAGTAAGGGGCAGTCACAGACACACAGACAGACACAGACAGCACCTCCAAGACAGCACCCAGAAAGTAAGTCTGTGGAGGGGGAAGGGTAGGAGGAGAAGGAAGAGGTTGGGGGGGGAACAGATCAACACCCTCACAGTGAGGATGGGAGTGGGGCAAATGCAGGGGCAGGGCTGGGGTGAATGTGGCCCTGGGACTGGGTCAGGTCATGGGATGGAGCTGCAGGAGGCTTATCCAGGGGTGCAAGCGGGGGGTGGGGCACAGCTCCTTGCTGCTTCATGCACCCTCAGTGGAAGCATGGGGGGCACATGCCCCCTGATTTTGCACAGGGCAGAGGCAGGCTGCCCACTGTGGGCTTGGGCTCTGTGCTCTGTTGCCTTTGCTCCGGGAGCAGTGGTATGCCATGCTGTACCTCCTGTGGCCAGGCAAGGACGTGACACATGGTGTGGCCAGTGCACTTTTCCCAGGGCAAAGTCAGCAGGGCACATAGCCCCAGCCCAGAGTGGGCAGCCTGCCTCTGCCCCATGCACAAATTGTGAGGCATGTGCCCCTCATGCTTGTTGTGGGGGTGCATGCAGTGGTGGGGAACTGTGCCCCCCACAGCCATGGATGAGTCTCCCACATCTCCATCCCACTACCCACCACAGCCCCAGGGCCCCATTCACTTCATCCCTGCCCATGCCCCTGCCCCACTCGCTCCCTCATTGTGGGGTCCTCAATCTTCCCTACCCTGCCCATTCCCTGACCCCCTCCCCCTTTCCCTCCCCCTTCACGGACTTACCGACTCCCCCTTCATGGCACGGCGCTGCTCTATATGCAGTGTGCGGCCTGTGTGTGCTCATGTATATCTGTTTATATGTCTGTGTGTGCGCCTCTGCCACACACCCCCGCACCCACTCCACTCCTGCTGCAGCCATCTGGAGCCTGCACTTGTGCTGCCCTGTGGTCCTCTGCACTGTCACCTCTGCCCTGCTGGGCAGCCCAGAGGCAGCAGAGTGGAGCCTGGGCACAAGTTCAAAAACCATATGTGCATTTAACTGCAATTAAAAAAAATGCAAGAATTGATAAACACATTAATTGTATGCATTAACTGTGATTAATTGACAGCCCTGGCATACATATTCACCTTTGTGGTGGTGGGGGGGAGGTACACCTGCATGCCTTGCAACATGCTCTGTAGTCTCCCCAGGCTGCTGGTGACTGCCAAGTGCAACTAAGTGCCCAGGCCACCCTGATCGGCTGCTGGGCAGGGGCAACCATGCCCCAACCCTCCACCATGGAACCTCCCCTGTGCCCCATCCAGTGACTTCCAGAAGAGCCCCAGAGTGGATTCCATCCCTCATTATGTTGCACATGCCTCTGTGCCAGCCTGCTTGAAGTCCACCATAGTACCCCATCACCTGTGTCCAAGCTCACAGACTCAGGAGCTGTGGTGTGTACTGCTCATTACCTTACATGATTCTCACTGGAGGCTATAGAACATCACACATGGCCACATGGACATGATTTGGCAGGTGGTCACCATGGATTTGATTTCCTGTCCCCAAGCCAGCAGCTGGCCATCCTGTATGAAGCCAGCTACTGCATCCTGCACCACCAAAGATCCTGAACTGAGCCACCAACTTCCAAGTGGCTGAAGAGGACAAGGCTACCCAGGAAGTGGATAGTGGTGTGCACTGGCACCACCTACAGACTGTTAAGTGCTGGTCCTGTGCCCACACCATCATCAGTGACTGATGGGAGCAGATTATCCTAGACACCTGGGAAAATGAACAGCGAGTCCAGATTTTCAGTATGACCTGAGCCATTTTCATGGACATTGTCATCCAGGTGACGCCCATATCATGTGCCAGGACATCACCATGTGGCTATCCTGTGCTCCAGAGAAGCAGGTGGCCATTACCACCATGATGCTACCTCCCACCCCCCTGCAGTCTCCACTACGTTGCCAACCAGTTCAGCATGGGCAAGTCCACAGCTGGAGAGACTACCTAGGAGGCATGTCTGGTCATCCAGACCTTCCTGAAAAACTGCTTGATCCACCTTGTTAACCCACAGGTGGTGGTCACTGGCTTCCACACATGGGCTTCCCCAGTTGCTTGGGGGTTATGGCATTCATCAACCACAAGGTATACTTCTGTTGTCCTGCTGGGAATTGTCAACTACCAGGGATGCTTCACCTACTTCTTCACCAGCTCAGTGGGCAGCATCCATGATGCCTTCATCTTCCTCCACTTCTCCCTCCACAGATAGTGGAGATAGGGGGCTACATTCCAGGAGTCTCCAGTGTCATCATTAGCAGCATCCTCACCCCTCCCCTCAACATCAAGGGCATGCCTTGCCCCCTCCTGTCCTGTCTCATGAAGCCCTATGGGGGGCAGCTGGATTGAAAAAAGGACTGCCTAAGTAGGTTCTTCATGACTGTGGAGTGTACTTTTGAACGCTCAAAGTGTACTGGTGGGCTATCAGCATTTGCCTCAAAGTGGAGGAGGAGAACCTGCCATGCCTTATCATCACTGCATGTGTCCTCCACAACATCTGTAAAACCAAGAGGGAAATGTTCCACAAAGCCTGGGCAGAGGAGGCATAATGTGCAGACCAGGCATGGTATGCTGAGAATGCACAGTTCAGGGAAGCTGGGGATGTTGGGGGCACTGATATTGGATGCATTGGCCCTGCATACCAGCAGGGAATCCGGGTTTAGGAAGCCCTGGCCAATGATCTTCTGGCCCATGAAGACCAAGAACATTCCCCAGATGAATAGGTCTGGAAGGGTTCAAGTCCTCAAGTGCCTGTGGATCTCATCCCCAAGCTCCTCTGGCCCTGCATCACAGATGACACCAACCATAGCCCTGGCTGCCTGGGCACCACTCTCACCCCCACTCCTACCAGGGGCACATACTAGAATACAGGAGGAATAGGGCACAAGGAAGCCCCTGTAGCGGTACTGCAATGGGTTTTCAGAGAGGAAGAGGCTGGGTTCTTCTCCAGGGATTGCAGTGTGCACTTGTTCCACTCCCTCAAAGGGTCTAGAGACCTGGGAGCCCACTGGAACTTGGACCATCCCTGGAGCAGGCAGTGACTGACTACTCTGGGAAATGCTGATGGAGCTCTTATATCTTCCACCCCCTTACCCTCCTCCACTGTCCTTCACTTACAGAAGAGATGTGTCAGCACTGTGTCTGAAAAGTAGTGGCACTTTGCTCCTGACATTTCCCTAGGCCTGGTGCTTTACCCAATGGAACACCAGCCAATACTCCCTGCTCCTGCTGCAGGACATGTTCCACAAGGAAGTATTTGACAGGCATTTAGGGGATGGCCAGGTTGCCATTCAATGTGAATCTGGTTCACATGCTACTTGTGGCTCTGCTGTGATAAACTGACACCCACAGATAAATCTGTGAGGACATAAGTCAACAATATGGGACAAGGTTTGAACTTGTCCACAAGGGCATTTATTGTCATTGTGAAGGCCCCATTGGCACAAGTTTGAGGCACAGTGACCCTATCCAATTAAAAAACAGATGAGAAGTGCCCAATAGCAGCATGAACAGTTAAATCCTGGTTGACTGACTGTAGGGTCAGAGATGAAGTGGTCATTGATTGGTGCTTGTGCTGACCATTCTTCATGCCATTAAGTAAGGAAAAGTCAAAGAATTTTGAAAGGGTGGACCATATTGGGCGTCTTCAGGGGAGCCAAGCGATTGGTGGATGTATTATGTCCCAGTGCACTGGCAGATAGGATTCTCATGGAGTCTGGCTAGTAAATTTGTTTCAGCATTTGTGCAGCAGAGGTGAGGGAGAGCAATGTTACTGAGAATTAGTAACCATGGGAGTACAGTGGGGCACTATGTGCCTGACAAAATGCATTGTAGCAAACAGTTGGATGTCCACCAGTTTGCTGCATGTTGAACAAGCCCTTACAGGGGCACAGTATTCTGCAACTGAATAACGCAATGAGAAAGCAAATGGATATAGAATGACGGCTTTGGCATCCCAATGATCTTCCCATGGTCCATACACTTGATTATACCATCATGTTCATATGTCCAACCTGTCCAGGTCTGCTTGTAGTTGTTCCCTGCCATCTGGCGTGTCCACTTCTCCCCACAGTTTTGTGTCATCTGCAAACTTGGACAGAGTACACTTCACTCCCTCGTCCAAGTCGCTGATGAAGATATTGAAGAGTATCGGTCCAAGGACCGAGCCCTGTGGGACCCCACTGCCCACACCCTTCCAGGTCGATACCGACCCATCCACTACGACTCTCTGGGTGTGACCCTCTAGCCAATTCGCCACCCACTGGGCTGTGTAGTCATCCAAGTCACAGCCTCTTAACTTGTTTACCAGTATAGTGTAGGATACTGTATCAAAGGCCTTCCTGAAGTCTAAGTATACGACATCAACCCCTACTCCTGCACCCAGGCATTTTGTAACCTGGTCATAAAAAGAGACTAGATTAGTCAGGCATGATTTACCTGCTATGAACCCATGCTGGTTTCCCCTCAGCATAATTTGTCCTGCCGGGCTCTCGCAAATGTGAGCCTTGATAATTTTTTTGAAGACTTTGCCTAGGATGGAGGTGAGACTGACTGGCCTATAGTTCTATGGCCTGATGTTCTTCCCCCTACCACCCTGACCTACCATAGGCAAGCTGCCCACTCTGGCTCCTGCTCAGAATAGGAGGTGTCTATTCTGGTTACCTGGTCAGAGGGTGCCTGGTTATGGCTTCTGAAATGTGGTGTGTGGGTGCCAGGGTTTGGGTCTGTGGGGCTGTGTCCAAGTGGGGCCATGGGGTTCCCTAGCTGAGTGTGTAGGTACCAGGATCAGGGTCTGAGGGGCCATGTCTGAGTGTTGAGATTCTCCTGGGCTGTATTGGGGCCTGCATGCATATTGTGGGGTGCTTCAGGACAGGGTGCAGGGGTAAAGTCTAGGGACTTGGGTGCCAAGGCCCCAAGGCTTGTATAGGAGGTTGCAGATGCCTTCCCCCTACTCTTGCCTGTGGCTGACAGGAGACTGTAAGTAGGGTTGGGGAGAGGGGCTGTGCTTGCTCAGTGCTTGGCTGGAGAATCCGAATACGGGATGAGTACTAGCATGCCTCCATATGAGGGGTGGGTAGGAGGGACAACAAAAAAGGATGGGATGCCAGAGGAAGGTGATCTAACTTGAATCAGTAGGGGAGTTGTACACAAGGTTGGTACATCTGAACCTGAATTAATCTCAGTTGAGTGTAGCTCATGCAAGGTCCATCTTAGGTTGCTTGCTCTATTCTTAGACCAGTCTATATGCACCAAACTTCTGTATGCTTATGGATTTAGATCAATCTATGTTCACTTAGATCAGTCTAAGTGTAATTTCTGTATGTTCCCTTAATGTAAGAAGGCAAGGAAAATAGAGAGTTTCAAGCTTACACTACAATTGAGGGAGGGTTTTGGTTACTTCCATAAAGATTTTGGCAGTTAAATCTCACTTTCATACTCCCACTTTTCCCCGCTGGAAGCACCCTAAAATCTCTGTTAGTCCTGTATCTGAATAAGTCATGTTGTTCTTGTTCATTTCTCTTTTCTTTCTATTGTGTGTTCAGCCTCTTTTATCACATTCATTTAAAATGTTCTCAAATGTATTTCCTTTATTATCCAATGTATTATATAGAACGTTCAGAAGATAGTCACTTCTAGTTTCTTAAGATCATTCAAATCATTCATAAAGATCTTCATAATTAGAGAACACAACACAGAAGGGATGGTCCTTAGAAAAACATTTGAGGATGAAATAGCTATGGGCACAAAAAGGGAGAAGGGGCTTTATTTTCCTTGTGACATACATGTCTCATGCCAACCATTTAATTGTCAATATTTTCATGTGAGTTTCCTCTTTAATCATGTTCAAGGTATTTCATTAGATAGTTCAAACAGCATAATTTCAAAGAGACATTAAAAGATCAAAATCTGATTACCTGGGTGAAGGCAGAGGTCTAACTACCAAGTTACCTGGTTTAGGTATCCACTCCTAGTTATACTGCTGGTTGAAGAATAGTTTCAAGTGTAGGGCCCATATATTACTTGCACCATGTGGGTCTTACTCAGATAAGCAGTCCCACAGAAAATAAGACCAGAAACAAGCCAAAGCCTATAAGTATATAAAGGGGTGTACCTCAGGATCTGGGGGAATGCCTGTTCACCAGAGCACCCCATGGGATGACAAGGTCAAACAGCCACAAAATTCTCCAAGACCATTTCAGGCTGGATACAAGGAAGAACTTCTTTAGAGTCCGCACCCCCGAGACCTTGTACAGACTGCTGCCAGAGGTGCAAGCACCTACTCTGGATTCCTTTAAGAGTAAATTGGGCATTTATCTTGCTGGGATCCTGTGACCCCAGCTGACTTCTGCCCCTGGGGCAGGGGGCTGGACTCGATGATTTTCCAAGGTCCCTTTCAGCCCTAATGTTTATGAAATCTATGAAATCTAATTTTACACTTCAAAATGGGCTTATCCCTGTGAATAACAGGTTGCAGAATCACTTCTAAACAGAAATTGGTAGCTTGCTCTGAAGACTTATACAGTAATTTCAAGACAATGCTAGCTACTACAAGTCCAGCAGCTGGAACACTAGATGTCTATTTCTCCTGGTAAGAATTTAAGAGAACTTCTCTGAAATTCTTACTGGTAGGAAAAGAAACTAGGAGCAAGAATGTACAACTGTTCTAGCCCAGCGTTCCTCAACCTGTGCATTGCGACTCACCCATATCTGAAAGGGTCATGAACAAACTTTAAAAAATGGATCAACAAACTTTAAAAATAGATTCTCCTTTAAAGGAGAAAAATGCGGGGAATGCAGGTTTCCCTTTGCAAGCTGGCAGAGTTCCAGCCTTCAAGGGGCTGCAGGAGTGGAAAGAGGGCAATCAGGCAAGACGTGCCACATGCATGTGCACATGCACACAGGCATCTCACAGCCAGGCCAAATGGAGACCAGGTCCCGTAGTTCCTCACAGGTAAATCTGGGGGGCGGGGGGAGGCATAGGAATGTCAGGGGGGTAGGGAGGCACAGGTGACACAGCCCAGCCCCCCACCTCCTCTCCAGGGTACAGCCATGGCCTGAAGGGAGAGATGGTGGTGGCCAGACCATGGTGGTGGAGTAGATCTGCGACTCAGTGCATGAATGGTTTGTGACAGGAGAAGGTGAGGGCAGCACCCCCCAATCTGTTACTCCTTGCACTGCTGGTGTCATGGTTGCCACAGGGCTTTCATCAGCAGTGGAAGCATGAGTCTTGCTACCCTGCTCTGCCCTCCCATGCCAAGTCCCACCTGCTGGGCTGTGGAGGTGGTTCCTGCCCATGCTGGTCCAGCCACGCTGAAGCCGCATGCTTACTGTGGGTGCACAGATCTGGAGGGGCACATGCCCCCCTATGCTCCACAGCCCTTTCCCCACCACCCTCACCCACCCCATGTCCCACACACTAGGGGTGGGGGGCTGTGGGTTGGGAGTGAGGGACACTGGCAGGGCCAGGAGGCTGTTTTCTACCTTTACTATTTACTGGGTTGGGACTGGCCATCGATGTTTACTAGTGGGTCCTGGTACAAAAAAGATTGAGAACCACTGTTCCAGTCCCCTGGCTGGAGAGCAACACAGGTAAGGTGGGCCACCCCCAACCTTAAGGGAGCCCATTACTTAATAGCCTATGTCTCCCCTGCTTGGGAATGGGGCAGGCTGTCAAGAGGCAGCCCCCCAGCTTTTAAATTACAATGTGAGCATCCCAGATGGCCTGCTCATAGGGAGATAGGGAAGAAGGGTCAGGAAGAGCCTGCTCAACCCCAGTTCCAGAATTCCTGGCTTTTAAGTCTCAGTATTTAAAGCTGCAAGACTGGGAACAAGGACAAGGAGAGCTTTCCCAGCCCCAACTCCTAGGACTTTGCTCCTGGGAGCATAGGCAGTACTTTTAAAGCTGATAGACCCAAAACCACAGCATAGAGAGCTCTTCCCACCATGGTTCCCTGCTACCCATGGAAGGAATAGCAGGACAAACTCATCACCTTCTCCTCAAACTGGGGATCTTGGGGAGTGGGTAGGGAAATTTGGCCCACTGCTCCAGTTCTCTTCCAAATAGGTCTGGAAGAGGAGAGCAATGGTACAAAGTACCCAGCCCATTCTCCAAACTGGGCTGTCCCCAGTCTGGGGAAGAGGTGGGGAACATTGCCCTACTGCTCCCCTCCCTGCTGGACTAGACCAGGAGGGGAGTCATTCTTGTGAGTTTTTCCTGGAAAAACTCTTGGAAAGGACATGTTTCCCCTAAAAGAAAATGAATGAATGCTTGTATATTGGTCATTTTTAGCAGGAAAATGGTGATTTTCCTGGTAGAAATGCCTGTATGTGGCCCAAGACTGAATAGACTTGTATTAATTTCCTGGTTCTTTCATTGATATATTATGAGTCTGGGAAATTCACTTCATTTCCCTGTACTTCTTTTTCTCTTCAGGCTTTCATTTGCATTGTCTGTTTAGTTTGAAGACCATTATGTCAAGGCTCTCTCATACTATGATAAGAGATTAGATTAGAGTCCCAATTTCTGTAGTGAATGTCTGCACCAAAATACAAATAAAGTTGCATTTTGGCCTAAGATTCACAATAATGGCTTTCATTAAGCCAATACAAGGTGCATCTTTATCAGAATAAATTATGTATTAATAAAAACGAAATATGGAAACAGTGGATCTTTTATATAAAAAGGTTCTCTCTCAAATATTTTATGTTTAAAGGCAGCTGTTAACTAAGCTTTGCCTACAATGAAGTAAGTTTGGTACTGATAAAATGCTAGAGTGTAAGGAACCAATGGGTTAATTGCAGTAGAAAACATCAGATTTTGTCTTGTTCAAAATTAAATTTGAATAGCTGAATAAAAAAAGTCCCTCTCTTAGGCTAGATAGGCTTTATAGGATTTTAAAAACAAAACAAATTATGCTCTGGAATTAAAAAAAGTCTGTCTTACATAGGCATGAAATAAATCTACCTAGAAGGCAAAGAGCAAATATTAGTTGAGGGGTAGAAAAACCGTACAGATTTGTATTCATACAGAAAATCAAAAAGCATATTGTATTTTTTTTATGTATTTTGAAGAAATGAGTTTCCCCCCCAAATTTCCCCAAATTTACATTTTATGATGAAAACAGTACTGACTTCATTTTATATGCACCTATTTAGATGCTGAACCCAACGTGCGCTATATCAAAAGCTTTTTGATTAGTGTCCTTGAACTTCTCTAAGCAAGGCCCACTGGTATCCAAAATGGTACCATTCACATTAAAATGCAAATGAACACGCTGTAACTGCAAACCAAGATAATTTTATACAGGTCTTTAAATATAACAAGACCTTAAAACCCAATCCTTAAGGGAAACCTTGTACAGTAGTTGCTGACTTGTTCAGACATTATGCTTTCCTTATACATCACTTTATAGTACTTCTTATGTGGCACTCTCTAAAGCTTCCAAAAATAATTGCAATACATCCAAAAAGGCAGTCCCTTCTCTTAGCAATGACCTGCACAGATGTTGGTAGAAATTCAAGGTCTTGGATATAGTTATATCCTTGCAGGTCAAATTTCTTTTTGTAAAATGTATTCAATTTTTTTAAAAATAGGGGGGGAGGGTTTGCTCTGATTCAGCCAACTGCATTAGATTAGAGTGATGGTAAATGTACACTATGCAACTGCAGTCTGCTTTGGCATTGTTGACTACAAATTTGAGATGACTTTGAGGTGTACTGCAACTCAACTTCAAAATGTCTGTTCTATCTGTGAAATATATTATTCCTGTGTGGAAATTGATATAGTGGTGCATGGTCGACCTGGGATCTGCAGCATAGTCATTAATATCTTTTTTCTAAAACAGACAAGAGGTCAAGGAGTAAACTGGGAAGTTAAAAAGAGGAGTCAGAGAAACATTGCAAGGCCAAATTGCATGCTCTTGAACAATTTAGAAACTATACTTTAAGCCAGTTGATTATGTAATAAAATTTGCAAGTAAAAAAGTCAGAATCAACTAACTGAATTTGCATGTCTAACAAAATTGTCTTTCATATGATAAGATAGTCTGTTTCAGAAGAACATTTAGAGTTGGAAACTGAAATATTACTATCACTAAATGGCAATAAATGCCAACTGTGATCCCTACAGGTACATAAATTGGAGTAAAAGGTCAAAAACTGCTGAAGTAGGTGTAATGTAACTTCAGCAGAATAAAAAAAACCCCACAGTTTCAAACTAAATAGGTTCAATAACTTAATCTATAACACAGTAATTACAACAGTTTACTATTGAATATTCCATACATTATACTAGGTGTCAAAGGAGAATGTGAAGCTTTCTATGTGAAAAAAAATCCTTAATAATGATAACAAATACCTTTTTATATGTCCTAGGCATGAGGACACACACATGTGACTATGAATTTATGACAACTAAGGGTATAAGTCTACTTTGTTATTTAAATATCTATACCTTAACTGTTGCAAAATTTGTGGCTTATATGATCAGACTTAGACTCATTCTACTTTACCTATATAGCTCCAGATACATACTATTTTGTGTCCTTGCCTGGGCAAAATACAAAATTGAATGCCTCTGGGGTTATTCAGAGCATAGCAGCTCACAGTTGGCACATGTGGCAGTCAGCTTGGTCCTCAAAAAAGCCATACTCTTGAGAAAGATACACTCCTGGGCTCTCACATTTAGTGTAAGGGCCTTTGTACATGCCACAAAATTGGCCATTCAAGCAGCATAAACACCCTTTTGCACCGCTTCAGTGGAGATGCTGTTTACACTGTTGGCGGCATATTACTCTTTAAATGACTTTATGGTGTAGCAAAATAAAACACCTCCAAGATGTTTTAGTTTTCTACCTAACAAAGTTCAACAGCTGCAGAGGGAAGCACGAGGCCCTGAAGAAGAAGAAAAAAAAGTGGTGTACTTGATCTCTTTTCTTTTTTTTTTTTCTCCCTGGATCCTGCCTGCCTGAGTGGCGCAGTGGCCCAGTGCTTCCATCCGTGGCTGTGGGTGGGGCAGTGCTTCCCTCCATGGCTGCAGCATCCCCCAGGACCACCAGGTGGGTGCCACCTGGAGGGTGCCACCACCACTTTGGAGGGAAGCACCTCTTCCTCCGGCAGCTCAGGGATTGCTTGGCCCACTGGCAACTTGCCCCCCTGGCCCTCCACCACTGGAGAGGCAGGTAAGGATCGGGCCTGACCCTTGTGTACATGCCACAGGTGTTTACTTTGGTTTAATTCTCCCTAAATTGAAGCAGTATTTTAAAAAATCTACCACTTCAATTTAGGGAAAATTAAACCAAAGTAATCCCCTGTAGCATGTACAAGCATCTTAAGATATTGCTTCAGAAGGACATATATTCAGTTCCCTGCTGTAGTGTAGAAGGACACATGAGCAAATCCCTATAGTACTAGTGTTCTGTAAAGCTTACATCACCAAATGCTAGCCACGTTTTCTCAGCACACCACAGAAAGCATGTTAAACCAACTGTCCAAACTTGTAGCACCACCATGTTCACACACAGCAGTTAGCATGGTGCTGACACCGTCATGGATCATGCCATTTTGGGGAGAAGTTCTACCTCGGGATTCCCTAAGGTTCTTCTTTGGTCTCCTCACCTGAAGGACCCTCTGAAGCCTTCTCAGGTGTAGCTTTAAAAGGAGCAAGGGTTGAGGCAAGGCTTGGGGACCCTGGCTCTTTTCTGTTCTTTGGTTCTTCAGAGATGCATACTACCCCCACCTCAAAGAGCTCCTTCTTTGTTGTCAGCTAGAAGGAAGCAGGGGAGGAAGGGGAGTGGATCATTTTATTTTTTCAAACAGGGATGGAGAGGTTCAGAATGCCAATATCCCAAGGAGCACAGCAGACTGCTCTGCTTCAAAGAAAACAGCCTTTATTGTGTCACTACATATCCTTCTGTCCTCACTCAGACCCACACTTACTTTCCTATTCTTTCCTCCCTGAAGCTACTCCTTTCTTTTTTCTCTCTTCTGTCCCCATCCTGACTTTCTCTGTGTCCACAGCTCTTTCAGCCTAACTCTCTCGCTCTCAGGCACACAGTCAGCTACAGTTGAAACAAAAGCATTACACAACTACAGCAGTCAAACCCAGGGACTAACAATCAACCAAAAAAATGAAACAATATCATTGGAGAACCAACCAGGGAGGGGTCTCTGATGCCTGCTGCTAGGCTCAGGCTGAAAAGGGCATAAAGGTGCCTGTAACATGTGTCAAGGCCCATGTCACTTTAAGGCTGGGTACAGACATTCAGAAAGCCTGAGGAAAAAATGATCTAAGTTATGCAGTTTTCTGCAAATGGCATCATTTAGATCAGCAGTGAACAGAATATCCATCTGCCCTTTGGTGGATGGCAAATCTCAGACTGGGTTCCGTCCATTTTTAAACCAGTCTATGTGTACTGAACTTCTGTTCTGTTATGGGTATAGACTAGTTTCTGCTTACCTATGCCAGTAAAGGTGTAATATCAGTACCCGGCCTAAGAGTGGGCAGTAGGTGGCTGCTGCAGCAAAGGAGGACAGACTAGTCATCAGGTACAAATGGAAACCTCTTTGTGGCTAGGGAGCCACATGGCAGGAAGGGATGGGGATTTGAAGCACATAAACCCAAAGCTAAGCCCAATGGGACAGCCTGCCCTGTCATGTTGCAGGGAAAGGAAGTCTGAGGAATAAGGGCTGCTGAAGACTGACTGGCAGTCACCCAAGCTACCCAGGGGATCTGGGATGAGAGGGCTCCCAGGGAGGTATGTCCTGCTAGTCAAACTAAACCTGAATGGGGAAGACTTTTATTTTGGGAAGAGGCATGATTGCATTTGTTATGTTTTGAATACTGAATACTGGAGAACCAAGTTGTGGCTATGGGGGAAGTGTGGAGGCCATGGAGGATTCCTGGGTGGGGCACTCTGTGACAGGCAGCCTAGCTTGGTTTCAGGGACCTCAAGGGTGGAGGCTAATGCAGTGAGAGCAGATTGGCTGGGGGTTGGGGAGCCTGAGGCCTGAGGGCCAGCAGTGAGGGGTGCAACTAGAATAAAAGGTCCAAGGACAAGAGGACTCATTCCCAGACAAATGTTCAAGCCTTGAGGCCTAAAAGGTGCATTGGGGTCATGGGTCCTCCCCAAATTGGAAATGGAGTAACATCTGTGAGGGATGGCTGTGGCTACAGGAGAGGGCAGAGGCCACAAATATATCCCATAAGGTAATTCCCTGGTGATTTAAGATCCTGGCGTGGCCAGAAGGGTCATAACTTAGTACCTGATGGGCAAGATTGGGCTCAGTCATGTACAAGAAATACCACCTGACTAAAGTGAACAAGAGCTAACTCTGGGACCCTGAAGCAGCCTCCCTGAACACCAATATAGTTCCCACAATGTGAGGAAAAGTGAGGGTACCCTGAGGACCTGGAATAGGTGCAGGAGTCTCATGGCCACCAGGGGGGTGTCACAGCCACCCCTGGGGCATGGTCCTGCTACAGTGTCCTACTTATGAAACTGTTTACAGGAACTATTTTTAGTAAAGTATGTTCACACTGAGACCTCCAAAATGTTCCCATGGAGAATGGCAAAAATGGCTATAATTCAGACCGCTTAACTTTTTCTATCACACGGAAACTTTTCCCCTCCTTTAAAAATTGAACTGATCTGGACTCTAAGGGCCACTACATGCTTCAAAAATACAGAGGTTAAGATGATGCCTCACTCTGTATTGAAGGCTCCTTTACCAACCTTTTCACTGAAGCAACAGTCATTTAGAAGACCAAGCTGGTCAGCTGAAGCTACAGGGCCTTATGGCCCTGGGGCACCCATAGTGCCTGGATCTTCACAGGAGCCCTTCAACCTAGATCTATCAAGACTTGCTGACTGACACTGAATGCCTTTAATACCTTTGTTCTGGGTGGCCCTATTTTGTCCAGGTGCTTCTGATTGTCAAGGGTCTCCCTTTAGTAGCACCTCTGGTAGCTTTCCATGACATGATAAACCAGGCAATCTTGGAAGTCCTTTCAGACTTGTGAAGCCTTCACTTCTCAGAAAATAGTCTAACTATTTCCTTCCCTAGGGCTTACAGTTCACCCTTCAGACCTGGAATCCCCACAGGGCTTACTGAATACTGATCAAACAATGTAACACCTGAAACACAAAGCAGGCCTGGCAAGCCCCCATCTTTTCATCTTTTTCAGGGGCTGGGATTTCTAGAGCCCCATAATCTCCAGGGAAACCTGAAATGACTATGTCCCCACCATCAAGATTAACAGGAAGGCTGGGTGGATCAGCCCCATTCAATCCATTCTTCACTTTCTCTGCTCCATTGAGAACATGAAAACCTGGAATCACTGAGGAACCTCTCTCCCTGGAATTCTTGCAAGCCCTCTTCCCAAATAACTTGATTACCCTTGATACCAGGTAAATCTGGGATTCCATCATGCCCCAGTGCACTTCTCTCCACTGGCACTGGTAAGCCCTTATAGGCCAGGGTCACCTTATTGTCCTTTATGTCTGGAATGCCGTATAAGCCAGGAAGCCTTTTAAGTCCTTTTCACCATAGCTACTTTTTACTCCTGGATATCTTTTCTGGCCTTTATGACTTCCCATGTCTACTTTATCTATGGTTCTTGGTTCTTTTGTTAGTGCAGGGGAACCTTTAGGATCTACTCTTGGCTCACATGGTAGATCCTCTAAACTTTGTATTACAGGTATACCTGGCTCACCTTGGGGCTCTGGTTGGCCAGGTACATTTGGAATTCTTTGCTCTTCTTGTAAACCAGGCAGTAGTTCAGTTCTTCATCTCCTTTAGCTCCAAGGATACCAGATGGGACCTGGGAGACCCACCCTAAGTTTACCTTTTTGACCTGTTAAACCTATGATACTTGGTAAACCATCCACGCCAGCATCACTTGGAGCCCCTAGTTGTCTGGGTAAGCTAGGCTGACCCAAGAAACCTTCTAGGACAAAGAGGCCCAGGAAATCCTATTCCTGCCTGCACAGTAGAAACAATCAGAGAGCAGTTTGTAGCCTGATGTCAGGCGACAGCCATCTGCTTCTGTAGAGAAGAAGGCTTCTATATCCTACTTGTGAAACTATTTACAGCAACTATATACAGCAGACCATGCTCACACTAAGCTGCCTCTTCTCTCTAGGTGTTCCTTACCAAAACTGCAGACTACAACTCAGCACACTTAACCGCTTTCACCATATCTTTTCTTCCACGTGAGCAAAACCCTACAGTGCATCACTAAGCCATATCCACATTCCCTTACTACATGACAGTTGGCAAATTAAACTATCCATGCTTGCAGCACCACCATGTGACTGCTTGTACAGCAGCTAACATGGTTGGTCCTGGGGCACTGCTAGGAGAGGCATGGTGCATTCTGTCCGAGGTGGCTGTCAGTCACATGTCAGAACAAAAATAAACCTTCTAAATAGCTGGAGGCTGACTGTTGGCACTGGATTTAAGACCCAGATACTTTGTTCTGAGTGAACCAAACCCTCAGCCTAATCACAACCTCTCCATTTGATAAAAGGCATATTTTATTGATACACAGTGATAGCAGATAAGAATGATGCAAACAATTCTATATCTACTAGTCCTAGATCTGCCACAGAGGAAGGTACATCTACCCAGTACATGTGATTCTTTTTTGAATGTCAGATGTCAGCAGCCTGGAGGTTGGAGGCTGAGGCCCACTCTCCCGTCAGTGGGGTGGGTGAAACAGGCTGGTAGTGTGGCCTCTGTCCATGGGGGCCTCAGGTTCCCCTCTTAGGGACTCTTTGCTGCTATGAAATTCCTCCTTTTGTATTTTTTGTCCCCTCTGATGACTCTTTATCTCTGGGCACTGTGGACTGGTCTCCCTGTAACCTTCATACTGTCCATGTTCTGTTTTGTCAGCACATTCCTTTGTTTCACAAACCCTAGGATGCACACATCCTAATTTGGTTATTTATTGTTTTCTACTAATTTGGTTCATCTACCAAAACCAGAAATCTTAAGGGCCCTGTAGCTGGTCACTGTGACCTGGCCGATTACCTTATCTCTGTTATGGAACACTGTGGTAAATGTCTTCAGTTTTCCAGCCTGGTGACTGCTTGCTGCTTACCTGTGTCAGACAGTGGACCTTGAAGGAAACTTCGTAACAAACAGGCTTTTAGAAATCAATGAACCCTTGTCATTCCTCTGGACCATAGTTCTAATACATATCTATTTTACCTACAAGCTAATCCCCAAAAGCAAACCTCTAAATACCATTTTCTAGCCACCACTTACCATGGCTCTTCAAGAGATTTGTTCTTTAGAGAATGGAAAGGTAATTTCCTTTCAGGGAAGAAGGGAAAGGGAGAAGAGAGGGGGCTGCTTCCACTTGAAGCTGATATAGGCTCTGCAAGCGTCTAGACATAAGGATAAAGATGGTCATAAGAAACCATCAATAGACATCTGCACTGAAGATCAGACCCCTCCCATTAAGAACATCCAATTTGTGTTCAGGCATCCTCGCAAGACCCGTGTCCTCTCTGCCCTGGTCTCCTTAGTGATTCTTTTCATTAACTTTTTATCCAGACCACTCAAGGGTAAGCAGAAATACCTGATAGACCCTTACCTTATACAAAGGCAGATGCATAAAGCCACAGACACTCAAGCAGCTGCCCACTCTTAAGGTTCATTTTTAGAAATAAGAATGAAGACCAAGGAAAGGCTGGACCTAAGACAACAAAGGTGGAGGGAGCAGGAGCGTATAGTCACAGAGTCAAGGCTCAAAAGTTACTTTTCCCATTTTTAAAAGTCCCAATGGACAGGGAAGGCACAGATGTAACACTGCCTTTTAATCACAAAACAGCTCCCTCTTTGCAGGACAGTGAAACAATTTAGGATGGACTCCTTACCATAATCCATATCTAGCTTTTGGTTAGGGGAACTGGCTACACCTGGGTCACTGTGAAACCCCTGACACCTCAGAGGCAAAGTTGACTGATGTACCCAAGTCCTTAGGTGAATTCAGTGATGTGATTTGGAAAGTTTTAGGCATCATTACATAAATTCCAAATTTATGCTTAGCGATTCACTGAAAACATGATGCCATAAGCATTTCACTATCAAAGGATGAATGAAAAAATGGCTGCGCCAGTACTCCATAGCCTGTTTATAGGCATGTCATGGAGCAAGGCAGGCTGCCTCTTCATTCTACCTCTTACATTGCTCAGACCATCAGAAAATGATACTGTATGTGTCTCTAAATATGGATGTTAGGATCTTGGTAGCTACATATGACAATTTTGGCCCTTGACCAAAATCCTGGCCTATTGCATATGATACTGGTAAAATCATCAAAAATTATTCCTTTTCCAATTAATAAGCTGGAAAAAAATAGTTAAAAATATATCTGTATTTGATAAAACTAGCATAGTGAAAACTCTGTTGGCCTTTTAAAAGGATAGGCATTACTGTATACAGAAATCCTGGAAGTACACTGGCATTCTTGGTGAACTCACTGGAATGCTAAAAGTTTGCCTGCTCTTGCGACACTGAGCTGGACAAAATGAAAATCCAAAGCCTCAGCAGTATAAAAGTACTGATCAGACTAAGCTGAAAAGGGAAACCTTTGCATATATATCTACTGAGAATGCTTTATAGCTTTTAGTAATTGTTTTATTCTCTTTTTTCCCTTACTTTTATTGCCTCAGGCATCCCCCTAGCAATCAGCAGATCATTTAGAAATAATTTTGCCCCTCCTGGGCCCCACATCAGCAGCTCACACAGTTGTTTGTCTAATGGCAATCTAAAGGCGGAAAAAAAACACACTTTTTTTCCCTGTTTATCAGGTTGGCCCTGCTCTACAGCTTCATTTCTTAATAAACTCAATGGGTTTCCAATACAGTTCAATTCTGACCACAAAGTTAAGAACTATTGTGCTGAAGAACCTGGCATGAAAATGGAAATGTTTGCCTCACATCAATATCACAAAAGCCCAAGAAAGATGTTTCCAATTTACTGTGATTCTTAGTAAAGTTACTGTTTATATCTTCCTTGAACACTGATACAGCATTAAACATACAGAACAAAAGCACCTATACAAACCCAAATCAGCTTTTGGGAAAAAGCTGTATGATATAAAGATAGGCCTGCAGCATACTCTAAAACTGCAGTTTCCAGTTACTGAAAGAAAGCACATGGCATACCTCCATAACAGAATGAGCCCATCCTGAGATGCAGAGCATCCAGAATCACCTGTGAGCACCTAGCAACAAATATGAAAGTGCTAATATCAAATTTATTAGTTTTATCTATGCAAGAAGATACTTGAGAATGGAGACTTAAATTACTTTATAAAATGAAGAAAGCAATAGATACTTCAATCAGGAAGACTGCCTCACTTCAATCTTAATGAAGATATAATTAATGGAAACCATTGTAAAGTTGAGTAAAGCATTAGAATGAACTATACTCATGTAAGACCACTATTTAAGGAAGCATTAAATAAGATTTCCCAGGCTTCAGACATCTCAGAGTTTCATATAGAATATTTAAATGCGCTTAAGTGCACTTCCATAGCACCAGGATGTAGGAAAGGGCAGAATGCTAGCTAAAAATAATACAAATAGAGCAGGTGATCCTTAAAATGACTGTACAATATAATGCTTGCCTACAGAAGACATTGACAACATGAACTACATTAACAACATCCTAAAAAATGCAATGAGGAGGAAGACTCACCCACCTTCTGCATTAACTGTTTTGCATAGATGTTTCCTTTCCTGGAAAGAATCTATTGCTGCCCAGTCCTCTTTAGTCTGATTCAGACTTTGCAAGATGGCATGAAGTTAACAATTCAAGCTTGATGGCAATAAGACATTTTTAAATATCACGGTGGCATTAAACAAGGATGTGTTTTGGCACCATCATTTTCCAGTATATATATAATATTGTCTTTGTATCTTTGCCATATTTATTTATCTAGTCCACAAAATGAATATTTCTATATGAGAGAACTTAAAGATTAAGCAAAAACTGGAGGCAAACACTTCCTAATAAGAGAGCAGGTCCTATAATACCAATACAATAATAAGGCAGTGCTCACTGCAAACAGATTTGCATAGTTTGTGATGAATTTGGATTAAGCATTAATCTAAAGAAGGGGAATAAGGCAGTGTTGGCTCTTGTTGTTTTATGGGAATGCCACAGACATTCTTCTATCTGAGATCAAATGTATATCTAGCTTCCAGAAGTAATTTGTGCATCTGAATGGTAACTATTACGTTAGGAACTGAATAAAAATGTGTGGGCACCCTAAGGAATTAACATGGAACACCAAGATCTGAGTCTATTACACGTGTGTTCTAAGCACATTATTCTATGAAAATGAGACCTGGGAAACTTACAACAGGAATGAGAAAAGGCTGAACCTTCTGTATACTTTTTCTTCTCCCAAAGTTGGTAATACCAGAGTAGGGGAGAAAACAAAACTTCCTAATCTAACAGTTTTTAGAGAGACATCTTTGCTGGTTTCTATGAAGGGTAAGTGCCGGTGTCCTCTAAAGGAACTCCTGTGGGGAACACAGATGGAATATAACAGAAGCTCAATGATGCTTATAAGGACAGGAGAGTTTTCCAAGTGAGTGTCAAATACTAGGGTGAAGCTGCTGGCAACAGCTGATATTGGAGTACTGTATTACATCAAGGAACCAGTAGCATTAAAGTAAGGTGAATGAGAGAGAAGGGGATCAACAATTAATGAAACAGATTTAAGGTGCAATCAGGACTAATATCATCATTACTTCCAAGTCAATCAGTAACATTTATTCATCATGTAAGACCACTTACATCATTAGATTACAGTAGGAAAGCATGTTCAGAGGGAGTCAAGGAGACAGTTGAATCAAAGGAGCCAGTTAGCTTCTTCCCTTTGTTTGCCCATTTAAAATTCAACAGTACAGTACTTATTTTTCCTGATTCAGGCTCTTGTTATACTGTCCCAGAGGGTGCACAGTAACATTAAACAGTGCATTAAATTGCATAGTTTAGTCAGTAGGAGAAATATGTTTTAATGATCCTATTTGTCATTTTTGACACATTATTTCCTTCCTCTCTTTGAAACAAGGAGTTTTGTTAGCACAGGCAGTAAAATCTTATATTTGTCAGCGAAAGGTGGTAGTTGAATTCTCTGTGATGTATACAAGCTGCAGCTGCAAGACTGTAGAATGCAGTGGGAAAGTAAATATCAGTTGCCTTTATAGTCCCTCAGTCCTGGGAATAGCTATATACTGGGGTGGGGCCCCAGGAGAAGTTGAGAGAGCCTTGTGATTGCTAAAAAGTCTTACCACTTGGGTAAAAGGCTCCAAAGGGTGCTCTGGCATTTGCAGACTGCCAGAGTTGAGGTACATATTAGGCACGTCTACATGAGACATTTACTGCAGAGTTGCTTAATTAGCTCTGAAGTAAATGTCTCAGCATCTACATGTACAGGGCTATTAGGCTAGAGTAAATTAATAAACTCTGTTGAGAGGGTTTTTTTACTCCACAGCAATGCAAGCATAGACTCTGATGGGGCTGGCTGGGTCACAAGGGTGCTACAGTGTGGGAGCTGCCTGCTGGCTAGCCCAGCACTGAAGCACCCTCGTGCCCTAGCCAGCCCCTCCACAGCAAGTTGAGCCAGGTCAGAGCTGCCCCAGGCTGGCAGGCTGACCCTCCAGCCCCCTGCCAGCTGGGACTGCTCCAACCCAACTCAATGTGTTGTGGTCCTGAGTGTTCATTCAAACATGGTGCCTGGGAGCAACAAACTCCAGCGTCATATGCATCGGAGATTCTTGCTTTCAATTAATTGCATGTATAGATATGTCCACTGCCTAGCATATTTACATCGGGGTAAGAAAAGGAGAATGGCATATTCATTCTTTCCTTTCTGAATGTTCTTAAGTACAAAAAAGTACAAATATAAGGGAAGTATGTTAACTTTATTTTTGGCATGCTGCCAAGCAGATCAGTGCACCAAGGATAAGGAATGAGAATAAGTAGTTTATGAGAAGCTACAGTCCTACTATTAGCAACTTTATCCTTTAAAATGTCCACTCTTATCCCCCTTCCCAGCCCCTGGTTTTAAAAAGAAAAAATGATGCAGTATAGAGCACAGCTTCTTAACATTACATCCTCCTCACTGAACAAAGGCACGTATCAGCTGATGCCAGCAGCTATTCTTATACTGTTCAGTGTATAAGTGGAATACGATACAAAGTTTCTCTAGATAATTTTACTGGGACTTTAACAATTTCCATCCCTCCTTCAAACAAACTCTGGAATTATTTGCAGTGGCCACATCACAACCACATTGTATTGGAAATGCTACCTTTACATCACTAACTTTCATCCTAAGCCCACCACTAGATCTATCATCTATAGCCAAGCTCTACATTAATTTACTCTGATCCTACTGACTGGGATGAACACCTTAAAGATCTGAAATCGGGATTCCTACAGTTACAGTACAAACCCAATCAAATCAAGAAAGCCAGACTAAGACCTGCTACAATAGCAACCAGGGGGCAACAACAACAAAATCCCTCTGGTTGTTACCTATAGTTCCTGCCTTCAACATCTGAGGGTGCCTATACACTCGATTCACTGAGTCTGCTCCAGCAATGCTCACAGTAATTGCTGGAGTAATTGGTAATTACCACACTCCAGCAGACTCCAGCATCATATGCATCAGCATCCCCATGCTGAAAAATGGTGATGGGGTGCTTTAAAGGTTGTTCAATGAGTTTTATTTTAAGTGCCTCCACTGCCATTTTTCAATACAGGGACACTGATACATATGACACTTCCAGGAACTTTAATTAGAGCAGCTCTCAAAGCTGCTCTAATTAAAGTACACCCCTTCCCCCCCCCCCCCCCTGCTCCTGTCTAAACATACTGGTAAAGGCATGATGGGGTCCACGGATTGGAGTATATTAAGTATACTGTAAACAGGAACTCTGGATTCTTATTCCATTACCTAGGTTAGTTTTTGTGATTCCTTTGTTCCTATACATTTCTTGCTTGCTTGTTTCTCTCTCCCAGAAATACCTTCTTCCCCTTCCACTCTCCTCCTTTCTCTCTCCCTCTCTTTTGCTTTTTGCATTTACATTTCTCTCTGTTTTATATACTGCTTTGTGTAGGTCATTTCACAGCATCTGATGAAGTGAGCTTCAGCTCACAAAAGCTTGTGATTGTATCTCTATATCTAGAGAGAGAAAGAGAAAGAGGGGGAGGGAGGGAGACACTTCAGTTAGTCTATAAGTCTATCCTGCCTTCAGGATGATGGTTCAAGTTTAGAACTGAATTCATGCATGATTAAGAATAGTACCAAATAAGTCTAAAACCTTATAAAGTATATCTGAATCTGGAAAAACAGGGATATTTTAATGCAAATTTACCTTTTACATTTTTTTTTTTTTTATATTTCATGTTAATATATTTTTCAGTAAAAAGTATACTACAAATTAGCCAAGAGCATTCATATGTTATGGAGCTCTGTCCTCCAATATGAAGTAAAGTAGATGTGCCATCCTACATTATTGAAAATGACTGTTTTCTCTAACAAAAGTAGCAAGCATATATGTTTATATTGGATACTTAAAGTTTCACATGGAACATTCCTAAAATGCTAATATTTTCAATGATATAGCTAAAATTTCTTCTAGTATATTCTAAATTGACTGGTGGTTTTGAAGCTGATATTATACCTGTGTTTTTAGTATGAAGTGCTGACAGAAATGTAACGTCCCTGCCCCCTCCCCTGCCCCCCGCTATTATTTATATTAGGTTTAGCATCAGTGGTGAATTTAAAAAAAAACAAAAAATATCTTAAAAAAACACCTTACTCTGAATATTTCATGAGAATTACAGCAAGCAACTTGATTATACTGCGCTGCAAAATGATAATATATCTTATGAAGGTAACACATGAATTACAATTTAAATGTAAATGTTATTTTCTACTTAGATCCTGTTAAAATCATAAGTAGGAAGGAAAAATTTTAGTGAAAGTGATAAACAATTACAACTGTTTGCAGAGGAGTATTTTGTAATAGACAGGCATTTAAAGCTTTTATAGGCTAGATATTTAACATATGGGCTATTCACCTTTGACAATATTTTTAGTATCCAATACTTTATTTCAAGATACAATGAGACCCAGGAAAGTAAGTGTGTATGCCACTGAACAATGTGTAGGAATTTAATCTCAATTATTAAAATTCCAAATGACCCAGGTAATTTGAAGAGGAAATATTTTACATTCAATATTGGAATTGTATCTGCTCTTATAATAAATTACAGAGGGAAAAAAAAAGGATGCTAAATCTGCAAATCATTATTTAAACAACATTATTGAACTAGGTGAGGATACTTTACCCAATATAGCATGAGTAGATACAGGCCAATGGATTTGAGCCTGTTTAAATGCTGTTTAAATATGGCCTAATGTGACCAACTTTGTCATAATATATTTTGTTACATCATCCATCAAAATTTGTGGGATCTATTTGGCTTTCAGAGAAAAAACTACAGGTTAAAACATTACCTCCCATAGAAGGACCTCAGGCTTGATTTGGCAGAATTTCAACCATAGACTGCCAACCAAAGGGCTGGAACTTATCCACTCAGCTGGAATAATTTTCAGACATACACAAGAGACTTTGAGGTGGTATCCTAACTCTGTGGATAAGAAGAAATAATATATGACCCTATGGCAGGTGTTGGCAAGCCCTGGGTGGGTGGTGCAGGATAGGCACTAGGACCCTTCTGCTGCTACCGCTTGTCTTCCATGGCAGCACAGGAAGAGTACCTGTTAAGGGCTGGATTCAAAGGCTCCATAGGCTGCATCTGGCCTGCAGACTGTAGGGTGCCAATCCCTACCCTATGATATTGTAATTAATCATTCCCGCTTTTCTGAAGTGAAATTATAGACCACTGTCCCAAGATAGGCCTGTTTTAGACTCATGAAATTAGTTTCACCCTGCAAAATGTTCTCTTCATTATTGGCACAAGTTTTATGAAACAAACAAACAGTCTTCACAGTAAAGCCTTGTAGAAAAGAAGAGAGAGAAGAGACAAAAAAGAAAAGAATGGGAGATTAAATGTAATGTTTTTTAATAATGCCAATAAGCATTTTCTCTTCTCTAGTAGCAAATTTTAACTCTACTGAGGTTTCAGGGATTTGTTTCTTAAAGTTATTTCCAAGATATTTGGAAAAAAAAAAAAAAAGAAGAAGCAGCAGCAATATGTTAAGAACCCTTTCTAAAATTAAAAATGCATTTTTGTTTCACTACCAGCTACTCCTTTGTGTTTTGTTCTGGATGGTCACATTTCTTATTATGAGCTAAATAATAGTATTACACACCATTTACACTGTTGACAAATATTTGTTTTCAGGGTTATTTTATAGAAATCTTCTTCATGTGTGGTAGTAGTATAGGTTCTACTTTTTTATTACTCCACTGTCCAGGATGAAGATTTCCAAATCTGCCATTTATTTTAGCTAGTGAAGCGTATGAAATGAGATATTTAGATATATCCACATTCCTGCATTTTCAATCACTTTATATGTTCTAATTCCATTAGTGAATACTTGCAGTGGGAATTATAGTGTTCATTCACCTAATTTAAAAAAAAATCTAGACCTTAATCCACATTAAAGTACAATAAAAATGTTGACTAATTTTTTGGGACCTGGTATGATTTCATGGCCATAGTACCTATGGTGTGAATAGCCAGGGTTCATAGTGCCTAAAGCTGTAAAACTGTGCTGAGAGAATGTAGCCTCCTTACTGAAGGATAGGGGATTCCTCTTATAATTGTTGAAAAAGTAGTCCTGTGAGTCCTGCAGAAATCCAGATCAGCTACCGTAGTGAATCTTGATAGAGGCACATAGATTCATAGATTCATAGATGTTAGGTTACTTATATTTTCCAGTTTTTAAACATATGTTAAGTTGTTCCTGGCATGCATCCTTGATGCTGCTCTAATGATCAACCTAACCTTTTCTGTCAGAAAGACAAAGTACTACTTCCTTCCTGTAAAATGTTCACAATGCAATGAAAATGCAGATATTAACTAGGAATTCTGGAAAGATCATTTGCAATTAATCTATTACCACCACTTATTTCACATTGTAATTTCCCATTTTAAAATGCATAGCTATGTATACATGGTTCTGATTTTAAAAGTCCATTTCTGCAATTAAAAACAATTAAGATGATTCAGTTAAGTTAGGAATACAGTTATAAACTTTACAGCAAGAAATGCCTTTATGAGAAAGCTTCTCCCTCTGCTGATTACTTTCCTTTTAACTGTTGGCTGACTATTGTATTAATACTATTCAACATTCTATTTTCTTATTTTCTTATATTTTAAAAGAGCTCTATTTTCTGTCCCTATTACTCTACACAATAATTGTGTTGTATTATGAAATCAATGCTATAAATTTCTCACTAACACACTGTCAGCTGGCAAGTAGGAGATAAGTTAATTTGTCTAGTTCATGGATGTAACCAAAATTAAATATTTATTCTGAATTTTCTTTCTTTTTTCCCTCCGAGTAGTGTATCTTCCATTCTATCTTTGATAAACATGTTGTTAACTAGAAATATCAATGAGGGAGTTATCTTACCTGTCTTCTGTATTTTCTTCTTTTTCCCCATAGATAGTCAATGTTATGCTAGGCAGTCCTACTGAAGTTTGAGATAGCTGGGTGCAGGGGACAAATTAAACTACTTTTGAACTAGTATCACTTTATTGGCTTGGAATGATGCTACTTTGCATGAGCTCAGGTTATTACTGTCTCCTTTCAATGCAAATGAAACAAACAATATTTCATGCAAGTTAGAAAAAGTGCAGCATTCACAATCATACTGCCATGGAAACATCTCAAAATAGAAAGCCTCTTAAAAAATTCTCAATAATATGAAGTGTTCTGAATTATATTAAAGTTACAGGTCAGCAGTGAGAGTCTGTATGCTGTGCCTTTAAGAGACTCAGTTCAGACTTCAGAGCCCCAGGGGAGAAATACTAAGATGGCTTTCATCCCCTTAACATCCTCTCTGTCCTTGGGTGCTCTAATGACGGTTAAGGACTCCAGAAGAAAAAAAATAACAGCTCTGTGGGTATTTGGTTCAGTAGCCTTCCTAGTCTGCAACACTACTCAAAGATATCTTAGTGCTGTATGCTGCAACCTCAATTCAGACATACCTCTAGTTCTAACCCCAGCCCCAATATGCCCCTAAAACTACAATCTGTGAATTTTCCCTTTTCTATTGCACCTGAACCAACAAAATGTACCCTGACCAGAACTTTGACCTTGGGGCTCACTTTTCAACACATTTCATTCCCTAATAGAGAAACAGTGAGCAGCATCTCACTGCAAGTGTGAAGATACAGCCTCATTGCAGACTTTAAGTTTTATCCTAGTATTCTAAATTTTGACAGTTATATAGTTAAACCTTGACAGTTAAAGCTTTTATTGAACTTGTAGCAGGTGTGACATTTCTTTGACTGAAGAAAGATGGCCTAGATTCATAACAAAAAACACTCCAAGTAACCCAGTAGATCATTGGCAGAAAGAAAATTTCAGAAGATCAGCAGACAGCTTTGACCAAAACAAGGACAAGGCCATCCAGAGGATTTATTTCGAGAGTCTGTAACAGCCAAGAAAGCAGCTTTTTTCATAGCCAATCTTGAGTATGTTTCCTTTAAAACATGCATCATATCATTGTGTACCCTAGTGGTTAAAGCACTTTGGAAGATAGGAGGGATAGGTCTGAATCCCTTCAAGACAGAGGATAGATTTAAATCTGGGTTTCTCACACCCTAAATAAGCACCTCCTCTGGCAGCCAGGTTTTGAAGGAAAATCATGACCATCACTGTTTTTGTGCAAAACTTATTTCAATAGGCATTCAGAGCACACCTACTGGATGAAGTCCATAAGGCAGGATAGAAAGAGGCCCCCCTGTTTTGGGAATCAGTGGGACTCAACAGCACATTGTTGAGTATTGTCAGCAGTATGCCACTCTGGGCATGCCAAGAACATGAAACTTTAGGATGCCTGGGGACCTTTAATATAAACAAAAATTGAAGGTGCCTAAAAATTGTAGGCAGTGTGCAGGATTTCAAGATTATTATTATTATTATTATTTAGATGCTTAACAAGTTTTGGTGGGATTTATATGGACCTAAACTTTGTTCCTTAGTATACAATATTCTAGCTAGAAAGAAAGTAAGGCCCATATATTATAAAAGAATTACAGATTGAAATCTGTTCTGCAATAGCTATAATTAATTTACTGAACTACAATCAACATCAAAATACTTCCTCTTCAGAAGCTTCTAAAAGCCTATTTTGACCATATGTCCTGGGTAAAGTAAATAATTAATTAAAATGTGACCATCTGAATTTGTTAATGTTTGGCAGATAATTTGCTTGAGGAGTATATATTCAGTAAAAGTAAAGGTTAAGTTGCATTTTCATTCTAAACCCTTATATTCCATAGGATTGTAAAAATTGTGTTTTGATGTAACCCAGATGTATATTTGTTTTGAAACTATTTTAAAAACCTAGGTATCTGCTTGGCTGATTGTGTAGGTATCAACAATACTGTCAGCAATGATACCCAGTAGGTCAAAAGGGAGAACAAGGCTCTGGGAAGGAAGATGAAGGAGCTTGGGGCATAAATGGTGTTTGTATTAATCATCCCCATGGAAGACAATGGCCCAGAAAGGGACCATCATATCACGCAAGTAAACATGTGGCTGAGATGGGACTGTCAATGTGAAGGTTTTGGATTCTTTGAAAAAAAATCACTAGATGGGAGGAGGACTGCTATCAAGAGACAAGAGCCATCTAACCAGAACTGGAAAGATAATGTTTCCATGGCCAATCTACTCAACCTAGCAAGGAAGACTTTAAATGAGGTTCTGCTGGAGATGTTGAACAAAACCCTGCAGAAACAGAGCAAACAATTTCAAAGGCAAACGGACCAGAAGAAGCAGCTCAATTCTGGGAAAGACTCCGAGAGCCGCAGGACAGCAACAAGCGGTGCAGAAGGTAAATGAGTAGGTTGAAATGCAAAATATGTCCAATGTATGTATGCAAAATGTGATAATTATGGGGAATAAACAGGATGAGCTGGAACATGCAACCTGAGAAAAGAAACATGTCCTGATTCATATCACAGAGACTAGTAGAACGTCTCTTATGTACTGCCAAGGATTATACTTTTTTTTTTTTTTTTTTAGAAGAACAGGGTTGGGAGAAAAGGTGGTGGTGTTGCATTGTATGTCAAAAACACATATACTTGGTCCCTGGTTCATGAGGAAGAAGATAGCAGATTGGAATGTATTTAGGTAAAGATGAAAGGTGAAATATATAGCACCAATATAATTGTGGGGAGTTATTATAAAACACCAAATCAGGATGAGAAGAGATGGATGAAGCACTCTTCAAGGAGTGAAATGGGGGACTTCAATTTTCTGGACGTTTGATGTAACAACAATACAGTCAAATATAAATGGTTAAGCCAGCTCCTTTCATGTATGGAGAACAACTTTCTCTTCCAGAAGATAGAAGGTACAAGTAGGGGATCATCTATGTTGGATCTTGTCATGACTAATGGGGAAGAATTGGTTGAAAATGAAGGTGATAGGAAACTTAGGAAGAAACAGTCACAATATGATAAGCCCTGAGACAGGGAAAGCATGATGTCAGCAGACATAAGACACTATATTTAAAAAGTGCAGAATTCAATCCACTAAAGAAGTTGATGAGCATGTTGCCACAGACTGAAGGATAAAGGCACCCAGGAGGGCTGAAATCTTCCAAGGGGCACAGTATTGGAATCCCAGCAAGCAACTGTGCTGACACCATGGAAGCACAAGAATGACAAAAGAGCAATGCAGCTGCACAAGGAGTTTCTAAGGTACCTCAAATGCAAAAGAAAAGCATGCAGGCAAGGAAAATATGGGCAGCTCACCAAGAAATCCTGCCAGAATACAGTAACACCCTGAAGGGACAAAATCAAATAGAAAAGGTAAAAAAAATGACCTGCGTCTGGCAAAAGAGATTAAAGACAACAAGAAGAGGTTCCTGAAGTATGTTGACCAGAAAAGAAAGACCAAGGAAGCTGTGGGTCCACTGTTAAATAGCCAGGGTGAATTCTTAACAGAAGATGCAAAGAAGGTTGAGCTACTCAATTGCTACTTTGCTTCAGTCTTTACAAAAAAAAAAAAAAGCTGTAAGCAGACACATAGCAAGGGTCATCTGGATAAGGGAGGGAATATGCTGAAAGATGAGATAGATGAGGTAACAAAAGAAACAAAGAGCTTTTGATGGGTCTTAAGTCAGCAGGGCCTGATGAACTTCATCATAGGGTGTTAAACGGAAAGGAAGAGTGGGTACTGGAGCCTTTGGCAATAATATTCATTAAGTCAAGGAAGAAGGGAGAAGTACCAGATGACTGGAAAAGGGTCAGATAGCCCCCCTCTTTAAAAAAGGTAAAAGGAGGGACCTGAGGGCTACAGAACTGTTCGCCCCACCTCAGCACCTGGGAAGTTACTGGAGAACATCCAAAGGAAGTCCATGTGCAAACATCTGGAGGAGGAAAAGCTGATCACAAGCAGCCAGAATCAATTTATGAAAAACAAATCATGTCAAACAAACTGGATCTCCTTCTTTGACAATGTAACTACTTGGGTGGATGAAGGAAATGCTGTGGATAGGATATAGTGTATCTGGATTTCAGTAAGGCTTTTGACAAAGTGCCACATGATTTTCTCATTAATGAATTGGAGAAAATGTTGACAAGACAAAACTACTGTAATATGGACAGATAACTGGCAGGAGGTTTCAACTGGAGTTCCACAGGAGTCAGTATTGTGCCCAGTATTATTCAACATGTTTATTAATGATTTGGATGCTGGAATTAAGAGCTTCTTCAGTGAATTTTGCCAATGACATGAAACTAGGAAGGACTGAGAACACAGGGGACAGACGCACAAGTCAAAAAAACTTGACGGATTGGAAAGCTTGGTTAGAGCTAACAAGACAAAGTTCAATACTGACATATGAAAGGTACTACCCTTCAGGAAGAATAATTCAAAACACAAATAAAAATGAGTGACATCTGGCTGGATGATGGCACTATGGAGAAGGATGCTGGAGTCTTGGTAGATCATAGACTCAATATAAGTCATCAGTGCAATGTAGCTGCACAAAAGGTGAATTATAAGTTTTGGGATGTATCAGATACGAGGTGTGGGAGGTGAGGGTGTCTCTTTACTCAGCACTGGTTAGGTCTCATCTAGTGCAGTTTGGGGCTCCACACTTTAAAAGAGGACATGGAAAAAAGTTAGCAATTCAAGCAACAACAATGATACAAGGCTTGGAAGACAAGTCATACAAGGAGACATTGAAGGAAATAGGCATGTTCACCTTGCTGGAAAGGTTCTTAAGAGGGGACATGATAGCATTCTTCATATATCTGAAAGGCTGCCATAAAGAAGAGGGAGAACTTCATTTATCTCTTGCTGCAGAGAACAGGACACAGACTGATACCTGAAGTTGTAGCAAAGTAATTTTAGACTGGATGTTAGGAAAAACCTCTTCACTATTAGAACAGTGAAGCAGTGGAATAGACTGCCTTGGAAAGTTATGCAATCTTCATTTTTGTCAATGTTCAAAAAGAGGTTGAATGATCATTGGTCAGGGATGATCTATGCATACCTAGGCATGCCTCTGGACTTTGCTGGTTGTCACATGGAACAAAGGAGGATTTTTTTTTATTATCCTGCTACTACATGTGTCAGGGAATGTTTGTTTTCTTTCACCTTCATCAAGCATTGGGTGCTGGTTGCAGCCAAGACTGGGGATTTTGACTGAGATGCATCAGGGCTGCTGGGACTTAAACATGGAGATTCCTAGCTAAACAGTCTTGCCCCTCCACTCAGGATCAGAGTGATCACCATGTTTGGGATCAGGAAGGAATTGTATCCCATGGTCAGATGGGTGTGGAATATGGGGGGGGGGGGGTGCCTTCCTTGATAGTGGGGGGCATGACTCTCTTCTTTGGGCCTGTCACATACATTTTAACTCAAGCTGCAACATGACTTTATATACCATGGTACCTTTGCTTCATCTGTGACAGTTTTAGGTGTTATGTCTTGTGGTTGTATCCAGGTTAGCTGTGTAGTTTTGCTAATAGGCTAGACAATGGATTTGTGTAGGATGGTCTGATGGGGGTGATCTGCCTCATGCTGGAGGCTGGACTAGATGACCACTGGAGGTCCCTTCCAACCCTATAATTCTATGAAAATAGAAAGTACACCATGCCTCCTGGCCACATTTTGTCAAATAGACCCCCTTTCATTTAGTCAAAAATATGAAAGATCAATGTTGTGAATGTAATAAGCCTTTTTCCCCTTTAGTTTTTCAGCTAAATGTGGCTTAGAAAAATCAAATATAATTATTTATTACATTGTTTGAAATAGCTCTGTGGGACCCTTTCACCCTCTAGGTGGTGGTCTGCTTCACATAATAAAATAAAAGTTAGCAATATGTTCAGGATTCTACTCTTATTTTAATGTCTTTTTTTAGTATTTGCTCAAAGCAGTCTGCTAATCCATTTGGAATTGGGTAATGACTTTCTGATCTAGTATATTTTACTGACTTTTTTCTTGATGAAAACTGGAAATTCTGCAAAAACAAAATGAGGACTCTTTATGTGAAATGATCTCCTTGGGCAAGCCATATGTGGCAACAAATTGCCTCAATCATTTTAAGAACAGAGTATTTGTCGTATGTACCACTCCTGGCCTCCTACAATAAAAACAAAAAACAAAAAACCACACAATCTATAATTAAGCAGATTTATTTTCTTCTAAAAAACTAAAATATTTATTTTCTAGCAAGGCTTATAGTCCACAGAAAACATGGATTGGTTTGAACTACGAACCAGTGACTTTTTTTGTCCATATAGATTCCTTTTTCAGTATCTTGGCCTAAAAGGGTAACCATGAAAAATATTTATCCAAATATATTATTTTTCACTTAACTTCATTCCAATTTGCTATTTTAGCATATATATTCTGTGCCTTTAGAACTGGACACCAAGCCATCTCTAACTATTAAGGCTGTGTGAAACAGCATCATTTCGTTTTTACTTCCATTTTGACAGGACAGTTTCATTTCGAGTTTCATTTCATTTCGAAACCACTGTTCCGTTTTGTCGAAATTGTTTCGCTGTTTCAACACTGTTTTGATATTTTACTCATAAGCGATAATGGGGAACCATAAACCTGCCTATAACTTTGTCAGTTATTGCCTGATTCTGATGGAACTTGCAGGGATGGTGTCTTCTTCTGAGGCCATGAAGTGTGCTAAGTTTCAAGGACATAGATGTAGGGGTTTCTGGGAAACTGCACCTCAAATTCTTGAAAACAAAACTTGTGTTGTGTGTAAGTATGAAGGCACAGCAGTGTGAAAACTGAAGGAATGGTAGCCCCTGCTAAGGCCACAAAGTCTGCCAAATTTCAAGGATACAGGTGCATGCGGTTTCTGGGAAACTGCACCTCAAGCTGCTGGCAAGCAAAACTAATGTCACATGTATGAGTTAAGGTGCAGTGGGGTGAAAACTGCAGGATGGCAGCCCCTGCTGAGGCCATGAAGCCTGCAAGCTTTCAAGGAGATAGGTGCAGGGGTTTCTGGGAAACTGCACTTCAGGCTGCTGACAAGCAAAACTCATGACATGGGTGACAGACAGCAGGCCAGTTCAAACAATGCTGCTTTTTATGCTGTTTTTCCATCCCTCCTCCAGAACACTGGGGTTGGAAAGGACCTCAGGGAAGGACCACTGTCACTGGCCAGCTACACAGTCAATATGAGAGCAGTCCTTCCCCCCTCTTCCCCCTCCCTCTCCTTACATTCTGTTTCCTTGCAGGCAAGCCCTGCTTGTTTCGAAACTCAAAACGTTTCAAAACTTTTGAAAGGTTTCAACTGCCCTTGTTTCATTTCGAGGCTGTTTCAAAGCCCTTCATTTCATTTCAATTTTGCTGTTTTGAGTTCAAAACATGTTGAAACAGCATCAAAACAAAACAGCTGGCAAAATTTTGCAAAGCCCTACTAACTATGTGTGCATGGATAGTGTATATATAAGTCCTCATAGTTTAAATACATATACCTTCAGTATACTCTATTGTACCCTAGAGAAAAAAGTGAGCCGCTGCCTCCAGTTATTCTTACTTACCTACATATTAAAAAAACAAACAAACTACAGAACAAAACAAGCTTTAAAAATAAGCTATGGGCTCTAAACATACAATTTGTTTTTGTCACTGGACCTAGTGTGTGATACACATAAGATGCCCTTCTTGATTCAGTTTGTCAAGTAATGAACCATTTCCTTTTGTAAATGGGATTAGCAACAGAAAACAAGTAGGCTTCTTCCAGACATGAAAAAAGTGTAACTTTACTTTCAGCTTGCCATGCCCCTACGCCAAATGCAGCGCATACCCAAAAGAGGCATCATGTTAGCAAATTTTGTTATGTACATTTTTGTAAAAAAAATAAATAAATAAAAATAAAACAATTTTTATATATATATAATGAAGCACCAGTATCAATTTTCATCAATTTACACAACTAAGTTTTATGCTAATCCATTATGGAGTATTTACTCTAGGGTATTCTGTACTATAAAGAGTCCTGTAAAGTCATATACTAATTCATCCTGACAGGTACAGATTTTATAATGGGCACTTGTGTACTTTTACAGACCAGTGTTTCTTAATTGCAACAATTGCACTTAATTGTTCTTTTTGTTCAATTCCTCTTCCTGCTTTGTGCCTTTTGCTGTCTTGTGTACCAGGCAATGTGCTCACTTACTGTGGTTCCATCTGGCATGCTGATTCTTCCTGAGAATGACTCATCAGCATTTTTGCCTGTAGATGAAATACTCCCTCTTTTATGTAGCAAATGCTTAGATATGTTCTCTCAGAATACTGTGCATTTCTTAATATAGATTCATATAAAGACCAAGAAAGAAAGAAAGATAAAGAAAAGGGGCCCTTGGGGGAGGTCCCACTGTTGTTATTTTATCTGACCTGCATAATACAGGCTGTAGAACTTCCATGAATTAATTCCTATGTCAACTAGGTCATACCTTAAAAAGTAAAAATAAAACTCAATCTTACAAATTTCCAGTGAAGAAGAATGCATTAGAGCCCTTGGGAGACTGTTCTAATGCTTAAGCACTTTCACTTTTATAAACTGCACCTCATTTCTAGCCTGATTCTACCTGTCTTCAACTTACAGTTTTATCTGTTAGGCTGAAGAGCTTTTCCTAATGAAAAACTGTTCCTCATGTAGGCACAAAAGTAATATAACCTCTTTACACCTACCTGACATGATTCAGTTTAGAAACCCAGTGATTTCTTTTGCCTTGTTTGCTAGAGCATCAGATTGGGAGTTCAGTTGATTATTGCATCCCATAATCTTGCAGTTTTCAGATCCACAAGTTCATAGGACAGGGAGTCTCCCATCCAGTAAAATGGGAAAATCTTGATTCCCAAACATGTGACTTTATAATCGACTATTATCAGGATGCATGTTGTTTGTTTGTCTCTAGCCTACCATGCAATTCCAATCACTTTGTAAGTAATGTAGCTTCTTCATTATTTACCTATTCCCATTCTTTGGGTCACTTGCAAATTTTTATTGGCATTCTGTTTTATTGGTGTTATTCTGGCAGGTAATTGATTAAAAAAAAAAAAATTGTGTGGGGCTAAGGACTTCATCCCCTGCCTAACCACACTAGAAAAAAACATGTTTAAGTATAATCCCCTGTTTACAATTACATTTTGAGACTTAAGAGTTGGAGAATTCTTTACCCATTTAATAACCAAAATGATAGTTTGCAGCTTTAACCAAAGGGCTAACCAAAGTATTTCAGAATAAGAAGATAGGTACGCCTTTAAGTCAGCCCAGCTTGACAGGTTCTTGGTAGGTTCATTTCCTTACCAGAACTAATTCTGTACTAATCAGAATAATCTTTTATTTGATGCTTTCTTGTACTTGTCTGCCTTCCTGTAATTTACACTGAGTACATCATGTTAGGCCCCAGCTCAAGTCTGGGTTCGTGCCCGGTATGCAAAGGCCAATAAAGATACCAGGGGTGAAAGTATAAAAAAGATTTATTGCTAGCAATAAAAGGTGCAAGCGGAATAATTTCACAAGACAAGCACACACATGTTCAATACTGAGCCCCTTATATACAAAAGGTTGAATCTTCATAAGCATCCTTGTTTGCTAATTGGTTATAAAGGAGTGACGCAAGGAGTTCTTTACTGAGCATGTCTCTATACCTGTGTTTTAGCTATGTATCTCATTAACATACATATATGTTTCATTAGCATATATCTTCCCCGCCTAGGGGTGTGATTTTTAGTATTATAATGAGCTCTTTGTTCCAGTAACTCTGATTCTGTTTTTTTTTTTCAAGCTTCCTCTATCTAAGACTGCCTGCTCCTTATCATTGCAGATGGGCATTCGACACATAACATTCACTTTTGCTTAGGCTTTGCATAGTAGTTTCTAGGTCGAAACTTACATTTCCCTCATCTGGAGCATTCATAATTATTATTAATTATGATTGCTCCATTCAATTTGACTTAACACAAATCTAGTATTCTCAGCTTTCTTTGTTTGCAAAATCATTTGATTTACCTTAGGCCTGAAGATAGATGCGATACAAACCGGTATACATTGGATACAGAAACAAACCATAATCCCTATAAAACAAAACAGAATAACCATACAAAATAACTGTTTCAACCATCCAAAATTGGGAAGCCAGGAAGTTAACCAGGAAAAGTCTAAGCCAGATGATTCTTTCAACGTCTGTGTCAATCGTTGTAAGGCACCAATTTTGTCTTCAATTAGCACAGAATTATCAGTGAGGTTGAAGCAGCACATTCCTTTTAAGGTTTCACACCCCAGATTGTGTCGCAACAAGAGATAATCAATAGCGGCTCTATTCTCTAAGACAGCGTCCCTTAGTTGTTTTTTTTTCAGCATTCAAGGCTGAGAGCGCTCGAGATGTAGCATTTAGTCCTTTTGCTAAAACACAGACCACTGCATTAAGATTTCTGCTATTACTTAAAGCAAGACCCGGAACCCCCACCATAGATGCAGCTAATGCTATGTATTCTGCCTTAGATAATAGTCCAGGGGAATCATTCTTGTCACAATCAGCAGTGAGAGTAGTGTATGCTCGTTTAAACCTCCCACCAAGAGGGGTTTGTTCAGTGTGCATTAGGTCAGACTTCCTTGGAAGAGCTGCAGTTACCCGGGCAATGGTGCATGGTCCCCCAGTAGCATTCGCTGGAAGGTATGAATATATCATTCTCCCGCAGGCCAGAAACCATCCTCGAGGAAGGATGGTATGTGTGTATACATAGGATATTTGACTGGTCTTATTACAGAAGATTTTTCTACCTTGGTTCAATTCAAAGCAATTATTGGTACAATTCACTATTAAGAAACATTCAGAAGCATTAGCTGTTGCCTGAACCCGTACAGAAAACATGTCTCTGGTTTTCTCTTTTACAATAGTCCCCCACTTATATATATCCTGATATGTATTTTCCTTCTCTACATCTTTCAGCATAGTATAATTCTGTAAAATTTTCAAAGGGGTAGGTACTGCAATTAAGCATGAGGTAAAAACCAGATGAGCATTGATCCCTCCTGCCAAGCAGAAGTCTGTTCTATTTAATATTTCCCGGGCCAGATAAATCCAGACATTTTCCTGAGGGTCAAATTCTTGTGGTAAAAGATTTTCCCCTCCTGTAAGTAGGAGTGGACAGATCAGGGTGCCCCACACTAAAACCTTGAACAATTTCATAATAAGGCTTGTAAAACTTGATCAAAGATTGACAAATTATTCAAAGTTCCTTTCTTTTGAATAGGAATTTTAAGTCCCTTATTGGCTCCACCTTCCACTGTTCTCTGCCTCCGGTCCCGGAGTTTGCAGGAGTTTCTTCTTGTTCTGGTTCAGCCACCGGCTTTAGGTGACTGGAATGTATCCAAGTCTTGATTCCTTCGAGCTTTGCTGCCGTCGGGGTCGTTAAAAGTACTCTATATGGGCCCTTCCACCTGGCTCGAAGTGGTTCCTCGTTCCAATCTTTCACAAGAGCGTAACTTCCAGGTAATAATCGATTTTCCGGGGCAGGAGACTGGTTCTGTGTATGCAGCACGTCCCGTACCTGCTGATGGATGGAAGACAAAACAGAAACCAAAGACCATACATATTCTCTAATCATTCCCTCTCCTAAAACATGTAACTGTTGTTCAGTATCCATGGGCAGACTCAGAGGGTAAGGCTTACCATACATTATCTCAAATGGGCTTAATCCCAATTTAGAATGTGGTGTGACCCTTACTCGCAACAGGGCCAAGGGTAGGGCCTCTGGCCATTTGAGTCGAGCTTCTTGGCAAATCTTTGCAAGGTGTTTTTTAAGGTCTGATTCATACGTTCCACCTTTCCACTGGACTGGGGTCTCCAAGGGGTGTGTAAATGCCAGCTGATTCCCAGGAACTCAGAAACCTTTTGAGTAATTTGTGCAATGAAATGTGGGCCATTGTCTGACCCTATTCCTTTTGAAAGTCCGAAGCGAGGTATGATTTCTCGTAGGAGTGCCTTGACCACCTCTCGGGCTTGGGCAGTCCGACATGGGAAGCACTCAACCCAATTAGAGAAAGTATCCACAAAGACAAGGAGATATCTCATCCCCTGTTGCCGGGGTAACTCAGTAAAATCCACCTGCCATTCTTCTCCTGGCCCATTGCCTATTCTCTGATGTCCTGAAGTTTCTTTTCTCCCTCCTTTTGGGTTATTTCTCTGGCAGACCTCACATGTCTCTGATACCGTCTTGGCAGCCTCTCTCAATCCCACTCCAGTTACATAGTGACTGATCCACCTTATCAGGGCCCTGGGTCCATAGTGGGTGCCATGATGAGCTCTCTTCACTACCATATGAACCCAGGCAGCTGGGATGATAATGCAGCCATCCTTTGCTACTAGCCACCCGTGCTCCCCCTTCTTTGCTTGAAACTCTCTTATCAATTGTTTGTCTCTTTCCCCGTACTGTGGTGTCACAGGCTGGTATAAGTCTGGGAGGAGAGGTAACAGATTACTTACTTCGGGCAGCAAGTCTGTCTGAGGTTTTTTAGCTGCTTTCTTTGATGTAGCATCAGCAAATCGATTACCTTTTGTGGATGAATCATCATTTTTCTTTTGATGAGCTTTGCAATGCATTACCGCTACCTCTTTTGGTTCCCAGACTGCCTTAAGGAGGGCTTTTATCTGCTTGCTATGCTTAATGCCTCTTCCTTTTGAATCAAGTAGACCTCGTTCTCTCCATAGCGCTCCATGAGCATGTAAAAGAAGGAAAACATATTTAGTAAAGAATTTATATATAAATATTGACAGTTTTGTTGGCCGCCAATTGCAAAGCCCGAGTCATAGCAATGAGTTCAGCCTTTTGAGCTGAAACAGATGGGTTTAAAGGTCCTGCTTCTATCACATTCTGTGTAGTCACGATAGCGTATCCAGATTTTCGAATTCCATTCTCTATACTCGAGCTGCCATCAGTGTAGAACTCCAGGTCAGCTTTTTCAAGAGGTCTCTCTCTCAAATTTGGTCTTGAAGAATAAACAGTTTCCAATGTTTGCAAACAGTCATGCACAAGATCTGGTGTGTCACCCATAGATGGCAACAGTGTTGCTGGATTTACATTGTGAGAAATGGCCAATTTTATTTCAGGCTTATCTAGGAGGATGGCCTGATATCGAGCCATTCGTCCCGGAGTTAACCAGTTCCCTCCTTTCTGTTCCAAGACTGTAAGTACTGCATGAGGAATATATACAATCATTTCATGGCCTAGGGTTAATTTTTCAGCTTCTTATATTAGCAGACAGGTAGCAGCAACAGCCCAGAGACAAGCAGGCCATCCACATGACACAAAGTCTAATTTTTTTGAAAAATATGCCACTGGTCGTTGCCAGCTACCCAATTTCTGTGTTAAGACTCCCACGGCTACCCCACCTCCGTCATGCACAGAAAGGGAAAAAGGCTTACTCATGTCCGGTAGTCCTAAGGCGGGTGCTTCAATGAGAGCCTGCTTTAACTGGCAGAATGCTTGCTCACACTCTTCAGTCCATTCGAGTACCTTTTCATCTCCGTGTGTTGCCTCATATAGAGGTTTTGCAATAACCCCAAAATTTGGAATCCAAATCCTGCAAAAACCTACTGTACCTAAAAATCCTCGTAGTTGTTTCTTTGTTATTGGGGGTGCCAGCCGGCATATAGCTTCTTTTCTTTCAGGCAACGGGGCTCTCTGACCAGGCTGTAATTCAAATCCTAAGTATGTGACTTTCTGGGATATGGGCTGCATTTTATTTCTGGAAACGCGATATCCTTGTTGACCCAGAAAATTAAGGAGGCAAATTGTTCCTTCCAGGCAGCTTGCTTCAGTGGTGGCTGTTAAAAGCAAGTCATCCACATATTGCAAAAGAGCACAGGACAGTGGCAATTCTAGCCTGCGTAAATCCTTGCTTAATGCATTGCCGAATAGGGTTGGGCTGTTTTAAATCCTTGGGGTAAAACAGTCCAGCACAATTGAGTCTTAATACTAGTATCTGGGTCTTCCCATTCAAATGCAAATATTTCCTGAGATCCCCTCTCTACCGGTATACAGAAGAAAGCATCTTTTAAATCAATAACCATAAACCAGTTATGATCTAGGTTCAAAGCAGATAGCAAGGTGTACGGATTAGGCACGGCCGGGTATATACTCACAACCACTTTATTTACAGCTCTCAAGTCTTGGACGAAACGATATTCATTACTCTTAGGCTTCTTCACAGGCAAGATGGGTGTGTTAAAAGCTGATGTACATTCACGGAGAAGGCCATACTCCAGGAACCGTTCAACTAACGGCTTCAGTCCTTTCCTGGCTTCCATCCGCATTGGATATTGTTTCACACATGGAGGCTGGGCCCCTGGCAAAAGTTGAACCTTCACAGGGTCAGCATTTTTAGCCTTCCCGGGTCGGTGACCTGCCCATACCCATGGAATAACAGCATCGAGCTAGGGTTGAGGAATATCCGGTGTACTCTCCTCTTGGAGAAGGCCGAGAAGGCAAGCCTGTAAATGCCACCCCTTTTCAGGAGGCACTGTTAAAAACATTTGCCCATCCTGGAACGACAATGTAGCTTGCAGTTTACAGAGGAGGTCTCTCCCTAAAAGGGGAACGGGGCAGTTTGGCATGTACAAGAATTGATGGGTAACTTCAGCCTGCCCAAGATTACAGGTCATTGGCTGTAGGAAGGGTCGTGTTACTGCCTTCCGTGTAACCCCTACCACCGGCACAGTCTTTTTACTTAAAGTTTCAGTTTTTGAGTTAAGACAGAATGGGCAGCACCTGTATCGACGAGAAAATCTACCAATTCATCTCTGTCCCCTAGTTGCATTTTAACCAGAGGCTCGTCAGGGGACACCGGGATCTGGGTTATCTTTCCCTCCCGGGCCTCCAGTCCCCTTCAATCTGAATCCCTTCCAAAAGCAAACAATCACCTTCCCCAACTTTTCGATAAGGGCATTCCCCTTCCAATGTCCTTTTCGTTTGCAATAGGCACATTGATCTTTCTCTAATGGACCTCGTCTCTGCGGCTGTCTCCAGGATCCCTCATCTCTAGGTTTTCTCGTGATTGCAGCTGCCACTAGGGCTGTCTGCATTTTCATCTTTCTCTCCTCTTTCTTATCCTGTTTCTTTTCCTGAACACTTTCTCGGTTAGTAAATACTTGGTAAGCAATGTCTACTAGTTGGGAAATAGGCATACCTGTTGCTCCGTCTGCCTTCTGCAATTTCTTTCTAATGTCTGGTGCACTCTGACCTATAAAGATCATATTTACCATGCGAGCGTTCGATGCATCCTCCGGATCCTCACGAGTGTATTGCCTGAAAGTATTGTAAATTCTTTCCAAAAAAGCACTCGGGGTCTCATTAGTCTCCTGTCGAATCTCATACACCTTACTGATATTTTGAGGTTTTTTCACAGCATCTCTCAATCCTCGGAGGATATATTCTCGATAGGCACGGATGGAGGTCATATCTTGGTCTGGTTTCCAATCTGGCTCCTGGATGGGGACATGATTGTCTCTATTTCCTTGCAGGTTCCCTGCAGTAATTTCCTTTTCCACGTACTCACGAGCTTTGTTCACTACCATTCTCCTTTCCTCTGGTGTCAACAGGATATCTAGAAGAGACTGAACATCTGCCCAAGTTGGGTTATGGGTTTTGAAAATCATTTTAAACTGGTTCTGTACCTTTTCAGGATTCTCTCTCAAGCTGGGGTTATTGTTCTTCCAATTATACAAATCTGAGGTATTGAAAGGAACGTGCACAAAGGTTCGACGGTAGGTTGGCTCACCGTCATCTTCGAGAGGCCCGGGTACCACTTGTTCTCTTAGGGGAAATACCCCATTTCCCTTCCCACGGCCAGGATCAGATTCTCTGTGATGTTTTCCCTTAACCCCGGAGTCTGCTTCTAACTGTACTCTCCATCCTCCTCCCGGGCTTATATCAGGAGAAGTCAGGGAGTTTGGAGATTGCCAAGCACCTGATGGCCATGGTTGGCGCTGTTCCAGATCCCTATATCAGGGAGTATTTACAACTTCTGCCTCAGGGGGGGAAAAAGCAGGAAGAGCAGATGCCAACAAGGAATCAGATGAATCAGGAGGAGGAGGAGGAGGAGGGGGAAGAGGAAGAGAATAAGGTAAAGGCAGCAGAGGGGGGGGGAGCCTCCGGCTCCGGACAGTCCAGGACAGGATTTGCAGTTGGTCGAGCCACAGCTATCTCACAGATCCCAACTCCCTCCCCCAATCCACATTCCTCCAAAACTTTTTTATCTCTACAAAGAGACATAAACGCTTGCGCATACATCAATTCCTCCCATTTACCATTCTGCCAGCAGAACAAAATCAATTGTAAGATGGTATTATAATTAACACTTCCCTCCCAAGGCCAATATTCTTTATCATCTAGCTGATAGCGTGGCCACGCAGTTTCACAGAAGAATTTAGCTTTCTTCTTAGTCATAGGATCCTCACCAAACTCTGCCCAATGTCCCAATACACAAGAGAGGGGGGTACATTTCCTAACCTTACTGTTAATAGTACCCATTTCAGGGCTGCCTTCCCGGTTCTGACCGTCCGACTTACCTGGGATCCAGGGATCTGTTCTTAGTCCTTGTCCTCACAGGGGAAAAAATCACTGGTCTTGGACTCGGGCCAGACAGAATACTTACAGAGATAATCCCAGGCAGACGTACTGACGGTAGGCCTTATGCCCTTTCTACCCTCTCACCCAGGTGCCTGTTACTGATACTTTCACTCTATGGCGTTGCACCGTTAGGCTACTGCCGCCTCAGTGATCCAGCTCCTCCTGAAACAAAAGTCTCACCGGGAAAAGAAATCCCGGGGCGTGCTCGACTTTTGATAAGGAAAAGCAGATTAGCTGGTCATCAGTTAGTCCAGGCAAAGCTTATCTACGGCAGTCCCATCTGGGGTGCCAAAAACTGTTAGGCCCCAGCTCAAGTCTGGGTTCGTGCCCGGTATGCAAAGGCCAATAAAGATACCAGGGGTGAAAGTATAAAAATGATTTATTGCTAGCAATAAAAGGTGCAAGCGGAATAATTTCACAAGACAAGCACACACATATTCAATACTGAGCCCCTTATATACAAGAGGTTGAATCTTCATAAGCATCCTTGTTTGCTAATTGGTTATAAAGGAGTGAAGCAAGGAGTTCTTTACTGAGCATGTCTCTATACCTATGTTTTAGCTATGTATCTCATTAACATACATATATGTTTCATTAGCATATATCTTCCCCGCCTAGGGGTGTGATTTTTAGTATTATAATGAGCTCTTTGTTCCAGTAACTCTGATTCTGTTTTTTGTTTTCAAGCTTCCTCTATCCAAGACTGTCTGCTCCTTATCATTGCAGATGGGCATTCGACACATAACATTCACTTTTGCTTAGGCTTTGCATAGTAGTTTCTAGGTCGAACCTTACAATCAGACATTGTAATATTGATGTATTCTTCCTAGTCTCTATTTATTATGAGATCTATACTTATTGTTTTCACTTACTTTCAATTTAATGGTTATATATTAATAAAATGTTGTGTAGGTGGTAAGGTGAACAATTAGGGATAGCTGTTGCTGCTGGCTACAGATGCTGAGATGGAAGCAATGATTAAAAATGTAAAGCTCAGTAGATAATATCCTGTTGTAAAAAAAATAAATAAATAAATAAATAAATAAAGGAAAATTTGAACTGTATTTTTTTTAAGTAGGAAATATATGACACTTTTCAATGGCTCCCTCCTTGTCTTTTCTCTCATCCCTTCTTTCATTTGGTTAAAAACTATTTGTTTCTAAGTATCTATTGTAATAGTTAGTGCTTGAGCCCAGAGTGGGTGCATGTGTGCCTCCAGCATACGTGTGCCCCCTGTACTCACCGGCAGTGGCAGCAGTGGCAGATCCTCGAAAGGTAAGTAGGGGAGAGGAGCTGACACAGCTGTGGAGGATCCAGAGGGAGAGCCCCCCAGAAACCTGTTAACTGAACTGTCAGGGAGCCACGCTTCTGAGCCGTGCACAGACAGGCATGCTCTGTAAGGACGCACCGGCATTTGTGCAGGCGTTTACGCAAGGCGGACGTGCAGGAATAACCAAGAAGGAGTCTCCAGCAGGGGAGAGAGGAGGACTTGTAGTTCTACAGACATGGTAAGGACACAGCATATTGCTGCTAGGGACCCTTCCCTGGTGGCACCGCCTACCCAGAGCTTCTCTGAGGCCTGCACCTAGACGGGGCCCATGGGGGGTGCAGGAGCACCCTTCCCCCTGCCTGTGGGGGCTGCCTGGTGGGGACCCTGTAGCCAGAGGCAGAAGAGGGGTGTGGGAGTTCCCTCACCTGTCCCTCTTGTGTCCACCTTTGGGCCTTGGAGGAGCAGGTGAGGGAGCTCCAGGTCAACGTCAGCAGGCTGCAGGGGATAAGGGCTACCAAGGACAAAATTGATGGGTACTTTTGTTCTTTCCAGGGTCAGGAACCTAGTGGAGAAGCCACCCAGGAGAGACCCACCACAGCAGTATCACAGACAGTCACCTCCAGAGCCAGGGCTACTTGTGCTACCACAGTGTCAGCTCCCCAGGTACAGCTGGGGAACAGATATGAGGCACTGGGAGCTGTGGAGCTCAGATTTGGGATGTTATGGAAATGATCCCGGACCTCATCTGACCCTCTGATCAATACCCCATGGTCCTCATCCATATGGGAATGAATGTCGTGGCCAGGGGTAGCCCAGATCATGTCACGAGAGACTGAAAGGCTCTAGGGGCCAAGCTCAAGGAGATGGAGGTGCAGGTGGTTCTCTCTTCTATTCGTCCAGTGAGAAGATGTGGACGGCGCCACAAGGCATGCATCAGTGAAGTCAACTGGTGGCTTCAGAGCTGGTGTTACCGGATGGGTCTTGGGTTCTTGGACCATGACCCACATTTCTGCACAGAGGAAGTGCTTGGTCAGGATGGGCTTCATCTCTCCCCAAAAGGTAAGCAGTTTTTTCTTCCAGGCTGGCTGATCTTATACAGTGAGCTTTAAAACTAGGTTCGCCGGGGGACAGGGGCCCAGAGGAACATGAGGACACTTCGCCATCAAGCCAGATGATACATGCAGGTAGTACCCAGGTAAGTGACAGGGGCCAGTGTAGGCATAGGAACAAGGGGACAGCACATGCACCTACAGAAGGCCTCAAATGTCTCTACACAAATGCTTGAAGCATGGGAAATAAGCAGGAGGAACTTGCCCTCCTGCTAGCCAGCAAAAGCCCAGACCTAGTGGGGCTCACAGAGACCTGGTGGGATTCTACCCATAACTGGACAGTGGACATCGAGGGCTACAGGCTGTACAGGTGAGACAGAGCAGGGAAAAAGGGGTAGGGGGTGTAGCACTCTATGTCAAAGAGCAATACACATCCTTGATGATCAGAATGGGGTCAGAGGAGGGGCAAACTGAGGAGCTCTGGGTAAAAACACAAGGGAGTCATGAAGAAAGGGACTTGATAGTGGGTATCTACTACAGACCACCTCACCAGGGTGATGAGCTGGACCTGGAATTCTCAGGTCAGCTCATGGAGGCTGTAAAGTCAAGGAATGTGGTTGTCATGGGTGACCTAAACTACCCAGACATCTGCTGGGAGGAGTAGTCAGCCAGGTCTGACTGCTCACATAGGTGGAGGTCCTGTATCCTGGCTAGGAAACTGAGGGGGTGTATAGTCCCCATCAGGTGAAATGCCTTGCTGGACTTGGTCCTTGCCACAGGTGACAACCTGGTGAGGTGTCTGTGGGTACTCGACCACCTGGGTGACAGTTATAATCACCTGCTGGAATTTACTATCCAGTGCAGGGTGGTGAAAGCAAGCAATAAGGCAAGCAAGCAGTAAGGCAAATTCAGTTAGATCTAGACAGGTTACAGGTGGGTGCATGAGAATAGGATGGAATTCAATGCAGACAAGTGCAGGGTACTGCATCTAGGGAGAAGGAACCAGCAACACACCTATAGGCTGGGGAACACCCTTCTTGTCAACATGGTGGCAGAAAGGGATCTTGGAGTCATTGTTCACTCCAGGATGAACATGAACCACCAATGCGAGGAAATAGTCAGTAAGGCTAACCGCACCTTGTCATGCATCTACAGATGCATCACAAACAGGTCCAGGGAGGTGATCCTTCCTTTAAAATGTGATGTTGGTCAGGCCATAGTTGGAGTACTGCATCCAGTTCTGGGTGCTGCACTTCAAGAGGGCTGTGGCTAGCATTCAGAGGGTCCAGAGGAAGGCCACTCACATAGTCAAGGGGCAGAGGGTCGGGCCCTACAAAGAGAGGCTAAAGGGCCTGAACCTATTCATCCTCCACAAGAGACAGCTGAGAGGGAATCTGGTGGCCATGTACAAACTCACCAGGGGGGACCAGCAGAAATTGGATGAGGCTCTGTTCCCTCAGGCACCACTGGGGGTTACTAGGAATAATGGTCACAGATTGTTAGAGAGCAGGTTCAGGCTGGACATCAGGAGGCATTACTTTATGGTTAGGGCTGCCAGGCTCTGGAATGGACTCCCAAGGGAAGTGGTGCTTCCTCCTACCTTGGGGGTCTTGAAGAGGAGGCTGGATAGATATTTGGCTTGAGTGTTATGACCCCAGCACTCATAGTTTCATAGTTGGTAGGGTTGGAAGGGACCTAAGTAGATCATTAAGTCTAACCCCCTGCCATGGGCAGGAAAGAATGATGGGTTCAAACAACCCCAGCTAGGTGATTATCTAGCCTCCTTTTGAAGACCTCCAGAGTAGGAGTGAGTACCATTTCCGTTGGAAGTTGGTTCCAGATCCTAGCCACCTTGACTGTGAAGTAGTGCATCCTGATATCTAGCCTGAATCTACTCTCAGTCAACATATGGCCGTTATTCGTTGTTACTCCAGATAGTGCTCAGGGGAACTGGATTCTCCTATAGCCCGCTGGTCCCCCTTGGCCAGTTTGTAGATAGCTACCAGATCTCCTCTCAGCCTTCTCCTGTGGAGGCTGAACAGGTTCAGGTCCTGTAGCCTCCGCTCATAGGGCCTGCTTTGCTGTCCCCGATCATGCAAGTGGCCCTCCTCTGGACCCTCTCAATGCTGGCCACATCCCTCCTGAAGTGCAGCACCCAGAACTGGACACAGTATTCCAACTGTGGCCTGACCAGTGTCGCATACAGGGGGAGGATCACCTCCTTGGACCTGCTCGTGATGCATCTGTGGATGCATGACAAGGTGCAGTTAACCTTCCTGACCCTGTCCTCACATTGGCAGCCCATGTTCATTTTGCAATTAATAATGACTCCAAGATCCTTTTCTGCCTCTGTACTGATGAGAAGGGAGTTCCCCAGCCTGTAGGTATGCTGCTGGTTATTCCTCCCCAGGTACAATACCTTGCATTTGCCAGTATTGAAACCCATCCTGTTCTCCTCTGCCCACCCCTGTAACCTGTCCAGGTCTAATCACCTAATTTCTTAATGAGAATGGGGTGAGAGACAGTGTTGAAGACCTTCCTAAAGTTCAGAAAGACTTTAACTGCTACACCTGTGTCCAAGGATTTCGTGACCTGGCTGTAGAAGACCACCAAGTTGGTCTGACAGGACGTGCCTCAGATGAACCCATGTTGGTTGCCCCTAAGCATGATCTCCACTGCTGGTCGCTCCCAGATGTGCTCCTGGATACTTCTCAAAGAGCTTCCCTAGGACAAAAGTAAAACTAATGGGCTGGTAGTTTCCTGGGTCCTCCTTCCTCCCTTTTTTGAAAATGGGGACCACATTAGCCCTTTTCCAGTCTTCCAGCACCTCACTAGAGCACCATGAGTGTTCGTAAAGCTGTGCTAGGGGTCCTGCAATAACATCTGCTAATTCCCTCAGCACTCTGGGGAGATCATCAGGACCTGCTGATTTGAACTTGTCTAGTCCCACCAGAAGTTCCCTGACTAGGTCCTCACTGACCCTGGGCCTAGCAACACCTCCCCTGGGTCTGTCAGGGATCCCAGTGTGGTGGATGCCCTGGTCCGTGCTCAAAAAACTGAAGGCAAAGAAATTGTTAAGGAGGTTATCTTTATCATCTAGTGTAACCACCAGTTTTCCTAGTATGTCCTGCAGAGGCCCTGCATTACCTGGTACCTTCTTTTTACCCCCTATGTATTTAAAAAAAGACTTCTTGTTATCCTTGATCTGGGTCACTAGTCCCAGTTCCATCTCCACCTTAGCCTTCCTAGCAACCCCCCTACAGTCTTGAACAATGGAGGTATAGTCCTTCTTGGTGATAGCCCTTCCCTTCCATTGGGTGTATGCCTTCTGTTTAGCTTTGAGACATTCCTGGATGCTTTTGGTAAGCAATGGAGACTTTTGAGCACTCTTGCCCCCTTTGATCTGTATTGGGATTGTCACTCTTTGGGCTTGGAGGATTGTCTCCTTAAGGAACGACCACTTTTCCTGGATTCCCAACTCCCCTCCCCTCCAGGACCTCAGTGCCTCCTTGACTAGTTTCCTTACCTCATTGAAATCCAGCCTCCTGAAGTTTAGGGCTGTTGCCTTGCTGCAGACCTTTGGCACCCTGCACTAGATGGTGAATTCCAGTAGGCGATGATTGCTATTGCCCAGGTGGTCAAGAACCCGCAGTCCCCTCACCAGGTCATCTCCTGTGGCCATGACCAGGTCCAACAAGGCATTTCCCATGGTGGGACTGTGCACCTCCTGGGTTAGGTGGAGGTCCTGTAACTCGGTTAGGAGCCTACATGAGTGGTCAGACCTGGCTGACTGCTCCTCCTGGAAGATGTCCAGGTAGTTTAGATCACCCATGATGACCACGTCCCTTGACTTAACTGCCTCCAGAAGCTGACTTAAGAATTCCCAGTCCAGCTCTTCCCCCTTGTTGGGTGGCCTGTAGTAAACCCCACACTGTTAAGTCCCTTTCCCCCCAAACCCCTTGTATTTGGACCCAGAGCACTTCAGTCTGCCCCTCCTCTGACCCAGTGCTGTTCATTGAGGATGTTTTGCTCTTTGATGTAGAGTTCCACCCTCCCTTGCCCCCCACCATTCTCTCTCTTCTGTACAGCCTATAGCCCTTGATATTTACTGCTGTCATGCATTGGGTCCCACCAAGTTTCAGTGAGCCCCACTATGTCTGGGTTTGTGTTAGCTAGCAGGGGGGGCAAGTTCCTCCTGCTTGTTCCCCATACTATGAGCATTAGTGTAGAGGCATTTAAGGCCTCCTGGAGGTGTACGCACTGCCTCCCTAATCCCAGGACTGTCTGGGCCCCTTTCACTTACCTGGGTATTTCTTGTGCTCATTACCTGTCTTGGCTGGGCTGTTCTTGTGGGTGGCTCTTGGTTCAGTGGCTCTGGGGGAGGGGGTCAGACCTGATGATCTGTTTAGGTTCCTTCCGACCATAAGCACTATGAAACTATGAAACTTTTAAAATAATTCTTATAATTTTTATTTATATGTTACTTTAATTCTTGTAAAGATTACACATAAAAAAAGAATTTCCTATATATTAAAAAAAAATCCCAAATAAATCATGGGCAAAAAGAACCCAAGGTTCCCCTCTCCCCACCCCCACCAAGAAGGACTAAAATCTTCATTACTTACATAGTGAAATAAAAGTTTGTTTATTCTGACTTCTCAGACCCTAACAAGTGTATCAACATGCAGGGATTATGGTGATTTATATGTAAATTCTTTTCCTTTTTGACACAGACTGAGGCCACTGAACACTGCTATTAAAAAAAAACAAAAAACAAAAAACTTATGAAATCAGATGTCAATATCAAACTAGAATTGATTTGAACCAGTCATGCAAGTTATTGTATATAAAATAGAAATTCTGTTTTTTTTTTAAAAATGCACATGCCACCTAATATAACTCAGAGTGAGAATGCATAATAGCGATTAAGTAATGTTGGAGTGATGTTGTAGCTGTGGTGGTTCAGGAATTATGAGAGAGGCAAGACATTGTGGGCGATATCTTTATGGGACCAAATGCGTGGTTAGGATGAAGTTAGACACACTTTTGAATGCAAGGCATTTTTCCTCAAGTCGCCTGTTGAAGAATGCTTTGCACTTGAAAGCTTATCTAACTTTATCCCAATCATGCAGTTGGTCCTATGAAGATATCACCCACAAAAATCCTTGGCTCAGAGTTTTAAAATAGCTTTTATTAAGGTTTCCATAACAAATATATGCCTTTGCTCATATGAATATCTGGATCTGTGCAAAAATCTTTTACAGTTTAATTTGAGACCAAAAAACAAACACCAAACATGAAGATCTATTTATGAGCTCAAAAAATAATAATTCACAAATGTATAGTATGCATGTATACACGTAACATCTGCAAACTTTAGCAATTTCCTCAAATACATTTTTAATGCAGAATATAACTTTTTGTATCACTTTTTCAACTTCTGCATTGGCAACTTCTCTGCTGACAAGTTCCAAAAGCTTAGTATTGTTTCTCTTCTCTTTTGAATAGAATGAAACATTTCTACTTCATATTAAAATGGAAGTGTGTGTTTTATTCATGCTTATACACAACTATTCTAGTATCCTTTTTCCCCATTTCATTTTTATTGCATACTTTAACTTTACTGACTTATAGGTTTTTACTTTACTGAAAACAGGTTTTTCTTAGCCTATTTTACCACTCCGAAAATTACATTTACATTGGGTGCACCTACACATGCACTTAAATGTGAAGCAATAAACTCTAGAGCAGTTTGAGCCAGAATAAACTGCTCCTAGGCAGAGTGTCTGCATTTGAAACCGCAGAAATTTGAATGGGTATGGAGCAGGCCCCTGGCTGGCTGGCCTGACCAAGCACAATTTATGTCCACATTCAACATCTACACACGAGTTTCAGCACAGTAAAATATTCTGCCATAAGATAGTACTGTCCCCAACAGTACTATCTTACAGTGAAGTTAATTAGTGTACTGTGTCCTAATACCAGCACATGAGTAGATGGTGATGCTTTACTCCACAGGTAATTAGACTACTCCCTCTGTAAAGTTCATGTGTAGATGCAACCACTGTAGTCCTTCAACATACATAGTTCTTTTGGGAATCAGTGTAAATCTGGACCACAAAAGAAATATAGAATCCATTGGGATATTGCTTTGTGTTAAAAATAGTTATGTTGTTGCTCTAACCAAAGACCTTGTCCCAGGGGAGCTGGGGTTACAGGAGGACCCCAGGCCAAAGCAAAAAGAAAGCCCCACTTACCTTCTGCAGAGTCCGAAAAGCAGGAAGAAATGCGCACGGTGAAACCACAACCACGGCTCCTCGGCTGCACTTATATTGGGCTGGGGCCGGGTGGCGTGGGCTGAAGACACCACCTGGCAGAGATAAAGAGCTGCCCTGAGGGTGCAGGGGGGCGGCAGACAAGCGGGGGCTTGAGGAGGAAGCCCACACCCCGAGGGGTGCAGCTGCTGCATTGGGCAGCGTGGGAAGTCGGGGGTGGAGCCGGCAGCAGCGCCGATGGTGGAGCCAGCAAAAACATCTGCAGCAGAGCCAGCAGCTGCACCGGCAGAAGGGCCGGTTACAGAACCAGCAGAAGAGCGTCGGGCAAGCTGACGAAGGGGTCAACTGGCAAGACAGCAGGGAAGTCCCGGAGAGGAGGTAACAGGGGCGTGGCCAAAGGGAACCCCATCGGGTATTGCCACGGGGAGCAGCAGAAGACCCCAGGCAGGGACTGAACAAGTGGCAGACAGGCCCCACTACAGTCCAAGGATAATCAACTGGGACTCCATACCAGAGTGGGGCGAACAACCATGGCTGGGCACCTAGGCACAGGGAAACCATGGGGCCCATAGGTTAAGGGCACCCTTCATGGCCTCCTAGCCCACTGGCCACGTGGCTTCAGCTGTCACGGTGGTGGGAATTGCATGCCAAGTCACAGAGTGGTTGGGATAGGGTGCTAGGGATACGGGTTAGTGGGACCCAGGTCCGAGGACCTCGAAGTCTGCACATTGAGTCACGACCTGAGGACACTGATGCATGGCTGGTGGGCCATGGGGAGAAGTCGGGTGGAGCCAAGAACACCAAAGAGCCAGAAGACTTGCAACCCAAGGTGGCGAGTGGCCGGGGTGTAGGGGTGGTCGGAGCCCTGTGAGTGCCCGCCAGGAGGCGTGATGACCCTGGAGGCTGCCTCGAAGGGAACCCCTCCACTGAGGTACCATTCAAAGTTGTGGCAGGTGAGTCAAGGGGATTCCCTGACGTCAGCTGGGGTAGTCCTTGAGGTCCACTTGCAAGCCAGGACAGGCTCGATCGGTAGTCTAGGCTAAGGTCGCACGAGGGTGCCTAGTAGAGCAGAGGCGGGCACAACTTGGTGCATTGTCCAGGAACATGGAAAACCCCGACCTGGAGGCCTACGCCAATATACAGCCCATGTCTATGGCCACTGTGGATATTCTTGGGCAGAACCTACAGGCTCTTTCCCAGATCCTGGGTTTGCAGCAGCAAATGCTAGATCACCAGCAAGGCTGGCCCCGACACAGCCTGGTATCTTTCAAGATGCCTAAGATGACCAGGGACGATGATCCGGAGGCCTACATAGAGGCCTTTGAATGCCATGCCCTCATCACCGGTCTCAACCAGGGGTATTGGGCCAGCCAGTTGGGAGCACTGGTTGTAGTCAAGGCCCAAGCCGCCTACCAGGCCCTCCCAAGGGACGATGCCAGGGACTATGAGTGCATGAAACAGGCCATTCTCTACAGGTTGGAAATCAACCCGGATCATTATCGCCGCCTGTTCTGCGCCAAGAAAGGGCCCGATGAGAAACATCCACGGCTGTTGCTACAGCTGCTGTGAGACCTCCTGGATAAATGCGTAAGCCCAGCAGGGCCTGATAGAGAAGCCCTGGCGGACCAAATCATCCTCAAACAATTCCAAAATGATTTGGAGGAAAGGACGCAACGCTGGGCCCGACAGCACTCCCCGCAGACCTGTGAAGAAGCCCTAAAACTGGCAGAGGCTTTTACTGCTGCAGAAGTGAGCTATCCCAGGGAAAGGAGGAACCCAGGACCTGTGGTGGTGCCCCCAAAGGAACCCGAGCGATGGCATCCTCCCACCTGTGGGGCTACCAGGGACACTGTATGTTTTTGGTGCGGACAGAACGGGCACTTCTCATGGGAATGCCCCAGCCAGTCCACCAAATGCTGGATCCCTGCCGACAGGTCAAGGGCCCCAACAGACTGACGGAGCGGTCCTGAAGCTGGTGAACCAATGGATTGTAGTTATGTGGTCGGCAAAGAAAACACGGCATGGAGCCACCCAGTCATCAAGGCCTGGGTGGATGGGCGCCCCGTGCAAGCGACCCTGGACTTGGGACATGCCCAGTCCATGGTAAGGTCCGAAGTGGTACGTCCGCAAGGTGGATGAAAGGCCCCCCCTGTGAAGGTGGCTTGCCTCCATGGAGAAACCGAGAGAATAGGGTGGCATTGGATCCGTCTACTTGTTATGGAGCACCAGGGAGAACTCCTGGTGGGGGTAGGACCCCAGTTGGCGTGCGAAATGCTACTGGGTCGAGACTGGATGCCGATATATGACATTCTAGACCGAGTGAGGGACGTGGAATGGGCACGCAAAAAGATGTGGGACCACAAAGGATGGCTGGGGGAAATGGAGGAAGACAGGGAGTCTACCGATGAGGCTGAAGGTTTGGACCTTAACAATTTCACCAGCAGCATGCAATTTCGGGAAGTGCAAGAAGAAGACCAGGAGCTCGGGGCTCTTCGAGAGCAGGACCAGGACTCCGGAGATGTCTCTGCATTGCCACCTGAGGGGCTGCCCCACTTTGAGGTAAGGAATCACCTCCTTTACTGCATACAAGGGCACAGGTGGGAGGGCTCCGCAGATGTGCAACTGGTAGTGCTGACCCGATTTAGTCAGATTATCTGGCGATTGGCACACGCAAGCCCTGTGGGAGGGCATTTAGGATGGGACAAGACCCTTGCAAAGGTGAGCCGGTGGTTCTTTTGGCCTGGGATGGGGGAGAAGGTAGCCCGGCGGTGCGCAGCTTGCCCTGAATGTCAAAAGACCAGGACCGCCCCACCAGGGCCCCTCTCCAACCCATGCCTATTATAGACACCCCCTTCTTGCAGATAGCCCTAGACATTGTAGGACTGCTTCTCCATAGCAGCTCCGGCCACCAATACATTTTGGTCATGGTAGACTATGCAACTCGGTATCCAGAAGCCATTCCTTTACGGGCTGTGACCGTCCCTGTGTGGCGGAGGAATTGATGAAATGGATAGCAAGGATGGGGGTCCCACAAGAAATTTTAACTGACCAGGGAAGGAATTTTATGTCTGGAATCTTGAGGGTGGTGTGCCAGATGCTGCAGATAAAAGAACTCCGCACCTTGGTCTACCACCCTCAGACCAATGGGCTGGTGGAACGCCTAAATGGAACAATAAAGTGAATATTGAGACGCTGCATTCAAGGGGACCCCCGGAAATGAGATCTCCTTCTGTCCTTGGTATTGTTTACCCTCAGAGACACCCCTGAAGACTCTACAAAATTTTCTCCATTTGAGCTAGTTTTGGGACATCGCCCCAGGGGCCTGTTGCAAATCCTAAGGGAGGAATGGGAATGAGATGGCGGGCCTGTTCAAGAGCCAGTGACATATTGACAGGAATTCCAGCAGAGGATAAGGATGGCCCAGGAGCTAGCCCATGAGAATCTGAGGGAAGCGCAGGCCCACCAGAAAGAGAAGTACAACAGCCGCGCCAAGGAGAGGGTGTTTTAACTGGGACAGAGGGTATTGATACTTCTCCCTACGTCTACGAGTAAGTTCTTGACTCAGTGACAAGGGCCATTCTAGATACTCCGGCAGGTCGGGCCAGTGGATTATGAAGTACATAGGCCCGGCCATCTCCGAGAGAAACAAATTTTCCACGTTAACCTGCTTTGAGAATGGCAAGAACCTGAAGGGTGGGTCACCTTTTCAGAGGCCAATAAGGAGGATCTGGGGCCCCGGGGGTTAAGGAGAGGGATTGCGCCCTCTGAGGAGGAAGGAACCTTAGTCAAAGTTGGGGAAGAGTTGTCCGTGTCACAGAGGAAGGAAATGCTAGGGCTGATAGGAGAGTTCCGAGAGGTATTCCGCAAAGAGCCTGGCTGGGTTTGGAACGCGATCCACGCTATAAAGACCCCGCCAGGGGCGATAGTAAGAGAAAAGTGGAGGCCTATTCCCCACCGCCTCCTAAAAGCTGTGCGCGAAGAGGTTGACTCGATGTTGAAGCAAGGAGTAATTCAGCCTTCAAGAAGCCCCTGGAGGAGTCCTCTGGTTCCGGTACATAAACTAGATGGATCGCTGAGACTTTGTATCGACTACAGACGGTTGAATGCCTTGGCGGTCTTCGATGCGTTCCCCATTCCCCAAGTGGCAGAATTGATGGAGAGAATAGGAGATGCGCAGTACATATCTACCCTGGACCTCGTGAAAGGGTATTGGCAAATTCCAGTGGCCCCGGAAGACCGACCAAAGACGGCATTCGGTACCCCATGGGGGTCTATGAATTTGTCAGAATGCTCTTTGGGCTGCATGGAGCTGCTGAAACTTTCCAACACTTGATGGGTCAGATCTTAGTGCCCCATGCTGAATACGCAGCTGCATACATAGACGACATCGTCATACACTCCCAGACCTGGGCACAACATAAAAGAGCCCTTAGGGCCATACTTTCACAGCTGAAGCACGCGGGCCTCACGGCAAACCCTCAAAAATATGCCCTGGCCCAAAAGGAGACAAAATATTTAGGGTTTTTGGTTGGTAGGGGCACAATTAGACCCCTGGCAGACAAGGTAGAGATCATATGAAACTTTACGGCCCCCCAAAATTGTCGCCAGCTCTGGTCATTCTTAGGTCTGACCAATTATTATTGGAGATAATAATTCTCAGAATTGGCAACACCTCTGACAGAGGCACTTAAAGGGTGGAGAACCAGAATAGTAAGATGGACAGAAGAGATGACACAAAGTTTTGAGAGGTTGAAATGGGCACTATGTGAGGATGTTATAATACACACCCCTGACTTCAAGAAACCCTTTATTTTACAGACCGATGCCTCAGAGACGGCAGTGGTTGCCATCCTCACCCAGGAGGAAGGAGATATCGAGAGGCCCATAGCATACGCCAGCCACAAGCTGTTACCAGCGGAAAAGAGGTATGCAATAATAGAATGAGAACACTTGGCAATTCGTTGGGCAGTGGACCACTTTATATACTATTTGATAGCCTGGGAGTTTAAACTGGTGATGGACCATGTCCCCCTAAGATGGCTAAGCACAGCCAAGACTGACAATGCCCCCGTTACCTGATGGGCATTGGCTCTTCAGCCATATAAAATTCCAGATAATACACTGACCAGGAAAGAATAATACGGTGGTGGATTTTCTATCTAGGTGCAAAGGCAAAGGTCAGGCCGAACATGTGGCAAGTCAAACTAAGGGGCTCATCAGCCCACCAGGTACGACTCAGGGAAAAGATATCAGGGTGCCCCAAGGCATCTTGAGGGGGGAGTTGTGTCCCAGGGGAGCTGGGGTTACAGGAGGACCCCAGGCCAAAGCAAAAAGAGAGCCCCACTTACCTTCTGCAGAGCCCAAAAAGCAGGAAGAAACACTCGCAACGAAACCACAGCTATGGCTCATCAGCTGCGCTTATATTCAGCTGGGGCTGGGTGGCGTGGGCTGGAGACGCCACCCGGTGGAGATAAAAAGCTGCCCCAAGGGTGCAGGGGGGCAGCAGACAAGCCGAGGCTCGAGGAGGAAGCCCACACCCCGAGGGGCACAGCTGCTGCATCGGGCAGCGTGGGGAGCCAGGGGCAGAGCCTGGAGAGGCTCTGACAGCAGAGCCAGCAGCAGAGCTGACGGCAGAGTTGGCAGCAGCACCGACAGCAGAGCTTGCAGCGAAGCCAGCAGCGGAGCCAGCAGCGACACTGGTGGAGGAGTTGGCAGCGGAGCCTGGAGAGGAGCCGGCAGCTGCACTGGCAGAGGGGCCGGTTACTGAACAGGCAGAAGCAGCGTTGGGCAAGCCGACAAAGGGGTCAACTGGCAAGCCAGCAGGGAAGTCCCGGAGAGGAGGCAATGGGCGTGGCCGATAGGAACCCCATCGGGTATCACTGTGGGGTGCGGCAGAAGACCTGAAGCAGGGACTGAACAAACGGCAGACGGGCCCCACTACAGTCCAAGGATAATCAACCGGGACTCCATACCAGAGTGGGGCAAACAACCAGGGCTGGGCACCTAGGCACAGGGGATCCACAGGGCCCATAGGTTAAGGGCACCCTTCGTGGCCTCCTAGCCCACTGGCCGCATTGCTTCAGCTGTCACGGTGGTAGGAATTGCACGCTAAGTCTAAGAGTGTTTGGGATAGGGCGCTAGGGATACGGGTTAGTGGGACCCGGGTCCGAGGACCTTGAAGTCTGCTCATCGAATCACGACCTGAAGACACTGATGCATGGCTGGCAGGCCGTGGGGAGAAGTCGAGTGGAGCCAAGAACTCCAAAGGGCCAGAAGACCTGCAACCCAAGGTGGTGAGGGGCCAGGGTGTAGGGGAGGTCGGAGCCTCATGAGTGCCTGCCGGGAGGCATCACGACCCTAGAGGCTGCCTCGAAGGGGAACCCCTCCACTGAGGTACCACTCAAAGTCCTGGTAGGCGAGTCAAGGGGATCCCCTGACATCAGCCGAGGTAGTCTTTGGGGTCCACTCGCAAGCCCAGGACAGGCTCGATTGATAGCCCGGGCTAAAGCCGCACGAGAGTGCCTAGAAGAGCAGAGGCAGGCACAGACCTATACTCTATTGTTGACTGTGATATACATTTCTGCAAAAATTTAAAAAAAAGGCAAGGGTTGGACAGGTCTAAAGATATTTTCTAATGAAATGTGACCCCTTTGTCCCAGGTAAGACATAAAACTGCACACTGCCAGGGAAGGGTGATCTGGTGGGGCTTCTAGTGGCATGGGAGCCCCCAGGAAATGACAGGCCAGTTACCTCCCTGGGGACTAGTGGGTCAGGGCACTGTATAACCACAGCCCCACCTCCCTGGTGGTGTTTTAATGAGCAGAGGGTGCCCAGGGCTTGTTAAGGAGCCCTGAGGAAGAGCTCAGGCTGGAGAAGGGACCTGGAGCCAAACCCAAGTGGCAAGGGAAAGACTGGGGGTGTGAGAGAGACCCTGAGTGAGAGGGGCAATGAGAAGAGCAGCCCATGGGTTTAGGCAACTGAGAAGGTCCAGTAGAGGCATAGTGGCCTGGCGAGGGACCAGGAGTGAAATAGTTGTAGAATCACTCAGTCAACGCTCAGGTGAGGGTAGCAGGAGACACCAAATAGACTGACTAAGGCAAGGAGAGCTAAGCCCGAAACCAGGCGAGGCCAGGCAGGATGTGTGTGCCCCTGAGAAAGAGCTCAGTATGAAAGAGACTGGGTGAGAGCTGGCAGAGTGAGTGGGACCCTGATGAGAGAGGGTGGTATGTGAGTGGCCCTCCAGGGCTGTAAAAAAGAGCTACAACTGTGTGCGCAGTTTGCTCTGGCCATAGGCCAGAGAAGTAACACCAGAGTAACATTTGCAAGTCATGGGACCCATGGAGGGGAGGTTGGAGCAGGTATTAGGCCCTTGTCAGCAGGGGTAGTAATGGGTAGCGTCCCGCCTTAGTAACAACTCTCATTTTTTTCAAAGGCATGGCAGTAGAGCAAAGCAAATTTCTTGAATATGTTTTTGGTATTTTAAAAAAAAAAACAACAAAAGTTTTCCAACTAAAAAATATGACCCCCAAGGGTCTTGTGGAAATTATGAGTTGGTGCAGGAACAAAACAAAAATCCATTTATATATCCTACTATTTGTGGTTGTGAGTTGAAATTCAGCTCACAACTGGAAGTAAAGTATAAGCAGAAACAAAATCAAGTGTTGCTTTAGTTAGAATTCCTTGTCACAGAAATAATTAATTCAACAATTCAGGCTTCAGAGTTCATTTAAAATCACCATGCTATCACTTAATAATATAGGGAAAAGAAAAATCACACAAGTTCAGGAAAAAAAACATTTCTTCCTGAGATGTCCATTGGCATTAAAGAACAAAGTGGTCACAGATCATACATGTTTTTGCTTTCTTGAGCATTTCACAGACATCAGGGCTGGAAGAGACCTCGGAAGATCATCGAGTCCAGCCCCGTGCCCCAGGGGCAGGAAGTCAGCTGGGGTCACAGGATCCCAGCAAGATAAACATCCCATTTTTTCTTGAGTCTTAAGTCATGTTTATTAAATCATCACAGTTGCGATCAGCGGTAAAAGTTTAACATTCTTACTTCACCATAATTACCAATGAAGGGTTTTGAAACCCTATTTTAATATCTTGCAATGATTGATCTGAGCATTCATTAAACATCTTAACAACATAATGCAGGCTCCAAAACTTTAATTATGACAACATGGTCCTTGAAGGCTCACAACATATTCATAGTTGACAGTCAGACATAATTCAACATTACTTAGAAAGTTGGCTGAATGTGGATGAAATGTTAAGCGAACAAAAGGTCAATGTCTCTTGACTTTGATGACTGCTTTCATGAACGACTCTTGGGGCAAAAAGTATGACTGAATATGTTTGTGCCATTCAACATATAATGCATTGAACCCTGATAGAATATATATGTATATTTTCTCCCCTCAGATAGCAAAGACGCTTTCTGCATCTGCAGTTTGACAGTAAAGCTAGTACAAGGACAATAGTGCTTTCATTGCTCCTCCCCATTATTGCCTGGAAGTGCTCTGGTTCATTTATCAGGAATGTATTATGGGAGAATATTTAAAAATATCCAAATAGTAGATATTCCTTTTCTTGTTGAGTTTAGAATAACTGGCTTACTGTAATACTGGATATTGCAGTCTTTGCTTCCGAACTTATGGTAAAATGAGCCATCATAAGCCCTTAAAATCATTTGTCTACTTTTCATATCCTTTCCTTTTCCAAATGTTTAGTAAATGTCTATGTAGTTTTCAAAATATCATCAGCCCGTATTTTTTTCAAACACATATTAGGCATAAAAGTGAAAAACATACATTTTTATCAGCATTGGCTTGCCTTCATGCCCTCCCATATTATGCTTTACAATGTTTCAGCACCACACATTTTTCTGGAACAGCAGCACCATACATTTGTAAAAATAAAAGATTTTACTGATAAGTAACCATAAATTATGAAATCTTATCAAAACAGTATTCACAGATGACCTGCAGTGAATTGCTGGCTAAATGCTTACCAGTTTTTTTTCCCCTCATTGTCATTGAGTGAAGGTATCAAATTACTCGCACTCAAAATAAAGACAAATGATTTTAAAAAGTGGCTTTCAATCTGTGGTCTGTGGACCCCTGGGGGTCTGCAGACTATGTCTAAGGGGATAAGAAATAAAACTGCACCCTGCTGGAGAACAGTGGTGTAGTGGGGCTCCTAGTGGTATGGGAGCCCCCAGGAAATGACAGGCCAGTTACCTCCCTGGTGAAAGGCAGGTCAGGGTACCTTATAATTCCAGCTCCACATCCCTGGTGTTGTTCTAACAAGCAGGGGGAGCCCAGAGCTTGTTAAGGAGCCCTGAGGCAGAGCTCAGGCCAAAGGAGGGATCTGGGGCCATGCCCAGGCAGCAAGAGAAAGGGCCTCTCTCGCACCCCCAGGCTGAGTGAGAGGGGTGACAAGTAAGAGAGACCCTGAGTGAGAGGGTGTGAAAGATGACTGATTGATCAAAAGTATCTGAATACCCTCGCATACAATTAAAAGGGGTCTGCACTTCCATGCAAACTTTTTTAGGGGTCCAAAAATGAAAAAGGTTGAAAACCACAGATTTCAAAGTTTAAGTGTTGCACCTGTCTGATCTTGCTGGATTTGTGTGCTAGAGCAGTTTTCCTATACTATGATGCCTATGTAGAGTCCTATTTAAGAGGTTAGGGGCAGACACTCTAAAAGCTAGAGCCTGAATTGATTCAATCTTTGCAGGTTAGTCTAACCTGCCTAGATTGGAACAATTTAGACGTAAACAGACATTCACTAAATACAGTCATGTGCCTGCAGTGACTCAGGCCAGAAGCCAGAGGGCAGTAGAGCAGCCCTTGGCTATGGGGAAGCTGTGCTAGGTGGGGGCATAGCCAGTTCCTCAGCAGTAGTCTAGTGTGAACTGGCCAGGGAAGGGGTTTAATTCACCCCTCCTTGTTCCACCAGCACAGACCTGAGCTGCAGTCTGCCTGACACTCCCCCTTGGCTGCTGCAGTGGCGGGGCACTGCCCCCTGAGGCAGAGGGGGCAGGGAGAGGGGTTATTCCCTCTTCTACCCCTGATGAACTGCAGCTGGGGTCTGCCCACCCTGGCTGCCACTGATCTCTCCCTGAATGGGGCAAGCAGCAGAATAAGCTCCCTCCTGCCCCAGAGGCAGGAGCCAAACCCCAGTGGTCCCTGGGGGTCAGAGAGGGGATGGAGAGAGGAGTTAACCCCCTCCCTTCCTACAGGCAAGCCACAGAAGTGAGGGCCAAACTCCAGCAATTTCACAGGCCAAACCCTGGGGGAGATAGGAGACCGAAGGAAGAATTATCTCCCTCCTTGCCTACCTGTGGGCAAGCCACAGAGGTGTGGCCAAGACTGACAAACCCCAGCTGTACTCTGCAGGAGGAAAGGGGATGAAGGGAGGAATTAAATCCCTCCCTGACCCCTTTGCCCTAACGGGTCATGCCAAGAGAACATCTGGCCATGCCCAAAGCAGAGGCAGTGGGGTGGGGAATCCAAAAGGTACAACATTGTTCTGTGTAGCAGGTGTGGGGTGCTACCCCTACGGCTTTGCTGCTGTCTGCCTGCCCAGTGCATGTGGTGCCAGCAGTAAGTCCATGGCAGGCTTCCTCTGATGTCACAGTGACAGTGCCAATAGCAGGTAAGCTGCAGGAGTAGCGCATGGCACCAGGTATATGAGGCTGTGCTGTGACCCCACCACCAGATAGGGGAACAGTGAACAGGGCACACCCAGCTTAGTGCCCAGTGACTGCAGGTTTAGGGCTTGGGCCGGGGGGTGGTGAGCCCGTGCTGTGCATGGCTGTTGGGGCCAGAGCCAGTATAAAGCCCTGGGTAGAAGAGATGGAAGTCCTGTCCAGCAAGTAGAAGGGGCAACCCAGCAGAAACTGCTCCCCCAGCTGAATTCTCAGCTGGCTCTGTCCTTGGCTAGTGCCATGCAGGTGGGACAAGGGAAGGTGCAGAAATAGACCCCGCTCTGCCCCTGTTTGCTGGAGGTGGCTGGCCACACTACTTCCACTGCTCCAGGCAAGGGAGTGGGGGCATGAAATGCCTGACAGGGGCTGCTACACCTCTGGCCAGGCAGACGCTGACTGCGATTTCCTAGGGGCAGATGGGAGAGAGGGGGGGAAAAACTCCACTCCCTGCCCCCTTTGCCTTAAGGGGCCATAGATTCATAGATGTTAGGATCAGAAGGGACCTCAATAGATCATCGAGTCCAACCCCCTGCATAGGCAGGAAAGAGTGCTGGGTCTAGATGACCCCAGCTAGATGCCTATCTAACTTCCTCTTGAAGACCCCCAGAGTAGGGGAAAGCACCACCTCCCTTGGGAGCCCATTCCAGACCTTGGCCACTTGAACTGTAAAGAAGTTCTTCCTAATGTCCAGTCTAAATCTGCTCTCTGCAAGCTTGTGGCCATTATTTCTTGTAACCCCTGGGGGCACCTTGGTGAATAAAATCTCACCAATTCCCTTCTATGCCCCCATGATGAACTTATAGGCAGCCACAAGGTCGCCTCTCAACCTTCTCTTGCGGAGGCTGAAAAGGTCCAGGTTCTCTAGTCTCTCCTCGTAGGGCTTGGTCTGCAAGCCCTTAACCATACAAGTGGCCCTTCTCTGGACCCTCTCCAGGTTATCCGCATCCCTCTTGAAGCGCGGTGCCCAGAATTGCACGTGGTACTCCAACTGCGATCTGACCAGCGCCCGATAGAGGGGAAGTATCACCTCTTTGGACTTATTCGTCATGCATCTGCTGATGGATGATAAAGTGCCATTGGCTTTTCTGATGGTTTTGTAACACTGCCGACTCATGTTCATCTTGGAGTCCACTAGGACTCCAAGATCCCTTTCCACTTCTGTGCCACCCAGCAGGTCATTCCCTAGGCTGTAGGTGTGCTGGAATTTTTCCTCCCTAGGTGCAGCACTTTGCATTTCTCCTTGTTGAACTGCATTCTGTTGTTTTCTGCCCACTTGTCCAACCTGTCCAGGTCTGCTTGCAGCTGTTCCCTGCCCTCCGGTGTGTCCACTTCTCCCCATAGCTTTGCGTCATCTGCAAACCTGGACAGAGTACACTTCACTCCCTCGTCCAAGTCACTGATGAAGACATTAAAGAGTATTAAAGAGTTCAAGGACCGAGCCCTGTGGAACCCCACTGCCCACACCATTCCAGGTCAAAACCGACCCATCCACCACGACTCTCTGGGTGCGACCCTCCAGCCAATTCGCCACCCACCAGACTGTGTAGTCATCCAAGTCACAGCCTCTTAACTTGTTCACCAGTATGGGGTGGGATACCGTATCGAAGGCCTTCCTGAAGTCTAAGTATACGACATCCACCCCTCCTCCTGTGTCCAGGCGTTTTGTAACCTGGTCATAAAAGAAGACTATATTAGTCAGGCATGATCTGCCTGCTACAAACCTATGCTGGTTTCCCCTCAGCATAATTTGTCCTGCTGGGCTCTCGCAAATGTGAGCCTTGATAATTTTTTCAAAGACTTTGCCAAGGATGGAGGTGAGACTGACTGGCCTATAGTTGCCCGGGTCCTCCTTCCTCCCCTTCTTGAAAATGGGGACCACATTGGCCCTTTTCCAGTCCTCCGGGACTTGGCCCGTGCACCATGAGTGTTCAAATATTCCTGCCAGTGGCTGTGCAATGATGTCAGCCAGTGCCTTCAGCACCCTTGGATGGAGCTCATCCGGGCCTGCCGACTTAAAGGCATCCAGTTCTTCCAAGTGACTTTGCACCATCTCAGGGTCTATGCATGGTAGTCTGGCGCCTTGCTGCTGCCTCTCTACAACCCCAGTGAGAGAGACTTGTCGTGCCCCTCTTTTAGGGGCACTGAGGCAAAAAACTCGTTGAGGAGTTCAGCCTTGTCACCCCTGTCCGTCACCAATTGCTTCTGCCCATTTAGCAGGGGTCCTATTCCTCCGTGGGCCTTCCTTTTACTCCCTATATCTCTAAAAAAACATTTCTTGTTGTGCTAGACACTGGCCATGGTAGGCCAGTGTCTGGCACACCCTCACTCCTGCTAAAGAGCAGAGGGGTGGGGCCAGCCTTGCCCTCTGAAACAGACAGCACAGGGCTGCAAAGCATCTGGGATGCTGGAGGACTCTCCCAGGTTAAACAAGGATGGGGTCTGGGACAGATGTTGCATAAACCAGGTTGACCCAAATCAGTTGAGTCTCATACTACGTTCAACCAGATTTATCTTAAATCAGTTTTGGCTATTTTGAAAGTCGCTTATGTGCACTGAATGTATATGTTCTTTTACAGGTTTAAACCAGTTTCTGATCCCTTGAACTGGTTTGTGTGTAATGTCTGTCCCTAGCCAGAGTGTCTGGTTATAATAATGTACTAGAATAGCAGTTTCTCAGCTTTTCTATGTCAATCAGGTAAACAACACTGTAACTTCTGGGTCCATAATAAAGTCCATGACTCAGAAGTTATTCCAAACTGCTACAGTTAATTAAGTAGCAAGAGAAAGTGGAGATCCTGGGATTCACTCACTAATGGGTACTGAGACGCAGTCTAACTAAAGTGGATTTAACAACCCATGGGGTCAGTTCCTGCAAATGTAGGGGAAAATCCATGCCTGTGAAGGGACTGCCATTTTCTGAGGATACATTTTTTCCTCCACTCCTAGAAAAACAAAAACAAAAAAAACCACACAACACACCTGTGAAATTTCTATTCTATTCTATTCCCAGTGAGAACAGAGCAAGGGGAAAAGGTCTTATTTTCTTTAGATTTACCATATAATTATATCACTTCCTATTTTTTCCATTCACACACCCTCAAGACAGAGTTTTACTAATTGTATATAACATTGTAGTGCTGAAACATGAAGTCAATACATGATACCCTCAAAATACAAAAGGGAAAAAAAACAAAAAACTAAGTATCTCTTAGGATGAAATTCCAAACACAATCCACTTATTTTTAGAGAGAAAAGAGAAATTATCTCTGGGTAGTAATAGAGCTAGTACTATACATAACCCAGCCAGATTTAATTCATCTATGTATCAAAACAATTCAAATTTAAATGTGCATGCACATACAGATTTTGAATTTAAGAGTTATGCCACAACTAGTATCCTTCAAAAGCTTAATCATATTCAGCATTTATATAGGGTAACTCTCCATATCTTCAAAGCACTGTGTAAACAGCAATTAGCTAACACACACTTTTGATTGTATCATATAATAACATACCAGGCAGCTTCCCTAGGAAGTCATTAGCTGTAACATTGCTCCAACCTTTGAACACAGTGTGTACTATGTAAATAATCATAAATAGTATTATACTTTGTTACATTTATAATTAATACTGCATGGACTCTTGGATATAGGAGCAGATAATTTCCACCTTCTCCTTATACATCTAGCAGCAGACTGGCAGGGAGCACAGAGACTATATCTTATTAACCATCTGGGGACAGGGGCACTCAGGGAAGCCAATTCCCATATCTCCCCTCCTCAGGGTAAAGTCTTGTCAAATGTCCTGGGCCATTATGCTTCAGTCACTTTCCAAACTCCCTCTCCATGCTCCCATGTGAAGGCAGAAAGTCATTACATTCAATTAAAAAAAATTAACATGTCCATGAAAGCATGGTGTTTAGTGTGTGTGATTGATGAAAAAATGTCATGATTTGATCTCTTTCTTGCACACTTATGGGTGTGTGTGTGTGGGGGGGGGGGTGTTTTGCTTACCATGTCTTGGTATTAAGGTGTATGCTCCTTTGTGTACCATATAGGTTGATACTGAATGGTTATCTGTATAAAAAAGTATTGTAAAACAATGATTGCCTCCCCAGTATGCTTTTCAAATTAAAGGAAACAGCCTGAATCTGAGGAGTATATTCCATTTCAACCACATTCTTTCACTAATAAAATTGATATAGCAGCAAACATTAAAATTAACAGTAAGGAAAATGGATAGCCCAGTGCTTAAAAAACAAAAGCTAGGTACAGGCATTACACATAATTCTTACTAAGTGATTAGAATTCAGACCAAACCTATAATCATACAAAAGTTCAGGACACAGTCTGGACTATAAATGATGGAACCTGGTTTAAGATAGTCCTGCATTGACTATTTAGACTTACATAAACTAGGGTAGTCCAGAGCATCCCCTTTCTGTACCAGATCCTCTAGTGAATCAAGTTAGTTCACTGTCCTCCAGCATCCAAGGGTCCTTTGTGGCCTCCTCACTATTCCCCCCCTCACAGGGAGGTTCACAAGCTGTCCCCTGCACTTGGCTGCACTATCCGAGCACCTAGCAGGCCCTGCGTCCAGGGCTCCCACAGAGCTAAATCAGCATAGCCGTGCCCCTACTCAGGTCTGGAGGGACCAGGGCTGTGCACTGGGGGCTTCCATTCTGCCCCCCTCCAGCTGTGGCAGACAGCTGACATGGCCCCTCTCTCCCCAGCCCAGCCCAGCCCAGCCCAGGCCCCTGCTAGGAATCAGTGTCAGGCAGCTGTCAGCTGAGGCTTCTGCCCTATGGGATCCTCCCAGCTGTGCTGGTTTGAGATTGGGGGAGGGGGCAGAGCCAGGTCCATGCAGTGGGGTCCTAGTGGGGTTTGCACATGGGGGCTTGGAGGGATCAGGGGGCTAGTGGGGTTTTCAGGGGGGTTGGCAGAGTCCAGGAGGGTTTGGTTGGATTGGGGGCTGCCATGGTCTGCAGAGATATTGGGGGGAGTTGCAGGATCAGAGGCTCTCCATCCCATCAAACCCACCCAGGCCCTCCCAAGCCCCCCCAAGTGCCCCTCTGCCAAGGTCACTGAACTGCCCCAATCTTATAAACTGCTTCCAGGGATAGTATTATCCACATTCACTGGTCCTGGGATCCTGATTGAAGTAAGGTCAGGATCAGGGGAGGGCATTGGCAGGGGATCTTCCCCTCAAGAATCAGAGGCTATTTTTAATCCCTCAACCCCTCCCACCTCCAGACAAGCAGCCTTCCCAGAAACCCCTGCCCCAAACCTGATTTACTTTCATCAGCTCCCAGCACTAGAAAACTGGTAAAACCAGCATTGTAAGCAATTTGTGTGGGGGCGGGATATAGGGTGTGGCTGGCCAGTCTGTTGGGGGGATTATTCCTCTGGGGATGGGGAAAGGAGCTGGGGACTAAAAATAGCTTGGTGTTGGGGAGATGGGTTGTTAGAAAAAACACAGTCCTGGGGCTGAGACCAGTGGTTGGGCTTTCCCAGCCCTGTGGCTGCCCTGGGAACAATACAAAAATTCAGTTAGATCAGTCTCACTACACCTGATCTATGTTAGACTCCCTCCAGGATAGAATCATTGAATCATAGAAAATTAGAGTTGGAAGGGATCTCAGGAGGTCATCTACTCCAATCCCCTGCTCAAAGCAGGACCTTCTACCTCCCAGTTAGCTCATCTCAGCCAAAGCTCTCTCTAGCTGGGTCTTAAAAACTTCTAAGGATAGAGATACCACAACATCTCTGGGTAACCTATTCCAGTGTTTTACTACCCTCCTCATAAAAAAATTCTTCCTAATATCTAACTTAAATTTTCCCTTGCTGCAACTGGAGACCATTGCTTCTTGTTCTGTCATCTGCCACCACTGAGAACAGTCTAGCTCCATTCTCTTTTGAATCCCCCTTCAGGTAGTTGAAGGCTACAATTAAAACCTCTCTCAGTTTTCTCTTCTTTAGATTAGATAAGCTCAACTCCCTCAGCCTCTCCTCATAAATCATGTGCCTCAGTCCCCTCGCCATGTTTGTTGTCCCCCTCTGGACTCTCTCCAACTTCTCCATATCCTTTCTGTAGTAGGGGGCACAAAACTGAACACAGTATTTTAGCTGTGGCCTCACCAGGGCTGAATAGAGGGGAATAATCACTTCCACTTGACCTGCTGGCAATACACTTACAAATGCAGCCCAGCATGCCATTAGCCTTCTTGGCAACAAGGGCACACTGCTGGCTCATATTCAGTTAATATTCATAAAGGCATTGAGCACTTCAGCCTTTTCTACACCCTGTCACAAGGTTGCTTCCCCCATTCAGTATGCGACCCACACTTTCCATGATCCTCCTCTCGCTACGGACATACTTGTAGAAACCCTTCTTGTTACTCTTCACATCCCTTGTTAGTTGTTACTCTATCTGTGCTTTAGCCTTCCTGACTTCAACCCTGCATGCCCGAGCAATCTTTTTATACTCCTCCCTAGTTACTTGTCCAAGTTTCCACTTGGTACAGTTAACTTGGATCCAGTCAGCCATTTTTAGACTGATTTAACTGTCCTGAACTTCTGTATCATTCACACTTAGATAGACCTTACTAGGGGTTTAAGTGTAAGGTCCACACCTGGGCAAAGTAAGTTAGACTGGTTGGTCATCTTTAACATGATTTAGCCCCTCCAAGTTACTGTACCTAGCTTAAGAAGGTAGACTGTGACAGTAAGATATGCATTAATATCTCTTCTGTATACATTCTGTAGCAGAGGCTTCAAGTGTTAATAAAGTAATGGTGTTACTGCAGTCTTTAAGTGTTTTCATAGGTGAAAGAATGCCCACAGTGAGAAAGATTGCAAGGAGACTCTTAAAAGACAGCACTCCTAAATAATAGAGAATGTTACTACTGCTCATCATCAAAAACATCAAAGACATTTCTGCTCATGTCTTAGTGTCACAGATACATTCTTCATCTTTTTTTTTTTATCAAAAGGTACCTTTTATGTAAATTAACTCTTTATGTTCTAATGCTTCTGTAGCCATATTTGTTTCTAAGCTCTTTCACTGCTTCCAAAGCGAAGATACCTGGCTACCTCCATGCATAGGAGTTTTAAGCCCTGTTACTAACTTAGAGGAAAGATAGTTGATGCTCAGGGAACTGGCTGTCTTAAAGAGTATCTGTAGGGTATATTTAAAGCTGCCTGATTTGGGTGCACTAAAACCTGAAAAGGAACAAGCAAGCACCCTTTCCTGTGAGTATATTTACAAAAGAGACACCTATAAGTTGTTACTACTCCAAGGGTATAAATTTCAAAAAGTGACCCTACCCATACAGGGGAGAAAGGGAAATCTAGTAAAACTCTAAATAGATTTTAAATATAATTGGACCTTTAAAACTATCTGTCAGAACTAAATCTTACACATAAAGACATCTGTCTAGACAAAACTCTACAAAAGAAAAAGACTTATCAAAACAGCTCTAATTAAAATCGTTGTTTCTTCCTAAATTCCCAAAGCAAGACTGCTCTCTCTCAAAGAAAACCTGTAAACATGTCACAGGTGAATTTAGGCCTGCAATTACCCCACCCCAATTAGGCCCTAGTTAGATACGTTATAAAAGCAGCTTCTTGGCAAGCCTCTGTAACTGCAGGTACTTAATTATTTTGTTTTCCTGTTTATGTGCATATAGTAAAAGAGTAGTAGATAAATCTATTAAATGTAGTATTTAACTTATATTTTCTTTCAAAGATGCACATGATAGAATGTGTAGTCACACATCAAAATATTATTGTCACTATTATGTGATTTAATGCAGTTTATTATGATTATTTATTTGATCTGTTTGTATAGGTAGGCTTAAACTTACAAACAAAATGATAGGGTTTTTTTGGGAAAAGATTTTAAATCTAAATGGAATAAAGTTCAACGAGGGATGAGGTAGAAACAAGATATCAGAAGAGTTAAAATTCAGCAGTCAAGAAAAGTTATCGCCGTTCTGAGTAAACCTTATTAAATAATACATATTTTTTTCTTTTTAAAAACTCTTACAGTCAACCAGTGGAGTTTCTGGAAAGTGCTAAGGGTGCAGATCACTGAGCAAGAGGTCTGAAAGAAGTTTTATGGGAGAAATTTGATGGGAAAATGGGTTTCTAAGGTGACCAAGATAAGAAGGGCTGGAGAGTAGCTTCCAAGTAGTTTCAAATGCTGACTCACATAGGAGCACCTTTCTTATATTTTGTTTTGAAAGAAATGTGTCTGTTGGGTAGTGGAACTACAGGAGGAAAAAACTTTAAGTTACTTCCCTTTTATTTTGATGATCCTGATAAAATTCAGCCTTAGAGGTATATTTTGTGTTGGTAGCCCTAACTAGGAAAAACCGTGTTGCAACTTCCAGGGGCAGTTTTCTAGCCCCACTTCTGATGATTTTCCAGGGAGTAAAAGAAATCAAATGGAAACCAAATAGCCTTTATTTACTGTCAGTTGGCTAGTCATTCCAAATGACAAAAGAAAGCTATGCCAGGGTACAAAATCCAAACCTTTCATTAGAACATACATCTCTATACATACCTTCTTCTTTGAATCATCCAAGCATAAGCTAACACATATATACACACAGCTAGATATTATTCCTTTTCTTTTTCATATCAGACGATTATCATTTTTATTTATTCTTTACGTTCTTGACTATCCTGTTAGCTTTTTAAGTTACTTAGGAAACAATACTTCAGTGATACTGGATAGAAAGTATTTACAACCAATTCTTAACCACTTGGCAACTCCCACTCCTCATAAGGTGTTCACCACCTTGTTATATTCCTAGGATGGGATGACAAGCAGTGCCTAGAGAGCTTTTCTATTAACAAACAACCTTCCCCTGTCACTGAACTAACTTTAGGCAGACTTGGCCTGAGACATACTCCAATTTGGGACTCCCCTAAAATTGTGTGTTGTGTAATTGGAGTAGCAAATAAGATTCCTTTTTCCTAAAAGACAAGCAGAAGTACAAGCATGGCTGCCTCTTCTATCCCAGCAAGGCACTCTTTTCTGTTCTGGACAACAGTAGCAGCAAGGAAGTTCCTCTTTTTTTTTTTTTTTTATCTAAGTGCCAAGTTGTATCTTTTCTGCTGCATTTTTCTAATAAACTCAGTCCCTGTGTTGGAATGTAGTTGTTATGCCATTCTAATATATGGGTCATGTTTATGCCTTTTAGAGCTATTTTTTCAACTTTTAAGTTGATTTATGATGATATCATAGCATTTTATTCTGGCTATCTTTTCAAACCTCTCCTTTTTTAACCATTAAAGCAAGACACCAAACAAACAAAAACTTACGTTCTGCTTTCCTTGTAAGATGGCAGGAGCTGGGTCCTTCAATCCTAAACTGAGTGTCCTCATCACAATCAGTTTTAAATATTTCAAACAGGGAAAATTTCAGTCTTCAGGGTAAGACTAGGTGATGGGACACGTGAATAACATTTGTGAGGAAAGAGGGATGTTTTGAGTGCAGACAGAAGTGCAGCTTCCAGCTGTAACTCAGAACATTTTCTGCAAAGTGTTATGAGTTACAGTGTTACCCCAGACCAAACAGAAATTCACTGTTGGTTTCAGGGGTGTGGGGGCTGGGAATCAAGCAGCCAGGGCTAGAACCCTGCAGCCAGGTTCCCCTAGCAATGGCCAGGCTCTCTGCCAGTGCTTGCTGTTTTCAGAATGGGAGGGGAAAAGGCAGTGGAGGGAGCTTGTTCTTGTGGCTTCCCAGCTACTGCTGAAGGGTGGTGTGGTTGAATTGGAGCCCCCTCCCCATCTTGGGGGTGGTGGTGCTCCAATTCATCTGCCATACCTTCCAAGGGGGACTGCAAAACCACCAGACTGACCTCCCTCCACTCCCTTTCTCCCCTTTCTTTCTGAAAACAGCAACAGGCTGGGAGCTCTGCAGACACAAGTTACAGAAGATGCTACATCTTTTGAAACATCTTTATCTGATACCTCATGCAATGAGGGGTCAGTTTTTTACCCAACCAGCCATTTTTAAGCTGTCTGCAGGCATGCACTTGTGTTTGGTTATAGCTATAGACTGCTTTCTGTGGCCAGATCATGCAAAAATTGTCACTTCTTGTTAACTCTGAAACTAGAATTGTGGAGCTTCTGGGTGCTTCCTACTATGGTAGCAGCCTGAAAAAGATCTGTTTCATTTCCACTCTAAGTACTGACATTGCAGTTTAAGTGGCTTTGCATAACACAGCTGGTTCCAACCATTTTCTACCAGAGCCTCTTAAAGATATCATTTTCTACACATGCCGCAAAGGAAGGAAGGCTGGGGATTTGACTGGTACAATATTTGCATGGATTTACAGTCCTATTCAATCTTAATTTAATGTGAACTCATTTATTATCTTTATCTTCTCAAATTTAAAAATGAGAAAGAGGAAATAAAATATTTTGGTGTGCAAAAGTCAGACAAATTTTAGTTATGATTCCCACAGCATTTGCACTATGGTCACAGGCCATATTGATATCAAAGCATAAAAGGTAGGGACATATACAGTATTACGTATGTACATATAGTTACTTTGGGAGTCCTAATTTTGATATATACACATTTATTTTTAGTGTGTCAGATTGCCTAGAATATTTCATGAAAGTGTGTGTGTGTGGGGTGGTCATTTTATGAAATTATTTTATGTAATATTAGGGAAGAAATCCATTTTAATAGCTATGTGACTGACTAATTATGTTGTTATGAAATGTGTTTTGCCTTAGAGTATTTTAAAAGTGATCAGAATCATACATTTTATTTGATTTTCAGACATATACAGCAGCCAGTTAATTTCAATACTGACACACTTATAATTGCAATACTTTTTTGTCAGTTTGGAAAAAATGCCATTACTTAGTTGACAAAAAATGTAAGTTTTAAAGTCTTAGGCAAAAGATTTATTATAAATGTGCTAACAAAATCATAACCAGAGCAGTGCTAATGTTCTAATATAGTAATTCATATAAAATGAATAATCTGTATTAGAAATGGGCAAAAGGTTTTTAATAATAGGGTTGAGCTACCTAAAATCCAAGTTTTTGCCTGTGGAAAAAATGATGTTCTGTTCTTTAATGCTGCTTTACAGATAAGGGCAAAGAACCCTTTCTGGCAGAGGTTACTATTGCTGGAGAAATCAGCGGTATAGTTCCTTCTGAGAATGACAGAAGGCAGACAGATCAGATTACTTCTCAGGGACACACTGTATGTTTTAACTTCGATTTTTTTTTTTTTTTTGTCTAAGAGCTTCACTGTAGCAAAACAGACCATTTATTGAGACCACTTCTTACAGATAAAATCCTTTAACTCAGACACGGCCAACCTGTGGGACATGTACATGGGAAGCCTCTGGTTGTGTCACCTGGCAGTTTGAGGAGGGGGCAAGCAACACAGTGACACACAGGGCAGGGAGGAGGAAGCAGAGCAGCAGACCAGGAAGGGAGTACAGACCAGAAATCAGAGAGAGGAACTGTTGATTGGACAGAGCAAAGGGATCAGCATGATATTCAGGGGTGCATCTACACATGAGCTTTACTGCAGAGTTGATTAATTAGTTCCACAGTAAAGTGCCATCATCTACATGCACCCTGGGGACAGTACTATCTTATGGCAGAATATTTTACTGGTGTAAGTGGATTAACTCATGGGCCGGCCAGGCCCAGGCATGGGGGCCCCTGCCTTGGGATAAACGAAACCAGTAGCCAGGCTAACTCAGGCATGTATGATGCAGCAGGCCATGGCTGCCAGGGATGTGACCACACTGGAGCCCAGGGAGTGGCCAAAGCCACTGGCAGCAAGGAGCAGAGCCAGGCACAGAGTATGGCTGGGACTTGCTAGCAGTAAGATGACCCCAATGCAGTCAGGTCCTGACCTGGCCATGATCCTCCACATTTGCCAGGTGCTACTGCAGTCAGAGTGAGCCATGGCAGCCCCCACAGCTGGTCTGTGCCACACACACCTGGTGGGCAGCAGCTCTGCACTCCCAGGGCCAGCTCCAACATGAACCTGCAGGTGGGGGTGTCCGTGCTCCTGCCCTGGGCCTGGGGGGGCAGCATGTCCCACTGCAGCTGCTGCTCCTGCTGCACTGGCTGGGGAAGGAGCCCACAAGTACAGGGCAGGACACGGGTTGTGGGGGAGGTGGGCCATGGTGAAGGGCCTGGGCCCAGGGACCCAATGAATCTTAATCCAACCCTGTTAAATGAACAGTAACATGCATGTGGACAGTGACCAGGAATACAGCAATTTGAGCTGAGGTAGAGCAGCCCTGGGCTGGCAGTAGGCTTGGGGAATCAACTACATGACTCCACAGTTTCAGCAGTCTCATGCCCCAGTCAGCCCCTCTGCTTCCTGATGCTGCCACCCAGAGCCTGGGGCTGACCTCTGCCCTGCTTCCCCAAGCTTGCTGCTAGCCTGGGACTGCTCTATCCCTGCTCAAAGCACAAACTGCTGTACCTGGGAGCAGTTTACTCTAGCATGAACTGCCCTGGAGTTTATTGAGCCACATTAATAACTCATGTAGATGCACCTGGGGAGGGCATGGGACTTAATTTGTGGCATGCCTGCCAAGAAAGATGGTCTCCACTGCTCTAGATTTTGATTGCTCTGTAGTACTTTAACTAAACAGAGTCTGTGTTGTTAAATGACATCTTATGCAATGCTTACTTTGAACAAGCAGTGAAAGGGACTCCTTAATATTCTACAAGGCCTTAATAAGATGACTTAGCACATAGATCTTTCACTCAAACTGCCTGTGGAAGTTTATCCAATTTAATATGCCTTTACAATGATTTCAGGGCATGCTCGAATGCTCTGATTCATATTGCCAATCCATTTATCTCTCCCAAGATAAGACTCAAAGTTTTGGTATTTCCTTTTCACCTTTTACAAAGCATTAACTTAGGTAAAGGGAAACCAGTTAGATGTGATAGGAAAAATATTAATCATACAAAGTTTAGACAACCTCAGATGTAAATGGGTGGGTAAGAATAGCTGTTATGGAACAGCAGTGTCCAGAATACAATAAATATATATATATATATATATATATATATATATATATATATATATATATATATATACTTCTCTGAGATACAGTAACCAAATTATTCTAAGAAGAATGAACAAAAGATTAAGGTGAACAAAGTAAAAACCATTAGAAATCTAGGTATGCTGAGTTCGGCTTGATTTTAGATATTTTGTTTCATCTTAAGCCCTAAATGAGAGAAACTTGCCAACCATGTATGTTAACGCCAACCAGTCACCAATTCTTTTTGCATGTAGTTATAAATTATTGAGACAATTCTTTAAATAACTGAATAATAATGGATTTTTTTTTTTAATTTGCCAAGTTCACTTCCCAAGCTACATTTATAAGGCTTGACACTTAGGTTTTCCTCAGATGTGTTTTTCTATCAAATATTCTTATTTACAAATGCTTTTCAGCTTTATTGTTAATGTCAAAAGAGGTATATAATACTTCATTTGGAGATCCTGTTTAAACTTTGGACTTAAATTTCCTTTCACTTATACTAGATTCAACAATAGATTCAACAGGGAGACACTTGATAGAAGTTAATAGAGCTACACAATTGAAAAACTTAGTGTGAGAATTCATTTAGGAATTTTTCTGTCACAGCTCTTAAAATGTGAATTGAGGACTACTGTGCCACTGTATTACATCAGATTTATACCCAAGAATTATGGTCTGTATATTCTTTCCCTTTTCTTATTCTTTTGAGAATTTTGTTCTTTCTGTATTAGAGTAGTTCTCATTTACATCTATGTAAATGGAGAAGGAAGGCATATGGGGTATATATGTATACTCTGAAGGCTTAGAAACAAGTGTACAAGGGCATAGGTTGGTCTAATGACATAGTCAGGCAAGGTTCTTTCGGTAAATCTGATATATTTTATTAGAGCAACTCAAATAGTTGGAAAAATTCTTCTTAACAAGCTTTCAGGTATAAATACCCCTCATCAGGCTGAGGAATCATCTGTAATTGGTGTGTGCTGTTCCTAAATGGAATGAATAGTAAAGAAACCAGAGGCTGGTATACATGCAAGAAAACCAGTCAGCGAATATGTAAATTGAGGGAGTTAGTGAGTGAGAGACTAGTGGAGGGGAGGGGAATGAATATAGCTGACAAATAGTGGAGAGATACCTGGGGAGTCAGATGTCAGGCAGGTTAGAGTATGTCATAAATCCAATGTCTATATTTAGTCCATGATTTTTAGTATCCAAGAGGTTGAAGAAGTGAAGTTCATTGGCTCATCTGCGAAAGGTATTTTGTAAATTCCCTTTGAGGATTAGAACTGAGAGATTGAAGAAAAAGTGGTTTTCTGACACCACCTACTACAAAGAACTACATGAAGATCCTATTCCCCTTTTCACCTTGAAACTCAAGACTACCATCAAATAATTTCAACCAGAACTACAGACCTGGATGCCCCCACTACCTAATATGGTCCCTAAAATCCATAAACAAGGGAACCCTGGCAGACCTATCATATCCAACCATGGGACCCTAGCTGAGGAAATAGCAAGCTTCATCAAATCAATCCTAAAACCACTTGTCACCCAAAGAGTGACTATTGTCCAAAGTACTACAGATTTTCTACAAAAACTTAAAATATAGACCACCTTCCCAGCAATACCCTCCTAGTCACCATGGTTATTACTAGCTTATATACCAATATTCCACACCAGGATGGCATCCAAGCCTGCCTTACATACCTACAAGAGTAAGATGACAACTCAGAGTACAGACCCAAGGATATTACTGACCTTATACATTTCATCCTCGCACACAACAACTTCACTTTCAATAACCAACACTTCCTCCAGACCATGGGCACAGCTATGGGCACCAAAATGGCCTCACAGTATGCCAACCTTTTTATGAGCCACCTGAAAGAATTCCTCAAGTACTGTACCACCAAATCCTTGCTATACTTAAAATATACTGATGACTTCTTCATCATTTGGACTGAAAATCTGCAATCTCTGTTTGAGTTCCATCAGAAATTCAACAATCATCACCTCTCCATCTATTTCTTGAATACTCCAGCACCAACATCTCCTTTTTAGACACAATGATCACTATCCAGAATAGTAAAATACAGATCATGATATAGAAGAAACCCACAGACCAACATACATATCTGCACAGAATCACCAATCACCCTAAACACACCAAGATATCTGTAATATACAGCCAAGCCCTCAGATACTACAGAATTTGCAATGAGGAGAACACCCATGATTGCCACCTCACAAATTTAAAAAATGCTTTCACTCAACAAGGACACTCCTCCAGAGAGATAGATTGCACTTTTGAAAGAGCCATCCAGATACCACATGAAAAATTGCTAAAGTACAGAAAGAAAACCGCCATGAATTGCACACCACTAGTTATGACATATCATCCCTCCCTGGAACCATAACTGAAATTCCTCAAATATTGCACCCCATACTAAAAGACCCAATTCTTAAAGAGATCTTCCCAGAACCACCCATCCTAGCCTTCAAACAAGCACCAAACCTTGCTAACCTCATCACCAGAAGCAAACTTCCTACAGCCCCAAACACACCCAAATGGATCCAGACCATGCCATGACAAGAAATGTAAAACCCACCAACATATGCCCACCACCCCTACAATTACTACACCCCACAACAGAGCTATCAGCATCCCAGGTTCTTACAGCTGCACCTCCAAAAATGTAGTGTATCTCATCTAATGCACCAAATGCCCTAATGGAAAATATTTAGGAGAGACCAAACAACAAATGCACACCAGAATGAATGCACATTGGAAATCTATCAAAGACAAGAATACCAAATTACCTGTGGGGACACATTTCTTACAAAAAAAAACACTCTCTCTCCAATCTCTCAGTTCTAATCCTCAAAAGGAATTTACAAAACACCTTTCACAGATGAGCTGATGAACTTAATTTCATCAACCTCTTAGATACTAAAAATCATGGACTAAATATAGACATTGGTTTTATGACACATCATAACCTGCCTAACACCTAATTCCCCAGGTACATCTCCACTATTTATTAGCTACAGTTATTCCCCTTCCCTCCCCCTTCCTCCCACACCAGTCTCTCACCCACTGACTCCTCGATTTACATTTTCAATGACTGGCTTTCTTGCATGCATACCAGTCTCTGACTTCTTCTTTCTGTTCATTCCATTTAAGAAGAGTACACACAAAGTGCAGATGCTTCCTCAGATTGATGAAGGGTATTTATACTCAAAAGCTTTCTAAGAAGAAGTTTTCCAACTATTTGAGTTGGTCTAATAAACAATATCAGATTTATCCAAAGAACCTCGTCTGCCTAGAACCAAGTGTAGGTGTTTGCAGACAAAAGTTCTTAGATAACATATTCATAATCAAATAAAAATGTGCATTGAGTTATCATATGATTTAAGGAAAGGGAAGATCATCATTTCAGCATCTGGAGTCATCTGACACAACATGTTCCATATATATAAGAACCAACCTCCATCTTGCTAGGTATGCATATAGCACATTATGTATGGTTAGAATACAGCAAGAAAACAACAAGAAGTGTATTATTTTCTTTGGGTGTTTTAGTGTAAAATGGAAGGGGAAAATGATTACAGTGTAGTCAAAGAGCAAATTATTTTTAACACATAAACTGGCAGAAAATGATTTATTAACTTGGGCCCTGCACCTTATTTATGAGCCTCTCTTCATGCTAATCAATATAGCATAATCAACAAGCAGAGTTGGATGAATACAGGGAAAATATCTTCCATATAAATTAAAAAAGCAAGCAAACAAACAAAAACCACTATACTTTGATAGTATTCTTGACCCTTTTTTCCTTCAGTCACATTAAACAGTCATACAAATCTATATCTTTTTTCACAAAGGTGTTAATGGAAAACAGAAGTTGCATGGATATTTGTGGAATATTGGATTCATGTGAAGGGTTATGTTGGAAGCACCCACCCACACATCTTCAAATTGCTTTGATTTTTCTTCACCTATTTGTGACATACAATATGACTTAGGTGACAAGCTATACTGAATAGTCAACAGTTGATGAAATAGCATGGGAAGACCTTATAAGTTGAAAGGTTTTTACATAAGAGTTTGTTAAATAATTTTGACAATCAAACAAATTAGTAAAGTATTATTTACTTTTCACTGGTAACTTTTAATATAAAAAGTAGGTAGCATATATTAATCCTAAAATTATTTTGCAGAATTCCAAAAAAGTCTTTGAAGTATATTTAGTATTCCACAGCCTACACAATAGGCAGCAAATGCAGAAATAGCTGCTCAATTTTATACAATCAATGAAAACTGGCTGATAAAATTATGGATTTAATATAATTTAGCTAAGGTCAATGATGTGACTTTGAAAGCATGAAATTAATAAAGTAATTTATTTTTACATAAATCAAGTAAGTGTAGCGCATTAGCTTACATCTGTGAAATATTCAATACATTTTTTAGAAACATCTGTAGTTGTTAAAATATAGTTTTAAAATAGTTAAATCATGTGTATGATTTATATATAAAAACAAATTACATTCCTGTCTTTATAAATGGTTTGGCTGTTTCATGCTGTATTGCTTGCTAGTTCTCCTGTATCACCCCAGTAACATAGTGAATAATACAGATGTTGAAATCAAGAAAAAGTACACGTTAAAAGGGAACAGAAAGACCTTTGGTTGGGACTCACGTTAGATGGAGTTCACATTAACAGATTTTTGTGAGCCATCATTCCCATTTATGTTTACATTTACTACATCCATAGGACAGTAGTATAAAAGTGATTGTTTAGTAGGTAATGTATTTTTATGTATTTATATTGAAATAAAAGTCAGCATCAAGTTGCCAGTCAGTGGCATGTGACACTACGTCTCTGTAGCAACATGCTACAGTGACGTAATGTTGGCAGGCACAAACTGTGGCATTGCAGCTACGTCACTAACAACACACTCCCTCAGTATAGCACATCGCTATGGCAATGTAGGAGCTAAAAAAAGTGCACCACTGGCACAGTGCAGTAATGACTGTCACTGTGCTGTCATTTACTACTTCCAGAAGGAAGTACCAAGTGACATCACAGTAACAACAGTGTCATAGAAGTGTGTGTAGACACACCCAGTTTTCCATAAACTAACACAATGGTGCTCAACCTTCAGCCTGCAGACCTGATCTGGCCCATAGAGCCATGTCATCCATCCCATGGGGCCTCCTGTGGAAATTTGGTAGTATGATTTTGGGGCTTCCTGGAAATTTGGTAGTATGAAGCAGTGGCAGAATTAATTGTTGATCTTCTGTTGCCAAATTTCCAGATCTCTGGGGAACTCTTCAGGACACATAACATGGCCCTGTGTGTGGAGTTGGGCTGGCACATAGCTGGATCCTGACATGCATGATTGGGCCAGCATGAGGCCAAATGGAGAGTGATAGTTAATGGAACTGAGTCAACATGGTGCATGGTGATCAGTGGCATCCCTCAGGGCTCAGTACTTGGACCAATACTATTTAATATAGTCATAAATTATCTGGATTCAGGTGTCAGGAACAGACTGTCTAAGTTCCCAGACAACACCAAATTATGGGAAAGTCCGGTCACGCAAGAGGATAGGCTGGCAATTCAGGCCAACTTGGATAGGCTCACATTGTTGGCGGATCAAAACCCGATGACATTCAACATGAAGAAATGAAAACTGCTCCATCTCAAGAGAAAAAAAACACATCATACGTATAGGCTTGGCAGTGCTACATTCACTAGCATCATGACCAAAAGAGACTTGGGGGTCATGATTGACCACAAGATGAACATGAGCCACAAATGCAATGCTGCAGCTGGCAAAGCAAATAAAAATCTGGCTTGCATCTATCAATGCATCTCAAGCAAGACCCAAGAAATCATCCTCCCCCCTTACTTGGCCTTCGTGAGGCTATAGCTGGAGTACTGCATCAAATTCTGGGCTCCACACTTTAGAAAGGATGTGCAGAAGCTTGAGAGAGTGCACAGGAGAGCCACACACATGATTAGAGGTCAAGAGAACAGGCCTTATGAGGAGAGGCTGAGAGGCATGGGACTCTTTATCCTGAAGGAGCAAAGACTCAGGGGTGACTTGGTGGCAGCCTATAAGTATATAAGGGGTGTACATCAGGAAGTGGGAGAATATCTGTTCACCAGGGCACTCCAAGGGAAGACAAAGTCTAACAGTCGCAAACTGCTGGAAGATGATTTTAGACTAGACATAAAGAAAAACTTCTTTACTGTCTGAGTCTCCAGAGTCCAGAATAGACTCCCGCCAGAAGTGGGAGCAAGCACCTACTCTGTATACCTTTAAGAAATGCTTGGATGCTTATCTTGCTGGGGTGATCTGACCCCAGCTGACTTCCTGCCCCTAGGGCATGGGGCTGGACCTGATGATCTCACAAGGTCCTTTCCAGCCCTAATGTCTATGAAATCTAGGTGCATGGGGTTGGATCACACTGAGAGACTGACCCCCTCATGCCAACCCTGTGTGGGATCTGGCCTGTGAAACAACTCAGCACCATTCATCTAGTAGGGCCAGAAGGTTGGGTGCTATTAGCTAACAGAAAGTGTTCTGAAAACTATCAGATTGGAAAGTTATGCTCTAATCAATCATGTAGGAAGAAAGCAATTTGGAAAACACATAGCAAGTAAGGGAACTTTCCTAGGTGCACATCAATGGAAAGTTTCTTTCCTCTAGAAATGTTAATTACCTTCCCCCCCCCCCCAAGTATTTTTCTGGTTTGTTTCCAATGTGCTGCCCCCTGCCCCTTATAAAGTCCTTGTTTCTAGAAATGAACTTGCCATGGGAGTTAAAGGTAAATGGGAAAGAGAAATAGATAATAAATTAAAATGAAATAAAAAAGAATGTGTTTCCTGCTATAAATGCAAACAAGAATGATATTCCATGACTACTTTCCAATACTATTCCATTGACAAAAAGTAGCAAGAGACAGAAAAATAACATCTGGAAAGTTGAAGAGCATGTAGAACTTGGAATCTTTATTGAATTATTTTCTCTGGTTGTTGACAAAGTAGGGAAACTTTTTTTATAATAAAATTGGCACTTCTGTTATTCGTTGAACTTTCCCCAATTTAAAATGATGAGCTGTGTGTTATATGCCCAGAAGGTATGCAAAGAGGTGATTCCAAAGGAAAACAAAGACAGAATTCCAACTTGTGTATGATAGAGAAAAAATGTACCAGTCAAAGATAGCCTTGGTTTTCAGTAGTAATAAAAATCATACAATTGCTGAGTAGTATTATTTTTCCTATCATATTCTTACTACATTAACTGATCTTTTCAGATACTCTTCATCCTACTACTGAAAATTTTAATTTTGTATCAAAGGTTCCAATACCTAACTCCCATTTACAGATCATTTTTTATATGCAAGCATTTTATATATGATGTAGTTCTCTAGTGCATAATATAGTGACAGAGTTGGCATTCAGAAAAAAAACATTGTTCAACACTTCTATATCTTAGGCAAATTCTATAGGCAGGTGATTGCAGTTGCACACTTAGGGCACATCCACACATGCAAGCATGTGTGCTTGTAGCAGCTCAAATAGAAGCGGTGCAAATTTGAGCTGGGGCGTTTTGCCTCAGCACACATGCCTGGACATGTACTTTGTTGAGGAGCAAATTCTGCCACTTGGGGCAAAATAACCCTGCCTGGCTCCTCCTGGATCTGCAGCCCTGGCTGTGTAAAAAGTTGCCCTAGCAAGCAGCTCATTACTATTCTCTCAGGAGCTTCTGGGGCCCAGCCAATTGGTATCTGGGGACACTACCCCTTGTGCCAGCTGCACTGCTGCAGCAGCATCCCAAATCCATTTTTTTAAATACCCCCAAATCCATGTTCTTCCTCAATTAGAACAAAAGGCCACTCTACACACACACACACATAGATATATATAGAGAGAGAGACAGAGACAGAGAGGGATTGATCAATTGGGCAATTCTTTACTGGTATATTTACAACGTTAAAGCAACTTGGAAGCCTACCAGTGTCTCTATCATCATAATAAAATTTATTCTAAATATCTATATGCATGAATGTGTGCTTTTGGTTTTCTTCGCACATGATGGGTGTTTGAGGGGGGGATGTGGGGTTTGAAGGAAGGGGCTGGGAAGGGAGAAGGTGGGTGAGTGTGGAGGGATGTGGGTTAGTTTGTGTGTGGGTGTGAGGTGATTGCAGGGGGACTGTGGGTGTAGGGGGACCTTGTGGGGGGGCTTCTCAGGAGGGGGGTCCCCTGGCCCCCACAGAGTGCAGCCCCCCAAGACAGCACATTGACTGACCCCACTACAGGGCCCCATCTCCCCCCTTGGAGGGCCACATCCCCAATCCCGTGCAGGATCCCAGGCACCCTGCAAAGCCACAGCCCCCCCACCCATGTGCAGAGTCCCAGACACCTGCAGGGCCACAGTCCCCCTGCCCAGGGCCCATAACTTACCTTCCACAGCTGGTACCATGTGCCAGCAGGTACTGCATTGACAGGATCCAGCAGGGACTCTGTGCTGGCTCCTGCCGGCACTGGGGCCGCTCATGCAGCCCGACCGGCCCAGTCCCATGGTGGCAGGACCTGGTGTGGTGTGCAGGAACTGTGCACCAAGCTGCGCCAGGTCCTGCCGGCACTGGGGCCACTCACACAGCCAGGCCGCCCAGTCCCAAGGCAGAAGGACCCAGGGTGGTGCACAGGGACAAGTGCACCAAGCTGCACCGGGTCCTGTCACCTGTGTGAGCAGCCCCAGTGCTGGCAGGACCTGGCATGGCTCAGCACATGGTCCCTATGCACTGTGCTGGGTCCAGCCTCTGGCATCAGCACTGCCTGCTCCACTGTGCAGGTGGGGTGGTGGCGTGTGGCAGGACCTGGCCCAGCGCTGTATGACTCATTAGACTGGCATTGCACTGGAGCAGGTTGTGTGGCTCCTGTGCAAAGGCACACTAGCTGCATGGCCCAGGCTGGCAGGGCACATTTTCCTTAGGTTCAGGCCATACAGCCACGCTGCCTGCTGCCACCAGCGCAGTGGGGGCCAGGTGGGGGGGGCAGGCATGTGGCAGTCCCCGCTTGAGCCCCTCCACATCCTAACAACTGGGACTCCCCCCCCACCCCCACCACTCCCCATCCCCCTCCACTCCTCATAGTCCCCCAAAACCCTCTCCACTTCCAACACTCCCTGACATCCCCCTGCCACTCCTCACACACATTCATGCCCACCCACACCCATAACCCCCCTCCACCTCATTTCCTAACTTACCTTGGACAGCGCCAGAGGCAGCAGGAGCACCACAGGACTGACTCTTGTATTTGCTCCAGGTCATTCTGTGCCCTGCTGTTCTGTGGAGCATTTATTTTTTACCCCTAGACAGGTCTAATTTGGTCCCCATGCTGCAAACTTGCAGCGCGGGGAAGATTTTTTTGTTCCCGCACGTGCCTCTTGCAGTGTCTCAAAAGGGTTTGAGATGCTGCAAGAGGCACGTGCATACTCGCCTGGACGATCCTTTAGGGTGTGAACAGCATTTGTGAGACCTGATTACAGTGACAGATGTGTTAGCCTTAACCTTGGCCTACCTGCAAACCACACTAATGTACCACATTAATGGAGCTGAGCAAGACTGAATTACAGAGAGCTACATGCTTTGTCCTCTCATAGTAACTTTGTGAGTCTCCATCTCATCATCAGGTGTAAATCTGTTCTCCATGAGAACCTTTTGGATGGCAAGAGCTGTTTACTTGTAAAATATTTTTAGAAGCATATATAATTATAACTGAATTATATACTGAATTGTAACTGAGCTATTCAGGTATCCCCTTCACAATATTCAGGAAAATAATAAAGCCATAATGTTCTATTGTTCTTTTTTCCTTATTAATTGAGTTCATGTGCAGTTTTGGTACTGGAAAAACAAGTGAAATGCTATATGACTTTTCCGTAATGGATATTACATATCGAAGCCTCTTTCTCTTGCAAAAAGAACTTGCTCAAAAAGAAACAAAGAAATAAGCAGCACTAAAAATGGGTTGTTTGAAGAAAATACTGTGTTATATAAGCTGTAGGCTAATCCTTCCATTTATTCAATAGATTACTTCTAGTGATAGAAAACATTCCCATTCTGTTTAGCTCCATCTACAATCACTCACATGGTGTGTTTTAAAATATAATCTTATTGACATCCCAAATATGGTAATAATCCCCTGAGTTTATCTTAGTCTTTTCTTAAATAGAGTCATTTCTGGAATTTCTTTGTTGTTGATAAAGAAATTTACCTGCCAGGATTCAATTCCCAATTGGTTACAACGTATTTTATTTATTTTTTAAATCTGTTCTTCAATCGGGTGAGATGAGGCTAGATTCTGCTATTGTATCAATTTTACACCATTGCAATGCTACTGACTCCTCCTGTTATTCCTGAAAAAACCTGGTGTGAGCAAGCAGAGAATGAAGCCTTCTGATACTCCATTCAAATTCAGAAATGAGCCATCTCACAATGATGAACTGAGAGAACATTAATTTGAAAAAACCTGATGCCTTTTTCTATCTTAACCCAATAAAAACTTAATGTGCAGGAAATAGGAAACATTTTTGAATGAATACTACCAAATATCTTGATGAGGATGAGAGCTGTAAAGGATGATGGATTAATAGATTTCAAAGAATTTAATGTCTGTTTAATTTGAGTATTTGTTTTTGTGACAGCATGAAAAGCTGCATCATATAAATGCTCAAACAATCACATGGGATAGGACAATAAAAATATTGCAATGGAAACATCTACTGGCATCTGTCTATTGTGATTCCTCATCTGATAAACCATGGCATTACATAGTTAGGTATATTTTTCTTTTCCTAATATTTTTCTTGGATTTTTTCTTAGACTTTTGAAAATGATCAGGATTTTTTTTTCAGTCAAGGCACAAAATCTACCAGCCAATGATTACCTGCTTTGTGTGCTCGGCCACCTAGAATTTTGATATAGAATATAGGGAAATACTAATGCTGTGAGGTTTAAATATATTTGAGAGAAACCTGGGGGACAACGCTTAAAAACAAAATCCAGAAAGCAGCATTCTTCATTAAATATCTTGCCAGTATAGTTCCATTGCTTAGAAAGCTGTTTATCTTTATAAGAAGTATATCACTTCCACTGTAAAAGATTCAGTTATCAATCACTTTCCTTGTTGCAGTTTCATAGTTTAAGCACTGAATAATCAAACAGGCCATTAAAATGGTGTTTAATAATAACTATTTGAAAAGCTCATTTGAAAATAGATAATGCCTCTGAATGCCTATCTGTCTGATTTGTGTATGCCCTAGTATCAATATACTGTGAGAACAGCATATGGTTTTTTTGATGGAAAGTAATGGAAAATGACAGGCTGTTTGAAGATGCTGTGGTGCCAATTTCATGAATAATGCATTAGGGTAACAGGTATAATCAGTGCAGTTTAATAGTCTGCAGCCTCCAGAGAGACAACTGCAGCATGCAGAGGAATTCTCCCTGTACTAAGACCACCTGACAATCACCTTTTTTCCTTCTTGTATTTGGTTTGTTTTAATATAGACAAGTAACATAAAGAGCAGAAAAATACAATATTGAGGCTTAGGTTGCCTGTTCTCCTTGTGACAAAAGATAAATTGAATACCACATGGGGAATATAATTTTAAAGCCTTATAGTAGTTGATTGTTGTTAAGTGAAATGAGATTTTTTGGACTTAAAATTTATGCGGAAAACAACTTTATATTGAATAATTGTCACTCATGTATTGAAAATGTTAGCCATTTTATAAGAATTATCCTGTGTTATTTCAGTTTATGCTGATCAGAGGTCTCACCCACTCAAAACAATGTTTACAAATGCAATTCTTTACTTCTGCTTATTTGATATCAGATTAATTTCCAGGATGTCTTGCAACTAACTGATAAAACATGACTTGGAGGAAGCACTTACAGATTTGTATTGAATTATCATAGAAAAATTCCATAAAATATATGAAGATTTAAGAATGCTTAAAAAATCATTTCTCCTGGCACCCAGCTCTTACATTAGAATGTCACATCTCCTCAATAATAAGAGCCAGGAGAGTGGCTTGGGGCACATTATTTCATGCTTTTACTCTCCCTCTTGGAAAATGACACACGCAGATCTCTTTGTATACTTAGAGCGCAAGGACTAATTTCCACGTTACAAATGGACTGGAATGTTTGCATCAACATTTGCTCTGAGATATAGCCAGATCACATTTTTTTTATTATCTATTCTGTTTACATTATATACGCTTTAAAAGCCTTTATTCGTCTATGTAGTTCTCACTTTAATAAAAGGCCACTTGTGGTTTTTGAAGCAGCACCCTATAAATAGATCAAATGAACAAAGTAATTAGGCCTGTGCATTCGGGACTACTGGTAGCCACAAAGATTCACAATGCTCTGTCAATGATAAAGAGCATAATCTATACTGCAATACGAGCTGGAGAAGTGAAATGAGACAATCATCATGATTTTAAAATCAGTTTGCCTCAAGTGACTTTATTTAGAACATTATTGCACATCAAATACCACTCATGGCAGAATAACTGTTTATGGACTATTCTGTATTATGATAATTGATTCTGGACTTCTGCATTTTAAAGCCTAATTGCAATCGCATGAATAGTTGTATATACTGTAGCTTATGACAGAAAAGATTTGATGTATGCAGAAATACATTAAGCCACGTCAGAATAAAATTATTGCCAGAGTGTTATATTTTTGTTTTATAGCAGTTTCAGCATAATTAGTGTTTCATGATATGAATGGTTACCAATAAAAATACAAATTGTCTCTTGCACTACAAGCAGCATTATAGTTCTTGTAGCTAGTAAAAGAATTAGAAATTGTGCCTAAATAAAATTGTGGTCATTATACAGAAAGGGGTACTTGAATATAGAATATGAGTTTGTATGGCTGTCGTCTAAAAGGTATTCACAAGAAGAGGCTATATTCTGGTGAAGGCTATTGAAATGTTTTGACTCCCTTTGTCCTTCCTCTACTATTCTCTCTCTCTTCAGCACAGACCACTTTTTACACTGTTTGTGTCCTCAGCAGATCACTGACAGAAGGGGAGTTTGCAGCAATTTTTCACTGCCACATCTTCTTTCCTGTCTTTAGAGTATTTAGAACACTACAAAACTATGCTATGTTCAAGCCCTGGTGGAAATAAGTGTAGATATAGGAGGGATTATGGGCCTCCAGGAGCACATTTAGTAATAAGTGCCTCATCACTTAGTAAGAGAAAAGTTAAATAGTATTCTTCATAAACTCTTCTTACCTGTTGGATAAAGGGAATAAAAGTAAGTCTCAAGGGCAAGGAAAGAGTAGAATGATAGACACTTTTCCACCTGTGTTAAGATTTGTCAGTGTTAAAAGCATTGAAACTGCAGCCCTTAATTCAAGAAACTGAAATGTAATGAAACTAAATCCAGCTTGGAGGGACTGGGTACTAATTTCATTGGAATAAATCTGGTATAATAAAAAATCCAGGCCTGAGTATTTTATTAAAGTAATTATCATTGTCCATATGATACCTGTAGATATGGAATAATATATCCTTTGTGGCTGTTTCATGAAACCCCACTATCTTTTCCCATGTCGCAACCAACTTGAAGTCCAGACCTTAGCTGAGCCATACAAACCAGTTTTCCTATGCTTTTCATTCTTTTGACATGTTTAAACCACATCATGAGTTCTAACTGCTTCTACCATTTTCTTTTCAGTTCTAAAATTTTAGTGATAGCAAGTGCAATTGTAAAAAAGTAAAAAAAAAATAAAAAAAATAAGGACAAATAGCTTATAATTCCCCATGGAAAATTACAGTCTGGGACATTCCATCATGGTACAATTTTTATTCACAGTAAATATTATGGCCCAGATCTTTTTAACACAGACATAAATGTGGTTTAGCCACAGGATGTAAGTTCCAGTTAGAAGTTCTGTCCATGTGTAAGGAAGGGTGATCTAAGGAGCAAAGTTCATGCTTCCCAGCATAATGTCCTGATTCAAGAATGCACACATAAATAAAATAAAAAATAATAAATGAGGTATGATTTAGACAGTGACTACCAGCGATACATGGCAATATCTCAAGGAGATAGATGGGTATGGTTGCCCATGATACAAAATCCTACTTTTGATATCCCAGGAAGTGCATTTCATCCTATGCATCTGTGTCTGAGAGAGTCAAAATCAGATCAACTATCCTGCTTGTGCCAAAAGAGAGGCTAAACTTCAAGTAATTGAAAGGTCAGATAAACACCCATAAGATTGGATACTTACCTGGTACTCATCCAGACTTTCTTCAGAACTCTTGCATGTATAAAACCAAGCTAGTAGGTTTTGTTCTGAATACAGGCTCTTTCTCGATAACTTCTCACATGGGATGGAACTCAAATATGGAAAGACATGGTGACAGAAAATAAAATGATTTTTTTCAAAATTCCAGAAGAATGTTTGATTAGATTTCTGAGTAGAGTTTAATGTGAAATGGTTCATTCTGCTCACCTTAGACTTCCTATTTATTGAGGAGAGGTAAGTTGTCATAGGTTTCTCAAATTTTGAGCAATAGAGGAAAGAGTATAACTTCTATAATTCAGGCCAACCCACTTTTTCAACTTTTGTTGATAAGAGCCTGCATTTGCCACTCTGTCCTGCTCAACTATTCATAGTGAGCAGGACAGAGTTTTCAGGGGGAAAATGAATGTGGAGAAGGCATGCCTTCTAGGCCATGACGGGGAATAACTGGTTTGGGTAACATGGAAGGAAGCACAGAGGAGGAGGAGGAGGAGAAGGATATGGAGGTAGTCATTCATCTTAAGTGGGGTGAAGGAGAAAGATACAGAATAAAAAAAGAGGAACTGGGATAAAAGGTAGATGGGATTTGTATTATATAGGGCCCTGAATCTGTATTGGGAGTTTCACTATGTAAATTAAATCTGAGAAAAATCAGTAGATGTACTGGATGAGAGGCTAGATATAGTTATGTTGTTCAAGAAAAATTATATAGCAACATTTTCTGAGGTCTCTTTGAAGGATTCCAAGGTAGTACAAGGCCTGTAAAGGGTTTTGGAGAAAGGAATGGAGAAAGGTTGAGTTGGCTGACCTTAGGAATTACTTACTACAGTAAAATCAAGGAATACCTCCTGTAGCATAAGTCTCAATATGCTGCTCCAGGAATAAAAGCTAGCAAAATCTGAGCCATATTTTCAAGAAAAGCTTGATGTCTTGCTTCTACCAGCCCTTATGTATTAATCATTATAAATAGGTTCCTGTAAATAACGTAATTCTCTTGACTTCCGTACTCTCTGGAGAGCAGGGCAGTCCAAAGTACAAGAGTGCACTGTAGCAAATATTATGATGATCACATTAAGCATATTTCATGAAAGGTCCTGAAAGAAAATTAACATAAAAATAAGTCAGCACTAAGAGCTTCATACACTGGTATCTCTTTCTCAAGGGTTGCAGTTGTAAATTTTGGCTTAGGTCACCAGTGAAAATGAGTCAAATAATGGCAATAGTTGGAAATAACATTATCATTTAAATGCAGTCATTTTTATTGTTGTTAGTATAAATAAGTTCAGACTGTGTCAGCACACATAGAGAAAATGTAAGTCTAATGTGCACAGATAGATCTTGCTGATTTAAAAAGCAATAAAAGTACCAACTTCACAGAATATGGTGGGAACTTTACTTACATTTAATTTAATTTATAAATATAGACCCAGATCCTCATCTCTTGTAATTCTGACCCCAAATGCTTCTACAGTTCTCTCCCATACAGTCCTATACAAGTTGGCCATGATGGTGTTTATTAGTGTTTATCTCTGTTTATAAGCAAACATATATACTGGCATAATAAGAATATAGCAAATCATTGCTGTAAAAAACTATTATTCCTTTTCTTGCACAAAGCCATTGATATGGTTCAGAGTTACAGAGTTTGTTTCTTTGTTACATGACAGGGCAATATTTATTAAGCAGTAACTATTCCTGCAGACAGACCTGTAGTTCTCATACAGTCTCACTGAAGAAAGTGGGACTTTTGTTGGTAGGTTGATGATAGGACTTCTTTTGCTTATACTTTTATATGTGGAATCCAAGAGAAATCATGCCTTCCTCTGGAAGAGCCCTCACTAGATTATGCAAACTGAGATAGCCCAAATTTTAATAGAGGTATGCTGGCATGAATTTGTTTCCCTCCATTACAGAAGCATAACCCTTGAACCCCATGAGAACCCAGAAATCAATTCAACTTCTTTATAGCTCTTAGAACATGTGAAGAATGCCTACGCTTTCATGGAGAAACAGTCCCGCCTTTTTCATCCACTGTGGTCCCTGGCACCCCATGCTGAGGTGTCTTTATCTGGATCAAATTCTGTCCCTTTGAAGCAATAATTTCAAAGACCAGATGAGAAAGCAGTGGGAGCGACTGTTAACAGTCAGCATTAAATGCTGCGTGTACTTCCCTGCTAACTTTGATGGAAAAGAGATAAGACATTCATTCTTAGACCTATTAAAGAGTAGCTCCTATTGTATTGTGATGCTATATTTACAGTATGGATCTGCCTTGAAATTGGAAACTGGGGTAATGATATCTCAATTTCTGTGTTTCTGTCAGGTTATATGCAATTACTGGCTACTATGGTTGAAAGAAGATGGAGAAATACAGGCCCCATGACATCACTATAAGTTTATAATAATAGGATTATTGTGACAGGCAAATAAAAATGAGAGAGCTGCTGTGCTCTTTAGCCGGATACATCCTGCAAACATTCTCAATAATAAAAACAAAACACAAAAAGAAAATATGACAAATATTATCAACATAACTCTTTTTCTTTAGTGATATTGCTGTCTTGATTCAGCACTTCCCATGAGATATCATCAGTCTCTACTATTTTGGAGGCTCTGTAAAGAACCACTGTGCAGAGGGCATCATAGCAAACTAAGCTGGGAGGTAAGATTTAAACACTACATCATGCAGTCAGATAGACAGATAGGATATTAAAATATTAAAGAAATATTTCTGTGTAAACAATCCATGGGTTGATAAAATATTAATGCAGCCTTGTTTTTAGATTTATGGGTAGTATTATCTATTTAGCATTCTTGTTGGCTCAGCAAAAACAAACACTACTTATAACAATACCAATGATACATTTAAATTCATGGTGCTATTTACAATATAAGATTAGTAATTTAAACATTCCAGTCCACAGGCAACTGTCTGTAACTATGAGCAACTGATCTGCACAATCATCATACAGAAGTTTGTATTTGGGATCAACGGTAACATAATAAATATGCACAAAAAAGCTGCAGTGTTTTGTACAAACTATATTCACATTTTGATTTCTTAGCACAAGTATTTACCTATGTTGGAACAACATAATAAGAACATGGAACAAATGAATGTGGTTTGAATTACATAAGAATTTACAGAGTGACCATTAGAAAGTGAGCATTAGCACGGTCCATATTTTTTAAAATAAGTTCAGGAGGTGTTTTATCAAAATTTTATAAAATTGCTGAGGATATTCTAATTGGATGGCCTTAAAAAAGAAAAATGAAAAGAATCCATGTTTCCCTATATTCCGTTTTTTTTGTAACCGATTTTTGATTTTGGCAGTCCAAGTTTTATCGTGTTAAAATGGTAACCATGAATATTCATATATTATTATGCACTAGCATGAATGCAACCATTCAGCCAAAAATGTTACATAAATCAGTTTAACTGCAAATATTTATAGTTCATAACACATTTGGAATTAACCTGAAATTGCATGAAGTGTTAGCTGTTTAACTCAGTAGAATTCCTGCTGCTGCTGTTTCAGCTCTGCTTTATGATTAGTTTCAGCATAATTAGAATTTATATCAGATTTGGGTGTTAAATACATGGACTAAACGAGGAACTTCACAGATCACGATCAAGTTCAAATATGAATATGATTAAACTAGTAACTTTAAATGATGAATCCTCTGAAACAAATATAGATAGTTGTTAGTTGTTTGACAAGTGGCTCTTCAAATTAATATATTTTCAAAGAATCATATGCCTTGGTCTTTTTCCTTAATTTAATGAATACATATAAGTTACTATCTTTAAGACCATCAGTTCAGAACATTAAATCTGTGTTACCATTTCTATTTCCTACTAATGCTAGGTACTATATACCAATTAGACAATTCATAATCGCACTAGTTGTGAAATGTAAAATATTCTTATTTTCCTTTAAAAAGTGACTGAACTTGCACAGATGTGTTATCATACAATTGTACCCTGAAAAAGAGACCTGGGCACAAAACTTGAAAAGGATGAATACTAGCCACAGAGCAAACCATCTAGTGCACACTTCTCTAATCTCACTTTTAATAAAACCATACAGCACAGGACCTAGAAGTCAGTTGTGAAATATCCATGTCCATATTATTCCCATGCTTCTCATCCAGAGTGGAAGAAAAAAAATGGATTATATGTAACACATGTTAATACACATCATTAAATGCATAACTGAAAGGTGATCACTTATCAGACTGATAAGTGTCCGATTAGAACCTGGGAATGAGAAAGAATAAGTAATTAATAAGTTTCTTTAATTTTCCAATTACATTTGGATGGGCAAAGAATTCACTTTCAAGTATCAGACTGAAAGATGCTTTCAGGTAATATTTCTTTATTTTCCACAGAACAGACACAAGCTGTTCTACTTACTTTCTCCCCAGTCTCATTCCACTCAGGTATGACACCCTTATGTATCAGGAAGCAGTTAAAACTGTTTTTTATTCCAAAATGAGCACCCATCCATTACTAAAAAAAATGAGACCTTGTTGCTTTCCCTCAAGCCACAAAAACATAGGAAAGAAATATTTTTTGTTAGCTACCAACCTGGGCTGGGAGAAAACCAATGACTTAGAGAAAAAGAGTCTTTTGCATACCATACTACTCCAACTGGGTTTTGTTTTTGGTTGTTTGCTTGTTTTATGACGGGGGGGGGGAGGGGGGGGTTAAGGGCTTTTTAAAATCTTTGTAGCCAAGTTCCCATTATGCATATTTTGGTTATCTAAACTTTGTATGCACTTTAGACAAGGCAGCTATTTTAATAGTTGTTTAGTAAGGATTTTTGTCTGTAATGCACCACATGTATTGCGTCTCATGCTTTTCATGTTTCCTTCCGAATGCCAGATGCTTACCAGAAAAAATGATTTGTGTGCCTGGTATTATGATATTTTTGTTATGCTGCTTTTTTCAAGCTAAGTAAATGTGTAAGAGCGAAATCTATAGGATGTAGAAAAAGGATTGTACAAAGTCACATGATGAGTCTACTCCATTAGAATCACCCTGCAACACACCATACTTTGTCCTACTTGACATAGTCCTAATCAATTGAGCTCTGCTTAATTGGTCTTCTACATTTTTATTCGTTTTAAAACTATGATTGTCCAATCCTAGTTTACACATAATTCGATAGATATTTCCATTGGGGCTCATTATATAGGCTTAATATATGCTATCTAAATGTGTATGTAGGCATATAAATGCACATGTATTTACTGAATGCAAAAATTTGATATTTGTGGTTTATTGAAAACTTATGGACATTGCCATTCAAAAATGAACATGAACAACTCCACATTTGCAATTTGCAGATTAAAATAGACACCTTGTTCCAAATGTTCAGACAAGTACAAGCTAGAGAAGGAGGAAGACTTAAATACGATATAAACTGCACCTTTAGTCACTTTCTTTAGTTGTAATTATTCCACAACTGGAATTTCCTCTGTACTCTTTTAGGTCCAGCCTGGTTATGGAAAACAGGATATCTTTTTTAATCATCTTATCTCCAAAGGAGTTACCTTAAAAAGATTTAATAACCATGATGCAGTCTATCACAACTGAAACTCTGGTAGCCTCCTTTGGATAAATAACCCTTTTCCAAAGGTGATTGCATGTATCGAAATATATTCTTATTTTTCAGATATGAAAAACTTCATTGAGCTAGTGTGACTGAAAAATGTAACATTGTTTTTTGCTGATTAAATTTTATTTACATAAGGATCCACCCATTTAACAATGTGATTTCTTGACAACAAGTATTGTATGATAGGGCGTGTCTGTACACAACCTACAGCTTTTTAGGTTTTCAAAATTAAATTTACCATAATTATATAACTTTTAACCACCAATATGTGTTGCAGCAATTTGGCCATCTTAATCTAAATATAAGGAACAGCTAGAAGAGAAGAGTGTAGTAAGAAATGGCAGTACATTTTAACTGTCATGATGCAGCTGCTTTAGAAGAAAAGATAGGCTTACAAGAGAGCTAATTAGCAGTGAGGGGAAAGATATTGAAAGGCTCAGGGCAGAATCTTATGTCACTATGCACCCAAATAGTGCTTACCCAACTTCAAGAGGAAGATTTCATAGATTTCATTGACATTAGGGCTGGAAGGGACCTCAGAAGATCATTAAGTCCAGCCCCCCACCCCAGGGGCAGGAAGTCCCCCCAAGTCCCTTTTGGCTGTGGTGCTAGTAAGCATAGCACCACCTATAAACGTGATGTGGTGGGTGGGGGGGGTTCCCCCCGAGGTGGAGTACCTTGCATTAATCCATATTGAATGTCATCAGGTTTTTATCCACCCAGTTTCTAAGCCTATCAAGGTCAGCCTGGATCACCAGCCTATCCTCAGGTGTGGATGCTCTACCCAAAGTTTGGTGTCATCAGCGAACTTGGCCTGCCTGCTTCTGACACCAGTGTCCACATCATTAATAAAGACATTGGTAATGACTTACTGGTTGCCTGATGTGCCAGGAATGTTTAAACGCAATTTGGGTGAAGGGAGACCTAGGACATGAGTGACTTCCTGAATGACTGGGCTGTTGGCCTAAAATATTTAAGGGACTATCTTTTCTTTTCGTGCCAAACACCCTTCAGTCATGGCTTTTTGCTTAGCTACAATTTTGGGATTTACATGTGTATCTGTGTTAATGTACAATATTGCCTAAATACCTGGTAAGAGCACAGACCATAGAGCATGTTTCCATGTCACACTGCACATAGACTATGATTCCAAATTGCACATAAGTGCCAAAAACAGCATTTATGAAGTTCCGTAAGTGCCATTTGGGTTCATAAAGTGTAAAAAAAAAAAAAAAAAAAAGATTCTGCTCTGAACCTTTCAATACCTCTTTTAAAAATGTTAATTAGTTCTTTCTTAAACCTAAAGTTTATTCTAGCCCAGTCACATCATGACAGTAATACATCCAAATTTTATGACAGTCTAGAACAAGATGAAAAAAAAGACAGTTCTGTTTCTCCTTTCGAGACCTTGACAGCTTTGCTCCAGCAGCAGAGAACATGGACAGCTACAATTAGGTAGCATTTACAATTCCAATAAAAATGAGTTTATATTGTTTGCATCAGGGAAGGAAAGGATTGCATAGAGATTAATTGTTGAATCAATAAACTGAATTGGATAAGTAGCTTGTTTTTTTTTTTTCTATATTTAAAAATCTATTCATCAAAAAAATTACCATTATTAGCAAAAATTTAAATAATGTTTAGCAAAATATCTAACAGTAGTTCCTATGATTTATCTAATGATACTGCAGTGTAATTTTTAGTGGGCCACAGTTAGGGATAACACAGTTGGTGACTTGGAATCGAAAAGTGTGCATGTGCGTGGGCTTTTTCCTGCAGAAAGAGAAATAAGTTTAGAAAAAAAAATTGTAGAAAATACATTTTTGGTTTGGAAATCTCAGTAGAATTTCATGGCAAGATTTTATTTATGCATTTGTTCATTTATTCATTTTTAATAATACAGCATTGAGGCAATCTGATTTTGATAATACATATCATGTACCAATACTTTTTTCAGTTTTGAACTAAATTTGAACTAAAACTTTTTATGGTTTTAGAATGTAAAATTAAAGTAAGGATAAGTTACCTCACATTTACTCTGTGACAAGTGAACACACAGGGAGCTTTACTGGAACAGATGACATGCTGTAAGGTTACGCGTAAGCCTTGCCTCATGGTAACTAGGTTGTGTATCATTTTTGCCAGTTAGTAGGGGAATTAAGTCTGTTTTCAGCTCTCTCTGAAAATTCAGCTGCTGAAAATTGGGGTGCATGTGCTAAGTGAGAAAATGTTAATACTTTGTGTCTCTGCCAGGGAAAGCAAAAATAACACATCAGTGCTGCTTGTGGGGCTCTCTGACAGCTAGTTGTGGACACACTCTGTTTCCCCCAGCATACTAAAGCTGCTATTCAGTTTTTACAGCTACTTCCCAATAATTTAAATGAAATTTTTTTTTCTTCATTCAGTGTTTCAAAAGCATGGGGTGTAACTTATTTCAGCATGTGCTGTATGCAAAAAAATACAGTTCTGTTTCTCCTCTCTGATAAAGGCTAACCGTTATTCTTACTTAGCACTTAAAACAGAAAAGGGCACTTCCCTCCCGCATATTTTTTTCAGTTAAGGGTCTGAAATGTGACTAAAACATCTAGGTTTTATCATGAACCTTTCCACTGATTCTGGTGTTTTTTTCTATAGCTGTTCCAGATATCAAGCAAAGGTTATTTTTCTCCTGCTGTGCCAAATGAATAGGAAGGTGTGTCCAATTTAGAAAATTAGGTTTGATAATCATAGCAGAATATACCTAAACAGGAACCTTTGAAACCCTCATTAAATTGTCTTTGTATCAGGAGAAAAAACTTAGTTAAATGGTCATTCGGCATTCAAATGAACATTTTGCAAAGATAGAATGAAAATATTGTTATGAAAATGTAACACCTGGTTTTTACTCATCCTTACGTTTAAGAATGTTTTTTCTCATTCACATCCATTTGAAGTTTACATACTTAGAGTACACTCAAGAAACTTAATATCTGATTCTGCCACTGTTGCTCATTCTTCCCTTATTTTCTGAATTGGTTATTTGCTGCCTAAGTCACTACTCAATACGAGTAGCAGAATGCAACTCTTGGGGTGTAGTCAGTCATTCTATCTATCTATCTGTACACACACACATATGCATATATGTATATACCTATACACACACACACATGCATAGACATGCATATGAATGACATAAAGGGGTGCTTTTTTTACTTGTCAAGGAAGAATGTTCTGAGCCTATTCAAGAAAAATGTTTTGTGGAGGAGGAATATCCATATGGTCTGGTTCACACATAAATGCGAACTGTTTCTCCCCCTTACCTAGGTAGAAATTCTCAATTACATATAGAAAAATGCTTATGAGGTTCATCATGCAGTATGAAAATATCCTTGGAGCTTTTCACCTGCCAATTGGTTCAACAATTTAATACATATGGGGTGCATTTACATCACCCTATGTTGATGTAGTGATGGGCTACGTCACTGTATGGTGAGCTACAGCACACATGGCAATGTGTAGCCATGCCCACCATCTCCTACAGCTACATCACTTTACTCAGTAGAATTTTGTAGATGTAGCACAGGTAATTCGGGTGTATACTCCCCTTCTCCAATTGAAGGGGATTGTTAGCTGGCAGGTGTGCTGTGGGGGAACTGCAGACTGCGCGTTTTCCCTCTGTCCCTATAGAACCAGGCCAGGACAGTCACAGGACTTAACTATGTACAAATTTATTTACATTAACTTATCACAAGGAAAAGAAACATGGATATAACATAAGTACTATATATATCTATTCAAATAACATAAACAATACTCTCTGGGTAAATGCCATAAAACCATACACCAGTGCTCCAGATACAGGTAAGTCACAGGTAAGTATCTGACCTGAAACAGATAAACCCCAAAATAAACAGATCGCCAACAGATAAAATAGATAAGTATGGGTGAACAATAAATAAGCCACAAGTAAATACAAATAAACAACAGGTGAAATAATAGCAACAGGGGGTGCCAGAAAAGTCCTAGGACTCTTCTTATCTACTAATTTATAAACATGAGAGTTCACAAAATATAAGGAATGACATCACACCACTTATGGTGCAAGAACCCCAAAGATAAACTTAATTGCAAGGGGAAAAACCCCAATGCCCTTGGGCTTTTCACAAGCCCTACAAGGAAGCTGGTAACCTTAGCGGAGGCCTGCCAGTGGGACCTCCACTTTCAGGACCCCTTACCTAACCAGGGGGGACTCCCCCACTCCTGTGGGAATCCTCTTTCCCTGCAACTCATGGCTCCCAGGCTTGAAGGGTGGCCCTTATGCTCTGCGCCAAGCTGCTCTCTCGCCTGCAGTGGGCTTCGGAGGGGTTGCTTTCCCCCAGAACAGGGCTCCTCTATGAAGGGCTTCTGGGGCCTCTGACTTGGCCCTGTCTGCTGGTTCAGTAGCCCAAGCACTGTCTGGCTCCCTGGACTCAACCTTTTGCTATGGGTTGGAGGCCTGGGCTGCCTTGTGCAGCACCAGGCTTGGCCCACTCATGGACCATCTGCGCAGTGCCTCCTGCACCAAGCTCCTAGCCTCGTTCCAGGGGTTGGGAACCTGAGCCACCCAAAGGCTCCAAAGGTCCTACTCTGTGCACTGGCCTGTGCACTGTGTCTCTGGCCACACACCAGAGGTTGCAGGCCCAAGCTGCCTCATGCAGCTCCCCGGGTCTGGACACCGTGTGCCGTGCTGCACACCAAGAGCCTAGCTGCTGGAGCCATTCCCTGCTGATGGAAGTCTTCAGGGGCACTTCTGGGCTACTGCTTTGCCCTGCTGAGCAGCTCTCCTCAACTCTTCTAAGCCCCACTCTTCTCTCTTCTTGCTCCTGGATGTGCTCCCCTCATGCTGGGCACGCAGCTCCTTTTATATGCTCCAGGGCTCCGCCCCTGAAGTCTTCCAGACCTGAGTGCTGCAGTCTTCAATCAGGTCCCAGGGCAGGGGGAACTGCTGCCCCCCTCCCCTCAGGAAAGGGGCATGACTTCACTCCTCTTGATGCCTCCTGATTGCTGGATGGGCTCCATCAACCAAAATAGCAAGATTTCAAGCCTGGGACTCAAACCAAGCTCCAAAAGGCAAGCCTGCTACATAGACAACATTTAGAATACCTGAGTCTTGGCAATATGGGGAAGTACTCTAACAAAGATATGTTTTGGCTCATATTCCTTAATGTCTACTGTGGGTGTATCAACACAAGATGTTTTACTGTGCAGCAGACTAATCCACTGTGGAGTAAAGCATCACTATCTACACATGTGGGGCATTTACTGGGTAGTAAATTTAGGCTACTGTGCGGTTAGCTAGTACCTGTCAATACAGGTACTAGATTAACTGCACAGATGTTACTGCATTCTGCCTGCATCTACATGAAACAATGACTGCGCAGTTGTTACTGCTCAGTCATTTAGTACTTGTATAAACAATTACTATATGACTGGGCAGGAATCTAAGTTACTGCACAGTAGCATGGACAAATGGCTCTTTTTCTGATGCTACTGTGCAGTAGCCTGAGACTACTGCACAATATCATTGTGTCACAGTTTCTGCCACATAATGCTACTTCACAGTGGTCACAGGCTGCTGTGCAGCCAGGGTCTCATGTAGATGTGGCAAGTAGAACTCATGTAGATGCTGACCAGGCACAAATTTGCTCCCAGTAAGCCTGGGCAGCAGGGGGCCACCTGGGACAGGAAGCTGTCTCCCAGGAGCAGGGAGCAGATTAGCGCCAGGACAGTGGTGTTCTCTTCCTCCTGTCCTGGCTCCCAGTTCCCAGCATGGAGCTGGGTGCTCCAGGGTCCCCAGATAAGCATAGGCTGGAAACCCAGCTCCCACCTGCCCCGCCAGGGTAGCTTTGCATGGCATCAGCCCCTGCCCATTTCCCAAAGCAGCCAGCACACTGGAGGGTGGTTGGGCTGGGAGTACAGACAGGGCAGCTGCTGGCTACCTCTTTGCCCCCCTGCCCAGCTGGAGGCTTGCCAGCAGCTGCTTCACCCCCAGGACAGCTCCCAGCAAACTCTCTGCTGGGTAGGGTAGCTCCTTCCAGCAGAGAGCTCACTGGCAGCTGTGTCCCCCAATGGCCATGGGGCCAGGAGAGCTCTTCGCATTGAAGAAATAGCTTTCTCCCAGCTCAGTGCACATCAGATCCCCTCCTGATATGCCCTGGGGCCCACACACGCCTGGGGCCAGCTCTGTGTAGACATGCCCAGTTTATAGTATTTAGAGGAACTAAGTTATCAGATCTTCTAGTTGATAACTTTAACTCTTTAAGAGGGGCCAGTAGTCTGTAGAAACCAAGGGCATTTTACTTGGCATTTTTTATTCCCATTGCAACTCCCCATTTCTCCACATTCTTCAGCTCATTCTTGAACACGTCTAAATTATTCTAATATGCATAAAAGTCATTTCCATCTGGTTTATACCTTTTCTTCTTTTGGTAATCACAGTATATGGATTCAGACTGGTTTACCATCTAAATGAATTCCTTCTATACAGCATCTCATCATAAGACCCATTGAAGTCAACAGGAGTGTTAACCTTAAAGTCAACATAGTAGGGACTTGTATCATTTTAAATTAGAGCCTGCTCTGCCTATTGGAATTTTAAACAATAAAATTTTCAGAAAACCCAACTAGCTAAATGGTTCAAAACTCACAACTGGGCACATCTAAATGAGATGCTTAACTTTGCACTAGCATAGTTTACTGTGAAGCAAGCATATGCGTCTACTTGTACACATGCTTACTTAGCAATAAATATCCCTAATCCTGAGTAAATTTGCTACCTGCTAAAGCAAGTAGCAAAATTACACAAGATTAATAATGGTGCCTTAGCACTCATGTAGGTGGCTGGCTGGGAGCAGTTCAGATGGGAGATTGATCCTTGTCCCCGGAAGCTGCCTGCTGCTGGGACAGGCTCTGCCACAGAAGCCAAAGCAGGGATTATGTTCCCCCACCCCAGAAGTGAGGAGCTCCAAGCCCCCCCATTCTGAGATCACAGTTTGTAGTTGGGGGGGGGGGGGCTGTATCTTCCTGCCTGAGCTCCATAGTCATGGGGCTCAGGATGGGAGTTACTTATCTGGGATAAGATAAGGGTCTCCCAGCCTGAACCCCACGACCATGGAGCTCAGGTTGGGAGATAACGGTCTCCCAGCACCAGTGCTGTGGTCACAGAGCCAGCACTGGAAGATAAGGGTCCCTTGGCACTGGCCCCATGGTCACGGAGTTGGCACTAGGAGCTCCCTGCTAGCAGAGGCAGTGGAGCCTGTTTATCACCATCTCTGAGAGTGCAGAGCTGGGGGTTCGAGGGCAGACAGGGAACAGGCTGGGGAGCTTGTTTCCCTACTCAGATCTGCACTCACAGGGCTGAGCAGGGAGCAAGCTCCATAGCCCCCCTCCCCCCACCCCTGCCACCCCCTAGCTCCATGCTCACAGGGCTGGACACTGAACAAGCTCCCAAGTCCCTGCTCTGTATGTCCAGGTGAGGACAATGCCTCCTGCCCCAGCAGCTGGGAGCTTCCATTTCCTGCTCCCTGATTGTGGAGCTGGAGCTGGGAGCTTGTTCTCAGCCCCTGCTCTGCAATTCCAGAGTGGAGTGGAGGCTGGGAAGAGGCTAGGAAATTGTGGGGAAGCACATGCAGCCTGGAGATGGCTGGGAATTGTCTTGTTTCAGGCAGTCCCCAGCCAGCTCTGGGCTGTACATGCAGACTTGTCCATGCAGCCTGGGGTTGGTTGGGAACTGTCCTGGTCAAGGGCAGGTCCCAGCTCCAAACCCCAATTCGGGATTGAGGAACGGGGCTTGGGAAGAGCTGTATAGGTGGCGTAGGTCCCAACCCCTGTGACAATCTGCTGGTGGGGCAGCTAGCAGTGAGCTAGCTGCCAGCTGCCCCACTAGTATATTGGGGCAGGGGTCTGGGACCTGCCCTTCCCCTGTAGCTCTTTCCAAACCTTCTGCCCCTGATGGGAAGCCAGGGACAGAAGCTTCCTGCTGCTGGGACAGGGGACATTGTCTCTCCCCCAACAGCAGGCAGTCCCATGAGGGCTTCCTACCCTGGAGCTCCCCTTGGTGGCAGCAGAGGCCCATTGCAGGCTGCACGGAATTGGGTGCAAATCTTGGAATTGGGTGCTAATCTTTGCATGTATAGAAACCTGCCCCAAACTGTTACTCCGGAGTATGTTACACCAGAGTAAACTTGGGCTGAAGTAAATGCATGTGTAGATGTTCCCACTGTTAAACTTTTAAAGACTACTTCTTTACTACTAGGAGTAAATTATCTTCAGATCTGGGGCTGTAGGCTGTAAATTATCCTTATTTCCAATTATTTTAGGCCTCCACTGACCCCTGCTATCTGAAAATTATTTGGAAACTAAAGACTTTTTTCAACAAGTTGCCAGTGCATCTGTCTCAGAGAGATTTAGCTTGTTTATTTGTTTATATACTCCTTCATTAAACCATCCAGCCTCTGGAGAATAGATGATGGCCTTTTCACATTCAGCAGTAAGTCAAAAGTAAACAGACTGATCCTTTATTAGTCAGGGTGAATTCTCACTCTGTCTCTACCAGTCACTTCTTATGGGAAAAGCAAGGGCTCTACAGAATAAACAAAGAAGTACAATGTCAGGAGAGTTGTTTGTACTGCAACTATTGTTTGATATGGTAGCTACTATCTGTGCCACCTGCTAATTAATTTCATTGGGGCGGTCTGGGAAAACCTAGTTGGCTAGGAATTCTTATCATTTTTCTACCAATAACAGCTTTTCAAAACTATTCAACTTTCATTTCTAAAAATATTTAAATTATGAGATACACAGAGGCATGGATGTTAGCACTAGATGTGCATAAATGAATGCCAAGGTTACTTGTCAAAACAGACAATTTTTTGCCATAAGCATATCAAATATATGATTATTTTACTTCTACCATGCCTTCATTTTTCATTTATGTCTACTGAAAAGAAACAACATAAAATGTGTAGTACTACAGCTCCATGTAAAAGGGAAAATGAATTCTGAATAAAGTACTCTCTGTGATTCTAAAATACATTTTGAAAACTTACATTACTTACCTCAAACACTGTTAGCTGTGACATCTGCTTGGACATAAATTCAATGTTTAATTGTGGAGGTTGGTAACATTATATTTGATATGGAGTTCCTAGTTGTTTGTTTATACTACTGCTGTATTTTGGACCCCTTTTAATGTATAGTCTGTTTGTAGATGGCTTATCTCAAAAAATATCCTTTGCTCTTTTTCTTTCTCACTTTTCAAAAAGATTAGTCAGCAGCTAGTCTTACACACTGTATTCACTTAATTTCAACATTCTGCAGCCGTGCAAGACAGTAGTCATGCCTGCATTTTTCAGTGACAAGTTGTAGTGGTTATATCCTCCTCTTTGTTGTTCTTAGTTGTATATGTTTCTTTCTTGAAATTCAAAAAGTAACACCAGCTACATGTCTTTAACATCAAAGACTTTCTCTGACACATTACTCCCACCTGGATACAGCTGTAGTTGCCAGGACTTAATGTTTCATTTAAAAATAAATGGCATCCAAATATCAAATCTGTGACCAAGGCAAAATGTTAAATAGCTGACATCTTCCTTTTGCTTATCCTGTAAGGTTAAAATATATATTGTTTCTATATCATTTTCATTAAAGTTAGTTCTACAAGCAGGTCTTTTATGAGGTGAATAATCTTCTATGAGGTGTATCATTACCGAAGGTGTTTGGTCACCAGGGCTAACCAAAGAAAACAGATACATATTTTGGATAAAGTGAAACTGTCGAAAATGATGCTGCTTTTCAAGATTTTTTTAAAATTAAATTTTCATATTTTTTCCCCACTAAGGTCACTTTAACAATTTCATTAAGTTAGAATGGGATACCCTTGTTCATGTAAAATAGTAGCATTTTTTTTTAAGTAACCCAGTGTGTAAATGCACTTCTGTGGATGAGAAAGTCATAGTATATAAAGGTAACAAATAACTCTGACAGGCAAAAAAAAAGTTGCAAGTCAAATCCATCATCTACCAGACTTAACACAGGGATTTGAAATTGGGTCTCCATCTACCAAGTGATCATCCTAGCCACCAAGCTCTAGGTGCTAGCTCTGTTACAGGATTGCTGCAGTTTCTCCTATTAGAGTTCCACTTTGCATGAAATTGAGCCAGAGAAAAGCAGAGAATGAGTGACTCACTGTTGCCTAGGACAACTGGGGCCCAATCTTTGCTTCAACAAATATTTAATTAGTTAAGTGAAACAGTATTAGAAGAAGCAATTGTGAGCACTCCAACCTAGGATAATCCATAGTTTAGGAGTCTGGACATCCCCTTAGTCAGAGAATGGAACTGAATTGGGTCTTGGATGTGTGTCCTAGCCACTGGGCCAGTGACAAAAGGAGGGCAGCCCCACTTCATCTATTTTATAAATCTAATCTCAAAAATTCTTTTCTCAGCCAAAACTATATAGCAATTTAGTATCTAATTTGTGGATGATTTTGAAATAAATTCTGTATTTGGCATGAATTTACTGTGTTGACATTTTTCCTCTTTACTGTACTTAGTCAACTGCTAGCAGGTAGCCACCTGGATGTTTATAGCTTTGTCTCTTTTCAGCTATTCGCTTTCACTGCAGCATGTTTTCAGTTGAGCCACAATGATAATGTTTTCAATTCAGGCACAAACTTCACTTTGGTAGCTACTTCTGGTCGCTGGAGAATTGGATTCCACTGGTGGAAAGACTCAATGCAAAAGGTTAATGTACACCACTCACTTTAGCAGACAAATAACATAATGGCCAAATGTAGCACAGTCCTTGAAATAGGTTGATATCTTTCAGGTACAAAAACAATAAAAGATTTCATACTTGAAACTTTAACTTATAAAAGTAAAAAGAAGCCCACAAGAATATATAAACTGGAAAGCCAGATGTTACAATACAAAATGCATAATAAATCCAAACTTTTCACTTCAGTTGTCTGTACATTCTAATCTATTTCTTGCAGGAATTTGTCATGCTTATTCTGTGAAATTACATTTTCTTTAATATTTTTGGCTCTGGGGTATCCCCCCACACCAGCCCCAGGGCAGCTTATCCTTCCCCCACTGGCTGCGGTTGCTACAGGAAGAGAGATCCAATAGCCCTTCTGCCACCACCCAGGGAAGCTGTGGGAAAAGAAACCCCACTTCCCTCACCCCCACCCCTGGCAAGCTGAGTAAGGAACTGTGATTAGAGGCTGTCACTGACTTGTATCAGTGACAGCTGAGAGGGAGGGACCATCCTGTCACTCAGGCAGAGCCAAGGAGCTTTGCCCAAGGCTAGAGCACCCCTATACAATGCCTCCTGGGTTGGCGGTAATCATGTTCTAAGTTAATCCTTGGTGGGATCTGGCATGGATGTTCAATAAAGGGCTCTAACAGAAAGCGCTTTAGGTTTCATCCAGGGTTAACTTAGAGTGGGATCCACCATTTTTAAAGCACTTTGTGCTCCATGAATGTCTGTTCTGTTATGGCTGTAAAACACTTTCTGTGCACTTTAATGCATATTAAACATAATGTCTGCACCTACCCCTTTCTGAGCAAAGGAAATTATGGTTCATTTTTCAATAGTTGAATTATTGTTGTTCATGGCATAGCTATTACAAGTTTAGCTATAGCAGTGTGATGTTTCCTTTTCAACCAGAAAACCTTATGATACATATGTATTCAGTTGATATTTACAGTAAAATCTCTTTTTTTAATACCAAACCATCACAATACAACATCAACATGTTCAATTACATTTCATAACTTCCTAGTAGCATATAAAACATATGCTTGTAATTACTTTAAAAAAATTACTTTTAATATGACAATGAAACTAATGCTTCAATTTAGAAGTGATCAGTAATTCCATGACAAGATCTGAATATGCAGAAATGCTTGTGTGTCAACTAAATATGTGTAAATAACATTTTAGCTTCATAATTTTTATATCCAAAATAATCAAATATTCAGGAGGGAATTTCAATTTGAGGAATTTCAGCTTAGTCCTCCAACAGCATCATTTCTAGTTGCATTTTGCCCACGAACCAGAGACTATTGTGTGTGAGAACTGACTGTCCTCACCACACTTCTATCTGTAAGTACATCATTACTTGTGTAGTACATTATCACATCAGAAGGAAAGGCCACATTTTTAGACCTTGACCACAGACAGGCTATATAATGTAGTATTAATTTTCAAATAGAGGTTTAAAAAAATATTTTCATTGCTCAAAATCTCTCCCTGGGTAAATAGTTAATATATGAATAAATTAAAGGATATAAGCTAGAACATTTCATTCAATAACTAACAGTGTAAGAGAAAAAAAGTTATATCAAATATAGCTGCGCTTTACATATTTATACACCATCCTTACCTCTTCACCCATTAAATGTTATTGTCAAACAAGTAAAAAAATTAAAATGTAAAGATTATGGTAAATGCTATACCTGAATTTATTTTTCACTAGGTGGTTTTAGATATGATTGCCTTGTCATTCATCCTTCACCAGCTTGTTCAGAAATAGAAGAGACTTCATCCAAAACCGATTGAAATAGAAAGACTCCTATTGAGTTCAGTGAGCATTGGATCTGACCTAAAACCCTGATCCAGTAAAGCACGCAAGCTTGTGGTTAAGTCCCATTGACTTTGGGTCAAGCTTTTGTGCTTACAACCAGCCCTGCCAAGGATAAATGGATAACTGAGATGAGTTCAAAGCTAAAGTTTTAAAAATAAAAGGACTGAAGATAAAACATTTACTACAGCCCTACTTCCCTAAGAAAATATTAAGTGCTCTTATAAATTGTAACCCAATCAACCCAGTGACTGCTTTGGGATCACATAACTATTTACAAATTGCATTGGAGTACATAAATACTCATACATAAAATTAAGGATGAATTTAAGTATTTGGACAATCAAGGTCTAAAGCAGGGGTGACCAACCCATGGCACCCATGACTTAAGTGGCATGAGAAGCTACTCTGTGTGATGCACAAGCTCAAGGATCTCAGTAAAAGGCAGCTCCAGAATGAAGTCAGTGGGGCTCATGGCTCTGACCTCATGAAGCAGAGCAAGGGCCAGTCCCTGCTGCAAGAGATGTCAGGTGTCACTGCTAGGAGTCAGGTTAACCTTTCCTTCACTCTCCAGCCATCACCAAGCTCAGGGCTTTTGCTCATCTTCTAAAATTGAGGCAGTTGCAAAGCCAAGGAAAGGTTAACCTGGCTTTTGCTGGTGACAACTCCTCACAGCTGGAGAACTGACCCCCCACATTTTATCTGGTATGCCTCTGAGGAGTATCAAAGCAGTACTTGGGGAGGGAGCAGAGCTTAGTTGTTGGCATACCTACCAAAAAGGTTGGTCTAAATTATTGCAAGTAAGTGGCTGGATTTTAAGGGTGTCCATAAGTTTTCTGCCAAGACCATCCAATATTATTTAACGTTGACAAATGAAGAAAACATCAGAAAAACATGCAGGAAAATATCACTATTCATGACACCACTTCGTTTTTTTGCTTAGTGCCTCCATTAATCTTTAAATGGAGAGTATTTTTTTGTTTTGTTTTGTTTTTAATTAAGGCCAAATTTGCAGGTAGGTGCTACAAAGGACAAAGGAATAATAAAAAATAAATAGAAAAAAATTGAAGAGATCTCCAAATAGCAAGCCAAAGAATAAATGTAGATAGAAAAGAAGCAGTAAAGAATTTAGGATAACAGCAGCCAACAATTTAACCTCATAGGAATTAAAAGTGGCAGTAACCATTAATTCAACTAGGAGAAAAACAGAATTTCCTATTTAAATTCTACTTCACTATCACAACACCAATAAGTAACTAAATAAATAATGGGGTTTTTTAATTGTTTCCTTTCTTGGCTCCACTCTCTCCCCCCAACCAACATCAGACATTATTCAAGTTATAACTTACATTTTATCATGTTGAAATTTATTCTAGAATTTAACATATAATTTAAAAGTATCTTTTTCTAAATTAAATTAACACTTTCTCTTCAGAACACCTCTTGAGAAAATGCTTTTTTATGTTCTCAAGCACAGAGAAAACAAGCATGCCCACAAAAATCCAAGCATAATTATTGTGCCTGTAAAATGACAATGTTTGCATGAAAATATTTGAACAAATATGTCTTGTATAATTACACAGCCTGTACATTTATACTCCAATTTACATGTGATACTTGAATATATGTGGAGGTACCCATAAAAACAAACTTGAAAATGAAGATCTTACGTTCATATTGTTAACTCCTTAGTCAAACTATTTCATGGGATCACCTGTGTAAGCAGTAGGGGTGTGCAAAGCAGGCCCTATTCGATTTGGATTCGGTCCAATTTGGGGACACTGATTTGATTTGTTGATTCGGATCACTGTCCCTGATTCAATTTGGCTGAATCTGAAGATTCGATGCTGATGGACATAGACACAGCTTTAAAAGTTTTTTATACATACCTTGAGGTAACAGTATGGCTCGTGATTGCTGTGATGCTATGGTGCATACAACATCCCACAGGAGTGCAAAGGGGCCCTCCACGTGCTCGGTGGTGAACCCGGAAGTGGACCAGAAGTAATTCCGGTCCACTTCTGGGTCTGCTAGGGAGCACACTGGGGGCCCCCCCTGTGCCTCCCTGGCTCAGCAATTGGGCACAGGGGGACCCCTGGTGCCCACTCACTCCAACCCAGGAGGCACCAGTCACCAATCCAGGGGATGCGGGGGGGAGGGGCCCTTGTGTGCTGCTCAGAGGACCCAGAAGTGGACTGGAAGTGCTTCTGGTCCACTTCTGGGTCTCCTATCAAGCACGTTGGGGAGCTCTCCAGGCTTCTGTGGGATACTCCATGAGCCCCAGCTTCTCAGCATTCATAAGCCTCTGTTACCTAGAGGTATGTAGAAAGACATTTAAAGCTGTCTGCATCTCTGAATCTCTCCAAATCGATTCAGAGGGTTCTGATTCGATTCAAAGAGATTAAAGGGTCCTCTGATTTGATTCGGATTCAGAGATTCAGCCACCGAGTTGGGCTGAATCTCCATCAAAACAAATCAGGGACTGAAGCTTCGCACAGCCCTAGTAAGCACCCTGCAATCTGGCTCTTAAAATTTGACAAGATTTTCAACAGAGGAAAGACTTGAAGCCTTGAATAATAAATCAACTAACATGATACACTGTGCATTTTTGTGAGAGTGGATAAGACTATGCAAATCTTTATGTTAATTAGATATTAATTGTTATTGTTTTTGTTTTAATGTATAGTTGCAATGTTGTTAATATTCAGAATTCAGGAATTAAGGTTCCTGTTCAACTTTAGTTTCAACCCTTTTGAAGATAGGTGTTATGATTTACCCCTCAGTTATATACTCATACAGTAGTTTTTCCCCTCTTGACCTCTTTTTCATGCTGTGAACAGAATAGGTGATGTTCACTTGATGAAAAGCTATTCAACAGTTTGTTTTATCTTCATTTTTCAATGTTTGGCCCTCAGGTTTATTTCTTATACACTCTTCAAGGCATAATCCAAAACCAGAATTATTAATTTTCTTAGTGGTTTTCTATGGTGCTCACTGCTATAATATCTTAATGATTCACAAACACTAATGCATTATTCTTCACAAATCTCTCGTGAGATGCCAAGATGGTAACACCACTATTTATCTGGTGTACATAGAAAGTAATGTCAGAAAAATCCACAAATTTTTAATGCCCAGTTTATGACACCTAGGACGTGATATGTTTTGGAGCAGTTAGCATTATATAATGTTCTATATATTTCAAGCATTTTCTAAAGATGTCACTTGCATGTGTAAGTACTCAACATATGGTCAGCCACAGTCTGACCCAAGTCTATATATTCGTTTATTTGATCTAGTAGGGTTGGAATGCTCTTGTGGTCCATTAAATGTCTCAGAGGCAAGGATTTTGGGGGATATCTTCTATTGGATCAACTATATAGTTGGGAGAGCTGTTAGACAAGCTTTCAGGCACCGAGTGCCCTTCTTGATCTGTAGTTTAAAGTGCCTACATATTTAATATGTCATTTTTACTAGTTTAATAGATTTCATAGACATTAGGGCTGGAAGGGACCTTGGAGGATCGTCAAGTCCAGCCCCCTGCCCCAGGGGTAGGAAGTCAGCTAGGGTCAAAGGATCCCAGCAAGATAAACATCCAAATGTTTCTTAAAAGAGTCCAGAGTAGGTGCTTGCACCACCTCTGGAGGGAGTCTAGTCCAGGCCCTTGGGGGCTCAAATGGTAAAGAAGTTTTTCCTTATGTCCAGCCTGAAATGGTCTTGGAGGAATTTTTGACCGTTTGACTTTGTCATCCCTTGGAGCACTCTGGTGAACAGGCGTTCCCCCAGATCCTGATGTACACCCATTATATACTTATTGGTAGCTGCCAGGTTCGCCCTGAGCATGCACTTTTCCAGGCTGAAGAGTCCCATGGCTCTCAGCCTCTCATCATAGTCCTGTTCTCCTCTGATCATACACATGGCTCTCCTCTGGACTCTCTCAAGTTTTTCCATGTCTTTTTAAATTGTGGAGCCCAGAATTGGATGCAGTACTCCAGCTGCATCCTTACCAAGGCTGAGTACAACGGGAGGATGATATCCTGGGAGAAGCATCTATGGATGCAAGCACAGTTTTGCTCACTTTACCAGCTGCGACATTGCATTGGTGGCTCATATTCATCTTGTGGTCAGTCATGACCCCCAAGTCCCTTTCAGCCATGGTGCTAGCAAGCGTAGCACTATCAAATCTATAAGCATGCTGCAGAGTTTGTTTGTTTTTTCCCCTGAAGGTGGAATATGTTGCATTTTTCAGTATTGAATGCCATCAGGTTTACATCTGGCCACTTTCTAAGCCTGTTGAGGTTAGCTTGGATCACCAGCTTATCCCCAGGTGTGGATACTTTAACGCAAAGTTTGGTGTCATTGGTGAACTTAGCCAGTCCGCTTTTGACACCAATGTCTAAATCATTAATAATGATGTTAAAGACTATGGGCTCAAGAATGGAGCCTTTGGGGACCCCACTGGTCACAGCACACCATGATGATTTATTTCCATCGATTACCATTCTCTGGGTCCAATCTCCAAGCCAATTCCCCAACCATTGGACTGTGATGTAGCTGAGGCTGCAGTTGGCCCATTTTTCCATGAGGAGATCATGGGACACCAGTTCTAAGGCTTTTTTAAAGTCAAAATATATGACACCAATCTCTTCTCCCTTGTCCGTGTGATATGTCACTTGGTCATAGGAGAAGATGAGATTGGTCAGGCATGACCTACCCACAACAAACCCATGCTGGCTGTCCCTCAGGATGTTGCCTTCAGCCAGTTTGTCTAGAATGGTCTCTTTGAGAATTTTTTCCAAGATTTTCCCCATGATAGAGGTGAGGCTGATAGGCCTGTAGTTTCCTGGATCTACCTTCCTCCCTTTCTTGAAGATAGGCACCACATTGGCCTTCTTCCAATATTTGGGCACGTCACCTAAGTGCCATGAGTTCTCAAAGTTCCATGCTAGTGGCTGAGCTATGATGTCTGGAACTCCTTAAGTACCCTGGCATGTAAACTGTCTGGGCCAGCTGACTTGAAGGTGTCCAGCCTCTCAGGGTGTTCCTTTACATGGTCCACAATGATGTAGGGTAACAATTCTCCCTTACCCTGGGCATCCTGTACTGTATTGAGCACGGCGGTCCCTTGAGGCTGGTGCAAGCCCAACGCAAAATACCCATTAAGCAGGTTGGCTTTTTCCTGGGTGTCAGTTGTCAGTTGTCCCATTTGGTTTAGCAGGGTTCCAGAGCTACTCTTGTTTTTCTTCTGGCTCCCCACATATCTAAAAAAGGACTTTTTCTTGTCCTTGATATGTGTAACCAGTTGGAGTTTGGTCACAGCCTTGACTTTCCTGGTTCACTCCTACAGGTTTGTACCAGTGAAGAATACTCCTCCTTTGAGGTGATTCCAGTCATCCATCCTTTATGGGTCTTTCTTTTTAGATGCAAGAGGTTCACAAGTTCCCTGCAGAGCCAAGCGGGTTGCTTTGCCCTTTTTCTACCTTTCCTCTGAGATGGGATAGACATTGCTTGTGCTTTCAGGATCACTCCCTTAAGGAGCAACCACTCATTCTGAACTTCCCTACCCTTCACATCGTGGTCCCTTAGGGCCTCACCAACAAACATCCTGAGCTTGTGGAAGTCAGCTTTCCTGAAATCGAGGACTTCTGCATTGCTGACTGGCTTGCCAGCTTTGCAGTGGATAGTGAAAGTGATCAACTCGTGGTCACTGTCTCCCAGCTTCCCTTTGATCATTAAGTTGCTGACTAGATCATTCCCCTTTGGCAGTACCAAGTCAAGCAATGCTTTGCCTCTTGTCAGTCCACAGACTTGTTGAATCAGGTAGAGCTCATACAAACATGTGAGGAAGCTTTGTGACTATTCAGATTTGGCCGAGTGCTCTTCCCATGAGATGTCCGGATAGTTGAAGTCTCCCATGACAACAATGCAGCAAGAGCGTGCAGCCTCAGCCAGTTCCTGGTCAAGCTCTTGTTCCTGATTATGAGGTCTGTAGTAGACTCTTACTATTGTGTCCCCTGTCCCATGTTACCCATGTATTTTAACCCAGAGGGTCTTCAGTCATCCACCCTTGGTGCCAATGTCAGTTTGCAGGGATGTGTAGCTTTCCTTGACATAGAGACTTACTCCCCTGCCCCTTTTATCTGCATGATCTCTCCTGTACAGGGTATAGCCATCTATACCTGTGGCCCAGTCATAGGTAGAGTCCCACCAGGTCTCTGTTATGAGATCATAGTCATCACTGTTTAGCAAGAGAACCTTTTTGTTCCAAAGGTTCCTGGCACTGATGTACAAGCACGTAAGTGTCCCATTGGAGGTCCTAGTCTTCCTTGCATTCCCAGGAGGACATTGAGGGGTAGATTCCCAAGTTTAGCCTGCTGGTTTTACAAAAGTGGCCCAGTGGGCTTGCTGTGGTGGTAATCCCCCCATCCTCCAGCGGGCTTACTTTAAAGCCCAATCGAGCAGGTCAGCCATTCTGGCTGAGAAGAGTTTCCTTCCCAGTAAAGTGAGGTGGAAGCAATCTCTTCCCAGCAGACCACTGCCTCTCTCACCAAAGAGTGGACTGTGATCATGGAAGCCGAAGCCTTCATGATAACACCAGCGTCACAGTCTTTGGTTGACTACCTCAATCCTCCTCTGCCTCCTCAGCCCATAACCTGAAACCGGGAGGATCAAGGAAAACACCACCTGTATCCCCAGCTCCCTAAGCCCTGCTCCCAAAGCTCTGTAGCATCTCATGACCCAGCTGGGATTGCTCCGAGCTGTGTCATTCATGTCCACATGGATAAAGAGCATAGGGTACTGGTTGGTGGGCCGGATGAACTTTGGAATCCTCTCTACTATGTTCTGGATACAGGCTCCCAGAGGCAGTAGACCTCCCAGGCTAAGGGGTCAGGGTGGCAGATCACACCCTCAGTCCCCCTCAATGACCACCCTAATGTGGCCTTATGGAGAGCAGGGATGGTAGCTGTGAATGGCTCTCCCTTGCCTGCAGGAGCTGTCAGCTCTGCAGGTTCTACTGGGGCTGCAGGAGGCTCATACCTGTTGCAAAGCTCCAGAGGGAAGGGGATCCTGGTGCAATGGGCCTTAGGGCTGTTGACGACCTTGGTCCCACGCCCTGACTGGACATTGTTGGGGATCCTCAAGTCCTCCCTTGTCCTGGAAGGTGACCTTGGTCTACCTTTAGCCTCCAGGGGGTGAAGGACTCCTACTGGCAGGAGTCTATCTCCTGCTCACCATCCCCGATGGCACGCAGTCTCTGGACTGCAGCCTGGAGCTCCTCTATCTGGCAAACCAAAGTGGAGCAAACCTCACAAGGGGAGGTGGCCATGATCCTGGTCCCATGTGCTTGGAATTGTGCTAGGCAGCCCCCGCAGCTGAGACCCAGAGGCTCCATCTGTGTGGAGCCCAGTACCAGGGGTTCTGTCTGGGTGGAGACCTCAGAAGTGCCAGAGGGGGAGGTCTCAGACTCTGAGGGGATCCTCAGGGTGTGGTGTGTGGCCATCCACATTGTGCCACTGGTAGTCTGGCTATTGCTGTGACTAGCTACCCTATGGCAGGGCCTTGGGACTTCCCGCTTGCCCTCCTGTGTAAACTCACAATCTAACTCATGCACTGGGCCTAGAAGCATGCTTGTTTGTGCATCCTGTTCATGAGGCTCTGATCACATGGCTCCCTGGGGGACTGAGTGAAGTAGGAGCCAGGGAGGGGCATGTCCCTTCTCAGCTCCACTCAGCTGCCCCACAGCTGACTGAGTCTGGGTCCCTCCCTCCCCCACCATGGGCCCCACCTACCTCTGGATGCACTGACAGTCTGGGTCAAGGTCCTGCTGGGAGGTCCCTGGGCTCAATGGGGTCACGACTGGATTCTGCCCATGTGCACCGGAGCCGGGGACAAACTGCCAAGTTAAGTTCAGTTTGCCTGGTTCAGTTTGTCTTTTATTCAAGAAACCTTTTTAAGTACATGCTAATTTTTTATCAGGTAAACATTGTCCATTAACCTGGTTAACTGGAAGGAAGATCTCATGAGGCACAACAGCAATATGGAGCCAACAGAAATGCCTTTGTGTCCTTCCCTTCTCATCTACACTTCCACCAATCCTCTTCTCATAGCAGCTATAGAGACTACAGGACCCATAAATAGAGTGATGAAGAGAATTTATCCAACCATATAGATTGTAAGCTATTTATGGCCATCTTTTGCCAATGTATTCAGGCCTCTAATACCGAAATATAATAAATAATGGTAACGTATGAATACAGGACAACTACTAATAATTATTTGTGAAGGAACAATTTTCAAGGAGGGATATTATTTTTCTTATCAAATCCAGAGATTGCTGAATATGAAGCCTATTTTGAAAAAAAGAAAAAATAATCTTAGAAGGTCAAGATTTTTAACATTAGGTTAAATAAAGGAGTCAGGTGGTCCAATATTGATTAACATGAAAATAATAGACAATCAAAAAAGTGACAAGTGTTAGATGAGAAGTGGCAAAATTACATGTGCAAGATTTCATTCATGTTTCTGATGCTATTATCTACAGCAAAATAGAATTTAATTAAATCTACTGAAATGCTAATATGTGGATATAAGAGAATTTTAAAGGGAGTGCATATAAACCTGTTAAACATTATAACTGTTTGTCCCCTACTGCTGTACCATATTAATGGTATGCTAATTCCTGCTGCAAGACAGAGGCTTGTAAAATACAAATTAAAAAAGCATGATCAGCAGAATAAGAGGCAAACATTTTCATACTTGGATGCCTACCCTCATTTGTATTTAGGTATCTTTGTAAATTATCTGGTTTTCAGGACTGTGGAAAATACGTCTGTTCTGTTTTCAGTAGGAGATAGAGATTTGCTCAGTATCTCTAAAAATCAGGCCACTTGGAATAGATTTAGGCAGCTAACTGGGGCATAATACCTCCTAGCTGAAGTCAGCAGAAATGTGTAAACAGCAAAGAGTAGGAGTGTGAAGAAAGTGTTCGACATGTGACTGGATGTTAGCAAAAATGTGTTGTAAATTGGTCAAAATGACTGAGCTATTTTTGTTTTTAACATGTTTTCTGAAAGCTTGGATGACCTCACTATCATATTATAGCATACTGCATGAGAAGTGCTGTAGACTTTAGTGTGACTACTTATGTGAAGAAATGTACTCCATTGTAACTGTTGTGTGTTACAGTCCAATACGAAGCAGGGAACTACTGGATATGTGGTATGAAGATAGGCAAGATAACATGAGCTAGAAACCAATTAAAACCAAATATATAAATGAGTATAAAAAGAGTGTCTTAGCTTATAGTCTTTGTTCTTAATCTTTTAGTAGCATATAAATGAGGTAAAAGAATGGTAGTGAGAATGAACTACTACTATGCTTGAATTCAAATCAAGATTAATAGAGAATTTCTATCAAAATACATTTTCTGCTGATAGGTGCTAAGAAAAGCCTGAAACCAACTCTGATAAAGTTTGCATAGTTGAAACAGCAGTGGATATTACTGTTATTTTACATATGTAATGTACAGCTAAATACAGGATTATTGCTGAATCTTAAATATTAAAGTATTTCTGTGGATTTGATTCTCTACTTGATGATATTTATTACCATAGAAGGTCTCATGTTTTCAGTAATTATTAAAGTGCATTTTCTTCCACTTTAGACTAAGCCTTGCAACATCCTTGATAATTATGTCTTTTTCAAGTTTTCACTTGAGCAAACTAAAGATTTTTTCCTTGTCAGATTCCAATATTGTCACTGACTAAAACATACTCTACTAAAGCATGCCGTACTTCATCATTTTCTTTATATAGGGCTTAGAGCAATTTAGCTGTTCTTGCTTCTGTCTTGTTTCTGGTGTTCTATGTTCGCTTTTATTTGATCCTTCTTATCCACTCACATTAGATGATTACACAATTTCTAACTTTGATCTATGTAAGCTACAATTGGGGCTGAAATGCTTGATGTTAACATTCATTTTCTTCTGAGACAGCGTTCTCTAAGATCTGTTTGTCCAATTTTTTTGAAAGGATGACTTATATGTGTACACTAAAATGGCAAAGTGAATATCCTAATGGACTAAAAAATGTGAGTAATACCTGCAAAGACATATGACATATGACCCATCAAGAGAACTTGTTCTAAGGTCTCTGTGGCCTACACACTAACACAAGATCTGCTATTATCCTGCCCCACATTAGTAACCACTTCCTCCCTACCCATCCCCTCCCCCTCCACAAACGCTCCACAGCTTCTCTATTTCAAAGAGTCCTGTAATACACTTATGAATTGTTTTCCAAGCATCGCTGGTTCTCCAGTTCTAATCCTGTTTGAATTTGGCACAAAAAGGCTTGAGCAGGAGATGAACCTGAAATATCCTGTTTTTTATCTGGCAAGGCTGCTGTGAAAGTGCTGTCAAAGACTAGGACAACTTGGCTAACAGATCTCTATCCATGAAGGCTAAGATTAAAAGTCTATCCTGACTTCAAGGTACACTGTTATTTAGTGCTTGGAGGCCTGAGGGGGTGCTCCCTTAAAGGAAAGCAGCGATATCCAGAACCCCTCCCCACAACTTCCAAAACAAGGTCCTTTTTTTGTAGCCTACTATGGAAGAAGCACCACCTGTTAAACCTGCGGTCTGTAAATAAAAGTGTATGTAGAAACTCTGAGTGTAAATAATGCATCCAGTAAAACTATCCACCTGATACTAATACATTATCTTATCTTTTGTAATGCATTATAAAACTTTAAGATTAATTTTGATGCCACTAAACTGACCACAGGAAGTACAAAGGATAATCAAGATATATTTACATAAGCCTAACGTTTACAATTTTTTTTCAGATGCTTTTCTCTTCTTCCTAATCATCTGTATTACCATGAAAAATAAATCATTGTATTAACTGCCCTTGCAAAAATCCACAAGAACAGATAGTGTGGACACAATTTAACTGGAAATTGACACCAAAAATATATTATCTGCAGTGAACTAATAAAGCAATTCTGACAACTATAACCCACTCCAGTTCATTAGCATATCCCTTTTGGGTACTTTGACCTTGTTCCTGCCATTGCAAAAGCTACACACCTGCAGGCTATCTTTAGAAAGTCTGCAGGTCTTTCATTTTGTAGAGAAAGTTGTTCTGCAGTTAAGCAGTCTAGATAGAGGCATGGATTCAAAATGGGAGGCAGAAAAATTTATTTCCAGGAACAGGAGCAATCAAAAGTTCAGACAATATAGATTAGCTCAAATCACTCCTTTTTCTCACTTGACTGATCCCACCTGCTATCAATGATTTTCTGCTGTTAAGTATTGAATGTCAGATTCCCCAGTAGAGACTGAACTGCTTCCAAAAATCCTAAAGGAACAGCACTCCGATTCTGATGTCAGATACCAGAATTTGAAAAAAAAGTGCAATCACTATGTCTAAGTTTTGAGTCAATAAAGGCACAAAACATGACCCCAGGGATATGAGGATCGGGAAGAATATTCACTTCCCTACTCTATACATAAATATATACATTTTAATATAAAGAAAACAAACTGGTGACTTTGTTCTTGTAAAAGATTCTGCATCTTATGAAAAGAACAAGGTAATCAAGAACTAGAAGAAATATTATCTGAATAAATGGAGTAAAGCTGGTGATACTGACTTATGAAAGAAGCAAGAGGGCATTTATCTCTTCTGGTTATTATACTTAAGTAGATTAGCAGGAGTTAATACTTCTAGTTAGTAGTGCAAAGTATGTGAATTTCATACCTTGTGACTGTGACACAAAGGCCTAGATCCATATACAATTCCAGCGAAGTCACTGTAAACGTCTAGTCAAAGGAAGAGGCAGCATCAGCCCAAAAGATTTCTAATGGAAGGTTTCTGGATCTGCCTTACTTGGCTTCTATTTTCACAACAGATCAACATGGCTCACACTCTTCTCCCACACCAGTTTTTAGCCTGCATGCTCTTCCTCTTACAGGAAAAGATTCATAGAAAACTCTATCAGTAAAATCTTGCACTTGTTTTAAAGGAGCATTTCCCATCTTGTTAGTCTTCTGTATAAATGAAAAAAAAAAATGGACAGTGATCCTCAGCTAGGAGCCATTAAACCCTTCTAAAGGGCCATGGGTACCACATAATATTAACACTGCTAGTGCCAATGCCTTCCAATGGGTGTCCTGGGTGGATATATGACCTATGGACTCTTGTCTGGCTGCTACTCCACTCAATGTTCAGTGGCAGCTGGGGTCTCTAGGCTCCTTCTTTCTCCTACAACTTTTGGTTCCTACCTCTGCTCTGGGAAGCTGTGCGGTTTAGCAGGAGGTAGCCAAGATGCCCAGGTTATGTATGCAGTGGGGAAGGGTCCTGGGCTGCATACACTACACATTCTACAAGGAAGGGAGTCAGACAGGAGCCCAAAATAATTATAGCGTGCGCGCGCGCGCGTGCACACACACACACACACACTTACTTCACAATAGCCATTTTTCTATTTTTGGCAAACTTTACTGTTGTGTATATAGTAAACTTTCATAATGTATGCAGGTTCCTAACCTTTTCTAGAATAAATAGCTTTTTAAATAGTAGCATATGATATATAGCCATTAATTATGTGCCAAAAATATTTCGTTGAGAGAGGTCTATAAGAGGTAACATTTCAAATGGCAGATAAGAGAAATTGATTTCAAGTGTATTCACTTTTGATTTAACTTACCAAATAATCAAAGGACAAAGTTAAATACAATTTTATGAAGTAACCAGCAGAAAGAGTAATTATTATAACACACTTTAGCATAACTACATAACCGTGTCAAAATAAAATATAGAATATTTCAGTCTTTATGATCATGAAGAAGTTCATCCTAATTGATAGTACTTTGAACTGTAAAATGTTAATACTGATAAGTGTTCTGTCTTATAATGACCAAATATATATGTGCTACTAATAGCTTAAGAACACTTCGGCTTTTCAAGACTGTTCAGAGTGGACATAGGAAGGAATTGTTCTTACAGATTCTTTCATAAAATGCTTCCCAATGAGCTTTATGATTAATTTAATATTAAAAGTAGTGAGGCAAATTAAACAATAATAATGTGAATATGATTTTTAAATAATTAATTTTACTGCCCTATTGACTCTTGCAGATATTAATTTTAAATATAAGGTGTAATTATCTATTATAGTCCAATTTATTTACTTTATATATAGTCAATTTTGAACTTTTTCAAGGAAAAAACATACTTCTTTGTACATGCTTTACTTTTCTTTTTATGCTATCTCAATAATATTTATTAGGGCTCTGCAAAGCTTTGGTCCTTGATTTAATTTGGCAGAGATTCAGCCCGATTCAGTGGCTGAATCTCGGAATCCGAGTTGAATCAGAGGACCTTTTAATCTCTCCAAATCAAATCAGAACCCTCCAAATCAATTCGGACAGATTCGGCAATTTGGACATAGAGACAGCTTTAAATGTTTTTTCTATGTACCTCTAGGTAGCAGGGGCTTGTGAGTGCTGTGATTCCATGATGGGGTGCATGGAATGTCCCACAGCAGTGTGGGAGGTTCCCTAGTGCGCTCATCTGCAGACCTGGAAGTGGCAGTGAACCAGAAGTACTTCTGGTCCACTTCCAGGTTCACTGGGGAGCATGCTGGGGCCTCCCTTGCATGTGCCCCCAGTTCAGTGACTGGTACCTCCTGGGTCTGAGGGGTGCACCTGGGGTCTCCCTGTGGCCAATTGCCAAGCCAGGGAGGAGTGGGGGGGGGGGCAGCACAGTCCCTGGCAGACCCAGAAGTACTTCCGGGTTCACTGCCAAGCATGTGGAGGGCCACCCCACACTCCTGTGGGATGCTATGCTTTTTTTGGAAAGCAAAAGGCAATAAAGACAGACACATCTCTGGTGTTGATTTTGCTATCAAGCCCAAGATTGTTATTCAGATGACACAATGTCTGGCTGGAGTGTCTTATGACTTCATGTTCAACTGACTAAGAGACAACATACAACAGTCATCAGAATGTATGTGCTAACCCTTGATGCAGATGATAAAATCAAAAAATTATAGTCTAAACTTGTCCAAGTCCTGTCAACGATCATGATAAAAGTCAAATTAATCTTCTTGGAAATTTCAATGCTAGGGTGGGTGGGGACTTTGAGCTATGGAAAGGAACACCTGAAAAGGAAGGACTGCAAAAAGTTAATTCAAATGGAAATCTTGTCCTGCACAAGTGTTCAGAACATGATCTCATCATCATAAACTCCTTATTCTAACAAAGCAAAAAAATGTAAGACATCATAGATGCACCCCCACTGAAAACAGTGACTCCTGATTGACTATATCATAGTGTATGCCCAGGAACATTGCAATTTCTGTATCACCAGGTGCCCAGCTGGAGGCCTCCCCAGGGATAAGGTGATGATGCTGGTAGCCAGTGGTGTCATGTCCAGCCACCACTTGTTTCTGGCCCTAAGGCTGTGCAACTGGTGAGGCAGGCAATGGCCAGGGCTCCCTGAGCTGTTGTTGGAAACTTCAGCCATGGAGCTGGGTGGAACAGGGCACTGCACACCTGAAGGTCCTTCCTTCAGTGACATGTCACTGGGGGTGCCAGGCCAAGGTGGGGGCTAAGACAAGCTGTGTGTGCTGGTGTAACTTGCATGGTTGTGGCTTGGGTCCTGGGGCACCAGAATGTTGGTCAGTTGCCACATAAAGGGCATGGTCTTGTGATCATGGCTGTACTAATGACTGCAGTCAGTCACAGTGACCCACTGTGCCTGCAAGACCTTGACCTTTATGTGGCACTGCTGAGCTGACAGGTCGTGCCCTCGCTCTTACTGCCAGCCTGACAGGGCCTCATAAATGTGGGTGTTGGACCACCCCCCACTTAAACTGGCATAGCATCTTCTCCTCCACCATGCCCCACAGCATCACAAGGTCCTGGTATCCTCCTGGCTCCAGTTGGGGGCCCGGAGAGAGGGTACAGGTATGCAGACATGTGTGGTCACAGGCCTGGGTGGGGAGAACAATGCCATGCTGGATCCCACACTAGCTGTCTGGGCATCCATGCAGCTGTCCTGGTGTGCTGGCCCTGAGCAGCTGCTTACTCTTCCCAAGCAGATACTTCTTCTTTCCTGGTACATGTTAAGTCAGAGGACTAAACAGCAGTATCTTGGTGGGATTTTCTCAGTTCCAGATGACACACTATAAAAATGATCTTTACTAGCAGTGTTGGAGCTTGGGCTCTTTCATGTGAGGAACTGGTCTAGCTGAACACAGGACATCATTTTGTAGTCCTAAATGGGTGAAGAGGCATTTGTGAGCAGTGACCCCATTACCAATAGACATGATCTACATTTCCCATTGCACAAAATCAGTGAAGTCACTCATACCTGTAGAGATAAAAGTTATAACTTAGAAACACTCCCTAATTTAGAAAAGTTGAGAGTTGGGAGATAATCCCTCAGTTTGGTGGTAGCTGTTAGTTAGAGAGAGACCAAGATTGTAGTCAACAAAACTATTCAAGTTTGTCTTGATGCTTAAGGTCCATCTACCCTAGACAACCAGCTTCACCATCTCTTTAACCAATTATTTCCCCATGTACTGGCTTTCTGGGTAGATTGAGACATACACCATTGTAACAACATGAACACGTTTAAAAATATATTACAATAAAACCCCAGGTCCATGACAGCCACTTATACACATGCACTAATGATGAGCTAGGTGGGTATTTTTAAGTTAAACTGAAAGTATGTGGATGTTATGTAGATCCAAAAAAGTCAGATTATATGAATTCACCATAATTTAGGAACTGTATGGCATTTTGAGAGACTTAGAAGCTTTATCAGTGCACACATTTTAAAAGTTTTTCTTAGTCCCTGTATAAGTTCATAAACCTCAGTGTTTGTATAGCTTTCTAAATACAAAATTGAACCTGGGAGCATTATCCCCCAATGGACATTTTCAACTGGAATGCAGATTATTGAAACTGGTTTATCTGCATTACTTTTCCATTTCATTCATAAATATAGATTGCCTTGAGTATTTTAGAGGCTTCAGAGGGGTTGGGAGTTCAATTGTTGGGGAACAAATACATAGGCCGTAAGAAATATCATATTTACCTAAATCCCAGATGACTTTGAATTTAAGATGACCCCTCAATAATTACATCCTATACATGGAAAACTATAAATGTGTTATAATTTTACATATGTAGAATCAAATTATTGGAGGCTTGTTTTGAAATGTCCCCCCTTCCCACTGTTGAGGTGGATAAAGTAGCAGCAAAGGGAAAGCAATGGGGAAAACAGTGGCATAAAGGCAGGCAACCTGCCTCCTGCCATTGGCCCCCTCCAAGGCCTGTGTCCCCTGGCACTTGTTTCCCTGCCTCTTGTACCCCTGACACCCGTCTCTTCCACTTGCTGTCCATGATGCTTGTCCTCCCCAGATACTTTCCCCCTTGCTTCCCCAACAGTCTGATTCCCCCAGAGCTCCCTGGTCACTTATCCCCCCCCCCCCCTTTCCTAATTCCCCACTGTACCCTGTGCAGACGCTTTATCTCTGGCTTTAGCCCAGGGCACTGAGCACACAGTGACACCATCCCCTGCCCAACCAGGCACCAATGGTGGTGGCAGCAACTTCAGCCCTGGCCCTTGCCCTAGGTCAGAGACATATATGGAGCCACAGCAGCTTCACAACCAGCTCTCTTCCTACCACTACCTCTCAAGTGGTCTTCCCTTGGTCAGGGTCAGAGCAAAATCTGGAGGCAAAGCAGTATGTGCCCCAGCTGGTACTCAAATCCCAGATGAGATTTATTTTTCCCCATGTTGAATTTGGGGAAAAAACCTTGCCTTGGATTTGAGTAAATATGGTCTGAAGGCAGACAATGAAATGGATTTTCTATCTGAACAAATAATTGAGGTTAAATTTTCCAGCATTTGCCACCTCCATTGCACATGTCTTTTAGCCTGTATCTTAACTTAATTTGCATTCTTTAATAAGTATTCACACCATGCACAGATTTTTGTCTCTGCTTTGCCAAATCTGGCATTAAGCCTCATTCATATCAGTTGATAGATACTTTTCTTCAATTTAATTTAGCAGACTTTGAATCAGATCCTTAGTTATAAACACTGTGTTCCTCTGAATATATAAAGCAATGATTTCAAAAGAGTTCCAATATATGTTGAAGCCAGCATATGGGTTCTTACAATTATTTTCATATTGTCTTTTTCATTAGCATCTTTTCCTTTTTTTAATCATGGCATTATGAAAATAGTTCTAGCTATCAAACCATATAAAAGATTTTTGTCTTTATCCTGTGCATCATATAAAGGTATGTGACAACATAATGAATTCTAATTCAATGTTTGTAGGAGGCTAATATGTACTTTTCAGTGTTAAGTGCTTATTTCTGAAATTGCCCAGGACTTTATAAACTCTTTAGCAATTAAAAAACTGAACTTCAAATTAATGTTTCTCTCTCTCAGGGTAAGGATAATACAGAATAGTTAAGTGTCATCAATACAGTCTAGCAAGAAACATTCTATTCATAAAATTATGCTTACTGAGGTTTGAAAAATGACTGATCATCCTTGATCTTGAAAGCAAAGTCATCTATTAATATATTCAAAAAGCCAGATTAGACTATGGGTTTCACATGAAACAGCAATGTTACTGAAAAAATAACAAAGTATTCTCCTTGCTTTCTTTATCAATCTTTTATTTGGCTTCTATGGCATTCATGCTTTAAGAAAGGGGATGCATATGGAAATGGATGTCAGACTTGAGTTAAAAGAATACAAGTCAGTTTTAGTTTATTTCCCTTTTTTTTTCTGGGAATGTGATCAAGATCCTCAAATCCATATAGTATCTTAGAAGACCAAAAATCTAGTAAGGGTGAAATGACCTAGAATCTTATTTGGAAAAAGTAGACATCTCTCTGAGTTTTTTCTTTATTTAGCAGTTCATCTGCTTTCCCCACCCTCCCTCCTGCATGCTTTTTTAATGATGCATGTGCTGTGAAGTGATGAAATTGCTGACTTAGGTGATGACAGCCCAAACAATGATTGCTGTCAGAGAAAGAATACCTTTTATCTATAAACTTTTGAAATATTAAAGCACAGTCAACCAATAGATTTTCTTTAGTAGATTGTGTTCATTTTTTGGTTCAATTTTTTAAAGGTCTTCCAATTATCTTTGTTTTTAGCTCCATTTTCTTTGTACAAAGGAAACCCAAAGTGTGTGTGTTTGTCACAATCCTATCGTTCTGATGGAGGATTTCTTCTCTGTTATATGTAAAAAAAAAACAAAAAAAAAAACAACTTTGAATTTGAACTTTCATGATGATAGACAATATGCTCCTTGTCCTTTTGCATAATGGGTAACCAATGCTGTAACTGAAAATCCGGATGAAAGGGGATGAAAAGAACTTCATCTATGATATAAAGTTGTATGTATCTGTATTTCCGTACGACAAAACAAGCAAATCAAACAAAAAAAGAAAAGAACTAAGAAAGATTGACAGCATAAAACAGAAAACAATATGGAAAAAAACACCTGGGATAGATTTCTTTCTTCCTTCCCTGTGTATTCATAGAGCAAGTTTTAGTTATGCAATAAGGGTACTGAACATCTGGCATAGGAATAATCTATCTATGATATGCTGATAACCCACAGTACAGAGCCAGGAGAGTACCCTCCAAATTGATTTATTTCTTGCTTGCTCTCCTATGGGCACTCTGACTCCTACTTTTCTTTCTGCTCAGCTGCTGTTGTCAGCAGTCCCTCAGTATTGAGGATGATGTCTGTCAGGCTTGATGGGTCCCCAGGTGACGGAGGACCCTGATTCTGGATACATACATTAATTTGGCAATGTGGGCATGTTGTTGTGTGGGGGAGTGGGATTCACAGCCCTGGGTTAGTCTCCTTCTCCTTCCTCCACCGCCATTCTGCCTCAGTATCAAGTCATTGGGCCCCAAAGTGGTGCATGCCTTGGTGGACCAGATAGCATAACACCGAACGGTCAGCAGCTTGCTCCTTCTCCTTTCTGCTCAATATTAAAGCTTCAACAGGAAAGATTAAGGATGCATTCAGTCTTGCCTAAATCCTAATCTGGGGTTTGTGATACATTTATAAAAATGTGGGAGATGATCAGTGAATACAAGCTCTGTAGGTGCAGAGGCTGCCAACTAAGAAAATGGGAGAGCTACGTAGCTCCCCACATAGGAAGGTATCACCCTCACAAAGCAAGAAGCCATTTACCTAAGGGAATTTTACTATTTTTTGAGACAACTTTCCTTTTCTTTGAATAATTTTTCCCTTATCTATTCTTCATGGGGTAGTTTTAGGAACATTGTGCCAGTTACACTGACAGCTAGATTCTGAATATTTGGAAATATTTATAGACTACATTCAGTACTATTTAGTGTGAACAAAAGTATCTCTATCAAGTTCCCACATTCTATAACTTTGATTGACCTTAGGTTTAGGTGGCTCAAAATAAGCTGCCTAACCCGAGTCATACCCTAAGTTGGGTTCTGCTATATGCAGGAGTTCATCAGCCAAAGGTAGGGCTAGAATGAGTGGCTAGGCTTGTCCATCCTGAGGACTATGTTGGGAACACATGAGGCACATCCAAACATGCAAGCACGTGCACTTGCAGCAGCTCAAATAGAAGCAGTGCAAAATTGAGCCAGGGCTTTTTGCCTCAGCACACATGCTTGAATATGCACTTTGTTGTGGAGCAAATTGTGCTACTTGGGGCAAAATAACCCTGCCTGGCTCCACCCAGCTCTGCAGCCAGGGGGAGCTAGAGCCTGGGGCCAGAACCTGTCCTGTCCCCAGTAGTATAAAAAGCTGCCCTGTCCTGGCCCCATCAGTACAAAAAGCTGACCTAGCAAGTAGCTCAGGGCTACTTGCTCTCAGGAGCTTCTGGGTCCCAGCCAATTGGTGCCTGTGGACACTACCTATTGTGCCAACTGGACTGCTGACACAGCCCTGAGAGTTCCCTGCACCCTTTGTCCACTGCAGCAGTCTGGCAGTGGGGGCTGCTGCCTAGCTGTGACCTGCTGTGCAGCTGACAGACCTGGATGGGGACTGCAGAGCCTGTAGAGGCATCTGCCCCTCTGGGCCAGCTGCCAGTGGGTTCATAGATGTTAGGGCCGGAAGGGACCTCAATAGATCATCGAGTCTGACCCCCTGCATAAGCAGGAAAGAGTGCTGGGTCTAGATGACCCCAGCTAGATGCTTATCTAACCTCCTCTTGAAGACCCCCAGGGTAGGAGAAAGCATCACCTCCCTGGGGAGCCCGTTCCAGACCTTGGCCACTCTAACTGTGAAGAAGTTCTTCCTAATGTCCAGTCTAAATCTGCTCTCTGCTAGCTTGTGGCCATTATTTCTTGTAACCCCCGGGGACACCTTGGTGAATAAAACCTCACCAATTCCCTTCTGTGCCCCCGTGATGAACTTATAGGCAGCCACAAGGTCGCCTCTCAACCTATAGGTTACTGCCCAGTAAATGCACCCACTGTAATGGTATTTACTGCTGTAATCCACCTTAGGACAGCAGATTGCATGTTAATTGGCATGTCTACACAAGCAAATGTTGCAGGGTGGGTTCATTTTAGAGTAAATTACTTAAAGAGTAAAACAATGCTGGTCAGGCATATGCATGTACAGGGATTCCGGAACAGATTTGCTGTGCCCCTTCAGCCCTGCACCGCTGCCCCTGAACTGGCAGGGAGCATAGAGTCAGGAGACAGTTGTCTCCTGGTAGGGGCTGAAAGATTGCTCTCTGACCTCGGGATTTGCCTGCTGCCTGAGTGGGTTGTGGTGGTGGAGCCTGAGTGGGGAAAATGTCACCCTGCCACAGCACCAGGAAGCGTCTTGCCCTGCCCCTCACTCAGGGGCAGAGGGCTTGGTAAGAGCTGCATGGGAGGGGCAAGTCCCAGCTCCCTGCCTTGATCTGCCAATGGAGCAGCTAGCAGTGAGCCCCTACCTGGAAAGGGATTCCCCACTTAGCCTTGGGGCCTCATTGCTTGCTGCCCCTCCAGTAGATCAGGGAAGGGGATGGGACCTGCCCCCCCTCTGCAGCTCTTTCCAAGCCCTGTGCCTTGATCGCCTTGATCGCCTGATTGTGGCACAGGGCTAGGAAAAATCTGTGGGGATGGACCTGCCCATGACCAAGACAGTTCCTGGCCAGCCCCAGGCTGCCTAGGAAAGTCTGCACGTGCAGACTGGAGCTGGCTGGGGACTGCCCAAGTCCCTAGCCACATCGTGGCTGCGTGTGCAGACTTCCCTATGCAGACTAGGACTGGCTGGGAACAATCATGGTCAAAGGCAGCCAACTCCTGGCTGGGTGAGGAATTCTCCCTAATTGCAGAGCTGGGGCTGGATGTCAGCACACTCTGTTTTAAGAGGCTACAACCCCTTCCTGGTCAGAATATGGCAGGCCTGTGGCACTGTCAATTTTTGGTCTAGAATCACTGTACTCCAAACCACTCAGATGGAGTGTTCTTGCCTACCACAACTTGCTGTTATCACATAAATTCTTGGGAGCGGGAAGAAATGGACTGATGGTAATACTAGTAACTGTAGGCCAATCTTCTCATGGGGCTCCAAACTCCCCTTTACCCTACCCTAAACACATCAAATGTGTCCAGCAGGAATGGTCGGTGCCTTTGCCTGTCCTCAATTTCTGTGGATTCTGCAAAGCTCTTAGTTTGGGAGCAAGATGATTATGAAGGCACATCTACACACAAAACTCTCAATAATGGCTGCTCTTTGGGTGCGGCCTCAATCCCAGATAAAGAAAAAAAAAATATAACAGACTAACGAAACACAGTCCACGGCCTCCTGCTGCTGTGAGGATGATGTTCCCGTCCCTCTTTTACTCTCCAGTTCTCCTCCCCTTTGATGCAGTCTAGTAGGGATTATAACTGAGTCCTCTGATACAGCCCAAGGAGGAAAATCTCCTTACTTAAAAATGGGTATAAAAATACTTAATTAACCCAAGGCAAAAGGAAAGTAAAAGCAAAAAACCCCAACTTAATTACTCATCTATATGCCTTGTGTTTTGGTCCCTCCTAAGGCTGCTGCTACTAATCCTTGCAGTCCACTTGCCAGATAGCAGCAGCTGGAATCTCCTGCTTCTGAAGTTTCACTAGGGGTCAGACTTTCCCTTCTCAAACAATCCCACCAGACACTTCAGTGGCCCTCTGACCACTCTTAGGTTGTAGCCTTGCATCTCTAGCCTGCTGGAGGACTCTTTTCAGTTTGGGGTTTCAGCTATACTGCAAGTAAGAACATGCTCCTAATGTCCAATCTAAGTCTGCTCTCTGATAGCTTGTGGCCATTATTTCTTGTAACCCCCGGGGGCGCCTTGGTGAATAAAACCTCACCTATTCCCTTCTGTGCCCCCGTGATGAACTTATAGGCAGCCACAAGGTCGCCTCTCAACCTTCTCTTGCTGAGGCTGAAAAGATCCAGTTTCTCTAGTCTCTCCTCGTAGGGCTTGGTCTGCAGGCCCTTAACCATACGAGTGGCCCTTCTCTGGACCCTTTGCAGGTTATCCGCATCCCTCTTGAATTGCGGTGCCCAGAATTGCACGCAGTACTCCAACTGCGGTCTGACCAGTGCCCGATAGAGGGGAAGTATCACCTCCTTGGACCTATTAGTCATGCATCTGCTGATGCACGATAAAGTGCCATTGGCTTTTTTGATGGCTTCGTCACACTGCCGGCTCATGTTCATCTTGGAGTCCACTAGGACTCCAAGATCCCTTTCCACTTCCGTGCCACCCAGCAGGTCATTCCCTAGGCAGTAGGTATGCTGGACATTCTTCTTCCCTAGATGCAGCACTTTGCATTTCTCCTTGTTGAACTGCATTCTGTTGTTTTCTGCCCACTTGCCCAACCTGTCCAGGTATGCTTGCAGCTGTTCCCTGCCCTCTGGCATGTCCACTTCTCCCCATAGCTTTTTGTCATCTGCAAACTTGGACAGAGTACATTTCACTCCCTCGTCCAAGTTGCTGATGAAGACATTAAAGAGTATCGGTCCAAGGACTGAGCCCTGCGGGACCCCACTGCCCACACCCTTCCAGGTCAAAACCGACCCATCCACCATGACTCTGGGTGCGACCCTCCAGCCAATTTGCCACCCACCGGACTGTGTAGTCATCCAAGTCACAGCCTCTTAACTTGTTCACCAGTATGGGGTGGGATACCGTATCGAAGGCCTTCCTGAAGTCTAAGTATACGACATCCACCCCTCCTCCTGTGTCCAGGCGTTTCATAACCTGGTCATAAAAAGAAACTAGATTGGTCAGGCACGATCTGCCTGCCACGAACCCGTGATGATTTCCCCTCAGCATAATTTGTCCTGCCAGGCTCTCACAAATGTGAGCCTTGATACGTTTTTCAAAGACTTTACCAAGGATGGAGGTGAGACTGACAGGTCTATAGTTGCCCGGGTCCTCCTTCCTCCCCTTTTTGAAAATGGGGACCATGTTGGCCCGTTTCCAGTCCTCCAGGACTTGGCAGGTGCGCCACGAGCTTTCAAATATTCCCACCAGTGGCTCTGCAATGATGTCGGCCAGTGCCTTCAGCACCCTTGGATGGAGCTCATCCGGGCCTGCCGACTTAAAGGCATCCAGTTCTTCCAAATGACTCTGCACCATTTCAGCGTCTACGCATGGAAGTCTGGCGCCTTGCTGCTGCCTCTCTACAACCCCAGTGAGAGACTTGTCATGCCCCTCACTTAGGAACACTGAGGCAAAGCACTCATTGAGGAGTTCAGCCTTGTCCCCCCTGTCTGTCACCAATTGTTTCTGCCCATTTAGCAGGGGTCCTATTCCTCCCTGGGCCTTCCTTTTACTCCCTATATATCTAAAAAACAATTTCTTGTTGTCTTTTACTTGGGTTGCCATCCTCAGCTCCATGGTAGCTTTGGCCCGTCTAACTGCCTCCCTACAAGCACGAGCAGAGGAGGTATATTCATCTTTGGTGATCTCCCCCTGTTTCCACTTTTTATGTGCTCCCCTTTTGTCCCTTAGGCTGCTGTGGATTTCTCTGGTCAGCCAGGGAAGCCTCCTGGCCCGTTTCCCTCTTTTGCCTTGCTCGGGGATCGTCTTGCTTTGTGCCCTAAGGATCGTTTCCTTAAGGCACAGCCACCCTTCTTGGACTTCCATCTCTTCAAATCTCCTACTCTGCAGTGCGTCCTTGACTAATCGCCTGAGTGTATTGAGATCAGCTTTCCTAACGTCTAGCACTTTCACCCTACTAGTTACCTTACCCACTCGCCGTCTTATGGTGTATTCTATTATTAGGTGATCACTGTCCCCCAGATGGCTACCGATCTGGAGGTCCGCTACCATGTCATCCCCTGTTGCCAATACCAGATCCAGTATGGCATTCCCCCTAGTAGGACCGTGTACCTCCTGAGTCAGGTGGAGGTCCTGTACAGAGGTTAGAAACCTGCGTGAGTGATGGGACTTTGCTGTCTGCGTTTCCCAGCAGATGTCCAGGTACTTTAGGTACCCCATGACTACCGCCTCTTTAGCTTTTATGGTCTCCGAGAGTTGCCTCAGGAGCCCCGAATCTTTCTTCCCCTTGATGTGGGGGTCTGTAGCAGACCCCTACCACCAAATCCCTTTCTCCTTGCCCCCCATGTAGCCTAACCCACAATCCTTCTACTTCCTCATCCTTGGATTCCTTCTTGATGAGGGTTGATGTATATTGCTCACTGACATAGAGCGCAACCCCTCCCCCTTTCTCCCCCACCCTGTCCTTTCTGTGCAATCTATAGCCTTCAATATGTACTGCCCAGTCATGGGATGAATCCCACCAGGTTTCCGTTAGCCCCACTAAGTCATAGGTGTTTAGTGCAAGCAGGAGCACTAGTTCATCCTGCTTGTTTCCCATGCTCCTAGCATTAGTATGTAGGCACTTGAGCCCTGCGACTGGTGCCTTTGCTGCCCCCCTGCTCCGAGTCCCAAGGGGCCCTTTGATTCTTACCTTCTCATTTCTTACCTGTGCCATAGTGCTGGCCTCCCCATGGCTTTCAGGTTCCCAATGCTCTTTCTTCAGGCTAGGCTGTCCTTGTGGGTGCCACATGGTTTGGTGGTCCACAGCTTCCCCCGCCCTCATCTTCCCCTCCCCCTGACGAGCCTAGTTTAAAGCCCACTGGAGGAGATCTGCCAACCTAGAAGAAAACACACTCTTACCTTTGGGAGACAGGTGAAGCCCATCCCAGCTGAGCATGTCCCTCGTTGTGATGTGCAGGTCGTTGTCCAGGAAGCCGAAGCCTGCCTCGAGATGCCACTGCCGAAGCCGCCAGTTGGTCTCTCGGATGCAGTTCTCATGGGTTGTAGCTGGAGGGTTGGCCTCTGTGCAGCACTACTGCCATGTGTGCCCCCTGCCCAGCCACCTGATCAGCTATCGCCTGGAAGATGTTCTGGGTGAGGTGGCCTGCTTTGACAGTTCAAAGCATGTCCTCCCAGACCCATTCGGCCAGGAGGTCAGCCACAGCCAGCTGGGTCCAAGATGCCAGCTCTGAACAGGCAGGGTCCTGCCACTGGATTCCATAGAAGGAATTCTGGTGTTCCCTACTGGAAACATGAATATATATTTTGCTGCCCTCCCACAGGGTCTATGGCCCCGAAACAGGGGATTCAGGCCCCACACAAGGGCTATAGCCCCCCAACAGGGGCTACCCCTCCTGCAAGAGCCACATGCCCCCCCCCAGCCCCCCCCCCCAATTGCTGCCCCACCTGGCCCCATCCCAGGCCAGCTGCTGCAACCCCCCCCGATGGCTGCCTCACCCAGCCCCACCCCCCACTTCCCCAGACCCCCCCCAATGGCTGCCCCATGTAGTCCCATCCCCCACTTACACCTCCAGGCCACCATGGCTGCCCCCCCAAGACCCAGGCACCATCACGTAAAAAAAAAAAAGAAAAGAAAAAGCCTCTACTTACCCTAGAAGCAGAGGCTGGGAGGTGCTCCGGGGGCTCCTGATAAAGCCTCCCCCAGGCAGCACAGGGCATTATGGGGCAGAAGGGCCCAAGTCAGGCCTGCTGGGGCCGCCCTGCACTGTGCAGGCAAGGCCCCAGTGATACAGACAGCAGCTGGATTGACAATAAGTGCTGGGGGGGTTGGTTTGTTTATATCCCATGGGTATTCTGGGGTGAGGGGCAGGGGATGGGTCCGGGAAAAGCAGGAATGGAGGGGTGGGGGAGAGGGCAGGGCCAGCAGGTGTCCCTCCCCCTCCTCCAGCCACCCCCCCGACACTTTGCTTACCCCTTCCTGGAGCCCTGGTGCTGAAGCATGCTGCCTGGCAGGCTGTGTGCTTCAGCACCAGGGAGAGGGCCAACCACAGAGATGCTCTGGCAGCCAGAGCATCTCTGTGGAGGACCCAGACTCTGTTGCCTCAGGGTATGGTCTGGGACTGTGCTCTGCCCTGCTTTTTTAAATTCCAGTGTTTTTAGACCCCTGGGGGTTGAATTTACTCCCCACGCTGCAAACTTGAAGTGTGAGGAACATTTTTTGGTTCCTGCACATGCCTCTTGCCCCATCTCAAAGGGGGTTGAGATGGGTCAAGAGGCATGTGTGCCCTTGTCTGAATGTACCCATGCAAGCCAGGCCAGGTTAACCCATTTTAGATTCAGTTAACCCAGTCTGAACTAAAAGTTAGTTCACTTCCTGAAGTAAACTTAGATTTGGCATGCCATTTAGGATGATTTAAGCCCTATGAATGCCTGGACAATTGGTCATTTACATCACCCTAACCTTGGTTATACTGATCTAAATGTATTTCTTTTATGTACCCTTAGGAGACACTACTATAGTCAAAGTGATAGCAACTAATATTTCCAAGCTATGTTTAGACTTACTAATCTGTGGGTTGTTTGAAAAGGAAAGAATGTGACTGAATAATATTACTTGATCTGTGTCAAGAACAGAATTGCCATCCTGTTTCAACCTCATATAAAGCACTGATCACTCAACAATTGATTTCCTAGAGGACTGCATATCAAGCCTTTGTCCTGCCTTAATTCTTTCTTCAAATCTCATGTATAGACTTAAGAAACAGAAAGTGTACCTAGTGTAAAACAAGAGGAAGGGAAAAGAGTCTGAACACATTTTTCTTCGACTTTATCTTTTTATATGCTCTCCTATTTTCTCATTCCTCCAATGTTTGCCCATTTTATTATTGTCAAAAAGAGTGGCAAATTAGTAGTAGTAGCTTCAAGAAACACATATCTAACCAATAGTTTTAGAATACCAGTAAGATGTTTTGCATGTATAATTAATTTAAACATGTAGGAAACTAATTCTAGGAAGCAAAATGTTTTTACATTGTAGATTAAAATACATAATTAATTTATAATATCCTTGTTGTATTTGTAAGTGTAACCTTTCTGCTGAGCACCTGTCAGCAGCAACAAGGGCCAGGCTCAATTTTGGGATACTAAATACATTTCATCTTGGCTCAAGCCCCCACCCAGACTACCTAAGAAACATGAAATGAATCGCTAGGATGTCCAATAAAGCCAACAACCCTTCCCTTGCAAGCAATATGAATACAAGTCCCTAATTTATTAAAGAGGCAAACACCAGAACACAATATATGGTCAAGAAAAACAAAAACACTATCCTGGTTCAAAGTATACCCTGTATCGCCCACTCCCAATTAGGGGTAAAGTAGACTGCTGGGCCTGGGGCCAAAGTATAAGAGTGGAGGTGTTGGATGTAGTCCATAACATGAGATTCCTCCTGAGCATGTGCACACTGATGAGAGGTGGGCAGGTTCTAGAATAGTTCAACGCTCCACCTTGGTGATGTCAGTGACCCACTTACATGTGGGGAGCATGTGCAGTAGCTTATTTAGTCCAATAGATTGCTACACCAGAGTGCTGAGAGCACAATAGTAGGGTGTCGTGTGCACATGAGTGTGATTGGTGAAAATGACAGACATGTGGTGTGATCTTGGTGAGTATTTAAGAATTCCTGAGATGTGATTTGGTGCGCAAGTGTAATATGGATACATGAGAGTACTTGAGGTTTGAATAGTGTGCGAGTTTACTTGGTTGGCGATCATACCTGCGTGCCTGAGGTGTATGAGCAGTGACTGTAGCAGTGAGAGGGAGAGGGGTGACCTATCAGATTGGATTATAATTGGATACTTACCTGTAAAAGCGCTATTGGGCTGGGACCTTGATCTTTCATTGGATTGGAAATTATCCTTTCCTCCCTCTTGATCTGAGTACCCTCAGAGGGAAAAGACTAAAGGTGTGACTTTCACTCCAGCTCAGGCAACCTGTGAAGGCCCCGACACTACCCTTCGCAGGTCTGTTTATGCTGTATTGCAGTTAACAATATATAGTTGTGTGTATATAGTTAATGCTTGATGTTATGTATGTTTCCTACTGTTAATCTTGTTTCTGTTGTGATTGTAAGTTTATAATATACTTCTGAACTTTACTGGAGCCTCTGTGTATTTATAGGGTATATGAGGGAAGGCTGTAGCTCTATGTATAAAACTGACCCCAAAATCCCTCCCTCCCCCAACAGAGATAACACATGAGAGGCCCTGGCTGTCTGAGGAGGCTTAACAACCCTCCAGTCCCTGGAAACTTGGGTACATCATCTCTCTCACCATCACTGTCAGCTGGGGGCACTGGTTCTCTCTGTATTGCAAAGGGCCCTTTGGTGAGTTGATGACGCTCTGCTGAGGTTCTAGGGAGCACCAATCTCTGCTCCTTCCCTGGATTCCCACTGATGTGACTCCACCGAGCTGCTGTGGAGCACTGATCTCTGCTCCTTCCTCAGTGGCTGTGGAGGGAGATACCAGCTCCTGCCCTAGACTCCCAGTCCAAACCCCACATGACTATTTGACTTGACACCCTGACTGTCTGTACCACCTGGCCTCAGGGTCCAGCAAGCATTCCAGAGTTCCCCTCCCCTCTGCAGGGACCCAGAAAAAAAAATAAAGAGAGACCCCCAGCCCAGGTAGCCTGAACCTTAAATAACTTTTCTGACCTCATCACAGCATAATTTGGAACATTGCTAATGCAGACCAAGCAATTCAAAGGTGGGCAGCACTCCAGGATTTAGCCAGACTCACTAAACTGGATATACAGGTTCTGTTGAGGAATTTTAAGGCAATGGTCTGGACACAATGAGGGGAATGGGAGGTGGCCCTCTCAAGGCCTAGAGGAGGCACACTATAAATAAGTTGTCACACAGAAAACATGATCATGTTTTACATCCAAACAAGATACACAGCACCATCAAACACACTTCATAGCACAACATGACTTGTACATTTTGGGTGTGATACATTATGAACACTAAGCTAGTATTCTTCTTGGTGTAAATTTTTTGTCTTAGGAAAGCACTTAGTCAACTTTTCTGAATTGACCAATCTCATTTCCTTCTACGACCAGGTGACCTATCACCTGGACAAGGGAGAGGAGATTGATGTCATATATCTTGACTTCAAAAAAGCCTTTGATCTGGTATCCCATGATCACCTCTTGGCAAAACTGGCCAATTGTGGCCTCAGGTCCACCATGATCTGCTGACTGGGGAATTGGCTCCATGTTCAGACCCAGAGGGTGGTAATTGATGGAAGTCAATCGTCATGGTGCCCTGTGACCAGTGGGGTCCCCAAAGGCTCTGTCCTTGGACCCATATTGTTAAACATCTTCATTAATGATGTGGACATTGGAGTCAGAAGCAGACTGGCCAAGTTCACTGATGACATGAAACTTTGGGGCAAAGCATCCACACCCGAGGACAGGAGGGCGATCCAGGCTGACCTGGACAGGCTCAGCAAATGGGCAGATAAGAACCTGATGGTGTTTAACACTGAAAAATGCAAGGTTCTCCACCTTGGGAGGAAAAACCTGCGGCATCCTTATAGGCTCAGCAGTGCTACGCTGGCTAGCACTACGGAAGAAAGAGACTTGGGGGTCATCATTGACCACAAGATGAACATGAGCCTTCAATGTGATGTTGCAGCTAGTAAAGTGACCAAAAAGCTGGCTTGTATCCATAGATGCTTCTCAAGCGAATCCCGGGACATCATTCTCCCCTTGTACTCGGCCTTGGTAAGGCCACAGCTGGAGTACTGAATCCAGTTTTGGGCTCCACAATTCAAAAAGGATGTGGAGAAGCTTGAGAGGGTGCAGAGGAGAGCCACGTGCATGATCAAAGGTCAGGAAAACAGACCTTCTGATGACAGGCTGAGAGTTATGGGGCTCTTTAGCCTGGAAAAGCGCAGGCTCAGGGGTGATCTGGTGGCCACCTATAAGTTTATTAGGGTGACCACCAGTATCTGGGGGAAGTTTGTTCACCAGAGCGCCCCAAGGGATGACAAGGTTGAATGGTTATAAGCTACTGCAAGACCGTTTCAGGCTGGATATAAAGGAAGAAGTTCTACACTGTCCGAGACCCCAAGGTCTGGAACAGCCTGTCTTCAGAGGTGGTTCAAGCACCTACATTGAACACCTTCAAGAAAAAAATTGGATGCTTATCTTGCTGGGATTCTAGGACCCCAGCTGACTTCCTGCCTTCGGGTGGGGGACTGGACTTGATGATCTTCCAAGGTCCTTTCCAGCCCTAATGTCTATGAAATCTATGAATCATCACAGCATGGGCAAGATTCTCTACTCAGGCCCAAAAGTGTCTCTTTTATTTATTTTCCTTCCCTTCCTACAGTGATAGAAATTGCTATTTCAAGTGCAGTTCTGGAATTTATATTAAGCAGACCTAAAATGAAGTCTTTTCTGTGAATACAAGGTGGGGGGGGGGGATGCTTTCCCTTTTATGATTTAAAAAGCATTACTCTAATTCCCCAAGGTATGTATGTATGTATGTATGTATGTATGTATGTATGTATGTATGTATGTATTTTGCCTACAAAATTGTCAGTGAAGATACCTAGACATGAATTCATTGAAGTAGCATAGAAAAGATATCACTCTGAGTGCTAGTGTCAGGCTGGTTTGTTTGCAGCTCCAAACTGATTTTCATACCCAAAATATTGATACTTACCACATCTACACATGACGCTGACTGCACAGTAGCCTATGACTACTGTACAGTAGCATCTCATGGCAGGCATGGCATGATGCTATGCTACTACACAGTAGTAATGAAGTACTGTGCAGTCAACATCATGAAAAAGCCATTCAGCGACACTACTGCACAGTCTTTTAGTACTTGTATAATCTGTGTATAAACATACTTATACAAACTGTTTATACAAATACTAAATGACTGAGCAGTAATGACTGCATAGTCATTGTCTCATGTAGATGCTGCCATTATGTACTAGTGTCACCTGCATTTCCTACTAGCAAAAAACACCTGATCTCAAGATGATGATCAATATCATTGAAGTGTTGATGCAAGGTATGAATTTAACACTTCTGTACAGCAAGGAGTCTATTATAATAGGGTTTGTTTTCACTGATCGATTGACAAGTCAGGTGGGTAGGAAGAATGATGAAGCAAAACGCTGGTAAGGAGAAATTCCGGTAAGAAATGTTTTGAAATTTTCATTATTCAAGATTAAAATTTTATGCAAAAACTTTACAATTTCATAGGATCATAGAATCATAAAAAAAAATGTAGGGCTGTTAGGGACCTCATGAAGTCATCAAGTCCAGCCACCTACTCAAGACAGGATCGTCCCTGACTAAACCATGCCATGCAAGGGAGCCAACAAGCCCTGGGTTCTTCTGGTATGGACATGGAGTTTTCTGAGTTTCTAGACACCCAATCTCCATCAGTACACTTCTAATTCCAGGAGTGTCTTCAGGCTGCTCCCTAGATCCTTTTGAAATTTCCTGGAGTAAGAAAATTGGCCAAGAAACTTGGTAAGCAGATATTACATTTTGTTTCAAAGTAATTTAATAGAATTCCATCCCCTACCTCTCTAAAATTATCATGACACCTGAGCTAATTTCATACAGTTTTCTTATTGTTTGTGTGGTTATCCTGCCTCCAGCACTATGGATTAACCTCCTTCAGGAAAGGTCATAAGAGATGGAGAGTCTACTCAGTCTGGGATATGAAGTACAATTTCTTCAAGAGAAAGGGATGTGTTTATTAAGCATATCAAGAATGTGTTCATGGAGACAGTTACATGTGCTAATTATATTCCCTAGTAGAACAACACTAGAGTGCAAGTGTACAAAATCATTGGCTCTTCCCAGAATGCAAAAAGAGGATTGTTCTAGAGGTGGTAAATGACTTTGCAGTGTTTCCCTCAAAGCAGTCTCTCCCCTGGAGAATTTCTGTCTGTTCATTCATTTAACTTTTGACCCAACTTTAATCAGCATGTGGATTTTATCCCCCCCCCCCCAAAAAAAAAAAAAAAAAAAAAATCAATACTCATGGGATTTATGGGGCTAACTCCTATTAAAACTAATGAAAGTTATGCAGAAGTATTCCTTATGCATTGATAAGGGGCCATAGCCAATAGCTGCTGTCCAAAGCCAAGACATTATGTGTAATTCTTGAATTATGTTAGGTTCAGCATTTTTTTCTGAGTTCAAGAGCTAAGATATGATCTCTAAAATAGCATCACCATTAAAAGAGGATACTCATGGCACAGGCAACACTTACTTTTTGAGTAATAAATATAGTAAATGCAAATCTACCATTACATAATTTAATTTATTTAAATGTGTATTTCTTATATTCGGTTCATTTTGTCATGAGGGTGTAAAAACTCAGGTTATTCAGACTTGGAGGGGGAAAGGTGCTTTTTTTAGGTTTTTGGCTGAAGTTTTTAAAATTTTTTTTTAAAAATGGAGATGGATCAATCTTTCCATTTTACTTTGGACCATAAGAACCACAAAAGCATTCTCTAAAATTAAAGGGTACTGTGGGCTCATCTACACGAGATGCTATTTTGCCTTAGCAGCGAGCTACAGTGATATAATGTTGGCAGGCACGAACCACGATGCCAGTGCACAGTAACAATGACCTACAGTAACAATGAGCTTGTTGCTACTGTGCAGTAGGGTCGGAAATGACATGTGCTGCTGGAACTGCAGTAACGGCAGTTACTATGCAGTCACTTAGTATTTGCTAACGTACCGAAGAAGTACTGCACAGTACTTACTGCACAGTATCACTGTATGTAGACTGATTTAAGACTAACTTTAGTCCCAAATCAGTCAACACACAGCATTAATGCACCTTAGCGCCTTAAAGTATCGAAGAAGTACTTAAGCAACTACTAAATGACTGCGCAGTAACTGCCATTACTGCACAGTTGGAGTCATGTGTAGATGTGCCCTGTATTTACTACCCATAGTAGAAAACAGAATTCTATAGATCATCTCTGGATTCCAGCTGTTTCAAGAGGCCACTGAGACAAAACTGCTGCTGCCTATTTATTTGTTTTTTAATTGACTTATTTTTTAACTGTGTAATCAGTCCACACACAGCTTTAATGCAGCTTAATGCCTGCACATGCAGGAGCTGGCCTATTCCCACCAGCATAAATGCATGTAAATTTAAGCCAGTGTAAATGCACGTGTAGGCACGGCCCCTGAGAATCTAAACATTTGATCCCAACAGCAGTACAACAGTATATCTGACATTTAATATTATTATTTTTGGCCTAAGGAACATTGTCAACTCAACGACTTGTTCAACATTCACAAAAGTTTCATATTTAAAACCTATTGTTACCAGTTTAAGTGAAATGAATACTAGTTCACATTTTCTTAGACGAATTTGTGTAGGGGTGTCATCAGATCCAGGCTCAATGCAGTGTTCTGGTTACACTTAAATCTTGTTCGGGTGATCTTCTTTATAATCATAAGGACTATTGATTTTTAGAAATGTTGGGACATAATTCTTCAGTAAGGCATAGATTTAACTACAAATTCTATGGCTATATATGCTAGCTCTTCATCATAAAGGTGATATAAAAACAGAAAGATTTGGTAGATGAGAACCCATTTGGGAGTGCTTTATAAGGATGGAAGATAAAATTGAATATTATGCAGCAGAAGAGAAAAATAAATGCTGAATTAAGAGATGTATACAGGGACATAGGCCAGGTACGGACATTGCACATCAGCTCGTATAAGTAACTGAAAAGCAATCTAAGCCCATAACAGTACAGAAGTGTGGTATAGATTGATCAGTTTAAAAATGGCAGGAGCTAGTCTAAGAAAGACCCAGATGGATGTAGTATCAGATCAAGTCAGTTAGGTTAGACTGGTCTATCAAACTTCTGTACCAGATCCCTTCCCAACTCAAGTTAGGTCATAGTCCTTGGCATCCCAGGCTGTTTTGCAGGCTCTTGCTGACCCCCCTCCCACTTGCAGGGTGGCATGCTAGTCTCATGCACACTCATCTTCTCTCTCCCAGGGGGTTTTCACAGACCCAGTCACAGGCAGGAGGAGGGGCTGGGGGCTGCACTGGTTGTCAGAGACAGTTGGGTGGTGTGGGAGGAAGGGGTGGGGGAAGCCAGCCCCAGCCCCAGCCTGAGACAGCACAGCTGCAGGGGCCTGTGTGGTGGGGCTCTTCCCTCTCCCCCCCCTCCACTGCTGCTGACAGCTGATGCTGGTGGGGTGGGGGGCTGAGCTGGCCAGCTAATCTGGCCAGCATGAGGGAGAAGCCCCTGCTGTGTGGAACTCCCCTCCCCCCCACCCCCCATTGTGTTGGATTGGGTTTGGGATAGCTGGGACCAGGGTGGAAATCTCCAGCTCCTTCCAGCCACACTTGTCACCACTGACAGCTGACTGCTGGTGTGGGCTGGGGCGAAGATCCACACTATCCAATCACAACTGCTCAGCTGGGCTTAGTATTCTTCAGCAACCTGCTGGGAGGCATGCAGGAGCGCCCCCAATCTCCTGGCCTTGGCCAGTGCAGGCAGGTTGCAAACCGCTCCCACAAAAGGGCAAATTTCTGTTCTGTTCACTCCTGACCTAACATGGTGCTTACAGTAAAGCATAAAATGTAGACTGCTTTTGTTTTGGGCTTTTGAGCATCTATACTTAGTCATAAAATCTTCTTGGAATCCCAAGTCATCTTTACACATACTTCCGGGTGGAAGAGGGATGCTTTATTTAGAGCAGCTGTCAGGAGTTGCTCTAATTAAAGCACTCACAGCATCTCATGTATTTAGCATTCTGCTCTTCCAAATGGCAGTGGTGGCACTTTAAAACTCATTTGGCAAGCTTTAGTTAAAGCACCACCACCACCATTTTTAAGTGTGGAGACACTGAATACACATGACAATGCAGCAGGCATACTAATTAGCATGCACTGGAGCAGGCACCAAGCATGTATGTGTAGGTGCCCCCAGAGCTTCCAAGGAGCATGGCATATCAGGAGGCAGTTTGTGTGAGGCCATCAAGAACTTCTTGGTGTGGTAGGACAGGAAGAAAGTTAGCCACAAAGGCATTAGTGAGACTGTCATCTCTTTGATGTAAATAGCTATTTATGTAAGTTCCAGTACATAATAAAGAGTTCTTTGTACACCACAAGCTTCACCAAGATACTATACAGATTGATGATTATATGTCTAGCTGTTCAGAAACAGAATTGTGTCTCTTGGGGTTTTAAGATTAGACACTTTAACTCATTTTTGTTTCAAAACAGAATACAAAGCTGAAATACTAAAATTTTCTGTGAAATAGGAAATCTGATATTTGGAACCAAGTAAATATTTGTCTTACAAATAGTCCTATGCTACGAAACCTTAAATATAAGGTCTAAATTAAATGTTCAGGTCAGAACAAAGCCTTGTAATTTTATTGAAACAAAAATAAATGTTGACATTACATTCATTTACACTTTCTCTCTCTGGCAATATTCTGAAAAACATTCACTTTTGATAAAACTTAATGTTCCAAAGGCAAACTTGACAAAACAAAAAACAAATGGGTCACATGTAGGCACAATGATGCACAGTAGTATGAACAAGATTTTGCATCCATATGTGAAGAGTTACTTAGACACTAATGAATAGGGTGACCATACAACCTGGTTTGGACAGGACAGCCCCAGATTTGACCAAGCAGCTGGGATGGGCCAGAGTCCCAGGCTGGAGTCTGGCAGGGAGGCAGAAGAGTATGGTGCACCAGGTGGGTGGACAGGCACCACCGCTGCTGTGCAGGAACAAGGCAAGAGGACATGCCTGCCTGATGGTGTACCATGCCACTCTGCTTCCCCAGTAAACTCCAGCCCAGGACTTTTGACCAAGTGGCTGGGACCAGCCTATGGAATCTGGGACTGCCCTCACCAAACCAGAATGTATGGTTACCTGTAACAAGTGGATGTTCTGGGGCTGGTCTAAATGTAAGCCCACCCACTTGCTTCAGGGAAAACTGCCCACCTACTTTGCCTATTACACCTTAGATGATACAACTGAATGATGACAATAAGGTGGAAGGCTACCCTTTTACTTGCCCTGATGCCAAGGGCTTATATACATGGCTCTGACCTCCTCTATACTGTGTCCCATGCCTCGCAGGTGGCATGTTATTGCAGTGCCTCACACTATGACCCATGCTCCAGAGTCTCACGTGGGACTCTTACTCCCCACTGGAGCTCACAGTCACTGTGCCCTAATACTGGGCTCTCCTTCAGTCCATTGCTCAGGGCTCCAAGCCCCCTCCCAACTTGGAGCTCCAAGCCCCCTCCCCTGTCCTACACTGGGCCTCATCCTCTGCCCCACACTGGACTACAATCCCCTTATCCCTTCACCCCAGGAGCTTCATGCAGAGCTCCCCATAGGCTCAGGGCCTCACCTCCCTGGAGCCACACTCCCAGCAACCTCAGAGGTCGCAGTGAGTCTTGGCACAGTCTCTGGGCCCTTCACCTGGCCAGGACCCCACCTCAGAACTCAGTGAGCCTGGGATCTTGCTTTCTTCTTCAGGGTGCACTCCCTAGCCTTTCTTCTCCATGGGGTCACCTGCAAGGCAGCAGGGGCTGAGGATTTCTGACACCCCATACTTGCCCTTCAATGGGGAGGCCCCAGGTGTGGCATTTCCTGGAAACTGCCCTGCCACCAGCAATCCCACCACACCAACAAGCCCCAGCAGGGTGTGGTTTTAGCTCATGACCCAGGACCAGAAGCCTCCCCATAGCTCTTGCCCTTACCTCCAAGATGTCACAAGCAGCAGCTCCAACCAGGTGGTATTCTCCCAGCTGCTAGCAGGAGACCACTGGCTTTGCTGTTCAGGGCCCTTCTCTTATAGTGAACAGTTGGGCCCTGTTCCCAATCAGGTAATTAGGCCTGACTGGGAGAATAACCAGCTGCAGGCTGCCTTGCTGCTGCCCACACCCCTGGGAGTAACAAAAAGCACCCTCATGAAGAGCACATCGTACTAATGAAGTGCCCCTTGCTAACACCCTTCCACACAGCAGAGTAATAGTTATCCCCAATTTTTCAAGTGGAGACTTTGAGGCAAAGCATTTAAGTTATTTCCCAATGCTTGAAGTCATTTTGAGAGATAAGCTAAGAAACCAGAAAGTAGGGGTTCCAGTCTTAAATTCTGATTCAGATCCCTTCTTTTAGACTACTTGTTCAAAATATATATATATTTTTTAATTTCAACAATTTGTTCAGGCATGGAAAGGTCATGTTTCCTTATTCCTCCATAATGAACTCTATAGATTGCTGCACTTTGGATTTCTGTAGAAGAGTCTACTTATCAGCATTATTTCATGTGTGCTGCATCATGTATCTTGTGTATCATATAGCTTTCTTAAGGAACATACAGACATTCAAAAAGCTGGGTGAGGAATTGATCTAAGTCATCCAGTTTCCTGTAAGTGGCCTACTTTAGGGAGTGAACCATATATACATTTGTCTTTTGGGGAGGTGGACATGCAGGCAGCCTGCACTGGCTGAGGCACACAGGTAGGGAGATCTCTGCATGCCTCTTGGCATTCCCTGCTGACACCCTGGGCTGCCAGAGAATGCTGAGCATAGCCAAACACCCAAATCACTGCTGCTTGGCTTCTTAGCATGGGCAAGCATGCACCCAAGCCCTACCATGTCACCCAAGACCCTCCCCTTGCCTTGCCCTGAGGTTTCAAGAAGAGCCCCAAAGTGAATGCTCTCCCTCATGAATTTCATGTGCATCCATGCCCTGACCTGTCTGTGCCCACAGCCACTTTATCCATCTCATGAAGCTGCAGGAGGTGGTCACCAGCTTCTGCTGCATGGGCTTTTTCAACTGTGTGGGTGCCATGGGTGGCACCCACACCCCCATCCTCTGTCCCCCACCCCCAAGGCACCCAAGCACTCATCAACCGTAAGGGCTACTTCATCATCCTGCAGGACATCATTGACTACCAGGGTAACAACATACTTGTTGTCTGGGTGGGCAGCATTCATGATGCCCATATCTTCTGCAACTCCCTGCTCCCCCACACAGAGGATGGAGAGTGGGTGGCACTCTCCAGGAGTCCGCAGTTGCATTATTGGAACTGTCATCTTCTCTCTCATCATCACTGGGGGCCCAGCTTACCCCTGCATGCCCTGGCTTATGAAACCCTACATGGGGCAGCTGGATAACCCAAAGGAGCACTTCAACTATTTCCTGAGCAAGTGCTGCATAACTGTGGAGTGTACCTTTATCCATCTCAAAGTGTGTTTGGTTGGTTCTCAGCCCATGCCTTGAGATGGAGGAGGAAAACCTGCCACACCTCATCATTGCTGCATGCATCCTCCACAACAATTGTGAGATCACTAGGGAGGTCTTTTGTGAAGGCTTGGCACAACATGCAGGGAGCCTGGAGAGAAGCAAGCCCCTCATTGATGTTGGGAGTACCAACCCTACACCTCCGAAAGAAGTCCATGTCTGCAAACTACCTCCTGGCCCTTGGGGACTGGTAGCACCCCTCAGATGAGTAAGACCAGAGGACTTTGAGTCCCCAGCTGCCCATGCCCTGGACCCAATGATGGATGTCTTGCCCCAGGATCCTCTGGACCTGTGTTCTGGGTACTGCTATCCAAAATCCTGGCTTCCTGGACATCATTCCTACAACCCTTCCCACATTCCCCCAAGATGCACACGCTGAGATGCAGGGGACTGCAGCACAAAGAAGAGATATGCCTCAGTTGACAATGTTGCAGTTGCCAAACTTCTGTGGTGTTTACTAAATAGAAGCTGTTGAACATGACCTGTGTCATAACTTAGTCCCTCTTTCCATTGACATAAAGCAGCAAACTTTTGGAGACAGTCAGAAGCAGGACCCATACATCTTCCTGGGTGTTTAGGAAAATGGTCACATCATCTGCATACACAGAGCTGGAGCAGAGGGACAATAGATGGGCCCATGGTCATTGGCAGGGCCACACTGCTCAGGCAGCACCACAGCATGTGCAGCAGTGGCTCGATGGCCAAGATGTAAAGCATGCCTAACAGTGGGTGTGAGAAATGGGGCACAGAGGACACCGTTCACCTTGAACAGGCTGGAGGTGTCTTCCTACAAGACCTGGAGGACCCCAGTGAAGAGATGTTCAAAGCCAAATGCCTCCAAGGTCTAGAAGAGGCATGGCCCACCCGATTGAAGGCCTTCTTCTCATCTAGAGGGATGAGACTGATGTCCAGGCTGAAAATTTTCCTAGCTGTGAGTAGGTCACATAGCAGGAACAGGTTGTCTTGGATGGTCCTGCCCAGCATGCAGTAGCTCTACTCAGGACCAGTGACAGAGGCCATGGTGGTGCAGAAGTGGGTTGCCACCACTTTGGCCAGAATCTTGTGGTCAGTGCACAGCTGGGAGACCAGCCACCGGTTCTTAATACAGCCAACGTCTCCTGTCTTGGGCAGCAGCATGAGCACCTCTTAGTGGCAGCTGATTGGTACCACCTGGGGATTTGCCAGAGGTGAGGCCAGATGCAACAGCTGCCAGCTCCTCCAGAGACAGTTGTCACTCGAGCTAGCTGGCCTCCAGGATGCAGAGACATGGCAGGCCCTCATGGAGTTCCTGAATGGTCCTGGGGCAGGACAGTTCAATCACAAACAGGATACAATAGAAGGCAACAGCATGCTCACGTACTTCACCCGGGTCCATGATTACTCAGTCCTTGAGAGTCTTGAGATGATCTAAGACTTTGCTCACTGCTGCTCCAGGTTGAAGAAGAAGTGGGTTGGGGCATTTGTTTCTGCCAGTTCTTGGCAGCAGGCATGGATCTTTACTCCGCAAGCCACCCTCTCTGCCAAGTCACACAGGAATTTCCTGCTGGACTTTAGGCTCTCGTGCAATGCCACATTACTGCCGGTGGCCAGCAGGGTGGCCTTGAGCTCTGCTACATCTTCCTCCAGCTTTCAGATATGTTGGCACATTTCATTAGTGGCTAGCTGGGTGTACCACTGGCAAAAAAGTCAGATCTGTACCTTGCCCAAGTCTTACCATAGCTTCCAGGAGAAGCAGCTCAGTCTTGCAGCTTCCCAGCACTGCCAAAGTGGGCAAAGCAGTCCTGGAAGTAGGAGTTTTGAAGCAGGCTGATATTGAAGCACCAATAAGGCACCTGCATGCAGGCTCTCCCAGGCAGGCCCAGTTCTCAGCAGGCCTCCAAAGTGGAAGGAAGCTTCCAAGGGCACCCACCTGCTTACCTCAGTTTGTATGCTCAGTGCCTACCCTCCCCCAGCATACCAGGTGCACACCAGGTGCACACCAGGTGTGTAGTAGCCCTTGCAACACACCAGGCATACATGGCCCAGGTACCTGCCAGCAGGGGATGAGCCATGGAGGTCTGAGAGTCACCCCTGGACAGGCCCAGTCCTAATGTTCTACCCCACCACCAGACCCACCAGATGCAAGCCTCCAGCACCAGCTCCTTCTCAGAAGCTGGAATATTTTACAAGACAGTAAAATAACCTTTTAACTGTAAAAAAAGAAAAAAAGATGTAAGGCAAAGATTTCTTAGAATGATATCTTTTGTTAGACTAGCAATGTACTTTGGTTAAAGTTAGACAAGCATTTGAATGTAAGACATTCATTGTCAGATGACAAAGTATTACTTATGGCAAAGGGGAAAAGGAATATAGCATCACTGGTTTTAGGAATGAGTAGCTGTTCATGATCCATCAGTGATAAGTATTTTTATCATTATCCTTCCTGTTTCATTTAGCCAGCCAGATACACAAACTATATTCTGACTATGAGTCATTCTTTTTGCACAGAATCAAGCACATTCTTAATATTCCTTTGGGGTGACACTTGGTGTACATCATTCACTCTGCATAAGAATAGTGAATGGTAATTATCTATTCTCTATTCAGCCGCTGTGATAGATTAATTTCTCTATTTTAGAATTCAGTACAAAAAAAAAAAAAAATACTGGCCTTCAGTGTACAGGGCCTGGTTCATGAAGAGTGATACAAGATTTTCAAGGAATCCCTGATAAGGAAAATATATCTGTGTTCTATTTAAGAGAGACTATCACCAGGGTTCTGTCAGCACAGCAACAGTCTTCCATTATATAACTGAGAAACACCTTTTAAAGGGAAGACTAAATGATACTCTTTTAAGGATTTCTCAGATAACTAAATTCCCCTCTTAGATAGTTGGAGTGGGTTAGAACTTATTAGTTAGGATTCTGAACTTGAGGAATGTTGAGTCTAAAAAAGGCACAGTGGCACTCAAGAATACCTAAAGGAACTGGCCGATGTCATTGCGCAACCAATGGAAAAGTTATTTTTGAAGACTCGTGGCACTCAGGAGAGGTCCCATAAGATTGGGGAAAAGTCAATATGGTACCCATCTTTAAAAAAAGGAAGAAGGGAGGACCCAGGAAACTACAGGTCAATCAGTTACCTCAGTCCCAGGTAAAATCCTAGAGAAAATCAGGAAAGAATCCATCACACACAGGCTAACTGAAGGCGGTATTCTGAAGGGTAGCCAACATGGCTTTGTTATGGGCAGGTCATTGCAAGCCAACCTCATTTTCTTCTAAGATCAGGTTACTCACCACCTGGATAGAGGAAATGAAGTTGATGCCATATATTGGACTTCAAAAAGGCCTTTGACTTGGCCTCCCATAATGTCCTCGTCGCCAAATTGGGAAAATGTGGACTCAGCTACTTCACGGTCTGGTGGCTAGGTAACTGGCTCCATGGCAGAACCCAAAGTATATTGATTGATGGAACTGAGTCATCATAGTGGAAGGTGACCAGTGGCATCCCTCAGGGTTCAGTACTTGGACCAGTGCTCTTCAACATTTTCAATAATAATTTGGATACAGGTATCACAAGCAATCGGGCAAAGTTCACTGATGACACCAAGCTTTAAGGTGACCCATCTTGCTGGAGTCATTTGATCCCAGCAGTCTTTCCTGCTCATGTGCAGGGGGATGGGCCCAAAGATCTGTAAGGTCCCTTCCTGCCCCTAATAACTATGAAATGACTAGTGAATTGCCCGTCAAGAAAGATGGGGGGAGGGGAGGCAGGCAGGGACAGAGCTCTGTGCACCACCACCCTGCACTGCTACCACCTCCCAGGAGCAGGGGAGGAGCTTGCCCGCAGCTGCTTCCACCACCAGCCACTGCCCTAGGCTGCCACTGCTCCACATCTAGCCATGCACCACCCCCACCTACTCCATGTCTGGCCCCGTGCCCCACCCCTACCCAGACCTGCGCCCCATCCCCCCATGCTGCCACCGGTCTGCATCTGACTGCACACGTCCCCACCCCTTGCATCCAGCTGTCAGTGACTGGTGTCAGGGGGCACATGTCCCCTCCCCCCCGCCGACTCAAGAGGCATCAGACACCCATGCAGCTTTCAATACACAAAAGTTTCCTCTGTCTGACTGGACCCAAAATATGGACAGCAAATTAAGGGGGATAATGGAGGTTCTAATTCCCATTCTGAATCCAGCATAGGAATGCCATCCAAATCACAATCTGGCCTTTCAGTTCCAAATATAAGTTTTGGAAAAGAGGCCCCAAATGGACCCGGATCTTATAACCTTAGATCATAAATAAATACTATATTGGTCATTATGTTCAACTGAAAAGGTCTGGTTTTAAGTAGAAGTAGGCAAAGTAGGACCCAGATGCCCAAAAGATGAATACCCCTCAATATCGAGGTAAGAATTTAATGAAGATTCAGATATCCATACCCTAAGCAACTTTGATTCTGGATCACCGGGACATCATGCTGTTAGCATCCCATGGAACAGTCAGGCTCAGAATATATGAGAAAGCCATTAAGGGCCTTTTTGGTTTGCTTGTTCTTAATTTCTTTGCCTACAGAATACTAAAAACTGACAATTGACAATTCTCTGCTCATCAGATTGGTCATGGTTACTTATCACCTTGTTGATCCTTTATCTCACACTTAGATTGCAAGGGTCATCTTTTTGTTATATACTTGTACAAGAGAAGAGTGAAATTCAGAATTTCTGTCCCAAAGGAAATGCCAACAGCTGTTTTCCTCATAAATCAGAAACAAAATATCTCAACATTTCTATAATTAAAACATTTAATTTTTAAATGTCCACAAGACTGCACCACTGGAGATAACATTTCACAGTTTCAAGTCAGGTTCAACAGACTGAATTAAATGTTTTAATGGGCACCATTAAACCCTGATGCACCAAATAGACTGGTCAATGTTGTGCAGTAGTCCTGTAAGGCAGTGCTTCTCAAGCTATCTGATGTGGCGGACTGGCAATTTTTTTTCCAGTGGGCCAGGGACCGGTGCCCACTTCAGCCAGTAGCAGCAACTGCATGTAACAGCGCTACACAAATGCTCAACCGGCTGTTTCTTTCTCTTTCCTCACCTCGCATGACGTGACGTCACCTGGAGTGTTGGAATGTATGAACTGTGGCACTATGTCATATCAATGTTATGCTTCCGAAAATATATTTCTTTCTTTCCTGGCAACTCACTGAGGACTGGTGAATATATTTCTTTCTTTCCTGGCAACTTGCTGCAGACCAGCAACCAGTGGCTCGTGGACCAGCACCGGTCCACGGACCACCACTTTGAGAAGCACTGCTCTAAGGAACCTAGCCTATATTGGAGAATAGAAATATGGGTTATTTCTGCATCTTGGCAGTAGTACCCAGTCCCACTCACATGCTGCAGACCTAGAAAACACACTGGTGAAGATGCTCTGGGGTCATTCCTAGAGGCTGCTGTCAAGTATTCTGGGGACCAAAATGGTTGTCATGCAGATACAGTAGCAGGAAGAAAAAGTAGGCAATAGGAATTACACAGGACACAAAGAGGTAAATGCAGGCAAATTTGTAGAGACAGTGGTATGAGAGAATGGATTTGAAAAATATCCTGAAAGAGAATAAGACTAGGTTGTAAGTCTGGGAAAAAGGCAGCCAAGTTGTAATACAAGGCCAACAGTATTATTCAAACAACAGGTGAACAGGAAGAGGGGGAGGATAGTGAAAAACCATTAGCATGTCAATATGGCAGAAGGACATCAATGTAATTTGCTTAGTTTTCTATATTAATTAGACACAAAACAATGATGTAGGCTTATTTGGATTTAGGATTTGAGACATGAGGAGAAAACAGTAGCAGATTTTTCCAGGGGATCCTGCACTTTAATTATCTATGTATTTAATTTGCAAAAGAAAAGCAAGTACATTGTTATATGTGGGGCAAGTAAGACCTTATTGAAATCAATGAAAACCATCATATATCTATGTGAGATATTCAATATTAAAAATGCTTGACATCAATTAGACTTAGATTAGGCCCTGTAAACTAGAATCCTTATACATTCCCCAATAACAAAAGGAAAAATTGGGAATATGAGTAAAACCTCAGGCTAAGTACAGACAGTCAAAAATCCCAAGGTCAACAGTCTTGACAGTTTGCTTTTAGCTGTGTGGATTGAACTGTTAAATAAATAAATAGACATTCACTTTTGATTCCAGAAATGCAGCCACATGCCTGCAGTAGCCCAGGCCAGAAGCTGGGGGCCAATAGAGCATGCCGTCCTGCTCTGCTGCAGCTGACATCTTGAATCTGGAGGGGATCTGGAACAGAAGTTCAATAAACCGATTTAACCTAAATCAGTTAAGTCTGATACTACATCCATCCAGGTTATCTTGAACCAGGTTTGGCTATTCTGAAAGAAGTTTATGTGCACTGAACTTCTGTTATGGTACAGATTTGAACCAGTTTCCAATCACTAATACCAGTTTATGCATAATTTCTGTCCCTAGTCTCAGAGGATACAGAGACACTGGAGAAATAGGGGTACTTACTGTACATGTCCACCCTGTGATTACAGAACTAATACAGCCAAATTCAGAACATTTTATAATCAAACATTTTTTTTCATGGCAAAGGAGAAGGTACATTAAAGCTAGACATTTCCTAGCTTCAGATTGTTATTCGATTTGTTTCTATAATTCATTAATAATAAAGGGAATTGGAATCAAAACTATCTGAAAAATCAATTAAAATTCAGTTTAGCTTCTTACTAAAAATTGTTCTACATTTATTTAGTTTTAAAAGGAGCACACTAAATAATCCTCTGCTTTGTGTTTTCAGGGACTGGCTGAGTTTGTATTTCTGGGAAAATATATGCACAATGTTTAAATTTTGCATATTACCTGATAGCTTTACTGATTCACCACAAGAATATTTCAACTGCATATTTTGAAAATTATTTTTTTTTGTTTTACAGATTTGTAAATTTCTTCATACCCAGAAATTGATAATGATGAGGGCCATATGTATTTCAGTTGTTTATAGGCTTCTTTTGCATTCTTCGCTACAACACTTCACATGTATAATTAACATAGCCACATAACTACAGTGTAAAATTGATCCCCGGTTTCCAGATAAGGAGATTAGGTTAAAAATGATCAAAGCACTGATCTTGTAACTAATTTAATATGCATACCCCCTATATCTACATAGAAACCACTGATGTTGGTGAGGTTTGGGGCAGGCAAAGGCCTCCTTTTACATGTGTTCTGTTGCATGACTGGGTCACAAAAGAAGTGAATTGAACCCAGTCAGGAAATAAACATAGTTTTCTTGTGTGCCAGTCTTATGCCTTTAACCATACAACCAGTTTCCACAGATTACTGTCCGGCAAGATTGACTCTCAAAGAAAGCCAGGTGCCTAAAATTCATTTTTAAAAATCTTACACAGATCAAATCATGCATAAATCATGTTCCGTCTTTGTGAAATCTTGTTGGCCCTGTCAACCTCACATGGCTACAGTTCCTTCTGAAAAAGGTTGCTTTTCTTTTCACCGTTTCTAGAAAATGTATGACGTGGAAACTATGACTATCATCAGATACATTGGGCCCAGACCTGCTCATTTTATTTAAACTGGTAGCTCTATTGATTTTACTGGAACTTATAAGCAGAGTTTGAACTGCCCCTATCTTCAAACTGAATTTTTACTGTAAAATTATTACAAATATATATGAAGCTATGAAAAAGCTATGAATAACAGGTAGAAATGGAAATAGCAAACATTCCATAAAAAATTATGAGGTAATGGAGAAAAAATATGTTTTTTTCCCTAATTTTTATGGCAGTTTTTGTTTTTCAAAGAAAAATGAAGACAATTCTAAAACCTCAGAATATTTGTTTCCATTAAAAATAATTGAAAAGACTACACCATTTAAAAAAAAAGAATATTTTCTGTTTAGAAATAGACATATCATGACCAGATACAAAATCTTATACCATCTTCCAGGCTACTATCTATAGTATCTTCCATTCTTGATCTTATTATTGATTCTGTTTCTCTCTGATAGGGAACATTGGTTTCCAGCAGTGTTGTGAATGGATCTAACTGATCGGGACTCACTCCCTGAATCTTCAGTAAAACTGAGTAAGATGAGTTGAGAAACTGAAGAGAAAAAAGCTTTTCAAATTCTTAGTAGCAACCTTTCACCTTTGGTCTTTGATCCCATGTGAAAAAATGAGGGATAGAAACTGAGCAACACTTTTCAGTATACAATAACCCCAAACTACAGATCTGATTTTAGAGTTCATAACAGAGTCAGTAAGAAGTAAGACTTCTTGACATTAAGGAAAAAAACTACTTGTATTTAGACTATCACAAGACCCTATTGTTGCTGATTGCTAGGAAAAGAAAGAAAGTAGGGGGGAGGAAGAAAAAAAAAGAGAAAGAGAAAAATCTTCAGAGGCTTTTAAGGAGCTTCGGGCTTTGAAAAATGAATAAAACATTGCATTTGAAATCCCTTTGTGCAGTACAACAAAGAGATAAAAGTTTATCATAAAATAAAAGCTTGGCAACTTCAGCAAATATGTCCAAGAAAATGGAACTTACAAAGTATTGTAAATAAAAAAAAAATGTTAAAGGGGAAGTTTGCCATCTGTGTTTGAAGGTTATTAGAATGTTCTTTGTTGAAAGATGAGCTTTTTCAATTAATGACTATGTAGATTTAGATCAGTAATTCCTTTAGTAATTATACTCTGTGTAAAGAAGGAATTATATGCCTTGTAAGCATGTTCAGTTCTATCAAAGCAGATTTGTGCAAAAACTGAATTAAAAAGATAGTTTATCAGTAGTAGTTCACATAATAGATATGTCACTCATTGTACCTGGGAGCTGCAAGCAGAAAGCAGACTTGATTTTTACCTAATTATTAGAGGAATTCATTGCTATAAACATATTGCCTTTACCTGACAAGAAGTAGTTTAGCATTTTATTTATTTTTGGGTGGTGGGTGGGGGAGCGTGACTTGTTGGTAACAAGGTTTATCACTGCGTTAGCTATAACTTCTGTTATACCTTGTGTTTTTACAGCAAGCATTTTTTGATTGCCATTTTCCTACCATCAGCACACTTCCCCACCAACACTTAAATCTGAAATAATGTTCTGGAATAGAATCAACTGGATAGTATAACCTAACTTTAGTTATTTTAGGGCAAAAACTTATGTCAAATGAACGGTTCAGAATAACAAAAGAAACTCAGATTTATTCGTCTTACAAAGCCGGTATCTGCTTCACTCAAATGACTTTACTGTGGCTAACAAAGCACCAGGCCATTAATTCAGCACAGAAAAAAAAATAGTTTAAAATATTTCCAATAGCAAATAACAGGGGTTACTAAATAAAATTTGGTAGTACCTCATCTGCTGGGACTTATGTCTTTGCCTCTTCCATAGGAAGAATTTATGCAAGAGCTTATTATAAATCTGTTCCCATTAATTTCAGCCATCATTAATGGTGCCAGAAAATAAGCAAATGTGAATTGTTTTGAAAACAGATGAATAAAAGTGTTACCAAAAATGAAGCAATGGAAATTCCAAAATAGTAGAAAATAAGAAGCCTTTGAATTCCACATGGCATTGCATGACTTTTGTGATGATAATGCTTTTTTCCTTTCTTTTTTTTTAATTATTCCACCCTTTCTGCTACCCTCTTGCACTCTTCCCCTCCTATTCCTGGTTGTGTATTTGATGCTTGTGAAACCATCTGAATTAACAAGACAAGAGACAAATCATTTTTAGTCACAACTCGGTCATAGCACATACGTGGTCTAGCAAACAGGGTGCCGGGCTGAGAGTTGAAACATCAGTTCTATTTCTGCCTCCCCTCCCTGAATGGCTGTATGACATTGGTCAAACCACTTCAACTCTCTGTGTTTCTGTTTCTCCGCTCATACGTTACCTTTCCTGTTCATTTAGAATGTAAGGGTCTTGTGCAATAGGGTCAGTTGCTCTGGAACTGTACAGCACCTACTATAATGGAGCCTATAACTTGATCAAGACCCTAGATTCTGTTTTTACACACACAAAACAATATCAATGGCCATCCATGACTTCCAGTTACTTGTCTTCATAATAATATATATTTTCTATATTTTCCTTTACTTTCCTGTCATTTATTTTATCATAATTTAATTATAATATGAATGATTTTGTCACTGACCCTATTTAGCTTTTCTTACACTTAGCTTCATTTATACTATGAGCTATAGAATAGGTAAATCATTCATGTATTATATTGCTGTCATTCAATGCAATGATAATAATTTTCAGAAGTAACTAGTGAGTTCTGCATTGTTTGTATAGTAGATGGTCAACTTGCAATACATTGATTGCCTGATTTTCCAGAAAATCAGATACTTTATAGCTGGATTTGCAAAATAAAAGACTCTCAACATTCATTAAGTGCTTTTGAAAATCTTAAGCAAGATGTATTTAAACATATTCAGATCTGGATGCTTTTTTCTTGAATGAAAATTTAAATGCAAATATTCAAGTACAAATATTATTTCTTAAGATATTTCAGGCATCCCGTTTTAAAAAAAATTTGGTTTATTGATTTAGCTATAGGCACTATTTTATATATGATTCCCATAAAATTTGCCATTACACATTGTAGTAGTGTCTTCAGCTATTTACATATAAAACAAGGTACACAAACATGAGGATTAAGAATGGCCTATAAAGAATTACTGGAACAGAAAGTCCTTCTAACAAGACTACTACATCCAGGTTTATCACACTTGTTCTTTCACGCTCTGTCTCTGTACTTTTCAATTGTCTCGCACACTCCTATGCTTCAGCTCCAGTTCTTAAAACATTAATTGTATTTGTTTTAAGGCCAAACATTCCAACTGATTCTATGTTAACTGTCCCAGGGATTATATATTTCTGTCTAAAATCCTTATTTGTGTTCAATTCCTTATTTATTTTAGATAAACCCTAGCATTCTGGTGTAGAAGAAAGATACATTTGAGGGATATGAGAGGAGTGGGTGGGAAACTTGAAAGGGAAAAACAATCTCTTTAATAGTGTGAACACTTTATCTTAGTCAAGCTTATCCTTCCCTCCTCCCCCTTCACCCCCCAGAGATTTCTCTATGCTCATCTTCACAGCCTTGAAGATTCCCCTTAATCTCTTAAGCAAAATTATGGCCTTATTTTAACATATTTCTCATAGGAACGCCACATATATAAATTATATAGGATATAGCACACTGGCATGAGCTCATGTGAACCCTTGAGAAACAGAAAGCACCTTTGGGGCCAGATAAGGCAAATCTCTGGTTGCATATACACATTAAGGGAGGTTAGGGGGAGCTTGGATCATGTTTAAAATGCTGATCCAAACTAAATTAGTTTATCTAGGTGCAAACCTTATACTTAGATTCCCATTTCATTTAATCTAAGTGTAAACTATACAGAAGTTTCAGGAAGATTAGATCAGATTAAAAATGGATGACCCAATCTAAGTTAACCCTACCTCTGAAGCACTCTAACTTAGATCAGGTTGGTCTTCTGATCTAAATGTTCTGAACTTCTGTACAGTTCCTAGCATGGCCCTAGGGCTGGGAAAGCCCAGCCACTGGCCCCAGCCCTAGGGCTGTGTTTTTCCTACCTGCTCTCCAACCCCCCCCCAACACTGGGCTGTTTTAGCACGCCCCCCCCCCCGCCCCGTATATCTCCCACAGATGGACAAGCCCCCAACCCTCTATGGACTAGTCACCCCTCTCAACCCACCAAACCCCCAATCTTGCAAGCCACTCACAGTGCTGGTTTTATTAGTGATAACTGATACTGGGAACTGAAGAAGTAAGTTAGAGTGGGAGGCGGAGTAGGAGGAATGAAGGGTCGGTTCACCAGGGGGGTTATTTCTCTGGGAGTGGGAGGTTCAGGAGGCTAAAGACAGCCCCTGTTCTTACATGTGGGTGAAATAACCACCCCCCATCCTCCCATGGATGCTGCATGCCCCCTCCTGATTCTCCTGTGGACCCCCCAATCTCTCCCCTGGACCCTGCTTGCCCCCCTGGTTCCCCCCCTCTACATCCACATTATGACTTACCATGGATCAGGTGGCTATTTTAAACTCAATCTAACCTCCCCATAACTTCCTTGAATGTCTGTATGCATCCTGTGTTCTAATTTCAAAAAGACATTCTAGCTCTTGCAGAGCTAGAGCTATCTTATATATGACAAAAGATCATAAACCAGTTGCTTAGGTTTAAAGAAACCAAGCAAATAAGCTCCATTTCTGCAAGTCTGGATATAAACCTACTGGGTGGACATGTGGGGGGGAAACCGCAGTGCTTTTGCCTACATTGTATCTATTTTGTATATAGGAGGGCCTTAGTTTTTACTGTTTGGTGTCTGTCATGAACACAGCATTCTCAGGGAGTGCCGCTGAGGTTTCCTGTCATTTTAGGAAAGAACTATGGGCCCTTGTACATGTGATGAGGGTTTTTTTTCTACATTGTGTCAATCTGTCTCCCTTAAAGTGACACAATGGGTGTCAATTTATGGCATCACTCTGTTACAGGTGACAGGAAAAAAATCTCCAAATTGCACAATGTGCTATTTGAAGTTAAATACAGTAGGAGGTGCTGCATAACAATTCAATGCTGCTGACTTTGTAGCACTAAATTACAGCAAAGGGCACTAAGCTGCAGCTCACACAACACAATATGTGCAGATCACTGACAGTTGTTTAGTTAAATTAATTGACATATTTTACTTAAGTTTAATTTCAGTACTTTCATTACTGTCATAGTGAAAGAACTACTTTTCAGGAATTTGACTCTGCTCCTGTGCTCTTGGGTGCTGGCATAGTTCAACCACCCCAGTCTTCAACACACCAACAAACCCTAGCTGTCAGTAGAGTTAATCTGGAGCTGACTAACATGAAAAGATTTCTTTTAAATATTTATTTAATTTAATTCATGAATTTAAAAAAGGAAGTCAGCAGAAGATTGATCCATGTTGGGCTTCACAGTAACATCTCGTGTGCTAAAACATTCATTACACAAAAAAACCCCTGTGAATTACACTGCAAATTACCTGAAAGTACCAGTGAATTGTAGCCGCACCTGGTGGGCAAGGGAGCTCAGGACACAAAATTTGGTGAGTTGACACGTATGTGACATGTACATGTGACAGATTTTTTTGTCCAAAATGGGATAATTTGCCATGATCAAACTGAAATGCATTGGAGGTGGTCTACATTGCCACACTCTAGGACAGTTTGACATGACAAAACCTTGTGCACATGTACATGGTGATGCCATTATGGTGATTTTTCATCACGCTTCGTCATGTGTACAATAGGCAAATCAACACGTGTATAAGTGCCCTATGACTTTACATTTCATTTTACCTTTTATATCTCTTGAAAACAAAGCTCTTATTCTTTAAGTAGCTCCACAGATGTTTGTTTCCTCCTTCAAAAATATTTCAGTGATAAAAGCAAGATACCTAGAAAAACTGTGCTGCTAGACTTTGAAATGTGTTATAGAAACCTGAAGTGAAATCTCATCTCAGATTTCCAAGAAGTTCAAGAAAACAGATTCCACCAATACATAATTGGAATTATATGATCAAATAAATGTGCATATCAGTTAGTCTCCCTTAGTCACAGCCCAGCACTTTTTATCTAACATTTTATCTTTACTATCATGATACCTACTCAGATAAGGAGATTAAATGGGTGAATAACAGAAACATTGGGGCATGTATATATTTTGTATGCGTTTCTATGTGTTTATCTGTCTTCATATGCATACATTATGTACATGTATATAAGAAAGTATACACAAACACTAAGAAAGAGATTTTGGTAGTTGCGAGTGCCTTAAAAATGGGATTTGGTATTTCTCAAAAATGAAGAACTTCACCGTGATAAACACACACACACACACACACACACACACACGTGTGTGTGTGTGTGTGTGTGTAAGTGAAATATATTTTAAAACTAGTTCATACAGAAGTGCCAAGTTGTGCAAACATGTACCAATGTAATTACCTAATGTCACTCGCGTATGTAGCTCTATTAATCTCAATAGGATTGTGTCCCTGAATTAGATTACTCTTGCTTGTGTTTGCAGATTCAGATCTTGGATTAGTATTACAAAACATCATTACAATCCCTAATTTGACTGGGGGATGTCAATCAATCAATTTCTTTAATTTAGCAGTATCTTTTCTCCTCTGGAGCCAGTTAATATTTGTCCAGAGTAGATCCACCTGGAAAAACCAAGAGCTAACACACTAAGAACAGAACTGATCAGGTAAAAAGTGAGGCAGTAGATTTTAGCAGGGAAACCCATGGGGACTGGTACCTTTTAATGTCAGTGCTTTTTTTAATTATCATCACAGCATTCATCAGATTCAGCAATTTTATGAAAAAGTTAACAGGAAAAGTCTGTTAAAGTGGTAGCAATGTTTTTGTTAGGAGGCAAAGTGTCTACTCTTGTAAAAAGAAAATCAGCAGTCATCTATTATTAACTTCTTTTAATTATTTAAAAAGCCTTCACCATAAAGCAAGCATATCTTCACTGAATAACCATGTAATCTAATTGCTGTAATCCCTGTCCTTCCCTCATGCTTTCCCAAATTGTCATTGTGTCTAAAATAAAATGTAACCTCTTTAGGGCAGTAAACTTCAGTATTGAACATTGCAGTACTCAACATATTTAAATTGTTCTATAACAGCATATGTTGACTATAGAGAACTCTTTTGTTATCTGTTATAAATTATAATTTATCTTAATTTACAAAAAAATAAAAATAAAAAAGAAAGTTTGTTATTTAGGTTATTACTATACCAGGCTTTGAATATGTTCCAGTGAAAGTAAACAGGCCTCTGCTCCCCTATGGTTCTCTGTACAGTATGAACAGCTAAACTTGTGAAAAAAGCAAAGGAAAAACCAAAAAAAATGAAAAAAAAAGAAACCCAAAACAAAAAAATAAAATAGAAGACTTGGGTCTCTATTTTTTCTAATGTAAACCAGGAATGAGTTCACAAATATCAGTGGTGTTAGGCTCTTGTGGGAGTGGTGGAACTGTTATTAAATCAGTGACACCGTAAAATAGACAATGTGCAGCTCAGTTTTATGCTCTCACAATCTAAATAACCAGCAATTTCACCTTTACATTTTTTATACTTTCTATTTTATACTAAAAATAAAAATGATATCCAGGTCAGCTGTTTCCTGGCAACTAATTACTTGCTACATTAAGGCCCTAGGGCAAAGCCTATGGGCCAGAACTTCTCTAGCCAGTCATTACCGTTCAGGAACTACCTTCTTTATGTAATACTGTTGCCTAATTAAAGCTCTCAGTATACTTCAGAACACCAGATTGTAATTTTATTTTATCCAACATTAATCAAAATAACATTTTCTTCAGCATGCATTTGCTCAAATTAATACTTATTTTCCTTGGAAATCACAAAGCACAATTAAATAAATAAAATAAATAAATAAATAAATAAAGTAAAATAATAAAAGGTTTTGCATTTTGACTTGCATTCCTGTCTGCTGAATATCTGTATAACAATACCTGTTTTCATTTTCATTTTAGAAACAGAGCATAGATTGCTTTAGAAGAAACATCTTTACTGTTTGCATGGCATGGCACAAGAACCTTCCATTTAGGACTTTAGGACCTTCTGTATCAAATCAGACTAGTGTTCCATCTAGTCCAATAGCCTATCACCATTCATGACCAATACCACTTGCTTAACAAGATGGTGCAAGGAGCCCTATACGAGGAGGTTATAGAATAATCTATCCTCAGGCAAAATTTCTTCTTATTCCCTGTTAATTCAAAACTGGCTTATGCCATGCAGCATGTGATTTTTAGAATTTTGCATATGGGTTCATATTCATCAGCTCTATCTATAGATGGTATCTATATCTAGTTAGAAATATTTGTTAATTTCTATTTGTTAATATTAATTAAATTTCCCTTGGTAATACCACTTAAGGGGATGTGCTTGCCTAGCACTGTACAATCTCAATGTCTTCCATATGTTATCAAGAGTAACTATGAAGTTCCTGGTGGTCTTCATGAAGTCTCTGGCACATTTTTATTTTTAAAGTATTCAAAGTCCTGCTTGGGACTTGGGGCAGTGCTTTTTTTCTTGGGGTGTGGAAGGAGGATATTTTTGTTGGGGTTTTAGGTATAGAAAGGTGTAGAAAAGATGTCAGTTTTGGGGTTGTCAATCTTATAATGGTATGAAGTGGAGTGTCCCAGGGGTAGGTTTTGTTCCAGTTTTGTTCAGTATGTTCATCAACAACTTGGAAAATGGGATGGGTGCACTCTTAGCAAGTTTGCAGATGACACCAAGCTGTGGGGAGTAGTAGATACACTGGAGGGTAGGGCTAGGATTCAGAGGGTGCATGTGTACAAGGATGCATACCCTAGGACAATGGGAACTAACCTTTCAGCTTGGAGCTCTGAGAGTCTCTCAACCAAATATCTGAAATGTGTAAAGATAAATGGAATTTTTGATGAGCACATTTAGCTGAAATTTTCAAAAAAGTTTCAGCCTGAGGCAACCTCCTGTACAGAAAATCTTCAGCCCGGGCACTTAAAATTTTGGCAAAGTTAAAAGCACTAAAAAACTTGTAATGTGAAGCCTCACCTAAACTTTTTTATTAATATTAAATTCATAAATCTCAAATGGGACTTCACTATTGAAAGAAGTGACTCTTTTTACATGCTGACACTTTTTTTAATCAATAATAATACTTCATGCATACATACATGATTCATTCCTGACATAAAAGGATAAAATTAAGGTATTTTTATCATGTACAACTCATAGAATCAGAAAAGTGGAGGAGAATCAGTGGAGTAAGACAGGACCTCAAGAAGTCACCTAGTCCAACTGCCTGATCAAGGCAGAATTGCCCAATATCAAATCATTACCTCCAACTAAACCACCTCAATCAATCTATAGAAATTAAGATCAATTGATTCACATAATGTACATGAAATTAAATTCCTAATAATTTTACAAATCCTAGAAGTATCATGTTAAACAATAATGTTTGCCTACAATGTAGACAAGTAATTTTAAGGACTGACAATATAATAGATGGCTGCAATTTCCCTTACCTCTGTGCCAGTAAATTTCAGCAGGTCAAGTTATTTTTATCTTCTCTGGAAATTACAACAAAATGTAATCAGTAGTATTTAACTATACATAATATATATATTTATAACAAAGACATATAATAGATCTGCAAGTGGGGTGAAGTCTGCTCAAGCTATCATTTGCATTATCTACCTCAAAATTATTTACTTTAATTCTTCCTAGCCATTGCTAATGTTACTTGTATTTACTTTACCAACAGTGAGCAAAATAATAACTTAACACTAATAGAGTATGTCTCTTTACCCTGCTGAGAAGAACAGAGTAAATTAGTCTATGCTGAACTCTTTGGTCCTTAAGACCTAGTAGCTGTCACCTGTACTAAGTATTTTAAAGTTAGCTCAGGTATTTTTATACTACATGGCAGTCTGAAAGATGTTGTGGAATGTTTAGGAGCAAGTAATCATTTTAATGATATAGGATAGCCTCAGTCCTGTGCTATCTCCTAATAACGTACCAACTATTATTAAATACATTTAGTGTGGTCTGACATCTTCTGTAAATATAGACAAACTTGCTATAAATGAAATGCACTGAGGATCTTGGTATAAGACCCACTTATGGGTTCCATCCTCAGGTGTCAGTGCAGCTAAGAGGAAAAAATTATAAAAGCTCTTTCTGATTCATGGAAAAGAAATTCTCATTATCTCTTACAGGACTAGTTTAAGATCCTTTTATTATGCAAAGGAACTTCATGTTAGGGAATCTAGCTCTAAGTCTTTAATTTAAATTATCATTTGGACCTTTTGTGGGTCCAAATCATCTTATATGAATGAAATATATTATTATGATCAATATTTATTATTTCAATATTTATATAAATGCATCTCATTATTTAATATTCCCAAGATATTAGCATGGCTGGGAAGCAGCAGGATCAGACTGAGAAAGTTTAAATAAGGTTAAATGATTTTTTTGACTAGTATATGAATTTAAATAATTATATAGGTACAGTTTGCCTTCAGAAATAACTTATCTAAGAGGGGCCATATGGAGCAGAAATTTAAATGAAATCACTCCGTGCCCAGTGTTTAACAGTTAGTAATCGCCCAATGTTTATGTTAATCCAGTGCTGAAGTTATCAGTGTATTATATGTTATACCAATACCTTATCTGCTGTCAACAACATGGTGAAGACATTTGCAGACCAAATGTAAAAATAATAGCATATTTATAATTTCCATAGAAAACAACTTGTTTTTCTGTACGTGCATAATTGGATCCTAGGAATAAACCACTAGTGAAACGTATTTGGATGGGGGGGAGGGGGTTATTTTGTTTTGTTTTTATTTGTTCTTTTTCATTTCACCCTTGGAAATAATATATGAACAGAGAATAGTGCAGTAGAACATTTACATTTTTGTGCTTGAAACAATGTTGGGCTTGCTATCTTAAAGAGCTATTTCTGTACCATAAAACAAAATGGGTGCTTTGCAATTGATTTCAATGGGCTCCAGATTAGGGTTAGGAACTTTACTTGGTTAGGTTTTGAGAACACCCATGTTTGTTCTAGGCAATTTAAAAATCTTTTTAACTTAATGGGTCAAATCCGTTTCTTGCAAGGTGAATTATCCAGAGTTCTCTTTTGAAGCTGAAAAAAGGTTATAGTTTTTTGTCCTTTAGGAGTTAAGTGTTCTTAGCACAAACCAGGAGTTGCTTAGATTAGTAGAACTGAAACTGCTCTGTAACACTTTGTGCTCTATGTTGTCTTCATTATTGGGCTGTTTAAAACATAAGCACACCGGGTTAAATGAACTGGTAGTTGGGAGACAAACACGAAAGCAAAATTATCAGGATAATACACCTCTCAACAGATATTTGAGGACTTGTTTCAACACAATAAGAACACCATTGATCCTGAGACTGAATCTGCCTCCAGCTGAGCTGACCAACTTGGATATGGATACAAAAAAGCCAACAAGCCTGCAAACTGAGGGAACAAAGAACTTTAGTAAATTTGTAAAACTCAGGGTTTATAGTAGTAAACCTGTTCCCCATGAAGGATTATGTAATCTGCAAGAGTAAATATAAAATGAAAAAAAAAACCCATTAAAATATGTGTTAAGACTAGGGGAAAAGAACCAGTGACTGACCTGTTATGACTGATTTTCAAGTCCTTGGTTTCATCAAAATCATGTAAGCCCTGGAGAAGCAGAGGACCAAAACAACTGAAGAAAAATTTGAGGGGGCATGTCTACATGAGACACTAAATGTGCAGTAGACTAATTCTACCGTGCATTAGTGCATCACAGCAAAAGCCATGCCAATACACTGATACATAATAAAATGAATCTACTGCACATTAGCATTAATAAAAGACCGTGCGCCAGTACTGCTGTGCAGTATCAATGATTACTGCACGTCAGTTAGTACCTGTTATTACAGATACCAAACTTAGTGCACAGCAACAATGGCATATTAATACACATGTAGAGGTGTCCAGAATATCTTTCAAGAAGCAAGGAAGTTTTCAACTTATTACAGGTTGTGCATGAGAGGCCCCAAGTCCTTCTGCAATTCATAGTTCTAAGACGGTTCATTTCTTAAGACAGAAAGCTAAAAGAAAAAGCTCTATAAACTCATTGCTCTGGGAAACAGAGAGTTAATATAAGAATGAACAGAGTGGATTGACTGAATATACAGTCATTGCGGAGTAGGAAAAAAAGAGAAGGTAAGGACCAGGCTCCCCCACAGCCCAGGGGCTGCCTTGTCCAGCAGCAGCTTGCCTCCCGGCTACAGGGCAGGTAGGGAGGCTCTGTCAAAACCAGGATCAGGCCCCTCACCACTTCTGCCTTCAACAGGTGCTTGAGGCTGGCAGAAAGCTAAGCACTGCTCAGGAAGGAGCTGGCTTGCCCCAGGGGCAGTGTGGGGTGTTGCACAAGGTTAAGTGGGGGGGCGGCTAGGAGTGTCAGGCCTGGCTCCCCCACTGCCAGCTTCCCTCCCACCCCTGCCCAACATCCTGCTCTGTCCCTGGAGCAAGCCAGCCCCTTCCTGGGGCTATTCTGCAGATGCCTGCTGAAGGCAGAAGTGGTGAGGGGCCTAATCCTGCTTTTGGCAGAGCCTCCCCACCTGCCCGATGGCTGCTGCTGCCAGGCCAGGCAGCCCTTCACCTGAAGGGGGATCCTATCCTTCCCTCTGCAGTAGCAGCACCCCAAGGGCTGCCCAGACAGGTTGCCAGCAGGTCATGCACTGCCTGAACTCCCAAGGAGCTCCCTGTGGGGGTCTAGGTAGTGTTGTGCACAGGGGACATTGTATAAGTTGAGGTTGGCTTTTAAGGGGAAAAAAATTGGTCTTCAAAACTCAACTTATACACTGTGAAATATGGCAGATCACCAGATAGATCCCAAAGATGTTACAAAATCTATTTTAAAAAGGATATGTGAAAGCACAATGAACCATTTTCAGTTCCTATTTCAGGCCTTGCTACACTGTAATTTTTGGTGGCTCCTGGAACTCTTAACCCCTAGACAGCCTGCACATTAACACCTTGAAGTGACTTAATGCACTTGTTTTGTGGATCAAAGTTACACCATTCCAGGGCAGGATTATGTCTTGATTCATACAACCCAGCTCCTGTTCCATTAAGGTGTGATCACTCCTCACAGATGTCCCACTCAGGCTGAAGGTATGACTGCTCTAAAGTACTAAGTTCATCAACATTTGTGCCGCTTGCTGCATAATATGTAACAAGGCCCTCAGTAATTAATGAACACCATAACTGTGACACTTAGAAACTTGCAAAAAACTCTCCTTTAAAAAGATGTTATTTCTATTGATGATTATATATATATAAAAGATCAGCTTGGCATCCTGGCTGTTATCAGGTCCATTCCTCCACCCCTAGTTATACTACTGTTGAAGAGTACAGAACATTACGAAGAGGTACACCATATAATAGTGGAAACCAATGTATCTGTTTTATGTACAAAACAGAGCTATATCATATACTATGCTTAAAGCAAAGCAGAACATAACTCTGATGTTTTCTCTTGTCATTTACATCAGTTTCAGATCCTTGTAGTACAGTGATTATGCACTGGCAATAACAACTCAATTCTTCCTGGGCACATCTACACATTCATTAATGAACCTTAAATACTGCACATTTAGTTTAGTACTTGCTTAATAAAGTATTAACTAAATGCACAGTACCTGGAGTTACTGTGGAGTAGCACAAGCACATGATTATTTAGTGACACTTACTGTGCATTAGCCTAATAACACTGAGCAGTAGGCTATTAGCATGGCTTGTGCAGTGACACACTACTGCACAGTATTTTTAGGCTAATGCACAGTAAGCATCTCGTGTAGAGGTGCCCCCTGTGTGCCATTGTTATCATTAAAGAACAGAAGACAAGAAGGCAAGATTGCTTGGTGTAACATTTCAGTGCTAATGTCAATAAGTAATAATTGAGGATTTGTAAGAGGGCTAGTAATAGACAGACTACTCATTATTACATGGCATTATTTTTTTTTTTAATTAAGTAGAACAATTAGTGGTTCCTTTTACTCTCCAAGACTTTACGGAAGTTTGGAAATAGCCAGAAATCTGTGAATAGCCAGAAATATTGCTCCTACTTTTGTAGATAGTACAGAAAATGCCAATATGTTTTTCTCCTACCTGTTATGCACTCAGTGACTATCTTATTTGAATTCATGCAGCTTTAACTGAATATATATATTTTTTGCACATCCTGTCTTAGGCCATGTACATACATTACACTTTTACCAGTATAAGTGATTGGAAACTGGTCTATACCCATAACAGAACAAAAGTTCAACACACAAAATTGATCTATACCTATAACAGAAAAAAAGTTTGACACACACACACTGGTTTAAAAATGATGAAACCTCATCTAAGATTTTCTCCTGCCCACCAAAGACCGAATGTGTGTCCTGTTCACTACTGATCTAAACTATGCCACTTACAGAAAACTGCATAACTTAGATCAATTCCACCTCCGGCTTTTTGAATGCCTGTACCTAGCCTTAAAATTTTAGTATAGGGCTGGTTTTAAAAAAGCTATAAGAGAGACAGATGAACTTCATTAGGCTGTTCAGGGGTGTCCCGTATGTATAACTGACTGAGATGTATAGCTGACTGAGATGAAGCTTACTTTATTCATGTCTGTAAAGAAATTTGTTCTCATCAGATGAGAAGGCATACGAAAATGAAAAGTGTTATTGATATTAGTTTATTAAGGTCCCTCAAGGAGAGTCACAAATCCACCTGCTACATTTTTGCATTAAAACTGATGATTCAACAATACATTTTCTCATCAGAACTCTGATTTAGTAGTGGAAAATGACAAATCAATAGACTGTTGCCTTTTTGTGCATTTTGCATCTTGTTTATAGCAACATGTGTTTGGAATAACTTCTGTCAAGATATATGTTCCTGGTACACGCTCTTGACACTCCAGGGTATAAATAACTGAGGTACAATATAGTAAAATATAATTCCCAAAATTTTAAATCTGAGAATAAAAAAATCCTTTACCAGCATTAAGTCTTTCAAACCTGGGTTGTGTTCCTGTTTTACATATATGCAAACTGAAATAAAATATGGAGTCATTTTCAGAAAGTATTCAGGGAATCTGTGGAATTGAAACCAGATCACTACAATGTGAGTTGGATATAGGAATGGTCATTTTATCACACAATTAAGACATCCCATAGACTGTGTCCACCTATTCAAGCACTGATATGGATGGCATGAGTTACTACCTTGCCACACTATATATTGCCATGTGCTGTTTACACCTGTAGACTAATTTTGCTTTTAGTTTTCCAAATGGCTGACAATCAGACACTGTGTTTTCCTAGACACCCTTGCCACCATTCTTCAAAGAGTGTAAATTCTACTTTTTTGGCTAGTGGATAGAATGTGAGCTCATAAGTAAAGTTCAGTGAAGTAGATCCAGGATCTGGCTGCACTAGTCTGGGCACAAAACACAGCTTTCAGTACAGTGTTAAAAGCTGTTGTATAAGATCCCCTTAGTGAAATATTCTTTGTTTCTGCTTGTGTTTGGTGTAGGATATAATCTAAATCAGAACATTAGTTGCTTTACAATCAGATTTAAATGGTAATTGCCACTTCACTTTAATATTTTTTTCTTTTAGTAATTTAAATGTCATTTCTCAAAAACAAATGGCCAGCACAAAAGGAAAGTATTTATTGCATAGTTGGATGGGGTCTAAAGGCTTACAGATAAACAAAGTCCATTGTAAGTGTGCCAGGGGCATAATTTTGATGGTTCTGCAGTGCCTTGTATAATTAGTCTTGGAAGCAAACGCTGTTATATTCAGCCATGAAATGAAGTGGAATAGACACGTTTATTGGAGATTAATAAAGTCTCGGTGAATGTTCCTAAAAAGCTGCTGAACCCTTAAATATAGATTATAGGTCAGAACTCTCTGCCAGAATTTCCTCCAATGGCAACAAACTGAATACAATGTACGTACTAAATACAAAAAAGGGTGACTGGAGAGCTGTCTAATGCTAGCGAGGGTTTTTAACAATTTACAATACAAAAAAAGATTGAAAATGTTTTTATTTTTTATATCTTGGTAGTACTCAGATCTTTCAATAGAAAACCATCTTATCCTGCAACTTGTCAAAGTAACATGCAAATTATTGTACAGTTCTTAAGTATAGCAGTATAAGTGTTTTTTTATGCCAAACATTCATTTTTTGTTGAAAAGTAGTAAACAAAGCTCTTGCTTGGAAACTGCAGAGTCACCTTGCTGGGGTCACTTGACCCCAGTTGTCTTCCTGCCTAGAGCGGGGGAGGGAGGGGCTGGGTCCGATGATCTGCAAGGTCCCTTCCAGCCCCTTACAATCTATGAATCTAAGTTTTTAGATAAAATGTCAACCTATCCTGTTGTAGAAAACCCCTCCATAAACAGTTTAGCTTATACCAAAATCAAATTTTAAACCACTGCAAAACAAAAACAAAAAACAAAATAAAAAATTTATAAAATCCTCCTTAGGAAATCTCAAGCTGACTTTCTTTATTACCTTCTGAGGTGCAGGGGCAACAGGTAAGAAATCATGCCATTTTGTCCTTTGTCTGTGAGATTGGAAATATGTCCAAAAACGAAAGTACCGTCATGCACCATCATACATAATAGTGCTACATGTGCCATTTCAGGAAATACACTCTATAGCAGTACAGTGATAAGAGGGGATGTCAAAACAGAATTGAGGCAAGATCAAAGGAAGAACTTCAGCCATATACCCCCTGCTATATGAATTAGAAAACTGATCTCTGTGATTCTGGATAGATGTAATGTTTAGAACATTTTAAATACACTTTAAATCCAAAGAGTCTAGATATACACACCACTTAAGGATGGTTTAAAACTTCCTGGAGGATTTCAAAAGCATGCCTGGAAAAAGATGTACTATTTTGAGCCAGTTCTTTGTGAAGCAGTTCAATGTTATGTGCAGACATAGAGCATGCTATGCCTGGTGTGTGGTTACTCCTCCAGGCATCCCAACCTGCACTGATGCTCACCCCTCCAACCATGCAGGGCAATTGGGCTGCTCTAGGATTCATCCAGGACTCTACTTCCTAAAGATCTGTTACCTACAGAGACCACAGTCTGCAGGGTTGGCAAAGTGAATCGCCTCCATGTCAGCTTCACTTCCTGCTAGGGACTCCGAGTGGGAGTCCCAGGCTTATTTGGGCAGGGGATGGGTAGCCAGGCACTAGAAAAGCTGTTTGGCTCCTTCATGTGATGGACTGGTGGTTGTTCCTGTAATGGTAAACAGTAACACCAGTTAAATACTGGGTGCGGGGAGGAAACAGAGCCCTTGCAGAATGGGCTGCCCTTGCACAATAGGGCAGAATGACTGTCAACTCCATGCTCAGTATAAAACCTATTAATTGTTAAGCATTCCTCACCCTCTGGGCCACTCTTGTAGTCAGCCCTGCCTTGCAAGCTCCATCTTGCACACATATCTCTGTCATTGCTGGTGCAATGCATGATACTTAAATGCACACCTTTCTAGGGAAAGGCTTTTCAAAGCTGCAGTGGGTGGCAGAGACTGTGGGACGTCCCAAAGCAACCAGCCACTAAAGCAGGGTAACCTTCTTCCACACACATAAGGTCCTGGTCCCTCTTTGTCTCTGTACCACCACACAGAGTTGGTAACATAGAAATATTACAGGCATGGGCTGTACAGGTGAGGCATACAGGAAAACTGAGACATGGACTGTGGGTTGGGTGGCTGCCCAGAAGCAGAGTGAAAAAAAAGTCCCTCCCAACAACCAGAGCAGGGATTAAAAAATCAGAGGAGATTTTTTTGGCGAACCCCAGAGTATCCAGCCCCCTGGGAACCATAATCTTCCCTCCCAGCACCTCACTATCACTCCACTCACATTCACCACCTCAAATGAGCCTGGGACCAGGGCTGTAGCAGGGAAGTTAAACTGACAAAATATTTGTTGAGTGAAGGCTTCACAAAAACTAAAAGTAGAGTTCTTGGTGGGCCGCAGAGCCTCCAGTTCCTCAGGCACCTCAAGCAGGGGGCCACATAACACCCCAGCATCTGACAACCCTCCCACTCTCCCCCACACTTCTGCCCAAATAAGCCTGGGATCCTTCCAAAAAGAGTTCTTCCTTGTGATAGGGTACAGGCTGCTCCCCCTACCCACACCTATGCACCCTCAGTCAACCACATATGTTTTGGTAAAGTGTAACAGTGGGCACCTATAGACATGCAGCAAGGCTGCTCTGATGTGCTGTAGTTACAGTACACCTGAGCAGACTCAATTAATCAATTAATCAAGTCCTCCAGAGCATGGTAATTACTGCTTTCCAGCAGACTCCACCAACAAGGTGTAGTTAAAGCACCCCTGCCACCATTTTTCAGCAAGGGGACACTGATATGCATGATCATTGGCAATGGGTAGGGGGTGCACGTGGGTGCATGTGCACCCCCCTGTGAAAAGCACTGCTGACAATGCTGGTGTCACCTGCAGACAGTCGCCACTTGCCACTTCTCACCTCACCACCAACACTGCCAGTGGCTGCTGCAGGCAGTCCCTGATTGCCGCTGACTGCTGCTGACACTGCCAGTGGCATCTGCGGGTGGTCGTCACCTCTGCCCCCACCACCAACAACACTGTGGCTGCCTGTGGGAGCTCCCCACTTGGCCCACCCCCACTGCCAGCACCACCACGGCTGCCCGCAGGAGCTCCCTGCCCACCACCACCATGCCCCTGCTGCCTGTGGGCAGTTGCCATGCCCCCCAGCCTCTTGAAGCACACGGCATTCATGAACATGGTGCCACATACGGCACGGTTGTGCTCATCTGGACACAGCTTGTAGGTGTAACATAGAGGCCCCTCCTCTGATCATGCCATTTCCCTACCTTGACCCAGTTCCCTTTCTAATCCACCTGTTTCCAAAATATTTTCCCCTATTGTTGGTTCCCTATGATCATACTTAGATGTATTCTTTCTCCTATTTCATCCTGGATACACCTTGAAGTAAGGTAAAAGTTTCAGGTACTTTTTTAATAAAGCAACTCAGAAAACAATTTTTCAGGGATTTGGGGAGGGGCAGAGGGTTCTTATGTAAAAGACTGCCTAAATTACAGCCTTTCAATTAAAGCCTTTCATATAATACATATTGGATTTTTCATTATGAAACCTACAACATGATTATGATACATCTGTCTTTCTTAAAAACCAAAGTATCTCAGAAGCCATTAAAAGATAAAGTTCCTTGCATATTCCTTTTCCCAGCTAGCTAGAACAATAGCAGCAATAAACAAGCAACATTACCATAATAAAGAATTGCAAATATGTATAACCAGCATGTTAATTAAACAATCTAACAGTTTTCAATTAATTTTTCGGGTGCCTTGAAGGTCTTCTATGAAACATTGACACCATCCTTGTCATGCAGCAATGTCCACCCACTCTGTTTGTGCGACTCCCAGGGCTCATCTGACTCAGACTGTTTAACGTTTTCACAGGTGAAGCAGCCACCTTTATTCCCCTTATTCCTCTTCCTTCAAGGATTTGGAAAACATTAGCTATTTACTTGCATCATGCTGGAGTAATACTTTGTCTGGAGTAATAAGTTTATGCTACCGCAAGGCAACTTCTTATTGCGCAAAGCTTTATGCTATGATTATTTCTGTATTCTTCATTGTGTCTATGGTATCCAACTTTTGTTCTGGACTTGGTAGCTTCTTTTGCCTGGCACACTCTAACTGTTTTGTCAAGGTTTAACTATGGCTCTTTAGTTTTCCCTCTCAGTGTTTAGTGCTAGATCCCGTTACAATTTGTTCTCTTAAAGGGACTCTTCTCCCCAGAATTGGAAGACTGGCTCTTTTGATTTCTGTCATTCACATAGCCATCTTTGTTTTCACTTTCTTTTTGTACTCTATGTTTAAAAGCACACGAATCCAATTTCTTTTGTATATGAATGCAATGTTCCTCAAATTTCCACACTGCATGTTCACAGTTAGCATCCTCTGCCTGAGTTAACTGAAAATCATTAAACATGTCAAGTGTTTCAGCTATTGTCATAAATGACTACTTTATATCTATCACCTTTTGGTGGTATCCAACATTTGTTGACACAGACTCAAGTTCTGTTTAAAACTTGCTACACTTTCCTGTCATATTTCTAAAGAATTTCAGTTCTGGTAAGATTTTAAATTGCTCCATTCTTCTGCTCAAGGTATTTTCTTACTTTATTTACTCCTGATACCATGTGTTGTTCAGAAATCATTCAGAGTGAAAGATTTCAGTGATATTATTTGCATGGTGTTCAGCGTAGAACAATAGATTTGAATCATTGCTAAAACTGGATTATTGAACAATATTAGGACAGGCTCTTTACAGTGAGAGTGTGGGGTAATTTCAACTGCTCTCATACATAACAGAAAGTGAGGATATGCTGCCAAATTTTTCCATCCTTCATGCAGGGTCCAAGTTAGAGCAATTTAGCTCACTTGTATCACTACAGGCTCATGCAAAGGTACCAGTTATAACATAACAGCAGCTATGTGTCCCTGTGCTGCAGCTGCCCCTTCCTTTTTGAAGCACCATTCAAATGAACACTTGTCCATACCTAAATGGACAAGAATGAGCTTTTTAAGACATCCAGAGGATTTTAATGACTATTTTAGATAGAAGTTTAATGATTAAAAATATCTCTTGTGTTAAATTTCAATTTCTATTGGATATAAATATTAGGCCTGTGCGAAGCAGCAAGTATTCACTTTAGATTCAGATTCGACTGATTTGGAGGAAGAGTGATTTGATTCTGTGATTCAAGTCACTGTCCCAGTTCGATGTGGCCAATTCAGATTCAGAGATTTAGCCATAGACTATAATGGGGAATCACTAAAATATCTATAACTTTGTCATTTTTTTGCAGCTTTGAATGGAAGCAGCAGGGATGGTAACCACTTCTGAGGGCATGAAGCCTGCCAAGTTTCAAGGAGATAGGTGCAGGAGTTTCTGTGAACGTGCACCTCAAACTGTGCCTTTTCCATACCTGGAAGATTATCCCATCCCCCTCCCTCTACTCAGTTTCTGTTTGCTGCAGGCCTTCCAAATCTCTCCAAATTGATTCAGAGGCTTCTGATTCAATTTGGACTTTTGACTGGGTCTCCCAATTCAATTTGGATTTGGAGATTCAGCCGCCGAATCAGGCCAAATCTCCTCTGAATCAAATCGGCTACCGAAGCTTTGCACAGGCCTATTAAATATATATGAGTATCTCCTATACTTCTGGGCTTTGCTGGTTGCCCCCTTTCTGCTGCATGTGTAAACGTGTCTTTAAGTCTTCCTCAGAAGCATGTGTATTGGCTGGGGACTCTGACTAGAGTGTGCCAGTGCTCATCCTGGTTCCTGGCTAAATGATTTTGCCCCTCTGCTCAGGGTCATTCAATTACCATATTTAGGGTCAGGAAGGAAAATTTCCCCATAGTCTGATTGGTATAGACTATGGGGTTTTTTGCCTTCCTCTGTAGTGCAGAGCGTGGCTCTTTACTGGGGAGTTCACGAGTGTATATTAAAAAGCTTTTATACAATCAGGACATAGGCTGCTGTGGTTCCCTGGCTTTACCTGTGGCAGGTTAGGGTGTTATGTCTCATGTTGTGTCAGAGATGACAGTAGTTTCACAAAGAGTTTAGGTCATGGATTGTAGAGCATGGTTTGCATAGGAATGATCCTGCCTCAGGCAGGGAGTTGAACTAGATTTTTGGAGGTCCCTTCCAGCCCTACTTCCCTCTGATTTCTATGATATTTAATATTATATAGCCCTGGGTGCATTCTAAATAATATTCCACTCTCACTGGTATTCTGACATGAAAGTGAACATCTTTTAACATCTGATTTCCAGTCATGGTTTTTCAGTCCCCACAGAGGCCATCAACTGATGCTGTTAAAATAAGTACAAAATATTGGTCTCTACCCTAAATGCTAGCCCGGTATAGGAATAAAACTTCTACATATTTTCCAAAAATAGCATTTGCCTGTAACTTACTGGGCAGCCTATGTACCTTGCGCTGATACAGTGAAGTCAGTATGGATGAATGACTGCACGTACCAAAGTAAATAGATCTCATTTTGAAAGATCCAGACTTCTACTATTTGTAAATTGTTTTTGTTCTGCTTCGATACAGGTGAACTTTAAAATGTGAAATCAATTCTAGAATAAAAAAATCTCACTGAAGTGAAAAAGAAATATTATCCCCCACTCCCATATACCCATGAGACAGTTTTAAAAGAGAAGTTGATAACAGGAGAATTGATTAAATAGCATGGATTAAACTGTAATATGAAGGAATCCTTGCCCTTAATGGCTATGCCACTGGGACTTTAATTTACCATAGTATTATCAACATTTAACCTTTATCACCTTGAAATCATTGGACAAGAACTTACCTTCTTTCCAAGAACACTTATTAAAAATGAGATTAGGGTTCAGCTTCTCCTCAGATGTAAACTATCACAGATTCATGGCCTATAGTAAAGCCTGTTGATTCCATGTATTATTTAATATGCCAGTAGAATATATATAATTTCACTACTTTTTCAGGGGGGTTTAATTCAGAAAATATTGTTGAGCATTCAACCAATTCTAATTGTGGGTGAAAAAATTTAGCCTCTATATAAAGGCTGAAGAGTCCAGAAGTGGAAAAAGACAAAAAACAAAAACAATGGATGAAGGTAAATAGCTGAACCTTAACTCTGCTCCCTTGTGCATATGTCATTCTATAGAACAGCTTGTATATACTCTGTCCATTATGTATAATTATTCACTCAGTGTATACCTTAAAATGTAGTCTCTCCTTCGACCATTCCATATAATTTGTAAACTAATATTATATAGATAAGATAGTAAATTATAGCTGAATTCACAGGAGACGCACTCCTTTCCTGTGGTATAAATATACCATTATTCAATTCACTCTGGTGGTTTATAATAAAATTTACATTGATGCAACTAAAATTATATGAATTGTAATCTTCAAAATTAGCTTGACTTTAAAATTTCAAAAGATCTTCAAAATTCAGCCATATTTTAAATTCAATTAGCTCACTAGCTTTAAAATTTGAGGTGAATTCCTGTATCAAGGAACTTTCCTGTGCTGCAGAAAATATTTCTTCCTATTATTTTTTTCATGAGTAATATTATTACTGTTACCTGGGGGGGGGGGAGGATTCCCATTATAGTTGCATTTGCAATGTGCTGCTAGACACTTTCCACAAATATACAAAATTCCAACAATTCAATTCAAATTGATAATTAAAAATAAAGAAAAAACTGAAGATGTCAAATGTTGATCTCAGTTACATTGGTATAAATGAGAAGTAACTACAAAGGACCCTGGCTCTTGCTTGTACTATACAGTTCTATAACATGCTATATACAGGGGAGTGTAAGTTGCATGCTGGCTGTAAATTGGTTAGAAATGGGCACAGTTGGATGAAAGTGTTACAGCAGAGTGACTAATATTGATCTGGAATTCAATGGAGTGCATAACCAGTAGTTATTTCAGAGTGGAGTACAGGGCACATCTTTAACTAAAACCAAATACAATACTTTGAATAGAATGCCCTGAGACTGGAGGAATTCTCAGACATCAGTGGTAGTGTCAAACTGATGTTGGAGCTGTGTTGGTCCCAGTATTATGCAAAAAGCAAGGATTTATTAATGTGATAACTCTTATTGAACTAATTGTGCAGTTGAGGTAAAATAAGCCAAGGTTTTGAATGCAAGACATTCTTCAGCAGGTCCATTTTAAGTAGCGGATGAAGAAAAAATATCACTCTAAGAAATCCAGGCATCAATAGGACATTTTGTGTTTGATATAAAAATGATTCAGCTATTTTTATAGTTCCAAAATCAGACTTTAGACATAAATATTTACCCAATATACATATTTACAACTATCCTTTACTAGAAGAACAGAGTGCATTTATTTCAAATATATTTGCTGAGCCTGACTCAGTGGTACCAGAAGGGCTATTATGTATTGGACCCAAGGGGGCTTATTTGTTTGTTTGTTGCTTTTTACTAGAAACCTGTCCACTTACTGAACTATACGGTCATTCATTAATTTGGCACCTAAGTAACAGTATGATGCTTGAAAGTTTTTATTTTCAGAAATGGACAATTGTTATCAACACTCCGTGTGCATCTTTGCACCCACAATTCATTTGATTTGCAAATAATAGTGAAATGTGATCTTCTATTTAGACTTTTACCTTTGAACATTTGTGCCCATAGTTCAGTGAGAATGCAACACTGTGATTACAATTATTTATGAGTGAAAATCATGTGCCTTTAAAGATATTATCCATTTTTAGAGCTTAATATTTATCCCTTAAACTTCATGAGCAGATTTTGACCTAAAACCCCTAAAACACAGGGGTTCACAAACTTGACCTATCCCTCAAAGCTCTAGAAACTCATAATATTGTAATTACTATGGTCATTAGCACTCTACCACTAGTTAACCTTGTGACAGCATTTTAAAAAATACCATAGATTGGTTCTTCACTGAAACAATTAAAGGCAGAATACAGGGTAGAATACAAGAGAGTGTTTCTTTGCCAATCTTGAGGGTTAGTTAAAAATAACCATAGTGTGGGAGGATCCTTGTAATTATAAAGCCCAGGACTCTTTTTTTCCATTCAGTGTAACATTTTAGTACTCTCTAAAGTTCAGATATATTTGTTTATTGTAATGGAACATATTACTTAGTTGGTGGACCCATGTAAAAACAGTGGACCAACTGGGCCCCCTATACCGCAGAAGATTTTGTCCAATGATGATGCCATATTTATATTAATAGCAATAATTGTATTTAGGTGCTTGTTTTAAATTTTTGAAGGCAGTTGTAAGTTCACTTCCTCTCTACCTAATTAATTATGACCTTAATAGGTCCTCATGTATATGAATGTAAGCTAAGGTTTGTCTCAGTGCTTGAAACAAAATCTCTGTTTTAGATTGTCCATTTCTTAAAGGCTAGATTGATGGTCTGAAGATTTTGTCAAAGAATGTTTTTAGCTAAAAAAATGCCCTTTTTTATAATTTAAGAGTTCTGAAGAATTGGTTTCAAGGGAATATCGTTTTGGAAGAAAACAACAAAAAGAAAACATTTCGGAAATGTCAAAATGTCCTATGGAGATGTTGTGGAATACATTTTGATTTTTTTTTTCTGAAGTGGCTTTTTTCATTTCAAACATATGTATGTATGTGTGAATTATTTAAAAAGTAATTATTGGAATGAAATGAATAAATTTTATCAAAACAAAATGTTTTGATAGAAAACATTTTTTTTCAAGAATTGTAGATGCATTTGGATGTTTCATATTTTTTTCATTGCAGAATATAGACAAAATGGGGAAATTTCCTCAGGGTAGAAAATGTAGTTCCTGCCATTTTCTTGACTAAATTGCTGTCCATGGAGGCAACAAACCTATTTGCAGTCTTTAAAGCTCCTTTAAGTCAGGAGCAAGATGTTTGGGGATGAGTGGTAAGTAAGGAGACCTATAGGTAAACAGAGAAAAATGAGGAAGCGCTGGGGACGGGTGAAGACTTGCTTTTGCCATGGACATTTATACACATACCTTTTCATCCCATGATTCACCAGAGCTCCACCACTTCAGATTAACTGAGTCTGCTCCGCATACAAGCTGACACACAGAGCGCTGCACCATGTGTAGTTGCATAAGTGGCGAAATGCACATCAGCACGCAGAAAATACTGCATCCAGTTCTGGGTGCCACACTTGATTAGTGCTCATGATAAGAAGTCTAGAGACCAGGTCATATGAAGAAAGGCTGAAATACTTGGGACTGCTCAGCCTGGAGAAGAGAAGACTCAGAGGGGACTTGGTAGCAGCCTATGAGTATATTAGGGGCATACATGAGGGCCTGGGGGAGCATCTATTCATCAAGGCCCGCCAAGGGAGGAAAAGAGACTATGGGCACAAACTGATTGAAGATCTCTTCAGACTAGAGATAAGGAAAAACTTATTTACAAGTCAAGTGCCAAGAGTTTGGAACAGACTCCCCCCAGAGTCATCTGACCCCAGCAGTCTTTCCTTTCCGAGTGCAGGGGGAGCTGTATCCAATGATCTGTAACGTCTCTTCCAGCCCCTAACTTCTATGAAACTACAAAAATGGCAGTGGTGCACTTTGAAACTAAAGCACCTTCTATGTGTTTTAGCTTGAAAGTGCACTGCTGGCATTTTCTCAGTGCTGACACACATTTTGTCGTTTATACAGCTGCAAGTGATTTGGTGCCAGGCACTTTGAAAAGTGCCTGACACTGCAGCGCTTACATGTGTAAAAATGCCCCAAGCCCAGAACACAGGAATAATAGGGTAGGCAGTAGGCCCAACACCCATTTAAGTCCCTACAGATGGATTTAGAGGCTTAATTGGGCAGCCACTTTTGAAAACTTGTTCAAGGTCATACTGGAAGTTTGCGGCAGGGCTAATAGCTGAATCTGTATATTCTGAGTTCCAGTCCAGTACCTTAGCCACAAGACTAGGCTCTTTATCAGTCACTGTGGGCCATGTTAATTAAAGGGCATATGTATTTAGCAACCTCTGGCATGTCTTTAAAATTTTTCCAATCAATTCTTGAAGAGCTTTTTGAAATGCATGTAGTGTATTATAAATCGATCATAGGCTACTAAAAGTGAATAGTAATGAGATTATGTTCATATTTATAACTGCTATAATTACCACATCAGCTGTTTAAAATAAGAGTCCTATATGTTATCTACAAACAGTCCTTGAAGCAGTGTCCTACTGTCTGTCCTCAAGAAACACTCGGTTGTTTGTTTTTTTTGTTTGGTTGTCATCTTAATGTTGTTAAAAAAAACTTTGTCTCAATTCAGTGGAAAAGATGTTTGATGTGTCTTAATGAAACACAAAACTCTATGGAAATAAGTAATCAGATTTATTTAAAGTATCAGAAATCCTTTGAGAGATCCTTCATGTTATAGAAAATCAAACTGTCTATTTGATATACTTTTTAGTGAATTCAGACGATAGCAAAACCAATCTCAAAAAGTGTTGCGTTGATTTGTCTTAAGCTGATACAGCATTGATAAATATAGTTATTTGTGATTCTTCTCTACCTGTTTTTTAACATCCAGGACTTGCAATCATTTTTTTTACAGGTATGCATAGAACACAAAAGTATGTGGTTCCATACTGCTAAAGCAATTAGTTTTACTAAAACAAACAGGTTATAAATGAACCACTACAATGATATAAATAAAACAGGATAATGGCACTTATAATTATATTTGAATAAAATGACAGTACATTCTGGCTATTTAATATCAGCACATTCTGGGCAATTCAAATATTTTATCATTTTATAAAGCTACTATTCTTAGGATCTTAACATTCCTTATGAGTAATCCATGTATGACAAAAATGATATAGTCAATTAGAAACAAATAAAATCAGTTCAGACGCTACGCTAAGTGTATTATGTGATTCCAAATGAAACTTTATTTTAATTCTGCAGTTACATTATCCTGTTTTTCCAAGGTTGGGGTTTTTCATCCTTTGTGCTATGTGAAAGAACCGCATAAAAAACTGGAAAAACTTACCAAAGGCATCACTGGGCTTGTGATCATGCTAATAGAAATATTGGCATGACTTCAAGGAGGGTCAAATATTATTACTGATATTGAAGTAGTGTCCCAAATGTACTTAGTGCTTACCAAACATGTAGCAAGGCATAGTCCCTGCCTCAAGAGAGCTTACATTCTCATGTCAGACATGATTCTCAAAATATCTACAACAGCTCATTTGAGGAGGTTTACAAAAGTAATTTGCAAATACCTTGTCCAGTGCAAAGAAAATGCCTCCCCTAGCACATGTATTATCTCTTTTCAGAGCAAAGTGGTATCTAAGCCTTATTCCTCTCTTTCATTCTCTGCTCCTATCCCCAACATTATCTAATGTTCTTTATTTCACCTGTTCTTTATTACTATTCAATTTCCTAGTATACCTCCTTTCCTCTATTGCCCAAACAACTTTAGGCTTTGCACAGCACCTGTATAGGAACTCCTGTAGCACCAAAATAAGAAAATCAAATACAAAAAATCCTACCCTGTCTCCTCACATGCACAACATTTCAAACAAATAATGTATCATTCACAAATATTATTTAAATGACACACGCTGCTTCCATTTTTCACGTAAAGCAGCCAAATCAGGACAGTTATTTTCTTAACTTAAACTGAACCTTCCACTAGGTTCAGGAGTTCAGAGACATCTGTACTTCACCCAGTCATCTGGTGAGCAAAGCAGCAGACAAAGAAATGTATCCTCTGCCTTTTGGACAGCTAGTGGTAGAACTAATACAATGTCATTGTGTAAAGCTAGGGTGCAGTCTAGTTAAACAACTTTGGTTTTCTAAGAGCCTATGAAGACTACTTTAAGGCTTTAATGTGTCTATGTTCTAAGTGAAAATTCTTTCCTTCTCTTATTCCTGTTCAGTACTTAAGAATGGATTTGCTATGTAGAAAGCATCAATGTCCCACATAAAATATGTACTTTGGCTGACATTGATTTTGTATTCATCTTACTTATCTCCAGAATCCTGAATTACAGCATTAAAAAAATAATAATAATTAAGGAATCATGTTAGAGATTCCAGAAAACAATTTACTTAGTCAAAAGTGAAAGAATTTTCCTCCCTGTTCATTGTCACTTCAAATGAACTGCTAAGTTATTTAATGGCATGATCTGCTAAATCTGGAGTACTTCTTCCAGATGATAGGCATCTTCAAATCATAATGAAAAGAGTGTTTTTATTCTAAAACCTTTCCAGGGTCTGAACAATACCACACATAAGTTAATTGACATTTTTCTGCTGACTTCAATGGGCTTTGCATCAGGCCCACAGAGAGATGTAATCATACTTCTATCATGTCTGCTGCTTTATCTTTACTTTTTAGTAAAATATATTTCTTAATATATATGTCACAAAATCCAAAAAACCATTTTTCTTGCCACTTTTATTTTACAGATAGAGAAAGAACTGGCAAACTAGAATAGGAATCTAATATTGTGTCTACTATAATAACACAGGAAATAGAAATAATGAGCTGCCATTCTTCACTTGTGCCAATGTATTTTTAATTCATTTTTAACAAGGAGATATAAGATTAAAAATTCTCCAAATGTATGCAATGTTGGAACGTGGCAGCTTACACATGCCTTTAACAGATCAAACCCAAACATGCCAAAAAAAAATTGCTACCTGTTTAGATGAAAATTTCCTAAAGGTTTTTCTGTGTGGAAGAAAGCTTGTGCTACAGCACAGTACCAGTTCATCTTTCCAATCATAATGAGCTATTTTACCTTACATCCTGTTGTTCAAGCTTTTGCTCTTCCATATGGATAAGCATTTTATGATTTTCATTCTTTATTGCCTTAAAGGTCATTATCAATTCTCGTTATTTCCCCCATAGCTCATCTTGTTTTCATGCAACTTTCCAGCCCTTTGTTGACCTTTGAACAACTTATGAAAGTTACGGTAATTTTTATCTGAATTCATAGGCTTTGAAGCATAACACTCTTCCATCACACACACATAACTTAGCCTTTAGGAACTGTGAATCAAACATTTTCATGTTTAAAACAAGTTTAATGCAGAAATGCAATTATTAAAGGAACGTGAACTAATTTAAACTTAGTTTGAGGCATTAACCTTCCCATTCATTCAGCCACTTTGACTGGATAAGTGCTGACTTAATTTTTTGTACCTTGTCAGGAGAAAAGTATCCCATCAATATGCAATAACTTGAAGAAAAGAATTGATGTACTGTGCTGTTGGGCAGAAACAATAGAGATTGCTCTCTCTGAATTCAAATTATTGAGCAGTCTCTGTGTTGTGCTGCCCATTAGCTTAAATGAGAACATTTTGTAATGCCAAGTACATAACAATACTAGCTTCAACATTCATCATGTCTGAACCTGGTTTTACACTTCTACTTGGAAAATTGTAATATCTGGGTATTTCCAATCACTGATATTTTGTTACACATATGAAGATGGAATCATTTGAAAGTGCAGTTCAGTGAGTGGCAGTCCAATGTTTAGTTTTTGTTATTTAGAATCAATGATACAAGCCAGAGTGATTTATAACAGTGTCTTTTGTTTGTGTACCAGAGGGAAAGTAATAGTCAACAACTAATGAGTTATTGAATTATGAATACCCCAGACATTATACGACATTTACTTCCTTTTTTCTTCCTTAATCTCTTAAATCTGAGTTCCCAGGACTGTGATACATCACAGAACAAAATCTGTCCTTAGTTACAACCCTGAAAACCCAATGGATGCAACAGAAGAGAGAATTAGATTACATAGGTCTTCTTAAATAGAATTCAGAGTGTTGTATCTTGTTGAAAGAAGACTTTTGTCCCTCTTGTTGTATGTGTTTTTTTTTCCCTTCTCCCCCTCTGATATTGGATGCAAAGCATGTATGAGAAATTCAGCTGATCAGCACAAGGCCATTGCAAGTTGCAACAAAAATGCAGCACGTTACCTTCTGATATTTGGTGCCAAGGAAAGCATATTTTGGCTAGAAATTCATGGAAACTACAGTGAAATAAGAGCAGCAATTCTGGTCTGTACTGTGCAGCTCTTGGTGGATGGGAGTAAGTGAGAAGAAGAGGTAGAAAATTAACCATTGTTTTTAGAATCATTTCTTTTTGTCCAGATATCTGAAGATATCAAATAAAATTTCCAGTGGCACTTCTAGTAAATGTCTCCTCAACTTTGCTCCTCCCTTAACATAATCCCTACCCATTTATACTCTGATGATATTCCTCTTACCTCTACCCAGTACTAGTATGATATAATTGATCACACTTTGTTTTCTATCATATGAAGATTTACATTAAATGAGTGTTGAAATAGTTCACATTTAAATTAAACATATTAGAGCCAGAGGTGTTTGAAATGTTGACATAGTTATCTTTTCATATATGAGAAAAAAATCCACCTTTTCAAATTGCTGGGGAGTTTCATATAAAAACTGAAAAAGCTGAAATTTGTTGACTTTTGCCTTATATGAAAGCTGCAGAATTCTATGAACAATTTATAGAAAATTTTATTTCCTAAAACTTTTAAAAGATATAAAATATGCTTCTCCACCTCTCTTATGATTTGAATTGTGTATTGTCGACTACATTTTAGACAAAGAAGAATGGTCCCAAACTTAAAATTATTGAAATCACAGATAACACAGTAGTGCCCTCTATAAAGAGGGCTCAGCTCTCTATGCAGAGGTCTGTGCTCTTGGCTTTCAACAAAGCCTGTAACCTTGTGCAGTTCCATCTTCAGAAGCAACCTCTCTCGCACACCACAGCCACTGCCACTGTCCAATACGCATCAAATGCAAGCAACATTGCCTTAACTATAGATGAAAAATCTATCAACACTTCTCCACTGCTACAAGAATCAACCCCTTCATAATGGACCTACCAGAATCCAAGGGACCTACACATGCCTTTCCCAAAATGTGGTATATGTGATCCTGTGCCCCAAATGCCCTCATGGTAATTATGCACCAGAATGAAGTTTCCTAGAAAAAAATATAAAGGAGAGAGATGAACAAATACTGGTGGGAGCATATTTTTCACAGAATAATCACTCCTGTTCTGACCTCACTATCTTTGAGCTCAAGGAAAATTAAAAAAAACAAACAAACAAACACCTTCAAAGGTTAGAGCCTGGGAACAAAATTTTTTAACCTATCTGGACACAAAGAACTAAAGACTGAGCATAAATCCTGACTTTATGGGATATTATAATACACCAGATTTCTGAACATCTTTCTTTACATTTTAGGTGATACAGACTCTCTTCTCTTTTGAAAGGCCTTGATCTCCCACCAATTAAACTATCTTTTTTCTACGAATTGTTTGTCTGCTACCTCTGAGAATGTTTTAATTCTTCAGTTTCACAGCTCTCCACAAACAGAAAAAGTTATTTGGGTAAATGGGATATATTTTATTAGACCAACTGAATAGTTGGAAAAAATGTTCTTTACAAGGTTTTGAGCACAAGCACCCTTCTTCAGGCACTGAGAGAGTCTGTTGGTATTTGTCAACTCTCTAGGATTGAATAGAAGCTTAACCCAATACACAAAATGGAGGTGTATGAAAATGTAAATCCATAGCAGGGAAGATTAGAGAGGATAGGAGTTAATAGATGTGAGACAGGTAGGTGTGGGGATGGGAACAAGAGAGGGGAATGTTGACCGGTGATAACATATAGCTAGTAAAAATGGAGAGCGGTTATCAGATGGGAGGCAGGTTATAATGTACCATATATCAAATGTCTATATTTAGTCCATGATTTTTTGTATCCAATAGATTTATGAAATTAAGTTTGTAAGCTTATCTACAAAATATGTTGTGTAAATTGCCTTTGTGAATTAAAATTCAGAGACTGGAGAGAGAGTGGTTGTCTTGTGAGAATTGTGCACTCACAAGTAATTGGATATTTTTGTCTTTGATAGATTTTTGGTGTGTGTTCATTCTGATATGCAGTTGTTGTTTGGTTTCTTCTACATATTTTCCAACAGGGCATTCAGGCTACTAAATGAGATATATTATATTCTGGAGGTGCAGGTGTAAGATCCAGGATTGCTGATGATCCTATTATGGGGCATAGTTATTGTGGTAGTGGTGGAGATGTGTTGGCAGGTATTACATTTCTTGTCTCAGCATGGTCTGGATCCATTCAGTGTTCTTTGAGCCATAGGAAGTTTGCTTCTGGTGATGAGGTTGGTAAGGTTCAGTGCTTGTTTAGAAGCTAGGATGAGTGGTTTTGGAAAGATCTCTTTAAGAATTGGGTCTTCATCTAGTTTGGGTTGCAATTGTTTGAGGATTTTCTGCATAGGTTCTAGGGAAGGATGATATATCATAAGTAATGGTGTGTGATTCATGGATCCTTTTATGTAGTCTTCATGGTTAAGGATAACTATAGCTCATCCTTTATCTGCTGGTTTTATTACTCTTTGATGGTTGGATCTTAGAGATTCCATGGCTGTTCTGTGTGAGAGAGAGAGAGAGAGGTTGTTATGGCATTGGCTGCTGTTATTTCATTGTTCATTCTTTCTCTGAAGCAGTCAATATAGTGGTTGAGGTTTGGATTTTGTCCACTGTGAGGTGTCCAATGTGACAGGGGGTTATCTTTTTGGTTATTTATTCTTTCTAGTGTTGGTGTTGATTGTAGCCAACATCAAGGAAAAGATGTTGTCATAGGATAAAGTGTTGTTCGACCAACATGGCTACAGCCAGCACCAATACACATCTCACATCTTCAAAGGTCACTCTAAGTAAAATACTGACTTCTAAATTACATCCACAGTATGTAATGGATGGAATTGTTGAAGGAGCTTTAGAAAGTAAATGTACCCAAACCCCTGTGAAAGTTAATGGCATGCAGGTATTGGAATTAAGAAAGTAATTAAAGCACACATTACATTAAAGAACAAACGTCCCTCTGAGATGGCTATCCATATTTCAGGGATGCATCATAACATTCCCTCTTGCAAGTAGTGGGTATGTGCAAAAAGTATTCTGTGTGCAATATAGACTTTGTGCAGGATACCTTGAGGCAAAGGTCAGCCCAGAAGGCATGGTATGACTCTCTGCTTCGTTCTTTTAATTTGTTCTAATGCAGCAATGCTCTACTCCATTTTCTAGGCTTGTGGCACAGGTACAACTGAGCCCATTACTTGCAAAAATATAAGTAATATTCCTATAATCTCAAATATGCAGTATCTTTCACACATTTTGTGATTTTATCACCCTGCATTGCTAACTGCACATTCATTTTATTAGGTTTTAATGAGCAATAAACTGTTTTACATACTCTTGGCAGGTTGTATTTTTTAAGAAAAATTAGGAAGATAAATACTTAATTTAAAAGTATTTACTAAATTAAATACATTGATTTGAAGCCATGCATAGCCACAGGACCTGGAAAATATGTTTGCATTGTAATTTACATATATAGAGAACTGCTGCCTCAAGAATACTTTAAAAGAACACATAAAGTATTAATATTTTTACTTAAAATAACATTAACAATTAATGGATCTTCATTACATTGATTCATTAATATTTTCAGTTTATTCACACTGTATTCTCTGTGTCTTATTTTAGCTTGTGTTTTATTATTTAATTATTCCATATCAAAACTGAATTTATAAAATGTCATGTATAAAAGTAAATGCAATTCATAAATGTCAGGTATCCAGGTTGTAGCCCTATTGGTCTAGAGCAGGGGTAGGCAAACCCCAATATGGGTGCCGGCGTGGGGCAATGCAAAGGCATTTTGCTTGGCATGTGTGCCTTGGGGAAGACAGCAGGGAAGGGGCTGGGATTGTGCTACCATAACAAGGATTGGATCACTCATGGCTCCCGCATTGTCTTCCCTGGCACACCAACATCTTACAAGTCAAGGTGGCAGGTGCTTTTGGTTGCTCTGGTTAGGAAAAACGTTTTGGTTGTGAAAAATATTTACCCAAGCAGGAAGCAATAAAGAAAATATTTTCCCAGGCAGGAAGCGACTGTGACCACCAGAAACCTAAGATCCTGCTCCTGCCTTTGTTTCAAGGTAATTTGCATCATCACAGATCATCACAGGAGGTGAGAGGCTCCATACCAGCTATGAACTGACTGCCCAGAGGAGTTTTCCATCTATTGACTCCTCTGTGAAATCCTATAAAATATGAACTTTCATTTCTACCCAGGAGAACTTTTACAACTTTTCTCCAATGCCTGATGAAAGGTGTTTGTGCCCCAAAGCTTGCAATTAAAGAAATGTTTTTACAAAAATCTTGTTGGTCTAATAAAAGATATCGTCTCTACTATGAATCCTGTTTCATAAATGTCTGCTTTTTACAATGTATTTTATAAAATGCACCTATTATGTTCTCTAGGCCTATATAAACACTAACATTCTCAATATAATCAAAATAATAAGGGTAAAAGTTTAAAAGTATTAATTTTATATATTATATTTCAGCTGCATGCACTATAGCTACAGTGAAGAAATTGCACATAAAACAGCATAACTGATTGGAAACAAGTCTAAATTTGTAACACAATAAAGGGTGCAGACAGAAGTGCAGCTGCCCGTTGTAGATCAGAACAATTTTCAGGAAGTGTTCTGAGTTACAAGGTTCCTCTGGACCAAACAGAAGTTCACTGTTGGTTCCAGGGGAAGGGGAATCTACATGCTGGCTGGGAGCCTGCAGCTGTTTTCCCCTAGTGAATGGGCCTTCCTCCGTGCAAGCCTGAACTATTTTCAGAATGTGAGGGGTGAAAGGGAGCAGAGGAAGCACTTTCTAGGTCAGGGGAAGCAATGTTTTTTGGCCAGAGTGCCAAAAATACCTACAATGCCTACCTTGGAAGGTGCCGGGGTGCCAGAAAAACAAAATGATGGCAGGGGGTATATGGCAGGATGCCCTGCTTGTGCCCTTTGCCCCCCAGCCCAGGCTGTGTGGCTATCAGCAGCTGCCCAGCTGGGGCTGGCAGCAGCTGGGAGGCTACAAACAGTTGCTGCTCTCCCACCTGCCCCAGCTATCTCCCAGCCCTGGGCTCCAGGAAGGCAGCAGGTGCTAGCACTGCACCAGTTGGGGCAGGGAGGGCTGTGCTGCCGTGCTGTTTGTCCTGAGGTGTGCTGCAGTTGCTGCCAGCATGGAGCTGATTCCAGAGATGTGAAGCCCAGCGCAGCTATTTGCAGCCTGCCTGCTGCTTGCTGCAGCTGCCCAGAGCCCAGGCTGGCTACAAACTTCTGCAGCAGGCTCCAGAGCCCAGTCACAAGCTCTGTGGCAGGAGTGGGTTAGAGACCAGGGTGCCACTGCTTCAGGCCCCTCCCCCACCACCCGCTCTGAGGCATGGGTGCACGCTCCCATACAGAGCTGATGCCTGTGCTCCGGAGCCCGGCACAGCTGTTTGGAGCCTCCCAGCTGCAGCCAGCCCTGGCTCTCTATAGCTGCTGCCAATCATGTAGCCTGGGGTGCTTGCAGTAGGGCTTGCAGGCTCCCAGCCACCTGCCCAGAGCCAGGGCTGACCATGGCGTGCCAAGCAAAATGGCCTCGCGTGCCATATTCAGCACGCATGCCAGGGGTTGCTGACCTCTGTTCTAGGTGCTTCCCAGCCAGCACTGAAGGGTAGAGTGGGCGAATTGGACCCTCCCCCCTGACTTCAGGGGATGAAAAAACCCCAGGATGAACTCCCTTGGTTCCCTTTCCCCAATCCTATTTTGAATACATCAACAGGCTGGCAGGCAGTGCAGACACAAGTTACAAAAGACAATATGTTTTGAAACATCTTCATATGAAATCTCATGCAATCAGGGCTCAGATTTTCACCTGATTAGCCATTGTCAAGCTGTCTGCAGCCATGTATTTGTGTTTGGTTACGGCTATAGACTGCTTTTTGTGGCTAGATTGGGTTAAAATTGTCATTTCTGTCTATGCCCAGAAGTTTAGTTCACATATATTGATTTTAAAATAGCAGAACCCAGTTTAAGATAGACCTGGACGGATGTAGTATCAGATTTAATCAGGTTAGGTTAGACCAGTCTATAAAACTTCTGTTACAGATCCTCTTCCAACCTAAGTTAAGTAACAGTCCCCTGGCATCCCAGATGTCATTGTTGCCTCTACTAGCCTCACCTCTCAAGGAGGGTGGGCTAGCCTCTGCCAGCACTCATCTGCTTTGGCCAACCCAGGCTGGCCCTGCCCCAAGCTGTCACAGAGCTGAGGCAGAAAAGCCTCTGCTCCCCAGCCCTGTGTCCTGCCTGCACCTGTCACTTGGGCTAGGAAGTATGAGGGGCAGAGGCCTGAAGCTCTCTGCCCTGGCCCCTCCCCAAGCTGGGGTCTGCATAGCTGTGGGAGGGGGGGAGGGCGCATGACAAGGGCTTTTTCCTCATTATTGTTCCTATCCAGCTAGACTGGCTGGCCAGGCCAGACTGTGCAGCCCCACCCCTCTGTGACATGCTGCCTCTGAGTGGCAGGGGGAGAACAAAGCCCCTGACCCTAGTCCCAACCCCCTCTGCAGCCCTGAACTGGGGTCTTCATGCAGCAAGGGGCTTTTCCTCCAACACTGCCCCTACCTGGCTGAGCTGGCTGGCTGGGCCAGGATTGCCACCCCCACTTCACCCCCACTGCCACTCAGTGGGAGTGATACATAGTGGGGTGGGGCTGTGCAGCCTGTCTGGGTCAGCCATTCAATCTGAGTAGGGCAGTAGTGGGGAAAAGCCCCCACCATGTGGGCCCCTCACAGGTGTGCTCAGGGGTGCTGGACTGGAGTAGGGGGGCTCATTCCCCACCCTACAACTGCTCAGAGGCAGCAACTTATGGGGGGCCAGGGCTGTGCAGCCTGCCCTAGCCAGCCTGTGTGGGCAACCAGCTTTTCTGGCTTGGTCTGGGAGGGCAGGTCTGTGTGGTGGGGGCCTCTCCTTTCCTCCATTCCCCACCACTGCAGTGGAGCTGTGGAAAGATTGTGCTGGCTCTCCCCCCCCCCCCCCCGTGACTGACAGGAGGGTGTTGGGGACATGTGCTGGGCAGACAATCAGAGGTGGCCCCTAGTCAGTCATGCTTGGCTGCCTTCAGCAATGAATGGCTTGCTGGAAAGCCTATAGGAAAGCCCCCTATCTTCTGGCCTCAGCCAGTGCAGGTATCTGTCTGCTTCTTCCCACCATGTTACATTCACTCCCAATCTAATCCACACAGTTTAGAAAAACCTATGCAGATTGGATCAATTCTGCCTCAGGCTTTTTGAATGTTTGTACTTACTTTAACTTTAACTTTAAAACACTTAAAGGGAAAAAAAGAATAACAACAAAATATCTGACTAAATCAACATGGAGGGTTATAAGCTGTACAGAAAGGATAGAATAGGGAGGAGAGGGGGAGGGGTGGTGCTCTATGTCAATGAGCGATATACATCAACCCTTATTAAAATAGAATTGGAGGAGGAGAAAGTAGAAGGATTGTGGGTTAGGTTACATGGAGGTCAAGGAGAAAGGGATTTGGTGGTAGGAGTCTGCTGCAGACCCCCACACCAAGGGGAAGAACTAGATTTGGGGCTCCTGATGCAGCTCTCAGAGACCATAAAAACTAGGGAGGCGGTAGTCATGGGGGATCTAAACTACCCAGACATCTGCTGGGAGACGCAGACAGCAAAGTCCCACTGTTCACGTAGGTTTCTAACCTGTGTACAGGACCTCCATCTGACGCAGGAGGTACATGGTCCCACTAGGGGGAATGCCTTGCTGGACCTGGTATTGGCAATGGGGGATGACATGGTAGGAGACCTACACCTCGGTGGTCACCTGGGGGACAGTGATCACCAAATAATAGAATTCGTCATAAGATGTCGAGTGGGTAAGGTAAGTAGTAGGGTGAAAGAGCTAGACTTTAGGAAAGCTGATTTCAATGAACTCAGGCGTTTAGTCAAGGACGCACTGCAGAGTAAGAGTTTTGAAGAGATGGGAGCCCAGGAAGGGTGGCTGTGCCTTAAGTAAATGATCCTTTGGGCACAGAGGGAGACGATCCCGATGCAGGGAAAAAGGGGAAAGGGGCCAAGAGGCTTACTAGGCTGACCAGAGAAATCCAGAGCAGCCTACAGGCAAAAAGGGGGGCATATAAAAAGTGGAAACAGGGAGAGACTACTAAAGAGTAGTATGCCTCCCCTGCTCGCACTTGTAGGGAGGCAGTTAGATGGGCCAAAGCTACCATGGAGCTGAGGATGGCATCCCAAGTTAAGGATAACAAAAATGTGTTTTTTAGATATGTAGAGAGTAAAAGGAAGGCCCAGGGTGGAATAGGACCTCTACTAGATGGGCATAAGCAATTGGTGATGGACAGGGGAGACAATGCTGAACTCCTCAATGAGTTCTTTGCCTCAGTGTTCCTAAGCGAGGGGCAAGACAAGGCTGTCACTGGGATTGTAGAGTGGCAGCAGCAGGGTGCCGAACTACCATGTGTAGACCCTAAGATGGTGCAGAGGCACTTGGAGGAACTGGATGTGTTTAAGTCGGCAGGCCCGGATGAGCTCCATCCAAGGGTACTGAAGGCACTGGCTGACATCATTGCGCAGCCACTGGTGGGAATATTTGAACCCTCATGGCACATGGGCCAGGTCCTGGAGGACTGAAAAAGGTCTGATGTGGTCCCCATTTTCAAGAAGGGGAGGAAGGAGGACCCAGGCAACTATTGGCCAGTCAGTCTCACCTCCATCCTTGGCAAAGTCTTTGAAAAAATTATCAAGGCTCACAATTGTGAGAGCCCGGCAGGAAAAATTATGCTGAGGGGAAACCAGCATGGGTTCGTAGCAGGTAGATCATGCCTGACTAATCTAGTCTCTTTTTATGGCCAGGTTACAAAACACCTGGATGCAGGAGTAAGGGTAGACATCGTTTACTTAGATTTCAGGAAGGCCTTCGATACGGTATCCCACCCCATACTGGTGAACAAGATAAGAGGCTGTGACTTGGATGACTGCACAGTCTGGTGGGTGGCGAATTGGCTAGAGGGTCACACCCAGAGAGTCATGGTGGATGGGTCAGTTTTGACCTGGAAGGATATGGGCAGTGGGGTCCCGCAAGGCTCGGTCTGTGGACCGATACTCTTCAATGTCTTCATCAGTGACTTGGACGAGGGAGTGAAGTGTACTCTGTCCAAGTTTGCGGACGACACAAAACTGTGGGGAGAAGTGGACACGCCGGAGGGCAGGGAACAACTCCAAGCAGACCTGGACAGTTTGGACATATGGGCAGAAAACAACAGAATGCAATTCAACAAGGAGAAATGCAAAGTGCTGCACCTAGGGAGGAAAAATGTCCAGCATACCTATTGCGTAGGAAATGACCTGCTTGGAGGCACAGAAGTGGAAAGGGATCTTGGAGTCCTAGTGGACTCCAAGATGAACATGAGTCGTCAGTGTGACAAAGTCATCAGGAAAGCTAATGGCACTTTATCGTGCATCAGCAGATGCATGACGAACAGAGCCAAGGAGATGATAATTGCCCTCTATCGGGCGCTTGTCAGACCGCAGTTGGAATATTGTGTGCAATTTTGGGTGCCACACTTCAAGAGGGATGTGGATAACCTGGAGAGGGTACAGAGAAGGGCCACTTGTATGGTTAAGGGCTTGCAGGCCAAGCCCTATGAGGAGAGACTAGGGCACCTGGACCTCTTCAGCCTCCGCAAGAGAAGGTTGAGATGCGACCTTGTGGCTGCCTATAAGTTCATCACGGGGGCACAGAAGGGAATTGGTGAGGCTTTACTCATCAAGGCGCCCCTGGGGGTTACAAGAAATAATGACCATAAGCTAGCAGGGAGCAGATTTAGACTGGACATTAGGAAGAACTTCTTCACAGTTCGAGTGGCCAAGGTCTGGAACAGGCTCCCAAGGGAGGTGGTGCTCTCCCTTACCCTGGGGGTCTTCAAGAGGAGGTTAGATAGGCATCTAGCTGGGGTCATCTAAACCCAGCACTCTTTCCTGCCTATGCAGGGGGTCGGACTCGATGATCTATTGAGGTCCCTTTCGACCCTAACAGCTATGAATCTATGAAACATCAGGAAGCAAATGAACAAACAAACAGAAAAACAGTTTGTTGCTATGTTCCTGGATGGCATCTTAATCCTACGGTGCACTTCAAGGGACTGGAGACATTTCATATCAGTCCTGCACAAAATAATTGCATGTTATAATAATAACCGTGTTCTTATGAGAGACTGAGTACTTCCAAAAGAATGCTTAAATCTTTCGACAACCACTGAACATGTGAAATACTGTCTAAAAAAGAAAGATGTAATATAGGAAAACAGTATATCCATTGCTCAATGGTAAGGTGAATGGAAGGTGAAAATAAGGCAGGGCTTTACAGTGGCTACTTTGCCTGAAACCTCATAAAAATAAATTGCAACCAAACAACTAACAAAATATAACAAAGAGGAAGGGTGTGAATAATGATAAGTAAAGAGCTTTCAACAAATGGCAATGATCTTCAGACAAATTTGAGTGAATTGAGGTTAAGTTGATGCAGTGAAATTTAATCCAGAGTGATCCAAGAAACTAACTGAAGAAATCACAAAGTCACTGGCACTAATATTTGCAGGCATGATCCCAGAAAGCTGAAGAAGAGCAAAAGTAATGTTTCATGTTTAAAAATAGGAAAAGGACCACTCAGGAAATTGCAAAGCAAGTTGGTTTGATTTGAAAACCTGGGAAGTTACTAGAACAAATTATAAAATAGTCTACTTGCAAACATATGAAGGGTACTTACTAGCAGTCAACATGTAAAAAACAAATCCTGTCAAGCCAACTTGATTTTCTTCTTTGATAAGGTAACTTAAGTGTCCAAGGGGAAAGCAGTGTACAATAATATACCTAGAAGTTGATAAGGCTTTTGACATTATCCTACATAGCATTCTACAGTGTGTCATGAATTTGCCTTCCTGTAGGAAAGGAAGTAGGTCAAAATGAGTTTTTGGAGCAGGTATGGTACAACACCTTTTATTAAGAAAGTACTATATGGGAATGCATTATTATCATGTGCTGCAGCTATAATAGTGTCATGCAGCATACACCAACTTTACTGACCACTTCGAGTTCCAGTGAGAAGGTACCGGTCAGCTTCATTGATCAGACACCTCTGCTTCATCCTAATACATAACCACATAGGCATGATCACATCTTCTGTAATATGCATTGTGATTTTCTGCCTGGGAACATTAATTTAACAACCATTTAACAATATAGAACTTGTAACCTAGTGTAAGCAATTACTACACACATCTTTCTAATGTGGAGAATTTTCCATTAGTTACCTTTCTGAGGGTATCTACAGGAGCATTATCCAGGTATGGTCTACTTAAGGACCATTGGTCCTTTGAAATAAGTGAACTAGAAAAATATGGATGGATACATAACTGGCTGAAAAACTGGAAGCAAAGTTGCAGAATGGCAGGAAGTTTCTCATATGATGTTGCATAGGTGTTTGTCTATGTTCAGTGCTATTTGCCATTTCTATTAATGACTAGTAAAACCTGTTGATCTTACTGAATGGACATGTTTGCAAAAGAAACAAAACTGTGAGGGCTTAAAAATATTTTAGAGGATACATTTACAATTTCAAAAGGAAATTGATAAACTAGAGAACCGGGCTATATACAAAAAATGAAATGTAACAAAGATGAATCTGAGATGCTACACATAAGAATGTAAAACAAAGTAAACATGCAGAATGAGAGATAATTGGTTAAGTAAACCACTAATACCATTTCTGAGAAACATCAGCAGGTTTTGCTGGATAAAAGCTGAACATGAGTTGACAGCATGATACTGTAAAAATAAATAAACAGATTTAATTTAATTTATTTAATTAAAAAGTAAATGCAAATTTGAGCTTCATCAACTGAAGTTCGTATGTAAGAGATCACCATTTCACTCTGTGCAGTACTGATTATTCCTCAGCTGGAGTATTATGTCTATGTCTTTGCACTTGTATTTTAAATAGAATGGAGAGAACTGGAGAAGAACTAGAGAAGGACAAAGATGATTGGAAAACAACCATGAAAGGTAGAGAGAACTACATAGGTTTAGTTTGGAGAAAAGGAGATTAAGTTGTGGACAAAGGTATGAAAAGCTACCATAACAGTAGTATATTGTACTAGGGGTTTGGACTAGATGATGAATGTGGTTCCACTCAACCCTATGATTTTATATAGTTTCATCATGTATCTGATTTCTATCCAGATTTACATATTTGTCATTCTCAGTGAGGTCTGTTTTTATGATTCAATACATTCATATTCAGGATGTATTCAGTACTTTGTAAATTCAGGCTCATTCAGGCTCATTTGTATTTTGTAATGGAGGTGTTAGCTGTGCCTTCAGAATTAAAGTTGAGTCACATGGGTGCTGACAGACATGGAAATCACCCCCCCCCCCCCCCCCCAAGTATTTTACTGGCAGAGTCAGTGTATTAGTGCAACCTGGCTCTGCAGTGTCTGTATAGATTGGGCACTTCAGCAGGGCTTGTCTAATAGCTGATTCAATCAGTTATTAGATAAAAGTGCCACAAAGCCCCATTGAAGTGCCAGATCTATACAGACGTTGGACAAGCTGGGTCCAACTAATACGATGCCTTTTCTGTGCATGCTCAGTGCTTGGTGCAGGGGTGCACAGAGCTTAAAGTGCCCTTCCCCTCCTCCATGTCTGTAAGTGTGCATTTGTTCATACGAAACAGTGACTGAACCTCTTTAAGTAAATCATTTTAATGTATGGAAAAAAATAGTATATCTTTTCTAAGATAAGAGCACTAAAAAGAGTGGGTCATTTATTCAGTATCAGTCATACTACTGGTACCAATAGAATTGCACATTGTAAGTAATCTTGTAGAACCCAAAAAGGATATATGTCCTCCATGGATCCCACAAAAGGAAACTGTGTGACATGTTCAAGGTGCCACACATTTCAGTTGTATACCAGGGGCCTGAATCTGAGCGTCTCATGTTCCAAGCTAACACTATTATCCCTGAGCCATTCTTCCTGTTCAGAGGAGTATAGAGTAGAATTTTTGAGACTTTTCAAAGATAGGTCATTTAACATAGTGACATCATAAAGAACAAAAATCCAACATTTATTTACAATCCTTTTTTTCTAGCCAGGGTCTATAATAATTGAAATGTCTTCATCATACAAAGATCAGTATTTTATTGCTTCACTATAAGGAAAAATGATGATTTTTGAAGTGCCATATTCTAAATGTCTTCGGGTTCCAATGCTTGATTTGGGGAAAATTTAAGGAAATTCATGATGCATTTTGCCATAAATTATTGATATATTCTCAACTTTCTCATTTTTATCCAGGAATATATACTATATATTACTTACAAGATATATATGTACACACACACACTATTTGTAACTCTACACATCAATGTTCTTTGTGTATTTCTATATTTAAATAGTGTTTATAAGGAATGCCAACATTCAAGACTCTTTGAAACATATTGTTAATGTTTTGGTATCTAGGATTAATGAAATTCAGTGTACAATAACCATTCTGTACAGTTAAAAAATATTTCTTCTTACTAGTTATTATTATGTCATTCAACCATTTCTCCCAATCCTAGCATTCCATTTTCCGTGCAGTATTGATTTTCATGGGTATGTTCTTTCATATTGTCTGGTTTTACAAAAAATAATTTTCACTGTTTAACCTCCAGTTGTTTCCTGTATCTTATGTTTCAATAGTAAGTATGACAGATGTTTTCTAAGACTGTGATTTTTTATTTATGTCTTCTTTTACTAGTATCTTCCTTTTTTCTCCTGTTGGTTCTCTTCTTGACATTCCTTTAGAACAATTTCAGTTTTTTTAAATCTTAAATATAGAAAACAATTAAAAAATATACATATAAGTTAATCTTCAAAAATGAGGTAAAACTCCTGCATGTTTATCTACACCATCCATTTTAGTAGTTAATATATGCAATTTTGAATGGGCAGAAAATTCCTTACATTGAAGTTTACAACTAGAAATTAACAATCTAATAGCTGTTAATTAAATAGTATAACTTTCATTTTTTTTTTCATATAGATTTAATCTAATAACTATATTTTTCCCTCTGTGTTGCTGTTATCCCTCACCCAAACTGGAGTGTATTCTGGTTGCGAGTAATACTGCACAGAAATCAAACTGAGAGTTGGAAGAGAAAAAAAAATGAAGGGCAGCTTTGGCCTATGATCAGCACACAGTCAGACCAGTGCCTAGAATGACTGCCTATGATGCAGGACAGCCCAGGTGAAAATTTCTCTCCCTCTGCCTCTTGTGCAGCCAAGAGTGAAAGCCAATGCCACCCTTGTTTCCAGGCCCATGATCCTGCCACAAGCTTCCAGGCTGTGCTGTTGTTCTCTTTTCTTTAGGTAACAGAGATAGTAGGGCCAAGTACAAACATTTGGGGAGGTTAAAATGGGTTCAAAATGGCCACCCAATTTAAACTTAGCTCATCCCAGTGCTGACCTTACAGACACAGACTCAGTGACCAGCAATCAGTCTAAACCTAAAACTGTACAGAAGTTCCATGCACACAAACCTGTCCAAAAATTGCAGAACTCAGTTTAAGATAAACCTGGATCTATGTAGTATCAAACTTACTCAATTTAGGTAAAACTAGTGCATAAAACTTCTGTACATTTTCCCTGCGCAGCCCTGGGGTTGGAAAACTCAGCCACTGGCCCCAGCTCCAAGGCTGCTCTTTTTCTATTTTTTGCCCCCCATAGCCCTTTGATCTGCCCCCTCCTCCTCCCAACCAGCCAGCCCTCTCAACACCAATCCCACAAGATAGTCTGGTTGCAGCCCCATTTTATCAGCGTTCACTGCTGCTAGAGCTGAGAAAGTACGTCTTGGTGTGAGAGGGGAAGGTACGTAGGTTCACTGCAGGGGGACCCTATGCCACTCTATGGGGCATGCCTGCCCCTAAACCCAACCCGTGGGTTGCACCAACCCTACCCACCCTACCTGCAAGTTGTACCTCTCCTGCCCACCACACTGGGGGGCATCTGGCCCTGCCCAACTGACCTGTGGGTCTCACCGGCCCTGCCACCTCACCTATGGGTCATGCCTGACCTCCCACCCCACCTATGAGTCATGCCATCCCCCCACCCTACCCACAGGACATCGCAACCATGCCCACCCCACCCACAGGTCATTCCAGCCCCATCCATTGCACCTGGGGGTTATGCTTCCCCTCACCATATCTGGGGGTCATGCCAGTGTCTCCCACTGCACCTAGGGGTTGCACCTGCCTGCCCCAACCCCACATGGGTCACCCCTTTGGGTCATGCCTGCCCTACTGCACACATGGGTCTTACATGCCCACACAGCCCACCTCATCCATGTGTCACACTTGTCTCCTACCCCTTATGGGTTGTGCCTCCCCCGCCCATTCCCCAGTGGACTCTTAAGCTCCCTGCTAGTTCCCATCCTAACTTACCTCATAGCAGGCAGCCATTCTGAATCAATTTAACCTCCCCCTAATGCCCTCAAGTATTTCTACTTAGCCTAGTGGGAATTGGTTTGAAGCAGTTTTGCAGAAATGTAGGCAGTGGAGAGGAAGGAGAGGGAGGGGGATCTGGCTTCCTATCTCAAATCATGGGGCTTGTTTTTCAGTGGCTCTTCTGAGTTCAGGAGGGAGGCAGTATAGAATTTGCCATAGGTAGCTGATGTTTCAGTGGTCCTCAAGCAAGTCACTTCATCTCTCTGTGCCTGCCTGCCTGCCTTCATGCTTTTGACTTTTAGCTATCTTGTATGTTTATACTTCAAGCTCTCCAAGGCTGAGACTGTCTTTTACTGCATGCATGTGCCAGTCCCTTGTCAATTCAATGACTGTGTTTTTAGATACATCCATAAGCAAACAAATAAATGAAAATATCCTTTAATTAAACTATTTATGGTGTTAAAATGAACAAACAATTCAATAGAGGGCAATAGAGGAATTTTCCATTGGTCCAATTCCATTGTCCCTTTTCACTGAGATAGTACAAAGGCAAGAAGAATCCCTCTGGAAAACTGCAATGATGAAATGTTAATACTAATTTACTGTAATAGCTTCACATTACTTCAGTCTTTGAACTGGGGATGACTAAATCAGATTGAATGGGTTTAGAGAAACTCAGCATCATTGCACATAATTTGAATGGACTGAGTGCTTCAGATGTTTGAACATAGATCTAGTTCAGTAATATTTAGCAAATAGTTCATTCAAAAGTATTTGCCATATTTTTTAAAGCCTCTTTATCAAGTACTGTCCTCACAATTCAACAGCTTTCACAAAAGTTGAGACAAATTATTTGTGAACGAAGTAACACTGAAAAATTGTCAACGTTGAAAAATTGCACAATTTGTATCTATTTGAACATTCGTGATTTACCACCTTTATACAATCCAATAATTGGGGCAAAATTATTCCATAAGAGAGAGCTTTTAATATAATTTCTCTCTCAGATGCATGTCACTGCATTTTCCTTTCCTTGGATCTCCTAGTGCAGTGTTTCCTAAATTTTAGATACTTGGGGCACACTTTTATTCAGGATTAAAATTGTGTATTGAAATACTTCACTTACCAGTTGGATCCAGTCTATGGGCTTGATCCTGTGTGTGGTACTGGTCCATCCAGAGCCAAATTCCTCCACATAGGGCCAGCACAACCAGGGCCCAATCCAGCCAAGTGATTCTAGTGCATCTGAGGTTCTTTCCAGCCCAAATTTCCCTGGCCACTTCTTCTGCTCTTGCAGCACACTAGTAGAGTGCCAAGGTGCAACCTTTGGGAATCACTCTCTTAATGAATAATGCCTTGGTCAATTGCATTAGGAAAGCACGCTGATAGATTTTGTTTATAAGAATATTCATTAAAGTACTGTTCCAGCAAGTCACTTAAGCGTACCCTATTGGGACTGTTTGTATACTTAAAGCTAAGCTCAAACTCATTGTTTTAATGAAATGAGGCTTTTTGTTGCCTGTCTTAGTTCCCATTTTGTATGAATCACAGGCACAGCAGTGATGGCAGGCTAATTTTTATATATAATTTACTTGCAAGTTACAAGGATTTTTTGTCATCGTTGGTGAAATACTTCATTTACCTTGAGCTCTCTAAAGATTATTTATTTATATTCTAATGGGAGCAACTGTTCTTCATCTAAAGAAAAGTTAATGATGCTTGTGACACCTTGACATCTTTGTCTCAAAATCCTCCCATTCTCAAGTACAATAGGTTTCCTATTTGCATAACACTGTTATCTGTCAGTTCTCTAGCAATCAACTGACCATTCATTTGCGTTTATTACTTTCCGGTATTTAACTGGTGTCACCTTTAAGGTCATCTAAAGCAAAACTGATTTGAGCCAATGTCTCCGGTTTTCAATAAGCTATCTAAAATTTCATTACCCATTTAGACAATGCCATCAGCTTTACTGATATATAAAAATTAAAGATAGAAAGATGTATGAACGTTAGGTAACCCATCTCTTGCATTGTGCAGCATTATTTCCTACTGTATTTTGTGTAATTCCTGTGTCCAGGTCATTTTTAAACATTCTTTAAAAATAGTTTCTTAGAGAAATGAATTGACTGTGTTACTCAGATTTTTAGTAAGGGATACAATACTTAATATTTTTATGTCATCAATTAAAATATAACAAAGTCAAGCTCTAAGTACCTAACTTCCCAGTATCTGCTTAATTTCAACCATGATAAAATGGGCCTTCATTCCTAGGAACTAGCTTCAGACCATATCCATCTTGGATATGTATATTGACTCTATTACTCTAGTAGTATAACATTTCACAAACTTTTAAATGTAATTCAGTTTACAATACCCTGAAGAGATAGGAAAGTACAGAAAGGGAACTGATAAACTAGCACAAAGTGAGTAGCATAAGGTCATACAGGAAATATGTAACAGAGCAGGGAATTCAGTCTACATTTTCTTGACTTCCAGGCTAGTCTCCTAAATACTAGGCACACCCCCTTTTGGTTACATTTGTTTCAGTGATTCATACTGTAATCTAAGGATAGAAGTTAGCCCTTGAGTTCAATATTAATTATATTCAGAAAGCGGTGTGTGGTTGCCAATACTGTCAGTGAAGTCACAGAATATGAATAGAGGTTGTTCCCAGAGCTGCAGAATCATCAAACCTCAATGTACAATGTTTCTTGATTCCAGCCATATCCTCTCTCTCCTCTGCCATAGGACTTGTGTACTTTAGATTTTTAGTTCTACTTTTGGAACATTGTGAAGGGGAAGTTGATGGCTGGGGCAGAAGAGAAGCGCCTAAATTTTGAAGAGCAGTAAACTTCTGAAATAACTGTCATACTGCCAGGTCCTATGGATCATCTTGAAAGGCTTCCAAAGTTCTAATTAGGACATGACTTCAAATCTCACCTCGATTATGGTTTAGCAACACTTCATTCTCTCTTGTATATTTACACAAATTGTAAAATCTCAGTTCAACAATAACCTTTAGTTTTCCCCCCAACAATGAAGGGGTCATGCTTGCAATTTTTCCTTCTATGCTTTAAACTGAGAAGTCAAAATATGATGTTCAAAATGGTGATAGAGAGATCTAAATGAAGAAATTGGGGTCTTTGACCTCCATCTCTGTTTCTGGGGGAAAAAAAATCATTCTGTGTTTGCTAGTTGAACCAGAGTAACCTTCACCTAGCAGTTTAACCTATTAGGTTTTGGGCACTTTCCAATAAGATTAGTTTCATCAACAACTTATAAAATAATATTTTATTAGTAAATCAACTCACGGAAAACCCTGTTCAATTAGGAGTTTGAAAACTTTCTATCATGGTTGTTTATACTATGTTTGTCCTGGGAGAATGTCATTGTATTTCCACATTATCTCTGAATACCAAAACTCATAGAACTTGATGACAATAGAGCAGTGAGTGGTTCTTAACCTTTTTTAGACTCTAGATACCCTTTGCTAGACTCAAGACACTCCCATTAGACTCAAAGCACCCCTTAGAAAATGCCACCTCTTAGTTTTCCCTTTTTTTTATTACAGAAAAATAAAGCAATTTTTCTGTTGCAAAGAACTCAGAAAGTCTACAACAGGCCAGAATACTTTTAACGCTATAGATTCCTATTCTAAATCTTTGGTTTTATCTTGTGAATCATACTAATATATCTAACAGACGTAATATTGAACGGCACCCTGTGACACTCTTGAAAGGACCTCAAAGCACCCCAGGATGCTGCAACACCCAGCTGAGAATCACTGAAGTTGAATAAACAAATTAAAACTGAGCATAAAAGCAAATATATGACTGTGATGGTGTAATGAAAGTGGATTTTCATTCGCTAAATAAAATAAATAAATGGTCTAAAGAAGAAAAGATTTGAAGTTCATTTAATCTAAGACCTAAAGAAATAAAAAAAAAATGGAAATTTTACAAATAAAAAATGTTGCTTGATCAATAGAAATGAATAGGTATGATTACAAAAGTAATAATTTAAATATTGTCATTAAAACAATCATTTTAGTGAAGGATTATTGGACTAATTTCAGAAAGAAGTGACAAAGATTCATGCCCACAGTTTGAGCTGCCTATGTATGCAAATGAATGGGATTTTTAGTAATTTTTAACTAGATCTTCAAGGAGATATTGTATGTTGAAGTACACGGTTTTACATTCAGTAATATGATTTCCCTAGCAAGCACATAAGTCAAATTGCAAAATTTTAGTTTAACAATAATCTCACAACTATGCTTCTCAAATATGGGCTTTAGAAAACAGAGAGATTTTCCTCATAAACTGTTACAACAGGCCTCTGAAATCATGTTAGGTTTGTTGTTTAGGCTAATAGTCATTTATACACCAAATAATTGATTTGCCAATATTATTTTTTTGCCTCAAGAGATGTGATAAATTCTCAAATCAAAATATCCTTTAAGGCAGTTACAGTAATTTTCCAAAGGGAGAGAATATCTAGTTTACTGTTTTTATTTAACTCTTGTTTGGGCAATGTCAAAAATAATAAATGTTGATAAGGATGTAGTAAAATGCCAGATTTGATTTCTACTAAACTTTTTCAGCTCCAGTTCTGAATTTTGCATGGCTAGACCCTCTCCTATCTTTGCAACCATACAAGATATATAGGTCATTCATTTTAGCACTGTTTTACTCTGGCTCAACTAGACACATGGACATTATTAAATATGTGAAATTAAAAAGCTTTTTCAAAATATCTATAATGATAAATTGGGAAAAATATTAAAAGTAATACTCATATTTACACTTATAATAATTCAAGTATATTGACAATTCTCTCCCCTCCCGCCGCCCAAAGCATATCAGACATAACAAGTATTTTTTTCCTCCACAGGCATATTTTTGTTTGTACACCTGTGGCATTCTTTTCATTGAACATTTATCCCATTCTGAGTTAATCTTGTAATGAAATCTAAAAATAGTGCATGCTAATTTTTAAAATATTTACTAAACTCAAGTATAATTAGCAAGCAATCAGCAAGAACACATACTTACTGTGCCCTAACAAGTCATTAGTAATCTAATTACTTATTGTGCAAGATTATGTATGTGCTTTCTAAAATATGATTATGAGTATTTTTAAAGATATGAAAACAGAGGACGATAATAATTTAAATACACTTGAATATTAATTTGAGTGGTGTCTGTTTTAACACTATTTCTAAAAAAAGGAGAAGCATAAATGGCAGTGTACAGAGCAGCAGCATGAAGAGGTAAAGAATGGTAAAGAAGAATAAAAGGAAAGACAGTATCCAGAAAGGAATATAAAGTAACAGAGGAAAGATGAAAGCTTGAAAATTAAGAAACAAAGAAAAATAAGAAGAATCTGAAATCAATAAGGAAAAAAATAAGTGAGGAAAAGTTTAAAAAATTGCAAGTAATATGGAAGGAAAGGGTAGGGAAAGCTAAATGGATGTCTGTAAAAATAAATAAAATGGTAAAGAAAGGAACAAGAAAATAGATAAAGAACATATAAGAAAATCAAAACCATAAACAGTAGAATAGAAGGACTAAATAGTGGGGGAAGAGAAGAGATTATGAGATTTCAGAGGGATATTGGAAATGACCCCATTTCCTTCTAGTCTTTATGATGTATAAATGAATAGCAAAATACAAGTTTTCAATGAAAATGTACTATAGTCCTTTAAATTCTGCTCCTCTATACCAACTGTCTAATCCATGACCACTTTTTAAGACGTGCTTAATAGTGCGCACATGTACATGAAATGCTGACTGTGCAGTAACTGAATAATTCTGCACAGTAGCATGTCACAGCACCAATAGTGCTAATATTATACATAGGAAGTAAGAAGGCATCAGGTAATGTGGGGCCCCTGAAGGATAGGCTTGGCAATTTGGTGATTGTGGCAAACAAAACAGCTGACCTCTTTAATGAATAATTTGCCTCCATATTCCTGAAAAGGGACCGGGACATCTCCCCCACTAGAATTGTGAACGGACCCAGTGGAGGCACCACCATGTCTAGGGTCAGGGATGACCTAGTTAGGGAACTTTTGGAGGGTATGGATGTGTTTGAGTCAGTAGGTTCAATTGCTCTTCACTTGAGGGTGCTGAGGGAATTGGTGGGGGTCATAGTGGGGTCCCTGGCAGAGCTCTATGAGTACTCCTGGGGCACTGGCCAGGTACCAGAGGATTGGAAAAGGGACAATGTGGTCCCCATTTACAAGAAGGGGAGAAAGGAGAACCCCGGCAATTATAGTCCAGTCAGTCTTACTTCGGTCCATGGGAAGACCTTTGAGAAAATTATCAAGGAACACATCTGCAAGAGCCCAGCAGGGAAGGTAATGTTCAGGGGCAATGAACATGGGTTTATTGAGAGTAGGTCCTGCCTGACTAACCTGGTTTCTTTTTATGATCAGGTCACAAAGTCCCTGGACAGGGGTGTCGGGGTGGATGTTATCTTCCTGGACTTTAAGAGGGCCTTTGACATGGTTTCTCACCACATTGTATTAAAAAAACTTGGTGATTGTGGCATTGGTGCCTACACAGTTAGATGGATGGCAAACTGGCTAGATGGTCACACCCAGAGAGTGGTGGTGGACTGGTTGTTTTCAACCTGGAGGGATGTGGGCAGTGGAGTCCCCCAGGGCTTGGTCCCGGGGCCTGTACTGTTCAACATCTTTATCAGTGATCTGGATGTGGGTGTGGAATGCGCGTTGCCCAAATTTGCTGATGACACCAAGTTGTGGGGCAAGGTGGGCATGCTGGAGGGCTCCAGCTAGAATCTAGACATATTACAGAGGTGGGCAGATGAAAATAGGATGGAATTCAATGCAGACAAGTGAAGGGTTCTGCATCTAGGGATAAGGAACCTGCAACACACCTATACGCTAGGAAACACCCTTCTTGTCAACACGGTGGCAGAAAGGGATCTTGGAGTCATTGTTGACTCCAGGATGAATATGAACCGCCAATGCGAGGAAGTGGTCAGTAAGGCTAACTTCATTTTGTCGTGCATCTGCAGATGCATCAGAAGCAGGTCCAGGGGGGTGAGCCTTCCCCTATAAGTGACGTTAGTCAGGCTGCAGTTGGAGTACTCTGTCCAGTTTTGGTTGTTGCTCTTTGTGAGGAAAACTTACTAGAATCAGAAGAGAGGCAGTGGGACACCTCACCAACAGTGGATCACAGCAAAAGTGAAACCATGGTGGCTGAAGCCACCGCAGTCGAAGATCAAAGGAAAAACCTGTGGCGGAACTGGGAGGAGCCAGGAACAGCTCCCGCATCTGCCTGGACACGCTTTATAAAAGCGTGCCGAGGGTGATGGCCTGGGTGGGCATCTGAAGCCGGCAGAAAAGGCCCAGCCGGAAGGATGCCGGGGGGACCGAGAAGAGCATCCCCAGCTGGCCCAGAGGGGTCAGAACAGCTGGAGGATCTGGAGGAGGAGGCTTGGTGGCTCCCTCAGGAAGGGAATGTGAAGGGAACGCTGGGCCAGCAAGGGCCCCAGGAGTGCTGGCAGACCCGGCATGGACCAGAGCTGGTAGCCACAATAACTGGGACGTTGGCAAATGCAATGAGGATGGGACTCTGACTCAAACAACCAGCAGCAGGTACTGAATTTCATGGGGGTCAACGATGCATCAAGGGAGGCAGGAGCCTGGGTAGAACCCAGTTCTGCGTAAGCTAAAGAGCAAAGAGGGGCCACGGAGAGTGCTCGACACTAGCTTCACCAGTGGTCAACAACCACAGCCCCAAGGAACCAAGCACCGGGGAGAGCCCGAACATCAGCCCTGACAGGAAACATCACAGTTGGTGTTAGGCGGGGTGTAGGGGAGGTGGAGCCCCAAGAAGAGGCAGTCATGAGGACGGCGAAGGGAAAGGACCAGGGGGGCAGGACCAGACATCATCCTCCCAGGTAGAAACTTCTTATCATCAAAGACATGGCAGGTGAGAACCCTTGGAATCTGACCCAAGGCCACTCCCAATAGCCTGGCGATACAGCCCAAGGAGCCACAGCGAGGTTCTTAAAGAACCCAAATACACGATGTTTGGGAGAAAGGCACAGGAAGTTACACTCTTCAAGAGGAATGAGGCTAGCATTGAGAGGTCCAGAGGAGGGCCACTCATATGGTCAAGGGGCAGCGGGGCAGGCCCTACGAGGAGAGGCTAAAGGGCCTCCACAAGAGAAGGCTGAAAGGGGATCTAGTGGCCATTTACAAACTCACCAGGGGGGACCAGCAAGAATTGCGGGAGGCTCTGTTCCCCCAGGCATCACCAGGGGTTACTAGGAATAACAGCCACAAATTGTTAAAGAGAAGGTTCAAGCTAGACATCAGGAGACATTACTTTACAGTTAGGCCTGCCAGGCTCTGGAATAGGCTCCCAAGTGATGTGGTACTCTCTCCTATCTTGGGGGTCTTCAAGAAGATATTTGGCTGGGGTGATATGACCCCAGCACCCATTCCTGCCCAGGACAGGGGGTCAGACCTGATGATCTGTTTAGGTCCCTTCCGACCCTAAGCACTATGATACTATGAATATGCTACTTCACAATATTATTAGGTTACTGGACAGTAGCATCACTTAAAAGGCATTCACTGGTGCTACTGAGCAGGAGCTCTGGTTGCTATGAATTTATTTAGTACTTGATTATAGGAGTGCTAAATAAATATGCAGTAACCATTGTGCAGTAGCATCTCATGTAGACATGACCAGTCCAACTACTTTTCATATAATAGGGGGCTCATGTCACATGCCACATTGCAGTTGAGCTACAATGAGCTATACAATTCCTTTTCCCTTCTTTGCTCTGTGAGCCAAATAACTAATCTATAAGATTAATTGAATTCTATAGCCTATGTGAGGACATAAAAGACCTTCAATTTTATTATGTAGTGTTTTAGCCAGAAGATGTAAATTTCAAATTCAAAATTAAACTTCATGAGTTCAGAGCAGAATATGTGCAGGTTTTACTTTGAGTTAATTGTAAAGTGAGGAGTAAGTTTTTGAGTATTCAGCTTTTTATACTTTCAGCTAATTCTGATTGTGATGCAACAGGACAGAAATAAAAAAGTAATTTAAAATATAAAGGCAAGAGTGTTACCAGTATAGATTCTAAACAGCCTCCTGTATTTAAGGTACCATAACTGATCAAACTATTGTAACACACTCATTCTGAACATCCATGGGGCATGTTTCCTAATTATTTAAATAGTTATTTAGTTTTAATAGTGTTTCTACAAAACACTGAACAAGATCTTTTCAGCTGAGGTGAGATATGCAGTGACTGTGGTTATCATATGTTTGCAGTGTCAATACTGGTTTACATTTTTTAATGGTGGAGGAGGAAGGAGTAGAATAACTAAGTGAAGGTATTTAGATGGTGAGTCACACACATTGACAAAAGCAGTGATTTATCCAGTCAACATTTCTGTATAGATACCTGTTCTTTGACCAAGTACAATACACTGTCTGAGCAAATGTTGAGTAGATACAGCTATATAGAGAGTCACCAATGCATGGCCTGCTTTAAATACTGGATTCTTTCAAAGAGTGGCAGACAGTGTTACTAAAATCAGCCAAGTGACTTGATCAGAATGCTGTGCACAATTCCACTTGCCATAAGCCATCATACTGATATGTAATTTGCTTTTCACACATTTCTCTTAAACAACAAAAACTGAAAAAGGACATTTTTGGCACCGCATAATTTTTCCAGTGTGTAAGGATCCATTGACTGCACACATGTACTAACTTTAGCTATGTAATTAAAAATGGAAAAGTGGGAAGAAGAAACAACAACTCTGCAACAGAACACAAGCAGTCTTTTGAGTGAGAATAATGAATATTTTTGCATGTTATCTAGAGTGTTACAACAATATTTTCTCCAGTTTCCTATTTCTTAATTAATTTGCTTCTCATATTAATATGCTGTTTTAACTGGTGGAAATAAGTCTTTACTGACTTCAGTTGAGGGGATCAAGATTTATTGATGTAAAGGGTAAATATTGACCAAGATAACACACAGGTCAATATCTGCAGTATTTCAAAAGACATTAAGTCTTGCTAGGTCTGTAGAAGCCATTCCTGTATTTCACGGGGGGGAAACCATGGATTTAGGGATATCTGTTTGAATGAGCTTTGAGTTAACAACAAAACAGATTCAGATTCTGTTGCCCTTAATCACATAAGGCATTTTTGCACATGCTCTGGGAAGCATGGAAGGGTACTTTAATTACTGAGTGCTTTTAATGAAAAATGCCTAAGTGTCATGTGTATCAGCATCTGCCACATTGAAAAATGGTGGTGGGGTGCTTTGAACTAAAGCTTATCGAATGAGCTTTAGTTCAAAGTGCCCCGCTGCCATTTTTTGGCACATTTTTATGGCTAATACATATGATGCCAGAGTCAGCTGCTGCACATTTATTTCCAGGCTCCAGCAGACTTAATTAAATGAGTCTGCTCTGATGCACCAGATTTCCATTGCATCAGTCGGCTCCCTACACGTGTATAGGAGCCCATAGACCAATACCTCCTGAGGTCCTTTCCAGCCCTATTTTTCTGTGATTCTATGATCGCTTTATCTACACTTTAAGCAAAAAACCTTATGTGACTGTTGGTATGACCCATACTGCAATTCTACTCCTGCTAAAATTCTTAAATATTTACTATTGCTTTCATTTCTTTTCATTTTAAAAACCAAAAATTCCACTTTTAAATAATGCCTTCAAGACTGAGCCCTGTAAACTGCAGATTATGCAAAATGTTGCAAATGGTTTTTACCAAGTTTTAAAGTTTTCCAGAGTATGGAAAGAAAAAATAAATTTTCTATTATAAAAAATAATCATACCAAACTACAGTATCAACAGAATAACCTTTCACAGTGTGTGGAGTGTATATCATATTTCACCAAAGAGATCATTAATTGTCTAGTTCATGACATGCTTAAAACTACAACTCTTTTTCACAATTCATTTTCTGGAAACTTTGCTTTGTGTATGCTATTAAATGGCCTAATGAAAACATTAACATCATAAGCATTTTATCCATTACTTGATAAAAGAAGCCATATGGAGATTATTTAACATGATGACAGATATCCTGTTTTTGTCTATTCAGACTGATAACAGTAGGTTTAAAAATAAATTAGAGAAAATTTCCATTGTTACAGTCTTAACACTTATCTGCTGAAATATTCATAAACTCTTATGGCTTTGAATATATTTAAGATGTCAATTGAAATAAATCATTAAAAATAGTTGTACTAGATTACTTGGTGCATCTGAATTAATGCTGTTTTTCACTGCCATTTGTGAAATATGAAAACAGTATGGAAAAAAACATATCACATCATTTTTAGCCTTGTAATATCAAATCTTAGGTATCAGTTGCATCATTCTTCTGACTAGTAAAAATAAATTTATTTCTGGCCTTGCATATATGATCCATCTTCTCTTGTTTCTTTGTTTTCATTCTTAATAGAAATATTATGTGTATGCCTAAACATAGTAGATTGTGGTGGTTGCTTTCACTTAGAACTATAAGTTTCACAAGTTGCCTTTGTTTCTTCATCTACTGCAGAGTTGTATTATAAAAAAAAATAATAATAGTAGAGTAGTGCTCATTAATCTCAGGTTTCCAGGTTTATTCCATTTTTCTCCCAAAAGGTCCAACTCCATTCTCTCCCATCATTGTCTCCTACAAAGTGAATTGGTTAGGATCTGAATCTGGCATGGTTGTCTACAGATAATCTCTTTAGACGTAACATATAAATCAGTGGGTGTGTCTACACATACCAATTTAAGGCACTTGAGACCGATTTAAGGTGTATTAAGGGTGTGCATGTGTGCCTTTAAAGTGCCCTAAAATGGCAAAAAAAAAAAGCAGGTATCAAATTTAGGTGCAAATAGCTAAAGCACATTAATGCACAGGTAGACATGTTAAGCCACATTAATGCTGTGTATTAACTGACTTGCTTCTAAGTTTAGTCCCATGTCAGCCCGCACATACAACATTAATGCACTTTAACATGCACATGTATAGATGTGAGCCTAAATCACTGTAATGTACATTAAGCTAAAGCACATTAAATTTAGGTGCACATAAATGCATGTGTAGACATACTCAGTGGGTCCTACCTCCCCTCCAGTGGTAAATAATAATGAAAATTAAATTTCTTCATGCTGGACGTAAGCTGGAAAGCAATAAGGTATATACAGGGCAGTATGTCTAGAAAAGCCACATTAGAGAGAGTGTAATACTAGACTTACAATTCATAAATTGCTTATATGAAGACTGATTGGCTGTCCCCTTCCATCTGCTCATCTTGTCCGGTTAAACCTTCTTATGGAGTGGGGAAAAAGCCTCCAGGGGTTTCAGGATAAATCTCTAGGTCTAGGTACAAACATTCAAAAAAAGCCCGAGGTAGAATCAATCTAAGTTATGCCTTTTTCTGTAAGCAATGTTGTTTAGATTAGTAGTGAACAGAACAACTTTGGGGGGTTGGGGAGAAGGGACAGACAAATCTTAGACTGGGTTCTACCATTTTTAAACCAGTCTACACATGCCAAACTTCAGTTCTGGAATGGGCATAGACCAGTTTCCAATCACTTATACTGGAAAAAGCGTAATGTTTGTAACTGACCTAGATGATTCTCTTAGAATATAGTACTGGTGATGATAATTCAAATCAGGCTGCTGAATGCTGCTGTGTCAGTGCTTTATACATTGCCAGATGATCAAAAGAGATGAGAACAAATTTTGGTCAGATAATAGTTTTAGGTTTTTTTAATATCACAAAATCTTTGTTGAATAACACCATCTCCCCATTTTTAACTATTCTCCAACTAAGATACTTGAGTTAGAAATAAAATCTACTTCCCCATTACTATTAATAGGATTGATTAAAAATATCCAAATATAAAATCAATCTGCCTATTCACTATATTATGAATCAAGCACAATATATATATATTTTGAATAAGGAAGTTTGGGCCACCCCAGTCTAGAGGCCCCAAGCTCTTACAAGACAGGCATAATCAAGACAAAAATACATTAGGAAAGAAATATTTATTTTTCCTACCTTAATTAGTTTTACTATGGAATCAGCAAGAAGAGAACTGTTTATTTTACAATGATTACTCAATGGATGGGTCCTCGTTTACTAAGTCTTTAATGTCAATGGACTATTGAGAAACAAAATTACCACGCTTCACATAACTAAATTACACTCTTGGAATACACCTTTCTGCAAGACCTATTTTATTCCAGTGTTGACAGACGAAAATCTAAGAGGCACAGACATTTGTTTGGATATAGGAAATTACATTGAGAGAAAAAAGGATTTTCTTTACAATTTCAAAACTTCTCATAAACAATTGTATTTGTATCTCCTTTTAAAAGCGGAATATAGTTTAATACAGAAAATGAGAAAATGTGCACTTGGATCTTTGATCAATTAGAATTTGTCTATGGCATAAAATTCTTCATGCTACAAATCTAGAAGGAGCTTTACCCTGTTGTTACTATAGGTGGCAACCCCTGAGTCTTGCAGGCCATCTGCATACTAAAATGAGTTTAAAAAAAAATCATGTGTGATAAAACGAGTGTCAAGAGTCATCAGATCAATAATTAGGGACCAATAAAATAATATATTTCATCATTGTATGAAGCCATCAAATATGTGAAGTATAAGCACTGGAAAGGAATTCCCCACTAGAAGCTTAAAAACCCCTGTTGGGTCCATCAATTGTTATGAGACGTTTGATATCATATGTCCTCCACATTTCTAATTTTATGGGTTCCATTCACATATTTAATTTAGCCATAAAACTAACAAATATTCAATTGTAGAAAATTAAAATAACCCCAAAGAAGGAATCCATACACATCAAAAGAATACCCCAAAGACATACTTTGATTTCAGAAATATAATATGAATGTACATTTTCATTATCTACACATTCAATTGGAATATTTTTTTTCATCCTACAGTCTGTGTGTCACCTAAAAGAAACCCTTTTACTGAGATTCAATTGAGAAGCAACCCAAAACCCTGCACAAGGGTATTGCTGTTTTGATATATGTTTCAACAAGATGTATTTAGAATAATGGAGGGGAAAAAAATCTAAAATTAAGACTAAAGAATTAATTTATTTCTCTTTCAATGCATAGACAGGATTAATGAATAGGCTTATTTTAATGTTAATAGGGATCATGCATACAAATCCTCAGTATTCTGAAATGAAAATATATTCATCATCATAATGAGGGAAGAGTAGACCACTGGGTTATGTAAAAGAAAATTAAAATACATGGATAGGTTACTGAGGTTCTTGCAATCAATCATGGAGTGTGGACCAAGACTAGGATCTTCTGGATGATGTCATCACAAGTAAGAGAAGATCACAAAATATTGGAGCTAGTCAAAAAAAATTGTTTGATTCTTTCCCCCCATAAAAATACCATTTAATCAAAGTACAAAGTTTCCAAAGGAATGTGTGCATTTTGCAAATGACTATACAAAATGAATAGCTTTGGAAAACTCAAGCAGAGAGTCTTTTTTAAATGTAACCATAATGTACATTCGTGTGAACGAAGAGCAATGCAGAAGATTCACAACCATAGTAAGCTTATTTCCTTAATTTTCAGTCCTGAAATTAGCCACATTAACATTACATTCATGTATTTTGTTTCATTTAAAGTGTATTTAACTTACATAAAACCATCTGCAATGAACTAAGGGAAGTTTACAATATTTACTTCCAGGTCCATCAAAATGGGTAGAATAATAGAGGCATTTTTTATAAGAACAAAAGTAATACTTTTCTTAAATGTTATCTCCATACCATTAACATGGGAAATGGCATATTAGAAAATCTACTCTTTTCATCCCTGGTGTTATTTAATGAATCTCAGACAAGTCAAGACCATTGGACTTAGAATTCAGTAGCATGGTGGTAACACGGTTAGTGTATTTAAATACATAAAAGATATCTTATAGCTTCCTACAGACTAACTTTATATTTCATGAATGTGGATGGCCTCATTACTTCTGAGTACCATAGGCATTAAGCATCAGCCAGGACCCGTTATGTATTTGAAACATTTAATAAATCTTTGAAAACCATTTCTGCATTTTAATGAGTATTTCTTTCTACTGTCACATGTCAACATGCATTTAAAAAAAAATTCACGGGATAGATGAATACAGGTAGGATTTTTAGAGTCAGAAGAGAAGTACCTTCTTTAAAATACATTTTTCTGCTATGGGGAACTATCCTGCAGGATGCATTCTAATAAAATTTCCATAAACTCAAGATTTAGGGGCAGCTTTTCTAATGAAAACATGAATTTAAATAGTGTTTTCTATATTATGCGATATGACCATACATTAGCTTGAATCAAAATTAATATATTCAGATTAATATTCTGAAAAGTGATCCATTAAAATCTGGACATCCATACCCATGTAGACTCCAGCAGACCTCAGTGGGGTGTGAAAGGATAAAGATTAATGAAAGAAAAGTGTATTTCAGGATCAGTGCCAGAAATATTATTTGTATATTACACATTAAATGATAAATTATTTGTTTCTCTGATGTTGAATGACATTTGCTTTTGTAATATTTAGATTAAATATCAGACTATCATTTGGAAAATTCCATCACCCCCGACTTAAGTGTAACTTAGAAAATGTAATTATTGATTTTTGTCAACATACCACTCTAGGAAAGCCTTGTAGCAATTAGTAAATTTACATAGCAGTCTGCTTTCATTCTGTAATCCCATTACAAAAAACATTCCTCCTTTATATTCTCTTATCTTTCATAGTCCTTCATGCATAGCACACTGCCATACTGTGCACTGAAAGATAATTGGTAAAATTATAATTATGTCTCAGAATTTAATTTTTTTTGCCAACAAATGTTTCTTAGAGCTACATTTTGTCATGCTGTTTAAATATATCTAAATAAAATCCCTGGAAAACATTCATTATGAACCAAGCTAGTTAAGAATTTAATTTTCCAACAGCTGGATTTAAAAATAAAAATTAGTAGAAAGGCTCCTCCTTTTTAATGTTATTTGTAAATATAAAACCAGAACACCACATGTGAATGCAGTCATATTCCCACCAGCTGCTTAATAGAATGTATTTCAAATAGCAATCATAAGAGCCAGACATTGGAAACAGTATATGAATTTTATTTGAACGATATCCAGACATAGACTGCTGTAGAGCTGCATAACTGGTAATGTTTGAAAGTATTTCATTAAAAATGAAATAACAGGGCCACTATTAAAATCCAGGAGCTGCAGCTACTAAATTTTATGTCATTTAAGCTATGAATCAATTATCATAACAGTGGCATGACAGATAAATAATTGTTTAGAATCTTTGGGTAAATATAGTCTTATATTAAACATTCTTATTGAAAAGTACAGACCCTGATTATCTATTGTTCTGCACTTAGCATTGATATAAATGACTAAAGTAAGTGAGTGAAAAGTAAATACACATTGCTACTGAAACCAAATATTAATGTTTATTTATACACAATGGGCGCATCTACACATGACACTGTTGCTGTAGTGACATGCATCCACAGGTGTCTACAGCTACTTTGCTCTAGTAGCACGCTCCACCATTGCAGCATACCACTACAGTGAAGTAGCTGGTAAATATAACCGTGCAGCATGCGTACGGTGCAATACGGGCTGTTAATGCACTGTACTTTAGTACTTCCAAAAGGAAGGACTAAAGCATGGCTCAGTAACAGCATCACTATAGGACAATGAGATACACCCAATTGCTATTTGTTTATTCAACTGTAAATGATCACATAAGCTGTAAGGCAATGGCAAATGAGGCAGAAGACAAGATACATTTACATCTTATAGAAAAATTAAAACAGAGGCAAGGTGAGTAGGAGAGAGAAAATTAAGGCTCTTAACCTATTGAGGGTCATAGGGATTATATAAACTAATCCAGGTAATAGGGTAAGGATCCATAGTCTCAGGTAGAATCATAGACAATTAGGGTTGGAAGGGACTTCAGGAGTTCAACTAGTCCAGCCCCCTGTTCAAAAGTAAGACCATCCCCAGCTAGATCATTCCAGCCAGGGGTTTATGAAGCAGGGCCTCAAAATATCTTTAAGGTTATCACCTCTCTAGTTAAGCTGTTCCAGTGTTTCACCTCCCTTCTAGTGAGAATTTTTTTCCTAATATCCAACCTAAACCTCCCTTACTGCAACTTGAGACCATTCCTCCTTGTTCTGCCATGTGCCATCACTGAGAACATTCTAGCTCCATCCTCTCTGAAACTACCATTCAGGTAGTTAAAGGCGGCTATCAAATCCCCCCTCAGTCTTTTTTTGTTTTGTTTTTTTGCAGACAAAATAAGCTCAGTTCCTTCAGCTTCTTCTCATAAATCATGTGCCCCAGTCCCCTAACTCCTCATTGCCCTCCTCTGGACTCTCTCCAATTTGTCCACACCCTTTCTGTAGTGGGGGGCCCAAAACTGGACACACTTCTACAGATGTAGCCTCACCAGTGCTGAATACTTACTTCCTTCAATCTGCTGGCAATGCTCCAACCAATGCAGCCCAGTATTCTGTTAGCCTTCTTGGCAACAAGGATACATTGTTGACTTATATCCCCCTTATTGTCCACTGTAACCCCCAGGTCTTTTTCTGCACAGTTGCTGCTTAGTCACTTCATCCCAAGCCTGTACCAGTGCATTAGATTTTTATGTCTTAAGTGCAGGACTTCACACTTGTCCTTGTTGAACCTCATGAGATTCCTTCTGGCCCAATGCTCCAATATGTCTAGGTCACTCTGAATCCTAGCCCTATCCTCCAGTATATCTACTTCTCCTCCAGCTTGGTGTCATCCACAAACTAGCTGAGGGTGCACTGCATCCCATCTTCCAGATCATTAAAGATGATATTGAACAAAACCAGCCTCAGGACCAACCGCTGGGGCACTCCACTTGATAGCGGCTACCAACTAGATATTGAGCCATTGATTACTAACCACTGAGCCCAACAATCCAGCCAGCTTCCTATCTACCTTACAGTCCATTCATAAACCCATACTTCCTCAGCTTTTTTGCAAGAGTGCTGTGGGAGATGGTATTAAAAGCCTTGCTAAAGTCAAGGTATATCACATTTACAGCTTTCTCCACATTCACGGAGCCAGTTATCTCAAAGAAGTCAATCAGGATGCTCAGGCATGACTCTTAGTGAATCCATGCTGAATGTTCCTGATCACTTTTTTGTCCTCCAAGTGCTTAGAAATAGATTCCTTGAGGACTTGCTCCATGATTTTTCTGAGGACAGAGGTAAGGCTGACTTGTCTGTAGTTCCCTGGAAACTCCTTTCCTTTCTTACAGATTGGGAACTATATTTGCCTTTTTCCAAGGGCATGACCTTCCCTTCCCCTGATCACCACTAGTTTTCAAAGATGACCAGTGGCTCTGTAATCACATCAGCCAACTCCCTCAGTACCCTCAGGTGCACAGCCCCATGGACTTAAAACCACACTTACACAATCCATGCTGTAGATGATTTATTGTTCTGAAATTTCCCTTTCAAGTTTATTTTAAAAGTTTTGTTGTCTAAGAATAGCCACCCTGAGGTAAATGATGGAATGTGCAGACAAATTAAAATGTTCTGCATCTCCAGCAGTGCCCCCTCTTTTTCCCCTCACCCCCCTTCCCTGCCCTTTGTATGCCAATCACTGATTTTATTTAGCAGCTATTCATCCTGCAGTCCCTTCATAGCATCTGATGAAGTAAGCCCACTGTTTCTATACAGTGGGTGCATCTACATATACAATTAATTTGAAGCAATAAAGTCCAAAGCAGTGTGAGCCAGAGTAAACTACTCCCGGGCACAGCATCTACATGTGCACCTGGGACAACAACAATTTGAGCTGGGGTGGAGCAGTTTATGCCAGGGCCAAAGGCAAAGAGTAGGATCAGCTTGGGCTCTAAATGGCATCCTAGAGCTGGCTGGAGAATGAGAATGCTGAAAGTGTGGGGTCTAGGCAGTAGGCAAGAATCTGGCCATCTTGCTAGCTGGGCTAACCAGATACGATTTACACCTGTGGTCAATGTCCAAATATTTGTTTAATCACAGTTAATTACCCTGCCATAATTACTGTTGGACAGTACTATCTTATGGCAGTGAAAATTAGTTTACTGTGGCCTAATAGCACTGCTTGCATAGACTGTGACCCTTTACTCCACAGCCAATTAGTCTACGCTTCAGTTAAGTGCACATGTACATGCGGCCATTATGTAATGTTTGTGGATCTGATTCTCTTTTCACTAGTGCAGAACTGTAGTGGCATCAAATTGTCCTTAAAGTTTCTAACTGATATAGAGCTGCCTGTATGTAACTGCAAAGTACAGTTTAATAGTACTCAAGGAGAATTGAATACATTGACATAAGATACCAATATATAGACTTTTTGTCCCTAGCATGCATATTTAATTTTCACTTACCTTACTGGAAGCATGGGCAAAACTAGAGGAAAATTAAATGCTCAGGTCTCACAGTGATGCACAGTGTAATTGTTTCAAATCCAAAGCTTAGAGAAATAACCATCCCCAAAACACAGTACAAATTGCAATACAGATTGTTCTTTAAACCAAACCAATAGACGTTGGTACTTTGCGATAACTATATATAGAACAATCTTTACATTTAAATACATGATCATTTGAATGCAACTTGCTAAAAATAGTTTTGATAGCCTTGACTTTGGTTTTTAAAAGGGATAACCTTTTCAGTATTTGAAGTGTCAGTGCAATTTCACTGGCTGTTTCAACTTCAATTTTGGCACAATCAACAGACTGGCATCTTGAGATCGTAGAGCTCAACCATAATATGAAGAGAGAACAGCCTATTAAGGTAAGAGAATTCAAGGGCATACTAGGTCTTGTAAGTCAGAGGACATATTTTAAAATCAATATAGAACCTGGCTAGGTGTCAATGCAGTGAAGTGAGCACCTAGGAAATGTGCTGAGTTTATCTAAATCATGTCAATAATATTCTTGCTCCAGTTGGTAACAGATTGTCCATAACAGATTTTGTGGGCCAGAAAACACGTTTCAGTAGTCTATGACCTTACCAGCAAAGCACATGCTTAACTTTAAGCATATAAATAGATACATTGGGCTCCACTGTAGTCTGCAATTAATCATATGCTGAAAGTTAAGTATGTTTAAGTATTTTGCTAGATTGGGGTCTACCAAAGTAATAAATGGACAACAAATATTTTGGAAGCTAGGTAGGTAAATATAGTAATTCAATTAAATTTGAAATTTAGATTACAAGGTGCACTCACATTTATCATCATGTGAATATTATCATATTCTTTAACAGGAGAACATGCAGATATGCTGAAGGGCTATGTGTTGGTAAATCCCTTGTCATCACCAGATTCCTAATCCTGGATACAGTTAATACATACCAATTAAAGGCCCTTTGATATAAGTGCCAACCATATGATACTAAAAACCCAACTGGCATAATTTCATTCCTTTTGGGGTTGTTTTTTATTCATGGAATCCAACTAGTCCTGCTAGATATATAAAAATGCAGGGACAATAATGGGGAGCTATAATATATTGCAAAAGGCATGTAAATGGCATTTCTTCTGGATAGCAATGAAAGCCTGGATTACATAGTCAAATCAGAGAAGCTAAAGGCAGCACACAGATAACAAACAGGAGACTTGTCACAGAACCCCTGAGACACCTCAGTGTACATCAGACCTGACACAAAAGACCAAAAAAACCTGTCGCCATAAACTGAGATTTAAGCCTCTCTAAATCACTGTCTAGGAAAGGCTCACCTCCTTTGATGACCTCTAAAATTGGTCAGGGAATCCTATTGTTGAATGGACAGAGAGGAACAGAGTTTAAAATACTGTATCATTTGACAGAGGGTAGAGGTTGGGACTTGGAATTACTTTGCAGAAAAATTGGATGTAGGAAGTTTGTCTTAGTCTAGGGCAGTGCAAACAGAACAAACCTTTTGAATAGCATGATAAACCTAACAAAAATCAGGGCAGTCAAATTAAGCATACTTTCAAAAGCAAGGTTCAACTAGAGGAATAACAACATTTGCTTATATTCATGAAAGAAACATTTACAGTAATGTAGATACATTTAAACAAAACAGAATCCTCTTAAGTCTCAAATGCTGCAGACATCTTACACATTCAAGTAATAAAGCTATACATTTCTGATTGAAACAAAACACTGTTAAAAGTCAGGTGTTAAATTGAATTTAAGAATATGAAACTTGGATAGGTTGAAAAGGTTTTGAAGTTGGCACATGGGTTTTGAATTCTTGTTGGGTGCATAACCCCTGTAAAAAACAACTATGTATTGCCAATGATTATGGGGTTCCTTGTATGCTAGCTACCGCTCCAGTTGGAGCAGGTTACAAGCAGTAGCTGCGGGGACTAGTTCAGTAGCAGCATCAGCTAGAGAGAAATCAGAGAAACACTTAATGAGATATAGTACTAACTGAACCTGACCAGAAGACCTGCAAGTTAGCTATTGTCATTCATAGAAGACTGCACTGGGGAGAGCACCTAGACACTAGGCCCAAGAATTCCTCACCCTTTACTGGACTGTCACCAGAATTATAGCTAGGAATTGTTAAAAGTTTATCTTGCAGTATAACAGTTTAAAAGATATACCCAGAATATTTGCATCAGCCTTGCTGAAATATCTCTTCACTTTAGCCATGTATCAGAAAGCTAATTTTGGACTCGACAGCAGTAGAATGAATAGGGTCCATCAGCTGAAGTGCCTGAGTAGTTATCTCTGAACCACAGTACACCTGGTTTACTACTTGTATTTCCTAAGAGCTTTGGTGCAGCAGAGGACAAAGAAGCTAGCTTAATGACAGTAGCTTTCTGTCTCTTGAAATGATTAGATGATATATAACTATTTCATGAACAAGTGTTTCATTAAAAGAGTAAGGAGGAGGTGGAATCAAAAAGGCCACCTGTGTTACGAGCCAAACATCTGGAAAGCAGTGAGAAATCCCTTACCTTGAAAGGGTTGCTACGCCAAGGCAAAAGACCAGAGCAGAAAATAAATGACTGGCCCACTGACTCAGAAATAGACTGAACTATACAAGCAGACAGAACTATTAGAATGGATATGGCTAAATTCTTTGAAAACTAAGCCTGCCATTTGATACCCTAACAGACATGAAACCTTTATTGCAGTTCTATGAAAGGAGTCCTCTTAATATGGTTTTAGGATCACTGGAAGCAAAATGGTTCTGCCATTAGGTAAAACGAAGCCCACTTAAATGCACTATTCTATGAGGTGAGCAATTCCCTGAGAGAAGAGCAATCTGCACTACTTAGACCCAAGAACTTGAAATTCCATAGGTAATCCCTGGAGTGAACTTGAAAATGACCCCTAGAGGAAGGATCTGTGGAGACAAATTCTTGAAAGAAGAAAAAGTTTCTGCGTGACTCATAAAAGCAATTTAAACTTAACTGGATAAATGGATTAGTTAGCCAGGGTCTGCACACCACTTGGAAGATATATAAGCATCATACTTGCTATTAGATAGCCTATACAAGTCACACAACATCTTTTTTCTATGTAATTAAACAAAAAACCATAATTTCATTAGCAGACTCCAAATAATTTTAATTTATTTTTATACAACTTACCTTTAAGTTTGAATAAATAGAGTTTAACACATCTTAGACTGTTCTGTATTCTATTCCATTTTCAGATTCAGTACATTACAAATGACAAACGCTCCCTCAGTAACTGGCAGACAAGGTTCTTTGGGTAAATCTGATATCTTTTATTAGACAAACTCAAATGAAACCGGGGTTACTGAATGAGCAAGCAGTAGGAATTAGTTGGACAATACTATGTCTGCAGGTAATGTCATGGCCCTAAAACATATTAACATATTTTGATATTGGCCAAACAATACTTAAAGAAATGGCGAGAGGTTTAGATGAAATGGATGGCCAAGCGAAGTTTCAGACAATGTTCCTCTGTAAAAGAAGAATATAATTTCCTGAGGAGACTTAAGGGGTTAAGATCAAAGAAAAAGATGGCTCTTCTTGTATTTTTTTCATTTATCAGGGATATATGGTAGTCTGAATGACTAATACCAGGTCATTACATCTAAGAAGGTATCCTTATAAAACTTTTTTCAACTGATTTGATCCTTCCCTGTAGCAAAGCTTTCCAATAGCAAGAGCATATCTACTAGATAGTTTTAAAGTAATGCATTCTCTGTGTATCCAATTTCCATTTCATGTTTCCTATGCTATATGACTTTGACCTTGTAACCGCTGATAATAAATGCCATAATCCTCTTTGACTGCATCATATTTCAGGATGTACCCTCCGAGAGCATCTCTCAGAAGCACATTACCAGTCCATTATGGGCAGAGCTGTTATGACTCCATTAGCCTGGACAGAGATGGGAGTGAAACCAGACCCTAGAGCATAGTAAAACCATTGTCTTATTCCAAGAAAATCCAGGGAGATTGTACCAGTAAGCTGCAACCTTGGATGTTCCACAATGCTTCAGGGTGAGTGCTGAATGTACTAGGTGTCTAGAAGAGAAGCATTTGACATCCTGAAGGAATGCAAATGCTGTTGTTACATCAATGACAGTAGTTAGGAAGTTTTCTAGTATACCTTCAGTCTGGTGCCTAAATTGAATCTACTCCTGCATAATACCCCTGTAGGTTTTTTTAATCATATATTATTAGACCAACTCATTCTGATGATGAGTTACAGTGATAAATCATCAGATTGTGCTGCTGCTCTGATGAGCTGTTGCTCCAGTACACCATTGAAGCTGTCATGAGAATGATGTATTAGTAAGGCATACTGATGATGTGTTATGCAAAAGATGGCGCTGCCCAGGGAACAAAAGGTTTAGGAGAAAATTCAACATAATTACAAGATAAAAGTCAGCCAGCACACAGCATGATACAAACTGCTTTCATGGATACATTAAATCACCTTCTCTTTCTGTACTATTTCAGGCATGATTACCCTGCTTTTGCAACTCTGATTTGTGGCAAAGAGAAGAAGGATCTGGGAAGGGGGGGGGGGGGGGGGAGGCAAGGAAGGTGCACCGTATAGTTTTGGGAAGAATTATTTCAAGCAAAAAAAAAAAAAAAAAAATCATTAAAGTAATAAAACAGGTGTTTTCTTCACAATCTTAACTACGCTACAGATGTCAGGTTTAGGTTTAATATATGTGGCAAAGTTGCAAGGCAGAAGCATGAGTATACAAATGTCCCAATTTTGTCTTGATATGCAAATGGATGAGGGAGCAAAAACATAGTTGTCCAGATTTATTTTGTGCACAAGGATAAGAACTTAATATTACTTTCTAATGCTCTAGGATGAACTGAAAACTAGGGTGCTGGTAAGGATATATAAACATGGCTGGTGAACATCTAATGGAGGCAAATTAAAAAGTTTCAACATTCTTAAATAAAATGGTGAAATGAAATGGGTATAATTCATTATAGACTCAATCCTGCCATCCTTCTTAATTGTTTACTATGCAGAAGAGTAGATTATATACTAGATCAAATATCTCAACTGTTTAAATTTATTTTTCTCTTAACAAGATACTATCACCACAGGTAATTTTAATATTTTTGCTCTATATAATTGAAAAGAGACATTCACACAATCATGCATTCTAATTTATCATATATCTATTAGATATTTAAGATTATAGTGTAGTATATCATATCATATATGATTTTACACTTAGTACCACATACACCATAACAACATTATATATACACACACTTTTGTGTGTGCATGCATGTGTGTGTGGGTGAAAACAATTATAATGCTATCCAAACCAAAAATTGTCCCTTTTCATATTCAATGTGGCTCATATTTTCATCTTAATCAAGACAATCGTTCATTAAATTAAGTGGAAGGCTTTTTATCTCTGTTTTGACTGATGTCAGTATGAGCTTTGCCTGAGTGTAGTATGGCAATGACTACATAATTATTACAAGACTCTCAGAAGATAGTTGTGATATGTCTGTGTAGCAGACATAGTCTATGCCAATTTATGCTATATGAAAATCTGGCCTTTTGCTTCAAAAGCAGGAAATCTGCAACTTGTAAGAAGTCAGTTGAAAAAGGGTTCAAGAAGCTAGGATTTGATGACTCCTGACATAAAAATGTTATTGCTTCCATAATAGCAATATTTTAAAATGGTTTAAGTTTTAAATAGATTATTATGATAATTGTTTTGGTAAAACTAAGTGTTCTTTACTATGAATATTGAATCACACCTTTTGTAGTATTGACCATTTAAAAGTGATATTTTTTTCTATTTGACACTATTTCTGTTTTTGTAAAATAAATCAATATTGGATAAAGAACAAAGATGTCAAGACTGAAAGAAACCATCAGCTCCCTGAATTTAGAGATTATTTGCTGTGACAGTTTGAAAACATGGCTGACCATTTTCAACGGATGTTTAAATAAAACAATCAATTAGTAGTACTGATTGTTTTAGGTCATTGTGTTCTATTGTGGTTTCTTCTAAAATTTTCTCTGCCATTTTATCATTATTCTATGATTATTAATTTTTAAAATATTTTAAACAATTAAAATATAATATTTTAAAAATATGTTGCTAACAGTATGTAGAGGGTGACACTAAAAGGAAAATTTTATTAATGAAAAGATTTCTCCAAACAATCACAATATGCTTTTGGGTCACTGTCTTTCCCCCCTTCCTGAATCTTTCAGATATACAGTTATTTGAGGACCTGTCCACTTTCTGAAATGTTAGCCTTTTGCAGAAGTTTCCAAGTGTAGAAAGAATAGCTCTTGAAAGTTATTTGAAATCTTGTCTAACATCTCTCCCATTAAATAGCTAGTCCAATAAAAATATTACCAAACAAAACTTACCTTTTACATAGAAGGAGTAAAGCACTTTTATCTTCTGTAGATATCCTAAGTGAGCACAAAACATTGCCTTCCTTTTGGTAAAGTCCACCTCCCCACCCTCTTGTCTTGTTCCACTACTAGATGGATTGCCATAGGTGATTGCTATTCTTTGCTTGGAAGATATAATTGTTGTTGCTTGTGGAGGTGGATTTTTTGCTTTCAATCTGAAATGAGCCAGATTTCAAGAAAAACCCTAATGAAGAAAAACTTTGAAGACTGTTACACAGTTATCTCCTATATGAAAATTATGTAGGGAAGCATTATACATTAACACATAGGTGGCTAGTGGTTTAGGGAAATGGAAAATGTATACATCCAAGACCTTTCTTTTCTAAAATACAATAATTCCCAGAAATCACCTGGAGTAATGCATGTCCATATACGTGTCTAGTGAATGAATGTGCCCAAAATAATACCATCATGCTCTTCATATTCCCCAGGTACAGTTTACACCAAGGTACAACTTCTACATATTTCCCCAATTCTGTGCTGACCAGGATTCAATTGAACACAGTGCAAGGCCTCCTCTGAGTCGAGTCCAAATGCAATGAATCCCCAAGAGGACATTCTGGCAGTTGATTACAACTAGGTTACAACTACAGTCTAGCCATGATAGGCCGTGTCTCTGGGATGGACCCCTCTGCCAGGAATTACAAAGATGCAGAGACTCTGTTAGAGACAGGATAGTAAGAATGTATGTCAAGGAGCCTGAAAACTCTAGAACCACAAACTCTACATGATAGGCTTCCCTGAAGCCTCAGACTCTGGATCAGGGATGGGCAAAATGTGACCTATGGGCTAGATCCAGCCTGCCAGCTGACTGGATCCAGCCCATGGCTGCTCCTGCAGCACTCCACGTGGGAGTGAGCCTACCCACTTCTGCTGGGGCAGCACACGCCACATACCAGCCCGCGTCCACCAGCCTGGGCCCTGACCTGCACCCGTAGCAGGGTTGTTCCAGGTGCTGCTCTGCTTCCCTTGTCTCTAGCAAGAGCCACCCTGCTGAAGCTCCCCCCCCTACCCACCCAGAGCAGCACAGCAGGAGTGCCACTGCTGGGGGCAAGGGGAGCAGAGCAGCACCCAACCAGCTGCAGCCATGCCAGGAACAGCCCCACCAGAAGCTGCATATGCTGGCCAGGGCCTGGGCCTGCAGGGCTATTCTTCTCCTTTCACCTCCAATGGTGGCTTCTCTTCCTGCTCCTGACCCTGTTCATGCTGCACTGTCCTCAGTGGGTGAACAGACCCATTCTGCCTGCCCGCTGATATGTTGTGGGTTCAACAACACTCTGGACACTCCTGTGTTGAATTAACGGGCATTTATTATTATTATTATTATTACTCCTCCTCCTCCTCTCTGGAATCATATCCAGGGTGAATCTTAACAGTTGCATCAGTAGATGTATGCATAACTTATACTTGCTCTGCCTCTGACTTGACCCAGTCTAGTTCTGTGGAGGTAGAGAAACCAAGTATGCCTCTGGCTCCTCCTGGCAGAGAACATGGAGTCCCAGTGCTGCAAAATTGCCACAAAGCAAAGTGGACCCTGCAGTGCTGACCATGAGGGCTTTGGCCTTCAAGGGACAGTGCAAGGAAAACACAATAAGACACAACACCCACCCACAGGTGGCTGCTAATCACACTGGTTGGGTTGAGTGGGTAGAAGGTCGCTGGGAGCTGGAGCCAGAGTCCCACACACTGAAGCAGGAGCTACCTGGCTGAAGTTCCCCTCCCCACTGTGGTGGGAGAAACCTCCCTAAGGTCCGTTGTCTAGCTGTAATTTGATTGACAGACAACGCGGGTAAAGAAAGACAGCTGTTTATTTGCTCGAGCAAAGACCATAAAGCCAGCAAAAGGCAAAATGGCCCCCCCTCAAGGGTGAGGCGATCTTTTATACTTCTTACAACAAAGCAAGACTATATGGTTAACAAAAAGCAATACTTGGGGCGGTGCTCTACAAATCTTTGTAACAGCATATTTCTATTAAGCTGAACTAGCACTTTTTAAAAGCTAAAAGTTAAGTAACAGTAACATTATGTTAGCAAAACCTTACACAGTAGAAGATACTTCTCAAGGACACAACCAGTAAGCTCAAACAATGGTTTCTCTGTCTTATCTTACTTCTAGCTGTAGCTGATTTTTTTTAGCACACAGACACAGATTCACTTTTTAACTCAGAAAATGCTTGTTGCAGTTAAAATGATTACTTGACACAAGCAAAGCCCTAGCTATCATTCTGCCTTGTGGTCAGCTGCATTACTAGGCCACAGGTCATGCCTTGTATTCAGCTGTAAAGCTAATACTTCTTAAAAATCCAAATTATTGTAAACCTAACAGTATGCTTTCAGAAAACTATTCTATTTCAGGGCAATGACAAACCTGCGGACTACAATTCCCCACTTTGTTCCAATATTTCAGAGGAAATTTTGGAACACACTTTTAGGTATTCAACTTCTTGTGGGGTTAGGTTTTGAAGATTGATGCTGGATATTTGTACAAACTGACCATACATTTTTACTTGCCTTTGCATAAACTGTTGTCCTAGAGAGCATAGACACTGAAAACAGCACAACAGGCAGATTATAGTTATAACAATTCCAATTAAGCTTAATACAAAAGGTCTAAGCCATCCTGTAAGGGAAGGTAACCAATTTGTGAGCCAACTAAGAGATGTATCTTTGGGGATTTTTGCTATATCTTCGGCTTTTTGGATATGGACAGCTGCATCATTGAGGTGGGTTTGTACTATTGTAAAAGAACTGTTAACCCAAACACAACATTCTGGTCCGATAACTGCGCAAGCTCCCCCTTGAGCAGTGAGGAGAAAATCAAGGGCTATACGGTTTTAAATTACCATTTGTCTGAGTTCTTCTTGGGTGTCAGCCAAGGCAGCAACGGCCTTCGAGAGTTCCTTGTGACCTTCACTGAATTCATGAGCCATGATTTCTATCACAGCTTGTAGGCGAAGTGTAAATCTTCCAAGACAAGCAGTGCCTACTCCTGGGAGTATACCTGCTAAAGAACACCCGACTAACACTCCTTTGGTAAGCGGAGTTTTTTGATATTTATCTACTATATCACGGCTTTCTTGCAAATCCCTCTTGTTTCGCCACCTGCCCCGTGGAAGGTGCGTGGCAAAGGACGTAGAGGGTTTTAGCATTGCCGGATAGCAGATACCTTTTCCTTTGGCAGGGATTTTATGGTAGGCGTGGGAGCCACAGACCCAGTATTGTCCTTTTAAAGCAGCGAGGTTTGAATACTTAGGAGGTATTCGGCCCCCGTTTCCTAACCCTAGCACTCCGCATTCACCCTTTGATTTAAAGGAAGGATTTGCAGTTCCATTGAAGAAGCATTGTCCCCGGGAGGTATCAGTGTACAAACAATACCACAAGGTATTATTTAAAGAGGAGATGGGGGTGCAGATAGGATTAGTGCCCTTGGTTAAATTTTTGTTGCTGTAGAAATCATTGTAAGAGCTGCAATAGGTAGGAGTTGCTGTGTTATTATTACACCAGTCTCCTCCACTAGAACTAGTAAAATAGTGGTGACATATGCTTGTGTCTAAATTAATGCAGTCTGATACTGAGCAGTTTACATAGAAACACCAATCTCCAACAACAGGCTTTACTAAAAGGAACTCCTGCTGACTTTGGTCCCAAGCTTGGTTATTAGAGGGGTTTAAAAGTGACTCGATGGGGCCCAAGGGGATGGGAGTCATAGGAATGCCTCCTTGAGTGTGGAGAGGAAAATGACTGCACACCCAACAATCACTTTGGTTTTCTGCTTTAGCGGCTCTCTCAACGTACTGGAGGTACATATTATTATCAGAGATGTGGGCAACATTAGGTTTAAGAGTAGTCTTAGCCTGAGGAGACTCTGCAAATTGTCTGAAAACTGGGTGGCTAGGCTTCACACAATATTTTGTTCCATAAGTAAATACCCGAACTTCTGCTGAACTACAGCAATGTGAGGGAGGATACCAACGGGCAATGTTGACCTTCCCGTCTATATCAGAGAGTTCGATTGAATCACTTATCCAGACAGGAAAACCTCGGGCACCAGGATTAGCACATCTGCAGCAACTGGCAGCTATAGCCGACCCCTGTGAGAGACTTATTTCTCCATCAAAGAGAAAGATTAGAAATAACATAGTTATAAAAACCATATTATAACCAAAATCAGCACAAACAGTATGCACAACCCTGCAGCTCCAATAACTGATCTTCTGGGACATGTTACAGTCTCAAAGTGCTCGGTTTCAGCTGATCCAGAAGTGTCTAGAGGATGCAGTACTTGGAGTTTGGTGCTTTCTGGGCTGGGCAGGACCCCAAAAGGGTGACAGTTCATTAGTGGACCTTGGTTAGTTTGAGTTTTATATTATCTAACGGGCTGCAGGTCCAGGAGGTGTTTGTTTTTATTTTTTCGTCTGCTTCTGGCTCACCCTTGTCGCGGTCAGGTGGGCGTGTGGTGCTCCCACGAAGTCCGCAGTCGTCTTCTTCTGGCTTCCCCTTTTCCAGGTCAGGGAAGCTCGCGTTGGAGCTGATCCTGAGCTCTGGTGAAACTTCTGTCTTCTTTGTACGAGTATAATGAATCCAGTTGTCCTTCTCTGCTATTTTTACGGCGGTGTGGGAGGTGAGGAGGACTTGATACGGTCCTTGCCACCTAGGTTCAAGGGGAGACCGTTTCCAAGTTTTTACATACACCCAGTCTCCAGGCTGGATGCGATGTGCTGGGACATCGGCAGGGAGGGGTTGGCTTAAAGCAGCATACCTATGGAGAGATTTTAACTGAGACTGTAGAGATAAAATATAGGAGGTGAGTCCTTCATCGCCTAAAAGAGAAGAAGTGTGAGCCGGTAATAAGGGGAAATGTTGGGGAACAGGGTGTCCAAACAGCAGCTCGTAAGGGCTGAGCTTTAGTTTTCTCCTGGGGATAGTTCTGATGGACATAAGGGCCAGTGGGAGAATCTTAGTCCATTTTAACCCGCTCTCAGCACATAGCTTTCCAATTTTTTGTTTCAGGGTCTGATTCATTCTCTCTACTTGTCCTGAGCTTTCTGGGTGCCAAGGGGTATGGAATTTCCATTCTATTCCTAGGCAGCTGGCCAGTGTTTTATTTATGTCAGCAGTAAAATGCGATCCTTGATCGCTTTCAATGATACGTGGAGGACCAAACCTGGGTATAATTTCATTAAGGAGTATTTTTACTACTTGTTGTGCTGTAGCTCTTCTGGTGGGGAAAGCTTCTACCCACCCCGTGAGTTGGTCAACAATTACTAGGAGGTTTTTGTACCCATTGTCTTTAGGCATATCAGCAAAATCTATTTGTAGTCTTTCAAAGGGAGTATAAGCCCAGGGGTGGGCCCCAGGGGGTCCTGAATTTTCTCCCTTGATATTAAACCTTTTGCATATACTGCAGTGTTCTAAAAGCCTTTTTGCTTCCTGGTAGACTCCGGGTGCGTAGAACAGCCTGTTAGTGATAGTGGCAAGTTTTTCACAACCTAAATGCTCGCTTTGATGGAGTTGTTGCAGATAAGGTCTAAAAGCTGCTTTAGGTAACACTTCCTTTCATCTGGCAATAGCCATATTCCGTCTTTTTCACAGGTGGCTCCTGCCGCTTTCCATCTCTGTTGTTCTAAAGGTGGTGCAGACTCGTACATTTTTGGCTCTAACAATATTCCCAAATATGCTTTTGACTGGGGAATTTGAGCTTGGAAGGCTAGGGCAGATAGTGGTTGTAAGGCTGCTGTTTGAGCTGCAGCATCGGCCAGGGCATTGCCTTTTGAGACTTGATCTCCCTTTTTGGTATGAGCTGGGCAATGCATTACCGCTAATGTTTTTGGCAACATTATAGCTTGTAGGAGATCATTAACTTGTTTAGCATTTGATATTTTAGTTCCAGAAGCTGTCATAAATCCTGTCTGTTTCCACAATTGTCCAGTGGCATGACAGATTCCAAAGGCATACTTAGAATCAGTTCAAATATTTACAGAGTGGCCCGATGCTAATTGACAAGCTCGTGTAAGGGCAGTAAGTTCAGCCACCTGTGAGCTCAACTGCCCAGGCAGTGGTTCAGCTTCAAGTACTTCAAATGGAGTTACTACTGCATAACCCGTTTTTCTAACTCCATTTACTAATTTTGAAGAGCCATCTACAAAAAAAATCAAGTCAGGGTTGTCTAAGGGTAGGTCACTAAGATCTACCCTGGGTTTGTCTGAAAATGCTGCAACTTGAAGGCAATCGTGGAGTCTGGTTCCTCATCGCTGGGTAGAGGTAATAGAGTAGCCGGATTCAGGGTATTGCATCTTTCTATGACCAGGTTTGTAGCCATTAAAAGTGTGGTTTCATACTTGTTCATTCTCTGATGAGAAAAATGTTGAGTATTTTTCTGGAGTAGAAGTAGGGCAACTGCATGTGGAGCCTTGAGGATAAGGGGATATCCGAGGACTAATTCCTGGGCTTTCTCGACTATGATTGCAGCTGCTGCCACTGCACAAAGGCAGCCTACTCCCCCCTTTGCCACTGGATCTAATTGTGCAGAGAACTAAGCTACCGGGCGTTGGGTGTTTCCTAAGGGTTGAGTAAGTACCCCAGAGGCTACTCCTAGTCACTCATGGACAAAGAGGGTGAAAGGTTTTCGATAATCTGGTAGCCCTAGGGCAGGGGCAGAAGTTAAAGCAGATTTTATATTATTGAAACTACGGGAAGCTTCATGATCCCAAAAGACTGGCTCTTCTGCCTCTTTTGTAGTAAGCTGTACAAGTGGTTTGGTTAACTCTCCGAAGGCTGGAATCCAGGAGCGACAGAACCCCACCATTCCCAGCAGACCCCGAACTTGACGCTTTGTTATAGGCTTGGGAATATTTAGGATAGCTTGGATTCTGTCATCACTCAGGCGTCTTTGGCCAGGCTCCAAAATGTGGCCCAAGTATTTAACAGTGGATTTACAAAACTGAAGCTTATTTGGTGATACCTTGTGGCCTTTGGCGGCTAGTGCAGTGAGTAAAATGATGGTGTCTTAAATACATGTTTCTGATGAGGCAGAGCATAAGAGTAAATCATCCACATATATTAGAAGGGATGAGGAGTTAGAAAAAGTAACATCTTGCAAATCTTTGTGAAGAATTTGAGAAAAAATGCTGGGAGATTCTACATATCCTTGGGGTAACCTTGTCCAGGTCAGTTGAGAAGAACCCCAGATGAAGGCAAAAAGATATTGGGATTCAGGGTGGATGGGGATGCTGAAGAAAGCAGAACAGAGGTCTATTACGGTATAAAAAGCAGTGTCAGGGGGTATTGCAGTTAAAATAGTATTGGGGTTAGGAACAACCGGGTGTCGAGGAATGACATACTTATTAATTTGTCTGAGATCTTGAACCAGATGATACACAGGTTTCCCGTCTGGACCAGGCTTGGGTTTCTTTACTGGAAGTATAGGTGTGTTACAGGGGGACTGACAGGGAATTAAAATTCCTTGTTTAGAAAAATCTTCAATTAAAGGCTTGAGTCCCTCAATAGCTTCTGCTTTCAAAGGATACTGGGGTACTTTAAGTGGCTCAAGATTGGTACGAATTAGAATTTTGACAGGATCTGCAGATTTCAGGAGTCCCACCAAGCTGGAGGTGAGGCCCCAAAGCTCTGGGGGTACCCTTTCTTTTAGAACAAGGGGAAGAGACTGCAAGCTTGAGTCTTCTGTAACTGCAAGCACTGTGGCTATCATTGGGACCAGGGAGGACGGAAACGTTAGAATAATTCCATCAGGTGAGCACTGTATGGTGGCTTGTAGTTTGCAAAGAAGATCCCGTCCAAGAAGGTTAACAGGGCCAGTTGCTAGAAGAAAAAAGTGTTCTGCTGAGAGGGGGCCAATTTTTACATTCGTGGTTTGTGAAAATGAGCAACGGAAGGGTTTTCCCTCAATTCCCATAACAGTGACTTGTTTTTCACTTGGTGAAAGATGTCCTTTGGAAATACTGGAAAATGTTGCCCCTGTGTCTAGCAGGCACTCGTAGACGTGTTCTCCTGTCTTTAAGGGTATTAAGGGATCTTGAGCACTGCAGTTTAGGGTGACTTCTTTAGGTTGGACAGAGGATAGTTGCAGAAAGTGGCATGTAGAATCTCCCTCATCACGTCAGTCATCACATTGGTTTTGAGCAAGATCTGGGGTAACAGTAGTGAACTGAGGGTTCTTGAATTTTTGATTTTCAGGGTTATCACTTGGGGATCTTTTTGGTCTTAACTTGCACTCTCTTTTCCAGTGTCCTTCCTGTTTACAGTAATGACATACATTGGGCCCATACGGTTGGTAGGTACGGCCCGGTTGCCTAGGCACAAAGGGCCTCGGGCCACGGGGCAGATTGGTTCTATAGGCATTTGTGGGCTGTATTACTGCTGCCAACATGCGAATGTTGGACTGATCTTCTTTTTGTTTTTCTTTCTTCTTTTTTTCTTCCCTTCCATTAAAAGTTTTAGTAGCAATGGCTAAGATTTCTGCCATGGATTTGCCCTCAACACCCTCAGTGTTATGTTGAAGCTTTTTTCTAATATCTTCGCTAGCCTGACTTATGAACACAAGTCTTAACACAGGCAAAGTGGCAGGTGTCTCGGGGTCCATGTTTCCATACTGACGTATAGCTTTACAGAGGCTTTCAAAATAGTCTGAAGGGTGTTCTTCGGGACCCTGAACAGTAGCTGTCACTTTGGACCAGTTTGTAGTTTTGTCTCCTGCTTTCTTTAATCCTTCTAAAATGCTGTCTTTCAGCATTCATATTGAATTTTGCCCCCTTTCCTGATTGTAATTCCAATTTGGATTTTGCCTGGGCACGCCATTAGGCATGGGGTGGTTTTCATGGGGCTGATCGGCTAGAAATTGGTCAGCATGGCGTAGTACTTGAGTCTTCTCGTCCATAGTTAAGAGGCTTTCGAGAAGCTGCATGACATCTGACCAGGAGGGGTTATGAGTCATGAAAATGGTTTTGAAGCATCTTAGAACTACTTCGGGATCATCTCTGAGCCTGGGGGTATTTTCTTGCCAGTTTAAGAGGTCTGTGGTGGAGAACGGAGCATGTGTCCAGTGACTGATAACTTCTCCACCCTCGCCAGGCACAGGGTATTCTCTTAGAGGTAACTGAAGTTCAGGCTTAGACAATTTTTGACGAGTGCAATTTGAAATCGGAGTAGAACTGGAATCTGGAGAGGGATCTCTGGACCCATCTCCAGATCCGGGACTCGGGGATTCCGAGAGAGACAATCGAGGTGATGCCTCCCGAAGACTTCCCAGTCCCTCGGCCGGCCCAGGGGCAATGTTTTGGGGTTCAAACATTTGGGGTGGTATCAATGGTAGGTTAGGAGGCCTAGGCATGGGTCTGTAATCATCTTCTGAATATGACAGTGGTGCAGCAGGTTTTGGATATAGAAGGGGAGCTAACAGATTTGGAAAAGGTGCAGGGGTCTGGGAAGCTAAAGGTTTTAATTGCTTGCTAGCAACGTTGTCCCATAAATACCAATAACTAATTTGACCAGGGCGGAGGTCCTCCAAGATCTTTCGTAAGGCAGCCAGACGATTTAGGTCAAATGATCCATTTTCTGGCCATTGTCTTCCCAAATCTAACTGGGACGTATAAGACGTCCAATTAGTTAAACAGAGATCTGCCATACGAGACTTGGACAGTTCCGCCCGTCCCTCCAAATGTTTCCAATTCTTAATCATAAAATCAAGGGGTGAATCAAGAATAACTTTCCCTAGACCGGAACCCATGATTATATCCAAGCACAAGCAGTCTTATTTCCTTAAGTTCTACCTGCCTAGAAGCTGTTTCGTCCACGTACAACAACCGGTGTTCTCGGACCCCACTGGCTTTCTCCATGAGGAGGGACATCTTGAGTCCGAGACCCTAGTCATTGGCCGTTATAACAGCATTTCTACCTTATATCTGTGTCTTTTGCCTTTCGGCAAGGCTGCTGGCTCTATCAGTGTTTAGATCAGCAGACAGATACCCTCAAAGACTGCTTCCAGAGACCTCTAGAGGTAAAACCAGAAAACCAGAAACCAGATAGAAACCAAAAACATACCTGACCTGAGGTACTCGCCAGTACCGTTCCTTTACCCGACTTGAGGATCCCGCCTTATTGGTCCTGAGGGGACCGTCCACCTCCCGAGACTAACCCAATAGGTGAACTCACCTGGTGCGCGCTGGGGTGTCAGGGGATGGAGGTCTCCAAAGGCATCAAGCTAGACGGGTCCCATCTGGGGTGCCAAATTGTGGTGGGAGAAACCTCCCTAAGGTCCGTTGTCTAGCTGTAATTTGATTGACAGACAACGCAGGTAAAGAAAGACAGCTGTTTATTTGCTCGAGCAAAGACCATAAAGCCAGCAAAAGGCAAAATGGCCCCCCCTCAAGGGTGAGGCGATCTTTTATACTTCTTACAACAAAGCAAGACTATATGGTTAACAAAAAGCAATACTTGGGGCGGTGCTCTACAAATCTTTGTAACAGCATATTTCTATTAAGCTGAACTAGCACTTTTTAAAAGCTAAAAGTTAAGTAACAGTAACATTATGTTAGCAAAACCTTACACAGTAAAAGATACTTCTCAAGGACACAACCAGTAAGCTCAAACAATGGTTTCTCTGTCTTATCTTACTTCTAGCTGTAGCTGATTTTTTTTAGCACACAGACACAGATTCACTTTTTAACTCAGAAAATGCTTGTTGCAGTTAAAATGATTACTTGACATAAGCAAAGGCCTAGCTATCATTCTGCCTTGTGGTCAGCTGCATTACTAGGCCACAGGTCATGCCTTGTATTCAGCTGTAAAGCTAATACTTCTTAAAAATCCAAATTATTGTAAACCTAACAGTATGCTTTCAGAAAACTATTCTATTTCAGGGCAATGACAAACCTGCAGACTACACCACCACACACACACACTCAGAGTGGCACAGCAGGGGCAGGAGCAGGAGGAGCCACAGATGGAGGTAAGGGGCAATAGAAAGTAGAACAACTCTGCTGGCCCAGGTCCCAGCCAGCACCTGCAGCTTCTGGCAGGGCTGTTCCCAGTGCGGGTGCAGCTGGCTGGATGCTGTTCTGCTCCCCTCTTCTCCAGTGGTGGCTCCTCCTCTTGCCCCTTCTGCACCACTTCAGGCATGTGGGTGGTGGGAAGCTTCAGCTGGGTAGCTCACACTGGAGGTGAAGGGAGCAGAGCAGCTCCTGGCTGGCTGCAACCACACCAGGAACAGCTGTGACAGAAGCTGTGCTCTAGCCGGGGCTGGGGACAGGGCTGAGGCTGGGCTTATCGGCACAGGCAGGAGTGGTGCAGACTGCTGCAGGTGGGGATCAGCCTCATGCAGAGCACTGGGTGAGCCACATAAACTGCATCGCCTGAGTGAGCTCTGCTGCATTCACCCCCCACCTCCATCTCCTTCCCTTCATCCCAGCTGGCTCCCTGGACCTAGTACCCAGGCAGCACACCCCCTCCCCAAATATGTGCAGACACCCCCCTTACATATACCCTTCCAGCTCCCCAACAGAATAGGGTGTTCAGGGAGCAGATCAGCTTTATCCACCCATCCCACTCCCAAAACTACTCCCTGCCCACCCAAAACCCCATAGGGAGTTTTGGTGAGTTGCTGCATGTGAGGAGGTGCTGATCTGGTCCCACAACATCTCATCAGGCCCAAATAATTGCCTACCCCTGCTCTGGATACCTTGGGATCTCAATTCCAGTGCATTTCAACAGCTGGGTTTTTGAACAGTGGAATGAACTATAAATAAATCAGGCAAATTAAGAATTAAAATTGCTGGTGATACATTAGAAGATTCATTGAAACCAATGTATGCTGTGGAATATTTCAGTTTCTGAAGGAAAAACATACCATTTGACATTTTCTGAGCAGTTCTAGTTTGACACTACTCCTGTAAACTGAATCTTATTCTCTCTCTCTTATGATAGAAAACCATGCATAAGGAGCCTGACACCCCAATTCAATATCAAGCACAAAGTGTGCACGAAATTCTGGCATTAAAAAATTAAATATGTCTCAGAAATTAGTGACAGGTAACTTCCTGTCCCCCCCCCTTTTTTTAAACAAAATTCAGGCTAACATGGACAGATGGAAAATGTGCTCTCTCTCACCTATGGGAAGAATTAACACAATAAAAATGAACATAATTCTAAAATTCAATGGTTTGCTCTGTATATTACCCTGGAAAATATTCAGACAAAATTGGGAGAGACAATGCCTAAATTTTCTGTAAATTCAAGAATAATTACAAGATATTCTAAGTAACCAGATACTGTTCTTTCCTTAATGGACTTAATCTACCCAACTTTCACAAAAACATTAGACACAATGATTCATACTGCATATTTAAGAACACTTCTCAGACATTAACAACATTAGTCTGTATTGTGTTTCCAGAAATCTTATGTCCATTTAAAAAAAAAAAAAAAAGCAAGTACCATGGACACTAAGTTCCGGCATAACCAGAGAGAAGAAAAACAACAAACCAAAATAAACATTATTTTTATCAACTTTATTGGCCGAATCCTTTTCTGCAGGTTGGCAAATTTTCTTTGTTAATTACATACATATATAATGTGTGATATTCTTACTGAAGTAAGATAAAAAATATAGGGCCAAATTTTGTTTCACTTTAAAAGCAGCTTTCTATCTGTGTAAGTGGCATTTTGGAGGATAAGACATGGGAGGGCCTTATTCCTCCTTGTTTTTTGAAATGTACACACATATGCAGCCTTGTATGTGCCAGGCCAGTGTATAGCCTACTATGTGCACTCAAAAGCTATATGGACACTTAAGCACAGGAAAGAGAAAAGCAAACTTTGCCACTTGGTTGGAAAACTGCCATTTGGGTTTATGGCAGGGTACCATCATTGGACTCTTCCACAGATGGCAGCCAAGGAAATGAACACATAATTCCTGAAGCTAAACATTATTGGTCCAGTAGGAGCAGCCCGGAAGTAGAAAAAGGCTGTGTCAGCCAGAAGGACTGTTGTCCCAGAGAGGGGATGCATAGGAGATCATTCACTACTGCATACTGCCCAAAGGTGTAGGAACTTGTCCCAGAGACTGAGAAGCTACTTGGAGATTTGATCTAATTGAGGAAAAAGAAAAATGCTTACCTTTGCTGGACAGGCAGCATGGGAGATTTAAACTCAGTGAGAGATGTGTAGTTCCAGTGAGTTCAACTGATGTTGATTAACTTACCCGAGATAAAAGAGAGGTAAAGGGGTCATCAGACTTGGTGACTTCTGGGTAAGAAATCCCTTTGTCTAGTCAGGTCCATTGGAGAGGGGGCCCAGGCAACTTAACCAAAGTTGGTCAGTTGCTTACAATTGCAATGAACCTGAGTGGTAGGCTGGGCACCCCTGAGTCAAAATAATAAATGTCTGCAAGGACTAATTGATAGAAATCCAGTAGTAGCTAGATGTGCTTCTGGCAGTGAAGGATAGGTCCTGAGCCAAGATCAAGATGAATCTAGCCTAGCCAACAGAATCAAATAAATAATGGATGTCAGTTTCTAGAGAGTGAATTAGGAAATTTGTCTAGTAATGGTATAGAGGAGGGGACTGGACTGATTCCCACCACTGTATGTAGGTTATTATAAAAGGAGCCAGGGAGACCATAAACCCGGACTATCTGAGGTATGGTTAGGGCAGGGTTTAGGGGAGGCAGAGCCCTATGAAGAATCTCTTTGCCACTATCCAGAACATCACAATAAACAAAAGATTTCACCTCGGTCTATTTTGTTTTTCCTTTTCTCTTTCTATGTATTTATGTTTGGAATATCAAAGGTGTGGCGGGTGAGCATAGAGAGATTCCTGGAGTGAGAAGAGATAGCATTGGATTCATGACTCAGAAAGTTGAGAACTCCACTTGGCTCTTAAAATGAAATGAATTTGGCCCAGTTTTCCAGCAGAAATGTCTTTTACTATAGGATTATAACAAAGTGGTATTCTACGGTGTTGAGATATCAGGGTACCCTTTGACTTCAAACAGTTCTCCTCAATTTGGCTGCTTGTCCACTGGGAACATATCAGGTTTTGCCATGAAATAACCTCTTATCCCCACCACCTTATTTCCACCTGCCCCAAACTAGGCCTTGCAGCTCCAGCATAGGAGGTTTTGCCAGGTTATGGGTCATACCGTCTTGGTTTATAAAATATAATATAGGTCCTCACTCCTGCAAGAGTGAAACGCTTGTAATAGCCACTTGCTCTGAAATGGCACTTTCCACAGACAATCAGGAAAGTATATAAAAAGTAAAGAAGGATTTGCAAGATAAATCATACAAACAACTTAACTGGAGGTTGGAGAAATAGAATGTAAGAAAAATAATCATAAGAGAAAAAAAAAAAAAAAAGATCTCTCTACATTTATTGCTAGAACACAACATCTCTCTCTGATCTGTGAACTGTCCTGTGAACAGTTGCCTGAAATCAGCTTCTTTCAATGGTTGCCAGCTAAGGGAATCAGATCTCTAGACAACCATTTGCCTCATCCAGCATTCCTTAAGTACTTTCACCTTCATCTTTACCATCTGTATTTTTCTATTTAATTCCTAAGTAGCATGTGTATACTATGCAGAAAACTTAGATCTGCATCTGTCTGGGAGGCCAGGTGTTACTCCTGATTTATACATATGTATTTAAGAAATGTAGAAATATTTATATCCTTTCAGACAGATAAACTACTAACCACGTTTCCTTGGCTATCAATTGTTCAAGAGATACAACTCTATCTCATTCTGTTCAATCAGAGTGTGACAGAGGCCATTACAAGGCTGTCAAATGTCAGCCCACCCACCTGTCTGGAGCAGTCTGCCCTGCCTTGCCTGCCCCAACTTCCTGTTGAATAGTCTTGGTGTAAACATGTGGGAGGACGCCCATTTAATACCTTGATGCCTGGGATGTTATACATAGTACCAACCTACCCTATACCATGTCCCATGCCTCGCAGATGGCATCGCTAATTGGTAACAGCTCCAGCCTGAGGCTGGGATAAACTCTGCCCCTTGCTGGGCCTCTAGCATTCTTCTCTTGCACTCGATCCCCTCTCAGTGGGCCACATTCACACTGCCCACCATGGATCTCTGCAGCCTCTTTGGGTCCCCTTTGGGCCGTACTCTGCATGACCCTTCTGCCTTTCCTACTCACACTCTGGCTGGCCCACATGCAGCTATTCAAACCCTGCAGCCACCAGCCTTATACCTCACACTGGGCTGAACTCAGCCTTCTCTGGGCAACTTGCTCATATTGTCTCTCTTGTGGGAGTTGGCCCATGTACAGCCCTTCAGGCCTGCCTGGGCAGAACCTACTCTACACCCCCCACACACAGCCCTACTCTTTGCAGGCCTCTCTACATATTCACAACCCCTCACTGGGGCTCTATTCTTCCCCCTCACTGGGGCAACTGTACACCCCATCTCTGGGGCTTGGGGTCTTACACACCATGGGATTAGGTGTCCGCAAATGTGCCTGGCCCCACTGTCTGTGCCTGCTTTAAATTTACCCACTGGGTAGTGGGAGTTGGGGTTATAAGGTGTCCCTACCAACCTTTCACTGGGGAGGCAACTGGCCTGGAATTTCTGGGGAACTACCCCACCATCAGGAGTCCCACCAGGCCATCCTTCCCCAGCAGGGTGTAGTTTTTGGTCATGCTCCAGGACCAGGAGCTTCCTACCATACCCATAGGTCCTGCCCTTACCTCCAATGTGTTCTGAGCAGATGGTGTTCTTTCAGTGGCCAACAACAGGCTGCTGGCTTAGCCCTGAGGGCCAGAGTTAAAATGGAGGCTGCTCAGCCCCCTCCTCCAATCACACAGCCCTCCTGAAGTCATGTGATTGCCTCATCAGGGCTGGGCTGCACCTGCCAGCTGCCCTGCTGCCACTCTTAAAGTGGCAGGTCGCAAAGGTGTTCTACTACACAGTAAAAAAATATCAATTTCTGTCCAGATGTTTATCATCTGAGAATGGATTTCCCTGGTAAGGGCTTCCCCTTTGAAATGTAAACAATTGCTCGGGAGTGTATCTATCCAAGTACAGAGTGAATGCATCTACACAAGACTCTTAATGATCATTAGCTTAATAACACTGCCCTGTAGTGCATTACAGCACAAACTGTGCTAATATGCTACTGCACAGTATTATTAGGGTACTGCGCAGTAGCATCACTAAAAAGGTGTTCACTGGCAGTACTGTGCAATAACTCTAGTGCTTGATTATACAAGTATGAAGCTAAATGCATACTAACTACTGCATATTAATGAACTTGTAGACATGTCCACAGAGAGTTCTGCTACCTTTTTGGTTGATCAATATGCATAGTAATTCCAGGTGCATCTTTCAGAGATGGGAATCCTCTCTAAAGTGTGAATAGCTATCCTCTTGCCTGGGAATGTTCCTGACACTTGAATTAAAAATCACTTGACTAATTCCAGTCACATTGTAAAATTACAGAAATACATTCATACCCAAAACTATGGTTAATACAAACATGAACAATGATTGAATTGAACATAATGTTAGCCATAAGTACATACCAACAACTACATTAATAAATCCAATTTAGGAAAAAGTATATATGCATGATATATGGTAAACTGCCAAACATATCCTGCTTTTGGAAGGTTTTGTAATGAGGCAAAATGAAAAAAACCTAAAACTCCAACTAAAGAAATGCTATTTGGTTGTTTCCATGTTTTCTACAAGTGGAATGGACTATTGTAAGTGATTTTACATATGCTGCAATACACACAGAAATAAACACCCATTACTGAAAGAGGACCTTGGGTTGACTCTTAAGCAGGTGGGTCATTCAGAAATCCAGCATCGATCCACATGTAATACAGCATCCTGGATTATTTTATAGTATGTTTCTCTTTCAAATGTTGACTGTAATTGAAGTACTATGATGTTGATCTATTACACAATATATTTAAGTACAGAGATGCACTATTGTTTAATACTTTGGGGGCTGGACTCAATGATCTTCCGAAGTCCCTTCCAGCCCTAATGTCTATGAATCTATGAAACTATTTTTCTCTTCTCTTTGCCAGAAACATAGAGAAAAAAAAGAAGCTTCTTAAGAGCAATAACAACTGCCAAAAAGATTGGTTTGATGACCTGGCTATCCAAATGAAGATTCCAAGAAGCAGATCCTCTGCCTTGTAGCTGTATTAACTTTGAAGGGGCTATACTGTTTTACATTAAGTTTGGCTTGGTGAGGGCACTTTAATTAGATAATGTAACTTCAGAAGACTTCAATCATACACCAAGACAAAAAGGTTGTTACAGTCTGATCACTTTGGGGCAGAAACTTTCTCTACATATTCTTTTTTGTACAACACCCAGTACTTTGAACACAAAAAATGAAATTCACACTAATCCTGTGCATGCAACTTTGTGCTACTTAAGAGTGCAAACAAGCATAATTGGGACCTGGCTTCAGCTAAAACAGGTTGGAAGCCTGGTTTAGGCAGTTTAGTTTAAGTCACCTAAACCTGAATTAGAATTGCCACATTCAAGCATTTGCCATAGGGCAAGTGGAGGAATGAGCAGCTAAAGGCAATAAGTTGGAGGGGGGGGGGCTGGGAGGGACTGGCAGGTCGGGGGGGGGCGGGTGGTGGCTGGCAGGTCCAAGGGAAGCTAGCAAGTCAATAGTGGTGCTACCTGATTGGTGGGGTGGGGGAGTTTTAAAAAGTTCAGTCAGTGCCAGAGGGGTAGAAGCAGCACAGTCCCTCAGCTGTGAACAGTGGCTGGACTTTCCAAGTCCTGGGGCCTTGCTGTGAACACATGCAAACATTCACTAGGTTAGATTAACCCTATGGCAATCTACGTTAGGTCTTTTCTGACCAGCACTAACTATAGATTGTCCATGCCATTTTTAAGGTGACCTAAGCCCTGTGAATGCTTGCACACCCAGGCATTTAGACCATCCTAACCTTGGTGAGCCTTGTATATATCCTAAGTCTGCCCCCTTTCTTACCCAAAATATAAGTTGTGCGTTCGTTTTATGCTGGCTTTCTAAAAAGAACACTTTTCATCCATTATAAAGAAATAACTAATAATTAATTTGGACCCTTTTAAGTAATCACTGTGGTGAAGTTCCATACTACTTGTCCTCACATACTTGTGCATGAGTTATATCAAAGTCTAAAGAATATTATGTGTGCACATATGAATCTCCTTCCACAGAATTTTAAACACCTCACTTTATCATTTCAACGGCAAAACCTGGTGATAGAATACTAACAAACAGATAGTAATCATCTATAAAATGTCTTCCTCTTGTTTGCATTTTATAGCTATATTGAATTCCCCATGTTATAGCTGTGTTATTCTACATAGCAAACAATACATTATTAATTATAACAAATAAAATATCCTTTTTAGCATGCCTTTGCTCCTTGATGGAAAATACATTCCCTTTGATTGATTACTACTGCAAGGCTGGATTCTAGTCTTTGTCCTCTGCTTGTGCACTGAACTCCCTTCTTTTACATTCTGGTGATGTTAAGGTTATTAGCATGATGCTGACAGAGATGCTGACATGCAGTGTTTGAAACAAAAGTTTTTGAATTATTAACGAAACTACAAGGGCAGAATCAGATGATTCAATGGAAGTCAAGATCTTAAAAAGACCAATAACTGATACTAAATTTTAATGAAGTCTAGAGTAACACTGAAATGCACCATTTCATTTGCTGTTAACCTTTTTGATATGCTGCTCTGAGGTCTTTAACTTCTTAAGACAGGGTGCCTTTTAATGACAAGGAAAGGTGACTGTTCCATTTAAGTGGGTATGCTTAACTGAAACGTAGAAGGGGAGTGAAAATCAATGGGAACTAAACATAAATGGATACAAAGGTTTAGAGATGATCTTTAAGGGCAGAAGAGGGGAGGAAGGAGTTGCCAATAGATAGCTAAAGCTGGACTCCTTGGAAGAATTCCTTGTGGGATCAAATAAATATAACTTGACTGATAACCAAGGGGCTAATGACCTATTCTGGAAAAGACTGAGTGCCCTCAACTCATAAATATCCAAATATGTCCATATAAATTTATACATCTAACAACTGTGTGGGAGAGAGAGCTTAAACTGAGTTTAAGATGGATGCTGAGAACATGAAGTTCTGAATTCTAATCCTAGCTATGTCTTGGAGTCTTTGGGCAAGTCACTGTGGTATAACTTTAAAAATGTGAATAGTTCTTGTGAAATCAACGGGACTACTTTTGCACTTAAAGTGAACCACATGCTTAAATACCTTTTTGTGCTGGAGCTTAAACATATGCTTTGTTTTTTTACACATGTAGCACAGATATAAAAATGCTCCTTTACCTAAAATGGGTTCTGAAGATTCTTTGGTTAAGCACTTTATAGTATTTTTGAAACATAAAAATAGGTGCTTCAGAAATGTGTACAGCCATAATTAAAGACAGGTTTTATTCAACGGATGGCAATAAATCAGACAGTCTATTTGCCCTGAAGTTTTTTGAAAGCCAGACCTAAAGGCTTTTATTGCTTGGAGCTACATGGATTAGAATCCTTTGCGTTCTGATGGTAAGGGAGCAGAACAAGTGATTCTGGATGTATGTTATCTTCCTATCTTAGCTTCTCTTCTCACCCCTTTTGCCCTTTCTACTCCCCATGATAAAATAAAGAAAAGGTTGATGGTGGATCCTGGAGACAATAAAGGTCTAGTTTCACCAAATAAAATTATAGTAAATTCCATCCCAGTTACATTTCCTCATAATAGCACAAGTTTTCCTGTACCTTCATACAAATGCAAGATACAACCACATGTAACTGCAGGCATCAATCCCAGAGGCAGCTGTTCTCTCTGTTTAATCACTAACATCAAAGATTGCCCTAATCTGATGTTGGGCTATCTCCAGATCTTCACAGATGATCATTTTGTATTCATTCTGTTTTTATTTAGGTCCCTGGCTCCCAACCCTTTTTAGCTGGAGCCCCTCAGGATAGATTGCTGATGGTTGCTAATCCTCTTTTCCCTTCAACTATGTTCTGACACAACTGACACCATTTCTCCTTAAATGCAGTTCTGGGCTCCACATTTTAAAAAGCACATGAAGAAGATAGAGAAAGTCCAGAGGTGGGCAACACAAATGATCAAAAGATTGGAAGGCAAATCATACAAGAAGAGACTGAAAGAGCTAGATAGGCACATTCAGTTTGCAGAAAAGATTCTTAAGAGGTGGCATGATAGCAGTCTTCAAATACTGGAAGGGCTGCCATAAAGAAAAGGGAAATCACTTTTTCTTTCTTGCTGCAAAGAGGAAAAAGTGGACCAATGGCTTGAAGGTCCAGCAAAGTAAGTTTAGATTGGCTATCTGGAAAAATGGCTTCACTGTTAGAATAGTGAGGGAGTAGAATTGATTGGCCAGGGAAGTTGTGGACTCTCCATCACCAGATGTGTTCAAGAAAATGTTGGATAGCCACTGGTCAGAGATGATCTAGGCATAGCTATGCCTATTTTCTACCATGGGTATTTCCCATGCTTCTGGGCTTTCCTTGTTTTTTTTCCCTTCCCACTCCCTGCTATCTGTTATATGTGTCAGAGTGTTTTTAAGCTTCCCCAGAGGCATGGGGTGTTGGCTACAGCTAAGTTTGAGGACTCCAGATGAGGTGGGCTGATTCTCCTACTACAAGCAAAGCCAGATGTTCCTGGCTAGAGGGTCTTGCCCCTCCACTTAAGGTAAGACTCCATTTTTGGGGTCAGGAAGAAATTTTATCCCATAGTCAGATTAGTATGAACTGGTGGGATTTATGTCTTCCTCTGTAGTAGGGTCCATGGGCCTTTACTCAGGACCTCTTGAGTATATATTGACAAAAATGTATAGAAGGAGAACATTGGCTATGGTGGTTCCCCTGCTTTACCTGTGGCACATTAGGGTGTTAAACCAATGTTGTATCAGGTTTGATGATAATCTTATGTTTAGATTATGGTTTGTATGGGATGTTCTGGAAAGGGAAGATCCCATCTCGGGCAGGGGGTTGGATTAGATTACCTCTGTCAGTCCTTTCCAGCCCTACTTCTCTATGGCTCTCTGGGTGTGTCTACACGTTGCCATATGGCACATCACAGTGATGTAGCAATCACACGGATCTACATGCGATTGCCAGCTATGTTGCCATAGTGGCGTGCTCCCCTGGCATAGTGTGTCACTATGATGATGTAGCTGCGAAGTCTAACCATCCATCATGTGCACGGCACAGTAACCACCCATACTGCACCATCCTTCCAAAGCATGGCACCATAGCAACATCACTGTACAGCGACATGTAGATGTGCCCTCTATGACTCTAATTCCATCTATTTTCTGTCATGTTTGTATGTACTTTTTTCCCTTTTTCCATTTTTTACATTTACAGCTTTAATGACACTGTAGAAAAAACCCTTTTTCAAGGTCCCTTGCAAGATAATTTCAAAAACACTACCAAAAAGCTTCTACAATTTGTTTTTTCTCGTGTTAATTTTATTAAATAACTCTAAGTTATATTTTTATTAAAATACCACAGTCACCATCTTTCCTATTATTTATTCCCTTCATAATTTTATTATGGGTTTGAGAACTTATTATGGATTTGAATTACTTATAAACAGTAGTTATTTTGAGGCTAGGCCTAAATCTATACCATTTCCACAGCAGTCTTGAGAATGCCACTCTCGGACATGTTTCGCCCATGCACCAAACCCAGAAATGAGGAAATTAGGAGCTGCCATTCTCAAAGGCACTTCTTGCTGTTGCTCTCAAGTACACCAGATACAAGGATCTTGAGTGTGGCAGACTCAGTTTCCTAAAAATGACATTACTGTCTCCAGCCCAGGATTGTCAAGTGTGTGTTGGGAGTGGCTGGCAGGGTATGGTTCAGACCAGCCTTCCAAGGATACTTTGTAAGTGGTAAAGGCATACACAATTTCTTTTGTTTAGGACAGATGAGTTTAACCGGGGTCTCAGTCTTTACACTTTTTTTTAACAGAATGAATTACTAAGAATGGCAGTTAGTAAAAATGAGTTTCCATTGGAGTACTGAAGTATTTGGAATATAAATTATCATGCAGCATAACTACCATGTCAAGGGAAGTGAGCAACATATATGAGCTTTTTACCTTTCTTATCTCCTTATACTTCCCATATAACTATGTGACAATCATTGCTATTTTAACTGCTTAAAGTTTCAGTATGTAACTGGGGCCAGAATCTGTGTTTTGTATTCTGGTATTTATGGGATGATTTAAATTGTCCAATGAAGCTAAGTTTTTCCAGGCTCATTAAATATTAAACAATGAAGGGATGTAAAAAGTTGGCTACACTTCTACACACACAGAAAAAAATAATTTACTACTTGTGAGGCAGAAGCTAATTAAAGTTATACAAGAGAATGATCTATTAAACAAAGAGATATTAAAGGCTATCTATTTGGGAAGGCATACAAAGCTAACAGTCATACATATTCATTGTCTCTTTTTGGTGTATGATTGTACACATTACAATCCCCTTACTCAGAAAAAGAATCCTGAATGAAAGTTTTGATGAAGAATCTGGTTAACTCTCAGACCCCAAGAACGCAGATTTTAATACTTACTGTATGTGCTTTTTAGTGAATGAATACTTACATTAATATCACTTGCCAGAATTTGCTACGGATTGATTTGATACAGGAATCTTTCATAATACATTGGAAGCTGTTAACTGCCTGGCAAGAACATGTAATTCCTTTGTGATATTGTTGCAGGGCATTAATATTTAATTGTTATCTTGAATTCTTTGGAGTATGCTCCATAGTTTCACCACAGGGAAGCACCATGTGCCAATCTGCACACTGTCAAGGCTCAGGCAGGGTCCTGATGATGATCTTCTCTGGAGCTCTTCTCTCCTATCCTCCCTCACCACATCTGCCCAGCATGCTCAGCATGCTGGGCTTTTATTTACACCGGAGGCCTCGCCCCTGAAGTCTGCCGAACCTACAAGTCTGCCGGACCTGCAAAGCGCAGTCATCAATCAGGTCCAGGGTCTCTTTGCATCCCGCCCTCTGAGCAGGGGTGGAGCAAGCCCCTCCCAGCTGTTACCTGATTGGTGGAAAAGTTCCACCAATCCGAAGTGTCCTTCTCCAAGCCAGGCTCGCTGGGCAAAGGCAGTGAGCCTACCACATAAATACAAGTACTATCCTGCTGTGGAGTTTGTTTGTGGACAGCAATGCACGTGTAGACACCGATGTTTAGCTGGGGCATGAGGGTGCTTTGGTGCAGGGGCTGCCTGCTGGCTAGCCCCAGACTGGAGCACCCTCGTGGCCCAGCCATCCCCTCTGCAGCACAGTGAGCCAGGTCAGAGCAAACCCAGGTTGGTAGGCTGACCCCCCCATGCTCCCTGCCAGCTGGGGCTGCTTTGACCTGGCTCAACGTGTTGCCGTCCTGGGGGCACATGTAAAACACGATGCCTGGGATCAATATGCACCAGAGTTTATTGCTTCTCATTAATATGCACTTGTGGATGCACCCACTGAAAAGATAATGGAGTCTCTACAACATTCTAGGGTGAGGGTGGGCAATCTTTTATGAGCAGTGGGCTGCTTCTATCAATTCAGTCACTGTTACAGGCCACCAAAGGCCATTGATTCCTTCCACAGCACCCAAACTGCCTGCTGCTTCCTCTACTGCTTGCACCACATGCCACTGATTCCTATCTCCAGTGGCAATGGGGAGAGAAAAATTTGTGGCAAGGGTGAGCAGTGTTTGCCATACCAGGCAAGAGACAGTAGCTGGGAGGGTTGCATAATAGGCGTTTTGAAAGGGGATTAGCAACACATCAGAGGGTGGAGAAGTGAGATGTGGCAGGGCAACCTGCCTGCCAGTAATCCTCCATGCTGCCACAGGCCATATCAGGCCTTCATGGGTGAGATTAATTTACTTCACAGGATGGATCCAATCCACAGGCCATAGGTTGCCAAACCCTTTTCTATGGCACATCAGAACCTGGACCTTTTAGAGGTATACCCAATCCTATGAGATTTGCCTGCAAAGAAAGCAAAAAGGAAAAAGAATAAAAAAAGCTTTGTTAAATGAGCAGAATGATAAACAAGAAACGATAGAAACTTAAACTAGGAGGCAAAATATACCTGCTGAATTGCTTACTTAGTTGCCATGAGCATCCTAAAAGTATGAAGTTCCCATGTCTGACATGGAGAGAAAGCAGAAGAAAATCTTGTTAGTTAGCTTCCCAAAGAAAGATTCTTTACAAAAGTTTTTGTAAATGAAATCTTCCCCTATCGCCATTAACAGATGAAACTTATGTAACTGGTCATGGAGCGGTAATGACACTGTGAGGGTCAAAGAATGAAACACTGAAGCTGGCTGCAAGGCACTTCCGTGTGCCATGTGAACACACAGTGAGATAAACAGGTAATCTCATTGGGCAGATAAAAAACCACACGTTTTCATTTTGTCTTCCCCCTCATGGTGAAACTAAACCTCAGACTGCAGAATATATCAGATAGAAACCTTTGTGAAATTGAGGAGACAATTGCACAATTTGATATAAAAGATAAATTACTGGGGAAATAAAATATTTAAAAGTGTTTTCTTATTACTTTTTTTTTTTTCCAGAGAGTTGAGGCCAAATTTACCACTGACAAAAACAAAGTAGTTTCCATTGACTTCATTGAAATTATGCCAGCTGACTTTTCCCTGCAGATACTTATCCCAATGTCCAGTGAACTAAATAAATATATAAACAAACTTTCTATTGAATTCAGTTGAGTTTGTTGGCTTGTAATAAGGAGAGCTGTTTTGAGTAAATGGAGAGGGAAGGAAACAACCTTTGAAAAAGCCTGGAAAATGAAAGCCAGCAAAAGTTTCAGAGTTAACCTGAAAATAATATCACTGGGTTATATCCCATTCCCTGGGTTGTTCATCAAGTATCTGATTTTTAACATCCCTAGAATGAGTGCTTAATTTTGTGTCACTGTAATTGTGGTGCTAATCACCAGTAAACATTAAACATTCAAGTTGGTTGAAGAAACTTAACTGTAATCAGATTCTGTCATATTATACAGTTTTGCTGAAAATAAAGCACAGAATTTTGCCATAACATTGGTTAGGAAAAAATCAAAATAGAAGTTCCAACTATGCCAAAATATTCTGTTTTGATACTTTTTGAATGAAATGTTTTGATTTCTCATTTTGAAATGACACTTCCTTACATTTTTTATTCTGTATTTTATTAACTATACATTTATTACTGTGTTTTACAATACAAAATTATTTTTTTCAAATCAAAACAAAACCTTTATTTCTGAGTGAAGTATTTCTATCAAGATAGAATGCTTTTTTGACATTTTCCTTAGAGAATTTTGAACTTTTTTAAAATTCCATTTTCATTCCCAAGCCACATTTCAAAATCACAAATCCTTCATGAAATAGAACTTCTGTCCTCCACACTCTTCTAACTAAGTCAGGATGAATCAGATGGAAAGGTTTGATTTTTATTGTACCTTATGAATTGTGTCATGAAGACATGAACTTAACTTTATTTATCATTAACTACAAGGTTTTCTGTTAAGGCTGCATTAATCTATGTTGGCTTTAGAAACGGTACTTAAAGGTCTGGTTTTTGGGAATTTGCTTATAGGTATAGATATATATTATAAGGGTTCAAGATGGGCAGCAGGGGTTAATTGATTTGTAAGAGCCTGGGTTTTACACACAGAATTTCATATAGCCCTGGAAATAGACAGGCTGTCTAGCATGACAAGGCCAATGGATGGACACACCCTGAAAATTGTGATCTCATGTTATGGCATGCTCCCCTCAGTCTTTGAGCCAGACAGGCTGTCTAAGAAATCAAGGACACATAGTACAGAAAATGGACTGGGAACCCCAGGAGTATGTCCCATACTGTCCCATAACATGAGATAAGTGACACCAGCCACAAGGCCCCAGAGCAAAGTGGGGCCTGAGTCCCAGTTTTGGGGGAACAAACCAAATTAGAAGGCCCAGAAGGCTACGTGGATGTGTGACCACAGAGAGACAACCAACCAGAGACAGCCATGGATCAAGAGTCATCAGGAATAATCAGGAGAGAAGGTGAATACAAAAGCAGGGACTGGAGAGTAACAAAGGGTTTCCTTCCTGTTTCTTCTTGTCCCTCCCTTTGACCTGTCCCTCCCTCTCTTCCTTTTGGTCCCTCCTTCTCTTCCCTTCCATTCCTCCCTGTTCCTCATTCTCCTTCTCCCTGAGAGGGGTCCTCATCCCTCTTCTCATCCCCTGGGAAAGGCCCCCAAGGCCACCATGGGCCAAGGGCATACCAGCAGCCCATCTCAATTTCATGCACCCCACTGGAGGGGGGTTGTGGGCCTTGGCATCCCACCTCCAGACTGAGGACATATGACACCTAAAAGAACCTCAGAGTGAGGCCTGCATCCTGGCCATGTGTACTTTGACTCTGATAACAGCCCTAGGATTTGGTAAATAGATAGAATTGCTTGATTGTTTGTATTGTTTCTTTTCTGTTATCACCGTGTACCAATAAATTTGCCTACTATCGAATGGAACGGTCGTGGTCAGTCTGAGGGTCGGTCCCCCTGCCCCAAACAAGGTATCCGGATCCTAAATCCAGAGTCAACAACCTGTTCAACCACATCCTAAATCTTGTATTCTTAGCTAGCTTAGCTACACGTTGTGTTATGTATCTGATACTTTGTGATTTACACTAATTTTACATTAAACTGGAACTTGGTGAATTTGTGTAGTAATAATCAAGCTAGGAAAGTTTTGCATCCTCACCAAACATATTTTACTTCTAGTAATGAACGCACATACTTGTTTTTTGTACAATACTTTCTGCAGAATTAATTTTTGTTCTATACGAGCCCAATTTCAAAGTGAAAATAGAGTTTATTAGGTATCACACCATAGAAACTGAAGCTAGAGAAAAGTCTTGAACCCATATTAATTTAACTATAGAATTTTAATTTGCTTTGGCATTATCCAATTTGTATTAATGTACATTAATAACAGTTGAAATGTAACATTCCCACACTGGCGTTATAGTGACTGCACACACATACACAGAAGGAAACAAGCAAACAATCCCCCAACATCCCACCAAATTTGTCCATCCATGTAAAAAATAATGGTGGAGCTTATAAGAAAATGGGAAAGAACAAAGACCTGACACATATCAGAGAAGAAAGAGTTAAATGATCAGGAAAAGAATGGGGATATAAAAGTGGTGTGAGCTGGCCAATATAAAGGTTATTCAAGTTTTGAGATATGCACTGAGAATGAAGAGTACTTGTAGAAAGTAGGACCAACAGTTTTCACATATCAGGAAAACAGAAGGATCAATAGGTAGATGAACATGGATAAAGAGATTAGATTATTCTAGTTAGCAAATTAAATGTAGAACAGTTGTGCTGCATGAGGAAGTAATAAGGTTCATGAAGTTGTGGGAGATGGGCCAGGTACCATGCCTGGAAAAAGACTAATATAATACCCCTCTTTAAAAAAAGCAAAAAGGAACTACTGGGGAACTACAAACCAATTAACCTCACCTCAATACCTGAAAAGTTACTGAAGCACACTCTAAGGAAGGCAACCATCTGGAGGAGTGAAGGCTGATAACAAGCAGTCAGCATGGACTTATCAGAAACAAATTATATCAAACAAATGTTATCTCCTTCTTTGACAAACTACTTGGGTGGATGAAGGGAATGCTGTGGATATAGTGTATCTGGACTTCAGCAAGTTTTTGACAAGGTCCTGCATGACCTTCTCATAAATTGGAGAAATGTAGGCTAGATAAAACCACTACAAAGTGGATAAATAACTGGTTCAGTAGGCACAAGCAAAGGGTAATGATTACTGGGCCCATGTCAGAATGGAAGGAGCTTCTGACTGGAGTGACACAGGGGCTTGTTCTGGGTCCAGTGTTTATTAGTGATTTGGATGCTGGCAAATAAAGCTTCTTGAGCAACTTTGCAGATGACATGAAACTGGGACGGATTGCAGAAATATTGGAGAATGCAAGCACAGTTCAAAAAGACTTTGACAGATTGGAAAATTGGGCTAGAGCTAACAGGATTAAGTTAAATGCAGATACATGCAAGATGCTACATCTATGGAAGAATAATCAAAAACACAAATAGAAAATGAGTGATACCTCACCAAATGGCAATGCTATGGATAAGGATCTGGGAGCTGTATACAGACCCAGTATGAACCTGCACTAGGCTACAGCCACACAAAAGGCAAATATAGTGTTGGGCTGCATCAACAGAAGCATTAGGTGCAAGACACAGCAGGTGATAGTGCCCCTTTACTCAGCACTTGTTAGGCCCCATATGAAGTACCATGTGCAGTTCAGGTCTCCACATTTTAAAGAGGATGTGGAGAAATTAGAGAGGGTCCAGAAGTGGGCAAAAAGGTGGTAAAAGGCTTAGAAGACAAGCCATATGAGAAGAGGTTGAAGGAGCTGGGCATGTTCAGCTTGCCGAAAAGGGACTTAAGAAGGGGGTCGGACTCAATGATCTATTGAGGTCCCTTCCGACCCTAACATCTATAAGGCATTATGATTGCAGTCTTAAAATACTTGAAGGTCTACCATAAAAAAGAGGAAAAGTACCTTTTCTTTCTTTCTGCAGGAGGATGCAGACCAGTGGCTTGAAGTTGCAGAAAAGTAAGTTTAGATTGGGTATCTGGGGGGAAAAAAAAACTTCTTCACTGTTAGCACAGTGAGGTGGTGGAATAGACTGCCTAGGGAAATTGTAGACTCACCATCCCTGGATGTGTTCAAGAAGAGGTTGGATGGCCACTGGACATGGATGATCTAGGTATAGCTATGCCTGTGTTCTATTATGGGTATTTCCCATGTTTCTGGGCTCTGCTGGTTCCCCCCTGCCCCTCCTCCCCTCTCCTTCCCTTTCTGCTACTCGTGTCAGGGTGTTTTTAAGCTTTCCTTGGAGGAACTTTGGCTGGAGTATGTGAATACTTCTTCTGAAACAAAAGCTGCCTTGGACTCTGGCAACCTTGGTTTCCCCACTTTATCTGTGGCAGGTTAGGGTGTTATGTCTCATGTCAGCATTGACAGTAGTTTTACAAAGAGTTTAGGTTATAGTTTGTATGGAATGGTTTGGATAGGGATGACCCTGCCTCAGGCAGAGGATTGGACTAGATGACCTCTGGAGGTCCATTCCAGGCTTACTTCTCTATGACTATACAACACTTAGTTCTCTATTTGCTTCTTATGAAGTGGCACCATCTTGACTGAAGCCAGAGGTTTAATGAAGGTTTTCTGATCTAGGTGTATGATTTCTACAGTGAGCTAAAGACCTAAGACGTAACACAAGATAAATTAAAAGAATTCTCTCCTCTGTTCCTTTTCTCAGAAATAGACTGGGATATGAGGCATGCATACTTCTGGTACAGTATATGTAAAAAAGAGAGGACAGCAACATGTCAGTTGATGGAAGAAAAAGTCACTAATTCACAATGAAGCTCAAGAAATAAATGAAAGGAAATCGAAGGATGTCAGGGAAAGTGGTTTACATAAAAAAGTGGAAAGGACCTGATGAGACAGCAAATATCCAGTAGACAAAAGTCTCTTGCTGAGACATGTGAAAAACGAAGACACAAACGATAAGCTATTACGAAAGAACATTACATTTTCTTTTGCTAACACAAGCATAAAATTAATAAAAGTAACTGAAAGAAAATTTCAGCTATAGAAGAGCTTTGAGAAACATGATATCACTTGCATGTGGAGCACTGTCCCAGTGCAGAAAAGAGGTGAAAAGATGCAGACACATGAAAAGAGAGGTAAAAATATATTAGCTTCAGGTTTTTCTGGAGTCTTGTCTGCTTTCTTAAAGAAAGTGTCCAAGGAAGTTTGGACAGATGTTCTCCAGGAAGATGAGTGATGCAGCAAACTTGTTCACTGGCATGGCATTGCATTGGATCAAGCGTTGTAAGTCAAAACTGGTGTTGTAAAGTTGAAAAATGGTGTCAATTTATAAATGTTGTAAGTGCGAAACATTGTAAGTCAAGGACTGCCTGTACTTCTGTGATTTTCTATGCCTCATCTAATATTGAGGCCTTTTGCACTAGATGATTTGCAAACACGTAATGAAGGCTAGTCTGTGCCATGAAAAGTTGGTAACCTAAACAGGAAAGGCAGGGAGAGAAAAAAAAAAGAGTAGGGAGATGTATGTGATTTATAAAACGTTACACAGCAAACAAATGCCTTAGCCAGGAATAGAATCCACATTTCCTGACTCATGGTTTAGTGTACTCACTACTGTATACGTTTCCTCTTAGCATTGCCACCAGAGTATTATTCTAAGCCTATATATATGTATGTGTGTGGGTGTGTGTGTATGATATGTCAGATTTACCATATTTACTCAAATATAAGATAACGCCCCCCTCCCCCATAATTAGATCTTATATCTGGAAAATTTATAAATTTGTTATAATTTTCCAGGTGTAGAATCTAATTATCATAGGTTTGGTTTGAATTCTTCCCCCCTCCCACTGCTACAGCAGGGAAAATAGTGGCTGCAGGGGACAGGTGGATGGGGCGAGGGAGGGTCAAGTGGTCCCTTTGCCCTCTGCCCCCTCCCCTTCTGCCTCTTGCATTATTTCTGTCTACCCTTACTGTCAGACCCTTCTGAGGCTCTGTTCCCTCCCCAAGCACAACATGGAGAAGCACAGTGTAGAGGAAGTGAGCTGTACATGACAGTAAGGGGGAAAGGAACAGAAGGTAGTGTAGAAGTTGCAGAGAGGAACAGGAAATTACTGTAAGTCTGACTCAGGCCTTGAGCTGGACTCAGGACCAAAGTCAAAACCACAGCAGCTGCCCAGTCCCCGTTTGTTAAATTAAAATGCAAAGCACCATAAAAACACTGACTGAGCACATCTACATGAGAAGCTTACTGTGCAGTAGCCTAATTAGCTGTGCAGTAAATGTCCCATGTCTACAAATGCACCATTACACTGGAGTAAACTAATTTATTCCACAGCAAGATAGTACTTTTAAATATGAGTATTGTCCTGCTGTAGAGTAAAAAACTCTGCAGCAGTGCACATGTAGATGGCTGGGGTAAGAGGGTTCTGCAGTGCAGGGTCTGCCTGCTGGCTAGCCCCACACTGAAGCACCCTCATGCCCCAGCCAGCCCCTGTGCAACACATTGAGCCAGGGAAAGCAGCTGCAGGCTAGCAGTCTGATCCCCAGGCCCCTCTGCCAGCTGAGGCTACTATTACCTGGCTCAATGTGTTCAATGTGCTGTGATCTCAGGCACACATTTAAACACGTGCCCAGGAGCAATATACTCTGGTGTGATAAACACTGGAGTTTAGTACAGTGCATTAATATGCACATATAGACACACCAATTTTGTAATAAACATATCAGTAGTAACTTGCATATATACAAATTGCTATGGGTAAGTTATTCAGAATTTAAGCATTTTAACTTGTGGCAAACTGTAAGTTTCAATGCAGGTATACCATAAGCACACTTTTTTGTACTTATTTATACATAATACAAATTATGCATGATATTAGTCTAGAGCCAAAAGTATCATGACTTACGATATAGTTCATTGGGCTGGACCCCACCAAATAAACAGTATTTCAAGCCATGGTGCCCAGTGCTGTTCAGTATGTGTCTGTACTTGAGATGCCCAGCACAAATGTGCCATGTGCTAATTAGCCCCTTTTTCTGACTGGAACCAGGTGTTCTTGAGACCCTTGAAAAATTTAATTGCAGATGAGGCACAAGGATGCCTGGTCCATCTCCATCCCATTGAGGCCATGGCCACATTAATCACATGTGACAGGCTGTGAGAGGGGAAGACAGAGTCTCTCAGCTACAGGGCATGTGCATATGAGATGTTTACCGTTCAGCTACCTGCCATCTGTCCCCATACTGAAGCACCCTCATGCCCTAGCCAGTCCCTCTGCAGCACATTGTGCATAGCTGGAGCAGCCCTAGCCTGCTGTGACTCGTCTCAATGGTTGCAGCGGCCCTACCTGGCAGGGTCCCTAGGGTCCAGATATTTTATGAGCATACTTAGTATGGGCTGCATTCAGTCAACTTCATAGTTGATTTCCATGGCTGAGTACATGCTGTTTCTTTCTAGCAATATTTTAATGACAAATGATGTATTTAATGGGCTGGGGGTGGGGTTTCTGGTATGTAAATAATAAGACGGGAATTGTTTTCCCATGATGATGGGGGGTGGGGAGGAACTCATGTTGTATTTGAGTAAGTACAGCACATGCCACCCATATTCAAAAGCAATCTACCTTAACTCAAACACTTCTACTGTGTCTCTGACCTATGAAAGGATCCTTCCCTTTCAAGCCCAATCTTGCTTCCAAAACCCCATTCACTATCTCAGAAATTCTTATAGTCCCAACTTACTCCCACTGCCCAACATCACACCCAAGAGCTTCTTCTCTGCTCCCTTAATGTTCCTCCCAAGTTTATACTTCTCCCTGGCACAGTAAAAATTTAAAATTAGGAATAAAATATGATCATCCAGAGGCATAACTAGCAATTTTAGTACCCAGAGCAGAGTGCTACCCAGTGGGAGAGGGCCAGAATCCAGGCGCATACCGCACCATGGCTGCTGCCAAGGGACAGCCATTCTTGTGGCCCCTCTCAATCACTTCCCAGGGCTGCACTTGCCCCACCCTAACAATGCTATGACTAACAACACTATTTGTTACCTATCAAATTCTTTTCAATCTGTGTATGCATAGACTACAACAGTACTGTCAAAGTTAAACAAACACCAATGGGAACCAAGAAGATGGGAGTTACTTCATGGTTTTTAATTAATTTTAATTGCTGACATTTTGAAAGATAGTTTAGCATCCTGGATTCTTCCCCCTCCCTCCCTCCCAACCTCTCTGGATGACACTGGGATTCTGGCCAATTTTTTATTGCTTTGGATTCTCTCAGTGCTGTTAGAAATGAAGAGCTTTAACAGGTGAAAAGCTGAAAACTCATTTTAGTCAAATGGCTGCATGGAAACAGGCTAATATTTGAAAGCTTAACACTTTATTCAGGGGAATAAAATGGGATGGCTCATCAGCAGGGAACTGTAATCTGCCTGGCTAGATTTGTGTAGGCATATTATATATAGTAACTGCAGCCACACTGAGAACATTATGTGAATTATATGTAAGAGAAAGGCTTCAAAACCATCGGATTAATAAATAAGAAACAGGTTTTCTATCTATTGGTGGTGGCTTATTTTTGTCAAAATAGGACACAAATTTGAAGGTAAATCTGATTCCACAAGACAGAAATAGCCTTGATATTGCAACCAGCATCTGGCACTGACAATTTAAAGGCATGCAGCTTTTTAAACACGCTAATCCAGTTATTTTTATAGTTATTCCTTAAGATGAATATTTCTTAAGAAGGTGCTTGTAAACATTTGCAAACCTCTCTGTACTTTTCAGGTAGACTGATCTGAGCCACTGCTGCCATGGCCTTCATAGTCTTGATGCTGACACTATGATTTTGCTCAGGTTTCACAAACCATTAATTACTGATAATTAAATAGACATCAGATAGAACTTCTGCTGGTAAGGGTTGCCAAAATCTGGAATGGGCTTCCAAGGGAGGTGGTGCTCTCCCCTGCCTTGGGAGTCTTGAAGAGGAGGCTAGACAGGCACCTGGCTGGGGTTGTCTGACCCCAGTGCTCTTTCCTGCCCAGGGCAGGGGGTCAGACTCAGTGATCTACAGAGGTCCCTTTCGACCCTAACATCTATGAATCTGTAATATTCTCTGTCTGGATGCATTACAGACATGAAAAGCCAACTCAAATTTAAAGTTAACTAAAATATTTTGTATCCAAGTTTTGAGGTTGTTATATTAGATCAATAATTGAAATGCCCTACACAGCTGATCTAAATTGATGTGTTCTATGGTAAACATGCAGCTTCACATTAACAATGGGATGCTTGATGTGACAATTGTCATCATTGGATTAAAATAATCATTCATTGTCTGACTCTGTATGTTAGAAGGGAAAGAAACTCCACGGATATGCTCAAGATAAGGTCTGGCATAGCCTTCAAGGTAAATAATAACAGAATAAAACATGCCGACCAGTTAGTGAAAATGTCAATGTCTGATACTGGTTTTCTTGTCAGATTTTATTCATATGTGTTTAGAAATAACAACAAACCATTGGTGTTCTTGTCTACTGTTGCATCTTAACAAACAGTTAACAAGCATTCCTCTGAATGTCTACACTTATAGAAAATGGTCACATACTGTATGTAGATAAAAGCACAGCTGGATATTTATGAGACACCAGTTTTCTATAAATATAGAAATTTAGTAATTATCACTGTTGTGCAGTAGCAATAAGCACAGCTGGGGAATGATGCTGCTGCTGTTTCTTTGGCTGCAAACCTAATTTCAGACTTACAAGTCCCAGTAGTCTCATCTGCTTCTTCATTCTGTGCAGTAGAAACAACTTAGAAACACCACTGTAAAACCTGTGACTGGTCCCCACAACTGGTGATCACTGGCATGATCCAGTGCTCATTGAACTCAACATGATGATTTCCACTGACTTTGGATCAAGCTCGAGGCATTCTGTTGAGTAATGCAATCAAGCCACCATCGGGGCTAAACAAAAAGCAGGACTTGAAAACACCAGGATACTCAGAGCAGGCCAGTGAACAAGAAAGTTTTGTAGGTCTCTGTCTTCAAAGAACTCATAGCAATGGCTGCTAGTTTAGGCCTATTAATTTTTTTTTTTTAATGGTAGAGGGGAATCAATTATCAACATGATTTTTAAAACTATTCATAGAATAGAAATGAATTGCCTATACTGTAAAAGCTTAATTTACCTTGGATGGCCAAATCCAGCTTCCCAATGCTAATTAATCTGTTTAATTCTCACTCACACCCCACTTACAGCTTGTAAAGTCTGCAGAGGGGGAAACTGATGGTAAAATGTAACCTGAAGCTGTTGGACAAAAATGAGACTGTAATATACTTTCCAAAAATGTACTTAATGAGATATACTTTTGTATTTCATTTATGTTGGATACTCTGTATTAAGAGGAGGCCAATCACTGTCTGTCTTTAATTTATTCAGCAGCACTTGTGCCAGGTTATCTGAGGCTGATTTGCATTTGCCTAGACTGCAGACACACAAAAGAGGAAGGTGCAAAAAATACCTCACAAAACACACTTTGTAATCTCACACATTCCCAAACTCAGAGATTGTTTTTGCTAAAAATGTCCACATTTATTAGGACATAATGGACACATCTACATGAGATGCTTTACTGCACATTAGACTAATCTAATGTGCAATAAATTGTCACTGTCTACATGTGCACGGAACTTACTGTACAGTAAATTAAGTTAATGCACCATTTACTAGTACCAAGAAATACAGGTACTAGATTAACAATGCATTAGCTACTGCACAGAAGTGCACATGTAGATGCTGACCAGGAGCAATTTTCTCCTAGGATCCCAATGTGGCTGGCAGGCAGTGTCCCTGCTCTGTGGGGACAACTCTTCTGACCATGTTGGGATTGGGAGCTCCCTATGGTTGCTGCAGGGAGGCAGAGCAGAGCAGGCACAATTTGCTCCCAACAGAAGCTGCACAGGTAGACATGCACCCCAGAGCACTTTTAATAATCCTGAATGTTCCGCAAAGAAAATTCAGTCACATTAATTACACATGTAGACATGCCCAATATGTCAGAAAAGGCGGGTCTTCTGAGCTGCCGAATTGAGCTGGCTGGCTGTGTAGCTAGTATACTCCTAACACTATGATGGTGGCATTTTGTTCTTGTAATGGAAAGCAGTAAAACTAGGCTGCAACTTAAAAGACATGGCTTATTTCATGCTCTGTCACTGGTTGCTGGGCTGCTGGATAGGTACATCATCTTTCTCTTGGTGCCCCAGTTTCCCCATTTATAAAACAGAGAAAATGGCACTGACCTCCTTTCTAAAGTGCTTTTGCACCTGTGGATGAAAATCTCTATGCAGTCCCATGTTCTGTTCACTGGCTATTAGAAGCATTGTTCGAAGAAGCATTGTTCAGTTAGGAAACAAATGATGTAAATTATCTCGCATTTCTGTTAGGTTCACAGTCAATACATAAGCAAACATGAGTGAACTCTGACCTTTTAGCAGGGCTATGGCTTTTAAGATGAATGAGCAGCACAACATTTGTCATACCTGCAATGTTGAATATCGATTCCAGTGAATGGATAGATGGACCAAATCACTAGGTCTGAATCATGAACACACACACATACATGCAAAGGTATTCCTTTGGACAACCTTGCTTCTAGGTTTTTAATCTATGTGCCTTTCTGGTGCTCTCACATACCTTGGAACATAATTTTCCTTCAAAGAGCTGGTACAGCATCTCACTAGCTAGGCAAGGGATGGCCAAGCCATTATCTCCTTATCACAGCCTCACTTTCTAGAAGGAAATTAGGGCACTAAGGTGATGGTATAGCTGTATCACCAACTCTCTCCTGTATTAAGGTTCTGCTAAGCTGCAGCAGTCATCCTGTTACTGTTCACACTGTCATCAGTGTTACAGTTTGCCAAGGGTATAAAACAAAGCAAGGATGGAGGCTCCCAGAGCTTTTGGCTGGAGGCCTTCATTTTGAACCAAGGAAGGAAGGTGATGCCAAAAAATGAGAAACAAATAGTTAATCATGTCTAGTGAAAACCTTGTCTGAGAATTTTTCACTGTGTACAAGAATAATCCCACAAACGCTGTTAAAATTGCAAAAGCTCAATCTCTCATGGTATATCAGCCTTAGGGTATATGACAAATGAACTAAGTTAGGTGCAGCAAGATGAACTAAGAGAGTACACAAAGGATTAAGAAAAATATATTCTATATTTAGTGCATGCATTGTTGGATAGTTTTTTTCTACCAGCATTTTGAATGATATACTAAAACGCACATTACAACAACCTGAAAAAATACAGTAAAGTTATAGTTTTTTAAATGTTTCTAATTTGAAAATAGATTTCTGCAGAGATGATTATATAAGAGTTGCTAAAGATGTATTTTTAATATTTTTCATGTATTGGTAACTTAGTAGAACATTTTACACAATCTGAATACTTTCTATAATTATTTGCATTCATATTCCTGATTTGATTAATGTGATAGAAATTACTGGAGAGAAAAGTGTTGATCTATGAAAATGGATTTGTTCATTCTTATCCTACGTTTTCCTCCTTAAATATTAATGAATAGGCCAAAATCTTTTCCCCTGTCTTCATGGACTGGATTCTCTTCTGCCTAATGTAATTGTTCATAGCAGTGCAAAAGGTGTATCAATTACTACAAATCAGAATGGTAACATTTCACTCCCACTTCACACATGTGCAAGCTACAAAGCAGTGGAGAATTCTGCTTATAACTGAAATCCTGTTCTGAGGTTATTGCCTAGTTTTGCCAAGTAAAAAAGATGCACACTGGGTTTTTATAAACGGGTACCTAAGGAGTGTTAGGCAGTGAAACCTCAGCTGATAATTTATCTCTTTGGCTTGCTTTTCTTCTTAACTGATGTACTATAGCTTAGATCTTACAACAAGAAACAAAGATGAGGGTAACCAGGAGACTGATACTTTAGCATTCATCCTCTGTGCCTACTCTCCCTGGGAAGTTTTGCATATTGTTTATATAAAAGCCTGTGGCAGAATAAAAACAACTAATATAACTAACTGCTGGTGTTGGAGATGTGAGTCTGAGTCTTTCTTTACTGAATCGCCCTTGGAAAGTTACACCTGCTTTTGGGAATGATTGTTCAGACAGGCACATTGTGTTACCTCGGAAACAGCTGCGGCTGCATGTGTATATTTAAATCGAAGGCATTTTGTTTCCTTCACATTTCTATCTAATACCCCATTTACTTTTATTTAAGCTGCTAATGCAGGCAGTCCTTTACAATCACATCTGCTCCCTTATGCTCCTGAGTGTACCCATCGCTGCTAACAAACAAAGATGGGTTTTCTTAGTGATTTGCATGCGCCTTTGATAACATTGCCTCATTTCTAATATATCAGGGTGTTTTGAAGAAGAAAGATTAAAGGACATTATTCACATATTTAGGCCCCAAAAAAGTAAATTCTATCACCACCTTTAGAGGATGTAATATTTTGACATGACAGGCCTAGTAACAAAACTACACAAGTGAAGTTCATTTCCACTTATGTCATTATACCATTAAGAAATATGGTATTTGTCTGTAAGATAAATGCTTGGCAAGTGGGAGCCAGAAGACAAGGAATCAGAATGCATAGACTCTTTTTTTTTTCTGGAAGTGAATTGTTGTGAGGCCTTGGGTAGGTCAAATAAATTGTCAGTGCCTCAGTTCTTTAGTGATGATGGCTACTGGATGTTTTGAAGTTTGCAAGTGCTTTACAGTCCTTAAAGATAAGGAACAATAGAGGCATTGTTATGATTCTCATGCTTTTTCCAGAATCAGGGAAACAATGATTTTACTGATTGAAAAGGTAATATGATTCAGCTGTTCTTGAAGCAATTCTGATATTCCAGGGCATGTACTCTTTCCCTTCCCCTAGACAAATGACTCTATTAAAAATGTTTTAAAGCTTTTGGGGGTTTAGGTTGTAGCTATGTCGGTCTAAGGACATAGGCAGACAAGGTTCTTTGGGTGAATCTGATCTCTTTTATTTGATCAACTTAAATAGTTGGAAAAAAATTCTTAGCAAGCTTTCAGGTTTAAAAACTCTTTGTCAGGCTGAGGAAGCATCTGCAGTTAGTGTGTGCTCTTCCTGGATGGATGAATAGTAAAGAGGCCAAAGGCTGGTATGCTTGCTAGAAAGCCAGTCAGTGAAGATGGAAACTGAGGAGTCAGTGGGTGAGAGACAGGCCTGGGGGTGGGAAGGGAGAGGGGGGGGGAGAAGGGGCATGAATGTAGCAGGTAATTAGTGGAGAGGTACCTGGGGAGTCAGATAACAGGCAGGTTATAATGAGTCATAAATCCAATGTCTATATTGAGTCCATGATTTTTAGTATCCAGGAGGTTAATGAAATGGAGCTCATAGGCTCATCTCTGAGAAGTGTTTTGTAAGTTCCCTTTGAGGATCAGGACTGAGAGATTGGAGAGAGAGTGGTTTTCTTGTGAGAAATGTGCCCTCACAGGTAACTGGGTATTCTTGTCTTTGATAGATTTCCGGTGTGCATTCATTCTGGTGCGCAATTGTTGTTTGGTCTCTCCTACGTATTTTCCATCAGGGCATTTGGTGCATTGGATGAGATATATTACATTTCTGGAGGTGCAGTTGTAAGATCCAGGAATGCTGATGGCTCCATTGAGGGGTGCAGTAATTATGGAGGTGGTGGAGATGTGTTGGCAGGTTTTACATTTCTTGTCATGGCATGGCCTGGATCCATTCGGTGTGTTCTGGGTCGTTGGAAGTTTGTTTCTGGTGATGAGGGTAGCGAGGTTCGGTGCTTGTTTGAAGGCTGGGATGGGTGGTTCTGGGAAGATCTCTTTAAGAATTGGGTTGCCTTTTAGTATGGGTTGCAATTGTTTGAGGATTTTCCATAGGGGTTCAAGGGAGGGGTGATATGTCATAACCAGTGGTGTGTGATTTGTGGGGCTTTTTTCTTTTATACTGCAGCAATTCTTCATCTGGTATCTGGGTGGCTCTTTCAAATGTATGATCTATCTCTCTGGAGGGGTGTTCTTGTTGAGTGAAAGCCTTTTTAAGATTAGTGAGGTGGCAATCCTGTGTGTTCTCAGTGCAAATGCAGTGATATGTGAGGGTTTGGCTGTATATCACAGCTTTCTTGGTGTGTTTAGGGTGATTGCTGGTTCTGTGCACATATTTATGTTGGTCTGTGGATTTCTTGGTCTGTACTTTACCATTCTGGATACTGATCATCGTGTCTAAAAAGGAGATGTTGATGCTGGAGTATTCAGAGATAGTTCCTTGATAATAATCTCTTGATAATTCAAGAGATATTCCTTAAAGCTTTTATGTACATATTGCTAACTGTGGATTCAAAGTAGAAAACAAAAGCTTTAAGAAAATTAAGATAAGTAATATTCCCAAGGCTATCATCTGACTAGACTATCTTCCATATTAAAATATATTAGGAAAAGCGATAGAAGAACAGTAAGAAAGATCAGGAGAGAATAAGAAAAGGCCTTCATCGAGTGGTGTGTTCATATTGGTCTAGAACTGACTATATTGGTAAATCAAAAAAAAAAAAAAAAAAGGAAAAATTGACAATTAAGTTGCAAAAACCTGACTAGCTCCTTTTGCCAAATCTCATATTCACACTTCCCCTTCCCTCATTCTCAGTCTTTCAAGTTCCTTTCCACTCTAAAGCCTCTTTTTCAGTGTTACCAGCCTGCCTTTTTGTAGCCCCCTGCTCCAGAGAGGAGGAGGCTGGGCTGACCCTGCTTGGTGTTGTCCTTTCTGCTATACACAAAGGATTCTTTTTCTTCTTGTTTCTCTTTCACACAGCCAGTTCCACAATGAAAGCTATTATTCTGGGGTGGGAGTAAGAGTAACTGGGTGTTAGAGAGTCCTGTGCAGCAATATGAGGGGGAGAAGTTTGCCAGGCAGAGTGGTATCTTGTCCATCCGCTGCTGGAGAGGTGGTTGTCAGTGGCAGGAAGAAGGTGAATAACATCAATAAAAATAGCTTCTGACAGCCAGCCAGAAAATCTTGGAGGTAGTGAGAGGTGAGCCAAAGTATGTGTGAAGAACGAAGCAAAAAGATAGAGTCTCTGGCTGAAAGCCAAAGACTTGGCAGCTAGGCATATATGCAACATTCAGCTAACTATAACAACCAAAATATTGTTCTTTCAAATTTCTGGTCCTAACTTTTAAAATTCCATGACTTTCTCAAATATACCAATGGATTTACCTGTCCAATAAAGCAGAATGCCAAGGTCTAATTCTCACCCCAACCAGATTTATACCAGTTTGGTGTTTTTTTAACATAGTTACTTCAGTGCTCTTGGTTTATACTTCAGCGTTAGTAGGGTAAGTGAGATTGGAATGAGGCCATAAAGATCTGAAGGGACCACCACCATCTTCAAGTCCATAGTTGCTTTCCATATCATATTTCATTATTCAATTGTGAAAAGCACTGCCTAGTGATTAAAGTACAGAAATACGAGCCCAAGCTTTATTACCTGCTCCAATATTGATTTCACAAGTTAACCAACTTTTGCACAAGTTTCACAACCTGCAAAATGAACTTAAAATCCCTCAAAAATTCCAACAATTTTATATCCATACAGTTGGATGCCAGGCCTTGAAAATGTACTTGAGGATGTATGGTATAAGATCTGTCTTCTGGAGTAACCAGTATGACATCTAGCTTCATGCCAGGAACATCACTGTATTTCACTCTACTTTTAGGCTGCCAGGTTGATCAACCAGGTTTGTCTGCAATTTAAATTCATAACTGAATACATTTTAAATGTTGCAATTTCCAGAAGTCAAGATAGCAAGATATTAGAAAATATAAAATATATAATTAAATATTGGATATTGGAATTCTGTTCAGTCAGCACTTCAATACATTGAAAATAATGAAATAGGTCCTTGATTTAAAAGCTAACGATTACTTGTGACCTGAATTTGAACATAACTGCCAGAGGTTTGAAAGTTAAGGCTGGTAGCTGATTAAATATCAGAAGAGGTTTTATAACTGACCTTAACTTAGCTTGAGATGTCTTAGCTTACTCAACTGTTTTCCTTTTTTAGCGCTCTTACAAAAGGTGCTGAATTAACAGTTCTCTTGCATCTGAAGCCTTCTTGATCTTACTCTATATGCACTAGTGCAAGTTTCCTGTATCAACATGACTAAAAATGACCTGAAGGGAACATTTCAAAATGAGCTGGAGATTGAGAGGGTAATTTAATCTATCAATTCAGTATTTTCCTTGTGCTGAGGCTGCTAACTAGGAAGCTAATTTAATGGTCAGTTGTGCATATGTGAATGCTTGTCATTTTGGAACCAGGTTCAACGCACAAATTCATTTGACCCAATAACAACTAGAGGATGATGCTTTTCAAAACCTATTCACTATTGCCCCCTTCACAAAATAAACTTTCTGAGCATGCAGAAGGATTCCTGCAGATTCATTACCTGAGCCATAAATCCCTTTTGCCTCTTTATCATTTCTGTACACAGCACTGCTATTTCTTGAAAACGTTTATGGAGTAAAGAGAGTGAGAAAAGTACATGACAGAAGGAAAGCATTGCTTTGAAATCTTTTTCTCAAACTTCTACTGGTGAAGGGCAAAATTCTTCCCTAGCTGCACCCAGTAAAATTGCACAAGTAAATTAGTGAAGACTTGGCTCTAAACTGCTATAGAAAAAGACAATTTCAAGAAGTCCTGATTAAAGCACCCAGTACTGCAGTCTAATTTTGCAACCCAAGGGTTTCATTTCTGTGCTAGGGAGTGTGCCTAGTACATCTTAACCTTATTAAGACTGAGCAGCTGTACAATAAAATAAATTTACTGGGGAAAGAGTGAAGGGGAATGAAGAGAGGGGAAAACATAGGGAAGGGTGAAAGAGTGCAAGAGCAAAGGAAGTCTCTGAGATCATGTGACTACCCATTAATTTTCAGGCTGCCAAGGTGGCAACCCTATAAAATACTGATGGACTACCACAGTGATTGACCTCTAAATTGTCTTCAAACATTACACTGTGTATTTATACCTATTTCAGAGTGAGAAGAACGCTGGATTTATTTGCTTATAGGATACAATTTATATTTTTAGTCTCCTGTGCTCAATTTTACATTTTCTAAAGTGCACTAAATTTAATACTCCGAAGTTAACAGCTCTCTGATGAATACATTCAGTTGTAAACAAGACATCCTGTTTTTGAGCTGGATAGGGCTGTAGCCGCATATCCTAACATCATGTCACTCTGCACGTTATTCACAGTTCTGCCTGTTGGCTGTAAATAACATATTACTCTGGGTCTTCAGATAATACGTATGAAAACGACTTAATTTGCTTTTTATCTTGGAATGTAAAGGTCAGTAAGCATAAAAGCACTCGTTCGTAAGAACATCAAAAAATTAAAAGGATATTTCATAAGAGATGATAACCATGCCTTTCTAAGTCTACCCATCTTGCTATTCTTCTAAACCAAAAGATAGTTTGATGCTAAATTCAGGCTCACATTGAGTGTCAAAGGTAAGAGAGTTATAAAAACTGTAAAAAGGGAAGAGAAGCTTTATTATTTGACCTACCCACTGTCTCCTCATGCCACAGCTGGAGAAAGGAAGCATAGCAACTGAAAAATAATTAGAAATAATAAAAGGTTTCTATGTAAGTTACCAAAGATCCCCAAGTAAGATCAAGGCAGGGTTGTTTCAAAAGAATTTAGTTGATGTGGCTTTAATGGGAATTGTGCCACTAACAACTTGTGCAAGGCTTTGGACATTTTAGGATAAAAGCCTGATATGATCTGCTTCACTAAAATAACAAAACATAAAAAGGTGAAAAGTCTACATGACCTTCTTTTCTTTTCTATAGCCAGCTTACCTCAGACTGAGAATCTTGTCATATTTCATAGACTATATAAGTTTGGGTTACATGGAAGACCTTTGGGGAATCTAAGAGATAAAAAATGGCATTGCCTTGTTCAGTGAATGGCACTGTCCCCTGTGTCAGAATAAGTCCAGTATCCTAGCATAGAGTTAATTAATGACATTGCACTGCTGACAAGTGTAATTTATTGAATAAGATAGAAAACAAAGATTCTGACTGCCTGTGGTCATTAAAAATCCTCTTGTACTTTGTGACAGAGCAGGTCATTAATACACTTTGTCCTGACCTGTTTCCCAGGCATTTTTATTTGGATATGGTCTTCTCAGAAGTGAAGCAAGTACGGAAATAAGTGTCCTATGGATATCCATTCAGATTCGAAAAGAATGTGAGTAACAATGGTGTTTGCAATCCTTTTGAGGAAACAAATATTTGAGTAGTTGATCTTTCTCTATGTGAATCTTGATGAGACAAACGAGTACTTTTATTCCTCCAAATTAACTTCAAACTACGTATTTTATTGTAACAATCACAATTTGTCATTTTTGCGACAAAAATGGCCAGTTACATCCATTATCACATCAGGGAACAGAAATAACTAACCTAAAATAGTTTTATAACTACTTATTTGTAGGTGAACGTCCCCAAGATGTCTTTTTCTACACAAGTGTTTTCCCATGAATTCTGACACATCAGTGCTTTGGAAGTAGGGTTGGAAGGAGAAGCTGGTGCAAGAACACACAACATCAGTAGGACAGGCTTCTCAAATGCTGCTTCACTAACTTTCCTTGACTGAAGAAAAGATGTTGATTTCATTTTCCTGAAGGAAGTAAAAAAGTAAAATGTTTACATTTGGGGAAAATTTGGATTATATGGTTGAAATTGAGAATGCATTTGACAACTTTTTCTTCTTTTTGATGGACATGAAACCTCCCTGTATTTTTAATTTGTTCTTCTCTGAGATGATTGAAACCTAAGCTTTTGATCTGTAGAACAAATATTTAATTTTGAGATTGGATTGCAACAAGTGTTAATTATTAAAGAAAGCAACCAAGAAAGCAAGTTCAGGAAGATAGATTGAAACCCTAATCCAGTTATATGGGATGATCTGTCTTCTCCCACCATTTCAGATCACCCAGCCAAATTTGGGACTCTCCTCACTAATATACCAGGCTTTTTTTCTAGGAAATAATGTAAACTACTCCCTCAAGCTTCCATTTACCCATTTGATTGCAAAGTGCTATGGTTCTGTACTTGGTTACGGATTTTGGAAAGCACTTACCTAAAAGGGGGAAAAAAATCTGAGTAGGTATCTCAGTCTCTCAACCCTTTCACTCTAAGAGTGCCTGGGATAGCGTGTAATATCAACTAAGGTGAAATTGTTTTGCAGGAATTCTGTTAAAATATTTTGACAGCTCTGAAAGATTGTCTTGATTGTTTTTCCTGATATCCTTTATTTTACCCCTTTGATATCTGTGTTACATACATTCTGCACACTCTCTGAATACCAAAAAATTTCACCATATGCTGCCTTAGCACTTACCTTCTTTTCTCTCCTAAATTCACCCTCTAATCAATATTTCTGAATTTGACTGTTTATTCTGGGGCTAAATGTTATTGTTATTTATAGTGGTTTCTATTAGAACTTGACAAGTATATGTTATTAAGGGGTACAATGCCATAGTATTCGATAATATAATGAGAATAGCAACACTTTTATGCAAACCTTTGTATCTGTCAACTGGAATGTGCACAGCCCATACAGGATACCTATGCATGTTCAGTGAGTCTGCTCCAACACACTGTAATCACAGTGCCTTGGAGCAGACTTGATTGAGTCTGCTGGAGCACAGTAATTACTCCACAGTAATTCCTGTGCTCCGGCAGACTCCAATGTCATGTGTATTTGTGTCCTCTGCTGAAAAATGGTGGTGGGGGCACTTTAACTAAAGCTCATTTGACTGATACACATGACTGAGTGCTTCAATTAGAGTAGCTCTCAGAGCTTCTCTAATTAAAGCGCCCTCCCTTCACTCCCAGAGCACATGTATAAATGCTCAGAAAGTTATATTTCCCAAAGCTGCAAAACAGATCATTAGCAATGATAAAAACAGAATTTGGATGTTCCAGTTCCAAATTCAAAGAGTTAGCCACTGGGCTATATATTATTGTAACCCTCATTATTATCTTCCTTTTTACTATTTATTATTTATATTATTGTGGTGGCTAGAAGCAATAGATTAACTAGGGCAAGATGACAGGGTAGCCAAACCAAGTGCAGAAAAAAATGCTGCATCCACAGCTTCACCATTGTACTGGTGGCTTGGCAGCAGCTGTAAATCACCACTACTTCTATGTATCACTAGCTGCTCTGGGCACTCTGCTGATACACCTCTGGCTAAAAGCCCCAGTCCCAGCATGCTATGTACTGTACAAAGAGATGTTTTCTGTCCCAAAGAAATAAAGTCTAAATATGAGAAAATAGATAAAAGGTGGATGTTGTCATACAATTCCTTGTAAGATGCAAATCAGCAACGATGAGAGCACACCAACTACATGAGCATTGTCAAGTTCTTGTGAGTATCAGAGTAGGAGTTTTTAAGGGGGAATTTGAAAGGAGCAGTGTGGATTTTACAGGGACTTCTTCCCATATATTAAGAGATAGCATGAGACAAAGCCTATAGGTACTGATCTGAAAATATAAACAATAAGAAACTAACACCATACCACTCTTGAGAGAGGGGATTGTCATTGAAGAGTTTTAAAGTGAAGATGTACAACTTATATTTAGGTTGGTGGAAAGGGAGAGATGGAAAGAAAGAGAGGAAGGATATATTCAATCAGTAAAAAAGACTCTTTATTTCTGGATTTCAAATGGATCCAAGTGGATCAAGAATGCATTTTTCAGGGTTGGAGAAGTAGATATCAGAGAAACTGAGGCACAAGAAGTTGAGAGCCTGAACACATGTTTTAGTTCTTTGAATGGAGAGAGATGGATTCAGATAGGCTAGGGACATAAATTACAAATAAACTGTTATAAGTTATCAGAAACCAGTTCAGTTCTGTAGCACTACAGAAGTTCAGAGCACATAAACTGCTTTCAAAGTGGCCGAACTGCTTTAAGATAAACCTGGATGGATGTGGTATCAGCCTTAAGTGATTTAGGGTAAACCAGTCTATTCAACTTCTGTCTCAGATCCCATTTCCCATCAAGTTAAGTCATAGACTTCCAGCACACCAGCATGCTTTGCAGCTCCAGTTGAGCTGGGTGGCCTGCCACCCGGCCATCACAGAGTTGAGGCAGCAAAGCCTTTATTCCCCAGCCAGGCCTGTGGGAAGCACAGGGGATGAGGGAAATTGCCTCCTACTTCAGCCCTGGCCTCTCCCATTCAAGGTCTGATAAATGTTTGGCAGAAAGCCCCCAGGCACAGGCTTTTACTCTTTTCTCCTGATGCAGCCCAACTCCATCAGCTGGGAGTGTGAGGGCCCTGCCTGCTCACTAACTGCTGACTTGTCAGATGCAGGGAGTGGGCAAAGGGGTTGGGGGGATCGAAACCAGAGGGGTCTGTTGGTATGGAAAGCCCCCAGGCATGAGCTTTCCCTTCCCCTCCTTGCAGTCTGGCTCTACAGCTGGGAATGCTAAGGCCTCATCCCTTCACCAGCCCCTAGCCTGTCATGCATGACCAGACACGCAGGAGAGGGAATGGGTCCATGGTGGGTAGGGGCAGGCCAGAGCAGGGGTCCATCCCCTTTCTGCATGTCCCCCATGACTAACAGGCTGGAGGCTTGGGAGGGGGTGGGACTCTCCTGTTCCCAGTCTAGTGGAGCTGGGAGTCATTTGTGAGTGCACTTCTTCTGGCAATGGTCAGTTCAGGCATTTGCCTGTCTTGGTTAAAATAAGACTGAATGTCAGTGTAGTTCAGTATTGGTTCAGTTTACTCAGCTTAGAAAAACCTGTGTTAATTAAATTGATTCCATATCAGGCTTTTTGAGTGTCTGTATTTAGCCATAATGTGCAAGAAGAATCATCAAGCTTTGATATCAGCCGCATGGGCCACATGAATTAAAGAAATCTCATGAGGTTCAATAAGGAGAAGTACAAAGTCCTGCACTTTGGATAAAACAGTCCCACGCATCAGTACAGGCTGGGGACCTGTTGGTAAGCAGCAGCTGTGCAGAAAAGGATCTTGGGGTTGCAGTGGACAATAAACTGGATATGAGTCAGCAACCTACCCTTGTTGCCAAGGAAGCTAATGGCACACTAGGCTGCATTGGTAGGAGTGTTGGCAGCAGATTGAGGGAAGTAAGTATTCTGCTGTATTCAGCACTGGTGAAGCCAAATCTGGAGTACTGTGTCCAGTTTTGGGCCCCACATTACAGAAAGGATGAGGACAAGTTGGAGAGAGTCCAGTGGAAAGCAACAAAAATGGTGAGGGGGCTGGGGGACACTACTTACAAGGAGAGGCTGAGGGAAGTGGGTTTATTTAACCTGAAGAAGAGAAGACTGAAAGGGGACTTGACAACAGCATTTAACTACATGAAGGCTGGTTCCAAAGAGGATGGATCTAGACTGTTCTCAGTGGGGACAGATGAAAGGACAAGGAACAATGATCTCAAGTTGCAGCAAGGGAGGTTTAGGTTGGATATTAGGAAAATTTTTCTCACTAAGAGGGTGGTGAAGCACTAAAATGGGTTACCTAGAGAGGTGGTGGAATATCCATCCTTGAAGGCTTTTAAGGCCCAGCTCAACAAAGCCCTGGCTGGAATGATCTAGTTGGAGCTGGTCCTGCTTTGACCAGGAAGTTGGACTAGATGAGCTCCTGAGGTCCCTTCCAACTCTCATTTTCTATGATTCTAACAATTAGGGTTTATAAAATAAAACTAATAGGTAGTGAGTTTAAAACTTCAAAAGGAAGTTCTTTTTCACACAGTGTCAAACTCCTTGCCACAAGCTGTTGTGGAAGCTGACAGGTTACTGAAATTCAAAGAGAGATCAGACAACTATGCTTGCAGTTAATTTGACTGATTAAACTCTACTGTGTACCAGAGACTATTACTCCAGGGTGCCACATTTACATGTGCATCCTGGACCGCAGCATGTTAAGCCAGGTTAGAGCAGCCCCAAATGGCAAAAGGCCCGGGGGGGGGGGGGGGGGAACATCAGCCTCCCCGCCTGGGGATGCTCTGATCCAGCTCAATGTATTACAGAGGGGTTGGCTGGGGCACAAGGGTGCACCAGTGCTGGGCTTGCCAGCAGACAGCCCCCACACTGAAGAATTCTTGTGTCCCAGCCAGTCTCCTTAGCATTTATATGTGCATTGTAGTGCACTAAATAAAACTGCCACAGGATAGTACCTGTGTTTAGAGGTACTAACCTGTGGAGGAGTTAGTTTTCTGCAGCCTAATAGGGCCGCATGTGTAGACACTTAGACTTTACTGCACAGCTAATTAGGTAACTTGGCAGTAAACATCCCATGTAGATATGCCCTATGTGGCACAGGATACTGGGCAAGGTGAACCTATGGTCTAACCCATTTAATGGATGTTTTTATGTTGTTATTTACACCAGCTGCACCAGCTGAAGACCTTATTAATTATAAATTATCACGTTGTGAACCTGAGCCGGCCTAATGGCTTTTATGTGTACACTAAGGTAAACATTCTTTACCTATCATATTTTATTGCTGTTTTCTTAAACAACCATTTCTGCAACTGATTCTTTCTTTTTTCATTTTCATCTAAGCCAGTGTATCCAGTGCCTTCCATGAATTTTGCCACTATAGCAACCATCAATTGGCACAAGATTAGAACTCACCTGCAATATCTAAGGGTTTCTTATAATCTTTTAATTTGTCTAAGGGATTATTGTTTTGCCGTTCTGCCTGGGACAGTCCAGAGTATATGTTCTGGCAGTACTATTATGTAGTTAGGTGCAACTGTAGGGGCTGGGCTAGGATTTAGATGATCCTTTCTAGTCCTGTTCTTATGTGCCTAATTACTCATTCAGTTGAACACATGATGCTAGCACATCATTTTGCCTTTGGATGCATATGTAAATAGTTGCCATTGAAGTCAATGGCATCTGTTTGCATGTCCAAGGGCTGAGTTTTCTCCATTTATGTGATGCGAGTTCCCTGTTCTTTTCCCCTGTTTCCAAATATACCTATCGTTCACCATTAAGAGTGGGCATCCTAAAGCTGCTTATTACATCAATTTCCTTTCCTTGATAATGTAATACTTTGAATTTTGATTCATTCATTTATCAGATATTCAGCTTCACAGAAAACTATTAACTATCACCATAACTGATAAAAATGGACCATGCTTTATTAATCTATTTTTCATGATTATTTGTTATTATTGATTCTTTTCATTATTATTTCTGTGTTTTTTGTAGGATAATTATCTTCATGTGAAATGTGATCCACAGTTTTCCTTGAAGCCACTTTGTCAAGGTCACATAATAGTGAAGAATAAAGAGCTATTAAATTTCTTTCCTCACTCTCAAGCATCAATTTTGTTGCCTGCTTATTCCATATTCACCTTATACACACAACCACTTTCAGAGAGAATGAGAAAGTACCCACAAGAGTAAAATGATATAGTAGCAAAAATCTCACTGTCATATAGAGTCTCAAGGGTCCCAAAAAAACTGACTCAAAAGGACATGAGCACTCACATTTTTACATTAGTCTATTTTATAAGTGTTAAGAGAAGGAATTCTTAACCTCATAAATGTCATGAATCTTACCACATCATTGGATGTACAATATACATTGGATGTACAGAGAAAAAGGAGACCTTTTTTCATCCTTGAGGATGTTTCCTGTATGTCACAGTTAAGCATTGCTAGAAATTGAAGGGAAAAAAAATCAACAAAAAATATGAACAGGTATCCAGCTTTCCCCTTATAAAAATTGTAACAATGTCAACAAAAGGCATTTTTTTTCTTTGGGAAATTTCATACTTCCTATTAAGCTTGTTATCTGGTTTCTTTAGTCCTACTCCAGGGAATAACTTTTTTCTTGTGGGAGTTATTCTTACAATGTATTAGTTTAGGCCAAGAACTTTGGAATCCTGAAAGATTTTTCTCCGAAGGATAACACTGTTTTTTTTTTCTCTGGTAGAATTTTACCCCTACAGCACTTGATAAAATGCTTCTTCCTTTCTTCTTCGGATCATTTTTGAACCAATAAAAGCATCAAGGCAAAACTTTGTATGTTTCATATCTTTTTACTACGCTACAATTTTTCTCTGTTAAACTCCCAAATCACCGTCTCCTCTCTACACCAGAAAGCAACAGATTGTGATACTCTTGAATAGTACCTAACAGATTGGGTTGACCTACTCAACTCACACTGATTATTTATGATTTCAGGATTACTTATGGTATCAGAATCTGTCCCTAAATAAACACTTCTTATACAGTAACAATGAACATTTTCTGCATTTTAGAAATCATCAAACTGCTACTTTTCCAGTTGGTATTTCACTGTAGTTTTAACATCATTTAAGTATAAGCTTCTTGTAACTTTATATTTAATTTACACACAGATATTAATCTTTAGAAATGACCTCTGGGAGCAAGGGTATTGTCTGTAACAGTAAGGGTATGTGCTGAAAACAACTGAATTATACCATTAAAAATATCCTAGTAAAATGCTTGCAGTACCATAAAAGATGGGGATTATGCTTGGTTGGTTGTAGTATGTGGAAAGGTGACTCCTCAAAGAGGAAAGGGAATAAAAAGTGAGTACAAAAAGGAAAGAGTGTCCAAACTATTAATCCTTCTTCCTGTCACTACCAGAGGGCATATTAGCAGACACCCTTTCCTGTCTTTCGCTGTGGATGAACTTCTGACCCTTTGGAGTTTTGCCATTGCCTTCAATAGGAACAGAATTTCACCTTCTCTCTTTTACGTGCTGTAATAAATACATCTTTTCCCTACAGTTTCATCAGTGAATTTTTCAGGTGGTAATAGTATTTTTTTCTTTCTTCATCTCATAGCCTTTTTTTGGCGGGGGGTAACATTAAGGATATAAAAGGACATTAAAATTCAGGCTGACCATACTTTTCAGACTTGAATGCTGTAATGTGGTCCAAATGTCTGGTTTGATATCACACTTATCCCTAATTGATGAGTAGTTAGTCTCAATGAAAGGAAAAGCTATCAGTGTGTTGGGGAGTACTGAGGCAAAGCAGTAATTAAAGGAGTGCAATAAATGTCAATTCACACAGGGCATATTGCGTTTGTGCTGGTCCTGTTTTATTTTACATCATTACTCCTCTCTTTCTGTGCATCAAGTGCATGTGATAAATGATAATGAAGGAACCATGTTACAAGTAATGAACCTCAAAAAGGTTCTGAAGTTTGGTTTTGCTAAATACCTATAAGTTATTAGTAAAACTGGTAGAAATTATACTGTTCTAAAAATAAAAATAGGTTTAGAGCATGATATGAATGGTGATTTTAATGGCTTCTAAAAGTAACTACAGTGAACATACATTTAAAAAAGTGATCTTCACTGAAGACTGCTACTACTTTATGTATAGTTCCTTCTCCCTAACTCCTCATATTAGAGAGGGGCTATCTATCCACAAGAATTTTGTTTCTGAAAGGGGAAGATTACTTTATAATTACAGCACCAAGCTAAAATTGAGATGTTCTAGGTATAGCTAACTGTTCATTCTTTGATCCAAAATATCAGCCAAAATTATTGATTTGTCAAAACTAAACTTCCCACACATAAATTTAAAAACACTTTTTCAAGAAGGTTTCTCAGATCCAGGATAGAATCAAAGTAATGGTGAAATTTTGCATCTCATGCAAAACTAAGGAAGTGATATTCCCACTGTACTCCGCACTGGTGAGACTGCAACTGCAGTACTGCATCCAGTTCTGGGCACCACACTTCAACAAGGACATGGAAAAACTTGAGAGGTTCCAAAGAAGAGTCACACATATGATCAGGGACTTGCAAGACAAGAAATATGAGGAGAAAGTGAGGGACTTGGGCCTCTTTAGCCTACGGAAGAGAAGTTTGAGGGGGAATTTACCTCTACATCAGGGGAGTACATTGAAAACTCGGTGAAGAGCTTTTCACCAGGGCATCCCTGGGGAAGATGAGGACCAATGGGCACAAACTCCTGGAAGGCTGCTTCAATTCCAGGAAAAACTTTTTCACAGTCAGGGTGTCCAGACTGTAGAATAAACTCCCTCTAGTGGTGGTGCAGTCACCTACCCTTTAAGATCTTCAAGAGGAGACTGGACAGTCACCTCGCTGGGGTCACTTGACCCCAGTTGTCTTTTTCTGCCTAGTGCAGGGGAACTGGACCCAGTGATCTACAAGGTCCTTTCTAGTCCCTAACAATTTATGAATCTATGAAACTATGAAATTAATAGAGCAAGAAAGAGAGGGCAAAAGAGAACCCCTCACTAGTATATTCAGTAGCCTATTGTTTAGGATGCTTTCCTGGAAGGGAGGAGAGTCAAATTCAGATCTCTGCTATGCCTAGTTAATGACTCAAACCTGGATCTCCCATTTGCTAGGACACTGACCTGGAAACACTGGGACATTGAGTATTTTAAGGTTAGATGTTTGATGCTTTTTTCATAAAAATTTTCTAATGGTCTTGGTTTCTTCTGATGCAGAATGAGATAAAAAAAACACCCAAAACCTCTTGTCTTTCCCAGTGGAATAGTTGGTTTGGAGCCAGCCCTAGTTTTGATTCTTCTTCCTGGTTTTGTCATAGGACTAATGCATGCCATTGTTTAAGGCCCCTGTCACACATTACATATATTATGCAATTAACTGGTTAATTGTGCAATAAATTTAGACTGGTTTTATGTGCAAAGTAATTAATATGCCATAAAAATGCTCATCCAGCTATTAAAAGAGCCAACCAGCCACAAAGTTAGTGCTTGAAAATATGTAACCACTTTATAGCTGGTTTCTAACCAGCTTTAATTTGAACATGTGACAAGGCCTCAAACAACATCACATTGGCTGTCACTTAACTACTTTATGCTTCTCTTCCCCATATGCAAAATGGGGTTGATATTTATCTCCCTCATAAAATATTTTAAAGATAAGTCTACTAATGAATATGACGCACTCTGATACTATGATGATTAGACCAAGAGAAGGCTTTTGCTTTCTCCAGTAAAACACAGCTAGGGTTAGCATTAGTTCTTCTCTTTTCCTGATGCATAAGGTTACAACTGTGCAAGACTGTTTAGTGGTTATTATGGTATTGTGGAAAAGTGGTGGGGTTTGAACCAAATCTCAGGCAGGTTGGTTGCTTTTTCTTGTGTACATTTCCTTGTAACTATATTTGTGAGGATGGTGAGGGAATCAGAATTCCGGGTCAGAGGGACTTCACTTTGTTGGTGGGTGAAGTGAACTGATCAGTGTCTTCTTTTGTATCTACATTTCAATGCCCTGTGTAGGGATACATAAGCTAGCTGAGCTACCATTAGTAGTTTATCTGTAATTTCATGAAGTTTAGTGCAGCCTAATTACCCAGCCCAGAAGTGGGTACTTCTCTATGCTCTTAATTTCAGATTGCAATATATAATAGCGGTATCAGCAAATGGACCATAAATCTCATGGAAACAATTCTTGGGAGATTTTCAATACTCATAATTGGGGGCGGGGGGAATATAATCTATATACTAGACTTTGCTCTCAGAGTGAATCTTAGCATTTTGGGTGGGCCTGAAAATAATTAGCTACCAAATATACACTATAATTTTTCTTTGCTGTCACACCCTTAGGCATAGAGGTACCCTAAGGATTTGGGGTAAGATTAGAAAGCTTATAGCTTATATCTTAAATAAGTTGTTTTATATAAAAGGTATGTGGAAAGGTAGAATGGTTAAATGTACATTAAATTTCAGGAACATTGTTGTCCCTGCTGGATCTGAGGAAAAGAAAGATAACAGTCACAGTGGTGCATAATGTCTTCTTTTCCTTTAGATTGAAAAATGTTTTCAATATTTTTTTACATGTCAGAGCATGTTCCACTATTTGAAAGTTGATATTGACAATAATGATGACTATCATACCGTTCTTTTAATGTTCATTTCTGTTTATGAATTTATCTTGTATCCTCACTACTGGTTATTCGGGCTCTTGGGTCAAATACAACAGGTTAATCAAAGTGACAAGAAAATTTCACCTGACCAAGTTGGTTTGTTCTGTTCTTTCTTGCAATTTCCATGGTACCCATGTGCAGCTTTCTACTGCTGGAAAAATGTAACATTTCAATGACCTTCTGTACAAGCAAAAAATTAGGCAAACAGATTTCTTTATGTAACAATTTGTCCTAGTAGTTTGACAGTAATAATATGGTCTAAAGGTTCACAGACTTTATATACCACCTTCAAGGTATTTTCACCTTGTAGGAAATGATTCTCTAATATGCCAAAGCATAATATAAACTATGACATTCATATGTAGACATCTTGTTTTACTACATGAACTGTATTAGCAGACTTGTCTCAGACAATTAATTTAGGTATTATGAGCTGTTTTGGGTACAGCATATTCCTATGCTCAGATGTTAGCCATTCTTCAAAGCTTTGTAGTGAACACTTCTGCACTTGTATTAGATGCAAGTGGTCAAACTCAATGTGATATGATATATCGAATATCAAGAAGCTTTGTGGTACCATGGTCAGGGTTCAGGATTGGGACTTAGCAAGTGACTGGGCATAATGACATTTGCCTCCTTTAGAAAGTACTTAAAAACCAATTGCTGAAAGTCCTTTATGTTTTTCCCCCTATTTTCAGTATCTGTAGGCATGTCTACATGATAGGCTAAAAGCACAGTAAACTAATTCTACTGTACATTAGTGCATCACATTAAAAGCCATGCTAATGTGCTAATGCTCAGAAGAATTAGTCTACTGCGCATTAGCATCACTTAAAAGACATGTGCTGATACTACTGCACAGTAGCACCAATTACCGCACATTTAGTACCTGTTATTACAGGGACTAAACTTAATGCACTGTAATTAATGATGTGCCCAGTGAGTATATGAATATGATGCTGTTTAGCATGTCTCAGATCTGTATTATCCTACAGCTTTTTATACTGAAGGTTGCATTCTGTAAAAACAACAATCAAAAAACCCCAAACCCACAACCAAAAAACCCCACCCCCAAAAACCAGCCAGGTGTTTAGCAATTGGAGCTAATGCTGAATCAAATGGTAGATTTGGTGTAAACAGTCTTTCATTTTATATATTAGCTTGTTAATTTTCTTACAAGTCTAAAAAAATGTGTGGTTTGTTGTGTAGTTGTTTTTCATGATTACCATATCACAATGTATTACTTCACTTTGTGTCCTCCTATGGTAATACCTTGGAAAAATAGGCTGTTGCTATTTCTTATTTCACAGCAAATTTTCAAAAACTCTTAAGGAAAAAGGATGAGAAATATTTGGATACTGATAAGAGTAGAGGGATAGAAAAATCAATGTGCAAGTCATTCAGAAGAGAAATGTAGACACAAAGGAAAATCTCCCCTAAAAAGATTCAATGAAAAAGAACAGGTGCAGCAGAAGCAATACTCTCTTTCTTCCTTAATTATCTCTTTTTTCTCAGCTTATGCCATGACTACAGTGGTCCTTTCAACAGGATCATTTTAAGATGAATTGAGTATAACTTTGAATCTATTAGCTGTGTCAAAATACTAACTTTACTCTTTATAGTTTATATATATAAAGGGTTAGATTGCCCAGGCGGATATTAAAACAATGGCACAATTTGCATCAGAGGAATTTTACATCCTCTCCCAAATCTCACACTTCCTGCCATGCCAGATATGCATGACAGGAGGTGTGATGTTTGGGAAGGGGCATAACATTCATCCAATCCTAATCACATCACTGCAAAGCTGCCTCCAGTCCAACCCTGCAGATTAAGCAGGGAGTGGCTCTGTCTGAGAACAGGGCTAAACCCAGCAGATTCTGGACCTGAGGCTGCCTGGAGATGACAATCAGTTGTTTGTTGGACCCCTTCTGGCTAACCCTAGGTCCTGTTCAAGTGGGTCCCCAGGCAGGTCTAAGAATAAGCAAAGCAATAAGCTGATTGCCAGACATTTCTCAGACAACCCTGGTTCAGGTTTGAGATTTTGGGACAGTCCAACTGCATGTCCTGAGAACTCCCAAAATCTAAGGATCTGGGAGCCTTTCCCCTATCCTGTAATCCTCATGCCACAGGATGTTTAAAAATTACATGGTCAACCCATTGCTGCCAACTCTGCATTTTAAAGTGACTTGGCCTTCAGCTCAATTGGGGCTTCAGCAAAATGCAGGAAAGGCTGCTGGACTCAGAGGTTTCTATGTTACCTGCTGGAGGGCCCCTTGCTTTGTCCCCCACTCCCACTGGAGAACACTGAAACCCACTCACCTACAATCTATTTTCAGCTTGAGACCAAGGTTTTACTGGTTCTGCTGTCGACCTCTGTCCTCATGCTGATGCTGACATAAGTGTCAGCCTTCGTGTAGGGTGCTAGACATTCAATTTATAGCACTGTACAAGTGAGCCACAAAGATGCTCCACATATGTTGTGGAAATGTCTGTAGTTGGTCTGCCAATTTATGGCACTGTAAATTGGCTGAACATTTAGTATTGCTACATGTGAATCACACCATGTAGTGTAATATGTACCAGGGGCATTTACAGCTGTTTTATGACAGTTTAATTCCATTTATTTCAGCTGATACACACAACCATAGCAGAGTGAAAAGTCTGGCATGTAATCTTAGTGTGTTAGTTTTATCCAGACTTTGTTAGGTGTGTTGATGCATTCTCAGTGTGTTACTTTAGCAACATTGTAAATATATCATACAATCTCAGTTGGGAAAAATGCTATTATTTGATAAGAAAAGAAAGCAAGTGTTAAAATGTCATACAGATGTCACAGGATTGGAGTCTTGTAACCATGAAGGTCCAGGAGATATACAAAAACCAAAGGGTTTTTTTTTTTTCTTTAGTTATTTATTTTTGGCATGGTATGTTGTAACGGACCAACTGTATAGCTGAGGAAATGCTAGACAAGCTTTAGGGTACAATGGCCATGTCTACACATGCTTTTTACATGCGCCTAAACTTAATACACATTTGCCTAATGTACATTAAGGCGATTTAGGTGCAAGTCTACACATGCACATGCTAAGGCACATTAACACGGTGTGCAGACTGACTTGGGACTGAGGTTAGTCTCAAGTCAGTTGACATACACAGCTTTAATGTGCTTTAGCACATCTATAGATGCATTAAGGTGCTTTAGCTATTTATGCCAAAATTTGATACTTGCTTTAGCAGGTATAATATTTAGGTGCAAATAGCCTAAAATCACCATTTAAGGTGCATTAAGGGCACGCACTTGTAGACCCATACCCTTAATGTGCCTTAAAAATGGCTAAAACGCCTTAAATCGGTATGTGTAGACATACCCAAAGTGCCCTTTTTCAAAAGATAGTAGGCAGTTTTAATGTTGTTTTGCCCAATGGTTACTTGAACTCATAAAAAAATAGTCAAGTATGTCAGAAGCATGTCAGAAGAACTTTTAAGGTAAAATCATTTAAAAATAACTCATTGCATATTGTTCCTTGTCTTTCTGGCATTGAGAAAAAGCAATGTTTTACACTATTTAGTCAGAAGCCTAATCTTAAATAAAGCTAGAACACCAGAATAAAATAACTCTAAAATAAACTGTTTTAATCTAATAGGTAAATTATGAAACAACAAATCATAATGTAGCCTTGGGAAGTCTTTTTTTTTTAAATTTGCATTATATATATCATGTATAACAAACAACTCTCATAAAAAATGAGGGAGTTCCCTCCCTTCCTCCCCTTTACCAATTGTGTAGCCAGCGAAAAAGCCAATAATAGTAGAGTTTCTGAATCACCTTCAAATGTGTAGTAGAAAATGGATACATGCAAAGAAACTGGAATAAATATCTATCGTACAACAAACAAGAGCAAAGCCAACATATTTTTCATAAGAGAAGGGTATAATTTAAAAAAAAATATAAAATGGGAAAAGCAAGGCAGTTGTAATGTTTACTTAAATTGAAATCTCCTTTGAGTGATATGTGCTAAAATCAGCACTTCTGACATCATAATCCAAATTCATGAATTATTTTATCTTCCTGCAAACAACACAAGATTATTATAAAACTGTTCTTTCAGCACTTTGCTGACTTAGTACCTATTTAACTGCTGCTGCACTTCTGACTTTTATTGAACTACATACACTTGATCCTTTTTCCCACTTTTTTATTGAAAATCTTACATATGTGACTAAAAGTCATGGGCAATCTCTTTCAGTTCCATTACAAAATTGGTCATATATATATATATATATATATATATATATTTATTTATTTATTTATTTATTTATTTAATACAACTAGAAGAAAATCTACTAAATCATGAAACAATGATTGTCTACCAAAATATAACCCAAATTAAAGAACTGTTGCAAATGATTACATTTTTTTTGATGAAGCTGAAGGCCACTTTCACATAGGTAATTGATAATGCTGGGTTGCAAGGCTTACAAAGCCTTAAAGGATATTTACCCCCATCTTTGTATAATCCATATGTTAGGAATTATACAAGGATCCCCTTTTCAGAAAGAAGCACTTTTAGAGCAAGCATCATCCTCTATGGAGTGCCTACGATCTGCAGACACATGCCCAGTCCTGCAAACAACTGTGCATTCCTGTGAATTGCCCTACTAACATTAAGTCACAGAAAATTAAACCGCACTGAAATGTTTGCAGGATCAGAATCTTATCTAGGAAGTCATCTACAAATTCTCTAAAAAAAAAAATCTGAAAGAATACTAAAAGAAAACACTGTTCTTACTTGAATATATGCCTTATTATCTAATAATAAATCATGAAAGATGACATATAAATATTGTCAGAATCATAAAAAGTTGTCTTATTCTAAGAAATCCTACTTCAAAATCATACAGTATTTTAACTGACAGCAATTGTCCTATTTTGGCACGCCTGAACCAGTGTAGAAATTTTGTATTGTGAAGTGAACTCCTTTGGAGAAAATACTTGTGTGCATCAGGATCTAAAGATGGATTCTGGAGTCAATAGTATTACATTACTTATCATATGAAAGAAATTTAAAATAGTCTTTTACTGCGATTCATCAGCAGCAAAAGAGAAGGGGGAAAAGCAGGGTCTTTAAAGTCTCTGGAGCATATAGGACATGTGACCTTGAAAACTAAATCTTGCATAAAGACACTCCCAACCCCTCTGTAGTGTTCTTTTAAAAATGTAATGTACAAATACTTTATTCATATGTCTCAGACTTTGTAATGGCTCAGAAGAACGACGGTGTCCTTGTAGCTGTGCTCCTTTCTGCGAGATGAACGGTGGGCTCGATTGCTTTACTGTAATTTCTCCATTTCCATGCTTCATTTCCTTCATGTATCTGAGATTGGAGAAAAATCAGCATGTTCTGATGAGCCTAATGCCATGAGGCTGTAAAATGGACCTGAATTTAGTGGAAGCAGGAGCTCCAAAATAAATATAACACTATATGTCAAATAAAGGGGGGGTGGGGGGGAGATAAATTCTCCTGTACAAATCAGAAGAGATAATAAAAAGTAACAAATAGACAGCAACTTTTTTCTGTACCTACACAGGCAGCACAAAGCTATTTTCAGCTTTAAGAATCTCTTCCCTTTCCGTCTTTCTTGTTTTATGTAGTTTATAATTTATTTTGATAAGGTGATGATAAATGTGACAGGTTTTTTAGCATGAATTCGCCTTTTTTTTCATTTTCAATGGATTGCCAGGTATTCACAGAGACTTCTGGTTAAATAGTTCCATTAACCAATAACAAATAAACTAATTTTGCTGGTTATGGGGGGTTTGTTGTTTTGTTTTTCAATTTGATCCAGCAAGCTGCATGCAACACTGTAAATAAAATTTGCCAAACACTTGTGTATTAGTAAAATACAGTGTACTATAACACTGTTAGGAATGGCATATTGCATTTATTTGCTTCCTTTTTCCCTTATCTCTTATTAGAGACTGCGTTCTTGACATAACAGTACTGTGAAGGCATCTACAGGGTATCATTGGCTCACTGAGGTCACAGTGCACTACTTATTCTTAGAAGTTAGTTGCCTCTGTGGGTATATGTGTGTTGCTATCTATTCAAACATGGCTGAGCATCTCATTTTATCAAAAATGACACCAAATGCTCAGAATCTGTGTGGTCAGTGCAGTCCCTAGGACAAGTCTAATGAAGATATGCTTCACCAAGGCAGAAAAACCTAAAAGGTTAAAAATGGAGAAATATTTACAACTTTCCTTAGTCCAGATGTTTCAGTTCATAGGTTTTGTTTGTTGTTTTTGTTTTCTTCAGTGCATTTTTCATAGAAAGTCTCCAGGGCTATGAGTACAAGCTCTCTGGTCCAGTCCCATACATATCTGCAAGCCGTTTAAAACGAGGCCCCCAGTCACTGAGGTAATCATAATTCTGATCAGAGTTTGAACTGATGGAATCTAAAGAGCTGAGGGACTCAGCCACTGAGCCGTTTCCCTCGAATGCATATGTCTGCAAGGAATCATATGGTGGAGCACAGGGATCCACATCAGCCTCTTTTAGTCTTTCCCAAATAAATTCTCTAAAAATGACATTATCTGGGATACTTTTAAAAGTTGGTCTGCTCAAGAACTGAATCTCGGGAGTTACATCCCTTCTGGTCTTGGTGTCTCGGATGATGTTGAGATTTCTCAGGGCAGCCATGTCAAAAGCCTCTGTGTCTTCTTCCCCACCACCTTCATCATCATACCTGACTATGTTTTCTCTGATATCTCTCTCCTCATCAAAAATGAGTGGCTCTTTTTTCCGTCGTCGCATGGTAACAATCAGCAAGACAAGCACTAGAACACAAAAGAAGAAAATGTTAGCAATGCTGATGTTTGAACTTATCCTCCACTCAGATCCTTCCCAGTGGTGGCATTTAAATCATAAGCATACTTTCCTTACCTGGGAAACACAACAGGCAATTCATTCAGTTAGATTTCGAATCACTATCAGGCCCTAAAATGCCTTTTAAACCAAGGACTTCCAGACATTAAAGAATCTTTTTCCAAAGCCATTCTGAATTAACGTCTTCATCTTTAATTCTATATCCTACACTATTGGCTAAACATAAATTTAAGGGCCAGTTCTGGATGAATATTAAAATCCCACAGTCATGAAATAAAAAGGGACCTTTTCCTGAACTCTTAATTGCTCAAGCGGTAAAAGCACATTCATAAAGTGACTGTATCATGTTTAACAGCGCTAGCTTGGAAAGTGACTGAATTAAAGTATATGGCCATAGGTTTTCTGATGAAATACCTGTTCCTTGATTGGGGAACTCTGAGTTGTTAAGTAGTTTCTAATATAAGACTGTCTTAGTTCATGGTTTAAAAGCATCTCTATTTTAGGCTGCACTTTGCTTTAATGTGCAAAGTATGGTACTTGCTGTCTGTGAATTATATGCGATGAGAATAGCGAAGGCTGGAGTTTATTGGTTAAACCAGTGCTAGGGAAGGTAATGATTAAAAAAATTCTGACATTTAAGGTTTCTCCCTTCAGCCTTAAAGTAAATATTAATTTGTAGAAACTTAACCAAAGAACAAGAAGAAAATTCACTCAAGGGTCAGTTAGGATATTGGAGGAAAAAAAGTATTATCCATAAACAAATTATGGAGGTGCTTTCATGAATTTTAATCATCTATATTGCGGTCACAACAGTATGAGGTATCCCTTTCCCCCAGCCTCAAAATGATTATTTAATTCAACATTGAAGTGTCTGAATAACTTTCACAGTACGTATGCTCTTAGCAGAGAATGCATGCCAGGTTGTAAATCTCACATTATATTCAAAGGTAAACCTGCTCTTGCACATTTAACTATTTGCACTGCACTTTGATATTTAATTTTAGTCTCTTAATTTTAGCTGCTTGATTGTATGACAACATGTTTTCTGGGTTACATTATTTTCCCATAGCACTCACCACATTTACTCACTATAAAGAAGGGGTGTACAGGGCACCAGCCCATGTGCTAAGTCTTGGTTGTATTAGTGGGGGAATAAAATACCAGTAGTGCTGCTGGCCAGGTCACCAACCGCACAGACAATGATGCTGCCCTTTGTGTGGTTGCTGCCCAGGACACAAGTACACAAATACACCTCTCCTTCTACCATCCTAGGAGAATGAACACAGCATTCTCTTAGGATGGTAGGAAAAAAAGGCTGGAAGGGACCTCGCAAGGTCATCTAGTCCAGCCCTCTTCTCAAGGCATGATCATCCCTAATAAGTGATATTAGTGTTCTGAATAATGTTGTCTTATCATTCTCATATGTAAGTCTTTTCAGGGAGGTATTTTCTATGAAGACATCAGTCTATAAAGTCATCACTGACCATAGTTTAAGGCTAGGGACAGACATTATACATAAACCAGTTTAAGTGATCAGAAACTGGTTTAAACATGTAACAGAACAGATGTTCAGTGCCATGTTCAGTTTGAAAATGGCCGAAACTGGTTTGACATAAACCTGGTTGAACATAGTATCAGATTTAACTGATTTGGGTCAAAGTAGTTTATCCAATGTCAGTCCCAGACCTGTTGCTGTTTTAAGATAAACTAGACTCCCCCAGCATCCCAGCATGCTCTCTGGGCTGGGTGGGGTTCTCTACTCCACAGCAGGGACAGCCCCTCCCCTCTCCTTCCTGGCTGGAGCTCCGGCAGAGACTGCAGGCACATTAGGGTCTGCCTGGCTTCTCCCTGCTCCCACTGCACCCCTCACTGCTCGCTGGTGAAGCAGCAATCCTTTCCCCCTCCTTCCCATCTTCCACTGCATAGATCCCAGCCCCATGGACCCTAGGCATGTGGTAATGCTAGCTAATGCAGAGAGGTCTCTGTGTGTGCGCATTTCAAATTTCACTGGGACAGGCAGACAGAACAGTGACTGCTTAGGGCTTTCTGGAGCTAATCAACAGGTCAGCTAGTAAGCTGTTTAAGAAGAGTTTGAACTAATGGAGAGAGGCTGTTGTTTTGCTGATGAGGTGATAAACACTGTTATCAGGCCCCTGCTGGCTTGCTCTCCTGTCAGTTTGCTGCAGACAATATAAAGAAGCAGGGAGGGAGACTGAAAAGCTCCATATCATCAACAGATGCATGCACGGCACACAAACCCTTGCCTCAGAGTGATAGCCAGGGGTTGGAGGCTGGCAACACTCCCACACCTTGATCAGCAAAGCAGGAAAAAGTCTGGGATGGTGCAGGTGGGGTGGGGGTTTACACCCCTCCCTAATCAGAGGTCCTGCTAGAGCCTGGCCATGCCCCCCTTCCGCTAGCAGTGTAGAAGGGAAGGGACAGCTACTCTAGCACCCCCCCCGCCCCAGATTCTAGTCTGAGCCACTGCAGGCATGGGCCTGAATTTCCTGAGTCCAGAGGGAATGACTTTCTGGTTACAAACTGGTTTAGATTAGCCAGGTTAGACTAACCTGCAAAGACTGAATCATAGCTTCATAGTTGGTAGGGGCAGAAGGAACCTAATCAGATTATCAAGTCCAACCCCCTGCCATGGGCAGGAAGGGATCCTGGGGTCACATGACCCCAGCTAGGTGGCTGTCTAGCCTCCTTTTGAAGACCCCCAGGGTAGGGGTGAGCACCACTTCCCTTGGAATTTGGTTCCAGCTCCTAGCCACCCTGACTGTGAAGTAGTGCCTCCTGATATCTAGCCTGAATCTACCATCAGTCAACTTATGGATTGTTGTTCCTTGTTACCCCTGGTAATGCTCGGGGGAACAAGGACTCTCCTATTGCCTGCTGGGTCCCCCTTGGCAAGTTTATAGGCAGCCACCAGATCCCTTCTCAGCTTTCTTTTGTGGAGGCTGAACAGGTTCAGGTCCCGTAGCCTCTCCTCATAGGGCCTGCCTTGCTGCCCCCTGATCATGAGGGTGGCCCTCCTCTGGAACCTCTCGATGCTAGCCACATCCCTCCTGAAGTGCGGCGCCCAGAACTGGATGCAGTACTCCAACTGTGGCCTGTCCAATGTCGCATAGAGGGGGAGGATCACCTCCTTGGACCTGCTCATGATGCATCTATGGATGCATGACAAAATATGGTTAGCCTTCCTGACCACGTCCCCACATTGGGGGCCCATGTTCATCTTGGAATCAACAGTGAAACCAAGATCCTTTTCTGCCTCTGTGCTGACAAAAAGGGAGTTCCCCAGCCTATAGGTATGCTGCTGGTTCTTCCTCCCCAGGTGCAACACCTTACACTTATCCATATTGAAACCCATCCTATTCTCATCTGCCCACCTCTGTAACCTGTCCAGATCTAGTTGTAGCCTGTCCCTCTCTTCTAGCATGCTCACTTCTCCCCACATCTTAGTGTCATCTGCGAACTTGAACAAGGTGCTTTTCAGCCCCTCATCCAAATGGCCAATGAAGATATTGAACAGTGCAGCCCTAGGACTGAGCCCTGGGGAAACCCACTGCCCACATCCCTCCAGGCTGAAAATGACCTGTCCACCACCACTCTCTGGGTGTGGCCCTCCAGCCAATTTGTGAGCCATCTGACTGTGTAGGCATTGACACCACAGTTGCCTAATTTTTTAATGAGGATGGGGTGAGAGACAGTGTCAAAGGCCTTCCTAAAGTCCAAAAAGACTACGTCCACCGCAACACCTGCATCCAAGTCTTTTGTGACCTGGTCATAGAAGCAACCAGGTTGGTCTGACAGGACTTGCCTCTAATGAACCCATGTTGATTGCCCCTAAGCATAATCTCCCCTGCTGGCCCCTTACAGATGTGCTCCTGGATCAATTCAGTCTCAGGATTTTTGAATGTCTGTCCCTGGCCTAAAAGGCCAGTCATATAGTCAAGATACCTATAAAATTCAGAGGATTTCAGATGCCCATAATAGGTAGAAGTATCATCCTTCTTATCTCATTGTCTAGTCTAGTTTAGAATTGGCCTAAAACACAAGCAGACTTTAAAGAGAGGCCCTCAGATCACTTTGATTGGGCACCTTGTTTGTCTCTAAAAATAAGTGTGAAACATTTTTTTTCCTGCACTTTTCATTTTTTTGGCAAATATATTTTATATTTGTATAAAATATTTTTATTATATGTTATATAATATTATAATATTTTAAATAAATTTATATTTATACTTGTAATAAAATGAATAAAATATTGTTCATGTCTTAGCTACAAGGTGTATATTCATCTATTTACAAATGCCCTTTGATTGTGAATTATTACTGCATCAGGTTCTATTTTTTTTCTTCCCATGATGTCTACTTGGCTTATATGTTGCAGCGTGGAAGTATCAGTTTGGGATACTTAGCCATCTCAAAAATAAGAATGTTGACCTTTAAAAAGGCTTTTGATTTTATATCAGGCCTTTATATTCAAATAATACAGGTTGTGTTAAAAATTTCAGAATGGTAACCCAGAACAATTAAAATCCTAGAGACAACAGCTGCATTTCACTCTTAATAGATTTCCTTATTAAAAATTATATTTTAAATGAAAGACAAATTATGTTGCTCTCAGCGATAAATACATGATTCAATTTAAGATCACTGTTGGCAGAACCATGTAGTTTGTTCATCTTTTTTTTAGCATTTTTTTTACATGTCACTGTCACATTTTTTATTGCCGTGTACCAAACAGCTAATCATTTCCTTTACTCAAGTGTAAATGTGTTTTCACACTACTGTCATGCTGACCAGACTTCATTTTAAGAGCTAAATACCTGCTAATAAGTGAAAAATATGAAACATTAGTAGATAGGTCTGCCTGGAGGTACAATAAAAATCAAGATACAATGAATGCTTTATGTGGTATGCCTTGTATATCCCACTCTTGCTGCAAGCCAAGAAAAATATGAAGTCTTTCTAAAGGTTAAACATTTTAGCATTTAGATGGCTTTATGAGATTATTAATTTCTAACCACTCCAACAGCTCTGAACAATAATTTTTAACTTCTAAATGAACAATGTTTTAGCTGCAGTGAAGGAACTTTGAAGATGATTACAAGCCCAAACTAAATTTCTAATCCCAGAACTACTGGCTTTAAATGTAGCCTTTTCCCCATTATGCCTTTTTTTTCCTTTCCCATGCTAATAACAGAAGCAGGTATTGAGGCAATTATTAGTTGCTTGGCTGAATGCGTAAAAAAAATGATTTTATGGATTTTATAGTGGAAATAAAAGGTACATTAGACCCATTTGCTATACTATTCACACTATCTACCATATGGACAAGAACACGAATGGCAAGATCATGTTAATTATATTTAATAAAGTCAAGATTAATTATTAAAAAAACCCTTACAATGAATAACCAGAACAACAGATGTGTATATTGTGCTGATTTACAAAAATCAGTAGAAATTATTAAAAAAAAGAATTTAGTTAAATCAGTATAATGCCCCAGAAGAAGCGTCAGTTATATACAGATATAAAAGTGTTTACTAGCAGCCTACTTGTTTAGGTAAATTTAAAGCCTCCAACCATAATAGGAGTTGTGGAAATTTACCTCTATCAGTTTCTAAACTGACATAGTTAAAGAAGTAGCAAAATTGTGTGGAGTAGATCAGCTCCAACTACAATCTTTTTAATGTTTTTTTATGACATCATAATCTATTTTATAATGTGCTTTAGTTAGGAAGTTTTCTTTTACCTTCATAGAGTATCATCCAGTACAATCACGAATTAAATCATTTGCATCTCTGTCTGTTATGCTTAAAATTCCATGTTGTTCTATGACAAACTAACTTTTAACTTCTGCATCATTGTAAAGATGTCATAATATCCCTTAAAAACCTTGAGCAGGGTGCTACAAATGACATATAAAAAACCGCATGCAGCTAAAACCCACAGATTATCACTGCCATACACTACTCCCCTAAACATGGTATCTAAAATAAAAATAAATTAGAACAGGCTGTGAATTAATAGGTGACTGGTCTATGCCTCAGGTGCCTTAAAAGTCACGAACCTAAAGGCTTCAACCATCCAAGATGTACACCAGTAGCCCATTTATTCAGAGTCTATCATAGCTAGTGCAATCAAATGACATTTTATGATTAAGGCAGACTGAGATTATGAAATCTGGATGTAGTTCCCAGCTCATGTAAAAATTAGATTTTTTTCTTTAATTGTCCAAAATGACTCCAGACTTTGAATGCTCAGCTTGAGTGACCCTAACAGGACCTGGCTTTCAAAGGACATGTTAGTATCAGTACCATCTGAAAATAATCCCACTGGAAATATCTTAAATTGGGTCTCTAAAAATTGAGCTACCCATACTCATCACTCTTAGCATGTGGGCCATAATCTCTCCATTCCTTGGTTTCAAACCTGGTATCCATGTATTTTGTCAGGCAAACAGGTTAGGGTGGGGACTTTACTTATTATTTGTAAAATAGTTGTACAACGAGGGCACACTCTCATTAGAGCCATCCAGTTGTAACAATAATAAAATCATTTGCTTCTCAATACGAAAATAAAAGGTCTGTTAAAAACGGCCTAAGGACGGGTTGATAAATGTGTTAGTACACTATACTTTACTACAATGTAATACTTATAACAGACTGATTGTGATTAATAATCAAAAGAATGAAAGTTAAAAGTCAGGAAGGACATGTCAGAGAAAAGTAGGGCTGGAAGGGACCTCCAGAGGTCATCTAGTCATTCAAGCTCAACCTTGTTTCAATACAACAAAAGCCTCTGAGCTTAGGAAATAAACTATGCACATCCAAAGATATAAATACTTTTTTGTGGGCTTTCATGGAATATGTGTAATGAAATATATTTACTATTATGCTAAATATTTATTATAAAAACAATCATCATGTCTATGACATGTTAACTGAAAAATAAATTACACTGAATGAAATTACCTGATAATTTTCAGATGGAATAAAGAATTCCTTACTTATTTCTTTTTAAAAGTTATGTACAGTATAAAGTGCATGACACCCAGTGTGGTGCTTTTCATGTGCTTTTTATGGAATAAATTACAAGTGTATTTTTAGCCTGGATTTGAAAAAAAAAAAGGAGCCCCACTGCAGAGCCCATAACTGTGAGTCTTTTTTAAATAATCTACATAGCACTAGGAATTTCTTGTGGAATAGAATTTAGATGTTAATCACCATGAGTCAAACTGGGGGGGGGGGTGGGGGGGGTCTTTGCTAAAACTTCAGTTAAATTTATATCTATTTTACTTAAGAATATTTAAAATATAGGGATCTTGTTAAATGCGATCATATGGACATTTATAATATAATACTACAGAGACCCAGTCCTTTACTCAGATCAGTATCTCTAGTCAAAATATTCAAGTGGATACGAGATACTTGTGAGAATAGACAGGTCTGTGTTCATGCCCCATCTTTAGTCACATTGAATTGAACTTAAAATGAAAGATCTGGTTAAAACTTGGAGGGGAGTGTGTCAAAATATCTATTTAAAATACATAGGGAAAGCTTTCTACTTTAAGCACATAACTGGCTTTCAAGACACAGGACTACATTCTCAGACGGCCGTCTAAACTAAACTGGAAGATTTATACTACACATTTGTATTTGTATTTAAGCATAAGGGCTTTTCAGGCAGAAAACAGCAACAACACATACAAATGTCCAATTAGACAAGCAAGAGACATTCGCACAGGTGAATTTAAAAACTCATAATGTACAGTGACTGTCAAATCTTTTGATAGCTTAGATCAACAGTTGAGTAACCAGAAGTCAAGTCCCTCATGTTCTGCACAACAAATTATTTAGATGTCATGTTCTGTGATCTATTCCTCTGATCTTTGCCAATGAACTCTAAAACAAAATAACTGTGCACAGTCTAGAAGTGATTAGAAGAAACACTCTGTTTATTTGAGTTATCTGCTGCATTCCATATCAACTATACTAAATAGATGAGGTTGTTCTGAGAAATACAGGTTCCTTTGTTAGGAAAAGTGCACAAGAATATGGACTCAGCTTTTAAACCATAATACACTGGTTTGAAAATTACTTTCTCCTTGGATAGCTACTGACATTTAAAAAGCCCAAGGTGGAATTGATCTAAGTTACATGGTTTTCTGTAAGCGGTATAGGTTAGGTTGCTTCTGAACAGAACATACGTTTTCCCTTTGATGGGAGCGGGGAAGGCTGCCTGCACTGGCTCAGACCAGCAGGTTGGGGGCATTTCTACATACCACCCAGCAGGCCCTGGGGGCTCCCTGGGCTGCTGGAGACTGCTGAGTGCAGCTAAGTACCCAGGCCACCCCTGCTTGGCTGCCAGGTATGGCGATCATGCCCCCAACCCCCTGTTACAACATCTGTCAGCTATAGGCATCTGTCTGCCACAAGCAGGCAGCGGAAGTGGGGAAAGGAGGCATCTGTTGTACCATGCATGAGCCTCAGCACCTGGACACCTGTGTCCTTGGGCCATGCCCCCACACTCTATCATGAAGCACTCCATGATGTACACACAGAGCTGACACAGAGCCCAGAAGAACCCCTGTGCTTGGGTGCAGCCCCATGGATCCTGACTTGGCTGTCAAGGTCTGAGTGACCACACCTCATCCCACTGCCTGCCTGTAAGTGACAGATGCCTGTGACTAGCAGATGATACAGCAGTGGCAGGAGGCATGCTCACCCATGCCCAGGAACCCAGTCCAGTTCCATGGGGCTATGCCTAATCATGGAAGTTCTCTTGGGCTCCATGTAAGGTCTGTGTGTACATCATGGGGTGGTTCGTGACAGGATGGGGACATGGGTGCTCAGGTACCAACATGCATGAATGGAAAAACAGATGCTTCCCTTCCCCACTCTCACTGCCTGCGGCTGACAGCTGTCCAGAGGCAGGAAGTGGGGCTGGCTGTGAAAAAAGGTCTGTGCTGGAAAGGGGCTGTGCTGACTCAACTTTATGATAACTCAGGGGCGGAGCCCACTGGGCATTCAGCTGGAGCAGCCAAGCATAGGGCAAGTGCTAGCACACTTCCCGGTGAGAGAGGGCTATCAGGGAGCTGCAAAGAAGCCTGGGATGCCAGCGGACAGAGACCTAACGTGAGCTGACAGGAGAACTGGTACTGAAGTTTAATGTACCAGTCTAACCTAAATCAATTAAGTTTCAGTGCACATTGATCCAGGTCTAGCTTAAACAAGGTTCCGCTATTTTTAGATCAGTCTATGTGCATCAAACTTCTGTTCTGTTATGGGACTAGACCAGTCTCCAATCACTTAGACAGGTAAAAATGTAATGTCTGTAACTGGTCCTTTAACAAAGACAAAAACATCTTTAGTGCTCTTGCTTTCTTTACAACCTTGGATCATTATTTAATATCCCAGATGTGGTAGAATTTTGTTTTGAGTGAAATGGATTTGTGTTAGTGGAGAATTTATATTTCAGTTAAGGACCTTGAGCCTGATCTAAAGCTACAAACTAATGTACTGACATTAACACAGTTAATTAATAATGATTTATATTAGATAAGAATTTGATTTCTTATGCCTTCCTGTATGAGTCTTTAGCCAGTGATCCCAGTAACAGGCACTGGGAGTTGCAATACTGAAGCAGAACTAACAGAGAGATTGAAAAAAAAATCATCATTGCCCTAATCATCACTCAGTTGAATGAAAATTCATGAACACAAACAGCTCTATTCTATCTGCATCCTATTATGCTGTGTATGTAAGTCTTAAAGAAATGTCTTCACTGCAAAATGTGTTAAGAGCAAATTTGAAATCATTTTGTGCCTTTCTGTCACAATCTTAAAACACCAGAAGAGAGAAAATACAACCTGTATATGATTCTCATATAGAAATCAATCATGTCTCTACAGTTGTAATAATTCTTATCTTAAACAGAGACTTAAGAAGCTTCTGCCTTTCAACTTTGAGTCAGTATAGATGTCTGAGCAGAGAAACAGGATGCATTATGCCTCAAAGATGCCATATATATGTTCTAGGAAAGTAGAGTTTGCCCCTGTGTACCATACAGGTTGATGTAGAGAAGGAGAGTCTTCTCCAGTAAAGGACTGCACTTAGGCACTTACCAGTCATGAGAAGGGATCTAATTTATCCTCAACTTGCAGTGCAAGTACATTCAGTCCGACACTATTGGTTGTAACCATCTAAGATTTCTCTGTATATAACTACCTGAGCAGCTATATCTAACTATGAACTTTTCAATCTTCCCATTCTTTCAGGGATGACACTGATAGACCTCAGTCCAACAAGGCTCTTAACTGCATGCTCTTATGCTGAACTGTGGCCAAGAACAAGTGTGAACTCTGACACACAGTGAACAAAGACAAAAAAATCCTTAGTGCTCTTGCTTTCTCTACAACCTGGGATCATTATTTAATCAATTTCCCTTCAGTATGCAAACTAATGTGAGAAATACTGAGCCAGCTTTGTTGCGGACACATTGTTTATTATTTTCACATCAGTTTCCCTTCTGGTCTGGCTTCAGTTTTTACCGCAGAATGTAAAATCCCACTGTTAGAACAGGTGCGGGAGTAACAAAAGGGCCTTGTGCAAACAATATTCTTAAATTAAATCTGCTGGTTTTCATCAAGAAACTACATCTGCTGCATTTTCTGTATGTGTCTTTTTTCTCTGCAAATCAATAAATATTTGCAAACAAATAAATAGTAATAAATATATCAATAGATGGCATATCTCTTTTGCTTATTATATATGTAATAAGTAATCTGAAAATGGTCAGCTGTGTTATATTAAACAAGAGACAAACTTCCATAAGCTCAGTTTTTTCACCTGCATTGTCTATCTGGAACTATTATAGCAGATGTAAGTGATCTTATTCCTTCTAGCATTATTTTATATATACCATTGGAGGCAGCTTAACTTGGATATAATTTATCTAAGCTTGAAAAGCCAAAACAAATGGCTTTGTGTGGTTCATGATACAAAATGCCTCTCTTGCTGGAATATTAGCTTTTCTTGTCTCAGGAAATCTGGGGATAAAAATAAAAGCTTGAGGCAAGGAATTTTTTTTCTATTGTACATTGAAAAGAAAAATAGAAAAAACAATGTGGGACATACCAAGCAATGTCAGAACACAGGCAAGTATGGCTATAAGTGCTCCAGTGCTAAGTCCTGCAGGTAAGATGTATGCCTCTGCATTGCAAGTCTGAGCTATGCCATCTGCATCACAGTCACACACTCTAATGGTGAGGGTATTAGTGCTACTAAGTGAAGGAGAGCCACTGTCCACAATGAATATTGGCAAATAGAAAACAGACTGTTCCTGTCTCCGGAATCCATTTCTCCTCGTTAGCACCGTTGCAGTGTTGTCTAGAGAAAGGAGAAAGACAAGTATGAGATCTATATATTTCTAAAGGAGTAATCCTTTTGGGGTGCTTTTTGTTTGCTTTAAGTTTTATATTATTTCATTTGCTTCTGATTCCTGGGTGATAGGCAGCAATGTGATGTCTCCTAGAGCTCACATACAAACAAACACGTCCATGTGCACTCTCATACTAAAAGCATGAAGGTCTCCATTTACCAGCAAAGTTTATTCTGCAATTGTGGGGGCCTTTAAACTTTTAATCACAATTACAGCACCACCTTCTTGACACAAAATTCATGATGAGGGTATGGTAAAGTAGAAATGAAAGGTTATGTTTTGCTGGTTACTTAAAGTATATGCTTTGATTTAACTATTCAATTCTCATTTTCAAGTTTCAGTTCCATGTTTTGGGAATGTGCACAGATCTACACAATCTTGCAGCTGGAAGGGCTCATTGGATGACCTCCTGAAAATGTACCTAGACAGCTGGCTCGCTAGGCATAACTATCAAAATATGCTTTCCTATCACAAGCACATCTTTTTGCATGCAAGCATTTGGTACATGTCAGGTAAAAGCACATATAATTTTCATCTGCATGCACAAAGACTTACTTATGTGCAATGTATAGGAATCTACACATGCAATGAATGTGCAATACGTATGAATACATATATAAGTATATGCAGTATATATACACTTAAAGCAGGACTTGAAATGTCAATTTGTTTGGATTTGTGTTGTGTCTTCAGTGAACGAGTGTCCCTGGTGGTCTACAGACACATGGCAGTGGAACAAGTCACTTCTTCCAGGTGTATAATTGCATCTAAGAAAATTAAGAAGTTCAATAGCTTCCAATAATGATAAAATAGAAGTATAGCTAAGATATAATTAGCAGCTCACAAGCAATTGAAGGCAAGTTTTGCAAGCTTTAGTAAGCCTGTCAAATAAATATAGCTGTCACAACTGATTAGAAGTGTTTAGTATGGTAGTTCAAATAATGATTTGCTTCCCAATTGGATACAGGAAATGGTTGGGTAGCAGTTTTCCTATTCAGCACACATAACAATTTTAAAGTATTTTTGTTAAAATAAATGTTTTTAAATATAATAAAATAAAACGATGGATAGTTGAATCAATTTTCCTTTGCAACTTTTTGTTCTGATTTTAAAGGTCAAGTAGTTAAGAACAGCTCACCACTGTTTTATTATCCCTAATGTTAAAAAAAAGGCAAAATGAAGACTCTAAAAATAAAAGTGCAGCATTTGGCTCAGTCTTGGAGATACTTATGCTCATGCTTATCTCTTCTTTTGAACTTAACAAGACCACTAATGTGGTAAAATATGTGCTTCAGTGCTCTGCTGAACTGTGCCCTAAGTCTAAATCTCCTAAGAGCTATGCCCAGAAGTGAACGTGCTCAATGCAGATGTGTGAACACTGAGAAGTAGGAACTTATGTCTCTAAGGCAGTGGTGTTCAACCTGTGGCATGGGTGTGGCATGCAGCAGACTGAGGCGGCAACATGCACCACAGTGGCAGATAGCGCAGGGATCAAAAAGCAAAGCATTATCTTAAGCAGGAAGCATAAGGCAGGGAACAGAAAGCCAAGCAGCAGATCAGGTAAGGGAATAGCACATGTAGGGGGTGGGGTAATTTGTGTCATGCCTATCAAAATGGTTGGCCCTCACATCCTTAACGTATCCCTATTTGGTATAAGGCAAAGCTATGCTGAGACACTCTGCACTTCTGCAGCACAAAAGCAGGCTCTCCACGCATGACAAAAAACAACATGACCACTTGAATACAGTGCTACTCAAGAGATGAGGGATGAGTGCACAGTGCTCTTTTAAATCAGTTATTCTAGGTCTGGTTTAGGAGCTTGCATATTTGGATCATTCGAAGGGTGTCAGCTCAATGCTGTCTTGGCTCTGTATAAACTAGGCTTCAGTGTGGTTTATGCACAGTTGTGCATGGATACATAAGAAAATACAATAATTTGTTTCTAAGTGCAGACATCCAACATGTAAGAAGTTAGGTGATACAATAATCTGACTTCCTTCTCTGCTGATTTAGTCATTGCTGAAGGTGATGTCTTCATCTTGGCCACCTTTTTAACTTGTTCTTGACTACATGTTTCAACAGTATGTTGTACCAGGGTCCCCAAGTCCCAGAATCTAATCTCAAAGGCCTATACTTGCTATTACTCATCTATACATTTGAGCTACCAAATCATATTTGACTTTTCTGATACTGCTTGTATGAGGAGACTTAAACATGCCACTAAGTGCTTGCAACTTGAGATAGTAAATTGGAGACAGCTGGGTGAGACAGCTTTATCAGTAGCACAAATTTTCTGACTAGTCAACCAGAAAGAAAAGATATTTAATTTCCTGTTATTTCATTTTTTTCTTGTTTAGGATGAAGGGTAGATCACAGTGTGGATCCAATTCATAAAAATGACCTATCAAATAGGACCTTTTTATCTCAACATATGTTTAATTAACATATTTTACTAAAAAGAGCTACCTCTTTTTTTTTTACTCTGGCTAGTACTATAGAGCATACACAGTAATACAGGAATGAGGAGGAGTCTTGTTTTATTTACTTTAGCCATTAACTAAGTAGACTGATCAGATTCCAGTGCCGTACCAGCTGCAGTAACTACTAAGGACCCTGATTAGGAGTGCGTTCTTGGTATTTTTCACTAATGGAAATGTGATGTCAATGGAAGTTTTCTGCATTGATCTCTGTACAGATCTTTACAGCCCCATGCCACACATGTAAATATTGTGCATAGCCTAAAACACGAGTACTGAGCTTCTACCTTCAAAAACATTCTTCTGTAGCTTACATACTCATTGAAAAGATTTGTTTTTTTCAAAGGAATGCTTGTTTGCCATGTGTTTTAAGGCTCATTTCTCAATGCCCTAAGTTATATTAATAAAACATGAAGCTCAGGACATTTTTCAGCCTCTGCCCCAAGGTAAAATCTAATTTGGAAAAAGACCTATAAATACGGAAAAAAAGGAAAAAGAATTACTTGGAAAAAAATAAGATTTGAAGTCCCTCTGTTTAGCTCAAGGCTTTGAGTGAGTTAAACAACAGTTTCTTTCTCTTGACAGATAATCTATAGATAAAAATTACTCTGGGGGCTGATTGCTCTTTAATTAATGGCCTTACTGCAAGGGACATTCCCCTAGATGATAATCAGGATTACCCATCTCAAAAAATAAGGTGCCAGACAGAATGTTATCTCATAGGTTTCCCTACTACATCTGTATTCCTACCTTTGTTATCTTGCAGTGTAAAATTGTGGTTATTTGCTGCCTCTGCTGTCAAACTGAAGTAGAACTGGTGGCCGTTCGGTGGGTCATCTTTATCAATAGCACTGATTTTCTGGATAACCTGAAAACAATGTAAATTTCAAATTATATTTAGATTTATATTTGATAATATCAATCATACAAGTATATTTAATCACATAGTCTGTATACAATATTGTAAGGTCATGTGATAAAATGTTTTTGTCAGGTGGTTTTGATCACTTGACTCATATTCTCCTCACTCTTGTTTTCCTATTTGAAAATTTAAGTAACTTCAGAGATCATTAAAAACATGCAATATCCTCATATCTTCCCCAATGCCAAAGTGCACTTGTTCAAGTCATTTCTCTATGTCAAATTTTCAATTCTTAATGAGATAACCAATGATGGAATTGAGATCTGGTATTTCACTATGCATCAAGACTAAGAATACAAGCAAAACATTATTGGAAAGAGAATATCTTGTGAATGAAAATAACTGTTGGTGTAGTGTGGTACTCACTGGGTATATATCTACATTTGTGCTTTACTGCAGAGTTGATTAATTAGCTCTGCAGTAAAACATAACAATCTACACATGTGCTCGTATTATGAGCAGGAAACTAATTAATTCCACCACCGAATAGTACTGTCAGGGAAGTACTACCGTGCAGTAATTACATGCACTGAAATGCAAGTATGGACAGTGACAGGGGCAGGCTGGGGCACAAGGGTGCTAAAGTGCAGGGGCAGGGTGGGGGAAGGGATGATGGCCTGCTGCCTAGCCCCACACTTTAGCATCCTTGTACCCCCACCAGCCCCGCCACAGCCTGACACTACCACACAGAGCCTGGAGCTGACCCCCCGGACCCCTGCCAGCCTGGGGCTACTCCACCCTGGCTCAAACTGCTGTGGTGTTGGGCACACATGTAGACACTGTGCCCAGGAGCAGCTGACTCCAGTGCAAACTGTGCTGGAGTTTATTTTGTCACCTTAATAGCACATGTAGATGCACCAGTTATTTGTGGGTCCAACTGATGTCACACTTTATCTACAAACTGCAAATGCAAACACAAAGAACACATCTTTAGTTCACTTGGATTCAAGGCAGAACTGGGTGCATCTACACATGTAGTTTAAGGGTGTTTGGATCTGAAAGCTTGCAAAGAAAGACATTTCTTTGCTATTATTTAGTTAGTCTAATAAAATATATCACCTCTAACCCAAGAGCTTTGTTTGTCTCTATTTTTAGACCAACACGGCTACAATATATTTCCCCGAAACATGGAAGATATTGTATTTAGCCATTTGGAAATGTAAACTTCATTGCTAATCAAAAAAGAAGAAATTTTCCCCTCTTTGCCAGACATCAGAAACCTCCAGGGAAGAAGCCTGCATAATCTGCATATTACAGAGCAACTGTCTCACAAAAGGACTCTGAAGAACCCTGGAGAAAAAAAAAAAACTTCTACCCTATACCTCCCCTGTGCAAAATAAAGTTTCTTTTCTACCTGGGAAAACTATTACCATCTTCAAATTGTCCTCAGCCTGACAAAGGGTGTTTGGATCTGAAACCTTGCAAAGAACGAAAAATGTTTTGCCAATATTTGATTGGTTTAATAAAAGATAATGCCTCTAACCAAGATCTTTGTTTGTAACAAAAACGATGCTGTTTAGCTAATGCACATTAAACTAGGCTAATCAGGATTTTTCTAGTACCTCACAATTGTACTGGAAAAATGGAACTTCACAATGATACGTGCTTTGTTCTGGGGGTGGGGGGGAATGGCGCTTTAGAGTAGCTGTAAGAACCGCTCTAATTAAAGTGCTATCTCATATATCACCATCCTAACATTTAAAAATGGCAGTGGGGGCATTAAAAAATGGCGGCAGGGCATTTAAAAATGGTGGTAGGGGCTGATATGCGAGACACAGGAAGCCCGGCGGGCTTTAAACTAGGCTCATCAGGGGGAGGGGAAGATGAGGGCAGGGGAAGCCATGGACCACCAAACCATGTGGCACCCACAAGGACAGCCCAGCCTGAAGAAGGAGAACATCAGGAACCTGCAATCCATGGGGCGGCCAGCAGTACAGCACAGGTAAGCAATAAGCAGGTAAGCAATAAGGGGCCCTTTGGGAATCGGAGCTAGGGGGCAAAAAAGGCACCAGTCACAGGGCTCAAGTGCCTATATACTAATGCTAGGAGCATGGGGAACAAGCAGGATGAACTAGCACTCCTGCTTGCAGAAAACACCTACGACTTAGTAGGGCTAACTGAAACCTGGTGGGATTCTTCCCACTACTGGGCGGTACATATTGAGGGTTATAGGCTGTACAGAAAGGACAGGGTGGGGAAGAAAGGGGGAGGGGTTGCGCTCTGTCAATGAGCAATATACTTTGAGCCTCATCAAGATGGAATCGAAGGAGGAGAAAGTAGAAGGATTGTGGGTTAAGTTACATGGGGGGCAAGGAGAAAGGGATTTGGTGGTAGGGGTCTGCTACAGACCCCCACACCAAGGGGAAGAACTAGATTTGAGGCTCCTGAGGCAGCTCCCAGAGACCATAAAAACTAAGGAGGCGGTAGTCATGGGGGACTTAAACTACCCAGACATCAGCTGGGAGACAGACAGAAAAGTCCCACCATTCACGCACGTTCCTATCCTGCATACAGGACCTCCACCTGACACAGGAGGTACACGGTCCCACTAGGGGGAATGCCTTACTGGACTTGGTACTGGCCATGGGGGATGATATGGTAGGGGACCTACAGATTGGTAGTCACCTGGGGGACAGTGATCACCAAATAATAGAATTCATCATAAGATGTCGAGTGGGTAAGGTAATTAGTAGGGTGAAAGCGCTAGACTTTAGGAAAGCTGATTTCAATGAACTCAGGTGATTAGTCAAGGACACACTGCAGAGTAGGAGTTTTGAAGAGATGGGAGCCCAGGAAGCGTGGCTGTACCTTAAGGAAATGATCCTTCGGGCACAGAGGGAGATGATCTCAATGCGAGGAAAAAGAGGGAAAGGGACCAGGAGGCTTCCTTGGCTGACCAGAGAAATCCAGGGCAGCCTGCGGACTAAAAGGGGAGCATATGAAACGTGGAAACGGGGAGAGACTACCAAAGAGGAGTATACCTCCTCTGCTCGCACGTGTAGGGAGGCAGTTAGACGGGCCAAAGCTACCATGGAGCTGAGGATGGCATCGCAAGTAAAGGATAACAAAAAATTGTTTTTTAGATATATAGGGAGCAAAAGGAAGGCCCAGGGTGGAATAGGACCCCTACTAAATGGGCAGAAGCAATTGGTGACGGACAGGGGGGACAAGGTTGAACTCCTCAATGAGTTCTTTGCCTCTGTGTTCCTAAGTGAGGGGCAGGACAAGGCTCTCACTGGGATTGTATAGAGGCAGCAGCAGGACACCAGACTACCAAGCGTAGACCCTGAGATGGTGCAGGGTCACTTGGAGGAACTGGATGCCTTTAAGTCGGCAGGCCCGGATGAGCTCCATCCGAGGGTACTGAAGGCACTGGCGGACATCATTGTGCAACCACTGGTGGTAATATTTGAGCAGTCGTGGCGCATGAGCCAGGTCCCGGAGGACTCGAAAAGGGCCAATGTGGTTCCCATTTTCAAGAAGGGGAGGAAGGAGGACCCAGGCAACTATAGGCCAGTCAGTCTCACCTCCATCCTAGGCAACGTCTTTGAAAAAATTATCAAGGCTCACATTTGCGAGAGCCCGGCAGGACAAATTATGCTGAGGGGAAACCAGCACGGGTTCGTAGCAGGTAGATCATGCCTGACTAATCTAGTCTCTTTTTATGACCAGGTTACAAAATGCCTGGACGCAGGAGTAGGGGTTGATGTCGTATACTTAGACTTCAGGAAGGCCTTCAATACGATATCCCACCCCATACTGGTAAACAAGTTAAGAGGCTGTGACTTGGATGACTACACAGTCTGGTGGGTGGCGAATTGGCTAGATGGTCACACCCAGAGAGTAGTAGTGGATGGGTTGGTATCGACCTGGAAGGGTGTGGGCAGTGGGGTCCCGCGGGGCTCAGTCCTTGGACCGACACTCTTCAATATCTTCATCAGTGACTTGGAGAAGGGAGTGAAGTGTACTCTGTCCAAGTTTGCAGATGACACAAAACTGTGGGGAGAAGTGGACACGCCGGAGGGCAGGGAACAACTACAAGCAGACCTGCAAAGGTTGGACAAGTGGGCAGAAAACAGCAGAATGCAATTCAACAAGGAGAAATGCAAAGTGCTGCACCTAGGGAGGAAAAATGTCCAGCATACCTACTGCCTAGGAAATGACCTGCTTGGTGGAACGGAAGTGGAAAGGGATCTTGGAGTCCTAGTGGACTCCAAGATGAACATGAGTGGGCAGTGTGACGAAGCCATCAGAAAAGCTAATGGCACTTTATCGTGCATCAGCAGATGAATGACGAACAGATCGAAGGAGGTGATACTTCTCCTCTATCGGGCGCTGGTCAGACCGCAGTTGGAATACTGTATGCAGTTTTGGGTGCCAGACTTCAAGAGGGATGTGGATAACCTGGAGAGGGTCCAGAGAAGGGCCACTCGTATGGTTAAGGGCTTGCAGGCCAAGCCCTATGAGGAGAGACTGGGGCACCTGGACCTCTTCAGCCTCCGCAAGAGAAGGTTGAGAGGTGACCTTGTGGCTGCCTATAAGTTCATCACAGGGGCAAAGAAGGGAATTGGTGAGGTTTTATTTACCAAGGTGCCCCCGGGGGATACACAAAATAATGGCCACAAGCTAGCAGAGAGCAGATTTAGACTAGACATTAGGAAGATCTTCTTCACAGTTAGAGTGGCCAATGTCTGGAACGGGCTCCCAAGAAAGGTGGTGCTCTCCCCTACCCTGGGGTTCTTCAAGAGGAGGCTGGATATGCATCTAGCTGGGGTCATCTAGACCCAGCTCTCTTTCCTGCCTATGCAGGGGGTCGAACTCGAAGATCTATTGAGGTCCCTTCCGACCCTAGCATCTATGAATCTATGAAGCTTCTGGAGTGCACCAGTTGTAACACTCTAGCATACTTCATTAATCAAAAGGAATTCCAGAGCATCAGGGCAGCCTTGCTACACATGTATAGGCACCCATAGGTACTAAATTTAATGTGCATTACCTAAAGTGCATTAATGAATGTAGAGATATGCCCACTGCATATTAATCTGATATTAATATCATTTTTTAAAACTTTAAAAATATTTTTATTTCTGAAAAAAAATCTGAAATATTATTCTAAACTATACCAAATAAAATAAGCTAATTTATTTCTTATTTATAATTTGGATGTGTAATGGTTATATGTATCTAAAGACCAACAGCAATGGTTAAAGCAGAAACAACATTAAGCGTTTTATCCAGTCCAACTCTATTCTGTGTTCAATGGTCCTGTTATTCAGTTTCTTAGTTGCCTTTCAGCACAAGCTGTTAATCATGTTCATCACACTATCTGTTGCTGTTTTAAACCTTGCTGTTTGAAGAAGTAGATCAGTGATTTCTGCCATGAAAGGGGCGAAAGGGTGAGACTTGGGAGCAAGCACTGAGGTAGGAGTTCAGTAGTGCCATGGGAACACATCAGATTTGTGAATTTCATGAGTGAAAACTGCAGCAGTTCCCTGGTGGGAAAGTGCAAGGAGTTAAGGGATGCTTTATGTTCTTTTATCAAGTAACGGGAAGATAATTTTGTATGACAAATTTTCAGAGAAACTAGGTGCATCTACATGTGCCCCTGCCTCACATTGGTACAGTACCCACCAGTACTACACAGTCCCAGCAGTGCCTGGTTATTTTTAAATGCTACGTCGCCGTAGCGATGAGCTACGGTGATGTTGTTCATCACTACAGCGATGTAGCACTCGTGTCACAGTTTGTGCCTACCGATGCTACGTCACTGTATTGACAAGCTACGTCACCGTAGCTCATTGCTAAGGTAACGTAATGTCTTATGTAGACATGCCCACTGAAGAAAAATGCTGATGTCAATAGAAACAAAGGGAGTCAGGACCTCCAAAAAGTCAGTCTTGTGAGGGCAAAGCCACATCATTTCTTTTACAGGAATAATTTACATGAGATAAAGTAATCCAAAACCATTTTTTTCTCAACCCATCTGAAGACACAACAGCCAGTTAGTAGTTTTAGGGATAATAAAAGATTTTTAATTCCAGGAAGTATGGAATATTCTAATCCTAGTGAAATAACTGATAATTATGCTTGCCTATCACTTGTACCATTTCCAGGCATTCATGACATAATGTTTAATTTGCCCATGTAAAGAAACCTGTAGACATTAGTAATCTTATGTTACTTTTCATCTCTAATTTGTACTTCCACTTTTTGCAACGAGTATGCTAGAGATCTTAGAATATAATCATCTCATTGCAGAAAAAAGTGATACTATGATGTGTAGCAGAAACAAATATTCAACAAAAAAACTATCTTAAAGTTTTCAAGCTTTTAAAAGAAATTACTGCAAAGCTGATATGAATAAACACTAGAAATATCAATCAGCACCTGGCCAGGTTGAGCGTTTTCACAGACAGTGGTCTCATACTCCATGGCAAACTCAGGAGCATTGTCATTAATGTCAAGGATAGTGATAGCCACATAACCTCTTCCAATCTGTGCTGGATTCTCTGTTCAGAAAAACAAACAAGCAGAGCTCATTACAGGTCATTTTTTTTTGGTCAATGCACTTTGTATTTGCATTTTCCCTTTGCACAAAGTAATCAAAACCAATTACAATAGAAACACAATGAGAAATAAATCCAGGCTAAATTTCTGTCCCTGATCAAAACAATGAGAATTCTGCTATAAATTCACTGACAGTTTTGCTTTATTTAGGCCAAAGTTGTAGTACCATAGCAGCAAAACATAGCTGAAGGGATGAGAATGAGTAATATAATACTACTGCCCGTGGATTCACATCAGAACAGCAAAACACTATTCACCTTGGATAGATTATGGTAAGAATGGGTAAAATATAAGTTTATTCAATTAATTCTCCTCAGGAAATGATGCTGTTCAGACTCCTAGGGAACCATGACAGACCCCAAGAATAAAGCATCTGTCTACCTAATTCAGTGGTTTACAACCTCTTGTAGACTCAAGGCACTCCTCATCATACTCAAGAGACCCTTAAAAATGTCAGCTCTTAGTTTTCCTTCATTTTTGGACTACAGAAAAATAATAGAGCAATTCTTCTGTTGCAAAGAACTCAGAAAAATTACAGCAGGTCAGACTGTGTTCAGCACTATGAATTCCTATTTGAAATCTCTGGGTTTATCTTGTGAAGTATGTATATATGTTTGCACACCCAACAATGCTAATGGCACCCTGCAGCACCTTTAAAAGAAAGAGTACCCTGGGGTATGTTAAGCAGTCCTGCAGGGTGCCGTGGTTATGAATCACTGACAATGAATCTCAAAGGTACAGTGGAACCCACTAGAGCAGAGATGTGCAAGATGTAATACTCTTGTAGTTAAGACACACAAAAAAATTTAGGATCCTCTCACATAAACATGGTGCGATTCCTCGCAGACCTGAATTACATCCCCAAACTGTAGCAATCACGGATTGTTGCAATGCTGACTATCTTCACCCGCTTTAGCATATTCACTGGTAAGGCAGTTTTGTACAGTTTAGATCTTTTTACAGGTGTTAAACCAGAAAAATTGTTAATTTGCTGAGAAAGGGGCATTACAGAGTTACCATAAACCTGCTGAGGGGATAAAATACTTGACTGCAATGAGATTAGGGGTCAAGATCAGCATTAAATCCTATATAGCTGAAATTTGGTGGCATAAGCAGACAGGCCTACAATATGTAATACAGCTATTTTGATATAAATATCAGTTTTTAGGCTGGCTTAAGAATGAGTGAGATTCCATTATTTGCTACAGAAAGTTACAACTTAAAATGATATTTGTGATGAAGCTGAGTAGATAAAACAATGGCATAGAACTGGATATTTCTGTATGTTTTTCAAGGGAATTTTTGCTTTCTATTGTTACCTAGGTTTTCAGATTCTGAGACGTGAGAGTCACTCCATTAATAATAATTTTAATTAATTATAATGTAAAATAAAAGTAGACTCCAAGGTGCAGACTTTTCATTCACAGGTGATAAGGAAAATGTAAGCAATCTTCCCAGTCTCTGATGAGCCAGGGACCAACAGGGCTCCAACCATAAATTCAAACATCTTGAGGATTTTACAAGGCACTTTTGCCTCTTTTGCAATCATTGGTTTCATTGTAGAGTGTTTTGGGGTTGTTTTTTTTTGCCTGCTGGGCCAAAAACCTGGCCCTGAGAGTAAAAGATAAATTTATAGGTATATTAAGTCACAAATGTTATCTTTCAGGTTGAACATAAAATGAATATCACTGAAACCAGTATGCAACAGTTTCTTAAAATAGCAAGTCAAAGAACTGAGAAAAGATGTATTCCCATAAATCAGCATAGTAGCAATAAGGAGTGACAATTGAATCGGGAAATTCTTTACTATCACATCTATATTCTGAATGCAATAGCAGAAATGTATCACTCTCAAAAAATGTAGTTGCTGTAGAAAATGCTTTACTTCTGCAACATTTAAATGACATTTTCAAACATTTAACTAGTACATGAACTTAGGAAGCCTGATTCTTCAGTGTTTTGTATCTTACAGAGTCACTTACATCTGTAAAAAGTGAATATATAAGTATGGTACAAAACAGTACTCAAATGTTAGGGGCATGAACCAGGAAGATATTCCCTTCTCCAAACTTGTTAAAACTTTCAGAAACAACCAGTAGTTGCCATCTGTCAGTGGTGTCATGATACCACCCAAAGCTGTGTCATGCCCTCCATAGCCCCATACCATTTTTCAACACTAAACTCCTTAATTTGGCTCTCCTTCCAAATGTAACGCTTTTCACACCTTTTATACTGACTTTTCAGAAGCTTACATAACTACACAAGACACAAGCCAAAGAGAGAGTTAGTCCTTTTACATATATGCTTTATTTATAACAAATCCCCACTTGATTATCTCTAGGAAGGCCAGTCAATTAATTGTCAATGCAGATGACCAGTTCTTATACTTAAATCTGATGCTTTATGCTCATATTGTTTATAAAACTTTAAATTGTAACTTACGACTCTCCATAGCCAAGACAGTGATGTTATGAACAGCATTAGTTTCTCTATCCAAAGACTTGGCAGTTGTAATGACTCCACTGTTGGCATCGATATTGAAATATCTCTCCAGGTCAGTGTTTCGATCTATTGAGTACCTAGGTGAAAGATGAAAGAAAACTTTTGATTTATGTTCAATTACAGTTTTTAAAAACATTTCATTGATTTCTCATTAGAGAGAAAGAACTTTGGTTGTTCCCTCCTTTGGGGTTTTTCTTTTCTTTTTTTTTATTAGTCAAGTTTCTCTAAGGTGTACAGAGAAAAAAATGCATGTTTAGCCTCTTAAAATTATCAAATAAACTGTGTTGAGAGTAGCTGGTTTTGTTCCTACATTTCTTTCTCATTAGAGAGAAAGAACTTTGGTTGTTCCCTCCTTTGGGGTTTTTCTTTTCTTTTTTTTTATTAGTCAAGTTTCTCTAAGGTGTACAGAGAAAAAAATGCATGTTTAGCCTCTTAAAATTATCAAATAAACTGTGTTGAGAGTAGCTGGTTTTGTTCCTACATTTCATACTGCCCTCTTAAGTAAAATTACATGTATTTCCCTTTCCTTTCTTCTCCTTACTTTTTGCCTTAAGGCACCTATCCATTTATTCATGGAGTAGTACGGTTCTGCACCCAACCCAATGTGAAACAAAGTTGGAAGCCTGCCATATGGTTGAATCTATTTCATGCAGTTCCCAGCAGACCTGGCACAGAACTTGCTATTGCTAGAGAATGGCCCCTGTATTACCCTATGCTACAGGAGATGGCATAAGAAATTTAGAATAGGTCAGGGGATTACATGTCACCACTGTCAGCTCCCCATGCTTTCCTGTCATAAGATAAACACAGGTTCACATCATTGGCCCATAGCTGTTACCTCCAAACTGCCTTTACAATGAAGGAATCTGTTTATTAGAATAGAAAACAATAAGAAGGAAGATCCATGGGTTTATTGAGAAGAAGGGAAAGGGATTTAGGTATCTTTGGATTTACTAATGATACCTTCTTGACAAATGATTAAATAATATGCCAGATTCTGCCACTTTTACTTCTACAGATTAAGCAGTTGCCTACCCTTTAGTGTATTTAGTACTCAACCTCAATAAGTCTCAATTCCTTGATAACCATTTATTTCCTTGCCACATCCTCTATTTTTGTTGAGTTTGAGGTTTTAGAAATGTCTGGGCTTATAAGTGCAACATTTCCTGAATTTCAACAATTCAGATATTTAATCAATATCAATGTTATCTAGTTTTTCTTATTTGAACACATAAGGCATGTCCAGAGGAGTGTGTATGTGCAGGGGTGCACGTTTCCCGTGGCACAAAAAGCAGCAACACATATTCATGCTGCTGCTTTTTGTCCCAAGGCATGCCTGTGCACAAGTACTCCAAAGCGCAACAAATTGGTTAGATGGGGTAGGAGAGGCTGGGGTCAGCACCTGGGCTGGCCCTAGCAGCCTTACCTGGGGATCTGGGGGCCTTCCAGGGCACCAGTGCCAATCTGGCCACTCAGAGCCTGGTCAGCAGGCAGAGTACAGCTCTGAACATCCAGGCTCTGTTGCTGCCATGTGAGCCATGCCATTTTTTATTTTTTTTTCTGCAGCTTTTTTTGACACCGGAATCTCCTGGTGTCAAATTTTGCCACCATGCTACAAATTAGCAGTGCGGCAAATGGGTGAATGTGTGCCATGTGCAGTTTGCAGCACCTCAAACATCTCTGAGGCACTGCAAATTGCATGTGTGCACTCATCTGGACATACCCATAGTGTTAAAATAAACTCTAAATTCCCTAAGGAAATCTAGAAAAGCTAGGTATGCCTTTTTAATGCACTCCTAATCCCAGATGAGTTTGGTCTCTGATGCAAAATAGAAAAGATTCAGGATGGCTATAAATTGCTTTACCTGCCAGTAGCCCTCACAATGATTATGGCAGGAGGGACTGCAAGGAGCTAGACACACCTTTGGTATTTCCTCCAATTACCCAGTCTGGTTCCTCTATAATTTTTTAATGTCCCTCAATAATGGAGATCTGCGAAGTGCCAATTAACTAGTTTTTAAGGCTGCTTTGTGATACTGGGGTATGGTGCAAAAGACCATAGTGCCAAGAACCTGGCCCTTACCTTTATTCAGGGAACAGGACAATGTTCAGGACTGAATGTGTGCATAAAATTGGAACTAACACTACCCCATGCAGTTGTTAAAACTAGTTTTCACATGCCAGATGCTAACATCTGTGCCAGAACACAGTGCCATGGCAAAAAGGGAATTCAGTGAAGACAAATTTCACAAGTAAACGCATGCCAACCTATCCATCTAATAGCTGTTCATAATGACAGGGAGCAGCTATTTTGAACCTGTTGTTAATATATATTGAAATACAGAGAGAATATGTACATCACCTCTTTAAGCGAGATGCGTGTATTTTATAACTTAAGGTTGCTGCATTATAAATTGTGGAACTATGAGACACTAAAATATACTTGTAATAAATTAAATTAAAATTAGATATAACCTGAAAAGGTGAAGTACTTAATTAGAATTATCTCTATGCAGTTTCCTTCCATTTGTGAATAATTATAACAGTAATAATACTTGATAATAACTTTCAGTTGAAAAATAATGCCCTTTTGCAATGGATCTCTGTGTACTCAGTATTTCTGAGATACTCTGTAAAACTTTCCTTTATACCCTCCATGTCTACTATTAGCACCTTGCCTTAGAATGTTACCTACCTATATTTTAACTTCTGTGACAATGTTTGACCTCTGACTCTTTCTCCTCATTAAAAACCTGAGCATAAAATTCACATTCTATATGTGGCTTCCTATACTTGGAGCCTAAGCACTATATTATGATAGAATGGCAGATTTTTAACACATACACCCATGGAGAAAGGGGAAGCCTGAGACAGATTTTTCATTCCCTCCCCTGCAGGAGGGACATATGGCCACATCTTTTCCTGTGGTGATTGAAGATATTTGTCCCTAGTGGGACCAGTATAATCTGCAAAGCCAATGTACTTCAGCTATCCTTTCCTCTCCATTTAGAAAAATCATAATATTTATCTTTATCATCCTGTTGGGCCTTTTCCAGCCACATAAAACCAGATATATTTCCTGACCCTGTCCACTTCTTTGTTACCTGGGGAGTTCATAGTCATATAGGAACATACTTAAGACTGTCCATGGACTGTCAACTCCAAGTTTCAGACTTATAATATTCAAAGAGCTGTGTAAAAATTAATCATTTATTATTTTTGTGAGGCTTACATATAAGGTTTTTCTTGGTTAGTCTTTCTAAGGGTACTGGGAATTTCAAATGACTCAAGTTGAAAACCCTATGCTCCTAAACTGTTTGGAAATTACACATCTTATATTTACAATCATAATGTTATAATCAGATATATTTTTGCCTAGTAATTATACAAAAGGTGAAATGTGTATGTACATTACATAATTAATAATTATATTGTTGCAGCAGCCAAACGATAAAGCTGAAATTGTGCACACAATCAAGTGCACATCCTTCAAGCAAGTAACTATAATGGCATAATTTGCTAAGCAAATTTAGCAGTTTGAAATGTTTATGGATAGAAATTTTACAACATACACATCCACAGTGCATTCAGGATATGCATCACTTCTCTTTTGTACATAGGTTGTTTGTAATAGATTCAGCAAAATTGATTTAATTGGGACATAAGCTACAGTTTGTAGATAATAATGGATTCTTCCCAAACTCCACAGAATACTGACCAGGGACAATCAGGTGATTTTTGGTTTGGAATCCTGAAAATAACCCTTCTAATTTTGAGAGAGAGGGGAAGTGAAATAATTTAATCAGTGCTACAAGAACAGAATTCAAAAGTCCAAATAAGACTACTTTTAGAACAGCACAGGCTCATGCTGAGAGTGAAAAGGCCAACTATTTCCTCCTAGTGTAAATGAATAAATCCTGCAATAACATGAACAGCCTTAAATCAAAGGGCAAACAAGCAACCAAACTTTAGAAATACCTGACAGGACTGTTTGAGGCATCTGGGTCATGGGCTGCTACTGTTCCAATGATGGTGCCAACCTTTGCTGCTTCAGACACCACCATGGAATATAATCTTGAGGTAAAAACTGGGGGCTCATCCACATCCTCTACAATTATCTTCACCGTTGTCATATCACTGAAAGGTCCCAGGCTTAGAAACCGAGTGTCAACGTGCATATTTGCTGCTTCTATCCTCAGGGTATAGCTTGTCTTTGCTTCAAAATCCAGCTCCTATAAAGAGAAAGTTATTTGGAAATTTAATTAAAAATTAAATAGCTCAGAAAAAAATGTTTCACTTACAACTGCCAGTGAGTATATAAAGAACTCTAGCACTAGTATCCAGGGAGCATTTTTGACTGACATCACAGCATACGCTAATTTTTAGCTTTCTCAGAATGTTATTTTCAGTATCTTTCTTAGTCCAATCCATAATACTTTAATTGATTTTAAAGCAGGCTTTTAAGGCAGGCAATAAGATACTAAATGTATTTTGTTATATGTGCATTCATTTAATACATAAAATGTGCAAATGTCAAGTGAAATGGGAAAAATTGCAGAGAAGTAATGTGCTGCTTAACCAAAATGGGGCAAGAGGATACAGTGAGAAGCAAATGTGTAAGCACAATGACGTAATGCATACTTTTTAGAATAAATAAAGCACACTATCTTGTATGAATGGGAATTTCAAGAGTATTCAGCATGACCTAACTCTGCTCCAATTGAAGTCAATGGGTGTTTTGTCCAAATTTCATCAATTTTACTTAATGTGAATAAACCTAAAGAAACAAAAATGCCCCTATTATGTTAAAAAAGAACTTAACTTCTGTAAAATTCATGTTGAAGTACACTACTTCCTTGATTATGGATATGCAAATGTTTAAAATTAGAAATGTTTTGTTGAATCAGGGATAAAACCCAAGTTTTAACTTCCAGATAGTTATTCTGAGCACTGCTAGCATTGGCATAAAACCAGTTCTTTTGATCTTATTTTGAAATATAACTGGACTCTTTTTCTATTTTTATTATAGAAAAAAGTACAGTTATTCTGTATCACAACCTCTGTTTGAATTCACAATGGTATAAGGCGCACAAAACATCCAGGAGCTACAAAGTAATTGTAAGCATGGCTCCTGTGTAGTGTAGGACACTGTGGGTAATATTTTGTATGGTGATAAGATAACTGAAAGCTATTATGGAAATAGGGCAATAAAGCAATTGATATCATATGCTGAGCATCAGGGTTACAAAGAGAACAACAAGCCTGCAAAAGCACAAAAATTCTTCTCATTTCCTAATACAAGTGCCATACAACTGAAGGAAATTTAATTCTGAAGGCAGTCATGGAGAGGATGGAGGAAGGGGTTTGTTGAGAATAAATATATTACGTGTTTTGTGTACTCTGAGGCAAACTGGACAAAAATTCCGCAGGCAGGGCTCTGGATTTTCAGCACTCTCATATGGCAGACAAGAAACTCTATGGTAGCTTTATGTAAATTAGAATATAAATATTTTTAAAGCTAGATTTAAAAGTGAATAATCCCATTAATAGGACAGCACCCATTTAATATATGGGCACATTGCTTTCAGTTGGATGTGTCCTGTCCCTATTTTTCATGTTTTAATATGATGCAGCTGTCCATAACTAAACTGCCACATAACCAAATTATATAAAGGTATAGGTACCATAGAGGTACAGCTCAGGCAGGTAGGTGGGGGACAGTGGCAATTATGGATTTAAAAATAAACAAAGAACCTAGATGTTTCTGCTAAAATGACCACAAGCAAAGCAGTTAACATTGTGTATATTTAAATGATTATTGGGTGAATCTATATGAGACACTTACTGTGGAGTTGCCTAATCAGTTCTGCAGTAAAATGTTACCATGTACACAAGCAGTGCTATTAGGCCAGAGTAAACTAATTAACTTCATTGTAGGATAGTACTGCCCAACACAACTACTGTTTTACAGCAGTTATTTATTCCACCACAGTGCATAAGGAAAAGAAGTTCAGAAGGAAGTCTGTTTTAATGAAAAATGTACCCACAAATAAATGCTATAAAGTATAATTCAAACCAGGACATGTCATGTAAAAAAAAAAAGTCTGATTCTAATACTAACTTGTACAAGTATTAATGCCACTATGTTGAGAATAAGGATGATTTAAATTAGAACTTGTTAATGACTTCAAAGGCCTCAGATTTGCCAATCAACAATTTTCACTTGTAACAATTTGCAATGTACCTTTTTCCATTTTCTTCTGCTTACGGCAGAGATGGACATCCTGTGTTTTGACAGTAATATACAATATAGAATAATACAGAAGTACTCCAGGATTTAATGCTAAACAGTAAATGGTAAGTAAAATACATATTCATAAAAAGGGAGGTACTTCATTATACTTGATTACTTAGCCACAAAGTAGATATTATTTATATATGTTCTACAAGCCTGTTTATGAGGGTAATGTGGTCATACGACATTCAATGCTAATAACAATTACTTTGGGATCCTTGCTAATCAAATACTCTATAATTTAAAAATATCTATGTTTTTGGCAACATACATTACACTTCTGTTCCAATCTGTCCCAAAATTAATAACACATTTTAAAGAAAATTCTGCTCATAAATTTTTCTTGTGGATTGTGAATCCTGCAAGGCACTATGCATCTCTAAGATGCTGGAGACTTTCATCTAAAAAAAATCAGTGGGACCAAAGGCCACTAAGCATCTTCCATTGAATGTTCAACCTAAAAGTTGAACAGAAGAAAGGCATTTGCCTCCTTAAAAAAAATAATTTGTTTCTACTTGGAATGAGTCAAGAATTCATATTTTCTCCCCCCCCCCCCCCCTTGGAAGGAAAACTTGTAGAAGAAATCATTTGAAGGAAACTAAAATAAATAAAAAAATAATCTTGATGCTTAGCAGCTAGTTCCATGACTGTGTCCCTTGGCAGCTTTGTCCTTGGGCTGACCAACAGATGACATTCCATGAAATAAGGAAAGTTCCTGCCCAGAAGTTTCAATAGAACTCATGTTCTGGAATGCTTTGGATGTGTATAATAATCAGTTGTTCCCCTGGAAAATTGTAAATCAATTATATTCATCACCTTTCAAGAGCAAGCCCATATTAAAAAAACATAGTAAACAAACATTTTAAAAAATATAAAAATAAAATAAATACAATAATAATTGTTAGCTTTGAATACATTTGTGGAAGAGAAATGTTGAGACTAGAAGACAACTAATGCCTGTCTAGAATTGTAGTTCTTCATGATGCCAACCTTTCCAGGGTCCTGCCAGCTTCTGACACTTGACCCACAGCTCAAAAAGAAAAAAAAAATTAAAATATTTAAAAATGTACATTATTGCAATTTTAATATAAAATATTTAAACTTGTGCATTTTAAACACAACCTAAATCCATGCTTAAAGCGATTGTATGGAAGCCAGATTTCCATGGACTTACATTAGACCATTACAACATAAAGATGGGATACCTCACATTATTTAAGTTAAATATGACGGGCTTAAGTACTTTGCCAAATAAGGACCCAGACCTCTGAAGAAGGCAACAGATTAAATAGTAGCTTTATAGGAAAAAATTAATCATGAAATGTTCCAAATTCAGAACATACTCATACCACAATCTGTGTTGTTGATCTGGTGTATCCTGCCTACTTTAGAAGAAAGCACCTTGAAATAGTATATTTTCAACATAACAATATAACAGAAATAAACAGGTCTACATTTTTAATCACTTTATTATTAAACGTGTATAAAATTACAGAAATACCAGACTCTGATTAAAAATTATTTGTGAGATGAACATGTTACATTGATTAAATGTTGGGGGGCACTCTTCAAAACCATTACTACTTGATTCTTTTATTAAAGTATAATCAAATGGCCTTGGCAGGAAAAACAATGTGAACAATGAGCCAATGGCATTCATATATTTAAAAAAACCAGCAATTTCTCAACAACTGAAGAAATACAATTGGTGATTGCATAGATAGTAAAACGGTGATCAGAAAACTATGGGAACAGCTTTTCAAATTCACTGTCTAAATTTATCCACAATAGGGATAAAACATTTGTTTTACCATATGCATTTCCACCCAGACTTCAATGAACATTCTCACAATAGAAAGTCTTTTGTTTTAAGTATTTGGTGGAGCTTTGGTTTGGAGCTTTCACAATCCTCCCAGTTAACCTTGGATAAATCACTTAATTTCTCTGTTCTCAATTTCCCATCTGTCCAATGATTGCTATTATGTGGGGAGATTTCTGTTGTTTGTCTGGTCTAGTTAGACTCGAGCAGAGACATCCTTTTATTATCTTGGTGTCACTATTCAATGCTGGCCTTATACCTAATACTAGAAGTACTACTACTGACTCTTTCAGAACTAAGACAGAACAAAACACCTGGACACAGGAGTAGGGGTTGACGTCGTTTACTAGTCAACCCCTACTCCTGACTTCAGAAAGGCCTTCGATACAGTATCCCACACCATACTGGTGAACAAGTTAAGAGGCTGTGACTTGGATGACTGCACGGTCTGGTGGGTGGCGAATTGGCTAGAGGGTCGTACCCAGAGAGTTGTAGTGGATGGGTCAGTATCGACCTAGAAGGGTGTGGGCAGTGGGGTCCCGCAGGGCTCGGTCCTTGGACCGATACTCTTCAATGTCTTCATCAGGAACTTGGACGAGGGAGTGAAGTGTACTCTGTCCAAGTTTGCAGATGACACAAAACTGTGGGGGGAAGTGGACACGCTGGAGTGCAGGGAACAACTACAAGCAGACCTGGGCAGGTTGGACATATGGGCAGAAAACAACAGAATGCAATTCAACAAGGAGAAATGCAAAGTGCTACACCTAGGGAGGAAAAATGTCCAGCATACCTACTGCCTAGGAAATGACCTGCTGGGTGGCACGGAAGCGGAAAGGGATCTTGGAGTCCTAGTGGACTCCAAGATGAACATGAGTCGTCAGTGTGACAAAGTCATCAGGAAAGCTAATGGCACTTTATTGTGCATCAGAAGATGCATGATGAACAGAACCAAGGAGGTGATAATTCCCCTCTATCGGGCGCTGGTCAGACCGCAGTTGGAATAGTGCTTGCAATTTTGGGCGCTGCACTTCAAGAAGGATGAGGATAACCTGGAGAGGGTCCAGAGAAGGGCCACTCATATGGTTAAGGGCTTGCAGGCCAAGCCCTATGAGGAAAGACTAGGACACCTGGACCTCTTCAGCCTCCGCAAGAGAAGGTTGAGAGGTGACCTTCTGGCTGCCCATAATTTCATCATGGGGGGACAGAAGGGAATTGGTGAGGCTTTACTCACCAAGGCACCCCTGTGGGTTACAAGAAATAATGGCCATAAGCTAGCAGACAGCAGATTTAGACTAGACATTAGGAAGAACTTCGTCACAATTAGAGTGGCCAAAGTCTGGAATGGGCTCCCAAGGGAGGTGGTGCTCTCCCCTACTCTAGGGGTCTTCAAGAGGAGGTTAGATAGGCATCTAGTTGGGGTCATCTAAACTCAGCACTCTTTCCTGCCTATGCAGGGGGTCGGACTTAATGATCTATTGAAGTCCCTTCTGACCCTAACATCTATGAATCTATAAATCTAAGACTAAAGCATATCTGCATCACCTCAGGACCAAGGTATAGATAGCGTCATGAAGTATGACACACCTACAATTAGCATGTCAAACCCTGAACTGGTGGTAATGTAGCCACTTTAGAACAGTGAATGGTTCATTTAAATACACTTAATTTCATACGGGATTGCTGTCATGTGGACAGCATGGCTTTAAAGCAGCTATATTATTTCTATTTAGAGGTTTAATGTGTGGAGCAAGCATGTTGTGTTGCAGTACAGTGCTTCCAAGAACTGGGGGCAAGCTGGGGCCTATGCTGAGGTCTATGGCATGTCATATAACAGCTAGTCCCCTCCCAAATTTCCATGAATGGCATGTGTATCGTGTATGTCAAGTTTTAGGGCAGATAATTGTCATATAGGGCATGTATGCAGACATTGCTATGACACCATGCTTTAGTACTTCCAAGTATGGCACAGTAAATACACATATGGTGCATGGTTAGAATTTGCCTCTACATCACCATAGCAGCAGGTTAAAATGGGGGAGCACACCGCTATGGTGACGTAGCTGACAATAATGTGTAGACACATGTGTCTGCTACATTGCCATACTGTGACATAGTGCATCACTAAATCACTGTAGGCCAAGGTGTAGATGCACCCATATTTGGGAGGTAATTTGGGAGAGTTATGTGATATAAGCAATGATTAATGTTACTAATCTGAAATAAATGTGTGTTCAGTAAAGGTTAACTTTCACTACAGAGAATGAAGAAGATACTTCATGTTAAAGACAGTAAGTAATGAAAGACAGCAAAAGTATACTGAAAAGGTCTTTGTGCTTTTTTTTTTGTTCTTTTTTAATCTAATTACTGTTGATGCTGCTTTTATACAGAAACATCATTTAACTGGTCATCAGATCATCCCTTCATTAGTGCAACCTATAACAAAAGCACATATTCCGATAATGGAATACCAAGCCAACAGCTTACAAATCACTACATTAGTGCTGAAGGTTAAAAGGACAGTGTATAGTTTAGTTCTTCCTTCAGTATAGTGAATGGAGCTTGACAGCTTCATTAATATCTGTGCATTAGTGTTATCTGATTAGATCCTATGCAGGCCCAATTCATCTTTTTTTTTTTCTTTTGAGGGGTAAGGATTTTGTCCTTTCTGAAGGAAATTACAAAACAAGTCATCCATATCACAGAAGCCAGATATGCAGTTATCCTTCACACAGAGCCCATTTTTGTAATGCTCATTTTTTACTGTATGGTAACTTTGTAATAATGTACTTTGCAGAGGTGAAAATCCCATTTTTAAGCTCAGTTGAGGTCTTATATTGAAAACTGCAGTACATCAAACAAATGCACATTATATCTCAAAGGAACCATGGAAGGCTCAAGTTCTTACATTGTAAACTCTACAGAATTGAAAGCAAATTTTCTAGATGGAAAAAAATAGTGTTTAACACTAATAGAAAGATAGCTTTTCACTCAAAGGCTTACTCATAAAACCCTCCTATTTTTATAATTATCTGTATTACTTTTAGAACTAGCTCAGGTTTTGAAATAATCTCTTGCAGATGTTTGAAAACCCTCCCAAAAGCACACTTTACTAGACGAAACAGCATGTTACTCAACCTGGCTCTGCAGTGTCTGTAGAGATTGGGTGCTTCAGCGGGGCTTTTTGGCTATTTTAGCTAAAGCTGATTCAATCAGCTATTAGATAAAAGTCCCCAAAAAGCCCCACTGAAGTGCCTAATCTTTATAGTCGTCAGGCAAGCCAGGTTGAAGTAATATGCTGCCTCTTCAGGGCATGTGTGGGGCTTGGCACAGGAAAGTACTGAGTTTAAAGTAAAGCACTGTTTGGTTTTGGGGGTTTTGTTACATCTGCAAGTACCCTTAGGCTAGGGACAGAAGTTACACATAAACCAGGAGAAGTGATCAGAAACTGGTTAAAATCTGTAACACAACAGAAGTTCAGGCTGTGTCCAGATGAATGCAGCTGTGCGGTACATGGCACAGCAGACATGTCTGCAGCACCACATACCACATGTTCCTTTGTTCTCTACGCTGCAAGGAAGTAGTGAGGTGGATTTTTTTACTCCTGGATATCCTGAGATAACCCCCCTCCACCCCCAAATAAAAAAATAAAAAAGTGAGGTGGTACACACGGGCAGTATGTGCTGCCCAAAGCCGGAGCCTGGTCAGCTGAAACCACACTCTGCTGCCAGCCAGGCTCCATGTGGCAGGAGCAACACAACTGCAACCCTAGGAGGCCCCCAGCATCCCAGATAAGCCCACTGCTGGTCCCTGCCTCCCCTACCCCACCCAGGATAACTTGTTGCACACCAGAGGGTGCATGACAAGGGCGTTCCCCAGGGACAACTAGTTGTGGCATGAAGTGTGCCATTGCTAGCTGTCTCTGCTGAACCAAGTATCCAAGCATGTCTGAACATGGCTTCAGTGCACATAAACTGCTTTCAAAATGGCCAAAAACAGTTTAAAATAAACCTGGATGGATGTAGTATCAGACTGAAGTGATTTAGGTTAAATTGGTTTATTGAACTTCTGTACCAGAACCCCTCCAGATTCAATTCAACTCACAGTCCCCCAGCATTGCAGGATGCTTTGTACCCTGCAAATCCCCCCTCACAGGGTGAGTGAGCTAATCTTGACCCAACCTGTCTGCTCCAGCTGAGCAGGGAGTCATGCTCTAGCGCCGCCCCCTAAGCTTCTGGCCTGGTCCACTGTAGGCATGTGGCTACATTTCCAGAATCAAAAGTGAAAGCCTGTTCACTTGCTTATTAGTTCAATCTATGCAGCTTAGATTGACCTGCAAAGATTGAATAAAGTTAGCCTCAGGCTTTTTGACTGTCTGTACTTAGCCTTAATGGGCAATTTATGTATATATTAAACTACTTTGCATTACTTATTGTCACATATTTTCTTCTGGGTAGTGATACTGGTATCAAGCTGCGTAGAAAGGGAAATTGAAGATGAATGAGACTACTAGAAGACACTTGCTTATAAGTACCTCTCACTAGCCAAAATCAGACATGACCACAGTTCAACTAGTATTCAAGACCTCTAGGTATTAACATCTTAATCTGAAGTCCAACTAAGTCTTACCAGGCCTTTAAGCATGATGTATACTTAAAAGTAGTATGCATACCCTTACATATTCCCGTCTTCCTACTATTATCAATATTTTTAAAAGCAAGTAGTTTATAGGACTTCTAGAGAGGGGTGTGTTTTTTAGATAAAAGAAGGATAGATAAAATTGGCTTTGTTATCTATTAGCTAGCTAGCTGGTTTGATTGTTTTCTTACTGTGTTTTACTGTTGCCATTTTTTTTACTGTAAGCTTAACAATTCATTATAATTCATGAACAGACAATCTTTTCATATTTGAAACCAAAATAAACATGAAAATAATGGAATAAATTCACATGATGTCTTATTTCCCCATCTATCCTAAGGCCTGAATTTAGTAGAATGCCTATGTATGATGGTCTTTGCAAAACTGAATGCAAGTATTTTACACACACAAATAGAAACCTGATAAGGATCAGGTTGTGTCAGTCAGCCAGAGAAGACTTACTTTGAAGTTATATGAGAACAATTTTGCACAGGCATCTTGAAATAGTAGGTCTGCTCTGCGGATATTTGAGTCTTAATTAATCAAGCTAGCATTTCACATTTAGATGATTTTTTTAAGTCTAGATCTGCTATTGAATACAACATATTTTCTAAAATTGCTTTATCAGTAAGAAAACTATGCTTCTCTTCCAAAAGTCCCCCCTCCACCAAAAAAAGCCTCTGTTTGAGTAAATATCAAATCATATTACTAGGTAAAGTGGACAGGTTTTTTAAAATGAACATTAACATATGTGCTTCAATACTAATATTACTAATTATTATTACAGGAAAGCCAGGCCCCACTGATATTAACAGTAAAGGATCCATTGATTTCAGTGGACCAAAAAACCCACAAATGTATGCTCTTGTCTGTAGAAGACATGGCTCCTATCCCAAGAACTTCCTTCCTACAGGTTTAAAAAAAAAAAAAAAAGCCCTGCAGTCACATGTTTCAAATTCATTTAGATATCAAATGCTTGTCTCATTCACACAATTATAATTCAGAAGTATTGGCTGGGTTGTAGGGGGATAATACACCACATGCACGTACATTAAGGGTTTGAGGACCTTTTTCCTATCTCTTCATAATGAACTGAAGGGGGTGACCTGAACTGAAGGAGGTGTTTCCAAAGTTTTCAGGGAAAGGAAAACTTTGGAGTTATCACTGGTCTATTTGCAAAATTTCTTAATTGCTTTGATTAGCAGTCTTGCATACATCTTGCTCTCTATTGCACGAAGGTCAAAGTGCCAGTGAGAAAAAAAATGTTGCCCAACTCTCCTAATACTCTAGAGAACAGGGAAATATAGAGAGAGCCAAGCTGCTCTAAAAAATTGCCTCACTTTGGGACCAGCCAAATACTTTTGAGTCATGGCAAGGGTTCTACCTAAGCAATGAACATTGGTAAGGGGTGTTAAGCAGCAGTAGTCTCAGCATGTTCTGTGGCATGTGTTCTCCAGTCCTGTCATGACAGCATAAACCATAAGAGAAGCTGTACGCCAACATGGTAGATGGCTTGTCTTTCCCATGCATTTCTTGTCACAAAGAAGAAAGTTTCCCCAAAATGAGCCTGTAGGTTCAGATAGAAATTGCAGCCATACCTGTGTAACCCCAAGTAATTCCGAATTTGGCAGGACTGAAACTGAATATATAAAAGCAGCATAGGTCCCATAAGCTTTACTTTTAATGAATAATACCTTAGAGTACAACATTACACTTTTTTTTCTCTTGACTGCAATCCTTGTTGGAATGCTTGTATACTGGGTGCAGAGAAGAGATGTGCTGTCATACATCAGTGGTGCTCAACCTACAGCCAACAGAGACATGTCATCCAGCTCACGGGAGTCCTCACGGTTCTGAAAATTTGGTGGCAGGGAAAAAGTGGAAGCTGTAGTAACATTAATTGCCAAGGCTGTAGAACCCCCGCCCCCCCCCCCCCCAAAAAAAAAAATGTTCTGGGACTAATAGCTATGGCAATTAATTGCTGCCAAATTTGTAGACTTGTGGGGAGCCCCAAAGGCTAGATAACATGAACCCACATGCCAGACAGCACCTGCATGTGGGGGCCTATCCATGGACAGTTCCAATGCAGAGGTTTGGGCTGGTGCATGGGGTTGCTCTGCTGTTGCATCCAATACATGTGGGGTCAGGCCAGCATGTAGCAGGTTACATCCATAAACTGACCCTGCACACTGATCCCACATGCAGGATCTAGCCTGGGACCCGATGCCACTCATTAGGCCCATAAGGCCAAAAAGGTTGAGCATCACTGTGTTAATTTTCCTGAAGCTGATATTGATTTAATATACATATCAAATAGACAAAATCCATTACATGCATGGAATTTTAAGGAACACACAACTATATCAGTTTCCTAGTCATGGGATCATTATCTCTGTATCTACCCTTTCCAAATATCTGCTCAACTTCTTCCTCAAAGTATAACTACCTTCCTCAAAAGTACTACCTTAATGCGCTGTAATCGGGTTTTGCCTGTCGTGTTAATGCACAGTAGAATTAATCCACTGCACTCATAGTGTCTTTTGTAGACACACCCTCAGTGTATGCAAGTTTTACTTTGTTCTTAAATCTCATTTCTTAAGATGTTGATCTCTTAAGTTCTACATAATAGTTATTTAAAAGCAAGTTTTTGACTTCTAGTAATGAGGCCAGTATTGCAAAAGTGTCTCTAAAACTGTTTCTTGAGAAAACCTGAACATTGAATCCACAGTTTGCATACAGTAGTCAACAGGGACCCAAGCTTTAATGAGAAATCCATGCACAGAAATGAGTGCATTGGTGCTTTGATAAGTGAGCAGCTAGGTGCTTCCCATGCTCATGTATGTGATTTGAATGTGTGATTGTGCAAAAGCAAAGCTGTACCATTATACATGCATTTCCCTTTTCAGAAATCTTTACCTTGACATTGATGAACTCTAATGTGTAATCTGTTTTTAGAAGCATGGAAGGGGAAGGAGGTCGTGACTTGCACTCATGGTTGTAGAATACTTCATGTGGTTAGTAGCATAACACTGCTAAGAGATATTTTTGGTTTCAGACATATTTCCTCACTTACTGCAGCGCACATGTTACCGTGCAGTGACACCATCTGGCTGTTCCTATATTAAGCTACTACATTATTCATTGTGCTTGAATTTCAATCGGCCTCTATGCAGCCCCAACTATTTAATTACTACACAAGTAGACTTCAGTAGAGGGGAACTGAAAAGTGAAATGCAACCCTGCAGCTTGTGGCCAGTGTCCTCTATATCCTTTCCTCCTCCCCAGTTAAGGTTCTTTATATCATTTTAATAAACAGCAAGGAGAACTTTTCAGCTGTACATGTGGGATACACAAGCAGTACTATATTCTTACCCATACCTAAATTCCCTGGCACAATTGCATATGATGCAGAGGTTCTTGAGCTAGCTGTAAGCAGCAAGAATACATTGCACCCATGTGGATGAGACCAGATAAAGGTGCCAAAAGAAGGAAAATGGGTAGGTCCTCAGATCATCCCACAAAAGGAAAAGACCTGACTTCCTGTGCCAGAAGATTACAGCACTTCTGAATTATGACTTTTGGCTCCAGGCAGGTTTAAAAAACAATTAACTGGGGATGTAGCTACAAAGTATATTTACTGTGGAGTTGACTAATTAGCTCTGCAGTAAACGTCTCATGTGCAGGGTTATTATGCTGCAGTAAACTAATAAACTCTGCAGCAAATACATTCCTCAGTAAATATTTGTACTACCTTGCTGCAGAGTGTTTTACTCTGAGGCACCACATATGTAGATGCTGACATGGCTTGCTAGGGGCATGTGGGTGCTTCAGTGTGGGGGCTGTCTGCTGACTAGCCCCACACTAGAGTATCCTCATGAGCCAGCCAACCACAGCACATTGAGCCAGGCAGGAGGAGCCCTGCACAGGCAGGCTGAATCTCCCACCCCAGGTCCCCTGCCAGTCAGGACTGCTCCAGCCTGGCTCAGCATGATGCAGTCCTGGGTGCATGTTCAAATAGTGTGCTCAAGAGCAATGAACTCCAGTGCTTATTTATTGCTTTGAATTGCATGTGTAGATATGCCCACAGTGAAGTAGTGGAGTAGGTCAGAATTTGATAGCTTTTTAAATGTGGCTTCTTACAATTCAATGCAACGCTATTCAGCACTGGAAAAGGACAGGTTAGCACCCAATAATAAATATAACTATACTGATAATGCTGATGTCAGATATTATTATTGTAATAATGAATTCCAGTTATTTACCCCAATCCATGCAACCTTGAAATCAAGAGCCTCAGAGACCATGCCTGAAGGCTCATATTAAAATTAAAATGTATGAATCAGTTCTCAACTTGGATCATCAGAGACCCCAGACTGATTCAATATTGTTCAATGTGACAGTGACAAATGTTTTCCCTCTAGGACAGGCATAATTTTTCCAGAGCTGTACTTGGAAACATTAAATGAGCAAGCTGAAGAAGCCCCACTGAATTTGGCTGCTGAACAAAGAAAAGGCTAACTTTTCATCAGCTATATTTCAAATATGTGATAAATAGAAATAGCAGAAAGCCTAACTTTATCAGTTTTGACTTGAAAGAGATGATCTGCAAATCAAATGGCTGTATTGGGGGCTGATTCTTTGGAGGATTCTGATATCTCCAGTTTGTTCCAACTTCAGTGGAAAGAGAGGATTACTTTGCAGCTCTCAGGAGGTATTCAACCCATCTCAGGTTTTGGCCACTATATTGTGGAATTATGCAGGAAATGTTTCTTCTAAAGGACAAGTCCTATTGAAGTCTTGCCCTCTTTGAGAAAAGAAAATCATGCACTAGAGAGGAACGAGAAACAGAAACACTTGAGGAAGCTGTAAATGCTTGGCAAACACACAGGCAGCATATGATATTGCCTGTGGTAATTCTAAACATAGTCCTCCATTCAAGAAAGTCTTTAGGCATAAGCTAAAGTACCACTGAAGGACTTCAGCACAACCCTACAATACATGCTAAAGCAGGGGTAGGCAACCTTTTCTGATCACAGACCAAAATGACCCACCCTGTGTCAGAGGTGAGAAGAAGGATGCTAGGACCTGGCCACCATTAGCGCTTTTCCCCATGGTGGCATGTGGAGAGCACCCACAGTTGAAGCCCCTGCCAACAAATGCTGCAGAACATCAAGGTCCATGAGCTGGAATCAATAACTCCATGGTCTGCTGGTTACCAACTCCTATACTAAAGTGTCATCCCATACTAAAACCATGACCTCCACATTGCCAACACCAAATCTTTAAAACCAGAAGCATAACATTTTCCAGTAGAATATTTTTCTGTCAGAAAAGACTTTCCCCGCTCCCACTCCCCCAATGCCTATTTTGAGGAAAAAATGCTTTGGAATGAAAAGAAAAGTAAACAACATTTAATAATATCAAAATATTCTCTCCCATCTGATTTGGAATGTTTTAGAATTACTTGATTTCTCATTGCAACATGACTTCTCTTTTAAAATATTATTTTGTATTAAAAATAAAAAGTTGATACTGGAATAAAGAGTATATGCTATATGAAAAATAAATATACACATAAACATAACATATTATATGGCATGGCTTTTTAAAACTGTTCTAAAAGAATCAATATTCTTTGCTTTTGATCAAATTAAGAAACTTGAATAGAAATTACAGTTTTTAATTTGTAGTAATAATTCTTTTTTTCCTCTAAAGAGCATGGCATTGGCCTATAAACAGGGATCCTAGATAAAACAACAAACAAACCACAAATCCTCTGATAAAAATAACCACAAATTCTCTAATAAAATCCCCAAATCCACAATTAAAATGAATATGAATATATATAGGGATCAAATGAACATATATATATGTGTGTGTGTGTGTATACATCCTATATATATATATATATATATATATATATATATATATATATATATATATATATAGGGATCAAATGAACACAATGTTTTATTAATATATATAATTTTAAAGCAGCTTGGAAGCCTACCAGTGCCTCAATCACTGTAATACAATAAATTCTAAGTACTTATACATTTTGGTATTTGATTTTGGGATTTTTATGATGGAAAATCAGAGCTCCCCATGCCCTCTTAGCTTACCAGGATGCGGGTCCACACCCCTCACTTCCCACCCACAGCGCCCTGCCCCACCAGCCCTGCTGGAAGGGGCCCCCAGCTGCCAGGATTATGGGCAAGAGACCCAGATCTGCAGCCCCCTGCTCCCCACAGAAGCGCCTGAGCCCCAGCTGCTGCCTGCAAGATGCTGCTGTGGCTCGAGTGGGGAGCCTGCCTTCTCCTCCCCTGCAGGTGGCATGGCCATAATGGAGCCTGTGGGTGGGCTGGTGCAGACTGCCTGCTACTAGCTCAGGTGGCTGACGGGGGTGCCTCCCCACTACTGCATGCAATGCTGGGAGGCTAGGTGGGGCATATGTCCCCCAGATCTGTGCTTGGGGTGGGGGTGGGGATGGGGGCAAGGTGCCTGCTGTGGGCTCAGGCTCCCCAGCCTGCTGCTCTGCCCCAGGGCCTCTGCAGTCCATCGGGTGGGATCCAGCGCAGCAAGACAGAGCAGGGCCAGGCTAGGAAGCTCCTTGCTACTGCTGCAAGATCCATGCTACCTTGGAGATGTGCCCTCTGTCCACCTGGCAACAGTGAGGGGCACAGCCCTGAGCCACTGCTCCCGCTGCTCCAGCGCAGGCAGGGGGCATGTCACCAGGGCAATGCAGAGCTTACAGTGACAATGAGCTTCCCTTCCCGGCTCCGCTCTGCACCGCAGTGCTGTGTCCCACCTACTGAGCCAGGGAAGGGCAACAGGGCAGGGAGCTGCAGCCCACAACAGGCAGCCTGCCCCCACCCCATGCACAGATCTGGGGGGCATGTGCCCCCCTACTCCCCAGGAGTGCGCAGTGGCAGGGAGATGGCAACCCTCCTCTGCCCCCCAGGCAAGCCACCCTTGGCCCCGTTCCAGTCCCCACTGGCCCTGCAGCTACCCACTGTGGCCCTGGACGACAAGCCACATGCACCACTCAGCTGGGCAGCAGCTTTAGCCCCAGCCCAGCTCTGCCTTGCCCAACTCCCTCCTTCCCTATGGGGGCCTCAGTCCCCTCTCCCCACCAGGCTTATTTGCAGGAACTGCTTTCCAGGCTCTTGGCAGCCATGTGCATGTACATGCACATGGCACCTCCTGCCTGAATGCCCTCCTCCCACTCACCCCAGTTCCTTGCAGGCTGAAATGCTGTCAGCCTGCAGAGATCTCTTTTCAAAAGAGCAAAATCTGTGTGTTTCTTGGTTAAAATGAAAATGCTGTGTTTTTCTTGGGTAAAATGGAAAATCCATGTTTTTTTTCCGTTTTTCCATGGGAAACAGAAAACCCAGATCTCAGCTTATGAAACTTAAGTTAAATGCATATATACATATTTGGGGTCATTTTATTTTACTCGATATGTTGAGCACTTAGTGTGAATTTAGTTCATATTTTTCAACTTTTCCCCCCAAATTGAGAGCTAAAGATATGAAAGCTAAAATTCTTATACACCCTTCTAGTTCGTTGAGCTTTTAGGCAAAACAATAAAACAAAAAATGCAAGACTCAGGATAAAATAGTAAGAATCTTCAGTACAGATGATGTTTAGGAATGTAATAACACCCTGGAATCAGGATGAGATCTAATGATGTGACTGTCTAGAAATAAGACTCCTCTCTGACGGTATGAAATGTCATCCTTCCACCTATTATACTAATCCTACACCACATAAAACATAATAAAACAAGGTTACCTTTTGAATTGCAATGATTCCTTCCTGTGTATCTTTGTCAACAGTAATTTTGAAAACTCCCAAGCCATCACCATCCACAATTTTATATTCCATTTCAGCATTAGATCCCACATCAGCATCTGCAGCTTTTATTCTGGCCACCACTGAAGCCACAGGCAAGGATTCTGGAACATTATACTGATATGACCCTGTGAATTCAAAACAGTCATTAAACTTGGAGTTTTTCATGGTATGTTTCATAAAACACATATGTTAAATAATGAATAGGATGTAAAATCCTCCATTAAATTGTTGAGGGCACCATTGGCTTCCTTTTTTAAGCTTTTGAGATGAAAAATACTGCTTTGTATGCTATAGATATTATTTTTCTCTGTTCCAAATTTTACCACTAGAATTGAGAAGATGATTTCACAAGGACTAGGTGGGCATCTTTCCAAAATGTGAAGTGAAGTCCTAAAATGAATTGTTGCTGCAATGATTCACGACAATAAGCAAATTTGTCCTTGCTTACTTCCATTTATTTTAGGTTACATAAAAGAAAGGAGGTAAATATATGGCTGAGATCATTGTTTATTCTTATTTCATGACTGTGGGCATTTTTACACATGCTCTGTAGGTGGCGAGGTCCTTTAATTAGAGTGACTTCAAGAGCTGCTCTAATTAAAATGCCGCAGCATCTCATGTATCAGCATCCCTGCCACTAAAGCCATCATACGAGCTTTAGTTAAAGTGCACCCCCATTTTGAAGTTTGGGGATGCTGATACACAAGATGCAGAGGCTGGCTGGAGCACACTAATTAGCACGCTACAGCAGACTAATTAGCACGCTACAGCAGACTTGATTGACTCTGCTCTGATGTGCTGTAATTACAGCACATCAGAGCAGCCTCCTGGCCCAACTACAGGTATCTTTTATGTCTTGAAGCAGCAGGTTCTAAACTTAGTGGGTCTGAGTGTGTGGATTCAGTTCTTGCTCCAAACATAATAAATGTAACAGAATCTTTCTTGAAAATTCTAACCTCTTTGTTCAGGTAGAAGGTAATATAAAATGCAGCTAGAAGAGATCTGTGAATGCAGCATGTAGCCAATAACATCACCTACAGAAATAGATTCACTGTTGTTTTATTATTACCTCAAACAATTGGTGGCAGGAAATCTAATTCACCTTCTCTTTTAGACAGATGTGTTTTTCATATCCACTTGAGATGAAGATAGAATGGACATGCATACATTTTGCACATTATTCTGATTTCCCATAGCAATGACTTTACAGAAACATCATGGGGAGAAAGAAAGGCATGAGATTAAATGTTATTTGTAAACAGGGTGCCTCAAGTCTGCAAATAGGCTTGTTTCTTTCCTTTTCTCTGTTAAGTCAAGAACCACCTTGGTCAAAGCATGTAAATCAAGAGTAGACAGTATTCAGGTTGTTCCAAGACTGATTACTTATGAAACATTGACTGTCTGCACAAGAAAAAGCTTGCTGAATTGCCAAAGAAATGTGAAGTGTACAAAAGCAAGTTAAGAATTATGCATCCTGAAGTCGAAGAAGTAAAAGCTAAAGATCCGTTTCAATGCATATCTTTTATCTTTGACAGGAAGAAAGCAAAAGACATCCATAAATGTCTAGCACTGTGCATATCTTCACTTAAACTGATCCAAAATATATTGGCTAGAGAAAAACAACAATATTTATTTTAATGTAAAAATAATAAATAAATAATAATGTCTAGTCCTCAAAGGATTCCAAAGCACTTTACAAAGATGAGGATCATATGCTTAAATGTGAACATGTACATAATTTACAAAACATAAGGACAAGTAGAATAGCAATACACTTCACTAGACTCTGAGCAACTTACTACGTGGAAAGCGGGGTGGGTTATCATTCACATCCGTTAACGTGACAGTAACAGATGTGGTCCCAGATAGTCCACCATTTTGCCCAACCATATCCTTTGCTTGAATGACAAGTAGATATTGGTCCTTAGCTTCCCTATCCATGTTGGGAAGGGCAGTCTTGATAACACCTGGAATATATCAAACATACTACATTAGTAGTTTCACTTATTAACTGGTACAAAGATTAAATCTGTCTTAGAAACAGTATAGGAATAAGACTGAATGGTCCAGTAGCTCCATTTCTAGAACACAGATGTGAAATTCCAATGCCAAAGGTATCCAATCTATCTATTTGGCTAAGTTTTTTTATATTGTTACCAACAAACGTGAGATCTGAGCATCTTTCATAAAAAATCAGTAAAAAAAGCCAAGTTGCTAGAGGATTCATGGAGTCTCTGATGCTCCATGTGGAATTCTATTTTACTTTGTGCACTTAAATGACATTTATCCAGCATTCTGGCACCTACACACAGTCTACAATTTCATTACCCTTGCAATGGGAATATGTAAACACAGTCATCATATATTGAGCATGCTCAGTAGACTACACACTGGCTGGGTAGGTAAGCATCTATGTACATGCATACCTGAGTGCAAGTCCCAGAAAGAAACAGGAGGAGTTGGCTGTCTCAACATTATTCGATAGTTAGACTCATCCTGGGAAAATAAGTCAGGGAGTGGACAGAAATAACACTTAAAATATTCTAAGTACATTTAAACCTCAAGGCTAAGGACAGAAATTACACAGAAACTGGTATAAGTGATCGGAAACCAGTTTAAATCTTTAACACAATGGAAGTTCAGTGCACATAAATCACTTTCAAAATAGATGAAACTAATTTAAGAAGAATCTGGATGGATGTAGAATCAGACCTAACTGATTCAGGTTAAATCGGCTTACTGAACTTCTGTCCCAGATCCCCTCCAGATTCAAGTTGACTCACAGTCCCCCAGCATCCCAGGATGCTTTGCACCTCCCCTGCAAGCCCCCACCCCTTTTCAGGGTGGGCAAGCTAGCCTTGGCCCAAAATGTCTGCTCCAACTACGCAGGGAGGCATGCTCTAGTACCCCCTGGCTTCTGGCCTGGGCCACTTCAGGCATGTGGCTGCATTTCCAGAATTGAAAGCAAATGTCTGTTCATTTGCTTATTGGTTCTATCTATGCAGCTTAGACTAACCTGAAAAGATTGAATCAAAGTATCAGGCTTTTTGACTGTTCTTCAGCCCTAAAGTCTAAATGTACAGGCCACTTAAGACTGCCTTAATATTTCTGGAATGTTTCAAAAGCACATTGGAAAATCAAGTACTATTTTGAGCCTATATTCTGGGAACCAGCTCAATATTACATGGGGACACAAAGCATTCCATGTCCACTATCTGGTCAGTCTTCCAGGCATTCCAAACTGTACCCCTACATGCAGGCCAAGGGGCTGATCTGAAATACAATGAGAACTCTATTGTCCAAACCCCCACTCTCAGTCCCCCATCCCCCAACTGGGGAAGGCAGACCACAGAAGCACAAAGGGGAACTTAAAGTCCTCAGATAAAGTAAGAATCCTATCCCCTTCATTCACCCACTCTTGCCACACCTTCCTTTCTCCTCCATGCTCAGCAGCTTCTCTCCTCCCACTCATTCCCCTCCTTCCCAATTCCTGATGCTGCTCTTAGGGTGTTCTCTAAATCTGCTCCTGGCCTGCACCATCTCAGGACTGTGGCAGCTATGCACAGGCTTCTCTTTTCTGCCTGGTCCCCACGCCCCCCCCCCCCCCAGTTGTTCCCTACCAGCTCAGAAGTGAACTTGGAGAAGAGGAACACAACTACTGCTACTGTTGTTGTCCTTGGCTGAACCCAGCTGAGATAGGCAGGAGTGGTTCTGGAGCCCTCTCCCACCACACAACCCCTGGATCATCCAGGGACAGCAGGAACAATGACAATAGAAAACAACAGAATGCAATTCAACAAGGAGAAATGCAAAATGCTGCACCTAGGGAGGAAAAATGTCCAGCATACCTACTGCTTAGGAAATGACCTGCTTGGTGGCACAGAAGTGGAAAGGGATCTTGGAGTCCTAGTATACTCCAAGATGAACATGAGTCGTCAGTGTGACGAAGTCATCAGAAAAGCTGATGGCACTTTATTGTGCATCAGCAGATGCATGACGAACAGAACCAAGGAGGTGATAATTCCCCTCTATCGGGCACAGGTCAGACCGCATTTGGAATACTGCGTGCAATTTTGGGCACCTCACTTCAAGAGGGATGTGGATAACCTGGAGAGGGTCCAGAGAAGGGCCACTCGTATGGTTAAGGTCTTGCAGGCCAAGCCCTATGAGGAGAGACTAGGGCACCTGGACCTCTTCAGCCTCCGCAAGAGAAGGTTGAGAGGCGACCTGGTGGCTGCCTATAAGTTCATCATGGGGGCACAGAAGGGAATTGGTGAGGCTTTATTCACCAAGGTGCCCCTGGGGGTTACAAGAAATAATGGCCATCAGCTACCAGAGAGCAGATTTAGACTAGATATTAGGAAGAACTTCTTCACAGTTAGAGTGGCCAAAGTCTGAAATGGGCTCCCAAGGGAGGTGGTGCTCTCCTCTACCCTGGGGGTCTTCAAGAGGAGGTTAGATAGGCATCTAGCTGGAGTCATCTAAACCCAGCATTCTTTCCTGCCTCTGCAGGGGGTTGGACTTGATGACCTATTGAGGTCCCTTCTGACCCTAACATCTATGAATCTATGAAAACAAATTTTTCCTCAGATCCAGCCTAAATTTTTCCTATCAGTATCAAAGCCCTTGCTGAAGTCTAGGTAGATGATGTCAACCACATGTCGCATATCCAGCTGGATAGTTACGTGGTCATAGAAGGAGACCAGATTTGTCAGGCATAACCTCCCCTTGACAGAGCTTTGCTAGTTGTTTCTTAATAACCTGCCAGTTAGAATTTGTGGTTGATGGCCTCCTTGACAATTTTTTGAAGATTTTTCCCAAGACTGAAGTCAGACTGACCAGTCTATAGTCGACAGGGTCATCCCTCTTCCCTTTCTTAAAAATGGGTACCACATTAGCCCTCTTCCAGTAATTCGGGATCACCCTGTGTTCCATAACTCTTTGAACAGCCTTACCAGAGTCACCACTATGAGGCTGGCCCCACCCAGACAAGGCTGCTGCAAGGACACAGACCCCAGAACCCTTCCCCCACAGCAACCCCCTGGCCAAGCAGCCCAGCAGTAGTGGCTGACATGAAAAAGTACCTGGACTTCTTCCCCTGAAGCCCTGCCCTGCTTCCCACAGCTGCACTATGGTGCACTAAGTGGCCAAGGCCTCTGTGGGGACAAACTCCCCTTCCCCTACTCTACTTCCACTGCCAGGCTATGTGCAAGGCTGGGATCAGAGACAGTCACTGAGTTAGGTTAGTGACAGCTGGTGGGGAGGCGGTGGCAGGGCTGACCCAGGACTCAGGCAGAGCAAATGAGCTCTGCCCAAGGTTAGAGTAGAGCTCTAAGCTAACCCTTGGTGGTATCTGGCACAGATGTTTGATAAAGTGCTCTAACAGAAAGCACTTTAGGTTCATATATACTCATCAAGGGTTAACTTAGAGTAGGAACTGCCATTTTTAAAGTGCTTTATGTGCCGTGAATGTCTGTTCTATTGTGGCTTAATGAGCTTAAAGTGCATTAAGTGTAACCTCTGTACTCAACCTTACACTCTGGAATCCCAGGCCCTTTTGGGGCACAGGGAAGGAGTTGATAGGAGAGGAGTTGGGTGTGTGGCTTTCCCCTTCTCAGCTCAAATAAACCCGGCATACTGACGTGGGATGGTCTCTAGCAGGGAGGTGAAAGTGACAGCACAGCTTTCAAGGCAGCAGTTAAAAAGTCAAGGAGATATTGGGAGTGAGTGGGGCAAAGCATGTATAGCCCTTCAGCAACCACAGTGCCCCCCAGCTCTTGGCAGTTCCTCCCCGGAAGGCATGATGGTCTTGGTACTCTAGCACTCTCTGCAGCAACACTGCAATTCTCTATAAGGTGAGGATTCTGTTTAGAACCACTAGTAGTGTACATGTCCAGGAACAACTGAAACAGTTCCCAATCAGTGACATTCTTGGAACAGTTCCAGCATTATGTCTGTCCACATCCAAAGATGTGGTAAATAATCTTGGAAGAACTGAGAAGGGTCAAAATGTTAAGTGATTCTCCTTAATCAAAGCTAGCTTCCTGAATGATTTGGAGGTTGCCAGATAATCAAGGATTGTGGAAAATGGATTGAAAAGGTAATGTGCTAATAGGCAAGAAAAAGAAATACTTTCTAGTGCTTAGTGCATCCATGTGTTAACATGTGAATGTACAGTTCCAAGAAGATGGCATGTTTAAAGATGTATGTTTTCTGAAGAGCTTTGGATTTGGGTACTTTGGCATATTTCCTCTGTCATTTGAACTGACTGAGTAATGACTATTTTGTTTCTATTTGGTTTCTTTTATACAAGGGCAAACCAGCAGCAGCAGGACTGGAGAAGTGTCCGTGGAAGTTGCAACAGCAAAAAAGTCCACTTCATGTGCCACTAAAACTTCCCTTTGGTGCACAAAGTGAGACAGAATTTCACTTTCTCTAGCTCTATTCTTCATTCTCCAACCTTTGCCTCCCCACAATTTGGGGAACAGGAGGAAAGATGGATTTTGCATTGGTTTCCAAAATTTCAAGCTGTGCAAAACATTTCTCAATATCTCAGTGTCTTGAAATTGTCATTTACCAAATTAATTCTTACTGGTCTTAATCTCATATTAGGTTATTAATTTGAAAGAAGTTATCTTGCATTAGCTAATATTTACTTAAACAATAGCCACTTCTAAAGCACTCAGAGTAACTCAAAGGTTTTGATTTATTACTTGAAATACTGTAGGATCTAAAATAATATTATTATCATATCCATTTGATAATCTGCATACAATTTGTAATTACAATTTGGAATGAAAAACCAGGAGAAAACCCCATGCCTTATCCATTCTGTTCTGTTGATATCTATCAGAAAATAAATATTCCTTCTTAGACCATGATGACTTTATGAATATTTCATGCTCGGCACACAGTAGAGCTGCTAAGTCTGACTTCCAGAGAGGCAGGCATTTACTCCACCAGCACTTAGAGTCACAGACAAAGGAAACATAAACAATTTAAATAAAGGAGATGCGCACTGGGGCACATATCTCTTAATCTGGTATTTGTTGAATGTTTAGTTACACTTTTATCTTCTCTATCTTTTTCTCTCTCTCTTGAATGCAGAGCTTCCCATTTATCAGCCCTGGTCTGAAATATTTGTTTTGCAGATAGATGTTATGGTATAATTATTCCTATTTATACAACATGGAAAAATGAATATCAAATTTCACAACATATTCCTTCTTGGTTGTTGTCACATTTTTGGTGTGCTTGTTTTCCTATCATTTGCAGCCATTTGTATAACCCCACTAGTGCTAATCACCCTTTCTAAAAGTTAATTATCATGTACATCAGAAACTTTGGCACCACAGCTTTAATAAAAATAAAAAGCAAATGCATTTGTCTCATTCTTCAAAGATTTTGATTTACTAGAATTTATAATACTATAACTTTAGAAGCTGGTCTATTTATATTTTTGCCTGTGTGTGTGGTGGTGGGGGGGGGGGTATAAATCACACACATATATATAATATGCTTATGGGTGTTTGTGTAGTATAAACTGATGGTCAAGGCAAATAAAGCAACCAGAGCAAGCTGGAAGAGGATGGGAACTTAAGATATGCCTGCTTATTTGAGGTAATCATTCACATGTTCACTTTTAATTCCCTGCACCAGAAAATGAAATCTCAACTGCTGCAGCTTAGTCCTCTTTTACTTAAAGGTCAACTACTATGGATTCAGTTTCACTAGGGCATGGAAAGAGCACATACATGAGTGCTACTGCAGAGCAACTGATGTGCAGTAAATCTGTAATTGTGACTATTGTAAAGGAGAGAGAAAGCACTACCACTTGGTTAAGATGCTGCACTGGGAATCAAAAGATCTGGGTTAATTTGAAGCTCTGCATGGGCTTCCTATGTTGCCTTGAATAAATCAATTGTTTGTGTTGGGCTTCGATCTAAATAGGAATAATAATACAGCATCCATAGAGCATCGTGTGAATAAGTCTTCTAAAAGTCTTCTATAGTGAAGAAGGCCAAATAGATATCCCAATAGGGCAAAAGCTTTTAATTTTCTGCTCCTGAGAAATGACACAATACAATGGATCAAGTTTACCAAACTTATGGAAGATTGTAAGGTTGTTTAACCTCATGCTCTGACTTAAAAAGTTAACACAATCCTGTGAAAAGGTGGAAAACTGTTATTAGGAATATTCCTTTTGCTAGCGGGTAAAAAAAAAGTGATGAGCATTCAAAGGCAAAATGCCTTATTGTTCAAGTTGTTCACAAGTAGTAAGTAAACTCTGTGAAACATTTTGAATGAAACAAAAAGTGTTCATGGTGAACAAAAATAATATCTGAGAAATCTGTTGAAGTGTCTGTAGTTTACTGTGGGTTTTGATTGGTTTCCAACATTTCAAGCTGCAAAAAAAGTTCCATGAGTTCTTGAAATTGTCATTGACCTAATGGATTCTGGGGAATGAACAAGAAGGCTGATGAAATGAGAGTGAGAGAGGAAGAGGACAGATCTCAATAATTTTAAGTGTTTGCATGATTCTTATATTTTCAAAATCCTATTGTTAAATCTAAAAAGAAAATAAGAACGCTAATCCCAAAATTAATTTTGTAGGAACAGGCTGCAGAAGTAAAAGTACTGCATGTATTCCAGGGAAATTCAACATACATTTTATTTATCTCATCTTTCATATGGATTTGCCCGGGAAGGGAACTTAGAAAAAGTTACCTGTTTTGGGCTCCACAGAAAAGTAAGGTTGTCCTTGCAGAATACTGTAAACCACTCTAGCACTGTTGCCATATGTAGGATCATCTGCATCAGTGGCTGTTACCTGCACCACAGAAGTACCTAGGAAATATGAGAAATACAATTTAAATACAATTAAATGTTCCACAGTTTTGAATTAAATTAATTCAACAAACTATATAATATATATTATGTCTCAAGGCTTCTGTTTCCATGTAATACAGTCTGTAAGTACAGTATGGTGCATCTACACATGATGCTACATCGCTATAGCACCCGTGGGTGTCTACACGTGATTAGCAGCTACTTCATTTCACTGTAGTGGTACACTCTCCCATTATAGTGTGCTGCTATAGCAAACTACCTGCTAAAAATAATTGTGCACTGCACACACAGTGCAGTATGGGTATCTACACATAGGGCAATGTGTAGATGCAGCCTATATGTCCATGAATATTCTAGTCGCCACAGGAGTGATTCTCTAAATTATTAATAAAGGGTACTATGGCACAAATGCACCAGGTCTGTACCAATTAATTGTCTTGAAAGCAGCCCCATCACCAAAAAAAGCAAACAAATAATATAGCATTTTTAAAGTGTTTTTATTTTTTTCCCTTTAAAATTACTTTCATGCTGATAAAAGAGGTGGTTTGACAGCAGGTTGTTTTTTGGGTTTTTTTCCTGAAAAAGAGGCAGATTTTAAAAGGTGGTTGGATGCCTAACTCCTGACACTTTCACCTGAGAATTGAAAATCATTAGGAGTTAGTTGCTTAAATATCTTTTTTTTTTTTTTTTAATCAGTGGAAAAGTGCTTTTTTTGTCCTACACAGGGCAAGCACAAGTACTGGTATTGAGAGAATATCATACTTCCCCATCAATGTAGTTCTTTATCTAAGGGATGAAAATGTCAGGGAGGAGATGGTTTAGTGCCAGTATGAGTGTCACCTGCTATGAACAATTACTAAGCATGAAATGAGCTGAAACATTCAACATACTATGGGTATAAATATATAGTCAGAATTCTCTATCTATACACATGTTTAATGTTCAGAGCTGAGGAGACTTTTATTTGGCCACCTAAGGAAACATTTGGCTTTCCCTGTTTTTTCTTTTGTGGGCAATCAGCCACCATGTTGGCTAGATATGGAAGAAAGGGAGGGGTATTCATTGGCTGATTGACTGGATAGAAATGTGCACCTGGAGGAGCAACGTATGGGCTAGGGACAGAAATTACACATAAACCTCAATGTAAGTAATCAGAAACCAGTTCATATCTGTAACACAGCAGAAGTTCAGTGCACATAAACCACTTTCAAAATGGCTGAAATTAGTTTCAGATAAAACTGGATGGATGTAATATCAGTCTTAGGTGATTTAGGTTAAACTAGTTTACAGAACTTCTATTCCATATCCCCTCCAGATTTAAGTTAACTCACAGTCCCTCAGCATCCCAGGATGCTTTGCACCTCCCTCACAATGCCCTTCTTTCAGGTTATGGCTAGAAAATGATATTTAGAGATTTGCTTTTAGGAGTTGGTTTGTAGGTAATGTAGATATTGCATTAGAACAATGATCCAAGGGAACAGCAAACGTTAATTGGTTTCTAAAAGCCTGTTTGTGACAGTTTTCTTCAGGGCCCACTGTGTCTGAAACCAGAAGATACAAATGCTGGGAAATTGAAGACATGTACTACACTGTTCCCTGATAAACCATAACATGAGATAGTCTTGCTGCATTGAAGTCAGGTCACAGTGACCAGCTGCAGAGCCCATGGGATTTCTGGTTTTGGTAGACAGACCAAATTAAGAGGCTGGGGCATGGCCAAATTAAGACCTTGGTATATGCCCAAATTAATATGTTTGAATGTTATGGGTTTGGGAAACAAAGGAATATGCTGACAGAACTGCACGTGGGCAGTATGACAACCACAGGGAAACCAATCAATGGTACCAAGGAATGAAGGGTCATCAGAGGAGGACAGAAATGCAAAAGGAAGGATTTCAGAGCAGCAAAGGATCCTTCAAGGGGGAATCCAATGCCACCATGGACAGAGGGAACACCAGCAGCCTGTCTTACCCACCACATCGCTGGGCCTCAGCCCTCAACCTCCGGGCTGCTTGCACATGACATTCAAGAAAGAAACATAGGGTGAAGCTTGCATACTAACCAAATGCATACCTTCCCTCTGTGCCAGTCCTAGGACTGGTAGATATAGAATCAGGCGGGGGAGGGGGGTGTTATTTTGTTTGCCTTGCCTGCATTATTTTTATCTACTCTTACTGTGTATCAGTAACATTTGCCTATTATCAAATGAAGAAGTTGTGGTCTATCTGAGGTTTTGGGTCCTTCTGAAATGAGGTATATGGGTCATAGGTCCAGTGCCAACAACAAGGTGGGCGGGCTAGCCTTGGACCAAGCTGTCTGCTGCAGCCAAGCAGGAAGGTATGCTCTAGTCTGCTCTAGCACCCCTGGCTTCTGGCCTGGGCCACTGCAGGCATATGATTGCATTTTTGGAATCACTTGCTTATTGGTTCAATCTACAAAGCTTAGACTAACCTACAAAAACTGAATCAATTCAGCCTTGGGCTTTTTGATTATCTGTACTTATCCATAGTGTAGTAGGTTTCACCTTGACCCCTGCTTCAGACTGGAGAAGAAGCATGTTTGTGATGCTGGAAAATAATTTTTCCTCACTGGCAATTGAGTCTGGGCACAATGAGAGTATTTTTTAAGTGTAATGCCCAAGAATTTGGTAGATCACAGATTTAATATGAGCCTGCAGTGTGATGCAGCTGCAGAAAAGGTATTTGGAGTCATACAGGAATAAAGGCAACCTTCCAGCAGATAGCACAGATTATAAAAGAAGGATGACTTGCACTGAATGAGTTCTTTCTGGATACTTTCCCAGATGGGTTAAGTTAATAAAGTTGTGAAAATGTAAGCTACTTCCCAGTCTTGTTTTTCTGCATGACCTAAGACAAAACATTATGGATGCCTATAGACATGCTCGGGGGTGGGGAGAGGATGTTTTAGTTAGAGCACTTCCCAGAGAGCCACTCTAATTAAAATACCTCACTGTCACATGTATAAAGTGTTCCACATTTCAAAATGGCTATGGGGAGACTTTAACTAAAGCTCATTCAATAGTTTTAGTTAAGGTGCCCCCATGGCCATTTTCAAACACAGGACACTTAATACACATGACGGTGAAGCATGCTGAAGCATTCTAATTTGAATGCTCGAGCAGACTTGATTAATCCGGTAAGTTCTAATTAGAATGCATTGGATCACATCTATAAGCACCCTATGATTGCAATTGTTTTTTAAATGTATTTTTCACTCTCACTGCCTACCTACATTTTTGGGAGAAGATGTTACTTACAGACTGAAATTTCACATGCCAAGTCTTAGCCTAGAAGCAGGTTTAAAAAGAAAATTGCTAGTTACTAGTGAACACAGAGAATTGATGGGTTTAAAGTTCCAAAACTGAGCAATGACTTGATGGATTAACTAAAGGCTTTGATTCAGCACTTCAAACTAATTTTACAGTTTGATCTATAATAAAATTAAATATGTCTGATTTAACCTTTCGGGTATCCTTAACATCCCTAACTTCTGAATATATGACTATTTTAACTATTATTCATTATCCCACACTACTTGTGAATGACAGCCTTACCACAATGGAATTTACAAAACCTCAAAACAGTTACACTAGATTTTACAAAGTTTGGAAACAATACCAATACTGCTTATAAGATTCACAGACAGTAATATCTTTGCTTGCTGCTCATGGTTCTTTCAAGCACTCCAAACCAACACCTGCAATGACAAGGTCTGCAACCACAACTAACAGATCCTATACATCCTGAAAGGCTGGAGTTAACTCCATGGATGAGGACAACTCATCTTTTAAACTTCACAAAAAAAATAAGTCTAGTATCTGGATTGACTTGGCTTTCCTCTAGAGTTACTCTAAGCCCCTCCTGAAGCTTTCATAGTAGTAAACCCTGCTGTAGAAATCTTTTTGTGATTACCTGAGTTCTACTGGCCCACCTAACAGTTCAGCTTATGCCTTCCCTGTATGCATGTTCCCTCCCCCTACTTTTCTTACCAACAAAAGGAAGGAAAGGCACATCTTTAAAGGAGCTATTAAGTTTTTTATCCCTGAAGCCTTGGAAAAAATTTGAACTTGTACTGGTGATATTTCAAGCAGATGATTCTAACAAGGATTTTCCACAAGGAAAATATATAGATTCCAGGTATATAATATACTTATAATATAAGCTTTTACATAGGAAATGTGAAGTATATAAATGCACAACAGAGACATTTTTATACACAAAGGTTTTTAATTAAAAAAAATATCCCTGACAAGAAGTTTTTTGTTCTTGCTTTTGTTTTGGTGGGCAGTACAGGAAGTAACAAGTTGTTCCTCTTAGAAAAGGAAGTGACACGGAGCCACACTAATTTTACTCCTCTTTCTCTCAAGCAGTAAAATAGAACCCTCAGCTGTTGCTATGTTTCACATATGTATAAAGATTGAGATGATTATTTTATTTTTTCTCAAAAAAATCAGGAAAATGATTTAAAATGTCAATATAAATGAATTGAAGCACTATGTAGAAGCTTACTTAAAATATGGAACTGAACTTATAAGCTTATAATACTGATTTTAATTAATTAAAGTACTTGAATTGAAAAATGTGTCTAAAATGGATTTAAGGTCAATACGATATACTGCTTAAAATATAATAGTTTCACAGCAATTAGCAACTAAAAAAAACTCTCTCAAAGAAACTGGAATTTAAGGGTCCTACACAAATGTAGAGTTGTTCTTACATCTGACTAGTATTCTCTCATTTAATATTCAAATATGTGCTATCGGAACTCTACTATTCCACAGGAAACATTATTAGTTTGGAAACTATGAATCCATCTACTGTTTATGGGTTTGCAATCCCAATCCTGGTCTGCCTCCTAGAAAGGGGATTGTCAGGTATGTCATATGTTCAAATTCACATGGTATTTTGTTTCTGTCCTCTACTGATAATGAACTGGAATCTCCCATGAGTCTTGTCTACTCCTCCCAACATTGTTCAAAGACCTCAAAATTCAGATACAAGCAAGAAGTTAACCTGCACACTATCTTGAGGAATTACAGTGAGGGCTGTAGACCCACAAAAACAATATACTCATCCTCCTAATGATAACTTGGAATTCCTCCTTTAAATAGCATAGGCCAAAAATAGGAATATATGTTATATTATCACCTTTACTTATCAAGGAGATTTCTTCCTTTTCTTTCAGATGACAATCTCATCAAAAATTATCTATGGTCTCATCATTTCCAGGTTGGATCATTGTAATGAACTCTACATGGGGCTAACTCTTACATTTTTCCAGCAATTGCAGCTAGTGCAGAAGGAGGCAGTGTCCTTATTAAAATGATGTTTCATGCAGGGAACAGATATTACTGTATCTAATAACACAGTGAAACTCTGTGATGTACACAGGCTTCTGATTGATTTCTAATGCACATTTAAGGTGTAGTTTTTGACCTATAAAGCCCTAAATAGTTTGAGTTCATGGGATATTGCAAAATTGTAATACTGTACTCTGAGTACTTGATCTAATTATTTTTTCACTTAAGGAGCTGGGAATGGGGTAGCAGGGCATTGTAGTGAAGGGTCCTTGCTTTTAGAATGCATTCCTATTTTGTGTCATCAGAGCCTGGATGTGGAGATTTTGGAACATGCTGCATTGGACTGCCTGTTTTCCCAAACTATCTTCAGAGTTTCAACAGCCTAACTAAAGTTAACTGGCTGTTGAAAACCCCTTTCCTAGGGCAGGCGTTTTCTTCAGAGGTCCTTTTAAAAACTGTGTGTTTGAAGATTTAAAAGCATAATTGTGAAGGATTTTTAAAACTTGTGAATTCCTTGGGAACAGTGTTGGGGCTGGGGAAGCTGAATTTAAAATTAGATTGTGTAGGTAGTATTGTGCAGGGAGTTTGTTTTTAGAGCTAAAGATACTTATTATGAAAAAGCCTTCTAATTATTCGAATGGCTTGACAAATATCTGGCCTGTCTGTCTTTCTTTCATGGTGTAAGCCTTTTCAAAGTTACGTAGTAAGCGCATCATTAGCAAATTAAAATAGATACAGCAAAAGCCCTTACACTTACAGGGTGTGTGTAGATGAAATGAGGGGCACGTGTGCACGATAACTTAAAGTAGGTTAAATGCTTTTGCACTGCTTTAATGGTGTCGGTGTATGCATGTGTTGGCAGCATATTGCGCATTAGTTCCAGCTGCTTTAGCACATTCGGCTGTGTAATGCACCTTCGATGACTTTGGGACTCAGCAAACTAAAATACCTTTGAGGAGTTTTAGTTTGTTGCCCTACAGCCATGGAGTGAAGCATTGGGCTCCGCGTGACTCAGGGACTGTGCAGGCAACCCATGCAGGCAGCCTGGCAGCAGCCCAGGAAGGCAGGCTCCACTGAAGGAAAAAAAAAAAGCGGTGAGCCTGATCTATTTTTTTTTCCTCTGGAGCCTGGCTGCCTGCATAAGCTGCGTGGGGATCTGGTCTTTCCTTCCATGGCTGCGGTGCCCCCTGGGACTACCCAAGCTGGGTGCCTGCAGGTAGGTGTTGCCTGGGTAGGGTCCACCACTGCAGTGGAGGAAAACACCAGCCCCTGCCCTGCTGCAGCCCAGGGACCTTTCCACCTGCCAGCAGTTTGCCCTCCTCTCCCTGCTGCCAGAGAGGCAGGTAAGACACAGGTGTACATGACACGGGGGTTTACTTCACCCTAAATTGAAGTGGTGTTCTTAAAAACCTATCACTTCAATTTAGGGCCCCCATTTTATCTACACACACCAATAGACTACATATATAACAGGAAAGAATTACATCTCTTTTTAGTAACAACTGGTAAGAATACCTTTCCAGTAAGCAAAGAACTGACAAAATAAATAGACTGAATGAAGGCTATAGTGGTATTTTAATTTCTAATTTCTATACCATCCTCTAAAGTGCATAGAGCCAGATTTTCAAGTTCTTAGCACTCCCAATTTTTAGGCACCAGAGTTGGTACTCCTTATAAATTCCAGCCCATATTGTTAGGTGCAAAATTTTCATGAAAGGTTTTAGTTTTTTGTTTGAAATATAACATTCTATTAGATCCAATAATTAAACTATATTGCCAGTCATAGGTCTATCTGTAATTCAACTTCTATTTTTTTTTTTATCTCTGACTTTCATATAAGCCATAACTTTATTTTTTGCTATATGCATACATTTGAAAGTTGTCAACATGCTTTTTTCTGCCCAATATATTCACCAAAGGGCTTTGAAGAATTAGGAAGGCTTCTGAATGACTTTAAATAGCCTCTACAAATCTCAAAATAATTTGAAATGTATATTATACAGTCTTGTTTTGAGGGGAGGAGTTATAGTTCCCATGGTTTTACAGTTTATTTAGGTTTATACTCTTTCACCCTCTTTCATATCTAATTAAGAAATCCTTGTCATGGAGATAATTTTGAACAAAATAGTAGAGAGATACTTTGTTTCCCCTTAATATTTCATGAATGCTGTAGATGTTTAATTAGAAATTGTGTAATATGAATAAACTATGAATCAATGTGACTAGGCAGATAAATACCACACAAGTACTTGAAGCTACTAAATCCTTAATCCAATATTAATGCAGTGTTCAGTATTTTTACACTGAAAACTAGGAAGGCATTTTAAATGTATATTCTGAAGCTCACAGGGTGTAAAACTGACTTTGGTATATTGGGTCAGTATTAAGTCAATGCATCACTTAAATGACACTTATAGCATATTTAGAGGATTTCTATGGTACTTAGGCACTGGGGAGAATTTCACCCAGCCATTTAAATGGGTAAAGTAGTATGCATTAAACAATAATCCCTATGTTTTCTACTTGATGTATTTAAAGAAATGACAGACTCACTATCAAGAGTCAGGTGTACAAACCAGCTTCCAATTACTTTTCACTGTATTTGGCAGTGTGGAAGGGGCGAAATCTCACTGATAAGGGAACACTCACCTATAGTAACTAGTAATATAAATCAGAGAAAAATAGATGTTATACAGGGGAGAAATATGGAGGCGATATTCTCCAGGGTAATGGATGGAGTGAGACACTTTAAAACCTTACTTCTTCCTTCAGTCTTTAATGATAAGTTCACTTAAATAATCCAGCACTAAAGTAAAAATATATTTAGTTCAAAGACAAGTAAAAATACTGATGCTTCAGTCAAGCTGATCGAACCCTGGAAGTGAGATGCCACTTAGTCTGAAAGATCATTTCCTATATACTGCTCTGAAATTTTGGATTGCTATTAAAATGGTTTGGCTTATCTAAATTATCTTCTCTTACCAGAATGAAGCAGTTGTTATAAGTATCACACTACTTCATCTTGCTCCCCGATATTTCCCAAGAATGCAGATTTCTATCTTTCCTTCAAAGGTTACTTGTGCCTTTCCCTGCACTGACATAGCATTAAGTGCCATAGCATTAAGTGGAAAAGTGCCAAATATCAACTCAGAAACTAAATCTAACATGCTCACTGCTTAGAAAAATAAACCCACGGGAGTAGGGCTTTGCTTAGTTTTTCACATCTTATGAACTGTTTCAGACCAGTCTCCTTGACAAAACTAATGATTTTAGAGGAGCCCTAAACAAAGGGGCTTGTCATCTAACAGTACTGAAAAAAACCCAACCAAATTGGTATTCCTACTTTTCATGAAAGCCTGTGTGTGGTCATTTTTATTCCAGATTATAAGTATCATATTTAGTTTAATTTACATCTGGGCCAAATTTTAAGCCAGTGTAAATGACAATAGCTCCACTGAAGCCCAGGGAACATTTCCAAGGTACACTGGGAGCTGATCCTTCAAAATGATAAGATAATGTAGCCCAGGTTTAGAACTGATTTGGAACATTTATGGTTCAGATTTAAGAATAAAAGCCCTGCTGCTTTTCCAGGAAAATATCTGAACTACTTACAAGGTCCCCAGATTCTGATGGAATCAGCTTCAAAACTATTTAGAATTGAGCCTAAATAGTCTCTCAGGTACATGTGTATGTGTAGAGTTCCCATAGCATAATATTTGGCCTTTCCAAATATATACATCTGCCATACACTACCAATAAAAACAGACCAAACTTTTTCTGTAACAGAAGCAATTTGAAAGAATTTGTGCATAATAACCTGATCTACATAAAAGGATATATTATCACCTCTGCGTGCCAGAGAGTAGGTGTGAAACTTGTTGTTCTCAACAAGAATAACAAAAAAAAGCTTCTGGGCACTGACATGAGAATTACACCATAAAATGCCTGTCTCAATCCCAATACAGCTATTTTAGCTTTGCAACATTTTTGAAAGGGTAAATATTTTGCTTAAGTCTGATTTTCCAGTTAAAACTGAAAATATCAAAGTGTTGCAGGTGGCTCATAGATAATTAAATAGCTTGGTGTAAGACAGTAAAAATAATGACATTTTTACAAAGGCAATCAGAGCAGATTTCCCATGACATGGACAATGCATTCCGTACTTACCCACAGGAGACATTTCAGGAACACCCGCCGTATAAGGACCATCCAGAAATTTTGGTTCATTGTCATTGATGTCCTGAATCTTAATGACGAATTCCGACTCTGGTTCCACGGGTTTGTTAGTCAGCCTATCTAGTGCTTGTGCTCGGAGCGTGTAGTAGGCCTGCTCTTCCCGATCCAGCCTCTTTGTAGCATGAATATCCCCCGTGTTCTCATCAATAATGAAAATGGAACTTGCCCCTTCACCTGACAAGATGTATTTGATGGAGCCATCTCCTTTATCAACATCAGAGTGAAGCTGGTGAAAAATTGATGAGAGATGAGATTAATTTACAAGAGAGTCAGCGATATGGAGATATGTAAAAATAATTCTTATGTCATGCAGCAGCACATGAAATTTTATTCTTGGAAAGATAAGCTGAATGTCTATTGTGCACGGCATGTAAAATACTATTAGAATCTGTCAGCCTGCTCTTTTGAGAGAGACAATTTCATGCCTTTCTGTAAACAATTTCATTTTCAAGTGCATTTTATATTGCCTCGTAACAACAGTAGTCTCATGCTCTACTTCTCATTTTTATAATGCCATTTGCTCTTACCTAAGCTTAACTATTTTACTGGTACTGATCCACTATCCTATTGTATGTGTGTGATTTTGGAGCACAGTCATTATCAACTAAATTTCAATAACTGCTTACTCCCTTTTTGTCACCATAGATACATTGCATGTTGATTTCCCCTGTTCACTAAACAGAGTTGTTTGAGACAATACAAATACAAATGAACAGCGAATGAAGGAGTCTAGTACTAACTTACTGGCTAGCCCTGCCAAGTCAATAATCTTGTCTTAGCATTCCCCTATATAAAATAAGAACAATGCTTATCTGTTTTCAAAGTACTAAGAATTATGATTAGGATAGTGCTAATTTTTTTAGATTGTTTTACAAGGATCATTTCAGTGAGATTAAGGCCACAATCACAAAATTCCATCCAAAATGTGAACACATTGCAATTTTGTCAAACAATCAAAGAAAGCAGCTTGATAAAAAGCTAGAAAGAATTATAGCTTTTTGGGACTGTAGGAATGATATGAATGTATTCTTTATATATAATATAATACAGTATAAACATATCTTAAATCCAGAAACAAGTACCTATTCTGAACCTACATAAGTAGTAATAACAACTGCATTTCATAGCTAGAGGCAACCAGCCTCCACAAAATATGCTAATAAAGTATGAGAAGAACCTGGAGAGGACTTTACAATAGATATTTTCTAGGATTGCACAACATGAATGGCAGTATGTAGTTACTATGGGACCAATTAGTAGTAGGAGGCAACCATCAATCCTTCTGGATTATGATGTATGCAAAATAGGTCACCAGGACCTTCAGCAGGAGTGGAAGCTGCCCAGACCTTCCATACCCAATTTAGACTATTGAGATGGCATTCAAAGGCCAGACTTTCAGTGCCTCAATAGCGGTATTTATTTGCGCATCAAGAAATAGAATGCAGGTCTTCCACATGGCAGACAAGGATTCTACCACTGAACCATAACAGTGAGGGTACAATATAAAGGTACCAGAAGAGGTAGAACTTCAAATTAATTTCCAATCAGTTCTGTACAACAGCTTTCCTCAGAGAAATTTGGGGTGTCTTTACATGTACTCCAGGTTGTGGGGGAGGGAGGAGACACTAAGTAGAGGAGCTCTTGAGAGCCACTAATTAAAATGGCCGCAGTTTCTCATCTATTCAGTGTCCCATGCTTCAAAATGGCACTGGGGCACTTTAACTAAAGCTCATTGAATAAGCTTTAGTTAAAGTGTCCCCACCACCAGTTTGAAATGTGGGGATGCTGAATACATGTGACATTGAGGCTGCTGGAGTGTTCTAATTGGAACACTTCAGCAGACTTGATTAACCGAGTCTGCATTCTAATTAAAACACGTCGGAGCAGGCATCAGGCATGTGTATAGGTGCCCTTGGGTCCTAACTGCAATGGTCTTAATTTCCTGTGTTAGGTTTTTTAGCCTTTTTATGCACATAGAAATCTATTTTCACTTGTAGAATATGACTTAGCTCAGAATTCAGTCTTCATGATCATGTCTGAGCAAATAAACACACATAAAGATCCACACAAAAACACCAAAACCTCTGGTAAGGACATGAGAGAAAGGTCCTCCATCAGACATTTGCTGCTCTTTTTTACGGTGTTACTTATGGAAACGCAATGCCAAAAATAGTTTAAAACAATGATATTCAGACTGTTAGCTTCCCTTCTTTGAAATGTATCAAATATAAGTTGAACTTGTTTACAACGGTGCCATTATCATAATTTCCATTACTTTTTTCCCTCTCAGCTGGAAATGTCACTAGGGTTGTAATCATTGACAGAAAATTCCTATTTGAGGCAAAACTGCATGCAATTGCAATTGCATTCCAGTAGTTAAAAACTGTTGACCATGTTTGAGTTTTGTAGAAAGATATTTTGTATAACTAATATTAAGAGATAAACTGGAGTGTCAGTATTAGGTACAAAACAATTTAGGTACCTGACCTAGAACTTAGGCAACACTTAGGCATATAAATCCAATATTAGACTCTCAACTGCCTCCACTCAGTTGCCTCCTTACCCGAACTGCCTCAAAACTCCATGGGTGGCTACTATTTTGCATTAAGTTTCTCCAGGCATTTAAACTTGTCTTTGCAGGTATATCCACAAGCATCTCAGTTTTTGGAGTGCTGAGCAGTTAAATGCCTAATCTTATACTTAAGTACCTTCGGGATCAACATATTAGGTATTCCTCCATCTATCCTATTTAAGGTGCTCAATCCAGTACAGCTGGGGTTTTCAACCTTTTTTAATAAGTGTACACCTGGCGGTCAGATGTGGAGCAGGGGGGAGTGGTGTGCGGGTGGCTGCTGAGTGTGGGGTGGGGGTGGCATGTGGCCATAAGTGGAGTGGGGAGGTGGGGGGTGGTGCATAGCTAGGCACAGAGTGGGATGGTGGGTGGTGCGTGGCTGGATGCAGAGTGTGGGGGTGTGGCATATGGCCAGACATGGAGTGGGGGGCATGGCATGTGGCCAGATACAGAGCGGCGGCAGTGCAGGGTGGTGGGTGACAGCAGCAGCCACCACATGCAAGCTCCCCTCCCCCCCCCCCGCCCAACCCCGCATCCAGCCAGCTGGGTGGCACCCCTGTAGCCCACACAGAGGCACCACTGCCCTCAATTCCCCCCCCCCCCCGCACAGCCCTGCTCCGGTAAGGCGGTGGCACGGGATGGTAGGTGGTGTGCTCCATCCCCACCCACCCACATGTACTCCCTAGGGCCTTCCTAAGTACCCCAGGGGTAAACACATTCCCAGTTGAAAACCCCTGCAGTAAGGGATCCCTGAACACATCTATCAGATTAGCCTTACACAAATCACAGCACAAGCTACAGTTGTCTTTCAAAATATGGCAAGAGTAGATGCCCTCAAGTGTTTAGGCTACTTAAACAGGATACTGAATGTATGGGTTCAATTCCCTCTTCTCCAAAACCTCATCTCCAGCATTCCAGGAAACTACCCTACCAACTAAGCCATTGACTATTCTAGGGCAAAGGCACTGTCATATTTTTCTAATGAAGTTGTTCCATTCTGCAAGATGTATTTAAAAATTATTTGGATCTGAGAGAGAGCACAAGAGGGAATATGACTGTCTAGCCAAGTGGTTAGGTCACTCACTTGGCTAGAGAGTCAGTCTTGCTTTCTTTCTGTCCTAATGAATCTTTAATTCTTTTTTTTCCAAATTGTAACAGTTTTGACAGGAAGGAATAAGATTAGCCAAGACTGTAGCATGCAGGATTCTCTCCTGGAAGGTGAGAAATCATGGGCAGACAGGAAATTAAACACCTACCTCCCCAGGGTAAATGCCCTAACCACTGAACTGCTGGACATAAGAGGGGTGATTATTCTTTTTCCAGATATGTTTTGAAAAAAAGAATGATCCTTTTCATAATTATTCAAGGAATGGTTTCAGGCCTAAATCCAGAGTGAAGGAAAGCACTTGCCAACAGTACTTATAAAATCTCCTATCCCCAAGGAAGGGATAGGATTTAAGAACACACCATTTCCTATTCTCTAATTTTGGTGATTCACTGCTCTGTATGTTGTGACTCCTACCTAACCTGACCTTATAGGCTAGGGACAGACATTCAAAATGCCTGAGCCTGAATTGATTCAATCTTTGCAGGTTAGTTTAACCTAGCTAGGCTGAACCAGTTTGTAACCACATAGACATCCCCTCTGGACTGACAAAATGCAGGCACATGCCTGCAGTGGCTCAGGCTAGAAGCTGGAGAGTACTAGAGCAGCCCTCCTTACCCTTCCACAGTGCTGAGCTAAGCAGCAGGGGGGTGGCCAGGACCTAGCAGGATGCTCTGATTAGGAAGGGGTCAGCGAGGGAGCCAGCAGACAGTAGCACAGCATTTAGCACCCCATCAAGAAAACAAAAGCCTTTCTCATTAGTTCAAGCTCTTGTTAAACAACTTTTTACAATGAAGGGATGGAGGGACACTACCAGCTACCTGTTGATTAGCTCCAAAAAGCCCTAAGCAGGCCCTGTCCTGTCTGACTTTTTCCTGTCTGCCTTACACAGACACCTCACAGCATTAGCTAGCATACCACATGCTGGCTACTGTCCATGCTGTGGAAGAGGGGTGGTGGGGGGGATCTCTGCTTGAGTAGGGAGTGTGGAGAGAGGGGAGCAGGGAAGCCAGGCAGACACTGCTGCGCCTGCTATCTCTGCTGCAACTCCAGCCAGGGAGCAGAGGGGAGCCCAGCTCTTCAGAGCAGAGAGCCCCTCCCAGGGCTGCAAAGCATCTGGGATGCTGGGGGACTCTGGTTTAAGTTAAACCAGGAAGGGGTCTGGGACAGACATTGCATAAACCAGTTTGATCCAAAGTCTGATACTACTTAAGGTTTATCTCAAACCAGTTTCAGCCATTTTCAAAATGATTTATATGCATTGAATGTCTGTTCTGTTATAGGTTTAAACCAATTTCTGATCACTTAAACCAGGTTATGTCTAATGTCTGTCCCTAGCCTTAGGGAGCCCAAACTCAGGGTTGTGGGTTTCATTCCAGGAAAAAGGACAGAAATTTCATATAAACGAGTAATTAAGGAGAGGAGGAAACCCTTGGGAAGGAAGCAACACCACATTCTCCACACTCCGAAGAGGTCAAGAGATCCAAGCGGACCCAGAGGAGGAGGTGACAAGTGCTCATCATAGGTGACTCCATCCTGAGGCGTACAGAAGGGCCAATTTGTTGCCAGGACCCCTCAACACGAGAGGTCTACTGCCTGCCTGTAGCAAAGATTTGGGATGTGACAGAAGTAATCCAGGGCAGGATCAAGCCCACCAATTACTACCCCATGGTCCTAGTCCATGTGGGTACTAATGATGCGGCCAGGAAAACCCCCGATCACCTGATGGCGGACTACAGTGCTCTGGGTGGCGTGCTGAGGGAGTTCGATGCACAGGTGGTATTCTCTTCCATCCTACCAGTGAACGGACGCGGAAGACGGCATGAGAACTGCATTTGAGAGACCAACTGGTGGCTTCGGCAGTGGTGTCTCGAGGCAGGCTTCGGCTTCCTGGACAACGACCCGCACATCACGACAAGGGAAATGCTCAGTTGGGATGGGCTTCACCTGTCCCCCAAAGGTAAGCGTGTGTTTTCTTCTAGGTTGGCGGATCTCCTCCAGCAGGCTTTAAACTAGGCTCATTGGGGGGCAGGGGAAGATGAGGGCAGGGGAAGCTGTGGACCACCAAACCATGTGGCACCCACAAGGACAGCCCAGCCTGAAGAAGAACATTAGGAACCTGCAAGCCATGGTGCAGCCAGCAGTACAACACAGGTAAGCAATTAGCAGGTAAGTAATAAGGGGCCCTTTGGGATTTGGAGCTGGGGGACAGCAAAGGCACCAGTCACAGGGCTCAAGTGCCTATATACTAATGCTAGGAGCATGGGGAACAAGCAGGATGAACTAGCGCTCCTGCTTGCACAAAACACCTATGACTTAGTAGGGCTAAAAGAAACCTGGTGGGATTCGTCCCATGACTGGGTGGTACATATTGAGGGTTATAGACTGTACAGAAAGGACAAGGTGGGGAAGAAAGGGGGAGGGGTTGCACTCTATGTCAATGAGCAATATATATCGACCCACATCAAGACGGAATCGAAGGATGAGGAAGTAGAAGGATTGTGGGTTAGGTTACATGGGGGGCAAGGAGAAAGGGATTTGGTGGTAGGGGTCTGCTACAGGCCCCCACACCAAGGGGAAGAACGAGATTCGGGGCTCCTGAGGCAGCTCTCGGAGACAATAAAAGCTAAGGAGGCAGTAGTCATGGGAGACCTAAACTACCCAGACATCTGCTGGGAGACGTAGACGGCAAAGTCCCACCATTCACGCAGGTTTCTAATCTGTGTACAGGACCTCCACCTGACGCAGGAGGTACACGGTCCCACTAGGGGGAATGCCTTACTGGATCTGGTATTGGCAATGGAGGATGACATGGTAGGGGGCCTACAGATCGGTAGCCATCTGGGGGACAGTGATCATCTAATAACAGAATTCTTCATAAGATGTCGAGTGGGTAAGGTAACTAGTAGGGTGAAAGTGCTGGACTTTAGGAAAGCTGATTTCAATGAACTCAGGTGATTAGTCAAGGATGCACTGCAGAGTAGAAGTTTTGAAGTGACGGGAGCCCAAGAAGGGTGGCTGTGCCTTAAGGAAATGATCCTTAGGGCACAGAGGGAGGCGATTCCGATTTAATGAAAAAGAGGGAAAGGGGCCAGGAGGCTTCCTTGGCTGACCAGAGAAATCAGGGGAGCACATAAAAAGTGGAAACAGAGGGAGATCACCAAAGACGAGTATACCTCCTCTGCTGGCGCTTGTCAGGAGGCAGTTAGACGGGCCAAAGCTACCATGGAGCTGAGGATGGCATCCCAAGCAAAGGACAACAAGAAATTGTTTTTCAGATATATAGAGAGTAAAAGGAAGGCCCAGGGAGGAATAGGACCCCTACTAAATGGGCAGAAGCAATTGGTGACGGACACGGGGGGCAAGGCTGAACTCCTCAACGAGTTTTTGCCTCAGTGTTCCTAAAAGAGGGGCAAGACAAGTCTCTCACTGGGGTTGTAGAGAGGCAGCAGCAAGGCGCCAGTCTACCATGCGTAGACCCTGAGATGGTGCAGAGTCACTTGGAAGAACTGGATGCCTTTAAGTCGGCAGGCCCAGATGAGCTCCATCAAAGGGTACTGAAGGCACTGGCTGACATCATTGCACAGCCACTAGCAGGAATATTTGAATGCTTGTGGCACACGGGCCAAGTCCTGGAGGACTGGAAAAGGGCCAATGTGGTCCCCATTTTCAAGAAGGGGATGAAGGAGGACCCAGGCAACTATAGGCCAGTCAGTCTCACCTCCATCCTTGGCAAAGTCTTTGAAAAAATTATCAAGGCTCACATTTGCGAGAGCCCGGCAGGAAAAATTATGCTGAGGGGAAACCAGCACAGGTTCATAGCAGGCAGATCGTGCCTGACTAATCTAGTCTCTTTTTATGACCAGGTTATGAAATGCCTGGACACAGGAGGAGGGGTAGATATCGTATACTTAGACTTCAGGAAGGCCTTCGATACGGTATCCCACCCCATACTGGTGAAGAAGTTAAGAGGCTGTGACTTGGATGACTACACAGTCCGGTGGGTGGCGAATTGGCTAGAGGGTCGCACCCAGAGAGTCATGGTGGATGGGTCAGTTTTGACCTGGAAGGGTGTGGGCAGTGGGGTCCCGCAGGGCTCGGTCCTTGGACCGATACTCTTCAGTGTCTTCATCAGTGACTTGGACAAGGGAGTGAAGTGTACTCTGTCCAAGTCTGCGGATGACACAAAGCTATGGGGAGAAGTGGACACGCTGGAGGGCAGGAAACAGCTGCAAGCAGACCTGGACAGGTTGGACAAGTGGGCAGAAAACAACAGAATGCAGATCAACAAGGAGAAATGCAAAGTGCTGCACCTAGGGAGGAAAAATGTACAGCACACCTACAGCCTAGGGAATGACCTGCTGGGTGGCACAGAAGTGGAAAGGGATCTTGGAGTCCTAGTGGACTCCAAGATGAACATGAGTCGGCAGTGTGATGAAGCCATCAGAAAAGCCAATGGCACTTTACCATGCATCAGCAGATGTATGACGAATAGATCCAAAGAGGTGATACTTCCCCTCTATCAGGCGCTGGTCAGACCGCAGTTGGAGTACCACGTGCAATTCTGGGCACCGCACTTCAAGAGGGATGCGGATAACCTGGAGAGGGTCCAGAGAAGGGCCAGTTGTATGGTTAAGGGCTTGCAGGCCAAGCCCTACGAGGAGAGACTAGGGAACCTGGACCTTTTCAGCCTCCGCAAGAGAAGGTTGAGAGGCGACCTTGTGGCTGCCTATAAGTTCATCATGGGGGCACAGAAGGAAATTGTTGAGGTTTTATTCACCAAGGCGCCCCCGCGGTTTCAAGAAATAATGGCCACAAGCTAGCAGAGAGCAGATTTAGACTGGACATTAGGAAGAACTTTTTCACAGTTCAAGTGGCCAAGGTCTGAAACATGCTCCCAAGAGAGGTGGTGCTCTCCCCTACCCTGGGGGTCTTCAAGAGAAGGTTGGATATGCATCTGGCTGGGGTCATCTAGACCCAGCACTCTTTCCTGCCTATGCAGGGGGTCGGACTCTAAGATCCATTGAGGTCCCTTCCAACCCTAACATCTATGAATCTATGATTTATGTTAAATTGGTCTACTGAACTTCTGTCCCAGATGCCCTCCAGATTCAAGGTAACTCATAGTCCCCCAGCATCCCAGGATGCTTTGCACCTACCCTCCACTCCCTGCCCCCCTAACCCACAACTGCATGGTTGGGCTAGCCTTGAACCAAGCTGTCTGCTCCAGTTAAGCAGGGAGTTGTGCTCTAGCACGCCCGGTTTCTGACTTGTGCCACTGCAGGCAGGTGGCTGTACTTCCAGAATCAAAGGTGAATGTCTGTTCATTTTTATCAGTTGAATCTATGCAGAATAGATGAATCTGCAAAGAATGAATCAGTTCAGCCTTAGGCTTTTTGACCATCTGTACTTAGCTCAGGGGTCCGAAAGTTAGATGCTAAAACTGACATGCTGCAATGCTGTGGGCATTTATAGAATCTTTTTTTGCATCTGGGCCTTAATGGATAACTGCTAGCCTACAGATTATAGAACTGATAAGCAATAGTTTTGATACGTTTATACTTCATTCTGTGGATGAGCTAGATTTACTATACCTTTTCAGGAAAAGCATAATTTACTTTGTTCTACTAAATCTTTAAAAACCAGGGATGTTTTGTGCTCATGTTAGTGAAGAACTACCTACTGCCTACTTAATCCTGGGAAACACGTTCTATTGCCACAGACTTAGCTCATCACTGGCACTGTGGTGCTCCTAATTTCATATACCATATACTGAAGAGTTTGTTTAAACATCTTTATGAGTGTTTTACTGCCATCATGAGAAACCTTAAAGTATAGTTCAAGGGAGCAATGCAAAAATTAATGATACCAAAAGGATCCAGATTCACGCTTGTTGCAGAATGTATGCATCAACCTGTTTTAATATAAGACTACTAGCATTTGATCCCCAATCATATTAAGATGGAAGGACTTTTGCCTTGTGGACTGTGTACTGGACTTGAACCCAGGATTCTTGGACTAAACTCTCACTATCAAAGGGCTTATCAACTAATCCATTTTCAGGCTTTCAGTTTCATATCATGAAAGGGAAAAGGAATACTAAACTGTCATAGGAATTTTGCAAAACTTAATATAAGCCCTTTGAGCACTGGAAAAGCTATATATTCTCATTTGGCCCTGTCACTGACTTGAGTAAATCTATCGAGATCAGTGTGCTATGCAGCAGTTTTCTAGGAAAATCCTACTCTTGGGACACATCTACATGAGATGTTTTACTGTGTGTTAAACTAATCTAATGCACAGTAGCACGCCATTGTCTACACGTGTGCTGGAAATACTACACATTAAATTAGTCTAATGGGCCATTTGCTAGTACCAACACATACAGGTAGTAGATAAACAGCACATTAGGTAATGCATAGTAGCACATGTATAGAGATGCTGTCTGGGAGCAGTTTTGCTCCTATTAAGCCCAAGCAACTGGGGGCCACTGCCTGGCTAAGCCTAGATGTGAGGGGAGCTATGGAGGGGCAGCTGTCTCCCGATGTGCACATGGCTGGGAAACAGCTGTCCCTGCAGCCAGAACAGCTCTCCTGGCACTTTGCGCATCAGCACCACCCCCTGTACCTCCTGCCAGCTCCTAGGCTGGCACCTGGGGGTGACTGGAGCTCCCACTGGCTGCTACAGGAGGGCAGACCAGTTCAGGGTAAATTTGTGTCCAACAGGGCATACATGTAGATGTGTTCCTGGCTACATCTTATTGCGCCTTATTTTACTGCATAGTAACCTTACTGTGCATTTATTGCACATGTAGACACACCCTGAGATTCAGTGCAAAATGGCTCTAGAAAGTTTCTGTGGTTCAGAGAGAGGAGTGGAATATTATTGCTTTGTATGTGTGGTATTCCACATTTCTTTTGTGATTTTTCATATAGAAAACCAGAAGGGAGCTAGTAAAGCAGCTGCAAGGGAGTCCAGCCAGTAGCTGGACGTACGAATTATGAATTTGTGGGAGCCACATGAACATTTGCTGCCTTCAGGGTTATAGAGCATGGCTCATTGGTGTACCACATTGGACTTCATATGCTGAAGGAGAAAAGCACTATAGAGGTCCAAAGATCCATGGTATTTGGAAATACTGCCCACTCTCTCTCAGAAGTTCTCAAGCTTATTTCCATTCAGGGAAAGTTTGTCAGAAATCGAGTAATTTGACAGAGACTTCCTGTCCCACCAGACAATTCTACAATTCCTTTGCAGTGAATGGTTAGAAATATAGTCCATAAATGTGGGATGGGAGGGGTGGGATATAATCTTTGTTTCTTTTCTCTCCATTTTCTAAAGCTTTGGGGATCAATTCCCTTAAGGATGGGAGAAGCACATTCCTCCAATTCCTTCCATCCAGAGCCAGTCCTTACATGGATTGTGGAGGTCACTCTGTCCCTAAAATAAGTTGCATAGTCCAGATACTTCTCTTCTGGCTCCAAAGCATGTCTACTTGCAGATTCTACTTTTTCTGGAGTTTCATATTCCTTGCAGTGTCGCATATACCAAAGCTCAGGAGGATTAGAAACAGAGGCAGCAGGCTTTAAGAGCCTCAATTTTTTTAGAGTTTTGTATCACTATTATTTTCACTGAAGACTTTACCTTGTGTGTGGCTGAGTGCCCTCAACTCCCACTGAAATCAAAAGGAACAGTTTGCCCAAGTAACCTTCTACCTACTAAGAATATTCTTGTGTCTGTAAGTGTGCAAAAAGAAGCAATCAGCTCTTTAGATATTGAATAGTAGAGACATTACTGTCCTAATCAATCTAATGAACCAAACTTTGCCCCCAGCTAAGGCTTGAGCCTTGCTGGGCTTACAAAGGTACAGCTGAGGGTGCAGTCTGCACCTACATTTATTTAGCGGACAGTAGCTACTGCTCCAGTGAAGATCTAAATATTGACTTTGCATTACTTTTTAAATCACTGCTACTAATTAGTCTCTGCTTTCAGTCAGCTTATAGGTACAGATCCACATAGCCAATGGCAACATCATTTTGCATTACCTAGCACTAAGGTATGTTAATGCGGTATCTCATATAGAAGATGGATTTTTTTTTCATCACTAGGCAGAGATACTTGCCAGCATTGAAGGCTATTTGTCTGGCCAGCCAGGTTTCTCATGACTTTTCTTTCTCCCTGGCTTGCTGTTTCCATGGTTTACAACATAGGAACATTATACTGTATTTGAATTGGGGAAGTCTATCTTCCCCCTTTTTAACATTAAGCACATTTTGCATCTGCATGCATTAAAGGTTTTCCTCACTGTGGCAGCAGGGACAGGGTAAAAAAGAAAGAGGCATGGAGAACCTGGCACAAGTAGGCTTTCCACCAACACCAAAATTACAGATGTTGTAAATAAAGAGACAGGTAGAGAACATAATGGAAGCTGCAGTATCAAGCTAGTTTAAGAAATACTCTGCCTGAAATTACCAGCATAACTGAGAAGGCTTTTCAAGGAATTGTTACCATCGCTTGCTAGAAGAGGAAAGAGAAAAGAATAGGAGAAAAGAAAAACAGATTCCTCATGGATTTCATAGATCTCAATCATATGGACACAAGTGCAGCTTCTACCTAGTCTAGACAATAATATTGAGTATGGTGATGGGGAAGCAGTGGAGGAAAAAGGCAAAAATCATAAAGAAAGCTAAAATGGTGAGTATCACCATGTTGATTATATGCTGTACTGTCTTCCGGTTTTCAGTCTGAAATATAGTTATTCATAAGATTGGGATATCCTAGAGATCTTCCCACACCTCACATATTCATCTCATGAAGGGGGCATGCCCATAATTACCCAACCTCCATCTCACTAGAGGCTTAGAAGGGGTTTGGCCAGTGTGCACACAATACATACTCTTTCCTGAAATTAAAGGTGCTTTTTAAAACATGAAATTGTCCAAAGATTAAGTGAATGGGGAGAATTAAAAAGCTAGCTAGATAGATGTGTGTGTGTGTGTGTGTGTATAAAAAAAAATTAAGCACATGTTGCATCTACACAGAAACTTTTCAAATTATTAGACAGATAGATAGATAGATAGATAGATAGATAGATAGATCAAAGACTTTATTTGTCTTTCTTTTCCACCTGACATCACAAAGCTCACAACTACAATACTTTTACTTAACATTATTAGATTTCATATTTTATTTGGTTGTAGCTATGCATTTTTTGCTTTTCTCCTGTGTGTATACAACTATTGCTTTTTGCAGCTGTGTTCTCAATTGTGATTACTCTTTTAAGATACAGTTATATATAAAAATAAAATATAGAAATATGCAGTGTATTTGTTATTAGTCAAGGTGTTTGAGGAGCACAACTTGCTGAAATGGAATAATCTTCAAGTAAGGCAAAGGTAAAATCTGGAACATAAAGATAAACTGGGGACTGCTAGGTTTAAAGGTAAATACAATCTGAAGACCTGCCACAATCCTGCTAAAAGAAGGATGCTCTCTCTCTCTCCCTTGCTCAGACACACAGCACTTATTGACCTTACTGTTCTTAATGGAAGTTCCTGAACTCTGAATGCTTTTGAAAATCTATCCATTTAATGATACCTATAACATATGGAGTTACTTGAGAAGGCCTCTATAACTGCCATGCTGACCAAGAAGTCAGTGCATTTGCAACTGAAATGAATCATTGTAATATATTTTACTGACGTCAGCAAGGGCTTGTAATTCACAACATTTGCATCACACCTGTGAGCAGGTCAAAGTATTACTCAGCTGATAATGAGTTTCTCAGAGAACCTGCTTTCAAGAATCATTGTCAGAGAGAAAAACACCTGGAGGGCAAATATTTGCTTTTTTTATTAAATGATGTCGTGTTGTAGTACAATGTTAGGATCAAAAGGGAATATATTATTTTATGTTCCGTTTTGTAGTATAATAAATTGTATAGAGGGCAAGGGGTAACACGTAAAGAGAACAGAACCAAATATAAATAGATTTATAAAAATAACTACAATCTTAATAAAAGGAGGTTAAGAAGAAACCATTTGAAATAATGTACTTGATGTACTCCCAAAGCTGTCCATCTCAGCAATGGCATCTGTGGTTACTGAACCAATGAATAAAATTATGCCAGAAAAGCCCTATTCTCCACTTTGACATACTGCCATTTGTGTGCCCTGTTCCTTTGCCCTGAGTGTTTCTTCTTGTCATGTGAGAGCAGAGATAGTCACATGGGAAAACAACAAGGCCATGCGAAGCAGAAAGATTAATGCCACAGAAAAATACACATTTACTGAACACAAGTAACAGGAGAGAGGTACAGCATTGCTGGACACTTGATTTGGTACTCATCAGTTGTTAGACCAATCTGAAAGACAGATGATAGCAGAAGAAGTTAGTGATGTTAACACATGACCAAGAAGGCAGAGGAAAAGGAGGAAGTGGTCAGAAAGAGGAGCAGGGAGATGTAAGACACTGGAGAGAGGAGAAAGCAGCACAAGAGATCATGAAGCATATGTGGACCAGTGAGAAAGAAGCAGAGATCACATAAGGGGAAAGGGAGGACACACAAGGCATGGTAACAGAGATATGAAGGGAAAGTACCAGGGTAGGGAGAACAACTATCTATCTAGCTATCTAGCTATCTAGCACCGTTAATTTCTAGATAGATATATAGAACAGAGAATAAAAGTGGAAAGAAATGGGAAAAAAATAAAGGTCTGCGGGATGGGAAAAACTATAAGAAACAAGAAAACAATGCAAAGTAGTGAGCAGTCCAAGGATAGAGGAGATCTCTGGGAGTAGAATTGTGGTAGCTTGACTACACCTTTCCAACTGTCCAATTTGAGCATACATCTGGGTACTACAAAAGTTTACTGAACTTTCTGAAGCTGGACAGTTCTCATGTACCAATAAATGCCTGCTGCAAGTATCCCAAGTTCACAGATAATGCATGTTCTCAAAGAAAAAATGAGACTCCAATTGTATATTAAGGGCACAATCAAAGCTGTAGTAAATTCCACAATGTTTAAAATGAGCAGAATCAGGAAAAGGGAAATACAAGTGACCATACAAACCCAGAAAGAATGGCAAATAGAATTAGAGGATTAGAGTCACAGTCATGTCCAAATTCTGCGCAGCACAGTTAAATGGAGGAATAAAGAGAAATAATGTGTAATCAGGTTGTTTAGCCTGCTTGCTCCTGCAAGCTGGTTTTGCTCCCCCGGGAGCATCTCAGTCAGGCCTCCCAAACAAAAACAGTCTTTGAACAGCAAACAGACAAATAAATCAACAAAGAAAAACCCTTCAGCCTTGTCTTGGGCAGTAGGAGGGGGCTCTTTGGCTCTGGCCCCAGCATAATCTCTGGCCCCTCCCAGGTAGCAAGCTTGTTTGGCTCACGTCTTGTCTCCTGGTTGCAAACTGCTCCTTCACGCTGTTTTTCCCGCTCTGGTCTGTGTGTGCTCTGAATTCTGCCAGCTTTTACAGTTCCCTCTAATGGCTGGTTATTACCATGTTCCTTTCTATCCTTCAGAATAATTTACTTAATCCATAGACAGTCAGAGTGATAAAACCAATCCAGCAAAATTTCCATGTTAGGAGCTTCTTCATCTATTCTATTACAGCATCTTATTTAACCCTTTGGCTAGGAACAGAAGTTACATGTAAACTGGTTTAAGTGATCAGAAACTGGTTTAAACCTGTAACAGAATGGAAGCTCAGTGCACATAAACCAGTTTCAAAATGGCTCAAACTGGTTTAGGATAAACATGGTTGAATGTAGTATTAGACTTAACTGATTTGAGTCAAGCCGGTTTATGAAACTTCTGTCCCAGACCCCTTCCTGGTTCAAGTTAAATCACAGTCCCGCAGCGTCCCCACATGCTTTACAGCCATGGCCTAGGCTAGGCTAGGCTGGGCTGGGCTGTCTGCCCCAGAGACCAGGGCTGGCCCCACCTCTCTTCTTCCTAACTGGAGCACTGAGGACTGGCTGAGAAAAGGGGGGGGGGGGGGCTAGCCCACCTGGGGATGCAGCTCAGTCTACAATGGGGACTGCCCATCCCCCTAGGCAAACCCCAGCTGGGCTCTGGGGGCAGGGAGAGGGATGTTCTAGAGCCACCTGGCTTCTAGCCTGAGCCACTGCAGGCATGTGGCTGCATTTCCTGAATCAAGGGTAAATGTCTGATCATTTGTTTCAATTTAATTTTTGCATCTTAAACTAACCTGCGTAGCCCAGGTACACTCGGGTATATACTCCCCTTCTACAATTTAAGGGAATTGTTACTCCCCTATAGAACCAGGGGACTTAACTATATACAAATTTATTTACAATAACTTATTACAAGAAAAAGAAACATGGATATAAACATACATTCTCCTTCTCTCTTTCTATGTGTGTGTGTATATATGTATATATGATATCTAAATAACATATACAATACTCTCTGGGTAAATGCTACAAAACCTTATACCAGTGCTCCAGCTACAGGTAAGTCACAGGTAAGTATCTGATCTGAAACAGATAAACTTCAAAATAAACACAGATAACCAACAGATGAACTATAGGTAAGTATAGGTGAGCAATAAATAAGCCACAAATAAATACAAATACATTTATAACTTTGATTAGGACTTTGCTGGGACACCTTTTGCTATTATTCACCTGTTAAGACTCTACTTATCTATTAATTTACAAACATGAGAGTTCACAAAATGTAAGGCACATCACGCCACTTACAGCGCTAGAACCTCAAAGATAAACTCAATCCCAAGGGGAAACCCCAATGCCCTTGGACCTTTTCCCAAACCCTTCAAGGAAGCTAGTAACTTCAGGGGGGCCCTCCCAGTGGGACCCTCACTTTCAGAAGCCCTTAACTAACCAAGGGGGACTCTCCCTCCTCTGTGGGAATCCTTTTTCCGTGCAACTCACAGCTCCCAGGCCTGGAGGGTGGCCGTTGTCCTGTGCACGAAGCTGCTCTTTCACCTGTGGTGGGCTTCAGAGGTCATTGTCCCCTGGAATGGGGTTCCGCTATGCAGGGTATCTGGGGCCTCTGGCTCGGCCCTGTCTGCTGGCTCACTAGCCTGAGCGCTGTCTGGCTCCCTGGACTCAACCTTTCACTATGGGTTGGAGGCCTGGACTGTCTCGTGCAGCTCCGGACTCGGTCTGCTCCTGAACCCTCCATGCAGTGCCTCTTGCACCAAGCTCCCAGCCTCGTGCCAGGGGTTGGCGACCTGAGCCACCCAAGGGCTCCAAAGATCTTGCTCCATGCACCAGCCTGTGCACTGTGTCTCTGGCCTCATGCCAGAGGTTGAAGACCCAAGCCACCTCACGCAGCTCCCAGGGTCTCAATGCCATGCTGTGCACTGACAGCCTAACTGCTGGAGCCGTCCACCATTCCCTGCTGATGGAAGTCTTCAGGGGTGCTTCCAGGCTACTACTTCGCCCTGCTGAGAAGCTCTCCTCAGCTCTTCTAAGGCCTGCTCTTCTCTCTTTTCTGTCCTCGATGTCTCCCTTGTGCTAGGCACACAGCTCCTTTTATAATCTTTAGGGCTCTGCCCCTGAAGTCTTCTGGACCTGACAGTGTTGCAGTCAGGTCTGAGGGGAGATCCTCTCCCCTCAGACCTCTCCCCGCCCCCAGGAAAGGGGCGTGACTTCACTCCTCTTGCTGCCTCCTGATTGGTAGATGGGCTCTACTGATCAAAACAGCATCTCAAGCCTGAGACGCAACCCAAGCTCTGAAAGTTAGCCTGCTACATCTGCAAAGACTGAATCGATTCAGCCTTGGACTTTTTTTCTGTCTGTACTTAGCTCTGGTGCTTCTAGAGCAGTGGTTTTCCACCTTGTCAGATTCAAGGTACCCCTTGATAGAGTCATGGCACCCTTCAAGCATGCACACTGAGAATACAAAGTTTAGAATCTAGGCACAAGTGTTGGCATGGACCTCAGAGACCAAACCTTAAATATAGCATTTTCTCATAAAGAAAAAAAAGTTGCTGTCTTTGGCCAAACTTTGAGTGGATTTTACTCTCCTCCCCACATAGAAGGATGTAAGAGATTCTGGTTAACATGACACCATCTGTTCTGTGAATAAAGATGTTTAGTCTTCAGCAATCAAAATCACCAGCTTCCAAAAGCACTACATTTGCTCTCAGTGATAATTTGTATTTCTCTGAGTAACTATTAGTAGAATTGTATTTTATGAAGTATGTCAACTGCACACCTTTCTAGATCAATGCTATAGGGCTCCAATATCCTTATTAAGCTGTAATCCTTATCATGCAAACCTGACTGAACATTAATTGAGCCAATACTAAGGAAAAAGGTTGTTGAAACATACAAGACTCTACTCCTTGAAAAATTATTATTCCAACAAAATTCACAAAGTAAATGCCAAAATTCTAAAATCTTAACCTCAAAAAATTCTAGTAGAATCTAAGCAAGCCCTCAAGGCTTCTAAATGAAAGACTGAGTTGAGATAACAAGGTTACCTTAGTGAGTTGAATAATTAATAAAATACTAAAAATTGGATATAAGGCCAGCCAACACATTTTCTATAACATGCACACAATTCTTCCTCTTAAGTAGTGTCTTTCAGCTGTATCTGCATCTACTTATATCTATGTAGCTGTAGATATAGCAGTCATATATATGCAGAGATAAATGTCTTTGTTGTGTCTTCTCATTTCATATCTCTGCAAATGCTGAGCTTCTAAAACCATGCCTTCTCCCTCCCCAGTTTTAATAAGAGCACTGGATGCCCTGCAGCTAGAAGGAAATGTGCAGTGAGCCCATTAAGATTAGTGCAGCTACAGGAAGAACACAGAAGCAGCTGCTGCTGTAGATGGAGCTGAGTGGGCATATGCAATCAGCTGCATATTCTTGAGGAGTTTTAATGGGCCATCATCATGGCATGTCACTCTCCAAAATGGATATTTGTCACTCATATTCTTAAAAGACAGTTTGGCAGCTCTGGGTGGTAAAAACCATCTGCATACTGTTTATCATCACATACTAATTGTGTAATATTTAATTTGTGAAAAGCAACAATTCTGTATTGTAGCACCACCAAGAGCCCACAGCCAACATAACAGAAACATAAGGGCAAATAAACAAGCAGGGAAAGATAACTTTGTGCTTCCAGGTGCACAAGCAAGTTCTGAGTGCATGGACCTCAACTGAAGTCTCAATCAGTTTGTAACTTAGTACAGTAACTTAGGGTAGGTGCAGACATTACATTTAGATTGACTGAATTAGGGCTAGGTCAATCTAAGTGTCATTCTGTATAGATGTTCAGGGAGGTTCATTCAGGCAAAAACAGGGGGCCCAAACTAAATTAGTATGCCTGAGAAGGCACACTAGATTAAATTGGGAACCTGGTTAGCCTGATCTACTAAATGTCTGTACATCTTTGGAGCACAGCCCCATGGCTGGGAAAACAGAGCCACTTGTGCTAGTCCCAAGACTGTGCTCTTCCTACCCTTCCCTGCAACCCTAACTGGGCTAGTTTTAGCTCCCCAACCCTCCCACCCCTAAACAGACCCCCCCCCCCCACTCCCCATCCCATGGACCAACCAATCCTCTTCCCAACAGACCCACCAGACCCCTCTCATCCTGCCAAACCCAGCCCTTCCAACCATTCCCTCCACAGACCTGCTGGCTCCCCACAATCCCACCTGCCCCTCCCACTACCCCAAATAAATTACACTGGGTTTCCAGCACAGCTCCTGGCACTGGTGAACATGTGCACCAGCTATTCAAGCCACATGATCTCAGTTTGGGTGACGCAAACATCTACACATATCCACAGAAAACAATCCACAATGAACAATGTAATGATTGAAAACACTCTTTTTTTCCTGTTGGCATACTAGGATCACGTTTTAATATTTACAAATCTGCTCATTATTCAGAACATTCCTATAAATCATTGTCAAACCAGGCATTGCTATTGTATTAACCCTAAATATTCTTTTGGATGCCCTGTATGTCAGTATTTAAACTATAAAATTGGTCAGCTATATCATAGATTGGATTTGCTCCCTGAGCTAGCCTACATAAATTAATTTTATGTCCACCCAAAACATTTTATTTTGCAATTAAACCAACTTCAGTGAACTAAACTTTGGTCATACAAGAGGTTTAGAAAAATCAATACAATCGCATGATAATACTGTCAAATTCAATTCAAATGTCCTCAACAATTATCTTCTCTAGCTGAAGAAGTCAAAACTTAGCCTTTGAGTTTACTTCAGATTAAAAGATAAACCTCTCCTTCAAAAATGCTGCTCTTTATATCAAACCCTCTGTGTCTATTCATAATGCACCATGATTCTTGATATTATTTACTGAAGTAATCTATTTACAGGTCCAGTGGCTTTTTGTTGCCAGGCACCGAGGCTGTAATACAAAATGTCTTAACATGGTATAACTTCTTTTTCAGTGATATAGTAGACTTATGCAAGAATCCTCTCCCTCTGTGTCCCACATGTATAACTCTTATGAAAGTCAACATGCATTAAAATGCATATTGATAATTAAATACCCACTGTCTATTTCAAGGTGTTCTATGGAGAAGCAAAACTGACTTCAATAGATCTGCCCCCACAAAATAATTTATAGGATCAGGGCTTTAGTTAGCATCACATTTACCTTATTCATCCTAAGCTATGTCCCCAGTATAGGTGGAAAAAAATCCTACTTCTCACTTCTATTCCCACAATAGTAGCAGAACTGGAAGAACTTACAATGTAAATTTGGACAAGTAAATTCATTTAAAAAATCTGTCTGTTTTTATTACCACAAGGAAGTTATCTATTTTTTATAGACTTGTCAGACTTTGGGGAAAAATAATGTCCTTTTTGTATTAATTAGTATTAAAGTACTTAGGTTTTTTGTTTTTGCCTTTACAATATTATTTTTGATACTTTGTAGGAAGAGAATTCTATACATCACATGTAAGTACAACACTGAAAGATTAATATTATTTTCTTCCTTTCTTGTCCACAGCTTTTACTAATATGAATAGGTTTCAAAGAATTAAAAAAAAAATCTACCTTTTAAAGCTATTTCTACCATATCATTTGTTCAGCAGATGGCCAAGTTGATTCAGGTCTGGGATTTCAAATCTTAATATGATCACCAAATATATATAAAAAATAGTATACTTTTTGCTTTAATGTTTTAGATTTAGGGTTTAGACTAAAAAAAGAGAACTTCAGAAGTAGATATAACCATTTCAGTACCCACAATCTAAAATATTTTGTATAAAAAATACAGTGAGGAAATAAACAGAGTCCAATTGTTTCAATAGCCACATGCATAATACTTAATTTACAAACAAAAAATCATCTGTAATGTAAACATAAAGTCTAATGTATGTATGCAAAGAAAGAAAAAAGAGAAAGAAAGAAAGAAAAAGAAGCTGTTTCTGTTTATAGAATATAAACTGTAATGTATACCCTTTATATAGTCTTATTTGTCAAATTACTGATCTACAGTTTAGAGAGATTATTCTATTTCAGTCTGAACTATCTGAAATAGCTTGAAGCACTACTTGGTTTATAATGATTTCTTCTAGGAAGCTGCTTCCAAAGAACATTAATACAGAGAAATAGATTCCTGGAGGGTATAGATTATTGTTGTTGCATTTTTTTTCCTTTTGGGAGGGGGCAGGGAGGGGGCTGTTGTTTTTTATGTTGTATTCATTTACTGAAAATTCCTCTTCTACTGAAATTTTAATGCTACCCAAAATCCTCTTGTAATATTATATTGCACATTAGTGGGAAGTGCTGAAACCCTAATATGATGGGTGAAGATTGTAAAGTGTATAAATGAAAAGCAGTCAAAGTAATTACTGTGACTAATTGTATCTGTAGACACATTTAAAGTACTGGACTGCAGCACTATGGACAATCTGATCATTTTAATGATGAAAAATTTAGCACACATGGAAGATGAAATAAATTGGGTCTGCATCCACTACAACCTTTAATTCCCTAAAAACAGTTAAAGACTGGTTAAATGAAGTTATGTAACAGTTAAAACAAAACAGAAGTAATAGCCTTTGTTACTCTATCTCTCTCCCCTTCTATCAATCAATTCACTCAGAATACACATATACTGAGATATCAGCTGTTGTTGTTTTCCTTAAAAACAAATTAATATTAATAATTTACGTGTGGTATATATTTATGCGGGTGACCTCACCTGAACAAGCTAAGGAGCCTGAGCTGAGAAGCTTGCAGTCAGTAGAGCAAATAGAATATGCTAGTCTGAATTAAAACAATATGGTCTATACAAAACAATATAGTTTATAGCACAGGGTCATAATTAGAGTGTGTCACAGATAGATTTAGAATAGTTTTTGGTTTACTTAATAAATTTAGACCTAAAGCCAACAATGATTTAGGCCCCCTTGACATGTTACATTTATGCCACAATTAACATGTTAATCATGCATGATGACTTAAACTAAACACATAACAGGTCAGGACAAGGGTCAGGGCTGACAATTAGCTGACTGTCAACTACTGGAGTCTCAAACTAACCCCATTACAGTCCAGGCCAGCTCTGACTAGGGACAGCACTGGGGTCTGGAACCAGCCTTTGTATGATCCAGTGTTGAGCTAAAGCCAATGATTGTTAGCCCTATCCCTGGACTTGCCAGGGTACAGGGAACTTGAGATCATGATCACAGGCTCCTCATGCACTGGCATGTAGAAAAGGTGCAACTGAATCTTAAACCCAATCCCCAAATCATGCCTCCTGTTCTGCACATACGGCATGGCAGGAGACACAATTATTAGAATTGGAGATAATATCCCATAATGTCTTTAAATGAACATGACCTAGGGGCCTTAGTTGGACTGTTCATTAAAGTGGGACTGAGCAAGTTCTCTGAGTTCAATGGGACTACTCAGAGTTAAAACTAAGCATAAAATTAAGGCTAGGGACAGAAGTTACACAAACTGGTTTAAGCGATCAGAAACTGATTTAAACCTGTAGCAGAAGTTCAGTGCACATAAACCAGTTTCAAAATGGCTGAACTGGGTTTAAGATAAACATGGTTGAAGGAAGTATCAGACTTAAGGGATTTGGGTCAAACCAATTTATGAAACTTCTGACCAAGACCCCTTCCTGGATCAAGTTAAATCATAATCCTCCAGCATCCTGGCATGCTTTCTAGCCCTGGGCTGGGCTGTGATATCTGCTCCAGCAGAAAAGGGTTGAGCAGGGGGGAGTTAGAGGCAGGGACTGCCTCCCACAGGCAAACCCTAGCTGCGGTCTGGGGCCAGGGAGGGGGGTTAAACTCCCTTCCCCCAACTACAGAGCTGCCCTGCCCTGCTAAAAAATTTACTGCTGGCTGCAAATCCCAGAAGCACTTGGAAGCAGGAAGAGGAAGCGATGAGTAACTGCAGAGTCTTGCTGTGGTGATTCTGGACTGCAAATCCCAGAGACCTCCAGGGCAGCAGGAAGAGGAAGCGAACATACAACATATGCTGGCTACATGGCAGAGTGACATGCATTAGTGCCCACCTCCCACCGCACCCCCTGCTTCTGGTCTGAGCCAGTGCAGGTGTGGGGATGTACTTCCTGAATCAAAAGTGAATGTCTGTCCAGTTGTTTCTTAATTTAATCTCTGCAGTTTAGAGTAACCTGCAAAAACTGAATTGATTCAGCCTCAGGCTTTTTGGCTATTTGTACTTAGCCTAAGTGTTTTGCTTAATATCCATACCCTGAAGGACCGAAGCTGACAGTAAAGGAGTTAGAGGGAGAGAGTAAAAGAAAAGTACGATAAAGGGCTATAGCACAGGTGATTTTATATTAAAAGGCAAACACCAAAAATATGCACCACACCATGAAACTGTACTCTTGTACTGAGAGAGTACTGTACAAAGTAACCTATGAGACAAGTGCAAAGTTCTGATTCTTTCTTTAACTACCAACACAGTTTCAGTTATGCTCCTACAGGCACTGGCGCCTTTATTCTTAGTGCTAGAAATAGTTAAATGCATTTAAAGAAAAAGCAAACCCTACTGGTTATTTTGGGATAACATTGGTTTTCCTATTATCCTGAATTAATGGCTGTTTCTGCCATTTAATGAAATACACTTGTTTTCATTTCAGTTAATATTTCAGGGTGAACGATCGTGCTTCACTGCAATGACTTGCCCTAAGTTCATCCATAACACTTTCTTAGTCTTTTTCACTAAGTAATTGTTTAGCTCTACAGGACAATACAGATTTCCTTAGGGCAGAATTCTGGAGGAAAGAACAGTTGAGACAGATCCTAGTCAGCAAAGAAGTTATGGGAAAATACAGGGGATAGGGCCATTTTACTTCATCTTCCCCCACCCATTCTCCACAATCCCTTTCATCCTCCCTATAAAAGTGTTTTCTATCATCATCACCATCAATAGCATATTGTAAACATTTTTACTTATCAAAGGAATTAAATAATTTAGTCCAGTGTTACCTCAAACAAAGAAAATATGACTCCAATTCAGGAAACTATCCATATTTATTAATGGCACTTCAGCGAGAGTTTTAGGCCTGTGTTGAAGTCAATACTGAAAGTTAAGCACATACTTAAGTGATTTCCTGAAGCAGGGCTATAACAGGCATGGAAAGTTAAGGTTTTTAAAGGAACACAAACATGCATTGTATAGACTAATTGTAAGAAATAAAAGCCTAAGTGATAGCACTGCCTCAACTCATACTGTAACTATTCAGTATTCAGAAGAAGCAGAAGTATGGTATGAATAGTAAATATGGGTGTTTGAGAGTCTGTCTTAAAATGCTCAGATCATTTAAAGAATTCCCCAGTGAATAAGTGCTTTAAAGGGTTTGGTTTTTTTCCCTCACATTTTTTTCTTAACATTAAAATTTACAGGTCTGCTGGGACCTCTGGATATAACCAGATTGGTCTTCAGGTAATGATTTGCATTTTGATAGGCACGTTTACTCTACAATATTGAGGTTGTGAGGGGAAATTACTTGGTTGTATGTGTTTTGTCTTGTCTCCATGGTTCAGAAAAAACTTGTGAGAATGCATTCATACTTCACAATACAAATGAAATAACCTGACCTCAATGAAGACTATTACTGCATAAAAGGCCTACTGACTTCAGTCAGACTTAGATTGGCCTCTTAGTGAGCCACATAATAATGTCTATCAGATATTAGAAAGGGGTGGCATTTATTTTTACCTCTTCCCAGTCCAATGACAACGCAAAGACTTAAATTCAGAAGATCTCAAGACACCTAAAGTCAGTACACTGTGTTTTTCAAAATAGTCTTACAGCATTCATCACAAAGGAGCATGAAATCCAAACACACTTATCATTTTTCTAATGTTTTTTATTTCACCTAGATTAGTAATACCAACAATAGGACATGTTTTTTCTAGTCTTCATACCTGCGACATTCTCTGTATGCTTCAAGTTAACCACTCCTCTTAATTGTTGGTGATATTATGGATTTATGATCCATAATACCAACTGAATGATGAGTAGTACTGAAATGGAACATGTTGCTTTACTTCAGTCATGTCAGTGTGCTTAATTTACATTAAAATTCAAATTATGCAGTCAGTTTTAATTCTAAAACTGTCTGGATTCTACTAGTAATGTTCAAAGCCTTTGTTCAGAAGCTCACGTTTCTGATGGTTCTAATATATATGTCACTGAGAACTTGGAATTTACATTAAAAAATCTGATACAAATGTTTATCTGATACAAATGTTTCATTTTACCATAACAAAAGGTTTTTCATCGCAAAAGTAATTTGAATATATAGACATTCCCACACAAGAATACTGACATAGAATGCAATTATTTAATAATCATATCTATGCTCTTTTTCTCTTGAAGTGAACTCCGGTCCAGTAAGAAAGGAACTGAGAGAAAACTCCCCATGTGCCATGTGCATACACCATGTACTTTAAGGATTATGATTAACCCAAAGATAGAAAATTATTTGCATTAGTTACTTCATTAACTGCCAATCAAATCAGTTTCTTTACATTTGTCCTCAGCTATATCACTCCCACTCTTTGAAATTTACTGTTACTAATTTGTCTATGTTCCTTTTTGTGTCAGACACAAGATAACCACCTAAAATGAATTTTTATTACATGTAGCATTTTCTTTTAAATACTCAATCTACAAATACTGTGTTATTCTTGGAGATTAGAGTTTAAATCAGCTAATATCTGCCCTAGCATTCAAGGCTGCTCTTTGCTAAGTTTCACTTGACACAGCATGTAAACTTCTTCACCAGATTGTCTGAGCACTCTCAAAGCTTAATTGATCCAATTTGCATGTCTCATTCTGGCAGAATTGTGTATCATTTCTATCCTCTTGGACTAAGTGATCACAATCTAATCACTTTGTATACAAAGCGTATGGAATGCTTCCAACTCCTTTGCTCTCCCTTCCATGCACCCATGTTAAGGCATTCTAATTCTACAACCAATCTGATCTTCCTGCATTTTTACAGGATTACTGTCTCATTGATTGGCCTTCTGTCACCAATTGTAGTACTAAGAAAATACATTGGTTCTTTAAACGAAACATACTCCTTTTTTTTTTTTTTTTTTTTTTTTTTTTTACACATACTGTGTGGCTTTTTGAATTTTTATTTTATTTAGCATCCTGTTAAATAAATGCTAATTTCCCAATTTAAGCAAGGTAACCCTTATACCTAATTTATAAGTCACAAAGGAAATAATTTACTTTCAAACTTTGATAAATATCTTTCACGAGTTAAATATATATCAGTGCATTAAAAAAAAAAATCTTTTAAGTATAGTTTGTATAGATCTCTCTCCCCACTGAGATTTAGCTTAAAACAAAACATATGCTACCAAGAATCAGAAATAGGCAGGTGAAATGAATAAAGATCAAGGATGGGTAAATGTCATGCATAACGTCAGCCAAACACTTGAAGTGAATTGAACATTCTGTTTAATCAGTGCACTTGTGTTCATGGCTTGATCTTAAATATACCCCCACTCTCCACCGCTACCACCACCTAAATTCTCAAAATGGACACAATGCTCCCTTCAATTAATGCTTTCAGTCCCTCTCCTTATTCTCTTGCCTGGTATTTTCTTTGCCCCATCAAACAGGACCTATAGGTTGTGTAGAATTCCAGCTCATCTGGGATGCTGGAGGTTTTGGGGTTGTTTTTTTTCATCCTCAGTTTTTCCATAATGTTTTATTATAAAGCACTCTAATCATGTTTGTTAAACCAAGTTTATAAGAGGTGTTCCTCTTCCTTGTAAACCACTGTGGAAGAATTCTAAATGATGTAATTTACAAAACATTCACTGCCCTGAGAATTGGAGTTGATGTCACAAGATGGAGCTGAAATATCATTGGTCTGCTGGGCCATTCTGGCTGACTAACAACCTGTTATACACTCAAAATGATTGTGTAAAAATGACATTGTGAGTTCCCATAGGTATTGCTACTCAATGATTTGAATATGAGCAAAATTTGAAAGTAAATTGCTGGCTTCAGAGCCTCAATCTACTCTTGTAACATTGAGGTGTTTTCCCCCCCTCTTCATGTATTCTCAGTAGTACAAGTTCTCCCTTGTAAAAGTCCTAGAAGTGTTTCTACTCTTATGGTCAAATATACAGTCCTCCTGCAATTAGGTTACACAGGTGTAGCTCACTGAAACTCCATAAACACAATGCACAAGAAATAGTAGAGTTCAGCTCACTCGCACTCACCTCTGTTGATTCAGCAGAATAATAGACATAATCAGCAAAAAAAAAAAAAAAATCATTTCTATCACCAGAATAGGCAAATATGACTCTCACAGGGAATTCATTTGTTGTATAAACAGATATAATTTTACAGTCTTTTTTTTTTTTTTTTTTAGAGAAAAGCCACTCTTTAAGCAAGAAATAAATGGGAAATATGCAAGAAATCTGAACAATATCTAAAAGAAAAGATCCTTAAACTATAGCTGCAATTCACTTCTTCTCAGATATCAATTTCAAAGATATCTGTAAGATGAATTTCATTTACTGATTTCATTATTTGTACTGCAGCAGATCAGAGCCCCAATAATGGACCAATACAGCCTTCTCACAGACACTATACACAGGCAAAACAAACAAAAAAAAAGTAGTCCCTGTTTCAAGGACTAAGCAACCTAAGAAGTGTACCACTTGTTTAAGAAACCTTTCAATATGTTTTAGGGACACAGATAAGGACAAGAAAGTCTCTTTTTTAATACTCCATAATATTTTTTTTTTCCAGCAGTATAATATAAGTTAGGGATGCCAACCTACACAAATATCTTTTAACATGTAATTTTATCTTTTGTCAAATAGTATTAAAAAAAGCTCTTACTCTTTGCGACTGGAAAAATCTTTCCAGTCCTATCATATAAAAAAAAAACTGCACTATCACCACTAGCCAGCAGTACATTTTGGTGCGGTTAGTGGATTCAGAAAATGCTGAACATATTGTCCATCATCAATTGCACTCACATTTCCAACAGTATAATCTAATCATTGGGAAAAAAAACAGTCTTGTTTCAGCCCATTACTCTCTATAACAACTGCTCTCCTTGAATTCACATCTGTTCTGTCATGGTAAAAGGCAATTTACAGGTGCTATAATGTTGAAGTCAAATAGAAAACTCTTAATACTGTTAATCACTCCACTCTTTGTAATAAACTTTATTCTTCTTATCTTAGTGATCAAATGGTAACCTATTCCTCAGACTCTCTTGCTAATCAAAAATAATTTTCCAGGAAAGTGAATCTGATCTATAACCTGTTAATGCTTAATACCCTGATGCATTATTGTGTTTCCAGGTCCTTTTTTAACAGGAAAGAATTCACAAAAATTTGCATAGAAGCTGTAATCAGAATGCACAAGAGTGTAAGCCACTGGAGAATGTGCATATGCCTCTTCTGAGGTCAGTCAAAAGAAGGTATGTGTCTGTCACTACAGCAGCTAAATAGTCTTCTGGGCTCTTCAGCACAGATTGTCAAGACTTATAGCTCATAGCATGAAATGTCCTCACTGGAGCTACAGCCAAACTTGTGGAAGGTAGGAGGTTTTAAGTAGTCACATCCACATGCTTTCTGTCTCTGCAGCAGCAGAGCTAGAGGGGAGAAAAGAACCCGTGTGTTTAGCCTCTGAAATCCCACTGGTAAGACGCTTGTCAATTTGTCAATTATCAATTTCATTGTCTGCCTGAGAGAAAATTAATTTGACAGATGCCATCCATTCAAATAGGAAACAGGTCAAAAAGCTTCATTTTGGTTTTCTCAAAACAGAATTTCTTTCTGTACAAAAGGTTTTTTGTGCCTGATTTGGGATGCAGAATTTTTCAAAATCATATTTTCTGCCCAAGGGAATAGGTGTCCATTTTCTGCTCAGCTCTAATTATTAACTCAATAGAAGAAGGGAAAGTAGTAGCTATAGCATTTGATTTCACACAATATGTTACTAAATCTAACCTTGAAAACTTACTGAAATCAGTTTGCATACAAACATTGTTTCACAGCCTGAAAACAGATTGAAGGACTTGAAGCAAAGTGTAACTGTTAATACTAAGCTTCAATTTGAGGGAAGGTGTCTATTAAGGTTATGAAAGGAACATGCATTAATTCTGGAAATCAAGAGGACTGGGTATGTAACTGCCTTCCTCCAATAACCAGGGTCCAATTAATGCATAGGCAGACTAGGTACATGTCTACAACCCTGAGCTCAGGGGGCCCCTGGTCTTCCCTCTGTGGCAGCGGTACAAATGGCCCCATCCACCTCCCTTCCCTCCCCTTCCCTTCCCCTACCCTCTGCTGGCCCTGCTGCCATGGTGGCTGCTGCTTAGCAGTGGCTCTGATCCCTGGCCCCTGCAGGTGGCAGCAGGGAGGGGAGTCTCGACTGGCCTGGAGCCCATGAGTTTGTTTTCCTAGGGCTCACTAAAGGGTTAATCTGGCCTGCCAATTACTTAATGGCACAGTTAACTTTAGAAGTTTGAAGTGACTGGCTTTCTGACTGGGTAGACAGTCAAAAAGGTTAAGCCCCCATTGTCAGCAGCTTGTCTTTCAGTGCAGTTGACTAGTCTTCAGATGAAACTTTTGTCATTCTATCTCCAGGTTCTGGGAACCTATTCTGCATGGGGCCCCACTGCTGATGCACTTTGATTATCCTCCCTGGCTAGGGACAGAAATTCAAAAAGTCTAAGGCTGAATTGATTCAATCTTTGCATGTTAGTCTAACCTGGCTAGGCTAAATCAGTTTTGCAACTGGACAGACATCCCAGAAATGCAGGCACATGCCTGCGGTGACTCAGGACAGAACCGGGGGGGGGGGGGGGGGAGGGTGCTAAAGCAACCCTACATTCCTTCCACTAGCCTAGAAGGAAATTTATACTAGTGTTCATCACCAAATTAAGAAAACAACTGAGGGACATTAACCAGCTACTTGCTGATTCTGCCTGTTGAGTCTACCTGTTGATTCTACACGTCCCATAGCCAGCATGTGGTCTGCTAGCTAATACACAGACACCTCCTAAGCAAGGCAGAGGGGAGAGGGGAAGTCCTGCTTAGCAGGGAGTAGTGAGGGGAGGGGGAAAGCACCCCACAGTCTCTGGAGCTGCAATTAAGGAGCATGGGCAGGGGGCAGCCCTGCTGTGGAGCAGAGAGCTCCACCCAGCTCAAGAGCATGCCAGGAGGCTCAGAGTATCTGGTTTATCTTAAATCAGCAAGGGGTTTGGGACAGACATTGCATAAACCAGTTTGAGACGCATCAGTTAAGTCTGATACTACATTCCACCAAGTTTATCTCAGACCTGTTTCAGCCATTCTCAAACTGGTTTATGTGCACTGAACATCTGTTCTGTAATAGGTTTAAACTTGTGTATGTGTAATGTCTGTCCCTAGCCCTTGTCTTCTGACAAGAATTAGTCAGACTCCCTCAGACCTGAGGGTTCCTACTGGCTAAGTGCAGACAGAAAACAAGCCCAACGCTGAATTGATTCAATTTTTGCAGGTTAGTCTAAGCTGCACTAATTAAATTGAAACAGAAGTGAACAGATATTTACCCTTGATTCAGGAAATTCAGCCACGTGCCTGCAGTGGCTCAGGCCAAAAGCCAGGAAGCACTAGAACATGGCTCTCTGGTATGTAGCCAGCATGGGCTGTGTGTTTGCTTCCTCTTCCTGCTGTTCCTGAAGTCTCTGAGATTTGTAGCCCAAAAATCATAGCAGCAGAACTCTGCAGGGTTGCTCATCACTTCAACTTCCTGCTTCCAGGTGCTTCTGGGACTTGCAGTCCACAACTGCACCCAGCAGTAAGTTTAAGTTGGGGAAGGGCTGTTTAAACCCACTCCCCAGTCCCAGACCCCAGCTGGGGTTTGCCTGGGGGGAGGCAGTCCCTACCCATTGACTGGCTTGCCCCCCCCCACTCTTGTCAGCCAGCTCTCATTGTTACAGCTAAGGTGCAGAGAGGTAGGGCCAGCCCTGCTCTCTGGAGCAGACAGCACAACACAGCCCAGGGCTGCAAAGCATGCTGGGGGACTCTAATTTAACTTGAACCAGGAAGGGGTCTGGGACAGAAGTTTCATAAACTGGTTTGACCCAAATCAGTTAAGTCTGATACTACGTTCAACCAGGTTTATCTTAAACCAGTTTCAGCCATTTTGAAACTGGTTTATGTGCACTAAGCTTCTCTTCTGCTACAGGTTTAAACCAGTTTCTGATCACTTAAACCAGTTTATTTGTAACTTCTGTTCCATAGACGATACATGAGGAGGCAATGGGGGGTGAGTCACATGCCCCACCTGAGAGTGGCCCTCACCGACTGGGGAGTGGGGGGGGGCAACGGGTGGCACCCCCCTGAGATTGTGGGGGTGCCAAGAGAAGCACTGGTGGCACTTCTGGCAATGGCTATTGGCCGCTAAGGGATCCCCCCCACAGTCAGCAATTGGCCACTGGTGCCACCTCACCAGTCCTCCATGTTCTGCCCCTATCCACTAACAACTGTTGTGCTTCCCCCTGACAGCAACACATATAGACTCCTCTTAGTACTCTTTCTCTTCTCTGCAGTCTATAACTTGCACTGTCACAATATAGTAATGCTACCAGATCTGACTTTTTAAGTTTTTTGGGTCTTTCCCTTATATTCTCCACATATCTCTAATAACTCATTTTAGGGGGCTAGTCACAACTCCTTTTTCTTGTTTGTTCTTTCATCCTGTTCTCCAAAAAACAAACAAACAAAAAATCTTTCATCTCACTTTACCTATAGTGAAATTTGTTTTTACTGCTGTCACATATTGCAGAATATCAGTATCACAGTCAGCATCCTACTTCTGACACTACTGCCATGGCTTTGGGCAAGCCAAATCTTAGTATGCATTTGGTCCTTCAGCTATACCCATCAGGTAGCTTCCCTGGCTCCCTGCCTCTCTCTCAAAGGTGAGGAAGTTTGTATGGTTCAAGCACTGTGGGACTGGATCTCATGGAAGTTGCTTCTGCTTTCCAACTGTGTTAATATGACAGGGTAAAGTAGCTTTGGCACATATAAGTGATTTTCCTTGAGAAGCCTTGTGATAGCAGCTGCTTAAAGTGATTCAAAATAAAACAAAAGCATTTATTCACCCCAAGGTACACAACACACAGCAAAAAAAAGGGTAACAAGAAAAAAAAAAGGCTTGTGCATATACTTTCCTTTACCTAATCCTTACATTCTTCTTTGCATGCTTTGATAATCTACATTAAGCCCAGCAATCTCCATCTCCAGGCTGGAAGAAAGAGACTGCACTGCTGCAGTTTACTATATAAGTCTCTATCTCTTAGAAATTCTAGGGTTTCAATCTCCCTTCTTGACTGAGTTAGGATCTTTAAAGTTTTACTATCCCCTTTGATCTTGGGTTCAGTGTGACAGGAATAAACCCAGTTGAATCCAGTTCAGGGTTTATTTCCCCATGGCTCTCTCTCAAACACCTTTCCTAGTTCTCTATGCTATTGCAATTACTTTCCCTTTACTGTTGCTGTTGGTTTCCCAACTATAGCCTATATCAGTGTTCAGCCTCCTGCCCCTGGGCTGGATGTGGTCCAGAGTCATGCCATCCAGCCCAGGGGGTTCTTCACAAATCCAGATATCTGGCAGGAATCCAGATATCTGGCAGGAGAGGGGCAATAGCAGCATTAGTTGCTTCTAGAAACACAGCAATTAATGTTGACACTGCTCCCCCCTCCCCCCCCCCCCCATTTCCAGCCCTGTAGGGAGCCCCATGGTTTGGATGACACAGCCCTGCATACTAGATCACACTGGTACATGGTCTCACATCATGGCTAGGTCTGGCGCACAGGGTCACACCACAGCTGAAGCCAGGATGCAAGGTTGTGCCAGCATGACAGATCATACCCATGGACTAATTCCGCAAGTCAGTTCTGCACATGGGGGAACAAGGGAGGGGGGGACAATTTACGGACTGGCCCCACGCCACTCATCCAGCCCACAGGGCCAGAGGTTGAGCATTACTGGCCTACAGTCAGGAAGGATAATATAAAACATGTAAGCTCAGGTGTCCATAATATGTATCACAAATAATACAATATTTCCCCATTCTCCAGATACCATAAGGGGTTTTCTTATGCATTCAGAAACACACTACATTCAGTAGGAGAAAGAAAGCTGAAAAGCAGCAAAGCCTGAAGACACACACTGGTGACAGTGGACTTGGATCTAGAGTATATTATGGTACTGAAAATGGGCACATAGCTTTGAACTATGAAATATGAATAATATAATGGAATAAGAAATAGCAGTTTCTCTTTGTGCAGCTACTATTTAGCTGACACTATAATATTGTATTCAGTTCTGGCCTTTTCATTACCAGGAAGATATTGAAAAATTGGAAGGAGTGAATAGAAGAGCAATAAAAATGATCAGGGGGCTGGAGGACTCACTAACGAGGAAAAATTAAAAGACTGAAATATATATCGCTTGACTAAGCAACAACTAAGTGGTTGAGGGCAGGATAAAATAACAGTCTACAAATATTTGAAGAGCATAAATATCTAGAACTGAGAGGAATTATTTATTGGTTTTCAGATTAATCTGCAATGTCACAGCTCTCTAAATTACAGATGAAAAACAAAAATATGTAAAACAGTTCCACGGAAATGTAGCCTTTCTTAGTAACATCAACATTCTATATTTGGAAAACTAGTTAAAATTATCTACTAATTTCTGATATTCCATTTATATCATTTTGATGTAACCTTAAGCAATGGGCACCTACTTCTCCAGTGGCGACTGAAAACTTTTCATTGTTATGGGTTGCTAATAGAGCACTGAATAGCATATAGAAAAAACTAAACTGACACTGATTTCACAGCAGGCAAGACCTAAGGTTAATACTTCAATGTGAAATATTATAACCATTTCTTCTCCTTGTACTATATCTAGGATTCATATATTTCCTTTATTTTTTTAGGCATTTCTTGGAACTCTAAACCCATTGGCTTTATTCTGCTTTCGCCTCTGGTACTTTTATGCTACAGTACCATTAACTTCAGTGCAGTTGCTGTTTATTTCCACAGATCTGAGAAGGCAATGAGGCCATATGGCTTCAGTTAAATTCAGTTGAAGTTGTACTGCAAGAACTCGTTTAGAAAATGTAGAGCTCAATTCATTTCTGTTAGTCCAGAAAAATGGCAGGACTTTTGATCCAGCTTGTCTTCTCCTATTCTTAAATTTTATCCTGTTCACCCACAAAAAAAGCCATCAGGCAGCCTTTCATTTTTCAAACAGAGAACTACAAGATACTAAGGCATGCTTTTATTCACTATAAAACTATGGAATATATTTCCATCTGTTGTCAACAGTCTCAGGACTTTTCATGTGGTAACCAGGAGAGTAAAATATTGTTGCTGGGTGTAAAAAATGGACAAAATAATTTTGTGGCCAAAATTTATGGTATTTATGCATGTTCTACCATGGTTAATAGAACTTGTGCTTCAGATTACAAACTGAACATTCAAGGAGTTGAATTGGATCCTCAGATCCCTCCCATTGACAGGAGTGGAATATAATCTAAAACAGCAGAAAGTCTATATTGTCTCTGAAGTATTTGATATTGTCCCTTCCATTGGCAAAATACAGAGCAATATAGACAGATTTTGATCCTTTAGAGCTTGTTTTGCATTTATTATATATGCACAGTATTACAAAATAGTGTGTGTTTTGTTGTGTGTTTTTATCTGAATGATCTCCTATTCCACGAGCAATGCTTGTTCTCCCCTGTATTTTGTTGAGATTTTTTAGAGAGCCACAAAGACAGGGCCACTATTGCAAAGCCAAGTCCTACAAAACTCTATTGAGCACTGTAGTCAATGAGACTATTCAAGGTGGTAATTATTAAGCTCAGCTGTAAGCAACTGGGTCCTAAACATGCATTGTTGTTTAACTAAAATGTGTCATCTGATTTTAGTTGCTAAGGCAATTTAGGCACATGTTCTTTCAATATTGTCAGTAGAGCTTCATCATCATCTTTTCCTCAGCTAAACCAAATTATCCTGAATAATGAATTTGCAAAATTAATAGTAAGTAAGCATGGTTTGTTTTTTAAAATCTTATTTCCACTGGGACCAAAGCACCTTTGGTAAGCAAGATAGATGTTTTCTATATAACCAAAAATTAGAATGCGAAATGTATTTAATTTAATGTGACTGACAAAACTACAGTTAATGTTATGCAAATATACACTGAGTGCCTTTAATATTACAATTAGGATGCAAGACTGGTGGTTGGTTAGTTGCCATGTTCTTGGATTTGGAAAAAAAAATTACTCTAAGTTAAAAAAAACAAACCCATAAATAATTAGTGTTAAACGGTTTTATGGTTTTTATTTATCATTTTTCCATCAATGTTTGTAGGGGGAAATAAAATATGCATTTTATGCTATGATAACCTGCCATGGTTTTCACTGCATATAGTTTCTCACAAGCATATTTATGCAGTTTATTTCTGTTCAGAGTGAAAGATACAGCAAAAATACTGATACTAATTTGAATTAATTATATTTTCTTTCTGCTTCATATGAAAGCATTAAAATTACCTCTAATATAGTACAAAGCTAAAGACAAACTAAAGGTAACTCATTTAAGTTGGAAAACTTGAAATAGATCTTCCTGCATTAGTTATTAAATTAATTATAATTAATATTAGCCCCTAACCAGGACATAAAGAGTATAGTCAATAAGGTTCTATCATTCTTCTACTAAATTTAGTGGGTATTATACCACTGATTTAAATGGGTCCCAAAGATCAGGCTTTTTCCTGTAGACTTTCATTGTTCTGAAAAATATAAATCTGCTATAATGTTCCTGGAATAAAGTGCACGTGGGATTTTGCAATTAATATGATATAAATAGTTTGAAGAAATTAGTTAATATTGTGTGCTGGGTAAACGAGGGTGGTACTCAGATGCATGTTGCGGCAAGCTGACATATAATAATGTCTCTGCATAAAAATGTCTCTCACGTGCAATAATGTCTCTATATATTTTTTCATATTAAGTGAGCACAGATTATGAACACAATCATCTTTTTGCCTAGAACACTCTTAGACCCTGATTTCGCACTCATAGTTAAGAATTAAGAAAATGGAAACTAGCTCACTGATCCTCATTCACACAGCTTTGTTGGAAGAACAAACTTTCCACAACTGATGGAAGGTGGACCTTGTATAATGTCTCCTCAAGTGGTAAAGTTTGAAAAGGAGCCTTTAGAGCTAAAAGCATGAATGTCACTGTTCATGTTAAAGACACAACTGTCTTAGTTGTGTCTTAACAAACTCATTTCCTGAGAGATGCTTTAATGGGTCACACTTGTGGCAGGGGACTGGGAACAGAAGTTACACATAAACTGGTTTAAGTGATCAGAAACTGATTTAAACCTGTAACAGTACAGAAGCTCAGTGCACATAAACGAGTTTTGAAATGGCTGAAACTGGTTTAAGATAAACCTGGTTGAATGTAGTATCAGACTTAACTGATTTGGGTCAAACCAGTTTATGAAACTTCTGTCTCAGACCCCTTCCTGGTTCAAGTTAAATCAGTGTTCCGCAGCATGCTCTGCAGCCCTGTGCTGTGCTGTCTGCTCCAGAGAACAGGGCTGGCCCTGCCCCTCTGCACCCTAACTGTCACAGTGAGGGTTGGCTGACATGAGGGGGGGTGGGCAAGCCTAGCTGGGGATGCAACCCAATCAATGCAGGGAACTGCCCCCCCTCCCCCCCGACAAACCCTGGATTGGGTCTGGGGCTAGGGAGGGGGGTTAAAGACCCCTTCCCCCACTCAAATTTACTGCTGGCTACAACTATGAAATACAAATCCCAGAGGCACCTGGAAGCAGGAAGAGGAACCGATGAGCAACCCTGCAGAGACCTGCTGCTGTAAGTCTGGAGTGCAAATCCCAGAGACCTCAGGGGCACCCAGAAGAGGAAGTGAACACACAGCCAGACAGCCATGCTCTAGTGTGTCCCCCCCAGCTTCTGGTTTGAGTCGCTGAAAGCATGTAGCTGCATGTCCTGAATCAAAGGTAAGTGTCTGTTCACTTCTATTTCAATTTAATCTCTGCAACCTAGACTAACCTGAAAAGACTGAATTGATTCAGCCTTGGGCTTTTTGACTGTCTGGACTTAGGTGGGATGTTCAAGTATAACACAGTTCAGCTCTACAGCCCCCAGTGGGATTTTTCAACAAGGTCACCAATATGTTTAATTTCACTTAGCTGTGAACAGAAAGGGTACCTGATGGAGCAAAGCAGCCCTCCTTTCCTTCCACAGCATGTAGCTGAGGGGGGCATGGTCAAGCTCCCGCAGGAGCTCAGATTAGCCCAGCAGGGAATTGATAACAGTGTTTATCACCTAATTAAGAAAACAACAGAGGGACATTACCAGCTACTTGTTGATTCTACCTGTTGATTCAGCAGGGACTGTAGCCAGCATGTGGTCTGCTAGCTCATACACAGATACCTCTGCAACAAGACAGAGGGGAGGGGGGGATTCCTGCTTAGCAGGGAGTGGCGAGGGGAGAGGGGGAGCAGCCTGCAGTTTCTGGAGCTGCGGCCAGGGAGCAGATGGGAGGGGCCACTCCTGCTGTGGAGCAGAAAGCCCTGCCCAGCCCTGAGAGCATGCCAGGATGTTGGGGGTGTCTGGTTTATCTTAAAATAGCAAGGGGACTGGGACAGACATTCCATAAACTGGTTTGAGCCAAATCAATTAAGTCTGATACTACATTCAATCAGGTTTATCTCAAACCGGTTTCAGCCATTCTCAAACTGGTTTATGTGCACTGAACATCTGTTCTGTTACAGGTTTAAAACCAGTTCCCAATCATTTAAACTGATGTATGTGTAATGTCTGCCTCTAGCCAACTGAAGAAAGTTGATACTGAAAAATACACATACACACAAGAATACATTTTGCACTGATTGGATTTTCACCTCAGTAACTATTCTGTCAAGTGTCTACACAAAAAGAGCAAAGGAGAGAGGGGTGACAAGGAGACAGGGGTGATATTTAACAACCAGAGAAGCAGGGTATAGAAGAGACATGGCAATAGCATCTCATTGAAAGTAACAGCATGTAGCAGAGCAAGAGGCCTGGCAGCACTTCATGGTTGCAAAGAAGGAAAAACACTAAATACCTGGAACAAAAACCTGATGGGTATGTAGATAGACATTTCTGTCAAACACTTCAGGAAGATTAGGTAAGTGATGCCAAAGTAAAGGAAAAGACTGCACAAAAAATGCACTCTGCTAGGAAATTGGAAAAAGAATAAGGTTTAGCTAGGCATATGTTTCAGTTATCATGTTGTAAATGTCTTGAAGTTATTGACTTTCATTGAAGTCAGTCAAAAGAGTCCTGCTGCCTTCAGTGGGCTTTGAATAAGACCTGTAACTTGGCAGTGGTATGGAGGTCAAAGAAGCCTAAACATAGGGGTTTCAAGCTGATGTGGAACACAAATGTAGGAATAAAAATGGAGGAACGCAATGGAAAGTTTAAAATGATGCTGGATTTGTATTCTTATGTTAAGATACAAAAAACGGGACTTCATGATATGCCAGAATCAGTGTCCATTGCAATAAATAATATCTCACTGTTCCTTTGTACTCCTCTCTCAGCCTGTCTGAATACATCTGTTGTTTCTTGTCTTTTTGTTCTCTATACAACTGGGTCATCATCCATGATTAGGACTCCCAGGCACTATGATGGTTCAAATAATAAATACAAATAATAATTGTCTGTTTGTGGGTTCTGTGGGGTCTGTTTTAGATGTCAACCCTATGACTTTTAGAAAAGGGTAGGATGGAGGTAAAACTAGATAATGAGGGATAGTCAAGGACAGGGGGTAAAGAACTATAAACAAGCTCAGCAGATGAAAATGAGAAGAAATGATAAAAAACAGCTAAAAAGGAAGCTGAAACAGAATGAGCTTGACTGACATTAAAATTATAAATCTGCCCATGCCCTCATATATATATAAAAAAAAAAAAAAAAAAAGCTTTTTCTGATAACCAGCCAAGCATGCAGGAGACTTGCAGCTACAGATTATTGCAAAATTAGCTTTTACTTTTCTGTGTTGCTTGAGATTCTCATAAAACACAGCTTAAAATAATGCCGAAAAGAAATGCTGAGAATTGTGTTGCAGGTCGACTGTGCTAGCTAATCAAAATGCAGCACTGCTATTATAGGATTATCTCAGCAGTATCATTGTGTCATTGGATAAAAGGCCAAGATGAGAACAATTTAACTTACTGGTGATGCCATTTCCCGTGCCAGCCTATCTGGTACACAATGCGTCATGCTAAAGATCAGTGCTCTACCTTGTATGAAATAATCCAAATGCCCATTTTCTGGTTCAGTTTCTGTCCCCACTTTAACTGTCTCCTTTCACCTATGCCTTCCACCCTCTAATAATCAAACAAGGTCTATTTGTCTCTAGAGTGCTAGAGAGAAAGGAAGAAGTCTTCCTCTGAAAAAGTACAAACACATTCTGCACAGAGAGATAATTTCCTATCGCATACCTTACAGACACAACCGAACCCTTCAGGAGCATTGAGGAAACTGGGCCACAATCCATCACACTGATTTATGAAATCAAGGTACTTAGAAATAAGCTAAATCAACTGCAAGAAAGGTGCTGACCTTTGAATTTCTTAGATCTCACAGATCTCTCCATAGCCATGACTTTATATATGCTGGAATATCTCTCAAGAATTTAGAGATATTTTACCTTTCATTTGTTTAAAGGGGTGAAGCACTTGTGCACTGTCATTGACAGGGATGATGGTTTCCCAGTTTGCTTAAGGGGCCATGTGTTACCACTTTGTAGTTGATGAAGCAATAATATTTTTGAGAAAAAAATGTCAGAAGTCCAACAGAGCTGTTTTAAGAATCTGAAAGATACCTTGTAGTGAATACCCAAAGCAATAGTGTTTGTTTACAGAAACTGGGGGAGGGGGTAAGCAAAAATATAAGTATCTCTATATTCTCCTCCACCTGAGTTTCAGATTACCGTGCTCTCTCTCTCATGCTATCTAAAAAAGAAACACCCTAAAAAACAAACCCTGCTGACTAACAGGAATATTTTGAGCAAGAACACTAAAACATTTGTGTGCACAGATGTTACTGGGCATAATTGTGTATTTTCTTCAAGTTTTAAAGACTCATGTCAGAATTTGGCTCAAAGTATCAATTAAAAAAATTAGAATGGTAGGTGGAAAGCCAGTTTCTAACTATACTTGTATTCACTGGGCTCTTGGCTTTTTTACAATATTTTCTTCTGGGCTAGGGACAGAAGTTACAAACCAGTTTAAGTGATCAGAAACTGGTTTAAACCTGTAACAGAACAGAAGCTCAGTACACACAAACCCATTTCAAAATGGCTGTAACTGGTTTACGATAAACCTGGCTGAATGTAGTATCAGACTTACTAATGTGAGTCAAACCAGTTAACGAAACTTCTGTCCCAGACCCTTTCCTGGTTTAAGTTAAATCACAGTCCCCCAACATCCTGGCATGTTTTACAGCTCTGGGCTGGGCTGGGCTGGGCTGTGCTGTCCACTCCAGAGAGCAGAGTTGGCCCCAGAGCTGGAGCAATGAGAAGGGGGTGCGGGGGGGCAAGCCCAGCTAGGGATGCAGCCCAATCTGGAGGGGGGGGGGACTGCCCCCCCCAGGCAAACTCTGGCTGGGGTCTAGGGCCAGGGTGGGGGGTTAAATACCCATTCCCCTGCTCAAACTTAGTGTTCACTGTGACTGTGGACTATAAATCCCAGAGACACGTAGAAGCAGGAAGAGATAAGCAACCCTGCAGAGCCCTGCTGCTGTGATTTTTGGACTGCAAATCCCAGAGACCTCAAAGGCAGCAGGAAGAGGAAGCAAACACACAGCCCATGCTGGCTACATACCAGAGAGCCATGCTCCAGCACCCCCCAGCTTCTGGTCTGAGGCACTGCAGGCACGTGGCTGCATTTCCTGAATCAAAGGTAAATGTCTGTTCACTTCTGTTTCAATTAAACTCTAAATCTTAGACTAATCTGCAAAGACTGAATCAATTCAGCTTCAGGCTTTTTGACTGTTTGTACTTAGCCCTAATGAAGGATCCTTAATCATTCAGCAACTGATGCCTCATTACATTTGACTCAATTAAAATGAAAATGTAATATTTTCAAAAATGACCACCACTTTAAGGTGTCTTAAATTGAGCATTGCCAAGCTAGGTCAACCAAACTCATCAGCCATTTCTCAAAATGATAACCAATAAACTTAGGATTCTGTTTCCATACATGTGTGTACCATGTCTTATACGTTTGCATTACATTATAAATAATGTCCTTGAATGTTTTTCTATTCCTTCAATACAGGGCCAAATCCAGACAAGTGGATCCAGAGGAGTGACACTGCTACACTCCCCTTTCAGAATGGACCATGCTACAAGAGCCTCTGGGGACTTTTTCAAGTCCTTACAGCACATAAGAATAGCCCCACTACTGTCCCCTCCCCCACCCAAAACTTCCCCTTCCTTTTCAAAAGGCATATTCTGTCCCTTCCCATTTTCCCCTCTTTCACCTGTCACTGCTGCTTTCTCACTGTCCTAAGGCAGGGCCAGCTTCAAAGCTGCTCTTGCCTTCTCCCACGATGCCACATAGGGGCTGGCCTTGGCTGAGTCCCTTCGCCCTGCACCTGTTCCTTGGGGACTAGGCCCACCATCCCACTCATTGCTCCTGTCGCTGTTCCTAGGACAGCATCCAACCTGGTTCTTGACTGGATTTTAACATTAGTAATAACAGCAACGACAATAATAACACCCCTCTTTATGCATCTTGGGCAATATTTAAGGAGTGCCTCCAATATGTCCTTTCAATTTTAAGTTATTACAAAGAAACATTAAGAAGCATTTATTATGCAAGCAAGATGGTAGAATCTAGTATATGATGAGTTCTAATTTTAATTCTATATCATTTAATGGCCTGGTCTTGGGTAAGTCATTTATACCATTTTTTCCCTAAAACTAATTCATACCAGCTTACCTCACAAGGCTTACCTCAACGTTTAGTTCAAAACACACCATTTAATATGACAAGTACCTAGGAAAGAATAAGTAACCTCTGGAGTCAAATCCAAAGGAATTATGTTTTCTTTTTGTTCACTGAAACCTCTCTTTCTTTGCAACCTTAAGATCTTAATGAGTTTTTATTGAAAATTAGTTGATTTCGGTGAATAAACTGCATTGGAACTGGAGTTGGGTGCCACTAACTTCATTATCTCTACTTCTGGGGTCTTTTGGAATCCTGATGTTGGCTTCGATCTGAATTTTGCAGCTGCTGTCTGCCTCCAGATAAGACCTAATGAAATCAGTGAAGCCAGAAACCAGGCTGTCAAACAATAGTCTCACATTAGATCATAATCTTTCGTTCCCTTTTTGATTTATTTGTGTGTTTGTTGGTGTAAAAATGGAAAAGAAACAAAAAGAAAGAGCTTGTGCCTGAATGAGAGGTGGCATTGTTGAAACACCTCAAAATACTCCTGAGAAACTGAAATCTGTATCAACATCCTTTTACAAATATTACATTACGGGAACATTATGTTTGCATGGTTAAGCAACCCAAGAAGCATCAGAAATTCCCCAGGTATGTTTACACATACAACTTTAACTCTTTCCCCTTCTGTCTATGCCTTTCCATATAGACTTTAATTACATGATCACATACCAGTTCTTAACTGCTACAATATAATTGCATTCAATGTTTCTACAAGTTTAGATACATGTAGAAGCAATGAGACCTGTGACCTACTATTTGTATGCCAAACATACCATTGAAGTAATTTAATTCATTTATATGGAAAAGACATAGTAAGGCAGGTTTTACACAACATGCTTCAGAGCAATAGTAAACATTTGCCAACAAATTGTAGGTTCTAGTTAAATTAGATTCAGAAGTTACTGTTTCACTCCCTAAATGGCATCACTAGAAGATAACAGTGTGTGTGTGTGTGTGTGTGTGTGTGAGTGAGAATATATATAGCTCAGTATTTAGCTGCCACTTCTTCTGCCTTTGCCTAACATGCTGTACTGATAAATAGAAAGAAAATTTCTGAATGAATTAGGGGCTTTTCAGAGGAACAGGGCATTACATAGGGTTAAGCTGTAAACTGTTCAAATGTGTACCCTGGAGAGAAGGAAAACTACATCATTCTCCTTTAATTCCTGTTAGCTTTACACTGATATAACTCCATCTATAATAGAAAATTTAGTCCTGATTTACTAATGTGAAAGCACAATAATCTGAATCACTAAAACAATAGAAGTACCTTAATGATACAAGAATTGAATATTACATAATACTTTACCCATGTCTGTAAGTTTAATAGAATAGTATGAAGTAATATAATTGGAAAAAATGTATGGCTGAAATACTGGTTTCATTGTGGCCAATGGGAATTGTGATACAGACTTCAGCAAGCCAGGATTTTACCCTTATGCTCAACCTATATGATGCATCAAAATTCATATACAGAAGAGGACAAAGTTAATGTTGAGTATGCATTTAACCTTGGCTTTTCATGACTTTGGAGTGATTTACTGTGCAGCACTAACATCCTCCTAACATTGCTTTTATTATTGGAATTGCCTCTGGCTTTTTAAATAAAATGAAAAATACTACTCCATAATGCAGCTCTATTTGTCTAAGCATTATTGGAAGCTTAATCTTACACACCTTGAAATCTGTAAGATAGTTCCTGGTCTTCTGCATTTACTTCTAGACTGTCACTTTACAATACATCCTGAGTAAGGGGCACTATGTTACACAAATAGCAGCTACAAACAAGGTGGTGAGAACATAGTTCCAGTTCTGAGAATATATTCTTCACAGAAACTAGTGTTCTTTTTGGAGGACAGCCTTATTCAATGTACAACTACAGTATATAACAAATTATGAAGCTAAATTTGCCACATGTAAATAATGTAGCACTGTGAGATACACTGACTACTACAGTAAGAACTCCATATAGAATGTTCTCAGCAAATGCAGTGTGATAACAGCACTGAATCAAATCCAAGTTTCACAATAATATCCACAGAAACTTCTTATCCAACCCAAATTTCAATTTTCTACCACTAGCTGCAAAAATGGCTGAATAATTTCAAGTTAAACATTTAAATACAGAATAATGTTAGCCCCCAAAGTGAACTTTTAAATAACCCATAACATTAATAATATTTGAATGGAAACGATTATGCAATTAACTATAGTCAGCATGAAAGATCCTTCTATAATATGGAATAACTGGAATCCAATCATCACATCTCCCCTCATCCTCCTCCTTTAAGAGCTCAGCTATGTAAAGTGCTAAGCAATTAAACATGTAGATACTGTTAAACATATTAGCAGGTTCTCCTGTGACTTCACTGGGGTTATTCATGGGCCTAAAGCAACCTGAAGCATCAAGCTTCCGTTCTACAAACACCTACAGTATGAAGAACCTTGACATGAACAGGACTGACCACATCAGCAAAATCCCTCATATTCTTAAGTAGTTGCATCAATGAGTTCCAAATCATTTTCCCTGGAACCTGTTACTTGTACATTATAGTATAAAACATATAAATTTTTTTTGCCAAAAATAATCACATTCTTGCAAGCTGTTAGGCTCCTAAAATTTAGCCAAAAAACAAACTACTCATATTAATTTGTATTAATTGGTATTTCTCTAATTTAGACAAAAAACTAACTACTTTTATTAATTTGTATTAATTGGTACTTCTCAATAAGGAACACATTGGAAAACAAGTATTTTTTCAGTAAAACAGTATAAGCAGTAATAAACAATCTAAGCATTTATTTGTAGGGTTACCAATGGAACCATATCGCATGCCAGCACAAAACAGTGAATCAGCTTAAGCTGTGGATACTTGCCACTGAAGGGGCCTATAAAGGAGACTTTTGAGACACCCTGATATGGAGCTCTCTTTGTATTGGTGCCCACCGTAGTATAGGTGCAACCTGAGGGCCATCTTACAGTATGCTGGCCAGGGTGCCAGCATGCCAGGCAGAGAATATCAGAGCACAGTAATAGTTCATAATACAGAAACACATCTTTCTTGTAGTCACTAGCCTATTTCCTTCTGCTTGAGTCTTACACCTCTTGACATTAGTGATGCAGAAATAGATATTTAGACTGTAAGCAATGAGAAACAAGGACTTGGTTTTTATTAATTACATTTCCCTTTCACTTTTTATAAAGAACTATGTAAAGTTATGTTGCCCTATAGGTATGTGCTAACATATATTATTTATAATAGTGATCTTTATCTTTATTATTAATTACTAGATATATTAAATTCAATACTGTTAGGCACTGATGATCTCATTTCTTTTTAGAAATGATAACTAAAATATATAGCTCTTACAATCTGCATAAAGAATCAAGTATATAGTGTGTTAGTACAGCAAGGTGATCCACAATTCTTGTATTTAATAAATAAAAATACAAGTGCACGCTTTGCCCCTTCCTGGCTTACTTCGGCCAAAGTCATAAAATAGCAATTCAAATTCACAAGTCACAGCACATACTTGCATTTGAAAAACAAGCATCTGCACCTTTCAAATGTTGATCAAATCCCCTACCTTTCCTACATAGAGAGGGTCTGTACCCATGTATTCCTCCAGCACAAAGAACTGATTCCACACCCAGCTGCGCTTGGTTCTCGGCCTCCCTGATTGAAAGTAGGGCTTTGACCTGGACCTTGAAAGTTCTGCTTGATTCATCCCAGAAAGACACAGGAAAAGAGCTATTATCTGCAAAAAATGGCAGAACTCCACTCTGCCCAACTTCATCTTTTCTTTTTTCCCTGTGTAAGAAAAAACCTTGACAAGAAAACAGGCACAATTCCAGTTGGCTCAGTAGCTCTAGCCTCTGGCAGGGTGTCAGCTGGGAGTCCAGAGATAATAATTTGTAGAGTGTTCGATTGGAAGAGGTCACCACTGCTGAATAGCCTTCACCAGAGAAATGGTATAATAGGTACCTATCAGGAAAAAGACAAGAACTTGTTGTCAGAAAGTTAAAAAAAACCCAAATATCCTTAGCAGCTTTCAGATAGCGCATATCTCTTAGCTCTTAAAATAACTTTTCTTAGTAGTAGTAGTAAAATTGAGCATATACAATAATTCTTTGACATTCTAGATTGTCTTCCTTTGATTATTTTAATAGGCCCTACAGATCTGTCTTTATAATCATGAAGTCAGATTTGTCTCGAATGTTCTCTTGATTTGTTCAGCTTTCCCAACACAAAATATTCAGCCTAGTCTCTTTCTCCCTCCAACTGTTTCATGTTTACTAACTTGATTTTTTTCTTTCCTCAGTTAATTTTACTTATCATTATTAGGACGTAAGAGCAAATCAACAACAAACAGGGATTTATACCAATGGAAAGGACATATGCTCAATTGAATCTCTTCCATGTAATAGAAATGTGAAATTAAGTAGTGTAAAGTGAATCAGAACAATTTGATTGATTCTAAGTATATCAGATGTTTTGATATGTTCTGATCTGAACCTGATCAGATAAAAAGCCCAAGAGTTTCCATGTTCATTTTTTTTCACATTTCAAAACCAAATGTCAGGCATGATATGAAGTGTGTTAGACTAGAGTATGCGTATATCTGCCGAAAAGTCAGAAAATAATTTGATTTTATATGTTCAAGACAATGTTGGTAGGAGCCTGAGTGAATCTTCAGTAATAACAGACAGTTACTGTCTTGTTGTGTACCTTCTCTTTTTCACTTTCAAAATTCTTATTTAGAAGTTTGTACAATTTAAGATAAATGATTCCAACAAAATCCCTCAAAATATTATTTTAAACATTTTAAGATACTCTGCCTTGGTGCTATCAGAACAGATATAGTGTTTTGGATTTTGTAAAGATGTTTAGTCTCCCATTTCTTTTAAAAATATGCAATTGTTTGAGACAGGGTGATGAGTGGGCCTTATGAGAGATCATGTATGCATGAATTCTATGTAAGGAACCCCTCCTGCAGTAAAGCTTACTCTTTGTTATCATACCAAGAACTGAGACAAGGTACCTTAAGAAAGTGTCAAATAAAAAAGTGGAGATAAAAATGAATTACAAAGTACTTAGAGACAATACGACTTGGAAGAAATAAGACTTAACTTTGTATATGCGTTATTAAAATGAATGGACTAGCTATTGTATTGTTCATACAGAAAATGCTTTAAATTTCATATGCTACTAGCCATCTTTATTAAAACTGAGTGAAATACCATTTCTGGTAGTTCTTGGAAGCTTTTTGTTGTGTAATTTCTATATATCACTCTGCCAAAGGTATCTAGAGGGTGAAACAAAACAAATAAAAAGCTCTTCTGATTACAGGCTTCATTTAATGCCTTTTTATAGTAATCCCCTCTGTGGTATTGCTTTGCAGCAGAAAGGCTCTGCTTAAATACTGATGGGATAAACCAAAAACCCACTGAGTGTGTTCACTAAGCAGCAGCAATTTGAAAGCCTTCCTATATAAAAAGCCATTGCCCAGCTGAAAGCAAAGTGAAGAAAAGTAGCAAATTCTTACATAATGGCCATGATTTTTAAAACGCTACAATTCCAAAGCGCTTCTGGAACATGGATCAAAATTCCCTCCATAGAGATTAACAATAAATTTGGCAATTTCTGATGACATACTAGGGTACGGTATATATATTTAAATGTATATAAATATTTTTATATATTTAATTGTTATTCCTGAAAAGCCATAGCTCAAGTTTACTGTATGTTTTGAATTGAGATGTAGGCTGATAAAAAAAAATATAACTACAGAAAAAACAAAACAACAGATGAAGCTGTTTTTTTACTGAGTGACAACCTCCCCACATCATCCTTCATTTTCACGTAAGCAATGGTTCTCTGGAGAATTAGAGAAGAGTTTGTGCGCGCCCCCTTTAGGTGCCTTAACATCTCTGTTACACCACGTTAGTTAAAAGGCATGTGATATTGATAAACCGTCAGTTTATTTCAAAGAAGCAGCTGCTGTTATTTAACACAGATAAAAATATGAAAGGGATTTTTATAAGAAAGGTCAGTAAAACATTTACAATGTGTTAAAGTTTCTCCACTAAGCACCTTGAAATGTCTTGCTCTGAGCAGACATTTAGAACTTGGAATTGCTGTAACCTTTATCTGGGACAATATTTTCTGATGTCCTTCCTTTTACACATGAAGGAAAGTATGAAAACTTCCATATGAATTGTCATGGTCCCTAACTACATGCTACAAAACAGAACTAAAAAACACGCCCAAAATACCATCCAAAACACGGCCCATATGCTAAGCAGCACAACCTGATGAAGGGCAGAAAACTTGTGCCCTTTGGAAGGAATCATTGCTATTTACCCATTCTCAAATAATGTTATCACAATGTCTTAATATTCCAATTATTTTTATTCTGTTAAGTGCCAACACACTCTTTTTTTCCCAAATGGATTGCTAACTCCCTTTACTCATAATAGATGTTATTTTAGCAGAACTAATTCTCTAGATTTTTTTTTTTTTTTTGTCCTTTCAGGATGCTTAATATTTCAGTGTGATAATTCCTAAAAAGAAGAAATCGATGTCTAGGGTGTAATAATCTCAGCTTTCTTGCAGAACAGAAATCATTCATTAAAATGTAATTGATAATATGTCTCATTCTTATGTATGATTATATGTACAGTACTGTATATGGCTAAGTAGGTACAGGAGTTCAAAAAAGCCCAAGGCAACATCAATCAAGCTTATATGGGTTTTTGTAGTGACATGGGTTAGATTGGGAGCTAACAAAACACGTTTCCTCCCCTGGTTGTGGGGTGAGTGGGCACGCAGACTTGTCTGTACTGGCTAAAGCCAGCAGGTTGGGAGCACTCCTGCACCCTGCTCAGCAGGCCCTATGGCTCCTCTGGGCTGTTAGAAACTGCTGAGCACAGCCGAGTATATGGGTCAACCCTGACTGGCTGCCAGACACAAGTGAACACGCCCCGCAACCCTCTGCCATCACTGCAGATTCTGCCCTATGCCAAGCCCTAAGCTTCTAGAAAGGCTCCAAAGTAGGTCACCATGGCAGGCCCCCCGCTGCCACCAGTCAGACTGCCAGATTTGTCATGATGACCTGTTCTGGGGATCTCCTGATAACCTAGGACTGGACACAGGGGAGGGTCCACGGTGATGGCAGGGGGTTGGAAGTGTGCCTGCCCATTCCTAGCAGCCTATCAAGGGTGATTGACTGCTCTGTAAAAGGATCATTGGGCCCTTGGAGCTCCAGCAGCAGCAGCAGCCAGCAGCACGTTGCACCTGGCAACCTGGGAGTCTCATGCCAGGCAGTGGGGAAAGGGTGGGCTCCTCAATCTCTGGTTTCTGATGGGCTCAGCCCTTCACTTGGTGGAGCCCCCCTGTTCCCACCACCTGATATGAATTAGGGTCACACTAGCCACCAGAAACCACCCTTCCTCCAAGTAGTAACTGAGCATATTTTAAAGCATTTCACCAATAAAATTTAAATGCAGTTTATCCACAAATACTCAGATGAATACTTATCACTTCCTACTTTCTAACATATGAACATGTCACACAACATAAAAATGAATGTGAGTGTTAAAATAAATTAATTATGAATCTGTTATCTTTATTTTCCACTCATTTGCACTGCATTACTGGACAGCATGTGCTATAGACAAAAATGTAGTCATTAACAGAGTTAAATTAATGGTAGAGAATATTTTACAGATACTTTGTGTATGATACTATTTGTTCCATAATTTTGCAGGGCCATGGGGGTCCCTGGCTGGGTGTACAGGTGCCAGGGTTGGGCTCGTGTGGGTCTGTGCCTGAGTATTGGGCTTCTCTTGGGCTCAGTGTCAGGTCGGTGTGTACATCATGGGGTGCTTTGTGACAGGTTGGGAGAGCACAGCCCAGGGGCATGGGTGCCCAGGAGCCAGGGCTCATGCAGAGACACAGATGCCTCCTTTCCCCCTGTTGTCCCAACACCTCTCCCACCCACCCCAACTCCTGAGGCTGATAGCTAACTGGAAGCAGGAGGCAGGGCTGAGATTGTGCTTGCTGGCTTAGCTTTGACAGCCCAGGGGAGGGACCTGCTAGGTGCTCAGCTGGAGCAGCTAAGTACAAGGCAAGTGCTAGCATGTTTCTCTGCAAGGGAGGTTAATGGGGGAGGGGGAGCACAAAGGAACCTGGGAAGCCAGCAGACAGCAACCTAACGCAAGTCAATAGATCTAGTACAGAAGGTCAATGCACCAGTCTAACCTAAATCAATTAAGTTTAGATGCACATCAATCCAGGTCTCAGACTGGGTTCTGCCATTTTTAGAACAGTTTGTGTGCGCTAAGCTTCTGTTCTATTATAGGTTTAGACCAGTTTTTGATCACTTATACTGGTTTATGTGTAATGTCTATACCTGGCCTATATCCACCCCTTCCTATACATATCCTATCTGGGACCATGGCACTCTACATGGCAATTGTCATACTTTCCGTCAAGTGTAAAAGAAAATGTGCGTGCAAGCGCACACACGTTTGAGAAGGAACTCTTACTTTAGGGTCCCCTACTGCATGAAAGTCTATAAGTAGCTTTCCAGCTTCAATGGAGCTAAATGGCATTTTTTTTTCTCACCAAGACATGAATTTAGGGTTTTGTATTTCACACGCAACAGACTCCTCAAGCATGGAGGGGACTATATATGAAATGTAGCTCTACCTTCTAATCCAGGTATTCTTTATTTTATCTGTTGTTGCAGGATGGGGTCTAAAGTAAAAAAGTCACTGATTCTTAATTATTGTTGATTTTGTGCTTTAATGTACATATTCTGAATAAAGTTCCTTCTTTGGCACAATTCAAGGCACACATCACTGGGAACAACATGGATGCAGATGGAACCGATGTAAGTTTAATATCTAACCTAACTGAACCTTCTTATCAGGTATTCAGACATGCAGTTGTTATCAGTTTTGTCCACTCCAGGTTTCGGATGCGAATTTATGTCTTCAAACTGTGGATACACAAAATGAGGTTGGGTTTAAAAAAAACCAAAACACACACACAAAAAAAAAAACCCAGGCCATTTTTTAACATTAAATTAAACTTTTTCATGCTTTAAAGCACTATAGTTGTCTCCCAGAAGAACTCAGCCTTACATTTACTTTGTGCAGAGCTCCATGGTCTGACAAAAATGCCAAATATTAGTTAAAACAAACCATCTGTAATCCAAGAGTTATATTCTGTGATCGGGGTCTTTAATATTTCCTTTTGCCAGTGATACATCTAAAAAGGCTGAACAGTTTTCTTTAAGGAATGAGCCATGAGAATCAGAAAAATCCATACCAAGTGACTACTGAACCTCTGCTGAATAGTCTTTGTGCTCTTATGCAGACATTTCACTGGTTGATCTATAAAACATCATAGTATGAAAAACTACAGTCTAAAAAAAATCTTGCTATTGAGAAGACACTGTAAAGTCCATATTTCTTTCATCTGCTATTTGGGTATTGAACTGTGTTTAAACCAGTCTGCCAGGCAAGGAGTTTTAGAGAGCACTTTTAAACTGGGGAATGACAGACTTCTATTTCACCAAAAACATCTTCTAGTGGCAGAGGAGTGAATATTATAAATTGTCTCACAGAGGTAATCCTAAATTGAAAGAATTTGGACCCAGATTCAGATCGTCATCTGTTACAAATCAACAGAGTTGCATAGTTTCAAGCAACTAGGCCGGGTTACACCAGCTGTAGATATGGTAACGTCAACAACAAATATACAACTTCTCTCATATTGTTTGCTTCTCGCCTTGTCCATGGTGAACCATATTTTTTCTTCTCCACCTTTCCAGACAGTCAACTCTAAGTCTTCATTTTGCTTGCCTTCTCTAATCCAAGATGCATCCCTTGGTTCCTTCCTCTCTCTCTTCCATTTTAGAAATAAAACTTAACTTCTTTTTTTTGCCACAGGCCTCTGCTTGCATATTGCTCTTACTGTCAGTTTAGTCCATAAACCTTCTTTTCCCCCTCTATCGACCTATACAACTTTACCTCATTTTCTTTGTCCTTCACATCCCAAAACACTTCATAATCTCCTTTCTCTGTAAATTCTACTAGGCTGAGAAACTGTAGTTTTCTGCAGTCTTATATTCCTCTGTTGGACAATGGAATTGGCCTCCCACCCAGCTGAAGACAAACTTTTTTTTTTTTTTTTAACTTGAGTCATACCATTTATACTTCATTTTCCCTTCTCTTACCTATACAGCTTTCTTCAAACAGCTTTAGCTTCTCAGTACCAAGGCAGTCCCCCAGTGGTTAACCCTGATCTTCTCTGTCCCCAGAAGCATCACTTAAAATAGTGTCCAGACAATACCAATCAGTAAGTCATGCCCCAGAAGGGTCAACAGTGAAAAGTTATCCCTTACTTTTCTCACTCCATTTCAATCATTCAATAAAGTAACACCCCTCCGTTACTGCTGCCACTGGATCTTGAACCATGATCCCATGAATGCAGTAGACTCAGCAGGTTAGCCCCTTGATAGCTGAACAACTATGACTAAAATATTTATGTTTTGCCATTCTATTTTATAATACCAGTTGGAAATGATATTACTTTCTGTGCAAAAAGAAAACTCCCCTTTCAGTAGCTGCAGGTGCATAACAGTGTCACACATGGCTGCATTATCATAGGACTCTCTTTACAGTCATGTTAAATATGTGCTTGTTTAGAGAAGTAAGTTTTGGTGAGAGAACAACTCTAAACAAATTACAATTTAGATTGCAGTGGCTGGCTTTCACCTTTCTTCTCCAAAAGGGAGTGTTTCATTGAACAAGAAAGATTGAGTCCCCTCCATGAAGTGAGAGTCTCCACAAGTCAAGGCAGCGTGATCAAACTCATTAACTCCCTGTGCCAGATGACATTACAACTACAGACCATAACCTCCTGCCGCTAACTGGCCTAAATATTCACACGGGAGCTCTGTAAATGGAGTGCACATCCTGTAGTCTGCATCTGGTTATCAAACAAGAAACTAACGCTGCTCCCAGCATATGGCACTGTTACACTAAACTAGCTCCAATACCCTCTTACTCAAGTGAAAGGACCCAACAAGGCAACAGAAAAAAACAATAAGCAGACTTTAATAAATGACAAGGTTTCACACAATGCATACAGAAACCAAGGTGACAGTTATTCAGTCTTGCACAATACCCTGGAACTGATTATGTGACAGTACATAGCTGAATTTTTAAGCAGTTTTTTTTTTTTTTTAATCCTTGTAATTTTCTCCATATGAAAGTAGCTTTACCACCTTGCAACATTAAATGACATAGATCTAAGTGGAAAGGCTTATGCTAATTTGATCAGTTTAAGTAGTTCTCTGAAAATAAACGCTAGCAATATTTTTATATATATATATTTTTATAGTTATACAATACAACTAGGTGAATTTCAGCAACACCATTAACTCTGACTTTTCCATCCCTGTGTAAGTTGTGCAATTTTATAAAATACTTAGAGGAATAAATTACTCTGTGGTAGTTCCCTGCAGAACCTCTGAATCCCCAGTGGAGGCACTCCTGCATAAGTGCTCATAGTTAAGCACGGTGTGACTGGCAGGGGTTGTAACCACCATATATTTTATGTACCCTCCCTCTGATGGAATTAACTGATTCTTTATTGCCACAGAAAGGCAACACCCAGCAGTGACATGAAAGCACACATGAACAAACTGTACATGATAAACTACAGCACATTAGACAGCTCAGGAATTAGATCCAATGAAGACGGTCCTGCATTGTCAGGTTCTGAATGCAATGATGAAAGACAGGCAATATGGAAACTTATTAGCAAAGTACACTAACAAACTAGCTCCTGACTAGTAAATTTATTAGCAAATCACTTAACAATGAAAATAGCCAACTCCCAATTTTTATTTCAAAGAGGAAGCAATTTGTGTGTTGAGTACCTTTAGGAAAAACCGCAGCAATGCTTGCTTAATAAAGTAGGAGCTTGACTCATGGCAAAGCGCCATGGGGTTTTATATTAATGATGGTTTTCTCAAGTCTTTAGTGCCTGACAGTTAAGAAGATTAAACATATGTATACAACATGAATGTATAAAAAGTTACAATGCAGTGTGCATACATGTGAATGATAAACAGAAGCCTAGACTTCACCTGCATCCCTTTCTGCTCATCAGACACAGTCAATTCAAGGATAAACTCCAGTTATACACATGCTTTACAATTACCCTTTTATACAGAAGGGTAAAAGCGCTTTGCTATTAAATCAATAAAAGGAGACTTAAGAGTTGTGAGGCTGTTAGCTGATTGTTAACACAGTCCTAATGACCTATAGCAGCCTTTAATTACAATAATATCTCACATTATAAGAGCTCAATGCCCTCTGATTAAAACTGCAGAAAACCTTAATAGCGTTTTTGCAGGAAAATGGTCAGTATTACTAATGATTGTTTTTTCTTCATATTAACTGGCACGTGCTTCTAATGTACAGGAGCAGATGAGAGTATTACTTTTGATATTTACCTAATACTCCTGGCAGTTTTTCCCCTAAGTTAAGATCTCAGCCAAAGGCATGAGATTTTTCTTTTAACACAGAAAGTTGTTAGAGTCAGCACTAAGCTCTTTTTTCTGTTTCCCCTGTGCTTTTGCTGTGGATTGTATTTTTACTTTTTATTTTATTTCATCTTCTTTAATATCCCTAAAAACAAAAGACTGTATAGATTAGATCCCCTGATAGTTGCAGGTTGGAAAAGCTAGAAAATCTGAACAAGGACTTTAAACAGGAGGTCACATTTGGTTCCTAGATAAATTTTTCAAAGGTAGGAACTGCACAGTTAAACCACGTTAGTTTTAATGAGGCATACACATATTATTGCTAAACACCCAAACCTCACTGCTGTCATCTTTTAAACTGTCATAATGTTGCTAATAGCCTGCCAGCATGATCTTTCCTAACTAATCTTTACCTGCTGACCTGTTGTTTGTACCCTCAAAAGCTTTAATCTAGGCAGTAGCCAAAGCAAGCTACAGTAATATAACTTTCCTGCTATTAATTTAGCCTATTCATATGCCTCTCATTACCTTATTCTAAGTGCCTTATTTTACACCTCCCCGCCTTTCTTTTTGCTCAACTCTTTGTATCTGTATACAAAAAGTATGTGTATATGTATTACAGGACAGAGAAAAAGAGAATGTATAGAAGAATGTATACCTAGCTAGCCATTAACAAAGAGAATGCAATAATATACCTCCCCTGCTAACTTCAAAGCATCTGGCAGAGGAAAAAAATATTAACCATCATAAAATCTGAAAAAAGTAAATTTGTCTGCCCCTCATGACCAAAATGATTCTCTTCAAGAGACTGGCATTTATAATAGCCTAGCTATAGTTTTCTTTTTTCCCCCCCTTCACCCGCCCCCCCCCCCCACCACCATCACCCGCCATCCCTTTACCCAGAAAGGAATTTATTTTCTACAGCGCTTTATGATCACCTACTTTTGCTGGAAAAATGGCAGGGCAGTATGTCTCGTTAGAGAGACAATAAAGTATATGCTGCCCTTTCAAGTCTGCTTTAACTTGAAAAGCTATCTATCAATGAGATTTTTTTTCTGCTTGCAATAGAAAAGGATTAAAGTATCAACATGTCAATGTACAGAATGAGAAAGCTTCACTAACTTAAAGCTCCCCCAGCCCTGAACCTCAACCTTTTTTTTCCAGGAGAGTCCTCTCTAGCAGAACCCTGACTCACCTGAACTCCATCATTCCTTAAAACTGTAGGAAGAGCCGATCTTTATACAAAAAGGGCTGTGTTTCTCTGTTTAACAACTTGAAACCTGAGGATGAAGACTATGTAATACTTACCAGCAGTGCGCAGAGTCTATTCTAGGAAAGCAGGACGTGTGTGCGTATGTGTGTATGTGTATGGATGGGAGGGGGTCACTATCAAACAGCCAAGCACTGCAGAGCAAACCTTATCAGCTGAATACTAATTAAAAAAATAAGCCCTCATCAGTCCCCATGTTTGCAAACTGTAAAACATCCCTGATGCTAGGGGGAAACAAAGAAGAAAACACACACACTCACACACACACAAACCCAACTTTGGAGGATTTTTCTTAGCCTCGATATTCTAGTGTGGATGCTCCAGGTCTGGGTCAGTCAGAGACAGATACTTCAGTTCTGCAGAAACTGAAGAGAAAAACACTTCCTCCTTCCTAAATTTCTGCAGAAATGCATGGTCCTCCCCGCACCACCACCAGGCTCTATGTGAAAACAGAGGGATGCTCTTGTGATGTTCTTATTAAGCCTCATCATGACTATTCCTGACTGTCTCTGCAGGCACATCTGGTGTGCATGTTTTTGAAAGCTTTTCCCAAACATACTGATCTATGTCTTACATGCATACTCACACTCTCTCTCACACATGCACATACACTCCCCCTCCCTCTCCCATGTACACACACACATACAGTCTCACATACACATACACACAGCATGTGTGTATGTCTCTTCTTCACACAAGCTCTCTCTGTCATATACATTGTCTCTCTTTCATATACATACACATAATGTGTGTGGGGGGGGAGGTCTCCACCATCACTCTCTCACACCCGTGCGCATGCACACACACACACACACACACACACACTGGGTGTATGTCTATCTCCATCACTCTCTCTCTTGCACTCGCACGCACACGCGCGCTCTCTCTCTCCATCACAGACATACACACACAGTGTTTGTGCATCTCCAACACTCTCTCTGTCTCTTTCCATCACACAGACATGTGCACACACACACACACACACACACACACACACACACAGTGTGTATATCTCTATCACTCAGTCTCTCACACACACAATCTCTCCATCTCTCTTCATCACACATGCACACTGTGTGTATCTGCATTACTCTCTCTGTCTCTCGCACACACACACACACAAACATACCGCCTCTCTCTCCTTCCACCACAGACGCACTGTATCTCCAGCACTCATTCTCTCTCTCTCTTACACACACACACACACACACACACAATCTCTGTCTCTCTCCATCACATAGCCATACACAGTGTGTGTGCACGTCTCCATCCCTCTCTCTCACACACACACACACACACTCTCTCTCTCTCCCCCATCACACGGACATACACACAGTGCTGTGTGTTGTGCACCTCCATCGCTCTCCCCTCGCTCAGGCGATGCTGCCCCGAGTCCCCCATGCACCCAGCGGGAGCCTCCAATGCGCTGCAAACTTCGGACAGCGCCCGCCGCCGCCGCAGAGCAGCACCGCCCGGACCCGGGACCCGGGACCCGGGACCCGGTCCCCTCCACCACGGGAGCGGGGGGAAGGGGACCAGACAACCCCCACTCCGCACCGCACCCCCCCAAAACAAACAAACAAACAAACAAACACCCGCCTCTACGTCCCGCTCTTCCTACCTGCCTGTCTCCTTCCCTCCGCTCGGCCGCTGGGACGAGGCTTGTAATCCAAAGGCGCGGTGCCGGCAGGTAGGTAAGGCGAGGCGAGGCGAGGCGAGGCGAGGAGAGGCCGGGCAGAGCCGGCGCGTGGCGGGCAGGTCCGGGGGCAGCCGCAGCCCCGAGGCGCAGGGCGGGCGGGCGGGCGGGCCGACGCTCGCTGCCCGCAGCCGGTCCCCGCGCCGGGCGCCGCTCGCACTGGCAGGGGGAGGAGAGAGGCTGGAGGAGGCGGGGAGGGGGGTGCCAGCCCGCTCGCTCCGTCTGAGGCCGGCCGGGGAGGCGGAGGGACTTTTTGTACCTCCCGGAGACCCGCTGGTGGCTACTGAGGAAGGGAGCCCGAGGAGCCAGCGCGCCCGCCCGCCCGCCCTCCCTCCCTCCCCCCGCGCCTCGGCAGCCTCTACAGATGGAGCCCAAATCCGGAGCGGGGCTGGGAGGGGGTGGGGCTGGGGCTGGAGGCAATGTATCTCCCGGGGAGGGATTTGCATTTGAAAGCATGGAGGGGCAGGAGAGAGAGTTTTTAAAGGATTTTTTTTTTTTTTTATCCCCCATCCCCCCCAGCTTGTCACAGGAGCCGTGATCAATTGAGCTCCTGAGGCATAAAGGCAAAGTCATAAAACTAATCAGAACTTACAGGTTCCTTGCTTTATAGTTTTGCCCTTTCCAGCTCCTCAGCCTGCCCTAGTTCCACTGTCTTGGCTTGCAGAAATCTCCCCTCCCCTGCTGCTGCTGCTGCTGCTGCCCTTGGCTGGGATGAGAAAGCAGGGGAGAGCTGCTCCCAGGGGCAAAGTGGGACAAGGCACTGCTAGGTGCTCTCCAGGACGCGGTGATGCCCCTGAGATGCTCTCCTCAAGGTCCTTCTTGAATGAGAAGGTCAAGGACCTTAGGAAGAGAGGTGTGGGGAGAGCAGCTTGAACACCCAGCTGTCCTGGACAGGGGTCCACCGAGCTGGCAATACAGGAGGACTTGGTGGATCAGGCTGAAGCTGTCACTGTGATCATATAGGGGAACTGTGCTTGCCTCAGTCTATAAAGCACAACTGCCTCCCCCTGCATTAGCCAACCCAAGGGTCAAAAATCTGGAAGAGGGTTGTCATAAAATAAACAGTGGAAACAGACGATGGACTTAACGGCAGTGTTTCAGCGCCGAAGGTTTAACTGCTGGGAGGAGGAAGAGGAGGAGGCAGTTACTGTGTCACATACACACACATATTCCCGCTGAAAAATCTCACGTCTCAAAACGGTGTTAAAAAAAAAATTAAAAAAAACTATTCAAGGAACTAATAACCAACTTGTCTGCGTTTGGGTAGTCTTTGAAACTTTCTGCTGCCTTTCAAATTTCTTTAAGCTTTTTTATTTTCCCTTCTGCAGAAAGAATCAAGGAACACAATTTAAATGACTACTAAGAAGTCAGGCATATATATATATTAATTTTTTTTATTTTTATTTTTTTTGTATAAAAGGCACAGATTGCAGGTGGGGTAGGTGCTGCTAAAATGACATTTTCCCTAGATTCAGAATATTTTTAACACCAACTGTTTTTAGAACAGTGGATCATATCAAGGGCAACTGTTAGAAGGAAGTCTGGGCCAACATTGTCTTTTGATTTATAGCTTTCCTAGGAAAGCCTTCAAAGTGCAAAGCAATAGTATAGATTTATAATTAAAAGTTGCTCCCTAATAGATATCATACTATGAAGTGCTGCACCACTGATAACAAAATATCTTGAGAATATGTATACACATACCTTAAACAGGACTATTTTAATTCTCTCAGAACCTAAGTCATATAAATCTCTGGATCTGTGTGTAGCGTCCAGAAACTAAAATTAAAACACAGATGTTTTAATGAGCGTGAAATGTAACAATTGCTTTAGTATTATGCATGCCTTTTCTTTTAGCTTCATTTTTAGAGCAGTTTGTTGGGGGTTTTTTGCCATCTCTTGAAGCAGCGAAAGACAACAGAGCATCCTGGCATTTGTGAATTGAAGGAGAACTAGATGCAATCTCCAATCTGTTACTTATGTAGTGTCCGAGTACATGATCGCAATCTAATAGGATGCATTGGAGCAAAAAAACTCTGAAATGATTGTATACAGCTATTCAGAAGTTACCTATGATGGTAATTAAGAATTCTTCTATTCCCTTTGTTCCTCCACAACCGCAATGCATCTTTCATTAATAAGTGGAGACAGTAATCTTAGCATTGATCTAAAAGGACAAACCTGAGGAACAGATTTTTTTAACACAAAAAATACTATGTATGGATCCGCTTTGCTACCTTTTACGTTTTTCTGAGCTGCAATTAGACATTGGAGTCTTAATCTCTTCATTTTTAATGTGATAACTATAACTTCAGTGGTGAGAAGGCAACAGGTTAAAACAGAAACTTTTATTGTTTTGGAAATGGACAAGAAAGAAAAGGAAAAAAAAAAACATTAGTAGGGAACTCTAACTTAGAGTGGCAAGTATTCTGTTTCCACTTCAAACTTATAATGTTTCTAATTAATTATCTGATCATTTTAAACTGCCCATGCAACAAAGGCATTTCCTCCTCCAGTCTGATTTTGCTACCTATAACATTGAAGATTAGTTACACCCAACTAACAGGTGACTTACAAACTTTCAAGTCTAACGCTTTAAAATGCTATTTCAGAATTTTCCTCCTTGTTTAAAGAAGTAACATCCAATCAATACGTTTTTGCCAAAAAAATGTGAATTCAGTAAAATACGTTTTTGATAAATTAATGCCAGTAGAAATAATTGTGTTTTTATAAATTGACACTTAATAGAAATGATTTTAGTGTTTGTTTGCTTATTGTTACTTTCCTGAACCAGAATTATACACATTAAACTGTGGGATGTAAATAAGAGCAAAACTGAGGTCAGCAGTTCCAAAACCAAAGACAATCAACTACACTGACAAGTTTAATTTCATTGGGCGCACTATATAAAAGGTGAAGATGCAATAATGTTATTTAGTTTTGGTAATCAGTACTGGTTTTAGTAGTGTAAGCAAATATATTCTATACCAGCAATATTTTTTGACTGTCCTGTTGATATTTCCAGTACATTGGCTAGCTGACTTTGGTTGTTATGCACTCTCATGCTGTTTTTTTTCCACCCCTCCTCTTTTTTATATGTTTTGTACTGAATTTAGTAATTGCAAATGGTATCAGAGTGACCACTCAGGGGAGTAAAATCCTCAATTTGTCAGAAAACCAATTGTAGTAAGGAAACGGGACTGTCTTACAAAGCACCATAACTAAGCCCTCCAGGAACTACCTGGAGGGATGAGAAGGCACTTTGGTTAGTGTGACCTCTTTCTCTCTCTGTTAAGACTGCAAACAAGAATGCTATTTATTTTAATACAAATTGTGATAATGTTTTATGTGTTGTGGACCTTGAGATTGAATAGAGATCACAATCTCATTTCACAAAGACCTTCAAAGAGCTATCAGCTGGTAGCAACTTTTGCCATTACTACTCAGGGCAGGTCTTAACTGATGACATAACAATAAAATGATGTCTATACTACTTTACCAGCCCCCTAAGCCATCAAGTTTCTTATGATTAATATCTCTACTTTCATATTCACATTATGCATTTTAAAAACAATGACTAGATGCTGATAACTAGTAACTGTGTAGGCAGAAATAACAGCCATTATATGCTCAAGCAACAGCTTGCACAGTGCCTTAGATATTAGAATATATTACATCCAAGAGACATAATATTAATTTTACCTCACTATTCCCAAAAACTACTGTGGGATATTTAACTTTCATTAGGAAGGTCTGCAGTTTAACATCTTGTCTGAAGGATAGCATGTCTAACAACTATACTATATGCTCTGTACAAGCATGAATACAAGTATGAGCACTTCAAGAAAGCACCCCTTCTGTTGCCCTGCAGAACACTGGGTATCAGTCCTGGTGTGTAACTTGAATTTATGATCGTCTGTCTCAGAACTGAGCTTGTAATTCATTTCTATATCCATGCTTATAGTTGCATATCAAGTAGCAAACCATGTACTGATTATCTTTCAGACTATAATTATTTCCTTACTCTCATTTCACAAAACAGCAAACAATAGCAGTTAGGGAAAGCCAAGCAGCTTTCTGAGTACCAGAGGATGTAACCAACCTTAGCAGTATGCTCCTCATAAGAATGTTCCTGCCTTTTCTGTATTCCTCCATCTTCCATTAATCCATTGACCACTTACACTTTTTTTTAAAGACTTCTTGGATTCACTGACCTACCACTACTACTATCATTACTAATAATGGCAATCTCCTAAACATTAAACTTGTTTGAGATATAAGCAGAACAAAGTAAGGACATTTTGAGGCAACTTTCTGTTTATTATTAAGTTGAGTTCTTTTGTATCTTTGCACTGCAGCACACTTTTCAAAGGAGCTGTAATTGAGACTCTAGAGTTTATGCATGATTGTGCAAAGAGGTACAGTGGGTGACTGCAGTAGGTCCCTCTTCAAGAAGGACTTGTTACATGCTTGTCTGTTACATGGTTTCTTTGAGGAATTGGACTAAGTTATCTTGTTTGCGAGCACTAATCACAGTTAGATATGCAAATAATTATATGCCCATAAAGTTTGATAAGCAGTATTTAAATGTCTACTGAATACAGTCTACAGAAGAGAAGCTCTATGATACATCAAGTTTTACTTTTGTGGATGGAAATGAAAAATGAAAGTTAAAGTCCCATGACCAAGTACATGCGAAAAGTGATTTTTAAGTTATACGAATGTTAGCACTGGACACGGTAGAGAATATTTTTTAGGGGTGGGAACAAGCATTTGTGGGACCCGGTTTAGGTAGTTTATTTTAAGCTGACAGTATCCCAAACTAGGAGCAGTGCATGTAGACATTCACCACTGCTGGGGGCAGTGTGGGCAGCCCACAGGAAGTAACTTGAACATGGGGCAGGGGCTGGTGAGATTGGAGGGGCAGGCAGATCCAGAGAGGAGTTGGAAGTTAGGTCAAGAGGGCTGGTAAGTTTTCATGGGGATCGGTGGGTCAATGTGAGGCATTGCCCAGTCAGGTTGGAGGTAGTTGGGGGGCTAAAATAGCCTGGTTAAGGTCAGGGGGCTAGGAAGAGCACAGCGATGGGGTTGGGGTAAGCACTGGGCTTTCCCTGCCCAGAGCTGTCCTGTGAACGTGTGAACCTAGGGGAGCTTGAGAAAGATTTAACCATGTATCAGAGACTGTTCAAGACACATAATTACTTTGTATAAATGCAATAGTGAGACTGTACATGTAAATACTGCATCCAAACAATGAACCCAGCATAATTCAGGCCCTACCTTAAGAACATGGAATGTTTAAAACATTAAAAATCCATAATACTATTAATCTGAAACCTGTCCTTGGAACTGTTCTCATATTCCCTTAATTCAATGGTAAAACTCACATTGAGTTCAATATAGCAGGGTCAGAATACAGAGAGATTCAAGTCCCCAATTATTTCTTATGGGCTAGCTTGTCTATATAGTGTTATAGTATTCTTGGTGCAGGTTCTGAAGTCACAGCCTGAATCCTAGAATATGTTTGAATGGTAAATGTACTGCCCTAGGAGGCAGTACTGTCCAGTGTATTTTGTTATCCTAAGTCAGGTGCCTCCTAAACCAGAAGTGGCATAACTACCTTTGTGCAGTGGTTCAGGTGGGTTAATTGGCACTGTTTGAGTCACAATGCCAATTAACCCACCCTGAGGTAATTAACCCACCCTAAGGTAGTTAGCATACCTATGTTGCCACTGTTATTCAGACACAACTAGTGTTTCTGCATTAGGAACAGGCCACCTGCAGTAGTATAGTATCCTTGAAGGCACTGTCACCGTGGTCAGTAAGTTTACCATATAGGTATAGCCCTAGTCTCTCTGCTGCCCCAAGTATGGAGTAAATTGTGACAAAAATCTGTCCTACCGTAATTTTGCAACTGCATCTATTCTGAAGGTGAAGCCAAGCTTTCCTTCTACTTTCTGTTCCTTCAGGCCTTTTGTGTGAGCCTTTTTGTGAGTCCACATTCTCTCACTTGGGGAGTAAAAGGCACTTTGCATGCTATTACTATTATAAGCTTGTATGTAAGGCTGCCACAAAATGGCTTCTAAAATCCTAGATTTGCCCTGATCCAGACTGTCCTACTTGATGACCCCAGTGGTAAATTTTTTTTGTTGCTAGTCCTATGTTCTTTATTTAGTATTAATCTTTCTTTCTTTGTTACTCCTGGACAAGTGCAAAAATACAGAATGGAAGATAATTTGCTAGGCAGCAGCATTACTGGGGAATGTTGAGGGTTTTGGTGGATCAAAAACTCAACATGGGTGAGCAATAAGATGCAGCCACAAAAAAAAAAAAAAAAGGAAAAAAACCCAACAACAATTTGGGGTTGCATTAAAAGATGTATTTAGGGACCTACCGAATTCATGGCAGGAGTGGGGTGAGCTGTGGCTTCTTTAATCTTGCAGCTTCCCCTGCACCCCCACCCCATACCACTGATTGGCAGAAGGGCCCTGCTTGCAGCTCACTCCTGATCAGTGGGGAGGTGAAAACTGTGGTTTAAATATGACGCCGTGTTTGCCTCCCACCACTGATTGGCTGAGGGACCTTGAACGACCCTGCTGTTTGCTGCTGACTGGCGGAAGAGGCAAAAATGGCTCCATTAAAACCATGGTTTTAGCTTCCCTGCTGATCGGCAGGGAGCAGCGGGGTCCTCCACTAATCAGCAGCAAGGGGTAGAGGGAAGGGGCGAGGTGTGTATGGGGGAATGTGCAAATTTAAAGGAGCTGCCATGCATTGCACTTCCACCATGAATTCAGTAGGCCCCTAGATGTACTGTATGTAAGACCTGGGAAGTGATAGAACCATTTTTCTTAGCATTACTTAGGCTTCAGATGGAGTTTTGTGATGCAGGGCTTTAGGCTCCACATTTTAAGAAGGATGTAAAGAAACTGGAGAGGATCCAGAAGCCAACACGCAGCATAACTAAGATGATAATGGGGTTTAAAATGCTAGCCATACAGTGAAAGGTTGAAAGAACTAGATAGGTTTAGTTTGGATAAAAGGAGATTGAAGAAGGGACATAATAGCAGTTTTCAAATATTTTAAGGGCTGTAATAAAAAAAAAAAAAAAAAAAAAGATATCTATTCTGCCTTGCTGCAAAGAGCAGAACATGAAGCAATAGGTTTAAATTGCAGCATAATTCAGGGGAAAAACAATCAAACAAATAAACAAAACCTTCCTTACTATTAGAACAGTAGGAAAAGGGAACAAGTTGCCTAGGAAAGTTGTGGAGTCTCCTTCACTGGAGGTTTTCAAGAAAAGGCTGGATAAACATTTGGTAGGGATGCTCTAGGAACAGCATTCCTGCATTTGTGCTAGGGGTTAGACAAGATGACCTTTGAGGTTCCTTCCAACCCTGAGAATCTATAATTCTCTACCATTTTATACTGCACATAGCTTATTCTACTTAACTGCAAGCTCATTGGGGTAGGGATTGTCTTTCTGTCAAGTTTTTTACAGGACTTAAAAGAATGGGATTCTATTTCTTTACTGGTGATCACCACACTGTCATGATACTGATAAATAATAATAACATTCACACACATAAGTGTAAATTGCTCTGCTATACTGCATGTCATCTGATGTCTTGATGTCTTATATTCACTATCTACACAACTTCTAACATTTTTATACAGTTATTTTTATGTAACAAGTAGGCCAACATTCTTATAAACCCGGAATAACAATGTGCCTTCGTACAAAGGACTGTGGAGCTGTTATCTGTCTAAATCTTTTCTTTATATCCACATAGTCTTATAGCTAATCTGTGTCATTAAGTGAATCTGTTGGACTTCTTCTGAGTAGCTTTTATTTAATTTACTCTGACCATCTTCAAAACAGTGAAATGGATGTACGAATGGTTTCATGTATGAGCTACAATATACATTCTCAGGCCTAAGGCCAACAAAAGAATAGGTGCTTTTTTTGAGCAGCAGATGCCTGCAGGAGGATAATATACCCACCAGTTACTCAGCTGCTTCATCTGTCATTTTTATGAAGGCATGTCATGGTTGGACTGAGCAAAATTGCCTGTGAAAAGCAATGTGGAAAAAAAAAAAACAAGTACAGTTTTTCTCTAAGAGATGGATAAAATTAATCCTGATTGTGTTTTTTGAGGTGGGGCAAAGTGAAACAAGAAAAAGTGAACACAACAACCCCCAAATATATTTAAAAAATCTTCATCAATATAAATCATGGTATGTGTTAAAACACTGCAGTTGCTCCAGTGCTATCATTAGTCAGTTTAAAAGTTAAATTAATGAAAAAATTAGAAAGTAACAGATGTGAAACAATGTTAAGCATAAATTCTTTCACACTTCTTATTAAGTGTGTTTAAGATTTGGGCTGTCAAACACCCTTTAGCTCAGAGAATAAAAGCATAAAGGGGAAAATTTAAGTGTTCTCCAATGCAGTAAGCCCACTGAGCAATGTAATTGGCTGAAGATTTGTTTTCAGACACTTTTACCAGAAAAGAAAGGGAGGGAAGAAAAAAAGTGTTTCTCCAAAAGCATTCTGACAGACACCCATAAAAAAGACCCAACTGTGTGTGTTGGGAAACATGTCCAAACGCTTCTCTATTTAAGGCTTTTTTCTCTTTCAATAAAATGTCAGTACCTCTTTGAAAAGATATTGTCTTCGGCCAAGACCCTAGTGAAAGGCAACAGATGTTGCTAAGATTGTCCCCAGTCTCTTTTCTATCCTGTTTCATTTCCAAAAGGGAGAAAAAGAGAAAGAAAGAAGAAAACTTGCTTTAAATCACTGGACTATTTTGTACTTCAGCAAATCTGTTTGCACATGCTCGAATGGCCTAGTAGAAAAGGCCAAGCCTTTTGCATTCAGCCTGAGGTCAGTCCTAATGCTCCGTTCAGTGGTCCACACTCCTTTCACATGGAGCAGCTGCCTCTGATTGCTAGAACAAATTGAGGTGATTCAGGCCACCAGCAGGGCACCAGTACAACTTCTATTCACCAGAAAAGGAGGGGAAGCCTTAGAACAGGACCAACTGGGGCTGCCCACAATAAACCGTAGGATTAGATTTGATACACTCAATATTAAGACATGCTCCTGTTGAAAAGTAGGCCATAATGACATAAACTACAAGACATTTATACTGAAGAGAAGAGGGGGGGAAATGGTGTTTACACATTTATTAAGTTACACTTAATTATTTAATGTGTGATTATTTAAAACAGCAACACTAATGACTGAGGTAGAGGAAAAAGCTTGTTGGTTAACTCTTGGCAGTATAGTACTGGATGCAAGTGGAACAAAATCACTTTTTTCCTCTGTAGCTTTGTTAGAATCCTGCCCTGTAATTTCTTTAAATGATCTTAGGGATCAATGTCCAAAAAAGCAGTAAACCACCATTTTGCACCCAATCCAGTGCTTAGAAACAGCATGTTATATAATTGCTATGTACAGGACGCGTCCACATGAGATGCTTACTGCGTAGTACCTCATTACTACTGCACAGTAGCATGGCTGGGTACAAACTGTGATGCAACGCTACTGCACAGTAGTAATGAGCTACTGCACAGTAAGCATCACTAGGCAACCGTGCTGGGATGCTACTACACAGTAATGCCAGTTACTTGGCTATGCAGTACTAAATGACTATGCAGTAACAACTGTGCAGTGGGCGGCTCATGTAGATGTGCCCAAAGAGAAGGCAACATAAGAAAAATTCTCAAGATTTGGTATTTCTCTCTTTTAAAATTCTAATCTACCAAATGAGATAAAGACACAAAGCAGGCATTATTAAGGAAAGATGAAGGTATAACTTGTTGCCTGCCCAGTGAAGCCACAGCCCCACAATTGCTTGTCCCTAGATTTCTCAAATCCCCACATTTAATGCTGTGTCAGGGATTAAATCAATAGTTCTTTGAGATTGAAGCTAAATAGAACAATTGAGCATGCATTCATCTACTATGCTAGCTACTAACCACTTCACAAGGAAACACCCTTTGAAGGCTCCTTAAGAATAGCAAAATCTGGTAGCTATACCAGATTGGAAAAAGTATGGCTTTCAGGATTTAAACCCAGGTGAACTTTTAAATTAAGCCATTTACTCCATTTCTGTGCTTCAAAGAAATGACTAGGAATAATAACTGTTCTTTGAAGTACTGTTGCCCATTTAAGTAGGTTAGTCCAGTTAAAAAGAAAGAGCAAAGAATAAGTGATCTAGCTATTGTCTCACTTAGATGGTACAGAGGTCAGATCTAAAAAAAAATACATCTTTATGGATGCATGTAAGCAAGTATACTGAAGAAAATAGTAAAAACTTTCCTCCTTGATTCTTTAATAGCAGGCTGAAGACCTAGTTAAGCTATAATCTTACTTGGTTAAGATTTCTGTTATGTTAGGTCTTAATTTGGTCCTGCTTCTTCCAATGAATTCTTCACACCAGAAAAGAACTTTAACACAAAAACTATAAAACAGTATGTTTCCCTAGAGGAAGAATTACTTTCCTTTTAAGATAATCTTTCTTTAAAAGTAATCTCTTTAAGGCATCAGTGACACACGGGGATCATGGAGTGTTCATCATGAGCAGGATTCCAATAGTTACAATGGGGAACCATACAAAGTTCATGTACTAGACCTGATAAAAATATGTCCAGGCTTGAAACGATTTGTTCTAACTCTCAGTTGCATTAAATCCCCTTTAAAATAATTCACTCAGTTTAAGATTTTTTTACACTATCAAAGCTTTAGTGTAAATGAAGTTCAAACACAGTTTGAGCCATGATATTAATGACATTTAATATTGCATGGCTCTCCCTCTTGTGCTAGACTTTTTCAAAATCCTCATGAAAGACAAAGCCATTGAATAGGAATGGACAAAATATAAAACCTCACTCAAGTCCTAGGAAGAGTTCATGAAGTAGAGATGGGGCCTTTGGGGATTCATCTATCTGACAGAAGAGAGCCAGTTCACTAGGTTTCCGCCTATACATGCCAGATCACTACGGTATATAAGAAACAACTTATGACAGACAGTGTCAAACATGGTGGAGCAAACCAGAATGTATATGGGTATTTGCCCATTGCCAGTCTATGGTGATATGCACTTTAAAAAGTGCGGTCCCAGCAAGTGGAAATGGATAGCATGCACCCATATGTTCCAAAGGAAATGTGTAGTAAATTCTCACTTGGGTTCCAATTTAATCTCTGCTTGTAGAACAAAAATCTGTTTGTGAAAAAAAGTGTGCCTACACTTTTCAGTGACAGTTGCCCATTAACAATTCTAACATATGTTCATGCTTTGTGTGTGTGCAGATCTTAACACTTGTGCAAACACTATTAAAAGTACATAACATTAGGTGTTACTGTGTAGGTGTTTAACTCTGAAATGCAGGTTAAGGGCTAAAACATTTATCCCTAAAGACTGAAGTATCTAAGTTACTGAAGAAGTATATTGTTGTTAAAAACAGTTACTATAACAGACGGTTAGAGGATGGCCATTTTTGCAAGCACATTTTAATAAAGATACCAACAGTGATCAGTTAATTATAGCCTAGGTCCTCTCAGTACCAAGTATAATAGATGAAAACATTGAAGAGAGAAGTCCTTCCTTTATATACAGGTAGCTCCTGTTGAGCTCAGTTTAGAAATCTCAAGAATTTCTATCTAGAAATTGAGGTACAGCCCACTCTACTTATTTCTCACAGTATAGACAGAGGTCATGCTAAGCACCTCCTCTTCAAGTTGCAAAGAAAAGTAATCTACCCTTACTTCTATCTTGTTTAACAGCCTTGTAAAAATAAAAAGAGATATTGTGAAATATATCATGGACTAAAATATGCAAATGAAATAGAGCTGCCTATTAGACTCAGTACCATTTCTGAGCTCTCAAAGGGCCTAGGTTAAATCAACATCCATATGAAAAGCAGTTGATACAAACTTAATCAATGTTACCTTAGTACCTACTTGGACTTCTTACTGCTTCTGAGTATACAGAACAGTAACATCCATAAATGCTGTTCCTCTTCCATCTACTTCTGGCTTGGAGTTTTTATTCCATCTTGCCATTCTTGCACCTGGCTGTCATACCTTTGCCCACACTGTGTGACTAAACCATTACATCAGACAAAACATTAACACTGGATTTTATATAAATATCAAGAATATCAAAACATAAATCAATGACAACAAATATTATGAAAGGAGCATGTATTTTGCATATTCATATCTCAAACTACTAGAAATAAGGAAGAGGCATTTATTAGGGACAGATTAGCCAATATCAGTCGACTTTGGTCTACACTGGATATTGGATATCCAAAGAAATGGTGGAGAATGTGAAAATGAAATGTAACTTGAATAATAGTGACCATGAAATGATAAAATCCAAGATCGTAAAGGGAAGAAGAAAGAAGAGCAGCAGAACAAAGACTTCAGGAAACAAATTTAAAACAACTCAGGGAACTGGTAGTCAGGATCCCTTGAGATGCAAGTCTAAGGGGAGAACGATGGAGGAGACCTGGCTATACTTTAAAGCAGCTGAAATAAGAGTAACAAGCCATCTCAATACAATGGCAGACCAGCTTGACTAGACAGCAATCTCTTCAACTAGTTGAAAATCAAAAGAGTCCTACAAAAAGTGGAAATTTGGTCATATTACTTGGGAATATTACAAGAGTATCAACAGGCATGCAGGGAGATATTTAGGAAGGCCAAGAAAGGAAAAGGACATAAAAGGCAATAAAAAGGGATTCTACAAGTATATCAAAAATAAGAGGAAAACTAAAGAAACCATAAGATTCTTATGGAATACAGAACACTGCATAATGCAGAGAAGGCGGAAGTGTTACATGCCTTTTTTAGTTTAGCCTTCACGAATAAAGTAAGCTACCAGGTAATGATTGTAGTTGGTAGCAAAGATAAGGAAGGAGACAAACGCCCTAGTATAGTGGAAGGACAGGTTAGGGAATACTTAGAGAAGCTAAATATTTTTAAGTCAGCAGGGCCAGATCGGATACAAGCTAGGGGAATGAAGGAATTGGATGAAGTAATTTCAGAGCCTTTGGCTTTCATCTTTGAGCATTTGCACAGTTTGGGTGAAGTCTCATGTGAGTGGAAAAGCGCAAATACAGTGTCCATCTTCAAAAAAGGATAGAAGGAAGATATGAGGAATTATAGACCTCTATACCTGGAAAAATCATGGACCAGATCCTTAAGGAATGTATTGTGAAGCACCTAAAGGAGAACAAGGTGATCAGTAACAGCTAGCATGGATTCACCAAGAGCAAGTCATGCCTGACCAACTTGATTTCTTTCTGTGATAAGGTGACAGGCTCTGTGAATGCAGGGAAAGCAGTGAATGTGACATACCTTGATTTTTTGCAAGACTTTTAACACTGTGTCTCAGGGAATTCTCATTAACAAGCTAAGGAAATACAGACTAGACAAAAGTACCTTGTCACTGCTGGCCTGTGTCTGGCAGAAGGGTTACATGAGCAAACAGTGTGCTCTTGTTGCAGGAAACTCCAACAGCATACTGGCTTGTATTAACAGGAGTGTCACTTGCAAATCCAAGGAAGTGATCCTTCCACTCTATTCAGAACTTGTGAGGGCTCATCTGGAGTACTGTGTCCAGTTTTGGGACCCACACTTCAAGGAAGATGTGTACAGATTAGAAAAAAGTCCAGCAGAGAGTGAGAAAAATATTAAAGGCCTAGGGAACACAATTTATGGGAAAAGACTGAAAGAGGTATGATTATTTAGTCTGGAGAAGAGAATACTGAGGGGGGATTTGATAATAGTCTTCAAAAACCTGAAGCATGACTGCAATGAAGATGGGAATAACCTTTTCTCAGAGGCTTTAGAGAAAAGGATTAGGAGCAATGGCCTCAAACTGCAGCAGAGAAAATTTAGGCTGGAGATTAGGAGGACTTTTCTGACTTTACAGGCTGTCAAGCATTGAAACTAGCTTCCTGGAGTCAACCATTGGAACTGGCTTCCTTCCAATATTTGTTGTGGAATCTCCATTTTTGGAAATTTTCAAGATTAGGTTTGGCAGACACTTAGCTGAGATGGTTTCATCAGGAATGATCCTGCCTTCAGCGGAGGGCTTGACAAAATGACCTCATATGGTCTCTTCTAGCCGTACTTTCCTATGATCCTCCTGCAATCTTCCTCTGAGAGAGCCAGTTCTAGCCAGTCTCATAAAAAAATAGTAGGCAAGATGGACATTGGTCTGGTTCAGTGGAAATGACAATGTTTCTACCTAACATGGAGAAGAAACAGTAACCACAAAAACAACTGGGTCCCCTTTGCCGTCTTTGGTTTGGTTTTGCTACAAGTAATTTTGACACAGATACAATATGTCTTCTGAGTTAGAATTCTTTTTCCATCCCTTGACCAAAATAGAACCTCCATATGACAAATATCAAGCTCTTTCCTGCAAAGCTTTATACAATAAGTGCTTATCACTAACTGAACTGTAGAGAAGTGTGCTGAAAACTTGGAGGTTACTGGAAGTGCTGCCTGATATCACAATAATAATGTTTTTCTTATACAGTAATGTACTTCTTCAAATTATGTTACAAAAATGAGCTAATTAATAATTATAAATTAATCTATGGAGACAGAAAACATATCATCCTGTATTTTTCCCATATGAATTACTCTTAACTTCTTCTACTTTAACAGTTACAACACATCTGTGTTAACAATTTTCTTACAAAGCACATTTTAATATCTTTGACTTCTTCCTTGATGGAATATTATTACTGACATGTAAGAACAAAAGGCTTTTATTATTGTTGAGTTTAAATGCTCTCTATTCCTAGCAGCCGACAGGTATGTTCACCATGTCTTCAATCTAACACTCCTACTGTACTTATTTTCTGTCTACCTTTTTATTTTCATTTCTCCTATTGTGGAATTTTATCATTCCCTTTTATATATGCTCCAATCTATATTGTATGTATGTATAATATTTTATAATTCATAATCCACTATAAGGGCAGACTTTTTATTCAGGCAGATCTGCCATTAAAGTCATTCTTAAGGCATACCTCATATACTTAACATATGAATTGTAGATCATACTCCAAGACGACCTTTCTCCAAGACAAAATTAATCTGTTCCAAAAGAATGTTAAGTATAATTTTCCCTAGTTCCCTTTGGATTCTTTAGCCTGACTAAGTTCTTTTGGGGCTCTACAGAGAACCAACTGAAGGCTTCCTTCGAAAATGCTGTTTCTGTTATTACTGTCCAATGATCTAATGATCTAATGTCTAATGATAATTAAATTCAGTGGTTTTTGGTGTTGTTCCTCTCCTTGCACTGTCCTTGTATTCATTTTAGTACAGTTCAATACAAAAATAAGTAAAAAGAAAGTAAATAAGATGTCAGGCCACATTAAGAAGGTGATACTGTATATACTATGGAAAATATTATAATACTATCATGGACTAAATCATTTTTGACTAATGTCAGTTCTAATAAAAAATCATGCATTTGATAGGTTGACTGCAATTCAGATGTTGTTGTGTTCACATTTCCCTTAGGAGAATGTGGACAAAATGAGTAAAAATGTCTAAGTGACTTTGGAGTTCAGAAATCAGGTATTTAGATGTTGTTCCATTCAGCTTTTCAAAGCTTCAATGATTTGAAGGGCTAAATTCCATTTTCAAAGATGACTTCTGTATTAAGTCAGTTGACTTTTTGTTCGGGGATAGGCCCTACAGCATGAAAGAGTACATTGATACTGCAGACTATGAATTAGCGTAGGGATACCTGACCAAACTCAAAATGAGATAACTCTGATACTGGAAGTATACATGCTGCAGTAGCAAACAGGTCTGCGTGGTCTCTGTACCAGTGTTCTTTTTATAAACTTAACATTACAGTATGTATTAACTTGACTTTTGATTTGAATTCAGTTTTGGGCAACTTACCTAAAAACATGAGTAAACAATGAAAAGGTCTAAAAAGGGCTATAAAAATAATTGAATTGTGAAGTCTTGTATGTCTGGAAGAATTTGAAAGAGTAATTATTTTATTTTGTAAAAAATCTGGTAGAAGATTTATTTGGGTCTTAGAGGCTGAGTCCTGCTTTAAGGAGAAAGTAAAGTAGCTTGTTCTATGTATATTATATACATCAGTCCTTGTACAGAGATGGTTCTAAACATCACATGGTAAATATATCATTCAGATATTATAGCAGTATCTAGTTGCCAACCTGGATCAATTATGTACCGAGAATTGACTGTTATTATGGCAGAGATCAAAACATGCTGCTTCTCTTAACACTTCCCCACAAAAGAAACCATACGTTGACAAAATAACATCTCTTCAAAGCGCTAACCAATGCTCCATGCTAGCAAATATCTTGTAAAACTAGTATAACAGTGCCATCTGGTGATTCTGGGATTTTCATAGGGGCTATAGGGAATAGAGCTAGATATCAAGTGATGTCTGCACCTTGAAAATACCACTCATATATTAAATACTGAATTCTAGGGAGAAGATCAATTCAACATACTTGGTGAATTTTGTCTGTAATATAAAATAAGAAATGTTGTTGAACCCCATTATGATTTGAAGGTTCATGGGAAGCCATTAATGTTTTTTTTGTGTTTATTATACTGATATGGCATGTCTGGTCTCATTGGAAAGGCCATGTTATGCCACATCCATTTATGTTACTCTTATTACTGCACAGACTTGGTTATACAGTTCATATAAATCTTTTATGATTGTGGACCTACCTGTATGGTTTAGTCAGAGGAAATTAGGAGTGTATATTTAAGGAAAGAGTAGATGTAACTGCTAAGTCTCTCTTGCTAATGTGATACTAGGGACTAGGGCAAAGATCATTGTTACTCCCAATCACAGACAGAAGGGGCACTGATGGGCACCTGAGTTAATGCTTGTAATGAGAAAAAAACAAAACAATCTTACAATAGCGAAGGCATCTGAGAGAAATGGCTCATAAGCCAGAAGAATACCTAGTACCCTAGGGAAAAAAGTTTTTGCAGGATTCTGGAGACTCATGAGGAATTTGGACAATGCAGATGGGGAAATGACTTGGAGGTAATATGAGGGTGGTTTGTAAGGTGGCTAAAGTCTTTTGGGTTTTTCCCAGGCTGGAGAAGGGTGTAAGCCCCTAGCAGGCAGGGCTGGTAGAATCAGTGGGAAGGCTGATTTATAAAAACACGGATAGAACTCTCAAGGTGCTAAATGGTAGCCAGGGAAGAGGGTAAACATTTTTGCTTGGAGTTTTTTTTTATGTCTTCAAACTTATGGTTAATGTAACAGGCCCATACTGTCCAATCAGCATGTGCAAGGTCCACTAGCAATAGGACCAGCCTACCTACAGGCTTTCGCAGTCTCTTCTCTACCTTCAATCCCACCTGCCATGACTTGATCTTAATGTAGAGTTCTTAAAGATTTCAGAAGTTGCCAACAGGACAAGGGATGATCACTTCCAGGTGCCCATTGCCACTGCTGTATGCAGTCTCCCAGACTTACACACTGCCCTCCGCAGGAGGAATCATTCCTGACAGGACTACCTCCCTACACAACAACAGAACAAGCTATTTTAAGCCTTAAGGGCATTAATCATGACTTCCTTCTCCCCCATAGTCATGCTTATGTCTCACTGGTGTTGTCAAATGTCAGTATTGTTCGATATTTCACATCACAATCTTTAACTGTTGTTGGGGTTTTGGCCACTTAGTGGCTTCTGCCCCCTTTTTCTAGCTGAGCTCTTTCTGCCTAGGGCCCACTCTGCTCAGACCCAGCTTAGGAGCTCCAGCCCTACCAGTCTCTGGCTTTTTTTCTGTCCTCTGCCCTGCCTGAGGCAGAGCATTACCCCTTCTCATGCCTCACTGGCACCTCTCCCTGGCCTCTGCACTCCCCCTATGGCCACACTGGTGAAGTCCAACAAAAATGCAGGCTTTCATCTTACATAAACCTCTCCCCTTCCTGGGATTCAACACTTCAAGGTCAATGCTCACTAAAAGAGGAAAAAAACAAACAAAAAGAATGTTACCCTTTTAAAGGCACTCCGCTCACACATAGCATCACAGTGGCACAGGCTAGGCACTGCTGCTCCTGCCGGGGTCTCCTCCTACGCTCTCAGCATCTGAGCCACTGAAGTTCCTGGCACTCTGCCCACTGGGAGCCTAAGAGTCCCTGCTCCCCATCTGGGTGGGCCTCTCATTTCTTACCCTTTCTCCTTCCTGGCTTCCATTTCTGTTTTTTTTCAAGCATCCAAGCTCACTCCCAGCAGGCCAATCACCTGCCTCCCCCTCTCACTGACAGACAAGTCTAATATTTTAATTAACTGATAGCCCTTGTGCTAGTGGCTGTGTTCTTACAAGAAAAGGGTCCTGGCTCTCTGCTGCAGGACCTCTTCTTCTACATTCCCAGCTCCTGCATCTGTCCCCCCCTCTCTCTCTTCCCTCCTTCAGCTGAGTAACAGGGTTAGGGTCCCCACTTACAGTTAGGGTTGTTTTTTTTTCTTGTACAATTGTTTTCTCCTATATAATACATCCTTTTGTCTTTTCATCTCCTTACTGATTGCCAGTGGCAGAGAGTGATCACTATGAGAGTGATAGTCCACATTCTACAGAAAGGGGGACCTAAACTTTTTTCCAGAACCCAAATGGGAGGCCATCTAGCCTTGGTCAGCTGCATCTGTGAGATTCAGAATAAAGGCAGTGGAGTGGAGGCTTTCAGAGTTAAGGAATTATCCCATGGCAAACCCTGGTCTGTTCCTTGGGAGAAACATCAAAGAGCCTTGGGCCATCAAAAAGACACTCAGGGCTCTGGAGGCACCGTGTGGATAGATTTGTAACAAGGAGACCCTCAATAAAAAGGAATAAAATATAAATTTAAGAGATAATGTTTTCATATAATATGTAAATGGTGTGTGCAACTCTATGCTTACTGAGGCAAAATATAATAAGATGAAAAAGAGAAAAATGACAAGACACTATGAGGCTACAGAGGTATAAATACACTTAAATTACAATAGCTATAAAAATTCTAATACGTCAGGACATAAACAGATAATCAGTTGAGATTAGGAATACATTTCCCCTCTAGCACATTGAAATACATTAGTTTGGGGCTGTGGCAACCTCTGAAATTTAATACATTGACCATAATTCAAGATATATAATGAACTAGAAAAACCTTTTATTCTTTGGTCTGTTTCATTGTTCCTATATAATATTCCTAGCAATATTAGGCAAACTCATATGGAGCAATTTGACAGTAATTTTGAAAAGAATGACAGAATTCTGAAGGAGCATGAGGATAGAAATGTACTTTATTTTTTCAGTAAAATATTTTAATTTATTTGGCCAATATATATATATATATATATATATATATATATATATATATATATATTGCATGTTCATTTGTGACCAAGCTCTAAAGAGTAAGAAATTAACTTGAAAAAGAGATTAAAAATATGACCTATCCATTTTCATTTGGTTCATCTGATACCAATCAACATCTCTGAAACTTACTTAGGTTCATAAATGCTAAATTAGATAATTCCTCGCTTTTTTTTTTTTAATTTAGCTTGTTCTAGTAGGAGTTTAAAAGTTAAGTCAATAAAGAAACTACTTAGGATTAAATTAAAGAGTTAAACTATTAACTTTAACAGAGCAAATTCTTTAGTCTGTAATCACTGAATCTAAACTAGATTATAATGGAGTGGCATTTACACATATATTGGAAAGACTTTCTAAATACAGTAAGCAGTCTGTTTCATGTTTTTAAGAGTAAAATATATTTTATCAGCTTTTAATATTGAAATTTCGGTACTGACTAGTTACTTTTTTACATTACTAGTTCTTCATTGTCTGAAATATTCTTAGTCTTTGCTCAGAGTAGTTATCCTCAGTACGGACAAAAAATCATCTAGATTGTAAAGTGCATTTCTGGGCAGAGCTCCCATAGAAGACATTGCAGTAACAGAAAGATTTGATGTCTGATAGAACTTCTTTCGCTGGTCTATGAGACCACTTGTCTGTGGTATAATGGGCTGAGAATGATACAGAGAAAATTTGTTATTCTCCATATCTTTGTTTAATTGAGACCTAGAATCAACCAGTATCTTCTCCTAGCAGCTCCATGTATTTCTTGTATGCATTCCATGCAGAGGACAGTACAAGCTATTGTTTTACCATAAATTTTCTTTTCAGCTTCTTTTAAAACTGCTTTTTGTCCTCAGACTTAATTTTTGGCTCTGCAATTCTGTTTCCCTGCCCTCCTCCCCACCCCCCGTGCATTCTTCTGACAAATTCACAATGACATTTTTGTGTAGTATATGTCATATCAGAACTTGATGGATAGACCTTAAGCCATAGGTCCACAAATAATAGTACTACATGCCCTTGCTCCATTTCAGTGTGTATGAAGTAGTCTGAAATTGATTTTAAAATGTGTGCATTTATTGCTTGGACACCTTGATATGTTTATAGAAATTTATCAGTGATTAGGCAGCAGAATTTCCTAAGAAATAATATCTTGGGCAGAGATTTGTGTGTGTGTGTGTGTGTATGTGTGTGTGTGTGTGTGTGTACTGGTTCATCAAATAGCCTTAGCATTAGAAGGAAACCCATTGGGAGAAATTTTTAGAATACAGTTAGTTGTGTGACATTAAGTCCTTCAGTATAGAAGACAGGCCACATCTAGACAAACACAGCTAGGTGGTAGGGCTACGCGAAGATTCAGTCACTGATTCAATTTGACTCCTTGGCAAAGTCTTTGAAAAAATTATCAAGGCTCACATTTGCGAGAGCCCGGCAAGACAAATTATGCTGAGGGGAAACCAGCACGGGTTCGTAGCAGGCAGATTATGCCTGACTAATATAGTCTCTTTTTATGACCAGGTTACGAAACGCCTGGACGCAGGAGGTGGGGTGGATGTCGTATACTTAGACTTCAGGAAGGCCTTCGATACGGTATCCCACCCCATACTGGTGAACAAGTTAAGAGGCTGTGACTTGGATGACTACACAGTCCGGTGGGTGGCAAATTGGCTAGAGGGTCGCACCCAGAGAGTCGTGGTGGATGGGTCGGTTTCGACCTGGAAGGGTGTGGGCAGTGGGGTCCCGCAGGGCTCGGTCCTTGGACCGATACTCTTTAATGTCTTCATCGGCGACTTGGATGAGGGAGTGAAGTGTAGTCTGTCCAAGTTTGCGGATGACACAAAGCTATGGGGAGAAGTGGACATGCCAGAGGGCAGGGAACAGCTGCAAGCAGACCTTGACAGGTTGGACAAGTGGGCAGAAAACAACAGAATGCAGATCAACAAGGAGAAATGCAAAGTGCTGCACCTAGGGAGGAAAAATGTCCAGCACACCTACTGCCTAGGAAATGACCTGCTGGGTGGCACGGAAGTGAAAAGTCATCTTGGAGTCCTAGTGGACTCCAAGATGAACATGAGTCGGCAGCGTGACGAAGCCATCAGAAAAGCCAATGGCACTTTATCGTGCATCAGCAGATGCATGACGAATAGATCCAAAGAGGTGATACTTCCCCTCTATCGGACGCTGGTCAGACCGCAGTTGGAGTACTGCATGCAATTCTGGGCACCGCACTTCAAGAGGGATGCGGATAACCTGGAGAGGGTCCAGAGAAGGGCCACTTGTATGGTTAAGGGCTTGCAGGCCAAGCCCTACGAGGAGAGACTAGAGAACCTGGACCTTTTCAGCCTCCGCAAGAGAAGGTTGAGAGGCGACCTTGTGGCTGCCTTTAAGTTCATCATGGGGGCACAGAAGGGAATTGGTGAGGTTTTATTCACCAAGGTGCCACCGGGGGTTACAAGAAATAATGGCCACAAGCTAGCAGAGAGCAGATTTAGACTGGACATTAGGAAGAGCTTCTTCACAGTTAGAGTGGCCAAGGTTTGGAACGGGCTCCCCAGGGAGGTGGTGCTCTCCCCTACCCTGGGGGTCTTCAAGAGGAGGTTGGATATGCATCTAGCTGGGGTCATCTAGACCCAGCACTCTTTCCTGCCTATGCAGGGGGTCGGACTCGATGATCTATTGAGGTCCCTTCCGACCCTAACATCTATGAATCTATGAATCTATGAATTTGAAGGAGATTCAGCCTGTTTTGGCAGCCAAATCTTCAAATCCAAATTGAACCAGGAGACCCATTAATCTCTCCAAATTGAATCAGAACCAATTCGGAAAGATTCAACAATTCAGCCATAGACACAACTTTATATGTTTTTTCTACATACCTCCAGGTACCAGGCGTGGCTCATGAATGCTGAGATGATGGGGTGGATGAAGCATCCCATGGGAGTGCGGGGTGGAGGGTTCTTTGCACGCTGAACGCTGGACTGGAAGTAGACCAGAAGTACATCTGGGTCTGCCAGAGAGTGTGCAAGGGCCCCCTGCCCTCCCCAGGCTCGAACACTGGTGCCTCCTGGGTCTGGGCAGACACCCGGCTGATTGCCAAGCCGGGGAGGTGTGGGGGGAGGTTTCCCATGCATTTGTGGGCGGACCCAGAAGTGGACAGGAAGTACTTCTGTTCACTTGTGGGTCTGCCACTGAGCACACGAGGAGCCTCCCTGCGCTCCTGTGGAACACTCCATCTGCCCCACTATTTCAGCATTCACGAGCTGCAGTTGGTACCTCAAGGTATATAGAAAAAACATATAAAGCTTTCTCTGTGGCTGAATCGCCAGTTCTCGAAATCAGAATCGAATCTTCAGATTCAGCTGAATCAAAATCGGGACAATGATCCAAATTAGTGAATTGAATTACTGTCCTCCGAATCGGGCTGAATCCGAATCTGATTTGAATACTGCCTGCTTTGCACACCCCTACTATGTGCTATGTGGTGCCACAGACACATTAAAAAAAACACACGGAAAAAAAAGCAGAGTGTGACACGGAGACAGAGTGCGCCAGTCTAAGCTGGAGCCAGGCTGGCCACAGCCATACTCCAGCTGCTGGCCAGGCTCCAAGGATCACCACTGCTACAATCCTGGAAGGCCCCCAGAACCCCAGGTAAGGCTGCTGGGGCCCAGTCCAGTGCTAGTCCCAGCCTCCCCTACTCGACCCAGGGTAACTTGTTAAGTGCCAGAGGGCTCATGGCACAGGCGTTTCTCGGGGACAACTAGCAGTGGCACAATTTTAGTAGCAGCACAATTTGTGCTGCTGCTAGTTGGCCCAGGGGACCAAATGTCCATGCTTATGTGGCCACAGCTTTTGATTTCATTTATTTTAAACAGTTATCTTAGCATGTTATAAATAGAGTTCAACTGGCTCGTGATTTCTTTAAACCTGTCCAGTAATAACTAGATCTTACTGTCTCTGTAAGTTTTTTAAATGAGGATTTTCAGGAAAGGAATATGTCAACCAAACTCCGGCTCCTCAAAAACAAACTAATTACAGTTGTCTTGGCAGTCTACATTCCCATGCCCAGGACTGCCACAGCGCATGGGGTAGTGCCAGCTACCATTTTGTTGATGGTCGTGGTGCTGCTGTAGCCACAGCTATTTTTGCCCCCACTCCAAATGTGGCAGCTGGGGTTGCTGCGCCACTCACCTCCCCTAGTTACTCTACAGGGTCCTGTGTAACACTGCAACTTTGATGCAGAGCTGCTGACTTTCTGTAAAGTATCCCAATAGGTAAATAAAAATAATTAAGAAGCTTTGTGTCATTGTTTTAGACCATAAGGCACCCAAAATTAAAGCTTGTGAAATGTTTAATATTTATTGTGAACATGGACATTTTTTTCTTCCATACTTCAGTGGAACTACTACCTTTCAACCAATTATACTTAAAATTCTTCAATAAAATGGGTTTTTTATCAGCTCACCTTAGCTCAGACCATGTAAATTGTTCTGGCCTCTAGGAATTGATCTTCCTAAGCTTCCTCTGGGCTTCAGATTCATCTTTAGCTCTCAGAATACAGTAAAATATATGGCACTTTCTACCTGAGGATGGGGAAAATACTTCCTAATTTTTATTGTTTCACAACACTACTTTGAAATAGAACACATGTATTACTATCATTTTACAGATAAGAAAACTGAGGCATAGAAAACTTAAATGACTTATCCATATCATAGAAGTCAGTGGCTCTGAAAACTGGAATAATTTTCATCTGCCATAAATTGACATAACCCCCCCACCCTCCATCAATAAAACTATGTTGATGTACAAAAGTGAGGATTTGGTCATAAAATCTTAAAATGAAGAGGTAGGTGACTTTTTTTTACTACCTAAAGGCATGATATGACGCACCTTAAACCTTTCTAGATCACTGAATTCATGACTACTATTTGTTTCTCTACTCAGGGTGAGAACTTGGTGCTTTGAGAGATTGTAATGTTGCACACTTTGTAATTAGCTTCCCTCCAGCCCTGCCCTTCCCTTCCCGCCCCCACCCTACCCCCCCAAATTGGACTCACAAGCTAAGGAATGCATCCAATGCTGTGTTTTTACTCAGTGTGTAAACTGGGGGCACTCAGGCCATACTCTGCCAGAGTATTTGCTTGTGAGAACTCAAAAGACCAATCAGAGGACTTGGGATAGTGAATGAAATGAGATATTTTTGTTGGTCAGAAGTTTAAACACATTATGTGAATGCCTGAGAATTTATCAACAGTACCAGATTCTTGTGTAAACAAATTTTTAAATCAATATTTATTCTATCTCTCAAAACCATAAAGGACATAATGGCTAAGTACAGATGTTTAAAAAGCCTGAGGCAGAAGCACTTTAACTATTGTGCTTTACTCAAAGCGCTCAAAGTTAGAGCAGAAGCAACCTAAACAGACATTCAGCATTTGGCTGGGAAGGCTCAGAGCCTGTCCATGGTGCCGGAGGCCAGCAGGTAGGGGGCATTCTCACCAGTCTACTAGCAAGCCCTATGGGCTTCTGGGTCACTGAAAACTCTAGAGTGGAGCCAAACAGGCGAACCTCCCTGACTGGCCATGCACCCAGCCTTTTGCTGTATCACCATGGACCCTCTCCCACACCCCTCAACTGCTGTGACCTGCATGTGTCTCTGTGTCCCAGCCTGCCCACACCCCACCATGGCATACCAGCACCCACGCCCAAGCAAGGAGACATAGGAGCTGCAGCAGGTACTGGTGGTCTCTATGCTTGACTTGAGCCGGAGGCCACAGGATATCATGCATGCCCACCTGGACCTAATGTGGCAGCAGCTTGTAGTGGCATACACCTTCATACTCACAAGCCACCAGTCAGCCTACTCACACATGCCCATCCACCACACCTTGTGCTCGCCAAGCATTAAGGAATGGGCCACCAACTTGCAGCTGACAATGACAAGATCATTTAGGATGCTGCGGATAGCAGGGTGCTCTGGCACCATTTCCAGACCATTGAGTGCTGGTTCTGGGCCTCAGCTACCAGCACCAATTGATTGGAGTAGAAAGTCCTGGAACAATTGGGTGATGAATGATCGCTCTAAATCTTCTGCATGCATTGAGCCACCTTCATGGATGTCATCACCCAGTTGGCCCCCACATTGTGTGCCAGTATGTCAGCATGTGGCTATCCCTTAATCCAGAGAAGTGGGTGGCCATTGACATCATGAAAGTGGCCACCCCCATTAGTTACTGCTACCTTGCCAACCAATTCAGCATGGACAGGGCCACAGTTGGAAAGGTCATCTGGGATGTGTACCTGGACATCCAGGATATCCTGGCCAACTGCTTCATCCACCTGACTGTTCCCTCCCCCGCCCCCGGCTGTAAAATAGTAGCAGCCTTTCCTATTTTGTCCATTTATGTCATAAATTCTTAGAGCAGAGATAGACATAGACAGACTAACACAGTGGTGTCTCTAGGATCTATTATAATACAAGTATAATGCTTAATATTTTTTGTGGTTCACCATTTTTGAATGGCTACTTTGAAATTCTGCTGTGAAGTTAATAGGTATAAAACACAAGGTTCTAGCTAGCTGTAATTGTGTTTGGGTTTATTTTTCCGCTTGTCATTTTTCAGGTTTATAGAATATAGATTATCAAAATGAAAAAAAAAAAAAAGAATATATCTGACCAACAGGATAGGAATAATATAAAAAACAGAGGAACAATGGATCTCAGGTCAGTTCAGGTTAAGTCATTTCTAAAGTGTTAGTTTGATTTTCTCACCTTTGACTTCCCTAAACCTGCTTGGAAACCAGCAGCGGGAAGGAGAGGAGCCAGGCACATGTGTGTCCCGCATGCACGTGTGCCCCTTTTACCAACTGACTGACCGGAGGCGGCGGCGGCAGCAGCAGCAGAGGAATCGGCAGCGGGGGCAGCAGCAGCTGATCCCCCGAAGGTAAGTGGGGCGGAGGGACCCGGCGCAGCTGAGCCGGATCCGGAGGGGAAGCCCCCCGGGTCCCATATAGCTGAGCCGGTAGGGAGCCGCGCTACCGAGCCGCGCGGCGCGAACAGAGTGCACAAACAGGCGCGCTCTGTAAGAGCATGCCGGCGTTTGCGCAGGCGTTCGCGCTGGAGGGCGGGCCGGGAGGGCCCCGAGTGGGACTCCTGTAGGGGTAGGGCGTAGACACCTCACAGGTCTACAAACAGCAGCTTGTAGAATGGTGTCAACGAGGAGTGCTGCTAGGGCCTCTGCCCAGGGGGACAAGGCTACCCGGGGCAGGTCTGAGGCCTCCACCCAGACCGAGCCCATGGGGGAGCTGATGTCCCCCTACCTCCTGGCCTGTGGGGGATCCCCAGCAGGGCCGGGGGGGCAGAGATTGGGGGCCCCCACACCTGTCCGGCAGGTGCCCGTCTTAGGGCTCTGGAGGCGCAGGTGAGGGAGCTCCGGGAGGAGGTTAGCAGGCTGAGGGGGATCAGGGAGGCGGAGGAGGAAATTGACAGTTATTTCCTTTCCCTGCAGGCCCAGGCACCCAAGGAAGAAGCAGCCCAGGGAGTGCCCTCCGCAGCAGAGTGGCAGATGGTCACAGCCAGGACCGGAGCAGCTCGCAGTGAACCGGTACCAGCTTCTCCAGTCCGACTGGTGAACAGGTACGAGGCCCTGGCAACCCTGCAGGAGATGGAAGGGGAGGAGGAAACCCTTGGGCAAGAAGAAACACCACATTCTTCACACTCCGAACAGATCAAGAGATCCATGAGGACCCAGAGGAGGAGGCGACGAGTGCTCGTCATAGGCGACTCCATCCTGAGAGGTACGGAAGGACCCATCTGTCGCCAGGACCCCTCGGCACAAGAGGTATGCTGCCTCCCTGGAGCAAATATTCAGGATGTGACGGAGGTAATCCAGGCCAGGATCAAGCCCACCGATTACTACCCCATGGTCCTAGTCCATGTGGGTACTAATGATACGGCCAGGAGAACCCCCGATCACCTGATGGCGGACTACAGTGCTCTGGGTGGCGTGCTGAAGGAGTTCGGTGCACAGGTGGTTTTCTCTTCCAGCCTACCAGTGACCGGACGAGGAAGACGGCAGGAGAACTGCATCCGAGAAACCAACTGGCGGCTTCGGCAGTGGTGTCTCAAGGCAGGCTTCGGCTTCCTGCACAATGACCCGCACATCACGACGAGGGACATGCTCAGCTGGGATGGGCTTCACCTGTCCCCGAAAGGTAAGCGTGTGTTTTCTACTAGGTTGGCAGATCTCCTCCGGCGGGCTTTAAACTAGGCTTGTCGGGGGGGAGGGGAGTACGAGGGCAGGGGAAGCTGTGGACCACCAAACCAGGTGGCACCCACAAGGACAGCCCAGCCTGAAGAAGGAGAACATTGGGAACCTGAAAGCCATGGGAAGACCAGCACTACAGAACAGGTAAGAAACAAGAAGGTAAGAAACAATGGGCCCCTTGGGACTCAGAGCGGGGGGGCAGCAAAGGCACCAGTCGCAGGGCTCAAGTGCCTATATACTAATGCTAGGAGCATGGGGAACAAGCAGGATGAACTAGCGCTCCTGCTTGCACTAAACACCTATGACTTAGTGGGGCTAACAGAGACCTGGTGGGATTCATCCCATGACTGGGCGGTACATATTGAGGGCTATAGATTGGACTGAAAGGACAGGTCGGGGAAGAAAGGTGGGGGGTTGCACTTTATGTCAGTGAGCAATATACATCAACCCTCATCAAGACAGAATCCGAGGTTGAGGAAGTAGAAGGATTGTGGGTTAGGTTACATGGGGGGCAAGGAGAAAGGGATTTGGTGGTAGGGGTCTGCTACAGACCCCCACACCAAGGGAAAGAAATAGATGCGGGGCTCCTGAGGCAACTCTCGGAGACCATAAAAGCTAAAGAGGCGGTAGTCATGGGGGACCTAAACTACCCGGACATCTGCTGGGAGATGCAGACAGCAAAGTCCCACCGCTCACGCAAGTTTCTAACCTGTGTACAGGACCTCCACCTGACACAGGAGGTGCATGGTCCCACTAGGGGGAATGCCATACTGGATCTGGTATTGCCAACAGGGGATGACATGATAGGGGACCTCCAGATCAGTAGCCATTTGGGAGACAGTGATCACCTAATAATAGACTTCAACTTAAGACGTCGAGTGGGTAAGGAAACTAGTAGGGTGAAAGTGCTAGACTTTAGGAAAGCTGATCTCAATGCACTCAGGCGATTAGTCAAGGACGCACTGCAGAGTAGGAGTTTTGAAGGGATGGGTGCCCAAGAAGGGTGGCTGTGCCTTAAGGAAATGATCCTTCGGGCACAAAGCAAGACGATCCCCGAGCGAGGCAAAAAAAGGAAAGGGACCAGGAGGCTTCCATGGCTGACCAGAGAAATCCAGGGCAGCCTAAGGGCCAAAAGGGGAGCATATAAAAAGTGGAAACAGGGTGAGATCACTAAAGATGAATATACCTCCTCTGCTCGTGCTTGTAGGGAGGCAGTGAGGCGGGCCAAAGCTACCATGGAGCTGAGGATGGCAACCCAAGTAAAAGACAACAAGAAATTGTTTTTTAGATATATTGGGAGTAAAAGGAAGGCCCAGGGAGGAATAGGACCTCTGCTAAATGGGCAGAAACAATTGGTGACAGACAGGGGGGACAAGGCTGAACTCAACGAGTTCTTTGCCTCAGTGTTCCTAAGCGAGGGACATGACAAGTCTCTCACTGGGGTTGTAGAGAGGCAGCAGCAAAGTGCCAGACTGCCATGCGTAGATCCTGAGGTGGTGCAGAGTCACTTGGAAGAACTGGATGCCTTTAAGTCGGCAGGCCCAGGTGAGCTCCATCCGAGGGTGCTGAAGGCACTGGCCGACATCATTTCAGAGCCACTGGCGGGAATATTCGAACGCTCGTGGCGCACGGGCCAAGTCCCAGAGGATTGGAAAAGGGCTAAAGTGGTCCCCATTTTCAAGGATGGGAGGAAGGAGGACCTGGGCAACTATAGGCCAGTCAGTCTCACCTCCATCCTTGGTAAAGTCTTGGAAAAAATTATCAAGGCTCACATTTGTGAGAGCCCGGCAAGGCAAATTAGGCTGAGGGGAAACCAGCATGGGTTTGTGGCGGGCAGATCGTGCCTGACCAATCTAGTCTCCTTCTATGACCAGGTTACGAAACGCCTGGACACAGGAGGAGGGGTGGATGTCGTATACTTAGACTTCAGGAAGGCCTTCGATACGGTATCCCACCCCATACTGGTGAACAAGTTAAGAGGCTGTGATGTGGATGACTACACAGTCCGGTGGGTGGCGAATTGGCTAGAGGGTCGCACCCAAAGAGTCGTGGTGGATGGGTCGGTCTCGACCTGGAAGAGTGTGGGCAGTGGGGTCCCGCAGGGCTCGGTCCTTGGACCGATACTCTTTAATGTCTTCATCAGTGACTTGGACGAGGGAGTCAAATGTACTCTCTCCAAGTTTGCAGATGACACAAAGCTATGGGGAGAAGTGGACACGCTGGAGGGCAGGGAACAGCTGCAGGCAGACCTGGATAGGTTGGACAAGTGGGGAGAAAACAACAGGATGCTGTTCAACAAGGAGAAATGCAAAGTCCTGCACCTAGGGAGGAAAAATGTCCAGCACACCTACAGCCTAGGGAATGACCTGCTGGGTGGCACAGAAGTGGAAAGGGATCTTGGAGTCCTAGTGGACTCCAGGATGAACATGAGCCGGCAGTGTGACGAAGCCATCAGAAAAGCCAATGGCACTTTATCGTGCATCAGCAGATGCATGACGAATAGGTCCAGGGAGGTGATACTTCCCCTCTATCGGGCGCTGGTCAGACCGCAGTTGGAGTACTGCGTGCAATTCTGGGCGCCACACTTCAAGAAGGATGCGGATAACCTGGAGAGGGTCCAGAGAAGGGCAACTCGTATGGTCAAGGGCCTGCAGACTAAGCCCTATGAGGAGAGACTAGAGAAACTGGACCTTTCCAGCCTCCGCAAGAGAAGGTTGAGAAGCGACCTTGTGGCTGCCTTTAAGTTCATCATGGGGGCACAGAAGGGAATTGGTGAGGTTTTATTCACCAAGGCGCCCCCAGGGGTCAGAAGAAACAATGGCCATAAGCTAACAGAGAGCAGATTTAGATTGGACATTAGGAAGAACTTCTTCACAGTTAGAATGGCCAAGGTCTGGAACTGGCTCCCCAGGGAGGTGGTGCTCTCTCCTACCCTGGGGGTCTTCAAGAGGAGGTTAGATGAGCATCTAGCTGGGGTCATCTAGACCCAGCACTCTTTCCTGCTTATGCAGGGGGTCGGACTCGGTGATCTATTGAGGTCCCTTCCGACCCTAACATCTATGAATCTATGAATCTATGCTAACAAGTGCTAGCAACCAGCCAATTAGCAGCATATACAGTAGTATTTTGGGGTTGTTTTTTGTTCTGGTGTGGCTACCTGGCCAGTAAGAATTCAACTGAGACCAACAGACACTTGCCTAGACTAATCAACTGCAGGGGAGAGGGGTCTGGAATGTGGAACTGGCTACCAGTTCAACTTACTGGGGACAATCTCTTACTACTTTGTTTTTTGACCTGTGGGGTATTTTGCTTTGTTTTGTTTTTTAAGGAAGGGCCTGTCTTATTTTCCCTTAGTATTAGAGGAAGGTATAATTGCTTTTTTCCCCCCTTCCCTGCCTAGTTTATAGCTTTCTTATTTTATAAGCCAACCCAGCTGCTGATAGACAAATGACTCAAGGATTTAAGCAGGTTTCCTTCCTCCCACTGTGGGGATACTATAGGGGCCAGATTTTGACTACTCATTTTGCTTGTATTTTACCTATAAGCTAAACCATTCTGTATGATGTATGCCATTCAGCTATCAGAAAGTGTATTCTCCTTCCTTCCTTTTTTTGTATCCTTATGACAAGGTATTTAGCAGAATATGCAAGTTGCATTGAAATCAGACTCGCCATACTACAGGTGCTTCTGCTACGGCATCAAACTTGTGACCTCTTAGGGTGTTAACTGTGCACCTTAACACCCACACCACACCACAGCAACCCCATGTATGCTAATGAGACTATATTATAGAGAGCTGAATATCCTGTCTACACACCTTATTATGACATTAATAATAATATATATCCAGATCATAAATAAAAAGCAGGAGAATTCCCATCAAAGAAGTTTTCATCATAATTATAAATGGAGGTAGCCATTAGGGGTGTGTGAAGAGGGCCTTATTTGATTTGGATTTGGCCCGATTCAGGGACAGTGATTCAATTTGTTGATTTGGATCACTGTCCCTGATTCGATTTGGCTGAATCTGAAGATTTGATGCTGATTCAGAGAATCAGCGATTTGAACTTAGACACAGCTTTAAATGTTTTTTCTGCATACCTCGAGGTACCAGCATGGTTGTGAATGCTGTGATGGTGGGGTGGATGGAGCATCCCACAGGAGCGCAGGAGGGAGGCCCTACACGTGCTCAGCGGCAAACCCAGAAGTGGACCATTAGTACTTCCAGGGCCACCGCTGGGTTGCCCCCCCCCACCTGCCTGGCTTGGAGATCAGCCATGGGGGAGATCCCAGGTGCCCCCCCAGACCCAGGAGACACCAGTCACTGAACAAGAGAGGTGCACAGGGCCCCCCACATACTCCCCGGCAGACCCAGAAGTGGACCAGAAGAGCTTCTGGTCTACTTCTGGGTCTGCTGCCGAACACGCTGGGGAGCCCCCCATGCTTCTGTGGGACACTCCATGCACTCCAGGACCACAGCATTCATAAGCTGCCTGCTACCCAGAAGTACGTAGAAAAAAACTTTTAAAGCCGTCTATGTCTGAATTGCCGAATCTTTCCGAATCTCTCTGAATTGATTTGGAGGGTTATGATTTGATGCAGAGAGATTAAAGGGTCTACTGATTCTATTCAGATTTGTAGATTCAGTCACTGAATTGGGCCGAATTTCTGCTGAATCAAATCAGGGACTGAAGCTTCTCACAGCCCTAGTAGCCATAAGGGACTGGGGAGAGGAAAAATAAAAAGAAATCACTTAAAATATATTCTTAAACAACATATGTTTTGTATTTCCTCTATAATTCTAAGTGGAGCATTTTTCTTCCCAGACAGAAGGGGAATGGCAATATAGTAGTTTTGATTTAGTACTGGGACAATTGCAGATCCATCAGAGTTGTTCATTGCAGATCAAAACTTGCTTGTGCAATTTGTCACAATTATACAGTTTATTGGGGGGGAGGGGGGCATTTCTCATAGCCCTTTGGTAATCTACAAGCATGATAACGTCCACAAAACAAATGGCAAGTTACTAATTCCACCTCTTCACTTTTCTATGCCTGCCTCCCTAAGTACTTGCTGAATTCTAGCCAGAACATGCCTTCCCACCATAAAATCCATGAGAGAGGCAGTGCTAGAGGAAAAAATATTTTCAAGGATCCTCATTCAGAGCAGCTCTACTTTAGTTCCAGATGAAAGGGTTGTGAAGAGCAGGGTAGGGAAGTGGAATAGGGATTTGCAGGAAGCTAATATCATCCCTATGGAGGGTTTTTTTTTTTTTCTTTCTGGGTAGTACTGCTGAATTGGAATGGGAGATAAACTTAGGCATTATAATTTGCCACTGTTATATGAGCATAGGATACTGGACAATGTATGTGCTACTTTATGTGAATATTGTGTTCGCTGGAATCTTCTTTATGACATTCTAGGCAATAAAGAAGAATAAAAGGAATGAATAAAAAATAGCTGGAAGGATAAAATCTTGGATAAAGTCTTACTGTCATCATCCAAGCTTTATTTTTAGAATATCTTCCACAAGGCAAAAAAACTAAACAAGCAAAAATTTGTATGTGCTTTTTACAACAAATGGCTATAGTTACAGACAAAACACTCCATCATTTTACCGTGTAGTTTTAAATGCTTATTAAAAAAAAAAAGTCACTAGCATTTCTCTGTGGACTATGTAGTATAACTTATTGCAGACTACATGTTGATTAGTGACACAAGATCTTTCAAAGCTGTACCATATGCTCTGTGTGACCTGGTATAAATTGTTGTGGAAGTAATGATGCTTTTTTACAAGCTCATCTTTCACGGTTGTCCAGGGATTCTGATATTTGCTAGAATTTGAAAACCACCTTCTTCTAGTCTTACACAGTCATACTTGAAAAATCATCTGCCATACTATTTTCTAGAATTTGGCAGCATCCTCTTAAAAAAGGCAGGGGGAGGAAAGGCGGGGGGGGGGGGGGGCACTTTTGCCCCACCCAGTGGCCCTACCTAAACTGACAGCTTTACTTCTCTTTACAGTTACTTGTCCTCCCTTGATCTGCTGGGTGAATATGCTACTGAAAACTGAACAAAGGCAGCAGCTCCCCCCTGTTGCTAACATTAGTATATTAAGCTATCATTATCATCAATGACACTGCCATCTGTAATGTGCTGTGGGGCAAACACAGAGAGTGCCAGCAGCTTCAGCACCACCGGCAGATGCTTCATCACGTAAGAAGATACATGAAGCCAAAATATTCTATACTTGAAGCCAAACACTTGAATGAGAGAAAAGGAAGTGGGGAGGGAGAGGACAATCAGGAAAGAGCTGTCCATGCTCCTCATCAAAGCACAAGAGTAATTGTAAAAGTGTACAAGGAAGCTCTGATTATTGAAACTGTCCTACTTCATCTTAAGGAATAACAGGCATAAAACAGGAGTCTTAATTTTATTCTATTTCACTCAGAACTCTGAATGACTGGCTCTTATTCTTTCCTTTTATCTTTTGCGTTCTCTCCCATGCAGTTTATAGAAATTAGTTCCACATAAAAATTAACAAGTAAAAGTTGTTGCCCTTCTCCCCTCCACCCCAACCCCCCCCTCCTTCAGTAATCCCTGTACTTGCTGGTAGGGAAGGGCAAAAAAGGCAGCTTTGGTTCTCCCTTTCTGTGTATATATAGCCTCATCTTATTCTCCCTGTCCCAGAGCTATGGCCCTTCTGTGTCATTAAGACCTATAAGAAATAGACTTCACTTCTTGCTTTCTAGCTGCACCTATAAGGGACAAGTTTTGAAAAGTGGTAACTGCATTTTACATACAAATAGACAGGAACTCTTGTCTACTCTGTGCTCTTTTTTTTAATTGAGCGTTATCATTCAGAGATTTGAAATGATTACACAGAATTCAATCAACTCTACTATTTTCTTACAGTATATAAGATTCTATTTGGAAGAGATCCTCAAATGCAAAAGAGCAATGATTTATTATTACTAAAATGTATCTTGTAGTAGCACTTAGAGGCCTCATCCAAAGACCAAGGCATCTGTGTGTTAGGTACTGTATAATCATATAGTATGTAACAGCTCGTCATAAATAGGGCACTTTCCTAAAAGGAGAGTAAGAGTTGGGGCAGTGCAATGTCGCAGTCAAACACTGTCTCAGTAGTCTATCAGCACAAGTACTAACCCCACTAATTTTGACAGGGCCATCTTTGGTATAAACGGTGAGAGACTTGATCCTAGCAGATGGTTCTTTACTCCTCTGTTCTGATTTCTAAAAGAAATACCTTGTATTTTATAGTGTAAGGGAACAGCATGGAGTAACATGAAAATCACTTCATAAATATTTATAATTTACTAAAATGTTATTTAAATGTGTTACTGAGTTAAAAAAAAAAATCCTTCTTTATTCCTGACATCTGTATCAGGTTGAACCACTGAACTAATGTGCAGTGCATATGTTCTTAACACACTTTTCAGAATCATTTTCTATAGTATGATTTTGGTTTTTGCCCAAAAGTGGTCAGTTTCCATTTTATATTTTTAAGTGCATGTGATCTATTTCATATAAACTGTTTTCCTGAATAACTTCTTAGTTCACAGGACTTACTACATAAAGCCACACATTAACAATAGATAATCCTAAGGATTCTGATAGTATTAGCTGATCTTTCATTATTTGAATCCTTATCTTAAATAAAATAGAAAATGGTAGTGACTTGACTGAAACTGTCCAGTTTAACACCATGTAGCTTTCTTTGCCTTCAGAGCTCGTGTTTGCTCACTATGCCCTCAAGTTAATGGAAAATTATTTTCTTTTCTCCTCACAGTGGCATTCTGGTGAACTCAACGAAGTACAATGGGTAGTCCATGTTCAGAATGTCCTCACCACTTTCCCAATTCAGAAAGTTCAAATAGCCCACTTAAGCATAATCTTTAAGGAGTAAGTAAAACCTTTTGAGAAGTACATATTACCAGAGTTAAAAAAATAGTGTTTTCTTCTATAACTTGTGTATCCACATTCTACATGAAACTAAAGCAGTTTATTTCTTCAAATGTAAGATACGGAATTTAGCTCCATTTTATTCAGTTCCTGAACTGGTATTGTTCAGTCCATTTGCAATGTTATGATTATCAAAGTATTGATAGGGAGAGCATTTTTAACATCATCTGATCACTATATGTATTCTGTTACTTGAATTGTCACTTTCCTCAAAAGTAAAGAAGATGTTGTAAAATTAATTTATTGAGTTACACAGCTAACTTTGAGTGGACTGGAACCAGATTCAGAATGGAGGGCTGTTCTCCATCACTAATGTATATCTATAGACTTGTATTTCAGGTTGTCACATGTTACACCGGTCACTGCCTTTATATTAACTCAATTGTTTTAGGACACAAGTCAGCAAACTACAGCCTGCAAGCTGGATCTGCTCTGTGGATACACTGGATCTGACCCTTGGACCCAGGAGAGCTTCAGCAATGTTTGTTGGACCAGGATTTCAGTGGCAGGGGCTTTATACACATCTTACCATGGCTGGGCAGTGGTGAGTTTCACCCATGCCACAGCTGGGCAGCAGGAAAAAAAGGCAGTTGGGGCTAATCCTGGCTGTAGCCTGCCTCTGGTCAGAGTGAAGTCATTTTGGTTTTCCATTGCAATAAGGTTGCTGTCCACTATTTTAAAGCATTGCATGAGTGCTGTCCTAACCCCAGGATTGAAGGTTGCCTAACCCTGTCCATTGTGAACATTCTCCTGACCATTTTTCAGGAGCAGGTTTTGCCAAAGAAATTTGATATTTTGACAGAGAAATAGCTCTGGCAGTCAGCTAGCAGGGCATTTTACCACATGATACAATTCTTTCCTACACTGACTCCCTGTCCAAAATAAACACTAAATATCTTTAACGTATCCTCAGAGAGGATGTTGCTTTTTCTGTGTTTTCTCTTCTACTGAAGGTTTTCTGCATCACTGCCTGTATTTCATCATGCAGGAGAGTATTCTATGATGAATTTCTTGACAGCATCTGATATTGCTGCTTCCTTGTTCAAAGAAAGGGGGGAAAACATAATAGAAAAAAAAGAAAAAGTGTTCCAAAAGAGTTAAATTAGTTCAAATTATTCTAAACTCACCACATTTGTCCAAGGCAAATTCCAGGGGGTTTGTCAATTTTAATTAGAAATGGCACAATGATTGTGCACAATGTAGCAGATTATCAGGGCTACTTGTTAAATTATTAAAGGCTGGCTAAGCTTCAGAATGAAGTTAGCGTCCAAATTAGCAAATGTGATAGTTTATAGTTTATGCTCACAAAAATAATTGCTTTCCTTCCTCCTCCCGCAGACTGTTTTTTATCTGCAAAAACTACCAAGCCTGTAAATCTCCAGCTAATTTCTGTGAATTATATCTAGCTTCATAACAATACAACTGAGTGAAATGCCATGCCCTTTTATTTGTCTCTATCTCATTTTGATGTTGCTTACTTCTTTGCTATATTCATAACTTCCCTTTGCTACAGTGTATCATGCTTTTACCTCGGCAGGGCATATATCATAGAATCCCGAAAACTAGGGTTGACTAAAGAAAACTGGATGCTGAGAGGGTGCGTCTACAAATTCAAGAATGTGCTTTTGCTAGCGTGCATTATATTTAGTACGTGCACTTTAATGCATATTATCTTATTTTAATGCTAATTAAATTGTCACAAAAAAGTGCTCATTAGCTAATTCTCATTAAAATAGGCTAATGTACATTACCTAAAGTGCATTAATGAAGGTGTAGACGCACCCTCTAATGTGAGGTACTAACTAAATGTGAATTATGCTGCCCAAATACACAGTGGTGAAAGCACGTGCTTTTTTACTGATCTGTTTAGTAGCCTAGTTTTACTGTGCATTAGCATATTAGTAGTTTTTTTCCATGATGCTCTAATGCATGGTAAAATAGGCTACTTTGCATTAAAGTGCACATGTAGACGCACCAAGTATGTGGCAAGCAGGCAGAAAAAATAGCTTATGAAAGCCCCGTGTAAGGAAAGTAATACAATATATGGTTAGGAACAGGTTCTCAAACTATTGTCTTGGAGGTACCAGCTGGACACTTGGTATTATTTCTTCTTTTTAATTTCAATGGCTAATTAGCTTTAAAAATAGCTAAGCATGGATGAGAGAAGAAAGATTGTTCAGCAGCTAATTTCTGGACCAGCATAGCAGTGTAGGAACTTTGAAAACCCACACCAGAGTCTTGGCTGTCACACGTTTATTGTACAATGTTGGGCAAATCACTTAATCCTTTAGCGGCTCACCTATTCCATTTCTATAAAATGAGGACAACAGTTCTTCCCTTTTTTGTGCAATTGTTGAGAGAATAAAAAGACTGTGAGGTACTTAGATACTTTTGTAAGTGAGGTCAGGTTAATATCTTAGATTGATACATTAAATATTTTCTTATGTTTCCATACAAATGACCGTATTTACCTGAATCCAGGATGACTTCAAATTAAAATGACCCTACACCTCCAATAATTAGATTCTAGATATGAAAAATGTATACATTTGTTATAATTTTCCATGTATAGAATCCAATTATTTGACAGTCATCTTATATCCCACCGCCCAACACCATTGCAGCACGGCAAGCAGCAGCAGGGGCAGGTTGGGGGATAGGCCCCCATGGTTCCTGTTCCCATACCACATTTTGCCCCATTTCACTTGCCCCACTCCCACCTGCCCCCATCCAGGCCTGCACCTTTTGGCACCTGCTCCTCCCTGCAGTGCGGGCACCATCTGGCACCTGTTCCCACCACCACTTGCCTCATCTCCTGCTTCCCCCCCCACAGTACCTGCTACCCCCTCAATCCTGTGTCTCCCAGTGCCTGTCCCCACCTCCAGCTTGCCCTTGGTTGCCCCATCTTGTTGCTTGCCCCCTGTGCTTCCCTTCTCAACCCCCTCTACTCCTTATGCCCCTCGCTGTCACCGTTTACTGCTGCAGCTCTGGTTTGAGCTGTGGACTCTCTCTGGCCTGGGGTATGTGTGGCCTCCAGCCCCTGCACAACCATGCAGCAGTGATTGCAGAGTTCAGGCCCCAGCCCTGGACTCAGGGCCAGAGTCAGAGACAAAGCTGCTGTTCCCACTTGTACTCAAATCTGAGACGAGGGCCTTCCCCTCCCTCATTTTGAATCAGAAAAAAGCCTTGTCTTAGATTTGAGTAAATATGGTATACCTTTAACATCTAAAGGTATCTCTTGCGTTTGGGAATAGGAAAAGAGTGTGTTTTCTGCACAGTCAGTAAGATATGGTAGGTAGCCCCTGAGACAGTATGCCATTTAAAATATAGTTCATCATGAGAAAGGTTGAGCACCTCTGCTTCAATATGTCAGATATACTTTTATTTCTGTTAACTCAAGATACAAACACATCTACCTTTAAAAAAAGTTCATCACTCAATAAACGTTTGAGTGAAATGAGTTTCATCAAAGTCACTTTCAAAGTCTTTTGGGCAATTACATTTGATACTTTGTTTTGCACTCATTCATCTAATTTTTGTCACCTTCAAATCAAGTGTCTTCCTAGACAAATAATTACATGTTCCATAAACTCACTAGACCTTGGATTGTGTTTATTAATGCAAGAAACTTTCTAATTTCTATCCATACGATGCCAGTCCCATATTCTGAAGGAAAAACAGTTGAGACAATGAATATCTATCATTATGTGTGACTTGCCAGAGGAAAACACCTCCTCAAACACCCACACACCTGTATGAAACCCCTTTAGCTATGTGACAGGAACAGAAGTCAAGATTCAATTCCCATGTCATTACATTTCAAACCCAGCCAGTCTATTGATTATCTGATCTCCATTGACACCCCTTGGGCACAATAAACACAGCCTAAAAATTTGTCAGCCCTGATACATTATAAAATACATCTTCACTCTTTGGAATGATGTAATCATTTCACATCTATCACTTGTTCAGTGTCCAGGTGTTTTGCAGAGGTCAAATCATTTCAAGCATTTTAGATGTGATCTACTGGAAACTGCATTCACTCTTTTTTTTTTTTCCAAAAACACCTGAAGCACTGTGGTAATCATGGTGGCTTTATCAAAATGACACAATCTTCACTATTATATTCTGCCTAGATATGAAGCCTTCTAAAGCAAACTTGATTAAGTAATTAACCTTTTATAACGAATCATTTAAATAGACAGTATCCCTCCTGAAAGACTGCTATTTGTAATGTAATCTATGAACAGCACTGTACCTAGGGAAGCAATATTTCTACTCTAAGTAGCACAAAATAAGCACAAAATGACAAAATAGGAGTTTCAAACCTGTTAGCTGAATAAAACAAAGGAATACATCAGTTTAACTGGTTCTCCAACTACTTTAAACTGCTCCATGGTACAAATAAACTATTAACTTGACTTAATTACTGGTAAAATCAAGTTTATGGATACTTTGTAAAGCAGAGAGTGAACTGGTGCATCCGGCCTTAACACTTTAAAAGGCTGAAATGTAAAATATTGTCCAGAAATAACAACACTTACTGTTCATATTCTTTCGAAATGCTGATTTTGTCTGTGTTTGTCATATTTATTTCATGAAAGGCCAAGTGTTTTATTTGCAAACAACAAATTTTATTAAATGCAAAAATGTAGACATCATGCCCACCACAAAGAAAGACTTTCTTTCCTTTTAAGAAAGATCTATTTGCTGACTTCATTTGAAGAACTGAATAAAAGTCTTTGAAGAGCCCTTAATAGGGATTGTAGGAGCTTGTTTATTCTTATTTTATTGACTGAAAAATATCCTGAGGTCAGGACCCCCAGAAAGATTTATTTCAAATTACGATAACCTTCATTTTTGAACAAATACATGTGCATGCACTAGACAATGTGCTTTTTCTTTTCTCAGCACTGTATTAACAATGAGCCACTCTTGAAGAGGCTTGGCTTTGAAGAAATAAAAGCATTTCTATATTGTGCGCACATTCTTCTGCTGAATATTTACATTTTCCTTGATTATCTGACTATCTGAGGCACAAATAGAGAGGTAATAAATCCACAAAGACAAGGTAGATGTGGAGCTGCACAGACCAGGGAATGGGGGACTTTCCTTCTAACCCTTACTGTGAAGAGTAAAATCTAACTTGAAAAACATTTGCTGTTACAAAGTTTGAGTACTGCACATAAAAGCTAGCTTCCTAAATTCACAGTGTTCTTTTTGCCCCTTATCAATGCAGACAAGTGACACATCTTGCACCACCATAAGGTAAGAATGTCATATCCACAATCCCTCCCTATTCTGATCTCTGAGTTACCAGTAGGCACTAAGTTCATGGGTTGCATCCAGATGAGCACGGTCATGTGGTATATGATGCTGCAAACATGTTTGCAGCACCACATACTGCACAGTCTGGAGTTCTCCGCACTGCAAGGGCATGCTGCCTGAGTGTGCACTGCTCCATTTTTTTCCCCCACTTTTTTTTTGATCCCTGGATATCCAGGGGCCAAAAAAAAAAAAAAAATAAAAAACCCGGGAAAAAAGACCCAAAGCAGTGCACACTCAGGCAGCATGCACTGCTAAAAAAAGGAGCTGGGCTGCTCAGAGCCGTGGTCAGCTGCCAGCCAAGAATCACCATGGCTGAACCTCTGGGAGGCCGCCATGACCCAGGTAAGGTTGCTGGAGCCAGCACAGTGCTGGCCTCAGCCTCCCCTATGCCACTTGGGCCAACTTGCACCAAAGCGCAAGTGGCATAGGCATTTCCTGGGGACAAGAAGTGGCAGTGCAAGGTGTGCCACTGCAACTTGTCCCCAGAGGACCAAACATCCACACACATCTGGACGCACTCATAGGAACCAGCTGTTTTATCAGGCATGCCACAAATTACCCATACCCTCTCTGAGTGCCACTCCCATCCCTTTCCCCTACCAAATCAGTTTCTCTGCTTTCTGTTCCCTAACCTGTGCTTCTGTCCAATCTGCTGTTCTGCTCCCTGCACTATCTGCTATTGAATTGCCTGTCCCCTCTCTGGTCTGTTGTGTGCCACAAATGGAGGCTGCTCATGTGGCACATGGCTTTAAACTGTGGAGATGTGGATGTCTCACAACATAGTCATGTTCTGTTCCAAATTAAAATTACCCCAAACAGTTTCTATTTTTATAATAGAACTCAGCAATGTTCCAAATGTATGAGAATTCTTCACAAGTCACAATATATTACGCTATTTAACATTTCTTTTAACCTGCCTATACAGAGAGCATAGGGAAAGGGGAAGGTAAGGCAATAGGAAATATTTACACCACAATATGATTTTCTAGTATTTTGACTTTCAAAATAAAAGCAATGTTGACCTTAGAAAATTATCAGATTGTTTTTAGTCTGTATGTGCTGTTGGTAAAACAACACTTGCTTATCTCTGCCTATAGCAGCTTAAGCATTTATACTTAGAAAGTGAGCAAAGTGCTTGCATCCATATTGCCTAATGCACGTGATCTCGTACATTCAGTAAATAAAATGTAGTGATTGCCATTAAAAGGTCAATATTTACTTTCAGTTATTATATTAGGAGCAAGTTACCAAAGGCTATCCTTCAGTTTGTATAGAAAATCACATGCAGAGCAAGCCAAAGGCTTTCATTACCTTCAGTGAATTTTAGATCAGACTTTATGCAGTACTGCATGTATCAGTGTTTTTAAGTATATGCCACATTTACTCAAATCTAAGATGACCTTGAATTTAAGATGACCCCCCAATAATTAGATTCTATGCATGGAAAATTTATACATTTGTTATAATGTCCCATGTATAGAATCTAATTACTGTAGGGTCATCTTTAATATATCCCTCCCACCACTGCAGGTGGAAGTGATATGGGGAGTTCAAGCAGTTTGCCCCCTGCTTTTTTCTGCCCCCTCACAGCCTTGGGATCCTCTCCATCAGTCACTGCTCCCCACTTCTTCCCCAGCCTCCGCTACCTCCTTCCCCAGCTTCTGTTTCTCCCTCCCTCCAGCCTCTGCTATCCACTTTCCCCATCTTTGCTCCCTCTCCCACAGCCTCTTCCCCCTACCCCCTCCCTCCTTACCCTTGTTCCACAGCAGCAGGCTCTGTCCATGTTCTTGCCTGGGAAACTGAGCACCACCCTAGCCCATCCCTCATAGCAGCCATGCAGGCTGAACACTCCTGCTACAGAGCTGGGCTAGAGCTGTGCTCAGTGTTCCAGGCTGCAGCATGCACAGAGCCTGCTGAGATAGGGCAAAGGTAAGGGGGAGAAGAGAGAGGGACAGGTTGGGGGAGCAGAGGCTCCATGAGGTGCAGGAAATGGGGGGAAGAGGCTAGAGAGAGGGGATGGTGAGGTGCAGAGGTGGGGGAGAGGTGTTACCTACCATCTCTGTGTTCTTGGGGAACCCTAGCACAGTACACAGCCTCACCCCTCCCCAACCTATGCCTGAACAAGAACTGATTAGAGGAAGGACTTACAAAAGGCCAAGAAGATGCAGTGGGAGACACCTAAAGCTCTCCAGACAAGGGTGATAGGAGTGAAACAACTCCCCTGGTCTCATTTACATCAGAGATGGGACAGGAAAGCACCTTCATTCAGAATGGAGAACAGATTCCAAGGCAAGGACTGCACTGAATTCTGGGACCAGGGAAGCATTGCATGATGGGGGATCCCTGCTCCAAATGCTTATCAACCCACATCTACACACACCCAGCTCAGCATTTATCAGACCAGTTCTAGTAATGACTCCTTTATTGGTACCCAAAACACTGAATCTGCCTGTCTGTATTGTGAGCTCTCTCAGAGTAATGCCACCATATTATTGTTCTGCTGAAATAAGGGATGAACTGAGTTCAAGGCATATGAGGGTGTCAGGCTGTCAATGCTGAATAACCTGGCCTGACTCAGATGTGCTCTGTTAATCTGTGTGCTTGTGTCTGACTGCATTTTACTGTTGCCCTTATGAACTGAGTTCAAGGTATATGAGGGTGTTAGCCTGTCAATGCTGAATAACCTGGCCCAGCTCAGGCATGCCCTGTTAATCTGTGTGTATATGTGTTTGACTTATTTGGTGGTTGGAGGAATCCAGCCCCACTGATACTGAGTCCTGCAAGATGGCTCCCTTAGGCGTGAGGACTTGCAGAAGGGAGAGAAACAGCTCCATACAGAAACACAAGTGACACAAGCAGCACATTGATAGAATTACAGACACCCCAGAAACATACCCCTAATAAATGAGCGCACCCCAAAGTGATGGGCAAATCTGGTGACAGAGGGAGGAACAGAAAGTAGATGCAGCTATAGCCCAGATCCCAGGTAGGGACTGGAGCCTTGAGCCACAGCAGTCTCCTGCCCCCAAAGCACCCTCATATGTGATGTTAAAGCAAGGAGATTTCCCCCCCACCCATGTTAAATGGAGGGACCCCATCTTATAATCAAGTAAACAGCATCTATTTTGACTTCTAAATTGAAATATCATGTTCAAAGTTTATAACACATGGCAACAGATAAACAGCTCCCCTATTCTGTCTCAGCTCTCCTCCTGTACTCACACCCTTCTAAAAAATCCATGAAAACAAACAGGCCTTTGAATTATTCCCTGCAAGGCAACAAGTCTTGGCTTTTCTAAAACATGAGTGTGAAATCCCAAGGTAAGTGTGCTCTAGACATTTCCCTCACACAGACAGAGGGTTCCCTACTGTCATTGATCATAACTGTAGTATTATAAAATGGTGTTCATTCAGTTAGGAAAATAATAGGATTTCCCCAAACAATAGGACAACACTGGCACCTTTTTAAATTCCACAAGCAGAACATGAAAATATGAAAAACTGATGTAATGTGCCATAGATGAGAGGTGCCATTTACTAGACAACTAACTGACTTGACACCAGTTTAAGATTATAAGTAGATTTAAAATGCAACCCTATGTAAAATACACTGTCTAATCTGGACATGGGAAAAATACTGCTGTCTTAAAGAAAAAATGATATCCATCTGGTTTTCAGGGATGGAAAAAACAATTCTAGCCGTAGCCATTACTTGATCACTTAACAGCAAATATTGATTTAACTAGATTCATGAAGTGTGAGCTCTATTTGCAAATAGCAGAAGAACACCCACTACTGAGAGGTCTATGCTCATGCTTATGTATCACAATAACGAGGGTTGTATAGGAATGTGAACAGAATAGTCTCTTCATAATCTTTGGTTGAGTCCCCTAGCCAGTCATCATTTGCCCTGTTTTATCTCGACTGAATTTCAGCCTATTAGGCCCAAGCCTGAAAGTGTGAAATTAGATGTTATTTAATAGGAAGGCAAATGCCAAAATATTATATTAAAATACATTGCAATAGTGTTAAAATATATATACATAAGAGCTAGGTGAATAATGAAAAATGTTTAATATTTTACTTAAAAATTGTGAAGCCCATCAAATAAATTATTCATCAAATATATTCACAAATTATTCAGCCAACTGTGACTCAAACAAATAATAGATAAAAGATAGTTGAATAATTTATATGAAAATATCAGGAAATACATTAAATAAATAATAAGTTGTTTATTGTATTGAGGAAGGAATATACACAAACAGAAGCTGCAGTTGTGTACACACAAATACAGTTTGGATTTATGATTGGGATAGAGTAACATGCATTTTCTTGACTAAGATGGAGTTCATCTCTTTCTCTGGATGCCACCCAAACAAACTACCAGTTGACAGTTGTTTATGAAAAGAGAAATTTTCCTTTTGCTTTTTTTTTTTTTTTTTGGTTTTGGAATTTGCTGGCTTTTGATATATATTCTGAAAATATGTCCTTCAGTAAATTGTACAGTAGAGATTGTAAACTACAAACTCAAGTGATTAAGTATTACTCTGAGTTGCTCATAAATATCCTCATTGAGACATGAATTTAGGTATTGTGTTTCTCCAGATCTGAGAAAAAGTGTTTTTGCGTGAACGTTCACAGATTAAAAGAACATATGTAAGGTCAGCATTTGTTTGACTGTAACTGTATTAATTCGGCTGTGAACATTGACTTTTCCCTGCTGTAGACAATTCATGTATGAAATTCTCAATTCTAGAACCTTCACTGGTTTAAAATGATTTTTTTTTTTTCTGGCAGAATGTTAAACGATGTCATATAGTTTAGTTATTATTATTGTTATTTATTATGTACTCTGTCATCTGTCCTAGTTGCCATTAAAAAGTCTACTTTTGCCAATGATATATACAAGTGATAGCCAAACCACAGCTCCCAGAGAATTTAAATACAGCCCCTGAAGAAAGAAAAGTATTTTTTTTTTAATCTGCTTTGTTATATTCTATTTGGGGTTAAGTATTACTTATTGTTTTTTCTAAGAAGTCATTTAATGGCAAACTATTATTTGATCTATGTGCATTGATTCTGGGGAATGCACTTCCTGAAATTTTTGTGTCCCCCAGCTAATAACCATATCCAGAGTTTTGGTTTGCAGTCAGAAGGGATAGGAAATTTGTTCACCCTGATGTATAACAAATGCAGAGTGTATTTTCTGGAAAAGCACCCACATGGTCACATCCACAAAGAGAACCCGAGATATTTCAGACCAGTAATTATTTAATGAATTGTGAATGTTCCTATTTCCTTTTTACGAAATTATTTTTTCCACCTTGTGCATCCTAAATATTGAACAAGATAAGTTAATTTGATATTTTCTGTCTTTGAGAAACACTGTGAAATGACATCTGGAGAAAGATGAAATTAAAAACGAATTCATACAAAAGAGAGGTTTCCCCCCCCCACCCCGTTTCTAATGAGCGATTCTCTACACAAGAAGAAAAAAAAATCAGATTCTTAAAAAACAATTTTTCATGAATCTATCTGCTTCTTTCCAGTTTTCATGATCAAATCTGGAACCCAGAGTTAAAGGGATTTTCATGCGATCAGCAGAACAGAAAAGAAATAACATGGAGGTGGAAATGCCCTTTGACTTCCATTTGTCTCTTCCTACAAAGAAAGTGTCATCTCACCTGTAAACTACTATTTTTGTCACTTAGGAGCAGCCAGGTCATAGCCCAGAGTGCTCTTCCTTCCGCTTTATAAAAATCAAATAGCTGGTCCTTAATCCAAAGAGCCAGTGCCATAGTAAATGATACAATTATAATTATACTATAGCATGCTATACTCCAAGCACTTCATATGTTTGCATTAAAAAGGGCAACGCTAAACCAAAATAACTGTGCATAATAGAAAAAAAAAGATTTATTAAAGAATAGTTTAATGATTTATATTCATTCTGAAGCAATCTATTTTCAAAAATGATTATATTATAAATTATAATGCAATACACATGGTATTGTATTTTAAAATAGTGCACAATTGTTGTATATGTTCTCTATGGTCCTATTGTTTCTATTTGCATTTATGCTTTACACAGTTTGGGACACTGAAGCAGCTGTTTCTGTGTGGATCCTTCTTGTAGAAGGAAGAAGTACTGAGTTTGCAAATTAACATCTGTGACCGGCTCATAAAAATGGAATGAAGCTGTAGTTGTTTGACATATTTCTCATTCCTTAAAGCTGGGGCAGAAGAGTTATAGTTTCTTTGAAAGAGAAAGTACATAAGAAGGAAAGGAATGTTAGCCAAATGCAGGATTTGCTTCAGTAAATAGAAAATAATATTAAAGCCACAAATTTCACAGATTTAAGTTGTGGATAATAACTGTAAGAAGGCTTAATGTTAACAACTATAATTGAATTGTTATATTTTAATTTTATATTAACATAATCCTTGCATACCTTTAGCTCTGAAGATCAGTATAGGTTACCCAGGATTGATCTTGAATTTTAAGAAGTGGGATGTAAATGGTCAGGTTCATCATCATTACATATAATGCAATTTTTTCTTCAGTTAAAATAAACTAGAAGATTTACTAATATGCTAAGATGTATTATTCAGTTTGAGATTAGAGCAAAAACAAATATAACTTCTTTAGAATGAGTTAAAAAAAAATCTTCAGGGTTGTGAAATAGGAGATGCATTGCCAGGAGAAGCTAACAGACTATATAATTTCAGAACAAAGGATAGCTTGATTGGAAGAAACTTGCAGCCATTAAAAAGCAGAGAGGATCATTAACATCTGTGGAATGAAGAGTTTAGAAGGGATCGGATATTTATAATGAGCCATAAAGTCAAGTCACTCCCTCAGCTCTGCCTGACTAGAAATGCTGATGCCACTGCAAGGAAGTTAGTTTTAAACTTTGGGTGGATCAAAGAGGGTGGGAGTGCACTAGTGCACCCCTGCAGATCACTAGCTATTCTTTCTGAAGTGCCCACATAACCTGTCTAAAGCTCAGGGATCATTTTCAAACCACAGTCCTTATTGTATAACTCTTCTAGGATGATAATAGATTTTTGTTCGTGCGTCTACCATGCAGTCAGACGATAAAATTAGTATAAAGCCTCCATGAAATTTACAATGCTTCTAATCTAAAAGAACCAAAACAAATAGATAAGTGTAATGATAAAGGGTGAAAAAATAATGAGTATATGAATAGTAATATGTCAATAATTGCATGATTAAATTCCCTCCTCCTCACCTGCCCCCCAAAAATGGTTTTAAATTAGTAAGTCATATACAAGATGGAGAGAGTGAATAAGATCCTGAAAGAGTGTTACCTCAAAGCAGGTCCATTTATCTTGTATATATTTAATGCCCCGTGGGTTGTAGTGCATATCGGGTATACTTACCTAATTTTAGTGTGCTGTATTCTTCAGCAGATGAATGTCTGAGCTCTCCATTTTTAGAACTCAGTTTCTCTTCTCTTCTATATCTACACCTGGGCAGGCTGGCTGTCACCATCTTTCATGCTTGTTGTTCAGTGATTAGGAGGATGTGGTATTAAAGTATCTTTATCCTGACCAACAGGGGTGCTCTGCTAAGGTGTTATTTTTGTAATAGACCTGCTCTGGAAAGTAGATAGCTTTGGAGTGGACCCCTACGTGTATTATGGAATACTAGGATGTGATCAGCAGGGATCCTGGTTTTCTCTGATTTAAAAAAAAAAAAAAAAAATCCCCAATTTTCAGGTTAAAAAAAAAAAAAAGTAACCCAAAAAAATCCACATTTTTCTGTAATTAAGATAAAACACTAGTAATACATAGATTATATATAGTGGCATTTCATTTTTAATTATATGAAGAATGTGGATTTTAGGTCATTTTTTTAACCTGAAAATTGGGGATTTTTTTTTTTTTTTTTTAATTAGAGAAAACCAGGCTCTCTGGGGATCAGTTGCACGTATTTCAGGGTAACTTTGCAGTTGCAGTGTATAGCTTTTGTGACTATTTGTGTAAACAAGAAAGTGGGATTTTGACCCAAAGCAAACTAGTGGTTTCATCCTAATCTATTGTTTTCATTAAATGAAAAACTTGAACCAGAAATGGAGGTCCAGAACCTTTATAACTTTAAGGAAATAGATGAAACTGTGTTTCGTTTTGGTCGGGGGTGGGGAGGGGAAGGGAAGAGAAAGAGAGAAATTGCAACACAGTAATTGGTCTTTTCCATAGATATCTTTATTTGGCAAAAATGATAAATCAAAGCATTTAACTGGGGACTGGACATTTGTTTGAAAAAAAAAAATTAAAAACAAAAGATGTATTTAGGCTGAAGCATAGGGGGTCTTCAGATACCCTAAACTACTAAAGCAGAGGCAGCAATTCTAAATAAAAGTTTGCAATTTAAAAAAAGGAAAGCATTCTGGTGTTTTCTGTCTTCAAACCCAAAATAAAAAATTCTAAGTTTATGTAGAACAGAGACTTCACATCAAACCATTCTTCTAGTTGTAATTCTGCTTTTCAGTCAAAATGTCCCATCAAGTTAAGGTATTTGCATATAAAAGTTATTCCCTCATCCCCATAAATTGAGAAATTCATATTAGTCATGAATCCATTCATTACTCTATTTTTTTCTTTATTACTCTTATTTAAAAGAGACTGCATAAAGATGTGCTTTCATATTTATAGAAATTAAATAAAACAGAAAAATAATAATAAAAAAGATATAATTACTTGCGTTCCCAGAATAATTAGTTGCACTATACAATTAAGCAGAAGAGAAAAAAAAAAAAAAGTATTGAATCTTCAGGGGCTAATGCAGGATAGATCATACTTAGTAGTCCTGAAAGGATTTAATTTTCTGCCAAAATTAAATTGAGACACATTAAAACATCTCTGATCACCAAAGAAAAATAAAGCAATTCAAACACAGGAGACAAATACACTACCCTTCATCAATCAGTGTCAGGCCTCAAGCAGCTATTTTAACAAACACCTTTCCTGCCCTGAAGTGAAGTGATTTTGTTTGCAAAATCATTATTAAAACAGGTCACACTTTTTGCTGGAGCGTAGCTTCAACTGATCCTGGCACTGAATCTTACAGAAAGACTAAAAACATGGTACAAGTTTAAAAGGGAAAAAAAAAAAAAAAATACTGAAACCATTCAGGTCATACAAATCTAGTATAATTTTTCAACTGGCATAAGTTTTGCTCACCATTGGAGGCACTATTGCCTACCTGCTTCCTCATTGCGATTTTGTTCACTTTCCAAATGTTGCCTTATACAGCTTTAGAGGCAGAGCAAGATAGCTAGCTCTATACTAGCAAGTGAGCTACAGTTATTGCAGAGGCATGCAATGATCAAATGAAAGCACCACTGAATCTTATTTACAGAGATGGATCTTCATTTAGTTTATACATTTAAAAGAGTGATTCTCAATCAGGGTGCCACAGCATTCTGGGATTCTACCAGGTCCTTGGAAGGGTGCTGTGAGCTGCGAGGAGATAAGCAAGGTGTGAGGAGATGAGATAAGTAGCACAGGATTAGGCTGGTCTCCGTCTGGCTGATCCCACACCCACTCTACAAAGTGGTAAGCACTGTTATATGCAAGTTAGGTTTTGAAATTAGTGCCACTCAATTCACAGGAGTTATGGAGGGATGACTCAAGTCCAAGTCCAGTTAGTGATTTAAATAAAGAAAAAAAGAAGAAAAAAGTGGAAGGTGGCACTGTGCCCATCTACTCTGCTCTAATAATATTAAGCAAGTGCATAAATATTACTAGTGTGAACAGTCCCATTCAAATTATTTAATGTGGTAGCACTTGATTTCAATGGGACCATTCTCAGTCATATAGGAAGCTATATGCATACTTGTTGGCAGCATAAAGCCTTAATGAAGAACTTTTAGGTTAAAGAAAAAGGAAAGGACAAAGGAAGTGTTTGTTTACTTCATTAAACAATTATTTGCACAGGATGGACATCAAGTGCTTGAGCAATTGATAAAGGCATCTGGATGTCTGCTTCACCAGTTCTTTCTTCTGGAAAAAAAAAGGAAAACCCCAGAAAGTATTAATTCAGTTTTAAACATAATATGCGCTTGATTTGTCATTGTACAGACATCTTAGCTGCTACCTAATGAATTCATGTGAGAGAGGGAGGACACCTGGCCCTTTCTGGCCTTGCTGGCTAGTTAAAGCAGTCTACATGATGCGTGCATCTTCCTGAAGAGACTTGGGATGCCCCAAGTCTTGTTTTGATAAGGAAAAAAAAAAAAAAAACAAACAAAAATCATGGATATATTTGATACTACTCACAATCTGTAAGCAATAGCGTAACTAAGGGTGGATGAGTGACAGGATGTACCCGGAGGGCTGCCATGGTGCTGCCCATGTACTGCCCTAGTCTTAACCCAGGCCCTGCTTATAACCCTGCTTCCTATTTCACCTACCACACACTAATGCTCTTTTTGTTAATCAGGAGGCTTCCCTTGAGACCTGGATAGGCTCTTTGGTGCCTAGTAGACCCGCTCAGTCACTGGCCTCTAGGCCCTCCATCTGCCACCAGACCCTTGCTTGCTTTTCTCCAGGCAGCTCATGTACCCAGTTAAAAGCCACTTGTGCCAGCAGGCACAACTCATGACCCTAGTAGACCAAATTTAAGCCTTAAGTGCTTCAGTTGTGACTTCTATCCTCCCTTGGATGCATCTCAGGTGTCACTCAGTTAACCTTTATACTTCTGTACAGGCACCAACCCTCTTGGCTTTGGCCCACCAGTTACTTTGGCTATAGGCCTCTAGCCTGGGCATACTTGCTCTGGTCCAGCTTCTTGGCCTCAGACTCTCTCTCAGGGCTCAGGCTCTAACCTACTGTGTGTGAATAAAAGTGGCTGCCACCTGCCCCAGTCTCCTTCTTTTCTTCTCTCCCTCTGTAGCACCCTGCCTCTGACAGGGCCAAACCTGGAGTGCATCTCCAGTGCTCCAGCCTGGCCTAGCTACCCTTACAACTACTACTTATTCCTCTGGATGTTATGAACCTGATTAAAACAGAAAAAGAGAAACTACAACCCATCCAGGTCCTCACAATACAACAAACAACCTGAAATAAAATCTTCTCCACCCTGGGTGAACTGAGAAAGTAAAAAGAGGCTTTTGTACCTTTGAATGCCTGGGTCTCCCCTTTACCATGATTCCTGGCTCTACAACAGCCTGCATAGAAGCTCTTCATTTTTCCCCTGCCAGGGCTAGAGTGACTTTGTTGGCCTGAGGCTCTTATATCCGTGAGTACCTCCTCTTCCGGCTAACCTGTCCTATCACTCAGCATAGTGGTCCCTCATTAGCCTTTTCAGCCCTGCTGAGATTAATTGCACATGTGGCAAGGCTGTTGGTGATTGCAGAGAGTCTGTCTTCTTTTTCCCTATGCCTGCTTGCCTCAAAGGGCTTTTCCCTAGTGGCATTATTGCTGCAGATACTGATGCTGCAGCAGCAGTTGAAGTCTTTGAGTTCCTAGGGCAGTACGGTGGCAAGGAAGTTTGGTGCACAGGGCAAAGCCTGCAGTGGCAGCCTATCCTTACCCTGCGCACAGATCCAGGAGGAACACGGTCCCCCTCCCCCCATGTTTGCCTGGAAGTACATGTAGCAGCAGGAGCCACCCTCCCCCTGTCCCTGTGTCCCCCCAAATGAGCTACTTGCCACTCCATCCCACAACCTGCCCTGGGTGGGCAGCGCCTGTTGGTGCCCCTTTGCTTCGGTGCCCAAGGCAGTTGCCCTGCTTGCCCCCCACTCCCTCCCCCCTTGCTACAGCTCTGTCCCAGGGCACAAATGACTGATTACCCTAACCAATCCCCACCCCCAAGGACAGGTTTTTTTCCAGGGTGAGAAACATGTTAGTTATACTTCAGAGCTCCATGACTGCTATCCTACAGGAGCAAAGTGTTTGTAAGCCTGCATATTGTTCCCTTTAGTATAACATGGGCATGTAGTTATTAAAACAAAGACCATGGAAATGACTGTTGAGCTTGAGGTTACGACCTTGACCTAGCAAAGAAGAAACTCTCTTCAGTGCTAATTCCTGCTTATTTGTACAAAGCAAAACAGCAGAGGCAGGAGAGAGTAAGAGTTCCATGGATGCTCTCATGGCCTGGTTTGTTGGCCCACTCTCCTGGGAGGTGAATATTTTATAGGAAGAGGCATTAACCCAAGTCCCAACTGAATCCAAGTCTCCAATATCCCAGAGAAATTCTTTAACTCAAACTATGATATAAAGATGCTTGCCATTGCTGTTACTTCGTCTTGCAGTTTTATGAATCTAGCCCTTCTTTTCCCTTGTTTTCCATATAAGCCATTTTTCCACCAAAACCAAGTGAGAAAATAGAAGTAGTTTTAATGTTGATCTAAATGGACATTTTTGATATTTTGACTCAGTATTTGAAGAAAAACTAACCCCCCCTGTAATCCATGCAGCTCTATTCAAAACTCACTGAAATCCTAGTCAAAATGCCATTGAAATGAATAGGATTCTATTCTTCAGCAATCCCTTGCAGTCAAGGATGATTGTCTTTTGTGAGTGTCTTATCTGTGTGTCCAGAGATGGCTAACGAGACCTATCCAGGATCATCAGACTCTACTGAAGCTCAGACATATGTTTCCATGTGGGGTGGTGGGTGCTGAATTCTTGATTTGGTTTGCAACACATTGTTTCTGCCACTCCCACTTTTCCATCTCCTGTTGTTGTTGTGAGGTTTCAAAGTACCGAGATCCCTGCAGCAGACTCTTCCTCCATTTGGGGTAACCCTGGCTGATAGTCTCCTATGAGTTGACATCAAAGGTTTCTAACTCACAAAGGTTTCTAACTCACAAAGGTTTCTAACCTATGTACAGGACCTCCACCTGACACAGGAGGTACACGGTCCCACTAGGGGGAATGCCATACTGGATCTGGTATTGGCAACAGGGGATGACATGGTGGGGGACCTCCAGATTGGTAGCCATCTGGGGGACAGTGATCACCTAATAATAGAATTCACCATAAGACGGCGAGTGGGTAAGGTAACTAGTAGGGTGAAAGTGCTAGACTTTAGGAAAGCTGATCTCAGTGAACTCAGGCGATTAGTCAAGGACGCACTGCAGAGTAGGAGTTTTGAAGGGATGGGAGCCCAAGAAGGGTGGCTGTGCCTTAAGGAAACGATCCTTCGGGCACAAAGCAAGACGATCCCCAAGCGAGGCAAAAGAGGGAAAGGGGCCAGGAGGCTTCCCTGGCTGACCACAGAAATCCAAGGCAGCCTAAGGGCCAAAAGGGGAGCACATAAAAAGTGGAAACAGGGAGAGATCACCAAAGACGAATATAGCTCCTCTGCTTGTGCTTGTAGGGAGGCAGTTAGACGGGCCAAAGCTACCATGGAGCTGAGGATGGCAACCCAAGTAAAAGACAACAAGAAATTGTTTTTTAGATATATAGGGAGTAAAAGGAAGGCCCAGGGAGGAATAGGACTGCTGCTAAATGGGCAGAAACAATTGGTGACAGACAGGGGGGACAAGGCTGAACTCAACGAGTTCTTTGCCTCAGTGTTCCTAAGCGAGGGACATGACAAGTCTCTCACTGGGGTTGTAGAGAGGCAGCAACAAGGCGCCAGACTTCCATGCATAGACCCTGAGATGGTGCAGAGTCACTTGGAAGAACTGGATGCCTTTAAGTCGGCAGGCCCGGATGAGCTCCATCCGAGGGTGCTGAAGGCACTGGCCGACATCATTGCAGAGCCACTGTCGGGAATATTCGAACGCTCGTGGCACACGGGCCAAGTCCCGGAGGACTGGAAAAGGGCCAATGTGGTCCCCATTTTCAAAAAGGGGAGGAAGGAGGACCCGGGCAACTATAGGCCGGTCAGTCTCACCTCCATCCTTGGCAAAGTCTTTGAAAAAATTATCAAGGCTCACATTTGTGAGAGCCTGGCAGGACAAATTATGCTGAGGGGAAACCAGCACTGGTTCGTGGCAGGCAGATCATGCCTGACCAATCTAGTCTCTTTTTATGACCAGGTTACGAAACGCCTGGACACAGGAGGAGGGGTGGATGTCGTATACTTAGACTTCAGGAAGGCCTTCGATACGGTATCCCACCCCATACTGGTGAACAAGTTAAGAGGCTGTGACTTGGATGACTACACAGTCCGGTGGGTGGCAAATTGGCTGGAGGGTCGCACCCAGAGAGTCTTGGTAGATGGGTCGGTTTCGACCTGAAAGGGTGTGGGCAGTGGGGTCCCGCAGGGCTCGGTCCTTGGACCAATACTCTTTAATGTCTTCTTCAGTGACTTGGATGAGGGAGTCAAATGTACTCTGTCCAAGTTTGCAGATGACACAAAGCTATGGGGAGATGTGGACACACTGGAGGGCAGGGAACAGCTGCAGGCAGACCTGGACAGGTTGGATAAGTGGGCAGAAAACAACAGGATGCAGTTCAACAAGGAGAAATGCAAAGTGCTGCACCTAGGGAGGAAAAATGTCCAGCACACCTACAGCCTAGGAAATGACCTGCTGGGTGGCACAGAAGTGGAAAGGGTTCTTGGAGTCCTAGTGGACTCCAAGATGAACATGAGTCGGCAGTGTGACAAAGCCATCAAAAAAGCCAATGGCACTTTATCGTGCATCAGCAGATGCATGACGAATAGGTCCATGGAGGTGATACTTCCCCTCTATTGGGCGCTGGTCAGACCGCAGTTGGAGTACTGCGTGCAATTCTGGATGCCACACTTCAAGAAGGATGCGGATAACCTGGAGAGGGTCCAGAGAAGGGCCACTCGTATGGTTAAGGGCCTACAGACCAAGCCCTATGATGAGAGACTAGAGAAACTGGACCTTTTCAGCCTCCGCAAGAGAAGGTTGAGAGGCGACCTTGTGGCTGCCTATAAGTTCATCACGGGGGCACAGAAGGGAATTGGTGAGTATTTATTCACCAAGGCGCCCCCAGGGGTTACAAGAAACAATGGCCACAAGCTAGCAGAGAGCAGATTTAGATTGGACATTAGGAGGAACTTCTTCACAGTTAGAGTGGCCAAGGTCTGGAACGGGCTCCCAAGGGAGGTGGTGCTCTCCCCTACCCTGGGGATCTTCAAGAGGAGGTTAGATGAGTATCTAGCTGGGGTCATGTAGACCCAGCACTCTTTCCTGCTTATATATGGGGTTGGACTCGATGATCTATTGAGGTCCCTTCTGACCGTAACATCTATGAATCTATGAATCAATGTTACATCTTTTAAAGTTGGCCTTAAAGATATCCCTGGAGCACTTTTTCTGCCCTTCTCTTGAGCATACATCTTGGCTGAGCTAGGAGAATAAAACTTGCTTCAGGAATCTGGAGTTGGACTTCCAGATGATATGGCCAGCCCGGCAAAGCTGATGTTGAATGACCATCACCTCAGTACTCATGGTGTTTGCTTGCAGGAGGACTCTAATTTTGATGCATCTGTCTTCCCACTGCATTTGGAGGATCTTCTGCAGGCAGCATTGATGGCACTTCTCAAACAACTTTAGATATCTCCTGTATGTTGTCCATGTCTCAGCAAGTTGGGGATCACAATGGCTTGATAAACCACGAGTGTGGTTTCGGACCTGATATTGCAATCTGCAAGCACCTATTTCTTCAGGCATCCAAAGGCACGTGTGCCTTCCACATCTAAGGTGATGTTGGATTTCTTCATTGATGTCAGCCTTCTGCGAGAGATGGCTTTAGAGATACAGGAAACATTCAACATTCTCCAGAGTCTCACTGTAGATCTGGATTACTGGAGCTGGAGACTGTTCATTAGGAGCTGGGGGCTGTTCATTGTTGGTGGAGGACCTTAGTATTCTGAATGCTAAGTGTCAGTCCCATTTTCTTGTACGCCTTTGTGAAGACATAGAGGGTTGCCTGAAGATCTTCTTCTGAGTTAGCACACACTACAGCATCATCAGCATAATGGAGCTCAATGATTGAGGGTGAATTGGTCTTGGTTTTGGGTTGGAGTTGGCTGAGGTTAAACAATTTACCATCCAGTCGGTAATTTCGATCCACTCCAACTGGAAGCTTGTTGGTGGTCAGATGTAGCATCACAGCAAGGAATATTGAGAAGTGTTGGAGTGATGACACAGCCTTGATTAACTCCTGTTCTAAGATCAAAGGAATCTGTCATAGATCCATTATGGAGCAGACAGAGAATGGTGACAAATTCCAGTGGGTATCTGTACTTCAGAAGAATCCTCCACAACACTTTTTGGCTGACAGTCAAAAGCTTTTGTGAGGTCAAAGAAACCCTATGTTGTTCCTGGCATTTCTCCTGTGAGCTGTGAAGATCATGGTACTTGTGCTTCTTGATGCCCTAAACCCACAATGAGATTCCAGGAGGAGCGCTTGAGCAAATGGAAGGAGATGGTTCAGGAAGGTTGATGTTAATATGAACTAACTGCAACCCTTATGAAATGGCTACAATAATATTTTTTAAAGTGACTAATATTCTATTAGGAAACACCAGATTTAATTTTATATTACATTAACCAGTGGCCAAATAATTCTACCCATTATGCTGGGAATTAAATTCAAGAAGACATACAGACATTAGGATAATTATGACATAATAAATAGCAATGAATACTGAGAAGATTTCAAGTATAACCTAAATATACACATGTTAATAAAATAGTGTTATAGTTGGGACTACAATTCCAAAATATACCCAGTTACCCACACACATGCAAATAATAATAAACTTCTTTTAATCAAGCCAATGATAAGAAAAACAAAGAAAAACAATGAGGTAAAAAAATCAACACCTTGCTGTAGTGGACTCCAATAGGAAAGATACACTCCAAACCTCTTCATTTCATTAGGTAAAAATATGTAGATGGGAATATAAAAACAATTTGGTTTAATGAATATCTTTTGTAGGGAAAAAAAAATACCTGTTAAAATACTTTTGGAAACTGACAATAAATGTATGGATGTTTTTCCATGTACAGAGGAAAAATCTAATGTCACAAAACAGATACTTGTTAAACTAACCAACCTACTAAAAATGCATTTAAGACCAATGTATTTACACATGAGTGACTATGCTTAGGCTGCTTTCCCGCCTTCTGTCCCCCACTCTTCGCTTTTAAGCTTTTAAATAAGGGGGCTAATTTTTAAGTGTTGATTAATCATAAATTTCCACTGGAAACTGTTTGGGGTCTTAAAACTTAAAAAAAGGACCACTTTATTTAGATGTCTAGGTAATTATGTCAGATATTCTTTCATGCATGAGCCTTAAGCATGGGCATGTGTTCTCAAAGCCCATTGATGCAGATAGGGTACCCCATGAGGGGCAAGCACTGGAGCCTTGCAGCCTCTGTAGTTCAAGCTCCACCTTCTTCTGGTCTGTTACCAGCTGTGCCAGCTGCAACTGTCTGTCTATAACTACACTAACTTGGGTCAGAATTGTCTCAGGACCTCAGTCTGCCTTCAGGTCATACTGGGCTTGTATTGTCCTGAACTCCTTCACAGACTTTCCAGCAGAGTCTAACTGTCTTTCTGGGGAGAGATTTTCACAATCTGCCCTGCTATGTTCAGTGTAAACTGATTTGAATAATTATTTTTCCTGTTGTTGTTCCATAGGGAAACAGCAACAGTTTCTCAGGGCAGCACTAACCTTCAATCAAGCAGAGAAACTCAGCTTGCTTTCCACAGATGCTCCACTTTCTCCTGCACTACCCAAACACACAAGGCATCAGGGTGCAATGAGCCCTCAGAAAATTGCTTGAATAATCTTCCTTCAAGATTATTCAAGCATATCCAATATGTCTGTGGATATTTCACAGGTTTACCAGCAGGAGTCCCTCAGAGCAAAAACAGCTCTCACCAAGTGACGTCCCTTCACTTGTCTCTGTACTATCATGCACAGATTAAATTTTCCCAAGCAGATTGGGATATGACTACTACAATCCTTTTTACCTGGACCTGCTTGCCTTTGTTTCTTTCTAGCCTATCTGGAACAAACAAAAAAAAGAAAGAAAAAAGAAAAAAAAATCTGTCTCCAAGGTACAATCCCGCTTTTATTTAAGTCAGGCAAATGCTAACTAGACACTGATCCTGCTAACTACACAGCTGTGACAAAACCCAAGGTGTTGGGGTGCTCCCAGAGATATACCCTGGATTTGTGTAAGCTTATTGGTCCCCCAATCCACTGAATGGGTGTGCCCAGGTTATTAATATGTCCAGAAAGTATGATGTATCATAGGCACTTTGGTGGAGTAAAGCAAAAGAATTTATTACAAGGAAAAACAAATGGTATAAAAAGAAAAAAAATGATACAATACTTTGGCAACAGAATATGGTAAGTGACAAAATCCATACCCTATGTTCAGACTACTACATAGCCCTCATAAAAATTCCTGTGGAAGTCTCCTGGGGTCAACCTCTCCTTAGTTTCATTTAGTTCCCTTAATTGGTGATCTCTATTCCCCACCTCCTAACCTTCAGGGGACCCAACTAACTTCTAGTGGTTCTGCCTGTAGACCCATGACAATCCCTTTTCAAATATCTCATTGTAGGTATAAGTGTATTGATAAAATTCAGTGTTGGATCCAAACTTTGTGCTATTCCAACATTCAGTGCTGTTTGCATCTAAGGTTTTTGTTAGGATCTGTTTTTAGTAGGTGTGTAACAAGATTTTGCTTTTTTGTGTTTTCCTGGTAGCAAAGCATCACTGGCAATTCTACAGAATTTAAAAGTGTGTCCTAGCATTCATTTTGGTTTTGCACAACTCCCCACACATAACTCTCTAAAAATGAGTGCTAAAGCATTTGCATAACATCTGCACTGCTTGGAGAGTTGGAACACTAAAGCAATTTGATCATGTGTTCTATAACATGAAGCTGCAATTCAGGCAACTCTTAAAATTGAGCTAATTTAATGTTTAGTTAAAAGAGAATATTTACTTTTATTTGCCCCTTGTTATTAATGTTGTATTAAGAATCATCTCCTGAGATAAGCATTTTATTTTCAAGTACATCCCAATAAACAACTCCTCATACATTATTTTAAAGTGAAAACCCTTTGAAGGACATTCATTTAATCTACTTAATGTGTGTCTGTTTACAACCACCTATGTGTTCAAATTTAACTAATTTTACACAGCTGTCATTCTATAGCCTATAATCTGCATGCATGTGATATAATCATAACTTTTATGAATAATAAACACATACATAAGTTACTAATATAATACTAGCATAGCAGCACCTGCCAACACCTCTACAATTACAGGTCTGTGTCAGCATTTCAATTATATAGCACCTCCTAATTTGGAGGATTATAATTTGACAGTAAAAATTCATTCTATGCTGCAATTTGACATCTAAGGTCTCAGTTCAAAGAATTGTTATTAATATTGGTTTAAATTAGTTTAGATGTTATTAAATTATAGAAGACTACAGTAAAAAAGAAATGCATGCTATGGATGATCCTTCAACACTCCTGTTAGCAAAAAAAGCCTTGGGGTAGAAAATTCCAAAATCTTATGGTTATTTTTGTGTGTAGCCAGGATAAATATTTTCATCTTTTATTTTAACCTTTTAGCATAGCAGTGATACTGCAGCTTTAAAAACTTGCCAGACTTGTGTTTGCTCTTTTTTGATTAGAGCTGTAGTATGCATATTTATTATTTATATGCAGCATAATATATTGATGGTATATTACATTCATTTTTAAATACACTGATTCACACTGATAAAATAGATCGTGCTGGTGTATGTTTAACAGAGTCAGTGAATTAAAGGTCATTCCTTAATAATATATTATTTATTGATACCATATCCATGAATTAATAACCTCCTAAGTACATATTGACATGATAAACAACAATTGTTCCAACTGAGAAATTACTATTGTGTCAATAACTCACTTATCAAGGTTCCCTGTTGCTATACATTGACACAATACATGCTAATGACTCCCTCATATTACTTTTTTATTGTGGAGTATAAATCATTTGTAGGCTATGGCAGGGTTAGGATCTCATACATTTCTTCAGAGATTGAAATGGCTCTCAGGAAGCATCAGGGTCTGAAATATTGGAATGAGATTAATGACAATGAGCGCATCCTATCAGGGAGGTGATTTTAATAAAGTAGAGCTAAAGACAACATTAAAGAAATGGCAAGGGCTTTGTTAGCACATAAAACCATTGCATTAGTAAAACTTGGTAAAAATTGTGCCTCCAGGAGGTGCACACAATTCAACATAGAATCCACTCATAAATGGAGATTCCATTAAACGATGGAGATCATGGGCTAAATTTTAGTACCCTATGCCACTCCTACAGAGTAAAGAGGCTATAAAGGCACTCTGGGGATGTTCCCTGGTATAGAAGCAGCATGGAGCTGATATAACACAACCTTATGCTATGCCCTCTGCTACCCCAACATAAGAACATCTCCTTGAGGCAAGAGAAGTGGATGAATCAGTACTAGGAATGATCAGAGAGCTCAGCATTCTGGCTACTTAGAGCTCCCGAGACACCCAGAAACCCTGCTGTAAATTAGAACAGAGCTTCTCTAAGTTACTTCATGGAATCTTCTAATTCTTGGTATGGATCTGGCATCTATACATACAAACATGATTTATCGTCACTTTAGGTCTCCTCCCACCTATGCTATGTCTCCTGTACTGTCACCTAAAGGACAGTTCAGCAATTTGACCCCACTATGCAATATAAAACGTTGTAATGCATAAGCTAACATTTTTGTATTATGAGCTACATCCCCAGTGCTGTAAGTAGATGTACTAACTTGGATTTCTGTCACTATACAGTCTTGATGGCTTCTTTAGGATGTGACACAAATTCAAGGGTTTGTACTAGGCCATTTACTTTTAGGATCAGTTGTAATTTTAGTTTATAATGGGCCAAATTTGAAGATGTTATAAACATTTATATTTGTATATAGTCATATACATCAAACAGTATTAGGTCACTAGATGAGAGTGGGTGTGTCTACACAAGACACTAACTGTGCAGTAGCTGAATAATACTGTGCTGTAGTGCGTCATAGCACCAACAGTGCTAATACTGTACCACACAGTTTATTATGCTACTGTGCAGTAGTGTCACTAAAAAGACATTCACCAGTGCTACTGCACAGTAATGCCAGTTACTATGCATTTCTTTAGTAATTGATTATACAAGTGCTAAATAAATGTGTAGTAACCACTGTGCAGTAGCATTTCTGTAGATATGCCCAGTGTAACTTAAATGCCAAGGAATTAATGTGGATGTAAAAGGAAAAGTAATATGTTGAAGGAATCATGTAAAGTCATGGGGCTATTTAAAACTACTGCATATCCATATACAGATGTTTTACAGATACATACAGGTGACCATTTATGTCAAAAGACCCAGAATGATCTTGTTTGTACTAATACAGATATTATACAGTATAACCTCATAAATCCGGCATGCTCGGGACCGAGTACCTGCTGGAAATTTGAAAATTCTGGATTTTTGCAACTGGAGTGGTGGCTGGTCATGGAGTGGTGATGGGGGAGGGTAGTGGCAGTCAGTCCCAGAGCAGCAGCTGCATGCAGAGTGGCAGCATGGGGTGGTGGATGGTGACAGCAGCTGCTGTGTGCAAGCTTCCTCCTCCGCTGCTCTGGGACTGGCCACTGTTTCCCCCTCTGCTACTCTGGGACCAGCCACCACTACTCTCCGAAGTGCCAGATTTTCGAGAACTCTGGATTTTTGATATCCGGATTTATGAAGTTATATTGTATATCATGATAATTTTTCAGGTCTCAGTACTTTACATTAGACTTTCAATTGGTAGCTGCTTTCTATATAATTTAAAAGAGATAAAGATTTAAAAAAGAGATGTTATGTATTAGATGTTATTGTGTGGTTCACATTTTGATGTTACTATATTTGTCTCAGTGTCTGTGAAAGGTCAGAACTGGAGACAAGCACTCAGAAGAGAATGCAGGCTGCTGTATCCTGTGATTGTATTCAGTCAAGAGAGCAAGCAAAACATATTATTTCTTGTAACCCCTAATCTGTTTCACTTTGTTAGCAGTCTCTGTATCTGATACAGGCCTGGCCCTTCATATTAGTCTACAGATATCATAATTGTGACTGAAGTCTTTCTAGAAGAATACAGTGATTACCCTTTCATTTGATATTCATCTTGATTCCATGCTCTGGACATGCTAATGATAGAAAAGTTCATTCAGAAAAATCTGAACTGTTAGATACTTGTAAAAATGTCTTAATCTAGCCTTATGTTCATAAACATAAAAAATAAAAACAATATTATTAATTACTTGCTAAGTACCCAGAAGGTCCAAATACCAAATGATCTACAATCCTTAATAACATGTATTTTGACTTTAAAAGATTTTAATCTAGTTTAATCTAGATTGTATGACAAAAGCACCAAAGCAAGCCACTTTTTAATCCACCTGTATATAAATAGAGGTCATAGTTTGAAATGTTAGCCTTATATTTTCTTGTGCTACAGAGCTAAGTACCTTTGCTTATGGTTCTGTACATAAAAAACAAATTGCCAGCACACTCTAGTGGTCAAGTTTCAAATCAGAAAGTTCTGGAAACTGAAGAGAGAGACAACCTTGGGTTAAGGAAAACCACCTATGATACCAATATGATGACAATCCCCCCAATTTTTCTTGTTACCTTTTTCGTACTTAGGAAGGCTCATTTTCTTTAGAACTCTTATTAGCCTAAAACAGAGAAATGGTTTCTGTGCTATCTCAGTAGTGTTGTGGCTGTGATGGCCCAGATAATATCTAAGAAACAAGGTGGTGATGTATTTATTTGGTGATATATTTTATTGGACCAACTACATAGGTAGAAGAGATGGTAGATAAGCTTTCAACCTGAAGAAGGGCATTGTCTGCACACACATTTTGCCTAGTAACTATCTCTCCCAGACATATTGGTCCAATAAAAGATATTACCAAATAGATATTGTTTCTGCCTCAGCATAGAAATTGGATTGAAGACCTGTGTATTTAAATCATGCCACTAATATAATATTATTTTATAGATATATCATTATTAGTTTGACAATTTCCTCTTTATCCCCATTTTTCCTTTACCTTCTGTTCACTATTGTTTATAGTGCCGCCTATATGTTGATGCTTATTAATTTAGAAGAGTTACAGTAATAAAGTTTGCTCTATAATTGAAATACGTCTCATTTCTTTCAGATAGTCAAGTCTCACAGCACAATGATTCATTTGAATATAATTTTTTAGAACAGAAGTTAGTTGCTATTAGAAGTTAGATGCTACTACAAACACTCCTTGAACTTAACATGTTACCATCAAGATTGTTAAAAATGTCTATATCCTGATACAGGTGCCCAAAAACCATCCATAAATGCATAACTATCCACATACATGCATTGGCCTAAAACTATAAATATTTTTTCAAAGAGAATGGATATAGCACTAGGTGTTTGTTTTCTTCCCAAAATCAATATAATCTATACGGTAAAATTGCTTTTATGAGGCAAAAGTCTTACAGCAACATATTAGTGGTTTTATCATCATATCAATGTTTATATTTCTATAAATAGAAGTACTAGGAATATTGGACTCATTTGTTTAAAAGGTCTTTATTTACAGCAGAATTAGTTAAGCTCTGGATTTTTCAGTGCATCAAAAATTGCTAGTTTCTTGTTTTCTTTTAATTTCTTTTCAATAAAACAGGATTGCATCTTTAACAAATTAATACAGAATATAACAATTTTGCAATTCTTGACCTCTGAAATTAAGACAGTCATAATCACCGCTTTATAAAGCTATGCACTCTATAGAGATTCTTTGCCTTGTGTGGTATTGCACTGTTTCCTCTTCCCCACATCTGCATACATATTAAACACAAAGAGTTATAATTTAAACATAATGGTCTAACTGAGATCTTAATGGGATGTGATATTTAGAATTGTTTTGCTACAGTTAGAGGTGTGTCCTCTTTAGTTCATGGAAAAGTGTAGTGATACAGTCACCTCAGCAATAGAAATTGTCATCTTAATTCTTCCCTACCCCTAACTAAAATAATGGTTACTATCCTGCTCCTTAAATCAGAAATGGAAAGATGCCAAATGCTTTAAAAGTGTACTGTCAATACATTCATGTGGTTCAGATGCACCCTTTCGAATCTAGTCCTTCTGCCTTCCTTCATCTACTCATAAATGTTGAATGCACTGTTCGTTTGTCCCTTCCAGTCCAATTGCAAAAGGGTTTACACACACACACACACACACACACACACACACACACACACACACACACACTATATATATATATATATGTAGTTAAACTCCTTTACTTGCAGCATTGGCTCCTGCTATACTTTACATAAATAATCAGTAAGCACGAATGGAAGCAATGGATCATAGACACTCTCAGGAACCCATCTTTTCCAAGCACCAATCTTTACTTACTTCTCCCCCCCATTTTTGAGCATCATTTAAGTACTTCTTATTGCTACCTGTTTTTTCTGTGGTTCTCAGTTTGGGGAATATAATTAACATGAATGGTGACTACAGTGGCTCTGGGTTTTCCTGTTATGGAAGTGTCTGCAAACTTTATTTCTATGCATGGACCAATTACTTGTCATTAGAACACAGAGAGTGTTTACTCCTTCATTTTTATAATCAGCTTTGATGCAAAAAAAAGAAGTGGGATAGTACAATTTTTTAGAAAAAAGCCAGCTGCCATGCCTTTCTATTTGAAAAAAAGAAAAAAGGTAATAACAGTTGTACCAAATGTAACATGCTATGAGATTCTTGGGTAAAGGTGCTAAATAAATGAAAAGCATTATTATTTGCTACTTTTATGATTACTGAGGGAGTAAGAAAATATTAGAATAATCTCTAGCTCCCAATGCACATACAAAATTAGTAGGAATGGAGTTGTTTCTGAGGGGGGAAAACAAATATATTTTTTTTTCCCACAGAAATTGCTCTGTTCCCTTTGCAAGCAACCCAAAGTTGCAAAGTATATAAATGAAACACAAGACCAGTTAAATTTAACCTGGCTTGATTGCTTCATGTGTGGCTAAAATCCTTCTGTAATCTTACAACTATATTTTTGGTTTTACTTTCACAGAATTTAAATCTTATTCTTACCTTGCCCTTCAGTTTACAACAACTCTTTGCACCATATATTTTGTCTCCCTATGATAAACAGGTCATCAAAATACCTACCAAGTTAATTCATGCTATTTAAATTTACCCCATCTTGAAAAATTTGAAATTGTTGTGCCATTTTTCTACATACCAGGCACATCAACATAAGCTGTTTACTGCAGAACTGGCTAATTAGCTTCACAGTAAAATGTCAGCTTCTAAATGTGCAGTGCTATTGGGATGGACTAAACTAACTCTGCCATAGGATAGTACTGCCAGACCAGTATGATCCTATGGTGGAGTTATTTACTCTGCCCCAACACACAGATAGATGATGATAGGACTGGTGGAGGAACAAGGGTGCTTAAGTGTGGGCCCGCCTGCTGGCTGGCCCTGCTCTGAAGCATCCTCAGTCCCCAGTCAGCCCCTTGACAGCACATTGAGCTGGGTTGGAGCAGTCCCAGGCTGGCAAACTGACCCCCTAGACCTCCTGCCAGCTGGGGTTGCTCTACCTCAGCTCAACATGCTGTGGTCCTGGGCGCACATCCAAATGCAGCGCTGAGGACAGTAAAGTTTGGTGTGAACTGTGCTGAAGTTTATTCAACCAGATTAATAGCATGTGTATATGTGCCCACAGTATATCAAAGACGCCACATATCCTTGGCTTAATCCCTCATTAATCAAGAATTACATCACTACCCCATTCAATAATCTGTCACTTTTGAGGCATAAATATGCAAAAAATTTACAAAGTGTTCCACATTCATTTCTTCATGTCCAAATGTCATCCTGTAACATACTAGTCTGTGTTTTTTTAACTGTAAAAAATATGCATATATTCTTATTGTATTCTCATATTGTCTCAGTTAGCTGACAGACTGATCCACAGTGGACCTTTTCATCTGAAATCTACACTGATAGATTTTCCCTACTATGTACTCTGAATATGGATTGCATTTATGTAAAATGATGAAAGATGGAATTTAATAAGCTTAATGAGAAGGGAAATGCTGTAGCACTTCTTTCATTTTATTGCAACTCTCTTTTATAAAATTGGGAATGGGTATTGGGGTGCTTTCAACACCTGGTGCTATGTTGTGTGTGTACACAATCTTATACTCCCTGGATTATTCCACAATTGACTCAGATGTTTGAAAAACATGGTTATTTGTTGTTCACCTTTATCAGAGTCACTATGAAAGAGCTGCTTGAAGTACTCTTTATGGTTCCTATAATTACAAGCAATCTTCTGTATAATTATTCTTTCCATAATTGCCATTTTTGTAAATAAAGGATATCTATTTTCATCCTTTGTAAGATTTGTGTGTGATTCTCATGTTTTCCTCCACAGATAACTTTCTAGATTGCTCTCACAGTATTAGTATTTATGTTCTGATATATGTGATATATGTTCTGATTATGTTCTGATATATGTATCACCAAGTCATACAGATACTGTCATTTGTGCTGTTGTGTTGGCATTTCTTTTGGCTTTAGTATATTCCTCAACATGAAACTGATTTCAGTTCTGAAAGATCTGGTCCAAAGTCTGAAACATGCAATACTTTCTGTGTATTTATCTTCAGTAGCTTTCCTACAGTCTTCGTCAACGCATGCCATGCTTTTTGGTTTTGGTGCTATTGCTTTACTCTCTTTTGTGGCTCCCTTCTTTGGTCTTCCCCTTAGTAACAGCACCTTCTGTATCTTTCACAAAACGATATTTGAAAGCCGCAAACCTGTAAGAATTTCCATCTGCTATTACTGTATATTTATTTTGTCTTTCGAAAAGACTGGGTATTATGTGGCAAGTTTCTCTCTCATTATTGTCATTATAAGACAGAAGTAAGTCTCAAAGCAAATTAAGTTACATGTTACACTTAGACCATACCCAATCTGTGGAATGTTAAGCAGTGTTAAAGTTGGAGTGTGCTGCGAGCAGTTGCACGCTAAGGGTTAATAACATTTCTTATTAAAGTCTGAGCAACTTGTGAAATTCTGAACGCTCTCTGTTCTCCAACCAGTTCTGGGAACCTCCAACTAGTTCCAGAAACCTTTCTACATTCTATTTTTAGGAGAGCTTAGGAGTGTTCAAAACCAAGAAATCTGCACAGCTCTGAGTTGCCATTAGAGAGCAGGTGAACAGTGATGTAGCTAGAAGACAGGATACCTAGGCCCTGTTCCTGCTCTCAGGGATGGGGATGGTGCATCCTGGGATACTGAAGGACTGCAAATTGCTCATTGTATCTCATCTGAACAGGCTGAAGTTACCCTAACATGAGCTACGTAGCATGGCTCGGAGTTAACCCTCACTTGTAGGGGCATAAGTTTGAGACACTCAGAGGGCCCTTAGCACAAGTTAACAAGCATTAACATGCAGACTCTCACATTTTAAGTGCCTTTAGTATGGTCTAAGTGCAATGTGCAACTTTATCCTCATCATTGTCATTATGTATAGCATGAAGGGTTTCTTTCCCTGTGTCCGATAGCTGCATTTGTTTTTTTCTTACTTTACCTCTGGAGTCAGTGGGCACATCTACATGAGATGTTTATTGTAGAGCTGATGACTTAGCTTCAAAGTAAAATGTTAGCATCTATACATGTGGTGATCTTAGGCCAAAGAAAACAAATTAACTCCAGAATAGGATAGTACTGCCAGACACATGTACTATCCTGTAGCAAAGTTTTTCACTCTACATGCTCAAGAGGTCACAGACAGAGGGCCACACACACTGCTAGAGACAAAAGCAATAACCCCCATGGTCCGTACCAATATGACCATGGAGTAAAATTCCATCCTGACCCCAAATATAGTGATCAGATTGATCCTGACTGGAGGGGCAAGACCCTCTAACCGGGGACCTCTGGTTTTGGTCCCAGCAGCATCTTTTGGCACACCTCAAAGTCCCCAGCCTTGGCTGTAGCCAACAGCCAATCACAGAAAGCAGATTTGTTCATTGATGTATTCAAAGCAAAAGACTGTTAATAACAAGTGTCATTTACTATAAAGCCTGTGTCCCATTTTATGTTTTGTGGTCTTCTCGCCTTAACAGAAGGGCAAGGATTTGCTAATTTTTATAGATATGTTTCCTGGTCACCCTTTTCCTGTACCACCATCTTGTGCTTGCCCTATTTGTGGTAATCATGCTCCACTATATTTTGGATGTATTTTGGCATATATGAAAACAAAATGTTCCATGTTCACAGTTATTAGTTCTTTCTCCATAATGAAAATCATTTATTAGTATCATTATCATTTGTGTTTTTACAAGGCTTGAGAATGTTTTAACCAGTATGACTTTTATTAAATAAGGTTGTTAGCTTCCTGTTCGCCCCCTGGCTTGGAGGATCAAGGAATTGCTTCTGTGTCTGGTCTCTATCATCTTTACTTATTTGGGTTCAGAGACCCTACTAGTAACAAAGGCTACTACTGGTCATGGAGAAACACAAACTCTGGCCACGTGTAGTACTGTATTATGTTTTGAATTGTCAGCCTCCCAATAGTATCTAGGAGCATGCAAGCATTCATTCAGTTTGTCCCAGAGGAAACATGCTCCCTCTGGGAGAAAAATATTCTAGGTTGACACCTGGAAGATCTCCCCAGTGAGAGAGTTTCTTTCACATGAATGAATGCCTGTACACTTCTATTTGACTCTTGTGTGACTGGGAAGATCTAAGCAGCAACAGCTCCTGTGCCCTCTTCCGACTGGGAGACTTTGGTCTGGAGAAGATAGAAGAGCATTTCCCTGCAGCTTGACTCCTCTTAATCATGGAAGAGCAGAGATGCCCCTGCCCCTGCTCCTCAAGCCTTCCAAAGACTGGGGACACCCCAGTATGGAGAAGGTATGAGGGCATTGCTTGCTGCTCCACTCCCCTCCTGGTCTGAGAGAAGAGTGGAGCAGCAGGACAATGCTCCCTGAACTTCTCCAAAACTGGGAATAGAGCCCCACTGCTCCATTCCCCTTCCAATCTGGTCTATGGGAAGAAAGTGGAGAAATGGGGAAAGACTTTCCTCTCATTTCCCACATGAGGGAATGGGAGGAATGGAATAGCCATTGTTCCCCCAAACCTTCTCTAAACTGGGGACTCCTTGGTCTAGGTAAGGTGGAGAGACCAGGGGAGAGGGCACATCTAGATGATGAATGCCAACACTGCTCCATTGCCCAGAAAGATTTCCTAGAGTAGTGGAAATTTCCCACTTCTAGAAATTAATGTCTTTTCAAAGCCTCCATCATCACTTCACGACTATGCTGTTATATTTGTCCAAGGGCATTTTGAAATAAAATGACTACAACCAAAAGTATGGAAAAGAGTGCTGTCAGGTTGGAAAGCACATAATATATTGTGAACATAAAGTAAAACTATGCATGCATTGCCATTAATAGGTTCAACTAAAAGTAACTTTAGATTCTCATGTGCACATTCATCACATTCACATATCTCACATATGCCACTTGAAGAAGGGCAAAGGGAGACTACAGTGGGGAAAACAAATACCCAGAGAAAAACACAATTCATCTTGCTGTAAAATACAGATTATATTAAGTACCACATTCAACCACAGGCTAATTTTCTTTGGTATTATGCAACTGAAGATGAATGTGTATAATTCTAAAGGCTTGTTCAGAATACCAAACTACTCTTGTTTGCATTAAGGCCTTATTGAAGTCACAGAGGGTTTATTCTTGCCATAAAAACACTTAGTTTACTTTTTAGATGAAAAATTCTCACAGGGCATGTCTATGTGAGACACTTACTACAGAGTTGACTAATTAGCTCTGCAGTAAAATGTCACTGTCTACACATGTGGTGCTATTAGGTCACAGCAAACTAATAAACTTCACCATAGGACAATACTGTCAGACACAAATACTATCCTATGACAGAGTTATTTACTCAGGCACAGCACACATGTAGATGCTGATGGGGCTGGCTGGATCATGAGGGTGCTTCAGTGTAGGGGCTGCTTGTCAGCTAGCCCCTCACTATAGCACCCTCATGCTCCAGCCAGCTCTTCTGCAACATGTTGAGAGCATCGGAGAAACCCTGGGCTGGCAGGCTGATCCTTGGGGCCTCCAGCCAGCTGGGACTGCTCTCCCCCAGCTCAATATTCTGTAGTTCTGGGCCCATGTGCAAACATGATGCCTAGAAGTAATAAACTCCTATGAAAACTGGGCCAGAGCTTATTCAGCAGCATGAATTGTAGGTGTTGACATGCCCACACTGATTTAAACATAGATAAAACACCAATAAGTGTATGGCCACTGAATATCATAGTAATCTTTGCCATAACAGCAAAAGTGTCACATTCATTAGTCTTAGTAAAGAGAAAACATACACATAGCCTTATAAAGATATCCCTAGTATACCATGTGTTAGTTTCTATGAAATAAAAGACAGCGTATGACATAGCCAAGGTACATTATGCAATGCATACATTTTTCAAATAGTATATTTGCAAATAGTAAGTATGGTGAGGACTGCAAACAAAGATGGCATTGCCAGTTTCTATGGTTGGCAACACTATAAATAACTATAACAAAATATGTAATGTACAATGTGATGTTTGATATTCTTGCAGGAGGATTTTCTTTTGCATAAGATATATTTATAATATGCAACTCCTAGCAACTTATATCTTGCACCAAATCCATCTGAATAATATAAGAAGCAGTCAATGACTGCAGAAAACAACAAAACCAAATATGAATAAAAGTAATTTAAAATCTAAAAAAGTTCAGTTAACCTATGCGTCATTTTCCAAGAATCCCAGTCTTTTGTCATTCAAGATAGAGAAAAACCTGTGGAATTTCCATACTAATTTTCATACTACAAACATTCAAGTATTTCACATATGGCTCATATATTCATCACTGTTAAATGCTTATAGATGCTAAACAACAACAAAAATATCTCTTCCAGATTTGCTAGTCACTTACAAGTATCTTAACATATCCAGCCATTCTTTCCTTCCTTTACCTATTCTCTTCCATATGAGTCTTTTGATATTTGTATTTAAAATATGTTGTACTTTTAGTCATTAACATTCAGGTCTGGCTAGTAATTAATATATAGTTTGCCCAACCCTATAAAATGTATATTGGGACCTGAAGCCCAATAGATCAAAGAAACAACCCAAGCCCTAAGAGAGTTGGGGTAGCTCTAATAAGGGCTTATGTATCTTAAGCAAGAAATGGGCAGAGCTAATTGTGCCTAAGGCCAAAATTGCAATCCAAAAATCTCAACTCTATTTGTGCCTTAACCTGGAAGAACCCTGTTTGATAATGATGTTCTTTAGGCCCTAGAGTCCTGCTTCTGTGCATGTTCAGAACATCCCTGTTCTGAGTTATTCCTCTTTAAGGATTAAAAAACTAGGCATTCCTCCAAGCCCCCGAGGGGTCTTTACTGAAAGGCTTGCATCCACTTTTTATGTTACAGCATTATGATTACAGTAGTTTCCTAAAAAGTAGGAGACTTGGGTTAACACCCAAGCAGGGAGAAGCAGGGCCTGTGGGGGCCCTTTAAGAGTAGAGTCTTTTTGGCTCTAGGGTGGGTGGGCAGTGGGGTACACAGACAAAAACAATACAGGAAGAGGAGACAGGGTTTCAGCAGTCCCAAACAGCCCTGCTTATGGGTACCTTGAAACCAAGCAGGGCTGAATGGACCAATGAAAAGACAATGGGCTTATGCTGTGTGATAGGCCAAACTGGTCAGAGGGGGAGGGACTTATCATATAAGAAACTTGCCATCAGGCCAGCAGGCTTCATGTGGAACTGACTGGGTAGGATGTGGACCACTCAGGAACACTGCTGTGGAGCTTGGAGTGGTGGTAAAGGGATCCCAGTCATGAAGGTGGAGAATCTTCCTTTCTGTTTTAAGTTTGTCAAGGATGGGGATGACTTTGAGTTTGACTTATTCTTTGTTTTGTGTGTGCCCAGATGGATGGTGTCCTTTGTTTGCTGTGGTGGAGACAGTAAATAATGAAGGACTAGGTAGTGGTTGTAGGATTGGTTAGGAGGCCACATTGAGGCACCAGAGAGGCACTCCAGGTTTGGCCCTGCCAGGAGCAAGGCACTATAGGCAGAGAGAGAGAAAGAGAAAGAGAGAGGGAAAGAGGGAGACTGGGGCATCCATGTCAGGTGACCACCTCAGGTGAGGAGGTCAGGGCCTGAGCCCCAAGAGACATAAAGGCAGAGGCCAAGAAGCTGGGCCAAAGCAAGTGTGCCCAGGCTAGAGGCCAACTGCCAGAATAACCTGTGGGCCAAAGCCAAGAAAGCTGGAACCTGTACAGGAGCATATGGGATAACTGAGTGACACCTGCAAGGCATGGGTGTGGCTGTAGAGGAATATAGAGGCCACAATTAGAGCCCACAAGGCTTGATGACAGCCCTTAAAGTCATGAATTGTGACAGCCAAATCTGAGTTGTGTTTGAAAGGCATGGGTAGTTCTGACTCAGCATTCAAGCTACCCACGGAAAACAGAAAATGTGCTATTGGTGGACAGAGGGGCCTAGGGATCAGACTGAGTCTCCTAGGCACCAAGGAGGAAATAGTAAATTGCCCAAACTGTAACTAGCTGAAATGAAAATCCTTAAACTGGAAAGACATGCCTCCTTGTTAAAATATTTACAAATAATATATATTTTTAAATCCTTTAAAGTATCATATTATTAAGAGAATCAAGAATGGAACTTTATGCTGAGATTTATCATTTGAAAAATATTTTCTCTTCTTACTTTCCTGAGGACCACATGCAGCATTCTTCTGCTGGAGCTAATGACATGAACACATAGTTATCATTGTCTATGTGTATTGTAGTAGTACTTAGAAGCCCCAGTCATGGTTCAGCATCCCATTTTTTAGGCACTGTACATCCACAGAATAGAAAGTCCCCAAAAGTTCATACTTTAAGGCTTTTATGCTTGATCCTGCCTTCTTCTATATCTGAAGCTCTTACTGGGTGCATCTACATTTGCAATTAGGGCAATCTGATAAACTTTGGTGCAGTTTGTACTGGAGTCAGCTGCTCCTGGGTGCAGCGTTTACATGTGCATCCAGGCCTGCAGCACATCAAGCTGGGTAGAGCAGCCCCGGGCTGGCAGGAGTGTGGGAGATCAGCCCCAGGCTTTGGGTGGTAGCGTTGGGCAGTAGAGGGGCTGACTGGGGCACCAAGGTGCTACAGCACAGGGCTAGCCAGCAAGCAGCCCCTGAACTGTCCCAACTTTGTGCCCTAGCCAGCCTTTTACAGTCTACTGTCCCTGACAGAACTTAATTAAGTTAATTAATTTACTGCACCCTAATATAGGTGCATGTGTAGACAATTATGTGCTGCTGCTAGTTATTCCTGGGGAATGCTCCTACATGTGCACTCTGACAAGCAGCAAATTATCCTGGGTGGGGTAGAGGTAGTTGGCATGGCTGGGCTAGCCCCAAAAGCCTTTTTTAGGGTTTCGGGGCCTCTTAGGGCTCCAGTGATGGCAGTCGAGGTTTGTGGATTCTGGCCAGAAGCTGGAGTGTAGCTCTGGCTAGCCAGGCTCTGGTTTTGAGTGGTGCATGCTGGAACCACATGTGCCATCCCCCTTTTTTTTCTTGCCTTATTTTTTTAATATATATATACCAGCAGTTCCCCATGTCTAATTTTGCCTCTGCACTGTGCAGTGCAGAGAACCTATTCATATGCCCTGTGTGCATTTTGTAGTGGCTCAAAAGCCTTAGAGACATCACAAAGCATACATTCCCACTTGTGGGGATGCAGCCGCTGGGCACATCTATATGAGATGCCCACTGTGCAGTTGTTACTGTGCAGTCATTTTGTACTTGCATAACCAAGGACTAAATGACTGCGTAGTAACTGGCATTACTGTGCAGTCATGTGCTGGCATGGTTGCCTAGTGACACTTACTGCACAGTAGCTCATTACTACTGTGCAGTAGCATTGCATCATGGTCCATAAACTCTTCTGTAAACTAAATCACAAAAAGTAAGCTTATAAGAAGTGGAAACTTGGACAAACAACTAGAGAGGAGTATAAGAGTATGGCTCAGGAATTCAGGGATGAAGTCAGGAAGGCCAAAGTACAACTGGAGTTGCAGCTAGCAAGGGATGTGAAGAGTAACAAGAATGGTTAGTATACGTATGTCAGTAACAAGAGGAAGATCAAAGAAAGTGTGGGTCCCTTACTGAATGGGGGAGGCAACCTAGTGACAGAGGATGCAGAAAAGGCTGAACTACTCAATGCCTTTTTACTTCAGTCTTCACAGGCAAGGTCAGCTCCCAGACTACTGCACCTGGCTGCACAGTTTCTGGAGAAGGTGAACAGCCAACAGTGGTAAAAGAACAGGTTTGGGACTATTTAGGAACACTGGACATATACAAGTCCATGGGACTGGATGGGATGCACCTGTGGGTGCTGAGTAAGTGATTGCAGAGCTACTGGCTATCATCTCTGAAAACTCATGGTGATCATGAGAGGTCCTGGATGATTGCACAAGGGCAAACATAGTGCCCATATTTAAGAAAGGGAAGAAGGAGGAACCAGGGAACTACAGACCAGTCAGCCTCACCTCCAGTCCCTGGAAAAATCATGGAGCAGGAATTAATTTCTAAGCACGTGAAGGAAAAGAAGGTGATTATAAATAGCAGGCATGGATTCACCAAAGGCAAGTCATGCCTGGCCAACCTGATTGCCTTCTATGATGAGATGACTGGTTCTGTGGATGTGGCATACTTTGATTTTAGCAAGGCTTTTGATATGGTCTCCTACAAAATTATTCAGGCAAGGTAAGGACGTGCTGGCTAGATGAATGGACTGTAAGGTGCATAGAAAGCTGGCTAAAGTGTTGGGCTCAGAGGGTCAATGGCTCGATAGAGCATCAATGGCTCAAAGTCTAGCTGGCAGCCAGTATCAAGTGGAGTACCCCAGGGGTTCTTCCTGGGGCTGATTTTGTTCAGTATCTTCATCAACAATTTGGAAGATAGCATAGAGTGCACCCTCGGCAAGTTTGCAGATGACCCCAAGTAGATATGCTGGAGGGTAGGGTTAGGATTGAGAGTAACATGGACAAATTAGAGGGCCTAAAGATATCTCATGAGGTTCAATAAGGACAAGTGCAAAATCCTGCACTTAGGACAGAACAAACCCATGCACTGGTACAGGCTGGGGACTGAATGTCTGGGCAGCAGCTCTGCACAAAAGGACCAAGGGGTTACAGTGGATAATAAGTTTGTGACCGCCGGCTCTCGAACACCCAGTCATGTGCAGCCTTGGTTCGAGCAATGAGTGGTGTACACCTTGCAGACTTGCCGAGTAGATGTTCACTCTTTGAGTAGTCTTCCCCTATCTCGCCTGCCATGACTTTGAATGTTTCCCAGTGGGTGGTTGACTACCCAGGGTCCTTCTGCAGCATGCAGTCTGTCCAATGGTCACTTGCGGGGCTCTGCCACCCCTACACCCCAACGTTACACAACCTCGATGGATCGCTCAGTCTTCTTGGCCATGCTTGCCTTCTCATATAGCTGTGGGGCCTCTCAAGTCCCTTCCCATCCTGAATATCAGCTCTAGAGGTGGATTTTCTTACCCTGTCTCGGGTCATCTGTGTTTGGAGGTCCCAATCGTAGCACCTGTACTTGCGCTAAAGTGGACTCCTGCCCTATGGACCAAATCCCAATGCAAAGCTGTATGGGCCCTGCACCAATTATTCTCTTTGTATAGGCCCGTCCTATCTCTCAACCCCTTCACACAGGGAAACACAAAGAAAAACACAAAAGAAAAACACAAAACAACACATTTACTGTATCACTGGAAATCTGGGTAGCCCCCTTCCCTGGTCCCTTACATCAGGGTACTGAGTGCCTAGTTCCCTATGGTCTAGCTAGGGGATGACCCCTGCTTGGGGCCGTGTACCTGTGGCCTCCTGCTCGGGTCATCCTTTCCCCCTTTTCCGCTCCTTCCATGAGCTCGGTGCTGCCCCACTTCTCTCCCTTCTGGAGCATCAAAATCCGGATGCTTCGTGGTTCCTCTGAGTATGGCTGGCTACTTTCTGTTTTCAGGGTAGGTGCCCTGCTTCTCCATAGCCCTTCCTGCTGCTTCTGCCGGGACTCTCCCAATGGGGAAAACTCCTCCTCCTCCCGACTATTCCCAATACTCCCACCAGTTATGGTGTGGGTCTTTGTGTGCCCTTCTCTGCTTCCCTTGTTGCTGCTGCCTTTGCTGATTGCAGGGGCTGCTTCTGGCTCGTCTTCAGCACTGACGATCCATTCCCTGCCACCGCTGCCAAGACCAACGTCAGGAGCCTCCTCTGGCTCCTCATCCAGTCCTCCTTCCTCCCTGAGGGATTCCTGGAGTGGGTCCCGTGGCCATCCACTCCTTAGGTCCATTCTCCCTCTCCCCTTTCCTCTGCCATCAGCCATTTTTATCCCAGCCGGTTGGTGATTGCTGGTGACATCATCGGCCAGCCTCAGCTGGATAAAGACGCGGTTAACGAGCTGCGCGGGCTTCTCTCCTCGTTTCTGTTGTGCCACGGCTCCTGCTGTGGGTGAATGGTTTTTTCTTGTTTTAACTTTTACGTTTGTTTCCTCTCCCTCCTGTTTATTCTGCTCCCCGTAACTTTCCTTTTTTATTCGGGGTCCTTCCCCCCATTCTCCCCCGGGACAAAGCTGAATATAAGCCAGCAGTGTGCCCTTGTTCCCAAGAAGGCTAACATCATATTGGGCTGCACTGGTAGGAGTGTTGCCATCAGGGCAAGGGAAGTGATTATTATCCTCTATTCAGCACTGGTGAGGCCACATCTGGAGTACTGTGTTCAGTTTTGAACCCTCTACTTCAGAAAGGATGTGGACAAATTGGAGAGAGTCCAGCAGAGGCCAACAAAAATGGTGAGGGGGCTGGGGTACATGACTTCTGATGAGAGGCTGAGGGAACAGAGCTTATATAGTCTAGAGAAGAGAAGACTGAGAGGGGATTTAATAGCAGCTTTCAACTACAGAGTGGGGTTTGAAAGAGATTAGATTAGACTCTTTTTAGTGATGGCAGATGGCAGAACAAGGAGCAATGGTCTCAAGTTGCAGCAAGGGATTTTTAGCTTAGATATTAGGAAGAATTTTCTCACTAGGAGGCTAGTAAAACACTTGAATGGGTTAACCAGGGAGGTTATGGAATCTCCATTCTTGGTAGTTGTTTAGACCCAGGTAGACAAAGCCTTGGCTGGGATGATCTAGTTGGGGATGGTCCTGCTGTGAGCAGGGGGTTGGACTAGATGACCTCCTGAGGTCCCTTCCAACCCTCATTTTCTATGATTCTATGATTCTAAGCATCTCATGTAGATGTGGCCACTGAGTCCGACAGTCATGACTTTTTCAATTTTATTCTTCAGCATGAAAACTGAATTTAAATCCAGAGAGGTGCATAGTAAAGCTTTTCTGTCTACCTTTATTAAAGCCATGTACATTTTGACTGACTGGCTTTTATACTAGTCACAGGGGGAAAAAACAGAAAAATGGATTTACTACATCTACATACCATATATAGAGAAAAGGAATATTTGAGTAATGTGCATTCACAGCTGCTTAATCTTATACTGAATGGTTACTGATGTGTCCCCAAAGAGTCCTGAGTGTGGTCTGATTTACAATGTTCTTTGAAGCTGCTACAAGCTTCAAGCTTGTCTTGAACTAATTATCAAGTAACAACACACTAACAAACCTGACAACTTGCACTATTTCTTACTAAAGCAAGTTTCACTTTTTTTCTTTTGCTTTTTGATGGAGAAAGTAATCCTGACCTTAGAGCATATGAATAAATCTCATGTTCGACAGCTTGCTGAAACAGCTTTATGGAAAAGAATGTAGCTATTTATCATCTTCATAGTTGATAATATCTCCAGTGAAATTATATCAATTAAAGATGGGTAAATAAAACAAAGTAGTGAAAAGGACTTTGGAAAATTAAGACACTAAAAAGTGTGGAGGAAGAGCAAAATGCTCCGAAAAGGCACAGAAATTTCATTTGTCTTAATGCAAACGTGAATTGTACACAATAGCAAGATTAAAAGAAATGTGTAATATTCTTCTTAATATCCCAAATCAGTAAGAGACAGTTGCTGATGTCCTGTGGGCATACCTTAATTTGAGAGCAATCCCATTGATTTCAATGAGGCTGATGCATGGGATAAGGAAATACATACAGAAGCCACTGGAATAATGTTGATAGAGACCCCAGATCATAAGTGTTGTAGGACTGTGCCCCAGGGGTGGTCATGATTCACCCTTGTGGCTGTATGGCTCCTGCCTGGCTTGAGTGCAAAGGTAGCTCTCCCTTGATTACTTGCCCGCCATGCCTTGTTCTGAAAATCACCAGGCCTCTAGAAGCACGCTTTAAAATCTATCTATGAGAGATATGGAGGGAGGGACAGAACGGGCAGAAAGAGCATCTTTAAGAATTTAAATTATCCTAGAAAAATAGGATGACATTTTAGGTGGGCTAAGCAACTCCAATATACATGTGTTTCCAAATCCAAGACTGTTATATACAGAGAGGATAGCAGAGCCCAATAGCAGATACAGGGGGACTGTTTACAGCCTGATGCCTGCTTCTCTGTTAGGGAATGGATGTCACCTCACCTGAGTTCTCTGCATATAAACAGGTCACTTTTACCCCAAGTAAAATCAATTCCAAAGAATTAGGTTTTAAAATAATATAGCTGAAAATCAGTCCATTTTGTGGAGCCTGATCCTGTTAACATTAAGATTAACATCACTACTTGAAAGAAACCTTCAGAACTCAAAAAATAGTGCATTGTTATCTGCTAAGTCTAAGTTCAGGATTCTGTGCTTGCACCAGATTATGGCCCTTTATCCTACCCCACAGCAGACAGCACTGATTCAAAGGGTTCTTGCGAAGCCACTAAATGTTTCAGAGAAACAAAGAAACTAACTTTAAGCATGTAAATAAAGAAGAACTGTTATTCAGGCATTTATAAATGTATTTGTAAATGTTAAAGTTGCACAAACTTTAGCTGGCAAAAACCAGATTAATATTTTTATGTATTAATACATAATCATTGAAGTTCACCTTTAGGAAGCAAAATTAGCTCTACCTGATGGTTTGTATGGTAATGTTATAATACTCTATTATATGGCAGACCACAGATCAAGTCTAGCCTCATAAATCTCTTACTTCATGACTACAGAAGCTGTCAAACCAGATGTTGCTTTCAGTCTCCAGGGGTTGGTACAAAACAATCTTCATTGCTTTTGAGCACTCTGTAGCAGATGACCACAGAACTGTTTTATAGTCTCAGAAGAGACTACTAAGGCTGCAGGAATAATACTGCACTAGATGCCCTGTGCAGCGTTGCTTGCATGAAAAAATTCAATGAGCCAAGTTTTGCTTGAGATCACATTTGATTGCACTTCAACAGCTTCACAACACTTCCGTATACACAACATTCCTGGTTTGGTTACTCAAGTCAGCAGTCACTACAAATCAGATGTTTTGTGGGTGGGAGATTCTGGAAGCAGTCACATATAGTTGTCCATGGGTGAAGACAGGATCCCAAAGGAACACTCCTACTCTTTTTAATGTTTGCCCCTGGGCTTCATTGGTGGTTATGCTGAATGCCACCTGAACAGGGAACTGTTGACGTGTCCATGTGAATGGAAATGTGTCGTCAGACGGCTCCAGTGCTATCCAAGGAATTGGCACTGTTCTTTCTGATCCAACAATTTTTGCCTCAAGTAGTCTGCTGTTGATGACAGATTGCACCAATAGCTGTGTTCCATTGCACAGACCATCTTTAGGGGCAAGGTTTTGCAGAAGCATGATGACCATCCCAGGCTTAAGGTGGAGCTGATGTGGAGGCAAACCTGACACCTCCATGGAATTCAGGTAGTCAATTGGCACAGCCATAACACTTCTATCCTCTGAAAGAGCATCTGCACTTGTACAAATCCATTTTGGCCTGGAAATTTTGCCACAATAACATTGTTGATCTCTTGTACAACAGAGTAATGTGGCACCAAAATAGCTAATTCAGATGTCCATCCTGGATTTTGATAATTATCCAATAGATTTGGATATGCCCATTCTATCATTGCTGAGAGATCCAGAGGCATGCAGAGCTCAGGAGGCAGGGTAATGGTTTCATCAATATTTGTAACTTGGCCATTTTCCAGATCCAAAAGCCATTGAGCATATTTTGCACTTTGTGCATCAAAACCTCCCTTATGTATTTGCATGTTCTCACGAAGTTGGAAAATCTGGAAGTGGTTCCACAACTCAGATCACTTCAAGCATGCCTCTACTATTTGTGGCCATGAGGCATTTTTCACAATGGGCAGGATTTGCCGAAAATCACCCCCAAGCACTATCACCTTGCCACCAAAAGGTAAATTGCTCTGCAGTAAATCTCGCAGTGTCCATTCTACATCCTCCAGCATGTACAGATGAGCCACTGGTGCTTCATCCCAGATTATGATAGCTGCTTCTCTAATCAGCTCAGCAAGGTCAGACTGTGCTGCAGCTGGTGGTTTTCAACACATTCAGAGGTACCTTGAAACTTGAGTGCACAGTCCTGCCTCCTGTAAGCATGGTAGCAGCAATTCCACTGGATGCCACATTCAATGCAAAGTTCCCTTCCCCATGCACTGCTGAAAGAATTGTATTGAAGCAGAATGTTTTTCCTGTACCACCAGGTGCATCAACAAATACACAAAGTAGCTCTTGATTCTCCACTGCTTTCAAGGTTGCATCCAGCATTTGTTGCTGAGCTGGAAGCATGCATGACAGTGAATCTTGAGCAATTTGGCATTGTTCCTGCCAGTTATAGTACAGCTCTTCTGCTAATGCATTTGACAGCCGTCGAGTGAGGATGTCTTCTAAGAATGAGCAAGGCATGAGAATACGTATGCCCCATGCAGCATTGCCCCATACAGCATCTTCCCAGAGCAAGGCATGAGATGAATATATGTGTCTCTCACCCAACTCCCTCTCTGAACAATTTCATCTATCACAATGAGGCTTCATACTTACTAATGGAGACGGCACATGGTATGCGTAATAGTATAGATTAGATCATAGAATCATAGAAAATTAAGGTTGAAAGGGACCTCAGGTGCTCAACTAGTCTAATTCCCTGCTCAAAGCAGGACGAGCCCCAGCTATATCATCCCAGGAAAGGCTTTGTCTAGTTGGGTCTTAAAAACCTCCAAGGATGGAGTTTCTACAACTCTGAGTAACCCATTTCAGTACTTTGCTACCTTCCTAGTGACAAAGTTCTTCTTAATACCTAAACTAAACTTCCCTTGCTTCAACTTGAGACCATTGCTTCTTGTTCTGTTATCTGCCACCACTGAGAACAGTTTAGCTCTATCCTCTTTGTACACACTCTTCAGGTAGTTAAAAGTTGTAAATCCCCTCTGTCTTCTATACTCCAGTCTTCACTCCCCTCAGCCTCTCCTCAGAAGTCAGGTACCCCAGCCTCTTAACCATTTTTATCACTTTCTACTGGACTCCATCTAATTTGTCTACATCCTTTCTGTAGTGGGGGGCCCAAAACTGAACATATTACCCCAGTGTGGAATAGAGGAGAAGAATAACTTCCCTTTATCTGCTGGCAGCACCCCTACTTATGCAGCCCAGTGTGCTGTTAGACTACTTCACAACAAGGGCATGCTGTTGGCTCATATTCAGCTTATTGTCCATCATAACCCCCAGGTCTTTTTCTGTAGAGCTGCTGCTTAGCCAGTCAGTCCCTACCCTGTACCAGTGCATGGGACTGTTCTATCCTATGTGCAGAATTTTGCATTTGTCCTTATTGGACCCCATGAGATTCATTTTACTTCAGTCCTCCAATTTCTCTAGGTCTCTGAATCTTCCTTCTAACCTCCAGTGTACTTATCGCAGCTTGCTGTCATCTGCAAACTTGATGAGGGTACACTCCATCCCATCTTCCAGGTTGTTTACAAAGATATTGTACAAAACTGGCCCCAAGACCAATCACTGGGACACTCTCCTTGATACCAGCTGCCAACCAGATACTGAGCTATTAATTACCCTCTGAACCCAGTGATCCAGCCAGTTTTCTATCCACCTTAGAGTCCATTTATCCAACCCATTCTTCTTTAGCTAAATTCTGGCTTCAGTAGGACTTTTGGTGTAAATACTTTGAATAAAGGCTCTTCAACATGACCCACAGTGATTAAGGAATTGCTGAAGCTAATAGTTTGTGAACATCTCATAAATTCTTATGTTTATCAGTACCAAATGTATTTAGAGAAAATCATGACCTGAATCACAGATCAGAATGTTAGGATCAAAAAGAGCTGTTGAATTCATAATGAAAAATGGGCAAGATTCTGCTAATGTTACTCAGTTCATCAGTGCCTTTCTCCCTGATAAAGCTATAACTATGTGTCAGAGGAGAAATTTACCCCTTTAAAAACAAACAAAAAATCTTACCCATAACCTCCACCATTACCTGCTGTTGCTTGTGGGTAGGCATTTGTGCCACTGGGTCCATCAGGAATTTACTTCCTGTATGGTGGTAGAGAAGTGAAATAGTTTACATACTGTGAAGAAACAATTAAACTACCTGGGAGTTTTATGATTTATAGCAATATAATAATTTAGAGGAGGACAGAAGCTTTTGAGTGAACTGCATTTACTGTACGGTTAAGCAATTTGAAATGGCTGATATCATGGTGAAGGGTACCTTGGTTAAAAATTAGCTGTTGCAGGCTTCCCCAGTTACAAGACTGCATTGCCTATAAAGGTGGTCAAGCATTGGAATAGACTGCTTAGAAAGGGCATAGAATCTCCATTCCTGGAAATTTTCAAGGGCAGGTTAGACAGCAACTTGGCTGGGACGGTTTATAGATTCATAGATTATAGAGTTGGAAGGGACCCAATGGATCATCGTGTCCGACTCCCTGCCCCTGGAAGGAAAGAGGACTGAGGTCAGACTGACTGTCAAGCCTCTTCTTGAAGACCTCCAAGTTAACTAATTGTATCACCTCTCTTGGAAGCCCATTCCAGATTCTGGCCACCCTTACTGTAAAAAAATTCTTCCTAATGTCTAACCTAAATCTACTCTCCACTAGTGTGCACCCATTATTCCTAGTACCCTGGGGTGCTCTGGTAAACAGTGCATCACCAATTCCCTGCTGTCCTCCCCTGATAAACTTATAGGAGGCTACAAGGTCACCCCTCAGCCCTCTTTTGTAAAGGCTGAAGAGATTCAGATCTCTCAACCTCCCCTTGTAGGGTCTTTCACGGAGGTCACAAATCATGCGAGTGGCCCTCCTCTGAACCCTTTCCAGATTCTCCATGTCTCTCTTGAAATGCGGCACCCAAAACTGGACACAGTACTCCAACTGCAGCCTGACCAATGCTGCGTAGAGGGGGAGTATCACCTCCCTCAATCTGTTGGTCATGCATCTGCTAATACACGACAAAGTGTGATTGGCTTTCTTGATGGCCTTGTTACACTGCTGGCTCATGTTCATCTTGGAGTGAATTATGACTCCAAAATCTTCCTCAGTCTCTGAGCTGCTGAGGAGGTCATCCCCCAACCTGTAGGTGTGCTGGGGATTCCTCCTTCCCAGGTGGAGTACCTTACATTTATCTTTGTTAAAATGCATCCTATTTCATTCCTCCCATTGATCCAACCTGTCCAGGACAGCCTGTATCTGCTCCCTGCCCTCTGGTGTTTTAACTTTGCCCCATAACTTGGTATCATCTGCAAACTTGGAGAGGGTGCTTTCCACACCCTCATCCAAATCACTGATGAAGATATTAAATAACATTTGTCCAAGGGCCAAACCCTGCGGGACCCCACTGCCCACCTCCTTCCAAGCCGAGAACCATCTGTCCATCACCACTAGTTTAATCATCAATGATCCTGCTTTGAGCAGGGGACTGGATTAGATGTTCTTGTGAGGTCCCTTTCAGCCTGCTTTCTATTGTCCTATGATTCTATCTATTTTCAGGAATGAATTTGAGACAAGACTATGAAAAATCAATGTTACCTGTTTTATCCTCTTTGTAGCTTAAGAAGACTAAGTCTTTGTATAACTTTGGGGGCATTTACACATGTGCTTTAATGCATAGTAGTCTATTTTATTGCTCATTAAAACATCATATAAAAATATGCTAACATGCTAATGCACAGTAAAAATATACTACTGCTCATTGTCACTAACAAGCATGTGCTTTTGCTACTGTACAGTAGGGCAGCCTAATGTGCATTTATTTAGTTTCTCACATTAGAGGGCAGTTATACTCATACATTTGTCTACTCTGAAGTGCTGGAGATCTGGCATGTTGAAGCAGAATCAATCAAGTCTGACGTGCGTGGCGCTGCATCTCGTGCATTTGTATAAACAGTGAAATGCACATCAGCACTGAGAAAATGGCAGCAGTGCACTTTTGTACTAAAACAGCTTCTATGAGTTTTAGTTTAAAAGCATGCCTCTGCCATTTTCTCAGTGCTGATGTTCATTTTACTGTTTATACAAATGCATATGCAGCAATGTGGGTACTTTTAAAAGTGTGTGGTGCTGTGGCTCAGGCATATGTACAAATGCCCGTATGTACTAAATTTAATGCACATTAGGAAAATGAATGTGTAGACATGCCCTTTAAGTACTAATTCATGTGAATATGCCTTTTTCATTCCATAGGCCTTTGTAAACTATGTTCCATCTCCCTAGGCCTGAAAATGCTCTGTGTTCCTTTCCTATATCTGGAGTCTGTGAAGAACAGAGCCTGGGAGGTTGGTCCTCTGTGGGTGCATCTACATGTGAATATTAATGTAACACAGTAAACTCCAGTGCAGTTCATACCAGAATTTATTCCTCCCAGGTGCAGTTTTTACATGTGTGCCCAGGACTGCAGCATGTTGAGCTGGGGTGGCACAGTGCTGGCTGGCAGGGGGCACAAGGGATCAGCCTGCCAGCCTGGTGCTGCTCCTGCCTGGCTCAACATGCTGTGAAAGGGCTGGCTGGGGCACCAGGATGCAACAGTGCAGGGCTAATTAGCAGGCAGTCTCTGCACTGTAGTACCCTCATGTACTAGACAGCCCCGGTCACTGTCTACACGTGCACTAAAATGGAGTAAATAATCCTGCCATAGAATAGTACTTGTGTTGGGCAGTACTATCCTATGGAGGAGTTAATAGGTTTACTTTGGCCTAATAGCACTACTCATGTAGACCGTGATACTTTACTGGCTGCGTCTACATGAGACACTGACTATACAGTAGCCCATGACTACTGTGCAGTTGTGTTGCATGGCAGGAAGCATGATGTGATACTACTGCTACTGCGCAGTCAGCATCACAGAACAGCCATTTGTAGGCACAACTGCACAGTCATTTAGTACTTGTGTATGCAAGTAGTAAATGCTTGCACAGTAATGACTTCACACAGTCTGCATCTTGTGTAGACGCAGCCACTATGGAGCTAATTAGGCAACTCTAAGCGTCTTGTGTAGATTCACAATGAGCCTTTTTTTCCTGGTGAATCTGGAATTCATCTCCTCTTCCCCCCCACCTTCCCCTACCATGTTTCCCAATGCTCCCTCATGAAGTGAGCAAAAGCCATGAAAAGGAGCTGAAATTGAGAGTTATGAATCTGGGTTCTTATATATAGCATTACATGTTTTGTATAAATGGTTGTATTGGAAGTTGCACTTTGGAGAAATGCTTATGATTATTTTTATTGCTTATGAAAAACATATGCAAAGGAAGAGTCATGGTTCTGGAAAATATATTATATTTGGCTAGTCAGATTACCTGATGATTTTGTTTTCATGCCCATCTAGGAATCAGAGTGACTCAGAGTCTGTTTAATTCCTCTCTCTCTCTCTCTCTCTCTCTCTCTCTCTCTGGTTGGGAGATGCTGTAATTGTAGTGGGTTGGTTGGGTTGTATGTCTCTGGGAACAGATAGGATTAATGAATGCCCTTTGAATTATTGTGAAAAAAGATTTGTCAAGACAGGAAGATCTTTCAATGCAATCTCCTTTGAAAGTTTATTTTATAACCAGATTTCATTTACCACACACATCACCTTTCTAGTGTTCTTATGCATCATTCTGGGAACTATGATCTTAAATATCTCAGAGTCTTATCAGTTTATAGAGATGAATGTATCTTACCAATTAAGGAGTTTGAAGATCAGAACCAAGGCCTAGAAATAACATCATAAACTAAGAGCTGCTGGAAAGGTTGGATGCCAAGATTGATGTGAAGTTTAATCTGTGGAGAAAATGAGCAACTGCACTCTGCACAAAATGGAGGCTTAGCATTGCTTTTGCTTTCAGTTCCTGCTACAACGAATCACAGTAATTCAGCCTGAAAGTGACTGTAAACCATAGATCCTGGTAGCCAGGTCCTCATCAGGGAGAAAAAGGTGAAGTATTTTCCAGCCTGGAATAAAAGAGGTGATTTCTTTTGTTGTCACTGATGTGAATTGTCTGTAACACCCAGTGGATGCATCTACGTATGCCCCTGATTGCACAGTTGGTACCGCGCAGTCATTTAGCACCTATTTTAGCAAATACTAGATGACTGCACAGTCCCCGCTGGTAGTGCACAGTCCCTGTGGTGCATGGGCTGTATTCAACCCTACTGCATGGCAGCAATGAGCTACTCATTGCTAGTGCACAGTAGTGGTGGCATCATGGTTAGTGCCTGCCAACACTACGTCACAATAGCTCATCACTATGGTCTTGTGTAGACATACCCAGTGATCAATCAAAGAATGTTCCACAGGTTGACATCACTATGGTGTAAACATGTTACTTGGCTTTAGGCTGCAGTCATGTCTTTGAGAGCTGTTCAAAGCTTATGTCCTTTCCAAGCACTGTCGTTTCGGTCTTATTCTTTTTCTAGGAACCAGAGGCATAATAATCAGATTTTGCTCCCTGGGTGGCTGTCAGGGTTGCAACAAGGATTACTGAGTAGTCAGTGGTCACCAATCTTGTGCCCCCTCTAAATCAGTGCCCAGGTTTGGTGCTCCCTCACCCACCTCTAGTTATGCTACTATTAAGAACTTCTCTCATAGTAGTTCTGACAACTTAGATATAGGTAACATGTTGCTGTAGTGGTAACTAGCATTGTAGTTGGGCATAATTTAGTACTAAAATTGAATGTGTATTGTGTGATATTAAATAATAAGTGTATGTGGGCAATAAACTTTCCATTTCAATATATTTATTCAGGGTGTCTTATTAATGAAATGGCAATAAGTCCTATAATAAAGCACCTATCTTTTATAGTATTTTACATCTTAAAACACTTTATGGTCAGTATTGTTATCCCCATTCTAGAGGTAGGGAAATTGATGCCTAAACAGCTTAAATGACTTGACCAAAGTCATCCAGCAAGAAAGGGATGATGCTGGAATAGATCACAAGTTACAGAGGTCCTAAGCCATTATTCAGTCCACTTCCTCTCATAAAATTGATGGGGAGGTCTGCCATTTGTATCTGCGAATAATACATACAATGAAAAGGTTTAGGTTGTAGCCGTGTTGGTCTAAGGATATAGGCAGACAAGGTTCCTTGGGTGAATTTGATATCTTTTATTAGACCAACCCAAATGGTTGGAGAATAGTTATTAAGCAAGCTTTTGGGTTCAAAAACCCTGTTGGCTTCCTTTATGTAATCCTCATGGTTTATAGATTCATAGATTCATAGATATTAGGGTCGGAAGGGACCTCAATAGATCATCGAGTCCGACCCACTGCATCAGCAGGAAAGAGTGCTGGGTCTAGATGACCCCAGCTAGATACTTGTCTAACCTCCTCTTGAAGACCCCCAGGGTAGGGGAGAGCACCACCTCCCTTGGAAGCCCATTCCAGACCTTGGCCACTCTAACTGTGAAGAAGTTCTTCCTAATGTCCAATCTAAATCTGCTCTCTGCTAGCTTGTGGCCATTGTTTCTTGTAACCCCCGGGGGCGCCTTGGTGAATAAATACTCACCAATTCCCTTCTGTGCCCCCGTGATGAACTTAAAGGCAGCCACAAGGTCGCCTCTCAACCTTCTCTTGCGGAGGCTGAAAAGGTCCAGTTTCTCTAGTCTCTCCTCGTAGGGCTTGGTCTGCAGGCCCTTGACCATATGAGTTTCCCTTCTCTGGACCCTCTCCAGGTTATCCGCATCCTTCTTGAAGTGTGGAACCCAGAATTGCACACAGTACTCCAACTGTGGTCTGACCAGCGCCCTATAGAGGGGAAGTATCACCTCCCTGGACCTATTCGTCATGCATCTGCTGATGCACGATAAAGTGCCATTGGCTTTTCTGATGGCTTCTGATGGTTTAGGATGACTATGGCTCCTCCTTTATCTGCTGGTTTTATTACTATTTGGTGGTTAGATCTTAGAGATTCTATGGCCTTTTTCTCTGGTAGAGAGAGGTTGTTGTGGTGGCGCGTGTTGCTGATTATTTCATTGTTCATTCTTTCCCTGAAGTAGTCAATGTAGCGGTCAAGGTTAGGGTTTCGTCCACTGCGAGGTGTCCAATCTGATTTTTTGGGGGTTTTTTGGCATTGATCTTTTCTTGAATGTTGTCAGAGGATGAGTTGTCGTTGGGAGTGGGTTCAGTGTGGTCGTGGAAATATTCTTTGAGGTGCAGGCGTCGGAAGAATTCTTCTAGTTCTCCACATTGAAGTATTTTATTAGGGTATTTTTCTAGACAGAAATTTAGGCCTTTAGAAAGGACAGATTTTTCAGTTTTGGTAAGCGTGTGTTTGGAGAGATTGATAATATTTGTGGGTTGGTTGCTGCTTGCAGTTTCATCAAGTCTGAGGTTGGAAGGTCGTAAGGTGTTGGTGTTGTTCCTCTGATGGTTGTTTTGTGGCTGGGGAGCTTGTTCTTGGAGTAATTTGTCCCATTTCTTCTTTTTATGTAGGATGAATGCTGTAGAAAGTTTTTCGTAGTCTCTTTGTATCTGCTGTATATTGTCAGGGAACATGCATGGATTTCTATCTTTTAAGTTGTTGTAGTGTATGACGATTTCCTTCCTGAGTTGGTCTCTTTTGTAGTAGAGTAGGTGAAGTAGATGATTTCTAATTTTCTCTGAAGTTCTTCTGCATAGCTGTGCAGCATATTTGGAGTTGTGTGTAGTAGTCAGGGGATTGTAGACGTTTAGTCCTCGGGGAATGAAGTTGTGTTTCTTGCAAAGGCTTAGAAAATATATGTCGCTGTTGAGTCTGGCTTCTTTCTTTTTCATGTTGTACAGTTTCCATTTCAGACGGCTGAATTCGATATCTTCCATGTTGCAGGGGTTTAGGTTGTAGCCGTGTTGGTCTAAAACCGTGAGGATTACATAAAGGAAGCCAACAGACAGCTCTCTGACACCACCTACTACAAAGAACTACAAGAAGATCCTACTCCCCTTTTCACCAAAAAACTCAACAATACCATCAAATCATTTCCACCGAGATTACAAGAAAAACTACAGACCTTGATCCCCCCACTACCTAACCCAGGGACTTTTTACATGCTCCCTAAAATCCACAAACAAGGGAACCCTGGCAGACCTATCATATCCAACCATGGGACCCTAACTGAAGAAATATCAGGTTTTGTTGAATCCATCCTAAAACCGCTTGTCACCCACAGAGCAAGTTTTGTCCAAGACACCACAGACTTGCTACGGAAACTTGAAAACATAGACCACCTTCCCAGCAACACACTCCTAGCCACCATGGACGTTACCAGCCTATACACCAACATCCCACACCAGGATGGCATCCATGCCTGCCTTACATATCTACAGGAACAAGATTACAACCCAGAATACAGACCCAAAGATATCACTGAGCTTATACACTTCACCCTCACACACAACAATTTCACTTTTAATAATCAACACTTCCTCCAGACGATGGGAACAGCTATGGGCACTAAAATGGCCCCACAGTATGCCAACCTTTTTATGAGCCACCTGGAAGAAGACTTCCTCAAGAACCGCACCATCAAACCCTTGCTGTACTTATGATATATCGATGACATCTTCATCATTTGGAGTGAGAACCAGGAATCTCTAATTGAGTTCCACCAGAAATTCAACAATCAACATCCCTCCATCCAACTTTCTTTAGAATACTCCAGCACCAACATCCCCTTTTTAGACACAAGGATCAGTATCCAGAAGGGTAAAATACAGACCACAGTATACAAGAAACCCACAGACCAACACACATATCTGCACAAAACCAGCAACCACCCGAAACACACCAAAAAAGCTGTGATATACAGCCAAGCCCTCAGATACCACCGCATCTGTACTGAAGAGAACACCCGGGATCGCCACCTCACCAATCTTAAAAAGGCTTTCACCCAGCAAGGACACTCCTCCAGAGAGGTAGATCGCACGTTTGAAAGAGCCACCTGGATACCACGTGAAGAACTGCTGCAGTACAGAAGAAAAACACCCACAAATCGCACACCGCTGGTTATGACCTATCACCCATCCCTTGAACCTATACGGAAAATCCTCAAAAAATTGCAACCCATATTAGAAAAGGACCCTATTCTTAAAAAAATCTTCCCAGAGCCACCCATCCTAGCCTTCAGACAAGCACCGAACCTTGCCAACCTCATCACGAGAAGCAAACTTCCTCAGCCCCAGAACACACCAAAAGGATCCAGACCGTGCCATGACAAGAAATGCAAAACCTGCCCCCACATCTCTACCACCTCCACTATTACTACACCCCACAACAGAGCCATCAGCATCCCAGGATCTTACAGCTGCACCTCCAGGAATGTAGTATACCTCATCCAATGCACCAAATGCCCTGATGGAAGATATGTAGGAGAGACCAGACAACAACTGCGCACCAGAATGAACGCACACCGGAAATCCATCAAAGACAGAAACACCCAATTACCGGTGGGGGCACATTTCTCACAGGAGGGCCACTCTCTCTCCAATCTCTCAGTCCTGATCCTCAAGGGAAATTTACACAACACATCCCAGAGACGAGCCTATGAGCTCCATTTCATCAACCTGCTGGATACTAGAGATCAGGGACTAAACACAGACATTGGATTTTTGATACATTATAATCTGCCTGGCAACTGACTCCCCAGCCCAGCCCAGCCCAGCCCAGCCCAGCCCAGCCCAGCCCAGCCTCTGGCTTGTTTACTTTTCATTCCATCCAGGAAGAGCACGCAGCAACTGCTGCAGCGTCTTTAGCCTGACGAAGGGTTTTTGAACCCAAAAGCTTGCTTAATAACTATTCTCCAACCATTTGGGTTGGTCTGATAAAAGATATCAAATTCACCCAAGGAACCTTGTCTACAATGAAAAGGTTCATTTACAGTTAAGAAGCAGAACATTCTCATTATCTGTTCAATAGCATATGGTAGTGGTTCTCAAACTTTTTGGACTCAAGGCACCCCTTGGAAAATGCAAGTTTTTAGCTTTCACTCATTTTTTTTTTTTATACTATGAAAAAATAATAGAGCTTCTATTTTATTGCAAATAACTCAGAAAGACCAAAACAAGTCAGAATGTTTTGACACTATGAATTCTTTTGAAATCTCTAGGTTTATCTTATGAAATGGGTAGGTGTTTGCACGCCTAACAGTACTTCTATTTTGAGGCACCCTGGAACACCCTTAAAAGAATCACATGGCACCCTGGTGGACAATCACTGCTATAGGGAATGCTGAGTTAATTATGAATTGAGGCCTTTGTCAGGGCAGGAAATTACATTCATAACATGTAACTGCTAAATTCTGATCTTGAATGCATGCATGCATTCTCATGCCTTCCAAATGCAATCTAAGGACAAAATTAATCTGACTATATTAATAGTGTAATGGTGTCTATCATTTTTATCCACAAGAGAGGAAAAACTCTAATCTGATGAACCAGAATTCATTGTAATTTTTGGAGTTATAATCTTATGATAAGTCTGAATACAGCCTGGAGAGCACAGACATACAATATTAAGAGTGAAAAAAAACTCTAGCATGAGTTGGAGTTCTAGGCATGAAGGATAATTTAGGTTCTCTTATCCCACTTCACAGCAGGAGAACAGTCTAGAGCAGGGGTTCTCAAGCTTTGCCATAGTGAGCCTCAGTGAGCTATGAAAAAAAATGCCTGTGCCTCCCATAGCTTAGTCATATTTTCAACCTTTGTGTTTTGCTGAAACCTCTGCCATGGCGCTGTCTTTGGCTTAGGTTGTACACTTTTCACCCTTTGTCATAAAATGATCAATTTCTCATTTAAGCCATTTCTCACTGGATGTATCTACACATGCATTTATGCTGGCTTAAATTTACTATGCCGTAAATTACTACACAGTAAGTGGGAATAGGATGGGGTCTACACATGCAGGCATTAAAGCTCATTAACGCTTTGTGTGGACTGATTTGGGACTAAAGTTAGTCTCAAGTTACAAACTCATCAGGGGAGATCAACAGCAAATAGGTTGTACAAACTCATCAGGGGAGATCAACAGCAAATAGGTAGAATCCTTTTCTCCCCAGCACCACCTGGAGTGACAAGGAACAATGGTAATAAGCTGATGGAGAATAGGTTTAGCTTAGAGATCAGAAGGCAATATTTTACAGTTAGGATGGCCAAAATCTGGAACCAATTTCCCAGGAAAGTGGTCCTCGCTCCTACCTTGGGCAAATTCAAGAGGAGGTTGGATGATCACCTGTCTGGGGTCTTGTGAACCCAACATTCATTCCTGCCTGTGGCAGGGGGTCAGGCTAGATGATCTGGTCAGGTCCCTCCTGACCCTAGCTACTATGAAACTATGAAACACACACATAGTGTTATTGTGCAGTAAGTCATCTACACTTGTGTTACTGATCAATAACTAATTGGGTGTAAATTAGATACCTGCATGATGCCAAATTTATGCTCAAGTCACCATAAGTTGCCATATTTACTGTGCAGTATGGGTGTGCACATGTAGCCATGCACACGTACTGCATAGTAATTTTGGTTACTGCACAGTAAATGCGCACATTTAGATATGCCCACTAAGTGTGCTACTGAGTTTTGTAAGTTTATTTATGAAAAACTATGCAACCTATGTCCAGTGCAGGAGTGGGAAATTGTTTCAGCTGGAGGGCCACTTAATGAGTTTTGATGAGCTGTCATCTTGGGACTGGAAGTCCTGTCCCCTAATCCCTAACCTTTGCCACCAGAAGTCTCTCCCCTTGCTCCCAGAAGTACTTCTTTTGGGAGGGAGAGGTTGCCATCTTGGAATTGGAAAAAAATCCAATTATAAACTAAAAATCAAACATTACTATAATTTTTTAAATTTAATTTAAAAAAATGCTGCCCATATTTTACAACTATTTGCATAGTATATAAACAGGCAATTGCATAACAGCTCAAAATAGTCTTACTCTTGTATATTGTGTATGAGGGGGTGTGTGGGGTTTGGCTAGGTGTGTGTGTGGTAGGATGTGAGGGGTATGGGATGTGTGTGTGTAGGTGGGTGGAGGTGGGGTTTGTGGGGGCATGTGGGTATGTGGGGGATGGGAGAGGATGTGAGTGTGTGTGGGGGAAGGTGTGGGTGTATCTGGGGAGGTTGTGGGTATGGGATTTGTGAAGTGTACATGTGAGGGTGTGCATATGGGTGTGGGAGGTATGCATGTGCCCCTCCTCCCCCCCCCCATGTTGCATAGCCCTCAGTGCCAGCAGCAGTGGGCAGGCCCTTGGGGCACTCATGGCCCATGCAGGTGGAACCCCCCGATGGCACATGGCTTTGGCTAGTTCTGTGAGTTGTACATGGTGGCAGGGAACAGGTCTAGGCCAGTCTAGTCCCATTGCATGGAGCAGCTCTTGGGACTCAAATGTGTGAAGGGGGAATGCTAGCATCAAAGCCGTGCATGCTGTCACGATGGAGCCAGCAGCCTGGCCCCACTCCCTACCACAACATGCAGCTGCCAGGACCCCACCAGGAAGCAGGAGTGGGGCCAAGCAGCCTAGCTCCATTGCATGGGCTCCCTGCCACTTCTGGCAGAATCCTGGTCTGGACTTTGCAGTCCTTCCACTCTGCTGGGTAAAAGCCCCATGCTTGAAGTACCGTGCTCCTACCAGCCCCAGTCCCATGCTCCGTGTTACTGATCAGCTGCAGCTTCCCCCTGTTTTCCCCTCTTCCCTGCCTGCTGCCCAAGGCACTGCAGCAGTGATAGGAGAAGGAGCTGCTGGAAGCTGGGGCAGTTCCTGGGGTGGTGGCAGCTGTGGCAGCAGCAGCCCCACCCAGAAGCTGGGTGTACTTGCAGGGCCCCTCCCATGCACGAGTGGGTAGGGCTTGAATTCAGCTTATGGGCCATATTTTTGCCTGCCCTGGTTTGACATATCACAGTTGCTAAGCAATATTAGTACACTAACCACAAGCTTTTTGCGTTATTTTATTTTTAGCTATTTTAAAATATATTGCATCTAAAATATATAACTTTTTTCAACTCATCCAACCACTCCTCAAAAAGAAAAGACTCATAGCTTGTGCCTCCCTTGACATGATGCTATGACTCCCCAGGGAGGCCCACCTCAGTTTAAGAACCACTGGACTAGAGGATCTCATGAAGTTCCTTCCAGACTTACTTTTCCCTGATTTGTGAAATAAAGGAAATAGGATGCAGGAGCAGAGAGCAGAAACAGCATGCGTTTTGATCTTCATTAATAAGTCTATAGCACATAAAAATGAAAATAGCAATTGCAAAAAAAAAGTCCAGAGACAAGAAAAGTAAATATGTGAAAAAGAACAGAAATGAATAAAGAGCAAGAGAAATGAGAGCAGCTTCCAGAGCACACTTTGTTAAACAACTACTGTAATTTTGATCTTGTAATATATAAATTAATATATTCAGCCTAAATAGATTCAGTGTTGCTGCTTGTCAGATTACAATATCCAGTAGTGTTTTCAATCCAAGAACAATGTTATTAGACTTATTTTATTTCATTTCTTTAGAATTATTTAATACCATCACCCATACAGACTGGGCACATCTACACATGGTATTAACAAACAGTAAGGTTATTGTGCATTAAAATAAGGTGCAGTAAACTTCACCCAGGAACACATATACACATGTGCCTGCTTGGGAACAAATTTGCTTCCAGTGGTCCCTGCACCCTCTACCCACTGTAGCAGTCTGGCCATGGGAGCTGGTGCCTGTCTGTGACCTGCTGCCACCTGCAACAGCATCTGCCCCCTTGGACCCACAGTCCCATGGCTGCATGCATGCCAGACCCAGGTGAGGACCACATGGCCACCTGGGCTGTGGTATGGGCACTACAGCAGAACCACCTGCACCTCTGGGCCACCTGCACCTCTGGGTTTGGGGTGTGTGGGGGAGAAAGTGGGGTTTGTGGGTGGGTGTAGCGGTGGGTGTAGGGTTTGTGGGGATGAGGTTTGTGGGGACAGTGTTGAGCTTGTGCAGGGGTTTGGGGTGTTGTGGGGTTTGTGGGTGTGTTTTGTGGGTAAGTATGTGGGTGGGGGGTTGTGGTGGTAGTTTGGGTATGTGGGAAAGTGGGTGTAGTGGTGGGTGTAGGGTTTGTGCGGATGAGGTTTGTGGGGGCAGTATTGAGTTTGTGCAGGGGTTTGGGGTGGTGTGGAGTTTGTGGGTGTGGGTTTTCATAGATTCATAGATTCATAGATGTTAGGGTCGGAAGGGACCTCAATAGATCATCGAGTCTGACCCCCTGCATAGGCAGGAAAGAGTGCTGGGTCTAGATGACCCCAGCTAGATGCCTATCTAACCTCCTCTTGAAGACCCCCAGGGTAGGGGAGAGCACCACCTCCCTTGGGAGCCCATTCCAGACCTTGGCCACTCGAACTGTGAAGAAGTTCTTCCTAATGTCCAATCTAAATCTGCTCTCTGCTAGCTTGTGGCCATTATTTCTTGTAACCCCCGGGGGCGCCTTGGTGAATATATACTCACCAATTCCCTTCTGTGCCCCCGTGATGAATTTATAGGGAGCCACAAGGTCGCCTCTCAACCTATAGGTTACTGCCCAGTAAATGCACCCACTGTAATGGTATTTACTGCTGTAAGCCACCTTAGGACAGCTGATTGCATGTTAATTGGCATGTCTACACAAGCAAATGTTGCAGGGTGGGTTCATTTTAGAGTAAATTACTTAAAGAGTAAAACAATGCTGGTCAGGCATATGCATGTACAGGGATTCCAGAACAGATTTGCTGTGCCCCTTCAGCCCTGCACCGCTGCCCCTGAACTGGCAGGGAGCATAGAGTCAGGAGACAGTTGTCTCCTGGTAGGGGCTGAAAGATTGCTCTCTGACCTCGGGATTTGCCTGCTGCCTGAGTGGGTTGTGGTGGTGGAGCCTGAGTGGGGAAAATGTCACCCTGCCACAGCACCAGGAAGCGTCTTGCCCTGCCCCTCACTCAGGGGCAGAGGGCTTGGTAAGAGCTGCATGGGAGGGGCAAGTCCCAGCTCCCTGCCTTGATCTGCCAATGGAGCAGCTAGCAGTGAGCCCCTACCTGGAAAGGGATTCCCCACTTAGCCTTGGGGCCTCATTGCTTGCTGCCCCTCCAGTAGATCAGGGAAGGGGATGGGACCTGCCCCCCCTCTGCAGCTCTTTCCAAGCCCTGTGCCTTGATCGCCTTGATCGCCTGATTGTGGCACAGGGCTAGGAAAAATCTGTGGGGATGGACCTGCCCATGACCAAGACAGTTCCTGGCCAGCCCCAGGCTGCCTAGGAAAGTCTGCACGTGCAGACTGGAGCTGGCTGGGGACTGCCCAAGTCCCTAGCCACATCGTGGCTGCGTGTGCAGACTTCCCTATGCAGACTAGGACTGGCTGGGAACAATCATGGTCAAAGGCAGCCAACTCCTGGCTGGGTGAGGAATTCTCCCTAATTGCAGAGCTGGGGCTGGATGTCAGCACACTCTGTTTTAAGAGGCTACAACCCCTTCCTGGTCAGAATATGGCAGGCCTGTGGCACTGTCAATTTTTGGTCTAGAATCACTGTACTCCAAACCACTCAGATGGAGTGTTCTTGCCTACCACAACTTGCTGTTATCACATAAATTCTTGGGAGCGGGAAGAAATGGACTGATGGTAATACTAGTAACTGTAGGCCAATCTTCTCATGGGGCTCCAAACTCCCCTTTACCCTACCCTAAACACATCAAATGTGTCCAGCAGGAATGGTCGGTGCCTTTGCCTGTCCTCAATTTCTGTGGATTCTGCAAAGCTCTTAGTTTGGGAGCAAGATGATTATGAAGGCACATCTACACACAAAACTCTCAATAATGGCTGCTCTTTGGGTGCGGCCTCAATCCCAGATAAAGAAAAAAAAAATATAACAGACTAACAAAACACAGTCCACGGCCTCCTGCTGCTGTGAGGATGATGTTCCCGTCCCTCTTTTACTCTCCAGTTCTCCTCCCCTTTGATGCAGTCTAGTAGGGATTATAACTGAGTCCTTTGATACAGCCCAAGGAGGAAAATCTCCTTACTTAAAAATGGGTATAAAAATACTTAATTAACCCAAGGCAAAAGGAAAGTAAAAGCAAAAAACCCCAACTTAATTACTCATCTATATGCCTTGTGTTTTGGTCCCTCCTAAGGCTGCTGCTACTAATCCTTGCAGTCCACTTGCCAGATAGCAGCAGCTGGAATCTCCTGCTTCTGAAGTTTCACTAGGGGTCAGACTTTCCCTTCTCAAACAATCCCACCAGACACTTCAGTGGCCCTCTGACCACTCTTAGGTTGTAGCCTTGCATCTCTAGCCTGCTGGAGGACTCTTTTCAGTTTGGGGTTTCAGCTATACTGGAAGTAAGAACATGCTGCCAAGCAGCTGCCCCCAGGTGTCTCTCCTCTAATCCAGAGGGAGAGGCTGCTTTTAAAACACTGTGCCTCTGGTGTGGTGCAGCACATTGGGTCCAGGATCCGGTGAGTGCAGGACCACTGTATGGCCATTCCTGGTGTGTCTTCTCTGTTCTCCTCAGCTCCCGTACACTGGGAGCTCCCTGCTGCCGGGGCAGACAGGCATTGTCCCCACTCAGACTCCAGTGGTGGACACCACCACAGCAGCAGCCAGCTCCCAGGTGCAGGAAGCAATCTCCCGCCCTGAGCTGCCTGGCTGACCGGAAGCAAATTTGCTCCTGGTCAACCGTCTACATGTGCCATACTGTGCAGTAAATACTCAGCAGTTAATTTGCAACTTGCATTTGCAGGTAGCAAATTAACTGCCAAGTAGAGGAATTTACTTCACATTGACGGTCAAGACATGTATATGGTGACTCTTACTACTCAGTAGTTACCTCAACTGTGCAGTAAAACATCTTGTGTAGACATGCCCATTAAGTAAATTCTAGGGTAAAATATTCCATAGTAACCGTGTTGTATGTCTACAGTTTCAGTGTATTATGCCATTTCTATGGTTATTCATATATTCTAAATGCTTCAAAAACCTTTTTAAGATCAACTATGACTAGAAAATCTCTCAGGTATGACCAACCATACAAAGGGGCTACAGTGGTGATCCTCTAGAACTAATATTTAAATGGAATATACTAATTCCAAGCTGAAGTCTCCAAGGCTTAGAAACCCACCTGAACACTGCGATGTTGCTTGTCAAAATACCTTGAAAAAATAGATTGTCAAAAGTAGGGACCGACAAAAAGCAAAGATAGCTCTCTTAACCCTCACATACTTCTATTCCAGGATCAGACTGACTAGTCTAAAATGTTGGTGATTACACCCTCATAACAGGCAGGGAATATCAGAAAGAGAAGATGACCAAAGAAATCAGCTTTTTCTGTATACAGAAAAAATTCTGATAGGTATGTCAACTACTCACAGAGTCATGAAAAAAATGCCACAGGAGACAGGGTTTGTAGAATTACAAATAAAGCCCATTGAAAGGAGGGTTATCATGAGACTTTATCTGCAGCAAAGGGAGGCTCACCTATAGAGATCAAATTTTGCATTGCTATAAAACAAAAGAACCAAAAATGCCTCCCTATAAAGGTATCCATTTTCTCATTGAAAGATGAATTGTGTAGTGGCATATAGGCATGACTGGAAAACTCACAAGTAAATGGCGAATAAAATATGTTAATGGATAATTTACATATATTAGGTTTTATTTATAGGAAATTTTTTGCACTGTAGCACCGGGAGTTGAAATGTTTGTTCCAATTTGGGGCAGGATAAATATCTTGATCTGTGTGGGTCTGAAGCCAAACTATTAGCTATTTCAATACACCACACTCTACACCCTATTAAAACTAATGTCCCCCTTCCAATAGCATAATTCAAAATTATGTGTAAACATAAATATCTGGTATTAAAGTAAAACCATAAACTGTCATCCTTATAGTACAATCACTAGAAAATAAACCATGCCAAAATTATCTTAAACTTACACGGGGCCACATTGTGCACTTGCAGCCAGTGAGATGCTACTGAATTTAATGGGCTGAAAAGAATGGAGGATTTGCCTAGAACTCATTAACCAGCATCTATTTATTCTTCACCAAATATTTGTTTTCTTGAACTCATTTTTTGTTTATTCCACATCTGAAGTGTGTAGAGGAAAAATGTGTCATGGGAATTGCAAATGGGTGTATGGGCTATAGGGAAATTATGTATGTAATGAATTAAATCTTCAGATTAGGTAAGAATACTAATGAGTTTAAACAATATCAGATCAGGGTGCTTGGATTCAGCAGAATCACTGAGCCAGAGCAGGCAAGTTTGCTTTAGTTTTTTCTTGCTTTTTTTCCCCTTGTACATCCTGAACAGATTAATTACTGGTTCAGTGCAAGGTTAATAATCACTATCAACTGTCAGATTAGTTTAAGAGTTTACTGAAGAGATATTAACAACACTCTGACATAGCAAAGCTTGGGACTTCTGAGAAGCCAACTCTGCCAGAAAAAAGAGGATACAAGAGACTCAATGAATATGCCATCCAGACACACAGCTCTCCTGCAGCAGCTCAGCTAGTAAACACAGCAGTTAACCATAACAGTAACACTACTACTAATAAAAAATATAACCCATCTTTCACAGGAAAATGAACATGGAAGAGAGGAGCATGAAACATCCCTAATAACGTGGGTGATGTATGCATTTCATTCTTTAGTTTGAAATGTAAAAATAATCTATTATGTTGATTATTTGGGGAAGAATGCAAGTCACTTGCTATGGGCTGAGAGATTAGTACTGTGAGAGAATCAATACAGATAGAAAATGGAAGGTGAGGAGATACTAAGCTCTTGGATTTCATAGGTAAAATAACTTTAAGAATAGTACAACTGTAAATCAGGACTAATATGTATTTTTAATAGAAAGGGCACTGTTTTTTCCATTGCAGAAAATAATGTAGCTGATCTTTTAAACTACATAATCCAAGACCTGATAGTTTCAAGGATAAGGTCCTGCTGTGATGACTGAGAGAGACCTGGGCTTCCTTCTGACACACTCAAGGGAATTTGAACTGACTGATTTAGGGAAAAAAGGTGGTGGGGGAAAAGAAAATGTTAATATCCTATTATTTCTGCATTCCTATTTACTTTAAGAAATAACAGTGGTGATGGATTCTGATATTTTTCTATGTTCGAACCTTGTCTGGCTTCCTTGCATGTTGGTTGAAGGAAGAATAGATGTTCAGATTTCATAAAAAATATTTAGATCTCCTAGGCATGAGGCATGTGAAGGATATCGCCAACTGAATTCTCCTCTTTGCTACCCCTTCTGACCTGAGATGTTAGTGTTATCCCACCTACAAGAACTTATGATATAATGAACATGTTGTTTGTTCCTTTTCAACATTAAATCAAATCTCATCCAAGGAGACTTGGTCTTGGAAAAAGAGGAGATATTTGTTTTTAAATCAACATGTTAAAAACATAAAATAGTAGGGCTGGTCCACCCCAAAGGATTGAGATTCCATAGTCAGTTTGGGTAGCCTATTCTAATGATTAACCAGATTTATAATGAGAAAATTCTTCATAATGTTCAAACTAAGAACATTTATACACAAGCTCTGGGAGTGGGAGTAGAAGGCACTTTAATCAGAATGGCTCTCAGAGCTGCTCTAATTAAAGTGCCGGAAGTAACTCTTGTATCAGTGTCCCCATGCTTAAAAATGGTGGCAGGGTCACTTTAACTAAAGCTTGTTTGACAAGCTTTATTTATGAACCCCCAACACCATTTTTAAGTGTGGAAAGACTGATACATGAGAAGCTTGAGTCTGCTAGAGTGTGCATAATTACCATGATCCCACAGACTCAATTAATCAAGCCTGTTCTAACGTACTATAATTACAGTGTGTCTGAGTGGCCTCACTTCTCATGTATAGGCAGTTTAGGCACCCTAAATTTCCCTTGCTGCAATTTAAGTCCATTGCTCCTTATCTTTTTCCCTGTGGTCAAAGAGAATGGTCAATCATCATCTTCCGCATAACTACCCTTCATTCAGCGTATCCTCATTAGTCAGGGGTCAGCAACATACAGTTTATAGGCTTGATCCAGCCCACAGGGCCTTTGGATGCAACCTGTAAAACCCTGGCTTTGGCTGCATTTGATGTCAAGCAGGGAGCTACCAAGAGCTCCAGAGCTTTTCCTGCTCCGTTCCACAGTCAGCTGCCCGGGGCTCTGGCAAAGAGGAAGCTTTCCTTGTACTATGCCACATGTTGGGCAGCATACACTTTGTTGTGGGGTGCTTTAGCTGCCCCAAGCTGCAGCTGAGTGGTGGAGAAAAGCAGTGGCAAGAGCTGGGTCCAAATGCCCCCGCATCCCAGTCCAAGCTGGGTCATTCCACCCTACCCTCTCCACCACCAGCAGAAAACATTTACCCCTGTCATAAATGATTTTTTCCAGGCTCTAATAATTGTTGTTGCTTTCCACTGGACTCTTGTTTATTTGTCTATAGCTTTCTTGAAGCATGGGGCACAATACTGGACATAGTACCCCAGCCTCACCAGTGCCAAATAATGAAGGAGAATTAGTTACCTTAATTTGCAAGTGATGCACCAATTAGTACACCACAGTATATTATTGGCCTTCTTTTTGTAAAAAGAGCATACTGTGGGTGTACACTGGCCAGGGCCTGCAGATTTGCTAGGGCTGCATACATATATTCAAATAATCTTGAAATAATCATATATTCAAATAATAATTCTTCTAGGTTGGGTCTCCTGGTAGAAATCATTATCCAGAGCCACATGTACAGGCTCTGAGGTCCTGAAAAGTGGAGAGCTTGCAGTGCTGATACTGTGTAGACAAGGAGAGATGGGTGGAGTGGAGTAGATGAGGTATCGCTACATACATCTCAGCCTGCTCAGCAACAGATGACAGCAGAGTGCACAGAAGCCATGACTGACAGAGCCAGACTACCCATGGTCAGCCTGTGTTTCTGTGCAGTGCAATGTGGAGATTATGAAGGGGCCATATTCTGCTGCCTGCTGGAGGAGCAGAGTTCAACCATTGAAACACTGTGTTCCTTGCAAAGGGAAGGGAATGCTTTTCTGAGAGTGATTTAATGCTTGTAGTTCCCAGGTTATCTTGAAGTGGCCATTTTTACTCTGGAAGAAAAAGCTTGAACATCTATAAACTTGTGGTTTCTCCTAGGAGAGCAGTGACTGCCAGGAGGAACTGAATATCTATACAAATGAAGAGGCTGAATGCACACGTTCAAATAACCTGGGAGAATACTCCCTGGTTTGTTTTCATGGTTTAAAAAACTTATCCAGAGACACATGTACAGATATTTGAATGTTAATAATAATATTAATAATAATAATATTCTTTAGTCTGCCTGGCAACAGGGGACAGCAGTGCATAGGAAAGCCCTGATTAGCTAACCCAGATGGCCCATGATAAGCCTGTGTTGTCAGCAGGTACAGATGTAGCAACCCCCACCTCGTTTTTCTTTTTTTATTATTTAAAAATACACTCCCTCCCCTTCCCCTAACCATTTCTGACTTTCTCTGTGCCCTCTCTATCCCTTATAAGTAATTACAAGTAGTACTAGGTAAGCTAAGTTCTTGTATGCTATTATTGTAATAAACCCCTTTTTTATATTGTAAATAGTGTTCTGTTATGTTTGTGTTGATTTTTACTGTTTTATATTGTATTATATTGTATTCCTATCATTTTTGCATTCATTTTTATTGTTTCATATTAATATCATATGGTTTAGGCCTGTGTCTGTAATGTCAAGTAATGTCATGTTGTAACCTATGACTTATGTCTAACCAATCATGTAAATTGGTTCCTGAATGAATGGGGATGATTGAGGGTACTTGAAATACAATGGAAGCAGGCCTCTACTGAATAATCAATTCAATGGCTGGACCATCAGCTCAATGACCGGACAATTGCTTTGCATGGACTCACCCAGGAACCATGGACCTCACCCAGAGACAGAACAGAAACCCAGCATTTGAAAGACAAAGACCCTACAGAAATCAGCCAACACACTATTGCAATACAGACACCTGGAACTGCACATCCTTGCACTGGAGTGCACATGTTCAGTACACCAGGAATGTCCTTGACTGGACATGTCCCTCCTATAGGAGACACAGGTAGTCCACCCCTATAAAAGGGGCGGTAGAGTGTGACCTCCTAGGGACACCCTCTCCATCTGGACCAGCACTGTGCCACACCACCTATCCACCTAGAGGCCCTGCCAGTGACCCTCTCAGGAGAGCATCTTGCTGGAGAAGACCCCAACTGGCCATTGAGGATCAACTCACAGCCCAGTCCATGCCCAGCCTCAGCCCCAGCCCTGGGCAGCACACAGATTCTGGTGGGGCTGTTCCCAGTGTGGCTACAGCTGACTAGGTGCTGCTCTGCTCTCCTTGCCTTCAGGAGGAGCCACCTGACTGAAGTTTCCCTCCTGCCTGCCCACCTGAGTGGCACAATTGGCACAGCAGGGACAGGAGTGGGAGGAGGAGCTGCCACTGGAGGCAAGGGGAGCAGAGCAGCACCCAACCAGCTGCAGCTACACCAGGAACAGCCGCACTGGAAGTTGAACACACTGAGCAGGGCCTGGGCTGACAGGACTATTTTGCTTCCCTCACCTCCAGCTGCAGATCCTCCTCCTGCTCCTGCCCCTGCTGCATCACTCTGGGCAGGTACGTGGGAAGCTTCAGCCAGGAGGCTCCTGCCCCAGTGTGCAGGGCTCCAGCTCCCAGCTGCTTTCCACCTGCTCTGCCTGTCCCCAGATGGATGCTCATTATGCTGGGTAGGTGGAGAGGGTAGGAGCTGGAGCCAGAGTCTCATGTGCTAGGGAAAGAGCTACTCAGCTGAAGCTCCTCACACTCAAAGCAGCGCAACAGGGGCAAGAACAGAAGAAAGAGCGTTAGCTGGAGACGAGAGAAGCAGAACAGCCCCTCTGGCCTGGGCCCTGGCCAGCATACGCAGCTTCTGGTGGGGGGGGCTGTTCATGGTGTATCTGCAGCTGGATCGGTGCTACTCTGCTCCCCTCATCTGCAGTGGGAGGTCATCCTCCTGCTCCAGCCCCTGCCGGAGGGTGGGTGAGGGAGAAGCTTTAGCTGGACAGCTCCTACTGCAGGCAAGGAGAGTAGAGCAGCACTAGGAAGTGATTTCAGCATGGCAGAGTATTCTTCAGTAACCTTTAAAGAGCAGTTCTGCTAAAAAACACCAAAAAAACCCCCTAACTGTTTTAGATTCTGTACTCTACAGAATTAGTATGACTGCTTTATAATCTAAAGATTAATATACCATGGTGATTGAAGCTGCGAATATGTCATTTTCAGTTTTAGACATCACAGGCGAAATTATTAAATAAACTCCAAATCAAGAGAGATCATCACCTGTGGCCATTACATATGATGTGGGGGAAAGGAAGGACAACCACTCCTACCTCATAAAGCCACATCTTGGAACAGACCTCAGTTAGAAGAGTCTTGGTCAAATATTGTATGTACAATATGTTTAATGTGCAAATCCCAAACAGAAAATGAATATGGAACTATGGACTTACTGATTATTGAGTCACTTTGGGCATCTTTACATGTGCTGTGGGGTGGGGGTAGGGGGGTGCTCTAATTAAAGCTCTTGCAGAGTTATGTATATTCAGTGTCTCATGCTTCAAAATGGCAGTGGGGGTGTTTTAACTAAAGTTAATTCAGTGAGCTTTAGTTAACGCCCCCCTACCACCATTTTGAGGTACAGGGATGGTGAATACTTGTGACATGGAGGCTACTGGAGTGTGCTAATTAGCGTGCTGCAGCAGACTCAATTAATCAAGTCTGCTACAATGCGTGCTAATTAGCATGCGTCAAAGCAGATGTCCGGCACATGTATAGGTGCCCTTTTTGACCATAATAATCATCCCTTGTGTTGCTAAAACACTTCCTAAAATGCTCAGCTTGTCAGCCTGGCAACCTCCATTGTTCTATCGTTCCTCCATCTTCCAATCTTTAAGCAGAATTTGTTCACCTATTTAAATATATTTGTGAGACTGCTAGTTAAGAAGTAACATATGGATGCATTCATGCTTCTAAGTGAAATAAATATAGTACTTCACAAGCACAGAGTCATCACTTCCCTACCTCCTCCACCCCTGAGTTCTCCAGGAGTAGAAAAAAACTGTAATAGGAGGCAAGTGGTTATGTTAGAGGAAAGGACATATTGGAAAAAATCTTAAGAATGCTTTGCCAAAAGTTTCTACCTTCCTTATGCTTCTGAGTGCAAATTACTGGGGTCGTTTGAACCTTGTAAGCAGACAAGTTGTAAGTGTTTCAACCTGTTATATAGTGGTTTTCTTAGGCTAAAGGACCTTTAGAGCAGAGACTGGCTTTCAGTATGTGTTTGGATACTGCTGAGCACTTCATGGGTCTTTGAAAACCAATATGTAATAAGTACATTTTTCTCTGGCACTTTTAACAGGATAGTATTTTATTTTATCATTGTACGGGAGAAAACAAACATCCATTGGGGATAGACAGCTTCAACACATTGGAAGCAGTTTTTGGTTTTTTTCCCCAAAAGCAAAAGGGAATTTGCTACAAAACTCTCATTGACTCCCTTACTGTCTTTTGACTTTGAAAATCTCCCCCTGTGAAATCTAACAAAATTCCAAAGCTTCAGGAAAATATATTCCTGGTTTGCTTTATTATACTGTGCATTTATTGAAAAAAATTATAGAGCTAAATACTGAATCCCTTGCTCACATGTGTAATAAATGTAGAGGACTGCTCAGGCAAGTGTCTTGTGGTCTGGCCTCAAAGATATTTACTATGGAGGTAATATACTTGTTACAAAGCATAGCTCAAGGCCTGTATTTTATATTTCTTTTTCTTCATTATATCTGGGTAAAATAAACGTAAGCTAATGTAGCAGACTCTCCCCAGCAGGAAACTGCTATCCAGTACATGAAAAATTCAGAAAACAAGAAGAAACTACTGTTATACAATATTGCATATGTTAAAATCATACCTCATTGGCTGCAGCTACATGAGACATGCAGCCTAATACTACTGCACAGTAGCACTGCATGGCAAAAACTGACTTGGCGCACATGACGCTACTGCACGTTAATATTAGGCTAGTGCACAAAAACTCAAGTTACTGAGCATTAATTTAGTACTTGTTTATATACAGTAACAACTGAGCAGTAGGTGTAGCCATTATATAGGGTAACCATTCATTATTCACTCAAATTTACCATCATCAAAAATAGCCCTGGGTGGCTCACTGTTTAATCCTGTAAATAGAAATGAAAAATCCTTTAAAAAGATCCAATTTTTATATGTTTCAAGGGAATGAGTTACTAATCATACCATGTTTCTTTCTCTACACTCATTTTTGGTCTCTTTTACCCATGTTAACACCTAGTGTCACACATTTGTTCCTTGGTGAATAGAAGATCTATGATTTAATATGTTGCACAGGCTCATTATAACCAGCACAGCTGGAGTTGTCATGAGAAAAGATCATGAAGTCCTAAAATCTCAGGGCAAAATTACAACATAAAAGGTGACATTTTCAGCTATGTTTTTAAGCATGTCTCTCCACTCCCCCACCCCACCTCTTCATTGGTGAAATTTTGCTTTCATTAGCAGGCCCTGTTGACCTTAGTTGGATTAAGATGTACATCAGAATGGAATTTACATTTAAATCTAAAGTGTCATGCCAGGCATGCAGCTAACTGGAGCAATGGGGGCCTCTTGTCTTGTCCTCACTGTTGTGAATATCACTTAATTTCCTTGTGCCTGAGTTTCTCATCTGTAAAATGGGATAACAATGTTTTATAGGGCATTATGAAATGTCTGATGAAAATCCATAGAAATGCTGTACAAGCTATCAATTTTAAAACATACAGATATGTATTTAGGTCTAGATTCTGTAACCAGTTATGAATATACACACTGGAACACTAAACACAATCAAAGTTAAGAATATGCATAAGTATAGAATGCATAAGTGAACAACATCATCTGGGCTGGTTATCATAAGCTTTTGCAATAATTAAATCATAAAACCATAGGGTTCGAAGGGACCTCAAAAGAGTCTTGTTGAAATTGTTGCATGAATGAAGGATGCCTCATTCCTAAATGATCCCTGCCAAATGGTCATCCAGATCCTTTTTGAAAAGGATCTTGAAGATTTCCTAATTTTGAATGAGAAATTTATAAAATTCCCTCCTAGTTTTTCACAGCTCTCTTTACACTTTTACTCCCAAATACTGGAAGTTGATATCTATGTGCAAATACCTATAATTATACATTAATATGCACATTTGCACAAATCAAAAGCTCTCCCTCTGCCAAACTGTCAATAACCACAACTTCAAAGCAAAGAGAGAAGTAAATTAAATAAGTGAAAATATTATCGTGTCAAGTTCTGAGTTAGATTTTGCACACATGATCATTAAGGAATTTTAACATTATCAACTCAGATCTGATCAATAGAGCACTAAACAAATAGAGGATTCAGGAAAATGTCTTTGTTCAGAAATGGTGTTTAATTGGCATTTCGGTACTTAGTATTTAAGTGCTTTCTTGAGTGAGATCCTTAATATGGGATCTTCATATAATCTGCAGTTCCTCAGCTATACCTCTGTAAGAACAGCAGTACTTGAGTGGTTATTTCTGTTTCAAAAATCAAACAGAAAAATACATCAGGATATGTGTACATAATTAACACATAAGGACAAGGCTTTGCTACCCTTACTCTTCTTCGCAACAACCTTACTGTACTAGCTATTCCCTTGATTACCTGACTAGGGACTAGATCCTATAAAAAGATCCTACAAGTAAGGTACTGCCAAATTCCGAACTTTTCCCTCCATATTTTGGTTCCATGTACCTGATCAGCATAATAATAACCTCCATCCACTTGCGATCTGTGTTCAGGATCTCCTCCTAAGACAAAGCTCTAACCTGTTCCTTCAAAGGTTAGAATAAAAGGTATCATTTTGGAACCAAGAGTTCTAGTTTTTTGTATGTCTTTTTGTCTCAGACCAGCACAGCTACCAAGTACACCCCTGAAACATGGAGGATGGGGAATTTCAGCCGTTTTGGGATTTTAAACTTCATTACAGAACTACAAGGAAGTTTTTTTTTTTACCTCCCTTCCTCCCTTCTGACACCTCCAAGGAAGGAATTCTACCTGATCAACACATCAGAGAACTACTCAACACAATTCACAAAGACACTCTCATGGACCCTGAGGGACAGACTTCCATCTTCAGCTCTCTCTGTGCAAAAATGAAGTTTATTTCCTACCTATGGGGACTTTTTACCATCTACACTTTTCCCAGAGCCTGAAGAAGAGACTTTGATCCTGAAAGCTTACAGAAAAGGACAAATTTCTTGCCATTTTCCAGTTGGTCTAATAAAAGGTATCATTTTGGAACCAAGAGTTCTAGTTTTTTGTATGTCTTTTCAAAGAAACTGTTTTCCTTTTTAAAACATGGCTGCAGGAGGAGCATGAGTAAGTGGTACTGAGATTTCTGGATCCCAACAGGACTTAAGCAACAACATGCACCTACATGCTTAGGTACAGACAATTCTACACAAGCTCAGAAGCAGAACTGTAGTTAACTGAACTTTCAGCTTAGTGAGCTGAGATGCCTGCTATTAGGCTACCACTAAGCTTCAAGAAAGGGCTGGTGGGGATGTGCAATTTTGCACATAAGGACCTAAAGTCGCTCTAAACATGACTGAGAGTAGCAGAATCACACCCTAAATAGATGCATTTCTCAAGTAAGCTTTTGCATTACTTCCTCTTTCACTGAAAGCATAGTGTGAAAATATCCACTCTTAAATTGCTCAGTCATGTTTTTTCTGCAATGGTGTTGGTGAGATGTCCCACAACGGGACTTATTATCACCTTTGCATGCATGCAAACACACACTCATGCATGCACACACTTTAAACTGGGTCTGTAAAAAGGCAGTAATGTGCTTCGTTAAAATTAGCTTGTCTATCTAAACTGGAAACAAGGAAAAATAAAACAAACAACTATTTTTCCCCACTTATTGCCACTTCTGTTGCACACATTTGTAGTAACAGAGCCAGCCTTTGCCAAGGAGAAAGGCTGGCTGACATACTTTAGGGCACTTTCTAGTAGCCCTCATGCCAATACAATTACCTTTGAGACAAACCAGAGTGGTAAACTGTAGGGAACAAGCAGCAGGCTGGTGGGCCTGCTGTTATTGTACATATACTGAAGGTGAGAGTGCTTGATGTGTAGATTCATAGATTCATAGATGTTAGGGCCAGAAGGGACCTCAATCGATCATCGAGTCCGACCCCCTGCATAGGCAGGAAAGAGTGCTGGGTCTAGATGACCCCAGCTAGATACTCATCTAACCTCCTCTTGAAGACCCCCAGGGTAGGGGAGAGCACCATCTCCCTTAGGAGCCCGTTTCTGACCTTGGCCACTTGAACTGTGAAGAAGTTCTTCCTAATGTCCAATCTAAATCTGCTCTCTGCTAGCTTGTGGCCATTATTTCTTGTAACCCCCGGGGGCGCCTTGGTGAATAAATACTCACCAATTCCCTTCTGTGCCCCCGTGATGAACTTATAGGCAGCCACGAGGTCGCCTCTCAACCTTCTCTTGCGGAGGCTGAAAAGGTCCAGTTTCTCTAGTCTCTCGTTGTAGGGCTTGGTCTGCAGGCCCTTAACCATACGAGTGGCCCTTCTCTGGACCCTCTCCAGGTTATCTGCATCCCTCTTGAATTGCAGCACCCAGAATTGCAGGCAGTACTCCAACTGCAGTCTGACCAGTGCCCGATAGAGGGGAAGTATCACCTCCTTGGACCTATTCGTCATGCATCTGCTGATGCACGATAAAGTGCCATTGGCTTTTCTGATGGCTTCGTCACACTGCCGACTTATGTTCATCTTGGAGTCCACTAGGACTCCGAGATCCCTTTCCACTTCCGTGCCACCCAGCAGGTCATTCCCTAGGCAGTAGGTGTGCTGGACATTTTTCCTCCCTAGGTGCAGCACTTTGCATTTCTCCTTGTTGAACTGCATTCTGTTGTTTTCTGCCTACTTGTCCAACCTGTCCAGGTCTGCTTGCAGTTGTTCCCTGCCCTCCAGCGTGTCAACTTCTCCCCATAGCTTTGTGTCATCTGCAAACTTGGACAGAGTACATTTCACTCCCTTGTCCAAGTCGCTGATTAAGACATTAAAGAGTATTGGTCCAAGGACCGAGCCCTGTGGGACCCCACTGCCCACACCCTTCCAGGTCGAAACCGACCCATCTACCACGACTCTCTGGGTGCGACCCTCCAGCCAATTCGCCACCCACCGGACTGTGTAGTCATCCAAGTCACAGCCTTTTAACTTGTTCACCAGTATGGGGTGGGATACCATATCGAAAGCCTTCCTGAAGTCTAAGTATACGACATCCACCCCTCCTCCTGTGTCCAGGCGTTTCATAACCTGGTGTAGTTATGATTGATGGTGATTTAGCCTTGGTAAACATGCTCCTTAACTAGACACCTCCAGCAAATATGCTCTAGGAACACAATCCCTGCTAGGCAGTCCAGGGTTTCTTAAACAAGGATATATCTATATTTCAAGTAACTTTCTACTGTAAATTGCAGGTTCTCATTAACCTTTTCAGTTCCACTATGACAGAAAAAGGACTAATTTAGCAATGAAATGTCAATTCAGCCTAAAACAAATCTGTTGCTGAAACCTAATTTAAGCGCCGTGGGTCTCACCCTATCAAAACATCTTCATTTAAATGCAAGCTTTGACTTTCATTGCAGGATCAAACTAATTTGAAAAGCAAGCTTTCAACATAACTGTGAAGAGGTAGGAGAAGGTGCGTTGGGTAGGGCAAGAAGGATCCATTTTGTTCCAGTCTAGGTTAGTATGATTTCATCATTTTATTCTAACTTTAGGGCTAATTATTCATCAAATATAGCAATACATATTATACAATGTTTTATGCTGAAATCTAGATTTCCAGATCAAGTTTAACCTTATGTTCTAAATAGCTGCAAGCACTTTCATCTGACACTTGAAAATGTTGATTTATTTAGAAGTTTCTGCTAAGAGTTTATGTAGAGAAAAGAACATCTAATAATAACCTGATGGTTGGTAAATGAGCACTACTGTCCTAGCTAGAAAAGCAATTGATTATACTTGGTATAATACAAAATGTAATTAAGTTCAGCAATTCCACTGTAGCTGCCATTCACTCCTGAATGTGTTCCTACTGAGTTTGTTATTACACGAACCGGCAGATGTTGCAAAACTCATTGCAGATTCCTGATTTTTATTGTTTCAAATCTGCATTGCACATTACTTATGTGGACCTCAATTCACCCAATTTTTCATGTACATGCCTCACTTGAAACTCATCTTGTAGTCCTCTACAAGATGAAGACCCATGTACTTAAAGTGAGGCACATGCTTAAGTGCCCTGCAGAGCTGAATGAGGGTATAAAATGGGATTAGAAATCATCTTGGCCGTGGTTCACCATTTTCTATACAACTTCTCCATGGGCATCTGTTCGGCCTGTCAATATATATCAGTATCTAAAACTGGACTTTCATTTCCTGGCTGAAAATTTAACTATGTGTACTATTACTCAGAAATGTAATTTACAAAGAGGTAAAAGGAACATTAGCTACTCTGCATTAACAGCTTGTGTGCATTCATTTACCCCATAGTAAGTGGAAGCTAAACCACAGTATCTCAGCTTCCAAAGAAATAGAGTTAAGTTACCAGTTTTGCATTTACTTACCATAGGGTAAACGTTTATATACAGGCAAGTTTTGCACAGCAGCTAATGTGGTAAATTTCCTACTCCTTTTATGATAGTAAGAGCAATGTAGCCCTGATGATCCAGATGTAGCCCAGGTGTACACAGGTTTGTACTTCCCTCTCCAATTGAGGGAATTATTGGGAGGGCAGTGTGCTGTGGAAGGACACAACAGCCCAGTGGCTGCCTCCATCCTCTATAGAGTCAGATCCAGTCAATCAATTACTTAACTATATACAGATTTATTATAACAACAAAACCATTACAGGGTAAGGACATATATATATAATCTATGTACAAGTTTACAAAACAATAAACCATATAATATATGTATACACATATATACCACACCCAGTTGAGGGGACGGGGGGGGGGGGCATGGCTCACCTGTGGGGACCCTCTCTCCAGGGTAACTTACTACTACTACGCAGTCCTGGAGGGTTGCCTCTTGTTCTCCAGGTCAATCTCTGTCCCTGTCGGGTTTTCCTGCCACCTGACTCTGCTGCCCCCATCCTGGCTTAGGGCCACAGGCACCACTGTGTGTATTGGACACTTCGCCTTATGCTAGGGGTTGGAGGCCTGGACAGCCTTGTGCAGCACCGGGGCTTTGTTGGTTCCTGGAACCTCTGGGCTGCGTCATCTGCACTAAGTTGCTGCCTCATGTCAGTAGCTGTCAACTTGAGCCACCTCAAGCAGCTCCCAGGGTCTCTCACCCTCCGTGCAGTGCCTCCTGCATTGAACTTCCAGCCTCATTCTGGGGGTTGAGGACCTGAGCCACCCCGGGGGCTCCAAAGATCCTGCTCCATGCACCAGCCTGTGCTCTGTGTCTCTGACTGTACACCAGAGGTTGTAGACCCAAGCCACCTAATGCAGCTCTTAGGGTCTGGACACCGTGCGCTGTGCTGCACACTGAGAACCTAACCGCTGGGGCTGTCCCCCACCCCCCGCTGATAGAAGTCTTCAGGAGCTCTTCCTGGGCTACTGCTTTGCCCTGCTGAGCAGCTCTCCTCAGCTCTTCTAAACCCCGCTCCTCTCTCTTCTCTGCCCTCGATGCATCTCCCCTTGTGCTGGGCACGCAGCTCCTTTTATACACTCCAGGGCTCCACCCCTAAAGCCTTCCGGACCTGACAATTTGCAGTCTTCAGTCAGGTCCGGGAGAGCTCTTCTCCCCCTCGCCTCAGAAAAGGGGCATGATGTTATTTCTCTTGCTGCCTCCTGATTGGTGGATAGGCTCCACCAGTCAAAACAGCAGGATCTCAAGCCTGGGAGTCAACCCAAGGTCTGAAAGGTAAGCCATTATGACACAGACATTATGTGAGCAACAAGAATTTCTTAGAATGATATCTTTTATAAGACCTAGTGTCCAGATTTACATGAGATGCTGACTGCGCAGTAGCCTGATACTACTGTGCAGTAGTGTCATGTGGCAAAAACCGTGATGCAATGCTATTGCACGGTAGTATTAGGCTACTGCACAGTAGCATCACAAAAAAGGCATTTGTCAGTGCTACTGCACAGTAACTTGGGTTATTGCACAGTCATTTAGTACTTGTTTATACATGTGCACTTGTATGAACAAGTACTGAATGACTGAACAGTAATGACTGTGTAGTCAGTGTCTTGTGTAGATGTAGCCACTATGTAGTTAAGATAGAGTTGACAAGCTTTCAAATGCAAGACATTTTTCATCATGTGACCTGTTTCTAAAGCACCAGATTGAGGATTTCCTGGTTTGGTACTTCTCACCAGCAAGATTCCACTTATTTAAAAAATGGTAATTAGAAAAAAGAGATGTACAGAAGTTTAAGACTGTATGGTACCCAACATAGACAAAAAGAATAGCAAACAATTTTCTGTGATCTCATCTTGTACATTAATAGATGAATACTGAGACTTTGCCTATTGTTTTATAATTATAGCACATGTAAAATCTATTTAATCTATTTTGCTTGTACTTAAAAAGCCTGAAACAAAAAAGCAATAAAGTAAGATAAGTCAAATGAAGATAATATAACAATTGAAAAAAAACTTTGCAAGGTGATGTGAACTGAAATTCATACTATACACCAAATACATTTTTGTCTCCAACACCATATCACATAATCAAAAAGTGAAAGTTAGAAGCTGACTGGAAAGAACATATTTTGATTAAATTAAGTCATGTGATAATTAGGAATGAATAATCTTATTTCTAATTTAGAAGAAATAGACATCGCCTTTCTTACCCTTTCTTGCTAAAATGTTGGGACTTTTTAGAAGTTATGGAATAGTATATTCTTTTTCCTACTGTATTTTATTTTTCATGTCTGCAGTCCAAGTTCCAGTGGGGAGAGTAACCAGAATTCCTGAAATATATATTAATTTGTTTTCTGCCAACAAGAACACAGGTCTCAGAAAATAATAAGGGGCCCATAACAAAAATATGGGCAGTGCTTTTGAAGCTTATATTTTCAGTACACAGTCTAAGGCAACATGTGGATATAACAGATAAAACATAGACTGTACAAGGTATCAGTGAGACAACTTTCTCAAGAAAGACTATTTTTACAATATTTCTTGCTAGTAGGAAGATAGAAAAAATATTACCAAGTCCAAAAACTAAAAAATGATTTAATTTTCAAGTTACTGTTTTTACACAAGTACAAGATGAGGTTTCCTCCCCCCACACAGTTATGCTGGTGGGAAAAGCCCCTTGTCTTAAAGCGGCATACAAATAAATTTTACTGTCTGTCATTAACCTGCTGACAAAATCAGTATGTGCTCACCAGTGGAAACCCACTGTGAACTAAATGCAGCCAATACTGAGCATGACTATAGAACGCATGATCCACACTGGAAAAAAAAACTTATGGAAACCTACCACAAGAATAAATTAATATAGCCTATCTAAATAAGACACATGCTAGTGCCCATTAAGTGCAATCCCCCTCACCAGTAACCTTTTTCAAGCCATGGTGAGGCACGACTTTGTATACAGTTAATCTAGAATCCCTCTGTCTCCCCCTCTCTCAACCTGGCACATATGATTAGTGTGGCCCCACCCTCCATGAGGTGAACCCAGACCAAGTAGCCTTGTGCCTCATGTGTGTATAATTTTTTTGGAGCATCCCAAGACTTGTGACAAGAGCATCCTGTTCCAGCTAAAAATGGAAGCTAATTAACATGTGCATCTTTTTCCAGGGGGTATATGGAGTACACACACATAGTGGGCATGTCCAGACATGTATTTGATGCAGGACCAGTTTGCTTGTGAATAAACTACTTGCAAGAAAACAGTCCAGGGTAGGTGTCTACACATGCAGGGACATGGAAGCAGATTTGCTGCTCTTAGCACCAAACTGTTGCTACATCCTGCAACCTTGCAATGGGCCCCTATCACCACTGGGGGGAATTTGAGGTTCCAGCTGCAGCTGCCAGTAGCCAGCAGCCATTTTTAAAAGCCAGCCTTGATCTCTGCTCCCTGGCCAGCCAAATCCCTGAAGCAGTATATGCAATACAGGGGCAGCATGCGGCAGCACTCTCATCACCACTTGGGCCTCCCCGCGCCATGGTTGCTCCAGTGCCTGCCCTTTCCCCTGGAAGTGATGACAGTACCCTGGGCTCCTGTTGGCCACCACACTGGCTCTGCTGTCCTGTTGCATTGACCACAAGCTGGCCCATGGCTGTTTGGGCCATCCCAGCTCCCCAACATGCAGCGACCATGGATTTCCTTATTACAATTCTTTTTCTCATGACTGATGCCTTTTCTAAATCAGTTTATTCAGCACCTCTTTAGAAGAACTATGGGACTAGAGACAATTTTGGACCATAATTAAGAAATGAAGCAATAGATTTCAGGGTATTGCCTCTGAGGAAAATTGAGGTTGCTTTGCTCGGTATGGAAGCAACCTAAGAAATAGTTTGATTGGTTCTGCTGTACTGCAGGCATTGAAAAGTGTGTTTACTGAAATAACTGAAGTGTGTGTTTACTGAATTACTAGAATTCAAGGTGCCTGACACTGCAAAGCAGGGCTGGCAAGGCTAATTTCTCACAAATAAAAGAAATGAACATTGTAGGAAGTCTAATATAAGATATATTTAAATAGATGGAGGCTGAATAGCAAATCTCTTTCTTTTTGTCTTAGAAATTTGAGTACAGCCCATATCTAGACATAACTTCAAATAAAGACTGACAAAGAAGCATTGATGGCAATAGCTTGTGTTTTAATGCACAGTGGAGTCTTTGTACAGCATATTTAATGCACCTGGCCTCAATGTTGCCTTTTCTCCTTTATTTATAGGTTTAATTTGTAATTACTCACATCACAATGTCCACCAAATGGAATACAAGAACTTAATATGAGAAGACAGATGGATAGATGAAATCTGCTACCTTTTTTATTGACTTCCATGCCATTAAACAGGTAGCTTGCCAGAAATACAAGCTCTACTAAAGGTAATACTTACAGACACTTAGTTCACATTTGCATTTTAGAAAACACAACTTTTAGGACAAACCGAACATTCTACCTTTGATGTATCAACTTCATAGCTAAGGCAGTTGAAATAGCCAATTAAAATAATTCAGAATCTTTCAAAAATAAGAAATGAGAAATTCAAAACCTTGTATATTCTGAGGGATAAGAAATCAAAACATCACTAGTTCTAATTCTGCCATTTCCAGTGGAGCTGTCTCCACTTACAATTAGTCTGATTTCTGCCTATAATCTATATACCTCTGTAGACCTGTACAGACCTGTTAAATGACCTGTTGGTAGTAGGAATTGTGTCAAAATATCCTCTGAATCAAATCAGAACTCTCCAAATCAATTCAGAGAGATTCATGAAGATTCAGAGATTCAGACATAGAGACAGCTTTAAATGTTTTTTCTATGTACCTCTAGGTAGCAGGGGCTCATGAGTGTTATAATTCTGGGGCACATGGAGCATCCCACAGGAGTGCAGGAGGCTTCCCAGCGTGCTTGGCAGCAGACGCAGAAGTGGACTGGAAGGACTTCCAGTCCTCTTCTGGGTCTGCCAGAGAGCGTGCTGCCCCTCTCCCCCCCCCCCCGGCTTGACGACTGGTGCCTCCTGGGTCTGGGGGAGGCACTGGGGTCCCCCCGCAGCTGATTACTAAGCCTGGGAGGCACGGGGGTGGGGGGCCAGCATGCTCTCTGGCAGACCCAGAAGTGGATTGGAAGTACTTCCGGTCCACTTGCAGGTTCACTGCCGAGTACATGGAGGGCCCCCCCTCACTCCCGTGGGATGCTCTATGTGGCCCAGCATTTCAGCAATCATGAGCCGTGTCTGCTACCACAAGGCATGTAGAAAAAAACTTTTAAAGTTGTATCTGTGTTCTCCAAATCAGCATCAAATCTTCAGATTCAGATTCACCCAAATGGAATTGGGGACAGTGATCTGAATCAGCAAATTGAATCACTGTTGCTGATTCAGGCCAAATCAGAATCTGAATCAAATAGGGCGTGCTTTGCACACCCCTAGTGTACACTACAGCTGGACTGCTAAAGGTGACCGCCAGGCTACACAAAAAACCCCAGGTAATTTTGTAATGGAATAAGGTGAGTTCCACAGACCTGATCATGGTACAGTTAGGTGCCAAGGTAGGCAGCATATACATGCTGTCACCAGTAGCCTGTTCTAGCAAACAAAAATATCACTTACCAAACTACTCCTTTCCTGGAAAGAGAGAATTATGTCCAACAGATCAAGTTAGTGGGAATCAGATTGACACAAGTAATCTGACTTTCTTGTTTTTATACCACAGGTGAAACACTGATACCACTTTCTACATCACCTGCTGCCAGGAAGAGGAGAATTTGTCCCTTAAAGCTAAAGATATGTCTTAAAGTAAGCTCATAATATATTATATGCATGATATCTTCTTCCCTGTTAAAAACCCTGGAAAAAATAGTGAAAATCAATAAATGGTTGTATACATAGCAAAATAATCCAGTTTATGCAAAAGGAGAAAAGACATCTTAATCCATTTTACATATCTCCTTAACCTTGATCTTAACCTGCAAGTGAGTCAATAAGGGAGAAGAGGAGAAAAAACAACACTATTATAACTATTATTAGCATAAATAGTGGAAGACTTCACAAAATAAAACAGAGTGGCTCCTAAGATCCATAATACCTCGAAAGAAAAGGATAAAATATAAAAACAGAAAAAGCAAAAGGTCTTTCAAATGTCACAGGATAAATTTCTTCTATAGGATTGTAGATAGAAACCTGATGTAAAATGGCTGCTATATCTAACTGATAGAATAGGTAATATTAGAGTCTAGTTAAGCAGGGCAGATATTTTGATTTATACATCATTGAAAAAGATGTGTTAAATAACTGGGTGCAGTAAAAACTAGTGCTGTCTTGTGGTTGATTTGCTCAATAATAGGAAATATAGCTTATAAATTACTTGATGTGTGTGTTGCAGTTTCATGGATCAAATAAGGAGGATTGCAGAATTGGATGAGTCCCAGTAATAATACCTTACTTATGTCATCTTTCATTTGTGAATATTGATATTGTTTGCAAGCAGCTGATTATACAAAAAAACATGTGTAGCTAACGGATATATAAGGTTCATGATATCCACCATTAATGCACCCAGCAGTAGCCTAACTGCATGTAACACCATTAAATAACATTGCTGGGAAGAAAATGGAACTCTATTCAATCAATCTAACTGAAACTGCACTGGGATTTAATTAGGCAATATGGAGCTGATTCAACATCCACTGAAATCAACTGAAAGACTTCCATTTCATTTCACCAGGCTTTGGGTTAGACCCTAAGTAAGTTTCTTACTTGGAACATGGCAAGGAAACTTAAAATAACCAGTTAAATTTTAATGACCACAAGTAATCATATTTTGGTATTCAAATAGTGAAGAAAAAATAATACATTTGCATAACATCTTTGTATTTGGATTATGTTGTATTTGGATTATGCTAATTTTTTTGGTATCATTGCAGTCTGTCTAGACATTTTGGTGGAAGGTGGAATTGTTTAATAGTTGTGCTACAATTATAGAATCTAAGAGACAAAAATGAAACAGTCAAAGGTATCCAAATAAAGCAATTTAAATTCCTGGAATGGGTGTGGAAGAGGGACCCTAAATGAATTCCACATTCAGTCCAGGATCAAGGCAAACATCAGTATTTCTATCACCTGAAATAATGATCAGGCAATTTACAAACAACCACTTGAATGGCCAGCATTGAGACTGTCCAGAAGAGGGCCACTTGCATGATCAGGCAACAGCAGGGTAGGCTCTATGAGGAGAGGCTACGGGACCTGAACCTGTTCAGCCTCCACAAGAGAAGGCTGAGAGGGGATCTGGTGACCATCTGTAAATTGGTCAAGGGGGACCAGCAGGCAATGGGAGAGTCCCTGTTCCCCTGAGCACTACCGGGAGTAATGGGGAATAACAGCCATAAATTGACTGAGAATAGATTCAGGTTAGACATCAGGAGGCGCTACTTCACAGTTAGGGCAGCTAGGATCTGGAACCAACTTCCAAAGGAAGTGGTGCTCACTCCTATCCTGGGGGTCTTCAAAAGGAGGCTAGATAATCACCTTGCCAGGGTCATTTGACCCCAGCATTCTTTCCTGCCCATGGCAGGGGGTCAGACTTGATGTTCTGCTCAGGTCCCTTCCGAACCTAACAACTATGAAATTATGAATACTTATCCAATAAATTCAGTTTTGAGATTAACTAGGCTAAATAGAAGCTCATCCCCAAAAATATGTAGTGCATCGACAGGCATGCAGGTCGGACATTAAAGGTCCTGTCCAAGAGTGTTTACATCATGTGTGGGCATGCCTACACATGAGCATTTACTATGCAACAACTGAAATTATTGCACAGTAAATATGGCAAATTACACTGATTAAACATAAATTTGATACCTGTATCATGGGGTATTAAATTTACGACCAATCAGTTACTGTGCAGTAAAGTAAATACCTTACAGTGAAGTAAATCTATGTGTGTGAACTGACTTGGGACCAACTTTAATCCCAAGTCAGTCCACACATGGCATTAATGCACTTTAATGCCTGCATGTGTAGATGCCAGCCTAGTCCTGCTTACCGTGCAGTAACTTCCTATTTTCTCCTTTATCATTTTTCTATGTATCCTTTCCAAGTTCTCATAGATATTAGACTCTATTTTTCTAATGAAGGACAGAACTCTAACATTATTAACTGTCAGTTATTTTTCCTTGATTTAATTTATAATCAACCTGAAAGTCTAGTCCTGATCTACTGTCTGTGGCATATGTAAACCTGTTTCCGCCTCTTCCCCCCATCCTAACCCCGTTTCTGATGTTTTACTTTTACCTATCTTCATTTATCTCCAGATCTGTAAGTCTCCTTTAATTGGGCTTCCTACCCACAATTTTAACATTTTCACCAGTAATGCTGTCCTTGAAAGCAACTGTGCTTGGATCCACTAGTATTAGTAATTATAGCCTCATTATACTCCATGCTCAGCACAGGAGTTTCCCAGACTTTGATCAATGCATTCATTACATTTATTGATTTATATTTGAAATGCATTACTTGTCAGCTTTTCTGCTTCTTTCATTAGTTATCTTCAGATTGCAATGTAGTTGCAAATCCCTTATTTTAAGATTTAAAAAAAAATATGTCTATCAATATGTCTTTGGGCAAAGTATAATAATAGAAGTCTGTTATGGTCCACCTGAGTCTAAAGGACCCATCAAGTTAAGACGCTCCAACTTCCACAGCCAATGGCACGCAAAGGAGCAATATGTCTAATACACATAATAAGACTCCTCACCAAATAAAAGATAGTTATTCATTTATAGATGGACTTCAGGTAGCATATGGTACAAGAACAGGGCCAGGCTCAAATTCAGATTCCTGAGTCCACAGTGAGATGCCTTAAGCATGCTGCCACCACCTCTGGTTAACAAAAGGGCAACAATTGAAATGGACTTTTCTTAAAACATTACTTTATTTCATTCTGGGCATACCTACAAAAGATGCCTTAATGCGCAGTGTACTATTCTCTAGTTTCATAGTTTTATAGTTGGTAGGGTCGGAAGGGACCTGAGCAGATCTTCAAGTCCGACCCCCTGCCATTGCAGGAAAGAGTACTGGGGTCAAACGACCCTGGCAAGGTGTTCATCCAGCATCCTCTTAAAGACCCCCAGGGTAGAAGCCAGCACCACTTCTCTTGGAAGTTGGTTCCAGGTCCTAGCCGCCCTGACTGTGAAGTAACGCCTCCTGATGTCTAGTCTAAATCTACCCTCTGCCAGCTTGTGACTGTTATTTCTTGTCACTCCTGGGAGTGCTCATGGGAACAGGGACTCCCCCAGTGCTTGCTGGTTCCCTCTGACTAGTTCGTAAATGGCCACTAGATCCCCCCTCAGCCTTCTCTTGAGAGGCTGAACAGGTTCAGGTTCCGTAGCTTCTCTTGGTAGGACCTGCTTTGCTCCCCTGATCATGTGGGTGGCTCTCCTCTGCACCCTCTCCATGTTGTCCACATCCCTCCTGAAGTGCAGCACCCAGAAATGGACACAGTACTCCAACTGCAGCCTGACCAGTGGTGCATAGAGGGGGAGGATCACCTCCTTGGACCTGCTTGAGATGCATCTGTGGATGCATGACAAGGTGTTGTTGGCCTTCCTGACTGCGTCCCCACACAGCCTATGTTCATTTTGGCATCAATAATGATTCCAAGATCCTTTTCTGCCTCTGCGCTGATAAGAAGGGAGTTTCCCAGCCTTCAGCTTTGCTGCTGGTTCTTCCTCCCCAGGTGCAGCACCCTGCACTTGTCAGTCTTGAAACCAATCCTGTTCTCATCTGCCCACCCCTGTAACCTGTCTAGGTTCAGTTGCAGCCTATTTCTCCTTTCTAGCATGCCCACTTCTCCCCACATCTGAGTGTTATCTGCGAATTTGAACAGGGTGCTTTTTACCCCCTCTTCCAAGTCGCTGATGAAGATGTTGAACAGTGCGGGCCTGAGGACCGAGCCCTGTGGAACCCCACTGCCCACATCCCTCCAAGTCGAAAATGACCCATACATCACCACTCTCTGGGTGTGGCCCTCCAGCCAACTAGTGACTCATTTGACTGTGTAGGTGTAGACACCACCATCCCCTAGTTTTTTAACGAGAATGGAGTGAAAGATAGTGTCGAAGGCCTTCCTAAAGCCCAGAAAGACTACGTCCACTGTGACACCTGTGTCCAAGGATTTTGTGACCTGGTCATAGAAGGCCACCAGGTTGATCTGACAGGACCTGCCTCTAATGAACCCATGTAGGTTGCCCCTAAGCATAATCTCTCCTGCTGGCCCCTCATGGACATGTGCCAGGTTAACTCTCTCAAAAAGCTTACCCAGGACCGAGGTAAGACTGACTTGCCGATAGTTTCCTGGGTCCTCCTTCCTCCCTTTTTGGAAAATGGGAACCACATTGGCCCTCTCCCAGTCCTCTGGCACCACACCAGAGCACCATGAGTGCTTGTAAAGCCATGCCAGGGGTCCCGCAATGACCTCTGCTAATTCCCTCAGCACTTTGGGGTGGAGATTGTCAGGACCTGCTGATTTAAATATGTCCAGTCCCTGCAGAAGATTCCTTACTAGGTCCTCTCTGACCCTAGGCCTGGGTGCACCTCCCCTTGGACCTACAGGGGTCCCAGCGCAGGGGGTGACCCAGTCCCTGCTCAGAAAAATGGAAGCAAAGTAATTGTTAAATAGGTTAACTTTGCTGTCTGATGCAATGACCAGATTTCCTAGCGTGTCCTGCAGAGGCCCCACATTACCCGGTACCTTCTTTTTTACTCTCTATGTATTTAAAAAAGGACTTCTTGTTGCCCTTGATCTGGGTAGCTAGTCCCAGTTCCATCTCCACCTTGGCCTTCCTGACCGCCTCCCTACATCCCTGAGGAACCAAGGTATAGTCCTCCCTGGTGATGGCCCCTCCCTTCCATTGGGTGTATGCCTCCTTTTTAGCTAGGAGATGTTCCCATATGCTTTTGGTGAGCCATGGGGGCTTTTGTGCCCTCTTGCCCCCTTTGATCCGGGATGGGATTACCTCCCTTTGGGCTTGGAGGATCATCTCCTTAAAGAAAGACCACTCTTTCTGGACACCCGAGTCCCCTCCCCTCCAGGACCTCAGTGCCTCCCCGACTATTCTCCTTACCTCATTGAAATCTGCTCTCTTGAAATCCAGGGCTGCTGCCTTCCTGCAGGCCTTTGCCACCTTGTGCTGGATAGTGAATTCCAGCAGGCAATGATCACTGTCACCCAGGTGCTTGAGCACCCGCAGACCCCTCACCAGGTCCTCACCCGTGGCCAGGTCCAGATCCAACAAAGCATCTCCCCTGGTGGGGCTGTGCGCCTCCTGGGTTAGATGGAGGTCCTGTATCTTGGCTAGGAACCTACGTGAGTGGTCAGACCTGGCTGACTGCTCTTCCCAGCAGATGTCTGGAAAGTTCACGTCACCCATGATGACCACGTCCTTTGACCTAACTACCTCCGTGAGCTGACTTAAGAATTCCCAGTCTAGCTCTTCCCTTTGGTTGGGTGGTCTGTAGTAGACCCCCACTGTTAAGCCCCTTTCCCCTCGACTTCCTTGTATTCTAACCCAGAAGAGTACTTCAGTGCGCCCCTCCTTTGACCCAGTGCCACTCATTGAGGATGTGTATTTCTCCTTGACATAGAGCACCACACCCCCACCCCTCCTCCCTGTCCTATCCATCCTGTATAGCCTATAGCCCTTGATATTCACCACCCAGTTTTGCGTTGGGTCCCACCACTTGTCGGTGAGCCCCACTATGTCTGGGTTGGTGTTAGCTAGCAGGAGGATGAGTTCCTCCTGATTGTTCCCCATACTAGGAGCATTAGTGTAGAGGCATTTGAGGCCTCCTGAAGATGCATTCACTGGTCCCCTAATCTTAGTACTACCCAGGACCCTGTTGCTTACCTGGGTATTTGTTCCACTCATCGTTGGTTTAGACTGGGATGTTCTTGTGGGTGACACTTGGTTTAATAGTCCAAGGCTTCCTCCGCCCTCATCTTCCCTTTCCCCTGACAATCCTAGTTTAAAGCCCACCAGAGGAGATCAGTCAACCTAGAAGAGAGCACACGCTTACCTTTGGGGGAAAGGTGAAGCCCATTCCACCCAAGCATGTCTCTTACCCTAATGTATGGGTCATTGTCTAGGAAGCCAAAGCCCACCTCGAGACACCATTCCCAAAGTCTCAAGTTGACCTCTCTGATGCAGGTCTCATGTCATCTTCCATGTCCGCTCACTGGTAGGACAGAAGAGAATACCACTTGTGCCCCTATCTCCTTCAGTATGCACCCCAGAGCGTGGTACTCCATCATCAGGTGATCAGGTCTTCTCCTGGCCACATCATTAGTGCCCACAGGGATTAGGACCAGGGGGTAGTATTTGGTGGACTGGGTAACGGCCTGGATCATCCCTGTCACATCCTGAAACTTTGCTCCAGGCAGGCAGTAGACCTTGTGTGTCAAGGGGTCCTGGCAACAGATGGGACCCTCTGTACCTCTCAGGATGGAGTCGCCTATGACGATCGCTTGATGTTTCTTCCTCCGGGTCTGCTTAGCTCCTTCAGCCTGTTCAGAGTGTGGAGTTGCCTCCTCTCCAGAGGTTTCCTCCTCTCCTTCCTTCTCCTGCAGTGTTGCCAGGGCCTCGTACCTGTTCTCCAGCCAGGCTGGAGGAACTGGCCCTACTCTGTTGCGAGCAGCCCTGGTTCTGGAGGGGACCATCTGCCACTTTGCTGTGGAGGGCACCTCCTGAGGTGCTTCTTCCTTGGATGCATGGCCCTGCAGGGAGAGAAAATACCCATCAATTTCATCCTCTGCCTCCCTGATTCCCCTCAGCCTGCTAACCTCCTCCTGGAGCTCCCTCACCTGCAGCTCCAGGGCCCTTATATAGGCACCTGCAGGGCAGGTGTGGGGGCCCCCATTCCCTGCCCCCATGGCCCTGCTGGGCATCCCCTGCAGGCCAGGGGGGAGGGGGATGCCAGCCCCCACATGGGCTCTGTCTGGGTGGAGGCCACAGATAAGCCCCTAGTAGGTGGCACCTCTTGGGTAGGGGCCCTAGCAGCACTCCGCGTCGACACCATTATATATTGCTATTTATTTATATTTCTGTGCGGTACCTTTGCCCTACCCTTGTTAGAGTCTCCCACCTGGCCCTTCCTGCTTGGCCACCTGTGCAAACGCCAGCACAAATGCCGGTGCACTCTTACAGAGCGCACCTGTTTGCACACTGTGTTCATGCACGTGACCCGAGAGCGCAGCTCCCTGCCAGCTCAGCAAAGAGGGACCTGGAGGGCTACCACACTGGATCCAGCTCCGCTGCTCCGCTTTCCTCCACCCCCACTTACCTTAGGGGGATCAACTGATGCTGCCCCCATGCTGCCTCTGCTGTCACCGATCAGGTGCGTGGGTTCACGTGTGTGTGGGGACCCAGGTGCATTCTATTGCACATTAGTGTGCCATGGCAAAAACCAGGCTAATGCGCTCATAGATTTCATAAATTTCATAGACTTTAGGGCTGGAAGGGACCTTGTAAGATCATCGGGTGCAGCCCCCTGCCCAAGGGGCAGGAAGTCAGCTAAGGTTAAAGGATCCCAGCAAGATAAATGTCCAAATGTTTGTTGAAAGTGTCCAGAGTAAGTGTTTGCACTCCTCTGGGGGGAGTTTGTTCCAGGCCTTGGGGGCTGGGACTGTAAAGAAGTTTTTCCTTATGTCCAACGTAAAATGGTCTTTCAGGAGTTTGTGACCATTGGACCTTGACATCCCCTGGGGTGCTATGGTGAACAGGTGTTCCCCCAGATCCTGATGCACACCCTTTAGGTACTTATAGGCTGCCACCAAGTCACCCCTGAGCCTGTGTTTCTCCAGGCTGAAGAGTCCCATAGCTCGCAGCCTCTCTTCATAAGGCCTGTTCACTTGCCCTCTAATCATGCATGTGGCTTTCTTCTGGAATCTTTCAAGCTTCTCCATGTCCTTCCTAAATTGTGGAGTCTAGAATTGGATATAGTACTCCAGCTGGGGCCTCACCAAGGCCAAGTACAGTGGGAGGATGACATCCTGGGTCTTGCTTGATATGCATTGGTAGATGCAAGCCAGGGTTTTGTTCACTTTGCCAGCTACAGTATTGCATTGCTGACTCATATTCATTTTGTGGTCAATAATGACCCCCAAGTCTCTTTCGGTCATGGTGCTAGTGAGCATAGCATTGCCGAGCCTATAAGTGTGATGCAGGTGTTTATTCCTGAGGTGGAACACCTTGAATTTCTCCATATTGAATGCCATCAGATTTTCATCTTCCCACCTTGAAAGCCTATCGAGGTTGGCCAGGATCACAGCCTATCCTCAAATGTGGAGATTCTTCCCCAAAGTTTGGTGTCATCAGCGAACTTGGACAGTCCGCTTTTGACACCAGTGTCCAGATCATTTATGAAGACATTAAAGAGTACAGATCTGAGAACGGAGCCTTGGGGGACATCACTAGTCACTGTTGATTCAGTTCCATCAACTACCACTCTCTGGGTCCAACCTCAGAGCCAGTTCCCAGCCATTGGACTGTGGAGTAGTTGAGGCTGCGGTTGACCATTTTTTTCCATCAGGACATCATGGGACACCAGGTCAAAGGCTTCTTTAAAGTCCAAATATATGACATCAACCTCTTCCCTTTTGTCTAGGTGATACGTTACCTGCTCATAGAAGGAAATGAGATTGGTCAAGCAAGACCTACCCGCAACAAACTCATGCTGGATATCCCTCAGCATGTTGCCTTCTGTTAGCCTGTCAAGAATGGTTTCTTTGATAATTTTTTACAAGATCTTTCCTGGGATTGAGTCCAAACTGATTGGCCTGTAGTTTCCTAGGTATTCTTTCCCCACTTTCTTGAAGATGGGTACCACAGTGGCCCTCTTCCAATCTTAGGTACTTCTTTTGAGGACCACAAGTTCTCCAGTATCCTCACCAGTGGCTGCGATATGATGTCATAGATTTCATAGAGCAGGCTTGTCCAACATATGGCCTGTGGGCTGCCATGCGGCCCACCAAGGCATTTTCTGTGGCCCATGGTGCTGCGATGGGAAATGAAAGTAAACATGGTTTACTTTTGTTGTCACACCTTGTCCCTCCCCCAGCCCCTCAGCAGCTTCCTAATGGTTGCTGAAGGGCTGGGGAAGGGACAAGGTTCCCACTTGCACCGCATCAACTTGACGTTGCCAATGTGGTGCGTGTGGGAAGAGGAGTAGCCATGTGCTGCTTGGGACAGGATGAGCCCAGCTGGAGCAGCAGGGGGCTCAGCTGCACTTTCCCCCTACTTGCACTGGTCAGCTCCAAGTGGCACATGGCTCTGTCGCGGTCTCTGCTGGCTGGTGCCAACCTGGGTGGGTCTGTCCCATCTGAAGCAGCATGCAGCTGAAGCTGAATTCCCACATGCTGCTGGGGATGGGAGGAGGCTGGCCAGGTCAGCACCGGCCAGCAGAAGTGGCAGCAGAGCCATGTGCCACTCAGGACTGACCAGCGCAGGCAAGGGGAAAATGCAACTGAGCCCCTGCCACTCCGGTCAGGCTCGTCCTGTCCTGAGTGGCACATGGCTCCACCACCACTTCTGCTGTCCGGTGCAGACCCAGCCGGGCTCCTCCCATCCCCAGCAACACATGGGGAGTCAGCTTCAGCCACATGCTGCTCCGGATGGGATGGACCCAGCCAGGTCAGCACCAGCCAGGAAAAGCAGCATGTAGCTGAAGCTGCCCTTCTGCTGTCCTTACCACATCTCCCACTGCACTGCCCCTGCTGGGCTCCAGAATCCCCCGGCAGGTTGGGGCCCATCCTGGTGAGGTTTCTCGCAGCTCTGTGCCTGGTGCAGGGCAGCTGTGGGGCCAGGCTGTGGGAGAGTCTGGCACGGTCAGGCATGGAGCGGAAGCCAGCGGCCCTGGGGATGTGCAGCTCACGGAGTGTCGGTTCAGCTCCAAGAGGCACCCTAACCCCTCGGGCCTAATCCTGCTCCATTTACAGGTGCAGGGCCTGAGCACCTCTGTGGGCCCTTGCACAGACTCTGGGCTCCACGTGCGCCCCCATGCTTCCCTTCTGCACCAGCCCCGGTGGCTCCTCCTTGCCCCCCTGCACCGTAATGCCCAGGCATTTGCGTGCTGCCAGGTGCGGCCCTGAAACTTTAGCTAAAGGAAAACTATGGCTAGCCATGGTTTGGTGGTGTGGTGGGCCCTCCCCAATAGTCTCTAGCAGTGAGAAAGCTTCTCCAGGGGGCAGAGACCCACCAGAACCCATGGCCCCTCCTTGACATTGGAGATGTGTAGCAAAGGGGAGAAGAGTTCCTGGCAGGAAAGGAGGTGGAGTGAAATAGATGTTTCCCTGGAAGGATTTGATATATGTTGTTGGGTAAAATGAATTAACTGTAGTGGGATGGCTTCCCTCCACTAGGGGTGCTCAGACATTGCACAGCCAGAAATAATGCTAATCTCTTCACTGGGACTCTAAAGCACAGGGCAACTGGACTGATGGACTGTGACATTAACAGCTCTGTGACGCTTGCATATTATCTGAGAACTTCAGCTTACTTACTGAGATCCAGGAAATGAGTCATTTTAGAGTCATTGATTTTCAAATACTGCCTTTCAGGTATTTCAGGAATTCACACTCGTTTATTTTGTTGGTTTGGCTTTTGTTTGTTTGTATAACCTATGAAGACTGACAGCAGCTAAATAAAGTTTAGAAACTAAAAGACAAACAGGTTAAAATACTTCCTAGTAACAACTACATATTTTAGTCCAGAACTGCATGAATGGGAAACCAGTCCAACTTAGTAACAGCAAAATGTTACTTAGATTCAGTGAAAGGACGTGAAACCCTTTTAAGTAACACAAATCTTTTATTCACTGCAGTTTTACAATAAATGGGGATAAAGCCACCTTCCAAACCCCAGCAGTTGCTCAGAAATGGTAACTCACTGGGCATTTGTGCATACCAGGATTTCATGCCTGATCTACAGAAGGTATATCCAAGCTCTGAGTGATCTCTGTGCACTTTATATGCTGCCTTCTTCCCTTGTTGGAATGTTGTGTGGCGCTTTGTTCAAAAAGACTCCCATCCTGGTGAGCTTTGATATGTGTATGGTGACTTGATTGACCGTTGGTTTCCCATTCTGATCACATGAAAGCCTGAAGAAAGTCAGAATCATAAAGAAGTAGGGCTGGAAGGGATTTCTAGTCTAACCCCCTGCCTGAGTCAGGATCATTCCTATCTAAACCATCCTATACAAATCTATTGCCTAATCTCTTAGAAAACTACACAGTCAAACCTCGCACACCACCAGACATTGCACCCAAACCTGCCACAAGTAAAGCAGAGGGACCATGGCAGGAAATGGTGTGCTGCTGCAAGGGGTATTAAATAAGCTTGAGAGCTCCCAGGAAGAGGTGCATGCACCCTGCTACAGAGAGAGACAAAAGCCCCTACACTCCATTCCAGTCTGACCATGAAGGAAAATTCCTGTCCACAGACAGGGTGATCGATCTGGACTTGAGCAGAAGGGCAAGACCCTCCTCCAGCTTGTTACCTGTCAGCTGTGTGTTCCTGAGGGAGCCCTGGCACCCAGCTTGCTGGACTTACAGAGGACTTTTTCTATTTCCTTCCACCCCACACACACCTCATCTACCCAGAACTAAGCAGAAGAAAAGTTTAATAGGCATCTCGGACTGTACATTCCCCGGTCTCAGTATGGGAGGCCTATTTAAACTTGATTGACTAAAACTCGATTGCCAGGTTAGGGAATGCTGAGGCAAGAGACTGAGTCAAAGTGGGTATGGGCGACATTTGAACAATGTTTAAGGGTTTATCACAGCGTCCAGCCCATTGGATCCCTGACCACAAATACTGTCATACTTTTCCAGGGATTCATAGATTCATAGACCAGGCTTGTCCAACATGCAGCCCATGGGCCACCAAGCGGCCCTCCAAGTTGTTTTCTGAGGCCTGAGGTGCTGCGATGGGAAACAAAAGTAAACACTGTACTTTAGTTTGGGGGGTGATGTGATACCGCTTCCTGTGAGGTCTTTCATTATGGCTCGCCGGCCCAGTAGGCGATAAAAAGTTCATGATCTGGCCCCACATTCGAAAAGGTTGGACACCTCTGTCATAGATATTAGGGCTGGAAGGGACCTCGGAAGATTGAGTCCAACCCCCTGCCCAAGGGGCAGGAAGTCAGCTGGGGTCACAGGATCCCAGCAAGATAAACACCCAATTTTCTCTTGAAGGCAGTCAGAGTAGGTGCTTGAACCACCTCCAATGGCAGGCTATTCCAGACCTTGGGGGCTTGGACAGTAAAGAAATTATTCCTTATGTCCAGCCTGAAATGGTCTTGTAGGAGTTTATAACCATTTGACTTTGTCATCCATTGGGATGCTCTGCTGAACAAATGTTCCCCCAGATCCTGGTGAACACCCCTGATAAACTTCTAGGTGGCCATCAGATCACCCTTGAGCCTGAGTTTTTCCAGGCTAGAGAGTCCCATAGCTCTCAGCCTGTCGTCGTAAGGTCTGTTTTCCTGACCTCTGATCATGCACGTGGCTCTTCTCTGGACTCTCTCAAGCTTCTCCACATCCTTTTTGAATTGTGGAGCCCAAAACTGGATGCAGTACTCCAGCTGCAGCCTCACCAAGGCTGAGTACAAGGGGAGAATGACATCCCGGGGTTTGCTTGAGAAGCATCTATGGATGAAAGCCAGCGTTTTCCTTGCTTTACTAGCCGCAGCATCACACTGAAGGCTCATGTTCATCTTGTGGTCAATCGTGACCCCCAAGTCCCTTTCATCCATAGTGCTAGCTAGTGTAGCACTGACAAGCCTAGAGGGATGTTGCAGGTTTTTCTTCCTAAGGTGGATAACCTTGCATTTTTCAGTGTTAAACACCATCAAGTTCTCGTCCACCCATTTTCTGAGAATGTCAAGGTCAGCCTGGATCACCCTCCTGTCCTCAGGTTTCATAGATTTCATAAAGATTAGGGCTGGAAGGGACCTCAGAAGATCATCGAGTCCAGCCCCCTGCCCGAAGGCATGGAGTCAGCTGGCATCATAGGATCCCAGCAAGATAAGCATCCAATTTTTTTCTTGAAGCTGTTCAATGTAGGTACTTGAACCACCTCTGATGGCAGGCAATTCCAGACCTTGGGGGCTTGGACAGTAAAGAAATTCTTCCTTATGTCCAGCCTGAAACAGTCTTGCAGTAGTTTATAACCATTCAACCTCGTCATCCCTCGGGGTGCTCTGGTGAACAAACATTCCCCCAGATACTGGTGGTCACCCCTGATAAACTTATAGGTGGCCACCAGATCACCCATGAGCCTGCACTTTTCCAGGCTGAAGAGTCCCATAGCTCTCAGCCTGTCATCATAAGGTCTGTTTTCCTGACCTCTGATCATGCACGTGGCTCTTCTCTGGACTCTCTCAAGCTTCTCCACATATTTTTTGAATTGTGGGGCCCAAACTGGACGCAGTACTCCAGCTGCAGTTTCACCAAGGCTGAGTACAAGGGGAGAATGATGTCCCAGGATTTGCTTGAGAAGCACCTATGGATGTAAGCCAGCATTTTGCTCGCTTTACTAGCTGCAGCACTGCATTGAAGGCTCATGCTCATCTTGTGGTCAATGATGACCCCCAAGTCTCTTTCTTCCATAGTGCTAGCCAGCATAGCACTGCCGAGCCTATAAGGCTGCTACAGGTTTTTCCTCCCAGGGTGGAGAACCTTGCATTTTTCAGTGTTATACACCATCAGATTCTCATCCACCCATTTGCTGAGCCTGTCCAGGTCAGCCTGGATTGCCCTCCTGTCTTCAGGTGTGGATGCTTTGCCCCAAAGTTTGGTGTCATTGGCGAACTTGTCTAGTCTGCTTCTGACTCCAATGTCCACCTCATTAATGAAGATGTTGAACAATATGGGTCCAAGGACAGAGCTGTGGGGGACCCCACTGGTCACAGGGCATCATGACGATTGACTTCCGTCAATTACCACCCTCTGAGTCTGACCACGGAGCCAATTTCCCAGCCAGCAGATCATGGTGGACCCAAGGCCACAATTAGCCAGTTTCACCAAGAAGTGATCATGGGATACCAGACTGAAGGCTTTTTTGAAGTCAAGATATATGACATCAATCTCTTCTCCCTTGCCGAGGTGATAGGTCACCTGGTCATAGGAGGAAATGAGATTGGTCAAGCAAGACCTACCCACAACAAACTCATGCTGCCTATCCCTCAGGATGCTGGTGTCGGCCATTAAGGATAGCCTCTTTAATAAACTTTTCTAAGACCTTCCCTGGGATAGAAGTCAGGCTGATGGGCCTATAGTTTGCCGGATCCACTTTCCTCTCTTTCTTGAAGATAGGCACCACATTGGCCTTCTTACAGTCTTCAGGCACTACACCAGAGTGCCAGGAGTTCTCAAAGATCCTTGTCAGAGGCTGGGCTATGATGCTCGCCAGCCCCTTAAGTATCCTAGGGTGTAGATTGTCAAGGCCAGCTGATTTGAAGTTATCCAGCCTCTCAAAGTGTTCCTTCATGAGATCAGCATTGATGGAGGGCAGGGAATCTCCCTCACCCAGACCTCCTTGTCTCGTAGTGGGCATGGGCGTCCCATGGGACTGATGAAAGACTGATGCAAAGTACCCATTTAATAGGTTGGCTTTTTCCTGCGTGTCAGTTGTCAGTTGTCCCATCTCGTTCAGCAGGGGTCCAATGTTGCCCTTGCTTTTCCTTTGGCTCCCCACATATCTGAAAAATGACTTTTTATTGTCCTTGATGCTGAAAGCCAGTTTGAGTTCAGTTGCAGCCTTGGCTTTCCTGGTTTGCTCCCTGCAGGTCCAGACCAGTGCAGAATATTCCTCTAGTGAATCCCATCCTCCATCCTTTGTAGGCTTTTCTTTTTAGCCTCAGGAAGTCTGCTAAATCCCTGAAGAGCTGGGGGGCTGCTGTGCTCTCTTCCTGTCTTTCCTCTGAGATGGACTAGAAGTAGCTTGTGCATTGAGAATTGCTCCCTTGGAAGCAACAACTCTTTCTGAACTCCCTTCCCCCTGGGATTGTGGTTTCTTAGGGCCTCACTGACAAACCTCTTGAGCTTATCAAAGTCAGCTTTCCTGAAGTCAAGGACTTCAGTGTTGCTGACTGATTTGCCAGGTTTGCAGCAGATGGTGAAGGTGATCAGCTCATGGTCAATCAGCTCATGGTCACTGTCAACCAGCTTCCTATCGATCACTAGGTCACTGATTAGGTCATCCCCAGTAGCCATTACCAGGTTGAGCAGTGCTTTATCTTTCATTGGCCCGTAGACTTCTTGAGTCAGGTAGAGGACATCCACACATGGTAGGAAGCTTTGCAACCACTCAGATTTTGCTGAGCGATCCTCCCACAAGATGTCTGGGTAGCTGAAGTGACCCATGACAACCAGGGTCCTGGAGTATGAAGCGTCAGCCAGTTCCTGGGTGAACTCCTGGTCAAGCTCTTGACTTTGGGTGGGAGGTCTGTAGTAGACTCCCACCGTTGTGTCCCCCGTGACATGTTCCCCACAGATTTTAATCCAAAGGGTCTCCAGTTGTCCACTCTCATCACCAACATCAGTTTTCAGGGACGCATAGCTTTCCTTAACATAGAGAGCTACACCCCCGCCCCTTTTATCTACTCAATTTCTCCTGTACAGGGTATAGCCATCTATACCCGTGGTCCAGTCATGGTTGGAGTCCCTCCAGGTCTCTGTTATCCCTATGACATCATAATTATTTGTGTTAAGCAGGAGGATGAGTTCCTTCTGCTTATTCCCCAAGCTCCTGGCATTTGTGTACAGGCAGGCAAGTGTCCCCTTGGGGGCTCTTGCCTGCCCACAGATTGTACCAGGGCTGGGGCAGGGGTGGGCTCCCTTAAGTGCCTTGGCCTGCTGGCTTTGCAAGGGTTGCTCAGTGGGCCAGCAGTGGCGGTAGTGCCTCCCCCCCCCCCCGCCCCAGCGGTCCCCCAGCAGGCCTAGTTTAAAGCCCGGTGGAGCAAGTCAGCCAGTCTGACTGAGAAGAGCCTCCTCACCAGGGGAGAGAGGTGGAGGCCATCTCTTCCCAGCAGCTCACTGCATCTCTCGCCAAATAGTGGGCTGTGGTCATGGAAGCCAAAGCCTTCCCGATGACACCAATGCAGCAGTCTTTGGTTCATTACCTGGATCCTCCTCTCCCTCCTCAGCCCATACCCTGAGACTGGGAGGATCGAAGAGAACACCACCTGTGCCTCCAGACCCTTTAGCCATTTAGGTGTGGATGCTTTACCCCATAGTTTGGTATCATCAGCGAACTTGGCCAGTCCGCTTCTGACTCCAATATCCACATTCTTAATGAAGATTTTGAACAATATAGGCCCAAGGACAGAGCTTTGAGGGACCCCACTGGTTACAGGGCACCATGACGATTGACTTCCAACAACCACCACCCTCTGGGTCCAAACATGAAGCCAATTCCCCAGCCAGCAGATCATGGTGGATACAAGGCTGCAGTTGGCCATTTTTGCCAAGAGGTGACCACAGGATACTAGATCGAAGGCTTTTCTGAAGTCAAGATATACAACATCAATTTCCTCTCCCTTGTTCAGGTGATAGGTCACCTGATCATAAAAGGAAATAAGATTGGTCAAGCAAGACCTACCCACTACAAACCCATGCTGGCTATCCCTCAGGATGTTGCCATCAGCCAGTCCATTAAGAATGGCCTCTTTGATCATTTTTTCTAAGAACTTTCCTAGGATAGAGGTCAGACTGATTGGCCTGTAGTTTGCCGGATCCACTTTCCTCCCTTTCTTGAAGATAGGCACCACATTGGCCTTCTTCCAATCTTCAGGCACTTCAGCAGAGTGCCAGGAGTTCTCAAAGATCCATGCCAGGGGCTAAGCTATGATGCTCGCCAGCTCCTTGAGCACCCTGGGGTGTAGATTGTCAGGGCCAGCTGACTTGAAGGTGTCCAGCCTCTCAAAGTGTTCCTTCTCAAGGTCAGCATTGATGGATGGCAAGGAATCTCCCTCACCCAGGCCTCCCTGTCCTGTAATGGGCAGGGGAGTCTTGTGGGATTGATGAAAGCCCGACACAAAGTGCCCATTTAGTATATTGGCTTTTTTCCTGGGCATCAGTTGTCAGTTGTCCCATCTGGTTTAGCAGGGATCCAATGTTGCCCTTGCTTTTCCTCCAGCTCCCCACATATCTAAAAAAAGGACTTTTTATTATCCTTGATACTTGTAGCTAGTTGGAGTTGAGTTGCAGCCTTGGCTTTCCTGGTTCACTCCCTGCAGGTCCAGACCAGTACGGAATATTCCTCCTTGGAAGTGGATCCTGTCCTCCACCCTTTGTAGGCCTTTCTTTTTAGCCACAGGAGGTCCGCTAGTTCCCTGGAGAGCCAAGAGGGCTGCTGTGCCCTTTTGCTGCCTTTCCTCCAAGACGGAGTAGCATTAGCTTGTGCATCAAGGATCTCTTCCTTGAGGAGCAACCACTCTTCTTGAACTCCCCTCCCCTTTGGGTCGTGGTCCTTTAGGGCCTCACTGAGAAGCCTCCTAAGCTTCTCAAAGTCAGCTTTCCCAAAGTCGAGTACTTCTGTATTCCTGACTGTCTTGCCAGATTTACGGTGGATGGTGAAGGTGATCAGCTCATGTTCGCTGTCACCCAGCTTCCCATCGAACATTAGGTCACTGATTAGGTCATCCCCGGTTGCCAGTACCAGGTCGAGCAGCACTTTACCTATCATTGGCCTGTAGACTTCTTGTGTCAAATGGAGGTCATCCACACACGAGAGGAAGATTTGCGACTGCTCAGATTTAGTTGAGCACTTTTCCCACTAGATGTCTGAGTAGTTGAAGTCTCCCATGATAACCATGGACCGGGAGCATGCAGCCTCAGCCAATTCCCTGGTGAACTCCTGGTCAAGCTCCTGACTTTGGGTGGGAGGTCTGTAATAGATTCCCTCCATTGTGTCCCCTGTGCATGTTCCCCATGGATTTTAACCCAGAGGGTCTCCAGTCATCCACCCTGGTCACCAATATTGGCTTGCAGGGATGTGTAGCTCTCCTTGACATAAAGAGCTACATCCCCACCCCTTTTGTTGACTTGATCTCTCCTGTACAGAGTATAGCTGTCTATACCCGTGGTCCATGTCTGCTATTTTTTTTAGGACTTTTGGGTGCAGTCTATCCAGACCTGATGATTAATGGGGGTTCTGCCTCTCAAAATGCTCCCTCACAAGATCCACGCCAATGGTAGGCATATATTCATCTTCACCTGGTCATCCCACATTATGTTAGGCAGGGTGGTCCCTTTGGGCTGGTGAAAAACTGATGCAAAGTAATCATTAAGCAAATTAGCTTTCTCCTGGGTGTCAGCTGCCCCAGCTTGTTTAGAAGCGATCCAATGTTGCCCTTGTTTTTCTTTCTTCAGATATGTGGGGAGTCAAAAGGCTTTTTATTGTCCTTGATTTGTGTAGTCAGATAGAGTTCAGTTGCAGCCTTGACTTTTCTAGTTTGCTCCCTGCAGGTGTGGACCAGTGCAGTATACTCCTCCCAAGTGGCCTTTCCTGTTCTCCATACATTATACACCTCTCATTTTAGACATAGGAGGTCCATGAGTTCCCTGTTGATTCAAGGGGGTTGTTGAGCCCTTTTACCACCATTCCTATGTGTGGGGATGCACTCCCCTTGTGCTTCTAGGATTGCTTCCTTAAGAAGAACCACTCATCATGAACTCCCTTCCCTGTAGAATCATAGCCTCTCAAGGCCTCAAGAACAAGCCTCCCGAGCTTATGAAAGTCAGCTTTCCTAAAGTACTACTGCATTGCTGGCTGACTTATCAGCTCTGCAATGGATAGTCAACTTGCGGTCACTGTCACTCAGCTTCCTTTTGATTCTTAGGACACTGATTAGATCATCCCCTTTGGCCAGTACCAGGTCCAGCAGCGCCTTGCCTCTTGTTGGCCCATAAACTTCTTGGGGCAGGTAGAGCTCATCCACGTATGTAAGGAAGCTTTGTGACCAAACAGATTTGGCTGAGTGCTCATCCCATGAGGTGTCTGGGTAGTTGAATTCTCCCATGATGACCCTGTACTTAAAGCATTCAGCTTTGGCTAGTTCTCTGGTGAATTTTTGGTCAAGCACTTGTTCCTGCTTTGGAGATCTGTAGTAGTCTCCTAATATTGTATCCCCTTCACTACATTCCCCTTGTATTCTAACCCAAAGGGTCTCCAGTCATCCTCCTTTTGTGCCAATCTCAGCTTGTAGGGATGTGTGGCTCTCCTTCACAAAGAGAGCTACACCCCCACCCCTTTTTTTGGCACAATCACTCCTGTACAGCATATAGCCATTTATACCAGTAGTCCAGTCATAGGATGACTCACACCAGGTCTCTGTGATCCCTATAAGATCATAGGAGTTTCTGTTTAGCGGAAGGATAAGTTCCTTTTGTTTATTCCCCAAATTCCTAGCATTAATGTACAGGCACTTAAGTGTGTTATTGGAGGCTCTAGGATTCCTTGTCCTCCTGGAGAAGCTCTGTTCCTGGTTAGGGTAGGAGTGGATTCCCTTGAGCATCCTAATCTGCTGGTTTTGTGGTTGATGCTTGGTGAGCTTGCTCTGGTGGTTGTCTACCCATCCCCCGGTGAGCTTAGTTTAAAGCCCGGTCAAGCAAGTCAGCTATTCTGACTAAGAAGAGCTTCTTTCCCAGTGAAGTGAGGTAGAGGCCATCTCTTCCCAATGGACCACTCCCTCTCTTTCCAAAGAATGGACTGAAGCTGAAGCCTTTATGGTGGCACCAGTACCACAATCTTCTGTTTACTGCCTTGATTCATCTCTCCCTCCTCTGCCCGTGCCCCATAACTGGAAGGATGGAGGAAAAAACCACTTGCATTCCCAACCCCCTGAGCCCCACTCCCAGAGCCCTGTAGCCACTCATGACTTGGCTGGGATTGCTCTGAGCTATGTCATTTGTGTCTGCATGGATAAGGAGCATAGGGTAGTGGTTAGAGGGCCAGATAAGTTTTGGGATCCTCTCAGCCACATTCCAGATATGGGCTCCTGGGAGGCAGCAGACCTCCCAGGCTAAGGGGTTAGGGAGACAGATCAGTCCGTCTGCCCCACTCAGGAGGGAGTCACCCACAATGACCACTCTGTGTTTCATCTTAGGGATGATAGCTAGTCATGTTTCTTCCTCACTTGCAGTTGCTGGTAGCTCTGAAGGCTCTACTGGTGCTGCAAGAGGTTTGTACCTCTTGCAGAGATCCAGTGGGGTGGTGACCCTGGTACAGTGAGCCTTGGGGCCAGAGACAGCCTTTGCCCAGCCCCCTGGCTGGACAGTATAGGAGTGCCTGTTGGTCTCCCTGGTCCTGACAGGTGATCTAGGTCGCTCTTCTGTCCTGGGATGAAACGCCTGACAGTAGGAGTCAATTTCCTGTTTGCCATCCCTCATGGCACGTAGCCTCTGCACCGCAGTCCAGAGCTCCACTATCTGGAATTCCAGAGACTCCAATAGAGAGCAAACCACACAGGAAGAGGTTGCAATGCTCCTGATTCCATGTACCTGGAGTCATGCAACACAGCCCCCACAGCCGAGAGCCTGAGTCTTCATCTGAGTGGAGGCCAGAACCATGGGTTCTGTCTGGTTGGAGGCCTCAGAAGTCCCAGGGGGAAGGGATCCAGCCACAGGGGGGAACCTTAGAGTGTGATGTGTCCCCCCCCCCCATTATTACAGTAGTAGTTAAGCTATTGCCATCCCTATCACTTTCTTGAGGTTCTCTGCCTAGGGCCTTGGGCCCCTCCTGCATGCCCTCCTGCACAAAATCCTGTGCTAACTTGCATGGTGGTCTTAGAAGCTCTCCTGTTTTCATGTTCTGTTTGTGAGGCTCTGGTCTCATGGCTCCCTGGTGGCTGGGCCAAGTCAGTGCCAGGAGGGTGTGACCCTCCTTGGCTCCTCTCAGCTGCCTCCCCAGAGCTGGGCTAAGTCCCTTCTACCATGGGCCCCCAATTACCTCTGGCTAAGCTGGGGGTTGTTAGTGGTCCTAGGGGTCCTGTTGGGGGCCCTGGGGGGGTTTGAGGTTCATGGGGGTCAAATGGGCTTCTGCCCATGCATCTCACTTTGGAACCAGGGGCCAAGTGTGGCTTATGCCATTGGCTGGCCCTTTTATACTCTGCACATGCACAGTAGGGCCTGCTGGCATTGCACTGGTCTTGAGAGGCTGGGGGGTCCCTCCCCCACTGGAGAAGGGGACAGATGAGTGCTCCCTTTTCCCTGCCTCACTTGCTGGGTGGCACCTTTTGCATGGCTCCCTCAGGGACTGATCCAAATAGGAGCTGGGGTGGGGCATGACCCTCCTCAGCTGCTTTCAGCTGCCTCCACACAGGTGGGCTAAGTCCCTCCCACCACAGGCCCCTGCTTACCTCTGCCTAGGCTGGGGGTTGTTGGTGGTCCTGGGGGTCCTGGGGAGCCATGCAGTGAAGGGGAATTAGTCTACTGCACATTAAGCATCACAAAAAGTTCACCTTTGCCACTGCGCATTAGTGCAGCTACTGTACCTTTATCGCAAACCTCATATTAGAGGTACTAAAGTAATGCACAATAACAAAGGTACATTAATGAACATGGATAAATACCCTCTATCAAGCAAAAGGCTTAAGAGGGGATTGCCCTAAAAGTGTGCCCTAAAAGCTTTACAAGAACTCTCATTTAGTTAACACAAATAAGTAGGAAAATGAATTTGTAAGTGCTAGTGCTCAAGTAAGAATAGCCTCTCTCTAGATCAGTGGCTGTCACCCAGAGTACTGTGGCACCCAGGGGTGCCTTAAGAGCCTTTCAAGGATGCTACACACTGTTAGCACTATTAGGTGTACAAACATGATTCACAAGTTAAACACAAAGGCTGTATCCAGACAAGTGCAGATGTGAGGTATGTGGTACTGTAGACCCATCTGCAGCGCCACACACTGCACATGCAGGCATTCTCCATGTTGCTACCTTACATTGCAGGGGGGTCTTTTGACCCTGGGAGATCCCAGGGTCAAAACAATCCACACCCCCAAAAAGTGAAGCAGCCCACATCATGGCAGCACACACTATCCAAAATCAGAGCTTGGCTGGGTGGAGCCATGCTCTGGCTGCTGGCAGGCTTCCTGGCATAGCTGCATCCCCAGGAGCACCCCAGGACCCCAGGTAAGGCTGCTGAGGCCAGAAGAGTTGCTGGCCACAGCCTCCCCTACTACACTCGGGGTAATCTGCTGTATACCAGAGTGTGCGTAGCATGGGCATTCCCTGGAGACAAGTAGCAGCAGCACAAAATGTGAGTCCCTGGGGAAACAAGCATCCTTACTTGTCTGGATGCAGCCAGTGATTTCAAAGAAGAAACCATAATGCTAAAAAGCATTCTGCCCAGTTGTGATTTTTCTGAGTTCTTCACAGCAGGAGAATTGCTCTATTATTTATCTGTAGTCCAAAAATCAGTGAAAACTGAGAGCCGTCATTTTCCAAGGGATGCCTTGAGCCCATCAAGGGATACTTTGAATCTAAAACTGTAAGAACCACTGCTCTAGACTCTTTCCTTAGTGAGTAAAAGCTGGAGTAACTCATCTGATCTTTGCTGCAGCAGCAGCAGCTCACAGAACAATAGATTTTTTTTTAAGGTAGCTATGGCTCACACCACTGACAATGGGAATTTTTTTCAATTACTTAAGATTTCATAAACATTAGGGCTAGAAGGGACCTTGGAAGATCATCAAGTCCAACATCCAGCCCAAGGGGCAGGAAGTCAGTTAGGTTCAAAGAATCCCAGCAAGATAGACATCCATATGTTTCTTAAAAGAGTCCACAGTAGGTGCTTGCACCACCTCTTCAGGAAGTCTATTCCAGGCCTTGGGGGCTCAGACAGTAAAGAATTTTTTCCTCATGTCCAGCCTAAAATGGTCTTGGAGGAGTTTGTGACCATTTGACCTTGTCATCCCTTGGGCACTCTGGTTAACAAGCATTCCCCCAGATCCTGATGTACACTCCTTAGATACTTATAGGCATCCACTAAATCTCCCCTGAGCCTGCGCTTTTCCAGGATGAAGAGTCCTATGGCTCTCAGCCTCTCATCATAAGACCTATTCTCCTGCCCTCTGATCATGCACGTGGCTCTCCTCTGGACTCTCCCAAGCTTTTCCACATCCTTTTTAAATTGTGGAGCTCAGAATTGGATGCAGTACTCCAGCTGTGGCCTCACCAAGGCTGAATACATCAGGAGAATGACATCCTGAGATTTGCTTGAGAAGCATCTATGGATGCAAGCCTGAATTTTGCTCACTTTACCAGCTGCAACATCACATTGGCAGCTCATATTCATCTTGTGGCCAATCATAATTCCCAAGTCTCTTTTGGCCGTGGTGCTAGCAAGCGTAACACTGCTGAGCCTATAAGCATGCTGCAGGTTTTTCTTCCCAAGGTGGAGTACCTTGCATTTTTCGGTGTTGAATGCCATCAGGTTTTCATACACCCATTTTCTGAGCCTGTCAAAGTCAGCCTGGATCACCAGCCTATCCTCAGGTGTGGATGCTTTACCCCAAAATTTGGTGTCATGAGCAAACTTGGCCAGTCTGCTTCTGACACAAATGTCCACATCATTAATAAAGATGTTAAAAAGTATAGGTCCAAGGATGGAGCCATGGGGGACACACTTATAATGGAGAACCATGATGATTTGCTTCCTTCGATAACCACTTTTGGTTCTGATCTCAGAAGTAATTCCCCAGCCATCGAACTGTGATATAGCCGAGGCCACAGTTGGTCAATTTTTTTCATGAGGAGGTCATAGGACACCAGATCAAAGGATTTTTTGAAGTCCAGATATATGACATTAATCTCTTCTTCCTTGTCCAGGTGATATATCACATGGTTATAGAAGGAGATGAGATTGGTCAGGCAAGACCGACCTGCAACAAACACATGCTGGCTGTCTTTCAGGATGTTGCTATCAGCCAGTTTGTCAAGAATGGTCTCTTTGATAATTTTTTCCAAGATCTTCCCAGGGATAGAGGTCAGGCTAATGGCTAATAGGCCTGTAGTTCCCCAGATCTACTTTCCTCCCTTTCTTGAAGATAGGCACCACATTGGCCTTCTTCCAATCTTTGGACACTTCACCTGAGTGCCACAAGTTCTCAAAGATCCTTGCCAGTCACTGAGCTTTGATGCCTGCCAGCTCCTTAAGTAACCTGAGGTGCAAACTGTCTGGACCAGCTGACTTGAAGGTGTCTAGCTTCTCAAGGTGTTCCTTTACATGGTCTACAGCGATGAGAGTATAAATTCACCCTCACCCTGGTCATCCCACACCAGGTTAAGCGGGGTGGTCTCTTTGGGCTGGTGAAAAACTGATGCAAAATCCCCATTAAGCAGGTTGGCTTTTTCCTGGGTGTCAGTTGTCATTTGTCCCATTTGGTTTAGCAGGGGTCCAATGTTATCTTTGCTTTTCTTCTGACTCCCCACACATCTGAAAAAGGAATTTTTATTGTCCTTGATACATGTATCCAGTTGGAGTTCATTTGCAGCCTTGGCTTTCCTGATTCACTCCCTACAGATCCAGACTAGTGCAGAATACTCCTCCTCTGTGGTGATTCCAGACTTTCATCCTTTATAGGTCTCTCTTTTTAGATGCAGAAGGTCCACAAGTTACCTGTCGAGCCAAGGAGGTTGCTGTGCCCTTTTACTACCTTTCCTCTGAGATGGGATGGACATCCTTTGTGCTTTCAGGATTGCTCCCTTGAGGAGCAACCACTCATCCTGAACTCCCCTCCCCATCAAGTCATGGTCTCTTAGGGCCTCCTGAGCTTGTCAAAAGTCTGCTTTCCTAAAGTCTAGGACTTCTGCATTGTTGACTGACTTGCCAGTTTTGCAGTGGATAATGAAAGTGATCAGCTCATGGTCACTCTCTCCCAGCTTCCCTTCAATTCTTAGGTTGCTGAATAGATCAACCCCCCTTGTCAGTACCAGGTCAAGAAGTGCTTTACCTCTTGTCAGTACATAGACTCCTTAAGTCAGATGGAGCTCATCCATGCATGTGAGGAAGCTTTGTGACTGCAGATTTGGTTGAGTGCTCTTCCCATGAGATGTCTGAGTAGTTGAGGTCTCCCATGACAACCATACACTGGGAGCATGCAACCTCAGCCAATTCCTTGGCAAATTTGTAATCAAGCTCTTGTTCCTGATTAGGTGATCTATCATAGACTCCTACCATTGTGTCCCCTATGCCATGTTCCTTATGTATTTTAACCCAGAGGGTCTCCAGTTATCTTTAATGGGTGCCAATGTCAGCTTGCAGGGACATATAGCTTTCCTTGACATAGAGTGCTACACCCCTGCCCCTTTTTTCCTCATGATCTCTCCTGTACAGGGCATAGTCATCTATAACTGTGGGCCAGTTATAAGTGGAGTGCCACCAGGTCTCCATTATTCCTATGAAAATGTAGTCACTCTTGTTTAGTAGGAGGACCAGTTCCTCCTGTTTGTTCCCCAAGATCCTGGCATTTGTGTACAGGCATGTAAGTGTCCCATTGGAAGCCCTAATCTTCCCTGCACTCCCAGAGGGACATAAATCCAAGGCTGGAGTAGGGTGGATTCCCTTGAGTTTCTCAGCCTTCTGGTTTTGCAGAAGTTACCCAGTGGGCTTGCTTTGGGGGTAATCCCCCCATTCACTGGGGGGTTTAGTTTAAAGCCCAGTCAAGCAGGTCAGGCATTCTGGCTGAGAAGAGCTTCCTCCCCAATGAAATGAGTTGGAGGCTGTCTCTTCTCAGCAGACCACTGCCTCTCTCACCAAAGAGTGGACTGTGATCATGGAAGCCAAAGCCTTCAAAATGACACCAGTGCAACGTCTTTGGTTGACTTCCTTGATCCTCCTTTCCCTCCTCAGCCCATGATCTGAAACCGGGAGGATTGAGGAGAACACCACCTGCATCCCCAGCCCCCAAGCCCTGCTCCCAAAGCCCTGTGGCCACCCATGATATGGCCAGGATTACTCTGAGCTGTGCCATTCATGCCCGCATGGATAAGAAGCATTAAGTGTCTGAGAGACTACATCCCATGTTCATTTATAACATGGGTGCTTGCAACTTCATTTAAAGTTAATAACACTATGTCTTCCAAATATTTGTTACCCTAAATCATTGCATCTTTATTTCCATTAACCATTTAATGTTGGTCTATTTCTCCATGCTTTCTTTGACATTCAGAATAGGTGCATAGGCAACCCATGAAGGTGAGGGATAATATTGATGTTCTGGTCCTGATTCTTAGGCAAAGGAACAGTTTGGCACCAATATTCTACAAAACAGAAGATGAGAGTCAGATTGAGTAACAGTATAAAGAGAGGAAAATGCAATAACATTGGAAAATATTTTTTTAAAAAGAAGGAATGCAAGAACATTTTATTATTTTACAGTATTGTAAGGATTAAGTATACTGTATTATAAAATCAAAGTTGATGTGTTGATGTGAACAGCATATTACAGATTCTTCAAGGAGAGTTTGTTAGGTTGTCTCAATGATTATAATTATGACCTAGGGGCATTGATTTGTAATGCCAAACAAGTGGTTTAGAACACATTTCTTTTTTCCCCCTAAAACACAGGATATAAAGCAGAATATTGAGGAGAAGTAATTTGCTTAATATTCAGTACACAAAAGGAGACCCTGAGTCAACCACACCATTCTAATTTGGTGTTCAGAGCTGATTAAAGAAACAAAATGTTCACTCGCAATCTGATGAAAGATCCTTGTCATCTGTCTCAGGAGAAAATACTGTGGTTTTCTCACAGCAAAATCTGCCTAAGATTTACAAATCTGATGGTATTTAAAATATATATATTTCTAATGCCAGAATCTACATGTTCAAGTCTCTGCTCAGCCAAATCCATGATTATGTTAGTATATTCTCAGAGACTCAGTTAACTGGGTAATGTACAATGTGAGCTATGATGCCATATAATTTGGTACATCTCAAAAAAATACATGGTTTACTAGTCTTAATGAATGCAATACCTCAAGTCTTCTTCCATCTGGACTTTTGTTATTTTGCAGTACATTTGAGAACAATTTGGGATTTCATTCTGTGACCACATGATATTTCACATAATTTCTAAAGAGGGTTTTCATTTTGAAGAACCCTTGATTAATCTCTTTGTTTGCCCAAATCCTTCTGCTGGTTCTTAATTATTTCCTGCATTAACATTTTCAATGAATTTAGAGCCAAAGTCTATTAAAAAATAAATCCATAATTCTGCAGTAAAACTTGTCAGACTTAAGGTTTGTCTAATCGTTTTAGTTGCTCAGTTCCCAGGATTCCTGGCTGACAGCAAGTTTTTGGTCCAGTTTCCTGTGAGAAATCCAAATTTCCCTCAACAGGCATATAAGGAACTAGTATGGAGTGATAATAACATATCACAATGTTTATATAGCAATCTACATGTTCAAAGGACTACAGAAGGAGAAACTAATTAAAATGACTTGGACTTCCTTGCTATTCATACTGTTCACAAAGCATGCTCACTGCTGCATGATTGATCTCCCAGTGTTAATGCCAAAATGACATTTACTGTTTTTTGATAAACAGAACATTTATCAATGCTAAGATGAGTAAGAAAACACTTAAGAAGCCTGAACTGATCTCAGCATAAAAAACAAATGCAAATGTAAATGACTCAACTAATATTTCTGCTTGGTTCTATCCACACTCACATAACCATATGGAATACAGCAGCATCACAAAGGTAGCAATGAAAATATACTATAGCAAGATTTTAGATAAAAACACTAATATAACTTTAACCAAACATCTACTCTCAGAGGTCTAATCTAAACCCAGAGTTACCAGAAGGTATGCATAGGGGAAAGAGGGGAGGGGAAAGGAGGGACTTAGCTTTTCCTAGACTTAGTGCTTCCAAGAAATGCTGATCTGCCTCTGCACCATTTGCATTATAGTGGTGAACTCTACTAGGCATGATTGAATAAATTAGGATATATACTGATAAATTATCTGATAAGAAAAATAAAGCATCTGAGTTGCTTCATTTAACATACCATCAGATAGAAGACAAAAGCAGCCACTGAACTGTAGTAATTCTGGTTTTGAACTCTTCAGGGAAAGAGGTTAGAAAGATGCACATAGTGCACATTAATTGCATCTTCATGAGGTGCTACATTGCTGTAACAATGAGTTATGTCACCTTAGCTTGTTGCTATGGTGATATAGCATCAGTGGCCATGAACAGTGACACTGGGACTACTGCACAGTAGTATGGGAAAAGACCTGTGTGACATCCGGACTGTGCAGTAACGTCAGATACTGTGCAGTCATTTAGTACTTGCCTAAGTAGTGCTCAGTAACCACTGCTCAGTCCACAACATGTGTAGATGTGCCCATTGTGTATTACCCTGTAAACTGACTCTCTGAGAATATACTCTCATAATCTATGGTTTCAGAGAACAAAGAACCATAAAGGACAGTTCACTGATCTTTTACAGGGACCAATAGGGATGCAGTATCACAAAGCTTCAAAAACAAAAAGAAGAGAAATGGGCAGTGAAAGAATGAGAGTCTCCATTCCCAAATGAGGCAAGGAAGATATTATATTATAGCCAGGTTATTGAAGGCTACTAGGAAAAAAATGTCTATGTCTTTGCTGTGCAAGAAAGAAGCAATAAGAACACATGAAATGAGATTGATTCTTCAACAACAGGAGCAGGACATACAATTGTTCTTACAAATAACTCTACAAATATGACTTGCTGTAAATTCAAAGGTTTCTAATGTGTGCAAGAATTAAAATGTAAGTATAACCAACCTCAGCATGTGCCAAGGAAAGGAACAAAATTATCCTAAATCCACCAGCTTTTACAAGGGGAGCTAAAGTAACTCTTTCACTTGAAGATGACAGTGCACAGAATCACTCTTGATTGCTTCTGTGAAGCATAAGAACAAACAGAAAAACCAAGATACTTAACCAACCCACTCCAAACCAACCAGCTATGTCTCCACATGTTGCAATTAGAGGGCAATCCTTAGAAAATATTGAGCATTTCCCCTACCTTTCCCCCAAAAGTAAAAATAGACAATGATATTGCAAGCAGTTTACTGAAGAGGAGGGAGAGGAAGAGGAAAATGATCCAGGTTCCAGGCACCAGATACAGCTCTGGGAAGGTCAGACAGGGCTGTCTGTGTGTTTATCTTGGTGAGTGTTTGTTGGTTGACTGTGTGTTTCAGCATCTGCTCTGAGCAGCTAGGAATGCTGCTATCTGAGTCCTTGCTATGTGATTGTGATTACTATCTGTGTCCAGCTAAAGCCCTAACATGGAGTCAGAGTCATTCTAGGCCCAGGAGAGTATAAAATGAGGTTCTCCAAGTGACCAGGGAGTGAGTTAAGAGGTACAGCAAACATGCAGATTGTAAGCAGTTTACAGGTCAGTTTGTTACCCCCCTCTTTGAAGGGAAGCTTTTAAGGTAAGTCCTTTCTTTAATTAAAGTAACTAAACTAGTTATCTAGGATAACTAGCTAAAACTCAGCAGTTAGATCAAGAGTTGTTTAACTAGTGAATGGGGACAGCCAGGTGGGGGAGTGTCTCTGATGTGAGTGGTATCTTCTGGCAGTGTCCCTCAGGGAGCAGGTAAGAGAGCTATGGGAGGAGGTGGTGAGGCACCAGATACTGCTGGTGCCTCACCATCCATGAGAAGCTCATTGATTCAATGCTGGAGTAGACCTTTAGGACTGCAGAGGAAGGATGGCTAGAGGCAGTGCTAGAGAAAAGATAGGACATGGACTCCCAGGGAAGCGGAAGGTGAAAGCTTGGCAGCAAGCAGAAGTCTTCTTCTTCACCTGCAGCAGTTTGCCTGGAGAACAGAGGAAAAGTAGCATATTCTGTTAGTAGAAGTGTTCAGGCCCTGCCAAGGTTGGGAAGATCAAGACCACTTCCACAAAGATGAAGCAACAGGTGGTAGTGGTTGGCATCTCCCTTCTATGGGAGACAGAGACATTCATCTACCAGCCTGACCTACTATCTCAAGAGGTCTGTTGCTTACCCAGAGCCCAGATCCAAGATGTCACGGGGGTATTTATGAGACTTATCTGACCCTCTGACTTCTAACCATGCAACTAATGATACTGCCAGGGGGGAAACCGACCAGATCAAAAGTGACTACAGGGTCCTGGGTGCAAGGGTGAAGGGGACAGGCACTCTGGTGGTGACAGTACACCAGTAAAGGGGAAAGTCCCAGGCAGGAGTGGACACATCCTGCAGATCAATGCAGGGCTGTGCAGATGGTATCACCAGCAGCACTTTGGCTTTTTCAAGCATGGGATGTTGTTCCAAGAAGAATTTCTAAGAAGAGAGAGATCCACCTGATGAAGAAGGCAAGGAGTATCTTCAGAAACAGGCTCACTAACCTAGTGAGGAGGACTTTAAACTAGGTTCACAGGGAATGGAGACCAAACCCTTGAAGTAAGTAGAGACGTGTGTCATCTGAAAGAAGCACAAGCAGTAGGGAGCAACAGTCGGCCTTCTTGTTCGTTCTGAGAAAGTAGGGCAATCAATTAGTTACCTCAGGTGTCTGTACATGAATGCATGGAACCTAGGAAATGAGCAGGAAGAACTAGAAGTCCTTGCACAGTCTTGGAACTATGATGTGACTGGAATAAGAGACTTGGTGGAATACTGGAGTGCTGTCATGGATGGTCATAAACTGCTCAGGAAGGACATGCAGGGGAGAAGAGGAAGAAGAGTCACCCTTCATGAAAAAGAGCTGTATTATTGCTCAGAGGTATGAAACTGGAGATAGGCCTGTTGAAAGTCTCTGGGTTACTGTCAGAGGGGAGAGCAAGAATACTGATGTTGCAGTTGGTGTCTACTATGGACTGCCAGACTAGGAGGATGAGGTAGATGATGCTTTCTCCAACAGATAGCTGAAAATCCCAGTTCACAGACTCTGATTTCATGGGGACCTTCATTCAACCTGATATCTGCTGGGAGGGTGATACAGCAATGCACAGGCAATCCAGGAAGTTTTTGAAGACTGTTGGGGACAACTTCGTGATGCAAGTGTTGGAGAGGCCAACTATGGACCATGCTTTTCTTGATCTGCTTCTCACAAACAGAGAATAATTGGTGGGGAATACAGAAGCAGTGACCATGAGATGATTGATTTCGAGATCCTGAGGAACAGAAGGAAGGAGAGCAGCAGAGTAAAGACCCTAGACTTCAGAAAAGCAGGCTTCAACTCACCCAGGGAACTGATGGGCAGAATTGCCTGGAACGCCTGTCTGAGGGGAAAAGAAGTCCATGACAGCTAGTTGTACTTAAATAAACCTTAATAAGGGCACAGGAATAAACCATCCTGATGTGCAGGAAGACAAGCAAGTATGGCAGAAGACTAGCTTGGCTTACCAGGGAACTCTTCACAATGAGCTAAAACACAAAAAGGAAGATTACAAGAAGTGGCAACTTGATCAAACAAGTAGGGAGGAGTATAAGAGAATTGGTCAGGCATGTAGGGGTGAAATCAGGAAGGCCAAAATGCAGTTGGAATTGTCACTAGCAAGGGACATGAAGGATAACAAGACAGGTTTCTATAAGTAAGTCAGCAACAAGAGGACTATTACAGAAAATGTGGGTCCCTTATTGAATGGGGGAGACAAACTAGGAAAAGATGACGTGGAAAACATTGAAGTACTCAATACTATTTTTAAAACAGTCTTCACAGACAAGGTCATTTATTGGACTCCTGCATGTGTTAGCACAGTTTGGGGAAGAGGTGAGCAGTGAACAGTAGTAAAAGAACAGGTTAGGGACTATTTAGAAAAGCTGGATGTGTACAAGTCCATGAGGCTGGACCCAACACACCTGAGGATGCTAAGGTAGAAGGCTGATGTGATTGCAGAGCCACTGGTCATTATCTTTGAACTCATGGCAGTCAGGAGAGGTACTAGATGATTGGAAAAGGGCAAATATAGTACCCATCTTTAAGAAAATGAAGAAGGAGGACTATCTATAGACTGGTTGGCCTTACCTCAGAACCTGGAAAAATCATGAAGCAGGTCCTCAAGGTATCACCTTCTAAGCACTTACAGGAAAAGAAAGTGATTGGGAACACTCAGCATGGATTTACCAGGGGCAAGTCATATCTAATGAACCTGATTGCCTTCTATAATGAGATGACTGACTCTGTGGATGCAGAGAAAGCAGTGGATGTGATATACCTTTACTTTAGCAAGGCTTTTACCAAGAGTGCACCACAATGCACCCAACAAGATCTGGCAACATGAATACCAGAAGCAGTGGCCTGTGAAGAATATTGGGAACAGGCCATATAGGAAGGTTGGATTGGTGACATGACAAAGAAGAAGAAAGGCTTTTTCTCATAGGCAAGCTAAGGAGGTACAGGTTGGATAAATGGACTCTAAGGTGGATAGAAAACTGGCTGGATCATCAGGCTCAAAGGGTAGTAATCAATGTCTTGATCTCTAGTTGGCAGCTGGTATCAAGTGGAGTGCCCCAAGGGTCGGTCCTTGAGCTAGTTTTATTCAGTGTCTTCATCAACAACATGTAAGATGGGGTGGAGTGCACCCTTTGTAGATGACACAATCTGGTGGGAGTAATAGATATGCTGGACAGTAGGACTACGATTCAGAGAGACCTAGGTAAATTAAAGGATTGGACAAAAAGATATTTTATGAAATTCAATAAGAAGTACAACATCCTGTACTTAGGAGGGGACTATCCCATGCACCAGTATGGACTGGGGACTGACTGGCTACACAGCAGCTCTGCAAGTAAGGATCTGTGGGTTATGCTGCACAGTAAGATGAATATGAGCCAGCAGTGTGCCCTTGTTGCCAAGAAGGCTGACAACATACTGGACTGCATTAATAGGAACGTTGCCAGCAGAGTGAGGCAAGTATTCTTCTTCCCCTCCATTTGGCACTGGTGAGGCCACATCTCTACTGAAAGGATGTGGACAAATTGAAGAGAGTCCAGCAGAAGGCAATGAAACTGGTTGGGCAGCTGGGGCACTTGACTTCTGAGGTGAGGCTGAAGGAAGTGGGCTTATGTAGTTTGAAGAAAAGAAGACTAAGGATGGATTTAATAGCAGCCTTCAACTACCTGAAGGGTGGCTCCAAAGAGGCTGGAGCTACACTGTTTTCATTGACAGCAGATAACAGAACAAGGAGCAATGATGTCGAGTTGCAACAAGGGAAGTTTAGGTTACATATTAGGAAAAACGTTGTCACTAGGATGGTAGTAAAGCACTGGAACAGGTTACCCAAAGAGGTTTTTAGAATCCCTATCCTTGGAGGTTTTTAAGACCTGGATAGACAAAGCCTTGACTGGGATGACCTAGTTGAGGATGGTCCTGCTTTGAGTAGGGGGAATAGATGACTTCCTGAGGTCCCTTCCAACCCTAATTTTCTATGATTCTATATTCAAATCCAGATAAAATGTACTAGTGCTGCTTTTGGATGTCTCCAAAACCATGTATTCAGTTATCATTACATCTGGAGCTTACTTCTCATCTACCAGGCTATTATCATCCCCACCTGTTGCACAGGAATGAAACCTGGATAATGTATGAGCAATATTTGAATAATTTGGAATGTTGGTGTCTTTGGAAAATCCCCTATATCAATTGGAAGGGCAGAGGAATGAATGCCACTGTTCTGGCTGAAGCAATCTCTATCAATATTGACATTATGTTTATGTAGTACCAACTCTGTTGGACAGGACATTTCACAATGATGCCTGATAAGAAAAGGTCCTATATTCCAAGTAATCTATTGTCATCACTTTAGTGGTATGCAAAAAAAGAGATTCAAGGATTCCTTGAAGGCCAAAATGAAAAACTGCAGTATCAACATCAATACCTGGGAGATTCAAGTACTGAATCACCCCAAGAAAAAGCAGCAGTCTGGGCTTAGCAGCAGGTCCCAGGGACTTCTCCCTGATTGGTTTCTTATGACATTATGATTAATTTTATTGGGTAAATGTTAGTCCCCAGAGGTAATAGATAGGACTTGCCTGACCACCCTCATTTCCTTCTACAACCAGGTGACCTGGACAAAGGAGCAGAGATTGATGTCATATATTTAGATTTCAAAAAAGCCTTTGACTTGGTCTCCCATGATGTTCTCATGGTAAAATTGGGGAGCTTTGGCCTTGACAACCTTATGGTCCAATGGCTGGGGAACTTAGTTTCATAGTTTCTAGGGTTGGAAAGGACCTGAACCGATTATCAAGTCTGACCCCCTGCCCTGGGCAGGAACGAGTGCTGGGATCATAATACCCCAGCCAGATATCTATCAAACCTCCTCTTAAAGACCCCCAAAGTAGGGGAGAGCACCACCTCCCTTGGGAGCCCATTCCAGAGCCTGGCAGCCCTAACCATAAAGTAATGCCTCCTGATATCAAGCCTGAACCTACTCGCTATCAATTTGTGGCTGTTATTCCTTGTTATCCCAGGTGGTGCCCGGTGGAACAGAGCCTCACCTATTTTCCGTTGGTCCCCCCGGTGAGTTTATAGATGGCCACCAGATCCCTTCTCAGTCTTCTCTTGTGGAAGCCGAATAGATTCAGGCCCTTTAGTCTGAACCTTTGTAGGGCCTGGCCTGCTGCCCCCTGACCATGTGACTGGCCCTCCTCTGGACCCTGTCAAGGTTAGCCACATCCCTCTTGAAGTGCAGTGCCCAGAGCTGGACATAGTACTTCAACTGTGGCCTGACCAGCACTGCATAGAAGGGAAGGATTACCTCTCTGAACCTGTTGTAATGCATCTGTAGATGCACGACAAGGTGCAGTTAGCCTTACTGACTGCTTCCTCACATAGGCAGCTCATGTCCATCCTGGAGTCAACGATGACTCCAAGATCCCTTTCAGCCACTGTGTTGTTGAGAAGGGTGTTCCCCAACTTATAGGCATGTCGCAGGTTCCTTCTCCCTAGATGCAGCACCTTGCCCTTGTCCATTCTATTCTCAACCACCCACCTCTGTAAGCTGTCTAGATCTCGTTGGATTCTGTCCCCCCCCCAACCAGTGTGCCCACTTCTCCCCACATCTTTGTGTCATCAGTGAATTTGGTCAGCGTGCTTTCCACGCCCACCCACAAGTCACTGATAAAGATGTTGAATAGTACAGGCCCAAGGACCGAGCCCTGAGGAGCTCCACTGCCCACATCCCTCCAGGTCAAAACCGACCTATCCACCACCACTCTCTGAGTGCAACCATCAAGCCAATTTGCCACCCATCTATGTAAGCATCAATGCCGCAGTCACCTAGCTCTGTGGTCAGACCCAGAGAGTGATAGTCAATGAAACCAAGTCAACATGGTCCATGGTGACCAGTGGTGTACCCCAGGGCTCAGTACTTGGACCAGTAATCTAATACATTCACAAATTGTCTGGATTCAGGTGTCAGAAGTGGACTGGCTAAGTTCATGGATGACACCAAATTATGGGGAAGTGTGGTCACACTACAGGATAGGCTGGCAATTCAGGCTGACCTGGCTTACAAAGTGGGTGGATCAAAACCTGATGACATTCAACGTGGAGAAATGCAAGGTGCTCCACCTTGGGAGAAAAAACCCACATCATACTTATAGACTCAACAGTGCTACACTCACTAGCACCATGACCAAAAGAGACTTGGAGGGTCATAGATAAAAAACTCTGGCTTGCATCTACTGATGCATCTCAAGAAAGCCCCAAGAAGGCATCCTTCTGCTTTACTCGGCCTTGGTGAGGCCACAGCTGGAGTACTGAATCCAGTTCTGAGTTTCACACTTTAGAAAGGATGTAGAGAATCTGGAGAGAGTCCAAAGGAGAGCCATGCACATGATTGGAGGTCAAGAGAGCAGGCCTTATGAGAAGAGGCTGAGAAGCATGGGACTCTTCAGCATGGAGAAGTGAGGGCTCAGGGGTGACTTGGTGGCAGCCTATAAGTATATAAGGGGTGTGCACAGCAAGTAGGATAATGTCTGTTCACCAGGCCACCCCAAGGGAAAACTAGGTCTAATGGTCACAAACTGCTGGAAAACCATTTTAGACTGGACATAAGGAAAAACTTATTTACCATCTGGGTCTCCAGAGTCTGGAATAGACTCCCCCCAGAAGTGGTGCAAGCACCTACTCTGGATACCTTTAAGAAGCACTAGGATGCTTACCTTGCTGGGGTGATCTGACCCCAGCTGACTTCCTGCCCCTGGGGCAGGGGGCTGGACCTGATGATCTTGTGAGGTCCCTTTCAGCCCTAATGTCTATGAAATCTATGAAATACTATAGTTTTGTAACGGTTTTGTTGCAAGGGTGGCTGTGCCAAAGAAAGAGCAAGTCTGGGAGAACTGGGAAGTAGAGGAAAAGGAACTCCCAGGGAGTATAGAAAAAAAAAGTACCTAAGAGAATGTTAGGGTAACAATATTTGGATCTTGGGGAGCACTGAATTTGCAGATGAAACAAGGCTTTAATCTGTGGCCTAGCAAAAGCTGCTGACCCAAGGCAAAATGATATATAAAAAGGAATATTGCAAGATGCTTAGGCAAATAGTTTTTAACCATATAGTAGTGTTGTAAAACATATAATCATTATATAAAAGAAATAGGATGTAAACCACCAGCTATTGTTAAAAGAAAAAGGAGATTTTGCTTATGAATGCTTATGCTAAGGAGCCATCTTAATTGCGACAACCATTTTCTGGAAAAAGCAGCAAGTAAGTCTGTGTGCTGTAAACCAGCTACAGTAAGGAATGAGATAAGATACAGGGGTCGAAGGAATGTGGAAGATGGTACAACATGGGACAGAAAAACAGATTGGAATGTGAAAGATAACACGTAAGTGGTTGCAGGATCCAAAATAAACATATGCGAAAAGGTGAATGGTGATTGGTAAAAAAACCTCCAAAGTCCACCCAGTGACTGAAAGAAGTAGGTTCATGGCCTTGGATATGCACTCATAGCAAAAAAACCATGTAAATAAGTAAAATGCATAGGCAATTCCATGCTAATGAAGCAAATAGTAAACAGTGGCGGAGCTTGAAAGGGGAGGAAATATAAGTGGAACTGAAGTAGGGGTGAAGGTGGAGTAAATGTTAATGAGCATGAACCAAGGTGTATAAATGTGGAAAGAACTAATGTTCATGGCAGGACCCCTGGTTCACGGGCTCTGTGTCTGTGAGGGACCTTTGTCCGAACTTGTCTCCATTCTGAATAAAGCTGTTGTGAGCAATGTGTGTTGGTGTTTGCTCCCTGTTTGCTCTGGCTAATGAGTAACAGGATCCGTGAGCAATTGCATTGTTGTCTCCCTAGTCATTGGGCACTGCATGGAATCAGGTTCTAATGAAGAACAGGAAGAAAGACCCAGGGAACACAGAATGGAGAGTGTAGTCCCAAATGTGACTCACACCAAAGAGCTTTGGCTTTTCTCTGGAATTACCAATGCAATAAAATGTTCAGCCTTGTCCATCTGCTTCCAAAATGGCCTCATCACAAAACCTCATCTTGGAAAGTAGTTTATTGAAGTTATTCTACTTTGATTCTTACTGATTAAAGGTGTTCTATATTTTGCTTTTCATCATTATCAAGTAGGGTACGCACATTGCAAGTGCCAAAACTTATTTTGCATTTTGTAATGTTCATAGTTCAGACACTGAAATGGATGGCAACTAAGCAGTTATTTGACAGGAGCTAGGCAAAGACGACAACATTTAGGGTTTTTCTTTTAGTCCCCCCTCCTCATTTGGAATAGGTACAGATATTCAAAAAGCTCAAGGTGGAATCAATCTAAGTTACATGGGTTTCTGTAAGTGGCGTAATTTAGACTGGTAGTAAACAGAACACACATTCACCTTTTGGTGTGGGTTGCAAATCTTTGACCAGATTCCACCATTTAAAAACTAATCTATGTTTGCTGAACTTCTATTCTGTTATGGGTATAGAGATGTTAATGATCACTTCTACTGGTTAAGTGAAATGTCTGTACCTGGCCTGAGGGAGGGCAATGCTGTCTGTGAGACAAGTGCTCAGTTGTCCAAAGAGGATACTAAAGTGATATCAAGGCCATTTTTACCTAGTCTGTGGTAGCTATCATCATTGAGCTACCTGATGCAGATTCATAATTATGAGTATCTAGCACAATCCTCATCTCAATCCTGTCACTACTTTACAACTCATGAAAGTAGAAAGTTGTTGAATGACCTGAACAAAGGAATGGATTCTATAATGGCAGAAGTTACTGTAGTCCCAGTTTCACTCCCTCGTTCATGGGAGTGATCTGCAAACTGCTACAATCACTGTCATGAGTTACGCAATTGGTATGAAAGCAGATTGATTTCCAGAATAACCCTGTCCTGGATGATTTTCTGTCTAAAGCTATAAAGCCCTACTTGCTCCATTGTAGAATTAATTCCATTTTCTGAGTTGACTGCTGGGCAAAGCTAATGAACTCAGCCTGCCTAGGTTGTCTTTCTCTTGTGTAAGTTGATTCACAGCAACTTATTCTGCAATATCCAGGAAATTCAGTGGGAAGAGAGCTGTGACTGGCTATTTTAGCCCCTGGTCTCTCTGGACCAGCGTATACCCCTGCTCCCTGTGTACCTACCAACTCTCCAATGGAGCAGCCATGTCCCCTGATCCTGCCTCTGGACTTCCCCCCACGGACAGATCCTCTAGCCCCTCATGCCACCTGCCTCAGTCTTCAGCCCAGGTTACTTACACCCCCCCCCCCACCCCCTTCTGCCATCTCAGTGCTGTTTACCCCCACTGCAAGGCATATTGATGCATTCCTAAGCTTTTTGATATCAGGTTTAGTTGCATTATCACAATTGGAAACATAAGATCCCAATGAATGTCCAACATAAAACATTACATCTGAATAGTTTAAGTTTGGTAAAGGTATAAGCAACTGAGAAGAGAGTTTTGTAATGGAATATGTTAGGCAATCTTAAACTATAGGGTAAGTACAGGCATTACACTTGGAGTGACCTAACCAAGGTTAGGTCACTCTAAGTGCCCAGTTGTACAGGTGTGCAGAGAGTTTATATTTCCCAAAACATGGTGTACCTCATCTAAGTTAGTTTACCTGAGTAGGTGCACTTAGATTGAGATCAGGTTAACATAATCTTAAAAATAGCTACCTGATCTCATGGATACCTACATATATTTATATCACTGCCTCTGTCCCCAGACCTGGAGCTGTGCTGTTGCCTCTCCCCCAACCCTGAATGGCTATTTTTGGCCCCCTGACCTCCCTTTACTAAACAATGTCCCTCTCCACACCCATGTTCCCACTAACCCTCCGACCAACTCCCCTGATCCCACCAACCAACCTCCAACTCCCCTCCACTGCATTGTGATTGCTGCCTGTGTCTAACTAAAGCCCCAGCAAGGAGTCAGAGTCAGTCTAAGCCCAAGAGAGTATAAAATGAGATTCTCCAAGTGACCAGGGAGTGAGTTAACAGGAGCAGCAAACATGCAGTTTGTAAGCAGTTTGCAGGTCAGTTTGCTCCCTGCCATCCCACACACCTGCATCACCCCAAGTTACTTACACTGGTTTCTCTGCACAGCTCCCAGGAGCATCAAACAGCTGCATGTGCCATTCCCAGTCTACGTTCACACAGCTTAAAGTAAACTGTGTAGATGTAGATCAGGTGTAGTGAGTGGCTATATGCACTCATAGTTACATTACCTGCATTGTCTATAAAAGATCCATCTGCAGATATTGTATAAATGCACATTCATAGTTATTTTTTCAGCACTGATTTATGACATCTACATTAATATAGCATAGCATCCTTTGTTTTAACAAGTCACATTTATTTCAAGGTGACTATTCGCAAAGTAAGGTATGAATTAATATGAGTAAGAATGTTGAGACTGAGCCTTTAATGAATGTTTTAAAGCAGATATAAGAATCACTTTGAAGATATTTAAAAAACACAAAGTCTTCATTTAATTTTGACATCTAATTTGTGGAATTTTGTTTTATTGTTAAAGCAATTTGGTTTTGAAGCATCTTATACTTATTCGCTCACCCTAAATTAAAATATTTATGAATTCTTAATTGGGATTGAAACAGGTTTGTCTTTGATCAATAGCAAAAGTCTCTTTTGTGTTATTAATCTGAGAAAGATAACTCCTCACATGTAAGGAGAAAATTGCATTAGCCTGTAGTTACATTCTTTTGTACAAATGCATATAATCATGACGTGTTCAGATTAATTGCATTATACTTTGTTTAACCAAAAAAAAAGCACTTCAAAATCGGCAATGAACATAAGCTTGCAGTTGGAGGGCTTTTTCCTATAAACACTTAAGCACCCAAGAAAAATGCCTATGTTATCTTAATTGGAAGTAGGAGACTTAATGGGATGCTTAAATACATAAAGTATGCATGTTCTTATTGCTTGCAGAGATGTCACCTAATATGTAGGAAAACAGTCTAAAATTATTGTGTATTTTTTAGGTGATTTGTTGTGGGGATCATGTGAAAATGATTCATTTCAATATAAGAAGCAAAATAGATATATGCTTCAAATGAATAATAAGTGGATATGGTTAAGGGTTAGCTCATTTTAAGAGAATCCCTACTCATTAATTGAAGCTATTACAAACAGTTCTAGCACCCAAACTTATCCAAACTCCTTAAAAAGTACAATATAACTATCAAATTGCATTATAAACGTAATTTCTATTATTCTTTTGATTCAATTAACCAGACAGCAAGCAGTATACTAATGTGGCCTGTATGGATATACACTACTCATCATCTTTTAAAGACCTCCATAAAAAGGATATGCTCTAGGGAATAAAACTTAGAACAAAATGAGCCATGTTTTGTTTAAATCTAAGAATGGACTTTTGAGCCCTTGCTGCGAGTCAGCTGCTCAGATCACAATGGCATTACACAGACAAGATAAATGGATTTTTAAAGTTGAGCTCCCTTAATTTATACACTGATAATTCAAGATTGTATTCATCCCTCACAGAGCTTGCCACCAGCCTGTTAGACCTTCCATATCAACCGCAATTAGATGCAACTCTTAGATTTCACTGAGTTATGATCTCCATTTACTATTAACCCTCACCTAAGTTTGATAGATAAACCCAAAATTGCAAGTCCAGATACATAGTGGATTCATCTACACATGTACTTTCCTGCAGTCGACTAATTAGCTCTGTAGTAAAGTATCACCATCTATACATATATTAAGGCATAGCAACACCATGTATAGGTATTAAGGCACAGCAAATTAATTCCAGTATAAGATAGTACTGTCCTTGACAGTACTTTCCTACGGTGAAGTACTTAACTGCACTGAAATGCACATTTAGATGGTGACAGGGGATGTCTAGGGCACAAGGGTGCTAAAGTGCAGGGGCCTTCCTGCCACCTAGCTCCACACTTTAGCACCCTCATGCCCCAGCCAGCCTGTCCACTGCCTGATGCTGCCATCCAGAGCCCAGGGCTGACTCTCTGGGCCTCCTGCCAGCTCCTGTCAGCCCAGAGATGCTTTTCCCTGACTCAAAGCACTGCAGTCCTGGGCACACATGTAGATGTTGGGCCTGGAAGCAGTTATGTCACATGACCTTAATGGCATGTGTAGATGCACTGAGACAGTCTTCAGTTATAGATTGAATATAAAATCTTCTTATAAAGAGAGACTAAATGTATCATGTATTATAAGGTATTTATTACAAATTTTGGTTTATGGGTGCTACTCACAAAAGTTTGCTGCCCCCAGCTATTTTACACCCATAGAACATGTCTCCCCATGCAGGGGCATGTGGTTGCTATAGCAAAAATAGTGGCTTTGCTGCTGCGCATGCCCCAGCATGTGGGGTTGGTGTGGAACAAATTGTTCCAGGTGGGGTAGGGGAGGCTGGGGCCAGCACCTGTGTGGGATTCTGGGGCCTCCCAGAGCAGTGGTACCAACCCAACTGTTCAGAGCCTGGCTGGCAGCCAGAGCATGGGTCTGGCTGGCCAGGCTCCATTTCTGGTAGCTCACACTGCTGCCATGTGCACCACACCACTTTTTGTGGTGCTTTTTTTTTTTGACACCAGGATCTTCCAGTGTCAAATGTTGGTACTGTGCCACAAATTTGCAGCATGGTGAATGGATGCACATGCACCGCATGCAGCTTGCAGTGCCTCAAACAGGTTTGAAGCACTGCAAACCACAGATGTGTGCTAGTTGGGCTTTGATTGGCTATTAAAAATGAGATCCTTCCTAATGTTGGCCTTTAGCAAAACCTCTGCTGACTACCTCTAAATCCAAATCCATTCTTTCCTCCAAATGCAAGGAATAAATATAGATTATTGTAAGGGCATCACTAAGGGCTTAATGTCAGAGTATTGCACTAGATGGACAGCTGATCTGACCTAGTACAGCACCTCTTATGTTCTTATGTTCTAATCATTCAAAGGCTACTTTTACTTATTTCATTAATATATTTTACTTATATTAATTCAAGATGATAGTACACATCATTTATATTTTGTTTTTCTTTTTTCAGATTAAAACATTGGGCAATTGATTATAAAATGTATTTATTCTCTTCCCCAATTTAGATCCTCAAAGTGAGGTCTTTCTAACCTCAGTGATTAAAGAATATAAAAATATAACTCATTTTTTTCCGAGCTAGAGATGAACTTTTGAGCTAGTCACTCCTACTTTATGCTGTATCCATTTTGGTCTTAAGAAACTGTCTTAAAGTGTTGTGTTGAGCAAACTTCCAGACTCCAGGTTTTTCACTAGATCAACCTGGAAATATCAAAGGTTAAGTATATTGTTCTTAAAAATCATTTTCTTGATAACATTGATATGATAAAAGCATGATGTGAAAGAAGGAAATACTTCAGGGTTCCTAAACATTGTGTTAAGTCTAGATCTAAGGTAGTGCCCTACCCTGCCTTACACTGATAGTATAAACAGTAGAGCTCATTTAGAGTTGTCCAAGTGAATGATTTTCCATTGGATAATGAAGTTTTCAAATTACTGAAAACTTCAGGAGGGAACTTTTTATATTTTAAATCACTTTGATTTTCCTGAAAATCCTGCAAGCTGGAATGATGTGGGCCCATCATCTCTCCAGGGAACCTGGAGGTAAATTTCCATGGCTGGCATCCCACAGGATGGAAGAGCCACTTCCTGGCATGGCCTTTTTCTCTCATTGAAGAAGAATGAATGTACCATTGTGTTACTCAGATGACAACTGGTTTTCAAATAATCAGAATTTTTCATGGAACAGAAAATCCTGTTCTTGCTCATCTCTAATAAATAGACTTGACAGAAAAAGGGTGAGAGAAAGGAAACTTCATCTGCATTTTAGAGATTACACATTCAGATCCAGAGGAGTTAAGTAATTTGTATAAAATAGCAAAGACTATTTGCGGCAAAGCAGGGAACTGGACACAGATCGTCAGAATGTTAGTCTATTTTTAAAAAAGATCTCTGTTAACATTGTACTACCAAAATTAACAAAGGTTTGTGCCAATTTATCTTTTCCTGAAGCAGTTTTTGCCTCTTCAGAAAGATGCTTTGCAGGAACAAAACGGGCACTATGAGAAATAATATCATTCTGTAAATTTAAAAATGCCTATTTAATTTAGAGTTTCCTGGATATGCCAAGGAGGTGAATTAAAATGACAATATGTACATTTACTGGTTCAAAATACATTAATAGGCTCAGATACCAATATCAGTATGTAATACTCACTTTTAAGTATCAATTCTCTTAGAATATTTCTAATGTTTTAAAGAAATGAATCTATCCTTTGAAATAAAATTTAATGATTTAAAACCTATAGTTTAAAAAAATATATGATTTGCAACTGCTGAAAGCAAAAACTTTTTCAAATACAGATAAAGAAACTATATATTATTATAATTTATTTTTATTTAGATGTAGGTAGCACAAATAATGTTTTTCTAAAATAGATGAAGGCACACTGGAATCACTGTTTTATATCTTGCTGTTGTAAAAACATTTAGAGATACAATTAGGAAAATAAAGGAACCATTTTGTATATTGTTGTTGAAAAAAAAAATATATAGTGTAATCTCTGCAATGAAGAGTTACCTGCTGTGTCAAAGATGTTTCTCTTCAGACAATGAACTACATTCTTACTTCCTGGAGTTATATTAGCATTTGATTTATTTACATGTTGTTGTGTTATTTAAATGTAATGGGTGAATCAGCTATTGAGACAATTGACGAAAAAAGCAAAAACCTTTTTTTACTTCAGTAAAAGAACTTTGAAGTTAGGAAAACTGTTGGGGAGAAATAGCTCTCGAGAGAAGAATTATGTCAGGCATGGAATATTTCCAAGTTGAAAATACTTTCAACTTCAAGGACGGTAACAGTTAAGGGCTGTTTCATCAAACAATGACAATCATCAGCTAATCTGAAGGCAGTCAACCAGTCTCCAGCTGGTATGATAAGTTCACATACACAATTGTAAAAATGTCTGCAGTGGCAGCAACTCATTTTATAGACAATGATATTAAAGTTTGCAGAGAATGGCACCATGCACTGTTACAAGAACCCATGGCAGAAGCAATAGAAACAGGGCAGATCATGAATATAGGTTTAGAAAATTTGCTGCTTTTTTAGAGACAAATCTATTATGGGTAGGTCAGCTAGTTCACACAAGACTGCAGTACTTTCAGTGAACTATGTTTAACCCAACATGAAGGCTCAGATATGAGATGACCTTTAAAACCCTAGCTAGCCTGAAGCTACCTCCTTGTTTTGGCTGGCTATTTGTCCCTTTCACCCAAGATCTCTAAGTCCTAGGTTTTTGAAGCTGCATTCCTACATTGTCTAGGAATTATTATCAAATGGTCTGACTTTTAAAGATGAAGAGGCCACACAAGAGAGCCAGTCAGATTCTGTTTACCAATGTATAGGACCTATACAAATCACAGTATTTTGTGTTCTTCGTGGAAACCACAATTTGAGGTGGTTTCCATAAGAAGCAGTGTTCCCTGTGAGTTTTGACAGAATTGCCAGGAAAAAAAAAAAAAAAAACCTTTACTGAAAATAAAATGCTAGCTCCCTAGTGGAAGCCAGCAGTTCCACTGTTACTGGCACAGAGGAAGGGAACTAAGACAGCAGCTCTCTGCTTCTTCCACTGCTGATTGGCTGAGAGGACTGCACATTGTGCAGCCCTGCCCCTGTCCACCAATCAGGAGCAAGGGGTGGAACCACATGACTGGCATCCCTCTTGACCAATCATCAGTGAGAAGCGGGAATGCCTGAAGGGTCACCTTCCTAGCCAATGAGAGGTGAGACCCCCCCTTCCTTGTTCATTGGCTGAGAGGGCCATGCTAAATCATAAAAGCCACAAAACCATGAAAACACACAAAACCTCAAAATCAAGAAAAACCACAAAAAAGGCAATAGGTGCTATGATTGGCCCACAAAATTACCCACCTTCCTCTTCAATTTTGATAGGTACCTACCAATATATGGAGCTAGCAGTTCATCAGGCTTGTAATGTGTTTATTTATCTTTCCTTTGTCCTCAGTTACTTCTACACCCAAAGGGTCATAATCAGTGAAGACTACTTCCATGAAAACCTCATAATTCTGACAAACTTTAGATGAAACAGATGGGGTTCTGCTAGAAACCTAGGTGATATCTGGCCAGGTTATCTGTCAAGCTGCTTGGGACTCTAGATCTTCAAGGTATGTGGTTCCAAAGCAACCTGGTCTTGCAGACTTCCCTAGAGTCAAGGGTCCCATGGTTGGTGGTTCCAGGGCAACCTAACATGGAGACTCCCCAGGGTTCAGGGACCCTAGGGCTCCCAGAATTACAGAAGCTATTGTAGAATCCTGTAAATAGTCACCAAGTAGATAGTTACCAAGTTCAAATATTAGACATTTAACAATGAAAGCACTCTTCAAATAAAGTACCTACAGTTTTGGAGTGAATACTAAAGATATGTAGGGAGATATAAACTCAAGTCTTTGAAATAATTACTTTCTAAATAATTATTTTCTATAAATATTTCAAATATTTCAGGATTGTTATAGCAATGCCATGCTAGAAAATGGGCAAACCGAGATTGGTTTTAATGGCATTCCTGAAGCATTTTGAACTACCTTTCTATTCTTTGCATGCTCTCCAATTTATCAGCACCCTTCATGCACTGAAGAATCCAGAATGGGAGATAGGTTCTATATGCCCAGATTGCCAAGCATTTGCCTCCACCAAAACAGATATTTCCTTTAGGTTAATTATAAATAAGTATATGATAGAACTAAAAGTGTTTATTTCCCAATATCTTCAGATGCATAAAGAAAACCTAAATAAGAGAAAGAAAAGTGTGGTCTTTGAGGTGGATTCTAAGCCTGATGGAAGTAATCTAATCACTTCTTTTCAATGCATGTGAGGTAATGATAAATAAAGAAATAAAAAACAAAAAAGAAAATTAGCAGGGTGGATGGCTGATAAACCAGTGACAAAATGACAATAAAATGAATTTTTTTATAGAAAATGAGCAAATGACTAAAGGAAGGGCATGTATCAATTAGAAATTAGAGCATAAAAACAAAAAATCAAAAATATTATTAGGAAACACAGAAACCAAAATAAGATCAGAAGCAGCTGGACAGAGGAGGTAATGTGTAGCAACAAAAATTGACTGTAGCACATTGAAGGAACCAGAGCAGCAGTTATAGAATTCTGCAGAAAGCTCCTAGATATATATCTTGTCCAAATCATAAATATGTGATGGTTAGGAAAAATGATATATGATAAAAGGTTAGGAAAAGCCAGTAAAAATCCAATAATAATAATAACAATTGTTGTTGTTGTTATTTCACCTATGTCAATGACTTTCACCATAGACTATCAAAATAGTGCACAAAGAAAAGTGAATTAACTTTGATATCAAATGTCTGACATAGGCCTATCTTTTTCTAACTTTACTTAGAGTTGTGCAAACTGAAGCACATACATTTTCAGTTTCAGAGACAGCATGCAGCAGCACTCATCTTGCCACTTGTGCTTTCCCATGCTATGGCTGCTCCTAGCTCCTGTCTCTGGCAGCCATGACCATCACCCTGGGCTCCTACTGACTACCATGCTGATCCTGCTGGCTCACCACACCACTGCCACCAGGCCATCTTGCCAATCCCGTCTCCCCCACATGCAGTAACTGCCCACCACATGCCATCCCAGGGCCACCACTGCCTCGACTCTGTGCACCTGGCAGGGACAGCAACGATGGGCTCCAAGATGCCACCATTGGGGCTGCTATTAACCTTCTGAGCCTCCAGCCCCACCACCTCTTAGCCCACCAGGAAAGCTGAGACTGGTGCTAACACATCATCCAACACACCTAGGACAATAAGCCATGGCTGGAGGCCTTCAGGATGACCCAGGCCACCTTCTGGGATCTCCTGGAGCAGCTCTAGCCATGCCTAGAGTGGCAAGACAACAGCATGTGGCTGCCTGTCCCCACAGACACCTGGCTGGCGCTCACCCTGCTGAAGTGGCAAGGCCACTGCCAGGGAGGCCATTCTGGAGGTGTGTGGCACCCTCCAGGACATGTTGGGGGACATGATGCTCCACATGCATGACCCCTGGCAGTGGTGACAGGGTTCCATGCCCTGGGATTTCCCCAGTGCATCAGGGTCCTGGACGGGCCATCCCTGTCATCTGCCCACTCCACAGAGGGGCTTTCACTTCATGGTCCTTCAGGCCATCATGGACTACCGTGGGGATTTCATGCACATGAGTACCATCTGGGTGGGAAGAACCCATGATGCCTGCATCTTCAGAAACTCCACCCTGCTAGACCTGGTGCAGAGCAGCCGCTTCACATGGGGGGTGCTGGACCTGCAGCTGGCTGCTGTGGTGGTCCTATGCTATATCACTGGGGGCCCCACCTACCCAATCCTCCCCTACACAGACCAGGTGAACCCCTGCCAGGCCCATGTTAAACACTACCTGGACTGAACCCCTTTCCTGGTGGAGTGTGCCTTTGGTTTCCTGAAGAGCTGGTGGTTACACACCCTCACCTCCCACCTCAAGTTCATTAGGAACAACCACACCTGGGTCATCATCACAGCCTGCATACTGAATAACATCTGTGAGGCTTGAGGGCAGCTGTTTCATAAGGTCTGGGTAGAGGAGGCACAGCATGACGAGGATGCCTGGCAGTAGGAGGATGCGGCATACAGAGGATGCCAGAGTGACAGTGGTGGCCCCTGCCTGGTGAGTTTCTAGGACAGCCACACACCTGCCACCAGAGGCCAGGGCACCAGATGTGGGAGGTGCTGGAAGACTACTTCCTCTTGCACCCCCCACTTTATCCCACCTTCACCACTGTCCACGGACCACACACCCCCCCAGCCTACCTTTAGCATCATGTTCACCGCAGACACATCTCAGAAGAACAAGTTTTTATTCCCTTCACATCAACCAGAGCCCCACCTCCCTCCCCAATAAGTCCCCCTCCACCTCCTTCCCCAACAATCTGAGCCCTCCTCCCCCCCTCAACAAACAGCCCCCTTACAACCCACCCCATTGACCAACACTAAAATACCTTCTTCCCCATGAAAACTATATGTACAATATTGTAAAGTCTGCGGCCTTACATGCTGCGCTGCGGGCTGGGTGAGTAGCTCCTCCCCTCAATTCATCTGCCACGACTTTGATGTTATGAATCATAGAATCATAGAATCATAGAAGTAGGGTCAGAAGGGACCCTGTAGATCTTCAAGTCCGACCCCCTGCCTGGGCAGGAGGGAAACTGGGCTCAAGGGACCCAAGCCAGGTAGGCATCGAGCCACTTCTTAAAGACCCCCAGGGTAGCAGCCAGCACCACTTCCCTTGGAAATTGGTTCCAGATCCTAGCCGTCCTAACTGTGAAGAAGTTCCTACAGATGTCTAATCTAAACCTACTCTCCAACAACTTGTGGCCGTTATTCCTTGTTATCCCGGGGGGTGCTAGGGGAAACAAGGTCTCCCCCAAACCCTTCTGGTCCCCCCTAGTGAGTTTATAGACGGTCACAAGGTCCCCCCTCAGCCTTCTCTTGTGAAGGCTGAACAGGTTCAGGTCCCATAGCCTCTCATTGTAGGGTCTGCCCTGCTGTCCCCAGATCATGAGGGTGGCCCTCCTCTGGACCCTCTCAATGTTGTCCACATCCCTCTTGAAGTGGGGTGTCCAGAACTGGACACAGTACTCCAGCTGTGGCCTGACCAGTGTTGCGTAGAGGGGAAGGATCACCTCCTTGGCCCTACTTGAGATGCACCTGTGGATACACGATAGGGTCCGGTTAGCCCTGCCGACCGTGACCTCGCATTGTCGGCCCATGTTCATCTTGGAGTCAATGATGACTCCAAGATCCCTTTCTGCCTCTGTGCTCTCAAGAAGGGAGTTTCCCATCTTATAAATGTGTTGCCGGTTACTACTGCCCAAGTGCAGCACCCTGCACTTGTCAGTATTGAAACGCATCCTGTTTTTGTTAGCCCACCCTTGCAACCTATCCCGGTCTTTCTGCAGTCTTTCCCTCCCTACTAGCGTGCCCACCTCACCCCAAATTTTGGTATCATCAGCAAATTTGAACAGGTTGCTTTTCACCCCATCGTCCAAATCACTGATAAAGAAATTGAACAGTGCAGGCCCAGGGACCGAGCCCTGGGGGACTCTGCTACCCACTTCCACCCAGGTCGAATATGACCCATCCACCACCACCCTCTGAGTACGACCCTTCAGCTAATTCATCGATGCCACAGTCGCCTAGTTTTTTAATGAGGATGGGGTGAGAGACGGTGTCAAAGGCCTTGCTGAAGTCCAGAAAGACTACATCCACAGTGACACCTGCATTCAATGCTTTTGTGACCTGATCGTAAAAGACAATCAGGTTGGTCTGACATGACCTGCCCCTAATGAAAATGTGCTGGTTGCCCCTGAGCATCATCCCCGATGCCGACCCATCACAGATGTGCTCCTTGATGATCTTCTCAAAGAGTTTCCCCAGGATTGAGGTAAGACTGATGGGCCCATAGTTGCCTGGGTCCTCCCTCCTCCCTTCCTTAAAGATGGGGACCCCATTGGCTATCTTTCAATCATCTGGCACCTGGACCGAGCACCATGAGCACGTGCCGTGCCAAGGGCCCAGCAATAACCCCTGCTAGCTCCCTCAACACCCTGGGGTGGAGAGCATCTGGACCTGCTGATTTGAACACGTCCAGTCCCTCCAGAAGCAGTCTAACCCGGTCCTCCTCAACCTTAGGCCTTGAGGCGTTCCCCTCAAGTCCATCTTGAAACACGGTGGGGGAGTCCCGGTCCCTGCACAAGAAAACGGAGGTGAAGAATTTTTTAAAGATGTCTGCCTTCTCCTCTGGCGCAACCACCAGATTGCCCAGCGCATCTTGCAGGGGCCCCACATTTCCCGGTGCCTTCTTCATCCTCCCTATATATTTGAAAAAGGAATTTTTATTATCTTTGATCTTGGATGCTAGTCCTAGCTCTATGTCCACCTTAGCTTTCCTAAAAGCCCCCCTACAGGCCCGAGCAGTGGAGGTATACTCTTCTTTGGAGATAGCCCCACCCCTCCACTGGGTGTACGCCGCCTTTTTGGCAACCAAGCATTCCTGGACTTCCTTGGTGAGCCAGGGAGACTTTTGGGCACTCTTGTCCCCCTTGCTTCTTGTTGGGATCGTCACCCCTTGGGCCCTAAGTATCGTCTCCTTAAGGAACGACCACTCATCTTGGGCACTGAGTTCCCCTGCCCTCGAGAACCCCAGCACCTCTCCCACCAATCTGCTCAACTCATTGAAGTTGGCCCTCTTTCAGTCTAGGGCTACCGCCTTGCTGCAGGCCATTGACACCCTGCACTGGATGATGAATTCCAGCAAGTGATGAGCACTATCACCCAGGTGGTCAAGGACCTGGAGCCCCCTTAGAAGATCATCGCCTGTGGCCAGGACCAGATCCAACAGGGCATTTCCTCTGGTGGGACTGTGCACCTCCTGGGTTAAGTGGAGGTCCTGTATCTCAGCCAGGAACCTCCTGGTCTGACCTGGCTGACTGCTCCTCCCAGCAGATGTCTGGGTAATTTAGATCGCCCATGACAACTACATCCGACCTGCAGACCAGTACCCTATGGTTGTCATCCACGTGGGAACAAATGATGCGGCCAGGGGAAACCCTAACCGCATTATGAAGGACTTCGAGGCTGTGGGGGCCAAGCTTAAGGAGACGGGGGTGCAGGTGGTATTCTCCTCTCTCCTTCCGGTGAGTAGGTGGGGATGCTATCAAGAGAGGGGGTTCAATGGAGATCTTCCTGGGAGGGCCTCCTGGCAAACGGCAGTATTCACGATTTTTGTTGGCGCGATGTTCCACGGGGCTCTGCCTCCTCTACACCCCATCCACTTGCCAACCAGATGGGTGTCTGTATAATGGTGGTTTCAGCCCTGCGGGGTTGCCCGCAGCTTGCTTCAGGTGGGGTCCCATGTCTGAGGGGGCTCAGTTGGCTCTCATCCTTCCGTCCTCGAAGCACGGCCTGCCTTCTATATCTCTTTGATGTTTTCCTTTTTTGGTTTTTTCTTCAAAAGAAATATTCTCCTGAGGAGAGGGCTGTGGGGCTGCCTTCTTTACCCCAGCCTCCTCTAGGGGGCTCAAATGCCTCCTCTGCCCTGCTCCCTATAGGGAGCTTAAAGGCTTCTTTTGCTTTGCCTTTTGTGGGGAGCTGGAGAACTTCCCCTGCTCTGCCTCCTACAGGGGGCTCAAAGGTTTCCCCTGTTCTGCCTGTGGGTGCCACACAGGTTGTACCACTCTTCTCCCACACTGGAGAGTACATCTAGTGTGCTGCTCACCAGCACTCGCTCCCTCTGGCTCCCTCCCCACCCTGGTTCCGGCGGGGATTTTAAACTTTCCCACAGTGGCCGGTGCAGCCATCACAATTGGTCCAGCTGTTCCCTGCATGGGAAACAGCCAATTAAATAGCCGGCATAATGCCGGCTCACGCGGCTGTGGCTGCAGTCCCAGCTCCTGCTCTGGCTGTCTGGCAGGAAGTAAGTTATCCCTGCAGGGGGTCTGTTTCTGGGGTTTGGGGCCCATGGGGATTACCCTCTCCCCTTTGGGACCCTGTGGTGGTGTCTCACCACCACAAATATCTTTTGTGTGCCATCTTAGGATGGGGGGCATTGTGGTGGGAGCACATAGGGCACAGACCTCAGGGATAAGTGCCAGGCAGGCACCTTCTTGCCATTTCCCCATGGGTGCACATGCTGCAGCAAGTGCAGCAAGTGCAGAGTCCCTGCAGGGGTGATGGCACCCGGTGCTCCCCCAACACAGGTGGCTCGTCCTTGGCAGCCAGTTTCCAAGACCAGCAGGGCCAGTGTCTGGTCCCAGCTGTAGCGCAGTTTGCTGCAGCTATGCTCCTGCATGGAGAAGGGAGAAGTGGTGGTGATGAGATCAGGCAGGGGGCTGGGTGGTACCAGACCTGGGGTGGAGGCTGGGCTAAGAGCTCCTGGCTGCTGGAGGCAGGTCAGGACCTCCTCCAAGGCCTACACAGTTGCCTGATTCTGGGAAGAGACTGGCTTCCAGGGACCAGGTGGGGCTAGGGTCAGGGGCCAGGAAGAAGCCAGCACAAAGGCAATTGCCAGGGCCAGAATCATGTCCAGCACTCAGTGGTCATTGTCCGCAGTCTGCTCTTACACTGCCTCTACCTGCTCATGCTCCAGGACCAGGGGCTGTGTCTGGAACTTGTGATCCACCTAGTCCCATGCATCCTTGCAGGTCAAATCCTGTGCCTGTTAGGTATCCTGGTGGGGCACATCCTCCACCCACCAAGCTCGAGTATCTGGCAGCTAGTCCCCCGAAGCCATCACCTGCTGGTCCAGAAGGAGTCCTGTCCAGGGTCCTCCTCTGACAGAGCTGGCACATCTGCAGGGCCCTGACTGTGCACCAAGGCCCAGAGAGATGGCACAGGACCCACTGTGGCCTCATCATTGCCCACACCCACGTGCACACCTGTGCCTGTCACCCAGTGCCCCAACTGGTCACAGAAGACTGGTGAACTTGTACTATGGGGGGGAAGTGGAGGTGCAATGCCAGTTTGATTGGGGTGGGTGCTCCAAACCCATGTCTATAAGGGGCTGTCAGGCTGGATGCAGGAGTGTGGTACAGAGCATCTCTCTCATAAATGTTGCAAACTCACACAAACATTTTCCTATGGCTCTGCAGGGCCTGCAGCTGTATGTAGGGGAGAGGATGCACTTGGCAGTCAAGATGCAGCCACCACCCCTGCTCCTGCTGTCCCTCTGCTGCTGGGCCTGGGCATATGCCTTCAGTGCCCAGCAAAGTGGTTCAATGTGGGAGTGAGAGCTGTGTGGCTGAGGCAATGCTCAGGGAAGGTTTCTGGGTGGGGTGGGCTGTGGGCAGCTGGAGCTGGCCCCAGCAGCCAGAAGGTACCTGCAACTGGCAGCAACCTGCAGATGTGGGTGGCACAGGCCTGACAGGGGCACAGCACCACTGTGCCAGGCAGAGGCATTGGGGTGCAGGCTAGTTGGCACAGCTAGACTGTGGACTGCCCAGGGGGATACACAGAGCCCACAGTGCCCTCAGGCTCCCCGTGATGTGCCCCAGGGCTCAAAATGCTTTCAGGCTTTTAAGGGCCTGAGGCAGGAGCTGCCATAGAGGCAGTCCAGCCCTGGAGCAGGAGAGGCTCCCAGCTCAGAGCCCCGGGGTTAGCCTCAGGCTGTCCCCCTAGTGGCAGGGCTTACCTGGGAGTAAATTTTCTCCCAGGTCATGTCTACACATGTTACTACACAGTAACTAATCATGAGTAAATCAGATTTCATTTGCATGTATAAAATGTACTTGTGATTAAGGGTTTTTACTTCACAGTAAACTTGCTCCTGTCTAGAAATGCATGCTTACTGAATAGTAAACTACACTACTAAGCAGTTAAACATCTCATGTAGACATGCCCAGTGACATGCTTAAGGTCACACGATGAATTAAGTTACACAATGAGTTAATAACAGTTTCATAAATTCTGGCTCCTGAACCTTTCCCCAAGGATGAGTTTAGAGGAGAACTCTCAAGCCCTTTGAGTTAGAAATGGGTTGGGCCAGCCCCAGGGCACCATCTCTGCTTCAAATAACTGAAGCTGGGAGCTGCAAGACAAGAAGAACTGAGTATAGCCTTAGCCCAAGCCTGGCACATAACCAAACCAGTGTCTGGTGTACTTGCCTGGAACAAGGGGTGACCTAGGTTCAAACCTATTCTCCATTGCCTCCTATGGAGCCAAGAGTGAGAGACAAAGTCTCAGTCTTTCAGGGAACAGGACCCACCACAAACTGCAAGCTGGGATGATGCTCTTTCTTTTTTATATGACAGGGACACTAGAGATTATTGGTTTGGCTATCCATCTCACCTTCTCTGGTGGGACTTTAGATAGGAAGCTAGACCCTATCATGCTATGCTCCAGAGGGGTACCCCTAGTGCAGTGGACTGAAGGTTGGTCTGAGGCACAGTTTTATCTGGGAAAGAGCAGCTTAACACCTTGTTTGGCAAGGTCATCCTTGGGGCCATGGGAGAACCAGGTAGTCAACTCTGTTCTATATCAGCTGGAGAATCTATATCAGGTACAGACATGAACTCAAGTCTTCCTCCTCCCAGCAATGTATGCAAACAATGGGCTAAAGAGGGCTAAAATTTAATTTTCATTTCTAGGAGATTACAAAAGGCAACATGGTCAGAAGAGAGTGGCTATAAGAGCACATAAAGAAGTCTGAATGAAGATGTTTTCTAATCCAGGGTGTGATCCAGCACTTATAATGGGCTACTCCCCAGTGGACTGGCACTATTCCAAAGGAAGTAGGGTAAAAATCTGTGCCAGCTGAAAAACATGACCAGATTTAGCTACCATCCCAGTATCTGGCCTCTTGGTTACCTGGCTGTTTCCCACAGGACAAGCCTTGTGTTTGAAGCTCCTCTTGGCTGTGCCTTCTGGAGTCCCCAGGGCCTCTTTCAAGGGAAGGGGCAAGGCATGGCACTTGAGAGCTCCTCTCCTTCCAGGCCCAGTCTATGGATAGAAACTCTTTTCTTGCCAAATCAGACCCAGGCTAAGCTAGTCCCAGGGCCACAAAGCAACTGCCAAAGTAATCAAGCACTGAAGTTGAAAACTTCAGAAGGAGGAGGAGGACTCAAACATAGGACTTGGCCCCTAGCTGGGGTATAAAATCTTGTCAAATAGGGCATGTTCTTACATGCAGGGACGTGCACTTGCAGCAGTGAAAAAAGTAGCAGCAGACATTTGCTGCTGCACGTGCCCCTACACATGGACTTTGGTGCAGGGCAAAATGCCCCACTTTGGGGAAACTGCCACTTCCCCACTTGTCCCAGATCCCAGCATGCTGGGGGAGTTGGAGGACAACTAGAGGAGGGGAGACACTGTGGCTGGCAGTCAGGGCTTCTCCCAGGAGGACCAAACCTCTGTGCCTGCCAGCGCATGCTTCTGGAGTGTGTGCCACACCGCTATGGGCACTTTTTATTTATTTATTTATTTATTTTGCTACCAGGAAGTCTGTGGCATCACAAACCACACATGCCTGCACATTTGAATCTAGCCATAGTGTCTGAATTCAACTGTGGAAAAAGATAACAATCATGATGCATTTCACAGAAAACCTTAGGCAAGAAGAATAATGATACTGAAGCCTGAAATAGATAATATGTTCTACATAGTATTTGTTATGAATTTAGTATTTTGATAGTAATTATTTTGATTTTTTTATTATTATTGGTCTGTTATAGTAATTATCACAAAGAAGATTTAAATGAAAGAAATTATCATATAGCTTTGTAGGACTGAACTTAGAATATCACATGGCTCTTAGACATAATTACCAACTAAAGAAAAATAAAACTCCTTTATTAATACTAAAAATAATACAAAACAGAATAAATTAAGAGTTCTAGAGTGGAATTCTACCGTTCAGTCTTTAATGCTTATTTTTGAAAAAAATGTTAACTATTGATTACTAGAACTTATATAATTCTCCTATATCAAAATGTGCTTCATTTCCATTTGCATTTAATTCCACTTTTCATGTAAGAAAATAAAGTTCTAGAGTGGCTGACTGTAAATAATGGTGTTTCTACAATGTAAAGATGAGTGTAAATTGTGCTATCCAAAACACACTTGAAGGATGCAAATGTTTGTTTGTGAGGGGCAGCCAATAGAGGACTAAAACCAAATACTGGTATATCTAAATACACTATGCACATTTCAGCATCCAAGAATCTGAAATGGAGTTTAGGATGGGATGAGTCTAATCTCTAAAAATAAAATAAATATAAATATCTAAAATATATACCTGCTTGTACATCTTTTATTTTTTTCCAAAGAAAATGTTATCCCATTTGATTTTAAACACTTCTGATATTTCAGAAGCTCACAAACACCTTTCACCAAGAATATAAATATAAATATACATAATGTGCCATCATCACTTGAATTTAAGATTTTGAAGGTGAGCAAGTTTTCATCTATTTTCTGTATGTACTCTATGAACATGTGCAACAAAATAAATTATGCATGCAAAATGAAAAGAAAAATAAAATATTTTGTAGCAAGCATGAATCTGAACCGAAAACTATGACACACATCTGCTTCAGGCTATGGTTTATCAAAAGGTAACTGGGACATGGCACATCTATGTGGCTTGCTTATAGCTAAGAAGCAATCATGTGTCACAATTTTATTTCAAAGATGTGATTACCAGAAAATGTTTATTTTATGTAGTGTAAGCTGTTGGTGACAGTCCCAGTCTCAGCATAAGCTGAGGGAATATTCAAGAGAGGAGTTTCATAAGAGATCAGTTTTTGATATAGTATAGTTTTCCAAGACACTGTTTAAGACCACTGGTTAACTTTATTGGTTTCTTCTTACCATGGTTTTGAATGAATTTTTTTACTCGGTTCATGTCACTTGGTCAATGCTACTTAAATTTCTCTTAGTATCAGTTATAAAACAAGTTATAAAACATAGACATTTCATCTGAAACCTAAGTGTGTATTAATGATAGAGCCTAAATGTGTTTCTAAGTGAAAATAAGGCCATTTGTAAAAATCAATCCTCCCCTCCCTGCACCTACAAAAGCCTCACATCACAGTTAAGAGAGGAGACATATTCTATTTCTTTCTCAAGGAAGTTTGGTCTTACAAATGGGCAAACAGCCAGGGAATCAAGAAACTTTGTTTTGATTCATTGTCTAAACCGCAGATTTGCTTCATGGTGATGGGCAAGTCACTTCAACTACCGTGTGCCTCAATTTCCAATGTGCAAAATGAATATCATACTGAAGGGAAGTATTGTGAAGATAAAATGTGTTAATTGCTGTGAAGTACTCAGCTGCTATTATAATGGGACGTTCTGTATACATAGAATTCTATAGTACAATAGGGTAAATCATTTCTACAAGCAGGTCCTCACATTGAGAATATCCCATAAGAACAAGGAAGCATTTGATAGAACCTTTGTGCTACTGTTTTATACTTAAAGTCGCAATTCTGCAGTTGATAGCATGCAAGTGAACTACTTAATACACAGGCCTGCTTGAATTCATTGTGTACAGATGCTATCAACAGCAGAATCACACTCTTAGCAGTCTTTAGCAAAATGAAAACTAAACATGATGGAGGAATTAAATCAAAATAAGGCTAAGAAAGCCAAGTCCAAAATACACATATATTGCTAAACACATAATCAATAACAATTAGAACAGAACCCATAATTCATTCGATTGTAGTTTCCTTCTTTCCTTGTGAGGCATTTGATGGCTGTCTTTGCAATTGCTAACTATGTTGCCTCACCAAAAGTATTCTGAATTTAAGCTCTGACGCTGCAATGTGACTCATCACAGATCATAGAAAATCAGGGTTGGATGGGACTTCAGCCCAAGCCCCAGCTCAAAGCAGGACTATCCCCAACTATGTCATCCCAGCCAAAGCTTTGTTTACCTAGATCTTGAAATGTAGTGTTGCTTAATAAGGTAAGTGCACAAGGACTTGTGTAAATATTTAAATGAGCTTAAATTGAATATCTGGAAAGTTAATTTAAGTCAAACACAAATGGGCTGTCATATGAATATTCTGTCTTCTTGGAAGCAGGAGAATGAGACCAGGCCAAAACAACAGGAATTGAGAATGTTTGCTAGATGGGAAGAAAGATGAAGATTTATCCAGTAGCAGGCAGTTACAAAAGAGCCTTTTAGGTGCTCCACTTAAAATATCTAAGGAAAGTTTGTAGGTCAGTGTTAGAATTTGAGACAACCAGTAAGGAATATTGTTGATCAAATTGTGTTCCTTTGGAAGAAAATGTTTTGAGTTTTCTTGTCACCACCCTAGTACACATGTAATCTTATGCAAGTTGATGTGTAAAAGAAGTGGAATATAAAAAGAAAAAATTTCATCTAGCTCTTATAATCATTAGCAGAAACAAATAAGGGATAGCATTATGCCAGAAAGAGAGAAGATAAGCAAATTATATCAATAGCTATAATGTGTAATGAAACATAGGCAGACAAGAAGTGAGAAATCTTAGCTCCCTCAGATCTTGAAAAATTTACATCTTCCAGAAAGTCAGCTGAATTTAACAGCATGGTAACATCCTGCACAGTGGGAACAACAAAAAGAAATCCAAAGCTGGTATTCTATTCCTGCTGAGATTTTTACATCTCCAGTAGTGAGGCAGTAAGCAAGCCCAGCAGAGTACCCTTATATGCCTACTTGTTTCATGCCAAAATAAGGAATAAACTGTTGGAGTAGGGCAGAAATCAAGAGGAAGCTTGGGGTTTTCTGAAGGAAGCTAACCAGCTGCACACATAAAGATGGTCTGGTGGGACAAAATGGAGATAACGTTCTGAGGACATTCATAGGGAAACACTAACAATGTAATGAGCAAGGAACAGACACAAGAAAATGAGTTGATACAAGTACAGTCATTAAAAGAGACTTAAGGAATGGGGAAAAAATTTGAAGAGAAAAATAAGGGCAGAACAGCAGGGAGAAACTGAGATGTAATAGTCTATAGAATATAAAAAAAAGGTTTCTTGCTGTAAGAACATATTGAACAATTAAAGACTGTCAAGTAGGAGGGAAAAGAAAGAGGAAGGCAACATGAGCTAATAAGAGGTCAACCACTGGAGCTAAAGTTAAAATTGACTAACCCATTCCTTCACCCAATACTTAAAGGAGGACTGTTTCATGTGTTGAATTTATTTGCATATTTGATCATTTTCTTGGGTTTTTTTATTTGTGCAGTTCTGCACTTCCTATTTCCAGCTCTAACTGGAAGAAGGAAGTACAAACAATCCTACCAAGAAACTCTATTACTGCATTTTCAGTCTAAAGATACAAATTCAGATGGCTCAGATTCAGGGTGCACCTACATGAGATGCTTTACTGACTAATTTGTGGCACAGTAAAGTGTCATCGTCTACACACATGCGGCAATTAGGGCATGGTAGATTAATTTACTGCACTGCCAGATTGTCCTGTCAGATACAAATGGTATCTGGCAGCACAGTAAAGTACTGTGCTTAAATGCATGTGTAGACAGTGGGCACAGCTACATGTTCTTTAATGGACAGTATTACTACAGTTCCTGCATATTAGCAGCAGTGCATTATTTTTTTTGTGATGCTTACTGCACAGTAGCCTAATAACACTGCGCACTAGCTTACTAGCACAGTTTTTGCCAAGCAAACTACTGTGCAGTGTTATCAGGCTACTGCACAGTAAGTGTCTTGTGTAGACATGGTCATTGATGTCAGGATTGTGGCAGGCCACTAGCGGGTGCTCCTGCACTGAGCCACTCACCTCACTGTGCCCGACGACCTTCCAGGCTCTGAGTGCCTCCCTGGTGGCACCTCACATCTGGCCAACCCCCTTCCTGGAGTACAATCACTAGCCTGGGGGTAGAGCTGCCACCACCCAGGGACGGGCTTGATTCTGGCACAGTGTCCCCTGGGAAACACAGGCCTAGTAGCTCTTGAGGGTACTTGACTCACTTCAAGAACTTGGGGTGCTTCCCTCAGTCAGAAGCACAAGTAGTGGTCTCCCTTAGTCAGCTGAACCAAGGGGACCCCAAGGCATAATCTAGACCCACTCTCAAAAAGTCTCCCACACTAGGTACAAAGCAGAATTTGATTGGTTACAAGGAGTAGGGTTGGAATAGGGTACAGAGTTGAGTAGTATCAGAGAAATCCCATATAGCAAACAGGGTGTCTGGAGTAGCGTTTGATCACGCATCCGAGTTACTGCAAGCTATATATCTAGTTAGATCTCAGATAGCTTACTCACGAGTATCATCCAGAGGCAGGTGGAGATTCCCTCTGGAAGCAGGCAGTTCATTGTTCATGAGTTTTGAGTGAGAGAGTAAGTTTCAGATGGTCCAGCTCTTCTCTCTTTCTGAGTTTTCATCATGGCTACTGCTGCTCCTCCTGGGCACTCCTTAACTTATATAGCCCTTATGACCTCATATACCTGGTCCAATGGAGGCCAGCACCTGTTGGCTGCTAGCCAACCACTTTGAAATGCATCACTGGTTGCTGGGCAGACTGGCAGTCTCTAGCCCACTGGAGAGCCCAAGCCCCTCACCCAGGTATGTGATGCCAGTCTCTAGGCAGAGGGAGCAGGTTTCCCTCCTCCCTCAGGAGTGTACCCAGCTCAGGTTACCTAAAGAGATAGGGTAAGGTGTGTACCCTCTGCAGGGCCCATACTAACCAAATTGTCACAGAACAGAGTTTTTTGGGGAGAAACAGAGGTGACCTTCTGCCACAAGGATTAGTTCACATGAATTGCATGTGTAGATTTCAAATCAGCGCAAATTTCACCTGCATTATCTTCTCTTTTTCTCCTACATATGCCGGGCTTCCAGTCCAACTACATTTCCCATGCTGTACTGAGAGTTATGTGACTGCCATAATGTACCATGAAACTTGGTTAATAAAAATGCACATTTCCACATAAAATTCATGCCCAATTCTTATAAATGTATCTGTCTGCAATTTCATTTCCTATGAATGCCATGAAAAAAGTGATCTTAAGAATGTATTTGAATGAGATAGGGGTTTTGTGGCAGTTTATGGCATGAATGCATTTCATGTTTCAGAGGGTGTATTAAAAATGCCTTCAGGTGGTTATGAAAGACTCATAAAACCAAGATAGTATGACTGGATGGAATAGGTGGAATAGAGGAGGCAGAAGTGGTGAATAGCTAGCTAATCAGCCACATTTTTTGTTAGTTTTTTTTAGTTGAAAATGAACATTTTAAATATGGACCAGTAGAGAAGATGAAGCCTAAAGAAAGACTCAAAGAGAACTGAGACATGATCAGATGGGAATTTTATGATCATGTATCAAAGGGAAGTATACACAATCAAGGGTGTCTCAACAAATGCAGGGTGCAATGGTTGAAAAGGGAGGATACCACAGGATACCACAGAACGGAAAGAATGTAAGTGATAATGTTTATTATTTATTGTTTCAAAAACAAGAGCGTGTTTAATAAGTATCCTGATATTGATCAATTGGATGAATTTTAGAATTAATGTTTTAGCTGATTTCTTCCATTTTAACTTACTGAAGTCAATAATGGCTTCACAAATCATAATAACTAATCACCATCAGTGGGAACTCATAATGAGTCTTTAATTAAATGAAAATCTAATTGTTAATATCAACCTTTTAATTATTGTAATGGGCTGTAAAGGTCAATATTTGTATGTCATAAATGAAAGTGTTGCTAGTCAGATATAGTTCAGTTCATTTCTATTTTGTTACTCAGAACATTCAATTTGCTAGTTCCTAATTTCCTTACTGACTTTAAGTTAAAAAATAAAAAGCAATTGCTTGTCCCATAACATCACCAGCAGTTTGAAAACAATATTATCTGATCGGTCTTGATTTTTAGATCTAATACATCAACAAATATATTTCAAGGTATTACTTGAGTTGTATCTCTTTGTATATTCTTAAGTTTCCCTTTCAGTTTAGAGTCCTACAAACTGGAAACATCATATCGAAATTCACTAAAACCACTACTTCTATATAGTTTCCTGAAATTAGTAATAACTTGGACCAAAGTTCTCTACTGTATAACATTTTCACATTGAAAAGAAATAAATGTTACTGGAGTTTCAGACTGATACTGAAATTTCCTTTCCTATGATTTTTTTTTTCCATGCAAGATTTACCTCAGATGAATTATTATACAGCTTTCAGAGGATAAATCCTACTTATATTTGAAATATCCCACAAGGAAGCTTGTAATTAATCATATTCATGGAACTATATTAATTTAAAAACTTGCTAAGTTTCAGTATTATTCATATTCCCTGATTCATGAAAGTATCTGTGTTTAGCACTTAAGCATGTGCTCAACTTTAAGCAAATTGAAATCAATCTGGTCTACCACTTTAGTAATTAAAGAAGTCCTTATTTTTGTTGGCTATGTTTGCTTAATTCCATAGAGATACAACATAGAAAGATATTTAAAGAAAGGTAACAGCAAAAATTATTACTATCAGCAGGCATTTGGAAACAGCAGGTTTCCATGTTTATTTTCTATAATACCCATAATTACCACCTCTGTACTTGCTGTAATGATGTCACAGCATGTAGCAGTTTGTATTTTGAAGTGCTATGATGCTCTTTATTAAAGTACCACTTTGGTATAGCATCAACAGTGTCACCCACCAGCTGGAAGTTGATTGGATAAATAATATTCCTGACCCTTTTACCAGTATTTCATAAACCACCATATTCAGAAGCACCTATCTAATTAAAAATTCTTCCCTCTCTTCTCCCATATCAGTTTCATATCAAAATATTATGAAAAACTAACTTCAATCAAATTTAACAAAATTCTACCATAGGTGATTCTAAATATTTATTTTTTCCAGCAATACACATTGAATGTAGCGATTCATGAAAAATAATTAATTTAAAAGATCTTAAATCCTTTGGTTATTTTCAGATACAGTATGGCATGAGGAAAGCTGTCACAAGTTCTAACTATTTTTTTAATGTTTTAAAATTCCTTAGACTTTTGCAGAAGAGATTGTTAGAAAATATATGAGATCAAATGTACAACTCCCACAATCCCAAACAACCATCAAGCACAATTTACTTTTCTAAGCAATGTTGTATTGAAAGGAATCAAAGTTGAATTATTAAGACATATTCTTTCATCCTGCTAAACCAAACCACCTCCAAGTCAAACCAAGGCCTTTTCAGACTGTAAGAGTGCAAGGTCATTCAGGAAAGTGCCCAAGAATGACAAGAGGAAAAGTGATCTTACAAAAAATGCTAACTGCTGGCAAATATATGTATGACTTGAAGAAATACAAGAAATTATGGGGTTTTTAAAAAACTTTTGTTCTAATCTTTGTAGGGGACACTTGTAACAATACTATTGCTGGATATATGGATTTTACTTTCCACGGTCTCTCTTTTTTCCCAGTTAGGATCACAATAAGCTAACCATTATCTTGTGAAATTTCCCTGTGCTTTCAACGAGCAGGTTTTGATAAGCACTTAATAGTATGAGTCGTGTGAGATAACTTTTAGATTATTTTCCCCCAAACTCTTTGCATTTCTAGAGCCTCTGACAGGATATGTTCAATAATTCTTACTCATCTGGGTCCTATCTTCTATCTTAAAATGTTTGGACATTTTCACTTCCATCCATAAATGTCAATCCAGCTCCATGGCTCAATGGGTTCACTGTCCTAGCTGAGTTTTTGAACCTCCTTCCCTTAAGTTAGTCAATCTCTTAAGTCTACAATAGATATCCCAGCTGGATTCCAAAATGCCCTTTGGTCAGTCACCAGATTGGCTCCAACACCTCATTTAAAGAATCAGCCCAGCACATGGCCTTTGCCACAACACACTGAGTTTCCAATCCATACTTAGTACATGTCATATTCACATCTCCTTGCCTTCTCTCTTGATCACTTCCTTGTACTCTGGCTCCTGGCTCTTGACACATGAACCTGCCTTATTTTCCATTTTTCTGAGTCTAATTATTCTTTCTCTTCTGGATCCAGTGTCTGGCTCTACACCCTTTGCTTTACATCAGATCTTGGGCATATGACTTCAGCCTGCGTTTTCAGACATTGTCTCTTGCTCCTGCCTCCCAACTTGGTATCCTAGCTACTGATATTTAATTCTTGATCTGTACATGGCATCTGACATCCCACTAAGGTCTCTGCCTCAACTGCCTAGGTTGAAGTACCTTTATAATCTATGGCAGGGGTTGTCAACCAGGGATACATGTACTTCTGAGGGTACTTGAATTGGTCCTAGGGGGTATGAGCAGGTGGGTGGAGACCAAATGCCACCACCTCCCAGGAGCAGGGCCAGGGCAGGGTAAGGGCAGCAGTGCCCCTCTGCAGGGTGGTAAAGATCGCATGCAGCAGCAGCTGCTGCCACCCACCAGCCCAGTGAGCTTCCCCACCCCACAGAGGGGTGCTGCTGCCCTTACCCTGCCCCAGCCCTGCTCCTGAGAGCAGCTCTCCATCCCTGCTCACCTGTGCACTGTCCCCACCTCCCTGCTTGGCATCCAGCCATGCACCCTCCCTCCCCACCCCGCTGGGTGTCCAGCCAGGTGCAACCTTCCCCCCGCCCCAGGGTGCTTGGCATCTGACTGGGGGGATACTTGAATTCAAAACCCCTGATCTATGACATTACCAATAACAGGAAGAAAAACAGATTTATTTAACAAAAAAGATTTAGGGAGCACAAAAATGGTCTAAATTATAAAATAAACTTACAAATGGCAAAATAATGACAGTATAATGGAGAGGTTGGCCTGTACATTTGTTTTAGTTTGCAAATATATGATATGCAATGATTTTTTTATAACATAAAACTCAGATATTTAAACTTCCTAGTAACTACAATGAAAACCATGTTTGAACATTTGCTTATTTTATAACTATAGGATGGCTACTTTTAAGCAAACTAATAATAGTCCAAGATGTTTGCTTAAATTATGGGTATCTTTTGTACACATCTTAATTTCACTTGAATGAGACATGCCCCAGGTCTTCCTGTATTTTGATACCCAATGGCAAAGTTTCTGCATGTGTTAAAGGCAAGGAAACAATGTTTTGCTAATTTTAGATTATGTCTAATAGAGATTATCAAATAAACTGAACATTAATTATATATTCTTCTATACCATCAAATATTTCACAAATTCTTTTTTCCATTGACATACAAATGAGAATTTTGTGTACAGTTTAATGTGCTTCAAAGTTGTGTCCTGATATAATAATTTACTAAAGAGATTTTCAACCTTTTTGGGTCAGTGCACCCCTGGCAGCCGGACTCAGAGTGGGTGGGGGTGGGTAGCACATGGTCAAATACAGAGTGGGGGGTGTGTAGCACAGCTGACTGCAGAGCAGTGGCAGCCGCCATGTGCAACCTTCCCCCCCCCCCCCCCCATATCTGGCTGGGATGGCGGTGCTGGCATGGGATGGTGCATGGTGGTGCTCTGTCCCCACCCACTCATGAGTACCCGCTAGGGCTAGGGCCTTCTCATGTATCCCCTGATTTACTGCAAGAGTTGGGAGAAAAGTAACCCTGAGTCCATCATGATGGATTGCTTTGTTCTGCTACAGGGGGAACACAAACTTCATTGGACATACAGATTTTATTAAGTACTTAGAAGCATGCTCTTTGTATCATTTTAAATAAAAAGTGTTCTGCAAGGTTAAGTTTCTATGTCATGTAGAAAATTGCCATGAAATTTGGTAGCCCTGCAGAAAAGGCACAGAAGCAGAGGACTGAATGAGGATTGCAGCATCTCATCAGTCTGTTTAGGTTAAGACAGAAAAATATTGGTGGATTATTTTGCAGCTTGCCTGACCACTGCTGAGTAAGACCACTCCAGATAAGAATAAGTAAATATCTTGCACAAAACAGTAGCTTCAATTACCAGTATTTGTATTGCGCCAGCTTTGAGAATAATAGAGGAATTCAGGAGCATTTAATTTAATTTATAACTGTGAAAACAATCTGTAATTTTTTCTCCTCTATTTCTGTCCTGGCCCACTCTAGATCCTAACTATTGTGTTTCTGTTAACCAGATTGAAATCGGACAATTATAATACACATGTATATTCTAGTAGTAACAATTTGCTTGGATGGAAGGAAGAAGTAGCTGTATACTGCTACCTTTATATTGTTTATGCACTTATAGTTTGCTAAGAAGAGTAATTATTAATTATGAATTACATTAAAGCCCTGTTGTGAGTATGAGAATCATAAAAGTCAGTATTTAGGGGACTTCGTAGAATTGCCATTCCTTGTCCAACTGAACAATGAAATTTTACTATTACACACTGTGTTACACTCAGTTAGTGTTGCACTGGGGAAAACACCACTGAAGCAGAGTTCTAAAGGAATAAATGCATTCATCCTTTCTTTTCTCATTTTCAAACACAGATCCAGTATGATTTTCTGAGAAAGATGAAGACTGATGGGAGAGCTCTACTGATCCACCTCCTCTCCCCTTAAAATGAGTAACGCCTACGAGCAAAATGACTTCAAAGACATACATTGATTTGAAGACAATTTAAACACTGGGGGGAAAGAATTTATCCACAATAACTAAGCTAAGTGCTGACTATCAAATCCAGTACATTAAAAAGAGATTATAGAAATTACCATTGGATAATGTTTCCTGGAGTCTTCAACAACAGAAAAAAAATCTTTTACACCCACTGTGCTTTGGGGAGCTGAATCTTAGCCAAAGATGGTCTCTCGTTTTCTTGGGAAGAATAAACAAAAGATGTCTAGGTTGCCCATATGTTTTTTTTCAATGACATCTCAGCTTTATTACTATATTTACTCAAGATGAACATGAGCCGCCAATGCCAGACTGCAGCCAGCAAGGCCAGCCATACCTTGTCATGCATCCAAAGATGCATCTCAAGCCAGTCCAAAGAGATGATACTCCCACTCTATGCAACTTTGGTGAGGCCACATTTGGAGTACTGCGTCCAGTACTGGGCGCTGCACTTCAGAAGGGATGTGGCCAGCCTGGAGAGGGTTCAGAGGAGGGCAACCCACTTGGTGAGAGGGCAGCAGGACAGGCCCTATGAGGAGAGACTGAGGGACCTGAACCTATTCAGCCTCGGCAAGAGGAGGCTGAGAGGGGACCAGGGTGGCTGCCTAAAAACTCATCAGGGGAGATCATCTGCAAATAGGAAGAGCCCTATTCTCCCCAGCGCCACCTAGGGTGGTGAGGAACAATGGTAATAAGCTGATGGAGAATAGGTTTAGGTTAGAGATCAGGAGGCAATATTTTACAGTTAGGGTGGCCAGAATCTGGAACCAACTTCCTAGGAAAGTGGTCCTCGCCCCTACCTTGGGCAAATTCAAAAAGAGGTTAGATGATCACCTGTCTAGGGTCTTGTGAACTCAGCATTCACTCCTGCCTGTGGCAGGGGGTTAGGCTAGATGATCTGATCAGGTCCCTCCTGACCCTAGCTACTATGAAACTATGAAACATAAAAAAAGTTTTTTTTTCCCCAAATCTTCATGAGGAAAAAAACTACTTGTCTTACATTTGCATACAAGGAAACCTCATTAAATGCATTGAGCTCAGTAATGGAAACCAATTATGAAATTGATTAAATGCAGTCAAAACTGAGCATGACTATGGTCTATATTGGGCAAACATACTGATGGTAACCTTTATTATTTTTTTTTGTGTGACCCTTAAAAATAGGGTGGGTGTTCCCTTTACAGGGGACTGGCACTGGGCCTGAAGGTACTGCAATACCAAGCTGGCACCCAGGGCCAGTGCTGGGAGCTCCTTATGCCACAGCCTGAGCTCTGCCATTGTGGGGCTTGGGCTAGAAAACCTTTATCTTGGGAGATAAGGGTCTTCCAACCCTAGTTCTGTATTACAGTGAGATACCACGCCCAGGGTCTCCCAGCGCCCCCCCCCCCAGCTCACTATGGTGAAGATGCCCCCTGCTCCTGCTCCTCAATCATGATCTTGGAGCAAGGGGCTTGGAGTTTGCTGCTGCTGGGGCAGGAGAACATAGTCCCCATCTGGGCTGTGGTAGCAGTGCCTGCCTCAACAGCAGGCAGCACCTGGGGACAGATTTGCTCATGGTCAGGCATATACACGAGCACTACTGCACTGTTACTAATCAAAAGTAAATTTGCTACTTGCATTTGAAGGTAGCAAATCTACTTGTTATTAGTGAGGTTTACTGTAAAGTAAGCATGTGCACATGTAGATGCACCTGCTTATTGCACAGTAAACTATGCTATTGCTCAGTAAAGCATCTTGTGTAGATGTGCAAAGTTTGCACTATATATAAATAGGTGCAAAGGGGTTCCTGATTAAAAGTGTGTTTATGGAGTACCTGTTCTAATAATTGTAGCAGTTTCAACAATGTAAACTGTATCAATTCTGAATGAACTGAGTCTTTGGGTGCCCATAGTATTTGGCCTTTATGCAAAGTAATATAGGTATTTTTATTTCAAAATCAGTGTATTCAAATTTGCTCCTTTCTGTGCTCAGGGAGATCAGGGTCCAACAAGAATGGAGGAGGGAGAAGCTGCAGATGGAAGAAATTGGGGTGGTAGAGGGCACCTAAACCCCAACATTATTTTCCTTGCTGTAGCACCAGGAGGGCGACAAATTCAAGGAAAATCTCCAATAATTAGATTCTATATCTGGAAAATTATAACAAATGTATAAAAGTTCCATATATAAAATTTAATTATTGAGGTGTTGTCTTATAATCAGGGTCAGTCATCTTACATTCAAGTAAACTCAGTAGCTTATGAGTCCCCCCACTAGGGGGAATGCCATACTGGATCTGGTATTGGCAACAGGGGATGACATGGTAGGGGACCTCCAGCTAGGTAGCCATCTGGGGGACAGTGATCACCTAATAATAGAATTCACCATAAGACGTCGAGTGGGTAAGGTAACTAGTAGGGTGACAGTGCTAGAATTTAGGAAAGCTGATCTCAATGCACTCAGGCGATTAGTCAAGGACGCACTGCAGAGTAGGAGTTTTGAAGTGATGGGAGCCCAAGAAGGGTGGCTGTGCCTTAAGGAAACGATCCTTCGGGCACAAAGCAAGACGATCCCCAAGCGAGGCAAAAGAGGGAAAGGGGCCAGGAGGCTTCCCTGGTTGACCACAGAAATCCAGGGCAGCCTAAGGGCCAAAAGGGGAGCACATAAAAAGTGGAAACAAGGAGAGATCACAAAAGATGAATATACCTCCTCTGCTCGTGCTTGTAGGGAGGCAGTTAGACGGGCCAAAGCTACCATGGAGCTGAGGATGGCAACTCAAGTAAAAGACAACAAGAAATTGTTTTTTAGATATATAGGGAGTAAAAGGAAGGCCCAGGGAGGAATAGGACCACTGCTAAATGGGCAGAAACAATTGGTGACGGACAGAGGGGACAAGGTTGAACTCCTCAATGAGTTCTTTGCCTCAGTGTTCCTAAGCGAGGGGCACGACAAGTCTCTCACTGGGGTTGTAGAGAGGCAGCAGCAAGGCGCCAGACTTCCATGCGTAGATCCTGAGGTGGTGCAGAGTCACTTGGAAGAACTGGATGCCTTTAAGTCGGCAGGCCCGGATGAGCTCCATCCGAGGGTGCTGAAGGCACTGGCCGACATCATTGCAGAGCCACTGGTGGGAATATTCGAACACTTGTGGCGCACGGGCCAAATCCCAGAGGACTGGAAAAGGGCCAACGTGGTCCCCATTTTCAAAAAGGGGAGGAAGGAGGACCTGGGCAACTATAGGCCAGTCAGTCTCACCTCCATCCTTGGTAAAGTCTTTGAAAAAATTATCAAGGCTCACATTTGTGAGAGCCCGGCAGGGCAAATTATGCTGAGGGGAAACCAGCATGGGTTTGTGGCAGGCAGATCGTGCCTGACCAATCTAGTCTCTTTCTATGACCAGGTTACGAAACGCCTGGACACAGGAGGAGGGGTGGATGTCGTATACTTAGACTTCAGGAAGGCCTTTGATCCGGTATCCCACCCCATACTGGTGAACAAGTTAAGAGGCTGTGATGTGGATGACTGCACAGTCTGGTGGGTGGCAAATTGGCTAGAGGGTCACACCCAAAGAGTCGTGGTGGATGGGTCGGTCTCAACCTGGAAAGGTGTGGGCAGTGGGGTCCCGCAGGGTTCGGTCCTTGGACCGATACTCTTTAATGTCTTCATCAGTGACTTGGATGAGGGAGTCAAATGTACTCTGTCCAAGTTTGCAGATGACACAAAGCTATGGGGAGAAGTGGACACGCCGGAGGGCAGGGAACACCTGCAGGCAGACCTGGATAGGTTGGACAAGTAGGCAGAAAACAATGGGATGCAGTTCAACAAGGAGAAATGCAAAGTGCTGCACTTAGGGAGGAAAAATGTCCAGCACACCTACAGCCTAGGGAATGACCTGCTGGGTGGCACAGAGGTGGAAAGGGATCTTGGAGTCCTAGTGGACTCCAAGATGAACATGAGCCGGCAGTGTGACGAAGCCATCAGAAAAGCCAATGGCACTTTATCGTGCATCAGCAGATGCATGACGAATAGGTCCAGGGAGGTGATACTTCCCCTCTATTGGGCGCTGGTCAGACCACAGTTGGAGTACTGCGTGCAATTCTGGGCGCCACACTTCAAAAAGGATGCAGATAACCTGGAGAGGGTCCAGAGAAAGGCCACTCGTATGGTTAAGGGCCTGCAGACCAAGCCCTACGACGAGAGACTAGAGAAACTGGACCTTTTCAGTCTCCGCAAGAGAAGGTTGAGAGGCGATCTTGTGGCTGCCTATAAGTTCATCACGGGGGCACAGAAGGGAATTGGTGAGTATTTATTCACCAAGGCGCCCCTGGGGGTTACAAGAAACAATGGCCACAAGCTAGCAGAGAGCAGATTTAGATTGGACATTAGGAAGAACTTCTTCACAGTTAGAGTGGACAAGGTCTGGAATGGACTCCCAAGGGAGGTGGTGCTCTCCCCTACCCTGGGGGGTCTTCAAGAGGAGGTTAGATGAGTATCTAGCTGGGGTCATCTAGACCCAGCACTCTTTCCTGCTTATGCAGGGGGTCAGACTCGATGATCTATTGAGGTCCCTTCTGACCCTAACATCTATGAGTCACTTCAAGGGTCTGAGGTTTGTGGGATGTGGTCTCCTTTTATAGTTGTTGTTGTTGTTGTTAAAGCCAGAGAATCTGTTTTAGTTATTCTCTCACATATGTTCCTTTTTAACACATGCCTTGTATACAAAATAAAATTTTAAAAATATCCAGTTCAGCAAGTCACTAAGTCACCTGTTTAAAGGACCAGCTTCTGCCACCCTTACTTACAATGTATAGGGTTTCTCAGGGCGCTTCCAGATGAGCATGCACATGCCTCTTGCAGTGTCTCAGACCCTTTGAAATGCTGCAAGATGCACATGTGGGAACAAAACAACATTCCCCGCACTATGTGTATTTTCAGTGCAGGAGCAAAATTTTATACCTGCAGATCCAGGTATCAAAAATGCCTTGGGAGAAAAAAGTGGGACAGTGCATAGTCTCAGACCATACCCTAAGGCAACCAGAGGCTCAGTAGCCAGCCAGAGTGCCTCTATGGCTGGCCTTTGCCTTAGTGCTGAATCACGCTGCCTGCCCATGCGAGGTAAGTAGTGTTGCAGGCTGCAGGGACCTGGATCTGGGCTCCTGCCAGGTAAGGGGGAGGCATGCCTCTCCACCCCCCACTCACTTTCTAAGCTCCCCACTCACCTCCTCAGCTCCCTGCTCATTTCCCTGGCTCCCCCCTCATTTCTCCAGCTGTGGACCCCTGATGCAGGGGCTGTGGGTCTTTGTTGGGGGGCTGTGCACTGCAGGGAGGAATGTCCATTAGCTGTGAGGGGGTCTGCACCCTGTGGGGAGCAGGGGACCCACCTCTCCTGAGCAGCCCCCCCATATGCCCCCTCACACCCAAAGTCCCTCCACACTCCATCCACAAATCCCAAACCCTCAAGCTACCCTGACAAACCCTTCACCCACATACATGGCCCTGTGGGTCAGGAGTGAGGGCACTGGGGTGGGAGGCAGGCTGTGCACTGAGAGTGAGTGGCAAGGGCAAGGACAGGACACTGGCATACCAGTACTGCTCAGCACTGCACATTCTACTGAGTAAAGTGGGTATGGGAAGCTCTGATTTTTCTATGACAAAAAAGCCAAAGCCAAACTGTATAGATATTTAGAATTAATTTTATTATGATGCTAGAAGCACTGGTAGGATTCCAAAATGCTTTAAAATTGTAAATATATCAATAAAACATTGTCCAACTGATTTGATTTGGTGTGCATGTGTCTAGTAGTCTTTTGTTTTAATTGAGGAAGAACATGGATCTTGGGGTATTTTAAAGACTGACTTCAGGATTTTTTTATCAGGAATTTTTCAGTTTTCAAATAGGAAACACCAGAATTCCTGCTAGTGAGGCAAGTGGCAGGACCCAAGCAGAGGAGCCTGCTCAGAGCTGGCACCAGGGACCCAGCTGGAGGTGACTGACCTTCTGGCCACTTGAGGCCAGGAGGATATGCTTTGATAGCTTGAAGCAGGCCACCACACCGAGAACATCTTCCAGGTGATAGCTGCTAGATGGCCAGGCAATGGCATATGGTAGTGCCGCACAAAGGCCATGCAGTCCTCATCTGGATCTGGCAGGCATGGAGCCTTGGGGCCATATGCTCTCGGAGGTGGTAGCAGGTCACAGTCAGGAAGCAGCCCCCACTGCCAGACTGCTGCAGTGGGTAGAGGGTGCAGGGAACTCTCAGGGCTGCTTCAGCAGTCCAGGTGGCACAAGGTGTAGTGTCCCCAGGTACCAATTGGCCAGGCCCCAGAAGCTCCTGTCTATTTGTCCATTCAAAATTGCCATGGGCTCTAAGGCCCACCCAGTAAACTAGCAGCCCCCACTATATGGGGACTAATGGATGAATGGAACAACTGATTCCATGGGGCAACTAAGGGGAAAAAAATGATAGGAGTGACATGGGAGTCAAAGGGTCAAAACACGAAAGCAAGTGTTCTGGAGGGGTACACCAAGCAAAGCCCCCCAGGCCACACCCACCAGTCCCCAAAGGCATCCAAGGAGTTGGTGGATACCACCCACTGTTGCTCTGCCCAGAAACATGTTCAGACAAGTGAGAGGATAGTGGCCTCATCATCTCTGGGCACCTTCCTGGCCATGGCCTCCTTCCTGGTCAAGTACAGAGCCCACTTGGCTACAGCCAGGAGGAGGTTGACCTGGAGGTCCCAGGACTTGGTGGGGCCACAAATGGGATGACCAAAAACAAAAAGGTGGTGGGGTGAAATTCAACCAGAACCTCAGGAGGAGGTTCTGGAGTTGGATGGGCTGCAGCCTGGAGCACTCAAGGGTTATGTGAGCTAAGGTCTCCCTCTGCCCACAGAAGGGGCAGGAGACCAGTGTGTCTGGGAAGCTTGCCACATACATGCCTGTGGCAACAGCTCCATGGAGAAGACACCAGCTGAGGCTCCCAGTGGCTCATGGCTTGAGGGTAGAGTACAGACTAAGCCACTGGGGTGCCCCAGCCATGCCCCTCCCCAGAAGCTCTCGAGAATGAGGAGCCCTGAGCTACTTGTCAGGGCAGCTTTTTATACAGCCTGTAGCTCCCCCTGGTTGCAGATTTGGGAGGAGCCAGGCAGGGTTATTTTGCCTCAAGTGGCACAGTTTGCCCCACACCAAAGTGCATGTCCAGGCACGTGCGCTGAGGCAAAAAGCCCCAACTCAAATTTATGCCACTTTTATTTGAGCTGCTGCCAGCATGCGTGCCTGCATGTGTGGATGTGCCCTCAGAGTCTAGGCACAAGTTTTAATAGTGTGTATCTGTTTGGAAAGTCAATTAAGTGTTTTGCCAGCTCTGGGTACTGAGGAATGGATAGTGTAACATGTTTCCCTTCTCTCACACTGAAAAAGCAGACTATGGACACTGATTATTGATTAACTGAAATTAATTGTCTATCTGCAATAGCAAACATTTTACATATGATTCTGCCAGGGCTTGCTTTATTTTTTCATAAAGGACATGCCCTTTTCTCAGACCATTTGGGTATTTCTACACTGGTACTTTGAGGTGCCTTCAACCAGCTTGAATCACATGAGTCACACTTTTCCATCTATATTCCCAACATGTTGCTTATTTGTGAAGTGGAAACCTTCTAAGAATCAGTCTACAGATTTGTAATCTCTCCTTCCAGGCTTGTCTTTACCTGTGGGCAGTAGAAAAAACAGTGGAGAACAGAAGGGCTGAAAGTCAGCAAGGACTGTGTTAAGAACAGTCCCGGTAGACTTCCTGTTCTCAAGGCTTGCAGCATATGGTAAATTTCAACTGCAGAAAGGAGAGAAACTCAGTAGCAAAAGGGTTGACCTGGTACTCAGAAGTTCAGCAGCGCTTCCAGTCATTTCTGAGACCAACTAGGAGTTAAACTAAAGGGTTTGCTGTATACATGGTAGATGGATACAGGCTTAGCACAAACTGAAGTAAGCATATTTTTAATAACTAGTTATGATCAAGTGACGTTTTGGGCCAAATTCCACCCTCAGTTTCATCATTATGATTTCAATTAGGTTAACTAGGCACTACCAACACAATGTGTTATGTCCAACTTCCAATGGAATCTCTTTCACAACAGAACGCAAGGTGCTAGGAGGATGAAGACTGTTATGGGTCGGGTTGAAATAAATGTAAACTATGATCTTACACATCAGCATCACGTAAGGTCCAATCTTCTATTCAAATCAAGAATGTAAATATTTATCTGGCCATTTTACACTTTTGAAATGCTTGTAAAAGATAGCTCACGTCCATTTCCCCAACTGTTCCTCAAAATCAAAACAACGGGCCTGGTTCCATCCGTGGGAGCAGATGACTCTGGATGATATTTACCTCACTTTGTACTCAGTTCACACAGGTATGAATGAGAATTTAATATGCAAGGCAGTGTACAAACAAGCTAGTAACCTACTGCTTCCATTGTGAGGAAACATTTGAGTGCAATACATGTCTCCTCAGGCATCCCTTTTACCGAAAAAGGAAGATAAAAAGCAACATTGTAAATGAGAATAAGGCCCAATTTTGGTAAGTGGAACTCTTTGAATATATTTCAGGTATTTCAGCAAACTGCAGAAACCTAAGGGGTGTATTATTGTTTTATCCCCAAACTCCGAAATATTTTTTCACCAAGGGTTTCTTATGGTATTTTGTGTAGAACAGCAGTTATAACCTACTATGTGTTGAGCTTTTTATGATTTTGATTAGCTTTCCTTCTCTGTGATGTTTCTTCTCAGCAAAATGGTGCCCTTGTCAGCACCTCTAGAAGAAATCGATACAACAAAGCAGAAAAGAATATATTCACTGTACTCACTGTTGTGAATAAAAGAGTACTAGCTTGTTCGATTTCAGCAACTACTCACTAACTAACCTGTCACTCATCCATGTAGAAACAACACAAACACATTCCAATTAAACCGCACAGACTCACGCACGCGCAGTAAGACAGAGAAAAATAGTTCAAAAGAAAGAAATAAGAAATGAGAACTTATAACTTGTGACTGGAACTTTCTTATTAGCTATTTCTCATATCCCTATCTACTGTGGCAGGAATTATCTACTTTCTCAAGTATATCAGGATCTTTTATGATCTTAGAAATGGTACCTTAATCACCGTGATACATAGGAACAGTAGTAAATTAAGCCTTGATTTTGATATGGTTTGTCTTTGTCAGCATCAACCAAAAACAAAACAGGGATGGACAAGAGCCACTACCATGTAGTGATCCCTGGTAATGCCTCTGACAGCCAAGAGTTCCTGAATTAATAAAAATGCTGAAGTGATAAAGATAAAGATGCAGGCAGGTTTTTTGTCATACAAAAGAAGAGACAAAACCTTAAGTGTAGAATGTTAAAGGCTTAATTTCATTCAAATCCCTCATTATGCCGGGTAATAGTTTTAAAAGGGAGTTACAAAAATTACTTTCTGGTGAGAGGCACTCTTTGACAAAGAGAAGACAAAACACATAGGCCTCAAACACATCCTGGTTAGAGATTATCTTCAGTTTGAATATCATACAGCGTGAACATGAATGTTGGTCAGATCTAAAAACTTGCTCACTGGGTCCATTCGAGTGTCTCTTTTGAAAAAAAAGAATAGATATTCTAGAGAGCTGTTCAATACATACACATGGAGAAGATTTAAAAAAGACATAAATGATTTTCTGATTTCAGAAGCACATATGGCAAGTCACTAGCCGCTAACACAATTTTGATTTACTCACCTTTGGTAGAATCCTTTTTTTAATCCAGCTGAAAAATGAACACATCATTTTTTTACAAGAATTTAAAAAGAAAACCACTTTGATTCACACAAAAAAAGAGAGGAGAGACTATTCATCTCTGAATTAATACCTAAAAATCTTGATGCAAATTAAGTTTCTGTTAAAAGTACAATTTTTGCCTCGTTTGTGGGAGAGAGAAGCTGAGAAAATGCATACAAGTATAAAACCGATCACTTTGATTGAAAGTTTGGCACTGATTTTTCCTAAAGCTCATAGGATCTTCAGTATACACCTTATAAGAAGTCATGGTTGATGAGGAGGATGAGAAACTTCTTCACAGTCCTGTTCAAAAATGCTATAGCTAGCTGAACTGTAAAATTTCAAGGACTGTCAATCTGATCTCAGAGTAATGGAAACCCAGACCTCATGTTTTAAATCTGAGAAGTGACCTGCTTCCAGAATTCCTCCTATAACTTTCAAGTCAGTAAACAGTTCTCATCTAGTGCTAGGGAAAGAAATATCCATGGGAGGATGTTGATTTTATTTTTTAAGAAATTGTTATTTTGTTATTGAGCAAATGGGTAATGGCAGCACAGAAGCCAAAAGCAGAGTGGATATCAAATAAGTAAGTCACACTAATGACTAACAGGATCCAGAAGAATCAGGATTTAAGACCAAACAGACCCAGAATCAATTTCAATGAGCCTTTTGAAGATAAGCTCCTACCCTGCTGCTGCTTCTAATGTTCAATCATTCTTTAAACTTGGGGATACTTCTAGGGGCAGCCAGATATGGCATATTTTCTGTACTTAAAAAATGAAGTAAAAGAATTTCCAGAGCACTATGTATCACACTACCTGATAATAATAGAGTTGTTATAGCTGTGATGATCCAGGGTATATGCAAGAGGCAAGAATTTATGTAGATGATAACATTTCTTGGAACAACTGCACAGTTGGGATAGACTTAGATAAGCTTTCAAATGCAATGCATTCTTCAGGATATTGAATACGTTGCATTTGGAAGCTTTTCTAACTCTATCCCAAACATGCAGTTGTTCCTATAAAAGATATCACCCACAAAAATCATTGCTGCATTGCCCGATATAAATTTATACAAAAATATAGCCATGTTAAATTGTGGCCAGCAGTACATTTCCTACCTTCAGAACCTCAAAAGCTTAAAAAAACCTGTTGGCCTACAGTAACAACTTTATGAGACATAAAATGGGTGAGAAAATTAGCCTTAACTCAGTACTTCCCAGGAAGTGACCGTTATTAAAAGTGCATCAACCAAATCAAAACACAGCTTAACTACATCGGGGGGAGAAGAAAAGGAGGGGGAAAATTGTTGTTCTTCCTGGATTTGTAGATCTCAGAACATGTCTACACTGGATTGCACTGTTTACAACACTGCTGCTGAAACCAAGGTCTGTCCATCCACTCCCACACCAAATATTTCAGACCTGGAAATGAGACAGTTAGGATGCTCAGAGCAACTTGTCACTATCATTCTTGAGACCTCTGTTTCTGGAAAGCTTGAAAGTGGCCAAATTTTAATCTCTCCTTTGCCTTCACTCTAAAAAAAATGGGAGGTTATATCTGAATCTATGAAAATACATATGCCTTCATACTGGTATGACAGAAGACTTATGAAAATCTATGGACTACAAATATTTATCTTCATCCTCCAAGCTAAATGCCCAGACTTACACAGACAAAACAGCAAAAGAATCTGCTCTAATTATGAAAGCCGGATCTATCCTTACCAAATTATGGTCAACTAGCATATACATTTCCTTTAACACTTAGTTTGCTCATTATTAACGGATCATCAAAATGGGGAGGCAGGAAGTGAAGAAATGGTAAACATATCTGTGGCTAACATGACCATAGTCAGTCTTAGACAGTCTCAACTACATTCATTATATTAATCTATTGGATTTATGCCCATGCTACTTGTTACTCATGACATGAACATCTCTAGAATATATATTTCATGCAATGGAACATTTAGTTTAAATAATCAAATGGTTCATATGCCTCAAAGACAGCTCAGATTGTTAAATTGCAATAGAGAAAGAGAACATGTTGCCTATGTCACTGTAAAATGAATAGTAGTGGGTGTGACTCTTAAAATTAATACTATAATAAAGGATTTAAAATTAAGGTTAAGCATTATTGGAATGGCCTATATAAATAAAACAATTTAGTTACTTCTCTTTTTAAAAATTATTTCTTCTAATTTTCAGCCTAAATTTGTTCCTAATCAGCTTGATCTTATGCTAATGTTCCTCCTTAATATACATAGCTTTTGCTCTTCCTAATAATTCTGTTGCAAATGTATTTACAAAAAAGTAATCATATCCCTTCTCCATCTTTTATATGCTAAACTAAACAAACCAAGCTCTTGAAATCTGGTCACATAGGATAAGTTCTCCATCACTTAACTATCATAATAGACTTTTCTTTTACTTGCTTGAATTTAAATTAATCTTTTTGAGAGTAAGTGAGCCAAACTGTACACAATGTTTTAGATAAGGTTTTACTAATCCTGGTATAGTGGTACAAGTACTACTTTGTCTCTTTCTGACTATATTTGGTCTAATAACGTCTAGACTTCCATTAGCCTTTTTATGACTGCAACACAGTGCTGTATCTTGGTTACTAGGCATATTCAGGGCTTTCTTTTCCTGCATTGTGTTTAGTTCATGATCCTCCACCTTATAACCAACATCTTTTTCTACTAATCCATAAGTTTATTACGTCACGCTTCACACTGTTAAGCTTTATACCATTTCTAATGCTCCATATGAGAAAGCTGTCCAATTCTTCCTGTATAATTATCTATGTATTCTCTGTATTAGCAATATCCTACCAACTTTGTGCATCTGCAAATTTTGTAAATGCACCTCTGATTTCTCTAGGGGATGACAGAGAAGTTTCTCAAGCCTAACATCTAGAATCGTATTTTAATGGTTGCTCTTACTAATTTGATGTCATTTTTTCCATAATCATTACCTCCAGTCATGTAAGGACTTAGACTATGCATCCATATATGAAAAAGAGTAAAAATGAGAATCCTATCCATAACACCTCAGTAATCAGGGAGAAAAATTAATCTCAGAGAAATGCATCTCTGAAGTGTGCTGCTTATGAACTAGCAGTTGTTCAGGGCTTCCCCTAAAGGCACTTTTTCTTGATGGCTATAACCTGACATAACAGTATATTACATTTTGATATTTATAGCTAAGTAATTGCAGTAACTTTAAGTAAACATGTCATATATAAGACCACCCCATGATTGTATATGTGCATGAAGTATCTTAAAAGGCTTTTTTAAGTTGAAAGTTTATTTCTTACCCCTAGAAACAACTTGTGAGTGTTAAAAATTCCAGATTCACTGTAAAACTATATTTTATTGACCATGTGCTTTTCACTGATACTCTGCAGGGAGTGCTCCTTTAAGAAGCAGACCAAAGAGCTTGCATATAAACAGTTATAATCACAAAGGCAAAATTGCTAAGTTGCTTTCCATTTTGCCATACAGATAACATCCACGTGGGAGTCTTAAAGAACCTGGTTCTGAACTAACTGACTGGCAATCATTGCATTGCTTTATACAAAAATGCCAACAAGAAGAATAGAATGTGGGGTGGGGTGGGGTTTTTTTAGCATGTTTCAACAAAGTTCTCATACAGACATTCATTTCTCGCTGGAAAGTTTCTGCTCTCTCAGGAGAAACCGCTGGGTAAATTTTTCTACCTGAGAACAAACCTGTAAAAATCATCTCAGAATATGCAAATGTGTTTATGCAACCACTGTAAAATAACAAGTAGCCTACCTATCATCTATCCCCAATTTATAGTTTCATATATATCATAAAAAGAAAACAAAAAATAGTACATTAACAACAGTGATCATTTGTATTATTCGCTTGAATTTTCAAAGATCTTTAAGAGCATTAAAGATTCCAGTCCCCCATTGAATTTTGTGTTGCACATTTGTATGTTTTATTTATTTTGGGGGGTCTTTGAAAATCCTGGGCTATAACAGCAGTAATAATCCCCTTTTGAACTTATTGAATGTATAATTAAAACAAACCCCGCCCCCAACAAGATGTGTATCACATAATTTGCACATCCCTATAACTACCCCCAAGCACAAAAAAATTAGAATGTTCTGTGGTATTCTGCTACCTGTGACTTAAGTTTAGGTCATTAATGTTTAGGCCAATTTTTTCAAACTTCAGCACCTGAAATTTGACTCCAAAATCTGTGTTTGGCACTGAAGTTTAATGTAGCCTAATATTTTGGTATGATGAGCCCCTGTAGTTTCTATTAATGTTAATGGAAGTCATGCTTATCCAATATAGTGGTCTGAAAACTGGACCACTTATATTTAGGTTCTGCAATACAGATTTAGGTGTCCAACTGTTGATGCACATATTTAAAGATTCTGGTCTTAGCCTGTAAGGATAAAACATTAAAAGTTCCACCACTGACACTGAATTTTCAAAATATATGACTTGGTTGTTAAGAAACCTCTTGGTTGTCAAGAAAATCAAAGGAGGTTGGAAAAAGGTGAGGGAAAAAGTACTGAAAAAGAAAAAAGAACCTAGAAAGAAGGGGGTAGGAAAAATGTGAACAACAATAGTATGGCCTTTAGCTTTTCATGTCTACCTGTCATATGTTACGCGGGTGGCATTTATGCACAACATTAATATTGATATTTTTACAGTTTGATCAATGTTATACTTCCTTAGCCTATTTTATTTTAGATTATACCCAGAATGGCTTTTCTCTAATAGGTGTTTGTTTTGCTCAATGCTGGCAATAGCAGTACTGAATTTTTAAGTGCTGGTAAACTGGCCTTTCTAATTGTTGTTCGATGACAACCTGGATGATCCTACACAGACCGTGAGAGCAGGATCTTTCTAAGTGGCTGTCACCCAGGTTCCTATTTTGTGATTCTCCTTTTCATTATCTTAAGTGTTTCTAAGACAGTTCTGACATGCAGACCAACAGAGTACACCAAGGGACTAGAGGAAGAAAACTAGACAAGTTGCAGAACAAAGCCAATTAAAATGTGTGAAAATGGAAATGACAAAGTAGTTGAAGTCTCTAGTGATGAAGGGAAATGAAATATGTGCCCACTCTTAATATTCCAAATTCCAACATGGGACTGAAGAAACACATCTGGCAAAACACTTCTTGTTTTCTTCAAGACCTGTACTTGAGTGAAGTACTTACCTGGATTTTAAGATGCAAAAGATGATACTTTTCAATGGCTTTCCTCTTCCTACCAACTGAAGACTTCCTTTGTTTTGGTGTGAATTATTTGTCACTTTTTCCAGTTCCCATACATTCTGCTGTGGACACCAAGTCAGTCCATAGGTATTTCTTCAACCAATGATAAATCACATTTCCCTAATGTTCCTGGCCTGTGCGAGCATATGAAAAAACAAAACAAAACACTAAACTTGATACAGGTTTCCCTTGCCAACCATGAGTGTTAGGTTCCTGAAAGTTCCCATGGTTGGCAAAACTGACAGGACTGGGGGAGCAGGGGCTGTGGTTGAAGGGTGAGGGGTACCAGCAAGGTGTGAGGATTATGCAGGGCAGGGCAAGGAGGGCTATGGGGGTATTTTCAGACTGTACCCCACTCTTCTCTGAAGCGTGGATACTCAAAACTGTGGTTGGCAAAACCATGGTTTGCGAGGGAAACCTGTACTCTGTACACAGGTAAAATTTGTATCATTACTCAATAGCCAGAATAGATTATGCTTTCTTCCTTCTTCAAACTTGGTTCTCCTAATCTGACTGAGGAGAAATTTGCTAGCATCCTTTAACTACCTGAAGGGCAGTTCCAAAGAGGATGGAGCTAAACTGTTCTCCCTGGTGACAGATGACAGAACAAGGAGCAGTGGTCTCAAGTTGCAGCAAGGGAGATTTAGGTGGGAGATTAGGAAAAACTCACTAGGAGGGTGGTGAAGCACCGGAACAGGTTACCTAGAGAGGTGGTGGAATCTCCATCCTTGGAGGTTTTTAAGGCCCAGCTTCACAAAGCCCTGGTTGAAATGATTTAGTGGGGGATAGTCCCTCTTTGACCAGGGGGTTGGGCTAGATGGCCTCCTGAGGTCTCTTCCAACCTTAGTTTTCTATGAATTTTATTGAAGAGAATGTTACATTACTTTAAAGTTAGTAAGATTAGATATGGAATACAAGTTATCTCCATATCGGGAGGAAAGGTAAGAAAGAGAGAATTTATTTTGTCTTAAGCTCTGGTCTAAACAATACTGGGCCCTGATCCAAACCACATTTGGATTCTGTGATTTCAGTGGATATATTATCAGTCTAAAGGGACATGAGGAAGCTCAAAATTCCATCATAGCCATCCACCTAGGAAATCATTTCTCCAAGGGCATTTATACACATGCTTGGGGGGTGGGGTGGGGAGGGGGCAGAAGACTTTAATTAAAGTGGCTCCAAGAGCCACACTAGTTAAGTGCTTGCAGTGTCACGTGTATCAGAGTCCTTGCACTGAAAAATATCAGGGATGCTTTAACTAAAGGTTGTCTAATGAGCTTAACACGGTAATTACCACTCTCCAGCAGACTCAATTGAGTCTGCTCAGCAAACCAGAGCACCCTTGCTACATGTCTATAGGCACCCCAAATTGCTTTGTGAAGCCAAATCAACACCTTGTATATGTAGCAGGCTTGCCTTTTGGAGCTTGGGTTGAGTCCCATGCTTGAAATCTTGCTGTTTTGATTGGCGGAGCTCATCCCCCAATCAGAAGGCAGCAAGAGGAGTTCAGTCATGCCCTTTTCCTGAGGGGGGGAGAGGAGCTCCCCCCCTCACCCGGACCTGATTGAAGACTGCAACACTCAGGTCCAGAAGACTTCAGGGGCAGAGCCCTGGAGCATATAAAAGGAGCTGTTTGCTCAGCATGAGGAGAGCACATCCGGGAGTGAAAAGAGAGAAGAGCAGGGCTTAGAAGAGCTGAGGAGAGCTGCTCAGCAGTAGCCCAGAAGTGCCCCTGAAGACTTCCATCAGCGGGGAACGGCGGACGGCTCCAGCAGCTAGGCTTTCGGTGTGCAGCACGGTACATGGTGTCCAGACCCTGGGAGCTGTGTGAGGCGGCTCAGGTCTGCAACCTCTGATGTGAGGCCAGAGAGACCGTGCACAGGACGGTGCATGGAGTAGGACCTTTGGAGTGCTTGGGCAGCTCAGGTCCTCAACCCCCAAAACGAGGCTGGGAGCTCAGTGCAGGAGGTGCTGCATGGAGAGTCCAAGAGCAGACCAAGCCTGGTGCTACATGAGGCAGCTCAGGCCTCCAACCCATTGCAAAAGGATGAGTCCAGAGACCCAGACAGTGATCGGGCTACTGAGCCAGCCAACAGGACCAAGCCAGAGGCCCCAGAAGCCCTGGATTGCGGATCCTTGTTCCAGGGGACAGCAACCCACCCCGAAGCCCACTGCAGGTGAGAGAGCAGCCTGACACAGAGGACAAGGACCACCCTCCAGGCCTGGGAGCCATGAGTTACAGGGAAAAGAGGATTCCCACAGGGGAAGGGAGTTCCCCCCCCCCCAGTTAGTTAAGGGCTCTTGAAAGGGGAGGTCTCACTGAGGGGCCCCTAAGGGCTACCAGCTTCTTTGAAGGGCTTGGGAAAAGCCCAACGGCATTGGGGTTTCCCCTCAAGATTGAGTTTCTTTGGGTTTTATCTGTTTCAGATTAGACACTTACCTGTGACTTACCTGTATCTGGAGCACTGGTATAAGGTTTTCTGTCATTTAGCCAGAGGGTATTGTTTGTGTTACTGGTTTAAATATCTTATATATATATATATATATATATATATATATATATATATATATATATATATATATATATATACACACACACACACATACTTATATATGTATATATATATATACACACACACACATATATATATATACACACACACACACACACACACACAGACACACAGATACATACATATATACACACGCACATTGTACATATGTTTGTATCCATCTTCCTTTCCCTTGTGATAAGTTAATGTAAATAAATGTGTATATAGTTAAGTCCCCTGACTGTCCTGGCCTGGTTCTATAGGGACAGAGGGAAACTGAGCGGTCTGCAGTTCCCACCCCACAGCACACCTGCCAGCTAACAATCCCCTTCAACTGGAGAAGGAGAGTATATACCCAAGTTACCTGGGCTACATATAATTCAAAACCAAAATACTTTCATAACTCCATTGGCAATGGAGTTGGAAGATCCCATCACATAGCTGGTCAATGTAGTCAGCTAAAAATCAAGCAATGAACTTGGCTTAGTTTAATGTACATTTACCTACAGACTACTACTCAGAAAAGCACTAGTTTCATTTAATTGTCTTTATGGTGTCCCTAATATTCCAGTTATAATCTGCCACTTACAATCCAAAAGTTTTATCTGTCTCAGTAATTTTTTGTTCTTTCAGATGGTCTTTGTCTTTTGATTTGTGTTCTATTTTGTGTTGGCGGCTATGTCCTTTTGTAATGGGTTTTGTATCTGTAGATTACAATTTATGAGGCATCTTAGCAACGTTAAGATTTTAAAACAAACATGTTTTCAAGATTTTGTTTTTAGTAATGTGTGTATGTGTGTGTTTTACCCCTTGATAAATTTCATTTTATCACTACCCAAACCAGCTAAATTAAAGCTAACTCACATAAATACACAATTATCCACAATTATACCTTCCCTTTGCAGAATAGACATGTACTTAAACTTCTTAGAGAAAGTGTCTAAAAGATATATTTATCAGACCAAGTCAGACTATTGGGTCTTGTACCTTGCCTCCTGCAGTGACCAATTCTTGATGCTTCAGCAGAAGAAATAACAAACAAATTATAAGTCAGCTAAACTAACTAATGAATTGTTCAATATTGTTTATATGGGAAGGAGAAGAAATACCTTGATAACCAGCAGGGAACTACTTTATGCTTTGAATTATAATATTTGATTTTCCTTATCTTGTGTTGCATAACTGTAAATGTTATTAATGTTCATAGTTATCATCCTTTGCACCTTGAAAAAAAAATTAGATAAGTACGTCACTCACTGATATTCTGTGACAATGAATTCCACTTGTTGATGGAATTCCACTTACGATCTTATCTGCTGCACTTGCTAAACAGGAAACCTATTGTATTCTGTGTCCTTCATTTTGTCTGTCTTACAAACTTTGCATTACCATAATTAAACATATGCGGTTAGACTGGTGCTAACCTGTATAAGAATTGCCCACAATCCTAAATGTACCAAGTTATTGCATTAACGTGTCTTGGTTTAAACACAATTTCATCTATTTAAGTGTGTGTCTAAGAGAGATTTGCCCTGCTTTCACTAGAGGCAGTTTTCAAGGTCTGTCTTTCTGGCAAATATCTAATAAAAACCTGTTTAATTGAACAGGTTAATTGAGCTGCAGTTTGTCAGAATTCTGAGTTAATTGAAATTCAGTTATGTCTCTCTCAGGATTATACTAGACAAAGTTCACAGTGGCTTTGCAGATGGTTTGGCCTGTGGTCTCCCTCTGAAGTCCAAGGTTAGATATGCAAGCTAAATGCCTCTCTTCCTGTGCAAAATACCCATATTCCAATTTTAATTCCATTTAAAAGTAGGGGACCAGTCTTATTTGTACCACAGGAAAGTATAAGGAATGGTATTAAGAAATTTGTACTGAATTTTGGAAGATCTTATTGGACTCATCTACAAGAGATGCTTACTAAGTAGTTGTGTAATTAGTTCCACGGTAAAAGTTTAAGTGTCTATATATGCAGTGTTATTACAATGGAATAATTAATTAACTCCACTGTAGGTTAGCACTTGGAAACAAGTACTGTCCTACAGTGGAGTTATTTACTCCACACCAACACATGTGTAGATGCTGATGGAGCTTGCTGGAGCATGAGGGTGCTTCAGTGAAAGAGCTGCCTGTAAGATAGCCCTACACTGAAGCACCCTCATGCCCCAGGCAGCCCTGCACAGCACGCTGAGCCAGACTGGAGCAGTCCTGGGCTGGCAGGCTGATGATCCCTGGAGCTGCTTGCCAGCCAGGGCTGTTCTGACCTGACTCAATGTGCTGCAGTCCTGGAAACATGATCAAATAGTGCACCCAGGAGCAATGAACTCTAGAACAAACTGCACTGGAGTTTATTGCTTCAAATTAATTGTATGTGTAGACATACCCATTATAAAATAAACTCTGCTCAAAGTACAATGCAAATAATGTGTGTGTCCAATAATAACTGTGCCTAATTTTTCAAATACGTCTCTCTCTCTCTTTTACTCATAAAACTGAAGAAGTTTGCTATTTAGCATGGGTCAGATTGAAATTATCTCAGTAAGTGCCTAATTGGGACTTAGGTCACAGTTAGGTGCCAGCAACCTAAAAACTCCATGTGGAATTGTAAGGGTTCCTTGACTGCAACACTTAGGTATGTGCACCTGTCCAGAAGTGATCCAGAACATGGACTTCAGTGGTCAACTCCTCTTAATTTCTAGAGCAATTTAAATTGGCTGTAGGAGGCAAACAAGTTTTACTTAAGTCCCCATAGAGGGCCACACTCGGCATGTCTACATGAGCCTCCCACTGTGCAGTTGTTACTGTGGTCGTTTAGTATTCACATGACCAAGTCCTAAATGACTACACAGTGACCATCCTGCATGGTTACCTAGTGATGCTTATTGTGCAGTAGCATGTTACTACCATGCACTGGCATCGCATCACAATTCATGCCTGGTGACACTATTGCACAATAGTAATGAGCTACTGAGCAGTAGTATGAGCTACTGCACAGTAAATACCTCATGAAGCTACAGCCACAGTTAAGCAGACAAAAATCCATTACTAACACAGAACAGAAGCATTGAATTCGATTTGGGGATGGTGGTTATGGCTACCATTTGTCCAGTATGCATACCCTAGATGTTAAGGCACTTGTGCAAGATGTGAATTACCTTGGTTGTATTGTGAAGCACAAAGGAGTCAAGTCATGTAATGGACAACATGAAGCTTTAGTATTTCCTATGAACTAAATGCTATGGAACTTCTGGCGTTCTGACTTCCTGTGCTTCTCACTGTTCCCTGTATAAAATATTTAGCTATAAATATCTGAATTGCTCTTAGGCATCTCAGGTAGGCACTAGCATAATTAGGGAAGGAGAACCAGCTCCATGCACAAACTTAGAGAGGGACCAGGTTTGGTGTCCTCTTTCCAGGAGTCTTTGCCATGGCAGGTACAACTGTGCATTGTCCCACCCTGCCTATAGGAGCCTGGTACTTCACCTAGCGGTGTATTTGGGAGGGTGGAATGATAAGGAGGCTTTGCCGTGGGATACAGCTCTGTGCCTGAGGGTTATTGGGGGAGAGAATGGGGCACCAGGACTATATCCCCACTACATGGGCTCAGGAATCCCATTGTGTTTCCAGTTTTTCAATGATAGCGATGTGAACTCATGCTGTGTAGCATAAGCAGCTGCCACCCAAGGACAGTCAGGTAAGACTCCCCTCTCCTGCTTTCCAGTGGTCAGCATAATTCTCCTCTGACATGCCCTAGAAACTGAAAATGCTCCCTATGCCATTGTTCAGAAGTCTCTGCATTGACTCCATGGGATAGTAGGTACTAAACAGGCTCATTTTGAATCTAACTCCTGGGGAGATGTTCAAAAGTTGGGCATTGACCCACCTTTGGTTAGGCACATACTGAGACAGAGTGAATCCTACCCAATGTGACATGTATACATGACATTTTAGATCAGATACTTTAAGACCAAAAAGCTGAGGAAGAAGTAAGGATGGGTGAGGTTTGCAAGTGTACTGTATAGCTACTCAAAGATGCTGAGTACATGTCCCCACCTCAGGAAGAAGACTGTCACCTGAAATGCATAAACTGTTCCACATGTTCATCACCTTAACCTCCCTTCCCCCTCCCTTCCCCCTCATCACCTTAACCTCCCTTCCCCCTCAACCTCCTGCTAAATCTTTTTAATTTTGCTGCTTTATATTGTGGCCCACTTTCTGAATGCAAAGTATTGGAGATACCATGCCAGGCAAAACGTGCCTTCAGATTCCTGATTACTATCCTATTTTGAGTGTTCACCTCCTAAATTGAGGTAATAATCTCCTGTGACCATAATATCTATCATTAAATAAAAACAGGTCTGTCTCAACCTTCTGCCAAGGTTGTTTTGAGATCTCATGAGGCTGTAGCATCTCCTTCTGTTGCCTTTTTCCACGCTCTTTTCACACCTCATATTGCTCCATCTGGGAACTCGGGCCTGGCCAGTAGGCACACTGCTGACCTTGCTGTAGGCATGCCTCTATTCCCAGGTATACAGCATGTATTCTTTTCATGATATCTTGTCTCAAATTGATCTCCTGTTCCATGGAACCACATGTAATGTGCTCATATCATTACACTCTCAATAGCACGTGTTGTAGTCACTTTGGTGCACTCAGGATGGGTTTCTTCATAATGCTTTCCAGTGGCTTGTGATCAGAATGCACAGCCACCTACTGTCCAAAAATGAACTGGTGGAATCACCCCATTTCAAAGACCACAGCCAGAAGTTCCTTTTCTACTTTAACATACCCTCCTTCTACCTCTGTAAGGGCCTAACTTGCAAATCCTATGAGTTTCTGGCTCTCCTTTAACGCTGCTCCTAAGCCTCATTTTGAGGCATCACACTGTAGTTGCAGTTGCTCTGCTGGACTGCAATTCTTCAAGATTGGTGCCTCACTTATGAGTCTCTCTTCTTTCAAACACATGTTCATGGGCTTCTACACAGTTCCATGCTACCTCTTTGTGCATCGTGTCTCAAAGGTTCATGAGCCTCTGACAGGCGTGCCCAGAATAAAATCTGTCTCAACCTTTTCCTAACATTGTGTTGAGTAATCATAAAGTGCAGTGTGTAGAGGGCTATTGGAAAATTCTCCAAGCACATGGAGCTTCCTGGTGTTACCCTCCAAATCAGCCCCACTACAACTTGGGTTGGAAACTTCAGGTTACAGTATTCATATATGATATGGGATATAGACTAGGGCTGTGCAAAATTTCAATGGGTGTTTCATTTCAAAGCTGTTTCAAAGCATTTTGAGCTTGAAACAATGAAACTGAAATGAAACAAAAGGCTTCAAAATGATACAAGGGCACTCAAAACATTTTGAAAGTTTTGAAACATTTTGAGTTTTGAAACCAGGCTTGCTGCAGCTAAACAGAAACTAAGGAAAGGAAGGGGAAGAGGGGGCAAGGACTGCTTTCTGATATTGACATCTAGCTCCCTGTTTGATTCCCCAGCTCTCTGATTGTTTCCCCAGCTCTTTCAGGGGGGTGCAGGCCCCCGATCTGCACGCAGGGCTGCAGCAGGCTGCTGCAGAAACTGCAGCGGCAGCCTGCTGAAACCTAGTGTGAAGATCCAGAGGCCTGTGCCCTCCAGGAAGAACTGGGGAAGTTATCACAGAACTGGAGGAAGCCATCAGAGAGCTGGGGAATCAAACAGAGGGCTGGGAGAATGTTCAGTTGGATTCCCCAGTTCCCTGATCTTTCCTCCAATCATTTCCCCCAGGTCTTCCCAGGGGTCACTCACGCCAGCTGCAACAGAAGGGCTGTGGGCTGTGAGGCTGTGCTGGGGCCTTCCCAACAAAGCTCAGCCTGGTGGCAGGAGAGCCAGTGGTGGAGCTGCTCAGAATGCAGCCCTAGCTCTGAGCTCAGTCCTGGCCAGTGGCTTGCCCCACCTCCCATCACCAGGCTCAGCTCCGTGGGGCTAAGTAGCTCTGTCACTAGCTCTCCCATCACCTCCTGCTGCTGGGCTGAGCATCATGGGGCTGGCAGAGCCATTTGGAGAACAGCCTTGGCTCCGAGAGCAGCTCTGGCGAACACAGCCCAGAGGCTGGAGGATCCACAGCCCCACAGAGCTGAACCTGGTGGCAGGAGGCAGTGGGATGTGGCAGAGAGTCAGTGGTGGAGCTGCTCGGAGAACAGCCCTGGCCAGTGGCTCCCCTACTCCGCCGCACAGCTCCGTTGGGCTGGCAGAGCCACTCAGAGTGCAGCCCAGCAGAGGTGGGGAGAGCCAGGGCTGCACTCTGAGTGGCTCCACCAGCCCCATGGAACCCAACCTGCCCTCCCAGTGCTGCCACCGCATGCCAGGAAGAACCCAGTACTGCCCCTGCTGCAGCCCCAGGAACTGCAGATGCTGCCTGCCTGCAGCCGCTGGGCTGCATCATGCTCCAAACCCCCTGGTGCAGCGCAGGCCAGGGGCAGCACCAGGCTCTCCCCGTTGCTCGAAGCAGGCCACAGTAATGGAAAGGGGTTTGCTGCCACCCCAAAATTTGCTGTAGCCCCCCCCCCCACCAGCTGGGAGGAACTCCCACTTAACCTCCCAGCGCTGCCACCGAGCACAGGTCTCCCAGAGGCCACAGGATGACAGGAAGTGGCTACTGCTGCCTGGGGCCAGTGTCAGTAGCAGTCTTCCTGGTGCTGTGCACAGGCTGCGACAAGCACCAGTCCCAGACAGCAGCAGCAACAACCTCCTGTCAACCCATGCACAGATCCAAGGCCCACACCCCCAGGAGTGTGGCATCACCCTACAGCCCTCCATGGGGTGTCGGTCCCCAGACCTGCATGCAGGATGACAGGAGGTTGCCACTGCTGTATTGGGCCAGCAGCAGCAGCGGTCTTTCTGGTGCTGGCCATGGGCTGCGCCCAGCACTAATCCCAGGTGGCAGCGGCAGCCTCCTATCATCCGACACACAGACCTGGGGGCCCACACCCTCAGGAGGAGTCTGGCACAGCCCCCACAGCCCTCCCGGGGGTGCAGGGCCCCAGATCTGTGCACAGGATGACAGCAGGCTGCCACTGCCGGCAAGTGATACGAGTTTTGTTTTCACATGTTTGAGGTGCAGTTTCACAAATATCTCTGTACCTATATCCTTGAAACATGGCAGGCTTCATGCCCTCAGAAGGGGTTACCTTTCCTACAATTTTCATCTGAATCAGGCAAGATATGACAAAGTTATAGGCATTTTCATGATTCCCCATTATAGCCTATGGGCGAAACATCAAAATGTGTTGAAACAGTGAAACAGTTTAGATGAAATGAAATGGAACAGTGCTTCAAAATGAAATGAAATTATGAAACAAAATACTTTCTCTTCAAAATGGCAAAACAGAAGTCAAAACTAAATGGTTCTGTTTCGCACAGCCCTAATATAGACATATGAACAATTTGCCACAGGGTAAAAGTGGCAGGGCTTTCCTATGCATCAGCTGCTCCATGATAACTCTCCATTTTTAAATTCTTAACTCATGATAAGTAAATGTTAAGTCACAGTAACTTACCCTTTTTATATAAGGGCTAACTTACCATAGATTAGAATGAGTTATAAGCATGACCACAGGAAATTAACATGGAGTAGCAAATACATAGAAAAGTCCTGCAACTTTTTACATCATGGTAAATAATCATATATCCATATCCATAGATAGGGACCTACTTAACTCACAGCAAAATAAAACTATTTTTGCAGCTTTTCATGCTGGAACAGAGTCCATTTCACAGTGTCCACCCCTAGCACTGGTTGGCAGAGAGGCTTTGGGGGGGGGGGGGAGGAGAGATGAGGGGTTGGCCACCATCTTCATTGGTGGTTCCCCTTCATCTGGTGCTACCACTCAGCACTGATTGACAGAAGCCCTGTGAGGAGAGGAGGGAGGAAGGCTAGACCTGTCTGCTGCCCCCTTCATGCTACACTGCCAGCCAGTGCCTCCCCCTCCCAGGAGTGCTGCAAGGCCCACCCAGTTGGGGAAGACTTACTAAAAACTTATTTTATTAGGTTTTTTTCTTTGTTTGTTTTGCTTTTTGCAGATTTGACAGGCAAGCCTGGATTTCTTGATTTCCACAAAATCCACAAAACCACAAAGGTAGGTCCTTACCCATAGATAAGAAATACATTCCTCTCAAAGGCCTCTCAGGGTATTTTACTGGCTACACAAGATGCTTTGTATTATAACCATCATAATACTGTAGCTAACTCAGATGTTATTGACTTGCATTATACAGCTTAACAAATGAATCAGTCCTATAAAAGAGGACCAACTTCAACGTCATCCTGTGGTATTGAGATCTTACAACCAAGAAAGCAGTGAAAAGTGGTCACCCTGGTAAGTTTTTGCTGCACCAAGTTAAATTAGTAATTATGAAAAGCTGTTTGGAAATTAGAAATAATTTTGAGAAAAGTTTCCATTATAACACTATAAAGAGCACGGAGAGATTTGAAGTGCTTTCAGAGAGGTTATTAAAAAAGTGTCAGTAATAGAAAGAATGTGTCATTTCACAAAGTCAAGTTAGTAGATCTATGAAGCCTGAATAGTTTCTTTACATATTGCTTTCTAGCAATGTGTTGAAAGGGAAACTACAATCCTCAAACCACCATGATTAGAAAGTATGTTTCCTTGAAGAAGCAAAATCTAATTTTTCAGGGAAAGAATGTAGAAGAGAGAGATGTTAAACATCATATATCAGATCCAACCTTGATACTTATTCTTAATGTCTCAGTGAAAGAAGTCAGGAAACTAAACACTTTTGGATGATTTAAAATTGGATGTGGGTTTTTGCAATAATTTTCTACTTTTAGAATGGAGACACCTTTTTTCCAGATTGCAGTATAACTTCTGAGTTTTTCAGAAGTCACTGTTATCAAGACCTCCAAATATAGCATATGGGAAACCATCCCTGAGGAGAAACTTTAATTTTGAGAAGGCATATGATTGAATGTCAGTCTCTTTGTAGATAAATCCTTGACAGCAGCCATGATGATTTGAAACTGAACAAAAACCCATTCACTTTCCTATCCTCCAGAATTATTTAACTGTCTTTCACTCACAGAAATGCATTACAATTGTCAGGTGGATCCAGTAACACTGTTATAAACTCAAACTTTCATTATATCAACATGTAAAAAGATCACAAAGTTTTCCTCTTCCCTGCTAGAAACCTGGGAGAAGGCCTCTCTCAGCATTATCAAATAATGAATATTTCAATATTGTACACATTGTCTTTAAACAGGAACTTTGTTGCCCCATCTGTAGGGAAATGCAATCATCTGTCTAGTGGATAGCAAAAGGAATATTTGGAAATTGTCTAGAAAGCCTTACAGCTACACATTATCTCAAGCAAATCTCCACACTGATGGTATTACAGTTGGTCTCATATTTTAGTACTGTAGTAATAGTTATTTTTTTAAATTATTTTTGCTAAAACAATACAATAATATTATATGCTTTTACCAATAATTGAAAATAATATTGTTTTATTATTATATAATTTGTCAATTTTATTGTATTGGTTAGCAAATGGTGTAAATAAACTACTACTAGTAGTACTAAAATATGGATAATGAAAGGAAAAGATACTTGATTTGGCTTTGTGCATGGTAAATTGTGACCAATCACAATTATTTTAAACCAAAATTATTTTTAAGTATGTACATTTAAACTCAGTTATGCATTTCAATTTAGAAGCTAGTATGTTATAGTCAATAATCTAACAATTCTGTAACCTGCCACAACTGACTCGATAAATACCTGGTAAATGTTTTCATTGTGATGTGAAAATCTTATGGTTTCTTTATGCAGTCCTAACTTAAAAATCAAAGGTCAAAGTCTTGAATTTTTTTTTTTTATTCTTTCATCAAGTGTTATGACATTTTTATTACCTTCTTCTTGTATCAATTTAAAAATGTAGTTTACCTAACTTATTTGAATTGCATAGCTGACTCAAGTATCTGGGACACAGTTAACATTAGCACTTTCTTAGCAATAATAATACATAGTTGTTTTGTCCTAATGTAAGGTTCGACCTAGAAACTACTATGCAAAGCCTAAGCAAAAGTGAATGTTATGTGTCGAATGCCCATCTGCAATGATAAGGAGCAGACAGTCTTAGATAGAGGAAGCTTGAAAACAAAAACAGAATCAGAGTTACTGGAACAAAGAGCTCATTAAAATACTAAAAATCACACCCCTAGGCGGAGAAGATATATGCTAATGAAACATATATGTATGTTAATGAGATACATAGCTAAAACACAGGTATAGAGACATGCTCAGTAAAGAACTCCTTGTGTCACTCCTTTATAACCAATTAGCAAACAAGGATGCTTATGAAGATTCAAACTCTTGTATATAAGGGGCTCAGTATTGCATATGTGCTGTGCTTGTCTTGTGAAATTATTCCGCTTGCACCTTTTATTGCTAGCAATAAATCTTTTTTATACTTTCACCCCTGGTATCTTTATTGGCCTTTGCATACCGGGCACGAACCCAGACTTGAGTTGGGGCCTAACACTAAGTCTAAAAATAATATGTTTTCCAAGACCATCCACAAGGTCTTCACTCACAGCCCTGACACATCTATCTCTGTGGGTAATGCACTCACTGTCTTCCCTAAAACATCCACTCTGGACCCATAAGATCATCAAATCATGAAAGATCAAACTCTTGCTGCATACTTAGTGCTATTTGAAAAATCTGATGATTTATTTGTTGACAGATTTTGTTTTTTCTCTCATATCATTGGAACTGGAAGCTCAGCTTCTGCCCATGAAAAAAAAAAATTCAGCCAGAACATTTATCTTCTTTGGAATTCACTCTCACTTTTTATACACATGCATTCCAGATATAACAGCAGAGACAAATTTGATTCGTAACCAGAAAAGTAACTTTAATATACAAGTTCACCTTGAAATATATATGAAACCAGTGAGTGTATCTACACATGCATTAGATCTGGGAGCAGTTTACTCACAAATAAATGCTGCCAGGCAGGAGTCCACACATGCAGGGAAGCCAGAGCGGATTTGCTACTAATGGCAGCAAACTGCTTCTGCTTCCTGGGGCCATGGAATAGTCCCCTGCTGCCACCAGAGGGAACTCTAGGATCTGCCTAGAGGACTAGCAGGGAACACTGGGCCAAGAGACAGCTGTATCCTGGCCAGGGCTGAGACATTGTGTCCTGCCCCCAGGGGGCTGCCTGCTCCTGGGGTAGGGACAATGTTCCCTTGCCCTGGCTGCAGGTAGCTCCTGGACCTGGCTCCCCAACCAGAGGAAGGGGATTTGTGATAAATATCAGCCTCCTGGACTCTCAATCCAGAAATGTCAAGCAACACTGAATTGACTTCAGTGCGTTTCACTGGGTGGGGTGGGGTGAGAAGGGAGGAGGGGGAGAGAATTCACTGTAATGTAATAGAGTTGAGGAATTTCAAATGAAAGTCATGGGAGTTTTAATTTTCAGAGGAAAAATTCTAATGTACAAATGTCAATTTATGTCATTAATAATTTTTTTAAAGTAAATTTTCCATGAACTGGTAGAACATGACTGAAGATTTATAGGAACCATATCATACCTCATCATTTTCAACTAATCCAGTGCAATTATTACTTTATTACTCTAATAGTTATTTTATATTGCTTTGGCATCATTTGTATTAATGCAAAATTTATCTATATGTCATTTCTGGAGGAACAGTTACCCTAACCTCTAAATAGAATTATAGCACAGTTTTATAGTCCAGTTTGTGCCATCACCTCAATGATATCACTCAAGCTTTAAATCCTCAACTTGAGCAATAAAGGCAGGATCAGATCCTACACACTTCATATTTGCACTCCTCTTCCATGTATAGGACTTTTCTGTTCAACTTTTTCCTTATTCTTTTCTTTTTATTATATTGTAAGAATGATTTTATGCACTGCCATAAGAGATGTTTTCAAATCATGCACTGGATCTCTGAATCAATGTTTTTAGACAGTGTATGTCACAACATGTTGGTTGGATGGCTTTTGGTATGATAGTATATGGGCCAGATTATAATTCCACTAACTACAACAAAGTTCTGCTAGGAATTTATTTGTTCCCATATTTCGTTGGGACAAGATTCAGTTGCTCAGGGGGCAAAAATGTTGGATTGTGTGACTCAGAATGGAACGAGTGTATATTATTCATGCAATTGCATGCAGTATTCATAGATGAGGGGAATCAGTCCTTAAAAAAAATAAAAAGAAAAAAAAGAAAGAAGAACTATAGAATGAAGGCTAGTCTGCATCGTAGATTTTTCTAGCAATACTTATGCAATTATACTGGCATGATTAAACTGTTATGGTGATCACACTGGTATAACACAACTACTTGGAAAATCTTACTCCAAACTAAGCATAGCTTTTTTGTTTATCTTAAACATTTTGCAAAGCTACAGAAACTATGCTTAAAATTGCATATTTACTCTGTAATAAGAGTGTTCACATGGGAAATTTTACTGGTATAATTACAACTTTTGAATTCATGCCCTACTTTATAGCTGTATAACTTCCTTGTATAAACAGCCTGCTATTTACTTGGTGCATAAAATGATTGCTCTTGCATTCTTTCAGCACGCACTACTCCTTACATTATCATCCTTTTGTCCTTAATTAGAAAAGTTTTCAAACAACCTTGCATTCTTTCTATGTTCTCTTTAATACTTTGTTTACCTCCATGAGTTGCTATTGGCTCCTCCTGTCATTCAAATAAGAAAATCTGTCATTAAACTTTGTGAACTTTAGATCTGATGATTGTGTACTGTGCTAGATGTCCTCTTTTTGTATCCCAACTCTGTCATATCCATTTGTGAAGCAAAGTAGGAAGTATGTAATTGTAAAAGAACTCTTGAATATATTACAAAGATAATGGGAAAAAATGTCACCCTTACACAAATATTTCTCCTTTTTATATTTTAAAAATGAAAATTTACTTTATGTTAGATACATAAATACAGTTTCTTACTAGGATATAATCCTTTCAGCACTGATGACCCAATATAGGAGTTTCATTCCTTTCTGGTTTGCATATTATCAGTGGAATTGTTAACTAAGTTCTAATTGCAGAATCTTTCTACTGGTGGTGATGTACAATCCACAGTTAACACAGTTTGACTTTTAGATCCTAGACTAAGATTGCAGACTTGTCAATTAGAAAAAAATGTAAATTCATTTTTTAATTATAAAGTGAGCAAGTCTGCAATGGAATTGCAGAGCTCAACAGAACACAAATATCACCATTTTTCATGATACGTTTTCATTGTTTTGAGAATGTGAAGTCATATTTTAAGTATAATTCTGGATGAAAATTTCCTTGAAGTAAATCTCATATTAGACAATCATTTCCTAACATTTCCTTTAGTCTGCAACTAAAAGAACAAGAAATAAAGGTGGCATAATAGGACACTGCAGAAGGTACAATACGCTAAATGCCATTCTACCTATAAGGTACCTAGGTCCAGATAGGTATCTAAGTATGATCCTATTTCTCCCTTGTTGAGTCCCCGGAAAACAGTTAATGCAAATGGATACAGTGCCAACTGTTGGGGAGCTTCCAGAGCCCCAAGTTTCTCCCTGCTGTCTCATTGGTTGTCTCAAGGAACAATCTAAGGCTTGCCTCTGGATGACCCCTCATCCCAGCAAGCCTTAGCTCCACTGACTAGATACCATGGAAATCTTTGCCAACTCTGGGGGAGAGGCGGAGTCTCTACTTGGGTCATGCAAAATTTCTGGTTCCCCTCCTCCTGAAAAGAGGAATATCAATAGGTTATCATTAACTTTAGCAAGAAATCAAACATGAGATTCGTTAAATCAAATTTGGGGCAAATATCTCTGCATGAGGCACTCTGAACTCCCAAATTATTCCTGTTTTTGAGTGGGTTTGTAACAGGGTTTTTCTCCTCCTTGCTGCTTTGTGATAATTAATTTTAAGTAGGGCTCTCAGTTAATCACAGTTAACTCAGACGTATAACGCAAAAACAAATTAATGTGTTCATTTTTTTTAATTGTGTTAATTGCACACATTGTTTTGACCAGCGGACCAGACCAGCTCCAGATTAGCTAGAACCCATGCACAAAGCCCCAACCTATGCCCACCCTGTGCCTGCTCCAGACTCACCTGCCCAAGCTGAACAGTGGCAGCAGCTGGTTAGAAGCTGCTACGTGGCATGGAGAAAAAGCAGCCCCTCTCCCTCACTGCTGCCAGGCCCTTCTTGCTGCAGCCACCTGGAACCTACACCTGGGCTGCCCTGCAGTTTCTCTCCACTGCCATCACCGCCACCTCTGGGCCACCCAGTAGGGCAGTGGTGACAGTGCAGAGGAGTCTCAGGGCAGTCTGGGCACAGGCTCTAGGCAGCTGCAGCACCAAGGGTCTGGCAGTGATGAGGGAGAAAGGCTGCTTTTCCTCCATGCTGAGCAGCAGCTTCTGCCTGGCTGGTGCCACTGCTCAGCATGGGCAGGCAAGGTTGGAGCAGGTGCTGGGTGGGCCAGGGTTGGGGCTGTTTTGCACAGGTTCTAGTTGGTCTGCTCTGGCTGGGGTGAGTCCAAAGCAGGTGTGGGGCAGGCTGGGGTCAGTGCTGGGGCTGTGCGCTATTGGTGGTGGTGGGGAAGAGATACAGGGTGCACAGGCTCTTGGGCTGTTGGGTTGGAGGATGCTGACTATTGTTTAACTGTGCCATTAAAATTGTGATTAATTGTGACTAATTTTTTTAATCTTGTATTTAATTGTGGTTATTTTTTAAATGATTTGTCAGCTCTTGTTTGGAGCCTAATATGATGGTGTATACTCTGGGGAGCTTGAGAGTCCAACAGTGGAAGACCCCTTTTTTTGACAGGTGTGCCACAAATCAAGCCCTGCACCCTCCCCAAGTTCCACTCCTATCCCCTTCCCAACCTATCTGCTACACTTTCTGCTCCCTGCCCTATCTGTTATGTACCACACATGGAGGTTGCTTGTGTCTCTTGTGGCACAGAAATATGCCTTCCTGCTTGAGGAATCTGGAATTCCCCTAGGTTAACTGCCCATCTCCCTGGAGCATACTTGTTACTGTGAAGCCAATGTTTTACTTTACAGAAAGATCAATACCCCTAGTATTTTGGGTGACCATATCAACAATTGGTTGTCTCTCTATGTAGCCCATTCTGCCACATGTCTGGGAGTCTGAGTTTCTTTGACAATTGCTCTTCTCATTGTACAGCTATTGGCTGTTGATAGCGGAAGTTTAACCTCTCACCTGTTCAAGTGGTATGCGTGCCACAGTTTTCTGACATATAAATAGCCATTAGCTAGGGAAGAGTATTTTTGCCATTCAACCAAGCTTTAACTTATAGATTCAACTGTGTTGCAAAAATACATACAGGCAGAATAATGTGATCTAAAAGTGATACAAATGAATATAGCTTACTGTTACTTGTAGAGAGAGGTCAAACATGAGGTTAGTTCAATCAAACCTGGAACAAACATCTTAGCATGAGATGCTTTGAACTCCAAAATCATTTCTGCTTTTAGGATGGATTTGTCATAGGGTTCGTCTCCTACTCTTTCCTCTTTGTGATTTCATCAAGCCTAATATGACATTGTGTTATAAAATTTGGAACAAAACCATTTTCCAGGGGCTTCAGTAGGGTCAGATAAAAATCACATGTAGGTGCCTGTAACAGGCTGGCCTTGCAGGGCTGGGTCTCAGTGCCGGCCGGTCACCTGTTCTGATCTAAACCCCGCCTCACCATCCTGCCTTGCCTTGATGAAAATAATATGAATGTTATTTCTAAGGTAGGAGTGCTGTCTATTGTTTGACCTCTTGATAACAAGAGCCCAAGTACACACTCTGACCTTTCCTTACATGTGTCCCACACCTTGCAGCTGTTTCTATGTCACATCCAGTATTTCCATATTGTCAATTCTAATATTTCTGTCACATCTAGTATTTCCATGTTATCCCATCTGATATATCTGTTCCCCAAGTCAATGGATCTGCCCCTCACTAGGGCCACTCATCTTTAACTGGGCTGCTCTACACACTTGGGCCCTCAGTGGGCCTTCTGCCCCTCACTGGGCTGCTTCACACTCCTGACCTCTCACTGGGCCACTGGGGTCTTTCACCCAGTGCTGTTCATGTGGCTGCTGCCATGCCTGGCCCCACTACACTGGGCTGAGGTGTCCCCCTCTGGGCTTGCCTGGCCCAGATCTCTTTCCTTTTCAGTAACCTGCCCATGGGCAGAGGCTGGGGTTTTCAGGCACCCCTCATTGCTTTTCACTGGGGTGATAGCTGGCCTAGCACAAACAGCCCCACCAGACCACCCATCCCTAGCAGCGTGCAGTTTTAGGTTATGTGCAGGACCAGGAGCCTCCAAACCATTCCCATAGCTCCTGCCCTTACCTCCAAGATGTTCCAGGAGCAGGTCAGCCTGATGTTGCCTCCTGCCCTGCTTAGCACAGACTGCTCCTTCTCTCTCTGAGGACCTGGGTTAAAATGGAGGCTGCTTTGCCCCCTCAGCCAATCCCAGGGTCCTCCTAGGGTCATATGCACCCATAGGCTAGCACCCACCTGCCAGCTGCTCCACTGCCAACTGGAAACCTTGAAGTGGCAGGCACTGCAGGTGCCCTGCCACAGTGCCTAAAAGTTGGATTAGGACTAGACCCAAAATGTGAGCCCTTAACAAATAAGGAAGAGTTCTTTAATCACAAACACTTATACCTTACTCCAACTGAAACTTAGCATGAAATTATAACTATACAGGGCAAAATCAGGAGGAGCATGGCTAGAAAGTCACAGAGAAACTGCACACATGTAGGCTGTTCCCATGCTCTGAACAGACTGACCAACAGCACTACTTTATTGGAATATAGAACATAAGCATATAGATGACATATCAAGAAGACTGCCTACTTTTAGGGAAAAATAGGGGATGTTGCTGGGTACTGAAAATATTGGGCTGATTTCTTGAGTTGAAAAGGAAATGCTAAAAATATTTTTCAAATCTACTCCTATAACTCTTCTGGGGGAAAGTAGAATGTGTTGCCATATCTCTAAAGTGTTTGGCTTTTCTTTTGGAGTACATCACTAAGATTTCACTTTTGGTATCCAGTATGCTTCAGCCTGTGTCTGTATACAAAGTTTGAAACATATTTCATAACTGAAACAGTTAAAATGAAGGGTCTTCTTCCTCTTATTACTCATCATCTAACTGTTAATAAATATCATAAGACTCTTTAATGTAATAAATAATACATGACAAGGTGTGTGCTACTATGAGATAACACACATCTCAGAGAGACTGTGACAAATGCCTTGGACTGCCTTAATGTAATACAATACGGTTCAAAGTTAGAATTGGAAAAAATGGGGGGGGAGGTTGTGTGTTTATAGATGTCTAGAAGACAGACATGAACAATTTGTTATTGTGATGACTAATGGGAAATTTGAGAGGGGAAAATATAATAATGTTTTATTATTCTTATAATTTTATAATTTTCCAACACAGGCATCACAGTTATTGTTTTATGGCACTGGACTCCTGCCAAGGGGATGTGACAGGCTTCAACTACACTACAGCTACTATTACTAATCTGTAGTGAAACATTTCATATTAAGAAAAATAGATATATAATGAATTGTCTCATTCAAATCTCTCTCAATTTGATGCTCACAGCTTGATTATCTTAAATTCATCAATCTTGATGCAGTTCCAGATTAGGAACCTATGCTGCCTTCCAGAACAAGATTTCCTACCTACTGGGTTTTACTACTGCTAGGAGGGTAGCAGGTCTTCAAACGTCACTTCTGCCCATGTTTATGGGAAGTGAAAGGTGATAGTTCTGTACCTTCTCTGCCAAACACACTAGCCTTCAGAAGGAAATTTGAGTGACAGGCCTTCACCTGAGAGAGCTGGCACTGATTATTTGCCCTTGAGGATGGGAAGAACCAAGAGACAGATTACAATAATGTAGTTCCTTATCTGCTCCTTGAGCATTGCAGCTGTAGTCTGCCCCTAACTCATAGCCACAAACAAGTCCTTTATACAGAAAGACTATTTGTCTATATGTTTGCTTATTAGAAGCCAAATGTTTTTTTAGAAGCATACACATCAATATCTAGCTATAAGACCTCTATGTATTAGAAAGAATAATATACATCTTAGTCCAATATATAGTAGCAGGTTAACAGACTCCTCCAAATTTCCTTCAGGATCAATACATTCCCTGTAAGTAAGGTAAATATTTTAGCAGAAAAAATTCACTAGAAATCATATTTTTTGGCACAATCATACATTGCTAGAAGACAAATTAAATGACTGAATAGATTATTTCCCTCTCATACTTCCTCATGAGAAAGTCTACCATTCATTTTCCAAAACTGATGTTTAGTGTTCAGATTTTCTTTAACTAGAGGAGGATAGGAAGGAATAAATTCAACTCATGTTATATCTTCTAAATGCCTCAGCCATTTCTGACAGTATTTTTACAATCCTGTTCATTTTTTCCAGTATTGGGGATTTCAGGTGAACACACAAACTCCCATTGGCAATGAGTATTGCATGTCAAGGACTATAAAACCTCAGAAAGTCATTGCACATAGTAACCAGGTGGGAATTTGAAAGAACAAATTGTCACTTATAATATAACTAAAATGTAGACACAGTTCCTATGGAGACTATTCGTATAATGTAATGTTCTAGGTTGTATTGTAATGTACTGACATTAAACTTCATATCACATAAACAACATGGTTAACTTGCAAGGCCAAATTCATCCCTAGTTTACTATGAAGTCAAAATGGTGATGAATTTGGCCATTGTCCTGTCTATTTTTCTCTGCCAGCACCTGTCTTCTGTGTCTCCTGTTTCTATAATATTCAGTTATATACTTAATTTCTTTTTCTTTCAGACCTTTCTTGTTTGTTTCTTCTTTTTCTTTATATCACATTGGTGCAAATCATAGGCCATGTCAGAATCAACTCTTAATCTGGCCATTTGTTTCCTGGCTTCTGAGGCACCACAAAATGCATGTTGTGCATGTGAAATGGTTCTCTGTGCTCCATATTTGCAGCATGGAGCCAAAATTAAATACCAGGAAATCCTGGTGTCTAAAAAAAATGCAACAAAAAAAGTGGGGCGGTTCACATGGCTGCAGCATGTGCTGCACCATACTGGAGCTCAGCCAGGCAGAGCCATACTCCAGCTGCTAGACAGGCTCTGCACACCCAGATTTCTACCACTACAGCCCCAGGAGGCCCCAAGAACCCCAGATAAGGTTTCTGGGGCCAGTCCAAGTGATGGCCCCAGCCTCACCACTCAACCCAGGGCAATTTGCCACATGCCAGAGTGTGCGTGCAGGGGCATTATTCCCTGGGGACAAGTAGCAGCAGCTTAACTATGTGCTGCTGCTATTTGTCCCAAGGGGAATGCATGGGGAGTGGGGCATGAACCACTCCAAACCCCTCCTGACAGGGCCATCCCCCACTGCCCATGCCACCAGTGGCTTCTATGGGTGCTTGCCAGCCCTGTCCCTGCCACCGCTGACTTCTGCGGGTACCCCACCAGACTCAGGAGGCACCCATGCTGCCTATGGCATTGCAAAGTTGTTCTCTTTCAGGCAAGGGTTATCTCCTAGCACACTGTAACTTTAATAGGTCACTACATTTCAATGTTTGCAACTATTTCATGTGACTGTGTAACACCACCCAAAAACACATACTAAATTCAATCGATAACAACATTGTAATGATCTGCAACTGTTGCAACTGGACTGTGTGACAAGGTTCTTAGTCTTTGTGCCTGCGCCCATGTAAGTAGAGACTTTTTTGCATAAGCTACCAACTATCAGTATGATTTCTGTTAAAATGAGGAAAAAGGTATTAAGACAAGCTTGCCTCCCCTCAGAACTAGACAGCAGAACCCTTCCTATTGTAGAAATCATCCAAAGTAAATCTCATGACTTTATCCCTTCCCACTGGTAGTAATTTAGCAGGAAGGTAAAATATAAACCTAAAACAACCTTCATAATAACTAAGAATTATAATTACAGCATGAACATTTAAGAACAATTAGCATACTGTGCTATGTGAGATACCACCACGTGGGACTCTCTAGTATGGTAAAAGTTAATATTAAAGGTGATTGTTCTCTTTTATATGAAATTGGTTGCAATTCCTAATATAATCCACATTCAAAATTTTGTGCAGAACACTTGGTTAATTTTAAAAAAGAGAGAAAATTTACATTCATAGAACAGTGTGGCAACAAAGTATATACCTAAGTTGCTAAGTGTCCACTTCTGAAAACACTGGCCTTTATTTAGCTTTAAATAAAATTGAAATGAGCTAAACAGGGGCTAAGGACTTATCTCAGAGCAGCAGACATAATAATTCACCTACAGTTTAATACAGATGTGAGTGTGTCAGTAAACTTGATTTGTTAGGTAAAATTCAACTGTTAAGCTTTCATAAAAGTTTGCTACCAAACACAAAAAAGATTCTAAGGCACTGATTCCAGGATAGGGTTATAAAGCATGCTCTATGCATTTTCTTTTTGGAGGGATGATTTACTTTGTGCTTGAACATCAGGAAAGAAAGAGAGAGACAGGAGTCAAGATAAATCCATTAAAATGTCCCGGTCTTAATTCCCCTGCACATTTGTCTGTTTATATGCCATTTGTAGGAGGTCTAGAAATTCATACCACAAATTCATTTTTTATGGGGTAAAAGGAACTTCTCACAACCAGTGCCATGACAAGCAGAGTTGGCACCCAGTCTAAACCCTGAAAGGCAGTGTGGGAAGGAGCGATGTGCAGCTCTGAGGGACGGGGAGGAGGAGGGCATGCAGTTCCAAGAGTGGGAGGGATGCTGCAGACTTACCCATGTTGGGAACTCCAAAGTAATCCCTGACTGAGCTGCTGATACCACTTCCATGGGCTCTCCCTGCTCTGCCTGTTGCTCTTACAGCAGAAGCAGTAACAGCAGGTGGGGACTATTTTGGAGTTCCCAGCATGGAAATGCTTCTGTGGAGCAGACTCTGCAGAGCTGGGGGGATATTTTGGTGCTGCTCCTAACTTGTCACCTGGGGTGCCCTTCTCACTCACCCCTAGTTAAGCTACTGCTCACAACTGTATTGTCCAAGATGCCAGTCAGAATAAGTTCTTCTCTTTCTAAACAAGGAAAACACATTTGGCAGATGAAGGTGACTGACATCCACTATACTCATTCCGTAAATGCATACATTATATGATACTATGTATACAGTAACTTTTAATATTTGAAATAAAATCAGTAGTTTCCATGGAGGTCAGTATGATTGGTACAATTTCAAAGGTCTTCCTGAGTCCAATGGCCCATTGCACTAGTATAATGAAGGCATGCTAGCTTCCATTGCCAAGGACACAGAGGTAATGATGTGGCTATAGTCATATCCAGCTGCTTTTGCCTCCCTAGCCCAAATGTCTCTAAGTAATCATTTATATGGAAGGATTGACAGACTGCAGCCCCTAGCTCAAACTCAAGACTCTAAATCAGTTGAAAGATGCCTGAACAACAGTGCTATTGCACCCCTTGAACTCCATTATACCATACATAAGAAGTCAGCAACCTTTGAGCAGCAATGGACTGAGTTAATGAAGCTTAATGTGGGCCACTGCCTGTGACTGCACCCCTCCCTCCATGTCCCACTCCAAACCATAGACTGTGCTACCACTAAAAGCCATCAACCTGCTTCCCCTCCAAGCTAAATGCTGTTCAATCATCCTGCCACTATCCCAGCTCCACAGACCGGTAACGATTACTTCCTGGGTTGGATTCATCCTGCCAGCTATAGGTTGCTGACCTGTCATACATTGTTGTAAACTAGCATAGCCGATATCTATATATATCTACTAGCTGAAGTTCCTGTCCTTCACCCAGGTTGTTGTTTTTGTAATTGCTGTGTTTGTTTATTTTCAAAAAACTTAGTACAACATATTTAGATAAAAAATATTGCTTATGTTTAAAGAACATAGTACAACATATTTAACATTTATTATCTAATGTGGACCAGAAAAAAGGCAAGCATCAATATAATAATGACAACTGAGTTGAAAAAAAAAGGCAGGAATCAATATAATAATGACAATTCAGCTGAATTCACTGCATCCGAAATGGAGTGGTACCAGTTTGTTATCTGAGAAGCGAAATAATCCCAGTCAATGGAAGCCCCCAAAAGGGTCAAGTGAAAAATTACCTGCCTATAATTTTCTTCGGGTGGTATTCAGTGATTTTGGAAAGTTTTGAGTAGATAGCACTAGCCATTATCAAGTTATAAGCAAACATTCATACACAAATACAGACATACACTTCATTTCATATATGTAAAGATATATATCTATAGCTACATATATCTATATATATAGATATATCTATATATCCCTCCTACGAACCATTTGCCTCTATAATCACTAACACAAATCATTGTTACATTGAAGACAAATTTTAGAGTTGACTAAACAATCAGTTTTTAAATCCTGATCAATGCAGTCAAAAATAAATGCAGACTAACCTGTTCCCTATAAAGCCAAGAAAGATGGAATATAAATTTAAATACAGCATTTCACACTTAAATTGACCTTTTTTGAATCAATACAAAACCCAGGCGAGCCCAATATTTTGCATATAGCTTGTTAATAAAGCAGCTGATTGAAGATATAACCCCAACTGCACTGAAATCAATATACTGAAATTGAACCAGTACTTATACAGCCCATATTATAATTTAGTCTATTTGATAGAACAGTAGGTCAGAAATAAATCTGCCTGCTGTAAAAGCAGACAGCACACAACTGTACCATACCGAATATATATCAAGTAGTTTATGTGAAACAAAATACTATTTCTATGACTTCAAGACTAGATAATCTGGGACACTGTCTATTTAGTTATTTATAGTGCACCATTCACTCTAGTATATGAACACTAATATGCTTGGACATTTTGTGGAATGTTGCCTCTTTTCTTACTAAAAAGATTGTGTCTGATGTCCAGTTTAAGTTTTGGATATAGAGATCATGGGCCAAAACATCTCACCAAGGCCTAACCAGAATAATTGAGTTATGTGCTGAGAAACAACTGCAATGAGAGTGACAAGAGTGATTTGTACTGCTGCCACCCAGATGGCAGAGTAGAAATCATGCCACTCCACAGGTTATACTCCAAGAAGATTTTACATCCTTCTTACATTTATTCTGAATGAAAAGTGGCTGTCACATCCATCAGCTTCAACAAGGTTTTACCAAAACTCCATCACAACAATATATTAGACTGTCATTTAAAAAGTGAATATGTAGAGAGAGTTAGTAGGAAGGGGTATTTGATATAGTGCAGGATTTTCCTTTGCAGTGAATAGAAAATACACATTGGTAAAAAGCAGAAAACCCAATGCTAGCTTTTTAATAGCGACTACTGAATGCATGGTCTCTTCTAGGTCATTTTATGTTTTCATGTCAGCAATAAACATCTTACTGTTTGTTATTTCAGGTGGGATTATTTCAAAATCCAGAGAACTATAAGTATAGTAGGCCAGTCTTTATTTATGCTGACGGGTACCTTTCTCTACATACAGATGCATTGTTGCATTGGGACCTTTGTCCAGGGTCATCACCTAAACATAAATCAATAGCATAAATGCAAAAGTCATGTAGCATTTTTTTCTGCATTGGGGTCCCTTGGAATTTATTTTTCTACTCTTTGATTGCTAGCCTATAAGCCTGTAGTATTTTTGTCAGTGTACCAAATAAGTACGAGAAGCATCTTGAAATTACTAATCCCGAGATATATCAGCTCTGCTGTTTCAGGAGACAATTTGTTAATATAACTGTCAATTTGTTAATATAATTTATCACAGAGTTGGCAATGCAATGTGGTTGAAAACTGATAGCTTCGTAGCATTTTATCTTGGGAAGAGTTTCTCTCAAATGCAAGAATGTAAGCCATACAATTTTAATTAGTCACAAATTTGCTCCCTTTATTTAACAGGAAAATCATGTTGACAGGCATCACACACTCCTCCAGATTCTTAAGATACATGTTATTTTCCAAATATTGCATATGAACAAAAAATAATTAAAACCATTGAAATTGATGTTTATTCAAATCACAGCACACGTTATAGCCAGCCAAAATTTTCACACACAACTTACGACATGTTCAGTAGAGATGGGTCAGTCCAGAATTTTGAAACAAAATAATTCAGTTTTTTTTTTTAAGTGTAATTCAGCCTAGACTTCATGTTCTCAGCTATAACAACATTCGAATGCCTTATTTGAACACACTCTTAATCATCTGAATGGGCAAGACAGGATGGTGTCTTCTTTAGGGCCACAGGAACCTGAGTTCAGTTACTAGCTGCATCACAGACACCTTCTACAGCCTTGGCCAAATCACTTAGCTTCTCTGGGTCTCTGTTCCCCAGATCATAAGTAGAAAAGATAGTTCTGCCCTATCTCACAATGATATTATGAAAATAAATATGTTAAAGATTGCAAGCATCTAGTGTGTTAATAGGAACCACATAGAAAACCTGGGTGCATCCAGATGAGTGCAGTCGTGCAGTATGCGGTGCCGCAAACACATTTGCAGCGCCACATACCTCACAGTCCTATGTTCTCCACATTACAATGGCGTGCTGCCTGAGTGTGTACTACTCTGTTCTGTTTTGTTTTCCTTGCAGGTTTTTTTGACCCCTGGCTATCCAGGGGTCAAAAAAACCAAACGAACAACCTGTGGAAAAAAACCCCAAAGCAGTGCACACTTGAATAGGATGTGTTGCTGAAAAGTGGAGATGGGCCACCTGGAGTTTAATTTCCACCTGGCAGGATCATTTTGGCTGCACCCCTGGAGGCCCTAAGGACACCAGGTAAGGCTTCTGGGGCCAGCACAGTGCTGGTCCCAGCCTCTCCTACGACCCCTAGGGTAACTTGCCACTCACCAAAATGTGAGTGGCACAGGTATTCCCCAGGAACAAGTAGCAGTGGTGCACCACTGCTAGTTAAACATCCATGCATGTCTGGACATGCCCCCTGAGGGCTAAGTACAGATAGTCAAGATGCCTGAGGCTGAATTGATTCAATCTTTGCAGGTTAGTCTATGCTCCCTAGATTGAACCAACAATCATGTGAACAACAGACATTCACTTTTGATTCTGGAAATGCAGCCACATATTTGCATTGGCCCTGGCCAGAAGCTGGGCAGGATGGGCTGGAGCAGACAGCTGGAGGCAGAGCTAGTCTGCTGACCCTGTGAGGCGGCTCTTGTGGTGGGAAAGGTGCAAAGCATCCTGGGATGCTGAGGAATTGTGAGTTAACTTGAATCTGGAGGGGTGTGGGACAGAAGTTCAATAAACCAATCTAACTTAAGTCAGTTAAGTCTGATACTACACCTCTTCAGATTTATCTTAAACACGTTTCACCCATTTTGGAAGTGGTTTATGTGCACTGAACTTTTATTCTGTTACAGCTTTAAACCAGTTTCCAATCAGTTTTACTGGTTTATGTGTGATTTCTATCCCTAGCCAAGATGTCTCTTTTGGATGTGCTTAATTAACAATAAAGATTCCAAATAAGCAGAGGAACAGAACAGAGAGATCTTTACTGAGCAAGTACAGAAGCTAGTGTTGCTGGTTGAGGGGGCTGTGTTTAGTATCATCCTGAACACTCACTTACATTACTCAGGTCCAGGTATCACACCAGGGAAAAGCTCTCCTGAAGTCTGACCCTCTCTGGTCCCAACTGTCATGCTACCCAGGGTCACAATTCTGTGATCCAGTCTGTGCAAAAAGGTTCCAGAACTCATCAGTCATCCCCTCTGAAACTGATGATCCATAAATGTTTATACTTAATACTGAGCAGAATGGGGCAAAAATAACTTCTGAGAAGTGATTCAGGCTCTTAAGACGGTGTCTAAACAACAACATAAAACTTTGTGTTAGATTGTAATCTTGAATATTAGAAGATAAAAAAAGAAAACAACCATTAGAAGTTCCCTTGTGGCAATAAGCTGTATCTTCTGTGTTTTCCTTACAATGCTCATTTCTCTAAAACAAGAGCACTGAAATTGTAAAGCGCACACAGCTGTATTATTCAATGAAAAAAAAAATTAAAACACTTCTTTTATGACAGTTTAATGTCAGAGAAGTTACTGCAAGTTGTCAGAGAATAGGATTCATATAAAGTGGCAGCTTTAAATCAAGCTGTCCAAACAGTTAATCTTACTAAAAATGTGTTTTTAAACTTGTTGTATATACATACTCTTAAAAGCCACTACTTAAAATGATTTTCAACCAACCTTAGTTTCCAAAGGCTCATGAACGAACCCTAGAGGATTCTGAGGATTAGATGACTACTTGAAATTTCATTTTCCTGATTTCTTTTGTCCTGTCAGCTGTCATACTACTACCACCTCACTAAGTAAAGCATTTCAGTGAAGGGGAGAGGGGAGACCTTCAGTCAACTAATGATCATAATCTAGCTTTAGCCTCATCTCTGAAAAAAAATCTTACTCTTCACAAATTATTTTTATTGCCATCACTTCAGATAAACAGTGGATCAAGTTGAAGATTATGTTAATTCATGGCTTATTCCATAAAACCTTTTCACCAAAGTCCATCTTTTAGGTTAATAAATCCCATTGTAAAATCTCTCCATTACGAGCTAACTTAAAAGAAAACAGAACTAAGGAGAAATTCATATTCCCCTTGTTCTCAGACAAAACAGATATTGGCATTGTATATATGGGCTAGAAGTTACACATCTACCAGTTTAAGCCATCAGAAACTGCTTTAAACCTGTAACAGAACAGAAGTTCAGTGCACATCAACCAGTTGCAAAATGGCTGAAACTGATTTAAGATAAACCTGGCTGAACATAGTATCAGACTTAACTGATTTGGGTCAAACTAGTTTATGAAACTTCTATCCCAGGCCCCCTCCTGATTCAAGTTAAATCATAGTCCCCCAGCACACCAGATGCTTTCCAGCCCCGGGCTTTGCTGTTTACTCCAACAGAAATAGGTTGAGGTAGAGGTGGGGGGAAACAAAGAGTTCCCCCCTCAGGAAAACTCTGGCTGAGATCTGGTGCCAGGGAGGGGGGTTAAACCCACCTTCCCTTGAGTATACAGCTTCCCTGCTGCTAAACCTACTGAAACTGACTTCTGGCTGTGACTGGGGACTACAAATCCCAGAGGCACCTGGAAGCAGGAAGAGGAAGTGATGAGTAGCCCTGCAGAGTCCTCTTGCTATAGGTCTGGACTGAAAACCCTAGAAACCTTGGGGGCAGTAGGAAGAGGAAGTAAATGCATAGCTTATGTTGGCTACATGTCAGAGCTGTGTTCTAGCATCCATTGCTTTGGGCCTGAGGTATGTAGCTGCATTTCTTGAATCAAAAATAAACGTGTGACCATTTTTTTCTGAGTTTAATCTCTGCAGTTTAAACTAACCCACAAAGACTGAATTGATTCAGCTTTGGGCTTTTTAAATGCCTGTCCTTAGCCATGATGGAGAAATCACTAGGAACTAATTTAAAAGACTTATTTATAAATATATGCTGACATGACCTTACTCAAGACCAGACTGTTTTGCTGCATGAGTCTGTTAGTAATGAACATGAAAACTATGGGTTAATATTGCATTCCTTGAACTCCCTGGGATGTTCCTGTGTACTAGGAAATGAAGTCTGGATCCGAGTGATAAACAATTGAGGGCATGTCTGCATAACTAATTAGCTTGCCTGCAGTGCTGTGCTATGATGACTGTGCTACCTGAGTGCAGGAGGTATGAAGCATTATAGTGTGTTTCATCCTGGCATTGCCTGACCTGGTAACTGAGCAGTACAGCTATATTCTACATCACTCTGCAACTTTTAATACTATTACATAAATATTTTCTCTTCATGGATGAGGTCTAAGGAACACTGCCCTATGTATGCTGGTGGAGTTCCTCAAAAAAAGGAAATCTGAAGGGAAAATCTTTCTTTTATCATTAATTCACACCAGTATAAGAAAGTAGTACAGAGGAAAATTGTTGTTTTACACATTACTTACTGGACCTTGGCCTCACTTACATGTAAGTCAGTCAATGAAAGTTGATGGGAATTGGTTGCCACTGACTTATTTTCCTTTCCATCATCTTAATTATGCTTCTGCTTATTCCAGTATATTGACGCAATCAAAAAAGATAAAGATAGTGTTGTTTATCTTGGATATAAGACTTTGATACTAAAATATACTTCCTTATTTTCTTAACTAAAAGTAACTCTGTCTGTTTCATATTAGGAGAACTGTCAGTCTACAAACCAGTGGATCATGAAAAACAGCTAACTTGTTAAATTTAGTGTAAATTGAGGCTTTTCTACTAAACTCTTATGTGTTAAGAAGTGCCCTTCCCTTCTCAACTACTCATCCCTGTAAAAGACAGACGGATTCCACAACAGTAAATAACAAATCGTACCATTTGACCTCCTCCCTCTTCTACCACATTCCTTTCTACAAGAAACATATGCTTGTTAACAGTGAGTTGTACTGGACTTCATCCTCACATAGGGTAAATCAAACTCAATGGAGGTATACTGACTTACACAAGATGGTCTTCAATTTTTTTTTTTTTTTTTTAAAGATAAAGAAGTATATCAGAAGTGTCAGTGTTTCTTCCCATTACACACACACGAAAAAGTCAGAAAACAGGAGGGAGATCAAATATGGGTTGATCACAACAACACACTTTAAAGTTAGCAAAAAGTTACTGTATGTCATACCTACAGGCATTTGACATTACAAAAATAATACAGCCTATTGATTTTTGGGTGCCTTGATTCTGGGGTGGTCAACAGGAGATACCTGGAACGTGCGTGATGTTCAGAAAATGCTGCACACTTGTCCCTTAAGTTTTTAAAGTTGTCTAAAATGAGTACCCAAATAATTAAGTATGTAAGTAACTTTTAAAATTATTGGCCTGTAATTTTATTCCTTTTATCTTATTTCGTTTTTTGATTTGTATAACACCTTTCCTAACAAAGCCTCAGGGGAATTTACAAAAAGAAGAAATTCTTACAAGCAGGAGAATGACAAGAAAACAAAAAAAAATTAAAAGGGAACTAGAATATCAATGTACAACAACAACAACATAACAAGTATAAACACTATCTCGTCATAGCTTTGCTTGCTACATATCTGCCCAAATAGGGGAGCCTTACAGAGCTTCCAAAAGATGTCCAGGCTCAAGCTCTGGCAGGCCTCAAGAGAAAAATTCTAGAGCTGAGGGGGCAACTGATTTTCTAAGCCAAGCAGACCTTATTAGCAAAGAGATGTGATCTGTGGGCTACTTGGTTTACCTGATACGAATGTTAATTTGTGCAATCACTGTAAAGCATAAGAGTGGAGATGTGTGAAATAACCAATTTGAAAGTTTAAAGTACATCTTGGGGTTTTTTTATATATACATAATGGCTCATTAGGAGTAAAAGGGAACTCAGAAAACTACAGATCACAGCTTCCAAATTACCTGCATCCACCAGTTTTATTTATTCAATTTAGTGGAAGTTTATCATTAGCTATCAGTTTTTACCTCCCTTGGTAATTAAGACAAAGGGGCAATATTTGCTAAGCCATGAAGGTGGCATTTTATTGACATAATATGCATATGCAGGTAGATTTAATAAAGCAGATTCAGTTCTTGAAATCCCAAAAGTGGTTTGAAAATACAAAAGTGGAATTAAATCCAAAAATAGAGCTTCACCATATTTTTGTACTGATGTGTATGTTCAATATAATGTAGATATATCAGTGTGATTTAAATTTAAATTTTCTTCTCCAGACTGCTGCTCAGGAAATAATTTTCTTTAATTTTAATCTAAGACAACAGAACTAGAACAATACTTTTGACGAGGCAAGAGGCTAATTGCTGACACTTTGAATGTAGAAATTAATTAGCATTCAGACTGCAGTGTAAATGGTGATCCCTGGAGGCATGCAGTAGAGATAATGAACATCAAGATTAACAATACATATTACAGACCCCAGCCTATTATTATACCTTAAAGATGTGCAAACAAACAGTTCTCAGGAAGTTAAAAGCTGCTGTGCAATAAGTGACCTCTTCAAACTGTAAACTGGATTACAGAGGTACAGTGCAGTGAGCCATGTATACGTGTGCAGCATACTTTTATATAGCATATTTTGTAAATTAAATTTCCAAAAGGCATGATTGTAAATTATATAATCCATAGGCATAAATTGTCCTGGATCGTATCCAGACATCTATAAATCTTTTGTTTTTAGTGACCATGTGTCTTGTTAATTACAAAAAATGCTCCCAGACTGCGGATCTAGGCAAAATGAGGCTGTGGGACATCAAAATGGGTATTGCAAATTTCAGATAATATGTCTATCTTGCCTCATTTCTATAAGCTCACCAGGTGTTGGCTAAATTTCAAATCCAGTCAAAACACTTGCTCCAAGCAGGATTTTTAAAATTAACCTACTTTAGTTTATTCACAGCCTGATTAAACAGATAATTAAAAGTTACAGATGCATAGCACTACTAAATTACTGTAGCTTGAATGCATTTGTGAGAGAGATTATTAGTCTTTCAGATACTGGCAAGGACCTGAGTGGCTACTGTGAGGGAGCTCCACCAAGGTTCAATATTTTGCTGTGTTCAACATATTCCACTAAAAATTGTTTCTTTGAATTAATTTAAGCAACAGTGGAAAACCTGGAATACTTGTCAAGCCAGTATGAGGCTACCTGGCTTTGAGCTTCAGAGTCATTCTCCACTAACTTGCCCCAAGAAAATAAAATGTGTGAATGTATATGTATATCTAATTTCCATAGCATATTTTCTACAGTTAAATAATTCATTTTATTGATACAGGAAGTTCACTTATCTTCAAAATATCCTTATATTCTGCAGATCTGCATTAAGAAATTATGACAGGTGTTTAGAACTGTAGGTCAAAGAACAAGATTCAAAACAGAGGTAACTTGGGTGACTGAGTCTCCAGTTCGCAATGCTAAAAGGGCCTGCATTGTGATTCTCAGGATCATCTTATAGGGAAAATAGTTTTTCTTCTACATATTCATTGTCATTTTTTAAACTACTGAGCACCTTGGATATTAATTTATTTAATTTTTTTACGTACCTGTCATATTGCCTGGATGCTCTCTCTGACTAACTGAGACATGTCTACTTCTGCAGTCAATACAGACATTTGACCTAAAGCAGTTTATATAGAAATGTAGAGCTTCAATTTAATCAGTGGACTTCTCAAATAAAGTTAATCCCAGACAATCCAAATAACCCCACCTTCTTTGCAAATAACAGATTAAAAGGTGAGTATGGGACATAATTTTAAAGTACTCCAAAGACCTTCCCAATGGACAATTAATTCACAGGACTTTTGGCAGTGTAAATTATGAATTTCTATACCGACCAGTTCCAAGTGCCAGTGTCAAAAGGACACTGAAGAAAGGTGAAAATGTTAGGGCTATAAGGAATAGATTTTTCCCTTATGAGGTGGGGTGGCTATTAGTTACTTATGAAAATCTGGGCCTATGTACAACACTTTTCTTTATAGACCACTTCAATGCTACAGTTCAAAGACCCGCTACCTAATGGTGCAGCCACTGATTCCTTCCAGACTGTCATTTTGTACATCCCCTTTTGGGACAAGAAAGACATTTTCCCTTCTCAACAAGGAAACTTACTTTCCTTTTAATTGCTTAGATGGGAGCAGTAAAGCATTCATGACTCATTTCAGACATGTTGGTTTTTGTACCTTTCATAGAATAATAAAGTAAATTGACTCGTCTTAGAGACAATTTTTGTTTACTTGATTGTGATAAAGACCCTACATTAATTATATAAAACACACAATTTATATACAAATGCAGAGATGCACAAGTTAGTAAACAAGGCTACAGAAGGGACCAGCAAAACTTTATTTCTCTTGTTCTCTCTCTTCCACACACAGAGCTAATCTGTGTATATGAGTACTGAACTGTAGTACTACTGTAAAAATCACTTGCAGTTCTATCAGATTATGAATGCAGCAAATTAACATATGAGAGAACTTGATTGCTGGACAAACATTGTGAGAATTAATTGATAGAAAAAAATTTAAAAACTTAAAAAAAACCTCAGAAAATGTTAAAGCCCACAGGAGTTCGAGCTGTTAATAGCATTAAGCTTTTAAATCTCCTTTCCCATTTTGGTGAAAAATTTTGCAACTCTGCAAAACACTGTTCCTTAATGCAGAATGAAGAGGTCAGCATAACTTCACTAGCTGAACCTCAAAACACTATAGTGTGCCTGTGGCATTTTCACTCACTCACATGAAGAATGCTGCCTTACAAATAGTGTACTTTAAATTACATTTTACCTGATGTGAAGACCTGTGTACTTCTCCAGTGAAATATGTTTTCATTTTGAAGTTGTCAGTTCCTCAAAGGTGAAATTACTAGGCGTTGTTCCAAAAGAAATCAATACGTAATATTTTTGTTAGGAGATGTTAGGGGGGGAAACAAGTGGGGAATGGCAAACAGTTATTTATGAAGGGAGTCGGATATAGGGCAAGGCCAACTTCTTTTGTTTATGCTGTTGTTTGAGCCCACAAGCAGGTTTACTAATATACCGCATGCAAAAAAGTCAACATAATACATCAATGTAGAGCATTAATCTCTCCTGATGGCTCCATACTCTAAAGCTAACAAGTTTGATGAATGTGCTCTTAATGTACCCTTAAAAATGGCCAGCCATTGTTTTCTTTTTTAAAGTTAGTATATGTGAGTGGTATTTAATAACCCATCCCTCCTTAACTATACCAAACAACCTTTCCAGGTGGTGCAATTATCATTTTTCCAGTTAAGTTGAGTCAGGAATACCGGATCTTATATCTAGCTTTGCCGAAGCAAAGTAAGTAAATAAATAAAGACCGAGATCAAGTATTTTTTATTTTAAAATTTCAAAGAAATAATTAGAACAGTGTATTTTATTTGCTGGGCATGTCAGAACATTGATAAGCAATGCCCTATAGTGTGGTGCAAGAAGGAAATAAGAATAGAAATAATGCTTTACTTGGGGCAAACCATTCATTTAACTTTCTCCTTACTGCTTTATCTTTGTAACTTATCATGCATGGGCTACAGCAGACAAAAATGTGTCATGTTTTAATGATAGATGAATGAAAATGTAAAGGTTCTCTTTTGTCTAGAGGGAATCCCTACTGCTTCTAGTACAAGATTTCCTAACAGGGGTAGACATGGGCCATCGGCATGAAAGTGAAATTCTAATATCCATTTATTTCCAAAAGGGACACAGGAAAATGTAATACATGTTACAGAAACCAGAAACAGGTATGTTTTAGATTAATATCCTGTCTCGCAGGGAGCAGGCAGTTATTCATGCTTTGCATTCTGGTTTATCCCACCATCTGCTATTCAAATATTTCCCATTAACCATGGCCACTAGTGGTAAAACCTCTCTGCATCTTTCATATGTTTTAGCGAAGAAAGAAAAAACACATAACTGGGATGAAAGTATGAAACCAGCTTCCAGGCCTCAGTTTCGTAGCTATTAGATCTATCATCAATTAAGTGAGGGCACATGTTAGATGAATCCTTTGACCAAATACATTTCTCCGATCTGAATCCATCCATCTGTATTGCTAAAAAAGCCATGAAATAGCTTCTTTGATATTTTATTATCACTGAGCAGTAACATTTTAACAGCAGAGCAAACACTAGCTGAAATCTACATGGTGGGGGGAGGACAATATGCAAGATTTAAAGCCCAACTGACAAGACATTCAAACTAGATGCTCAGAATGAAACTTTTGTCAGTTAAAACTGTTAAAGAAACGTGCCAAAATCAAAAGACTTCCCTTTCAACAAAACACTCTTTTGACAGACTTCAGATTCCGAGTGCTCATTTCTTCTTCTGTAAGAAAAATGCTTAATGCAAATATGTTCCATGCTCTCTCTGCTTTAACTGAGTGCAACGGCCAAGAAGTGCATTGCAAATCATATTCATTCACCACCTTGTCCATCACTTATTTAGAGAAAGGGCTGAGGGTGTCGGGATTGTCACAAGCAAGCGGTGGTGTTGTTCAGGGAAAAGAACAAGTATTCCAAAAAGCAATAAAGCCAACTTCAAGAAACAGGAAAATAATGTGTGTACAATAACTCAGTCAAATGTCACAAGTTATCTTACTCCTCTTATGGGAAAGGTTATGGAAACCTATCTGTGCTTTTGGGTATTAAAGTTCCAGTCGTGGGTTTATCTGAGACTGTAAAAGATAAAGTCTCAACTAAAGAACCTGCCTATTTTAGTTAAGTAGCAGCTCAGAGGACTGTAGTGTGAAATGTGGATACTTTTTGTAGCTTTGGTGTTCGTGTTCACTGAGTTGGGAGTTCATTCTTAAACAAGAAGTTGTGCCTCTGTCTGGGAATACCTGGTCTTCCTCAGGATGTGCCAATAATCTTGCCTGAGTTCAGAGTCCTTTTGTGTTTACTATCCATGGACATTCTTGCAGAAACAGCAAATACTAGAGAGCATTCAAAGGCATTCATTTTAACCTCCTAAGTTCAAGTTTTGAACCTGGAAATACAAGTTGCAATCAGCTTACTGAGGAGCTGATTCCTATCCTCACATAATGAAAAGAATCAATTAAATTTGACTTTAAAATCGATTATAAATTAGCTACAGAAAATCATAATCTGCTTGCTGAAAATTTGTGAAAAGTAAAAGATGGAATTATTGATGTGACTAAATACGCTAGGAATCATTTACTCAGCTCTAGCATAGTCTGATTGGTTTACACAACTAACAAGTGGCATTCTACAAGTGACATTTCTTTCACAAGTATGGGAAAGGATAAAACATCAGAAGCCTAGAACTGAGAGAGTCACTGTTGAGGTATATATGCCTCTTACCTGCCAGGGTAACATTAATGTAGGAAAATATATTCCAAACAAGGAATACAATTCATATTTAAATGTTGTGAGTTAATTGATTTCATGCAACTAACTCTTTTTATAGCCTCAGACTCCCAAATTTTATTCATCATGAAAATAACTTTCATAATACAAGCAAAGAGTCAGTGCATTTTGTGGAATTTAGATAACTTTGAAAATGAAATTAGTGGCGCGTATAAAAAAGTTTCTTCCTCTAATTGGACTTTATTAATTTTTTTTTTTTAAATTCCCATTCCTAAAGGGGACCAAGATCTTTTGAGATTGCATGTGTATGCACAAATGTGTTTGTGTGTGTGCCCTTGAACCAGAGTTTGCCTTCTTTGATACCAAGTGTACTAAAGCACCACTTGGGGTTCATTCTTATAAGGACTATGCAAAGAAGTTGTTTCTTATGCAAATAAGTTTTTGATCATTAAAATATGATTCTTGCATGCATCTTTTAATTTGCTATCAAGTAAAAACATGTGACTATGGAGCTCTCATCCTAGCCACACACAGAAACAAAAAAAATATAGAATAATAAAAGGAAGCAACAGTTAATTCAGCATGAACAACTGAAATCTGATGGCATGGACTGGCTAGCCCTTGGCTTGGAAGGGGTTAAAGAGTTGCTGGGCTGGGTTGGGCCCACCTCTCTGTTTGCAGCCAGTGCTAGGCCTGCCACAGTGGTATAAAAGAAGGGAATCGGGTGCCAGGTGGGGTGGGGGACAGTGTCTCTCATTACTGCATGAGCCTGGCTCCTGGTTAGACATATTCTGGCTAAATCCTGTGGATTCCCAGGTCAGTGGAGGTGTCTGGGCAAACTGCAGCACAAGGGCCAGGGAGCAACCCTGGTGCCCCATTACGCCAAGTTATTTGTGTGAGTTCAGATTATTTCTCATGTGTTAATTAGTCCTTTGAGTCATATGAACAAGGAGAGACAAAGAAATTAGTAAAAAGTATCTGCGTACATGTGGCACTAAAATGTAACCTGTTTCTCTAACATCTTTAATTACTACTATGAATAAAAAGGTTATCTATAGCTGGATTCAGCAAAGTAGCTGACAATGTGCTTAATCCCACTGAAGGCAATGCCCATTCAACCTAGCATCTGCTTCCAAAGTAGTTGTTGCAGAACATATTTTTTACTGAAATGCAGTCACAAAACGGCTTAAACTTGTCAACTGGGTGTATTTAATTTTTTTAGATTCTCATTTTACAAATTATGCATTTTGTATTCATGCATTCTTTGAAAAAGGCACACACCAGGACACAGCTGTAAGCAACTCTTTTGAGTTTACTCTAGAGACCATATAAGCATTGCTTAAATGCTCAGAGAATATAGGAAAAGACAGTGTTGTATTACTTCAGAATTTTAGTAGCTTATTAATTAGCATCTCTTCTTACACATACTATTATTTGCAAGCAATATATGTATTGTGGCCTCATACAGACGTTCAGTTTCTCCTGGGAGAGCAGCAACCACTAGTGTACAAATGGTCTCTTTTTCCTAGAGTAAAAATGACCACTCTGGCCACATCCAGATGTGTGTGGATGTTTGGTTCCCAGGGGACAACTAGCTGTAGTGCACCTTGTGCCATCACAAGGTGTCCCTGAGGACCACCTGTGGATATCCAGGGGTCAAGCCCCACCCCCCGGTGCTGCTCCCTTGCAGTCCGGAGAACAACTGAATGTGTGGTACGTGTCTGCAGTGCAACATATTACACAGCCGCACTCATCTGGATGTGGTGTCTGCGAGAAAAATAATCTGAGAATAACCAGGGTTAAATTACTCCTGGGAGAGTAAATTTCTGTACAAGTCATAGCTTCTCTCAGAAAAGAACATAGCCCTCTAGCATGCCTCCATTTGTCCCCAGGGACACAATGTGATACTTGTTGGACTCTGCTGCTCCAGGACAGAGCAGAACACATCCCCTTCATAATCCTCACATTGTGCTTCAGGGAAACACTATCTGACCATGGGTAATCTTGGTCAGTCAATCAAGGCTGCCCTATGCATTGCTGCCATCTGTCACTAAGCAGACTAAGGGAGCCTGCAGCGCATGCTAAGATGTATGCACAAAGGAACCCCACCTTGCTGCACAGTGTCAGCACTGCAAGCTCTCCACTTTTCAGGGCCTCAATATTAGATTGTCTATACACATGGCTCTAGGTAAATTTCTTTACTAGAACAAACCTGGGATAATTCTCCCAGACTATTTGAATGTGTGTACACAGGCTAATTGTCGTTTTTGCTTTGTCACACGTGTTTGACTGCAAAAGTTTTTCATTTAGAAGATACTGTTTTTTGGACAGTGGGAAATATGGTTATTTACCCACAAGATAAATGAGCTTCCAGCCAACATAATGCTTTTTATCATCACTTTAATTTTTAATTATTATTTATTAAACATATTGCTTTATTGCTTCTCATGGTTGGATCTAGACCCAGGAGCAGACAGTGTCAGGGAGCCACACAGGTTAGTGCAGCAGCTGCTTATCCCCCCATTGACAACACTGATCCCCTTCTGATCTCCCCAGTGGAGATCCCTACCCCAAATTTTGGGATGAGCCACACTCCAGCTCATCATGCCCCCAAACATCTGGAGCCTCCAGGAGTAGGCTGTGTGTTTTACACCCCTAATTTAGATTATAATTTTTAAGTTCCCATTATTTTGAAAAACTACTACTCCACTGTACACAAGTGATCCTCAACATTACAACTTAATAGAATACATACAGTTTTTTGCCAAAGTAAGTGTAAAATACTGTAACGTGCCTCCTAGAATAGATAGAGTAGAATACTTTGTATGTTCTCACTAGATTTTTTTTCCCCTTAAATAAATTAAACATGCTTCTAAACGGCTTGTAGGAAGAAAAATGTAAGCAGGAACTTTTAAGCATGACTGTACTTCTCAGTTCTCCTGGTTTACTTGTGGGACTTAACAAAAATCAGAAATCTGAATATTATTATCTCACTTAGGAAACATCAGACCACTCGCTTTAATTTCAGTGGACATTTGAGTTGTTTCAATGATTTACTCTGTCTTTATTTATTTATTTTTGTGGGTCAACTCTCAGAATATTTCTTTTTTGAGGTTGTGTTACAATTCCTAAGAATAGAAAAGATAAGTGTTGCTACACATTTAACGTGCTTCTAAAAATTATATATTTTATCTGTCAACCATAGAAATATGTCTCAATAACTATACAGAGGAAGAATATCAGTGCTGCAATATTTGTCTTCTTTTAAGACGGAGATAGTGCACATCAAAGCAAAAGGTAAACCAGAAAGAGAAACTTACAGCTGAACCCACATGCATTTAAAAAATAAATCAATGTAATTCCTAAACCTAAATCTACTTGTAAGGGTCATTTTCCATGCTGACCACTGCCACAAGGGGCCTTTGTTACTCTTTTAGTGTAGTTTCACATTTTATGAGAAGGATATTCTCAGAAGATTTGTCTCATGAGAATGAAAATCTTATGAGAAGACAAGCTCCCATGATTTCCCTATATCAAGGCAAGCTCTCTCACAACATTGTCTCATATTTTAGAATTCTTATAGCTAAATGTAGGCCTCAATTTAACCTCATTCTAATATAAAACATCATACCACTATTAGATAGTTGCCAATTCCAAATCTATTATTTTTATGTTAAAATATTTCAAATAACAAGGTTAATTTGCTAGAGTAGTAACAGTAAATGGACATGAATGTGGAGTAAATGCAATTAAAGTAAATTAATTTTCAAATGTGAATAATATAGATTTTTAGTAATATTCCTAGCACATGCAATAATAAATCCCATGGGGTATGATCATTCATTAATGTCGTGAACAAGACTTCTAGAGAAAGCAGTGGAAGTTGGCCCAAATAAAGACTACTAGATCATGCACACAAACAAAGGCTATGCACAAGGGTCCCACTAAAAGGGTCAACTTTACCTTCTTTCTCACTTTCTAGGATGGCATAGAAATACTTCACTTGTTCTTTAGCATTCAGATACTTTCAATTCTTTTTAGTGTGACTTCTGCACTTGGATATGGCTGCCAGTTCCTTTAACCTGGAGCACTTTTGTACAGCTCTCCCTGTAATACCTTTCAGCTCCACAGGACCACCCACACTTGGAGCTGACTTACATTATGCCATACCTTCTGTAGTTCTTGCATGATGCTATTTCTGACTAGATGTTTTAACATGTCATGGAGATGAAAAGCTCTGAAACAGTAGAACAGCCATTATCAAAGCAATCTTTTGAGATATAGTTTTTGAGCAGATTCACTCAAAACCCAGTAAAGAAGGAATTTGTCCCCATTACCAAAGAAAACATTTTATAACTATTATTTTATTGTGAAATTAAATCTACCTCTGTATTCATACTATTACGCATCCCAAATATGTGGGAATATAATCAAGGATATAGTTAAATTAGACTGCAATTTGATTAACTGAACTTATTTGGGAGTCATCCAGCAATAACTTGTACAATCCAGATAATGGTTTCTTCCTTCAACTTTTCAACAGGTAGAAAAGTTTCCATCAACCCCCACTCTTCCACTGTACCCAGTTAGGGAAGGGTGGCCTAGTGGGGCTCCTGGTGGTGCAGGAGTCCCCAGGAAATACCAGACCAGTTACCTCCCTGGTGACAGGCGAGTGTTTGGGTGGGTTTTGAAGGCAGTTGGGGGAGTAGTGGGGTCAGGTATGCTCTCATTTAGGTGCCTGAGCCCAACAGGGATGACAGATCCCAGAGACCCAAGAGGGGGTAGTGTGGAGAACATTGGGAGGCCCCGCATAGAGTAGGGTTGAAGTGTGAGTAGGCCTGAAGGGCTGTGCATGTGAGGGGGCTGAGTAGGCCTGAAGGACAGTCCAAGGGGCATGCTGAGTAGGGCTGAATGGGTGTAAGCTTGAAGGACAGCACAAGGGTCAGCCCCATGAGAAGTTGTGCCTAGTGAGGGGCTTGGGGCAGAATTAGCTCAGGGTTTGGCATAAGGCTGGACCACATAGAGTAGGAGAACTTGCAGAAACCAAAGGTCCTGTGTGGCGAAGCCAGTATGGGAGTAGTGAAGCCTGATGGCCCAAGAGGAGCCATTCAAGGAGCAGCAGGGCAGTGGAGTCTGGCCTGGTAACAGGCAGTATGCCAGAGGCCCTGCTGAGAGAGGGGCAGAGTGGAAGAGGCCTCCTGTGAGAGGGGAGGTGGTGTGAATGTGCTTGTGTGGAGCACAACTTTGGATTCAGTTTGCTCTGGTTGCAGATCAGGAGTAATGTTAATCTGGATGCCATCTGCGAGGCATGGGCTGTGGTGTAGGGAAGGTTTGGAGCCACAGATAGTGCCCCCTGGCATCAGGACACGTAATGGGTAGTCTCCCATATTTACTATCTGTTTGTAGGAAGAGCAAAGTCATGGCAGGCGAGACGAGGCGGCTTTCCTTGTAGTGACAGGTGGGCAGGCCAACATGACACCCGGCCCTGAGAGGTGCCCCCTGTCACAGAATCCTATCTCTGCTTCCCTATCTTCTTTGGGGGATATTTACCCCCACCCCCAGTAGGCTTCCAAATCCAGTTTTTCATGGATAAAAATGACACTGAACATTTGCCACAAGAAAACGGAATAATTAGCTTGGCTGCCTCAGCTGAGTTTATGGATACTTAACTATTTTTCTCTAATATTACTCAAATGTATATCTGCTTCTGGCTCAGAGAAATGTATCTCATACTCTCTGAATAAGTCAAGTACCAAATAGGATTTTTTTGAAGTGAGTAATTATTCTCTATTTTCCCATTGATTCACATATTTTCTGCCTTTGCCAATCTGTGGATGTCTTCAGTCTTACTGATAACCCCATGATTTTAACAGTTTAAAGTCACTCCATGAGAAGGCCCCTTTGTTCCTCTGAGCCCTGATTTTAAACCCCTTACAACAGGGGTAGGCAAGCTTTTTGGGCTTCAGGCTGAAAATTACACAATGCAAGCAGGGTGAGGCTTTGGTGGCATTTGGCAGTGCTGGTCTTTGGCTGTGGCCCCTCTCCCCATGCTGCTGTGGGAACAGAAAGAAGTGGCAACCCAATCCTAGCACCCAGGTCCTAGCAACTTCCTGTCTGCTTACCTCGGACCTGAGGAGGGTCATTCTGGCCTGAAGCTGGAAAAGTTTGCCTACCTCTGCCTTACAAAATGTGAAACATTGTCAGACAGGTGTACAATAATAAATTTCATGTGGCTGCTTTGCTGGCTGCTGAAAAGTATAAAAGAGATCACCTGATCTCAGAGCATGAGGTCCAGTTGGAAACTTCAAGGAAACTTTCTGCTTACCTGTAGGCCCAGTGCCTTTAGATCAGCACATCAGCTCTTGTAGGTTATTCCCTGGTTTCATGTTTGTGTCACCAATGAAGCCCAGCTGTGAAACTACAGGGAAAATGCCTCCTCCCTGTCAGATGAGAATTTCATTTCTCATAATCTGTCCCCTATAGTTTGCCACTATATTGGTACAGACTCAAAATTGCCATACTGCATACCAGAAATGAACGAACTCCTGGGGGAACCTACCACGTGGCAAGACCAAATGCAAAATGTTAACACATAGTCACTGATCACTATGATCCATTCATGTGATTCTGAAGGAAGAGTTTTAAACAGAGAGATTTAGGACCTACAGACTACTGAATTACCATCCCCAAAAGGACTTCCATATCTTTGTATTGATTCAGATACAAAGAGTGAAAGGAATAATCCATTTGGTTCCTATTCTAAGGAATTACATGGAAGTAACCTTTCCAGCCTTGAGTGAATGAGATTCTACTTAATCTAGGAAACCTCAGCAATATGTGCTTTTGGCATCACTATGAACAGACATTTTTTTTTTTCCTGCAGTAACTCCGTTCCCTCAAAAAAATAATAAAAATCAAATAGTGGTTTAGCAGAGCAGCCTCATTACTAGGTAAGTTTACCTAATGAAATTCCAGATTCCTTACAGCATTCTACTATTCTGACTCACTTTGCCAGCTCTTAACTGTATTTGACAATCAGCGTTAAGATGTCATTGTGGTAAGGTACTTCTCCAGGGGTGGCCATGAAGCCCTAGGAGTCAGTCTCTGTAGCCCTCACTTTCCCCTGATAGATTACTTTGTGGGTAATCACTCCTCCAGTTATTCAACATACTTTGATATTTATTACTTTTATGATGGAAGCTGCCACAGGGTTTCCCAGATTGCTCTCAAAAGACCCCCAGGTGCTAGTGCTCCCTGCCTTGGGGGCTAATTACATGGCTCCATTTCTCCCTTACACCATGCCCCATGCTTCGCAGATGATATCCTCATTGGTGTTCTTTTTCCACTTAGCCTCTTCTCTGGGGTTCCTGGACTCTCTCTGGTCCCACAGTCTCAGCCTCTCAATGTTGGCTCTGGACCTCCCCCCGAGAAGCTCCTTCTAGGAACCTCCTTCTTCCCTTAGTTCCTCCTCAAACCTCCAGACTGCTTTAGGTGTTATCCTCCATGTTGACCATATGGAGCTGCAGCCATCCTGCTGAGGTGGCATTCTCTCAGGCATCCAAGATGTTTTTGCTGGCTTCTCTCCGTGCCTGGACTTACACCTGCTCTAAGCTCAGCCCTCCTCCTGAGTCAGGCAACTCTGTCTATCAGGCTGTCTCACCCGCTAACTCCCAATTAGCCCTGGCCTGCACCTGCCAGCAACTTTGCAGGCTGCCTGACTTCTTAAAATGGCAGACACCCCAAGTGCCTGGCCATAGTCATATTTATATCCCTGGCCAAGGGATCCCAGGGGCCAAGGACCCTGTCACTTTAAGGAGGTAGAGCAGCTGACTGCTGCAGCAAGCACTTCACGGCTGCAGCAAAGAAGAGCAGGCTGGCCATCAGCCCAAAATGGAAGCACTTGTGTGTAGCTGGGGAGGCACAAGACAAGAAGGGGCGGTGCTTTGGGGAACATAACCCCAGGACCTGAGGACAAGCATGCAGTCTGACCCTGAATGCTGCAGGAAGAGGAGTTCCTGGGAGAGAAGGGTCATTGTAGACCAATAGGTAGGCAGCAGTACGCAATTCACCTAAAGGAGTTGGGATGAAAGGACTCCAAGGAAGGTATGGCTTTCAGCCAACATTAACCTTCATTGGGGAAGACTTAGCTTGAGAAGCGGCTTGTTTGCTTCTCTGGTTTTGAGCTTGAAACTGGAGGAGTGAGTTGTGGCTAAGGGGGAGGCATGGAGGCCATAGAGGGGTCCCTGGTGGGTCACGCTGAAACAGGCAGTCCAGCTTGGGATTGGGACCCAGGCTGAGGCAGCAAGGAGCCTGGCCAGGAATCAGGAACCCAAAGGGCTGAGGGTGAAAATGGTGAGAGCAGCTTGCCCAGGGTGAGGGACCATTAGGGCTCAGGTTTGGCCCAGAGCACACAAGACCAGGGCCAGGGGCCCTGACTGCACAGGCGCAAGACAGGGCTGGGGCCCAGGAGCCAAGGTCAGGGACAATGGACCTGGCCTGAGGGGTGCAGCCAGAATAAGAGGGACAAGGTCAAGAAGGCTGAGGCACAAACAGTTTCAAGGCCTAAAGGCTGAAAGCTGCACTGGGGCCAAGCAGCCCTCCCCAATGGACATCAAGTAACATCTGTGAGGCTTGGGCATGGCTACAGGGGATGGAGGAGACCATGAATGGAGGCCCTAAGGCAACCATTGTCTTGAGGCACCAATAAGGCCAGAGGGTCATAACTTAGTGCCTGAGGGACAATATTGGGGCCAGTCAGTTACAAGGGGTACTAGCCAATCAAAGTGAACTAGGGGTCACTCTGGGACCCTTGGGTACCCTCCCTTAATATTACAATAGTAACAACAACACATGGAAGGTAAGGAAAAAGGAGGGCCCCTGAGGAGCTGGAATGGGGAGGCAGGGGTCGCGTGCCCATCACGGGGTGTCACAGCTGCCCGTGGGCCTGCTACCATCCCATTATATACCCCATTGCAGGATGCTAAATGTCAAAACACTATTTAAATCTGTCCTTGATGAATAACTTATTTCCCCTGATAGAAATTGCTTCTCCAATTCCCGTGACACAGCAGATCGTAACGTTAGATTCTGAGAGGGCTTATCCCTGCTTCAAGATTGAATTGTATAAATTTTATATTATACTAAATTGTATAAATTTATATACACTTCCAATGTATATTTGAATATTCTAGATAATAGCTACTTGGCATTTAGACATACCTGGTGAATAATTACAGTGGCACAGGTCTAGCTGCTCTTGAATACGCATCGCATTGCCTCTTGACACCAGCTTTCAAATTATACCCACCTCATACTCTAAGTGATCAAAGACATGGAATAACCACCATGAACAACTACCTGCTCATTACTTCAAGAGGAGAATCTCATCTTTTGTTCCTGGTTTCATACTTTTGCTAAAATGAGAGAGATCTCATAAAATATTATGTCCTTACTCTTTTCTAGATCAGATAAGCAGCATTTGCTCTGTTGGAAATCCCAAACCAAATGCACTTTAATGCACTCAAATAAACTTTTAGGTCTAACTCTGCTATTCACTGGACATGTCTACATGAGACACTTAACTTCACATTAGCATAGTTTACTATTAAGTAAGCATGTGCATCTACACATGCACACGCTTACTTCACAGTAAACCTCCCTAATCCTGAGTAAATTTGCTACCTGCAAATGTAAGTAGCAAATTTACTCAGAATTGGTAATGAAGCTGTAGTGCCTTCCAGTCAGCCATCCACCAGGGGGTGGTTGATAGCTCCCTGCCCCCAGGAGCTGGCTGCTGCCATGGCAGGCTCTGCCACAGAAGCCTGGACAGAGATTGTATACTACTGCCCTGGCAACAGGGAGCTCCAGGCCACATGCTCCAAGATCACATTCAAGGAGCGGGGGTTGGGAGATCCTTATCTCCCAACTTCATTCTGCCATTGTGATTGGGCAGCAGGGGGTTGGAAGACCCTTATTTCCAAGCACCGGCTCTGCAACCCTGGGGTGGTACTGGGAGTGTAGCAAAACCCCCAGTTTTTCTTTTTTTTAATTGTTATTTAAAAATACATTTCCTCCCCTTCCCCAACCATTTCTGACTTTCTCTCTGCCCTCTCAATCCCTTATAAGTGGTTACAAGAAGCACTAGGTAAGCTAAGCTAAGTTCTTATACTCCCTTACAGGAACAAGCCACTTTTGTATTGTAAATAGTGTCTTTTATGTTTGTATTGAGTTTTACTGTCTTAAATGGTATACAAACATAACAGAAACATAATATAATATGTTTGTTATGTTTGCTTCTTTGTACTGGGTGCTTGTGTGTAGTGTGCATGCGCTTGTGTGTTGTACGCGCATGCTTCTGTTGTGCACTTGCATGTGTGTGTGTGCGCATCTTTGTGTCACGTGCTTGTGTGTTGCGTGAACACGCGTGACAAGTGCTTCTTTGTATTGTGCACTTGTGTGCTGCACGTGCGCTTGCTCTTGTGTGTGGCATGTGCACTTGTGTCTCACAGTTCATAGAATCATAGAAGTAAGGTCGGAAGGGACCTTGTAGATCTTCAAGTCCGACCCCCTGCCTGGGCAGGAGGAAAACTGGGCTCAAATGACCCTAGCCAGGTAGGCATCAAGCTGCTTCTTAAAGACCCCCAGGATAGGAGCCAGCACCACTTCTTTGTGTCGCACACATGCTTCTTTGTATTGCACACTTGTGTATTGCACACAGTTGTGTTGTGCACACTTGTTTCATAGTTGGTAGGGTCAGAAAGGACCTGAGTAGATCATCAAGTCCGACCCCCTACCATGGCAGAAAAGTGTACTGGGGTCAAACGACTCTGGCGAGGTGTTCATCCAGCCTCCTCTTAAAGACCCCCAGGGTAGAAGCCGGCACCACTTCACTTGGAACTTGGTTCCAGGTCCTAACCACCCTGGCTGTGAAGTAGCGCCTCCTGATGTCTAGCCTGAATCTGCCCTTTGCCGGCTTGTGACCATGTGTGTGTAAGCATGTACACACTTCTTTGTGTTGCATGTGCTTCCTTGTCACACGCTTGTGTTGCACGCACACTGTGTCTGCACTTGCTTGTGTCTGTGTGCATGCTTGCCTGTCGCTTGTTGCATGTCGTGTTGTGCACACTTGTGTGTGTGTGTGTGTCATGCACATGCTTCTCTGTTGCATGTGCTTGTGTGCATGAACACTGTGTGTGTGTGTGTGGGGTGCATGCTTGCATGTGTGCATGTAACTATGCACACTCTTGAGTGTCGTGCACACTTGTGTCTGTGCACGTGCTAGCATGTCTCTCGCGCTTTGTGGCATTCATGCATGCTTTTGTGCATGTGCTAGTGTGTGTGCGTGCATGCTTTGCTTGTGTGTCTGCACATATGCTTATGGTGCGTGCATGCTTGTGTGTGTGCTTGCTTGTGTCCACGTGCCCACTTGTCACATGCACGCTTGTGTGGGTCTGCTCACACGTGTCCTTGTTGCTTGTTGCAAATGCTTGCATGTGTCACGCACTTGTGTGCATGCGTGCTTGTATGTGTGTGTATGCACGCTCTTAAGTGTTGCACACGCTTGGGCCTGCACATGTGCTTGCATATCTCACGCGACTGTGTAGCATACGCACGTGCTTTTGGGCACGCACTTGTGTGCACAGCATATGCGCAGGTGTGCGCGGCATGTGTGCACATGTGCTTGTGCCATGCACTTGTTTGTGTAAGCATGCACACTTATGTCTGTGTGCCTGTGTGACACACATGCTTCTTTGTGTGTTGTGTGTGTATCTGCGCGCCCACTTGTCTGCAAGCACTTGCATGTCACGTGTGTGTTGCATGTGCTTGTCACATGCACACTTGTGTGTCTGTGCACACACTTGCCTGTTGTTTGTCGTGTGCACACTTGTGTGTGGTGCACGTGTGCTTCTGTCGCTTGCTTGCATGTGTGCGTGCATGCTTTTTTGTCTCGCACGCCATGTGAGCTTGCGTTGCACACTTGTTTGTATCGTGCATGTTCTTCTTTCCATTGCGTGCACTTGTCACGTGCACTCATGTGTGCATGTGTAAGCATGCACGTGCTTGTGTGTCACATACACACTTCTTTGTATTGGGTGATTGTGTTGCAAGCACTGGTGTGTGTGCATGGAAGCACATACACGCTTCTTTGTGTCATGCGCACTTCCTTGTTGCGCGCTTGTCACACGTGCACTTGTGTGTTGTGCACGTATTTCTGTGTGCCGTACGCGCACTTTTGCGTTTGTGCTTGTGTGTCACATGTACCCTTGTGTGTGTCTATGTGCACCATTGCCCGTTGCTTGTCACTTGTGCTTGCGTGTCGTACATGCTTGTGTGCATGTGTATGCGCCCTCTTGAGTGCCACACACACTTGTGTGGTGCGTGCTTGTGTACATGCACACTTGTTGCATGCTTGCTTGTGTGTGTGTGCATTTGTGTCTGCGCGCCCACTTGTCTGCACGTGCTTGCGTGTCACTTGTAACCCGTGCTTGTCACGTGTGCGCTTGTGTGTCTGTGCACGCTTGCCTGTCACTTGTTGCATGTATGATTGTCATGCATGCATGCATGTGTGTGCTTGTGTTGTGCATGTTTCTGTGTATCGCATGCACTTGTGTGTCATGCATGCTTGTGTGTGCGTACCCGCGCTCATGTCATGCATGCTTCTGTCTACACACATGCTTGCATGTCCTTCACGTTTGTCACACACATGCTTGTGTGTTGCATGGGCACATGGGTCCTCTTGGGTGTCACACGCATTTGTGTGTCTGCGCGCACACTTACATGTCTTGCATGCTCGTCTGTCACGCGCTTGCTCTTGTTTGTGTCACGTGCGTGCTTCTGTGTTGCACGCTTGTGTATTGCACATGCTGGTGTCATGTGTGCTTGTGTGTGTGCATGTGTTTAAGCATACACGTGGTTGTGGGGGGGTGTCACACGCGCGCTTGTGGGTTTCGTATACGTATAGTATACTTATATTTTACTGCCTTTGGATTTACTTATTTACTAATAACATGGTTCACTAGAAGTGAAAAAAAAAACATTATTCTTGAATTTCACAAGTTCACAAAAGAAAACCTAGACATCTGTTTGGAACAGGTTGTATGCTAGATTATACCAGGAGTTTTACTTTGCAAGGTATAAAGTGAAGTTATATTTTATGAAACTGTTGGTGTGAAAGGCTGTTGAGTCTGTTAACCTTCTTTGTTAAAGCCAATATTTTTTTTATTGTGTGTATAACTGGATATTTTAGATCAGGATAAGTTGGTTATTCTATGATATTAATGAAACATAAGTTGAACTCTTTTTATTTTAGAATTAAAAAGGAAGCTAAACATTAAAAAAAAAAGTGTGTTTATCTGTTGCATCAAAATGGTATTACTGTAATTTCCTGTTATACTGATGATTTTATAAACCAATGCCTTAATCAATCAATTCCTTAAAATTATATTACTTCAGCATTGCATTTGAGTTTTTAAACACATGATAAATCGGGAAATGGTTCCTACAGTAACTGAAACTGAACGTGAGAACAAACATGAATAAATATCATAAATATAAATTATTCTGGTTTCCCACTTGCATGTAGATTAATACAACATTGTTTTCTTTTACAGATTCCTAAGATTCCTGCTGCTCAGATGAATATTAGGGCAATACTACAGCACTGACATATTAATCTAATAAACTGGATCATAAACTGAATAGTTTTGAAATGAAAATTGAAAAGAAAATGATATATTCTACTTAATAGCATCATGGATGGTCTTAACACTGTTCAACCATATCATTTTAAATGTGCCATGGTTTGTACTCACAGCTTCTCAAACAAGCAGCAGAAATAGACAACATTTGATTAAAAAAAACAAAAATATTAAAATGCTGGATTAACTTGTAACATATCACTATTTATATTTTAGCATGGTATGAATGATTTACCTATCCCATGCCAGAAAATGTTATTTATTTACTCATGTATTTATTTAAATAATAATAGAATCATAGAATAGTAGGGTTGGAAGGGACCTCAGGAGGTCACCTAGTCCAATCTCTTGTTCCAGGCAGTGTTGTCTCCGACTAAACTATCCACTTTTCCAACCTGCTCTTAAAGATGTCCATGGATGGAGACTCCAAAACCTCTCTGGGTAGTCTATGACCATACCTAACTAGCTTCACACTGAGAAAAATTTCCTTACATCCAACCTAAATTTCCCATGTGCAATTTAAGACTGCTGCTCCCTTGTCTGTCCCCTGCAGTCACAGAGAACAGTCTGTCTCCATCCAACTACCCTTTAGGCCTTTGAAGATTATTATCAAAGTCACCCTCAACCTTTTCTTGTCCACAACTGTGTTACGTCTCAGCTGTGTGTTCTTGGGCAACCCTGGCACAGGATGCAGTCTGTCTGACTCACAAAGGACTCACCCCCCTCCCTCCCCTCCTCTACCTAAACGAAACTGATTAAGATGCAGTGAGAGATGCACCTAAGACCCTCAAGATAAGGGTGACAAGAGTGAACCAACTGCCTTAGGTCTCATTTACATCTGAGATGGAACCAGATGACCATTCATTTACATGAGAGATGGAGAACAGAAAGCCTGAAGCAGAGACTGCAGTGAATTCTGGGACCAGAGAAGCAGGGGAACACTGCATGATGGGGAATCTGTGCTTCCAATGTTAATCAACCCATGTTCACACACACCCAGCTCAGCATTTATCAGACCAGTTCTAATCTGGATTTACTAAGGCTTCCCCCCCCCACCCCCGACACACACACACCTTTAAGTTTAATAGGCATCTCGGGCCGTACATTCCCCGGTCCCAATATGGGAGGCCTATTTAAACTTGATTGACTAAAACTCTGTTGCCGGGTTAGGGAATGCTGAGGCAAGAGACCGAGTCAGAGGGGGTATGGGAAACATTTGAACAATGGTTAAGGGTTCATCACAGCATCCAACCTGCTGGAGCCCTAATCACAGGTGCTGTCATACTTTTCCCGAGACGACTGGTGGGAGTCCTCTCCACAAAAGGTTATGAACACCCCAATAATTGCTTTAAGTCTGTTAAAAGACTATAGTAAGATCTAGAAAAGTCATGCTAAGCAGAGGCTTGTGCACAACAAATAAAAATCCAAAATCCTAATGCTGCAAGCTATCTATTGTTCCTGAAGAAACCATGAGATATCCCATCAGTATATCTGCCATCCATAGGAATCTCAAGCTGGCTCCCAAGTATTTGGGTACTCCCTAATCTTATGTGTTTCCAGACTATCAGTTTCCTGTGATGTTCCAAACCAGATAATCCCTTGTCAATAGAAAAGACAATGATTTACACTACTGAGGGTGCTTTGAAGCAGCTGAACTGAGGGTATAAAAATCTGTAAAAAGTGTGTGCGCTTCAAGAAGAAAGAGGAAAGAAGAAGAAGGAGGAAGAGAAGAAGAAAACGCCTGTGCTGACACCATCCCCTGTCATTCTTGGGACGCTGGAAGAACATATCGTCTCTCTCTTCAAGGATTGCGCTACAGACTGTGCCTGTCAGCTTTGCAGCCTATCTTGGACTAGGTGAGATCCCAGCACTCTCTCTCTCTCTTCTCTCTAAGCATAAACTTCTGAACCTGAACTGTATTAGTTAAGCTTGCATTTTATTGTTGCTCTTATGAACTGATTCTTGGCATATGAGGGTGTCAGCCTGTCCATGCTGATCAGCCCGGCCAGATCAGGCGTGTCACGTTAATTTGTGTGTGTTTGTGTGTATGACTGATTTGGTGACTGGAGGAACCCAGTCCCATTGAGATTGTGTCCTGCAAGATAGCTCCACTGGGGGTGAGGGCTTGCAGAAGGGAGAGATACAGCTCTGTATAGTAACACAAGCAGCACATTGACAGAATTACCAAGACCCTAGAAACTATCCCTAATAAATGAGCACACCCCAAAGTAATGGGCAAATTTGGTAACAACTGAATTCTTGTCCATCATGATCTCCAAGCTTCTAATCATTTGTGTTCCTCTCTGATGTACTTTTTAATCTGTCCAAATGTTTCTTGAAGTATAGAATCTACAGCTGCACACAGTACTCCAAGTGAGGCCTCACCAATGCCAAATGGATTATGGGAAAAAAAAAACCTGAATAGATGTTCCTATTAATGCAGCCCCCACACCACGCTGTTGTCCCCCTTTTTTTCTTGGTAACAAGAGCATACTGTGTGATCATATTGAGTTTATGGTCCACTGTGACCACCATGCTTTTTTACTGAAGCCTAGCCAGTCCTTCCCCAGCCTGTCTTTATAAATACAATTGTTCTGTCCAAACTTGTTCTTATTTAATTTCATCCAGTTAATTTTGAATAATTTCTAAAGTTTATCACGGTAATTTTAAGTAACCTTACAGAGTTGTCTCAATTCTTTCCAACTCGTCATCTGGAAATGTGCTACATTTGCACTCAATCCCATCTTCCAATCATCAATGAAGATTTAAACAGTACTGGAGCAAGGCTACTTCTTCCCGAATAGACACTGGGTGCATCTATAAGAGACACTTTACTGCGCAGTAGAGCAAATTACTGTGCAGTAAGCATCACTGTCTACATGTACAGACCCTTACTGTGCACTAATTTGCTCTACCCAGCAGATAATTTGCTATCTGCAAATTAACTGCCAAGTAGTTACTTTGCAGAAAGGCACATGTGGACAGATGACCAGAACCATATTTGTTCCCAGACTGCTGGGCAGCAGGGGATGGAAGATTGCTCCCTGCCCCTAGGAGCTGCCTGCTGCAGGGGCAAGCTCTGGTGGTGGATCCCAGGCTGGGAAAGTTCCCCTGTCCCAGCAGCAGGGAGATCCCAGCTCTGGCTCTGGCATCACTGACTATGTTGGGCAGTTCCCAGCTGACTCTGGACTGCATGTCAGACCAGGATAGTTCCTGTCCAGCTGCATGTGTAAGCGTGCATGTGCAGCCTGGAGCTGGCTGGGACCCGCCCAAAATGGGACAGTTCCCATCCAGTTCTGGAATACATGTGCAGAATTCTCTGTGAAGCCTGGGGCTGGCTGGAAACCATTCCAGTCTGGAGCAGGTCCCACCCCATAGCTCTTTCCCAGCCCTGCATCCTGATTGCATGATTGGGGCATGGGGCTTGGAAAAACCTCTTTCCAAGCCCCCTGACTCTTACTGGGGAGCCAGGGTCAGGAGCTCCCTGCTGCTGGGGCAAGGGAACATTTCCCTAGCCCCGGCTCTTTCACTGGAGCTGGCCCCAGCAGCAGGCAGCTCTTGGGGGCAGGGAGCAATCTCCCAGACCCTGCCAGGAGACAGGTCTCTCCTGGCCTTATACTCCCTGCCAGCCCCCAAGCTAGCACTGAGAGGGAACCTGGAGCTCCCCCTACCTACTGCAAATCTGCTCCCAAATGCCCACTCATGTAGATGCCTGCCCAGGGTCCATCAGCACTTGCCTGTATAGATGTGCCCCCTGAGTCATTGATCACTATTCATGGAACAAGATGACCCAACAGGTTCTGTGTCCACCTTGCAGTACTTTTATCTAGTCTGTATCTTCTTAACTTCTTAATGAGAACATCATAGAAGATGGTGCTAAAGTAAAAAAATATTACACCCACTACTCTCCCCTGTCACAGGATGGGGTCCTCAAGGATGGCTGTGTTATCCCTAGGGACTCTCGACTGTGCCAATATGGCCCACTGGGCACCCTCTATTCTTTCCTGCCACGTCTTGATGTAATGGTAATAAGTGGGGGGGTGGGGGGCGCTGCCTTTAAGCCTACTTAAGCATGGTCCTGATGGACTTCCCTGAATCCCCTGGGTCCTGGACCCCTTGTGGGTCCCATTTAAAAATAGATGTCTTGGGACACCCCAGCCTTATGGGCTATGTGTGTGGCTGCAACCACCCCTTTACCATGCCCCAAGCCTTGCAGATGTGATTGACATTGTCAGGTCTAGGCCCTGCTTTGATTTGCCCCCCCCCCCATCCTCTCTGGGTTCTCTGCAGCCCTGTCTCTGCACCTCACTGGTGCCTGGGCTCTCCACAGCCCTCCAAATGCTGTGCCCTCTCTGGTGCCGGGGTCTGTGTCCCCCAAATGCTGTGGTTTCTCTGTCACCGGGGTCCCCATGCTGTAGTGGGCCCCCAATGAGGCCTCCTCCTTCCCCAAATAGCCTCACCCAAACCACTGGTGTTATAAACAGCAAACAAACATAAGCCCCTGGGCTATAACACAATATAAAAGACTAGGGTGTGCTCTGCCCCTTTAAAACCATCAAACTTCACCCCCGGCACTAAGTGTCTAGTAGGCAAGGGTACCTGTGGAGCTTATGTAGCCCCATTAGCCCTAGGTGCAGCATATCAGGCAGTTGCTGCACTACTGGGCACTTCCTTCCTGGAGGCTCCTTTCCCTCTGGCTGCTAGCAGGGAACTGCCTTCCTGGCCTCAGCCCTGGGGTTTATATATGAGCCAGGCCCTGACCCTTCTGGTCAGCTGACTGCTGGCAGGTGTGGGCCAACTAACTCATTCTGGCTGCCCTGGTAACCAGCAGCTGGGGCTCCCAACTCTCTTCCTAGCAGTTTCAGCCCTTCAAGGAGCAGGGCACCTAAGTGCTCTGTGACATCACCCTATCCACAAAACCCGTCACTTAGTCACAGAAGGAAATGAAGTTGGTCGGGCAGGACTTGCACTTTATAAATCTGTGCCAGCAGTTCCTGTTCTCCTCCAGATGTTTAGAAATAGATTTCTTGATAAACTGTTCCATAACCTTTCTAGGTATTGATGTCAGACTGACTAATGATTCCCTGGATCTGTCTCTTTCTCAAGAATAGCTATATTACTCTTTTTCTTGTCAAAAAAAAAAATCAAAATGATATGTGTATACATGCAAAATCTGCTTCCTTCACACCTCTTGTGACGGGGCACCAAGTCTGCCCCATCACAGAACTTCGGGGAAGTGAAGGAAAGCAGAAAACTTACCTTAGCAAGCAGTCCCAGGAGAAAAGGGGTGGGGCTACCCAGATGGGGGAGAGGAAGACCCTGATGAAAACATAAACAAAGAGAGCAGTATGTGCCAAGGGCAAGGAGAGAGGGTGCTGGCTGCGAGAGAGACACCAGATGGCTGGAAGGATTTAAAAGGGGAAGTAACCCAAATTTAGCTGGAAAAAGAGAAGGAAGAAACCCAGAAGAAACAGGGAGAAACTACAAGAAAGAGAAAAGGGAATGTAAGAAGGGTCCCGGAGAGAGACTTACTTGGGAAGATGAAGTAAGTTAACAAAGGAGGACTTTGAGTCAGTGAGTGTGATACCTGAAGACATCGAGTAACATCCCAGAGACTTAAAATTAAGAGAAAGGAATGATTGTGGATGGAAACTAACAAAGAGAAGAGAACCCCACAATGTTGATATCAGTAGTAAATACGAGGTGACCTAGGATTGCCATTTACTTGGGACCCATGTGAAGGATAATGGGGCAAGCAAACAAGAAATTGACAGTTCTCAAAGAGAGAGGAAACTAAATATATGTATATAAATATTATTTATCTAAGAGAGACATAATAGTTGAGCAGAAGAGTTATTTTTGTTGAACGGCAGATACGATATCTTCCTCATCTCTCAGGACTGTGTTTATTTCTGTATCTTATTTCATCAAAGTCATGGCAGGTGAGAAATAAAGGAAATTAACCAGTTTATATTAAAACAAGAGATGGTGATTTATTTTGCAGGCATAGCTTAACTCTCACACCCCCACACACAGAATTTTTAAATTACATTTTCTGAATGAAGAGAGAACTTCTCGCAAACTTTTCTAGAAGTCTCAGTCAAGGTCAGAGCCATTTTATGAAACACATATACTAAGAGGCAATTCCCAATCCAGTGACTGTTTATAGACAAGACAGTAAACATTGATAAGAAAGAGAGAGAGGTGAGGTGATTTATTCAGTATCATACAAAGTATTAGTAGTTGAACCAAGACTTATCCTGACTCCTATTTTACAGTTAATCATAAATGAATTGTGCAATCTTAATTCTTCCTTATTTTCACAAAGGGTTTGTAGAATATGTTTGACCTGATGGCACGGGGATCATATTAAGGTCAGTCTGTTGCAGCATTTACCAATGATTCCATGGGTTCTAATTATACAGGTGTCATATGGTACAGAAGTGCACTACTACGATATGTACACACTTCAAAGAATTAATCCATATTTTTCCAGTTATTTTCCATGTATAAAACTTAATTTGAGGCCAAAGGTTCATATCTATTATTAAGGGAAGTTCTGAATTAAGTTGGTTATAAAACCTATGCCCTGCATTTCCCATTCATAGCATTTGACTTCTAAATTGTACAAAATAATTCTTCCAAATATATGGTCTGAAGACAAACAAAAAGTAAGTTTATTAATTAATATCCTATGAGGTATAGTTAAAGGTATTTGGATTATCTTTGTTTTATATGCTCACTGATAGATAGTATTTTTTTTAATTGAACCTTAAAAAAAAAAAAAGCAGTAACAAAAGTTAACTAAAGTGGGGTTTTTTTAAAGTTATTTTGTAAACAGATTGGTGTCATGTCTACTTAGTTTTAGTTATAAGTCCATTAGTATCACTTAAGATACAATTAACTTTTTTTTGTTTGTAACAAGGGAACAGATATTGCACTTTTCTGATAATAGTTACAAGAGGTAGCTATAAAAAAATATATATATATATGAAAACTGGATATAGCAAGAGATATGATGTGCCATTTTCTCTTTTCTTCACTTAAAACATGTCAGCACTAAAACCTCCTTGACAATAGCATTTTTGCCTACATGCCAAGCAAATTTATTTTATTTTACTTATTTAATAACCTTAATTTTTCCAATGGTGTAAACTTAATTTTAGGAGAAACTTGGGAAAATGGCCAAGATCCTAGCTAGACAATTTAAAGTTCATGTAAGATGGTCTTTGAAAATGGATGGCTCCTGAGCCTAAGGGTGAGCATACACATTCAAATGATCTGGGAGAAGTCTCCCAGGTTTGTAAAAAACTTATACAGAAACCCCCAAACAAACTTTCAATGTCTGAGTCCCTGAAGGGCAGAGAGCTTGCAGTGTGGACGCTGTGCAACTAGGGGGCCCTTGTACACACATCTCAGTGTGCTCTGCAGATTCCCTCAGTCTTCCTGGAGATAGACAGCACCAGTACACAGGGCAACACCATGTGGCTGACCCAGACTACTCAGGGTCAGCCTTTGTCTCCTCGTAGCATAATGTGGGGATTGTAAAGGGATGTATTCTGCTCCCTGCTCTGCTGGAGCAATAGGGTCCAGTGAGCAACACACTGGGTGCATCTACATGTGATATTAATGCAATATAATACACTCTGGTACAGTTCACACTGGAGTTTATTGCTTCCAGCCACTGCATTTATATGTGCACCTGGGACCACAGCATGTAATGCCTGGCCAGTGGCCTGGTGGTAGGAACACTAGACTGGGAACCTGCACAGATGCAAGTCTCCCCTCCCCCCCCCCCCCACACACACCCTCCAAGTGAGAGGGCAGCCTAAACCTTGGGGTCCCACCTCCTGGGTGAGTATGAAATGAACCTAGGGTACATGGAGTTAGGAACCTGCCTGGCCAGAATGGCATGCAGGTGGATGTTTATCTGTGCATACTGTACATGGAGAAGAAATTGTGTCCTGTGCAAAAACAGCCCTCACTAGCAGAAAATTCTTGTTTGGGTGCATGCAGTAAAATCAGATTCTGTCTTCCCATTGCTTCCCAGTGACTATAATGAGAATTGAAATCCCTACAGCCAGGAGGCAGCTGGGCTTCAAAAACAACACAAACAACTTCAAGCTAAGGAAGTATGGGCTGGATGGATAGACTGTAAGATGGATAGAAAACTGGCTGTTGTATTAGGCTCAGAGTAGTAATCAATGGCTCAATGTCTAGTTGGCAGCCAGTATCAAGTGCAGTGCCCAAAGGGTCAGTCCTGGGGCTGGTTTTGTTCAATGACCTGGAAGATGGCATAGAGTGCACCCTCAACAAGTTTTCAGATGACACCAAGCTGGGCGTAATAATAGATACACTGGAGGGTAGGGTTAGGATTTGTCGAGTGACTTTGACAAATTGGAGGATTGGGCCAAAAGAAAACTCATGAGGTTCAGCAAGCACAACTGCAAAGTCCTGCACTTAGGATGGAACAATCCCATGCACCAGTACAGGCTGAGGGCTGTCTGGCTGGGCAGCAGCTTTGCTGAAAAGGACCTGGGAGTTACAGTGGACAATAAGCTGAATTTGAGCTAGCAGTGTGCACCTGTTGCCAAGAAGGCTAATGGCATACTGGGCTGCATTGGTAGGCGTGTTACCAGTAGGTCAAGGGAAGTGATTATCCCCCTCTATTCAGCACAGGTGAGGCCACATCTGGAATACCATGTTCAGTTTTGCCCCCCCCCCCCCCACTACAGAAAAGATGTGGACAAATTGGAGGGAGTCTAGTGGATAGTGACAAAAGTGATGGAGGGGGCTGGATGCATGACTTACGAATGGAACTTATGAGGGAACTGGGTTTACTTAGTCTACAGAAGAGAAGACTGAGGGGGTATTTAATAGCAGCCTTCCAATACTTGAAAGCGGGGTTCAAAAGAGGATGGAGCTCGACTGTTCTCATGGTGGCAGATGACAGAACAAGGAGCAATGGTCTCAAGTTGCAGCAAGGGAAGTTTAGGTGAGATATTAGGAAGAAGTTTCCCACTGCAGTAAAATACTGGAACAGGTTTCTCAGAGAGGTGGTAAAATCTCTATCCTTGGAGGTTTTCAAATGCGGCTAGACAAAGCTTTGGCTGGGATGATCTAGTTGGGGCTGGTCTTGCTTTGAGCAGGGAGTTGGACTAGATGACCTGCTGAGATTCCTTCCAACCCTAATATTCTATGATTCTGTGTTGAGCCAGGATGGCCAGGCTCCATCTGGCAGAGGGCCCAGGGAGTCAGCCTGTAGTTGCTTCCCCTCCCCCCCAGCTCAACGTGCTGCAGAGGGGCTGACTGTGGCATGAAGGTGCTACAGTGAAGGGCTAGCCAGCAGTCAGCCCCTTCACTTTAGCACCCTTATGCTCCAGTCAGCCCTGGTAACTGTCTACATGTGCACCGTGGCAGAATAAATAGCATCTCTTAACATCAGCAGAAGCTTTTAATCTGCCTACAGACTTCTGCTTCTATGAAATATTTGACAAGAAAAATAGTTGCCAAAACTACTTGCTCCACATTTCAAGGGTAGAATTAAAACCATATGTTCTCCCAATGCAGGCACAGAGCATTGAGCAATGCTCTTATAAACAAAGTACTGTACTGAAGTCCATCTCACTGCCCTTCTCCACCATTTCCTATCATTCCTGCTTTCTTTGTTCGATGTCATAAAACTATGTCTGTGCTATAGGAACAATACAGTGGGTAAAAGAAATAATAGGTACAAAGGAAATTAGATCAATAGATCTGATGGAGAACAGGTTACTTAGAATAAGTATTCAAACTAGATAGCTGTTTTCATCCATCATATTTAAATAAAGATGACAATGAATTTATTCAGAGTGTGAGGGTAGTCATTGTACAGGTGATTCTAAAATCTTACTTGGTCTATTTCTTTATTTTATTCTGTGTTAAATGTCTTTAGCAGTCATGGAAGAAATGTGTTAGTGTCAAAACAGTTAAGAAAATTAATTAGTAGGGCAAAATCCTATTGAAGTAAATGGAGGCAGAATTTCACCCCTGCTGTTAAGTACTCTTGCAAGTAGATACGCAGATGGTCAGTACAAATGTGTTTCACTGAAAACATTTTAAAAAGTTGATTTAAAGTATTCCTTATATAGTTCCCACATATTGTAATTAGCTATTTCATGACACTGATAAATGCCCAGGGGGTATCCGTTTTCAATAAGGACACTGTCTTCCCTTAGCAGAGACAATTGGTTGATGTGTGATGCATCTGATTTAAGGAATCTGGAAAACAAGTTCTGAAAAAAGAGAAATATCTGACAAGTCCAGTTCACTGGTAAGAAGCCATATGAATTAACAAGCAGCACCAATGGAGACACCAATTCTTAGTCAGAAATAAAAATAAAAAAAATTGGAAGAAATGCAAAACAAAATTGGAGCCATATGGACTTCTTTAATGAAAGATTATGCTGTATAATATACCTCTGATTAACTGTGGCTTTCATAACCACTTTTCTCAAAAAATCTCCTGGAATAGCAACACCTTGGATCACTGACATTTTATGCCTTAATAACCACCTGGTTCCTGGTACTCAAACCAGTATAGGTACTGAGCTCAGAATTGACTGAAGGTCCACAGGAAAAATGGTGTCATCTCCAAAATGTAAGATGGAATTTGAGAAATATTTTAAATTCATGGGCCTGGCATAATGAGCAGAAGCAAAACATGGCATTTTATCATATTAGAGTATACCTTGTCATTTAATATTCCCAGAGCATTTTTCCTCAAATCTGCATGGTTTTTGTTTTGTTTTTTTTTAAATAAGAGGTGCCTTTTTATATATTCATCATGTCCTTAGTAAAGCAGAGTGTACAGTGTACTCTGTATTTCTAATCCTAGTGATATTCCCATGTGTACCTGACTTTACCTGCCTAACTTTAAATACAGTCATGTGACTATATTTATGTTATCACCTAATTTTTGCACTTCAGGCCTATATTAATATACTTTGAAAGCACCAACATGAATTTTAATTGTTGATCAGTAGGCAACCTCTGCAGACCCTTGGTCTCTCTATAATTAGCTCCATAACAGAGAGGCCATCTCTCAGTTCCCTATTCTTTCATTCTTCTTTCAAGGAAGATCTCTAAATTATAACTTATTTCACTATAATTAGTACTCTGTCTAGTTTAACAGACATCCAATTTATGCTCAGTTCTTATTTTCAGTGATACAGTTCATGAATCCCCCCACTCCTCAAAATATCCTGTTTAGGAGGTCCATCTTGGATGTTTTATTCTTTTAAAGATAAATCTGGAAATCCTGCTATTGTCTTCTTTCCATTTTCCATCTCACAAATTTGGATGGCACAGGATGAGTACAAATATAAGGGGGAAAAATATTCTTCCACCCTTCCTTCCAGCATAATTATATAGTCACCAACTGCAAAATAAATTGTTTCATGTTTAAAAACTGGTCTTATATAAAATTAGTTTCTTCAGTATTTGCTACTTGCATGTGGAATGGACATCTGGTTGTCCAAGGACAACTAGCTGTGGCACATCTTGTGCTGCCATTAGTTGTCCCCAGGGAATGCCCGTTGCACATGGCAAGTTGATCCCAGCCTCCCCTACCCAAGCTGCGATCAACACTGGGCTGGCCCCAGCAGCCTTACTTGGGTCCTGGGGGCATCCTGGGACTCCAGCAGTTGCAATTCTGCCACACAGAGCCTGGCTGGGCCACCCAAACCCACAGCTTTGGGTCGTCTGGCTCTACTTCTTAGTGGTGTACACTGCCCGTGTGTGCACCACTCCACTTTCTCCATAGGTTTTTTGGCCCCTGGATATCCCCTGTGCTTGTCTGGACACAGCCTATGGTAGCTATATGCTATCTATAAGTTTACTAGAATCCTGCATATGTTTAGATCTTCTGAAGCTAGTGAGGTATCCTCCTTACCTCTTTAAGGCAGATTAGGCATGTTTAATCAGGAAGACATCTTTGGATCTAGAAAAAAGGATTCCCCTGAAATTACTGCTTCAAGCCCTCGCATACCTACAAAACCAGGAACAGATGCCATAGGTAAAATAAAGGAGAGAAGGACACTGCCAATACCTTGCTACTACAAAAAGTCAGAGAAGTACCTGGTTAACATACTTGGAAGATACTAGTAAGGGGAATATGTCCCATGTTACAAATTAATATAGAACCCCACAGATGTTTACAATCTGAGAGAAATTCTTTCCTGACCCCAAATTTGGTGATCAGTGGATGTGTCTACATGAGATGCTGACTGAGCAGTAGCTCATTTCTACTGCACAGTAGCATTGTATGGCACAAAGCATGACGTGACGCTACTGCACAGTAGTAGTGAGCTACTACTGCACAGTAGTATGCAGTCAGCATCAGACATTCGAGGACACTACTGCACAGTAACTCCAATTACTGTGCAGTCATTTACTACTTGTGAATGCAATTACTAAATAACTGAAGTTACAACTGCAGTCAGCATCTCATGTAGATGCATCCAGTATGACCTTGATCAGAAGAGCAGAGTTATCTGGCTAGGAATCTGAGTTTTCTAAATACTACAACACCCTAGTTACCACCTCTCCCCACACAAAGCTTTTGCTGCAGCCAGCATCTCAATGCTTCAGAGCAGAGCAGTGGTTCTCAACCTTTGGTACCTTATGTACCCCTTGCCAATTGACACAGCAAAGGCAAAACTGGAAGTCCCACCGTGGCACTTCCGGTTTTGCCACTGTAAGCCAAGTCCCACTTTTTCCTCATGGTCCACAGCCCAGGGCAAAGCAGCCTGCGTGAGGCCTCCCTTTCTGTTGTCTAGCACATTGGTGCTGAGTGGTGAAAGCCCCAGTGCACCGGATGTGGCGAGAAGGGTGGCAGCTGGATGTTCTGGTCCAAACAGGCAAAGACACCTCCAACCCGCTGAGTGGGCAAGCGGGCCAAACTCAAAGTGCTGCACCTGCGTACTCCCTGTTCATGTCTCACATATCCCCACAGGTTGAGAAACACTGCTTCAGGGGAAAGAGAAAACTAAAAAAAAAAAAAAAAAAAGAAAACCCCAGGGTAAAAGGCAGTAGCATTTGTAAGAGGAAAAAAAAAAATTGCTCCTGGCCCTTGTATTCAATCAGGAAGACTCATGAAGCAGGAGTTTACTAGACAAAATATTAGATACAACAGTGCTAAGAACCTCTTTTTGTAATTATTTGTACATACTGGATCACTTAAGCTCTGCTAACACAAATCTATTGATAGGTAAGTTTATAGGCATGCAGGCAGTATCAAGGCTAGGAAAGCTGGATACATCAATCTCTGAGAAATCAAAAGCCCACAATAGGTGAAAAAGCTGTTTCAGTAGTTTTAAAGCTAACTTAGTAAACTCAGATTCAATTACCTGCTCTGAAATAGATTTTCTGTATTTGACCAAAGGCCAATAATATTTAAGCACCTAACCTTGTGTGTTCTGGGTGGTGTCATATGTTCAACTTAATACTAAATAAAGGTTAAAAAAAAAACAACAAAAACCAAGCAGATGCATGTTCAAGCAGTGTACCATGTATTAAATCCTCTCCCCCCTACCCAACGTAGTAAAGTTGTTCACACGCTTACCAAAACTGAAAAATCTGTCCTTTCTAAAGGCCTAAATTTCTGTCCAGAAAAATACCCTAATAAAATACTTCAATGTGGAGAACTAGAAGAATTCTTCCGACGCCTGCGCCTCAAAGAATATTTCCACAACCACACTGAACCCACTCCCAACAACAACTCATCCTCTGACAACATTCAAGAAAAGATCAATGCCAAAAAACCCCCAAAAAATCAGATTGGACACCTCGCAGTGGACGAAAGCCTAACCTTGATCGCTACATTGACTACTTCAGGGAAAGAATGAACAATGAAATAATCAGCAACACGCGCCACCACAACAACCTCTCTCTACCAGAGAAAAAGGCCATAGAATCTCTAAGATCTAACCACCAAATAGTAATAAAACCAGCAGATAAAGGAGGAGCCATAGTCATCCTAAACCGTGAGGATTACATAAAGGAAGCCAACAGACAGCTCTCTGACACCACCTACTACAAAGAACTACAAGGAGATCCTACTCCCCTTTTCACCAAAAAACTCAGCAATAAAATCAAATCATTTCCACAGAGATTACAAGAAAAACTACAGACCTTGATCCCCCCACTACCTAACCCAGGGACTTTTTACATGCTCCCTAAAATCCACAAACAAGGGAACCCTGGCAGACCTATCATATCCAACCATGGGACCCTAACTGAAGAAATATCAGGTTTTGTTGAATCCATCCTAAAACCGCTTGTCACCCACAGAGCAAGTTTTATCTAAAACACCACAGACTTGTTATGGAAACTTAAAAACATAGACCACCTTCCCAGCAACACACTCCTAGCCACCATGGACGTTACCAGCCTATACACCAACATCCCACACCAGGATGGCATCCATGCCTGCCTTATATATCTACAGGAGCAAGATTACAACCCAGAATACAGACCCAAAGATATCACTGAGCTTATACACTTCACCCTCACACACAACAATTTCATTTTTAATAATCAACACTTCCTCCAGATGATGGGAACAGCTATGGGCACTAAAATGGCCCCACAGTATGCCAACCTTTTTATGAGCCACCTGGAAGAAGACTTCCTCAAGAACTGCACCATCAAACCCTTGCTGTACTTACGATATATCGATGACATCTTCATCATTTGGAGTGAGAACCAGGAATCTCTAATTGAGTTCCACCAGAAATTCAACAGTCACCATCCCTCCATCCGACTTTCTTTAGAATACTCCAGCACCAACATCCCCTTTTTAGACACAAGGATCAGTATCCAGAAGGGTAAAATACAGACCACAGTATACAAGAAACCCACAGACCAACACACATATCTGCACAGAACCAGCACTCACCCGAAACACACCAAAAAAGCTGTGATATACAGCCAAGCCCTCAGATACCACCGCATCTGTACTGAAGAGAACACCCGGGATTGCCACCTCACCAATCTTAAAAAGGCTTTCACCCAGCAAGGACACTCCTCCAGAGAGGTAGATCGCACGTTTGAAAGAGCCACCTGGATACCACGTGAAGAACTGCTGCAGTACAGAAGAAAAACACCCACAAATCGCACACCGCTGGTTATGACCTATCACCCATCCCTTGAACCTGTACGGAAAATCCTTAAAAAATTGCAACCCATATTAGAAAGAGACCCTATTCTTAAAAAGATCTTCCCAGAGCCACCCACCCTAGCCTTCAGACAAGCACCGAACCTCGCCAACCTCATCACAAGAAGCAAACTTCCTCAAGCCCAGAACACACCAAAAGGATCCAGACCGTGCCATGACAAGAAATGCAAAACCTGCCCCCACATCTCCACCACCTCCACTGTTACTACACCCCACAACAGAGCCATCAGCATCCCAGGATCTTACAGCTGCACCTCCAGGAATGTAGTATACCTCATCCAATGCACCAAATGCCCTGATGGAAGATATGTAGGAGAGACCAGACAACAACTGCGCACTAGAATGAACGCACACCGGAAATCCATCAAAGACAGAAACACCCAATTACCGGTGGGGGCACATTTCTCACAGGAGGGCCACTCTCTCTCCAACCTCTCAGTCCTGATCCTCAAGGGAAATTTACACAACACTTCCCAGAGACGAGCCTATGAGCTCCATTTCATCAACCTGCTGGATACTAGAGATCAGGGACTAAACATAGACATTGGATTTTTGATACATTACAATCTGCCTGGCAACTGACTCCCCAGCCCAGCCCAGCCCAGCCCAGCCCAGCCCCTGGCTTGTTTACTTTTCATTCCATCCAGGAAGAGCACGCAGCAACTGCTGCAGCGTCCTTAGCCTGACGAAGGGTTTTTGAACCCGAAAGCTTGCTTAATAACTATTCTCCAACCATTTGGGTTGGTCTAATAAAAGATATCAAATTCACCCAAGGAACCTTGTCTGCCTATATCCTTAGACCAACACAGCTACAACCTAAACCCCTTCACTTCCATGTGAAAGTTATCTCCTAGCACTAACTTTAATAGGTCACTTCATTCCAATGATGTGGAATTGTTGCAAGTGAACATGTGACACCACCTTCTGTCAGGTGTCTAACAGGAAAATAAATTCTTCTTCACCTCACAAGGAGAGTGGGAACACAATCTTAAAGGTAATGAGGTACTCAAACACAATAAGGGGGTCATTTAAGTGCCTAAGAGGTAAATAAAAGAGGCCGAGTGTTCCTCTTGAACATTTGTATACGGACAGAAGCCTTTGAGAGACATCTGGAGATGGTCAGGACAGACTGCACAGTGCCTCCTTCAGCTCATCTAGCATGATGTAGGGCTTCATTAGGTTGTTAAAATGTTAACAGATTTAATTCACATTTTCATTCCTCTTCCGCAAACTTGGCATATATTTTTTCCTCTTTAAGAGTTTTGCTCAATTACTTTTTTTATTATTAATGACATGATGATTTGAGTAATGAGATAGAGAAAAATAGTAAAATGTCCCTCTAAATGTTTGATTCTGTGACCCATAGCTACACTTGAATACAATTGTATTCTTCAAATAGACCAATTATTCTTAAAGGGACTAATTGCACAGGAAGGCACTACTTTTTACTATAATTAAGGTGGCTAAAAATCTACCCTTCAAATCAGCACTATATGCTTTGATCATTAACCCTTCTGCTGGGCACTGGTTGGCAGCAACAAGGGCCAGGTTCAATTTTGGGGTACTAAATATATTTTACCTTGGCTCAAGCCCCCACCCATACTACCTGGGAAACACTAAATGAATTACTAGATGGTCCCACAAACAACACCCCCCCCTCCTCGCAAGCAGTGCAAACACAAAGGACAAATTTATTACAGAAAAACAAAAGCAAGGAAAACACTAAAATGCAATTTAAAACACTACCAACTAGAAGGCACAATCTATACGTTGCACCTTCTTCAGTTTGCTGGGCCATGGGGAAGCTGCTAGACAGCATAGGACCTTCTACGTAGCAAGCGGCCCCTTGTTGCTGCCTGAGAAGCTGTAAGGTGATTTTTCACTCCCATGTGGTGGCTTTGAGGGGTTAACTGTGGTTTTTGTCATCTTACCATGCCCCATAATTCCTAGTCTCAAATCCTGCCCTGCTGGAGAAGAAAACTGCAAAAGAACTTAAGGAAGGGCCAGCCAAATAGCAAAAAGCCAGAATTGCAACTAGCACCCAACCTCACTGCTTGGTTGGGACACAGAGCTACAAAAGTAACATGTGCCAGGCCCAAAATGTGTGAGGCTGCAAGCACGGCTACACAGCTATGTCAAGACACAAGAGCTGTAAATCAACAAAAGGGTTGGGGGAAGAGCGGGGACTCAGGCCTGTCCTGCACCAGGGCCTGAACATACAACAGAAGAGCATCAGATCTATTGGCTTGTGCCTGAACTATGCTTAGCACCCAACCACCACTTGTTTGGGGCATCAGCTTCAAAAAGGGACAAGAGGAGGCCCAGGCCTATCTCACTGGGTGTGGACTGGGCAGCAAAAACTGACCAGGCCTACACTGCACTGAGGCCTGGATAGACAACAAGTAGTGCCAGGTATTACCCTCACCCAAATCTGTGGGCCAGACGTATGATGGGTTCCATCACACAGCTGGGCTTAAATGCAATAGCTGTTAAAGAGCAAAAAGGGCCCAGGTTTATGGCTGCAGCCTGGACATCCCATCTCAGCTACACTACATTGATGAGACACTACAATTCCCAAACACAGGGTCCAGTAACTGCCAGGACCCATTCCTGGGCAGTTTGCTCCAGGGATTAATACCCCCATGGTATTAACCCACTTAAAACCCAGAAAACAAAAGGGGAAAGAAGAGGGGTCTCAAGCCCCGAGATAGCCTCAGGTATAGGGAGAGAGTCTTTCCCATCCCATAGCTTTTGCTTGTCTCTCCAGTGACAGGAGAGAGGGGGAGACCACCCCCAATAGGTTTTCTGCCTCCCAAATCAGTTGTGTAATTCTTAGCAGCCCCAAGAGAAAAACAAAAACAAAAACCAAAAAAACTAGAAAATTTAGTTGAGTTGTTCTTATATACTTGGTGTGATATCATCCAAGCCTTATTCAGTTAGGGAGTGTCACCTTCCAGCCTCTCTCTCTCAATTTGCCTGGGTGCTCTTCTGCTTCCTTTGGCCAATGAGACCGGAGGGTTTTTACATATTTTGCTCAGGTACAGGCCCCAGCTTGCCATGTGTTGGGCACATGGCCAAAACAGGATCCATCTTTCCCACATAAAACACAAAACATAACCCAATGTGTGTGTGTTACATATATACAAAATCTAAAAGGAAAACTTTTGTAAATATGATGGTATTCTTAAAATACACCAAGTTATTAATATAAAGACTCATGCAGAACAAAATGACAAAGCTACATAGTTCAATCACTCAATACAATATGCAGTTTCTCAACAAAACAACATGCCTGTAAATTCACATCATGATGTCTTCTTCCTTTTCTTTATATTCTGGAGGTGAAAAAATAGCTAGTGAATTTCCTTGAAATGGATAGAACAAGCAAATTAAAATTCCACTGTTTAGCTACTTCCAGTTTTATTGATCCCCTCTCTATTTTTTAGTGCAACAGCCTGTTTACCATACCATTATAATGGAATAATACAACTTTGTTTATCAGCTTTAAAAAAAAAAAGAAAGAAAGAAAAATCTAGTCTATGCAGGTTTAAAAAAAAAAATGCAACCACATTTAATTTTGTAGTGTTGCAGATATTGGACAGTCAGCAGTGATTCTGTTTTCTCCTACCTTTTATTGTTTTAAAAACAGAGGTCAAATTCATCCTACATGTAACCTCATTAACTAGGAAGATGTGTTTGCCCTGTTGATTAAAGCAAATATCTAGCTCCTGTATGAGTCTGAGACATAGAATTCAGTGCCTGTGGAAGGTACTCAGTCATGGCGTCATACAACTAGTCATAACATAAAAATCACATCAACTCTTCAATCTGACCTCTTAATGTGTTTAAAATGAATAAGGACTAGTTCTCAGAAAGACTTTACCACGGCCTATATAGCCTTAAGAAAATACTGAATAAAATCGCCTGTGCCTTATGTAAGCAGCCATTGTGAATTACAAACACAAAATCCCCACTGCTTGCTCGACTCTCATCCATCAAGGGAGCTTTGCTTCTGGGTTAGTTGAGGTGTCATTTCCATCCAAATTAAAGAATTAAAAGTTTACCTTTTCTAACCCTAGGCTACCTTATGCGTGCTCTAATGTCCCTTCTGCCTAATTCTCCTATCAGTCTTTGTCACCATAGGATACAAAACAATAGGAGATGTTAGCACAGAACTTGCAGCTCCCAGAAGGAAAATGACATTTCTATATTGGAAATAGAAAGTGTGCTGAATGAGGGTTTTGCCCGAGTAAGCCCTCATTCTGTTTTGTTTTCCTTCCTTTATTCACAATAACTGTCCAGCTTTTATGAAGACTACATTAAGATATTTCAGATTTAACAATGCTTGTAGAAAGCCCTTTGGAATGGAGCAGAGAATTATGTCTGGAATATTTAAACATATAGATAATGCAATTGCTACAGAAAGGTTGTAAATCACTACTAGCCTTTAGAGAAATTTAGACATCCTGGGTGTCTATATACACATGTTCTGGGGCAGAGAAGGGGAGTCCTTTAATTAGAGTGGCTCAGAGCCACTCTAATTAAAAGCACCCACAGCATCACATGTATTCAGCATCCAGCAATTCAAAAGTGGCAGTGGGGGCACTTTAACTAATACTCATTAGATGAACTTTAGTTAAAAGCACCCCTGCTGCCATTTTGAGATGCAGGGATGCTGAATACATGTAACATGGAGGCTGCTGAAGCTCATTAATTAGCACACTCCAACAGACTTGCAGCAGACTCAATTAATTGAGCCTACTCCAATGCATACTAATTAGCACATGTAGGACCAGACGTTCATCACATTGTATAGGTTCTCCCTGCTTTTACAGCTTCCTATTGGTTTAATTAAATCTCTAGAAAGTTTCCATTACCAATCAGATACCAACCAGATACCTGAAGAAAACAAGATATAGACAATGACAGGTGATTCAACTGTTTATCTGGAGCTTCACCCCTCTCGCCTGTTTGGAAAGACTTTTATGAGCTTGACAACACACACACAAAAAAAAAAAAAAATTATATATATATATATATATATATATATATATAATGGGGTTTCAGTAACAGCTCAGAAAGCATACATTACTGGAACAACATTTAATAAAAGTAATGGGGAAAAAAGTCAGTTATTCAAAGGATCTCAATATTTTAAACCATTCTCTTATATACTACTTAATTTCTTCATTTTTCCATTTCTGTGGGTCATACATAGAGGTATCCAAAAGAGTCAAAACTTGGTGGGTATAAGGATCCCACTGAAACTATTTGTGACTTGAAGTAGGAGACTAGTATGTGGAAATACAGAATGTGGGTGCACTTGAAGTTGTGAAGCATGGCCAGTGGAAAAGGTGCATCATTGATCCATTTAGTCAAAGACCAGGAAAAACATAATGCAACATCTGATCTTCATATGCCTGCGTAGTAATAATGGCTGCACTGGAATTATAAGTAGTCTGTTTACTTGAACTATTCACTCTGGTCCTGCTCCAAAACACTCTGTCTTCACTGGGTTTCCACTGAGTTTCTCATTCAATAAACTTTGAGTCAGACCCTTTGAGAAACGTGTTAAAAAAAAAAAAAAGTCTAGTTCCTATCCAATATAATGGAAAATAATACATTTATAATCATTCTCTGGATGACAGAATGATTACAAATGTATTATTTTCCATTATATTGGATAGGACCTTTGCCTCTCAATAGAGTTTTGTATAATTATAAATCAATTGAAAGAATATAAATTCCTATTAAATTCCATAGGGATTTAGAGAAGTTATAGATTGCTTTGATTCATCTTAAGTGTCATAGAAAAGGGCTTCTAACAAGCCAGCAGTAAAGCTGGAATTAGAACTCAGAAGGTTGCGACTTAATTCCATGCATAATCTACAATACTCTAGTAGACCATGCTAACTCTGTAGCTAACCCTCTTGCAATTTATGAGCATCAGCTGAAGCAAGTTAGAGGGCAAAACGACATCAACCATTTTAAGGATTTAGACTATATATATATAAATAAACTAAGTAATATGAGTGGGCAGCTTTGGGATTATTCAAATACAAGGCTGGGAAATTTGTAACTCATCACAGTAGCTCTGTATAAGTTTTTAAACTATTGCCATTTTAGTTACTTTAACTGATAGACTAAATTCAAAAGTTGAATGAGAGGTAACCCAAATTGCTCCTACATATAAGTTAGAAGAGCAGGTATAAATTTAGAGATTTATACCTTCTGGTTCCATATACATTCCACCAGCTCAGACTCATCTTTGACTTTGGGTTGATATTGTCTTGTTTGGATCATTTCCTTTGACCTGGTATCCCATGAGGTACTGAACAGAAAACTGGAAGATATTGGGCTCAACTGTAGGACTATCAAGTGGGTGCGAAACTGGTTGCAGGGGAGGACACAGAATCCAAATGAATGGATCGGTGTTGTCCTGGCAAGATGTGGGCAGCGGCGTACCCCAGGGGTCAGTACTTGGCCCAGTGCTGTTCAATATCTTCATCAATGACCTGGATGAGGGGGTGAAAAGCCCATTGGCCAAGTTCACGGACAACACCAAGACATGGGGTTGTGCAAACACACCCACAGATAGGCTGCAGATATAAGCAGACCTAGACAGGCTGGCATGTTGGGCAGAATGGAACCAGATGAGGTTCATCAGAGAGAAATGCAAAGTGCTGCATCTGGGAAGGAAGAACTCCCAGCACGCCTACAGGCTGGGCATCCCTAACTTGACCAGCAATACAAATAAAAGGGATCTGGGGGTAACAATAGAACCCAGCATGAACATGAGCCAGCAATGTGACAGTAGCCACTAGGGCCAATAAAACTCTGGCATGCATCAACCAACGCATCTCCACTAAATCCAAAGAAGTGATTCTCCCACTTTTCTCAACATTGGTGCGCGTGCAGCTGAAGTATTATGTCCAGTTCTGGGTGCTGCACTTCAACAAGGACATGCTAAAGCTCAAGATGGTCCAGAGAAGGGCCACCCACATGATCAGGGACTTGCATGGCAAGTCATACGAGGAGGGGTTGAGGGATCTCAGACTCTTCAGCCTAAAGAAAAGATGGCTGAGAGGGGACCCGATTGTGGCTTATCACTATATCAGAGGGGTACATCAGGGGCTCAGTGAACAACTGTTCACCAGGGAACCTTGGGGGAAAATTAGAAACAACAGCCACAAACTCCTGGAAGATAGTTTCAGGTTGGACATTAGGAAAAACTTCACAACTAGGGTGTCCAGACTATGGAACAAGCTTCCTCCAGAGATGGTGCAAGCATCTACCCTACAGGTCTTCAAGAGAAGACTGGACGGTCACCTGGCTGGGGTTGTCTGATCCCAGATGTCTTTACTGCTTCTACAGGGGGCTGGACTACTACCAGGTTCGCCACTGGGCATGCATCCCCCCTCCACCCCACACTCCTATGGGATGTTTCATCTGCCTCAGCATCACAGCATTCACAAATTGCCCCTGGTACCTTGAGGTATGTAGAAAAAGTATTTAAAGCTGTGCCTATGGCCAAATCACCAATTCTCCAAATCAGTATTGAATCTTCAGACATGGATTCAGCCAAATCAAATTGGGACAGTGATCCAAATCAAATCACTGTCCCTGATTTGGGCCAAATCGAAATCCAAATTGAATATGGCCTCTCTCGCACACCCCTACTACCTAGAGGCTTTGCACTACTTTCACAAGCATCACGCCTTTGACTTAACTAAAACTGCTCATTCACACTAATGTAGCAAGAGTAGCTCCAATCAATATATTTTAAGATATTAGAAAGGGAAAATAAATTTATTAAATATGGGTGCTTGTACATGTGACAGGGGTTTAGTCTTCAGGGTTTTATTTTATGCCCCCTAAACTGAAACGGTGGGTTTTTAATTGAAACCTACCATTTCAATTTCTGTCACATTACAGTGAGGGGCTTGATCCATTATTTTTTTTGTTGTCATTGGAGCCAGAGCCTGACTGTGTCTGGGGGGCAAGCTGCTGGTGGGCCAAGCAGCCCCTTATCTGTGGGGGGGCCCCGGTCCTTCCCTCTGTGGTGGTGGAACACCCCCAGGGCTGCCAAGGTGGGCTGTTAGTGGGCCAGGTGCTACCCCAGCTCACAGGCAGCACATGGCCCAATGCAACTGTTCTTGAGCCTGCCCACTGGAAGCCCAGGTACTGCTTCTTGGATCAAGCTGGGTGCTACCTCTAAGCTGGCCAGCTCAGGTGTGTATCACCACCATGGAGGGTAGGACTGGGGCTGTCTGCAGCTTAGGGGTCACTCAGCCTGCCAGCAGCTTGCCCCACCCCACCCTCCCGGGGTGTGGGAGAGATGGGAAGGCTCCACCCAAAAAAAGGATTGGGCCCCTCAGGCACCTGCTGAAGGCAGAAGTGTTTTTTTTTTTTTCTGCAAAGCTTGCCCACCTCTCCCACAACTGTGGGAGCAAGCTGACAGCTGCAATACATCGTTGCAAACTAAACTACATCTAAATGTTTCAATGATGTAAACTCATCTAAAAGTCCCCAAACTGGTGCATGTATAATGCCATTAAGCCACAAGAATGACATTTGTCATGATGTACACATGTGTACAAGCACCCTGCATGTTCAAATATATTAGGTTTTTTGTAGAGCAACAGCCATTAGGATGGACAACTATGGCTAATAAAAACAGGCAAATTTGGGATATGCATCTGAAGGCATTTTTGTATTTGGAAGGGAACTATAAAAGGAATTTGCCCCCAAATTTAGCTTTTTACAAGTTATCATTCAAAAATATTACTACATTATAACTTTTTTTTACATGCATTTCTCTGCAGCATTTGTAAATAAAACATGATCACAGAATTATGTTAGTGACATGCCAAATGGAAAATAAATGTGATTAGAAAAGTACTTGTTTTCTTCATGGCAAGGTGGTAGAAGTACAAGAAAGAAACAAACAGAAATAGAAAAGGGAAATAAAAATAAATAAATAAGCTTAAGACCAAAGTAAAAAAAAAAAAAAAAAATTGTAAAATAAGATATTTATGTTATCCTTTTCAACCTCTGTTATTTTAACATAAAATTTTCTGATTAACTTTATGCAGAGTGAAATTCATGCAGATAGTGGATGAATGAGATGTCTTGAATAAAAATTTGGGGATTTAGTTCTGCTTTCTTCCCTTCAACACTGTAAACAGGAAGGAGAGATGAGAAGTAGGCAAAGAAGTGTCTTTTATTGCTATGCAAACCCTGGTCAGGGTACATTATGCCCTATGGGACATTATATATATACACACACACACACACACACACACACATTTCCTATATACATAATATGAAAAATTTGTCAAAATAAGATAAGATGTCAGGTCAAGGAAAAGGCAGTGGTCCAATTGGTCCACTTTTCCTTCTGCTAGAAGACTTATTTTATTGTGTGTGTGCGCACACATGTGCAGCCTCTGATATACTATATTTACCTGAATCCAAGATGACTTGAAAATTTTCACATCCAATAATTATATTCTATACATGGAAAAATCATAAATGTGTTATCATTTCCCAAGTACAGAATCTAATTAAGGGAAGGTTGTCTATAAATCACCCCCCACTATTGCCTACCCCATGCTGCCTTACCTCTGCCCCTCCTTGCCCTATGCCTTACCCCCCACTCCATACTTCCTCCTGCAGTCTGCCCCCCTGCATGCTCCCCCCACCCCCACCTCCCTAAGCAATATCTGCCCTCGCCCACTCCATGCCCACCCCCACCCCAGTTACCTTCTGATAAGCTCTGTTCTGCTCTGGCTCTGAGGCTTCCAGAAGCCCAGGCAGCTCTGGCCTGGCCCCAACCCCACCTAGTGAGAAGTAGTGGCCACTCCTGGCTGGACTGAGTTGTGATTGAAGAGACCAGAGGCTGGAGCAGAAGGTAGGGTTACCACATGTTTGGGTTTTCCTGGACATGTTTTCTTTTTGGATCCTCCAATAACTGTCTGGGCATTTTTTTGAAATCTGAAGAAGTGTTCTGGATTTTGCTCTGCTCACTGTGGGGGAGTGAGGAGAAGGGCAATTGGAGGCAGTGGGCATAGGTGTATCTGCATGTGCTCATGAACATGGCTGGCCTGCAGGCAGGCAGGGTAGTGGGAGCTGCCTCAGAAGCTGCATGCAGGTAAGTCTATGGGGGGGGGTGTAGAGAGAGGAGGGCCAGGGCTTAGGGACTGTCCAGGATGTGTGTGCACATGAGTGTGGCAGTGATGTGTGGAGGGGATGGGTGCCTGATGGCACTAGGGGACACTATCTGGGAACCAGGGCTCCAGCAGGGCAGGGGTGGGGAGGTGCCTGCCCTTCCAGTGGAGGAAGGAGGTGGGAAATTTGGGGGTGGTAGGGAGCTCCATGGCTTGGCTGAAAATACTGGGGCCAATGCCCTCTCTCACACAGGGGTGAGGCAGGCAGGAGACTCTGCAGGTCTGGGAGGGCATTGACTTGGGAGTGAGGGCATGAGGGGACAGAAGGCTTGTGGGTTGGATGTGCAGGGCATTGGCAGTACCAAGGGGCTGTGAGTCGGGAGTGAGGGGCACTCCCAACTTGCATGGCCTGATGGGGGTAGGGAACTGTGTTACCAAATTTGCCCATTACTTTGGGGTGTGCTCATTTATTAGGGATAGTTTCTAGGGTCTTGGTAATTCTGTCAATGTGCTGCTTGTGTTACTATATGGAGCTGTATTTCTCCCTTCTGCAAGCCCTCACCCCCAGTGGAGCTATCTTGCAGGACTCAATCTCAATGGGACTGGGTTCCTCCAGTCACCAAATCAGTCATACACACAAACACACACACATTAACGTGACACGCCTGATCTGGCCGGGCTGATCAGCATGGACAGGCTGACACCCTCATATGCCAAGAATCAGTTCATAAGAGCAACAATAAAATGCAGTCAGACACAAGCACACAGGTAAACAGAATCCCTCTGAATCCGGCTGGGTGTCCAGCTGACACCCTCATGGGCCAGCATTCAGTTCATAAGGGCACGTCTGAGTCAAACTGGGTCAATCAGCCTGTACAAGCTGATCCCCTTATGTGTTTCAAACTCAGCACGTCCCAATCTTTGGCCTCTTGATGAGCAGACCCCACAATAATTTAGGCTTCACAGGGATCTTTAGCATAGGTAAAAGAAGCGTTGCTGCAGAGCACGGGAGGAAAAAGAAGCAGAGAAGGAAAAATACACCCAATTACTACCAGTTTGCCTATAAAAGTTATTTATTGCTAAGCATATGAAATATATAATAGTACTAGTAGTAATAGACATGCAAAAGAAAAACAAACACAAACAATGACAATACTACCCTGGTTTCACTAAGTATTTGGGGAAACTTAGCTCAAGTTTAACTGATACAGTTCAGGTTCAGAAGTTTACGCCTAGAGAGGAGAGAGAGAACGCTGGGAATCTCACCGAGTCCACGGTACTCAGGCTGCAAAGCTGACAGGCACAGTCCGTAGCACAGTCCTTGAAGAGAGAGATGATCTGTTCTTCCAGGGTCCCAAGAACGACAGGGGATGGTGTCAGCACAAGAGTTTTCTTCTTCTTTCCTTTTCTCCCTCTTTCCTCCTGCTTCTTCTTTTTTTTCTTTTTTCTTTTAAGCACACACACTTACAGATTTTTATACCCTCAGTTCAGCTGCTTCAAAGCACTCTCAGTAGCGTAAATCATTGTCTTTTCTATTGACAAGGGGTTATCTGGTTTGGACCATCTCAGGAAACTGATTGATAATCAGGAAACACTTAAGATTATGGAGTAACCCAAATACTTGGGAGCCAGCTTGAGATTCCTATGGATGGCAGATACACTGATGGGATATCTCATGGTTTCTTCAGGAACAATAGATAGCTTGCAGCATCAGGATTTTGGACTTGTACTTTGTGCACAAGCCTCAGCTTAGCATGACTTTTCCAGATTTAAAGCACTTATTGGGGTGCTCATAACCTTTTGTGGAGAGGACTTCCACCAGTCGTCTCAGGAAAGATACGACAACACCTGGGATTAGGGCTCCAGCAGGCTGGATGCTGTGATGAACCCTTAACCATTGTTTAACTGTTGCCCATACCCCCTCTGACTCGGTCTCTTGCCTCAGCATTCCCTAACCCGGCAACCGAGTTTTAGTCAATCAAGTTTAAATAGGCCTCCCATAGTGGGACCGGGGAATGTACGGCCCGAGATGCCTATTAAACTTAGAGCTGTGTGTGTGTGTCTGGGGGGGGAAAAGTCCTTAGCAAATCCAGATTAGAACTGGTCTGATAAATGCTGAGCTGGGTGTGTGTGAACATGGGTTGATTAACATTGGAAGCACAGATTCCCCATCATGCAGCGCTCTCCTGCTTCTCTGATCCCAGAATTCACTGAAATCTCTGCTTCAGGCTTTCTGTTTTCCATCTCTCATGTAAATGAATGGTCATCTGGTTCCATCTCGGATGTAAATGAGACCTAGGGCAGTTGTTCACTCTTATCACCCTTATCTAGAGAGTTTTAGGTGCGTCTCTCACTGCATCTTAATCAGTTTCGTTTAGGTAGAGGAGGGGAGGGGGGGGTGAGTCTTTTGTGAGTCAGACAGACTGCATCCTGTGCCAGGGTTGCCCAAGAATACAGAGCTGAGGCATAACAACTGTGGGTCAGGAGTGAGGGGCACCAGCAGGACCAGGGACCTGTGGGTTGGGAGAGAGGGGCACTGGCAGTGCCAGGGGGCTAGGAGTTGGGAGTGAGGTGTCCCCCTGACAACTGTCCTCTTTTTTTTGGAATTGGAAATATGGTAATCATAGCACAAAGGTAAGGAGGGGAGGGAATAGTTTTGGGGGCAGGCTTCACAGTCTCACCTACAGTGTCTCCAAACTTCATGAAAAGGGTCTTTTTAAAAACTTTCCCTGGTAGAATGAGAGTGGTTTAGTAAAGGATGAAACAAGACTGCCAGTTTGCAGGATTTTTTAAATACATTTTTAAAATGAAAATAAAACACGCAGTACTTTCTGCCTATGCTGTTTTGCATACAGATTACTTCTAAATGGAAGTCTCCAGCACTGGTTTTATCTGATTTATATTTACCTCAATAATTTAGACTTTGACCCTATGAATGCATTAACTTTGGGGGCTTTTAACATCTGTGTATTGTCCCTTTGATTTCAGAGGAATAGCAATTGTTTAACCTACAAGTCAAGGCAAGCTGCAAAGCAAGACTGGGGCCTGGGTAAAAACTGAAGAAAATGGCCTTGAGCAAATTAATAGACACAATATATAACAGACACTATATATAAAACAGCCTAACTTTATGGAAGAGGCTGGGGAAGTAGTAGGTGAAAAGGCTACTTATAGTTACAAAATAGGGATTTTCAATTTCTGGCTGTGGCAAGCTTCAGGGTACCTCAGATGAGCTGCTGTCCAGCCCACTTACCTCCCTGGCCACTCTTTCAGCTTGCCTTCTATGTCTTGATGTTACAAGTTACAAATATGGGAGGCTGCTTATGACTGACCAGATTCTTGGCAGGGCATCCCTCATCCATTCAGGAGGTTTCTCTCTCTCTCTTCGTCTCTCTGCCCTAAGTGTGGTGCCAGCCCCCAAAGAGGTTAGCGGCCTGACCCCACCCTCCTCACAGTCTGTTGGGCTCTCAGCCCTTTTGGCACATCCCATCAGGCTCTTGGCCTGGCTATGGTCCTATAGCATGCATCCAGATGAGCCCACACATCCCTCTTTCCATGTCTCAAAGCAGTTTCAGATGTGGCAAGAAGCACACTGGGAACAAAAAAGTGTTCCCCACACTGAATATTTGCAGTGCAGACTCAAATTTGATACCTGGATCCAAGGAATCTGAGGAGCTGGTGGATGCCACCCAGTGGTGCTCTGTCCGGAAACATGCACAGACAAGTGAAAGGAAAGCAGCCCCACAGTCCCAAAGCACCTTCCCAGCCAAAGCCTCCTTCCTCGTCATATATAGGGTCCACTTGGCCAGGGCCAGGAGAAGGTTGATCAGGAGGTCCTGGGACTTGGTGGGGCCATGGATGGGGTGCCCAAAAATAAAGAGGTGGAGAGTGAAGTGGAGGTGGGGGGGTTGCAGCCTGGCGCATTTGAGTGTCATGTGTGCCAGAGCCCCAGAAGCTCTGGAGAGCAAGTAGTCCTGAGTTGCTGGCCAGGGCAGGTTTTTATACTACTGAGGCCAGCACAGGTGCTGGCCCCAGGCTCTAGCTCCCCCTGACTGCAGATCCAGGAGGAGCTAAGAAGGGCTATTTTGCCTCAAGTGGCACAACTTGCCCTATACCGAAGTGCATGTCTGGGCACATGTGCTGAAGCAAAAATCCCTGGTTCAAATTTGTGCCACTCCTATTTGAGCTGCTGCAAGTGCACGTACCTGCATGTGTGGATGCACCCATAGGGTGCATCCAGATGGCCATGCACATGCACTTTGCAGCACCTTCACGACTTTTGAGGCACTGCAAGATGCACACGATGCACATCAGAAGGTTCTCAAAATTAGATGCCAGGAAACCAAAGCATCACACATGGTTCCAGCATGCTTCACCCAAAACCAGAGGCTAGCCAGCCAAAGCCATGCTCTGGCTGCCAGTCAAGCACTGCATGCCCAGATTGCTACCCATGCAGCCCTGGGAGGCCCCAACAACTCCAGAGAAGGCTTCTGGAACCAGCCCAGGTGCTGGCCTCAGCCTCCCCAACCCTATCCAAGGCAATTTACTGCACACCAGAGTATGTGTGCAGGAGTGCTCCCTAGGGAAGAGTAGTAGTGGCACAATTATGTGCCACTGCTATTTGTCCCTGGGGAAACAGAAGCACACTCATATAGACAAGCCCATGAGCTCAGGCTTTTCTAACAGTCTGCAACCCTAAGCGGCCCAAATCAACAGAGATACAGAACCTTGTCTATGTGGTCACTGTGGCCTCCTCCTCCCCTTTAGTCAATCGCAGGCCTCACAACTTTTACTATAGCAACAGAAACAAAGTGTGCAACATAAAGTAGTTATCTTTGGTATCAAACTACCTTCAGGGTTTCTTCTACTCCAGGCTTTGCAGAACTCCTTCTCCACCCCTGCCAGAAGTCAGTCTGAAGCATCCTCAGATGGTCAGGGCTTATAAAGCCCTTGGCCTCTCCTCCTCTGGCCACTTGACCCATCTCTACCACAATGACTCTTTCTCATGGCTTTCATTAGTAGTCATCAGGTTATCTGCACCTCATCTACAATTAGGGGATGACTGATTAGTACCTGAAGTCCTGCAGCTCCTTGGCTCTAAAGTCTGGCTGCATTGCCTGTACTGGGGGTATGGGCAGCAGTTCCTCCAGAGTCCCTGAAGTTTTTACAGGGGTCCTGGAGCCAGGCAGCAGCTCCCATAGAGCCCTGGAGCCCTTTATTAATATGCATTCACCATCCTCTTAAAGGGGTCAGGTCTCTCTCCAGCCTTCCTCTCCTTAATTAAGTGGGAACACTGTTACACTGGTCAAGTCATCTTAATACATATATTTCAGAACCTTACTGAGGAGAATTGTAGGATAAAGGGATCTCATTCACAAAAGTTATGTCTGTGGGGGGCTTATACCCAAGGTTTAGATTGTCTTTTCAAATGCTAGAAAGCCATAGCATGGTGAGATTTATTAAAGTAAGTTAGTAATACTCTTGCATAAAATATTATAAATGAAAATGAGACTGATGTGTCCTCTTCCAGTAAAACTTTACACAAAACAAAGAGTGAATGTAGAATCCAAGGCACAGACAAGCATAAATCCACAAAGTTTTCTCAACTGAAGTGCAAAATGGCAGTGAAAGCTAGTGAGGAACTGTATGACTAAAACTTAAGGAGCAGACATGCCTAAACACAACACTTTATAAAATGCTTTGACAAGTATCTCTTTTATAGAATTCTATTTTACCATAAAAATAACTAGATTTTTCAGTATCTTTGAGGAGAGAATATTATTGAGGAACTGTTAGGAAGTCAGATTGCAGACCTGGGCACCAAATCTCAGTGTCCTTACTTCTGCTTTATGTCCACTGATTTTTCTGGTGTGGAAGGTCGTAAATGCAACAGAGCCTATTCAGTTCTTCATTACCGAGACCAGGGGTAGGTTAAAGTGGTTTCACACAGAAGCATAATGTAACAACTCCTGCACACTGAATAAAAGCAATTTGGGGAATAGCATTGGTACATCCATAGTTTCATAGATATACCAGGTATACAGTCTCATGTATATGAAACAATAGATACAGGAAACTTTTAACATCTTAATTTTGCCTTCACATCTAGTAGTTGCAGAAGGCAAAGAAAGTTGCACTCCATGGACCTTCCAAATACAGTCTGTTTACTCTGCCCTCTCAGAGGCAAGTCCAGCTTCAAGGAAATTCCAGTTGCTCATATAATAAATACAGAATTTGGCCATGAAGTAAGAATTATTTCTATTAAATATGAACTCTCAACATGAGACATCCTGGAACTTCTCTTAAAACTGCTCTACCAGTGTTCAGTCCTGGCACAATTCAAACATTAGTTGTAGGCTAGCAGAAGCATTCTAGCTTCCAAATGAAATATTTTGCCAGGAGGCTAAATAATCCAATTTGATATGAATGGTATGTAGAGCTGGAGCTGCCTCCTACTTTTTTTCCCCCTCACATGACTTCTTATTTTGGCAGGTTTCCTATACTTTGGCTTGTTACATTTTCCTATCTGATGTCCTGCCATGTTCTTCCCTTCCTGGCATGCAAATCATTGCTGACCAAATGTCTCAAATATACTGTAATGATAGTAAAGACAGAGACATGATTATAGCATATAAAGCAGCCTTACAAAATTGTTGTAGATATTTACCAATACAGGCACAAAATTGACTTGCCCACCTTTCCCCAGGATGTTTAGCAATAATTTAAAGGTGGATTCTAATATTACAGTCTTCTATCTGGAAAAAAAAAATATTTTTGTGAGGGGAAAACTGGTATAACAATTTAATCTGAGAAAATAAGAGCAGATGACATATTAATAATAAATTTTGTTTCTAATGTTTCATTCTCCTGAAGGTCTGAAAGTGCTTTCTGGATATTACGCTTCAGAATGCCTTTCTGAGGTAATATATTGCCACCCCGACTTTATAGATGGAGAAAATTAGGCCTTAAGAATTTGCTTAAGGCCATACCATGGGTTCCTGAATACAGCTCTAAAAGACTTTAAACACCCTTCTCTAAACACTAAACTGCATTACTTCTCCCATGAGAAATGCAATGGTGGAGGGAGAAAAAATTTTGGGTGGGGGAGATGAGCATGCCTGCATGTGCCCCCGCAGCAGGTAAGTCTGCAGGGGAAGGGGCAGGGGGAAGGGAAAGAGCCGTGGGTTGTAGGGAGTGGGGCTGAGGCTAGGACAGGCCCTGCACAGCCAGGGTAGGGTGGTACATGGGATGGAGCTGCAGCTCATCCAGGTGGTGCAGGGAGGGGTTGGCAGCTCCCACCACTGTACGTGCCACAGGAGGCATGAGGGGTGTGTTCCCCTGGATCTGCATGGACCAGGGCAGGTTGCCACTGTGGGCTGGAACCAGTGCCAGGCTCTTCCCAGAGAGGGGCTGGGCTATGCTGTGCTTGGGGCGGGTGGCGGTGGTGCTGGGAGCTGGGCTGGGAGGAGTAAATTAATTAACTGTACTGTAGAATAGTACTGCCCAACGTAAGTACTATTCGATGGCAGAGTTATTTACTCTGCTGCAATGCATGTGCAGATGGTGACAAAAGCTGGCTGGGGCATGAGGGTGCTATAGTGTGTAGCTGCCTGCCAGGTAGCCCGGCACCATAGCGCACACATGCCCCAACCAGCCCCTCCACAGCACACTGAGCTGGGCAGGAACAGCCCCAGGCTGGCAGACTGGCCCCCAGGAACCCCATGCCAGGCAGACCTTCACCTCCCTACCTCAAAGTTCTGTGGGCCCAGGAGCATGTGTAAACACTGCTCCTGAGAGCAATAAACTCTGGTATTATATGTGCCAGAGTTTATTGCTTTGTATTAATAGCATGTGTAAATACACCTTGTGTGAGCTACTCAGATCACACTGCAAGAGGGAGATTAGTCATCTGATCCAGGCCTTGCCTTGCAATCTCAATCTTAACTCAGTGCTTGGCTACAGTTGAGAACTGAATACAAATGAACTAACTGAAGTTGAATATAGACAAGAGAGAAGTGATGGTGGTTAGCAGGCTTCATGTCTTGAGGACAACTAGTGGCCCTCATTGATGGAGTTCAGCTTCCCCTTGTCACTCCGGTTCTCAACTTTGTGTGCTCATGGATCCTTTGCTCCTCCAGGATCTTGTGGAGGTAGTTGCAGATGGTTGTCTTTCACTAACTTTATCTGGTCAGGAGGCTATGCCCCTTTCTTTCAAATTTGGATCTGGCCACCATCATTTATCTTGGTAACCTTGGGCACCTATACACATGCATGGAAACTGTTCTGATGCATTGTAATTACAGTGCATTGGGCCAGACTCAGTTAATCGAGTCTGCTGGAGCATGGTAATTTCTGTGCTCCAGCAGACTCCAGCATCATGTGTAAAAGGCATCCCCACACTGAAAAATGGCAATGGGGGTGCTTTAACTAAAGCTTGTTCTACAAGCTTTAGTTAAAGTGCCCCTGACATAAGTTTTCAGTGCAGGAATGGTCTGGGCACTTTAATTAGAGCTGATCAGAATGCTGCTCTAATTAAAGCACCCCTCCCCCACCCAGTCCTGGAGCACATCTATAAATGCTCCTTGAGGCTAAACTACTGCAATAAACTCTGTATTGGAATGCCTTTAATCACTGTCTGGAAGGTGGAGCTGTTGCAGAACATTGTGGCCTGTTTTCTGATAGGGGTGGGTTACTAAAGGGTATATTACTTTGCTGTTCCATATTCTGCACTGATTTTCAGTACCTTTCCTAGAAGAATTCAAGCCCTATAATGCCTGGGCTCTACATACTGAAGGACCACCTTCTCTGTTATGTTCCACCTATATCCCTAAGATCAGCTGAAAGCAACATTTTTCAAGTAATGTCTGTGCACCGATTGGCACTCTCAGTAGTAGTTCCTCTCCTCTGCCCCAAAACAAAGTGAACCTGGATATCCTTCAGAAGCACTGCAAGACCCTTTCATATGGACAGGCTCTTGGCAATCAACATTAAATTGCATATTGTTTGGAGATTTCTTGGTATATACTGATGTATCTTATTTAATATTTTATCTACTTTTACAAGTGATTTTGTCTTTTCCTATAAGCTGCCCTGAGTCTTTTTCTTGGGGAATGGTAGCATATAACGCTAATAAATTTGGAGAGAGAGCTCACCATGCCTGCTACAAGTATGTTCTCATGCAAATGGGTGTCTGGCAAACTTGGGTTCTGGTGCTATTGGGAAAGGGAAGAGATGACACAAATAATCCAGAAATCCCTAACCTGAAACATCTTTGACTTTTTTTCACATTAGTAAACTGTAGCTCATATATTTGCCTGAAGCAAAAAGCTCTGAGTGGTTTCTGAAAACTGGAGGGGCAGGAGGCGGAAAACAAAGAAAACATAGTGATAGAATATATTGCTTAATTGTAGGTCAAATATATTGTAAATGGGATGTTGTGAATCACATAAAGCTTCTCCATTTTATAATAATGGACCATCACAGAATTTTTTTTCTTAATTGAAGCAATCCATCTATTCATTTTGGGTCATTTAAGTTGAGAAATAATAATGGGGGGGGGTCAGAATTATTTATTTATTTTCTTTTAAAAATATATTTTTTCAGTATTTCAGCTCAGCTAAGAGTTGACATTGCATTCATGAATTCAGTCCAATGTGTATATAACAGGGGGTTGACCATCTGTTTAATTCTTTACACATATGTCTGCATGGATATTAGATGTTCAAAACTACTTAATGTAGCATAATCTGTTAAATAATGATGTTGCATATGTGCTCGCAGCACCATGTAAATTAGTTTATTATTGAGTCACTTATATTTATGTGCTTTAAAAACTTGATTGTTTTCTTCCAATCAAATCCAGTCATAATGTGTTCCCCCTCAAGGTTTCTGAATTTCCTTATATTAGGTATCACTCCATTATTGCTGTCAACACAATTTGCTGTCATGTAGCAGGTACCTACTTTTCAAAATGCAAAATTATCTGTCTTGGCTAAAAGCCTCCTCCTCTGTATCAATAAGTTTTAAAATATTTTCTGATAACCATTTATACTTCTATAATATGTGTGAATTTCTGGTCCAAATAAGCATTCTCTTATAAATTCTTATGTTATCACATAAAGGTTCTATTACTTCCTTGGAAGATGAATATTTCGCTACTTTGGTCTGGAGGAGTGCACTGAGTTGAGAAAGAGTGAGCAAAAAGATTAGCTAGATATTTTTTGCAGCCTAAGTCCCTACCTCACACTTATTCACTGTCACCTTTGTGGGGCTCCAGCCTGTAAATTAACACTGCTAACATTGACATTTATGTTTCTATTTTCTAGCTTTCCACAGCTCTCTCTCTCCTGTCCCTTCAGCATATGAAATTCCTGCCTTTCTATTCTCCTAAACCAGATCAAACAATGTCAGGGAAATCACTGAGTGTGGAGTTGCTAGCAGTGTAGATCCTGCACAAACCACATGGCAAGTGACCATAGTTGGCAGAGGATCAAGGAACCAATACAATCTTGCAAAGCTTCCAGCTCTTTGGTCAGACTATATGTCCCATAAGTTTTCCAAAATCATGTGACTGCCATGACACATCACACAGCTCATTCATGAAAAAGGCCATCATTGCCTTATGGAGGATGTAGTCTTTCAGGGATTGTAGGTCAACAGGAGAGAATGAGGACCAGAACAACTTCTTCTTTAAGGCAACACACTACAAGGAAATGCAGTTTAACATTTTATCTTGTAGTAGGAAGCAAAACATAGTAGCTCTCTCTCTCTCTCTCTCTCACACACACACACACACACACACACGTACTGTACTGTACTGTACTGTACTACAGAGATTTAGTCATTTGCACAAAGAAATTTAAAGGTATCAACTTGATACTTTCAACATGATACTTTGTTCTCTGGCTCCGCTGAATGTATTAAATAAGTATGTGTCTATTAACTACGGGTACATATAGGTGTTATATTTAGAATAACCTAACCAGCAGTAGGTCAATCTAAATGCCTGATTAACTGGGCACCCCGCCTCCCCATGGACCCACTAACCCCCCTACCCAACAGATCTTCCTCTCCCCCACCTCAAGTTATTTATACTGGGCTTCCTGTGTGGCTCCCAGGAACACTGAATGACTGTATGTGCTACTGCCAGTGGCAATGAACTCCTGCACACAACTGCTCTCTGTCTATAGACCGGGTGCAGTGAACACTTGTTTGTACCCTAACTGGTTGCATCTACATGAGCCACCCATTGTGCAGTTGTTACTGTGCAGTCATTTAGTACTGGCATAAGAAAGTCCTAAATGACTTTCTTATGTAACCAGTGAAACTATACAGTAGCATTTCAGCATGGTTGCTTAATGACACTGACTGTGCAGTGGCTCGTTACTACTGTGCAGTAGTGTCACATCATGGTTCATGCCCAGTGATGCTACTGAGTAGTAGTAATGAATAACTGGGCAGTAAGCATCTTGTGTAGACATGGCCACTTTTAATTACATAAAAACAAACACACAAGGCATATATAACTATGCTACTTCCCTCCCAGAATTCTGTACAAGAAGATAAAGAGGCCCACAAAAGCATTCCCAAAATATTTCAAGGAATATTGCCTGTTTCCTGTACACTATGGTAATGTATCTAGGTCTTGCTAAAGATAAATAAGTACAGGTGGCAACCCCTTGCTAATACAGATAGCTTTGCCGTAATATGTAGATTGACTTTCCCTTAGAGTGATTTTTCTAAAACCATACAGGTGTGTTTGGAACATATGGATTTGTTAGAAATAATTCTGGATGTTGGAATCCAAACAAGTTTAGTCAACCTGTTTCAAAAGGTCCTGTTTTGTGGGTTAATATGACTGCATTACAAATATCAAGATTAAACTCTTACAAAAGAAAGACTTAGTTGATAATTAAATATGTTCCCTGAGTTTGGGAATAATATCAGTGCAAAAGTTATTTCAAAGCTAAGATGTTTTCTTATTTGCATGTCCCTTAAGCACATCTACCCCAGACGCTAAATGAGCAACAGACTAATTCTAGTGCGCATTAGTTCATTATGACAAAAGCCATGCTAGTGTGCTAATGTGCAGTAGAATTAGTCTACTGTGCATTAATGTCACTTAAAAAGGCATACACCAGTGCTACTGCACAGTAGCACCAGTTACTGCACATTTAATTTGTACCTGTTATTACAGGTACTAAACTTAATATGCAGTACCCACAGTGCATTAATGCATGTGTAGATGTGCCCCATGTAATCCAACATGTCACCTAGATACAGAGGCTAAAATATTCTTACCAGTGTAGAAGAAGCACTCATATCTTCTTCCCACTTTTTAGCATATTCAACCTTGCTTGTCTGTAGCTTGCAGAGGAGAAATTAAGTTGATTGCTCAGATAGTCCAGGCTGTAATAAATTTACTGCCAACAGTCATCATTGCAAAATGTTAAAATATTGAGGAAAGAATTACAACATAAGCACAGCAAGGTTTGGGAATCATAGCTCTGTGAAATGTTCTTGCCCCTATTACAAATGTGGAGTTCACATGAACTTTCCTATTCCCTGCTTCTGGTACTACAGCTGCAGTTGTCAGGAGGATAAACTAAATGATGGCAAAATAATAGTACTCATTTATTTTTAAGGGGAAAGTAAAGTAAAATAATTTTATTAAGAGATCGTAGTTCAGTGATGCAGGTACTATGAGTGCCAGCTCTTTAAGTTTCTAGTGCCAATTTGTGGGAGGTAGTTTTTCAGTAGCAGCATCTGGCTTTTTGGCAACCTCCTCAGGTTGTTTTGTTGGCATTTGTCAGTTGCTTCAAAGCTGGTCACTTGCCTATGCCATTTATGTGGGAAGTAATCTGCCACATTTTCTTTCACCTCCTTTCTCAATTCTAATTGCCATTGATCAGATTCTTATACTTATTCCTGCTTATTAGCAAATTGTAGTCTCTTTGTGTGCCTGTACAGTAGCCTGGAAGCTGTTCCAGCATGCTATAATTACAACGGGTTGGAGCAGGCTCGATTAATCAAGCATGGTATTTAGAGTACTCCAGCCAGTCTCTACATCTCTTGTGTCAACATCCCCATGCTTCAAAATGGTAGTCGGGGCACTTTATCTAAAGCTTATTCAATGAGCTTTAGATAAAGCACCCCTGCCACCATTTTGAAACCAGGGACGCTGATACAGGAGATGTTCTGGGCACTTTAATTAAATTCAAATTAAATTCTAATTAAAATCTTCCCCACCCCCCCCCAATCCTGGAGCACATGTAAAAATCCCCGTTGGCTTTAATTAATTACTCATATGCCTCATAAACTAGAAAAGGTATGCTTGTATAGCTCCATATATATTTTAGGAAAACCGCTTCATAGAGAGCCAGGTTACAGTGTCAAAAGAGTTCTTTCATAGATATCTGTTCCCCATATAAAATATGAATAATGAATAAACCAGCAATAAGACTTTTTGCTAGTGTATCTGCATCTAACTGAGAGATTTTGCTATCATGTCCATTCATTTGGGCTATCATTTTTTGTTTCAAATTCCAAATCAACATGCCTAGGCTAGAAAAATGTGTAAACACAAAAAATAATGCAGGCCTCAATTCAATAAAAGAATGAGAATCTAGTTGTAAAGGAGTGACAAATTTGTATCAAAATAGGGACAAAATATTGCGCACTGCAGGGATAATCTCCATTGAATATTTCTGTTTACAACCACAATATATGAAGTGTAAGAACACAAAAGTGTTAGTGCTTCTTGTATGCACATCTCCAGTCACAGAAAAAACTGTCCCTTATTCATTTCACTCAATCTATGGAGTTTTCTGTTGATTATATTTTTTCTGCATGTATTGCTATTACATCTTAGCTTTTCTATATAAAATATTAATAAAACTATTTAAAAAAGAAATGCACATTTTTCAACTTTACAGTGCTCACATTTGTTTAACAAATCTATAGAGAAATGCAAGATAAATTATTTGTTGAGAATTACATAACATTATTTGCAAAAACCATTTCCTGAAAAGTACTTTTTCATAGTATTGTACCTAGTAAATGTGTGCTGTCATATTTAGCTCTTGGCATTACGTGAGAACGACTAAAAAGAGAGGCAAACACAACAATTGGAATGTATGATAAAAATATGTATTTTATGCCATTATAATCTTACCTAAACAATGCCAATGGTTTCACTACCTCTTCCTACAAACTTTCCTCCAGAAAATAAATCTGGAAGGCTAGAGCATACTGAACCTGACAGTGTGATTAGTAGGGTGTTAAAAGTTGGCTTATTGTACTTTAAATACTAACAGGCACACAAACTATGCTATGTCATCATAAATAGGACGTGGCAGTGTCCTACTTAAGATGGCAAAAATCATCATATACTTTAATAGTAAATGGATTTTTTTTCAACGCCAGCTTTTCTTTGTTACATCTACCTCTTTTGTGAGAAGTACAGTGTTCAGAAAGCAAGAAAGTTCCCCTCCCTCTCTCACAAATTATAATTGTATCTACCATTCTCCATTTTGTAGTGCTGTAGGGCTCTTTCTTCAAGGAACTAATTTATGCAAATGCATATTGAAAATACTCAATTTCTTTTCTGGGGTGACTGACAGGCTGTGGAAATTTTATTTTATGAAATATATTATATCAGAGAGTAAAATGCTATACTGTGAAAGGTAAAACTGATAATCTAGTAGTAATGTCATTTATATATGTGTATGTGTGTTTATTTAGAGGCATAACAACTACAACTACATGGGCATGGTTGAAAAGAAAAGCAGGGGCAGGATTCTTTCCTTACTTATCCTGCTTTTATGCGGCAGTGGCTCTTGTGCAAATAAATAGGACACAGATGATATAGAAACTTTCTCTTTGAAGTTTCCCATCAGATTCTGTAGGAGTTTTGTCTGAATGAAGAGTGAAGCCAGTGGACCAATAGAAGAGTTTCAGGTGACTGAAAAAATAATCACCAAATTTGACAAATAGTTTCAGCTGTAAAAATGGGAAGAGGAAAACATGCAAAATGTGTCATCTTGATACTTTTTAAATGTTTTTTTTCTATTTCAAAACATATTTTATTTCCAAATTTGCCTATATTTAGTTATAATGAGGTCACATCCTGTCCTAAAAACAAAATGAAATCTTCCAGTCAACCTGAAGTAAAATAGATTTTGATTTTTCAATTTATCCATTGAATCAAAATGTCAACTGTTTACACAGTAAGTAATATCTTTGAATCTCATATAGCATTGAAATGTTGATATAATTCTAATTAATAGCCTTGTGAGATATGCCGACAAAACATTCTATTAAGTGAAACAATGTTAAACAACTTTGTAACAACAGTTCTCAAAACCTTTTGTACCTTTTCAGTGTAGACAAATACTTCGAAGTAAAGAACTTCAGTTCAGCTACCTATTGACAATCACAGCTTTCATAGATAAAAAGTTGCACTCTAATTAATAATAAATAAAAAACAAAAAAGATAAATTCATTGTGAATGTATACATTTATATTTGAATTTTAATTTAAAATAGATTCTTATTTTAAATTCAAGACAGAGAAATCTTCATTTCTTTTCATTTTTTTCCAAATAGAAATAAAAGACAAGCTCATACCTTTATAATATTAAAAATAGGGCTTAGAAACTGCATTTCTTTAATGAATAAAAATGTAGATATTTTGATAATAATTGTGATTTCATAGGTTAAATAATTTTAATAACAATTAAAATGACAAACAATTATAAATATTTTTCTTTGACCACCATGGCTAGAACATCACCCAAATAATAACAAATACCACTTACTTGAATATAAGATGACCCTGAATATAAGACGATCCCCCTCAATAATAAGATTCTGTATAGGGAAAATTTATAAATTTGTTATCATTTCCCAAGTGTTGTACCTATTTATTGGAGGTTTCCCTTTAATTTTTCCCCCTCCCCAACTACAGTAGGGAAAATAAATGTGTTGGGGGTGGTTGCTGCAGGGAGCCAGAGGGATAACATTGTCAGCTGGAGCTGCTGCTCCCAGAACAGCTAGAGGTTCAGGGTAGGAACTATGGGGATGGAGGAAGTTCTGAGGGGCCCAGTGGAGTCCCAAGCCCTGAGAAAAAGGCTCTGGGCCCAAGAAAGAGAGAGGCCAGCTGAGGAAGGGGCTTGTAGTTGTGGGCCTACATAGGGGCTAGGCAAGCCCCTGATTAGAACTGGCAGGGGTGAAGCCAGAAACTCAGGTGAGCCCAGCTGAGTGAAGGGCTGCCTCAAAAAATCTCTGGGGCTCTAGGCAAGCCTGGTATGAGGTATAGAATTTATGGTGGGGCGTAGAGGGGACCCCTAGTAAGAAAAAAAGTCAGCCACTTGTAAGATTGGCCCAGGGATCTTGACTGGCCCAAGCTGAGCCCAGGGCCCAGGGTGGCCAAAGGACTAGTATGCCCACCATGAAAGCCCCTGCACCCTGACTGGCCAGAGGGTGGGACCAGGGTCAAGTGAGTGAGGGTCTCTCAAGGGGAAGACCACCAGGGGGATCAGTTGCCAGGCAGGCTGAAATGACGGAGGCTGAAGGCATGCCACCTGATGGGAGGAGCCAATAAAGGGGCCTGAGAGAGAAGGGCCCAGTGATTGAGAGTAGGCCATGAGTTGGAGGCTGCAATAGAGTGCCCAGGGAAGAGTAAGCCAGGGACACCACCTAGGAACCCAGTGAGGGAATAAGACCAGGGCAGGTAGGCCTCTATTGGTCCTGGGAATGACATAAAACTACACCCTGCTGTACGATGGCTTAAGAATGGTATTTAAAGGTTTAGTTTTTTTGGGAATTGGCTTATTGATAGATAACACACAAACACACTTTGCAAGCTTTTTTTCCCCCAAATACCCTAAATATTACCTCTTTACTGCATGATAACTTGAAGCAGATATCAACTTTTGGCTTTACCTATCACATGCAAAGGCTGTACTGTCTTAACCATCCCACTATAGATGAAGTAGTGCACAAGCCCCCGCTTTGGACATACATGCGTAATAAACAAACTAAAAGCAAAATATAACGCTGCTGAAGTAGTGTAACTTTGCACCTCACTTTCAACAATGGAAATACAAATAAAGAAAAAGTGGTATGTTTCTCACTTCTCTTCAACCTTTCAAACATAGACTGTTTCTTCATATTAACACTTGAAGGAAGGGAGGCAGCCTGCCAGATGATCTTGATGTTATTGGAAGGGAGGAATTAAGTGCTTGCTATGTGCTCTTCCTAGTAAGAAAAGGTCACAGTTGAATCCTCTTTCTCATACACAGAAAATGCTGAGGATATATCAAGAAGTCCTGTGGAGTAATTTCACATAGGAACTCTGCAGCCACCTTGTGACATAGTGGGTACATCTACACATAGATTCATAGATTGTAGAGTCAGAAGGGACCACAATGGATCATCGTGTCTGACCCCCTGCCCCTGGCAGGAAAGAAGACCGAGGTCAGATGACCCCAGCCAGGTGACTATCTAGCCTCCTCTTGAAGACCTCCAAGCTAGGTGATAGCACCACCTCTCTTGGAAGCCCATTCCAGATCCTGGCCACCCTTACTGTGAAAAATTTCTTCCTAATATCTAACCTAAATCCACTCTCAACTAGTTTACACCCGTCATTCCTAGTCACTCCCTGGGGTTCCTTAGTAAACAGCACTTCCCCTATTCCCTGTTGACCTCCCCTAATAAATTTATAGGCGGCCACAAGATCTCGCCTCAGCCGTCTCTTGTGAAGGCTGAAGAGATTCAGCTCTCTCAGCCTTCCCCCATAGGGTCTATCATGAAGGCCACTAATCATGCGGGTGGCCCTCCTCTGGACCCTCTCGAGATTCCCTGCATCCCTCTTGAAGTGTGGCGCCGAAAACTGGACACAGTACTCCAACTGCGGCCTGACCAGTGTCGCATAGAGGAGGAGCATCATCTCCTTTGTTCTATTAGTCATGCACCTGCTAATTCATGACAAGGTGCGAATGGCCTTGTTGATGGCCTCATTACACTGCCAGCTCATGTTCATCTTGGAGTCAATTATGACTCCAAGATCCCTCTCTGCCTCTGAGCTGCTAAGAAGGACACTCCCCAACCTATAAGTGTGTTGGGGGTTCCTCCTTCCCAGGTGGAGTACCTTACATTTATCTTTATTACATTGCATCCTATTTCTCTCTGCCCATTGATCCAACCTGTCCAGGTCAGCCTGAATCTGCTCCCTGACCTCTGGTGTGCTAACTTTGCCCCATAACTTGGTATCATCAGCGAACTTGGAGAGGATGCTCTCCATGCCCTCATCCAAATCGCTGATGAAGATATTGAATAATATCAGTCCAAGGACTGAACCCAGCACTCCCACCTGCCCCTCTGCCCATTGGCTAAGCAGTGAGTCCAGCCAGTAGAGGATGCACCAGCGATCTCAGGGTGTGCACATACACCCCCATGGACTCCCTATGCATAGCCACTGATCATGAGAGTGCTGAATGTGTGGAGCCATGTGACTAGGTGGCAGGCAGGGTCCATGCTTACAGTTGCAGTGAACATCCACCATCAGCAGAGTTAATTAATTTACTGCACCCTAATACCCATGCACGTGTAGACAGTGATAATTTCCCACAGAGCTAATTAGGCTACTCCACAGTAAAGTGCATGGGTAGATGCAGTGTATGTGTGTGTGTGTGAGTGAGAATTCTTCATTCTGTTATCCTACCTTACTTGCCCAGCTTACCCTACTTGCCCAACTACTTAGGCTAGACAATAAGCTCTACATTTGTTCCTATGTCAGAATTGCAGGCATGCACCCTTAGTTCAATATGAAATGACCAATATAATAATTAATAATCTATCACTGCTGATTGGAAAATAGCCCCTCTATATATATCATAGGAAAAGACAGTGTAGTCAGAAGCTCAGATATTAAAACATTTAGTGCCATTAATATATACAATTCAAGGGGAAAACAGTTCTCCCAGTGTACATAAAACACACTACATTTTGAGATATGAGTAAGATTCAGTTAGGGCTATGTTAGAAAGCTCCTTCACAACAAATGGTTGAACTTCCCATAGCATTAAATGATTTACACAAGGTAGAATGCATCACTATTGGTACAGCTTTGTCAGCATTTCTGTTATAAACCTCTAATTTAAAGGTTTTATAACTTGGCCATAAACATGCTTTCTGAGCTGCAACTTAACACAGTACAGGACCATGAAAAAAACCCAGCTACTTTTTCTTCATTTGGATAGCTCATATTAAAAGCAAAGGGGTTAAGTTATGCTATTTCAGTACTATTAGATTACAGTTTGAGGTACCCTTACTCAAGAGTACTTTAATAGTTTAGTGGGGATCTGTTTGGGAGATAAACTAGTTCCACAAATATACCAAATTCACATACTGGGCATATCTACACATGACTATTTAGGTGACACAATAAACTCTGGCACAGTTCATGATGGAGGTTATTGGTCCTGTGTGCAGCATTTATCCATGCTCTTGGGATGCAGCATGTTGAGCTGAGGCAGTGTAGCCCCAGCAGGTAGGAGCCCAGGGGTTCCCTCCACTGCTGCTGCTCCTGCCCACTTCAGTGGGCTGTGGATGGGCTACCTGGAAAGTAACCCCATACTGTAGCACCTTCGTGCCCCAGCTAGCCCTGGTCACTGTCTACATGTGCATTGCCGAGGAATAAATATCTCCGCTATAGAACAGTACTTGTATTGTTGGGTAGTACTATCCCATGGTGGAGTTAATTCATTTACTCCAGTCTAATAACACCACATGTATCTGGTGACACTTTACTGCAGAACTAATTAGGCAACTCCGCATTAAGCATCTCATGTAGATGCACCCACTATGTATAACTAGTTTGAACAAACATGTATTCCAGAAGAGTAGAACAGGCAAGTTGCCTCTTGAAAAGACAAAAGGAAAAAGCAGGTCAAGTAGACAACACCAGTGATCTCAAGGAACAGTGGGTGCATCTACACAAGATGCTTAAAGTACAGTAACCTAATAACACTGTACAGTAGTGTGCCAGGCAGAAACCATACTAATACACTACTGCACAGTAGTATTATGCTACTGCACAGTAACTGTCACTAAAAAATTGCACTTGCACTACTGCACAGTAACTGTAGTTACTGTGCATTTAGTTATACTTCATTAAGCAAATACTAAACTAAATGTGCAGTAACTACTGAGCATTAATGAACATGTAGTTGTGCCCAGTGAGTCTTAACTGAGAGCCTTGAAGACTGGAAATTCAGTGTACAGATGGTCTTCCAGAGGTCTACTGAAGACTCAACAATACTCGCTAGCCTAGCAATTACCTTATATGGGAATGTAAAATTAATTCCTGACCCCAGAAATCTTTGAAGGATGGATGTTCCATCTAGTGGCATAAAAGAGGAGAAAGGGAGACTATGCCAGAAGCTAGAAGGACCCAATGGCCAGCATTAAAAAAAAAAGTCTTAGAACTAGACCGAAGCAACAGGCAGACTACTGATAAATGCCCTTCAAGATCTCCCAGGTAAGAAATGTGTATGGGTAACTTAGTAGACAGTGAGAAGATATGGAAAATGAAGGGAACTCAGCATATTCAAAGCTTTAAAAGTTGAGTAGAGAATGAAGTTTGACACTTGAAGTCAGTTTTCCCAGACTTAATTCATATAAATCTTATTGATCAATGTTGAAGTGACAAAGATAACAAGTTTTAAAACATATTAAAAGTAGTCCCTTCACTTGCCTACAAGATCTATGTTTATGAGCCTACTGAAATTAATATGCCTAGAAGAAAGCTATTTTCTTTTTATGTTAAGAAAATAGAGATGGGATTTGAAGACTTAAACAGTTTCAATTATTTTAAAATCCAGAACTATTTTTAACTGATGGATCTTTTGGAGGGGTGATAAGATGCACTTTTCTCAGAGCATAGGAAATTAGGAAAATAACTTACATTAATATTAATGCTGCTAAGTTTCTGCACATCACGCAGAAAATTTACTCGTAGAATTCATTAAAAATATTGAGGACATTCCTTACTCATTCAAAATAAAATTGAGTTTAGATATGTTTTAAGTTTAAAAGACCTACACCCCTGCATAATATAGGTACTACACTTTTACTAAGTTTATGAAATTATGTTTTGGATGCACTTTGCTTTTCATGCATAAGTAAAGTAAATGTAACTGTTCAACTAGTGGAAAAAATACTGTTGATAGATACCATTTGTAGCTAGTAGGTTCCTGATTTAACTCTGTACAAAGGAAGACATTTCTGTCTAGTCGTAAGAGCAGCAGAGAAGGATTTTTGTTTTTTGGGGATGGTTCTTTTCTGGGAAGAGCCCTGACAGGAAAAGACTGATCGATGAACCTCAAACCAACCATGTTCAGAGCTGTACTGAGTAAAGGAGGAGTAGCAGGTATGCCTATTGCTGCTGCATCTCTCTGTCTTTCCTCACATCTTCCTGGTATTTCTGTTAAGCTTTTCTGCAGAAACAGAATATAAAGAATGGTTCAAGCTCAAAATATCTCAGTGTCCCTAACAGTTCCCCTGCAGTGCATAGGAAAGGACATATTTTGAATGAATTTACCAGTACCTATATCACTGTTAGACATTATATTTTATGTCACAAGAAATTATTGTAAGGGGTTTTGCTTTGGTTCATTTGCTCTGAATTTTAAATGACCTATGTCCTATGTCCCTTACCGTCAAAAAGGAGAAAGCCTTCATCAGAAAATGTCATTTTGTAATGGCCTTTCCCCCCATCTCTGCAGAATATAAATTCAAGAGATGTGCTCTTCTAAACATCTGCTGTGTGACCATGAAAGGTTGGCCAGTGTGCATATGAATTCTGTAGCTGCCAAATGTACTGTGTGTGTAGGCGTGGTTGCTGGCTCTAAAGCTGGAATGGTTCAGAGAGGACAAAAGGACAGCAAAAAGCCAGAGGGCGGAAGGCATACTAAATCATCATGGAATTATGTCCATGTGTGCTTTCACTTTCAAACTACAGTATATACTTCGGGTTTCAAAGCAGAATTAGCCATAAGAAATTTGTTAGGAAGTAGACATTGGCAGATAAACAAATGAAAGTTATTTCAATATATTGATACTGAAGTACTTTGGTATCTGCAATGAAACAAAAGTATGTGCAGGTTATTTGCAGATTATTGGTTTGTCATGTACTACAAGTGTCATTACGCAGTTTTTCCTTTTTATGGACGTGCCTGGATCTGGCTCATCCCTGACTCTTAATGACAGTCATTCTCAAATTCATAGCTCCTTGGATGCTTTGCTGGGTCCCTGGGTATAAGACTACAGTTCAGAATTAGTCTTACTGGAGAAGGGGTGCTAATTATTAGAGAGCTCATTAGAAAGTCATAGGAAATATATTTTAGTTTTGAAAACAGTAGTGTCCAAAAGCTAGGAAAAGATATAGGAAGAAAATCTGGCCCTAGAGGAGGACCTGAAGATGAGTCATTTGAATGGAAACTGAGAAAGGGCTATGGAGAAATGTAACAGGGATTTGAATGGCATGCGCTGAAAATAACCCTGTGAACAAAAGAAAAGGACTTCAGGCTGCAAAGGACAGCTTATTTCCTCTTCCTCTATCTGGACTTTTATTTACTTTGGAAAAAGACTGATTTTGGTCAGAGAGCCAGAGTCTGAAATCATCTGTGACCTGAGTGTAAGGGGGCACTATGGCCAAGTCCAGATGGCCAGGGAAGTGTGGTGTGTGGTGCCACAAACCTCTTTCTGGCACCACAAACCACAAGCATGGGACATTGAAACATGCCTCACACTGAACATTTGTAGCACAGGGGAAAAAATTGCAACTGGGATTGACCAGCAGCTGCCTTTGTCCCTGGGTGAGCCCTCTGCCTGCTGGATTCACCACAGCATGTGCACCCAGTGGGGAATGGCCTGAGGATAGAGTGTTAGCTACCTGTCCCCAGACACCCCACCCCACCCCATGGCCACCCATTCCATGAGAGCACACAGATGCACCACATTGTAAATAGTTTGCACAGAGGAGAGGAAGTTTCATTGTTGGTGGTTGGAGTGGATGGTGGAGGGGTTCTGGTGTTGGGGAGTGGGTGGGGAAAGGGGTCTGTTTATTGTAAGGACAATAAAGTGTTCTTCTGAGAACTGTCCACAATGAATGTGGCGTCCCTGATGAGGAGGGGCAGGACCACCATGTCACCCAGCTGTAGGTCCAGCACCCTCAGCATGAAGTGCCCTCTCTGCACCAGAGCTTGCAGGGCAGAGTTTTGAAACACACAGGCATTGTGGCCACTGCCCACCCAGCCAGCATTCACAATGGTGAAGGCACCACAGTAGCCAATGACAGCCTCAAGTACAATGGAATGAAAGGCCCTCTGGCTGTAAAAGGGGAAGTTTCCATGGGGTAGGCAGGTGACAGGGATGTGGGTCCCATCCACAGAGCCCTGATACACTGGGGCAAATCCAGGACATAGAATCCCACCACCACCACCACCCCCAGAGGGTCATGCATGTAGGGCATGGTATGCCCCAGTATGTCCTGAAGGACACTGCACACCTCCAGGATGGACTCCCTGGTGGTGGCCTTGACCACACTGAAAAAGTGGCCCATATAGTGGAGGCTGGTGGACGTAGCCAGTTGAGCAGGGCAATGGCCAGCCAGGTGTCCATGGGAGGGGTGGCTACATGTTGGTGTCCTGACACTCCAGATGCAGGCAGAGCTGTTCTATAAGGTCCTGGAAGGTAGACTGGGTCATGTGGAATGCCTTCAGCCACTGCTCATTGTCCTTGGTGTGCTGGATGACTTGCATCCACCAGTCCTGGTTGGCCTAGTGGGCCCAAAGGCAGCAGGGATGGGGGTCCAGGAGAGTGAGATGGCCCCAGGGGCAGCATCCTGGAGTGCATTGTTGGCATCCCTGCCATGGTGTGGTCAGCAGGACAGGGTCCAGGTAGCAGCTGCATGGCAGCAGTGGCCCTGGGACACTGCAGTGGGGCTTGGCAGGTGGGTGCTGCTTGAGGGGCAGCCATCAGGGCCCAGGCAGTAGGACAGGCCAGCCAGAATCTGGCACAGCAGGTAAGCGGGGCCAGCATGATGGCCATCAGGAACCCAGGGCATTGGGCATCACTGCCAGGGGCAGGAGCTGGAGTAACTATGGCCTAGAGAGGCAGAAACTATAGATCAAGAGCTGCTGCATGCTGCCCCCATGCTGCACATGTTGCTCCTGGCCACAAATGCAGCTGGCTAGGGAACAGGGAACTGGAGTCTCCGGCTCCCCATAGTGGAGGCAGGGGCCCGTTGCAAGGCCCCAGGAAGTGGGACGTTTGCTACTGGGAGCAGCAAATCTGCTCCCATGTCCTTGCATGTGAAGATGCCTGCCTAGGACCATTTACCTGAGAGTAGTTTACTCACAGGTAAACTGGTCAAGCATCAAATGCACATGTAGACACATCCAGTAGGTATCTAAATTGCAATGTCCTTTAGGTGGATAATTTTAGTTTTTGCTCATGATCAGAAGCAATGCAGGCACCTAATTGTTTAGGCACCTAGCTCTAGCCTAAGGAGGGCTGTGATTTAGAATATGTGTTGGGTTGTGATATGTCCCTGGAAGGGACAGATCATTTAGGCATCCTCAGAGACCACCTGACTAAAACTGAAAACAGAAATGAGTACTATAGAATAGGCTCCATCTCTGCTCCTTGCTTATATGTTTCTTAATCAATTATTGCCTAATTTATAAAGCATAAATTGTCCTGAGAGAAAGAACTAAAACCCAGGGCTCTACCCACCCAGTAGAATTGCAGAATTAAGCTCCCTCTTGCTTGTTTTCTCTGTGATACTGTCTTTTGCATTTCTTTCTTCACAAGTATCTAGCTTCAACAGGAAATTCTGGAGGGTGCCTGGTGGTTAGGACAATCTCCTAGAAAGTGAACAATATGGGATGGAGTCCCTGGAGGCCTAGTATTGAGGTCACTAGCTTCTTTTTCTGTTGGACAAAATGTGGGTACCACCCCTACCAAACATATGTGCCTAATGGGTCTATGCTTTGAAGAACACAGAAGATCAAACATAGCCCCTTGTTAAGTATTCTCTATTGGCTATCTCTTTATGCCTCTAGGTACTCTGAATCACACTCCAGAAGCACCTACTATATTACTCAGTTTGAACACAACATATAACATGGGGAAAAAGGCCCTTGTCTTTGAATCAGGTATGGCAGTGGGGAATCAGGGGCAGGGGGGTGAAAGGAGGGCAGGCAGCTGCTGTGGCTCCAGCCCTGGCTGTGGGGTTGGGGCTGGAGCTGCAGTTGCTGCTTGCCCCCACACCTACTATGGCCTCCTGCATATCTCCCCTACAGACTCTGCTCTCCGTGCCTGCCTCCCTGCTCCCCTATCACTTACCCGTGCTCCAGCTTTGGCCCCACTCCAAGTGCCTACTTTAAGTACTGAAAAAGGCCAATACATGACTAAATTGAATCTGGACCTAATTAATTCTTTATTGTGTACATATGTAATAAAACACATACATACACATATCATTTTAGATTTTAATTAGGTCAGAACGCAAAGCCTGTGAAAAAGCTAGGAGCTTGAAACTGTTTTTAAAAATAATGAATATTCTTTATTAAACTCTGATAGATACCCTACATATTGCTTTTATCTAATTCTGCTTTCATAGTTCTAAAAATACCTAAGCTGTGTCACTTTGTGATTTACCTGTATACCCTAGATTCTCACAATGCAGAATGCATTATAGATTTCTGAACAGCATGTTAAGTCTTTGCACTTTGTATTCAAAGCTTAACAAAAAAACCCCAAAACTTTGTTTAACATTGTTTCTGGCACTTCATGTGTCTCATTCCCTGACATAATTGGAATCTACATTTTCAACAGTTTATCTCAAATGGAATAAAGCATATTTCTAGAAGGTGATTTGTTGTTTTTTGTCATGCATTTAAGACAGTAAATGAAAGTTTGAAATCTTACAACATCTTTCCTCCCTATTCCTCTTTAAATTGTGTAAGACTTCACTTTGATTTTGTTCCTTGTACGTGGAAACAATACGAGCATTTATACACATACTTTTTAGTTCTCGTATGCACCGGAGATCCACCGCTTTGGATCAGGCTCGGATAATCGAGTCTGCTCCTCATGGGAGCTAACGCACACTGTGCTTTACTGCTTGTAGTTGTATAAGCAGTGAAATGTGCGTCAGTGTGTAGAAAATGGCAGCAGCCCAAGGTGTTTTAATTCAAAAATGCACCACCATCCTTTTCTTCATGCTGACATACATTTTGCTGCTTATACAGCTGCAAGCACCGCAGTGCCGGGCACTTTTCAAAGCACCCAGCACTGCGGGGCTGGTATGTGTACAAATGTTCCATGACTCTATTTGTATAACTTCTGTATTTAGCAAGTCATGCTTTAAATTTCTTTGTACTATGAAATGCTATTTTTGAAATCCCAGTAAGATTTTTCCTTATTACTGAGTGTTTATTACCTTTTGGGGGGGGGTTCACAAGCAACTCCTCCCTCCCTCTCCTTGCCCACTCTCCCATTCATCCCATTATTGTACTACAGTTGAAAGTTTGTTGACAAACACATCTAGAAAAAGAGCTTATTTATCCATAGAACAGATAACAGCCTGTCAAGCAATAGCCATGTCCTCCAGTCCCATAATATATCCCAGTCTCAGGGACACTATAATTTATCAAGGTTACAGAGTCCCACAGGTATGCTCACCACACTTCTGCAACTAAAGGCACTATCCCAGGAGGTAAGGTCCTCCACCTACAAAGTGCTCTGTACTGAAAGATATTTTCAACTGTATGGACCCTGTGTGATTTGGCGGAAGCTCTCTGGGGCCATAGAGGAATTTGTGTATTCAGCTGACTTTGGGAGAATAGCCTAATACAATATTCAATGAGATAACACAAAATGGCTTGATCGGGAGTGGAAAAGGAGAATGAAAGTCATAAAACAGCCTGGTTTATGATTAAAAGGATAGTTTTGTCACCTTGGCACATCTATACATTCATTGGATCCAGCCCCTCTCCTCATTCCCTCTCCACCAAACAGAGCCCCAGTAGCCCCTCCCTTCCCAGCAAACAGAGTCCCTCCTCCACCCTCCCCACCCACCAATAAAACATCCTCATCCTTGTGAAACCTTTGTACAGTTTCTTTTGTGTGGTGTCCTGAGGTGGGGGGGCTGTGGAGAGGGCAGAACCCAAGGGGTTCTGTGTGTTCCCCAGGGGTAAGTGGACTACTGTGTGCTGCCCACAGGCAGTCTGCCTCTCCTGCCCCATTCCCAGCGCAGGACAGGACAGGCTCTTGGAAGCACCTGCTGCTGCAGCTCCATACCCCATTCCTCCCCACTCTCCTCCTGCAGGCCAGCTGCTCTCCTATGCTGCCATCCAGCCCACAGAAGCCAGGCTTAGGGGTGCAGGGCTCCTGGACAGCTTGGAGGAGGAGCTGACTGTGCCCCCTCCTCCCACAGGAGGCCTCTCCAGGGAGGTACTCCAGGGCCAGCCCCCACCCCCCACCATACTAGCGCTGCACCCCAAGTGTGCCCCTGCTGCATACGTCATGGGCAGTCCACAAGGAGCTGTTTGCTCAGAGCAAGGAGTGCCCAACCCACTATGCCCTGCTGTTGCTGATCACCATGGTGCCCTGGGCATGCCTGCATACCTGGCATGGGAAGCTGAGGTTTGACAGCATGGAGAGCAAGCCCAGGATGCCCTGCAACCTCTGTCACTACTTATAGGGATACCTGTGGCTGGGCTACATGTCTCTGCTCTCCACAGCTAAAGAGGACATCACCGCCAGCATTGATGCATTTCTTGACATGTAAGATGCCCATTCTTGCTTGGCTGTGGGGCACAGGCTATTTAGTAAAGTTCTGCACTATCTCCTACCTACCTGCATGCTGTGGGGGGGAATCCCAGGACAGAGGAGTGTGGGCAGGCCAGGCAGGGAGGAGGGGCAGGGGCAGGAGCCAGGGGCAGGTGTGGGGAGGGCACTCCCCGCAGTGTGAGCCTTACCATATGGCCAGAGCTGGCATGACTGGTGGCTCCACTCACTCTTGGCTGGCAGCAATGACATGTGGCTCCAGGCAGTATACTCAGATGGTGGGGCACAGTATGCAGGTGACCGGCTGAGGGCCCCCTGGGGAGGAGTTGGTGCTGCTGGCAGCTGGCAGTGTCATGGTTGGCTGTGCCTCATGGCTGGCCATGGTGCTGCAGAGCAGGCAAGTCAGGGGCTGGCCCTGGCTCCTCAAGCTGCTTGTAGAGATTGAAATTGTGGATTTGGTGGGATGGGCTGCTGGATGCCTGAGGGGCCCTCCTTCAGTGACATGTCACTAGGAGTCCCAGGCCAAGGTGGGGGCTTGGGCAGACTGCTCATGCTGCTGTAAACAGCACAGCTGTAGCCTGGGTCCCAGAGCACCAGGATCTTGGTCAGTTGCTGCACAAAGGGCATGGACTTGCAGGCATTACCAGGACAAGGATTGTGGTCAGTCACCACAAAGGACTTGACCTTTATGTGGCACTGCTGCACCGACTTCTTGTGCCCATGCTCCCACATCCGCCTTGACACCACCTGATAGACAAGAGAGTTGGAGTGCCTGTCCCACTCAAACTGGTGCTTCACCTCTGCCTTGCCCAAAAGCACCCTGAGGTCAGCAGTCTCTCCCTTCAACCATTTGGGGCCCTGAGTGTTGGGCACAGGCATCAGCATGGTTGTGGACATGGGCATGGGCAAGGAAGATGCTATCATGGGTCCCATGCCAGCTCTCTGGGCCTCCACGTGGCAGTCCCTGTGCTGCCAGGCCTGGCCAGCTCCCTACAGCACCGAGCACAGGGGCACACAATAGGACTTACAGATGCTGGAGGTGCACTGCAGGCAGGTAGAGTTGGTCCTGCTGGCTAGAAGCTGCCTGCAGGTGGCCTTGGGAGCTGACAATCCTGGAAGGAGGCTGCAGCAGCCTGCAGAACTTTGCAGGCCTGGATGGTGTGGTCCTGGCAGCCATGTAGCAGTGCTGTGCCAGTCAACTGCACTGGGGTGCAGGCAGTCTGGCACAGCTAAATGGTGGCCTGCTGAGGGGACACAGGGTCTAGAGTAGCTTTAGGCTCCCTTCTGGTGTGCCCCAGTGCTCAAAATGCCTGCAGGCTTTTAAAACCTGAGGCAGGGACTGCCATAGATGCAGCCCAGCCCTGGGGCAGGAGAGGCTCCCAGCCTCGAATCCTGGGGCTAGCCCCCCTACTGGCAGAGCTAACCTGGGAGCAAACTTGCTCCTGGGTCACATCTATAGGTGCATTACTGCACAGTAATTAGCCATGCATAAATTTGCTACCTTCATTTACATGTAGAAAATTTACTCATGATTAAGGATTTTTACTCTGCTGTAGGTGCGCTCATATGTAGACACAAGTGCTTACTGTGCAGTAAGCTATGCTAAACTAGGAACAAGCAGAAAAAATCACTCTTTAGCTCCATTACAGAGCTGTGTATGTGTGTGAAGCAGCAATGAATTGTCAGCATGAACAGCTTCTAAACACATTCTTCCTATGTGCTTATACGTTACATATATCTAATATTCATAACATCCATTACAAGTGGCCTGGAGTGCCTGTGTGGCCTCTCTTCTAGCAAAATGACAATGGGCCAGATTTTTAGCCAGTGTAAACTAGCTATTGATTGCAAAGCAGCTGCAGCAATTGGTATCAGCTAAGAATCTGGCTCATACAAACCAAAATCCAGGTGATGTGAATTTCACCCTTAATTTATACACCTGAGCTCCTGAAAATTTTGCTTTTACTTTTGCACTGAAGACTGCCTTCTTAGGCTTTTCCTTGAAACATGTTCAAGGATTGTCTTGTAGGTAAAAAAATAGTTATTGAAAGGAGTCATATCAGTGTTGTTATTATTAAAAAGGTTTGCCAAAATATATCAGCCATTAATGTAGCTTCTAAAGTAACAAGCTTTAAAGGCTATAATGTTATTATAACCATACAAAGATGGGAATGGGAACAGCTACCTTATGTTCAAATGCTTTTAGGAAATCTGAGAACCAAGGCTGCAGAAGTAAGTATCAAAATAATTTGTTTTTTTTTTTTTAAAGCTCAGAATAAACTGCACTTTGGAGATGTAAAACTGCTTTAGGGAAAAACATAAAGTACACCTGGTGACTGGCTAACTGGTAAATAGGTCTGAGTTCAGTTTGCTTAAACTGGATGAGTTCATGTTTGCTTTTCTTCTCAGTATATTGAGACATTTATTGAGAAAAGGTGTGCGAAAGAGAAACTTGAAAACTATGATTTATTGACATAGTAAACTTGCTTCCTCATTAAAGGAGTGATATCAAGATGGTTTTGTTGTTCTAATGGGAAAAGCATCCACTTACGTAACTATATATTTTCTGATCATGTAGCCTTTTAATTAGGTTAACATAATCTAGAAAATTATATTATATGGTACTAGTACGGTCCATGGGCATAAGATGTGAACTGGTTCTCATGTTTAGGGCTACAAGCTGGCCTGAATTTTCTAATTATTGATTAAAATTAACAGAAACAAATTTAAAATAAATGTACTAAATACTTGTATACAGCACTAAGCAGAGGTAAGGTAGAGTGGAGAAGTGATAATCTATATTAGCACACAATCCAAAAAGACATAAGAATACATGAGGCTAACAAGTGAGGGCTTATGTTGCTGAGCAAGCTAAAGATAAAGGCAGGCCTATGTGAGGGTTTTTTTCTGATGGCACAGTGTGAGGTATTCTGTCTAATCTTATGATATATGTAGCTCACTGGCTACCTACTTAGATCTCATATAACAAGGTTATTTCCTGTTTGTCTCAGTGGTGATCCAGAATCTTTCCTGCCACGTCTTGATGTTAAAGGCTTTATGCCAGAAGGGTACAAATTAAGCAACACTGGACAATGGAATATTAATTCCCTTGTAGTTTCAAACATTCTCATAAAAATGATCTGGTTGACTATAAAAGATAGAGACTTACAGCATGTGTTCTTTATGATCAGGATCTTTTATTAGGTATCTATCTCACTTTTCACATTATTTTCTCCAGTTTCTTAGGTATCGCTGGATCCTGAGATGAAGGACATGACCGAAGCCTGTTCTCCAAATTACTGAGTGATGACTTCTCCAGGGATGGTAAATATGATGTCCAATTTCTCTCTCTAAGCATCACAAACATAAAGTCATGTAAAATAAACAAAGATAAGCTTCAGTCCTTTGGGCTCTATGCACCTGATTTTTTTTTTCTCTCAAAGGTTACAAGTCCAAAAAAATAAAAAAGGCTTCATCAACTTTAAGCACACTAAATACCATCAGTCTGAGTAGGTAAAATTATGTTAAGTTTTATGGATCCAATTTCTTGCAACTTATTGTATGAAATGGTGAGGGCAGCAAAATAAACTCCCTTTGGCTATATTGGAACTACTTGGTGAAGTAATACAAGATGTTCAGAATGAATTATTCATTTATTTTATTTTGTTGTTGTTGATATTTTGAATGAACAGAGTTACTTGATGAAAGCTTTACTTATGATATAAAAAGTGCCTTCATTACAAATTAAAAAATCAGTACTGTACTGACTCAAATATAAGATGACCTCCTAATCCTCATTTTCTACAGGGAAAAGCTATAAATGTATTATATTTTTCCAGGTATGGAATCTAAATATTGGAGGGTTTCCTTGAATTTGTCCTCCTTCCATGGCTACAGCAAGGAAAATAAATCTAGGCTGGTCAGGTGTTGCCCTTGCCCTCTGCCATCTGCCTGCCAGTCCCCACCCACTTTTTCCATAGTGCCCTTACTGCCAGACCCTGCTATCCTTAAGCATATGGAAGAGAGGAGCAAATTTAAAAACACTGGACACATCTACGTGTGCATAGTAATATAATGCAATAAACTTCAGTGCATATCACATTGCAGTTTATTTCTCCCAGGCACCACATTTACATTGCACCCCAGACTACAACATGTTGAGCCATGTCAGAGAAGCTCCAGCTGACAAGGGGGCCCAGGGATCATCCTGTCAGCCCAGGGTGGCTCCTACCTGACTCAAAATGCTGGAGAGGGACTATCTGGGGCAAGAGGGTGCTTCAGTGCAGGGCTAGTCAGCAGGCAGCCCCTACACTGAAGCACCCTCATTTCCCAGCCAGCTGCATCAGTGTCTACATGTGTGGTGCTGCAGAGTAGGGCTGTGCAAAGTTTCAGTAGCTGATTCTATTCAGAGGATTTTTGGCCTGATTCATTGGGGGACCTACCTTTCCCCAGGTGAACATATTTGGGGTTACTCTCCAGCCTGGCCTGTTGGGGACAAGGAGGTGGGAGTCAGAACAGAGGACACTGTACATGCATGCACACACACAGCAGACACCAGCATGAACTCACAGGCACATGTACCCATGTACATGTACTCCTGTTTCCCACACATGCACACATGGCGCACACACTGCCCCAGTGCATGGGCACAGAGGTCACCAAAAGGATGTCATGGGCTGGGGCAGCAAATATTACCTTGGGCACAGGGCCAGGATGTGGTGAGTTCTTTGGTTTTACCAGGCCCCGCTAGCATGGGCAGGGTGCTGGGTCTCTCTGTCCCACTGGTCCCTTTCCTTTTGCCTTGTGCCTGCTCTGAGAGCTTCCTCTAAGGCCCTAGGATGGAAGAAGAGGGGACAGTCACTGCATCAGCTGTGCCCTCCCCTGGGCACCAAGGATCTGAGGTCCTCATGGCCCTCGGCCCAATAGGGCTAGGACCCTGGTACAGACCCCACCTGGCAGCCCCAGCCTCTGGACACAACCCACCCCTGCCCTGGAGGGATGGCCAGTGGAGAGACCTACCACTCACAGTATGGGCAGCATGGGGAGCTCGTCTTGATGTTTCAGTGGCTCAGGATAGATCTGTGTGGGAGTCAAAGACAGCAGGGCCAGCATGAAAGGCACCAAGTGACTGCTGGGGACACAACCCCACACCAATGCATGCTCATGAAAGCCACTAGTACCGGCTCACAGGCATATGTACACATGTACACACATTGCTGTACCACACATGTACATGCATGACACATGCCCTGGATCAGCACATAGGCTCACAGGCCACCAGAATAATGTCAGGGGATGGGGCAGCAAGTATTACATGGAGCACAAGGGGCTGCAGGCTAGGGAGTGGCCAGTCCTTTGGTCTTCTGAGGTTGTGGTGCTGTGAGCAGGGCGCTGGGTCTCTCTGGCCCACAGGTCTCTTTCCTCTACTCTCAGCCTGGCCCCTGCTCTGGGGGCTTCTGCAGAGGCCCTGGGATGGAAAAAGAGGGGGCAGTCACTGCACCAGGTGCACTGTGCACTGGACCCCTCAAGTCCCTGGGTCCCATATGGCAGGGAGCCTGGTGGGGGCCATACCTAAGCAGTCCCAGCCCCCGGACATGACCCACCCCTGCCCTTGGGGGCATGGCCAGCCAGGGAACCTACCACTCCCTGCACACTCATCCTTGGCAGCTCCTGTCTCTGCCTCAGTGACGCGGGGTGGAGCAGCTGTGGGACAGTAGGAGGGAAAGATGGTGGGTTGGTCTGGAGAGCTGTGACTGCCTGCTGGGGATATGGCCCTATACCCATGATTCACATACCAGCAACCAGCATGGGCTCACAGGTACATGTATACATGTGCACAGTCTACTACAATAGACATATACATCCCACCTGATAGACAACTCTGCACCCCCAGACTTGGGTGTGTCCATGCTACCACCCCCCAAGCACTAATGTGTGTCCAGGCTAGGGGCCTGTGGGCAAAGCCCTCCACAATCTGTGCCTCAGTTTCCCCATTCTCTCAGACAGATAGCAAAGGTCCAAGTGCTAATAGGTGCTCTGAGTCATGAGGCATAGGAGTCCCAGTCTGGCCTCTCAGAGCACCTGGGGATTTGGGGCCCATTGTGGAGAGGGTTTCAGGATGCTCAGCCAGACCAGAGCACAGGGAAGGCTGGGTAGGGACTGGATTGGTCCCCATGGACAGAGCAGGTGTTTGTACATGGAAGGGGACAGGGTGCTGTCTCCCTCTGGCCTGCAGGCTGAGGCTGTGGCTGGCGGGGCCCTGCTGGTTCAAGGAGTTGGCAGGGACAGGGAGGGCTCCACGGTCCCTGGTCACCCTTGGTCATCCTTGCTCTGTCCCAAGAACAGGGCATGGCTCTGCCAGTGCCTCACAGCCACTTACCTGGCTCTTGTCCCTGGCCACATCACCTGTCCCCACATCTTTGCCTTCTCGGTGGCACGGTGGGTGCAATTGGAGGGGGTCCCACCCCTAGACAGGTCTCTGAGTTGTCCCAGAGCTTCTGGGAGGAGGCTGGGGAGCCAGCAGCAGCTGAGGTACTCACTGTGTCTGCAGCTGGGGGAACTGGAGGAGAAGACATGCTCAGCAGCTGGCCCACTGGGACTCCCAGCAGCCTTCAAGCTGCTCCCTGTACCCACAAGCAAACTGTGGGGGCCTTTTAACCATGTGCTGACTATGTACCCAGCTCTCAGAGCATTCAGCTCCCCCCCGTGAGGTAGGCACTGGAGGAAAGGGCCAATCACTCTGAGTGTTCCCCAGACAGCAGAGCTGAGAGTGCAGGGAGCAGGGAAAGAGCATCCCCAACCCACATACATTCCCCTCACACCAGCGAGACCAGAGTACCCTTTGCTAAACTCACTGCAAAACCCCAAGGTGTTGCTGGGCCCTTTCCCACACTGGGCAGTCTCTTGGTTGTCCCTCCCTGCCACCTAGGCTGGAGCAGCTGGTCTGAAATGGAGAGAGAGAGATGAGAGTGAGCAGCCAGGTTCTGGGACTGTGAGGCTCTGAGGACCTGAGCTCCAGTCTGGGCAAGAAGCTAGTGCTGGCTCCGGCACTGGGATGATGCTTCCCTTTGGGGCTGGAACTGGGACTCATCCCTCTGATCACTCACTCTGCTGCACTACTGGGGCTACCGCCCTCAGTCTTTCTTACCTATCATCTCGTATAATCTATTACCTATTCTATCTGACTCTACTCTCCCTACTTATCTACTGTATATCTACTCCTTGCTGCTTTCCTATCTACTGTCTACTTTATTATCTCTACAATCTATCTACAGCTCTCTACTAGCTATTCAGTATCTGTTTTCTTTAATCTATTACCTCGCCTAACTCTAACTCTATGCAAACAACTAATCCTCTCTCTACACCTTGGCTGAGTCTCTCGGGTTGTGCTGAGACTGACCAGAGAGTACTGGTAGCTAGGATGTATTCCCTGCTCATCTCTGGTCTCTATGGTGACAGAGTGACATTGGAATTAAATCACAAAGCAGCCTGTGTAAAGCCCTGTACATGGGAGTTGGGCAGGGATTCTTGGCTGAACCCTGCTCACCCACCAAAAGGCCTCTCACTGGGACTCATGTATCCAAGCACAAGCTGATTCTGTCTCACAGTGTTAATGCCATGGGGGTCCTTCCCTCCTCTCTGTGGGCAGGTACTTGCTGAAGGCTCTAATGGGCATAGGGAGCTGTAGGCATGGTGTTTCAGGGTCTGCAGAAGGCTGGACCCCATGGGCCACTGAGACTGGATGTCAAGGCCGAAGCCATAGGCCTGTGCCTTTTTTTTTTTTTTTGTGCTGTTTCTATAGCTATGGTGTTTCAGCCTAGCTGTGTGGTTGAACCCTGGCTGTGTCAGTGAATCCCCCACTCCACCCATTGCTGAAGGGCAGGTGTAAGGGTGCAAGCCCCTGGAACTGCCTTTTGGTGAGCCCCAAGTCCCAGACTGCCTGGGCATTGGGTGAAGCCTCTCCAAGAGGGTACAATCTAGGAATTATGCCTTGTAGTTGGTAGTGTTCTAAATTGTGTTTAGTGTTTGCTTTGTTTTCTTTGCCTTTGTTTTTAGTAATAATTTTTTTCTCTGTGCTTGCGAGAAGTGGGGTTTGTTTGTGTGCGACACCCTAATAATTTATTTAGTGTTCCCCAGATGGTCTGGGTAGGGACTTGAGCCAAGATAAAGTATACCTAGAACCCTAAATTGAACCTGGCCCTTGCTGCTGCTGACTGATCCCTTGCAGAAGGGTCACGTATTTTATAGATAGTGAAACTGAGGCAGGGGCTGTGGAAAAAACTTCCCCAAGGCAACCCATGGAGTGAATGGCAGAGCCAGGGATGCAGCCTGGGTGCTGATCCCTATCCTTGTGCTCAGAGCAAGTGGCCTCATACCAGTGCCTTGGAACTAATGGTGGCCCAGGCCTCCCTTTTGTGTGACAGGCTGCATTTGTTAGGGTTTGGCATGATACCCTTCTGGGCAGCACAAGCCAAAGATTCAGGTGCTCATAGCTTCCTGGGGGAGACTGGGCCCCAGGACAGCTTCTGATAAACATTTGCTGTATTTGTTCATCTCCCCCGGGGTGCGGGAAACAACAGCCCAGAAAACCACGCTCTGAGGCCATCTCACAGCTGACCCATGGTGAGCAGCAGGGCTCCCAGGGTATGGATCCTTCCACAGGAAACTGTGTGCAGAGGCCAGGAGTCTCAGGGCAAGAACTAAGTGAGTGGCTGTGAGATGGATCTGTTGCTATAAACTCTCTGATGCCAGCAGTGGTGATAGGAGGTAATAGGAGGTACACAGGGGTGCACATGCACCCCTTGAGACTGTTGGTGTACTCCCTGACAGGCTGCACTCCCTACTTAAGCAATGGGCAGGGGGGGCAGGCGGGAGTACCGGTACCCCCTGTGAGCACTGGCTGGGGAGTGGAAGTGCCAGATGAAGGGCTGCGGCCACTTCCAGAGCACTGTGGCCGCTTCCTCCGGGTTGTCGTGATGAGCTGTGGGGGGGTGCAGGTGCAGCGTGTCTGGGCAGGGCTCTGCGCACTTCTTGGGAGCTGGGTTGGCTCCAGCAGTCAGCTGCAACTCCTGGTTTGATTCCCCAGATCTCTGATAATTCCCCTAGCTCTTTCTGGGGGGCCTAGCACCTGGATCTGCGCACGGGGTTTCAGCAGGCTGCTGCTTCCAGCTGGGGAAATAGCCGAGAGCCACCACCATCCCCAGCTGGCAGCAGCAGTCTGCTGTCATCCTGCATCATCTGGGGGCCTGTGCCCCTGGGAAGAGCTGGGGGAAGGGGTCAGAGAGCTAGGGAATTGAACTGGGAACTGGGGGAATGTTTAGGGACCTGAACATTCCCTTAGCTCCTGGTTTGAGTCCCCAGCCCCCGTTTTGATTTGCCTGGGAGCTGGGGCAGTTTCACCTGTCAGCCAGAGCCCAGCAACACTCAGCCCCCACAGCCCCAGCTCTGAGACAATGTGCAGCACCCTGCCAAGCCACACTGCATGCGCGCCATGGGGCAGCTGCTGTGCACATGCTAGGTGGAGGGGGCGATCCCTGCTGCCCCCCACTGCCCTGTGCTACATAGTGGGGCTCTGCCACAAGTGCCCAGAGGCCCCAATTGCCACTTCTGCAACCGGTGAGTGTGGAGCTTTTTTTTTTTTTAAGTGCTGAGAGGCTGGGGCCAGGGGGGGAATGGGACTGGGAAGGGCAGCCATGGGGCCTTCTCCCATGGCTCCCCCCACCCAGGGAGAGGCAGGCATAGCCAGAGGAGCCACAGGGGAACCTGCAGACATCCGGTTGTGCCTGCCTCTCCCAGGCCAATCCAAATCACTGAATCTCTCTGAATCAGTGCCAAATCTTCTGAAGCTGATTCAGCCAAATCAATTCAGCACAGTGATCTGAATCACCGAATCAAATCACTGTCCTCCAAATCAGCCAAATTAAAATTGAATACTTTCCTATTCACACAGGCCTACTCACAGGCCTATTCACACAGGCCTACTCACAGGCCTATTCACACAGGCAGAGTAAAAAATGCTGCAGAAGAGTACTATTTGTTTTTTTCAAGTAGTACCCTGCTGTGGAGTTTATTAGTTTCCTGTGGCCTAATAGGGCTACACATGTACATAGTGATATGTTTACTTTGGAGCTAAATAATAGTCTAATCCGCTGTAAACATCTTGTGTAGATGTACCTACTGACTTTGAAATAAACATGCCTGTAGTAATTTAGTTCATCCAGAATTGATGCAGTTTGTTTTTTTAACTGCTGCAAGGTTTAACACCAGTACTCCATAAACACACTTTTAAGCAACAACACTTTTGTACCTACTTATAGATAGAACAAACTGTGCATGATATACTCCAAAAGGCTGATTTACTCTATAGCTCATTGGGCTGGAATCCAGCAGGATCAACAGCATTTCAAGCCATGATGACCCCATAGTTCAGCACTGTTCTGTACATGTGTGTACTCCAGATCCCGGCACAAAGTATCCACGTGCGAATTACATCCCCACCTGCCCATGACTGGAAACAGATGTTCTTGTCATGGGTTCTGGAATCCTTCAAAAATGTATATGCAGATGAGGTGCAGGACAACTTTTTCTACCTCCACCTCATGGAGGGTGGGGTTACATTAATCATATGTGACAGGCTGCGAGAGGAGGCAGAGGGATTCTGGGTGAACTGTTTGGGACCCCATTTGGTGATGCTTACTAGACAAGGCTGGAGAATAAACAAGAATTATTGGAAATGGGAAAGAAAGGCACAGCTCAGCTGTGGGAGTGAAGGGAAGGTCAAAATATATTCAGTGCCATGACGCCCCACGAGTTGATGGTTCTGTTTCAGAGGTTTGAGTCCCTTTTTGATTGTGGCATTGAAATCATGATGCAAAATAAGCCTGTCTCTCTCTGAAACATTAGAAAGGACTTGGTCATGGTTGCCATAGAATTTCTCCTTGGTTTCATGGGCAGTATCCAGAGTCAGGGAATACATGCTGATGACAGTGCTGTTTTGGCTCCCTGCCAATTTGAGACAGAGAATCATGAGGCATTCATTAATTGTGTTAGGAAAATCACTGATTTGATTTATACTTTAATTCTTAATGGTAAAGCCAACTCCATGAAGGTGTAGCAAGAAACCTTTTTGCCTCCCCCCCACCCCTTAAATGTGAAGCTCCTCCATATGGCAAAAGCCCCTTTTGCAATAGTTGCCCCCTTTTGGGGATGCTTTCTCTTTTCTACCTTTTCTTCTTTCCTCTCTCTTTTTCTTTTATTATATTATTATTATTTTATGTAAGGTGTACTTGTAGTGAAAATATAACTTGTAGATGCTTTTACAAATGTATTTAAGTTTAAAAGTAAGTTGTACCATGTAACAATGTTAGCAAGGACAGGAATCTCTGTATGGAGCAGGTGCCTGAATGAATCATGGTTGATTGTGTAACACAGTAGCTAGTCAGGATAAGCAAGTTAAGGAGCGGCACTTAACACCTACAAAACTACAGACTAAGAGGAAAGAATCATTACGTAGCCAGCAGAACTCCCTGGAACTTTACTGTTAAAGGTACAGAAGCCCTGGTTTGAACTAATCAATGCTGGAAACAGACCCTTGGGGCTGAAATACCCCCTGATCAACCACTTCCAGAGCTCTACTCATCTCGGCAGTAAATCAATCAAAATTCATCAACAGACTGCTGAGACCGCACATACCTGAGGACATGAACCCTGGAGCTGACAGCTGCCATCCAGCAGCTACCAAGAAGGATGTCCCTTGAGGACAATGACCCTTGGATTGGGTAAGCCCTAGAATTGGGGAGTCACCAGAGTCTGCCAGAGAGGGATAAAAGGCAGTGAAGAATGACCCCCAATGGCACCCTCTTTAACCTAACCAGAACCCTGCCTGTCCAGACAGAAGGACCAGCCAGTGACCCCCTTCTGAAGCAACATTGCACTAAAAGAAACCTCCACTGGCCATCAATGGTGGACTCCAGCACTTGGGGATAGGTATATCTTGACACCAGTGCTTAGTGTTCATAGCTAGCTACTGAGAGCGTGTGTGCATGTGTGAATGTGTGTGTGTTTGATGGGATCAGCACCAAGGTTTATGGTCTGACTTCGGCATTCATCCAGTAAACTAGAATTTTATGATGATCCTGTGAGTTGGTCCTTTGTAGCCAACAAAGGTGATGTTCTTCTTTCTTTTTACCTTTTCAGAAGAAGGTATAGCTGCCTCTTTGTTTTTTGAGCTGCCCATCTCCCACTCATTGGGTCTCACTCAGTGCAGTGATGCTAGTGTTGTGTTGTCTGAGTGCTTGAACCATGATTGCAGTGTGGCACTCTGCTCATACACTATTAGGATTGTCCATGAGGGTCATGATGTTCCAGGTCCCAGAACTGGTTGTGGGTCTTCATTGATTTCAACTGCCATTAATGTGATCCCACTGGACATTGTTATCCATTCAGGGAAAGGGTAGGCAGACTACATTTAGGGTATCTTTTCTAGCCCCCTTCCCGTGTGGGATGAGCAGAGTAGAATCCAAAGAGGGCTGCTCTGTCACAGTTACATCTGCCAAAACATGCTTCTGCCTTATGCAAGTGGTAGGTGACCTTCTTGTAACTGCCACCTCCATTTCAGTTCATGACTAGAAGTTTCCAGGCCTCACAATCCTGATCCTGTCATCACTAGCTGGTCACTGAAGGGCTTGAAAAATGTGCTAAAGCTGTTTTCATGGAAGATTCCTGCGAGTAATTTATTTCATTGTAAAGAAGCTCCTGCACATCAGCTTCCACAAGGTTCTTGACAGAACAGGACCTTGATCCAATGGCAAAGAGGCCAAAACAATTGGAGATCTCATTCCACTGTTGTCTTTATCCACCTTCACTGCCGTTGAGATTCTAACATCTCCCATTTGTTCTGACATTCAGGACTTGTAGACCCATGGCTGGGGGCTGGACAGGAGTATAGCAATGGCCCATACTCACCAGATCACAGCACCATCAGAGGATATATCTGGCTTTTCAGATGAAAGTGCTTTGCCATCTGTTATCCTAAACACATCCTGGTGGTGCTGCCACTGCATGGTCCATGACTGGTATTCATCAGAGTTACCCCTGCTTATTTCACAGCGAACCTTCCCTGAAGGTCATTCCACTATCTGTCACCTGTGGACATGCTGGGCATAGCTACATGAGACACTCAGCTGCATAGTAGCCTAATTTACTGGGCACGTCAATACATGAGTAGACAAGGTTCCTTGGGTGAATTTGAAATCTTTTATTAGACCAACCCAAACGGTTGGAGAATAGTTATTAAGCAAGCTTTCAGGTTCAAAAACCCTTCGTCAGGCTAAGGAAGCTGCAGCAGTTGGTGTGTGCTCTTCCTGGATGGAATACATGAGCACACTTACAGCACAGTAAAAATGCCTAATTGTGAGTAAATTTGCGACCTGTAAATATTGGTAGCAAATTTACTTGCTATTATTTACTGCATGGTTATGCATCTGTACATAGTACTTGGGACCAAATTTGCTTCTAGGTTGGCCTCAGGGGGCTGGCCTCCCTAGGGCTCCAGGCTGGGAGCCTCTCCTGCTCCAGGGCTGGGCTGCCTCTATGGTAGTCATTGCATCATGTTTTTAAAAGCCTGTATCCATTTTGAGCCCTGGGGCACACCAGCAGGCAGCCTGAGGCAACTCCAGGCCTTATGTCCCTCTGGGCAGGCCACAAGCTAGCCTCACCACCTTGCCTGCCCCCCAGTGCTGCTACCTGGCACCACACTGCCTCGCAGCTGCCGAGTCCATGCTTTCCAGGCCTGCAGGATGCTGCAGTCACCTGCCAGACCTGTCAGCCCCCCAGGTCCAGCTTCAGGCAGCTTCTGGCTGGCTGGGACAATTGCACCTGCTCTCAGTGCACCTCCAGAAACCTGCTCAGAGCCTGCAGGTTCTGTGGAGCATTGCCTCTGCCATGCGGCTGCCAGTCTCGTGTCATGCCCCTAAGCTAGGTGCTGCAGGTAGCTGTCCAGGCCTGGTAACACAGGGACAGCCACATGGAGGCCCAGAGAGTCAGTGCAAGATTCCCAATGGCATCCTCCTCACTGACACCTGTGCCCATGCCTGTGCCCACCACCCAGGGCCCCCTCTGGTCCAAGGAGGAGACTGGCAACCTCGTGGCACTGTGGAGCGAGGCAGAGGTGCAGTGTCATTTCATGCAAGACCGGCACTCCAACACCCACAAGTATGAGGGGCTGTCAGGCCAGATGTGGATGTGCAGGCACAACTGGTTGGCATGGCAGTGCCACATAAAGGTCAAGGCCTTGCAGGCAGAATGGGTCACTGTGACTGACCACAACTGTCAGTCCAGCACTGCCCACAAGTTCATGCCCTTTATGTGGCAACTGACAGATATCCTCACACCCCGGGACCCAGGCAGCAGCTGTGGTGTCTATAGCAGCCTGGTCACCCACAGTGACTTGTCACTGGGGGAGGGCCCCTCAGGCATCCAGCAGCCCATTCCACTTAGCTCCCTGGCTGCTGTCTGCAGCAGCAGCTTAGGGAGCCCAAGTCAGCTCATGCTTTGTCACCTCCAGAGTACCAGGTCCAGCTACAAGGTGTGACCATCCATGACACTCTTGGATACCAGCAGCTCCAGCTCCTCCCAGAAGGGGGCGGGGAAGGGGACCAGCCGGGCACCTTCACACTGAGCCCAGACATCTAAGGACACTGGCTAGAGCCACACACCGTCACTGCCAGCCAGGACTGAGCAGAACCACTGGCTATGCCATCCCTGGCCATGTGGTAAGCTCTGTGCTGGGGGGAGAGCCCTCCCTGCCCCCACTCCCTGCCCAGCCTTGCTGCAATCCCATGGCCCTGGGTTCTCCCAACAAGCCATACAGGGAGGCAGGAGACAGTTAAAAACTTTATTGAGCATCCTGTGCCCTCACAGCTAGGTGAGCCAAGGAATGTGTCAATGCCAGTGGTGATGTCCTTGGTTGCAGGGAGCAGTAATGTATAGTGCAACCACAGGTAGCCCAGGTAGCCCTCCAGGCAGCAGAAGAGGTTGCAGGGCAGCCTGGGCTTGCCCCTCACACCATCAAAGCTTAGGGTCTTGTGCCAGGTGGGCACATGTGCCCAGGGCACCATGGCAATTAGCAGCAGCAGAGAAAATCATGAGTTGGGCACCCCTCAAGCTAAAGAAACAGCTCCTTGGACACTGCCTATGACACACACAGCCAGAGCATGATCAGGGCTCTGCACCAGCATGGTGGGGCTGGCCACTGGGAGCAGGGGGGCACCGGAAGCTTATTGTCCCAGTTGTCTGGGAGCTTCATGCCCCCTGAGCCATACACCATGGGCTGGGCATTAGCACAGAAGAGCAACTGGCCTGCAGTAGGAGCGGGGGTGGGGGAAGCACAGTTTGGAGCTGCAGCAGCAGGTGGTTCAAGAAGCCTGGCCTGTCATACCCTGGGAAGCAGCCAGCACCTAGCAGCCCACTGGTCCCAGGAGAGTGAGCTGGGACAGGGGGCTTGGCCAGTGGCTGCCTGGGCCCACGCCTGTCCAGCCAGCTTACCTTGGTTCCTGGTCACCAATGCATGCCTGACCCCCAATCTGAGGCGAGGAAGAGCATGGCCCCTGGTGCAGAGCATCTTATCTGAGTAATATTACAAACTCTCACAAACTGGTTCTTTCTCAGGGCTCTGCAGCTGCACACAGAGGAGAGGAGAGGACACAAGCTGCACATGTGGGAAAGACAGCGGGGATGCAGTCTCATGGTCACTACTGCCCACAGCTGGAGCCTTGCGGATGCACTGGTTCCACTAGAAGTGGACCCAGTACTTCACTGTCCTCCTGGAGCAGCTGGTGGTGGCATTGGAGGACTGGCTGGAGGACTCTAAGGATGTCACCAGCAAGGAAGTGCAGGACCAGGCAGACTGGGAATTCCAGGTACAGCTTCTGACCCTGAGAGGCAGGAAGCACTGTGGGAGCAGAGAACAATACTGGTCTGGGCACTGCAGGCCACAGATGATGACCAACCAGTGCTGGACACTGTTCTGACCCTGGTGGTCACCTTCATGCCACCCTTTGCCCAGCTCCTGACCCTAGTCCCGCCTTCCCCCTAGCAGCCACCCACTGCCCAGCAGTAGGCTCCAGCATGGAAAAAGCTCTGGAAGGAGATCCTGCACAACCTCCAGCAATCAGAAGCCTCGGCCTGGTCCCCACCCTGGGTGCTCTGCCACCCAGCCCTGCCACTTAGTGCCAGACCTACCACTTACCCCAGATACATATGGGCACAGAGCCAGAGCTGCCTGCAGCAGGACCAGGACTGAACATTGGTCCTACTGGCCCTGGACACTGGGTGCCAGAGGGGGAGCCACCTGCATTGGGGGACCACCATGTGCTATAACCCCTGAGTTAGTCCCTACCCAATGGGTTTTCTGTGGTGTCCACTCCTATGGGGGAATAGCTAGAAGCCAGGTTGCTGGTTACCTGTTCCTGGGTTCTGCCCCCTAGGTGCCCCCACCCCATGGCTCCACACCCCAGGACAGCACACAAAGCACTCTACAAACAGTTTGCCCAGGGAAGATGGTGTTTTATTGTTAGTGGGTGGGGTGAGTGGTGTAGGGGCTCTGCTTGTTGGGGAGGGAGGGTTGTTTTTTTTGATGTGATGGGAATACAAACTGTTCTTTTTGTGAGATGTGTTTGCAGTGAGCATGGTACTGGGGGGTGTGGGCAGCGGTTCAGGTGGGCTTCAGTGGAAAGTGCAGGAAGAGTGGTCAGCCAGGGCCTCTTCTATCCAGTGCCCTGGCCCCTGGTAGTGGGTGTGCAGCTCTCCCAGGGCCTGTTGCTATCACTGCCTCCACAGCTGGTGCTCCTGCTGCCAGGTGGCCTCCACCCATAATGACTCCTCTGCTCAGGCCTCATGAAAGAGCTCCCTCCATGGCTTCTAGATGTTTCATAGATTCATAGATGTAGGGTCTTAAGGGACCTTGCAGATCTTTAGTCTGACTCCCTGCCCTGGGTAGGAGAGAAGGGACCAGTCCGACTCCCTGCCCTGGGCTGGAGAGAAAACTGGGCTCAAATGACCCCAGCTTGGTAATCACCAATCCTCCTCTTAAAGATCCTCAAGGTAGGAGCCAGCACTACTTCCCTTGGAAGTTAGTTCCAGATCCTAGCCACCCTGACTGTGAAGTAGTGTCTTCTAATGTCTAGTCTGAACCTACTCTCTAACAACTTATGGCCGTTATTCCTTGTTACTCCGGGAGGCGCTTGGGGGAACAAGGTCTCTCCCATTCCCCACTGGTCCCCCCTAGTAAGGTTATAGATGGCCACCAGGTCCCCTCTCAGCCTTCTCTTGTGAAGGCTGAACAGGGTATGGTCCCATAGCCTCCGCTCGTAGGGTATACCCTGCTGTCCCTGGATCATGTGAGTGGCCCTCCTTTGGACCATCTCAGTGCTGTCTACATCCCTCCTGAAGTGTGGCACCCAGAACTGGATGCAGTACTCCAACTGCGGCCTGACCAGTGTTGCATAGAGGGGGAGGATCACCTCCTTGGCCCTGCTTGTGATGCATCTGTGGATGCAGGACAAGGTGCGGTTGGCCCTACTGACCTTGTCCTCGCATTGGCGGCCCATGTTGATCTTGGAATTGATAATGACTCCAAGATCTCTTTCTGCCACTCTGCTTTTGAAAAGGGAGTTCCCCAGTCTATAGGTATGCTGCTGGTTCTTACTGCCCAAGTGCAGTACCCTGCACTTGTCAGTATTGAATACCATCCTGTTCTCATTTGCCCACCCCTGTAACCTGTCCAGGTCCAGCTGTATCCTGACCCTCCCCTCTAGCATGCCCACCTCACCCTAAATCTTGGTGTCATCCATGAATTTAAACAGGGTGCTTTTCACCCCCTCGTCCAGATCACTAATAAAGAAATTGAACAGTGCTGGCCCATGAACCAAGCCCTGGGGGACTCCTCTGTCCACTTCCCTCCAGGTTGAATATGACCCATCCACCACCACTCTCTGAGTGCAGTCCCCTAGCCAATTTGTGATCCATCTGACTGTGTAGGCATCAATGCCACAGTCGCCTAGCTTTTTAATAAGAATGGGGTGGGAGACAGTGTCAAAGGCCTTCCTGAAGTCCAGAAAGACTACATCCATCATGACACCTGCATCCATTTATTTTGTGACCTGATCAAAGAAGGCAGTTAGGTTGATCTGACAGGACCTGCCCCTAATGAAACCATGCTAGTTGCCCCTGAGCATCATGCCCACTACTGGACCTTCACAGTTGTGCTCCTTCCTAATCTTCTCAAAGAGCTTCCCCAGGATCAAAGTAAAACTAACAGGCCTATAGTTGCCTGGGTCCTCCCTCCTCCCTTTTTTGAAGATGGGGCCACATTGGCCCTCTTTCAGTCATCTGGCACCTGGCCAGAGCACCACGAGTGCTCATAAAGCCATGTCAGGGGCCTTGCAATAACCCCTGCCAATTCTCTCAACACCCTGAGGTGGAGAGCATCTGGACCTGCTGATTTGAACATGTCCAGCCCCTCCAGAAGTTCTGTAAGTCGGTCCTACCTGACCATAGGCCTAGCAGAGTCTCTCCTGAGTCCATCCTGAATCTTGGTGGGGGAGACCTGGTCCCTGCACAAAAAAATGGAGACAAAGAAATTGTTAAAAAGATCTGTTTTTTTCCTTTGGTGCAACCACCAGATTGCCTAGCGTATCCTGCAGGGTCCCCACAATACCTGGTGCCTTCTTCATACTCCCTATGTATTTAAAAAAGGATTTTTGGTTGTCCTTGATGCTAGCGCTAGTTCCGTACCTGCCTTGGCTTTCCTAATACCCCCCTACAGACCTGAGTGATGGAGGTATACTCCTCTTTGGGTGTATGCCTCCTTTTTGACAACCAGGCATTCCTGAATGCCCTTGGTGAGCCAGGGGGGGGCTTTTGAGCACTCTTGCCTGCTTTGATTCTCATTGGGATTGTCACCCCTTGGACTCTGAGTATCGTCTCCTTAAGGAACGACCACTCATCTTGAGCACCCAGTTCCCTTACTCTCCAGGACCCCAGTGTCTCTCCTACCAATCTCCTCAACTCATTGAAGTTGGCCTTCTTGAAGTCAAGGGCTATTGCCTTGCTGCAGGCCCATGACACCCTGTGATGGATGGTGAATTCCAGCAGGTGATGATCACTGTCATCCAGGTGGTCAAGAACCTGGAGTCCCCTCACCAGGTCATCGCCTGTGGCCAGAACCAGGTCCAGCAGGGCATTCCCCGTGGTGGGACTATGCACCTCCTGGGTTAAGTGGAGGGCCTGTATCTCAGCAAGGAACTTTTGTGAGCATTCCGACCTGGCTGACTGCTCCTCCCAGCAGATGTCCAGGTAATTTAGATCACCCATGACAACTACATCCCTTGCCTTAAGTGCCTCCACAAGCTGACCTGAGAATTCGCAGTTCAGCTCTTCCCCTTGGTTGGGAGGTCTGTAGTAAACCCCCACCATTAAGTCCCTTTTCCCACAACTCCCCTGCATTCTGACCCAGAGCACTTCAGCCTGCCCCCTCTGACCCCATCCTGCTAACATTAGGGGTTATAGACTATACAGCCCCTAATTCTGCATACTGTTATGCAAAATGAGATGATGACCCAGGGGAGGTTGTCCTCAGTAAACTTGAGCCAGGCAGGGAGGATGCACCAGCATCCCTTCAGCCAGTTGAAGGCGCACTTCACCAGGGTATGGTTCCAGCCCAGACAGTGGTTAAAGTGAGCCTGACAGGGGTCTAGCTGGCCAGGATAGTGCTGTATAAGCCAGGACAGGAACAGGTAGGTGGGGTCCCAGATGAGAGGGGCAGGACCACCACAGCACCCAGCTGCAGGTCTGGTATCCCCAGAGCAAAATGTTCACTCTCTACAAAGCCCAGCAGACTGGTGTTTCAAAAGATGTGGGTGTCATGGGCACTGCCTGTCAAGCCAGCACTTACATGTGTGAAGACACCTTGGTGGTCCATGATGGCATGGAGCACCATGGAGTGAAAGCCCCTCTGGCTGTGGTAGGGCCAGCCCCATGGCATGGGTAGGTGATGGGGATGTGGGTCCCATCTAGGACCCTGATGCACTGTGGGTAATGTATGCAAAGCACATGGGCCCCAGCACATCCTGGATGGCCTCCCCAATGGTGGTTTTTCCCACCCCAATGAGATGAACCACATAGCAGAGGCTGGTGGCTGTGGCCAGCTTGAGCAGGGCAAGGGCCAGCCATGTGTCCACAGGGAAAAGTGGCCACATGATTGTATCCTGCCAATTTAGGTGTGTTGGATGTACTCCAGGACATCCAGGAAAGTGACCCAGGTCATCCAGAATGCCTCCAGGCACTGCTTATCACCCCAGCTGGATCATGGGCAGCCACCAGTCTTGGCTGGCATGGTGGGCCCAGAGAAGGCAGGCCTGGAGGCTCAGAAGGGTGAAGGTGTCACTGGAAGTGGCATCCAGGAGCCTGTTGGTGACATCCCTGCCAGGACCCAGACAGCTGCTTGTGGTCCAGGCATCAGCTGTATAGTGGTGGTAGCCTTGGGATGGTACATTGTGGCCTGGCAGGTGGTCACCACATATGGGGAACCAGGAGGTCCCAGACATCCATGGGCCATACAGTGGTCAGTGCAGCTGGCCAAATGGGCCAGAGTTGTGGCCATCAGGAATCCAGGGTGCTGGATGTCATTGCCATGGGCAGAGGCACCTATAGTGTGGTGAGGCAGAGTTTGTGAGGAGGGAGCTGCTGTGTGCTGCACCTGTGCTGTGCATGCTGCTACTGGACAGGGTAGTGGCTGGCCAGGGAGCAGAGGAGAGGGCTACTTTTTCAAGAGGGCTGCTAGGTGCTGGCAGCTGCAGCTGGAGCCTGCAGTCCCGTCCCCACCCCTGCCTCCCGGTGGCAGCAGGGACCTATTGCAGGGCTGTGAGAAGTTTGGTGCTAAGAGCAGCAAATGTGCTGCCTAGTCCCTGCATATGTTGATGCCTTCCCAGGAGTATTTATTCATGAGTAGTTTACTTGTGTAACCTAAGTACACCCAAGGGTGTGCCCTATTCTCAATTGGATGGGATGGGTAAGCAGGAGAGGGATGCCAGAATTTTGAGTGGATCCCTCTTTCCTCTGTAGAATTAGCCCAAGACCAAAGTTCTTAAATATATACAATTTATTGAGTTATAATATACATAAACATAAAACTAAATATCATATACATATATTTACACAGTGAACATTAACCAATAACCAACGTCAAACCCTAAATAACACTATTTACCCATCACAATAAAACAATTTCAGCAGCATCAACACAATGCAACATCACAATACAAAATTTAATTATAAAATATAAGGCACAAACATGAACAATCTTATGTAATCTGTTTCTTAATATAGTCCCTGACCCATCACAAGAGATAGTCCTCCTTCCAATGGGGTCTCTTGGGTTGGGGTGTCCAGGAAGCACCAGGGGCCCCTCCCCTTAGGGCCTTGACTCAGTGGGGGGCTGCTCGCCCAGCCTTGTCTCTGGGGTTGCCCACTCCAAATGTCTTTCCCCTGGGGGACGCAAGGGCCCAATGACTTACGCTCCCTCAGGTGGCGGTGGTCAGGGCACAGCTCGATGCAGTCTCCTTTGCTGGAGCGCATCTCCAGGCCTCTCCTACACTGATGGTGCTCCTCCACACCCTGTGCCCCTCTCTGGGTAATGAGGGCTTAGCTCCTCTCAACTGCTGCACCACCGCTGCTGGCTTCTGGGTGCTGGGCCTCACGCTGCAGCACTACTATTTCCCTGTGCCCTAGCTTCGGCACTGAGGGCTCTTTTAGCACAGGCCTGGCCCTTCAGGCTCTGTCCATCCATCCTCAGGTCAGGTGGCTAACCCAAGCAGCCTTTGCTGCATCCTAGCTCCCAAGGCTCGGGCCCGTGCACTGTCCCGCACATCGTACCTGGCTGCTTGCCAGGAGATGGGGCCTGAGCCACCCCACTGTGGCCCACAAAGCCCTTGCCCTGTGCACTGCTCCATGCACCATGTGGCCCGCTGGCCCTGCTGGGGTTGCAGGCTTGAGCCGCCACTTGCAGCTCCCAAAGCCTGGGCTCCGTGCACTGAACCATGCACCGTGATGGGCCTGAGCAGCCTCACACTGTTCCCAGGGACAGGTTTCCCTGCACCATCCCCATGCATCATCAACAGCCTGAGCAGTCTCACACCACTCCCAAGGCTACTCCTCCAGTGGAGGTTTCAGGAGCCTTAGGCCTATTGCCTGCTGGGGGAGAGCTCCACAGATTTTCTTGGCTCCACTCTTCGTAAGTCTGTTGCCGCATCTGCTCAACCTGCTGAGCACGCTCCCCTTTTATACGCTTTAGGGGCTCCACCCCTGAAGTTCTCTGGACCTGGCTGGTGCAGTTCCAATTCAGGTCCAGCTGCTCCTTTCCCCCTCCCTTCAGAAAAGGGCAGGAAATTGCTTCTTTTGTGCTGCCTCCGGATTGGTGGGCAGGCTCCACCTATCAAACAGCAGACCCCTGATCCTGGGACTCAACCCAAACTCCAAAAATGTAAGCCTTCTACATTTGCAAGTAAACTGATCTTGGATCAAATGAATGTGTAGACATGCCCTCTGAGTAGCAGCACAGCTCTGCACCCAAACCAGACAAACAACATACTGTGGGGGAGAACGTATATGGCATGTAATATAGGAATGTCAGTTTGCTAGAACAGCCTGGGGGATGGCAAAAAACTCTTACAATGGCCGAGTGCTAATGGCCAACTCACATGCGAAGCAGTTCTGTGCAGTGTGGCCTGGGGCCCAGAGGAAGAATGGAGGAAGAGTATGGAAAGCTCTAGTGAGTTTTTGCAGACATTGTGAAAGGCAAGAAACTTACTATTCTTGCAACAACTGGAACTCTTGCTAGAAGATACCTTGTGTTTGCTCTTGAGCAAACTGGGGTGGTATTGCTGGTGGAACACAAAAGAACTAGGTAAGGAACAGGCAATGGATTTATGGAAAAGAGAAGAATACCTAGTAAATCTAGGAGGGTAATACCTAGTAAATCTAGGAGGATGATAAGACAATGAGGCCTGAGAGGTGGTAGAGCCACTACAGGCTAGCGTTTGGCTAGGAAATGGCATCATAGGGGGTAAAATAAGACATATATGGGATAAGGGGTGATAGACCTTAATAGATGAGGTGGGAAGATTAAAGGGAATAATGAAATATTAAGAAACAAAAGGGTCCAGGCCCCTGGATTAATGGGGAAGGAGGGAATCGGATAATGTATAAATGTTCTATTTTTTTATTGGTCTTATTTGTTGAAGTTTTGGAAACTGATGGAAGCATTTTTAAAGTTTTGACACCTTATTGTTTCATTTTCTTCTTACATGATGAATTCTGTAGGAATTCTGTAGGAAGCATATTTTAAGTTTTGATAGTTTATTGTTTTGCTGGCTTGTAATTGATGTCGGGTTTTTTTTTTTTTAATGTTATGTAAGCTGATTGAAGCAGGTTTTTTAAGTTTTTGATACTTTCACAGTATGTTTGTCCAATATGGGCCATGTGTTTTATAGTCATGCTCAGTGTTGGCTGCATTTAATCAGCTTGGTTCCTATTACTAAGTACATGCTACTTTTGCCTGAATAGGGAAAAACTTTGTCTTATATTTGAGTAAATATGGTAATATAGCTACCAGATTTTTCCTGAAAGGCTTTTGTTGTAGTAGTACTTTTGTATAAGGTGGGTAGCAGCCTACTTCTACCTGTATTTTTTATTGTTTGTGAGTCCTTTCTTCCACAGTTTGAAATGATGTATTTCAGTTGAGGACAAGAATATGATCTCCTCTGTCAATAGTTTCATTGGCATCATCTTTTGAAAATGCTGTGATGCTAACAGCAATTACCATTATGCATCTTGTGTTCTGACAAAAATAAACCCTAGCAAATGAGATTTATCTCAACTAACATGCCTATTAAATACAGCACTGTTTTACTTATCTATATATTTGAGATCCTTGGAGATTAAGTGAATTGCATCAAATTACTCTTGCACCATCATTTGTATTTATACTATTTTCACATGAAATATTGCTGTACAACGTGCTACTAAATCACATAAAATAATTTCCTGTTCATCGGTCTAAGTATTTAGTAAAAGAATTGCCAGGGTATCAATGGTCAAGCTACTTTTCTCTTGTGTGTGACTTGAGAGACCTGATCAAAATGGTGTTGGTTCTGCTCCTGATTTAAGCTGAGTAAAGGGATAAAATGTGCTGATGATACAAAAGCTGGTAAAAAAGCAGAAGTGCCAATTCACATGCACCTGGTATTAAAATTCAGAAAAGCATGAAATGACTAGGAGCACTGGCTCCTTTATTGGCTTATGCAATTTATTGTTTAGGGTATGCTAAGGTTGAAAGGCAAGAAACAAGTTTGTGGCTAGCTGGTCATATGTACTTCACTAAACGAAGCAAAAGATGAGAGAGGAAAGATTTAAGGTTCTGGTGAATAAACTTTGACTGAAACTCTTCTCAGAGTGCTTATAGCAGTGGGGAAAAAAGAGTGAAGCCAAAACATTTTGTAACATACAGCTAAAATGATCACCAAATGAGAGAGGAGTTTTCCAGCTGTTTATGGGGCTGTAGGCCAGGCTATGCAGTACACTATCTTTGTAAAATAATAAACAATTTACAATAGAATACAGTGGGGAGAGAGGTTATTCTTACATTCTTTTACCAAAAATGTTGGTTTAAAGGGGATTTTTTTAAATTTAACTCTTGCCCTACAGAGCTTTGAATCAAAATAGAAGAGCATCATGCTAGTGAATCTGATGTAGACAATCTATTTATGCTGTTCAAATCGCTGAAATTGTGAAATTGTAGGTTTGTATTTTATTATCATAATGCTTTGTCTATACTGCTTTTCAAATAGTGCTGTGGTCATTACTACTGCCCTGACTCTCCATTTCATTAACTGCAAAAGGACTGCTGTGCACCCTCCTGTCCTATTCAGCTTCCTCAAGGCATTGGGAGCCTCCACAGGATTAAATGTGTGCAGTTCATTGTAGGACTGGGACCTAAAGGATCAACAAAATAATAACTGGGAGTCATGGGCCCAATGGCAAATGCCAGAAATTTCTGATGCAGGGTTATGGCCCAAATTCCTGCTCCTGAAAATGGATCAGCACAGGAATAAAATAGAGTCAGTTTGCATGGAGCCTGCATGGATTGGGGTCCAAAATGTTTGCATGGATTGGGGTCCAAAATGAAGAGTTTGCACAGATTTAATTGGGCTGATGTTTTATTGCAGAACAGAATAACCAAACGTCTGGTTTTATGGAGCACTTCTAATACTCAAGATACCTCAAAGTGATAAAGCATTGTTAATAATTAATAAAGTTAATTTAATAGTACAATGACTAGAAAACAAACACAAAAAAAAAAAAAACAGAGCTGCTGATAAAGATGTTACTATCATAGTGCTGGCCAAGACTCTACTTATTTTGCTTCATTAAAGTATTTCTCTCTTTTTATGTTTGTCTTTTCCAGCAGACTTGCCCATCCTACCTATAACAGTTGCAAGACTGCACTAAATTCCCAGTTATGCAGTTCACTGTTAGCAGACACACTGTTAGCAGACACACTGCTGCGTGAGAGCAACTGAACCAATTCACATTATTGCAAAGACTTTCTGTGCTGGTATCCAGGAGAGCTGGCAAGGATCTGATCCTGAAAAGAACCGGTGATCCACAAATCCATTGGCTTTTAGCTGCTTCTCCCATTTCACTATCAGGCCTTAAATTACAGTCAGTAGGAAGCGGGGGTAAGGATTAAACCAAAAAGACATGGAGTACTCATATGTCATATGCATACAGATGCCATACAGCATCCAATTTCGTTCATATATATAATATAAAGAAAGAAAAGCAAAAGAATGTCACTTCTTACATTATTTTTCAGAGCCATAAAATTGCCGAGAGTGACATTTGTAGGATAAGTGCACTTGGCAGCGAATTTTGGAAATTGGGCTTCATTAAATTTTAATGAGCAGTATGCAGAAAGATTGCAAATGCTGTTTTGTGCTTATGTGTAACCGTACAAATTGTCATGTGGCAGAAAGCTCAAAAATAACAATGCCAGGTTTAGCACTTGTTTTTTTTCTTTCCCCTCTTTTTTTCCTAAAGGTTTATAGGGCAAATCTACTGTGTTACTTCCTACCCACTGGAAAATCCTTTGGTTTATTTGATATGAAAGCTGTGTTTTTCCTGCCGATCTACTTACTGAATTTTCTTTTTTTTTTTTTTCTTTTTATGAAGTCCATGCTTATTACTGTGTGTCAGTGTCTTGGAATAAGTGATCTCTATATAGCAAGTATTAGCATAATTTTTTTTTCAAAGAACACCCTAGAATGAGTTGTGTGGGAACATTCCTCTGTGGAAATGAGATATTTAAAAATAATTTCTTTGGGACCCCAATTTTTGTTGTAACTGGAATTAGACAAAAAATTTAAATCGATTAAGAGTTTGATAAGTACTTATAGCATATGCTTTATAAGCTGTTGCTATTGGTCATTTCATGGAATAATTTCAAAGGCAAGTCTTTTGCTGTCATATCTTTATCTGAAAAATGATACGTCATCAAACTGTAAGATGGAGGCTAATTTGCAGTTATTGTAAAAGTAAGATAAATGACAGAAAGTAAATTTAGCTTCCTGCATGTCTGAACAAACTGAAATAACTAAAGCAAGGCATGTGGAAAAACTTTAAGAGAATCTGAGTAGTTTAATCAGTCTTTGGTGCTTTATACCTTCAGCTATGTTCTTAGGGGACTGGTAAGTGATGTGGATGAAACAGCTCCCCATGGAGCTGGGAACCAAAGCTTTTCAAGATGTATGATACTGGTGATTGCTTATATTGGGTGATCCTGCTGTGATCTGGTGTCTTAACACAATGGGAGTTGTATACTTGGGATTTTGGAAAAATTGTGTAATCATTGGATCCTCATAAGAAATGTGAGGTTGCCTTAGTTCTGCTACACAAGGGCTATGAATTCATGACTCAGACATTTGGTTTTTAATAATGTTTTTAATATTTAACCATGAATATTTAATAGTAATTAGACTTTAAGACTTCATATTTTTTTTAAATTAAACTTTGAAATTTCAATATTTTCTTACCTCTCGTTTAGCATTAATATTTGATTTGTTTGAAAGGTTTTCAATATGCTTTAAAAGTTTAAGACCGTGTTAACAGGAAAGTTACACTGTATTTTATAAAAAGTAGATTTTAATAATTGCTAGGTATAGGTACTTTATTACCTTAAAAGATATTAAGAAATTCAAACTTTCCTTAGGCGAAAATAATAGTAGTAGGAAGAGTAAGACCCAGTCAGATCAAAATTCCTCTTGAAGATTTAATATAAATTAGCTATTTAGGACCCCCTCTCCCTCATTCCAATCTTGTATAACATCAAATGTTTGAACCACTGCCCCTGACTGGACTATAATTTTAATGTATCCACTATATGTGAACATATTGGTACATATGTGCTTACATACCTTTGCTTACCTAGCTCTGACAGTAATCTTCTTCACTCTGAATAAGGACCAATGAAACATTTGCAATATGAGTACAACAACTATACAGTGACATGATGCTCATAGAAGAAGAGCACCTCAAGATGCTTCAAGAAAGAAGAGACACAGTGATTACCTTACTTTAAGTAGTTTTTATTACTTTTATGGAAAAAGGGTAATATTCTCAATTTACTTAATGTGAGAATAACTTGCATTTACGGGATGGTCCTGCAGAAGATGGTACAAAAGGTAAACCAGTCTTTCAGTCTAGGGAGAGTTGTAACTGTGATAGCACAGCCACAGTGCAAACTCTTCAGCTTTTCAGGCTTCAGTGAGGAAGAAGTACTAATATGATCATTACATAGATACTTCATGTTGGTGAACTCATATGGTTACAGATCTAGCAGATTGTCCCAACTAAAATTCTTTCCTCTGCAAGAACCAGCATACAACCTGTCTCACCAGTGATGTGTTGAAGGTAGTCCAAAAGCCGTGAGCAGCCCTATCACCAAAGAGTGATTTCGTTCTCTCGACCACTCTGTTTTCCTTCATAACTCCAAATAGAGAGAAGGATATAATATGTGAATGTGCTTACTTTTCAGTGATATTCAAAATTCCTAATATATGATTGGAGGGATATTAATCTCCTAATTTGTATTTAAAATTAATATATGTTCCCTCTAGTTTTTAATGTGACTATGTTACCTTTACATAGGACTCAAATTGCAAGGTTATGTTTTGCTGCAAAATCTGTTGATGTTTCTTTGCACCTCTCTGAAGTTTTACCTGAATCATCTAAAATATTAGGTTTTTTAAAGCTTTAAAGTAATAATAGTAATTTCACATAAAACAAATCTGGGGGGATTTTTTGTTTTGTTTCTGTTCTTAAATTGTCAGGTATTACTGGTGTTATCAACAACCTCCAGATGGAGTTTCTGAGTTACATGGACTGACGGTAAAAGGCATAAAATGTTATAATACTTATCAAGAGCAGTGATAACTTCAAACTCAGATTTAAAACCCTCAATTTTCTTGATCTAATCTATTTTTAAACTACGGAACGTGCATCTCCTTTATTATTTAATTTCTTCATAAGAGAAACTTTATGGAGATTAAATGTAATGCATAAGCAAGAAGTGTGAACTAGAGGCCTTGTAACATATTGCACTTTGAGTGAGCTGATCCATGCTGAAAATGGGAGGTTAAGAATTTAATGGATGGGGATGGATAATGGAAAGGAAATGGGGGTGGAAGTGGGGTGGTAAAATGAAGTCAGCCATCCCTTACAGGATAAAATAAAAAGAAGTAAAAAAATAGTATTTAAAAAATATACAGGAAGTAAATTAAAGAAGGTCTCATGTTTCAATAAATTGAGATTTTGGATTAGGATGTGGGGGTTGCTGGTCTTTCTTTTCAGTATCGCTGGGAGGTGGGAGTGGGAAAGTTTGTCCACACAGAACAGGAGGATGGGGGAGGGGACACTGTATCCTGGGATCATAGATTCATAGATTCATAGATGTTAGGGTTGGAAGGGACCTCAATAGATCATCGAGTTCGACCCCCTGCATATGCAGGAAAGAGTGCTGGGTCTAGATGACCCCAGCTAGATGCCTATCTAACCTCCTCTTGAAGACCCCCAAGGTAGGGGAGAGCACCACCTCCCTTGGGAGCCCATTCCAGACCTTGGCCACTCGAACTGTGAAGAAGTTCTTCCTAATGCCCAATCTAAATCTGCTCTCTGCTAGCTTGTGGCCATTATTTCTTGTAACCCCTGGGGGCGCCTTGGTGAATAAATACTCACCAATTCCCTTCTGTGCGCCCGTGATGAACTTATAGGCAGCCACAAGGTCGCCTCTCAACCTTCTCTTGCGGAGGCTGAAAAGGTCCAGTTTCTCTAGTCTCTCCTCGTAGGGCTTGGTCTGCAGGCCCTTAACCATACAAGTGGCCCTTCTCTGGACCCTCTCCAGGTTATCCGCATCCCTCTTGAATTGCGATGCCCAGAATTGCACGCAGTACTCCAACTGCGGTCTGACCAGCGCCCGATAGAGGGGAAGTATCACCTCCTTGGACCTATTTGTCATGCATCTGCTGATGAACGATAAAGTGCCATTGGCTTTTCTGATGGCTTCGTCACACTGACAACTCATGTTCATCTTGGAGTCCACTAGGACTCCAAGATCCCTTTCCACTTCCGTGCCACCCAGCAGGTCATTCCCTAGGCTGTAGGTGTGCTGGACATTTTTCTTCCCTAGGTGCAGCACTTTGCATTTCTCCTTGTTGAACTGCATTCTGTTGTTTTCTGCCCATTTGTCCAACCTGTCAAGGTCTGCTTGCAGCTCTTCCCTGCCCTCCAGTGTGTCCAGTTCTCCCCATAGCTTTCTGTCATCTGCAAACTTGGACAAAGTACATTTCACTCCCTCGTCCAAGTCGCTGATGAAGACATTAAAGAGTATCGGTCCAAGGACCGAGCCCTGCGGGACCCCACTGCCCACACCCTTCCAGGTCGAAACCGACCCATCCACCACGACTCTCTGGGTACGACCCTCTATCCAATTCGCCACCCACCGGACTGTGTAGTCATCCAAGTCACAGCCTCTTAACTTGTTCACCAGTATGGGGTGGGATACCGTATTGAAGGCCTTCCTGAAGTCTAAGTATACGACATCCACCCCTCCTCCTGTGTCCAGGTGTTTCGTAACCTGGTCATAAAAAGAGACTAGATTAGTCAGGCACGATCTGCCTGCCATGAACCCGTGCTGGTTTCCCCTCAGCATAATTTGTCCTGCCAGGCTCTTGCAAATGTGAGCCTTGATCATTTTTTCAAAGACTTTACCAAGGATGGAGGTGAGACTGACTGGCCTATAGTTGCCCAGGTCCTCCTTCCTCCCCTTCTTGAAAATGGGGACCACATTGGCCCTTTTCCAGTCCTCCAGGACTTGGCCCGTGTGCCACGAGCGTTCAAATATTCCCGCCAGTGGCTCTGCAATGATGTCGGCCAGTGCCTTCAGCACCCTCGGATGGAGCTCATCCGGGCCTGCCGACTTAAAGGAATCCAGTGTTTCCAAGTGACTCTGCACCATCTCAGGGTCTACGCATGGAAGTCTGGCACCTTGCTGCTGCCTCTCTACAACCCCAGTGAGAGACTTGTCGTGCCCCTCACTTAGGAACACTGAGGCAAAGAACTCGTTGAGGAGTTCAGCCTTGTCCCTCCTGTCCATCACCAATTGTTTCTGCCCATTTAGCAGGGGTCCTATTCCTCCCTGGGCCTTCCTTTTACTCCCAATATATCTAAAAAACAATTTCTTGTTGTCCTTTACTTGGGATGCCATCCTCAGCTCCATGGTAGCTTTGCCCCGTCTAACTGCCTCCCTACAAGCACGAGCAGAGGAGGTATATTCCTCTTTGGTGATCTCTCCCTGTTTCCACTTTTTATGTGCTCCCCTTTTGGACCTTAAGCTGCCCTGGATTTCTATGGTCAGCCAGGGAAGTCTCCTGGCCCCTTTCCCTCCTTTACCTCGCACGGGGATCGTCTCGCTTTGTGCCCGAAGGATCGTTTCCTTAAGGCACAGCCACCCTTCCTGGGCTCCCATCACTTCAAAACACCTACTCTGCAGTGCGTCCTTGACTAATCGCCTGAGTTCATTTAAATCTGCTTTCCTAAAGTCTAGCACTTTCACCCTACTAGTTACCTTACCCACTCGAAGTCTTATGGTGAATTCTATTATTAGGTGATCACTGTCCCCCAGATGGCTACCGATCTGTAGGTCCCCTACCATGTCATCCCCCGTTGCCAATACCAGATCCAGTATGGCATTTCCCCTAGTGGGACCATGTACCTCCTGAGTCAGGTGGAGGTCCTGTACACAGGTTAGAAACCTGCGCGAGCAGTGGAACTTTGCCGTCTGTGTCTCCCAGCAGATGTCCGGGTAGTTTAGGTCCCCCATGACTACCGCCTCTTTAGCTTTTATGGTCTCCGAGAGCTGCCTCAAGAGCCCCAAATCTATTTCTTCCCCTTGATGTGGGGGCCTGTAGCAGACTCCTATCACCAAATCCCTTTCATCATGGAGGTCTTCAACTTGGGCAGTTCATCTGTGAGGAGTGGTCACACATTAATGGAACATGAGCTGGGTAACACAGATCATAGATAAACCTGCCCTAGAACTTTAAGCTGCCTAAAGTGTGCTTAAGACTAATTTCAGGTTTTAATATGTGGACAGTCCAGGGGTTAAGAGTTCCAGGAGCCACCTAAAATTAATGTGTAACAATAATTCTTGTCTTTCTTGCTATATCAATATGGCTGTGAAAGTGACTTCTAGAAAATATTTTTGTTTTAAATGTAAAAATACAAAGCAAAAATCTTGAATGCCAAATATAGAGGGAAAAGATCTATGCATATATTTTTACCACTTCTGCTGAACATCTCCACTTTTTTGGAACACTAATAAAACTGCATGTGTTGTATATCATATGGGAAGAATTTATGATATTGTGGTTCAGTGTGGACCATCCTCCAACACTTTGGCTGCCTGCTGAAGTTTGTCACCATGCTGAGGCTCCTGGATGATGATATGACCACCACTGTCCTGAGTGGAAGATCTGAAATCAATGCCTTCCTCATCCAGACTGGAGTAAAAAATGGTTGCATGATTGTCCCCATCACTTTCACCATCTTCCTGACCATCATAATCCACCTCATCTGAGATGATCTACCATCTGGTGTCAGTATCCAGTATCAACTGGATGGCAAGCTTTTCAACCTTGGGCGCCTCCGGGCAAAAATGAAACTCACCACCAAGGATATCCACAACCTTCAGTTTGCAGGTGATTGCTGCATGATGGTTAACTCTGCATAGGATGTGCAAGCAACCTTAGATCTCTTTAACACTTCATATAAGAGACTTGGCCTTTCCTTGAATGTCACCAAGATGAAAGTTCTCCACCAATGCTCTGCAGGCCAGCTAACATCCCTCGTGCTATCTACATAGAAGTGGAGGCTCTGGAGTATGTGGAGCACTTTCCATATCTTGGCAGCCACCTCTCTCAATGGGCTACCATCAATGAAGAAGTCCATCACTGGGTCAATTGTGCCAGTGCCACCTTCTTCAAGCTGCGACAATGTGTCTTCAAAAATAGAGACCTTTGGAAGTCGACGAAGGTCCTGGTTTACAAGGCTGTCATGCTGACCACCTCCTCTACTGCAGCGAGACCTGGACCAATGCCACATTAAGACCCTTGAAAGCTTTCATCAGTGGTGTCTGCGTTGAATCCTGGGGATCAAATCGGAGGACTTCCAGACCAGTGCAAGCGTCCTCCATGAAACTGTGTCCACCAGCATCAAAGCCTTGCTCTTATCTGATGGATAAGCCACTGTGTCCAGATGTCCAAGAAGTGCCTCCCTCACCAGATTCTCTTTCCCCGGCTCTATGTTGGCTAATGCTCAAAGGGTGGCCAAAGGAAACAGTACAAAGACACACTCAAGCATGGAGGCATTGATACCAACAGCTGGCAGGAGCAAGCTGCTGACCGTTCAGTGTGGCACCACCTGGTCCAACAAGGCATGTACCACTTTGAGGCCCAATAACTCGATACTGAGGAGGAATGGCGGCAGCAGAAGAAGAAGACCAATCTGGGACTGCGAATCCCACTCCCCCCATGCAACAACCAGTTGAGTGACTGGCCAGACCTTGGAGTGCTGATCCCCTTTGAATTCACTGGTCTGTATTACCAGTGTTCTAATGAGGCTGCTTGTTGGCTGGGGCCCTGGATGAAATCAGAAAAGTTATGTAAGGTTGAGGTCACATGGTCTCTCCCTCTGTCTTTCTTTTGGGGCTATGGAAGCCTGAACACTGATTTCGGAACCAGAGGGGCCTGCTTTCTATGTGGGGTCACCCCCTGCTCTTCACTGATGTAGCAAACTGAAGCTATGTTAAGGGAAAGCCTCAGGTACAGAGAGAGAAAGTCTGTCTCAGGACTTGAGACCTCTGTTCTCTCCCTCTCCTTCCCTCCCCCCTTTTTTGGGGGGGCAGAGGTTGGAGTGAGATAATGCCATATGTGGGAGGGAAGGGGGCCATCAATCCCTGCAGCAAACTGGCCAAGATTGGAGACTTGCAGTTTTGCTGGCATGCTCTAGGCCAGGGCTGAGAGCCTGGCATATTTTAATCACTGTTGCAACTTCTTTTGGGTTTAGCATAGCAGTTTCACTGAATCCCAGCTATGTCTTGCTAGCTGTTTTGGCCATGCAGACCTTGATTGGGAGGATGTGATGCTGTATCCTTCCCTACTGCAGGCTGCCCAGGAATGGGGTGCTGGCAGGTATTGTGTTGGGGATTATGATGTCTCAGCTCGATGCTTTAGTTGCAACCACATGTCCAGGCTGCAGCTATAAGCCTGGGCCCTTTTTGCTATTTTACAGCTGCTGCATTTCAGCCCACTGGTGTGGAGCTGAACCCTAGTCATACGTTAGCTGGCAGACTTGGGCCAGGGTGAAGCCCTGGAACTTCTTGTTGCTTATTCAGTCTTCAGTGGTGTATAGGCCTGGTTGGCTTTTTGCTGCCCAGTCCAGGCCCAGTGAAACAGGCCTGGGCTTTTCTTTTTGTCCTTTTTTCAGTTTATGCCCTAACAAAGTGCTGTGGTTGGATGCTAGTTCAAATTCAGGCCCAAGCAAAATTAGGATTCATTTCCCCTTTGTTATTTCATAGTTGTTAGGTCTTAGCCTAGCTGTGTAGCTAGACTACATGTCCAGGCTGCAGTCAAGTAGGCCTGGTTCTCTTTTGTTGTATGTTTGGGCCTGGGCACAGGACAAGCCTGAGTCCCCTTTATATTATTTTTAAGTAGTTGTATCTCAGCATAGCTGTATTGCTGAGCCCTGCTGTATGCTTGTTTGTTTTATGTCTGAGCCTGGAACGTTTTGGGCCTAGCACAGGTTGCTTTTGTGGCTCTGTGTCCCAACCAATGTAGTGTGGTAGGTGCTGGCTGCTGGTCAGGTTCTTTTGCTATTTGGTTGGCTTTTCTCTAAGTTCTCTTGCAGTTTCCTGCCCTGGAAGAACTGGGACTAGGACTAAAAACTTTGGGTCATTATATACTGATGAAAACTGAAGTTCACTCTTCAAATCATTGGCGACATGTAGGGGGTACACGCAGGTGCACATGCATCCCCTGAGATTGGCGGTGCACCCCTTGTAAAAAATGCTGCCGATGCTGCCGGCGTTGCCTGAGGGTGGTCGCTGCTCACCAGACCCCCCCTCCTTGCTGCCAACACTGCTGGCTGCATTTGTGGGTTGTCTCTGCTTGCCGCTGGCCACTGCCAACACTGCTGGTGGTGTCTACCGGTTTGGCGACCGCAGGTTGGTGCTCACCATCCCCCTGCCCACCGCCAACACTGCAATAGCTACCTGAGGGAGCTCCCTGCTTGCCACTGCCACACCCCCATTGCTGACACTGCCACCTGTGGGTGGTCGCTGTGCCCCCCAAGCCTTTGGGGGCATGCAATGTTTATGTCTCAAGTCCACCATGCAGAAGTGTAGATCAGCACTACAGTTTCACAGAGAGTAATGAGGAGCCTTTGGCAATGCAGAAGGACCTACACTGCCTAGCAGATCCCTGTGGCACAGTGGACCCATGGAGTGGCTCATTGGACTCCCTGGTGTGGGCCCCTGGTATAGAGATGCAGGCCCCCAGAACTACACTTTGGGGAGTCCAAAGTCCCAGACTGTCTGGGCATGGGTAAGGACTCCCTAAAGAGGATGCCACCTATAGACTTTTTTATAGTTTTTAGTATTTTAAAATTATAGTTAGTACTTTTGTTTTTCTTTAATAAATTGGGTTTTTATGTTTACACTGCTTGAAGGGGAAGAGTGGTTGGTTTGGACACCGCAGTGTTTTATCTAATGTTTCCCAGGTAGACTGGGTGGGGACTCGAGCCAAGATAAAATATATGTAGTATCCCCAAAATTGAACTCAGCCCTTGTTGCTGTTGACAGGCGCTCAGCAGAAGGTTTAGACTTGGTTTGTTCCTTGAGAAGCTTGGAGCTTTTGGGATACCCAATGGACAGGTTCTGATGGTAGGGTCCAGGTTGCTTTCTCCTGGGTTGTGAAAGAATCTTAGGTCCCCTTTTCTATAGAATGGAATATTCTGTAATATCATTAACCCTGAAATCACACTTTACCACAGATAAGCAGTAAGATAAAAGGATTTATAGGAGAAAAGAATTGTACAAGAAAAACGGATCATAAAGTCTGAAGACAGAACAATAAAAAAGTAAAGATTTTTACCTTCTCATCTGGACATAAACTTGCCCCTCTGAGAGTTCTGCCAATGTTTCCAAAGGTCAGCATTCCTGCAGATCCTGGAAAACCCTGACTGCTGGGGATCTGGACTTTCCCCTAGGGCTGTGCAAAGCTTTGGTCCCTGATTCAATTCAGTGGAGATTTGGCTTGATTCAGTGGACAAATCTCCAAATCCAAATCAAATCAGAGGACCCTTTAACCTCTCTGAATCAAACTGGAACCCTCTGAATCAATTCAGAGAGATTCAGAAAGATTTAGAGATTTGGACAGAGACCCAGCTTTAAATGTTTTTTCTACATACCTCTAGGTAGCAGGTGTGGCTCATGAACGCTGCAATGCTGGGGCACATGGAGCGTCCCACAGGAGTGCAGGGGGCTCCCCATCATACTCGGCAGCAGACCCAGAAGTGAACCAGAAGCACTTCCAGTCCACTTCTGGGTCTGCTGGGGAGTGCACTGGGGCCCCCCCGCACTCTGTCTGGCTCAGCAACTGGTGCCTCCTGGGTCTGAGGGAGGGCACCCAGGGTCCCCCTGCAGCTAATTGCTGAGCCAGGAGGGTGCAGAGGGCCCCCCATCATGCTCCCCAGCAGACCTGGAGTTCTTCCATTCCACTTCTGGCCTTCCCACACTCCTGTGGGATGCTGCATGTGCCCCAGCATCACAGTGTTCACAAGCCATGCTGGTACCTCAAGGTATGTAGAAAAAACTTTTAAAGCCGTGTCTGTGTCCAAATTGCTGATTCTCCAAATCAGCATTGACTCTTCAGGTTCAGATTCAGCCAAATCAAATCAGGGTCAGTGATCTGACTCAATGAATCAGATCACTGTCCCTGATTCAGGCTGAATCTGAATCCAAATCGAATAGGGCCCATTTTGCACACCCATACTTTCTACAACTCTAGGATAACCCAAAAACCATGAGCATCTCACAGATAGCCTCTAAAATACCTCCAAGCCAGCCCTCCCCCCTGCACCCTCCACATCATCATTATGCTCATTTCTCATGAGGAGAGGTCTAGCCAGCTCAAGAAGGCAAACAGCTGATTTCATGGGCAGATTTGGGGGCCAGCCAACATTTTTGTGGGCTTATTGTGGTGGGGCCTCCCACACCTCTGATTGGTCAAGGGAGCCCAGTGCCCCACCCCACAATGGCTGAAAGGGCTGACCATCTTGTGGCCTTGCCTCTCACCACTGCTTGATGGAGAGGGGCATGGCCACATGACAAGCAGCCCTCTCAGTAAATCAGTGCTGAGGGACAGGGGCGGTAGGCATCTTGCCTGTTTGCCTTTGTGTTGGCAACTCTCTTCATGCCAGGCTGTGTCCAGTAGGACTTCTGGCTCCCACTGGTAAGTTTTGTTTTTCTCTGCAGATTTCACAGAGATTGCCCAAGTTCATGATTTCTGCAAAAAACGCACGATCACAATTTGAGAGTAGGTCCCTACTCATGAGGCTCAGAATCTTCTACAAATTGCTTTCTTTCCTGGGGAATTTAGAGTCCCTGTAGCTAATGGGACTATAATTAATGCCAGGAACAGAACATCGACCTTCTCCTCACGTTCATCAACTTAACCAAAGCCTTTGATACTGTGAACCATGAAGGCCTCTGGATAACCATGAAGAAGTACTGATGCCCTGGAAAATGCATCAATTTGGTTCAACGGTTCCATGACAGCATGATGTCACATGTCCTTGTCAATGGCAAATGTTCTGATCCTTTTCCAGTCACAAATGTCATCAAGCAGGGCTGTGTGCTCACAACTACCTTCTTCAGCATGGTATTCCCTGCCATGCTGTTAGAAGCCTTACAAGATGATGACCTTGGTATGGGGATCACGTATCATTTCGATGGAGACATCTTCAACCTGTGCAGACTCTGAGTGAGATCCAAAGTCCAAACAGCCATGCTTCATGACATCCTCTTTACTGATAACTGTGCGTTATGCACAGGCTTACAGGCTGACATGCAATGGTCCATGGAGCTAATCTTGTCTGCCTGCAACAACTTCAGACTCACCATCAACATGAAGAAGACATGTCTCAGTTAAAGGCCAACAACTGTCAAGGGTCAACAAGTTTGCCTATCTAGGCAGCACACTCTCCCATGCTGTCCACATTGACAACAAAGTCAATGTGAGTCTAACAAAAGCCAGTGTGACCTTTGGCAGACTCTGTAAGTCAGTCTGGGACTGCAGAGGCATCAGAATGTCAATAAAACTGAAGGTCTACAAAGCCATCATTCTCCTGACCCTCCTTTATGCCTGTGAAACCTGGACCATCTACCAGTATCATGCCAAGGATCTAAACCACCTCCACCTGTGCTTCCCCTGAAAGATACTAAAGATCAAGTGGCAGGACAAAATTCTGGACACTGAGGTGCTCGCTCAGAAGATCAGCTCTCCCAAGTATCCACACCCTACAGAAACTGGCACAGCTGAGATGGGCTGACCACCTTTCAAGAATACCCAACACCCGCCTGCTGAAGAAAATCTTCTATGGCAAACTGTAAAATGGAGTATGCTTTTGTGGTGCACCAAAGAAGTGGTACAAGGCCACCCTAAAGATGTCTCTTGATGCAAAGAATTTCAGCATCAACCCCGAGTCATGGGAGCAAATTGCTCATGACCATCCATCCTGGAGGTCATCGGTCCAGAGTGGAGCACTGGCCTTCGAGAAGTGGCGCACGGCAGAGGCAGTAAGGAAGCACATGTCCAGGAAAATGAGGACCTCTTATGTCCAGTCCTTGTTGCTTTCCTGTCCCTGCTGCAGCAGATTGTTCAGGGCAAAGATTGGGCTTATCAATCAGCTGCATACCCACGCGACTTGGCCTCCACTCCCCTCCTCTTTTTCCTCTCTTTTCTTTCTCCCTTTCTCTTTTCTCCCTCCCTTATTCTTTCCCACTTCTTTTCTCTCTTCTCCCCTCCCCCCTGCCCCCCCCCCCAGGATGTGGTCATCTTCACTTGCGATGGACAAACTCAGCTAATGGGACTGAGAATCATTTTCAATTGAGGGGTTGAATTTGCTATTACAGGCAGACAAAACCTTAGGAGCCCAAGCCAACAACAACTCTTTCTGCCTGTGTTCAAGAGTGGCAATTGTTCCCACCCTAGTAATACACACACAAAAAAGATGAAATTAATACATTCCAGTAGGCATTATATGACAAAGAGAGAGAGAGACCCAGACACATAGCTTCAATAAAGAAAAGTGGGCATGCAATAAGAGAAAGACAAGTCACCAACTTTAATAAATACTTTTTGGATTCTTTGTTAGTTGCAATTTAAATCAATCAAAAGCTTTCAATTCTCAAACCTTTTAGGAAGAAAGAAATTTCTGCACCTGCTTTTTAAGTTATCTATCTATCTATCTATCTATCTATCTATCTATCTTTAAATCATTCATATATTTTCATGTTTTATTTAATTCAATATACTTAGACAAAATTCACACACTTCAACATTCTCTGTAACGTGAATTCTCAGTGGACTTCTAGAATAAGTGCTTAATGTGACTGAATGCAGTAAGATAGAATCTCCTTTAGGCACTCTGCATTAAATGAAACAGCAGTGTTTTCCATGGAGATTTTTTTATCCAAACTTGAGAGTTTTATTATTATAACAATGAATGTAATTAACACTTTTCAGTCAAAAAGCTTTTTATGTTTGATTTAAAAGTGCCTCAAGAACATTAATTAGCTGAACCCACATCATGATCTGCCCCCTTTCCTCCCCCCTGCAATTCCCTGCAAAGGCTATGTAAGTGTAAGAGCATTTGCTAATGGGCCAATGCTCCCCTTCCCAGGCAACTATGTATGGAGTAGATGAAGTCACTGCTTCTCACATGCTTGCCCTTTCTAGATGCTGAGATGCCATGAAGGAAGGAAGTAGGTAGAATTAATTCTACTCCTCTGTCCATGCCTCCACTGATGAGAAAGGGGAATTGACTCTAAACAATCACAGTCACCATTGTGCCTTCCTGTAGTCTAGACCATTTGTATGATTATAATCTAATTCTAAAATGATTTATTCAAGGCTGCAGATAAGTAACAGCCAGCAAGTTTGAGAATACAGGAGTCCTAGTTTACAGGCACTTTAGTTATTCAACCACATTTTTAGGATGAGTTAATGGTCACAATAAACTTAATCTTTTCTCCAGGATGATACCTACAGCAGCTTCTGATCAAGTTGGAAGACTTACCATTTGTACTCCTAGTAGTGGCTCAGTCAAATTCTATTAAGGAGTAAGACTGTATGACCTAGACATACTTCTACCCTTTTCATTTACTCATTTCACTTCCCTTTCGGGCAGACTTTCAAAGCATAGACAAAAGTCTAACTTGCAAATCTGAAAGCTCAGACTTTAATGACAGGTGAATCACCTAAAAAAAACTACAGAAACATCCAAATGCAGTGAAAATAATCCTGGATGTCTAGCATGGAAGAGATAAATGGCATTCAGTGTGTAGTCAGAACTAGAAAAATGATCCCAAACAAAATGAGGTAGTTACAAAAGTTACTATTTGTAACTGTGGCAGGGACAAAGTCCTAGCTCCTGCCATGCTCCTGAGAGATCAACCATGCCAGCCAGGAACTCACCAGTCCAGATCCGGTGTGCAGCATGGCTCCAAAGTGTAGGAAAACACAGCTACTGGCAATCCCAGAAGCATGAGGACACATGCTCCAAGGAATCTGCACTGATTGGCCCGCAGCGAGGAGTGGACAATTGAAAAGGAAGATGCCAAGAGAACTCAGTGTTCAGCATCCCTAGTGTGGGAAAAGACCAGTGGAGCCTGCCAGAAGGGATGACCTCTAAGGAAAAGCTGCACACTGGACTCTTGGGAACGGCTGGGACCAGGACCAGCCCAAGTAAGAAATGACTCACTTCCCCAAAAGGTAAGTAAACATGTATGGGGGAAGTGACTGTGAGAGTCATCCCCACAGAAGACCTGAGTTGAGAACCCAGGAGGAGGAACACTCATGGGGAACAGTTGGTGTAAACCAGCCAAGTAAAGGAGGGAGAGAGAAAACAATCCAGCCTGCTGGGAAGAGTGGGGAGTGGGAGGAAAACTGAGGCAGCCAGGCTAAAGAAAAGGGTCTTACACATCCTGATGGTGAGGAGAACCAAGCAGGGACCTGAAGTCTAGGGCAGAGTATACCCTAAAAGAGGAAAAGGAAACCTGAGGGATTCATTCATAACTTTTAGTTTGTAAAGGAAAAGAGGGGATAAAGGGCCACAGTTAAGAGACCCTTTCTTTGATTTGGTTCATCCATGCCAGAGAAGAATGCTAGGGGGAAGAAGGTGAAACCCCCCCGAAAAAACCCTTCCCCAAAGATTTTAGCTAGAGTTAACAAACAAGCTGGTCCCTGTTCTCATAAAGGAAGCAGAAGCCAGAGTAAAAAAGCCATGGGACCAAAAGAAAGGGAAAGAAAGGTGAATGATTTCTCCAAAATAATTTTGGTTTGATTTGATGAGAATATTTATATAGTGGCTGAACTGAGGGAGGAGAAGAACTGGATACTCTTCTGAGTTGAAGATGGAAGGGAGAGAGGCAAAGAATACTGTGGCTTCCAATCACCATCCATGAGGAATAGTGACCATCAGCCCAAGAGGAAAGGGGCAGGATGTTGGGAAGGTGGACCCCTGCAGAAGAACTGCCATGGGTCAAGCTGATCACCCAGTCAAGAACATCCATCCTCCCAAACATCCACTTTCCATCAAGGCATGGCAGGAAAGTGGGAGGTAGAGATGGAGGTCAGAATAACCTGATGTGATTCCAAAGCACAAGAATACAGCCCACTCACAGGGACAAACTCTGAAGAGTATTTATCTGTATGAACCATCTTGAGTATTGTACAGTAGACACAGGTTACTCTGGATATTTTTTCTGAGCTTTTTTCTTCTCACAAGGAAGAAAAAAAAAGTATTAATTCATGGAGGCATTAAAGGAACCAGCCACCCAGATGGACCTACCAACAATTCAGTTGTGGTGAGCCATGGAGATCTGGCTGACTAAAGATTTCCCCTGCCTAATGAGTGGAAAATATAATGACATCATTCAAAAGATGAAATTTTGTTATAAAAGAACAGGGAGAAAGTGTGATGCTGAAGAAAAGTTTGACAAAGACTTGCTCTACATACAGAATAGTTTTTCACTGAGCATGCAGCATCATGCATTTACTATAAGGCTTTTCTATAGCTCCATTAGTGCTGAATGAATAGTGGAAAAATTAGCTTGTGAATATATGTTCAAATTCAAGATAAATTATAATTGCAAACATGGTTGAATGCAAGTGATTGAAAAAATGCTGTTTTGATGTGGAAATTCTCTTGATTTTTTTTACTTTCACTGCAATTCACTCATTATGGAATGGGAAGTGCTAATCCAGCCCTAAATAAATTGGAAATTTGTTGATAGTCTGCAAACAAGGATTTTGGTTATTGGCAAAATCCAACAAACTTTTGGTCCAGACATCTTTTGAATTTGGAAACATATCTGCATTCTGAGGTCAGGTTAATCTTTTGTGAACATTACCAGTTTTAAAACTAACTTTGCCTTTTTAAAAATAGTATATAGGGACCTTCCTTTTAGTTTTAACTCTGGAATGTTCTTCTTTCACTTTGATAATATTCCTATGTGTTTGGAGAAGACAGCAAATAAAAACAATTCCTGATACTTTTCTTATGTTACTGAACCCTGCCTTTGTACATCTTCAGGGGATTTTACATTAAACAACCCTGACTGATTGATTTTTTGTTTCCTGTAGCCTAGATGTATCTGATGTGGTGGTGAGTGTTCTTATTTAATATTCATTAAATTCTAAATAGCTCACTTTTTAATGTACCTATTAGCTAGTAAATAATGTATTTATTTATCAGAAACTCGATGATGTCACTTCCAGCACTGGCTTCTACTGAGCTAAAAAGAGATTTGATCTAGGTGCCTTGTTAAACAGTAATTTTGGGTAGTTCCTGAAGATCTTAATGCATAGATTAACACCTGAAACTAGTTTTAAGTTCTTGTTATATGGCTCAAATTTACGCCACTTTAGAACGTGATTATCTTGGATCCATGCTACCCAGCTTCTGTTACACTAAGATATAGCTACTCGAGGCTACAGCTTAGTGTATTTTAAATACCACCCCCCTCCCTCCCTCACTGGCCCAAATGAGACCCCCTGCCCCCTCATCCTCCCCAGCATCCCATAAACCTTCTCAATGCCCCCCTCAACCTTCTCTGCTTAGTTGTGGCTGCCTGCACTGTGTATCCTGGAGAAGGGTTAACCTGCCTGCCCAGTTGCCACCACCACTGCTGCTCTCTAGGCCAGAAAAGATCAGCAGCCTGGAAGCAGTGGGACAAGAAACACAGGTTAACACTTCCCTGGCTGCTCCCCTGGGACAGGCAGTGTGGGCAGCCACAAGTAAGTAATGCCCTGGGGGCAATGGGAGTGGGAGGCAGAGGGGAACCCTGAGGGCAAGGAAACTCCTGCAGAAAAAAATCACTTTTAAAGCAAAAATGCTCAATTTTACTTTTGCGAAAACAAGCCTTTTCATAATTTGTATTACAGCTATATAGTTAACTCTATTAGAGAATACTGCATTTACTCAAATATGACTCTTTCCCCCAATCAGCATGGGGAAAAAGCTTCTTGTCTTATATTTTCATGTAAGTAAACCTCATTAAACGTTATCTAACATTAAACTGCTGCCAAAAAGAAACTAGTAGAGCCACGGGAAAGAAGGTGAAAAAAACCCCAAAAAACCCTTTGGTAGCTGATTTGATTCAGAGGAGATTTGGCCCTATTCAGGGGCTGAATCTCCAAATCCAAATGGAATCGGGACACCCATTAAAATGTCTGAACCAAATTGGAATCCTCTGAATCCATTCAGAGATTCAGGTGGTCCCCGCTCACCACCACAGGGAGCTGGACCTGGGCTCCATGCCATTAAGTAGGGGGCAGGGGGGTTGGAGAAGGGGTGAGGGGATTGTGGAGGGCTCCCCTGCCTGGTCCCATCCCCTGCTGACACTCCCAGCCCCCTGAACACCCCCCAGTATGCCCCCCCTGCTCCCCCAACCCCCCCCCCATGGCTGTCCTGGCTGGTCCCAGCATCCCAGCACTTAAAAAAAAAAAAGCCCCACACTCACTGGTCACAGCAGTGGTGATCAGGGCCTTTGGGGGCTTGTGGCAGAGCCCCCCATGTAGCATCGGGCAGTGGGAGGCAGTGGGGATCACCCCCCCATCTGGCACCCTCAAAGAAGCTGTCACATTGTGCGGGTGCAACGCAGTTTGGCATGGTGCCACACACTGTTCTGGAGCTGGGGCAGCTCCAGCAGTCACCCAGTGCCTGGCAGCATTCAGCCCAAGTGGCCCCAGTTCCCAGACACTGCATGGAGCCCTGCAGCACCCTGCCAGGCTGCACTGCAGCCTCACAATGCGACAGCTGCCACGCAAGTGCCAGGCAGCAGGATCCAATCCCTGCTGTTCTGCTCTGCACTGCACAGAGTGACTCTGCCATGAGCCCCCAGTAACCCCAATCACTGCTGCTGCAGATGATGAGTGTGGGGCTTTTTTTTTTTTTTATTTAAGTACTGGGATGCTGGGGCCAGGCAGGGCAGCCACAGAGGCAGGCTCGAGGAGTGGGTGGGGAGTGGGGCCCTGCTTACTCCCACCACACCCCCACCACCAACACTGCCACTGCTGCCTGTTCAATTCAGAGGAGATTCAGCCCAAATCAGTGGCCGAATCTCCTAATCCAAACTGGCCGAATCGAATTGGGACAGTAATTCAAACAACCAAATTGAATCACTATTCCTCTGAACTGGCCAAAACCAAATCAAATGCTCAAATGCTGCTTTGCACAGGCCTAGAAACTAGCTATAAAGCTAATTAAATAAGCCAACATTGAGCATGAGTATAAACATATGGCCCATATGGGGCCAACATACTGATAGGAACATACCAAAAAGATAGATTAGTACAGCCTATTTGAATAAAGTATACAGTAGTGCCCATTGTGCTCAAAACCCCTCAGCAGATTTTTTACAAGTCACAGTGAGCCACTACATTGAATACATTTTTACTTCACTCCCACAGCTGACCTGTGCCTTTCTTTCCCATTTCTAATGATACCTGTTTCTTTCCCAGGCTTATGTGTCTGGCAAACATCACCAAATGGGACCCCAAACAATTCACCCAGAATCCCTTTCTCACCCCACTCTCAGCTTCTTGCATGTATTAATGTAGTCTCATTCTCCAGTGAGCCAAACCACATTGCACTATGCCTCATCCAAACATAATGTTTTGGAGGAGCCCAGGGCTCATGAAAAAAACACCCATTTCTAGTCATGAATGGGGGGTAATCAGCATATGAATCCTTTATCAGGGATATTTGAATTACACACACATATCGCTGACCTATGGGGTCATACTATGGCTTGAAACACTGTTGTTTCTGCTGAGGCCAAGGCTGATGCCCTATATGATAAATCACACAATTTTTGGCTTTGGACTCAGATCATGCATAGTTTGCACTCTATATAAGTAGGTACAAAATCCCTGCTTAAAAGTGTGTTTGTGGCATCCCTGTCCTAAGACTGGGAGCAATTTCAAAAAAGTAAACTTCATAAATTCTGGATGAACTAAGTCTATGGATACCTACAATAATTTGCTTATAGGCAAGTTATAACAGGCATGTTTATTTCAATGTCAGTGGGCACATCTACCTGAGACATTCACTGCACAGTTGACTAATCAGCTGTGCAGTAAACACTGTGTATCTACAAGTGTGCCTCTATTAGACTGGAGTAGATTAATTAACTCTGCAGCAGGATAGTACTTGTAAATACAAGTATTAACCTGCTGTGGAGTTTTTTACTCCACAGCAGTGCATGTATAGATGCTGCCCTGGTTGGCTGGGACATGAGGGTACTTCAGTGCAAGGGCTGCCTACTGGCTAGCCCTGCAATAAAGTACCCGTGTGCCTGACCCAACATCTCCACAGCACATTGAGCTGGGGGAGCAGCCCTGGATTGGCAGGCTGACCCCTTGAGGCCCCTGCCAGCTGGGACTGCCCCAATCCAGCTGAACGTGCTGCACTCCTGGGCGCATGTGTAGACATGATGCCTGAGAGCAATAAACTTTGGAGTTTATATTCAAGTGTGGGCTACAAAGCACCAACTCACAGAATCATCATAAAATTCTAGTTTATTAGATGGATGCAAAAGTTAGACCATAAACCTTGGTGCTGATCCCCTCAAACACTTACATATTCTTGCACACACACACACTCACAGTAGCTAGCTATGAACATTAAGCACTGGTGTCAAGATATACCTATCCCCAAGTGCTGGAGTCTGCCGTCAATGGCCAGTCAAGGCTTCTTTCAGTGTGATTTTGCTTCAGAAGGGGGTTGCCAGCTGGTCCTTCTGGCTGGACAGGCAGGGTGCTGGTCAGGTCAAAGACGGTGCCACTGGGGGTCATTCTTCACTGCCTTTTATCTCTCTCTGGCAGACTTTGCTGAGGATGAAATTGATAGTTATTTCCTTTCCCTGAAGGGCCAGGCACTAAAAGGAGAAGCACCCCAGGAGGTGCCCTCCTCAGCGACCTGGCAGAAGGTTCCGTCCAAAGCCAGGACAGCTTGCTGTGGTACCCTGTAAGTTCCCCCAGTCCAGCTGGAGAACAGGTATGAGACCCTGGCATCATTGGAAGAGGAAGGAGAGGAGGATAACCCTGGAGAGGAGGCCACTCCACGCATGCTGAAGGGGGCAAGTTGACCTGGAAGAAGCGACCCGGAGTTGACCTGGAGTTCACCTGGAAGAAGAGACCCAGAGTTAACCCAGAGTTGACCTGGAAGAAGTTGACCTGAAGTTGACCTGAAGCTGACCCAGAAGAAGAGATGCCGAGTGCCCATCATAGGTGACTCCATTCTGAGAGTTATGGTGTCCTGCCTACCCAGACTGAGGGTTCAGGATGTGACAGAGAGGATCCCAGCCATTATTCATCCCACAGATTACTACCCCATGGTATTAATTCACGTGGGCATGAATGATGTGCCTGGGAGAACCTTGGATCGCCTGATGAAGGACTACCAAGCTCTGGGGGGCAAGCTGAAGGAGACAGGGCACAGGTGGTCTTCTCCTCTATCCTTCCAGTGAGAGGATGGGGACAACACCATGAGAATTACATCAGAGAGGTCAACTTGTGGCTTTGGAAATGGTGTCTCAAGGCAGGCTTTGGCTTCCTTGATCATGACCCATACTTCCAGATGAAAGACATGCTCAGGTGGGATGGGCTTCATCTCTCTCCCAAAGGTAAGTGTGTGCTCTCTTTCAAGTTGGCTGATCTCCTCCAGCGGGCTTTAAACTAGGCTCATTGGGGGAAGGGGAGGATGAGTTCAGAGGTAGCATCAGAACACCAAACCATGAGTCACCCACAAGTACAGCCCAGCCAAGACTGATGACGAGCCCATGAAATACCCAGGTAAAGTGACAGGGGCCCAAATAGTCCTGGGGTTAGGGAGGCAGGGCATTCACCTTCAGGAAGCCTTAAATGCCTATACACTAATGCTTGTAGTATGGGGAACAAACAGGAGGAACTTGCTCTCCTGATAGCTAACGCAAACCCAGACATAGTGGGGCTCATCGAAACGTGGTGGGATCCAATGCATGACTGGGTGGCAAACATCAAAGGCTATAGGCTGTACAGGAGGGATAGAATAGGAAGGAAAGGTGAAGGAATGGCACTCTAAGTCAAAGAGCAATTCACATCCTCAACGATGTGACCACCCAACCAGGGGGAAGAACTTGACCAGGAATTCTCAGGTCAGTTCACAGAAGCAGTTAGGTCAAAGGATGTAATCATCATGGGGGACCCAAACTATCCAGACATCTGCTGGGAAGAGCAGTCAGCCAGGTCTGACCTCTCACGTTGGTTCCTAGCCATGTTACAGGACCTCCATCTAACCCAGGAGGTGCACAGTCCCACCAGGCAAAATGCCTTGTTAGACCTGATCCTGGCCACAGGTGATGACCTTGTGAGGGGACTGTGGGTGCTCAACCACCTGGGTGACAGTGATCATCGCCTACTGGAATTCACCATCCAACATAGGGCGGCAAAGGCCTGCAGCAGGACAGTAACCCTGGACTTCAGGAGGGTGGATTTCGATGAGGTAAGGAGATTAGTCAGGGAGAGACTGAGGTCCCAGAGGGGAGGGGAGTTGGGAGTCCAAGAAGAGTGGTCATTCCTTAAGGAGACGATCCTCCAAGCTCAAAGGGTGGCAATCCCAACAAGGGTCAAAGGAAGCAAGAGTCCTCAAAAGCCCCCTTGGTTAACAAAAAGCATCCAGAAATGTCTCAAGGCTAAAAAGGAGGTGTACACCCAATGGAAGGGAGAGGCCATCACCAGGGAGGACTATAGAGCCATTGCTTGGGTTTGTAGGGGGGCTGTTAGGAAGGGTAGGGTGAAGATGGAACTGGGACTGGCAACCCGGATTAAGGACAATAAGAAATTCTTTTTTTAATACATAGCAGGTAAAAAGAAGGTTCCGGGTAACCTAGGGCCTCTGCAGGAAATGCTAGGAAGTCTGGTGGTCACACCAGATGTCAAAGCTAATTTATTTAACAACTTCTTTGCCTCCATTTTTCCAAGCAGGGACCAGGTCATCTCCCCCATCATGATCCCTGGCAGTCCCAGGGAGGCACAGCCAGGCCCAGGGTTGGAGTGGACCTAGTCAAGGACCTCCTGGTGGGATTGGACACATCCAAATCAACAGGTCATGATGATCTCCACCCCAGAGTGCTGAGAGAATTAGCAGAGGTCATTGCGCGTCCCCTGGCATAGTTTTATGAGCACTCAAGGTGCTCTGGTGAGATGCCAGAGGACTGGGAGAGGGCCAATGTGGTCCCTATTTTCAAAAAAGGGAGGAGGGAGGACCCAGGAAACTATAGGCCTGTTAGTCCTACCTCAGTCCTGGGGAAGCTCTTTGAGAAAATTATCCAGGAGCATGTCTGTGAGGGACCAGCAGGGGAGTGTATGCTTAGGGGCAACCAACGTGGGTTCATCAGAGGCAGGTCCTGTCAAACCAACCTGGTGATCTTCTATGATCAGGTCACTAAAGCCTTGGATGCAGGCGTGTAGTGGATGTAGTCTTTCTGGACTTTAGAACAGCCTTCAATACTGTCTCTCACTGCATTCTCATTAAAAAAATTAGGCGACTGTGGTGTCGATCCCTACACAGTCAGATGGGTCACTAATTGGCTGGAGGGCCATACCCAGAGAGTGGTGGTGGATGGGCCTTTTTCGACCTGGAAGGATGTGGGCAGTGGGGCTCTGCAGAGCTTGGTCCTCAGGCCTGTGCTGTTCAACATCTTCATCAGCAACTTGGACAAATGGGTGAATAGCACCTTGTTCAAATTCACAGATGACACTAAGATGTGGTGGGGGGAGGTGGGCATGCTAGAGGAGAAGGACAAGCTGCAATCAGATCTGGACAGGTTACAGAGGTGGGTGGACGAGAATAGGATGGGTTTCAACACTGACAAGTGCAAGGTACTGCACCTGGGGAGGAAGAACCAGCAGTATACCTATAGGCTAGGGAACTCGTCGCTCGTCAGCACAGAGGCAGAAAAGGAGCTTGGAGTCATTATTGACTCAAAGATGAACATGGGCTGCCAATGTGGGGATGCAGTCAGAAAGGCTAACTGCACCTTGTCATGCATCCACAGCTGCATCATGAGCAGGTCCGAGGAGGTGATCCTCCCCCTCTATGTGACCTTGGTCAGGCCCCAGTTGGAGTACTGCATCCAGTTCTGGGCGCCGCACTTCAGGAGGGATGTGGACAACATGGAGAGGGTCCAGAGGAGGGCCACTCACATGATCAGAGGACAGCAGGGCAGGTCCTATGAGGATAGGCTATGGGATCTGAACCTGTTCAGCATCCACAAGTGGAGGCTGAGAGGGGATCTGGTGACCGTCTATAAACTGTCCAAGGGGGACCAGCAGGCAATGGGAGAGTCCCTGTTCCCCTGAGCACTACTGGGAGTAACAAGGAACAACGGCCATAAGCTGACAGAGAGCAGATTCAGGCTGGATATCAGGAGGCACTACTTCACAGTCAGGGTGGCTAGGATCTGGAACCAACTTCCGAGGGAAGAGGTCCTCGCTTCTACCCTGGGGGGTCTTTAAGAAGAGGCTAAATAGACACCTTGCCAGGGTCCTCTGACCCCAGCATTCTATCCTGGCTGTGGCAGGGGGTCAGACTTGATGATCTGCTCAGGTCCCTTCCGACCCTACTAACTATGAAACTATGACTCCCAAATTCTTGGGTTTACCCAATCCAGGGGTCGTTGACCTCGAGGGATGTCCCTCTTGGTAGCTACTGAATGGCAGCTGTCAGCCCCAGGGATCACGTCCACAGGTATGTGCAGTTTCAGGAGTCCATTGGTGTATTTTGATTGATTCACTGCCATGATGAATAGAGCTCTGGAAGTGGTTGATCAAGGGGTATTTCAACCCCAAGAGGCTGTTTCCAGTGTTGATTAGTTCAAACCGGGGCTTCTGTACCTTTAACAGTGAAGTTTCAGGGAGTTCCTGGCTCTGTATTGACTCTTTCCTCTTCTTGGTCTCTAGTTTTGTAGGTGTTAATTGCCACTTGTTAACTTGTTTATCCAGACTAGCTACTGTGTTACACAATCAACCATGATTCATTCAGGGACCCACTCCATACAGAGATTCCTGCCCTTGCTAACATGCTAACATGGTACAACTTACTTTTAAACTAAAAGTACATTTGTAAAAGCAACTACAAGCTCTATTTTCACTATAAGTACACCTTATATAAAATAATAATAATATAATAAAAGAAAAAGAGAGGAAGAAAGAAAAGGTAGAAAAGAGAAAGCATCCCCAAAAAGGGGCAAATACTGCAAAAGGGGCTTTTGCTACATGGAGAAGCTTCACATTTGAAGCGGGAGAGGGGCAGGCAAAAAGGTTTCTTGCTACACAAGCACTTTAATTGCATGTGTAGACATGGCTCAGGGTTTTCAAATTTTCTTCTCTCTTTCTTGTGTTCAGGGAGAGTAGGGTTTGATAGTAAGGGTGGGGGAGAAAGGGCTGCAGGGAGAGGAATTTATGGGAAAGAAGGAAAGAGGGACACCTGATCCCCCTCCCCAAATTTATTTTCCCTGCTGTAGCATTGGAAGGGGGATATATATAAGGCAATAATTTGATTCTATAGCTGGAAAACTGTAACAAATTCATGAGTGTCCCATATAGAGAATCTCATTATTCGGGAGGGTCTTATATTTGAGTAAATACAGTATATAAAAATAATGGACTACTTATTCTAATTTGCGGGGGAGAATGATAAAAATGTAGGCTTGTGCTTGATGTCAAGAGATGTAAGTTCTATTGACTTACATGCTATGTGAATTGGGCAGGTCATTTAACTTTTCTCTGGGTATTTTGGTTGGTTTATATATTTAAAAATCAATCAGTAAGCAAAACTAGTACTTGCTGTTTTTGGAAAAGTTTTAGCTCTCTCTTGTTTTCAAGCAGTAACTAGAAATTTGAAGGTCAAGTTAGCCATTGTGTCAGAGATGTTCCTTTGTTATACTCATAAAAATCCTTCCAAATTAGAGTGTGTCATTACTTCCTCTTTTCAAAGGCCAGAAGCTTGCTGAAGCTTTACAGTTAAAATCTACGACTGAGCAGGACTTTTTCATGCATTTGCTGCTACGAACTACATCAGGGCAGACAACGGAAATGAAAGCAGGGAAGTTCTCTCTCCTGTATTCCCAAGGAGTCCAGGCTGGTTTTGGGAAGGGGGAAGAAAAGGGACAAGATGTGTGACCAAGCATATATGCACAAGAAGCTCCATGATGACTGCACAGGCAAACTTACATTTGATGTTTTGTGACATGCAAGATGTTTAACTTATTTTTTTTTCTAATGTTAAAGATCAAGCACAATGGGGCCAAATGTTGGTGAGTACCTCTAGCAATGTGTATATAGAAATAAATAATCCTGGGTATCAGTGGAAGTTTGTACCTGGCCTAGAAAGACTCCACATGCCTATACAATAAAACAGGGAACTCTGCAATATGTGAGTGCATGAACTGGTGATTTTTATTATTGGAATACATGGCAAGCCTTGTCTTTAAGATACACCTACCAATTATTTTGTTTAGTTTTTTGGGGGGGGTTTGGATGAGGGTTTTTTTTCACCTGCAGGTACAGAATAAATAGTCCAAATCTCTTTTCTTTTCTTTTTCTTCATTTTTTTTTTTTTCCTTTTAGGTCAGCATGGGGTTAGTACCTCAGATACTCCTTTAGAAATAAGAATCCTGTTCTTATGGCCTTTACAGCAATAGCCTACTTCTTCATAGAAAAAAATTGTTATGTTCCTTGCAATGACCAGCCTAGAACCGCTTCATCTGTCTCTCCCTTTAGCTTAATGCACCCTAGAACCATAAGTCTGCTTTCTGATTGGTGCATTATTAAGCAATTACCGCCTTCATACCTGTAAGTTAAATTACTGCTTTTTCTGATGTTTGGGGTTATGTCCTGTTACAAAGGGAATTCTTTGGCCTGCCTTTTACATTGTAAGTTTTTAAAAAATCACAATGGGCAACACATACACAGACCCTTCTAGTATAATTTGAATACACAAATTTGAATGTTAACAAAAGGCTGTGAAAATTTCTTTCTTTCTGGTATCTCAAATGACATTCAGACAAAATGACAGGGAATATTAGTATTAGACACTGCATGGATCTTTCTTTTTATACAATTACCAAGTGCTTAGAAATCAAATTGGCCATAATGTGCATAGTTTATGATGGGCTTTTGAAAGCAGTTGCTTCCTTTTTATTTTAGTGCTTGCAGCTAACTATAGTTTTCTCAGATGCATATTGATCAAGAAACTAAAAAGAACAAACTATAAAGTCAATACACCCATAGTCCTAAAGAAGTGATTGGGGTAGTACTGATGAAACAGGCTGTAGGGATGGCAGTTGCAGTGACAGAAGACAGAGTAAAGTAATTCCACCTACATTAAACCCAAATATGGAGCTCGATAGAAGAAAACTACAGAATAAGCGAACATGTAAAATCTCTTACTTCTGTGCAGGGCTGGTGTGGGGCTGCTTTGCAGTGTAGTGACCACAGCCCCCTTTGTACTTCTTATATGAAGTCCTATAATTGCTTTCATGCTCATTAACATGACTCTATTGGTTGATGCCCATGAGGCCTTCTACAGTGACTTAGGCAGAGTTGGCATAGGATATGTAAAAGCATTACATATAGATTACCTTAATCAAGGTTAGGGCAGTTTAAGTGTCTAGGTGTTCAATTGTTCACAGGGCTTACATTGCCTAAAAATGGCAACTTAGTTCTCATCAGACAAGAACTAGCTTTACATTGGCATGTGTTAATTTGACCTAACAAATGCTTGCATGAGTTTCCAACACAACCCCAGAGCTAGAAAAGTCACTCTCCACAGCCCTGGATCTCTGAAGTTTTTCTTTCCTGACCCTGACGGGGTGATTTTTAGACTAACCCCTTCTCAGGCCAGGTACCCCCCCTCACCCTTGTGGACTCACTAGTCCTCCCCCACACTGTGGATGCCAGCCCTCCACCCCACATCCAGCTTACTTTCCTCTAGTTGCCTGCACCTGCTCCCAGCAAGATGTGAATGCATTTAAGCAACAATCCTGATTCAGGTTTAGGGAGTTTAAACTAAGGTGCCTAAACCTGAGCCAGGTCCTGCAAGCACTTGTTCACACCCATACAGACCTTTTCTATGCTGCATAGTTCAGGCTTAGCATGATGCCTTTGTGTATTTCAAGCAGTGTGAAGGACTTTTATGATGGTCCTTTGCACCTGGGTAACTTAGAGACCCTTTCTATTTGTACCAGCCAGGTTCCTAATATATTCAGAAGATGGCAGCAGTTAGTCCTTGCAAGGTCAGGCTTGCTGAGAGGGAGAGTAGGAGGTAGGGAGAAGAGGGGGAGAGAGAGAACTCTGAAGGTCAACAGAAGTGAAAATGTCCCCCCTCAATGGCCCCACAGTATGCCAACCTTTTTATGAGCCACCTGGAAGAAGACTTCCTCAAGAACTGCACCATCAAACTCTTGCTGTACTTACGATATATCGATGACATCTTCATCATTTGGAGTGAGAACCGGGAATCTCTAATTGAGTTCCACCAGAAATTCAACAGTCACCATCCCTCCATCCGACTTTTTTTAGAATACTCCAGCACCAACATCCCCTTTTTAGACACAAGGATCAGTATTCAGAAGGGTAAAATACAGACCACAGTATACAAGAAACCCACAGACCAACACACATATCTGCACAGAACCAGCAACCACCCGAAACACACCAAAAAAGCTGTGATATACAGCCAAGCCCTCAGATACCACCGCATCTGTACTGAAGAGAACACCCGGGATCGCCACCTCACCAATCTTAAAAAGGCTTTCACCCAGCAAGGACACTCCTCCAGAGAAGTAGATCACACATTTGAAAGAGCCACCTGGATACCACGTGAAGAACTGCTGCAGTACAGAAGAAAAACACCCACAAATCGCACACCGCTGGTTATGACCTATCACCCATCCCTTGAACCTATACGGAAAATCCTCAAAAAATTGCAACCCATATTAGAAAAAGACCCTATTCTTAAAAAAATCTTCCCAGAGCCACCCATCCTAGCCTTCAGACAAGCACCGAACCTCGCCAACCTCATCACCAGAAGCAAACTTCCTCAACCCCAGAACACACCAAAAGGATCCAGACCGTGCCATGACAAGAAATGCAACACCTGTCCCCACATTTCCACCACCCCCACAATTACTACACCCCACAACAGAGCCATCAGCATCCCAGGATCTTACAGCTGCACCTCCAGGAATGTAGTATACCTCATCCAATGCACCAAATGCCCTGATGGAAGATATGTAGGAGAGACCAGACAACAACTGCGCACCAGAATGAACGCACACTGGAAATCCATCAAAGACAGAAACACCCAATTACCGGTGGGGGCACATTTCTCACAGGAGGGCCACTCCCTCTCCAATCTCTCAGTCCTGATCCTCAAGGGAAACTTACACAACACTTCCCAGAGACGAGCCTATGAGCTCCATTTCATCAACCTGCTGGATACTAGAGATCAGGGACTAAACATAGACATTGGATTTTTGATACATTACAATCTGCCTGGCAAGTGACTCCCCAGGCCAGCCCAGACCCTGGCTTGTTTACTTTTCATTCCATCCAGGAAGAGCACGCAGCAACTGCTGCAGCGTCCTTAGCCTGACGAAGGGTTTTTGAACCTGAAAGCTTGCTTAATAACTATTCTCCAACCATTTGGGTTGGTCTAATAAAAGATATCAAATTCACCCAAGGAACCTTGTCTGCCTAATGTCCCCCCTCGTAACTTGTGCCTGGGTAGGTGAAGAAAGGGCAAGGCAGAATAATCTGTGTCTGCAACAAAGTCAATAAAAATCAAGCAATATTAATTCTATAGTGATTCACAGAGATACTACACTGTAACAGGCACTTATCCTTAAAAAATTATATTAATTTGATTTTGGAACATTTGTGGAAACTGATATAATAATAATGCAATGTCAAATTATCCTAAGGGAATTTCTATTTCAGCACCAACTGAAAACTTTTGTCAGATCATTAGAGGCTTTCAAAGACAAATCTGACCTCTGTTTTCACTTATTCTGCTTTCTGAAGCACGAAGCTAGCCAAAACTGGTGTAGTGTTGTAAAGGAATTTGTGGTTGGATTTTCTTGGAGTCCCATAGCAATAGGCAATTGCTCATTGCAACAAAGATACAAAAGTTATTTGTTTCCTAGTGACTAAATTGTTTATTTTCACAAGTATGGATGGAAGGAAAGGGATAGGAACACTTTTTTTTTCAACAGGATTATATCCCACTCCTGCAATAGAATATTCTTTCTCTATTAGCTCTACACATAGATATTTTAGTTTGCACAGCTACTAGAATAGAATTTGTCATTGGATAAAGCTGTCCACAAAACCAAGCAATACTTGCCTGATGTCCAGATATTCCAACTGCAAACTTTACAAAAAGGGACCACTTCTTTGTCATACAAAGTCCTTGCATATTGTGCATTGCAATGCCATGATATAAGCACTGGGTATAGAAGCATCATGCATGACTACTTCACAAGTGCAAATTTTACTTATAATGTGTTGCATCAACAGAGGTATAGGGCAGGTAGCAATAGTAGCTTCCCACAAAATGTCCTATTAATAAGCATCCAGAATGATCTGTGGGGAGACTATGCTCATTAAACCTTTCTTTAAGTTGCTTCTAAAACTGCCAACAATGGTTGTAATTGTACTGCCACATATTACACTAGAAGTATAGCACACTTCAGTCTATGACCTGTTGCCGAAAAGCTGACGTCCCATGCCTTTCCATTTGCTAAAAGATGCCACAAAAATTCTGCAACCTACTCTCCCTCTTACATCTTGTATAAGCAATTTGCATTCTGTCATGTTCTCTCACACATGGTGTTCAAAACAATTAAAAGAAAATTGCACCCATTTTGCTCAGTCTAGCAGCCTGAAAGTTTCAAAGATAAGAAGCACTTCTCAGCATGAATAAACTGTGAAGTGCTTTTGAAAATAAGGTTTTTAATGATAATTGGCATTAAAACCTTTATTTTCTAATACATTTCACAGTTTATGCTTGCTGGGAAGTGCATGTTTTCTTTGAAACTTTCAGCCTGCTAGACTAAACAAAATTGATACATTTTCCTTCAAATAAAATGAAAATTAGTGAAGCAGAATTTTTATATAAAATACATTAATTTTAAAAGTGCTTGGAAGAAACTTTCTTTGAATCCTCATTTACGGTGCTATCTGTTCAGATGGTAAATACCTTGGAACAGATACCTTTCTTGCTTGCTTTGCTATAGAATGTTCCATTTAACAAATTGATGTTGATTTTGATCAGAATTTCTAAATCTTATGGGCTAAGTTTTCTAAATCAAGGTATTTCTTTGTGCCTGCAAAAGTGAGCATCTTTTTTGTGTACACACAACTGTAACTGCTTGTAATGTTCTGACAAAAGGAAATCATGTTGAAACCTGCTATTTTGTCAAAGATGGAACATTTTGCATAGAGAGATTTGTTTTGACTAATGTGTGAGAAAGAGAGGGACAGATTGATTCTCTCACTTCTATAGCTAGATGGCTAAGTTGCTGTTCCTGATTCAAATATATACACATGAATATGTATAATAAAAATAAATAAATATATTGTATCTTATCACATACAGCATACTACTGAATAAGATATTCACCTTCATTTTTGAAAGGCAGAATAAAGGAAAAAAATCTTTCCTTGAAAATGTAAAATACTAGTAAATTTTACCAGGTATCTTTGGGAGGAGCAAAACATTGCATCTTAAGCCGAGCAGTATGCCACAGATTGCTGCTGAGTGTCCCTGGGAGCTGCAGAGAGATGATCTTCTGACCAAGAATCTACAAAGCAGAGCCTAGCTGACAGTAGAGCTGCCTGGGGAGCTGCTGGTAAGGTGCTGCTGGCTACAGGGTATACTGTCTGTGGACTAGGCTCAGGTTTGAAGCCTCTGAGTTTGTGTTATAGCCTGGGGGGCTTATCTTTTGGTTAGAGTTTGTACTGGTGGCTTGGGTTTAGGAGTAAGGGGTGGTTCAGAGGCTCCATTAGTGCGCTAGGGACACATACTTGCCTTAAGCCCTGCAGGGGACAGGCTCAAGGCATACGGAGGGAGATGCAAATCTGGAGCAGGGCAGTGTGTCAGGGCCTGGAGCCTGGAGCAGGGCAAGGCTGGGACCCAGAAGCCAGGTCTGGTACAGTAGGCGTAGGCTATAGGACCCAGTCAAGAGAAAAAGTGGGCTAAGGCTGAGAAGGCTAAGTCCCAACAAACATATGTGAGCACTCCAAGACACATAATTAACCCACGAGCCAGTAGGTGAAACCAGGCTTGGGAAGCCCTGGGGTAGCCTCCCTTCCTTCAGGACTAGGACATCAAGGTGTGGTGGGTCCCCCAGTAAGGCAGACCAAACAAGGGAAGAGCGGCCACTGGGGGCATTGCGACTGTCACCTAGGATGAGCACTTTTCTACACTACCAAATTTCTATCAGCCTTTTTTTTTGGGGGGGGGGGTGGGGGGGGGGAAGCTGTGTTATATGCAAGAAAATAGGGTCTATATTTTTTTCTCTTTTCCATGATCACTCTAAATCAGGCAGAGCAGGGATTTAAATCTTTGCCTTCTGCATCCCAAGCCAGGCCTCAGAATTTGATCAGAGAAGAGACATCTGCACCAACAGATTTGAACAATTTCTTTCTTCTGTTAATATCTAATTAAAACAAATTTTGAAAGTTTAAAACATAGGCACAAGCTCAACCCCACCACTCCAGGCAATAAGCCAAATTCTGCTCTCACTTAAGTAAAAGGCAAAACTGCCCTTGACTTTAGTGCATTGGAGTCAGGCTCCAAACAGTTAACTGTCTATGTAAATACTTCTTGCACTAAGGGTACAGAGCACATAATTCTGCCTCCTTAATACTCTGAAATCCATGGGCTCAGTGAAGAAACTTTGAACATTGAAAGGCTGATGTTAATATAGTCAGTACCCTTGTGGTTAAGGGGATAATCTGAATTGTGGGGATCCAGGGTCTGCTATTCTCTCATGTTCCTAGTAAGTCTTCTCTTGGCTCTCCTGTTGGACCAGATCCACCTTCTGCAAATAAATATGGCCTTGATTCTTGGTTTCCTACCTCCCAAATAAAATTCACCAGGCTATCAGCTACTTTAGAAACTCTATCTTGTGGTTTGACCAGAAAGTCTGTCTAGACCGTGCAAAAACTTCTCAATGAAAATTTCAGTGAAACCAGCCCATTCCAAGGAGAAGAAAAACAAATCAGTTTTGATTGATTGGCATTTTTCTGACAGAAATATTTTGTCAGGTCCAAAACAACTCTACTGACCTATACCTTCTAATACAGCATTATAAGAAAGCAGTGAAATAGTAGATGTGGGCAGGATATGCAACTAGGAAGTCTGGTAAGCAGAATGCTTCCCAGTTCCTCTGCAGTGGTGATATTCTGCTCAAACCACAAGGCCTAGGTAAGCTTTATAAAGGATAGAAAGAACTACAATATGTTTTATGAAACAAGCATTCAGTAATGCCAGCTTTTGAGATGACTTTATTTGAAACATGCTGAAACTTGGTGTTTTTCAGGGCAGGAAAGATTCAGGCAATGTCCAGCATTCAATAATGGCTTCACTAAAATTGCATGTGCATGATAAACTCAGAAAAACACACACGTGCACAATGACAGATACAGACTTAGACACAAACCCAGACATAGACACAGACACAGACACCCCCGCCTCTACCTTATGGATGAGTGAAATGAATGGGAGACAGAAAAAATTGAGACAAGGAAATCTTCCAGAAGATGATGACTAGGAGCAAAACACCTGTTTCATAGTTTCATAGTTGTTCAGTGATTATATTATAAGAATCTTTGGGTCTGATAGGTGCTTTTGTAAAATGACAGAGAAATAAGAGCTCATTTATATATGAAAAATAGTGTGCAGTAAGTTAGGATGTGAATTTACAGCTCTCTAGTTATTCCTCACTAACACCTGTTGTTGGATACTCTTGAGTCATTTCTACGCTTGAGTCATGCTTCCATCTTCATGTGGTAGTGATAACAGGAAGCATGCCCACCCACTCATTCCTGCTAGCCAAATTCCCCACATGAGGTAGTATAGCCATCTCAGAGTGCATTAAGTGAGTATGCCCAAGACACAAAGTCTTAGAGCAGCACTTAGAGGAGTGAGAACCAGATTCAGTACCTAGGATGGGGGAGGTTGAGGGAAAGGGTAAGCCTTTCCTGCCTGGTCTCTACATGATAAAAGCAGCTGAAAATGCTGCCGTTGATGCCATCGCTGCTGCTGCTGTAGCCAAGTTCACTTGGTCAATAGAAGCCCTGTGGTGTAGGCTTCCTGGGAGCCACTTCTGATACCCCATTCCCTCTCCGACCCACCCCAGATTTCTTATTGTATGGAGGGCTGTACCGGCTATGACAAGAGCCTCATGCAGATGTTCAATTTCTCCTGGGAGAGTCGTTGCTCTCCCAAGAGAGAACACAAGTGTACAGATGTGCAGGCTTTTCCTCCCAACATAAAAATGGCCACTCCAGGAGAAAATAACCTGGGAATAACCAGGGTTAAATCACTCCCAAGAGAGTTTCTTCTGGGACAGTGAATGTCTGTACATGCCATGACTTCTCTCAGGAGAGACTATAATCTTCCAGCTTCTCCCTTTCCCTGCAGTGTGTCACTTGCTAGACCAGGGGTGAGCAAAATCTGTCTGGTGGCCAGGCTCCATTTTCCTGCAGCCCCAGCTCATGTTGCTATGGCTGGTTTCCATAGAAACCCCAGCCGCATCAGGGACATGACAGTGTGGGACCAGCGTTTCCATGAAGACCAGTCCCAGCAGCACTGGCAGGGCTTGCAGCTGGGCAGGGAGCTGCCCTGGGGATGGGACTGGGATCTTGTAGTGGTGACAGCATGATCTGGAGCCAAAACAGAGCCATGATCTGCTGCCTTCACACCCCCGCCCAGGGTGTGAAGGCACCAGACTGCAGTTCTGGCTCGGCTCCAGATCACACTGTCACCACCACAAGATTCTGGTCCTGAAGCAGCTCCCCATCAAGCTATGTGCCATGCCAGTGCTGCTGGGGTTCATCTCCATGGAAACTTTGGCTATCCACTGTCATGGCCCCATCACTGATGGGGTTTCCATGGAAACCAGCTATAGCAACACAGGCAGGGACTGCTGGTTAATGGAGTCTGCCATGGCCCCCATCCAGCCTGTGGGCCAGACTTTGGCTGCTGCTGTGCTAGACTCTGCTTCTCCAGAACATCCCCCCTTTGCAATCCTCACATTGTGCTGCAGGGAAACAAAGGCTAACAATGGGCAGTTCGAGTCAGCCAACCAGGACTGACCTAAGTACTGCTGCAATTTATCACCAGGCAAACTAAGGAAGCCTGAAGAGCACACTGAGATGAATGCACAGGGCCCACTCCCCGGCTGCACAGTGTCAGCACTGCAAGCTCTCTACTCTTCAGAGACTCGGCATTTAAATGTCTGTACAAACAGCTCTGGGTAAATTTCTTGAGTCAGAGAGCAAACTTGAGAGAATTCTCTCAGGTTACTTGAATGAGTGTACACAGCCAAAAACTCTTCATGGGGCAATATACTCAAACCCAGACGCTCAGATCAACTGCTGGATGTCAGGCTACACTGCCTGGCTCCTATGGCCAGGCAGCACAGGACTGCCCCTGCTATAACAAAGACTCTAGAAGGGGGAGTATTGTGGCACCTCCTCATAGTTAGCACCCAAAACTGGTTTCCTCTTCACTCCTTCCCCCTAATTATACTACTGCACTTGGTGCCACTCTAAATCTCATTCCTGGGATTCACTGAGCACAGAGTACAGAAAATAGGCAAAGCATTCCTAAAATAAAAGAAAAGTAGAGCTGAAGGGCACTTTCAGAGGTAATCTAGTCCAATTCTCCCCCAGAGGTAGGATCATCCCTATCTAAACCATCCTATGCAATACATTGTCTAACCTATCAGTAAAAGTACACAGTCAGTTTTGATACAACCACAAGACATTGTCACAAGTAACCTGCCACAAGTAAGGCAGGAGGAATACTATGCCCTGCTGTTATGAGGGTTGTTAAAATATATTTGACAGATCCAGGAAGAAGGCCATGCCCCCTGCTACACAGGAAGGCAAAAATCCACATAGTCTGTTCCAAGAGGAAGTCAGGAAGGCCAAAGCACAATTGAATTTGTAGCTAACAAAGGACATTAAGGGTAACAAGAAGGGTTTTCACAAGTATGCTGGTAGCAAGAGGAGAATCAGGGAAAGTGTGGATCCTTTACTGAATGAGGGAGGCAATCTTGTGACAAAAGATGCAGAAAAGGCTGAAGTGTTCAATGTCTTCTTTGCCTCTGTCTTCACAGGTAAGAAAATCTCCCAGGCTACTTTACCAGGCAATACAGTTTGAGGAGGAAGAGAACAGCCAATAGTGGTGAAAGAACAGGTTAGGGGCCATTTAGAAAAGATGGACATATACAAGTCCATGGGGCTGGATGGGCTACACCAGAAGGTGCTGAGGGAGTTGGCTGTTGAGATTGCAGAACCACTGACTGTCATCTTTGAAAATTAATGGAGATCAGGAGAGGTCCTGGATGATTGGAAAAGGGCAAACATAGTGTCCATATTTAAGAAATGGAAAAATGAGGATCCAGGGCACTACAGACCAGTCACAGCTCCACTGTGTCCCTGGAAAAATCATGGAGCAGATCCTCAAAGAATCCATTTCTAAGTACTTGGAGAAGAATAAGGTGATTAGGAACAGTCAGCCTGGATTCACCAAGGGCAAGTTATGCTTAACCAACCTGATTGCCTTCTATGATGATATGGGGAAACCAGTGGATGTGGTATACCTTGACTTTAGCAAGGCTTTTGATACAGTCTCCCACAACATTCTTGCAGGTAAACTAAGGAAGTATGGGCTGGATGAATGGAAGGTAAGATAGATAAAAACTGGCTAGAGCATTAGGCTCAGAGAGTAATAATCAATGGCTTGATGTCTAGTTGGCAGCCAGTATCAAGTGAACTGCCCCATGGGTCAGTCCTGGGGCTGGTTTTGTTCAGTCTTCATCAGTGACCTGGAGGATGGCATAGAGTGCACCCTCAGCAAGTTTGCAGATGACACCAAGCTGTGGGGATCAATAGATATGCTAGAGGGTAGGACTAGGATTCAGAGTGACCTAGACAAATTGACAGATTGGGCCAAAAGAAATCTCATGAGGTTCAATAAGGACAAGTGCAAAGTCCTGCACTTAGGTTGGAACAATCCTGTGTACCAGTACAGGCTGGGGCATCACCGGCCGGGAAGCAACTCTGCAGAAAAGGACCTGGGGGTTACCGTGGACAATAAGCTGAATATGAGACAACAGTGTGTCCCTGTTGCAAAGACGACTAATGGCATACTGGCTGCATCAGTAAGAGTGCTGCCAGCAGGTCAAGGGAAGTGATTATTCCCCTCTATTCTGCATTGCACCCTTCACATTCCTTGCTAGCTGCAACTCCAATTGTGCTTTGGCCTTCCTGACTTCATCCCTGCATGCCTGAGCAGTGCTCTTATACTCCTCCCCATTTATTTCTTGAAGTTTCCATTTCTTATAAGCTTACTTTTTGTGGCTTAGTTTAATGAAGAGTCCCCTGCTTAGCCAAGCTGATCTTCTGCCATACTTGCTAGTCTTCCTGTGCATTGAGATGGTTTGTTCTTTAATTCTCAGTAAGGCTTCTTTCAAGTACAGCCAGCTCTCTTGGACTCCTCTTCACCTCAGATTGGTTTCCTAGGGGATCCTGCCCATGAGTTCCCTGGGTGGGTTGAAGTCTGGTTTTCTGAAGTCCAGGGTCCTTACCCTGCTGCTCTCCTTCCTTCCTTTCCTCAGTATCCTGAAATCAATCATCTTGTGGTCACTGCTGCCCAAGTTGTCATCCACTACTACATTCCTCACCATTTTTCCCTGTTTGTGAACAGCAGGTCAAGAAGAGCATGGCCTCTAGCTGACCACTCCAACACTTGCACCAAGAAGTTGACTCCAACACTCTTCCAAAACTTCTTGGATTGTCTGCACACTGCTGTATTGCCCTCCCAGCAGATGTCAGGGTGATTGAAGTTCCCCATGAGAACCAGGGCTTGTGATTGGGAAGCTCCCACTAGCTGCTTTAAGAAAGCCTCATCCACTACTTTCTCCTGGTCTGGTGGTCTATAGCAGACACCCACCATGACATCACCCTGGTTACTCTCTCCTCTAACCTTAACCCAGAGACTTTCCACAGGCCTATCTCAGTTTCATACTGGAGCTCTGAGCTATATATGGCTCTTTTACATACAGTGCAAGTCCTCCTCTTCTCCCCACGTGTCCGTCCTAAACAGTTTGTACCCATCCATGATAATGCTCCAGTTATGTGAGCTATCTCACCAAGTCTCTGTTATTCTGATCACGTCATAGTTACATGACTGTGCAAGGACTTCCAATGCTTGTTTCCCAGGCTCTGTTTGTGTACAGGCACCTGAAGTAATTACTCAATTGCACTGATTTCCCATGAGGTATGAGAGCACCTTCACTTTTACCCCCTCCTGCTTGCTCTTCCTCCAGATCTCCCACTTCCCCACTTACCTCAGGGCTTTGGTCTCCATCTCCTGGTGAACCTAGTTTAAAGCCCTCCTCAGTAGGTTAGTGAGCCTGTCTGTAGTAAGAGAGGAAAAAAGTTTTCCCTCTTTATGGAAGCCCTTCAGCTATTAGAGGACTGCTATCATATCCCCTCTAAAGTACCTTTTTCTGTAAGCTAAGCATGCTTATTTCCTTCAGGCTCTCCTTGTATGACTTACCTTCCAACACTTTATCATTTTTGTCGCTCTGCATCCTCTCTAACTTCTCCACATCCTTTTAAAAATATGGAGCCCAAAATTCTACACAATACTATAGACAAAGCCTAACTTCACTGCGGTGTTCCCACATGGAGGCAATGCAACCAAGATCTGAGTGTGCATTAAGTAGAGTAAGCTGTCTCACACAGAGACATTTTCAGTGCTCACAGTGTGTCCAGGAAGGGAATTATTGTTGAATAGTTGCTGTATTTTAAATTTACTTTCTAGCTTACTGACTAATAATGTACCCATCAAACTAGGCCTAAAAATGTCCACACACTGCCTACTGCAGTTTTTGCTCGTTATTTTTTTTCCTGGTGCTATGGAAGATTTTAAAACAGGTAGTTTCTACTATATTTAACTGGGTTTCATTATTGTAGGACAAAGGAAACAGGAGTGTTGGAAATGCAAGAGGAACCCTTTTGAAATGTGTTAACTGACAAGAAAGACAATAAACTGAGATTTCCCCCAGAAGATTTGTTTGGTGTCAGTGATTCTACAACACCAAGATATCCTCCGGGAGAGAGACGATTCCTTTTGTTCCCTTTTCTAAGTCTGATCAAAACACATGCAATGAGCTTAATGAAATTAGATAATCCTTAAGAAGCAAGAAGGTGGGAGCAGCTGTTCCTGCTTCCAGCTAAGTTTAAGATTTGTTAGCATGAAAAAAGATTCAGTGTCTGTGAGGAAAAATGTAAAAAAGAATTATTTTGATAAAATAAACATGTTGGCATGTGAAGATGACCTATAGTTAGAAGAGAATGAGAGAAACTTTTAGAAAATACCTTTTTATGGGTAAGGAGCTCAATTTTCTTAGTGCTTGATAGTAGCATTCTTAAAAATTAATTAGCCAGCACACAGTTTTCTTTTTTTTTCCTTTTGTCCACCTCCCAAAATACCAATGGACAGATTAAACACACAGGCATGTTCAGATGGGCTGTGCCATATGTCCTACTTCATGTTTTCACATCCATGACTTAAATGCGAGACTCAGTTCCACTAAAGTCACGGTGAGTTTATTACAAGCTTGAGGAGTTTGGAGTTTTGGTCATAAGCTCAGTTCCTTGAAAAATACTTGGCTTGTTTCTGAAGCTTCCTTGAAAAGCTTATAACAAGAGTCTTCTGAGTATTCTCTTTTTTTTTTGTAGTAAGTTGCATAGTTTTCATCAACAATGGCTGAGCTCACCGAAAGTATGCTTGGGATTCTACTACCCTGTGGCTTTCTTGGATTCAAAAGTATTTTGATTGGTAGTGGGGAAGCTGGCAAGTTTATTTTGCCCTATAATAAAACCCTTACAAGTGTTTTGAAATGGTCTGCATCCGACATTTGAAATTCAGCAAGGGACAAAGTCCTTGAACTAATGAAAGACACTTTTGTGTCCCCTGAAATTCCATTCAGGTTTGTCTTTGTTATAAACTTTGAAAATCAACATTTCCTTTCTTTCTTTTATGACACTTGGTAGCAAAGGGGATGTTTGCAACATGACAAAACAAATGCTTGTGAATGTTCTATAGTGGAGTCTCTGTCATCATCACAGCAGAATGGGAATGCCAGAACAGTTAGAGTGGTGATGGTGCTAGATAAAGCAGATGAGTCTTTTCTCCCCAATCACCAAACATGGCATATATTCCTAAACGGATCTGTGTCGTCCTGGTGCAAAGTGGCCAGTGGTGTCCCTCAGGGGTTCATGCTTGAACCGATGCTTTTCAACATTTTTATTAATGATTTGGATGGGGGAGTGAAAAGCTCGCTGGCCAAGTTCACAGACAACACCAAGTTATGGGGCAGTGTGGTCACACCAGAAGATAGGTTGCAGATACAGGCGAACCTGGACAGGCTGAAGAGTTGGGCAGACCAGAATCAGATGAAGTTTAACACTTCCAAGAGTAAGGTTCTCCACCTGGGGGAAAATAACCCTCAACATACATACAGGCTCAGAGGTGACAGCCTGACTTGCACCATGGCCGAGAGGGACCTAGGGGTAATGATCGACCATCACATGAACATCAGCCATCAGTGCAATGTGGTGGCCAGCAGGGAAAATAACACTCTGCCATGCATCAACTGATGCATCACTTGTAAAACTAAAGAAGCGATACTCCCACTGTACTCAGCACTGGTGAAACCACAGTTGGAGTACTGCATCCAGTTCTGGGTGCCACACTTCAGTAAGAAGGTGGAAAAATCTGAGAGAGTCCAGAAAAGAGCCACCCGTATGATCAGGGACTTGCAAGGCAAGCCATATGAGGAAAGGCTGAGGGACCTGGGCCTTGTTAACCTAAAGAAGAGACAGTTTAGAGGGGACTTGATAACGGCTTACTGCTATATCAGAGGAATATATCAGGAGCTTGGTGAACAATTGTTCATTAGGGCACCCCTGGGAAAGACCAGGACCCATGGATACAAACTCCTGGAAGGCCATTTCAGGCTTAATACCAGGAAAAACTCCTTCACAGTCAGGGTGTCCAGAATGTGGAATAAACTCCCTCCAGAGGTGGTGCAGTCACCTATCCTGGAGGTTTTCAAGAAGGGACTAGATAGTCACCTCGCTGGGTCACTTGACCCCAGTTGTCTTCCTGCCTAGAGCAGGGGGGCTGGACCTGATGATCTGCGAGGTCCCTTCCAGCCCCTAACAATCTATGAATCTATGAATCTACAGCCCAGGAAGCCTGCCCTTTATGTTATGGAATCCCTTTACAAGGTATGCATTCATATGTCTAGGAAGTGCTTTCGTTCCTTGGGAAAGAAAGAGAGCAAGCATTAAGCTAACACAGATCACCAGGACATGATGCCAGCAGCCTTCTCTCTTCCCCCTCTCCCTCCCCCATTTATTTTCAGGTTACAATCAATATAAAGGAGTGGGAGAGAGCCAGCTCATGTTCTCACTGCCCTGCCCATGCTGGGGATTTTGGGGGTTGAATCATACTGACTCATGGTGGGTAGGTTGTTCAAATTGTACATAACATAACTTGGTTTCATCTTTTTTTAAATTATGGGTTTAAAAAAATGTGTCAAGTACTTAAATTGTCAGATGCCATGGTTACCCACACAGCCGTAATTATGATATAATCTTTAATTATATGTCTGCAATTATTTTTCAGTAGACTCCCCACTTCATTGCAGTCACAGAAAGGATATTCAAGAGGACAGAGTCAGGTTGCTAAGATAACTTGCCATTTGTTACTTTTTAACATTTTTTTTCAAATGATTGTGCAACTTAAATGATATCTTTAAAATATAGATATGTGCATGTAATTATTTTTAATTTGTCTTTACACATCACTGAGATTCTATGCAGTAACTTTTTTTTCAGACAAACTATAAAGGGGTAGAGAAGAAAAAATGACAAACCTTTTAGTTATTAATTTTCCCATCTGAAGGTAGGAAAGGGAAATGTAAGAGTTAGATTTATCTGATATGTGTCTTTGGTTAATTTGTATGGCTAGCAATTTTGAGAATCTGAACCAACTTCAGTGTATTATACTTGGAATGAGTATTTCCACAGCAGTTTTCATCCTGACGTATTCCTTAGCATTTCAGATTTTACTGAAGGGACCACTTCATTGTTAAGCTGAAGTGAACTCAAGAGTGGCATCTGTTTGGGAGTACATAGCAGTATGACAAAATGCAGAAATGAAAATACTATATTCTTTTAAAACTTTGATGGGCATTTAGAAGAAAATGGCTGATTTTTCTGCTAAGTCCAAGAGGTGGAATCTCTAGTAGCACAATGTTCCCTGATATTTCTTTGTTTAATAGAGAAGCTCTATAGAAATACTTCATCTATAGAATCACCAAAATTACACGCTGAAACAACAGTTGACTTGTGAAGAGAGGTGTGTAAAAAAATCAGAAGTGACTTTCAATTCTACTTCAATGGAGAAAATAAGACATGTTTGTCTAGTACATAGATTCATAGATTCATAGATGTTAGGGTCGGAAGGGACCTCAATAGATCATCAAGTCTGACCCCCTGCATAAGCAGGAAAGAGTGCTGGGTCTAAATGACCCCAGCTAGATACTCGTCTAACCTCCTCTTGAAGACCCCCAGGGTAGGGGAGAGCACCACCTCCCTTGGGAGCCCGTTCCAGACCTTGGCCACTCGAACTGTGAAGAAGTTCTTCCTAATGTCCAGTCTAAATCTGCTCTCTACTAGCTTGTGGCCATTGTTTCTTGTAACCCCCGGGGGCGCCTTGGTGAATAAATCCTCACCAATTCCCTTCTGTGCCCCCGTGATGAACTTATAGGCAGCCACAAGGTCACCTCTCAACCTTCTCTTGCGGAGGCTGAAAAGGTCCAGTTTCTCTAGTCTCTCCTCGTAGGGCTTGGTCTGCAGGCCCTTGACCATACGAGTTGCCCTTCGCTGTACCCTCTCCAGGTTATCCGCATCCTTCTTGAAGTGTGGCGCCCAGAATTGCACGCAGTACTCCAACTGCGGTCTGACCAACGCCCTATAGAGGGGAAGTATCACCTCCCTGGACCTATTTGTCATGCATCTGCTGATGCACGATAAAGTGCCATTGGCTTTTCTGATGGCTTCGTCACACTGCCGGCTCATGTTCAACTTGGAGTCCACTAGGACTCCAAGATCCCTTTCCACCTCTGTGCCACCCAGCAGGTCATTCCCTAGGCTGTAGGTGTGCTGGACATTTTTCCTCCCTAGGTGCGGCACTTTGCATTTCTCCTTGTTGAAGTTCACTAGCTAATAAACTTTACATGTCCAGAAGTCTTTAATTAGTGTTTTAACATGCATCAAGGTAATATTAAAATAATTTTCCCCTAATCTTTGTCTTTTCACAAGGGGCAATTAATTGATTATAAAATAAGGCTCTATAGAGTAATTCTTACAACTATGAATTCTGCTAATCAAGAAAATTAACCAGTGATAACATATTGCCTAGATTGGAGAGGAAAATGGAATAAAAACAACCATCTGTGTTGCAATCAAGCAATTCCTTCAGTAGATGGAATTCGGACACTATTCAAACCACAGATGATAGGCACAGTTGTTGAGGGATGGAGACAACATTGCCATTATGATGATGCAATGATGAATTCTGAATGCCTATGTCTCCCTAAATCTTCTATTTTCAATTATATGTTGTCAAGTAATCAGATTTATGGGAAGGCTATGTTGTTCTATTTAATTGCAAGTGAAAATATTAAAGGAAACATCAGTGTCTACTGGTTTTGTTTTGACACAAATATTCTCTGGAAGGGCCTTAACAGAAAAAAATATCACTGAAATGTAATTTGTTGAATTGGCTCTGAGAAAGGAAAATGAGCTCCAGCCCCTGAGCTCTCTGAAAATAGAAACAATTTTGAGAAACTAGAAATTTTAGTTAGAAATTTTTTCCATGAAAAAAGATTCATGTCCATACTGGTATATTTGGCCATAAGGGCTGTGTCCAGATGAGCAGGAGCATGTGCTAGTAGTGGCACAATTTTTTGTTGTGGGACAAATTACCCATCTGGAGCAAACCGCTCTTCAGCCAGGAAGAGCTGGAGGCTGAGGCTAGTATCTGTGCCAGATCCAGCAGTATTACCTGGTGCCCTGGTGGTGTACAGCAGGGGCACAACTTGGGCATGGAGACCTGGGCAGCAGCTGCCCCGTTTGTGCTGGCACACCCTTTTTTTCCACGTGTTGTGTCACATTTTTTTCCAGTGTATTTTTTTTTGCTCCTGCAAAATCCCACATATTTTAAGATTCACTGGTGTGTGGCACCACAAAGAGGTTTGTGGTGCCACAAACTACATGCCCCTGCTCATCTGGACATGGCCAAAGTGTCAGTAGCCCAAATTAGTTAGAGCATTACCCAAGGGGCATACATATTTGAACAGTTCCTGTTCTGCCCAATTCAGATCAGAAACTTGTTGTAGAATAAGCTTGGTTGAATTGAAAATTTTCAGACAAATTACAAATAATCCTTAGCAAAACACCCCTTCCATTATGATCCATGTATAACATTGAATAAGGTTTTAACTATATGGAAAGTTTGAAGTGTGGAGATCTTTTTCTCCTCACTTGTTATAAGGAAAATGGAAAACGTTTGACAGAGTGGAAAAAGTCTTAATTTTTTTCAATATAAAAATTTCAACTGGAAATTTTCAGAAAATATATCCCACATGCCAAGAATAAGTGCTGAAACTTTTTAAGTAAAATACTTTATCTGTGTATACATAAGAATTTAAATGCTAACTTTTGTTTTTGACCAAAAAATCACTACATCTATAGGACTATAACCAGTATCTTTTATCATTGTGGGCCTGAGTCAAAATTTGTAGTGATTTTGTAGATGTACTCAACTGGGTCTAAAAGAGTTATTTCAGATTGATATTTTAATAAGTCATAGCAAAATGATGTCTTCCATGTCTATATTTCCATGCAGGGAATATACGATGAGTTCATTAAAATGTACCTACATTTTAACACGGGGATGCCAATTGCATTTGGCCCTGCAGGCCAGATGAGGGTCACTGTGGGCTGAATTAGGAAAATGCACCAAAGTCAACACATAGGGCTAGTTTTATAAGGCATCACATGTAGCGTGTGATAGAGGTGTGCAAAACGGGCCGTATTCAATTGGGATTTGGATTTGACCCACACTGGGGACAATGATTCAATTCGTTGATTCAGATCACTGTCCCAATTCGATTCTGAAGATTCTGAAGATTCTGAAGAATCTGAAGAGTCGATGCTGATTCAGAGAGTCAGCGATTCAGCCATAGACACAGCTTTAAATGTTTTTTCTACATACCACAAGGTACCAGGCATGGCCCATGAATGCTGTCATGGTGGGGGGATGGAGCATCCCCCCGTGCTTCTGGTCCACTTCCGGGTCTGCTGCCGAGCACGCTAGGGACCCCTCTGCATTCCTGTGGGACGCTCCATCTGCCCCAGCATCTCAGCATTCATGAGCCGCCTGGTATCTTGAGGTATGTAGAAAAAACATTTAAAGCTGTGTCTATGTCTGAATCATTGAATCTTTCTGAATCTCTCTGAATTGATTCAGAGGGTTCCAATTCGATCCAGAGAGATTAAAGGGTCTCCTGATTCAATTCAGATTCAGAGATTTGGCCACCAAAGTGGGCCGAATCTCCGCCGAATCGAATCAGTGACCAAAGCTTTGCACAGCCCTAGTGTGTGACTCATGCCTCCCCCTGCCACATACAGAGATCCCTAGTGTGAGGCCTGCATATGCTTACCCCAGCACCATGTGCATGCTACACACAGTGCCCCACCACACCAGTCCCGTACTCTGGCTCTGGCTCAGCCTTGTTCACCCCAGACTGACCCCTGTGCTGCCTGGAGTGCCCCCGATGCTGGGTCCAGCCCATGTTCCAGACCAACTTTGCAGGCCATATGTTTGGCACCCCTGTTTTAACAGTTACATGCTATGAAGCAAGAAGCTTCTGGGTTACTATTTTATTGTAGTTTGTTGATGGATTGTCATCCTCCTCTTTCTCCACTTTCCTAGTTATGTTTAATACAGAAACAAATCATAATGCCTGTAACATGATCCTTTACAGGTTATAATATTACACAGATTTTTTTGTCTGGAACAAATTTCATTTTTTTTTAAATAGGCTGTTTTTATACATCCTTAACCACAGTAGGTATTTAGCAACCCTTAGGAATCAGGCTACATAAATTGAAAAATAGGAACCAAGGTAAGAAATGACTGTGTTATACAAGAGTGGCATAAAGGCCTCAAAAGAATTCAAATAGCTTTTCTAGTCAGATTTAGTTCTGTCTTCAGCACCCTGCATAAATATCAAATCTAAGAGGCATACTGCTCACTAGAAATAGCTTTGAGTACCTATATTGTTGCAATAGAAAGGATTTTTGAACTATGTATAAAACATCAAATGTTAGGAAAATTATCAAAAGAAATTGGCTGGAGCACAATATGTGCTTCTACTGACCTGTTATTTCTGTTCATGGTTACTAGATGCATACAGACGTGAATCAAAGCACTTACAAATAAGATGTTTTTCTCTGTACCTATACACACAGCACTGCCTTTAAGTTTCATTTTATTCTTTCTCAGTATAAAATGATTGATTGATTGCTCACAGCTTGCATGACTCCCCGCTGCCCTAGATCCATCTCCGCTCTTCGCACTCCATACAGTTCTTGCATCATTGACTTTCTGCCAGCCATTTTGCTGCCAGTGCATGAGCTGACATTTAATGATCTTTAGATGCAGTAATGTCACATTTATCACTCTTTATCAGTTGTGACAGACCTAAATTCAAATGCAAACATGAGATGCAGACTGAATCCAATCCAAACAGTGATAGGCTTTTGAGTGGCATCCATCAAGATATGTTGAGGAGGAAAGTGGGGGGGGGGGGGAGTGACCTGTTGCTTTTTGTTCTCTAGCTATTTATTTAAGAGGTTTCAAGCCATTCTAAAATCCTTTCTTCTTGTGAAATTCAGGGAAGCCCTTTACAGCTCCCAAATGATAGCTAATATCATGTCTACTTAGACACCTGAGTGCTGGATGAGCTTCCAATATTTTCAGTTGTTTACATTTTAATTTATCATCATCCAGGGGCAAGCCTGGCATGAAATATTCCAGCTGGATTTGAACTCTTAGTTCTCCTACCCTCCACTGCCAATTACCATGTTTCCTCCTCTGAATTTCAAATCCACAGCCCTGATACCCTTATCTCATTGCAATCTCCAGTGAATAATTCTATGCTTCTTAGGCAACTTGTTCTCAGACCAGGGCCTGAAGGAGCACAGTAGCAGATGTTCTTCTCTTCAGTTCTTGTACAGGGAATTTAGCAGCGAGCTGTCTTTTCTCTGCTCCGCAGGATCCTAACCAGTGCCATCCCTTCTCCTAATCCCACATGCTCTCTGTACTACTTTCCTTTACTTTAGCCGGACTTCAAATCTGCTTTCCAATTACTGCTGTATTCTACTTAGAGAGACAGCAGCCTGCAGGGACAGCAGGGAGTAGGAAGACATAAGACAAGAGGCAGCTTCTAGCAGTTACTCGGCAACTGAAAGAGCAGCTTTTTGCAGTTGGAGAGCCAAACCACAGGGGGAAAAGAGCTTACCTATTTGTTTTGTTTGTTTTTCTTTCTCTATCCCCCTTTTTCTGGTGCTGGGAATGAAGGAGGTAGGGTGGCAGGGCCACAAAATGAAAATAATGGAAGGAAATAATAGCTACTAAAGAATTTAAAGCATTACACCTGATGGAGAAGGCCAATGACCAGCCTCACTCATTCGCTTCAGTATTTCCCACTTCTCTCAACCACAGATCAGCACTTTATGTGGGTGTTTGTAGTATATTGGCAACAAAGTCAATCAATACAATGATTCCCATTAACCATAGTGCAGGATGGATGAGGCAAGCAATAACATAAGTAAAAATGTAAAAGTTGATCAGATTGCCACTGAGAAGGAGATAGATCCACACTTCTCTGAAGCATTTGGTAGACTGAGCCCACAACCAAAACAGAATCCAGCTCAGTCTTTGAAATACTGATCTAATGTACTCTTTATTAGGAACAATACAAAGCCTTACATTTGACACCATTCTTCAGACTGAGTATAGTTTTCTCTGCAATTAGTCTTTTGTAAAACAAAATGTTACTGACTCTGATTCAGGATGGATGGACAAAAATGGGCTCTGAATATGGAAGAGGACACATTGTGCCATAGTGATGGATTCTGGTGTAGGTTATACAGCCTGTCTTGAACTGACAAGTTGGTCATCAGACAGCTTTCTGCCCATCTACTCCTCAGTGCAACCGAACTAAAACAATGCCTGTTTGTGTAAGAGTAGATATAGGATCCTGTCTTGTTTTCTGTTCAGAACACATTCAGCATTCTCTACGAGCACATGAACAAGTATTAGTAACAATTTGAAATCTGTCCTTTGTGTCATAGGAAGTTTTATATTTTAAGAATCTTTACATGGATATTAGAGGGAATGAACAATATATTTCAAGTAAGCAAATACTGCCTGAGATTATGAGTTGTATTTGTAATAATTTTAACTGAAAAAAATTGCTAGAAGCCCACTGGCATTAATTTTGACAGCTATATCTGCCAAAGGGCATATTGCCATCAACTAGCAATAAACTATAATTTTCAACATTTTAAGAAATGAGGATGACAGAACTTTTCTCTTGTTTAAAAGAGATTTATTTATATTAATATGGCTATCAAAAGTCTCCTGCATCTATTCTGCAAAGTCATTGTGGCCCAGCAATGATGTAATATAATAAATGTCTTGATTGGAAACCATGTCATGTGTCATCTATGTCCTTCAAGTCTAAGGTTAGATTGATCTAAATGGCCAGGGATGCAGGTGTTCACAGAGCTTAGGTCACCCTAAAAGTGGCACATGGCAGAGGTGAACTAACTTTAGATTGATTTGGCTTAACATGGTCTAAAATAGGTTAACCCAGCCTAACAAATACCTGCATGCAGTCACAGCACAGCCTGGGATTGGAATAACCCAGCCACTCACCATGGACCTGCTGCTGTTCCTAAACCTTCCTTTGACCCTGACTTGGGCTATTTTTAGCTCCTCTCTCCCCGAGACCAGCCAACCCTTCCCCTCCACCCCTGGTCTGCCAACCCCAATCCCAGGCCCAGCAAGCAGCAAATGCCTACACATGCAACTCTGGGTTTAGGTTTAGGTTTATGTGGCTTAAAATTAACAGCCTAAACTTAAACCAGGTCCCATGAATACTTGTTCTCACCTGAAGGGGCTTTAGGGTTCCTTACAAGAAGGCTGAAAGTCCCAGGAGGACCACCTCTAGTTGGGCTTCTTGGTGTCCATGCTGCTGCATCTGAAATTGTTTTCAAGGGCCCAACCCATATTTGGATTATTCATAGCTTTCAGGTTTTCAGTAGTGAAACTAGAAACTGGGCATTGCTTGAAGCCAGGTCCAACAGCCCACCTGGTAAGCTGGCAGGGACTTTTGAAACCCTGCCAGTGGTTCATTAGAACTCTGTCAAAAACAATATATTAACATGAAACAATTTCTGTTTTGATTTAACTGACATTTTCGCATGAATAAAGGTTTCATCAGAAAATTCCAGAATGGCTCCATAATGGATGCCTTTTTTCTTTCTCAGCTGAAAGTTATTAATTGGCACAGAATATGCTCTACTTTCCCAAGTCTATAAGTGATTTCTCCTGGCTCAGATTTAAGTAGGCTGCTAAAACAATGTGAGTGTGGAAGCTTTTCATCATATGATAACATTTGTATTTCTTTTGTACGTGTTCTAGGGCTAAAGAAAGGGCTTTGCTTCTACCATCAGTCAATACAGCATGTTTCACTAGACTAAATGCAGTTTAAAAAAATAATGGTTTCTAATATTTGCACTGATGATTACTGCTGTTGTTTAACCAAAAGTATTTTTTATTGCTGTTCTTATGCCCAAATAACAGGTAATGATGCCCATTGGACATGTCATCTACATGTGATATTAATGTGATACAATAAACTATGGCGCAGTTTGCACTGGAGTTTATTGCTCCTAGGCACAGCATTTACATGTGCACCTGGGACCACAGCACAGTGAGCCAGGATGGTGCAGCCATGGCTGGCAGGGAATCCAGGGGATCAGCCTGCTGCCCCCTGGCTCAACATGTTGTGGAAGGGATGGCTGGGGCACAAGGATACTATAGTATGAGGCTTGCCAGCAGAAAGCCCCTGCAGTGCAGCATCTGCATGCCCCAGCCAGCCCTGGTCACCATTTACACATGTACTGCAGCAGAGTAAATAACTCCACTGTAGAATAGTACTTGTGTTGGGCCCTACTATCCTACAGCAGAGTTAAGTAATTTACTCCAGCCTAATCAGGATTCATGTGTATACAGTGATGCTTTAATGTGTAGTACCATTAAGTACAGTACCTTTTATGCGTAGTGTAGTACTGTTAAGTACTAACCAAAACAATCTCAGAAATGGACATCCACCACTCCAATGCATTTTTCTATTCATAGACATAATAATGTATTGTGGGAAACACCATTAACAATGAATTAGACAAACATTTTCCTTTCAGACCTCAGTTTAACCTGTGGAATCTAAAGTGTATGTTTTCAGAAATAAAACACAAGTATTTTCTCATCAGTCAAATTCTACAAAGAAAATGTGTGTTATGTAGAATACATTTTTTTGGAGGGGGAAAGGAATTATCAAACCAACAGAAGCCAGTTCTGAAATGCATTTCTGTTATCATTGCTCTGACAGTCTTGATGAGTGAATCAAAAAGTCATTCTCCTCTGTTTATATAATACAGCTAGAACAAGACATGCCTTGCAGTTAAAGCTGAATCATAGCATTTGTAACAATTTCAATGCATACCATTTTTAAAAAAAGACTAAATATTCTGCTTCCAAAAAAGAAGCTTTTGTCCTTCTACATGACTTTTTAAAACACATTCAGAACTCACAATAATCTTTTCTTACAAGAGGTTTCAAGTGGTTTAAAAGGCACACTGTCTTTGATTGTTCTGTTCTGGAAAGCCATCTATGCGCTTGTATGCTTTGAATTGTGTACCATCCCAGGCCTGTTTTCATAATATGTACAACAAAAATCTCTAAGGGAGTTAAGAGTCATAAAAGATAGAAATAAATGAATGTCTTTTAAAGGTGTTGTAACATTCTGCATATGCATGAGATGCTTTCCAATGAAAACGTATTGGAAATACACCAGTGCTATTTTTTATAGCTGCTTTCCTCATTATAACTACACTTTAACAAGTACCTGATCACCAGTTTTATGCTGGGTTAAGTTCACTTTTACTTACATACAGTAGAAATTTGGACTCAGTCTTTCATGACTTTTACTGTGGAATTTATACCATGAATCTATAATTATTAGATGTTTCTTCATTATAGCATAGACTTGGAATTAATTGTCTAACCCTCACTAAATCTTCTAACGATGTTGAGTTAGTAACTTTAAGAGACGACATACAGTGTCTGCTACTCCATAATGCCAACAGTTTCCAGTGGGGTTTTTTTGTATGCAAAAGCATTTTTACATTTTTTTAATCACTAGAGCAATAACTCTTTATCACGCGGATATCTATCTATATATAATTAAGTGTATGTCTGTATGTATGTATGTATGTTCGCTTGTAACTCAAGAATGGCTGGTCCTATCTACTCTAAACCTTTCTAAATCACTGAATACCACCCGAAGAAAATTACAGGTGAGTTATTTTTCACTTGATCCTTTTTGGGGTTTCCAGTGACTATTTAAGGGAACAATACTTTTCACATGGGCAGTTACATGTGGCTTGTTCCAGAGTTGGCAGTCGAAGATGGTTGTATATACTGGCACCAACAGGAAACACCACAAACATTGTTTAGAAAGAAGTTCTACAATAAAGATCATTCATTTGGATGTCATTTGAAATGTCGCTCCATATTAAATATTAAATGTTAAATATGTTGCACTAAGTTCTTTAAAAATAAACAAACACTTCAATTACAGAAATAATGACCCAGGTGAAGAATGGGTCCTTCTGCTAGTGTGTGTGTGTGTGTGTGTGTGTGTGTGTGTGTGTGTGTGTGTGTGTGTGTGGAGTGTGTGTCCATGCACCAAATGTCTGAAGCCTCTTCTGTTGGATATAAACATTTTCAGAAGATAAAAATCAACAGCTCATTACCATACAGTGAACTTTACTTAAAAATGAAATCTCAATGTAAAGATTATGATGTTGTGTAGGTCCTTCTAAGAAATATGCACACGTGAATGCCTATGCTTGCTCTTTATCTTGCTCTCCTTTTATCTCCTTGTTACTGTACTGTTCCATTTTTTTCACTATTATCATTGAGGACCATGTTACCTAAAGTAATAAAAGGCATTTACATTTTTAACTGTCATCATACTGAACTCATCATCAACTTATCATACTGAATGTCCTATAACAGTAATGAACATACTGCAATTTTCACCCCTTAGCTCAGTGGTCCCACAGAAAAACCCAGCGTCCCTCATCTCTAATGGCAATGCCTCCAATTTACTGCCTGAGACACTTTACCAGGGTAGCAGGAGGAAGGTTTCCTAACAATTGTCCACTCTGGACATACTATGTCAAAAATGTCTTGTAAGTTTGGCTCCTGGACCTGGTACAAAAATCCGATATTTATTAGGGGAGCTGAGCACTTGCAGATCTTACTGACGTCAAATATAAATGCACAGACCCCATCAGGAATACCTACTAAGTGTCTCAATGTGGGTCCTTGAAAACTGAGATATCCAGTACTAATTTGTACATTGGAAAATGTGGATCTTTTAACACTTCCAGTGCTTGCCTGGTGATACACAGACAAATTAAAAAAATAGATAACAGTCCCAAGGACTGGCATTCAGTCCTGAATATTTGAATCCAGCACCTTAACTAAATGCTAAATGACATGTCAAAACAATGACATGCTTCTAACAATTTAGTCAATAGTGACACCATGAAATCCACTAGGAACTTCATTTTTGCTATCAGTGGACATGTCTACCTGTGCAATTAATGCAACTGAATATACTGTGGCACAATTTGAGCCAGAGTAAACTAATTCCAATGTCACCATCTACATGTGTGTTTAGGTTCAGTAATTTACTGTGCAGATACCACTTGTATCTGATGGAACTATCCAGTGGCAAAGTAAATTAGTCTACTGCGCCTAATTGCCATGCATGTGTAGATGGTGATGATTTACTGCACAGCAAATTAGTCTGCTGTGAAGTAAAGTGTCTCATATAGATGCTCCCAGTTTGAATTGGGTGGCCCTCCTGAAACAAAAAGTCTCAAGATAAAAGCTTAAGATAAGAAAGTTTATTAACTGCTTTAAACAGGGCATAATAAGTAATAGAATGGTAGACTGGAAAATGTATTTGAACATATTAATTTAAAAAATGAAAACATTCCCAATTGAAATATCTGCAAATGGTAGATTGGCAATTATCTCTAGTGTGGGCACGGTACATGACCAGTACTGCTGCTTTGCTTTGACACATTCTTGGCATTGTAGCAAGAAAACAAATGTTTCTGGCTAGCTCAGTATTATAAAGAATCCAAAACTGGGGGGTTGAGTTTCATTGGCTGACACCTGACACACAATGTGAAGTGATGTGGTGCTACTGACTCAGGAGGCTCAATTAGGTACCAGATAGCCCAGGACAGTAGGATGCCTTTTGCTCAGTTATCTGGTGACTTGCCTTGTGACTCCCTGGGATATCTGAGTAGAAAGGTGTTTGAAGGAATGTGTGTGGCAGGATACAGATTGGGCAGCAGTATTCTCTCCCTGTGATTGCCCAGCCCTTCTGCTGCATATTCTTTTATCTTAATTTTGCCAACTAATCAACTGGGTAGGAAATGGTTGAAAACAAAGGTGTATTTTTCAATAAAAATATTCACTTTAAAAAAAAACTTTCCTATTGTTGCTACTGCCTTAAATATTTTGCAACCCGCTTCCTCCAAAAGGGGGAAGGGAGATTTGGGATGAAACTCTCCATAATCAGTTGAGTTGTTAGTTGTAAAAGACAAGAAACTGATTCTGTAGAGGAATTTCTGGAGCCCACTGGATGCCTAAAATCCCAGCGTGCCTCTGGGGAGAAGTACTGGAGCTGCCAAACATATGTCATGCCCAATGTGTGAGACTTGCATGTGTGAGGGACAGTCAGCCTATATAAATGTACCAGCTCTGTAAGGAGTTGTGTTTGGGCAATTCAGCACATGAAAGCAAGTCATTCTCTACATTTCTTTGTCTTTAAACAGCTAATCTGTCAAGATAACATTCAACCCACAGATTTGCCACAGGTCATTCCAATTGTAACTCCTACTTGCTCCTTCTTACTAGTTAAATGGGATGCTATAACAGAGTGAAGGTTTGGGTATTTTTTGTTTTGGATGGGCTATAGTAGGCAGATATAATAAAGCACTTTGCAGCATTTCGTGAGGCTGACTGTAAGGGTAAAAATGTCATTTGCATATTCAAGCCTTTGAAATGTCATCTCTTCCTTACAGTACATCTAATCACTGTCACCTACAGCTTAGGACACCCTGGATCCCTGTAAGGGCCAAACTTCATTTGCCAGCTGGACAAACAGAGTAATGCCCTTTACAATGCTATTCACAAAGTTCAGAACCCAATAGCTTTCATAATTATGAGAGACCTTTAGTAAGGAAGCATAGGCAGGTCACAGATTGCAAAGTGACAATGGCAATTCAGCTGGAACAAACAGCAATCTCTAAGGTGTTTCAGCTTCTGCCACTCTCAATGAAGTCTCTTACTCAAAGCAAAATGAACAATACATTTCTTTTACGTACTATCACATTGTGTTCACTTTGCTTTCAAAATACACAAGATCATTTTTTGTTGTTCGGTTGGGGTTTTTTGTGGATGTTATTTCAGGATATATCAGGCCTCTCTGATTTTTCCAGGCTTGGTTGTCATTCCTTAATTGTCTCCTTCACCATAAAGCTTTCAGTGTATGTTTTTGGTTGGGGGGGGGGGGGGTTTGTTTGTTTTCTTTACACATTATCAAGAAACCAGTTTTAGGACTAAAACATCAGGTGACCTAATTATTCATTTTAAGACACTAACTTTTCTCATTCAGTCTGTTGTAAACCTGATGTAAGTCCACCAAATCAGCAAAATGATACCAATGTAAATCTGACACAACTTAGAGGAGTTGAGGTCACTGTGTATGTAATACATCAATTCTACAGTATTTGTACTGTAACAGAGGCAATTTATTGGTAAAAAGGCTAATTTTTCAATATCTAGCTAATGACATGTCTTTCAAATATTTCCTCCTATAACATACTTTTCTTGCCTTCCCTTAAACGTTTCTAAATAACTTGTTTTTGTATTTTTGATTATGTGTATGTGAACTCATAGGCTGTGTCCACATTTATGTGGACATTTGGTTCCCTGGGGACAACTAGCAGTGGCACACCTTGTGCTGCAGCTCTTTCTCTCCAGAGAATGCATGTGCCATGTGCTTCCTGGCTTGCAGCAGGTTACTCTGGGTAGGTTGGAGGGGGGCTGGGGCCAGCACTGAGCTGGCCTCAGAAGCCTTACCTGGGGCCCTGGGGGCCTCCTGAGGCTGCAGCAGTGGCAATTCTGCCACTCGGAGCCTGACAGCAGTTGGAGTATGGTTCTGTATGGTCAGGCTCCAGTTCTGGGTGACATACTGTCCCCACATGGGCCACCCCACTTTTTTGTGCAGGTTTTTTTGACCCCAGGGTCAAAACAAAACCCCTTGCCACTACCTTGCAGCGCAGAGAACACCTAAATGTGCAGTATGTGGTGCCACAGAGGTGTGTGCGGCACCCCAAATCACATGGCCACACTCATCTGGACATGGCCTTAGGGTCCAAATCCTCAGCTGGTATATTAAAATCCTACACAGGGCAGGGTGAATTGTTGGACTCAATGACTCAAGCAGTCGTTGAATTCAATACCCTGCTCAAGTCACGATAATCCCTATCTAAACCATCATATTCAAGTGTTTTGTCCAACCTATGTTTAAAACTGCACAAGCAATTCCCTTGTACAACTATCAGGCACAATGTCCCAGAAAACCAAGAACAGGTTAACTTGCCACAGTTAAAGGGATATGAGGGCATTGTCAAGATCCTGCAGCCGCTGTTCATTAAAATTGACTTAAGAGATGGAAGAGGACCATAGATGGCAGAGAACCATGCCCCCTGCTGCTGAGGAAGCAAAAAAACCAACAGTTTGAACTGAACATGGAATAAAGTCCTTTCCTGACTACAAATGTGGTGACCATCCTAACCTTGAACTGAGAATCAAGACCTTCTAATGAGGAGCCTATGGGTTTCAGTCTTAGCAGCACCATCAACAGGGATCTGGGTTTTCTGTTTCCCATGGAAAACAGAGGAAACTACAGATCTTCCCCTTTTCAGAGAAAAAAGTAGATTTCTCATTTTACCAGAGAAATCCATGGATTTTGCAGTTTAGCAGTTTTGTGAAGAGCTCTCTGCAGGCTGGCAGAATTCCAGCCTGCAGGGGGCTGAGGGGAGCAGGAGGAGGGCAGCCAGGCACAGGGTGCCATATGCACATATATTATACACATGGCCACCAGGCAGCCTGGAGAGTAGCTCCTACAGGCAAGTAGGGTGAGGGGAGATTGAGGCATGAGCAGGTCTGTGGGCTGGGGAAGGGGAGTGAAGGGCAGCAGCAGGGTCAGGGGGCTGTGTGGGAAAATGAGGGGCCTTTCATTTTAATCAATGAATGGATTTGGGGGTTTTTTTCAGAGAATTTGTAATTTTTTTCTCAGAGATTTTTATCGGGGAAAACCAGGATCCCTGACCATCAGTATATCCCAGTTAATATCGCCAGCCTTAACAGCAGCCACCCCCAATGCTTCTAAGGAGGGCCAGCCTTCCCACCCCAATACCTATAGCAACAGAACGGGAAAACGTTCTTTCCTGTCCCCATGTGACAACCAACAAATGCCAGGAAGCATGGGAAAAGCAAAACACCCTCCATTCTATACTGCCACCTGGGAGCCACAAACACAACTTCACGCACCCTAACTCAAGAGCTGTAATTCCTCTATCATTCTATCCTCTCCATGAACTTATCCAAGCTCCTTAATCTTTTTTTCCTAACCCAATTATTTGTGGAATTCTACTTCATTCTTCTTCTGCTGAACATGGTCGTCTCCAATTTCTACTTGCTCTGAGCTGCAAAGCTGTTCTTGTGATCTCCAAGAAATATGTGTGTGTCTGGGTCTCCTGGGCTTCCAAATATTGCTCTTCACAGCACTCACATCATCCTTGACAAATGCTTATCTATGCCAACCTCTTCTTGGAAACGTCCAGATGAAGCAGATTCCACACTTCACCAGGTAGTCTATAACAGGGGTTGTCAGCCAGGGGTATGTGTACCCCTGGGGGTACGTGGAAAGGCCCCAGGGGGTATGCAGTGGTGCAGAAGTGGTGGTGTGCGGGGCGGGGCTGCCGCTGCCATCCAGCATTTTGTGCTGCTCCCCGCTCCCCTGAGCCCAAGTCTGTCTGTCTGTCTGCCGGGGGACTCCCCTCCCCCGCTCATTGACTGGCTGCTGGGAGATCCCCAGCTTTTCAACTGACCACCAGGGGTACACTGACGAAAAAAGGTTGAAAACCCCTGGTCTATTCCATTGCCTCACTGTTCTGACTATAAAGATATTTTTCATGATATCCAATTTAAACCTACTTTGCAGCTTCATAACATTACCATGTGTCCTGTTCTCTGCAGTGAGAGAGAAAAGGTGTTCTCAATCTTATTTATGGCAGCCCTTCAAGTATTTGAAGACTCTATTGCATGCCTTAATTATCTCAACCTTCCCTCATAGGACTTGCCTTCCAGGCTCTTTATTATATTGGTTGCTCACCTTGTGTCTCTTTGTAACTTCTAGTGCAACACTGAGACTCTAATTCACCCACATAGCTTATATGATGGTAGAGACTTCCTCTTAATGTCTTTCCATCGCGGGTTTCTGGGACTTTTCAGGAGAACCTAGGCCTCTAATGGCTATTGATTCAAAGGATTAAAATATCAATCAGCATGCAGTACCACATGGGTTGTTTTTTTCAAAACGATCTATTTTCATCAGATGCCTGACTACCTTTAGAAATCTGCCCATTAATTTTTCTGTGCATCAATTTGCTATCTGTAAAATGGGGCTGCTTGCATGTGGGGCATCTCTGTGAGGTATGGAGGTAGAAATCTATTAGACTGGGAGGCACATGGGGCAGATTTTTTTAAAGCATTCAGACCCCTACTTCTCATTGAAATGAATGGTAGCCAGGTGCCTATATAATTAAATTCAGCACTCAGAGTCTATGACTATTGGTGCTATATAAGAACTTAAGAGAGATCCTGTTTGTATGAGCCACCCCAAGGAACACTAATTCAATCCTACTGTTCTTGAAGACAATGGCAAAGCTACTATTTTGCTTCAGTGGAAAGAGAACTGGGAACACAAGTTACATTATATTGTATTGATCTAACTGTCAATTTCTTGCTGTGACCAAACAAATCTTTATAGCTAGCATGAGGTTCTGTCTTTTTCCCCCTCTATCTCTCTCTCTCTCCTCTTTTCCTCCCTCGTATAATCATTTACTATCTATCTCTGCCACTCACCTCTCTCATTTCTTGGCTGGCAGTTTTTAACGTGTTCGCTCTATCACTGTCCCTCATTGACATTTTACTGATAATCCTGTCAGTGGATATTGAAGGCTAAACCAGTTTATGAGATTTGATAGCTAGTAAGTTATTCAGGTCTCTCTTATTGTTTAAAAGCAACGGTCTTTATAAGTTTTGTATTGCTTAATTCTGGGCATATCATAGTAACAATTACTGCTTAAGAAGTTATGGTATGATGTGGTCTCATGCAATTTATGGCAAGTAACTAGCATTTTTTTCACTCTGTAGGGCAATGGTATGTTGACATGTTGTTAAAGGAAAAGAAGAGTGCTTTGTACAACTTCCACAGAAAATATATGAGTGATGCAATTCTGAAAATTTTGTTTCATTTAAAAAAATAGAAACAGTGTACAGTAAGGACCAAAGTCTGGTATATTGTTCATGATAACTTTTGGAGCAAGGCAGCAAAGTGCTAAATGTACCTGAAGTGGAATCTCAACCTCAGGAAGTGAGCTTGCCTGGCCAAATCAGAACTCACACCCTTAATTCTAGGTTCTTATCCCCTCTCAGTACTAAACAGTCAAGTCTTGGCAGCATTATAAGGAATCCAGTGTCCTCCTCAATGTGTTCTAAGTGACTTAGCAGCCAGCATACTGCCTATGGGAAGTGAGGACAGAATTATAAAATAACTTAAAATAGTAGCATAAATGGTAAGAGAGTGATATGCATCCCAACCTGAACTAGTGGCATTACCACTTTTCTACACTATTTTAGATCTGTCTATAACCATTTTTGTGTCCTATTGCCTTTAGATTATTTATTTTTTGTTTGTTTATTTGTTTTTTTCCTGGGAAGTGACCATATCAGAAATTTGATAAGATAAAATATACAGCATGGTTTTCAGTGTTTGATAATACATAAATCAATAAATAAATATTAACAAAGTTCTATAGAGGTGAAGTTGCAATACTTGTAATAAGGGAATGTTAACCTCGTTCTAATCAAATTCCAGCACTAAAGTTACATTAAACTCAGGAATAATTCTCCTCTAGTTGCAGCTGTAGTTAGTCACATATTTCCTTGTACTACTGGGTAATAAGTGGTGCTGCATTTCATTGGCCTGCCAGGTTAAAGATCCAGCTTAGCCTGACAGACCACCTGGCTCAAAATGGGTAAAGACATGCCAGTTTCAGTAGTCCACAGAGCACATGGGAATAATGTGAACAGTATCAGATCTGACTGTCTTTGACCCATGGCCTGAATGAACAACCTCTGGGTTGACACCAATGCCCTACTGTGCAAGTTCAGAGCAGCTGAAATTCCTGTGCCCTATTCTTATTAAGATACCTTAACCACTGTGCTGCCATGTTCTATTAGCATGCAAAAAAATGCAGTTTTTAATTAAACATTTATGAATTCCTTTGGATGAAAGGTATTCTCTATAAATAAAAGCCATTCACCATTATTACATTCATATATAACAATTATAAGCATGGCACTCAACAGAGAGAAATAATTCTAAAACTATGTATGCATTTACATTTTCCCACCAAAGTTCTTTTAAATACTTGTCAGATAATCCAAAAACATCACATTTTTATCTTATCCTATTTCTGGTTGGGAGACCAATTAGTGTAAAATAGGTGAATATTTTAAAAGTAAAAATAAATAGCTGAAGAATAACAACACTCTTGTGGTAAAATATGCATATGTGGTATAAAGGAAATTGTGGGGGTGATATATACATACACAAGATGCCATTTAGTACCAAGAAGGCTTTTTTTTCTTTCCTAATATTGTTCTGTGTTGGGGAGGGGGAATAGAATTCATGCAAAAACAAGGACAACAGCAGAATTTAAATTGCAATGGTTAAAAACAAGAGTGGGAGGAACCCTTGCGATATCATTATTATGGCAATCAAGCTGTCATTTTCCTCCATCATCTATCATCACCAAGAACTAATTTCAACATCTCAACATGTTTCCTACTCTCTGGGGATAGTTGTTGCTTGTAGTGATGAATGAAGCAGATTGAAAAACACGGAGTGATTGAAGTTATGAACCCATACAGCCAATGGCAAAAATAAAGTTCTGGTTAGTGTTCAAACTCGGTGCAAATTACCTCAAGGGCATATATGTAGGAATACTAAAAACATTTGTGGCTTCTCCCTCCATCTTTTCAGGTGAAGTAACTTTCCAGCATGCTATACTATCAAAAGCTTTCCAAAAGTTTGAGTGATCCATCATGCCTAAGTGTGCTTCAAAGTAATGCAATTGTTATGTTTTTCATCATTTATTGCCCCAGAGAGAAATGTTCCCTATCCACAGTGATGCCTTGTGAAGAGAAAAACTTAAACTGGGTGTATTCCAGTTTCTTATGGAATGCTGTCTGTCCCATTTGTCAGAAAGCAGGAGAGAACTGTCAAGTACTCTCACAACCATAATGATTTGAGCTTGTCATCACCAGTAGCCAACCATCTACTCCAAGTGCAGCAACTTGCTTCAAAACTTTAATGCTTCAGAACTTCATTTTGCTAAAAAGAACCATTTCTTGAACCTTGTGTAACTTGAACCATAGCCTTAATAGGCCTGCTCACATATTTAAAGTTATGCAAGAACTTAAGACATATAGGCTAAGTAAAGGCAGTCAAAAAGCCCAAGTCAGAATTGATCCAATCTTTGCAGATTTCTCTAAACTGTGTAGATTGGACTGGTAATGAACATAACTAGCGTTCAATCCTTGGTTGGCCAAGCCAGAAGGCCCCTGACGTTCCCTCATGGTGGGGGGAGGAGTCCCCATCCTGGTGCTCAGCCAGGGTCTGCCCATATGGAAAGAACCCCATGCCTTGGGGGGTTTCCACCCACCCCAGCCCAAGCTCCCCCTGAGCCAGTGTATGGCCAGGTGCTGGGAGCCCCATGTGGAGTGGATTCCCCCTCCCCTGGCATGGCTGAGCTGCTCAGCCCCACCCCCTGCCATTCTCTGACCCACAGGGGGAGAGAGGAAGGAGCCCCCCATCCCAGTGCTGAGATGGGGTTTCTCTCCTTCCTTTCTGGCTCAAATTGGGCCCACCTTTCCCAACACCCAAGATCCCTGTTCACTTTCCCCCTGCCCCCATTTACCTTTGATTCTCCACACTGTCTGTCCCAAGGAGCAAGCAGGGAAAGATTCAACTGCTGGGGTCTGCTCTTCTGGCCGAGATGGCAGCAGCAGCTGTAGCAGCAGCAGCAGTAGGGGCCAGGCAGGTAGTTTATTCCTTCCCTGCCTGCTCCCTGGCACAGACAACGTAGGCAGCCACAGGTAATCAGGGGGCAGGGGGAAAGTGGTTGGGGATCTGGGGTGCCAGGAAGGGTGGGGGTGGGAAGTGGGCCCAATCTGTGCCAGCAGGAAAGGGGGGAGATGCCAACTTGGCACCAGGACTTCAGGCTCCTTCACCCCTTCCCCTCCAAGCCAGAGGCAGAGACTGGAGGGAGATGGGGTGTTGCAGCCAGGCCGGGGCACAGGTAACCTGTCTGGGCAGACTCCAGCTCAGGAGGGCCCTGGGCAGGGTGGGAGAAACCTTGGGGGCCAGGGCTGGTGCAGGAGGCTCTATGTCCCCTGCCCCCAGTCCGTTGCCCCACAGAGCTGACACACACAGGCAGGACACAGGGCTGGGAAGCAGAGGCTTTGCTGCCTCAGCTCTGTGATAGTATTGGAGTGGGGCCATCCTGGCTCAGCTGGAGCAGACTAGGATTGTGGGGGCAAGGGAGGGAAGACAGGACCCACAAGGCATCCTGGGATGCTGGAGGATAGGGAACTAAGGTAATTCACTATGGGATCTTGAACCGAAGTTAGATAGACCAACTGATTGGTAAACTGATTACATTTGATACTACATTCATCCAGGTCTATCTTAAACTGGGTTCAGTCATTTTGAAGCCAGTCTATGTGCACTGAACTTCTGTTCTGTTATAGTTTTCACCCAGTTTCCAATCACTTATACTAATTTATGTATAATTTCTGTCCCTAGCTGTAAACGTATTTAGGTGCCTAATTCTCATTGTAACCAAGGGAAGTTAGGTAGCTAAATACTGTACCTTGAAAACTCTAGCTCTAAGTATCTTGCCTAGGTTTTGTTTTATTAAAATCATTTACATGGTGCCTCAGGCATAAAACAGTAGTTGTAACTTTAAATTCACAGAATAGCTTTACCCTTTACAAGAGGACAAAATGAGCTTATTTATTCAGAAACTCTTTGGTGTGCTGTGATCATTACAATACAAGAATGCACAGTTCTTTCTTCTTTCTTTTGATACCTTTTTGGAGAGAAACAATGCATGACTACATGTTTGAACAATATTATATTATTTTTTGAATTCTTTAGTAGGCAGCTCCTTTCAAGATAAATTATATTGTACAGACATCTACCATTATATTGTACACACATCTCCATCTACTATGATGGAGAAATTGTTTATAATTATTTCCAAAGCTAAAAGCTGACCACAGATTTTTTCCCTTTTTTTAAGCCTCATTTAAAGGACAAAAAGAATCATGTAAAAGGCATGCAATATAGTTGTTTTTTATCCTCAAAGTACAGGAAAAAATCTGAAGATTTTTTTTTTTAATTGTAAGCTTACTTTTTCTGTGATAATTCTATTTCCAACTAAGTGCAGTGTGGCATCCCTAAGGACAATTTAGCTACAAAGACGTGTTCCCACATTAAGCATTCAGGCTTGAAGTTAAACTCTAAGCAATTGCTTTATTTACATAGCCCCGTGGCAACATTAAAAAAAAATCTTGCTTTTATGAGTTTGACCAGCTACAGCAGAAGGAAGAAAGATATGCTGAATTTAAAATAAACACAGAAAAGGGACTGAAAGCAACAATGTATAAATGACAACTTGTACTCAAGAATAAACCTATTTCAGCTCTTTCAAATGTTAAATAAATTCCTTCAATTGATTTTAATTGCACTGGATCAGGCCCTTAGCAACTTTCTTTAAACTATTGTTATAATCTATTATAATAGATGGCCATTATTATTCGCATTTCCCTGAGATATGGGAAGTTAGGTGTAAATAATTTTGCCCAAACTTAGGGTTTGGGGGCTAGGGGCAGCTGGTATAAGTTGACATAAGTCTGATGGGTGTATAAAAATATTGTTTTTGTGATGCAAAACTAGAATGACATAAGGCAGCAAAAAGTCACAATTCCCATTTCTTTCCCAATTTGTACTTAGTTGTAAAAGTTTTCTATATGCCACCAAGTCAGCTGGACACTGGGTGGGCGGCAAAGTTCTGCATCCATGGAGACAATTTCAGAACTTAAGTCCTTGATGGGAGGAAATCTAATGTTCAAGCTCTATTCATTATTCTTTTTCCTAAGATTGTAAAATGGAGCAAGCCTCTGAGGACTTCATATTCTAAGCCAGCAATTCTGCAAATGCTTAACATCCAAACATAACTTTATTATTGTAAGCAGCAATGCAGAGCAATTTGTGGATGCTAACTTGAGTCAAATTATGTATGTGCTTAAGTATTAATAGAATCAAGGCCAGAGATGACAAGATAGACCAAAATACTCAAAGGAAGAATTCAGGTGGCTGATAAATTATTTGTTTTTAATTATTTTTGTTCTGTTCTAGTGCCTGATTTCACACACCTCACAGCAATGTGAGACTTCCCATGGATTAAGCTCAAGTCCTTAGTGAGCAATGATTGTAGTTTAATATTAAATACATTTACTTTCTTGACACTTGTTGGATAGAAGGTTAATATTGGCCACAATATTTAAGTAAACCAGTCAGTAAAGAGTCAAACAAGCCATAAAATCCATCAGTGACTGAGGACTTTCTAAAAGTCAAATGATTCTGCCTTTGTTTTCACCTATGAATGAAAATATATTAACAGATATGAAAATCTTCAGTACAATAATGGCTGAGAAAAACAAAAGGGAAATACAGAACATAGAATTGAGGGGACTTCAGTCAATGATATTGTGTACATCTTCTTGTAATGTGACATTTCATATTTCGGTCTTACTTTTCGTGGATGTAAACGTTAGTTGATTACAAATTCTGTCTAAAATAGAAATTATGTTCAATTAAAATACTATATTTCATTACCATCTCTAGAAAAAAGCATAGGTTAGTTTTGACATAGCAATCAGATACTTTCAGAAGTGACTGCTAATTATTTTAGCTACCTAAGATTTGCAAGTTTCAGTAAATATATAATTCAGAAAGTTTCAGGGACAGATATGGAATCCTTGTTCTTCCCATGTACCTATTTTTTCCTTAAAAGTTTAAATTTAAAATTAAATTTTAATAATGTATATAACCATCTTAAGTGAAGCAAACAATTAATATTAAATATATATTTAGCTGGGGCAATATAAAGAGCGGTCCTGATCTTAAACTATTTTTTGCCAACATTAGTAATCTGGCTTCTTAGACATGTATATGGAACACAAGGGCTGCAACAGTCAGGGTGGGGTCCAGGGTAGCCAGCATACTGAGTAGGAAGCTTCCTAGGCTAACCAGGAGATGAAAGAAGTCTTCAATAGCCTTGATGAACAGAGATACAGAAACTTAGCCAAGAGCAGCTCCACGGAGCTGGTCCTGATAAAGTCCATGGATATATGTGCTATGGAAACGTAGAACAAGAATTCAAAAAGACCCCTTCACTGACTGAATATAGCGCTCCTTTGGACTGGATCCAGCCAGCATTTCAGCCCTAGGGCTCTGAATACTTAAGGAAGTGGACAGTGGAAGAGATTAGGGGAGGGAAGGATATTATTGTGCTTGGGGTGGGGGGGGCGGGGGGGAGGGTGACAGTAGAAAAGAAGTCCTTGGTAGGTACTTGGAAAGGACAGCTGGATGTTTATACACAGTAGCAGTACCCACATTCCATTTCTCTTTCCCACAGGACCAATGTATACAGTAGCTAAACCCCTGCCATGGACTGTTCTTCCAGAACTCACCCTAAAACTCATCTTAGAATAGATCAGGAATGCTCAACTTCAATGGGTCCTTAGTCCCTAGAGTGACTCCAACTTCATTTATTTCCATTAGTTCTGGCTTTGAGTATTTCTCAGGATATGCTACTAGGTACCTGGAACATCACACATTTGCTACCCCAAGATATATCTAGCAGAGTGGTAGAAAATCATCTTATCCCCATTTTACACCTTCCAGTACTGAGAAGCTTACCATTCAAGGGCAAAACAAGGACAAAAATTAGAAAGAGAAGAGATTATTCTACCACCTCTGCTTTTTCTAAAAGCTCTCTCTGTGACCCCCAGGTAGCCTCCTCAAGCAAAAAGCTCCCTGGGACTATAGCAGTACCCAGATCTCCTTTGGCATGGATCATTAGCTTGAAGGGAAATCAAAGGACCCTTTGATACAAGCAATTCAAACATCTTCCTCAAAGGGTACATACAGGTTTTACATTTTGATCAACCTAACCGATGTTAGGTCAGCCTAACTGACCATTTGTACAGGCATGCAAAAAGCTTAAAAAATGAATGGCATGCTTAGTCTAAGTCAGTTCACCTGAGTGGGTGTGCTAACTTCACTGAGATTGGGTTAACCCAGGGGTGCTCAACCTCTAGCCCACAGGCCAAATGTGTCCACAGAGCCATCTCATCTAGCACACTGAGATCCCCATAGGTCTCAAAATTTGGTGGTGTGGGAGTAGTGGTCATTAATATGCCCACCCTGCCCCACTACCAAATTCCTAAACTCCAAGCCCCAGTTGAACTTCTGCCCCTTCAGGACTGGTCCATGCCCTCTTTCCCCGCACTTCTGGATTGGTGTCAGGCTACAACCCCTTCCCTGAGGTGCCAGGTTGGGGCTGGGCCATGCTCCTTTCTTTTTGCCCCCCCCCCCCACCCACAGGGCTGGGTTTGGGCTCGGCCATGCTTCCTTCCTCCCAATGGGTCCATGTTGGGGCTGGGACATGTCCCCTTCCACCTTAGACCTGAGGCATGCTTCCTTCCTCCTGCAGGGCCAGGTGAAGCTCCTTTGTCCTGTGGGGTCATTTGGGGACAGACTGCCTTTTGCAGATCTCCACATGGCGGGATGGTGCCTGCTGATTGTGGAATGACCCCAAGCCAAGATGTTTGAATGGAAGTAACGGACATTGTATACTACTATCATGCCTCTAGATATGCTTCCTGTTTTGGTTTTCTGATGCATACATGTCTGTGTCTGTGAGTGCAGCCAAAACAGGAAGCATATCTAGAAGCATGATAGTAGTATACAATGCATGTTTGTCCTTGACCATTTCAGGAGTCCCTTAGGACTTCTACTGGCTGGAGCATTGAGAAGCAATGTAATCTGCAGTTTGAGAAATGTTAACACTTTCTCGAACACTTGTAAATCAGAGGATGTTGGATATATAAATACATAGGCCATCAGTGACTCACAGTCACTACATGTCAGTTCCATACTTTCTTACTGTTCACAGTGCCAGGAAAGGAGTTCTCACCTGTTCTTTGTAAAACAAAAAAAATCACATCTCTCCTGCATTTGCAGCTACCTGCTTCTTTTCTGCTTATTTTGCTTGTTACACTAGGTTATCAGTTACAAATATTTGACTTTCTTTGACCATTTAAAAATATTTGAATGGCACTTGTTTGATCATCTTCTGATTGTTGATGAACAGTGAACATTGTTAATGGTTATGGTACAGAACTTTATGTAGATTGTTGCAGCTACGAGCTAAAATGTATCTCCTGTACTGCTGAATGTGCCAACAGGCAAATATTTCATTCCATTGATCTGTGGAGCACTTAGGGTTCATACAGACATTCAGGGAGGTTAGGGGGAGGTTAGATCAAGTTAAAAATGGCCACTCAGTCTATAAAAAGTCAGGATGGAGGGATAGCAGGGGATCTTGCGGGGGCAAGAGGGGCTATCAGAGTTTCATAGATTCATAGATTCATAGAAGTAGGATCGGAAGGGACCTTGTAGATCATCAAGTCCGACTCCCTGCCCTGGACAGGAGAGAAAACCAGGCTCAAATGACCCCAGCCAGGTAGACATCAAGCCTCCTCTTAAAGATCCCCAAGGTACGAGCCATCACCACTTCCCTTGGAAGTTGGTTCCAGATCCTAGCCACCCTGACTGTGAAGTAGTGCCTTCCGATGTCTAGTCTAAACCTACTCTCTAACAATTTGTGGCCGTTATTCCTTGTTATCCCGGGGGGGCACTAGGGGGAAAAGGGTCTCTCCCAAACCCTATTGGTCCCCTCTGGTGAGTTTATAGATGGCCATCAGGTCCCCCCTCAGCCTTCTCTTGCAAAGGCTGAACAGGTTAAGGTCCCATAGCCTCTCTTCATAGGGTCTACCCTGCTGTTCCCGGAACATGTGGTTGGCCCTCTTCTGGACCCTCTCAATGGTGTCCACATCCCTCCTGAAGTGTGGCGCCCAGAACTGAACACAGTACTCCAGCTGCAGCCTGACCAATTTCGCATAGAGGGGGAGGATCACCTCCTTGGCTCTGCTTGAAGTGCATCTGTGGATGTACAACAAGGTACGGTTAGCCCTACTGACCATGGCCTTGCATTGTCACCCCATGTTCATCTTGGAGTCAATAATGACTTCAAGATCTCTTTCTGCCACTGTGCTCTCGAGAAGGGAGTTTTCCAGCTTATAAGTGTGCTGCCGGTTCCTACTGCCCAAGTACAACACCCTGCATTTGTCAGTATTGAAACCTATCCTATTTTCATTAGCCCACCCCTATAACCTGTCCAGGTCCTGCTGTAATCTGTCCTTGCCTACTAGCATGCCCACCTCACCCCAAATCTTGGTATCATCAGCAAATTTAAACAGGCTGCTTTTTACCCCATCATCCAAGTTACTAATAAAGAAATTGAACAGTGCAGGCCCAAGGACCGAGCCCTGGGGGACTCCACTGCCCACTTCCCTCCAGGTCAAAAAAGACCTGTCCATCACTACCCTCTGAGTATGACCCTTTAGCCAATTTGCAATCCATCTGACTATGTAGGCATCAATGCCACAGTCACCTAGTTTTCTGATGAGAATGGGGTGGGAGACAGTGTCAAAGGCCTTGCTGAAGTCCATAAAGACTACATCCATCGTGACACCTGCATCCAATGCTTTTGTGACCTGATCATAGAAGGCAATCAGGTTGGTCTGACAGGACTTGCCCCTAATGAAACCATGCTGGTTGCCCTTGAGCATCATCCCTGCTGCAGGCCCATCACAGATGTGCTCCTTGATGATCATCTCAAACAGTTGCCCCAGGACTGAAGTAAGACTAATGGGCCTATAGTTGCCTGGGTCCTCCCTCTTCCTTTTTTTGAAGATGGGGACCACGTTGGCTTTCTTCCAGTCATCTGGCATGTGGCCAGAGCACCATGAGTGCTTGTAAAGCCATGCCAGGGGCCCCACAATAACCCCTGCCAATTCCCTCAACATGCTGGGGTGGAGAACATCTGAACCTGCTGATTTGAACATGTCCATCCCCTTCAGAAGCTCTCTAACCTGGTCCTTCCCAACCTTAGGCCTGGCGGCATTTCTCCCGAGTCCGTCTGGAATCCTGATCATCCTGAGGAATGATGGTCCTCAGGAATGGGTTTCACATCCTGGAAACTGTTGCTTGTTTGCTAGATATGACTTTCTGAAAGAACCTGGAGCCTAGGGTGGTGCTGATCCATCTGGATACAGAGAGTATATGGTGGCAAGGTTGTTCTGGAAAATATTCCATAGATTCTTTACACTGTCATGGTTGAGTTTGTGCTTCTCCAAACAGAGACCATACAAGAGCTCCAAAATCTAGAAGCAGGTCTGAGGCTGGTAAAGGTTTTGACCCTGCCATATTTTTTTTTCTTTCTTTACCTGTATTGCTTCTTTCCCCACAATATCTGGAGACTGCTGTTTTCCCTGACAGGCTCCTTTCTAGGTGCTCCACTAATGTGTTCCAGTTCCTGTCCCCCTGTTATTTACCTAATCGATCCACCTGTCTTCCCATAGCATTCTAAGTCTCTTCAGGTACACATTCAATACCTTGCATGCTTGCCCAACATTTCCCTGCACCCCCATGTGTGGTTTTTTTCTGTTCTGAGGCCACACTTCATACTGATGGCCTGTAACTGACCCATCTTTCATTCAGGTTTTTGATCATCCAGCATACTCAGGGTATGCTACTACATACCTGAAACACTTCAAAATTAAAAACTGAGGAGCCTACAGAGTTTAAGAACAGGTGGGGTTTTTTGTTTTTGGTGGTTTTTTTGGATCATCATTTTGAACAGAAATGCCAGATTCTGCCTACATCTCATTTTAAGTGCTTAGTCCCCCTTCTATTTTTCGGATTTTTTTTTTTATTTTTTTTTTAAGATGGAATGAGATCAATTTATGAAAGGGATGATTTAACATGGTTACCTACAACAGCAATGGACTGGACTCTATGACCTAGACAGCCTCTCTAGTTTTATACTCCTGTGCATCAAAATGTTAAAAATATGATTGCCACATTACAATCAGTGAAACTGAAGGATGTTTAATTTAGGAATGTGTTTAAGTGGTTAGCTGAATCAAGCTCATTGGCTAAATCAGAGCTTAAACCAAGTGGTTTTAATTAGAAGTTCATCTATGGCTTTAGATCCAAGTTTTTGAAACGTAATCTGTAAATCTAACCTTGAGCATCTATTAGGTGCTCAGGTGCTTTTTGCATACTCACATTAATGAGAACTGTGAATTCTCAAAATCTTGACCGCTTCTATTTAAGTGGATTTTGATGCCTAATGTTAAGCAGTCAAGTTAAGTGTTAGTCCAAGCAGCTAAATTTTACATCAAAACTTCAGAATGCTGGTCTGTAGCCTGCCTTTGGCACGTCCCTGTACATACAAGATAGCCGTAGCTTTTGTACTCTTAAAAAAAATCAGCATATAGGTGCATTTTATTGTTGACATTTTAAACTCCTTAGGAAGAATCGCTCGTTTGTGTTGTGTATCTTTTTCTCATCTTTTGTCAATGATTCATGTTTGCTAACATCTTTGATCACAGAAATATGGTGCAAAGTTATAGCTGGTGCTGAAACTCTAAAGCCATGTGGCCAAAAGATGGGGGGGAGGGGGAGGAGGGTTATTTGTTTGTTTGTTTTTGCAACCAAAGCTTACAAGTATACCACCTTTAGTTGTTCTTATTCTCCTGGGGAAAAAAATATTTTTTTCCTCTTCAAGAACTTTACTCAGCACATATGTATCCTTTTTGAGCATCACCCATATGAAAACATCAAACCCTGTGAGAATGAAGTAAAGCAGATTTGTAGTATTTTTTTTTGTTCTGATATTTGGAGACTGTGGGAAATGTTCCTTGCAAATTGGAACTCAGCTGTTTAGTATAAATCAGATGAAAATGAAATAAGAGAACATCTTACTGAAAATATTCATTTAAAACAGATGAAAGTATTTGCAATGACAGTTGTGATATGACCTTAATTGATGCTCAGGAAAGATAGGACTATCAATGAAACATCATCTCTAAATTAAAAGCACATGGCAAAGTACAAGATTCAGACAGTAAAACATTTAAGGACCAAGAATATGATGCTAGATAAACTAAGAATCAATCTAAATGATGTTTGCTTTTCACGCTTCTCAACCACTTGTGAGAGCCTCACTAAAACTAAGGCTTGTTTGTTTACCTATTGGCAATGAAGCCTGACTTCAGTCAAATAATCCTATAGATACACATTCTGGATCCATTGATGCCTTTGCTGCTTAGTGATAACAGTACTGCATTTTTTTTTGGCAATTTTTGTTTTTTGAGGGGTTTTTATACAACAATGTACTTTCAGCCAGAGCAAGCAGGGCTCTTAAGAATTCCAAGAAGGTATGAGGCCTAATGTATTTTTTATCTTTAATGCCTTTATTAGATACACACGAACAGGCATAATACCTTTGGCGATTTGCTGCTGTTTCATATTTCCGCTGTCAGTGGGCAACGTCAAGAATGCAGCTTAAAGAACAGCTTAATGATAGCGGGTTAGATGCTGTGCTGATTTCAATAGGGTTGAATGGCTGCAAGTCAGCACAATGTTAACTTAATCCTGAGTACACTAATAATAAACTAAAGGGATCCTTTCCCTTCTACCTCCCTTCCAATGCAAGACACCCAAAACAAAACAAGCCTTATAAAAGCAATACAAATCCAAGTAAATCACGGGGCGGGGGGGGGGGGGTGTATGTATCTATATATATATATATATATATATATATATATATATATATATATCTCATATCCAACATATATCCTATATCATATGCATATATGTTGCATATCCCTGTGAGTTCAGTTTCAATAGATCCTACAGAAAAACATGGAGAAGGGGAAAAATTATGCTTAGCTATACTGCCTCTGGTTTGGATAGACAATGGGGATTGGAGATTTATACATGTAGGGTCTGTAGTGGAGGGCATATCTGACACAAGGAGGAAGACGGCAAGTCAGGAGATCTAATTAGAGGCATAGCTTGAGAAGATTGTGTCAACTCACTCTGTAAGACACAGAGGAAAAGTTTCTCTACCTGGCTGTGACAGAAAGTACGCCTTGAGCAGGAGACCAATTACGCAAACTGTCACAATTCTCTACTCTGTCAGTCTTCAGGTGTGGTCACAGGACCCAAGAAAAGCACTGATTCACTATGCTTCTCAGACAACTTCCATTAGCAAGGCTCCTACAGAGACAAGTCCAGAGTCTACATCTGCACTCTGCCTACTGTTGTGTTGCCATTTAAATTCCTGGTTTGGCACATCTGCTTCCACTTGCTGTGGTAACTCTAGATCCTGGTCCATAATATGAAAGTTATAAAAAAAGGAAAAAAAAACCAGTATCTCAAATGTTCTACATTCATTCATTCATTCATTTTTATTTTCTGACTAGATAGTGATCTGGACTAAGATTTTTCTAAAGGGACTAGTGATTTTTGGGGGGGGGGATGAATCACTTTTTTTACTGATTGGGCCTGCCACCTTAGTGAGTTTGATTTTTTTTATTTTTGTTTCAAGGTATGGAATTAATTGCTTTCTGAAAATCACTTCTCTCCAAGCACGTCAGTCTGGGTGTCCCAAATTATTACATGATTCTGAGAATATTATTCAACAATATAAACTGTAGTTTAGTTTAGTTTGGTTTGGTTTGGTTTTGCTTTTCTTTAAAAAAATGTATAGAAAGCTATTAAACAGGAAGAGAGTTCAGGGCTTCAATGCCAGCCATAGATAATTCAAAGCAAAGCAGCCTATATAATTGTTTCAGTGGAGAAATGTTCTACTATTTGAAATATCTTTTCTTCCCCTCCCCCCGCCTTCAAATTCTTTATACATTACATTTAAGATTGATTTAATAAAGTTGAGTGGGAACCCAAGGACTTGAATTTATAGGAATAGATACAGAATAAGGCCTCACAGTGGAAGCCTCCTTCCTTACAGTTCAATTAGATTCATAGATTCATAGATTCATAGATGTTAGGGTCGGAAGGGACCTCAATAGATCATCAAGTCCGACCCCCTGCATAAGCAGGAAAGAGTGCTGGGTCTAAATGACCCCAGCTAGATACTCGTCTAACCTCCTCTTGAAGACCCCCAGGGTAGGGGAGAGCACCACCTCCCTTGGGAGCCCGTTCCAGACCTTGGCCACTCGAACTGTGAAGAAGTTCTTCCTAATGTCCAGTCTAAATCTGCTCTCTGCTAGCTTGTGGCCATTGTTTCTTGTAACCCCCGGGGGCGCCTTGGTGAATAAATCCTCACCAATTCCCTTCTGTGCCCCCGTGATGAACTTATCGGCAGCCACAAGGTCGCCTCTCAACCTTCTCTTGCGGAGGCTGAAAAGGTCCAGTTTCTCTAGTCTCTCCTCGTAGGGCTTGGTCTGCAGGCCCTTGACCATACGAGTTGCCCTTCGCTGTACCCTCTCCAGGTTATCCGCATCCTTCTTGAAGTGTGGCGCCCAGAATTGCACGCAGTACTCCAACTGCGGTCTGACCAACGCCCTATAGAGGGGAAGTATCACCTCCCTGGACCTATTTGTCATGCATCTGCTGATGCACGATAAAGTGCCATTGGCTTTTCTGATGGCTTCGTCACACTGCCAGCTCATGTTCAACTTGGAGTCCACTAGGTCCATTAGTGCCATTGTTAATGACTGTCACAAAATTAAAAAAAAAAAACAGCAAAAAAACCCAACACTTCCATTATATTTTCCCCCTATTTTCAGAAAAGAGGAAGACATAACAAAGACAAAGGTTTTTGACCAAGGGGAAGTTTTAATAAATTTAGGAAACAGAAAAGCATTTTTTTAAATGCTGACAGCACAGTGATAGTTATTTCCGAAGTGATGAAGTTTTAAGGCCAGATCCCAGCAGGTGTTAAACATCACATTGACATTCTCACCTATCTATTGCAATCTACACCAGCTGAGGATCTGTCCATGAACATTAGTCATCATCTGTTTAAGGACTCAAGAAAATTAAACATCTTAAATATTTTTAAATGTTCACAGTGGTGTTCATAGTCCAGACCATTAGAGCTACAACTAGACTCAGCAGTCTACTTCTGAATGATCTTGAAGAGAATTTTGAATTCTTTTTCATTTGCAAAAGAATGATTCATCCTGAAAATCATTGTTTTTTCAAACTTATCAAATACATGACCTTTATTTTAAGTAAATGGTTTTCAAAACTCACTTTTGTAGTCCATAAAAGAGAAAAGTATGTCTTGATAATTACAATAAGCCTAAATTGCGCATATGAAACTGTTGACAGAATACTTGACTTCCAAAGATGAAGGCAGAAGGAGAACAAACTATCTTTGCTATAGATTGCCTTGTATTTTTAACACCTTCCAAACCTTAGATTACCTCTCATAATCCCTAGGTGCTGTAACTAACCAGTGGAAAAAATATCAGCTGAGTGGAAATCTCAAAATAAGGAAGTTATAAGTAATTATGAAAGGATGGAGGCCCCACTCCTCAGTAGCTGCTCGTGTATAGGCCTAATTGAATTGGGGTAAGATATCTAAATATATTTGAAAATCTTGGCTTTAATACTTAACTTGCAGGGCATGGAAGTGAATAGAAAGAGAATGCTACTTTCATTAGACACTGGAGCAGATCCTTGGTTAAGATAGAAAAAAAAATTCAGGGTGAGATTGCCCAGTTGATTTTCACCAATATATTTAGAATTCTTTGGTAAATTCAAACAGGTTCTTCACATCCCTCCAAAATGCCAAAGTCTGTTCTCTGCAATTTCTTTCTAGCACAGGCTTACCTGCTCCCCGTGACCCCAAGTAAGTCAATTTCCATTGGGTAGTAGTGAACAGTGATCAGTAGGAAGAGAGAATTCTTCTGAGTAATTTTTTTAATTAGATTATGATGTCTTTATCACTTTGAATAGTGTTATGGGTTTTCTAAAGATAATAGAGTAAGACCCCACCCACCCCTATTGGAGCATAGGCACCGCACTAATGCCAATGTTACAGAATCTAAATGAGAACTTAAAGGAAACAGTATTGCAGAAGTATATGAAACATGGGCTGTGAACCACAAGTAGTACACCAAGGAAATACCAGATGACCATCATAATTCTTTACTAAAACACTAATTCTCTTCTATTCCATGAGCTCAAAATTACAAAGGGATTTGAAAAGTGAAGTATGGAATCAAACTATTCTTCTTCACCACAGATTGTATCCTCACAGCATGGTGATTTCTTAATTTGTGTAGTTCATTTTCCAATTTATTTCACCTAGCGGTAGTTCTCATTTGGAAAGTGGATCTGGCATGTAGGTCTCAATAAAGTAAGCATTATGCACCCCTGGAAAATTTATTTTAAATGTCATTTTCACATATATGCAAGTTAAATTACATGGCAATTGTGAAGAAACTTTTAAAAACTGAAGTTTAGATTGAACAAAGATAACCAACTCTTTATACACAGGTCACCCAAGTGTCATTTGACAATGCCTAGGATTCTAATTTTTAGACTTCAACAAGACACTAAATAGACTTTGTTTAAATAATAATAACAAAAATATTTGCACAAAAGGAGCATAATATAAAATAGTGCTAGCTGAAATTCAGATAAAGATGGTAGTGCTTTATGTTCCTGGATTAGAATATATACTCATGAAATTTGCATAAACTATATCTTAATTCAAAATTACTCTCAAATACACTTAGATACTCAAAACATAGTGTACTGCATCTATTAAGTATGGTTTACTATATGTAGCAACATTTCTATTTTGAGTTATGACAAAGTGGGTATGCCTACACATGCAATTAATACAAAGCAATAAACTCCATAGCACTTTGACCCAGAGTAAATTACTGCCAGACATAGCATCTACACATGTGCCCAGGATAGCAGCAGTTTGAACCAGAGATGGAGCAGGCCCAGGGTGGCAAGAGAAATGGGGGTCAGCTCTGGGTGGCAGCATCAGTTGGTGGGTGGGGTGGCTGGGGCATAAGAGTGCTGCAAGTGAGGAGCTGTGCACCTGGGAGCAGGCAGGAGTTTGGCACCTGGCTGACTAGGCTGACCAGGTGCAATTTATGCCTGTGCTCAGCATCTATATGTGTTTTTAATTGTAGTAAATTACCTTGGTGTAAAATAGAACTGTACCCGACCATACTATATTACTGTGTCACTAATTAGTTTACTACGGCCTAATACCATTGCACATGTAGATGGTATTAGGCCACAGCTCCACAGGTAATTAGTCTACTCCACATTTAAATGCATGTATAGACATGGTAAGTGAGACTTTCTCTGCACAGAAAAATATTGGAGAAAAATACTTTTGCTTTAATTTCTCATGTTCACATAAATTACCCTTCAGATGAATACTGAATTCAGGCCATTTGTTTCATTCAGGCCATTTGTTTCATTGACCATTCCACAGTAGCAAGATTTAAGTACCTTGCCTGAGTATAATGAGTAACCCAGCAGAGCTAGCCAAAGACAAAAGGACAATTTCAGAAGTGGCTCTAACCATTGCACATGCAGCTTTAAAAGGATTACATCTGTTATTCTGTATTTATAACCAAAAGGCTTAATTGCATCTGTCTTTGTTTCATGATTTCACAGGAAGCTGCAGATGTGAAATACCTCTGAAAAACCAGAGATCTTGTCTCTACATGGATTTAAGTACCTAACTTTAGGAGCCAGGTGTGAATATTCACTGTATATTTAGAAAATGTGCTGATGAGTTCACTTCATTTTAGCTACATGAGTTAAGTGCAGTCACATTGTACTTGGAAACATGAGAGTGATCTAAGTCTACCCAATTAATGTCAACAAAAACTCCCATTTGGGATCACAGTTGTTACAAGTTTTTAACAGTTTTATGGTTTATTTGTGATGTTTTCTTATCTTTATATACATTTGTAGCATGAGTTTTTAGTTGTAATACCAGGTTGCCATGGTTATTGTGACAATGAGGCCATGTTCAAAGTTCCTTTTGGATATCCATTAGTTACTATGGAAATGATGATGTCATTGTTGGTGAGGAGATGTTTGGGGATGTGTTTATATTTTCTACAGCCAAAAAGTAAGTCACTTAACCATATATTACTTTCACTTTGTTCTAATTGTAGAGCTGACAGATTTCATTCTGGAAAATCCCCCAATTGAGATGCTAACAATTTTGTGGTTTGCTTCCCCCTTCCCCCCCAACAGCTTAGGAGCTAAAGATGTGCACTTTTTCATCTGCTAAATTAACAATATATATTTTAGTTGGGAAGATATAATTAAGATGTGATCAGGGATAGACCTGAACCAAAATTCGAGGGCTGAACATTTTCAGATTTGGAAGGAATCTTACTGTAGGATTTTCAAGTAAAGTTCATAGTTGCCCTTTATCTTTGTGATCCAAGTCAAAGTTTTACAATTCAACTGTAAGGAAGACTAGATTGGACTTAAGGCCCACTTGTAGTCTTAATGTGCCATGTTTGTAGCACTGTGAATTTGTATTTGTGTAGGATCAGCCAGAGTATGAACCATCTTATTATCTAAGATAGTTCAAGGCATCCCTTGGTCTTCACTGCTGCTTACCCACATTATCAATAATGGCAGAAAGAGGACCCTAGTCTTTCTAGGTCTTCTGCTCCTTGTACCTGAGGTAGTGAGCAGGGAATAGATGGATAAGAATGGAGTGGCTGTCAGCTTGGCTTTTTGCCAAGCAGCTAACTTGAGAGAAGAAATCTGGATCATGTAGGTGTCTGGTAAAATTAATTTTCTGTGTCTTGTGCAAAGTGAGAGTAAGGAAGGGAATTGTGAGGCTCTCATGCTCCTCACATAGCTCAACGTGCACTGTCCCTTACTTAGAGTTTCATGGGAAAGGCACAATTTGTCCTGACAAGAAAACTGAAATGCTGCTAATACAAAGGTGGGAAGTAGAAATAGCATGTGACCAAAATAAGGTATGTAACTTAGTGACGATGCGTAGGAGGTGCAGGGGGGCTGAGAGCACTAGTGCATCCCCTGACAGTACTGTCCTGTGCTTAGGTGATAGGCAGGGGAGGAAGGCGAGAGGGCTGATACCCCCGGTGAGAGGGCCGCCCGGGGAGTGAGGGCACCAGGAGAAGCGATTCCCGCAGTCCCCCCACAGCCGATCGCACCAACTGGAGGGGAGAGGCGGGGTTTCCCCCATGCCTGATTGCACTGACATGGAAGTGCCAGCAGCATGCCCAGAAGTCAGCAGCGCGCCCCTGATTCAGGAGGCACCATTCACCTATGATGTAACTCCTTGAAATTTGAACCACAATGTATGAAATACAGATGTTTATAACAAAGAGAGAGATTCTGGGCCAATTCTTTAGTTAGCATAAATCAACCTAACACCAGGGCAGCAAGGCTATTCTCTTGCTCTAGTTCTGCTCTTTTGCCTAGTTAGGCAAAATCCTATTGACGGGAATGGATCCAGGAACTTGAAAATGGGGGTAAGGAGATTCCACCTGTGTCCAGTTCCTACTCCCACTCAGGCACACCACATCATAGCAATGGCTGCCAGTGACTTTTTGGAGTCTTTGAAGCAGGTAGATTTCTCCCCTCCCTGCTCAGCACTCTTTCCCTAACAGTGCAGGTAACCCCCTCCTCTCCTACATTCGCTAGCAGGGGTTGCCTAGGCATAGCTTCTGGGTGGAAGAAGGGCTAACCTGTCCACTGACCCTGCTGTTGGCAACTGACTCCTGTGCTGAATGGAAACCACAATTATAGATTTTTTCCAGTATAGGGCACATAATATGACTGGGTCTGTAGCCATAAACTATATAGTCATTTCTAAGAATTGATAAATGATTAATAGAGATTATAATGTCATCAGCTTGAGCTGAATTTGCTCTAGTTGGATATGAGCTTGTCACTAGAAAGTGTTGTAGATGGTTATAAACCAGATTTATAAGTGTACTTTGACCTGTTGCACTCTATAAGATTGATTTGATAAGCCATTTAGTAAAATATTTGTTAATAGTTTGGAAGCTGTTTTATAAATGTGCCCTTTAATAAAGTGTGAACAACAGAATCTTTTTGTGAGAAGGTTATTTATTTATAAAATACAGCAAATGTGTATGCCAAAATTTAGAGGCTGCATTAATGCTACTGTAAGTATTTTGTCGACACATGCTGACACCATAGGGATGGAATAATTCATTTCCTTTTATTTTTTTGCATCTGAAAGACCTGCTAGAGTATTAAAGCAAAATTATTAATGTTTCTTGAGACCAAAGAAGATCTCACGTTCAGTCAACATGACTTGGTTTGCAGCTACTGCTGCTGTCACTTGCTGCTCTATTTTCAGTAATACAATTTTTTCAATTTATATTCCTCCTCCCCATACATTAAGGTTTGAGAATTAAAACTGGTCCTAAAGCACATCCCCTTTGTCAGGTATGGATATATGAACAATTGTCACAGCAGGACTTAGCTACCTACAGCTATTCCATAGTAACAACCTACTCACCCATTTTCCCTGTGCTGAGTGAAAATTAAATCATTGCAGCTGATCCCTCAACTTACTCTAGGATAAGAGCATGTACATGCCCAGGGACCACAGACCACTTAATACACTGTAATCCATCCTACCAAGGTATTTAGGCTCTTTGAAGGGTGATTTTCACACATTCTGAGTCTTCTGTCTATTGATTTTGGTAAAGTTTGGATCAAGTGCTACATTTATGGACAGAGCAGCATAATCTAGTCCAGTGGGGCCAAAATTTTTTTGGTAGGCATGCCACAATTTAGCCCCACACCTACCCTCACTGCTCTGATTCCCTTCCCCTGTCTAGTCAGCTACACAGTGGGCAAGTACTAGTGTATAAGCAAGTACTAAATAAATGCATGGCAACCTTACTATGCAGTAGTGTTGGCAAATGCTTTTTAAGTGATGCTACTGTGCAGTAGCATCTCAGCGTTATTTTTTGGCACACAATGCTACTGAGTAGTAGTATCAGGCTACTGCACAGTCAACATCTCATGTAGATGCACTCAGAGTGGGTACATCTACATGTGCACTTTATGTGGAGCTCACTAATTAGCTCTGCAGTAAAGTGTCACAGTCTACACCTGTGCCAGTATTAGGGCACAGCAAACTAAGCAACTTTGCCATATTATAGTACTGTTGGGGACAGTACTATCCTATGGCAGAGTAATTTACTCTTCTGAAACACATGTGTAGACAGTGACAGAGGCTAGCTGAGGTATGAGTGTGCTAAAGGGCAGGGGCTGCCTGTCACCTAGCCCTATACTTTAGCACCCTCATGCCCCAGCCAGCCCCTCTGCAAGCCAGTGCCACCATCCATAACCTGAGACTGACCCCGAAGCCCCCTGCCAGCCCAGGGCTGCTCCATCCTGGCTAAAAATGTTGCAGTCCCAGATACACAAGTAAACACTGCTTCTGGGAGAAGCTTTCTCTGGTGTGAACTGCAGATGATTTTATCACATAGCCAACAATGCTTGTGGGACATCAAGACAAATACTTTTTAAGAATTATCCTGCAGCACTTGCTGGATAATCCTGCCAACATTACAATTAATATTTGGCAATACCCAGCACAATGAATTCAACCAAGTAGAGTTTATCACTCCACCTTAATGACATACGTAGATGCACCCAGCTCTCTACTTCTGCCCTGTGCTTCTTGCCTTTTCTGATGCTCTGTTTTCTACTCCCTTCCCTGTCTTATATTGTGATGCCTATCTCCTCCTCAGTCACCTTTGTGCCAGACACAGAGGCTGCCTCTGACAGTTGTGGCATCTCTCTGTGCTGCCGGTTGGCCACCCATAGTCAAAAGCCCAAGGGTGGAATCAGTCCAATCTATTCAGGTTTCTCTAAACTGGGTAGATTAGACCATTAGCCAATGAAACGCATGTTCACTCTTGTGTTGGGGGAGGGAGGCAGAAGCCTGCATTGGCTAAGGCCAGAGGATTGGGGTGCTTGTGCATGTTTCCCAGCATGCTGTAAATTACTGAGGGCAGACAGTGGACAAATAAAGGTTATATAAATGAATGCATGGATTAATGGTCAGATCCCACTGCTGGGATAAATTTGGCACAGTCTCAGCATCACAACATCTGCATAAAAAATGGGAAGAAGAGATCTGTCAGGAGACCCCGAATTTCATTTATTTGCTTAATTAAAGTGGACAAATCTGCAATGCAGGGTCTTGAGGCTTGGGACAAGTCTTGAGGCACTCTGTGCCATGCTGGCTGGGAATGCACGGTATGCTGTTGGCACTGCCTCCACCAGCAGTTTGCTCCCCCCACACCTCCTGCCTGTATCCTCCTTGGGTTGGACCCCTGTACCCTTACCCTGAACAAAGCCCAGGGACCGCCATGCCACTGAGCATGGCAAGCATGCTTTCCTCTGCTGGCTGCCTGCAGCTGCCAGCTGCCTGACAGAGGACAGGGCAGCGAGGGGAGGCAGATGCCTGACTGCTAGCAAGGGATGGTGCAGCAGGAAAGGGAAAAGATGGGAATGTGGGGTGTGCTGCTGGCAACACCTCCCCTCAGCAGCTCATTCCCATCACTTTTCTCCCCAGCCTCTGTCTGGAGACTGTGACTGATAGACAGAGATCTGGGGTTGCGGCTAGCTAGGCACTCAGGTGGACCAGCCAAGCAGCAAGTCCCTGTAAGTGGGGGTTATGGGGCCCGCAAAGTCCCCTGTGATACCAGCGGATAGCAACCTACCTTGATTCATGAGTGGATGTGGCACTGATGTTTGATAGACCAGGATAACCTAGATCAAGTAAATCTGATACTCCACTGATCTAGGTCTATCTTAGACCAAGATACACCATTTTGAAACCAGTCTATATCCCCTGAATTTCTGTTTTGTTACAGGTATATTGTATGTGTATTTCTCACCACCTAAATTTGAAACAGTATAATGTCCACACTTGGCCTGTGCCTATGAAGCAAAGAAAGTATTTTTGGAAGCAGGCTGTGGTTGATAGCCACTTCTGACTCTAAGGCTTGAGGCAAGAATCACATAAATAGGCTAGGATAGAAGCCTTAAAAGGCTGATAGAAAAGTCTGGCTTCTGTTAATTCCCAAATAGGGTCTCTAGGAAATCCATGAAGCAGACTGTAGTAAAGCATGGTATCTTACAGAATTCTATTCGGAGAAGGTCCACTGGGAAATAGGAGATGTATATAAACATCATCCTTCTTCCAGAACTACATGAGAAACAAGGTATTTAAGATATATTCATAATTCCTTGCAGAAGGAATGGCCAAATGAACCTATTCTCCTTATATTTTATCTTATTTTTAATTGTTTTTTGCTGTAATGATCTTTGTACACACAGAATACATTGACTATCCAGTAGTATTCTGTTTAGTATTCTTTTTTGGGGCCACATACAATAAAGCTATTAAGAAAAAAGGTTTTCTTGCTTGTTTAAGGGGTGTTTGTTTATTTTAACACATTCCAAAGCTCTATTTTTTCACTGTCATGCTGTGGCACAAGTAAAATAGGAATTCAAATTCAGTCTACCCTTTTAGTTTCACAAATCACAAACACAATTTTGCAAAATTGGTAGCAGTGCATAGCCTGCTTAACTTAGCACTATAATTTGATTAATAATCCCTTTACACCACTTCAAGCAGCAGTGGGTAGATAGGCAAGTTAGCTCCATTAAAAAAAATACAGTTGTTAGCCCTTGTGTTTTCAAGGAAAATCTCCCAAATGCAAATTGCACACAGATCAATGCAGTGATACACAAACAACTACAATGGACAACTGTAAAATGATCAAATTGCCCCACTCGTCTTGATTTGCCATTCATTTTGAGGTGAAATGATAAAAGTTTAACTATCAACACTGTTAACCCTTTCTTCTCTGATATCGCAAAAAAGACATATTTTAAAAAGCTACATGATCCATTGTGGGTAATATTATTTTCAGGTCATTAGTGGATAGAGTTGTGTCTAACCTCAGTTTGAGAAAGTATCACTAGCTGTTATATTTTCCTATTCTAACCTCCTCATAAGAGTCTGTCTAATACATATATAGTAGTATGCCTTGTATTATGCTATTTTTATATGCCATTTCACACATCAATTGCATCAATTTCTGAAACATCAATACTTTGACTACACATCACATGTCTACACAACCTTATTATGTGGAAATAGTAAGAGAGCTGAACAAGACACTCTTCTTTGTTATGTCAGGGCCTTGACATGGCATTTGTTAAAAAAAAACCATTTTGATTCATGCTCAAAAATGTGCATGGTTTCTACTAGTGATTAATATTGCATGTTCAATTTTAGATGGAATAATGATTGATGCTGAGTGCCTGATTCAGCTAGGTAGCCCTCCTTACATGTCATTGATTATGACTGGTATGAGACTCTAATGATCTAAAAAAGAAGAATTGTACTTATATTAAAACTTCTTCCTTACAAAGATGTACTGCACCAAAGACTGGCTCAGTGATGTTAAAAACATAACCTTCATTAACCATGTTTTATTTCATAGTATAGGTTTTAAGCACTTTAGGAAAGATACATATGCTGTAATAGTGTCACATAGTGCAGAAAGAGTCTGTATCTAACTGTGCACTCTGCATATAGTTAATATTTTAGGAATGCAGCAGGTGGTTGTCTGTAGATACTTGCAATTTATTTTATTCTGTTATTGAGCTGAAATGTTACCCTTCGTCACCACTCCAACTTGGTACATTTGAAAATGAACTATTTTTGTTTTGATATGTTGAGGGATTGTCTGCGAACAAAGGTGTTTGCTTAAAGATGGCTGACTGAAATGTTGACCTAACTTGTATAACACACGGTGTTCTCAAGCAAGAAAAGTTAGAATGAAAATGAAACTTTTACAGATGCAATGTTTGATCACTTTGAGAATATGCTGCTTTGTTTATCTAGGTTGTGCTAGAGTGGATATACACACACTTCTTTCTGAGCACTTGCTCCGGCAAAAGATTTCTAATTCCAGGGATATCCCTATATTTAAAATGAGGATTATTTATTGATCTATTAATTTCTTCAGAACCAATATTCACTTTTTAAAGTGCATATATTACATACATAAGTATGCCTATAAGTACCCTCAAAATTCTCTCAACAGGTTTTTAAATGATTCAGAACATTTCCATTTCTTTTTTCTTTGTAATTCTTCAAAATAAATACCAAAAAAATCAATTTCTAAATATATTTTTTAAATGTCTGTTCCACTGATCAGTATCAGTATATTCTGAAATTTTTCATTCCAATCATGAAGAAGCAAATGTTGGATTTTTGGGGGGAATGGACTTTCTGATTTCCCAATACTTAAATACTTAGATTCTAGAGGATTAATTCTATGTAACCTAGGCAATGAGCCTTGTAAACATTGCATGAAAACTTAATCTTTATGGGGAGACCACAAATGTGGTCTCCCCATAAAGGGGAGTCCCCATATGCTGGGGACTCATAGATTTTTGAGTGTTTTTGATGAGCCTTTTTATCTGGTGGATGCATACACTTGTAGCAAAACCCCCAGTTTTTCTTTTTTCTTTTTTCATTTAAAATGCATTCCCTCCCCTTCCCCAACCATTTCTGACTTTTTCTTTCCCGCTCTGTTCCCTATAGATAAGTATAAGTGAGCTAGACATGGGATAAGCTTCAGCATTTTATTTTGGTAGCAAGCTGTATTTGTTTTGTTTTTTCTCCTTCTTTATATTGTATAATTATCATGCTTATATTGATTGCTACTGTTCTGTATTACTGTTTTACTGGTACTGTATGATTTAGGCCTACATATGTAAGTTAGCATAAATCACGTCAAGTTTCCATTTTATTTGTCAAGTCTCCATCCTGTCCCCAGGCCCAGTTGTGTAACCCATGACTCACACCTACCCCTCCTATGTAACTTGGTTCCTGAATGAATAGGGATGAATGAGGATGCTTGAGAGACAATGGCAGTAGGTCTAAAAATAGCTCCCTCTGAATGACCGAACCATCAACACCAATATCTGGACCAAAGACCCAGCCCTTGGAGCCACCCCCAGCATTCAAGAAACAAAAGATGAAGCAATCCACCATTGTGCCAAGCTGCACATGCTCAGTAAGAACACCTGGAGCCCTTTGGAATAGGGCTGACCTTATCTGGACAGGCCCTCCCCATAGGAGATCAGAGGCAGTCTGCCCCATAAAAGGGGTAGTGAAGACTGACTCCTTGGGATGCCCTCTCCATCTGGACCAGTACCACACCACACCACCTATCCACCCAGAGCCCTGCCGGCGACCCCGCTCTGGACAACACCTACTGAACAAGGACCCCTTTCCAGCCTGGATAGGTAGGTATCACCCCCACCCCCTCTTCAACCAAGGACTTGGACTCTGCTTCTCTTCCCTACTTGGACTCCAACCCTTCCACTGAGTCTCTTTCTCCTGCTGCCATTGTGACTGCTTGTGTGTGTGTGTGTGTGTGTGCGTGTGCGTGTGTGAACCAAGAACTTCATGGGGCTGTGTAGTGTGTTTGTTGTCTGTTTAATAAACCTGTTATTTTGAAACCCCGAGTTGGGTTTTTGTCTGTTTCCTGACTGGTTCCTCCTTGCCACTACTTATCTGCACCCCGCTCCCCTGTCCCTATGCTGTCAGCCAGTTTCCAGCCCCAAGCTCCAAGGTCTCTGCCTCTCTCTCTTTCCTGTCTGTCTTCTCCTTGCCACCACTTATCTGCCCCCCCCCCCCACCAATATCTCAGCTGTCTGCCTCAGTTTCCAGCCCCAGTCTACCTTAAGTAACCCCAAGCCTCAGTTCCTCAGCCAGTTTCTCTGTAGTCCACTGGTCTAATCTCAGTTCTGGTAACTTTCGTTTCCTACACTTTAACTCTCCCTCTCCTACCTTAACCTTCCCCCAAATATCCCAGGTACCCCAAGCACACACATACATACCGTGCCATCCAAGTTAGGAACTTACCTATGTGTAGGTGGGTTGTATGTGTGTGAACTGGTGAGGGTGTGTGTGTATATATATATATATGTGTGTGTCATTGTGTGTATGATATATGAATTAGTGATCTGTGTGTGGGTATGGACAATTGATTTTTGTCTCACTTTTGGGGTGTATACTGTATGTGCTTGAATTGGTGATAGGTATGCATGTGCCTAGGCTAGTTTGGATATGTATGTGTCTGAGTTGGTAGTGTGTGTGTGTGTGTGTGTGTGTGTGTGTGTGTGTGTGTGTGTGTGCATCCAACTGATCTGTGTGTTTGTATATGTGCAATTGTGTCACACCCTCCTGTCTAACAGCGCAATATTGAGATCCTGAAACTTGGCCTTACCCCACAGGGCAACATACTCATAGCCAACTTTCTCTGATGGTGTTTTATGATGAGTAAGTCTCACAGAAGCCAAGGGAAAATCTTTTTTGCTGTGCTTACTTTTTCTGTGGAATTAAGGAACAGCATACATTCAAAATAATAGTAGGACAAATGGAAATAGTGACTAAGTACAGCAGAGGAAAAAAAAGTTACTGTCCAAAAATATAGCTATGGATTTTATAATATAAAAAACTCAAATGCCACCAACAAAGCCATCTGGTTTTTACTCTGCTTAGATTATCTTGCTTTACCAACTGTGCACACCAGTTCTATGAAAATTGGGGAACTAACTGAAGTCCTGACTAGATCTGGACCAGCTCATATAAATACAGAGTACAGTTTTCTTCCATGGGTAACAGTGCCCTTCTTTTATAAGGTGATTAATAAAAATAATATAACAGGTACTGTTAACTGGAAGAATATTCATTCTCAAAAACTACTGAATCATTACTGAATCTTCATATCATTGTGAGATTCCACATTTTGTACCATAAAAGGGTGAGTTTTTTTAAATTTAAAATATGGTCCACTTACTATTAAAATCTAATTAAATGTCAGTCCTGAAAAATCAACTAGGGATCTGACTCATTCAGGCATATGAATAATTGTGTGTAATGAATATTCTGCAACTGGATAACTGATAATTTGAGCTATAAAATTATCTAGCTTGAATTCTTCCTCTCCTTTCACAGTAGTGTTCTGCAGAGCTAATATATCTTCCAAATTTTGATATGAAAACATGGAGAATGAAGTAGAGAAAGGAAAGATCTTTAGGTATTACAAGTTAATCAAGTTACATCAATTTACACCAGCTAATGGTCTGTTGTCACATCATTTGGTGTACAGAAAAGCAGGTCTATTGAACAGAAAGATACCATTTTTGTACAATCATGAGATTTATAAGAATAGTTTATATCTTTATATCTATATATCTATATATATAGATTTATACACACACACACACACACACACATATATATATATACATATTTCAGTAACCAATCAGAGAGCTCCAGGAGTGTTACAGACAGACAGATGGGCGAAGCCCTTTATTATGTCAATATATATACATATATTGATATATATGTATATTACATATTATATATATTATACAGATAGATAGATAGATAGATAGATAGATAGATAGATAGATAGATAGATAGATAGATAGAAGTCTGTATGTGGTCTGGTATCAATATAGATATAGATATCCTATATAGAGAGAGAGGGAGAGAGAAAGAGATAATAAAGGGCTTAGCCTATCTGTCTGTTTGCCCATAACACTCCTGGAGCTCTCTGATATATATATATAACACACACATACAAATATGTATGTGTGTGTGTGTGTGTGTGTGTGTGTGTGTGTGTATGTGTTATATATATATATATAACATTTATAACAAGCTCAGAAGACATTTCCAAAACCATCTCATCCTACAACAAAATACTGAGCAGAATTAGGTAAGTCTCTACAGATAATTTTATGGTTCACTGCTCTGCTACTTGTTTTCCATAGAAATTGCATTTATCATTAAATGTACATCATTGCATTAGTCCTCTCCCCTCTCTCCCTGTCAAATTTCTAGAGGAAAAATGCTGACATAACCCTCGTCATTGAGTAACTCAAACAAGAGTTGTCTGATTTGAGACTAACATGTACGAAAAGGATAAGAATTCTACCACTAGTCAAGAGAATAATTACTTGGTAATAGCAACAGAATCTGAGCCATAACACAACTTGTGGCTGTTTTGACCCATCTCTCTTTTGGGAAGGTGAAATGAGTGGCAGAATATGCTGTCACCATTCTAGTTGTGTCAGCTTCTGCCCTACGTATAATCTTTGCACCACTGCAGGACTTTTTCCTCTGTTGTATATGATTCTAACATCATACCCTTTCCAGAGTACAGTAGAACCCCATAGGATCAGCTCTAGACAATGCTTCTTTTGACTCTGGAGGAAAAAAAGTAGGCTTAAACCCTAGGAAATGTTAAAATGTCAAACAAGATTATGGCAGGTGCTTGACTGTTTCTAAGCAGCGGGCAACAGATGGCTGTAAGATCCAATTTGAAAATAAGCGGCAGATGAATATTCATCAGTGGAGCTGCTGATTGAACAAGTTCTTGAATCAGTCCACTACTTCTAAACGGATACATTAGAGCTTGGTGAATCACAAGGTGAAAGATAATTTCAAAAGTTCTGCTAGAAAGGATTTTTTTATGTCTTCATCTTAAAAGCTACTGGCAAAGATGAATAATTTCAAATAGCAGTATGACACTTGTAGAATCAAATAAGCACAAGGTTGAAATGAGGGTGAGCAAACGACCGTGTCAGTCATCTTCTAGCCCTACTTCAGTTTTACATTATTAGGTAGAGTGCAAGTCATCAGGTCTCAGGATGAATGTTGGAGGATTACAGGTAATCCCTCCAATTTCAGTTTTGATAGCTCAAGCACTTTAGTATCTTAAAAGGGATAATATGTACATACAAAAAAAAATACTGCGCTCTTGCCATGGGAAGGATTTCTACCTGTGTTAGGGGTTATTGTTTATTATGTCTTTGATTTTAGCATTCACTGTATAGAAAGATATATATGTGCACAAACTCCAGGAGTGCATGTAAATGAATAGGCAAATTTCAGTATATGTGGTTTGAAAGCCAATGAAAATAGAGTATGTTTCAGCTAATGAGAGCTCCAGTGAGACATGTGCTGATAGATATCAGTGCTGAGCTGAGCAGAAGATGCCAGCAGTCCAGCTACAATACAAAAGGGTCATTATTGGGTCTCCACTGGATAAGAGATAAAATTCAATGGTAAGGAATGGGGGGAAGTAATGAGAGAGAGAGAGAGAGACTGGCTGCGAAAGTCCAGAAGTAGAATTATGTAGTGAAGAATATATCAACGTTTCCTAGTTCCTATTCTAAGTATTTTTGTGTGTAATTTATATAAATGTACTTTATTTTTCCTTCTGGTATGCAATAGTGATGCCAATGTGTAATTGCCTGGTATGCAAGCATTATGATAAATTGGAATTATGTAATCTGATCACTTAATGCTTTTCAGATACAGTAACAACATAAAATATATGTTTCTATAGTATTAGATCACACATTTTGTGATATAGTGCAGTATCTTTTTAAATGCAGAAAGCCTGAGTTCTTAAAGAGTGCACAGTAAGGAAAACAGATAGCAGAAAGTAGTGATGAACATGTGAGGAGGCATACTATGTTACAGTTTTAAGTTACAAGTTAAACATCTTTACCAATATTTCACAAATTATTGTGCTTAAGGCACACCGCTTTCTGTAGCCTTAAAATGATATGGAAAGCACTTTGTCTAACGGCCTTGAATTTACCAGTACCTATTTACAGCTAGGTCAATCAAGGTCGGTCTCAATGCAAGTCCAAAGTTAGGCTCAAAATCTGAACCTATTGCAAGAAACCTTAACTATCCTACACCATATCCCTTAACACAATGGGTGTTTCATTTCCTTAAAATATCTTATTGCAAATACACTTCTTATGCTTATAAGTTTTACCTAGATGTATGCACATCTAGTGTCCCTTAATATTTACTGTTGCATTTCCTGTCTCTGTTGTTTTAGTAAGGGAGAAAAAAAGGGAAAAGAAGACAAAAAAGTGCATCCATTACCAAGTTTTCAGTTTAATCTAGATTTTTTTAATATTTAAAAAATAACCAACTGTAGTAAACCAGATAAATAATAGAGTTGCTATGAGAAACAGGAAAGGATTTCCACCATTGTTTTGCCTTTGTGTATATGTCTGTGCACGTGCACACAGAAAAGGTACAGAAATTCTCAGGTATTAAAAGAAAATAATATTCAAACAGCAGAAGGACTTGAATGTCCAATTTAAAATACATGCATATAGAGACATAGTTTTGAAGGCCAGAATTTGTTTTTCATTTATCATCATTTGCAGTTTCTAATTTGTCCAACATGTGTTGAATTGCTCTCCATTTTTTGCCAATTCAAACATATTTATCATCAGTTTTCCGAAATATTTTTCTAGATACTATGTGAACATCCAGTCTTAGGCAAAATAAATAAAGTTAGGTTCCTAGGAAACTGATGGGCAGGATCATCTGGGAGGCCAGTCTGAGGGGGAAAGGAGTCCAGGAGAGCTGGTTGTACTTTAACGAAACCTTACTGAGGGCACAGGATCAAAACATTCTGATGTGCAGGAAGAGCAGCAAACGTGGCAGGCACCAAGCTTGGCTCAGCAAAGAAATTTTTCGTCAGCTTAAACACAAAAAGGAAGCTTACAAGAAGTGGAAGCTTGGACCTATGACTAGGGAGGAGTATAAGAATATTGCTTGGACATGTAAGAATCAACTCAGGAAGGCCAAAGCAAAATTGGAGCTGAGTCTAATGGAGGGCAGCAAAAACGGTGAAGGGGCTGGGGTACATGACTTCTGAGGAGAGGCTGAGGGAACTGGGCTTATTTAGTCTGCAGAAGAAAAGACTGAGAGGGGATTTAATAGCAGCCTTCAAGTACCAGAAGGATATTTGCAAAGGGGATGGAGCTAGACTGTTCTCAGGTGACAAAACAAGGAGCAATGGTCTCAAGTTGCAGCAAGGGAAGTTTAGGCTGTATATTAGAAAAAGCTTTCTCATGAGGAGGGTGGTGAAGCACTGTAACAGGTTCCTTATGTGGTGGAATCTCCATCCTTGGAAGATTTTAAGGCCTGGCTCGACAAAACCCTGGCTGGAGTGATCTAATTGAGGATGGTCCCACTTTGAGCAGGGGGTTGGAATAAGTCCCTTCCAAACCTAATTTTCTTTGATTTTCTGTTTTAAAATGACTGTCCTAGCTGCTTTAGTACATCTCTGGGATTTAAAGGCTTGCTCACCCAAGAAAACTTTTTCTACTGGCAATCTGCAAACTTTTTATTGATGTCCAAATATTTTACCTATGTGTTTATAATGTACATATAATCCTTCCACTAGGCCCTTGACAAAGGAAGGTTTCAGTTTAGAGAGCTAACACTAACCATAGAAAAAAAAGGCTGGTTGTCAGTTAAAAATTTGAGGATTATAATTTATTAAAAGAGGGTTCCTAGGCTGGCAATCCTGCTTGACTGCAGCAATGGTTTTAACCATGTTTCCCCCCCCTCCAGGAGTCCCCTACTCACCCCCAAACCCTGATGCCTGCCATTCTTACTCCTCCTCATCCTCCTCCCCTGTCAAAGCAGAGACCCCCCAAAGGACTGTCTGCCTACCAGCAATTTGGTAACGTTCTAGGCAGGTGATGGGATGCAGAAACAGAAGAACTAGGAGGCTCTGGAAACTCCCATGGGCTACAAAGCTCTGACAGAGCTCCATGCAGGGCGCTGCACTCCTTCACATATACCAGGTGGTGCTGTTCTGACCTGTGTGTTATATGATCTGTGACAGGTTTCTTATATCAGCCCTGGGTGGCTTAGTGTTTTTACAAAGACGCCAATTCAGGAGCTGTATGTGTTTCTAAACTGTATTTCAACATTAAAGTGGTGCTCCATTTACATGTATTTTTCTCATAAAAGAAAAACCTTCATTAATTGTCTGCCCTGCAGGGGTGCCTGTCACAAACCATGGGGTAACATTGCCCAAATGGTGTTGGGGTCCTCTGTTTGCTGAATGTCCTGTAGCAGCGGGAACTGGGTGGCCCCAGTCAGCGTAGCTACTAAGTTGTGGAACTATGAATACTTTTACACTTGGATTTCTACAAATGTAACTAACACATGTGTTTACTAATGGAAAAAAATAGAAGGGTGAATAAAACGTTAAAGGATTTTTATGTAAAAAAGAATGAATGATCTGCTTCCTGCCTTTTGAATCCTTACATAAAACAGCAGAAAAGGATGAATGCCCAAGCCAAGTGTCGCAGGGCACTTAGGTGCCTACTCCTCAAAGGGCAGAAACTGCCTGGGAAGAGCCCAAAGAGCCAGACAGGAGCCCAGGTGCAGGTTGCAATGGCAACCAGCTAATGAGGAAATTAGCCTGCACCTGCACCTGGTCAGCTGGCCAGAAGGGGCAGGGCCCTGAGCCCATATAAACCCCAGGACGGGGACTAGGAGGCAGTTCTCTGCTGGTGGCCAAGGGAGAAGGAGCCTTCCTGAAGCATGTGAAGGGAAGAGGCCTGACTAAGTTCTATTCCAGGTAATGTAGAGGGGCTGAGCACACCTCATTTAGCTTGTGTTATGTTATAGCCCAGGGACTTGTTTTGTTTGCTGTTTTATAAGATTGGTGGTTTGGGTGAGGCTATTTGGGGAATAAGGAGGCCTCATTGGGGGCTGATGGTGGTGTGGGGACCCCAGCACCAGAGAGGGCGTGGCATTTGGGGGGGATAGACCCCGGTGCCAGAGAGGGCGTGGCATTTGGGGGGGATAGACCCCGGTGCCAGAGAGGGCGTGGCATTTGGGGGGGATAGACCCTGGTGCCAGAGGGCGCAGCACTTGGTGGGAGGGAGGGTGACAGAGCCCAGCACCAGAGAGGGCGCAGAGACAGGGCTGCGGAGAACCCAGTGAGGATAAGGGGGCCAAATTACAACAAGGCCCAGACTGGACAATGTTGCTACCATCTGCAAGGCTTGGGGCATAGTAAAGGGGCAGTTGGAGCCACACATATAGCCCATAAGGCTATGGTGCCACAAAACACCCATGGTAAAATGGGACCCACAAGGGGTCCAGGAGCCCACGGGGTCAGATAGTCCATCATACCATGCCCAAGAGGGCTTAAAGGCAGCCTCTCTATTTATATTTTCCATCAAAAATGTGGGCTGGCAAGAACTTAGGGTGCCCATCAGGCTGAATTGGCATGGTCAAGGGGCCTTGGGAAATCATGGCCATCCTTAAGTTCCCCGTCCCATGACACTGAGCAGCAGCAGCATGGCAGATTGGGGCACCGCGGTGGGGTGTGGTAGAGAGGCAGATTAAGATTCCTTGGGTCCTGGGGTTCCCTGTGGCCAGGATAGCTGCCCCCCCCACCTAGCAGGGACACGAAGCACCCTACTCCACCACCCACCTGGTGACCACCACACTGCCCAGCATGCCTGCACACAGGTCTGGGAGCAGAGGACCTGGCCGGCAGTGCACAAACAGCGGGATGAACTGCCCCCCTCCCCCACTCGCACCTGGGCAGGGACCCACACATGGCAGCCTGCCCACAAGTAGATGGTAGGCCTCACAGGGTGGGGGAGGGGTGTGGTGGAGGTGATGCAAAAAACAAAACCCAAGAATAGGCTCATGATAGCCTGAGAAGTTACTAATTGCCCTCTTTCAAATGTTAAGCCTTCTCTCCTGCTCTCCCCTGGCACAGTATTGTCACTCTTTCTTGTTGGGTTTGGGATGGGGAGCTTTGTGTGTGTGTGTGTGTGTGTGTGTGTGGGGGCGGGGGGGGCACAATATTTCTTGCAATGCTACCAAAAGGTGCTGCCCCCTCAGAAGTCTGACTTGCCAGGATCCCTGTATGTTGGGATTGGGGGTACTACAAGCATTGTATTTGTGCAAGCATTGCACAAATCCATGCACCCTACTGCTGTCTTCCCGTAATCCCATCATTCACAAAATACCCCCCAGCCAGGGATCCCCACGCTAAGGCACGGTGATCACCCCTCCCTTCCACCCACACCCAAACTGCACGGACTGCCATGCCAAGCTGCCTATGAAAGAAAACACACAACATCCAGAAGGAACTGTTTGAATTTCAAAAAGTTTATTTCAAAATTAATATGAGGGTGCATGTACATGATTTTTTTCATAAAAAAGGAGTCTCTATTTTTTTTAAATTGTAAAGTAATACAAAAGTAGAAAAAAAGGAATGTGGAATTTCCTTCCTTGCACCCTATATATATATTCCTTGCACCCTATATATATATATATATATATATATATATATATATATATATATATATATATATATATATATATATATATATATATATATATATTTCACACTCACTATCTATTTACTTATACACTAAATAAACATTAACTAACTATTGTATGTATATCTAATTCTATTCTACTTTCTATTCTATTTCTGTTCTATCTATTTCTATTCTACTATTATTTACTCCGTTCTTCTTTCAGTTGTTCATTCTTCTCAATCTCTTCTCTTGAAAGTCTTCTGCAAAGGAAGAAAGAAGAAGAGGACAGGTTTTGGCCCACAGTCCAAACACCATCCTTTTCACCTCCCCCTTAGTCAGTGGGATATTTTTGACATTACCTATATATCACCTGAGCTGCTGCATATCCTGGTGGGCAGGTCTGGCATGCAGTGTCTGCCACTATTCATCGTGTTTCTGGAATGGCACTGGCAATTATAACAAATAGGAAAGTTATCCCAAAATTTTGGAGTGTTAAGAAGAGGTGCCACACTCCCTCAGTTGCAAACTTACCATTTGCTGCTGCTGCCACTGTGCTCTGCAGTTTAGAACTAGGGCTGTGTGAAATTAAACAGATGTTTCAGTCTGACGCTGTTTTGACTCATTTTGGACTAGAAACAGTGAAATCAAAATGAAAGAAAAGGCTTCAAAACAGCCTTGAAATGAAATGAGGGCACTCAAAACATTTCAAAAGTTTGAAAATGTTTCACGTTTCAAAGCTGGGCTTGCTTGCAGTTAAACACAAACTAAGGAGAGGGAGGGGAAGAGTGAGTAAAAACTGTTCTGATATTGACTGTGTAGCTGGCCAATGACTGTGGTCCTTTCCTGAGGTCCCTTCCAATCCCAGTGCTCTGGGGGAAAGATGGAAAAACAGCATAAAAGCATTGTTTGAACTGAGCTTTCTCTGTGCCTTCAAGTCAATTACTGAGCTGTGTCTTCCTGCAGCTCAGCAGTGTCAGAGAGAGGCTATCACTTCCTACTTGCTAGTCTGTTCCTAGCGAGTGAGATCAAATATCTTTTGGTTTCCTAATACCCTTTTATTACATTCACTCCTTTTCAATTTATTCCTTCCCCAAAATCCTTTTTTTTTTTTTTTTTTTTTATTTTTGTTAGTCTATTCTGATTCTTCTCCATCAGAAAAGAAACCTGTGCTCTCTCACAGTGTGTATTCCATTCACTGTGCAGGGAAGCACAGAATATATTACATAATATTGTCACAACCCAAAGTTGTGATTGTTTTTTTTTTTTTGTTTTTTTTGTTTTTTGCTTGTGTGTGCGCTTCAGCACCGCTAAATTATTTCCCGCCAATTTGTTGCTTTCTTTGCACTGTAGAGTTCTCTGCTGCTAGAGAGAACTCTGGTGCAGCGGGGGATTTCCCGCCGGATTGCAGCTTCTTTGCAGTATGCATCTCTTTCTTGCATCATAGTGATACATGTTGTAAAGAAGTTCCTGCCATTTGTATTAGGATTCGCACCATGTTATTGGCTGATTCCTAATTTAGGCACACGTAGCGGCTAGCGATTGGCTTCCTAGCCGTACAAAAGGCTTGGGTAGTTTCCGCCCAAACCGGAGGAGGGAGGACAAGAGAGATTCTGTGTGAAGATCTCCAAGTGCTGCAGACCCTCGCGGACCTGATGCGCCTCCCCTAAGCAGGCAATAGAACTGAGCCTACGGAGCTTTCACTTCTTGCCTCTCCCTGTCGCCAAGCGCAATCCTAGATGTACCCCTTTCCCGTAACTTCAGACCCGCGGAGCCTAAGTAACTCCGGGGAAACTTTTCGAACCCAACTTAACCGGACCCGCGGAGCCTAGCAAACTCTGTGGGAGCAATCGATTTGTCAGAGTCCTCCAATGAGGGTTCAAGCGGGAGCTGTGCCTGGAAACCTGTCCAGCCTACACCAATACCATCTTTGGGTGCAAGTAAACAATCTTTTTCGATCAACCATTACGCCTCCGTAACTCATTCTAACTCACGTGCACTAAACCGCCCCGTGGTTCTCTCCCACCCCGCGTGCCCAGGCTGCCAGCCACAGCCCACGTGCACCGAAGACGGGTCCGATATGACCCCGGTTCGCCCCCGGCTTGCCCATGGTGGCCAGAATGGGATCGGAATCACTGCCGCGCATGGCGACGAGGGCGGGATTGGGGCCCAGCCAGCACAAATATAATATAGAATTTATTAAGGAACACATACATACATACAATTATCTACATATATTACATAAATACAAATTATATTGCAGAAGAACACACAGACTTTCCAGCACACCAAACACACAGTGAAACACGTTATGAAACATGCTGGAAAGGCAGCTGGCAAGCCTTCAGGGAGGGATGAAAAAGGGGGTAGAGGGAGAGCTCTAATTTCCCCCTCTACCACCAAACTGAGAAACAGCCTCTTTCCTACAACTAGCATGCATGAGGCTTCTAGTTTTACTGGAAGCAAGGAGAGGGGAGCAGTACCACTGCCTGAGTCTGCATCCCTTCCAAGAGCACCGGCCATAACCCCCCACTACCACCACTATGCCAACAAACAGCACCAGCATGAAAATATCCTCCACCTCATTTCGTTTCCCATGCTGAGCTGTCCAGTGCCAGAGGAAAAGCTGGATCTGGATCTCAGTGCCATAGGAAGGGAAATTCTGGGGAAGAAGGGGAAATCATCTGAGTTTGTGGTCCACACCCCTCAAGTTTCTCCTAGATCCAGGTCTCCTTCCCCAGAAAACACTTCAGAGGAGGTTGAGGTAGAGGTTGTGGAGGCAAGTGGCTCAGCTGAGTCCACTCCTCCTGTTGCTATGCCTCTGCCTGCTGAGGAGGGGGAAAAGGCAGCATCCACACATGCACCCGCACCCTAGAAGCAAGGGGGTAGTGTGGTCTGGGATCATTTTGAGCTGGCAGATGATCCCACATATGCTATCTGCCTGCACTGCTGAGCCAAAACCAGCCAGGGAAAGGGAACAAAATACATCAGCACCACAGGGACGCTGATGCATCTCTGTGGACACAACCCACTTGCCATTCAGTCTGACCCTTCACTCTTCAGTCTGACACCAGTGGAACCGTGCCCAGAAAGAAATCCCCCTCTCACTCCAAAGCCCCCACCCCCCTAAAGCAGGCCACCCTGGAAGAGTGGGGGAAAGGCGGACAGAAAGGGGGACGCATTGCAAAGGCGAGCACGATCACCCAGAGCATTGGGCAGATGCTATCAATGGCCAGCCCTTTTCCTTTGTTGTGGGTTCAGGTAGCTCACTGTGGGTTCAGGTAGCTCATTGTGCTCGTGGCCTCATCATGCCAAGTGCCTGCACACACCACCTTCAGCAGGATGGTGGTTCCCTCTCTGTATGAGGTATGCAGGGAGTACTTGAGAGAGGAGCTGCACAAGACAGGTCTGCAGGTGGCCTTACGCTTCATCTTGGACATCTGGAGCAGCCAGGATGGAGATCATGCATACCTCTCCCTCACAGGGCACTGGTGTGACCAGTCAGGCTATTGGTCAGGTCTCCTTCAAGCCGAGGTGATGGATAAGTCCCACATAGCAACCAAGATCATAGGGGCCATGAACCACTTGGTGCAGGGGTGACGCGTTGGGCAAGATGAGCTCTTCCATGGGTTCATTGTCACTGACAATGGGGCCAATATGGTCAAGGCAGTGCGTGATGCCAACTTTGTTGGCATCTGCTGAATGGCACATAAGTTCCACCTCATTGTCAGGGATGCCTTGGAGGGGGACAGGGCAGCTGGTAACAGCACCAGTACAATCAGCAAGCTCATTTCCAAATGCAGGAAAGTGGCAGGCTACTTCCATCGGAGCATCACAGGGGGTAAGATGCTGCAGGACAAGAGGCAGAGCTGAACATCCCACAGCACAAAATCATGCAGGATGTGGAGACTCAGTGGAACTCCACATACCTGATACTCAAGAGGCTGGTGGAACAACAGATCCAGGGGATCAATGCTCCTGCTGGGGCAAGCCACTGTCACCAGACATGCAGGCAGAGGTGAGGGGGTGAAGGAGTGTATCAGGAAATGGCTTCATCCCTTCCAGTCCAGTATGTTCCATGTGCTGGCCACCATGTGTGACCCAAGGGTGAAGGGGAGCGTCAGTGTATGCAGCAGCAAAACCCTGGATCAGGACAGAGGTGCTGGTGAAGACAGTCAGGGAGGCAAAAGTGTGGAGGTGGGGGGACATGGAAGAGAGAGATCCACTGTCCCATGCCATCACACCATCCACCAGCCAGTCTCCTCCTCCACCATAGGCACTGCCAATGTGGGCCAAGTGCATGGCTTCCATGGTGGAGTCCAGACGTACCAGACCCAGCCATCAGGCAGGTAACGCACAGGCCTTAGTGGCCACTGCTGTGTGACCCCTTGGCCTACTGGGCAAGCCATAGCCAGATGTAGCCAGATTTGGCCACAGTTGCCTGTCCTGTCCACCAACCAGTGTTCCAAGCGAGAGGGTGTTCAACATTGCTAGTAATGTAGTGGCACCCCACTGTACGTCCTTGGATCCTGGTTTGGTGGAGCAGCTGGTGTTCCTGGAGGTGAACCTCCCATTCCTGGGGTTCTCTAAGCTCCACATGCGGATGGAGTGAGTGCCACCCTCCTCACTCTGTCCTCATTTCCTTCTTTTTTTTTACCCTTGGGTTTCACAATCATTTACTGCCCCACTCTCAGAGCTGGAGGGGGCACTCACTGTATCATCAGTCAGCAGGGGAAGAACATGTCCCTACTGAGCTCCTGTGCCAGAATGAACTTGGAGGTATGGACAGGGGTTGTGGGGAAAGAGGAGGCCTTAGGTCCTGGGCATAACCACTAAAACTGCATCCTGCCAGGGTCAGGAGGCCTGCTGGGACTGTGGCAGTGCAACAGCCCCAGGAAATGCCAGGACTGAGGATTTCCCTGGTGAAAGGCAGGTAGGAACCTCCAGCCACCACACACATGCACAGTCCTCGGTGGAGAAAGCCCAGGGCCATCACATCTTTGACAGGCCTGGGGCTTGCTGGTTGAAGGAGAGTTGTGAAGCTCCAGGTGAGCTCAGCTTAGCTGCCTGGGATGCCAGCTTTTGGGTTGAAAAACCCTTTTTCAGGCTAAGGACGCACCTGCACTTGGTGTGTGTGCTCTTCCTGGATGGAAGGAATAGTAAAGAAGCCAAAGGCTGACATGCAATGCAGGCAAGAAAGCCAGTCAGTGAAAATGGAAATGGAGGCATCAGGGGGTTGTTATCCCAGCCAAAACTTCGTGTAGCCAGGTTTTGAAAACCTCCAAGGATGGAGCTTCCACCACCTCTCTGGGTAACCTGGTTCAGTGTTTTCTACCCTCCTAATAAGAAAATTCTTCCTAATATCTAACCTAAACTTTCCTTACTGCAACTTGAGACTGCCGCTCTTTGTTCTGTCATCTGTGCCCTGAATGTCTGTTGTGTTACAGATTTGAACCAGTTTCCAATCACTTATACCAGTTTATATATAACTTCTGTCCCTAGCCTTGGTGATTAAACTTCCACAGGCATCTAACTTTCTGCTAATGCACATACAAAACACCACCTAAGCTTTTCCACATATCCACAAGTTAGCCACATCAAAACGATTTTCTGCAATAAAGCTAATAAATGCATCCTTAGTAAAAACTGTTTTATGTTGAAAGTGCAACTTTTAGACCAGCCTCAACTGTATACAAATAAAAGGTGCTAATAATTTATTTATAGTGTAGAAATATGTATCTCTTCAGCAGTAACATAACTCGGGTAGAGAGTGAAAAAATAGCTGTTGTGTGCCAACACTGCCCAGAGTACAGAGTTGCCTTGCTAGGCCTCTGTCTTCCACTCTACTTAAGTCTTCTATGTAGTCACAGAGCAAATAGTAGCAATACAAGCTCTCACAGCCTACCCCAATTCAGCAGAAATTTGTTGATTCCACAGCTTCTTTGCTTAGCCTCAACAAGATTGCCAATTGTGTCTATTAACTGAAGTAGTATAGGTTGTTGTGATACAGTGAAAACAGGGCAGCAGCACAAACTGCAGAAATGTGCCCTCTCTAAAATATACAACACAACTTTCAAATAAAATAGATGTCTAATGTTCTATTTACTTCTTATTTCTTACTAGAAAGATGAATGACCTTGCTGTCAAAGCAACACAGTGAGAAAAAATGAAATGGTGGCAGGCAGCATGGTGTAATGTGCACTATTTTGTTATGCACCTAAACCTGAATCTACCAAACTTGAGTGAGACAGAGAGAGAGAGGATTTTTTTCCCTTCTTCATTAACACTTTTTAAAGACTTCTGACTTTGTGGAAGCACTGCAGCAAATTGTGAGTGATGTATGAAATGGAAAATTCCAGCACATACCATGTACTTCGCAAGAATTGCAGATCCCTGTTGGGCTGTACTATTTGCTATAATGTTTAGCAAGAAGTAAGAAATCAAACGTCGTCTGGATCTTGCAAATGGATTTGCTCCAGGTTATCACTCAGTTCACACAGAAGCCCAGTAAAGTAAGCAGAGGTCCCCCTCTGGAAACCAGACCGATACTTTGCAATAGCTATTTCCTACATGTTTCCTTTTAGGTGGTATGTTTTTCTGCATTGCCTTTTAAAGGAAGAATAAGGAATAGATGAATAAAGAAATGCTGTAAGAGAGACAATAAAGCCAGAGCTGGGAATCAACTTATATTCAGTCGGACCAGGTACTCCCTGAAATCAGTGGCAAAATTATGATAGTTCCATTTACGTATCCCCATTTTTTCTTGATTGTAACGGTCATTCCAGAAATAATAATAATAATAATGTTTACTTGACCATCTAATTTCTTTTAAGCAGCAGGAACTCCTCACTATTGGCACTTACCATTTTCTGTGTCTGTACAGCATCTAACACATTTGGAGAGACATCAGAAACAAATATGAATGATCCCAAAGATTGTTAGAGTTTAGGCAAGTTCCATGCAATTTTTTCTTGTAAGTGGTAAAAGGCTAAAAAAAAATACATTACTACCAATGTATTGTCTTATTTTTCCCCCCACACACTTAATTCAGACATCTATAGTCTTAGTTTTGTGGTTCTTGATTTCCATGGAATCTTTGGTCATTTCAACTGCTTGAGCCAATTTGAGAGTTGTGAAAAGGTCAACACTGCATTTCAGCCCTCCCACTGGCTGCCTGAGATTGAAGCCAGGAGACATCTTACAGCACTCTCTTTCTATGAAAAAGCCAGCTTTTGGCCATGCCTCGTGAAAGTTCCTCTTCCCCATCTACATTCTGCCTTAAAAAAATGTGTCTTATTTTCAGAGGGTGTGGTAAGAACATATGGTAACTAGAAAATTTACATCTGAGTGTGGTCAGTGTCTGATGAGGTTCTTTATTAGTAGGGTCCATTGAAGCACTACTCAATTTAATTCAAATCATAGGGATATATTTTTATTACTACTATTTGAAAATATGTACCCACACCAAAGGGATGGCACATTTACAAATGTTGCAGTACACTATATTTAAAACAAAACTGACAGTGACTCCAAATCCTGCCAAATCACCCAGAAACTCAGAATATTTTATTCTTTCCTTCAGGGAGAACCGGGGAGAACAAATGGGCCTTTCAGTGTGCCTGTGAAGTCAGCAGATTCCAGGTCTAATGGACCGAGGCAGGGAGCAAATCCTGTTGTAAAGGACCCCTCACTGATTATGCCCTGACTCCAGCCCTTTGTGATTAAACCTAGGGGGCTGCTAGCTTGAATACACTGGATGATCTCAACTGTCAGGGTATGTTATTTTGTAACACCCCAGTTCACATGCTCCCAGCACAGCCTGACAGGCACAGGTGCTGCTGCTGAAACAATTTGCATGAGGAAGACTCTAAATGTCTTGCATTGAAACACACTCCATGGAACAAAAGACAAACAAAAGCTCATTGTTTTGACATAAGAAACATTGACATTTTGCACATGAAATAATAGCAAATATCCTGATTTTAAAGTGTCTGTCCATAATTCTTGCTACATTCTGCACTCCAAAATTTACATTGTTATTTATTTATAGCTATTTCTATGGCAATCAGCACTGCAGTGTTTGAGTGGAGCAGTTATCAAGATGTGGCATCACAATGTAAATAGATTTATAGTTGTTATTGTGGTGGTGCTAAACACTGTCTGAAACAAAAGAATGGGTCCCACCTTTCAAATCACACAGCTTGCTGGATTGGGTCCAGTGATGGGAAAGGCGAGAATTTGCCTAACCAGGGCTCCAAACTCATTGAAATGTGGATGATGCCTCTCCTAATTACAATTAAATCAGAAATTATCAGAGCTTAAAAGCACAAGCAGGCTCATGTATAGATCAATTAAGCCTATTTTCTTCCTCCTATTTAATTTCCTTTAAAATAAATTGAATGCACCCTAAAGTTGCATCAATTAGAAGATAACAGTTGCGGCAGGTCTGTGCCCCACTCACCAAACCACCAGGCTGCAAGTGGCCAGTCTGCACATGGCTGTTCCAGCACCCCACAGCTGGAAGATGGAATGTAGATTGGTCTGGCTCCTCAAGGCTCCCAAGACAAAAGAAGCTGACTCACCATGCACGGGGGGGGGGGGGAGGGGGAGCAGGAAGGAGAGAGCACCCTCAGCACCTCCAGACACCTTCCCCATGCCTGGCACAGGCCAGCAGAGCCACAAGCCGATAGACCACTAGGCAGTACAGCAGCTCCAACTGTGGAAGGAGTTTTCCCACCACATCTGAGCTCTCATCTCTTAAAGGCACAGAGTCCACCCAAATCAGAGGTGGGCAATGCAGACCAGACGAAGGAAAGAAAGGGCCTGGGCTCCAGCAGGGAGGCAGTCACCCACAGAACCAGGGGCTTGGAACCTGCCGAGACCACACCCATGCCAGATGTAGTCCACAGGTACATGCAGGGTGGATGGGGTGGGATGGAGGTGGCCCAGGAGGTGGAACAAGCTTTATTGCTTCATCTTCAAGAGGAATGTGGACAACATTGAGAGGGTCCAGAGGAGGGCCACCCACATGATCCGGGGACAGCAGGGCAGACCCTACAATGAGAGGCTATGGGACCTGAACCTGTTCAGCCTTCATAAGAGAAGGCTGAGGGGGGACCTTATGACCATCTATAAACTCAGTAGGGGGGACCAGAAGGGTTTGGGGGAGACCTTGTTTCCCCTAGCACCCCCCGGGATAACAAGGAATAAAGGCCACAAGTTGTTGGAGAGTAGGTTTAGATTAGACATCCGTAAGAACTACTTCACAGTCATGGCGGCTAGGATCTGGAACCAACTTCCAAGGGAAGTGGTGCTGGCTCCTACCCTGGGGGTCTTTAAGAAGCGGCTCAATGCCTACCTGGCTGGGGTCACTTGAGCCCAGTTTCCCTCCTGCCCAGGCAGAGGGTTGAACTTGAAGATCTACAAGGTCCCTTCCGACCCTACTTCTATGATTCTATGATTGCCCTGCTTGCCCACACCCCAGGGAGAATTTCAGTTTGAATATCGTTAAGTTGTTCATTTTCCAACTGGAGACATCTGTACCACCAGCTGGGTAAGTGGGATGGAGAGAGACTGCCCAGGAGGAGCTGACAGTGCCCATAGCACATCCAGATCCCATCATGACCCAAGCCAGACAACCTTCACCCCACCCCTTTCTACTTGGGTAAGCAAGAAGCCCCACAGAAAAAGCACCAGCCAAGGCACCCAGGGTTGGGAAGACACTAAACAACACCCTCTAGTGGAACCTCAAGTAATATCAAGTTGTGGCAGGTGAGTAGACCCTGGTGCAGCAGTGACACGGTGAGCACAGGCCTGCCACAATAGTCAACTTGAAAACCACTGTTTCTGGACACTTTTTTATCTTCTAATGTTACAACTCAGAGTTTTATATCTGAAATAAGTTAACAGAAATAAATATACAAGTTTCTATATATATTTGTCAGCTTCTCTATATAGCCAGTTTGACCCTTCTCTCTTAATATATAGCTTGGCCCAAATCTGGACCCAAAAGAGCCACCAGGACATGAGAGAGCAGGTTGACATTGTATATATAGACTTCCAAAAGGCCTTTGATCTAGTATCCCACAATTTCCTCATGAGAAAATTGGAGGATCGTGGGCTTAACTCTGAGACAGTCAGGTGGGTGAGAAACTGGTTGAAGGATATGGCCCAGAGAATCGTAGTGAATGAATCTGTCTCATCCTGGTGAGAAGTGGGCAGTGGTGTCCCTCAGGGGTCAGTACTCAGTCCTGTACTTTTTAATATCTTTATTAACGATTTGGATGTGGAGGTGAAGAGCTCACTGGCCAAGTTCGTGGACAACACTAAGTAAATGTGAAAGCGTGGTCACACCTGAAGATAGGCTACAGTTACAGGCAGACCGAGACAGGCTAGCAAGTTGGGTGGATCAAAACCTGATGAAGTTCAATGATGAGAAATGTAAAGTGCTCCACCTCAGGACAAGCAACCCCCAACACACCTATAGGCTTGGCAGCACCAAACTGACTAGCACCACAGATGAAAGGGACCTAGGGGTATAATACACTACAGTATGAATACGAGCCAGCAGTGTGATGCTGTAGCCAGTAGGGCAAATAATACACTGGCATGCATCTATCTAAGCATCTCCAGCAAAACCAAGGAGGTGATTCTTCCTCTTTACTCATTACTGGTGAGACCGCACATTTTGGGGAAGTTCAAGGTATATGGATAGTGGGTTTGCTTCAGTCTAACCTCTAAAGCCCTAATTAGGAAAGCTTTTAAGTGTGAACTTTTTCTCCCCATCAATTTCAGGTGGATGAGATTGCAGGCTAATGTTAAAATCAAGCAAATGCTTAAAAAGTACATTCCCTAAATAGGAATGCTTGCCTGAATGGAGGCTTCATAAAGACATAGTGTTTTAAAATGGAAATCATGACTACATGCTGTATGGCTGAGTTAATGTCAGAGGAATCTTTATTTTTGGTTTCTATAAGTTTTCTCATTTTAGCTTTTCAGCTTGATGTAGTCATTACATTTTTTTTAGTTTTTGCATGTGGCTTAGAGTTTTAAAAAGCAGCTAGGAAGGTTTCAGTCTTAGTTAAAAAGAGAATTGGAATATTTTCCAAATAAAAATGTTAAAATACTAATTATTTTTTGAGCAGCACCTTAATTCCAAGAATTTCTTCTTAATTACTTGCAGCTATATTCTGCTGTAGGTGCCCATATTTTTTCCCGAGAAAACTATTATGTATGAATATATAACTCAGCATCCTAAAGTACAGAATAGGGATGAATTGTTGTTAGATTTATATTTTCTTATTATGATAATGAGCTGCGTTTGTCACTTAGACTGAATTAAGACTACCATAACAAGCTCTATAGGCCTTGTTATATTTATGATGAACCAAAAATGTGTTAGAAATGCTCCTTGATAATTACTCTTGATAATGAAACTGATATTTCAGAGAGTGATTCTTTGGTCTGCTTAGTAATGCTGCTCATGCAGTTTGCAGGAGAGTAAACTATCAACAAAGTTATACTTTGGGATGGAGAAAAAGTTAGATTCAGCCAGAATTTTCCTTTCTTCCAACTGTTCATGAACCAAATCTTTCTCCAGGATCCTTCATTTCTGTTGCTGTTTCCCCACTCCCCTTGTTCTGATTTGGCATTGTTACACAACAAAATAAAAAAGTTTATAGTAAAAGCCAGATTAGATAAATGGTCATAAAGGGTGCATCCACAAGAGCATACGCATGTGATTTGCAGTGCTGTAGACCAGGCTAGTTCCATAAAAGTATCCAGGTTTCAGCACCTTACTTTATAATGACTTGAACCTACTGAAATCTATATCTCACCATTCGGCACTGGTACTTTCTATACAACACATAGGGAGGGTCAAGCACTAGAGCTGTACAATGTTTCAGGTGCTGATTCAATTTGGAGGAAATTTGACCCAATTCGGTGGTGGAATCTCCAAATCCAAATCGAATCAGGGGACCAATAAAAAGGTCTGAATTGATTTGAAGCTCTCCAAATCTTCGGAAAAGATTCGGAGAGCTTTGATGATTCAGACAGTCCCTGCCCACTGCACCAGGGAGCTACAGCTGGACTTGGAGCTGGTAATTAGGGGGGATGAGGTGGGCCTGGAGGAGGGAGGAGGGGACCATGGGGGGGAACCCCTGCCAGGGCCCATCCCCTCTCTGCTTCCCAACCCCCACCCACTCCCTCAGCACCCCCCCACATGGCTGCTCCACCCACCCCAGCTCCCCATGCTTTAAAAAAAAGCCCCGACTCACTGAGTGCTGCTGGGCGGGGGAGCAATCCCCACTGCCCACTATTGCATAGGGGGCTCTGCATGAGCCTTCTGACCCCCCCCCCGCTCCCTCAGCCCCTCCTCCACAGCTACCCTGCCCGCTTCAGCTCTGGCCCTTTAAGAAAAAAAACTTGAGAAAAAACGCAGGTCTCACCACTCCTGGAAGGGTCTCCAGGCTTCAGGGGCTTGTGCAGAGCCCCCCATGCAGTGCATGGCAGTGGGGATCAGCCCCCACCGGGCAGGAACCAGTGAGTCTAAGGGTTTTTCTCTTTTTTTTTTCTTTAAAGGGCTAGAGCTGTGGTGGGCAGGGCAGCCATGGGGAGGGGTGGGGCTGGGAGGGGTGGCTCTTGCAGAGTCCCCCATGCAGCATGGGGCAGTGTGGAGCAGCAGGGATTGTCCCCCCACCCAGGAGCACCCGGTGTGTTCAAGGTTTTTTTTCCAAGTACTGAGAGCAAGGGAGGGCAGGCAACCATTGCTGGGCTGAAGGGGGGGGGGGGGGCTGAGTTCAATTCCCTGCTCCAATTGTTGTTTATATTAAGTGTTCATTAGAACAGGGACTGGAACCAAGTCTTTTCTTCTCCAAACAAGCATGCTAATCACCAGGCCATCACCATTCACCAAGTCATACTTACTTTCCTTCTGGTCTGCTAAATATTTAATTAAAGCAATGATATCTTCCAGCTTCAACAGGATGGATTGAGACAGGGAAGGGTGAAGTACCATATGCCACTTTAATTGTATGTTTTGTTGGGGAGCAGTGCTTTTAGGTAATGGTCAAAGGCCTCTTCAACAACCTGGCAATGCTGACTCTTATTGAGTAATACCCACATCTGTGGTTGTGGACCTTGAGCTGTTGTACCCTCCAGACATTTTTTTTTAAGTAAATGACCTGGCCCCTGGCCTTGCCAACACAGACCCTGGGTTAACTGGCTTCATAGTGTCTTGTCAAGATTCTTTTCTCTTTTATTGAGTGTACTAATACAGTAATTTCCCACAGAGTTTAAGGCAATGTACTAAAATGTACCTCTGAGTGAATATGACAGGTACCTGACTGTGTTTGCAATGGACATCTTGTCATCATGAAGCAAACATAATTTATAGATTTTTTTTTTCTTGGAAGGCAACGCAGCTCAGTCCATGAACTCTGGATACCTACTCTACTTTATTTCTGTAGACATAAAATACTGAGGCTATCATTTCATCCTAATCTGTTGAAGGTTTTGATTAAATTTCCAAAAAAGAGAGGAAAGTTTGGGAGAGAGTGAAGGATGTCTTATATACTACTGAAATTGCAAGTAGACTTTAGGGAGGCAAGAAGTCAATAAAAAGAATGGAGTTAACATCCTGACCAGTTTTTTAAAGTGCCATGCATCTTTACAAACCACGGTAGGTCAAGACTCTGATTTTTTTATAACTCATTTATGAGACCCTTGTACTAGTTCAGTTCCTTGATTCCATAATTATGTTATTAATTTAAAGCTGCATCAGAAAGAAGTGTGCCAGGCATTGTATTTCCCAAATTTGGTGTAAACATCAAAAATCCATCCAACAAATGATGGCTAAATTACTGTTAATGTGAAACTTCTCAGTTAGTCTGCTTCTGAAAGATGTATTTATTTGACTCAGAAACTAAATAATCCTGTCTTCATAAATGGGAGCAGCTACCAGATGATGAATGAGGTTGGCAGCAAAGACAGGAAAGGAGACAAACAGCCTAGAATAGGAGAAGAACAGGTTAGGGAACTTAGACAAGCTAAATGCTTTCAAGTCAATGGAGCTGGATGGGATGCAACCTTGGGTACTGAAGGAATTGTCTGAGGTAATTTCAATGCCATTGGCTATCCCCTTTGAAAATGGATGGAGGTCAGAAGAGCTCCTGGATGATTGGAAATGGTCAAATATAGTGCCCAGCTTTCAGAAAGGAAAGGAGGTTATAGGGAATTACAGACCAGTCGGCCTGACCTGAGTACCTGGAAAGATCATGATGCATGTCCTCAAGGAATCTAGAGAATGAGGTTATTGGGAACAGGCAGAGTGGATTCATCAAGAGCAAGTCATGCCTGCCCAACCTGATTTTCTTCTATGTTAAAGTGACAGGCTCTGTGAATTGGTGCAATAGTAGATGTAATATAACTTGACTTTAGCAAGGCTTTTGACCCTGTCTAACATGGCATTCTCATGAACAAGGTAAGGAAATATAGACTAGATGAAAGGACAATTGGGTGGACACATACATTTTTGGATCATTGTGCTCAACAAGTAGACGTTAATGATTCTACGTCCAGTTGGGAAGAGGTATCAAATAGAATCCTTAGGGGTCTGTCCTAGATTCAGTATAGTTCAACATCCTCATTAATGATTTGGATGATGGGATGAATATGACACTTAGCAAATTTGTGAATGTCACCAAGTTGTGTGGAGTTCCAAACACTCCAGACTACAGTGCTAGGATCCAGAATGACCTGGATAAACAGGAGAAATGGTCTATAATCAGTCAGATAAAATTTAAAAAGTACAAGTGCAAAATCCTGCACTTGGGATGAAATAATTGCATGCACAAATACAGACTAGGGCATGACTGGCTAGGCTGCAGGGCTGCAGAGAAGGACATGGGGATTTCAGGAGACTACGGATCATAAGTGGCATATGAACCAACAGTGCAATCTTGTTGTACTGGGTTATATTAAGAAGAGTATCACTTGCAAATCAAGGGAAGTGATTCTTCCACTCTATTCAGCACTGGCGAGGCTTCATTTTGAGTACTGGGTCCAGTTTTGGGCCCATGCTTCAAGAACAACATGGACAGTTTGGAAAGGGTTCAGCTCAGATTAACATGATTAGGGGCCTGGCAAGCAAGACTTATTAGGAAAGGCTGAAAGAGCTAGAGTTATTTAGTTGGAGAAGAGAAGACTGAGATGGGATTTGATAACAGTCTTCAAATGCTTGAACAATGATTATAGAGAGGATGGAGATGGGCTTTTCTCTGTGGCCATAGGGGACAGGACATGGAGCAATAGCCTCAAGTTGCAGCAGAAGAAATTTAGTTTGGAGATTAGGAGGAACCTTCTGACTATAAAGATGGTCAAGCATTGGAACAGGCTACCTAGAAAAGTTACAAAATCTCCATCCCTGGAAATTTTCAACACCAGGTTGGCCAGACACTTGACAGGAATGGACATTCCTTTCTTGAGCATGGAGTGGACTAACCTTCCAGCCCTACTTTCTTCTGATCTTCTGATCTTGTGAACAATAAAGTATTACTGGTAGAGATTGATATAAATAGAGACTGCCTCTATAAAATTGAAGCTATCTGAGGTTATGGTGGGAGCAACTGCAATTACAATATACCAGTTTGAAAATAGAAAATATACCTTGTAAACAAAGCAAAGGTCTAATCATTCATTTAATTTATTAAATAAAAATACTCTTTTCTGGGCACTCCAATTATGAATCAATACTCATTTTCTTTTTGTTTCTTTTCTGTACTCCTAAAATTGTGTGTTGTATTTCCATGTAGATATTTTTACTTTTATGCTGCCTCAATCTCTATTGTACATAATTGATTATTTTTATATAATTTTCTTTAAAATTGTATTTTAGAGGTAGCTAGGAGTATTTCAATAATTACAGAAATGTTTTACATTCCGAGGGTGGCAAAATGTTCTGGTATGCTATGCAGCTCTTTTGGCCTGGGCCTATTTGTTAAGGTGTTTTCTGTGGATGGATGCTGCTGATGTTCCAATACTTTGGGTCTGATCCAAGTGTCAGTTAAGTTTGTTAAGGCAAGTTAACACACCTTATCTCAAAATGCCCTTAACTTATAGTTCATTAGTAAAGGTAGCAATAGCTAATGCCAGTCTGAGCATGGTTAGGAGCAATACACAGAGTAGATGGATTAGTTGATGGAAAATGGCATGTTACTATTAGTCTTGAGTTAACTGGAATTGCACTTCTCTTACTCGTAAATGTATTCAGGCATGAGGTAAACTAACCATAATGCATATGTCTTTTGAGTTGGAAATATGGTAATTGGAATAAATGGGTGACAGCTATTCATAATAATTAAACTACCTTTTTTAGAAAAAGAGCTGGAAAACCTTAAGCAACTTGACTGCTGGAGAGGAGACTTGTAGGTATAGCTCAGAATGATAAAAATAGGAAGATATTGCATAGACGTTTTGTCTTCCAGGTGTAAGGTTTATAGAAGAAAAGATTACTTCCAATCTCATTTCTGTTGTAATTGAACAATTCCCAGTGAAGGATAAATTTTCACTAAATTGCATCATGGCATTTTCATGGTATTGGCTTGGTTGAATACTATTTGAATGAAGTGCCTGAAATATGCCATTGTTTGTGATGCAGGGATGTTTAGATTTTATGTGGAATTCTGAGATGTTAAATTTAATCCGAAATTTAAGTAAAATGATTATATACTTTGCCTCTTCAAAGCAAAAATAAATAAATAAATAAATAATTTCAGCATATTTTACAAATATCTGAAACAAGTACTTTCTTAGCGTCTCTTTGTAAAGCTTGTCTTTTATTCACAAAGCAAAGGAACCTTCCCTAAATTCATCTTTTATTCCTCTTTGATATTTTGAATATTATGACTGTCATGTGATATCATCTTATTGTGAATTATAAATTATTGTAATAGAGGTATCTTATTTTTTCTCTGAAGTATTCTGCAGTTGTTGGAACTAATAGTTTATAATTACATTATGGTACTGTTCCCCTTTTCCACTCTCCCCCCAGTAATGATATCAATCACTTTAAAAATCATTGCCTTATCCATTCTAAGGTTTCTTAACACACCTTATCTTAAAGCAGAAATATCATATAAAATAAGATAAAATCTTGCCCCTTTATTCTGTCATGTGTGGAAACTTCTTTCCCATTCTGTGCTAAAGAACGAGATGCGGGGAAGAAAGAATAAGAAGCCTCTTTCCCTAGTATCAGTAACTGAGCATGATACTTTTATTGGATTTATGGTCCTCAATGGAAGTTTTTTAAGTTGTGAAAGTCATTTCATTTACATCAGTAGAGGTTGTATTAAACCCAAGAAAGTAATATTAACTCCAAAATGTGAACCCCCATCTCAAGTTTAGAGAAAGCAGCATTCTGCAGATCAGGAGCTTTATATAGGCCATTTGTTGACTAGCACAGCTAATTTTACCAAGCTGAAAAGGTTATAGGGGTGTGTCAGTGCCTCCAGTCAGCAGTGTGATCTAGGCAGGAACAGCAGGAATTGGCAAGCTGCTCCTGATCAGAGAAGCAGTAAACAGTGCCTGGCAATGCATGCAGCAATCTGCCCTGCACCGTCCTGTTCTTCAGTGGCAAGGAGGGTTATACACCAGATGCTTAGCCCCTACCCACTGCTCTCCCTACTGCTTGACTGCCTCAGGCAAGAACCAGCTTTCACTCTTATTTCTAACATTTCAGTTTGTATCAGAAATCTGAGTACAGAGCACACATTTTTTTTATTTCTATAGAGCATATAAAATTACAGGGATGCATAGAGGTAACTTTTACTTCAACCATTTCAGTACACAATCTCTAGGATTGCTGTCTCTCCTAAAATTTGAATACATGCCTCTTGAGACAGTGAAATTAACCTTTCATATATTGTGAGATCTCTAGTGGGTGTGTGTTCCTGGGCTGGAAGGTGAAGGGAATCCTAATTCCTTCCTTTGTCTCCCAATTAAAATTATGACACAAGGATTTATGAGGTACTTCAGCATTTTTTTTTTCTCAGTTTTGTAATGCTGCCTGTGTGTTTTAGTTGCAGCCATCTCCCAGTACCCCAGTCACTACCCTCTTATATTAAATGACTGCCATGGATATTTTTTCTATTTTTTTTTTTTGGTTCAGCCACTGAACTGAAATGAATTTGTGCGTCTGTGTTTCATGCTGAAATAAACTGGAAATGTGTTTTAGGAGGAACAAAAAATGTCACTTGACTAAAAACAAAATGTTCTGGCATCATGTTGGATTCTGTAGCAATGAAAAGACAATGGACATGTGTAGATGAAACAGGGGCCCTAAATTGAAGTGATTGGTTTTAAAATACATCGCTTCAGTTTAGGGCTAATTAAACCCCCATGTCATGCACACACCCCACTGAATTACCTGCCCCTCCAGCAGGGAAGAGAGGACAAGCTGCTGCTGGGCGGAGCGGTCCATGGGCTGCAGTGGGGGGCTGGTGCTTCCCTCAGTGGCAGCTGCACCTCTCCCACCCCCAGGTGGCACCCATCCACAGGCACCCGGCTCAGAGGGTCCCAGGGCTCACCGCAGCCACAGAGGGAAGCACCAGGCCCCTGCGCAGCTCAGGCAAGCAGGCAGGCTCCAGGGAGGAGAAAAAAAAATCAGGTTTGCCACTTTTCTTGGGTGGAGCTGTTTTCCCAGGCTGCTGCCAGGCTGCCTGCAGGGCTTTCTGCAGAACCATGCAGCTGCACGGAGCTCAGTGCTTTGCTCCATGGCTGTAGGGGCAGCAAACTAAAACTCCCCAAGGGAGCTTTAGTTTTCTGCACCCCAAGTCATTTAAGGTGCATTACACTTCTGAATTTCCTAAAGTGGCTGGAATTAATGCACAATACGCTGCCGAGGCGTGCAAGCACCAACACCATTAAAGCGATGCAAAAGCATTTAGCCCACTTTAAAATGTCGTATGCACATGCCTCTCATTTTGTTGACATACAGCCAATGGTATTAAAGGTCTAGACCTCAGCACCATTCACTAGGTAGAGCAGAGAAGTTAGTGGCAGAATAGAGGAGTTGGCAGTCACAATATTTCTGATGATATTGTATTGCACAGTGACATTATCACTTTTGCCCAATAATCCCCTAGCATTTAGTCAGGTTCAGTTTTCTCCCCTGTCTGGAAGGGGTTTAAATCCACATTTTCTACTTTTTACAAAAGTGCCTAAACTACCACACTAGAGAATATTATGGAGCAAATATTCTTAATCTCTCTTTTTGAGAGTGATACTTTGTAATAGAATAATTAATCTGATTAATTCGTTGGACCAGAGACAAGAATCCAGGTATCTCAGCTGTCAGGGAAATTCTCCATGCATGCACCAGGTAACACAGCCATATCAACACAACTCCTACCTAAGTATAGATTTTGAATTCCTTTGCTTTGCATTTGATAAAATTGAACTGAAATGTGTTGTTTCAAATCAAAATAATATAGTTGTTGTACCTGAAATGAAACATTCTGGCCTCTCTCTCTGGCTTAAAGAGAATCAAAACTTTCTTTTTTCCTTTTTTTGTTTACTTTGACCATTGAAATGAAAAAAAAAATTGGTTTTACAGCACCTATGAATGAAAAGTTCCACCACTTTCAGAAAGCATACAATAACTTTTCAAAATGTATGGCAGAGAAAAGATTCTCTTGTAGTTAAGACCCAGGTCTGGACGTCAGAAGTTCTGAAGTATGGGAACCAAAGGGTGCATACGCACATACTAAGTTGAGTTACTTAAGTCACCTTAAGTTAAGCCACACTGAAGTGTGCAGCTCCTTGACATAGAGGCAACCATCTTGTGAGCTAAGTCCACTTAAGTAATGTGACTCAAGGTAATACACCTCAGAAGTGTATTATCTTGTGCAGCATTTAAGTCAACTCTGCTCCATGTACGTGTTTACATGCTGATAGTTAAGTTTACTTTAAAAAAAAGTTAAGTTGTCTTAACTGTCAGAAAGTTAGTATGTGTATACACACCCAAAATGTCCACTGATTTCCACTTCTTCAAATTGTGAGTGCTTATTTGGAGTCACCTACAATGGATGACTTCACTGTTTTCAGTAGTTTGCAAGAGACACAGGAAATAAAGATTCATCAAATCTGCTATCTTAGGCAGCCTCATCTTACTAACCTTTTCATACACTTAGTTGCGCGGGCCAGGCCCCAATCCCGCCTTCGTCGCCATGTACGGCGGTGATTCCGATCCTATTCTTGCCGCCACGTGCGAGCCGAGGGCGAACCAGGGCAAACCGGACCCATCTTCGTTGCACACGGGCTGTGGCCAGCAGCCCAGGCACGCGGGGCTGGAGAGAACCGCGGGGCGGTTTAGCGCACGCAAGTTAGAATTAGCTACGGAGGCGTAATGGTTGATTGAAAAGATTGTTTACTTACACCCAAAGATGGTATTGGTGTAGGCTGGATAGGTTTCCAGGCACAGCTCCCGCTTGGATCCTCACTAGAGGAACACGACAAATCGATTGCTCCCACAGAGTTTGCTAGGCTCCGCGGGTCCGGTTCGGTTGGGTTCGAAAAGTTTCCCCGGAGTTACTCAGGCTCCGCGGGTCCAAAGTTACAGGAAAGGGATATGTTTAGGATTGCGCTCGGCAACGGGGAGAGGCAAGAAGCTAAAGCTCCATAGGCTCGGTTCTATTGCTTCTATTGCCTGCTTAGGGGAGGCGTGTTGGGTCCGCGAGGGTCCGCAGCGCTTGGAGATCTTCACACAGAATCTCTCTCGTCCTCCCTCCTCCGACTTGGGCAGAAACTACCCAAGCCTTTTGTACGGCTAGCAAGCCAATCGCTGGCCGCCACGTGTGACTACATTAGGAATTGGCCAATAATGTGGCGCAAATCCTAATACAAATGGCGGGAACTTCTTTACAGCGTGTATCACTACGATACAAAAGAGATGCACACTGCAAAGAAGCTATAATCTGGCGGGAAATCCCCCGCTGCACCAGAGTTCTCTCTTGCAGCAGAGAACTCTACCGTGCAAAGAAAGCGACAAATTGGCAGGATAATAATTTAGCGGTGCCGAAGCGCACACACAAACAAAAAATCACAACTTTGGGTTGTGACATTAGTGAGTTCTATCTATTGGTTACATGATTTCTTTTAATTTCTGGACTAAATTTATTCATGGACAGTTCATACTAATTTGTTTTTGTGCCAACAGTGTCCTTTAGTTTCAATAGCTCTCCCCTCCCTGTCTCTCTCTCTCTCTATCTCTGTGGTGTTTACCTTCCTAATGCATTATCTGAGAGGAAATATAATTGCTATCAGCCTTTGTTTTGCAAGACTAAACAAGACAAGTTCTTTTAGACTCTCCTCTTTAAATAGCATCTTTTCCCCCCTGCTAATCCTAGTAGCTCTTCCCTTGCAGCTTGAATTCGTCTGTCATGTACGTAGATGACACAAATTATCCATAGTATTCCAGATGATATTGCAGCAGCGCCCTGCACAATTATATTAACACATCCCTAGCATTGCTGGAAATAGCTTGGCTGTTCATATTTATGGAAATGCCTTGACCATCAGATCATTTTAATCTTTTCAAAACGACATCACAGTCATCCTGGAATTGATTAACAAACCCAGGTTTCTCCATTCCTCTTCTGCTTCTAACTAATGAACCTCCAAAAAAGAGAGCTGTCTAATATGCTGGCCTTTTTTGCCATCTGTTTCTTCCCTCCTCTCCCCCTGCCCCACAACAACATTACTTTTATGGGAAATCCTATTCTGTTATTTCCTGACAATCTTTCCAGAACAGATCCAGAGTTTGCAATCAAAGGCATTTCTTATTTGACCAGGATCCTCAGCCTGCTTTCATCTACCCCCCATGATTAAAATGACATTTACTGAAAATGTAATTTGAACAATAAAGCTTGAATTAGCATTAAGTGATTTCAATACTTCACCAAATTAATAGTACCTTTTATTTTTTTATAATATATCCTACGATAGAGGAAAAATAATTTCATCAGAAAAGACTGGTTTCCATCTGTAAAAACAAGTTCCACTAAAGTCCTATGGATTCTTGCCCTCCTGACCTGTTCAGTAATGAGGTGACCCAATTATAAAAGGAAGACAGGGTGAAGGAAGGTGAACATTCAGATATTGTCTTTAATAATAAAACAATTGCCTTCCAATGTTCCTTTTGTTCCTGCTTTCCTGAGCAGAAGAGAATCTCAGGGAACATCAGACTGCTCCCACATACAGAAAACTTGCAAAAGGAGTCAGCAATGGTTGTATGGAGCCCTTTTTTACTGATCTGCAGACAATTTTGGCTTGTAAGGGTTTTTGTAACAGATACTGCAGGCCAACTGTAGATCTCAAACAAAAAAAGCATAGAACCGATATACAGTTATACAACTGCATTTATTGGATTTGAACTCAGCAGGTAATATGTCCAGCTAAATAGGCTGTAACAGTCAAATGACATTTGAAATATTGTTTATTCTGCTTATCGAATAGGACAGGGAACACCCACCTATCCAGACTGGTATGCTATGGATACATTCTGAGTCTAAAATTGCTTTTTTGCTGAGGGTTTTTTTTTTTAAAGGTGTCTAGAGGCAGTTTTTGTTTTGTGTTTATGGTTGTCCCCCTTATATATTATTCACTTCTAAAGTTTTCTTGTAAAGACTGTTGACAGACTTGTCATATGTTTTGTTCTCTAAGTATTGTGTAAACAAAGTGCTTGTTCACCATTCCATTGAAGAGTACAAGCCTTTTGTTTTATCCTTTGGAAAAAAAACTCAGCATGTCTACTGCCTTTCTAGGAGGTTTCAGTGTACAAAATGAATTGTGCAAGTACCTCAAGTTATATTGGGTTATGCAGTGACTTGGCAGCTGATTCAAGACTCAGACTGCTCAAAATGGACTTGTCCATCAAATAAAAATACTTTATTTCTTTTCTTTATGTAGCTGCTGATGCAGAGGAAATTGGAACATTAAATCTCCACACACCATAAGGTGTATAATTTACACGCCGGACAAAGAAACACTTAATCTACAACAGCAGCTCAAAGTCTTATAAAACAGGGGTGCTCAACCCCTGGCCCATGGGCCAGATTCAGCCTCCAGTGCCCTGTCATCCAGCAGGGCTTCCCCAAGGATCTGTAATAGTCTTGTCAATGCAGGGCGCAATTCCACAGCACAAGGGCAGTGTGGGACCCCAGAGACCAATCCTAGCTGGGAAGAGCCAATGCAGGGCCTGGGGACCTGATCCCAGTGTGAGGAGGTGGCAGAGAACCTGATCTGGCCTGCAAACTGGTCCCATGCCATGCATCTGGCTGGCAGGGCCAAAAACATAAACACCACTGTTATAAATAAAATAAAATAAATTAAATTAAAATAATTAAATAGGTTTTGATAGTATATCTAAAATATTGTTTTATTTCTAAATTTCCATGTAATGCTGTTCTAAGATTTAATGCTTCACAGATTTAGAAGCAAGTTGGTCATCAGCAGTGTGCACACATTGTCTTTGGAACCATTGGTAACCTGCAGTAGATACAAATACATTCTAAGGTTCTTAACCTTATTATATCTAAGTTTTCTATTTAGTGGTGCTTCAGAAAGCTTGTCAACTCTTTATATAAACCAATAGGCAGGTTATAGACAGCTTAGTTTAATGACTACATTGAGTACTTGTAGTCGGGGCCTTCCTGCCACCTACTATTCTTGTTGCTGTCTTTCTCACTCACCTGCTACACTTTATTGAGAAGAAAGAGATCTTGTGAAAAGAGCTTGACAGCTGCTAGCATGGTAGAGAGGTGTAGGTATTCTGGCCACCACCACAGGGCTCCACCTTCCCTACACCCTGTCCAGTCCCAACTGGTGTCCACTTAGTGTGATCCTAGTCAGTCGAGCCTCTCTTCCCCAGGCATGAGGGCCAATAACTCTGCTTATTTTCCTACTGGGTACATCCTCCCCCAGTTTCTCCAGACAAGGGTTATCTTTTTTCTCCCTGCCTTCTCAGGCACAAAGGGAACACCCTGGTCTGGGTCTCATATTTACATGAATATCCTTGTCTAGGATCTTTGTCTCCCCTGTAACAGTCCTGACTGGGAACCGGGTCACCATCAATTCTAAATCTGGGTAAGTCCCTGGCCCTCCGGCCTCTTCCCTCTGATATTAAGTATCCAAGTTTTCACTCTAACAGTCCTTTTCCTAGGCATTTGGGATTGTTGCCTATTTAGCTTGTCCCATCACCCCTCCCCAGGTTCATACTCCCAGATGGCTCACCACATCTAGTGGTCCATCAAGGTGCATTTGAACCTGTCTTGCTCAACTGGCATTTCCTTAGTCTGTATGAATCCTCCATGCCTCTGCACAGATTCTCAGCAGCTCCCTCTCACTGCCTCTCTCTCTCCCCTCTCCAGGGCAAAACCCACTGCCAGTTGCCTCTTCAACAAGTTCTTGTGGTTGGTGGCCAATCAGCGATGGCTCCAGTGGAGGACCCCTCTGTCACTGGAATCCTCCTCTCAGTATCTGACATCATTGGGCCACAAAAAAGTGAGATGGGCTTGCCTCCAGTAAGTAAGTTTCCCTTCTCCTCTAGCCCTTGGAACAGGGGCCATGGGCAGTCCCCTGTTACAAGTACTAATTCTGGCTCTGCTTGCTAATCACGTTTTGGCTTCAGAGGATATATATACACTTTTGTGTCTGTTTTCCCATCTGGAAAATCAAAATACTAATAATTAATTACCTGACAAGAACTGTTCAGCAAATGTTTATGCTTTGAATGTGCTGGGCCAGATTGTGTCCCACAGCTTCCACCTATGTTCACCACAGTAGTAGTGGTGGAGCTGTCTCAGAAAGTTTTATAAGCAGGGATCCTGGTTTTCCCTGATAAAAAAATGCCAAATTCTCTGCTAAAAAACCCAAAATCTGTGATTAAAATTAACCACCCCAATGGCTCCTCTGGCCCTGCTGGTGCACCCCACAGCCCTCACAGCCTTGCTGGTGCCCCTTGCCCCCCACCCACAGCCTCTGTTCTCCCATCCCTGCTGGAGGGGGCCCCCAGCTGCCAGGGCTACAGATCTGGGTCTGCAGTCCCCTGCTGCCACTCTCCCCTGCTGTGGGCTTGGGCAGGCCAACCACCTGCCACTGCACACACTTCATGGGGGGGAGGGCACCCATGCCCCCAGATCTGTACATGGGGCAGACTCAAGCTCCCACCCTGCTTCCACCCCGCATGGCCTCTGGAGCCCAGTAGGCATGACCCGGCACAGCTGGGGACAATGGGACCACATGGGGATTTCCTCACTGCTGCTCACCCTGCCCCCTCATTGCCCTGGTGATGTGCCTCCTGTCCTGGCCACTGCTTTGAGGGGTGCAGCCCACACCACTGCCCTCACTGCCACCCCATGCTCAGTAGGTGCATCACCAGGACAATGGAGGGGAGGAGGAGAGCAGCAACAAGGAGATCCCTCCCATGTCTCTGCTGCTGTCTGCCATGCCAGGCCACACCCACCAGGCTCCAGAGGCCCCAGGGGAGTGAATCAGGGTGGCAGGGAACAGCAGTTAGCAGCTTTACTACACAGCTATTCCCTGCCACCCTGCTTCCCTCCCCTGGGGCCTATGGACCCTGGCAGACATGACCCAGTCTGGCAGGCAGCAGCAGAGTCACACAGGGATCTCCCCACCTATGCTCACTCCACACCCCCCACCACTGCCCCAGTGACATACCTCCTGCATGCAGGACTGCAGTGAGAGCAGTGGTGTGGGGCTGCACGCCACAAAGCAGTGTCAGGTGCTGGAGGTGCATCACCAGGGCAGCAGGGGGGGAGGGGCAGTGGCGAGGAGATGCCCACATGGCCCCGCTGTTCCCAGCTGTGCTCGGTCATGCTCACCAGGCTTTAGAGACCCCTTGGGAAGGAAGCAGGGTGGAAGACTGAGCCTGCAGCCTGTGCCTGTCCTGGGTACAGATCTGGGGGCCAGGGGTCCCCTGTGTCCTCTGAGAGTGCACATGGTAGTGCAGAGCTGGCCCTCCCCCTCCTCCAGATAAGCCACCCACCCAGCCTGCTCCCCACTGGGGCCCTACAGCCGCACATTGTGGCCCTTGGCCCCAAGCCCCACCCAACTGGTCAGCAGTCTCAGCCTTGCCCAGCTCCCTTCCCCCACCACTTACCTACTGAAGCTGCCCTGCAGGATGCCTGGGGCCATGTGCATGTCCATGCACATGGTGAACCCTGTGTCTCCACCTTCCTCCTGATTCCTCCCAGATTCCTGCAGGCTGGAACTCTGCTAGCCTGCAGGGAGCTCATTGAAAAATGGCAAAATCCATAGGTTTCTTTTGTAAAATGAGAAATCTGCATTTGCCTCTGGTAAAAGGCAAAATCCATTGTTTACTCAATTTTTCCATGAGGAACGTAAAACCCAGATCCCTGTTGATAAGACCCCTTGATTGTGAGGAACAGTCTGCCCTAGCCCTGATGAAAGGTAGAGTCACTGAAGGACTGTTGTTACTTAGTCACTAGCATGGGATAGATATAGCACATAGGACATTAATCCAATTATTCATAGGAGAAGGCAGAATCTATTGTGCCAGCCAATTCATTGAGTTGAAGTCCTTCTCTTCCAAAGTCCATTATGGGAATGTAGCTTCCTCTTTAAGAAATAATACTGTGGATATCTCTTACTTTGAAATAGTCCACTGACAAGAAAAAGAATGTGTAGGCCACATTTATACAAAACTAATTGCTTCCTAGGTAAAAGTTCAACACTATTATCTGGAGAAAAAAAACTGTAACAGAGTCATGTATCTACAAGCCATTCTTACATAGCCAGAGGTATAACTAACACAGCAAGAGTTTTATGCAAAACTTCACATGTCAGGATGGGCCAATATATATATATATTTTTTCCTGTTTCATGGCAAAAACCCCTTTCAATATGCCCTTAGATGGCAAAAGTATTCTTGTTATTTTTGACACCTAAGAAAACTATTTTGAAACTAGCAAAACAGTTATGTCCCCTGCCCATCTAGCCTTGTATTATAGTCCTATATGTTCTAAACCCCACTCACCCTAAAGGCATGCAAAATATCAAAGTAGAGTTATAAGGAATCAGATTGAAGTATGTTCAAAGGAAAAGACCTCAGAGTTGTAGGCAGCAAACTATAAAACCCTTGAGGCTTCCTCTATTTCTTGAACTACAAATGCTTGGGGGTCTACATTTCTAGAAGAAGAAAATCAGGAATCCACTTAAGATGAAAAATTTCTTCCTCCTACACTACAAATCTTGTTTTTTGATCTCAACTTCAGCTATTAGGACACTAACTAAGATGTTGCTTGCACCCTATATAAGGCAATGGGGCAAAATTAGTCCAAGTATAAGATGATGCAAATCCATTCAAGTATTCACTTGCCCAGAGACTAAATCCAGTGTAGCACCTGCTACTAGAGCAATTCAGATAAGACTAGAGTTAGGAGTTAAATAGTTTTTCAGTTCTGGCATTTCTGTCTAATTTCCCATTCCAAGACATCATTATGAAAACTGCAAAGAGTGAAATAGGTTGTTTTTTCCTAGAACCTTTTCTATGCTGAAATCTCAAACAATAAATTAATAATAGATTTTTTTTCGCAGCGGTTTTTAATTTATCCACAAAGGACACTAAGGTTGGGGGTAAATACAAAGTCTGTTCAAAAAGTATTGAGACTGAACATGTATTTGTGGTACAAAGTATTGAGTGGGGGCATGGCTTTCCTGAACATGTCTGGGCATGTTAGTACTCCTCTGGACAGGTTTGCAGCTCATGGTGTTTCCCCAGTTTTCTCTGGCCAGTGGTTGAAGTAAGATTGTTTGTGTCCTGCATACCTGTTTGTTATGTCAGTGTCCAGAACAACATGTGTGCATTTGAATTACTTAAAATGGCACTTGGTGATTGTTAGGGTGACAATATTTGGATCTTGGGGAGCACTGGATTTGCAGCTGAATAATAAAGGCTTTACCTGTGGCCTAGCAAAAGCTGTTAATCACAAGGCAGAATGATAGCTAAGCCAGCCATTTGCTTATGCTAAGTAACCATCTTAATTGTGTCAATCATTTTTCTGAAAAAACAGCAAGTGAGTCTGTGTAAGCCTGCGTGCTGTGAATGAGGTGAAGCTTTAGGAATGTGGAAGATGGTATAATGTGGGACAGGAAAACAGACTGGAATGTAAAAAACAACACATAACTGGTAACAGAATCCGAGATGAACATATGCAAAAAGGTGAATGGTGATTGGTGAAGAAGCCTCCAGAAGCTTCCAGGTTTTGGTCAAAGTCCGCCCATTGACCAAAGAAGTAAAGTCAAGGTTTTAGACATGTGCTCATAGCAAAAAGACACACAAATGAATGAAATGCATAGGCAATTCCATGTTAATGAAACAAACAGTAAACAGAGGCATAACTTGAGATTGGAGGAGATATGGGCAGAACAAAGGAGGAGTGAGGGTGAAATAAGTGTTAACGAGCATGAACTAAGGTGTATAAAATGTGAAATAACTATTGTTCAAAGCAAGTCCCTGGTTTGTTGTTTTTTTGGGACCTGTTCCGAAGCTGTCTCCATTCGGAATAAAGCTGTTGCAAGCAATGTGTGCTGGTGTTTGCTCCCTACTTGCTCTGGCTAATGAATAACAGGGTCCATGAGCAATTGCATCATTGTCTCCCTAGTTGTTGGGCGCTGCATGGAGTCGGGGTCTAACAGTGATGACACTGGTTGGGGGCGCAGATGTTTTTTTCCTCCATCCTCCTGGTTACAGGTCATGGGCTGAGGAGGGAGAGACAGATCAAGGTAGTCAATCAAAGACTGCAGCACTGGTGTCAACATGAAGGCTTCACCTTCCACGATCACAGTCCACTCTTTGGTGAGAGAGGCAGCAGTCTGCTGGGAAGAGATGGACTCCACCTCACTTCACTGGGGAGGCAGCTCTACTCAGCCATGATGGCTGACCTGCTCAACCAGGCTTTAAACTAAGCCCACCAGGGGGTGGGTGGACAACCACCAAAGCAAGCCGACTAGGCAATAGCTACAGAACCAACTCAAGGGATTCCACTCCTACCCCAGCCCTGGAACGGTGTCCTCCTGGGAATGTGAGGAAGCCTAGGGCTCCCAATAGGATGCCTATGTGTCTGTACACCAATGTCAGGAGCTTGGGGAACAAACAGGAGGAACTGGTCCTCCTATTAAACAAGATTCATAGATGTTAGGGTTGGAAGGGACCTCAATAGATCATCGAGTCCGACCCCCTGCATAGGCAGGAAAGAGTGCTGGGTCTAGATGACCCCAGCTAGATGCTTATCTAACCTCCTCTTGAAGACCCCCAGGGTAGGGGAGAGCACCACCTCCCTTGGGAGCCCGTTCCAGACCTTGGCCACTCTAACTGTGAAGAAGTTCTTCCTAATGTCCAGTCTAAATCTGCTCTCTGCTAGCTTGTGGCCATTATTTCTTGTAACACCTGGGGGCGCCTTGGTGAATAAATCCTCACCAATTCCCTTCTGTGCCCCCGTGATGAACTTATAGGTAGCTACAAGGTCGCCTCTCAACCTTCTCTTGCGGAGGCTGAAGAGGTCCAGGTTCTCTAGTCTCTCCTCATAGGGCTTGGTCTGCAAGCCCTTAACCATACGAGTGGCCCTTCTCTGGACCCTCTCCAGGTTATCTGCATCCCTCTTGAATTGCGGCGCCCAGAATTGCACGCAGTACTCCAACGGCGGTCTGACCAGCACCCGATAGAGGGGAAGTATCACCACTTTGGACCTATTCGTCATGCATCTGCTGATGCACGATAGTGCCATTAGCTTTTCTGATGACTTCGTCACACTGCCGACTCATGTTCTTCTTGGAGTCCACTAGGACTCCAAGATCCCTTTCCACTTCTGTGCCACCCAGCAGGTCATTCCCTAGGCTGTAGGTGTGCTGGACATTTTTCCTCCCTAGGTGCAGCACTTTGCATTTCTCCTTGTTGAACTGCATTCTGTTGTTTTCTGCCCACTTGTCCAACCTGTCCAGGTCTGCTTGCAGCTGTTCCCTGCCCTCTGGTGTGTCCACTTCTCCCCATAGCTTTGTGTCATCTGCAAACTTGGACAGAGTACATTTCACTCCCTCGTCCAAGTCGCTGATGAAGACATTAAAGAGTATCGGTCCAAGGACCGAGCCAAGGACCAACCATAGAAAGACTATAAGAAAGACCGACAAGAAAGACTATAATTTCATAGGGACAACGGAGACCTGGTAGGACTCCATCTATGACTCCATCTATGACTGGGCCACAGATATAAATGGCTATACCTTGAATAAGAGAGATCATGCAGATAAAAGAGGTGGAGGTGTAGCTCTCTCTGTCAAGGATAGCTACACATCCCTGCAAGCTGACATTGGCACCCAAGGAGGGTGACTCGAAACCCTCTGGGTTAAAATGCATGGGGAACATAGCACAGGGGACATAACGGTAAAAGTCTACTATAGACCCCCTAACCAAGAACAAGAGATTGACCAGGAATTCACCGGGAACTGGCTGAGGCTACATGCTGTCAGTGCATGGTTGTCACGGGAGACTTCAACTACCCAGACATCTCATGGGAAGAGCACTCAGCCAAATCTGAATAGTCACAAAGCTTCCTCATGTGCATGGATGAACTCTATCTGACCCAAGAAGTCTATGGACTCACAAGAAGTAAAGCGCTGCTGGACCTGGTACTAGCTAAAAGGGATGATGTATTCAGCAACCTAAAGATCAAAGGAAAGCTGGGAGACAGTGACCATGAGCTGATCACTTTTACTATCTATTGCAAAGCTGGCAAATCAGTCAGCAATGCAGAAGTTCTCAACTTTAGGAAAGTTGACTTTGATAATTTCAGGAGGCTTGCTGTCGAGGTACTAAGGGAACAAGAGTCAGCAGAGAGAGGAGTCCAAGAGGAGTGGTCACTCCTTAAGGGAGCAATTCTGGAGGCACAAGAGATGTCCATCCCATCTTGGAGGAAAGGTAGAAAAAGGGCACAACAACCCCCTTGGCTCAGCAGAGAACTTATGGACCTCTTACACCAAAAAGGAGAGGCTTATAAAGGATGGAAGATAGGAATCACCACAAAGGAGGATTGCTTTGCACTGGTCTGTACCAGTAGGGAGTGAACCAGGAAAGCCAAGGCTACAACCGAACTCCACCTGGCTACACATATCAAGGACAATAAAAAGTCCTTTTTTAAATATGTGGGGAGTCAGAAGAAAAGCAAGGGTAACATTGGACCCCTGCTAAACTGCTAAACTGACAAGTGACCCCTGCTAAACTGACAACCGACTGCCAGGAAAAAGCTAACCTGCTTAATGGGTACTTTGTGTCAGTTTTTCATCAATCCCAAGGGTCCGCCTTGCCTAGCAAGATGTGGAACAGCCAGGGGGAGGGTGAAATTATACCCAGCATTGGTGTAGACCTTGTAAAGGAACACCTTGAGGCTGGACACCTTCAAGTCAAACAGATTGCACCCCAGAGTACTTAAGGAGTTGGCTGGAGTCATAGACCAAGCACTGGCCATGATTTTCAAAAACTCTTGGTGCTCAAGTGAATTACCTGAAGATTGAAAGAAGGCCAGTGTGGTGCCCATCTTCAAGAAAGGGAGGAAAGTAGATCTGGGGAAATACAGGCTAATCAGCTTGACCTCAATCCCTGGAAAGATTCTGGAAAAAATCAGAGTCCATTCTTAACAAGCTGGCTGATGGCAACATCCTGAGGGACAGCCAGCATCGGTTTGTTGCAGGTAGGTCTTGCCTGACCAATCTCATCTCCTTCTATGACCAGGTGACATAGCACTTAAGGAAGGGAGAAGAGATTGACGTCATATATCTGGACTTCAAAAAAGCCTTTGATCTGGTGTCTCATGATCTCCTCTTGGAAAAAATTGGCCAACTGTGGTCTTGGCTACATCACAGTCTGATGGCTGGAGAATAGGCTCTGAGGTCGGACGTAGAGAGTGGTGGTCAATGAAAGTGAATCATCATGGAGCTCTATGACCAGTGGTGTCCCCCAAGGCTCTGTCCTTGGACCTGTTCTCTTCAACACCTTTATCAACAAAGTGGATACAGGTGTCAGAAGTGGACTTGCCAAGTTTGCCGATGACACCAAACTTCTGGGTAGAGAGTCTACTCTGGAAGATAGGCCGGTGATCCAGGCTGACTTGGATAGGCTGAAAAAGTGGGCGGATACAAACTTCAATACTTTCAATACTGACAAATGTAAGGTGCTCCACCTTGGGGAAAAAAATCCCTCAGCATGCTAATAGGCTTGGCAGTGCTATGTTCACTAGCACCATGGCTGAAAGGGACTTGGGGGTCACAACTGACCCCAAGATGAACATGAGCCACCAATATGATATCACAGCTGGTAAAGCAAACCAAACTGTAGCTTGCATCTATAGATAATTCTCAAGTAAATCTCAGGATGTCATCCTCCCACTGTACTTGGCCTTGGCGAGGCCTCAGCTGGAGTACTGCACCCAATTCTGGGCTCCACAATTCAGGAAGGATGTGGAAAATCTTGAGAGAGTCCAGATGAGAGCCATGCACATGATCAGAGGGCAGGGAAATAGGCCTTATGAAGAGAGGCTGAGAGCAATGGGACTCTTCAGGCTGGAAAAGCACAGGCTCAGGGGAGACCCAGTGGCAACCTATAAGTACATCAGGGTGTGCATCAGGATCTGGGAGAATGTCTGTTCACCAGAGCGCCCCCTGGGATGTCAAAGACCAATGGTCACAAACTCCTCCAAGACCGTCTTAGGCTGGGCATAAGGAAAAATGTCTTTACTGTCCGAGCCCACAAGGTCTGGAATAGGCTCCCTCTAGAGGTGGTGCAAGCACCTACTCTGGACTCCTTTAAGAAATGTTTGGATACTTATCTTGCTGGGATCCTTTGACCCCAGCTGACTTCCTGCCCTTGGGGCAGGGGGCTGGACTCGATGATCTCCTGAGGTCCCTTCCAGCCCTAATGTTTATGAAATCTATGAATCTATGAGCCGTGCAAGAGTTCTTGAGTGGTATCATCGGTTTAAAGAAGGACGATCATCAGTCGAAAATGATGAGCAGTCCAGACGCCCTTCAACATCACAAAATGATGAAAATGTGGCAGCGGTTCACAGTTTGGTTCAAAATGATAGGCGACTGACTATCTGAGAGAGAGCAGAAGTTGGAATTTCTCTTGGTTCATGTCATTCAATTCTAACCAGCAATTTGGGAGAAATGACCAGAAAAATGACCAGAAAACTGGGTGTCCAACTCTTGGATGCTTCACCACGACAACGCGCCTGCCCCCTCAGCACAGCTTGTGAAGCAATTTTTAGCCAAATTTTAGCCAAACACCATATCCCACAAGTGCCGCAGCCTCCATATTCACCTGATATGGCCCCATGCAACCTTTTTCTCTTCCCTTAACTAATAAAAACCTGGAAAGGAAGAAGATGTTGTGATGTGGAAACCATTAAACAAAATGCAACTGAGCAGCTTTTAGCAATTCCACAAATTGCTTATCAGAGGTGCTTCCAACAGTGGCACAAACATTGGGAGAAGTGTGTGGCTGCTGAAGGAGCATACTTTAACAGAGGTTGATCCAAACCCCCTGTAAATAAACTTTGTTTCCTATAGCATCAGTCTCGATACTTTTTGAACAGCCCTTGTAAGCATCACTCTATCTATTTCAATCTTATGTCAGTTCATATATATTAAGGATCTGTCCCAGTTTCTGTTGTAACACGTTATGGTCTCTTGAGCTTTCAAAACAACGTGAAGTAACAAGGGAGATTAATTCACAAGTCTCAGTACTGTGTCCCCAAGGTGACAATGTTCAGTGCTACCTACATATGAGACCTGACTATGAAGCCATTTGTTCATTTAAGCTGTCCGGTTCACTTCAACTGGACCTATACTGGCTGGATTTATAGCTATACAATGAGGCATGTGATTGTGCCAGCTGCAATCAGTAGCCTGAAGTACATGTATAGGAAAGCATTACCATGTTCTCCACAGTGTGTTTGTAATGTCACTTTGAGGACTCTTGACCATTTTGTTCCTATGCATTATAGATGGTAATCAATGTTCATAAGCTGCAGTTTGGAAAAGTATCCCCTATGTATATTGGGTGCCTCCTATGTATATTGAGAGACAGAAAGGATTATTCTGTACACTTTGATTTAGTACCCTTGAAGTCAGGAGATAACTTTATACAGACACTTATTCCATTGAGATTCTGATTTTATTTTCCCTGACTCTTATCTAACCGAGTCCGCTTTTTGTCATCTTTTATCTAATTAAAAGAAAACTGTATTTTAGGGAAAGATATAAAATTCATTTGCAAGGAATGAAGGAATGAGATATTTTTTTTAAATTGTGTTGTACACGACATTTAAATACCATTCTAAATGTACTTCCTTTGGCTTATGTTATCTATCTTCTTTGATATTTTTCAGGAATAAAAGCTGTAACAGTCAGCAAAACTACAAAGGAAAAAATAACAAAAAGTTATACTGCTAAGTGTACTGCTAGAAAACAGATGCTTTTGAAGTTTCCGTGACTTTTGACAAGCCTTTAAGATGTTAAACAACTGTAAATTCTCTGTTTTCTATGTGCACTGCCTGAGTAGCAACACACTGGGATTTTCATTATGGGATATAGTTGCTTACCTAACAAACTCTCTGCTCCACAAAATTAATTGTAACACAAGAATGGGCTAATAACTGTGCTAGTATCACTACTCTAGATCAAGCTAAGTTGGCTCTTCCAGTTAAGATAGTTTTCAGAAAGTATCATAATTTAGAACAGTGCAGGTAAGCCCCTAAAAGCTTTTACTTCTCTTCTGAGCTTTTAGGGCACTCATATTTACCTTGCATTATTTTAAAATATTCTTGTTCTATCTGCTATATAGTAACTAGGCTATTTATAGAGTGCATAAACAAAATCCAATTGCTAAGTCTACCTGATTTCTTTTTTCAGAGAGGAAGGGAATACAGCCACATAGTATCCCACAGGCAGGACTGCAAATTCAGTTAATTTATTGATTCATCTGATATAACATTAGCTTTTCCACTTTACCTGTTTTGGTTTTTTTGCCCATAGGTGTTCCAAAATAACTAATTTCCTTAAAGCTAGATAATCTCTAGTTACTGGAATATACCACATTGCTACCAGGATACCATTTCAATATTACTTATAGAAGTACATTATTGAAGTCTGAAAACATCAATACCAGTTAAGGCTTTGATATCTTCTTTGGATATATTGGTGTAAGACAAAATTTTGAGAAGGGACCTTTTATAGGGAGGTTTCTGGTACTGTTTCATGAACTAGGTAGACTACTTATACAACAGGTAAAACTGTCTCAAGGATTCAAAACATACTCACTGCTGTGTTCACAGGGCAGTCATAGGTTGGAAATTGGATTTGGTCCATTCTTGGTATTAGTTCCTTTTGATTTCACAGTATAAAATATTATTGATGCTGCAAAGAAGGAGCTTTGATAAATATACCAAAAAGTGTAGATCAATAGTTCTTTTGCAGAAAGCTACCTGGAAAAATAGAATATAGAGAATCAATTGTCCCTTAGTTGTGTTAGCTTTCTCCTCTTCATCCTTCAAAAACGTGACAGTAAGGAATAGCAAGAGCTGCTGCTGCTGCTGACACTTTAGCTGCAAGGTAACTTGTACTCATTTGGAGTATTTTTATTGCCAATTTATTTGTGTGTGTTTGTATGTTGAATGCTTGATGACAGATAGAGAAATGCAATGGCTTTCCGTAAGAAAGAGAAATGGGAATAAACCATTCCCCTGTGCTCCATATAGTGGACCTGATAGCAACCATAGCAAAGATATAAAGTGACAAAACTAGGGATGTTTATGCATCTCAAAAAAATTACCAACAGCACTGAGAAAGTGTAACATAGCTCATATTTTCTGACTGCAATCTCCCATTCAATAGCCAATTTTCCAGGTTAGCAGGACACTAACATAGGTCACCCATGGACTGACTTCCTACGTTGTGGGTGTGTCTACACATCGCCATACAGTGACATTGCTATGGTGATGTGCATTGGTATTTCTCTTTGGAAGTGGTTGGTTACAGAAGCTGGTTGGAAGCCAGTAGTTACTGTGCCGTGCGTACAACACACAGTTAGATTTCGGTGCTATGAAGCCATAGCAGTGCACTATAACGGGGGAGGACGCTGCAATGGTGACACAGCTGCTGATCACACGTAGACCCACATGATTGCTACATCACTGTAGTGTGCCATATGGTGATTTTTTAAAACTTTAATAAATTTGCTTTTAAATGCCATTTACATTGTTTCTATCATACCTACAACCTAAGTTATTAAAGTTTAAAAGTGCACAAGGACTTTATGAAGACCCTGTATTAGCATGGGAATAAATTCTGAGTTCCCTATAACCAGCTAATCATTTTGCATTTGTGTCTCTCTCCCTACTTTATCAATTGAAGATTGAAGATGTGATCAATTGAAGATGTGATCCCATTAAATCTGGCATCTTTAGAGCCCCTCCCCCCACTCCCACCTCATTTTTTTTTTTAGTTCAAGCTTCTAAAGTATCTGGTTTTAATTGGAGGTATCATGTTTGGTCCTTGATGTTGGCCAAGAAGATGACTATCAGGTGTATACATCATACAAAGCACAGAAGGCTTTACATCTACTTTCAAAGAGAAAGCACAATGTCTTGCATGAATGATGGGTGCTCCCGATGGCTGGTGGGGCACAGCAGCAGTGGGAGCATGGTGGTGGCAGTGCGATCATGGTGGTGGTAAGCAGGGAAGCTCCCACAGACCCGCTGGTGCTTTTGGCAGTGGGGGGAGGTTGGCAAGCACCGACCAGGGGTTGGTGACCACCCGGAGACACTGCTGACAGCGGCAGAGGTGGCCACTGAGGATCGCAGACCACCTGCAGGTGCTGCCAGCTGTGTCAGCAGCAGGATGGTGAGCAGCAACCACCCGGTGGTGCCTTTTTGTAGGGGGTGCACTGCCATGCTCAGGGAGTGCACATGCACCCATGGGCACCCCCTACACATCTCTCCTGATGTTATGCACTGATATTTTGCATGGAAAATAGTAGGAAGTATATAATGATGAAGATCTGATCATGCTTGTTAGTCTGTCAAGGGCAAAAGGTAGGATCCTGTACATAAGAGACTCAGAAACAGGAACATAAAAATATTGTTTCCTTTTGAGAAACTTATGCTGCCACAAGTTTTGTCTGTTGGTGTTAATTCCTTTTATTATTCAAGTTATATAATTCTTTATAACTCTGCTGTCTATACTAATGCTTCTCATGGTTCAGATATGCTATTGGCTAAAATTTAAGACTAGGCAAGTCCATACTCCACTGAATATAGCAAAAGAGTTTTTAGATCACTGAACCTCTATTTATAACATCTGTACACTACAGAGAAGACTGAATTTCCTCCAAAATATATCAAATTATTTTAATTACTCAATGTAATCCCATTATCTTTATGCAACTCACACCCCCCCCCCCCCCGTTCTTTTCTATGCCTCACCTACTATAAAAGATATACAAAAATGGAACAATACATTCTGCTGGTATCTTTCAGACATGTTATTTTTATATTATTCAAAAAATCTTAAATTACTGGATTTTCTCATAGAATTGATCTCCACCCAGTTCAGTCCATCCAAGCCAGGTTCCTGCAATAGGTTTCTTGCCTGAGGATTCTGTTGTTAGATGTTTTGATTATAAAGGGGAAAAGCTGTTGCTAGTCAGAAATGCAACAAATTCAAAATCAAATGGGCATTAGAATATTCTCTGTTCATCACATAGAAAGCAAAGATCCCTCTGCGCTTAAACGATTTGATAAGGATTGGCCCTTTGACAAAATGATGTGAAGAGATTATCTGGGATTTGCTTTGTGATGAAAGTTTGTCTAATGACTAAGTTATTGAATGGTTCACAGTAGCATTTAGCACTGATAATGGCTTTAGATACTGAATTACTTAGATAAGAGAGAGAGAATACCACCATAACTGTTTCCAAATACTGTCTGAAACTTTTATTTTGTGATTCTGCATCATTCATTATGATGTATAACAATGTAGTAAAAAATTGTCCAGTTCAGTATAAAAGGTCCTAATACTACATTGCCTTATAATATTAAATAAGAAATAGCATACTATTAAAAAATGGAATTGTTTCCTGTTCCTAAAGCTCTCATTCACAAATGTTAGCTTGTTATCAGTATTTTGGTGTCTGCAAGGTTTAAAGGAAGCTAAACATCATTATAAAAATATTTATGAATTCATTGTCATTGTTGTCTTTAAAATATATGCATCAGCAAGTGCTGTAAGCATTTGATCTGACTGGATTCAGTGCAGGCAGTGCTTTAATAGAGATACAAACCTTGGGGCACATTGAATATTCCAGAATGAAGCTCCCTTTAGAGCATTCAAAGCAGTTTTTGAAGGTCACAAGTAAACAACATGAAGAATTAACCTACATACATAGGCAGAAATTATAGCTGCTTCTGACCTGTATTTTACACACATATATAGCAAATATGTTGTAGAGATATAAAGGAAATCAGGTTACTATTTTTCCCCTCAGCCCCTTTTATTCGATTAGAATTTCTTGATTCTTATTTATCCCTGTGCAAGGCTTTGTCTGGAAGTCAGCTACCTCTTTCATTATGACAGTTGAAAGAATAGACAGGATGTGGAAATGATGCATGTCCCTGCATACGTCAGTTGAGAATCAGTTGAGATTATGTGGACAAGCACACCCATGTCACTAGTATACCTCCTTAATACAGGAATATTTTGTTTCATTTTTGCCTCATGCTGAAAGGCCTGATCCAAATCTTATTGAAAACCATAGAAAGATTTCTGTTGACCCCAATAGATTTTGAATTGTTTCCAAAGACTTAAAAAAAAAGGCTTAGAACTGATGAGAAACCAAATATATTAAGATGTGAGTACATTGGAAACCTACAACCTAATATACCTTATTTCCTTTTCCTTTTCTACTGACAGTATTTGTTCCTTGCATGTATATGTATGTGAAGAGGGTGGGGAGGGTAGGTTACATGTGTTAATCCCTTTTTTCAATGGTAAATCCTTTCATTTTAGGAACAGACAGAAAATACTTGTCCCTAGGTGTCCTTGACCTTTGCCTTAAACTACAAGAAAGCAAAGGCAAAACCAGTCTTCCCCCACATTGTATATATCCAAGTTAAACCAAATGCAAAAAATAAAATAAAATAAAATCCATCCATTCAAAATGCGAACCCTAAATCAAAACCTCCTGCCTATAACACCTGTAAAATTATTAGCTAAATAGGGAAGTCTGAAGTTACAGTTCAGCTTCTTGGATTGAGGAAAGAGGCAGCAGAAACCAGTGCCATTTCTTGGACTCTCTCCCAAGAGCACACTTTGGCTGAAACTCTCTGTCTCCTATACTAGTAAGCTGCAAGCATTGTTCCAGGATATTAGAATTTAGCATGGGGGGAGAAGGGGTCTAAGAAGTCAATAGGAGCTTATATGTATCAGAAATGGAGGCTCAAATTGTTTTGAAAATAGTGGCCAGGCTTTCCATAAGTTTTCCACATCGACCTAACTTTGCTCTCACTGAAATTGATTGGAGTCTTAAAATTGACTTCAGTGGGTGCATCTATACATGCTATTAAGGTGCAACAATAAACTCCAGTGCAGTTTACACCAGAGTCAGCTGCCCAAGAATAGCTTTTACACGTGCACCAGGGACTGCAGCAGTTTGAGCCAGGACAGAGCAGCCCCAGGTTGGTACCAGGCTTGTGGGGGTCAGCACCAGACTCTGGGTGATGGCGTCAGGCAGTGGAGGGGCTGGCTGGGCCACAAGAGTGCTAAAGAGTGGGGTACCCCTACACTTTAGCACCTTCAGGCATTTTTACATATGCAGGCACTGCAGCACCAGGCAAGTGCCCAGCACTATATCGTTTGCAGTTGTGTAAGTGGTGAAATGCACATCAGCACTGAGAAGATGGCAGCAGCATGCTTTTGAACTAAAACACATAGAAGGTGTTTTAGTTCAAAAGCACACCGCTGCCATTTTCTGTGCGCTGACATGCATTTTGGAGCTTATACAACTGTTCACAGTACAGCGCGGTTTGCATCAGCTTGCATGTGGAGCAGATTTGATTAATCAAGTCTGCTTCAAAGCAGCAGTTCTCTGGCACTTTGTGGGACAAAAAGGTATGTGTATAAATGTCCCCTGTGTTCTGGGTAGCCCCTGTCACCTTCTACACAAGCATTTTGGCAGAATACATAACTTTGCTGTAACATAAGTGACTGATAGGGGGTATATGGGGGTGCATGTGCCCGCCCCCCCCCGATGGGGTCAGTGCCCCCCCCGACAGCTGACACTGATGCTGTCGGCAGGGCTGGTGCCCCTCCTGACTGGGCCACTGCCATCAGCAGCTTTTGTGGGTGCCTCCCCACATTCAGGAGGCACCAGTCACTCATGTGCTGTAAGATAGTACTATCTCTGACAATACTATCTTACAGCAGAGTTAATTTACTGCACCCTAATACTAGCACACGTGTAGACAGTAGCGCTTTACTGTGAAGCTAATTAGTCGACTCCTTAGTAAAGCACACATGTAGATGCACCCAGTGAGAGCAAAGATAGAGATGCTTCATTTTGAAAATGCACTCACAAGGTATGACTGGGCAGCAGAGTATTCTTTTATGATGGAAGCTGATTTTTTTTTTTTTTTTACTTCATATGTCTAAACTGTTTTTAAAGCTCAGGTAAGTTATACAGACAAGTTTAATATGCTTTATGTTGGTAGCAGTTGCACCCTGAACCTCATGAAATATATTACAGCTAATGTAAAAAGACCACTGGAGAATTTAGTAGGGATAAAATCAATAAGATTTTAATAGGATTCTATAGAAACTACTGTTTAAAAATCTATAGAAGTTAATAGAGAGGGATTTTTTTCATGTAATTTTTTATAACCACCCTATAGAGTTCTGCAAGCATATGACTCCCTTCTAAATTTCAAGCGTAGTAATTGTGAAATAGCAACATTATCACTTACTATTAAATTCTAAAGCATATTCTCACAAGATTAGAATTATGGCAACCAAATGAATTAAGAAAGAAGGATTTTCTGAAGAATCACTAATGGTAACCAAAGCCCTGAGGAAGAGATATACAAATCCATAAGGAGTAAAAGTAGCCTCACATTAAGAAGACTGCCCTGAAGAGAAGTAATGATTTGTTTAGAATTAGTAAGATAAAGGTGCTTGTTGAATTAGCAAAAATGTAGCAGATTGTATCTTTGAGCATCTGGTGCTTCTACCATACGAGAACATTAGGGTACATATACACGTGCACATATGTTATAATGTGGGAATGAAATTAGTCAGCTAGCCTCACCCACCTGGCAGGGTATTGAGGAGGAAGAGTGAACATTTTCTCCAATAGCTGTCTAAGGGCTGCTTATAAAGAGATTGCATACCTTTCAGAGCCACATTTGTACTTTGGGAAAAAATTTCTTAAGTGGAGCTAGGAGAAGGTTATTTAATTAATATTGTGTGCTAAAAAATAATGAGCTAATTGGTCCCCCAGGTATAAGTGCTGGAAGTTCACAAAGCAATGGCTTATAAAAAAGGCTAGAATGGATTACACTTCTAAATTTAACTCAGAGGTTCAAAGGGTGAAGGAAATGGAGGTAATGGGGATGAGCTAGGAAAAGCCACCTGTGGTGTAAATGACAGCTGACAGACTGTTAGGAGCAGAACAAGGCTCTTCCAACTCAGAGACAGGAAGAAACTGGAGATTTTTGAGTCATGGATAGAGAACTTCAGCTTAAATAGCTCTTGAGTGTGTCTGCACTCTTTCATGAATTTTAAGGAATAATTAGCATTTGTTAGTAATTAGTCTAAAGTCAATACTCAAGGATAGTCTGTACTTACTGGCTGGCATTGCACTGCCTGATATCAGAAGAAAGGTAGCAAGCCAAAAAGAAAGATTATGGCAGATGGAAGACCCCAGGCACCCAGTCTATGGTCACACAGAAATAAGTAAATAGCTTAAAATGCAAAAGAGATTTGTGACCACTGTTACACCATTGGACACAGCATCTGACAGGGACAATCAGGTGCTCTGAAATGGACCTGGACCCCCAGGAGGTCCTCCCAGAGGAGCTCATTTAGACTGGCCAACATGGTAATGCCTGAATCACCTGCACATGCAAACTGGAAGATCAAAACGAAACATGATCAAATGGAGTTATTCTAATGACACAAATATATGAGAGTGTAGTGGAGTGCAGACTATGGAGCACCGGTTCATTTGCTGACTCCTTGGTGAGACCTGTACAAAGGAGGATCTCACTGTGGCAGTGGAAAGAGTCATTGCTTGTGTATGATTCTGGGGCGGGGGGGAATCTAGTTTATGACAAGGACACAAGAAGAAGAAGAGTTAGTTTTTTTGTTTTCAATATGTTGTTTCTATGTCCTGAAGGGAAATTCATAAAGTTGCCAAAACTGATTTAGAACTAGTTTCTTAAATTAGTAGAAACCAAAAATGGTAGCTCTGAGATCTAGCCTGAGAATGGTAGGGCAGCATGGCTCAACCCAAAGGGAGATACCAGAAATGTGGTTTAGAACTTATAGGAAGGAATTAAAAGGTGCAGTTTGTTCTGTCATTGCAACAAAGACAAGAACAATACGTGGGCAGGAGGGTAGCTCTACATGGCCCAGTTTGTGCTACTGAGTTGTAAAGATAGGACTTAGGCAACTCATTTAGACTAACATTTTTTAAAGTGCCTAATTTAGCACCTCTCTCCTATTTGAAAAGGGAATTGCACACTTGGCAAGTGCAGTTTTGTTGAAAATCAGTGGGAATCATGCTTATAATTGCTTCTGAAATTTCTCAATCTGTTCCATCTGCAAAAAAAAAGAGAGATAATAATGCACTTTTCCTCATTCTGATTTGTGATTTATTACAAATTAAAGCTTTCTAGGGCAGAAAGAATCTTTTACTATATGTGGATATATTTAGCACAAATACTTAATCTCAGGGTTTATCATAAATCAAAGAAAAATACTCCTTTTACTAACATAAAAGATCTGCAGTTTTACAATTCGGTTTTTATAAAGTATAACTTCATAAATCTAGCATGCTCAGGACTGAGCACCTGCTGGAAATTTGAAGATTCTGTTTTTTTGAAACTGGAACAGCGGCCGGTTGCGGATCAGTGAGTGCAGCGGGGAAGGATGGCGGTGGCAGCCACCACATGCAAGGTTCCCCCTCCATGTCCAGGGGAGTGGAGGACGAAGCTTAAAAAGTGCCAGATTTTGGAGAATTCCATATTTTCTAGATCCAGATTAATGAGGTTATACTGTATAAACTATATACACACCTGGTAGTTGGTTAAAGGGAGTTTTGGAACCAAACTTTAAGTAAAATCAAGGGTTTATCAAGGAATCTGAAAGGTGTGAACAAAATCTAAAAAGAAAGGATCCCATAAGAAACAACGCTGTTATGCTTTAGTAACAGTTGTAGCAGCAGAAGTGGTAAATGGCATGCCACGCTAGAGCACAGAAGCTCAAGTTTGGTTAATGAAGCAGAGCCACTTGCAGTTATGTTAGAAATAAGAGCCTTAGGAGTACCTGTGTGCAGCTAGCTTCCTCTTTCATGATTCACTTTGTTCTATTTGACACTTGACACATCATTGCTTTTTGTTACAGATTTATGATAAATATCTCTTGTTTTCTCCCTGAGTGGTCTGTGTCAGTGTGTGTGTGTGTGTGTGTGTGTGTGTGTGTGTGTGTGTGTGTGTGTAGTCAAATAAGCAATTAGAAGTGCCATTTCACTTTGCTTTAATCTAGCAAATGTCTTGCTGTTTTTGGATGACTTTAGACATATTTCCCCCTCCCTCCACTTTCATTCTTCTTGGCAAAGCAACAAAACTACACAAAAGGACATTTATTTCCAACCGCAGATTCCCTGCTCCTTCACCTCTTTGTCTCTGGAGCATTTTCCTCTGTAAGTAATGTAACTGAGAATTCACAATTTTAAACAGATTGAAAAGTTTCCACCTTCCTGTGTCCTCTCTCTCATTTGTGAGAAGTTTACCTGACATTTTCTGTGAATTGTTGATATGTTTAGATAATATTTAAGAATGAAATATTATGAAACATTAGATAATAGACTTGGTCAAAAAAGATTTAGGGTTTTTAACAAAGTGTTTTTTTTAATAATAAGATACTAATCATTCATGTAAGAGGAGAGAGGGAATCATTTCACAATGTGTTCTAATATATAATTCCTTAGGTCAATAGATTTTTTTAGAGGGGATTAATGCAAGGTCTACCACTCTGGCCAAAGATTCTAGCGATACTTTTTGTAAAGTGTGATTTCTTCCCTCCCTTTTAACATTTCTATACCAGCAAAAGACCTAGAATATAAAAGCAATTATACCTGCATAAAAGCACTTTGAATGGTATAACTTCTTTTGCTCGCTGAACTGGAATAACCTATGATGTCAAATGCCCTTTTTTGCCCATATAAACTGCCTCTATGCTAGAAAGATTTGTCAGAACTGTAATAGCAAACTTTTTCCAGTATAAAATCTAGCCTGAAGGTAGGCCCCACCCCATATTTAGGCACCTGAATATAAAGTCATTTGTTGAATGTGCTGAGCACCTGATAGCTTCCATAGACTTCACTAATGCAAAGCAATGAAGAATTAGGCTTAAGAATCCAGTGGTTCTGCTTTAGGAGCAGAAGGATCTGGTTTCCTTTCTAAATCTGTTACTAAAAGAGCTTCATGATACTAAGCAAGATACTCCACTTCTCTTATCTTCTCTTCATGTGCATATTGGAAAGAATGTTTTCCAGTCTTCTAAAACATTGTAAGAGCCTAGTGCCATAGATTGCAAGGGAACAATATAGGTACAAAGCAAGTCAAACCCAAAAGTTGCAACAGTCGAGAGAAAAAAAAAGAGGGCATGGACTGGAATGTTATGGAAGGACAGAAGAAAAAATGCCATATTTTGGAAATATTCTGGAGGAAGAAGTTGCAAGACTTAGATCAGTGTTGTAAAACTTCTTAGTAGCCACTTCTTAGTAACCCTTTTATCTCCCAGGCTGCAAGCTTCCCTAGTGCCTGCATGTGCCAGTACTCCCCCATCCTCAGTTCCTTGGCTGCAAGCTCCCCTGGGACTGCCCTGCCCTGCCACATGGCCTGAAGATTGAATCAAGGGGGAGCCAAGAGACCCTGGCTGTAGCATTAGCTATTGTGATGAAGGGAGCCGCAGCCAGGGAGACACTGAGTACCACAGATTAACCCTTCACAGGTCAAATGTGGCCCATAGGCTACTAGTTGGACAGCCCTAAGTTAGACAATTGTGAGTGGATAAGAGAGAGGGAAAAGCAAAAAAGTTAGCGCTGCCAATTGCAGTTAATGTGTGCAATTATCATCTTAATTGGTTCTTGCATTATTTTTTTTATCACAGCTAATTGCGCATGTGGTTTTGGAACCTATGCCCAGGCTTCTCTCTGCTGCCTCCAGGCCACCCAGTGGGGCAGTGGTGGCAGCTCAGATGAGTGCAGGGCAGCCCAAGCACAAGCTCCAGGTGGCTGCAGGAGGAGGGGGGTGCACAGACAGACACACAGACAGGCACACACAAGCAGCCGCAGCCTGCAAACTGTGTGTAGACCAGCACTGTGCTGGTAAGTCTGTGGAGGGGAAGGGGCATGGAGGGGGCAGATTGAGGCCCCCATGGTGAGGGAGGGAGTAGGGCAGGGCTGGGCTGAATGGGACCCCGGAGCCAGGGTAGGTCATGGGAGGGTGGCTTGTCCAGAGGTGGGGGGGGGGGCAGCTAGCCATACTGCCCATCCCCTGCAGCCCTGACCACAGAAGGCACAACATGGCATACTGCAGCTCCTGGGGCAAAGGTAGCAGGCAGCCCGCCTCTGCCCCATGCACAAATTGGGGGGCACCTAACCACATGCCTTCCACAGGTGTGCATGCATCAGTGGGGAGCCACATCCTCTGATGCCCCTGGGAGAGCATGCTGTGGCTATGTCCCATGACCCACCCCAGCCCTGGGACCCCATTCACCCCAGCCCTGCCCCTGACCCTATCTCCTTCCCTCACTGTGGGGGCCTCGATCAGCCCCCTCCTGCCCCTCACCCTCCACAGACTTACCTTCTGGGTGCTGTCTGTCTGTCTGTCTGTCTGTCTGTCTGTCTGTCTGTCTGTCTGTTTTTGCCCCTCATTCCAAAGCCACAGCGCGCTCAGCCCTGCTGCTGCACCTTATTCCTGACCCACAGTACTCTGCATCCTGCCAGGGCATGTGCCCACATGCTCAACCACCAACCATACAAAGTACCTGCATACTTTTGAGGTTTTAGCTGTGCGATTAATATCACAATTAATTGTGACTATTTTTTTAATCCGGCAATTAATAATGATCACATTTTTTAATCGTTTGACAGCCCGAAAAATATATACATATATAAAATCCCTCTTGGTTACAAACTGAAGTAATGAGATGCTACTTCAATCAACGGGACTACATGAGATCATGCAAATGGTGCTTCATAGGAAGGGAGATCCAAGATGGACCCCTTCAGCTGGGAAAGGAAAGGAAGAGAGGTCATTAAAAAGCAACAGAGGTCAAGGAGGACAGAAATAAAAAAAACTTCCAGCTTAGACCTTGCTTTGCACATGATTATTCCCACATTTCATCCTAAGCCAGAATTCTGAAGATTATCTTAAGCAGAGGATTTCTGCCAATCTTGTACTAGAGAGAAAACTCTTTCCTGTTATTGTAATGAATTATGTTTTAACATAATTTTAAATCTCCACTTTTCACAAAATCAAATGAGAGCATTTAACCTGGCAGTAAAGAATAAAACACTATGGGTTTTTGGTCTATCTCCCCAGTCCACAGTGGTGTAACAAGCAGAGTTGCCACCCAGGGCAAACCCTGGAGGAGAAGAGGAAGAAGGCAGAGCATGGTGCATGGTGTTCTGAGAGCTCAGGAGGGAGACAGATTCCAAAAGTGGAGAGGAATGGGATCAGAGATCAGAGCTAGGGGGCACAGGATCCAAGAGTCGGTGTGGGAGGTATGGGATGTGGGAGTGAGGGGAGGGCGCATGAGGGTTCTAAGGGGGTTAGGGTGCAACGCTCTTATTCAAACTGGGAACTCCACTGTCCCAGCTGAACTGGTGCTGCTGGCACATGTGCTCTACCTGCCTTGGCTGGTGTTGTTAAAGCCAGGGACCATTTTGAAGTTCCCAGGCTGACAATGCTTCCAGGGCGCAGACTCGTTGGGAGTGGCTGGCAATTCCAGCACCCTTCCAAACTTGGTGCCTACAGTAAGTGTCCCTCTCTGGCACACCCAGTTACACTACTGTCAGTTCAAGAAACCTCTCATCAAAATGGCCAGGCACCTTGTGATAGTCCTCAAATATTTGGCATCTGTATGCCTATTATGGACTTTGTCATTTCCTCCATTATAAAGCTTGCTGCAAATGTAGGTTAGCACTTTTACTGTCAATGACTTTTTTTGGTCCTTGGGATTTTCCTGGTAGCATTTTTTTTGTTACTGTATTGTGTTTGATAAGATAGAACAAGAGACGTCTAAGACAGGGGTCATGCTCTTCCGAGCTTCAACAGTTAATGTGAACTGTCAGCCTGCAGCTGTTAATGTTAGCACTACTTTTGGCAGAACAAATCTTCAGCTAATGTATGGTGAATCAGGGTATGAGAGGTTTGATGGACAGTCTGCAGAGAATTTATGATTACGTTATTTGCTGCCATGAATTTTTTATCTTAAGTACAAGATTAATAAAGTGCTTTAAGGCATCACTTTAAGGTAAGAAAGACATAGTTTCATTTTGTTTCCTTTGAAAACCAGGCTGTTGGGTACAAGGGCTATTTGTTAATGTGCACTGAATTTCCATGTTTAGCTTTACCGCCAGAAAATAGTTTTTATCTTTCTATGCATTTGGAAGGTCATTAAAATAGTAACATTGTTTTGTGAAATTGACACTCAAAACAATGAGTGTTTTGTGTGTGTGTTTGTATGTATGTATGCCTTTCAAGTTGTTAGTAGAAACTGTACAAATCACATTTTTTTTATTGAGGTACTCTCACAATTTGGAGCATACATAGCAAAAAAATTAAAATATACTCCGTAAAAGTATTAAGAAATCATACCATATCACAAGAAGGCAATGGTAAATTGATGAATGGAGCATAACACTAAGAGGACATATGAGATGTGAAGTTCTACTCTCTGTTCTGCATTGGACTTCATGTTTTCAGCAACAGCTTAGGTGCCCATCAAATTAGCGTGTTTAAGGCATACCGATTTCTGTATCTACTAGCACACAAGGGAGTGTTGTCCACTCATATCTGATCACCTTTGATTACCCAGCTCAGATATCAAGGTGAACATTTACAGGTGAGATAATGGACAACAGTTTCATTCAGAAGATGATTCTGACTTTCGCCCTAGCTGTCTAGCAAGACACTTTAGCCACCCCTGTTTGTATATGTGCCTTTAGGCAAATCACTTCACCTAGTATGTTTCAGTTTCCTTCCCCCGACCACCATGACCCCCAGTTAAATACAGGTGATAAATGCTGTGCCCTAAATGGCATGGGGCTGAAAAGCAGCAGTTGTGGAAGGGCACAGTTTACCAGCCCCCTGCCCCGATCTGCTGATCAGGACACAAGGCTGGGAAGCAGTTGCCAGAGGGAAGAGACCGTTTTTTTCCACCCCCTGCTGTCTTGGCTGATCAGGAGCAATTTGCTCCCAGTCAGCAATCTACATATGCACCACTGCACAGTGGTTACTGCAGGGTTAATCTACTACCTGTATTTACAAATAATAGGCAACCTTGCAGTAAACTAATGTACTGTGCAGTAAATGCTGTGCATGTGTAGATAGTGATACTTTACCAGACAGTAGATTAGTCTACTGAAAAGTAAAGCATCTCTTGTAGACACACCCACTTTTAAGAGAATACTTCGAAATTTTCTAGAACCCATAAAATATAAAAGGCAGTACGAAGTATTTCAAGCCAAGCGCTTGCCTACAATAAAAACTAGAAGGTGTGCCAATCTCTAAAACAAATGTAAATGAAGAATTACATGAATGGAAGGATAACGTAATATAAAACAAGGCATAAGCATGAATAGACTGTTACAATGAATGATGATGAGATGGCTATGATGAGATGACTAGCTCTGTGGATGCTAGGGGACAAGTGGATGTGATATACCTTGATTTTAGCAAGGCTTTTAGTATGGTCTCCCACAACATTCTTTCAGGCAAGCTAAAGAAGTACAGGGTAGATTAATAGACTGTAAGGTGGATAAAAAACTGGCTGGAACATTGGACTCAGAGGGCTCAATGTCTAGTTGGCAGCTGATATCAAGTGGAGTGCTCCAGGGGTCAGTCCTGGGGCTGGTTTTGTTCAATGTCTTTATTAATGACCTGGAAGATGGCATAGAGTGTACCCTCATCAAGTTTGCAGATGACACCAAGCTCTGGGGTGTAATAGATATGCTGGAGGCTAGACCTAGGATTCAGAGTAACCTAGACAAATTGGAGGATTGAGCCAAAAGAAATCTCAGGAGAGGCAAGATGGACAAGTGCAAAGTCTTGCACTTAGGACAGAACAATCCCATGAACTGGTACAGGCTGGTGGCTGACTGGCTGGCCAGCAGCTTGGCAGAAAAAGACCTGGGGATTATAGTGGACAATAAGATGAATATGAGGCAGCAGTGTGCCCTTGTTGCCAAGAAGGCTAATGGCATACTGGGCTGCATTGGTAGGTGTGTTGCCAGAATGTCAGAGAGTGATCCTTTCCCTTTGTTCAGCACTGGTGAGGCCACATTTGGAGTACTGTGTTCAGTTTTGAGCCCCTCACTACAGAAAGGATGTGGACAAATTGGAGATAGTCCAGCAGAGGGCAAAAACAATGGCCGGGGAAAGGAGCACATGACTTATGAGGACAGGCTGAAAGAACTGGGCTTATTTAATTTGGAGAAGAGAAGACTGAGAGGGGATTTAATAGCAGCCTTCAACTTCTTGAAGGGAAGTGTGAAAGAGGGAAGTTTAGATTAGATATGAGGAAGAATTTTCTCACTAGGAGGGTAGTAAAACACTGGAACAGTTTAGCCAGAAAGACTTGGAATCTCCATCCTTGCAGGTTTTAAAGACCCAGCTAGACAAAGCCTTGACTGGGATGATCTAGTTGGGGATGATCCTGCTTTGAGCAAGGGGTTGGGATGACCTCCTGAGGTCCCTTCCAACCCTAATTTTCTATGATTGTATGACTCCAGAAAACTCAATATGATTCATAGAAAGACATGCATTTGGTACCCCAAATTGCACAAGCATGACAGAAGGAACCAGATGGCCAAATTAAAGAGATGTTTAATAAAAAAACAGGCCAAAATAGTTTTAACAGACTAGCATAATTCCTATCTCTAATGCTTGGTTTATTACCTCCAGCATTTAACAACAGCACACGAACAGTATTCTGTACATACATAGCCCAGCTTTTTTTTCTGATTCTCTTTAGTTTATAATATGTTTCACATGGGCATTGATCTTTGGAGTTATACTATAGCCTTTGAGGCTGATTCTTCTTACACTTACACAGGTTTAACTTCAGTTTGCAAAGTAGTTATTTTAAATTTTGTTAGTATTTTTTATATGCAGTTAAGCCTGAGTGTCAAATGGAAGGAGAATCAAATTGATACTAATTTTATAGGACAGAGATATAGCATGTTTGTCTTGCTTATTACGTTTATGTGTCACCATATATTTTGCTTGTCAATATATCCCGCAAAAACATCAATGATGGGTTTTAGCTCTTGTGAGATCGTGGAGCTTTCATTAGATATGAGACACCACTGCACATTAGTATCCACAGTTTCTTCCTGTAGAATCTAATGGTTTCTTTAAGAATAATTAGAGGAAAAAAATTAAAACAAAGCATTCTCCCACACATTCCCAGGAACAAGTGTTAATTTTCAGTGTTGTTTAAGAATCTTGGCATTACCTAGTACATTGTTATACAAATGGATTTAATAATTCTGAATGACATTCACAATGCTATTTTTAATTGTAACATAAGCCAGAATTCAAAATATCAGCAGCAGAAATATACCTGTTCTGACCTACTTTATCTCCTGTCTTGATAACACCAAAGAGCAGAAAAATGTGTGGGCATTATCAGTGGTTACCTCTTAACATGTCAGAAAAGTGAGCCATTGTTGTATTAAAATCCAGAGTGCCTTGCATTAGAACTTTTCCTAATGGCATGTTCAGAACTCCCTGACCTGATTAAAATATTTTAATTTACTACCTTTCCCAGGGCTGGGAGCTTATTTGAAGAAGGGGTGCCATCACTTCAATTCTACGTGTTTATAGCTTCAGCCCAGTGTCTCTAAGAAATAAAGCATAAGGGCATCTTCATAGAACCCCCTAGCTCTCCTACTTAATTATAATAATCTGTGAAATTCGGGAAAGTAAAGAAGTAGTAGTCATCCAGTCCATCTGCCTCCCAAGTCCAGATTACTTCTTTGGAATATTTTCAGTTTTTTTGTCAGAATTAGTTTTAAAAGTTTAATATGATTCTACCATTTCCTTTGGGAGATCATTCAATTTAGAAGAGAAATAATGAGAGTTTTTAGGTGGGAATTCCCCCCTTAATTTAAATTCACTGAATGATTTGGTTCCTTTGGGCATTTTCACTCAAGGTAACGTTAGAGAGTATGGAAAACTTTTCAAGCTAAAGGACCCGTTCTGAACTCATGATATTAAAAGGAATTTCTGCATTGGTATAAATAATTACATTTGGATTCTGGTTATTGGATCCTATTCCTATGACAACAGACATGGCAAGTCAGTTGCATCTGACTCCCAGTACATGATCTGGTGAGTACTATCACTGTACTAAGATCATTAATGTTCACTACCAAAGGCCAGATGTAAAATGCAATCAATGCAAATTTTTCTTCCTTGACCTTTGTAGAGAAGAGGAGAGCCAGAGAATAGTAATCACATTAAGCTGTGTCAGAAAATCATGACAAGGGGATAAGCTTTGCATATGTGGCTGGATAAGAAGTAGTTTTCATATACTGGGAAATTCGGGACAAAAATGTAACTCTAACCTGAAAATTGTCACCAATCTAAATTCATAGTATTTTACTTTGAAAACATCAAAACAGAGTTTTTCCAAACAAAATAGGATTCTAGGGACTTATAGCCATCATTCTTCTAAATGCTGGTGACTATTGCATACAAAGGACATGACTCTTGTGAGTTTCACTGGGTGCATCTACATGTGACAGTAAGGTGACATGATAAATTCTGGTGCAGTTTGCACCAGAGCCAGCTGTTCCTGGGTACAGCATCTGCATATGCAGCCAGGACTGCAGCAGGTTGAGCAGAGGGGCTGGGGGGTCAGCCCTGGGCTCCAGACAGCAGCATCAGGCAGCAGAGGGACTGGCTGGGGCAAAAGGATGCTAAAATGTGGGGCTAGGGAGCAGGCAGCTTCCACACTTTAGCACCCTCATGCCCCAGTCAGCTTCTGTCACCATCTACATGTGTGTTTCAGTGCATATAATGACTCTGCTGTAGGATAGTACCGTCTCCAACAGTACTATCCTAAAGCAGATTTAATTAATTTACTGCTCCCTAATGCCAGCACATGTGTAGACAGTGACGCTTTACTACAGAGTGACTAAGTCAACTCCTCAGTAAAGCACATGTGTAGATGTGCCTGGTTGACATCTGGTGGTTGACATATGTCTGTCAACCACCAGTGGTTGACAGACTGGTCAGAACTGACTAGGCTCTGTTTGTTCATTTAACTACCTTCTTGGTTTATCAACAAGAATGATTTCAATTTCAGTCCATTTTTGCCTCAGCTTCTAGTTACAAAACAATCATTATACATGTGACGGAGCTCTGCTCTGACACGTGCTAATTAGCAGACATTGGAGCAGACTCAATTAATCAAGTCTGCTGGAATATGCTAATTAGCATACTCCAGCAGCCTCCGTGGCATGTGTATTCAGTGTCCCTGTATTTCAAAATAGTGGCGGGGGCACCTTAATAAAGCTTGTCAACTGAGCTTTAGTTAAAGTAGCCCTGCCACCATTTGGAAGCATGGGAAACTGAATACACATGATGCAGCGGGTGCTTTAATTAGAGCACCTCTAGGAGCTACTCTAATTAAAGTGCCCACCCTCTACTCCAAAGCATGTGTATAGACACCTCTTGGTCCTTAGCATCTTCCTTGTAAGCTGGAGGGGTCTGTAAGTCTTCTGAGAACCACTTCACAGAGCTTCTGATTAAGCACACAGCAAAGAAACTGGGCTGGAAATCAAATTAAAATTTTAATGAAAATCTGCTGGGGAAGCAGCATTTCATCAGAACTGTTTTATGCCTGTGGAAAGTTCCTCAAAATTGATCCATTGTCATGTCACTTTTCAACTTCATTGAGCTTGCAAAATCTGGAAAAAAAAGATTTCTTCTGATTTTTTTTTTCTGAACAGATCTACTGGCTTTTCCATAAATAATAACAACAACAACATTATTAAAATTAAATTATGTGGGATTTGCAGAATGTTATTGAAAAAATGTACTCCCTGTAAGGTTAGACCAGTGCCTACGGTATTGCTGTGTAATGGCTAAGTGTTAATCCCGCAAAATAATACACGGCCTAAGAACATTTCTTAAGAGCCTTCCCAATTTACAAATAATCATGTCCAGACTTCCTTAAGCATGTCATTCAAAGCCCTATAACTTCCTGTGGCAGCTCCACTGTGCACTGTCATGGATCTCCTTTCTTTACTTTGTCTCTAGAATTTTTTCCTCTACTCTATACCTATCACATTCTGTCTGACCTGAAATCTTAGATAGTCTCTATGACTTTTCCTTACAGATGTTCAGCCCAACATAATGAAATCAGAACTCTTCATCTTCCCACAAAACTGTTTCCCATTCCCTATTTCTCAATCACCAGAGAAACATCAGTATTCTCCTGTCACTCAGGCCTGTAACCTTTGTGTGATTTTTGCTCCTGTTATTTTTATAGATTCTCCCAACCAGGTACTGTCTAAATCTTGGTAACTTTTTGCATACCATCTCCTAAGATATGGCATCTCCTACTCAACCATGCAGCTAAAACTCTTATCCGTGCTCCCATCATTTATCACCTCAGGCCTTTTCTGACCCATGAAAAAATAAACTATCTTCTTCTTATCTCCACTGTAAAAGCAACTGCAAAAATCATTATCCTAGCTTTTAATTTTGACTTTGTCACCATGTCCTTTCCCTCCTTCTACTGCCTCCCCATTTTCAGTCATGGTTAATATAAACTTCTTGTCTATTTTCAAGGCTCTTATAGCCTACATTCATGGTATCTTTCATTTGTTTCCAAAATATCAGCCCCTTGCCTTTATTCCATTTTATTGCCACTTACTATACATCATAACTTTTTCTTTTTTTTTACTTCTTTCCCTCACACTTGGAGAACTTCACAATAAATGCCTGCAAAGCTACCTCATTGTTCTTCCTCAGGATCCCAATGAAAACTCTCCCTTTTCAGAATAGTTGCAAAATTTTCCAGTAATAAGGCAACTCTGCTGCTGAGATCATTGCTTATCAGGCTTATCATTAAAATGACTTTACACTGAAATCTGGAAGAGTGAAATTACATGTTATTAAAATGCATCATTGATTTTCATGGCTTAAAGCCAATTTAGAGGCAAACCTGGCACCTTAGGTTTGTGCTGCTTCAGCTTTCTATGCATCTATTGCTTCACCCTATCTTATAAATTCTTTGGAGCAGGGATTATCTCTTTTTTTCTGTGTTTATGCAATACCTGTCCCACCCCTCTGCCCTCTGTTCTAAAACACTGCCACTATATAAATAATAAGTGTATCCTGATTTTTTTTTAATTATTTTTAACAAATTACCATCAAGGATTACCAGTTTGCTCTTATAAGGAAACATGGGGCTGAAATATGAGACTGAAGAATCTCTTCAATCAGACTCATTCACCATCCCATCCAAGAGTCTAATCTCAAAACATTGCTACTCAGTGGCCACGTCTACACAAGAAGCTGACTGAGACATAGCTCATTACTACTATACAGTAGCATTGCATGGCAGGAAGTGTAAACGAGTTTGATGTGTAAAAAGCACGGACTATAAGAGGCTGGTTCTTATATATTATTTGCTTCAAAACTACTATGAGGAAAACGTTAGAAATGGGAAGGAAATCCCCTCTTGATATTTTCAAAATTAAAAGTGTATTTTTTTAGTTTTAAACAATACGCAGGTAATTATAGTCAACATGTTTAAATCAACACAATTTTAAGTTAACCAAATGTCTTAACCGGCCTTAATTTCTTTTTTTCTTTCTTGAACTGCCAGTTCATAAAGTAAACTGTTGTGTTGACTTATTGTTTGAATTTGAAATTTCAAATGTTCCTTGAATGGGCAAAGTGTTTCTCATCCAGTTTTAAAAAGCATACCTGCTGTGGGACAGGGAGTAGGAAAAACAGGATTGTAACAGGCATTAATAGTTAACACAAGGAAGGTTTTAGCAGTTTTATAAATCATTCTGTTTCATAGGACATTTTCTCCCTCCCTTTTTCTTTTTTAATCAGTGTTTTCTGGGGGGGGGGGGGTTAACTTTATTTAGATTAACTAAGAAATGGAAGGTACTGTTTCTTGCTGGTAACACAGCATGAAAATTATAAGTCTGGAGCAGGGGGACTACAGATGATAAAGTAGAGATGTGCAAATTTACTTTATAATAATGAAGAAATAACTGCACTCAGATAATGTAAGCCAGGCCCCCTCAGCTAATCATTGGGCAGGGATTTGTGTAAGTGAGGAGGAAAAAAAACCAAACTACCTGCTATTCATCAGTCACTCTGAATTATCTCTGTGTTGGGATTGGCTGAGACAATTCAATTTCAGTAAAATAATTAAAAGCTGCTTGCCTTAATGGAACATTCAGAAATTTGAAAAGATAGTAAATGTTCATTATCATCCCATGTTAGAGAAATACAATTAATTAATATATTTAAGTGCTGTGTGCACTGCCATGATATATTTTCATCAATTGTCAAGGTGAAATGTTTTTCATTTAATATTTTATTCATATACGGCTGTTTATAAAGAAATGAAAGCTTTGGCAAAGATGATGCAAAATAAAGCATCCATTATATTTTGCAAAGGTAATTTGGTCTCTTTCTCTCTCTCTTTCCAGGCAAGGACACCTGGAACACCCGTCTGTTAATAAATCAAAGTGCTGTTGGACTGAACATTATTTCTAAAGCCTGTAAAACCATATTCAACTTGAATAACCCAGTTCAGTTATCAGATAATAAAGTGGGAATTCAATAAGTACTTCATACTTTATAGAGACTTCTGGCAGTTAGACAGATTCATTTTGCAACAAGGTTTCTTTGGTGCAGGTGTGTGGGTGTTGGTAAATTAGTGAAATCAGTGAAGATTGCTGAAGAAATGAATAAAGTCTTACTGACTGGAGAGACACTGGTGCCAATTAAATGATATTAAGACTTTGGCTATCTCACAAAAGCAAATTTTATTTTATTTTTAATTATTATATAGTTTTTGAAGTTTGAGGAACCCAGTGCAGGCAGCAAATTAAGCATACATGCAGCTTTAAGCATACATGTTATCCTGTGGACTTCAGAAACACTATTCATGTACCTTAATAATTAATTTAACTATCTTTTTAAGTATCTTTCTCAATCAGGGTCCAAATATTTGAAAACTACACATTAAAATAATAACTTCTTGTCTTTGTTTCCACAACACCATGTGTTTGTTTTCATGCACGCAACTCCAGGGGATGCTGAGGGTGCTATAAAACTTAGTAAGAAAATCTAATTCTTTAGTCTCTTGTGTGGTCATTTACATTTTTGCACAGTGTGTTTAAGGTTACACCGAATGCAAATAGTCACCTGCTGAGATGGAAATAACTTCACATAATAAAGGCCCACAGGGAATCTTGCCCACAGTTACCAAATTGGATGGACTATTTGACTGACTTTCTTGATGGAGTGTATATGAAATCTAGTACTTTAAACTAAAGTTGAATTTTCTCCTAGCAACCAACTGTTGCATTACAGCTGTCTGATAGGTTTTATTGTTTTAAAAACTCTGCTGCTCTTTATATAAATCTAGTGCACAAAGCTGTGCTAGTGTACATGCATACAGGTCTCCAATAAAGGGAGGAAAATTTATTTTTAAATTATTCCATTAAATAAATCAATAAGAAACCAAACTATATATTATTAGTATTGTGAGCTTTTGTTACTGCTTCCAGTATCAGGATAATTCAGTATAATTCATTGTTTATGAATCATGCTCATACTCTTTAACTGTAGATGATTTTTGTGTGTTCTGAGAAAGTAGAAAAACCTTTTAGTGTTAGTATCTTATTTAGTGATAAAAAGTAAAGAATCTTTTAGTGTTATTTAGGAAAAGTGACCTAAATTACAACTAGCCATAGCCAGATTTTTGTCTTTCAGTTGCTCATTATTTTTAAAACTATTCATTCTATATGTTCTAGTCTTGTTGAAGTCTTCATCTCATTAGGATCTTGAGTAATATGAAATGCAAAAAGAAATGTTAGCACAATTTCTCCTTTGCATACATGTAACCAAAATTGCTTTTAAATTCTCATTTTTCTTACTGTAGCTGTTATAGGAGAATAATTAACTAACATCAAAGTAAGTAAGATTGTGCAATTTCAAATATTGTGTTAGGACAATAGTAATGGATACATTATAATTCTGCTGAAGTAATATGAGCGCATCTCTAGGTTTCCCTGTGAGTGCAGTGTTCCATGAATATAGATCTGTGCTCAGGAGCAGGGTAGTTGTCCCTGGGATCTGACCTCTATTATGGCTTTGTTTTTGCTTTCCCTGCTTTGTTTTTGCTTCCTGAACAGAGAACAATTAAATCAACCATTTGCAATAATCCTGTTGCAATGAAAACATAATAGAAAAAAATGAAGAAAACAAAATGCATTGATTTAGAAGATAAAGTTTTAAAGAGATATTTTCAGCAGACACTATGGCCCTGATTTTTCTTAAGTGGTGAGTACAGATAGTACAATTATAGGTGCTCATAATCTCTGTTGATGTGAATGTCTTTTATAAATGAGTGATAAACAGAGGGCTGTAGAACTGGGATCTGATGATTTATTGTCTTAAATATAATCTAGAATTGAACTTTTAGCCTTTATGTTCCAAAGTTATGGAACTGGCTTCCTGCTTCTAAGCAGAAACCAAATCTGTTGCTGTTTTAAAATTGAAAATGAAAAGGCATGTGATTGATGTTGCTTTTAATTTTGTAGGAATCATAAATCATCCTGTGACTTTTGGGAAGTGTGCTGCATAGTGATTAATACAGAACATTTAGGTCACAGGGTGGCCTCTGTCTTGGTCTCCTCACTGCCATTTTCTCAGACCAGCCATGATGTAATAAAGTTGGCTTCACAGTGTACATGAGATGAATATAGATACTTTGAGCCTGAATCTGATCCAACTAAAATCAACATAATACTTCTAATATGTATAAGAGATTCATTAAATGGCGCAACCAACATCAGAATCACAGTCTGTGTCTTTTGTGATATTCAGTATTAATATTAATCATTAGAAGCTACAGAAAAGAAATAGATGTGGTAAATGAAATGGAAGGGCATGCTCTTTCCTAATATGACTGTCTTACATTGTTCAGAGTCAAGAATATATAAAAATCCCAATCTGAGAATAGATCTATCAAAAATCCTGACTTTGTTCCATTGCAATTAAGTCAGAAAGAGAAAACAATATAAGGAGACTATATCCCTGCTGTAAAGGCTATTCAATAAAATATATTAGTAATAAAAAATGTTTCTCTCTGTTTTGGCATAAGTTATGCTTTCTTACTTGGCAAAAGGAATATTCATAGCATTACTTAGAACAGGCATGAACTGAACAGATTCTCTTATAACAATTCTACCATGTTATTCCTGCTGTTCAATTACTTTTATCTGCCCATGAGTCAGAACTACTAAGACTGTGCTGTAAGTGTTCATTAGGGACTTCCTTGAATCTATCAAGTTTTTCTTGTTTTCTAACCTCAGATGCAGTTAATTTGGACAGAAGCTCCACAATCAGAAACAAAGAAGTAACTCTTTCAAAGGAGCCAAGTGATCAAGCTGCTGTCCTCTCTCTCTGACAGTGGCCAGGATGAGATGTTACAGAAGAAGGTTTGGGAATCCCCATTCCTAACAAATAACGAGTAACTTATCTATTGGAGATCTTTCTTAACAACATTTAGTTTAGTAGTTTGCCTAGATCTTAAGATGCAAACATGTACAGCCAATCAGGAAAATTCTTATGTAATATAACACAAATGACCATATTATCTATATAAACATTTAATATTGGTAGTTTTGTCTGCCTGGTTGGGCGGGGGGGGAGGAAATTTTTTGTTTGTTGTTGTTTAATCTTATTAAAATCTCCTTAAGACATTGAATTCCACAATACATATGGTTGTGTCAGAAAAAAGAATGATTTTGTGACTCCCTTTCAAGTTCACTGAATGCTCTTTGTTTTTGAATAGCTCAAGAAACTAATGGAGTCCCAATTTAAACTCTGAACAGTAAACTTCAGGCTATAAAATATTTATTATTTAACACACAACTATCATGTCTCCGATCTAGACAGTTCAAATCCTGATTTGATCCATCTATGCAAGAGAGAGTACTGACAAAATACAGCTCATGTGTTCCAGTTATAATTTCATTTCTGAAATTTGGTGGCAATTGGCTGTCAAGATTAAATCCTACTGCTATCATGGGCTCCTTCTGAAACCCATGCACGTCAGTGAAATTATGTTAGATTGAGTGTGAGGAGAACTGGATACAAATTTATTTCCTGTGCAGTAAGAACATGAGTTTAATCCACCATGGATATCCAATGCTTTGAGCTGTCAATTTTACATATTTTTAGTCAATATGCAAGCAGTCTGAGCTTTATATTAAGGTGAAAAGACCAATGAAGGGCCCATATCAGCTTGAAGTAGAAATTGTTGTTATGATTTAGCTTTACTCAGCCTGAGTAGAAGACCAGTTCAAAGGAAATATTGTGTCACTTCTTCCTACTGAATATAATTTTTGTACATTATTGGTTATTATGTTCAGTATTTTCCCTCCAAAGGCCCAAATTATACAGTTATATATGTGAAGTGGCAGACCATGATGACTGCAAGGAGCCATAGCCTGCCATATGTGTGAAGGATTTATTTCCATGCATTTGATTTCAGGATGGAGGCTTTATGTCGGTTACCCAACATTTATCTGTAGGTTCTTCCCATTACATTGTATGTCTCAATAACATTCTTTAGCAAAGTTTCAAATGACATGGAAAGGTGGACTTGAAGACTTTTTTAATGGGAAATTATTCTATGCAGGCAGGACAAACTAAGAATCAACATACATTTGAAGACCTTACCACTAACTATAGAATTGGAAACTGGAGAAATATGTAAGAAACAATACTCCATTTGGAACAATTATGACCAAATAGCCTAAAACTATTTGAGACCTAACAGTTATAGATCACAATAAGCCCTACATCATTAGCAAATCATTTCTTCCAGAGAAGGAACTATGAATATTGGTGCCCAGGGCAGAGATGCCCAGGATCAAGGGAGTTGGGGGGGATGCTGCTTCCCCCATGCTAGCAGTGACTGCTTCTGCTGTGGTACTGGCTTCCTGGAGGCCAACATTATTGGTGCCCTCTCTAAATAAATACTCAAGGCGCATGTCCTGCTTGCTCACTCCTCATGCAGTACTGATTCTTCCCCATGCAGGGTTCTTTGACCCTCCTCCTAGGTATCAGATTAGAGACCAGATCCTGAACTAGACCATGTTTTTTATACTGGATGGTTATCTCATATGTTCCTAAAAGGTTTCTTGAACCTCTAATTTCTAGTATTATGTAATGATTGGCAAGGTCTCATTTATTGATGTGGAAATGGATGAGTTCTGCATGTCTTGAAAGGAAAATAATGCTTATTTAAGAACCAAAGGACAAATTTTAATATCTCTAGGTATCTTTAAAAATATTGGGAAAGATTTTTATTTTTTTATTTTTTATTCCGTTCATATGTATCCCTGATTTAAAAATTAGTGTTTTATTCCCACTACTTGAAGAAACATAATCACCAGCATATATTATCTAATTCCTTCAATCTAAGGGTTTTACATAGATTACTATTCTTTACGGTTATGCTTTTTTAATTTATTTTTTTGTTTGTTTGTTTTTGTCATCAGTATCTATATTTCTGTTTTATTAAGAAATACCAATCTTATAACTTGTAAAATTAACTGTCATTGTGATTGTTCTTTCCCCCATGCTTAACCTGAGAATAACATCTAGACTTCTTCATGTATATCCTTAGTCAACAATGTATATCCTCAATATTGTGTTTAAGCCAAGAATCTTGCTTATTTACCCTTCGCTTCCAGCCTCATTTAGATTTTTCTTTAGGAGCAAAAAAAGAGGGAGTTTTATGTAACTTTTTCAACTTAATCATTTGACATCTCTTGAGAAATTGAATTCTGGTTACAATATTCAGTTGAAGTTCTCACAGGATTCTTTGATTATAAATACATTTTAAAGGTTTCTGTTCAGAAAGTTTCCACACATGTGAGAGAGATTTTACCTGTTGAAAATGGAGCTTTTGATACCTCTCAGGACACTAAAAACTTTGTAAGTGTGTCCATAATACAGTGTTGTAGCACAGATAGTTCTCTGTTTAGAGCTTTCAAATCTGTTCCTATTTCCACTAAATCAAAGGCTTTTTCACACTCCATAAAAGATGTACGTAGAGCAGTCTTCTTCAGAACCTGATTCACTGTTTCTAGATGACACATGACTGATAAATTACTCATGAATCCTGCTTGCTGTCATGACTTATTAATGTCCAGAAGCCCTTTCAGCCCATTCACAAGCATGTTTTTGAAGATCTAATTGTAGGACACTAAAAATAAGCTTATGGAAGTATAGCTCTTAAGTCTTATTGTGTTTCATTCCTTAATTGATACCAAAGCCTTTAAATTGCTGTAACATCCACATACATACACACTGTATATGTTACTCTTTAGATAAATAGCTCCTTAAATAATGGATGTTAGCAAGCAAGATTTCCAGGAAAATCTAGTATGAATCCACATGATCAAGGGAGATTTGAGGTTAGATCCACAAAGGGGTATGACTTCCTTCAGGCATCATTCAATGGGACTAAGGTACTGTCCAATATTTAGGTTCTCAGAACCTTTGCTCAGCTTTTGCTTATACTTAGAGATGCTTAAAATGTATAGGCACCCAAGTTGTTACCAATAAAGTTCCCTTAAAACTTAATGGTTTACTTTTAAGCATGCTCAGAACTGCTTATGTCATGGAAGTACTGCAAAGATCAGTACCTAAACCTCGCTGGGATGCAGAAGTTGGGCTTTCTTACCTGTATGGCCAGTTTCATAGGCACGCTTAGAATACATCTACAAAACTGTCCCCCATAAAAGAGGAAATGCCCTTGTCTTTATCTAATAGCTTAGAGTTAGAGCACTGGCCAAGGATGTGGGAGACCCAGGTTAAATTCCTCTTACCATTTTGGAAATCTAAACTTGTATCTTCCAACCCTCTTCTAACCACCACAGAATATTCTGCCATGAAGTGAAAAAGAACATGGGTGAGCATGATAATTGTTAAGCACTCATCTGAGACTGAAAAGACCGGCATCCCAGTGCATGCTTCAGTGAATATTCAGTAAAAATACTTTGAATATTTGTTAGAGATATAGTAAGGAAGGACTGAGAAAGTCACACGTGAAGTAACCCTATAGCTTACTGGCAGAAAGCAAGGGTACCAGTTTGCCTTGTCTGAGAAAGACACAGACTTCCACCTTAAGCTTAATCGATAAGGCTGTGATACTCATTTGTTCCCACCATTTTCACTTTATGAGAAGCCTTTCCTGAAAATGAAGCAATGCCATGCTTGAGGCAGGGAAAACTTAACATTGGGTTAGTTTAGAAAGTCCATCTTTAACTGGAATGAGAAAGCAGTGCTTTCCAGTTTAACAATTAAAGAATTGCTTTAAGTGGTAGTTCTTTAATAATATTAGGCAGTATAAACATAAAGTGTCAATGCTGCAGAATAATAAAAACAGGGTATTAAGAGGAGATCATAGGATCATAGAAAATAGTTCAGCTCTCCACACAAAGCAGGATCATCCAAGACTAAATCATACTAGCCAAATATCTGTCCAACCTGATCTTGAATATTTCCAGGGACAGAAGGTCCACGATGTCTTCAGGTACCCTGTTCCAATTCTTGACAACCCTCATAGTCATAAAGTTCCTCCTAATCCCCACCCCAGCATAAATTTCCCCTGCTGCAGCTTGAGGCCATTGTCCCCTACAGCCACAGGGAAAAGCCTGTCTCCATCCTCTCTGTAATCAAAACTGCTATCAAATCCCCCCTCATTCTTCTCTTCTCCACACTAAATAACCCTAGTTTTTTTCAGCTTTTCTTCATCAATCTTGCTTCCTAGGCCCCTAATCATTTTGGTGGTCTGTGCTGTACTCTTTCTAAATTGTCCACATTTTTCCTGAAGTGGGTGGTCTAAAACTTGACCCAGTGCTCCAAGTGAAGCCTAATGACTGCTGAATAAAGAAGAATCACTCCCCTTTATTTGCAAGTGACACTCCTGACAATACAACTCAGGAGACTTTCAATCAGCATGCTATTGGCTCACATTCATCTTATGGTCTACTGTAACCTCCAGGTCCTCTGCAGTACTTCAGCCTATCTTGTCTTTCCCCAGTCAGTATTTGTACATGCCATTATTTCACCCCAAAATTACGGCCCATTTCTCCAGGCCATTCTGGATCCTAACCCTAACCTCTCAAGTATCTGCAACTCCACCCAACTTGGTTTCATCCACAAATTTGCTAAGTGTGCTCTTCAATTCTTCATCCCACTGTCCAAATGATTAATGAAGATGTGGAATGATACCAGACTCAGAACAAAACCCTTGAGGAACCCCACTTGATATCTCTTCCCAAGTGGATATTGAGCCATTGATGACTAGTCATTGGACATGATGATCCAACCAGGAATGCATCTATCTTATAGTATTTTCATCTAGTCTATAGTCCTTACCTTGTTAATGAGAATGTCATATTAGACAGAGTTAAAAGCCTTGCTAAAGTCAAATGTTATCACATCCACTGCTCTCTCATTTCCAGAACCTGTCTTCTTATCAAAGGAGAAAATCAGGTTGGCTAGGCATGACTTGCTCCTGGTAAACCTATGCTGTCTGTTTCTGATCACCTTGTTCTTCTCTAGGTGCTTCAAAATAAATTCCTTGAGAGCTGGTTCCATGATCTTTCCAGGTATCAAGATTAAATTGACTGGTCTGTAATTTCTGGGATCCTCCTCCTCCCTTTTCCTAAAGGTGGACACTATTGTTTTTTCCTTTTACAATCATCTGGGACCTCATACAACCTCCGAGAGTTCTCAAAGAGAATAGCCAGTGGCTCCAAAATTACCTCAGCCAATTCCTTCAGCATCCTCATATGCATCCCATCCCATCCTGCTAATTTGAAAGCCTTTAACTTTTCTAAGTAATCCCTAACCTGTTCTGCCATTATCCTAGCATGTTTTTCTTCTTCCTTATCTTTTCTGCCAACTGCACTCATTATCTGGTAGCTTATCCTATTTGTGAAGACTGAAGTAAAAAAGACATTTAATACTTCAAACTTCTCTGTATCATCCATAACTTGATTGCCCGCTGCATTCCCTAAATTGCCTACAGTTTCTTTGGTCTTCCCTTTTTTGAAATACTTGTAGAGTCCCTTTTTATCATATTTTATAGTCCTTGCCAGCTGCATCTCAAATAATTCCTTGGCCTTCTTAATTTTCTCTCTGCACGCCCATGCGATACTCATATACTCATGCCTAATAATATGACCAAGTTTCTACTTTTTTATAGGATTCCATTTTGAGTTTCAGCTCACTGAAGAGATTGCAGTCTAACCAGGCTGGTCTCCTATTGCACGTCCTATTCTTCTGCATGGGGAAAGCTTGCTCCTGTGCCCTTAAAAGGCCCTCCTTAAGGTACAAGCATTCCTAAGGTACACTCTTTCCTCCTTAGACTTGCCTCCCAGGAGATCCTGCCCATCAGTTTTCTGAGTTTGTTATAGTCTGCTTTTTCTAAATCCAGTGCCCTTATTCTGCTGCTCTCCTCCTTTTCTCCCTTTAGGATCTTGAACTCTATTATTTCATGTTCACTGTCACCTTCACATTCTCAATCAATTCCTTCTGTTTGTGTGCAGTGAGTTGAGAGGAGCTTTATCTGCATTTGACCTCTCTACCATCTGTATAAAAAACTTATTCCCAACATGCCCCAAGAATTTGCTGGACTGCTTGTGCACTATGATGTTTCCCTCCCAGGAGATATCCCAATAATAAAAGTCCCCCACGAGAACCCGGTCCTGCTATTTGGAAGCTTCTGTCAAATGTTTGAAGTAGGCCTTTCCGCTTCTTCCTCCTGGTTTGGTCAATGGCAGACACCCACAACCACATCCCTTCTGCTGCTTTCCCCTCTGACCATCCACAACATGGAGGATATCAAAATTCACCATTTAAAATGGAAATTCCAAAACCTGAAGAAAAAAAGAACTAAGACTACACATTTACATCTTGCTAAGTTTGTGCAAGAAACTTAACATCATTCCTAGGGAATTTACCATCTACAGCCCTCTGAATCATACACACAACTCCCTCAACTAAACATTTGGTCTAATAAAGATATCATTCACAAAAACCCTTACTTCTCCTAGAATATTTTAAGTCAGGCTTAGGAGGAAAAAAAAAAAACATAAAAGGAATAGATTTTTGAAGCTGTATCCAGAAGGGTGAAAGTATTATGCAGTAAGAAGAGACTGGTATCACAATGTTTTGTAAAGAAAATATTAAAGAAACATTAAGCTCCTTAAACGTATTGCTAGGAATCATCTGTAATGCACTATTGTCTTCAGTATAAAGCATGTAACAATCAGATTTTTTTCTCGAATACCTGGCATACTCAATTGCCTAAGAAAATACTCCCAGCAGTGAAGCCATATTTATACAGCACCAGTTCCATTGGAGAGGCCATGTCATAAGGATACCTGACATCCAGTTCCCCAAACAGGTCTTATACTTCCAACTCATTAATGGTCACCAATCTAGAGGCAGGTAAAAGAAGAGATTCAAGGATACCAGCAAAGCCAATCTGAAGAAATGTGATATGAACATGAATACCAGAGACACTCAAGCACAGAATCATCCCTAATGGTGCTGGGATGTACGAGGCATTGCCTTTATCAAGCAAACTCACCTCATTTTAGAGTGAGATAGACAAGAAAGACAAAGGGAAAAACCTAGGACCCAACATCACCAGGATTTACTCCTTCCTCCTCAATTTTTTTGTCACATCTGCAGTTAGGGCCAGGGTTTCACTGTAGATCATGATCTACAGTGTTGTAGATCAATTCATGATCTACAACATGTAGATCATGAATTGGCTTCTTCAGTCATCTGTGGTGGATTCACAAGTGAATACCCCATTTACTGGAAAACTGTCATCCCCATATCAAGAGACTGTTGCCAACAACAATTTCTCCACTAAGCACTCAGTTACATTGAGGCAGGTATAAAAAAAAAAAAAAAGAACTTGAAGGGTGCTTGTTTGGTTGGTTTTTCCCACTCTTTTTTCCTCATTTACGGTATTGTAAAATAATTTGACCAAACAAACTATACGCACTCTTTCCTGTAACATGCTATGGAGATTAAAAAGACTCTATATGTTGATGAACATAGCCCTAATTAATTGAAAGAGTGCCGTGCATGGGGTCAGCAACCCACAACGTGCATGCCAGAACGTGGCACTTGAGGCCATTTTCCTTGGCACACCACCTGGCTCTGGGCAGCTTCTGCTTGTCACAGAGTCTAGGCTACTCATGGCAGGTGACAAAAAGGCTAAAACCCTGCTGTAAGCAGCCCAGGCTCTGTGGCAAGCAGCAGCTGCCCAGAGCCTGGGCCAGAAGTGGCAGGTAGCTGGAAAGTTACAACTGGTGCACTGGGGTACAGAGCCCCAGACCAGCTCTGTAGTTGGTGGTGTCTACATGCACGCCTCGGGACACATGGCGGGGAAGGGGCTGGAACAGTGAAACCCTGGCCCTTTTCCCACCATGCTCCCTGAGGTGTGTGTACAGCCACTGCCAGCAATGAGCTGGGCTATGGCTCTGGACCCTGGTGCAGCTGCTTGCAGGCTTGAGGCTTCTGGCTGCAAAGGCTCTGTGGTCAGCATCAGGGACATGCCCAGAGCCCAGGCTGCTTGCAGCCAGCAGCCCCAAGGCTGCAAGCAGCTGCACCAGGGTCCAGAGCCATAGCCTGGCTCTTTTCTGGCAGCAGCTGCATGCACACTTCGGGGAGCATAGTAGGGAAGGGGCTGGGCCTGCGCTGCTACAGTAAGGATTAGGCCCCTCATGGCTCCCCTGCCATGTGCCCCTGGCATGCCAACATCTCTGAAGTCCAGGTTGCAGGGGGGTTTGGCACTCGGCCTAAAAACGTTGCTGACTCTTGGTGTAGTACAACTGAGAACAGGGCTCTGAACAGAACTGATTTAATTTTCCTTCAAATTTGATCTTTGACAACTTTTATGAAAAAACTTTTTGTGTTCTTTAAGCATGTAATAGTTTTAATTAAGATTAGTTAAATTTTGCTTAAAACACAGTTGCAAAAAGAAAAATTGAAATTTAATTTTGAAAATATCAAAATATTCTCATTTTTTCCAAACATTTCCTCCATTTCTTTCAGGCTAACACTGAGTCTGCAGATAGTTGCAGTCACCCTGAAACTACATTTTTCAGTGAATGAATGATTTGCTCAAAACTTGTCACCTAGGTGTATCTATGTCTGCCAGCCAGAGCAAAGGCTTATTACAAAGCTTATTGAAATCAATTAATAAACTCAGTGCCTTTGGATTGGAAAACTAAAAATGGTATTGCCGCAGCATGATATTGCCGTTTTGCATCTTTTCTCCAGCCTGTAGAGAATTGTAGACCATATTACTTTAAAAGTTAGACCACTAAAAATGTGTATTTATTTTTCAAAACTATGACAAATTAAGAGGACAAATGTAGACATCTCTGTTAGTAACACTGCTACACTGATAAATAAATAGAGGTAAATGCACTACACATTGATCATAAATGTATGTAAAATATGTCTATGTTAATTGTGTCTTCCTTTTTTTTTAAACAAAAGGGGTAAAGGGAAAAACAATATTAGTAAAACTAACCACATTTTATATAAAGGGTACATTTATCATGTTTAACAAACACAAATAAGACTAAAGGATTAGTATGACTAATAAATGTCTTAATAAATGATTAATTGAGTGTTATAGAGTGAAGCAGGTCAATAAGTTCCTTATAACCATAGTTTATTACCATCAAAAGTACTTAAAACCATGAATAACTCAGACTGCTCACAACTGTACTGTGTTTATAACAGCTATTAATCATCTATTCTTCTTAAATGGATTATAGATTTAACTTTTAATAAAAAGTGCTCAAGACCAAATTTGCTCTCAAGTTACTAAGAGAAAAGATACATGCTTGTATTTGACATACTTTCTCAAATGTATGCTTTCTTATGGTTGCCAAAATGCAGGATAAAGTCAATAAATGTGTTTGCTATACATCATCTTAATTTTCATTACTTCATGAATTTAACATACATTGTAAACAAACAAACAAGTACTGTAAACAGACACAGCCTATATTTTTGTTCCTTCTGTTTACATTTTTAAACCAGACACATAATGTGCAGTAAATTCTATTCATCAGCTAATTTGAAATAGATGATCCTTCTGAGAACTGGCAATAAGCTGTGTAACATTAAAATCTTCTTAATAAGAAAATTTAGTTAGAAATGGAGATCAACATAACCTTGCCTTTATTTTCATTAAGAATTTATTCTGAAAAGTTGTTTTTTCATTAAAATGAGGATCCCTAAACTAGGAACTACACATAGAATCTTGATCCCAAAAAGAGCTTTCTATGGCGACCAGCTAATTACTAATTACTGTGGAGCTACACTTTAGCGCAAGGGTCCATGTTTGTCAGTCTGTAGTTTTGTATAAAGATTTCTAGGGGTTGGGGGAGGATCCATTTGCAGATTAGGACTGGAAGTATGTTATTAAAATCACCATATATTTTTGGCTAAAACAAAATGAAGATATTTCAACATTTCTAAATGTTTCTAAAGGTTTTGTTTACAGAAAATTTGAATAAAACTTAAGGAAAAGACAGACTAGATTCACAGATGTGATGGTCATCCCCTCTTCCCCAGTAGATCAATGGAGCATGCCTTATTCACTATGCTATAGGGTATTCCAGGATGAGTTGCTCTCAATGTCTCTTGGTGAAGGTTTTCCATTTTGCATAACTGTTTAAATATTCATTGAGCCAGAGAGAGTGAGGGTGACCCTATAGTCAATGGCTAATGCACTTACCTGGAGGCAGAAGACTTATGTTAAAATCTATCCTCTAATTCAAAGCAGTGATTTGAAACAAGATTGCCCACTACTAAGGAAAGTGCCTTATTGACTAGCTTACACATTCATTTTATTTGCTCCCTTTCTAAGATTAACCTGTTGCTGTATATATTCTAGAATGCAGTCCTTGAAAATTATGATGTGGAGGCAGAGCAAAGACATATTCTTTACCTCACTCTTTTTGGAGTGGTGTCCCAACCAGTGCATAGAAAGCACTCCACCACTTCCTTCTTTGTAAACTAGTCCTTCACTTCCTTGCCTTCTTTTAAAAGTGCCAGAAAAGGTACTATTTTCTTCAGGTCAATATTTTTTTTCCAGTTAATTTTGGAAAAACAAAACAATGCAGTACAATTTCATAGTTTCATAGTTGATAGGATCGGAAGGGACTTAAGCAGATCATCAAGTCCGACCCCCTGCCATGGGCAGAAAAGAATGCTGGGGTCAAACGACCCCGGCAAGGTGATTATCCAGCCTCCTTTTGAAGACCCACTAGGATAGGAGTGAGCACCACTTCCCTTGGAAGTTGGTTCCAGATCCTAGCCAACCTGATTCTGAAGTAGTGCTTCCTGATGTCTAGCCTGAATCTACTCTCAGTCAACTTATGGCTGTTATTTCTTGTTACTCCCGGTATGGCTCGGGGGAACAGGGACTCTCCCATAGCCTGCTGGTCCCACTTGCCCAGTTTGTAGACAGCCACCAGATCCCCCCCCCGCCCTGCCTTCTCTTGTGGAGGCTGAACAGGTTCAAGTCCTGTAGCCTCCGCTCGTAGGCCCTGCCTTGCTGCCCCCTGATCATGCCAGGGACCCTCTCGATGCTGTCCACATCCCTCCCGAAGTGCGGTGCCCAGAACTGGATGCAGTGCTCCAACTGCAGCCTGACCAGTGTCACATAGAGGGGGAGGATCACCTCCTTGGACCTGCTCATGATGCATCGGCGGATGCATGACAAGGTGCGGTTAGCAATTTAATTGTTTTCAGCTCATCTACTGAACTGAAAATCAGTTATCAGTATCACTGGCCCTACAGCAGTCCTTCACCAGGCTTTATTTGAACAGAATAGATTAAAAGAAGCCTCTTGAATCTCTTGAGCATAGCAGCAGGAGTCCCCCTTATTTACCAGTAGCAGATTAGGGTGTTATATCTTGTGATTGTATCAGGGTTGACTGTGTAATTTTACTAATAGTTTAGACAATGGATTTGTATAGGATGGTTTGGATAGGGCTGTTCCTGTCTCAACTGGGATGTTGGATTAGACGACCTCTGGAGGTCCCTTCCAGCCCTACTTTTCTATGATTCGATGTGTGCATCTATATTTTGCCCTACAGGTATAGCGCACGTATAGCGCCTCGCTCTGGCAATGTAGTAGTAAAATTTAACTGCAACACACGCACAGCACAGTAAATGCCTATACTGTACCAGGATTTAGTACTTCCAAAAGGAAGTACTTAAGCATGGTGCCATAGCAATGCCGCTGTACAGTGACATGTAGACACACCCTATGAGTCTAAAAAAAAAGCCTCTGAAGCAGGGGTTGGCAACAGTCTGAATCAAGCCTGTGGAGCCACTGGATCTGGCCTGCGCCATTATGGATGGAAGTGTTTGCAGTAGCAGGAATGGTCAGGGTCTAGTACCAGCCTGTCTGCCTGCCTCTGTCTGGAGGCATTCTGGCCCAGAGCCCAAAAAGGTTGCCAACCCCTTCTCTTAAGTTTTTTGGCTTGGCCTTCACAGCGCATTGAACATAGCTGACTAAGGAGTTTTAAGAAACAAATTGTTCTATCTGTGCAGTAGCTAAGTTGTGGCCCCTGTTATATTATGTGTTACATTAAAGCTGAAACAATAGCAGTTTCCTTCCAAAACTCAGGAGCATGCCAGACTAAACCAAAATATTTCCTTTCATAAAAATATGCTTATGTGTAACAGGGAGAAAGAAAAGCAGCAAAAAGCCAGACACAGATAGGACCAAGAGTGTTGTCCTGCTCTTTGGTTTTGTGAGCTTTGAACTCTGGGTGAAAAACGAAAGGAATTCCTTTCTATTATTTGATTCCTCCTGTGTTCAGGGAAACAAGATTTAGTACATTTTTGGTAAATAAAAAGCCTGCATGGATAAATTGATATCTGACTCCTTTGTTTCCTAACCAAGACAAGACTTTGAATTGTGACTGCATGGGTTAAGAGAGGGTAATACCTATGGGGGCCTGTACACGTGCAGTGAGGCTGCTCCAACATGCTGCAATTACAGCATGTCAGAGCAGATTTGAGTAATCAAGTCTGCCGGAGCACAGTAGTTACTCTGAGCTCTGGCAGACTCCAGCATCGGCAAAGCGTAAGGGGTGCACATGGCTGCACGTTCACCTCCTGAGATTGGCTGTGCACTCCCTGGAAGTGCCAACCATGAAACCACTGGCTCAGCAATTGGCCTCTGGGGGACCCCTCATCCCTGGTTGGCAATTGGCCACAGGGGGATCCCCCCCTCCAGTCGGTGATCGGGCCCCCTCATTGGTGATCTGGTGCCCCCCAGACTTGGGAGGCACCAGTCACATTACAGGTATCAGCTTTCTTGCACTGAAAAATGGTGGCGGGGTGCTTTAAGTAAAAGTTGTCAGAGCCGCTCTAATTAAAGCACCCCACCCCCACTCCCTGAGCGTGTGTATAAAGGCCCTATATTTCCATGAGTTATGTCTTATGTTCTGTGGTATCTAAACCAACATTTAAGTTTACAGAATACCTAGGTTATCAGAATGTATATTTAATTCTTTTTCATTTTTAGTACATTATAATTTTTAATTTGCTTTATCTATTTTGTGTTTTGTTCAAGAAATATTTATGAAATAAGAGGTAAAATATTTCACATTCACTTGCCCTTTTAAATGGCATAGCCTGCACCTTTTCAGTCAAACTGACAATGGAATTTGTTTCTTGGCCTTTATAAAACTGGTCCTGCAAAACCAACATTTTAATAATCTCTACAATTTAGATTTATTGTAAACATTTAGGGCATTGTAAGGTTGGAAGGGGCAATAACTTCTAGAACTCAGTGCAACAACAAATTAAATTTTAGATTTATTTCTCTATTAGGCAAAATACCAGATGACATGGCAAATGATGAGAAGAAAACAAGTAAAAAGAACTCTTTACATATGCTGGTTGCCAAAAAACTGAGTACACTTGCATTTTACAGCAGGACTATCCTTATTGGGAATGGAATAGGAAGCAAAAAGGGTTACAACTTTTCTATAGCCTCAAAGAGCTGCTTGGTATAAATGAATGATATAGGGGAGGTTTTCAAAAGCACAAATGGCAGTCAGGAGCCCAAATCCCACTGGAAGTCAGCAGAAGTCAGTCATCTACCTGGCATACATGCCTTTGAATCTTTTCCATAGTGTTCCATTCTGTGAGGCTCTGACCACCAATCCACAGGAAAGGAGGCTGCTCAGCGTGCTGCAGGATGAAGCTCATATATGGGCTTTATGACTATCAGCTAGCATCAAAAGGAACTCTGTGGTTGGTTTATTCATATTGTTACTGTAAGATACTATTGGAGTTGGGAATATTGTGTGTGTTTTTGTTCTGGTATATGTTACCCAAAGAGTCACTGCTTGTGGTTTTAGTCCTTCAGTCTGCTGTGAGTTTGATATGTCTTAACTTGATCAAAGGATTTTTTTTAATGGCTGTGGTTTCTCTTTCTTTTTAATACATCTACCAAACATGAAAAATTGAAAATAGGATAATTTTATGTGACTCTGACAGTGTCCTATTGAGATACTACATCATCAAGCTAATAATGATGCTAATGTAAAATGTCAAGTGCTGCTACTCTCAAAGATGCAATGAGCCTGATGCAAACAGTGGGGAATAATGACACTTCTTAAAAAACTGACAAAGAAAAAACAAATTCATTATAGATATATAAATATAATTTCTGCTTGGTTTAAGAAGAGGTGACTTTAGAATGTATAACTATCTTAGGGCCTTGTTATATGGTAATTTTGGGTGGCTCCTGGATTTATTAACACCTGTATTGTCTGCACAATCCAATTAGCACCTCCAATTAACATCAAAGTTACACCACTCCAGGGTAGGATTATCTCTGATCCATGTTACCCAGTTCACTTTACACTAAAATGTAGCCACACTAGGCTATGCTTTAGTGTAAACACCCCACCCACCCACCTTCTGCCCAGTGGCCTGAATTGGGCCCACTTCCCCCTGTCTGCCCTACCCAGCACCCAAGATCCCTGTTCACTGTCTCTGCAACCCTTCCCCCACTTACTTGTGGCTACCTGTGCTGTCTGCCCCAGGGAAGCAGGCAGGAAAGGATTAACCTGCCTGCCTGTCTTCTGCTTCACCACTGCTTCTCTCTGGGCTGGGTTCATCTCAGAGAAGACAGTAGCAGCTGGGCAGGCAAGTTAACCCTTCCCTGCTTGCTCCCGTGGGACAGAGCACAGGCAGCCACAAGTAAGTGAGAGGGAGTAGGGGGGAACCCTGAGGAATTGGGGGAAAGCCTGCAATGGGAGGGAGGAGGATTATTACCTTTTAGTCTTCCAGGCCTCTGCTGGCCTGAAGTATGACTGCTTCAAACTTAAGCCACCACTAACACTGATCAACATTTGTGCAGTTCACATTATAAGGTGTACCCCCACCACACACTCCTCTGCCACCATGTGCAACACTAGCACACGCCAACCCCAACTGCTCTGTGGGAGGAAGGGATGGGGGTCAGGCAGGTATGCCCTACACCACCCTGCACCACCCCCTACACCTCATCCTGCACCAACCCCTACACCCACAGTCTCCCCAAAAATATTTCTCCCACCACCTATGCTATTAATCCCTGGTTCAGCAAAGAATTCATCCCCATGTTGAGTTTTAAATGCCTGCTCTAGGGTTACCATATTTCCATGTCCAAAAAAAGAGGACACCTGTCACGGGTGGAGGAGGGGACTGATGGGGGGGGGCAGGGGAAATATGATGGTGGGGGGGGATGACATGCCAGTGCTCTGCCCATTCTGTTGCCCCTCACTGACAAGCCACCCCCCCCCACTCTGTGCTGCTGCCCCTCACTCCTGACATACAGCCCCCTGGCACTGCCACTACCTTGCCAACCTAACCCATAGTCAGCCATCCTGTGCCCCATGCCCCTTGCTCCTGGTCCACCACCCCTGCCTCCCTGCCAGCCCTGCTGGTGCCCCTTGTTCCAGACCCTCATCCCCCTGCTCGTCAGCCCTTCTGTTGCCCCTCATTCCCAACCCACAGCCCTCTGGGCAGGGGGCTGGACCTGATGATCTTACAAGGTCCCTTCCAGCCCTAATGTCTATGAAATCTATGAGTCATAGCGGGCCTGCATTAACTGACCTTGTCACAGGAAAGAGGTGGGTGTGGAAAGTAGCTCAAATGAGGGGTATGGGAACATTTTATTTGCCCTTATTCCTTTGCAAAAACCCATGTTCTCAGTTGATCCCATCAGAGATATATACCCATATCTGAACAGCACTAAGGTACTAGGTTCTAGTTCATATACAGAAATGCATGTTTAAATTACAAAAGTATATATTCAAAAGTGTATATATTACAAAAAATATTTTGTAGTTACAAGTGCATGAAATTGCTCTGATTTGACTATATTGATTTCAATGAGGCTATAAAAGGATAAAAGTCAGAACAGAAAGAGGCCCAAAAGTCCCACGTTTTGTATTTTCATGAAAAATAGCAGGAAATGCATTGGCACCAATAGCTCCAATCACAGCAAATGTTTGATGAGCAACATCTTCTGTGGTTTCCAATATTGAAGAGGCTATTATGTGTATACTATGTACTGCTGGCCAAACGGCCCCAATGGGAACAGATGCTGACCTGGCACTACTTCATTGCCAGAACTTAAAAAGCAGCTCGTAACATAATAGAGGTATAAAATTGTACTAGTACAAATTGAATCGTGTTGTTTAGGATAAGATAAATTCCCTGAGCGCCTATATATAGAGTTAGTTCCTGGTGGGGAAGAGGAGGAGGAAGGGAGAGTTCTTACTAACAAATGTAAATTTAGGTAGTCTTAATTATTTTATGAATTTGTATCAATTGTCAATAATATTTTTTTCAGCAGAGGGTGCAAAAAAGTCAAACTCAGCATTTTTGTTTCATCATTTTCTCTTTTTCAATTAAAAATGACATTTCATTTTGTATCCCTGTATTAAGCTTCTACCCCAAAATCACTAATCCTTAAGTTTGGGTGATGAGTATATTGGTTAATACAAACCCATAAACTATTTGTACTCCCCTGACTATCACCAGGTCAGTGTATATGGAAACTATATTATTTTGTGCAAGATAGTCTGTGATCTGAGTCTGAATTTTGTTTGGAAGGTTCATGCAATATGCTTTTTCTTATCTTTGTTATCACTCCTTTCCTTTCTATCATTTGCATGCAGAAATAAACATGTGTGTTAAGAAATAGACATAAAGAACACAACACAGTTATTCATGAAGACTACAAAAGTTTCATAGGAAAGCAACTCTATTTCCCTCATAACATATCTCATTCATTATATTTGCAATACAAATATATCCATGTCTTTACGTTCCTTTGGCAATTGTTCCAGGATTTGCAAAAGAAATTGTCAATGTTTCATCCATATATCAAGCATATCGCATCTGCCACAAATATGCAATTATGGTTCTTGGGAATTTAACTTTCTATGTCCATTGCTGTTGTTGCCCTGGAGACTATTTCCCACCAACTTCATGAAATATTACAATGCACAAAGAAAAATTATGATAGCAAAAAAGACAATAAGGAGGGGGAAAAATGTGTATATATATGTATATATATATATATATATATAAAGAAAATCACAGCCTTTCAAGTTTCTGTTGTGAGATGGTAAACATCTCCAGGCTTCTGACTTTTTAATAATAGTTTCTGTCTAGTAGACTGATCTAACATTATTTTATATTTTAAATACAAATAATAAGACTTTGAATTTTGTCTGATAGTTACTGACAGTTAGGAATGCCATGGATTTTGTACTAAAAAAAAAATCACAGTATCTAGGTGTGCAGTGATGAACCATGCCCTCCCAGCTCCTTTAAGTATGTTACTTTGGCCCCTGAGGATGGTGAATTGTGACACAAATCATTCGATTAGGAATTTAATTTACTGGCACTGTTTTGATGACTACAGCTTGCTGAAGCCGGCACATGCTCTCATGATCCGACTTCTAATTCTTCATTTTGTTAAAGGTATTGAACTGTAGCCTCCTTTACAAATCTCTGAAAGAGACATCTCCCACATGGCAGAAATATTCACTTGATATTTCCAGTGCAGTAAGAATTTACTCTAAAGATAGAGCTGTGTTACACTGATAGAATGATGCCTCACCCATTTACAAAATGAAGCACTTTACAAAATATGTAGGTCTCTAAGAATGTTAAATCTTTCTAAGCTGAGCCTGATGTGAGAACCTGAAATAGTTTCTATTAAAAAAAATCTCTGATTGCAAACTTATAAAAGGCACATCTACAAATAACTGTAATCTACTGCTTTAATTCCAGACTTAAATCACTGGAGTTTTGTATTCTTCCTATATGTTAAAAAAAAAAGCAAAAAAGTATCAGAAACAAAATGAAAACAAGCTACCAGACCAACACTCATAAAAATGCTTTTACTTAGTATACCAATCATGTAAAATCTTAAGCCTTCTAGTTTTAGAGCCAAAACACTATAAAATAGGTTTAAATTCACCACTCTTTCTAATACTATCCCTATATAATAAGGAGAGTTATCCATTCCTCTGCATATTTTTGGAGTGATACTGATGATTTGTAGTAGAAGAGTTTTCATGTTCACTCATTTTTAAAGCTTTAGTGCACTGACTTATGGAAACCTCCTCGCTATGAAATCATATTATATATTCTGTTCACAGCCAAATACCTTCATTCACTGTGCATGTACATATGCAGAGGCTCAAGGAATATGTCATGATTTGAGTCTTCTTCAATTAAAATATGTCATTAATATATTTCTATGCTTGTTTTAGACAATTTTTGGTGATTCTAGTGCCAGAGGACTCTAAAAAGAGCTGGAATTAAAATATACATTGTAAATTTCAGGTACTTATACATAGAGTCAGTCAAAAAGTTTGGATGGAACAGTTTTCTGCTGGAAAATGTTTCCTTATTGAAATGGAAATATTTTGTGGAAAAGTGCATTAGATGTGCATTTTAGCAAAACAAAAGCCATTTAAAACAAACTGTTCTCTGTCATCCTATTTTGCTAACACTGACATTTTTGTTTTAATTTTATCAGTGTGATCAATTTAATTTTGATTTGTATATTATATCAGTATTTTCAATATTGTTATAATGTCAAACATTATTAAAATACAGTGTTTCAATATTTTACAGTGGAAAGTTTTCAGAATTGTTGTTCCATTACACTTTTAATCTCATTGCGGGGTCAGGGGGCAGAGGGGTGGAAATTTTTTAAGTGTTGGAATTTCCCAACAGAATGGGAATCTTGGCTTTGACCACAAAACCTTCTGCACCCAGCAGTGGCACCCCTAACATGTCACTTATGTCTCCACATATTTCCTTGCAGATTGGAAGCAGTGCAATTATTTGAATGGCGATGATGGAGAGCAAATAACACTGACGGAAGTGATGGTTTGTTGCACTATCAGGCCCCTGAAGTGCTCTACAGCCATGCACTGACAGAAGTACATAGCTGCAGAGTGCTTTAAAAATTCCTGATCACTTAACAATCTGAACCCTCATGTAATGAGGGTTCACCTGAAGGTGTCCAAAGCAAAGTGCCTTCATTAATGTGTGTCAGCACATGCCTGGAAAAGGGCTGGGCATAAGCAGCCCAGACCCACTCCTGGTGTTGTCTTCAGAATGAGCGAGGGATAAGGGAGGGGAGGGAGTTCTGTCTGGGATTTGCCCAGCCTGTACTGGACAGTGTGGGGGAGGAGGAGGAGGCTTGAAGGCCCCCATTGGGTTACTTGTGTAATTACCTGGAGATGAGCTGTGCATGCAAAGTACCTATCACACAATAAAAACTCCAATCAGCTATAAAGTTAGACCTCAAAAATGTGTACTAACTTTGTACAAAGTTTCTATTGAGTTTTAACTTGCATATGTAGCAGGGTCTCTCCTGCTGCTGTGATGCCCAGTGACTGATGGGATTCCCAGCCTCAGAGGTGCACCATGCCCAGTGTAAAACCCCCAAGCCCTAAGGGTCACAACAGCCATGATCCCCAGGGTCCAGGGGTTTCCCACACTCCAGAGCCCTAGGAATCATGGTTGCCACAACCCCGAGTTCTCAGGGGTATATGAAACCCCCAGACGGTGGGGATCATGGGTTTCATGATCCCTAGGGCTCTAGAGTGCAGAAAACCCTGGGGCCAAAGGATCAGGTGATCCTCCAGCCCCAGGAGTTTCCCATACCCACAGGGCAGGAAAAATACTGTGTGGCGATCCTCTGGCACCAGGGGTTTCCCCTCAAACCTGGGGTGTGGAGATTGCCACAGTGGGGATCCTCCAGTCCTGGGGATGTGTGGGCCACCCCTACAGCTGGGAGTTCAGGGCGGGTGTGGAGCTCCCAGCTGTGGGAGTTTGCTTCTTGCTGGTGCAGGGGGAGCCTGAGTTTAGACCCCATCCACCAGCAATAAGGTACAATGGGATCTAATGTGTGATCCCACAATCACGCCTCCTGCCACGCACATGTGGCATGGCAAGAGCCACAAGTGTGTGAATAATACATTATATCCCATCATGCCTTTGCCTGCATGGGTTTAGGGGGGTTAATGGAATGACATCTCATTCCAAGATTCTTCCTTAAAACTCACCTTGCAGTGATGCCTCCCTAATTTAAGCATGGTGCTTATCACACTGGCCAGAACCATTGCTTCATTACCTTATGGTCTTCCCATCTATTTGTCATACCCATGTGTTGTTTCACACCTTAGAATTAAACTAAAAGGTCTTTGGGAAAGAAACCTTTTTTCCCCCCACCTTATCTCTTTTTAGCAAATTATGGCTTTGGGGTTTTTTTTTTATTTAGGACCCCAGGCACTGCTGTAATACAAACAACTAAAATAGTAACAAAAACAAGCAGCAACAAAACAGGAGTATCAAGTTTTCTTTCAAAAGCTTTAGGATCCACCTACCTATAACACAATTGGATAGAATAACAAATATTGAAAAATGTTCAGAAACTCAGATTTGGGCAGTGAGTGAAACAGTCAAGCTTTCTTTAAAAACAAAAAGATTAACCACTGGGGACTGAGGGACTTGGGTCAACATTTGCAAGTCTGGATGCCTACAGTTAAATCCATAAGTTGGCACAAGTGTAATGCAACTAAATATAGATTTAAGACTCCACATTAAAATTTGGCCCCAGGATTGTATCAGAGCCTATAAAGGATTTTATTTATTTGACATGTTCTGATCTGAGTTTGTACTCCAAAAATTAGAAGGAAAAGTAGATGCCACATTAAAATATAACATGAAGTAATAGTGATTATGGGCTGCTACAGTTACAAAATGACCAAAGTGAAATGTAGGCAACTTTTTGGGCATCTTTTGGTTCTCTTCATGCAATGTCTGTGCTTGTAATATTCTTTTTTTAACAAACTATAGGATTTTTATACTCTCCTATTCTGTCACAGCAGAGTAAGAGGTCTATAGCAGGCTGCAAAGTTGCAGAGAGACATATTCTATATTACCTTTTATGTACCCAAATGACAGTTTTTCAGCTATGCACATTCAATTTTTTGGCATTAATGCATAGTTTGTGACTCTGTTGCTTGTGCAATGGACGTTTAAGCAACCACATGGCTACTGAGCATTTTCAGTAGTCTGTGCACCTGAGCCTAAGTCACAGAAAGTGAGGGAGGAAAATAACCCTCCTATGTTTTAGCCCATTAGCTGAATGGTTAGGGACATTTGCCCAGGAAGCAGAAAACCCAAGTTCTTGGCCCCTGCTCACTGAGAAGGGGTTTGAGCCTGAATCTCAAAATTCCTAGCATGGTGCTTTAACAACTAGATCAGAGTTTAAGCAGGTCCCTTTTTCAGCCTACCTTTAGAAGATAGCCCCCTTTGTAGACAAGAGAAGGAGGCATATGGGGCCAGGAGGAGAAGATCAAGCTAGATGACATTCAACTCAGTGAGATGGCTGCTGCTCTGGAAAGGAGGAGACCCTGGTGCCCAGTCTGGATACATGCTTCCAAAAGGGTACAAACATCACCACTGCTTTTTGTACAGTGAACCTTAAATTAAAGATTATGGGGCTCTGTTTCAAAAGACCTGGATTTCCCCTTTCCTGGATGAGTGCTCTAATTACTCCACTATTGGAGCTAACACATAGGAAGGTCTCCCTCCTCCCGGTAGGTGAGTGGTTACATATCAGCAAAAACTATTTAGAGAAGAGTAAGCTGTAAGCTTAAAATACTGGAAATGCAAACCAAGTGAATTTATACAAATCTGGTGATAAATATCTGTCATAGACTGTGCAGAAAGAATTGTGGACACCTGGCTGACATTACACTTAAGACACTAGTTACTAGTTAATAGTGTCTGAAGTAGTAACCCAGCCACAGGTTAATGCAAGAAAATAGGAAATAAGCCCCAAAGTTGTTACACAAAAGATACATAAAACTTTGTGGCTGGGTCGCATCATGCCTGAAATTGAATGTGTGGCCCGAGCAGCTGATCAGTACCTCCAGCCTCACAAGTGCACAGAGCCCTTCAGTGTGCTCCCAGGACTAGGAGTATAAGTCAGTGATCAGTGCTTCTAGCCATGGGAGCACACTGAAGGGCTCCGTGCAGTCTCAAGGCCGGAGATGCTGATCAACTGACTGGTGTTCAAACCTCAGGAGTGTGCCAGAGACAATCAGCTAACTGGCACTCCAAGCTGGGTGCATTGGCCAGTACGAGAGAGAGCAGGATCTTTATGCTGGGCTCCCCCTGCATTGGAAAGAGGAATGCTTGGGTTCTGATCCCTAATCCAATGATTGTGCCTCCTGCCATACATTCTTGGGATCATGAATCAGATCCCATTGTACCATTAAGTGAACACCTGCCAGGGGGCTTGGTTAGCAGGTTCTCAAAGCAAATGTGTTAATATATTGGTCTGAGATACTTTGAAGCTTGACTTTCATTGTTGTTTGCGACATTTTTTTTTTGAGGTACAAATGATTGGCAGCTCACTCAATGCCATTTTAAGGCAAGAATAATGTGTCAAATAGCTAAAAAGTTTCTGCAGCTTTTGGTCAAACAAACTGTTCTATTCTACCATTAAAATGAAAGCTGTCAAGTCCTGAATAGTATTTTGACAACAGTGTTATTTTCCTTCATCTTCTCAGATCATTTTGCTGCCCAGATACATTTTGTTAAGACTTTTTGTGTCTGTTTGTAGAATACATACTGTAATCTACTAAAAATAGTTTCTAACTCAAAATTGCATGTAGAAATATTTTCCATTGGCAAAATAAATCCAGTCAGCTACCTTAACAGCAAAACTGTATTTGACAGAGAATACATTTGCTACATTCAAACATTATTTATTTATTTATTCATTCATTATTTTACAGGGGTAAAAATATTAAGTGAAATTCTACAAAACTAATTAAAACTATAAACTTCTAACCAGGGAGCATATTGACTGCCAAAGGATTTAGCATAAAGGTGTTCCAATATATAGAGATAACTATACAAAAGCAAAACAACACAAAGTCCTTTTTGTATAAATTATATAATAAGCGTCTTGGGTCTGATTGACCAATAGATGCGTTTCTACATGTTGAAAAGAGAAAGCAATCTCTTTTCAATTTTATTGAACTAGAAATTGTCATCCTTCTAGTCAGGTAATATTTACCTTTTTCACAAATTTCTCTCATATTACTGTTTACAACAGTTAACAAGAAAACAAATAAATTAAATCATGAACAGAAAGTGCATGTGAGTGAGTGTTGAGTCACCAAGGGCAAGCATTATTTACTATTTCTTTCCAAGTCATGGTATGACACTATTTAGTTTATTATTTATTATGTGTCAACCCTATTCTGAGTAATACATGAGATACCTTCAAATAGCTGTATGTTTTTTGTCATCACATGGTATTTGTAAGAGTGTTATCAGGGTGGCATCCATCATAGGATCATAGGAGAAAGTAGGGCTGGAGTGAAGTGTGCGGCCCAAATCTGGACACACTACTCCAGGTAAGGGTTCACCAATACTAAAGAAAACAGAAAAATCACTTTCTTCAAAAAATTCTCAAAATCACTGATTAGATTTTGATGATTTTGAGGGTGAAAGCTGGTAGGAAAATAAACTATTCAATGTTTAAAAAGGTTAAAAAAAAACTAACTTTTTCATCCTTTTAACTGAAAATTTTACCAAATTTTACCTGAATTCCAAAATGGTTTTGGTTGTTCCTTGTGCATTTTATCAGAAAGCAGTGAATACATTATAAATATTTGGCCCATAGGCAGATTCTATATCTCAGTTTCAAAGTCTGATCCCAGATATTCAGACTACATATACAGACATAAGCATGCATGTGTGCATACTAAGACTAAATTTCAGCAGCTATCTCATTTTGGAGGCATTTCAGTCCATTTTGGCGCCTGAAACACCGCATCCAAATCAAAACAGAAGGCTCAGAAACAGCTCTGAAGCAAAACAAGGCGTTCGAAATGTTTCAGAAATGTTTTGTAAAATTTTGGAATTTTGGAGCTGGGCTTGCAGGGAAACAGCTGTATGCTGCTCCCCTACCATGTACCTTTTGCTCTGCAGGAAGCATAGATCCATGCCAGGGGTCTTCTCACTGCCACTGCCCACTCCATGCTAGCCCAGTGATGCAGGGCTGCATGGGGCAGGCAGCGGCAGTGAAGAGACCCCAGCATGGATCTCTGTTCCCTGCACAGCCAGGTTGCGTGGCAGGAGCCAGCAGTCTTGCTCGTCATTCTGTGCTGCTTCCCTGCCCTGTGACCCGGTGTGACAGGGATCAGAGATCCACATGGGGGCCTCCTCACCTGCACAGAGGGCAATGGCCCTCCCCTGGACAAGCCACCCATGGCCCCATCCTGCTCCCTGCCTGGGCCCCAGACCCTGGCCCCAATCCCCACCCAGCTGGGTAGGGCTGTGTGAAGCTTCCCTTGCAGCCTGTTCAAAACAGATTCAGAGAAGATTTGGCTGAAATGAAACAGGACAGTGATCCAAAACACTAGATGAATCACTGTCCTCCAAAACGGCCGAATCAGAAACCAAATCAAAACACAGCCATTTTGCACAGCCCTAGTGCATACATATGCACAGACATACACTCACACACACTGAGACTGCCCTTCAATCACTTGCAAAATTGTCATCAAATGCATTTGAAACAGTTACACTTGATGATAGTTTTCAAGTAACGAGATATGAGGCAAAGTGGGAATGCTGTCAGCTATCAATCTGATTTTGATTTCAAAAGTTCTGTCACAAAAGATGGCATTAGAAAAGAAAAATGCATAAGGTTTAAGTATCTTTTATCCTACCTGGTTCCATACTAAGTCTAAAAATGTTGCACTCTGGGCAGAAAAGTCTCTATGAGCTGAAAATAAAACATGCCTTGCATCATCCTCCCACAACTGCAGTATGAAAGGGTGTTGACATAAAATTTAGTCTTTTAAAATCAGCTTGGTTATATGCAAATGAAAACTAATCACAATGTCAGGGTATATCCAGAAGCCTTAACAAAACACCCAAGAGGAAACAAAAATGGAAAACCTTTATGAATCATCTTTCCCTTTCCGCAGCCCGTCTGACTGCTAGATATTGCCCCAGTCCTATAATGTTCTTTACCCCTGTTCCCTTGAACAAATGAATCCACTCATTATCACTTTTCATATGAGATGTTCAGATTAGCATGAGGGACACTCCAAATGTTATAGGAATGAAGGGCTTGAATTTTTGCTGCTTTTGTTGTCAGCATTTTTGTTTTGACAGGCTACAGCTACCCCCTCTACTACCCTGAAACAAAGTTACTAAATCTTAAGCACTATGATCTTTCATTCTTGCTCTGATAGACTGTTTCCATTCTGTTTAACCAGCTAAACTGAAAGCCTTCAGGCCTCTCAGGCATCAGATGCAAAATGTACATGATACACCAGTCATTGTTTGACTAGTAAAAGTACATCAGGTAGACCTTGATTAAGATATTGTTTTTCTGTAGAGTGTGACAAAAGAAAGGTTTCACTCCAGCTACATCACATCATAACATAAATCATGCTTGGATTAATTGCAATTTGAAAGAGAAACCAAATGAGAAGTATTATCCATTTTTCATGAAAGGGTAAGTGGGGAAAGTTGGGGAGGCTGGGGTTTTTTTTGGGGGGGGGTTGTGAAGAATTATTTGAGAAGGGTGTACTCTGAAGGAAAACCATTTATTTTAAAATCTATTAGAGTAAGATATTCTTTAAAAACTGCTTTGGGGAGTGGCACAAAACAATATAATTAATTATCTAGTCAGCCTTAATTTAATGAATGTTAATCAGTTCTTCCTGGGCTGAAGTCTTTTGTCAGAAGGATTACATTTTCTGAGGTTTATATGTGATGCCTCTGTAACCAGGGTGTGTTAGTTAAGAAGCTTATTTCCTGTTTAACTTTATTGCCTGAGAGAGTTCTTACTGACATGCTAAGAGAAGGAAAATGGTAACTAGAAAAAAGAAAGAAAAGGAAAGGGAAGCAAAAAGAGACAGAGACACAAAAGCATAATAAAAAAGCAAGAGGATCTCATGCTCCTGCTAAAGCAGGCAATAGGATGTAAAGGGGAATGAGCAGAGGCATAATTACCTATTTGTGTGCCTTTGGCAGAGATTCTGGAGCGTGGCAGGGAAGAGGATTCTGAGCACGTCTTGACTTCCCCGCAGAGCCTCAAGACCCCAGCTGCTGTCGCTGCAGTACTACTTCTCCAGCAGCCACCATCCACTATTCAGGTGCTTTCTCCAAGGGTTTGTACAAACATTCAAAAGATCCAGTAGAACGCTACCAGTTTTGTTCTCCCGGTAGGAAAACACAGAGCCACAGGCAGGCATTTTTGCACCCTGTACAGGTCATGTGTAGTGTGCCCTTATACACTACTAAGTAGCAATACTTCCATTTGATTTGGCACCCCCTGCACAAGGGCAGCTGGAGTCCATGCACCGCTGGCACTGCTCTTGCTACTGTCCTGCAAAAACCTACCAATGGAGTACTTTAAAATCACTATAGGGCCCAGCTGAGTGCTCTGCAGACAGCACTGAGCCAGTGAGCCCTAGTGCACATATCCTAGCATGCTGTGTAGACTCCCCTATCAGCCTGGAGACAGCCGACAGTAGCCAAAGGCACAGATCAGGACTAACTGGCTGGTCACTCCTTGAGACCACATACTCCTTTCCCCACAACACCCGTTCTTTCCCAGCTCTTAGGCTCTCAGACAGGAGACCTAATTTCAAGCCTATCAGTTTTACCACTAGCAGGCCACAGTGGATACCTACCACCTGATGGACTCAATGCCAGTGCAGGTTGGGAGAATCTGGTCCAGGTCAGGTGCTCATAGGTGGGGTGCTGTTGGGTCAAGGGCTCAAGGAATAGTGCAGGGTCTGGGGTCTGCAGGGTCCTGGTCCATGGTGGGGTCAGTCAGAGGTCTCAGAGAATGGTGAAGACGGGGTCTGCTGGGACTCAGTCTGTCTCAGGGATGAGTTGGGGAATCAGGGAACAGCATGGGGTCTGGGCTTACAGTGAAATCTTTTATGTATTTTCTGTCAAAAGGACGCCAAATTTTAGGTTCAGCTATTGACCATGTTTTCCATGTGGCGCCCATGAATGGCATCTGGTAAACACGTGTGATTTTTGTTCTTTCAAAATTCACGTTAGTATGTATAAACACACATAATAATGTGTATATATAAACATCCATTTCCTAATGAAACTATGACTTCTGGACATGAATAAGTGAAGGTACAAATCTGGTTGCAATTTCAGTAACTGTTTCTGAGAATTTGACCCTTATAACTGAACAGAAGCAGATTGTAAACTGTTTTCTCATTAGAATAGACTACAATTAAATTAGCTTAATACTTCTTTGTTAATTTCAAGTTACAGAGAAGGAAGGGCTAAACATATGTTGGTGCAATATTGCCAATAAATATGTTTCCCAGAGCCATTTTTCTTATATTTGCAGGTGTATTTTAGAAATATGCAAATGAGGAATGGTTTTAGTTTGAAGGAAGTGAGTATAAGACACGTAATGCTACAATTCCTGTATGATTTTCTGTGCAAATTGATTCAACTCAATTGAAGCAAATTGATTTCTTTTGCTTGTATTTTTAGCAAATTAGCTTTGTAGACCCAGACCGTTGCCACTCAGCCCCAGAATTCAACATCCACTGGAAAAAAGTAACTTCTTATTTCCCAGAGGAGATCACCTGCATCCAGAAAAGCTTCAGATTTCTCGGAAAAAAAAATGGCCAGGAGGACAATTAACACAACTCCCTTTTTTCAAAAAGCTGTTCAAGTGCTCATAAACTAATGTTCCATGTTTAGAGGTGGGATGGCACTGCTGGGCACCCAGGGTAGCTGACACACCACCATCACCAGTGTGATTGTGTAGCTGTGGCAGTAGTCTTTCCTCCTCCCCTTCCTCATTGCCCCCTGTCATTATGGCTCTTGGGTACATCTGTATTGCTTCCCTGGTCCTTTTAAGCTCACTGCTGAGAAGCAAACCCACCCATCCTTGGAAATTAGATAGGGAAGCCATCCGGAGGGTCCTCTCAACCACTGCTCTCAAGATCTGTCTCCAGCATATAAATGAGCAGCACCAGAGAGCACCCCCAGAGTAGTTTCCCTGCTTCATTTCTAGGTTCGGTGTGTGCTGAGTAGGACTGAGTAATTGGTGTGTGGTTTTTTGGAGACTCTTTTGGCAGCATCATACAAACATGTCCATTGATGGCATTCATCAGTGAACTGGGTTGTAACATGTTACAAATATAGAAAATATGATACAAGAAAATCATGAAAAACTGTATATGAAAGGCCAAAACAATAGATAAAAATATAACTTTCCTAATTTGCCCTCCTGTAAGAAACTAAATAAAAACAAATTTAAAAACATGAAAGGTAGAAGACTTCTACTGGAGAGAGACTCAAAACATGTTTCTGTATCTTGCCATAGGAAAACAGTAAAATGCCAAAAAGTCCATATGAGAGAGAACTGGCTGGGATTTTTTTTTTTTTTTTTTTTTTTTGCCAGGAGTATCCCATGGAGCTTCTGTGAAGATAAACCAGACACTGTCCATTCCTCTGGGCTGTATGTCTGTGAGAAGACCCTAAGAAACCCTAAGAAAGATATCACAAATTAAACTCACAATTTTGATACATATATAAGTTAAATTCTTCTTTATAATAATTATGCAGTTTTTTTTGTACTATAAATGCCATTTTCTATTAGCACAATATGGGTATGTGGCAACAATTTCAATTTGTAACCAGATGGTATATATTTACCCAATTTTTATCATATTATATAAAGTTAATGCATAGCCTGAATACTTATTTTCCCAGTTATTAATTTCCTGAATAATTTCTCCTACCCTATGCATATGGTTTCATATCCAAAGCTGTGAGTGCCCATTATACTTAATGCAGGCCTAACTGGAAGAGTCCTTCTGGGTTATCAGGTCTAGTCCTCTGCCATCGCAGATGATCACATTCTGTGGAATCCTTTCATAAACTACATCCTAAAATGAAGTAGTTTTACATCCCGCCACATTCACTGAATGGTGGTCCAGAACCTCACTGATCTTATAGATAAAAGATGTTTAGATTTCACCTTACTTTTTTTACTCTTTTGTGTGTCCTTCAACAAATTGCTTCACTTCATCCTGTCTCACTATGCTTGTCTATAAATAGCAGTGGTTCTTACTGTCCTGTACACAGCTTTTGTAAGGTCTATGGATGAAAAGCACTATGTAAGAGAGAAGTTAGCATTGTTGTAACTAATAACATGGAGACCAATCCTTTCCCACCCCTCCTGAATTTCTAAAAGTTCAGATCCAGATTAATGGCTGTGGTGCTTTTTTTCCTCTCTGTCCTCAGTGGGTACATTTCAGTATGACATTCTGACTATTAAGATGTTCCCACAGTAAAGGTGCTATATGCTTTTTTCCCCCTATTATTGGATATACCAATTACAGTGATGCAGAACAGAATAGGCATGAAGCTTCTACTCCCCAACTAACCTTGTCAAGTTTTGAGTTAAACTATGAATGATGTGCAATAAAAACAAATTCCGACATGTGCATAACAACATTCTGTTCAGAGATGTCTGAACTTTCTCAGCATCTGCACTGGGTGTTTTCAAAATAAGTGAATGGATAGAAATGTATTTTAATTAAGCTAACCTTTAAAAAAAAATCCACGAATCTCTACAGGCAAGTGGGAAGTTGCTATGATGGTACCAGATTTATTGTAGAACTATCACACCAAATATAATAATGTATGCTTGTGCTAACTTTGAGGATTGAGAATCACAATACCTTTGCTGTCTGTTTTTTAAGTAATTAGGAATGTATTCATCCAAGAAACCCATCCTGCCTATTCACTGTGAACCCCCACAGATGCTGTGGAAGATTACAGATGTTAGGTCTCACAAGTCCAACATTATCATCTAAAAATTAACTGAGCCATGAGCAAAAGAAATGATTTTATGCATTTTTCAAAGAAGCGGAAAACTTAATGCAGCAATTTGGCCTTCATAATGAGAATCCAGCTTTTGGACTTTCAATCTGACTACCATAGCTGTAATGTAATGATATGCCAGACAGCTCTTGGATTCTATCTAGAAACCCCTTGCTATAATTCTTTTACTAAATTGGGATTGCAGGGTCAAATGTCTCCTGTTTTCAGAAAAAATTACTCTTCCCTTGATGCTGACAAATCTGTCTAATGAATGTGGGTGCAATTTGTCCTGTAAACTTAGTCTAGGCACTACCTCAGTATCACACCAGCTTCAAAGAGTGAGAAATGGGCATTCAGAACAATCTAGCACTTTTGTAGTCCTTTGGTTTCTAAACACATTTATAACTCAGTTTGTTTATGTGTTAAATGTGGATGAAGATTTGTCAGAATGGAATGGATAGACAACAGTGGCTCCACATTTTAGGGAAGCTTGGAAATGTATTGGGATTTTATAGCTTTCTAAAGCATGGGCACAGTCTGCATGGCAGCTGTATTTGCCTGGGATTGTTTAAGAATCATTCCAAGCACTGTTACAAATCCTAGTGTGGATAAGGCATCCGAGATCAATAAGGTCTGTGTTGTGAACAAGGCCAGTGCTGTGAACCCTGGTGTCTTAAGAAACAATGATGCTTCTCAGAGGGTGAAGTGCAGACGACTGGCAAAGCTGAGCTTTGGTAGACAGAGTACTTGTTCAGCTGCTATGCAAGGCTGTTTGTACATGCCATGGGGGTTTACTTTGGTTTAATTCTCCGTAAATTGAAGTGGTGGGTTTTTAAAAACACCACTTCAAATTAGGGAGAATTAAAACCAAGGTAAACCCCCATGGTGTGTACACAAGGGTCGGGCCTGATCCTTACCTGCCACTCTGGCGGTGGGGAGGGGTGGGCAAGCTGTTGGTGGGCTGACCAGTCCCTGAGCTGTGGGGGAGCTGGTGTTTCCCTTTGCGGTGGCAGCAGCACCCCGCAGGTGGCACCCGCCTGCAGCACCTGGCCTGGGTGGTCCCAGGGGGTACTGTAGCCACAGAGGGAAGCACCAGGCCCCTGTGCCACTCAGGCAGGCAGGCTCTGGAGAGAAAAAGAAAAAAAAGATCAGGCTTGCTGCTTTTTTTTTTTCCTTCAGTGGAGCCTGCCTGCATAGGCTGCCTGTACAGCCCCTGCATGGGCCTGGTACTGCCTTCTGTGGCTGTAAGGTAGCAAACTAAAACACTTCAGAGGTATTTTATTTTGCTGCATCCCAAAGTCATTTAACATGAAATACACCTCCGACAGTGTAAACAGCCACCATTAAAGCAGTGCAAAAGGGCATTTAAGCCACTTTTGTGACGTATACAAAGGACCCACCCAATTCATCAGGTATTCAGAAAGCTTAGTTACAGACAAAGTAAAAATAGCAAAACTAAATAAATAAATAGAATTGGAAAAAAGGTATAATCAAAATTAAATGTTTTGAAATTCTCTAAATGCAGTGCTTTGTATGACTTGCACCAAAACAGATTTTATAACAGTGACTTTTCTTTGCAAGCTGAAGCAGGAAAAAAATAGCTGTGTCTCAAAAATAGGACAGGAAAACATTCCCACACAGCTTTAATAAGAGCTATAGTTTTGTGTCTAGAGTTCTACCTCTTGTATCTATGTGCTTACATCAGCTTTCATTTCAAAAGAAGCCTTTAAATACTAAGTCCCTGGCAGATGTTCAATTAAAGATGTTATTGGATCTGGTGCATGATCCTAACAACATATGCCCTTGACTCCAATGTGCCCCCAAGGCTGGGACCCCTGATCAAATGCTGCTTCCAGCCTCAGGGTACATTGGAGCCAAGGGCTGTGGTGCACTTATGAAGTTGGAAGCAGCAGCTGATCGGGGCTTTCAGTGTCAGTGATGCATTGGAGATCTTTGATTGGCAGGATTGTCTTAGGTTTCCCTGTGGTCTGTAGGTTCAAAGACCCACTGTCTTGAGGACCTTAGCCAATGACACCAAGCAGAGGACTCGGGGAAAAATGTAGTCCAGAGCCTATCCACCTATGCCAATACAGTCCTGAGACCTTGCTGTTACATTTGTCTTTCAGGTGAGAAGGAGAAGGGATCCCTGGTACCACTTCAGCTGCTTCTGATGGGAGAAGAGAGCCCTTCAGCTCCTTCAGCTGAGGAAGGACCAGGATCCCTTAAAACAATTTCCCCTTGAAACAATCACCCTGCCACAACTCTATATATAGAGAGGTAAGCCCTTGTTACCAGCCAGGGCCAGAGCTCCACTATACGGTGGAGGGGAAAGATCCTGTTACAGGTTAGGAACATAGAATGGGTGCAAGACAATTAGATGATGCCACGGTGAAGCTCCTGTTATGGGGTGGTATGACCCAATATAAAATGATCACTTCTGAACAAAACAAAATCTGCCTCTAACTTCTGCATCAATGCCCCCTTTACCCATTTTCATAATGGCTGAGATTCCTTTTGCCTCCATGTTTATATTTCCTCCCTTACATGTCCTTCTTTGGGGCAGAAGCTGCAAGTACTGAAATAATGTGAAAATTTGTATTTAGCATTTCCAGTATCAATGGAACAAGAAACATAACTCCCCCCCCCCAAAAAAAAGCCCATCCCATCCTCACGAAAAATGCATTTTGTCATTTTTTTTTACTGCAGTTTGAATATTTAGAGCTAAGGCCCTGGAACTAAGTCCAAGCTGCACCATGGACATTTTAAGAGGTACCCATCACCAAATTCTAAGTGGAGTAGCAGTGAAGAAAGTGTTGTTTTCCACAATGTTTAACTGCTGGGTAGCTGCAGAGATCAATCCACTTGATTGCAGCTTGTACATTCATATCACGGAACCAATTTTACATTGTTAATAAGAGCAGCCTGACATTAGCTCAAAGAGAAAAGCAATCACTTAAGCTCTTCCCATTTGCTTAGTTTTTAAGTGCCAAATGTTACCTCCTGCACTGACATTCACAGGGAGTAAGCCAAAGGGGATGGGAAACTGTGAGTTTCACTTTGCTGACTTCCTTCAGTTTTTCCTCCCTAAGGGCAAGGCTTTGTGGGCCAAAGACCAGATGGGGGCTGCCTCTTTTGATAACTGAAACACTTTTTCATGCTACTCCTCTGGCATCTTTTCCTGTTTCTCTTAGGGTGAAGATACACATAACAAATGAACCATTCCAAAAGTAACTGATTTGGGAACACAGTCCACAAGAGTATCAAGTGTTGTAACTCTGACACCAGAGGGTAGGAGTGAGCACTGATCTCAATATTTCCCACAGTGGTTGTTGTGAACAAGCAGTGCAAAGGAGCTCAATAATAACAAGTTTCAACAGATGGGAGGAAAAAGTGGGCAATAGAGTTATACCTGTGTAGCTGAGCAGCCAATTGCTGCAGTGTGTGTATGGGAGAAGAGGAGAGGAACAATGCAGTGTGGGATGCTGGGAGGACTGACATGTCATAGAACACTTGCTGGGAAGACCCATGTCATAGAACACTTGGTGTCCATGCATAACATGAACGGGTTTACAGTGAACAATTTAAAATAATACTTGATTTTCCAAGTATGGTTGTGAACCATTCCAGGCTGTTTAAAATAAGTTTAACAGATTTGTATGTATGTCTGCATCAGGTTTACACTTCATTTAAACCATTCTAAGTGTTATGTGTGTTTATGTCTTCAGAGGTAGCTGAAGATGATGCTGTTCTAGGCTATAATTCTTTATGTATTGTTCTTCGTAATGTCTGATATCACTCTATAGCTAATGGACTCTTTGACTGGCCAGATCCTTGGCTTTCTGAACCCATTAAAAAGCTTCTAAAGGATTTAAAGAAGATTAGAAAACAAGAATCTTTACTTTTGTCAGTGTAAAGGTTGTATGCTACCCCTTATAGTAGTCAAAGGTATTACAGTACCAAGCACCAGCTTTGTTGTCATAGGATCAGAAGAGCAAAAGCATAAAGTGGAAGGATTGGGAGTCTCACAGGGTACATACAGGTGGTAAGTACCTACATCTCACAGGGTACATCTACACATGTGCTTTCATGTGTAGTAGCCTATTTTACTGGGCTTTAAAGTGTCTCATAAAAAAACTGTGTGATTATGTTATTTGCAGTAAAATAGGCTACTGCGCATTAAGCATCACTTTAAAAGCATTCACAGTAAGGCAGCCTAATGAACATTTATCTAGTACCACACATAGAAGATAATAAATTTAATGTGCATTAGAAAAAGTTCCTTAATGTATGTGTAGACACTCCCACAGGGTATGTATATATGACCAGGGTTAGGTTATTCTAAATGCCCAATTATAGAAGCCTGCAGAGGGCTTAAATCACCCAACAAAATTGATGTGCTTCATCTAAATTAGTTTATCTGAGTAGGTGCAGTATCTTAGATCGATACTGGGTTAATCTGATCTACAGAGGGGTTAACCTGATGTCATGAACACCTGTATTCATTTACAGTACAGCCTCAGATCTGGGAAAGCCCAGCTGCTCACCCCAGCCCTTTGGCTGTACTAATCCTACTTCTCCAACCCAGAATAAGATATTTTTAATTCCTTGACCCCTTCCTCTGATTTAACAATCTTCCTCCCCACCCATGAACCAACCCCCTATTCAGAACTGTCAGCCCTCCCCAATCCCACCAACCGTCACCCCACAGATCTGCCAAACTCCCCTGAAGACCCAATAACCCCCCCAATTCCTATCACACCTCCCCTCCAACTCGAATTATTTATATCAGCCTCCCCATGTAGCCACATGCAGCCTCCTCCTGGGAGGAACAAATAGTTGCTAAATGTACTACTCCTGGGCTAGGTTTAGGAGTCTTAAAGTGCCTATACCCAGACCAGATGTGGCAAATGCTTCTGCAAACCCATAGATACCCCTCATCTATGGAGAACAGCTTTCCTCTTGACTTCCTGGGCAGAGAAGACAAACCTATAACAAACAAAACACATTTTTCTCTTAGAAATGGAGTTTCATTGATAATAACATTTTAACAGGAAGTCATTATCTTTATTTTTCTACTCTTTCTTCTCCCCCCTACCCCCATTCTCTTTTTCAGTAGGAAACTTCATAACAAAACTTTTTAAAAAAATCTATATTTGGCAAAGAATCCAGTATCAGTGTGATGAGAGAGTTAATTTTTGGATGTATCACATGGAAGTCAGTGCTGACTGTAAAACCCACCTAAAAAGTAAGGTAAATTAACCTGCTCTGAAATGCATTCCTCTGTTGCTAAATTACTTCTTGTACTAAAGCTAGTTAATTTGAAGCTAGCTTGTATTTGTCTACACTACACTGCTGCCTGCAGTCTGCACTGGTCACAGACTTTTGAAGGGAAAATATTTGTATCTGCCAAACAGTTATGTCTTTTCAACTAATACAGATGATAAACACTGTATCCTGGAAGTTGGTGTAACTGTAGTAGGAAGCTCTTTTTCTCACATTTGTGCTATATATCAATAATAAATATGTAGTCCTTGCCTAACATTCCATTTAGTGTAACGCATTTCCCTCTGACTCTTACTGTGGGTACAGGTTTTTTTCCCCCCTTCTCTACTTTTCTCCCTCCTTCCCATCTGCAGTGAAACACTCCCCAGCACATTTCAGCCAGGAGGGCTGAAGAGCAGCTGCTGTCTTCACAGTGGGAGCTAGTAGTCTGCCAGCAGGACATGCTTCTGCATGGATTCATTGAGTTTTTTCCTCCTCCCCTTTAGATATTATGTCACCTTTTTGATATGCTGAGCCTTATTCAGAGTGCGACCCATCAGACTATGCCCTCCCGCTGTTCTGTTAAAAAGTGTTTGTCTTCCTATCTCTGCTACTTTTATGAAGGTATTATATGGAAACTCACTTTCAAGCAACTAAACAGATAGCATAAATTCAAAGCAGCAGAGGTGATTTATCATTTTATGATAATGTCAAAATATACAAGTGATATGATTCTAAAGGGCCCAGTGAGAAATCTGTTTTTTTATCATTTATTCATGGAATAATTGATGGACCTATGTTATATGAGAGTACATGTGCTGAGAAAGGAATACAGTAACATTTAATGGGCTGATTTAGTGCTTCCCTTCCTTGTGTTGGCAATGACCTACCTTACATTTTGAAGAAGCTACACACTCTAGAAACATGTGTTTGCATTTTTCATGAAAATTAACCAGAAGAACAAGTAGACCTGCTTGAATCACTACAAAGAATTATATAAGTAAGGTCTAATTATTATTTTATGGATTACTTTATGTAGGGCTAGAAAGGCTTAAAGAACTTCAATAATAGACAAGACCCCTTTTACAAAGTCTTATACTTTAAAAGATTCTTCCAGAACCTAGTCATCAGATTCACCCTTAATCAAATAGTCCCACTGATGCTAAGGGAACTATTTCACTAAGCAAGAGTGACTTAGGAGAGTAAGATTTCAACAAATCACAAACTAAGAAAAGAGATAATTTAATGAGTAATGCAGAGGTTCCCAAACTCTGACAGATTGTGCACCACCAATTTAAAATGATGCAACCTTACGTACCACCAGCAAATTTTTCAGTTCAACCATAAGTATCACCAGCAAATTTTTGTCATATAAAGTAATTATTAGGGCTGTGCAAAGTTTCAGTCACTGATTTGATTCAGAGGAGATTTGGTCCAATTCAGCAGCCAAATCTCCAAATCCAAATCGAATCAGGTGATCCTTTAATCTCTCTGAATTAAAATGGAACCCTCCGAATTGATTCAGAGTAATTCAGACAGATTCGATGATTCAAACATAGACACGGCTTTAAATGTGTTTCTACATACCTCAAGGTACCAGGCTGCTCATGAACACTGAGATAGTAGGGCAGATGGAGCGTCCCACAGGAGGGTAGTGGGGGGCCCCCACGCACTCAGCGGCAGACCCAGAAGTGGACCAGAAGCACTTCTGATCCTCTTCCAGGTCCACTGTGGAGCGTGCAGGGATCCCCTCCCACCAACACAAATTGGTGATGTACACATAACAAAAATGCTAATTTGGGTACAGGTTATTTTGGTTTTTGACTCTCAAATTAACCCATTCTGTCCCTGCTGTTTGTTGTGAAATTCTAATCTGGAAACATTGAACCATACACAGTAATATCTATCTGTTGTTTTTACTGACACATCACCATAAAACTTAAACACCTTTCATCTCTGACAGATTGCTAGTAGTTCAATCCTAGACTTCATTCTTACCATTTGGGGAGGTTGTAGAAATCTCTACTTGAGTTAAGGTCATTTTTAAATATTTAGATATTAAGAGTTGCATTTGTTTGCTTCTACAGGGTGCTATCTTCAATTTCTATAGCATTAGAAACATAACTATTTTATTGGTACATGGTCCAATGCTGAAATGTCATATAGTGCAATGTAGGTAAATGCACAAACAAGTGAGGCTGTATGTATATTTATGCATTTAGCATAAGAATATGACAGTTGCCAAATGGAACTGAATCGGGGAACACCTCCCCACCTCCAGTTGAATAGATAAATCTTTACAAGTAGAATTAATTAGCCGGTCACTGTAGCTTTATAACAGATCGAAATTACATACTCAAACCCATCATGGTTCCAGACTCAGTTGAGTACTAGGGCTGTGCAAAACGGCACTGTTCCGTTCTGACTTGTGTTTCAATGTTTTGACGGAACAGTGTTTCATTATGAATTTTGTTTCGACTCAAAACTGCTGTTCCATTTCATTTAGTTGAAACAGTTTTGCTGTTTCGACGTTTCGCCCATAGGTTATAATAGGGAAGCTTGAAACAGCCTATAACTTTGTCATTTCTGGCCTGATTTGGATGAAACTTCCCAGAATTCTAGCCCCTGTTGAAGGCATGAAGCCTGCTAAGCTTCAAGGAGATAGGTGCGGGGGTTTCAGGGAAACCACACCTCAAGCTGCTGACAAGCAAAACTCATGACATGAGTGACAGTGTGTGTGTGTTAAGCCACAGCAAGGTGAAAACTGTAGGCATACTAGCCCCTGCTGAAGCCACAAAACCAGCCAGCTTTCAAGGAAATAGGTGCAGGGGCTTCTGGGTTCTGGGGCCTTGCACTTCTGGCTGCTGACAGGCAAAACTCGTGACATGGCTGGTTGCAGGACTGTGTCTGTCTTGGGGCACAGTGGGGTGAAAACTGCAGGCCTACTTGGCCCTACTGAGGCCATGAAGCATGCCAGCTGTCAAGGAGATAGGTGCAGGGGGGAGTCTGGGTCCTGGGGCCCTGCACCTCTAGTTGCTGACAGACAAAACTCATGACATGGGTGGGTGACACTGTGTGTGTGTTAAGGTGTGCCCTCACTCAACTGACACCAAGGCAGAAAGCAGGTAGGGTCAAACAATGCTGCCTTTTATGCAGTTTTTCCATCCTCCTCCCAGAGCACTGGGATTGGAAGGGACCTCAGAGAAGGATGACAGTCACTGGCCAGCTACACAGTCAATAATGAAAGCAGCCCTTCCCCCTGCTTCCCCATACCTTTCCTTACTTTAGTTTCTGTTTCCGTGCAGGCAAGCCCATCTTGAGCTTTGAAAATTTCAAAACATTTGGACTTGCCTCATTTCGTTTCAAGGCTGTTTCGAAACTCTCTGTTTCATTTTGATCTTGCTGTTTTGAGCTTGAAATGAGTTGAAACAGCATTGAAACAAAACTACCAGCAAAATTTCACACAGCCCTAATGAGCACTCACTTATACGTCAACTGACATTTAAGTTGATAGACTAAGGATTGACTCCAGAGCTTCCAGACGGATAAGTTCTAATCTTTTCTGTTTGAGCGAAGCTCTGCAGCTGGGCTATAACAGACTGTGCCTTCTATGAATGGGGAAAAATTAATGCATATTAAACTCAGTCTATGGGTTTCAATAGCTAGTAGTAATTTGAAAATGCTAAGTTGCGTTCTCAGCTTATTGTGCATGCCTTTATCCAATTTGATTGTGAAAAGTTTGTGTGCACAAATCAATGCCTTTGCAAACTTGTCAGGTATATCTGAGGAAACAAGCACTACCCTTGACTGTATGAACATTTGGATTGGCTAATGGTGCAAAATGCTGTTACTTCCATTACTTTTAACACAAATTTACTTGGACAGTAGCCATGGTATTTCTGGTTTCCCAGAACATTTCTACAAATGTATTTTCTTTACATATGTGTTCATGAAAAGTAGAATATTTATGTGTCTTTCCCAGTGTCTGGAAAAAGAGTTTATTCTTTTTATGCCCTATAGATGGTCAGAAATGAGTCCCATGGTAAACAACCATAGGGTTCCAAAATTGGAAGGTAGGAGTCAATACACAGAAATTAGAGGAAGCTGGGATTTATTTGCCTTCTTGAAAGGCAGCCTAAGGCATTTATAAAGGCAGAGGCATTTATGAACTGCTATGGAGACTTGAGTGGCTCAGTAGCATAGCTGCCAAAAACCATTACATGTATTTTTGAACAATTTTCTTACGTGTAAATATTTACTGAATTTCCAAGGTCAAGGAGGGACTAAATATTCTTTTTAATTTTCCTTTCAGAGCAGGAAGAGATATAGACATATGGGTGTTATTATTTAATCATCATCATTACTAATATTAGTAATTTATACTACTACTACTAGCATCCATTAGGGGTGGGTGGGAGTAATCTGGGGTCTATGGATTAGAGCCAATAAAAGAGCTAGGCACTGTTGGGACTCGGAGCGGGGGGGCAGCAAAGGCACCAGTCGCAGGGCTCAAGTGCCTATATACTAATGCTAGGAGCATGGGGAACAAGCAGGATGAATTAGCGTTCCTGCTTGCACTAAACACCTATGACTTAGTGGGTCTAACAGAGACCTGGTGGGATTCATCCCATGACTGGGCGGTACATATTGAGGGCTATAGATTGTATAGAAAGGACAGGTCGGGGAAGAAAGAGTGGGGGGGTTGCACTTTATGTCAGTGAGCAATATACATCAACCCTCATCAAGACAGAATCCGAGGTTGAGGAAGTAGAAGGATTGTGGGTTAGGCTACATGGGGGGCAAGGAGAAAGGGATTTGGTGGTAGGGGTCTGCTACAGACCCCCACACCAAGGGGAAGAAATAGATGCGGGGCTCCTGAGGCAATTCTCGGAGACCATAAAAGCTAAAGAGGCGGTAGTCATGGGGGACCTAAACTACCCAGACATCTGCTGGGAGACGCAGACAGCAAGGTCCCATCGCTCACGCAGGTTTCTAAACTGTATACAGGACCTCCACCTGACACAGGAGGTGCATGGTCCCACTAGGGGGAATGCCATACTGGATCTGGTATTGGCAACAGGAGATGACATGATAAGGGACCTCCAGATCGGTAGCCATTTGGGAGACAGTGATCACCTTATAATAGAATTCAACATAAGACGGCGAGTGGGTAAGGTAACTAGTAGGGTGAAAGTGCTAGACTTTAGGAAAGCTGATCTCAATGCACTCAGGCGATTAGTCAAGGACGCACTGCAGAGTAGGAGTTTTGAAGGGATGGGAGCCCAAGAAGCGTGGCTGTGCCTAAAGGAAACGATCCTTCGGGCACAAAGCAAGACGATCCCCAAGCGAGGCAAAAAAGGGAAAGGGGCCAGAAGGCTTCCATGGCTGACCAGAGAAATCCAGGGCAGCCTAAGGGCCAAAAGGGGAGCACATAAAAAGTGGAAACAGGGTGAGATCATTAAAGATGAATATACCTCCTCTGCTCGTGCTTGTAGGGAGGCAGTTAGGCGGGCCAAAGCTACCATGGAGATGAGGATGGCAACCAAGTAAAAGACAACAAGAAATTGTTTTTTAGATATATTGGGAGTAAAAGGAAGGCCCAGGGAGGAATAGGACCACTGCTAAATGGGCAGAAACAATTCGTGACAGATAGGGGGGACAAGGCTGAACTCCTCAACGAGTTCTTTGCCTCAGTGTTCCTAAGTGAGGGGCACGACAAGTCTCTCACTGGGGCTGTAGAGAGGCAGCAGCAAGGCGCCAGACTTCCATACGTAGATCCTGAGGTGGTGCAGAGTCACTTGGAAGAACTGGATGCCTCTAAGTCAGCAGACCTGGATGAGCTCCATCCGAGGGTGCTGAAGGCACTGGCCGACATCATTGCAGAGCCACTGGCGGGAATATTCGAACGCTCGTGGCGCACGGGCCAAGTCCTGGAGGACTGGAAAAGGGCTAACGTGGTCCCCATTTTCAAAAAGGGGAGGAAGGAGGACCTGGGCAACTATAGGCCAGTCAGTTTCACCTCCATCCTTGGTAAAGTCTTTGAAAAAATTATCAAGGCTCACATTTGTGAGAGCCCGGCAGGGCAAATTATGCCGAGGGGAAACCAGCATGGGTTTGTGGCGGGCAGATCGTGCCTGACCAATCTAGTCTCTTTCTATGACCAGGTTACGAAACGCCTGGACACAGGAGGAGGGGTGGATGTCGTATACTTAGACTTCAGGAAGGGCTTCGATCTGGTATCCCACCCCATACTGGTGAACAAGTTAAGAGGCTGTGATGTGGATGACTACACAGTCTGGTGGGTGGTGAATTGGCTAGAGGGTCGCACCCAAAGAGTCGTGGTGGATGGGTCGGCTTCGACCTGGAAGGGTGTGGGCAGTAGGGTCCCGCAGGGCTCGGTCCTTGGACCGATACTCTTTAATGTCTTCATCAGTGACTTGGATGAGGGAGTCAAATGTACTCTGTCCAAGTTTGCAGATGACACAAAGCTATGGGGAGAAGTGGACACGCCGGAGGGCAGGGAACAGCTGCAGGCAGACCTGGATAGGTTGGACAAGTGGGCAGAAAACAACAGGATGCAGTTCAACAAGGAGAAATGCAAAGTGCTGCACCTAGGGAGGAAAAATGTCCAGCACACCTACAGCCTAGGGAATGACCTGCTGGGTGGCAGAGAGGTGGAAAGGGATCTTGGAGTCCTAGTAGACTCCAAGATGAACATGAGTTGGCAGTGTGACGAAGCCATCAGAAAAGCCAATGGCACTTTATCATGCATCAGCAGATGCATGACGAATAGGTCCAGGGAGGTGATACTTCCCCTCTATAGGGCGCTGGTCAGACCGCAGTTGGAGTACTGCGTGCAATTCTGGGCGCCACACTTCAAGAAGGATGCGGATAACCTGGAGAGGGTCCAGAGAAGGGCAACTCGTATGGTCAAGGGCCTGCAGACCAAGCCCTACGAGGAGAGACTAGAGAAACTGGACCTTTTCAGCCTCCGCAAGAGAAGGTTGAGAGGCGACCTTGTGGCTGCCTTTAAGTTCATCACGGGGGCACAGAAGGGAATTGGTGAGTATTTATTCACCAAGGCACCCCCGGGGGTTACAAGAAACAATGGCCACAAGCTAGCAGAGAGCAGATTTAGATTGGACATTAGGAAGAACTTCTTCACAGTTCGAGTGGCCAAGGTCTGGAACGGGCTCCCAAGGGAGGTGGTGCTCTCCCCTACCCTGGGGGTCTTAAAGAGGAGGTTAGATGAGTACCTAGCTGGGGTCATCTAGACCCAGCACTCTTTCCTGCTTATGCAGGGGGTCGGACTCAATGATCTATTGAGGTCCCTTCCGACCCTAACATCTATGAATCTATGAATCTATGTTGGGTCCTGGAGTGGATTGCAGACCTTGTGTTAAGCAGAACCCTATACAATGTATGGGGAGAGTTAAATGTCTCAAAATGGGATCAAAAGGCATAAAATAACCAGTAAGGTCCCTGAACAGGGAGCTACCAAAAACCAACTAATAGGAAAGTCTAAGCACAGGGTTGGGTCTGAAATCGCAACCCTTACTGGCCTTTGTTCATCCAGCATGGTTCGATCCTCTCCTGAAGATAGGCGTTCACAGTCTTTCTGTCAAAGCACTGAGCAGGGTTAGTTCTTTTCTTTAAAACAATAGGCAAATGTGTGGGAGCAGGTGGTGCTCAGCTTCTACATACGAGTAATTGTCTTACCCAATGGGAGGTCAACGTTCAGCTTCCTTTCTAAATGGAGTGAATTTAAACCTGTATCTTCCACGTTGGATAACTGTGCCTTAATCACATGAGTATAGGCTGTTATGGAGAGGAATCCATATCTATTATGCCACTGAGCAGAAAAGTATTCAAGACTTATTGGGTAGGGATAAAAAGAAAGAGGACAAGGAACATGATTTTTATCCTAATGGTGGCCTAGGGTGCTCAAGAACTGGACTCTCAGCCTAGCTCCACTAACTCTGTAATACATTAGAAAATTACTGGATAAAACAACCTAAACTAACCCACATTTCTGTTCTCTCCTGTTTTACCCAGTGATTCTCAAATTCTTTCCTTACTGTGGTATAACTTCAACAGGGCTGGTAGAGAGGACTTTCACTGTATCACCTCTGAATAGTTTACAGCATAATACATATGGCATCTTTTAGGAGGTGGTATATGCGGTTCTGAATCTTATCAGGTTGAGGAGGAATCCAAAATTGGATCTCTGACATTGGATCTCTGACATGATTCTTCTAACCACTAGGGTACTGCAAAAAAAAGGGTAAGAGACGAACTCCATTTTCAGCCACATTTTACAATTAAGCAGTGGTTTCAGCTCCATTTTGTGATGAGTAAGATCCTGCCCATGTGTTCGGAGCTCTGAGAACATATTCCAGAGTGGGGTCATAAGGGGACTTCGCCAGAGGAACACCTTGTTCCTGGATCTCCGCTGAGTTTATGCATGAACTAAGCAGTAAATTGCTCAGCTGTGTCAAGACTAAGCTGTTCTGGGTGTGTGCAGAGGCACAGTTCTAGGTGTTTTAGGGCTGTTAATTCAAAAGGTAAGGTGCATATGGAGTTTACGTGCTTCTAGGGTTACTCAGCAGCTAAACAGGGGTTTTCAGGAGTATGAGTTTTGGAATTAAGTGCCTTAGGTCCCACTTATGATGCTTAAGTATCTCCTTTTTGGGGAAGGGGTAGAAGGGGGGAGGAGGAGGAAGTCTAGCTTAGTCTCAGTTTTCACACTACAAGGGCTTCAATCTCCCTTTTAAAAGAGAATCTTGGGATTGTGTTTGTATTGTATCCTAGGAATAGCAGTGTTGTGGAGAATAGACATTTTCAAGGGCATGTTCCATTATTTTATTCTATATTTTGGAGGTGCCCAACACAATCCATGAGGATTGTACAAAAGTGTCAGCACAGTCTGAGAGATAGTCTCTAATCTTACAACTCTAAAGTGCAGGGTATTTGAGAACTTTCCTCATTCCCTGGCACTAAAGAACTGTTAGGAGGTAGTCCCAAAAATTCAGATGTTCCCCTGGCAACTGACATATAGGCAAGAACTTATTTATGCCCTCTTCCTATTTAAAAGTTGTGGTTATCGAGTTGAGGAATATATAGAAGTTATGACCTGAGTGACCAATCACACAGCCTGAATACAGAAAAAAGCAGTTGGAACAACTAAATCATAAAAAATCCACAGTCTGAATTATGTTTGTAAAGCAACCAGTCCAATAATTTCTGAATAGATGCATAAAACAGTGAAGTCTGCTTACAGATTATTATAAAACTAGATGGGGGAAAGGGATCAATTCACTAAGTTTTCTACTATTTATATTTTATTTGGATCTAATGACCCATATACATGAAGCCTAGTGAGTATCTTGTGTATTAGTATTCAGAATAACTATTATGAAGCATAAATAATATAATATAGTGATGTATCTAAAGTGAAAAATGTCATGAAAAATCTGATCCTATTATACCTAGCATGGATGATCTCTTTGAAAAGTGGGTGTTTTATTATAGAACAGATGGACAAATAAAAAATATCTATTTTATTTGCATCAATCTTTTAATCTATAGTGTAGTCTTTCTTAACTGAAGATTTGGCTTTAATACATTTTGGTAATGGATTCAATGCACAGCAAACATTGTATAAAATAGTTTTAATAAAATAAGACTAAGATATTGTACTGTTAAATGATGGAAATAACAAAACTGTACCTTTAATGTACATTAATGTAAAGTTGCTACAGTAAAGAAAACAGACTCATAGAAAATTATCCTATTGTTCTCACTCCAAATTTGGGTAATTTTACAAGAAAAAAGTTTCATTAGAAGGAATTTATAATAAATTGAAATTAAACAATTTGCTTAATGTGTTCACAATATTTTCAGCAAAAAGGAATTGTCAAGGTACCAAAAACACATTCTGTTCTAGTGGATCTACTAGAGATGCCATAAAGCTCTCACTTGGAAGAATTTAATAATCTCAACAATAGCTGTGCTAGGAAATGGTAATTTGGCTATATCATCAAATTGTAATGTGTTCAGTTAGCAGATGTGTGCAAATAAAGGAACAACCAAATTTAGGTCTTGTGCCAATTGCTCTTTCATTTGTTTCCTTGTTTTTGAGGACTCCCCGTGATTTTTTCTAATTTACTTTGTGATGTTAACATGAGGCATGGTTTTGAACATACCCCTTTTGGCTGCAGCTCTGCAGTTTGCCAACAGATGGCATGATGCATTTTCATCATACCATGGACTTCAAACAAGATAACTCTTTTAGTACTCAATGGATGGCTGGAATAAATCCAACAAAACACCAGCATGAGCCCCAATTTGCAAAGACTTAAGCATGTGCATAAATTTACACATCAGTTTGACTGAATCTCATCTTTCTTAAAGCATAGCAGGCTGAAATCCTCCCTGCTGTAACTCCTAGTACTCCCAGTGTCAGAAGCCATATAATATGAGATCATTTAAGAATGTAATTATGATGAGGGAGTTGTGTTATGATATTACTATGGAGCTGTTCTTTATAGCATTGTCTAGCTGAAAGCATCTGATTTTAAACACAGAGTTTATAGGAATAATATACATGACTAGCAAATGTTGTGACTGTTTAGTACTTCAGTGAAAATGTTCAACCTGTTCTGTTTCAGATACATGTCAACATCCTAGCTTGAATTAGGGTGGTACATTTTTAAAGTACAAAGCTTTAAACATTTACTGGGAAGATGATATTATCTGAATATAATAGAATTAAATATATAGGTAATATTCAATTAGGATCAACATTATCTGCTGGTATGGATGATGCATATAATCTAGGTATGGATGGAATAATCAGGGATTGTGCCAGGATATTCAAGGAATTTACTTTCAATTAAAACTGAATTTGAGTTTGTAGTTGAACTATGGGATCAGGACTGATGCCTCTCTACTTTGAGATGACCAAGTAATTCCACCAAATTATTTTCTCTTGGGCAAGAACTCCACCCCATAGTTGCTAAAGAATTAAAGCAGGAGCACATTAACACCTGACTGTTTCTAGGACCCTATTAATAGGTACCATGTGGGGTACTCAAGGGGCCAATTGCTCCAAATCCTTCACTTGGGTTGGTCTGTCTAATAAAGGATATGCAAGACTTTTGCCTCCAGAATGCCCTGGAGAAAAAAAAGGTCCTTTGAAAGTCTGAAGAATCCTAAAAATCAATAGGACTAAGCCTTATTCTCAGTTTCCAGGGCAACTAGGTAAAAGAATACAGAAGCAAAATGAAATTATGGAAAAAAATGAAGAATTTTCAACTTAAACTTATAAATAAAATGCAAGAGAAGACCATCCTGGTAGTATAACTAAGTGTCAGTACAGTTAACAGTATGAGAGCCCATGTTTAGTAGCTTCTGACAGGAAGGCTGTCAACATTGTATCCCTAACTATCACTGTATTCTATATTAAGAAAAAAATATTGCCATAATGAATGTTGATTCACAAGTAATAATTTTTGTGTAAAAGTCTCTTACATTAAGTACTGGATCTCCAGTCTTCCTTTTTAAAGAAGCTTACATAGAAGATCATATTGAAAGAACCTAGGCAACATCTAGCATGTGCACATTTCACTGACCCTGGTTGATTTGGTGACAAACATGACAAGAGACTTTCATTTGACATGCATTTATGTGATTTTTAAATTCTATGGCTGCATAGTGTTTCCAGCATGTTTTATATTTCTGAGGGGAAAAAAAATGGTTGGGGTTTTGTTTTTTGTTTTTTTTGACACAGCCCTGAGTAAAGTCTAACCACAACAACAGTAGCCTTTGGGAAGCACTGAACTGAGGAAAAACTCTTCTGAGATACAATTGGATGCCTGATCCCTACTATTGCTGCTGGGGGAATAAGTGAATGCAGTCCTAGATTATCTACAATATACTCCTCACTCTTTTTTCATCTAAACCACCTTGGGCATGTCTACACATTCATAAATGCACCATGATTATGACCTATGGGCACTTTTAAAGGTGTTCCTGGGGTGAGGGGTTCTTTAATTAGAGCAGCTCTGACAGTCACTCTAATTAAAGCAGTGCTGTGTCTCCTGTATCAACACTTAAAAATGGTGGTGGGGGTACTTGAACTAAAGCAGGAGGCTGCTGGAACACAGCAGTTGCCACACTCCAGAAGACTCGATTAATCAGGTCTGCTCCAATACGCTAGAATCCCAGAATGTCAGAGCAGCCTTGGTGCTCATGTATAGGCACCCTATGCATTAGCGCAGATTAATGCTTTTTGTGTGATACTTAATGCCCATTGGACTAATCTACTGCACATTAGTGCATTAGGATGATTTTTGCCAGCCACACTAATGCACACTAGAATTAGTTCAGTGAGCATTAAGTGTCTCATGTAGACATGCCTCCTGAGTCATTAAAGCCAGAAGGAGGTAGCCTTTGATCATCTACCTGACTTCCTGAATGCCATAGGACTTCCCTGGATTTATTTTTGTTTGAACAAGAACATATCTTTTAAGGGGAAAAAACATTCAGTATTGATTTAAATATGGTTATTGTTACAGAATTGACCACAGCTTTTGTTAAGATGTTCAAATGGTTTATAACTCTCACTGTTAAAAAAATTATGACTATGTAGGCATGTCTATATGTGCAATTAATGCGCCAGAATTTTCTTTGCAGAAAATTTGGGCTTGTTAAATTGCTCCAGGGCACACATGTAGAGCATATTGCACCTGAGGGAAACAGTGCAGTCCAGAGCTGTTCCTGCCTTTCTCTGCCCCACTGCAGCAGCCAAGGGGAGCCCCAGGCTCCCCCAGGTACCAGCCCCAAGGCTGGCAGGGCAAACAGGGACCATTCCCATTTCCCACATGGCTGGAAGAGCTGTCCTGCTTGACAGGGATGCTGCCTGCCAACCACATAGGAATCAGGAGGTTCCCAATCCCCACATGGCTGGGAGAGCTGTCCCCACTCAGCAGGGACCATCCCCATTGAGCGGAGACATCTCTCCCAGCCATGTGAGGATTGGGTCCTGACCTGACCTCTATGTGGCTGGGATGTAGCTGCTAACGTGCAATCCCCATGTGGCTGGCACAGCTCCCCCCCTGCATCGAGACTTAGCCAGGCAGCAGTGGGCTCCCTGCTGCCTGGGTTGACCAGGAGCAAATTGCTCCCATTCAGCATTGATATGTGCACTAATGCACAGGCTAAAGTGCTGTTAATCTAGTACCTGTATTTCCTGGTACAAGCAAATGGCACATTAGCCTAATTTACTGTGCAGTAAGTCCCACACATGTATAGACAGTGACACTTTACTGCATGTTAGATTAGTCTGATGCACAGTGAAGCATTATGCATAGATGTATCCTATATAGTGGAAATGTGTCTAATTTCAAATTCTAATAATTGACTTTTGTTATGCCTTTGTTCATTATGTGCAATAGTCCTCTTTTGTATTTTTTACCATGGTGTGCTTATTGACTGATCAGACTTACCTCTAACTATGTGTTGTTTTCAAGGATCTCCATGTGTGATATGTTACGTAAATTGACTGTAACACATGTTTTCTAATTCAATATTCTTGTGCTTCTCTTCTGAACTCTATCTACTATTTTTAACATTATCCTTGAAGTCTAGGCACCAAAACTTAGGAGCTAGTATGCTAGTTGCACCACTGTGTACTTAATAGCAATGTCATCTAGGAACTCAAAACCCACCTCCTTGATGATGATTCTTTGATTGTAATCATATCAGTTAGCCAGTTTGTTAGTCAAGTAATTTTGAATTATTCAAGCTTCTTAATCTACTTTAAAATACTCTATAGAAGTTAATCATATTAGCACCATTACCTTCAACAACCAAATTTGTAACCTCATAAAAATATAATATCAGGGGTTTTTTTCCATAAAACTTAATTTATCAGCCATCGTTTTATTACACGACCTTCTTTAATAGTAGGTCTGTTGATATGGCACCAGCATGGCTGATGGGGGACTCAAAGAATTAATTAACTCATCAAGAAAACAAATAGCAAGGGACCAGCTCAAGGCTTGTCTGTTTCCCATATATTGTCTTCCATCAATTGCTTGTACTGGAAAGTACCTGAAGTCAAGAAATATGTCCCAGATTAAGGTCTAAAGTATGGATAGTTTTAATTCAGTGGGAGCAGGTGGGAGGGGGGAAGCCTTACACAGTTGCTCCACCAACAAAGACTCAGTTACAATCTAACCTTATTTCCTCAGTTTCAGTAGCACAACTGATCAAACTGGAGGTTGGGTGTTAGTGTGCTCAGACTCAATCTACAAGCAGTAAACTTGAGCTGATTTCAGTGGAGAGGAAGAAACAACCAGAAGGACTAGTTGCTCTTAATAGGAACAGTTGCTTCTAGGGACTGGTTGGCTCTCTGGATCCTGGAGTGAAACCGGAAAATACTTCTCATCATTTGTATTTGGCTGCAAGGTTGCAGCAGTAGCTGACATAATCTGAAGCACTCCAGTTTGGTCTCCTGCTGAAGGCAGAGAATTCACAGTGAGGGTCCTTAGCCTGTAGAAGTCATTTTCTAATCAGCCTAGCCAGCAGAGACTGAACCTGTTGGCTTCTGGCACAATTTAAAAGGTCCTTTTTCTCTCTCCTGGATATTTTGTAAGATGAGAAATAACAATTGGTGAGATGTGAGAGGCGTGTTATTGTGGACATTCTTGGCTTATAATTGGTGGCAGTTTTTATAACAGGGTAAGAATTAATGCAAAGTACTGCACAGGTGTATTCAAAAGGAAATTAAATTTAATGATGCAGTTAGCCTCTTATTGTTTAAAGCTTCTTCCCTGCTTATTTTTCATATCTCATTCACTTTTATCCCTAATCTGTGGGATACAACAAGTCCAGAAGTAATGTGCACATATATCTTTCCGATCATATGTTCATGGGTCCATACTATGCAAGAGGAGAGCTGCCTTATTTCTCCAACAAAGAGATTCCCATCAGTACAAGTGCATATGCACACTATTAGCCACCATTTCCATTTTAGTTTATTCTCAATATCTCTTTTTTAAAGTAGTGTCTTTTAGAACATAAAAAACATGAACTGCCATTTACTAGGTCAGACCATAGGTCCATTTTATCAGTATCTTGTGTCACACAGTGGCAGAATGTGGATGCTAAAAGGAAAACTTAACAGGATACAAGTAGGGTTTTTTTTCTCTGTTCCTCTCCCCCTGCAGCCTCCAGCATTTACGGTCTAAGAAGTTCTGATTCAGAAGCTGTACTCCTAACTTCCATGTTCAGTAGCTACTGATGCACCTTTCCTTCTTTTCACGCACCAAAGCTTGAAAAATAAGAAGCTGACACATTCACAAATATGCAGAAAGGCAAATTACTTACAGAGAAGCATGCCTCTTTTTTTATCAAGTGTCTTTAGGTGTACAAGCTTAAGGCCAAATTCTAGTTCCATGAGCAGAGTCTTAAGTAAAAGGATTTTGCCCACAGGATCTATGTGAATCTTCTTCCTGGAGCCTGCCAAAATGTTCTGAGGTACCCAGGCTGCAGCTGCTCCCACAATAGTAAGCTCGAGGCAGAGTACTTGACACAGACTGCTGCTACACCTTTGCAAGGATTTTTGAGAAAATAAATTTGTTCTGTGCACAGAGCCACTGGTCACATCTGTTCCAGACCTCTACACTCTCAAAAGCATCAACTACTGCATATGATTGCAGAAGAGCACGATGCAATGACCTTGATCAAGCTGTCCAGAATTGAGCAGCAATCCTGTGTGCTACAGAGCCTAAATACTTATTGGGCACATATACACAGGCACATTTACTGCGCAGTAACCAAAATTACTGCATGGTATAGGCATGCATCTACATGTGCACACCCGTGCTAAGCAATCAATTTGGTGACTTATGCCCACTTGAGAGTAAATCTGATACCTGCATTATGCCCGATACCTACAACTTACACCTGATTAGTTACTGTGAAGTAACACACATATAGATGCCTTTCTATTTTAAGGGGGGGGAAAAAACTGTGCGAGATGTAGGTAGGGGTTATGGAAACAGCAGAGAGTCTTGCCAAAGCAAATTTGCCAGAATGTCACGCCAGCCACTCTAAGCCTATGATCACAGTATTAGCAAAGCTACAAAAATATGGAGTGTACCTGAGTCCTCAGTTCTACTTGGGTTAATTATTAAAAAAAGGTGGAGGGGGCAAGTTTGAGAGAAATTATGCTTCTTCTGATTTCCCAAATAATCAAAGGGGTATTAGTCTCCCACATGGCATTTGAAACAAAATGAAGCAAAACATTCCAAAAGAGATGCCCTGATAAGGAAACTTCCATACCATGGAAACATTTGATCTCATATTTGTCCAGGTTCCAGGACTGAGTGTCTTTGTTTCCTCATCAGTGCCCAAGATAAAGTGACCAGATGTCTCAGTTTGATTGCTTGAGTTCCAATTTTTAATAGATTGGCCCAGTGTTTAGTGGTTTTTATTAGGCTGCAGAAACATGGTATTGTTATTCTGCCACTGATCCTCCCTCATTACAAAAATGAGTGATTCACAGACCCTGCTCCTCCTCCCCTGTATGTTGTGTCTACAGTAGATGATCAAATTCTCATTAACCCAAGGAAAGTGTACAGCCTGGCATCAGCAAAACATTTTCAAATGTGAATGCTTAACGTCTCTTGGCAATGCTGGTATCTAAGAGAAAGCCAAATGTTGGCACAGCCAAGTGTGTATTCCATGAGATCTCTATCCACAGGCAATTTAACTTGGACATGAGTAACTGGCATAGCAATTATCCACTTTGTTCTACTACTTTGTACTGGCTTTCACTTACCACTTTCCAGACATCCCTTTCCCCTTGTTTAGCTCAGTCCCCTCTTCCCTTTGGCCTCTGGTTTTTACCTTATTACAAGATGGAGAGATTGGTCCCTCCATAAAGCTAAACTCAAAGGGAGAATGTTACATGAAAATGGTGACTTTTTTTGGCCAGGTATGTTCAGAAATTGCTTGCTTTCTTTGGCATTTAACTTTGACTTTTGTAATCCTGCTGCTTGGGCCATATCTGGCAGGATGTCACTAACAAGAGGTTTTAATTTTTTACTTTGTTATTAATGTATTTTTGGGTCTTTGGGACTAACCAATGAATGAAGCCAGTAATCAATTTACACCTGGCCTCCCTGCTTTCAAAACTATGCACCCAAATCTTCTGCTGAGCTGAACCAAGACTCAAAGCACAGCATACAGTTGGTGTGGGAGGATGTCAAAGAGCCCTTTCCAGTCCTCCTTCTCATGGTAGATAATTGCTCAGCTTATTTTAGAACACCCTAACTTATACTACATGGCAATGGTACATAATCATCTAGGCTAGGGACAGACATTACACATAAACCTGTTGAAGTGATCAGAAACTGGTTTAAACCTGTAACAGAACAGATGTTCAGTGCACATAAACCAGTTTGAAAATGACTAAAACTGGTTTGAGAGAAATCTGGTTGAATGTAGTATCAGAATCAACTGATTTGGGTCAGACTGGTTTATGCAATGTCTGTCCCAGGTCCCTTCCTGGTTTAAGTTAAATCAGAGTCCCTCAGCATCTCAGAGGCTTTGCTGGGTGTGTCTCTGCTCTGTGCTCCAGCCCAGCAGGTCTGGCTCCTCCCCTTTGCTCTCTGGCTGCAGCTCCAGCAGAGAGGGCAGGCACATCAGGGTCTGCCTGGCTTCCTCCTGCTCCCCCCAACCCCACCACCACCACTCCCTGCTCAAGCAGGGATTCCCCACTCCCCTCTGCCTTACACAGACACCTCTTAGCATTAGCTAGCATACCACATGCTGGCTACGGTCCGTGCTGTGGAACACGGGACAAAGGCAGACAGGACAATGTTAGTTTAAGGCTTTTAGGAGGTAATCAACAGGTAGCTGGCAATGTCCCTCCATTTCTTCCTTGGAAAAGTTGTTTAAGAAGAGCTTGAACTAATGAGAGAGGCTGTTGTTTTCTTAATGGAATGATAAGCACTGAGTTAGGGGTGATAAACACTGCGTTATCCACCCTCTGGTGGGCTGCTCAGGAGGGAAGGGGAGAACCCCTTCCTAACCAAAGCATCTTGGGGGGCCTGGCCATGCCCCCCCACCTCAGCTCAGTACTATGGAAGGGAAGGGGGGCTGCTCTAGTGCTGCCCCAGCTTCTAGCCTGAGCCATTGTGAGCATGTGCCTGCATATCTTCAGTCCAAACGGGATATCTTTAGGGTTACAAACCAGTTTAGCCTAGCCAGATTAGACTAACGTGCAAAGATTAAATTAATTCAGGCTCAGGTTTTTTCAATGTCTGTCCCTAGCCCTAGGAATAGCTAAAGCTTTGCAGGCTCCAGCTATGCATCTTCCCTGGCCTATACTGGGACTAGGTTCTGGGAAGGGGGAAAAGGGGACCTGAGTGCAGAGCCTCAGCTTGCTGCAGGCGGCTCTAGCATGCCCTGGCGGAGGAGGAGATCCATGCCCCCTGGCTATAATGTGAGGGTTTTTTTGTTTTCTTGTTTTTGTTTCTTAGTAGTTTTGGAGGGGGGTTTTGGTTCCTTTTTTGTGGGGGTTTAAAATGTGTTTCACTTTGAAACATTTCGGCTGTTACGTCTGTTCACACCCCTCAGCCATTTAAGAAATGAACCTCTACTGTCTGGAATTTTTCTCATAAATGTTACAGAAATAAAAATATTACAGCAATTACAACAACTGCATAATTATTCCTCAGTTTGTTTTTTTATACTCTATGGTGATCACAGATTGCAATTTTATGCTTCAAACTGGCACTGGGCTGATACAAAGCTGTGTCCTGATAGTGATTGTTTGTCAATGGCAAAGCAGAAAAATTTGGTACCTGTTCTCATAGGAAACATTCCCTTCCCTTCCTAAAAACCATACAAAAGTTGAAAGTTGTACACTTCACAAACTCTGATGATATGTAACATTAACCTTTAGGCAAAAGGTATACTATCTGATGCCTTAAAACTATAAGTGGTATTAAATTTACTGAAGTGAAAGTTAAAAGCTATTTCAGTAACCCTGTCCTAAATGAATGGGTAATCTATCAACACGCACACAAGATACAGCAGGAGAAAGGAAAACTTATCTATTGTAGTCAATGAACAATAAACTTACCCATAGATTTTGATTTAATTCCCGCTGTAGAAATGTAAGGCTAATTCTAACTTTAAAGAAAGTCTCAAAATCGATCTAGGCTTAACCTTGAATTTTCTTGAAACACAATTCAACAGACCATACATTTTTAGATCACATTTGTATCTTTCATTGTATTTCTAGTCACATTAGTTCAATCTAGCATTTTCTCTTTTTAAAAACACAATATTATTTGGACACACTGTCTAACCACTAAATCAGTCTCTCAGTATGTTAAAATGTATAATAAATTCCTCAAAATGCTGCTTGTCTGACATTTCTTTCACAGAAAAAATTCTAATGTGACCAGGAATAAAGCTATTTGATGCAAAGTACTGGTCCTATAGGCAGATTTCCCCCTGGGCAGATGGTTATTTTTAATAGTCTGACCTAATTTCTTAGTAGTGATCCAGAGATAGCATAAAGCCCTATAGAGGAACTGTTCTATCATATAAAAGTAACAGGAGGGAAGACTAAATATTCATAATAGCAGCATTTGTTGGTTTCAGCTTAGCCTAATGCACAGCTGTCCATCTCACAGCACCATCACACACCATTAAGCAAAATTGACAGTCTCTGGTATTAGGAAGAAACCTTTTAAAATTGGATTATCATAAAGAAGGAATTATTCCTGATGTCCAAGAGGAGCTTGTTCTTAAAAGTTGCATTTTCTCAACAGTAATGCAAGAAAACTGTAGCACACAGTAGTTAGTCGTGTTAGTCTGAGATCAGGAAGAAGACAATTTTATGAAGCGATTCCTATCTATTCTGGGGGTAAAGGCATTGTTTTCTGTTGTTGGTCATATTCTCTATATATCCTGCCTTTTGGAGTTGCTTAGATATAAGGATGGTAAAAAATGTCAGTGAAAAACAATAGAGTGTAGGCCTGCTTCTGCTGTCATGGTCAGTAGGATATATTAGCCCAGGAGGAGCATTAATGTGGCTTTACTACAGTGGCTACCCAAACTAGCTGGCTGTGTATCTATCTCTTATGTAAAACTGTTTTGTACCTAGAATATATGCCTTTAATGTCTGGGGTGGCACATGGCAAAGGAGCACTCAATCTGCAGTAAGCATAGTGAGAGTGTAAGGTTGATATCAGTCCTGAGTGGCCTATGCAAATACAAAATAATTAGATTCCACTCCCAAATTGTATTTTAGGAAGTTTATTTCTGCACTTCAACATTCATCAGAGGCCAGAAAAAGTATCCTACTCTTTCAGTAACTTATTGTCATAATATATAATGAAAAAAAACATTTTTCTGACTATTACTGGTTAAGGGCATCACTGCATTAATTATCTCCATGGCACAGTTGAAAGTTTGAGACACCAAGCATAATCAATATAGCAATTAGATTTGAATAATCAGACAGTCTGAACATCACACATACAGCCTATTTAAGCCTGATCCTTCACTGCAGTTGAGCTGCTCTTTAGAATAATTATATAATAAAAAGGCGAATAGAACCTCGATTCCCTATTTTTAAAGCGGAAGTTTTGCATCATTTTCCCCTTTTCTTTCTTACCATTTAAAATCACTTTTCTTTTCACAGGATCCTGGGGTTGGAAGGGATCCCAATGGTCATCTGGTCTAAGCCCCAGCAGGAATTCAGGAATGCTATTCCTAAATTATCCCTGACCCACTTGAAAACTTCCCATGAAGGAGATTCTGCAGCTTCCCTGTGCAGTCTATTCAACTGTCTTACTATGACAGGGTGGAAGAGATCTTATCTAACTACTTTGTTGCAATTTAAAGTAATTGCTTCATATCCTGCTCTCAGCAGCAAGGGGAAATAGTTGTTCTCTGTCTTCTTTATGGCTGTCTTTCAAATTTTAAAAAATTGCTATTATATCCTCCTTAATCTCATTTTTCCATGCTAAACACACCTTGTTCTCTCAATCTTTCCTCATACAGCTTGTCTTTCAAGCTTCTTTGTCACCTGCCTCTGGAACCTCTCCAATTTCTCCACATCTTTCTTAAAATGGAGAGCCCAGAACTGCACACAATATTCCTGGAAGAGACCTAACCAGGGCTGAGTAAAGTGGTACTTTCAACTCCTGTATTTTACACCTAATATTCCCATTGATGCAGCCCAAAGTTACAATTTATTTTGTTTGTGTTTTCAACTGAGTCATGCTGCTGACTCATGTTGAGTCTGTGATCCATCAAAATCTTCAGGTCCTTCTCAGCAATGCTACTGCTTGGCCAATTCTTTCCCATTCTGTATTTGTACATTTGGTTGTTCTTCCCTGGGTGCAGCATTTTACATTTGACTGTATTGCACTTCCTCTGTTACATCTAGCCCAGTTCTACAGCCTATCAAGATCCTTTTGGAATCTATTCCTATCCTCAAGAGTGTTCTCAATCACTTCAGGTTTTTAGAACAATAGAATCATAAAAATGTAGGAGGGAAATAGACCTTCAGAGGTCATCTAGTCCAAATCCCTACTAAATGCAGGATTGTCCCTATCCAAAATACCCTACATAAATCTACTGTCTGATCTATTAGCCAAACAGTGAACCCTGACACAACCACAAGACATAACACCCTAACCTGCCATAGGTAAAGCAGGAGAATAATGGTGTCCAATTTTCTGTTGCTGCAAGGGTTAAAATATACTTGAGAAATCCAAGGAAGAGGCAGATAAACCCTTCCCTCCCTCTCCATCTGTACTGATCTGACCATGGGGTAAAATGCCTTCCTGAACCTAAATAAGGTGATTGGTCTGACCCTAAGTGGAAAGACATCGTCTACCCAGGAACTTCTGTGTCTAAGTTTCATCAGGAATATACACACATCCCAGACAAAATCCTAAACCTCAAAGGATCTTGAATCCAACACCTAATACATCTGAGACAGTTGAAAAAACCAAACCAAACCAATGCTTGTTCAACATCTTCTTGAACACCTCCAACAATGGAGAACCTACACCTTCCCTAAGCAGTCTATTCCATTCTATTTCTTCTAACAGTGAAGAAATTTAGTGTTATCTGCAAACTTAATCAGAAATCTTCTATCCTGGGATCTGAATTAACCTATTAATAAACATGTTAACACAGGATCTAGGATAGAACCCTGTGCAACTCCATATGAAACCTGCCATTCTGAAATTGATCCTTTTGTTTTCATTACTAAAGTCCAAGTATACTATGTCCACTGCATTTCTTTCATCCACTCGGCTAGTTGGTCAAAGATGGAGATCATGTTGATTTAGCATGGTTTGGTCTCAACAAATCCATGCTTGCTTCTAGTGGTCACCCTTTTCTCCTCCAGATTTTTACGAATTAATTTCTTTATAAATTACCCCAATGATTTTACAGGTATTGAAGTCAGGTTGACTGGTCTGACTTGAATTTTAATGCCCGTATTTGTGGCTGTGACAAAAAGGTAGTGTTGATTTGTGCCACTATCTTGCGACAGACATCTATGTGTTTTAAGGCAGGACAGCATGGGCAGCCCACGGTGAGTTCAGAGGCATGATCCTGCGTACCCTGGTAATTCCCCTTCAAGGAAATAGCAGGTACATTCTTTAGTCATGCAGGATTGGGCTCCTGAAGCCTTTGGAGTGCTCGTCCAGGTTTCTCCATTTGTAGAGGCGCACACAGGGAATCTGACTCCAGGCATGCCGTTGAAACCCCAAGGGAATTTATTTGCAGAGGCATGCCCCGAGTGTTGTCCCACAGACCCCCATTGTTCCTGGGAGTGACAGAGGCCTGACCCTGGAGGACAATCACTGTTTCACCAATAAGTGGGACCTTTGTTGGGACATATCCCAGCACAGCTGATCCACTTCATTTGATGATGTCTCTATATAGCCTATTATTCCCTCGGTGGTCCTTTGAAAATCCTCTGTCCAGTCCTGTTTTCTCAGAACTCTTGTGCTCCCTGCACAGAAATCCTTATTGCTTAGACACCCAGCCCTCTAACATTAGCAGTAAACCTTCCCATTTAAGAACTTGTCACTCCAATGTGACTTTTCTAGGAAAAGAAATGCTACAATATCTTCATTTATATTATTGCTAGCCTCACTCATTACAAATCCCATGACAAAAGAAGTTTAACTAATAAGATGTGTGCTCTACTTTATCAGAAATAAACACCATGGGCTCCTATGGACATACAGAGAGCCTGCTCCAATGCACAGGAAACCTAGTATCCCCATGCATCCCATGCTGAAAAAATGGCAGTGGAGTGCTTTGAAGTAAAGCATGTTCGATGAGCTTTAGTTCAAAGTGCTCTGCTGTCATTTTTTCAGCACAAGGACATGTGGGCTTGCTGATACATGTGATATGTGGCCGCTTTTAATTCACTTGGCTCACTAATTAAAACATGTGGTGCTGCATCCCAGAACACATGTAAAAATGCCCCATTTTAAAGAACAAAAGGTACTTATAGAGACTTTAGAACAGATGCTTCATTTTAATACAGGTATCTTATAAAACTTAATAATAACTAAAGCTAAACCATGATGGGAGATATTTTAAGAAGACCTACAACTAAAGTACTAAAGTATCCAAACAGAACAAATATGAAAAATAGGAACAAAGGGTTCTGAAAAGTCAGAAAGATCTGAGTAGTCAGAGAAAAAGAAGTCTGTATTCAAAATAATAGAGGATAAATATTATTGGCTGCCAGTGTTTTGTATTAAAAAGGAAAAAAAAGAGGAAGAAAAAGAATTTGTAATCTAGAAAGTATTTCTATGTTACATTGTTTAAACACACACACACACAAAACATATATATATATGTATATATATAAACACGTATGTGTGTGTGTGTTGAAAATTACTATTTAACTTTTATTGAAGGAGATCAGGATATTTACATTATTTAATATTAATGTTTTGTAAAACTTTTTTTTAAAGTGATGATATTTTCATCATATCAGGTTGCTTCAAACTCCATGGTAGATCTTGTTAATATCTACCCCAAAAGCATTGATCACCCAAAGTGAAATTAGGACTCCTGCCTTCCATCCTTTCTTAATATTCAAATATCTAAGGAAGATCTGAAAACAATTTCTAGATGTACAGTATAAATTTACATGTAACACATTTTTTCTTTTAAAAAAATGACTAATGTATGTTTGCAGTTTATGAGAAGCCCAGTCATGTGTTTCATACTCAGGAGAATCCTGAATATCCATTTGAAGCATCATATACTTAAGTGTTAGGTTTACAGAGACATAGCAAGAATAAACTATGTGAAAATGCAGTTGTTTGGATTCCTTCTGTTTATTGAAAAAACAATTTAAGATGTCTCTGCATGTTCACCCATAAATTACAGCAGCAGAAAAGGCTTAATGTCATCCTGTATGCTAGTTGCATGTAGAGGTTAAAAGTATGTAGTTGATCTCCAAGAAGCAATAAATAGAATAGGCTTGGAAACTAAACTACCCTTATTGTAACATTTTAAAGACCTTGTAAATTTCAGTAACGGTATGTGGCAAGCAAAATTGTTTATATGTATAGAACCACTGCTCAGAAGTGTTCTTATGAGAAGTCAAGGGATTCATTAGTTATTCTAGAAGGTTAATTATTATTTAAATCTAATCTTCAATCTAAGGTTTGTACTGTTGAAAATGGAATGAATAGCCCAGAAGTCATGGCTTGCAAAAGTGACAAGATGGCCAAATAGACATGGTATTGGGCTGGAAGACAAAGTTATAATTTCAGCTGTATCACTTTGCTGCTGGGTGACATTAGGGAAGTGTGAGCATTAAGAGTTGAGAGCAGACAGCATGGCAGCTGGCAGACGCAGGTCTGATGAGGTGGTCAAATGACCACAAGGGGACCCTGGGATTGGAGGAGAGGGCTGGGTGGCCTTCATTTTAGCTCAGACCCTCAGGGCTGAGCCAGCAGTCTGCTGCTGGTAGTCAGAATAAAACCACCCAGATGAGCTGCTGCTCAGAACATCCTCAGAGGTAAGGGCAGGAGCTATGGGGATGGTAGGAGGCTCCTGGTCCTGGATATGACTTGAAACTACACCCTGTTGGGAAGGATGGCCTGGTGGAACTGCCCATGGCAGGGTACTTCTCCCCAAATTCCAGGCCAGTTGCCTCCCCAGTGAAAGGCAGCTAGGGGCACCGTATAAACCCAGCTCCCACTATCCAGTGGGTAATTTTACAGAAAAGACAGGTGGTGGGGCCAGGCACATCTATGGACACCTGAGTCCATAGGGTATAAGACCGTGGAATCCCCAGAAAGTGGGCAGATAAAGCAGCCCCAGTGAGGGGGCAGAAGTATTTGTGTGGAGGCATGGTGGCACTTGAAGGACTGTGCGTGATGGGTGCAGAGTAGGGTTGCAGAAAGCAACCTGAAGGGCTGCACCGGGGGTGTGCTGAGCAGGGTTCCAGGGGAGGCCTGAAGGGCAGCACATGGCCAACCCCCACATGAATGACAACAGGAGCAAGTTACCCGGCAAGGGGCTAGGGCAGAGTTCATCCCAGTGTGAGGCATAAGGCCAGTGCCACATAGAGTAGGGCTGCTTGAGTGACCTGAAAGGCTGCATGTAGACCAGCAGGAGTGAGAGTAGATAAGCCAGATGACCTCAGGGGTCTGCTCATGGAGCAGGGTGGGTTGTGAGTGGCCCAGAGAGGGGCAGTATGCAAGAGACCCTGCAAGAGGAGGCGGAGTGTGCAAGTAGAATGCTAGAGGCCCAGCAAGAGGCAGAGTTTAGCCCAGCCTCGGGCCAGAGATGTTATCAATTTGCAATGCCATTTGCAAGGCATGGGTCATGGTATAGGGTAGGACGGAGCCACATATAACTCACCAGGAATTGGGGCATTAAAATAGCAGCCTGCTTCATATTTACATCCAGTTTATTATATCAAGTGATGCCAGGTGAGATAGGGCATACTGCCCTAGACAGGTGGGCAGGCCAATGCTCAGACCTGGCCCTGAGATGGCCCCTGTCACAGGAAGCCATTCCACATTTCTGTGCCTGTTTCTTCTCTCATCTATCTCCCCTGTTTACAGTGTACAAACTTAGAAGCTAGAACTGTCTATCAGTACGTATTTATAAAGTCTCTAGCACAATAAAGATCTGACTTTTTCTGAGGTTGTAGTACAAATAATAACAGAACAATGGAACAGAATTTACAGTGTATTTTCTTACTTTCTTCTTAATGACCTAGGTAAACAATGTAGACTTCTGGTCCCATTCCTTTGCTTGGCTCAAAAGTCTTTGAAACTATCTTGGACTGTCTAGCTAGAGGGGATCCAGATAACACGTCCACAAGTCTGTCACTGTAAAAAATTGAAAAATGACGTCCTGGACTTCCTTTCTGTGTAGCTCTGCATGTAACAGAGCAGCTGTTTATGACAGGCCTTTCAGTGCTCCACCCCTATCCTTTCCCCTATCCTTTGCACTTAAATATATTTCTATTTAAAATAAATGGTTTTTTTTAAGTCCATTTATAGCATCTGAGGAAGTAGGCTGTCTCCTAGAAATGCTTATAGGTCTCTGAACCTATTAGTCTCTGAGGCTAGGTACAGATGTTACACTTATGCATTAAGTATTCAGAAAGAGTTCTACAGTCATAACCAAATAGACTCTCACCACACATAGAGCACTTTAAAATTTGACAATCCTGCTCTAAGTTAACCCTGGATGGAAGTGATATTAAACTAAAGTGCTTTAGTTTAGAGTGTTTTATCAAGCATCTGTACCACATCCCATCACAAGTCAAGGTAGGTTGCATTCTGCTGGCATCACAGGGGCCTCTCACAGGACAGCATGCTAGATTTGGCTAGTGCTGACTGAGCCCAGTCCCACCCCCAGACTGTCATGGAGAGGAGACAGAAAAGGCTCTGTCCCCTCCTTGCGCAGCTAGGGGATGGGGGAATGGATCCCCCCTGCCACACCTCTCACCCTCAGCTTGCTGGCTCAGGTCTTGGGTGAGGTTGGGCTGGGTCCATGCACTAGAGAGACTTTACTTTTTGCTCTGCTGGAAACTGGGGGCAGGGAGGAGAAACAGAGCCCACCTGCTGCACAGGCCTGGCTTTTCCCTCACCTCAGGACTTGAGCCAGCAAGATGGGGGGAGTCTGTGTGGCATAAGGGCACACCCTCCAGCCATTGGCACTGACAGCAACCATCTGGCAGGGAGGCAGGGCTGGGGAGAGAGGCTGCACTGGTCAATCAGGGATGACCAGCTGTTCAGCTGGGCTATGCTAGGCTTTGCATTCTCTGGCAGCATTCTGGGAGGCATGCAGGAGCATTGCCAGCCTGCTGGCCTCAGCCAGTGCAAGCAGGTGTCCACCACCAAACAGTCTGTGAACATCTGTACTGTTCACTCCCAATCTAATGCAGAAAGCTTTGAGTAAAGTTCAGTAGAGTTTACACCTTGAGCTTTTTGAATATCTGTACTTAGCCTGAAGTGCCACCCTGCCATATTTTCTGCCCCATTTAGGGACTACTTCAACCAGTCACATGCTTCTCTGGGGGTACACCTGGAGAAAAGCCCTACTGAGAGTGACAGAAGCATGAGTATTTGAAGTGAACTCCATGAAGTATTTAAACTCAGGGTGAAACTCCAACTGGGAGCTAATTAGGTGCAGTGAGTCTTGTTATGCTCAACACCTCAAAAAAAATTTAGGTTATGCCTGATGTAGTCTCTGAATCACAAGTCAGGATAGGAATTTCAGAAATATTCTGCTTGCTTTCTAGGTTAGTTTTGGAGTTTATAGATTAGATGACCTGTGGACAAATACTCTTGATAAATTTGAATTACTTTGAGTCAATTCCTGAATTCAACTGGAACGTCTAAACCCCTCCCCCCCACCCCCGGTCTCGTATAGCTGAGACTCTTATGAACTATGACTATCTGCTCAAGCCCTCACCCTGTCATATTCACTAGACATTTATCTTCTTTATATTTTCCTTTAAACCAGAAAAAATGCTATTTTATTTTTTAAACATATATTTGTTCTTTAAATGATCTGGAGATTTTTCTTCTCCCCTTCTTGAAAAGCTAAACTAACACTCTTTGATTCAGGAGAGATGTGAGATGAATACTCATAAGCAAACATCACAGTAGCATAACTGAGGGAGAGCAGCAGGGGGAGTAGCCCTGGGCACCACCTTTGGGGGAGGGAGGGTTACAAAAATAACAGTCACTGCAGGTGGTGGCTGGCCACTTCACTGATGCCATGAGCAAATAAGAAGTGCTGCCCCATGTGCCATTGTGCCCTGGGGCATGGAGATAACCTGTTATGACTTTGGACATCTTATAAATAATGTCAGAGGAAAGGTTTAGAAGTTGCATGCGTCTAAATTATCTATAGTATTAGAAATATGAAGATAAAAGACAAAATCCTGGTTTGTGTGAGTTTCTGTTCATTTCCTTCTGTCATTGGCCATTAGGGATCAAGCAGAAGCTGTTCAGTTTAAGTTAATCTGTCGTATAAACAGAAACAAAGAGTTTACTATTTCTTTCAGAGATCATCAACTCTATGGCACACATGAAAATTCATGGTGAGCTCTTTCTGCCAGTTCTGTATTTTTTCCTGCATCATTCATCCCTTCAGCCTTCTGCCACTAAATATATACAATTCAGAATCTGAAACAGACTTTTCATTAGCTATTTGTGAGGTCTCATGGACACCCAAAAATTGTGATGGATGAGATGTGGTAATGGTCTGTCTTGTTTCAAATATGTTGGAGCGGGGGGGGGGAAAAATCAGTGATAATATCAGCTGAAGTCAAAGAGAGCATTGGACTATACAAGGTCATGTCTAAAAAACAGTTAGCTTTTAGAATGGCTTTGAAACTAGTATTTCATAGTTTAACCCCTTTCATAGCTACCATTACCTCATGAGAACCAAAAATCATAGAGGCAGACAGTGACAATTTCTCCAGTAACACAACTCTGGAGATGTAATTCAATCCTCTGTTAATTTTAATTGGGGTTTTCAATGCCACTGCCATCAGTATGTTTATTAAGACTGTTCAAATAATCAAAACTCTTCACCATTCATTGAAGTACTCTGTTTACTTGAATTCTCCCATATAATTCACTAGCGAGAATTTTAATATGTCTTTATCCTGATTCCAATCCTTTAAAAATAGGTTTGTACTTTTCTTAGTTTACTTCTGATTTTAAATGACCTGGGATGAGTTTCAGGGCCTATATTTATGCAGCACAGTGTAAGAGTTACACTAATAAGTGATTTTTCTCATATCCCTTTGGACACATATCAGTGTTATTATAGTGCTGTAGTATAGGACACTGATTTAACAAAACACTTAAGTACCATGTGCTTAACCTTTAAGCATGTAAGTAGTGAAGATTAAGTCAATGGAGGTATTCATTAGGGCTGTGCAAAATTTTGCCGGGTGTTTTGTTTTGAAGCTGTTTCGACTTGTTTCAAGCTTGAAACAGTGAAATCGAAATGAAACAAAAGGCTTCGAAACAGCTTTGAAATGAAACAAAGGCACTCAAAATGTTTCAACAGCAGCAGCAGCCTCCTCTCATCCCTGCAATTGTCATCCAAATCAGGCAAAAGGTGACAAAGTTGTAGGCATTTTCATGTTTCCTCATTATAGCCTATGGGCAAAACGTTGAAACTTGTAGAAACAGCAAAACAGTTTTGACTAAACGAAATGAAACAGTGCTTCAAAATGAAATAAAATGATGAAATGAAACTCTGTCCCTTTGAAACAGCAAAACAGACATCTAAACAAAATTATGTTGTTTCACACAGCCCTAGTATTCATGTTCTTAAAGAAAGTATCCCCTTAAATCCTTTGACAAATTAAGGTCTGTAGCATAATGTAAAGACAGAAGCAAAGCAGAGAAAAGAATGAGAAAGAAAAGTAAACTACTTGTGAATAAATACTCCCAGGCAGACATCCACACATGCAGAGAAGCGGGACCAGATTTGCTACTAATTGCAACAAACTGCGCCTGCTTCCTGAGGCCCTACAATGGGCCCCTGCCACCTGGGGCCCTGCAATGGATTCCCCGCCCATCCAGGGCTCACTGCTAGCTGCCCCACTGGTGGATTGGGGCAGGGGACTGGGACATGTGCCACCCTTGTAGCTCTATCCAAGCCTGACACCTCAATCACCCAATCAGGGCATGGGGCTGGGACTTGCCCCTGGCCAAGACAGTTCCCAGCCCCCATTCTGTAATCATGGGGTGAAGCTGGAGAGCTTGTTCCCTGCTCAGCTCTGTGATCATGGAGCTGGGCAGGGACCAGGTTCCCCAGACCTCGCCAATGAGGAGTTTCAAATATCAGCTCCATAACTGTGGGGCTAGTCCAGGGAGATCCTTATCTCCCAGTTGCAGGACTCAGGCTGGGAGACCCTTTTCTCCCAGCTCCAGCTCCATGGTCATGGAGATCAGGCTGGGACATAAGGATCTCCCAGTGCCAGCCCCGTGGTCATGGAGCTGGCGTAGGAAGATAAGGATCTCCTAGCCCCCACCTCTCTGATTGTGATCTTGGAGCAGGGAACTTGGAGTCCCCTGTTGCCAGGGCAGGGGGACATAGCCCCTACCTGGGCTCCCATGGCAGAGCCTGGCTCAACAGGAGGCAGCTCCTGGGGGCAGGGGGCAATCTCCTGTCACCTGCTGGCCAGCTGATTGGAAGCAGATTTGCTTCCAGTCAGGTGTCTACATGAGTGCTACTACACAATAACTAATCACAAGTAAATTTGCTACTTGCATTTTCAGGTAGCAAATTTACTTGCAATTCGCAACGTTTACTGTGCAGTATATGCATATGTAAATATGCATGCTTTCTGTGCAAAGTGCATAGTAAACTGCACTACTGCACAGTAAAGTATCTCATGTAGATGCACCCTGTGTGTCACATCTCAAGTCATGTCTTATCACAACTCAAATTATTATAATCATGGAATGGGTTCTATAGATACTTGAATTTTTCTTTTATCTTGTCGAGTAAATGTAAGTTGCTTATATGATGCTGCTTCTGTTAATAATGCTACCCATTTATTAACTGTAGGTGGTCTTTCCAATATCTAATTTGTTTTACCAGCTTGAGAGATTTTTTCTTTTTTGTGATTTTTCTTTATACATATTATTATTGTTTGATTTTTATAGCACTATTCATGACTCATGGTGCTTTAACAAAATCAACATAGTCAAACTAAAAGGCAATAAGCTTCAAGCATTTTGAAAGATCTTCAGTGTAGAATTCAGAATGGGAAATGAAAGTTAGCAGGATTCCTTTGGCTGTGAACATAGACCCAAAAATTACTAGTGATTTTATCTGCCAAAGTGGTGAGCATACATAACCCACAAAGGTGAACTGGAGCTGTAGGTGTTCAGCGATTTGTAAATGTACCAGGGTTTTAAATGTAAAAATGGCATCAGCAGAAGGATGAACATCAAAGCATAGCTAGAGTGGAAAGAAAACTACCACATTTGTTTAAATATAAGGCAAGATTTTTCCCTCACAGTCAGCATCAGGGGGAAAGCCCGTTGTCTTATATTCACATATAAGGTGGAGCAGGCAGCTGCTGTGGTACAGAGCAGCCTGAGCAGTGTCTGACAGTAAGGGCAGGCAGGGGAAGAGGCAGGTACTGGGGAGTTGCAGTGGGGAAAGGGCAGACACTGGGGGAATGGTTACAGTAAAGGCAGAGGCTGTGCGGAGTTGGGTTGGGGATGGAGCTGGCAGGGGAACAGGAAGGCTGCAGGGGGATGAAGTGGGCAGGAAAAAAGGCAAGTGGGGCCACCTGATCCCTAACCCAGCCGTTGCTTTCCCTGCTGTAGCAGCAAGAGGGGTGGCATTCAAGACAGCCCTCCAGCACTTAGATTTTATATCTGGAAAATTATAACAAAAGTACACAATTTCCATCTATAGAATCTAATTATCGGGGGGTCATCTATATTCAGGGTCATCTTATATTTGAATAGATATGATATGTAAAAAAATGAATTCCTGAAAATGAAAGGTTCTGAGATCTGAAAAAGTCAATAGTATGTTTTGAACCAAAATCTCACCTACAAGCATTGCTTCTGTAACAACTAGCATTACATTAATATTTTTTTACTTGCTTTATAAATCTAAAAATCAAAGAAAAACATTCATTTTAGCTGTTTTCCTGCAAAATGTTGAGAAAATCCTGGTTTGAGTTGCCTAATGCTTTTACAAATTAACATTTTCATTGTATTTTTAGACAATTTTTAAATTTGTATGCATTTCAGGCAACTTTCAAAATGAAATATTTTGTAAGGAAAAAAAAAAGCAATATATTTCAACTTTCTTTTTTAGCCAAAACAACACACAAAACAACACACGTTCAGAAATAGTTTTGTTGATATTATTTTCAGGAAAAAAAGTATTCATTAAAATGATTTAACTGTTCTCCAGTCAGAACTGCAACCTGAAAGATTTATAAATCTCTGCCAAATGTTTAAGCTAGTGATTTAAACTTGATCAATTTTACCTCTGTTATTCCAGTTCAGAATGAATTACTTGTCACTATGTCTACAAAAGTTGTAAACTAGGTATTAACAGATCATAAAAAATGTATGGATTTGGCGTTGTAGATCTTGGAATCCCCTGGACAGCCCCTTTATCTCAAGGGCAATTTGGATGTCAGGTATCCCTCCTTTGCATGAGTGGAGCATGTGTCTAGAGATCAAAGTTTTGGTTTGGGGAATTACTAAGAGGATGCAGTAAACTATCATGTAGAAGTTTCCTTAGTTTAGGGTCTGCTAATAATTATTGTAGAGCCATAGCAAGGAGGTAAGGTTGCTCAGGGAATAAGATACCAGGAGTGACTAGTGGTTCGGAAGTCAGGTTCTCTTCTCATCTCTAGAAAAGATACTGTGTCATCAAGAAAGTTTGTGTGTGTCTTCTATTCCACATTTGAAAAAATGAGCATACCCCTCCATTGGTTTCGAAAGCATTTAAAAACTTTTACATTAAAACTGCTATAAAACAATATTCCTTTTATATTAGGGATATGTTAATCATTTATCATTTTCTTGTTTAAATAACTGTGTTAGACCTATTTTTACCATGATGTCTATAAATCATGCCATCTGGCATAGTGAGGCTGTTGACCACTTGTGACTACTGAGACTACTGTTATGACTAATTTATGCATACACACCTGTCTCTACTGTGGCCTTGCTTTTCTGCCCTCCAATTCAGTTTATTTACCTGTCATGTTTTATCTAAATCTTAAACTGTAAGCTCTCTGGGGCAGGACAAATTTTATCATTAGCTGTTGGCAGAGTGCTTAGTTTATTGGGATCTGGACCACTGACTGGGGCCTTTGGGCAATACCATGATAGAAATCATTAATTTATAGCCTTGGTAGGGTAGAAAAACTCAGATGTAAACAACTTTATTTAGTGTTTGAGGCTTGTGGAAATTGAAAGCAACGAGGTATTTTTAAATCTGTATTGTTAATTTCATTATCTAATCAGACTAGATACGCAACAGCATTATGGTGTTTTTTTTCCTTTTGAGATGTAGTATTTTAAACTCTATTTTGCTATTGTGGAAAATGAAATTATTACCATAAGAGATGCTTCATTCATAGTGCTTACATCTTCCAAACACTTTTTATAGGGGCAGCTGAATAATGAAGTCCTGACTGTGATAAATGTTTTGTACCAAACAACACAGCAAAACAATACCCCTTCTCACAGAGAAGGATACAAAGACAAATACCAAGTAATGACCATTTGTCTTGCCAGCAGGAAAACACAACATAAAACATACATTTGATATGTAAAACAAGAGCTCTTGAAAATGTCTGCATATGGCCTGAAGCAGTATCTGTTTATTTTATCAAAATGTTTTAAATATACATGCAATATTACATTGCGGTGTTTTCATCCTTTTGGTTCTTGTTTTTATACAAATTTCTTATTTCAGCTAGAGAGGTGATGAATACTTTTTGTTATTAATTACATCTTAAGTAGTAGGAATTGATATATAGGGACCAACCAAATTTGCGATTGCACAATTTTCGCAGCAACAGCAATTGGGGGGGGGGGGGGGGGAGGTTGTTCCACAAAAAATGGTGGGCTCTACAATTTTGTCAGCTTGCTGCTGCTGCAAAAATTACCAGCAAGCAGATAAAAGGGCAGGAAGCCTTGCAGTCTTGGAGCACAGGGTGGGAAGGGAAGGGGGATAGGGAGCAGGGAGGAGGGGGGTGAGGCTGCTTGCAGCAGGAGGTGCAGATGCTTCAGGCAGATGCATCATGGGGCACCATGCCCTGCCCCCCTCCCTTATCCCCTTCCCCCACCCCCCATCCCCGCTCCAAGACTGCAGAGCTTCCTGGTAAGTTTTTTTTTTTCTCTATCAGTTGGCTGGTAAGGTGTTTGGTTTTTTTTCCAGCAACCCTGCCAAAATTATAGAGCTTGCCACTTGGGGATGGCCCTAAACCGTGGCTTAATTAGCCTTATTAAGATCAGGGAAGTCATTAATCCACACTTAATACCATGTGGATTAATAGCTTCCTCCAGTTTAATCAGGGTAATTAAGCCACGGTTTCAGGCTATGTGGTATACTTCTCATAAAATCAGCTGGCTGCCTCCTCGAGTTTGGTAGACTCCTATTGATATACACTGAATATCAGTATTCCAGGACATAGTAGAGCCAACTCTACAGAAATGCAAACTCCCTCCATAGGTACTTTCTTTCTTGATTGACTGAATTTTTAATTTTGCTCTTTTTTCATCTGCTAAGGAGAAAAGGTGGGGAAATTGTTTTAAATAGCCAGTGTGGTTTCAGTTACATTTTAATAAGAGGTATCCTTGCTAGCTGAAAGGAAAAACTCAGGATGAATTACAGAGAAACTGCTTCTTCCAACATTCCATGATTTCACTAAATCATGAAGAAGTTGAAAAAAGTGCCTCCTCTCATCTTGACTGGTCTGGTTCATTTTGTTTTGTGGCTCTATGCTTGAACCATAAAGCAGTTTTAGGAGACTTTAAGAGCAATCTGAACATATTTTAAATGCTTTGCAGATCAGATGCTTGTCTAAATTTGAAAGTAGCTGTAATTTAGATTTAAAAGAACAGCTCTAGGAGGAAACATCTATACAGATAATCAGCAGTGAACCTCTACTGGCACAAATTGAGGACTTTGTTGTACTTGATAGTAACAAATGGCATAGAGCTTTACTACTTTAAAACATTTCTATAGTTCCAGAGGGTGTAGCACACTCCTTGCTTGTGTAACTGGACAATTTTAACAGCCACTGTAATGCAGGAAGATTAAAACCTCTCCTTTGTCCCTTCCCTTTTGGTTGGCATTGTTGCCCCCAGTTGCACCTAATCACTATTAGTAGGGGTCTCCTAGGCCTGTGCAAAGTGGCAAGTATTCGCTTCAGATTCAGATTCAGCCCATTTGGAGGACAGTGATTTGATTCGGAGATTCTAATTACTGACTCGATTCAATTTGGCTGAATCAGAGCCAAAAGATTTGGTGCCACTTTGAAGATTCATCCATAGACAAATCAAGTACCTGAGACACTTGCCTCCAGCTGGCAAGTCTGTTGGGGTTGGGGGAGGGTGGGGGAAAGGGACTGGGGCTGAGGCTGAGGCTGGGACAAGCTGCCCAGCTGGGCTGGTGGGGGTGCATTACTCAGGGAAGGGGCAGGGGGCACGGGATGTGGGCAGCACTGAGAGCAGGGGCTCTGCCCTGCTGCCACTTGCCCAGCCAGGGCAGGGGAGGCGGGATGTGGGCACACTCTCTCTAGATGGAAGGGGGCAAGTGGCAGCAGGGCACAGCCTGCACTCCCAGCACTGCCACACCTGCATCCCACATCCCTCCTTGCTGGCTGGCAAGTGGAGGCAGGGTGAGCTCTCAGTGCTGATGCGAGTGCAGGGCAGGGAAGAGCCCCCGCTCCGAGTGCTGCCATGCCCCCCCCCCCCTCGGCCCACCTCCCTGAATAATGCATCCCCGGCTGGGAAGCTTGTCCCAGCCCCAGCTCCAATCCCTCCCTCCCCCACATCCCTTCCCTCTCCATCCCCCAACCCAAACAGACTTACCACCTGGAGGCAGCTGTGTTAGCTGCCTGTTTAGTCTGTGGCTGAATTGCCAAATCTTTTCTGAATGTTTTTCCAAATCAATTTGGATAGTTCAAATCGATTTGGAGCTTAATTGGTCTCCCGTTTCAATTCAGTTTTGGAGATTCGGTCCCCAAATTGAGCTGAATCTCCTCCAAATCAGATTGGCTACCAAAGCTTCGCACAGCCCTAGGGTCTACCCAACTTGAAGAGATGGGCAGTCAATTTAATGGGCAGATCACAGGAGTAGCCACCATTTTCATGGGCTTATTGTGGTACCCCCCCCCCCACAACTCTGATTCATTGAGGGACCCTAGTGGCCCTGTCCCCTTCCACTGTTTGGTGGAGAAGGCTGTCCAACATATGGCCCTGCCCCTCACTTGATTGGTGGAGAGGCAGGGCCACACATCAGACAGTCCTCTCAGTTAATCAGTGGTGAGAGGCAAGGGGAGCAGCTATCTGGCCTGTTAGCTTTTGATCCAGTAGCCTCCTTTGTGCTGGGCTATGTGGCCTGGAGGACTGGTGGTTCCCACTGGGGAGCCAGCATTTTCTTTTCAGTAATATTTTTGTTTCTGTTTTCAGGGGTTATTCCTGCAGATTTTGCGGAGATCCCCCAATTTTGTGATTCCCCTGAAATCTGTGCAATTGTGATTAGAGTAGGTCCCTAACTATAAGGGTAATGTTAGGCAGGGAAACTTGTTATACAGTCCTTTTCTACCAGTCCAGTCTGGCCAATAATCAGATGCTTCATATATTTTAGTCTAAAAATGTTTTATTAAAGTTAAGTGTTTGAGAGGGATTCCCTGCCCCCCCCCACCCCCCCATACACATACACAATGCAATTGGGGGGGGCACAGATTTGATCTTAATCTAGGTATTTGCATTGGAATTATAAAACTATTTAACATTACACATATTCATTATTCCATTCACCCAGCAGGAAACACTGAAGAAAAGGTATTATTTAGCAATGGATAAAAATGATATGAGACAACTTTCTAGAAATGTTGAAAACTGAAATCATTATTACTCTATTTCCTAGTGGGAACACTTCTCTTTATTTGCTGTCTTTTCTCCTACTTGTCTGTCAGTTTTTCTTCTGTCACTGCCAGATAAAAGGAAATGCAGCCATACATGTCCCTGCTTTCAAAACTTCAAATACATCGCTGTTCCTGGTTACTGTCAGACAATAGCAGTTATGCCCTGCTTCAGCAAAGCACATCAACACATGCCTTAGTTCTGTTGGCCTCAGTGATACTAAAACATATACCTAACATACTTAAGTGCATTGCTAAATAGGTTACTGAAGAGCGTAATGACCAGAGCTATGAAGGTATGTAGGCACTTAATCATATTTACTCTCAGCTCCTATTTAAATTGAATCCCTTGAGTTTAGTTGATCCTACTGATTGTGGAACATTTCCTAAATCCCTTAATCGATCTTGTTCCACCTATCAGATAAGCTCATTGGCAATTTAATATTAAATTATTAAATCATCAATTTATCTGCAGTTTTCAGAAGCCTTAGTAAGAAGTGTTATTTTACAAACATCTTTTTTTTTCTAAGAATCTGAAAATGTTTCAGTAATAACAAAATGCCCAGAACCATTTTTTTCTGAATTACATTTTTTATAAATACAATTATCAATATTTCCTGCTGGTACACACAAAAAAAAGCAGGAATCTGAAAAAAACCCATATTCACTGTTGGATGTAGAACTGCTCAGAGAATCAGCTGTGCCTAGCTGTGTTGAATGAAGAGAAGTTAGGAAATGCCTGTTGCTAACAGCAGTTGAGCTGAGTTTGAGATTTTTTTTCTTTTCAGTGGAGTTTAATAGCATATTTTTCACCATGGCTATTACTGCTGCAGGTAACTCAATTTCTTCTATGCAATATAATTATCACTGGAGGAGAAAAGAGGGGAAAGGTACCGTTCCATCTAATTTTCTATGACTTCCTCATCCAGAACTTGTTTTCCTCCCACCCTCTAAACACAATGCTATACAATTTATTTTGTGTGACTACACTGGCTGTGGGACACAATAAGGTTCAGTTTTTAGCACTGCTGTCTTCTACGGTCAATGTGTATAAATCACAGCAGAGTTGGTAACAGTGTGTGACTGACAATCTTCCTTGATAGACAACCTGTGATCCCTTCAGCCTTTTACTAATAAGCTCATTAGGATAGAAGGACTGAAAATACTTTCTAGGATATAGCAATGAACCTCAGCAAATTCAGTGCATGTCTGACCATTCAAACTTTAGAGAATCAATCTTTCTTCAATCAAAACTTTGTCAGGATTTGCTGAATGTCTGCTGAAGGTTACTATGCTTTTTCTCCCCTTTTCTCTTTCTCTCTTTCTTTTTTCCCCTTTAATAAAGTTTCTGAGCAAAACCCAATAAGCCTTCCAAACTAATGTAGGTCAAGGTGAAAAGTTTTCTTAACATTTTTTTTTCTTTTCATAAATCAGCATTTGGAAACTATTCTCTAAAGACCCTCTTCTTTTTGTCACTATTTAAATTTGAGAATAACTTTAGGCGGCTGTTTTCCTAAGCACTGCTTTTTTAAAAAAGTGATGCAGGCATTTAGAACTTTGTCATTTGGGACAGATTTTCAAAGATGCAGCTAGGCACCCCCATCAGATTTTTTAAAAAAGACCAAAATCGTTATTCCTCCTATTTCTACTGAAATCATTGAACCCAAACTGTCTAGACACTTTTGAAAATCCCACTAGGGTTTCATACTATATGTATTCAGTCCCAGGATGAGGGTTTTTTTCTCCCTACATTCAATATTAGGGAAACCAAGCTTTGTCTTAGAATCAAGTATCAGATTGCTCCAGTTGGGAGCTGTGGGGATTGGTTGTGAAGGGAGTCTGGCTCAGCTGGGGATGGCAACAGTAGTGGTGCCATGCAAGTTCCTCCTTCTCGTGTGTGCTCCCTGCCTCATCCGCCCTCTCCCTGCTGTCAGGAAGCAGACACTGGAAGCAGAAATCTACCTGCCACTAGTGCAGTTCCCAGCCAACTACCAGCTGATGCAGCCACTGGGCCACTCCTGCCCTGTCCTATATAAAGCAACTATAGAAGCATGTAAGTTGTTTCTTCTAGCCTGCCAGCTTCTGCTGTTCCCTGCAGTACAGGTCAGGAATAGCTCTGGGGCTTTCCCTGCACCCCCTGCACCCAGATTATCCAGGGATAGTAACAGAAGGGGGTAGGGCAGGTGGTGAGGGGGACAGGCATAGGATGGGCAAGGTTTTGAGTGGAAGGGGCAGGAGTTAAGCTACCTGTCCTTCACACTACTTGCTGCCCTTCTGAAGCCCCCAACTGCCTGCACCTCCCTGCTTTTCCTACCATTTGTTCCCCCCCCCCCCCATTGGTGCTTTCCAGATAGTGGCAGGGGAGGAACATACTTAAGATAATCCCCTCCCCCCTATAATTCGATTCTAGACATGGAAACATCATTTTCCATGTCTAGAATCTGAAGAAATCTAGAAATGTAAGTTGTCTTTGATTCAGATAAATACAGTAGCTGCATCTTCTGGCAACTCAATACCTTTAAAAAATTGGTTCTACATGCCTAAGTGTATTTTGAAAAATGCACTTAGCTGCTAAGAGTTTTTTAAAACATTTGTGTAAGCAGATTCTTAGCTTGGCCAGCTATTTCATAGATTTCATAGATATTAGGGCTGGAAGGGACCTCGGAAGATCATTGAGTTCAGCCCTCTGCCCCAGGGGCAGGAAGTCAACTGGGGTAAAAGGATCCCAGCAAGATAAGTGTCCAAACATTTCTTAAAAGAGTCCAGAGTAGGTGATTGCACCACCTCTGAGGTGAGACTATTCTAGGCCTTGGGGGCTTGGACAGTAAAGAAGTTTTTCCTTAGTCCAGCCTAAAACGGTCTTGGAGGAGTTTGTGACCGTTGGACCTTGTCATCCCTTGGGGCATACTGGTGAACAGGTGTTCCCCCAGATCCTGATGCACACCCCTTATATACTTATAGGCTGCCACCAGGTCACCCCTGAACCTGCGCTTTTCCAGGCTGAAGAGTCCCATGGCTCTCAACTTCTCCTCATAAGGCCCGTTCTCTTGCCCTCCGATCATGCGCATGACTCTCCTGTGGACACTCTCAAGCTTCTCCACATCCTTCTTGAATTGTGGAGCCCAGAATTGGATGCAGTAGTCCAGCTGTGGCCTCACCAAGGCCAAGTACAGTGGAAGGATGACATCCTGAGATTTGCTTGAAAAGGGTTTTGTTTGCTTTACCAGCTGTGACATTACATTGGTGGCTTATGTTCATTTTGCGGTCAGTCATGACCTCCAAGTCCCTTTCGGCCATGGTGCTAGTCAGCATAGCACTGCTGAGTTTATACGCGTGATGGGGGGTGGGGTAGAGGGGGGTTTAGCCAGAGGCATTAATAGAGAGATCCCTTAGGGCTTGTGGACTGACTTACCTCCTGATGTTTCTACTATACAATGCAAAGAGAGTAAAAATCTTCAGCTTTAATCTCTCTTCCTCTGGTGTGACCACCTCTCATCCTGGAAAGGAAGTGAGCAGAAATAGGCAATATATTCCCTGTGGATCTGCTTCACTTCTTTTATTACTATCACTTACCTCAGCATGTTTCTTTTGTGGGACAGAAGAGTTGGGAGATAGTGAAATAATGGTCCCCTTTTGATGAATTAAAGCAACATGACCAAAAAATGGTGACTCTTTTAAAGAAGGTGGCAGCAGTTGCATCAAATGTGTTGTATTCTCTTTGGTTGACAGACTAGATTGATGACTAAATATGAGATATAGGTCACTTTTCTTGAAACTTGCATCATGGCAAACACCATTTCATTCTTCCCTCTTCCTAGCTTATTTTCTATCTCTTCATCTCCTACTCAGTGGGTTCCGTTGAAGAACAAAACTCCAATAATACTAAATCACCAAATTTTGTAGTGCAAGGCAGCAAACTAATTCTGCACTGCCTAAGTCACCAGTGGATGACTGTATTTTAGAAAGAAGATGAAGCAATTCTTATCATGTGTACAGTCAGTAAAAGTTTGTGCAGTGCTCTGGGAATCTGTGTGAATGAAAGGCATTATCTATATGTGCAATCATTATAGTGTGCTCCCAAATTAATTGTTGGGGCAATATAACCTCACTATGTGTATGCTCTTAACATTTACCAAAATGACTTCTGGTAATTGGATAAGAAGAGCAGCAGATGGGATGGGGGAATTTAACCTTTCCCCAGCACAGCCACACACATCTGCAAGAAATTATTTTTCTTGCCAAATGTATAATAATGTTTATTATTGCACTTCATTTCCATCTTATTGTGAGGTCTATAAGTGAGCACGACTAATTTCTCATTTAATTACTAATAATAGGCATTCCCTTGATATGACAGTCTTTATAATATGTGTTTTATTTTGCCAAAATGTAAATTTGGCTTAATTTAAAAATATCTTATTAATCATGTTGTTTTAGAATGGAATTGCACATTTTCCTTTTTTTTTTTTTCTTTTTACTTTCTATCTCTTCATTAGTATATAGCAGTAATTATGCTTATCTAACATCTAGGTAATTGGACACATAAAGTGCAAACAAGTTAATGATAAAATCTCTTACAGGTCATATAAAATCAGTCTTATGCCAATTAATTAAAACTTGCAAATTATAGGCAGAGGAAATAACTTGATTGGAATGATAAAATAGGAATGAAGACAAGAAAGACAAGTAAACATAACTGTGAGGGTCTATTACTATACTATGTCTCAGGATACTGCAGTTTAAAAAAATCAATTGTATGCAGTGTCACAAATGTTAATGTGCATCAAAGCAAAGGTACAGTATCATTGCAGGCTAAAGTCATGCAATATACATTACAGATGTCTACTTCTGAGCTTCCCTGCCACTATACCTATCCTTTTGATGTACAACCTGGCAAGTTGCACCCCCATTCTCTCAAAGGAGGTGGCACCAATTGCATTGAATATATTGTATTCTCTTTGGCTGACAAACTAGACAGGTGACTAAAAAAGAGACATAGGTCAGTATTCTTGTAATTTATAGAAGATGTAAAGCTAGGTATAAAATTAATGGATAAAAAAAGAGAAACAAAGTCATTGTGCTGCCTATAATAGCATGTAGACATCAAGAAGCTGAGTTCATATACAATATTTTTGGAGACAAGCATTTCCTTGAATAGCAAATTAAAAATGCTGACAGTTACTTGTTTTCTTCTTCATGCAACCATCAGGCTTTGCAAGGAGGCCACGTGTTAAGACTAATTTATTTATCATATAACTATAGGAGCTGATGAGAAAGACAGAAAAAATATTGAATTATGCAACAATAATGAGTAAAAACAAACTGTTAAAGAATTACAAATTAATGTCTATTTGGTGCCTTCTTGCCTTGCATGTGCATAAAATTGATCTATGATTGTACATTACATGATACACACTTGTGTAAATTAATTTATGTGTAGGTATGTGAACAAATATACAACCCTACCTTTGGCTAGCTGGTCTTTAACAGTTGTCTCATTTTTCCCCCTCTGTAAAATAGAAGGTGCAATACTCACACCCTAACAGAGGTATAGAAAGTCAATTAATATTTATACAGTATCTTTAACAAGTACTATATTAGTAATATTAATATTATTCATTAGAAGAACTTTGGTGTTTGTTAAAATTCACATCTTGTCTTTGAAAATCTCATGGTGCTCTTTATACTATATTTTATTATTATTCTGTATTGTCATTGTATTATATTTATATTATATTGTAGGATAACATTCTTTAAAAGGTAAGTTTAACCAAACCATGACACCATCTTTGAGCAGTATCTGTGGGATCACAGCCATTAGAAACAGCAGGTTAGACTCTGTAGCAGGGCACTGTGTGGGCCTGCCACTTTAAGGGCCTGGAGCTGGCAGTCACCAGGTGCCTGACAAGGGCAGCCATTTTGGGAGGCAAGGGCTGCCTATATAAACAGGGCAGTTTGGCTGCTGGAGGCCAGGCAGCAACATCACCTGGCCGGAGGGCTGCTGAGAACAATCTGGAGGTAAGGGAGGAGCTGTAGGGGATGGTAAGGAGGCTCCTGGTCCTGGGCATGACCTAAAATTGCACCCTGCCGGGAGTGGATGGCCTGGTGGGGCTCTCAGTGGCGCGGGAGCCCCCAGGAAATGCCAGGCCAGTTACCACCCCGGTGAAAGGCGGGTCGGGGTGCCTTAACCCCTTGCCCCCACCACTGGGTGGGTAACCCTGTTTGTTTGAGGGGCCCAGAGAGTGGACCCTGGGAGAGATTGGGGGCTAGAGACCCAGCCCGAACAAGAGAGTACCCTCGACTGGCCCATGCTGGAGCCAGGGCCAGGAGGGTCAAAAGGGCCAGGGGCCCACCATGAGGGACGCCCAAGAGCCAGGGGCCTGGGGTCCCGACTGGCCTGGAGGTGGGCCAGGGCTAGTAGCTGAAGGTCCTGGGGGAAACCACACCAGAGAGGGGAAAATGGCTTCGGGGGGCTAGGTAGCCCGGATGAAGGCGGAGAGGCCGCCTGATTGGAGGGATCATGGAGGGGTCCTGTAGGATGATTCTGGGGCCCAGCATGGGGGCCGGTGACTATGTGAACACCAAGATGCCATCTGCGAGGCTTGGGCTGTGGTATTTGGGAGGATAGGAGCCGCAGAGAGCGCCCCCTGGCATTGGACACTAAAATGGGCAGCCTCCCGCTTGAGTGACACCTATAAATGAATCAATTTACATCAAGGCGTGGCGGGCGAGAAGGCAGGCGGTTGGCCCAAGAACAGGTGGGCGGGCCACAGAGATCGGCCCCGAGGAGGCCCCCTGTTACAGACTCCAAACAGCACCAATTGCAAATGATAAAGAATATGAGATTCCTGCCCAAAAGAAAGAAACAGCTCTAACTTTCCTGTTCTCATAGGCCAGAAAGCAAAACACATTGTTTCACAAAAGATTGGTTAATATATCTGTATTCACTTCAATAGCTATTTTTTTTTCCCCGAATAACAATTCTAAAGTGAGATAAAGTACAAAGGCTAAGAATTGCTTGCTGCAGTAACTTATGACACTAACAGTACATCTGTCTATAAGCATTTCTTTTTTATGGACAAAACTCTCATTACCAAACCAGGGGGAAAAATTATTTAAAATGTGAAACGAGAGGCCCTGATCTTGCAATGGAAAGCATGAGATGGGATTTCTTTTCAACAGAAAAACAAAAATGTAAGCACCACTGGTGGCCATGGTGCCAAACAGTAGCCAAATCCCATTAAAATAGAGGGCTAAAATCCAGAACCAAGTATTCCTTGCCTCCCAGGGCAAAGCTTCACTCTACCACAGTGTTTTCCTCCTTTCTTTTTTCTCTCTTTTCTGCTTGCTTCCCCAATGGGTCAATTTCAACAGGAGAGCTAAGACCTTCAGCCCTGCCTAGTTTGTGGCCTACTGGCTAGTTTATGCTGCTGGGCCACAAAGTGTTGGAGTCTAAAACTTTCAGGGTGGTTTTCTTGGATTAGATATGTTTCTGACCTTCTGGACAAAGCTTAGACCTGCAGAATGAAATGAGAGCTCTGTAAGGGATGAAAATAGTTCACTGGACTTCAGGCTGTAGTGTGGGTTAAAGCAAAATCATAGGGTTCTGGGTTTTACTGTAAGTACTAGGGGCATCTTTACATGTGCTCCAGGATTGGGGGGGGGGAGGGGGGGCTAATTAGAGTGGCTCGGAGAGTTATTTTAATTAAAATGCCCGCAGCGTCAAGTGGTATCCTGCACTTCAAAATGGTGGTGGGGGCACTTTAACTACAGGTCGTTCAACAAGCTTTAATTAAAGCATCCCTACCACCATATTGAACTGTGAGGACACTGAATGCATGTGAAGCAGATGTCCAGCATATTTATAGATTCCCTCAGTGTCTAACTGTAGGCTCTTAAGCCCTTTCTTTGAACTAGCTCATCAGCAGGATCAAGGCAACCTACTTATATACTTCTATGCCATGTATATCAGTTACAGAATTACTAAAGCATATAGTTGGGATGATGTCTTTCTACTTTGACATTTTTGGCACCTGAATTATACACAAAGGAATGAATTGGTCCTTTGTGTAATGTCACTGCTTTAATTGATTCTACCTGATAACATAAGGGCTGCATTTAGATTGCGGTATTTTGACTGTGTTTTATATTCATAAATCATGTAGTTGTTCTGAATTTGGCAGAGCCTGAAATATACTTTCCTCAGAAATGTTCAAGTACTAAAAGGTTTTCTTATTCCCCTATGTTTCATTCCACTTTGAGATTAAGCAAGTTAAATAAGCCTTCTTCCCACCCTCCCACAAACCTGAAAAACTCATTTGTTCCCATTCTGTACTATCATCTCTGTGTTTTGATTGTCTGATTCCAACTAGAATTAGGCACTAATAACCCCACTGAAGTGTAAGAGTTGTGTGCATCAGGGCGATACAGAATTTTGGAAGTCAATATCTGCTCCGCAAGTAGCATTTTGGTATGACAAAAGAAGAGCTTTAAAAGGAGCTTTTCAAAGACACAAAAGGGGATCCTGTTGACTTACAATGGGGAGTCATTCATCTAACTCTCTGAGCCTTGAAAAATTACCTGCCCCCCACCCCGCATTTCTGAGTCAATAAACACAAATGCAATCTCATATCAAAGAATAGAAGGTCCTTATACAGTGTCTTGGAAAAATATGTTATTTAAAATAAAAGCAATTACAATCTTAACAATAGAAAGCAAGCAAGTTCTACCTTCTATCAGATAGTAATATATGCAGAAAAGTCATTTTCCAGAGTTGGGGAACCATTCTTTCCTTAAAGACATGTGGGAAGACCTCTTCTGAGATTACATAGGGGTGTGTGTGTGTGTGTGTGTGTGTGTGTGTGTGTGTGTGTGTGAGTGTGTGTGTTACAAGAAATTTGGGGGGAAGGTAAGGGGTTTTATTTTCCAAGGCTCAAAAAGCAGTTAGATACATGACTCCCCATTGTAAGTCAACACAATCCCTTTTACTATGATTTCTTTTGTGCATTTTTAGTTTAATAAGAATATATATGTGTGTGCATGTGTGTGTGTGTGTGTGTGTGTGTGTGTGTATATATATATATATATATATATCTGAGAGGAGATTATATACACACATATACATGTGTGTATACACATATATATTATTAGAAGTAAAAATGCAGAAAAGAAATCATAGTAAAAGTATAACATGTATCTAAAATAACTTTAATATTCTGCTAGTACAAAGGATCAACTGAGCTACTGCAACCAAGAATGAGGCCCACTTTGCATTGCTGGGCTCATGAAGGTTGCATTGCTAAAACTCTTCCAGTGAAATAAGAATATGTCTGAAAGGATTTCATTTAAACAAAAACCAGTGAAAACCAGCACTGATGCTGTAGCACTAATTCCAACCTTAATGAACCCTGATGTACTTTGGTATACTTGTCTCTGATGTTTTAATTTTCATTGTTTTATTTATTTGTAATATTGCCACTCTTCTGTGTTCATGAAATGCTTAGGCAAAGCAGGATAAGTTGAGGATGCAGGGGTAGCTCTAACTCTGAATTTCCCTGCTTCGGTTACTCTAAATGACAGCCATAACAATATACAAGCAGTTTAACACTATCAGTGTGGGATTTGGGCAGCAGACTTAGTTCACTGTTGACAAATATAGTACTTGAGCCTGAGCCATCTATCCTAGGATAGAAGATAGTATAAAAGGTTGTTGACTGGAAACTTTGAATAATTCATAACATATGCTCTCTTTTCGGTGAAATAGTAAGTCCCGTTTTAGATCAAGCTTTGCAGTACGGCAAGATGTTGTCACCTAGAATGATTGGAAACATTTTTGCTACTCTTTTAGTTTGAATTGAGTTCTAAAGGGAAGTTCAAAGGGCCATAGCTGACAAGGATATTCTCTTATAATATTCCTGGCAGTATGAAATTCATGTAGATGCCCACAGGAGAAAAGAAATAAATCTTGTTTTATAACAAAATAGAGAGAGACTAGAAACACATGGCAGTGCTTCTGTGATACCACTGCTTGCTGTTCAGATCACTGAGAAGTGGATCTACTACACATAAATGCGTGAGACAGACCTCTATTGCTAGCTCCAAGTGCTTTTATCCTGGATCAGTTCTGTCTGTACGTGCAGGTTGTGCATGACAGGCTGTACTACCAGAAGCATGATGGTATCACCTCAAAGCATCAGCAGAGTGGTAATGTAAACAGAGGCAGGAGAGTTCAAATGCTATTTCAGACAATCTGGGTTATTTTAAAGTATAATACTAATGATCTCTGCACTCAGCTAACACTTTTTAATCCAATGGCTTCAATTCAAATGGCAGTTTATTTTGATGCCTCTGTTCAATGGTAAATCTCCATTCAGACCTTCATTGGAATCTGATACAAAAAGAATAATGACTTCTAAAGTGGAAAAAAAGGATTTTTTTTTTTAACCCAGTAATACAATCAAAGTAAACAGGCACAACGTGTCTTCCTTTCCTTTGCAGATCACCTTTAAAAGATCAAAATGCAATATGCATTGAATGGTAAAACATTTGGCATTCTACTAATTTGGAGGGTGGGGGCAAAATTTCCTACCAGGATGTCCCAGTAGCTAAAAAAAGGATGCAAGAATAAAGTGGTGCAAAGCACACAAAAATAGCATGCACCAGCACAAATGGAGGCGTATCCCTCCAGCGCAATGCTCTGGCATCCATTGCAGGCAGCATGAGTGACCATGGTGAGGCAGGTGGGGAGACCCAGCTAAAGGAGTCTGCCCAGGCCAGGCACCTAGGACCCAGCTGGTGCCCCGAGGAGGTTATTGACTTCTTGGCCATTTGGGGCCAGGAGGCTACACTGCAGCAGTTCATCCAGCGACACTGTGTGCATATTTATAGGACAATTGCTGCACAGATGCCTGAGCAGGGACATGACAAAATCTGGCAGCAGTGCAGGGTCAAGACCAAGGCATTGTACAGCAAATTTCATGCTGTGCATGATGCTAACCAGTACTCAGAGGTGAGGAATCTACTATGCCTGACTATGAGGAGCTCGCCAGAATCATTGGCTCTACAGCCATGAAGCTCCCCCACCTCCCACCACTATTCTTTTGCCTCCAGGGGAGGAGCACTGCAGCAACCAGCCCTGTGACCTGGATTAAGTCCCCAGAGACATGGCTCTCCACCAGGCCTGCAATAGAACTACCATCCAACCGTGGCAGGAGTGACAGCGAGGAGGGACTCATGCCACAGCCAGGACCTGCATCCACAGCCAGACCCAAGGTGACACCAAATTGGCAGGTCACCTAGCTCCTGCATGACACGAATGGGAGTAGGGAGGGGCCTGAGGAGCAGGCTGGAGTGTTGCACATCTTGGCAGAGGCAGCACCCTGGCAGGCTTGCTGCCAGGCCTCTCCCCCATCGGAGACTAGATCTGGATCTGGCTCCCCCCACCCCCTCCCAAGCCAGGGCCCAGGAACTGCAGTCTCTTAGCCAAGATGACTGTCTGCCACTGCAGCCTGGTAAAAGTCCCATACAGATCGTGGGGAACTGGGAATCTCTCTCTGCCACCCCCTTCCCTCCCTTCTCCCCTGAACCACTCCTCCTTGTGCCGTGCATGCAACCCAGGCCCATGTCTGTTACTACCCTTCCTTCTCCTTCAACTCCCACTCCTCTGCCATGCAGAGGCTCCCTTCCCAGCAGAGGCAGGACAGCCTCTCTTCCTTGCCAGCACTTCCGGCTGGATGGAACTGGTCTCAGCCATGAGGGCAGGGGGAAGGGTTGTGGCACCACCAGAGCTAAGTGCCCATTGGGCCCCAGCTTCTCACCCACTGAAGCTGGTGGCCTAGGGTCCAAGGGTTGTGGAATGATGCATCTATCCTGGAAGGGTGAGAAGCTGTGCACCAAAGACTGGGCTGGCTATGACACTTGGCCCTGTCTGGAGAAATCTTCCCAGGGACCTTAGGGCAGAAGGCTGCTCAGACACACAGCTGGAGAGGACAGGCAGATCCCAGGATGGCTGTGGTCCTTTTCAGGGTGCTGGCCCCACATGACTGTATCTTGGGGGCCGCCTGTCTGGTCCTGCACCCAAGAGTTAGGATACTCCCTGGGGACCCTCACCAAGGCCTGTTCTTGCTCTATTCCATGTTTTTTGTATCTGAAGATGGACCTCTATTTGCTCTCTACAGACAGCCTAGCTGCCATGGAAGAAGCCAACATCCAGTGCCTGGGAGCTGCCTGCCCACTCTCAGGTACTCCAGGGGCCATCTGGATGCACCAGCTATGATGGGAGCAACACTCATGGTGGGACTGTGTCCAGGAGCTACTTCAGAAAGAGTGGGCATGCCTCCAGGAGACCCAGGAACACTGCCAGCAGGTCTTGGCCAAGTTCTGCCAGTCCTGCTGTGACCATGCCCCTGTCTCAGAGGAGCTCCTGGCTGGGAGAGTAACACTGCAGTAGCTGGTGGTGGGAAAAAAGGGAGGAGCTACAGCTGGCCTGGGACAGCTATGAGGAGCTGAGGCAACTGCAGGGCTCCAGTGACATAGCCATCCAGGAGGAGGACAGTGTATCGCATCAGCTCTTGGCCACTATCCCCACATCAGCTGCTCCTGCTACTGTGCTCCAGCACATGCCAGTCCCAGTGCAGGAACCTGGCCCTGCTGGCCAGCCTGCCTTGCCAACACCAGGGGCAGGGCCTGGCTAGGAGCATTTTGCTAGGCTGGTGGCTCAGAGGGCACCCCAGTAGGCCCCATAGGCCTGCCATGGTCATCAAGGGGTGCTGCTTCTGCCTCCCACCTTCCCAGTCCTTCTCTGAGGAGGAGCTCCCACTCTCCTCCCCAGATCAGCCAGGGCCTTGGCCACCACAACATTGCTCCTACACACAGGGTGGTGGCACAGAAGGCTGAGGCCAGACTCTGGGCTGAGGGGCTGCTGATCCCTGATTACCTCCTCCCTGTGTCTCCTCCCCAGGATTTCCCCTGCCCCTAAGAACTCTCTCTCTCCCCAATTCTTGCATAAATAGTTGCAGTGTATTTCTGGCTCTGAAAGGTTTGGTATATGGCTCTATCCTCCCCAGCAGGGGTAGCTTGTACTCTCAGGCTTGAGGCAGTTGGCTGCCTGTGGCCCTAGACTGGGCTCCCTGGATGCAGTGGTGTTGCTCCAATGGTGCAGCAATGGACCACTGGCAGCTGGCCCAGATCATCAGGTAGGTCTGCTGGAGTATCCATACCACAGCCCAGGTGGCCATGTGGTCTCCGTCTATGTCCGGCAGGCATGCAGCCATGGGGCCACAGGTCTGAGGGCATGGATGCTGTAGCAGGTGGCATCAGGTCTCTACAAGGTGGCAGTCCCTTCTGCCAGACTTCTGCAGCAGGCACAGGGTGCAAGAGCCATTCTAGGTCTGGGCTGCTGTGGCAGTCCAGCTAGCATAGGGGGCTTGTGTCCCATATCAACTGGCTAGACCTGAGAAGCTCCTGAGAGCAAGTAGCCCTGAACTGCTCACCAGGCCACCAGTTTATTCTGCTGCAGTCAGCACAGGTGCTGGCCCCAGCCTCCAGCTCTCCATGGCTGAATAGGTAGGAGGAGCTGGGAAAGGGCAGTTTGCAAAAAGCAGCACAATTTGCTGTATGACAAAGTGCATGTTCAAGCACATGCGCTGAGGCACAAATATGTGGTGCTACTATTTGTCACTACAAGTGCACACCCCCTGCATGTGTGGATGTGGCCTTAGAGTGTACATACCCATTCAGTGGGAAGCTGATTTTTCCTTATAACTAACTTTTCAAGAAACAATTACCTTTTAACTTATTTTATGATACTTGATTCAACATGTGAAATAAAGCAGCAATTGATGTAAAATGACAAAATTCTGTTTTAGGATTATGAAGTGTCTGTCCCATTGAGCTTTTCCAGCCTATTAAGAACCTCTTACAGAAATTTTTTCCAAGCTTACTATTTCTAGACTAGCCCTTTAAATTTGGCAGAGTCAAGCCATTTTACACCTAAAGAAGTCATTTTGACATTAGATGCTGCTTGCTATATCTTCTCTTCTTTCACCTGGTAAGTGTTTTTAAGTCTTTTCATACTTCTTCCTAATATCACTCTCCTTGCTTTTGAAGAGATGATGTGTTTTCACTGCTTGCTGCAGTTAGTTTGATTGGCTTTGTAATTAGTAAAATAAGAAAGAGTTAAGGTTGGTATTGGTTTCCTTTAGGTATGATGAAAATAAAGCTTGACCTTGGTATACCTACCCTGAGACAGAAGAGGTATAAAGTTCTATTGACTGGGCATACTGAATAATAACTAAAATATATTGAATGAAATCATATGTCTGGTTTAAAAGAAGTTGCCCTGCCTGGTAGAATGGTATCTCCTACAATGATTGGATACATTTTATTGTTACTTTTCCTTTCAGAGGTGTATTAAAAGGGAAAGTTCAAAAGGCCACAGCTGACGCACACGTTCTCTCCTATGAATGATTTATCCAAACCTTAATGATGTTCAGAAAACTAGTTCATTGAAAAGTAGAAAATATTTCATTTGCTTTCTGAAAATAATGTTAATTATTTGCAAGATTCAACCTACCATTTCAATTGCTCTAAAATCTAAGCACTTTAACCATGCAGCAATTTACACACAAAGGCAAACCCATTCTTGATTAAATGTCTTGCTTAAAAACATTTTAAATATACCAGAAAAGAATAAGGACTATGCAAAATAGAAGCCTGAAGTCTAACAAAAATAGGATCATTAAAAAGATGGTCCACAATTATAAATACTATTTCAAGAAAAAAAATTAGTTTATTGGTAAACAGACTTCCCTTTACCCTCTTTCTAATATACCTATACTCTGCTACATGGACAAAAAAAAAACACAATAAAAAGCCACTCACTGGTAGCCTAAAAATAAGAGACCTGCTGGGTCATATTTTGATAGCAACTTCTCAGCCTTCAAGTACAATTACATCTTATCATGGGTAAAATATCATAATGTAATTTGTCATGTTGGAAAGAAAAAAGAAGGATGTTATCTTCATCCTATAGATTTCAAAACCCTTGCTATGTGCTATAGAGATGACAAATGAGTCAGATTCCAATACTACTGTTTGGAATGGTGGAATGTAATTAGCAGATACCCATAAAACACTTTAATGAAAACCCCCTTCTGTACTCTTACACCTGTTGGACACTATTACAGTGAAGCTCATCTGCCACCAGAGTGCTGATCAAATATACCACAGGGGCTTGGCAAATGTGTTTCAGTTATATTCATATAAGCAGTGAAACCATACAAATGGGAACAAGGCGTCTGTGAAATATTCAGCATCTGCCGCCTTCCAGAACAACAACTGGTTGTTCTAAATTTTTCATAGACTTACTTTGTGGCTCACTTCACAATGTCACATGAGAGATTAATCATAAGTAAAAAATATTTACAAGAACAATTTGTAATTCTGAAGAAAAATTAAAAGACCTATTTTATAGGCAGTAATTCTTCAAAGAAAGCAAATGTAAATGGTAACTTCCAGAAGCTCTAACGTACTGTACAATTTCAGTGTTCCTTCCTAAAATATGTTTCATGGTGGCAAAATAAGCATATTTGGCTATAACCTACATTTATGCTGACTTCTGTGAATAAATTATATGGGTAAAGTGGTAAGAGCCCAACATTCTTCAAATGGGCTTTGGCCTGAGTATGCACTTGTTCAGCACATCTAGCTTCTCTGCAGCTTCTAGCTGTATGCTTCCTTTGGAGACTCTAATAAGATTAAGTCTGCTTTCCCAGACAAATTATTCAGAAGGGTGGAAATAGAAAGAAAACACCTGCTCCCCTCTGTGATTAAATCTCAACTGTACACAGTTCAGCCCCTTTAGTGCAGTTCAGATCCTGAATGCTGCTGTGCATACAAGTTTATTTCCCATCTTCCTGTATATGTATTCTATTCATGTTGTTCTAGCTCACTGATGTCAGTGGCACTGAACTCCTTGCAAAGCCACATTTAAGAGTATAATAAGATGAGCATCTGTTACAAATGGGTCTAATCCTTAAGGGAAATACTGACTACCTTTATAAATATTATGTTTAACTTTATGTATACCATTGTCTGTGTTTTTTTTTCAATAACCATCAGTTGTATACCCAATAAGCATTCTCCTCTGTGGCTCAAGCAAGAACTAAGTGTGAAGTTAAGTGTTACATGTAGACCATACTAAATCTGTGCAGTGTTAAAGTTAGAACACACCATTTCTTTCCTGCACAGCTCAGACTTGCCCTGAGGAGACAGGGAGTGGCTAAGAGCCAAGACACATGGGCTGTATTCCTCCTCTGAGGTGGGGGTGGAGGCAGGATTGGGTGCAATGCATTCTGGAGTTGTGGAGGGATGCAGATTGCTCATTTTCATCTCCATGGAGCCATCTGAAGTTACCCTAACATAAGTTAGGTAGCCCGGCTCAGATTTAATTATCCCCCATCTGCACTGGCATAACTTTGAGACACTCAGAGGATACTCAGCATGAATTAATGAGCTTTAACATGCAGACGCTCACATTTTAGCACCCTTAGTATAATCTAAGTGTAATGTTTACCTTTACCCTGGCTAGGTTTTGTCAGCACGGAGACTTGCGGCAACCCTGATGCACATGATGCATGAGGCTGCTGGAGCCCATCAATTTCTGTGCTCCAGCAGACTCGATAAAACAAGTCTGCTCCAACATGCTGGAAATTCAATGTGTTGAGGCAGGCTCCCTACATGTGTGTAAGTGCCCATTAGTTTGGTCTCCTCTTGTTCATCAGACACAGAGAAGAATGTATAATATGCACTGACCAGCAGACTTGTATTTGTGAAAGCAAAGTCATGCTTGAAATGGAAAGCGATGAGAAAAAAAAATGGTTCTTGTATGAGTGAATTCTCTGAGTATGGAGAAGAATGCCCTACTCAGAAGAAGAATGCCAAGTGAAAATTTTTTGGTCTCATTAAAGTCAATATAAAAACTTCTGTTGACTACATCAGGCTCAGGATGTCACCCTTTATCTTCTGCACAAATGGATTTTACCAGTGCAGTTAAGATGTGTTCTTGGAACCATGCACACAACCCCTGTAGTAAAGGCATACTTGGGCTCAGGATCTGCAGAGATTTGAAATTTTAGCCTATGGGACAAGTGCTACAATCTCTTTAAAATTGTCTACCGGGTGGATATTTGAGATTTTTAGCAACGTTATTTCAAAGACAAGTTAAAACCTAAAAAGCATGGCAATTCATGTTACAAACTCTTTTATTTTTTTCTGGAAAAGCTCACTTGTTTATAACATGGCTATATTTAAGCTACACTTTCTTACTTTCTCACCCACTATCAAATAAAAAGGTATTGTAAATTTTATTGTAGTGCTTCTAAACCTGACATCGCAATATGTAAGGCACCCTCATAGTTCTCTACTTTATATATTATTTTTATGGTGAGAATTAAAGGTTTTATGAGGCTGTAATTTCTGACATTACTATCTATTCCAAGGAACTCACTGTTATCCCTGGTATATAGAAACCAACAATAGGCACATCTTTTCAAGGTCAAGTGAACGCTATGAATTGGGAAGTCAGAATACAATGAAAAAAACCTCTCTCCCTGTCCTGCCTTCCCCCCCACCCCCACCCCAAAAAAAGTTCTATCTGAAAATTGTTTCACTGCAAATGAACAAAGTTAATGTAAATACACAGACTCAATTTTACAAGGAAACCTATTTAGGGCCTCATTGATGTTATTGTGTCTCTGTGTGGACAAAGGATGTGCTCACATAATAGTTTTCCTGGGTTAGTTCTGTAGTGAAAGAGGACCTCCTAAGAATCATTAAGTGCATACAGTGCTAGCTGTTAGTGGCATCCTATTCCCCATCCCATTCCTGTGGGGTGCTGTGTAAAAGGGGAATTGATTGCTTGTGATATCAGGGAACTCAACTTAATGCAGGGAGTCCCTTCCAGTCTTACATATCCGTGTGTGTGTGTGTCTGTATTAAAATCTGTAATTGTGGCAACTTATATCTTTAGAGAAGGAATTAGTTGTTGAGAGGAAATGGAGCTTTTCTTTGTTTAGAAATGGTGACACTCATCTAGGCTGCCACAACACCTGGAGTGCCTTGAGATCCTTTCGAGGGTGCCATGGGGTGCCACACAATGTTAGCATTGTTAAGTATGCAAAAATGATTCCCAAGATAAACCCCGAGATTTCAACTAGGAATTCATAGATGTGATCTTTCTGAGTTCTTTGCAACAGAAAAACTGTTTTTTTATAGTAAAAAAAGAGTGATTACTAAAAGCTGCCATTGTCAGCAGGGTGCTTCAAATCTAAAAAGATTAAGAGCTTGCTCAGTTGCTTGGTTTAGAGCTTGCTTAGGACGTTGTCATTCATCTTTTGCAATTCTTTAGTACTGTTTGGGGCTACCTGCTATGATAAGGACTAGTGGAAGAATTTGGCACCATATTATTTTCTTTTGGAAGACTCAAGATGTTTATATGGTACTGGCAAAATCATAATTTTGTAAATTTAAATATGTTAAAAAATCTTTCTGTACTTCTTTTATATGATCAATAAGAATAATGTGAGCTATTTTGAAGTATATACTTCATGACAGATTTTGCTTTTGTAAAGCTTGTGTCAACATAATTTTTCACCAGTCTCAGGAAACTAAGGGACATGTTACACATTATATTTGAAATGTGCTAGCTGCACTTAAAGATGAGCACCCATGCATTCAAGCAATAAAGCACATACTAAGTGCTATCGTACTGTGGCAAAGTTAAGACTTTTCACAGGACGAATATCTCCAGATTGTATCAAGTAACCCATGTTCAGATATCATTGGACTGCTCCACAGAGAGTTCAAGATCCAGTGTAGTACATGGCTTGGGAATGAACGTCAGCTGATTTTCAGTCCCAGTACTTCACAGGAGCTGGTTCAAGATTGCCTATAGAAGAGACCCAGCTTGCCCTGCAGAACCAGTGACAGGTGTGGATCCAGGCACAGGACTGGAACCTTCTCCCAGGCTTGGTTCCTTGTGTTCACCTCCAGTAGCAGAGACTCAACTCACCCCAGCATGCCAGGGGCAGGTGCTCCTGGCCTGGGCAGAGATGAGCATGTGGCAGGGAAGGCAAGGACTCTGGGCATGGGGGTTGTATGTCCTCACAGGGTGGACAAGCAAGCTGCAGCACCCAGTGCTGGAGTCAATGTTGAGGGTGTTTGGGGGGGAGAAGCACAGCTGACTGGGGCACAGTCAGCTCCAGTACTGTCCAGAGCAGGCTGAAATTGTAGTAAGCATTACTGTGTGACTGCTCAGGATGCCTTATAACTTTTCATACATCATGGCAATGCTTTCTACAGCCTAAATAAAATGTGCTAATTGTCCCATTCAACAAGGCCCTAACTCAGTGGTTCTGAACCAAGGGTACATGTACCCCTAGGGGGCACATGAAGCCTCATCAGGGGGTATGTGAGATATATTTCATACATTATCTAACACAGGTGGAAGGGCCTAAAAAATTAATTTCCCACTGAAAGGGGGTATGCAAAGTCTTTCTCTGAGACCAAGGTGTACGTCGACTGAAAAAGGTTAAGAACCAATGCCCTAACTTCTCATATTTATCTGAGACCTGCCTTTTCCCATCACTGAAATACTTATTCATCTGAAAAAAAAACAAAATTGCAAAGCAAAACACAACAAAACACACTTAAAATTTATTCTGGACATTTCTAATATGCAACAAAAGTGGACTATGGGCCTTTTTATCCCCTGATTAGTGCACTGTAATCTCTTACAGAGACACTTCTAACTCTATTCTTTATAGAATTCCAAACTATACTATTTCTCCAGTGCAATTAAACTTTGGGACAGAGTATAGGATTGGAAATTAAGGAAAATGTTCCACAAGAACTGCTCAGCAAATCACAATGGAAGCCGTACCAACTTTCAGTGCCTTTCAACGTGCATAGTAGTTAAAAAAAATGACATCCTTGTTTTTTTTATTTATTCTTTAAAAAATGGCTCAAAAGAAACCTTAATATTGAAACAACCATAAATGTTGACAGCTCTCAAGTGTATGTTTGAAGCTCCTAGCAGGTGTGTATAAAACAGCTAGGATATAAAGTCAGGTATTCAGTGAAAATAACCTTCTTAAAATATATTTGAAGTGTAAACACACCTGGATTTGCTATTGCAAGTCTTAGATGCAAATCCTAGGTATAACACCTCACTTGTTTTCAGGTCCCCATGGTTGCAGACCTGCAAACTAGTCCATCTGGATGGCATGTCCTTCCAATAGATGCAACTGTTTTTGCACATAATGTGTATTTTCTTCATTTTTGTGAATATATTAAAACAAAAAGGGATTTTTTTAGTTGTTTTAGCAAAGTATTTGATTGATAGCTCCAGAAAGCAGTGTCCCCTATTAGTCCACAGAACACATGACCTGCCAACAACAATGCAAACCTCTATAGGGTAACTTGCCAATGAGATTCAGTCCCATATGAACTACTGCAGGGAAGAGAAAGTAGCTTAGTAGTCATGCCACTAAATCCTGGTTTCTATATAATTTTTTTCAGCAGGGGTCCTAATTAATGTCTGATGACAATGACCTAACTCCAATATAAAGCTATTGTTAATGATGGTGAATCAGCTCTGAGGGTTTTATTCCTGATAGTAAGCTGAATTTTTTTTTTAGTGTTCATTTTTAACATGGTCATTTATGTGCCATGAACCAGCCTAAGGCCAGCTAGCTTAATTCTACAGGGTGCTGAACAGAACAGCCATTAAATGTTAACGTGCCTTGTTCATTATTGGAATGAGTTATCTAAAAGTGAAAAGCTCTGTATTCTACCACCACTATCCTGAATCAACCAGTTTCCCCCTTATTACAGAGGCGTAACTAGCAAGTTTCATGCCTTGAGCAAAACCAGCCAGAGTAGGGAGGAGGGAAAGCTGCCAAGTGTCAGAACAGTGGAGAAGGGAAATACTGTTTCAGTCTTACCTGCCTTAAAGTATCCAGCTTCTTGTGATGTGGTGTGGTGTGGTCCACCAGTCCCTGCTACTGATACCACAGCACAGGCTCCCCAGGGGCACTACCACTTTAGTGCCCCTTCTAAGTCAGCACCTGGGACTAGTCAGTCCCCAGTTCACTCCCCTTTTGTGACATTAATGAATATTTGCAATTCTTATTGCAACGTGAACTTGGGGCATGTAAATTAGAGCTGGTCAATGATTAGTCTTTTTCAATGAAAACAGTCCCTTTGTTTAAAAAAAAAAAAAGAAACATGATTTAAAAGTAGACTTTTTTGGAAGACATGCTTGTTATTTTTTAAGGAACTGATATTTTTCAATTACAAGGGCAAGTAAACTTCATGGTACAACACCTCTAATTTACTGGGAAGTATTTTTAGCTACAAAGTCAAGTATCTTTTCATAGAATCATAGAAAATTAGGTTTGGAAGGGACCCCAGGAGGTCATCTAGTCCAACCCCCTGTTCAAAGCAGAACCAGCCCCCACTAGATCTTCCCAGACAAAGCTCTTTCTAGCCAGGTCTTAAAAACCTCCAAGGATGGAGATTCCACAGCCTCTCTGGGAGTGTTTTACTACCCTCCTAGTCAGAAAATGCTTTCTAATATCTAACCTGAACTTCCCTTGCTTCAACTTGAAACCATTGCTCCTTGTTCTGCCATCTGCCACCACTTCCATCCTCTTTGCAATCCCCACTTCAGGTAGTTGAAGGCTGCTATCAGATCCCCACTCAGTCTTCTCTTCTGCAGACTAAATAAGCCCAGTTCCCCCAACCTCTCTTAAATCATGTGCCCCAGCCCCTGAACCATTCTTGTTGCCCCCCACTGGACACTCTCCAATTTGTCCACATCCTTTCTCTAGTTGGGGACCCAAAACTGAACATAGTACTCCAGATGTGGTCTCACCAGTGCTGAATTGAGGGGAATAATCACTTTTATTTATTTATGTCTCTCTTTCCTGTAAATGTAAGCCTACAATGCAGCAATATAATACTTGACTTTATCAAACAAATCAATGTGTCATTGAAAGAACTTAAATGTCTTATTTTGTTCTTTGGGGTTTTTTTATATTACTTTTTCATGTATATGATAATTATAAATGTGGTATATTTCCATTTAAATTTCAAGTATTGCCCAGTAAATAAGGTAGAAAGTGCATCATTTATTATGTCCAGTGAAACATAAGTTATACACTCTGGGGCCAAATACAGAAGTGCATACTGATTATGCTCTGTAATCAGAGATTATAGTGAAGTGGCATCACTCTAGAGGGTACTGGGCATCATTCTGCTTCTTAAACTACGTCTGGCTTCTGCCCACAAATAAACAATTAATGCACTACATTTTGGCTTTCATCCTTCTGTTCCATGCATGTAGCTCACTTTTTGTGGTTTATCCTCCTCTTTGAAGTACTGTATCCTGTGGATTAATAGAGGTGTCCTGCCAATGGTACCATGGAGAAGATCCTTGTGCCTCCCCACCCTATACTGAGTAACTCATAAGGAGCAAGCGAAACCCAGCCTCAGTTTTCAGTTCCCCTGTGTAAGCAAAACACTTATTGAGTCAATAGGATTCTTGACCAAGTAAATACTTACTTATTTGGCCCACTGTACCCAATTCATCTAATAGAAAATCTAGTTTGCCCTCACCCCTAACTGCAGACAATCATGGACATTAAAAAATCATTTTCCTTAATAACTGATTTCAAGTCCAAGAGTATTTTGTTATATAAATGTTTTTATCATACAGCAAAGATCCAAACAGAAAAATTTACTGGTTTAGGGATGAATGTCTCAGCACTGCTAACAGACTATCCTAAGAAACATTTTTTTTTAGAATGTAAAATACCATCAAAGTTTTAAATATAACGCCTTATTTTCTGAGGACAAGGAAATTATTCAGGACAACATAAGAACATGGATAGAGGGATATATATGCATAGCATGTGTACATAAATATGTTCAGAAATGATATTTGTGTTAAAGGTTTAGACTATGATATAGAAAGGGTTCAAACAATGATACTCTACTTTTGTCATGCTATTTTTTTTTAAGATTCATCCATAAGGAATCTATTGGTTTGATCTAAGTTATTCTGGTCAGTATCAAACAGTATCAGACTTTTGAACATACAAATGTACCTTCTCACTGTGAGTCAGCAGAAAGTTATGTGGATCCTTCTTGTCTAATAAAACTTCCAAGCAGTATAAAAGAAAGTGGAGAATAAATTGATTCCCACCCATTGGAAAAGAACGGATGGAGAACCACTGATGATGTCCTTACCAGAATAAGGGATTTGCAAGGAGGAAATTATTTGGATTGGTTTTGATTGTCATATTCACTTACAGAGTTGTACAATTTATATATTCCATACTCTTTGCATGCGCTCTGCTTACTAGCAGTTAGACTCGCAGAAGATGGCTTGTAATTTTTGCATGTTCATTTGTTCTAATGAACTCTGGAGGGTACATCCAGATGAGCATGCATGTGCACTTTGCAGTGCCTCAAAGGCTTTTGAGGAGCCCCAAAATGCATGCAGCATATATGAAAGGGTTCTCTGCACTGCATATTTGTGGCAGAAAGGCAAAATTAGATACAGGGAACTCTCAGTATCTAAAAAAAAACCCACTTCAAAAAAGCAGGGCAGCACATGTAGCAGCAATAAGGCTGCTGGGGCCAGCCCAGGCACTGGCCCTAGCCTATCGTACCCCATCTGGGGCAATTTGTCACATGCCAGAGCACACACGAAGGGGCATGCCTGGAGACAAATTGCAGTGGCACTGGGGAAATGCAAGTTTCTGGGGAAATGCAAGTTTCTGCTCATGGGGACGTGCCCTGAGTGTACAAAATTCAACACTTCTACCCACAAACAGAACTGGAGAAAATCTGAATTCAAATTTAGATCAACTCAAACTATTCCTGAATTCTTACCAAATTTGGATTATAGTTTTTTCAGTAAGAAAATGGGTGGCGGGAAAGGTTTTAAAACTTGAAATATTTGCTATTTCAATGTTGTGTTTTAAAAAAAATATTTCAATATTAAATTTACCTAATTTTACTTTTTAAAGTATTACAAATGTAAACAAATTCATTTAAGGTCTAGCAAAATATTTTTTGTTTTCTCTTTCAGGAAGAAAAATAATATAAAAAATAAAGTTTGTTTTGGAAGCCATTCACCTCACGCAACAATTCATTTTTGCCCCAGAGCAAATGTCCCTGAGTGCTAATTACTGTTCATCTATAACCTACCTATGTATATGTAGACATGTCTCTGATGGCTCTAAGGCAGTGGTCTCCAACCTTTTTATGGTGAAGATCACTTTTTGGCACCCCAGGATCTACTATCCCCCCACCTGCCCCACCCCTGTTGCCCCCCCCAACAGGCTGCCTCGGCTCTGACCCCACTCACCCAGCCCAGCCCGGATGGCAGGGTCATGGCTCAGCCTAACCATGTGCATCCTGCCACTCCTGACTGTGGAACCTCTAACAGACTGAGATCAACTGTGAGAGGCTTCACAATTGACCACTCGATCAAGATCGACTGGTTGGTGACCACTGCTCTAAGGTGTCACTGAGTCACAAATATTTCCTTCTCAGTAAACTTACATACTGTGCTTTAAATGCATACAGCTAGCAATGGCAAACCAGAGCAATAAGCTGTGAATAGCTTCTTTTAGTTTTACTTGCAAACCTTCAATGCTAGTCACTTGCAGGCTTCACTCTTGCTACAGGGCAGCTCTGAGTCCTACTTCAGGAGAGGCTCAGTTCAAGCAATATTTCATACGAATCTCAGCTTATATAAATGACAGAGAAAAACAGTCCTGGTATTTGTTCATCATTGTGGTCGTGCACCATTCAGCCCAGAATAATGGTGCACATTCACAATGACGAACAAATCCCAGCACTCAAACTTAATTGATGGCTACCAGAAAAGCTGTCACTTTATCCTTGTGTTAGCAATGTTTCTATTGCTCATGACTTCATCCTAAGTCTTATAATGTGAAGCGGTAGGGGAGGAGGGTTCTCAGAGCTTCTGATGCTAGAACCATGCGTTCAGATGCATAACTGGTAACATTTGCACTCTGGACATAAATCCCAGTGTCCATTCTCCTCTCCTCCCCTGCTTATGGAAGACACCACTGCTATGAGAGGGAGGTGCTATGAGGAATCCTATCAACCTGGGGACATCACAAAGCTGGATTTGGCACCATCTCCCTCACCACAGTAGTATCACCCAGCCCATTCCTGGGTGCCACCCTGAATCCTGTCACTGGTGCCCACTTTAACTTGGTTGGTGCCCCAATAGCCCACTACTAGTTATGCTACTACATATGGTTGCAGGAAAATCCCAAAGTTTACTTTTAAAAGTTCTAGATCTTGTAGTGACAGAGAGTAGCATGAAAAAATGATGACTGGATAAACACTGGGACAAAAGGGAAAGAACCCAGAAATGATTGCTGGCCTTCCAATCATAAAATACACATCTTTTTAAATTTCATTTCATGATTTTAAAAGAACCTACTTAAAGTTTGTGAATATCTGGAGTATAGGGTTCTCATATTGACTTAGGATAGGGTTTGTTCTGAATCCTGAAAATGTCTTAAGAGTAGGCTAAATCTGGAATCATCTCACCTTGACAGTGCCAAGTTCAGGGTATATTGTGTTCTTAATATATGATTAAAGAGAATCAGGACTGTAAGCAACTGGAGGTCACAATGCAAATCAGCCAGACTTCCCATACTTGAGCTGAAGTGCAGCAATGTTCTTCTATATTCTTAATTGGTTCCCATAGGTTTCACATTCAATAGTTATTGCTCTTGTAGCTCCTACTTTTATCTTTCTGAGAGAGCTCTCTTCATTGTGCTAGCTGCCATAGTTAACAGCTAACATTTACAACAAAGACGTTTATTCTGCAGCTGTAGAAGAAGTAAATCCAGCCAAAAATAAAAAAGCTGGTCTTGAGTTAAAAGTGCTTAGGCAAGCCCCACACTTCATTTGGAGAGGTTCTTAAATGAAGTGCTGTTCAGGTGCATACAAATATTTGCCTACAGCAGCTGCTTATTTCTCTCTAGGGTGCAGCATGTAACTTGCATTCTCCCACATATGAAGCATGTCATTGTTTTTAGTATGTTTACAAAAAACTAATGCGAAGGTTTTACAAAACTACAGAACTTGGAAGTGCAAAATGTTCAAAGGTTAGAATAAAGCTGATGTATGCAAAGCCTGGGTAATAGAAAATATTTCATGTTCAGGGAATTATATTAGGAATAAAAGTGATGTGGTATTGAACTGTGTCTCAAACAGAATTTTCATACGTATTAGAATTAAATTAATTGGAATGTATAAACTCTTTGTTTTTTTGTTTATTATGCTTTCAGGATAAAACAGATGAGGTTGGCCTGTTCCTCTAATCTCTACAAAAGAAATCTCTATGAGTCTGATCCAAATGAAGTGGAATTTTTTGCATGAATTTTAATAGACTTTGGATCACACCTTCTGAGCACTTGCAACATAACTTTTCCCTTTCCTTAGTGACAGATGACAATTAAATGATTACATACTTGTGAGTAGGGCTTTGATTTATCCTGGTACAAAAGGAGTAGGATTTTTTAATGAATATTATAAAAAGAAAGATAGACCATAAGTAAGCTGGGGCCTCAGAACAGTGCCCAAAATAGAACATTTTTAGTTGTCAAAAAGATTTGCCTTAATTTAAAAGGAAGAAGAGTATCGACCTCAAAACTTTCAGGCTTCTATTAGACCAGAAGCAGATAGATAGTGACTTATGCTAGGTCACCTGTTAATTGTGGTCACTTCTCCTAACAGCCTATAAAATATTCTTCTTTGTGTGAGTTCTAAATGTTAATCACATTGAGTTATGCAGCCAGCTGTTGCAACAGCCATAGGGGAGAAAACTGAGGAGAGGGGGGGGAACACCTGTCCTTTTCATGGCTGTTATCAACAATCTTCCTTGTAATATTCTGCATAAAGTGAGAAAAACTGTTCCCATAGTATTTGCAACACAAGTGAACCAGAAAACATTGGAAATCTCATTAGGCAGCTTGTTCCCATGGGTCTTTCACAAAGACATATTGACTGAATAGACTCTGATAAGTTCTGGGCAATGAAACTCCAAACCTTTTGAGAATCATCCCTTGCTAATTATCATGCAATATGTCACAAATTCCCCAGCTTATTCACCTCCGACAAATAAAAAAAAGTGGCAGGATCCATGTGAGTTGACAGAACTATTCCAAATCTCAGCATTTTTTTTTAAACTGTCAGTTCCCTGAGATGCTCACATAGGAGTGTAGGAGGAAAATGTTTGCTGAGGTGTAATTGTTTTTTGTACTCTGCCTTCCATTACCTCAGGGAATACCACCTTCCAATCCATCTTCTCCTTTTGCTTGATCCTTATCTTTTATTTAACATACAGTCTGTTTATATTGTTATGTATTTGTTCTTTGGATGAAATCCACCCCCTCTGCTGATGGCCAGCATGGGCTAAGCACCCATTTAGCACAGAAAGAGTGAGGAGGAACTTCTTTCAGTACTATTTCACTTCAGAGTCAAATAGTAGAATACAGGCATAGAAGAAAGTGTGTGTGTGTGTGTGTGTGTGTGTGTGTGTGTGTGTGTGTGTGTGTGTGTGTGTGTGTGTGTGTGATGAACAAACAGAAACTAGATGTATGGTTTCATCTAATAGGTAAGAAAGATGTCCCTACAATTTTCCCTTTATGAAGTGAACTGACCCCTGAAAGACTTATTTGAGTTCCACTTTACAGGACACCCCAGTTGCTGATGACTCTTCCTATTGCCCTACAAGACCCAGCTCTTTCTCAGCTTTTTTATACTCTTTGAACATATACCAACCTGATGTCCCCATTTTCTTTACTCCATGATCTGAGGCAACTGGGTTTATTTAATCTGCAGAAGAGTAGACTGAGGAGGAATTTGATAGCATCCTTTAACTACCTAAAGGGGGTTTCCAAAGAAGATGGAGCTAGGCTGTTCTCAGTGGTGGCAGATAACAGAACAAGGAGTAATGGTCTCAAGTTGCAGGAAAGGAGGTTTAGGTTGAATAGTAGGAAAAACTTTCTCATCAGGAGGGTGGTGAAGCACTGGAACAGGTTACCTAGAGCAGCATTTCTCAACCCGTGGGTTGTGACCTGAACGTGGGTCACAAGAATATAAGTAAGGGTCATGAACAAACTTAAAAAATGGATTCTCATTTAAGGGAGAAAAACGTAGGAAACTGTGGCTTTTCCCTTGCAGGATGGCAGAGTTGCAGTTTGTGAGGGGCTGCTTGTGGTCCTCTGTGCCCCACCACTCACCCCCTGCCCCACATGCTGGGGTGGGGGGCGGTGGGTTGGGAGTGAGAGACACTGGATTAGGACTGGCCTTGATGTTTATAAATGGATCCTGGTACAAAAAAGGTTGAGAACCACTGACCTAGAGAGGAGGTAAAATCCCCTTCCTTGGAGGTTTTTAAGGCCCAGCTCGACAAAACCGTGGCTAGAATGATCTAGTGGGGGTTAGACTTTGAGCAGGGGGTTAGACAAGATGACCTCCTGAGGCCCCTTCAAACCCCAATTTTCTGATTTGCCTTGTATACTTATAGGGTACCACCAAGTCCCCTCTAAGTCTTCTTTTCTCCAGGCTAAACAGTACTATGTCTTTCAGCCTCTCCTCGTATGACCCGCTCTCCAGACCCCTAATCATGTGTGTGGCCCTCCTTTGGACTTTCTCAAGCTTCTCCATGTCTTTCTTGAAGTGTGGTGCCCAGAACTGGACTCAGTACTCCAGCTGAAGTCTCACCAAGGTCAAGTAGACTGGGAGGATGATATCTTTAGTCTTGCTTGAGATGCATTGGTAGATGCATGCCAGTGTTTTATTCACTCTGCCAGCTACGGCATTGCATTGGTGGTTCATGTTCATTCTGTGATCTATCATGCCCCCCAGGTCTCTTTCTTTGACTTCCTGCCAAATCCTTACCCATTCTTAGAAGGTAAACCTTCACAAACATCTTACATTTACCCTGTGTGGTCCTATCCTAACTGTTATATCAGGAACCAGCACTGACCAAACAGATGATGAAAAGAGCATATATTGGGATCGGGGAATGTCAACTGCAACAGGGAAATAAATTGAACTGGAGATTGCTTCAAGCAGAAGTATTAACCCAAATGCTTTCTTGTTGTCAAAACCCCTCTTTTCACCCCCTTGTGCATCCCTTATGCATCCAGATTTTGTAAGGTTACCCCTTTTCCTAAAATCATTATAGCCTATTAATTAGTTGTAGTATTTTATTATTAAGTTATCAGTACTGTCATTACCTGATATCAGCTAATGAACTACCAGCTCAGTTCTGCTGTTTATGAGAGATTCTCATTCAATTTGCATATACTCTGAATAAATGTATTTGCACACCAGAGAGCTACATACTCTATATTCTCTTTTGCCTTGGGCAGACATAATCCCAGAAATGAAACCATTAAAAATGAACATATTTTCTAACACTTTATTACAATACAGCAAGGTAGTTAATAAGCAAAGTAGAACTTCTTCAAGAAGATATATTGAGAAATCCAATGTAAAGTCCTTGCTAGCCCAATGTACAGGGTGCTCTTGTGGGTTCAAATGAGTCCTCTAAGTAAGACAGGGATCATCTACACATGTCACTATGGTGACATTGTTACTGTGCCATGATTTAGTACTTCCTTTTGGAAGTACTAAATCATGGTGCTGTAACAGCCTGTACTGCACCGTACACATGGCATAGTTATTCTTAGCAGCTACTTCACTATAGTGGTGCGCTATACTGGAGAGTGTGTCTCTATAGCAAAGTAGCTGCTGGTCACATGTAGATGCCCATGGATACTATGTCACCATAGTGCATTGCTACCATGATGTAGTGTCACATGTAGATGCACCCACAGAGAAGGAATGTGAACCTGAACCTGAGTGCTTCTACTCTGGGTTATTGGTTAAAAGGGGGCACCATCACCACCTCCAAGTCCATGCAAGAGACTGATCTGTTTTAGAACATCATCCCAGAATTCATGGTTATGAATTCTGAGTGGAAACAGGTATCTTCCTCCAACATGATGGTAGGTGCCTGTCTTTGGGAAGTGGGACCTAACCATATGCCCCTCCTTGGAACTTTCTTACTAGCTAGTTTAGGAGGTTCCCTGCCTAGCACGAGAGTGCTAGCTCTTGTGAATCCTGTTCTGAGACCTTAACTTTCTGCATGCGTTGGATAAGGAGCTTAAATTCCTAATCTGGGTTCTAAATTAAATTTGGCAAAATTAGACGTTTCACTGAGGAGCTAAATCCCATTTGTGAATCTTACTATGTATGTAAAATGCTTCTTTATGGCCCCAATCTTTTCAAGATTTTTGTATTTGAGAATCTCTTAAGCATGTATTTTCACAATATCCATGTAAGATAAAGAAATTCTCTTATTCCCATTTTACATATGAGGGACAGAGGCTTTGAGATTTATGTGACCTATCCAAGGTCACAGTAGGCATGTCTACATGAGATGTTTACTGCACAGTTGACTAGCTGTGCAGTAAGCATTTCCGCATCTCCACGTGTGCCCCTATTAGGGTGCATTAAATTAATAAATTCTGCAGCAGGGTAGTACTTGTAAATAAAATTACTATCTTACTGCAGAGATTTTTTATGTGCAGCAGCACACGTGTAGATGTGCAGATACATGTGTAGATTCTGAAACTGGCTGGGGAACAGGGTGCTTCAGTCTGGGATTAGCTGGCAGGTAGTCCCTGAATTGAAGCGCCCTCATTCCTCAGCCAGCCACTCCGCAGCATGTGGATCCCCGTTGGAGCAGCCCGTGGCTGGCAGGCTAATCCTCCTGGGTCCCCTGCCATCCTGGGCTTTTTGGATGGAATAGGAGTTCATTGCTTCAGTGTACCTTCAGTGAGCTGCAGCTCAGATATGTTAAGCCAGGCTATCTTCTGCATTTGATAGTATGAATTTCTCTTCTTAGAACATCAGAAAAGAAACACAATACATTCCAATATGCCCTCCACACAACCTATTAGCATGCACTGAAACCAGAGAAACCAAATTCTGCATTAGTGAATGTAATTGACAGGTTTACCTGAATTTTAAGTTTCCAAATCTATTATTATTTAATTAAGGTGGGATCTTTGAATTCAGCACTCCCCATAACCTCTCTCCTATACCTTTTCATATTACCCCACAGCAGGGAATAAGAACAGGGAATAATTGTCTCTGTGGATTTAAACCAAGTCTTTAAATTAAAGTCTGACTCATATAAAATGCCATTAGGGATCTCTGGGAAGACAACTTCACTTAACCATCTTCCAGGTTTGAAGGACCTCATTAATCGAAATAACCCCTATTTATTACCTACTCCAGGTGTACCTGTAATCAAAAATTCTTTTTGATTAACAGATTGACAAGATGCTCTGTGACCTCCTATTCCAGAAAAATATGTCCTTGATTTCTCAGAAGGAAAGTTTCTTGGGCATTTGAGTCCTCACATTTCAGCCATTTAAATATTAACTTCTGACTGTGTTTCACCAAATGAAAGCCAACTGGGTACAGGCAATTTATGACTGTGTACATTGGAATGCATTGTGTTTCTTTTCTGATGTTCTGAGAAGAGAAATACATACCATCAAATGTAGAAGATAGCCTGGCTTAACGTATGTGAGCTGTAGCTCACTGAAGGTACATTGCCGCAATCTTACACTTACTAAGGAGGAAAACTCACAAGTTATAACATTCTTCAGAAAGGTAGTTTCCATCAGGTTTATTTGATCATATGTTTCAACAATGAATCAGGATGGTACTATAGTTTTACCATCTCTCACTCTAGAACCAGTGTATATAAGACTATGGGGCATGTAGCTCTGCAGCCAATGGACATCTTGCTAGAGCCAATGCTAAATACTTCAAAGAAAAATGTTAACAATTTACCCAACCTGCCCACTACATTCTGTAATGCATCTAATTATGCAGCACTACCGCACAGAGAGAAAGTCTTTCTTAAACCACCTCATGGATTGATAGCCCTTGTAATTTATTTTATTCCAAAGAATGTAACTAAAGCTATTATTCTAATTCATATGAATGTCTACTTCTCTTTTTTTAACTTACTATTTTTAAAGCAATATCCCATTGGCTGATCTATTAGAAATATTCTTGGTGAGAAAGTGAGGGAAGAAAAGGAAGAAGAAAGAAGCCTAAATGTATTTCAGCTACTTAATGCAGAAATGTAGTATGACATATACTCATTAAAAGTGAACTCTGCTGTTATATGAAAATCTGGTTGTTACTGCCTGACTTCAAGGACAAGTCTATTACTTGAAATTTTTCCCTTTGAATATATTGTGTCTGTTATCTGTCACTAACCTCCCTTATAGGACTGTTTTGAAGATGCATTCATTAATGGGCACATCTACATGAGATGTTTACTGTGCAGTTCACTAGTTAACTGTGCAGTAAATTTCTTGGTGTCTACATGTGTGCTCCTATTATAGTGCATGAAACTAATAAACTCCGCAGCAGATAGTACTGTATTACTCCGGAAAATACAAGTACTACCTGTTGCAGAGTTTTTTTTGTGTGCAGCAGCGCATGTGTAGACGCTGCCACAGCTGGCTGGCACATGGTGCTTCAGTGTGGGGCTAACCAGCTGGGAGCTCCCATGCTGAAGCACCCTTGTACCTCAGCCAGCCTCTCTGCAACACATGGAGCCCCATTGGAGCAGCCCTGGGTGGCAGGCTGACCCACTGGGTCCTCTGCCAGACTGGGATGCTCCAACCAGACTCCACGTGCTGTGCACAGATAAACTCTGGAGCATTAAGCCCTGGAGTTTATTCATTCATATTAATCAAACATGTAGACACACCCATTAAGAAATATAACAAAATAGTTCTATCTTTCTACTATAGGTATACACTGTGATAAAAATCAAAAGCCTTTGCATATGGTGGATATGTTTGTAAATACTAATTGGCTAGTAAATACTACTGAGAAGGATAGGTACTTCTACAAAGGATGAGAACATGAGATTGTTTTTTGTTGTTTTAAAATTATCCACTGCCTTGAATATGTGCCAAGTCAAAACAAAATGTTACCAAAACTATAATAATCACTAGCCCATCGATACTTTTCACAAAAGTAAAATCAGTATACAATGGACAAACCAGGGGGGAATGAGATGCAGCATTTCTTACACTGTGATCTGAGGAGGATTCACTCAAACCCTTCCTGTCTGCTCTTTGATTATTCATATTGTAGCATGGTTGCTGCATGGACTGTGGTAGTGTGCTAGAATCTAAGCATTTGGGAACTCAGTGCACTCTATCAACAACTCATATTACACATGACAGTCTCTCTTTTGTGAACTTTTACAATATTGCTATATTACTGAATTACTCAAATGGTAACTGGAACAAGATCTGGGGAAGTTATGTTTAAAATCCTTCCCAAGTCTGCATCTACAGTTAAGTGGTAATCAAGAACCTGAGATCTAAGTGTGTTATTCAAAAAATCTACCACAGGTAGCAGCATATATCTATGTACCTCATCCTCAGAGCTAGCTAAATGTGACTGTCATGAAAGATACAGATAAATTAAAATTGAATTTGCCACACTGACACAATCCATGGCCACATCCCGACATGCAGGGGATGATCCAGAATTGCTCCACACATCCAGACATGTGCAGGCTACATCCAGACATTGCTCTGCATGGTCCAGCCTCCATGTGTGTTGTGCTATATATCTTGTGCCACCTTTTGTTCCAGGTTTCTTTTGTCTTGGGGATTTGGGGGGATTTTTTAGTTTTGGTTTTTGTTTGCTTTTTTTGTTACTGAGAAATCACAGTAACAAATTTTGGCCCCATGCTGCAAACTTACAGGGCACATTTTAATATTCACCACGTGCAGTTTGTAGCACCACAAAACTCATGCCCCTACATGTCTGGACGTGGCCCATATGCATATGTATTTATACACAACTGGTATAAATACAACTCAGAGTTCCCAATAAGATGGTATGATTTCATAGACATTTGGGCTGGAAGCGACCCCGGAGGATCATCAAGTCCAGCCCCCTGCCCCAGGAGCAGGAAGTCAGCAGGGATCATAGGATCCCAGCAAGATAAGCATCCAAATGTGTCTTGAAGGTGTTCAAAGTGGGTGCTTGAACCACCTCCGGTGGCAATCTCTTCCAAACCTTGGGGGCTCGGACAGTAAAGTATTCTTTACTTTGAGAAACTGAGTCCTAAAATAACTATCCTAAAATAAAATACTTTTAGTGATTTGTCCCCAAATTGCTACTCTTTCTTTACATTAAAAGAATCAAATATAGTAAGCCCCACTCTCATGCTGATATCCCAGAACTTCAATCTCTGTTAGTGGTAACTGAGAGAAAAATCATATGTTATGGACATTTTGTGATTTTAAAAGAAAAAAACAATAAGCTCTCTCTTTTATGAGTAGAAGAAAGTGACAGTGAAACAGGTTCCCCACCAAGTCAAGAAATGGATGTTATTGAAGAGATATTTACATTCAGATGAATACAGGAACATAAAATGTTTTAGCTGGAGAGATTTACCCATCAGGACTATTGGCCCATCAGGGCTCATCCATGTTAAGTATTCCATTTCTTTACAACAGCACCTAATTGTTTCTTGAATGATCCTTGTGTTTTGCCTCAGCAATAGTGCCTGATAGGCCACTCCATATGTTTATTATGTTCTAAGTGAAAAAAAGTCTTGCTAACATCTGTTGTGGGTTAGCTTCTCTTTAATTGCCATTTATGTCTATTGAAATTCATACTGTCTGGGAAACAGTGATTCAGGTTGACATTCTGAATTTTCATTAGATTCTAGCCTAATCTGATGAAGTCCTGTAACTTTTTTTTTCCTTTTTATGAGTTGATTTTAATTTGTCCCACAATTTTCATAATTGGTATTTTATGTACAACCAATATAAAACTATATATTTCTTAATTCTTGATATAGGGACATATGGTGCAGTATGTATCATGTGAACTGTATTATTAAAGAGGAATTGGAATTGGAGAGACAGCCTAAGCTCCAAATTCTTTCATTTTGATAACTTATATTTGTCTGAGTTAAAACTTAATGCTGTCGTCAAAAACATTAAAAAAAAATCATCCATGATACTTCTGTCTTCATTGTGCTATGGGGCTTCCAATATCGAGTCTAATGTTTATGCAACCTGAGGATGTCAGGAATGCCTAATGAAACAACTTCCTTAAGGTGTAATACCAGGAATGTTCCATAATCTGTTGTTGATTTTACAGTCTAGATGTAAGCCTTTTATAGATCTGTGATGAGGTTATATTTCCAACTTGGATCTCAGCCCTGTTTTGTATTTCCTTACATCCACGGATCTTACAGGGAAAAGATTAAAGTCACAGCAGTAGTATTTAAACTACTGCCACTACTGTTTCCACTATGCTACTTTGTATGCCCTCAGCCATTCTGAAGAATGCTGCTATTCCCATCACAGCTCCCTCCTGTGCAAGACATGTTGTCACAGAATGAGGCTGTATGGCTTGCCATATGCGAGAGAGGTTTCTCCCTAACCCTTTGATGACTCCAAAATATTGGAAAGGAGAAACTCCAGTGAACTGTGATAAGAGTATGAATTATTTTTCCCCTGCGATTCCAGTGATGTTCTTGTTTATGGGAAAAAGTGGAAAAGCAGCGGGTTGCTCTCTTTCCTGTATGGCATAGGGAGAATGTACAGGGTAAGCATCAATGACCATTACTATCCCAGAACTCCCTTGAAATCTGTGCATCTTTGAGACTGCAATGGCCAACATGCCAATTTGTTTTGTTGCCAATGAAAATATGCTTATCTGTGCATATGTGTTCACAAATATGTTCTCTAAATTCTGAGGCTAGGTACAGACATTCAAAAGCCCAAGGAGAAAGCAATTTAAGTTACGTGGTTTTCTATAAGTGGCATAGTTTAAGTTGGTAGTGAACAGAGCATATGTTCACCTTTTGGTGGAGGTGCCAAATCTTAGATTGGGTTTCACCATTTTTAATACAGTCTGCATATGCCGAACTTCTGTTCTGTTATGGGCATAGATCACTTTCCAATTACTTATACTGGTAAAGATGTAATGTCTGTACCTGGCCTGATTATTCTTTACAGCTGATGCTACTGTTCACTAGCGATCCGTGTTTATCCTCCTGACCTAAATTTATACCCTCTCCTTTTCTTTCCTTTTTACTCAGTGTCAAGGGCGACATGTAGGGGGTGTTCATGGGTGCACGTACACCTCCTGAGTGTGGCAGTGCACCTCTGTGGGTGGTCGCTGCTTGCCACCCTGCCACGAACACAGCGGCAGTGTCTGTGGGTGGTCTGCAATTGCCGCTGGCCGTCACCAATGCCACTGGTGGTGTCTGTGACCTCTAGTCAGCGCTCACCACCCCCACCCCAGGCCGCTGACAGTGCTAGCAGTGTCTGTGGGAGCTCCCACTTACCGCTGCCATGCTTCTACAGCCACAACCAGTTTCCCCCCGCTGCCACGGCACACTTGCCACTGCCATGCCCCCCCAGCCACCAGGGGCCCTCATCATTCATGCTCAGTATAATTAAACTCTGAAAAGTCCCTAAATAGTAATGAAATTGTTGAGTTCTAGGATTATTGCAAGCCATAACCGTAAAAGAAAATTGATCAATTTACAATTCAGATAATTTATGTTTAAGTTGTTTACTTCTGTGACTTAGCCTTGTCTCTAAAAGTCCGGTGACTTTTTTTCTTCTTCTTTTTTTTTTACTTTGCACACCTTTTTTCCTTCATACCTATAACAGTCATGTGCAGGCACATTTTAATGCTTACTCCACTTTAGTCTGTATAAGTCCCCCACCTTCCAATTTGTCCTCAAATATATCTGAGCACTTTTACCACCTTTAACACACCTGTGCTACTGACAGTAGTATTTGGTCATGCAGTTTCCAATAATCTACCAGTTTTAATAATGATTTGTTGTGCATGGGACCTAGTTCTCTGATTCATGTATATGGTGAGGAAATTCTGATTATACACAAGTAGCATCTGTGAAGTAGGATACCATGCAAACAATCACTTTTCCTTGCACAAAAGCAATTGTGAAAAGCTGACAAAAAGTGTAATTCCACTTTGTTCCTTAACATTTTCATTGTGAACCCATGAAGTTGTGTGGGTAAGAACAGAGATGAGAATCTAGCCTGGCTCACTTTGGAGGAAAAAATTTGAACAGGAATAAAAATGTCTGCAACAACATCCATATGCTTTCTGTCTCTCTCATTCCTGCCCTCTATCAATAAACTCAGAAAATGTTAGAAAAATAACATGACCAGCAAAAAACAGGGGAGGTTCTTTCTATTTTCCTTCATGTTCTTTTGGTGTTTAAGTGTTCACATTTTTTAGCTTTCCTTCTCAGCCAAAAGCACTAGAAATGCTTCGCCCTTCCCCCTCCCACCCTACCCCTGCTCCCTGCCAAACCGCTGGAAGGCAACAGTTTTACAAAATTACTGAACACCAGGAACTTTGTCTGTAAGTAAAACATCAAAAATCATACAGTGCATGATAAAAAGTGCTAACACTGCAAAGCAAAAGGAATTTCAAATATGTCCTCCCTGTTATTTATACTTAAAACTTTGAAAATGTGGACTTTGAGCAAGTGAAAATAAATAACGCTCTGAAAAATCACCACTTTCACACACCTCTGCCAATATACAGTTTGGACTGAGTAAATACATATCTATATCTATGATCAAGGGAAAATACATACATGCATACATACATACAGATATATGTGTGTTTGTGTGTGTATACACACACATATACATACACATACACATGTATGTATGTATGTATGTATTTTCCCCTGCTCATTGTAACCAGTGCTAGCTTGGTCATGTGCAACCAGGTGCAATGAGATTTAGTCCTTGCCTTCTGGAGTCTTGTTCAACAGTCACTGCTCATCTTGATATCTATGCCTGTTTGCTAGGCTTCCTTTCTTGCTTACCATGACTTGGATTTTATTTATTTAGACCAGGAGGCTTCTACAGGTTAAGGTCATCAGGTGAAACTAATGCAGTTTCCTCAGGACTCCTACCTCCCCTTTCACCCCAGCCATTCACCAACCAGATGTTACCTCATAAATGCTCAAAGTCCTTTTACATCAATTCCATGTCACTCATAATAATCATTCAATTAACTTAATAAAGTCTTGTTATAATTTATAAAGGAAACTGTGTTATTAAAGAACTCACAATTCAATGTTTTCTGGTACCGTATCTTTATTCCTTATTATGTAACTCTTTCAGGAATGCCATAGTCTGAGTCCTGCTCAGGTGTCCCATTGGCCAGTCCCTTCTCCTTGTGACTCAACTTAGAATGTTTGGCCTCTGTCCTCTCTCTGGGGTAGACTACCTATGCCAGGCTAATCTTGGTCCCTCAGCCAGCTGGTTTCCTCTTCTTGGATCCTGAGCTTGCATCAGTCTTCTCTGGCCTGCTTGCCCTTATGCCGGTCTTCCCTGGCTTGGCCCTGCTAGTGCCAGTTTCCCCTGGCATATAGGCATGACTGCCCTTGCCAGTGTTTTCTGGCTTGCCCGCTCTGCTGCCGGTCCTCCCAAGCTTACAGGTACAACTTCCTTCACTGGTCTTCCTTGGCTTGCCTGCTATGCTGCTGGTTCTCCCTCCAGCTGTTTGCCAGCTTTCTTTTAAAGTCAGTGTGCCACTTCTGGCCACACTGGAAGCAGCTGACTGCTATGCATGCAGACTTCCCCACGCAGCCCAGAGTTGGCCAGGAACTGTTCTGGTCAGGGGCAGGTCCCAGACAGCTTCAGGCTGGTTGGGGAATTGTCCCCATGCAGGGAGCTCCCAGTATCCACTCCATAATCATGATCATGGAGCAGAAGATGGGTGCTTGTTTCCCAGTCCCTGCTCTACGACCAGAGTGGAGGCTGGGAGCTCCTTGCTTCTGGGCCAGGGAGACATTGTCCTCATCTGGGCTCCAGTGGGGAGCCCATCCCAGCAGCAGGCAGCAGACAGCTTCCAGGGACAATCTTCCACCACCTGCTGGGCAGCTGACTGGGAGCAAATTTGTTCCCAGTTGGCTGTCTACACATGCTGTACTATGCAGTAATTAATCATGAGTAAATTTGTTACTTGTATGTACAGGTAGAAAATGTTCTCATAATTAGAGCAAATTACTGGACAGTAAGTGCCTGCACATTTAGACATTTCATAGATTTCATAGACATTAGGGCTGGAAGGGATCTCGGAAGATCATCGAGTCCAGCCCCCCACCTGAGGGGCAGGAAGTCAGCTGGGGTCATAGGATCCCAGCAAGATAAACATCCAATTTTCTCTTGAAGGTGTTCACTGTAGGTGCTTGAACCACCTCCAATGGCAGGCTATTCCAGACCTTGGGGGCTCAGACAGAAGAAATTCCTTATGTCCAGCCTGAAACAGTCTTGCAGGAGTTTATAACCATTCGACCTTGTCATCCCTTGGGGCACTCTGGTGAACAACCATTCCCCCAGATACTGGTGGTCACCTCTGATAAACTTATAGGTGGCCATCGGATCACCCCTGAGTCTGTGCTTTTCCAGGCTAAAGAGCCCCAGGGCTCTCAGCCTGTCATCGTAAGGTCTGTTTTCCTGACCTCTGATCATGCACGTGGCTCTTCTCTGGACTCTCTCAAGCTTCTCCACATCCTTTTTGAACTGTGGGGCCCAAAACTGGATGCAGTACTCCAGCTGTGACCTCACCAAGGCCGAGTACAAGGGGAGAATAATGTCCTGGGATTTGCTTGAGAAGCATCTATGGTAATTTGCTTTAATCTCGAGTAAAAAAAAAACCACTGTGCATTATATTATTCAAAAGGTTCATGATTTACCATATATAGTTCATTGGGCTGGGCCCCACCAGAGTCAACAGCATTTCAAGCCATGGTGACCCCAGAGCTTAGCACTGTTCAGTATGTGTGTGTAATTCAGATACCCACCACAAAGGAATCATGTGCTAATTAGCCTGTACTCGTGACCATGAGGGGAACTGGGTGTTGGTATGAGTCCTGGGATCCTTCAAAGGGTTTTTATGCAGATGAGCCACAGATCAGCCCGGTCCAGCTTCACCTCATGGAGACCAGGGCCACACTAATCATATGCACCAGGCTGAGAGAGGGGGCAACAGAGGGATTCTGGGTAAACTGTTTGGGGCCCTGTTTAGTGATGTTTGCCAGATTTAAGGTTGGTGAAAAAACAAGAATCATTGAAAATGGGAAAGAAAACTGTAGCTCAGCATTGGGAGTTAAGAGGAAGTCAAAATGTGTGCAATATAGTGGCAATGTAGAATATGTCTTATTCAGATGGGCTGCGCTGATCTGTCCTTGTGGCAGATTCTGATCAGCATCTCAGCTTCTTGGCTAAGATCATTGGCACTAGGGACAAGGTGTCAGGGCTGGCTCTTGTCTTCCTGATACCGGCCTGGTATTGCACTATTTCCAGACCTAGTGCCAGTTCCCTGTGGAGGGAACACCCACACATTTTTTCAGGGCCACACACACACACACACGCAGAGAGAGAGAGAGAGAGAGAGAGAGAGAGAGAGAGAAAAGGTTCCCATCAGTATGTTTGCTTCATATAGGTCAGGTATTTTATTGTCATACTCAGTCTTGGCTATAAACACTGATATAGATTTAATCAACTTCATAGCTCAGTTCCATTACTGAGCATATGCTGCATTTAGCCAAAGTTCAAAAATATTCAATGTATTTATTGTGGTTTCCTTGTAGGTGAATGTAAAAGGAGGGGGTTTTACCCCCATTGATTAGGGGAAAAAAATGTGTCTTATATTCAAGTAATTATGGTATATGTGAAGTATAGTATTCTACTAGGTCTTTTTTAAATTATTCATGGAATGTTTCCATCTCTACTGAAATGTCAGTGCTTTTGCCAATTAACCATGCCACTCTTATCTTGTTAAATTGTATAATACAACATGAAAAGGTACCTAAATTCCAGCTCCATGATCTAAATTATTTTTTTTTTAAAGAAGACAGTTGTTTTCAACTAGGAAAGGGCTTATTTTCTAAAGCAGCCTTCTTAGCTGAAATAGCACAGGAAACTGGCACAAAAAGCTTTCTTTGGGATGTGCAATCTTCTTCCTTCAAATTGAACACACAGGATTCTAGTGAGGGTCAGCACAACTCTCTTTAATTGTATCACTAGGGGTTGACTTTTCTCTCTCTTTTTTTTAACCTCAGTCAAAAGGCTGCACCATTGTAAGGTGTCAGCCATCAAATGAGACATTACCTATTTTTGCTGTCAGATAGTGCTGCAAATTAATTGGTGGTAATACAAATGTACAGAGCTGTGTAAAATGCATTGCTAAGTGCACTACATTGGTTGTGGTTGTCTGCATACTGTGAATGACTTCTAGGTATATAGTTAACTTTTTTTTGGAAGCCATTACATTATTATATGGCATAATACCATGAAATCTTCTAGCAAGTATTACTGTCAAAGGAAGAGCACACTGCTGTCAAATTTAAGTGACCATCTAGACTTCCAAGGCTCTACTCGTTCCACATTAGAACAAATTTGCTGTACAACCACACTCCCAGCACTTGCTTACCTATGTCCTGGTTGTTCATTCACTCTTTGTGCAAGACATATATTTACAAACTGTGTAACAGTACAACTGTTTCTGTAAGCCCTAGCTCCTGGTTTGATGGTCAAAGGAAAATCATTTGGATCATCATCATTCTGGTTATCCTGAAAAATCTTTATTCAAATACTGCAATTATACCAAACTTTCTGACTGCTGTGGTGTAAAGAACTATAGAGAAAGTATAAAGGTTAAATAAAGCAGAGCTGATGTGTAGATTAGATCAATGAGGTGAACCTACTGCAGCACTTATGAAATGGCTACCTTCTTTGTTTGGATAAAAATCCAGAAACAGGTCATAATAGCCAATCAGAGAAATTTACTTTATTCTGGTTTAGTTCTATTTATTCTTTGGTTGCTCTTTGTGATCTGTGAGTACTAGGCCATTCTGTTAAATGGTGTATTTTAGGTTTCTTCTGCATGTTGGACATACTGAGCTATTAATGATTTATAATGTGTAAGAATAGTCTGGAATCAGTTAGTCTGAATTGTGCTGCTCCTCATTTTCCAAGTTACTTTCTATCTTTACTGGAAAGAAGCGAAATTTAGTCTATAGTAGAATGGCATACAGGACAACACAGTGATTAACTCTCTTACCAAGAAGTGCAGATGAACTGGGGAAACATCCCTTATTACAGTTTCTAAAGTGCATGCATAGTCAGGCTATTGTCAAGTTTTATTTATTTATTTGTTAGAATGATTAAGAGCCTGCTCCTTGCCCAGAACTACCATTAGAAATCTACAAGTGAAATGATGGTAAATTTTTAAAAATATAAATAAGGTCTTCTATTTGTTGATGTGACATTTCTTTCATAATTGAAAAGTAAATCCATCCATGTGCATAAAATATTTAGCACTTTGTTGTTGTTTTATATTTGTACTGTAGTAGCACCCAGAGCTTCCAATCAAGATTGGTGCTATTCTGTTGTAGGTTGTAAATAAACTGATCTGAAGACATTGCCCCAGATCCTGTGCAGCCTCCAAGATATTTAAGTCTTTGCTGTCACTAACCCCAAATGCACACATCTTGTCTCAGAAGTGAGATCCTATTGTATTTAAACAGATGCAGGTTTCTCCAGGGTACCCTCCAAGCCAATCCTCATCCATATTCAGCAGTACAAAATTCAGCTCTTCCATTTTGGCAACAAGCAGCAAAAAAACTTATTCTAGTTCTGCCCAGGGACATGCATACTCTCTCCCATTCTCAGTTGTGTAGCTATATGTACTGCTGGTCTGTTGGCATCCAGCTCAATCTAACTTTCTCAAAACGAAGGAATTTGGGGAGGAGGGAAGAAGGGCAAGGAGGAGGAAGAACCCCTCACCTTTTATTCAAAAGCCTAATTGTTAGGGAATATACTGAGGAAGTGAAGGCTCTTAGCAATTTTGTACTGCTGAATGGGGTGATCTAGTGTTTTAGATGATTAAAAGCTATGTAAGTGCCACTTACACATCTTAGAGTCAGAACAGAATTTAGAACATAATATTTGCTATAAGCTTGTCATATGTTCCAGTAGGAGAGGAGCAGGAAAGTCTAATGGGAAAGGAGCAGGGTGTAGAAAATTCTGTACATACCCTGTTCACCCTCCTCCTCAGCATCAATGCCCTGACACTGTGAGACAAAGTACTAAGTTTGATGAACATATGGTCTTAACCAGTGAATGGTATTTCTGATGTTCTTATATAATTTGCTAAAAAACCTCGGGTAATTAGGTTGACTTATCTAGACCAGGGGTGGGCAAAATGCAGCCAGTGGGCCACATGCAGGCCACCGGGGCATTCTATCTCGCCTGCAGGGCTCCTAAAAAATTTAGAAAATGAATATCTGCCTGTGGCTGCCTGTCACGCAGCTCTCGATGGCCTGCCAAAACTTAGTAAACGGCCCTCTGCCCGAAATAATTGCCCACCCCGATCTAGAATATAACATATTTGATCTTAACAAGTATAATGTGGCACAAGTCTAGTGTTGTTTTTCTGGGGGCGTGTAGACCTCTAACTCTAAGAGGTTCAAGAGACTTGAGAATAAACTATTTGGAACTGAATGCTATGTTATACAAGGCTCATGTTACACAATGCTCATGAGTTCAAACTCAAACACTAATGAAGCAGATTTTCTGCCACACTCCTTATCTGTTAGAGGTTACTTCTAGTAACATGAAATGAATAAAGAAAATGCCAAGTAGAAGAAATGGATCAATTTAAAGCCATACTAGACTGGAAGATCTGCGGGGCTGCAGAGGGCAACTGGAAAAGATTTACATTGCTTTTTGCTCTGTATCACAAAGAAATAGCTGCCAGTACAGTGACACAGCCTGAAAATAGTCTAATTTCTGACAGCATCTACTTCTGAAATACTTGATGCATTAATAGTTTTTAGTTAATTTAGTCATAGAAAGCTAAATATTAAAGAGTATTAAAAACATATTCAGTAAACATCTGAAGCCTACTGAACACCATGTGAAAAATGAAGCATATCAGAAAGAGGTTTTTTAAATGGAGACAAAGAATGAAAACAAAGAAGGGTTTAGGAAGGATCTAAAGCTGGAGAAGCAATGTTGCAATTTTTGGATGATGATTCCTTGATAATAGATCAGATTGTAATGAGGATCTGGGACAAAATACTCAGAGCAATAACTGGAAAACCTACATTTAAGCCTTGACAAAGTAATTAGAAGTTACCAAGTGATGAAAGTCATCCACTGCAGCCAAAGTTTATGGAGAGTAAATAATTTTCTGATATGATAACAGACACAAAGATATGAAGAACTCAAAAATAGGGCGTATAAGGCCTAACACAGGGAGCTATATACATACTGTAGCAAACAGCTCAAGCTTAAGGCAGTGATTGGCATTTGGGAAAAGATTCCAGAATCAGGAAGATTAAATTGCTTGGCAAGTGTTTGCAAGCACCAGCAGAACATTTATGAAGATGGACAAAGGATATGCCTATGTCACTACTACCTCAGAGGAATTTTTCACAGAAGTAATGGAGAACATTTATTAATTGTTACCTGGACAAAAGTGAATGAATCAATGTGGTGCCACAGATGTTGATGTTATTACTCAAAGAAAAAGCCACAGATCTCAAGCCTTACAGTGATAAACTAATCTCCCCCACCAAGAAAGTATGTAACTAAATATCTGGGTATATAACAAACTGGGGAAAATATTATTTGTAATGTTGCCAGGAGAAAATATATATCAAATATGAACAAAAAACATTAACAGGATGCAATAATTAAATGGACAGGGGATGAAAATGATTGAGGAGGAATTTGAGAACAGATCCCAAGAGAATAGAATTATAGGAAAATCTAGTCCAACCCCCTGCTTAAAGCAGGACCATCCCCAACTAGATCTTTCCAGCCAAGTTTTTGTCCACCTGGGTCTTAAAAGCCCCTAAGGATGGAGATTCCACAACCTCTGTGGGTAGCCTGTTCCTGTGCTTTACTATCCTGGTAGTGAAAAAGTTCTTCCTAATATCTAACCTCAACTTCCCCTGTTGCAACTTGAGACCATTGTTCCTTATTCTGCTATTTGCCACCACTGAGAACAGTCTAGTTTCATCCTCTCCGGAATTGCCCTTGAAGTAGTTGAAGGCTCTGCTAAATCTCCCCTCAGTCTTCTCTTCTATATGGCATACATGACATCTGTTCATCCACAAGTGATGGTGGATAATCTTTTCTTTTCCAAATGAAATAGGTCCACTTCCCTCAATCTCTCCTCATAACCAGGGGGGAGGGGGGGGGGAAGGGGAGGTGATGGAACACCTTGCTTTTGTGGTCACCCAAGGAACTAAATAACTATGTCAATGCATTTTTACCCCCTAGAAAAAAATAAATTGTGAAAGAGAGGGTAGAGGCCAAACTATATGTCCATGTTTGATGAATCTGTCACTAGGGTCCTGCAGGTGTCCTTAGAAAAACTAAGCACTTAAGCACATTCAGTACCTTCTTTGGGGGACACTGTTTCCTCAGGCTGCTTTTTAGGATGTATGCTCAGCACCTGTGGTGTTATACAGGGAAGTAGTAGTAATAGTAATAAATGTGAGTACTAATGTGTATACTGAAATCATTTTAAGCTATGGAAAGGAAACAGTTGAAGATCATGAGCAGAATTTCCTGAAAAGCTTGGCAAGTAACCCAAGCTGCTGGCCTAATGCTAAGCAAGCCAAACACCAAATTTCTTATAACATAAATAACCTACTTAGGCGATATGTTAACATATAAAGATGTACAGATTGAAGTAATCACTAATAAGGCCACCACAAAGACAAAGACGTGTTTCAGAGATTCCTTGTAATAGTGAAGTATGTAGGGAAGATTGTGCCTTACCTTGTCCGTGTCAGTAGCCTGAGAGCACTACTGTGCAGAGATACTCAAAAGATATGGGATGCAGATCACAAAGAATTTGAGAAATTGGAATTGTAAAATAGAAAGATTCTACACCTGAGATACCATTCTAGTGAGGATAAATGTTATCCACTGTCTTTCAAAGAGAGCATTGTCAAAACATGACTTGATGCAGAGGCATAACAAGCAGAATCGGTGCCCTGGGCAAACCCTGATTCTACCACATCACAGAGTATGCCTTTCCTGTTCCTAATCTGTGCCGCTCCTCCCTTGCCATCCTTTTTTCCAGGTGGAGGCTAATTATGTCCTATACTATTCCTGCACCAGTAATTTCTATGACATCCTGAGGTCCCATCCATCCTAATTTTTCTATGGTTCTAGGATTCTGTTATTTCTCCCAGGTTTATACCAGACCCCCTTATAGCCCCTTTACACCAGTGGAGTGACATATAGGAACTTGGACAAGTTCAGAAACAACTCCTTTATTTTTAAAAGGAAATAAATCATTTGAATCTGAAATGTTTATTATGAAAGAACTATTAAAAAATCCTGGACCCATATATTCAAGGTTAACCACTTTCAACAGATTTTTAGAAAAGTAAACACCCTTGTATTAAATGCAAAATGGAAATATTTTGCCATGTATACATTTTAGTTTAAGTGCATAGGGTAGAACACTAGGGTATTACACTTTGAAGATGGAACCAGGATTGCAGAAAACTACCTATATTATCCAAGTGAAAACCCTGAGTTTTCACAATAAGGTACAACTTAATTCATAAATAGCATTTTAATACTTTTAAGAAGTGAAAAAAATACTATTTCTGTTCAGCAGATAGTGGCTACACCATATTTCTATCCACCTTGCAGAAGCAGTGACCCATTTTTATCCATAAGCTTCACATGAAAAGTAATTAAAACCACAGATATTAATACCTTCACTTTTCACTTAAGGAAAGGAAAAAATGTGGTAGTCAGTTCTTGGAAATAGTGAGAAATGTGATGTAAAATATTATTTGTCACAGATCAAGTAAAAAAACGTTCCAGTGGTTTCATTAACTGATTATTATGGCTGGTCTCACTGTGGAGCAAATCTTTCAAAATTTCTTCCCTGCCCGCCTCTGCCTTCCCACCTATTTTTACACTCTGATATGGGTAAAATATAATTTAAAAGAGCCTTCTTTTCATGTACAAATAACTTTATTTTTTACTTTTAACTGAACATGGAAGCCTTTTATTGCCTTGTACAAAATACTTGCCGTATCCATTGATAGATAGTTTATTTTTGGCTTATTTTACAGGCCTAGCAACATCAAAATCTGTTTTTATCTGGAAAAATATGAAGACACTGGAGGTATTGTCAAGCATTTTAATGCACCAATGATCAAATCAATCACATCGACACAGTAAAATACATTTATATAAGCTACAAGGGCAAAATGCATGGCTCGTTTAGCAAGGACTCCCGTTTTAAATGTAAACACTGGTCTTGCATACACAAAGTTGCATTCTAGGGCTTGATCCTGTATCATTAAAATAAGTAGGAGCTTTGCCTTTGACTTTAATGGTGCTGGATTGGACCTAAAGTGCTTTCTGGGCTTGATGCCATTTTCTGAATGGCACTAGGTTACCCTGCAGCTTGAAAGTTATGATCTTGTGACTTCTTGCAGAATAGATATCAGACTATAACTGCAACGGTTTCCTTTCTACTCATGCAAGGTTGGATTGAACTAACCTATGATTTGCTTAGTAAGGAGAATTAATGGGGAAAAATATCTTCATTTGAAATATCATATGAAAACTACATTAATTTTTCAAATTTCCAAAATTCTTGGGCACACATTCAATAAGATTTGGATTCAACAGAATTCCTAATACTCTGATGTATGGAACATACTAATCTTGATCTAGTATGTAATAAAAACCTGGCAGAGTGCAGAATATGAGATAGATGATCATGAGAGGGGAATACAGGGAAGTTAGAGTCTGAAAAAGTGAATGTGGGATCCCTTGCAGAGTTAGTTGATTCCAGTTCAGCACTTTATCAGAAATGAGTGTCTATTTTCTCATTTACTTCAGTGAATCTTTGTTACAGAATAAATGCCAAAATATTTGAATAATGTTCTAAGGCTAGGCTCTCACCAACACTGCTGTAATGATAGTAATACAGGGTGTACTGGGACCTGCTGAAGTAGCTGTACTTTTGAGGAGGATCAATTTACTTCCCAGTTCCCTAGCATCTATAGGAAAAAATGAACCAAATTCTTGTTATCACCAAATGGACCTATTCCTGCTTGGGAAGAAATCATGTACAGTAGGAACTTACTTAGTTCTTAAGAGAGGAAGACAGTATTAGCGGGGCTCCTCACTTTGACTGTTACTGAACCATTAGTCCATCCTTCCCTCTGGGAGTCCAACTGATAGCACTCTATGCAGCAGTGGTGAAGGTTGAGATTCATGACGCATGATGGGCTGATTGCTATAGTTGCACATAATGGAGCTTGTTTTACATTTTATCCTAAAAAATTGCATGTAAAAAAAAAATGTTAAAAGAGCATTATTTACTCTTCAAAGCCCCTTGTGCATATGCATTATTGAACAGACTTTAATTAAATGCGTACATAGTCTTTTCACAGGATCCTGCCTCCTTCATTGCCCAGGATACACGGCCAACAGAATTAAAATTGCTTGGGTACCTGTAAATCTGTCACCTCCTGACTTTTGAGTGCTTGATTTGCAACCTAAATAATGTCCCTTTAAAGTGGAACTTTGTGTGTAATATTGCTCCAATAACTGCTTATATCCCTTAACATTTTGATAAAAATACTATTGGCTATTTATTTACTTGAATATAGGACAGGGTTCTTTTCCCCACTTAGCATGAGGGCAGAAAGCCCTCTTGTAGTCACATACAAAGCGGGGTGGGGGAGCAAACAGCTGCTGTAGCTCTGACTCTGGCCCTGAGCCTGGGATTTCTCCTGAGCAGGAAGCACATGGAAATGCCTTCCCCTGCCCAGTCAGTCAGCAGCACCAATACTGCTGCATGTGCTGTGTTCTAGGATGGAGCAGCCTAAGTAGTTAACCCATCTGACAGTTAAGTGGTGGGGCGGGGAGGGAGAGAAGAAGCAGGGACTGCGGGGGCTGGATGGGAAGGGTCAGAGACTATGGGTGGAGATGCAGAGACTGTGGGAAGCTAGCAGTGGGGATGCAGATGGCAGGGGGTTAGGAAATCTTCAGGGGGAAAAAAGTGAGTGGAGTAGAGGACAGGGGGCCAACCTGGCTCCCTTCCCCTAGCCACTGCTTTCCCTACTATAACAGTGAGGGGAGTGGTATTCAACACAACCTTTCAATACTTAGATTCTGTACCTGGAAAATTATAACAAATTTATAAATTTTCCATATATAGAATCTAGTTATTGAGGGATCATCTTGTATTCAAGGTCATCTTATATTTGAGTAAATACAGTATATTTCTAAAGTTAGAAAACATATACTTTTCCTCTTGGTCAGTGAAGTCCAGTGTCTCAATAATTATTGTTAACAGGTAGAATGTATTACATCCTCCATATCATTGTTTCTGTTTCATACATCAGTAAAACATTATTCAGCTGAAGCAGGTCATAACTAGTGATACTGTAGCTCAGTGAAAATATATCTTTTGTTTTCTTCTATAACATGTAGCTCCAATTGTTTAAATTACCTTTTAAAAACTTTATTGTACCAAACACAAGCTATCTAAAATATAAGCTCATCCTTCTCAGTTGCCATTGAATTTATATAATTTCCAGAGATTTTTTGAGTGTTTTGTATTGCTTGTCATTTTTTTCCTCTGTGATGGGTCTTCAGAGTAGTTCAGCTATTTTGAATGCAGGAAATGTTACTTGATCTTCACTCTGTGATTACTGGTCTTAGCAGGCAGTCTTTTTTTTTGTTTGTTTGCTTTTTGTTTTTATCTGTTCGGTAAATCATAAAATCTAGGTGGTGTCTTTAGAATGTTATTGCTTTCATCAAAACCTTGATTGGAAAGCTTCAGGTTTTTTTTTACTGAACTATATGGTTTGTTAACTGTTGATAACGGCAGTTGGTCCTTTGTTTCATAGTAAAGTATTTATATTCCAGACACTTGTAGTGGTTGTTTAATGTTTTCATGTTGCTTATAGTTCTACATTTGTCCATGGCTAAAATAATTGTTTCTTCCTTAACCCTGTGCACTTAGGACAATTCATTTTGTACTCTCAGCATCTCTGTGAGCTATGTTCTATTACAAAAATATATTTTTGGAGTGTTTATTCCACAAGCCACAGTTGTAGTGAGTGTCCATTGGAAACAAATGAGCTGCAAGCTTTGTGTGTCACTAGCTGTGAACAAACCGTACAGAATTCCGTACTGCTGAAAACAAGAGTGGTGGTTGTAATAGAGAGGTGGTTGTAATACATTAGTTACAATTAGTTAATCAATTTTATGTTCTTAAAGAATTATGCTAATTATCTGTAATTATCCCAAAACCCAGGCCTTTTTTTAGAATATTAGTTTTAGACATACTACATGATGCCTAACTATGACGTGTTGCATGCATTTCCCAAATTCTTTATGTACAGAAGGATTATTTATCCACAGCAATATTTATCACCATGTCAAATGACTTCCACAAAAATTCTACATTGTACAAGTTGTTTGCTTAAGTAAGAGAAAAGAAGAAATATAAAGATGATATATTGTTAAAATTGAATGCGGATTTCAAAAAGCAAACATAAAATAAAATAAAACAAGCTGTATTCATGCTATGCAGCACCAGTTAACTAAAAAGGCAATACCAACACTTTACATGAAGGTCATATTTGCCATGGAGCTGCATGTGATTGCACTTGGACCATGGTAGGGATTTGGGGAGCAAAATCCAAAGAAATCAATAGCCCTCATAATAATGAAATAGGCATTGTCCTCACTGAAGAACCCTAGGGAAGAGAAACACTAGTAAATGGACTGGAAAATATTCCCATATTTAGCCCACCTAATTTTCTTCTCCATTTAAACTAATTGTATACAAATAAAGCAGCCGTTAAGGCTAATTCTGCTAAATCCACCCTAAATAGTCACCATTGATTTGCATTACAGACTAGATCAATAAAGAAAGGAAAACTAGAAAGCATGGGCAGTACACTACAAAAAGAACCATTTGGCCTTCTGCCATAGAATTGTGCTAAAATACACAAAATGAAAAAAATAAAACTTTCTATTTTAAATACTTGCTCTATTTTCCAGTGTGTTTAGATATATGCTTAAATGATAGCTATATTCTATAACCATTGAGGGCATTGCTAGGTGCTTATTTGTATAATGCAACATATGCCCAGCTCTATACTGGACCCACCTCAAAACAAAAATTGTGTTCATTAATTACCCTATAGCTAAGAACCAAAATCCAGTCAATGGTTATACTGATACTCATTAGAAAAGTGATGTTATCAAATTAAGATGAACCTATTGCTTTATCTAACCATTTATTCTAGCTATCCCTTTACTTGTTTTCTTTAAAAAGTTTAAAAAATGATTAATAAAGTCCCAACATTTTATGGCCAGAAGATTGTGATCCTGAAAAATGAAGATTATAGAAACTGAAATGTATAGTTTATTACAAAGGGAAACCACTATAGTAGGAATGTAACTTTTCTTCACTATATAATAGTATGTGAACATTTTACTGTAAGAATTAGCTGTGCCAAAAGCAAGTAACAGAAAAGACAGATGTTACATAGGCATTTATGTCCTTGTACTGTATTCTGACCATGAAGGCACTCCTTGGGTTGGGAACATAAAAAAAAATCAGATGGACTTCTTAGGGAAATTACTGTCTTGGGCAATAAACAATAGAACACATATTAGGAGAAATCTTAATTGATGAAGAAAGCTCAGCTGTTGCAGAGGATTTAGATCAACTATGTATGTGGGGAGGCCTTGCATATTAAAGGGAATACCTGCAAATCTCATTGCTCCCTTCTGCATCACAAAGCATACAGGCCAGATTCTCAGTTTGAGTAAATTAGTGAAGCTCTATTGACTGCCTCAAAAAACATTAGGTAATAAGCCTTGTGGCCAAGAAAAAGAATTAATTGTAACCCTTTTATTAACTCTAAGACCCAGACCCTTGGTTGATGTTAATCAGTGTTGTTCCATTAAATAATTTTTAAATGAGAACAAAAAGCAATGTCGTCTTCTCCATAAAACTAGAGATTTTTTTCCTACAAAACACACACAACTGATTTGTATTGAACTTCACAGATTCACACCAGCTAAGAATCTGGCCCATTGTGCATATCTCTCACAAAATATCTGAAGCTTTTATGTCTTTTACTCAAACAACATATCAATCAGAGCGTGTCATAACAGCATATTTTCAATGCAAGCATGTTTTGACAAATATATTGACAAGGAACCCCCAGAGCCTTGAATTTTTCCCCACTGTGCTGGCAGTTGCCCCAAGGTACGGACTGAGGTTGCCTTGGGATAACTCCTTATAATGCACTCAATAGCAGTAGTATGGGAAACTCTGTCAGCCCTAGGTGGCCTCCCCATTGGGTTGTGAAAAAAATTATAGGCCCCCTGTGGCTGGGTGCCCTGCAGGGGTGGTCATGAAGATCCTGGAGTCCCTTCAACCCTTACCCACTGTGATCTCTGTGGGTAGTCACTCCTTCATTCACCCATCATTGATGTTATTTGCCTTTATATGAGGGCAAATACATTTGTGTTTCCCTTTAAATAAGGGAAGCTACCCCAGAGTTTCCCAATCTGCAATCTTATTAGATGTCTGTGGCCTTTGCGTTATGGGCTAATTGCATGGCTCCATCTATCCCTACACTATGCCCCATGCTTTGCAGGTGACATCACTTGTTGATGTTCAATCAACAGGCTCAGCCCCCTCTGGGATCTGGAACCCCCTGGTTGCTCATTTAGCCATTTCAGGCTGCCATTAAAATGGCATGTGCACTAAGCACCCTGCCACCTCCCCATTTCAATAGAAAGAGCTAGCCCAGACTATCACTTATGCAGAAATCACTCTTTTGACAGAAATCAGTAAGAAGACAAAACAGTAAAAGGATTGATTTTATAGGTGGAAAGAATTGTACAAGTTGTTGTTTTTAAATTTTTCTTGTAAAACAAGTAAAGTTTATTACCCTCTCATCTGGCTACACCTTAGCCCTCCTGAGAGACGTGCCAGTTTGTCCTGAATTCAGCCTTCCTGCTGACTTGGCTAGCCCTAGCCCCTGGGATCATTGAACCTCTAAAGTCTGGTATCCAAAAGATAAAGCATATCCCACAGCTAGCTTCTTAAATCACCTCCAGTGAACCCCTGTCCCCACCAGCAACATTTCATGAATCACCAGAACCCTATAGAAATTTCTGGCCACCCTAACTAGGAGGCCATTTTACGGCTTGTACAGTAGCTTTTATAATGTAAATTCTCAAGTTCCCATAATACTTTTGTTTTAAATAAGCAATAAGTAAAGCTAGTTTGGGCAACACAGGCAAACTTACTCCAGGCTCCTAGGAATCTCATCCCATAAGGGAGGAGTTGAAATACTAATTTTCAGTTTACTGCTTCTGAACCCACTTTTAGGGCCTTGTGATTATGAACCAGCTTGTGTTCATTGATGTTTCTATAATAACAGCTTGAAGTTCTCTTGAAGCATGGCAAATGCCTTTCATTGTTGGCCCTTCTAAATACCTTCACAAACACAGAGACATTGGGGGAGAGATTCCTTGTTCTGATGTCCTTAGTAGCCAAGTATGTCTGAATCTTTCACCCTAGCTGATGTGACACATGAAACTGAGGCAAGTGGCCCCAGTTTTGCTGGAACTGACCCTTGTAATGAAGTTTTCCTCATGTCTTGACAATTCTTCCCTCAGGAAACTATTGAAACATTTGTCCTTATTTCAAATGAGAGGACTCAGCAATAGTTGCTTGGAGGTAGGGCAGTTCTTCTTTCTACAGATTAGACTCATGCAAGCAACTCCTGATTAGTTAATATAAGCAGTCATTCACCTATTTGTTTTGCTTCAGGCTCTTGATAGATTGGAATCCATTGAAATCAACCTGGGTTAGTGAGCTTTTGATGCAAAGCAGGTATTGCAAGCATGTAGTATATAGATCAGGCTATGGGATACTAAGTTTGTCAGAAAGTAGAATGTGGCATTTCTATAGAAAATAGCTTTATATTATACCTAAATATAAATAGTAAAGAACACAGGGAACAAATACTGCATGGCGACATAAGGCTGCAGTCAGTAAAGCCGGGTTTACAAGATGAAAGCATCCTTGACATTTATCCCCTGCCAAAACTTTGATGTGACATAGGATCAACAGTGAACAAGGTCATGAAGCAACTTCAAGTCTATTGACATGAATCTTAACTAGGCAGGGACAACAGCTTTTTGAGATGACTCATAATTAACTTTGAGAAATAGGGGAATAAATAAGTCAGGAGACAGGCATGGAACATTCAACCTTTTAGTCACTGACTCAAATCTATCCCCATAGTGATCTCTGACTAAAATCCATCCCTATAGTGATTGAAAGTCATTAGCATCTGAAATGTATAAAAAGAATTGCATGAAATATTTTGGTGATGTCAATTTAGTTCCTAGTGGACTTGTTTTCACATCATGTAAGTTAGATATGAAATTATCAAGCTAGCAAATATTTACTTTGAATATTTATTCATTCCCAGGGAAGTTTTACAAAGATCCATACTGGGCCTTACAGTGTTTGCTTTGCATATTAATAGTCTTCCTACTTATTTGAATAAGACATAGCTATAAGTTGAAGTGAATGATACTGAAAACTACTGTTATGGAACAGCAGCCAAAAAGTTTTTCTGAATCCATTTCAGGATAAAAAAAAAAAAGGCTCAAACACAATTTTACTTCAAGTTTTGCATCTGCAATTTCAAGCTGTAGGTTTACTAGTCATATGGCAAAATCACATTAGTGTGGTAGTAAGACCAGAAATGGCAACTGCATTATGAATTCAGTCTGCTTTCAACTCTGGTACCATTTTTAAAAGCACATAAGTTGCTTGAGAGCCTAAATCCTATTGAAAGTCATTGAAACTAAGGTTCCTGAGTGATTTAAATGGTTTGAAATGCTGTTCTAGACTGGGAATTCAGAACTTTTCATCAGAACATGTTTGTTTGTTTGTTTGTTTTCCCCCTTAAGGAGGGCTCAGAGAGTGAGGGGGTACCTTAAATTTTGGCTTAATAGAACCTATATCCAAGTATATTCTGTTTTAATTTTCTTAGTACAAATTGGGGTGTGTACACATATACTAACTTTCTAACAGTTAAGCTGGCTTAACTTTTTGAAGTTGACTTAACTGTCAGCACATACAAATGTATATGGAGTAGCATCAACTTAAATGCTGTGCAAGATTGCACCTCCGAGTTATACTATCTTGAGTCACATTAGTTACGTCTACTTAGCTCACTAGATGGCTGCCACCATGTCAAGGATCTCTACATGGGCATCTGTATACACCACAAGTTTTAATCCTCATTAAATTAAATAGGTTTACATTATAAAAATTTGAACTTGTTTATTTTGGAGCGCCACATCTGTGTTTACACGCACTAGGTTTTCAAATGAATTAAGCCTTGAAGCATTGCATCAATGTTTACACACTCTGGGTTTTCAAACAAATTAAGCCAGGTCCTTGGACGGTCCCACAGAGGAGCAGGACGGTCCAGCACTGCACCTCCAGCCCAGGTTCACCGACCTACCCTGTGCCCATGCCCTGCCATGAAGATGTGGAAGCAGGGAGCCAGCAAACCACACAAGAAAAAAAAAAGTGGAAGCAATTAAAAAGTGAAAGCAATTTGAAGGGGTGAGCTACAAAAAAGGCACAGCACCATCTGGTGGACAAAGAGGCCCATTACACATCTTTGAGTGCCTTTGTGTTTGCATGGAACAAGTCCATGGACATGACATTTTAATTCCCGGTGAGCCAAACTGAACTACATCCAAGGAATTTTAGTTTAATGCACTAGAAAGACTTTTAAAGTGTTGGGAAATTCCACTTGTGCAAGCAGACAGGCAATTGCAGCACATGAAAGGGCATAAATCCATAAATCATGGTGTGTACATGAGCCCCATGTGTACACTCTGATGTGGCTTAAGTCTATTTTGTTAAGTTGCCTTATTTTAAGTCGACTCAGTACATGTGTACACACCCTTGTTGGTTTACAAAATTAAATCCCATTTGCAGTCTTGTCCATCTGAGAAATCAGTGTCCTTAAATATGAGCTGTGTGGTTATCAGCACATGCTATTAAAGGTTTAAGTAGGGTATCTCAGTTTGTTTCCATTTGATTCCCTGAGCTCATCAGTTTAATCTGTTTTAAGGCCTCACCTTTCTTTGCTGTTCTAAATGACATTACTTCTTCTTCTTCTTTATTTTTAAGGCATACTGCAGTGGGTTCGGGGTTTGCTTAGCTCAAATAGTCTATAAACACAGCTCATAAAGGGGTGACTGAGGGTCCTGGGGTCTCTTCCCAGACTACAAAAAGGTGCTCTCAGCTTGTGCTGCTCCCTCAGCCCCACAGTGCAGTCTTTCTTCTCTTTCTCTTGTGAGTTTCCACTCTGCTCGCAGGGCTGCTGCCTCTAGCCTTGCAGCCAGGAACTTTTGCCAGACCCTGGGAGGGTCCTTAGCCCAGTGTTGCAGCCACCAACTAAGCACCACCTCTCTCTCTGTCTGACCCTAGCTCCCATCCCTAGGAGCTTTTATCTCCCTGTGGCAAGCTACTGTTCTAGGTCTGCTGCTCAGTCCTTCAAGGCAACCTGCAATCAGACTTTACTGCCCACAGCTGGTCTATAGATCCTGCAAGACTGGGGTGTGTTACAGCTGAATGTGTGCAGTCTGCTGCAAGCCTCTGCCAGCCAGCCTGTTACAAATACATATAAACATACCTACCCAAGCTCAGTAGAAAGCCAACTATATAAATTATCACAAGGTAAATTCTTGTCTTTACAGTCTTCTTTGCACAAATTGATGTTATTCTTTAATTTAAAATCAGAACAATATTATTTAAGTCATCATGCATCATTGTACCTTGATTAGTTAAATAAGCTAATTTGTAGGCTAGCTTTAGAACACAATACCAACTAAGAAATGATTCCTTCAATACATGCCCACAAGGGCAGTTTGAAAAATATAGGATAAAACTGCTTGCTTTTCAGGAAGTCTGTGGCCTGAGCTCAGTAGACTAAGTCATCATTGTTAAGGTAAAACAAATCACTGAATAAATCAAAATAGACAGATGAAAACCCTCACTAAGTTAGACCCATCTCTTGTTTTTTCAGAAGTTCCATATATCCCCCTGCACAAATGGGGTTTATTTTCTATCCCTTGCAGACAAGAATTTTAAGTCTGTACACTCTCATGCACAATGGGTTCTGCAATGCCATTTATTGCTCTTTGTTGTTTTTCTGGGGAATATCCTGCAGCACAGAATTTATAATAGTCTTGTGGCAAGATTGAGATCTCTGTATCACTGGGATCTCTAGAAACTACTTATAGGACCCTACTGCTTATTACTTCCTACTGTTTCCACTGGTATGAATAAGGTCCTTTCAAGAACTGATGAAGTTATGATTTTGAATTCCTAAAAATTTACATCAGAACAAGACTTTGTGCCCTTCCCCTTCCTTTCCCCCTCCCCCCACCCTATTGCTGGTGAGTAGAAGAGCAAAGTGCACTTGTTTTCAATTCTGTATTATATATAATCTTCTAATGTGTCAAGAAATAATGATACAAAAAATTCTGTTCACATAATTGCAGGGTTGTAGGTTGTAGCCGTGTTGGTCTAAAGACATAGGCAGACAAGGTTTTTTTGGGTGAATCTGATATCTTTTATTAGACCAACTTAAATAGTTGGAAAACAATTATTAAGCAAGCTTTTGGGATCAAAAACCCTTCGTCAAGCTAAGGAAGTTTCAGCAGTTGATGTGTGCTTTTTCTGGATGGAATGAAAAGTAAAGAAGCCAGGCTGGGCTGGTATGCATACAAGACAGGTAGTCAGTGAAAATGTAGATTGAGGAGTCAATGGGTGAGAGACAGTTGGGGGGGGCAGGGAAGAGAGAAGGGGGAACAATATTGGAGAGATACCTGGGGAGTCAGATGTCAGGCAGGTTATAATGTGTCATAAATCCAATGTCTATATTTAGTCCATGGCTTTTAGTATCCAGGAGGTTGATGAAGTGGAGCTCATAGGCTTGTCTCTGGGAAGTGTTTTGTAAGTTTCCTTTGAGGATTAGGACTGAGAGATTGGAGAGAGAGTGGTTTTCTTGTGAGAAATGTGCCCCCACACGTAATTGGGTATTCCTGTCTTTGATAGATTTCCGGTGTGCGTTCATTCTGGTGCGCAGTGGTTGTTTGGTCTCTCCTACGTATTTTCCATCAGGGCATTTGGTGCATTGGATGAGATATTACATTTCTGGAGGTGCAGCTGTAAGATCCAGGAATGCTGATGGCTTCATTGTGGGGCATAGTAATTGTTGGGGTGGTGGAGATGTGTTGGCAGGTTTTGCATTTCTTGTCCTGGCATGGTGTGGATCCATTTGGTGTGTTCTGGGCTTGAGGAGGTTTGCTTCTGGTGATGAGGTTAGCAAGGTTCTGTGTTTGTTTGAAGGGTAGGATGGGTGGCTCTGGGAAGATCTCTTTAAGAATAGGGTCTCTTTCTAGTATGGGTTGCAATTGTTTGAGGACTTTCCGTACGGGTTCGAGAGAGGGGTGATATGTGTACAAGCAGTGTGCACAAGTAGTGTGCGATTTGTGGGGGGGTTTCTTCTGTACTGCAGCAGTTCTTCACATGGTATCTGGGTGGCTCTTTCAAACATGCGGTCTATCTCTCTAGAGGAGTGTCCTTGTAGGGTGAAAGCCTTTTTGAGATTGGTGAGGTGGCAATCCTGGGTGTTCTCTTCAGTGCAAATTCAGTGGTATCTGAGGGCTTGGCTGTATATCACAGCTTTTTGGTATGTTTAGGGTGATTGCTGGTTCTGTGCAAATATGTATGTTGGTCTGTGGTTCTCTTGTATAACATGGTCTGTAATTTATCATTCTGGATACTGATCATCATGTCTAAAAAGGAGATGTTGGTGCTAGAGTATTCTAGAGAAAGTTGGATGGAGGGATGGTGAAGGTTGAATTTCTGATGGAACTCAATCAGAGATTGTAGGATTTCAGTCCAAATGATGAAGATGTCATCGATATATCTTAAGTATAACAAGGGTTTGATGGTGCAGTTCTTGAGGAAGTCTTCTTCCAGGTGGCTCATAAAAAGGTTGGCATACTGTGGGGCCATTTTGGTGCCCATAGCTGTTCCCATCATCTGAAGGAAAAGTTGGTTATTAAAATTGAAATTGTCGTGTGTGAGGATGAAGTATACAAGGTCAGTAATATCTTTGGATCTATATTCTGATTTGTAATCTTGTTCCTGTAGATATGTAAGGCAGGCTTGGATGCCATCCTGGTGTGGGATGTTGGTGTATAGGCTGGTAACGTCCATGGTGGCTAGGAGTGTGTTGCTGGGAAGGTAGTCTATGTTTTTAAGTTTCCGTAGAAAGTATGTAGTGTCTTGTACAAAACTTACTCTGTGGATGACAAGCGGTTTTAGGATTGATTCAACGAAACCTGATATTTCCTCAGTTAGGGTCCCATGGTTGGATATGATAGGTCTAGGGTTCCCTTGTTTGTGGATTTTAGGGAGCATGTAAAAAGTTCCCGGGTTAGGTAGTGGGGGGATCAAGGTCTGTAGTTTTTCTTGTAGTCTTGATGGAAATGGTTTGATGGTATTGTTGAGTTTCTTGGTGAAAAGGGGAGTAGGATCTTCTTGTAGTTCTTTGTAGTAGGTGGTGTCAGAGAGCTGTTTGTTGGCTTCCTTTATGTAGTCTTCACGGTTTAGGATGACTATGGCTCCTTCTTTGTCTGCTGGTTTTATTACTATTTGGTGGTTAGATCTTAGAGATTCTATGGCCTTCTTCTCTGGTAGAGAGAGGTTGTTGTGGTGGCGTGTGTTGTTGATTATTTCACTGTTCATTCTCTCTTCTCCCCCTCCCCCCCCAGCCTGTCTCTCATCCATTGACTCCTCAATCTACATTTTCACTGACTACCTGTCTTGTATGCATACCAGCCCAGTCGCTGGCTTCTTTAGTTTTCATTCTATCCAGGAAGAGCACATATAAACTGTAGAAAATTCCTTAGTCTGACGAAGGGTTTTTGAACCCGAAAGCTTGCTTAATAATTGTTTTCCAACTATGTAAGTTGGTCTAATAAAAGATATCAGATTCACCCAAAGAACCTTGTCTGTCTTGTTAACATAATGGCATTTGGTTAAGTGACTTGAAGCAAAGGATGGAACCTACAACCATTCAGTAGCCCGTTTTTAAGACAGAGAGAGAGGTCTGAATGAAGGTTATGTTTTAGATATCCAAACTATTGACCAGAGAATGGATTTGATTTACAATGAAGAAATTGCTGGGCTTCAACAGGCGACTTACCCAACTTTGTTTTCTCACAGCATTATTTCCTGTCCTATTCTTCCCAAGATCTTCCACAAATTTTAAAACACTGTAATTAGTTATTCACTTGTGTTATTCTTAATAATGTGTGGTCTCACAGAACTTCTCACTTAGTGTTACTTACAGCACTGGTGACATAAACCATTTGATTATTAAACCAATGTGAGTTTTGCTTGAAAAAGGAATGAGGGACTGAGCCTTAAGGTATAAATATAAATAGTTGAGGTTATACTTTGAAATTAATTCTATTTATGCTTCCTCATAAGTTTCTCATATTTTTGGGGGGCGGAGGGAAGGATGAAGTTTACCATACTTGCTCATCAGTGTAAAGATTAATTTTCTGTAAAAGACACTGTACACGCTGTCCTATTTTTTAAAAAAGTCTGAGAGTATACAATTTTAAAATCCCTTAATTTCAAAAGTCATAGAGCCAGGTTTAAGTGATGCACTTTATGCACCATTCCAAAGAAACTAAGGCTAGGGACAGAAACTGGTGTAAGTGATTGGAAACCAGTCTAAACCTGTAACAGAACAGAAGTTTAGTGCATGTAGATTGGTTTCAAAATGGCTGAACACAGTTTAAGATACACCCAGATGGATGTAGTATCAGATTTAATCACTTTAGGTTAGAGCTTCTATCGAATTTCTGTTCCAGATCCTATGCTGACACAAGTTATCTTGCAGTCCCCTGGCATCCCAGTATGATAGGTGGCCCCCTGCTACCCCCCCCCCACCAAAGGGTGGCCTGCTGGTACAAGGATCATGCTCTACTGCTGCAGCCCAGTGCCTAGCTGGCCACACCCCCAGGCTGTCACAGAGCAGAAGCAGTAAAAGCCTTTGTTTCTGCACCTGTCAGCAATGTGGAGGAGAAGGCAGGGGAACAGAGGCCCCCAGCCTAGGGTCTGCTGAACCCTGGTCTGCCCTGTGCTGGGAGCAGAAGGGGATTTCCATCCACCCCCTCTCCCTTTGTGGATGGACCATGACTCAGACCCACCCCTGCAGATGGGAAGGGGGAAGCAGTCCCCTGGGCAGGTAATGCCTCTTAACCCCCAGGCTGTGCCCATGTGAAGGGAGCCTCATGCTTCAGGGAGTTTCCTCTGCCCCAGTTCATGGTTCCCTGAGCCTTGGTGTGCCCTGTGGTGGGAGAAGAGGAGGATTCCCTCACCCCAGCCCCTTGTGGTTTTTCTATGGCTCAGCCCTGCCCCTGCAGGTGGGAGGGGGGGAGCAGTCCCTTGGGCAGAGGCTCCTCTGCCCCTTTCCAGGGTCCCCTGAGCCTTGGAGTGCCCAAATGCTAAACAGTCCTGGGGCTGGCACCTAGATGTGGGGCTCTTTCCCTCTCTGTAGGGGGACAGCAGAGGGTTGGGAGCATGTGCTGGGCAGACAGACAGTGGCCCCAACTGGGCTGGGCTCAGCAATTACATGTTGTAGTGCCCCCTTCTTCTGGCCTAGGTCAGTGCAGGCATCTGGGTGCTTGTCTCAACTGAAAAGTAAATGACAGTTCAGTTCATTATTGGTCCAATCTATGCATCTTAGGGAAACCTGCAAAGATTGAATCGATTCCGCCTTAGGCTTTTTGACTGTCTGCACTTAGCCTAAAGATATATCTACACTGACTCATATTCACATTTCTGTGTTTGACTTGTGCAAGCACAATGAGATAGGTGCTATGTGCACTCAAGCACAAGCACTCCTAGTCATGCTGAGGACACAGTTTTAGGCACAGAGGCCAATAAAAATGCAATAAGATATCATTTTTAGATTTAATGGATGGTGTCCATCTACCTTCCTATCTAAGTATTCATTTGACTGGTCTTATATCTGAGCACCTCTCGTCTCTCTTCTTTCTTTACTAGCTAAGAAGATTTCTTGTTGTTATTGTGAGGTTTTTTGCTGTTTTGTTTTGTTGGGGTTTTTTAATGAATCCATATGAATAAGTGTACGGTTTTGGGAAAGATATTGGGGGAAGAGGTTGAGCTACTTTTTTCTTTTAAACATAGTGACTTTAATAATGGCTCTTTATCTTCCATTTTCTTAACTTTCACTGTGGCTAAAGTTTCTTTCATGCAGTCATAGCCCTTTCCTCACTAGTCTACTGCTTCATCATTCTAGTAAAATGCAGCTGTCATTAGGCTGTTATGAAGCCAGATGCAGAAGTGATCTTGCAAGTAGCCAGAACTAATTTCAAGCTGAGCACTGAAAATCAGGAAAGTGAACATGCACAGAACATTTTATTAAATGAGGAGCAAGTGAAGATGGCTGCCTTTTTGCATGATGTATTTGTGGTGACTGGCTGTGTTTAGCAGCGAGGCTCAGTTTTGGGACTTGTAATTAAATTGGACAGTTGATAGAGAGTAACTGTTTTAGAGCGAAATGCATTGAGAAAAACATTGTAATAAACAGCTCTAAAGAGACTTTGTGTAGATGAGAATGCCGAACAGTCCTGTAGCAGGACCGGGAGAGAGGAAAAGAGAAAATGTTACAGTGATTAGTGACCTTAATATGTCAGGTCTGCTACACATTGTTCCATATATATGCATTTCCCATTTTCCCACAGTTACTTTTAGTGGCCTCACATCAACTGAAAAGCACTGGACAGCATTTTTTCCTATGTTCCTAGATAGAAAAGTATTCTCATAAGACCTTGGATACAAATATGACAAGCTCTATAGATTATATGAATAAAAGATGTACTGTTTCCTGTTCTGGGGTAAGAAGAACCTTTAAAGAAAGGTTTTTTCCTGTGAGGAAAACAGTTTTTCCTGAGCAGCCAAGTAGTAAAATGTTCAAAAGACTCTTTTCTCTTTGATTACTTACAGCATTTCCCTTACTAATCTCTGTGACTGACAGGATCTACATTTGACTATATTTTGCTTCATTAGACAACTTTATTTTCCATTTTAAATAGTGCAGCAATTTCATTGCCACCTAAGTATTTCATTGTGTCATTGAGATGAGCACGGTGGCAATTTGCAGGTTCGCAGAAACCACAGGCACTTGAATGTGTGTCCTTCTGTGTCAAAAGCAGGAGCTCCTACCATTTGCACTGAAAGAGACACTCTCCTTACTGTGAGCACTATAAGGTAATGGCACACACATGAGTAGTTCTATGCATCACAGATAGAATAGTGCACATACATAAACTACCCAATACATTACAATATAATTTAACAGTAGAATAGCAATTAATAAAATGGTCATTTTCTCCATTTCCATTTCAGTGCTAAAGCTGAGACATAATATTTCTGTTTTTTGCATGCTACTTCAAGGGATAAATCTTTAATGGTAATTAAAAAAATGGCATTAGGAAATTATCCACCCGTGTTGGTCAAGTAGTTTCTGTTTGCTGTTGATAAACGCCCAGAAGCTTGCATGTTTATCTACACATCTTGAGTCTGCAAAATGTGACTGAAAATCTTGTAAGAACAGAGACTTCTGGTGAATATTCAGGTTGGAGACAGTTACTGTGGGGACAGGGGCATTACAAGAACCTGAAATAATAAATACATAGAAATGGTTATTCTTGCTTCCTGACTCCTGGCCTGAGCCACATAGTGCAGAAATGCACTGAAAAACATAGAGGCAAAAAGTTATTATGCAAATAAATCTCCAAAGTGATAGTCATTGAGTTCTAAGATGGTTCTTATTTTGTGAATCGTATCGTCCAAGATCATGTCAGAAATCAAAGATCATGTCAGTCTTTCCATAATCAACAGCTCTTAACCAGCCAAAATGCACTAAGAATTATGGACGCAGAAATATTGAGACAGATTCCATGCTTACATGCACAGACTAAAATCTTATTAGCAACTAATATCAAACTGAAATGATCTCACTCTGTCCAACAGAGCTGTTTTAATGCAGGTACCAGGTGACCCTGGCCTCTGATGTACTATAAACTGGAAGGCAGCAATGAAGGTTCTGCATCCTCTAAAATCTCATGTCTTCCAAGTGATCCTGACTGGAACCCAAAATCCCAGTCCACAGTTGAAAGGAACCATAAACTGTGCCAGATACAAAGGTATAGATACTGTTGCCAATCTGGGTGAAGACAGAAGTGACAATTTTTGCTCAATCTGGCCACAGAAAGCAGTTTATAGCCATGACCAAACGTAAGTGCACAGCTGCAGACCATGTAAAAAATGGCCAATTTGGTGAAAATCTGAACCCTCATTGTATGAGGTTTCAGATGAAGACATTTCAAAACAGCATCTTCTGTAACTTGTGTCTGTGCTGCCTCCCAGCCCCACAGGGCAAGGGGGCTCCAATTCACCCAACCCACCCCTTCTAGGGGTGCTTGGGAACCCCTAGAAAAAGCTCCCTCTGCTCCCTTTCCCCCCTACCATTCTGGAAACAGCATGGGCTGGCAGGTATGAGGGGCCATTGCTAAGGGAAACCATTTGCAGGCTGGCAGCCAGCAGCTAGATTCCCCTCCTCCCTGGAGCCAATAGTGAACTTCTGATTGGTCTGGAGGATCACTGTAACTCCAAATGCTTCCTGCAAATCATTCTCAATTACAGCTGGAAGGTGCACTTCTGTCTGCTCCCTCTATGTTGGTGCTCTGGAACAAAACCCACACAGAGCACTAAATTACAGAAACCTCAGTATGACACTTTAAAATCCTTTAAAACCCACAAATCACACAGGAAAATTTTCTATGTTCCCCAAGTTTACCTACTTAAGAGACAAAGACTAAAAACGGTACTGACTAACCCCTTACTTCATGCCAAAAGTTGTTTAGTTTCTCCTAAAATAGTATTTCCTGGGTATCTGTTCCTACAAAAAAATCCCCTGCTCCCAAACTTTATTTTAACATTTTATACAGTTTAAGTAGAAAATCTGGATTGCGGGAGGGAATAGAAGGGGAAGGGGGAGAAAGTTGTGGCTGGAAGGAGGAATTTCGACCCCAATCTTTCTAGTCCTAGAATCACGGGAAATCCAACATCTGTGTTAATGGTAGCATAAAAGCAGGAGACAATGGTGGCTACTATGTTCACGAAACAAGGTATATTATCCCCTCCTTCTGCCATCATGATCAGGTGAAAACTAATCACCCCATTCTGCCCCTTCCCACCCTCAAAGGTGTCTTCATCACTTGTGCCCCTTTCTCCTCCCCCCTGGCAAAAATAGAAAGCCTTTAGAACCTGTAACTTTATTCATTATTTTTCAGGCTTTCAGTGCATTTGCTGTTTACATATGCTCCATTCCTTTTTCTAGTTCTTTCCCTACATCTACCTGCACTCAAATTTTGTGTGGGGATGTATATTTTAGTCTTCCTTCCACTCACTAATTTTATGCTCGCCTATGATTTCCTCTAGTCTCTCACAATCTTTGCTCCTAGCCTCTCCCTGCATTGTTCTTTCTTTCACTGTCCTTTTAACCAACCAACACCTTCATGCTTCTCAGGGAAGTCTAATTGCCCACTCCCATGCTCAGACCATGATAGGGGTCATTGATATTCTACTTAGTATAATAATAGTAGAGTAGGGAGTAGCTGTTATGAAAAGAGGGAGGCAGTTCTCAGGTTTGCTGATGAGAGAACATCCTGGCAGCGGTTTCAGACATGCAATTTTTCCTTGCTGGAGTTGCCAGGGTGAATTTCACAAATATATCTCTGAGCAGCACTTTACAGCCACACAGTTTATGTCAGGTTGTGCTTTCAAAACAGGACTGAATTGGGACTCCCTCGCTTCTACCAATTCAGCTTTTCAGTTCAACTGAATAATAACACCTATTAATGGCTAGCCACTGTGCATATCTGCCCTACTTCTCTCCCTCCTCCACCTGTTTCCATTCCTTTCTCCCAGAATGCCATTCAGAAGTCTCTCTAACCATAACTGCATGAAAAGTAGAAGGAAAATCAGGTTTGCAGTAATGCGAAGTGTTCTCCCTCCTTTCACAAGCTGGTTTAGTTGTTCTGAAATCACTTGGAGTCGAGGCTTGATGGAGGTCTGCTTTGTTCACTGTCTGAGTTTTCATTGATCAGTATTGTGTAACAGAAGCCTGTGTATTGCATAAAAGCTGTTTCCAACTGACTCTTGTTAAAGCCTTCTAAAGGTACAGTCCTACCTTGTACGTCTGTAATCAAGCATAGTATTCATAGTTTGGGAAATGCAGATTGCCTTGCCAACGTTCTTCCCTTAGTTTTACTCTGTGTGTTTTGGCCCAGATCCCAATCAGAGTCTTATCTCCTATCAAGGATTTAATAGCAGCAGCACGAGTACCCACACCAACGCAGTCTCACAGAGCTACGTTCATACTCTCACTGAACCTCCCTCACTGCAACATGGGCGAGGAGAACTGCAGGTCCTTTCCTGCTGTTCTGCCCTGCCTTAGAATAACTGGCTGCTTCAGCAAAAACTAGAGGGGAAGTGGTGGTTGGACAGGTGCCTGTGGGCCGCACATTTAATCCCTCATGCGGAACCAGTTGGACGGCACCGACTCCAGATTATTAGTTTCATAGTCTTTCCTACATGATTTAAATGAAGGCTGTTAAAAATACCAGGTGCCTGTGAACCAGATCTTCTGACTTGCAACAATGGCTTGGAAATATAGGGAAAAGATTTCCTTAAACCTTCTCCAGTTGTCCTTGGGCATGTCTACACATGTACCTAGCTGCACGGTTGTTACTGTGCAGTCATTTAGTAATTGCTTTAGCAAGTCTGATCAGGTCTTGATCTAGATCTACTTTATTCTGTGCACCTGATTAGGGCAGTGTAATGACAGGTACACACAACACTTGGTCATGTACCTTGGTCTTCAGTCACAGATCTTCCATACACACATAGCTTTTACAATATACTGAGCTGTTTTGGTATCTATAGGCTACCCAAGACAAACCACAGGGCCAACCATTTCACACATACTTTAATATGCTAAACTGTATATGTTGTGATTTAGTTCTAACTCAATTACACAGATGTAAATCTGAAGTAAATCCAACAAGTTTTTATACTGAAGAAAGACTAATTGCATAAGTAAAACAACTTCTAAAATTGCCCAGATAGTGTGAGAGCTTGTCATATGGAGCACCTCATTTTCTCCTTCTAATTTCTTCTCTGTTTACAAGCAGTTAACTTTCTTCAGTTCTTTCAGTCATCATAGAGCCACTATAGACACTAAAGTATGCCTCTCACTCTTATATGCTCTATTTATTCCTTAGACAATAAACTACCATGGTATTAAGAATATATTTTCTAATCCTTCATCGAATGGAGGTTTTGAAGATGATGAGCACAATTAACGCTTAAAAAGCCATTTTCTAGAATGTCCTTTTGGAAACTACTATTTGTCATTCACAGTAACAGGTCCACACAATTAGCATGTGATCATCAAGCCATTTTTTAAAAGCTGATAGAAATCAGTCCATTTTGTAATGTTTATTGTTGTCTTGATTGCAGTGATGTTACATGCTGGAGTGAAGCTCTCAAAGAATGATCCTTATTATTAGAGGTCTACTTAAATCACAGAGAAGCTAAACAATTTTTGCTGGTTGGCTGTGACATTAATAGCAAATTCAATGGATATTTCCTGGATGCAGTCTGGCAGTCCTGCCCCTCATCGCTGACTGGGGAAAAGGCCCCAGCAGGGGAAGGACGGACAAAAGGTGGCTACCATCTCATCTGTTGGTTGTTCTTTGTGCAGCTGTGCTCCTTGGTGCTGACTGGCGCAGATGCCCCAGCAGGGTGGAGGAAGGATGAGAGAGTGGCCATCATCTTGTCTGCTGCTCTTTGTGCCATCCCCACCAGTTGGTGCTTTCCCCGCTCCACGCAGGCTGCAAGACTGGGCTGCAGCAGCAGAGAGGATCACTGGCTCCCGCTGCGGAGTTAGCATTTTATTTTTATTAAGTTTTTTTCTAAGTTGATTTTGAGGACAATCACATACGTTACGGTTTCCAAAATCTGCATAATCACAAATTAAGTAGACCCCTACTTATTATGTATTACATGCAGCATGATTTATGCTGAACATAGCACCTTATGACCTGTATTGCCACCATCCTCTCATAATGCTTCTGTAACTTAACTCAACTTGTCCTCTCTTTAACCTTTGAAATCAAAACATATTAAAAGTGTGCATATTTTATGCATGAATGTGGCAGTATGCCCCTTTACCTTGTTTGTTCTACCTTCCAGCATGCCTAGATTTTTTATTCCTCCAGAATGGACCAAGTGAAAATGCAGAGAAATGATGTCATGGCACTGTCCTCCATGAACTGAACTTATACAATGAGGGGAAAAAAAGAGAAATGGAGTAAACTTGTTCCCATTACATTTTTAAGTAAAATAACCAACAGTGGTCCTCCTCTAAATGTAGTGGGAGGAAAGGCTAATGCATATTAAAACAGTGCTTCTTGCAGACAGGGTCATTTAGCTGTACTGATGTACCAGAAGAAGTTACAGTAATATAGGAATAATTCTTTCAGCCGTAGTAAATGTTCACATATGCTGTGTAACAGACAGGAATTCATTTCAGGGAATGCCAACAGAAAAAGAAAATGTGACTGTTGCGCTAAAAGCTGTGTACTTTTTCCCAGCTTGGAAATTATTAAAATCATGTTATGGTTTAGAGATTCATATAAACTACTTTTTAGATCCATGTTACCTCCCTCTTGTAAGGTACTTTGAGACCTATGGATAAAAAATGCTATATAATAGCTAGGTATTATTGCTATTGTTATTATTAGTTTACAGCATAGAATTGATGATCTCCTCTTTCCTCTCAATGTCTCCCAAAGAGCCCTGAACCATTATCAGCATTGATGCATTTGAGATTTATGCCTGGAATTGCCTTGGGTGAGATAACCAAATCCTGTAAATATATCTGGAAGTCTCTGCACAAAGCTTACTTTCTTTTAGGCCTATTTCTGACTTAATGGGATTCACTGCTTCCCCAAGCAGCCCTTGTAATTTTCAGCAAGGTCCTTTAACTCATTTAATGTGCAACATTTGTTCATGCCTAATTTGTCTGAGCCAGGCCATGTTTGTGTTTTCCTTGAGTTGCAGAAAGGTTGATTGTGAGGGTGGAACTGCCTGCCTCCAGTGAATATATTTCTCTCAGAATTACAGTAATTACTGCAGGTTTCATTTGGTTGGTGTTCTCCTCCGTGCCCCTCCTTGACAAGGTTAACAAGCAGAAGGTAACTGAACATCAAAAGATAAGTGCCTAATCACACAGGCAATTGTTGACAGTACCATTTTTCTGGTAATGGTGATAAGACTCAATACTGGATTCTACTACAAAGGCACATAGGAATTAAGTTAGCAACTCTACAGATAGCAATTGCAGATTTCAGGACATCTGCAATACCTCCAGTTGTGCTGCATCTGCAAAGCAGAAAACTTAGATAAACTGAGCCTATTTAATAATTTGTCTAATATCTCCTCTTTCAAAAATCTGCTGAGTTTAAAATTTCCAGGGGTTTTTTTTTATGCTGCCTTTGTTAGCCTTTTTTATAATAGTAATTTTAAATGATAGTATTTTATGGCTGAAGCATAAAAATCTAGTAACAATTTAAAATAGAAGCTTTATTTACTGGGCTACCTATGACATCAAAGTAAAGCCCTCCCTGCCCTCTTTTCTCTAAGTTCTTACAAAAAAGAGGGAAGCTAGGACTCTGATTATGTCTGAAAAGAACCAGCATTTGGTTACAAATCTTATTTGCTTTGAGATGTTCTAAATTTAGTTCATTTGTGAATTACTTACAGCTGTCATGAGCCAACTCAGTGCACTATGGTGACCTTAAACTCTTAGATATGAAATTAGGTAGGAAAATCTACCTTTCAGCTTTTTTTTCTCCTGGTGACAACAGCATAAGAGAGCAGATATTTTAGTTTTAGCATAATTTCCCTTTGAAGTTTTCCTCTTTTAATATTTCTCATACAATACATTATACCACCAGGACATCCAGTACTTAATGAAATAGAAGACCTAATATCAAAAACATGTTTCTTGAGGAGACAAGATGTATTTTGAAAACGTTACAAACATAGATTAGCTCAGAAGTTTCAGGAAATTAGCTTGATGACTCAAACTATTTCTGTCTAATCCCCCTCACACAGAACAATTATGATGAATATGTTTATCCTATTTTTCCAGTGATTAGGACATCCACTATCTTTTTAGTTACAACTATGATTAGTTACATTGGAATTTTAGGAGCAATTAGCATTCAAATAGCCTCATAGTCAAACCTTCACTCTGTGTGATTGAATATTTTTCAGTCATTAGAAGAATGCTGAGGTTCTACTAATTTGCACATACCATCATTTAAAAACTTGGGTCCTGATTCTTACATACACTGGTTTACTCATATGGTGCTTTAAAACCAGTGTACCGGGGTGGAGTTGTATCTGATTTACCTAAATGTAATAGCTTAAAGAGATTCTCTACCCTACTTTCAAGATATAATTTTATTAATCTCTGGAGCGTTTTAGCCAGAAGGCTATGCAATAGTCACTTGTGATACATTGTAAATTATTATTATTTTGATGACTGGCTCCTGGTCATTTGGCACCATGCTGTTTAACAGAATATTTTAACTAGTGGAGAGTCAAAACCCAAAACCCAGCTCGCAATAAGAGTCCTCCTTCTGATGCGTTCCAAAAAAAAGTTTTGTTTATTTCTAAAAATGAGCAAAATATTAAAGGTAAGATTTACTACTTGTGTATTATCCAGAACAGTATATTCCACTTCTGTGTGATCATTTGTAAAACTGCTTTTGGTTTTCTGTCATGTTGTCTGCTTTATTAAACTTCACACTGTTATATTGTACCTTAGATGTATGTAAGGAGATATGAACATACACTCACTGATGTCAAAGCAAATTCAGTTTCGAAAGCACACAAGCAAACATTTGTACATTTATGATAGGAATATAGATAGGTTAATTCTTCTTTCTCTGCATGCATCAGTGAAAGAGAGAGTTGATATTGCTATCTGATATACACCATGCATGCCTGCTGGTGAAACACAAATTCAGCTGCCCAGTTATTACTGTGGCATATGAAGTGGCATTATCCCCCAGGGTTGGCACGCTGTCATCATGGATTTCCTTTTGGATCAACTCTGTCTTATGGAGGTACTTGATTATCACAGATTTACTTCTGTGTTTTTCAAATCCTTGGTGACTGATTTGTTTCAGTGCATCCTGGTGTAATGTTTGCATAGATCAAAAAAAAGTTACTAACAAAGAAGCATATCTAAATATCAGCGTTTGTATCTGTTAGGTCAGTTGGGCTTTCACCTATGATAAAAAGAAGTCAGATTAGACACTTGTCAAACACTCCTCATATTGGAAGTACCAAAACTGGTATTTTGTTAAGCTGTGTGTTGATTTGCTCCATGTTCTAGAGAGCAGAATTCAACCTTTGGGGGGAAAGGCAGAAGTAGCATGCACTGGGTATGAATATACTGGAGACACCAAATCTAAGGTACAGTGACTATATGAACAAGCCAGAGAAACTAAGTGGATTGTAAAGTATCATTTGAACAAATCCAGCTCTGCCTAAGAAAACCAGCGGGCATGATCTCCCTCCCCACCCCACTCCACTTCTCGTGGAGCCTGCCTGCCTGCCTGAGCTGCGCAGGAGCCTAGTGCTTCCCTCTGCAGCTGCCAGGGATGACATGTAGGGGGTGCATGTGGCTGCTCATGCACCCCCTGAGCATGACAGTGCACCCCCTATGAAAAAAGGCACCACTGACCGCTCTGCCCATTGGCAGCTCACCCTCCCCACTCTGCCAGAGAGCCAGGTAAGTCAGCTGGGTGTGTGCACAACATGGGGGGCTTAATCATCCCTAAATTGAAGCAGTGGTTTTTAAAACCCACTGCTTCAATTTAGGGTCCCCACTTTGTCTATGCAAGCCCATAGTATACATCCTGTGCAAGCCTATCAACCTCAAAGAAAAAAATGTCCCTTCCTTTAAAATATAATCCTTTAAGAGGAAAAATAAGCAATGACTATAATCAGTTAGATAAACATACTAAATGAGATTATAGAACCAAAAAAAATGAAGTATGTGCTGTAAAAACAAGCATATGTTTATAAGCTGAAACAATTACGGATGGAAGTAAGTAATATCTTTTTGTGGGAGGTGAGACTATTTCCTTTAACATCAAAATATCTGAGAAAAGATATGGTGGAAAGGAGCTGCCCTGATAAGATGTTATGCTGGTTATAGATCTATGAGACATTATCTTGGAGTCATTCTTATTTTTAAGTGAACATTTGTAATGCCAAAAATACATCTCCAATTGTATCAATATGTATTTTCTTTTCCACTCTTGGTTGAAGACAGTGATCTTCTGAGAATATAGCATTACTGACACACAGAAGGTTTTTCAGGTCATGGGGCTGCTGCTGATTTACATGTAGATTACTATTCAGAGCTACACATGCTGCCAAGCCCATTTCACTTCAAATGAAGAAAGGAGAATATTTTACAGACTTTATCACAAACTTAAATGGGTTTTTCATTTTTGTAAGAGGACAAGTTTGATATTATATCTTGTCCATAAAAAATGCCTAATTCTCTTGCTAGGACTTTATTAATGGTCCTGCGATGTCCCAAAGCAAAAGGCTTTTGAAAATGTGGATTGTAATGATTGACAATAAGTGACGCTGTTTGGCTTTGCTTTTAGGCCAGCTGAATTTGGCCCCATGGAAGATTCAGCTGGTTGAAATACAGAGAACATGAGCACCTTTTCTAGAATCTTTAAATTATTCTTTCCCTCTATACCACCATGTGATCCTTGTTAATAAGTAGTTTACTGACAGTGCTAGAAAAAACTTGTTGGTGCTCTCACCCTCAAATCCAGTTGAATTCATGTGTTGTTGGCTGGCTGCTTGCTTGTAATGTCTTGACCTTTCGTCAGTTCTTTCAGTCCATCAAAAAACCAAAGAAGCTGTTTTTATCTGAAATATCTGTATGGTGTGTTGCAAAATAATTTGTCTTTTCATTCACAATATTGCCATGTGGCTTTATTTGTTTCTCTCTAACATTGTCCCTGAAGAGGAGGAAGTACTAAACAAAGCACAAGGACTCACTGGGAAAAAAAGAAGAAAATCAGCTTACCTGTTGTTTTACATTCTTTAAAAAGTCAGGTTAGTAATTTACTCCCCCAGTTTTGTTCATTGTCTCTGTATTGTTGCACAGAATTCAATGTCTGCTTCATTTTACTGTAAAGCTTTTGTATCTATGTGGATAGGTCCTGTGTAGATACATAATATTCATGTACTCCCTGGAGCAGGTCATTAGTGTAACGCTGCTAGGGAGCTTGTGCAGGACATGTCAGAACCTAGGGGCAGTTATTCTGCATACCGATAATCACAGAGTGCCAAGAAATAGCTGTTGGGTTGTTCTAAGTTATTTCATCACCCAGAGCAGAAATAAACTACCTTCTGACAGGGTTTTGACTCAGGGTTTTGTATATGTTTATATGTATACCAAATGCATTGTTACACCAGTAGATTCATCAGCCTGGTTCAGCTGACCTATTAACTATAAAACAGTTTTGTCTAAAGTATTTAAGGTCTAGGGGGGAAGGAGGGGAGGGAGAGGAAGAGAAGGAGAGGGGGGTTTATAGCTGTCTCAGGCAGCAGGTGCCCTTTCCAATCTTTTATAAACATTAGTGGTGGGTTGTGGGGACAAAACATGTCTTTAATACCTGAAGAACAATGACTGGAAACAATCATTATGTGTACATGCTACCTTATTTTCTATTTGTCTCACATGCAGTGTTGTCCATAGGTGCTGTGCAGTATTGCACATATACTTTTACTGTAAGCGTACTCTAACCCTTCCTTTCTCAGTATACCATTTTTTATCTGACTTATTAGGCATCTGGAGGATATAGCTTTTTGCAAGCAATGCAAGCCATAGTAATTTGTGGAAGTGTAGGATCAGCTATATTGATTAACATTGTAACTGTTACATTGTGAATCATTTTTAAAAGAATACAAGGACAGTGAGTTAGAATGCCATTGGCTTAAAAATATAGAAGCCAGCAGTTAAGTTGATATAGCTACTTCTGACATTAACACAAGACAGATTTAAATTTTTAAGACTCTTTCACTGAAATGAAAACAATATTTGTGTGTATACACACCTGAAGTAAAAGTCTTAATCCCCTCTAAAAACAGGTACATACTCAGAAACATTCTACATTTACCAGAATCCAAGACAACCTCAAATTAAACATGACCTTCCCCCCAAACAATAATTAAATTCTATGCATGAAAATTCATAAATTTGTTATAATTTCCATGTATAGAATGTAATTAGTGGAAAGTCATCTTAAATTCATCCCCCCACTGCTGTGACAGGAATAGCAAAGGCAGTGGCTGAGAGGCCAGGACCCTTTCCTTTGCTCCCCTGTCCCTTGTTCCCCCGTGCTTGTCCCCTCACTACTTGTTCCCTACCATGTGTTCCCCGCTCCCCACTGCCTGCCTCTCCATGTCTGTGCCTGACCCCACTGCTTGCCCTCTGCCCCAGGTCCCCTGTGCCTGTGCCAGCACCTTTTCTCCCCACCCCTGGCCCCACATGCTTGCTGCCCACCCCACTTACTTTTTGCTGTAGCTCTGCAGCCTGTGCCCAGCCAAGTGCAGCCCAGCCAGGGAGAGTGGCTGGAGGGATTGGAGCTGGAGCTGAAGGTAAGGGGGGAGGAGGCAGGCTTCAGAGGGAAACAGAGTGGGGGAAGCACAGACACAGGGGCAAGGGGATGGGGGAGACTGCAAGATCTCTCTCCACCTCGTGGTCTCCCCCTACACTCCCTCTGGCTGCATACCCCCTCCTCCTGCCAAACGAGCCATCATTGCCTGGAGCAGGCAGTTGCTCAGCTCTGGCTTCAGTTCCAAGTGCAGGGCCAAAGCTGGTGCTGACTCACTGGCTGCCTTCGGCTGGTAATCGAATCCAAGACAAGGCTTTTTTCCTCCCGCATGCTGATCATGTGTTAATGGTAAAATATTGAGGTTTTTCACCAACAAGAGTGAAAAACCTTAACATGTAAACTCCATGGTTAGAGACAGAAATTACAAGCAGACTGTTGTAAGGGATCAAAAACTGGTTCAAATCTGTAGAACAACAGATGTTCAGTGCACACAAACTGCTTTCAAAATGGCTGAAACAAGTTTAAGATAAGTCTGATACTACATCCATCCAGGCTTAACTGGTTTAGGTTAAATAAATTTATTGAATTTCTATCCCAGATCCTGTCCCGATTCAAATTAACTCACAGTTCCCTAGCTTCCCAAGATGCTTTGCACCTCCCCTGAAAACCAGCCCCCCTCACAAAGTTGGCAGGCTAGTCTTGGCCCAAGCTGTTGGCTCCAACTGAGCATGGAGGCATGTTCTATCCCTCCCCGCCACCAGCTTCTGGCTTGTGTCATTGCAGGCACGTAGCAGCATTTCTGGAATCAAAAGTGAATGTCTGTTAACTTGTTTATCAGTTCAAGCTACACGTTTTAGACTAACTTGCAAAGACTGAATAGATTCAGCCTCAGGCTTTTTGACCATCTGTACTTAGACCATAAGTTTGTCGGCCATCTGGAATCATTATGCACTTCACCTGAAAAACTTACATCAGCAGCTATCATGTGCTGTATTGCATCTGTGGCATATGGAGTTGGGTATTTGTACACCCAGGCTATGTCCACATGAAGATCTCCCAGGGTCAAAAAAAACCCTACACTTCAAGGTAGCAGTGTGGGAAATACCTGCATGTGTGGCATGTGATTCTGTAGATTGGTCTGTGGTGTCACTTACTGCATATCCGTGTTCATCTGGATGCAGTCCCACGGTGCATCCAGATGAGTGCACACCTGCAGGGTCACATGTTTGCCATGGCTTAAATAGCAGTGACACATATTTGTGTCGTTGCTTTGTGCTCCTAGTCATGCCACTGCACATGCACTTGGTATGTGCCAAATAATCCTGGGTGGGGTTGGGGATGTTGGAGCCAGGATCTGTGCTGGCCCCAGGAGCCTTACCTGAGGTCCTGGGGGGTCTCCTGGGCAGAAGTGGTGCCGCTCTGGTGGCATGGAGCCTGACAAACAGTGAGAGCTTGGTCATGGACTCCCAGGCTTTGTTTCTGGCAGCATATGCTGCTGCCATGTACACTGCACTGCTGCTTTACCCTTCTTTGGCAATGCAAAGGAGCTGCAAAATCTGGAAGAGCCACTATCAAAGGTTCATGGCCTTATGCTTCCCCCTTTCTTTGGGTGCATCCCAGAGAAAAAGCATGGCTGAAGTCTTCCTTGGAGTCAGGGGCAATCTAATGTATAATAAGAGCAGCCTTCCAGCTTCTTTTATGTTAAGAACCTGATTTGTGCATCTATGGCACAAGGACAATGGGGCACAAAAAGGGGTATTCTGTGTTCTCTTAAGGCTTAGTCTTCTCCTATATGATTTCATTGTACAATCCTTGAAGAAAGCAAAGGAGCTGTAGATTTTACTACATTGTAGTTAGACAACTGGACTACTGCATGTACTTTGTCTTCAAATGTACTATCTACTTTACATCAGGGTAAAATTACAGTGCATTGTACTAAAATTTACAGAAGTGTAGCTAATGTATGTGAGATATTCCAAGGGCAAAGCATGACTTTTTGTCGGTAAAAATATTGTGTACAGGATGGTTGGGAGGCTATATTTCCTGAACCTGTTAGGCAGCTTTATTCAGGTCTCCTATTTCCTATTGTGGCTTAATGGCACAGTCTATAATCTACTTTTAAAAACAAACCAACCAACCAAAATTGACCTCTTCTGCCTTTCTGGAGGCAGGGAATTTGGTGCAACTGCTCAGGTAGCAAACACTATGATGAAAGCAAGACCAGGGGTTCTGATATTTAAAATAAGCTATTTCCTTTTTAGTAGAACTTGGGTGATAATTCATATCCTATGAATATCCTACATGCTCCCATAGTTTTACATAACTTTTGCAAGTACACAAATTAATATTTAGTCACTATTCTGTATCGACTTCTATATCTTTAATGTAAATCTAAAAAGTTTGGATTGCTTCTGGGACAACGGTGCTTTAATTCCATTAAATGCTAAACAAATAAGTCCTTCTGGTTTTGAAGTGACAGAGCAGTGTATATTTATTTACCATCAGGGATCTGTACTTGGTAAATCTGGCTTACACTTCATTACTGTTTGCTGTCCTTTCTGTTGCTGTTTACCTTTGCATTTGAAAGGATCCTGACAACTGAAAAGTTGAGATTTGTAAATGGATTAATACTGTGTCCCACAAAGATAACTAAAGAAATCAATGACAGTTAGACCTCCCTTTAAGAGCTAGATCATATGCCTCATAAGAGCTGCTTTACCAAATCTTTGTATGCGTTGTCTGTAATATCTAAGCTATGCTGTTACTTCTTCATACATTGATGAAATATTGTAGCATTTCACACTGGTAGAAATAGTTTTGATTTTTAAAGGAAATCATAAAAAAATTGACCAAGGCAGTTAAATCTCTCATACTGGGAGATTAAATGAATTTCTATACATTATAAACAATAAATTAGGTAACCAGAGAATCATAAACGGTGTCCTTGGCTTCCAGAGATAATAGTAAGTGGCAGACTGAAAGTGTCATAGTAACTTTAAAGAAAAGTTTTCTTTTTATTAGCATTCTCCTCATGCATGACTATACCAAATGAAATCAGAACACTGATGAGTACTAATAATGGTTGCTTGAAACCAGGTATAATAATATATTTGGATAGGCTTTCTTTGGGCCTTGTTACACATTCATTTTAGGTGGCACATGGAGCTTTTAACTCCTGGATTATCCACACATTAACACTATTCTGTAACACTATTCTGAAATTAGTTTTAAGCATGCTTTAGGTGGCTAAAAGTTACACTACTCCAGGGCAGGCTTATCTCTGATCTGTGTAACCCAGGTCATATTCCATTGTGTGGCCACTCCCCACAGGTGAGCCACCCAAGCTGTGGTCACAAGCATCCAGGATGCTATGTTCCCTCCCCACCCTCTTGTTGTGGGCGGACAAACTTTCCGCCCCTGAAATCTACTGCTCTGGGGCAAGAGTTCTGACAGCAAGCCAACTCTTCCTGCTGCCCCCCAGAGATGCAACTTTTCCACCCCCAGGGGTGCAACACCATGCAAACATCCTGCAGGGCACATGCCATCTAGCTAAGTCACAGGAATGAGGTCTAGGAGGGGTGGGTGGGAGAAATGAGATAGGGGACAAGATCGCATCCACATGAGCTGGAGGTTCCTTCCTAGGGCAGTAGCTCCCTGAAAAGTGTGTTCCCTCACTGCTATCATCTCCCAGCTACCCCAGAAGGCATGATCAATGCCCCCATGCCTCAGTCCTAATCCCAATTTATTAAAACATGAGATCTGAAATTTACTTCCTCTTTATTTCTTTTTTAATTATTTTAAAATTATTTTTATTTTATCCTTCAGTGGCTGATTTACTTCATTTTACCTCCCACCCCCTACCCCCACTTCCTTTCCACTTCCCATTTCATTACCCACCCCAATCCCATTAACCCTCTGCCTCCCAGCTTCATGTTCCTCCTGCTCCCCCCTCCTTTCCACCCCTCCAGCTCTCACACTCCCTCCAGCTAGAGCAGGGATAGAAGCCAATCCTGGCTCATCAGCCCTGTAGTAGCAACTCACAGCTATAGCTCCTAGTCCAGCCCTGCTGTCCAGCTATCTATTGGCAAGTCATGGCTGTGCAGGTAGGGAACAGTCAGAGAAGCTTTTTAGCCTTAAGGTGTAACTAAAAAAGTTAGAATATATGTCTATAATGAACACAGCAGCATGTAGAGAAATTTATAGTTCTACCATAGCCTGTAACTGTTCACTGAAGATAGAGATTGGGAGAGATCAGCGTTTCCTAGTAACATCTCTAATGCTCTCTTCCCACAATTCGGGAAACTGAGAGTGATTGGGTATAGAGTCAGCATAAAGGAAGATCTGGAGCATGATCATGTGCGTACACATGCATCAGCTTAATTATTGTGATTGTTTTGCCCATTCACAATATGTCCCCAATGAAAATGATGAATATACACTCTTGTGGATACATTCTTGAATATGAGTTTCCAACCTGAAGCTTCCATCAAGTAGCAAGGACTTTGACAAGAGACAGAGCTTTCTCCAGGCTTAATCTGAAACTGCAGTATTAAATCCCCAAGAACCTAAGGCTCATAAAAAGGCCAGCACCACCTTTTCAAAATGCCAAGTGGATTCTTTAAACCAGAGGCTTAACTGGCAAGGATTGCACCTTAGGCAATCCCTTCTTCCTATACTACCTCTGTATTTTCTCTTCAGGTCTCTGGCTCCAGCAGCAGGCATGATGCAGAAGCAAACAGCTGAAATTCGCTGCTGTTTTGGGGAGGTGTCACCTCAGCGTTTTGCTGCTGACATTCATGTCAAGTGGGCAAAAAACCTGTTTTCGGTGGCAAAAAAATGGGGTGATATTTCCCCCCAGCAGCAGTGAACTTCAGTTACTGCTGCTTGTTGCTATTTGACAGACCTACCTTCCGAGACGTGACAGGCCTTCACTCACTGACATGCACCTGCTCTGTGACTGCTTGGTATGGGATCTAGAACTAGAAAGTGCAGGAGGAGGAGAACTGGGCAAAAGGACACTAAGGCACCCTCTGCTACATCCTGCACCACTCTCTTATGCAGCACCTAAGGCTCATGTCCTGCTCCCTGATTCATCCTTATGCCACTGCTTTTGACTTTCCCTCTTCTAGTATAAAGATACATTGGCACGTACCTACAAAATTACATGTATAATATTTTCATAATAATTGTGTATAATATTCTAAAGTCCTGCTGGCCCACAACACTATATTTAAGACTGCTGATGGGAGAAGGAAGAAGAGAAGAGAGAATGAACCACAGAGCACTTCAGTAAGGTTTGGTTATCAGGATTCCTATTTGCGGATGGGTGATACAAGGATGAATTAACACTTTAAGATTTGTGTCATGACAGCGTTGAGCATCCTTATTAAGGATCAAAGTCATTTTCTATGCATACAAACACAAAACCATTAATTAATCAATTAATTAATCATTAATTAATTAAGCAAGCAAGCAAGCAAAAACCCTGTTCCAAAGAACTTTGGTTTGCATCATCAGTAATAAAGGGCCAGTCATTGGAATTCCAGTGCTCTTCTAACTTGGTGCCAGGGGCAGGTAGCCCTCTCCCTACCCTCCCCTAGCCCCCAGTTACACTACTGGTGTCAGGTGTGCTAATTGAGTGTGGTGGGCAGAGTAATTAAGGTGCCTTGCTATAGCTTTGGAGTCAGGAGTTAAAGCCCTGCTGTAAGCATGCCAAAGGCTGCCTCCAATTGACCTAGCCGTAAATGAGGACCTACTTATTCAAGCCGGGAAGTCAGGCAGCTGGGTATGATACTAGCCACGTCACTCCCTGTTGGTGAAGAGACCAAAGTGCTGCTGGCATGAATGGACCTTCCTACTGTGTAATATGCACATAATTTGAAAGTATCTAACTGCACATCTTAATTCTTTGGCCTTAATTAACAATTTTTAATAAGCATAGTATTAAAATAATTTTCTCTGTCCTATAGAAGAGTTCAGAGAACATAGAACTGTATGTGCCATCTTACTATTCCTGAATGTTTAACTAACCTTCATATCCAAATTTTCCAAACATTGCATCTCTCTGAACACAAAACTAGCACATGAAGTTTGTCAAGCTATCAAACGTGAACACACTGAATAGAATTGACATTTGCATGTCTTATTTGTCATCATAAAATAAGTCCAAGGTCTGTGGACATGGATTTTGCACGTGATATACACAAACAAAATTTGTATGCCGAGAGACTTGTTTGAACTGAGGCTATCTGAAAATGTTACCTTTTGTTTACTCCTACTCTGTGACCTCCAATCTGTGCATAGTAGTGAATGATCTTGGTGACTGGCACTCTATGTCCTTGGAGGCTACTTAGTTGAGATAAAATTTCTAATAGAAATTATTAAGATCCTTCAGACGTGGCCGTATATTTGTAAATGCAGTTTTGCACTGCTTGCCTTGCTAAAGAATAACATTATATTATACTAATGAAACAACCACCTCTGTATAATAATGTGACAGAGACTATCATGCTACTCCTTCCAAATGTTAGCGTACTGTGTAATATCACTGGCTAGGGAATCATCAGCAAACTAACTGTCACTTTGAGAGAGTGGGTTAATATTCATGCTGATGTATTTCACTGTACTACTCCTTAATCCTCGAGGTTCAATGCTGGCCCTGTCACTTTTTTATATATGCTGTACATAATCCTTGAACTAAATTATTCAGAGCTGCTAAGCTTGCTTCCCCTACCCTGCTGTCCATACTACTATGTTTGCTTAGTCAATGTGCTTGGAGAATTATCCAAAGTTTGCCAGCTGAACTTAAACAAGACTGCGTTTCTAATATTCCACTAGTCCCATGCCCCCATCTATGCATATTTTCTATATCTAGTACCCTGTGATCTTTTTAAATGAATATCCTGATTCCTTAGCCTTTGGGCATTATTGGTTTTGTCCTTTGATTTGCTCCTTATGCTTTCTATGTTGTTTGTTTTGCTTTCCACTATGAAAAGAATATTGACAATTTGTGACCTGTTCTTATCACTGAGCTTAACTGCTTAACGGCCATACAATATCCCCCATACTGGATTGTCTGAGATACTCTGTCTGATATACTGCGTGTCTAAAATGTTGTTGTCTGTGTTTGACACACACACAAAAAATACACAAAACTCATTATGCCTGTCTCAGTTTCTTTCTCTCTCTCTCTCATCACTCTCTCCTGATCAAGCATAGAATTGATTTCTTTAAGACCTTACTTCTTGCATATAAAGCTGTATGTGACCTGTTCCATGAACATGTTGGATTTACTGTCTTTGTAAAGCTCAGCATGTCAGTTTGAGATTGAATTGTGTTGGTTTGATAAGCATTGCTATATTCATCCTCTTATTTCAAAGTGATGTACCACTGAGCTTTGTAATAATCTGCAAGGAGATATTTGTGATGTTGAAGCTTTGATCCTAACTCCAGAATAAACTGGAAATAACAACATGTATTTTACTGTAGATTCTTCTGTTTGTTTAATGTTGTTCGATTTAATTTGCTTCTGAAGCAGCATTAATGTTTTATGGTTTCAGAATGAAAAAGAATGTCAGATGAAATGTTAACAATGTTTGAGAGTCACTTAGCAGCTGCTGTGGTTGGACAGCTATAACCCTGAGCAGAAAGCAAGGGTGACATTACAAATCCTGTCTTGTACAAAAGTAAGGATAGGTTCAACTACTACCCTGTAAACAAGTAGATGAGTGATAGTAGCAGGCAGGGAATGTAAGGATCCATGCCTTATCCTCTTCTTTCGCTTTGCTGGACAGAATAACTAGCTGGGGGCACCAGAAGGATTTAAGCTGTTTAATAAAAAGGGAGTGGAGTGATTCAAAGGAAAAGAGTAGTGCAGGGAAAGAGCCGCTGTTGATCAACACCTGGGATCTACTGTTCCTAATTCAAGGCTTCATTCATACACAGAGAAGTCCATCAAAGATTTCTGTTGATCTCAGGAGTCTCTGGATCAGGTCAACAGTTACAACCTATCCCCAAAGGATTTTTTTTGACTGGAATAATCAATATAAGAAATGCTGCCAATAGGAGCAGCCACTCGTCCAAATATCTGAGCAGTTACATTTTCAAAGTGAGAGCTCCTATCAGCTTTTTATTTCCTGTCAAAACCAATCTAATTGATTTTTATTTTAAAAGAGGGTTCTTCCAAAGAGAGAGGAAACATGTTTCAGTCCTCTGTCAATTAAAAGGATAGAATTGTAAACTCAGAAAATGGGATTATGCATAGAACATTAATTTTTGATTAGATGCATGGAATTTCAACAAAGATACATTGCTAGAATTACTTCAATGACACTGACAGGCATAAGTGAATATGTGTGTGTCCATGGGAGCATGCAGAGGTTATAGTGCAGTACCAGGGGTTTTCCATCTTTTGTCTTTCAATCTTACAGTTATACTCAGTGCTTTCATGGAGGTTATCAACAGCCAGTCAAAACAGAGAGATTAGTCTATTGAGCTAGTGCCTGCTAGAAAATATGGAATTTTGGTTTAAACCGTTTGCTACTGTTCAGAGGTAGAACAGTTAGGCCCAGTAAAAATGGGATTACATTTAATCAGAAAAGCAACAACTAACCTGACTTCAAACCCTTCAGACTATTTTCATTAAAACCAGTAAATGGAAAGGAGAATCAAGTTCAGGGGTAATCTCAGAGTGAAATGATTAATACCTGAGTATTAAATCAAAATAGAAAACTGCAGTTAAAAAAAGACAGACAGAAGAAATATTTGTATGAAAAAATAATAGAGCAAGTAGAGAAATGCATATAAAGTAAGCATAACATACTACAACACTGAGAAATTTGAAATGACAAAGAACTGTATTTAAAGCTCAAGAAGAGTAAGAGAAAGAATAAGGGAAGATATTGCATCTGAAGAGTTATGTAAAATAGACAGTTACCTTATCATGTCAAAGAAGTTTGATTGAACTGAAAAGGGTAAAAAGAAAAAAAATGTGATGAAAAGGTGCTGCAGGAAAATGTTTATATAGATAAGGAAGGCCAATACTGTACAGAGAATATTGTTCATAAGGGACTTCAGTTTCTTTGTTATTGATGTCTATATAAAGTGAGGAATAGCAAATCAGGATCTGTGTTCCCAAGTCACTGTAAACCATTTTCTTCCTGTACTTTGTTGAACAAGACCAGACAGTATTCTGTGCTTAATGCCCCAAAAATAAATCAGGTCACGTTATAAAATAAGAGACTGCAGAGTTTCACTACCCATTAGAACTGGATGAACACAGACAAATATATTCACTAATGCTGTATTCTTGCAAATAACTCATATTGGGCCTAGAGTATCAGGCCTAAAGTATACTATGTTAGTATTAATGATCTCTGTTTGTCTTTTTTTCTCATTTTTCTCTAAGGTTTTTAAAGTATTATTCACAGAATTGCTTATCAAAAGGAAAAGGGCTACATGTGTTTCAGCTACAGAAGTGCTCAGATGAACATTTAGGGTACACGTGTGCCTTTACGGTACATGTGTACCATCAAAGAAACAAACTATGAGGGACCTGAATGAAGCATGCCAGGCCCACACTGCACATCCTATACCTCAACACGGATGTAAAGTATATTAGGGGTGTGCGAAGCAAGCCATATTGAATTTGGATTTGGCCTGATTCGGGAGACAGTGATTCAGTTCCTTGATTTGGATCACAGTCCCAATTCTATATGGCCGAATCTGAATCTGAAGATTCAATTCTGATTCAGAAAATCAGCGATTCACCCATAAACACAACTTTATATGTTTTTTTTATATACCTCAAGGTACCAAGTATGGCTCGTAAATCCTGAGATGATGGGATGGATGGAGCATCCCACAGAAGCTCAGGGAGGGATCCCCTTGTGTTCGGCGATGGACTCGGAAGTACTTCTGGTTCACTTCTGGGTCCGCTGCCGAGCATGCTGGGGACCTCCCCATGCTCCCATGGAACGCTCCATCTGCCCTGCCATCTCAGCATTCATGAACCATGTGGTACTTTGAAGTATATAGAAAAAACATATAAAGTTGTGTCTGTGTTCGAATCATTGCATCTTTCCGAATCCAATCGGAGGCTTCCAATTCGGAGAGATTAATGGGTCTCCTGATTTGCTTAGGATTTGGAGATTTGGATGCTGAATCAGCCCGAATCTCTGCCAAATCAAATCAGCGACCAAAGCTTCGCACAGCCCTAAAGTATATGTCTTGGTACACTGTTGGCCCAGCACCAATAAGCTCACTCTCTCAGACATGTTTATCAGTGAATCCAGTGCTACATGAAGGCAACTACAATGCATACATTTCAAAGTATAGCACGGGGTAAGAATTCCCTGATTCACCGTGGCACTTCCTCAAATGGTCATTTGACAGTGTAAGTGTGTATCTTATGGTGCAGACAGTCGTTAGATCTGTGTCAGAAAAAATGCATTTTTCCAGCACAAATAGTGATAGTCCATGCATCTCCAATGTGGTATAAAGAACATTTGTGATACAAAGAATGTAGTGATTCCACCACAAACTGTTAACTCTTTAAAAAGCAACTTCACTGTTTTTAGTACCATATGTAAGGCCTCTTCAGTTGTGTGTGGCATGATGGGTGTCCCCAGGAACTTAGTCTCCTATCTATCCAAGGCAAGAGAGGGAGGGAGAGTGTCTCCCTGATAACCTATCCAGTGGGAAGCCATCTGGGAGCTCTTAGGGGGCCCTGCTGCCACAGTCACTTGAACAGCCCAGAGACTCTTTAGAGCTGCTCAAGCCATGGCACTGATTCCCTGCTACTGTGTGAACAATTCTGGCAGTGTTTAAATGGCAACACTAATGCTCTCTTCCTGGAAATTACAGGGACTATTCAAAGGATTCTGGGAATGCCCGGAGGTGATGACAGCATTTCACGTCTGCCATCTCTGTAAGGTATAAGTGCTGCTTTTAGCAGCTTCCTGACAGCCTGCCCCTTTCCCAACAGGACAGGAGAGAGGGACAGCCAAGAAGCAGCCCTCTCTTGCTCTCTAGCTAGAGGGCTCACCGCATGCCCCACTTCTCCAGATAGTTTCCTGGAAATTTTTAGGGTTGCAACTCAGCCTTTGCCCTTAGGTTTAGATATGTGGGATATATAAAAGAGGGAGTTTTTTTTGCAGTAGAGCAGGAGAAACCAATGGAAAAAGCTATTGACAACTATATGAGATGGAAGAAAAGCAGCAGAGAAGCTAAGGGTTTGATATACTACTCATATTATAAACAAAAGAAACAATGAAAAATGTTCAAGCTGAGTGGTGTTTCAGTTGCAGATATGCCTATGCCAAAAGAGCAACTGTCTAAAGAATGGCCAAGCAGTGTGCTGGAGAAATAGCAAACTCAGGAGTTGTCTGTACCATTTTACATGTAAAGAAATGGAGGATAAACTCTGTGTTATGTCACGTTACTCTGATATGCCACCTCCACTCCAAGGCACCAGGGGCCAACTTGGTTCTTAAGGTAAGTATTCCATTGGGAAAAAAGTAATAATATCAGCAGATAAGGGGAAGTTCAAGAAAATGGTCCTCTGATTAAAGATAGCATCTGTATTTATCAATAAGGCAATCTGTAGTGAGGTTTATAAAAGAGAAAATGCTGCAGCATCCATTTGTCAGTACTAAAAGGTATCTTATTCTATTATCCTTTTCCATTCATCTCCATTTCTATATCCTGTCCTCTCCTGCTACTCACCACCTGCTCTGGCATTTAGTAATGAAATGTATTAATTAACCCTAATGAGTGCCATACTTTTGGCATTGCTTGTGGAGACACAGGTATATTTGGTCTGTATAAAAACTTGCTATAGTTCTTAACAGAAAAATCAGTCTACCCTGATCATTCTAAATGACTAATTAGGGTGTTGATAGAGGAAGGTGAACATTAACAACAGATTCCCTGCTTCTGACTTCCAGACCAGAATGCGGAGGTTCTCCAGGGAACCAAATATAACTCCCTTTTTCTCTCCTTTGTCCCTTATCCTGGTGCAATTCGGAGCAGTGAAGGGGAGGGGTACTGGGTACTATGATTAGATTGTTAACAGGCAAAACAAGGTTTATGAACATCCCACCTTGTTTACTTTAAAAGCTTGTACCTGTTTTATGAACACTGTGGCTCATACAGATGGTCAAAATCCTGAGGCTGAATCGATTCAACCTTTGCAGGTTAGTCTAAGTTGCATAGATTGCATTGATAAGCAAGTGAACAAACATTCACTTTTGACTCTGGAAATGCAGCTATGTGCCTGCAATGGCTCAAGAGCACACCTCCCTGCTCAGCTGAAGCAGACAACTTAAGCCAAGGCTAACCAGCTCACCCTTCAAGGGGGTTTGCAGGTGGGGGTGCAAAGCACCCTGGGATGCTGGGAGACTGTGAGTTAACTTGAATCTGAAGGGAATCTGGGACAAAAATTAAAAAAAAAAAAATTAACCTAAATCATAGATTCATAGATGTTAGGGTCGGAAGGGACCTCAATAGATCATCGAGTCCGACCCCCTGCATAAGTAGGAAAGAGTGCTAGGTCTAGATGACCCCAGCTAGATACTCGTCTAACCTCCTCTTGAAGACCCCCAGGGTAGGGGAGAGCACCACCTCCCTTGGGAGCCCGTTCCAGACCTTGGCCACTCGAACTGTGAAGAAGTTCTTCCTAATGTCCAGTCTAAATCTGCTCTCTACTAGCTTGTGGCCATTGTTTCTTGTAACCCCTGGGGGCGCCTTGGTGAATAAATCCTCACCAATTCCCTTCTGTGCCCCCGTGATGAACTTATAGGCAGCTACAAGGTCGCCTCTCAACCTTCTCTTGTGGAGCCTGAAAAGGTCCAGTTTCTCTAGTCTCTCCTCGTAGGGCTTGGTCTGCAGGCCCTTGACCATACGAGTTGCCCTTCGCTGTACCCTCTCCAGGTTATCCGCATCCTTCTTGAAGTGTGGCGCCCAGAATTGCACGCAGTACTCCAACTGCGGTCTGACCAACGCCCTATAGAGGGGAAGTATCACCTCCCTGGACCTATTTGTCATGCATCTGCTGATGCATGATAAAGTGCCATTGGCTTTTCTGATGGCTTCGTCACACTGCCGGCTCATGTTCATCTTGGAGTCCACTAGGACTCCAAGATCCCTTTCCACCTCTGTGCCACCCAGCAGGTCATTCCCTAGGCTGTAGGTGTGCTGGACATTTTTCCTCCCTAGGTGCAGCACTTTGCATTTCTCCTTGTTGAACTGCATCCTGTTGTTTTCTGCCCACTTGTCCAATCTATCCAGGTCTGCCTGCAGCTGTTCCCTGCCCTCCGGCGTGTCCACTTCTCCCCATAGCTTTGTGTCATCTGCAAACTTGGACAGAGTACATTTCACTCCCACGTCCAAGTCGCTGATGAAGACATTAAAGAGTATCGGTCCAAGGACCGAACCCTGCGGGACCCCACTGCCCACACCCTTCCAGGTCGAGACCGACCCATCTACCACGACTCTTTGGGTGCGACCCTCTAGCCAATTCGCCACCCACCGGACTGTGCAGTCATCCAAGTCACAGTCTCTTAACTTGTTCACCAGTATGGGGTGGGATACTGTATCGAAGGCCTTCCTGAAGTCTAAGTATACGACATCCACCCCTCCTCCTGTGTCCAGGCATTTCGTAACCTGGTCATAGAAAGAGACTAGGTTGGTCAGGCACGATCTGCCCGCCACAAACCCATGCTGGTTTCCCCTCAGCATAATTTGTCCTGCCTGGCTCTCACAAATGTGAGCCTTGATAATTTTTTCAAATACTTTACCAAGGATGGAGGTGAGACTGACCGGCCTATAGTTGCCCGGGTCCTCCTTCCTCCCCTTTTTGAAAATGGGGACCACGTTAGCCCTTTTCCAGTCCTCCGGGACTTGGCCCGTGCGCCACAAGCGTTCGAATATTCCCACCAGTGGCTCTGCAATGACATCGGCCAGTGCCTTCAGCACCCTCGGATGGAGCCCATCCGGGCCTGCCGACTTAAAGGCATCCAGTTCTTCCAAGTGACTCTGCACCACCTCAGGATCTACGCATGGAAGTCTGGCGCCTTGCTGCTGCCTCTCTACAACCCCAGTGAGAGACTTGTCGTGCCCCTCGCTTAGGAACACTGAGGCAAAGAACTCGTTGAGGAGTTCAGCCTTGTCCCCCCTATCTGTCACCAATTGTTTCTGCCCATTTAGCAGCGGTCCTATTCCTCCCTGGGCCTTCCTTTTACTCCCAAATCAGTTAAGTCTGATACTACATCCATCCAGGTTTATCTTAAACTGGTTTTGGCCATGTTGAAAGCAGTTTATGTGTACTGAACTTCTGTTGTGTTACAGATTTCAACTGGTTTCCAATCACTTATATCAGTTTATGTGTAACTTCTCTCCCTAGCCTGTGAAAATGTTTTTACTGTGGCAGAAGCATACACTGATTAGAATGACCCAGGTAACACTCCTCCCTCCCCCTTTATGCTCCTGTTTGCTTGCTTCAAACCCAAAGATACACTAGTGAGGCAACTGTAATTTATCAGCAGCAACTGCTCTCAAGCTTGCCAAAGACTGGGGCCCTAAGGGCAGCTGAGGATGGAGTGCTGGAATGGGGTCATTGGTGTATATCTATGTATGTGGGGGCAGGCTTGGAAATGTCATAATCACAGCATGCTGCTTTCTCCATGTAAAGATACTCTGCATGGGAAAAGAACTGCTGTACCAATGTGCAAGTACTTTGTGGGTAAAAAGGATATGGTTCCTATGTCTTCTATAGATCCTGAAGTGTTTTGCAGACAAACATGAAAAAGTAGGAATGAAAGTCTTTAATACATACATACATACATACATATATATATATGTATACACTTTCATCTCTACTTTTTCATGTTTTTCTGCATATAAATGTTTGTATATACACACACACACACACACACACTAGCCAATTGCCCATTGGGAATGACACAGGAGGGAGCATGTGGGGATGGAGCCCCATGCCCCCCTCCATCTGGGCCCACTACCCCCTTACCTCTTGTTGCTTGGGGTCTGGGCTTTCTCGCCACAATAGCGGGGGAAAGGGAGGAATGGGCCTGGGCCTGATGCAGGGAAGGACTGAGACTGAGGGTGGAAAGAAGCTGACCCACCACAGTGGGGGGGCCAGTGGGCCCGGGCCAACCTGGCAGTGGTGGGGGAATGGAAGGGGTGGGCTCAGAGTCAACAGGGGGAAGAGGGAAGTTGGGGAGGAGTGGGCCCGGGCCTGAGGGAGGAAGGAGGCCCGAGTCTGAGCTGGGGGAAAAGCTGGCCCACCACAGCAGTGGGGGAGAGCAGCGAGTCCAGCCCAATGCAGCAGTGGCTGGGGGAGGGGAGGGGAGGATTGAGCCTCCTCCCCCCATCAGGCCTGGGCCCACTCCTCCCCTACCCCCCGATTGGCTCAGAGCCTGCTTCTCCTGTTCCCCCACTGCTGCCAGGTTGGCCCGGGCCTGCTGCTCCCCCTGCCATGGTGGGCTGGCTTCTCCCTCAGCTTAGGCTCGGTCCTCCTCCCCACCCCATGTGGGGCCTGGGCCCACTCCTCCCCTCCCCCCCACCACTGCCACTGCTGCCACAGCACACATGCTATTCCCCCAACCTGTGTCGGGTCCATTGTCCCAACCCTGTTCCCTGCCCACGCCAACGCCACCATCACCTGCAAGGAATAAGTGGGCGGGGGGACAAGGCCATCTCCAGTAGCCTTACCCCCCACTCCGCTCCGTTGTTGCCACTTGTAAGGAACAGGGCAGGGGGGATGAGACCAGCACTGTTGGCCTTGTCACCCTGTTCCATGCACCCCATTGCCCCCATCTCCAGGGCGCAGAGCAGGGGGGGCGAGGCCAGTGTGAATTAGCAAGGCCTCAAGGTCAGCCAATCAGAGTGTGAATAAAGAGTTACAGACAGACAGACAGACTACTGCTTTTCTATTATATATATAGATATATCTATATCTATATATATCTATTTAAACCATACTTCATTTGACTGCCCAGGCATTTGAAATATACTCTCTCAATATACTGCAGGAGAAGAAGGAAGACCATAAAACAAACATGCAGCAGCCACCTTCAGTTGGTTTTGTGTGTATAATATGGAATCAACCTTGTACACAAAAAATTGGTTTGATATCTCCCATATGAAAGTAGTGCAGCTAAGGGACATACTAGTGCTGAATTATTGTGCAACACGATACTATAACCACAGCATTTGGCTTTTGAAAAAAGAATCATAGACATAAGACTACAGTACTTGGACAATGGTTTCAATGTGGGCCAAAGATCTCATCAAAATAAACAAATAACATGAAGTTTGGACAGGTCTTGAAACTTATGCAAACCATTTTGGTCTGAAAACAGTTACATTTTGGTAATGTCTATTTCTAGACTTATCTGAAACCAGAAAAGAGCTCCTGGTTATGAATTTTTTGTGTCTAAATTAACTAAATTATTCAAGTTTCAAATAAATTCACATTTGGATGAATTCTTTTTATCCAAACTGTTCTGCTAATATCTGATGCTAAAAAAATGCATGAAGCATGGAGCTCTTTGGCTCTTTCTAGTCCCTGTGATTTTGGTTCAGTATTTCAATTTTTTAGAACTGGACAGTTTAATTTTTTGGTTTCAAAGGCATTACTTTTGCCAGCATGGCTTCTGAAGATAAGCAGATTGAAATCATTGTTCAAGTGCTACAGCAATTCTACCAGAAGCACATAAATGGGACTGTCATAATGATTTTTTTCCTTGAAAGCCACATGCTGTGAGGTTTGAACCACAAATGCGTCTTATAGATTTTCATTCCTAGACTTTTCACATTTGAAACTGATGACTCCCTTCAGTGCCCCTGGTAGAGTATGTGCTCTTGGGAAGGACACTCATGTACAGTACTGCATAAGACCAGACATAACATTGCCCCAAATACAAAGCTGTAACTATGTTCAGAACTGAGAATCTCATTTGTGTGCTGATGAGAGTGTAGGCTAGTTTGGTTAGAGACATGTGAATATAGTAGAGTGTTTTAGTTTCAGAAGCAAATTGGTCTTTAATATTTCCCTCCCTCCCCCCCCACCCCCTCACACACACACATTTTGCAGATAGAAGCGTTTAAATTAGATTCTGAGTCCTATAAAAGAAATTCTTGCCTGGGTTGTAATCATAACACATGCCTCTAAAGTAAACCCACATTAGCACAACTCAATGTGGTAATTAAGATAGAAAAAGGCAGTACTAAGCTGCATGGCCTATCAGATTCCTTAGGGAGAAAAAAACACTGACGTGACTTGAAATGTGTCCAAAGGGTTTAGTTAGCCTCCAATTAGCTGCAAAGTTCCTCTATTAAAATGCATAACAAATACCAGCCTACATCCCTGAACCCTTCATTATTTAAGTCCTAATTTCAGATGGTTCTTTCATTATAGCATATATCCCAAAAGCTAGCATTGACTTTTAATTACACTATACAATCATTGCTGCCAGGTGATAAGTTGGAAGGACAGCAAACTCTAGGGCATATCTGGGTGAACCGCAAGAGCTCAGCTCTTAACCAAAAGCAAACATCAGAACAAAGGCAAACAGTCTATGAACAATCTACAAAAAAATGAAGGCCAAATGGTCATCTCTGCTTAACCTTGCATTTTACACCTGTCATGAAATCCAGAGAGTTTACTCAGGCAGCCAGACAGAGCTATGAGCACAGGGGAAAAACAACTGAAACAGAATGTGAATCATGCTCCACGTCTTACACTTTCTCAAGTTCAAAAAGGACATGCACATTTTTTTCTCTGAGTTAATATGACTGACCCTCACTTACAGAAGTTGCGACTGAGAGTTGTTTGCCTAAGCTCTGAACTCCAGGTCAACATAATTAGGTTTCCAATTTTTTGTTTTAAAAATACCCCCACTCAACATGTTAAGAAGTTTCCTATCTCAGCTCTTGCTAGCTTTTATCCATTCTGTTCAAAGCACACTAAATGCATGATAAGTCTTTGAAATTGGGCTGTGGCAATTTGTCAGATTTCTTATGCCAGCAAAACTGGGAGTGCTCCAATGCCCTTGGGTTGGTCAGAAATTTTCTGTCATATCTCAAAACTGTATGACATGTTGCAAACCTCAGTGGGTCAGTGCTAGTCAGGACACTATGGACATCTATACACATGATCCGGAGCGGCAAAGAGCGCACTTTAATTAAAGAGGCTCTCAGAGCTGCTCTAATTAAAGTGCCCTAAGCATTGTGTGTATTCAGCATCCTGCACTTCAAAATGGCAGTGGGGGTGCTTTAACTAAAGCTCATTCAACGAGCTTTAGTTAAAGCACCCCTGCCACTATTTTGAAATTCAGGGATGCTGAGTGTGTGACAGAGGCTGTTGGAGCATGATAATTAGCACACTCCAGCAGACTCGATTAATCAACTCAATTAATAGAGTCTGCTCCAACACGTGCTAATTAGCACATGTTGGAGCAGAGCTCTGTCACATGTATAGGTGCGCTATATTGTAAATGGTGGGGAGAAAGCAAAGCAGACAGAAGTCACTGAATCAGTAGGCTGGCAAGGCCTTTCTAACCCAGAGGTTTTAATATTCTCTGTATATTTGATCTTGCACAGTTCTGAGTACATTGGCCTTGTCTCAGCATGTCTTTAAGCACATGTGTTCAATTAAGGAAGTGAGAAGTCTGCCTCTGAGCTGTAGGTAGTATGTTGATAGAGAGCATTATAAATATTTAGCATAGGTAGCATTGTGGTTTTGGCAAATATTATTGTTCTTTGAGAGCTGTCCCTTTAAGTAATCTGACTAGGCAATCTTCTGAGTTGGGAGCATGACTGGGAGGTGATTCATGTAGGAGTGCTCTTTGTACTTTAATTTTTTGTTGCTGTCTACCTTAACATAAAATCAGTTGCTTAGATTGGAAGTACTTATTGAGCTCTTTTTGTATGGGGAAAACATGACACATCTGATGTACAATTCTACATTACATTTTCTACCAACAATGTAGTGTTCAGCAACTTATTCTGTGCCTGCTGTGCGATCTTCTCCCCTTTCACAAATGTTCTTTTATGTGGGAGTTTGGAGAGATTAATATTCATCCAAAGTGTGTTACACAGCAACCATGTCCTCTCCTCCCCAACCCTCCAGTATAATCTTCAGGATACTGTGGAAGAATTTAAGTATTCACAGTGTGTGCAGGTTACTGAGGGATCCTACAGCAAGTCAGAAGAATATATGGAGCCAATACATTATTTTGTGTAATATTGTATCCGTCATATGCATAAATATCTTCCCATATTCCTATCTTTCCCCTTATGGAGGGTGGGGGGGAAGAAAAAACCCTTTCTTTTATTGACTGTTTTTATGTTGTTTCCTAATAAGAAGAAACATTGCCTAATCCACTAAGTGGGTTCATATTAAAATGAATAAGCATTTTAAAAGTTGATCCGTGCTTTGGTACAGACTTTGGAAGTTCCCTTCTCTTCCCAAATTCAGTAGGGTTGGAATTATGGTTAACTCTCTCCTATTTTCTACAAATGAAGAAGAGTCTTAAAAAAATGATAGAGGACAGTCATTAAAATGGTAGGTAAAAGGAAGTTTGGGTATTTTTACACATGCTTCAGGAGTGGTATGGGAGGGTGCTTTATTTAGAGTGGCTCTCAGTGCCGCTTTAATTAAAGTACCCGGAGAATCTCATGTATCAGCGTCTCCGCACTTCAGAATGGCAGCAGGTACACTTTATCTAAGGCTCATTGAACAAGCTTTAGTTAAAGCATCCCCGCTGCCATTTTGAAGCACAGGGATGCTGGTACATGAGACATGGAGGCTGGCTGGAGTATAGCGCTCCAGCAGGGTCAATGAATTGAGTCTTCTATGCCATGCTGTAATTACACAAACTGAGCAGCCTCCCAGTTCATGTATAGACAAATAAGATCAAATTTAATACTGCTGTAAATAGAAGTGAAATACCAAGGCTGATTTTGGTCACAAAGTTTATAGTTAACATAAGAGAGGGGCCAGCTGCAGAATAATTAATTACCTGAAGTAATTCAGAGCTCTTCCAGCATTGAGAAGTGTGATGTCTAGCCTCCTGAAATCTGTGGCATATGGCCCACAAGAAGGGGCAATTCCAAGTCAAATTGTAGGAAGTCACTGATGAAGCAAAGGGACAATACTAGTATCATACAATTAATTGCTTACAATCTGCTAATTACTAGTGCTTATTAAGGTTAATGTTCTCCTTTCCATATAAATAACATGAGAATGGGTTGAGCATTAAGCTTAAGGTAAAAATCAGTCACTGAATAATACTGCTTCCTTTGTGATGGAAACTCAGTGTGAAATGTGCTTCAATAATGCCATTAAACCGCAGCAGGAAGGTATATGTCATGCAGTAAAAATACTTAAAAGCATATAGTGTTTAGGAACCATGATCACAATTGGCAGCAAATTAATCATGAAATGTAAATTTTTAGAGAATGAACCATCTCCTTATTTAGAGTTTTAAAAGATGATATTCAGGTTGGGGTTCAGGGGCATAAGAGGTGCATTAGAGCAGCGTTTCTCAACCCAAGAGTTGCGACCCAAAAGTGGGTTATAAGAGTATATGACAGGGCTGTGAACAAACTGTAAAAATGGATCAACAAACTTTAAAAATGGGTTCTCCTTTAAAGGAGAAAAACATGGGAAACTGTCATTTTTCCCTTGAAGACTGGCAGAGTTCTAAACTGCAAGGGGCTGCTTGGGGTCTCCCATACCTCGTACACACCCACCCTCTACCCCACACACTGGGGGTCTGGTAGTGGGGGGCAGTAGCTCAGGAGTGCAGGACATTGGGTCAGGACTGGCTATCAGTGTTCACAAATGGGTCCTGGTACAAAAAAGTTTGAAAAGATTGACTGTATTAGAGAACTGGTCTGATATAAGTGAGGAGATAGGTTGTTTTAAACAATGTAGATTCTTCAAACAAACTGAAATACTGCAACATTTCCCCTACAAGCCTAACAGTCTTTATTTTAAACAAAAGTACTGTGTTACTTATAAATAGTGCAGCTGGTAAACAACCTATTTTATTATTTTTAAAATCTGTTTAATCATTCCATTATCTTTCAATGGTTGTAGCAGGGCACTTTTGGGTACTATTTCCAACAGCGCTACTGACTTAGATTACATGCAAAAGTTATGCTTAGATTGACTTAACTAAGTTTAGGTCAGTTTAAGTGATGAGCAATATATATATTCAGGGAGTTAAGATCAGGAAGAAAATGACCAGCCCAATCTAACTTAGTTCCTCTAAGGAGGTGCACTACATAGATAAAGCTAATCCATGTCTGATCTAATCAAATATGTGTACATGTTTGGAGCACAGTCCGAGGGCTGAAAAAGCCCAACCTCTTGCCCCAGCCTGAGAGCTGCACTTATCCTAGCCTCTGTCCTGACCAGGCTATTTTTAGCCCTCCAACCTCTGTAACCCCATATAGACAACCTTCCTGCAGACCTTCCAACACCCTCCCCCTCGATCTGCTAGCCCCACAGATCTTGCCCACCCCTCCTCCACCCTGGATTATCTAGATCACATACCTGGCATGGCTTCCAGCACCAGCTGCTCTGGGGGCCTGGCAGAGATGGGGAAAGGCATTTTCCTTTGGCTTATTGTCTGCCTTTGGTTGCCTCAGGTAAATAGGTAATATCTGGCTGCTTGCACTGCCTGCACAGGGCCACACACCCTGAGGGCAGGTTGATCACACCCTCTGAGGGTAGAAGGAGAGTTGGCTTGGTGCCACCCCCTCAGCAGTAGAGTTTGGGAGGTGGAAGGTCTGCCCACACAGAGCAGGATGTGGGGGGATGGAATGGTGTATCCTGGGATGCTGGAGGACTGAAAGGTGGTTGTTTTATCTCCATGGAGCAGCCACACATTACTGCAACACAAACTTTGTGACACCGCTCGAAGATACCTCAGGCAAAGTGTCATAACTTTAAGAAACCTATAGGGCACTTAGTACTGGTTGTCTAACTTGAATGTGTGGACACTCCATTATTAAGAGTGCTAAGTATAGCCTAAGGTTAATGTGTAACAACACCTTAAGAAAAGAGAGCAGTCACCAAAAAGCTTTAGGACTCAGAAGCTAAGTCATCTATTTCTGTTGTAGCTTCCCAAGCCGCCTTCTGTGGTGGGGGCAATTTCAGTCAGTTTGACAAGGTGATTCACAAAAGTTGCTTGTTCTGTTTCTTTGTTACTACCCATTTTAGAGCTCTACCAATGGTACCATAGACAGGGCTTCTGCAGCTGCAACTGTTTTGTTTGTTTTTTACCTTTGCGCACCCACTATGGTACAATTGAACAAGCTGCTGCACTAATACTTAGTTTAAGTGATAGAAAAAACAGAGGTTAAAAGGCATAAGATGGTTAAAACCATTAAGTTCACCATGTCTGATGATCCTGTCCAATCTGTTTAGCCCAGGAAATCTGGTTGGCACCCACACTGCATCTAGTTAAACAGCTCACTCAGGAAGCATGTCCCACCCACGCATTCTTGCTCCATGTGCATCACCTTCCAAAAATAAGATGATGCAGCTATCTGACAGTAGTAATGAGTGTGTCCTTCTCTCTCTCCCTCCTCCTTTTGGTTGTCTGTCTCAGGTATGCTTTTTGGCAGGCACCCAGAACTTCTCTACAGTTCCCATTTCTGGCACGCTGCAGAGTGGGAGTTGAGTGGGGGGAACACACTTCACAAAGTGCTTCAGGGAGCTGCACAGAGGCTGTGTACATGCCCATAGAAGCTAAAAATGCAGTCCTTGAGTACTCTTGGAGACACATGCTGGCTTTAATGCTAGGACTTGTGTTAAGTCTGAATGCTTATTATTAAGACAATACTGCCTGGCAGATGTAGACCCCCAAATACCGATTTTTCTGTTAAAAAATGGGGGGTAGAGGTTATAATGATGATGGTCTTCAAAAGTCCAGTGCAAACAGGATCATATTCTCTTATAAACACTCCCCAGAACAGGTTGCAATCCATGAGCTGCAGCAATGTTCTAGAACCAGAGTGTCCAAATTAGTTATCTGTTTTTTGCTGGCTGACTTTTAAACAGTAAAATAAAAGCTATTAATGTTGACAAAATCAGTGAATTGTTACAGTTTCAATATGCTAAGGATGCAGTTAGTTACTGGAGCTAGGTGGAAAATATTTTTCACATAAATTGTTTGATTAATTTAAGAAAATGTTTCAATTGCATTATTAAATATATAGCCCTTTATTATTCATCCAGCTTGTGGAGTGAGCAGATAATTTGAGAAAAAGATAAATGCATTCAAATGTCATTAAGTATTTTAAATAAAATATTAGCAGTTTGGATTTTCACTGTTCACCTGGCAATGCTAATGAAGTTACAGGCTTAAAATGTGGGACTCCAAATTTTCATGAGTCACTAGGTATAGTGGGTGTAAAATAGGAGATACCTCTGAAGTGTCTTGATTTTTCAGGCAGTGGATGCCTGGCACTTCTAAATACCAGGCATGAAATTCAGGCCCTATTGACAGGGCAAATTTTCACCTCAAGCTCTTTTTATGCATTTGAAGTCTCCTGTAATGCTATCTATCTTAAATAGAAAAAGGATGATTGAAAATGTAAATGCCAGTGATAGGTACCAATGTCAAGAGACAGTTGTATGATTCACAGCTCCCCTGACTTCACCACACTGGATCAGCTTTGTGTAAAATATAGCACAGGCAGACTCATCTTGTAGAAAAGCAATTTTAAAATTTTCTCCATAAGGCAATCATATTTCCATACTTATGGGATGCTGTATTTTCTCTGCCTCTTTTGCCCTAAGTTTGTTTTCCTGGACTTACTGAGAAGGAAGGGGAGGAGAGGAGAGAATAGAAATTGTACCTGGATAAGTTTCATGGATCGTCATTGAGTGAGGATAATTGTTTTGTTGATTGAAATTTGGTGTACTTTGGTGCATCTATAATCCCAGCACACCACTCTGAATAGGTATTATGGGCTAAAAACTGATTTTTTTTTCTGCTTAGCTGAGTGAACCACAAGAAGAATAATTCTACCATCTTAAAGGCAATGGTCCAAAGAAAAACAAATAGCAGAAAGTAATCATGAAAGGGATGAAAGTAGAGTGGCCTTTCTGCTATGGAAGTAGCAGCCTTCAATTAAATATCTGTTCATTGGTAATGAATGTTGAATAACATTAAATAGGCATTTAGCAGAATATTAATCACATACTTAAGGGGTAATTGCGGTATATTAACTATTAATGGCCCTTTAAGAAACTAACTATACTATGGTACATAATAAGTGTTAATTGAAAGCTATTTCAGGAACTTGATTTTGCATTTCTTAATTGGGCAGTGACACAATATATAGTTACTGAGCCCTGTCTTTATCATTTTATATACTGTAGTTCTGCTGTACTCCAAACTGTGGGCCCTTTCTGTCTTTACCTTAATCTATTCTTAGAAGTGATAAAGGAAAGATTTCAGACAATTGTGGTCCAAAAAGAATCAAATTTTTTTTTTCATTCATGTTGCATGATAGCACTTCTCTGTTGTTAATTGTTAACATGAATTTCTACTGTCCAGTAATTTAAATCCATTTTATGTAGGTGTCTGCCTTGGAGAGTTACTCAGCATTTAACCTGTTTTCAAATAATTATTCACCCAATGCACATTCCCACTGTTAAGATACTGAGACATATTTGCTCTGAAACTATCACAAGGCCAGAGAAGCCTATTTCAAAAATGGTTTTATGTTGTTGAAAATTCTTGTCTTGCTTTATAACAAAAATAATGTTCATAATATTACAGTATACTTGCAATAAAATACTTGTGAAGTTCTCGGAGAAACTAAGAAATGTGGAAGGGAGGAAAAACCTGGAAAGAAGAAAAAGAAAAGGCGAGCACTGAAAGGAAAGGAAATGATGTGAAGAAAAAATAAAAGAGGAGAAAAAAAAAGCTTGAGAAGGTAGAATAACTGAAGCATAGATGAAACATTTTCAGATATACTTATATGGTAATCTTATTAAACTAGTTAGAAGCTTATCTGTGGTAACAAGTAATCAAGAATTGAGTAGGATTTTCAAAGCCTGTAAGGAAAGACTTAGCCAATGTTAGTGCTCAAGTTAGCCTGTTGAGGGCTAGCTTGGGTATCTGTGTGGCACTGTATTATTCCATGTAGACATACCCTTAGAGGCTTTTAAAATCCCAACCATTGACATTGAAGCCATAGGATTTATAAAGGAATAAAGCCCTTGCAGCCAAAAATAAACACCAGTTTCCACATATAAATAGCACCAGGAACCTCCAAAAGAATGCATTGCATTTGAAATCTTGTCCAAGTCTATTCCAACCATGCAGTAAAGAGTATCACTGACAGAACTACAATACCAGTTACATGTAGTAGAATTTTTGTATGTTTTGGGTTTTAGGCACTTTACAATGTTCACTCAGGTGTCTAGAGTTAACTGAGAAAAGTTTTAAAACATATTTTTTAGCATTTTATATACCTAAAACGTTTGCTGTGAAACTCAGCATCTCTGAATCACACAAATGTTCCTAGACAAAAGTAGTCTTGACTTAAAGCAGCGCTGCCCAACCCATCCAGCCTCACAAGGCCAATCTATCAAACAGGGAGGGTATGTGGTCCCAATCCAGTTTGCAGGGCTGTGACATCTGGCCCATGGGGTTCTCCACACATCCAGATCCGGTACCAAGATAAGCTGCAGCTCTAGGAGCCACAGCAATTAATGCTGCCACCACTGACCTGCCACCAAATTCCAGACCCATGTGGATCCCTTCAGGCCATATCTTGGTTATCCCTGGTTTAGACATTGTGGTTACATCTACATACTCAATTAATTCACTGCAATAAACTCCAGTGCAGTATTTACTGTGTGCCTGGGACTGCAGCAATTTGAGCCAGGGAAGAGCAACCTTGCTCGGGGTGGCTGGCGCATGAGCTACAGTGTGGGGCTAGCTAGCATGCAGCTCCCCACTCTGTAGAACCCCCATGGCCATTGGCAACATGTAAGGAGTGCATGCAGGTGCACGTGCACCCCCTGAGAGTGGTGATACCACCCCTTTCCCCTGACTGTTGACACTGCCAGTGGCATCTCTGAATGGTCAGCGATTGCTGCTGCCACTGCCGCCACAAACCCCCTGCCACCGCCAGCGCTGCTGTGCCCTCCCCAGCCACCGGGGGCACACGTCATTCATGTCCATGGCCCAGACAACCCCTGTCACCTTCTACTTATTCACTGAACAAACATAACAACACCAGCCTAAGATAGTACTGTCCCAGATAATGCTGAGCTAATTTATGGTGGAGTTAATTAATTTATTGTGTCCTAATATGTATGTGTTTTGTATCCTACACCGTATGTGTAGACGGTGATGCTTTAGAGTGTCTATCCATGTGCTCCAGGGTGGGGGGGGTGCGTTAATTAGAACCACTCTAATTAAAGCAGCCACAGCGTCTCATGTATTCAGCTTTCTGTACTTCAAAATAGTGGCAGGGGTGCTGAACTCTTTGTGTTCACCATTTACTGTAAGGAACATACAGTATTGGACCATGTGTTTACTAATAGTTTCTCTTCACTATCATGTTGAATAAGAAAAATAGCAGTTAGTGTTCAGCTTTTAAGTGCCACTTGGCACCTAGTTCTGAAAACCTGGTCAAAACCTAAAAAAATGGCTCAGGCCATAAATAAGACAAAATATTTTGAGGGCTAATTTTTCTGCTCTGGTGTTGCCAGCATCCTTGCTCCAAGAAGGACTATAGATGCAAAATTATTTGGTAACAAACCCTGACATAAAGTATGCAAGTGAGAGGCTGTAACATAATCAATAACTGGGAATATGTGATTAAGATGTTTTCCTATTTGTTACATCCTGAGATGAGCTCTAGCCTTTGCTTTGCTTGGAAATGTGTTCACATACAGTTCCCCTTATTCCATGCTGGCCCCCCTGATGAGTTTGTAGACAGCCATAAGATCACCTCTCAGCCTTCTCTTGCGAAGGCTGAAGAGATTCGGGTCCCTCAGTCTGTCTTCATAGGGTCTTACCTGCAGGCCTCAACCATATGAGTAGCCCTCCTCTGGACCCTCTCAAGGTGATCCACATCCCTGTTGAAGTGCGGCACCCAAAACTGGATGCAGTATTCCAGTTGCGGCCTCACGTATGCGGCATAGAGGGGAATTATCACTTCCCTAGACCTGCTCATGATGCACCTGCTGATGCAAGAAAGAGTGCAATTAGCCTTGTTTATTATCATGTCACACTGGCGACTCAGTTCATTTTTGAACCAGGACTCCGAGATCTCTTTCCACTGTTGTGGTGCTCAGAATGGTACCCCTCAGTCTATAGGTGTGTTGGAGATTCTTTCTCCCCAGGTGCAGTACCTTGCATTTATCCTTGTTGAATTGCATCCTATTCTGATCCGCCCACTTCCCCTGTCTGTCCAAATCTGCCTGAATTCGCTCCCTGCCCTCCAGTATGTTAACTGTACCCCATAGTTTAGTGTCATCTGTGAATTTGGACAAGGACAGAGCCTTGGGGGACACCACTGCCCACGTACCTCCAGGGAGAAACTGACCCATCCACCACCACTCTCTGGGTGCATCCCGTGAGCCAGCTTTTCACCCACCTTACTGTGAAAAAATCCACATCACAGCTACTCAGTTTGTTCATAAGAATTGAGTGCGACACTGTGTCAAAAGCCTTTTTTAAATCCAGGTAAATAATATCTACTTCCACTCCTGTATCTAAGCACTTTGTGACCTGGTCATAAAAAAAGACCAGGTTAGTCAGGCAGGATCTGCCTGCTATAAACCCATGCTGATTGCTCCTTACCATAGTGTGACTCACTGGCTCCCTGCAAATGTGATCCTTTATGATTTTTTCTAAGGTCTTGCCAAGAATAGAGGTGAGGCTAACTGGCCTATAATTACCCAGGTCCTCCTTTCTCCCCTTCTTGAAAATAGGGACCACATTGACCCTTTTCCAGTCCTCTGGGTCCTGTCCCGAGTGCCATGAGGGCTTGAACAATTGCACCAGAGGTTTTGCTATGATATCAGCTAATTCCTTTAGTGCCCTTGGGTGAAGATCATAGTGGCCTGCTGACTTAAATACATCCAGCCCTTCCAAGTGCCCCTTCACTAGGTCAGTGCTCACTGTTGATGGATTGCTATTACTCACACTCCAGACTAAAGACTCATTGGGAGGTGTATTTGTATCCATGTCCATGAAAACAGAAGCTAAGAAATTATTTAGGAGCTCTGCTTTTTCCATCCTATCAGTTACAAGTTGCCCTAGTCCATTCTGTAGCGGCCCTATGTTACCCTGCACTTTCTTCCTGCTCCCTATGTACATAAAGAAGGACTTTTTGTTATCCTTAATCTTTGTTGGCAACTTGAGTTCTGTAACTGCTTTGGCCTTCCTCACTGCTTCTGTGGAAGTGTGAGCCAAGCAGGTATACTCCTCTTTGGTGGCTGCCCCTCTGCTTACACAGCCTGCAGGCCCCTTTTTTCCTCTGAAGGCTATCCTGGATTTCCCTGCTCAGCCAAAGAGGTTTTTTTGGCTCTTTTGCCTCCCTTTGCATGTACTGGGATGATGCCCCCCTGCACCTATAGGATCAGTCCCTTGAGGAAGTCCCACCCTTCTTGGACTCCCAACTCACAGATATGATTACCCCCCAGTCCCACCCTAACTAATCTCCTGAGCTCATTGAAATTGGCCTTCCAGAAGTCTAGCACTACTGTCCTACTAGTTGTCTTTCCCACCTTACACCAGATAGTGAATCCTATCAACTGGTGGTCACTATCCCCTAGGTTACCTTGTACCTGTAGATTCCCCACCAAGTCCGCCCCTGTGGCCAGCATCAAGTCAAGTAAAGCATCTCCCCTAGCAGGTGTATACCTCCTGTGTTAGATGCAGGTTCTGTATGCAGGTTAAGAACCTACATGAATGGGCAGGCCTGGCTGACTGCTCCTCCCAGCAGATGTCTGGGTAACTTAGGTCAACCATGACAACTAGGTCTTTTGAGTGTCCTGCCCTTGAGAACTGTTTCAAGAATTCTAGGTCTAACTCTTCCTCCTGGTGCGGGGTCTGTAGTAGACGCTAATCTTCCTCTAATCTAATTCACAGCTAGAATATTCTTATTTATGCCACTTTTGAAAAGTGTGATTAAATAGTAGTGATGGCAACCACACTTGGGAAAGTTATATATGCATTCAAGTTCCTGAGCTAAACTACTTATTATTATAGACCAAAATGAGAGTTAATATATGTGATGGTTCACTGTCAGTTACATGTTTATACTGGAACAATGGAAATGCCATGACACTTCAAGGGATATAGCAGGAAAAATAATAAACTAGAAAATATAAAGTGTAAAATTAAAGGCAGTTGTGGGCTACCTTTACCCAGCCCCAAGAAATATAAAAACTAGAAATGTATGCATATTTAGTGGTATGCAGTTAACATTTGTCACCTTTGAACATCGTGTTCTGTGTTCCAGTTCCTCCCTAAAAATACAGAAGTCCTTTTTTCTCCCACTCACAAATGCCCAAGAGTGCATACAAACAAGTGGGAATGTGTGGATTCAATGCATCCTCTCAGAGTTTCTAAGGATGACATCACTCCCACACATAAGCAACTGGTAGGGGGTGTATGGGGGTGCACATGCCTCCCCTTATGGGGCTGGTGCCCCACCCAACAGCTGACACTGACGCTGTCAGTAGGGCTGGTGCCCCCCTGACAGGGTCACTGCCATCAGTGGCTTCTGCGGATGCCCCTCCAGATTCTGGAGGCACTAGTCACTCATGCTCCCACAGATGGAAATTCTCTGTTTCTGGTGCAATTACTGAAGGAGGGCACTAGTAAATGTGTTGCTTGCTGATCAAAAAGCGACTGAGGCACCAGAGCCTTTCTTGTCATTGGTTACAGTCTGAAGCTGTCTGAGCCAGAAGGGGGAAATCCATCTCAAGAACCCAGTTAGCAGCAGCTATTGCATTCTGGCTGTTATTGTTATCCATGAGGTTCCTCCAAGCCTTTGGGTGCTTCCTGCGCTGTCCTCTCTTATATATATTCCAATAATATATTTGCTTCATAACTTTATCACTTTCATTAAAGATGCAATGAATTATTTTTGTAGATCATCTCCTGTAGACGATATTTAACAGCATCCTAATTGCTCTCTGTGCAGCATTCAAAGGCAAATTATGCCATACAACAAAAATGGCAGGGTCAAGCAGTGTGAGAAATTCACCTGTCAAAACTTCATCTAGATCACCACCAAACGTCTTACATTGAGCAGTGACCCTAACCTTATATAATCTATCCAAGCTAGAAAGATTCTCACTTTTTCACATTGAATTGGCCGTGCAATGCCTTCACGTTTTGTATCAGAAAAAGAGTCCAGCTTGCTCTCATTTAATTTCCATGTGAGTAAAGCTATTCACCAAACTGGAAAAAAATGTTCTGATCTGGTAAGGGGGATATTGTCCCCCTGTACTGAGGGTGGAATTAGGGAGAGAAGGTTCATAAAGGTTTGTAAAGTCCATTTATTAATTTTCTTGTTTTAGGGTAGAAGAGTTGTGCACAAGGGTATAGGTTGGGCTTTATTTCTGTTGCTTGAAGAGATTCTGCAGATTAGGGGAAAGCTGCTATTTATTTTATTCTTCTGGCTGTATTCTTGATAGATGTCATAACTACTTAGTGTTTTGGATAGACAATTATTCGGAATTACCAGCAGTATAAAGTAAAAGGGCAGAGCATAATATGGATTAGTGCACATGCATTATATGTTAATAGAACATTTGAAGGTTTGAAAATTAAGCTTTCAAAAGTTAGGAAAAGCCAAAATTAAAATGCAAGCTGAATTTTGCTCTTGATGCCTAAGCAATGTGCTACCAGGTTACAGCAGAAGGATGAGTCTCAGGCCCATGTTAAATGTTACTTGGATCATGTGATTAAAGCATAACATGCCACATGTGCAACCAATTTATCATTTATGAAATGGCAAACCAATGATCCAGATGTTACTTGTTAAATGTGTAACGTACTTGTGGCTGGTTTGTATCGTGCTCTTATTTGAACCCATGGTTCTGCTTTCCCTCCCTGCCTCCAGCATGCCCTGTAAACTTGCACCCACTCCCCAGTCCTGGGCTCCCCATGCAGAGCTGTCAGCAAAGCTTTCAGGCTGCCTTTTCCAAGTGTGTCTGGTAGCATTGAAGGTCCAGGCATGCAGGAAGCCAAGGATTAGGAAGCTGCTACCTGATTTTGGGTTCCCCCCTGCCTGTACCTTTAAAGGCAAATTCATATAATAAATAATATATCCACTGTTTAGGGGAAACATTATTGCTGTTTATGAACTTTAAGATCCGATATGCCTCACACATACCTATATCTAATTGAGGGTGAATAAGGAGATTTAACGTCACTGCCCATCCCCATTAAATGAACCTAAGGTTATGTTACCACAGTGCATATTAGTGGGATTAATACTTATTCACCATGAGGATCTTGGTTAAAAAACAAACAAATAAACAGTGTTACCGCAAGGCATAACATTCTTTAGAGTCAAATCATTGATGAGCTAAAAAGGCCACAGACTTTACCAATTCTAGGTATTATTCTTACATACTATTGTAATGTTTATGGTTATGACTGATTACTGTTTGTTTAATTGTTCTGCACTTAAAATATGTTTGACCTTCCGTAATGCAGATATCAAAATAATCCTTTCCCTAAAGATTTTACAATCTAGAAAATAAACATAGAATGAGAAGAGAGACTAGGGGAACCTACAGAAGATATACCCTACAAAAATGTTTTCCTATAGTTTGATATTATATATACCTTTTTTAAACTGTGCCTTGTGGAAGAAACATTGTTTTATGCATGCTTTAAATGAGGAATGTGAAACTTCACCACATTGGGATTAAGAGGGTATTTTGTTGTATAGGACAGGAATTCTGAGGCAACCTGAATAGAGGGCCCAGGGTTTATTTTGCTTGAGAAGTTTATACAAAGAATTCTGCTAATTCCCCTTACTTAGTTGTAGTAATGCATGTGACCTGGATAATATAAGGCCACAATTCCCAACATTACTCTAACAGCTGTAGCACTTAAGGCCATAACTCACTAGTGAGACCAAAGCAGCTGGTGCCAATGCCTCCAGGGTGGTGTTTGCTGTTTCCAGCAGCAATAAGAAGCCAGTTGAAGGTACAGGAAAAGGTTCAACACAAATCCTGCACTTCAGCTGTTTATAGATTCATAGATGTAGGGTCGGAAGGGACCTAACTAGATTATCGGGTCCGATCATCAAGTTACTGGGCACTGTTCATAGACTTTCTGTTTGCCAGCATTGTGACTGACAGGCAGAATAAAGAGGTTGTAGTTGAAAGAAACTGAATCTGAATTAGGGAGAACTCTAAGACTATCTCATTAAAAGGTATGCCAGCTGATGCAGGAGGGGTTTGGTTTGTTTTTTTTAAGGGGTGGAGGAGTTGGAGGAAGACATCTCTTTTGCAGAAGTAAACAGAAAGTCTGGAGATTCACTTGTACTGCTTCTGGAAAGTTTCTCAGATGAAGCCAAGGGATTAACGCACTAACTAGATCTAGTTCTTCTCAATTTCTTTGAAGTAACAAGAAAGTACAATGTGGCTATGTGGAAGAATTATCATTCCACCTAGGATAACTGTTACCCTGTCACCACTAGGAAAGTCAAGTTTCACATTTCAAAGAAAAGTAGATGGTGATTTTTGTTCCATTTCACTGAAGCAGTCTCTTCCTCAAAGGTAAAGTGTAGAACAGAAATCAAAATAATCTGTTTTACTTGTAACTTGATGATTTTTGATGTGGTGCCAGCAGTGATATTGATTTAGCTTATTGGAGCAAAACTTTCTTATTTCAAAATTAACTGACAAATGCAGGCAATTGTAAGTCAGGTAGTAGCTATACTATATAGATCTCATTTCAGCTGACTGGCTTTTAGAAGAGTAGAAGGAGGGACCCAAACCAAATAAGGAGATACATTATATCATGCCATTAAACGTTTAACACCGAGTGCTAATTTATTTAGCAAGATTTTCTTTTTTCCTTTTCTTAGAGTTTTTTTGTGGATGCTGGCTACTATAAAACATGTCATTATTGATTGAGGACTCTAGTTTCTTTGAAAAAGATATGAAAGAGCCAGGATGAATAGAGAATATACAAAATTATATTTATATATTAAATACTAAAGTCCAACATAATCTGGTAAACATGCAGCTATGACATTGTATGGTTAGATTTTGACATATGCACAGACTCAGGCTTACAGATAAAATGCTGTAAGCTGACAAAATATCTAATTATCTATGTAAATCAATACAGTTTTCATATGCAACTGTAAGATGAATTTTTCCCTATACTCTGGATATATTTTACTGTTGCCAAATACTCTCCCCCAATTAAAAAAAGTTGAATGGAAGGTATAAATGTAAGACAGTGAGTATGATTTACATTCTGAGGGGAAAAAATGCAGATTGTAAAAGGGAGAGAAGTTCTTTGGATCCATAAAGATGAAGAGGAAGAGGCAATTGTACCTAATATTTTAAGTTTTGCTTATTAAGCTCATCTACTGTCTAAATATTAAGGCACCTTGGCTGAATATCAGTTTATTTGCCTATCTTTATTTGCCTCCCTTTCTCCCCCTAGAAAATATTTCTGGTTTTCTTCACTATGGGAATGTCTACACATGGTTTTATGCACACCTAAACTGAATGCAAATCTGCCTAATGCACATTAAGGCAATTTAGACATGTGTCTCCATATGCATGCAATGCATATGTGCATTGCACATTATGCAATGCATAACATATGCACATTAACACGGTGTGCAGACTTGCTTGGAACTAAAGTTAGTCCCAAATTAGTCAACAAACACAGCATTAATGTACCTTGGAGCATCTACACATGCATTATGATGCTTTAGCTGTCTGTACATAAATTTGATATCTACTTTTGCTTTTGTAGGTATCAAATTTAGGCATGAATAGCCTAAAACCACTATTTTAAGGCACATTAAGGGTGCACATGTGTAGACCCATGACCTTACTGCACCTTAAAAGGGCTAACGGGCCTTAAATCAGCATGTGTAGATGTGCCTTATGTGTCTATAATTCTGACCGTATGCTATATTGCTCACCATAGACAATTCCTTTTAAATAAATTTAGGATGAGCTTTTTAGCTTTCAGAGGCATTTTACAGTGTATTTTTTAAAGACAAAAATATCTGAGATTGGTTTTCATTACAATGAAAACCAATTACTAAAGGCAGCAGTAAGCTATGAATTAATGGCTATACAAATGATCTCCATGAACTGACAAGAGTTTCTCTCCTGCCTTTAGAAATGAGATTCTTTGAATATATATGAGATCAGCATGGAAGTCAGACACTTATCAAATAGACCTGCACAAAAGAATGTGAATTCCCAAGAGATTTCTCATTTTTCTGTCCATCTCCTGTTCTTTGCTCACGGGTAGAAGTAGAAATTCTAGTCCAGACATTTGACTTGCCTGTGAGCTCCATATGCTACTTTTGGTCAATCAAATCTGGTGTCCTTTCAAAGATTCAAGGGCATATTCATCAGGCTCTTTTTCAGCGTACATGTACGTGTTCCAAAACACAGATGCTTTGCCTTTTGAATCATTCTGGTGGCTCCACCAGGAAATTGTAGTTTCTTAAAAAAAAAAATATGAACATTTTAATATTTTTTTAATGCAACATGTCAAACAGCATAAGATCCCCTCCTGCTAAACCAGTCTATTTGGTCAAAAAGGCAACAGGCATGGCATTTTGGGGGTCCAATCCCCAACTGATATAAATCAGGTTTGATAGAACTATGTTGATTTATCTAATGTGAGAATTTGATTTTATTTTTCCAGTTCTGGACATAAGCAACAACACACATTTTTAAAGGTAATTCAGTTTCTTAGAACTTGAAAAAACAGTCTAGACCCAAGTTCTAGAACTGCCAGGTACTGACCATAGTCAATAACAGCTATAAAATACTCAGCAACACTGATAATCAGACCTGTTTTGTGCAGCGTAAAGAATGAATGAAAGCTGAAAGAAAGGGATATTTTCTCCAAATGGGTTGCTCATCCCCAATAATGATTTTTATAATGTAAATATGGAAGCTAAATACACCTTCCAGTAATCTCTCTCAAAGCCTGAGGCATCTCAAAGGTGATGAAGTGCATGCTTCATGATATATAGAAAGGAAAAATATGAGTGGCCGACAGGATGACAGCCATTGAAAAATGTCAGTTTGCCTTGACAACAACAAATTGTGAGCAGTCTGCTAACCTACTTTTATATTTTCTGTCTTTTCTTTCATATTGTTCAGTATTGCATACTGTATAATAAAACAAGTTACATGCCAGTAAATACAGAAGCTTGACTTCACTTTCTACTGCCACCCTTTCACCAGTTTTTGACATTTGTTAGCAGAGCTGTCTCAGTAGGGTTCATTTGGAATGACATTGACAATCTGCATGTTGGAAAAGTCAGGTTTTTTTGTGTCATCTGAAGTGAAAGTCAGATACAACTGGATAATTAAACACCTAATATCCTAACATTATTATGCTAAAGAAAGGAAGATCTGAAGTTAGAATACATTTTTTTTAACCAAAAACACTCAGGGATACATTGTGTCTGTTTGACACCGTCCATGGCAAGAGGTAGATATAAACAACCCCATCTCTAGGGCTAGGGAGAAAAATTACATGTACACTGGTATAAGTTATTGGAAACTGATCTAAACCGGTAACAAAAGAGAAGTTCAGTGCACATAGACCAGTTTCAAAACGGCCAAACCTAGTTTAGGATAGATCTGGATGGATGTAGTATCAGGTTTAATCAGTTTAGGTTATACTGGTCTATTGAACTTCTGTCTCAGGTCCCCTCCCAACTGAACTGGGCTGGCCCTTCCCCAGTTGTCACAGAGCTGAGGCAGCAAAACGTCTGCTGCTCAGCCTGTGTCTAGAGAAAGCTAGCCTTCCCACCTTGCAAGAGAAGGTTAGTGAGGAGCCAAATATCACCCTGATGGTGCAAGGTAACTCTAGTGGGGAGGGGATCTGGGACTGAAGTTCGATAGACCAGTATAACCTAACCTGATACTATACTTATCCAGGTCTATCTTAAACTGCCTTGGGCTCCCCTTGAGCCAGGGTCTGCCCAGCTGCAGGGAGCCTTGCACCAAGAGTGATTCCATCCCTATGCAGCTGGGCTGGCTGCTCAGCCCTGCCCCCTGCTAATCTCTGGGCCACAGGGGGAAGGGGAGAAGGATTCCCCTGTCCTGGTGCTGGCCCCCCAACCCAGGCATCTGCTCACATGGGGGAAGCCCCACATCTTGGTGGGGTTTCCCTCACCCTGGCCTGAGAACTGCCCCCCAAGACATGGGGCTCCCCCAACATTGGCAGATGCCTGGCTTGAGGGGGCCAACACCAGGATGGGGGACTCGTTCCCACTGTGGGTCAGAGACTCTCAGGGGGCAGGGCTGAGCAGCCAGCCTGTCTGTGTGGGGTGGAGGGGGAAATCACCCATGGTGCAGGGCTCCCTGCAGCTGGGCAGACTCCTGGCTCAGGGTGGAGGCTGGCATCAGGACAGGGGGCTCCTTTCCCTCCCCACCATGAGGGGACAGCAGAGGTTTGGGAGAGTGTGCCAGGCAGGAAATCAGGATGACCCCACTTAACTGGGCTTAGCAATAGCTGGCAGGCTGGGAGGTGTGCTTGAGCACCCCCTGCCTTCTAACCTGGCAGGCATATGCCTGCCTTTCGAAACCGAAGAGTGAACACGAGTTTCATTCATTATCAGTCCAATCTACGCGGCTTAGAGAAACCTGCAAAGATTGGATTGATTCCATCTGGGGGTTTTTGACCATCTTTACTTAACTGAGGTAAGAATCAAAGAAATTTTGAGTCTCAGATGCACAGAGAAGAATGCTTTAAGGAATACATCATACTTCCATCAATAAAACAATGCTTATGCTATTTCTGCCCCTTCGTGCCCTCTTCTACTCCCTGTCAGATACCATAACAAAATGCAGAGTTGTGATTCTCTCTGGTCATTATACCAAGATGAAAAGTCACAGAATTAGTGAGGAAGTCTTTCCACCCTTCCATAGAATGGCTAAATAACAGCTCACCAGATAAAACTATAAGAAAATGACCACATAAAATTTTATTTCTGTTCATTGTGTGAAGGATGCCTGAATTATTTGAGCTGTCTACTGATTACCTACTTAGTCATTTAGAAAGTATACAATGTACTTCATAGTTAAAAAAGAAAGTTTTTGATAAAGTAAGATGTGTGCAAACAGGCAAACATAAGCCCTGAGAGACAAATTAATTGTTGGTGTAACTCTGCTGACTGGGGAAATTATGCCAGGGATGAAATAGGCCCTCAGTGTTTAAGGTTCACCAAGTGCATTTAAAACTCAATAAATGGGTAACGTCCAACTTGGCCACTTCGTTACTGAGTTTTCTTGCTCTCTTGGGGGGATGATCCATAATCAGTGAACTGTTATAACCTTTCGTTTTTCATTGGTACTAACATATATCACTACATACCCAAAGTGCTGTATATGAGAAAATCAATAAATGCAATGTTTAGATGATAAATGTTTACAATTTATTCCTTTGTTGCTACCATGTTCTAATAAAAATAACACCTTAAAAAGAAAAGTGAGGCTACATTTAGGGAAGAGAAAACTGTTCCCTGTTCTTAAGAGCAGAAGTAACAGTATAATAAATATATTTCCTTGTTTTTAAACACTAGGACATGTTGTTGTTTGGGAAAAAAATCTTCATGCAAATAAATAATGGCTCAACTCTAACATTTTTTCATTGCTGGAATGGCATTGTGGATTACGTACTTAAAGCTCAGGGAAAAAGTTAGCACTAATTTGGTTCTTCTTTTGAATCCATGATTTATGTATCCAACAAAGCAAGTAGTAAATGTGAATGAATGCAGTTGGGTTATCTGCCCCTCTGTCTCGAAAAACCTTTCTTGCTGATGAAATATCTCAAGAGCTAAATTACCTAGTGTTACCATATTTTATGTGGAATGGCAATGGAGAGTTTCATGTCTCTTTTGAAAGGTAGGACAACACTGTGTGCATTCACAATGTGACAAGGGATTTCTCTGACTTATTAGTGTGGCATTTTTTATCTTCCATAGACATTTCAGTGTTGTATGGAGGAACTAATATGCCATACTAGAGAAGAAAGAAGGAGAATTTAATTCAATCTCTGCCTGCTGCACATTCCACCTGCACCAGATTTCTTCTCTTAGTTAAGAGCAGAGAAGCACAGCAGTTTTTACAGAATAACAAACAAAAGGGGTGCAATTAAGAAGTAAATGAAAAGAAACTGAAGTTAATATACCTTACCTCTTTCCAAATTGCATAGCATGTAATATAAACTACATAGAGTCTCTTATACTCTCTGCCCTACTTCCCAATAAGTTAATTTCAACCCTCTTCACATAACCTCTGTGTCTGGCCCAAGGACCTATTTCATTATTGATATTTTCTGAGGAATCATGGATCTTGTGAGAGTTTTGAATTAGCTTACACTTCTCTACTTGTATTTTTTTCCTCCCATCATGATTTTGACATACAGTCTTGTCCAAATATCCTTTTGGTTTAGGTGGGCTAGACAGGATTCTCATCACTGGTCATGAATGTCACTTAATCAGCCAGCATGGAAGTTGTCAAATGATACAAGGAATTATTTCTTGCCCTAAATGGAGTGCATGCAGTCCCTTGCCATGAGCTGTCCCTTACCCAGGCTTGATTTTTACCTTTTTACCCTTACTTCTATTCAGATATAGTATTACATGCTGAATCCTGTCCTCTAAACAGAGCACCTGATTTTTCAAATACATAATAAAACAGTGTAAGTTTTCTGAAAAAATTAAAATTCCAAAGATTTCACCACTGCTCCTACTTCCAAAAAATCCTCATCTTTTTTTTTTTCCTCCAATACATGACAACCTAATGCACTAAATAGGTAGAAGTACTGACAGCTACCTATATATTACATTCAGAGCTGTAAGAGAAATACTTGGACTTCCTAAATGTGGATGGGTGACCAAAATATTCATTTTGTTTATTTAATGTGGATCAGATAATCTGTTGTTTACCTGTGTTTATTATATTTGTATCAGATACCAAATATGGTATATTTCAAGGAGGATGACTCCCCCTGAATTCATTTGTTCATTCTAGGACTTTTGAGGAGAATAACATTAACATTAAGTAGTAAAAGTCTTTGAGAAATAACAAAAAAGGTCCCAGAAGTATGCAAGTAATAACCATGCCATATGGGAAAATCATCAAGAGAAACTGAAGAGTTCAACATAGGAAAGTTGTAGTAAACTATAGAGTTTGAGGCCACAAGTTCAAATCAAATACAAGTCAATGATAACAATTTTTTATCAGATCTCTGTCAAGAAGACAGAGTAATATTCTTGAGCAACTGAGACCTGGAAAACTCTGAGCTGAATTCATATTTTATTAATTAGTATAAAACATGAAATTCTGAGTTCTTAGACAAAATCAAGTGTACTTTATATTAAATAGATCAAGATCTATTTACCTAATAAATTGCAGTCTTATTGTAAATGGACAATACTCAGCTAATGTTGTTTTAGTACAGGAGCCTTGGAAAAATAATTTTAGTATTTAATATCTTTGACAATGGCCAAAAAATAAAGAAAAACATTAGTGGTTAAATTATAGATGACAAAAATTGATGGAGTGGCAAATAAAGATGGGGATAGGTCATCCATACAAGTGATGATCACTGGTCTGGAAGGTAAACAACCTGCATTTTACTGCAGCCGAATTCAACTTCATGCATCCAAGAACCAAAAATGTAGGTCATGTTTATAAGTTGAGGGACCAGATTCTGGGATGCAGTAATGCTGAAAAGGATTTATAGTAGATAATGTAATGAATTGAATCCTACTGAGTGTTGGAGATAGCAAAGTGAGCACCACTCTGGCAGAGTATAAGCAGAATAACAGCAAGTATAAGCATAGTGGTGTATTATTTCCTCTGTATGCAATAAGACTGTGTGGAGTTATGGTCCCTGATTTGATTTGGAGGAGATTTGACCTGATGTGGTGGTTGAATCTCCAATTCTGAATCAAATAAAGAGACCATTTAATCTCTCTGAATTGAATCGGAACCCTTCGAATCAATTTGGAGAGATTCTGTGATTCGGACAGACACAGATTTCAATGTTTTTTCTACATACCTCAAGGTACCAAGCGGCTCATGAATGCTGAGATGCTGGAGCAGATGAAGCATCCCACAGGAGCATGGGGGGCTCCCCACCACTTTCAGCAGCAGGCCTGGAAGTGGACCAGAAGCACTTCCAGGTCTGCTGGAGAGCATGCTAGGGGGCCCTCCTCCACCTCCCTGGCTCAGCAACTGATGTTTCCTGGGTCTGGGGGGGCACCTGGAGTCCCTCCATGGCTGATTGCTAACCCAGGGGCACGTGGGGGGGGACCCAGTGTGCTCCCCAGTGGACACACAACTGGACTGGACATACTTCCAATCTACTTCCAGGTTCACTGCTGAGCAAGCATGCAGGGGGCTCTCCTGTGCTCCTGTGGGACACTCCATCTGCCCCACCATCGTACCATTCATGAGCTGTGCCCAGTACCTCAAGGTATGTAGAAAAAACATTTAAAGCTGTGTTTATGGCTGAATTGCTGATTCCCCGAATCAGCATTGAATCTTCAGATTTAGATTCAGCTGAACCGAATCGGAGACAGTGATTTGAATCAACAAATCAAATCACTGTCCCTGATTCAGGCTGAATCCAAATCAAATACAGCCCATTTTGCACACCCCTAGTGTTGCCCTGTGGGGTCAGGCCAACTCTCAGGATCTCAATATTACGCTGTTAGACAGGAGGGTGAGACTCAATTGCACATATACAAACAAACAAATCAATTGAATCTACACCCCAGGGTACTCAAGGAGCTGGCTAGCATCATAGCCCAGCCACTGGCACGGATCTTTGAAAACTCCTGGTGCTCTGGTGTAGTGCCCGAAGACTGGAAGAAGGCCAATGTGGTGCCTATCTTCAAGAAAGGGAGGCAAGTGGATCTGGCAAAATATAGGCCCATCAGTCTGACTTCTATCCTAGGGAAGATCTTAGAAAAGTTTATTAAACATTCTGAGAGATAGCCAGCATGGGTTTGTTGCGGGTAGGTCTTGCTTGACCAATCTCATTTCCTTCTACAACCAGGAAGGACCTATCACCTGGACAAGGGAGAAGACCTATCTGGACAAGAGAGAAGAGATTGAAGTCATATATCTTGACTGCAAAAAAGCCTTCGATCTGGTATCCCATGATCACCTCTTGGTGAAACTGGCCAATTGTGGCCTTGGGTCCACCACAATCCTCTGGCTGGGAAATTGGATCCGTGGTCGGACCCAGAGGGTAGTAATTGATGGAAGTCAATCATCATGGTGCCCTGGGACCAGTGGGGTCCCCCAAGACTCTGTCCTTGGACCCATATTGTTCAACATCTTCATTAACAATGTGGACATTCGAGTCACTGGTCAAGTTCATCGTTGACACCAAACTTTGGGGTGAAGCATCCACACCTGAAGACAGGAGGGCTATCTAGGCTGACATGGACAGGCTCAGCAAATGGGCAGACAAGAACCTGATGGTGTTTAACAAACATCGAAAAATGCAAGGTTCTCCACCTTGGGAGGAAAAACCTGCAGCATCCTTATAGGTTCAGCAGTGCTATGCTGGCTAGCACTATGGAAGAAAGAGACTTGGGGGTCATCATTGACCACAAGATGAACATGAGCCTGCAATATGATGCCGCAGCTAGTAAAGCGACCAAAACGCTGGCTTGCATCCATAGATGCTTCTCAAGCAAATCCCAGGACATCATTCTCCCCTTGTTCTCAGCCTTGGTGAGGCTGCAGATGGAGTACTGCATCTAGTTCTGGGCTCCACAATTCAAAAAGGATGTGGAGAAGCTTGAGAGAGTCCAGAGAATAGCCACGCACATGATCAGAGGTCAGGGAAGCAGACCCTACGATGACAGGCTGAGAGCCCTGGGGCCCTTTAGCCTGGAAAAGTGCAGGCTCAGGGGTGATCTGATGGCCACCTATAAGTTTATCAGGGGTGACCACCAGTATCTGGGGGAACCTTTGTTCACCAGAGCACCCCAAGGGATGACAAGGTCGAATGGTTACAAACTACTGCAAGACTGTTTCAGTCTGTACATAAGGAAGGATTTCTTTACTGTCCAAGCCCCCAAGGTCTGGAACAGCCTGCCATTGGAGGTGGTTCAAGCACCTACATTAAACACCTTCAAGAGTAAATTGGATGCTTATCTTGCTGGGATCCTATAACCTTAGCTGACTTCCTGCCCTTTGGGCAGGGGGCTGGACTCGATGATCTTCTGAGGCCCCTTCCAGCCCTAATGTCTATGAAATCTATGAAATTAGGTGTATGCACATACACACTACCAGCTCAGGTGCACACACCCCCAAACCAGCCTAGGCACATGCATACCTATCACCAATACAAGCATATACACCCCAAAAGTTAGACATAGATCACTAATTCATATATCATGCACACAATGACACACACACACTCACCAGTTCACACACATACAACCCACCTACACATACAGGAAAGTTCCTAACTTGGATGGTACAGTGTATATGTGTGTGCTTGGAGTACCTGGGATACTTGGGGGAAGGTTCAGGTGAGAGAGAGAGTATAGGGAGTGAAAGTTGCCAGAACCAGGATTAGAACCAGTGGACTACAGAGAAGCTGGTTGAGGAACTGAGGCTTGGTTTACTTAAGGTAGACTGAGGCTGGAAACTGAAGCAGACAGCTGAGATATTGAGGGGTGGGCAGATAAGTGGTGGCAAGGAGAAGACAGCCAGGAAAGAAACTGAGGCAGAAACCTGATTGTTCAGGGGAGAAGGAAAAGGCAGTGGGGATAAGACAGTGGCAAAGAAACAGGGGGTTTGGAGGCTGAGAGGAGCTCAGGACAGGTGTTGGAGACGGCAGTGAGCCAGAATCAGGAGAGGGAGAAATGAGACAGAAGTTAGAGGGGTGAGGAGCAGAGATTGGAGCAGGGATGAACCATAGTAAAGTAAAACCCAATTTAGGGGTCCAAATAACAGTTTTATTAAACAGACAACACACTACACAGCCCCATGAAGTTATTGGTTCACACACACACAAGCACTCACAATGGCAGCAGGAGAAAGACTCAGTGGAAGGGTTGGAGTCCAGGTAGGGAAGAGAAGCAGAGTCCAAGTCCTTGGTTGAAGAGGGGGTGGGGGTGATAGCTACCTATGCAGGCTGAAAAGGGTCCTTGTTCAGTAGGTGTTGTCTAGACGGGGGTCGCTGGCAGGGCCTCTGGGTGGATAGGTGGTGTGGCATGGTGCTGGTCCAGATGGAGAGGGCGTTCCAAGGAGTCAGTCTTCACTACCCCTTTTATGGGGCAGACTACCTCTAATCTACTATTGGGAAGGCCTGTCCAGGCAAGGTCAGTCCTGTTCCAGAGGGCTCCAGGTGTTCTTACTGAGCATGTGCAGCTTGACACAATGGTGGATTGCTTCATCTTTTGTTTCTTGAATGCTGGGGGTGGCTCCAAGGGCTGGGTCTTTGGTCCAGATATTGGTGTTGATGGTTCGGTCATTCAGAGGGAGCTATTTTTAGACCAACTGCCATTGTCTCTCAAGCACCCTCATTCATCCCCATTCATTCAGGAATCAAGTTACATAGGAGGGGTAGGTGTGAGTCATGGGTTACACAACTGGGCCTGGGGACAGGATGGAGACTTGACAAGCAAAGTGGGAACTTGACATGACTTATGCTAACTTACATATGAAGACCTAAATCATATAGTACCAGTAAAACAGTAATATAGAATAGTAAAAATCAATATAAACATAATACTTATACAATATAAAGAAGGAGAAAAAACAAAACAAATACAACTTGTTACCAACATAAGATGCTGAAGCTTATCCTGTCTTAGCTCACTTATAGTTATCTATCAGGAATAGAGAGGGAGAGACAAAGTTAGAAATGGTTGGGGAAGGGGAAGGAATGCATTTAAAAAAAAACAAAACACATGGGTTTTGCTATACTAGTATGCACCTTTGAGACAAATATTGAGTTCCTGGGTTCAGTTTTGGAAAGAACTTCAGTGAAATCCATGAGAATAACACAAGCTCTAGAGAACATGCCTTGTACACTAAACTGAAAAGCTCAGCTTAGTGTATCCAAGAGAAAGTTAAAAGGTGACTTGATGGTATTCTACAAGAAACTACATGGGGCCATTGACTATTTTAATTCTGGAGGAAAAAAGGGAGACATGGGATACTTACAGATGTTATAATAAGATCAATCTAACTAGGGTTAGGTCCATTTAAATGCCAATCTATGCAGAAATTCAAGGGTTATAAATGAGGCCAAAAAAATGGTGGGACTGATCTAAGTTAGTTCACCTGAGTAACCTACGTGATCATTGACCAAGTAGGTGAACTAACTTAGATCAGGTTTGGGTTAACTCAGTGTATCAAATATCTGTACATTTATGGGAACTGGGACTGGGAACAGGACTAGGAAAGCCCAGCCACTTGCCCCAAACCTCAGGGTGCTCTCTTTCTACCCCCCACCCCGCCCTTGAGTGGGCTATTTTTAGTTCCCTGACTCCCCATTTTCAGGGAGGAAACTCCCTGCAGACCTACCAACCCCACCTCACAGATTGGCCACCCCCCCCCTCAATTCCATCACCCACCCCCCCAGACGTGCTAGACTGCCCACCGCTGTCCCACTTTCCCCTCTGCCCACCCAGTTACACTGGGTTCTCCATGCAGCTCCTGGCACTTGCGAATATCTGTGCATGCCACTCCTGATCTGCAATCTCACAGTTAAAGGTAAAACACATGATTATTGACCAAATGCAATGAAGATCTAAATGTACCCATAGTAGAAACTTTGAAGTCTTTCAAGTTTGGATAGTCTTGCAAACTTGGATATTCTCCTAAAATATATAGTATTCGTTTATAAAGAAGTTTAAGGGTTCTTGAAGGGCAGTTGCGTATTGATAAGTGGGCAAGTGAAGCAAGAGCCCCAGTGCTGCCTTATGGTTGGGGGTTCTTCATCCTCATAGCCATTACACCATTCCCCCATGCCCTATACCTTTGCTATAGTGGTTCCAACTCCAGCCCCACCTTTGATAGTGGAGGCAGGGAGAGGGGAAGAGCAGCAGTAGCAGTGCATGTTGTAGGAGTCATGGACAGTAGTTCGCTGCTGTGGGAATGAAGAGGAATGGCATATAGGGGAAAATTTGGGGTAGGGTGCACTGGTGCACATGCATCTCCTTTGATTCTTCATCCACCCAAAGTTTAAAGCCCTGCCTAGCAGTGGCAGCAGCACTTCTATTCAGGCAATAGTAAGGATGTCAGTTGACTTATTCTTGCAACCAAGCTAAAGAAGTATGTGTTGGATGAATGGACTGTAAAGTGAATAGAAAACTGGCTGGATTGCCAGGCTCAAAGGGTAGTAATCAATGGCTTGATGTCTAGTTGGCAGCCATCTCAAGCAAAGTGCCCCAGGGGTCAGTCCTGGGGGCAGTTTTATTTAATATCTTCATCAACGATCTGGAAGATTGGATGGTGTGCACCCTCAGCAAGTTTGCAGATGACACCAAACTGGGTGTAGGTATAGTAGATATATAGGAGGGTAGGCTAGGATTAAAAGAAAACTAGAAAAATTGGAGGCCTCAACTGAAAGAAATCCCATGAAGTTCAATAAGGGCAAGTGCAAAGTTTTGCACTTAGGATGAAACAATCCCATGCACTGGTACAGAATAGGGATCAACTAGCTAAGCAGCAGCTCTGTAGAAAAGGACCTGGGAGTTAGAGTGGACAATAAGCTGAATATTGCCCTTGTTGTGAAGAAGACTAAAAGCATCCTGGACTGTATTAGTAGGAGTGTTGCCAGCAGATCAAGGGAAATGATTCTTCCCTTCTATTCAGCACTGATGAAGATACATCTGGAGTACTGTGTCCAGTTTTGGGTCCCCCACTACACAAAGGATGTGGACAATTTGGGGAGAGTCCAGCAGAGGGCCATGAAAATGGCTAGAACCCTGGGAAATATGACTTATGACAAGGCTGAGGGAACAGGGGTTATTTAGTCTGGAGAAGACTGAGGTGGGATTTGATAGTAGCTTCAACTACCTGAAGGATGGTTACAAAGGGGATGGAGCTAGACTGTTCTCAGTGGTGGCAGATGAAAGAACAAGGAGCAATGGTTTCAAGTTGTGCGAGGGAAGCTTAGGATAGATATTAGGAAAAAGTTTCTTACTTTAGTAAGGAGGGTAGTAAAACACTGGAACAGGTTACCCAGAGAGGTTATAGAATCTCTATCCTTAGAGGTTTTTAAGACTGATATGATCCAGTTGGGGATGGTCCTGCTTTGAATAGAGGAATGGATTAGATGACCTCCTGAGGTCCTAATTTTCTATGATTCTGTGATTCTATGACTTAATGGCTCATTATAATTTGCTCGATTCCTTTTAAACTCTTAATTCCATAGGCATTAATGACCTTTCCTTTTAAATGGTCTTTAGTGGTTCCACTACTCCAGCTATCCTTACTTCTGTAATGCTGTTGTCTGTTAGTTGTTCTTAGTAACGTAGATCCTATTCTACAGAGCTGCAGACTGTTTTTTAGCTCTAAGTAAAAACTTTAACTCATCTGTGGAAATACTAACTCAGTTGAACATTAGCTCAGGTGTGGAAGTCGCTTTCAATTGAGCACTGTCAAGATACTTAAACTTTCATTTTTGTTTTGTGAATCTGAAAGAGAGACACACATATAACTATAGTAACTCTAGGACTAATGAAACCACATTTCTGGATTAATTTTGCCTAGTTTGTGGTGATTTTTATATAAGATATGATATATTTAATGCACATTCCAATGAAGTTGGGATTTTTGCTTCAATCTTAAATTGAATAATATGTCTCTAGGCCACTATTTATCAGTGAAGATTCTAATGTCTTTTTAACTGGGGAAAAATGTGTGTTGTGTTATATTTCATGATCTGCACCTCCGTTTTTGGAATCCTAGATCCAGCCATGATGGCAGATCCTTTTCTGCCATCAGAAATCATTGCTTAAATGGCCTCTTGACACACTGTCACAGGATGGGGTCCCCAAGGATGGTTGTGTTACCCCTAAAGCCCCTTGACTGTGCCAATTTGGCCTGATGGGCACCCTCTTTTCTCGTTCGCCATGTCTTGATGTAATTATAATAAATAGGGAGGCTGCCTCCAAGTCTAGTTGGACACGGTCCTGATAGCCCCCACTGAACCCCGTGGGTTCCCGTAACCCTTGTGGATCCCGTTTCAAAATGGATGTCTCGGGACAACCCCAGCCTTGTGGGCTATATGCGTGGCTCCAAACTGCCCCTTTACCATGCCCCAAGCCTTGCAGATGGTATTGACACAACGTCCCTCTGAGGCCTTGGTTTCATTTGGCCCTCGGATCATCACAGGGCTCTCTGCAGCCCCATCTCAGTCTCTGTGCCCACACTGGCTCTGGGCTCTCTACGGCCCTCTGGCACCAGGGTCTGTTCACCCCCAAATACTGCACCCTCTCTGGTCCCAGGGTCCCCACACTGTAGTGGGCCCCTTAATGAGGCCTCCTCCTTCCCCAATAGCCTCAGCCCAAACCACCGATGTTATAAACAAAAGTCCAAAATACAAGCCCCTAGGCCGTACCATCACTCAAACTGCTCAAGGTGTGCTCTGCCCCTTAACATTACCAGGAGCAGAACTTACAGTCAGGCCTCTTCCCTTCACTTCCTCCAGGAGGGCTCCTTCCCCCTTGGATGCTGGCAGAGAACTGCCTTCCCTAGTTCCAGCCTGGGGTTTAAACAGGCCCAGGGCCCTGCCTCTTCTGGTTAGCTGACCAGGTGCAGGTGCAGGCTAATTTGCTCGCTAGCCTGTTGCACTGGTAACCTGCACCTGGGCTTCTGTCTGTCTCTTAGGGCTCTCCCCAGGCAGCTTCTGCTCTTCTAGGAGCAGGCACCTTAGTGCCCTGTGACACAGGTGGTGAAAAAAGAGGTGATGACAACCTCTGACCACTGTTTTTGCCCATGCTGAATTATTAGCCAGTTATGTCTTGGATGCAGATTTTACCGGTGAAGTTCTTTGGCCTGTGTTATGCAAGATGTAAGACTAAACAATCATAATTATATATTCTTATCTTAAAGATCTATAAGGATAATATGCTTAATTATACCCTGCCTGTTCAATCTTTACTCCGTAAGATGTCTGCACAGGGGAAGGCTCATCTCCAGTAAGGGGTAGGCTAGAGGAATGGGGGTAGATTTCATTCTCAAAAGGAGAGTTGGTCTGGATGGTTTCGTCTCTTCCCCAAGCTTTAAGAAGAGAAAGGGAAAGAAAAAAAAAAGAAATAGAAGTAGCTTCCCTAGCTTTTACTAGAAATCTTGGAAGAAGGAGAATGGTTATCATCGTGACCTGGTGATCTGGAGCTCAGCTGGATAGAGGTTTACATATCCTATCTTTATATGCCTCATGCAAAATATGAAGTCATTGAAATATTCATGGAATTAGGTCTCATGGTCACCTGGGAAAGGAGGCTCTTGAGGCCCAGGAGGTTAGAGAGGAGGTTCGTAGTTAATAATCTCTAAGCCTTGGAAGGCAACTGCTCTAATTCCTTGTTCATAAGATCTATGCTACTTCTGCTATGTGATTATATTTCTGACTATGAATCTTTTCAATCCACAACAGACAATTCCCTTTAGTAAATTTAGTTCTAGCCTTTGAGGTTCCAAGGTACTTTAAGATTTATATCTGTGAAAACAAACCTTAAATAAATTGAGCCTATCTGCTAAATTTTCATTAACATTAGAACTATTACTATAGGTAGCAATAAGCTATATATTAACAGCTTCACAAATGAAGTTCCACAGATAATATTACCCCCTTTTTTTCAGCTATTAGAAACGAGCTCCTGCAAGCCTAAAGTGGGTTGACCATCATCATCAGCTGATCAGAAAAATCACAAACAAATGCAACTCAGAATACTTTATTATTTCATAATCATATATAAATAGCCTTATTGAGTAATTGTAATGTCTCATTGCTATTACCACTGATGATTAGTGAATCCTGGACAGTAATGCAGGGAGAGGCAATTGCACATCCCTTCTGCTGTGCAGTGCATGTGCAATGAATAAACTCTTTAAACTCAGTGGCTCCTCAGTGCAATTCCTATGTGAAACATAATTTTATCATGGTTCCATAACCCAGGATGTGCATGCTGACACTGCTTTCCTACCTACCCCTTTGCCCACTGCCAAATTCATCAACATGGTGATGGAGAGTGTTATGGTCTGTGACATACAGTACCTCCTAATCTTGAATTATGCAAGTTGAGGATTACCTCTCCCCCCCACCCCCTTTCTTTCTCTACAGTTTGTTACTTGGCATATCACAATGTTTTAAAAAGAACTGTTCTGCTCCCCATGATGTTTTGGAGCCAGCAACACCAATTATCATGCTTTATAGGAGTCAGAGTTTGAAAGGTCTAAATGGGCTTTAGCGACTTTTGCAATCCCAAGGATGCTTATTAAGGATCAGGACTGAGTCTGTTGGAGTGGCTTTTAATGGAATTTTGGATTGTTTCTGTTTCTTTGTGATTTAGATAAAAGGCAAGATTTTATTCTTCAGCACTGACCTGCTGACATATTTCCTACACGTTAACTTCTACTTTCTTACCATAATTCTTATAACAATTTTAAATAAGTGTGTGTTCATGAGTGCAGTGCCTGATGCATTTGGGTCCAGCTTCATATACACAAACCCACACACAAAATAAGACGTAACTCATAAAAGTTGATTGCTGTACAAGTGGTTACCTTAAGTGTTATAAACAGTCATATTTCCTGCTGCTTTTCCTAACCTGTGCTTCGTGTCTCAAGACAAGGTGAACTGTACATTAGAAATTATTAGTAGTCTTCTATTTTTCCTTTCACACAGGCTTAATTAAAAAAGAAAAAAAAAGAGAAAAGGAAATGTGGATAATAGTGGTTACTGATTTCTACACTTTTTGTGGTGCTTTGCAGAACATACATAAATTATTCCTTGTTCCAAATTGCTTTGGTCAAATTCTGCCTGTCCCTTACACAGAAGATTGTGTCTGTGTGTGGGGCAGGACTTTCAGTTCTGAATTGTAGTCAAACCAATCCCTCTATGATCTCAAATGTTATGTGACTTGCATCAGCTGAGTGTGGTGTTGTGTCCTACTCTGGGGTTAGATCACATGCAGGTTGATCACTCTGCCTACAGACTTACCAGGCATGTCTACTAAAGATGTGGTATTGCCTAATTAGCTCCATGGTAAAGTCTCGGTGGAAAAGCGAGGCTCCCCGCCTAGCCACAGTACTAGGTTTTCCACTTGCTTATGGGCATGCCACCAACCTGACTTGTCTGCCATGCCTTGTTGGTAATTAATATGATGTTAATTAAGTGGGAGGCTTCCTGTTTCTGCCTAGATGCCAGGGGGTGCTATCTGCAGCTTCATATATCCCCTACACCACAGCCTATGCCTCACAGATGGTATCCAGATGTTACAGTACTCCCGGCCTACAGTTGGACCAAGCTTAGGCCACGCCATCAGGCTTCAGTCACACACACATTCATACTGCACTATTCTCACACTCCATCCTTTCTCACAGGGTCTCTTTCACCCATCAACAACTTATTCTGCCTTGCTCCATCTTGGAGCGGGCCCCTTAGGCCATAGGCTTAGCTAGTCCATTCCTTGGGTGGCAGACATACCATCTTTTTGGCCTCTCCCATGACCCTCACCAGGGTAGTGGCCAGCCAGTTACCTGACCAGGTCTAAGCTTACTCTGGCCCCTTCCAGGGGCAACTCTATATAAATAAACATATAGGGCTCTTAGCCCTCTGGTTTTCCCTCCCTTCACTGGAGCTCCTCATCTCCGCCTCCCTTCTGGGGCTACCCCTCACCAGGACATTCTTCTCTGACACCGCAACTGGTGTTCCAGGGTCTCACAGGGACTCTCTCCCCACCCTGGAGCAGCATGTCATTGTGCTACTCATCTCCACCCCCTCCCCCTCACCTGGGCTCCAGATCTCCGCCTCCCCCCTCACTTGGGGGGATAGGGCTTTTCGTCCCCAGTGGGCTCAGGTGGCTGTAGCCATGCCTGGCTCCAACCCCCTTTCCTCTGAGTCTTGCACCCAACAGGGCTCAGGTGGCCATAGCCGTGCCTAGCCCCCACTCTCCCTCCTCAGGGTCTCTCGGGGTCTTGCATCCCCCACAGCTCTCAGGTGGCCTCAGCCATGCCTGGCCCCACCTACCTCCGATGGTACGCAAACCCACCCAAAGGTTAGGGCTAGGGTTAAGGCACCCCTTCCCACCTTTCACCAGCCTGGCATTTCCTGGGGGCTCCTGCACCACTGAGAGCCTCACCAGACCACCCCTCCCAGCAGGGTGTAGTTTTAGGTCATGCCCCAGACCAGGAGCCTCCTAGCCATCCCCAACAGCTCCTCCCTTACCTCCAGGATGATCACTTCAGCCTTATAGCTAAGCAATGTTACTGTCTGACCTGCCAGCAAGGAACTGAGCTGTTTATATATGCAGCCAGGGATCTAAAATGGCTGCCTCAATCAACCACCTGCTGGCTGCTTGGCTCTGGTCTTAAAGTGACAGGCACCTAGAGTGCCCTGCCACACATTTTCCGCCTTTAAATGGTACCAGGGGAAGGTTTCACCTGCTGCTTCTCCAAAACAGGCTCCCCTGTGAGAGCCCTCAAGTGGTGAGCACCTGCAAAGGTGCTCTGCCACAGTCTCATTGTCTACATGTGCAGCCCTTTTAGGCTGTAGTAAACTAATAAACGCGGCTGTAGGATACTACTTGAAAACACAAGTCCTATCCTGTGGCAGCATTATTTACACTGCCACAATGTATATATGAAGCTGGACCCAGTAGAGATGCTGATGAGGCTGGTTGAGGCATGAAGGTGCTTCAGTGTAGGGGCTCCCTGCTGGCTAGCCCAACACTGAAGCACCCTCGTGCCCCAGCCAGCCCCTCCACAGCACGTTGACTCAGGTTGGAGCAGCCCTGGGCTGGTAGGTTGAACCCCTGGCTCCCTCCCAGCCATGGCTGCTCTAACTTGGGTCAACATGCTGCAGTCCTAGGTGCACATGTAAACATGATGCCTGGAAGCAATTAACTCTGGCACAAACTGCACTGGCATTTATTTAGTTGAAAGAATAGCACTCGTAGAGATGCCTACCTAGGAGATGTGGGTCTTTTAGCCCATGCATTAATAGTTATTTTAGATCCAGAAATCCTGTTTTTAGATTCAGAAATCCTGGGGGGGAAGTGGGTTCCAACACTGATAACCCAGCAAGAGATCGTAGTCTTATACTGATATAGTAATTCATTAAACCATGAAACTAGTATTAATGTCCTTAGAACTTCTGAAGAGAACTACAGTTCATAAATTAGATATTGTCTTCCAATCTCTTATTTTATTTTGTCTTATTTTAAAACTCTCTTTTTCTCATAGTACAGGGTCTTTCCTCTTTGTTGTTTCTTTTTCTTTTTCCACTTGATGGTATTAATAAATGTGTTTTCCTCCCTTGTGTATTCCCCATGTAAAGATTTGGGCTAATCTATAACTCTTCTTCAAGTCCCAAGTAAAAGGAAATCATTTCATTGAACAAATCTGTGAGATATGGACAGAGGGGCAGCATATAAGGAACTTAAATTACACTTGGCCTCCTTGTACCCCTTAGGCTAGGAATGAACACTGCATCTGTCTCTGGACACCTTGTGCCTGTTTGTCCTAGAAGAGAAATATCCTGGGATTGATGTGTACACACATCACCCTTCTATTCAGAATTTAACAAGTTCCTGAATACCTGCCACTTTTCCTGCTATTGATTCAATGATGCAATCCCAGGGTAACCATTCAGATGCAATTTGCAATGTGCCAAGATAAACTGTTTGTACTTTTTATCCTGTGACCTTTTTCAGGATTTATCCCAGGACAAACAACATGGAAGTTTGAACAATTGTATTTTTTTCCCCAGATAAAATGGTTTATTCTGAGACAAATGTGATGTCTGTCTGTAGCCTTATCAATCACAGTAGCAAGCTGAGCAACCTCTAGATCAGTTGTATATATAATCTTTCTCCACACAAAGCTAAATTGAATATTGGCAGACATGAAGCCAGGGCTCCACCGATTTTTTGCCCAAATTTATAACATGAAATTTAGTGATTATGACATTGAGAAGGTACTGTAGAAACAGCAGTTTTATCCATGAGGAAATAGAGGTGTCTATCATATCCCCATCCCTTGATTATTATGGTGGTGCATGGGGTACAGCAGTCATGCCCTTGATCAACATTCTCAATACCAAGTATGAGTTAAAACATGCAAATGCATTGTTTTCTATCAGTTTTACACTAGACAGTTGATTTAAAATGAAATGCAGCCACTAGTAAATGCCTGAAGAATAGGGCCTTGAACTCCTAATGAAAGGATAGGAAAGAACATCCTTTTGCATAACAGAAGTTAATGCTTATGAACAGTCTGCTTTTCCTAGTCTGTAAAACCTGTAACTAATATGCTAAAAATAGCTCTGTTGTGCAATATTATGCATGTAGCAATTATCATGAAGGAATTTGATTATATTCATTCATATTAATGGAGCAGTTTTCATTTATAGGTTTGTAAACATTTCAAACTCTATTACCTAGCAGCATTATTTCACTCTCTTGACAGAATACATTATCTTTTGTTTTATGGCAGTGGTGGAGTGTAGCAAGTAAAGGAGCCCACAGCAGCCAAAATAGTCAGTGTCTTGATTATAAAATTAAACTTGAATACTAGCAGCATGGTAGCAGCTTCTCCTCAAAGGTCAATGTGATAACTCTAAAATGTACTCATCCTCCTATCCATCAAGTTGAATCAATCCTTTTCAGAAAGCTGTGAGTCCATCACCATGGAAACCATTCATCATCAAATTGGCAAAGTTGAGAATTTCAATTGTCTAGTTGAAGAATTTATTTAATTGTAAATAGAGACCTTTAAAGAGTCTGGCTCTGTAGTGAAGATATAAAAATTCTCCTATGGATCCTTGAAAGTATAAAATTATTATCTGGGAAAAGTGGAACTCAGGAGAAGAAGAGAAGGGAAGGAGGTCATTTTTTTCAGGGTGGGTCAAAAATGAAGTTTATTTAAGTTTTCAGTGGATTGAATCTTAGGGCATCAGCAAAAAAACCTAGTAGTGTCTAAAAAGTGATCAGATTGTTAGTCTAAAATTTTAGAACCTTGCTATGAATGCACAGCTGCAACAAATTTAATTTTGTTACTGTGGGCATGTCTCTATGATGCCATAGCAACTCCCTACAGTGATGTAGCATCTGTGGGCAAAAACCATGACAATGCTATGCTGTAACATAGCTCCCTCATTGTAGTGTGCTGCTATGGCAGCATAGTGCCTAAAAATATCTGTGCATGGTGTGTACAGTGCAGTACAGGCTGTTACTCTGTCACCTTTTAATACTTCCAAAAGGAAGTGCTAAATGACAGTGCAGTAACAATGGGCCATAGCAGCATGTGTGGATGTGCCCATTGTGTCCTGACTTATACCCAGTTTAGTAATGTGTTTTAAATGGTTTCTAACTCATAATCATTTCATACTAGCCAGGCCCTTTCTGATATGAGTACTTTTAAAAATAAGAATATCTATATAGATCTGATTTTGGTTACTGATCCAGTAATTATGACAGCTAGATCTTTACTGATTTCTTGAATATTATTTGAATATTGACTAGCTCTCCTACCATTGAATGTAGTAGGAAAGATTCTACTACCTTCAACTGGAAAAAAGATGTATGTTTGCATGCTTAAAAATAATTATTCAAGATCCCAACAGTGGCATTACAGATGATGTGTTATCACCCATTATGGCTGCTGACCAATGAAAAGATCCATCCTTCAGATATGCTCCTATTGATTTCAGTAGGCTTTTTCCGTATTGAGTACTTTAAGGCTGATGGGCACATATGGGACTTATAGGGGCAGATTTTACTGTTTGCAGCACCTATAATGGAGCGAGGCTTCCATTTCCAGACCTCAGTAAAGGCCAGGTTCTCAAAGGTGCTTAGCTTCCATGAAAATCTGATGACTAATTTGGGTAAATAATTTTGGTAAAATTTGACACTCCCCTGCTATAGGCACTAAATAGGCACTAAGTTCTTTCAAGTGTCTGTCCCTATGCTGGTAATAATTTACTTTAGCTCAGCTTTTCTTTTGAAACTGACCTCTGCTAATCATGTCATGAATGCAGCTTAGCTCTGTGTTGTACTATATGTACAGAATCATGGATTATTATGAAAACTAGAGAGGTTACAGCTGGAAAAAGAAAAGGCTGATCTAATAAAGCATAGAAAATTAGGGTTGAAAGGGACCTCAGGAAGTCATCTAGTCTAACCACCTGCTTAAAGCAGGATCAACCCTAACCAGATCATCCCAGTCAAAGCTTTGACTAGCAGGGTCTTAAAAACTTTCAAGGATGCCCTCCACTGGACTCTCTCTAACTTGTCCACATCCTTTCTGTAGTTTGGGAACCCCAAAACTGAACACAGTATTCCAGATGTGGCCTCACTAATGCTGAATAGAGAGGAATAATGACTTCTCTGGACCTACTGGCAACACACCTACCAATGCAGCCCACTATGCCATTAGCCTTCTTGGTAACAAGGGCACACTGTTGGCTCATAATCAGCTTATTGTCCACTTAACCTCCAGGTCCTTTTCTGCAGAGCTGCTGCCCAGCCAGTCAGCCCCCAGCCTGTACCAGCGCATGGGATTGTTCCATCCTAATTGCAGGACTTTGCACTTGTTCTTAATGAACTTCATGAGATTCCTTTGGCCCAATCTTCCAATTTGTCTAGGTCCCTCTGAATCCTAGCCCTATCCTCCAATATATCTACTACTCCCCCCAGCTTGGTGTCATCTGCAAACTTGCTGAGGGTGCACTCTATGCCATCTTCCTGGTCGCTATTTACACTCTTACAAAGTTTGTTGGCTACAGTTGTTCAATATTTACATGTTTTTGTTACATTTCTCTGGTAGCTGTGTTCAGTATCAGCACTATATCCAAAGTACATAGGTAACTTTTAAGGGAAGAGTGAACTCATTTTTAATTGACAATACATAGATAACTTTAGATTCTAGCTTACATCATATTTTCAATTTTTGTTGACAATCCCAACATTAATACAGCCTTCAAATATTATTTGTACAACAAAAGAATTTAAAATGGTGGGGGCCCGCATGGTGGGGTTTTTTATAATGTTTCTAAAAATGTAGCTAAAATAAATGCATTGTTTATCCACTATTAATCAAAAGAGATGTGGGAAAGTGGCAGCAAAAAGGAGTAAAAGAAAAGATTGGTGATGAATTTCTTTGTTTATCAGAAACTTCATTCCAAATATTAATAACTCACAACAACATATTGTGGATAGAACCATAAGAGTACTGGCAGATCTGTGACTGTTCCCTAAAGACATGAGTAATTTGATTAAAAGCTGTGAGATGGGACTATGCTAACAACAAGAAAAGATGTCTCCTGCTGAAATCTATCTTAAATTCAGACCTTTATTTCTGCAACTTATTCCTCAGCAAAGTATATGGAGTTGGCAGGAAACATGCTGCTACATAGTGTCCTGCAGAGGGGTGATAACTACACAACAATGTCTAAGGGAAAGGTAGGTAAAATATGGCCTGTGGGCTAGATCTGACCCACCAGGCACTTTTATCCAGCCCGTGGGTACCCACCAACAAATTGTACCCTGCCTAGCCCTTCCGCCCATGAGGGTGGGAGCGAGGCACCCTCACATACGCCCCCCACAACTTACCTTATTGCGCTTTGCTCTCACCCTTGTGTATGGAAAGGCCAAGCCCAGCCAGAAGGAGCTTCCAGGTGGGGCTGCTGCTACCACTGCTGCAGTCACCCTCAGAGGACCTGCTTGGCTTCTTCCTCTCTCCAGGAATGGATAGGGAAATAATGGGGGTGAGAGTAAGAGTGAGGGGAGCTGCAGCTGGGTGGAACAGGAAGCATGAGGCTGGGGTTGGCAGCAATGCAGGGCCTGTGCCTGTGAGGGGCAGGAGCATGGAGCTTGTCTGGGCAGGGTGTAGGTGTGAGGGAGGATGAGGAGTGTGTGGGGACCCCCCCCCCCCACACACACACACACCCTCATGATGCACAGCCCCCACTGCTGGCAGTGTCAAATGACCCCAGCTAAGTGATTATCTAGCCTCCTTTTGAAGACCCCCAGGGTAGGAACGAATACCGCTTCCCTTGGAATTTGGTTCCAGATCCTAGCTGCCCCAACTGTGAAGTAGAGCTTCCTGATGTCTATCCTTATAGATGGCCACCAGATCCCCTCTCAGCCTTCTCTTGTGGGGGCTGGACAGGTTCAGGTCCTGTAGCCTCTCCTCGTAGGGCCTGGCCTGCTGCCCACTAACCATGCAAGTGGCCCTCCTCTGGACCCTCTCAATGCTGTCCACATCCCTCCTGAAGTGCAGCGCCCAGAACTGGACACAGTACTCAAACTGCGGCCTGACCAATGTCGCATAGAGGGGAAGGATCACCTCCTTGGACCTGCTCGTGATGCATCTGTGGATGCATGACAAGGTGTAGTTAGCCTTCCTGACCGCGTCCCCACATTGGCAGCCCATGTTCATTTTGGAATCAATAATGACTCCAAGATCCTTTTCTGCCTCTGCTGATAAGAAGGGAGTTCCCCAGCCTGTAGGTATGCTGCTGGTTCTTCCTCCCCAGGTGCAGTACCTTGCACTTGTCAGTATTGAAACCCATCCTATTCTCATCCGCCCACCCCTGTAACCTGTCCAGATCTAGTTGTAGCCTGTCCCTCCCTTCCATCATGCCCACATCTCCACATATTTTAGTGTCATCCACAAATTTGAACAAGTTGCTTTTCACCCCCTCGTCCAAGTCGCTGATGAACATGTTGAACAGTGCGGGCCCTAGGACCAAGCCCTGGGGGACCCTACTGCCCCATCCCTCCAGGTCAAAAATGACCCATCCACCACCACTCTCTGGGTGTGGCTCTCCAGCCAATTTGTGACCCATCTGACTGTGGAGGCATCAATGCCACAGTCACCTAATTTTTTAATCAGAATGGGGTGAGAGACAGTGTCAAAGGCCTTCCTGAAGTCCAGAAAGACTATGTCCACCGTAACACCTGCATCTAAGGATTTTGTGACCTGGTCATAGAAGGCAACCAGGTTGGTCTGACAGGACCTGCCCCTGATGAACCCATGTTGGTTGTCCCTAAGCATAATCTCCCCTGCTGGTCCCTCGCAGATGTGCTCCTGGATAATTTTCTCAAAGAGCTTCCCCAGGACCGAAGTAAGACTAATGGATCCATAGTTTCCCGGGTCCTCCTTCCTTTCTTTTTTGAAAATGGGGACCACAATGGCCCTTTTCCAGTCTTCTGGAATCTGGCCAGAGCACCACAAGTGCTTGTAAAGCCATGGCAGGGGTCTCACAATAACCTCTGGCAATTCCCTCAGCACCCTGGGGTGGAGAGCATCTGGATCTGCTGATTTGAACACATCCAGCAACACCAGAAGTTCCCTAACTAGGTCCTCTCTGACCCTAGGCTTGGCTGTGCTTCTCCCGAGTCCATCCAGAATCCCGGTGAGGGGGATGTCCTGGTCCCTGCTCAGAAGAACGGAGGCAAAAAAATTGGTGAAGAGGTCAGATTTATCGTCTGGTACAAACACCAGATTGCCAAGCATGTCCTACAGGGGCCCCACATTACCCAGTGCCTTCTTTTTACTCTCTATGTATTTAAAAAAGGACTTCTTGTCATCTTTGATCCTGGTCGCTAGTCCTAGTTCTGTCTCCACCTTAGCCTTCCTAACAGCCCCCCTACAGTCTCGAGCAATGAAGGTATAATCCTTCTTGGTGATGGCCCCTCCCTTCCATCAGGTGTACACCTCCTTTTTGGCTTTCAGACATTCCTGAATGCTTTTAGTGAGCCATGAGGGCTTTTGAGCATTCTTGTCCCCTTTGACTCATGTTGGGACTGTCACCCTTTGGGCTTGGAGGATTGTCTCCTTAAGAAATGACCACTCCTCTTGGACTCCCAACTCCCCTACCCTCCAGGACCTCAGTGCCTCCCCAACTAATCTCCTTAAGTCATTGAAATCAGCCCTCCTGAAGTCAAGGTCTGCTGCCTTGCTGCAGGCCTTTGACACCCTGTGCTGGCTGATGAATTCCAGTAGGCAATGATCGCTATCGCCCAGGTGGTTGAGAACCTGAATTCCTCTTACCAGGTCATCACCTGTGGCCAGGACCAGGTCCAGCAAGGCATTTCTTGTGGTGGGACATGCCATCTTGTGCCTTACAGCAGTCAAACCTCAGAGCCTTATACCCTCAAGTCACTGTGGTAAGTTGCAAAAACAGTTTTAGTTGAAAATTTTTGTCCAGCCTGAAACTGAGGTTTGGGCATACTTATACTTGGATAACAGCAATGACAAATGCAGTGTAATAATTTAACAAGGACTAGTACAGAATCTCAGACACTTCCCCACATTAGATATCTTGATCTTACTTGGTATTTGGATATTGGATCTGTATATGTTGCATAGCTATAAAGTTTAGCAGTTGATGACTGCCCAGGAAAAGAGTTCCAAATTGGATCAGTCTGATAATTGTATTTGCTTGAGCAGTAAAAATTACCTGTGATATTCTTAACTCAGTCTTCATTGATTCTTTAACATAAAGAAAGGAAAGAAGCTGTCGCCCTTAAAAAATACATTTTTTGATGATTTGCTGGTTAGACAACAGATTACTTTATTCTTTAAATGCAAGAAGGTAATTGAAGTTCTTTAAAAGTCTACCCTGTCCTCACTGGTTTAAATATTAAGCCTTTGTGAATGATCCCAGCATTCCTATCCATCTGTGGTTGTTTTCTTTCTTCTATATCTTATGTATTCATGACAATGTCTGAGTTATTACAAGAATATCTTTCAAGTGCCAATATGAATCAATGCTATCCTTCTGGAAAAGTATTTGAAGTGACTCCTAGAGACTGACTGCCATTACATATAAAGTTCTACTGAGCCTAAACTTTGGCAGGTCTTTAATTGCCAGAAATATCTCATGGACATCTCTTTGCCTATCTGATATATGATGTGAATTTGTCCTTTTCAGATATTTACAGCAAAGTTAGACTACTGAATTTTGCAAATGCTGTAAAGGTGGAATTCATATGTTAGATTTAATATGACAAACAATTATGCAGAAAGAACTTTGTCTTTCTCAGACCATTTGCCACTGTAACTCAGAATAGAACGGCACGTCTTAAGTCATGCTGAAAAGTCTTGAACAAGTAATAAGAGAACATTGCATTAATATATATATTTTCCCGTGAATTGTCTCTGAAAAGAGCAAAGGAAGATCTCCTTTCCTTTTCTATTAAATGCTGTTCAAATAGAACTGTTGAAAGAAAGTGTCACAAAAGAGAACAAGCAGAGACACAGCTAGGTGCTGCCTGCAAGGGTATCAGGGGCATCGGTTTCAGATGAGTGACAGAATTAAATCTGATAGACAAAGAGACAAGCTCTAGAGAAGATACAATTGCTAAGGTTATGTTGCTTATATCCTCTGCCATTAATCAGTTTTTTTAATATTTTCTTTCTTTAGAACTGACTTTGTCTGCAAAGCTCTGAATCTTAGAAGGATTTAGCAATGATTAAGGCAGAGATAAAGAAAACCCTTTTCCCTACCCCCTGGCAAAATCTAAACCAAGCAATTTGTAGATTAAATGACATTCCACAGTCTTTACCTATGGTTAAAACTTTTATCTAAAGATAAGCCAGGATTTTAGAATACACTCCTACAACGTTTGAGTATTCTATATACTGTTAACAGTAGCATAACATGTGTTCAGGAAATGATTTAAACTAAAAGGAGAGAGACCCAAGTCAATTTGCTAAGGTAGATCATAAATACAACCAAAAAAAAAAAACAACCCAAAAAACACCCCCCTCCCAAACTGCAAAGCTTACTCAGAAGTACTTGACTGCCACCTCTTAATATTAATGGGATTTGTGAAATACAAATATAGTACCAATACCTTTGGAGAGGATCCTCAGCTGGTGTACCTTGATCCTGGAGTTACAAGAGTTTCCACTACCTGGAATTGCCCCCCCTCCCAGTGCAGTTTTTCAAGGTAAAAGAGAGAATTTAAAAATGAATCCTAAATTAATCTCAATGTTCAAATAACTGAATCCTAGTAAGATAGACCATGGGAAGACCTAGGATTTGAAAACTGAGGAGTAGATGTTATGGTGCATCATTACATTCAACACAACACACACTTTTCTCCAGGTAAAAAGAAACTAGAAGCTTTACTAATAAGATAGGAGCCTAGGGGTATAGTTTTCAGTTTAAGTTCAAAGCAAAAATGAATATAACTATTGAAATGTGTATTCATTTGCTATACCTTATGTATAAAAACACAACAAGCTAGGCAAAAATAATCCAAAGACTAGTTTTACCAGTCCTTTCATCATTAGAATTAAATGTACTTTTTTCAGAGTCATAAAAAATAGACTTCCTGAGCGTCTTGACAGTGCATTCAGTGCTTCACTGAAAGGTATTTCCACACCTGAGTTGACGTTCAATTGAGCTAATGCTTTTAGCTAGAGTTAACAGTCTTCAGGGCTGTGAAATAAGAACTATATTATCAAGATCAGCTAACAGACAGGAGAACTGTAGAGGAAAGGCCTGGTTGATTAGTGGAACATCAATTCCATTAAAAGAAGAGAGGGTGGTTAACACCTGTAAAATGAAAAAATTAAAATGATTTAATCATTTTAATTACATGATAGATTTTACCTATCATTTAGATAGATAAAATCCAGGTAGATTTTAATGTTAATTAAAATCCAGGTAGATTTTAATGAGTCATGAATTCATAGAATCATAGAAGATTAGGATTGGAAGGGACCTCAAGAAGTCATCTAGTCCAACTACCTGCTCAAAGCAGGACTATCCCCAACTATTTCATCCCAATCAAGGCTTTGTCTACCCAGGTCTTAAAACCTCCAAGGATAGAGACTCCACAATGTCTCTGGGGAACTACTTCCAGTGTTTTAATACCCTTCTACTGAGAAAGCTTTTCCCAAAATCTAACCTAAACTTCAGTTGCAGCAACTTGAGGCCATTGCTCCTTGTTCTGTCATCTGCCAGCACTGAAAACAGTGTAGCTCAGGGTTAGGCAAAATGTTGGATATGTCTGGTGACCAGACTCCATTTCCCAGCAGTACCATCCACCTTGCTCTGGCCAGTTTCCAGGAAGACCCCAGGGACAGTGGGACTGTGACAGTTTAGGGCCAGCCCAAGCAGTGCTGGCAGGGTGTGTGGCTGGGTGGGGAGCTGCTTTGGGACTAGGGCCAGGGCTGGGATTCTGCAGTGGTGACAGCATGGGCCAGAGTAGAGCCATGCTCCAGTGCCTGCATGCCCCTGCCTGGGCTTGTGAACAGTGGACCACAGCTCTGCTCCAGCTCCATCCCATGCTGTGACAGCCACAAAATCCTGGCCCTGGCCCCAGCCCCAGCCCCAGCCCCAGAGCAACTCCCAGCCCAGCCATGCACCCTTGCCAGTGCCACTTGGGCTGGTCGCCTATCGAGCCCCAGGGAGCACAGAGCCATCACAGCCCCCTTACGATCATAGCCCCACTGCTCCTGGGGTCTCCATGGTGATGAGCTGGAGTGATGCAGGCAGGGGATGCTGGGAAATGAAGCCTGCTGTGGTCCAAATCTGGCCCATAGGCTGGACATTGCCCACCCCTGGTCTAGTTCCATCCTCTTTGGAACCACTCCTCAGGTTTCTGACAGCTGCTATCAAATCACCCCTCAGTCCTCTCTTCTCCAGACTAAATAATCCCACTTCCCTCAGCCTCTCCTCATAAATCATGTTCCCCAGTCCCCTAACCATCTTCATTGCCCTCTGCTGGATTCTCTCCAGTTTTTCTACATCCTTTTTGTAGTGGGGGCCCAAAACTGGAAATAGTACTCCAGATGTGGCCTCACCAGTGACAAACAGAGGGCAAGAATCACTTCCCTTGATCTGCTGGCAACACTCCTACAAATGCAGCCAGTATGCCATTAGTCTTTTTCATAACAAGGGCACACTGTTGGATCACATTCAACTTGCTGCTTAGCCAGTTGGTCCCCAGCCTCTACCGCTCTGTCCTAATTACAGTACTTTGTACTTGTCCTTATTGAACCTCATGAGATTTCTTTTCATCCAATTCTCCAATTTGTCAAGGTCTCTGAATCCTAGTCCTATCCTCCAGTGTGTCTACTGGTCCCCCCCAACTTGGTGTCATAAGCAAACTTGCTAACGGTGCTCCATCCCATCTTCCAGGTCATTGATGAAAATATTGAACAAAACCAGACTGGGGACCAACCCCTGTGGCACTCCACTTGAAACTGGCTGTCAACTAGACATCAAGCCATTAACTACTACCCTCTGAGCCCAATGATCCAGCCACATTTCTATCTACCTTATACACCATTCATCCACCCCAGATTTCCTTAGCTTGCTTGCAAGAAAGTTGTGGGAGACCATATCAAAAGCCTTGCTAAAGTCAAGGTATATCATATCCACTTGTCTTCCAAATCTACAGAGTCATTTATCTCATCATATAAGGCAATCAGGTTGGTCAGGCATAAGTTGGCCTTGGTGAATCCATGCTGATTGTTCCTAATCACCTTCTTCTCTTCCAAGTCAAGTGATTCCCTCAGCACTGCCTGACTGGAAATGTTGCTGCCATTTCTAGGCAGTTGGTTTTAAACTTTGGGTGGACCAGGAATAAAAGGGGGGTTCAACTCCAGCACTGCACTCCTCCCTCCTTCCCTAGATCCACCCCTAAGGCAGTCCTATTGTCTTATCCATTACATGGTACAACAATAAAAGTTTGCTATATATTCCAGTACCAAAAGCCTGCTCTTCCCTGTCCAGGACCCTGCTTTCCATAAGAAAGCTTTCATTTCTACAAGTACACTTACACTTCTGCACAATGACCAATCGTTATATACACCATACCATTTAAAATAAGAGTAAGAAGTAGGTTGGGATAGAAAGCTGCTTTAGAAAGGTGCACCTTGTTTTGGAACAGGAAAATGAAGAAAAAACATCTTTTCCCTTTTAATTAAACTGTTCAGAATTGGGTTCTTTGTGTAAGATACACACCTCAGTTTTTATTGCTGATTTTTGGGGAAAAGGGGAGTGGGGTTTGTGACTAAATAAGGTGTATAAAAGAAAGGAGCTGAATGGGCCAAACACTATTATCACTTTCTTATGAACCCCTACTAGAAACAGCTAACAGAAAATAACACATGGACCTCCTTGAAGAAGCATGTACAGCAACATACTCCTGATGGGACCAATGTCTCTCCCTGGCATATTACTGATATGCCACAACCTAGGATTCCAGCTCAGTTGGAGGCCCACTTCCCCAACCTATTCTGAAGGCCTATGTAGGCAATATCTGTAGGCAATTCTGATATCACTTGTTTCCCCTACAGACACAGGGCAATATTTAGCCTTTGCTCCAGTTCTCGCCAGTCAGTACAACACTGTGCAATTTGCCGCAATAGCTGCATAAGGAAACAGATTTTTTTTTTCCTGAGGTAAAGTGATCTTTTAACAAAAATTATATGATTCTATTGGAAACCTAGAGAATATGTTCAAGTAACATTTAAGGCAGGTGCTCCTCTGTTCACATTTGTACTGAATTGTATTCTTTACCAAGTTCTTTTTTTATAAACTGAAAGTTCTGCAAAGTATCTTTATTTAAAAAAAACCCTACAATTTAAGCCACTATTCCAGACTTCTGTGAATTAATTTGCTTTAAAATGTTTTTTTATGTTTAAAATGTAACAAGAGAGAAACAGATTTTTTTGTTGTTGTTTTGCATTTTTAATCAATTTGGATAAATTACTTACCATGGTACTGAACTGAAAACTTATATCTATTCTAGGAAGTGCCAGATTGGCACTAAATTATGTGTTCCTGAAAATATGTGTAATTTATCATGGGACTATTTATTTTCTCCTTTCATCCCATGTTCAGAAGACAGGATAGTGGTTCAGGTTAAGTGCAACATTCTACAAACCTTAAACTATATGTCTTTATTATTGATGTCTTTCCTACTGATGTTAGGCTTGGCAAACATTCAAGGCCTCTGAACGAGATTGATTTCTGAATGTGCTTCTCAGGCTGCGCTCCTTTCATTTTGTCATCTCTACCTATATGCAGTCTGAATAGACATTTGAGCTTCCAGTAATAATATACTTAGTAATAAGAAGATTCTGTGAAAAAATGGCATTGGGGAATCTGTGACACCATTTGATTCAACAGTACTACACAAATATTTTTGTTAGCACTTGATGGCGAAATATGCAGACAATCAGCAAACTTTGTAAGGATCCAGTTTATTATTTCTATTCTTTTTAAATTTTATGTCATTAAAAAAAACGTTTCAATAAGTCCAATCAATGCGAGAGTTCAAGTTAAATTTTTGTGACAGTCCTACAGCCTCAGAAACTGGCACAAGAATCAAGGGAGAGTTTCCACTTTTATAAAAAATAATAATAATAGGGGTTAGGATCACTAGCCAATGGGCCAAAGAGAGGGAACAGGTAAAAGAAACACCGACACTGTGGTAACATACACTCAGCACCTTGGTTCTCCCTTCTCCCCCCACATGCACACATTCCTGGAGGTTCCCTCCAAAAAGCCTTTAGTCCCTAGAGCACTCAAACACAGCCTGCAGCTACTCTCAAGTCTGAGTCCAGGTCCTACAGCCCACAGTCCTGGCTAACTGAGCCAGTGAACTCTCCAGCTCCACTGTGCTCAACTCCAAGTAGGGCTAACCAGGTTGCATTTGCACATTGCTCTATCTTCCCTTACTTTAGCCCAGTGCTTCCCAAACTGTGGGTCGCAACTCCAAATGGAGTCGCAACATCAGTGGAAGGGGTCATGGGAGTGGGGGCTCTGGGTTGGGAGTCAGGGGCCATGCTGAGGAAATAGGGCCATAAATGGGGTCATGCTGAGGAAAAGTTTGGGAAGGACCGCTCTAGCTTCAAGCTTCCCCTCCCTTTTCCCCTTGTCCCTGGGGGTTTCTGGGAGTTGTAGTCCAAATTAAGAGTCAGCACATCTCTGCAGACCACCCACTGGTTTGTCCTGCTGTTACTCACATTACATTCACCTTCTCTTACCCCTCCCCACTTTAACTAGATGTGCCCCGACATCCAACTAAAGTTATACCATGTAGTCCCTAAGCCACCGGGGAGGTCTCCACACTCACTGTGGTCTACCTGGGGATTAAGGGGTAGGGACCCTCAACTGACTCTGGTAGGTTTTGGGTACCCCCTGTTGTACCCACCCTTGGTCCTATCCCAAGTACTTGTACACCCTATCTTCATTTCCATCAGACCATGGAACCCACACTATGTTTCCTGATCCAGAAGCATGCTCTGGCAGCACCCTATTGGGCCTATTGGAAGCTGCACTACTGATGGTTGTGTTTTGAAGTCTTTTCCAACATTTCAGCTACTGATGAGCAAGCCTCCGTAGCTCATTTGTCAAGCCATGGTTTCTGTCCTGTGAACACACATAGGGTTTCATCCAATTATACTGTACTACAGATGTTTGTCCGCCTGGCCTGCTTACCAGCTCATACAATTTCCTGATGACTGTATAGCAGCCACTGGACTTTTATATAGCTTTTGGCACTGCCCTTGCCTCCTGATTTTGTTCTATACCCATACCAGCTCTCCTGATTCATACGCCTGTCCACTGACCCTGAGGTCATAGTACACATTTTGCCTTTGTGTGACTGCAGCCTGATGTCCCTGATGATCTTGGCTAACTGACCTTAGCTATCTTGCCATTGTTCTGACATATTCAGATGGATTGTTTAATTCTTCTGATATATTTACTCCAGAGACAACATCAACAAGTAAGCAAATCTCCCATCCAAACAACATCATATATGGTGTATATCCCATAGAAGACTGCACGCTGTTCTGGTAGGCCATCATGACATAAGGGCGTATCTTATCCCACTTCATTTGATTGTCTTTGATCAGGGTGGTTAGCATGTTAACCAGAGTACAGCGGAATCACTCTACTAATCCATCAGATTGGGGTGATATGGTGTGGTGCATGTTTTCTTGATTTCTAGAAGGTCACATACATGATGAAATAATTAAGATTAAAAATTTATCTCCTGGTTCTTGCCAAACTTCTGGTTTATTCCGTAGTTGGGGTTGGTTCACCCCTGGCTGTCGCTACTCCTGATAGAAGCTACACTGCTTCCGCTTTAGGTTCAACTTCCGCTGTGTGAGACATGTAGGACATGGCATTAGCATTCTGGTGCTTTCTTCCAGGGCTATGCAGTATTTGGTAGCCAAACTCCCGATACACTCCCCCTACACCCCTGCCCATGTAACCAGGACCCAACACAAGGACACTAGAAGAGTATATTACAGCTATGCCCCAGGCCCAAACCCTGAGCTGTCACCAACCCACAGTCCTGGTTCTGTCCACCCATCCTGCTCCTGGACTCTGCTCCCCAACTGCCTGCAGCCCCATCCCATCTGCCCACCTGAGTATGCCCAGCCCATGGGGGTCCTGGCCAGTCTCCATGGAGTCCCCACCCTCCTGCCTGCTCTATCCAGCACTCCAGCAGTGGGTGTGGGGTGGAAGGGCCTGGGGCAGATAGGATCAATTGCTCCCCCCCGCCCCTGACACTGCTGCATGGGCCAGGTCAGCACCCCCATCCTTCTGGTCCACAACAGCTTATCAAAATTATTGAAGTAGCCCTCCAGCGGAAATTATTGCCCACCCCTGGTCTATTCCCTCCATGGAGATCATGTGTCACGAAACGTTCATTTCCATGCAGGAAAACTGACATTTGGCAAGTTTAATTTTTAAGCCGGCTTTCTTCAGCCTCTTAAACATTGCTTTCACTTTATGCAAGTAATCGTGAAAGGTTCAATATATCACAATGATATCATCCAGGTGCACCAAGCAGGATGTCCCTTGCAAATCTGCTAACATGATATCCATCAGTTTCTGCAATGTACTAGGAGCATTACATAAAGCAAAAGGCATAACATTACATTCAAAAAGTCCCTTTTTAGTGACAAAGCTGTCTTAGCTCTGTCCTCTGGGTGCAATGCCACCTGTCAGTACCCACAAGTCAGTTCAAGGGTGGAGAATGATCAAGCTTTGGCCAGAACATTTGCAGATAAGGCTAGGCATCCTTAACAGTTACATCACACAAACCTGAACACTTCTCCTGTTTTTTCTTCACCAACACCACAGGGGCAGTGCCAGGGCTGACAGAGAGCCTGCTGATGCCTCTTCCCTTTATGTCTTGCAGCTGCTAATCAAACTCCTGCTAGAAATGGATGCATATTCTTCTAGGCCCCTGTTTGACAAGTTTAACATTGCCAGTATTAATCTGGTGTTTTGTTAAGTCTTTATGCAATAGGTCATGGTCTCCAAGGATGAATCTGCATATTTTAACAGGACTTCTTGCACTGCCCTGTCTTGCTCAAGCTCCAGGCTGTGATGACTTAACTTGGACTGCTGATCCAATTTTCCTTCCTTCCATTAAAAGTTATTACCTGGCTCTCTAAGGTTTTGGCTCTTCTCTGACTCAAATACTCTTACACCCCAACCTCACTTATCCAGGGTCCTCCTGCAGGAGATCCATACCTGTCTCAAATGTCCCAGTTATAATGCCCTGATATGCAACCTGTGGTTCTGTCATTGTGTTAGCAACATGCACTGGAATTTCATCTTTGTGGCTCTTACCCATTGCAGTTCCCACCAGGAATCCCAATTAATAAGTGAACTTAGGTTCAAATAAGCCCTCCTGTTCATCATGGCACCATCTCTTCAGTTTTCCAGTGATCATCATCTCACTTCTAGGAGATATTGTTAGATTCTTCTCCACTGCCACTTTGCATGCCTTCACTCGGTCATCTGTGCTATACAAGGGGAAATGCCTCCCCAAAACGAAACATGAACAACCTACAAAATTCATAGTGACCTGATATTTTGTAGGGAGTTGGTACCTAACAAGGCATCTTGATTGGCATCCTTTGTTATGAGGATTTATCATAGCAGCTATAGGCCTCAGAAGTTCATGGTTGTGCTCCACTCTCCCAGAATTGAAATTACTTCTCCATTGGCTGCCTTGACCACTAGCCTGCAGAGTTGAAGGCTTCTTTCTGCCTGTCTTGTAGCTTGCTTCTATACCTGGCTATGTACAATGGGTACCTGGAGGAACTAGCAAAGAAATTCTCCTAGTATTCCCTCCAAGTAGTATCCCAACCCTGTAACACCAGCAATCACCACCTTATTCTGTGGGCCTCTGTGTCTTCTAGCAGTGGATGGGCCTCTCTCCTCTTCCCACCTCAGCTTCCCTGCACTAGATGCCACCTTCTCTCTAGGCATTCCCTTTGGAAGTAATCATGGTTGCCACAGTACCAGCATCCATCACCATTCTCCTGACAACACCCCAGCCACTGTGGTCCAAGGGGATCTCACACTTGCATGTATTTTCTGGGCCTGGGTCTCTATACTCTTCTTGAGCAGGTCCAGTTCACCTCAGATCTCTCTCAATGTCTCCATCAATGTTCGCAAGGATGACAACCAACTCCAGGAAGGACTGTTCCTGACTTTCCTCTGCTCACTGGCAATACACATTCCTCAATCACTAGATTTTTCCTCAGTGTCTTCAATCATATTCATTCAGTGAGCTCCCAGTTTTCTCATCACTTTCATCTCAGTGGCTAGCTTTATGGCATCATCCAAGTTAGGGGCTTCTCCTGTGGAAGCTGGACCTGCTTTTCCCCACTGAAGACATTGCTGATGATCTGGTCCTGGGTCACCAAATCAGGGCTGACTTGTGGGAAGGCTTTTACAGTGAATCATCTTAGGGAAAAGCCAAGCACTTGCTCCAATTTTGCTGAAGTCTTCTTACAATTAAAAAACCCTGCATAGTCCCAGTCAAAGCCTGTGCCTGGTTCCAAAGAATTCCTGAGGGCCCCTGTCAAGTTCTTGTAATCCTGTTTGACTTTACTGCTAAGCCCACAGTAAACCTCCCTGTTATTTCCTGTGTGCAAAAGGCTTAGAAACTTTAACTGAGTATCCTTACTCCATCCACTTAACTCAGCTGCCATTTCAAGTTGTTCATGCCGGTCACCCCACATTCTTGTTTCTCCCCACTGTAGGGTGCTGGATTGAGTATAGACCTTGAGACACTAGATGGGATGCACATGCTTCCCCCCACTTCCCCCCCCACCACACACACATACCTCCAGAAGTGTCCCTAAATGAGACTTTAGTTTCTAGAGTGCTCAAACAGCAGCCTGCAACTCCTCCAAATTTTACTCCAGCTCCTTTAGTGCACAGTCCTGACTGACCATGCCAGTGAGATCTCCAGCTCCACCATGCACTCCTCTCTGTAGGGCTGATCAGGTTCCACATGTACTCTGTACTCTCTTCCCCTTACTCCAGCCTCAGGCTTCCTCTTCCTTTCTCCCTTGTCCCCTAGCCCCTAGAGGTTTCTGGAAGCTGTATTCCAAATTAACAGTCAACACAGCTCCGCTGACCAACCCCTGGTTCCTCCTGCTGTTACATACATTACATTCATATTATACTCTCTTTTCTATTTATTATAGGACTGATAGTATACAATCATTTTCATAGCAGATATCATGGGCCAGCATGAGTCACATCATACCATAGATCTTGGTTCGCAGTTGGTTGAGTGCTATATAATCTGGAATGGAGCATGCACAAGAAAACCTAAAATCTGTCAAAAATGCAGAACTGATCAAGCTGAAATGAATAGACATGGTCAGCTCACCATCTAAGGAAAAGTTAAGGCAAAGTTATTCATAATCTAAGTAAATAGGAATACCTAAATTAATTCTTTCAGTGCACCATAAGAGAAAACATATAGAATTGAATCTAAAGAAAGGAAACAGGAAAATACGTTAGTGTTGCTAATTTAATTGGATTCTGTGATGATAACAGTTTTGAACCTGATATCAGAAAAGAATCTTTGCAAATATATATTATTAGGATTCATTAATAATCACTCAAAAAATTCTAAAACATTCATCTAGCAGACTGAAATGTTTTAGACCTCTCTACAGTTAGGGACATACTTAATTTATGGGGGCTGCCCCCTAATTTCATTAGCAGAACATGGACCCAAGCAGCCATTTTGTGGGCAGAGCACAGCACCCCCTCATGCCTCTGATTGGCTGAGGGGCTCCTGTAGCCCCGTCCCTCACCACTGATTGGCCACAAGGGCTGTCTGTCATATAGCCCTACCCCTCTTCACAAATTGGTGAAGAGAGGCAATGCCACATGACAGGCAGCCCTCACAGCTAATCAGGTAAGAGGCGAAAGCAGCAGCCATTTTGTCTGCAGCTCTTTGAGCGGGCAGCCCCCCAGCCCCTTCCCCACCCCACTGGGCTGCTGCTGTGGATTGAGGATTGCTGGATCCCTCTGAGGAGCCAGCATTTTTTTTCCATAAGTTTTTTTTTCTCAGATTTCACGGTCAATATCAGATTTCACAGAATCCATGAAATCTGCAAAATTGTGAATTTAGTAGGTCCCAATCTATAGCTAAAAGCCACAACTCTCAGAAAGTTTTAATGTAAATGGTTTGGCTGTTTTCAGATATGGGGTTATCAAATTCATGTTCTCAATTTAAAAAATAAATGATTTTCCATGTAATTTTGAATAGCTCAAATAAGTATTGAAAGGCAGATGGAATTTAAGAAACAATGTTCAGTGAAAGTAATATTTAATATTCTGCTGAAAACAGTATTGATTTGACCAAATTCTGAAAACTTGAAATTCATATTTTACATCAGGAGTATAATGTTTTAGCACTTTGTTCTAATGTAAATGAACAATATTTGCAGTGACAGTGCAGGAACCACAAGAAAAGAACTGCCAACATTTCTCCTGAAAACATTTTTTAGGAGAGAAGAATTTATTTATAAGTCCCCAATTCAACAAGGCAATGAAGCATGGGGCTTTCAGAACTAAAATAACAGCCAGCAACAGATACAAACTGGATAGATGACTTGAAAAGTAGCTTCTTTCACTTTATTGCTTGCCAGAAAATAATACGAATTTCTCTGAACAATATATGACAACATGGGTAAAAAGAAAGATATTGATTTTATGACTCATGCCCCTTAAAAACTAGGACAAAACTTTACAGGACTGATTTGGGTCCAATATAATTCCAATAATGAAAAATGCAGTAAGTCAAAAACACAACATTATATAATTCTGTATGACAGGTACTTCCCCCCCACCCCCCAACATTTTCTAAATCTGTAATATGATTTGTGAAATGTTTATATTGATATATAGATATTGGTTACATGTTGCACATTACTCAACTGCCTTTTGACACAAAAATGTAACCTAATTTTTTTTAGTACAATTTATGTTAATAAATTTAAAGTCCTGATGTTACCACTTATTCTGTTAAGAATCAATGCATCTTCACTTACTGCAGTAGAACTGTTCCTCATTTACACTGACTGAAAAGAAAGCAGAATCAAACTTGGTTTCTGTATGCAAGAACACTTGAGTTTGTTGGCGCATATTATTCAATCTGGGCTACAACTTGTAATATTTCCCAAATATATATGAACTATTTTCCTCTTCCCTTGATATAGAATTGCACTCATTTTAATGTTATACATGTTAATTAAATAAACACGTTTTAATATTTGGATGGCCTATATAGATACAGGCTATGATTTTATTCAGGTATTTTAATTCCTCTATATTATGAATAAATGTTAAATGTTGTGTTGTTGCTTTATTATTTAATCCTCTTTGAATTTATTATAATACCACTTGTGGTGTTGTAAAGGCAATATAAGATTAGAAGTGATCAGGATTTTTTTGTTAAAAAAACCTGTTTAGACAAAACCTCATAACTTGTGCTATCTCAGTTTCAAAGAAAGTCTCTGTGAAACATTATAATCTTTCTAAATATAATTTACCCCAAATCAACCTTGTTTGAAATGCCATTTACACAATAATCTAAGAAAATGTTTGTTTTAAATTCAAGATGAAAACAAATTTTCATTTGTAAATTTTTTCCATAAAAAGGAAAGTCTGATTATTATTAACCTTTTCTTATTGCAGTAACTAACAATATCATTGTCTTCCTACTGATTTAAGTAAAGTATGGAACTCTCTTGTTTTAATAATATATATGAAGATTAAAATATGTAATTTCTTACTAAGAAAAATAGTAGGGAAAAAGTAGTAGAAGACAGGGTAATATTTAAGATGAAATTATTGATTTAAATTTAAAATAGCTTCATGATTCTGATTACATATAATTCCAAAAAAGTGCTAATGAATTATAAAAAATAAATAAATATTTTCAGAATCTTAGATTTTTCTACATTTAATTCTTTCCACAGAAGAAATACGTTATAACTTACTGCTACAATTTTTCTTACAAAAAGGAATAACTTGCTATGTGAAGCCAAAATTAATTTGCACCTCAACAGATGTAAGTGAAGGCAAAATTATCCATCTGCCAGGTAAGAAATTGCTTTAAAACAGAATGAAAAGTGTTAGCTTTTCTTAAAATTGAATTTACACCTAGCTTTAGTGGGGTATATGTAGGTAATGAGTTCATTCAGTATATTTTTTAATGTCATCTATGCCACCATCAGTGTCTCTCTCACACACAAACATACATACACATACACACAGAGTTTATTTATATCTCTGTCTATGTGCACACAAATACATTTGGTATTCTACATTGCTTAGGGAAGGTATCCTCTCATATGAATTCTCCAATCTATAGAGAATTATATGGTAACTTCTAAATGCATCACCTACTGAACGCATCAAATGGAATCTACTGTAAAGGCAAAATGCCACAATATTTGCCTTTTCAAAAACACACTGATGATATTCATGGCCATTTTTTTGAAGTGGCATCAATCAACACAATAAAAATTCATGGCTAAAATTGTACCTACAAATGTAGCCATGGCATAAATGCCATGTTTGAAAGCAAAAATAGTTTTTCATTCAAGTGGTTACGTAAGGCTTGGAGCCCTGTGGGTTTTTCCCATCATCGTGAACATTTGATGCAGTCCTGTTTTGAGGAAGAATGTAGAAAGTACTGTATCCCTGAACATAGTATGAATCAAAGAACAAAGGGAGTTTATACGCTCATAGCTCCAACCCTGTTTTTCCCTGTACTTGGCCCAAAAGTTTTCTTGCCAGGATTTTTTCAGGGTTATAATCTTAGTACTTGTTTAGACTATGTCTGGATTTCTGCTCCTTCTCTGTGTCATTTTCTATCATGCTTCTTCTATTTCTCTCTCTCTTTCTCTCTTACATTTTGTTGTAATATCCAGGCAAGCCATTCTCCAAGGAATTCACTTTTCCAAGTGGTGCCTCACACTTTCGGCATTGAGATACAGCTAATACTGGAAGAAAACTTCTATTGTTTTATAAGAAAGCTTAGCTGTCGCTTCCAGTTCTCAGTTATAGTGATCAGATTAAAGAATGTTTCCTCCAAGTGACTACAATATACTACTTGAATGCTTAAACTATTCTTATATTTGACAGATATTTGTTGTTTCAGAAGAAAAAATACAGAACTATAAATTTCAAGTAAAAAGAAAAGTCTGTTTTGTTTGTTTCAAAACCAACCAAAATAGAGTAAATGGTCATCATTGACTCCTCAGGGACACCCCTATTTATGCCCAAGGAGCCCCTGCCATCCAGCAGGGCAGTTGTGTCCTGGGAGCACTGTCTTGAGCAGATGTGCTCTGGTTCCCAGGGGCATTTTACACATGCTTCCAATGCAGCGCCAGGTGCTTTTAATAAGCGAGTCATGCTAATTAAAAGCACCCACGTGTCACATGTATCAGTGGTGCAGCGTGTCCCCGTGCTAAGAAAACAGCAGTGGTGCACTTTGAACTAAAGCACATTGGATGTGTTTTAGTTCAAAGTACACTGCTGCCATTTTCTCAGCGAGGAGTGTACTGTGCCACTGATACATGTGATATGCAAGGCTACCAGAGCACATCAATTTCCATGCCCCAGCAGACTCGATTAATCAAGTCAGCTCCAACATGCTGAATTTCCAGTGCATCAGAGCAGGCTCCCCACATGTGTGTAAGCACCAGGATTCCTGTTGTGAAGGTCAGTCTAGACCTCAAGGATATGTCTATACCACTTGATTATGGTTCTAGGCAGCTTCAAGGTAGGATTTATACAACGCAGGTTCCATGTGCAGTCTCTTTCAAATCTGAAGTAATGTTAGCCACCTTTAGTGCAGATGGGAGGGGAGGCACAAGCTGTGTACCAGTAAACTCAAACTGTATCACTATCAAAGGGTACTGATACAAGTTCTTATGATGTAACTGTTAAGTCTGCATGATCCTAGTGCAATAAAATTGCTTTGTCTTTAACTGCTTCATTCAGGGTTAAAGCTAGGGCGATATACCTAACTTAGAACAATGCAGGATCATGAAGACCAAACATAGTAAAGCTGTACTGAGATACAAGCAGCTTCCCCAGGCTCCATGGAGCCCTGTCCTGGCTTGTTGCCAGTAGCAGGTGCACATGTACCTCAGGGTGGGTAGTGGGGAAGGGGCCTGGACTGTGCTGCCACAATAAGGATCAGGCCCTTCATGGCTCCCCCATCAATCCACCCCAGATACATATGCATTCAACACCAGCAACAAGGCAGACCAGAGCTCCACAGACCCCAGTGCAGCTGCTTTCAGCTTCCTGGCTGCCTGTCAGTTGGCACAGGCTCTGGGCATGCACCTGCCACCCACCATGGACCCTAGGCTGCTTGCAGCAGGTGATGGGGAGGCTGCAAGCAGCTGCACCAGGGTCCACAGAGACCCAGCCCAGTTTGTCGATTGTAGCAGGCAGGCAACAAGGTTGCTGCAAGAGGCCTGATCCTTGTTGTGGAAGTGCAGCTCCAGCCCCTTCCTTGCCATCCTGCCTGAGGCATGTGTGTCAAGCAAAATGGCTTTATGTACCACACTCTGACATGCGTGCCAGGGGTTGCCGACCCCTGTTCCAAACCATGAGCCCTGGAAGTATTAGAATCCACAGCCCCAGAATAGCCAGAGTGGTCATGTTGCCCATGAGTTGCAGACTGATGGTCCCAACAGCTAACTCCAGTCTTGTCAGTTTTACATAGCAACTGTGGGGGTCCATGGAAATGTATTATGTTTTATAAACAGTGTTGTTGTTCCCAAAACATTTTTTTAATATGGTTCAAACTGAAATCAAATTTAAAAATATACTTATTTTCCATGAGTTTGAAATCCAGTTTTACGAAGCTCAAGCTATAATACAGCCATATAATTTGCAAAATTAAAATCCCGACCTTTCCTAGCTTCTCTTTACTTTTGTTTATCACTTATTACAAAATACATTATGATCAAATATAGTAAGTTACAATAATCATATCAAAGACCTATTAAACTTAAATTATTTTTTAAGTCTTCAGACAGGGTAAAAGTCCATTTTAATGGAAAACGGTATATCTTGCTTAACTATAGTGTTTACTGACATAATTCAGCTTAGAGTCTGGCTTGGCATACTTAAATTGTCAATATTAAATTAATAGCATATTCTTCAGAGTGTTAAACATACATACATTCAGGATGTACATTTTCCTTGCAATCTCTTTCCTTATGTATTGCCATGATGCTATTTTACCTATGAAATAGCTGCTTCCCATACCGGCTTCAGAACAGCCAAGTGGACAGTTAGATATAAAGGATAGTTGTTTCACAGCCTACATATATATGACTAGATATATTTTAGTTGCCTTTAAATGATGAATAAGTAAAGTGAGTCCAGTTTACAAATACACAAAAAGAGACAAAATATTTTTCTTAGAAATAATGTTTGGTAAAAATACCATATGCAAGATGAACTGTTTATATTAGTTTGTTTTGTTTTCAGACCTCATCATCTAGGAAAAAAAGTTAAGGATTTTTAAGGAAAAATCTACCAATCCATTTCAGGAAAGTAATTTTTACAATATCATAAAATTCAGTTTCAGAAAAATAATCATTAAACTAAACTTCTTTCAAAATTCAAGGCTAATCTTACTTTTTTTAAAAAAAAAAAGATTGGAGATTGTTTTCTGTCCTTTATTTTAAGCTCCATTTCTACTTCATGATCTTGTTGAAAACTGAAACCACGAGTGCTAGACTTCTATTTCAGTCCTGGTTTTTCAGAACCATCATATTCTACTAGACTTTAATGAGAAGTCTTTTAAAATAAACTACAGTCTTTCCATTACAGGATTCGGATCAAGCCAGCAATTCTGGTATGATTTGATAGGCATCTGCTCTTAAGAAGCTTATCTGAACCAACATATTAAAAAATATATATATAAATATTTCTGATTACAGTTGAATTTGAATAAAGTCATATGGCTTAGAAAAACCTAAAAGCATCTGAATAGTTTCTGATATCCATTTTGAAGCCTCACATGCTTTATTCCTTTTACTACAGGAATCACATTTATGTACAATATTAGCATATTACCAGTCAGCCTTGGGAGAATTCTACAAAGTACATTTCCAATGTGTTTACCAGCCAATGTGTTTTGAATCACATCATTAATCTAAATGATGATTACTTGGACCTAGAGTTTTTATGCAACAATGTCACTCAGAGCATTGCTGAAGACAGAAGCACCTCTCCCTTTTATGGGGTTTGCTGCAGTCTAATAACCAAATAACATAAAACTTTCAGCACCAGTGACCCAAAGAAGACAAAGTACTGATTAACAAAAGCAGTTTGGTTAATAGACTGTTCAAAATATGTTGGATAAGCTGAGCAGGGAAAAATACTTAAAGTTCAGTTAGTCAGACAAGTTAAATATTTTTTACGTGAGGGAAGGTGAGTTGCCTCTGTGACAGCATCATCCCGCTGTTTCCCAAGAACCTAGTTGAGGATGAAACTTGGGATGTTACATGTTCATGGTACAGAGCCTGGGGATATAGATTCATAGATTCATAGATTGTAAGGCCAGAAGGGACCTCAGAAGATCATCGGGTCCAGCCCCCTGCACCAAGCAGAAAAGATAACTGAGGGACAGGTGACCCCAGCAAGGTAACTGTCTAGTCTCCTCTAGAGAGTAGATGGTATATATATTTTGTTCTCCCCAGCAGTTCCACACATATGCCCCAGGAAATATTACCTTTCCAACTTTCCCTTTGAGGCAATCCCAGAAGCATTCTCTAGTAGCAAGGATCATAGAGGAAGTAAAAAGCATACTTTCTTGGGATTTATAGGACTCAGCAGAGTTTACCAAAAGACCAAGACCTAATGATTTGATGGCTGTGAGAAAACATTCTGGTTTTACACTGGGAGCTAAAGTAAAACACCTTATATTAAAACAATGTAAGGCCAATATCTCTTAGGATGGGATTTTTTATGGAGTGCAAGAGTATTAGATTTCATTGGAATCTAAGTACATAGCTATACAGTTCCTTTGAAAATCCCAGCTGTAGTCCTGACTTAAGTAAAGCTGCCATTAATTTTAGTAAACACTGAGTAAGTCTTAAGGTTTTCCCTTCTAGGCTATAATGAAGTTGCCTAAAATAGACTTAGTGAATCAGGTACATTGTAAATTGCTCTGTGTTAATAACTCTAACATTGTTCAATCTTCCAGTCTATTTTTCAAGGACATTTTTAATTCAAAAGACCTCAAGAAATTTGTCTAGGCTATAAAAAGTTGTAGGGGCAAATTATTAAAGAGGGATACATTAATGAAGGCATTAAGCAATACTGGACCCAGGACAGGCACCTGCGGAACCCCACTTGATTCCTCCTTCCAACTAGATATTGAGCCATTGATGACTATCACTGAGTATAATCTTCCAACCAGATATGTATCTATGTATCCACCTTGCAGTACTTTCATCTAGTCTCAATTTCCTTAGTTTGTTAATAAGAATATTGTGAGAGACATTGACAAAAGCCTTGCTAAAATCAAGGTATATCATACTCTCTCTCTCTCCCTTCCCCTCCCTCTCCTCCTATCAACAGAGCTTATTACTTTATAGACAAAAATCAGGTTGGTCAGCCATGAATTGCTTTTGCTAACTCTTGCTTGAGCACCTTTTTCTCCTGTTGGTGCTTCATAGTAGATGCTTTGAGGACATACTCCATGATCCTCCAGGCATCAAGGTCAGGCTTACTGGCCTGTAATTCCCTGGATCCTCCTTCTTTCCTTTATTAAAGTTGGGCAGTATATTCCCCTTTTAAATCATGCAGGACCTCACATGACCTCCATGGGTTCTTTAAGAGGCTAGCCAATGACTCTGAAATTACCTCAGCCAATTCCTTCAATACCCTAGGATGCAAAGCTATCTGGCCCTGCTGATTTGAAAGCATTTTTCTTCCCTGAAGAATCCTTTAGAACTTCTTCTACTACTATAGAAGAAGACTACTCTGTTTGTCACCTTTCTTATTTTTGCTTCCAACTGCCCTTGCCATTTGGTAGATGCTTGTATTTGTGAAGACTAAAGTGAAAAAGGATTTTAATAATTCAGCCTTCTCTGCATCATCCACAACTAGATTGCTTTCTGCATTCTGTAAGGGACCTATGGTTTACCTGGTCTTGCTTTGTTTCAAAATGTAGCTTTGAAATGATTTTTTTAATGAATCTTGTCAACACTTCCTCTCATTTCCTCAAGTAAGCTGACTACAGTATGAATCAAAAATCATAGAAAAGCAGGGCTGGAAGGGACCTCCGGAGGTCATCTAGTCCAAACCCCTGCCTAAGGCAGAATCTTCCCTATCCAAACCATCCTAAATAAACAATAATCTAAACTCTATTTAAGTCTACCATTAACCCTGACACTACAGAGACATACCACCCTAACCTGCCACAGATAAAACAGGGGAACCATGGCATCTAGTGTTGTGCTTCTATAAAAGGTTGTGAATATATGCTCAAGAAATCCCAGCTAGAAGGCCATGTCCCTGCTACAGAGGACTGTACTCATCTGACCACAGCATAAAATTCCTTCCTGACCACAATTATGGTGATCAGTCTGACCCTGAGCAGAAGGATAAGACCCTTTAGCCAGGAACCTCTGGCTTTGGTTCTAGCAGGAGCATTGGCACACCCCAGTCAAAATCCCCCATGGTGGCTGTAGCTGACACCCAATTCCTCTGAGGAAGTACACCCTGACACATGTAGCAGAAAGGTGTATGTGTGGCGGAAGGGGAGTGGAGGGGAGGGCAGGGGGTTGCTAGGGATAACCAGCAAAGCCCAGAAGCATTGGAAATACCCATAGTAGGTAGGACATAGGCATAGCTACCCCTAAATTATCTCCACCCAATGGCTGTCCAGCCTGTTCTTGAAAACGTCCAGTGATGGAGAGTCCATAATTTCCCTATGCAGTTTATTGCACTGCCTCACTATTCTAACGGTGAAGACATTTTTCCTGATATCCTATCTAAGCTTACTTTGCTGTAAGCTCAAGCCATTGATCCGCATCCTCCTCTCTGCAGCAAGAGAGAAAAGGTGCTTTTCATCTCCTTTATGATAACCCTTCAGATATTTGAAGACTACTATCATGCCCCTGTGACAGAGCAACACGTCTGCCCTGTCATAGAACTCTGGGGGAGCGACAGCAAGCAGAGACCTTACCTGGGCTGTAGCAAAACCCCCAGTTTTTCTTTTTTTTAAATTTTTTTAAAATGCATTCCCTCCCCTTCCCCAACCATTTCTGACTTTTTCTCTCCCTCTGTATTCCCTATAGATAAGTATATGTGAGCTCAGACTTAGGATAAGCTTTAAACATTTTTATTTTGGTAGCAAGTTCTTGGTTTTGGATATCCACCGTTTTATATTGTATAATTATTAGGTTTGTATTGATTCTTACTGTTGTATATTATATTATTATCATTTTCGTATTGATTTTTATTGTTTCATATGGATATTGTATGGTTTAGGCCTGTGTTTGTAAGTGAACCAAAGTCTTGTCAAGTTTCCATTTTATATATCAAGCCTCCATCTTCTGTCCTCTGCCCAGGCAACCCTTGTGTTGCAATTGTATGAGTCATGTATCCCTCCCATGTAAACTGGTTCCTGGATGAATGAGTGTGATTGGGAATGATTGAAATACAATGGTAACAGGTCTCTACTGAATGGCCTGTAATGACTGGTCCATCACCTCTCATTGATTCACCCAGAAACCACGGACCTCACCCAGGAACAGAGACAAGAACCCAGCATTTGAAAGACAAAAGACCCTGCAGACCCAGCAACTCTTACCATTACAGACACCCGAAATTGCACATCCCTGCATGAAGCATACATGCTCAGTACTCCAGGGGATGACCCTTGCCTGGGCATGCTTCCTGTCACTAGGGTCACACAAGGTCTGCGCTATAAAAAGGGGCAGTGAAGACAGACCCAGTGGGAATGCCATTTCCATCTGGACCAGCACCATGTCACACCACCTATCCACCCAGAGGCCCTGCTGGCGACAGCCCTCTGGACAACACCAACTAGACAAGGACTCCTTTCCAGCCTGAATAGGCAGATATTACCTACACACCTCCTCCTAAATTTGGACTCTTTCTCTCTCTCTGTCTCTCTCTCTCCTCCTGGACTTCTGTGGACTTCAGCCCCTACATCAAGCCTCTTTAACCCCTGCTGCCATTGTGGGTGGGTGGGTGGGTGGGTGCAAGGGAACCAATTTGACATTGTGTCACCATCTCCCCTGTTCAATAAAATCACTATCATTTGCAACCCCGAGTTGGGTCATGTTTTACTGAATCCCAGTCCCTTTCTTATCTTAATTTCCAGCCTCATTCTCTCTCTCTCAGCTCCAGTCCCCACCCTCTGTGCTAGTTTCCCAATCTCCTCCCAATTCCATCTCCCTTTTTCTGCCACCCCTCATCCTCTCCTTGCTTTCCTGCTGTACCTGCTGCCTCTCAGCCTCCCCTGCTCCTACTGCCTTTTGCCTGTGACTTTCTGCTGCCTTTCTCTACTGTCCTGCTGCCCTGCCACCTGCTTCTTTTCCTGTGATTTTCTGCTGTCCATCTCTCTGTTTTCAGCCTTCCCCCCGCACCTTCTGTAATCCTCCCCCCACCCTGCAGCTTCCTAGTTCCTCTTAGCTGTCCTGCAGTTTTCTCCAGCAGCTGGAGCCTTTTTCCAGCTTCCAGAACCTACTGCCACTCCCTGCAACTTTTCTAGATGCCCTGGAGCCATCCTCTGGCTCCCCACATCCAGAGCCCCTCTTTAACACCCACACTTTCCCTTAGTCCCATTTTTCCCTCTCCCTACCTACCTTTTCAACTCCCCACTAGCTCTGGCTCCAGTCCGGCATTGCTTCCCTGTTCTGCAGGCTATAGGCGTTGCTTTTAATCAATTAAGATCAATTAACATAAAGTTATCCCTGAGCCTCATTTTTTCAGCCCAGGCCCCTGTAGTCTACTGGTTCTAATCCCAGTCCTACATACATATACATCACAACACCCAACTTAGGAACTCACCTGTGTGTATGTGTAGGTGGCTGGTATGTGTGTAAATTAGTGAATACACATATATATGCATATATAGATATCATTGTGTGTGTGTGTGTGTGTGTGTGTGGTATATAAATTAGTAATCCACGTATGTGTATTGGATGTGCAGGTGTTGGTAACTGGTAACTGATTCTGTCTAAATGTGGTGTGTGTAGCATGTATGGGCTTAAACTGGTGATAGGTGTACATGAACCTAGACTAGTTATTTTGAACGTGTATGTATCTGAGTTGCTAATGTGACTAGTGTATGTGTGTGTGTGTGTGTAGATATAGATATAGATATATATGGCATTGTGTGCATGATATACGAATTAGTGATCTGTGTCTAACTTTTGGGGTGTATAGTGTACGTGCTTGAATTGGTGATAAGTATGCATGTGCCTAGGCTGCTTTGGATGTGTACGTGCCTGAGCTGGTAGTGTGTGTGTATATGCACCTAATTAATTTGTGTGTTTGTATATGTGCAATTGTACACCATGCCCTCCTGTCTAACAGCGTAATATTGAGATCCTGAGCATTGGCCTGACCCCTCAGGGCAACAGGGCAACAAGCCTGAGGAGAGAAAGGGGCAGAGATACCCAAATAGAGGAGAGCAGGACTCAGATGGAAACAAAAACAAAGAGCACAGAGAGCAAGGCAAGAGTGCCAGCTGCAAGAGATGCAGGAGATGGCTGGAAGGATTTAAAGGGGAACTGAGACTGGAATCAGTTCCTGAAAGAAGAAGAAAGAAAATCAGAAGAAGTACGGAGAGACTACAAGAGAGAGGTGGCAGAGGGCAGATATAAGGCAACAGAAGAAAAATCTCAGAGAGACTTACCTGGAAAGCTTAAGTGAGGTGATGACGGAGACCTCCGAGTTGTTGAGTCTGATAAATGTGGATGGCTGGTACCTTCACAGGGACCTAAAAGAGAAAAAAACAAGAGTGGATGAGGTTTAACCAAGGGAAGCAAACCCCACATTTGCATCAGGAGAAAATACAAGGTGGCCCAGGATTGCCATTTGCTTGGGACCTGTGAAGACTAAAACAGGGCAAGCAACCAAGAAAGTGAGAGTTCCCAAAGAGAAAGGGAGTTAAGTATATTCAAGTTGTTGGTTGTCTAAGACAGACATAATAACTGTGCAGAAGAGTTATTTTGCTGAACTGCGGATGTAATATCTTCTTCGTGCCTCAGGACTGTGTTTATTTCCCTACCTTATTCTATCAAAGTCATGACAGGTGAGAAATAAGGAAATTAACCAGCTCATATTAAAACGAGAGACTGTGGTTTATTTTGCAGGTGTAGCTAAACTCTCACACCCCCTCTTAAGTGACTTTAGTGCAATATGAACATGACTATCTCCTTCAGTCTCTTATTTTAAGACCTGCTCTCCAAGCCCTTTATCATCTTTTTTGCCCACCTTGGGGCCCTCTCTAACTTCTCCATGTATTTTTAAAAATTTGGAGCTCAGAACTGCCCAGTGTGGAGCCATTGACAGCAGGCACAGAACTGCATGGGCCACTGACAGCAGGCACAAAATTTAGTAATTCCAGGATTAGTGGCTTGAGAACACTTGCAGGCACTCTCCTAAACTCTGTCTGGTGCCAAACTACTAATCCCATACACATGATCGAAATAGTGGAATCTAGGAATATAAATTACCCTTTTGGAGTCACAACTGTAAAACCATATTTAGTAACGTTTTCATTTTCAAAACATTATAGTTATGTTATCCACACAATAGTAAAGCACTTGGTAACAACAAGGAATATAGATGAATGCATTTCAATAGAGGCAGTAACAGTGTTCCTGCACTGCAATATTTCTGGGATTATATTTTTTGTTTTGGTATATTCTTACCTACAAAAAATACAGGAGAACTGCATGGTAAATATGTATGAAATGTGTGTCATTGGTTACTTTTATCTTTTTTCTTACAATCCTATGGGTTTTTTAATTACAAATGCAACACCACAAGTATCCAGGCTGGTCAATAATTACATATCTTCTAAGATCTTCAGAGCAGAAACCAATTTCATATGTGTTTGTACAGAATGTAGTACAATGTATTCTTGATTCATGATTTTTTTAATCATTTTTATGTGAGACCCCAATACAGATAATACTAAATGAAATTTTATTGTAAATGTGGACTATCACTTAAGTCATCAACTTCAGAACTCCAAGACACCTCACATAAGAGATAATCATGCAGTCCAAATTCCAATGGAAGTTTCACCTGCTTTAAGACTCCAGATGATTCATAGCTTTGCAGCATGGTCATCTGTAGATATATATTGACAAGCAATAGAACTGCACACACAGAACAATATTTATCATAATATATAGTTTCCTAAATTGATGACTATCATGACATTTAACTTGTGGCACCTGTGGAATCTGGGAGAGTAGGTTGGCTTGGTTTTGTTCTATAAGCTACAATTATGCAACTACTGCTTCTGGCATGGGAGATAGTATGTCCAATAGAGGTGAGGTTTTTTTCAATGCAGAGCTGTCTTGTGCTCTACTAAGTGATTTCATACAATCATTAAATAATAGGTAAGCCTCAGTGCAGACAAAAGTTGGTATTTATTCAGTTATCCTATAACCTATTAGGTAAAATAATTATGTATTATATTTGTATCTTACATATGTCTATAATTATTCATGGAACAGCTGAGTAGATCAATTTAGCATAAGCATATTAGAAGCAGGGGCAAAATTAAATTTAATGTTGTGCTGTATGATTCAGAAGCACACTGTAATTATCAAAATAGGCACCTTAAAGATTAGAAAATTACAATAGCTTCTATACAAAACCTTTGAGTTAGCCTGAAATAAATATTATTATCCTGTCCTGAATTGCTGAGCTGTGACATAATGTTTATTGATAAGCCAAACCTCCATTTAAATAGTACAAACTGGTTTGAAGAAACAAAGGGATAATTTTAAGAGTAATTTGTTACTAGGTATTTAAGATGGTAGCTATAAAAGCAATAGAGAAGCTATAATAATAGAGAGACCTTTGTGTTCTCAGTGCCGATTTGTCATATTCTTGGTTCCGGCTATCCTTAGTCGGAAAGTTAGAGATTTAACTGCTAGTTTTCCCTATAGTTTTATAACAAACACTATTCATCCTAAAGTAGCCAGTTAATATTGAGGAGGGGGACAGAAGGTGCTTTAGACATATGAGAAATGAGAGAGAAGCGGAAAATTAGGGAAATAAGTGACAAGAGGAGAAAGAGATGAAAATCATAAAAGAGAAGTTGTAAGGAAATAGCAAATCAAATATGAGATGAAGATGATGATTGAAATGGCACTGAAAAATAGTAAAGGAAGTGGAGAAACAGACATGCTTGAGCAATGCTTTGCCACCCCCCACCCCTATTTATTAAGCATCTGTAGTATGATCAGTGCTATGCAGAGCTGTGCAGAAATGGATTTTGCACTCTGAGGGGAAATCTGGGCTTTTGAAACTTGATTACATTCACATAGGAATGAAAAATTAAAATATTGGGATTTTTCACAAAATAAAAAATTGTGAAATAATTTTCTTTTAATATTGTGCTTTGACTTGTTCATGTAATTATGTAAATTTCTGTTATGCAAAATCAAAATATTTCCTTCAGGGATGTAATGATTTCACCAACAGTTTCCATGGAAAATTACCAAAATATTTTGTTAAAAAATATTGAAACTTTTGTTTTCACTTAATTGTGTCATGATATTATATAACAACTGAAATGACAAAGCTGAAATAAAATATTTTGGCTTTCTCCTAACAAAATAGTTCAATCATTTTCCCTAGAAGTTCTGCATTCCCATGAAACATTTTGACTTAATGAAATCAGCATTTTCTTTTTTGTTTTTTGGGGTGGTTTTGTGGGGTGGGGGTTGTTTTGTTTTGTTTATTTTACTATTTCTCATGCTGTACAAGATAGAGAGTGATAATTAATTGCCTGCCCTTAAGTAACTTCCAATCTAAGGGTACACTTTGTCATTAGGGCAAAGTAGTAGAGACACACCAAAGTTAGCTATAAACTAGTTACCCACAGTTCTCTAGTCACAGTATGGGAGACCTAAGCACAGGCTGGAAAACTCACCACATCATCAAGTTAAATACTATTATGGTTAGTCCATGCTTAACCCCAAGCTGCAATGGCTAAACTTCTGCTGGCTACCAAGCCAAGTAGTTTAAATCTGTCTAGGTTATCTTTGTACTGTGCTACAGTCAGTAAGTGACTATAGCACAGACATACCCTAAGTAATATAAAGAATTTGCTGATTGAAGAAAGCACCTTTATAGATCACATGGAGCAGCATTTAATAGCGTTTATTGTGCACAGAATTGTTAAGAGAAATATTTACATCTTACAGATACAGAATATGACAAGCAGTAAAACCTGCAAAACTCCATATTGGGGGTCTGTAACGGGGTAGCCTGTGCCCTTAAGAGAAGAGAGCAATTTAAACTGAAGGGCTGCAGAGGTGGGAAGGGTAATAAGGGCATGGAATTAAAAAGCCCAGTAGGCAGAACCAAGAGAGTTTGGGGAAGTGGTGGGTGAGGGGTAGTGAAAGAGAAGCACAAGCACCAGGGGTAGGGAACTTCTGTTCTATGAAAAAGACAAACCTAAGAAGAGAAGCCTGAAGCCACAGTGGACTCATCTCAGGGTCCAAGATGATAAGGTGCCTTTATTTGCTTACTTGGTATGGTACAGGCAGAAGGCAGGGCAGAGTGGAACCTTAGGCCAGGTACAAAAATTATAATTCTTGTGTAGTAGGTGTGTAGAAAGAGCACTATAGCTCACACTATAACCAAACAGGCGGTCAGGGCACATAGAGTGCTATAAAAATGGTGTCTCCCACTCTAAGATAACCCTGGATGGATGTCGTATCAAACTTTGTCACTGCAGGTTACAGTGCTGTAATGAACATCTGTACTAGATCCCATCATGACTCATGATAGGTCACATTCTGCTGGCAACCCATGGGGCTTTGCAGCACCCTGCTTACCTCCTCCTCCCAGGACATCACTCTGGCCTCAGCCAGAGCCCATGTGGTCTGCCTGAGCACCAGGCTGGCCCTGGCCCCAGACCGTCCCCAGTACATCTGTATAGATCCGGTTAGCATAGGTCCATCCACACAAAGAAAACTGCTTATTCCTGAATTTCTCTTATTGCGTATTGTCATGGGTGCAGTTAAGCAAAAGCTGAATGTGGGTCAGCTAGTATTTTGCCTCAGCTCGCATTTAACCTATCTTAAGAACTGATTCATCTGTATTGATTTCTGGCAGTAGGCAAGTTCCTTAAAGGAAGTAAAAAATATACTTGAACATGCCCAAAATGTAAATCAGCACACCTATGCATACTAATATGTAGCATCACTATTTTCCAGCTTGTCTGGGGAAACCGAGTGCATCTGTAAAATGTAGATTGTGAGAAGCGCTTATGCTGCCTGTGCTCAATACAGGATGAAGGACCAGAAACATACAAGCCCAGCTCAGACCTGAAGTCCCAGAAACCTTGGATGCATTCAATACCACATAATGAAGAAAGAGTATTTCTCTGTTCTCATGTCTTAAAGCCAATTTCTAATAACTCTGGTCACTTGAGTGATGGTTTGGAACCATGTGCACTTGGTAGAAAACTGGTTCAGACTACCTGTTACAGAGCTTGAGGTATGCTGCTGGGATAGTTACAAACATAGGGCAGCTAGCTTTTTTTTGGCAACATACCACATTGTTTGTTACCACATTAGTTACCATTTTACAGTTGTCACTTTTCCTGGCTATATGTATAATAATATTACAATGGTTTTGCTAGCCCTAGTTCCTTTATTTCAGCTACTCAGCAATCAAAAAAAAAACAACCCCTGGGCCACAGTGTGTATGATGTTCCCTTTAGGAATCACCTCATATTTCCAAAGGAAGGAGAGAAAACTCTTTCCCCACCTTCTGAATCTGCTGCCTGAAAAAGAAGCAGTTATTTTACTTTTCCTTCTGAACCTAGTAGATTCACTAAAGTCTGTTCCTAGAATTTTGGAAGCCAAGAGATAAACAGGGTCACCCTCCAGAAGCCCTAGTCAGTGGAAGCAGTCAGATTGTCCCGTTTGCCAACACATGTCCCCAGGAAGGATCACTTAGGATCACCAGGTATTTGGTACTGTGTAAGTATTCCATCAGTTCTTCAATTGCCTAATTAACATTACCAGCCTGTAGGAGGCATTGTGTGTCTGCAGGACAAGCAGTGGAACCACGACCTGCAGAGCCAGGACAATACACTGCTTACCAAGAAATTGTTCAAAACTTTTCCAAGGCATTGTTTTTTGCACTCATGGCAATAAGACTCCCATTGTATGTTTTCTGAACTCATCTAATGGGTCGTGCAGTGAACTTCAGTAGGGGTGGACTTAAGTTTATCACACAGTCCTTCAGTCACATGAAAGTTGTTGAAAAGTAGTAATACTTAAATCTGAAATTGGACTAATTTTCCTTTGATTTCAAGAGCAGGATTAGGTCTTTGTCCTGTACTGTTTAGTCTATAAGGTACACCTCTATCCTGTTTTCTTTTTATATCCCAGCAATGATTAGAGAAGTTGCCTGAGCTGTGGAAAAATCCCATCCCCAACTGCATAATTATTAAGAGCAGTTACAAATATTAAAAAATTCTACAGTTGGGGGGCAAAGGGAAGGAAAGGCAGCAGTTTTAAGGTAAATTAAGTCAACCAAGGCTTATCAGGTGAAGCAACTGTGCTCTATACACCTATAAATATTTTAATAGCACTCCACTTACTCCATCCAAGAGCTTTTTGGGAGGAAAAATGACCAAAAAAAGCAAAATGTATTTCTTGTTTTTGATACCTGCAGTCCATAATATCTACTCAATCCATCACGCATTGACTCCCCTGTTTCTTCCTCACTGATCAGATAACAAGTAGATTATCAACTAGATAGTTCAGTATATGGGGGAATGTGGTTGGGGAGGCATTGCACCTCCAAGCTGGGGCAAGCACACACTTATCCCTGGAACTTAGGGACCACATGGGTCATGGAATCCTTGAATTTTACAGCCTGGACTGGGCATGTGGTATTGCCAGAATCACAGGGCCTCAGCTGAAAGCCCCTGGATAATTCTAGATTTTGGAGGTGACCTGAGTAGCAGAGCCCAGGTAAAGCAAAAGTAGGGTCCCCCAGCCTCTGAAGTGAGAATGAAATCACAGACCAGGAACTGCACCCTTGCACGTCTGCCACTGCTTCCATCCATGAGTCCACCTTTACAGCCTTCCTCCCACCCCCTCACAGCCAGACCCTGACCCACCCATGTACACCAAGACCCCGCAGACACGTCCATGAACCATGGACAAACCCGGCCCATCCATTGTCACCAGCCAAGCCCAGGAATGCAAGTGTCAGTTTGGGGAAACAAAGGATTTCATCACTATCTGGGGTGAGGAGGACATCCAGCACTAGCTCTAGATAGGGCATTGAATCAGAGATGTCTTCAAGCATATTGCACAGCAGATGCAGGAACAGGGGCACAACAGAGACTGGGAGTAGTGCCTTGCCAAGACCACTGTGATGAGGAGGCATTATTAGTCTGTGAGCCAGAAGCAGACCATGCTATTCTACAAGTATGTTTCTGTCCCACTTCCTCATTGAGAACAGGGCAGATGCCCTCCCACCCTACATGCTCCCAGGACCTGAGGTGTTCCAAAATAGTCATCCACAGATATCCCCATACAGGGACCACAGCTGTTCTGGAGCAAGCCCTATCATAAGTATCTGCACCTCTGCCTGAGCCATGGAGTGTGCGCCAGGCACTCCAGTGCCAGCACAGCAGCCACTGCTCTGGCATGGCCTGCAGGACTCACAGTGTCTCCTTCCAACACCTCTCCTGATGAGTCAGGCCATGCACAAGGATGCTGTGTAACCCATGATGGTAAGGTTTACCCTAGCTCCACGTGACTATGATGGGTATTCAGATCCCAGGGGAAATATGGAGCCCCCAGGGAGAGAAGAGAGTGGAAGGAAGGGGCATCAAGGGGAGCAAAGGCCATCACATGCCACCCCTGTGATCATAGTCCTCTCCTAGGCCATTGTGGCCAAAAACCCCACAAAGAGCTTAGGGCTGGGAGGGGGGCAGGAAGGGGCAGGAATGCTAGGCCATCAGGGGAGGGGGAGTTGCCTGCTTTGTCTCCACCTCCACCCTCCCCTGCTGAAGCCTGGAGCCCAGTCAAGACACCATTTCTCCCCCAATCCTACCTGCTCTTGGGTGCTTAAGAAAGCGTGTCCCATTCAATGGGAACATAAATCTGCCTAACTGAAACATCCTTGCCATTTCTGTCTGGGCCATGCTGCAGTTCATGGGAGTCTAAGCACAAATATCTCAAGCACTTGGATGTAAACAGCTCCCCCCTGACATAGCACTCACAGACAGGCACTGACAGGGCTGTCTCGGGCGGGGGGGGTGGGGGAGGGGGCAATCAGGGCAACCGCCCTAGGCCCTGCACTTTGGGGGGTCCTGCAGAGCTGGGCGGAGCGGTGGCTCCATGTCCAGCCACTCACTACACCCCCACCCCCACCTCGCCAACAATGCCACAGTCAATGATGGTGGTGGCAGCTTTTTCAGGTCCAGGGCCTGTAGGATCTGAGCAGGGCCCTGCTGATTTGCCCTGGGCCATGCAACCTGCTCTGGTCAGCTCTGGGCACTGATAATATTTATTGAGCTCAGCAGGCAAAAGGGTAAACAGCAGTTTTGGCAGACAGCATGCCCAGGTCAAGGACAGGAGATATGACACAAATTATGTCTGACAATCACTGAAGGAATAAGGAAAAGATGTCCCCTTACCAAAAAAAAACCCCCATACTTCCCTCCCTCTCTCCAAGTCCAGGGAAGGGACATATGTGATGGAAGGATTCCCATGTGGGAACTGTTATCTCAGTCACTTGGCTCCTGCTGCCAGGGCAATTCCCAGTTTCTGCACCTGGACAGGCTAGCAAACAGCCCAACAGCACTTTTTAGCCTCCCTTCTGATCTGATATATGGGTTAAGTCCAATGGGCATCAGCTGAATCCAATTCTCATGACACAGGCACTCACTGTATCGACCCTTTAGGACAATACTTGATCTCTTTCCAGAGATCACGGGCCCATCCCAGCCCCCAAATTGCACCCCTGAAGGTTTGCTCCTGGTTACCTCCCACCCTTGTCAACTCCTGCAAGCTAAACAATGCCTCACCCTTGTCTGCAGGCTCTGCACATGTGCGTGAAAGGCCAGCTCATGGTGGACAGAATGGTGGATCCTGGATGGGCAGCCAAACACCTGCTGAGTGAATAATAGATGTGCATACGAGGCATTGGCAATATGAAGAAGAGATGTCACAAGCTCCAGTCACAGCCTCTGAGCTCAGATCTTGCACTGAGGATTCCTGCTGCCAAAGGCTGTGAGGCTGACAGGAGGAAAGAACTGGGACATGTACAGGAGAAATGGGCAAGCTGAAGTGCTTACACCTGAGCTGCTGATCTGGAATATCGTGGGATCCAGGTGGCCACCCTCTGTTTGTAGGAGACCCCCCATGCTAGAGCAGAGCTGAGAGAGTCACAGTGCCAGGATAGGGAGTTAATACCTGTACTGCTGGCAGTCACCTCATGTGCCCTGGCCCCGCAAGCAGTTTCATGCCAGTCTCAAAGGGTCACAGGAGCCTCAGAATAGGTGGAAGAACATGGCCAACCAGCCCACCAGGCCAGGTGGTTGCTAGGGTAACTTCTGGCAGCAGAGCCAGGAAGCCCCATTTCATCCACCCCCCTGCCAGGAAGCCTGGGAAGGAGCTCTTCCACTCCATGTGGCCCCATTCCTGTCCTGGGTCCCACTGCAGAAGAGTGGTGCAGCCATGGTGGGGATATGTAGCCCCCTGGCTTAGCCTGGCTGCCAAACATAAGCCCCAGGTTTTGGTGAGGTCTGTGGGTCCAAGGTCCTCAAAGAGGGAGACATGGCCACAGAAGCCAAGGGCTGGGAGTCTCATGTGAGAGGGCCAGTAGTCTTCAACATCTACTGAGGTGATGCCTCCTAACCCAGTGTCCCCTCCCCGCCCAAAGCCCAGCTGCTGCCTCCTGGCTTACAAGTCTCTCAGACAGATATTGGGGTCTGGGACCCCACATCTGTGCAGCTCCTACACGGAGAAGTCCCTTCTATTGAATCTGGACCCCTGAAAGTAGGGTGCCGGGTCAAAAGCCACCTACCCTGTGCCTCTCCTCCAAGGTTTCATTTTTGGTGAGTTCAGGTCCAGCAGCATTCCCTCTGACCCCAAATCCCTTTCCAGGTTCAGCTGCCCCATTCTCAACACCTTAAAATAAAGTGCTTAAAATAAAGCTCCAAAGTAAGAGTGCTCCCGCCTCAGCCGTCTTGTACTTGTGCTTGGCCTTATAGACTAATTCAGAGAGGCATAGGCTTTTCTAAACTCCAGTTTCATAGTTTCATAGTAGCTAGGGTCAGGAGGGACCTGAACAGATCATCTAGCCTGACCCCCTGCCACAGGCAGGAATGAATGCTGGGTTCACAGGACCCCAGACAGGTGATCATCCAACTACCTCTTGAATTTGCCCAAGGTAGGGGTGAGGACCACTTCCCTGGGAAGTTGGTTCCAGATTTTGGCCACCCTAACTGTAAAATATTGCCTTCTGATCTCCAACCTAAACCTATTCTCCATCAGCTTATTACCATTGTTCCTTGTCACCCCAGGTGGCGCTGGGGAGAAAAGGGCTCTGCCTATTTGATGTTGATCTCCCCTGATGAGCTTGTAGGCAGCCACTAGGTCTTCCCTCGGCCTCCTCTTGCTGAGGCTGAACAGGTTCAGGTCCTTCAGTCTCTCCTCATAGGGCCTGTCCTGCTGCCCTCTCATCAAGCAGGTGGCCCTCCTCTGAACCCTCTCCAGGCTGGCCACATCCCTTTTGAAGTGTGGCACCCAGTCATAGATGCAGTACTCCAACTGCGGCCTGACCAAAGTCTCATAGAGGGGGAATATCACCTCCCTGGACTGGCTTGAGATGCACCTTTGGTTGCATGACAAGGTATAGCTGCCCTTGCTGGCTGCAGTCTGGCATTGGCAGCTCATGTTCATCTTGGAGTCAATAATGACTCCGAGATCCCTTTTTGCCTCTGTGCTTTCAAGAAGGGAACTCCCCAGCCTGTATGTATGCTGTGGATTCCTTCTCCCAAGGTGCAGCATCCTGCATTTGTCTTACGTTGAACCCCATCCTATTCTCATCTGCCCACTTTTGTAGTCTGTCTAAATCTAGTTGCAGCCTCTCTCTCCCTTCAAGTGTGTCTACTTCGCCCCACATCTTAGTATCATCAGCAAACTTGGACAGCGTGCTTTCCACCCCCTCATCCAAGTCACTGATAAAGATGCTAAACAGTGCGGGCCCGAGGACCAAGCCCTGGGGTACCCCACAGCTCACATCTCGCCAGGTTGAGTACAACCCGTCCACCACTACTCTCTGGGTGTGCCCCATCAGCCAATTTTTTACCCATCCAACTGTGTAGGCGTCAATGCCACAGTCACTTAATTTATTGATGAGGATGGGGTGAGAGACAGTGTCAAAGGCCTTCTTAAAGTCTAGAAAGACTACTTCCATGGCGACACCATCATCCAAGGATTTTATTTTGCAGTAATTATCTAATAAAGCATCCAGTGAACTAAGCTGTTGCTTATGAAAGCTTATGCTTCTCTGAATTAGTTTATAAGATGCCACTCTGCCCTGCATTCTTCTTCAACTACTATTAAAGATCGCAAATAATATTCCAGATTCGAAAACAACATGAGCTTTCAGAGATGGACAAATACCTTAAAGATTTTGAAAAATATATAGAGACTTAAAGTTTTTAGGGCCAGAATGACATTTTATGATTTAGAGTCTGGTCTTCTGTATATCAGAAAACATACGATTTCACTTAGTATTTTTCTACATCAAACTTCTTGACTTTTGTGTGAGCTGCGGCATTTCTTTACAGCAAGATTAGAGGTATTTCAACTGCTGAAAAGCACAAAACCCTGTATTACTTAATTAAATGGTACATACTGTTGTTTTTAAAGCCTAAATATGAAGTTTACCAGTTTATTTACAAGAGTATAATAGATAATATGTTAAAGGGACTCCATTCATTGAACAGCTTCTTGCTTAGTTTGATGGATAATTCTGCTTGTAGTCTTAATATATGAAGTTCTGAGGTAAAGAAGGTAAAGTTTTATGTTCAGCTTTTCTAGCATTTGGATGTACTCAGATAAGGGAATCTTTGTCACCCTTAGTAGAGAGTTCTACTAAATGAAATCTTGAGTCAATGTCTTGGAAGGGATATTTGAAGTAACAGTGGGAAGATTTTTTTGAGAAAATCTTAGGGGGAAAACTTCAGGGCTATGGTAGCTTTTGTGACTTTTGTGAATCATAACTCATGAAATGGGCAAAAAAAAATGTAACTTTTGTGTTGGAACATTGAAACCAGAAATCTTACATTAACATGTTTTGCCTAGTATAAAATCAAAATAAATGCACAAGGTCCAATACTGAAGAATACAGCAGAGAATACATTTTATATTCATTAATTAAATTCTTCCCTGGCCTTTCAAGCTACATTTTTCAGAAAAACCATGGAGAAACAAAGGTTTGTTTTAATGGCTTTTTGGGAAGAAACTTTTTGACAGTTACTTCCAAATGAGCTTTAGGGATTGCCCAGTGAACCTGGTAACCAAAAGAGTGAAAGCTTACCAGACCCATTAGCCATAAGAACTATTTAAAACCAAATGGATATGGCCCTCCCTAAATTAAGCTGTTTTCCAAGTAATATAGCAAATTAGACTGTGTACTCTGATACTTCAGTGATGAGCATCAATATATATAAGACAAGGAAAGATATGGTACATCAAAGCTTTTAAATGTAAGACAGAAAATGGAGTTGCATTGACTTTTCTAGTCCTATTGTACTGAAGTACTAAAATACCCCACAGGGAATAAAATCTATTTCAGTCTTCCAGGTCTGAGTTCCCATCCCTATCCCTTTTTTGCAACAAAAATGTTCTAACTGAAATAGAAAAATTAAAGCTGGGAATATCTGATATAACAAGACTTGAAATTCCTACCAGAAAGCAAAATATAATGTTTATATGAACCAAACATTGGGACAATCAGAATGCCAGAAATGACAACCACATACATCCCGACTCATTTATTAAAATGTCTTACACAAGTATCAATTTAAATAGAACTACTCACATGAACTAGATGATCAGGATTGTCCCACAGCAAAACTGACAGAAAATTCAGCCTTTAAGAAACAATTGTGTATAAGGCTGCCAAGTCAGTTCCTTATTGAAAAACCATGCTAATTATCTAAACACAATTATCTCTGCTGTCTGTCTTTTATCTTCTTGTCCAACCTGCAGAAACTGGTAGCGTTTAGATGTGGGGAAAAAAATCTTCCTCAAATGCTTTCAGCATTTCTTGATTGTACTGCTATGTTAACAGCTTTTACAGTTAATATACTTCATTTTCTAAAAGTGTTAGACAAGTGTTTGGATGAAAAACATATTGTGCATTATTACTCACTAACTCAGAAGAGGGGGTGGAAATGAATGAGCTTCTTGGTCTCTTGTTTATCCTAAAATTTTATATTCTGCATTAGTGCATAACCTGGCAGCTAAGGGAAGCTACTCTTCTAAATTCACAAACAGCAGAGCAAGTGCCCACTGAAATCTAAGACTAATTTTAGGTCATCAATATCTTTGATAACCCATCTTCTTTCCTTTATTGTTTGCCTTATTTTAGTCCCAGGTGTTGGCAACTATTCTGGATCAACAGTATATGCCCCAGATGGATTTCTGATTCCGCTCTCCAAAATTTAGTATCCTGCACTGAAATTCAGCTGACTTTTATTGAAACTGGTCATATTTTTCCACTATCAGTATTCCATTCATCTTCTTTTCTTGCTGTGCCCACACCACCTGTTAATCCATCTGTGCTATTTCTATGTCTGCTGTTCATATCCCATGTTAACTTGCTTTTGCATGTACTAGCTCTTTATCTGTAAAAGAAGCCCACTGCCTTTATTCTGCAAACCTTGTATTTAAAACCGCTAACATAATTTATTTTCCTTCCTTATCAGGAACCTTCTCCATCTAAAATGGGGAAGCTCCAGTAACTATTCCATCTGCCAGGGGAACCATGAAAAATTACATTCTACTGCACAAGCTCCTTATAAGCCAAACCTGTAACAACCCCGGCCTCATACCTGGGACTTAACATGTTTCCTCATCTCCTTCTTAACTCTGCCCTGTTTCCCTCATGCTGAGGATCTTGTATTCTTTCTCTCCCCAGCCCCCTCAAAACACCAGTGTTAGGGGCTGTGTGTGCACATGCACGTGTATTTGTGTGCATACCTGTATCTGTCTCCCCTCATATGAGAGTCAATCAGTCTTACCCAGGTCACATTATCCTTTTCCCTGATGCCCCATTTTGCTCCCATACCAAAGTGTCTGCATCCTTCATTCCAGGGATCCTCCAGTCACCCATATCTCCTTTTCTTCCTCTTTCCAGTCCCAAATATGGCAGAGATTTTTTTTTACCCTTTTCTCATTCTTTCTTCCACTTGTTTCCATTCCTCTTCCGCTTCAATATTTTTGTTTATGTGAGAAATCAGTCAAAATAATAAACTCTACTAGGAGGATAAGAAAAGAGGAGGCAGGTTTTATTATCCTGCATGGCATCAATGGGTGATACAAGTCAATTGTTTAATCTAAAGAATTGCAGGGGTTGGCATGGCTGCACTGAAGAGATGGCAGAGGCTCCATATGTTTCCTTTGTTTTCTCCCTTTTGGTTCTCCAAATTTCCTCTAAAACAATTAGGTTCCAGCCTAGAACATCCCCTTAATTTTGGAAATGATAAAGTACTTTGTTCAAAAGAATCATTATGCTGGAAGGACTCTCAAGGGTCACCTAGTGCAACGCTCTCCACGGGAATAGGTTGTTTTGGGTTTGGGTTTTTTTCATTGAATCCAGTGAGATAGACAATGATTCATTAACAAATAGTGAATACAGAAGTTACAGCATTTATGTCACAAACTGTTTGGAAAATATTTTGAGTCTACTCCGTGTCAGTCTAAGTACAGAGATTAATCAGAATGTACAGTCATGAGTTGGGGTTTACAGGGTTCATTTGGGATCTAATGATTACCAACATTATTTTCTTGGCAAGTGCTCATAAAGACAACTCTTTACCCATCCCACATGGAAACCACTGATCTCCAACTCAAGAAATAAATCTTTTTAGCATATTTTTTTTGCACATTTCCATTTCCTATCCTATTTTCTGAAACCTGAACTATAATTTCTTTAGTTCATTCCATTTATAAAAAATATCTACCCAAAGTACCAGCTATCAGACATTTGTGCAATATATATATATATATCCATCTGTTCCTCATTTTCTAGCTGTTATCTTAACATTTGCAGCTTTTGCAAGGCTGAACTCTAAGAGTAGGATCATCTTCTTTCCTCGTTTCAAAAGTTTTTAACTTGCACCTTGATAATAGTTTACTTTCAACTCTAGAATCTTCTCGTGGACCATTCTCTTGTGTGTTTCCAGCTGATCAAGCACAAAAAAGAGAAAACCTATAAAACTGTTGAGAAACAAGCTTGAAATTAGTCATAGAAAAAAAAAGCCTTGAAAATGTTGGAAAAAATAATGAGCTTGATTTGAATTAGAACATATTTTCAGGAAATCTAAACAGATGATGCCACTTAATCTGTATTTGTATTGCTAGTCTTTCATCTGCTGTTAACATTATTATTTATTATTTGCATTGCATGATCCCCCAGAAGACCCAGCCACAGATAAAGGCCATATTGTGCTAGACTGAAACAAGGAACAAAAAATACAGCCCTGTCCCAAACAGCTTACACAGCAGTATATCATACACCTGATGGACTCATGAAGAAATTACTGACAGTTACCACTGACTTGGGTAGCGGTGGGCACATTTAATTAGCAGGTCTAAATCCCCTGTGCGGCATTGAAAATTTTAGTCTCTGTACATTTCCTTGCACAAACCTAAATACCTTTTACAAAAGTATTTGAAAGTAATTAATGTTAATACTGTATTAGTGGTACTACTATACTGTATACTATGCTGCGTAACAGACATCAAAGTAAAGGTTCTCCATTGGCAAAGGTAAAGAATTTAGCGGTGAATACTATATGTGCGGTTGAATATCAACACATGAAGTCATACAGATTATGACACAAGTATGTTAATATTTCATTTACATTTTTCAAGTTGTCAATCTTACACATCTTTTTAACCAACATTTTCTACTTTAAGGCAGGTGCTTTGATAACATGGTGGACATGATGTAGAAATATAGTTAAACAGATTAGATGGATGATAAGATCCCTGTAATTGAGAATTACACTATTCTGTTTTTGCAATGATATAATTCTGACAGTATCATTAACATATATGCAATCTATCAACCTGGTACAGACTCTATTCAAACAATTTGCCATGAGGTAGAAGGTGATGAGGTTTTACCATGTGTCAGATGCTAAGTGGGAACTGCTTGTATGGACTCTTTAACCCTATAATAAGTGAAAGTGTACCAACAATAGCTTATCCCTCAATGAAAGCTAGATGAAGTACCCCAGCTGAGCTTTGATTTTACTTGCGGTAAAATTTTGTCCATGAGCTCCTGCACAGTTACCTGTGAGAAATCCCAAGCCTCTTATTCCATAAGAAGTATGTCCACACCCCCTGAGAATAATTATCAGAAGGGATTTCCCTCAAAGTATATTTTTGTTGCCCCAGCTGCAACATACCAGCTGCAAAAAGACATTTACCAAGAAATTCAGCATTAGAGAACTTACATATTGCAACATTGTGATTCAAACTAGAATTTCCCCACCTTTTTCCTACAGCAACAGTTGTGGAAGAAGAGTCTGGACTGGGACACATACTTAAATTGAAATGATGGTAGTACCCACAAGGGGAAAATTAACATGTTCTCACAAGGTAAGTTAAGCCTCATGGACATAGGTAAGTGTAGCAAGTGTCTTTCATCCCAGTTAAAGAAACAAGAAGGGGCCTTAAATTAGAATATAATCATGTATCATGGCCAAAACAAAAATGCACATGATTCTGTTTAGGAATTACAACTACATGGGCAGAGGGCTTCATGGGCTACTGTTTTTGGGCAAGTGGAGAGGAGAACACAAATAACAAAAAAGCAAGCCACAAATGGAACAGAAAGCAAGAACCAGCCATGGAAACAGTGGCAGAATGAACCAGAAAGAAAGCTTTTAAGTCAGGTACTGGCCGGAAGTGAACATTATTCAGTTCTTTCTGGATTCAGGGAAAAAGAACATTGTATATTCTTTGACTATTGACAAGAATTCATCAAAGATATCTGACTCCATCATTGTTTTCTCTTCTAAACAGGCTGAGGTCTCCAAAACACTGGCTAGTTATTAGCATCAAAAGGGAAGACATTAGTTTACAATTTGGAATTGCTACATTTAAAAATATATTTTTAAATGTGTGTAATTGCAATGGCACTTGGCTTAGGAGGGAAAGGGAAGAGGTATTATTTGTTCACTAAAAAGAACAACTTTTCTTGAAAGTCTTCAGGAAAAGACAGGAGGTAAAAGGTCAATAGTAACTATACAACAATCTGACAACATTGTTTGAGGCAGAAGTACTGAGGTTAGAGTGATTATGACTTTCTTTTTTACAGTTTCAAGTAATCTTTTTCCTGATTGTGTGTGGGTAACTGAGAAATACATATCTGCAACTTAAACTAAAAAAGAACTATACTTATGGGCTGCTGAAGTACTTACCATAAATGTATTTATAGTGATTTACAAAAGAATCCTAAACTATGGGTGCTTTACCAAAATAAAATTACCTAATTAAAGCCTAGATGCTATATTGCTGTGGCACATTAATACAGGGAGAGTTATGTGTATTAATAGAATGCCTTCCTTTGAACTTGATTCAGTATACAGTTTCTATTTGTGTGGGAAAGGGACAAATACATTTTGAAATGAAAATTTTCTATAATACTTTCAGTGCTGAAAGAATATTTTCCAGAATTTTCTTATTTATTTCACAGTACTTTGATATCATTGTTTTGCTTCTCCAGTGCTATACAGTCACTATTATATCCTTATATTAGAATAAAATCCCATTGTTAAGAAAGGTCAAAGTTTATTTCACTCCATATATCCTCAATACGCCATGTTATACGGATTCTTTACTAAGCTATTTATTTTACTACTCTAGCAAAAGGGCACTTCTACCTTAATTAAAACCTCAACATTTATACAGTAGTAGAGCATACCCTACCTACTTCACTCTGGCAGGTTTATTGAGTCTCCCAGTTACCCTAAATCTTCACCATGTGGTAATAAATTTCCTTTTGCACTCCATTATTGATTATAGTGCACTGCCAAGTCATTGGTCATTTGCCCACATTTTCAGATCATAAAAGGATCAAGCTCAAGATGTGACTGATCTGTGTAAATTACAGTGGTCACCTTTACTAAGGGGCTGGGCAATGGAGGCAGTGCAGCAGCCAGGCAAGAAGGAGCCTGAGCCTGCATTTAACTGCTCACACCTGCTTATCTCTTAACAGTTGGCACCCTGATGGACAATCACTGGTCTGAGTAGTCCTTTACTGTTTTGAAATCAAGGAAGGGAGGAAGGAAGAGAAGGGATAATTGGAGAGGAATCTGATACTCAGTATAAATAAATGTGGCAAAACCTTGCTCTTAGACATACAGGGCAATTAAAAATATTTTGAATGGGGGCACACTATGTGGGTGTTCTGAAAAGATGGAGCTAATCAAGCTTCACCGCTTTAGGAAAAGAATAACGTATATTTTGAAACTGAATTGCTTTAGTTAAAATAATGTTAGGCAATTACTGTGGATTAGGTTTGGATTAGATTTTCATTAAAGCAGGGATGGGTGAGCCAATAACTATCCATAATTTTACATTCAATGAACCTCAGTGACTTGGCTGATTTTCCAGAAAGTTACGAGATCTAGAATAAACAGTATTTTTCTATACTATTAAGCTTTTTCATCCCATTTGAGTGGCAGGAGTTTATATTTTTATATAAAGATACAGTTTTGGTTAATCTCCAAAGATATATGATGTCTTTATTTGCCGAGGTCAAAGTGGCACCTAACTTGTTCAGAGGCATGAGATTTCATAGGCTGCAGCCTACTTGGTCAGATGTTCTGACATAACATCTGATGAAGTCGGCTGTAGCCTATTAAAACTCATGTCTCTCTGAATGAATTAGTTTTAATTTAGGCAAAATAGGCAAGGTGGCACTTATAGGCTAACATGACTAACAATCTTTATTTACTAAAACAGGGAAAAATGTGGAAGATTTAGAGATCAATGTTTCAAAAAGACAATAGTTCATTAGGTAAACATACCTCCCATTAAGAAAAAACTCAAGAATGATGTAGAATCTGTTTAGCTTCGCTTTATCTGGAGATCAGTTTTTTGACAGTTGATTTCTATCTATTCTTGGGCTAGCCCAATAAAATGTTAAGTGTTCAATTTCAAATTTTGTGGGACTATTTGGTGGCATATTTTAAGGAAAAAATAAAGTAAATAAGTCCTTCTTTTAAATTGATGATCCAAACCTTGTATAATCATAGCATAATAAGGGTACTGAGTCCAGCCTATATTCCCCAACTTTATTACAATCTAGAGAGCACCCTAATTTCCAGCACTATTCAGAGGGTTCATATATTGATTATTCTAAATTCTGATGTTTATCTGTGTTTGACCATGGAACTGGGAAGAACATCAAGGAGTGGATCAAGGGAGATAACTCTTTAACCATGCAAGATGTAGCTCCACTACCCTTATACTGGACCCCACAAATGCAGCAGAAGAATCTCTGGAGGCTCTAGGTAGCTTTCCCTTGGGTTACAACCAGAGTGGGGTCGTTCATGGATGGATCAGGCTGATGCAGGATTGAGGCAGCACGCAGCCAGGCTAGCATGGAATCACACCAGATGAGGGGGATGCAGGATTGGGGCAGCACATGACTGGATTAGGGCAGCATGGAATCAGGGTGGTGCAGAATGGGATTGGGCCAGGGTAAGATCAGGGGAACACATGGCCAGATTGGGCCAACGTGGTGTCAGGGCAGCATACAGCAAAATTAAGCTAGCATGGGACCAGTGCAATGCAGGATGTGGGTAGAGCACAATGGATCTGGGTAAGATATGGCTGAATTCGGGCAGGCTCGATCAGGACAATGGGCAGCTGGATCAGGCTGGTGCATGGCCAGATGTGGGTACATGGGATAGGGCCCATAGTCTTACCCTACATGCCAACCCTCTGGAGAAACCAGCCCACAAACTGATCGCTTATTACTCATCTGGCCCATGGGGCCAGAAGTTTGGCCACCACTGTCCTAGCTAATGGTCCATTTCTCTGAGATGACTTTTCTCTTCCGGGATTGAATTTTCCATTAGAGGTAGAAAGTGCTTTGGGTGAAGAATGATTTGGAGAACAATGATTTAGAGCCATCCCAAAATGATTTAGAGCCATCTCAAAAATAGCTTCTTCTATATGTATTTGGGAGCGGCAGTTTTTTGGGGAAGGGGTGTGGACACTGATACAGAGCCCCAAGGGAGGCAAAGCAGAAACTTCCCTGTGGTCCCATGGATCTGGTGAGAGCGTTCTGGAGCAGGAGGGGGTATACAGAGTTAGTACAGTACAAGAGTAAGAAGCTGCTTCCTAAACCTTGTTATCGGAAGACAGAGAGGATATCTGAAACCAAGTATCAAAGAAATGCTAAGTGAGCTGCAGGAACAGCCACTTCTAGCTTAGAAAACTAGATAGACATTAACTCTTTCCTGCCTAGCTCTTTAGGTCTCAGTACCAAACACTTTACATTGCCAGGAAGAGAACACACTAACTGAAGATGCTTTCTCAGCCTGACAAAGGGTTTTTAAACTAGAAAGCTTACTAAGAAAAAATTTCACAACTATTTAAGTTGATCTAAGAAATTATATCAGATTCACCCAAAGAACCTTGTCTGTCTACGTCCTTAGACCAACACGTTTATAACCCCTGTTACATTGCCATTAACATTCAGCTAGATAAGGTGGTGCATTTTATAAGTTATGAGTTAGATTATTGTTTGTTACACTTCAAAATTCAACAGGAAGGTACAATATGGATAACGCAATGTGCACTTTAGATAAGGCTGAGATGCAATAGTTGCAAATCTGGGGTACTTGACACACTGAGGGGAGGCAGTGCAGCAGAGTGTGGCAGACATTGGTTTTGAAGAATCTGAAGAGAACAGGACATTGAAGCTAGAATCATTTGTGATGGCTTAGACAAGCAATTTATCAGACAAGTCACTAAACATCAAGCTGGCATAAGGCTGGGGTATCAGGAGTGGTAAAGCCCCAGAGTCTATATATACCAGAAAGAAATTCACTGAACTCCAAATCCAGGGAGTTAAAGTGGTGCTGTGACTGGACTAAACACCTGCTAAGTCATTAGACCTAAAAAAAAAACCTAAGTGGCAGGCAGCTTTACCAAAATTGCAACTGAAGCTGGAGATAAGGAGGCCTGGTGGCTTTTATTTGAACAGCACCACATTCAAAGCACTATCAAGGCAGGAAAGGAGCCTCTGATTCAACATATATATATATAGAAAGCATGACAATCCATGAAGTGACAAAAGTGACATAAATGAAGACAGAAGAACATTGGCTTCCAATGAGACTATACATATCATATCAATAAACTTGAGGAAACATGCATGACCTTTAATGAAGACCTTAAAATATCATGGGGTTTGTGACTTGCACTCAAGCCATATAAAACCACATAAAACTTCAGGTGTAGCATTCTCGCCAGGTGTTAGACAAGTTGGCCCTTGAAGTTTCTTCCAATCCTATGACTCTCATTCCAGAATACTTTTAGACTGAAAAAGAAGAATACAACATCCAAATGATTCTGTAAGGGGATAAGCAGCAGGTAGGATCTCAAATGCGTATGTCCTGTAACTAACAATGCATGTAGAATGAATGGCAATTGTAATAAACAAGAGTACAATAACAAAGCCCATTTGAGCACTAGCTAGTAAAGATGCATGTGACTTGTCCCCTTCATCCTGCCTTTTTCAGCAGTGCCCAATTATATTTCCATCTCTTGGATTCCTTTCATAAAAAGACTTGGAATTTCTGTACCAGAAAATCTAAATGGGATAGAGGTGGGAGTGGGAACAGGTCAATAGGCAAGACATACATGCTGTGATCTAGATTCTCATTTTCCCCTATAATGCTAAAGATGGTAAAGATGCATTGTTATGAAATAAAACTCTGATACTACTTTGAAATAAATGACAAAATTCCAATTGACATCAACAGCATGTTTAGGCCATTAGTCACTCCTAGTCGTCTGGACCTATTCCAAGGTTTAAATTATATTTTGGGGACCTTCCAGTAATACCTATATACAATTATGGTCTTTTGTTTGGAAGCACAGACATGATGCTTTCTGATAACTCTCTCTTGAAAAGTAGCATACAAAAAAGCAAGCCTGAAGTGTGTAAGGGGGAAAGAAGCACCTGCAGTATATGGTAATGAAGCCACACATCATAACTTCTCCAAATGTTATATAATCCAAATAGAAATAGTGTGAAATGAAGACAGACAGTATGCTACTTTGGAGACTTTTAGTGAAGCAAATGAAAAACTCTGAGAGTCTGAATCTGTGTCTTAGTATATCACTTAATGTGTTGAAAAACAAAATGAGAATCAACATTTCTCTCTGAACCATACCAATTAGTTAGCTAACTCTGTAAATCACAATTATTATTGTGACTTAGGACAGATATTCCTTAAATTAACAAGACTAATGATAACTCCACAAGACCATACGCAGATATACAAGTACCTGGCAAGGAAGGAAATTAAACCTCAAAAAATTGGAGGCTTAGCTATTTTAAGAAATGACCAGATCCAAAGTCCATCCAAACTCTTTGTTATCTCCCATTTCACTTCCCTCCACCCCACAACTACAGACACCTAAGCACCCATGTTTTATCTCCTTCCATGTTTTGCCTCCTCTGAGATAGACTTGTGCCATCTTTTATCTTTAATCCTTTGCAGAAGACTCAAACGTTGGAGTCCTCAGAGCAATTTTAAATCCCATTGGATGTATACTTTTTATTATCAATTTACATTTTTCCAAACTGCAATAACTGGAGACTTTATCCAATGTGCCAAAGCCCCTTGTTACACTTTATGTTTATCCTCCTTTAGCTCGCTTTGTTCAGTTTATAAATTCTGCAGGGAATGTATTTATTTACCAAGCATGCTTTGGGTACTATGTAAATAATACTTTTTCTATAAGCAAGTTCTAAACATTTCTAGCCTCGAACAAGATACACACAGCAATTGGAAAGCATTAAAATGTAAAAGTTTAATATAATAATCAAAGTATTCCAAGTTCTGTTGATGTGTCTGGCTTCATAATATGGATGTAAAAATCCTGTGTATAAAATGGATGAAGAAAGAGGACACCAGTGGAACTGAACTATGGGTTTTACACATCCTAAAGATCTGGCCCTCAATCCACAGTGCAGCAACATGTTTCAATAGTCATCTTCATCCACTGGCACAATGGAGGTTGTTGTGTATGTTTATTACTACTATTAATTGATTATCCATCATCTGGGCATAAGGGGGCATGAGGGGAATGAACACTTCTTAATCATAGCTGAATCTTTGTAGTCTCCTCATTAAGAGTGCACGTGCTCTTATCCCAAAGAGATGAAAATGTGCAACTGCTTTTATATCAGATATAAGAACTAAAATAGCCAAGAACAGGATGCCACAACAATAGTTCGAGTGTTAGATGCATGCAACTTCTATTTCAAGAAAGTAAAAAAAAAGGGTGAAAATGCCTTTGGAAAAATTGAAACCTCCCATCAAATGTTAGCAAAAAAATGTTTGAAAAAATGAAAAGGAAGCCTTTCAGGTAATTCTGATGTGTGTGTGTATGTGTGTGTACAGTCAGTCCTTGGACTTACGACACAATTGGTTCCTGAAAACCGTGTCTTAAGTCGAAACGTTGTAACTCGGAACCAATTTTATCATAAGAAACAATGTTATAAATGGGGTATTGGTTCCTGAACCAAGGCCTGAATCCCTATTTTCACCAAAAATACCCCAGAATGTTGTACTTGATCAATTATAGATGAGTAATATAGCTACATTAATATATTTATATTGTAAATAGCAATCATATTGATTTGGAAGAACTTTGAGGTGACTTTTCTGGACTTTTTGAAAGTCTCTTGGTTGGACTTTTTGAAGGGTTCTTGGCTGAAGTCTTCTCAGGAGTCTTGGCTGCAGGTTTTTCTGGAGTTTTGTCTGCATTCTTAAAGAAAGTGTATAAGGAAGTTTGGGCAGATGTTCTCCAGGGAGATGAGGAATGCAGCAAACTTGTTCGGTGGCATGGCATTGCATCGGATCAAGCGTTGTAAGTCAAAACTGGTGTTGTAAAGTTGAAACAGGGTGTCATTTTATAAAGGTTATAAGTGCTAAATGTTGTAAATCGAAAAGTTGTAAGTCGAGGACTGCCTGTATATGTATGTATATATATTTTTTCAAAATATTTTGTTAAAATATATACACATATATTTATACAGACATACATATATGTGAATATATGTATGTATATATGTTTGTGTGTGTATAATATATATACATACATACACACACACACACACACACATATATAGATATATAGATATAGATATATCTATATATCTATATATATATATATATATATTTCATAGACTTCATATATTTCATAGACATTAGGGCTGGAAAGGACCTCGGATGATCATCGAGTCCAGCCCCCTGCCCGAAGGGCAGGAAGTCAGCTGGGGTCATAGGATCCCAGCAAGATAAGCATCCAAATTTCTCTTGAAGGTGTTCAATGTAGGTGCTTGAACCACCTCCGGTGGCAGCCTATTCCAGACTTCGGGGGCTCAGACATTGAAAAAATTCTTCCTTATGTCCAGCCTGAAACGGTCTTGCAGTAGTTTGTAACTGTTCAACCTCATCATCCCTTGGGGCGCTCTGGTCAACAAACGTTCCCCCAGATACTAGTGGTCACCCCTGATAAACTTATAGGTGGCTATCAGATCGCCCCTAAGCCTGCGGTTTTCCAGGCTAAAGAGCCCCATGGCTCTCAGCCTGTCGTCGTAAGGTCTGTTTTCCTGACCTCTGATCATGTGTGTGGCTCTTCTCTGGACTCTCTCAAGTTTCTCCACATCCTTTTTGAATTGTGGAGCCCAAAACTGGACACAGTACTCCAGCTGCGGCCTCACCAAGGCCAAGTACAAGGGGAGAATGACGTAGCACTGCCGAGCCTATAAGGATGCTGTATGTTTTTCCTCCCAAGGTAGAGAACTTTGCATTTTTCAGCGTTAAACACCATCAGGTTCTCATCCGCCAATTTCATGAGCCTGTCAAGGTCAGCCTGGATCGCCCTTCTGTCCTCAGGTGTGGATGCTTTACCCCAGAGTTTGGTATCATTGGTGAACTTGGCCAGCCTGCTTCTGACTCCAATGTCCACATCATTAATGAAGATTATGAACAATATAGGTCCAAGGACAGAGCCTTGGGAGACCCCACTGGTCACAGGGCACCATGACAAATGACTTCCATCAATCATCACTTTCTGGTCTGACCACAGAGCCAATTTTCCAGCCAGCAGATCATGGTGGACCTGAGGCTGCAGTTGGCCAGTTTTGCTAAGAGGTGATCATGGGATACCAGATCAAAGGCTTTTTTGAAGTCAAGATATATGGCATTAATCTCCTCTCCTTTGTCCAGGTGATAGGTCACCTGGTCATAAAAGGAAATAAGATTGGTCAAGTAAGACCTACCCGCAACAAACCCATGCTGGCTATCCCTCAGGATGTTGCTGTTGGCCAGTCTGTTAAGAATGGCCTCTAATAATCTTTTCTAAGACCTTCCCCAGGATAGAGGTCAGGCTGATGGGCCTGTAGTTAGCCGGATTCACTTTCCTTCCTTTCTTGAAGATAGGCACTGCATATATATATATATATATATATATGCAGTGCCTATCTATAGTATATGTATGTGTGTGTGTGTGTGTGTGTGTGTGTATATATATATATACACACACACACACACACACACACACACACATACATATACTATATTTAATATAGTATACCATTATTATATATAAAGTATATAAATATATGTCACCTATGGTATATATATATATTGTGTGTGTATGAGTATAAATGGTTTGGAACCAAATTAAAATTTTAAAAAATCCCCATGGGAGATAGAAATTCTCTAGGAGTAATTAAAATGTTTGATTTAGAACATTTTGAAATGAAATCGATCCTGTTAGCCTTGGCTCATACAGATTTTAGGTTTCCTATCTAGCCAAGTGGTTCTATAAAGAACTGTGAATCCAGAAAACTTGAAAAGCACAGCCAAACTAGGAGCCTCAGAGCTTGGGAGATGGGGTTCCCAGGCCTACAGCAGGTAACCTATAAGACCTGAAAACTCTGGCACAAGTCAGGCATCTCAGAGCTTCAAGGGTCCTTTACAATAAAGCTAGGAATCAAACACAAGGTAGGCCATAGGTGGCAGAGGCTGTAGGCTCCCAGAAGAAGTGAGCCTGGAAGCTCTGAAAGACTTGTGGTCTCCAACCTGGGAAGCCTGAAAGGTAGAGCCAAAGAAACCCACAAACCTTGAAAACCACAACTGAGGGCTAGATTTTACTTCACCTCTTCTTGGCAAATGTTGATCTTCTCAATCATGGTGTAAATGCAAGAGGTCTGACCACCACACCAAGACCTTCAGCACACACACCAAGGCAAGAATATGGAAGAGTGGACTATACCCTAGACCTACCGTCCCCCCTTTAGACCATTGAAACAGAATCTAAAAGCCAGACTTAGTCCAGATATTCAGTGCTTTGATGGTTGTAGCTTCTGCCAAAGATCGCCTCCCCCCGCCTGGCAGAAGCCAGTGAGTGTGGGGCTTTTTTTTTTTTTAAATTTCACTTGCATATCTAATAAGTGGGATAGAATCTAGCACCTAATAACTCTTGCCCAGGACTGATCTATGAAAGATCATGCCTCTCTGAACTAGTTAGTCTCAAAAGTGTCACTCCACCAAACCTTCTGTCTGGAACTTCACCAAAACTCATGTTTCCACGGTGTGTTTTAACTTTGATTACCTATTCATTTTGTTTTATGATTAATCAGTGAAACCTTTTTTTTTTGTCAGAACATTCCCAACCACCTCTAACCAGCAGGTTAGAATTAAGTCTGTTGTTCATGTAATCTGTATTTTGTTGTTCAGTACAAGTATTATTTTTGTGGGCAGTTTAAGGTTCATAGGAACCTGGAAATTGCCATAGTGGATGATACCCAAGGTCCATCTAGTAAAGTATCCCAACTTTTACCTTCTCTTATGATCATAAATTGTGTTAAAAAGCACCTCCTTTTATTGGTTTTGAATTTTACTGCCTATTAATTTGCTTGAATGCCCCCTTGCTTTTACAAGAAGGAAAACAGAAGTTCCCATGTTCTCTACTAGTCATAGCTTTATGTGTTTCTATCACATCTTCTCTTATCCATCTCCTTTTTATGGGAAAGACTCCCAGTCTTTTCAGTCTTATTTCCCACGAGAGTTTTCTCAAGTCTTTTGTGCCAGGCAGGCAAGCACCACTGCTGCTGTGTGGGAGTAAGAGGGGCAGACTGGAGCAGGTGCCGCCCTGCCCACACATGCCCAGCCCAGCTTCTCCTGAGCAGCGGCTTCAGGCAGGGGGTATCTGGGCTGGGGTGGGGATAGCCTGGGGTAGTGTAGGCCGAAGCAGGGGGAGAGTGCAATTGTGCATGTGAGGTGCTCGTGTGTGTGTGTGTGTGTGTGTGTGTGTGTGTGTGTGTGTGTTTGGCACCCCCCTGGCCATGGCACTCTGGGCAATCACCCACAACACCAACCCCTAAGTCCATCTCTGCCCAGGTGCAGCCTTTGAGGAAGCCCACTAAAATAGCTTATTGCTTTGCTACATTCAGTATTGCAGAAGACAGTGCTGCTCTGCGCGTTGCATAGTTGCTTGGCTGTGGCTATTGATCAGTCAAATCACTCTTTTTAAACTCCCTCCCATTCTGCAGCACACATTTTGCAGCAGGGTACAGTAACCTTTTCTTTCTGTTCTTTGAAAGCAACTGCTCATATAGCAGTTTTCATTAGGCTGTCTTTAGTAGCATTCTGTTTCCTTTTCTGAGGTGATTTAGTTCTTATAAAACCCTCTGAGGTATGTGACCAATTCAATTCTTTCTCTTCACTGTGAATTGATGTACATCTGTAAACAATCCATTTGCCATTGAACATGGTCACCTACCTTGGTTAGCACCCGCTGATGTTTTTGTAGGCTCTCTCAACTTAAATACTTGTGTCACCTGTAGATTTAGTTTTCTCAGTCTTTTTCCCCTCCCCTTTTCCATATTAATGAATATTTTTATTTAGTAAAACAATAGAGGAAGTACTCTGATATTACCATTTTGATATGCTGAAAAATAGAGCTTTTGATTCTTTTTTTTGCCTCTTTGCCAGGTTTTGATACTTAACAAAACTTTGTCTCACATTCAAAGACCACTTTGTTTCTTCTGTAGACACTTATGCCAAACCTTAATGAAGATCTTTTTTAAGTCTAAATAGATTGTTATCTAGTTCTTCTTTTTCCCTTGCTCTATTTACATGATCAAAGAATTCTGGGTGAGTAGTGAGGCATGGTGACTTTCTTAGTATTTTGATATTTTTAAGTAATTCCTTACATTTCAGTATGAGATTTTATAAATTGTATATTAAATTAGTTCACTGTTATCACTTAGCAACCCAAACTTTCTTTTTAAATACAGGTTTCTCACAAAAGTGCCTTCCCTCATTGGTTCCACCTCCCAGCCACCCCAGGAAGCATGACCAGCACCCCCTACAACTCAATCCAAATCCCAATTTATTAAAACATAAGACATTTTAGAATTTAATTCCTCTTTATTTCTTTTTTAATCCTTTTTTTTTTCTTTTTATTTTATCCTTCAGTGGCTGACTTCCTTCATTTCACCATCCTTCCCCCACCACCATTTCCTTTACACCTCTCATTTCATTACCCAGCCACTTCCCATTAACTATCCACCTCTCAGCTTCATGTTTCTGCCTCCATCAACCCATCTCTCATCTATACCCTCCAACTCAGAGGTATAGCTCCTAGTTAGGCCTCTATTTGTCAATCTTCTAGTGGCAAATCACAGCTGTATAGGTTGGGGACAGTCAGAGAAGGTTTTTAGTCTTAAAGAGTGCCTCTACATATTCAGAGAGACTGCTCCAATGCACTGTAATTATAACATGTCAGAGCAGACTCAGTTCATCAAGGCTGCTGGAGCCTGCTAATTAGTGCTCCAGCCAGTCTCTGCATCTCATGTATCAGCATCCCCATGTTTCAAAATGGTGGCAGGGGTACTTTAACTACAGCTCGTTCAATGAGCTGTAGTTAAAGTGCCCCTGCCTCCATTTTGAAATGTCGGGGCACTGATACATGAGACGCAGCAGGCCCTTTAATTAGAGAAGCTCCCAGAGCCTCTCTAATTAAAGTGCCCCCAGTAATGCCAATTTGCACAAAACAATGCGAGCCTCCTGATTTCCAAATCAAATTAACTCTAACTCATGATCTCAGGATACAAACCTCAAATCTCTGGATTTTTCCATCCAGCACATGTAGAGAGTGCGCAGCTGGTAAGTCTAAGGAGGGGAAGAGGCTGGGGGGCAGATCAAGGCCTCCGTGGTGAGGGAGGGAGTCAGGCAGGGGCTGGAGTGAATGGGGCACCAGGTCCATGGTGGGTCATGCCCCTGGGGGAGGCATGGGAGGGGCACGTGCCCTCCCAATGTATGCAGGGCAGAGGCGGGCTGCCCATGCTGTGGGGTGGAGCTGTGCACCCTGCTGCCTTTTTTGCATGAGCTATACAATACCAGTGTGCCTCCTGCCACCCACTGGGAGGCCCCAGGAGCCATGATCTGGCTGCACCAATGGTCCCCACTCAGAGGGCAACAGGAGACACACTGGCATTGCGTGGCCAGCACACAGCTTCCAGGGACAGGGTCTGGGGTGAATGGGGCCCTGGAGCTTTCTGCACCCTGTGGGAGGCTTGTCCAGAGGTGCAGGGGTGGTCGGCAACATGGCTCCCTGCCACAGCACACACCCCCAAGGGAGGCATGGGAAGCACGTGTCCCCCAAATTTGTAAATAGGGCAGAAGCAAGCCTACTGTGGTCTGGGGCTCTCTGTGCCCTGCTGCATTTGCCCCCAGAGCTATGTGATGCCAGTGTGCCTCCTGCCACCCACCAAGCAGCAGGAGGCACACTGGTGTCATGCAGCTCCCAGAGCAAAGGCAGCACTGAGCAGGGCACAGAGAGCCCCAGCCCACAATGGGCAGCCCTGCCCCCGCCCCTTCTCTCTTCCCCCTGAACCTTTCCCTCTACTAACCTGCTGGGTGCTGTGCATGCGTGCGTGCGCGCGCGCGTGTGTGTGTGTCCATATTTCTGCATCTGTTTCTCTGCCTCTTACTCCCAAGCCACATCCCTCCCCCAGCCATGCTGCTGCCCCTCACTCCTGACCCATGGTGTGTGGGGTGTGTGGGGACTCCCCCTGGGGCTCCAAACTGCCCACACATACACCCACAGTCCTCCACACCTTCACAGATAACCCCCCCCACACACACAAACACTTCAAAAATAGCATCTCATGATTTACATTCCAAATCCCTTGATTTTTAAGAGTTTGTCTCATGATTTTTGATACTGTGGGGTTGAGCATACTGTGCCTCCCCCCCCCCCCCCCCACACACACCTTTGGAGCATGTGTAAAAGCACCCAAATTGTGAGTGCTCCAAACTCTAGCTAGCACTAATGCCAATCAACATTTGAGCATCTAAAAGTGCAGTGTATAACAAGTCCCTAACAGCTTGTGAAGACAAAGAGCCAGAAGGAAAGAAATTTTAAAAGCAAAGAAAAGAGATAAAGAGAAGAAGAGTGATAACACGAGAAGGCAAGTGTTACAAGCTTATGCACTTGCTTCAGCTTGTCAATTTCAAAGAGAAAGAACAAGGCCAAAAACTATTAATCCATGAGTTGAAGTAAGAGAATTTTGATCCCTCTTCCTCTCATCCCAAAGGAAGCTCTTCTATTTGCTTGACCCAACAATTTTCAATAGGTAAACAATTTAGCTCGATGATAACTTAGGCTTGTTGTATAAGGTTCATATCCTGTTTCCAATTTTCAAAACTCTCATAAAGGAACACAAGCCAAACCCTTATGTGGTTAGCCTTTTCATGACCAGCATAAAGAAAGAAACAGCATATGTTAAATGTGTTTTTGTAGATCAAGATGAAATATCTATGTAAAGAGACAGAGTTCCCAGTCTGGTCTGAACAGAATATACAGTGACTGAATATCATTCAGATTTACCCCTTCCTTCAATCACTCAGACCCCACTAGACGTGGATCCAGGTGGGATGCAGTGGTTCTGTTGTACCCCTTCCCTTTGTTCCCTGTTCCATCCAAACTTTAAAATCAGAGCTTGATTTTAAAGGGGAGGGGCAGCAGCATTTCTATTCAGGCAGTGATAATAGAGTCAACTGATTTCATGGATCTTTATCAGCTCTCTGATTCTTGCTAAACTGTCTCCACTCCACGGGTATTAAAGACCCCCTATCCTTTTTAATTGTCTTGATGTTCCACTATTCAAACTAGCATTTCTTCTGCAATTTAACTGTCTATTAGCTGTTCTATGTGATGTCTTTCTTTTGTTTTACAGCCTTCAGACTGTTTTTAGCTATAGCTAAAAACCTTAACTCAGGTGTGGTAATATTAACTCAGATGTAGAATGGACTAACACAGAAGTATTAGAAGCACTGTCAAGATGCTCAAGGAGGCTAGATTTTGTTTTATGAATCTTATTGAGACATTCATTTACCTATAATGATTGTGGAACTAATGACAATATCTTTTGACTTTTCTGACTATTTTTGCCTAGTATGGTGTTTTTTAAACATATATAATCTAGAAAATCAGTGCATATTCCAATATTTATATTTGTTTTTGTTTTGATCTTAAACTGAATAATATAGTGCATCTGAATACTATAGGGCATCTTAGTATATTAGTAAAGCTTCTATTTTCTCTTTAGTTGGAGAAAAAGATGCACTGTGTTATAAGTGATGGTATGCCACATCATCTGTACACCCCTTTTTCAAAATACTAGATCTAACCATGGACCCCACCCACACATAACACACTACGTTTTATCTGTAAATGGAAAGTGATCCAAACCGAGTATCTGACACAAGAAATTCTTTTCAAACAAACATCAAACAAATGGAAGCCACTAAGTCAGTAGGATACCAATTTTCTGTTAAATTTGTATAAAATATTGTTCTTCTAGGATAGGCAATGAAATATTGAACTAACAAAGTGTTAAAAATACATGAAACCTAGTATCAGCTACTTAAGTAATGAATGCATTTGCATCTACAACATAAAGCTTTTATAAGATATCTATATTCATGTAGTTCTTATTCTACAAGATTTGTATTTACTTTTTATGTCTTGCTCATGTTCTGTTACATTACTGCTTTGCTCAAGAACTTAAATTCCCCTTAGGTGTAAAATGGATAAATATTCCCCATTATGACAAATTATCTTTTCCTGGCAAAGCTCTTTGGTTGTTTTTTTTAATGCAGTAATGAGCCTTTCATTCTGCAACAGCCAATCCATATAATAATCTCTTTATAACCTTGATAAAAAGTATAAGTTTTATCATGTTTGGGGGGAAAAAAAACTTCACTATTTCAAACTGGGGGAGAAAGGGAATAATGATTTAATATAAAAAGCAAAAATTGGCTGGTACATCTACTGTAATTAAGTGGAGTACATTTTATTCATTACATTTTCAAACCATTTTTGTAAAGTTAGCTAACTGTGCAGCACTACCCATTAGAGATGGCGTGTTGTAATTCCTCCTTCGACTTTTAAATATGTCATTAACACCTGCCCTCCATTTTGGCTAAATGCATGAAAACAACTTTGTTTATTCCCAAATTTTTGCTCAGAATTTAAATTTGGAACAGTAGCAACTTTCCAGTTCAAAAGGCAACACTTGTTTTCTTTTGTTCTCATTTTTATCAAACTAGGCAGTGATATGCTACCAAGGGGCGAAAGTTACCAAACTTTACTCATACTGAGTGTATCTACACAAGGCATTTACTGCAGAGTTGCCTAATTAAGTCTACAGAAATATCTCAACATCTACATGTGCTGCCCTATTAGCTCACAGGAAACTAATAATCTCTGCAGCAAGTTAGTACATGTAAATACAAGTACTATCCTGCTGTAAAGTTTTTTTGTACTCAGCAGTGCATGTATAGACACTGACAGGGCTGGCTGGGGCTTGAGGGTGCTTCAGTGTGGGGGCTACTGGCTGTGCTCCAACCAACCCCTCCACAGCACACTGAGCCAGGTCAGAGCAGCCCTGAGCTGGCAGGTTGACCCCCAGAACCTTCTGCCAGCTGGGGGTTCTCCAACTGGAGGTCAACGTGCTACAGTCCTGGGCACACTTGCAAATGCAGTGCCCAGTAGCAGTAAAGTCCAGTGCAATATGTGCTAGAGTTTATTGCATCACATTAATATGCACATGTAGAGGCTAGTAGTATTTTACTTCACAATTGGCTTCCTAAAATTAAAGGAATTATTCATGGACTGAAATATTACTCAGCAGAACTGGCTGGATGATCAACATTTTATTTTGTTTTTTTGTTTTCCCTGTTTAAATTAAATTTGATAGCTCAAATTTAAACACTACTTAATCTCTTAGGTAGACATGGTTTAACATCTACAATCCCATTAGGTGGATATCTTGGCTATCCTCTATCACTATTATTAATGAGCATATAAAATCATATTAGGAAACTTGAGTTTCCACCTTTTCTGTCAGTCCGCTCACAGAATGCAGGGAATCGTAGCAAACTCCAACATGGTGGCAAACTCCATATTTACTCTTTATAAAAGTGATCTCACCCTAGGCCAAACTACACTGGACATATTTATACATGTGAATTTAATGTGCATTAGCCAATTTAAGGTGTGTTATGGGTGCATGACTACACGTGTGAACTCGTAATGCACCTTAAAAATGGTGATTTTAGGCTAATTGAACCTAAATTTGATACCTGAACAAAGCATTAACACATGTGTAGACACACATCCTCCCCTGTTGAGGCCCAGCCCCCGTCCCCCCCCCCCATCCCCCCCATCCTGAGTGCCCGGGACCCCAACTGGACTCAGGAGGAGGTGTGTGACTTTGTAGTGTTCTCAGGTGGAGCTGATGTCCAGAGACAGTTCACATGTGGCAGGTGCTCAAACGCCCACATTTATGAGGCCATTTCATCCAGGATGCGTGTATGAGGTCACTCTTGGATGGCATGGCAGTGCCACCTGAAGGCCAAGGTCTTGTAGGCACAGTGGGTTGCTGTGACGGACTTCAGTTGTCGGTCAAGTTGTGCCCAGGAAACCATGCCTTTCATGCAGGTGCTGACCCACATTTTGGCATCCTGGGAGGCAAGCCACTCCCCTGTGAGTGCCACTAGCAGGGGTGACCTGCCCTCACCCATACCTTGCCATGAAAACTCCAGTGGCACATCACTGGAGGAGGGGACCTCAGGCCTTCAGTACCCTGCCCACCTCCCCAGCTGCTGCATCCACTGGCAGTTCAGGGAGCTGTGCCCAGTGGCTGCCTGACCCTTGGCCCATCCCCACACCCCACCATAAGGAGTGGCTAGCCACACCACCAACTCCCACCAGCAGTGCCAGCTCCTCCCTGTGGGGGGGCCCTGACCAGGTACTGGCCTGCTACTCATTGCAGGCTGTGGACACCAGGCGCAGCTAGTTGCTGTTGCTGATGGGGTGCCCCATGCTGAGATGCCAGCCTCATCATCCTGGGATACATGGTAAGTCCTGCACTGGGGGAGGGCCCTCCCAGTCCCTGGCCTGGCCCCTGCTCCCACTCCCTGCCCAGCCTACCTACATTCCTCTGTCCCCTGGTTCCCCCACCACAGCACACAGAGAGGTTGGACACAGTTCAAAACTTTATTGAGCAGCCCATGTCCTGACAGCCCTCCAGATGGTAGCAGAAGCTGTGGAACAGCTTGGGCTTGCTCCCTACACCATCATAGCTCAGGATCCTGAACCAGGAGCACAGGTGTGCCTGGGGCACCAGCAGGATCAGCAGCAACAGGGCACAGTGGCTTGGGCACCCCTCTGCCTGCACAAATAGCTCATCATGCACTACCCAGGACATATACAGGAGGGGCATGCTCAGGGAAGAGTGGCAGCACAGGGGGTACTGGCCCCAGGGCACCCCCCTGGAGATGCCCCCTGTGGGGAGGACAGGGATGCATCTATCTCCTAACCCCATTTTTTGAGAGCCCAACACACCCCTAGCCCAGATGTCATGGGCTGGGCAGAAACACAGCAGAGTGGTTGGCCTGTAGGGAGGGAGGGCAGGATCTGGAGCTGTGGCACCAGGTGCTGCCAACAGCTTGGCCTGGTGCACCCTGGGAAGAGGGAAAGGGAGGCAGGATGCCTAGTCCAAGCTCTGCCTGGACAGATTATCATGGTCCCTGAACACCCATGCATAGCCAACCTCCAATCTGAAGCCGGGAAGTGCAGCTAATGGTGGCAGTTGAGAACTAAGCAGTGAAGGAGCAGGTGTGGCAGCATGTGCCTTGGGAGGCATAGGAGTTGGCTGGGTGCAACAAAGACATCACCCAGAAGGAGGCATGGGAGTGGGCACAGCAGGTGCATTAGGCCCATCTGGAGGTGCACTAGGCCCAGACAAAGACTGAGATATAGTTTTCAGTTTGGGAGGAGGTTTTTTATTGTTGATGGGTTAGGACGGCGGTGGAGGGACTCTGTCTGTTGGGGAGGAAGGGGGAGGGGGGTCTGTTGCTTGAGCAGGGAGATGGGGGGATGGTGGGGAGGGTTGTGAGGAGAATAAAGGTTTTCATTGCAAATGTGTGTGTCCTGGAATGGTGCTGGGGGGTAGGTAGTGGGTGTGTGGTGGTGGAGCAGGCAGGTGTCAACAAGGATGGCCAGGTGCTTCTCCATGTCCTGACACTCCAGGTGGATACAGAGCTGGTAGAGCAGGTCTTCAAAGGTGGCCCAGTTCATCTGGAATGTGTTGACCCACTAGTTATCATCCCATTCCTGCAGCATGATGTGCTGTCATCAGTGCTGGCTGGTGTGGTGGGCCCAGAGGTGGTGGGGCAAGTGGAACAGGAGGGCAACAACAGTCTTGGAGGTGGCATCCTGGAGCCTGTGGTCATTGGGGCTAGTGGAATCATCTGTGCAGTGGTGGGGGCCCTGAAAGGCCATGTACCAGTCATCCAGCAGGTGGCTGGAGTGGGTGAAGGAGTTGGGTGGCACTAGGTGGCCAAGCAGCAGGCACGTAGAATGGTGGCAGGCAAGGAGGACAGCTGTGGCATCCCTGAGGAGCAGGGACCCTGTATCTGAGTGCCCGGGCCAGGAGCTGGCACAGCCAGGGCTGGGAAGTGCAGCTATGGCAGGAGCAGAGCAGGCACATGCTGCCTGTGTCTCTGCCACACTCCTGCTGAGACACAGGAAGCATCAGCCCAGAGGTCACAGTGCAAAGGGTATGCTTTCAAGATGGCTGCCAAGTGCTGGCAGCCATGTGTCCCGAGGCTGGAGCTCCCCCCAGTGATCACAGGGACACATAGCAGGGATGCATCGATCTGGGATGAAAGTTAATTCTAAATCCCACCACATGTAGACATCTGCCAAAAATGCTTAATGTGCATTAGTTTAATGCATATTAAATTTAAGCTGTTTTAAATTCACATGTAGAAATGCCTACTGTTCTCTTTCTGCTGGGAATATGTCACCTTGAAGGAAGACAAGGGAAAGATTGTGGAATCTATTAATTTGTTTACTCATTTAAACAAAACTCCTTCATTCAAATGTAAGTATAATGGGAGGCAATGTCACTTGGCAAACAGACTTATGTTAAATGCATTTGCTGGACATATTTATACTTTACTCCTGGTAACTATAGGGAGTAGATTGATTATGTACTATGAAGCACAACTTGTAAAACTTGAAGGGGATGGAAGGTATTGGGAGTGTTGAATGGGAGAAGAGTAACATTCCCTAGTAGATTTTACATACATTTAAAAGGATATTCCTTCCCATGTAGTTGGCTCATTCAAAACTTGAAAAAAAGTGTGCTTTAGAAGTACTTTATTAGCCCCAGGACAAGTCATTTCTGTTGGGGGCACTTCTGAAAAGAACATTTTTTAAAATTCTGGATGTACATGAAAGGGAAACAGGCTCTATTTCTCTAACTCTGATAGATTTTACCTCCTCTCTGGATATGGGTATATTCCATCACTTAGGGGAAAATGGTTCAAATTTACCTCACATGTACTTTCAGAATTTTAAAAAGTAGGCCCTTGCTACTGCCCTCCAGCACATCACAGGTTTGTACATGCATTGTAATAAAGTGAAGATACTTTTTAACTGACTCCTAGATGTTAGGATGGTGATTCACACAGATAGAGTTGACTAAAAAGTACTTTCGGGAGCTGTCCAAGTGAGCACATTGATATCTGACATCTACCCAGTGAGCTGACCGCTGCAAATTCATCTTAGTACATTTCAATTAAAAAAGCCAATGGTAAATTCTGGGTATAATTTGGAGAAATAGTTTGCAAGTAATCTGAAAATATTATTCACAAGTTCCTTTTGCATGAGTTCCAACACTTAGATTTTCAATTTTTGTAAACTGTCAAAGGACTGAAAGGTATTTGCAGTAAGTATAAGCACAGTAAAATGAGTTCATCATAACATTTACACATGGTTTTCAAGGTTTTATTATTGTGAGTTCTGAAAAAGTTGGAGAAGCAAATGTGCTTGTCATATATCTGCTCCCTCCAAGAAGCCACATGATCTAACAGATTAATTGGAGGCTATAAACAAGCTGTTGCTACCCTCTGTTCCTAACTTCTTCACTGGCTGACCTCATTCAGTTGCACTTACGCAGCTCTTCATAAACTTTGTTTCATAGGTAAATAAAGAATACTTTCTTTTTTAGAAACAGGGGAATTAAAACATCTTTTCCAAGTTTCCTCACCAATTCAATCTCAATAAAAGAGAGGGTCTGTCTACTATGGGTCTCAAGACTACCATAATAAAATAAGCTCTACCCACCCACTCCCATGCTGCATGAACTGAACCCAGAAGTCAGGGAGTAAGGATGCTTGGAAAATATGCATTGCTCTCAAGCATGAGACAGAGATCTTGAGAATAGTTGAGGGATGTGGTCTCCTCAGAGCATCCTCACTGCCTCACTCCTGAGTTTGGAGGGTATATAGAATGGGAATGGTTACAATATTTGGGAATGACTGTCATGGATCACACTGCTTTTGAGGGGAAGCTCTTCCTTGGGACTCCCCTCTTCCTGAAGGACCCCCTGAAACCAGCCCTGGTGTGGTTTCACAAAGGGAAAGCCTCTGGCTTGAAACCCTGGCTCTGCTTTGTGTCTGGTTTTCCCAGCTACCTGTAGCACCCCACCTGCCCTACACCCCCGAGAGCTCCCTCTTTGCTCAGGTCCCAGGAAGGAGGGTATTCCACTTCAAAAGGAGGAGGTCAGCAACATCCCAGATCACACAGCAGGTAGAGTAGACAGGTCTACTCCAAGCAGTCTTCGTTGTGCTACTGCAGTTCCCACTGTCCTTCCTCACATTCCTACTTACAGTCCAGCTCCCTCAGAACCAGTCCTTCTCTCTGACACAGATTGCCACCGTTACAACAAAACTGTGACAGAACTATAGTGTTAACTCAGAAATGAAGCTCACCCAATCAAGTGAAGCACAATGTTATGGGGAACCAATCATGGAGCAGTCTCTGTGGCCTGATGCATCTTCTTTGGCATGAAAAGGGCACCTACATGTCCTAGTTATTAAACTATTTACAGCAAAATATGCTTATACTAAGCCCCGCCCCCCCAAAAAACAAAACCAAAACCAAAACCATTTCCCCAGACTAGAAAGCAGCCCACTCTTTAGTCACAGCATCCCAGACAAGGCATGCTGCTGGTGCAGTATAGATGTACCCACGCATTTAAACAATCACTTCTCATTTTCAGGCTCATATTCACTTCTGTCTGCTAAAATAGAAGACATAGGGAATATTTCACACATGGAATGTTGCACCTTCCCCAAATGCATACTCCAATTATTTTTACAGGTCAGAGAGTTTAATTTTGAAATGAAAATTAAGTGTCCATAGCAGATCAAGACTATAACTGTTGGTGACTTATATTGAAATAATTTTTTGGCCTTAGTCGCATCAACAGTGGATGAGAATCTGTACCATAAAACCTTGCCCTGACAAGCAATAGATAGCAAGAGATAAGGCATGATGATGAAATGGTGGGGGCAAGTTTGTTTTGCTGCTACTGTCCAAGTTGTATTTGTGTAGATAAATTACTGGGGTTATGTACCTTATCCAGAAAAGAAAACTAAAATGGATAAAAGCATTGAAGTGGGGATGGGAGGGTGGGGGGTGGAGGACAAATCCGATCAATACTATTTTTTCATTGCAAAAGTATAAAGCAGCATTCAGACTGCTATTAAGAAGCTGCCTTGCAGGTTAGCAAATATCCTCAAAGTCAGCATCAGATGGGCTGAACTTTTTCAACCCTGACTTAGCAGGCTGTTTCCTGTAATTACAGTAAAAGAGAGAACCTTGTCAAGCTTGAAATGCTGGCACACATTTTGTACACTTAGGTCCCAAATCCACTCTTTGACAGAGTCATGCAATTTGAAGTCAACAGGAGTTGTGTGAGTTTAATGGGCAGCAGAATTGGACCATTAGGGATGAACCAGCAGCACAGCATCCATACAGCAGCAGTAAGTTTCAGGCTGACTGTTTCCAAAATTCAACCACACTGTCATAAAATTGCCCCCCCCCCCCCTATTTTTTAGCGAAATACCTGTTAATAGGCATACATCAAAACTATTCCTCAGTTCACTGTAAATTGTAAAGCTTCTGATACTCCAGGACCTTTTAAAAAATATTTCTGCTTTGAGTTTTAATCTAATCTCAACAAATTTGACCAAAAGGTCAAATGTTAAATAATACATGGTTGCAGTCTTCAAAGATGGAAAGGGTTTGGCTGGCTGGATGACATCTTCATAGTAGTCCCTATGTCAGGGCTCTTAGGAAGATCTTAGGAATACTTTAAAATGTGTATTTTGTTGTATTAGTCAGCCATCATTTGTATTGTTTTTACCAATTAATTGGCATACATGATAAATAGAAAGTAACAGCAAGATTTAGGAATCTACTAAAAATAAATGCTTGAGTCCTAAATAGGTTTCAAGAGATAGTGCTAATATGCTTAACATAAGCATATTTTCCTCAAAAATAGCTATTGCAAACTGCTAGCTAGAAATACCTTGCTTTTTAAAGAGTCTGCTGCTTATTTTGGCAGGGAAAAGGAGGCAATCAAGGAGTGAAAGTGGTCCCTTTGACTAGAGAGAATGCAGATTCACGTATTCTCTGCTAACAGTGTGTGCCTGTACACATGCAGGGAGGCCGCTTCTATGTGCTGTAATTACAGTGTGTCAGAGGAGACTCGATTAAATGCTAATTAGTGCACTCCAGCCAGCCTCTATGCTTCATGTATCAGCATCCCCATGCTTCAAAATGGTGGCAGGGGCACTTTAACTAAAGCTCGTTCGATGAACTTTAGTTAAAGTGACCCCACCACCATTTTGAAGCATGGGGATGCTGATACACAAGATTCTGTGGGCACTTTAATCAGAGCAGCTCTCAGAGACACTCTAATTAAAGTCCCCCCCCCACACCCACAGAGTGTGTGTACACACCCACCCACAGAGTACATATAAAAATGCCCAGGATGACTATGACCATCAATGGGAGTATTCATCTAAAAGTCTTTTTTTCCTCATACTGAGAAAAAAAAACATAGTAGCAATAGACTGTCAATAACCCTTGGGGAGTTAGGGGTAATAAACTATGATCGAGGAGGGGGAGGATAATAATGAAAGAGACTAAATGTTTAAAAAACACTAAATTAGGACTCAAGAGTTTTGTGTCTACTTCCTTTCTGTATCCACAGACTTCCACTATATCTGATAGTAACTCATGCAATCTCTCTGGGTACATCTACAAAAGCAACACAAGGTTCTTTGGGTAAATATGATATCTTTTATTAGACCAACTCAAATAGTTGGAAAAATTCTTCTTTGCAAGCTTTTGGGTACAAATACCCTTTGTCAGGCTGAGGAAGCATGCAATTATGTTGACACACTAAGTCCAGCGTCGTTCATGCCAGAGTCAGTTGCTCCCAGGCACAGCATTTACATGTGCACCCAGGATCACATCAATTTGTGCTGGGGCAGAGCAGCCCTGGGCTGAAACAGGACCTGGGGTTGGGGGCAGGGTCAGCTGTGAGTGGCAGTGGGGCCAGCTGAGGCACAATGGTGCTACAGTGCAGGGCTAGCCAGCAGGCAGCCCCCTTCACTGTAGCATCCTCGTGCCCCACCCAGCCCCAGTCACTGTCTACATGTGTGTTGCAGTGGCATCAATTATTTTGTCATAGAATAGTCCTTGTCCCAGACAATACTATCCTATGGTAGAGTTAATTATTTTACTGTGCCCTAATATGGGGGCATGTGTAGATGGTGACATTTTACTGTGGAGCTAATTAGTCAACTTGCAGTAAAGTGCATGTGTAGATGCACCCTCTGGGCACTTCCAGACAGGCTCAGTTGTGCCAAATGTGGCACTGCAAACATGTTTGCAGAGCCACATGCTGCACAGTCCAGAGTTCTCCACACTGCAAGGGCACGCTACCTCAGCATGCGCTGAAAAAAAACCTGAAGCAGAGCATGCTTGGGCAGCATGTGTTGCTAAGAAGTGCAGCTAGGCTGCTCAGAGCCACACTGCAGCTGTCGGCCAGCCTCTGCCCAGCAGGATTGCCATGGCTGCAGCTCTGGGAGGCCCCCAGGACCCCAGGTAAGGCTGCTGGGGCCAGCACTGTGCTGCCCCCAGCCTCCCCTATGTCACCCAAAGCAACTTGCACCATGCCAAAGCGCGCTTGGCACAGGCATTCCTTGGGGACAAGAAGCAGCGGCACAAGGTGTACCATGGAACCAAATGTCCACACAGATCTCGATGCTCCCTAGGAGATTATATGGGTAAAAAAAGAAACTTTTTGACACTGATGGAGACATGTAATATCCTGTAAAGACAAACCATTAACTCTGTTCTGAATTGCAAAATGAGACAACCACAGCAGGAAACACCACAACAAAAAATAAACACTTATAGTTGATTTAATACAATTGTCATTTTGCATAACCTTGAAATATTGAAGTAATAAAAACTTGAAATGGAAAATTAGGTAGCATGTATTACACTGATCCCATTTCTTTAGCAAAAGGACTTTTAGAGATACATATGGTCCAGTTAATAAATGCTAGATTTTTGTTACCCTTGTTAATTTTGGCAATTGAAGTTTATGTCCTAAAATGTAAAACAATGCCTTTGAAACAGAAATAATTTCTGCATAAACTCTTATGAAAAACACAGCCAATTAAAACAAGGTAGCTATTTGCCGGAAGAAAATGTTGGATTAAGGACACACAAAGTACCAGTGAGTACATTTTTGTTGTCCATGTACATCTTAAACATGAATAACATGTGGTGTGTTCCTTTCAGGTAGCTTAACAATCGAGTACATGAGGTTGTTTGATAAGAAAATATGAACGTGGCTCAGTCCCTGTATTAAATATAACTGGCCAGCATTTTGTATCATAATATTGCTACAAAATAGCAAGGAGGCCTAACTCCTTACCTCTGATCTTTTGCAAATCCAGAAAATTTATTGTGAATGACAAAACCTGGGCAGATTCAGTTTGGCTTAATAGACACCTCCATTTTAGACTTCACCCTGCCTAAAAATAAGTCTCTTGCCTCAAGAGGATGGAAAAGAGGTGTTGTTAAGACAATTAAGATCAGTATAAATGAATGGAGAGAAAAAGGGAACTTTTAAACATTTTTTTTCCAAAGAAGCTAAGCACTGAGGACGGAATTGCAAAGCTCTAGCCAAAGAGAAACAGCAGCAGTAGGAATAGTAATGTTCATTTTTTCCAAAATACTTATGGCTAAAGCACACGCACAAGAATTATTAATTGGCTATAGAACCAGACTCCTTCTTGGTGACCTTCCTTCTCAACCTGTGACCTTTTGTTTTAGAAGCATGAATGGTTTTCCCACCAGCCTTTTCCATTGTTTAATTTGTTGCCTCTACCTGGATTTATTCTCATGCAACAGATAGGCTAAAATAAATGTTGGCTCAGCTGCAAGAGAGTCTATTGGCTGGGAGGCAAGGGAGATGCTTAGATGAAGAGTGGGAAAACTAACGTTATATGTAACTTGTGAACTTTTGAAACTTTGAAATGTCATTTATGATTTACAGTTGTCTTTGTGTATTAAGCTCAATATCCTTTTCTATGAGTTTTTATAGCCCTCTGTACAACAGAACCCTGTTCTGATTGGGTGAGATTTTATTGCAAATATAAAATGCATGTTTAATAATCCTATTTAGAGAATCCCTTTCTGTTTCTAATCATTCTGAGGCTTTCTGTAGAATTGGTTAGTGAATTTCAAAATATTTGAATTGTCAATTACAATTAGAAGAAGCAAAGAACACATCCATTGGTGTGTAGGTATAAAGGTTTCTTATTACAGTGCTCAAGAAGAAGATTTCAGATGTAGCCAGAACTGACACCAATAAAACTTCAAAATCAATTTTGTACAGGCTGAAAATATTAAAGATTTAGCTAGCTCAAACAAGAGAGCAATTACTTTTATACAATCTGGAGATCTTGTTAACAAAGTTTAGGCATAAAAGGAAGATAATTTTCTTTAATATATTCTTGAGAGAACCTGTTTATTAATGAGAGAACCTGTCTGTATTGTGGGTTTCCTGGTATTGATTATTTATCAAGCATCTTAAAATCAGATTTTTATGAAGTAGTTTAGCACAGGATGCTAAAGCATCCTATTTTACTTGCTGTGATATGATAAGACATAGATTTAGAAGATTTAGAAGGATTTGACAAGTATCACAATTTGATAGAGCTTTGTACAAATCTTGCTTTGAACTTTAAAAGTTTTTTTATTTAAAATTAATTGTTTTTCAATGTGACTTTCATCACTTCTTCCTATGCACCTTCTAAGGAAGAGGACACAGTCATTGTCTCACTTGTTCAAGTTGAGTATGGATCCAGCCATTAAATGAGAACCGTTTTTTTCATCTCCTTTTTGGACCCTCTCGTATGACTAAGCTTGGGTTGGTTTTGGATTTTCAGGAACTTGTAATATAGAACATTTATTATTTTGGACGTCATCATTGATTTGTGCTGCCCTGTTCCTGTGTTGTATATATCATCTCTGAACCCATGTTTGAAAAATATCAGTGTGAGTGTAGTATAGTACATGTGTTATTTATTAATAACTGTGCACTTCGTATCTTTAAAGAAACTGAGATACATTAAATGATGCTTCATATTATCAGCCTTCATTTTACACCAGAGTAAACAGAAGAAAGAAAGAAATAATTTGCCCAAGATCAAAGAGGAAGTGAATATTAGATCCATGATTAGGATTTAGCTGCCGTTTTGATGCTTGAACTGGATCATATTTAATCACTATTGGCATGGGTTTGTAACTAATGGGCAAGACAGAGGAACAGAGAGAAAGCTTTTCTTTGTCCCTATTGGTGCTCTGGGAAATGCAGTGTCCTGGGAGCTGGGCCAGCCGGGCCAGAAGTCTGGGTTTGTTAATCAAAAGCGGGATCGGTTGGGCAGGCATGTGGATGGAGAGGCCGAGACAGCGTATTATTTTCAAAACAAGAAGTTTTTACTTACGCCTTTGGTGATACAGGCGCAGGTGAGGCACACTTGGTTAGTTACAATAACGTAGCAGGTAACACGTCAACTGCAACAGGTGACCGATGACCGGTAACAAGTAACTAGTAACGCAGCGCAACAAGTCGAGCATGCAACAGGAACGGGGTACGTAGGGTAATTCTTCGATGGGGAGATGTTGGAGGATGGCCAGTCCACCAGCGAGCCCCTGAGGTGATCCCTGAGCGTGCTCAGAGAGCTCCTAGGCATTGTCAGGGCACTCCGCCTTGGGCGGAAACTGCTTAACCCTTTATATGGCTAGCGAGCCAATAGCTAACCATCTACCTTGCATAATTTACATCCAGCCAATGATGTTGCACGTATCTGCATAACAGGGTGGGAACTCTTCCCTGCAATATAGTGTTTTTCCACCAAGACCTAGCATTTACCTGCTAGACTCAAACATACTAGAATTTTCCACAGAGGTGCCAGATAGATGACATAGGGTATGCCCATATTAGGTGGCCAAGACAGTGGTGGGGGGTAAAACTGCTCGCTCGGCCTATTGTGACAGGAGCATTTAACCCCGTCAGGGACTTATTTATGACATGCAGGAGTATATATTACATCCTTTTTACCTAAGTGTTAAAAGAAGATAATAAACAGCATTTCAGCAGGTATATAGTAGAACATACAAATGTTACAGAAGGGTATGGACTGGTGACATTCTTACCCCAATATAAAAAGGAGCACAGAGATATTGCAAACCCTAAACTGGGAATAATTTACCTAAACAGGTGAAGAACTATCCCTGAAGAAATCAGAAATAAAATTCCACTCATGAAAGCTACATCAGTTCAGGGTATTTTTTGTCTGTATCCAGCTTAGGTTACTGTTTCTAGGAGCAATAGGCTATCAACTGCTTCCCCACCACCTCCTAGTGGTAAAGCACTGTAGGAGCCACTTACTGGTCACAGCTATTCTGGTACAGCTTCACATCCGTCCATTCTTGATTATAGTGTGATTTACATGAATTTAAATTACATGAGGGTATGTGTTTGTCTGACCATGCCCTACATATTGAAAACAACTTAGAACCATTATGCAAGCATTTGATATTGCTATTTCAAGGGGAGACAATAACTTCTGCTCATTATCATGTTTCAGATCCAGGGGATTTTAATAAATAGCCCTTTGTAAAGTATTCTAGGCAATTACTGTACTATTTTTATCTGCAATGATGGATTCCAAATGAGGCAGATTAGATTTCAAGAACACAGGCACTGCTAAGACACTTCAGGCCAGTACTCCGTGTAGTCTCAGATTTATCTCTGAAGCACCAGTTGCTTTAGAATAGGGTGGAAGGAAACTCATAATGGTCAGTGATGGAATGAAATGCACATATGGGAAATTTCTTCTTTACCCCATTAGCAATTTCCTGGGATCTCTTGGCTGCTAATATTGTTTCAGGAGTGTTGAGGATAACTGGAGGTCTAAAGTAGCCGGTCGGTCCTTTGGCTTCATTGGCAGATAAATAAGATTATTCTGAACTAGGACAATAACTTACTTCTGGCTTTACTCTAGGTATCTGATCTAAATTTTGGAGTGCTTGATGGCTAGTTTGGGAAGTCTTATAAGTGCAAGTAAAAAAATGGGGAAATGTTAGAATTTCAAAGGAAGTTTTAAGATATTAAAAACAAACAGCAGTAGCAACAAAAAATCCCTGGTTTATAGATTTAATCGGTTTATAAAGAGTTAGGATACTAAATTTTGAAAGTAAATTAAGTCACTGAGATGGAAAACAGAAAGAAGGCAATATCCTGTTAAGGTGAAATTTCTCCTTAAACTTTACCTATGATGATACCCCACATTTTTGTTTGGGTTTTCAAACTACATTTTATCAGCATCGTCATGTCCTCAAAAGTTCTAAACTTCACTGTTCATAAGACTGGAACAGGTAATATATGTCAGCCAGCCAATTAGCCTGCTGTATTGCAGCTTCCAACTGCATTGCTATTTCAACAGCTCATTGCAGAGTTAATGGGGCTGCTTTGAGAAAACAGACTTATGCAACTAGCAATGGATTTGCTTATCCATAAATGAATGCCTTAGCATTTTTTCACGTGGACCCCCTGTCTTAAATATTGCCACTTGGCTCTCCCCATCCAGATGGAAAATTCCTTACCAACTCATCTGTCATTTGGTAGTATGTCTACACAAGTGAATACATTATGTAAGCAGATTGTAGGAGTAGAGCTATTAGAGAAACTAGGGTGTGTTTCCCTTAAGTGTAGATGGTCTATGCCAAAAAAAATTCTCCTGTGATGTAAATTTTCTGGACATTTGACTCAACATTTTGCCAGATCAGAAGTTTAAATGTTTAGAAAGCCTCAAAATACTAATATCATGATAAAGTTGGTTCTCTAACAGTTAAAAAATACTAGTGAAACTCTATGCTATCTGGGAAGCTATCCTACAAGGTAACAGATCTCACTGTTAGGACATATTTCCTCATTTTCTGTTGTTCTGACAGTCTAAATCGATATTCCAATTAAGTCGATGGAACATCAGAGTAAAGCAGATTTTCATGGCAGCACAGGGATTGCACAATTGCAGGGCCTTCAGTGGCTGTCTAGTCAGATGCAAAGTAGGTAGGTTAAAGCCATTTACTGAAAAAATATAACTACAGCAAAATTTGTAATAACTTAATAAATGAGCACATTATAACCACTTACTTTTCTCTGATGAATGATAAAAAAGTGCACGCAATGAGAAGAAAACATTCTAATGACCTGTTTTTAATTTTGAAATGATGTTCTTATGGTTTAAAAAACAGAACTAGAATCAGCACAGCTCATGCCACCCTAGAATTGCCACTGACATATCCACATAATTTCTCTTTGCCTCTATTTCCCATTTGGCAAAAGGGGCACTGTCGAATCATGTAGTGCACTTGCTCTACTAGTGCTTATCAAGTGATTTGTGATCCTGGGGTACTACAGAACTAGAATATCATTGTACCCTTGACTTGTAGCATATTGTCAAGCAAAACTTTAATTTCCCTCACAATTTTATACTATATATAAGAAAGTACCTTAAGACTGTTTATTTTTTTTCTTTATTGCAACTGATATATTGCAACTGTTTTATTTACAGTAGCCTTTTGGAGTTTCATTTTGTTTCTTGGTGTCTTCCTTTAGACATTTCTGTTGCTGTAGTTTCAGAAACATCTTGATGACTGACCCAAGCCAGATGGAAATAGATCATAAGATCATAGGAAAGCAGAGCTAAAAGGCACATCATGGCATCATCTAGTCCAGCCCTCTGTTCAAGGAAGGTTTGTGTCTGATGAAACTATCCCAACCAAGTGTCTGTCCAATCTGCTGTTGAAGATTTCCAATGATGGATATAGTGATCATCCAGTTCAATAATACAGGCATACATTGAATGACAAAAGCTAACAACAACTGACTTAATTTTGATACCACAGGTAACCTCTAAAGTCCCTTAGTTTCTACTTCACTGAAGAAATATCTCCCAGGCACCAAATTCCTCATTCTCCTTAGGCAGCATCTTGAAATTACAACTTCTATCATGATTTCCCTTTTAACAATAAGTACAGATATCAGTAAATACAAAAATCAACTAACACCCATCTACAGAGAAGAGGTTACTAGCACATCACTTTGGTGTGAGTTTTTACCACTCACTTTCCTATTCCCTCCTTTCTGCAGCTGTTTTAGCAAGTCTTTAAGAGTCATTCAGGTTTCATTTTCTTCCCTGGGCCAACAAAGTAGCTAATCCTGTGAGGCACTTGAAGGATTTGCTTGTTGTTGATCTGGTTCTGTTTCTATTTCCAGTGCTAATGTAGAAACCATTGGATAAGAACAGCCCATGTCCACTTCTATCATTTCTTGAGAGTTCTTGTAGATCCAAACAATTGGATCTCAATATGCCCTCCTGGTCTATTTGGACCAGGCACAATCACAGATTAACTAGACACATGGTACTGCCATGCTGGTCCCATGAATTTAAGGTGTAATTCCTCAAGACCCCCTTACATATTGTACATTGGCCTACTCATATATTAACCTGTGTTTATACTAGCTTGAGTTTGGAGCAATCACACCTTCAGACTGAAAAATGTCTCTGATTCCTCCCAACCTACACAGCTATGACTTGCCACTAGAAGGCTGGCAAACAGGAACTAGAGGACTGGGAAGGAGGTACAGCTGTTAGTTGCCACAACAGGGCTTGTGAGCAAGGACAGACTTTTATCACTGTTCTATGCAGGGATGTCTGGGAGATGGTACAGGGATGAAAACATGAAGCTGGGAGGTGGAGAGTTAATGGGATAGTAGTGGGTAATGAAATGGGAGCTGGAAAGGAAATGGGGGTGAAATGAAGGAAATAAGCCACTGAAGGAAAAAATAAAAAGGAGTGGAGGGGAATGATTAAAAAAGAAATAAAGAGGAAGTAAATTTGAGGTCTCATGTCTTAATAAATTGGGATTTGGGATTGAGGAGTAGGGGTGCTAGTTATGCTTTCTGGGATGGCTAGGAGGCAACAGAGGTGAGACGAAGTGTTTTTGGGGGAGCTACTGTCCCTGCCTTGGGAAGGAAGCCTCAGCTCATGAGGACCTAATCTAGTTCCCTACTTTATTCCACCCCCCAGTCCCTCCTAGATGTAACTCCCAGACCAGCCCATGCCCTGCAACCTGGCTAGCTGGCATGTGCTCTGCTGCTGTTTGCATGGGGTTGCACACCTGGGGGTCTGGGGGTGGGAGGAGGAGTTGGCTTGGTGTCAGAAACTCCCCCCACCTTATCTCTCCTCCCCACAAAGTTTGTCCAAACAGAACAGGAACATGGAGGGAGGGGATGCTGGAATACTGCAATTTGGGTATTTCATCTGTGGGGAGTGGCCACACATTAATGGAACATGAGCTGGGTAACACAAATCAGAGATAAACCTGCCATGGAGTAGTATATATTTAAGCTGCCTAAAGTGTGCTTAAAAGTTGTTTCAGGTGTTAATATGTGGACAATCCAGGGGTTAAGAGCTCCAGGAGCCACCTAAAATAAATGTGTAACATGGCTCTCAGACTCACACTGTCCCCAGATTTTAGTATTGGAAGCTCCCAGGCTCCTCTGTCAAAATACCTTTTAGTTTATGGGTTTTTTTGTTTCCCCGATAGTCTCATCATCCTTATCTTTTAGTAAACTGTCACAGATTAGTAGGTTAGAATATAACCATTAATCTATTAATTGGCTGTAGTGGTGACTAGTCATTTGCCAGATGTGGACTTCAATATACCAATAACATTTTCAGAAAACCAGCAACACTATCAAATGATTTCTTTAGTAGATTTTTTGTAGTCTGAATGGAGCATTCCACAAAGCCATTTGATTGGGAATAATTAGGGATCAATGTTCTGTGCAAAAAGTCCCAGTCCTCAGCAAATACTTAAACTCTGAACCTAAGAACTGAGGCCACTATCACAAAAAACTTCCTCTGAAATCCCATGCCTTGCTAACATGGCCTTCCAGCTGGCTATCACCAAGTTTCCAGTAGTACTAGACAAAATACATACTCTGTATACAGGGAATAATAATCTGTAGCTATTAAATAATCCTTTTAATTCCATATAAATAAATCAATGCTAACCTTTTCATTTGTTTCATAGGGAAACAAATGAGGTTGTAGTGGCTCGGCTGCTGACATAGCTCAAACTTTAAACAGGTGTAATATTTTCTGCTATGTTAGTAATGTTATTATTGATCTTGGGCCAGGACATCACTTCACATGTTTGCTTTTTACATTTCTCGATTCCTAAATGGTCCTCGTGGATCTTCTGCATTATTTCCTTTTGGAGGCTCCTTGGTATCACTGACTCACTGCCTTTAAAAAGTATGCCTGCTACCACCAAAAGTTTAAGTCTGCAATTCCAGTAAATTGTTATATCTATTGCAATCACTTTTGTACTCTGGCCAACCTTTAAATATTATTTCTTTCACGAGTCTCAACGAATTGATCTTCTTTGTTTCTATTTGCTGGTATTTCCTATCTGCTATTGGGAGTGATTTCACAATTGTTGACATAAGCTTGTGTTCTCTTTTTCTACATATTCTGCCAGGCCAAAAATATGTTGGTGAAATCTCTCACAGGCAAACAATATTCGTAGTAAATCCAACATTTTCCAAAGCCTGCTTTTATTTTATTCTTTCCTGGAGCCCTAAGTGATAGGGATATCCATAGGAGTGTCTGCACCACTAATGTGCCCATAAATAGTCTATATGGTTTTATGATGTGCTTTAGGAGCACAGGCAATGTGAAAGGTAGATGTGGAACTCTGTGCCTTCCAAAGGGAGTAGTAAATATACATAATTTAGAGGTTTCATCAGTGAGTTTCAGTTGCCCAAATCCTGAGGAGGTATCCAATTTACCCAAAAATTGAGCATTTTTAAATTGGGTCACAATTTTTTCTCTTCTTGGCAATTAAAAATGTTTTTGTTTGATATCCTTTTTGAGGTATCTTGGATCCAGGCATACACATAACTAGCTATTATTTTTCTCTGTAATAACTGAGGAGCTTACCTATCGCTTTTAATTTTTCTGTTCCTGCTAACTCCATCTTGAGTCTATCATAGTAAGAAAAAGGCATTTCTCTGCATGGCTGAATAATGGGAGGTACTTGTTTATTTATCTCATTTGTATATTCACCTGGGAAGAAGTCTAGCTTTATACTTTGACATGAGTCATATGCCAGGCCTCTGTCTTCTTGTATTGCAAGTACATGCTTAGCTAGATTCAGTGTTTCACAAACTGCCAAACCCCAAATTGGTGTCCCCTCTATAGGTCCCACAATGAATGGGAGTCTGTGTGGTCTATATTTATATTGGATGCTAGAAATGCATGTCCCTTTCCCTAGCATATTTGTTTCTAAATAGCCAGTTCTTTTGATGCTTGTTGGAATCACTTTTGGTTTCAATAATTTTCTATATTCATGCTGTGGTAAAATATTAATCTGAGCTCCAGTGTCCAATTTAAATGAAACGATTGTTTCTTGCACTTTCACTGGCAAAATGCAATTCCTTTCATTGATTTTGCTTGCTTCTGCCATATCTATATAACATTCTTCTGGTATGCTCTCAGCTGCAGACCCTTGAGGTTTTGTGTTTGGGATCTGTAAAGCCTGGCAAAATGGTTCCTCTTATTTATAGCAGCTGTTATCTACTCCATCTGTCTATGGTCCTTTTCAGACCATTTGGACTGTTCTTCCTGTCTGCTCGCTGCTCCAGAGTCTGCAAAATGGATTAGAAAAGTTCATTGCACAGCCTCTGTGTTTTCTGCAGAAGGTATGGCAGGACAACATTTCAGAGGCCACCTGGTTCAGAGCCATGAACTTTCATACGTAACAATCTACTTCAGATTCTATTTGCTGCCTTCATCTGATGAAGTAGATTGTCACCTATCTCACCTGTCTGAACCAGATAATCTCTAAGTTGCCACCCTGCCCTACCTTCTGCCTGGCTTCAGACTAACACAGCTGATTACCTCCGTGTCTTCTGCAGAATCCATCATATCAAATATATTTTCCACAAGGGAATTTGAAGGCAATCTCTGCTCCCTTTGTAACCTTCATGCAGCCAAGATTCGAACGTCTACACTCTAGTGCATAAACAGCTACCTAATAGTGGCTCTATAGCTATTAAAGGTCAAAACCTATTTCAACACTCCATTCAGAGGGACTATGTTCAGACCATAAACAAAGTCAATTCAGACGTGAAACACAAACTAAGTTTTCTGGCTTTTCTTTCTTAGGTCTGCTGAAAGGAGAATCTCTCTTTACTCTGTAACTATGGACTACTAAACACTAATTTAATCCCTACCTGTGGTTATTGTGGAGGATGTTCAGGTATCAATCCCAGTTTTGCATTTCCCTGCACCTTGCATAGTCATTTCTGCCAAGGCCCACAGCCTTTTCACCCAGACCACCGGGCTCCTAAAAGGACCAGATATGATGGGGTAGAGCAAGCAGAAGCACCCACCACTGAATTCCTAGCGATTGATTTTCTCTGGGGATACACATCAGTCAGGCAAGGAGGGGAGGACAGCATTATCCTTCATGTCACTGATCATGCAGCCACTGCTACCACTCACCCACTGCCAAGTCCAGATCTGGCCAATGAGGCTCCTCAGATTTTGAGTTTGACATCCTTGATTTATACAATTGTAAAGTACTTTCAAATGCAGTCTGTTCAGTCTGTCACTAGCTTATACACCACCATCCCACACCAGGATGACATCCAAGCCTGCCTCACATATCTACAAGAGCGAGATTACAACTCAGAGTACAAACCTTAGGATATCACTGATTTCATATACTTCATCCTCACACACAAAAACTTCAGTTTCAACAACCAACACTTCCTCCAGACCATGGGCACAATTATGGGCACCAAAATGGCCCCACAGCATGCCAACATTTTTATGGCCCTCCTGGAGGAAGAGTTCCTCAAGAACTGCACCATCAAACCCATGTTATACCTGAGATACATACATGACATCATCATTTGAACCAAAATCCTGCAGTCTCTGATTGATTTCCTTCAAAAATTCAACAATCATCACCCCTCCATCAGACTATTGCTTGAATACTCTAACACCAGCATTTCCTTTTCGGACACCATGAACAATATCCAAAATGGTAAAATACAAACCACTGTATACAAGAAACCCATGGACCAATATACATATCTATACAGAACCACCCTAAATACACCAAGAAAGCTTTAATTTACAGCCAAGCTCTCCGATACCACCAAATATGCACCGAAGAGAATACCCAAGATCACCACCTCACAAATCTCAAAAGGGCCTTCACCCAACAAAGACACTCCTCAAGAGAGTTAGATCATACTTTTAAAAGAGCCACCTGGATATCACATGAAGATTTGCAGCAGCACAAAATGAAAATCCCCACAAATCGCACACCATTAGTTATGACATACCACCCTTCCCTGGAGCCTACACGGAAACTCCTCAAACAATTGCAACCCATACTAGAAGAAGACCCAGTTCTTAAAGAGATCTTCCCAGAACCACCCATCCTAGCCTTTAAACAAGCACTGAATCTCACTAACCTTATCACCAGAAGCAAACTCCCTATGACCAAAACTGCACCTAATGGATCCAGACCATGCCAGGACAAGCACTGCACAACCTGCCAACACATCTCCACCACTCACAAATAGCCACACCCCACAACAGAACCATTACTCTTCCTGGATCTTACACCTGCACCTTCAGAAGTGTAATATTTCATCCAGTGCACCAAATGCCCTGATGGAAAATATGTAGGAGAAAACAAACAACAACTGCACACCAAAATGAATGCACACTGAAAATCCATCAAAAACAAAAATATCCAATTACCTGTGGGTGCACACTTCTCAAAAGACAATCACTACCTCTCTGATCTCTCAGTTCTAATCTTCAAAGGAAAATTACAAAATACCTTTTGTAGATGAGCCTACAAACTTCACTTCATAAATCTACTGGATACAAAAAATCATGGACCAATATCGACGTTGGATTTATGACATATTACAACCTACCTGACACCTGATTCATCAGGTACCTGCCTGGCCTTACCATTTACACCCCCCATCCCCTTCTCCCCTCCCCTCCTTCTCTACTCTTTCTCTTCCTAATTTCCAACTATTTACTTTTTCAAAGACTGCCTCTCTTCTACCTTGCAGAACTCAACTGCAGCAGTGTCCCTTGCTTACCTTTGGCATTATTTTCCACTCATTCCCCCCCTCCTCTCCCTTTTCCACTGATTGTTTTCCTAATTTACACCTATTTATATTCTCACTGACTTCCTGTCACAATTTTAGCTACTTTCATTTCTTGGAGATCTCAGAACAGCAGAGAATCCCTATGCCTGAAGAAGGCTACTTGGGCCCAAAAGCCTGCAAAGAGCTTTTTCCCAACTACTCAGTTGGTCTAATAAAAGATATCACATCTACCCAAAGAACCTTGCCTGCCATCTGTTCAGGAATATATTTATACCCATGTTGTACTGATGTAAATGGTTACACAAGATAGAGTACAATAAGAGTATAGTCAAACACTGGAGAGCAACTTAGTTAATTAGCTGTTCTGTGCTAGTAAATGGCCACAGTTCTGAACACTCTAGTAATCATAAGTTTTCACTGCAGCTAGGTAAGGCCAGTTAATACTGAAAAAGTACAACTTTTCTTGGTTCCCACTTGAGAAATTGTCACAAAGCTTGTCACTATGCTCTTTCCTAATATTTCAGCCTACTCTAGTGCCCCACTGATTTATGTACAAGTTATACAAATGTGGAGATGCTACAGGAACAGTATTTTTCATTCTATCTTGCATGTTAACAATAATTGTTCCTCCGCTAGCTCAGGTGGGCAGATATAATTTCTGCATCTTTGAATGCAAAATTACACCATCCCCAATGGAATTAAAAAAAAAATCCTTTAAAAAGACTAATAATTTTTTAGGCTAAGTGGAATAATGTTATTTAATACCATCTTCCATCTTCCTTCTCCATAGTGGGTACAAGATTTCAGAATTCTTGTTAGGACAACTTATATCTGATATTACTTTGATGTCAGCTTATTTGTACTTTTTTTTCCTTATATCTGACAGTACCAGTACTGTATTAGTAGATAATATCTTGTGATTAATGCATCCATGTGAGGATATAAGTGTTTTTTTCCAAATCTTTTACCAGATATTTCTGTTTCCAAAGCTGACATATGATTATTGATCAAAGAACTATGAAGTTGTGAGGTTTGGTTTGGATGTCTTACCAACTCTTTGGATGCTTTACCTATGCTACATCAAATACTGGGGACTAAAATATTAGGCTGAATGGACTGAGAAATAGCCTCCCTCCCCCTACCTTGTACCACTCCAAGCAATCCATACATATCAGGCAATTAAGGACTTTGCCTTTATGTGACAGACTCGTAAGTAAAGTTGTACTAAAAGAAAATTTGATGTATCCTTAACCATGATGGCTAACTGAAGATGCCCACATCTATTTCATTATGGAGTTAGTTTATCTACTCTTGTTTCATTTCTTTATTTTTATAAACAAAAATGTGCAAAAGTGAAGGATAAAAAATGAAGAGAAATCAAAGTTCATGATCAAAGTTTGCATTGCCTCTTGCAGAGTCTCCATCCCAGCTGCCTGGCACCCACACTGCCACTGCCTCATCACGCAGGTATGGCCTAGGTCAGCAGGGTGCCATGAGGCTCTGTGTGCTGTCAGGAAGTTGGGGCCACTGCAGCTGTCATTTGGGCCCTGTGCTGCTTGGGGGGCCCTGCCACAAGGCCCCAATGACCCCAATGGCACCTGCTAATGCTAGTGAATGCAGGGCTTCTTTTATTATTTCTAGGATGCTGGGGCCAAGCAGGGCAGTGACTGGGGTGCTCAGGCAGGGGATGGGGCCAGGTGGAGCAGTTATCAGAGGAGCTGGAGAAGTGGGCAGGGGCTGGGTCCAGCAGGGGTCCCCAAATTGTCCCCTCCCCCTTCCTCCAACCCTTCTTCCAACCCTCCTCACCCCCTACTTAACAGCACAGAGCTCAGGTCCAGCTCCCGGCGGCTGGCATGATTCAGCATTGGGAATAGGGCAGCCATACAGATGCTTTGGCTAGCTACCAGAGCACTCTGTGGAGGACCAAGCCTCCGGTTGCCTTAGGACATGGTCCAGGACCATGCCCTGCCCTGCTTTTTCCCCCCAGGGTATTATATGATCCCTGGATGTCCAGGGGTCTGATTTTGCCCCTGTGCTGTAAATTTGCAGGACGGCGAATGTTTTTTGTTCCTGCATGTGCCTCTTGCAGCATCTCAAAGTGGTTTTTAGAATTCATTCTATTATGATGATAGAGACACTGGTAGGCTTCCAAATTGCTTTAACACTGTAGATATATCAACAAAACACTGCCCAACTGATTGCTGTCTCTCTAATTGTGGAGGAACGTGCAATTTGAGGTATTTTACAGAGTGACTTTTAGATTTTTTTTTCAGGGATTTTTCGGTTTTCCAATAGGGAACACCAGAATTCCTGCTAGGGAGGCCAGTGTCAGGTGCCTGCTCAGAGCTGGCACCTTGGACCCAGCTGGAGGTGGCTGAGCTCCTGGCCAACTGGGGCCAAGGGAACATGCTTTGACAGTTCAAAGCAGGCCACCACACCCAGAACAACTTCTGCGTGATAGCTAGCCAGATGGCTGGGCAGGGGCACACATGGCAGTAGTGCCGCACAAAGACCAAATATGCAGCCACAGCCCACAGGCAGCTGGCCTAGAGGGGCAGATGCCTCTGCTGGCTGTGCAGTTCACTTCAGGTCTGGCAGGTAGGCAGCAAGTCATAGCCAGGCAGCAGCCCCCACTGCCAGACTGCTGCAGTGGGTAAAGGGTGCAGGGAACTCTCAGGGCTGTTTCAGCAGTCCAGTTGGCACGAGGGGTAGTGTCCCCAGGTACCAAAATTAAACCCCTGAATAGCCAGGGGTCTAATTTTGCACCCGTGCTGCAAATTTGCAGTGCAGGGAATGTTTTATCATTCCTACATGTGCCTCTTGAAGCATCTCAAAGGGATTTGAGATGCTGCAAGATGCACCTGCATGCTCATCTGGACGCACCCTATAAGTCTATATGGAATAGAGGGAATAACTGCTAACAGTTGCATTTACTGACACCTTTTGCCAAATTCCTTCCATGGAATATGGCCTCATACTTTATACTTTTTTTGGATGGCAAACTATGTACCATCACTCATCCTGCAATGTACAAGAACAAAGAGGAAGAAAAGATATGGATACATATGTCAGAATCCCCAGCATAAAACCCTAAGGCTCAGTGACAATGAACTGGATCTATCAAACATAGGTGGCAGCTAAAATGTAGGCATGGTGGATTTGAACATTCTCTGTGATATAGTAAAACAATTTGCCCTGTGATTTACTATCGTTCTACTCTATCTCCCAAAAATAAATGATGGTGTCAGCATAAATTTCTTTGCTGCCTCTTTGCTTTAAACAGTGCCTGCTTCAGGGCTTCCCCTAAGATTAAAGGTGCATAACTCATTTAAGGGTTCCATCTTGTACTCTTCATGCATGCAAAATCATTGGCTCCAGGGATGAGCCCATGGAACTAATCCATCATTAATCATTACTTTTGGAATACTTGTTAGAGTTAAGTTAATAGCAGTGAATGCATTTAATAAATGTAGTGCTTCTTTCTATTCACATATTGTCAAAGCACATATCACAATACTCTCAAATCTATTTTCAAAATATTACTGTATGTCTTCAGCAAATTATGGGAGCCTGACAAAAAGAAGACAAAAAATAAAGTAAAAGTAAAGTCTTGAAGCACAGTCAAATCACCTAAAAGTAATACACAAGAATTTTATCCAAAATGAGGAAGAGAGCCAGGCACTGAATGAAGTCTATTTGCTTTTTACAAATAGGTATTAAAACTTCAGCTGGATAGCCAGAACGCAAAGGTTGCATTGTTACATACATTTTACAATCTTTTGACTTAATAGTTAAAAACTTCACTACTATTTTGCTTTTGAAAACCTCTTTCTCATATCTAAAATCCCAAATTTGCACTATGAATTTGTTACATGAACCAGCCAATGAAGAAGCATAAACAATATCATATGCCTCATCTGATGAGCCAAGACACACTGAGCATTAGAAGCTGAGCATTATATTTGAGTACGCATATTTGTGGAAGCTACAGTAAATTAATGTTTTGTGGATGACAGCGTGATCAGGTCAGGACAGATGAACAAATTATACAGAGTTATTCCTCCTTTTAACTTGACGTAAATTGTCCATACCCTCACACAAAAAATAGTCATAGCAAAATCAACATTTTAATTTGAGTTTATATCACAAGGAAACTTTTCCAGACTATTCAGTCAGTCAAACCTGTTTATTACATTGTCTAAAACAATATAACATGTTTGCATTCTAAATTCTGATTTAGGAAATGCTTTTAGTTCATAAAGTGTTATGACAGGTGTATGATTAGTAGACGCTTTTGTAGAATGGTAGATAGAAGCTGTATCTATCATTTGAATGATCTTCTTAAGAAAAGAGAGTATGAATGGAGCAGGGACAGCATTCAGAAAGTGGCTTGAACTCAGTTAACCACAGGATAATTCAGTTGTATTCTGACTAGGATGGCTCATTCTGCCAACATCTTCATATAAAAAAAATGACCTGTACTTCATAAAATAGCGCTTCAGTTTAAGTGGACAATTCACTTTTACACTTTCATTTTTAATAGCAAACTTGCTCTAAGATATAACTCCATAAAAAGCCATATATTATCCAGAAGCAATTTTCTAAAAATAATGTGAGGAATTTATGTACAGTGATATCTAGCTTCAAGCACATCCAATAGACAATATTGTGAAGCATCTCCTGTGGCTTTTGGTATGTGATCCGGAAATTGAACAAGTAGAAGTATAATTTAATAATCTAATTTAAAGAGTTACAAAGAAGCTAAAGCACTGGATTGAAGAAAATTGTTTAGAATTGACTGAAGTAGACAAGGAGACAAACAAAAGAGTATGGAGGACAGAAAAGGGTACTTCATTTTTAGGTAACTGGGTCAAGACTTGAAAAGAACAAACTTACAAGGTCAAAAAAATAAACTCATGCTAAAGTAGATGAAATCAAACTGTCTGATCTTTTTTTTCAATTGTATTAATTATGAAGTAGAAAACAACCCCCAGCTACCAGCAGCCAGCATCCCTCTTCAAAAGCCAGACCCACTCTCAGGTCCCTGGCCAGCCACCTCCCTGCCCAGGAACAGCATGCCCAGTACAGGGACAGCATGGCAGTGACCTCCTTGCCCACTCTGCCTCCCTGCACTATGGCTGCTCTAGCTCCTGTCCCTGCCAGCAACAAACAGCACCTTGGGCTCCAGCTGGCCTCTGTACTGGCCTTTCTGGCCCACCACACCAACTGCTACCTGGCTCATGGCCATCTGGGCCCACCCGGATCCTCCCTCTCTTCCTCCCCCCTCCCTCCCCCTCCGCACAGTGATCACCTGCTGTCCCAGGGCTGCCACCACCACCGAGCAGCTTCCACCAGCAGGAATAACAATGAGGGACTTCTGGATGCTGTGGCTGGGGCTGCTGTTGCCCTCCTGGGCCTCCAGCCCTGCTGCCTCTGGGCCCACTGGGCCATCCAGAACTGATGGGGGCACATCATCCAGCATACCTGGGATGACAAGCAGTGGCTAAAGACCTTCCACATGACCTGGGCCACCTTCAAGGACCTCACAGAGCAGCTCTGGCCACACCTGAAGCAGCAGAACACTGTCATATGGCCACCCCTCCCTGTGGATACCTGCCTGGCCCTCGTCCTGCTCAAGCTGGCCACGTCCATGGTACATTGTGTGGTACATTGGCTACCTGTTTGGTATGGGCCATTGGCTACCTGTTCGGGGAAGCCATCCTAGAGATGTGAGGTGGACACTGTGGACACTGTGCTTCATATGCACAACTCCCTGTGGTGGTGGCAAGGTTCCATGCCCTGGGATTCCCCCAGTGCATCAAGGCCCTGGATGGGACCTACATCCCCATCACCTGCTCACACCATGGTGACCACCCCTAATACAACTGGAGGGGCTTTCATTCCATATTACTCCAGGCCATTGTGGACCACTGTGGGGCCTTCAAACATGTAACCATGGGCTGGGTGGCCAGTGCCCATGATGCCTGTATCTTCTGGAACTCCAGCATGCCAGGCCTAATGGAGAGCAGCCACTTCACACTGGTTGTGCTGGACCTGCAGCTGAGTGCTGTGGCCATCCTGCCCCTCCTCATTGGGGACCACACCAACCACTCCTGCCCTAGTTCATGTGCACTACACCAGTGACCTAGGCCCTTGCCAGGCCCACCCCAACCACTCCCTGGGCCAGACCCACACCCTGGTGGAGAGTACCTTTGGGCTCCTCAAGGGCCACTGGTGCTCCCTCACTACCTATCTCAAAGTTGCTAAGGACAATCTCCGACAGGTCATCATCACAGCCTGCATGCTGCATCCTGCAGTGGATGGGGTGCTCACCCAGAGGCAATGTCAGCTGCTGATTCCCCGGCATGGGTGGCTTCCCCTCTGACAGCCAGTGGCTGGGGCCATCAGGGGTTGACATGAGGCCCTTGCCCCACTGCAGACAGCTCCGGCTCCATGCCCACATGGAGCCAGGGTGAGCAGTGGGGCTAGGCCTAGGTGTGGGGGGCAAATGGCACTGGATCCAGGGCAGGATCCAGGGCAGAGGCTCCTGGCTGTTAAAGGCAGCACAGGATCTCCTCCCAGGCCCATGTGGGGGCTTGCTGCTGGGCAGTGGGTGGCTGCCAGGGGACAGCAGGAGCTAGGGTTGGGGGCCAGGCAGCAGGTGGAATGAAGGTGACCCCCAGGGCTAAAACGGTGTCCAGTGCCTGGCAGTCATTTGTGACCTGCCTAGGCCATGATAGCATTCTTCTTCCACATCAGGTCAAGCCACTTGCGCTCCAGGGCCAGAAGCTGTGCCCAGAACTCCCAGTCCACCCAGTTCCACACATACTTGAAGGCAACATGCTCCATCTGTGAGGCCCATGAGTCCTCCACATAGTCCTTCAATGCCACCACCAACTGCTGAAGTAGCACAGTGTGGTCCTGTGCCCACCTCTGGCAAAGCCAGTGCAACCATATGGCTCTGGCTGTGGACAGTGGCAACCCTCAGGCCACATCCCAGCTGACAAAAGTGGCCTGTCCTCTGCATGAAGCTGCAGGACCTGCAGAGCCATGAGACAGAGGCTGTTTGTGAATTTGCAACATTTCTCAGATGAGAGTCTCTGTGCCAGGGGCCGTGAGCTCCCCAGCCTCAGATCAAGGGTGTGCAGGTCCCCAGGGACCATGGTAACTTGGCAAGGCAGGCAGAGGCCCAGGAAACCACTGGACAAGCCCCTCATTTCTACTCAGTTCCCTGGGACCAGTGGGCCCCTAAATGCTGGCCTCAGGCACCCTACCCCCCCCCCACACACACACAGGTGACCTCCCCACAGAGGTGCCCTGAAGCCAGCCCCCCCCAGCATGTCAGTGCTGTGCCTTAAGTGTGCTCCTGCTGTGCATGTTGTGGAAGGTGCACAATGCACTGTTTGCATGGACCAAGGTGTGCCTGACCTGCTACGCCCTGCTGCTGCTGATGGCCATTGTGTCCAGGGTGCACCTGCTACCTGGTACAGGACCCTGAGCTATTATGGCATGGGAAGCAATCCCAGTCTGCCTAGCAACCTCTGCCACTGCCTGGAGGACTATTTGTGACTGCACTACATGTCTCTGGCCCCCGCAACTAAGGAGGACATTGCCACCAGCATCAACTCATTCCTCAGCATGTGAGAGGCTCTTGTCTTCCTACATGCAGGGGCATGGACTGCTCAATAAAGTTTGTCACTATCTCCCACCTCCCTGTGTGCTTGGGAGGGGAATCCAGAGCTAGGGGAATGTGGCCTGCCTGGGGGCGGGGGAGGGGGAGGGGGCAGGGCAGGGGTAGGAGCAGAGAGGGCTCCCCCCCCCCCTGTGTAGGCCTTACCATGTGGCCAGGGCTGGCATGGCTGGTGGCTCTGCTTGGTCCTGACTGGCAGTAATGGTGTGCAGCTCCAGGCAGTGTTCTCAAATGGTGGGGCAGGCACAGTGTGCAGGTACATGGCAAGGCTTCTCCCAGGGAGGAGCTGGAACTGCTGGTGGCTGACGGTCTCATGGCCAGTCATGCCTCATGGGCAGCCCTGAGACTGCATGGCTGGTAAGGCAGGCACTGACCCAGGTTCTCAGATTTGATGGTGGAGACTGTAGTTAGGGAGCTTGGCAGGATGGGCCACTGGACACCTTAAGGGTCCTCCTCTGGTGATGTGTCACTGGAGGTGCCAAGCCAGGGTGGGGGCTCAAGCAGACCACCCATGCTTTTGTAGATAGCATGGCTGTGGCTTGGATCCTGGGGTGCAAGGATGGTGTCTAGTTGCTGCATAAAGGATACAGACTTATAGGCACTGCTGGACTGATGATTGTGGTTGGTCATGGAGACCCACTGTGCCCACAAGGCCTTGACCTGCAGACTCCGGGCAGGCTGCTGGGATGTGCTGTGGGCAGGTGGAGCTGGCCTTGCCAGCCAGAAGCCTGGGGACTAATAGGACTGACAGGAAATGCAAGAGCCTGCAGAACTCTGCAGGCCTCGACAATGTAGTCCTGGCAGTGGTACTGGGGTGCAGGCAGAGTGGCACAGCTAGGCTGAGGCCTGCCCAGTATGACAGATCCTGGAGTGCCCTCAGTCTCCCTGTATGTGTGCCCCAGGGCTCAAAATGCCTGCAGGCTTTTAAAGCCTGAGGCAGGAGCTGCCATAGAGGCAGCCCAGCCCTGGGGCAGGAGAGGCTCCCAGCCCAGAGCCTTGGGACTATCCTCAAGCCATCCCCATAGTGGTAGGGCTGACTTGGGAGCAAACTTGCTTCTGGGTCACATCTACATGTGCATAGCTGCTCAGCAACTAATCCCACTTAAATTTGTTACCTGCATTTACTCACAGTTAAGGGTTTTTATTGTGCAGTAAGCACGTGCACACGTAGACGTGCATGCTTACTGCACAGGAAACTAAGCTACTGCACAATTAGGTGTCCTGTGCAGACATGCCCAGTCTCTCTGTCTTCTCTTTATTTCAGGTTTTACTTCCTTAACCTTACAATTTGTATGTTTTTTTCTAAACCTATATCTCCTTTTCTTCAAGTGCAAGGGTTACATATGATTTCACTGTTTTACTTCAGAAATAAAGACAATCGGCTCCCATTAGAAAAAAGCTCCAGAGTTCACATCTTTTGGGCTGATTTTAAATACTGCACAGAATATTAAATTGAAATGAAATACCTTTTACATTAGTCTGTTATGGACTTCAAATCCCAACAGTTTTCCAACATTTTTACAATGTGGAAGAATTTAATTTGAAGAATGTACAACTATATGAAGGTTGTTCAGTTGTACAAACACCTTCTATCCAAGGCATACCAAATTTGGAGGAAGTAGGGATAAAATTAGTTTTGTTCATATTTAGATGCTACCTAGCTCAAAGTGAGCTCACTTTAAAATCATATCCTGTTTACATTCTGTGATTTTTTTTTTTAAACTAGAAGCTATCTCATTTTACATGGGAACGCTACTGCATTGTGAGCTGTATACTATGTTTATTCTTATAACTTCTGAGTATGTTTTTGCAAAATGAGACGTCTTCTACCTCTGACCAAAAGCACTTAAACACATATGCATAAGTTTAAATATTTTAGGATAAGAACATATAGACAATTTACTATGAGGTAAAGGGGTTGATTACATTGTGATACCTCTTATCAGTGGTAAGTAGAAATGAGAGGTAATTCGGTGTGTTAGTGTAAAATCAGTCAGAAAGCAGGGTAGATATGCACCTTTATTAACTAAATAAAAATAAAGAGAAAGAGAGCATGAGCTTTTGTGAACACAAGTTCACTTTATCAGATGTTGTGAAAGGACATGCAGAAAGTAAAGAATAAGAAACAGAGAAATTACAATACAAAGACAATGTGGGCAAGGGAGTGAGAGATACTGGGGAGGGTAAAGTAGAGAAAAGAAAATAAGCAGTAAGCCCATAAAAAAAAAAGAGGGTCACAAAAACTAAACCAGGTAATGAGATAAGAATCCAGAATCCATTTTTAAACCATACTTAACAAAGTCCAGTTTGTGGATTATTTTTATTTCCACCCTTTCTCATTTAATTTGTTTTTTAAAATGTTTTTGCCTGAGAACTGCAATCCTGAGGTCAGCTATGTAGTGTCCATCAAACTAAGCCTGGAAACTCCATGCAGCAGATAAATTTCCTAGAGACTACAGTGAAAGTGTGCAATGGCTGCCATCTCTGCAGGATGGAAGATGGGCGCATCCCGAAGGACATCCTGTATGTGCAAATTTCAGGTAGAGAGAGAAGAGTAGGGCACCAAAAATTGCACTTCAAAGACATCTGTGAGCAGGATATGTAGGGTTTTGGAATCAGCCCAACACTTTGGGAGGCCTTGGCAGGAGACGGGACAAAGTAGTACTCCATTCTCAGTCATGGAGTTCAACATCACAATGAGAAATGGTCACTTGAATTACAACAGAAACATGACTGAAGGTGACAGCCTGTCAGTACAGTAGCCCCTAAGTCCATGTATACCTATGACCACTGTGGCAGGACCTGTAAGTCTAACATTAGTCTCTACAGTCTCAAGAGAAAATGTACCACCCAGTCAGTAGAATAGCTGCAATATCCACTATCCGTCACTACTGGATGCCATGTAGTAAACGATTTCTATTCTTTATGTGTTGGTTATATGTTTTCATGCAAGAGTAGAAATTTTGCAATATTACAAATGTTACCCTGTATTTTTGGAAGCAGCACTCTAATCTTCCATATGTAGTCTATGAATATAGTTTGCCAGAATAATTTATTCTTCTTTGTCCAGCAATAATATTGTGTTGATGAATGTCTCTTCCATAAAAGAATTCACAGCTCTTTGAACCCTTGCACAAGTAGTCTTTCTACATATCTGTCAATGTGAGAGCTGACTGAATTTTGTGTAACCAAGCAAAAATATCCCTGTGTTTGTATCCAGATATAGAAACACTGTGTTTCCATACTGTTATATGTAGAGGACCTCCACTAAATATTATGATGGGAGACCTTAAATGGCTTTAAGATTTGATTGTTTCAGATAAAATGTTACCAGGGCAAATGTATTGAGGTTTATACAAAGCTCTATGATTAGGACATGTAATTAATGATATTTCAAAACCAGGCCTGCTCATTTAGTAACCTATGCTTTAAAACAAATTTCCTTAATTTTTCTGCTTCCAAACTAAGGGCCTTGTGCTTAGATCTTATGCTGTAAGCCAAACAAATGTTAATCGGCTTTGTCTTGTTCATAATATAGGTTTGTATATAATATATATAAAATATATAAAATCAGGTCATAATATAGCCTTCTTTAAAGCATAACATTAGATATCTTTTACTTTAGAGGGACTGTAGACTCCCATTAAGGTGCAAACTAACAAGATCCTGAAACCTTTTATATATATAATGGGGGTCAGGAGTATAAAATGAAGCCATTTTTCTGTTTGAACAACATTTTGCTCTTCAGTCCAAATACTTTATTCAGATATGCATGAAAAGCTCCTGCTGATTATAGGCTAGAAGCATTTTTAGGTGCTTTAGTAAACCCTGTGCAGAAAAGGTTTAAGAAACTTGGTTCCATGCCTACTCTAGAATGCGTGTCTGTGCGTGTATAAAAAAAAATTGGTGATATATTTGACTGTGTCACATTCTGCGTGATTTATCATTGTCAGCCACAGTGTCTACCTCAAAACCACTAATCTGCAAGAGCTGGAGTCAATTCTGGGAGACACAAAGCAATTGCTCATAAATTTAGTGTGTCACAGAGAATGCTGACTTATACCAACTGTGCACCAGTTTATTCTATTCATTAAATGTGTCTTTTACCTCAAAAATGCAAAGCAGAACAATATTGGATAGGCATAACTTACATAAACACACATTTACCTCCATATTCATGCATCGCATTTTTTTATTATTTAACACCAGCCTAGTCCTGCTGTTTTATTGCCCAATTGGATAGGATGACATATGACCATAAGTATAGACAGAGGCTTACATTTGCATTCCTTCTCATATTATTGAGCTCAGAGGCAACTGGTAATCAGAAACATATTATCTAGAATTATGAGGCACACATTGCTACCATGATAATGTTTTAAAAAATTAAGTGTTCTCAGTAGGTGTTTACTGCCTCCATATTTCAGTTAACACGCTCTTCCTACACACACACAATTTTTAAAAATGGTGCACTGAGGTATATCATCTGGATGTACTGTACGCATATCAAAAAATCAAGCTTTCATGTTCTAACAAACAAAAGCTTCTTAGCTAACATTTTACAAGTATATTATACAGAAAGAGAGAAAGAAAGGATTCCATATCCAGCTGAATTTTGTGTAGCTGTGGTTAAGACTGGAAAGTGAAAAGGATACACAGCTGTATTCCCTTGATGTTGAGGCCACTGGCTGCTGGCTTGTTACCTAGTGTAAGCTAGAATAGTTTTATGTAATCTTCTGACTACTTCCCAAACCACAGCTAGTGATCTGAGCAACATAGGATCATTATAACTGCACCCTCCTTATGGCCATTAGTGAGTCAGGTGCTGTTGAAGCCTCTATACCTCTGGAGGATTAATTTAAATTGGGGTTATCTTCCCAGTTCCAGAAATGCCACATCTTATTGCCAAAATCAATCAGCATTGCTATGCAGTGCAGTTGCAGCACAGAAGGCAAAAATTGGGGCCCAAAATCTTCATAATGTTCAGAGAACAATTTAATTGACACTAAATATTTTCTAAGAAAATTGGTTAGCTTTTTGCTCAGAATTTTACCTGGTAAATCTTTTGTAAATGGATTTATGCGTATTGCCAGCTTGCTCTTAATACCTTCCAAGGTTAAAGATCAGCAAGATAACCAAGTGGGTGGGAGGGTGAGGGAGGGGGAAGGAGGGAGTGGGGAAGAAGTTAGCCAGACCACCAGCCCTGGGCACTACCTTAGTGGAGGTCAAAAAAATGACAACTGCCTCTCCTGCTCCCCCATCCTCCAGGCCACCACTGGTATCCAGGCTATGGCTGCCAGCCAGGCTGCAGAACAACTAGAGATTACACAGCCTCTCTAAGTAATCTTTTCTAATGCATAACCATGCTCATAATGAGAAAGTTCTTCCTAATATCCAACCTAAATTTGCCTTGCTGCAATTTAGAATTGTAGCTCCTTTTGTCTTTGTTCCTTGTCTACATAATAAGATTAAAATGAATTTCAGATGCTGTAACACACATACACCCCCTAAATATATACACTGAATCCAAAGCAAAACTGGCTTTTTAGACCTGTGGAACCTACTGCTCCGACTGGAAGCAAAAGAAGTGGTATATGTTCAGCACCTCTATCATGTCACTTTGCCACAATTGGTAAGAGCTTCCATGTTATTACTAGAATCAGGTTGCAGCGCTGATGAAGGGGACATCTTTATACTCTTTTTGACTGTAACTATTTGATGGAAAGGAATGAGCAGTTACTACAAATGTGCAGAAAATGAAACCTGGGAATGGCAGAATGAACTCATGATTTTACATGTTATTAAGCATTAGAAATGAAAAAGAACATCATTGAGATTTGCCTGGCTGACTATAGTGATGAAACTGAAGGAAAGAAAAAGTTCAGTCCTGTGTCAAGCAAAATGACCACAATGCACCTTTTGGCTTCAAAATCTATAAATATATGAATCATTTGGTCTCTAACCCTGCCAGAATCATCCTCTACATTTGTTGCAAATACAGATTAATATGTCAAGCCACATCTGTTTCATTTAATAGCAGCTTACATTCACTTTTGTGGGAAAACCACTTCTGGATGACTAGGTTTTAAATTAGAAACTGATGGTCAAGTTTAACAGCTCTGTCAGGCAAAAAACCAAGCCATCCATGACTAGAAAATGAGATTGTGTGTGTGTGTGTGTGTGTGTGTGTGTGTGTTTATATATTTAAGAGCAGGCTGGCAATAATAGATATATGTATTTGATTCAGACCTTTTGCAAGGATGTGACAGATTCTAGATCTTTTCCCAAGCTAGAGCCCAATGATATGATCTATCATGTTTTATTTGTTACCCTGCTTTGTTACAAGCCTTGTCAGCAGCAGGAATGGACATGTTTTGAACAATGCTACACTACAACTTTCTTGGCCCTGAAGCCATTGGTGTCTTATAGCTGTTGTAAACTATAGGAGGTCTGTAAAATTAGCCACAAGGTTCTCTCTCAGCTGCACACAGTTGAAAATATGTTGTCTAGTATGTTCTCTGCTTTCCATGCTCTCTGATGACATTATATCTGTACTGGAAGTCTCAGGTAGTGAAACCAGACTGGTTTTATTTATTTATTTATTTATGTATAAACAAGGGATACTAGAGTAAGCCCTCTGAAATGAAAACTTAAAGGCAAATAATATTTTCTACCATTCTCCGCTTGGTGATCTTTTTCCAAATTGTCTGCATAATATAAAATATATCTAAAAACTGTAAAAAAGTGATGACCCTTTAACATGTGTTGTGGTTTGCTCAGAGTCAATATATAATTGAATATGTGATGGAAGTTGTTTGTGTATTTCCCAAAGCAACCACCCCAAAAAAATAATTTGGTGATGTGGCAGGACACTATTTGTGCCTGCTACTTTAAGGGCCCATCCAAGCAGCCAGCAGGTGCTTGACTGTGGTGGCCATTTTAGATCCCTGGCTGCCTATATAAACAGAACAGTTCACTGCTGGCAGGCAGGAATATTGTCTAGCTGCAAGGCTGCTTGGAATATCCTGCAGGTAAGGGCAGGAGCTGTAGGGGATGGTTTGGAGGCTCCTGATCCTGGGCATGACCTAAAACTGCACCATGCCAGGAGTGGGTGGCCTGGAGGGGATCCCAGTGGTGCGGGTGTCCCCAGGAAATGCCAGGCCACTTACCACCCTGGTGAAAGGTGGGTTGGGGTGCCTTAATAACCCCAGCTCCCACAGCCGGGTGGGTTACCCCTTGTTGGGTCCAGAAGGCAGACCCAGGAGAAAAAGTGGGGCTATAGACTGAGAAGCCTGACTTGAAATCCCCCAACTGGTCAATGCTGGGGCCAGGACCAGAAGGGTCAAAGGGCCAGGGGCCCACTGCAAGGGATGCCCAGAGCTGAGGGCCTGGGGTTCTGACTGGCCTACAGGTGAGACTAAGGCCTATGTAGCCAAAGGTCTGTGGGAGACCACACCCGTAAGGGGGAACAGCTCAGGGAGCTAGGCAGCCCAGAATGAAGGTGGAGTAGGCCACCTGAGTGGAGGGATCTTGTAGGGGTCTGGACTGAAGGATACTAGGGCCCAGTGTGGGGCCGGTGAGGTTAGAATCCATGGATGCCATCTGCAAGGCTTGGGCTGCAGTGTAGGGGAGGAACAGAGCTGCAGATAGCGCCCCATGGCATTGCGGTAAAAAATGGGCAGTCTCCTGCCTAATTAACTTAATTAGATAACAACAAGGCGTGGCAGGAGAGAAGGCTGGCAGTTGGCCCAGAACAGGTAAGTGGGCAATGGTAGATTTGCCCTGAGGAGGTCCCCTGTTTGCAGTGCTTGTATATATGATTGTTGGCTGTGCCTAACTTTTAGTGGACATATTTTTGTGTACTTGCTTCAGTTGGATAATGAAGAGAGATGGCTGTCTCCATGGGAGACACCTACTGATGGAAGAAGAAAAGTAAATGTAAAATGTGCAAACCAGAATCTGATTATTCTTCTTTACATTATAAGCACCTGTATTAGCATATTTTTCTAAGCCTCAGAATGGAGAGAAATATACAAGTTTTATTCTATTTCTTTATTTTATCTTGGTTTTCTCCCTTTTAAAGCTGTACACTTCTTTAAACTCTACTATAACCTTGTTTTGAGGAATGAGTTCAAATTGAACATCTGAGTAAATGAGTTGATTGATTCTTTATAACAGAGAGCAAATGGTAAGGGCTAAATGGTTTACATAGAACAAATCTCAGCTCCAACCACTTGTGTCTCTTTGCAAGTAGTGACAGCAGGCATGTCTACATGTGCACTTAATGCAACTGAATATATTCCAGCTCAATTTCAGCCAGAGTAAATTAATCCTGACATCACTGCCTACATGTGTGTTTAAGATCAATAATTTACTATGCTACCAAATACTACTTAGGACTGATCTGATCCCAATCTGATGCAACTATCCAGCAGCACACTAATTTAATCTACTGCACCCTAATTGTCATGCACATGTAGATGGTAAGGTTTTACTGCACAGCAAATTAGTCTGCTGAGCAGCAAATCATCTCATGTAAATGTACCCATCATGTCTTATCCTGTGCCTAGGGCTTTACTGTTGGAAAATGAAGTTTTTGCACCATGTGACTCTAGCAGGTAGGTAACAATCTACCCTCCACTGAATCTGGAGAGAAATATAAATTTAGATCAGCATTTGTCTCTGTTGCATCTTCAGTAAAGAGTCAGAGGCCATTGGCACTTCAGGTGGAACAGGCATAGCTCCAGTACAGAAGTGAGATGCTCAGCTGGGTGTGCTGGGATGCTATTTCCAGGGAATGTGATATACATATTGTCTTCACTAGTAGCTGAAGATACTCAACACCTTTTGAGAGGCACTTAGCATCCTACAGTATCAGCTCTTTAATAAGATGGATGAGTTATAGATAAACACTCAGTAACTAAATGTGCTGTTGTAGCAAAGGAAGGAGATGTTGAGGCAATATTAGGTATAACTACTCATCTTCTTATTAAACAGCAGTCTAGGATTTTTCAGAGAGTAGTATACACAGATAAGCATCAGGATTATTTTCTATATAACTCTGTTAAACAGAAAGTAATGTTTCCTAGTCGACTTCCAAAGCAAGAGGCCCATACATTTTCTTAGTAAACAAATATTTAATGTATGCAGGAAACACCATAAATATTATAAAGCACAGGAAATAGTTTTTTCATAATGAAAGTTATTAGGGAATCAATCTTCTGGTGTTCCTTTTACAGATATCCCACTTTGTTGCTGTTATTTATATGTTTTCAAATATAAGATTTCAATGTAATATTTATACCTCTATACCTTAGCATGCATATATAAAATCTTTCCCCTTTGGCTTTCATTGAGAGATGATGTTTCAGTCTTTTTACCATATCTGTAATGTTTGTCACTTAAGATAGAAACAAACATTACCTTTGGTCACCTGCTTGTCACCATACACATTTATTATGGAAGCACAAAGTGAAAACAAACAGGCATCCCTCCTTTTTGTCATGCCACAAGTGTCCAAATTTGTGGTCATGAGAAAAGGTAGTGGACACAGGCAGCATGTGTCACCTCTGCTCCTGCTCCAGCTACACTTCTCAGCCATGGCTGCCATAGCCCCTGACCCTGGCACTGAGGAACAGGGTCCCCAGATCTGCCTGGCCACCTCAGTCATCCTGCTGGCCTACTATCATGATCCCACCCCTCATCATCAGGGACCCTGCCTCCCCGCTAATCCCATGGCTTATGAGGTCCTACACCAGGCACCTGAATCCCTGCCAGGGCCATTTTAACGACTGCCTCAAGCAAACCCGCACCCTCATTGAGTGTGCCTTTGGCCACTTCAAGGGCCACCTGTGGTCCCTCATGGCCTGCCTTGAGGTGACTGAGAGAAACCTCCCCTTGGTCATCATTGCAGTGTGCATGCTGCACAATATTTGCAAGACCCAGGGAGAGGTGTTCAGGGATGCCTGGGCAGGGGAGGTATGCTGGGAGAAGGCAGCCTGGCAGCAGGAGCACAACCTGCAGCAGCAGCACTAACAGCAGCCCCCCCTGGCAAGGCCCCAGGTGAGCCACGCACACATACCAGCAGGGGCCAGGGCACCAGGTGTGAGAGGCCCTGGATGACCACCTCTTATAGCATTTTCACCTCTAGCCTGCCTGCCCTGTGGCTCACATATCACCTACCACCTACCCACCCTCAGCAGAACATGCACCCTCAGCAGAACATGCACCACTCTCAGAACATGCACGTGGTTGAAACAAAAAGTTTTATTCTCCCCTCTCAACACATAAAGCCCTCTTGCCCCTCCTTCCCCAACAAACACAGCCCCTCCACCATCCCACCAATAAAAAACAATATTCCCAAAGTGAAAGCTATATGCAACAGTCTCATTCTCTGTCTGAGTCCCGAAGTAGAAGGCCATGGGTTGGGGACACCTAGGGGGCAGGGCCCAGGGACAGGCAGCCTGCGCCCCAGTCTTGGGCCATTCCCTTGTGGGTCCAGGACTACAGCAACCACAGTGGGCAGTGGGCTCATCCCCAAGCAATGGTGGCTAGTGCTTCTCTGGGGTGTGTGACTTCCCCTCTGGCTGCCTGAGGGCAGTGCCAGTGTCCTCCCTGAGCAGTGCTATGCCTGGCACCTTCGGGTCTCCAGGTGCATGGCCTCGGGATGAGAGGCAGGACTGGGCCCAGGTGGGTGGCAGGGGACCCAGGGTGGAAGCCAGCTGCCAGGAGGCCTGTGGGGCAACAAATGGGGGCCAGGCAGTGGGGCCCATGCATGAGACCACCAGGCCCAGGACAGTGTCCAGGACCTGATGGTCAGTGTCCACAGCCTCCACTGCCCAGCAGTCCAAGGAAATCTGCTTGTGCAGAACCTGCAGGTGCACCTGCTCTAGGATGAGGACTTCAGCCCAAAATGCTTCTTCCTGGGCAACATCCTTCACCCACCAGGCCAGCACCCATGCCTCCTGTCCCTCGGCCAGCTCCATCAACTACTGGAGCAGGCAGATCTGAGTGCACACCCACTGCTGGTGAAGCCAGAGCATGTGGCAAGCTCCAGTGCTGGGTTGTGGCATGGTGGAGGTTTCACCTTGTTGGAGCTGGTGGGTTCTCCCCTGCATCCATATATTGGCCCTACAGAGGCAAGAGACAGAAGCCTTTTGTGAGAGTTTGCAACATTTCAGAGATAAAATGCTCTGTACCAGGGGCCATGCAGTGCCTAGCATTGGTTCCCAGGGTACATGGTAAGTCTGGCTGGGCATACCCAGGCTAAGGTGGCCACTGGCCAAGCTCCCTGTCCCTGCTTGCTCACCTGGGGCCAGTGGGATGGTGGGTGCTGGCTACAGGCAACCTTCTTCTCCCACCCCATTCCCATGGTAGGCCAGGCCAGGCCAGGCTGTGGCTCCAGACCCCACTTTTCCCCCCACCCCCTTCTCTCCCTGCAGGCCAACCACTTAGTTGCACTGCAGCCCAGTCCACAGCATCTGGGCTCGGGGTGTTCAGGGCTCCTGGGCAACTGGGGTGAGGGGCTGGCCAGGCCCCCATCCAACCCACAGGGGCCACTCCAGGAAGGCATCCCAGTGCCAGCTCCCTCCCACATGTTGCCGCTGTGCCCCAAGCATGCCTCTGCTGCATGTGCCCTGGGTGGTGCACAATGAACTGTTTGTGCAGGCTGAGGGGTGCCTGAGCCACTACACCCTACTGCTGCTGATCCTCCTTGTTCCCTAGGGACACCTGTTCTCTTGGTTTGGGACCCTGAGCTATGACAGTATAGGGGGAAAGCTCAGCCTGCCTCACCATGTCTTCCACTGCTTGGAGAGCTACCTGTGGCAGCGATATATGTCCCAAAGAAGACATTGCCACTGGCATCAATGCCTTCCTCAGGATGTGAGAGACCTATAGCAAACCAGCTGTGGGGACACAGGGTGTTCAATACATTTTTTAACTGTGTTCTGCCTCTCTGCATGCTGTAAGAGGGGAACCCAGGGCCAGGGGAGTGTGGGTTCACCGAGTGGCGGGGGATTGGGCCAGGTTGTAAATTTGGAGGATGCTTCCCCTAGTGCAGGACTTATCATGTGACCAGGACTGGTGAGGCTGGTGGCTTGGCATGGGCATCCCTGTTGGTGACAGCAGCTAGTTTCTCCCAGTAGCCATAGTATGTGGCAGGCCAGTGTTTAGCCAGGGGCCCTCCCTGGGGAGGAGGTGGCACTGCTGGTCACCCGACAGTGGCATGACCAGCCACACTTTATGGCAGGATATTTATGGGGCTGCAGAGCTGTCGAGGCAGCCACTAGCATGGCCTCCCTGAGCTGCTGGTGGGTACAGCAGCCAGTGCAGTGGGCTGGGTGGGGTGGGGCACTGAACATCTGAGGACCCCTCCTCCAGCAGTGTGTTACCAGAGGGTTCAGAGCGGGGCAGGAGCTTAGGCAGGTTACCCCTTCTGGTGACCACTGCAGGAGTGCAGCCTGGGTCCCTAGAAGCTAAAATCTGGGTCAGCTGCTGCATGAAGGGCATGGCTGTATGGGCATGACTGGAGTGATTATTGTGATCAGTCATGGCCACTCACTGTGCCTGCAAGGCCTTGACATTTTTGTGGTACTGCTTCACTGTCCAGGAGCACCCTTGCTCCCTCATGTCACCCAACAGGGCCTCATAAATGTGGGCATTTGAGCACCTGCCCTGTATGAACTGTCTCAGCACCTCCACATCACCCCAGAGTGCCATGAGGTTGTCAGTCTCCTCCCAGGCCCAGTTGAGGGTCCAGGTGGAAAGCATGGGCATGTACACATGCGTGGGGCTGGACTTCAATGGGGAGGATGATGAAGACATCTTGTCTTGCATTGACTTTTTGGGCCCCTTCATGTCTGTCCCTATGTGGCCAGCCCTAAACAGCAGTTAAGAGCACTCAGCAGGGGGCCATGGCCAGGGACTGGGAGCTGTACAGCAAAGGCAAATGTGCTGCAGAACTTGCAAGTACAGGAAACACTGCTGGGGGTGAGCAGCAGCAGGGAGCAAGTGCTGGCCCTGCTGCCAGACACAGCCATCCAGTACCTCTGGGGTGACCTCAGGGCTAGGCAGGGAGTGCAGCAGGCTGCAGCCCTTTACAATTCTCTCCTGTGGCCAAGCAGCAGCTCTGGCTAAGGTACAGAGGCTGCCTGTGTCCTTTCATGGGGAACACACAGGGCCTGAAATGTTCCTGGTCAGACAACAGGCAATGTCAGGCTGCCTGTGGTGTGCGCTCCAGGGCACAAGATGTCCACAGGCTTTATAGTCTGCAGCTAGGGTCTGCCAGAGAGCAGCCCAGCCTTAGGGCAAGAAAAGCTCCCAGCCAGGAGCCCTGGGGCTGGGCTCAGTGCAGACCCCTAGTGGCTGGGCAGACCCAGCACTAAAGTGAGTTCTGGGCAGTGTCTACACATGCGTTACTGCACTTTAACTAATTATGCCTAAATTTGATACCTGCAGCAGGTATTAAATTTAGTCATGATTAGCCATTTTTACTGAGCAGTAAGGGCATGCACATGTAGATGCATGCTCATACTGCGCAGTAAATCAGGCTAAGGTGCAGTAAAGCATCTTGTGTAGACACACCCTGTTAGACTTTACAAAATCTAGGAAGCATCTCTGAACTTTCCAGACACTGAAGGAGCCTGTCTGTAGCTGTATCTAAAGTGGTGATGCAGGTTTAGGACCTAGACCTCATAGTAAATATTAATTATTCCTGTCTCCCTCAGTCACTGCACTAGCTGTCTTTAATTCCTATATTTATTAACTTTCCATCCCTCAATCCCTTGCTCCTAAGTCTTCATGCTGGTGGTTTTCCATTATTAAAATCAGGAGCAGCTTCTAAGTTTATCTAGTAATGGATAAGTCCTGTTTTGGGATATTTCTAGGCCATCTACGATCATTACTGGGCTTTGCACTGTGCATGTGGCCAGACACAATTGAATAACTTGTTTCTTCCTCACAAATTCTCTTAGGGCTAAAAAAAGTCTAAGTTAATATCATGTGTCACAATGTGTATACACAAACCATGTGTATACCGTCACAATACCAGCAAGTAACCAAACTTCTTTTATAATTGGGAAATGCACTGCACAGCAAGAAAATTTGGGCATTTGGGCTGCAAAATTACAGACCAATTTAATCCACTCTAGTCTGATGTTTCTGTACCTCAACTGCAATTTTAAAAGCACAATTAGTAATTGCTGCCTAATACCTGCTCTGCGTTCAGTACCACTGAACTAGTATTTAGGTGGGATTTTTTTCAACATGAAGTCCACTGGGTTTGCAAATTGACTGGTTCACTAATGCATGTACCTGTATTTTTGTTTTAAGAGTTCGTCTAATGATATCAAAGGGATCAATATAAACAAAGGAATGTACTTAGAGGTTCTGGAGGCCTCACGTTCTGGTAATTTTCTAGTGTAATATTTCATTGAGGTGACTCTGGAGAGCAAGGCACAGAGGGGAGTATTGCTAATTAACTTGTGCTGTTAAAATACAGACTAGAGAAATCTTGCTGTAATGCTGAACTAACATTCATTCTCTCCAAGTTCTCCCTAATGCCATGTGTGATTGGTGCTGATCACAGATGTAAAATCCAGCCCAGGGAAGCAAGTCACAGGAAACATATTGACCTCTTGACTTTCAGCATCCCCTCATGCTTCTGCTGTGGTGCATGTTCTTTTTTTTTTTTTCCCTGAAGTGGAAAGCATTAAGTTAGTAAAATCTTTAACATTCTAAAACCAACAGAAGTAGTTTCAGAACCATTTTTTTTTTTTTTGCCTTTCTGCCTTTCTTTTAATACCTCCCATTCATTTTGTCAGTTGGGATAATAATTCTTGATAATCTTGGAGTATGTTCAGATATCTATAGTGCATATATTTTTGCTCATAAATTTAGATCTAAGTTAAGCCTATGATATATGAGCTTAAATAAACATTAAAGTAGAAAGTTAACCAGGGCTGTGAATTAACCCAATACAGATATGTGTCTGAAGTGAGTATTTTTGAGGCATCAATAGATTAAAACGCTCTTAAAAAGCTTCTTCTTCAATGTCAAGTAGCAAAGTGTCCTCTAAATATGCAAGTTTGGATATATCTCAGATTTTCTCTCAATATCCAAGTTTGGCTAGATGTCCGATTTTCTAGACTCAAGGATTGGCTAGTTTCTAGTTACTGCAGTAAGATAGAGAGAGTATGGCAATGTAAATTATGCTCAAGAGCTAAATACAGACATTCAAAAAGCCTAAGGTAGAATCAATGTAAGATACATGGTCTTCTGTAAGCAGTGTAGTTTCTATTGGTAGTGAATACATTCACCCTTTGGTGGGGGGAGCAAAGCTTAGACTGAGTTCTGCCATTTTTAAACTAGTGTACGCCAAACTCCTGTGTAATGCTTGTACCTGGCCAGACATAGCAATTTAAGGTGGCATAAGATAATGATAAAAATATTAAGTGATATTCCCCTTCACCATGAAGCGTTATATTGTTAGGCTTCAGCACATTACAATGCCGATTACTTTTCTACTTTATTTAGCTCTGAAAGTTTTGTTTTTACAAAAGGGTGAGACAGCTTCCTCAATTTCCCAGAGAAGGGAATAGGTTAAAAATCCTTCGCCTTCTACCTATGCAGCCCAAAGACACTACAGGGAGTATGTTAAGGCTATAACAAAGTATAATTTTTTATATAGACGTCCATTTCAAATAAGAAGACATTATATGTACTAAATGAACAAAACTACTATATCATAACATATAGTTGTCAGAATGTGTTTGTAATGTAGAATTTTAGCTAGACAAATAGATGGGACATTCCACATACTTCCTACAGATTTATATTACCAATATAAACTACCAAATATCTGTTTAGCATCAGGAAAAAAATGTGTGTCCATTTATAAAGCTTTTATCTGTTCTTCTGAAACATCTGTTAATGGTCACTATTAGGATTCTAGACATAGGACACCATACTAGATTGACTATTGTCTAATTCTAGGTACCATTTTCTCTGTTGCCTAACAATACAAATTTCAGGGTATTTGGGTCCTGAAATCCTTAACTGAATTGGTTTCACCTGGTTTAGGGATTCATTTTGGGTCCAGCAATGGATTCCAACCCCATATACATAGTTCCTTTTCCCCTAGTGAAAATGTTAAGCTCTCTATGTCTGCTGAGGTCTATAATGATGGTTGGCAGGCCTTTTTCCCATGAATTCTTCAAGGAGTGATTCTATTGTATGGTTTTCCCTGACAGTATCTTTTGTATAATGACTTTGGTACACTCCCCTGAGCTACCTCAAGCATCTTCACTGTGTCTGAGCCTCCTGTCTGCAAGAAGAGGAATGAAAATATTGATGATTCTACTACTGGTGGATATTGGTGGTCAGTTAGGAGTCAATTCAGATTGCACTAAGTTGGTGCAGGAAGCTTTCAGTTTCAAAACCCAAACTAGGGGTTTAAAACTTACATGGACTAAACAACAAAAACTTGCCTACTCTCTCAGGCTAGGAACAGAAGTTACACATAAACCAGTATAAGTGATTGGAAACTGGCTCAAATCTGTAAGTTCAGTGCACATAAATCACTTTCAAAATTGCTCAAAACCATTTTAAAATAAACCTGGATGGATGTAGCATCAGACTTAACTGATTTAAGTTAAATTAGTTTATTGAACTTCCATCGCAGATCCCCTCCAGATTCAAATTAACTCAGTCTCCCAGCATCCCAAGATGCTTTGCACCTCCCCCACAGCCTCCCCCCACTCCCTTGCAGGGCGGACAGGCTAGGCTTGGCCCAAGGGAGGCACACCCGCCCCCCCCCCCCCCAACTGCTGGCATGGGCCACTGCAGGCATGTGGCTGCATTTCTGGAATCAAAAGTTAATGTCTGTTCATTTACTTATAGGTTGAATCTAGGCAGTTTAGACTAATGTGCAAAGTCTGAATTGACTTAGCCTCAAGCTCTTTGACTGTCTGTACTTAGCCCCATTAGGCAAAACCAGTTAAGTTTTGAACAGGTCTAATTGACATACAAAAATTGTGCAAATATCTTATTTTCTTACGGAGATTTTTTTTTTCCAAGATGTATTTTTCTTTCATTATGAATGGCTGTCCTTGGTACTTTTAAATTGAAATATTAATTCATATTATTTTTTATCATGTTCAAATATTTTCATTTCATTTCATTCTTTCCTAAGGACTGTCCTATGTTAGTACATGATAAAAAGCACATGAACAATAGATGAAAATAAACAATTAGACATCTTGCTCTTAAACAGTCTTCTTAATAACAGTGTCTTTTACTAGACATTTTTTTACTAAGCATTTCTGTTTCATATGGTTCACTGTTATTTAGTTTTGAATACAGAATCATAACAGCATGTTTTAAAAGGTGTTATAAGCAAGGCATACATCAGTGTTATAATGTGAGCTTTTACTATCATTTGTATAATTTCCTGATAGCCAGTCAAACAGTGCAAATTGCATTATGATTCTTGGTTTCTGGTTTTGAATGATCTCTTCCAAGCGTGATATTCAGTTTAATGCGCAGCACCCATAAAAGCACAGTGCATTATGAGAGTGCTCCATGCACTGTCATTCTGCAAATGATTACTTCTTTGATCACACTATAGTTATGCCAACCTGTTTAATCCTCTTGTTGATAGGAATAAACAAGCTCAAAGTGTTTTTCTTAGAGTGACAGCACAAAGCAGGCTGCAATCAAGCCTATATGTTTAAAAGACAAAGCTGTAAACAATAAAAGGTTAACTTATAACCTTTGGTAATATGATAAAGTGCTGTTTGGGTAAAAACATGCAATTAAATTCAAATCTGACTTTTCATTATACGAAAAGCCTATTCACTGTAAATTTACCTCATCCAAAAAATCATTTAAAGGCATACTGAATATTTTTTAGATGCCCATTTTCTTTAGAGCAGACAAATTTCTTTGTGGAAATGTGTTATCTTTTATTAGACCAACTAAATTAGTTGGACAAATAGTTCTTTGCAAGCTTTTGGGCACAAAACCAAAATCTTGCAAAGAACATCTTTTCCAGCTATTTAGTTGGTCTAAGGCATTACAAAATATAATTGATATTCAGGAGCAAAGATGTCAGAAATGTCAGCATCTAAATCTGATTCTTCCCTTTCCAAGAGTGAGGGGGGTTTATCATTTTTAAGCTACAAGAGTGACAAATGCATTTAGCCATGTGTTTGTGTGTACATCTTTGTGTGTGGATAATCTTTAAAACAAAGGCCATGTATATCTATCTTATCTTCAATTAACCAAAATTCAATGAGAAAAGCACCATGTTCTGGAAATGCAAGAAGAGAATTCAGATAAGGTTAAGAATTGCATACATCAATTATGATTTGTTTCAAAGGAATAAGGAAAAGCTGAACGTTCATATTTACTAAAGAGCAGAGTACATCTTCATTGCCAATCCAGTCCGTCTTCATAATCTGATATTTTGTCAGATAAATTGTGTCAAACTTAATCTCCTTCTTTGATAAAGTAACTACATGGATGGATGAAGAGAATGCTGTGAATATAGTATATCTGGACTTCAGCAAGGCTTTTGATAAGGACCTCTCATAAACAAACTGGAGAATTGTGGGGTGAACAAATCACATTGATGACTCACGTTCATCTTAGAGTCAACAGTGACTGTGCTGCTGAGAAGGTCCTCCCCCAGCCTGCAAGCGTGCTGGTAATTCCTTCTTCCCAGGAGCAGCACCTTGCATTTGTCCTTGTTGAATTGCATCCTATTCTGTTCTGCCCATTTTTCCAGCCTGTCCAGATCCACCTGGACTCGTTCCCTACACTTTGGTGTGTTTAACTTTACAACATAATTTGGTATCATCTGCGAATTTGGACAGAGTGCTTTCCACGCCCTCATCCAAGTCACTAATGAAGACACAGAATAGCACCGGGTGTGACCCCTAAGCCAATTTGCCACCCACCTGACCATGTAATCATCTACATCACATTCATTCAGTTTATCTATGGGAATATAATGAGATACTGTATATAAGGCCTTCTCAAAATCCAGGTAGGTGACATCCACCTCGATTCCTGCATCTAAGCATTTGTGACCTGTTCATAAAAAGAAACAAGGTTAGTCAGGCAGGATCTACCTGCTATGATTCTGTACTGATTGTCCTTTAGCATTGCTTTCCCTGCTGGACTCCAACAAATGCGTTCCTTAATATTTTTTTCAAAGGTTTTCCTGAGAATAGAAGTGAGGCTAACCATGAATCTATAGTTACCCAGATCCTCCTTCCTCCCCTTCTTGAAAATAGGGACCACACTGGCCCTTTTTCAGTCCTCTGGGACCTGACCTGAGCACCAGGAGTGCTCAAACAACTGTGCCAGTGGCTCTGCTATGACATTGGCCAATTCCTTCAGCACCCGTGGGTGAAGACCATCCCGGCCTGCTGACTTAAACACATCTAGCCCCTGTAACTGTCTCTTCACTAAGTCAGTGCTAACAGTTCGTGGGCTGGTTTCCCCTTTATGCCTGTCTATGATCAAATTGGGAGATTGGTCCTGATCTGAATTCAGGAATACAGAGGCAAAAAAACTCATTGAAAAGCTCAGCTTTGCCCCCCTCTATCTGTCACTAAATGCAATAGTTTGTCTTGTAGGGGGTCTATGTTACCCTGCTCTTTCTTTTTTCTCCCTATATACCTGAAGAAGGACCTTTTTTAGTCTTTAATTTTTGCTGCCAGCCTAAGTTCCATTTCTGCTTTGGCCTTTCTGACTGCCTCCCTGCAAGTGCTATTGTTCTGTGGGGTCAGGCCAACTCTCAGGATCTCAATATTGCGCTGTTAGACAGGAGGGTGTAACACAATTGCACATATACATACGCACACCACCAGCTCAGGCACAGACACATTCAAAACAACCTAGGCACATGCATACCTCCTACCAATTTGAGCACATACACTATATACCCCAAAAGTTAGACACAGATCACTAATTCGTATATCATGCACACAATGCCATACACACACACACACACACACACACACACACACACACACACACCAGCAACTCAGATACACACACGTTCCAAATAACTAGTTTAGGTTTATGCACACCTATCTCCAGTTTAAGCCCATACACACTACACAGAATCAATTACCAGTTACCAACACCTGCACATCCAATACACATACGTGGATTACTAATTCATATACCACACACACACACACAATGATATCTATATATGGATATATATAGAGAGAGAGATATGTGTGTGTGTGTGTATTCACTAATTTACACACATACCACCCACCTACACATACACACAGGTGAGTTCCTAAGTTGGGTGTTGTGATGTGTATGTATGTATGTGCTTGGTATACTTGGGAAACCTGGGGAAAGGTTAAGGTAAGAAAGTAGAAGTGTAAGGAGTTAAAGTTACCAGGACTGGGATTAGAACTGGTACACTACAGGGGCCTGGGCTGAAGAACTGAGGCTCGGGGGTAACTTTAGGTTAATAGATCTTAATTGATTAAAAGACAATGCCCAAAGCCTGCAGAACAGGGAAGCATGCTGGCACAGAGTCTGGGAATGGAGCCAGAGCTACGGGGGAGCCAAAAAGGTAGATGGGGACAGGGAAAATGGGACTAAGGTAAAGTGTGGGTGTTAAAGAGGGGATATGGGTGTGGGGAGACAGAGGATGGCTCTGGGGCAGCTAGAGGAATTGCAGGGAGCAGCAGTAGGTGCTGGAAGCTGGAGAAAATTGAAGGACAGCTAATAGGAGCTGAGAAGCTGCAGGAGGGCAGGAAGATTACAGAAAGTGTGGGGGAAGCCTGAAAACAGAGAGATGGAAAGCAGAAAATCACAGGAAAAGCAGCAGGCAGCAGGGACAGCAGGGAAACAAGGAGAGGCTGAGAGGTGGCAGAAAAGGGGATATGGAATTGGGAGGAGTTCGGTAAATTAGCAGAGAGGGTGGGAACTGAAGCTGAGAGGGAGAGAGAATGAGGCTGAAATTTAAGATAGGGAAGGGACTGGGATTCAGTAAAACATAACTCAACTCGGGGTTGCAAATGACAGTGGTTTTATTGAACAGGGGAGATGGTGACACAATGCCAAATTGGTTCCCTTGCACCCACACACACACACAATGGCAGCAGGGGTTAAAGAGGCTTGGTGCAGGGGCTGAAGTCCACTAAAGTCCAGGAGGAGAGAGAGAGACAGAGAGAAAATCCAAATTGTAGGAGGAGATGTGCAGGTAATATCTACCTATCCAGGCTGGAAAGGGGTCCTTGTCCAGTAGGTATTATCCAGAGGGGGGTCACCAGCAGGGCCTCTGGGTGGATAGGTGGTGTGGCATGGTGCTTGGTGCTGGTCCAGATGGAGAGGGCATCCCACTTGGTCTGTCATAGATTCATAGATTCATAGATGTTAGGGTCGGAAGGGACCTCAATAGATCATCGAGTCCAACCCCCTGCATAGGCAGGAAAGAGTGCTGGGTTCAGATGACCCCAGCCAGATGCCCATCTAACCTCCTCTTGAAGACCCCCAGGGTAGGGGAGAGCACCACCTCCCTTGGGAGCCCATTCCAGATTTCGGCCACTCTAACTGTGAAGAAGTTCTTCCTAATGTCTAGTCTAAATCTGCTCTCTGCTAGCTTATTATTTCTTGTGACTCCCATGGGCGCCTTGGTGAGCAGAGCCTCACCAATTCCCTTCTGTGCCCCCATGATGAATTTGTAGGCAGCCACAAGATTGCCTCTCAACCTTCTCTTGCGGAGGTTGAAGAGGTCCAGGTGCCCCAGTCTCTCCCTGTAGGGCTTGGCCTGCAAGCCCTTAACCATATGAGTGGCCCTTCTCTGGACCCTCTCCAGGTTATCCACATCCCTCTTGAAGTGTGGTGCCCAAAATTGCACACAGTATTCCAACTGCAGTCTGACCAGTGCCTGATAGAGGGCCAGTATCACCTCCTTGGTTCTATTTGTCATGAACCTGTTGATGCATGATAAAGTGCAGTTAGCTTTTCTGATGACTTCATCACGCTGACGACTCATATTCATCTTGGAGTCCACTAGGACTCCAAGATCCCTTTCTGCTTCTGTGCTACTGAGCAGGTCATTTCCTAGGCAGTAGGTGTGCTGGACATTTTTCCTCCCTAGGTGCAGCACTTTGCATTTCTCCTTGTTAAACTGTATTCTGTTGTTTTCTGCCCATTTGTCCAACCTGTCCAGGTCTGCTTGCAGCTGTTCCCTGCCCTCCGGCGTGTCCACTTCTCCCCACAGTTTTGTATCATCCGCAGACATGGACAGTGTACACTTCACTCCCTTGTCCAAGTCACTGATGAAGACATTAAAGAGTATCGGTCCAAGGACCGAGCCCTGCGGGACCCCACTGCCTACACCCTTCCAGGTGGATACCGACCCATCCACCACCACTCTCTGGGTTTGACCTTCTAGCCAATTTGCCACCCACCGGACTGTGTAATCATCCAAGTCACAGCCTCTTAACTTGTTCACCAGTTTGGAATGGGATACTGTATTGAAGACCTTCTTGAAGTCGAAGTAGACAATGTCAACCCCTACTCCGGCATCCAGGTGCTTTGTAACCTGGTCGTAAAAAGAGACTAGATTAGTCAGGTATGATCTACCTGCTACGAACCCATGATGGTTTCCCCTCAGCATAATTTTTCCTGCTGGGCTCTCACATATGTGAGCCTTAATGATCTTTTCAAAGACTTTGCCAAGGATGGAGGTGAGACTGACTGGCCTATAGTTGCCTGGATCCTCCTTCCTCCCCTTAATGAAAATGGGGACCACATAGGCCCTTCTCCAGTCCTCCAGGACCTGGCCTGTGTGCCACAAGTGTTCAAATATTCTTGCCAGTGGCTGTGCAATGACATCAGCCAGTGCCTTCAGTACCCTCGGATGGAGCTCATCCGGGCCTGCCGACTTAAGTGCATCCAGCTCTTCCAAGTGACTCTGCAGTATCTCAGGGTCAACACTTGGTAGTCTGGCACCCTGCTGTTGTCTCTCTACAATCCCATTATGAGACTTGTCTTGCCCCTCGTTTAGGAACACTGAGGCAAAGAACTCATTGAGGAGTTCAGCCTTGTCCCCCCTGCCTGTCACCAATTGCTTTTGCCCATTCAGTAGTGGTCCTATTCTGCCCTGGGCCTTTCTTTTACTCCCTATATATCTGAAAAAAAAAATTTTGTTATCCTTAACTTGGGATGTCATCCTCAGCTCCATGGCCTTTCTAATTGCCTCCCTACAACTGCGAGCTGAGGAGGCATACTCGTCTTTAGTAATCCCTCCCTGTTTCCACTGCTTATATGCCCCCCCTTTTTGCCCTTAAGCTGCTCTGAATTTATCTGGTCAGCCAAGGAACCCTCTTGGCCCCTTTCCCTGCTTCCCCGCCCCCCTCCCTTCCACTGTCTTCACTGCCCCTTTTTATAGGGGCAGACCGTGTGTGACCCTAATGACAGGAGGCATGCCCAGGCACGGGTCACCCCCTTGCATACTGAGCATGTGTGCTCCATGCAGGGATGTGCAATTTCGGGTGTCTGTAATAGTGAGATTTGCTGATTTTGTAGGGTCTTTTGCCTTTCAAATGCTGGATTCTTGTCTCTGTTCCTGAGTGAGGTCCATGGTTCCTGGATGAATCAATAGGTGATGGCCCAGTCGTTACAGGCCATTCAGTAGAGGTCTGCTACCATTGTATTTCAATCATTCCCAATCATTCTCATTCATCGGGGAACCAATTTACATGGGAGGGATACAATGAATCATATTGCTGCAAAATGGGATGCCCAGGCAGAGGACAGAAGATGGAGGCTTGACATATAAAATGGAAACTTGACATGACTTTGGTTCACTTACAAACACAGACCTAAAACATACAATGTCCATATGAAACAATAAAAATCAATATGAAAATGATAATAATACAATATACAACAGTAAAAATTAATACAAACCTAATAATTATACAGTATAAAATAGTGTATATCCAAAACCAAAAACTTGCTACCAAAATAGAAATGTTTAAAGCTTATCCTAAGTTTGAGCTCACTTATACTTATCTATAGGGAATAGAGAGAGAGAGAAAAAGTCAGAAATGGTTTGGGAAGGGGAGGGAATGCAATTAAAAAAAAAAAAAGGAACTGGGGGTTTTGCTACAGTACGAGCCAAGGGGGTATACCCTGCCTTGGTAGTTACCTCTTGCTTCCACATCCTATATGCCTCCTTTTTGGTCTCTAGGCTTTCCTGGACTTCCCTGTTCAGCCAAGAGGGTTTCTTGGCCTCTTTGCCCCCTTTCCTGTGCAAAGCGATTGTCTCTTGTGCCCATAGGATTGTTCCCTTTAGGAATGACCACCCTTCCTAGACTCCTATTTCACTAATTCTCCTGTTCTTCAGTGCCTCACTAACTAATTTCCTGAGCACACTGAAATTAGACTTTCTGAAGTCTAGCACTTTTGCCCTACTAGTTATCTTTCCAACTCTATGCCGGGTAGTGAATTCAATCAAGAGATGGTCACTGTCTCCTAGGTTACCTTGTGTCAGTAAATCCTCCACCATATTATCCACTGTGGCCAGGACCAAGTCCAGTAAGGCGTTTCCTCTAGTGGGACTGTATACCTCCTGTGTTAGGTGAAGGTCCTGTATGCAGGTTAAATACCTACATGAATGATTGGATTTAGCTGAATGTTCCTCCCAGCAGATGTCTGGGTACTTTAGTTCCCCCTTGACAACCATGCCCCTTGACCATACAGCCTCTGAGAGCTGTCTGGAGAATTCCAGGTCCAACTCCTCCTCCTGTTGTGGCGGCCTGTATTAGACTCCCACTACCAAATCCCTTTTCCCCCAACCCCCTTGTATTCTGACCCACAGTACTCCCAGTTGCCCCTCCTCTGGTCCCATCTTGATTATGGAATATGTATATTGCTCCTTCATGTAGAGAGCAACACCTCCCCCTTTTCTCCCTGCTTGTTCCCCATGCTCCTGGCACTAGTATAGAGACACTTGAGCCCCCTGATAGGTGCCCTTGTTGACCCCCTGTCCTGATGCCCATGGACCCCTTAATACCTATGTGGGCTGTTCCTGCACATGGCTTGTGGATTGTTGATCCTAGATTCTAACAGTTGTCTGTATCCCAGGCCCGTGATGAACCTAGTTTAAAGCCCTGCATAGGACAAGTGCATAGTTCATAAAGGTCTTGACAGACTGGAAAGCTGGACTGGAATTAACAGGATGAAATTCAGTGCTGATGAATGCAAGGTGCTACACCTGGGGGGAAATATAATAAAAAATAAAATACAAAATAAGTGATACCTGGCTGGATGGAGGAACTACAGAGAAGGATTTGAGAGTCTTGGTTGATCACAAAATCAATATGAGTCTATAGTATGATCTGCACAAAAAGGTTAATGCAGTTATGGGATGCATCAACAGAAGCATTAGTTGCAAACCATGGAAAGTGATAATGCCTCTTGCAGCAGGGTACACAGAAGGAGCTACAGCTGCAAGCCTGCTCCAGAGCATTGAACCAGTTGACAACAATAATTAGCTGACTTGGGGGAATTCAGAGGCTCCCAGAGAGATTTCAGAGGAAAACAGTAAAGCTGGAGATGGAAGTCTTCCTGTGCACAGAGGAACTAAGTGGAGAGACTGTGTTGACAAAAGAGTGTAAGTGCTGGGGTGAAACTGGCTGTTTTGGAGAGAGCAAGTGTGCAATGGCACAGCCCAGCCTGAAGACTCTCTTTGGGTCTGGCAAGAAAACTTCCTGAAGTTCATGTGTTTGTTTCACTAATTATTTGTGTTGATTCCTACTGACAAGGAGTTTGCTCAGGAGAAACAGGGACAATAAACAGAGGTTGTATGCAAACACCAAGGACCATTTTGAGATGAGTCATTCCCCAACCCGCTACACCTCTCTACTCAGCACTGGTTAGGCCTCATCTAGAGCAGCATTTCTCAGCCTGTAGTTCACAACCCAAAAATGGGTTGCAAGAATATTTCAAAGGGTCATGAGCAAGTGCCAGAAAAACATACAAAAGCGTAGATTTCCCCTTGCAGACCGGCAGCATTCCAGCCTGCAAAAGTCTGCTTGGGGCATGGCCAGCACACAGCCAAGCAGGGTCATGGTGTAAGGTTCGACCTAGAAACTACTATGCAAAGCCTAAGCAAAAGTGAATGTTATGTGACAAATGCCCATCTGCAATGATAAGGAGCAGACAGTCTTAGATAGAGGAAGCTTGAAAACAAAAACAGAATCAGAGTTACTGGAACAAAGAGCTCATTAAAATACTAAAAATCACACCCCTAGGCGGGGAAGATATATGCTAATGAAACATATATGTATGTTAATGAGATACATAGCTAAAACACAGTTATAGAGACATGCTCAGTAAAGAACTCCTTGCGTCACTCCTTTATAACCAATTAGCAAACAAGGATGCTTATGAAGATTCAAACTCTTGTATATAAGGGGCTTAGTATTGCATATATGCTGTGCTTGTTTTGTGAAATTATTCCGCTTGCACCTTTTATTGCTAGCAATAAATCTTTTTTATACTTTCACCCCTGGTATCTTTATTGGCCTTTGCATACCAGGCACGAACCCAGACTTGAGCTGGGGCCTAACAATAGGAGCCTCCCCAGTAGCCAGATGAAGGTAAGTGTATGGGGAATGGGGGGTAGAGGGTCAGGGCTTGGGTACAATCAGGGTTGGGGGGCAGTGTATTCATGGATGTGTATGTGCATGGGGAGGGCAGGGGGCAAGTTCCTGCCTGCCAGTGCTGGGAGAATGTGACCAGGTGGCCAGATGACAAAGCTTGGCAGGGCAGGGGGTTGGGCACTGTGGGTTAGGCACCATCAGGGCTAAGGGGGTGTGGGTCAGGACAAGCCATCAATCTTTGTAAATGGGTCCCAGTACAAAAAAGATTGAGAGCCACTGATCTAGAGTATTGTGTTCAGTTTTGGGCTCCACGTTTTGAAAACCACATGGAGAAGTTAAAGAGGGCCAAAGGCACTCAACAAAAATGATAAAGGGTTTGGAAGGCAACTCATATGAGGAGAAGTTGAAGGAGCTAGGCCTGTTCATACTGTTGAAAAAAATGCTTAAGAAGTGGCATTACAGCAGTCTTCAGCCTCTGAAGGGCTGCCATAAAGTAAAGGCAAAACATCTTATATCTCTTGCTGTGGAGAGCAGATGTGGACCAATGACTTGAAGTTGCAGAAAGGTAGACTGGATATCAGGAAAAACATCTTCACATTTAGAACAGTAAGGCAGTGGAATAGACTGCTTAAGGAAGCTGTGGACTATCCATCACTGGAGGTGTTTGAGAAGAGGTTGGACAGCCACTTGTCAGGAATGTTCTAGATGGAGTTAATGTATGTTCTACTAGGGGTATTTCCCATGCTTCTGGGCTTTGGTTGCCCCCCCCCCCCCCCACTCCTCCTGCTGCTACATATGTCAGGATTTTTTTAAGCCTTTCTCAGAGGCATTGGGAGTTGGATGAAGCTAAGTCTGACAATTTTGATTGGGGTGTGCCAATTTTCCTGCTTGGACTTAAAGCTGGAGGTTCCTGGCTAGAGAGTCTTGCCCCTCATTTCAGGGTGGGTCAGACCAATAGCTATATTTGGAGTCAGGAAGGAACTTTACCCCGTGGTTAGATTGGTAAAGACTAAAGGAGGGGGGCTTGCCTTCCTCTGTAGCAGGGAGCATGGCCCTCTCCTAGGATATCTGGTATGTATGTTAACAAACTCTACAGGAGTAGGAGGTTGGCCACCATGGTCCCCCTGATTTATTTGTGGCATCTTAAGATGTTATGTCTATTGTTATACTGACCATAAGGAAATTCAGGACATCTGGGACATTCATCCAGGACATCCAGGACACTGCCTCCCACCACATACTCTCACAAGTCAGCGTCGGTGGGGTGATATGCTGGGCAGGTGGTGGTACCCGCCTTCCCACTTGCAAGATACTCTGTGCTTCTTCAAGCCATGGCCAGACTGCCCTGCACCTCTGCATTTCTAGGACACCCATTAGAATTCTGAATGGCCAGCTGGGACTGGTCTCTGAACTCCAGGATTTTCCCAGCTAAACCATGACATATAGTCACCCTATCTATTGTTGTCTAACTGGTTAGCAAAACTATAGAGTCAATGGATTTATATAGAATGGCTTGAATAGGGATGGTTCTGACTCAGACAGGAAGTTGCTCTAGATGACCTATGGAGGTCCCTTCCAGCCCTATTTCTCTATGATACTATAGTGAAAAAATGAATACAATATTTCTCTTTACAGTGGTTGTATTTTAAATAGATTTTTTCCCACACTAGAATCTTAAAAGCCCTAATCAATCAAGAACTTAAGCATAAGGGTAAACTTTCTCACAGAACTAGTCCTAGTGTCATTGGATTATTTGTATTCCAAGTCAGTGACTTGATGCTTTGTAGGATCAGGCCCCAAATAGGTTTAAAATGAAGACAGAAGTATAGTACCTTGTATAAATTATTAGTATTAGTGCCTTTGGTCAACTGATAACTTATCTCAACTGTGCTAGCAGTATACAGACAGGGAGAGGTAGTTGGCTCCTGCTCTAAAGTGCTGACAATTTAAATAAACATTTCATGAAGTGAGCTTGGGCTCACAAAAGCTTATCATAGAATCATAGAAAATTACAGTTGCAGGGGACCTGAGGAGGTCATTTAGTCCAACCCCCTGCTCAAAGCAGGACCAGCCCCAACTAGATCATCCCAGCCAAGGCTTTGTCTATCCAGGTCTTAAAAACCTCTAAGGATGGAGATTCAAAACCTCTCTCTGTAACTTGTTCCAGTGCTTTACTACGCTGTTCAAGGGCTTTACAATCCTCCTAGTGAGAAAGTTTTCCGTAATATCTAACTTAAATGTTCCTGCTGCAACTTGAGACTATTGGGTGTGTGTAGACGAAACGGGGGCCCTAAATTGACGCAGTGGGTTTTAAAAAAAACTGCTTCAATTTAGGGCTGATTAAACCCCCATGTCATGCACACACCCTGCTGACTTACTTGCCTCTCCAGCCGGGAGCTGCTGGTAGGTGGTGCAGCTCCTGGGCTGTGGGAGGGAGCTGGTGCTTCCCTCTGTGGCAGTGGTGCCCCACCCCCAGGCAACACCCACCAACAGACACCCAGCTCGGGCAGTCCCAGGGGGCATCACAGCTGAAAAGTGAAGCACTGGGCCCCCGCAGAGTTGAGGCAGGCAGGCTGTGGGGTGGGAGGAGGGTGAGATCAGGCTCACTGCTTTTCTTGGGCAGAGCCTGCTTTCCCAGGTTGTTGCCAGGCTGTCTGCAGAGCTCCCTGCAGAGCCCCTGAGCTGCACAGAGCCAGGTGCTTCACTCCACGGCTGTAGGGACAGCAAACTAAAACTCCTTGAAGGAATTTTAGTTTGCTGTGCCCCAAGTCATTTAAGGCACATTACGCCGCTGAATTTCTTACAGTGCCTGGAATTAATGCACAATACGCCACCAAGGTGTGCAGACACCAACACCATTGAAGTGGTACAAAAGTATTTAGCCTGCTTTAAAGTGACATGCACACATGCCTCTCATTTCATCTACACACGGCCATTGCTCCTTGTTGTTATGTACGTCCACTGAGAACAGTCTAGCTCTATCATCTTTGGAACTACCCTTCAGGTAGTTATTAAAGGCTGTTATTAAATCCCCCTCAGCCTTCTCCTTTCCAGACTAAATAAGCCCACTTCCTTTAGCCTCTCCTTATAAGTCATGTTCCTCTACCTTCAAACTGTTTTCATTGCCCTCCAATGGACTCTCTACAATTTGTCTACATCCTTTCTATACTGGGGTCCCAAAACTGGATGCAGTACTCCAGATGTGACCTCACAAGTGCTGAATAGAGGGTAAGAATCACTTCCCATAATCTGCAGGCAACGCTTCTACTAACGCAGCTCAGAATGTCATTAGTCTTCTTCACAAGAAGGCCACGCTATTGGTTCATATTCAGCTTATTGTCCTTATAAAACTTCATGAGATTTCTTTTGGTCCACTCCTCCAATTTGCCTAGGACTCTCTGAATCCAAGCCCTATCCTCCAGCATATCTACTACTCCACCCCACTTGGTGTCATCTGCAAACTTACTTAGGGTGCACTCCATGACTAGGGACAGGCATTACACATAAACTGGTTTAAGGGATCAGAAACATGATTAAACCTATAACAGAACAGATGTTCAGTGCACATAAACCAGTTTGAAAATGGCTGAAATTGGTTTGAGATAAACCTGGTTGAATTTAGTATCAGACTTAACTGATTTGGGTCAAACTGGTTTATGCAATGTCTGTCCTAGACCCCTTGATGGTTTAAGATAAACCAGACTGCCCCAGAATCCCAGCATGCTTTCTGGGCTGGGCAGGGCTCTGCATGCCACAGCAGAGCTGGCCCTTCCCCTCTGCTCCCTCACTGCAGTTCTGGCAGAGACTTGCAGGCACACAACATCTGCCTGGCTTCTCCTTGCTCAGCAGGAATTATCACCCCCTCCCTTCTGCCTTATGCAGACACCTCAGCATTAGCTACCAGACCACATGCTGGCTACAGTCCATGCTGTGGGAGACAACAAAGGCAGACAGGCTTTTTGGAGCTAATCAACAGGTAGCTTAATGCCTTCCTTGGAAAAGCTATTTAAAAAAGCTCTATTAGTTAATGGAGAGCAGCTTTATTTTCTTAATGGATTTATAAACACTGAGTTAGAGGTGATAAACATTCCCTGATGGGATACTCAGGAGTGTATGGGCAGGGGGGAATAATAAGAGCATCCTGCCAGGGCCTGGCCACACCCCGTCTCAGGTCAGTGCTGTGGAAGTGAAGGGAGGGATGCTCTAGTGCCCCCCAGCTTCTAGCCTGAGCCACTGCAGGCATGTGCCTGATTTTTTTTTTTTGTCCAGAGGAGATGTCTGTGCAGTTACAAAACAGTTTAGCCCAGCCAGGCTAGACTAACCTGCAAAGATTGAATAAATTCAGGCTTTTTGAATGTCTGTCCCTAGCCCATCCCATCTTCCAGGTGGTTGATGAAGATATTGAACAAAACTAACCCCAGGTTGACACCAGCTATCAACAAGACAAGGAGCCCAACAATCCAGCCAGTTTTCTACCTCATAGTCTGTTCATCCATCCATACTTTCTTAGCTTGCTGGTAAAAGTGTGGGAGACCATATGAAAAGCCTTGCTGAAGTCAAGGTATATCATGTCCACTGCTCTCCCAGCATCCACCGAGCATCTCAACATAAAAGGCAATCACGTTGATCAGGCATGATTTGCCCTTGCTGAATCCATGCCGACTGCCCCTAATCACCTTCTCCTCCTCCAAGTGCTTACAAATGGATTGGTCTTCCTTGAAGACCTGTTCCATGATTTTTCCAGAGATTGAGGTGAAGCTGACTTGTCTTTTGTTTCCTGATTCCTCCTTTTTCCCTTTCTTAAAGAGAGAGGAACTATATTTGCCCTTTCCAATCATCCAGGATCTCTCCCTATTGCCACAAGTTTTCAAGAATAATGGCTAGCAGCTCTACAGTCACATTGGCCAACTCCCTCACCACCCTCAGGTGCATAGTGTCCAGCCCCATGGATTTGTACATGTTCAGCTTTTCTAAATAGTCCATAACCTGTATACCCTAAATTTAAAAAGAGTTTAATTTTAGACTCAAAAATATCAATTTTTTATTTAAAAAATATTTATTGCAGCAGAAATTTTTAAATAAAAAGTTGATATTTTTGAGTCTAAAATTAAACTTTTTTTAAATTTAGGGTATACATTTTCTAGGAAAAAAGATCTATAACATTGTTAAGATCAAAGGACTTCCCCTTGCTATGTATGTTCCTATAGGGTCCACGCCATCTCCCCTATATAACAGGCATCATGAAAAAGACACAGCAACTTAGTGCTACTTCAGCTATTTAAAGACAGAAATAGGAGAAACCAGCCAGACTTAGATGGCAGGAGCAGCTGTAGAGCTATATATTAGACTATCTGTGAAAGGAGGTGATCAGGGGCCCAGCTAGACTATATCCATCCCTGACTGCAGGCTTTAGGACCATGCACAAAAGGAGGCCATCCAGAAAGTCAAGCTGCCAGGAGGCTGAGGGAACTGGGCTTATTTAGTCTGGAGAAGAGAAGACTAAGGGGGGATTTAATAACAGCCTTCAACTACCTGAAGAGGGGGTTCCAAAGAAGATGGAGCTAAACTGTTCTCAGTGGGACAGATGACAGAACAAGGAGCAATGGTCTCAAGTTGCAGCAAGAGAAATTTATGTTACATATTAGGAAGAATTTTCTCACTAGGAGGGCAGTAAAGCACTGGAATAGCTTACCCAGAGAGGTTGTGGAATCTCCATCCTTAGAGGTTTTTAAGACCTAGGTAGACAAAGTCTTCGCTGGGATGATCTAATTGGGGAAGGTCCTGCTTTAAGCAGGGGGTCAGATAGGAGGCTTCCTGCTAGGGTTACCATATTTCCAGGTCCAAAAAAGAGGACAACTGTTGAGGGACGGGGGGCAGGGGGAATATTGTGGTGGGGGGGCAGTGACATGCCCCTCACTCCCTACCTGCAGCCCCCTGCCCTGCTGGTGCCCCTCACTCCCAATCTGTAGACCCCTGCCCCCCAGCCCTGCTGCCCAAGCAGCTCCCAGCCAGCCTGGGAGAGCAAAAGAACAGCAAAAAACATGGAAATTTGGCTCTTATTTTACAAACCTACCTGGAAGCATTACAGGGCCCAAAAAAGAGGACATGTCTGGGAAAACCCAGATGTATGGTAACCTTATTTCTGAAGTTCCTTCCAACCCACATTTTCTATGATTCTAAGATGAAAGAGATAGAAAAAGTATTATTGTCCCCATTTTACAAATAGAAAAATTGGTAAACCAAGATGCTATTTCTCTGTTGTCCCAAGCATTGTTTCATCACTTGAGTAGTGAAGCTATAATTTTACCATCATGTAGAGAAGTTGAAGCCAAAACAAAACTGTAGATGAACAAATAATTTTAGGTTTAGAACTCATTTGAATAGCATGGCTTTGGCCCAACTAGAAGGAAAATGTGTCCCTGGAAAAGCATAACAGTGTTGGCTGTAGTTCATCAATAGTTGGAGGTCTTGTGCAGTTTCCAGTTGGATAAACAATCTGTACTAAAAATCAGAAAAAAACTAAATATAATTTTGTTTGTTTACAAGAAATGTACACTAAGTCCAGTTTTCTTTACAGTAGAATGTACTACAAGCTGGCAGGGTTTTTTGTGGGAGATGTTGATATTGGTTTTGGTGGGGTGTGGGCTGGGGGGCAGAAGGATTGATTGGAAATCTCGAAGTGTACCCATTTAATAAGCTCTGGATCCAAGAAGCCATACCTCTTGATTTCCTCTTCAGTCACAACTGCTTTACTGTTCTCTCTCCCTAAAACACATGCAGTCTGTAATTTGAATTTGCAATCAGGGAAGCCGCAGTAAATTTGCCTAGATTTATAGGTCTTGGTTTATGGGTCTGGTCAAATGGCCAACAGTCCTTTCGCTAGATAAAGGTGCTTAATTGCTACTACTATTGAGCCTGAAAGAGAGGGTTTGTCATATACCTTGTTGGAATTAATGAGATCTCTGATTGTGTTTGGGGGTTAGAGACCCCTTGGATGGCAACTATTAACACCTTTCAGCATAATAACAGTATAACAGAATAGCCAGCAAGGAACAAATAGATCATTGTTAAATGGAATAACTGGCATGGTAGAATGCCACATGCCAACACATTTTTTTCTCCGTTACTATGTGCTTGCACTGCTTTCAAACACTTTGAAATCTGAACCAGCTCCTGATCTCATCAGTCTTCTATCATCTTCTGTTAGCTGAGCAATGTTCAAGCCCTTGACCTCTGTAAAAACAAGAGGAAGAAATAGCAACAAATAATCTACTCGTGAAAACAAAGAGAGGTGGAACTGGAGAGGGTTGTTTTCTTCTAAGCTGCCAAGATACAATTCCTAATTGCACTTTTTAGTGTGACAAAAGGCCACTTAAAAAAGGAGCACAGTACTTTAATTCTTCCATGAATATAGATTTTATAGTAGTGCCCTATAATTAAGGTTCTCTCACTGTTTCCATTATAAAACCATTTGAGGGGAAAGTGGGGATAATATTCTGGCCATTTCAAATCACACTGGGTTAGTCAGGAAGTAATTTTAAAACTTAAAAAATCAACTTAGCAAAAAACTTTTCACGGACTTAACAAAAAAACACTAGCTATCCAAAGCATACTAATCAATGTAATTGGTACTTTTTAGATAATCATTTATATTCCAACACACTAAGATTCAGCATTCATCAAGGATAAAAATGGATGCAAAATATGAAGTGTAGTAAAAAAACACAAAAACATTGTAGCACAGAAAATTAAGCAGTCTTTAGCAAATGGAAGAAACGTGGGGCATTATGTATTTGTGTGTGTATATTATAATATGTATATTATAATGAAACATATTTAAACAAATATACTATTGTGATTTGAAGTAATAAACTGATGCACAAGAAGGGAAAGCTAACATGTATTAGCTAACATGTATGCTGGAAGCTAACATAAGTAATATGAGTACGCATCCAGCCAGTGTGGGTAGATTAGAAGTTTATTGGATGCAAGTTGATCCATAACTCCAATTCAGCTGAAGTTTGGTTCAAAACTTGTACACTAATTAAAATTCTTTTAAAAAGAGGAAAGTACAAACACAGCATAGTTTCTGTGTTCCCACAGAAATCCCTGGGGTTGTGGTCAGCACAGTTCTTCTTTCTCTGCATTAATGTCCATTTCTTTTAAGGCATTAGACCTAAGCAGATTTGACTCCAGTATCACTAATGCCTTCTTCCTCCAGGAATTAACTTTAATGCCCAAATTAAATTAGCAAATGCCTCCCTTGGGGACGACATTAGGATGCAGTAATATCAGTCTTCCTGATTTTCTGTCAGCAGCAGCAGCAAAGGATTGGCAAAGTCTGTCAAGGATTGAGCCAGTATTTTTCATCTTTATTTTTATGTTTTATCTTTTGTAATTATATACGATTAAAACTACTATTAGCAGTCAGACTAAACCAGAACAAACCATCCTTGTGTTTTAAAAGCCACCTTCTTGAGGTAACTGGATATAAACCATTTTTAGGGGTCTTCCTCAAGAAATAGACTTCAAAAAACATGGTGAATGGAAGCGTAGGTTTCCACAGGCTTTACAGGCACATAGGTATAATAAGCAAAACCAGTACAGCTGAAAAAGACTGATCACTCCCCAGTCTAGCATCAGAATTACTGATGAATTTCTGCTATCTATGGCTCACACCCTAGGAGGTCCAATAGTTTCAGTGCTAGCTACACCCTCAGATTATGTGTGGGAGGCCTTGTGTCCTACATACAACAAAACGTTGTTCAATTAGAATGACAGTCATTTGCTGGCCCCTATGGCATACAGTGTCACTCATGTTAACTGAAACATCTCTTTGAAGTAGCATTGCAGGCAAAAGGCAAGGTTCTTCCTTCAGTTTTGACTCAAGGACCATTTGGGCTTTTGAGTACTAACTAGAGTTTCCTTCCTCCCATTCCTGCTCAATTTGTTGGCACCCTTGTCTCTAAAGTCTCACAGTTTAGCACCACACGAAAAAAATAAAGAGGAACAGATGATCAGTACTGTTGCCTTCTGGCTCTTAGCAGCACCCTCCTCCTCCCCCAGAATGTGATCATGGTGTGAGGGAGACAGTTATCAGATGGAGTGTCAAAGTAATTCAAGGAGGGAAAGGACTGAGGGGGAGAAACGGGACTTGCTAAGGGCTTAGCTAGTTGTAAATATTGCATGCTTTTGTTGAGAAGTTTCTGACTGAATGAAAATGTTCCACTGAAATTCCATGGTTTCAATTATCCATTGCTGAATATCCTTGCCAATCTCCAAAACGGTTTCATTGTTCAAAACCAAAACATTCTTGAAATTTCCTTTCCATGGCAAATTTCAAAATTTTGAATTCTTAGTCTGAATGATTTCCATCCCCCACCCTTGCCAATATCTCCTGGAATAGAAATTCAACCTACTCTTGTGCTTAGCATATTTGAAAACCAGGCCATTTATTAAGATTCATAATACATTTAGATACCTATCTATACACCTCTATTAAAGTGGTTCTGTTGGTCAATTCCCAATTAAAGCCTCCAAAGTTTGGCTAACAGAATATAGATGTACAGCTAGATTGGACTGGAGAACTAAACACAATGTCATGGCATCTGACTAAGGCTCACTAAGGCTAAGTACAGACAGTCAAAAAGCCCAAGGCAGGATCAGTTCAGTCTACACAGGTTTCTCTAAGCTGCGTAGATTTAACTGATACTGAATGTAACACACAGATTGGCCTAGGCCAAAGGCTGGAGGTGCTAAAGCACTCCTGCCATCCATCCGAACTATCCCTGCTTGACTGGCCAGCACATGCCCTCAACCCTGTGCTGTCCCTCCAAGGCAGGAAACAGTCTCCTTTTCCCAGCCAACCCCAAACAGGGTATCTCTTCATGTGGAGCAGCCGCATGCTTCCACAGGGTTTCCCCCAGCTGACCTGGGATCTCCCTGATCTGTCCCAACTGTGGGGGGGAGATGGGGTGCTTTCTCATCCCTGCACCAATAGGTTGGCATATCACTGACACACAGTGGGGAGGGGAAGTCCCTGCTCCTCAGTCTCATTCCCAGAGCTGGGGTCTGCCCAGCTAAGGGGGAAGAGCAGGCCCTGGGGGTTTCCCCAGCCCCAACCAGTCAGATGGGCTCCATAGCAAGAAGGATTGGGCCTGGCCACCTGGAACAAGTACCCAGAGCTGCCCTCTGAGTCCTGCTGGATGATACTGGTGCTGGGCTCTAGTGCGATGCACCTGATGGGCCAGGGGCTTGTGCTGGGTGATAGGTTCCATAAAGGACAGGATTGGACTGTCCAGCCTGGTGCAAGCCCCCAGCCTGCCTGGTACATCCCACAGGAGCCTAGAATCAGCAGCAACTGGCAAAATGCAACAGGCAGTTCTGGAGAGCTTGTGCCAGTGGTAGTGCCCAATCCTACCCTTTATGGAGCCAACCCAGTCCTGCTGCTTAGTGTGAGCCACCCAAAGTTAGCTGCTGCATCCTAACAGTGGCCACTGGTACTAGCTTCCAGTAGAATGTGCTGGGCAGGCGAGGAACTTGTATTGGGTGTCATGGCTCGACCAGCTCCATAAAGGGCAGGATTGGGCCCTGCTACCTGGTGCAAGCCCCTGGCCTATCCAGCACATCCTGCTGGAGCCCAGCACCAGGAACACCCAGCAGGATGCAACAGGCAGTCCCAGGAGGCTCACGTCGAATGGCTGGGCTGGACTGCAGAGGAAAGCCCTGCCTATCTTACCCCTGCCTTCTTGCTGAGGCTGCTTCCTAACTGACTGGGGGCTGGGTAGGGAGCCGCAAAGGAGTCCAGTCCCTAAGGAAGCCCTGCCTGTGTTCCCCCCACCTGTGCCTCTGTGTTTAGGCTGCTTGCTAGCTGGCCAAAGCCAAGCCCAGTCCCAGCTCTGTAGGACCTCAGGGTTGGGACCAGATAGGCCCTGGGCTAGAGCTGTGACCTTATTCAAGCTTTCCTTCCCACAAAGACACTTGGAATGCTGGGGGACTGCGACCTAACCTGAGTTGGGAGGGTATCTAGGACAGAAATTCCATAGACCACTTTCACCTAAATCAGTTCAATCTGCTACTACATTTATCCAGGTTTAACTTAAACTGGTTTTGGCCATTTGGAAAGTGGTTTATATGCACTGAGCTTCTGTTCTGTTTATTCTAAACCAGTTTCTAATCACTTATACCATTTTATCATAATTCTTGTCCCTAGCCCAAGGGAGCCCTGGGAAGAAAATGTGTTACACTACACAGAGAAACTATCTGTTTGGGTTTTTTTACCAGTCATAATTTATTTCCCAAATGACTGGCATATTGGAGCACATACTGTCAAGTGGCCTGTTTCTTACTTGCTCCATCTACTGGGGGACCCTTCAGAACCTGTCCATCCCTTGCACTTAGAATGGTAAAAGAGGAAAGCTAAGCAATGGAGAAACAGAGATTCTTACTCCCTTATTAGCCCTCGAGCAGCCAGAGAGACCCAACGTGCTGTCCAGATTTAAGTGAACAGAAACTGAATATTCTTCAAAGCATATTTCACGTATTATAACAGCATACATAAATTATGATAATTACATGCCTCTTCAACTGAACATGAAACCAGTGCAGTAGTAATGAATTAGGATTTCAGAATTATACTCATTTATTCTTTGACTATAATAAGGCTTAGGCTAGTAGGTCAATTTAAAGCTGGTCTCTATGGACACTGAGAAATAAATGCTTTCATTACACCATAAAAGTTCTAGCAAAAAAGCATGGAAATAAAGTAAATCTACTATGGATGTTAATGTCATTAGAACGTTATCCAAGGAAATTGGACACAACTGAGGAAAAGCTTGAGACCAGGAAAAGAAACATAAATTAACATTAAGTTTTTAACACTGTGACCATTTCATTTCCTGAGTTTGAAAAATGTCAGCAGTCACAACTCAGGCAAGAGTTTAGATTGCTATATATTAAATTATAGTTATGCAATTGGAAGGCTGTACTGCATTGTTATCTGTCTTAAGGAGAGCCCTTTCAAAGAAGTTATTTATTGCTGAGTGTGAAATGAAAGTCATGGGTACAATATAATATTTTTTAAAGGATTTTTCAGAGGTACAATTACAGAAGGCAGAGATGTTTGCTTGAATACTTCTTTTTATTTGTTTGTCTCTGAAAGCCAGTTCTGAAAAAAATATTGCTTTTTTTCCATCTTGATCATTGTTATAAAGCTCTTTAAGGCCAGAAGGCACCACAATAAGTCATCTGACCTATATGCCTGGTTGAGTGTACTTAGACCACCTCTGACAGTTGTCTCTTCTTCTTTGACCTAAACTCCAAACCCCATTTTCTAGTTTTTTATTATCAACAGCAGCTTCTATTACATTGGGTTGAATTCAATAGTAAGTCATAGCAATGACTATCAAACAGCACTGTATTGAATCAGTATCCTATGATATGTGACTTGGAAAAAGGATATTTTTCAACAAATAGGATATTAGTTTGCTCATTACAGTAATATTTGCTATTGGATAGGAACATAAGAAATGCCATACTGAGTCAGTTTACAGGTCCATGTAGCCTGGTATCCTGTATCTCTAAGAAGCATAGGTAATATTGGGCTGAAAGGGACTTCAGGTCATTTAGTTTAACCCCTGCCCAGGGCAGGATCATCCCTGGCTAAACACATTTGTCTAACCAGCTGTTTAAAAACTTCCAAATATGAAGATTCCACAACCCTACTAAATAATCTGTTCTAATGATTACCCACTATTGTAATGGGAAAATTCATCTTTATATCCAACCTTGATTTTTCCTTACTAAAGTTCAAGAATGCTATTTCTTGTCCAATCCCCAGCAGCCAAAGAAAACAACATATCACCACCTTCTTTATAAATACCATTCAGGTTTACAAAGGCTGTAATCAAATCCCACCTCAGTCTTCTCTTCTCCAGACTAAAAAAAGTCTCAGTTTTTGCTTTTGCCTGTAAATCATGTTTTCTACATCTCTAATATTTTTTGTGGCTCTCCACAGAATTCATTTCTAATTTACTCATATCTTTCTTGAAGTGTAGTGCCCAAAACTGGACCCAGTACTCCAAGCAAGTCTCATCAGTACTGAATCTCACAGTGGCACAGAGAAAATGCTAAGAGGAAGAAACATATACAGGGTCTATCTGAACTGATCTGTCCCTTGCCCCTCCTCCCTCACAGCTTCCAGTATACATAGAAAGTCCTAATTTTGGGGTTACACTCCTAACTATCATGTTTAATACTTCCTGATTGACTCATTCTGCATGCATTTGTCTAATCATCTTTTGAACCTGGTTAAATTATTACCATCTACAACATCTTGTGGCATGCAGTTCTACAAGTTAATTAAATGTCATGTGACAAAGAACTTCCTGTTTGTGTTAAATTTTCTTCCTAATAATGTCATTGCATGTCCCCTAATTCTAATATTGTGAGAGACAGCAAACAGTGAATTCCCATTTGCTTTCTCCACCAATTCATTATTTTATAGACCTCTACTATATTCCCAGTCTTCCTTTCTCTAAGCCAAACAGTCCTAGCCTATTTAATCTCTACATACCCTTGATGTCTCTCCATACCTGTGATCATTTTTGTTGCCTTTCTCTATACCTTTTCAACCTCGCATCACAGTAGAGGTTGCATAATGGAGTTTTCTGTTCTGTTTTTAAATTCCTCTTTTTTAATAGTTAATCTTTTGATTGCTGTTAAATGCTGGGCTGATGTTTTATTCAAAGAATTATCCACAATGATTCCAAGATTTCTTTCCTGAGTACTAACAGCTAATATGGAGCCCCTCATCATGTATGTGCATCTCCAGTTATTCTGCCCCACATGCATCATTTCAGATTTCTCAGAATTAAACTCCATCTACCATTTTGTGGCCCATTCGCTAGTTTTATGAGATCCTTTTCCAGTTATTCACAGCCAACCTGCTTTTTTTTCATTTTACCACCCTGGACAATTTGGGTGTCACCTAAAAAGTTGACTACTTCACTGCCAGTCCATTCTCTTGCAGCCAACGGGAATATTTTATCATCATTTTCTTTATAATCACCCTCCAGGTACCACTTCCCTTTCCACATCATTTATGAATGTGTTAAAGAAAATTAGGGGGGAGGGATTAAATACATATGTCTTACATTTGAAAGTTTGCCTAAATCTTTCCTAACCATACAGTTGGTTTAATAAAAGATATCACCTTAAGAAATCCTTGCCTCTTGTATAATGTATGGACCATCACAACTATTACATGACTCTTACACTACCTTAATAGAGTTTTAAAGATAGATTGGCCAAAATCCTCTGGTCTGCTAAGTTCACTTTGTGCTGACAGCTCCGGTGGATCCCCTAATTAGTCTGCCACTTACTGGAGCTGGGCTGCACACTATCCGGCTAGGGTGAAGATCCAGATGACAGAAAGAGGAAAAGAGGCAATAGTGCTGAAGCACAGTTATACTAGGTTCTCTGTCCTCTAAGATTTTGCTTATGGAAAGTCACCAACCAGTAATGTAACTTAGAGTTTTTTCCTACAACTTTAAATTATATTGGGGCTGTGCAAACCAGAATTAAAGTCATAATCTGGTTGTTTTTATTCCTCCCATTTCACCCAGGCTATGTTCCTGCATAATAAAGCAGCAAGACAATTTTAACATATCTCTTGAAGTCTAGTGACCAAAACTGGACACAGTATTCTAAGTGAGGCCTCAACTCTGCTGAATAGAGGGGGAAAATAATTTCCCTTTGATTTGCAAGTGATGTTCTTATTAATACAGCACACTATGCTATTGACTTTTTTTTAAACCAGCCCACATGTTTTTATCACATTCAGCTTATGGTCTCTAACTTTTAGGACATTTTCTGCAACACTTTTGCCTAGATAGTCATTCCCCAGTCTGTATTTGTGAATGTGATGGTTCTGTCCCAAGTACAGGTTTCTGCATTTCTTATTGATTTTTGTTTTATTAATTTCAGATGATTCACTATTATCAAAATGTTTCTGAGGTCTACTCCGGTCCTCCAGAGTGTCTGGAATTCCACCCAGCTTGGTATCAAACTTCAAATTTGCTAAGGATGCACTCAGATCTAACCTCCTAATCATTAAAGAAGATATGAAACCATAATGGACCTCTAGATAGACCCTTCAGGGAAGCCCACTTGATATCTCTTCTAATTATACATCAAGTCATTGGTGGCTAGTCTTTGATTGGAGTAATCCAACCAGTTATGTATCCACCTTGCAGTAGTTTTATCTAGACAGGACTTCCTTAGCTTACTAATAAGAACATTGTTAGAGACAATTTCAAAAGTCTTGCTAAATTTAAGACTTATCACATCTACTGTTCTCCTTCTATCCACAGAGCACGTCACTTTGTCATAGAACAGTAGTGGCTCAACCATAGCTTGTGAGCCACACGAGGCTTGCCAGCATGGTACTTGCAGCTCTCTGGAGCTGAAGCCTGCCCACTTCTCCACTCCAGAACTGCTGGCTCAGGTGCCAGGCTGCCAGGGCTGGGGCTCCAGCCACACCACTTAACCCATGGTTAAGTGGTGTGGTTAACCCTGGTGTGCTCCCTGAGAGAAAAGCAGAAGCAGCTTGGTGCTGCAGCAGCAGGAGCCAAACCCTGCGGCCAGCACCCAACTCTTGAACATAAAACTGGAGAAGTAGGTGGAGTTCTGAGGCTCTTGGCCTTCAGTGCAGGACCGGATGTGTCTCCCAGGATGAGTAATTGTGGCCACCCCTGTCATAGAAGGTAATCAGATTGTTTGGCTAGGACCTGATCTTAGTGAATTTGGGTTGGCTATTTCTGATAAACCTGTTCTCTTGGTGCTTAGAAATATATTCCATGATGACATGCTCAATGCTCTTTCCAGGCATTAATGTCAGAGTGGCCTGGCCTGTAGTTCCCCTGATCTTCCTTCTTCACTTTCTTATAGATTCATAGATGTTCAGGTTGGAAGGTTTCTTAAAGATGGAGGGCTATCGTTACCCTTTTCCAGTCACTCAGGACCTCACCCAACCTCCATGAGTTTTCAAAGATAATAACCAGTGACTTAGAATCATCCAGGACAACTCTCCCAGGTTTGTTTTCCTATGTGAAAATTTACTTCTACAGAAGTTCAAACAGGGAAGCAAGGAACCTGTAGTGCAGATGCTGAGCTGCCGGAAGTCCCGAGAGCACACAGCAAAGAGAGCATTGGAGGTTGCTTTGTTTTTTTTTTTAAATGAATGTAATCAGGGATTGTCCAAAAAGGTGGGGGTGGGGTCTCTGCCATATACAGAAGCATCCTCCACCTTTTCCCCTCCTCCGTGATCTATTGGAGCCCAGTAAAGCTGAACAGGGTGTATGCTTGTATGATTCCCTGCACCCAAGTGCTGCAGTGTCATTCAGGCAGAGAAAGAGCCCAAAACAGAACACACCCCCTAGGTGCATCACCACTGGGATTTTCCAGCCTGAAGCACTCAGAGCATGCTCTGCTCCTGGATTGGCTGAGACTGACACACACTCCGCTTCCCGCTGTGGGAAGGGGGAAATAGGAGCAGCAAAGCACGCTGGTGTTGCAGAGGTCGGCTCTGTGTCTGCTACCTGTACAGAAATTCTGTCTCCTGAGTGAGATTCTCCAGGGAGCCACTTCACTTGGGTTGTTCCCAAGTTATTTTGCTCCCTGAATGGCCACTTTTACTTTGGGAGAAAAATTATGAACTTCTGTACACTCTTGGTTTCTTCAGAGACACCAGGGTCTCTTCCTGGAGAAACTGAACGTCTGTCCAAGCCCTTAAAGATTACCTTGACTAATTCTTTGAGTGCTCTAAGATTAAATGTCTGGCCCTATTGACTTGAAAACATCCAGCTTCTCCAAGTAATCTCTAACCTGTTGTTTAACTATTTTAGGCTGCTTATTTCCTCTCCCATCCTTGCTGCCAACTTTGCTTGTCATCTAGTAGGTGACCTTATTTGTTAAAACTGAAGTAAAAAAAATAGTACATATGCCTCAGCCTTCTCTACATCAGCTATTATTAGGCTGCCCTTTCTGTTTAGTAAGGGCATTTTTCTTGGTCTTCCTCTTACCCCTGACATACTTGTCGAATTTTTGTTGTTGTTGTCTCTTATGTCCATTGCTAGCTACATCTCAATTCATGCTGTGACCTTACTGAGTTACTCTTATAGTCATCCCTAGTAATATGGTCAAGTTTCTGCTTTTTGTAAGATTTCTTTTTGAGTTTCAGGTCACTGAAGAGCTTGTTATATAGCTAGGCCAATCTCTTTCTGCACTTCAGATCATTTCTTAGCATCAGAATAGCTTGATCGTCCACCCTTCTCATAAATCTTCTTATAAATATTCCATGACTTCCCCCTCTCACCAACACTTCATTGGAACAGCCTTAAAAATGAGGCATACTTAATATAATTCCACTGTATGAAGACATCACAATTGCTACAAGAATCATGCTCTAGGGATTCATTATTTTGCCTAGTTTGTTACAAAATTATAAAACCAAGCAGTCCATTTGTTTAAATAAATCCTTGCAGTATTGCACCAGGAAAAACATTTTTTAATTAACCGGCATCTTTACAATATTTTTCAACAACTCCAATTATGGAATGTGGTGGTATGTGCATAGTCTGGTTTGTAAAATGTCTGGTGAGCTGCCTTTTATTTTTTGGGGGGTTAAGAATTTGGCTCTGGTGGTTCATATTTGAATCCATATGACTAATTTTATTTTATAATAAACTAGATGAATGTTTGTTTATTAAAAGAGAGGGATTAAATGATCTTTCAGCCTTTCTCCACAATGGGGTGTCCCTTAATTACAGCAGTAACATCATGTTGTGTGTTTTCCTTAGCTATTGGGAAGACATATGGCCTTTTTCACAGTTACAGTAGCTGTAATATTATTTTATCTTTGTTCACTGCCATATCTTTGACATTCAGTCAATGTAAGGCTTTTGAATATTCAGCTTAAGCCACTGAGAATAATTATTAGAGATATTTTACAACCATTTCTGGAACTGGGCTAAATATATTCATATTGTATTTTTGGTTACACTTGCAGTTAAATTGTGCTCAGAACCAGTTTAGCTTACCTGCTTGCTATACAGTATTAGGAATCTATATTGGCGAAAAAACATAAACAAGGTCAAGAAACTACAGTTCCCCCAGAAGAAGAAGCCTTTGATTCCCATTAAAATAGAAGTCGCAGTCTTTTAATAAATTCTGCAGATGTTCTTTATACATACTTCATACTGGGCACATTTGCTGGAGTGTAGCAATAACCACGCTCTAGAAGCCTGCTGCATCTCATGTATCAGTGTCCCCGCCACCATTATGAAGCATGGGAATGCTGATATATGAGATGCTCCGGGCACTTTAATTAGAGTGGCTTTGAGCTGCTGGAATTAAAGCACTTCCCACCCGCACCCCACTCCAGAGCATATGTATAAACACCCTCCAATGTGAAGTACTAAATTAAAGCACATTAGGCTGCACTAATGCACAGGAGCACATTTACACACTTTTTTAGTGATGCTTAATGTGCAGTAGACTATTCTACTGTGCATTAGCATAATGTCAGTTTTTACACGATGCTTTAATGTGCAATAAAATAGTCTACTGTGCATTAAAGTGCACATCTAGATGCACCCACTATGGTGTAAAAATTGTCTTTTGCATTCTTCCTCAATTGGAAAGTTTTAGTTATTTGGCTGTCTTTGGTGTGAATGTGATAAAGCTATACATTCTTAATTTGCTCTGCTAAAAATAAGGCAGTTAAGAAGAAAAATTGGACCAGGTCTTCAACTGGTAAAATTCATCACAGCACCATTGAAGCTGTGTAGATTTACACTAGTTGAACCAACTTTTTGTCATAGTATATAATTTCATGTCACTTGCAGGTAAAAGCTGCTTGAGTAAAAAAAAAAAAAATAGCGGAGACCAACCTCCTTGACAGGCATGAACTCATCATCCCTGAAGCTGCCACAGTTACTACTTCAGTCCCTTTCCTCTGAGATATTTGTTGCTCTGCTTTCTGCTCTACCTGTGCTGCCTGTTCTCTCTCTCATCTGCTTTATGCTACTTGTCACACCCATGCCATAGGTTGGCTACCCCTGACATAGACCAACTCTATGCCAATGCTTCTCATTATATTGTTTCTTTCACTGTTTGTATGATGCATGGTTCCCTTGTGATACATATCTTTGTGACTCCTGTAAATTCTGGGGGCAAATAAGTATGAGGAGAAAAATGCTTGATGAGAATGTATACAATCATCCTGCTCACTGGTTAACAGCCCTGGATAAAACACATTTCATCCAACATTTTCATATTTGTAGACTACAAAGGTTATTATTGCTGCTTATTCATTTTGCTAATTAAGAAATATGAAAATAAAGATAATATTTCTTCTTAGATATAATTAAAACACTATTTCACAGAATTGTGTCTGAATTTTCTTATCTCACCCAGTGCCAATTAACTTGGGCCAATATGCCTTGCTAAAGTGTCCAGGCCAATTTAATTAGCCTAACTTCACTCTGATTCCGTATCTGCGTGTAACAGAATTACTGCTATGCTCCATGGAGTGACCATAATGAATCAAGATATATATTTGGCATAATTGCTTTAGTAACATCAAAAGACAAAACAACAGGCCAGATGATCTTCTCTGCTTTTAAGCAGACTTTCTTGTTTGACTTCAGTGATATAATGTAGCCCACTGTTTGACACACTCCTTGGTCCTCCTGGTGTTAGTACTGCATGTGAGACACTGAACCAGGGCAGCTGTTTCTGTTGTAGCATAAAAACAGTTACAAAACATGATCTAAAAAAACTTTATAACTCAAAAATAATACTTAAAAGTTTGACTCAAAAACTAGAACTATCACAAATGAGACTTGGGGGAAAAAGAGGAAGAGGGCTAAAACTAAAGGAAGAAAAACAGACCTGAAACAAAAATTCCCTTGTAGATAACATGAAGAGAGTAGAATTAGAAGGATACTTAACACTTACGTGGCTCTTTTCATCTTCAAAGTGCTTTACAAATATTTAATCCTCATAAGATCCTTGAAGCACATAAGTTTATTGTGGTTTGTTTCATTGTTCACTTTTTTATAGAAAGGGAAATTACAGCAAGAGTTTAAAGACTCAGTTATGGTGTTTATGTCACCATCCTGCACTGGAAGCAACAGAGACCCAGACCATCCCAAGCAGGACACTGCATTCTGACTTGCATGAGAGTGGCAGGCTGATTCCCAAAGCATACCACTGCATACAAATTGCAGTACTCCTTCATGTTCAATGTTCTCTAGCATGCCTCCATATCGGCTACACTGGCCAGCATCTGGGAAGGGAAGGATCATTTTATCCTTTTTATGATGTGCCATTCTAAGCACACATCCTATAATTTTGATTGACCCTTACGTATGTACAAGGCACATCTGGTATCTCTTACCACTTCTGTCAGAATGCAATTATGGAAAGATCAGATAGAATCTAGCCCTAAGAGATTTTCCAATGTTATAGACTTTAAGACCCGAGTTTAGCCATTTTCAGCTTTCAGACTTCAGCTCAGATAAGTAAACACTTAGGGTGCACCCAGATGAGTGCAGGCATGTGGTATTTAGCACCACAGACCCATCTGCAGCACTGCACATGCCACACATGCAGGCATTCCCAGCACTACTAATCTGCAGCAGTGGGGGGAGGGGTTGACCCCAGAAGACCCCAGGGCCAAAAAAAGCTATGCCTTTAAGTGGGGCAGTGTGTGGCACCAGAAACCAGAGCCTGGCCAGCTGGAGCCACACTCTGGCTGCCAGCCAGGCTCTGTGCTGCTGGATTGCCATGGCTGCAGCGCCCAGAGGTCCTCAGGACCCCACATAAGGCTGCTGGGGCCAGCCCAGGTCCTGGCCCCAGCCTCTCCTACCCCACCCAGGAAAACATGTCACGCACCAGAATATGAAGCACATATTGTGCTGCTGCTCTTTGTCCCCAGGGAAATGCACATTCCTGCTCATGGGGACATGCTTCTAGGGTTATGCATAAAAGAATATCCAGAGTGGTCATATAAGCAAAGCACCTCCATTTAATCATTGCAGTGCATAAAAAGAAGATGCCTGGCTCCAGAAGGATATCTAATCTCTCTCTCTAAGTAAATGAGTCTACAGTGCAGTAAAGTGCAGATGTAGATGCCTCCAGTGTAATGTAACTTTTTTGCCTTTCCCTGTTGTTGTAGGGGTGAATCTAACCTGTGGTGCAGAATGGTATTAAATTGTCTCTTCCAAGTTCACAGTAGCAAAAAAGTGTTACCTAATTGTTCAGGATTTCAGTCAAACTTCCACCTTTTCAATTTTACTTTTAGCCATTTTTCATTCCAGCCTGCTCATACACATTCAGAATCAAGCAGACATTAGGCTGTGAAATCAGATTCTTCTAAAGCTGGTATTCAGAAACAAAGTGTGTGAACAAAAGCTTCATAGAGTGATTGCTGCTAAAGCAGTTGAAGATAGATTTTTTTTTTTTATGAAATAAGAATTGACAGGAGCTGTCATCCAAAATTTGAGCTAAACATGAATCTAGAAGCTACATGTCACAGGCTGAAATGTTTAACTATGGTATTTGGTTGCCTTAAATTCCAAAGCTCCTAGAGTCCCTTCTCCTTTCCAGAACCAAGAGAAGCAAAATTGTTGACTTTACACATGGATGAAAAAAATTTAGGAAGATTTAGCCAATTTATTATTATAATTATTATTATTATGAAAAAAATTAATGAAAACAGCTTTCCTAACTTTTTTTACAGAAAATTTACTGAAATATTTATAAAAATAATCATGAAGAAATTGACTGTCATTTTTGGCTCAGTAAAATCAAGGCTTTTAATAAATGAGAACACAAATGTTTAAAATAGTTTTAACATTTTAAAGAAATATTTATAAAATCTGAAAAATGCATCAATTTTCTAAAGGATTTCCTGCATAATGGAAACGACTTTTTTTTTTTTTAATTAGCTATAGATGAAATGTTCTCAAGAATGCTGCTGTTGCAGCATTGTTACCTAAAAATATGCAAAATATAACAAATCAGGAAGGTGGTTTTTACACAGCCTCCAGAAAAAAAATTGTTTTTGATCCAGGAGGTTGGAGTGGTTTATGTATGTTCAGAAATGCACCCAAATTTGGGAGTGCCTTTATGCATTATCTTACGCTAACAATTTCTTTTGAAATTCAATCATTGCCATCTACTAACTAAAAATGGCCATGACAGTCTCTCTTTTGTGAACTGTTACAATATTGCTATATTACTGAATTACTCAAATGGTAACAGGAACAAGATCTGGGGAAGTTATGTTTAAAATCCTTCCCAAGACTGCATCTACAGTTAAGTGGTAATCAAGAACCTCAGATCTAAGTGTATGTTATTCAAAAAATCTACCACAGACAGCAGCATATATCTATATCTATGTACCTCATCCTCAGAGCTAGCTAAATGTGACTGTCATGAAAGATACAGATAAATTAAAATTGAATTTGCCACACTGACACAACCCACGGCCACATCCCTACATGCTGGGGATGATCCAGACATTGCTCCACACATCCATACATGTGCAGGCCACATCCAGACATTGCTCTGGATGATCCAGCCTCCACATATGTTGTGCTATGTATCTAGTGCCACTTTTTGTTCCAGGGGTTTTTTTTTGTTTTGGGGATTTGGGGGGATTTTTTGGTTTTGGTTTTTGTTTGCTTTTTTTGTTACTGAGAAATCACAGTAGCAAATTTTGGCCCTGAGGTGCAAACTTACAGTGCAGGGCACATTTTAATATTTGCCACATGCAGTTTGTAGCACCACAAAGAGCTTTGTGGCACCACAAACCTCATGCCCTTACATGTCTGGACATGGCCCATATGCATATGTATTTATACACAACTCATGTAAATACAACTCAGAGTTCCCAATAAGATGGTATGATTTCATAGATTTCATAGACATTCGGGCTAGAAGGGACCCCGGAGGATCATCAAATCCAGCCCCCTGCTCCAGGGACACAAAGTCAGCTGGGGTCATAGGATCCCAGCAAGATAAGCATCCAAATGTGTCTTGATGGTGTTCAAAGTGGGTGCTTGAACCGTCTCTGGCAGCTGTCTATTCCAAACCTTGAGGGCTCGGACAGTAAGGAAGTTCTTCCTTATATCCATCTTGAATCGGTCGCGGCGGAGTTTGTGACCGTTCGATCTTGTCATCCCTTGGGGTGCTCTGGTGAACAGACATTCCCCCAGATCCTGGTGAACACTCCTGATAAACTTATAGGTGGCCACCAGATCACCCCTGAGCCTGCGCTTTTCCAGGCTGAAGAGTCCCATGGCTCTCAGCCTCTCATCATAAGGTCTGTTTTCCTGCCCTCTGATCATGCGCGTGGCTCTTCTCTGGACTCTCTCAAGCTTCTCCACATCCTTTTTGAATTGTGGAGCACAAAACTGGATGCAGTACTCCAGCTGCAGCCTCACCAAGGCCAAGTTCAACAGGAGAATGACGTCCCGGGATTTGCTTGAGAAGCATCTGTGGATGCAAGCCAGCATTTTGCTCGCTTTACTAGCCACAGCATCACATTGAAGGCCCATGTTCATCTTGTGGTCAATCATGACTCTCAAGTCCCTTTCATCTGTAGTGCTAACCAGCATAACACCGCCTAGCCTATGAGCATGCTGCAGGTTTTTCCTCCCAAGGTGGAGAACTTCGCATTTTTCGGTGTTGAACAACATCAGGTTCTCGTCTGCCCATTTCATGAGCCTGTCAAGATCTCCCTGGATCACCCTCATATCCTCAGGTGTGGATGCTTTACCCCAGAGTTTGGCATCATCGGCAAACTTGGCCAGTCCGCTTCTGACACCAATGTCTACATCACTGATGAAGATGTTAAACAGTATTGGCCCTAGGACAGAGCCTTGAGGGACTCCACTGGTGACCAAATTGATTGGCTTGCGTCAACCACCACCCTCTGGGTCCTACCAGGGAGCCAATTCCCCAGCCAGTGAATCGTGGTGAGGTCTGTCACAACCCAAAGTTGTGATTTTTTGTTTGTGTCTGCTTCGGCACTGCTAAATTATTTTTCCCGCTAAATTGCAGCTTCCTTGCACAGTGGAGTTTTCTGCTGCAGAAGAGAACCCCGGTGCAACGGAGAATTTCCAGCCAATTTGAAGCTTTCTTTGCATGGTGCATTTCTTTTGCATCTAAGAAATGCACGGTGCAAGGAGTTCCTGCCATTTGTATGAAGATTTGTGCCACATTATTGGATGATTCTAATACATGCACACGTGGCGGCTAGCAATTGGCTTGCTAGCCGTATAAAGAGCTTGGGTGGTTTCCGCCCAAGTTGGAGAGAAATGAGTTGAAGAGAAAGCGATTGGAGTTCGAGAGGGAGAGCATGAAGATCTCTAAGCGCTGCGGATCCTTACGGACCCAACGCATTTCTTAAAAGGCAACAGAGGTCTGAACAGCCTCTAGCCTCTCCCCGTCGCCAATAAATTCCTAGACGTATCCCTTCCTGCATATTAAAGATATGAACCCGCAGAGCTTTAACAACTCCGGGGCCAGAGAACCGAACCGAACCCACGGAGTTCGACAACTCCGTGGGAGAGAAATTACCAAACCCGCGGAGCTTTAACAACTCCAGGGCTAGAACGAATTTGTCGTAGTCCTCCAACAAGGATTTAAGCGGAGCTGCACCTGGAAACTGTCCAGCCTACACCGGGACCATCTTGGGTGTAAGTAAATAATCTTTAAATCAACCATTACTCCTCCGTGACTAATTCTAGCTCGCCCCCGGTCTCCTCTGGCCCCGCGTGCCCGGGCTGCTGGCCACAGCCCGCGTGCACAAAGACAGGCCCGGCTCGCCCCCAGCCCGCACAAGGCTGCAGTTAGCCAGTTTTGCCAAGAGGTGATCATGGGATACCAGATCAAAGACTTTTTTAAAGTCAAGATCTACGACATCAATCTCTTCCCCCTTGTCCAGGTGAAAGGTCACCTAGTTGTAAAAAGAAATGAGATTGGTCAAGCAAGACCTACCCACAACAAACCCATGCTGGGTATCCCTCAGGATATTGCCATCAGCTAGTTTGTTAAGGATGGCCTCTTTGATAATCTTTTCCAAGACCTTCCCCAGGATAGAGGTCAGGTTGATGGGCCTGTAGTTTGCCAGGTCTACTTTCTTCCCTTTCTTGAAGATAGGTATGGCATTGGCTTCTTCCAATCTTCAGGCACTTCACCAGAGTACCAATAGTTCTCAAAGATCCATGCCAGGGGCTGAGCTGTGATGCTTGTCAGCTCCTTGAGTACCCTTGGGTGTAAACTGTCAGGGCCGGCTGACTTTCAGGTATCCAGCCTGTCAAGATTTTCCTTCACGAGGTCAGCTTTGATGGAGGGCAAGGAATCTCCCTCACCTGGGCCTCCCTGACCCACAGTAGGCAGGGGCATCCCATGGAACTGGTGAAAAACTGCCTCAAAGTACCCATTTATCAAGTTTGCTTTTTCATGGGCATCAGTTGTCAGTTGTCCCATGTGGTTTTGCAGGGGTCCAATGTTGCCCTTGCCTTTCCTCCAGCTCCTCACATATCTAAAAAAGAACTTTTTATTGTCCTTGATATTTGTAGCTAGCTGGAGTTCCATCACAGCCTTGACTTTCCTGGTTTGCTCCCTGCAGGTCCAGACCAGTGCAGAGTATTCCTCCTTGGAGGTGGACCCAGTCCTCCATCCTTTGTAGCTCTTCCTTTTAAGATGCAGGAGGTCTGCCGGTTCCCTGGAGGGCCAAGGGGGCTGTGGTGCACTTTTGCTGCCTTTCCTCCAAGATGGGATGGACTTTGCTTGCACATCCAGGATTGCTCCCTTGAGGAGCAACCACTCATCCTGAACTCTGCTTCCCTTTGGGTTGTGGCCCTTTAGGGCCTCACTGACAAGTCTCCTTAGCTTGTCAAAGTCAGCTTTCCTGAATTTGAGGACTTCTGTATTACTGACTGACTTGCCAGCTTTACGGTAGATGGTGAAGGTGATCAGCTCATGGTCACTGTCACCCAGCTTCCCTTGGATCATTAGGTCACTGATTAGGTCATCCCCAGTTGCCAGTATGAGGTTGAGCAGAGCTTTACCTCTCATCAGCCCATAGAATTCCTGTGTCAGATAGAGGTCATCCACGCACAAGAGAAAGCTTTGCAACCGCTTGGATTTGGCTGAGCACTCCTCCCACGAAATGTATTGGTAGTTAAAGTCTCCCATGAAAACCATACACCAGGAGCACATGGCCTCAGTCATTTCCCTGGCAAACTTATGGTCAAGGTCTTGACCCTGGGTAGGGGGTCTGTAGTAGACTCCCACCCTAGTATCCCTTGTGCCGTGTTCCCCACGGATTTTAACCCAGAGGGTCTCAAGTTGTCCACCGTGGATGCCAATGTCGGCTTGCAGGGACACGTAGCTTTCCTTGACATAAAGAGCTACACCTCTACCCCTTTTGTCCACTCAGTCCCTCCTGTACAGGGTATAGCTGTCTATACCTGTATGAGTGTATATACAGTTTTGCAAGCATCCTTTTGAAATGTTGAGCTCTGACTTCCATTGATTTGGTGTAATAAAGAATGATTAGAAGCAGCCTAAGATATAATTGAGACAGGGGGAAAAAAGAAAATGTGAAGAGCAGTAGCATAAGGCACCAGCAACACTATCAAAGGACTTTGAAGCAGGTAAGACTAAACACCTTCCCTCTCCCCACCTCTGCTCTGGCATTCAACAGTGCTGCTCCCTTCCCACCTCCCCCTACAACCAGCCCCCCACAACACACACACACACCCCCAAACCAGATGCAAGGGAGTTTTGTCTGGGATGCAAAACTTGTTAGTTACGGCTCGGGGGGGAGCCTGTTCTCTAAATGGGCAAAGCTATTGATCTAATATAACATGTAAAAAAAGTGACAAAACGTTTTGATGCAAAGGAAGAACTAGTCCCTGAACTGAACCCAACAACAATCAAAAGTAATAAGCCAAACAGGGCAAACCTGATAATACTACTTGACGTTCTAATTCAGTTTATATATATCTGCAGACCTCACAGAGGCAACATTTCACTCCAGACAAAAGGAGAGAGGAATGTATCTGTCCCTCTCCCACACACATATGTTGTTCCTATTTTCAGTATAAAGTACATTAACCTAAAACTTTAAGACTCAGTCTTTCAAAATTCAGTGTGCTTCTTGTGAGATTCCATGTGCTCCTAGTTCCTATTAATGTCAATGGGAGCTTTAGAAGTTTTATAAACTAGCGTTACATTAATAATCCAAAACAAAATGGGTTAAAACTAGACTCCTTAGAACTCAGAGGGGAGTTTTGCTATTCACTTCAGTGAAGCCACAGTTTTTGCTTGTAGCTTCTCTTGGGTATGCTGCATCATCTTGAACCATTTCTAGATAAAACAGTAGCATTTTTAAGAAATTTCTCATATTATTGGGGCTGTGTCAAGACCAGCCTACTTTAGCAATAAAAAGTGCCTCACAACTGAAGCCAATCAGAAAAAAAATCATATATATCCCAAATATACTATGCTGTTGTTTGGCTTGTTCTGGACAGAGCTGATGAAGAATGTCTTGTATTCAAAAGCTTATCTAACTCTATCCCACCCATCTAGTTGATCCAATAAAAGATAGCACCCTAAGAAATCCTTGCTTCTTACATAATTTCTGGACCACTACAACATCATTCCTACACTACCATCCCAGATTTTTGTCACTTAAATGGAAAAATTCCGCTAACCTTATTCATGCAAGTAGTTTCACTGAATTCAATAGGACCGCTACCATAAGCACAGCTAGCCAGATTAGTGTATACAGGTTGCATCTATACATTGCCCTATGGTGACATTTTAATGCACCATGCTTTAGTACTTCCTTTTGGAACTACTAAAGCACAGTGCAGTAACCCCCGATATTGCACCACACTCATGGCACACGGTTATTTTAGCAGCTACTTCGCTGTAGTGACACGCTATAATGGGGGAGCATACTGCTATGACAAAGTGGCTGCTGGTCATGTATAGACACCCATGGATGCTACGTGGCTGTAGCATGTCACTAAGGTGATATCCCAACACTTGTAGATGCACCCACATTGCATCACTACCCTGCTTTCTACTTGACTTCAGGCTAATGGGGATAACTACTGCTTTCAGGCTGGGTGTTAGGTCTGAATGATCCTGTGACAATAGAAGTTAGTTAAATCACCCTCACTTTGCCCATCAAAGAAACAAGATTGAAGTTGCAGTGGTTTCACTATGCTTGTACTGGTTCAGGATCCTACAAATGTTAACACTTAGAGCATACCAATTTCTATTGATATCCTTTGATATTGATACAACTGCTACACCTGTTTATATGCTAATTTACTAGAATAGTGTTTAGCCTTCATTGGATGTGCTAGAGCAATAATGGCTTTTTTAATACATTCATAAAAAATGTTTATGCTTAGGATGTATTTGGAGCCCAAGCTAATTTAATCTAATTTGTTCAAAAGCCTAACTATGCCCTCCAAATTTCCACCAGCTCATTAGAATCAGGGAAATGGTATCTGTGTTCTGCCAGTGAATGGGCAAGTATTTAGATAGAAAATAGAAGTAATTACTTAGGGTCTTTTTACACATTCATTTTAGGCAGGTGCTGGAGCTCTTAACCCCTAGATTGTCCACACATTAATACCTGAAACTAGTTTTCAGCACACTTTAGACATCTTAACGTTACACGGCCACTTCCCACAGATGAGTCACCTAAATTGCAGTCCTTCAACATCCCAGAATGCAGTGTTATCTCCCTCCACCTTCCTGTCCAGGCTGGACAAACTTTCCACCCCTAAACCCTACTGCCAGCATGGGGTAGGTCCTGGAACCAGTACAACTCCCCCTCCCACTCCCAGGGGTGTGAACTTCCCAACCCTAGGGGTGCAACCCTGTGCAATCAGCCTGCAGAGAACATGCCAGCTAGCCAGTTTGCAGGACATGGATGAGTCTAGGACTGGGTCTAGAAAGGGGGTGGGGAGGAGTGGAAAACAAGGTAAGGGGCCAGAATGGGTCACTGTGAGGTGGGGCTTCCTTCCCAGGGCAGGGGCAGTAGCTCCTTCAAAAGCACCTTTCCTCACCACTCCCACCTCCCACCCACTGCAAGAAGCACAACCAGCATCCCCCACACCTCAATCCTAATCCCAGTTTATTAAAACTTATTCTTCAATACATTTCCTCTTTATTTCTTTTCAAATTATTTTTCCTTACTTCTTTTTATTTCCTCTTCCAGTGGCTGACAGACTTCATTTCACTACCCTTCCCATATCCCCATTTCCTTTCCACTCCCCATTTCACTACCCAGCCCCATCCCATTAACTCTCCATCTCCCAGGTTCATGTTACTGCCCCCCAAACCCATCTCTCACACAATCCCACTTAGAACAGGGAGAGGAGCCTGTCCTGGCTCACCAGCTCTCTAGTGGCATCTCACAGCTGTATCTCCTAGTCCGGCCTCTGCTCGCCATCCCTCTAGTGGCAAATCCTAGCTGTGCAGGTGAGGGACAGTCAAGAAGGTTTTTAGCCATTAGGTGTGGCTGCTCCAAACTCTAGCCAGCACTAACAGTGATATACATTTGAGCAGCTCAATGTCCAACATGTAACAAGGCCTTTCAGTTCTTCTGCCTTTTCCCCAGAAGACAAATAACAGTATCCAATAGGAACAAGATATCTCATTCACTCTAATTCTGCCTTCTATTCTCCTTGTTAAGTAAAGTTGCTGAGAGGATGTTGGTTTGGCTCTGAATGTCTGGCTTTACCCTTTAGCATTGATTCCTCACAGTTGGGGTTTAGACTACAGCTGGGTATATAATTTTCAATGATTAATTTATTGGACTGCTGTCTCTATGTTAATGAATTTCTGCTAACAGACATCAGTTTTGGAAATGGATTTTTTTTCTGCTCTCTGCCAGATTGTTACTGTGATAGAGAGTCAAAGGCTGTGGCCAGAAGCAGAATTAAACAGCGTTAAAGGGGTGGGATCCGTGACTCTCAAGAGTGCACAACAGCTAAAGTGATATAACCAGTTCCTATATCCATTTCTGTACTGCTCATAATGAAACTAAATAACCTGTATCTTTTAACCTAAATGAAACAGATTGAAAGCTACAAGAGTTTAGCTTTTACTTAGAATGGAACTGAGTGGATAAACACAACATATACAGATGATCATCTCTAAAGCATTACATTTTAAAGCACTTAGCTTATTTTTCTGTCTGATCCCTAAGTCTGTAGGTTGTTTACTAGTAGTGAAATGGAAGGATCTAGTGCCCAGAACACACCTTTTGCATGTCCTTGACTGAGTCACTTCAGCTCACTGTAGGTTTGATTGTACAATTCAAGTGCAGGCCCTTCCCCTTAACTGGTATAAAATCAAGACTTGTATAACGGTCCCCTCTAATAACATCAGTGCAACTATCCATTGTCTTGAAGTTAAGCCTGCATGAAGGATTAGGCTACAGTGGCCGCATCTAAATGAGAATCTGACTATGCAGTCCTGTTGCCGCATGGTTATTTTTAGGTGCTACTCTGCAGTAGCAATGAGATACTACTCAGTAACTTGTTGCTACTGTGAAGTACCATCAGTATCATGGTTCGTGTCTGCCAGCGCTATGGCACCGTAGCAATGAGCTGTGGCACAGCAGTTCATTGTTATGGCAATGTAGCATCTCATGTAGACATGCCCTCAAGTAGCACTTAGGACTTTGAAAGTTATTCAAAGAGTAGGATCTATAACGGAGCCTGTTTACATTATGATCAGTGGCTGGAGTTTCCTATTTATTAGAATAGTACAAAATTCAAAATCTATCATTCTTGCTATTTTCTATTAAATAGTTTATTTTTCTAACATGATTTGTTTACTCCAAATTTTACTTGAATTTCACAAAAATAATGTCAATACCAAATTCATGGTAATATATATAAAAACAAGCACTTCGATTAGTCTTGCATTTTGTATTCACTATTAGTTGTGATGCTTCTGTAGAATGCTTGTATGAAACCCTCTAACACAGGAGTGGGCAAAATACAGCCCACAGACCAGATCCAGCCCACAGAAGGACTTTGTCCAGTCTGTGGCAGGTTACTCATTTCCTCCTGGCCCAGGTACTGTCCAGCCCATGGCACTCCTCCATTTTCAAGTCCATTTCTAGGCAGCCCAGGTGGCAGAAGCTCCTTCCAGCTTCCACTGCCTCTGGCTTCAGCCCCATGGAAACTGGGAGGGACCCATGCACACAGCCCCAGCCTTGGCCCACTCTGGACTCATGCCAGCTGGAGTGGATCAGCTCCAAACCATCTAGCATAAGTACACAGCCTCAACCCCAGCCTGTCCTATACCTGCTCCAGACCCACCCACCCATGCTGAGCAGCAGGTAGGTAAAAGCTGCTGCTGGACATGGAAGAGTGGATACCTTCCCCTCACTGCTGCTGGGCTCTTCTTCCTGTGGCTGCCCAGAGCCCATGGGCAAGCTAACCTGCAGCTCCTCTCCACTGCTGTCACCAGCACCACCTACGGGTTGCCCAGTGGGGCAGCAGTGGCAGTGAAGAGGAACCACAGGACAGTTCAGGCACAGGCTCCAGATGGTCAAAGCAAGAAGGGCCCAGCAGTGGTGACAGGGAGGCAGCCACTTTTCCCCTGCACCAATCGGCAGTTTCTGCCTGGCCACAACCACTGCTCATCTTGGACAGGTGGTCCGGAGCAGGAATGAGGTGGATTGTGCTCAGAATTGTGCATACAGGACCAGGCTGGCCTGGAGGTGGTCCATCCTGACTGGGGAGAGTCCAGAGCAAGTCTGGAGTGGGCTAAGGCCAGGGCTGGGGCTATGCGCTCAGCTGCTGCTGGGCACTAGTGGTGGTGGCAGGGAGGAGCCACCGGGCACATGAGCTCCAGGCTGTTGGGGGGTGGGGTGTTGACTGGCCCACTGTGGCTCCTCAAAACTGCCTATGTGGCCTGCGGGCCCAAATAATTACCCACTCCTCCTCTAACACCATGTGAGATTAAGAGATACCTAAACAGGTGGTTATACCTGCAACAGACATGACACTGGTTTCCTATCATATATTTTTAGATAGCATTTTTATGCATCTAGTGGAACCAACAAACCTGTCTGGCACTGCAGAGAAAATAAATATATACCAACCTCCTAAGTAAGCAGGTTGCTTTGAATTTATTGCTATATTGATATCTATCTATTTTATGGTACATTAAACTCCTAACCATTGAGATTCTTATAACATTCTCTCAACAGTATTAGAAATTCAACTAGCCAATCGAAAGGGTTCATTCTAAACTTGTATTTTATGTTTCTAGTGACTTGTTAGTAACTGGAAATAGGAGCAAGGTAGTGGTGATTTGGAGTGAATTCTGAAAATTTTGCTTGATGCCAATTATCTTTTGCTATAACTCCAGTCTGGTAACCATCTCATTTTAGACAATAGGATAGGCCAGCAACTAATTTCTTTGTGTTATCCAGAGATTCAGAGGTGACCTTTTCAAAGTATATTCTAATCTCCTGTCCTGTCTGAATCATAGTTCTTCATGTATTGTGTTTGAAGTCAAGAAAGTTACAGTAAGATATAACTGAAGTTCAATAGAAGTTAACTCCTTTTTCCTCAGATACCTACATCTAGTCTATTAAGCCAAAGATTTTTTTTTTGTTCTTTAAAGTAAAATACAAAACAAAACAAGATAAAACAAATCATCAAAAAAACAAAATACCCTTAAACTAAATATCTTGAAAGCTTCTAATAAAGATAACCATTTGGGAAAATGTGAAGGTATATAAAGGCCAAATTTTGGCATCTAATTCAAACGAATAGTTCCTTCCTTTCTGGGTCATGTCATGAGAGTAGTTTAAACAACACATTATAATTTGTTTTAAATTATATATCTCATATAAAAAGTACTTAGCCCTTCAACAGTTATGAAAAACATAGTCTATTATAAATATAAGCGACCAAGAATTCCTGCTTGGAAAGAATCTCATAGCTTCTCCTCAGAGCTTTATTTATTTGTTTTTTTATTTTATGTATCTATCTATTAACACCACTAACCCAGGCCATTCCTTGACAGAAAGTCCATCAAGCATTAACTGTTGGCTGTCAGGGACTGCAAGCCTGCAATAGCAGCATTCAGGAGAGCATTCCTGACAAAAATCAGCGGGCCAGATCCTGGGGCTTTGTATGTTGGTTCAGTTCGGCCAACATACACATAGCTCTAGTAATGTATAAGGACTAAGGAATTTTCATTTTCAGATTCTAGTTAAGGCTTCATTTACTGTCTCTACATTTGCTTGATATGTACAAGTCAGTGAGAGGAAAGTAAAAGTTGAGAATAAAGAAAGTTGGCCTGAGGATTGAAGGCTGTCTTATCACTAGGGATCCTGGTTTTCTCTGATAAAAAAAGACCCCAATTTTAGGATTAAAAATCCACATTTTTCCATGATCAGAATGATACACCACTAATATATATATATATATATATATATATATATATACACACACACACACACAGAGAGAGAGAGAGAGAGAGAGAGAGAGCGTGAACAAAATATATAGAGATATATATATCAAGATAGATAGATAGATAGATAGATAGATAGATAGATAGATAGATAGATAGATAGATGTAGAGAGACAGGGACAGAGAGCTCCTATTTATCTATCTATTTGTGGTGTTTGATTGTGATCATGGAAAAATGTGGATTTTTAATCCAAAAATTGGGGATTTTTTTTATCAGAGAAAACCAGAATCCTTGCTTATCACTTTAAGTTAGGTCTGTTTTTGGCAGGGGACAAGGAAAAAAATTGGTTGAGCAAATACATTCATAATTTGATTTTCCCCTCTTTTAAAGGATATTCATCTCTTGAAATCAACCAATTCATTTTTATTTCAAATATAATCTGCACATGTCACATTGGTATTTATTTAGTATTCAATTCGATAAAAAAAATTGCAGTGTTATCGCAAGGGCCTGGTCCTGTAATCCCACTATATATAAAAATTTCCTGTGGGAAATGTGTGCAAAAGAACTGCAAGACTGGGGGCTTACTGATGTATTTAGTGTGTGTATAATTAACATCACACACTAAATAATTATAACATACACTAAATACTTCAGGATACACACACATTATATACACACACACTTTATTTTCCTTACTAGGTCTAAAAATAATTATTATTTTGATATACATGAAATCATAAATATTTGAGTCCTTATAATGCATACATATATAAACTACCCAATTAATTCAATTAAAACAAATTATAAATTAATGGCATAAATTTTAATGTATCATTCCATCATCTACTCTAAGCACCCCCATCCCTGCCTTATTCATTCTCATGCATTATTTATTGTAATACTATTACAAGATTAATCTGATATTGATGATGCAGTTTATAAAGATCACTGATAAGGATTTCCAGCGCAACTGAGCATTAAAAGGTGATTTCAGCACCTCAGGACATAAAAGGCTAAATGCTTTTTCGGTTTATGCACCTAGATGGCACAGCTGAATATATACAGCATTTTGACACTTATGAACAGTTTATAATTGTGTTGTGTGTGCAAGCCTGTACAAACCTACTGAGCATGCTCACAAGGCTTGTGTCATAGCTAGGCCATTGCATAGTAAAATAGAATCATCTAGGTCCACAGGTAAGTCATCATATTTTCGCTTCAGAAAAAAACACAAGGGCTTCTTCCACTTTTTTAACCCTGGAGTCTAGTAATTATGGCATTGGCCCAGGGAGCAGGAGACCCAGATTCTAAAGTCCCCTCCTCCTAAGTGGATTTGAACTCATATCTCTCACTTCCCACCATAATGCTTTCTCCGCTGGGCTACAAGCTGGAAAACATCCAGACCTCTCTCCAACCCTTTCACTGGGCAGACAAGAGAGAGTGCTAGAGAGCGTCAGAGGGATGAGTTCAAGCCAGAGGATGTGCGACTCTGTGAAATGTATGCCATTTTAGAAAAGAGCTCACCCTAGATTCTAGCCTGAGCTCCTACTCCCACTGAAACAGAAACTTTCCCAGTGCTATTTCTCTATTGTATCCAATGACTATAAAATGCAAAGCTCAGTGAGTCAGAATCAAGAGGTGGACAGAAGAGGGTTCTGGTAGTTGGGCTGCTTTGCTGGCAAGAAAGAGATGCAGGTTCAAGCCCTTTCTAGGTAGGAGGAGGGATAGAAACCAGGTCTTCTGTTTCTTGGACAACCACTAAGCAGTGCTTCTCAACCAGGGTGCCACAGCATTCTGGGATGCCTTGGGATCTTTTAAAGGATTTCACAGGGTGCCACATAATGTTAACACTCTTAGGTTTACAAACATGATTCACAAGATAAACCCAGAGATTTCATATGGAAATTGATAGAGATGATCGTTCTCAATGCTTTGCAACAGAAAAACTGTTCCATTATGTTTCTGTAGTCAGAAAAAAGGAACAAAAACTAGAAAATGGCATATTCCAAGGGGGGGCCTCAAGTCTCTTCAGGGGGACCTAGAGTCTAAAAAGGTTGAGAACCACTACACTAGGATACTGACCAAAAAGGCAGGAGGCTCCTCCTCCACCACTATTTTACTTCTACCAGATATTTATGCAGGGTGTTTCTGTTTCCCCACATGGAGGAATAGAATCTCAAATTCTGCACAAGTATCAAAAACTGCAGTGTTGTGGTTGTGCATATGCCATTTTGGCACATGGTAAAATAGGATTTAGCCCATAATGTATAGCAAGCAAGGTTGATCCTATATAGACCACATTTATTTACAGCAGCAATGCTCAAACTTTTGATCCTGTGGACCAGATGAATGGCAGCCGAGAGAGAGCTAGATAGTGGATGAAACTATGAAAGGTAATGCAGGTCAGGTAAGAGCCCTCTGCACTGAGATTGAGCCCAATGGAGCCTCAGCTGGCCCACATGTGGGGATCAGGCCCCTGGGCCTACCCCCACCTACCTGCCCAGAGCCCCAGGATTGGGCCCTGGGGCCAAACACCACATCCCCCCACACCCCTACATGGCAGGATTGGTCCCATCACCACCTTGGCATGTCAGAATTGGGCCCTGGGCCTTCACACCACTCCTGCCCAGCCCTGGGTACTGAGATCAGATGCCTGAAGCACCATGCAGGGCCTGGGGCTCCTGACTGGTCCAGAAATTGTGCAGTGGGGGACTGGTGCCACTGTTTCCCCACTGCCAAATTTCTGGGCCTGTGAGCCAGGTTACACAGCACAGGCCCAGGGTTGAGCACTCCTGTCTTACATGAATGGATAAGGGCCCCATTCCTAGCACTTAGGGCCTTTAATTTTCCTGGGGAAAGTCTTTTATAAACCAGCTGATTATATTATGATTGTGTAATTGCTGAAAACTACTGACTTTCCCTTTGTTCTCACTAATCACCCTGCTCCTCATGTCATCCCAGTGTGTATTCTCCTATAATGCATGGCACTGACTGGTAATGTTATCTAGGCAATCTACTGAAAGGTTCTGCAAACTTTTTTTTCCTGAGCATTTTTTTTTCTCTCTCTCTCTCAACTCTAAGCCTATTCTGCAAGGCATAACATTGCACCTACCTCTGTAAAGGCAGCTGAGACAACTCTCATTCTATTTCCAATGCTGTACCATGGAGCAACTACTAGAAACCTCTTATGAAATGAATGGCAGTGACTGTCACTGCACATGACTTCTCACTGAAGTATAGTTTCCTTAGATTTGTTTCTTTCAGAATTTCACACTGATTGAATAAATATAAAATATATTGTCCCTGCAGAGGAAGGGAATAATTTTTGACAATCGGGTTGGGTCCAAAGTTTGCTGATCACAATGGTTATCAGTGCTGAAAAAAATCATATTTAGTTTGCATAGAGATGGAAACTCTGCATGTAAGATAGAGAGAAAAACTCTGTAAGTGGTTTGTGCAGGACTGAATTTTCTGTAGAAGTCTTTAGCTTGAGCACTGAAAACATGACTTGTCAAGTTACATTCAGTTAACCAATGTTGGTCCACTGAACTGGAAACAATGTTCTGTGGTGTTTATACTTGACTTTTTCTTCATGATTGCATCAATGAACAATGGTTTTAGTGATGTGGATGTTATATCATGAAAAGACCTCCAGTCAGAGAGAACACAAGCAAACTACAAAACACAGAATGCTCTCGGTAGAACAACTGAATTAGGGCCAGAATGAAGTTCGGTTTCATCATCTGGCACTACAGGGATCATTGTCCTTCTCCAGCAATTATTGCTGCAAGAGAATGGCCATGTGGTGCTGAACTGTAACCTGACTTCTGTATTTAGAACTGAGTCTATTAAATGCCATGTAAAGCTCATATCCACGGAGAAATGAACTGAAAATAACCTGAAGCAACAAAGAGTTTCTTAACAGTGTTCAGCTGAGAAGGTCAAAACTTTCAACATTTAGAAAGTATTTCTCTGTGATGCTGGTCAGGACACCACAGCTGTTCTAGCTACTATGTAGAGTATAGGGAGCAAAAAATGAACAACTTTAAGGTTCATTTAAGGCCTCGGCTGTCAAAATTCTAGATGCCAAACTTGTTTTATTTCCTTTAAAATGCCACAACTTATTCTTCAGTGGAAGAAAGAGTTAATTTAAGATGCTGGGATATATTTTGAATTATCCCGTTCTCCTTTGTAAGGCTTTCCCATTCCATAAAACAAACATTGCAGCTTGTTAGGAAAGAGCTTGAGAGTCATGAAATGATTTGTGACAACAAAGCTGTGAATGATGGTTTATCAGAGCATCACTGACTCTTGCCATTTCTCACGGGTTATATGCAATTCCATGAGACACTTAACCTCATTCCCGTAAAAGGTCAATGCCTGTAATAATCAGGGCTTTAGCAGCTGTAAGTTTCAAGCAGATTGTGGTGTCAATACGATATTGCAGAGTTTTATGATTTCATTGAGTCATGCAATATTTAATCTTTTTCTTAAATCCTCTTCTGTTAGAATTAGGTTATTTGTCAGTTCCTAAACTTCATGTTTGTATAGAAAAGTTCTGAACTATGTATTTCATGTACTTATTAAGCAAATAATATCATGCCAGATTTTTCATTTTAAACATCTAATTTTATGCCAAATGCAGCATTTTGGGTTCCTGGCTTGGTAGATTTAAATATATGAAGTTGAAAATCCTGCAGCATGAATTTTGATATCATCTTATATCCAAAAACAATGAGAAAAATTGTCTTGCATGTATTATGTGGTAGAGCCATAAGATCAAGGTATTGATTTGGTGTTTAAGTGTATGCTTAAGTCCATAGATTTCAATTAAAATTAAATATGTGCTGAAAGCTAAGTATATACTTAAGTGCTTTTGTCAGTTGTGTTTATTTAGTCAGTCAGTTCATAACTCACGAAGTTGTAGCGTGCTATCATAAGAACTTGCTTTAGACAACTCCCCATCAGTGACATTCTTTGCTCTGTTATGATCTTTTTTGGGCACATCTACATGTGCTGATTTAAGGCACAATAGCCATTTTTAAGGTGCAAAAGCAGGTATCAAATTGAGGAACAAATAGCTAAAGCACCTTAATGCACATGTAGATATTTTAAGGTGCATTATCTCTGTGTATGTCAACTGGCTTGGGATAAATTTTAGTTCCAAGTTGGTCAGCAAACTGCATTCATGCACCTTAGCGTGTGCATATGTAGACGTGCGCCTAAATCACCTTAATGCATATTAGGGAAATGTACATTAGGTTTAGGTGCACATAAAAGCATGTGTAGATATACCTTCTGTCCATTCCTGAATATTCATATTTTGACATTCCCTGAAGTCTTGTGTTGGCCAAACTATAACGCCTCCAGATGTGACAAGTACAACTGCATTAGTAAGACTGATAGTACTTCAAAACAAACTCCATCGCCTTTTTTTCCTAAATACAATATATTTAATCATTTTTCCTCTCTCTCTCTGAAATATTTTTTCTATGCATAAATTAATCATAATTGGATTTCATCACTACTTGAAAATATTTGTAAAATAGTTGCAGGAAAAAGTTGGTCTTTAATATATTTAATATTTCATCTCCTTTGGTTGATCATAGAGGTTACTTGCTGTGGTTTTATTCTCCATTGTATAACTCTTTGAATTTAGTTTAGTATAGCCATTGGCTCCATCAGAATACCAGAAGGCATTGTGAGTATAGCTAAACCACCTTCATGCTGCACCTGGGAGAACTGCTGTTATGTACATCCCACCCCACCTTGTTCCTACTCTGCATATGCCAAGTCCCCAAAATGAAACAATATAGCTCTCTTAGGATAGTGTGAGCACACTCTTAGAGCTACTCTTCAACTTTCTGTTTTGGGCTCAATTATTGATACTTGCTCAACACTGCTCTAAGGTTGTCTTACTACCAGGACTGGTGCACACAGAATAGGAGTGAATGAGTAAGACGTGCTTCATGTTGGTGCTCCTGGACTTGGCATGGAGCAAAAAGGACATAGCCAAACTAGCCAGGAATTGTGTTTATTCAGTAATTTCCAGAGCATCATCTACTATATAAAGCCTAATTGGACATCTAATCAGATTGTAAATCTGCCCTCTCTTGGCAGAACAACCATGGGAGCTTGGTGGCAATAAGACATCCTCCCATCCCTGGAATGAATTGCCCCCCAAAACATAGTTGCTTCTTCAGTTTCAGTAGGGTGAATATGCATGCCCAAAGGTGTGACTCTAACCTTGGATTTGGGTTTTCTCCTTGTGATTGTAATTTCTCTCTCTACATGCTGGAAGATTTTTTAGCTAACAGCTTAGCATATAAAGAAATGCACAAGAGAGGAAAGGACTGCACAATTAGTGATATACTTGCTATTCACTCCTCCCAAAAATAAACTGGTAAATAAATTGGCAATTTGTCATGAAGTTTTGCAAGCAAGATAGAGCCTTAATTGATTACTTCCTAACACAGACTCCTTTTCCCTGACATTGCCAACTTGCAGAAAATGTAAATGAATAATGTGGTGTAAATGAACAGCAGGCAGTCACTGACCCATGAAGACAGCAAGGATTTCAAAACAACATTGCAAGGAAATTCAGGCTAGTTGATGGCATGGAACCCACCTATTTCATATTTACATGGGAGAGGTCAAATATGACATAGAAGGAGAAAGTCATTTATTCATTCTGATGAACTTATCAGATCATCCAATACCACTACAAATATATATATATTTACTACTGTTAGTGAGTAGGGGTCCTTATAATTGATTAGGGACATACTGTGATGTAATATAACAACAAAGAAAGGGGGGGAGGAAAGATTTGAGAGAGAGATGAAAAACTAAACCAAACTCAAATAAGAGTTGCATTTTTCAAAGAGGACTCAGCACCTAAGCTTGGAAAACCATTTCTCCTTTTTATCTTCAAGGACAGGTTGTCCTTGTCCTTCAGAATATAAAAATATAAAACTGCTTTACCAGAAGAGGAAGCACATCAGCCTGACCTGGCTTGCCCAACATCTCTATAGACTGCACACTTTGGGGAGGGGGAAGGAGGAGGTGGCACTTTTGTCTAACAGTTGATTGAATTGCCCAGCAGACATTGGGCAAACCAGGTCAAACCGATGTGACGTCTCTTTTGGGTCTGCACTGCACTCGGTGTGGGGGCTCACTGAGCTAAAAGTAAAGAGCTGGGGGCAAGGAGGGGAGGGGAGTGTGGTCCTTTTCACGTCTGTAAGTAGCCATAGATATAGTCCTTGTCCCAGACAATTTACAATGTAAAAAGAGAAGAAGTATTATAAAGGATGAGAGAGCAGATATACAGTTGAAATATATATTCCATGTGCTCCCTATATATGCATTTTTCATCACAAAAAGGTGTATATGTAAGATATAAATGTGTATATTAAATATATACGCAAACTAAATTCCATTGGCCCTCAACCTCTCTTTTTCACTTGTTGCATTTTTGAAGTATATTCTGAAAATAAAAGAAGAATTCATTTATGGCTTTTAAAGACAGAATCACATTCAAAAGTAGGTAAAGCCATCCAAGCAGTAGTAGAAACATTCTGAAGCAAAGGCCTTTGCCAAACATATATTATATAACATAACATATATTTTATGCAATATACCCTGGGTGAAACTAGCCAGGAATTGTGTTTACTCAGTATTTTCCAGAGCACCATCTACTCAGCATTATCTTCCAACACACACACACACACACACACACACACACACACACACACACACACACACACACACACACACATACACACACACACACACACTTGTAGATGATACTCTGGAAAATACTGAGTAAACACAATTCCTGGCTAGTTTCACCCAGTATATAATTTATATAATATATGTTATGCTCCGATACATCTGCCCCATTCTCTGGGCGGGCTGAAGAAACCCCAGACCAAACTCCCTTTGCTCCTTTTCCCCACTCCCATTCTGAAAACAGTGACAGGATGGGAGCTCTGCCTACACAAGTTACAGAAGACACTACATTTTGAAACATCTTCATCTGATACTTTATGGAATCAGGGATTAGATTTTCACCCAATCAGGCATTTTTAAACTGTCTGCAGCCATGTATTTGTGCTTAGTCACAGCCATAAACTGCTTTCTGAGGCCAGATTTGGCAAAAATTGTCACTTCTGTCTGCACCCACGACACATGATGAGATACATTCCTTTGAAATTGGTTTTCTTTGAGGAGAGCAACTTTATTTCTCTTGATCAATGGCTGTTGATACCAAATATATATAATTCCTTTTGTTCACAATGATTCAGTTTTAACCAGAGGAGTATGAGGGTTTCCCCAATCTTAACCCTGGTTCTAGTGATTAAAGCTCTCTCCTGGAAGATGGAAGCTGTGAATTTGAACCCCCCAAGGTGGAGAGTTTTTAACTTGAATTTTCTTCTCCTCAGTGAGTGTTTTATCCAGTAGGCTACTATATAAAAGATGGAATAACAAACGTCCTCACCACTTCTTCCTACTTAAAAGAAAGAAAGAATTAGTTACAACTGTATTGTGTACAAAGCCTGATCCTGTTGGTATTTGTTGAACAAGATCTGAGAATGCTTATTGGACTGAGTTCCTTAGGAGGTTTAAATGAAAGAATGCCTAGATGCTGGATCTTAATTTGATTTAAGCATGAACTAGCTGCTGGGCTGCTTAGTCATCTCAAGAAGGGGGAAATTATACGCATACACAGGGTGTGTCCAGTTGAGCCTGCACATGCCTCTTGCCCCACCTCAATTTAAGGTGAGGCAAGAGGCGTGTGCAGGGATGAAAATATGTTCCCCACATGCCTCACCAGGTCCTGCCACCCTGGGCCCAGCCCGGGCAGGTGGCACAGGGGCCCTGAGGATGGCGGGGACCACGTGCCATGCCAGGTCCTGCCACCAAGGGCCTGGCTCAGCAGCAGAGAGGCCCCAGGACCTGTCTGGATCCAGCATGTGGTCCCCATGTGCCATGCTGGGTCCTGCCAGCAAGGGCCTGGCCCAGCCAGGTGACAGACAGTCCCCAGGCTGGCAGGACCTGGCTCAGCCTGCTGCGCTGTCCCCGTGTGCCACGCCAGATCTTGCTACCATGGCTCAGAGCACCCAACTCCCACTGCTGCTGCTAAAAGTAAGTTATGGGCCCTGGGTGTGGGGGGGGGCTGGGGCCCTCCAGGGTGCCTGGGACCCTGGGCACATGGGCTGTGGCCCCCCAGGGGGCTGGGGCCCTTCAGGTGGAGCCAAGACCCTAGGTGGGAGGGCTGTGGCCCTCCAGGGTGTCTGGGACCCTGGGTGGTAGGGCTGGGGCCCTCCAGGGTACCTGGGACCCTGGGTGGTAGGGCTGGGGCCCTGTGGGAGATAGGGGCTGTGGCCCTCCAGGGGGGAGCTGGGGCCCTGTGGAAGGGGCATTCCATGTGCTGGGGGGGGGAGGGCTGCACCCTGTGGGGACCAGGGGACACCCCTCCTGAGCAGCCCCCCCACAAGGTCCCCCACACCCACAGTCCCCCAGCAATCGCCCCACACCTACCCACACACCAACCTACATTCCTCTACACACACACACACACCTTCCCACCCCCTTCCTGCAAACACAACATCCACCCATCACACACCCATCATGTGCAAAGAAAGCCAAAAGTACACATCAGCATATATAGGTTTTTAGAATTTATTTTATCATGATGATAGAGACACTGGTAGGCTTCCACATTGCTTTAACACTGTAAATATACCAATAAAGCATTGTCCAACTGATTGCTGTCTTTCTCTGTGTCTAGATGTGTGTGTGTGTGTGTGTGTGTGTGTGTGTGTGTGTGTGTGTGTGCATAGAGTGGTCTTTTGTGTTAATTGTGGAAAAACATGGATTTGGGGATATTTTTAAAAATGGATTTGGGATGCTGCTGCAGCAGTCCAGCTGGCACAAGGGGTAGTGCCCCAGGTACCAAGTGGCCGAGCCCCAGAAGCTCCAGAGAATGAGTAGTCCTGAGCTGGTTGCCAGGAGCCAGGACAGGACAGCTTTTTATACTGCTCGGGACAGCACAGGTGCTGGCCCCAGACTCTATCTCCCCCTGGATGCAGATCCAGGAGGAGCCAGGAAGGGTTATTTTGCCCCAAGTGCACAATTTGCTCCACAACAAAGTGCATGTCTGAGCACATGCGCTGAGGCAAAAAGCCCCAGCTCAAATTTGCACCACTTCTATTTGAGCTGCTGCAAGCGCACATGCTTGCATGTGTGGATGCACCCACAGAGGCTAAGGTGCCTCCAGGATTAAAAGACAAATGATGTGAGGTGTTTTCAGGATCAGTTTTGAATTTAAACGCCTCACCACCTCCTGGACTCCTAAACCCTTTTTTTTTAAGATTCTGGCCCTGGGATACAAAGGTGATGGGTAAAGTATTAAAAGCTGAATAGAACACAATAGGAGGATGGGTTTATTTTGTGGGTCATTACTAGCTTGTAATCTAAGAAAATGGAAAATATTGAGTCACATGGATGCATGGTGGAGTTAGTAGAAATAATACAGAATAATTAGGCATTGGTACTCATAGTAATTGGTATTAAAATGTATTTATCTCCTCACTCTTTTAATGTGCATTTTAAATACATGACAACAAACCAAAAATAAATGGCACATGAACATACCTTACCATTTATGTATCAGTTTAATATCATAGTCACACTGACAAAATTGTAATTTGTAGATGTTACTTAGAAACAAGTCCAAAAAAGTCCAAAAAAAGTCCAAAAAATTCCATTAATTAATATTGAGGATGAATATCACTTCAACCAACCTTAATAGTACTGTTAACAATGGACAATATAATTAGGATAGGATACCTCTGTGCTTGTAGTACTTGGGTTTATAAATTATTCAATATATCTAAATAACCATTCTCAATTAATATGAAATGTCCGAATGTTACACTACATACTTATTGAATGCCAACTTTAAAATGCTGTAAGTGAAAGCTGACATTTTGGATGCTTACTTACCTCATATTTACATAGAACATTTAGCCACAGTAAAAAGCATAACCTAAACTAATATCCACGTTTCTCTTACAATTACAATTATCTTAGAGAGTTTTTTGTAGAAGGCTGATTTACTAACCATATTTCTGATTTTGCCCAATTCCTGGAGACACTTATTCTATAGAAATTTAAGGGAAGGTGTGGAGGCTTTTTATTTTTAATGTAAGTCTAGCTTGAGAGTCAGCAGCTTTCTCCTAACAAAATTACTTGTGGTGACTTTTCCTGTAATTGTCACCTGCCTCCTCCTTTTACTTAGCAGTGCTCTTTGGGCTGCTGTAGTCCAGCTGTGGACCTTCAACAATTTCAAAGTGACAGAATGATGAAAGATTGTACTTCAGCCAAATCCTTTTATGCTTTCTAATGAGTGTGTTTTGTCCACAGAGAGCATGATTTTAATTTAGCCTTCCATAAAGAACCAATAACTGAGGTTGCATGAACTGACAAAAGAAAGTGATGGGGGTGGGGTGGGGGTCATTTTATAGAAAATGCCATGGATAAAATAAATGAGAAAAAAAGACCCTGAATTATTACAACACTAAGGATACACAGTTTATATTTAAAGGTGAAGAAATGTGAAGGTGAGATCTGTTTTTCAGAACTGCTTAATATTTGCTATTTCCATTCACATCAGTGAGAGTGTCTCTGAATGTCCACTCATAATTTTTATCAGAATTGATTGTTGTATATGAATATATGCACACAGTATATATTTATCAGCATAAAGACTTATATTTTCAGATATACATTTTATATAGATATAAATAAGGTTGGAATACGACTCAATGCTTATGTGAATCCCAAATAATATAACTGTAGACTGCTTTTTTTTTCGTGTTTCAAGAGTTAAGATTTAATTTTCCTATTACGTACCAATAGATTATGGTCCTAAAGGATCATAATAGATTCCATGAGATTATGGCAGGGGAGGAAGCAGTGAAAACAGAAGCTACTGAACATGATACTGAAGTTTCATTTGGGAAGAAAGAGAAAGAACAAGGAGAGCACAGTAAGCGTCCAACAGAGGTGGGAATGAGTACCTATATTAAAAGTGCCTGAAAATAACGGGGGCTACTGAAGAATGTTGTAGGCATGGACAAGAGGAGGTTCCAGGTGACTTCTGTAGAAACAGATTCCATACAGCTGAGAGGAAAGAAACCAGAATGCTATTGAGTCAGGACAAAATAGAAAGCTCTTCAATGCAAGAGCAGTAGTCTGTGTAATTACGGATCTTGGAAGTAAACCATAGAGGATAAAAGGTAGTGATCATACTTTCTATTGAGATACACTTTGAAATGCTGTATAAAGATTTAAGAACATGATTTATTTTTTTATAAGCATAAATACATCATAGAAGAGGTAATAAACAAGCTGTTAGTACCCTCTTGGATCACTGAGTCCAGTCCCCTGCTGTCACAGACAATTATGTCATATAATGCTTCTCACCAACTGATGAAGCATCATCCTGAAAGGTGTTAGATTTTTTTGCTCATACTACTACTGGAAGGCTGGACTACAGCCTCCATGTTTTAATGGTTAGGAAACTTCTAATTCCCAGCCTAAATTTATAAGTGGAAAGTTTATACCAACTTGTTCTTATGCCATACATGGTCCTTTAATTTAAATAGCTTTTACTTTCTCGTTGTTTATCCATTTATGTATTTCTAGACACCATTTATTCCTTCTCAGTCTTTGTTTTGCTAGGCTGAACAAGGCAAGCTCTTTTAGTTGTCTTTAGTAATATAGACTTCCCATTCCCTAGATCATCACCCTAGTCATCATTGTCCATACCTGCTGCAGGGCAATATGGAATCTAATGAGTGATTCCACAATCAAGGCTCCTGCTATGCACATGTGGCATGGCAGAAGGCCCAGTTGTGTGGATCATGCATTAGATCCCATTGCACCTTTATCTGCATGTGTAGAGGGGCCTGAAATACAGACGCTATCTTTGTACTCTGAGGTAAATGTCTCAGTTTAACATTATTGTTTTTCAATAATAATGAGTTGTTTGTAAAAAGAAAATGTGCATGCATTATGCATAATCAGTAAAAAGAAAGGAAAAAAGATTAACTGAAGGTCAGAATTACTTATTCTGTGCAAATTCTTGTGTTGTGCTGATCACTGCAGTATGTGAATGCCTTTCATTGGTGCGTTACAGAACTTTACTAACATCTGTCATATGTTGCTTATACTACAGTACTGTCCTCTCCACTGAGAGGAAGAACAATGTTTTGCAGTGTCCTACCATGATCAGATTTTGATTTAGTGGTGTTGTCTGTATTTATGTTCCAGGAGTCTAAGTCAAAGTTAATATGCACTGTACTTGGCTTGATGTGTAAGTGTTGACAATAGTGGGGGGGCACAACCCCATGCTACTGTTGCTGCCACTGCCCTCACTAGTGCAGGGTACAGGCTGTGGCTGGGCTGCAGCCCCACACCCTGTGCCCCACCATCAGCACAGAAATCATGCTGCTGGTCTCTGGCTTCAGCTGGGCTGCAACCCTGCATCCCACCATTGGCACAAAAGTCTGGATGGGCATGTGCCCTCCCACCTCCCCACACCCCCCCCCCCCCCATCACCTATCGCTCTTGGAGAAGACAATAAGGTTTTGTGTTTGCCCTTAGCTCCTTGAAGAATTCTACAGGCTTTGATCAACACTAAAGTGATTCTGGCTCCCACTCAGACAATCTTTTCCCATATTGTAGAGAGTTTCATTGAACCAGAGGAGGAAAATGGTGCACCATGTGCTTCATGACAGATCTGTAGGGTACCTTTTACATATTCTGGATTCAGAGCACAGGGAGCTTAGGTGATAAGGACCAAACCTTGAACCTGAATCACAGCTCCATAGGAAGTACGGACATAAGTATGGCACCAAGAGTGCAAATCACTCCAATAAGAAAGAAAAGTAACAAGCCATAGGGAAGGTTGATTACTGAAGAAATGTTACAACATTTTTATAATGTAACTTGGAGCTATGCACAGTTTCTATGATTTTTTCTAGTAGATGAGAGCATAGAAAGTAGTAGATAAACTGCAGAAAGCAAATGCAAATGTTTTGTAATATTTCTTCTTTTTCATTAAGGAAGGAAACCAGAACCATTTATTTAGACATTGTGCAATTAAGTCAGTCTGTTAAAATACATTTCATTTATTGGTAGGTGAAGGGCTCTGGGGTTGATATAATAAATGTACCACCCCTGTAGAATACAGGGATATCATGAAGACTTTGAGATATAGCTACTCTGTGCCACTAGGAGAGTGTCTGATAGTCATGGAATCTACCTGATAGGAACTTCTGTGACTATCCTATGTCCTATTCCAATTGTTTTCCTGTGCAGTTCTGAAGGTGTTTATCAGGCAATTATATCTCTGGCTCCTTCTACCAATTCTTACTATGGAGCTTATGGGTGCAGAGGGCCTTGCAAAATCTTGTTTGAGGTAAATTTTGCCTCAGCATGTAAGTTTTTCCACTTAAAAGTATTTAACAATACAATATACGCAACCCCTTCCCTTTCTTTCTTTATTTTTGGTGGAGGCAGAAGTGCTGATTAATATACAATCTGCTTTGAAAATAGCACATGTTGTTTAGCAAATTAGTTGCATGATACATACACTATCAGGAACAGATGGAGAGTGGAAGGGGTTACATATTCTGAAAAACAGTGCACTCTTATTCCTGATGATATACTATTGTTCAAGCTACATAAGAAAATATCTAGAATGTTACAAGGTCAGATTTTTCATTCAGTCATCAGAGTTCAAATGCATAGTAAATCCATGGCCTTTAATGCAATTACACGAATGTAACAGAGGCCTTAATTCATCCACTAGTGTATGGCCATGCAAATTGTACTTATCTAGATCATTTTTCTAGAATGTACTTTAATTCTCAAAAATTAATATTGCATTTAATGTTCCATAAATATATTTTAATAAATGTAAAAATGGCAGAGCCAATTAATGTAAGAAGATAATTCTAATATATTATTGTTACCTGCTTTATGATTCCTCTTCCACCTTTTTCTTCCCTTCCCCCACACAGAAACCACTACATTGTGCTTTAAGTAATGTTTATAGCTTTCTCATTTTGATGACAGTTTGAAACATTTACAGCTTTAACATAGTTCAGGAGCATAAATAAAATGTGCTAACAGTGTTTGAAGTGATTTTAGAAATTAAAATGTATTTTTCTACTGTAAATCATAAAGAACACTACATAAGCTGTAACATTTTTATAATTCATTCTAATTACAAAACCCTTGTCTACCTTTAAATTTAATTAGAATGCACCTTCTATACGGCTATTGTTTGAAGCCAAGTCATTTGCATGTTTACAGATGATGCATTATGTTGTAGACAGGCTTAGTGTGTTTCCGTGCCAAAAAAATTATTCAAGAAGTCTTTGTATGCTAAAAACACATTAGGTTGCAATCGCGGATACATCTGGATTTTTGGGGTCCTATTCTTCAGGTTTGAACCCCTGCAGACATATTTATCCTCTGATCTACTTCCAGCAGGTTGGTTTTAACTGCATAACATTTTACCTGTACGTGCTCCAATGGCAAATGGTTTGGAATATTTCAAATGTTTATATCTATTTATGAGGTTTTTGAGAATTCCCTGTCTTTGCTGTATTGCAACATTTAAATAAAAATCCATCTATAAACTATGCAGGTTGACTGATAAAATATCAGGTTGGCTGATCTCCTACACAGGGCTTTAAATTAGGTTCATCGGGGGATGGGGATGCAGACGAGAGAGAGAACCTAGGATCAACAAACAATGAACCATGTACTGGAACAGCCCACAGGCCCAATGGGCATCAGGACAGGGGGGCACCAAGGACACCCATCAGGGGGCTCAAGTGTCTCTATACTAATGCTAGGAGCATGGGGAACAAGCAGGAGGAACTTGCACTCCTGCTTGCAAACAAGAACTTTGACTTAGTTGGGCTAACTGAAACTTGGTGGGACCTTACCCACGTTCGGGCAGTAAGCATGGAAGGCTATAGGTTGTACAGACATGATTGAGTTGGGAGAAAAGTGGGCATGCGGCATTGCTCTCTTTGTTAAGTAGCAATATACATCTTCCATAATCAAGATGGGACCAGAGGAGGGGCAAATTGAGGTATTGCGGGTCAGAATGCAAGGAGGTCAGGGGGAAAGGGACTTGGTAGTGGGGGTCTACTACAAGCTGCCACATCAGGAGGATGAGTTGGACCTAGAATTCTCCGAACAGCTCTCAGAGGCTTCATGGTACGGGGACATGATTGTCATAGGTGACCTAAACTACTCTGACATTTGCTGGGAGGAGCAGTCAGCTAGATTTAGCCGTTCATGTAGGTTCTTAACCTGTATACAGGACTTTAACCTAACACAGGAGGTATACAGTCCCACTAGGGGAAATACTTTACTGGACTTGATGCTGGCTACAGGGGATGACTTGATGGGGAATCTACTGACACAAGGTAACCTTGTCATATTCGACCTGGGGGGGAAGTGGGCAGCAGCGTCCCCCAGGGCTCAGTCCTTGGGCCCTCACTGTTCAATTTCTTTATCAGCGATTTGGACGACGGGGTGAAAAGCAACACATTTAAAATTGCTGATGATACCAAAATTTTGGGTGAGGTGGGCATGCTAGTAGGGAGGGAAGACTGCAGTAAGACCTGGATAGGTTGCAGGGGTGGGCTAACAAAAACAGGATGCATTTCAATACTGACAAGTGCAGGGTGCTGCACTTGGGCAGTAGTAACCAGCAGCACACTTAAAAGATGGGAAACTCCCTTCTTGAGAGCATGGAGACAGAAGGGGATCTTGGAGTCATTATTGACTCCAAGATGAACATGGACCGACAATGCGAGGTCACGGTTGGCAGGGCTAACCGGACCCTATCGTGCATCCACAGGTGCATTTCAAGTAGGACCAAGGAAGTGATTCTCCCCCTCTATGTGACACTGGTCAGGCCACAGCTGGAGTACTGTGTCCAGTTCTGGACACCCCACTTCAAGAGGGATGTGGACAACATTGAGAGGGTCCAGAGGAGGGCCACCCTCATGATCCGGGGACAGCAGGGCAGACCCTACAACGAGAGGCTACGGGACCTGAACCTGTTCAGCCTTCACAAGAGAAGGCTGAGGGGAGACCTGGTGACCATCTATAAACTCACTAGGGGGGACCAGAAGGGTTTGGGGGAGACCTTGTTACCCCTAGCACTCCCCAAGATAACAAGGAATAACAGCCACAAGTTGTTGGACAGTAGGTTTAGATTAGACTTCTGTAAGAACTACTTCACAGTTAGGGCGGCTCGGATCTGGAACCAACTTCCAAGGGAAGTGGTGCTGGCTCCTACCCTGGGGGTCTTTAAGAAGCGGCTTGATGCCTACCTGACTGGGGTCATTTGAACCCAGTTTTCCTCCTGCCCAGGCAGGGGGTTGGACTTGAAGATCTACAAGGTCCCTTCCAACCCTACTTCTGATTCTGTGATTCTATGAACCTAGGGGACAGTGACCATCACTTGGTTGAATTCACTACCCAGCATAGGGTAGGAAAGATAACCAGTAGGGCAGAAGTACTAGATTTCAGAAAGGCTAACCAGCTTTCTCAGAAGATTAGTTAGTGAGGCACTAAACAAGAGGAGCATTGGTGAGATGGGAGTCCAGGAAGGGTGGTCATTCCTGAAGGGAGCAATCCTGCAGGCTCAGAAGGAGACAATCCCATTGCACAGGAAAGGGGGCAAAGGGACAAGAAAACCCTTGGCTGAACAGGCAAATTCAGGAAAGCCTAAAAGCAAAAAAAAGAGGCATATAGGCTGTGGACGCAGGGGATAGCTAACAAGGTGGAGTATATCTACTTGACCCATGCTTGCTGGGAGGCAGTCAGAAAGGCCAAAGCAGAAATGGAACTTAAGCTGGCAACAAAAATTAAAGACAACAAAAAGTCCTTCAGATATATAAGAAGTAAAGAAAAGGAACATAGAACCCCTACAGGACAAACTAGGACAATTAGTGACAGATAGCCACTGGCATAGCTGTTTGAGCACTCTTGGTGCTCAGGTCAGGTCCCAGAGGACTGGAAAAGGGCCAATGTGGCCCCTGTTTTCAAGGAGGGGAGGAAGGAGGATCTGGGTAACTATAGACTGGTTAGTCTCACCTCTATTAATCATGTTTCTTTTATGACCAGGTCACAAAATGCTTAGATGCAGGAGTCAAGGTAGATGTCATCTACTTGGATTTTATGAAGGCCTTCAATACAGTATCTCATCCTATTCTCATAAACAAACTGAGCGGCTGTAATATAAGTGATTACACGGTCAGGTGGGTGGCAAATTGGCTTAGGGGTCACACCCAGAGAGTGGTGGTGGACGGGTCAGTATTGACCTGGAAAGATGTAGGCAGTGGGGTCCCCCAAGGGTTGGTCCTTGGATCTGTGCGACTTGGATGAAGGTATGGAGAGCATTCTGTTCAAAATGGAGAATAGGTTGATGGAGAATAGGTTTAGGTGAGAGATCAGAAGGCAATATTTTACAGTTAGGGTGGCCAAAATCTGGAACCAATTTCCCAGGGAAGCGGTCCTCGCCCCTACCCTGGGCAAATTCAAGAGGAGGTTGGATGATCAGCTGTCTGGGGTATTGTGAACCCAGCATTCATTCCTGCCTGTGGCAGTGGGTCAGGCTAGATGATCTGTTCAGGTCTCTCCTGACCCTAGCTGCTATGAAACTATGAAACTATGAAAATCATGGACAACACGAAATTATGGGGTAAAGCTAACACACTGGTGGGAAGGGACCAAATCCATGTGGACCTGGACAGGCTGAAAAAGTGGGCGGTACAAAATAGGATGCAGTTCAACAAGGACAAGTGCAAGGTGCTGCACCTAGGGGGAAGGATTCACCAGCACATTTACAGGCTGGGGGAGAACCTTCTCAGCATCACAGCAGTGGAAAAGGATCTCAGAGTCCCCCATAGGTTTGAGGGCTTGTTGGGGCTTCAGCTATCACAGCCTGGGTCCTCTCTTTCTCTCTACTTATGCCCTTTACCTTGGTTCACTGATTAAGGCCTTAGCTCCTGGGTCTTGACCCTGCCTTGATGGCAACCTCTTCTGTGGGTTCAGTTTCATTATGCCAGTCTCTACTTTAGGACTAACTTCTGACCCCTACACCAGGTACCTATTGGCATGATTGACCAGAGAATGGGCTTTTATTCCCCAGACCAGCCTTCTTTCAGCCACATGACTGGATCTTCTGTCAACCAGGGACCAGGTCCCTCTAACTGCTTCATTTGCCCCCCTGGCCTTTTTAGTCCTTGGCGCAATCCACCTGTGCCCCTGCTCTCTTTCTACTCTTCCTAGTACATGGTGAAGGGGTTTCCTGTTACAAGTCCTTGTTTTATAACTAGGACGTGAACAAACAGAAGAATGAGAATTTAGGAAATGTCTCTATCTTTCTGTAGTTCCAAAAAAACCCCCAAAGCATGTTGAGCCCCAGCTCAAGTCTGGGATTGTGCCCGGTATGCAAAGGCCAATAAAGATACCAGGGGTGAAAGTACAAAGAAGGTTTATTGCTAGCAATAAAAGGTGCGAGCGGAATAATTTCACGTAACAAGCGCACCAGATTACTATTTCTAAGCATCTTTTATACAGGAGTTTTGGAGCCTTCATAAGCATCCTTGTTTGCTGATTGGTTATAAAGGAGTGACGCAAGGAGTTCTTTACTGAGCATGTCTCTATACCTGTGTTTTAGCCATGTATCTCATTTACATAAATGTGTGTTTCATTAGCATACTTTTTCCCCACCTAGGGACGTGATTTTTAGTATTTTAATGAGCCCTTTAACCCAGTACCCTGGCTTCTGCTTTTGTTTTCAAGCCCCCTTTATCTAGGACTGTTTCCTCCTTATCGTTGCAGATGGGCATTCGTCACATAACATTCTCTTCTGCTTCGTCTCTGAGTAGTGGTTTCTAGGTCACTCCTTACAAGCACACCAACTTTTGTTCCTGAATGCTATACCTTATTTTGCAAAGTAAATGATATCCCTCCCACCCTTTTTATGTAATAAGATGTCTCCATTTTGCTAACACATTCTATGGTTACAATGGTAATATAACATATGAGCTTAAATCATGATGTGCACATACTCACTGTGGCAGATATTTAGTGTACTGTTTTTGGAGTCCCTGCAGAACAAGCTAAGGCCTTCCTCTGCTTCCAACACCTCAAACATGCAATGTGTTCATCCTGCAAATTGAAAAAAAAGCTCCCTTTGGAATCATCATATAAACCAGTTTGCATCCACCAAATCTAAGTTGAAGGTCAAATTTTAAAGACATGGATGACACGTAGGCATTCATATCCCCTTGACTTTCATATTGAGTGAATGTTTTTGAAAATATTAGCCTAAGACAGTTAATGTCTTTCATATTTTTTGAGACCCGACTATCAATTTCTTTGTCTGATCTCAATGCATGAGACCATATGAATTGCTCACTATCTTGCCTGAGAACTATTGCTTTAATGAGTGGGGTGATTTTGCTTCTAAATCATGCAGTCACAGGTCATACAACTGTACAAACCAACTGTTTTATCAACAATTATCCCACTCATTAATTTCTTCAGAGTTTAACTGATCTATTTTTAAAAGCTTCTGGTAATAATTATTTGGGGCCTTATTAAAAAAACACCATTAAAGTTGGGGGTGTCTTTATCTTGTTTTGAAGGACCAAATCTTTGCTGAATTTGCTAGGTAAAGTATCCCATTGAAACCTACTTAGAAAATGTTCCCCCTCCCCATTCTTCTCTGCATTACTATTTTTTAATAAGTTAGTATTTCAACTAAAATTAGTCATCTGTCTCCCACTTCCTCAAATGCACTACATTACATTTGTTTTCTCAGTCAAAGCGGCTGTTGGGTGTCTGCAAAGTATTTAAAACCTCATTATTTCATCAACAGGAGTTGTGGCCACTTTATCTGTCTTGGCAATCATTCGACTTCCCATGGGTTCTAGTCTTCCTGTGAGCTAATGTCATTTTTCCATGTAGCTCATGGAGAAAGAAAACAAAATTTTAAAGACCCAACACTAGAACACACAAACATCACAATGCTAGTTTTAAGCTGTGGTGCCAGATGCTTCTAGAGAAAAAGCATAGCCTCAATAAGGTAAATGGCAGCTATTTCATTGATTGCAGTCAGCTCATAAATTTACCCTTGCTGTTAGCTTCTTATTCACCATGCAAATTCCTCCAAAATCAGTGATTCCATATTTCTTTCTAAATCTCACTGGATCAATGTTATGGTTGTCTGCTTTGGGGCATTAAAACTTTGCACAATTTGATTACGGCTTATTGAGATGATAACCTTAGACAAGTGGTATGGGAGTGTGACACACTCTGACCCCGGATGGGGTCAGATGTACCTTTGAGACACTCTCACGATGTTCCCACACCTTCAGAGATGCCCTTCAGCCCCAAACTCCTTCCTGCTGTCTTCTGTTTAACCACTGAGAACAGACTGAGATGAGCCAGGAGGCAACTCCTTGACATGTAGCACTTCAGCTTAATCTGTCTCACCTAGGTCTTGACAGCTACTAGCATAGGGATTTTTTCCAGCTAGAAGGATCACAATCTTGTCCAGTTGCATACTCAACAAAAGGGATAGATCCCCTCCTTCCTTGGAAGAGGCCTGTCTGTATGGTCAAATGCTCTTAAGTCACAGTTGCCACTGACAATACGTGTTATAAAAGATAAAAATATTTATTATAAGAACAAGAGAAAACATAAGAAATCAGTAAGTATGTTGAAATACAGAGATAAAAGAGTGAACAAACAAAAAAATCTGAGAACAGTGATCTGATTTTACCCCAAATCTTAACCCCAAGAATGCAGCTTCTGCTTGGTGCACTAGATGAGGGCCTAAAGCCATCCTCTGTGCTCAGGAGCAACCTAAATACAAAAATTTCCCCCTCTGCAAGGTGTAACTATTGTTTTTTATCTGGCCATTTATATACATTATTCATTGGATTCTTGGGGAGTCCATACTGTGCATATATCTTCCTGCTCCTTGAGTGTGTGTGTTTACCAAGCCACAAGTCTCTCCTGAAGCTAATTATGACCATGAGAATATTTGTATCCCTTCAGATATATCCAAAAAATATTGTGTCTCACTTAATTTCGCCACTGTGAAAAGTGTCCTTTCCTGAATAGCCTGAATAGCCAGGTGTTAGTTTTATGGGTCTCATTTTTTAAATGTAAATTTGTCATTATCTGAAAGGGCCTGGCTCATGTTCTAGACCATGTCCACAAGGGTCTATTTGGTGTATAAAAAAATTCATGTCAGATGCTAATTATCACTGATTACTTTTTCCAATTGCGTACAGTCAAGGAACATTTAAATTAATCACTGTCATTAAATAGTCTTAGCTAAAATATAAAAATATATCCAAACTACATTTATATTAAATACTACAGTTCATGAAGACATACAACAACAAAGCTAAATACAGCCTGATGCGACCTATACATAGAGCCTACACATGCTATATCAGTAAAAAAAAAAAACTTAAGAAAATATGCATGGCATCCCATGGACACTGGTTTTGTGGGTTTTGTGACACATGATTTGTAATGTGGTAACTTTTCCTTGTAGTTTGACCTTTGGTAGGTAACTGGCAGTGAGGATCAGACTTGTGACCTCTGGATATGAAGCAATGCCCCTCTACTGTTTGAGATAAACAGCTTGACTCTGTTAACTCAAAGATATGCAGACCCCGTAAAGTGCTATGTATGTAACCCAGGGTATGCTCCAGATTGATCTCATAGGGCATGTCTACATGAGACACTACGTTGTACAGTAGACTAATTTGCTGCACAGTAAAGTGTCACCATCTACACATGCACTGCAGTTAGGGCACAGTATTTACTGTGCTGCCAGATAATCCCATCAGATACAGGTGGTATCAAGCAGTCTGGTAAATCACTGCACTTACAAGCACGTATAGATGGTGACATTGGGATTAGTTTACTCAGGCTCAAATTGAGCAGGAGTATATTCAGTTGCATTAATTGCACATGTAGACATGACCATATATACCCAAGGGGAACTCAGATGGACTATAGGTGCATGAATTCTAAACAGTGACCCATTTTATTTCTGCTTCTAAGCTCAGATGGCTAAATGCAGACAGCACAATTCCCACAAGCCTATTCCAGGCTTCTGGAAATGTTCAGAAGTGATTCAGTGTCATCACCTTACTCCTGACCATGTTCCATTGATCTAGTTTGGTAGTGGGAAAGTGCCTAAGTGTCTTGGGAGACCCACTCTGTTAAGCATACTTAAATTGTACCTAGTTCTACTGACACCATTGAAAACAGGCAGCAAAGACCAAAATTCAGGTCTTCTCTCTTCCCGGGGAGTCTTGTAATAACTAGGCTTCTGAGTCAGCTTCTTTTTTGCTTGCTTATGTTTAAGTTGCATAATTTGCATTAGTGGCTGTCTCACAGGCCAGATTCTACAAGAAGGGTAGAGAGTATTCTCCTCTAAATTATTCGATAGCCTGGTAATTATGGCACTCTCCTGGCAAGTGGGAGATGAAAGTTTGAATCAACTTAGCTTTAGGAGGTCCTCCTAGAAGAATCCAAGTCTCCCATTGCTTAGATAAGATATCTAAAGACTAGGTTACTGAGCCAACAGCAGACATGACCTCCTTCTCTGCCCCTCTTTGAAGCAGAACTAAGGTATAGTAGATAAACAAAGGCACCCGAATTAGGTGTCTAATCTCCCAAGAGGGTTATAAATTCAGACACCTCCCCACCAAGGCATGGTGTTTTTAATTGATCTACTCCAGGCTTTCTGGCTTGGTGATACCTACCTCTCCTCATTCTCTCATTTCTCCTGTGTCAAGGTACCTACATTTTACGTGGCTCCATGTAAGATCCTGTGCCCAGATCCTAGAAGAAAACAGGAGGAGGGGGACACAGTTAAAGACAGTTACGCCACAATTTTAGTTTGCTGAAGAGCTCAAATACAGAAATTATTATCTGGGGCTGTCTCTATTCTCATTTTTGTGTTGTTTCCCTTGCTTCAGTATAGACAGAACTAACTATTATTTAACTTCTAATGATTTTCTCAGGCTTTTGTTTATAGAATGCTTGCACTGAAACAGTCAGACAAACCTTGATCTACTGTAAAATAAAAGACCATACAAAAGAATGGACCAGATCCTGAGATGCTTTAAGACACCTTAGCTCCAATCTGCCTCCATGATGATTTACTAAATACATTCAGTGATTGGGACATGATTTCACTACTTCTTTCCAATAGTAGCACATGCCCAAAAAATAAAGTTACTAGGTCCCCACAGGGGAAAAAGAAAAAAAAAAGTTATTTGTGAGACGGGCTGAAGAAAAACTACACAAACAACTTTGATCTGCCATAACAAAAGGCTTGTAGTTATTTACATAAAGTAAAATAAATTAAAGTTTAAAGCTCATTAAAATCTTATCATACCTGTTATTATCAAGCAAAGAAAAAAAATCAAACGTTCTCCGAAATAGATGATTTTTCTGTGATATTTAAATGAATGGGTGGTGCATTTTGGCCATAAGCGACATCAAAGCATGCTATTCATGTTCTGGGATTAATATTCCTCTGTTGCTGAAGTTAATCATCTTCACAATTATGCAATCATATGAAGAAAGTTAAGCTAGTTTTTATAGAGGAAGAGGGAAAATCCCTCGTGTTACTATTCCTGTTTGAAGTAAAATAAACTCTCTCAGAGAAACAGAAAAGAGCTTTTTAATTCTACATCGCAGGGGAAAATCTCTGCACATAACCCTAGGCAATTCCATTGCACCTCTGGTGGAAGTTGAAGAATTAAAAATGCTTCAAGTCACATTCATTATATTTTCCTGGATACAGATTTCCAGTGCAGCATTACTAACAGAATATTAGAAGAAAACTTACAATTAGCAATGAGTAACTGAGGCTATGGAAGCTTTAGTTTCCCATGACATTTGAATTATTCATTAGAATTTATTGCAGAATAGTCCAGATGAAAAAGGAATGACCAAAAAAAAAATCCAAACATTAACAGCAAAAAGCCATTGTCATATCTTTATCTAGGGAGTGGTGGCAGAATGCATAAAGCTAACTAGCAAGATCATTTTCCATTCAGAGCTAATTCATTCATCTGATAAACGGAATCTTCCTTCATATTTTGTATGTAAATTAAATGTCCTGGTGTTACAGAATTAAAAGGCGGTATATTAGACTGTATGAATTATTCACAGGAACTATGGTGATAGGAAAGACCAGCAGACACAATGAACAGTAATGCTATTAATTCTACTTTAGATTAACATTCAGCAAGATGTATATACAGCAGATGAAACCACAAAAGCTATGAAAAATAATACTGAAAGTCTCATTTCAGTAGCCAAAATCTTCACAGTAGCAAGGGGTGAAACTATAAGCTTCCTGGAATTGTTTTATACTGTTATTGAGCAAAGGGATTTTAGCCTGTATGTTATGTGAAGTAACTCTTTTAAAGATTTCTGAAATATTATATCCTCTATGTGTGACAGAATAAAGAAGTAATGGTATTTCTTAACATAAGGAAAGATATAAGGTCCTGTGGAAAATTGTAGTATGTGATCATGGTAATAAAGCCACAGTTTTATTAGAGTTGGCTAGCAGTTTCCCTTCAGAATGATTTTCTGGAATTCCCCTTTTCTAAAAATCAAAATTTTCTGTGGAAAACGTATCAGTTTCACCAAATAAATTAAAATTTCCTTTGTTGAAAATTATGATGATGCCTCAATTGCCTGCTGGATCCCTGCTGTGCTGATACCATTCTCATGATAATGTGATTGCTGCTGAGTGGGTCATTGACAGCAAGGATCAAATCTGGGATCTAAAATTATGAGCCCAGAAAGGAAAATCTGCAAGAGGTACTGAGCCTGCACTCCTTGCCTGCCTGGTTCTTTCTCAGTCTCCATCACTCAGTCTCCGTCAAGGCTTCCCTCACACCCTTGTGTGTTGCGAGCCCTGACTCACAGCTGGGCTCTAAAAAGTTCCAGGTCCCTGCTGCAAAGCTAGGAGCTGAGGGTCTCCTTCACTCTGGCTAGAGCTGGAGCTCCCAGGTCCTTGACTTTGCAGCAGAAAACCTAGAAGCCACTGGAGCTGCACATAAGCCTGGAGTGCTGGAGTTTGGGAACCCTAGCCTTCCTCAACCATGGGCTGGTTCATATGGCAGGACTACCCTGGGCTAAAAATCTGAAGATCAAAGTCCCCAGCCAACCAAGCAAGCCGGCACAAAACCTAATAGGTTTTCAGAAGACACTGGCTATTACTTTGTCAAACATTTGTTAAAACCAAAATGTCACAGGGCACCTCAGTGCCTGCTCCTAGAGAGGAGAAACTGCCAGGGAGAGAGCCCTGGCAGAGCCAACTGAGCACAGCTGTGGGCTGCCAGGGTAACGAGCACAGCTGCGGGTTGCCGGAGCAACTAAGGGGAGCCAGCTGCCTATAGGAGGCAGTGCCTGGCCCTTATAAAGTCCAGGGCTGAGGCCAGGCTGGCAGTTCTGTGCCAGCACCTAGAGAGGCAGGAGCTCACGGGGCTAAGATGCCAGGACTGCTTGAGCAGGCTGAAGGATGGTGGCTCTGTAGTGCAGGAGCTATGTTGTTGCAGCCAGGCAGCCTTGAGTTATGTTACAGCCAGAAGGCTTGTGTTTTGTTTGGTTAGTGTTGGTATTACAACCGGAGGCTTGGGTGAGGCTGTAGGGGTTGGAGGAGGCTTCATAGGGACCCCATGGGGTGGGGTGCCCTAGTGCCAGTGAGGGTGCAGTCTAGCGCCAGGAGGGTGCATTATTTTCATAGGTACCCCAGTGGTATGGGGACCCCAGCGCCAGTGAAGGCACAACTGGCAGTGAGGAGCGCAACCAGTGGGTTGCGGGCGCAACCAGTGGGTTGCGGGCGGGGAACACGGACCCCGGGTTGTGTGCGGGGTACGTAGACCCCAGCCCCAGAGAGAGGGGCGATTTTATCAGGGAGCCCGAGGTGGGCACGGCGAGCCCCAAAGAGGGGGAGCACCATATTAGGAAGCCCAGGACGGGCGCAGCAGATGCCAGCAAGGGCGTCACTTGCGGGGTACATAGACCCCAGCCCCAGGGAGGGACAATTATTGAGGAGCCCTAGAGCGGGACGATATTGAGGAGCCCAAGAGGGGCCTGATTGAGAAACCCAGGACAGGAGGAGCAAGCCCGGTAACAGGCTAGCACCACAGAGAACCCAGGACAGGGGAAGGGTGCTGTGGTGGACCCAGACAGAAAGGGTTAGCAGTACAGCGTCCCAGAGAAGGGCAAGGTGCTGCGGTGGCCCCTGAGAGGACGGGGAGTAGCAGCACGGTGAGCCCATACTAGAGAGGGTAGTGGTGCGGTGGGCCTAAAAGACCGGCAGCTCGAGGGGACGTCCCAGAGGGGACTAGCGTATTGTGTTAGAGAGAGCCCAGGAAGCGGGCGTGCAGACACAACAATGTCTTTCACATCTACGAGGCTTGGGGCGTGGTATTAGGGGTGGTAGGAGCCACGCATAGCCCATAAGGCTAGGGTGTCTGGGGAACACCCACCGTATCGGGAGACCCCCAGGGGTCCAGGAACACACAGGGACAGAGGTCCCGAGTAGCCGTGCCCAGGGAGTCATAGGCAGCCTCCCAATTATATATACAAACATCAAAGACATGGCAGGCGAGAATAAGAGGGTGCCTTGGGCCGGCCTTGACACGGGGCGAGGGACCTCGAGGAGCCCTCTGAGAGGACTCCGCCGTGACACAAAACAAAGGCAAAATAAGCTATATCAAAAATTATGCAACTGCTGAAATCACTACACCTTTTGCCTGGTGGAGAGCGTTGATTTTTAAATGCGGGGTTTTTTTTTCCGGTTTTTTTTTTTGTCAGTTTACAAATGTGAGCTTCTCACCTGAATATCATTTCTAATTACTTCATTGACATTCATGTTTAGGAGATTAATTGCAGGGGGAAAAAAAGTGTGAATCCTTAATGACTAGTTCAATTCTTTTAACTAACTGACCCCGACCAGTAGTTATTTTTTTTTCTCCAGTTACAGAAAGATTTATCTTTTTCAAATTTAATTTGGTCTGTAATTATCAGCTAGACTCATAGAAGTCATTTGACAAAACTTAGGTGAGGAACTAATTATTTCCTTCTCACCCATCTGCCCCAAAAACTTGGGTACGATGGCCTTGGCTGTTGGTCTTGACCAACTGGGTGCATCTATACAAGGCACTTTACTACACAGCAGACTAATTTGCTGCACAGTAAAGTATCACCATCTACAAGCGCATGGCAGTTAGGGTGCAGTAGACTAATTTAGTGTGCTGCCAGATAGTCCCATTAGATATAAGTGGTATCCAGGAGCACAGTAAATTACTGCTCTTAAATGCACATGTAGATGGTGAGGAGAGGATTAGTTTACTCTGGCTCAGTTTGAGCTCGAGTATATTCAGTCACAATAATTGCATGTATAGATGTGCCCACTAACAGCTAAATGTAAGTTGAGTTCAGCTAAAGCCAGCCTATATTCAATGATTTTCCATAGGATGAGCAAGCACCTGCATTCATCCTCCTCCATAATAAAGGATGTGTGTCATTTTTTTCTCTGTATTTTATACATATAATGATTCCTTCTGTCTCCACTGTGGGCCTATCTTATGTCTGTCAATTCTGATCTTTTAAATAAAAATTTTCTATAGGAAACCTAGTTTTACCAAGAATTTTGAATTTTCTGCTAGGCAAATCATAGAACCATAGAAAATGAGGGTTGGAAGGGACCTCAGGTGGTCATCTAGTCCAACCACCTTGTCAAAACAGGACCAGCCCCAACTAGATCATCACAGCCAAGGCTTTATCTAGCCATGTCTTAAAAACCTCCAAAGATAGAGATTCCATAACTGCTCTGGGTAACCTGTTCCAGTATTTTACTACCCTTTTAGTGAAAAAGTTTTTTTCCTAATATCTAACCTAAGCGTCCCTTGCTGTACTTTGAGACCACTGCTCATTGTTCTGTCATCTGCCACCACTGAGAGCAGTCTAGTTCCATCCTCTTTGGAACCGCCCTTCAGGTACTTGAAGGCTGCTATTAAATCTCCCCTTAGTCTTCTCTTCTGTGGACTAAATAAACTCAGTTACCTCAGCCTCTCCTTATAAATCATGTTCCCCAGTCCCCTAACTAATTGTGTTTTTTGCTAGACTCTCTCCCATTTGTCTACATATTTTCTGTAGTGGGGAGGCCCAAAACTGGGCACAGTACTCCAGATATGACCTCACCAGTGCCAACTAGGAGGGAATAATCACTTTCCTTAATCTGTTGAAAACACTCCTACTAATGCAGCCCAGTATGCTGTTAGCCTTCTTGGCAACAAGGGCACACTGTTAGCTCATATTCAGTTTATTGTCCACTGTAAACTCCAGGTGCTTTTCTGCAGATCTGATGCTTAGCCAATAAATCCCCAGTGCATACTGGTGTATGGGATTATTCTGTCCTAAATTCAGGACTTTGCACTTCTGCTTATTGAACCTCATGACATTTCTTTTAGTCCAATCCTCCAATCTGTCTAAGTCACTCTGAATCCTAGCCCTACCCTCTAGCATTGTAGGCCTCATTCTCTGGCCTTGCCTCCCTCTACATTAGTGTCATTGAAGAATGCCACACATGCTCAGACTGACTAGAAGTCAGAAGGTTCCAGAGTCAATGAACTTCTGAACTTCAATGATTCATAGATTCATAGATGTTAGGGTCAGAAGGGACCTCAATAGATCATCGAGTCCGACCCCCTGCATAAGCAGGAAAGAGTGCTGGGTCTAGATGACCCCAGCTAGATACTCATCTAACCTCCTTTTGAAGACCCCCAAGGTAGGGGAGAGCACCACCTCCCTTGGAAGCCCGTTCCAGATCTTGGCCAGTCAAACTGTGAAGAAGTTCTTCCTAATGTCCAGTCTAAATCTGCTCTCTGCTAGCTTGTGGCCATTGTTTCTTGTAACCCCCGGGGGCGCCTTGGTGAATAAATCCTCACCAATTCCCTTCTGTGCCCCCGTGATGAACTTATAGGCAGCCACAAGGTTGCCTCTCAACCTTCTCTTGCGGAGGCTGAAAAGGTCCAGTTTCTCTAGTCTCTCCTCGTAGGGCTTGGTCTGCAGGCCCTTGACCATGCGAGTGGCCCTTCTCTGGACCCTCTCCAGGTTATCCGCATCCTTCTTGAAGTGTGGCGCCCAGAATTGCACGCAGTACTCCAACTGCGGTCTGACCAGCGCCCTATAGAGGGGAAGTATCACCTCCCTGGACCTATTCGTCATGCATCTGCTGATGCACGATAAAGTGCCATTGGCTTTTCTGATGGCTTCGTCACACTGCCGGCTCATGTTCATCTTGGAGTCCACTAGGACTCCAAGATCCCTTTCCACCTCTGTGCCACCCAGCAGGTCATTCCCTAGGCTGTAGGTGTGCTGGACATTTTTCCTCCCTAGGTGCAGCACTTTGCATTTCTCCTTGTTGAACTGCATCCTGTTGTTTTCTGCCCACTTGTCCAACCTATCCAGGTCTGCCTGCAGCTGTTCCCTGCCCTCCGGCGTGTCCACTTCTCCCCATAGCTTTGTGTCATCTGCAAACTTGGACAGAGTACATTTCACTCCCTCATCCAAGTTGCTGATGAAGACATTAAAGAGTATTGGTCCAAGGACCGAGCCCTGCGGGACCCCACTGCTCACACCCTTCCAGGTCGAAACCGACCCATCCACCACGACTCTTTGGGTGTGACCCTCTAGCCAATTCGCCACCCACCGGACTGTGCAGTCATCCACATCACAGCCTCTTAGCTTGTTCACCAGTATGGGGTGGGATACCGTATCGAAGGCCTTCCTGAAGTCTAAGTATATGACATCCACCCCTCCTCCTGTGTCCAGGCGTTTCGTAACCTGGTCATAGAAAGAGACTAGATTGGTCAGGCACGATCTGCCCGCCACAAACCCGTGCTGGTTTCCCCTCAGCATAATTTGCCCTGCCAGGCTCTCACAAATGTGAGCCTTGATAATTTTTTCAAAGACTTTACCAAGGATGGAGGTGAGACTGACTGGCCTATAGTTGCCCAGGTCCTCCTTCCTCCCCTTCTTGAAAATGGGGACCACGTTAGCCCTTTTCCAGTCCTCTGGGACTTGGCCCGTGTGCCACGAGCGTTCGAATATTCCCGCCAGTGGCTCTGCAATGATGTCGGCCAGTGCCTTTAGCACCCTCAGATGGAGCTCATCAGGGCCTGCCGATTTAAAGGCATCCAGTTCTTCCAAGTGACTCTGCACCACCTCAGGATCTACGTATGGAAGTCTGGCGCCTTGCTGCTGCCTCTCTACAACCCCAGTGAGAGACTTGTCATGCCCCTCACTTAGGAACACTGAGGCAAAGAACTTGTTGAGGAGTTCAGCCTTGTCCCCCCTATCTGTCACCAATTGTTTCTGCCCATTTAGCAGTGGTCCTATTCCTCCCTGGGTCTTCCTTTTACTCCCAATATAGCTAAAAAACAATTTCTTGTTGTCTTTTACTTGGGTTGCCATCCTCAGCTCCATGGTAGCTTTGGCCCGCCTAACTGCCTCCCTACAAGCACGAGCAGAGGAGGTATATTCATCTTTAGTGATCTCACCCTGTTTCCACTTTTTATGTGCTCCCCTTTTGGCCCTTAGGCTGCCCTGGATTTCTCTGGTCAGCCATGGAAGCCTCCTGGCCCCTTTCCCTTTTTTGCCTCGCTGGGGGATCGTCTTGCTTTGTGCCCGAAGGATCGTTTCCTTTAGGCACAGCCACCCTTCTTGGGCTCCCATCCCTTCAAAACTCCTACTCTGCAGTGCTTCCTTGACTAATCGCCTGAGTGCATTGAGATCAGCTTTCCTAAAGTCTAGCACTTTCACCCTACTAGTTACCTTACCCACTCGCCGTCTTATGTTGAATTCTAATATAAGGTGATCACTGTCTCCCAAATGGCTACCGATCTGGAGGTCCCCTATCATGTCATCTCCTGTTGCCAATACCAGATCCAGTATGGCATTCCCCCTAGTGGGACCATGCACCTCCTGTGTCAGGTGGAGGTCCTGTACACAGGTTAGAAACCTGCGTGAGCGATGGGACCTTGCTGTCTGTGTCTCCCAGCAGATGTCCGGGTAGTTTAGGTCCCCCATGACTACCTCCTCTTTAGCTTTTATGGTCTCTGAGAGTTGCCTCAGGAGCCCCGCATCTATTTCTTCCCCTTGGTGTGGGGGTCTGTAGCAGACCCCTACCACCAAATCCCTTTCTCCTTGCCCCCCATGTAGCCTAACCCACAATCCTTCTACTTCCTCAACCTTGGATTCTGTCTTGATGAGGGTTGATGTATATTGCTCACTGACATAAAGTGTAACCCCCCCCCCTTTCTTCCCCAACCTGTCCTTTCTATACAATCTATAGCCCTCAATATGTACCGCCCAGTCATGGGATGAATCCCACCAGGTCTCTGTTAGCCCCACTAAGTCATAGGTGTTTAGTGCAAGCAGGAGCGCTAATTCATCCTGCTTGTTCCCCATGCTCCTAGCTTTAGTATATAGGCACTTGAGCCCTGCTACTGGTGCCTTTGCTGCCCCCCCGCTCCGAGTCCCAAGGGGCCCATTGTTTCTTACCTTCTTGTTCCTTACTTGTTCTGTAGTGCTGGTCTCCCCATGGCTTTCAGGTTTCCAATGTTCTCCTTCTTCAGGCTGGGCTGTCCTTGTGGGTGCCACATGGTTTGGCGGTCCACAGCTTCCCCTGCCCTCGTACTCACCTCCCCCCGACGAGCCTAGTTTAAAGCCCACCGGAGGAGATCCGCCAACCTAGTAGAAAACACACGCTTACCTTTGGGGGACAGGTGAAGCCCATCCCAGCTGAGCATGTCCCTCGTCGTGATGTGCGGGTCATTGTCCAGGAAGCCGAAGCCTGCCTCGAGACACCACTGCCGAAGCCGCCAGTTGGTCTCTCTGATGCAGTTCTCCTGCCGTCTTCCTCGTCCGGTCACTGGTAGGATGGAAGAGAAAACCACCTGTGCACTGAACTCCTTCAGCATGCCACCCATAGCACTGTAGTCCGCCATCAGGTGATCGGGGGTTCTCCTGGCCGCATCATTAGTACCCACATGCACTAGGACCATGGGATAGTAATCGGTGGGCTTGATCCTGGCCTGGATTACCTCCGTCACATCCCGAATCTTTGCTCCAGGGAGGCAGCATACCTCTCGTGCCGAGGGGTCCTGGCGACAGATGGGTCCTTCCGTACCTCTCAGGATGGAGTTGCCTATGACGAGCACTCGTCACCTCCTCCTCTGGGTCCTCGTGGTTCTCTTAATCTGTTCGGAGTGTGAAGAACGTGGTGTTTCTTCTTGCCCAAGGGTTTCCTCCTCCCCTTCCATCTCCTGCAGGGTCGCCAGGGCCTCGTACCTGTTCACCAATTGGACTGGAGAAGCTGGTACCGGTTCGCTGCGAGCTGCTCCGGTCCTGGCTGTGACCGTCTGCCACTCTGCTGTGGAGGGCATTCCCCGGGCTGCTTCTTCCTTGGGTGCCTGGGCCTGCAGGGAAAGGAAATATCTGTCAATTTCATCCTCCGCCTCCCTGATCCCCCTCAGCCTGCTAACCTCCTCCCGGAGCTCCCTCACCTGCACCTCCAGAGCCCTAAGACGGGCACCTGCCGGACAGGTGTGGGGGCCCCCAATCTCTGCCCCCCCTGGCCCTGCTGGGGATCCCCCACAGGCCAGGAGGTAGGGGGACATCAGCTCCCCCATGGGCTCGGTCTGGGTGGAGGCCTCAGACCTGCCCCGGGTAGCCTTGTCCCCCTGGGCAGAGGCCCTTGCAGCACTCCTCGTAGACACCATTCTATAAGCTGCTGTTTGTAGACCTGTGCGGTGTCTACGCCCTACCCCTACAGGAGTCTCACTCCTGGACCTTCCTGCCCACCCGCCGGCACGAACGCCTGCTCAAACGCCGGCGTGCTCTTACAGAGCGCGCCTGTTTGCGCGCTCTGTTCGCGCCGCGCGGCTCGGAAGCACGGCTCCCTACCAGCTCAGCTATATGGGACCCGGGGGGCTTCCCCTCCGGATCCGGCTCAGCTGCGCCGGGTCCCTCCACCCCACTTACCTTCGGGGGATCAGCTGCTGCTGCCCCCCGTGCCGATTCCTCTGCTGCTGCTGCCGCCGCCACCTCCGGTCAGTCAGTTGGCAAAAGGGGCACACGTGTGTGCGGGACACACGTGTGCTGACTCCTCTCCTTCCCGCTGCTGGTTCCCGAGTGCTGGGAACTACGTCACCCCGTGGCTTTAAAGCCCGTGGTTTGAATTACCTGCCCCGCTCCAACGGCCAATCAGGCGCCCCGGTCTACCCGGAAGTGCCTGCCGGCAGTTCCGCCCCTACGCTCCCCCGCTGGGGGGATCCGCTGCCGCAGGAGCCTGCTCCCCCAAGGGTTAGCCCCGGGGGGTGCCCCCTGGCCTGGGGGGACAGTCCCCTTCCTAGCCCTCCCTGTTTGCGCACTCTGTTCACGCCGCGCGGCTCGGGATGACATGACCTAGTTTCAGGTCTGAGCATGCCTGATGATATCCCTGTCTGGCAAGAAAGTCCATAAGATAAATGCAGGATTTATTTTATGATGGATAGGTGAGGTGCTGAGTGCACCAAGAAAAAGGGTGCGTGCAGCGATGAGTGTTGTATGCATATGTGTTTGATTGGTTGATGGCATGACTGATAAGATCATGGATGGGTATAAAGAAGCACAGACCTGAGGGATCTGTGATCTCTTGCAGTGTCTGTATCTCCTACCTATCAATGTTGTTCCCCAGGTGTGCCTGTGAGAGTGAATAAGTATCTGAGAGATCAATATCTCCTCTCAATGGTGTGACTGGAGAGTATGCATTTGAAGCATTGTGCCCAAGGGTCTGGGAGGCCAGTGGACAATGTGGTCCAGCATGTGAGTATTGTATTGATTGTGATTATTGTATTGATAATTGTATATATAATTGTGATTATTACCCCTCTTATTTTTGTGTGGTTTGATTATTATTATCCTAGCTAGGGTTGGGCCATAAATCTACAGCTAGTAAGAGCAAGCCCCCATCCCTTTCATTTTACTGTGAGGTTATGCTAATTTTAATTAATTAGGTGATTGGCATATTCACATTCAATATATCTGGGGCATATCTACTACTCCCCCCAGCTTGGTGTTACCTGTAAACTTGCTGAGGGTGCACTCCATCCCATCATCCAGGTCACTGATGAAAATATTGAAGGAAACCAGCCCCAAGATATGAATCATTATTTTTTCACCTCCATTCAGCCCAAGAAAACTGCAGCTTCCTATTGTGATGGTTTATGAAAGGTGCAGATTGACACTCTCATTAGGAGCCCTCCCAAAATACTTGGCAAAAGCATGGCAAAAGCTATGGCAAAGCAACAGGGAGCTTACTTTACAGGAGATGATAGGGATTTAGAATTCTCATATGAAATTGACATTTATTAGAATAATGAAGTTTAATTCTGTCTCAAAAAGAAGCCTTTTATGTAAGCTCAAGAAAATATAACAAAATATTTTGATACCGAGTGGAAAAATGTTTTTCAATCAAAAAATCAAATTAAAATATTTTAGCATTTCCAAAACATTTTTGTAATATTGGTTTAAAAAAAAAAGAAATTCAGCACTTCGGGCCACTTTGGAATCAGAATAATTATTTAATGTCCTACAAGATGGAAATTCTGCAGATGTCTCAATTCTGTTCAGTACTATTTCCTTCTGTAGTCAGAGTAAGCTTTAGTGGGCAGGAGGGTTGCTTTTTTGGTTTGGGGAGGAAGGCAGGAGGTTTTGCCACATATATTTTTTTTAAATAGGAAATAGGTCCATAGGAAGTGAGAAGCCTAAGTCACTTTTGAAAATAGAACTTACGCTTCTACATCACATTGGCTATTTTGGCCATTTTGATAAGTTTACTTTGTTTCAAGGATCAAATTTGTTCTTTTTCTTCAGAGATTGATATCACCTCTATCACTTCAAACATAGCAAAGTCCTAGTAAACCAAATTTTTCATATAGAAGAACTGCTGCATCAGAATTTAAACTAGGTGGTACACCCAATATGGCAGTTCAAATGTACTTTAGGACAAATAATGCAACAAAAAAACATTCATGTTGCATTGCAGAAGACTTATTACTGTAGGTAATATTCCTTGAACTGTATGTCAACAACCTTTAAGGGAATTTTTTATTCTTACAATCTACAGGAATGTAACCTGTAAATGCAAGGACAGTTAAGTCAAGGGTTTGTGAAGAAATTTGCAATCCTATAAGGTAAAGATGGCTAGAGTTTCTGTTTTCTAGAGTTTTCTGAATCCCATTCTTGGCACATGCACTAAATGATCCATACAGAATTTTTATCCATACTATTTTGTTTCTATCCCGGGTGCTGAAAACTAAGTAGATTTACAATGTAATGTTTCGCTAGGCAATTTAAAAAAAATTAAGTGTCAGTTTATGTAACAGTAAAAGAAACTACTACTAAATGATTGAGTTCTGGGTATTTACATTTTTATGGGTGCATCTACACATGCCAAATTAAGGTGCTTTAGCCTGATTTAAGGTGCATTAAGGGCATGCATCTGCATGTGCACGCCCTTATATGCCTTAAAATGGCAATTTTAGGCTATTCTTGCTTAAATTTGATACCTGCAAAAACCCTAGACACACCCTATATTTCTTTACTAAGTACTAACTGCTCAGTGTACACTTTTGAAGGGCATGGATCTTTTTGGTGTACATTTACACAGTCCTTGTATAATAGAGGCTCTTGACTAGGGCCCCTAGGCTCCACCACAATAGAAATGAATGATAATAATAAATGTTTGCTGGCAAGTGCTACATAATAAAATGTTACATGGAAATTATAGGTAAGGAATGGGAATGGTACAGTTCATGAAATTTCCCCTTCTTTGGCCAAGGTTCATAAACAGCTATCAAGCACTCCTGTTTGTATGGATGCTTTCATTTGCACTTCTGGTTTTTGTGCCACTGTTTAGTGCCTCACACTATTTTTTTTCTTGGCTCATGATCTAATGCAGCATAATTCTGTGTGTGCTGGCATAGCATGTCAAAATTGAAAGAGAGCATTTTCCTCAGATCAGATATTTGCTATCAATTTAGAGTAAAAGAACCAGTTCCAAATATGTTGTAGACACTGGAGCACTGACAAAGAATCCTCATTTTTCATGCCAAACCTATTTTATTTCCACATGTGGTGAATAATAGAATGTAAATTGGCCTATGTTGGTTGTTTTTTTTTTATTTCACTTGCAAGCATCAATACCATCCTAATCCTGCCTAATTAGGGCCAATTTACCATGAACAGGATAAAAATATTGTAAACATTTATTTACCAGTTAGTATATTTCTTGGCCAGGCAATGAACAGATAAGCTGCCATTATGAAATAAAAAGCTATATGCATACAAATTCCATTGTAATAAAGATTCTCTAGCCATATTATGCAAAATAGCAAGGTACAGAGAAGCAGATTTTAAAGGCACTATTGCAACTCATCTGTAATTCATATGCCAGTTTTTTATGCATTGTTTCAGAATCTTATTACATTCTGAAATAGCTAATATTCTGATTCCAATGTATCTTTTAAGAATACAGTGTTTGTGCGGTGCTAAATAAGGAAAATATTAATAGTCCTCATAGGAAAAAATCAGTCCTATTAATTATTTACCATAAGTCAGTTGTCTGTTTTGTTTTGTACATGGGTAAATGACTTAGACAATTCATTGATTGGACTGTAGGGTCCATTATGATATTAAATCATGAATGAGAGGAGCAACTTTTAAACAAACTTTTTATAGCTTGGAAACTTCTGTGTGAACAGCAATATTGCTCAAACATATGAATTTTGATGCTATTTTTATACTAGCAAAAAACCCTAGCATAAATGTAGTTATGCCCACATAAAAGTACTTCTGCTATAATACGTTATTTTCCTCCTCAAATAATCTAAACAATCAGAAGGACTTTTTTACTGATATAAATTGTTCCTCCATTACAACGATTTGCCATTATGGATGTATGTGTAAAAGGCAGGGTAGATATGCACCTTATAAACTAACTCAGTATGATATATAGTAAGCATAAGCTTTGGTGAACGTGAGCTTATTTCATCAAGAAACTCTTTCTCTTTTAGGTTAGGCTTTATTCATAACCTAGCATACCATATGACTGTGATTTAGTGGTTCTGGTTTGTAGGTTGGGACTTGCTAGGAGAGGCAACATAATGAGATATTTTACAATACTCTAATTATTTAAGAGCTGGCACAAGTGTTTTGATAACCATATTTACTCAAATTAAAAAAAATCCTGATTATAAGACAACCCCCTGATAATTACATTCTATATCTGGAAAATTTATACATTTATTATCATTTTCCAGGTATAGAATGTAATTATTGGAGTTTTACCTTGAACTTGTTCCCCTCCCACTGCTACAGTAATCAACTTTTTCCTTTAGCAGCCCCCTGCCCCTCTTCTTACTGTCAGGCCCTGCTCTCCCTGAGCACATGGAAGTAGGAAACAATTTGGAAAAAATGGGTACAACTCGATGAGCAGTTGACTGCACAGTTGTTACTGCATGGTTATGTTTAGCTGCTACTGCACAGTAGTTTGTTGCTACGGCAATGTAGCATCTCATGTAGATGTGCCCAATAACCTTGAAATTACATACAACTGTATCAATTTGCATGTAGTACCCATACACTTAGTTCCTCCAGAGTTCACGCATGTTACATTTTCCTGAAACTGCTTCAAGTTTCAGAACAGGTATTCCATAAACACACTTTTGAACAGCAGTTTGGCACCTGCATATATGCAATACAAACCATGCATGTTGTTAGTCCAAAGGCTCATGGTTACCCCATAGTTCACTGGGCTGGGCCACACCAGAGTCAACAGCATTTCAAGCCATGGTGACCCCACAGCTCAGAACTGCTCAGTATGTGTGTATACTCCAGATACCACCCCCCTCCAGTCCCCACAAAGCATCCATGTGGTAATTAGGCCCCACTCATGACTGGAACCAGGTATTCTTGGACCAAGTCCTGGGATGCTCCAAAAATTTATATGCAGAGGAAGCATAGGGCAACCTGGTCTGGGTTAGCCTTATGGGGTGGGGGGCGGTACATTACTCATGTGATCCAGGCTGAGAGAGGTACTGACAGAGGGATTCTGGGTGAACTGTCTGGGGCCCCACTTCATGATGTTTGCCAGACATTTAAGGCTGTTGAAGAAACAGGAATCATTAATCTTTGGAAAGAAAGGCACGGTTCAGCTGTAGAAGTGAAGAAGTCAAAATGTATGCAGTGCAGTGGCTGAACATGACTTGGAAAAGAGTTGACAGTGAGAGGGACTGCACTTAATGGGCACTACCACCTGTCTTATTTAGCTGGGCTGAGCTAATCTGTCCTTGTGTTAGGCTCATATCAGCATTTTTGACACCAGGGGAGGGTATTGGGGCTTGCTCTGTCCTCTCCAAGTGCCAGCTTGGTATTGCAGTGCCTCCAGGCTAGGTGCTCAGTTCCTCCTGAGGGAGTATCTGTCTGTTTTGGGTTTTTTTAAGGTCCACAAAAAAAAAAAAAAGGGTCCTATCAGCATGTTTGCTGAATATAGGCCAGGTGTTTTATAGTCATGTTCAGTGTCATCCTCAGTGTTGCCCGCATTCAATCAACTTCATAGTTTGTTTCCATTGCTGAGCACTTGCTGCTTTTGGCAGCAGTTTAATGATAGACAAATGTGTTTAATAAGATTTCCTTGTATGCAGTTACAAGACAAGGGGCTTTTTTCCCTATGCCAACTGGGGGGAAAACCTCCTCTTATATTAGAATGAATATGGTATGTATTACTTTCCTTTAAATGTTTCACTACTGTGAAATATTCGTAAATGATTTCTGTGAATGTTCTTCCCAGATTAGGACTATGGAATAGGTAGTAATGCAAAGAACTGCTAAACTGATGCCTCCCCTTCTGCTCTCCCACCCCCTCCCCCTTGCTCTCTCTTCTCCCTCCCAATTTATACTAATACATTTCTTTCTGTTTAAGTCCCTATCCTGCACTCACCATTTCAATACCCGAACATCACACTAAGTGTCAAGCATCTATCACAGGGGTGGGAAAAATATGGCCTGGAGGCTGGATCCAGCCCACCAACAGATTCAATCTGGCCTGTGGATGGATAGCCACCAATTCCCTTGATCTGGCCCACAGCCAGCTGGAGCACCATGGGGTGCCAACTGAGAGGGACTGCTTCCACCCAGCAGCATCAGACATCCGCTGTGGACAAGGGCATGGCTTCCACTGCAGTAGGTGTGTGGTGGCATCAGCTGTGGATGCCATGGGCAGGTTCCGGAGCCCAGATGCAGAACCTGCCCGTGGCATCCACAGCTCACTTTTTAATGCTGCTGCCCATCCAGTGCAGCTGCAGCTCCTGTCTAGGTCCACAGCTGAGTGTTGGGGCTCCTGGAGAACTACAATTTCAGCTGGGTTCTGGAGGGAAGGAGAGAGAGAGAGAGAAGAGGAGAGAGAGACAAAAAGACAAAAAGAAAGAAGGGAAGAATGAGACGAGAGAGAGAGAGAAAGACAAAGATGGATGTGGCCCTTAGGTACCCAAAACTAATTAAGTGGCCCTCTGGCTGAAATAATTGCCTGCCTTGCTCTATGATGTGCTTTTTAAACTTATTTTCTTCATCCTTTTTCAGATGGAGAAAACTGATGGGAACAGTTTGTTTGCTTGTTTAACTTATTCTCTTGATTTTCTTTATTCAATTATATTTTACACATTTTATTACTTATGTATTAATGCGTCTATTGATGGCATTATGCAAATCATCATGCTATCATATATGGGACCTGGTTAAATTACCATATTTACTGAACCCCAAGATTGGAGGGGGGGGGTCCCAGACGGCATGAAAGGGGAAAAAGCCTCATCTTGGATTTGATTACTGGGTCACAGCAGGCAGCAGGTCATCTCTGCCTTTGGCCCCAGGGTTGGGGCTGAAGCTGAAGTTGAGCTGCCACCTGCCCCAGCCATTTGGCAGGGAAGGGGGTGTGCAGCCTGGGAGAGTGATGGGGAGACTGCAGGATGGGGAACATGCCACCTCATCCCCACCCCTGCCCTTCTATGCCTATTTATGTTCCCTTCATCCCTTCCTCTGCCACCCCTTGCTCTCCTCCCCAGAGCTCCCCCTGCCCTGCCTCACCTTCTGCTCAGGCTCTGATCCCTCAAGTCCCAACCTCCCACCACTTCTCCCTGGATGGATTGAGCTGGGGCCAATCCTGGGCTGCCACTGCTGCTGACTGCCCCAGAGGAACAGAGCTGCAGCAGAAGGTAAGGATCAGGGGCAGGAAGTGGGGAAAGGATAGACACAGAGGACAGGCATCAGGGGTCAGACACAGGCACAAGGGGGCAACGGGTAGGGGAGGCAGGCTGCAATGGGAAGCATCAAGTGGAGAAGGCAGGGAGTTGGGGACAAGGCACAAACACAGAGGCAAGGGGTGGGGAGCAGGCAGCAGAGGCTGGAATAGGCACAGTAGGGGTAGCTGGCAAAGTGACATGTGGCAGGAGGGTACATGGCAGTGGGCACGCATGGGGAGGACAGGCATAGGCATGTGGGGGCAAGGGGCAGGAGAGCAGGGGTGGAGGTTTGGCCTCTTGCCTTCTGCTGCTGCTTTCCTCACCACAGCAGTGAGGAACAAATTTAAGATGGCATTTCACTATTTAGATTCTTTACATAAGAAGTTATAACAAATGTACAATTTTCCATTTATACAAACTAATTATTGGGGAGACATCATATCTTAAATTCAAAGCCATCTTGAATTCAGGTAAATATGGTACTCTGTGGACATATCTATATGTTCATTAATGTGCTGTAATTATAGCACATTAAGTTTAGTGCCTGTGATAACTGGTACTAACTTAATGCTGCATAATTCATGCTACTGTGCATTAGCACAAATGAATGCTTTTTCTGTGATGCTTAATGCTTATTGGACTAACCTACTGTGCATTAGCACAGTTTTTGCCACCTGCATAATGCACCATAGAATTAGTCTAATGGGCATTAAGCATCTTGTGTAGACGCTCCTGGTGTCTCGCTCCTGAAATCATGAATTTGCATAAACAAGAAGTATATATGATGCCATCTAGCAAGTAAACCATCTGGCAACATAAACACCTCTGACCTTTTTTCCTGTTTTTATGGGAAAAAGGTGGCATCCTTTGAGCAAGCCATTTTTTTCTCAGAATCCTTTTCAGATAAAAGAGACGTGCCTGTATGCTGTCTTGGTTATAGGAAAGAGAAATTGGTTCTCCTACTGCTTTAGAAAACATTGTTTGATTTAGTGATGTAGGCAATACCCAACTGTGTGAGTAAGGCAAGCAGGAATGGGCCAGGCACTTTTATTTTATGGCATCTCTCTGTCATAGCATTCAAGGCACTTCACAAAGTTATTAAGTAGAGAGAAGATGAAAGAGAAATGCCTGCAGTCTGGCTTAGAGTATATCCAGAAAGTAAAATATACAAAGAATATTTTTAAATTCCTAGGCTTGAATCACTATCAGTGGTACAAAATATGTCCTTTAGTAACTTACGCCTAATGCATTTTTTTTATTCGTTTTACTGGTCTCAGCCTCTCACTAAAATAAATATATCCAATCACTTTAACCATCTACTAACTGTGAGTGGCTACTGAAGGAGCTGTTATTTTATAATCCTTCTGTTTCACAACTTTCATATACCTTGAAGATACTGAATTGAGAAAGAAGTGCAGTGTATTGGATAGTAAAATGCAGAGATAGGAACTGAAGGCAAACTTAAGAACCTGTAGCTCTAGGCACCTTTCATCAAAGAGAGATTGTCATTTGGAACAATTTAGTCATCTATTCAACATAACCTATTTTAACACATGGCTTGAAGTCCGTGGGGTCTTAGGCATACTTATAGCACAGTATTGCTAATGAGATACTTACTGCTTTTCCTTTTTTACTTGTAGCTTTGTACTCTGGATGATATGCCACTACTATTTCCCTTGCAGAATAACAAAAGAATTGCTAATGGCACCAATTAAGAGGTTTGAATACCATTTACATTCCTTTATCTTTTAGGTCAGCAAGACACCAGCACAAGATAGTTTAAAATGGAATAATCCTTTGATTCATGCTTTTAAAGGCACATTAGCTTGAATCAGAAAATAGATGACATCCAAAGTTAGAACTATCTTCTAAGTCTCCCAGTGCAATTTTGTATCCGATCGTCATCTGTTAGTTTAGAACAAAAACTTTTTAGTGCAGGGATCTCATCTTTTCTGAGTATATTCTGTATAAGGATGAATAGATATCAGCTATTTAGTGGAGGAATCTGATGCCTTTGTTTACAGTACATTACTCCTTAAACAGTCATTTTCAACTGAACTGCTCAAAGAGCAAGGGGCTCTTATGTGATCTTGTCCAGCCCTGTTGTCTTCTGCAAACCCTTTCAGTTGAGGATGATTGTCTTCTATTATTGTCTTATCTGTGTGTCCAAAGATGGCTGATGAAGCCTATCTAGGATTTACAGACTATAATGTAGCTCAGACATACGTTTTCATGTGGGGTGGGTGGTGATGGATTTTTTTTAATTTTTTTTTTGGTTCACATTGTGCTATTTCTGCTGCTCCCATTTTTCCATCTCCTGTTGTTGTTGTTGAGAGATTGCAAAGTACTGAGATCCCTGCAAGAGATTTTTCCTCCATTTGGGGCAGTCTTGGATCCTAGTCTCCCATAAATTGACACCAAAGTTGCATTTTTTTTAAGTTGGCCTTGAGGACATCCCTGAAGCACTTTCTCTGCCTTCTTCTTGAACGTATGCCTTGGCTGAGCTGGAAGAATAAAATTTGCTTCAGGAGTCTGGAGTCAGACATCAGACTGACATGACCTGCCCAACAAAGTTGATGTCAGATGATCATCTCCTCAATACTCATGGTGCTTGCTTGCAGGAGGATGCTGACATTGGTGTGTCAGTCTTCCCACTAGATTCAAAGAATCTTCTGCAGGAAGCATTGATGGTGCTTCTCCAACAAGTTTAGATGTCTCCTGTATGGCGTCCTTGTCTCAATGCCACACAACAAGGTAAGGATCATGGCTGCTTGATAAACCACAAGCTTGGTTTTGAATCTGATTTCATGATCTTCAAACACCCATTTTTTCAGGTGTCCAAAGGCTACACTTGCACATTTGAGTTAATGTTGGATTTCCTTATCAATGTCAGCTTTCTATGAAAGATGGCTTCCAAAGTATGGGAAATGTTCAATGTTCTCGAATCTAACCATGGATCTAGATTACCAGAGCTGGGGACTGTTCATTAGAAGCTTGTGGGTGGAGGACCTTAGTCTTCTGAATATTTAGTGTCAATCCCATTTTCTTGTATGCCTTGATAAAGACATCAATGATTGCCTGAAGGTCTGCTTCTGAGTGAGTACACACTGCAATATCATCAGCATACTGAAACTCAATGATTGAAGTCAGGGTGGTCTTGGTTTTGGCTCAGAGTCAACTGAGGTTAAGCAGCTTTTCATATATTTGGCAATTTAGCTCCACTCTGGCTAGAATCTTGTTGGTGATCAGCTATAACATTGCAGCAAGGAATATTGAGAAGAGTGTTGCAGCAATAACACCGCCTTGTTTAACTCCCATTTTAACCTCAATGGATCGGTGACAGATCCATTACTGAGAACCACTGCTTGCATTCCATCATGGAGCAGACAGAGAATGGTGACAAATTTTGGTGGGCATCAGTACTTCAGAAGGATCCTCCACAACACTTCTCAACTGACAAAGTTGAAAGCTTTCATGAGGTCAAAGAAGGCCATGAAGAGAGGTGTATGTTGTTCCCAGCATTTCTTCTGCATCTGGTGAGTTGTGAAGATCATGTCACTTGTGCCTCTTAATGCCCTAAACTCACACTGAGATTCCAGGAGGTGTTCTTGAGCAAATGGAAGGAAACAGTTCTTTCCTGTGGTGGACAGCAAGGTGTCCCTCTGTAGTTTCCACAGTTGGTCTTGTCTTATTTCATGAAGATTGTCACAATCATGGCATCCCTGAGGTCTTCTGGGGTTTCCTCATCATTCCAGATCCTTAAGATGAGGTCATGAAGCTGTGATATAAGCTCCTCAAGCTGCTGTTTGAAGTTTTCCACAGGGATTCCATCCACTCTGGGTGCCTTTTCATTCTTCATCTGTTTGATGGCTTTCCTCACCTTGTCAAGTGTTGGAGGGATTCTGAGTTCTGAGTTGCAGGATGGAGTTGAGAACACCATCAACAACCAAGTTTTGATTGAGAAGGTTTTCAAAATGCTTCTTTCAACAGGCATTAATGGCTCCCCTTTCCTTGATCAGTTTTCTTCCATCCTAAGGTCTCAAGGGGGTTGGTCCCTGAGTGCTCAAACCATAGATGGCTTTGATGGCACTGAAAAAAATGCACATATTGTGGATATCAGCAAGATGTTGAATCTCCTTAGCCTTGTCTTCACACCATTTGTTCTTCACATTGTGGGTCCTCCTTTGGATGTCTGTCTTGGCTAATTGGAGATTAAATTTATTTTGCTTGGAGTTGGTGTAATTTTGCCAAGCACAAAAGGCCTTGCACTTGTGATTGATCAACTCTTGGAACTCCCAGGTATTTGTTTCAAGCCAGTCTTGATGTTTCATGGTAGATAATCAAAGTGTCTCTTCACAGGCACTGATGACAGTGGCCTTGAGGGCACCCCACATGCTGCTGACATTCTCCCACTGTTGCTAATTAGAATTCACCAATTTGTCTTTGAGGCACTAGTGGAAGAAGTCTCACTTGCTTGGGTCCTTGAGTCCTTCAATGTTGATCTTCCATTGGCATTGCATCTCCTGCAGCCATCATTCAGGAGACAATTTGAGTAACATAACCAAGTGAATGAGTCAGTGATCAGTCCAGCAATCATCAGCACCTAGCATAGCTTGGGTGATGAAAATATCTTTGTGATCCCAGGCATGGATGATAACATGGTCAATCAGGTGTCCATGATGTCTGATGCATGTTTTTCTAGTGGAAGAGGGTGTGGGTGATGGTGAGTCCATATTCCATGCATTTGGTCAAGAGGAGGATGCTGTTGGAATTGACCTTTTCTACTCCTTCCTTACTAATGGTGCCATTCCAGAGGTTAGAGTCCCTTCTGACTCTGGCATTGAAATAAAAAAGAAGAGGAAGTCTGTCTCCTTCCAGAACATCAAAAAGGACTTGGTCAGGGTTGGCATAGAATTATTCCTGGGTTTCATCAGCAGCATCAAGAGTTAGGGCGTATGCACTGATGACAGTGGCATATTGCCTCCCCACCAGATTAAGATGGAGATCCATGAGGCACTCATTAATTCTGAAAGAGAACACACTGAGTTGGTTTATGAGTTCATTCTTAATGGCAAAACCAACTCCATGGAATTGGCATTCTCCGTCCTGTTTACCCTTCCAAAAGAAGGTATAGCTGCCTCCATGTTCTTTAAGCTGCCCATTTCCCACTCACTGGGTCTTGCTCTGTGTAGCTGCATCGATGCTGTGTCACCCGAGCCTTTGGGCCACAGTTGCAGTGTGGTTCTTGATTCACTATTAGAGTTGTTCATGAGGGTACTGATGTTCCAGGTCCCATCAATGATTGTGCGTCTTTGCTGGTATTTTCAACCACAGTAAAGATGATCCCACTGGACGTAGTTATCCAGTCAGGAAAAAATACAGAATATACTGTATTAGACAGGCTATGTTTAAGGCACCTTTTCTAGCTCCCTCCCTATGTGAGGTAAGCAGAGCAGATCCTAAAAAGGGCTGGTCGGTTACGGTTGCTGCTGCTGAATCACTCTCTTGTCTCTCCCAAGCTCTAGATGACCTTCTTGTAACTTCTGCCTTTATGCTAGTTCATGACTAGGAGCTTCCAGACCTTACAATCCTTCTCCTGTTGCCATTAGCTGGTCACCAAAGGACTTGAAGAATATGCTAGAAAAGCTATTTTTATAGACGATGCCTGTGCATAACTTCTTTATCATAGAGAAGCTGATGCACATCAGCTTCTACATAGTTCTTGACAGAACAGAACCTTAATCCAATGACAAGGAAACCAAGACAAGTAGGAATCTTGTTCCACTGCAGCCTTCATCTGCCTTCGCAGCCACTGAGATTCAAATATCTTTTTCCACCTACTCTGCTATTAAGGACCTGTAGACTCACGGCTGGGCAGGCTTATTATAATGGTGACCTGTACTTGCCATGTAACAGTACCATCCAGGCCTGTAATACCTTTTGAAATACTGATAATCATACCCAGGTCAGTAATATCTAGCAGGAGACAAACTTCAGTTTCTGAGATTCTGTTTGAAGAGCAGAAACATGTTGAAACACTTATCCAAATTGTCTTTGAATATCTTGGGTGTGCAAACTAAACTAATAGGACTGCAAGTCTTTACCTAAGTATTCATCAGTTCTGACACATCCAGGAATGAGGACACATCACATATTAAAAGTGATGAGAAACTTTACAAATTCACCATGAAAATGTATGTTGGTGAATTAAATGAAGCCTAACATTCAGGTTTACGATATTTCTGTGTGTCCTTAAAGGAGTAACTTTGGAATGTTGCACGTGGAGAGTGGTGGTGATGAAGGATATAGGAAATAGGACCTAGAAAACAGGGCATCGATGGGGAGAAAATATGGGGGTGACAGTTAAGGGAAGCAGGGAAACCACAGGAAAAATCAGAATGGAGAATTGGAAGCAGAGAATACAAGCTGGCATGAATGTGAAAAAAGCTAGAATAGAAGGAAAAATTAAATGGAGTGTCCATGATTTGGTCAGGTACTAACACTTGGACTCCCACCAAGTTGCTGTGTTGGGTCCTAATCAGTTAGTTCCTCCATGGTATAAGCTTTGGAATCTATGTCCTTAGACCAACACAGCTACAACCTACACCCCTGGAATCTGAAGAAGAGTTCAGGCACTTTCCCTGGTTTAAGGATCCTGGACACACACTCTGCCAGCAGACCCTTTGACTAGCATCACTCCCTTCCCAGTTAGCTGGAACACATGGTCCAACTGTTTCTCCCCTGGACATAATGTTGACTCCTCAGACTTTCCTATTATTAAAAAATTCTCACCAAGGATTCCCTGTTGAAGGTTTACAGTTTAATGCTTCCATCACATGCAGGTGATGAGCACTAAATAGCCCTTGCTTCCATCATATGCAGGTGATGGGCACTAAATAGCCCTTGTTTTTTGCTTAATAGTGTGGGAAATGCACAGGTCTACTGCAAGGTAAGCTAGGGTGTGAATTTAGAGCACCTTAGTTATTCCAATGTAACTGTCCATTTGCATACTTTTACCCCACAGTAAATGCAAGGTAGCTTGCCTCTCAATAGCTATGGGGTAAGCTGTAGAGTAAACTGGGGTAAACCTTACATTTAATAAAGGATTACAGCATGCACATCAGCCATCACTAAAGAATTGCTAACCCAACGTAAACTGACACTTGATCTTATTTCACAGTATCTTGTTCGGATAATCATACCATGAAAATATAATACAATATAATAGAAAAATATAATAAATTTTTTCCCAGCTTCAATTTTGTCATCACTCTGGCACATCCTTTGGGATGGTCTGGAACCTTTCTATGCAGCTTCCAGTTTACTGAACTATAGTGTCTTTCCAGGTCACTTTGTTTTGGGCACGCAAACACAAAGGTTTAGGTATGTATTATCTACTAAGCTGATTTTCTTTCAAACTACGTAGCCATACTTTAAAAGGTAGTCATTTTAATGGTGAAGTATAAAGATACAACTTATCTTTATACTTAAAGTTAAATTGTTCCCACTTCCTCTTTCCAGGCTCACCTTTGTGAGTACTCAGAAGTGAGATGAATAAATTAGTTGGGTCTCATTCTAAACTAGCCTCTTGTCCTTACAGACCTGTATGCTCTTTAAATCTGCTTAGAGCAAGTATAGCTAATAAGATGAATAAATCCCAGGTGGTCATCTTTACTTTATCTGCTATTGGATTACCTCTGGTGGTCTCAGTTTCAAGGCACATCAGATTCCAGGTTTAAAGGGAAGGAAGCTGGGAGCTCTGGGCTGTGTTCTCATCTCTGATGCAGACTAATAATTTGACCTTGAGTAACTTACATGCCTTCATCTCTTCATCTATAAAACAGAGACAGTAATATTTCTGTACTTCACAAATGCACTGAGATACTTAATTCATTAAGGACACAATTATGCAAACCTTACTCTCATTAGTGAACATTTCACATTAATGCAAAATTAATGGCTGCAAAACTGTGTCATAATATTTGCAATGCACCTTGAGTTCTTTGAATAAAAAGCACTACAAAATGTAAAGTATTTTGAATATTGAACACTGACCCTACTCACCATGAAAATGCGATACACACAATACTGTTCAGACAGATTATGCACAATTTGAAGCTCTCATTTTAAAGGAGCACAGGTTTGTTTGGTTTAAAAATAACAATCTGGATTTTTAGTGCTGGATTGTTGATAAAAAGCATGTACATAAGATTTGTTTTCAGTTGGGCTGAAAAAAATGTAGACAGAAAAAGAAGAGGAAAGAGAGAGGCATTCCATATGTAGAGTGAAGCATGGCAGATGTAAAGAGAGCAGAGGGGGGAAAAAACAGATCATCAGGACAATAGCTTCTAAAAAGCATGCACAGTAGTGAGTGGAAGCAGGAAGAACCAACAGCACAGATGTTCACTCACTGAATGTGAGAGGAAACCATTGAATGAAAGGAATATCCATGATCCAATTTGCAGCAGCATTTTTGATTAGGTGGTGAATTAGAAGGAGCAAACTGCAATAGTTAGAGAAAGAAATATTAGACATGTACAAACATTTTAGTGGGATGGGTGGCTGGGCACTGTTGGTGCCTGCCACTTTAAGGGCAGAGCCAAGCAGCCAGCAGGTGCTTGATTGCAGTGGCCATTTTAGATCCCTGGCTGCCTATATAAACAGAGCAGTTTGCCTGACTGCATGCAACACTCTGGGGGTAAGGGTAGGAGCCGTAGGGGATGGTTTGGAGGTTCCTGATCCTGGGCATGACCTAAAACTGCACTGTGCCAGGAGTGGGTGGCCTGGTGGGGCTCCCAGTGGTGCAGGAGCCCCCAGGAAATGTCAGGCCAGTTACTACCCTGGTGAAAGGTGAGTGGGAGTGTCTTAACCCCAGCCCTCACCTTCAGGTGGGCTATTTGTACCATCAGAGCAGAGTAGGCCAGGTAAGCTTCAGGAAGCACCTGAGTCTGCTGGGGGAGTGACCCCGCAGGGCCAGGCATGCTTCTAGAAGTACCTCAGCTGGGAATGGAGGACCCCAATCCCTAAGTGCAGGCATGAGGTATAAACCCAACTGAGGGACTTGACTGGCCAATGTTGGAGCCAGGACTGGAACGGTCAAAAGGGCCAGGGGCCCACTGTGAGGGATGCCCAAGATGAGTAAAGAAACTCGGGTCTTGACTGGCCTGAGATGGGGCCAGGGCTTACAGAAGCCAAAGGTCCCATGATTGGGGCCACAGCTAATGGGTGAAGGGGAAGGTTGAGCCAACTGCCTGAGATGCCATCTGCAAGGATTGGGCTACGGTGTAGGGGTGGAATGGAGCTGTGAATAGCGCCCCCCCCCCCCCCCAATATTAGGGTGTAAAATGGGCATCCTCCCACCTAATTAACATTCAATTATGTTCCATCAAAGCGTGGCAGAAGAGACAGGTGGGTGGTGTGCCCAGAGGCAGGTTGGGAAACTAGTCAGGGACCCCTACTTTGCCACAGGATGGAAAATGAATTTCAGACAAACTATAAACCTCTTTCTGGTACTGTGCAGGACCTGAAATGGAACCATGAAAATTGCAGGAAAGGGAATACTGCAAATATGCAAGGTATTTCAAAGCAGAACTCAATCATTAAGTTGTCCCACAAGATTCTGGCATTGTAAGTCCAGTATTGTAACTTCCAGTCCAGTTCCATTACCCTGAAAGGTTCAGAGAATATGACTAAGATACAGTTAAACAGCTGAACTTGGGGATACTTATCTGAGCTAAGTTTCAGAACTCTGAGTTTTACCTATGCTCATTATTAACATGGTATCTTAAGGGGTTTTTTTATCTCTTCAGAGCAAAATTTACACTTTCAAAATCAACTCTGAATAGGAATAAATATTTTCTATTGAACATTAACTTTCTCTTTGAAGTCCAACTTCAGCTCAAAACACAACTGTTTCAAGGATACATCAAAGATGCAGCAATTTGTATTAACTGGAAATGTATGTAGGCAGTCTATCTAGCCCAGACTTCATGATCCTTTGGGTATTAAGACCTTAATATCTTAAATAACTTTATACTAACAGTGGGTCTTATCTGTGTTTTGGTTTGGTTTCTTTCTCACCTAAAGTTCTGTTTCTGTCACAGGCTTACTGATCCAAGGGGCTAAGGCAGGGGTGAGCAAAATATGGTACATGGGCCAGTTCCAGCTCATGGCAGGTCTTTGTTTGGTCTGAGGCAGGTCCCTCGGTCCTGCCTGGCCCAGGCACAGCCCAGCCGTGGTGCGTCCTGCCACCACCTGGGCACACAGAGGGGCTGGGACAGCTCCTCAGCAGGACTGCCTTTCTAAGCAGCCCAGGTGGCAGCAGCTTCTTCTAGCTGCTGCCACTGCTGGCCCCAGCCCCGTGATACTAGTGGGGACCCACATTGCACAGCCCTGACCCTACACACCTACGCCTGCTCCAGGCTCACCCATCCAGGCTCAGCAGTGGCAGCGCCAGAAAGAAGCTTTTGCTCAGTGCTACAGGAAAAGCACCCCCTCCCCTTGCCACTTCCAGGATGTTTCTGCTGCAGGCTTCTCAAGCCCATGCCATGCCAGGCTGCCCTGTAGGAACCTGGGGCTGTGCTCTGTTGCTAGTAACAGGGAGGCACCGCAGCTTGTGCAGGCTCTGAACTTTTGTGGGGCTGGGGTGAGTGCTGACCGGCTGATGGGAGGCACATGTGGAAGGGGTCCTATGCACACCCCACCATACCCACAAACCCTTCCCAACAAACCCCACAACCACACCCCCCCACAAAATCCGCTCACACCCAGCCACACCCTCCCCCCCACACAAACCCCACACACAGCCTTGTGCCCCAGTCACTGCTTCATGCACACACCTCAGTACACATGTGCACCCACCCACCATGCACATGCATATCCCATGAAGAGTGAAAATAATGCAAGCCCTTCTAAATCTTCTGAAGTATTACATGCCCTTAAAGAAGGGCTAGGATTTATGCAGTCTATGTAACTTATTCTAGCCCTCTTCATGCTAGTGTATTTTATTCGCTCATGCACACCACCTTTCACACAGGACTGGAATAACTAGCATGATTTATCTCACTTATACAGCAAACCTACCTGTCCTAAGTGATCAGTTAAACAGCTGGAATCTTGAAAACCAAACATTTGTAAATAAAATGGTTTGCGAGCAAGCTATAATTCAGCAGCTCTTTGCAAAGATAGTGAATAATTCTGGGGGAAAAATCAAGAAAATGTGCACTTGCTTATGAACAGTCTCCAAAGAGAAAAATAAGCAAAATTCTTCAAGACAGGTCTAGACCAACTGGAAAGAGTCCCAAATAGCAACAAACATGACCCCTATAGAATAACTGAAAGAATGTGGTCTATTAGTTTGTTGAAGGAAAGAACTGAGAGGACACATAATAGTCTCCAAATATGTACGAGTGTACTTCAAAGAGGATTGGTATAAACTGTTCTTCATTTCCACTGGGGATAGGGCAAGATATAATGGACTTAAATTGCAAAAGGGGGATTCAGGTTAGCGATTAGAAATAAAATGTTCTAACTAGCAATAGTTAAGCATTGGAACAGATTAAGGAGACTGGAGAATCTTCAACAGTAAATGTTTTTTAAAACTAGTTAGATAAACAACAGTTACTAATGGCTTAGGTAAAGTTGATTCTGCTTGGGACAGGAAGATGGACCTAAATTACCTTCCAAAAACTCTTGCAACTCTGTTTTGATAATTTATGATTAATAAAGAAATCAGAGTGCACAGATCACTCAGTTCTAGTTAGAACTGGCTTTACACTTATGTGGCACCTTTAATCTAAAATGTCTATACTATAAAGCTATTACAGACTGGGTGATGGTATTTTTAAAAACACATTCAAAATGTTGGGTATTCTGTCAAATGAATTCTGATTCTCATGGGTTCTCACTATATTTGATTTTTCAGAGGTGGTGGCTTTCAAGTTATATTACGTTTGTTGAGAAATGTATGAGTCCTGTAGTTCAATCTTCTTTCTGCCTCCTTATGAAATTCGCTTAATTACAACCCATGTGATTGTTTCCTGATTTAAAAATGACGGTCCTCATTCTCAAAAGTAGCAAAGAGTACACTGCCCCTTTTTTAGTCTGATATTTGCTCTGGATGTTTCAATTTGCTAAATCAATCAGTTGGAACTCTCAGTTTAAAAATGTAAACAAGTCCAAGTTTCTCTTGATTGTATAAGTGCCGACCCTAAAACAGTTCATGCTCCTTCTTTTAAGAAAAAACATATTTCCGTTAATGTTCTTTTTAAATGTAATTTAATTAAATCATTTTATCATTCCAAATTATTTCCAGAGGAAAATGGAAAAGCAAAATATAACCTCTCTCCTTAATTGCCATCTCTGTCTTATCAGTTCTCTATTCTTACTCCAAAAATCCCTTCCTTAATTCTCCCTCGTGCTTCCCCAATCCCATGAATAATATGTGACTAAATGTAATGTGGATCACCTCCAGCAGCAAAAGGTTTGACTAATTTTAAGTGGAAAGTCACAATATATCTCAATCATGGGAGCCAACCCTCTGAAGCAGTTAATTATTATGGGTAGAGAATTTGAATACTACCCATAAACTTTTCTAGTGAAAGCGTGGCCTAACCATCAATGTAAGATTTTGACAGGACATATGCAATTCAACTGATTAAGGACAAGGGGAAAAACCTTTCTCAGAACCCAGCATAATAGAGCAGATTTGTGGCTGCCTATATTTTGCCTGAGGTACAGGAACTAAAGGGGCAATTTTGGTAGCTGTAGTATATAAATGCCCCAACCATGCCTTCTGTAATGATCATACCCTCCAGCAATGTAGTAGAGGAGTTCTGTGGCACCTTTGGGTTCCACCCTTGGGTTCTGCAAAGTGATTGGGAGTAATGATGGACCAGAATGGGAAGTGGTATGACAAGCCAGGGTCGCCTTGATCTACGTCAGTCTTCAGGATAGGGTCAGGGGTTTCACAGCAAAACAAGTACTGTAATATGAAAGGGTTCCATGACTTTAGGACGTTTGAATACCACTTGTGTTTTCGGATGTGGTAGAGTGCTTTTGGAAAATACAGCATCCCAGGAGTCCCCTTTGTTGTGGTGGAGCCCCTTGCAGACTGAATCAGCCAAGAAGGCCCCAAGAGCTTCTTTCTCCAGCTTAGTAATTATCTTCTGTTTTCTAGTCCTTCTAATGGGTTTAATAAGTTTTACCCCATTTCTACCATAAATAATCTGTGACGTGTCATTCAAAGCTTGCAAAAACTTGTTTAAAATGGATCAACATAACCATAATAGAATACTTATTATAACGCCTGGTTATACATTTGCAATTCAGTAAAGGAGTTAAAACAATATTATTCACTGGGGGATATATTCCACTTAAGGATATACTTCTAATTTTAATGCAATAGAATCACTTTCAGGGTATTCTGAAAGTACGTTGTTATGGCATTCAAATGTTCACTTGCTATGTCTTGAGTAAAGACTTTAACTGGCTTGGATATCCTTAAGTAACAAATTTATTCACTGGCAGACCAGGCTCTGGGTGACTTTGATATCTTTTATTAGACCAATTTAAATAGTTGGGGGGAAAATATTTTTTCCAACTATTTAAGTTGGTCTAATAAAAGATATCAGATTCACCCAAAGAACCTGGTCTGCCTATGTCCTTAGACCAACATGGCTACAACCTACACCCCTATAAATTTATTCACTGACTTCTTAACAGGGTAAAACAAAATAAAATGCACTATTTCCTGTGTGTCAGCATCCACTTACTGGATGGAAGTGGTGAGGCATGAGCTCCCTGATCACCTGGAGCAAAAGTTCATAATATTTTTGAAAATTAATGTTGAACTAATATTGTTCTGAAATATTTTTCTTTTCTGTCTCTCTCTCTTTCTCTCTCTCTCTCTCAGCTGTTAAAGACATGAAGCCCTAAACTGCCACCTCATGTACTTTACTATCTTCTGGATTTATGTTTTTTATTTTGTTGCCATACCAAAAACAGAATTTCTATAACATTCACCTGGCTGATGATCACTCAGAGGTAGTTAATTGACTGAAATCCTCTTCAACATGACTCACAGCCCTGGATTATAGGTATAAATGAGGGCAGAGTTTAGTGCTTCATCTTCACTGCAGTTTAGCAACAAAAACGTGTATTAATCTAATCCATTATCTTCTTACTGTGACTAGTTAGGTCTTTCCTAACATCCTTCTTGTCCCACCACACTTTTGTGATGGAATTGAAGGGGCAGGCTATGTTTTTTAGGTAGGCTAACTGCCCGCTTTCAAATCCTCCCCACTTTCATAAGCCTAGTAAGTCAGGTTTTTGGCTGTGTTACTCCTGGTTCCCTTTGACTGTATCCTTCTATGCATATACACAGAGCTGAGCAAACAGGGCCTGTAGGAGCAATGGTTTTTGAGGCACATTCTGACTTCTTTCGGGATGAGTATGCTTTCTTTCAACTGAACTTTTTCTTTCATCAATCTGTACCTCTGATTTCTTTATTGATCACAGAATCATCAGAACAGAATTGGTCCAGAAGTGGGGTCTTTATGTGGTTGTTGTTTGAAATGCATTGAGCAGGGAGCATTTATTCTATTCAATTCATTTATATCTTTGGGCAAGCTGTGACAAAGGCGAAAAGAATGCTAACATTGAGGTCAGCAATCAGCATGCGTTCTTTCAACTGGCCTTTCTTTTGCAGCAAATCTAGTTTATGGTGTTTGTAATCATAGCTAGGTGTCACTATCTGGAAAACAGATATGCAGAGCAACAGCTGCAGTCATGGCACCCTGTGTGGCAATCATCTGTTTGATAATGATCACAGTTGTACTGAGTAGGCTTTATTGAGCTTTGCTGTTATAACAATATAATTATATAATCAGCTTTAATTTACATATTTCCTCTACCTTCCTGACCCTCCTACCATCCTTTCCCCCTAAAACCTACAAAATGATGCAAGATGTCATTTGCAAGCCATGGAGATGCTGTTTTTTGTAAAGTTATCAGGATAGAGATACTTGCATAATAAAACTCTCTTTCTTTCTCTTTCTTTCTCTCTCTCTCTCTCTCTGCGTTGTTCCTATCTCTGCTGCTTACCTGTTTTCTCTGTTTATATTTCTACCTCCTAAAGGCAATCAAGAAGTTGGAATTCTGGAATAGGGTTCTATAAATACAGATTAAATAGCAGAAGCAAAGAAAGGCTGAGCATTGCCTGAGCTAAATAAAACCAAAAGACATCATTGGATACCAAGCCCTTCTTTAAAGGAACAATGTTCCTCTTAATGACCAAGATTTTACACTGTTTAAACCAATGTTCCATTTCCTAGTTTAATTAAGCAAAGGTTTGCACATCTTTACTTGTGTAGAGCAGATCAGACTAATGTACTGTTGTTCTGTAGCCTCCACTGATAAGGCAATTGTACAGGCTCCAGCAATCTCATAATGTAATAGCTAGGTTTATCACTTGAACTAATTTCCTCAGAACATATTTCCTCAGTGTTGAAGGATTTGCACTTTCTGTTAAACAGCATATTGATTACAAGATTTCACTTCTCAGCCAAAAGGCATTTAATAGTGTGATCCCTTCATATTTGAATGGTCTTACTCCTTGTTCTTCTAGTTATGCTCTACTGATTTTGATTTCTACTGATGCCAACCTCCTGTATTTGTCTAATAAATATATTTAGGGTATTTAGATGCCCCAACAATGAGGAACTGAGACTTTGAATTCTTTACAAAAATATTCCATATTCACTTTATTGACTTATGAATGTTACCATAACTAGCTATATATACACTTCTCAAAGTATATTGAGGATTTTTTCAAATTGATCATTCTAAGTCACAGAACCACAACTGAAATAATTATTTCCATAAGAAAAGTTAAATTGGGATGACTTAGAGAAAGCACCTGACAAGAAAAGTTAGTTGAAAAATAAAACAAAGAAAATCATATCTATGTTTATCATCAGCCTAATGTCACTACAGAGAGAACATTTCTTCCATCTTTATATATGTTACTGTATATACAGATGTATCTGAGCACTTTCCAGACACTGCAAAATAGAAATAACAATCTCTCTTGCTCCTCTTTCTCTTCCCTTTCAGCCAACAGATGAAGTAACTTGATTAGTTTATGAGGCTTTTCTGTTTGTTCAGCTTATATGGATTTGTGATTGTGAGGGAGTGTTTTTTTGTGCGCATAAAGAAATAATTGAAGAGAAAGATAAGTCAGATTTCTATTTAAGACCAGATTCAAAGCCTATTGAAGTTAGTGGGATATTGATCCAACACCCCTTAATGTCAATGAAGATATTCTGTTTTGTTTAGCTCCATGATCATTCTTCACTTTGGGGAAAAGAATTATGAAACTTAAGACAATTCTCTCCTGTACGCCCAAGCTTCCCTCTTCAGGTGAACAGATTTACTGTTCCAGCAGGAAGTAGCTGTAATGGGAAGAGGAAGCAATCTCATGGGGTTTGAACAGCAAAACAGACACCATATACTGTGTATTTGGTTTTCAATGGAAACCCAACACAAAGACTGAACTCAAAATGACAAGTTTCACTAGTGATTATTGTACATTGTACGAGACTGAACATTTCTCTGCTGTATGGCTTTGACTCTTCTGCATATATAATGTACTACAATATAAATATTAAAAGTAGAAAATACGTGAACTAACCTGGTTCAGGTCTGATGGAACAGGACTCATTTTTCAAGCTAGCTACAGAAAGAAGTGGGAATTTTTACCTTCATGGCAACATGAACACCCAAAACATTGCTTACAGTTCAGTACTCCATCTGATGTAGGGGCAGATGATATCAAGAAGTTTTAACACAACTGTAGCTTATATAGCTCATACAGTTGATATAGGTGGATACAACTAATGTGAAAACGACAGTGCTCGCTACATATATCAAGCATTAATGTGGATGCACACCTTTAAATTATAGAACTGGTTTGTCACTTGCTTAATCAGCATAAAGCATGAGTACTAACAGTCCACAGCGATGTAGTGGGGGACCACTGAGGAAGTGAAATCCACCAAGCTCTGCAATACCACTGCAGGGATATTTTGCAAGATATATTGAGAAGGTCTGAGAGGCATATGCTGTGCTTATCCCCAGCTGGTGAATGACCCTTCTGAGATGGTTGCCATAGACTAGAGGAGAAGTTAGAATAACCTATTGGTTTCGCAAACTTATGCTGGGGACATGTTAAATGTAGAATCAATGAGCACAAACAGGGGTGGATCCAGAGGTGATGCAATGTCGTGGTCACACACCACTTTCAGACTACACTACAGGAACACCAGCACACTGAACTGGGTGGCCTGGGAAGCCAAGTTAAGCCCAGTTCTGTGGCAGCAGCAGCATTACAGGCAGTACTACCCAGTAGTATTAATAATGAGTGGGTTCCTCCTCCCTGCCCAGTCCTACCAGGTACTTGCAACCAGCCCAGCACCAGGGGTGGGGGGGAGAAAAGCTACCCATTGCTGCCACTCTCCCTGGCTGAGCCCATCTCCCTTTGCTGCCTGCCTTGGGCAGGGCAGGAGTGATTTTACAGTTCCCCCACACTGGGACAGCTGAAAGCAGTGGCAGCAGTGTGGGGAGAAGAAGAATGGGAAGAAATAGAGGAAATATGCTGCTGAGAGTGGAGCAGAACTGGCAGGAGGACTCTTACTTGATTTGGGGACCTGAAAGTCCTCAGATGTTGCTTTTGTGGTATGGTTAGGACATCCTGGTGACAGGGGAGGGAAGCTGGGAGCAGGGGTGCATCCACCCCTGCAGTGATGTTGCTTCTTCTGCATCCCCCTTTACAAAATCCATAACTAGCAGCTTAATTCTTACACATGCACATACCTAGCCTGCTGTGCAGGGATCTTAGCTGCTTCAAAGAAATCAACTTGTCTCAATATTTTTAGATAGGTTAAAAAATGCCAAAAAGAATAATTTTTAGTTTTTGGTACTGTAACTTAAATATCCTGTATGAATTTTTTTTCCAGCACTAATAGTCATGGCAGTACTGTTTTATTAACTTGGCTTTCAAGATAGTATATGTCTCTCTGCACATACACTGGCACTGAGCTAAGACTGAGTTTCCATAAATGTTTGCATCTTTCATTTCCTTCATTTTTAACTAAAGGCTCTCATTCATACAATGCTGTTGTGTGTAACTCCTGTCAGACCATGAAATACTAAATTGTTTAGCTTGTTCTTGAAAGTGAGGCAAATAAAAATTAGTGTATTGTTTGTGTTTGGGGAACAAACTTAGAAAACACGTGATTTTCTTTTCATGTGAATTTGTCAGATGTTGTATTTTAAATAAGAAATACCAACTGTAAACAGATGGTTTCATTGTTCTTTGACTTCCATTGGTCTACTGCTAGTCTGCTTCCCCTTATTTGTCTTTGTAATTTATTTTTTTTTTAACTTTAAGTCTTTAATCTTTTAAAATTCCATTCTGGTAGATCTTTTTGTGACATAGAAAGAAGATGAGAAAGAGACCTTTTTTTTCAAATATGGCAACACTCCAGTATGCTTGGAGTGGGAGCTGTTTAAAGGAATTAAACTCCAAATATTGATAAAAAATAAAGCTGTTGAGAAACTAAGACCAAATTCTGTTACACAGCATAGAACAAGAACTTCACACCCAAAGCTACATGCATTGTTATGGGGATTTTGTTTGTTTTTCTGTTTGTTTTTCCTCTCCTTTTTGATTAATTATTGATTGGTAAGTAGGCTAATTAGGACTTTGGGCCCTCAGAAGTAAAAGTTGTTTTTCTTCTATTTTGTTTTGTTTTCATGAAACATGCTGGGTACATTTGTAATTTTCCCACATTTGTCACCAAGGACTGGATAAATTATTTTTAGCAAATAGTTTATTTGCCAAGAAAGTACTCATAATTTGGGTCAAATTTGCCAGGATCATCTGAATAAAGAAGATTATCTGAATAAATATCTCAGAAATCTACAAAGTGGCCATTTCACTTTATTTTTTTTATAATATTAAAGGATGCTTCTGTAAATAATTTGGGATTTCATACTGCCAGGACTTTGATTCTTGGAAGGTTATATGCTAATGTTGTTACTCATCTCGTTCTGTTCATACATTCTCTAATGAAACATCTATGGAACCCATAAAGTAGGTCAGGATCTTTGCTCAGTTTGGTGGTGGCAATTGTTGATCCTCCTGGATCATGGTGTATGCATGAGGCCCACCCAGACCTTCAATGCATATGCCTGGGCAGGAATTTTTGGAGGAGTGGAGGCTGCCCAGACCTTCCACCAGTGGTGATGCGTAGAGGGTGCAAGGGAGTACATGTGCACCCCCTGAGAGTAGCGTTCCCAGGCAGGGGGGGCAGGCAAGAGCACTGGTGCCCACCCACTAAGAGCACCAGCCAGGGAGTGAGGGCTCACCCAGAAGTGCCAGTGCTGTCTCGGAAGTGTCAGTGGCATGCTGCTGCCACTTGTGGGTCAGCAGGATCAGCTGTGGGGGAACCCTCCCCCCAGTTGGCAGGATTGGCCACAGGGAGACCCCTCCTCATTCAATGGCTGGCCACTGGGCTCAAGAGGCACCACTCATCCATGCCTTCCATCCTCCCTTTAGACCACTGAGATGGAATCCAAGACCAGACTAAGTCCAGATGTTTGGTGCCTCCATGGCATGGCTGTAGTTGTATAAGTGTCTGGGAATCAAACCCAGGTCTCCTGTGTGGTAGACAAGGATTCTACCACTGAATCACAGGGGACTCCTTGCTCATTTTACACAATGCAAAAACAAGGATGAAAAGTCAATTTTATGAATAAGTACTTAATTATAGGCTTCACAAAGTGATTTGATTAAAGCCAAGCAAAAAGTCTTTGTCTGAGGCAGGGTTTGAATATAGTAGGAGCTTTCAGGATGTGCTCTATTTAAAATGCACATACTGTCTCATGTATTTAGTGTTCCATGCTTCAAAATGGTGGTGGGGTGCTTTAATTAAAGCTTATTCGATGTGTTTTAGTTAAGGGGCCCCCACTGCCATTTTGAAATGTGGGAACACTGAATACATTTGATGCTGAGGTGACAGCATCAAATCGGAGAAGACAATGGAACAGGAGCAGGCAATCTGCACACATATAGGAGTCTGATTATCAGCTTAGCCCGATGTACCAGGCTGTCTCACAGTAAGGTGTTGTTTACAGCCTAGCCACAGAAGAAAAACCCACTGAGCTCAGAGAACACTTGTGATGAAAGCAAATAGTGAATTTTCATTTTCCAACAGTTCATCAAAACCAAAACTTGTGGGAAAGGGTAAGCCAGTTTTGTCATGGATGAATTTCTGATGGAAAAAACCACTCCAGAAGAGCTAATACCACAATGTAGAGTGCTCTGAGGAATGTAGGAAAACAAGATTCACATCCCTGCTCTGATTCATACCAGAGATTTCAAGATCAGTTTACCACATCCTAAGTAACCACTTAATCACCAGGTTACAGCCAGTCTCTGCCCCTCTCTTTATAGAGCTGTTTCACTTTGTAGAGATAAATACATATTCATTGGGACAGAAGCAAAGAAAGCCCTTGTAGCCTGGTAATTAGTGTATTCACCTGGCACCTGGGAGATGACAATGTAAAGCTGTGTTCTAATAGATATTTAATTATTTTTATTAAGTAAAATGTGTCCCACAATGGTACCTCAGGGTCATGTATACATGAGAAATTTACTGTGGAGTTGATTAATTAGCTCTGCAGTAAATATCTCAGTGTCTACACGTGTGCCCGTATTAGAGGTATACAAAACTAACAAATTCTGCAGCAGGGTAGTATTATTAAATACAAGTACTACCCTCCTGCAGAGTTTTTTTTTTACTCCGCAGCACCACATGTGTAGATGCTTACCTAGCTGGCTGGAGCACAAGGGCTCTTCAATTTTGGGGGCCAGCTGCCTGCCAGCTAGCCCTGCACTGAAGCACCCTTATGGCCCAGCTAGACCCTCCACAGTAGACTGGGCCCAGTTTGAGCAGCCTCAGGCTGGCATGCTGACCCCTGGGACCAAATGGGGCTTCTCTGATCAGTCTCCACATGCTGAACATGAATAAACTCCAAAGCTGATTGCTCCAGAGTTCATTGCTTCCAGGTGCATGTTTAAACAATGTGCCCAGGAGCAAAGAAGTCCAGAGCAATAAGCTCCTGACTTTATTCATGTGCACTATTTGCCTGTGTAGATGTGCTCAAGGAGAACTATTTCAGAATAACCAATACATAGCTAGGGATCTCCGTAAAGCATGCCAGACATTTCCCCCACAGCATCTCCTTTAATATTTTTCATTTTGCCACTTGCTCCCCTCCTGCCCCTGAGGTGGAGGGTCTCTGCTGGCTGGGCTGTTTGCTGCTGATCTCCACGGAAACAAAAACTGCAGTATTAAATATGCTGTGGTTTTTGCTTTCCCAGCAATCAGTGGGAAAATGCCCGGCTGGCAGAGCCCCTTCACCAACCAGGAGTGAAGGGGACTACAGGCAAAATGAAAAACATTAAAGGAGCCACTGCAGGGGGCACTTATGATACAATTGATGTAAAACCCTGCCAGTAGCCTAGTAATTGGACATTTATCTGAGAAGTCTGAGGTTCAAATCTTTGCCTGGAATTAGGCAGAACATAGAGTTCACCTAAGCATGATACTATTTGGTAGCTATTTAATTTTTTTTTTTTGGGGGGGGGGGGGGGCACTTAATCTTGTTTTGGTTCTAATTCAGACCTGGATTTTTTTTTAAATCCCTAAACACTTCCACAGATGGAAAAACGGTTTCCCACCCTGCTCCTCTCATGGCAGCCCTAGCAACACCAGCATAGAACTGACTGAACTATACTTCCTAATACCTCTTCTACTCCCTGGAGTCCATGTAGTTATATCAGATATAACCAAAAGTCAAATTCAGCCTGTGGTGTGTTTAACTATTTCTTCCATTACATTCATTTTCTCATGTTTGTTTAATGGTGTCTCAACCTGCATGAGCAAATTTACTTGTGTTACTAGAGCAAAATTGCATCCTTCTTTCTTTCATTACAAATTCTTGCAATTACTCTTTGTCCAACTGAAATCACTTTTTCTCTCTCAGCAAAGACTGAAATGTTTGTCCATGAAAATGTCAGACAATGAAGACAAAAAAAGAAATTCTTTAGTCACAAGAGAGGCTGTTCAGTTTCTAAATACTTTATGAAATTTATGTTTCTTAGACTTCTGATATTTAAAAATGAATGACCAAACTAGTCTTAGTTATATTCATATTACCCCATGGACTTTGAGGTTCTACAGGTGTAATTTGTCCCGAGGCATATAGATCAGTTGTGATTGCTCTTTTCACCGAATTTTGAGTATTCTGCTTACTCCTTTAAACATTTTTAAAGTAAAACATAAAAAAGACTTAAATATTTGGGATCCAATTCTGTTCACAATCAGAACAGTTTATAAGAGGAAGTAAAATACCATTTTGGGAAAGACTCCATTTCATACTGATGTGCTTGTGAGTCTTGAATTGTAAGCGCCAGTATTGCTTCTTGCAACATGCCAATCCCATCTGCAGTGGGACCATTAGGTTTTAATGATATTTATGAAGTACTTTGTTCTGATGAGCACGAAGAGAGCTAGACCCTTGCAAGATTTAGAAATGGGTTAGTACTGGCCAGTTGATAATATTTCTATCCAAGGGCCTTAAATCACTTTTCCCATTAATGAATTAAGCTTCAAAGCATGTTGTGCCATCTTACAGTTGTGGAGAGTGAGACACAGACCAAAGCAGTGACTCATAGTGTGCACATTCATTTAATTTCCCCAGGGATAAATAGCAGCAGCACATAGTAGGGCTGTGTGAAGCTTCAGTCCCTGATTTGATTCATCCCAATTCAGTGGCTGAATCTCTGAATCCGAATCAAATCAGAGGACCCTTTAATCTCTCTGAATTGAATCAGAACCCTCTGAATCAATTTGAAGAGATTTGGAAAGATTTGGAGAGTCGGACATAGGCACAGCTTTAAATGTTTTTTCTACATACCTATAGTTACTCATGAGTTACAGCTCATGAATGCTGTGATGCTAGGGCACATGAAGTGTCCCACAGGAGCACAAGGGGCTCCCCAGCATGCTTGGCAGCAGACCCAGAAGTGGATCAAAAGCACTTCCGGATCTGCCAGGGAGAATGGAGGGGGAGCCCCCCTGAACCCCCCTGGCTTGGTGACTGGTGCCTCCTGGGTCTGGGGGGAAACTTGGGGTCCCCCCATGGCCAATTGATGAGTTTGGGGGCAGGGGAGCCCCCAGCGTACTCCCTGGTGGACCCAGAAGTGCATCGGAAGCACTTCTGGTCCACTTCCAGGTTTACCACCAAGCATGTGCCCCCCCCCCCCCTGCACTCCTATGGGACTCTTCATCCACCCCAGCATTGCAGCATTCACAAGCTGCACTGGTACCCTGAGGTATGTAGAAAAAACTTTTAAAGCTGTGTCTATGTCTGAATAGCTGATTCTCTGAATCAGCATCAAATCTTCAGATTCAGATGTGGCCTAATTGAATCCGGGACAGTGATCCAAATCAACAAATCAAATCACTGTCCCTGATTCAAGCCAAATCTGAATCCAAATCAAATGGGGCCCACTTCACACACCCCTAGCACATTATTGTGCCACTGCTACTTGTCCCTGGGGAACACATCTGCATGCATGCTCTGGTGTATAGCAAATTGCCCTGGGTGGGGCATAGAGTTTTAACCCATAGAGTTTTAATTTCCCAAATTCTCTCCAAGATACCAAACTGTTTCAAATGAAGTAACTACATTCTACCCTGATTTAAGTAAGGTCCCATTAAATGTGAAGATTTTACAGTATGTTAACTGTGTGCAAACTTATCAGAAAAGGCACTGAAAGGAAACTTCTGATATGCACTTGTGTTCTCATGGCCATAAACTATTCCAACACTTAAAGAACAGCCTGACAAATCTAACTGATAAAGATTGGAGTGAGCTTGGATGGAGGGAGCTTAGATTGTGATTGCATACAGAAGTGTTAATTTTTCTAGCAGACTAATATTGATCTCCAAAGAACAATGTTTATCATGGAATAATACCTATTAGGCATTTTCTTTTCAAAAGCCTATTCATGTTCCAAATAAAATAGAGCCCAAACCAATTGCCACCCTGCATAATCTTGCACATCAAAGAATGTTTAACCTCCAAGTAGGCAATAACCACTTGAGATTTATGATCTGTATGTTAACGGACAAATACACCTTGTTTGGAAGGACAGATGGACTAGGAATGTCAAGTATTATCTTTCACTTCTTTGAAAATAATAGATTTGTCTTTATGTTTTAAAGTTATGTAGCCCTGTTTTAAAGTTATGTAGCCTCACAAGTCACCTGAGTTCTCAGGGCTTTCAATTATTACATTTTAACACTTGCTTCTTTCATGGGTCCTGTGAAATTACTATGATCAAACTACCTTTTATGTAACACTATCCCAATACCATGCCCTATGTCAGGATTAGGTAATTTTTTATATTTGTAGTAAATTAGTGGGGAAATATCTATCTGTCTATCTATTGTTTTATTCACAAAGTTATTTGTGTCCAAAGGGATCATTCTGTCATACCCCAGTGGTATGTTGGTATGTTCTGCATTCGTTCCATTAACATTCCTAGGTATTGTCAATGAATACTGAATGTAGACTATGGTCGTAATGAAAATTCAAAGAGAATAATCCGAAAGAAAGAAAGAAAGAAAGAAAGAAAGAAAGAAAGAAAGAAAGAAAGAAAGAAAGAAAGAAAGAAAGAAAGAAAGAAAGAAAGAAAGAAAGAAAGAAAGAAAGACTTTTGACTTTTAAGAGACCTTTATTCCCCGGAGGGTGATGACTCGGAGCCAGTCAAAAGCATGTACAAGGACGCCCAAAGCTCTGGGCCTCATGGACAAGGCCTGGGCTCGTGGCCTGCAAGGCCTGCCCGTACACGCTAGACAAAAAAACACCAACCAACACAACGAACATAAGGACTATTTACAGTATTTACAGTTCTGCCAGCAGGGACACCCATGGAGGCCTCCGGGGTCGACCCGCACGAGCAAAAGTCCAGGGCCTCGGCCCGCTTGACGCGTCTCTGCGGCTTGAGCAGCCGGTGGCATCACAGAACGAGGATCAGGCGTCCCGCCTCGACCCGGCACAGCACCCCCTCGAGGGCCCAGCGCTCCTCAAAGGCGGGCACCGTCCGCCGGAGGACAGCGTGCTCAAACTCGAGCGAGAGGCGGGCCCGCACCAGCAGGCGGAAGAGCTGCAGGGCGTCGACCATCCCGGTGCCGCTGAGCTGGTTTCGCCGGCTCTTCAGGGTGGCCATCTTGGCCTGGCCCAGCAGGAAGTTGGCCAGGCTGACCGTGGCCCGCTCGGCCGCCCGGTACGGAAAGGAGTGGACGTAAGCGTCTTCGGAGAGGTCTCGGCCCAGTACCCGAAGCAGTGCGCCCAGGGCGGCAAAGAGAGGCTGCAGCCGGGGGCAGTCGAGGAAGGCGTGGAAAATGTCCTCGTCCAGCACCCCCGGGCAGAAGGGGCAGGCCGCCGAGGCCGCTGGGTCCAAGTGACGCACAAAGGTGCCGGTGGCCAGGATGCCGTGCACGAGCCGCCACTGCAGGTCGCCGGTCTTCTTGGCGATGGGCGCCTTATACAGCGTGCGCCACGCCGGGGTCCCGGGCCGCGCCAGGCGCCGCCGCCACGCGGTGTCAGGGCGGCCGGCGAGCACCTGGGCGTGCCGGGTGCGCACCACCCACATGTAGAGGCCCTTGCGGGGCAGGGTGCCAAAAGGGCAGCCCGTATTGCTGCTGGGGGGCACCGGGAGCCTGAGCAGCGTGTTGGGCCGCTCGGCCAGCTCGCCGGGTACCGCTGGGATGACGGGTAGCGGTGGGAAGGCGTCTTCTGCGGCGTCTGCGGCGGGGAGGGGCCGGCGAGTCTCGAGATGGGCTTCCAGGGCGGTCGCTGCCTCCGTCGGGAGGGCGGCCCTAACGGCCCGCAGAAGCCGCCCCGCGGTGCGGACGGAGCGCATGGCCAGCCGGGCAGCCAGGGCCTCGGGTGACAGCCAGTCCGACCGAGCGGGGTCCAGGAGGTGCTCCAGGCGGGTGGAGCGCGCCTCGACGAGAGCTGCCGTGAGGCTGGCGGAGGCCAGGCTCGGCACGACACGGTGCAGGGCCGGGTTGTGGACCAAGGGCTCTCGAAGGAGCTGCGGGAACCGCAGGTGCCTGGCCTGGGGACAGAGATGGAAGGCCGCCCGCCAGGCCCGCACCACGCTGCGGTAGAACGGGGGAAGGACCGCCCCGTTCAGGAAGGTGAGGTCCAGTTGAAACAGCTCCCGGTCAAAGCCGAGGCCCCCCACTCGCCGCAGGAATCGGCACGCCAGCTGTCGCCACGGGAGGTGGCCCTCGGTGTACAGGAGCCGCTGGAGGGCCTGCAGCCGATAGGCGGCCACCCTGCTGGCCAGATCGATCAGGCCCTGGCCCCCCTCGCCGGTGGGCAGGTAGAGGGCAGCTCGTGGGAGCCAGTGGCGTCCGTCCCACAGGAAATCGACCAGGAGCCGCTGCAGTCGCTCCAGTAGCTCCGGCGGAGGGTCCAGCACCGCGCAGCGGTGCCACAGGGTGGCCGCCGCCAGGTTATTGATGACGAGGACGCGCCCCCGGTAGGAAAGGCTGGGCAGGCGCCAGCGCCACCGCTGCAGGCGGGCCTCCACTCCCTCCTCGAGGCCGTCCCAGTTGCGCGCCATGAAGGTCGTCGGCCCCAGGAACACGCCCAAGACCTTGAGGCCCTCGCGGCGCCAGGCGAGGCCCCCCGGCAAGTCCGGCGGAGGCCTGCCAGTCCATGCGCCAAGCAGCAGAGTGTCACTCTTGCCCCAGTTGATGCGGGCGGAGGAGGCGCGCTCGTAGGCCCGCTGGCAATCTGCCAGAGCCCGCACGTCTTCCCGGGTGGCGAGGAAGACGGTGACGTCGTCCGCGTAGGCCGACAGCCGGAGACGAGGGCCAGCGGACGGGCCCGTGGCCGATGGCAGGGCCACCCCGCTCAGGCGGCGGCGCAGCGCGTGTAACAGCGGCTCGATGGCCAGGGCGTAGAGCATGCCCGACAGCGGACAGCCCTGGCGAATGCCCCTGCGCGCGGGGAACGGAGCGCAAAGCACCCCGTTCACCTTGAGCAGGCTGGAAATGTCCCGGTACAAGACCCGGAGGGCCCCGGTGAAGAGGGGCCCAAAGCCAAAGGCCTCCAGCGTGCGGAAGAGGTAGGCGTGGCCCACGCGGTCAAAGGCCTTCTCCTGGTCGAGAGAGAGGAGGCCGACGTCGAGGCCAAAGAGCTCGCTGGCCGTGAGCAGGTCCCGCAGCAGGAACAGGTTGTCTTGTATGGTCCTGCCCGGCACGCAGTAGCTCTGCTCGGGCCCGGTGAGAGAGGCCATGACCGCGCGGAGGCGGGTGGCCAGCGCTTTGGCCAGAATCTTGTAGTCCGCGCACAGCAGGGAGACCGGCCGCCAGTTCTTCATGTAGCCCAGGTCTCCCTTCTTGGGCAACAGGGTCAGCACCGCTCGGCGGCAGCTGATCGGCAAGACCTTGTCGGCGAGGCTCTCCTGGAAAACGCGCAGGAGGCTGGGGCCGAGGAGAGGCCAGAAGGTCTTGTAGAACTCGGCAGGCAGCCCGTCGAGGCCCGGGGCTTTGCCGGAGGCGAGGCCGGCCGTGGCGGCCGCCAGCTCTTCCAGGGACAAGTCCCGCTCCAGCTCGCCGGCCTCCAGGGCATCGAGACGCGGTAGGCCCTCGTGGAGTTCCCGCGTGGCCTCGGGGCACGACGGCTCGGCCACGAACAGGTCGCGATAGAAGGCGACGGCACGTTCGCGGACTTCGCCCGGCTCTGTAATGACCCGGCCCTCAGGAGTCTTGAGATGGTCCAAGACTTTGCTCGCTGCCCGCCGCCGCTCCAGGTCGAAAAAGAAGCGGGTCGGGGCGTCGGTTTCCACCAGCTCCTGGCAGCGGGCGCGGATCCTCGCGCCGCGGGCCGCGCTCTCCGCCAAGTCGCGCAGGCATTTCCTGCGGAGCCGGAGGCTCTCGCTCAGTGCCGCGTCGCTGCCGGCGGCCAGCAGAGCAGCCTCGAGCTCCGCCACGTCCTCCTCCAACTCCCGGATACGGCGGCGCGTCTCGTTCGCGGCCAGCTGGGTGTACTGCTGGCAGAAGGCTCGGGTCTGGACCTTGCCCACGTCCCACCACAGCTTCCAGGAGGAGTGGCTCGGTCTCGCAGCCTCCCACCTCCGCCAAAAGTGGGCAAAGCAGTCCCGGAAATAAGAGTCCTGGAGCAGACTAATGTTCAAACACCAATACGGTGCCCGTGCACAGGCTCTCCCCGGCAGGCTCAGTTCGCTGAAGGCCAGGCCATGATCTGATAGACCCGAGGGAGCGATGCGGCTGCTGCGCAGGAGTGGCAGGTGGTGCCTGGTGATATAAAGGCGGTCGAGGCGAGCCATGGTGAGACCGCCGGCGCTCGTCTTGGCCCAGGTGTACTGGCGCGCATCGGGATGCAGGGCTCGCCAGACGTCCACGAGGTCTGCCCCCTCCAGGGCAGCTTGCAGCTTGCGAGCGGAGGGCAGGTGGGGCTCAGGCCCTGTGCGGTCAAGGCGCGGGGCAGTGGTGCAATTGAAATCGCCCCCGAGGAGGAGCAGGTCATCATCCTCGCTAGCGTCGCGCAGGAGGGCAGCCAAGCTCTCAAAGAAAGCGACCCTCTCCTGGCCATCGGAGGGCGCGTAGATGTTGACGAGCAGCAGACGGTGTTGCGCGAGGGTGACGCGGACGGTCAGCAGGCGGCCGGGGACGACCTCCCGCGGCACCGCCGCGTCAAGCTGCAGCTGCGGCGATAAGAGTGTCGCGACCCCCGCGCGGAGGCTGGTGCCGTGGCTCAGGAACACCTGTCCTCGCCAGGCAGCCCGCCAGGCCGCCTGGTTGAACCTGTCAGAGTGGGTCTCTTGTAGGAAGGCGATGGCCAGCCTCTTCTGCCGCAGGAGCTCCAGGACGGCCTCGCGCTTCACCGCGTCTCGACAGCCGTTGACGTTGAAGGTGCCAATGGTTGTGGCTGCCATGGGGGTGGGGGTGGGAGAGGAGGAGCAAAGCAGAGTGCGGGTGGAAGAGCGAGCACCCAAGAGCAGAGCAAGGCAATACAGACAGGTCAGGGAAGGCCTACCGTGCCCTACTCTAGTCGAGGGACCCGCCCAGGCCCCACTCCACTCTCACCCTCTGGGCAAGCTTGTCCAGACGGTAGGCCATCTGACGTGTGCCCCGATCTTGCTTCATGAGCTTGACTGCCGCCCTGGCAGCCTTGACAAACACTTTGGGGTCCGCACACCACTGGGTGATGTGCCCCGCTACATTTTTCTGCCCCTTGGTTAGCTTCAGCAAGGACAGGAGTCCCCCATAGTCAGGAGAGACCCAGGGGGGCTCCGCCAGCTTGGGGTGGATGTTGCCCACGGAAGAGCGGCGAGGCCGCACCCCCGGCGGGAGCTCGCCCGCAACTGCAGCGTCGACCCCCTCGATGTCCAGGCACATCAGCCGCCTCTCGTCGTCCGAGTCGAGGACCGGCTCCGCGAGGACATTCCCTGTCTTCTTGGGGGGGGAGGGGCCATCCCGCTCACGACGTCTCTTGCGAGACTCCGAGAGCTGGATCTCCATCTCGCTAACTTCCCCATCTGCTCCGGTATGCTGGGGCGTGGCCAAAGGGGCAGCGGGCTCTCCCGCCACCCCCGGGGCCAGGCCACCGGAAGAGAGACATTCGCCACTATCCCTGCTGCCGCCTGACTCCGGGGGCTGGGGGACAGGCGAGGGGAGGGGGACCCCTGAAGGCCCCTCCCCCCCACCCGCTAAGTCTGCCTCGTCGGTGGCTACATCCGACGGGGCGGGTGGTGTGGCGGCCGGAACGGGGTCCGGCTCTGTAGTGGGGGGGTCCTCGGCACTGGCCGAGGAGGGGTCTGTCAGGGATGGGGTGTCCTGAGAGGCCCCCCTCATCTCCCTCTCTTTTTCGGGTGGTAGGGAGGATGCCCGATCCCCATCATCCAATGAGGCTCCAGCACCGCAGTCCCCGGCCACCCCAGCCACTTCGGCCGGGGCAGGCAGGGGGCAAGGGGAGGCGTCCGCCTCTCCACCCGGTGGGGCTGCTGCACCGAGGGCAGGGGGCGCCACAGACGGGGGAGGGGGCGGCGGGGCCATGGTAGCAGCACCAGCCCCTCGGCTGGACGATGGCTTCCCGCTGGAGACCCCGGTCCCCTGAGATGGAACGGAGGGGGAAGGAGGACGGGAGGAAGAGCTCCCAGCCTCCCTGGGCCTGTCGCGTGCCCCAGAGGTCGACGCGCCGTCTCTCGGCGCTGCCGCAGGCGGCGATGGTCCGGCCGCCTTGCTCCGAGGGCACTGCGCGGCCAGGTGGGAGGAGCCCCCGCACTTGAAGCACGTGGTCTCTCCCACAGACAGATAGATAATAAACCGCCGCCCCTCGAGCGTGAGACTCAGGGAGCGAGGCAGCGACTGGGGGCCCTCCTTGAGGAGCATGAAGACCTGCCTCCGAAAGGACAGGACGTGCTTGCCCTGAGGGTTCTTGTTTCCCATCGGCAGGCGGCGAAAAGGACTCGCAGGAAGCCCATAGGCCTCGAGTCCCCTGGCCAGCTCCCGATTGGAAACGTGCGGTGGGACGTTGGAAATCACCACCCTCACTGCCTGAGTCTCTAGGGGCGTGACAGGGTAGTGGATGCCCGCAATGTCCAGGCCCTCCGCACACACCCTGTCAACCAAGGCGGGCTTGCTCAAATAGATCATCGGGACCGTGTTCACGCGCCCCGCGTAGCGGATGGTACGCCATCCCAGGAGGGCGGCCAGAGCCTCCACGCAAGCCTCGAGCCCCACATGGAGAGGGGCATGAACCCTCAGGCCATGAGACAGTGGGAGGTCCTGAGAGACATCCTCATGCCAGCTGCCAGGCGTAGGAGCCGCCATTCCTCGCCAGGACAGGGTTAAACTGCGAAGCGCAGAAAAAAAAAAAAAAAAAAAAAAAAAAAAAAAAAAAAGCCTCAGGCTGACAGGGGGGACTGGGACTGGGAGGGGGCTGAAAACGCCCCAAAATCGGCCTGAGGGGGGGCAGAGCAACCCCGCAGGGGCTCAGGGCAAGCCCCAAGGCAGGGGCAGATGGCAGGGACCAAGGGAAGGGGCCCTGGGGGAGGGAGGCAGCAGAAATCAAAGGGACAACTCAGGCGCGGGTGGGGGAGGGGCAGAGGCAAACGAGGCTGCCAGAGCCCAGGGGAAAAAGGCTCAGAAAGTGGGGGGAAGGGGCAGGGGGGGGGTCCCCAGGGACAGGGTGGGGAGAGGCAAGGGTTGTTTTTGGGGGGGACAGGAAAAGGGGGGCAGGGAGTGCGAGGCAACGAGCTGAAAGCACCTGAGCTGGAGGAGCTTAGAAGGGCTTCAGCTGTCGGCGGCCATCTTGAAAGAAAGAAAGAAAGAAAGACTTTTGACTTTTAAGAGACCTTTATTCCCCGGAGGGTGATGACTCGGAGCCAGTCAAAAGCATGTACAAGGACGCCCGAAGCTCTGGGCCTCATGGACAAGGCCTGGGCTCATGGCCTGCAAGGCCTGCCCGTACACGCTAGACAAAAAAAAAAAAAAAAAACAACCAACACAACGAACATAAGGACTATTTACAGTATTTACAGTTCTGCCAGCGGGGACACCCATGGAGGCCTCCGGGGTCGACCCGCACGAGCAAAAGTCCAGGGCCTCGGCCCGCTCGACGCGTCTCTGCGGCTTGAGCAGCCGGTGGCATCACAGAACGAGGATCAGGCGTCCCGCCTCGACCCGGCACAGCACCCCCTCGAGGGCCCAGCGCTCCTCAAAGGCGGGCACCGTCCGCCGGAGGACAGCGTGCTCAAACTCGAGCGAGAGGCGGGCCCGCACCAGCAGGCGGAAGAGCTGCAGGGCGTCGACCATCCCGGTGCCGCTGAGCTGGTTTCGCCGGCTCTTCAGGGTGGCCATCTTGGCCTGGCCCAGCAGGAAGTTGGCCAGGCTGACCGTGGCCCGCTCGGCCGCCCGGTATGGAAAGGAGTGGACGTAAGCGTCTTCAGAGAGGTTTCGGCCCAGTACCCGAAGCAGTGCGCCCAGGGCGGCAAAGAGAGGCTGCAGCCGGGGGCAGTCGAGGAAGGCGTGGAAAATGTCCTCGTCCAGCACCCCCGGGCAGAAGGGGCAGGCCGCCGAGGCCGCTGGGTCCAAGTGACGCACAAAGGTGCCGGTGGCCAGGATGCCGTGCACGAGCCGCCACTGCAGGTCGCCGGTCTTCTTGGCGATGGGCGCCTTATACAGCGTGCGCCACGCCGGGGTCCCGGGCCGCGCCAGGCGCCGCTGCCACACGGTGTCCGGGCGGCCGGCGAGCACCTGGGCGTGCCGGGTGCGCACCACCCACATGTAGAGGCCCTTGCGGGGCAGGGTGCCAAAAGGGCAGCCCGTATTGCTGCTGGGGGGCACCGGGAGCCTGAGCAGCGTGTTGGGCCGCTCGGCCAGCTCGCCGGGTACCGCTGGGATGACGGGTAGCGGTGGGAAGGCGTCTTCTGCGGCGTCTGCGGTGGGGAGGGGCCGGCGAGTCTGGAGATGGGCTTCCAGGGCGGTCGCTGCCACCATCGGGAGGGCGGCCCTAACGGCCCGCAGAAGCCGCCCCGCGGTGCGGACGGAGCGCATCGCCAGCCGGGCAGCCAGGGCCTCGGGTGACAGCCAGTCCGACCGAGCGGGGTCCAGGAGGTGCTCCAGGCGGGTGGAGCGCGCCTCGACGAGAGCTGCCGTGAGGCTGGCGGAGGCCAGGCTCGGCACGACACGGTGCAGGGCCGGGTTGTGGACCAAGGGCTCTCGAAGGAGCTGCGGGAACCGCAGGTGCCTGGCCTGGGGACAGAGATGGAAGGCCGCCCGCCAGGCCCGCACCACGCTGCGGTAGAACGGGGGAAGGACCGCCCCGTTCAGGAAGGTGAGGTCCAGTTGAAACAGCTCCCGGTCAAAGCCGAGGCCCCCCACTCGCCGCAGGAATCGGCACGCCAGCTGTCGCCACGGGAGGTGGCCGTCGGTGTACAGGAGCCGCTGGAGGGCCTGCAGCCGATAGGCGGCCACCCTGCTGGCCAGATCGATCAGGCCCTGGCCCCCCTCGCCGGTGGGCAGGTAGAGGGCAGCTCGTGGGAGCCAGTGGCGTCCGTCCCACAGGAAATCGACCAGGAGCCGCTGCAGTCGCTCCAGTAGCTCCGGCGGAGGGTCCAGCACCGCGCAGCGGTGCCACAGGGTGGCCGCCGCCAGGTTATTGATGACGAGGACGCGCCCCCGGTAGGAAAGGCTGGGCAGGCGCCAGCGCCACCGCTGCAGGCGGGCCTCCACTCCCTCCTCGAGGCCGTCCCAGTTGCGCGCCATGAAGGTCGTCGGCCCCAGGAACACGCCCAAGACCTTGAGGCCCTCGCGGCGCCAGGCGAGGCCCCCCGGCAAGTCCGGCGGAGGCCTGCCAGTCCATGCGCCAAGCAGCAGAGTGTCACTCTTGCCCCAGTTGATGCGGGCGGAGGAGGCGCGCTCGTAGGCTCGCTGGCAATTTGCCAGAGCCCGCACGTCTTCCCGGGTGGCGAGGAAGACGGTGACGTCGTCCGCATAGGCCGACAGCCGGAGACGAGGGCCAGCGGACGGGCCCGTGGCCGATGGCAGGGCCACCCCACTCAGGCGGCGGCGCAGCGCGTGTAACAGCGGCTCGATGGCCAGGGCGTAGAGCATGCCCGACAGCGGACAGCCCTGGCAAATGCCCCTGCGCGCGGGGAACGGCGCGCAAAGCACCCCGTTCACCTTGAGCAGGCTGGAAATGTCCCGGTACAAGACCCGGAGGGCCCCGGTGAAGAGGGGCCCAAAGCCAAAGGCCTCCAGCGTGCGGAAGAGGTAGGCGTGGCCCACGCGGTCAAAGGCCTTCTCCTGGTCGAGAGAGAGGAGGCCGACGTCGAGGCCAAAGAGCTCGCTAGCCGTGAGCAGGTCCCGCAGCAGGAACAGGTTGTCTTGTATGGTCCTGCCCGGCACGCGGTAGCTCTGCTCGGGCCCGGTGAGAGAGGCCATGACCGCGCGGAGGCGGGTGGCCAGCGCTTTGGCCAGAATCTTGTAGTCCGCGCACAGCAGGGAGACCGGCCGCCAGTTCTTCATGTAGCCCAGGTCTCCCTTCTTGGGCAGCAGGGTCAGCACCGCTCGGCGGCAGCTGATCGGCAAGACCTTGTCGGCGAGGCTCTCCTGGAAAACGCGCAGGAGGCTGGGGCCGAGGAGAGGCCAGAAGGTCTTGTAGAACTCGGCAGGCAGCCTGTCGAGGCCCGGGGCTTTGCCGGAGGCGAGGCCGGCCGTGGCGGCCGCCAGCTCTTCCAGGGACAAGTCCCGCTCCAGCTCGCCGGCCTCCAGGGCATCGAGACGCGGTAGGCCCTCGTGGAGTTCCCGCGTGGCCTCGGGGCACGACGGCTCGGCCGCGAACAGGTCGCGATAGAAGGCGACGGCACGTTCGCGGACTTCGCCCGGCTCTGTAATGACCCGGCCCTCAGGAGTCTTGAGATGGGCCAAGACTTTGCTCGCTGCCCGCCGCCGCTCCAGGTCGAAAAAGAAGCGGGTCGGGGCGTCGGTTTCCACCAGCTCCTGGCAGCGGGTGCGGATCCTCGTGCCGCGGGCCGCGCTCTCCGCCAAGTCGCGCAGGCATTTCCTGCGGAGCCGGAGGCTCTCGCTCAGTGCCGCGTCGCTGCCAGCGGCCAGCAGAGCAGCCTCGAGCTCCGCCACGTCCTCCTCCAACTCCCGGACTCGGTGGCGCGTCTCGTTCGCGGCCAGCTGGGTGTACTGCTGGCAGAAGGCTCGGGTCTGGACCTTGCCCACGTCCCACCACAGCTTCCAGGAGGAGTGGCTCGGTCTCGCAGCCTCCCACCTCCGCCAAAAGTGGGCAAAGCAGTCCCGGAAATAAGAGTCCTGGAGCAGACTAATGTTCAAACACCAATACGGTGCCCGTGCACAGGCTCTCCCCGGCAGGCTCAGTTCGCTGAAGGCCAGGCCATGATCTGATAGACCCGAGGGAGCGATGCGGCTGCTGCGCAGGAGTGGCAGGTGGTGCCTGGTGATATAAAGGCGGTCGAGGCGAGCCATGGTGAGACCGCCGGCACTCGTCTTGGCCCAGGTGTACTGGCGCGCATCGGGATGCAGGGCTCGCCAGACGTCCACGAGGTCTGCCCCCTCCAGGGCAGCTTGCAGCTTGCGAGCGGAGGGCAGGTGGGGCTCAGGCCCTGTGCGGTCGAGGCGCGGGGCAGTGGTGCAATTGAAATCGCCCCCGAGGAGGAGCAGGTCATCATCCTCGCTAGCGTCGCGCAGGAGGGCAGCCAAGCTCTCAAAGAAAGCGACCCTCTCCTGGCCATCGGAGGGCGCGTAGATGTTGACGAGCAGCAGACGGTGTTGCGCGAGGGTGACGCGGACGGTCAGCAGGCGGCCGGGGACGACCTCCCGCGGCACCGCCGCGTCAAGCTGCAGCTGCGGCGATAAGAGTGTCGCGACCCCCGCGCGGAGGCTGGTGCCGTGGCTCAGGAACACCTGTCCTCGCCAGGCAGCCCGCCAGGCCGCCTGGTTGAACCTGTCAGAGTGGGTCTCTTGTAGGAAGGCGATGGCCAGCCTCTTCTGCCGCAGGAGCTCCAGGACGGCCTCGCGCTTCGCCGCGTCTCGACAGCCGTTGACGTTGAAGGTGCCAATGGTTGTGGCTGCCATGGGGGTGGGTGTGGGAGAGGAGGAGCAAAGCAGAGTGCGGGTGGAAGAGCGAGCACCCAAGAGCAGAGCAAGGCAATACAGACAGGTCAGGGAAGGCCTACCGTGCCCTACTCTAGTCGAGGGACCCGCCCAGGCCCCACTCCACTCTCACCCTCTGGGCAAGCTTGTCCAGACGGTAGGCCATCTGACGTGTGCCCCGATCTTGCTTCATGAGCTTGACTGCCGCCCTGGCAGCCTTGACAAACACTTTGGGGTCCGCACACCACTGGGTGATGTGCCCCGCTACATTTTTCTGCCCCTTGGTTAGCTTCAGCAAGGACAGGAGTCCCCCATAGTCAGGAGAGACCCAGGGGGGCTCCGCCAGCTTGGGGTGGATGTTGCCTACTGAAGAGCGGCGAGGCCGCACCCCCGGCGGAAGCTCGCCCGCAACTGCAGCGTCGACCCCCTCGATGTCCAGGCACATCAGCCGCCTCTCGTCGTCCGAGTCGAGGACTGGCTCCGCGAGGACATTCCCTGTCTTCTTGGGGGGGGAGGGGCCATCCCGCTCACGACGTCTCTTGCGAGACTCCGAGAGCTGGATCTCCATCTCGCTAACGTCCCCATCTGCTCCGGTAGGCTGGGGCGTGACCAAAGGGGCAGCGGGCTCTCCCGCCACCCCCGGGGCCAGGCCACCGGAAGAGAGACATTCGCCACTATCCCTGCTGCCGCCTGACTCCGGAGGCTGGGGGACAGGCGAGGGGAGGGGGACCCCTGAAGGCCCCTCCCCCCCACCCGCTAAGTCTGCCTCGTCGGTGGCTACATCCGACGGGGCGGGTGGTGTGGCAGCCGGAACGGGGTCCGGCTCTGTAGTGGGGGGGTCCTCGGCACTGGCCGAGGAGGGGTCTGTCAGGGATGGGGTGTCCTGAGAGGCCCCCCTCATCTCCCTCTCTTTTTCGGGTGGTAGGGAGGATGCCCGAGCCCCATCATCCGATGAGGCTCCAGCACCGCAGTCCCCGGCCACCCCAGCCACTTCGGCCGGGGCAGGCAGGGGGCAAGGGGAGGCGTCCGCCTCTCCACCCGGTGGGGCTGCTGCACCGAGGGCAGGGGGCGCCACAGACGGGGGAGGGGGCGGCGGGGCCATGGTAGCAGCACCAGCCCCTCGGCTGGACGATGGCTTCCCGCTGGAGACCCCGGTCCCCTGAGATGGAACGGAGGGGGAAGGAGGACGGGAGGAAGAGCTCCCAGCCTCCCTGGGCCTGTCGCGTGCCCCAGAGGTCGACGCGCCGTCTTTCGGCGCTGCCGCTGGCGGCGATGGTCCGGCTGCCTTGCCCCGAGGGCACTGCGCGGCCAGGTGGGAGGAGCCCCCGCACTTGAAGCACGTGGTCTCTCCCACAGACAGATAGATAATAAACCGCCGCCCCTCGAGCGTGAGGCTCAGGGAGCGAGGCAGCGACTGGGGGCCCTCCTTGAGGAGCATGAAGACCTGCCTCCGAAAGGACAGGACGTGCTTGCCCTGAGGGTTCTTGTTTCCCATCGGCAGGCGGCGAAAAGGACTCGCAGGAAGCCCATAGGCCTCGAGTCCCCTGGCCAGCTCCCGATTGGAAACGTGCGGTGGGACGTTGGAAATCACCACCCTCACTGCCTGAGTCTCTAGGGGCGTGACAGGGTAGTGGATGCCCGCAATGTCCAGGCCCTCCGCACACACCCTGTTAACCAAGGCGGGCTTGCTCAAATAGATCATCGGGACCGTGTTCACGCGCCCCGCGTAGCGGATGGTACGCCATCCCAGGAGGGCGGCCAGAGCCTCCACGCAAGCCTCGAGCCCCACATGGAGAGGGGCATGAACCCTCAGGCCATGAGACAGTGGGAGGTCCTGAGAGACATCCTCATGCCAGCTGCCAGGCGTAGGAGCCGCCATTCCTCGCCAGGACAGGGTTAAACTGCGAAGCGCAGCAAAAAAAAAAAAAAAAAAAAGCCTCAGGCTGACACGGGGCTGGGACTGGGAGGGGGCTGAAAACGCCCCAAAATCGGCCTGAGGGGGGGCAGAGCAACCCTGCAGGGGCTCAGGGCAAGCCCCAAGGCAGGGGCAGATGGCAGGGACCAAGGGAAGGGGCCCTGGGGGAGGGAGGCAGCAGAAATCAAAGGGAGAACTCAGGCGGGGGTGGGGGAGGGGCAGAGACAAACGAGGCTGCCAGAGCCCAGGGGAAAAAGGCTCAGAAAGTGGGGGGAAGGGGCAGGGGGGGGTCCCCAGGGACAGGGTGGGGAGAGGCAAGGGTTTTTTTGGGGGGGGACAGGAAAAGGGGGGCAGGGAGTGCGAGGCAACGAGCTGAAAGCACCTGAGCTGGAGGAGCTTAGAAGGGCTTCAGCTGTCGGCGGCCATCTTGAAAGAAAGAAAGAAAGAAAGACTTTGACTTTTAAGAGACCTTTATTCCCCGGAGGGTGATGACTCGGAGCCAGTCAAAAGCATGTACAAGGACGCCCGAAGCTCTGGGCCTCATGGACAAGGCCTGGGCTCCTGGCCTGCAAGGCCTGCCCGTACACTCTAGTCAAAAAAAAAACAACCAACACAAAGAAACATAAGGACTATTTACAGTATTTACAGTTCTGCCAGCAGGGACACCCATGGAGGCCTCCGGGGTCGACCCGCACGAGCAAAAGTCCAGGGCCTCGGCCCGCTTGTCGCGTCTCTGCGGCTTGAGCAGCCAGTGGCATCACAGAACGAGGATCAGGCGTCCCGCCTCGACCCGGCACAGCACCCCCTCGAGGGCCCAGCGCTCCTCAAAGGCGGGCACCGTCCGCCGGAGGACAGCGTGCTCAAACTCGAGCGAGAGGCGGGCCCGCACCAGCAGGCGGAAGAGCTGCAGGGCGTCGACCATCCCGGTGCCGCTGAGCTGGTTTCGCCGGCTCTTCAGGGTGGCCATCTTGGCCTGGCCCAGCAGGAAGTTGGCCAGGCTGACCGTGGCCCGCTCGGCCGCCCGGTACGGAAAGGAGTGGACGTAGGCGTCTTCGGAGAAGTCTCGGCCCAGTACCCGAAGCAGTGCGCCCAGGGCGGCAAAGAGAGGCTGCAGCCGGGGGCAGTCGAGGAAGGCGTGGAAAATGTCCTCGTCCAGCACCCCCGGGCAGAAGGGGCAGGCCGCCGAGGCCGCTGGGTCCAAGTGACGCACAAAGGTGCCGGTGGCCAGGATGCCGTGCACGAGCCGCCACTGCAGGTCGCCGGTCTTCTTGGCGATGGGCGCCTTATACAGCGTGCGCCACGCCGGGGTCCCGGGCCGCGCCAGGCGCCACCGCCACGCGGTGTCAGGGCAGCCGGCGAGCACCTGGGCGTGCCGGGTGCGCACCACCCACATGTAGAGGCCCTTGCGGGGCAGGGTGCCAAAAGGGCAGCCCGTATTGCTGCTGGGGGGCACCGGGAGCCTGAGCAGCGTGTTGGGCCGCTCGGCCAGCTCGCTGGGTACTGCTGGGATGACAGGCAGTGGTGGGAAGGCATCGTCTGTGGCATCCGTGGCGGGGAGGGTCTGGTGAGCCTGGAGATAGCCTTCCAGGGCAGTTGCTGCTTCCATCTGGAGGGTCGCCCTAACGGCCCACAGAAACCAGCCTGCAGTGCAGATGGAGCACAGCACCAGCCGGGCAGCCAGGGCTTCAGGTGACAACCAGTCTGACTGAGCAGGGTCCAGGAGGTGCCCCAGGCAGGTGGTGTGCACCTCAATGAGAGCTGCCATAAGGCTGGCAGAGGCCAGGCTCAGCACGACACGCTGCAGGGCCGGGTTGTAGACCAGGGGCTCCCGAAGCAGTTGTGGGAACTGCAGGTGCCTGGCCTGGGGACAGAGATGGAAGGCCGCCCGCCAGGCCCACACCATGCTGCAGTAGAATGGAGGAAGGACCGCCCCATTCAGGAAGGTGAGGTCCAACAGAAAGAGCTCCCGGTCAAGGCCAAGGACCCCCACAAGCTGCAGGAATTGGAATGCCAGCTGCCACCACAGGAAGTGGCCCTTGGCCTACAGGAGCCACTGGAGGGCCTGCAGCTGGTAGGCAGGCACCCTGCTGGTCTGGTCGATCAGGCCCTGGCCCCCCTAGCCAGTGGGCAGGTAGAGGGCAGCTCATGGGAGCCAGTGGTGTCCATCCCACAGAAAGTCCACTAGGAGCCACTGCAGTCTCTCCAGTAGCTCCAGCGGAGGGTCCAGCACTGCGCAGCGGTGCCACAGGGTCGCCGCCGCCAGGTTGTTGGTGATGAGGACCCGGCCGCGGTAAGAGAGGGCGGGCAGGTGCCAGCGCCAGCGCTGAAGGCAGGCCTCCACTCCATCCACCAGGTCCTCCCAGTTGCGGCCTGCAAAGGCCGGCAGCCCCAGGAACACTCCAAGGGCTTTCAGGCCTTCCCAGCGCCAGGTGAGGCCTCCCGGCAGGTCCAGAGGTGGTGTGCCAGCCCACATCCCAAGCAGGAGCATGTCACTGTTGCCCCATTTGATGTGGGCTGACGCGGCGAGCTCATTGGCGCATTGGCAGTCCACCAGGTCCTGCACATCCTCCTGGCTGCCCAGGAAGATGGTCATATCGTCCGCTTACGCCGTCAGCCAGATCAGGGGGCTGGTGGTCGTGTCTGGTGCCAGTGGCAGGGCTAGGCTGGTCAGGCGATGTTGCAGAGTGTGCAGCAGCAGTTCGATGGCCAGGGCGTACAGCATGCCCGACAGGGGGCAGCCCTGGCATATGCCGCTATGAATGGGGAATGGGGAGCACAGAACGCCGTTCACCTTGAGCAGGCCAGAGGCGTCATGGTACAGGACCCACAGCACCGCGGTGAAGAGTGGCCCGAAGCCAAAGGCCTCAAGGGTGCCGAGCAGGTACCAGTGGTTGACGCGATCGAAGGCCTTCTCTTGGTCCAGGGAGACCAAGCCGACGTCCAGGCCAAAAAGCTCCATGGCTGTGAGCAGGTCACACAGCAGAAACAGGTTGTCCTGGATGGTCCTGCCCTGCGCACAGTAGCTCTGCTCGGGCCCAATGACGAAGGCCATGACGGTGCAGGGATGGTTTGCCAGCGCCTTGGCCAGGATCTTATAGTCAGTGCACAGAAGGGAGATGGGCCACCAGTTCTTCAGGCAGCCGAGGTCCCCATTCTTGAGCAGCAAGGTGAGCACTGCCCGGCGGCAGATAGTCGGCAGGGTCCCGTCTGCAAGGCTCTTGCGGAAGACACAGAGGAGGCTGGGCCCGAGGAGGGGCCAGAAGGCTCTGTAAAATTCCACGGGCAGTCCATCAAGGCCCGGGGCCCTGCCCAAGGCAAGCCCCCCCACAGCAGCCTCGAGCTCCGCCAAGGAGAGTTCACACTCCAGGGCCTCAACCTGCGAAGAGCCAAGGAGCGGCAGGTCCTGATGCAGCTGCTGAGCGGCCTGCGGACAAATAGGCTCAGCCACAAACAAGTCCCGATAGAAGGCGACGGCATGCCCCCACACTTCACCTGGGTCCGTGAGCAGCCATCCCGCCAGGGTCTTGAGATGGTCCAGCGTCTTCGCCACGGCCCACTGCCTCTCCAGGCCAAAGAAGAAGCCGGTTGGGACGTCGGCCTCTGCCAGCTCCTGGCAGCGGGCACGGACCCACGCACCATGGGTCACACCCTCTGCCAGCTCCTGCAGGCATTTCTTCCAGGACTGGAGGCTCTCAAAGAGTGCTGTGTCATTGCCCACGTGGAGCAGGGCTGCCTCAAGCTCCACCATGTCCTCCTCCAGCTCCTGGGTGCAGCAGCAGAGCTTGCTCACCACCAGCTGGCAATACTGCTGGCAGAATGCCCAGATCTGCACCTTCCCCACATCCCACCACAGACTCCAGGAGGAGTAGTCTGCTTGTGCTGCCTCCCAGCTCCTCCAGAGGTGGGCAAAGCAGTCCATGAAATGGGTGTCCTGCAGCAGGCTAACATTGGGGCGTCAGTAAGGGGCCCACTTGCGTGCTCTGCCAGGCAGGCTCAGTTCGCAGCAGACCAGGGCGAGGTCCGAGAGGCCCGGTGGAATGATGTGGCTGCCACGCAGTAACGGCAGGTGGTGCTGGCTGATGTAGAGGTGGTCAAGGCAGGCCATGGCGAGCCCACTGGCACTCATCTTTGCCCAGGTGTATTGTCGCGCGTCAGCGTGGGGGACCTGCCAGGCATCGACGAGATCCACCGCCTCCAGCAGTCTGCAGCTTGCGGGCCAAAGGCAGGTGCAGCTCCGGCCCCATCCAGTCTAGCAGCACGTCGACGGTGCAGTTGAAGTCCCCGCCCATGAGAAGCAGGTCATCCTTCTCGCTGGCATCACGCAGGAGGTCACCCAGGGAGCCTCAGGGCATCAGGGGTCGGCCCACATGAGCAAAGTCCGAGGTCTCGGCCCACTGGATTCTTCCTGGCAGAATAGCAACCTTGTGGCACTCGTCTGTGACAGAACCTGTGCAGCCCCCTGGTGTCACGGTGACTATCACAGTGAGGCACCACTCACGGGCAGCCAAAAGAAAAGAAAAGAAAGAAAGAAAGACTTTTGACTTTTAAGAGGCATTTATTCCAGGGAGGGTGACAGATAGGGGCCAGTAGAAAGTATGTACAGGTTGGCCCGAACACCTGGGCCTCATGGACATGGCCTGGGCTCATGGCCTGCAAGGCCTGCCCATACACTCTAGACTAAAAAAACACAGTGAACAAAAGGACTATTTACATATTTACAGTTCTGCCAGCGGGGACACCCATGGGGGGCCTCAGGGGTTGACCCACGTGAAACAAAGTCCAAGGCCTTGGCCTGCTGGACGCGTCTCTACAGCTTGAGCAGCCGGTGGTGTTACAGGGCGAGGACGAGGCGTCCCGCCTTGACTCGGCACAGCGCCCCCTCGAGGGCCCAGCATTCCTCAAAGGTGGGCACCGTCTGCCGCAGGACCACATGCTCAAACTCGAGCGGGAGACGGGCCCGCACCAGCAGGCGGAAGAGCTGCAGGGCATCGACCATCCCAGTCCCAGCGAGCCAGTTTCGCCGGCTCTTCAGGGTGGCCATCTTGGCCTGGCCCAGCAGGAAGTTGGCCAGGCTGACCGCGGCCCACTCAGCTGCCCGGTATGGGAAGGAGTGGATGTAGACGTCCTCCGAGAAGTCCCAGCCCAGTGCCCGAAGCAGCGCGCCCAGGGTGGCAAAGAGCGGCTGCAGCCAGGGGCAGTCGAGGAAAGCTTGGAAAATGTCCTCATCCAGCACCCCCGGGCAGAAGGGGCAGGCCACTGAGGCCACGGGGTCCAGGTGGCGAACAAAGGTGCCGGTGGCCGGGATGCTGTACACTACTCGCCACTGCAGGTCGCTGGTCTTCTTGGCGGTGAGCGCCTTATACAGTGTGCTCCATGCTGGGGTCCTGGGCCACGCCAGGCGCCGCCGCCACAAAGTGTCAGGGAGGCCAGCCAGCACCTGGGCATGCCGGGTGCGCACCACCCATGCATAGAGGCCCTTGCGGGGCAGGGTGCCAAAAGGGCAGCCCGTATTGCTGCTGGGGGGCACCGGGAGCCTGAGCAGTATGTTGGGCTGCTCGGCCAGCTTGCCGGGTACTGCTGGGATGACGGGCAGTGGTGGGAAGGCGTCGTGTGCAGTGTCCACGGCAGGGAGGGTCCGGCAAGCCTGGAGATAGAAAGAAAGAAAAAACCTTCTGGAAAAGTTAATCACAATACAGAAACAAACTAGGCATCACTATCTAAAAAAAAAGAAAGTGATAATAATGATACAGTAAGGCAGGGGGGGGATCCCATTAGTTATCCCCTTGAACTTGAAGTTCTTCTTTGCCTTTTCCACCTTTATTTTTGTGAAACTTTTGTATTTTCTTCCCCCAGTTCTTTTAAAAACCTATAAAAATATTTTTTTCACACACTAAAAATAAATCTATTATGGTTGTTATGTACAGAAAGATTTGAAGATATAATAAAAGCTCTGTATGATTTACACAAAAAGTTAAACAATTTCTAAGATGTTTTAGCTGTATTCCCTTTCTCTTTCTCTAAACTTTCTGCTGGGCTGAGTCTAACCGGTAATAAGTACTGTTGTTGGTTCTTGACTATTGGATATGATAAAGTGGCTACCATTTATAAAAATCTGTCATGGTCAGAAATATCCATCCTCTTAATGCCACCCCTCCTCATTTATTGTGAAGTGGCAGAAAAAGAGCCTATAGTTTCCTGCGGATGAAATTTAGCTCAGTGCACAAGGCGTATATGTTTCTTAAATTACAATTAATCTTTATTTGGGAGCTTGAATAGCCCTTGTTTTGGTCCTTTGAAAAATGTTGCACCTTCTCTTTCCCATGGAACATTTCCAATATATGTCCTTTTTGCTTTTATTTAGGGTTTTTTTAAGTGTTACAACAATACAATGCAACACAGAGTTAGAAACATTTCAAATCAAATATCATTGTATAGTGTCAGATTTCATTTTGTACGTGGAAATTATAACTTGATTAACACCATTGTGCTAAAGCTTGTCCTATTGTTTAGCTAATGCATTTAACACAGAAGTAGATCAGGAACAATGCATAATATATGTATGACAGCTATATTTTGCATCCCATGGCTAAGATTTGCATATGTGTAGGAGTTAAGAAAGTCATGTGGCAGACCAAAACTAAATAAAAGTAATATTAAAATGCAAAACCCTCCATAAACTATTAATACTGGAAGTGGAATTTTGACATTTGTTGTTGAAAGGCTTCTATTAAAAGTATTCTTGAATTTCTCACCTACTGTACATTTATAAAATACAGCCTTAAAACTTTATAGGAAAGTTTCTCACGATGGACAGGTAACTGCTGGAGGATTTTCACTGCAGTAATCCCAAATTATTGAAAGCTTTTTGCAAGATGTAATACAGATTTGAAGGAGCAATATGAAATCTCCTGACCTCTTAATGACTTCTCCCAAGTAAAGCTCCTTCAGTGAGAGACAGAATGACAAGAGAAACAGTCTATTCTCAATTGATATTAAGGTTTGCCTCGTTTTAATTCTTTCCAAGTACAGTAGTCTCCAAAGAAGGAAGAAATTGAATAAGTTTCCTCAATTTTGCTTCTTTTCCCCACCAGAAATCAATTCCAGGATGCCAGAAAATAAGTAACATTATGTTGTCAAGGAAAATGGTGATAATTCCACAATTTCATCATTAAGTTTTAAACTTGTCAAACATAACCCGTCCCCAACGCACCAGATTTTGAGACTGGGATTTTTCAGAGGATTTAATAATGGGCTAGAAGGCCTCTTTAAGTACAGATTCTACCTAGTTACTAACAATATGTTTAGTGGCTCATGAAATGAGTTGGTCTGTGTCAAGTTTATAACAAAGAATTTGACATTACAGATATTACAGAATTGACCATCAAAACTGACACTGGCAGTTAACACATACATTGAATCCCAGTAGACAGCACAAAAATGAGATGACAAAAAGACAACCACTCTACTTTTTAGAAGTAGTCTCAGAGGAAAAGAAGTGTGTTAAAAGAATGGGAGTAAATCATGGGCATAACTGTTGGGAAGCTGATTTTGTTTGTTTGTTTGTTTTTTGTCAAACACAAGACACTCTAAACATCCTGGCAATTTGCACAAGCATTACAGTAATTTAAAAAGCTAACTTTTTTTTTTTTACTGCCATTCTCCCGCTAGTCTGGGGATCTAATAAAAAACTAGGGAGCATAAAATGAAACTAATTGGTAGTAAGTTTAAAATGAACAAAAGAAATTTCTCTCTTACCAAAGTGTCTGCGTCTACACAAGATACCGACTGTGCAGTCATAACTGTGCAGTTATTTAGTACATGTATAAACAAGTACTAAATGACTGTGCAGGAACCAGAGTTACTGCTCAGTAGGACCACCGAATAGCTTTTTTGCGATGCTGACTACGCAGTAGCCCGAGACACTGCACAGTAGTGTCACATCATGCTTTCTGCCATGTAATGCTACTACACAGTATTCATGGGCTACTGTGCAGTCAACATCTCACGTAGAGACAGCCAATGTGTAAATAAATTGTGGAACTCCTTGCCACAGGATGTTGTGGAAACTATTAGTTTAACCAGTTTCAAAAAGGGATCGGACAAATTCTTGAAGGAAAGAAGTATCTGTAGCTATTGATCATGGGAGTTAGGGGTACAGTCTCTGAATCAGAACTTCCTGGATTTTATGGCCAAGTATAATTCAGAAGCTGGAGGGCGCTAGAGCACACCTCCCTGCTCAGCCGGAGCAGACAACTTGGGCCAAAGCTAGCCCACCTGGATTTGTGGGGGAGGTACAAAACATCCTGGGATGCTGGGGGACTGTAAATTAACTTGAATGTGGAGGGGATCAGGGACAGAAGTTCAATAAACTGATTTAACCTAAATCAGTTAAGTTGGATACTACATCTGGGGAGAAGTGGGCATGGTGGAGGAGAGGGACAGGCTGCAATTAGATCTAGACAGGCTAGAGGGGTGGGCAAATGAGAACAGGATGGGATTCAACACTGACAAGTGCAAGGTACTGCACCTGGGGAGGAAGAACCAGCAGCATACCTATAGGCTGGTGAATTCTCTTCTAGTCAGCACAGAGGCAGAAAAGGATCTTGGTGTCATTATTGATTCCAAAATGAACATGGGCCAGAGGGGTGGGCAAATGAGAACAGGATGGGATTCAACACTGACAAGTGCAAGGTACTGCACCTGGGGAGGAAGAACCAAAAGCTTGTCATGTATCCACAGATGCATCATGAGCAGGTCCAAGGAGGTGATCCTCCCCCTCTATGCGACATTGGTCAGGCCACATTTGGAGCACTGTGTCCAGGTCTAGGTGCCACACTTCAGGAGGGATGTGGACATCATCAAGAGGATCCACAGGAGGACCACTTGCATGATCAGGAGGCAGCAAGGCAGGCCCTACAAGCGAAGGCTACAGGACCTGAACCTGTTCAACTTCCACAAGAGAAGGCTGAGAGGGGATCTGGTGGATGTCTACAAACTGGTCAAGGGGGACCAGCAGGCTATGGGGGAGTCCCTGTTCCCCTGAGCACTACTGGGAGTAACGAGGAACAACGGCCATAAGTTGATTGAGAGTAGATTCAGGCTAGATATCAGGAAGCGCTACTTCACAGTCAGGGCGGCTAGAATCTGGAACCAACTTCCAAGGGAAGTGGTGCTCACTCCTACCCTGGGGGTCTTCGAAAAGAGGCTATTCACCTAGCCGGGGTCGTTTGACCCCAACATTCTTTCCTGCCATGGCAGGGGGTCGGACTTGATGATTTGCTCAGGTCCCTTCCGACCCTACCTACTATAAAACTACATCCATCCAGGTTTATCTTAAATCAGTTTTGGCCACTTTAAAAGCATTTATATGCACTGAACTTCTGTTGTGTTACAGATTTGAACTGGTTTCTGATCACTTATACCATTTATGTCATTTCTGTCCCTACCCTAAATACTGGAAATGGCAAATGAGAGAGGAACAGTGGAAAAGGCCCTGCTTTTCCCATTCACTTTCCCTTTCAACATCTATGTTCTGCCACTGTGTGACTCAAAATACTGGGCAAGATGGACCTATGGTCTGATTCAGTAAATGGCAGTGTTAATGTTCATACATTTTATTGCTAATCTAAGTGTGCTTTTAGGGTTCTTCATGTCAGGATAGTAAAAGCCTAAAAACGTGTTAAAATCAGAGACAAACAAAGAATTCCAAATCACATACATTTCATTGCAAAAATTATGAGAAAAAAGCACTGACAATCTCAAACATTTAATTTCAATAATGTTTAATAAAGCTTTTTTTCTCTTGTGCTGTTTATTGATGTTTGACTTGAAATAAATTCACCTGAGTAATGTATGAGCCCACTATTACTGGAGACGCTCAAGACAAAGTGAAAAGTTGCTCAACAGAGAGTTGAAAATGTAAAGTTGCTCAACAGCTGCTTGTACAACTATAATGAATAATCTTCATAGAATTACCTAGAAGTTAAATTGAAGCTCATTGGGGAAAATGGTTTGTAGCGTTTTGACAGAACCTAATTACAAAAAACTTTCAAGATGCCAAAATAGAATATTTAATTGGGATCATAGGTCCACTAGTAGGATTCATGCATGATTTTTCTTTCAATGGATGAAATTCGATTTTCTTTCTTTCTTTCATTACATTTTTTGTGAAACATAACCACCTTTGTAGCATTATTTAGGCATGGAACACTGTAAAATAAAAAGCAATTCTTTTTTATTAGAATTTAAAAGGAGAGATTTCCACCAACTTGTGCTCTTAGGTTTCTTAGCTGCTTTGGGATAGAAAAAAAAAAAGATAACCCCTACATAGAGAGACAGACTTTTGAATAGAAAACCTATATTAAAAAAAATTAAAGTGGCAAAGAAAAGTACCCCAAAAGTAGGAGATACCAGATCAATTTGTTGTTGCCTATTTAATCTGAATATCAAATTATGACAGTCTTTAATTACATTTATCCCATACTGTGTTTTCCCTATATCCCCGTGTTTATTTATTGAACAAATTAGATAGTGCTTGCCAAATGACAGCTATTAAATATTTTTATGGTTATTTGATGTGTGCCTCCCATGGTATATTTACTGTATACTATCCAAACACCGTTTCTCATGGAAATGACAAAAGGCACACCCCTGACATTAATCCTGCTCCAGTGCTTGAAGATGTTACTATTTCTCAGTGAATGTGTTCTGCCTTAATTTGAGGAAGAGTTGAAACACTTGCTACAATTTCCGAAAAATCTAGCTTGAGTGGGTTCAATATCAACCCATTGATGTGGAAGTGTCGGAGTGATGAAATTTCAGCAGCTAAAAGCAACAGAAAGCAGAATCTTTAATTGTTATAACTTTATCTGCATCTCAGCTTGTAAAGCTTGTATGCTTTATCTGCATCTCAGCTTGTATCTGCATCTCAGCTTTAGCTGCATCTCAGCTATCATATCATAGACCAGTGTTATTTAAATTATGATAAAATTTAAATTTCTCTACACATTGTAATGAGAGACGCACAAGGCCCATAATCAATTGAAAATCCTCAACTACTGTGGAATGGAATGAGAGATGATTTTCATCAGCATCTTACAGAATCAGGCTCTTAGGAACAGATGTTCTAAATAAGGGCACAAAGGTACCCACAAATATGTACTAAAGAGGCCAATCTGGCACTTAATTTCTAATAATGTACATAAAGTCATGACGGCCACCATCTACACATAGTTTTCCCTATAGTCCTAGTACTAGCTGCTGAAAATTGGTTTTCTAAAATATTTCCATCCTTATATTCTGCTATGTACTTTTAAGTCTTTCCTAAAATACTGTGAAAGATAATTACTAGAATGTCAATACAATGTCTGAAATGTTGATTAACAGGCATTGTAATCTTGTTACTGGAAGATCTACCTTTCAAGGTTTCAGAGAATGTCACTGCATTTTAGGTTGTTCCCCAAGTTAGGTAGAGACAGGTGAAATGGAAGTTGAAATTTACAAATACATCTGAGCTTTCCTATGTTTGGGAGCCCCTACACACTTAAACAATCTAGTCAACACTTAGACTGGTACCTGTCCCCATCACTACAATACTCAAAGTAATTCTGGTAGCAATATTCAGCGACATCTATGTCTTCTCCCTGGTATCTAATTTGTTTTCAAAATCAAACCAAGCAACTTGGAGGTTTTGGGATGTTTTCTCCTATAGATAAAAATGGTGAATGTTTTAGTATCTGTGCTTTTGTCACCATGAATGCTATCATTTTATATCTTTATAATAAAATAGAATTTGGAACAAAATCAATCATTATTTTTCCCCTCTGCCATATCCACCTTCTCCCCCACCTCCCCCCAACCAAAAAAGCATTAAATATGAAACAGATGTCCTGATTCCTTATTTTGAAATATATCTTCTCACTTCTAGCGACCATGTCAGTTTGGAAAGTTCCAGCACAGGTTTTGCGTGGGTAGCTCTTGCATTTAGACATGTAACCACAACTGATTCAGCTAGTATTCTCATTTACTTAACAAAACACAGCCAAGAATCCATCAATATGTACATCAGGCAGCTTTGAACCATCCCATGCTTAGATATTTGCTTTGATATTTCCTAATAAAAACCATTATAATGAAAACTCCTTGACATTTTATAGGCTTGGCTCAGCATTTTTTGCCATGCCAGCAAACGTTGTGCCACCAACATCATCCCCAATTCCATCAAAACTAAAATGACACATTCTTGTCCCATGGTCTGTCTGAATACACAAAGGCTTTCTCCTGATATAGCTACTAACAAACTCCATCCAATACAGACTCAGTTTAATTCATCAAAGATTTCCTTTATCAGTATGGTTTTAAACCAGTTTCCTGAATGAAGTAAACTATGCTATTAAGGAGTCTGCCTCTAGAAAAAAATGTTTTAAATAGCCTAGCTATGCTGATTAGATACATTTTCCATGCTTCTAATTGACACAATGATACCAATGAAATTGTTTAAGTATAGAAGCAAAAAACCTTTCTCCACTGTGTCACTCTTTTGTACAATACTACAATCTCATGATTTACCAGGTAAAATAATTTTATCTTCTAAAAAGGGAAATGTTTTCAGAATTTTTCCTTTTGTCTTTACCCAGCATGAAAGTGTGTTCTGCCCTAATCTTTGTAAGTATTGGATAAAGTGGGAGCATCTACATGAGGTTGCCTAATTAGCTCTGTGATAAACATCATGGGCTAGGGACAGACATTACACTTAAACTGGATTAAGTGATCAGAAACTAGTTTAAACCTGTAACAGAACAGATGTCCAGCACACATAAATCAGTTTGAAAATGGCTGAAACCTGTTTGAGATAATCCTGGCTGAATGTAGTATCCAACTTAACTGATTTGGCTCAAACCGGTTTACGCAATGTCTGTCCCAGACCCCTTGCATACAACATGCCTAGGGTCCATGGGGCTGGGGTCTGTGCTATGAGAGATGGGAGGAATGGGAGGCTTTCCCCCCTGCCAGATGAAGGCAGTATAAAGAAGCAGGGACAGGGAGATTGAAAAGCTCCATATCATCAACAGATGCATGCACAGCACACCCCCACACGCTTGCCTCAGAGTGCTAGCAGGGGGCTGGGGGTCTGACAAAACTCCTGCTTCTTGAGCAGCCAGTGGGGAAAAGCCTGAGATGCTGCAGGCAGACCTCCCTAATCAGAGACCCTGCCGGGACCTGGTCACACCTCCCCTCAGCTTAGTGCTATGGAAGGGAAGGGAGGGCTGCTCTAGCGCCCCTGGCTTCTGACCTGAGTCACTGCAGGCATGTGCCTGAATTTCCTCAGTCCAGAGAGAATTTCTGTCCAATTACAAATGAGTTAAGCCTAGCCAGGTTAGACTAACCTGCAAAGATTGAATCAATACAGGCTCAGGCTTTTTGAATGTCTGTCCCTAGGCTTGGTGCCTACATATGTGGCTTTATTTTAGGCCACAGGAAAATAATAAACTCTGCAGCAGGCTAATACTTGTAAATACAAATACTATCCTACTTCAGAGTTTTTTTGTGTGCAGCAACACATGTGCAGATGCTAACCCAGGTGGCTGGGGAATGAGGGTGCTTCAGTGCAGGGGCTACCTACTGGCTAGCTTCACAAACACCCTTGTGCCCCAGCAAAACCCTCCACCGCAGATTGTGCTAGGTCAGGGCTGCTCTGACCTGGCTCAACATGCTGTGGTCCTGGGCACACATGTAAACATGGCACCTGGGAGCAAAAAACTCTGATACGATATGCGCCAGAGTTTATAGCTGCACATTAATATGCACATTTAGATTTTCTCAGTGTGTGGTGAAGATGACTATATCACATATTGATAGATCTCCACCCCATAGACCTAACGACTCTCATGCAATATGTCTCTCCATCTTGAAACTGCTGAGTGAAGAGCACCTCCTCAAGCCACCACACTGCTAACCTTAACTAATATTAACCCAAATCCTAGTGCAGCCTGCTCCAACTGCCCCTAACCTAACCCCACACAGGAAACTCCAAGAAGCCTGATCACAAAAAAACTGGATAAGCCCCCAACACTAAACATAGCCAGGAGATCCCCATCTCTAAACTATAACTGCCAAAACCCTTCTGTGACAAGAGGATTCATACCAACCGCAAACTTAACCCTACCTCAGGAAGCCTTAACACCCACAACCAATCCTAGCTGAAGGAAACTCAGGATCCACCCTGCATTCCATTAGCTTGCACAGGTAATTAGCTTGGAAAGCCAAATCAACCCTGACCCAAAGCATAGCCCCAAACCTTGCCCATTCTCTACCTTCGCTCTCACTCACACTACTTCAGCAGCTCCTAGTCTAGCCCCAGGCAAGGCAGTCCTAAAAACTCAACCACAAAAACTATCTCAGAGAAGCAACAAATCCTGCCCATAAACCCTAGCTGATACAACCCAAAACAACTGAATTGTGTGCATGAAGCAAAAATGAGGCTCTGTTCCAACAAGAGGACTTCTAGAAAGATTATACTTACTTGGGTCAAGTTTTCATGTGGTCATTAAAGCTAAGCTGCTACAGTGCCTTCTAACATCATAATTTTTTCCTGATAACTATGGCTGAATTTAATCAAAGGAAATCCAGGTTATTTGATCTAAGTAATTTGATCAAGGGGTTTTTGATACACAGGCACATTAACATGAGCTGCTTATAACTTTTTCAGATTCTCATAATTTTTTTGTGAAAAGCAGATCAGTAGGGCAGTGTCAGAGAACAGTGAGAGGGAATATTTTGGAACAGGTCAGAGACTGTGAGAGTTGAGTTGGTGTAGGAAAACAAGTGGAGATTAGGGGGCCCAGTAGTGACAAGGAGTGAGAGGAAGGAATTTGGAGCTATAGCAAAGGGTTCATGGGAAGAAGATAAAGGGAAATAGTTTTTGTGAGATTAGAATAAAAGGAAAGGGCAAGAGTTAATTGATTCATAAGTATAAGTAATAAAACATTGCAATGAGCTGGTCAGGCCTCCTGTATAACATACACCATGGGATGTGCATAATTAATTCTCACTTGAACTAGAGCATATCTTTTATGAAAACATCCTATCTTGACTTTACAATTTTCAGTGATAAAGAATCAACCATAATCCTTAAAATAGTCCAATTGTTAATTATCCTGACTGTTAAAAATTGTGCCTTATTTCCAGTTGAAATTTTAATTTCTAATGATTAGTTTATATTGTATCTTTGCCTATGATACAGAAAAGCCCATTATCAAAGTTTTCTTCCTGATATACGTTCTTATACATTTTGATCAAATCATAACCTTAACCTTATTTCTTGTGTACCTCTGCTGAACTAAACAGATTAAGTTCCTCAAGTTTTTTCCTATAAGTTGTGTTTTCTAATTCTTTACTTAATCTTCTGGCTTTTTTTAGAATCTTCCACAATTTTCTTCTTGAACTGTAGACACATGGACTCCAAGACTAATCACACCAGTTTCAACTACATATGTAATACAACATCCTTATGTTTACATGAAATTCCCCTGTGTATTATTAGCAGGACTAAGGAAGTGATACTTCCTCTCTACTCAGCACTGGTGAGACCCCAACTATAGTACTGTGTCCAGTTCTGGATGCCAACAGGGAGAATCTTGAAAGTGTCCAGAGAAGGGTCACAAGAATGATTAAGAGCTTGGAAAACAAACCTTGTGAGGAAAGACTAAGGGATCTGGGACTGGTCAGCCTGGTGAAAAAAAGACTGAGGGGGGACTTGGTGGGTTACATACATAAGGAGTGAATATAGAGAGATGAGAGAAAAATTGTGCAGTAGGGTACCCCAGGGGAGGACAAGGAGCAATGGCCATAAACCGTTAAATGATGGTTTCAGGTTAGATGTAACAAAGAACTTCTTTATAGTAAGGGTGACCAGAATCTGGAATAGACTTCCCCAGGAGGTGGTGCAGTCCCCACCCTTGGAAGTCTTCAAGAGGAGACTGGACAGAAACTTCGCTGGGATCATTTGATCTCAGCAGTATTGCTGCCCACAGCATGGGGGGTTGGACTCTATCTTTTGAGGTCTCTTCTAGCCCTTAATTTCTATGATTCTATTCATTTAAGGATTGCAGTGTCAGTTTTACATGCTCATGATCCACAAGTCATGCCCAGAGTCATTGTTTCCTATGAAGAAATGTCTATACCCTGTTTTATGGTCTGTGTGACTTTACATTTGGCTATATTTAAATGCATATGGATTACCTATGCTCATACCATTGTACAGGACTCCTGTCAATCAATCAGATTGCCCTTGACCTGCCTTCTTGCCTATCCTGGCTCACAGCCTTCCACAAGACCCATCTCCTTCATGATAATAATGATAAAAATAGTTTAGCACTATAGGTTCTAAAGGCGCTTGGCTGCTTCCACTACCTTCATTCATTCTTGTCTATGTGCTTTGGTCTTCCACTCATCACCATTTAATTTCTATAGATCTGGCACTAAATCATCTAGCCACCTCTGTCTTGGTCATCCAGGCAGCCTGCATCTTATTTCATGTATCAGGATTGGGTCTCTGTACAATTGATGTAACTCATTCTTGATTCTCATGCACCATCGTTCTTTATGAGAGCATACTGTGCACCAAAGATTTTCTATAAGATCTTTCTTTCAAAACAATTTTGTAGTAGTATATCTTTTGCTTGTGAGAGAACCTAGGTTTGACTGCTACTGGTTATACATGACCCAATTATAGTATTGAAACTTAGTTTTCCTTGAGATGAGCTTGAAAAACAAGAGTTTGTGCAACTCAAAGTAGGTGCTATTTGTTGCTTCTATTCGTCCTTTAATTCCTTCCTTTATATTACTATTATATTGCTATAATAGAACCTAAATACTTAAAGTGGGTCACTTGCTTAAAATTTGTTGTTTATGTTTATGTTTATGTCCCTGATTTACTGCTGTCCATTTTACCAGCACACACTGTTTTATCCACATTTGCTTGCAGTCCAATTATCTTTGCTTCATTTGTTGATTGGTTACATAGAGCTTCTGTAGCCTTCTTAGTTTCACATATGAGGGCTATATCATCAACATAGCTAAAGACTTATCATGATGCTGAAAGAAAATTAACAAACCTATGTATAACTGATAATCAGATGGGGGAAAAATTGTACAGGATGCATTTGCTGCTGACTGTCTCCTGAGAGGACAGTGTGTGCCTTCTAATTGTATATTGTACCTAGGAGATAGTGGATTTTACTATGATACAAATGAATAATAGTTGTTGTAAAAAAGGTGTATTCCTCTAAGAAACTACTATAGCAGTAAAGGTAGGAAGGAAATAAATGAATAAATACTAAAGGAAGGTAACACTTAGGTTATACATCTGGAAAAACCTCCAATTCTGTAAAAATGGAAGAAAATTTGAAAGGAAATCAAAGGAACCTCCTCATCTAAAATGTTTACTAGAGAATCCAGCAGATGAAGAGCAATAGATTAACTAGTCATTTATAATTCTAGAGTCCAGCACACTGAACTCTTCATTACTCTATTCCTCTGTTGTTTCAAACAGTCATACAAGGAAAATTAAAATATATCAGATCACACATTCAACTGGGCAGAAAGGGTCTGGCTGCAGGATCTACCCAGAAGGCATACCTGACAGCAGTGAAGTGGTTCAGCTTAAACTGCTGTTAACTGAAGTTTGTTCTCAGGTGTCTGCTTACAGCTACATAATCCTTGTAAGTTTGCAAAATGTAATCTTACCTTTGATTAAGTATTATCTTGTGGAGTTAAAACTAACGTATTTGTTTTTACTTATTTCATCTTTTTTGAAATACAGGGACCAACATTGAATGGGTAGGAGGTGCTGGTATTCACTTAAATGTATGTGCATCTGTAAAGTCTGTGTAAACCTGTTTTTGTACTTCTTGAGGCCCCTTTACATGTTCATTTTCAGTAACTTCACATGTATTTTTGTGCACATGCTGTACAATGACAGCATGGCCATCAAAATGTCTATGTGAAGACGCATAAACTCATTTACTAGCAAACCTATAAACTTAAACATCCATGTTACTGCTCAGTTCAAAAGAATAAATTACAGGCACATTTCATGCAAGTTAATCAATACTGTTGTAGAAATTCAGCTGAGAGCAGGTTCGGTGTATTACTGCTAACAATAGCAGTTTAAGCTGAGGGAGTGAAACATTAGAATTCCAAAATCAAGTAAACACAGTGTAATCAACAACCATTATATCAACTTGTTTCAATGATGAATGATTCTTTTCTGTGTACCAAGTCCTTTAGATTATCAGCTCTGATTTTAAAGACATAGCTGAGATATTTCCATTGTTAAAAATCATTTTTTCTTCTAGAAAATTAGTCTTGATGAAAAAGATTATATTCTTATTGATTTAATTATTATTTTGATTAATGCAAAGTTCTTTTTTTAAAAAAACAGGAAGAGGGAGATTAAAGGACCAGATCCAGTAAAGGCTCGAGCTACTTTATATGCTGAAAATCCTTGCTCCTGGAATAAAAGCTGTGTTTAATGTTCAGGCTCCTTACATAGTACATGGGGAGCATTAGATTCCTCATAATGGCTATCCAAAACAACCGGCATTCTTCCTAATGTTAGTAATCATTGTATGCAACTCCCTAGATGTAGATCTTAGAGGAGGCAGCAGCTGAGAACTATATCCAAGGAAGTATTTAGGCCTCACCAAGTTATGTTGTCACAATTCCTAATCTGTAGGGGTCAGTTCCAAGGTTGAATCCAGGACCCTGTATTAGATTCTTAAGTTCCACATAGCATGCCATCAGGAGAATTAAAAGAGCCTATACACAAGCAGTGAGGCTGCTTCAATGCATTGTAATTATAGCAGGTTGTAGCAGGCAAATTATGAATCAAGTCTGCTGGAGCATAGTAATTACCGCAGTCCAGCAGACTCCAACATCTCATGTATCAGTGTCCCCACACTTAAAAATGTTGGCAGGGGTACTTTATCTAAAACTCATTTGATGAGCTTTAGATAAAACACCCCCACCACCATTTTTAAGTGTTGGGATGCTGATACTTCTTGGGCTTTTCATGTATTTGATATGTAACAGTCATTGGATAAAATTCAGAAATAAGACAGCAACAGAGCATTGGATCACAGTTTCAGACCTGGTGCTTAAGTCATGTTCAGTCCCACTTTAGTCTGATGTATAATACAAGAGTGTCTTTAATTTTACACTATGCAATGGTTCCGTTCACAAAGACACTATGGTGGAATTTTTAACCATGAAAACCTTAAATGGTTTGTGTCTTTGTTATCTCAGAGCTCTCCTTCTTCCCTGTGTTATCATTATAGTAGAAGAGATTATCCCAAGCACTTACGTTACTATCCCTGCACATCACATCATGAAATATATGAATGGAAGATAAGATTCTCAATAAGAGGTCCTTAACTCTGGAATTTGCAAAGGTTTCTTCAGTTTTTCTTGGAGTAGAACTTAAAGGAGAGATTGGCTTCTGGACCTCCTCCTCTTTTACTTGAAATCACACATGCCACCTCCCCTTCCTCTTTTGATTGTGCATTATGTCTCTGGCAACTACTGCAAAGGAAAATAACAACAGGAAAATGTTTAGCATTCCTAGTGGTATAGGATGGAGTGATTGTGCTGTGACTTCTGTGCTTCATTTTGTTTTTCACTACCATCTGTTCTGTTTCTCTGTTGTATCCTGCTTGCCTCTACATGTGTTCTCTGGTACTTGAATTTCTTACCTTCCTTTCCCCTTTCATGTTCAGGGAACAAGGAGAAAGAGTCACCATCACATGATCTCTCAGTTTTTCATAAGATACCAATAAATGCTGTATATCTGAGCTTTGGAACTACAGCTTTTGTCATGAAACAGAATATTTCATATATGTGCTTCTTTAAATGTCACTCTCTGGGTGCATCTACATGTGCAAATAATGCAAAAAAATAAAATCCAGAGTTTATTGCTATGGAGTTTATTGCTCCTGGGCATGCTGTTTGAACATGTGCCCAGGACCTCAGCACACTGAGCAGGGTAGGAGCAGCCCTGGCTGGCAGGAAGCCTTGGCAATCAGCCTGCCAGCTCCTGCCTGGTTCAACGTGCTGCAGAGGGAGTGGCTGGGGCACAAGGGTGCTTCAGTGCAGGGCTAGATGGCAGGCAGCCCCTGCACTGAACTACCCTTTTGCCCCAACCAGCTGCACCAGCATCTACATGTGCAGTGCTGCAGAGTAAAAATCTAATTAGTCAACTCCACAGTAAACATCTCATGTACACTTGCCCCCTGAGTTATTTCAGTGTATTGCATTGAGTAGCTTTTTAGCAGACTCAGTATCCCCAAAATATGTATTTTTGCTTCATAATTTTGCTGCAGTTCTGCTGAAGTTCTGGTGAACTATTAATTTTTGCTTCATATATCAGTTGCTATAGAGGAGGTAAGACTCATATCTTAGTTTATTAGTATGTTCCACATTTGAGAAAAGTAGGATTTTAGGCTTACCATATGTAACACTTCCTCTTTTTCCTAGGCAGAGATGTATTGCTTTACACCAGCTGGGGAGCTGGCCCAGTTTAAAGAATGGGTATTCTGAGAATATCTGACTTCCCTAATTCTCATTTCTTGGATATTAATCTAAATCTACACTAATTATCAATATACGAGTGTATGGGATCACTTTGAGTACATAGGTCCACCTAAACTTCAGACCTGAATGATCAAAAAAGAGAACAGATTTTTGAAACATGCCAACAGTTTTCAAATTATTATGCTGACCTCAAGTATATTTCAACACTGAAGTCAGTTTGTCCTCATTATTCTTTCTCTTTTCCAACAGGGATGCAAGATGCATACTATATATTTATGCCTTTATATTTATTATGTTGCCAATTAAATGAATGTGCCTTTCAGTGAAATTAAATCTGCCTAAAATGCATTAAACTTTCTTATCCTATGAGCTTTTCTTGCATGTGACATTAACCACTTTTGAAATGGAAATAGTTTGAGATATGACAAGTACCAAAGTCATTAAGATTTTTTTGATCTATCTTTTCAAATCCAAACCCTTTTTCTTCACCGTTACAATCAGTAATGGTTCAGATCCATGGTTTGACTTGGAGTGATCTCTATAAATAAACATCATTTGCAATGTCTGTTTGTTTTTATCATGCTAGCAACACGTATTGGAAGGGCATCTGTGAATCATCACACATTTTGTGATAAAGGCTACGAGTTTGTTTTGAGGAAGTTTAATGTACCCTGTTCCCCCTTACCCTTTAAGAAAAAGTACCAAAACTTTAAACTTATACTCTTTAGTTATGTTGGAGTAGCAATATACTGGAGATGTGTACTTTGACAATAATAGAGGATTTGATGTAGCAATCACTCAAGTACTGTGAAAAGAGCATATACTTACATATGTCTCAGACAAAAGTGACTTTTTAGCTCTATCTAGTGATTAGCTGTAATGGTTTGTGTATTGAAATGACAGCACTGAACATTTCAGGCAAGTGGCTAGGGAACAGTGGGTGGAAAGATGACCTTATCCATACAGAAATTGCAGCAACAGATATTACTGACTCATTTCTGTTTCTGCTGAGAAGCCACATTACATAACTCAGAAAATGCTCATTACACTGCTGCTGCCCATTTATATGGGGTACTTCAACAACAAACAGATAAATTGCTGGTGCTGATGAGCTTTAAAGTTTCAGGTCTGTACAGCCAATCTTTTTTTCAAGAGTATCCACAATTCCAGATAAGACCTGCATACCAAAAGCAGACTGAACTGGGGGGTCAGCTTCCTCTTTCACATTCAGGTATTTGTATAAGGTGCTTAGGACAGAACCATGCAGTTTGAATCAAGGTTGCTTCTGTAGTCAAAGGAGAGATGGACTGCAACCCTTGGTCCTGTTGAAGCACCAGTACCAGAAAGGAGATTCATCTAAATTTGGAGAAAACAACTGTCACTTCTCACTAACATTTTGTTGGAGTTTCAATCACAGAAGATCTGTTATAAACATGGAAGCTCTAACTAGAGAAGAAACTGGGCTTATTAGTTGGGTGGCCTAACTTCATCCCCTCCTTAAATGGCTCAAGCGGAGTCTGGCAGCTCCAATGAATTGTAATGGAAATAACATTTTTCTGGCTGGGTAATCGTTGTGCAGCTGAGTACTATACCCACAAAAATAAAGTTTCAGCAGACTGGTGATAATTTAATACACTGAAAGGACAGCAGAGACAATATAATAGTTACAGTGTTTCAGTTGTAATGATGAGTTCTTTCTTTGCCCTTGTGTCTCAGATAATAGGTTTTTAAGAACTCTGGTTTCTCAGTTATAGTTTCTGTGAAAATTGTCCAGCAGGCCTCTCTGTTCAAGGCTACAGTTCACTGGAGAAAATGTGTCAGACAGAAAAGCAAACAAGGGTCTTTGGGTAAATGTGATATCTTCTATTAGACCAACTAAATAATTGTAAAAATTGTTCTTTTCAAGTTTTTGAAAAGAACACCCTTCTTCAGGCACAGGAAGAGTTTGTTGTTGCTTTGTGCTTGAAGAAGGGTGCTTGTCCCCAAAAGCTTGCAAAGAAAAATTTTCCAACTATTTAGTTGTTCTAATAAAATATGTCACATCTATCCAAAGAACCTTGTCTGCCTATGTCCTTAGAGCAACATGGCTACAACCAACAACTCTAAAGAGAAAAGCAATGCACTTTAAAAAGATGTTAAAAAACTGATATGTTATGTTGAGCAGTAAAATGGTTAGTCTAAAAAGACATTCCAAACTTTATCCTTGATTGTTTGTTTATGAGGGTGTATTTGCCATTGAACTGAAGGCTTGATTATCCAAGTAAGTGAGATTATTAAAAAATGGAAATGCTACATAAGTTCTTCACGTTTTATATTTTTCAGCCAATTCATTGCAGTGGATCATCAAATGAAAGAAGCAACCCCCTTCGAGTCACTGCAAGAGGCATGTGCAGGAACAAAAAAATGTTCCCTGCACTGCAAATTTGCAGCGCATAGCCGAAATTAGACCCCTGGATCCAGGGGTCAAAAAAAATTCTGGGGGGAGGGTGGGAAGGGAAAGCAGGGCAGTGCATGGTCTGGGACCATGCCCTGAGGCAACCGGAGGCTCAGCCCTCCACAGAGATGCTCTGGTAGCCAGCCGGAGCATCTCTATGGCTGGCGCTGGCCCTTGCCCCAGTGCTCAAGCACGTTGCCTGCCCATGTGGGGCAGGCAGCAGTGCAGGCTGCAGGGACCTGGACCCAGCTCCGTGCCAGATAAGTAGGGGGTTGGGAGGTGGCAGAGGAAGGGAGGGCCCCACCTAGCCCCAGTTCATTCCCCCAACTCCCCGTTCGTTCTTCCACCCCCTGCTCATTCTCCTGCTCGGCCCAGCCCCCCTACACTCACTAGCAGCAGTGGTTGGGGCTACTCAGGGCTTCAAGGCACAGCACCCCTTCATGGGGGGCAGCAGGGCTCAGCCCCAGCTGCCTGGCACTCCTGCTGTCACATTGTGCAGTTGTGGCCTGGCTTGGCAGATCACCACATGCTGTCTCAGAGCTCCAGGCCACTCAGGCTGGCCGGCCCAGATCTGTACAAGGCAGCAACTGCAGTGCAGGTGCCAGGTGGCTCGGGCTGGAGGGGCTGTGCCATGAGGACCTGAGCAGCTCCAACCACCGCTGCTGCTGCTCCAGCCTCCTGTTCAACTGGTGTGTGAGGCCACAGTCAGTAATCTGTAGGTAGTCCATGTATCACATCAGGCCTCATGTGCCTTTATAGTGTTTTCATTTAAAGACTTGATGAGGGTGAATGGCATGAGAAATTTTGAGGACTGATACCGATGCATTGATTCCAAAAGTTTGCAGACTAGTGGTCTGCAGTCCAGAAACCCTCCTGATATTCTCCATAGTTGGATGCTTACATTCTGATATCTGATGAAAACACTCTCCTCATCTACTGCTGGGGGCAAAAGGACTGCACCACAGTTTCCCAGATTATATTATGATCACAGTCAAGTATTGAATTCAAAAGGGTTACACACAGAATAAGGTATTTCAAAGTATGTTTAAAAGTGATAAAACATGATCCACTAGTTTTAATGGCAATGGAGGAGTGAGTGCTTGTATACTCCTGGCCTGCTAAAGTTGGTGAGAAGGATAAATGTAGGTGGAAGGTATTTTTCAAGGTTTTAGCTCTTTGCTTTAGCAAGAGATAAGGATGTGTATGTGTTTGCTTGTTTGCTTGCTTAGCCGTATTTAATGTTTTAGCTCAACTCTTGTTTGGCCAGCATTGGGAATGAGCTCTGGGATCTGTTTGTTTCTGAGTAAAATTAGTTTGTTCTCTGCTAGTATGCTTGACAGAGAGTTGCTGATGTTAATCATGGAATTATGGGTGTCTACATGATTTGCAAAATGAAAGGAATTTAAGATCCACTTAACAAAGAAAAATATTAAAAGTAAAATTCATTAGTTTAGAGAATATTCACAATACTCATTGAAAACAGAAAAAAAAAACTAGTGTCTTACAGGCTCAATCATTTTCATTTTTCCCTCTGTAACCTTAGCAATACAATCAGAGTTTATGTATTTCACCTACACAGACCCCACCACTCCCTCTGCCCCAAGCCCCATCTGCCCTTTGCACCTTCCCACTTCCATAACATCCCAGCCCTCCTTACCTTACACCCCTCTACCCCACAAGTCCCCTACCCCAAAAAGCCCCCTGGTGTCCATGTCCTCCCCCACTATCCAATCCCTCATAATCTTCAAGAGTCCCTCCCCCTCGAAGCCCCTACAAAGGGTTTCTCTTGCCCCCATGGCTTCCAACCAAGTCTGTTATTCTCTTCCAACTGCTCCCCATCCTCTTCACAGCATGGCCATAGCTGACCTCCACTGCCCTCCACCCTCAATATGCAAAAACATACTGTTGGGTTCAGAAGAAAGCTTGCTTCAGCTGCTGTCAGGGCTCTTACCCAGAGAAACTAGCCCCTCTCATCCACCCATGCTTTTGTGACTTGATGAATATCCCAGGAAAAGGTCACTACCTGGAAAAGGTCACTAACTTTTCACCTCACCTGTACAACTCCTTCAGGCCTCTGACTGCTGTACAACTGAACTGCTCAGCCTGCTTTTAGCCCTGCCACTCCCCTCTCTTTCTCTGATTTTTTGCAGGTTTGGATTTCCTAGGAACAAAGCCACCCTAGTAAAGTTTCCTAGATAGCTGCACACTTTTATTGGTCATGCTGGGGATGAGCAGAGAAACATTACCAGGAGTAGATAACAGAGAGGCTGATTTGATTAGAGGAAGATCAAGGGTTGTCAACACCTGTGGAGTGAATACTTTAACAGAGATCAAGTAGATACTGATGAGCCATAAAGTCAATTGACTCCCTCAGCTCCACCTCAGTAGAAATGGAATCATCTCTGACAGGCAGTTTGTTTGAAACTTTCATTGGAGCAGGAATCAAAGGCAGTTTAAAATGTATGGAAAGCATGATTTATGAGGAAAGGCTGAAAGAACTAGGGTTATTTAGCCTGGAGAAAAGGAGACTAAGGTAGAATTTGATAACAGTCTTCAAATACCTGAAGGATATTTATAGAGAGGATGGAGATGGACTTTGCTCTGTGGCCATAGGATAAAGGACTAGGAGCAACAGCTGCAAGGTGTAGCAGAAGAAATTTAGGCTGAAGATTAAGATGAACTTGCTGACTATGAGGGTAGTCAAGCATTAGAACAGGCTACCTAGAGAAATTATGCAATCTCCATCCCCAGAAATGTTCAAGAGCAAGTTGGGCAGAAACTTGGCTGAGATGGTTGAGTCAAGGATGATTTTGCTTTGAGCAGGGGGCTGGACTAAATGACTTCCAGTGTTATTTTCTCTGTGATCTGTTTCATATTTTCATAGTAGCTAGGGTCAGGAGGGACCTGAACAGATTATCTAGCCTGACCCCCTGCCACAGGCAGGGATGAATGCTGGGTTCACAAGACCCCAGACAGGTGATCATCTAACCTCCTCTTGAATTTGCCCAAGGTAGGGGTGAGGACCAATTCCCTGGGAAGCTGGTTCCAGATTTTGGCCACCCTAACTATAAAATATTGCCTTCTTATCTCTAACCTAAACCTATTCTCCATCAGCTTATGACCATTGTTCCTTGTCACCTCAGGTGGTGCTGGGGAGAAAAGGGCTCTACCTATTTGCTGTTGATCTCCCCTGATGAGTTTGTAGGCAGGCACCAGGTCCCCCCTCAGCCTCCTCTTGCTGAGGCTGAACAGGTTCAGGTCCATCAGTCTCTCCTCATAGGGCCTGTCCTGCTGCCCTCTCACCAAGCGGGTGGCCTTCCTCTGAACCCTCTCCAGGCAGGCCACATCCCTTTTGAAGTGTGGCACCCAGTACTGGACACAGTACTCCAACTGCAGCCTGACCAAACTCGCATAGAGAGGGAGTATCACCTCTCTGGACCAGCTTGAGATGCACCTCTGGATGCATGACAAGGTATGGCTGGCCTTGCTGGCTGCGGTCTGGCATTGGTGGCTCATGTTCATCTTGGAGTCAATAATGACTCAGAGATCCCTTTCCACCTCTGTGCTTTCAAGAAGGGAACTCCCCAGCCTGTATGTATGCTGTGGATTCCTTCTCCCAAGGTGCAGCATCCCACATTTATCTACATTGAACCCCATGTTATTCTCATCTGCCCATTTTTGTAGTCTGTCTAAATCTAGTTGCAGCCTCTCTCTCCCTTCAAGTGTGTCCACCTCGCCCCATATCTTAGTGTTATCAGCAAACTTGGACATCGTGTTTTCCAGCCCCTCGTCCAAGTCGCTGATGAGATGTTAAACAGTGCAGGCCTGAGGACCAAGCCCTGGGGTACCCCACTGCTCACATCTCACCAGTTTGAGTGCAACACGTCCACCACTACTCTCTGGGTGCCCCCCATCAGCCAATTTTTTACCCATCCAGCTGTGCAGGCATCAATGCTACAGTCACTTAATTTATTGATGAGGATGGGATGAGAGACAGTGTCAAAGGCCTTGTTAAAGTCCAGAAAAACTATGTCTACGGCAACACCATCATCCAAGGATTTAGTTACTTGGTCATAAAAGGCAATCAGGATCCTTGAAATTGTTCCAGGTGGTGAATAGCCTGGTTAATCTGATTTGTCTCTGCCCATAAACCAAGTTTTCTTCAGTCTGCTGTAATTAGTTTGCCACCTACTCTGCAGATAATATCACCTTTATTCACCATCAGCAGGGGACCAACACTTTTGCTTCACAGTCAGAGTTTGAGGTTGAAGAAGTTCAGACCTGTCCCCCTTCTATGTATTGTTCTAAACTTCTGTCACTCAGTGATGCAGAGGATGTGATTGGGAGGTGTGGGGGAAGGCAAGGTGGAATAAGGATGACCAGTTTTGAACTGGATGTGTGCCCATCTTGGCTTATGAAAGCCAGGCAGGAGAGACTGGGTTGTCAATGTCTCTCTCTCTTTGGGAGGGCTGGGTGCTGGATGTTCTGAAGTCTGTGATTATTTGGCCCCTACTAGGTCATCACTCAGTGTTGACTCTCTAGCCCTGTCTCCAATTTCCCATTTTTTGAGGACATCATTGAATAGGTGGTTGCCTGACAACTCCAGATGCATCTGGATGACATGGTTTCCTGGACCTTTGTCAGTTTGGCTTCCATCCTGGATACAGCACAGAGATTGTATTTCTGGCCTTGGTTGACTTTTGCTTGGAGATCAACAGGGAAAATTGTGCCTTGCTGATTTTACTAGATCTTTGAGCAGCCTTTGATACAGTTGACCATGAGGCAATAATAAAGATTTGACATAACCTGGTGGGTATTCACAGGACCTCTCTAGATTGGTTCTTCTATTTTTTAGTAGGGAGATCCCAGAGGGACCTCCCCTACAGACCTGTACTGTGGGATCCCCAGGGCTCTTGTCTCCCATTCTGCTCAATGTGTATATGAAGCCACTAAATGAGATTGTGCAGAGATTTGCAACGAGGTGCCATCAGTATGCTGACGAGACTGAGCTCTACTTTTTTTTCTCATTTGGCCCATTCTCAGTCCTTCACAGTGGTTGGTTGCAGTTGGGGATTGGATGAAGGTGAACCAAGTGAAAAACAAAATATAAGTGATGGTGGTGGGCAGACTGCTTGAGTTGAGAGGGCAGCAGTAGCTAGGAGTGCTTTTCACAAACTGAAAGCCTGGTGAGAAGGTCCATGTCTTTGTAACCTCAAGATTAGACTACTGCAATGCACTGTATGTGGGGATGCCCTTCAGGACTGTCCAGATGCTGCATCTGATACAGAAGGCTGTAAAACAAGTTAAAGTTGATTTTTTTTTTAATTTTAGGAGCGTAATATTTCAGTCAGACATATATTTTGCCCCCACTTGATTCATATACCTTCTGCTTAGCCTTTCCAAAAAAATTGCCAATGAGTTAAGAAAAGTATCAAGAATCCAGCCCCAACAGAACTTGAAAAAAGTATGAGTAAGTGAGAAAAACAAATTAGTGTATAAGAAATTAGTGTATAAGGAAAACAAATTAGTGTATAAGATGAGTTACTTAGGAAAAGTTTCCTAAGTAACTCATCTTATATCTTTATGATACCATTTGTTTTTGATATAATGTGATCACATTAGGTTACATATATTGCTATCATCTGCTACACCTGGAATTAATTTATCACCATTTAATACACTTCTTCTAGTAATACAACAGATAATGTTGGCTTACATCTTCTAGTTGCATTTCCGATAAACCAGTTTTTCTGTTAAAAGTCTAAACTAATCATTTTGTGATCCCTCTATTCAGAGGCATCTCTACAAAGTTTTAATTCTATATTGAGTTGTATTTAAGGCAATTTAATCATTCTATTCCATGTCACTAATTTTTCTCTATGAAGTTTTTCTTTGCTTGCAGCAGTGTGGCCATTAGTTGTGGTTTTTACACAGGATTATGGAATAATTTGGACACTAATTCTGCTACTACTTATGCACATGACTAACTTTTATTGAAGCTTGTTGTCACGGTCCACAAAGGGAAAATAAGTTATGTTACACATATACATAGTGACCTACATGTAAAAATGTTTGCAGAATCAGAACATTGGTAAATACTAACACTAAACATTTACAAATCTATGTCGATAGTTCCATTTTATCTTTTAACTTTATAGTTACTAATTCTTATATGATTGGGGGTTTTTTAATCTAAAGTAGGATTAACTTTGAACTAGTCATAGGTTCTGTCAATCAAGACATTTTCAGGTGTCTGCTTAAGGATAATTTTATGACTCCTTTGAGCTTCTGGAATAACACAAAGGTGCCAGAGTTGTGACCACAACCTGCCCAATGTTTCTTAAATATTCTTTAACTACCTAATGATGAAATTACCATCTGCTTAGTGAAAGAAGCAGAATGTATTGTACTAACTTTTAAGACAGACTCTGGAGAATTGGGAAACTGTACTGGGTCCGTGTCTGGGAAAACATATGATCTTCAAAAAGCAAATGTAGCTGCATCCCCAGGCACGCTGAAGAGGTGAAGCTATGGCCCCTGCTGCACAGCTGCACCAGTTCAGTGAAACAGAAGTAGCAGGGGGAAGGAGGAAGGAGATGGACCCTGGGTTCTGGCCTTGGCCTGAAGCCTAATGAAGCAGAAATGTCACATTGCTGTTTATCTATGTAGTACATTAATGCAGAAAAGGACCTAAGGGTGAAGGCCAGATTCCCACCCTTCTAAGGCAGTGTTGACCTTCTAACTGACACCCTGCTTACTTGCTGCCTGCTAACTCCGCGTAGTTTACTCTCTTGACTTATCATTAGTCAGCTTCAGCAGGAAGACTGGGAAGTGCTCTGAGGGTATTCCTTGAGAGCTAGTTTCTTTTTGTGCATCCTACCTAAGAAACTTAAAGTGGGGACAATGGCAGTGAAGTTATCTGTGGCAGGTTAGGGTACTGGGCCTTATAGTTGTGTGACAGGGTTGATTTGTGTAGTTTTAGTAATGGGTTAAACAAGGTTTTATATGAGATGATTTAGACAGGGATGAGCCTGCCTTAGGCAAGAGGTTGAACTAGATGACCTCCAGGAGTCCCTTTCAGCCCTAATTTTCTATGATTTTAAGCTTAGACACTTATATGGACCCTTGTGAGATTAGTAGAAGTCCACCCTAGCACATTTCTTTGCATGATTAGGGTGTAATCATTCATTAATATTTGTAATATTAATTAATGCACATTGGTGACTAAATACCAACTTGTTTAGTGTTAGGGAGGTGTGTTAAATTTCATTGTGCTATCATAAACATTATTAGATATTTAATAACACCCCAGCCAATAGGTATTATATAGTCTATTGTCTCACACACAATACAATTCTTTTTCCTCAGAATCACCTCTCCTCCCCTCTTCCCCCCACCAAAAAAACACTGGATTCAGTATTTTAAGAGGGAAAGCTGATTTTCTGCCTGGAATAGAAGCAGCCTGCTTTGATTCCAGCTCCAATGCAGCAGTTGTGGTATTACTACTCAGGCAGCAGAGGTAGTTGGGAAATTTAATCACTCATTGTTCTTTACTCCATAGATATAAATGATTCCCTCTCCTTTTTAATGGTCTTGATGTTTCACTAATCAAGTTAATCTTTTTTAGGGCAATTTTGCTGTTTGCTAACTTCTCCTGGTCTCTCTCTCCCTGTCTCACAGCCCTGGAAACACTTTAGCTCTTTTCAACATCTATGATTTTGAAAATCTATTATCTTTCCATGAAGGCCAGTCTTCAGCAGCAGCTAGGGTTTCCACTTTTATTAATAGAGGGCAAGTGAGCTGAAAGTTAGGTTCTGTCCCTGCTCTGTGAAGCCATAACTCTAGAGAAGTCTTTTCTTCATTTTTATGCCTTTCAAAAACAAGGTTTGTTTTATATTCTTGGATGTGTTTTATGCAAGAAAACATAGGCCCAAAATCAGGGTTAAAAGTCCCAGTCAAAGCAGTACTAATGTGCTTAATTCTAACCTCATGCTTAAGTCCCTGTCAACTCAGTGGAGTTATAGACATTACGGCTGTGTGAAACAGCACCATTTCATTTTGACTTCCATTTTGCCATTTTGAAAGGACAGTGTTTCATTTTGCTGTTTCGAAGCACTGTTCCATTTCATTTCGTTGAAACTGTTTCGCTGTTTCAACATTTCACCAATAAACTATCATGAGGAAATCATAAAAATGCCTATAACTTTGTCATGTCCTTCCTGTTTAAAATGAAAACAGCAGAGATGGTAGCCCCCGATAGGGCCACAAAGCCTGTCAAGTTTCCAGGAGATAGGTGCATGGGTTTCTGGGAAACTTCACCTCAAACTGTTCAGAGCAAAACTCATGTTACTTGTAAGTGTGAAGGCACAGGGGGGATGAAAACAGAAGGAGTGGTAGCCCCTGCTGAGTCCACAACACCTGCCAGGTTTCAAGGAGGTAAATGCAGGGGTTTCAGGGAAAATGCACCTCAAGCTGCTGACAAGCAAAACTCGTGTCACGTATGTATGTTAAGGCAGAGTGGGGTGAAAACAGCAGGCACGGTAGCACCTGCTGAGGTCATGAAGCCTGCCAGGTTTCAAGGAGATAGGTACAGGGGTTTCTGGGAAATTGCACCTCAAGGTGCTGGCAAGCAAATCTCATGACATGAGTTTGTGTGTGTGTTAAGGCAGAGTGGGGTGAAAACAGCAGGCATGGTAGCCCCTGCTGAGGCCATGAAGCCTACCAAGTTTCAAGGAGATAAGCGCAAGGGTTTCTGGGAAACTGCACTTTGTCATGGAGTAGGGCCCCTAGAGATGGCTGTGATACCCGTAGGGCCCTGTGACCATGCCAGCTCCGCCCTGGGGGCATCTTCTCTTCTCAGCTGCCACCACATCTTGTTGGAAAAAGATAATAGATAGGGAGGCTGCCCTCAGGCTTCAGCTTAGTCATGGTCTTAATGGACCCCACTAAACCCTGTAGGTTCTTGGACCCTCTGCTGGGACCCACTCTAAGTAGGTGCCTCAAGGGAACACCCTAAGCCTTATGGGCTAGATACATAGCTCCAACCACCCCTTACTGTCCGTTCCTGCTGAACATTAAAGTGTAATTTATGTCAGTCTCTCCTCAATTTAAGTAATCATTTAGTCCCAGGTAGTTATCACCTTCTCCGTAAGGTTTTCCTTTTCTTTTTCTACTAAGGCAATTGTTGCTCTTCAGCTGGCTGGCTAAAGACTGCCAAGGCCCCTCTTGATGCAGTATTCCACACACCCACAATCTCTCCTCCCACAGCTTGCTGATAAGGGAGAAAAGAAGAACTGTCTGGGCATATAGCTTATTGCATAATTGGTCCTTATGTCTGCCCTAGTATAGTGAGGGAACCACCAACCCCTATACCCTCTCCTGTTCCACCGGCTGTTAACTTATAGTCCATATAATCTGCCAGAGTCCAACAGAGTCCTTCCTATGCCTCTGACTCAAAAAAGTCACCACCAACTTACTCCTGGTTAGCCTTCACCAGGGCTTTAGGAAATGAACTGACTCATGTTTAAACAGCCTCCCGGCTTATGTGCAGATAGTTACTCTTCACTATCGCTTTGTGTCTAGGAGGGTTCTTCCCCCCTGCCCAGGTGGAGAAACCAAAGTTAACTTATCTCTGTCCTTCTGTTCAGGTCTTCATGGTACCTCCTTCTCACCCCTTCTTGCTGGGCTGCTGTGCTGAGGCTTCAGGTTACCTGAAAGCTGCTTTGTCTTGGCTTCTTCCCTGGCAGCTCTCTCACTAGAGCTGACTCCTTGAAGAGCCTTCCTTGCAGCCTCCTGGATGCTCTCAGTCATTCCTGCTCTCACTCTGTTGGATTCAGGAACTTCCAGTTCTGGATGTTCCCTTTTTGTCTGCTCTAAGTCTCTCTTTACAGCAGAGCTCATGTTCCTTCCTCCTCCCCTCCAGAAACACTGGGAGAAGAAGGATCCCTGTGAGGCTCTGTGTAGCTTTAGCAACGGGACGGCTGCTTGCAAGCACCCTTTCCATCCAAGTGTCTTACTCTCTGCCACTGTCTCTTCTCTTCCCTTACACTTACCACACTCATTGCCTCACAGATAGTATATTGATACTGTTCCTGTAATGAAGTCTCAGTATCACTCTACCTTCTATTGTTGCTGGACTGTCTATACCCCTGTCGCTGCACACTCACTGGTGCTCGGGCCTCTACAAGACATGGTAGTGTGCCCCAATGAGGTCTCCTCCTCCCCTATAGCCTCAGCGTGGTCCACCACTCTAAATAACAACAAGTAAGCAGCACAGTAACACTAGCATCTCAGGCAGCCAAACTGTCACAGAGCCTTTCTTTCCTTTCCTGCACAAGCTTCTTCTCCAGAAGCTGCCAGAGAACTCTCCCTGCCACCCTCAGCCCTGGGGCTTAGATGTGCCCAGGGCCTTGCCTCCTTCCAGTCGTCTGACTGGGGACAGGTGCTAGGGGTGTAGGTCCTTAGACCGTGTTGGTCTAAGGACATGGCAGACAAGGTTCTTTGGGTCAATCTGATATCTTTTAGTAGACCAACTGAATAGTTGGAGAAATATATCCTAGCAAGCTTTCAGGTTGAAAACACTTTGTCAGGCTGAGGAAGCACCTGCAGTTGGTGTATGTGCTTTCCTGGATGGAAGGAATAGTAAAGAAGCCAAAGGCTGGCATGCAATGTAGGCAAGAAAGCCAGTCTGTGAAAATGGAAATGGAGGCATCAGGGGGTGAGAGATAGGCTGGGGTAAGGGGGAAAGGGGATGTAGCAGATAAAAGTGGGGAGGTACCTGGGGTGTCAGATGTGTGTTGTAGTGTGTAGTGCATCAGGATTCCAATGTCTATATTTAGTCCATGAGTTTCTGGACCTAGGAGGTTGATGAAGCACAGTTCATACGCTCATCTGGGAAAAGTGGTTTGTCAATTTAAAGAAGCACTGAACCTCGCTAACTTCATCACCAGAAGCCAACTTCCTACAGCGCAAAACACACCAAATGGATCCAGACCATTCCATGACAAGACATGTAAAACCTGCCAACAATCTCTCCAGTATGGAGATATCTTCACAATACATATCTCCATCAGGGCACCAAATGCCCTCATGGAAAATATGTAGGAGACACCAAACAACAACTGCACACCAGAATGAGTGCACACCAAAACTCTGTCAAAGACAAGAACACCCAGCTACCTGTCTCCAATCTCTCAGGCCTGATCCTCAAAGGGAACTTACAAACCACTTTTCATAGATGAGCCTATGAACTTCACTTCATCAACCTCCTGGATACAGAAATTCATGGACTCAATATAGACAGTGGAATTATGACACTGTTGCCCTGTGGGGTCTGGCCAACTCCCAGGATCACAAAATTGCACTGCTCAACTGGAGGGCACAGTGTACACTTGCACATACACAAACACAGAAATCAATTAGGTGCATACACACACACAGTCAATTATGAGCCTAGGCATATGCACACCTGTCACCAGTTCAAACACCTACACACACTATACAGACCAAAAATTAAACCAAAATCAATTATCAATACCTGCACACTCAGTACACATACACAGATCACTAATTTATATGTCATGTACACAATGATATACACACACTCACCAGTTCACACACATACAACCCACCTACACATAGGTAAGTTTCCCAACTTGGATGGTACGGTATGTATGTGTGTGCTTGGGATACCTGGGAGAAGGTTCAGGTGAGACAGACAGTTAAAGTATAGGGAGTGAAAGTTGCCAGAACTAGGATTAGAACCGGTGGACTAGAGAAAAGCTGACTGAGGAACTGAGACTTGGGTTTACTTAAGATCAAGTGGCCCCAGGGAGGAAAAAAAAAAAAAGAAGCCTGGTGGCAAGGATGAGACAGCCAGGAATGAAACTGAGGCAGAAACCTGGTTGCTTAGGGGAAAAGGCAGTAGGGCTAAGACAGTGGCAAAGAAACAGGGGGGTTGGAGGCAGAGAGGAGCTCAGGACAGGTGTTGGAGGTGGCAGTGAGCCAGAAGCAGGAGAGGGAGAAATGAGACAGTAGTTAGAGGGGCGAGGAGCAGAGATTGGAGCAGGGCTGAACCATAGTAAAGCAAAACCCAACTCAGGGGTCTAAATAACAGGTTTATTAAACAGACAACATGCCACACAGCCCCATGTAGTTATTGGTACACACACACACACACACACACACACACACACACACACACACAAGCACTCACAATGGCAACAGGAGAAAGAGACTCAGTGGAAGGGCTGGACTCCAGGTAGGGAAGAGAAACGGAGTCCAAGTCCTTGGTTGAAGAGGGGGTGGGGGGTGATAGCTACCTATCCAGGCTGGAAAGGGGTTTTTGTCCAGTAGGTGTTGTCCAGAGGGGGTCGCTGGCGGGGTCTCTGGGGTGGATAGGCAGAGTGACATGGAGCTGGTCTGGTTCAGATAGAAATGGCGTTCCCACTGGGTCTGTCTTCACTGCCCCTTTTTAGAGGGGCAGTCCTTGTGTGACCCTAGTGACAGGAGGCATACCCAGGCAAGGGTTAGTCCCTGGTGTACTGAACATGATTGCTCCATGCAGGGATGTGCAGTTTCGGGTGTCTGTAATGGTGGGGTACAATGGTAGAGTTGCTGGTTCTGCAGGGTCTTTTGTCTTTCAAATGCTGGGTTCTTGTCTCTGTTCCTGGGTGAGGTCCATGGTTCCTGAATTAATGAATGCGAGGTGATGGCCTGGTCATTACAGGCCATTTAGTAGAGGCCTGCTACCATTGTATTTTAATCATTCCCAATCACTCCCATTCATCCAGGAACCAATTTACATGGGAGGGGTACATGAGTCACACAGTTACAACACAGGGAATGCCCAGGCAGAGGACACAAGATGGAGGCTTGACATTACTTTGGTTCACTTACAAACACAGGCCTAACCCATACAATATCCATATGAAACAATAAAAATCAATATGAAAATGATAATAATACAATATACAACAGTAAAAAATCAATACAAACCTAACAAAACATTATTTACAATATAAAAAAAGGGGGCTTGTCATAAGGGAATATAAGAACTTAGCTTACCTAATACTATTAATAACTACTTGTAAGGGATAGAGAGGTCAGAAAGAAAGTTAGAAATGATTAGGGAAGAGGAGGGAATGCATTTAAAAAAAATAAAAACTGGGGTGGGGTTGCTACAACACACTACACCCTGCTGGACATCTGACTCCACAGGTACCTCTCCACTTTTTCCTGCTACATCCCCCTCCCCCCGTCCCATGTCAGCCTGTCCCTCACCTCCTGATGCCTCCATTTCCATTTTCACCAACTGGCTTTCTTGTCTACATTGCATGCCAGCATCTGGCTTCTTTACTATTCCTTCCATTCAGGACCAGGAGACAAACCAACTGCAGGTGCTTTCTCAGCCTGACAAAGGGTTTTTCAACTTGAAAACTGGCATCCTAGGCAGCTAAGCTGAGATCACGTGGAGCCTCACAACTCCACTTCAACTAGCAAGCCTCAGGCCTGTCAAAAATGTGATGGGTCTGGGCTTTCCTCAGACAGGATTGTGTGTGCATGTGGTGGATGGAGGTTATGGCAGCTCCTACCCACCTTTCACCAGGGAGGTCCTCGGTCCTGGCATTTCTTTTGGACTGCTGCACCGCCAGCAGTCCCACCAGGCCTCCCAACCCTGGCAGGGTGCAGTTTTAGTGGTCATGCCCAGGACCTGGGGCCTCCTCCTTCCCATAGCCCCTGCCCATGCCTCCAAGTTCATCCTGGCATGGGAGCTCAGCAGGGACATGTTTTTCCCTTGCTGGCTGGTGACACAGTGAGTGCGCCCTCCAGCTCTGAGAGCAGGGCACTGAGAGCAGGGCACTTGAGAAACCAAAGGGTAAATAAAAAAGAAGGAAGTGCAAACAGAGTGAAGAGGGTGGCAATCACTCGATCTGCACTGGGAGCTTGAGGAACCCTAACATCAGGAGGCTCAGCTTCAGGAACACCAGCTGCTCCACCAAACCAGGATTCAAGGAGGTACCATAGAGTGTCACTACATCACCAGCAATGCTGAACACCCTCTTGCTTGGAACACTGGTCAGTGGAGAGGACAGGTGTTCTTGGGCAACCATGCCAGATCTGGCCACATCTGGCTGTGGCTTGTCCAGTAAGCCAAGGGGTCGCACAGCAGCAGCTCTACATCCTTGGTGAGATAGGTAGCCACCAAAGTCTGAGCACTACCTGCCTGATGGTGGGGTCTGGTGCCTCTGGACCCCACCATGGAAGTCTTGACACATTGACAGCACCTGTGGTGGAGAAGGATGCTGGCTGGTGGACAGCATGCTGGCAATGGACAGTGGATTCCCCTCTTCCACATTCCCCCCGCTTCTGCCCTTTTGCCTCCCTGACTGTTCACCAGCACCTCCGTCCACTGATCCAGGGTTTTGCAGCTGCATAAGCTGATGCTCTCCTTCACCCTCGGGTCACACATGGTGGCCAGCACGTGGACCGTACTGGACCTCAAGGGATCAAGCCATTTCCTGATGCCATCCTTCAGCTGCCTCACCAGTGCCTGCATGTCTGATGACAGTGGCTTGCCCCAGCCAGGAACATTGATCCCCTGGAACTTCTCCATTTGGTTCTAAAGTTCCCTCACTACAGGGATCATGTGGCTAAGGAGGGCATCGCCAGTGCTGAGGCTCTAGGTGGCCCTGAGGAAGGACCCTCGTATGGTTAAGGGCTTGCAGGCCAAGCCCTACGAGGAAAGACTAGAGAATCTGGACCTTTTCAGCCTCTGCAAGAGAAGGTTGAGAGGCGACCTTGTGGCTGCCTATAAGTTCATCACGGGGGCACAGAAAGGAATTGGTGAGGTTTTATTCACCAAGGCGCCCCCGGAGGTTACAAGAAATAAGGGCCACAAGCTAGCAGAGAGCAGATTTAGACTGGACATTAGGAAGAACTTCTTCACAATTCGAGTGGCCAAGGTCTGGAACGGGCTCCCAAGGGAGGTGGTGCTCTCCCCTACCCTGGGGGTCTTCAAGAGGAGGTTGGATATGCATCTAGCTGGGGTCATCTAGACCCAGCACTCTTTCCTGCCTATGCAGGGGGTCAGACTTGATGATCTATTGAGGTCCCCTCCGACCCTAACATCTATGAATCTATGAAACCAAGATCTGGGAGATTGTATCCCACTCAGATCTGTTAAGAGGGCTACTGATCCCAATCTCCCAGAGCAAGGCCATCTCATGCATCACATATATAGAGTTCCACCGAGTCTCCACATCCTGCATGATTTTGTGGTCTGGGATTTTCAGCTCTGCCTGTTTGTCCCACTGCACCCTGCCCCCCTTGATGCTCCAGTAGAAGTAGCCTGCCACCTTCCTCATTTGGAAATAAACTTGCTGGTGGTGTTGTCACCATTACCGACAGCCCTGTCCCCCTCCAAGGTTAGCATCACGAACCACCTTGACCATATTGGTCCCATTGTCAGTGACCATGAACCCACAGGCAAACTCATCTTGCCCAATGAGCCACCTCTGCACCAAGCAGTTCATGGTCCCCATGATCTCAGTTGCTGTGTGGGACTCATCCATCACCTCGGCTTGAAAGAGAGCCCACCAATGGCCTGACTGGTTGCATCAGTGCCCTGTGAGGGAGAGGCAGGCATGATCTCCCCCCCGGGTGCTCCAGATATGCGAGGTGAAGTATAAGGCCACCTGTGGACCTGCCTTGTGCAGCTCTTCCCTCAGGTACTCCCTGAATGCCTTGTACAGGGAGGTCATCACTGTCCTGTTGAAGGTGGTGCATGCGAGCCCTTTGAACGATGGGGCCATGAGTGCCATGAGCCACCTGAACCCTAGCTGCTCAACAAAAGAGAAGGGCTGGCCATCCAGAGCAAGCATCTCCCCAGTGCTTTGGGCAACCTCTCTCACCTTAGGAAAGTGCTTCCCCGTGTGCCTGTCTTTCCCCAATGTTCCAGGATGGCCTGCCTCTGCTTCAGAGGGATGGAGGCTTTGGAGGAAGAGAGGGACTTCTTTTTGGGCACACTCCCACTAGTGTCTGGCTGAGAAGGAGCAATGGCAAGGGGGTGGTGCCTGTGGAGATGCATCAGCATCCCCATGGTGCTCATGTGTTTTGTTCCCTTGCCTCAGCTGGTTTTGGTTTGGCAGTGCGAGCAGATAGCATAGGTGGGGATCATCTACCAGCTCAAAATTATCCCAGACCACACTACCCCCTCACTTCTGGGGTGCGGGTTCATGTGTGGATGCTACCTTTTCCCCCTCCTCAGCAGGCAGAGGCATAGCAACAGGAGGAGCTGACTCAGCTGAGCCATTTGTCTCCACAACCTCTACCTCAGCCTCCTCTCAAGTGCCTTCTGGGGAAAAAGACCTGGCTCTGGGGGAAACTTGAGGGGTGTGGAACACAAACTCAGATGATTCCCCCTCCTTCCCCAGAATTTCCTTCACTATGACATTCAGATCAAGCTCTAGCTCTTCCTCTGGCACTGGAAGGCTCAGGATGGGAAGTGAAATGGGGGTGGAGGAGAATGTCATGCTGGTGCTGCTTGTTGTCACGGTGGTGGGGAAGGGGTGGGGGGGGGGGGGAGTTATGGCTGGTGTTATTGGAGGGGATGCAGACTCAGGCAGTGGCACTGTTCCCCTCTCCTTGCTGCTAGTAGAACCAGAGGCCTCATGCCTGCCAGTTGTAGGAAAGAGGCTGCATCTCAGTTTGCGACTGGGGCGGGGGGGCAGAAAACTTACAGCTCTCCCTCTACCCCCTCTTCTACCCCTCCCTGAAGGCTTGCCAACTGCCTTTCCAGCATGCTTCATAATGTGTTTGGTATGCTGGAAAATCTGTGTGTTCTTTAATGTAATCTATATTTATGTAATATATGTAGATAATTGTATGCATGTATTTCTGTAATAAATAAAATATATAAACGTATGTATCTGCTCCTATATAAATTGTATAACATAATATGCAATATATGTTGTGCTTCCCTGCACAGTGAAAGGAATGCACACTGGGAGGAAAAGCACAGATTTCTTTTCTGGGGGAAAAGAATCAAAATAGACTAATAAAAACAAAAAGAGGATTTTTGGGGAGGAATAAATTGAAAGGAATGAGTATAATACAAAGGTATTAGGAAAGGAAAAGGTATTGGATCCCACTTGCTAGTAACAGGCTAGCAAGTAGGAAGTAATAGCCTTTCTGATGCTGCTGGAAGACACAGCTCAGTAAACTGACCTCAAGGCACAGAGGAAGCTCAGTTCAAACAATGCTTATTTATGCAGTTTTTCCATCCCTCCCCCAGAGCACTAGGATTGGAAGGGACCTCAGGGAAGGAGCAGTCACTGGCCAGCCTCACATGTCAATATCAGAGCAGTCCTTTCCCCCCCTCCCCCTTAATTTCTAATTAGTTGCAAGCAAGCGCGGCTTCAAAACTCAAAGTGTTTCAAAACTTTCGAAATGTTATGAGTGCCCTCATTACAATTTCACTGTTCCAATCTCAAAATGCCCATCAAAATTTTACACAGCCCTAATAGACATATGTTTAGGTATTTTCCTGAACAGGGATAGATGCAAGTGCTTTCTTGAATTCACTGCAACTATTTTGATATAGTCAGAAAAAAAAAAATGAAGCTGATATAATTATTTGCATCTGTTACAATATAAATCTATGCTCTGAATAATTATTAAATTGCATTTATTGAGGTTTAAATAGTCAATGAATAATGCAGTGAGTGATGATTTTGTTCCATTTCTGAGTTGCCGAAAAGCTAGTACTGATAACTTGTGTAATTATATAAACAAATTATACATACCATTCATCGACACTGATGCATATTTCTACTGAAGTAGTCACACAGTTTTCTCTTATACATTCACAACCTCTGCTTGAAAACCTTTTCTTTTCTTTTTTTCCTTTGGACCTATTTATCCTTACTGATAAGCTATTTAAAAGCAATGCAGATATTTTACACTTACAGCAGACCATAAATTTGTAAACCATATGCAAATCATCAGGATAATATGCTTGTTATATGTAAGTTGATGAATCTTCTCATTCATAACTTCTCATTCTCAGTTACACAAAAGGGTATTGAATATGCATATCAGCAGGAGAACAAGATTTTAAGTAGCATATTGAGCACCAATAATGGCTTGAGTCTCAAGTCTTATATGATAATCACATTTAATATATAAATTCAGCTCTCAGCAAAGAGATATATTGGACCCAATTCTTGTTACATTTAGGCCACTTCCCAGTTTCTCGCATCATAAAAATGCCTGAATTGAAAGTAATTGATACTGATCCTCACTTTGAGGTTTCTCAGCAGCACTTTGAGGTTTTCTCAACCAGCACACAGCAGGTTTCTCAGGTTTCTTCATTGGTTTAGTGCAAATGAAAGCCAGCCCTATATTTTATATAGCTATATATACCTCCACACTTAGATATGTGTAATTGACTCCCATTGAATTTTACTCAATGTATACCTAAAGTCCATGTCATGATTTATTTGTGGTACTTCAGGCGTTTTCATGAGTTTTGGAACCATACTGAAATATGTCAGGTCCTGGAAGTGAAACTAATTGGTAGCTGTCTTAGAGAGACTATGGCATTCCATATACCACAATTAGTACCCTTAAATAATTGTGATGACAGTGGTACCACATTAGTGTAACCATAGTGCAGGGGCAGATGCTGAGTTTTTAATGACATCCACTATAGTATGTTCATGGCACAAATTGTAATGGGAAGAACACAGTAGTATAATCAGCCCCAGGCACCAAGTTAGAGGGGATACCAGCAGTGCTCTGCACTCTGAAAGTGTTCCACACTCCCACTCTCTGGCCTCAGCACCCTCCCTTCTCCACATCCCCCGTCTCCCTAATTCAGCACTCAACACCATTGTCCTGGGTGCTGAAATTGCTACCACACCTCTGGAAGAGCCTAGACAGACATAAGTACTCTTTTATCAAACATTTACCTTCTGTCTTATGGAAGAAAACTCAAGAAAAAAAAACCCCAATTACTAATGTATGCTGTACATAGCTGAGGTTAGAACCTGCATAGTGAGGAAGGACAACAAAGAAGATTTGGAAAGATAAAGATTTGAAGAGAGAGAGAGAACAAGAAGATATTTTCATCACTGTGAAGTAATAAGTCAACCTAGACCCAGAGGATGTGTGCAGAAGAGCACGGTCATGCGGTATAGGGTGCTGCAAAACACATTTGCAGTGCCACATACCACACAGTCCAGAGTTCTCCATGCTGCAAGGGCATGCTGCCCGAGTATGAGTTCAGAAACCAGTCAGGTAATTAATGTCATTTTTCCTAATCCCAACTAGAATGTACCACTGTGAGAAGCAGGATTTGTTTTCTTTGGTTTAGTTTAACTTACTTTGCAGTTTAACTAATCCACTTCAACTACACTCTTTTACCTAGTACAGATTAGCTTTCCTGAATGTCCCCATACAGACAAGCCATCAAATCATTCTGGAACTTCTCTGACAAAGCTTCCATTTTTTAAGTACATCTCTGATTATGCAGTTGGCTCTGTAGAATCAGAGTCTGTGGGTCAACAGGAACCTATGTAGATGTAATTAGGTTGATGCCTGTGCTAGCTTTCCCCCCCCCCCCCCCCCCGTAAACAAAGAGCAACTATATACTCTTAGCTTGAATAGTGCCTTTTAAATTACGGAGCAAAAGCCTGGAGGAAAAAACGTGGTTTCTCTCTGCATCTGTGTTCTCTGTGGGCTGCTGCAAATCAATAACAAAATGGCTGATGTTTCTGCAAACAAACAGTGCTTTTAATCTTCTATATGTACAACAAACTAAATCATTGTTGTTTCCTAGTTACCTACGTTAGAGTATTTTGGAGCAAGGAACCATTCTTCACATGCCATAAATTCCATGGTCTTTCAGGTGGGTTGGGTAGGACACAAACAGAAAAGAGAAAAGGAAAATGGTTTGCATTTTGAAAAGGATATTTGACAGACAGGGGAGTTATTAGTTGCCACTTGTGGAAAGTTCAGCCCCTCTCAAAGAAAACAGATGCTTTGTGAACATGTTTAGGTTTCACAATTCTTAAAAATGTACATAGATTTAGTTTAGTAATTAAATAAAGCAGCTCTCAGTTCCTAATAATCTGCCTAATGTTTCATTATTTAAAAACTGTATCCTGGGACTCATAATCTATTTCTCAAGCTTCCCTCTGGAATCACACTTGGCAGATACCATAAGTTGTGCCTAAGAAGGGATCCTTTTATTAAAAATAATAATAAAAGTCTGATTCTTTTTATGTTATAAAAGTCCCTGCACCTACATAATTGTTTTTCATCTCATTCAAAAAAATAACATATTCAATAGATCACAGATTTAAGATATTTGAAAGGCACAGTATAGACAGGCATTGTGCAACTTCTGAATGTGCTATGGCCCTTTCCAAACTTAAACAGCTATAGCAGGGGTAGGCAAACTCCAGCATGTATGCCAGAGCATGGCACATGAAGGCATTTTGCTTGGCACGTGCGCCTCAGGGCAAACAGCAGGGGAGCCACAAAGGGGCCCGATCCTGGTTATGGCAGTGTAGCCCTGGCCCTTTCCCCCTCATCCAACTTGGTGTCCTTGCACCCACCCGTAGCAACAAGCCAAGCCAGGGCTCTACAGACCCCAGTGCAGCTGCCTGCTGCAAACAGCCCAGGCTCTGTGGCAGGCATGCACATCTCAGGGTACATGGCATGGAAGTGGCTAGGGCTAGAGTGCCACAACAAGGATTGGACCCCTTGCAGGTCCCCAGCTATCCACCCCTGGCATGCCAACATCTTACAAGTTGAGATTGTGAGTGTTGCTGACACTCTACCCAAAAATGTTGCTGACCCCTGATATAGACAGACACCCTGCAGCATACAAGATTGGTCTTCCCTGTCATTTTTACAAATGCACAATGACCTACAAAGAACAAGACATCTGTGATTTTGATCCACTCACCCACCTGTACCCATATGCAGAACTAGACAGCTGCCTGAGTCTAGCAAACCACAATGAGAAACAGGAATAGTCAGGCACATTCAAGATGATGTCTTTTTCCTTTAGGTGAAGTGGCTTACACTGCTTCTCCCTGTATCACCAGCTGACATACCAATCTAGATTAGAAGACAATAAGTATGCAGTTAACAACATGATGTTTAATAATATTTCCCTTGGTACCAAGAGGAGGTCCCATTTTCTTTTAACCAACTGGGATGTATAACCATTTTCTCGTAGAAAGAGAACCCTTCAAGATTTTATACAATGTTCTGATGTGTCTGTATATCCTGATCCAAAACAGTTGGCTTTTTTTATAGTTGTTCTTAGATTTTTTTTCCTGCCTTTTGGAAAATTAATCTACATTCAAGAATGGGCAGTTGTCTATTTGTTTACTTACACCTATTACTGCAAATAGAATAGTCCCTCTAGGGCCAAAATATAATTAAAATTTCATGTCCAAATGAAAGCCCAGTTAAAAATATTACTAAAAGGTGTATTTTGTTTTATTTTTATTTCATAGTTATTTTTTCTTGTAAAACTCATGTGGACTCTGGATCCAGACTTAACTTCTCCCCAAATGGGGACTATTCTAAAATTTTGTACTGAACTCCTCTCTGTTCGAAATGTACTTCATTTTATGCCAATGAGGAGAGGGGAAATGATGAAAATGTTAACACTGCTTATCAAACGATCAAGAGCCAGCTTGTTTTCATAGCATCTGCATCCTTGTAATCTCACTTCGTCACTGAAACAAAATTTCTGTAGCTACTCCCTTAAAACAATGTGTGCAGCATCTTCAGCTGGTACTGCCTAAAGTGCTGTATTAGCAAGAGTGCATTTCCATTTCTAAATAACCTTCACTTTCACAATGATTTAAGTCATTCCATTCCTCAACAGCATAAGTAAGGGAAGGTGATCAGGGCACAAAAATAGCAGCCACCACAAATGCTTTCCCAACAACCATCTTTGGTGCAGAACTGCTCAAAGGAGAAAGAATACAAGGAGCTATACTTCATTTGGAGTTTGGGTTCAATAAATATTTAAAAAACAATTATACGCTTTTTCCATCTATTAACCCTAGATGTCTATTTTTCAGTTTCATTTTACAAAGTACGCTGATGACCCAAAACAAATGAGGCCCCTTTGAGGGGAAAGACCTTTTGAGCTTTGTAAACTAAGATACCTCCACTTGCTTGTCTAATAAACAGGTTTCTGGGTAGGGGAGGATCCAGGTGGGCTTCAGTGACATGGTCATGCCAAAGCAACTAAGAAATTCCCCCTATCTATTCCTGGTTCCCCCTCCCTTCCCCTCTGTACTCAATAGCATGTCCCCTACCCTCCACCCACTCCTGCTACTGCCACCAACTGAGATAAAGGTGGGAGACTCAGAGCTGCTCCTACCTTGCTCCAGTCAGGCTGTGCAAAAAGTTCTGTTCAGCACAACTCAGTGGCAGTGGGCAGGTTCTCCACTTCTGTCAAGATCCCTGGGGTGGTGGGAAAGAACCAGGAGAAAAGTACAGGGCTGGGGAACCCATCCACAAGGTAGCAGGTTGTCAGTGTAGATAATACCATCTTTATTTTTCTAGACATACTTGTCCCACAAGACACTTCATAAAGCATAAACCATCAGTCTGCAAAAAGATAAAGGCATAGCCAATACAGGGATAGCAAACAACTTAGGGTCTTTTCCCAGACCCTAAGGAAGTTATTGCAGGTCCGTGCCACTTTCTCACCACTGCAGTCTCCTTTCTCCCTCACTCTGGAGTGGGTTCCCTGGTTCACACTCACCACCTAGGGTCTTTCCCAGACCCTGAGAGGGTTCTCTGGCTTACTGCTGCTTCTAGCCTTGCAATCATATCTCTCACCTTGTGATCTTTTTCCAGACCCTAAGACAGTCACTCCAGTTCTACACTGCAGCCTCCAAGTTTTCGCTCTCTTTCTCTCACTGCGTCTCATTCTGCTGGAGTCTCTTCCCAGAGTACCCTCATCTGCTAGCTAGCTTTGTTTGACTCTCACTTTCCAGGTCCAGGTCCTCTGCTCTCTCCCTAGCTAGCTCTCCTAGCTTACGTCCCTGGGAGCTTTAACTTCCACTGGCCAGCCAATTATGCTCCTCAGCTGCCCCAGTCCTCCTAGGCTGACCAACAATCAGTTGCTTCCTACCTGCATCTGGATTGCGCAGCCCCCGCAAACATGTAGGCTGCTACATACTACCACTGCTGTCCCCAGCTGAGCCTGGTTCTGAACAGCCCTGGCTAGAGCAGGGCAGGAGAGGCTGTCCAGCAGTGGTGGCAGGCAGATCTCTCTAAGCCCTTTCTGTGACCAGGGGTATAAAATAGTGAGGGTGAATGGGGGGAAATGAGAAAGAAGGGGAGATGCTGCTGTCCATGGGACGGGACAGGGCAGGACAGGAGCAGAGCCAAAACCGAAGCCACAAGCTACAGGGCTGGAAATTCTTACCAAAAATATGGACTTTAAAAAACATCCTTGGCTTCTGCTCCTGCAGTGTGATCTGCCCGCCCTGAAGGAAGAAGCTGGGAGTGGGGGGGTGCTACCCCCCTTACACTGGTTATCGCTGTACCTGTACTCCCACCTTTTTTTTAAATCGTGGATCTGCCTATGGGTCAAAATATCTACTAGTATAAACTTCTTATAGCTCCACTATCTTACAAATTTCTTCCAGTCATTCAATATTTTGTTGTTCCCAGAACAAAATATTCCAATTTGGAGTAGCACAGAGCAATTTAGAGGAACTATTGCCTCTTTGATCCATGACTTCATGCCTTTGCATATGTAGCCCAAAGTTTATTGCCTTTTATTGCAACCGCATCACATTACAACTAATATTTAATTTGTTGTTCACTAAATTTCTTTCTAAATTGATTAATATTGTTTTAGCCCTAATCTATTAGCTTGCATTTTTCAACATTTTGTTTTTTCCTGCCTATGTTTCTCCCTAGGGCTGTGCCTGTTATATCTGTACTCTCACTGGTGTTTGTGACTCTTCCTAATTTAGTACCATTTGTGCATTTCATTTACATGCTGTTTACTCTTTCTTCCAGATTGCTAATGAAGATGTTAAATAGGAACAGTCCTAAAACTGCACCCTTCATTACCCTACTAGATATTTCTCCCATATTCACAATTATAATCCTTTGTTTATGATCTTTTAGTCGGTTTTAACCCACTTGTTCCTATAAAAGCCCATTTCAATTCATTTTCCACTTACCATTGCATAAGAAATTATTTCTAAAATTTAAATGACATTCAGATACAACCTTGATCATCTAAAAGTCATGAAAGTCATTAAACAAGCACAGAAATTGAGGGAATTTTCAGTACAATGTCAAGGGACAGAATCTCTCTTGTATTACAAGGTTATTGTGGATACCTGAAGTTCAAGACTGTAATGCAAGTGTTGTCAATTCTTTTCTTTTCTTTTTTTTATCTAAAGCTTCAAATGTGGAAATAATTATTTCTTTTTTACTCCTTCAATGTAGAATCATAGAAATTTAGGGTTGGAAGGGATGTCAGGAGATCATCTAATCCAAGCCCCATAGTATGATGTGTCAGTAATATCTCAAATTATTCTTAACAGACAGACCCACAGGCACACCCTGCTATAATGGAATAGAAAAAGAACTTTATTTTGATTATTTTCAGTGTCACTCATAACAGAGGTTGAGAAGTACATGGGCACTTGCATATTAAAATACCACTTCACTTCTTATCAAGTGAAAATGCATAAAAGTGTTAAAAGAATCTGTTGTTGCTTCTGTTACCTTCCACAGCTAATTCTGGTGCTTTGATTTCCTCAACCATGTAACTAAGTGAAAGAATTTTAGGTCTCATGCTCTGATGTTTTGTGAAGGGGAAGATTTTTCACACCTTCATTCCCATGTGAGACCAAATTTCACTGTGCTTACAGGGCCAAATTCTTCCCTCATTCACATGATTTCAACACCTTACAACAGTGTAACCAAAAGAAGATGTGGGAAACAAAGTGTAGGATGTCCTGGGTGCATAGTCTTGGAAATGAAGGGTCACCCATATTTATAGTTCCTGCTTCCTTCACTTCTAGAAGATCCCTTTTTGGTACAGTCTTTTCTAGTTTTACATGATTGCTTCCGTACCATTAAGCAGTCAGTCTATTCAAATAAAAATAAAAAGTACCACTTAAAAATGCTCTTTGGCACTTCAAAAGGCCATATATTAGAAAACTAATTGGTACAGCTTTTATAACTTTCCATTGATTTTTTTCCATTGATTTTTTTTTCTTCTGAATGCAAAACACACTCTTTTCATCCTGCCGTTGCCTTTACAATTTCAGCACTTCAGATCACATGGACAATATTCCACACAAGACTGGGACATGTGAGTGAATGTTACAGTCCCCTTACGACTTTTATTGTGTTTTTTTGCCTGGTTTTAACCCATAGGTTCCTATATAAACTCATTTCAGTTCATTTTCCACTTGCAAGTGTGCTATGTCTGAAATTTAAATTCATCCAAATACAACCTTGATCATCTGAAAGTCAATAAAGTAATCAGACAAGCACAAAAACAAAGCCTAGTCACCTGAGCGAACTGAGCATGGTGTTTTCATTGTTGATGTTTTCACAGAATTTAGGATATGCCTTTACTTCAGTCATTGCTGTAATGATAGTATGGTATAGACAAATCCAAATTAACTTTAAATTAGCTAGCTGGGGTGCTGGCAGGAGTGTGGCAATGGCAGAATGATGGTCATTACAGGCTGCATAATCCATCAAAGGGGAAATGCTAAATTGGTTAGCCCATGTTGAGCTCCATGCTGTAGTAGCTAGATTGATACCAGTATTTAACACAGCGAATTGAAAGCTAGGTCAGATGCATCTACAATATACTGCAGTCACAGCCGGAAACATTATCTAGGAATTGAAGAATTATAGCATTGTGCTTAATGCACTAGATTAGGATGCATTAGCTCAAAGCTCAAGTCTTAGTTCTGCGACAATGTCCATTGTGATTCTGGTAATTCACTCAGGCTCAGATCCTCAAACATATGTGGTTGCCTAGCTGTTGATTTCAATGGGTTTCAGATACCAGCATAGCTGAGGAATCTGAGCACTGAGCTCTCTGTTTTAGGGCTCCATTTTAAACACCACTCAAATGAAATAATTGACTAAAATGGATTTTGGGCAACATTTCCGTTCCTCGTTCATGAAATAAGGAGAGGAATACTTCCTTTCTCTTACAGCCTTGTCTGTTTAGATTATAAATTCTCTGAGGCAAAAGCTGTCTTGTACAATGCATTTGTATAATGTCTGGCACAATGGGGCTGTCATGGCGGGGTCCTCACGGAAGGCCGTGATTTCCTTGAGGCCCTCTCACCGCGCTACTCCGGCCCAAGGGCACCCTCCATTCTCGCCCGCCACGTCTTGATCGAATATGTAATAGGGAGGCTGCCTTGTGTTTCCTTGGGCCTGTCAGCTCCCGGACCTCTCGTGGGTCTCCCCGTACAATGGGCGCTACCCAAGCGCCCTAGCCTTATGGGCTATGCGTGGCTCCTACCTCCCCTGATACCACGCCCCAAGCCTTGCAGATGTAATAGACGTTGTCCAGTCTATACGCCTGCTTCCCGGGCCTCCTTTCTAATGTGGCCCACTCTGGGCTCCCTCTCTCGTGCCCAGCCTCTTGCTGGGACTCCCGTCTAGCCCACTCTGGGCCTCCCCTGCCGGTGTGGTTCCGCTCCGGGACTCTCTAGCGGGCCTTCGGTCCTATGGGCCAACCACACGGACACCCTCCCTGACTCTGGCTCCCTGCGCTGCTACTCCCTGTCTTCTCAGGGGCAACCGCAGCACCCGGCCTTGGTCTGAGGGGTATTACCGCACTAGCCTGCGGCCGGGCTCGCTATGCCCATGCGCCCACACTGGGCTACTCAACAAAGCACAATGGCGTTCCCCCTCTCTGGGGCTCACCGCGCCCACACTGGGCTACTCAACAAAGCACAATGGCATTCCCCCTCTCTGGGGCTCGCCACGCCCACACTGGGCTACTCAATACTGTACAAGGGCGTTCCCCCCTCTCTGGGGCTCGCCGTACCCACACTGGGCTACTCAGTAATACTGCCCCTTTCCTGGGGCCGGGGGCTATGTTCCCCCACACGCAATCCGGGGTCTCAGTCCCCGTCCGCAACCTATGGGTTGCGCCCACGACCCACTGGCCGCGCTCCTCGCCGCCAGCTGCTCGCGCAGTGGCGTGCGAGCTGCGCCTTCCCTGGCACTATACAGGGGGCTATGTTCCCCCACACGCTATCTGGGGTCTCGGTCCCCGTCCGCAATATCTGGGGTCTCGGTCCCCGTCCGCAACCTACGGGTTGTGCCCACGACCCACTGGCCGCACTCACGACCCACTGGCCACGCTCCTTGCCGCCAGCTGCTCATACACTGGCGTGCAAGCTGCGCCTTCCCTGGCGCTATGAACAATAATGCGCCCTCCTGGCGCTAGGGTACCCCACACTCTCTGGGGTCCCGGTGATTGAAGCCTCCTCCAACCCCTACAGCCTCACCCAAGCCTCCGGGTGTAATAACACAAACACAAAGCAAAACCACAAGCCCCTAGGCTGTAACACAAATGCAAGCCGCATGGCCATAACTCATCATCATAGCTCAAGCCTCCAGGGCTATCATGAGCTGTACTTGTGACTTAGGCTCCTTTCCATATCTCAGCCAAGGGAGCTCCTACCTCTCCAGCTGCTGGCAGAGAACTGCCAGCCTGACTTTGGCCCTGGGCTTTATAAGGGCCAGGCCCTGCCCCCTACAGGCAGCTGGCTCCCCTTAGTTGCTCCGGCAACCCACAGCTGTGCTCACTTGGTTCTGCCAGGGCTCTCTCCCTGGCAGTTTCTCCTCTCTTAGGAGCAGGCACTAAGGTGCCCTGTGACAGGGGCCTTGCTCCTAAGCAGGGTCTCTAGGCAGAACTACTATAGATATATATAAGAATAGTTGCACGACCTTGCAGCCTTCTCCTTGATGGGTTAGCTCAAGCAGAAGAATCCCTGGAATGATGACATTATCAATTCGGTACGAGTCCAGTATCAGTATGAGTTCATTAAAGAACAGAGTATGTATTTCTTATTGGAAGAGGCTAAAGAGGCTGCATGCTTCTTGTTGCTAACTCCCAAAACAGTTTTACTTTTCTTCAAAGCAGGACATTCCTCAAATTCCTAAGAAACAAGGTCCTTCTCCACTGGCAGAAGCCCTGCAATGCAACCCCTCAGTGCAGAGGTAATTTGTAAGAAAAATAGCTATCTGTACTTAACACATCAGCTGGGAACTTTTGAACTGTGCTCATAGCTCATCCCCTTTCCATACCAGCTGTCTTGGGCCAGTGCTTGTGGGAGTGCACATTGCAACCTTCCAATAGATGTAATCACCACTTGGCATGTGGTCTCTAGTACCTTTGGAGGCAATCTGTGTCTTCTGTCCCAGGCATGCAGATTGCCCTTGGGAGTTGCTACAGATGTAAGTCCCTTCCACACCATCTCTCCTAATGTATCAGGGACCTTTAAAGCCACAATGTAGCTCAAAGTATCATGAGAAAAAAACTCTTTAGCAAATACAGAGAATTATTTTTAAAATTATCAAATGTAAGTGCAAGAGATGTGGTAAGGTGCCAGTATATTTTAAGTGGACAATTAATATTGCATTAGTATTAAATGCATTATATTGGTATCATGAAAATTAATGCTGCACTCATATTAAAGTTAGCTTATTCATTATCATCTATATAAAACATATACAATGAATACAAATGTATATAATAAATATATAATACAGTTATGGTTGATATATAATATGTGAATCAGTACATTAACTTCTTAATTTATATACTATGATGTATATGCATACACAATATGTATTTTAACCCTTAGCAATTTGCAATTCCTGATCCCTGTGCTATATGAAGACTCATTTTCTTTTCTGTTGGTAAGGTAGGTCAATGTTGCTGAAAGTATGCCAGCTTTCAAATACCTTCTGTCTGATCGCCAATTTAATTCCAGTTGTTATCAGTAACTGTCCTTGCATAGAGAAAGCCCAAAAAAGTTCTACCTATTAAAACAAGATAATATGAAAATATTTGCAAAATAATGTAGGCAGCGATGAAATAATGCAGGAGCAATGCTTCTGGTTGTTATTACTTCCACTGCAAATAATGCCATCTGCTTATCATTATGCCTGAGTGGATGCCATATTACATGTGGACAAAACTTGTAATGTGGTGTTGTCCCTGTAGTAAACAGCTTGGAAACTACCCCCAGGAAAAACGTCCTGCAAAATACTCTCTTGGCTGTGTTCAAATAATTTTTCAGTGACTCTGTAAAAGAAGGTTATGGTTCAAAGGAAACAAATAGTAGCTTGAATTGTTTTTAATATTTAAAATCCTCTCTTTTGCTTTGAAAGGAAGGTTCTGTAAAATGATAATGGACCATACCACAAACAGAGAGGGGTCAAATTTAGATCTTCTAGTGTCTAGTCCCAACACCAAGGCTAGAGACAGACATTCCACATAAAATGGTTTAAGTGACCAGAAATCAGTTTAAATCTGTGACAGAACATAAGTTCAGTGCACAGAAACCAGTTTCAAAATGGCTGAAACTGGATTAAGATAAACCTGGTTGAATGTACTATCAGACTTAACTGATTTGTGTCAAACTGGGTTATGCAATGTCTGTTCCAGACCCCTTCCTGGTTTAAGTTAAACCAGAGTCCCCCAGCATCCCAAATGCTTTGCAGCTCTGGGCAGGGCTGCTCCAAAGAACAGGGCTGGCTCACCCCTCTGCTCCCTAGCCAGAACTCTGGTGGAGACTGCAGGCACAGAAGGGTCTGTCTTGCTTCCTCCTGCCCCAGTCCTCCCCACCACTACTCAAGCAGGGATCCCTCCCTCCTATCCCACAGCATGGACCCCAGCCCCATGGACCCTAAACATGTGGTATGCTAGCTAATGCTGGGGGGGGGGGGGTGTCCAATTTCACCGGGACAGGCAGACAGAATAGGGTCCACTTAGGGCTTTTTGGAGCTAATCAAAAGTTGGTTGACAATTAGCTGGTAATGTTCCTCCATTCCTTCTTTGAAAAAATCTGCTTAAGAAGAGCTTGAACTAATGAGAGAGGCTTTTGTTTTGTTGATGGGCTGATAAATGCCGCATTAGCAGACCCCTGATGGCTCCCTTACCTGTCAGGTTTGCAGACGATATAAAGAAGCAGGGAGAGGGAGATTGAAAAGCTCAGTATCATCAACAGATTCATGTACTGCACCCCTCCCCACACCCTTTGCCTCAGAGAGCTAGCCTGGTACTGGGGTCTGGCAACACTCCCACCCATTGAACAGCAAGCAGGGAAAAGCCTGGGATGGTGCAGGCAGGGTGGGGATTAACATCCCTCCCTAATCAGAGTGTCTTGCCAGGGCCTGGCCATGCCCCACCTCAGGTCAGCACTGTGGAAGGGAGGAAGGGCTGCTCTAGTGCCCTCTGACTTGTAGCCTGAGCCACTGGAGGCATGTGCCTGTATTTCCTCAGTCTAGAGAGAATGTCTGTGCAGTTGCAAACCGGTTCAACCTGGGCAGGTTAGACTAATCTGAAAAGATTGAATCAATTCAGGCTCAGGACTTTTGAATGTCTGTCCCTAGCCAACAAGCTTCGAGTTGGCTAAGGGAATGCTTCTTTACCTGTGAGATAGTAGTACAGTAAAAGCTGTGTTACCCAGCACTTTGCCATCTGGAATGCTCTATTAACCAGCATCTGCCACAGACGGCGATACAAATCTTCCTTCAGGTATCTGGAAAAATTCTGATAGCCATTCAGCATCTTGCTGTGCACTTCTCATAGATCTGTTGTTTATGGAAGCTTTAGGACACTGCCGAGTGGTGTCGCTAGCAGCAGTCTCAATTGTAAACATCCACCATTGTGATCATGTTGTGCTTGTGCTGTATCGTAACTTTATCGCTGAATATCTCACCCACCCTGCAACTATGGCTAAGTATAACTCTCAGATAACTGGCATATTTGATTAACCGGCACCCCCCATTCCCTATGGATGCCAGATAACAGAGCTTTACTGTACCTGAAATCATTGCTGAGTCCAGTCACTAGCTGATAACATGACTATATCAGCTAGAGTATTGCAAAAGCACCCACACATCTATGCTTGTTTGGGCTATTTGTATCATGATCTTAACCTCAGTGGATAATGTAGATGCCATGCTTAGGAAGATTTCCTTTTATTTGGAATTACAAGGTACCTTCAAGCTGTGAAATATTTAAAAGTATCCTGGTAGGTTTTTGGAGGGGGGAAGATTCATACAAAGTTTATAAATAAGGCATACAGATGGACTTACATCTACTACCATTCTCTTGTAGGTATTTCTGCATTCAGGAGGAGACCTCTGACATCTATCTGTAATTCCTACTCTAACCTTCTATAGAAAAGAAAATGAGAGCCCAGAAGACCAAAACTTAAAACATAGGATCCTTACTGGAGGGGTCAGGGGAAAGCGGTGGGGGGGAGGAGAGGAAACAAGGGGCGAACTACATTTCTGTTAATCCAGTATCATAGTTTATTAACAATTATATGTGCACAGTAATGTACTCACTATCTGAATCTACACATGCAGCAGACTGCACAGTAACCGGCGTTACTGCACTGTATCATTGCCACACATATTTTTCCTTATGCTACTGTGCAGTAACAACAAGCTACTGCCCAGTACCGTCACATCACAGTTAGCGTCCATCAACACTACTGCATGGTAACAATGAGCTACTGCACCATAGTGTCTCATGTAGATGTATCCACTATGTATCTCACATTAGTTGTTTCTCAGGTTTGCTTTATTTGTTCAGGCAAGATTAAAGGTATACAAAGAACTTAGATTAAATAAACTGAACTTCAGATTTCCAGCACTGATTTCTCCTAGAAAGCTCCAATTTAATTCCACTTGAGATCAGGCAACGGTCTGTGACTCCTGGTGAACATTCATCATATGCTTCAGAATGATTCTAACATTTCCTCAGATGGTGCTTTTTATATTTAGATTGTCAAAAATGCAGCCTAGAAGATTTCCTGCAGGCAACAATCAGCCTGAACTGTATCTCTTTCTAATTTAGAATTAAACAACATTTGATTTTGACATGCTCTGCAGTTTCCATAAGATGAAATAGTGTAGATTTTTTTTTTTTAGTGGAAAAGAATATTTGTCCTTCTATTGTGTGTTTTAGAACAATACCATCTTTTTGCTTCTGATATGCTCCTAAATGACTTTCTGATATTCTGAATTAGTGGCAAACAGAATGATTTTTACATTAAACTATATGATGAAATGTTTGCCTTGTATGAATTGAATGACTCATTGCTCCATCTCCATTTAAAACACAATAATTGGATTTTACTAAACAAAATCCGGTTGAATATGTAATTTATCCATTTCCAACATAATTAAATGAAGCTAAAAACCAGGCTCTACCTTAATTAGTTCAAGCCAAAGAATGTAGCACAACAGTTATTTGATAAGACAAAAACTTTGAAGTTCTGAAATATTTTGATTTTATACATGTGCAGGATTTAGATATAATTCCAGGCAGTCACACATGCGACAGATGTTCAGGCTGGTTTTTACTTACTGATGCTAACAAAATAATCAAACTGAAGTTAGAGTTCAGCTACTTCAGGGAGTGTCTCCATAGTATGCATTGTGGGGTTCTAGTCCATGACTCGGGCACTTGGTCACTACATGTAAATAGTAAATAATAAAGAAGGAGACCAGCAATGTTTCGCTTTGCTTTTAAATACATTTTAAAAGTAGGTGCATTCTTTGTGTCGCTCAGCAGGATATAGAGAGCAAATGTCAGTTTTTTCACAGTAACAGCACAAAAGAATATCTGCTACAGCTGTTTATTATAACTGTCATTATTACAAGATCAGCTTGGTTTACAAAGTATCTTTTATGATAAGAGCAGAAAGAGCAGAAAGCCATTATCTTACATATTCCATTGCTAGTCATTATTCACTAAATGAACAAGAAATAAATATAAACATTTTCATTTTAGTTGCATTTCATAATAGTAACCAGGCCAACATTTTCTGTCAAAGACCTAGGCTTCAGCATCTGGAAGGGGGTGGGGGGGCAGGATTTCTCAGAACCATGCCACTGTCACTTCGGTGTTCAAATATGGATTTGGAAGACTAATGTTAGGCTCTATTGATATCTTTGGCTTTATAACTATAGCATTAATTCCTAATCTTCTCTTGAGCCACACAGTAAGTGTGTCTACACAAGATGCTACTGTGCAGTAGTCACTGTGCATTTATTTAGTACTTGTATAAGCAAGTACTAAATAAATGAACAGTAACCAGAGTTACTGTGCAGTAGCACTGTTGAACTCCTTTTAAGTGATGCTACTGCACAGTAGCATCTCACCACGGTTTTTGCCATTCAACACTACTGCGCAATAGTATCAGGCTACTGTGCAGTCAGTGTCTCATGTAGACACACCTAGTTAAAAGAAAGCAGCAAGGATGCTATGATTAAGCAATATTCCCTAAGATTTCCCAACTTGGAAGAAAGGGTTTATTCAACGCCAGCCAGAGATTCCCTGAGCTAGCTGAACACACAAGCCCATGTACAGGAATCTGTGTGGCATAAACCATCACCCTATGGAGAAAACCAAGGCAGCAGAGCTAATTAGCATGGGCACAGTGCTATATTAAAACACAGCTATGTTGCTTCTCCAATTCCAGAGATACAGCAGGCAGAGCTCATTAACATATTACTATATGGTATTATCAAAGAGGACTGATAAATGCCTGTAAGGAAAAGGTGTTTCTTTTTATTCTCTAGTGATACACATAGCTGATGGTGTGGCATCATGAGATCCTGAGGTAGCCCTATTGTAACTACCTTCTTACATTGTATAGGACTTTGATGACATGCGTACAGCATGGCAGTGCCTGGCTGTCACAGGTGAGTGGCATTACATTCACCTGCTCCCATTTACCCACATCAACACCAGAGCTGCATTGCAAACCCAGGCTATCCATAGTCTCTAACATGCCATTCAGGGTATCCCTAGACCATCTTCACCAGAGTATTCTTGCCTTTGTTATCTGAAAGTGGGAACAACAGAGCACTCAAGGCCATCCCAGCCAGGGCAGAATACTGCCAAGGAGTAGACATGGCCTGAGTGAAAGCAGTGGTGACAGGTAAAAGTGGGAAAACAGAAGCAATCTCTGAGCAAATAACACCAGCCATCTAAACTATACTGAATATTTCAAATTTTCCATCATGCTGCTATGACATCAGCAATTGCTTTACATTAGTGAAGATAAAGCTTCCTAATTCTCAAGGAGAGAGAGACCACAGTGGAAATGTTGGAAAAATTCTTTTATCTACTATGCCTTATTTAATTTTTTAATCAGGTACCTGATATAGCATGGATTTACGATCTCAGACACTGCAAGCCCATGTAAAAGGATAGAAACTCTTTACAGAACACAGGGTGCATTTCCACAAGATTCCAAAAGTGCAACAGACTAATTCTGCTGCGCATTAGCACATCACAGTGAAAGCCATGTTAATGCACTAACGTGCAGTAAAATTAGTCTACTGCACATTTGCGTCATGTAAAAGACATGTGTTGGTCCTACTGCACAGTAGCACTAATTATGGCACATCAAGTTAGTGCCAGTTATTACAGGTACTAAACTTAATGCACTGTAATTACAGCATATTAATTCACATATAGACATGTCCACTTAGTAGCATTCTTACTGGTCTTTAAATAGACCTATTAGGATTACCAAATGAAAGGTAATATACATGATATACTAAGTACTACAAATGGTCATTTGACAGGAAATAATTGTACAATACTCTCTTCTACTTCTGTCAAAGATGTGCATGTTCAACATATAGTAAAAAACCAGGCACAATGGTAAATCAGAAGTATGTGATTGTGCCTTGGATAACAAAACTTATGGCTTTCAACTAAAAATGATTTGCAACTTTTAGCTGAAATGAATTGTTATTGATGGCAGTAAGCCTTCTGCCTTCAGGAAGGCTAAACAGTTTGGAATAAAATAAGAACTCACCAAACTTTCATTAAAAAACTCAAACTAAATACCCTTTTTTAAGGTTAGGAAAAATTCAGAAAGTGATTCCCGTGTTGTTTTTAATGGTATTGCACTTTTACATGTTCTGAATCCAGTTATGACAAGGGTTAATAAGATGATTATTTCAGTATTTCCTGCCAAGCAGAAAGGTGATGGGTATCAGAAATCTCAAAAAGACCCTACACTAATAGTTAGAGACCAGTTTAAAGTTGAGATAAAGTTTGGGGCACTTATCTGAACAGACTATCCAGGCCTCTTGAAGTTTCCCAGTAAAAATGATGAGCTAACCCATATGTGTTGGTTCTTATTCTAATTAGAATGCTCCAGCGTGGCCTCACCCATAAACCTCTGCTCATTAAATCACCAAATGAGGTTTAGTTAAAACATTCAATAGCCATTTTTAAACCCATGGGTGCTTAATACATGTGACAGTGAAGCAATTTGATTAGAGCAGCTCTCCAGGAACAACTCTAATTAAATGCCCCACCCCCACCCTGAGCACATGTGGAGCTTCCAGCTGTTATAGACCTTATATCACATATAAGATAGTGGTATGCCTGCAATAGAGCTGCAGTACAACATTTTGAAATGTTTAGGCCTCATTAGCATAATGCATAAGTCTACAGCATTCCATGTCAAATACAGAACAACTTGGGAAACTGAAAATATGATTTGGAAATATCAGCTGAATTATAAATAACATCTACATTTTGTAACTAAGAAGTTGTCTGCTATTTGATCTAGCTATGCTACAGCACGTTACTTAAGTTAGGCTGTATGTGAATAACCAAATGAAACAGACTGAGCACAAGACATTCATCATTTTCAATGTTGTGGTGGTATGTGTTAGGAATAGGGTTTTCAAAATCCTCACGGTTGTCCTAACTATTTTTCCAATAGGAGAAACAATCAAGTTTTACAGCAGCTTCAGTGGGAACAAAGGCCAATGCTGAGCAGTTCTGACAAAGTCCATTTCAAAACCTGTCCCAGACATCTGATTATGGGTTCTTAGATGTTGTAAGAACTCCTCCAGAGAAAGGGGCTGTGGGGAATGCTTTGGATTTTTCTTTTGAACAAAAGTCAGGATGCACTTTACAAGCTCTTGGTCCTAGCACCAAATCACTCGTTATAGGTGTAATATATTTCTTGTTAAATAGCAGCTCACACCCTGCTGTCCCTCTCAGGATATGGAGATCAGCACATTAGGTGGTCCTGTTTACTAATACTGTTGAGTGCTATGGAAAAAAAATTCCCTGGTCTTTGTGCAGTGATGAAGGTTTGCCACATCCTCTTTGCCCCTTTGCTCAACAGATGGCATGATTTTGCTATATAGGTACCAGTATTATTCATGCTGCTAAGCACTCATTTGGCTGGCAGACTGGAAAATGCCAGCATCCTAATTAAAAATAAATGGAACCTGGAAGAACATGCTGTGTCAGAAAGAAGAAAATATTGCCTGAATAATAATTAAAAAGTTTTATGTTCATGATCGATAGTATCAAAGAGGACAAAGTGAGCCAGTAAAATTAATAAAGATACATGGGCAAAGCCCATCAAGAAGAGAAGATTATTGCCTGCTGTGTGACAGGAGCTGGTTTAGTGCAAAGATGACGTGGATATTGGAAATTCACAATAGAAATTTTCCAGAAAGTAAGCTAAAGTGGTATTTGTCTGGTAATGACAGACTAATAAATACTACTTCATTGCTAGCATTTGTTTAATGAGCTCAGAAACTAATCTTAAACTTATTTTATAGTATTTAAATATCACACAGATAACGAACAAAAATATAGGATGCGACGTTACCAGTGTTACCATAAAGATATTTCAGCCTTGTCTGCACTGATATCTCTGATTCTGATTCTCTAACTTATCGAGTGTATCTACACGTTCACTTTACTGCATATTAGTTTAATGTAATGCACAATAAAGGATCACTATCTACACGTGCTCAGCAATTACTGAACTATAGGTTCATTTAAAGCACCAGTTGCTAGTACTGACAAATACAGGCACTAGAAAATGGCACTTTAAAGTAATGCTTCGAAGCACACATGTAGACAATGAATGGGAGCAAATTGCTTCTGGACAGCCCAGGCAGCAAGGGGCCGTAACTGCTGCCTGGCTAAGCCCTGAGCTCTGGAGGGTGTTGGGGGGGGTGGGAGCTGTCCCTGGTTCTAGGGGCAGTTCCCAGCCATGTGGAGTTTGGGATTAGCCCTGAGCTCCAGGTGGTGGGAAGGAGCTTGTTGTGGGAGTTCCCAGCTGTTCGGGGGGCAGCTCTCAGCCCTGCAGAGCTTGGCCTTGATCTGCATAGGGCTGAGGTGCCCCCAGGCAGCTGGGAGCTGCCGTGACAGCTCCCCCCACTTGCCTAAGGCACAGGGCTAACCCTGAACTCCACATGGTTGGTACTGCCTGCAGAGCCAAGGACAGCTCCCCTTCCACTGCCCCAGAGCCTAGACATACCCCCTGTCAGTCTGGGGCTCCCCTCGGAGCCCCATGCCAGCCCGGGGAGACTGGAGCTCCCCCTGCCTGCTGCAGGGGGCAGAGAAATGCAGGAGCAGCCCTGGACTAAGCTGCTCTTCTTGGGCTCACTTTGCTCCCAACCCAAGCACAAGTATCGACATGTACCCCGGAGCAGCTTAATGTGTCTGAACTTATTGCACAGTAAATTGAAGGAAGTTAATTGCACATGTAGATGTGCCTACTTGGGAGAATAATCATAAATACCAATTAGAACATAGATTCAGCAGTGTTCAGGTAAAGGGCTTCTCCAATCTTGGCATGATACCCTTATAGTCAAAGTGCAGTCTGGTGTTTTAAAAAAGGGGTTTGGTTTTCTGAATGTTCCTGCTTCTGATTCAACTAGTCATAAATCTCAGCAGATCCAATGATTTTGATGAATCTATCTAGTTTGCTACAGTAACTAAGGATCTAGCCTAAATACCATTCTCAACCTACTTGCTTGCTGACTTTGTGTATCACAGCTTAGCTTTTAGAATGTAAGCTTTATGAAATGGCTGTATCTATCTCATATATATTTATACAATGCACAGTACAATGGAACTCTGATGCAGTTGGTATCTAGTTTCCACCACAATATAAATGTTAAATAAGAATGATTCACTCCATAGGCTATTATGCCAAATCAGCCTTCCAGTCCCACTATTGTGGAAACTTACAGCATACTCTGAGGATCAATGAATCCAAGCACTGTGGGAAAAGCAGGTGAAGTGAGTTCAGAGTGCAGGATACTACATTGAAAATGTGCTGGTGCCAGCTTCCTCCTATTTAAATCAGATGCTCATGAGTGTGCTTCTGCAGTGGTACAGTACAAGAGAATAGGAGGTGTTGAAAGAAACCTGAAGCTAAACCAAAAGGGTTGTTAAGGCAAAAACATATTGAAACTCAGAAATAAACCAAAAACCATTCAGATAATGAGAACCAGGAAGTATGCCCTTTGTAAGAAATAATCTTCAGTAGTAGCCTCATGAAAAAAAATGCCTTGAAAAATCTATTCTTGAGGGGGGAACAAAAAAAGAATAGACCACAGTGAAAAGTCCTAGATCTCAGGGAAAACCTGCATCTTTCTAGTTAAGAGTATATAAATGTATTAATTAACAGTTAACAATCCACCCGCCAGCAGGTCGCCCTTTCCTCCCTGCCAGAGAGGCAAGTAAGTCAGTGGGGTGTGTGCATGACACAGGGGTTTAAATCAGCCCTAAATTGAAGCAGTGTTTTTTAAAACCCACTGCTTCAATTTAGGGCCCCCATTTTGTCTACATACGCCCTAACAGTTCAATTGCACATCACTGCTGTAGTATTGGAAAGCACCCTGGGATCCACACTGAACACCAAATGGTTGACAATCTGCCTCATTTTAGCATGTAGACATAGGTCTTAAGTCCCCACTGACTGATACATTGGGTAGTCTTACTGTTGAAGATGGACACAGCATCAGAATAAAATGTAGCTTTTGTTTTGTTGTGGATTAATAGATTTCCTTGCAGAATTCTGTTTTTAAATTAATCAAATAGAATGGCATGATGCCTGTGATGACACCTAGAATTTAAGATAAAACTTTATATAAATAAAAATGAATACATAAATTAATAGTCTTTAAAATTATAATGGGCCAGTCCTATCCCCAGACACAGGGGATAGGACAGGCCCAAACAAGGGAACTGTTTGTTCTTACGAATCTGTAGAATGAGCCTTAATTTCCTATGAATAGTTGTCTGAAACTGCACAAGTCTATTATACTGCTGGAATTCCCTCTGAGTTTAAGTTACCAGGTAGATTTGTCAATAACAGTTCAGTGCACAAAGCATGCTTCCTGGCTGAGAACTGGACTCAGAGGAATCAGACAGCCTGAAAGAACCCTTTAGGCCCTCTTTGTAAAAAACAGCAAGCAGTACGTATTTTGAAAAGTAGGTAGTCTGCAGTTGGAAAAATACCTACACAACCCAAATGGTTTTCCTGTTAAAGAGAGTCAGCCATCTCAGCAAACTCTATTGCCTTGCTCTAAATAAGATAGTTTGAATTTTCCATCTGTACATTACTTCCCGATATGCATGGATACATGTGAATAACTCCTATTAACACTAATGGCAGTTAAACGCATCAATCTCTGAATATTACTATTAAAATACACCTCCTCATTTGTACCCTGTGTGTTATTAGTAATTTTATGTGTCAATAGTCATTTATTCACCTTTTCTAAAATGCAGTTCTTGGGAGATAGGAAATTTTCATTCCACAGCAGGGATCACAGAACAAAGCTAATCATGAACATGCTCTCTGTCAGAGCTTTTCAAATCTTGAGGTGCTGTAGCCCTGATAACTTTATTCATGAGAATATTATCATTACAACCAAAAGCTTGCTTAAAATAGGTTGGCATGCCCCCTTTAATAAGGACCAGTAAAGTCTATATTGGAAATGGATAAACCGTCTAGAAATGAGGAACAGACCCAAGATGCACAGTCTGCATCCAGAGTGAATTCTAACCAAATTTTGTGAATGTTTGGATCTAAAACACTGCATCTCTCTGAGTGGACCCATCTCAGTGAAAAGGTTTGGCTCAAATAAACATCTTGACATGCAGATGTTTGTCTTAAGTGCAGCCAGAATTTTCAAAAGCATTTTGGTTGAGCCAGAAATATAGAAATTATGTGGGGAAAGGAGGTCTCTTGGGATGTCCAGTACCGCTAAAATATCTTTATTTTGCTTATTACACATTCTTTACAGCTCTTCTGCATCTATCTGATATATTTTCTCAGAAACTTTTGGGGGAAAAGGAATACCATTTACTATGTGTATGTACATAATCAGCTGGGATCCTGATTATGCTTTATCTTCAATATATTCTACTTGAATAATACTAACATTATCTAATATTAATAATAAATAATAAAGCATTGCTCAACTGAAATACCAAATCTCTTTTTCTTGAAAAAATTTGATTTTTCTTCTTCTTCCTCCAAATGAGACAAAACCAAGAAGTGAATATATTTTTAATAATTCCAAAATATTAAATATATTAAAAAACAAGATTAAGCCTAGAGGTAATTTTGAAGCAGAGCTTTGGGCTGGTTCTGGTTGAAACAAAATTATTTTACAAAGCCATAAGGAGCTTGGGAATGTTGGCTATTACATTACCAGACTTTAAAAATATTGTACTCAATAATTTAGTAGAACCAGGGGTGGATCAAGAGGGGGGATGGTGGTGCAGTCACACCCTTGGCTGTGTCACACATAGGCAGCACAGGGTCTGAGCACATCCCCTGCTTTCATGCAGCTCAGGTGCCCAAGGGATGAATAGAGCTGCAGTCATTTGTCTTCTCCTACCCTCTGCTGCTAAACTCAGTGGGAAGAGGGACAAAAGAAAGGGGGAGCAGCAGCACCACTCATCCTTTGGGCTCCAGAGCCATGTGAAAGCGAAGGCTCAAGCCAGACCCTATCCAGATCAGCTGGTGAGTTCAGAGCTCCCTGCCAACACAGAGGTCTAGCAGAAGCCCATGCTGAGTGGGCAGTGAACTCAGTGCTCACTGCTCATGTACAATGTAGCCAGAGTAGGGGGCCACACCACCTTGCCCTGTTCTTAGTTCCATTGCTAAATAGAGCTGCATGAGGCATTCAGGTTTGGTTCTCTCTCACACCTCAGTGTCATGATGGTATTATTCCATTGATGGTCATGGTTCTAATGAAACAAATCCAGCTTAGACAGTGGATCAAGCCCTTTGTTTCTGAAACCTGAATTTGAACAAAATGGGGTGTAACAGTACCTGCTTCCATGTATTCACATGATATTAATCTCTGAGATGACCATGTGGATTAATGTAATAGGCAAGAAAAATATGGATGAGTCTGAGTAAATGTCTTTTATATACTGGGATGAATGTTGGCTTGTATTAGGGTGTAGATAAACTAACACTATGCTGAGCTGAATGGGGGAGACAGCATTAACTGTGCATCAGCTGCTCTGCAGTAACGCTTTGTGTGCCTTTTCCTATCCTACAATAAGTGCAAGCTAAACCACAATAATTTAGTAGGTGTTTCGTTTAAGCAAACTGCCCCAGTTTAGTTTCTGCTCAATGTGGTATAGGAGCAGACCCACGACACTTTACTACAGAACAGCTGACAAGCAGTAAGTCCCCCCCCCAGCACATACACATACTTTTAACTTGGCATGGTTCAGGAATGCTCAACCTCTGGCCCACAGGCCAGATCCAGCCAGCAAAGCCATATCATCTGCCCCCTAGTGTTCCCCCTGGGTCCAGAATTTAGCCTTGCCACTGCTCACCCTACTGCCAAATTCCCAAGCCCTGAGGGTCTTGTGGGCAGGAGCTAGGGCTACAGATACCATCTGGTGTAGGGCCTCACCTGGTACCTGGGACAGGGACTGGGGCTTGATTCAGCATTTAGGGCTGGGGCCCCACACCGGGCTGGCACCTCACATGGTGCCCTGGTTGAGCCAGTCCCATCCACTGGATTGAGACCTGACTGGGCCACTCCCATGCACCAGTTTGGGTCCATGGACCTGACTTGGCTTACAGACTAACCCCATGCCATTCATCCAGCCAGCAGGACCAAAAGTTTGGGCACCACTGGTATAGTTTGCTTGTCTATTTATACATTTTAAGGGTGTGCAGTGCAGGGAGGGAGCCTGCAAGTCTCTTACTCATCCTTGTGCTTTTATTTAGGTAGGAATAAGGAATACATATTGCCTACTGCCTAAACAGGATGTATGAGAGCTGAAGAAAGTCGGTGTCATCACTGCCATTGCCAGTGATGCCATACTTCCTGAGGATACGTGAGGGACAGTGCTGAATCTAAACCATCATGCCAGGACTAGGTGAAGCATACGTTGCAGCCTTCTAACAGGCACATCAGTTGCTACTCCTGCATGCATTCCTTCATTGTCCTTGATGGAATTCTGCTTGACCTTTGCTTTACTACATTTATATTAGAAAAAATGCCATTTTCCCAGCACAAAAAGTAAATGTACAGCTATGCAAGCGATTTGTGGAAGAAAACAAAATAGCGATTCTGCCACAAACTTTTAGCTAACCCTAACTGCCCCCCCCCCCCCCCCCCCCCCCCATTTAACTGGATTGAGTGAGAAGTCACAGAGGGAGGGGATAAGGTTAGGGCGAGGGCTCCTCATCCTGCTGCCACTGCAGGATCCCTGACAAGATCTGAAGCTCTGGCAGGAGCACTACAAGGTGTAGTAGGGACAAGAGGTGCAGTTCTCCAGCAGGGGGCTGTCCTTGGCAACTACTGCTTTTCAGTAGTGCCAATTGATTATTGACAGCTTGCCCTCCACCTCCCCAGCAGGTTAGAGGTCAGGATGTTAATTATAAGGCTCCCCTGGAGGCACCAAAGAGCCCCTACTATCCTCTGACTGGAAAGTTCACCCTTTGAGGTGACTTTGTAATTCTTTCTGACCCCTTTCTGCCATTTTCTAGCACCACAAACTTCCCAGAAATTTGCAGCCCTGCAACTGAACATCTATCTATCACCTTAGCTAGCAGGGCATCTCCTTCACTGCCTTCTGCACAATGCTACTGCCCATAAATGCAACAGATAATTGTACAGCCACAGAATCACCAATTGTAATCGTTTGTACTATTCACTTAAGGCTTTAAGACACTTAATTCCCAGTAAAATCAAATGCCTATAAAGGTGTTTGAGGATGTGGATCTTATCTCCTTAACTGTGATGATACATTTGCCTGCCACATGAAATAACAGAAAAAAAACGATAAACCTTTCACATTAATTATTTAGCTAAATAGCTATTATCAGGTGGCACATTTAGAAGTTATTATTATTTAGCTCCCTAATTGCATCAGGCTATGAAAAATGCACACTTGAGAACTTCCCCTCCTTTCAAGAAGCTTGTGTGACTTTGCTTTGTCAAAGGCTTGTTTTTTGCAAGTTACCTTCAGTTCTGGTGTGATATTCTCCTGTTTCTTTTCAAAATGAAGTGTGTATGTGCATCATCCTCACAGCGATATTGTAAAGCATGTGACTTTGTTTTCTGAAAAAAGAAATTGAGATCAAAACATAGTCTGGTTTTAAATAAAAAGTATTAGTAGCTACTAACGGAAAACATCTTTTTTTTTTCCAGTTGTAGCCCAGAGACAGATTTTTCTCTTCACAAAGTAGAAAATTAAATTATTCTATCTGAGTGCTTTCTCCCTTTCTATTCTGTCTTCTCCCCTCTAACTTTCTACAAGCAACAGAGAAATCATTAAAAATACATGGAAGTCTACAAGGAAAAAAAAAGATCTAGCATAAAGCTAAAAGAAAGGTTTAATAAAAATGTTGCTTATTCTTTTCCTTCCTTTTTTTTCCTTCTCCCTTGCAGCAAAAAAGCACATTCAGTAATAGAATTTGGGAACAGACTACAAATCCTATCCAAATAGCAGGGAATGTAATGATGTAAAGTCGGAAGTTTATGATGCCCCTCAGTTAGAGAACAGTGGCAATGCTAATTCTACAACAAAGAATGACACTGAAGAAACTATTGGCTACTGATAGAACTGCCACAGAATGTGATATATGCATGCCCCTATTGGTAATAAATATTTAAACATTTTACTAAAAAGAAAAGAAACAAGAATCCAGGGCTAAGATCCACCATTTGTTTTTTAAGAGCTTAAATTATGTATGATTAAGTTGGAAAACAAAAGCACTGAGAGTTTTTTTTTAAAGTATTACTCTCTGACAAAGTTTCCTAACCCCTTTGTAAGTCATAATTGTATGTTTCTTAAACTACATTACTAATTGCTAGTGAAAAAATGGGAGTGACCAAGGAAAGCAACAGATAGTTCAGATCCTTTGGTGGTATAAACCAACATAGCTAACTCACTTACCAAAAGCTATGTTGCTTTGTGTCTGCAGAGACTCTAGTCCTATCATTTTAATAATGTGTGATTCACAGCATAAAATTTACTAGCTATGAGTTATGAAAAACTAGGGGGCTCTGTACATGCCATGTTTTTTGCCCTTTGTTGCGCTGCGATGGCATGACTGTTTGCACGAGTGGGTTTTCTGGACTCTTTAAAAAAAGTCTTTCTGGTACATTAAAGTAAAACTCAGATGTAGTTTAGGTTGACTTGCTGTGAATTAAAGCACCGTGTCATGTCAGATTCATTCCGTTTAAACACACAGGCACTCAAAGATGTGTAATGAGCCTCTTTGTCCTCCAGATGGTGGTGCAAGTTTTAGTAGTTCACCCCTTTGAATTGCTTCCATTTTCAAATTGCTTCTGCTTTTTTATTTGTGACATTTGCCAGCTCCGTGCTCCCACAGCTGCATGGTAGAGCCCTGAGGTGGGAGGGCAGCACTAGACTGTCCCACACTCCTGGGGCACCAGCCAGGGGCCATACTTAATTTGTTCAAAAAACAAGTGCGTGCAAACATTGGTGTGATGCTCCAAAGCTTAATTCAAAAACCTGATACTTGCAAACACTGATGCAACACTCCAAAATAAATACATTTAAATTTCATAAACCTATTTAATTTAATGAGGATTAAACCCTGTGGTATGTACAGGTGCCCTAAATTTCTATGGTGATGTAAATCTTTGTAGCTTTCCTGACAACCATAGATAGTTTGCCAAATTCTAGCATTGATTGTTTCTCTATAGCTGTGTGCTGGGGAAAGCCATCTATATTTAAAGGAAGGATGGTTCAGTGGTTAGGATATTACCTTGACACTTTGGAGGCCTGGCTGTGCTAGTCTTTATTCTGCCACAAACTTGTGGCAATGTAGCTAAACCCCCAGTTTGTTTTTTTTAATACATGTATACATACATATATATACACACACACACACACACACACACATATATGATAGATACGCATTCCCTTCCCTTCCCCAATTATTTCTGGCTTTTCTTTCTCTCCCTCTCTATTCTCTATAGACAAGCATAAGCAAGCTCAGACTTAGGATAAGCTTTAACATTTTAATTTTGGTAGCAAGTTTTGGATATCCAAAATTTTATATTGTATTATTATTAGGTTTGTATTGATTCTTACTGTTGTATATTGTATTATTATCATTTTCATATTGATTTTTATTGTTTCATATGGATATTGTATTGTTTAGGCCTGTGTTTGTAAGTGAACCAAAGTAATGTCAAGTCTGCATCTTGTGTCCTCTGCCCGGGCATCCCCTGTGTTGCAACTCTGAGTCATGTACCCCTCCCATGTAAATTGGTTCCCAGATGAATGAGAATGATTGGGAAGGATTGAAATACAATGGTAGCAGGCCCCTACTGAATGGCCTGTAATGACTGGGCCATCACCTCGCATTGATTCATCCAGGAACCATGGACCTCGCCCAGGAACAGAGACAAGAACCCAGCATTTGAAAGACAAAAGACCCTGCAGAACCAGCAACTCTACCATTGTACCCCACCATTACAGACACCAAAAACTGCATATCTCTGCATGGAGCACATATGCTCAGTATGCCAGGGGCTGACCCTTGCCTGGGCATGCCTCCTGTCACTAGGGTCACATACGGTCTGCCCTTATAAAAAGGGGCAGTGAAGACAGACACCACCACCCCCCTCTTCAACCAAGGACTTGGATTCTGCTTCTCTTCCCTACCTGGACTCCAACCCTTCCACTAAGTCTCTTTCTCCTGCTGCCATTGTGAGTGCTTGTGTGTGTGTACCAATAACTACATAGGGGTGTGTGATGTGTTGTCTGTTTAATAAAACTTTTATTTTGGACCCCTGAGTTGGGTTTTGCTTTACTATGGTTTGGCCCTGCTCCAATCTCTGCTCCTCACCCCTCTAACTTCTCTCATTTCTCCCACTCCTGCTTCTGGCTCCCTGCTACCTCCATCACGTGTTCTGAGCTCCTCTCTGCCTCCAACCCCCCTGTTTCTTTGCCACTGTCTTAGCCCTGCTCCCTTTTCCCCTGATCAACCAGGTTTCTACCTCAGTTTCTTTCCTGGCTGTCTCCTCCTTGCCACCTTCTTTTTTTTTTTTTTCCTCCCATGCACCAGTGACCTTGAGTAACCCTGGGGCCACTTGATCTTAAGTAAACCCAAGCTGCAGTTCCTCAATCAGCTTCTCTTTAGTCCACCAGTTCTAATCCTGGTTCTGGCAACTTTCACTCCCTACCCTTTAACTTTCTCTCTCTCACCCGAACCTTCCCCCAAAATATCCCAGGTACCCCAAGGACACACATACACACTGTACTGTCCAAATTAGGAACTTACCTGTGTGTATGTGTAGGTGGGTTGTATGTGTGTGAACTGATAAGTGTGTGTGAGCACATATATATATATATATATATATATATATATATATATATATATATATATATATGGCATTGTGTGCATGATATACGAATTAGTGATCTGTGTCTAACTTTTGAAGTGTATAGTGTATGTGCTTGAATTGGTGATAGGTATGCATGTGCCTAGGCTAGTTTGAATGTGTATGTGCCTGAGCTGGTAGTATGTGTGTGTGTGTGTATGCACCTAATTGATTTGTGTGTTTGTATATGTGCAATTGTGTCACACACTCCTAACAGTGCAATATTGAGATCCTGAGAGTTGGTCTGAGCCCACAAGGCAACAGCAAAACCTTGCATAAGTCATTTACAGCCAGATTTTAAAAAACAAACCAAAACACTCTGATGGCTAAAGATCATAGATTCATAGAAGTAGGGTCGGAAGGGACCTTGTAGATCTTCAAGTCCGACCCCCTGCCTGGGCAGGAGGAAAACTGGGCTCAATTGACCCCAGTCAGGTAGGCATCAAGCCGCTTCTTAAAGACCCCCAGGGTAGGAGCCAGAACCACTTCCCTTGGAAGTTGGTTCCAGATCCTAGCCGCCCTAACTGTGAAGTAGTTCTTACGGATGTCTAATCTAAACCTACTCTCCAACAACTTGTGGCTGTTATTCCTTGTTATCTCGGGGGGCGCTAGAGGAAACAAGGTCTCCCCCAAACCCTTCTGGTCCCCCCTACTGAGTTTATAGATGGTCACCAGGTCCCCCCTCAGCCTTCTCTTGTGAAGGCTGAACTGGTTCAGGTCCCGTAGCCTCTTGTTGTAGGGTCTGCCCTGCTGTCCCCAGATCATGCGGGTGGCCCTCCTCTGGACCCTCTCAATGATGTCCACATCCCTCTTGAAGTGGGGCGCCCAGAACTGGACACAGTACTCCAGCTGCGGCCTGACCAGTGTCGCGTAGAGGGGGAGGATCACCTCCTTGGGCCTACATGAGATGCACCTGTGGATGCACAATAAGGTCCAGTTAGCCCTGCTGACCGTGACCTCGCATTGTCGGCCTATGTTCATGTTGGAGTCAACAATGACTCCAAGATCCCTTTCTGCCTCCATGCTCTCAAGAAGGGAGTTTCCATCTTAAGATTAGATGTGCCAATGCTTAACTTGGCTCTTGGAGCAGAATACAATGTCATAAATTAGGTTCTTAGGTCTTCTATGTAGTGTGCAGGGAAAGTTAAGTGCCTCAGAAGGATTACAACCAGCCAGCACTGTGCAGGGAGCCACCGAAAGTCCGCATACTGAGCTTCCAATCTATATCTAATAGTGAGCACAGAGGTGTGGCTTAAAAAGGGCCAAAATTGTAGGGAGATGCTTCTGCCCCTCTCCTGAAGGCAAATGCCTTGCCTATATCTTTCTTACAAAGATAAAACAGAGGTCGTTTTTCTCTTCAAACATGGCAGGAGGAGGTAAGCCCATACTTTGCGCAATAGCTTAGTGGTTAGAATACTTACCCAGGATGTGGAAAACCTAAGTTAAGTTTCTTCTTCTGTCTGAGGAGAGTCAACCCCACAACATTTCTCACAGAAGAGTGCCCAGACTGCCTTACTATAGGAACTTCTGTGCATGTTGAAGCTAGGCACTGTTCAGAACAGAATTCATTATTCATTTGCCCTTGAAGAGAGAGCAAGGGGAGATATAGGAAAAGAGAGACATGAGGTCTGGTCCCTTACTCCTCTGTCCTTTATGCAGTGACTGTCTGAGGAGTAGCCATGGTCATTACAACCTCCTACTGCCAGTATGGTTTTCTGACTAATGTTTGCTCAGTAATCTATCATTGTTACCTGTTTAAAAAAACCTCACATTTGTGAACACCTATTTTAAATGAGCCTTCATCAGCATAAGTGACAAGATTGAAGAGCTTTTGATCAAGTGTTATCTGAGTTGTAAACATGACATTACACTCCTTCCTGCAAAGCCTTCATCTGATATGTAAATAGTCAGTCCCCCACACCCATAAATAAAAAAAATCAGCTATTAAAACCAATTAATACACAGCGGGGGGGGGGGATACCAACTGATTGTTACTGTTTTCTTGTAAAATGAATATTACGAGGCTGGATATCTGCTTGTCTTACTCTTTGATGTGGAGTTGTCCCACTCTTAAAAAGTTTTTAATGTTATTCTCAGCCGAGTGAACAAAACTAAATACTGGGCTAAAATCTGCTTTACTTTCCCTGAGAGCAAATATGATTAGATGAATAAATCTAGTTGTGAGTGTAATAAGCACTGGTAGGGAAATGACTGAAAGGAAAGTGAGGAATGGAGCAAAAAAATAAAAATACAAATTATCCTTCAACCTCTTCAGTAGCGTCTACAAGGAAATTTTGAGAGTTAATTTCACAAGGATGTCACTTTCCTGTAGTGTAAATAGCCAGCAAATGGGAAATTACAAAGTTACAGAAAATGTACTGTGCAAAGAGCAAAATATTTTAGGCATTTTACCAAAACTGTAACCATCTGACCTTTCATTTTACCTGTAGTGTATAACACAGCTTTGCTCTGATTTAATCAAAGTAAATCGGACTTTTTGCAGACAGAACTGAGATCATCAGAGCAAAAGTCAGAACCAACCTGTCCATCCCTAATTATAATTTTAAATGAATGTTATTAAAGGAAGATTTGATCTAATCATGATAATACCTATATTCCTGGAATTTTAAGATGCAGCCTCCCAAACAAATATCAGTTGGTTGAAAAACTAAAAAGTAACTGCGGTGAAAAGGTACATAACAATAACATGAACAAAAAATTCAATCTTCACCAAGGCAATGTTAAGGGAAAAAATAATGCCCAGAAAAGGATCTTGGGGAGTATGCAATTGTTTTAATGTATTCTTATACATATAGGGTAATCACATTTATTGTTTTCTGGTTGTATTTGTAATAAGGTGATATTACAGAAGGAAAATTACTTGGTGTTACTGCTAGTCTGCAATTAGACACAATCATGTTTATTGGTGTTTTGAAATAGAAGCTATAATTTACCGATAGCAGTTTTGACGGCTGTGTGCATAGAAATGTCTCTCACAACTACTGTCACAATCTTTGTCAAGTGAGGCCAGGCAGAAAAATTCATATCAAGTTAGAGAAATAAATAAAATAAACGGCAAATTCTGTCTGCCTACAGCCAACTTTATATCCACTGGGATTTGTTTTTGGATCCTGTGTTCACAATCACCTCCTTCAAATTTATAGTCATATGTATTTCATTTTGAATTTCTGAGGGTGGGAGAACCACTGACTATCTAAAAGACTTCAAAATAGAGATGACTGACACTAAAAGGGTTGATTAGAAAAATGGTCAAAAAAGTTAGCAAAATGCATCAAATGTGTCCTTATTTTGTGATCAGGAAACTGAAATGTAATTGTGGTAGAAATAAGTTTTCTGGCCAGATTTTCTCTCAGCTGTACTGGTAGTAATGTGAGAAAGGCCTTTCCTATGTTATGTGAATACCTTGGTTCCCACTTAGATAGAACAACACTGTTCTAGGATATGCAAAAATGTTCTTTATGTGCAGCATTTTTTAAAATTAAAAATGGTATTTGATATGAGTTGTACAGACAGATCCAGATCCATCCTTACAGGTACCAGCTACAGAGCTAGAATAGGATCTAATAATAGTCCAGAATCCTAAACATATGGTAAGGGAGGCAGCAGCTTTGCTTAAAAAACAAAGCAAACAAAAAAACAACCTAAAAGCATATTCACAACTAGGCAGCAGGTGCACCTACAAAAGATACTGACTGCACAGTAGCCAAATAATACTGTGCAGTAGCGTCGCAGCACCAACACTGTTAATACACTACTGCAAGGTATTATTAGCCTACTGTGCAGTAACATCACTTAAAAGGTGTTCACCAGCACTACTGTTCAGTAACTCTGCAATACTAAATTAATGCACAGTAACCACTACGCAGTAGTGTCTTATCAAATGTGTGTTTTTACTCACGCACGGCAGCTGAAATACTAGGAAAATTTACCCACGAACATGGAGCACATGGTGGGTGTGGGATAGGACATAGAAAAGCATTTAACTTTGAACTTTCTTTATGTAAGCAAATTCCTATATAGGTTCCCTGGGTGTGTCTACACAAGACACTTTACTGTGCAGTTGATTAGTCTAGGATGCAGTAAAGCATCACCATCTACACATGTTCACATACTGTGCAGTACATCAGTGTGCTGCACAGTTAGCTACTACAGCAAAATCTCTGTTATCCAGTACTTCATCAATTGGAATACCTTATTGTCCAGAATTTCTGCGCCACACCACACTGAAAGTGGCAGGATGCACACAGCACCACGCCATGCCGCTTTCCCTCCCGCTGCGCCGCTGAAAGCGGCAGGACACACATGGCGCCGCAGTGCCTTGCTTCCTGCTGTGCTGGGGGGCAGACAGGGAAAGCTTGCACATGGTGGTCACTGCCACCTACCCTCCTGTGCTGCCGCCTCTCTGCACACAGCCACCACCACCCCTGCCCCTCTCCCCCACTCCTTGTCTGGCCAGAAATCCTCTGCCTCAGGTAGTTGGTACTTTTAGCTTACCAGCACCCCCCAATCCCCACTCGTGCTGGGTAACAGGGATTTTACTGTACCTATAAATACTTGTAGTAACTAACTACGCAGTAGATACTGCACAATAAAAAAAAATGTATAGACGCTACCTAGGAAAACCTAGCCAGCAGTGGGCCACAAGAGACAGAGAGCTCTCTGTCCCTAATCCTGGAGCTGCTCAGCTCCCCAGCCCCCTCCCCCCGAGCTGGGAACTGATCAGGGCCAGTACTGGGGAGCTCTCTGCCCCCTATCATAGATTCATAGATGTTAGGGTCGGAAGGGACCTCAATAGATCATCGAGTCTGACCCCCTGCATAAGCAGGAAAGAGTGCTAGGTCTAGATGACCCCAGCTAGATACTCATCTAACCTCCTCTTGAAAACCCCCAGGGTAGGGGAGAGCACCACCTCCCTTGGGAGCCCGTTCCAGACCTTGGCCACTCGAACTGTGAAGAAGTTCTTCCTAATGTCCAATCTAAATCTGCTCTCTGCTATCTTGTGGCCATTATTTCTTGTAACCCCCAGGGGCGCCTTGGTGAATAAATACTTACCAATTCCCTTCTGTGCCCCCATGATGAACTTATCGGCAGCCACAAGATCGCCTCTCAACCTTCTCTTGCGGAGGCTGAAAAGGTCCAGTTTCTCTAGTCTCTCCTCGTAGGGCTTGGTCTGCAGGCCCTTAACCATATGAGTGGCCCTTCTCTGGACCCTCTCCAGGTTATCCGCATCCTTCTTGAATTGCGGCACCCAGAATTGCATGCAGTACTCAAACTGCGGTCTGACCAGTGCCCGATAGAGGGGAAGTATCACCTCCTTGGACCTATTCGTCATGCATCTGCTGATGCACGATAAAGTGCCATTGGCTTTTTTGATGGCTTCGTCACACTGCCGACTCATGTTCATCTTGGAGTCCACTAGGACTCCAAGATCCCTTTCCACTTCCATGCCACCCAGCAGGTCATTTCCTAGGCTGTAGGTGTGCTGGACATTTTTCCTCCCTAGGTGCAGCACTTTGCATTTCTCCTTGTTGAATTGCATTCTGTTGTTTTCTGCCCATTTGTCCAACCTGTCCAGGTCTGCTTGTAGTTGTTCCCTGCCATCTGGCGTGTCCACTTCTCCCCATAGCTTTGTGTCATCTGCAAACTTGGACAGAGTACATTTCACTCCCTCGTCCAAGTCACTGATGAAGACATTAAAGAGTATCGGTCCAAAGACCGAGCCCTGAGGGACCCCACTGCCCACACCCTTCCAGGTCGAAACCGACCCATCCACCACGACTCTCTGGGTGCGACCCTCCAGCCAATTCGCCACCCACCGGACTGTGTAGTCATCCAAGTCACACCCTCTTAACTTGTTCACCAGTATGGGGTGGGATACCGTATTGAAGGCCTTCCTGAAGTCTAAGTATACGGCATCCACCCCTCCTCCTGTGTCCAGGCGTTTCGTAACCTGGTCATAAAAAGAGACTAGATTGGTCAGGCACGATCTGCCTGCCACGAACCCGTGCTGGTTTCCCCTCAGCATAATTTGTCCTGCCGGGTTCTCGCAAATGTGAGCCTTGATAATTTTTTCAAAGACTTTGCCAAGGACGGAGGTGAGACTGACTGGCCTATAGTTGCCCGGGTCCTCCTTCCTCCCCTTCTTGAAAATGGGGACCACACTGGCCCTTTTCCAGTCCTCCGGGACTTGGCCCGTGCGCCACGAGCATTCAAATATTCCCACCAGTGGCTCTGCACTGATGTCGGCCAGTGCCTTCAGCACCCTTGGAAGGAGCTCATCCAGGCCTGCCGACTTAAAGGCATCCAGTTCCTCCAAGTGACTCTGCACCATCTCAAGGTCTACGCATGGAAGTCTGGCGCCTTGCTGCTGCCTCTCTACAACCCCAGTGAGAGACTTGTCGTGCCCCTTGCTTAGGAACACTGAGGCAAAGAACTCGTTGAGGAGTTCAGCCTTGTCCCCTCTGACCGTCACCAATCCCTATCTATCCCTGCACCCCTCATGGAGCTGGCTGCTCTAGGGGATAAGTGAGTGCTGGATTCCCAGCCCCTCCTCCCCCACCCCGCGCAGCTGGTGCCATGCCAAGCAGGGCAACTGCCAGTGAGCCCCATGCTTCCCTGCCCTGCAGAAGGCTCGCCCACAGTTGCCCCACACTCCAGACAGCTCCCAACAAGCCCCTTGCTTAGCAGGGGGTTGGCTGGCAGCTGTAGCTGGATATTCATGGGGCCAGGAGAGCTCTTCCTGATGCAGGAACAGCTCTCTCCTGTCCCTGTGCACATCAGGTCCTCTGCCAATCACACCACAGCAAGCCTGGAGCTCTCTCTGGCTGAAGCAGAAGGACAGAGCAGAGCATCGGAGCAGCCCGTACCAGGCTACTCCCATCAGGAACAAATCTGCTCCCAAGAGGGAGCACATATAGATATGTTCCCCTGTAGGCTTACAGCACAGTATTTTTGCTGCACATTAAGCCTACTTCAAATTAATAGCATGTATAGACATACCCCCTGAGAGGAATTCAGCCCTTCCGCTGAAACAATGGCACAGCTGGCCCTGTTTAAGTGAAGCTGATGAAATTCTGCTGTGCAAGCAGGGCATAAAGGAGTATAAATAAAACATATCCTCAACTCTAGTATATTGATAAAAGGTCTTTTATATTTGACCACCCGGCAATCTTTGTAGGGAAGGATTGTTACCATTATTTTTTGCAGATGAAATTAAGTAACTTGCTGAGAGTCACACAAGAGATCTAACTTGGAAATTGATGTGCTCTCTTGGTTCACTAGCTAATATCCAAACTTCCATAAAGTAAGCTCCCTGACAATGAGAGGCTAGAGGAATTTCCCCTGTCTCCCACAATAGGGGAGAGGAGGATTTTAGATCACTTACATATCTGCGGCACATATAAGTGATCATTTTCCCTGCTATAGGTTTCCAAAAATGGTTGCTGTCTTTTCTCTTACTCTTTAGATTGTTCATCTGTTTGATACTTTAAAAAAAGATATACATACACACGTACTTTCTAAGCTCTTGTCTCTTTCTGTATTCCTCCTGTGACCCTGACAATCTGGAAGAGACTTCAGTAAGGTGAAATTAGGGTTCAGTTTCATATACTGGGCAGGTACTTGGCTTCTACTTTGGCATAACGTATAGATACCGAGTATTTTGTTTTTTGCTCTTGTGTAATTGCAGTCATTTTCACAAGTAGCATGTGCAACTTCTCTATCCTAATCCTCATACTGCATTGCTAGCAATAAAAAAAATAATAATAGTATATTAACCTAATCAACTTCTAGTCCAGGCTACAAGCAACAGTTCTTTTTTTGCAGGCACCCATAAAACACTCAGAAAATGTAATTCATTATCCTTTCCAAATATATTACACTGCATAAGGTTTAACTCTTTTACAGTAAGTTCACATTGTACTGTACAGGCAATGTAAAGAGACCTTAACATGGGTGTATATTACTTACAGTGTAAATGGTTTTAATGTAAATTAATATCAGGCCTACATTTTGCTAATAAAACATTATTGTTAATAGTCCAAGTGAATATCATAGACACAGTTTACCATAAGAATAGGTATGGACACTGAAAGAGATTCATAATTTTGTTACAGAAGTCAGATTAATTTTCCTTTTTCACAATATCCAGTAATCAGTATTGCTCTTAGTAAACTCTGGGCACTGATATGAAAGTCCTCAGTCCCTAATGAAAATTGTTAATGAAAGTCCCTTAGTCCATTTTTGTACCTGGCAAGTATCGAGTCCTAAGTACCAAGCCTGAGGTATATATTTCCCTACCACGGGAATCTTCATATTATAAATTATACCCTCTCTCTTGCATTCAACATCTTGCATGCATGGGCATTGGACAGTTCATAACTGATCAATATATGGGCTGTGATTCTAATTTTCTGCTTTTATTTATACCTCTTGACCAAACTTCAGTGAGGCTGAATGGGCATAAATGAGACCAGCATTCTGCCTAGAGGCTTGTTTTGCCAGTGGGTTGAACAGTGTACTGTAATGCTATATGTAATGTTTGGTATGTGCACACAATGAAAAGACAGAGAAGGCTGCGAGTGAACATACACTGAAGCTTTGTTCCAGAGACAAACAGCTCTTGCTGTAATAAGTAACAACAAACCCCTCACGTTGCAGTCTCTAACTCTTATCAGTCACTCATTTGATCCAAATCAGAATCTCTCCAGGGGTTCTTCCATATGCTTGCAAAAAATACTGTTTGCTGCACAGGCACTGTCATTTGTATGGCCAAAATCACATACAATGCAAGAGGAATTTCTTATTGATACAGTAAAACAGAAAATCACTGAATTGTAAGATATTTCACATTGATATTTATAAATATGGTACACCTCCTTAAGTAAGATACTGCAAGTCAAAAAGCTGATGTGCCCTTTGACCTTGAGCAAGTCACCTACTGCTCTGTGCCTCAATCACTTTATCTGTAAAAATGTGGGTGATGTTACTCAACCACCATTACAAGACTTTAAGACCTGTGGAGAAAAACATATAAGTGCACAGCTTTGTTGTCCCATAAAAACATTCAAATTACTCCTCATTTCGTGTTGCCATTCCTATTCCTGCAAAATCATCATTTGACATCCTGCATATTGCTTTGGAAATGTACCCTTGGCCCTTAGTTGAGGCTGTAAACCCTGGCAGACTCCTGGCCTGTATCACTTCAAGTTGGCTGAATGTAAGAAACAGTAAGAATGTAGAATTAACTAAGATCACTATATGTTATTAGATTCCGCTATATGTTATTAGATATAAGTTCCCTCAAATTGACAGGAAGTGATACACTGAGCTTTATCTAAAAAAAAAACCACTGTATCGCTCCACTGAGTTAAGAATATGGTACAGCATCTGTTTTAGATACAAAAAGCTTCTTGTAGCTTATTTAGCTTGGTTATTATTTGACATACAAGAGAACTGTAGTTTGCAAGTTTGTGTAAGAACAACACAATGAAGTTTGAATTTGAACTCTATCACCCTTAAAAAATAAAGCATTTTGAAGAGAAAATAAATAGGCTTATTGTAGACAAAGAAAAATACAGTTACACTGAAAGAGCAGAATCTGGCTTAAATAATTGACATATAACATCAAAAATCTAAACTGAAGTTTCAAGAGTCTGGTAAATAACATTTTAAGAGGTTAATCTTGTTAATCTATTTTCTCAGGTTTATTTTTTTCATAGACAAGAAAAATCGTGTCTGCATTAGCTAAATCCTAAGAAGGCATTATGTTCTCTGTTTTTAAGGTTAGCGCTAGCTTCCAAAACCATCTAAGGCACAGTCATTAGCTTTGCAATAAGACAACTGTGAAGAAATTCAGCTCACCTCCATAAAATAAGAAATAGAGTTCAAAGATCACAAGTGTAATGGCAGGCCCTTCAAAGGATGCATATACCAGCCTGCATATACTGGCAGCTTACTAGAAACTCTACTTCCCCTCCTTCTTCCAGTTTCTCTTTGATCTCAAGCTAAGCATCAGAACCCAGCTTTTAAAAAGACTTGAAGTGCCTTTCATTTTCTCTCAGCTGCCTGAGGAGCAACAATTCCCGCATCTTACATGAAAGAATTTATTTCTCCCTAAAAATAACTTTAGTTTGAAATGCCCCCTGCAAGGAGGTTGAAATAATTTATCCTCAACTCTGAGAAGACAAAAGAAGGTAATTGCATGGGTAAGCCATTACCTACAGCAGGGGAAGAAGTAGAGGAGTCATTACTGATCTAGCTGAGGCAGTAATAGAGTATTTCCTGCTTGTCACCTTTCAGGAAAGGAGTGCAGCTCATATGTAGTACCCTTTGGGCCATTTGTACATGGATTATTAACACTAGCCATGCTGGATAACTTTTTATTGGATATATTCATAGCAATTCTGCTCCCGAGTTCATTGTATTCTTCCTCTCTGTAAATTTTGGCAGTACTAACAGTCTTTGCCCATCTGAACAATTAATTTCTTTTGTTCCTCAGCTACTGTTACGCTTTGTCAAGGTTGGGTGCACAGTGTAGAAGGGCACAGGGCCCACTTCTGGGTAATATCAGCAGCAAGCATGCATCTTGATTGGGATACATCTCCACTACCTGCGAGCATCCTTTTCTTTACTCACTCTTCTTCTATTTTATAAAATGGTTTGGGGGGGGGGGTATAGCTAGTTCGGAACAAACCTCAGAGTTTGTTTTCAGTTAAATTAAAAATGTAAGGGCTGGATACTCTGCTGGTATAAATCAGAGCTGCTCCATTGATTTCAAGGTTCAAGGTTTTAAGGTAAAAGGTTTCAGGATTTGTTTGTGTGGTCCTGGGCCAGAAAAACCCTGAGCACATACTATCTTATAATATCAAATTTTATATTATATAGAGATGCCTTGTTCTGGACTGGCAGTAGAACACTTATCCAGCAAAACAGTGATCAAATAACACAACCTTGCTTTAAGTGTTTCTTTCAGTGAATCACTGACCTATCCCAGAATGAAAGTTTGCCTGCCAGGCTGTTCTGGCCTTGTCTCCAGTGCCTGCTCTTTAACCCTTGGTGTCTGGTGGATTTAAGAGTAGGTGCTGGGGGCAAACCAAGAGTAGCCTCATAGGCAAACTGCTAGCTTTGGAGCAGGTTAGGCTCTGATCCTCAAGTGTCCGGATACACTGCAGCTGTGGTACAATCCCTTGTTTCTAATTGTCCGTAGGACATGTATATTATATAAATAGGCAGCATAGCATACTGGTAACTGGTGGTTTTCATAGCAAGAGACCTGCCCTCTGGTCTTTCTCCGTGACCTTCCACAGGCCCTATTGTCCCTATTCCTTCAATAAATGCCAGACAAGTAGATTTTGGTGCTTGTACAGTATCTTGCTCAAGTCAGTGGAGATCTACATAGTTCAAGGATCCATTCATGAACAGTGCATTGCAGATGCTGGGCTTCAACTGTTCTGGGCTTCAGTTTCTCCACATTGAAAAAATATTATGAATAATGATATTTGTCTACTCTTTGTAGAGTGCTTTGAGAGTCTTAGGTGAAAAGTGGTATATATATAAATACAAAGTTTTATCATTATTATATAAAGATTTTCTGTTTTATTTGCAACATCTGTGCAGACGGTAGTGATGAAACCTATATACACACACAATTCATGATGAAGAGGTTATTAACACAATGTAACTTCCACCTACAAAAATTTCAACACCATTCTTATTTATTTTTGTATTTATGATGAGTAATTTTTATTCCTACAGGTCTAAAAATACCAGCTTTGTTTCATGAAAAATACAATCTTTATATTTTATTTCAAATTTAGAGACATTCTCTAAAATAAATATTTCCAAAGCACATTTCTTACAATCATTGTGCTGGATTTATTTCTCTATTTCTCCTTTTTAATGTCTGACCATTAAAAAAAAAACAGTTTTAATGCTTAAACGTGAGCTAAAACATTCTTTGTCTCAGTGTAAAATCCTATTCCAGCAGAGATTATGAAGGATCTTTATTCATTACATATGGTACTCTTAGGTATGTTTATGATGAATCCAACCTGTTATGGGCATGTACATAGTGGCAAATCTTCCTGATAAAATTCAATGTTTTAATGATTACTTCATAAATATTAATAAACTCATTAGAGTGCTTTGGAAATATTTCCTCACATATAATCAACTTCTTCCCCTTTCCAGTTAAAAACACACATTTGAAATCTAAGTAGAGCTGTATTAATGCATTATCCACCAGTGTTCAACAAAGGAATTTTTCATGCAGTAGAGTCCTATGGCCACTTTTAGGCCTAGGTGAAAGCAAACATAATACCACTGAAGTCAACTGTGTTGTCAGGAGTGAATATGTCCCCTAAGGTTCTAGTTTTCAGAATTTCAAGAAGGATGAATAGCTCATGCAAATCAGTTCCTCAATTAAAGCCAAATCTTTGTGCTGTCAAAAAGTCTCTTTAAGCTCAGGCTGTGTGCTATCTCTGTGAGGGAGGAATTAAAGAGGAGAAGGAATCCTTCCCAACATAAACCACTGAATGGAAAGAAAGCTGTTCATAGTTGCTAACCTATTTTTAAGGGCTTCAGTAGCCTCAGTGAATGGTGTACCCACTACAAGAAAGAATGTATGGTGGACCTATATATTCTGGACTTCATCAACATTCTTAAATGCTGGTTGGGGTTTGTCACAGAGATCCCACAGGGTCGACAGCTCTTTCCTCTTTTGGCAGCAGAACTATTCCTGAAAGCTAATAAAAATAAAGAATTTCTAGAGCATTGATAACCCCCAAAAATCCTATGCTGGTGGTTTGGAAGGAATAGATAATTATTTCCTTGATAAATGGCCACTATGCTTTCTCTTCCTTGGCTTTCCTCATGGGTCAACGCAATGCACAAAGACCTGTGACAACATAAATGGCCAGTCACCAGTGGGCAGCAGCCCTATGCCAAATCTGAATGACAGCAGCACAAGCAGCTTTTTTAAAATCTTTTGCTTTTTCTATGCTATCATGAAAGGTTTTTGCTTCAGCAAAGAAACCATTAAGTGTCAGTGAGAGAATCTGGTCTGAGAAGTGGGGAAATTGTTTTCTTCTTTCTTTGTTCAGCTGGCTGATAATGAAATCTTAGGTTATTTTCCAGGAAAAATCTGAAAGACCTTGCTTGAAGTGTAAGTTTCCACAGGTCAGACCAGTAGCACTTGAGCTGCAAGAGAGATTAAGAATTGTTGGTGCCTCAACCTGGCATAAGAAGGAAGACATTGTCAATACCACTCTTATAGGGTGAGCTACAACTTCAAATGGCATTCAGGTCCCTTAAGCCTGGCTTTCTTCCAGAGGGTGGAATAGGCCTTAAGGGACATGGTTACTTCCACCTGTAATGAATTAGCTCTTTGCCTCCCACCTGGTAAAATAAAAGACAGACAAGCACCTCATTAGCCATAGTTGTGGGGGCTTTTTTGTAGAAGATCCTTGGTCAGAAGGAAACATTCAAATGGGGGCATGTTGTGTCAAGCAGATACAAACCTATCTGCTTTGTAGGAAGAAACAAATATTCTTTAATAGAGGCCTTAGGAGGGTTGGGTATCTTTTTCAATTAATCAAAAACAGTTCATTCATCAATCATGTATTCCTGAGTTAAGGTGATAAGAAATGCTGGTGAGACCTTCATTGATACTACTGGCTGGTGAGCTAATATTCTGTTTTTTATGAGAAAGTAAGGAAACTGAGACAGTCCTGCCCTAACAAGATGTGTGCTGGTATAAAAACCTAACCTAACCTTTCCTTTCCCTGCCCTGACCCCCTCTTAACTACCTCCTATTTATACTATAGAAATTTAAATGAAGAGAGCATAGTGATGGGTCTGAATAAGATGATCAAGGTAGTGCCTTGATCTTGTGCTGGGATCTTGGCTGAAAAGGAACTGGGGAAACAAGGTAAGAAAGCTGACAAGATACCATTGGTACTAGTCCTGACAGAAGAATGAGTCTTATAGTGTGGGCAGAGTGGGTACCTGCTTCGTGTCAACCCTCTAGCCTGGGGTTGAAACCTGGGCCCCTCCATCAAAGGGGAAAAAGAATGCTTTCAAATCTCTTGTAGAGAAGGGGCAAAGGGACTGTCTGGAATCCATGTTTCAAAGGGGTGAAAAGACTTGTTTAGATTTGTATACCCTGACAGAGGGCAGTTCTTGTAGCCAGAGGGCTAAATACACCAAAATGCCAATTGTTTAAGCAATCAGTTTCATGGGATATGAAGAAACTGGGGCAGTAGCTGCATATATGAAACCCTGAATAAATGAATGAGTTAGTGTCCCTTTAGGAGGACCAGGTTATAAAGAAAGCTATGATACAGGCATATCTGAGAAATGTTGCTGGCTGAAATGTAGACAGCTACTTGCATTTGGCTTTCTTTAGGCCTTTTTGAAAAGGCTGTAACAAGACTGTTCTCTATGTGCTTTAAGAAGTAGATGGTATGGGGGTGTTGTTATGCCTTCGTGTTGTTGCGTCGTCATTTGACCTGGAGTAATTGAGGGGTCTGTTTTATTCATTTCTTTCTCTTAAAAAGATTGTTCAGAGTGTTTAAATCCCCCCTTTATAGTGGGATATTAAATATTCCACCACCTAAATCAAATTGATGTCAAGGAATTCTGAAGCAGTCTGGCTAAATGCACAGGTATGGTGTGGACTGTAGCAATGCTACCCCTCCCTTTTTACAATGGGTCAGTGGAGTAACTAGGGCAGGGTGACTGGAGCAGCTGCTCCAGGTGCTGACTTTAGGGGCAAGGAGAGGGGGGGGAGAAAGGACTCCCCCCCACCCCCCCCCCCTTTTGGCTGTGGCCGCTACTGTACAATCACACTGGGGCTGCAGCTGGAAGTCATGGCTGTCCCCATGTGTGGCAGGGTGCCTGGTTGCCTTGTTATGCTGCTGCACTAGGTATACCTATATGGCTGCAGATGTTATTGGATCTATTGGTTGCTTCTGCTACCAGTGATTATAAGGAGATGTTAACCTTACTGTAGCAGAAAATAGGAATGAAGTTCCTGAAGGAGAGATCTGTCTCGCTGATTGTCGCCAGAAGGTGGCTTTCAGCAATTCCTCTTTCTCCAGGGTTCTGTCCGGTGTAGTTGAGGGCAGGATGGTGAGACATAAATGTAAAATAGAATTGACAGTGCTAGCAACTGAAGGATACAGTGACATTTATCCTGCCACTTTAATGGATGGTTTATGAGCATTTTCTGATACTAAGCTTCACTTTTTGGGGGAGTAGCAGAACGTGTCTGCTGTCTCACACTTCTATAGAAGTTCTATGAAGCAGGCACCTGCTTTTCCCTCTAGTCTAATCAGGAAGTCAGATAGTAGCAAGATCAGTATCCAAAAACCTGTGTTTTTTGCCATCCTGAAATTGGATGACTGTGTAATTCAATCAGCATAAAACAACCTTATCCACCCAAACTGTGGCTAGCATAGAACATGGTCCTCATGAGAAATTCTGGATAGTCACCATGACATTTGTCCATGCTGATCTGGGCTTCCTGACTAGCTTTTAAGTAGAGTTTTAAGGTGACCATGTTGTAAACTAGAAATCAAACCACAGCTATGCAAAAGGCAGGGGTGGGGTGTCTACACATGCCCCCAACTGTGCAGCTGTTACTGCACAGTCATTTAGTACTTGCTTTAACAAGTACTAAATGATTGTGCTGTAACCACTGTTGCTGTGCAGTCCTGGCAGTACACAGGTTGTTTCCAACTCTACTGTACAGTAGCAATGAGCTACTGCACAGTAGCATCAGTTCATATTTGCCAGCGCAATGTTGCCATAGCAATGAACTACATCACCATAGCTCACTGCTGTGGTGACGTATTGCCTTGTGTAGATGAGCCCACTATGTCTCCGTTCATTCCTTTCTGCTTAGAAAAAAGACAGCTGATAGGAAGAATTTTAAGACTGACATCCACTGTGGAAGAATTCTTTTCTTCCTATATAAAGGACCCCAAGTCTGGGGAAGTTGCTTGCCTATGAGCCAGTCAACTCACTTAAATGGTGGGGGAAGAGGGAGAGAGAGAACTCAAAAACTTCCTTACTGCTTCACAAGTCAAATGGTTCAATATTTTAATTTTATCCTTAACACCTGGTGAAGGTTCTTGGATCCAATATGGTCATTATTCACTTTTAGTGGCTGTTGTGATATCTTTAGCTATGCAAGTGCTGTGTGTCTTATATATATATATTGTATAAACAAATAGATAATAGAAAAATGCAGGTATGAAACTCAAGTAGTAAAAGACAAGTAAATAGTTTTAAAAAGTAGCTACTAATGCTAGTTAATGCTATCTGTGTGTATGATATTATAGTAAGTTTGGAATTGTGGCTTGCATAGCTTTTAATTATGCATCTCCTAGTACTTGTGTAGGTTATGTACGAATGCATTGCTCGGGGCTGCTAGTAAGTGCATACAACTGACTTTCAGACTAACTACTATCCTAGTGTAAATCCTATGAAACTGAAGTCTCTCTCCTCAAAAGAGAGGGGATGGATTAGTTGGAAAAATGTACAGGCAGAACAAAGAGGTATCTAGACACTTTTCAAACAGACAGCACTTGATATAGATATCAAAAAGTGACATCTCTCTGAACTTCTGTTTTTAGAAGCGTCTTACTGCAGGATAAATGGTCTTCTAGAGAGACTTGTATTCAGTAAATAGTCACTGTCCATTCCTGCAGGTGAGTATCTATCCTATTTGCACTTGTCCTACTTAAAAATGACAGTTTGAAAGAGGATGGGTGATTAACCTAGCCTGTTTGTTATGTTTCATCACTTATACATACAAAAGGAACATGAGTTAATTGCTGACCTGATGCAAAGTCTGACAGTGGGTCCTGAAACTGCAAGTCATTATTTTAATTGGAAGTAATGGCTTGTGGCCACAATAACTCACGGTATGGCACAATATTAATGTCACTTTCTGGTGACAATGTCATATTTCCACTTACTGACAATCGACCACAATCTTGTCTGATATGAGTTGACAGCTAAAACAGAAGTCACTGGAGACAATGATCTGGACCTGTTTATTAGACTATTTGCTCTGTAGTTTAGTATATGTTACGTGGATATTTACACCTACTTACTGGGTGCATCTACACGAGATGCTACTGCACATTTATTTAGTTCTTGTATTAGCAAGTACTAAATAAGTGTGCAGTAACCAGAGTTACTGTGCAGTAACACTGGCCAGCATCTTTTAGGTGATGTTACTGCACAGTTGCATGTTAGCACTGTCTGTGCTGTGGCAAAATACTGCACAGTTTTGTTTTGTTTTGTTTTCCAGCGACACTGTAGTCAGCATCTCATGTGGACATACCCACTAAGTAAGCAATATCTGGTTCCATTTCAACTTTGTTCTAAGGTATGGGAGACCTGTCACCTTTTGTTCCAAAAGTGTTTCCTTTGGGCACAGTGAAGAAACTTCAATTTATTTAGCTGCTTCTGATTCTTGAAAAACAAATAAACCATTGTGGCTATTCATCTTGTAATAAAGGAGCTTCATCCTTATCATTGGAACTGTGGTCCCTAGAGACTGTTCTGAGAGAGTTTTAGTCAGTCAGGGCTTGAACAACTATGACCATAATGGGGACCTTTATCAATTTTTCTCTATTCCCTTTGGGGCATTGACTTTTTTCTTTTCCTAACCCCTCTGATCAACTAGCCTGAATAGATTACCATTCAGCTTGCAATGGTTTGAAAAGGCAGTAAGTAAACATTAAACAATGTTCAGCTTTCCCACTTCCTTGACTCTACCCAGAGGTCCAAACCATTCTTGAATTCCTTCTAGGTATTGCAAGCTTTGGGTTCAAGCAATTCAATATGGAAATAACAAACTGGAAATCTAGAATGAATGAAGGTATTTGATGGCTTTAAGTAAGAGCTATACTAAATGTTCAGATATTGTAAAGGCCAGACCATAAGGGAACAAAAGGACTTAAATAAAGTATTTGAATTTCATCCTAATAAACTCTGAGCTTTAGAACATTTAGCAACTAGATCAAACCCTTAGCATGTATCTTATTATCCACTTGAGAGTTGTCATCTTAAATGACAGGAAGACCTGTAACCTACCCTTCATTTCCCAAATGTTCAAGTTTGCTGAGATTCATATGTACAGCAGGAGATGCAAAAACCATGAGAATTCAGCAAAGTATCAAAGGGAGTTGGTACTTGACCACCAGAAAACCATAAAAGGGTCTGTTCACAGTGTAACATACAGTAAATCCCATTGATTCTTATTGAAAACATAATGTGAAAAAGATATTTCACATCACAACACAAAGCTCATCAACTCATGTTGACATCATAATGTAAACTCCCTTTTTCATACCCAACATAAATTCCAGAGATTTCTATCTCAAAGTAACTTCTCATGACTTCTATTAACACTGTAAAGTAAATGACTGTCTCGCATCATAATATGCCAGTTTCCCTATATGTGCAATGGTAAATGTTGGCTTAATCACTCTGATCACTCTGACTTTTACCTTCTTTATCAAAAGATGACTAAATAGCTACAGTTCAAACATGCTGGGCGTACTGCATCCATCTAATATGCTTGACAATATGCTTCCAGCTTAAACCTTTCCCTTTTTTTACACCTTAAAATGATCTTCAATATGAAAATCATGCATGAGCCCTAAATCGGATATCCTGTATCATAAAGGAAATAAATCTAATCTTTGATACATGCACCCCAATATTTGTATGAAGATCAGGGTGTCCTCTTGCTCTTAATCAAAACAATCCGGAGTTGACGGAGTTCACAGTTAAAAATGTTGACTGAGATCATTGCAAACAGAAATGAATGAAGAGAATTGCATGAATTTCAGTATAATATACCCACATGGAAAGTGACAGACTATTTTTAAATAAGTGAGACAGTTGATCTTCCTTATCCAAAACTGCCAAAGTATTGCAGGTTGCCAATAATATTAATAATCTGACCCTTAGAAATAAAAAATAACCTTTCTGAAGACTATACATTTTAAGTTGAATATCACTTTCCAATTCTGATCTATATAATTAATCAGGGTGTATGCTGGGTCAGACGAGTTGGAGTGTTGGTTTGGAAAAGTGTCCAAAGATTTTTTTTTTTTTTAATTTTTTTTTTTCTGTTAGAACCAGCTAATCTTTCTGACTATGCCAAAATAGATTGGAAATCTAACAAATGAAACCTGTTGGTCTCAGCACTCCTATTTCCTGGCAGGCTGCATGATGCCTACATTTATCCCAGCCATGCAGTTGGTCCAATAAAAGATATCACCCACAAGAATTCTTGCCTATCTTGCAATATATTGCTGCTTCTAGACATGACTAAAATTAGCTTCCATAAAGTAAAGCTAGTATATCTTTGATCTCACCCCTATTAGTATCTTGAATTGCTAAATGCTACAGTAATGAAATATAACAAAGTGGGTGGGGGAGGAGAGAGAGGGAGAGAATGAACTTGAAGCAAGGGGGCATGAGAAGTGACTATAGTGTGTACTTGCAGACAAAACCACAATACATCTTGTAAATATTTTTCTAGGGTATAATTCCCTACTTAAGCAAGTTTTCAGACTGTGGTCCATGAGACAGACATTATTACCAAGCAAAAGCAACAACAAAAACCCTTTAGAAAGTATGATGCCTCATGAAATAAGGGTGGGGGAAGAGGAGGAAAGTTTTTGACGATTCTAAAAAGAATGCAGTAGTGGCCTGCGTTGTTCATTCACCTACCCAGAGATCATTGTTGGATGACAGCTTTGCTAACAGGGCATTTCTAGGTAGAGGCATGGTCTGCTCTAATAGAGCCATTACAAAAATAAATGATTCTCTTTATCTGCTCTACAGAAATAAGATTTTATGAAGCTGTACTATGAGAGCTTTCAGTGGTACATATGATCCCTGTCTTGATTTGTTTTAAAGACAAACCACTATTAGAAGTCCCATTTAAAAATATAAAATATCATACTGAGCTAAAAAGTAGGATATAGTATAGTAATAACTTTCTTTAAGGCCAATAACAAATAACATTCAAGGCTCTCTTTCCCTCATTCTTATAATTGAGCAGACTTCGTGGAAGATATCTTAAGAGTTCTGAGCACCTCATTACTATCTAACTCTTAAAAATTGTATTATTATTATTATTATTATTATTATTATTTTCAGATGAGAAAGTAAGCAAGTGACCATTTCAAAGCTAAAAACGTGATCCCTAAAAGATCAAAAGCATTAGTTCTGAGAATATTGTTAACAATTTTGACCAAATTCTGCACTTCTCATAACTCTTGAATTACTTGTAATTTTAAAAAAGCAAAAACTTTCAGAGCTTTAGAAAGCAACTTGTCAATTCCAGTCAAACTCGTCAGTGACTTTCTACACAATAGATAGTGATGTATGCAAGGGACCTATAATAACTAGGTGATAAAACAAGTAAGCTAGCAGTTGTCAGTCTAGAAGTATGTACTGTGAACAAGCTGTTGCATATGGATTCTCCCCAAGCTACCAAACATTCACTTTCTTGATAATTTTTTATTATTATTATTCACAAAATCTAAAGAGAAATTGGATCTCTGTATTCCACCAGTCCTCTTACAGCATTTCTTTTTAATTCCTCTATTTAGCCATAGCTTATGTCAGTGTATTTTGCCCTGATTCCTCAGTGCTACTACAGTATATTGATATCAAATATTTCAGTTAATTTATTTTGCTCTTTTTGTTAACGTTTAGCAAGAGCCAGTGGATACTGAAGCTCTGCCTGCCACAAGAGCAATAATAGTTTGCTGGCATCCTTGCATATTTGATGCCAGATTGTCTCAGAAGGGGTCCTGTACGATTAATGAGGAGGGAGATTTCCACAGTGTGACTTATTCCAGGTTTTTGATCACTTGTTCTGATTATAGGATGCCTGACCAAAGGAAAGGACTCTGAATGGCATCTTTAACACAAGGAATTCTTGGTGTGTGTTCGAAAGAATAAAAATACATTCCCACACAGCAGTTTGGGAAATAGCCTCTTGGGAGAAGAAGCAGAGAAAGACCTCTGTTTGGTAGAAGCTGTTCAAATACAGCTGGGAGCGCTGAAGTGATGCTTTACCTTTTGAAACTTTTTTTTCTGTGAAAATACTTGTTCAAGAGGGGTTTGCCCTTCTGAATAAAATAAACCCAATGCAGAATTCCTCCTCTGCATCTGCTGATTTCTCTCCTAATAGTGAAAAGACTTAAACCTGCAGTCCAGCAACTATAGTTGTGCCTTCTGGGGTTCTAATATGCAGCCTCTAAAACAATAAAAGCTTTTAAGGAAACCCTTTCCAGCTATGAAATATTGAAAGCCCTCTAGGAATGTAGAGACTCTTTAACTATTAACAAACAACTTATGCTTCTGCTTCTGTATTGAGGATCAGATTTTGAGCAGTAGTCATTTATTTTGCACATATAAGTATTTTTTTTGTATATCTGTTTTCCATCACAATCAAAATTCTAGCTAATCGGTGAACAACTAATAATTGCCCATGCTATTTGTTAATAGAGAAAAAATGGTAGACTTTATTAAATGAACTGGTCAGAAGACTGGCTGAAAAGCATGCCATCAAAAAATCTTCATTAAAAGACCTTGGTCTACTGAAAAGTATCCCTTTTTACTTCCAGTTTATTTCTCCTGCACAACTGAAACACAGAACACTGGACTAGATGGAACCAGTATGAAACCTCTTTTATGTAGCTAATAATATAATTGGTGATTTCAAGAACTGCTCTTGGGACATTTTGTTTAATGACCTACTGCAAAAAGTTTGCTAGTGACCAAAAAACCAGGAGGCACTGCTAATTCTAGAAAGGCATGCTAAGAGAACTGGATGATCTTGAGTCCTAGAAGCAAGATTCAAAGTAGTTCCCTGGGTGCCTAAACTCTGAAATTACAATAAATGATTCAAGTGACCCCGAGCTAGCAGCCACAGAACTCATAGATACTACCACTTTCGGGCTGCAGATTTCTGATCGTGCCCTAGTGTTTTTGCTTAGGAAAATGATCTGGGTACTTTGTCAGTCACAACACTGTCTAGCTTCCCATTTAAAATCAAATAATGCCTAGACACTTAAACCAACCTCTACTAGTCCTAGGCACCTAGACCAACTTCTACTAGAAGTTGAGAACACATGGCTAACAAGCATTAACAGCAATGAAGTGAGCAAATATTGGGTGTCTGTTTACCTAATGGTTAGAGCACTCACCCAGAAGGTCAGACCTGGTTCTAGACCCTCTCTACCTGAATGTATGCCTCTAGAAGAGTGACCTAACATACAAGCCATAATAGGGTAGACAAAGGCGCACACTGTCACTCCTGTTTGAATCTGGTCTAGTAGGCAGCTGAGAATGTGAGGTCAGAGAACCAAAACGGAAAACAAGCAAATAGGCTTGTGGCTTTTTGGCTTATTGATTGCAGCACTACCTGCTCTCTAGGCATTGTTTTCAGGATTGTTCAAGCATTTTACACTAAACAGGAATTTCTTCAAAATAAAGAAGCCTGTCAGCAAGGGAATGTGGAGGGCAGGGGGATGTGGGACACAAGGGGCCTGGGTACATGAACAAGTTCATGTGTGGTAAAGGAAGGTCAGACCATGTCCTCTTACCCTACAACAAATGAAATATTACTACCGGCCTGCCCTCTTTCACTGAGGGTTAAGCTGCAGTGGCTTGCTTTTCATCAAGTGTATAAAAGCAAGCTCACAGTCAGTTACCACAGAACAGCTCCAAGAAATCTTTTCCTCTCCTATAATATAGAAGCGACTTGAACCTATGGGCCTCTGAACAAGTTCTTGCTCTAGATTATGTGGGGTTGATGCATTGCTCTGTCCTTGCAGGAGAGGGGATGAAACTCTGAGAGGACTAGTTCTTATTGTGACTTGGAGTGAACATAAAAACAGTTGGTTGCTGGGTGACTTGGGAGAGGGAGTGAGTGGGGGCAAAGGTGGCAGGGGGGCGGGGGGGAATCGCCATTGCTAAAGGCACTTAATATGGCTTTCAGTTCCAAGCTCAATATGAAATGAATTAGTTCATTAACTGTTGATTGTTCCCTGTCCTCTGTGCTGCACTCTTGCAGCCAGACCTGCCCCGCAGTTTCACCCTGCACACACATCTTGATGCAGTTGTGAGCAATGCAAGGTACTTGAATGATTGGAAAAGCGAGGGAGTTCTTGGTGGCGGGAAGCACCCAGCCCTCTGGGAACCACAAGAATGGGTCCACACTGCCCTCCAGAACTTGACAAGAGTATCATTATAACCCCCTGCCCCAGTCTGGAAGATGTGATGGTCTGGGTACCCTACCACCCTCAGGAGGCATTTTAGTAACAATGCAATCCTTAAGGTGAAGGTTCTACTTAAAAATGCCTGAGTGCTTCTGTCCAAGGACAACTGCAAGCCAGTTCCTAATCAGTGATATTCTTGGAACAGGTTAAGTGTTATATCTGTCCACACTTCTAAAATTCAGACCTTCCCATTCTTGTAACTTAAGCTATGCAAACTGCTATTTCTACAGGACCTTTAAAATGGCCGGTGCACATAGAATATTCCTAGATACAAAGAATCTTGGATTTAAGAACAATTAGATTCTAGAGAGATGGACACATCCACTAAGGTCAACATGAGATGCTATGTATGGTTCAAGTGATTGGTTTATACAGTCATCCGCTTTTCTGTTTGGAATCAGAAAATAATAAAGTATTATAGAAATGCTAACTGCACATTAGCCAAAAAATACTGTGCAGTATTTTGTCACAGCGTGGACAGTGCTAATACGCTACTGCACAGTAGCAACACCAAAAAGTTTGTTCTTCTACAGGAAGAACATGGTGAGAGGTGATCTCATTTAGAGTTTTCTATAATTTGACCATGACTGGCATAAATAACCAAACACTTGGAAGTGTTCAAGTATGGAACTTGACCCAATATTTATTTAGTCATAAATCTATATCCAAACGTATTCAAGTCTGAATGCTCTAATCCAGTTTTTGGGGTTTTTTTATCATCATTTGTGCCCATGTTATAGCTAATAGCAGAATGGAACTATTAATAAGAGCAGGAGCTTATTGAGAGAGGCTGAGAATTTTTATATGTGGATCCAGAGAAAATGGACAAAGATGATCAGGAGCACTATTTCAGCGTGCACTGCCCTCCCACAGTACTTCCTCCCACCCCCACATCCCCCCACCCCATACATCATTTGGAACAGCTAAAATTATTACAAAAATAAACTCATTAGAATACAAACTTGAACAGAAATAAAAATATAAAATGTACCAAAACATGTTTTCAAGCTAAGACAAATAGTCTCAAAGCATTTCAGTGCATCATGTAAGCCACAAAAGCAAATAGCCCCAAATTGGAGAGAATTCAATCAGAATGAATTTGCAGAATTATCATATTAATATAACAGTCTGAACTACACTAGAATGCACACAGCTTGGAAAATGCAGTTGAATTCATTCGGGAGATATTTCTGTATAGTTTTTAGCTTATTGTTCTTGCAGAACAGAAGGGGAGGAAAGGGTGATTTCTCAATGCTGATGCCCATTTTAAATGTCCTTAGTAGATAAAAAATTACTGTTATGGGCTATAAAAGCTGACTTTAGGATAATAAAAAGATTAGCTATGGAAATACAGGAAGCCATAGAAATTTCTCTGCATGGTAAACTACATTCCTGAACTGACAGTTTTGATATAGGATTTCTGATACTGAAGGAAAACTCAAGTAAGTCATTAATCTGGCTGTACTCCACTAAGCTTAATTACATTTGAACTCTTCTTTTCATTAACTTGTTTCCTCCTACTTCTCTTAAATGTGTTTCTCTTTCTCGTACTCTGGTTAAAACAAGAAAGTTTCTTATAGTGTTAAAGACTTTTGCCAGCATAACATAATAAGGAAGTACCAAAAGATGGCACAGTAACAATGGCACCATAGTGGCACGTGTAGACACACCCAGTAACTTTCCCCCTCCTCTCTCGACTTCTCCTCACATACACATGCACACTGTTTTGCTCTTTCTCTATACATTAATATCAACATTATCTCCTGTGTTCCTAGTCTTCTGGAGCTGAAATCCAGAATAGAAATGACCAGGGTATTAAAAAATCTGATTCTGATCCTATTCAGGCCCCTACTCAACATACAATCATTACAGACTAAATCATTCCAGCCAAGTGTCTGACCAATCTGTAACCTCCAGTTCCTTCCCTGCAGTAATGCAGTTTATTTGCTCATTCCCTAGTCTATATTTTTGCACTTAATTATTCTGTCCCAAGGGAAGGACTTTGCACTTGTCCTTCTTGAATTTCATCTGATTCATTGTGGACATCTTTTGGGTTTTTTTCCAGTCGAAGTCCTTCTAGATCCTAACCTTGCCCTCCAGGGTGCATCTCCACCTAACTTGGTGCCATCTGCAAATTCACTAAGCAGACAAGGTTCTTTGGGTGAATCTGATATCTTTTATTAGACCAACTTAAATATTTGGGGAAAAAAATTATTAAGCAAGCTTTCAGGTTCAAAAACCCTTTGTCAGGCTAAGGAAATTTCAGCAGTTGGTGTGTGCTCTTCCTGGATGGAATGAAAAGTAAAGAAGCCAAAGGCTGGGTTGGTATACATACAAGACAGGTAGTCAGTGAAAATGTAGATTGAGGAGTCAATGGGTGAGAGACAGGCTGGGGGGGGGGGAAGAGAGAGAAGGGGGATGAAAGTGGAGAGATACTTGGGGAGTCAGATGTCAGGCAGGTTATAATGTGTCATAAATCCAATGTCTATATTTAGTCCACGATTTTCAGTATCCAGGAGGTTGATGAAGTGAAGTTCATAGGCTCATCTCTGAGAAGTGTTTTGTAAGTTTCCTTTGAGAATCAGGACTGAGAGATTGGAGAGAGAGTGGTTTTCTTGTGAGAAATGTGCCCCCACAGGGAACTGGGTATTCCTGTCTCTGATAGATTTCTGGTGTGCAGTTGTTGTCTCACCTACATATTTTCTATCAGGGCATTTGGTGCACTGGATGAGATTTTACATTTCTGGAGGTGCAGCAGTAAGACCCAGGAATGCTGATGGCTCTGTTGTGGGGTGTAGTAATAGTGGGGGTGGTGGAGATGTGTTGGCAGGTTTTGCATTTCTTGTCATGGCATGGTCTGGATCCCTCTGGTGTGTTCTGGGCTTGAGGAAGCTTGTTTCTGGTGATGAGGTTAGTGAGGTTCGGTGCTTGTTTGAAGGCTAGGATAGGTGGCTCTGGGAAGATCTCTTTAAGAATAGGGTCTCTTTCTAGTATGGGGTGCAATTGTTTGAGGATTTTCCGTTCAGGTTAAAGGGAGGGGTGATACGTCATAACCAGCGGTGTGCGATTTGTGGGGGGTTTTCTTCTGTACTGCAGCAGTTCTTCATGTGGTATCCGGGTGGCTCTTTCAAATGTGCGATCTATCTCTCTGGAGGAGTGTCCTTGTTGGGTGAAAGCCTTTTTAAGTTCGGTGAGGTGGCAAACCCGGGTGTTCTCTTCAGTGCAAATGCGGTAGTATCTGAGGGCTTGGCTGTATATCACAGCCTTTTTGGTGTGTTTAGGGTGATTGCTGGTTCTGTGCAGATATGTATGTTGGTCTGTGGGTTTCTTGTATAACGTGGTCTGTAATTTATCATTCTGGATACTGATCATCATGTCTAAAAAGGAGATGTTGGTGCTGAAGTATTCTAGAGAAAGTTGGATGGAGGGATGGTGATTGTTGAATTTCTGATGGAACTCAATCAGAGATTGAGCAATGACATCATCATTTGGACTGAGAACCTACAGTCCCATCATCCATATCATTAATGAAAAATATTGAACAATACAAGACCCAGGACAGACCCCTGAGGAACCCCACTTGATACCTCCTCCCAAGTAGACATTGAGCTATTGATGGCTACTCACTGAGCATGATGATCCAACCAGTTATACATCTACCTTCTGGTACTTTTGTCTAGTCTGTTTCCTTAGCTTATTAATGAGGATATCATGGGAGACTGTGTGGGTGAGGGGGGGAAAAAAGGCTTGATAAAGTCAAGGTATCACATCCACTACTCTTCCCCCTCCTGTTTTTCCACAGAGCCTGTCACCTTATCATAGAAGCAAATCAAGTTGGTCAGGTGTGTACTCTTGGTGAATCCATGTTGGCTGTTCCTTGCTCAACTTGTTCTCCTCTAGGTACTTTGCAACAAATTCCTGGAGGGCCTGTTCCATATTTCCTTTTCTATTTCAGCATGTCAAAGCTACTAACATAAATCAGAAAAGTGGAGTTTAGAAAAAGCAGGTTTCAAACATGTCCTCATTTGCTCCAGTTAAAATATCCATTTCACTTGAAATTAATAAATTGAAGTGATTCAAGAATATTCTGAATTAAATATCAGAGGAAATCAATCATTTCATGAAATGTAAACATGTCACCAGTTCAAACAATGTTATTCTAATATTTCATGACAACATATCCTTTGTTACTTTCCATTAAGGAAACTGCAGCTGCTGATAAGCCTCTTCCTAATTTTAAATGCAATAGGGCTTTGTCTTAATACAAATTAGGCAAGGAATATGAAGAGTTACTGTTCTACTAGATTTATCCAAATCAAGCTATCACAAGCAGTTAAGTTTTACAGGTTTCAAGAGCGTAATGAGAAATAAGGTTGAAAATGGGAGACGTTTGTCCCTCAATACAGTGCATCATCTTCTCAGCCTACCCAGACATAGCACAACTTTATAGCATTCAAATTATGTAAACTTTAATATATGGCACAGAGGTATCTACATGTTCATTAATGCACTGTAATTATACCACATTTAAGTTTAATACCTATAAAACAAGTACTAACTTAACATACCATAATTGGCACTACCGTGTATTAGTGCAGATAAATGCTTTTTACTTGGCATTAATGCACAGTAGGCTGTCTACTGTGCATTAACACAGCTTTTGCCAGCCACACTAATATGCAGTAGACTTAGTCTAATACACATGAAGTGTCTCGTGTAGACTCACTTAAAAGGAAATGGATTATTCATAGTGATAGAAATCCTGTGCAGAGGGCAAAGAGGTTTATGTAGTTCCTCCATCATCCCCACTCTCTCCTTTCTGGACAAGTATATGGGAAATATGTTCTGTTCTCTCAAAGAACAATGCAATCAAGGACCTTCAGTGAAACAGGTTTTCTATATAACATATTCTCCTTAGAGGAGGAATTACAGTGCAGAATCCAATGTAAGATGCTGCTGCTTTAACCAGTAATAATTCCTCTTTTGGGCTTTCAAAAACTTCATATGGCAAATAAACAAGGCAATTTAAAGAATTGCAGTCCAGAGACCACAAAATAATTTTACGAATAGTGCTATTTGTGTGTGAGTAAAAAATGATGGTATCATTCATAATTTTTTTTTTTTTTTTATCCTCCCTACTTGTTTTTTTTTTCTGGGATAGGAAACTTTCTTACTGCAGGTCGCTTACTACCCTATATTCTTCTACCAGCCAAAGGAAAACTTAAATATTAGGGTGAATAGGACCTTCAGGTTTTATTCTCCTTATTGGAAGCTGAAACTCTAAAAATTAAAATTATTTTAACAACCTAGGAATACTATAGCAGTAGAAAAAGGATACTAATTCTCACCTGGCTTTGTCTATCATTTCTTATAAAAATGCTGGAAATTTGTAGCAAAAAAGAAAAATTTCAAAAGCATAAGAGGTCCAAGCTCCCAAGTTTTATGCAGTCCTGGAAATTTCATATTTTTTAATAAAAATAAAGCAATATTTAACTAATTCAAAATTCTGTATTCAGAAAAATCTTCAATTTAGTTTTAATGGAAAGCTCTTACTCCGTGACTTCTAAGATGGACCCTGTAACGTGTTTCTTTAAGGAATGTTGCTGGTCCACCATTGCTTGGTTTCCTCTTGAGAGTTGTGTTCTAAGAGCATCTACTCTCCTTCTGGTAAAGGAAGGCTGTGCATAAGGAGCTCACTCGACTGCATGTAAGACTTGCTCTAGCCCTTGGGGTCTATACTAACTGCAAGAGCCAGGCATGAGCCAAAAGAAACAGATAACTGGATGAAACATCCCAAGGATAATTTGATCTATATGCAGTCAAGCCTGAAAGGAAGCATGGGACTTTGGCCAAGTGAAAGAGCTGGTGGAAGAGAAAAAAGGGAAGTACAAAGGTTGAGGGTAGCACCCACTGTATTGTGGGGACTCGGGACAATTATTTACACAGCCCTAGACAATAGAAGGGCGTGAGGTCCTGTACAACTCTAAGGAACTCTCAAAACATTGCTCTTGTACTGTAGAGGAGAGAAAAGAATTCCAGGATGGATGTGACTTCTTTAAGCATTGCTGATCTGGGGTAGGAGTAAGGGAAAGATATTCTGAAATTTCCATTTTCTCAGGAGGAAGGAAACTTTGATAGTTGCCAGTTTACCAAGAAAACGGAGGAAATGGCCCCATTGTCATGGCAACCACAGAAGACCCTGTAGTAGGCCAACAGAGTAAAGTTAACCTTCATGTTCAGGACTCCCTGATGTTGCTATGCATTGGCCTTCTGCACAGGAATGAATGTCACTCATAGCAATTAAAAAAGAAAACTCTTATCTTCTAGGAACAACTATAAATAGAGGAGCCTGGGAAACAGGCAGTAGTGATTAAAATGCTTTGACTACAAACTTGTAACATACTGTGGTCTTTTTTTTTAATGTATCTATAAGCAGAAAATAACACTTCTCATTCTGTACAGTAACACCTCTCTTTGTCAATGGAGTAGCTGATAAATCAGTTAAAATGTAAATTGAGCTTTCCATCTGGCCACTGTGACACCCAATAATTCAAGCCAAATAACTTGTCTTTGAAGAAATCTTTCTGCCAAGCATAAACGCGCACTATACTTTCACTTTTCACTTCAGCTTATTTTAAGGCCATGACTAACCTTGTGGAATAAAAGCTAAAATATAACTATCTTATTAAAATGAATTCTTACCCTCTTGCTTTGAATGTTTTTTATGAAAGCTATGTTGTGGGATTTCTCTTGACCTGTCAAGCTTATGAATGCATTATGGTATATTAAACCAAACCAAACCAAAGCCAGTGAAGTATCAAATCACCTCATGTTCCACAATCGCTTTTGGCCTCTCTTTTTAATGTTTTTCACCTTAAAATGTTTGTTCATTCATTCAGCAACATCTTGCATGCTTTGTATAGTTTTCTTTCTGTAAACAGCTAGTTTCTTCAAATTTGGTTAATTTTGTGTAACTTTTGGTGTATTTGTCATTCCTACCTCCAAAAGTAAGCAAAACTTTCTTCCAGTACATTTTGATAGACAAGCCAATCATTTTGTTGTCTAACCCTGATATAAAAGTGACAGAAGATTCAGTAGTTTAACACCTGGCAACATTTTCATTACTTACACTAGATTTAGATAACATTTCCATTAACAATGGAATAATAAATTTTATCTTTTTAATAAAAGATTAAAACCTGAAATAAAGATGAATATTCATTTGATGCATTTAATTGCCAAAACAAAAGATTATCTTTTTTTAGAAAGCTGTTTAGGTATATAAACAAGAAGTTTGTTAATGATGCAGCAATAACAATTGTGGCGATGCCTATTAAACAGCATGTATTACTTTCTTCCACAGTTGAAGTGCTTTCTTATCTGTGTGAAAATACCAATGCAGGTAAAATGTCAGTTTTATGCTGAAATAAGTATATTGTTGTCTTTTAATGCAGAAATGGTTTCTTATTAGGTGAAACTGCCAAAATTGTCTGCCAAATGATTCCTATACCTATATCGCACAATGACATGGTTTCCTGAAAGTATAGGGCCACATTATAATTACAAAGAAGATGAATTCCACTCAAAGTATAGTATCACTTATGGAAAAGTCATAGAAAAATTAATAGGAATGAAACCAATAGTGCTGAATAGAAATGAAGCCTATAGAAATAGTTTTCAAAGTTTTAATATAATTTAATACAGATTTGAATTTATGGAAATTTTGTATGGAAATCTACACATTTTAAAAGATTACGTTCTGTTGTCATTAACCAGCATAAAACAAGCATCTTAATTTCAGTGGGGTTATTCTGATGCAACTAAGAGAGGCAATAAGGAGTCTTCTATAACAAGTATATACAAAAACAACAGTGGAACAAAGAGTAAGGGTGTTGATGATGACCTTATTTTTTTTTTTTTTTTTAATTTAAGGGCAAAGGTAAAAGGGGCATTCCTCTTAAGACTATCCTACACTGATGGGGAAAGATAAGGAAGTGTGAATAACTTCTTATCTTAATAACCCCACTCTTGGATGATATTTAACAGCAATAGACACCTATACACATGATAAAACTCTGCTCTGTGTGCTAATTAGCAAGCATCAGAGCAGACTAGATTAATCAAATCTGCTGTGAATCTGCTGAAACATGCTAATTAGGGTGCTCCAGCAAGCCTCCACATCGCATGTATCCAGTATCCTTGCATTTAAAAATGGCAGCGGGAGCACTTTAACTAAAGCGTGGTTGACAAGCTTTAGTTAAAGTGCACCCACTGCCATTTTGAAGCATGGGAAGCTGAATACATGTGACACTGCAGCACTTTAATTAGAAAGGCTCTCAAAGAAACATTTTAAGTGAAGTGCCACCTCTCCACCCCAGAGCACATGTATTGACACCCATTGTTTTATTTTTTTCTTTTCTGTTTGTTATTCTGCATATGTGAAAAAGATGAAACCTCATGCCCTGAATACATGCATTTACCCGGTCAGATTTCAGAGTAATGTGGCAGGATACTTGGTTAGTCTCCCACTTTAAAAGGTTAGGCAGCCTGCTAAGCCACTGGCAGATGGGGATTAATAGGAAAGTCTGATGACCCAGGGCCTGGCAGATGAGGCTAGGCCTAATCAAGTGTCAGAGGAGACTTCTGATTGGAGGAGGGCTGGGTATAAGCTCAGAGCCTGATAGCACAGGGTGGGAGTTGGTGAAGGAATGTCATTCAGCAGAAAGGCTGCAGCTTCTGAATGCCAGCAAGGAGAACAACATTTAATGGTTTGGGTACAAACTGAAAGGATAGAGCAGGTTCCTGAGGACCTGTGTGGGGTCTAGAGCCCTGAGCAGGAGACTGAGTGCCTGGGCCTGTTGAGTGGCCAGATGACCCCAGAGAGAGCACCTGACCATGCAGTACCTGAGTTGAGAAGCCAGCCCAGCCCAGAGAGAGGTGAGTGCACAAAGGCCTAGTGAGGAGCCAGCCAAGCCCTGGAAGAGGAGATGAAAATTAGTGGGCCTGCTGAGGAGATGGGTGAGCCCTGAGAGAAGGGACAGATGTGAGAGACCTAGGGAAAGCCTGGACGAATCCAGTGGCTGTGACAGAACATGGGTGCCTATTAAGGGGCCCAGATGATCCCAGAGAAGGAAAGGGGGATGCAGTAAACAAGATGTATTCAGAGCTCCAGGTGAGCCCAGAGAGAGCAGGAATGATCTATGGAGGGGCCCAAGAGGGCAGACCCACAGAGAAGAGAGGGCAATCTGCTTGTGGGCTGCCCTTGGAAGCCTCAACTGGTCCAAGCTAGGGACAGGGCCCAGGAAGAACCAAAGCACGAAATAACCCAGTAGAAGAGACTGCCGGAACCAGGATTCTGGAGTCTCCACTGGCCCAGAGGCAGGGCTAGGGCCTAGGAGATGTCAAAGGTCCTGGGGGAAAAGGGGGGGCACATCCAAGAGGGAGGAGTCAAGCAGCAGGCAAGATGATGATGGTTGGTGCTAGGCTGTCTGAGGGGGAGGAATCAAGGACTGGGTTCCAAGAGCAAGCTAGGGGGAAGAGATGGAGTATCCAGAGTGGAGATGGAGCCAGGGCCAGGGGGCCTGGTGGTTATCAGCCCAGGAGGGGTGTAGGACATGTGGGGGGAGCCCAGAGAGGGATGAACAATATCTGGCAGGCCTGAAGACCGGTCCTGGGTAAAACCTGAAACTGAATCCTATTGGGGCTGGTTAGCATGATGGGGCTGCCAGTAGTGGGGCAGCCTCCATGAAATGCCATGCATGGGCCACCCCAGGGAAAGGCAAGGATGGGGTGCCAGAAAACCTCAGCTCCCACTGCCAATTCTTCAACAAAACTTGGGGCTTGACCCAGTTTCTTTTATTTATATTTAGGCATCGATCCAATTTAGTAGGCAGATCATGGGGCTGGCCTCCATTTTCACAGGCTTATTGTGGTGGGTCCCCACTCATTGCTGATTGGCTGAGAAGGTTGGGGCTGCACAACAAGGCAGTCCTCCCACCACTGATTGGCTGAGAGGTGGTAGCTATTTTGCCTGGTCTCAATCATGTCGGCAGCCCCTTTTGCATCTAGCTGCATGGGAGGATTGCTGACTCCCACTGGGGAGCCAGCATTTAATTTTTGGTTTTTGAAGTCACTGTTTATAATCTGTTTTACTCTCCATTTGGTACCTGATGACTGGCAGCAGCACTTCATTGCAACTTCATTGTTACATCTATTAACATTGCCCTAACATTCATTTTACCTTGAAATGGTATAGCTCTGAGGATCTGCCTGATTTGGAATTTGGAGTTAACTGAGTAGTTTCAGCCCAATTTCTAGGAGATGTATATCCAAATTTTAAACCATTGTTCCAGTTCATGTTGATTGCCAGTCTTCATGGCAATCTTAGCAGACAGATGAAAATTGTGTATGCAAAATAAAAATATCAATCTACTTTTCTGTCCTACAAATCACAGAACAAGCTCAATGATAGCAAAGGACTGTAAATTTCCTATGACCCCTCCCTGGTCTCTGCCTGCTTTGTCCAATTAGGACCTTTTCTTAAATCTAGTCAGTCTTATAAATGGGACTGTCTGAGACAAAAGCTGAAATACAGCAACATGCATCATGTGCTGTTCAAAGATATCAATGTACTTTATCCTTATGTTTGAAAGGTACTGTGAAATCATGATTTTAACTGAACACTCACTCTCTCCCATTACATAGAGCAAACCAGGAAGTATTTAAAATAAAATGCAGAGAAAGATACTGCAATTAATCTATTTTTTTTTCTAATTGCAGAGCTGTAAACTATTTTCTGAGTTATCAAAGGATATAACTGGGTGAAGATATATGAACTATTTAGGAACGTTTCAGTAACATTACTACATGCTCTCAAACTGAAATGGCATGCTATTCTATGGCAACTGTATAGGTTACTTCCCTATTGGTTTATTCTGCAGAACAACAAAATCAAGGTTATGAGTTGTTTGTTTGTTTGTTTGTTTGTTTTCCAATCCCCTTCCCCCCCCCATTGTTTTTAAATCCTTTACACGCATGATAATTTTGAAGAAGAAAAATATAGGAGACAACAGACTTGTGGGTCAGGGGGTAGATTTTACTCTATATAGCTTAATGGCTTACAACTAAGTGCAGTACATAGGACAATGCAGAAGGAAACTAATATGTCCTTGGAATCCCTTGAACATTTTTTAGGAGTACACAGTTAAATAATACTGCTGTGATGTCCCAAGCACACTATATCATGAGTCTGGCATCACTTTAATAATGTATTATAGAAATATGATTTTGGCCCAGTAGGATCAATAGTTGGGGATCATTCTATTAAGTGAGGAGGGCTGACTCATAAGTAAATCACTAAGGAAAAGAGAAGTTGCAGTGAATTATAAGTCTAGAAACTTTGGAGGTATCCTACTTTTTTCCTCCACTAGGTTTGTCAACATCTATAATCAATTGATTTTTGTCAGATAACATATATGATGATTCTTGTCTACCTACAGTATAAATTCATGGTTGCATAGTTTTGATCAAGGTCAGAAAAGCCATAAAGAGAGCCATAATTTTTCAAATACAATGTGCCCTCTACCCTCACCCCTTTTTGTGTATGTAACTAGTGCTTTCAAAGGAATCATGGAGCTGAGTGCACAGACATATCAGTGAACATGATATAAATTTGCAGCAGAAGGACAAATCGGTCTTTACAATATAGAGCAAACTTTAAGCATTTGTTCAGTTGTATTTAACATGGATCAGACCTTGTGTAAGTTTCTGTAACTCTGTCTAAATCTGTGTTCACATGCTGAGAGAAACAGTCTGTTACAGCTTCAAGTAATTTACAAATGTCTTAAATACAGACATTCAGGGTCATTAGAAGGGAGTTAAATCAATTCAAAATGGCTTCCTGATATCCAATAAGTCAGAATAGGGGGCTAGCTGGGGTGTTAGGGATCCACTAGGGCATCCACCTCTGTTGCCCATTGCCCAACTGTGACTTACTTGCTCAGCTCCAGCAGTGGTCTACACTGATAAAAGTGGCTGCACCTGGAGCTGCTTGTGGGATGTGTTACCAAATTTGCCCATTACTTTGGGGTGTGCTCACTTATTAAAGGATAGTTTCTAGGGTCTTGGTGATTCTGTCAATGTGCTGCTTGTGTTACTATATGGAGCTGTATTTCTCCCTTCTGCAAGCCCTCACCCCCAATGGAGCTATCTTGCAGGACTCAATCTCAATGGGACTGGGTTCCTCCAGTCACCAAATCAGTCATACACACAAACACACACAAATTAACATGACACGCCTGATCTGGCCGGGCTGATCAGCATGGACAGGCTGACACCCTCATATGCCAAGAATCAGTTCATAAGAGCAACAATAAAATGCAGTCAGACACAAGCACACAGGTGAACAGAATCCCTCTGAATCTGGCTGGGTGTCCAGCTGACACCCTCATGGGCCAGCATTCAGTTCATAAGGGCACGTCTGAGTCAAACTGGGACAATCAGCCTATACAAGCTGATCCCCTTATGTGTTTCAAACTCAGCACGTCCCAATCTTTGGCCTCTGGATGAGCAGACCCCACAGTATTTTGGGGCTTCACAGGGATCTTTAGCTTAGGTAAAAGAAGCGTTGCTGCAGAGCACAGAAGGAAAGAGAAGCAGAGAAGGAAAAATATACCCAATTATTACCAGTTTGACTATAAAAGTTATTTATTGCTAAGGATATAAAATATATAATGGTACTAGTAGTAATAGACATGCAAAAGAAAAACAAACACAAACAATTACAGTACTACCCTGGTTTCACTAAGTATTTGGGGAAACTTAGCTCAATCTTAACTGATACAGTTCAGGTTCAGAAGTTTATGCCTAGAGAGAAAAGAGAGAGAGTGCTGGGATCTCACCACACAAGGTACTCAGGCTGCAAAGCTGACAGCACAGTCCTTGAAGGGAGATGATCTGTTCTTCCAGTGTCCCAAGAACAACAAGGGATGGTGTCAGCACAGGAATTTTCTTCTTCTTTCTTTCCTCCTTCTTCCTTCTTTTTCTTCTTGAAGTGCACACACTTTTTACAGATTTTTTTATACCCTCAGTTCAGCTGCTTCGAAGCACCCTCAGTAGTGTAAATCATTGTCTTTTCTCTTGACAAGGGGTTATCTGGTTTGGAACATCTCAAGAAACTGATTGATAATCAGGAAACACTTGACATTAGGGAGTAACCAAATACTTGGGAGCCAGCTTGAGATTCCTATGGATGGCAGATATACTGATGGGATATCTCATGGTTTCTTCAGGAACAATAGATAGCTTGCAGCATCAGGATTTTGGATTTTTACTTGTTGTGAACAAGCCTCAGCTTAGCATGACTTTTCCAGATTTTACTATAGTCTTTTAACAGACTTAAAACAATTATTGGGGTGCTCATAACCTTTTGTGGAGAGACGACTGGTGGGAGTCCTCGGGAAAAGTATGACAACACCTGTGATTAGGGTTCAAATGGACTGGACGTTGTGATGAACCCTTAACCATTGTTCAAATGTTGCCCATACCCCCTCTGACTCAGTCTCTTGCCTCAGCATTCCCTAACCCGGCAACCGAGTTTTAGTCAATCAAGTTTAAATAGGCCTCCCATAGTGGGACCGGGGAATGTACGGCCCGAGATGCCTATTAAACTTAGAGGTGTGTGTGTGTCTGGGAGTGGGGGAGTCCTTAGTAAATCCAGATTAGAACTGGTCTGATTAAATGCTGAGCTGGGTGTGTGTGAACATGGGTTGATTAACATTTGGAGCACAGATTCCCCATCATGCAGTGCTCCCCTGCTTCTCTGGTCCCAGAATTCACTGCAGTCTCTGCTTCAGGCTTTCTGTTCTCCATCTCTCATGTAAATGAATGGTCATCTGGTTCCATCTCGGATGCAAATGAGACCTAGGGCAGTTGGTTCACTTTTGTCACCCTTATCTTGAGGGTCTTAGGTGCGTCTCTCACTGCATCTTAATCAGTTTCATTTAGGTAGAGGAGGGGAGGGAGGGGGGGTGAGTCCTTTGTGGGTCAGACAGACTGCATCCTGTGCCGGGGTTCCCCAAGAACACACAGCTGAGACGTAACAGATGGGGGTTGAGAGGGCTGGTTGGTTGGAGGTAAGGTTGGTTGAAAGAGCAAGGGGATGGGGTGGGAGGTATAGCCTGGGGTTGGGGGAGGGAGTTAAAAGAACAGCCCTGGGGCTAGGGCCAGAGACTGGTTTTCCCAGCCCCAAGGCTACACAGAGAAAGCATATAAAAGTTCCATCCAGCAATTTGACTTAAATTGAATGAGTTTGATACTATATAAATCCAGGTTTATCTTAAACCAGGTTCTTCAGTTTTTAGACCAGTTTGTGTGCATGGAACTCCTGTACAGTTACAGGCTTACACTGATTGGTCAGTGAGACCAGGTCTGTAAGTGTACAGACAGCACCAGGATGTGCTAGGCTTAAATTGGGTGGCCATTTTGAAACAGACTTAACCTCCCCAAACCTTAGCCCGTGAGTCTCTTGGAAGATGATTGTGCTACTTGTGTTGGAAGTACACACTCGACCAACCCACCCCACAATGTTTTGTTCCCTCGCTTCCTAGCTACAACAGAGAAAGAATATACTTGAAAATGGGGGGAGTGAGGAGGGGAAATGGACAACTCTTTCATTTTCTACATCAAAAACTTTCAAAAATTTGATTATGGGGCTCTTAATCTTGTTGTGGTTTTTGCTAGACCTTTTTTGACCTTGTCCACTACTCTTAAGTGTAGCCAGCTTCATAATGGATATTACAAGCCTCTTGCTAGAATTGTCTATGACAGAGGAGCAAAACTGGAGCTTTTTTTTTTTCCCTCCTTGAATAATAAAGCTCAAACTGTTAAAATGCCAGTTCCCCTATTCATTCATACTATGACCCTGCTTGTGCATTCTTTCAACACCATATGCCCCACACTAATCTTAAGTTGTTTGTTTGTTTGGGGGGGGGGGTTTACTATAGCCTTATTAATTAATTTCTTTCCAAATGATAAATATCTTCCATTCTAAGATAGCAACAGTTTACTTCAGTCTCCAACACTGATCAGATCAGAACAGTTCATCAGTCCTATTCTGCAGTTGTCTAACCTGCTTCTCAATAAAAGCCATTTCTGTGACGATATATTTGCAGAATACCTTTTAAGCATACAAATTCTGAATGTGACTCTAATAGTACTACCCCAATGAGCACTTAATTATGCAGGTAAGTGTATTCAGCATACTTTCTTTCTATTGGAGATGAAGGAAATATATGCGTATTCAATGTAATAAAAATATATTTGAAGTAGTGTACAAACAGGACTATTTGAGGAGAAATTGTGGAGGGCGTTCTCCTCTCTCTCACAGGTGCCTGTCTTTCAAATATACTTTTAGAGGGTAAAAACAGTTAATTTTGCAGGAGTAATTCTGGTGAAACTGAAGAAATAACTACAAAAAATCCTTTAAAAATGCTTTTGTTTTAGACATTGCATGTTTTTACTGTGTTCTAGTTGGACAGCAATGGAGAAACCTTCAGCATGTGATAAGCTAACAATAGTTCTCGTATTTTTCATTAGGTGTATGGCATTGACTTGAGTGGAGCCATGACAATTAGCATCAGCTGAAGATTTCAGAAAGTCCATGCCTGCAACCCATATTTGTCTAGTATACATATTGGCTATAGGCACATCTGCAGTTTCTCTGACTTCCACCCCCACCTTCCCATTTCCACAGTTGGCAGACTTCTCAAACACTTTATTTTTAAGGTTGAAAATGAAAATATGATAACAAAGTATTTGGGTTTTTTGAAAATGCATGGTAAAAAATTGGTGATATATTTTATTACTACTTGGAAGAAGTGATAGTAATATGTAGCTGAATGGTACATGGGGTCAGCAAGGTAATCATAATCACCATTACTATACAGGACAAATGTAATCTATGATAAATCCATATATTTCATGATATTACAGACTGACAGATTAATAATTTAAAAGCTTCCAGTTTCAATAAATAAAAGTATTTTCAGGGTGTTTTTAAAGCTCTGGCCCAACATGCCCAACACTTGAGCTTTGAAAATGTCACATGCAACCATTGTATCTCTCTTGGCCTAGTAACACTATTCCATAAAAATATGATGCAGTTTTAACCAACACTTCATTAATTTGCTTCCCTAGCTTATTGGAAATCACTTAGCAACAAATAGTTTCAGCGCGCGCGCACACACACACACACACACACACGCGCGCACACACACACACACACACACACACACACACACACACACACACACACACACACATCCTTAAATAAGGAGAAATTACTCTCACCTCTAAGGTCATCTATATTAAGATCACTTCTAATTAAAACAGATTTAAGAAAAATGTTCTTGTTCATCTGAAACATGTTATTTTTCTCACTTTCCTCCTGTTTTGAATAGTTCCAAATAAGATTTGGAAAAAGAGGCATTAAAGAGTAAACTGAGCTAATATGTGGAAAAACATGAAGATTCACAAGAGTCAGATGACTTGAGAAAAAGCTAACTACGGGACCTTTCCTATAGTCAAAGGCTGGGCAAAATGCAATCTATGGGCTGAATCTGGCCTCACAGGCACTTTCACCTAGCCCATGGGCACCCGCCAACTAATTTTACCCTTCCCAGCCCTTCTGCCCATGAGGTTGGGAGTGACACACGCACACACACTAACATAGACTATTGCAACTTGCTCCTATCCTCATGAGCAGAAGGACCTGGCCAGGTAAGGCTGTTGCTGCCACTGCTGCAACCATCTGGTGGGGGAGGGGGGCTACTTGACTGCCCCAAAATCCTACTCACTCCAGACAAGGAAGTGGTGGAGGCAGGGAGCATGGGGCTGGGGCTGTTGGTGGTGCGGAGCCTATGCCCAGGGAGGTAGTGGGAGCATGCAGCTTGAGTGGGCAGAGTATGGTTGTGAGGGATCATGGTGGCATGTCCCATGATACCCTACCCCCCATGATAGAGATGGCCTGGCTGGAGCTGTGCAGTGCTGGCTGGAGCCACATGCTACTGGGTGGCAGTACCTGTGGTGCCAGGCACAAGTGCCCTGAATTCTTCTGCCTGCTAATGCTGCTGCTATTGCTGGTGAGGGCTGTGTGCCATGGTGGGGGAGGGGAGGGGAGGGGAGGGCATGGGGGGGTCCCCATATCCCACCACAATCCCTGATACCCCAAAAAACCTACACACTTGCACCCTGCCCCCTTGATACCCTATACATATACATACCCTATTGCCCCCAAGCCCCTCCATACATACCCACACCCCCTCACAATACACAAGAGTAAGACTTTATTTTGAGTTATTATGCAATCATTTCTATATACACTATGCAAACACAAATCCTGACAAAATATTTTTGTAATAAAATTAAAATACATTATAGTAGGTGTTTGACTTTTAGTGTATGATTTGATGTTGTTGTTGTTGTTGTTCCAAGATGGCAACCCCCCTCCCAAAAGGACTATTTCCAGGAAGGTAAGGGGAGGGAGGAACTTGTGGTGGCAAAGGTCAGGGGCTAGGGGCAGAACTTCTGGTCGCAAGATGGTGACTAGGGCACAGGGCAACTGTCAAGGGGCAGGGTTACCCATGTGGCCCTCAACAGCTCACCAAAACTCATTAAGTGCCCCTCCACATGAAATAATTGCTGAAACCTGCTGTAGACAGACATCAAGCACACTCTACAATTTTTATTTTAGATTAGATTTTCTTGAATAAGCTAACTCAAAAAGCAACTTATTAATTTGGCTTGCTTGCCCAGTTAAAATGAATTCAGGATAATGATTGAAGCTCCTTACAAAGCGAGAGCAAATATGAGAGATTCTTACATGACTGAGCCTTTCTCTAGATTTGTGGTATTCTTACTGCATTTCAATACTTCCAGTTCTATAACCCAAATGAGGCATCTATGGATGTATCAGTGCAGTAGTACTAAAGAAAAAGTGAAAATGTTTTCTTCTAAGCTGCCAATAGCCAAATCTTATAGCTCAAAGCAGGACCATCCCCAACTAGATCATCCCAGCCAAAGCTTTGTCTAGCCAAGTTTTGAAAACCTCCAAAGATGGAGTTTCCACCACCTGTCTGGGTAACCTGTTCCAGTGTTTTATTACCCTCCTCTTGAAAAAAATCTTCCTAATATCTAACCTAAATTTCCCTTGCTGCAACTTGAGGCCATTGTTCCTTGTTTTGTTATCTGCCACCACTGAGAACAGTTTAGCTCCACCCTCTTTTGAACACCCCCCCCCTTCAGGTATTTGAAGGCTGCTAATAAGTCTTCTCTCCATCTCCTCTTCTCTAGACTAAATAAGCCCAGTTCCCTCAGTCTTTCCTCATAAGTCATGTCCCATAGCCCCATCACCATTTTTATCACCCACTGCTGGACTCCTCAAATTTGTCCACATCCTTTCTGCCTGACACCAGGTATACCTGGGGGGGCCCAAAACTGAACACAGTACTCCACATGTGGTCTCACCAGTGTTGAATAGACCAGAAATAACACTTCCCTTGACCTACTGGCAACACATCTACCAATGCAGCCCAGTATGCCATTAGACTTTTTGGCAACAAGGGCACACTGTTGGTTCATATTCAGCTTATTATCCACTATAACCCCCAGGTCATTTTCTGCAGATCTGCTGCCTAGCCAGTCAAACCCCAGCCTGTACTGGTGAATGGGATTGTTCCATCCTAAATACAGGACTTTGTACTTATGCTTGTTGAACCTCATGAGATTTCTTTAGGCCCAATCCTCCAATTTGTCTAAGTCACTCTGAATCCCAGCCCTACCCTCCAGCAAATCTACTACGCCCCTTAGCTTGGTGTCATCTGCAAACTTGCTGAGGGTGCACCCTATGCCATCTTCCAGGTCACTGATGAATTCATTGAACAAAACCAGCCCCAGGACCAACCACTGTGGGACTCCACTTGATACCAGCTGCCAACTAGACATCAAGCCATTGATTACTAATCTCTGAGCCTGATGTTCCAGCCAGTTTTTTTATCCACCTTACAGTCCATTCATCCAGCCCATATATCCTTATCTTGCCTGTGGGAATGTTTTGGGAGACCATATCCTAAAATCAAGCTACACCACATCCACTGGTCCCTCCTGTCCCCCCCCTCCCCCTGCCCCCTCCCTTCCCAATCCACAGAGCTAGTCATTTATCATAAAAGGCAATCAGGTTGGTCAGGCATGACCTGCCCCTTGTGAATCCATGCTGACTGTTCCTAATCACCTTTCTTCTCCTCCAAGCGCTTAGAAATCGAGTCCTTGAGGATCTGCTCTGTGATTTTCTTTTTTTCCAGGGACTGAGGTGAGGCTGACTGGTCTGTAGTTCCCTGGATCCTCTTTTTTCCCTTTCTTAAATATGGTCACTATGTTTCCCCTTTTTCCAAACATCTGGGATCTCTCCTGATCCCCATGAGTTTTTAAAGATGATGGCCAATGGCTCTGCAATCACATCAGCCAACTTCGTCAGCACCCTCAGGTGCATCCCATTTGGCTCCATTGACTTGTACATGTCCAGCTTTTCTAAGTAGTCCCTAACCTGTTCTTTCACTACTGAGGGCTGATCACCTCGGCCCCAAACTGTGCTGCCCTGTGCAGTAGTCTGGGAGCTGATGTTGCCTGTGAAGACTGAGGCAAGGAAGTCATTGAGCACTTCAGCCTTTTCTGCATCCTGTGTTACAAGGTTGCCTCCCCCATTCAGTAAGAAACCCACACTTTCCGTGATCTTTGTCTTGCTATGAACAGACTTTTAGAAACCCTTCCTGTTACCCTTCACATCCCTTGCTAGCTGCAACTCCAACTGCACTTTGCCCTTCCTGTCTTTATCCCTGCATGCCCAAGCAATGTTCTTATACTCTTCCCTAGTTATTTATCCAAGTTTCCACTTCTTATAAGCTGCCTTTTTGTGATTTTAGTTTACTGAAGAATTCCTTGCTAAGCCAAGCTGGACTTCTGCCTTACTTGCTAGTCCTTCTGCACGTTGGAATGTTTTGTTCCTGCACTCGTGATAAGGCTTCTTTAAAGTACTGCCAGATCTCCTGGGCTCCTCTCCCCCTCAGACAGGCTTATCAGGGGATCCTGCCCATAAATTCACTGAGTGAGTCAATGTATGCTTTTCTGAAGTCCAGGATCCTTACTTTACTGGTCTCCATCCTTCCTTGCCTCAGGATCCTGAACTCAAATCATCTTGTGGTCACTGCTGCCCAAATTGCCATCCACTACTACATTCCCCACCAATTCATTCCTGTTTATTAGCAGCAGGTCAAGAGGAGCATGGCCCCTAGTTGGCCAGCACTTTCACCAGCACTTTCACCAGACAGTTGTCCCAAACACTCTCCAAAATATTCCTGGATTACCTGCGCACTGATGTATTGCCCTCCCAGCAGATGTCAGGGTGATTTAAGTCCCCCATGAGAACCAGGACCTGTGATCAAGAAACTTCCACTAGCTATTGAAGAAAGACTCATTCACCACTTCTTCCTGGTCTGGTGGCCTATAGCAGACCCCCACCACAACATCACCCTTGTTGCTTTCTCCTCCAACCCTAACCCACAGGCTCTCAACAGGCCTATCTCCGGCTTCATACTGGAGCTCTGAGCAATCATACAGCTCTTTTACATAAAGTGCAACTTCTCCTCCTCTTCTCCCCTGCCTGTCCTTCTTGAACAGTTTGTACTCATCCATGACAGTGCTTCAGTCATGTGAGTTCCCACCAAGTCTCTGTTATTCCAATCACATCATAGTTCCACGACTGTGCAAGGACTTCCAATTCTTCCTGCATGTTTCCCAGGCTCCGTACATTTGTGTACAGGCACCTGAGGTAACTACTTGGCTGCCCTGATTTCTAAGGAAATATGAGAGTACCTCTCCTGTTGCCTCCTCCTGCTTGCTTTTCCTCCAGGTCTCCTGCTTCCCCACTTACAGCAAGGCTTTGTTCTCCATTCTCCAGTAAACCTACTTTAAAGCCCTACTCACTAGGTTAATGACCCTGTCTGCGAAGACACTCTTCCCTCTCTTGGTCATGTGGATACCACCTTTTCCCAGCATTTCTTCTTCTTGGAAGAACATCCTATGATATTTACAAATACTTTGTTAAATAAACACTCCAAATTTTCTAGTTTTGTTTTCTGACTAGAAAGTTGTGTGTTGAGTCTGACTCACAACTTTCAATTAAATCACCAGAGTATTTCTGAGCTTGCTGAAAGTACAGTTACAACTTTTATTATCCCTCAGGGCTCTATCCTATGTGGGGGGGGGGGGTTATAGTTTTTATTGAAAATGTATTTACTTATTTAGGTAGATGTGCCCATAAAATGTCAGGTATGGTTTTCTAGAAATGAAAGTTAATAATAACAATAATTATATCATAATATTAAGCACAGACAGAAGTGACAATTTTCACCTGATCTGGCCCCAGAAGGCACTCTGCAGCTGTGCATGGCTGAAAAGTACTTTAAAAGAGCCTGATCCCACAAAAATCTGAACCCTCATTGCATGAAGATATTTCAAAACACAGCATGTTCAATAACTTCTGTCTGTGCTGCCTCCCAGCCTCTCACTGTTTCAGATTGGGAGGGGGGAAAGGGAGTGGAGAGAGTTCAGTTTGCAGGGTTTTCAGCCTACGCTAGAGGTTGGGGCAGATGGATTGGAGCCCCCCCAAAGATGGCATATAAAATCTGCCAATACATCTCCACCTTTGTCACAATAACTATACCCCACAACAGAACCATCAACATTCCTAGATCTTACACCTGCACTTCCAGAAAGGTAATATACTCATCCAGCACACCAAATGCCCTGGTGGAAAATATGTAGGAGAAATCAAACAACTGAGTACTAGAATGAACACACACCAAAAATCTGTCAAGACAAAAATACCTAATTACCTGTGGATGCACATTTCTCACAAGATAACCACTCTCTCTCCAATCTCTCAGTTCTAATCCTCAAAGGGAATTTACAAAACATCTTTCAAAGATGAGCCTACAAACTTCACTTCATAAATGTAATGGATACAAAAAATCATGGACTAACTATAGACAATGGATTTATGGCACATTACAATCTGCCTGCCATCTGATAACCCCAGGTAACCTATCTACATTTGACCAGCTAAAATCTATCACTGGTTAACATTCTCCCCACTTCCACCCTTCCCCACCCTACACCTACCTATCTCATGCCTATTAACTCCCATCTCCTCTGATCTTCCTTGCTATGCATTTGTGTTTTCACAGACCTACATTTGGCTTAAGCTTCTATTCTATCCAGGAGTGCACATAAACTCCAGAAGATTCTCCCTATGCCTAAAAAGGGTGTTTGTGCCAGAAAGCTTGTAAACAACAATTTTTCCAATAATTTAGTTGGTCTAATAAAAGATGTCACATTTACCTAAAGAACCTATGTCCTTAGACCAACACAGCTATATCCAACACCCCACAAACATTATTAGTAGTAGTATTTCTAAAATAATGTTGATTAAATAATAAATTTAATATCTGGACCAATTCTTCTGTCATTTGTCACTCAAACAATTTCCTATGAAGTGAATGAAACTTTGTTAGGACTGCACAATCTGACCTAATTGGCACTTAAGGACCAATTTAAGGATGCATTAGAGCATATGTATGTTTTCTTGCCTTCAATAGGATTTAAATAGTTCTTAACCCTCATCCTCCTTGAATTAAGATGAGGGCTGAAATATGGTTTAGAAATTAACTAACTAGTTTTATGTGATCAAACTTCTGTTTTGAATTTGTTCACCTGACACTACAGATAAATTCGTATGTGATAATTTCAAGGCATACATCTTCTACTTGTTTCCTTGAATACTATTGCTCTGAATATGAAACTGTCCAGCCATGCCTCATTTGTATCAGCCCACTATCTAGTGAATACGACTTAGTAATAGGAAACTCCTTGATCTTTAATGATATGTTATGCAGCTCTCAGCTTTGTAGTCTTTCTGCTCTCCTCAGCATTAGAAAGAACATTTAAATATAAACAGTGGGGCTATTCTAAAGGACTTGCTTTGCAACAGTGATTTTGTAGAGTGCAAAAATTTCTGCTTAAACAAGAAAGCCTTGAATTAATGTAGAAGCCACATTAATTTAGATTTGACAAGTGTTTTGCATTTTAGAAATGACTGGCTAATGCTAGTGAAATTGATCAGATTAGGTAATACTAGATTTAGCAGATTCCATAAAAAGATCCAAGGCTTCAATAGAATTTGGACCAGAAGCAATTCTGTAATTTATGGTCTTTTGACATTTAGCTTTTTGAATATGTTTACTTTCCCACTTACATAATATTAAAAAAATGTAGGCTTCTTAAACTGTGGCATATTTTCAAAGGAACTTGGTTGAAATCCCACTGTCAAAGTCATTTAAATTGGTCTAGATGTGGAGGCAGATATATTTTTAATACTTACAGTCTTTGGGCGTGTTGTAGGGAATGTGTGACATTTAATGGTTTGTGGCATGCAGTAGGTCCGTACCAGACACATTTCTGTGAGATCTATAAAAAATGAGATAGGAAATACTGGGCGTGCATATATGTGATCCTACTCTACAAGGCTCTACAGCGATGTAGCATCAATGGGCAAAAACTGTGACACCACAGTTACATCACTGTAGTGATGGGCTCCCTCAGTATAGCACATTACTACAGTGATGTAGCGGCTAAAAATAACTGGGCGTTGCACAGACCGTGCAATACAGACTGTTACTGCACCATCATTTAGTACTTCCAAAAGGAAATACTAAATGACAATGCACTAATAATGGTGCCATAGGGACACGTGTAGATGTGCCCATTCAGCACGAATGGATGGTTCTCAGTGTAATTTATTGGAGTTATAATAGAATTTGCTTTGATTAAATATCCCCAGTTAATATTTGCTCTAGTTCTCAAAGATTTTGCGTGTGTTACATGTCAAGACATGGCATACATTTTAATAAAAATATTCAACTAATTTCATTCTTAGAATAATTTAATAATCATTTTTCTATATGAAGCTTATTCATTTGTTTCTGCAATTAGATTTGTTCTAACTAGACTGGTAGAAGTATTTCTTTATTGTTTGACTAGTTCTTTTAAATATAATATTTCCTAAAACCGACAAAGATCAAATTAGTTGATCTACCCAGTGGATTTCCTTCAGAGAATAAACTCTTTACTGTTTCAAGCACAGAGCTCTGAGCAATACAAAATGGTCTCCATTTGAACTGTAATAACTGGATCTTTATTCAGTGCTGCTTTTTCTAGCCATGTGGTACATTGCTTAGTACTGCTCCAGATTGTTTGAGCTTATAGAAGCTGACTGGTGTCACCCACAAAAACATCCGTTCTACAAAACCCCATTACAGCATGCAGGTTGTTACACTCACATGAACAATAAATTTCTCCTCAAGGAAATATAAGTAGCAGGATAATAGTTCTTAACATTACCATTAATACAACTAATTTCACAGATATTAACACAATGGTATGAGAGCTTTAAAAAAAATCAAAACCCACATTATTCAGACCATATTTTTCTAAGAAATTGGAAAGTCTATTTTTTCCCATTCTTAACTGCAGAGTTTAACATACAGAGGCTATGTAGGCCTTTGTAAATTGTATCACATCATACCTGAAAAAATCAGTGTTTCACATACCAAAAATAAAAGGTCTTGTTTTTAGAATCTGTTTTAAAATTGCAGTTATATTCTCTAAAATAGATATTATAGAGCTTGGAGTCATGGTGGTGCCTTCCAGATCAAACTTACTGAGAATGCAAATGGCAAAAAGTAGCTCCAGAATTTCAACCTAGGATCAGAGGATTTGTAGAATTATAGTAGTGCTTTTTCTCAGGAATCTGGAACAGAACAGGTGCAAATGAGAGAATCATTTGTCACTGAAACTAAATAATGAAGAATACCACATCAACTCTTCTCGCAAGTGCTTTTGAGTACAGTCATCTTTTAACTATGTGGAGACCTATGTGCACACCCCCTAGAACAAAGTTTTCTTTAGAAATTTGTCTCCTCTCATTTTGCCTTAGGGGTCCCTAGTGCAAACAAAAAGCCAGGTGACCTCTCCCATGTTAATACAGTCAGAGGCCTGATATTAAATGTTTAGCTTTATTAATAAATAACACCATTTTCAAGATTCCACCCCCTACCCTTCCTCCCCTCCCCACCACACAAAGAAGGAGAGTGGGGAAGCTTGACAATATATAATATATTATATACATAACACACACACACACACACACATATATATTTTTTTTTATTTTATTTTTTTTAAACAGTAGAAGTAGTTTTTAGATAAAAGTATAAAATGGTCAATGTGGAAGGTTGTTTATCTGTTTTGTTTTTTCCTCCTCTTATGACTGTAACTTTGAATAACCTAAACACACTTGGCAATTTTTTTTATTTTTTTTTATCTTCAGTGTTTGTCCACAGCCAGAAGTCCTTTCCAACTGAAAATATTATGCCCACAGGTATAAATCGGTGAAAATTCTCGCTTTTGTTTAGGTGGAAGTGGTTGTTGCATGTTTTACTTCTTTTGAAGCATTGTTATCTTTTATTTAAATTATTGAAACTCTCCAAACTTCATGAAATGATCTCTGCTTTCTACCATGCCTGCAGCTTCAGAACAATTACATGTATGCACGCACCCTGCTTGATGCCAGGTATATTTATTAGCAACTAATTTCTGCTTCATACTGTTCACTTGGCTACATGTAGATGAAACAGGGGCCCTACATTGAAGCCGTGGGTTTTAAAAAACACTGCTTCAATTTAGGGCTGATTAAACCCCTGTGTCATGGTCACACCCTGTTGACTTACCTGCCTCTCTGATGGGGAGGGTAGAGGGTGAGCTGCTGACAAGCAGAGCAGTCCCTGGGTTGGGGGGGAGGGGGGCGAGCCTGGTGCTTCCCTCCCTGGCAGTGGCACCCCGCCCCCGGTGGCACCCGCCCACAGGCACCTTGCTCAGGTGGTCCCAGGGGGCACCGCAGCCATGGAGGGAAGCACCAGGCACCCATGCAGCTCAGGCAGGCAGGCTCTAGGTAGAGGAGGGAGGAAAAGATTAGGGTTGCCACTTTTCTTGGTGTCACAGGGCACTAAAGTGCCTGCTCCTAGAAGAGCAAAAACTGCCTGGGGAGAGCCTGAAGAGACAGGCAGAAGCCCAGGTGCAGGTTACCAGGGCAACAGGCTAGAGAGAAAATTAGCCTGCACCTGGGCCTGTTAGCTGACCAGAAAGGGCAGGGCACTGGGCCCTTATAAATCCCCAGGCAAGAACTAGGGAGGGCAGTTCACTGATGAAAATATGATAGAAATATGACAACAAGGCACCAAACTATAGCACACCTGACAAAACTCATCAAAGTAACAATAAAATCCAACATATTGAGCTAATTAAAGACTATCCTTTTATAATTTCTAAAAAAGCTTTTTTCTCTTTAGAAATGGACTAATCCAGTCAAGTTTTTTTAGCTTAATTATGGGTTTGCCTCAGAAACCATTCATCCAGTTTTGGTAGTCAGACCTAAGATTATATATAGTCTTGCTTTTAGCTGAAAGGAATATAAGAAGTCATGAACAGTCTCAGATCTGATTGGGCTTATGTTAGAAATCAGGAAAATGGGTTTCTAAGTACTTCTAGTGAGGAGGAGGTGGAGAGGCATGTAGGGAGATGGGTGTGGTTTATAAAAGATAAAGAATGAAGGACTTATGAATTATTTGGGATGGGCAATGTGAGCTAATTTAGGATTTGTAAATGTTGTGTAAACACATAGAACCACCTCAGAATTTAAAGGTGTTCTCTAGATAGACCTAGTGAAGCATCGGAGAGGAAAACCTGTTTTTATTCATGTGGCAATAAGTTGAATTTAAAGTAGAGCTTTGTATAGAAAACTTCAAATTCTTTTTCACTTAAAAAAATATTTTCCAGAATTTTCCAGGTTAAAACTGTGGTATTTACTCTTTAATTACAAATGCTACAACAGCACTCTGTGGCAGTGTAGCTGGGATGCTTAGTCACCATTCTCTCTGGGCTGGGTTTCATCTCCCTGGATGTACTGCTGTCTTCTGCCTTGCCAAACTGTCATAAAACATCAAGGGAGATGTACTGAAGCTGAAGAGCTGGGCCTGTTGAGGATAATAGGACCTTACAAAGCCAAATGGCAATTCCAAGGAAGAAAGTTTTAAATTAATATTTTAGTTTCTTCTGAAAATATTTTGAGTCTCATGTGATCGTTTTCTAATGTAAATTCAGTTTTTTTTCATGAAGGGTAGACAGTACATACATGCCTATGAAAAATTATTTAGTCAAGCTACCAATTTTCTATGGGAAAAAAAAAACATTTTTAGTGGAAACTATCTAACAAGTACAGGTGAATTCCTGAAGGTACACAAATGGTCTTGGTAGCAATTAATAACATAACATGTGCTAGTATTAATGAGTGGTACATTAGATTTCACATAGAGAATAGCACTGTAATGATTTCTTAAAGGACAAAAAGTTTAAATACCTAGGGTGTGCCTACAAATGCAAATACTGCTGGATGGGTTTATGCCAGAGTAATTTACTCTGGAGTAAACCTACCCTGGGCAGGCATCTACATGTGCACCAGTTTGGGAGCAGATTTTCTGTTCCTGGTAGCAGTCTGCTTCTGCCTCCTCTGGCCCTGCACCAGTCCCCTGCAGCAACCAGGGGGAGCTCTAGTTTCCCCCTGGGTGCTAGCCCAGGGGCTGGCACGGAGAACAGGGCCAGGAGATAACTGTCTCCTGGTGGGGGCTGGGAGATTTCTCCCTACCCCCTAAGGGATAGCTAAAGCATAATCAGCCCAGAGTGAACACGTATACACCTCACACCATTCAACTTAACTAAATTCTAACTCCATTAATATATCAAATGTTATCTTAGTAGTTTCTATATAGAGATAGAGGAAAACAGTTCAATGGTTCCACCTAATCCCAGATGTTATTCCACTTCTGGGTCTGATTTTCAGCAGTCCTGACAATAGAAGGTGGTCATCTGTGGGTAGCCTTTTTGGCCGGCACAATCCAGACAGATGTTGTTTGCTGCATAGTTTGTGACACAGACTTTACTTTTTTGTTGCCCCTTTTTATGCTTTTACTTTAACTTCACTACACCAATGACTCTTTGTTTCCAGGTACCATTGATTGATTTCCCCGTGGTTATCATACTGTTCATATTTTATCCTATCATTCTTATTTTATCCTATATTCCTTTGTTCCAACAAACCCATCACATGAACACATCTTAATTTGGCCTTTTACCAGTGTCTTAATATGGACATGACCTAGCCTCCTACTTTGGTTTGTCCAACAGCACTGAAAATCCAAGGGCTCTGCAGTTGGGCACAGTCCCATTCGTCCCCTTTTATCACCTCTCATTAATATGTCCAATCATTTCTTCCCCCTGATTGTCAGTTAGTGCCAAGTTCAGTTAATTTGAGGTGGTACCAAGACTAAAACTATGCTGGTAATGTTAGAACATAAACTGCCATTCTCACATTGATAAGAAAGAAAAGAAACAATGTGAGAGCAAACTCAAGGCTATAGCTGACTACACACATACGAAAATCAGAAAGAAAACATTTTTTTAAAAGTTCAAACAATACAGTAATTCGCCACTCAAGCAAGTGCAACTAAAGCTAAATGTGACAAGCTACCCTAACAATTCCCTCCTTGATGGCTAGGTTTAATTTTCCAACACAATAAAATCATAAGCACAAGCAATACTATTTACACAATAACCAAAACAACAATGGGATGTAGCATTAGATTAAGAAATCCCAGTCAGTTGGAATCCATCCAAGTAAAGTTTCCTACCAAAAATGTTACCAATCATTCTGGACCATTTCTAATACTGTGAGTACCATTCTTTTTTATCTTTAGCCTGTACCACAGTAGATCAGGGTGAGACAAAACTTACTGCAAAAGTGGCAAATCCAATCCTAGTTGCACTGGAGTTATATCATGATATAGCCATGGTTTAGCTTGGATTTGCTGTACAGTCCACTGAGATACAAAATACATACAATTACAACCACTGGCCAATAAAACATTACAAAAACACTGATTGATCAAAAACATCATTAGATACAGAATTTCTTGTTTAATTAGGACATATGGGCAATGAGTACGTACACAAACACATCCCTTTCCAATATATACAACAGAATGGTCCTCACTAACTGAATCAAAGGTAAATCATGTTGTTCATACAGACATTCATCTTGTGCTTGAAAATTCTGGTCCTCACACCCACACACCAAATTGTCATGAATTAGACATCCCTTGATATTAATGGTCCTCTTTTTTCTCTGTTGCTTAAATGCCCATTAATGATTGTCATGAGGATACCTTTGCTCACTCCAAGACCCATGGATACCAGTGGATATATAGTGACATGAGAGAAGTGGCACTAACAGTAACCACATGAGCCATGATTCGATGCTTTCAGACAGTATAGGTAAAAAAGACTAACATCTCATCTATAGCATAGCTTAGTTTATTATCTAATACTTAAATGTTAATGCTGTCCAAGACCATTGATCCTAATCCAGCTCCACTCAAGCCACTTGTTGTAACATCTCTTCTTAGCCTATGGGTATACACCTGAGTAGTTTTAATATACCATAAATCCAACCAATGCCTCCAATCTTGATGACTTGCTGGAACAAAAAGAGCACACTTTAGAATTTTAGCAGATAAATTCAAACCTCTTAAGCCTATTTGAATTTCTTTGATGGATCATTGACAGCCCAAAAGAACTTGCTCATTATGGTCTAATTTGATTATATGGAGTCTAATTATGTCGTCCTGTGTCCTCTGATAACCTTGTGGCAGCTTTCTTCATATTTGCCAGCACTGTAAAATTAAGGAAGTTCCATGATGAGATGACTGTATAAATCCCTTCTGTGACAGGAACATGTTGAAATATTCCCCAGCAAAAAAAGGTAAGTGATCATAGAAGAACTACAAGGACACTTATGGTTTTTAGCTAAAATGTTCCACCGGGGTGCCCCTATCAGGCAGAACTCATCACATAAAACTTTCCATCTTCCACTTGAACAACTTGCTGTGGATAATGAAAATACCTTCTGTTTCCCTGGTGTATGCAAGACTACAGGTTTCCCTTGATTTCATGTAGTACATGCATTCCCAGAAAACAGCACATAACTTGAATTTGCATAAAGCGAACCCACTTCATAATGTAAAAAAAAAAGGATACATCCCATGGCAGTGAGGGAGGGAGAGAGTGAGGCTGGGACTAGGGAAGGGGCTGGGGGAGGGGTGCGCTGCAGCCCATCAGCAGCTCCCCGGGCTGCAGCAGGCAGCAAGAACTGTGAGTGGCTGTGGGGCATGGGACAGGGGGGCATGGTAGGGGGGTGCAGCTCCTGCTGCTATAAAGTAGGAGAAGGACTTCTGCTGCCACCTCAAAATTCACTGTAGCCTCCCCAAGTTTCCCATTAAGTGCCAGGGAGAGCTTGGTGGTACTGCTGGTCCCAGACTGTAGTAGCAGCCTGCTGTTGTCCAGCACACAGATCTAGGGACCCGCACCCCCTCCCCCGGGAAGAGCCCGGCACAGCCCCCCAGCCCAGAGCCCTCCCAAGGAGCACGTAGCAACAAGAGCTAGCCCCCATACCCTGCACCCACTCGCAGTTCCCACGGCCTTGCTGCCTGCTGCAGCCCAGAGCCTCTGCTTCTCCCCACTCACCCCAGTCCCTGCTGCAGCGGCCACAGGAGCAGCTGACACCAGCTGCCTGTAGCCACTGGGCTGCACCATGCCTCAAACCTCCCGGAGCTCCGCTTCTCCCCACTCACTCCAGCTAATGCAGCAGACCCGAGAGCAGCCGACACTACCTGCCTGCACCATGGTACAGTGCAGCCCAGGAGCTGGGGTGAGTGGGGAGAAGTGGAGTCCTGATCACATAAGAGTGAATTTACCTTGCATATAAGGAATTTTGGGTAGAAAAAGGGTGATCGCATAAGAGCGAATTCGCATATATGAAACCTGCATAAATTGAGGGAAATCTGTATATCTTCTTTGTGTTGTTTTAACCAGTTTGCTCTGCTAGCACCTAAAACCATTTTCCCAAATATGACCTCAACAGGTTTATGTAACAACCATGCATACCCTCCTACCATCATAACACCACATGAAGGAACCATTTCTATATTCTGGTCATCATAATCTTCAGACTCCTTTTCTTCATCTTTGGGATCATCTACACACGTCACTACACTGCTGTAGTGATGCACTATGGTGACATAGTGACCACGTGCATCTACACATAATGAGCAGCTATTTGCCATAGCAGCATGCTCCCTCATTTTACCATGCCACTATATGAAGTAGCAACTAAAAATAACCATCCACCCAGCTTAGAGCAGAATATGGGCTGCTACTGTGCCATGCTTTAGTACTTCCGAAAGGAAATACTAAAGCACAGTGCAGTAGCAACGTCACCATATGGGCACATGTAAACACTCCCATTACTGCTTATAGTGGGTAATTTGGATAAAAGCTCCCATAACATTCAAATATAATTTTGTTTACCCATTGTATGTGGAAGCCACATTCTGAACGGGTATAATTAAATATCCCAGTATTCCACTGACAGGCTTCTACATGGGTTGAGGAGACCTATACATTCATTTTAATTCCATTCTACTTCTTTTCACTAATTCCTGTGACATTATTTCCTCCTCCCATATTTACTGTACAGAGGTGTTTACCTGTTTTAGCCTGGTACCATATATTTCCTGTTTTCACAGTCCATCTGGCTTTATACCCTTTACACTACTTGATCTGTCATTCAATAGTGAGTGTATCTTTTGGATGATGACATCTAGGAAAGGAAATCTATACAGAATTAATTTTGACCCATGATTTAATATCTGAGACTTCCTCACAATTAGTGCAGCTAGCTAGAGACATTTCCAAGACACATCTTGATTTTGAGACACAATCTTCCACCTCCTGCTGCCCGGCTTACCAGGAGCAAATTTGCTCCTGATCAGCCATCTACATGTGCCTTACTGTACAGTAATTACTTGGCAGTTAATTTTTTACTTGTTACAAGTAGCAAATTAACTGCTGGGTAGAGAAAATTACTGCACAGTAAGGTTCTGCATGTTTAGACTGTGATGCTTACTACGCAGTCATTTGCTCTGGCCAGGCTCTGGTTTTGGGTTGCGTATGCTGCTTCCATATTCACCAGCCCACTTTTTTTCTGCATGGGTTTTTTTGACCCCTGGATCTCCAGGGGTCAAAAAAACACAACTGCACAGCCACGCCCATCTGGATGTGGCCTAGGTGTCAAACCCTCATTGTCAAAAGTGCAGCTTTATGGGAGTTCTGGGGGTAGTAGACTCATTCACCCATTTGAGTAGATTCTGCTTTATAGAACTTGTTGAAAACTTGCAGTACAGGGAACATTTTTTTCATTCCTGCACATTCCCCTCAAAGGGGTTTGAGGCAGGGCAGGAGACACGTGCGCGCTCATCTGGACACAGCCATAGGGTTTTAATTTAAAAGCTCACCACCTCCATTTTCTCCACACTGATGTGCATTAAAATCCTTCTCAGAAATGACAGCAGTTTTTTTTTCTTTTTCTGTGGCAAAGTAAATTCTTCCTATCAGAAAGTGGCTTGTCCTTAAAAATCTCCCTTAGCTACTTAAGTTCAGTAGTGATTTGTTGTTTTAAACTCCTCAGTAGGTGGAAATTTCCTACTATCTCAAAGATAAACTATTTCACAAGTTATATAAAAAAAATTAAAAATAGAACAAAGAAATCCAAGTCTAAATTTTTAGTACAATGATACCAAGAATCACCTCTTATATCAATGTATGCAGTAGACACCAGTGCATAGTCTTCACTTTTCATTTATAACTCTGAAAGCCTTTTTTCCTCTCTTTCTCTCAAAATAAAAATTATACTGCCAACTAAACATTTTTTTGTTTTGTGTTTTATCCCTTGTCTATATTGGAACTAATGTTTCCTAATTGATTTAAAGGATCCTTCATGTTATTAGGGAAAATAAAAGCAGACATCAGGAATTTGTGTCCAGACTTCTTGTTCATGAATAATTCCTGTTCCTTTGACAAACCATAATAATGGATCAGACTGTGAAACTTTCAAAGTTCTCCTTGTTTCCTTCAGATACTTTGTTAGTGTGTACATGTGTGAGATAATAGAATAATAATTCAACAAGTATTGCTAATTTATGAAGCCTGACTCTTACCTGCAAAAAAAACTATGGAATTTTCTATTTAATAGTTATAGAGCATTTCAAAGATGGATTCTGGTATAGTGTCATGTAAAATTTAATGAGAAAAGATAAATTAAATGCCTTTTAAAAGGAACACCATGTGAGCTGAAAATTGTTTAAAAGAGAATAAAGAAAGGGTAGTGATAAATGATGACAGACTGAGTTGGTGGGAGGTAAATAGTAGGGCTGTACAAAGCTTCAGATGCTGATTTGATTCGGAGGGGATTTGGCCCAATCCAAATTGAATCAGGAGACCAGTAAAAAGGTCTGAATCAATTCAAAGCTCTCTGAAACAATTTGGAAAAGATTTGGAGAGCTTTGGAGAGCTTCAGAGATTAAGGCAGTCCCTGCTCGCTGCCACAGGGACCTGGACCCAGACTCCAACCCAGTAATTAGGAAGTGGTGGGGGTGGGGCTGGAGCAGAGGGGAGGGGACCATTGGGGGACCCCTGCCAGGCCCCATCCCCTGCCTGCTCCCCTAGCCCCCTGAGCAACCCTCATCCCCCACCCACTCTCCCAGCCCCATCAAAAGCTGCCCTACCTGGCCCCAGCTCCCAGTTCTTAAACAAAAAAAAGATAGAGTGGGGGGCAGACGAGGGCTATTGGCAGAGCCCCCCACACAGCATGGGACAGTGGGCAGCAGTGGGGATCTTCCCCCTGCCTGGCAGAAGCCAGTGAGTGTGGGGATTTTTTTTTTTTAAAGAACTGGAATGCTGGGGCTGGGCAGGACAACCATTCTCCCAGCCTGAATGGGGCTGGGAGAACAGGTGGGAGATGGGGCTTGTTTGATTTTGAGATTCAGCCGATTCAGTGGTGGCCAAATCTCCGAATCAGATTCAGCCAAATCGATTCAGGACAGCGATTCAAATAACCATATCAAATCACTGTCCCTCAAATCAGCCAAATCTAAAACAAATACTAGCCACTTTGCACAGGCCTAGTAAATAGCTGGGGGGGGCGGGGGCATTATTTAGTTGGATGTCAAGAATAACTTCACAACCTAATATGATTCACTTTCAAGGGGGGGGGGGGGGTTCAAAGAAAACTGTAGAACTATAAACATGTAAGTTTTTTTTCAAAACAACAAACTACCAGGAAAATAACATGTATACTAAATTTACAGGGACTCAATGATCTATTTACTATTTTCCATCTCTAATTCCTAAGACTCTAGGAATCCATCATTCCCCCTGGAGACAACACTCTTTATAGATGCAGAGCTGAGGTACCAGGAAGAAAATGTAGTCTATAATTTTTTATATATGATTGGAAAGATTCATTGTTTGAATGAATTGTTGATAGAAAACAACAATGCTAATCACCCAACTCTGCTTCTTGTTTCCAATATGTATTCCTTTCTAAGCACATGTTTGGATGATTACTATTTGCAGTCAGTAAATATATTACTGTAGTAACAGAAACATAACTTTAATTTATAGACTTGCTTCTAGGCTTGCACTCTAGCTGCTTTGTACTGCCTGAAGGGTCAGTCAGGATCTTGTACTGATGCATGTTAATCTCAGTGGAATAAAGCCTACATGGTCAACTCTGCAATCGCTCTGCACCATCAGCTCTACAACATTGAATATAGATAGACCACAGGGTGGACAGGGAAGGCCAGGGACTGGCTTATAGGGTACAATGTACCGCCTATTATATCAGTTTTATACACATTTCTATTTGTGTTAAGAAATTGCCAGTGCCTTACTGCTATACATTGAAAAGCTGTCTTTAAATTTTATCAATAGAAGAGAATTTCCAGGTAATTTTAGAGAGGTTTTTTCCCTTCTTGTCAATATATTTCAGACTATTTTAGGAGCTTCTGAGAAATTTGTGATGTTTTCTGTGATTACTTCTAGCTTGTTGTACTTCTTGAACCTTCCTCTATTCTTCTATTCAGCATGCATCACACATAGTAAAACATCAAGTGTCAGAACCAAGGAGTTGTAGTAGCAGCTCTTATACCCTAACATATGATGTGCAATACATACTGAGCACAGAGACAGGAGACATGCAGAATGACAATTTCAAATCACATCTCTTGCCCTGGATGCCCAAATTCACTCCTGATAAAAATGGATCTGTTAGTAAGCATTGAGTGTTAGGACATCACATTAAAAATTCCACTATCTTCAATCACTTTTTAAAAAATAAAGTCAAAGTATTTTAACTAACAATTGATTAATTATGGTGCTGAAAAAGTTGCTTGTTTATTCTTAGCCTGCTGACCTTTTCAGCACTGCTTTCCAAAAATTGCTTGGGACTAGAAGTGAGACAAACAAAAGCAACCTAGAACTTCAGGGTGCATCTATACATGCACTTTAATGTGCATTAGACTATTTTAGTGTGCATTAAAGCATCACAAAAAACCTGTGCTCTTTAGGTAATGCGCATTAAAATAAACAAATGCACGTTTTTCTACTTCCTCACAATGGAGGTACTAGATTAATGCACATTACCTAAAGCTCATGAATAGAATGTGTAGATGCACCATCAGAGCATGTCCACACATGCAGGCATGTGTGCTTGCAGCAGCTCAAATAAAACCGGCACAAATTTGAGCCAGAGATTTTTGCCTCAGCACACATACCCAGATATGCACTTTGATGTGGGACAAGTTTGGTGTGGGGCAACTTTGGTGTGGGGTCACTTGGGGCAAAAAAAACCCTGCGCAGCTCCTGCCGGATCTGCAGCCAAGGGGAGGAAGCACCTGGGACTAGCATCTGTACTGGCCCCAGCAGTATAAAAACCTGCCCTGGTGAGCAGCTCAGGGCTATTTGCCCTCAGGGGCTTCTGAGGCCCAGCCACTTGGTATCTAGGGATGCTAGCCCTTGTACCAGCTGGACTGCTGAAGCAGCTCAAACCTGGAGTGCCCCCTGTCCCCTCTACCCACTGCAGTAGTCTGGCAGTGGGTGCTGCTGCCTAGCTGTGACCTGCTGGCACATGCGACAGCATGTGGCCCCAAGGCTGCACACCTGCCACACCCAAATGGTGACTGCATGGCCACAGCAGAGGCATCTGCACCACTGGGCCAGCTGCCAGTGGGCTGTGGCTGCATATTTGGCCTCTGTGTGGCATTACTGTCATCTGGGCAGCTATCACCTGGAAGATGTTCTCAGTATGGAGGCCTGCTTTGAACTGTCAAAGCATGTCCTCCTGGCCCCAAGCTGCCAGGAGGTCAGTCACCTCCAGTTGGGTCCTGGATGCCAGCCCTGAGGAGGCTCCTCTTCTTGGGTCCTGCCACCTGCCTCACTAGCAGGAATTCTGATGGTCCCTATTTAATAACTGCAAAATTGCTGATAAAAAAAATCCCAAATTCACTCTTTAAAATACCCAAAAATCCATATTCTACCACAATTAAAACAAAAGACCACTATATATATATATATATATATATATATATATATATATATATATATACACACACACACACACACAAAGACAGAGAGAGAGAGAGATCAGTTGGCCAATGTTTTATTGCTATATTTACAATGTTAAAGCATTTTGAAAGCCTACCAGTGTCCCTATCATCATAATAAAATAAATTCTAAATATCTATATGTTTGAGGTTTCCTTTTGGTTTTCTTTTCATAGAACAATTATAGCTCCCCCTGACCCCTTCACTAACTAAGGTGTAGTGACAGCTTCCCCTGCAGCCACAGTTCCTGCCAGCAGGTCTTATCCTGTCTAGCAGCTGGGCATGATGAGTGTGTGATAGGGGGATGTGGGGTTTGCAGGACAGGGGTGGGAAACAGTGTGGAGGGATGCAGGTGGGTGTGTAGGTGGATGTGGAGGGATGTGGGGGATGCAGGTGGGTGTGTGGATAGCAATCGGGGGACTGTGGGTGTGGGAGGACTGTGTGGGTGGGGCTGCTCAGGAGGGATGGGTCCCTATCCCCCCCTGTAAAGCCCACCTTCCCCCTGCCCACATAGCCCACAACTCACCTTCTCAGCAACAGCCGTAGGGTGCTCAGGGTCCACTGTGGCCAGAGCCCCCAGCAGCACAATGAGACCCCGATGGCTCAGAACTGGTGCTGCCTGTGCTGCTCATCCTGGGGCCAGCACAGCTCAGCACAGAGCCATGCTGCTTCAGGCACCACCAGGGCTGCTGGCACCATCAGGCCGGGCTGGTTTCATGGTGGCAGGACCTAGCTCGGCACGACACACAATCCCTGCATACCAGGCCTGGTCCTGTCACCATGGAACCAGCCCAGTCTGACGGCACGAGTGGCCCCAGTGCTGGCAGGACCTGGATCTCCAGGTATCAGATTTTGAACCTGAGCTGCTAATATTCAGTGCAGGGAATGTTTTTTTTTTTGTTCATGGCATGTCTCGTGGTGTCTCAAACACCTTTGAGACACCACAAGAGGCACGTGCATGCTTGTCTGGATGCATCCTCAGTGTTCCCATCCATATCCATATCCAAAGTTTCTCACTGGTTACTTTCTTTATAGAAAGGTGGGATAGTTAGAGGCAGGCAGAGAAAAGGAATTTCATTTCATGGAGGTTACTAAGATTGAAATGTGGTCACTCTGATTTCAGAGTTGTGTGTCATACTGAACCCCCCAAATCAGAACATTTTAATATAATATTATTTATTTCACTGGAATTCTTCCAGCCTGTTCTAACAGTAGGAGTACAGAGGCACCACGAGGCTTTTTTTTCTTTTGGAGTTTGTGCTAGATGCTGCATAAACATGTAGTAAGAGACCATCTCCTGATTTCTTACTTGCTAAAACCTCTATCCTGACAGGTGCTGATCACTCTAACCTTATTTATAGTGAAGCACTTTAGCATACAGCTAGCTTTTAAAGACATAAGTTGTACAAATGAACTGGGGTTATTCACAGGTTTATAGTTCAGATTAAGCCTGAATAGACAAGAAAACACAGGGTGGGAGAAAAGGCTGATTCTTACAAAATAGATACTTTACAAAAATAGGTAAGACATGAAATCATTGTCCATGGGAATTATAACACTATGATGTCACAGAAAATCTGCACTACAGCCAACTTTCCTGCATCCCAGACCAGTGACTTATACAGCAAGTTGTCCTTCTTTATGTTGTGACAAGACTCAGTACCTAAACAACATTCAACTGTGGGGATGGAGGGGAGGCAGACCAGATCCTTAACTACGATTTATAATGATGATGTATTTGGTTGAAAAGTACCATATATATATGGTATATGATATATGAGATCTCAAGGGGTCTAAAAGGAATTAATGAGTTGAGCCATGGAATGCCCTGTATTATTAATAAAAAAATCTATGCTTGCTTTACAGATGAAAGACAGAAAGAGGTTAAATAACTCACCTTGAGAAGCAAGTACATATCTATTAATTGCATACCTCAGGCATTACCATCCTTCTGTCCTATGTACAAAACAGTGTCACTGAGGTTTGGAAATGGGTAAGGAGCAGAACATCGGTGTCTGTATAAAAGTAGGATTGCAGAGCACATTGGAGAAGTCTTTCCTTTATTTCATATTGTTTAGACTGGCAGCCCTGAAATGGTCATGTAACAGATGTGGTTTGTTTGTACCACGCAGTCTTATTATTCTTTGGCTTTTGCTGGCAATATATGCTCCAGAAGTTGCAATGGAGGTCAGCTCAGTGACAAGCAAAATAGTGGAAGTCTGCATGTAAATGGACTAAAAGTTTTCAAGGATCCTTCAAGCATGAAAAATGTTCACAGAGAGAGAGAAACATTTCCTACAGGGAATATGTCCCTCAGCTGAAGGAGGGATTGTCACTTCATCAAGTAAAGTCCATAAATAACTTTCTTGATATAAAATGTTGAACATACAAAATAAATACTGGGCTAAAGACTCCCCCCATTGGGGGCACTATGACTAGATGTACTTATTTTTCCTTTTTATTTTATAATGCTGCTGGGCATTTGAAGTTATGTCAGGGTTCAGTATCTGAAAATAAGCCCACGTGAGACTGGGTGAGTAGTAGAAGCAAACAAGGCAGTTCTCAGTACATGATAAATTGCAGTATTACATCTATAGCTGGTCAAGAAATGGCTTTCCTATTCCTCAGTAGTTTTCATAATTTCAGAAATATATGTATGAATGGGAATGACCCTGAAACGTTTCCAAGATTTAAACAAAAGAGAGAGCAAGATTGATGTGTACCCCCAGAATTGTCTGCAATCTAGTGATAAGGGCACTCACTTGGGAAGGCCCGCTTCTAACAAGCGATGAATTTTGTGCAAAGTGGAATAGCTACAATTGGAAACGTTTAAAGAGACCGCACCCCAGAAGAATCAGTAGTCTGGTGTTTATGGCGTAGTTATCTATTATGTGGGTGACAGACTGTGAGATTACACATTGCAATTAGATCATGGTAAAAGCACTTAAAGCTTGAACAATCTCACATTGAGTGAAATTGCACATTTACACTTGGACCATACTAAATCTGTGGAATGTTAAGCAGAGTTAAAGTTAGAACATGCTGTGAGTAGTTGCACATTAAAGGTTAATCCTGTCTCTTGTCTGCATAACTCTAGCTTGCCACTAGAGGGCTGGCAAACAAGGATGTGGCTAGGACACCTGGACTCAATCACTGCTCTGGGTATGTATGGGAGGGAGCAGGGAGGCTGTGAGAAGTGCATCCTGGGATTCTGGAGGACTGCAAATTCCTCACATTTTTTCCATGGAGAGGGCTGAAATTATCCCAATGTGAGCTATGTAGTACAACTGAGACTAAACCCTCACCTGAGCATTTCAAAATTATGCCACTTTAGAGAACACTTATCAGAAGTTGACAACCTTTAAGTGTAAACACTCATGTTTAATGTGCCCTTACTATGGTTTAATGTGTAACTTCACATTCTGAGGCTCATTATGAAGTGCTAAGCACCATCTAGACATTTTAATTCTCACCTAAAATGCCATAAAATTATCTTTGAACTGTTACATTAACTTCTACCTGTTCACCTATGATAACCACCAATTTGTTGTACTCTAGTATCCCAGAAGGCACTGCTCCTAGGTGGACTACTTATCATACAGGACTTTACAGCCCTGGATTGACAGCTGGGGACAGCCAGGAAGGAGCTAATTGGGGAGAGAAGGGAAAGGGATGAAGGGGGAAGGATGGCCAGGGAGAGGGGGTACAGCAAAGATGAAGCAAGAATAGAGAGGTGGGCAGCTTCCTGCCCTGCCCTGCCCCCCTTCACCAGTGGGAAGCTGCTGGGCAGTCATGGGGCCTGTTAGGGGCAGCGTGGGCTCAATCTGAGGCATGGGGAGTTGCCTGGTCCACCTGCTCCCCTCCTAAGGTAGCCTAGCAGTTTTCTGCCCATCTGTTTTGCCACTTGTGTGGGCCGGGAGCGATCCGGGGCCCTTTTTTCATGCCGCGGGCTGTGGCCAGCAGCCCGGACACGCTGGGTCGGAGAAAGCAGGTGACATGCTAGAATTAGGCATGGACACGTAATGGTTGATTCAAGATTGTTTACTTACACCGTAGATGGTCGCGGTGTAGGCTGGACAGTTTCCCAGGTAAAGCTCCGCTTAAATCCCTGTTTGAGGACTCGGACAAAACTCTCACTCTCATGGAGTTGTCGAGGCTCCATGGATCCTTGTTTGCACGCAGGGAAGAGGGATACGTCGAGGATTGCGCTCGGCGACGGGGAGAGGCTAGAGGCTGATCAGACCCCTGTTGCCTTCTTGATATTCACGCTGGGTCCAATAGGCTCCTCAGCGCTTAGAGATCTTCACGAGACGTGAAGTCTCCTCCTCCTGATGTTTGTGGAGTCCTCCAACTTGGGCGGAAACCACTCAAGCCTCTTATACAGCTAGCAAGCCAATCGCTAGCCGCCACGTGGGAATAATTTAAAAACAAGCAATAATGGGGCTCGAATTTAAATACAAATGGCGGGAACTCCTTGCAATGTGCATTTCTATGCTGCAAAGAAGAAATGCACCCTGCAAAGAAAGCTACAAACGGCGGAAAAATAATTCAGCAGTGCCAAAGCACCCAAACAAAAATCACACCCTTGGGTTGTGACACCACTTTCCCTGCCCCGCCTTCCCTTTCCTCTCCCTTTCCAATCATCCTTTTCCTATTCACCAACTGTCCCTAGACAAGCAGCAGCAGAGGAGGAGGGGCACTTCTCTCTCCCTACCTGTTCCCAGACTCTATTCAGCCCATGCCTCCCTTGCACACCCAGATCCAGCCTCTGATGTGTTGACAACTGAAGGCAGGGCAGAAGAGGAAGGCTTGAGGGGTGGGGAGGGGGATGAGTGCAGCCATGGGACCTGGTGGGGGCTGCAGAGAACCTAGAAGCTGGTTGGAAGTGGAAGAAACTCTCTCCGGCTGATTGGGGCAGCAGGGCAGTAATCTCAGGGAGAGAGGGTAATGGAGGATGATCCATGTGGTTCAGGGGGCCTTTCTTCTCCACCTTCTCCCCCTACACTATGGCTAGAGAGCCAGTGAGCTGGGCAGGCACAGAGCAGACTTGCAACTCTTAGCTACACCCCTGCTCACCAGCACTTTAGCAGCAGCTCTGAGCAATGCATATTAGAAAGGAATTGTATTAACACTTAACATGGCATTTGATCATTAACATGTCCTAACCTTAACACCAACTAACATTCCTTACAATTAACAACTGCTGACTGTAACTTGTAAGCTCAGTCACAGGTTCACATCCCTAGTCTTTAATTAAAGAGTGAAACCTGTTTGTTTGGTTTTTTCCCTACAATGGTATGATTGCCCTAGCTATTGGGATGTTGGCTAATTTGACATGACTTGTTCTCTAGTTTTGATGCGAAATTATGGTTGGGGAAATTATGGCCCACATCCAAGAGCCTTTTTTCTATTAGAACTTGTATGTTCCTATGAAAAGTTTAGCGTTATCCAACAGGGGAGATGGAGTATTTAGTTGCAGTTTTGCAAATTGTCCCTGCAGATCATGTGTGTATGAGGGAAGGAGGAGTGTATAATGTGCAGACACCAACCCAATCACTTTTTATATGTGCTATATTCATACTTCATCTTCTAAATTACGTTAGAACCCCCAGAAAACAATGTCAGTGCACTGTGTTTAATTCTTTAACTCTAGCAATATTTCTTTTAAATAGTGTCAACACAAGTGTTTTGCCTTTCATAACTAAGCTCCTGGATAACAGAGATGTTCCTATCAATCACTGTATTTAGAAATAGCTCTCTTTTTACCAGAATTCTCTCTGCAGCAGCACCAGTGGGCTGTCTGCCTACTATCTGTCATATCAAAAAAAAAACCATGAGGATTCCAGGTTAGCTCTGGGGATTCATAAAAAAATATATAGCTTTTCAATGCCTGGTCACAGGTTCAAATTCAGTTTTTGATACTAGTGAGGAAGTCATTACCATTTGACAAATGTTCAATGATTTGAAATAAACTGGCAAATGCAGTCTTGGGTTTTATCATTTATTTATCAAGGGAAAACCACTACTTTAACTTAGAAATGACCTGAGGTGCCAGATTCATATCTGGATCCAGATTTCAAAACCACGCCGAGTATTTATATTGAGGATACAGACAGGCAAGCAACTTTAGGTAGATGTGATATCTTTTATTAGACAAACTGAGTAATTGGGAAAAAGTTCTTTGCAAGCTTTCGGGCACAAGCACCCTTCTTCAGGGATACTTTTTTGTCCCACATTGCTCCAGAGATCTGCCACTTCAGAGCAGATTCAATCAATTGAGTCTGTTCTGCACGTGAGCTGATGTGAACTGTGCTGTGCTGCATGCAGTGGTATAATCAGCAAAATGCATGTCAGCGTGCAGCAAATGGCAGTGGTGTGCTTTTTAACTAAAGCACTTTCTATGTGTTTTAGTTCAAAAGCACACTGCCGCTATTTTCTCAGCTCTGACATGCGTTTCGCCACTTATACAACTGTAATCGTTACAGCGCTGAGCACTTTTCAAAGCTCCTGGAGCTGCAGTGCTTGCATGTGTAAAAATGTCCTGGGGGTCTCTACTCTTCTGAAATCTCCAAGGAAAGAAAGAACCTAAAAGTGTGACAGGATGTCAGTGAGAATGTAAATAGGTGGAAATTAGGAGAACAAAGAGTAGAGAAGGCAAGGTGGGAGGGAGGGAATGAGGATATTGAGGATATTGTTTTATCTATCAAATTCAGATATATATATGACTCTTTGAGAGAGTCATTTGTAGTGTATTGGGTCAGAGTGTTTGATTTAGGCCAACCTGATGCTGTCCCTGCAAAAAACACAAGCTGAGGTGATAAATAGACTAAACCAGGGGTGCTCAAGCCCCAGCCCACACAGCCAAGGTATCCAGCCCACAGGGCTCCCCACCGGTTGGGAAACTGGGCAGCAGGGGAGCAATGGCATTTAATACAGCCACCCTACCATGCTGCCAAATTTCCAAACCTCAAGGCCCACATGGTGGGTTGGAGCCAAGCCATGTGCTGTGCCCTCCCCCTCCACAGCTAGATAAGGGCTGAGTCAAGCTCCCTTTCCCCCTCCCCCACACAGGGCCAGGTTGAGGCTGGGCTATTTCCCCCCAGCCTCCTCCCCTCTTCTATACAGCTGGATAGATCCCCGCTGTGACTGCCCTATCCACTCTTATCTCTTGGAGTATATAAAGCAGAGTTGACTAGATTAGGTCCCATATAACCTGATTATTCATCTTTTCCTTCTTTCAGTGGTGACCCCAAATCCTTCCTGCCACGTCTTGTTGTAAAAAAGGTTTGTTTGGGAGGATGTAACTTAAACACCACTGAGCGATGAAGTATCAATCTATGCTATTGAGGTTTTGAACTTTTTCCATAGAGATATTTATTTATTTATTTATTTATTTTTCTTTTAAACCAGAAAATGAACTAAGATTCTTTTATTAGGTATCTATCTAATTTTTATATCTTGATTCTCAGGTCTCAGCATCTCCTGAGCTGGATGGATTGACAAAAGCCTATTTCCCAAGCAACTGATTGATGCCTTCTCCAGTAGAGGTAAGTATTATATTCCTTATAATCTTTAACTATCGAAAAGCTCAAATAGCATGAATACAAATAAGGTTTGTCTTTTATTCTAAAATATGAGTATCCCAAAACAGGGTGACTTCCCCTTTAAGTAGTTTAAATGGAGTTGAGCTTGTTGTATCTTTCAGGTTTTTTCTTTTACAATGGAGCTTTCACCCAACCCGTTTTGGGGTTTTTTTTGTAATGCAAGGATTTAAGAACAGTTTACTTGTTAGTGTATGTCTCTGCCACCTCTCCCTGGCTGATCTTCAGCTCCTCAATGTCACCCTGACTCTGGGATCATACTCTGGTAGAAGTTTCTTTATTCTATCTCTTCCAAATCAACACTGTCTCCCGTCTTCTCTAACAAGCCGACAGCTGATTTTTCTCCACAGCTGACAGTCGATTCTTCTCTGCAGCCAATGGCTGATTCTTCCCTGCTCCCCATCTTTCAATCTGATCCCTGCTTATATTTTCATGTCATGCCTAGACTCTCCCTGTCATCTGGGTATCTCTCCCCCTCCCTCCACTTTTGGTGACATTCCAGCTGCATCGAGCAACTGCTATGAAAGCACAGCTTCCTCCTTTCTTCTCTCAGTTCCTGCCATTTCTTGGGTCGAACCACCGCTGGCTCTCTATCTTCATGACACCACCAAATCAGGACCACTGGCTGGATACAGCCTGCCAACAGACGAGGCCCTGCTTGTCTAGCTCACTGGCCAAAAAGATTGAGCACCACTAAATTAACCTTCCCAGAGACGGTCCTTATATATCATGCATCTTGGCACTTGGAATGTCAATGTGAGGAAGTTTGCCAATGATGAAACTGTTCTGTGATTAACTAGAAGACTCTTGTCTCCAGTACTATCAGATTATTGTCCTTGCTAAACACTATCTTGACCATATATGAAAAGGTGTGTGAAGGTACCTTATATCACTTAGGCTAAATATGGATAATAGACCACATCCAAGCAAAATGGGGTGAAATCCTTGTACCCATAAAGTGAAATATTCCACTGATTGTAACAGATTTGGGTTTTAATCTATGGAGTATAATGAATAACCCATAATGCTGGATAAGCTAATACATAGGGATCCACCACTCCATTTTAAGATACTTGCACTATTTTAATATTCGTATAGGAATTGTACAAATATACGAGAGGTCAGGCTATCTGCCAAAGTTATGTGCCAGAGCCCCAGAGTTTCCTTTTAAAAACTTCCCACTCATGTGCTAATCAGCCCTATCCCCACTGACATGTGAAACCTCATGAACTCCTGGAAAGGTTTAACAAAGGGTATGAACAGGCATTCATTTCTAGCAATGAAAATTTCTCAGCAATTTCTGAGAAAAGCTAGAGATCTTTCTGGGAGAGGGAGTAGTAAAAGTCCTGAGGAGGAGTGGAGAGATAGAGAAAGGCTCTCTGTGCCTTTCCTGATCCAGGGACCACCATTCTGGGGAATAGGCAGGAAACAGTGGGCTGCTACTCCTCTGCTCTGCTTCCAGGACACATCTACACAAGACATTTACTGTGCAGTAGATTAATTAGATGTGCAGTAAACATTGCACATCTATACATGCACCCCTATTAGGCTGGAGTCAACTAAGTTTCTCCATAGCAGGATAGTACTTGTAAACACAAGTTGTATCCTGCTGTGAAGTGCTCCTCCCCAACATGTTCTTCAGTGCAGGGGCTGCCTGCCAGCTAGCCTCATAGTGAAGCTCCCTTGTGCTGCAGTCAAACCCTCTGCAGCACATTGAGCTCGAGGGAGTAGCCCTGGACTGGCAGGCTAACCCCTCTGGGCTCCCTGACTGCCAAGGCTGCTCTGACCTAGCTTAATGTGCTACAATCCTGGGTGTATGTGTAAATGTGCAATAAATTCCAGTGAAAAACCATGAGAGTTTTTTGCAGCACATGTGTAGTGCCATGTCCCCAGTCTCCAAGAGCAGAGCAGTGAGACAAAGCCTCCTCCACTTGTTCTCAAGACTGGATATTTTCCAGCCTTGAGATGAGGCATAAGCAGCAGTAGCTGCTCTAGTCCCCTCCTGGACTAGTCTGGAAGAAGAGTGGCACATCAAGGAAAACTACATTCTCTCCTGTGTTGTATCTGGGTTCCTCTGGTTACAAATGTGACTTCCCCTTCCTCTTGAACTATCCTCATTTCTACTGAGGTTTACATGTCAATAGGAGGGTGCAAATGTAAAGTCTAGACTGAAGCATAGCACACTTAAGTTATGTGGATCTCCCAAGGAAGCAGTCAGAGATCAAGCTGAATAGAAAAGTGAATCCCAAGTTGGTTTACCTGCTATTATGGAAGTAAAGTTCAAGGCATGATTATTGTTCCCTATACTGGAGACTTCCTGGTCTAGGGAATATTCAGGGGGCTTTGCCTCGTGGTTCCACTCTGCTACTGGACTGGTCAAGGAGGAAACAGGAGCAGCATATAGTCATTCATCTGTGCAAGAAAAAACTCTCACAAGGGAGATCTTCTAGTATCAACCTGGAAGATCTTTTCTCCCAGAAGGGACTTCACATTCTCTGGGAAAAACCGAATAAATGCTTGTACTCCCCTAGTTTCTACTGGGAGAGTGACGAGTCTCCCAGTAGAAATGTAACAACTGTACATGGCCAAATTTTCAGCGTAATAATGCTTTGAGTCATGGAGTATATGGATTATATGGAGTTTGGAAATGGCACTTTCCTAGTAACTATGCTCCAAACAGAAGCTTCTGTATCTTACTATTATAAAGGAACAACTTTGAAATTGTCTTCATTCATGGATTGCAAAATGTGTAATTTATACCATTGCTAGGTGCTGTGGTAAGAGTTTGCAGATCTGATTTATTTTTTAAGTAAGTTTAATAATTTAAAACTGATATTTGTTTCTCCTAAACTTGTGTGAATAATCAGCAGGCAATCTGAAAAATGCTTTCTTCAGTGCACGCTGTTATGTATATTTCATTTTTATTTGCAGATGATAAATTATTCAATTTCTTATTACAGTTGAGTGACTATTTAATGTGTCAACAAGAAAGTAACTTTGTTTTCATGATCTGCTCTCTAAAAAATAAGACAAACATGAGATATTTGACATATTCAGTAAGTGTTTGTATTCTCTCTCATTTGGACTAGAGAAACTAACACAGGGCAAATGATAATAATGATAATGAAAATGATAATGGATACATGTATAAAACAGAGACAGAGAAGAATTTTGGGACTGTTAGGTTTGTTCTTTCTGTTTGGAATAAAAAAATTATCCATTACATTTCAACAAACTTTATTCACAGCCAGGCAGGCTCACGGGCTTAAAACGCTGTGTCTGATACCCACATACTCTTTTTGTGTATCCAAGAGAATATAATGTTTTCCAGAAGAAAATCATGCTTTGAACTTTACTTCCATAATAGCAGGTAAACCAACTTGGGATTCACTTTTCTATTCAACTTGATCTCTGACTGTTTCCTTGGGAGATCCACATAACTTAAGTGTGCTATGCTTCAGTCCAGACTTTACACTCATGCTCTCCTATTGACCTCAGTAGAAATGAGGATAGTTCAAGAGGAAGGGGAAGTCACATTTGTAACTGGAGGAACTCAGACACAACACAGGAGAGAATGTAGTGCAAGCTCCTTTCATCCTAAAAGTTTGCATTAGAAAGTGTGACCATTTGGAACACCCAGGAATATAATGTATTAGGGATGATTATTTTTTTTAAAGCCTAAATTGCTCTTGAAAATAACTTTGCTGTATTGGTGTAGAAGACCATGGTGCCCACATCACAGCTTGTAATATAATTATTCTAATGCTGCTTTCTTTATAAAACCAAAGGTATATCTATTTTTTAATTTAATATTTTCTCTGAAAATCAAATATTCAAGTTGCACCTGGCAGTCTGAGTCTCAACAGTGTTTTTCTCTTTTTTTCTTCATTAAAATATAAATTCATTCTTCTAGTTCATTTTATCCAACTTTTTTTTTTTTTTTTGCTACAAAGTGGATAATCATCTTCCTGCCTTGGGCTTTTCACATCCATTCTATCTGTGATACAAGACTTTTCTATCCTAAAAAAGTTTTGGGGTTTTTTTGGTATAGCTCTACTGAAAAATCCTTTGAATAAAATTAACCTGATAGTTTATATCAGTTCCCTAAGTGAAAATAAGCTACACAAGCCAAAGCATTTCTGTAATGGTATAACTGGGCCTATACTAACATTTTGACCAAGATAAAAACATCACCAAAATTGTACCTATAATAAAAGGTATAATTCCAGTCCTGTGTTCTACGTTGGCAAAGCTCCCTGCCCTCAGATTCCCTTTATATTTGCAAGATATATTACTTGGTGCCAATGGAAAATTACTTAGAAACTATAATGAATATCACTGTCTTCAAGTGTTTACAGCTTGTGAAAGATGTGAAGTTTTGGAATGAAATTACTTATATTTATATAATATACCAATGTTTTTATAATGTCTGATCTTGATATTGAAGAGCAAAAATGTAGGAATTAAAATTTGGGAGGAAAAACTAAACATACACAAAATATTGAACGCATTTCGCAATGTGTGAAATAACTCTGTCTCTTCAAGGCACCCGTTATCCAGGTCCAGTTGTCTATTTCAAGTTGAAAAATGTACTGTGTTATGGTCAGGCCCAGATCCAGAAGGGAATGAAGGGGTGCAGTTGCGCACTGTCCCCACACTCCCCACCACCTTTTGATTCTGCTCCACCCAGACTTTCAAACCAACTACCTACGAGAGGCATCAGCATTTCTATTCAGGCAGTATTGAGCAAGTCAATTAACTTCATGCTTAATTATCATCTTCCTTCCTGCTAACCCCTTCTCTCCACAGGGGTTAATGACCCTCTAGCCTTTTTAATGGTCTTGATATTTCACTATTCAAATTATCCTTTCTTCTGCAATGTTGCTGTCTGTTAGCCATTCCTGGTAATTATTTGCTTCTAATTCAAGCCCTGAAGACTGGTTTTTACATCTAGCTAAAAACCTTAACTCAAGTGTGGCAATATTAACTCAGGTGTAGAAATAACTGACAGTAAAGTACTAGATGCACTCTCTAGACACTCAAGAAGGCTAGATTTTGTTTTATGAATCTGAATAAAATAAATACATTTAACTCTAATGACTACAGGACTAATGATACAATATATTTTCACTATTTTACCTAGTTCATTGTGTGTTTTAAAAACTTTGATATGAATCTAGCAAATTAGTGCACATTCTACTAGTTATATTTGGTTTTGCTTTGATCTTATACTGAACAATATAGTGCTAGTCCCCAAGCACATTAGTAAAGCTTCTAGCTTCTCTTTAATTGGAGAAAAATGTTTTGTGTTATATGTGATAATGTACCACATCATCTGCACTCCCCTTTTCAAAATCCTAGATCTGCGTATTGTTATGGTTGCATCAGAATTGGCAAAAAGCTTTGGGAAAGCTTTGAAAATGGGAGAGTTGTTACATTTTTTGTTATATACAGTGAAACCTGATGTGCTTGAACTCATCACAACACACAAAAAAGAGTGGGACAATGGAAAGATGCTGTCATTGCTTCTGTGCTTTCCAGCAAACATCAGAAAAGTGTGGCTAAAAGATATATAATAAAGCTGCTTCAATCAATTTGAAAAGAAAACTTTTAATAATAGCTTATTCCCATATGACAACGGTCAAAGGGAGTTCCAGGTCTGTGAAGAGGGAAGCATGCAGTGCCATAGCCGCCCCACTTTGAAGAGGCTAGCAGCACTGTAATGGCTAACTAGCCACTATAAAGGAACTATGAAGTTGATTCAATAAAAGATATAACAAAAAAATATTCTGCCTGCAGTACATTTCCTGTAACATCACAGCTACAACAACAATCCAGCCCTATAACTTAAATAGCCTTTTTTTTTCTCCCTAATGTTTACTTAATATATTTATAGACAATAGTCACATCTCTTCCCCAGCTCATTTTGTTAGACTAAACAAATTGTGCTCTTCTTTCTTTCATAAAATATGCTCTTTGTTCTATTAATCATCCTAGTAAGGTTTCTCTGCACCTGTTCCTGTTTGGATTCAATCTTTCTTGTATATGGATGACCAGAATTGAACACGCTGTTCAAAATGATGTATCACAAGGACCTTGGCCTAATACTTCCTACCTCCACTGGAAATACTTATCTTGATGCATCCTAGGACTGCACATTCATCTTTCACTTCTTCATTCCATTGACAGCTCATAATCATCCTTATAATCATCATAATCAGGTAATACAACAAGGTTCTTCTATTCCTCATTTGTTTCCAGCTGAGGAGCTCTTATCAGACTTTGTTGCTGGTCCCCAAGTGGACTTTATCAAGCATTATTCCCATTGACTTCAATACCATGGGAGTTTTACATAAATAATGAATGAAGGGTTTACTGATCATTAATACTTTTTTGGCATATTAATGACACATTTGACTGCTACAGCTTTTAAAAATAAGTGATTCTGTTCAGTTCAGGCTCTGTCTGATCATTCTTGATGTCCTTTACTACCTGAAACCTATAAAGACTAGAATTGGAAGCTACATAAAGAAATTCATGTTTTGTCTGTTAGTTGCATGAAGGAAAAGCAATAATTTAATATTTTATCAGGGCTGTTCCTTTCATTCTAGAAGCATCAGCTCGGTGTATCTATTGCACTGTAAACTAGGAATGTCAAGGCTTTAAAAGCCAGTGACTTATTCTTACTCCTGTATGCCCTTGACATGAATGAGGTAAAATACTACATCTTTTCATACAAAAACCAAACAGGTTGTAAGTATTGTAGTTCCTATTGTCAATATTTTCAAAAGTTAGGCCATGTATATGTGATCGGATAGTGTTTTTTTAAATGCCCTTCATGCATAGCATCTCTTTCTTACAGAATTCTCATTCTGGATGCATTCCAAAAAAGCAGACTGTTTTTGAAGGTCCCCACTGGCACATTTAGGATCCAAAGATTTGGCCCCTAACTTTAATTAATTGGTTTTGTAAGCATTTGTATGTTATCAGGAAGCAGTAACATCCCAGGTCCTGAGGCTAAAAAGAAAGGCCTACAAAGGATGGAGGATGGGAGTCACCTCCAAGGAGGATTATTCTGCACTGGTCCGGTCCTGCAGGGAGCATACCAGGAAAGCCAAGGCTGCAACTGAATTCCAACTAGCTTCGAGCATCAAGGACAATAAAAAGTCCTTTTTCAGATCTGTGGGGAGCCGGAGGAAAAGCAGGGGCAACATTGGACCCCTGCTGAACCAGATGAGGCAACTGACAACTGACTCCCAGGAAAAAGCCAACCTATTAAATGGGTACTTTGCGTCGGTCTTTCATCAGTCCCATGGCATGCCCATGCCTGCTACGGGTCAGGGAAGTCTGGGTGAGGGTGATCCCCTGCCCTCCATTAATGCTGACCTCGTGAAGGAACATCTTGAGAAGCTGGATACCTTCAAGTCAACCGGCCCTGACAACCTACACCCCAGGGTACTCAAGGAGCTGGTGAGCGTCATAGCCCAGCCTCTAGCACGGATCTTTGAAAACTCTTGGCGCTCTGGTGTAGTGCCCGAAGACTGGAAGAAGGCCAATGTGGTGCCTATCTTCAAGAAAGGGAGGAAAGTGGATCTGGCTAACTATAGGCCCATCAGCCTGACTTCTATCCCGGGGAAGATCTTAGAAAAGTTTATTAAAGAGGCCATCCTTAATGGACTGGCCGACCCCAACATCTCAAGGGATAGCCAGCACGGGTTTGTTGTGGGTAGGTCTTGCTTGACCAATCTCATTTCCTTCTACGACCAGGTGACCTATCACCTGGACAAGAGAGAAGAGATTGATGTCATATATCTTGACTTCAAAAAAGCCTTCAATCTGGTTTCCCATGATCACCTCTTGGTGAAACTGGCCAGTTGTCGCCTTGGGTCCACCACGATCCACTGGCTGGAAAATTGGCTCTGTGGTCGGACCCAGAGGGTAGTAATTGATGGAAGACACTCATCATGGTGTCCTGTGACCAGTGGGGTCCCCCAAGGCTCTGTCCTTGGGCCCATACTGTTCAACATCTTCATTAATGATGTGGACACTGGAGTCAGAAGCGGACTGACCAAGTTTGCCGATGACACCAAACTTTGGGGCAAAGCATCCACACCAGAAGACAGGCAGGTGATCCAGGCTGACCTGGACAGGCTCAGCAAGTGGGCGGACGAGAATCTGATGGTGTTCAATGCCGATAAATGCAAGGTTCTCCACCTTGGGAAGAAAAACCCGCAGTATCCTTATAGGCTCGACAGTGCTATACTGGCCAGCACTATGGAAGAAAGAGACTTGGGGGTCATCATTGACCGCAAGATGAACATGAGCCTGCAGTGCGATGCTGCAGCTAGTAAAGCAACCAAAACGCTGGCTTGCATCCATAGATGCTTCTCAAGCAAATCCCGGGACGTCATTCTCCCCTTGTACTTGGCCTTGGTGAGGCCGCAGCTGGAGTACTGCGTCCAGTTTTGGGCTCCACAATTCAAAAAGAATGTGAAGAAGCTTGAGAGAGTCCAGAGAAGAGCCACGCGCATGATCAGAGGTCAGGGAAGCAGACCCTACGATGACAGGCTGAGACCCCTGGGGCTCTTTAGCCTGGAAAAGCACAGGCTCAGGGGTGATCTGATGGCCACCTATAAGTTTATCAGGGGTGGCCACCAGTATACGGGGGAATGTTTGTTCACCAGAGTGCCCCAAGGGATGACGACTAGGTCGAACGGTCATAAACTACTACAAGACCGTTTCAGGCTGGACATAAGGAAGAATTCCTTTACTGTCCGAGCCCCCAATGTCTGGAACAGCCTGCCACCGGAGGTGGTTCAAGCGCCTACATTGAACACCTTCAAGAGCAAACTGGATGCTTATCTTGTTGGGATCCTATGACCCCAGCTGACGTCCTGCCCTTTGGGCAGGAGGCTGGACTCGATGATCTTCCGAGGTCCCTTCCAGCCCTAATGTCTATGAAATCTATGAAATAATGTTTCAGCCTATTTCTGCTACCACCAAATCCTTGATTTTCCATCTATGGCAGGGGTGGGCAATTATTTTGGGTGGAGGGCTGCTTACTGAGTTTTGGCAAGCCATTAAGGGCCGCATGACAGGCAACCAGGGGCAGATCAATATTAATTTTCTAAATTTTGTAGGGGCCCTGTTTGCCGGATAATTGCCTGGTGGGCCGCATCCAGGCCGTGGGCCACAATTTGCACATCCCTGATCTATGAAGTACCTGAATGAAATCCACCATACAGTGTTATCTTTTGCCCCCTAGATTAGTCTGGCACTAAAACAATGATACCATAAACTATCAGAATTCAAAATGTTTAACAAATATTTAACCTGGGTAAACATGCAGTACAGCTGTTGATTTGAAAATAGCTTGTGAGATGTGTGTATATATATATTTTTTTTACAATTCATTCAAAAATAAGAGTAGTTTGAAGTTGGAACAGTTCTCTGTTTCTTTATATTTTGGATACCTGGGATTCTCAGTCTCTTTCATCAATCGGAGATACTTTTCCTCTTTACTAAGACACAGGTTGATTTCTTGCTTGGTCAAAGAATCAAAGAATGGCATTCCTGCTTGGAATCACATCACTGGTCTAGAAACAGTATATCATTCTTCCTTCTGTCAAGTGACTCAGCCTCATAGCACCTTAGAAAAAGCAAAACCACTATGACAATTGTGGGGGTGGGGGGAGGGTTGTGTTTGTTTGTATTTAAGTCCAACAGTTTCACTTTCGCTTGATTTCTGCTAACAGTCAATAATGTCAGTAAATATGATGTATATTTTTTACTTCCTACAGAAGACAGAATTCTGCAGCACTGGATATCAGTCTGATGTCCTTTCAAGCTTTTCACTGACTACTGTAATTTATTTTCTCAAGGAAAAATGCCTTTTGAAAGTAAGCCTTTATACTGGAATATTGGAAGCTGGGAGGAGAGGAATGTGTGAAGTGATCCGTGATGCACCCAGTAATTGAAAACTTTCTCATATTTCCCTTTTATACAGCTTACCTCTATGCTAGAAGCTTTGCCTTCTGTATGCAATATGTTTTATCCCCAGTGCCCTATACATAATTCATAATTCAAACACTTAGCTAAGACACTGTGATGACTCTTAGTGTTATGCCATGTTGGTAAAGCTAATGCCAAATGCAAAGATCTAGCCCTTTTAGTCAATATTGTCTAATTAAGAGTCATCATGAATTCCTCTGTGTTTCTTCTGTTTGGCATTACATTATAGAAAAGAGTCAAACTAATAATTTATACTCTTGGACCTTTCTTACTCTTTGACTTCATAATCTGTTAACATGGCAGCTTCTGGCGAACAGAAATTATGAAAGCCTGAGTTAGGATTTTGTTTTAGAACCAAAAACTTTTTTTTTTTAGTTTTATTAGAGTCTGAAAACAGAGGATAAACTGGGTTTAAATAACAACAAAAAATACATGATATCTGAACTGTGGTAAACCCCCTGGTAGTAAAGAAACACAAAAATATTGCACTATGTTTCATAGTTATCAAAGGCAGTTTCATGTACAATTTTATATGGCAATGTTGGGCCAATTTTTTCACTCCTGAATTTTTCCTTTTAAAAGCATTCATTCTTTTTTATTTAAATTCAGATAGTTATCCTCTTTCTGTTTAGAAATTTTTTAAATCTGTGTCTTGATATGGGGATGAAAAGGACGACTGGAGCAAAAGTGCTAGTGTATCTGCATAACCTCACCATCAGCATGATGCAGGTAGGCTGGACCACACCCTGCCTGAAACCTTGTACAATCGCACATCTTCCTTAGTCAACCATTAAAAAAACCTGAGTAAATAATTATAAAATGTCTATTCAACCCAGCTCTTTCAGACCTTGAGTTGCCCTGCTAAGGACAATGCTTGTCTTTACTTCCTGCCCTGAAGCATGCCTAGCCTAGGCAAAACTTAGGATAGCAGCTAGCTTTGCCTTTTGAGGGTTACCATATTTCCAGAATCAAAAAAGAGGACACCAGTGAGGGGGCGGGGGTAGGGAACCAGTGGGAGAGGAAGGGGAGGGGTATATGATTGTGGAGGTGGTGGGGAACAGAGCAGTGATATATCTGTGTCTTTCCTCTGCACCTCACTTCTAAGCCCCTACCCCACAAGCCCTGATGGTGCCCCTCACTCTTGACCCACAGCACCCTGCTCCCCACCAGCCATGCCAGTGCCCCTCACTCCCGACTCACAGCCCTGCCCACCCTGCCCCACTCCCGATCCAGAGCCCTACTGCCCAAGCAGCTCCTGCATATGCACATGCGCACGCACACACACACACTCTCTCTCTCTCTCTCTCTCTCTCTCTTACTTATTTACTTCCTGGGGGCCGCATGCAGAGCATGCCTTGCTGGCTGCTGCCAACCCCAAGCATCCAAGCTGCTCATGTCTGGGAAAAGCAGAGGCAGAGGAAAAACCCAAATATTTGCTCACATTTTAAAAACCCACCCAGACATGAGGGAGGACAGGGGGCCAAAAAAGAGGACATGTCCAGAAAAACCCAGACGTATCAACCCTACCTTGATTTCCTGTACCAGGTCCTGCCTGCCTGAACCTCTGATCCAGCCATGCTCCTTTCTTGGTCACACCTTTCCATTTCTCAGATTCTGTCGGATGGGTGGTTGCTCTTTGCACCTTAGTTCTGGTTTAGACCCCTGCCTTCCATCCCCCTTCTAATCACTGCTCCAGACCTGCTGTACCCCAGTATGATAGTCACTTATATTTCACAACACAGTGCAGCAGTGCCTAAATAAGTTTCAATATGTAGCTTAGAAGGTCCCTTTGGAAACTGAGATTTAGGCTCTTAAGTCACTTACATTTGTGTTTCTGTGAATTCTATCATTTACCTGGAACATTGTCAGAAGCCTGGACAGACAAGCACTTCCTTTTTCTCTCATCCAGTGGTCACACTGTAGACTGACCCTCATTCTCTAAGGAAGGGAGGACACTTTCTCTACTTGGCTATTATTTTCAGGCTCTATGAATCATGCTTCCTGTAGTCACAGAGGCAGTGTTTTCTCCCTTGGTCAGAGCTGTCTTCTCTAAAGTTTGCTTCCCACTTACATTTCCTTTTTACCTTCTGGTCATTACTTACATTTAGAGGATCATTATTATCTTATGAGTCTATTTGAATCTATCTCCAATTTTAAGCTCTCCTTTCCTAAGCCCATGAGCTTGCAAACCTCATTACAGCCTCCTGTTTGTCAATAGGAATGACACTTCTATAAAAATGTAGATGCTATTATTACACACCCTTGAATATAACAATAATAGCATTTTTCTAATCCTTTCTCTTCCTGCATTTGACTTCTGTCTATTTGACTTCTGTCTTCTTTTAAATTGTAGCCTCTTGTATTTTCTTGCTGCTCACAGTTGCAAGACACAGTTCAGTTTCAATCAGTCTCACAACTTTCTAATTTAGATTATGACAAAATCTATTATTTTCCAGTGGGAATGATTCCAAGATCTTCAGCTTTCCTTGTAATGGTAAACCTTAATATCAGGCATTCTTTGGCTGGGTTTGAATGACACTACTTCTCAAGTAATTATAACTGTCCAGAGGAAATGCCCATTAGTAATTGTCCATATTTCTACCAAGGTTCTCCGAGGCTCTCAAAAATCTATGGTATGGGAGTAGGGCTATTTCCCTCTTTCTCCCTCCTATATGGCTATGCAGTAGGCACCTCATAGACTGTTCTTATACAGAAATATTTCTTTTAGCTTAACTACAAGATATCACAGAAGCATTAAAGCAGTGGTTTGGTGATAGAATTTTTTGAACTTGTCAACCTTTAAAAAATAATTTCAGGGTGTTTGGAAAAATCAGCATGATCCACAAGGAATGGTTTTCAGAGTCCATGAAATTCTTTAAATAGCTTAGAGACCTCCTACTGTTCGTGTTTTATTTGTGAACTGTAAAACAGACTTTGTGCACTTCAACCAGCTTGTAGTTGTTGTTTTTAGCTGGCAAAGACATTCAGGACATAAAAACTAATAGCAGCCGTTCCAATCTAATATACTTTACATGAAGATAGTACTTTAAATTTTCTCCATGTAGTTGCTTATCATCTGTATCTTTTAACCAGTACTGAAGTACAGATAAAAGCAGCAGGAATCACAAGCACAGAAATGATCTGTTTTGTATATTTCTAAAGATAAGCTTTTACTGATCATTAAACTGTTATAGACGCACATATTTTTTTTCAGTTTTCGCATTCTAATTTCTTTCATTGCTTTCATTGCATGCAACCCATTTGACTTCTAAATGTGTTCTTTTTTCTGATTATTCTGCTTGAATCTTACCTTTGGCTCATTTTGAGTTGTTTAGCTGGTGTAAGTTGGCAAAGTGAATAGAGCTGTATTGTTTTATACTATCTAGAGATATTGACTCATATTATTTACTGCAGTTTGTATGGTAGTAAAAATGCAAAATATTTTATCTTTTCTCCTTTTTATATAAACAGCCCCACCCACCTTCAACATGTGTTTGTTTTGCAGGTCAATGTTTTAATAGGCTACTAATATTTTTTTCAATATATTTCTGTGTTCTTCATAGCCTGTCATTTGAAATTCCAGTATTTTGGTACCATTATTTTTAGGGATGCCTAAAATGTGATGCTGTCACTACATGATCACAAGAATCAAACCTTCACCAACTTCCTTCTTATTTACCATGCATATCATATTTTGTTGTGGATCGTTCCAAAGAGATGTCTGGCCTACATGACTACTCAGCAAATTCATAAGGAAATAACTTTATTTTACTTCCAGACATAACCTTCCATAGTCGTTTTATGATTATTATTCTAGTCTATGCCTAGGTAATTGAAGTCTTCATGATTAATGGTCTGCCTCCTTTACAAGTATCTCTTATGCATATAAACATTTCCTGACCTGTCTCTTCTTGCATTGGTTTGGATGTTTGTATATGTTTCTTTATAATACAGTTTGTACCTTTTCTATCATTCACTTCCATCTAAGCTATCTGTTGCAGTAAGCCACTGTGCATACAGAATACAACTTCTTTCACTCTAAAGATATAGGCCAGGTACAAACATTACACTTTTACCAGTCTAAGTGATCAGAAACTGGTCTAAACCCATCACAGAAGTTTAACGCATATAGGTTGGTCTAAAAATGTCAGAACCTAGTCTAAGATTGACCTGAGGACCTAAGGACAGAACTTCAACACCCGTTCCCCTATTGATTCAAGTTAGGTCACTGTCCACTGGTATCCCAGGCTCCTTTGTGGCCTCCCACTAGCCCCCCTTCACAGGGAGGCATTCTAGCACTCATTCTGCTCTCAACTGTTCCAGCTGAGTGCCCAGCAGGCCCCAAACCCAAGCAGTCACACAGCTGAGTCAGCACAAACACTTTCTACCTCTGCTTCTGGCCAGCTATCAGCCACAGGCAGATAGGCAGCATGGGAGCAGGTAGGGAAGGAGGCATCTGTGCTTGACAGTCTCTGGCAGCCTGGGCAGCCTACTGGGATATGTGCAGGAGTGCTCCTAACCTGCTGGCCTTGGCCAGTGCAGACAGCCTGCCTACCCCCACCCCGCCACACACACACACAGAGCAAAGGGCGAATGTGTGTTCTGTCCACTACCAATCTAATCCATGCCACTTACAGAAAACCACATGACTTAGATCAATTCCACCTCAGGCTTTTTTAATGTCTGTACTTAGCCATCTTGTCCTTCTCCAACATTGCTTTACCTTCCTGTTTACTGTGGTGTTTTTATAACTTATTGGGAACTCATGTTCCCAAGCCAAGTATCAGCTAACCTGTAATAATTAAGTTATTTTTGTCTAACACATATTTGATCTCTTGATATTTTGTTAAAATAAATAAATAAATAAATCTCCTTCCTTGCAGTATTTTTATTATTCCCATTTTCTTTCATTGCAGCAACTCATGCCTGGCTACCTTCATTGTAATATGCTGGTATACTTTGTTTTTACTGACAGTTGGTAAATTTACTGACAGCTGGCAACCCTGTTTACAAACAAGAAAGCAGAAGCTTAAAATAGAGCATTTTGGGGAAAAGGTAGTATTCTATTTAATATTCTTGACAGACCACCAAATATTTCTCTTCTGGAGCAAAAGCCCTTATGTGGCTTTCGATTTTCAGTTAAGTCCCTTATATCATCAGCTGTGATGTCTTCCCTCATGGCCAGAAAAACTTTGGGAATAAAGCTTGTTTCCTATGCTTGATGTGAAAATATTGTGGTGTCATGTATAAACTATTGGGAGGAGAAAGTGACAAGAAGGATAATTGGTGGCAGTAGATGGGTGGATTTTAAAAAGACATATTTAGACTCTTGAGGAAGTTGCAGCCTTTCAGTTGAAAATTACCTGACAGAGCCATTAATCAATCATTTACTTAGAAAATCCTACTATTTCATAGCAGCGCCCTGCCTTTTAACTTGTAATTAACCTGAACGGATCACTTTTTTGCTTTTTTTGAATGTCTATAGAAGATATTGGTGAAATCATCTTTAAAACCTTTACCCTTTTCTTCCTGCATCATGCATACCTTCCTCTAAAGCCACAAACTTTTGCCATGTATTTTAAATAAATCTATATACCCTTCCTTTGCTGCTCTTAACCTTAGCCCTAAAAAATAAATCACTGTCCTATCGCCGATGTCCTTTCAGAAGAACATGCTGTCTATTAAGATGAACCATTCATATATCGCTGAATTGGCCATATTCACCAGTCCATGAATTTGTAATTTATCCTGTTTACTATAGTCCTGAGATATGTACCACTTAAAATGTTCACCAGGGATTTTGTCATTTAGTTGTGTCATATTATTATACTGTGTAATGAAACATAACTGCATAATGCATGTAACTAACAAAGTGTCAGCGCCTTGCCAAAATATAAGGGAATATAAAATATAGCTTCTACCACACAATCCCAGTTAGAATAATTTATTAATCTTCTGCACTAAAAATTGCTTGGTGAATGTCATGAGCCCTGTTATATTTTGGGGTTTGCATCATGTAATCCTTGTTTCCGTGTGTTTTATTGTACTGTAATGACATATGAGGTCTCACTGGAGATCCCATGTTAAGCTGTATCTGTTTATGCTACTATTATTATTGCTGGATAGATTGTTATGCTGGCTATATATATCTTCATATATCTGCATATGGCTTAGCCAGGGAACTCAAGGCAGAACTGCTAATTATCTCTTGTCATTGTATTCTAGGGCTTGGACAACTGAACACAATAGCAAAAATAAGGGACCGTTGTTGGGATGGGCACCCTGGACATTGTTCACCTGTGATGGGGGCAATAAACTCTACAATGGCAAAGACATCTGGGAGTAATAGTGCATCAAGCCAATGAGACTCCAGGTGCCCCAAACATGCCAGAACTTTCTGGAAGAATCTGGTGTCAGAATAATGGATATTTATACACATGCTACGGGAGTGGGGGGGAGGGGCTTTAGTTAGAACAGCTCTCAGAGTCACTCTAATTAAAGTGTTTGGAGCATCTCATGTATCAGCATCCCCATGCTTCAAAACGGTGGCAGAGGCACTTTATCTAAAGCTGACAAGCTTGTCAGCTTTAGATAAAGTGCCTCTGCCACCATTTTCAAGTGCAGGGATGCTGATACACAAGATGTGGGAGGCTGCTGGAGCATAGTAATTGCCACACTCTAGCAGATTCAATTAACCAAGTCTGCTCTGCTGCCCTATAATTACAGGGCAGCAGAGCAGCCTCCCTGCTCATGTATAGGTACCTAATGATAATTGGGAGGCTGGCAGCTGGGCTGGAATATTTGTCTTTGAACCTTGGGCTTCAGGCATCTACTGGACCCAGTTACCAGGTCTAGTAGAGTCAACAGAAAGGCTGTTCTCTAGAACTCTGGCAGCACTGACATGGAAGGCTAGGGATAGCCAGATGAGAGGGTGAGAATATCTATTTCTTTTATGTTCTGTATCCAAACCTATCATCTATTTTATTGGCATAATTCTGCCATGCAATGTAATAAATCCTTTTGCTGTTTGTCTGCTTACTGATTGCCAATGGAAACAGTGGTTTATGGGCAAGTGATTTGTTTAGGATACCATTTCCACAGAAAGGGGGACCCATACTTTCTTCCCTACCCTAAAGTGGGGGCCATTCAGGGTGGGAAAAGTTCCCTCCACTGCAACATCCAAGTCTAGATACAAGGGCATAGGATCTGGGCTGCTAAGATAGAGTGCTATCCCAGAGCAATTTCATTCTGTTCCTTGGGACAAGTGGCAGCACAGTGAAGAGAAACTCGGGGCTCTGGGGGTTTCCTATGGATTGGTTTGTGACAGTAAAATTCTTCCCATAATTCCACTGAAATGAGTGACAGGAGTCAGCCCCAAGGCATATATCATGGCTCTCAACAGCTTCTCTTACCATTCATACTTTCTAATGACTATTTTTAAATGCCTCTTCTAGGTACCCAAAACAGTTGTACTGTAAATTTGCTGTTTTACTCTTCTTCACTGTTTCCTATTTTATTGCCTCATCTACTGCAATTCTCCTCTTTCTGTCTTCTTCCATTGTAGTCTTGTCCATGAATATTTGTAACTTTCTTCTTTTTTTCTGTTGGCCCACACTTGGCATCTAAAGCTAACTAAACTGAAGGACAAACTCTTTCCCCCAGATGCATGCTCACAGCTCCAATTGATTTCCAAGGTGATGGAATCTCAGGTACAAGAAATCTTTCGTGTTCATTTATCCTCACTTGGTTAGCTAGCTTTCTCTTTCATTTCCCCTCTCCAACAATGTAGACCATCTCCACTGTTTGTAAATGTACAGCTACTGCCTCCTTACTGATACCAAAATAATTTTAAAGAATGATCTCTCAGAAAAGACTCAAAGGTTAACAGAGGAAGATATTGATCACATAGTCTATAGGAGAGACATGGAATTTCCTAATGTGCTGAGGGAAAACAGAGCTAAACAAAAAATGCAGTTGAAAGAACACCACACACACTCAAATGTAAGATCATGGGTATTCTGAATTAAGGAGCAAAATTATGTTTAACAAGTCAATGTTCCCAAAGAACTGTAACTTAAAATGAGAATAGGAAGAGAAGATAGAACAACTTTCCATTAGCAAGAATTCTGTGGAAAAAATACAGAACTTTCCTGCAGCAGGAATGTTTTCATTTTCCATTTCTCCCTCTCCAGTCTTCTATTTATTTTTTGAGTAAGGTTGAATAAATATCTTAATATTTTATAGGTATTTGCTCATACTGACAAAATGAATTTGTGTCCATAGTGCTCATTCCTTTTGTTTGCTCGCTATGACTGTTTCTATTATAGAATTTCACACTCATGAATCCTTGTTAAAACTAAATCAAAAGTTACATATTTAAGTATTCATATTTAAGCGTTCTCAGTGGTGGCAGATGACAGAACAAGGATCAATGGCCATGCATGGCAGCAAGGGAAGTTTAGGTTAGATATTAGGAAAGGTTTTTTCTCACGAAGAGGGTAGTGAAGCACTGTAACAGGTTGCCTAGAGAAGCAGTGGAATCTCCATCCTTGGAGGTTTTTAAGACCTGACTAGACAAAGCTGTGGTTGGGATAAGCTAGTTAGGAATGGTCCTGCTTTGAGCAGTGGGTTGGACTAGATGACATCCTGAGGCCCCTTCCAACTTTAATTTTCTGTGATTCTACACCAAAGGGGATTATAATGGATGGAGAGAATGGATACTGCTTTTTGCATGAGGGAACAAACTTCCACACATCCGAGAAAAGTCCGACAAGACTCTGACTGGCCCTTCACAATTAGGCCTGCTGAGGAAAGTAGTAAAAAGGAATTTAATTCAAAGTTTTCACATAGCTAAAAATTTTCTATTACCCTTTTTTTTCTATAAATGATACCTAAGGCCTAGAGTAAAGGCCACATAACTGAGATGGAAAACCTTGGGCTAAGGTTCACTAATCTTGCTTCTTCACATTTTCTACTGTTACCATGGCACTTTTTTCAGTCAGGAAACTAATGCAGGATTATGAAGTTATACATTGTAACTAACCAACAGGGCTACATTTAGAATATTAGCTACAGAAATAAATGCAAAATCAAATCGGTAAATTCAAGGATCAACTTGCAAGTAATCTGTAAAAAAAAAAAAAAAACTAGTAAACTCATTGGCTAACAAATTTTGTGAATAATTTGTTTAAAGACTACGGATCTATAAATTACTCAAATTGCACAAAGCATTAATGGATTCTAAATTGTCTCAGCACTGGCCAAAAGCTTGTTTTGTGTGGGTTTCATCTGTCCATTGTTTTCTGAGCTGCCACTATCTTTAGTCAAAACATAAAAGTCTAACCTATTAGAAGCTTCCTTCAACCAACCTAAGGGCTGGGAGAAAAAATAATGCTGTGCGTGGAAAATAATTGTATACTTTAATCACCTATTTAGTAGCTTGAGCATCTCCCTGTTCTGGCTTCTGGAGAGTATTTCTGCTTTTAGGGATTCTTACTGAACTGATTGCTAAAATTAGTGATGCAGGAGACTATCCAACCAATGGCCATTATACTAGGGTTCTTATTATGCTGACTGAGAGTAGTTCATTTAGCAAAGCTGTATTTCAGTGGAAAGGACAGACCAATGACCATCTAAGTATCAAGCAGCAGCAACTGTCTACAAAGTAGTAACACTATGTGCAATAGGAAATTGAGTAAAAACATTAGAGATTGAGACACATTCAGTCCTGGTATAAACTGATGAAACTGTATTGGTCAATGGAGCTAGACATGTATCCAAGCTGGCAAAAATGGACAAATTTGTCATCTAGGCCCTAGCTGGTCAAATCTGTAAACAATTATGAACAATTTATGTACTGATTATTAGAGTTGTCTTCAGTCTAGAAACAGCAATGTTGTCCTATTCAAAATTTTTTCAGATATTTTGTACCAACATTTCAGCATATGGATTGCTCTTGGTTGTAACTCTTTTGTCTGAGCACTCACTCAAGCTATTCCTGTTTCTGATTTAGTTATCTAAATCACATAATAATCTTTCTATTCTCTGCCATTATAAGCACCAGCGCCTGAAAAAGACTGGGGCTTTGAGTCTATCAGGGAAAACGTGAAGGAGGAAGGAACAATTTATAGATTCATAGACACTAGGGCCGGAAGGGACCTCGGGAGATCATTGAGTCCAGTCCCCTGTCTCAGGGGCAGGAAGTCATCTGAGGTCATAGGATCCCAGCAAGATAAACATCCAAATTTCTCTTGAAGAAGTTCAAAGTAGGTGCTTGAACCACCTCTGGCGGCAGTCTATTCCAAACCTTGGGGGCTCGGACAGTAAAGAAGTTCTTCCTTATGTTCAGCCTGAAACGGTCATGGAGGAATTTGTGACTGTTTGACCTTGTCATCCCTTGGGGCACTCTAGTGAACACACGTTCCCCCAGATCCTGGTGAGCACCCCTGATAAACTTATAGGTGGCCATCAGATCACCCCTAAGCCTGCACTTTTCCAGGCTGAAGAGTTCCATGCCTCTCATCATTAGGCCTGTTTTCCTGACCTCTGATCATGCACATGGCTCTCCTCTGCACTCTCTCAAGCTTCTCCACATCCTTTTTGAATTGTGAAGTCCAAAACCGGATGCAGTACTCCAGCTGCGGCCTCACCAAGGCTAAGTACAACAGGAAAATGACCTCCTGGGATTTGCTTGAGAAGCATCTATGGATTTAAGGAGAGCTAGAAAAAAAATAGCGAGGACAAGACATTCACAGATAGCTAAGTCACTATCCAACTTGAAGAAAGAACAATATATCTTATAGGGCTGTATGAAGCTTCGATCACTGATTCGATTCAGTGGAGATTCAGCCCTATTCAGCAGCCAAATCTCCAAATCTGAATTGAATCAGGAGACCCTTTAATCTCTCCAAATCAAATCAGAACCCTCTGAATTGATTCAGAGAGATTTGGAAAGATTTGATCATTCCGACATAGACACAACTTTAAATGTTTTTTCTACATACCTCAAGGTACCAGGTGGCTTGTGAATGCTGAGATGGTAGGGCAGATGAAGCATCTCATGGGAGTGTGGGGAGGTCCCCAGCACACTCAGCAGTGGACCATGAAGTAGACCAGAAGCACTTCCGGTCCACTTCCAGGTCTGCCAGGAAGTATGCAAGGGGACCCCCACCCCCCAGCTCAACAACTGGTGCCTCTTGGGGCTGGGGGGGGGCACAGGGAGGTCCCCCATACACTCAGCAGCAGCCCCAGAAGTGGACTGGAAGTACTTCCATTCCACTTCCGGGTTCACTGCTGAGCACGCAGGGAGCCCCCTAATGCTCCTGTGGAATACTCCATCCACCCCACTATCACAGTGTTCACAAGCCACACCTGGTACCTCAAGGTATGTAGAAAAAACATTTAAAGCTGTGTCTAAGACTGACTAGCTTATTCTCCGAATCAGCATCGACTCTCTAGATTTGGAATCAGCTGAATCGAATCAGGACAGTGATCCAAATCAACTAATCAAATCACTGTCCACAATTCAGGCCGAATCCAAATCCAAATTTAATATGGCCCATTTCTCACATCCCTAATATCTTACTCTTCCCATTACATTACATTACTTTTCTCATAAATTGGGTTCATGTAACAGGAAGCTCAAAGGATAGCTGTGCATCAGTTACTGCAAGCTCACATTAAACAACTGTAGTTCAGTAGCATGTGGTCAATAGATTTTTACGAGTCCTGATAGTATTACAGTGCTATTGCCAATCCCAACCCTCAACTACCCTGTTAGAGGCCATAAGGACAGGCAGGGAGCATGTCCTCACTATGCTAAAGCAGGTCTCTATTGTGGTTGAGTGATCTAAGGAAAAATTACCTCAAACATAGCACTTTATTGGCAGACAAAACATTTGATGTCTGCTGTGTCCCAGATGACAAGTCAGTTTGGGATAATTGACTTAGAGTCATCAAAGTGGATAAAGCTAGGGATCATTCTTGAGTTGTAGATAGAACACTTTCTGTCTGAGAGTTAGCTTTGGCCAGTAATGACTTGGCTTGAGATCAACTACATCCAGATCATTTGGGATCCGTAGGGTTGAACAGCTCCAAGTCTGCAGACATTTTTGCAGAGGTTGCCTTGAAGAGAAAGGATTGATTGGCTGCTATCTGACTTGACTTAAGTTCTCTAAAAATGGACATTAGTCTGAAATATAAAACCCAACCCCTGGATAAATCAAAAAACCACCATCATGAGTGGTGAAAGAACATTAGCTTTCCAGAGGTCACAGATCAAAGAGCAGGGAGGGACACTGTTGTACACTCAAGTTCCAAAGTAGGAAAGCCTGAAAAACAGAACTCTGTTCACATTGGGAACAACAGGAAACATAGGCATTCCCCAGATACTAGTAATAAACATGCAGCCTGTAATGATCCATGTTAAAAAGTGGCCAGCATTTGCCAAACTTTCAAAGAGTGCATGCTGCCATTTTTAAGGTGCTTGAACTTAGAGTGGAAGCACCTGTGCTGAGAGCTGTGTGGGGAACCTAGTGTAAGCAACTCAAGGTGCAGGGAGAGACTTGCAGGATCAGGGTCTAGCAGGTCCACAGGGTGGGGATCAGGGTCTGCAGGATAAGGGGATTGATGGGGAAAGTTGTCTGTTCTGGGATGGGAGGGTCAGGGGGCTAAAAGTAGCCCAGTCCATGTCAGGAAGGTAGGAAGAGCACAGCCCCATGAGTAGGGTGAGTGGCTAGGCTTTCCCATTCCTAGGGCTGTGCATTTGATAGAGTGAGTTAACCTGTTCTTGATCTAAGTTAGATTGAGCCTGCCATTTCTTTCCCCACTCCCACCCCACCCCAATTTAACTACTCTGAGTACCTACACAGATGGGCTTTTAAATTTTCCTAACCCTAGTTGGGTTGATCTAAATATAATGGCTGTTCATCCCTGAGAATTAACAAAGTGAGTGAAGAGCAATGAAATACTTTTGTAAGTCATTGTCTGCAACAATCTGTCACTTTAAAATATTTTTATTTTGCAGGGTTTTTTCTGTTGTAGTTTGACTACCCTAGAGTTGTATTCTTCTATATCTTTATAATGGAGTAATTATTATACTCCAGTTGCAGTTACTGCATACCCTTGCAATTCCTGCTCTTTGCAAATAAACCTGTTTCCTCTATTAGAATAGAACATACGCATGTGGTTATTAATTCAAATTTATTTTGAGCTATTCTATAATATAGTATGTGATTTAAAATGTCACTGTTTCATTGAACATATTCACAGAAAATGATGCAAAAGACACATGGATATATTAAAAATAACTAGTTGAAATGTAAAAGCATATTCACATAAAAACAGCTCACAATATTTACCCAGATCTATTGATTGTTCATTTATGGATATGGTGAACTAGAATATTTCAATTTTAAAAAATGCAGTGTTCTTGAAAGAAGCAGCTTTTTTATTATTGACTGAAGTTCTGTAAGTTTGTGGTAAATAAATCTACAAAAGCTTGTTGTCAAAATATGGTCTAAAATAGAGTGCTGACACATGTAATCTAAAATAAAGTCTGATTACCTGTGCCACTTCACTTCAGACTGTCATGGTGTCAACTTCTGAAACCTAATCAATACTATTGACTTCAAGGTGATTCTCAGACATATAAGGACTTGTTAAATAAAAGTTGGAGTGAAAACCATGTACAGTTTTGTAGTTGGATTTTACAATAGACAATTTATATTTGTAGCTGCCACTTAATTAGGCACCATTACTAATACAGATGTTACTCATTAGTTCAAAGGACAGGACCAGAAAAAGTTTTATATGAAATAATCATTTAAAAATATCTCTGTGTTCAGGATGTTAACACTTGGAAGTCAGTTAAGGATAGTGTTAAGGCAGAGCTCAAGACTTGTGAGGAATAAGGAAGCTAGTGACCCAGTATATCCCTAGGAGCCAATAAAGCTAAGTACAGACAGTCAAAAGGACTGAGTTTGAATCGATTTAGTCTTTGCACATTAGTCAAAGCTACATAGATTGAACCAATAAGGAAGTGAACAGACAATCACTTTTGATTCTAGAAATCCAGAAAAAATTCTACAGTGGCCCAGGCCAGAAGCTGGGGGCGGGGGATGGGAGGGGGGAGGGTGCTAGAGCATACCTCCCTGCTTGGCTAAAGCATACAGCTTGGGCCAAGGCTAACCTGCCCACCCTGTGAGGTGGGGACGAGGGGTGTGGTGGAAGTGCACAGCATCATGGGATTCTGGGGGGCTTTGACTTAAATTGAATCTAGAAGGGATCTGGGACAGAAGTTCAATAAACTGATTTAACCTAAATCAGTTAAATCTCATTGTGCCCGCCTCCGTTCGTAGGCGCTCCCGTGCGGCCTTCACCCAGACTATGGATCGTGTCTGTCCTGGGCTTGCAGGTGGACCCCACAGGCTACCCCTGCTGACGTCAGGGGGTCCCCTTAACTCGCCTGCCACAACTTTGTATGTTGCTTCAGTGGAGGGGTTCCCCCTTGGGGCAGCCTCCAGGGTCATCGCGCCTTCCGGTGGGCACTCACGGGGCTCCGACCTCCCCTACACCCCGGCCACTCGCCACCTTGGGCTGCCAATCTTCAGGCCCCTTTGGTGTCCTCGGCTCTTCCCCAACCTCTGTCTATGGCTTGCCAGCCGTGGGCCTGCATCTTTGGGCCTGGTGTAAGGTCCACGAAGTCTTCCGGCCTAGTCCCTCCAATAGGACTCCCTATCGCCCTATACTAAGCACCCTGTGACGTGACATGCCTGTCCCACTACCGTGATAACTAAGGCCTCTAAATTACTGGGCCAAGAGGCCCAAAAGGGTGCCTCTGGCCTCTGAGCCCCATGGATTGCCCTGATCTCAGGTTCCACCACCCTAGCAGCAAACCCCACTGGGGTGTTAAGTCCCCGCCTCTTCCTAAGGCCGCTATGGGCCGCGAAGGTCCACTGTCTAACCGCAATCCGGGTCTTCAGCTGCCCTCCTGTGTGGCCTGATGGGGCCCCGTTGGACACGCCCTCTCGTTACCTCTTCTCTGAGGCTCCCGTACAGACTCACGCCTGGGTCTCAGTGCCAGCTTGCCCCGACGCTGCTCTCTGGGCTCCTGCCTCTGGTTCCTTTGCTGGTGCTGCCGGTGGTTTGGCTGCAGGTGCAGCTGGTAAGTCCCCTGTCGGCATCGCTCTCAGCTTTCCTGCCGCCCCTGTGGCTAACGTCGCTGCCGGCTTTCCAACCGGCTCTGCCGCCGGTGTCACAGCCGGCTTCCCTGCTGGCTCGGCTCTCGATGTTACAGCCAGCTTCCCTGCTGGCTCGGCTCTCTGTGTTACAGTCCGCTTCCCTGCCGGCTCCGCTTTCAGCGTGGCTGCTGACTCCATCGGAGTCTCTCCTGGCTACGCCCATGGCTTTCCACGCTGCCGGGCACGGCGGCTGATTCCCTCCATGTGAGGGCTCTTCCCTCCAGCCTCCACTCATCAGCCGCCCTGCCGCATCGTCGGGGCTGCTTTTTATCTCTCCCAAACGGCATCTCCCGCCCATGCTGCTTGGCCGCAGCTGTATATATGTGCGGCTAATCACCCTCACCGGTGGTTTCGCCACGCACCTCTCCTCCGGCTCTTCAGGCTCTACGAGAGGTAAGTGGGGCTCTCTTTTGGCCTGGGGCCCTCCTACCATCCCAGCTCCCCTGGGACACTGATATTATCTCAAACTGGTTTTGGCCATATTCAAAGTAGTTTATGTACACTAAACTTGTGTTGTGTTACAGCTTTGGACAGGTTTCAAACCATCTATAGTGGTTTATGTGTAATTTCTGTCCCTAACCTAAGAGACAAAGGAGAGTTGAGTGGTCAGTGGGATAAGCCTGTCACTCTACGTGCTTTTCCCCATTTATTTGCCAGTATTTAGCTAGACAGACCACAAATGTATTCCCTTTTAGCAGGGTAGGATGGGAAGCAGGAAGAGAAATGTTCTTTGTGGCACCCTAACTCTGCTTCTGGGGCAGGGCAGCAATGCATAACCTCTTACTCAAGGTAGATTGTAAATTAAACATTCAATTTCACTCATATAGTAGAGGCTTTTTTTGTTTCCTCCACTGTTTCTATAAATAAATATTTATTGTGGCCAAAATGAGTCAAAATTTCCACTCCATTCAGATCTCTATATTCCTTGGAAATCGATTACAGACTTAAAAATAGAAAGATCAGTTTAATGGAACAATTCATCTCTCCAAATCGGGAAAATGAGGTGGTAGCCCACTGATTCAAAATGCTTTTGCCACTCACGACATGATGATCAGAGGAAATAAGACCATAGAAAGACTCCTTCTGACAGCTGTTGCCACCAAACTGCCATATAGAGGCCTGAATTGTCTGGATCAAAATTTTAAGGGTTTTTTTAAATTTTGTGTTTCAAGTAAATGGGCAAAAAATAGAATTGAACTTGCCTTTTGAAGCCTAGATCACCAATACAAACTCAACACTTAGAGCAACTATCTATGAGATAAATTATTTTGGAATTATGGTCTAAGAATAAAAAGAGGGTTACCATTTAAAATTACAGCTGAAATTTTATGTTAAAACTGATAGAATGCAGTTCCAAATGACTAAACTGCACAGGGTTTAGCTTTCATCTACTACAAGAAAAGGGAATAATGAAGGGAATGCACACAGGCAGTTATCATGGAGCAGCTGCCATGCAGTAAATTACCACCACCTTTTATATTTCTCCTTCACCTTACCTACACACACCAATAATGAAACTATTTTATTTCTGAGTGTTTCTCTCCCACTTTTTTATCATAGTTATCTAATCCTGACCACATATTCCCACCTCCAGTTTTTAATAATCTGTTACAAACATTACAGTTAATTGCTGTGGAAATTATTATGTTGTTGCAAACAGGGGATTAGGACTGTGTGTAAGGGGAAATGATTAGAAGCACATGAACTCTTGAGAAATAAAGACCTGAGCCTCCTGAAAATATTCTTAGTAACAAAAAGGAAACTCTATAGGCGCATCCAGATGAGCTCGTATGTGCCTCTTGCCCCACCTCAAACCCCTTTGAGGTGGGGCAATAGGCACATGTGGGAATGAAAAAATGTTCCCTGCACTGCAAGTTTGCAGTGCAGGGAGAAAATTAGACCCCGGATATCCAGGGGTCAAAAAAACTGAAGTTTAAAAAACGGGGCAGGGCATGGTCCATGCCCTGAGGCAACTGGAGGTTGGGTCCTCCATGGAGATGCTCTGACTGCCAGAGCATCTCCATGGTTGGGCCCTCACCCTGATGCTGAAATATGGGGCCAGCTAGGCCACATGTTTTAGCACCAGGGCTCCGGAGCTGGTGAGTAAGGGGTTGGGGGGGGCTGGAGGAGGGCAGAGGGGACCATGGAGGGTCCGTACCCCTTGTGTGGGGGCTGATCCCCTTGTCTGGGGGCCAAACCCCCATTTGGGGGGGCAGTATCCCTTGTGTAGGGACTGAACCCCCTGTTGGGGGCTGAACCTCTTGTGGGGGGACCGTACCCCTTGTGTAGGGGCTGAACCCCCTGTTGGGGGGGTGAAACCCTTGTGTGGGGGCCATTGTCCTGTGGGAGGGCAGCAAAATATGTATTCATGAAACACATATTTACAGTTCACTTTATTATTATGATAAGAGACTTGCTTTAACACTGTATCAAGAAAATCAATTTTTATATATCAATAAAACATTGTCCAACTGATTGCTGTCTCTGTCTCACCCTCTCTTTCTCTTTATAGTGGTCTTTTGTTTTACTTGTGGAGGAACATGGATTTGGGGGTATTTTACAGAGTGACTGGGATTTTTTTCATCAGGGATTTTTCAGTTTTCCAATAGGGAACAGCAGGATTCCTGCTAGGAAGGCCAGTGGCAGGACCCTTCTTCCTCAGAGCTGGCACCTTGGACCCAGCTGGATGTGGCTGACCTCCTGGCCAAATGGGGCCAGGAGGACATGTTTTGTCAAAGCAGGCCACCACACCTGGAACATCTTCCAGGTGATGGCTGCCCAGATGGCCAGGCAGAGGGTACACATGGCAGTAGTGCTGCACAGAAGCCAACCCTCCAACTGTAGTCCACTGGCTGCTGGCCCAGAGGGGCAGATGCCTCTACTGGCTGTGCAGTCCTCATCTTGGTCTGTCAGGTACACAGCAGGTCACAGCTAGGCAGCAGCCCCCACTGCCAGACTGCTGCAGTGGGTAGAGGGTGCAGGGAACTCTCAGGGCTGCTTCAGCAGTCCAGCCGGCACAAGGGGCAGTGTCCACAGGTACCAATTGGCTGGTCCCCAGAAGCTCCTGAGAGCTAGTAGCCCTGAGCTACTTGACACGGCGGCTTTTTATACTGCCGAGGCCAGGACAGAGCAGCTTTTGATACTGCTGGGATAGCATAGGTGCTGGCCCCAGGCTTTAGCTCCCCCCTAGCTGCATATCCGGGAGGAGCCAGGCAGGGTTATTTTGCCTCATGTGGCACAATTTGCTCCACAACAAACTGCATGTCTGAGCATGTGCGCTGAAGCAAAAAGCCCTGACTCAGTTTTGCACCACTTCTCTTTGAGCTGCTGCAAGCACACGTGCTTGCATGTGTGGATGCACCCTGTGGTCACAATGGGTGTGTCTGTGTCTGTGTCTATGTCTGTGTTTGTGTCTGTGTCTGTGTCTGTGTCTGTGAGAGAGAGAGAGAGAGAGAGAGAGAGAATTATGCGAAGGCAGAACTACCTTAAATGCAATTTTTTTTAAAGTCTGTAAAGAACAATTGGCTGACTGTGGAATCTCTGCCCTTATGCAATAATCGCAATCAATTAAAAAATTATTTGTGTTGTGCCGAAGTTGAGTTCGATCAGAATTAAACTGGCTAGTTTCTGCTATTCTGAGTAAAGGTATTAGTTTGAAAAGGGCACCTGAAATTTACTAATATTAAATGGCATTGTTTGCTGCAGTTTGGAGGCAGTCATGTTGGGTCCTTTTCCAATAATGTGAGTGATATCACCATTAGCAGGAGCATTGTGTAATATTTCTATGTGCTGCTCTACATATCCTATTCAAACCGGTGAAGATTAAAAAGAGTGACCTGTCCTTGTTCCATTCATATGGTAAGATTATACCAGTCATGCAGACTATGGTGTTCACTGATCACTCTGCATTTAAGTTGCTTGCCAGAGAAGTACTTTATTTTCTATCCAGTTCCAGCTACTTGTGTATTGATACCACAATACACATATCTAGACAATGCCCTGTGAGAGGCCTATTTGGGATTCTCAGCCCTTAGAGTTGCATTTCCAGTATGCCCTTCTGCCCAGGCCAAAATTTTTATGCTTAAAAAGAATGCAATCACAAATGCTCGCATTCAGCAAAATAAATGAAATTACAAGCAGCATTCAACTAGTCTTTGAAGTATCCTGCAATATTATTTAAAACTATTAGACTCCTATAGAGCATTAGGACCTCAGGCAGCAGTGGGCACTTCCACATATGCACTTTAATGCAGAGTAGACTATTTTACTGTGTGTTAAAGCAGCATGTAAAAAACCATGCTATTACACTAGTGCTAAAAATAGGCAGATTAATGCACATTCATCCAGTACCTTACATTAAAAGTACTAAATTTAATGCACATTAGGAAAAGTGCATTATATGCATGTGTAGACACACCCAATAAATATTACTTGTCTTGGCTCTCTGTTGTCTTACCCTTTTCGGAGTGCTGTCTCTCAGATCTTAGATAAAATGGCAGACTCAGCGCATCTACACATGCTCCCCATGCTGCAGTTGTTACTGCACCATAATTTAGTACTTGCTTTAGGAAGTACTAAATGACAGCACACACTTATTTTTAGCATCTACGTCACCATAACAATGTGCTATATTGAGGTAGCTCATCACTACAGCCAAGTAGATGCATTCACTGGGCATGTCCACAGATGCAAGCATGTGCGCTTGCAGCAGCTCAAAGAGAAGTGGTGCAAATTTGAGCTGGGGCTTTTTGCCTCAGCACACAAGTTCAGACATGCACCTTGTTGTGGAGCAAATTGTGCCACTTGGAGCAAAATAACCCTGCCTGGCTCCTCCCAGATCGACAGCCAGGGGGAGCTAGAGCCCGGGCCCAGCACCTGTACTGTCCCCAGCAGTATAAAAAGCTGCCCTGTCCTGGCTCTGTCAATACAAAAAGCTTCCCTGTCAAGTAGCTCAGGACTACTCACTCTCAGGAGCTTCTGGGGCCCAGCTAATTGGACTGGCCTGCTGCAGCAGCCCTAAGAGTTCCCTGAACCCTTTACCCACTGCAGTCTCGCAGTGGGGGCTGCTGCCTGGCTGTGACCTGCTGCGCACATGCTAGACCTGGATGGGGACTGCACAGCCGGTAGAGGCATCTGCCCCTCTGGGCCCAGCTGCCAGTGGGCTGTGGCTGCAGGGTTGGCCTTTGTGGCACTACTGACATGTGTGCCCCCTGCCCAGCCATCTGGGCAGCTATTGCCTGGAAAATGTTCCGAGTGTGGTGGCCTGCTTTGAACTGTCAAAGCATGTCCTCCTGGCCCCATTTGGCCAGGAGGTCAGCCACAGCCAGCTGGGTCCAAGGTGTCAGCTCTGAGCAGGCAGGGTCCTGCCACTGGCCTCCCTAGCAGGAGTTCTGGTGTTACCTATTGGAAAAATCCATGTTCCTCCACAATTAAAACAAAATACCACTATAAAGAGAGAGCGAGAGAGTGAGACAGAGACACAGCGATCAGATGGGCAGTGTCTTATGGATATATCTACAGCATTAAAGTGATGTGAAAGCCTACCAGAGTCTCTATCATAATAATAAAGTGAACTCTAAATACATGTTTCATGAATACATGAATATATATTTTGCTACCCTCCCACAGGGGCAATGGTCCCCCACACAGGGGCTATGGCTTCACCCCCCACTTGCACCCCAGGCCCCCATTGCTCCCCCCCAACCCCAGGCACTGTCATTTTAAAAAGAAAAAGAAATGAGTGAAAGCCTCTACTTACCTTAGAAGCAGTGCTGGGGGGCAGGGCTCTGGGGCCTCCTGGCAGAGCCCCCTCAGACAGCACAGGGCAGGAGGACCCAGGCTGGGGCCATTGGATATGTCTTTCTGCCCCGTGCTGTGTCGGTGGGGCCCCGGTGATTCTGACAGCAGCTGAACTGCCGGTAAGTGCTGGGGTGGGGGGGCTGGGGCTGGGCAGGGATGGGATGGGATGGGATGGGATGGGATGGGATGGGATGGGGGGGCTTGTGGGGCAGGCAGGGGGGTGGGGTCAGGCAGAGCAGGGTAGTGCAGGGCTGGGGGGGTCTGGAAGAGCAGGCGGGGCCAGTGGGTGTCCCCCCCATAGTCCCCTCCCCCCTCTGCCAGACCCCCCAACCCCTTACTTACAGCACTGGAGCCCTGGTGCTGAAGCAGCTGCTGGCAAGGAGCCAACCATAGAGATGCTCTGACAGCCAGAGCATCTCCGTGGAGGACCCAGCCTCTGGTTGCCACAGGACACAGTCTGGGACCATGCCCTGTCCCGCTTTTTTTAACTTCATTTTTTTAGACCTCTGGTTATCCAGGGGTCTACTTTTCTCCCTGGGAACATTTTTTCATTCCCACACGTGCCTCTTACCTCATCTCAAAGGGGTTTGAGATGGGGCGAGAGGCACATGCACACTCGTCTGGACATGCCCACTCTGTCCTTTATTTCTCTCCATTTGGATTTAGAGAACAGAACACTCCAGTCACCCTGTGTTAATAACTTCAATTTCAGTCTGCAATATCCAGTCTTCTAAAAAGATCTCTTAACTACAGTCTATATCTTCGTACATTTTTTGCTAAAAAGCAAAATCTATGTTCTTAAGAGGTTTTGGGGGGTGACAGGGGAGGGAAAAACCACTTGGCATGTCTCTAAAGCAGGCCATCTATAAATAAAAACAGACAACATTTTACATCTGTGGGCTTATGCAAACCCTCATTTTATGTTTGAAGGTGCTGGCATTCAATTTTTCCTAGAATCTCTAACGATTATCTTCAGTTTTGGCTGTATTATATGGGGACTGTTCTAGTACCCTTCCTAGAAGGATCCACTGACAACTTAGTTTTGTGTTCACAGTCATCATATTTGAGGACTACTTTCCTCTTTATTTAACTCCATCAGATTCTTCAACTTTCTTATGAAGATTTGCTTTCCATGTCTACTGGATGTGTTTTCATCATAAGATTCTTAGATTGCTGGTGTGAACAGGTTGATTAGGCACATATTTCTCTACATAGATAACTCGTTTCACCATTCCAGAGATACTTTGTATCTTTTCTTTGCCTGCTACATGATGGCCTCAACCTTAGCATGATTTACCTGTCCACCTTTGTTATGTTAATTTCTCTCCTAAGAATGCTATTCCTGTTACCCAAAATTTACATTTTTTATCTTTAGCACACCCCTTCTGGGTCTTTTTAAGGCTGCTCAGAGTCTCTCGTCATTATCTATTGTTTTTCTTCAGATCAGAACATCATCAGTGTAAAATTCTAATACCACTCAGACCATACAAAATGCTGTATTTGCAATCCAAATGCACCCACAATCTAGGTGCTAAACACAATCCAAATGAAAGACAGAAGACTGCACAAATATATTGCTACCTCGAGGATACTGTACAACATGCAAATATGCACTCTTTTATAAGGGCATCTGCCAGTAACCTCATGTTGCATTAAGTACAGAAAAATGTGATCGACCATCTCAAAGTTTTCTCCCTTTGTAGAAATTGTTTTCCCTGTACATCCTTAATTCTTTTGGGCTAAGTAAGCATATGCATACACAGCATCTAGAAACTGATTTATACATAGTTTTAGGTATACATAGCATCCTGCTGAAATGACTAATGGCTGTGCCCACATTATTCTTCTACTTACCCCTTATGCCCAAAGTAATGAGCCTCTCCAATTTCTTTCAGCCTCTGCTTTAAAGATAAGGGAGCTTTCCTATGGGAGTCCACTGTGAGCCAGCTGTGATCTTTTTTTTTCTTTTTGTACTTTCTATCCCTTGAAAGACATCCTTGAGTTCTTGTTTTGGTCACTTTTCCCTCTAATTATTGTACACTTTTGAGGAGACAAGGGGCTTGCCATGCTCATTATGTTCAAAAATGAGTGAGCTATTCTCTGGTACTATAGTATCTTTCCTATTTTTTTTTATTATTAATCCATACATTTAGTTTAGGCACATATAGAAAAAAGCTCACCACTTCAAGCCCTGAATTTTACCCATTTATCATACAAATCCTGTCATGCTAAAACATTGTTTCTGACCGTGTTTATGAGTGCAGCAGCATGCAACTTAAAATTAGTAAGTGTTCCGTTTGCTTTCAAGTTTGTACTCCATTTTTTTTTCTTTTGCAATGTAGTCAGTTGTATCTAAAAAAAAAATCATCTGAGCTACTTGAAGGATGCTATTATTGTTCTGTGTGCAACCTGGGCATACTCTGCTGGATGTTTTTGCAAAATCTTGCGAAGTGGTGTTATCCATTAAATTACTTTATAGTTTTCTCTCAACTGCTGCACTTTGTCTTAGCTTGTGGTGGTTTCTACAGTACATGCAGCTTCATGTGTTATTTATGCTAGATTTTGAGACTCTGGGTTTATGTGCCTTTCTGCCTCAGATTCTTTGTCTTGGCACAAGTTGGATTCTCTATCATGTTCATGTAGTGTCAGAGCTCTATCCACTTTCTATAGACCTCCTTCTAACCTGGGAAACTTCCATTGCTCTGATAAATTCTAATTATTTTACCAAGAGTTAGTTCTGTGTTTCTTCCCTTATATTCTCTCGGGTGTTGGGGGTTTGTTTTTTCTTGTTTTGTTTAGCTTTTTAAAATTTAGATTCTAATCACAAACAGTTATTTTGTCTTGATTCAGTTAGCCCGCCAAAAGCATTCTTGGGTCATGGGCAAAACTTTAATGGCAAAGAACATGACAACAGAAGAAATTCAGTGAAAGCAATGGGAAGATGTAGAAGAAATAAAACCCTTACTGATGAGCCCACAATCAAGCCCCGCCCCATACATGTCTGTCATGGAATCAGTGTGTGATCATTTAATCACATGACAGATGAGCATACCTCATATGCAAGTAAAGATTTAAAGAAACTCCATTTTGTGAACATGGTGAACTTCAGACTACTGATCATGTAGTGAATCTTCAATATATGTTCAATATATTACTTTTCCTGAAGAAATAATAGAAGTTGGTCTCTCCTTCAGCGATTTTACCAAAATTCAGTCTTAGGCTACAGTTGATGTTTTCACCACAAGAGACAGAACTCCCCTAGACAAATATCTCAAGGCTGAGTGATCAGAAGCTAAATTACAGAGATGATTCTCTGGTTTCACCTTATTGTATTTTCTTATGTTTCACTGTATACAGGATGCAATATGCCTTGAATTTTATTCATAGTTTCATAGTTAGCTAACTCAAACAGAAGAGGCTGAAAACAGTTAAACACATCAAATCCTTAGCAACTAGCTACTGTCAGAAATAGAGCTATTTTCTAACTATCTTCCTTTCTGATAACACTTGTTCCCCACAGATAGAGAGCAAAGAACTGTATTTCCTGAGTTTCAACTCTGGTGTGGCTTTTTTACCACCCATTCTTCTTCTAAAGGTATCATGCAATGTCCATTGATCACTTTTGCTTTTGTCTTGTGTCTGGTTCCACCTGGACGAGCATAATAATAACAAGAGCATCACAATGAGCTACTCTAACTTTCTGTGAGGGAAGTTCAGCTCTTAACAATAGTTCCCAATATCACCCAACCAAGAAGCAAAAGTCAAATTTACTCTAGGAACACCGTTCTGCTGTCACAAACAGAAAGGAAAATGAATTAAAAGACTGAGGCAATCATAGCAAGTCATTTTAAAATTGATTGCACTCTAACAGTGTTACTATGCTGGCTGGGTAAGTATATGGCACACAGATTTCCTTAAGGGGTTGGTCTTATCAGACAAAAAGTATCCTGCTCTCAGAAAGCTGATGGTAAATGTGTGTGTGTTGTGTTTGATGGGAAAGTAAATTGGTTTTGGAATCATCTGGGGTGGGGGGGAATTGCTCTGATACTCTTGCACATTAATAAGTACATAGCCCATTGTTTACTGACTTCATGCCTCAAATAAATTCTAGGGGCTGTTTAGGTTTTCCTAACCTCCAAGCAGGAGACCACAAGGTGACACCAGAGAGCAATGCCCTTCTTCCATCTCTTAGGCTAGGGACAGACATTACACATAAACCAATTTAAGTAATTAGAAACTGGCTTAAACCTGTAACAGAACAGATGTTCAGTGCACATAAACTAGTTTGAGAATGGCTGAAACCAGTTTGAGATAAACCTGTTTGAATGTAGTATCAGACTTACCTGATTTGGCTCAAACCAGTTTATGCAATGTCTGTCCCCTTGCTGGTTTAAATTAGATCAGATTCCTCCAGCATCCCAGCATGCTCTCTGGGCTGGGCAGGGCTCTCTGCTCCAAAGCAGTGCTGACCCCTCCCCTCTGCTCCCTGGCTGCAGCTTTGGCAGAGACTTGCAGACACAGCAGCATCTGCCTGCTCCCTCCCTTCCCTCCCCACTCTCTGCTAACAGGCATCCCCCCATCCCTCACAGACACCTCTCAGCAATAGCTAGCAGACCACATGCTGGCTACCTCTGAGCTGTGGTACATGGGACAAAGGCAGAATCAACAGATAGCTGGTAATGTCCCTCTGTTTTCTTATGGGGTGATAAACACTGAGTTAGGGGTGATAAACATTCCCTGCTGGGCTGTTCAGGAGGAGAAGGAAACTCCTCTCTAATCACAATGTCCTGCTGGGACCTGACCACGCTCCCCTCAGTTCAGCTCTGCGGAAGGAAGGGATGGCTGCTCTAGCACCCCCAGGCTTCTAGCCTGAGCCACTGCAGGCATGTGCCTGCATTTCTGGGATGGCTGCCTAGTTACAGGACTGATTTAGCCTAGCCAGGTTAAACTAACCTGCAAAGATTGAATCACTTCAGGCTCAGGCTTTTTGAGTGTCTGTCCCTAGCCTCATTGAAGCTAGCATGTATCCCTTATATCTTTGTCTTTCTTTTTTCTCTTGTATTCTCCATTTCTAGTTTTCTTGTTTCCCTAAAGCATCTTCAGCACTATATAGACTACCGCTTTGAAGATTATTAATACCTGCAACACTTAATTGCTTTTGTTTTTGTGAGAGCCCTTTCCAGAGGAAAGAAACTGTTTGCACTTTATTCCATAGTGGATACAATAATCTCTCCAGTGCACATTTCAGCATACCTGTTTGCATGCAGTATTCATCTCTTTCTAGAAAGCAATATAAAAAGATTCTTGTTTGCTCCCATTTGAATAAAACTATAACACTGTCAGCCATTCAAAGATAAATAGTCAATACTTACTGGAATGTTCAACAGCAGCCACTAAGTGATAGCAAAAGCTATAAAATGACATTTGAAGCCATCTGAAGATATTGGCAATCAGAGAATAGGGGAATAGAAAATGATAGTAATTATTGGCCCTTGTGTTTGAAAATATCAATTTTTCTTTTGCAAAACAGTAGTGTCTTCTTTTATTGATGGTCCTTTCGATATTAAAATAGAGTTAACTTTGTTAATCATCATACAGTGCCCTTTTCCAATACAAAAAATATCATTTTGTAATTTCTTTTAAAATGTGAATGAATTTTAGAGCTCTTGAAAGCGAGAAAGGCTAACAGCAGTGGTTAAAACCAGTCATGTAACATGGAAACTATGATTCTAACTTACTCCCTTCTCTTTCAAGTTCTTCTAATACGCTGCCATCCTTATCTGCAACATATCCTAGACTTCCTTTTGACAAAGTTTATTAAGCATGCTGTATCATACTAAACTAAATTCCCAGTGTTTCCACGGCTCATATTCCTGCAGAATCTTAAGTATTTTACTTATTCTATTGAAGCCAATTCCATAGTACTTTTAGCTGATCATTTCAAAGTGCTTCACAAATATTCATTCAGGTTTAATTCCAGATATGTGAGAAAAATAAAGGATCTATCAAGGGCTTTCTTCCAGCCACATACACTTGAATCTGAGAATGGAATATAACAGTTCACCTTAGACTAGAGCTCAGGACAAGTAGTCAAGAATTCTGTATTTAGCCGAAAGTGCAGAGAGAATTTTAAATAAACAGAATGTAATTCATGAACATGATTTAAACTGTGGTCTAAATTTTGGGATCAAGCACGTCTCTGCTGGTGATCAAAAATTTTGGCTGTCATTACCTAATACCATTATATTAGGTATCTGATAATTTTAGTAGCGTCACTGAAGTCACTGCATCTTCACTGATTTAAACCAACTGAGTATTCATCTTTTAAATTTCTTACAATGCTTCAAGCAGGTTTGGGTTTCCATGGAGGATGTACATCTCTGAGACTGCCTACTACACAGTAGTGTGAGTGGGCACCTTGGGAGTAGTGGTGACTTCTGTTTGCCACTGCCACTGCACTCACAACACAGGGCTGTGGCAAAAGCCAGTTTTTCATACCCACTATCCCTACCCCTTCCCCCCTTCACTGTCAGCACCTGGAGTGGTTGCCTATCACCCCACCCTAGCTATGCCTCTGCTACCAGAGCCTATAAAATCAAGTGAGATCAGAACATGAAGTGGTATTGTTGCAGGTTATAAACAGAGACAAATATTGTTGTCATACATTAGAAAAACTTTCTCAGAACATATTTTTATCATGAGCATCATCTAGCAGTTTATGTTGGTTAAATAAAACAAGAGAAAATACTATGTAATAAAACAGACTACAGTCTTTCACTATTTCTGGATAACTTTTAAATAAAAAAGGCAGTGTACACAGATGGAGAGCCCAAAATTTTACCTATATTTTCTTTTCTTAAATTGTTTTTCAAATTACACATATTTGATTTAACTTTTACGAGGATTTTTTTTTTAATTGCAATGCCAAAAATCCTTGGAAATTAGAATGTTTGCTTGATAGGGGGAAATTAATTATAGTAAGGACGCTTTCAGGCTAAGTGCAGACATTTGGGGATGCTAGGGGGAGGTTAGATAGGATTAAAAGTGGCCACCCTATCTAACTTAGTTGAACCATATGCAGACCTTACACTTTGACTCAGTCTTACAGCATTTATACACATGCTCTGGAGGTGGGAGGGGGAGGGGGAGGTTTAATTAGGGCAGCTCTAAAAGCATCACTAGGCTGAAATATGGCAGTGGGGACACTTTAACTAAAGCTCATCAAACAAGCTTTAGTTAAAGTACCATTTTTCAGCATGAGGACGCTGATACATGTGATGCTGGAGTCTGCTGGAGTGAAGTAATTACCGCACTCCAGCAGACTCAGTTAATCAAGTCTGCTCTGATGCACTGTAATTACAGTGCATTGGAGCAGCCTCAGTGTAAATAGGTGCCTTTAGTGATCAGAAATCAATCTAAACCCATAACAGTACAGAAGTTCTGTGCACATAGACAGGTCTAAAAATGGCAGAACCTAATCTAAGATGGACCTGGATCAACATACATTCAAACTGAATCAATCTAGGTTAGGCCACTGCATGGGACTTCAGTACAGTTACCTGCACATCTCTGGGGCTACAAAGGCCCAGACAATGACCCCTGTCCTAGGAATGCACTTTTCGTGCCTGACCCATGGCACCGGGTTATTTTTAGCTCCCCCCAACTCCTTGTCCTTGACTCATAGATTCATAGATGTTAGGGTCGGAAGGGACCTCAATAGATCATCGAGTCTGACCCCCTGCATAAGCAGGAAAGAGTGCTGGGTCTAGATGACCCCAGCTAGATACTCGTCTAACCTCCTCTTGAAGACCCCCAGGGTAGGGGAGAGCACCACCTCCCTTGGGAGCCCGTTCCAGACCTTGGCCACTCGAACTGTGAAGAAGTTCTTCCTAATGTCCAATCTAAATCTGCTCTCTGCTAGCTTGTGGCCATTGTTTCTTGTAACCCCCAGGGGCGCCTTGGTGAATAAATACTCACCAATTCCCTTCTGTGCCCCCGTGATGAACTTAAAGGCAGCCACAAGGTCGCCTCTCAACCTTCTCTTGTGGAGGCTGAAAAGGTCCAGTTTCTCTAGTCTCTCCTCATAGGGCTTGGTCTGCAGGCCTTTGACCATACGAGTTGCCCTTCTCTGGACCCTTTCCAGGTTATCCGCATCCTTCTTGAAGTGTGGCGCCCAGAATTGCACGCAGTACTCCAACTGCGGTCTGACCAGCGCCCGATAGAGGGGAAGTATCACCTCCTTGGACCTATTCGTCATGCATCTGCTGATGCACGATAAAGTGCCATTGGCTTTTTTGATGGCTTCGTCACAAAAAAGCCTCCACATATTGGATTTATCAGAGTTTGCTACTGTCAGTAGCCAAGCAAGTATGGAGGGGTAAGAGTGGGAGGAGGGGTGAGAGGGGTGAGAGGGATGTGGGTGTAGGTAACCAGGGAGAGTCAGGGGAAGCTAAAAATCTCCCCTCTTCCCCTTCCCCCCAACCTCCTGTGGACCCTGTGAGGCCCCCTGATCCTGCCAAACCCTCCCAGACTGCACCAACTCCCATCATTGGCCCTGCCTTCTCTCCCCCCATTTGCTTCCACAGATCTGCCCCCAAATCCTTCCTCCTGATTCTACTTGCCCACTCTGATCTCCTTAGTCACTTCCAAGGATGCTACCTGCCCCCCTGCACCCCTCTGATCACTCCCACAGATCCTGCATGCCCCTTATCCCTTCCCTGGACTCCCAATCCTCTCCCCCAAGGCTTGCTTGCCCTCCCATCCCATCTTACCTTAGGTCAGGGGGGCATTTTTAATGCAATCTAACCTCTGCAAATTTCTGCACTTAGCCTAAGAGTCAATATTCTCTAGGCTGAATTTAAAATAAAAAGATTTGTTTGGAAAATTTATTAACATAATTTATACAAATTATGTTTCACATATGTGACCTCCCTGTTGATTGGGATCCTCTTGATCTACTCAGAGAGGAGAGAATTTAGGACTTCATTTGGCATTTTCAGGTTCTCCCTCCTATTCACTTCATCACCTTTTTAAAATGGCTTCAGACCAAAAAGAGTGATATCAGTGCTCAAGGGGAAGAAGAATACAAATTGTTTCACTTTCTATTGAATGTATTTCTTTTCTAGATTCTTTCTTCTTTAGTAACTAATGACTGACAGACCTCAAAATACTTGTATTATGCATTTCCATGCATAGGATACCAAACACGTTAACTCTAAGAATATTATTATGAATTAAGGTGATGTCAAAAATAGAGTAGTTTAGTTGAGAGACAATAGAATGAACCTGATTTTCATTTATGTTAAGACCCACTACTCTCACTTAGTATAAATGAGAATCTCTCTGAACTCTTTGCTGAACTGAATACAACCTGGTTATCAGTCTTTTTCAATCTAATGAACAGTCCTTAGAGATACAGAGATGCAGTACACAGAGGCATAACTATTTTTAGTTATTTATTTATTTCAACTTGTGGAGAAGTAACCTGTGTTCATGTTGAAACCTGTGCTCGTAATTCACAGGAATTAGCATCTGTTTTGGTTTTGTTCATATTGCTTCTAATGCTTCCTAATTAAAGTCAGACTGGGAATTGCTGCAGAGTCTTCCTGGTTCATTTTCTCTTATTCAGGTACACTTCTTTATAGAAATCAGAAGTGTTGTGGTGAAAGAAAAATTGAAAAGGAATCAAATACATGCTATGCCTGTACTGAACTTCTGAATTACAGAGATCAACTTTAGGAGGAAGGTGCAGAAAGAGGACTAGCACTTATTTTACCCCCCAAAAAAACTCTTTAGCCTAACTGACATGTGCATTTACTAGTTAATTTTTAATCTTAGAAATATTGTTTTTTATGTAGTTTCTCTTTTTTTTTTAAATGGCTGTGATTTCATGAAATCTGAATATATGCAAAGGGGGACTGTGACTGAGAATAAACAGGGCTGGCTTCCTGATCTTCCCATTTAGATAAAATAATAGTAACTCCTCAAATATTGTTATACAGAGGCAACCTGTGCCTTCACTTTTTCCTCTTGAGGCTAATAGGCAAACAGAAGGGAGTGTTTCTCCAAGTGAGTGCATTTGTGGCAGGTTGGGGGGTGGGGAGGGGTTGTTCACTGATGTTTAAATCTCCACCTGCACTACCAGATTGCTGCATCTCTAGTGTTTTGGGATTTTCAGCTCTCACTAGCAGTAATTTTATAGTAGCTCAGTCTATAATCTTTTTTCTTTGCTAGATCCTATTCTGAAGTGTCCTCTTGCTGCTTTGCTTCTATTCTTCTTGCCCATGGTAGCATCAAAGTCTTTTAAGATGATGAAGTGGACTGTTTGATCTTTTTGTAGTGCTTCTGTCTTGATACAGTACATTATCTTGCATGCCACTAGATAATACCTGGGGTAAAAAAACCCCCTGAAAATATAAAAATAATCATATGTGAAAGGATTTCATTTTGCTTCATCACTTTTGAGCAAACTTAAACAGCTGCTGACAGCTCAAGGAAACATAGAAAAATGCTCTATTTAGAAACTATTCTAATACATCACATTTTCTGTATATTTCTTTTCTCTTGTTCTTTATGAGTGAGAACATTTGCATGAGAACAGAATCTTTATTTCCATCAGCTCATCTGCTCCAGCTGCTTAGTCTGTATAGATTGGGATTGTATTGTTTGGACAGGGTCTGTTTTGATTGTTTTCTTTGTCCTTTTATATGTATATCTCATTCCACTGTTGAAGCTTCACAGTAATCAAGAGGGGTTGAATGTCTTATTTTTATAAATTAGTGGAGGTGGGGACTATTGGTCAATTACTCAAAATATGTGTGTCCATATTGTATGGAAGAGGGTGGGGAGAAGGAGGAGTGCCTCTGGAGTGCAGTTCTCCTACTTGGGTCCAATATTACTATACTTGGAAACCCACTTACTATTCAGTGGGTGTGTCTACAAGTGTGCATGTAATGCATATTATCCTGATTTAAGGTGCTTTAAGGGCATGTGTCTACACATGCACACCCTTAATAAGCTTTAAAAATAGGCAATTTTAGGCTATTTGAGCCTAAATTTGGTACCTGAATAAAATAGGTATCAAATTTATTTGCAAATAGCTAAGTCTCATTAGCAAATGTGTAGATACGTTAAAGCACATTAATGCAGTATGTATCAGTGGATAGATACCACATTAATGCACATGAGCACATCTGCACATGCTCTAATGCAACTTCATTATTCATGCTTAAATTTAATGCACCTCAATGCGCGTTAGCACATCCATGTGTAGATGTGCACCTTACACTCTGCAGTACTGCAGCCAAACTCATTCCCCAATCTGTATCAGTGCATGCAATAATTCTATCCCAGATGTGGGACTTGCATCTGATTTGATTTCAGGCCATTTCTCCCATTTATGCTGTTCCTACTGGATTCTAGCCCTGCCCTTGAAAGTGTCTGCAACTCCTCCCAACTTTGAAATCATCCACAAATTTGCTAAGCTGTCTGTACTATCCTTGCCTATCACTCCATGTTTGTCTTCTGTATGTAGCAGTCAGAGGTGTCAATGTAGGCAGGAACCTGGAGCAGCGGCAACTTATGGCTATGATCATGTATCTGCAGTAGCAGTAAACTTCTGTGTCCCCTGGCCCTGCCTCCCCACCACCCAGGTTACCCCACCCTAGTTACACTACTACAAGTAGTAGATATTCTAGAAATGGTATAAGCCATCCCTAGACATTGCCTATATTTCTTGTATCAGCAGTTCACAGTTACCTGCTAAGAGTATGTGACATGACAGTCCAGCTTTGTAAGAGCTTTAGTCTCCATAGCTTGTCTTGCCTGCCTCTAGCAAAGTTTACCCAGGAGGGTGATCATATGGACTAGTATCATAAATTTGCATCTCTATGGTTAACCCTGGGGCTGGGTGGGGAAGTCCCCAATGAATTTATGATATACCCTGACCCCAGCCCCTTGAACCCCTCAATCCCTGCCCCCACCAGCATCAGGAAAAAGAAGCCGCCCCCCAAAAAACACCTCAGCACTTACCGGCAGTTCCAGCTGCCATGGAAGTAACTGGGGCTCCACCCGCACAGTGCACGGCAGGGTGACAGCTCCAGCAGCCCCAGCCTGGGCCCTGATGCCATGTGCTGCCCAGGGCAGGCTCTGCTAGGAGGCTCCAGAGTCCCCACAGCCTCAGCTTGGTAAATAGAGCCTTTTTTTTTTTATGTGCCAGAGGCTGGAGTTGTGGGGGGTAGCTATTGGGGGGGGGGCTGCAGAAGCCAGGAGGAGATGGAGCCAGGTGGGGCAGCAATCCAAGGGGCTAGGGGAACAAGCAGGGATAGGGCAGAGCATGTGGGCCCTGCAGAGGGCTGTGGGCCCTGTGGGGGGCCAAGGGCCTGTGGGGAGCCATAGCCCCTGAGGAGGGACCATAGCCCCTGTGGGGGGCAGCAAAATATATATTCATGTGTTCATGAATTCACGAAACATGTATTTAGAGTTCACTTTATTATTATGATAGAGACACTGGTAGGCTTCCACATTGCTTTTGCACTGTAGATATATCAATAAAACATTGCCCAACTGATCGCTGTCTCTCTGTCTCACTCTTTCTCTCTCTATAGTGGTCTTTTGTTTTAATTGTGGAGGAACATGGATTTCAGGGTATTTTACAGAGTGACGTTAGGATTTTTTTATCAGGGATTTTTCAGTTTTCCAATAGGGAACACCAGAATTCCTGCTAGGGAGGCCAGTGGCAGGACCCTGCCTGCTCAAAACTGGCACCTTGAACCCAGCTGACTGTGGCTGACCTCCTGGTAGAATGTGGCCAGGAGGTCATGTTTTGACAGTTCAAAGCAGGCCACCACATTCGGAACATCTTCCAAGCAATAGCTGCCCAGATGGCCGGGCAGGGGCACACATGGAAGTAGTGCTATACAAAGGCCAACTCTGCAGCCACAGCCCACTGGCAGCTGGCCCAAAGGGGAAAATGCCTCATCTGGGCCTGGAAGGTGTGCAGCAGGTCACAACCAGGCCGCAGCCCCCACTGCCAGACTGCTGCAATGGGGAAAGTGTGCAAGGAACTCTCAGGGCTACTTCAGCAGTCCAGCTGGCACAAAGACTAGTGTCCCCAGGTACCAATTGGCTGGGCCCCAGAAGCTCCTGAGAGTGAGCAGCCCTGAGCTACTTGCCAGGGCAGCTTTTTGTATTGATGGAGCCAGGACAGGGCAGCTTTTTATACTGCTGGGAATAGCACAGGTGCTGGCCCTGGGCTCTAGCTCCCCCGGCTGCAGATCTGGGAGGATCCAGGCAGGGTTATTTTGCCCCAAGTGGCACAATTTGCTCCACAACAAAGTGCATGTCCAAGCACGTGTGCTGAGGCAATAAGCCCCAGTTCAAATTTGCACTGCTTCTCTTTGAGCTGCTGCAAGCGCACGTGTGGACACACCCTACTTGTTTATTGTCCACACCATAACTTTAATGGTTAAAGACCTTATTCTGCAAAAGATCAAGTTTGTTATTGAAACAAAACAAAAAAAAAAGGCATTAGAATGCTTTGGAATGACCAACACTTTAATTAAATGTTCCTAGATCCACACAAATTCATTTAAAAAACTACATTTTACAAATATAAATGCCATTTATGATTAAGGGATGAAGATATATTATATATATTATAGAGCATAATAAAAATATATGAATTACATAAGGGACTGGAAACTGCAGGCTCAGGAATCTGGTAATGCCATATGGAGTCTTTCTTATGCAAATTACTGACTGAAATTCAGCCTGGGTCAGTAGTAACTCAAATTGTTGCATTCTAATAATTGTTCAGTGGCCTATATAAAATTAGTTGATTGACATGTCTACAAATCACAAACACAATTGGCATTAATAGAGCCTCTCAGAGAGACTAGAGATTACATGGGAATGGAGAATGAACTGCCAATTCATCCTCAAGGTGATCTTCTCATGTCAATTTTAAGGCACCTGGGGGAATTGTGTACAGCTCTTTCTCATGGTTGGACTGTTCTGATAATTTATTTATATTGTACTCTATTGTATTGTGGCCTATAAGCTGTAATCATGGACCACTCATTTTACATGCAGATAACAAAGACAGCACCTGAATCCAGGAGTTTATAGTGTTAGGCCCCGATTCCGTAAACAGCTTTCAACAGCCTTCAGAACTGCATATGAGAACACTGCAAGAGGCAACCAGTGAACAAAACAGAGAAGCATAAGATGTAGGGTATAATTGAAGGTACTATTTGGTTAGGAATAAAAAGAGTAGTAACTGGGGTTTTTTCTGAGTATTTTTAAGGAGTGAATACATTTATTTTGGAAAATAATGTTCAGATTTCCCAGTTTCATTTTAGTTTGCTCACCATTGGAACTAGTAAAATCTAGAGGGAAGAAAAGGTTTTACAATCTTAATCACACAAATATATATGATCACATCTGGCAATTTTTTAAGATCTATACACAAATAAAAGTTCTCAACAGTTAAATTAGGTTACAGCAGACATTAATATTTCAATACTATAATAAATGTTTCTGGTTTTTATGTGAATTATCAGCATAACACCAACTAATTTTCTCATTCTTTACTATGACTTCTTTTGCCCTTCTTTCTTTCTCTCTGTCTTCTTTCTTGTTTGATTTGGTATGCTGGTTTTCATCTGCCTTTTGGCTTCTTTATAACTAGAATAGATCATATAAATATTATAAAAGGATATCTGTTTTTATAAATTTACTTGTTATTCATTTGTGAAATTAGGTAATTTATTTTATATAATAATTTTCATCACAAAGGAGTCTAGCTTTAAAAACTTAACAAAATGTTTCTTGGGATCATTTCATCCATTGAAATGTAGCTACCACTGGTGTGAAACAAACTAGTAGACTAGACACATAGGGTGGGCATACTACTACTGGGATCAGCCTCAGTTAGCCCAAGCCATATAACTATTCCTCCCCTCCTGCTTGTTACATTGCCAGCACCATATATTGTGCTTCCTGTTGCTCAGACAAAGCTCTTCTAGGAATCTGTGTACCCACCACTTACCTCTGGTTCAGTGCTCAACTCTAGCTATGCATAGTAGAGACATGAAGTTGGGATAAAAAGGGCAAAAAGGTAAGGGAATTGTGAGAATTTTTTTTCTTGCAGGTTAATTCTGAATGATCACTGGGGAACAGTGGGTAACAAGGAGACACTGCTTTGGACCCAGATTCTCAGCAAAATTTCTGAAGAAAGGATACAGTTTTTAATGTAAATGGTTGACTCTTTTGTGCTTGAGAGTGGCTTGAAATACTTGCCTAGATATGTCCACAAAGTTTTAGATAAGACTGTAAAGTACACAGGATTGTGTCTTTGTATGTATAAATGTAGCACCAACTAGGGGTGTGAGAAGCAGGTCTTATTCAATTCATATTTGGATTTGCTCTGAATCAGGGACACTGATTTGATTCGTTGATTTAGATCACTGTCCCTCATTCGATTCAGCCAAATCTGAATCTGGGGAATCAATTCGGACATAGACACAGCTTTAAAACTTTTTTCTACATACCTTGAGGTACCAGTACAGCTTGTGAATGCTGCAATGCTGGGGTGGATGAAGCATTCCACAGGAGTAGGGGTGAGGGGGTCCTCCATGTGCTCGGTGGTGAACCCGGAAGCGGACCAGAAGTACTTAGGGTCCACTTCTGGGTCCACTGGAAAGAATACTGGGGGGACCCCTTGTCCCACCCCGGCTCAGCAAGCAGCCACAGTGGGGACCCTGGGTGCCCTCTCCAGACCCAGGAGACACCAGGCACTGAGCTGGGAGGGCGTGGGGGGACCCCCCTGTGCACTTCCCAGCAGACCCAGAAGTGAACTGGAAGTGCTTCTGGTCCGCTTCTGGGTCTGCTGGGGAGCCCCCTATGCTTCTTTGGGACACTCCATGTGCCCCAGCATCACAGCACTTATGAGCCACCTTCTGCCTAGAGGCATGTAGAGAAAGCATTTAAAGCTGTGTCTAGGTCCGAATATCTGAATCTTTCTGAATCTCTCCAAATTGATTCGGAGGGTTCTGATTTGATTCAGAAAGATTAAAGGCTCCTCTGATTTGATTCAGATTTGGAGATTCAGCCACCAAATCAAGCTGAGTCGAATCAGGAACTGAAGATTTGCACAGCCCTAGTACCAACACAATTGGGACCTGACCATGGTCCTGACCAAGGTTTTTGAGCATAATTTCAATATAAATAATTACTTGAAAAATGTCTTAAACAAATTAAACTGCAAGGAGAATATAAGTAGGTGGAATACAATTAATTGAATTGAAATTTGGCAGGATGGAAGTGTTACTGCTCCCACTCACAAAGTGCCTAAAAAGCAACACAAGGAACTAGAACCTTGGTTTCACATCTCATTTGAAACAAAGAACCTATGAAAACCCAATGACCCCTAATATAATGTTAAAGGTGTTCAGCAGAAAGGATAGCACCTATTTGATCAGCAACTTATAAGAATGTTCTTTAGAAGTTTCCGATCAAAGTAATAACCAACTCCAATCTGATGTAATTTAAAGGGTCACAGCACAAGGCATTAGGTTTACAGACACCTAATGTTTATAAATGTTTAAAATAAGTTGTACTTGTTTACTGAATAGTGCCTTTTTAAATAACATAATGAATTCCCACTTCATCTATTGATATATTTTATAACCCATAAGCATTCATCCTATATCCTGGAACACAGACTCAAAACTTCTGCAGCAGGTGTTGGCTGTCCTTTTGGTTTATGCACACAATTTTGGTCCACTCTGCCACATTTTATTCTCCAACCTAAATTGACCAGGCTTCTCTGCTGGTAAGTTATTTTCATGTAAGTCATTTTCATCTATCTAACTACACTGTGGTCAACACAGAACATTTAGAGTTCAGTCTACACTATAATTTCAGTTAACTTTAAGCAAAAGTAAAGACAAGCAATGTGAAATTATAGTGATAAAAATAATAATCGTGACAGAAATTGACTGAAAGATATTCATAATTCATGATAGAAAAACCTATTCCTATGAAGATCTGCTGAAATCTAAAACCCCTAAATTCTTACTGTAAACTGAGATGGTAAAAATGTATGGGTAAAATGGATTTTTTAAAGCCTTCCTCAGAGGCACTGGGTGTTGGCTACAGCCAAGGCTGAGGATTTTGACTGGGGTCTCTCAGTCAAAGGACAAGAGATGGTGGAGTTAGAATAGACCTCCAGTTTAGGTATATGCTATTTAGAGGAACCTATTTACATTTTTTTAAAGTTGTATTTGGGTTTGGTTTTGCTATTCATTTCTTCAAAACCTGTTAACCCAATTTTTATTGCTATAAAACAAGAAAAATAAAACATTGCTAAGAAAAGAATCACAAAATATGCCTTTATTTTAAAGAAATCATTGTTACTTTTCACTGTAATAACTTATCCACATAATTTGTATTTCATAGGTCTGTTATTGGAATGACCTTCTTCAGTACTACAATTTATGTTTTCATCTTTAAGGAATTCAGGTGGCTTATGAGCCAGCAAATGTAAAATACAAGAACACTTCTTAAAGCAAGTGCATTTCTTTTATTGAGTAGGTAAGAAATTGTAGCTTCTTATATGGCATAGGCCCTAAACTCTAAGGGTATAGTAATAGAAACCTGAAATTTCCAGTTTTATGTAATATTTTTGCCTGTCAAAGAGGAATCTAATAAGTGCTTTGCTTGACAGAAGGCATATTAAGAGAAAAGTATATCAAAAGGGAAAGTGTAAGGTTGAATTTAGAATTTGTTTTTCACTGCAGTCACAAAGACCTTCATTATTGATATAATTTTATTGAGGGCAAAAATATATGTTTGATTTAAGTTTTTTGATATTGCTACAGAAAAGTATATTCTGTAAAAGGAGGTCTTGAAATAAATTTCAGTATCATGAACATGATATCTAAGCTAAGCTAAGTATCACAGACTGTCTGCTTAAACGTTGAATTTCAGAAATATTACCACTACAGGCCTGATGGAGGTAAGAAATGGATCCATCAGTGAGGCAGATCTCCAAGGTTAGGGACAGACATTTGAAAAGCCAGAGTCTGAATTGATTCAATCTTTGTCAGTTAGTCTAATCTTTGCCTTCATATTACGTTCCTGTGCTAGTTCAGGTTGGCAAGCATGGAAAATAGGGGCATTAGGATAGTGTTTAAGGCAGTAACCTGGGACTTAGAAGACATGGATTCAATTCCAAGCTCAACCATATATTTACCTCATGACCCTGGATAAAACACTCAGCCCCAGATCCTCAGAGGTATTTAGATACCTAACTAATTAAAATTAGTCGTTTCCACTGTGGACACAAAGCTGAAAACACTAAAATTGTTTTCCCTTTGAGTCCTCTGAGATGAAGTAATTCTTCTTATGGACAAAAATTGAAAAATACAATTTTGTTAAACCTCCCTTGGGGAATTCACAAGTCTAACATAAACTATGCAGTAGTGAACCCACTCTGTTGTTGAGAGAATAATGAATTTTTGAAAAGCTTCAGAAAGTGCAGGAATTAAGAGCAATAATTGCTAACAACCTCAGTGTTCATTCTTGCATCAGTTGCCCTGTTGTAAAATTCAACTGTTATTATTTAATTAGGGCTAATTCCAAAAGTATTAAGCAGCTCTGTAACCAGAAAACTAGGTCCACCTCCTGCTTTGTACAACAGATGTGCACAGACTCTGATTTTGAAGAAAGGTAGTGAAAATTACTTCAGCCATGCCATTGGGACTGTAATTCCCAATGCTTAAAGAAGCATCCTGTGGATGCAATCTCAGGTCTTGGCATACTATACAGAACTCAGATAATACTGTAATCACATGTAGGACCTTTCATACAAGGATCACAAAGCACTTGCAAAAGTAACTAAGTAGTTATATCTGTGGAACTTGAATGTAGACACATGTGTGACTTTCCTCTGGTCATACACTCAGTCAGTTTTGGGCACAGCTGCTGGGGAAAAAAAGCCACCATTGGCAGTCCCACAGCTGTGGAACCTGAAAGCCCATCCTAAGAATTCCAGACTTTCAGTTTCACTTGGAGAGCAAGCCTGAAAGTCTTTTGATTCTTAGCATCAGAGGCAGAAGCCTAGCCTAGACCATGAAAGGGTCTGCCAAAGCTCCTGGCTCAGTGGCAGAGAGCCTAGAACATGTTCCAGGAATCCCAGAAGCTCAATGTCCCCACGCCTAGCACAGTCCACATGGTGGGATCCTAGCACTACAGAAACCTAGGACCCAAGGTAGACTGTATGGTGGATCTGCCCTTAGAAAGCAGAGCTCCTCAGAAGCCTACTATGAAACCAAGTGGGGTTGCATAAGGTCTCTGCGTATGATTTGATGAAGGATAGTTAATTCCAAGATGTTGTTACAAAACATTTGCCTCAGCTGATGGCAGCAACACACTTTTTCACTAAAAAAAAGCTCCAACCAGCTTTATACATGCCCTTAACTTTTCTTATTTGAGTGGCTCAACTATTTGCACTTTACTAAAGTTAAGGGTATACATAAGTGTTTGGGGAATCAAGGCTATAGGAGGAAAGTTATAATATCCATAACAAGAGAAGGAAAAACCCAAAGAACTATAGGCTGGTAGCAGTTGCTGATTTCTCTAGTCCTAAAGGACTTGTTAAGTCTTTTAGCCTTAGAACAGGGAACCAGTGGAGGCAGTTTTAAAATATGTTTGATTAGAGAGAGTCCTCATTGTTAAGAGAATAAAAGGCTGCTGCATCTGTAAAAATGACTAATGTTTGGAGAGAAAGAAAAAGTCCCAGGGGAGGGCCAGAACAGCAGGCTTGGAAAGGAGACGGGCTTGTTTCTTCAGAGAAAGTTGTCTATGGCTTAAGGAGCACAATACGAAATAGAATGTCTCAATGAAGAACCAAGAAAAGTTAATAGAAAACTTTCTATAAATTTTAAAAGTAAAAATAGGAGGGAAATGAAGAATAAGTTGCAAAACACAATAACCACACCAAACTTTCAGGCTAATTTGTTTGATTCCTGCTGCCTGGCAAAAGAATAGACTCAAGATTCCTAGTTTTATTAACTAAAAGGGTGCAAGGCACTTTAAGGGACATAGGAGGATATGGGACCATATTCTCCACTGCTATGGACTTTCTACAATCTTTAACACATTTGTAAAGTGTGTGTTAGATGGTAGGCAATCAAAATGGTAGCATTTCAAACTAGAGTAAATTATTTTAAGGTTTCAAGATATGTTTTCATTATATATATAAGAATATAGCCAACATGTGACAAAGGGTTTTTTATGAAAGAGAGAAAGAGAGAGAGAGAGAGAGAGATGCATAGAATTAGAAAAAAAACAGAACTGGAAGAGACCGTATGAAGTCAAACTTCTTTCCAAGGCAAAATCACCACAAAACAATTCCAGACAAAAGACTGTCCAATCTACACTTAAAAAATTATAGTGACTATAGTGAATAGTTTTCTGCAACCTCTCTGGCTATCTTTTTCTATAATTAACCACTTTAATAGTTAGAAATATTTTCCTAATATTTAACTTAAAACTCCCTTATTGTAATCGAAAACTTGTTACTTCTTGTCCAATCCCCCCAATAGATACAGAAAAAAATTGATCACTTTCTTCTTTATAACTACCCTTCCTAGATTTGAAAACTATTATCAAATCACTCTTTAGTGCTCTCTTTGCCAGATTTTATAATCCCAGTCTTTCTATTTTCATATGTCATGTTTCTGAGACCTCTAATCATTTTTGTTGCTCTCTTCTGAGCTCTTTACAGTTTATCCACATCTTTCTTAAAATGTAGTGCCAGGACCTGGACAGTTCTCCAAGTGAGGCCTTACTAAGTCTTGATAGTCACCTCCTTTGACTTGCATGCAACACTCCTGTTAATAAATCCCAGTATGTTAATCAGTCTTTTTTTTTTTTTTCAATAGTATTACACGGTTGACTTGCAGTCCACTGTAACTCCCAAATCTTTCTTGGACTAGGCTGCAATATTGTAGTGGTTCCCCATTTTTACATTTGATTCCACCCCCCTCCACTCCCTCCCATGTATAGTACTGTAACACTTTATAGGGACGGCGAGCGGGTCATTGACTCCTACTGCCAGACCCTTCTCCCCTGGGAGGCCAAGGGTATACCACGGTCACCCTCCAGGTCAAGTGAGGACACCAGGACCTCCCATCCTGTCCAGCCAAGGGGATGAACCAAGGTGGTCAAGGGGCCCAAGGCCCGCACCAAGGTCCCCCCACTGCTGGAGCTTTCCGACAGGTATGAACCTCTTGCAGCCCCAGAAGAGCCTGCTAAGCTGCCAGCTCCCACAGGCAACACAGGCTCAACTATAGCTACTGCCCCTGCTCTCCCTAAAACAAAATGCAAAGTGTTTGTTGTGGGAGACTCTATCCTGAGGGGGACTGCGGGGGCAATCTGCCACCCTAACCCCTTAGCCCGGGAAGTCTGCTGCTTCCCGGGAGCCTGTATCCGAGACATTGCGGAGAAGATCCCTAAGCTCCTCTGGCCCATTGACCACTACCCTATGCTCCTTATCCATGTGGGCACCAATGACATGGCTCGGAAACCTCCCAGCCATGTCATGAAGCACTACAGGGATTTGGGAGTGGGGCTTAAGGGGTTGGGTGCACAAGTGGTGTTTTCCTCGATCCTTCCAGTTTCAGGCTACGGGCTGAGGTGGGAGAGGAGAATCAAGGTAGTGAGCCAAAGACTGCAGCGCTGGTGTCATCAGGAAGGCTTCGGCTTCCATGACCACAGTCTGCTCTTTGGCAAGAGAGGCAGTGAGCTGCTGGGAAGGGATGGCATCCACTTCTCTTCACTGGGGAGGAGGCTCTTCTTAGCCAGACTGGCTGACCTGCTCCACTGGGCTTTAAACTAAGCCTGCTGGGGGGCGGGGGGACTACTGCCACTGCTGGCCCACTGAGCAACCCTTGTAAAGCCAGCAGACCAAGGCACTTAAGGGAGCCCACCCCTGTCTCAGCCCTGAAACAATCTGTAGGCAAGGCAAGGGGCCCACAAGGTGACATTTGCATGCCTGTACACGAATGCCAGGAGCTTGGGGAATAAACAGAAGGAACTTGTCCTCCTGCTTAACACAAATAATTATGATGTCATACAGGTAATGGAGACCTGGTGGGACTTCACCCATGACTGGACCACAGGTATAGACAGCTATACACTGTACAGAAGAGATTGAGTGGACAAAAGGGGCTGGGGTCTAGCTGTCTATGTCAAGGAAAGCTATGCATCTCTGCAAGCTGATATTGGTGCCCAGGGTAGACAACTGGAGACCCTCTGGGAACATGGCACAGGGGACACAATGGTGGGAGTCTACTACAGACCTCACACCCAAGGTCAAGAGCTTGACCAGGAGTTCACCAGGGAATTGGCTGAGGCCACATGCTCCCAGTCCATGGTTGTCATGGGAGACTTCAACTACCCAGACATCTCATGGGAAGAGCGCTCAGCCAAATCCGAGCGGTTGCAAAGCTTCCTCTCATGTGTGGATGACCTCTATCTGATACAAGAAGTCTAGGGGCCAACGAGAGGTAAAGCACTGCTCGACCTTGTACTGGCAACCAGGGACAACCTAATCAGTGACCTAATGATTGAAGGGAAGCTGGATGACAGTGACCATGAGATGAATCACCTTCACCATCCGTTGTAAAGCTGTCAAGTCAGTCAGAAATACAGAAGTCCTCGACTTCAGGAAAGCTGACTTTGACAAGCTCAGGAGGCTTTTTGGTGAGGCCCTAAGGGACCACAACCCCAAGGGGAGGGGAGATCAGGAACAGTGGTTGCTCCTCAAGGGAGCAATCATAGATGCACAAGATAAGTCTATTCCATCTTGGAGGAAAGGCAGCAAAAGGGCACAGCAGCCCCCTTGGCTCAGCAAGGAACTAGCAGACCTCCTGCAGTTAAAAAGAAAAACCTACAAAGGATGGAGGATGGGATCCACCTCCAAGGAGGAATATTCTGCACTGGTCCAGACCTTCAGAGAGTGAACCAGAAAAGCCAAGGCTGCGATGGAACTCTAACTGGCTACTAGTATCAAAGATAATGCAAAGTCCTTTTTTAGATATGTGAGGAGCTAGAGGAAAAGCAAGGGCAACATTGGGCCCCTGCTAAACCAGATGGGACAACTGATGACCGATGCCCAGGAAAAAGCCAACCTACTAAATGGGTACTTTGTGTTGGTCTTTCACCAGTCAAATGGGATGCCCCTGCCCATTATGGGACAAGGATGCCCAGGTGAGGGAGATTCCTTGCCCTCCATCAATACTGACCTCATGAAGGAACACCTTGAGAGGCTGGATACCTTCAAGTCAGCTGGCCCTGACAGTTTACACCCTAGGGTACTCAAGCAGCTGGTAAGCATCATAGCTCAGCCCCTGGCACATATCTTCAAGAACTCCTGGTGCTCTGGTGAAGTGCCCAAAGATTGGAAGAAGGCCAATGTGGTGCCTATCTTCAAGAAATGGAGGAAAGTGGATCTGGAAAACTACAGGCCCATCAGCCTGACCTCTATCCTGGAGAAGGTCTTAGAAAAGATTATCAAAGAGGCCATTCTTAATGGACTGGCCAATGGCAACATCCTGAGGGATAGCTAGCATGGGTTTGTTGCAGGTAGGTCTTGCTTCACCAATCTTATTTCCTTTTATGACCAGGTGACCTATCACCTGGACAAGGGAGATGAGATTGATGTCGTATATCTTGACTTTAAAAAAGCCTTCGATCTGGTATCCCATGATCACCTCTTGGCAAAACTGGCCAACTGAGGCCTCGGATCCACCACAATCTGCTGGCTGGGGAATTGGCTCCGTGGTCGGACCCAGAGGGTGGTCGTTGATGGAAGTCAATCGTTGTGGTGCCCTGTGACCAATGGAATCCCTCAAGGCTCTGTCCTTGGACCTATATTGTTCAACATCTTCATTAACGATGTGAACATTGGAGTCAGAAGTGGACTGGCCAAGTTCGCCGATGATACCAAACTTTGGGGTAAAGCATCCATACCTGAGGACAGGAGGGTGATCCAGGCTGACCTTGACAGGCTCTGGAAATGGGTGGATGAAAACCTGATGGTGTTTAACACTGAAAAATGCAAGGTTCTCCACCTTGGGAAGAAAAACCTGCAGCATGCTTATAGGCTCAGCAGTGCTACGCTGACTAACACTATGGACAAGAGGGACTTGGGGGTCATGACTGACCACAAGATGAACATGAGCCTTCAATGTGATGCTGCAGCTAGCTAGTAAAGTGAGCAAAATGCTGGCTTGCATCCATAGATGCTTCTCAAGCAAATCCCAGGACGTCATTCTCCCCTGTACTTGGCCTTGGTGAGGCCACAGCTGGAGTACTGTATCCAGTTTTGGACTCCTCAATTCAAAAAGGATGTGGAGAAGCTTGAGAGAGAGCAGAGGAGAGCCACGTGCCTGATCAGAGGTCAGGAAAACAGACCTTATAATGAGAGGCTGAGAGCTATGGCACTCTTCAGCCTGGAAAAGCGCAGGCTCAGAGGCGATCTGATGGCCACCTATAAGTTTATCAGGGGTGTTCACCAGGATCTATCTTGCTGGGATCCTATGACCCTAGCTGACTTCCTGCCCCTGGGGCAGGGGGCTGGACTCAACGATCTTCTGAGATCTCGTCCAGCCCTAAAGTCTATGAAATCTTACTGAATTTCACTTGATTTATTTCAGATCTTTCTTAGTTTTTTTTAATTACCAAAGTTATTTTGAATCCTTATGTCTATAGTATTTGCTACTCACCCAGCTTGGTATTATCTGTAAATTTACTAAGTGTACACCTAATCCCATCCTTCAAGTCACTAATGAACAGTACCAGACCCAGGACAGATACCTGGGCAAATCTCTTTTGGTATCTTCTCCCAAGCAGCTGTTAAGTCATTGATACTTTGAGTATAATGATCACCCATTTTCAGGGGGGCAGTTATGCAGTTTCATTTAGTTTCATGTAGACCAGCAGACTGGGAAGACCCAGTTCAGGTCTGAGATGAGCCAGCACTTCTTCGTGCTGCCTAACTGCAGTGTGGGTGAAGACTCCCATCACTGTGAACACTGCCAAAATCTCTCGGTGCCAAAGTCCCTGGCTCAACAGATGGGATCCAATAGCTCTGCAGGCTGAATCCACCCCATAGGCTATATGTTACTAACCCCTAATCGTATTCATGTGAATATCAGAGGAGAATTTCAAAGGTAATGCATTCACTAGAACAGCTAGTGGCTAGATGATTAGAAAACTCACCTGGAATATAGGAGACTGATTCAAGTCTGCACTGTAAATCAGGCAGGGCACTGACTTGAATATGGGTGAGTGAGTGCCTAACCCCTGAAGTATTGGCTCTTCTGAGGTGGGTGGTCCTCCTAAAGTCCAACTTCAACCCAAATTAAGCATAATAATCATTGATATACAATGTCTGTAAATCTTATATTTAAAAATGTAAATAATTAGATATCATTATATCAGAATTGTGAATGGCAGAGCAGAGAAGGAGAGGTTTCCCTAGAACCCATTTTCTCCCAGTGGGCTGTGCTATAGGGAGGAGGGGAAAGAAATTATTAGTTCCTGTATCATATCCTCCCCTAGATGCCACAGCATATATAAAGACCTCATAGATATGAAAAGAAAATCATCTCTGTACCTGACTGTCATGCTTCTACATGTCCTTTTCTGGCCCCAATAGGTATGTCTCTAATAAGTCTTCTTTGTTTTCCAATTTGGCTTTATCAGCAACTGGGTTTTACCTTGTCAAAAAAGTGTTAAATTTGAGCATTCAGATCAATCCTTCTATGCAGAAAAAGATTATCGATCCTTCTCTAAAAGCTTTAAAATCTTTCTCTAGATTTAAAAAAAAATCTTTGGATTCTTACATGAATAGGCCAGATAACCTTCTCCTATTCCTTGCCCACAAAAAAGTATCTCATGTCTGATCTGCATTAGAAAAGGTTTACCATGAGAGCTATTCCAGGAAAGCCTCCCAAATATAGAGTTATTTTATGCTGATGGAACAAAAGGAGGTTCTTTTCACTGGTATAGCTTATATCAGTTTACCCAAGTGTTTTTGCCACTATACCTGCATCAATACCACAGTTCTTACTACTACAGATGCATTGTTAAAAAATAGAATGCCTGTAAACTGTGTTACTGTAATGGCATAAATTTCTAGGGTAGACCTAGCCTCAGGAAATGATACTCTTTTATTTAATTAACCAACATCTCCCCTGTACAAAATACCTCCATTAAAATATCCACTCAACTAATTACATTTCCCCAGATTCCACGGAGGGTAATTAAGATCAAAGGTCACACATTAGTCTCTCATATTAAAAAAATAAAACAGTTTTCTGATGTGACTTAATTGCAGAAAGCTCTAAACTAAAAGGAGGACACCAACGGTTTGCAGCTGTTTTCCCACATCTTCCTTTTCAGTGATGATAGTACAAGCACTTGTAAAAGACAGTTTACAAATGAAAGAGGGTACATTTAAGTAATGTTTGAAGTATTGTATATCTGCTCCATTCCCTGTATATTGCAACATTAAGCTGTCTCCTAATTATTTTTTTCCTGAGAAACCTAATCCAGAAGTCCTCATAAATCTCTAGATGTTTTAAACATGCTCTTTAATAAAGTTATTGCTGCATGCTCTGCTCCTCTCCCTGCCCCACCGACCCCCAACCTTCATTCACACAGCACTGCTCATGCACATACGTTAGCAATCATCAGTTTCCTACTAAAGTCATGGTGACTCATATTCACTGCCAGTTCTGCATCAGAGTTAGCAGCTCCTTTTGCCGACAGTAAAGATGGAATATGGTCCTTGGTTGAAAGGAGGCGTGCTATGTGATATTTTTAAGAAACCAAACTATAACTAGTAGACTTTACTGATGCTCACTGAGATCACTCAAGTGGACTCATGTGCCTTGGCTACACGATAACCATAGCTAACAAACTAGTGAAGTTATGTAGATAGTTTTACACTGCGCTTTTGAAACTATAAAACCCAGAAATAAGGCTTTCATGAAACTTTAGGTTTAAGTATGAATGGGTCAGATATGAGAACTAGGGTGAGTGTCTCAGTCGTGGTGAGTAAGTAAACTGCGATAATAGAGGGTTGATATGAAGACGCGCTGCATGTACAACTTTGAGCAAGGGAGTAACTCATTTGATTAAACTGAAGGGTTTTGGCTAGAATAAGAGTGAGCTATGTAGAGAAAACACTGTTTGTAGCAGCAAGAGAGCTAGGTGAAATCAGCAGGGTATATAATAATAGAACCTCTCATCACCACTTTCAACAATATACAGAACAGATGAGCTAGGGGCAGCTGTAACCTGTGTTGATGGTGAAGAGCAATTCCTGTGTCCTCGTGTGATTCCAGTCTCAATATCTATCAGTCATTAATTTCCTTTATTTGTCCTAGGCTCTTTCCCTCATTGACCAAACATAGACCTAATTATAAGTCCTAAAAATATTATAAAAGTGTTCATTTTCAAAATATCTCAGATGTCTTTATATCAACAAAAGCAAAATATCTTTAAAAAAGAGAGAGATTTCCCATATTTGTTATTTATTTAAATAGTTCGTTCTCCACATTGAGCTTTGGAACATCTTTATTTTTAATAAAAAGGAAAAACATCCCAGTTCTCTAGCAGTCCTCTCAGTGAGGGAGCATGCACGAATGATTTTTGATTCAACTACATTTTGCACTATAAGTACATCAGCTACGCTTAGCATGGCTATATGCCTGTGTGCTCCTGAAAATGAACCAGTCTAAGAATATGAATGCATTGCTTTACTCCAGTGCTCTGGATCAAAAGTAGATCAACATACAGATTATTTAATGCAATGTGCTACATTAACCACTTGCAGCACTAAAATATTGGAGTCTTTAAAAGGATTTCTTAAATCCTCTAAATAAAGTCTCTTAATGTTTTTGTACTTACCATTAACACAAGGCATTTCATTGAGATAAAAAACTATAGAATGGTTAAAACTCCAAGAATGAAACAGTATGTTGTAATATTGCATTAGTTGCTGATTTAACTTGTGTTGCTTCCTGTTTTCACAAGACTTTAAGGAGGGTGTTCCTGAATTAGCTATGACTATAATAGTGGAAGATGTTGAGCTTTATTGGCCAATTACTGAGCACAAAGGATTGCTTTCATGTATTCTACACAGCAACCTAGAAATAAAAAGCAACTGGCCCAGTTATGTCAGCTACTCTCAAAGATCTCCCTCTATGGGGTGAGGGTAGAAAACCTTTTCACCAAGAAAGATAAATTGAGCATAAACTGACCTTGACTCTCAATTGCTACTTATTGCTCAACTCTCTACTGGAACCTTGAGGCTGGTGATTCCTGCATTTTTTTATAATACAGGTTTCTACCACTAGTGTGTTCCTGGAAATCAGAAGAACAAAGTACTTTAACTTAACAGATTTATTTTCTTTTCTATAAATCCAACAATAACAACAGAAAATTAGGGAAAGAAAAAAGGAACTGTTAGAATACTGGTGCAGCTCTTCTCTGTTACCATCACAGAAATTGAAAGCATTTTATCTATTTTTATTAACCACAAGTTTGTTAAATAATGCTCTTAGTGATATCAGCTGTCTGTTTCTAGACATAAAGTTCACAAAACAGCTAATTTACTTAGTAATTTACCATGGCAGGGGAGAGTTTAATTCAGCAGATTCTATCTTTTTTTCCTGCAGGGCAATGTTCCTAAGATAGAGTTAACTACAGAAAATTAGTTATCTTTGCAAAAACAAAATCAGAGTGAGAGAGAGCAGCAGCAGCTGGGACTTTTATGGAGAATGAATGAACTTTTATGTAAAATTATTATAAATAGTTAACAATATGATTCTACTGGTATGAAATGGACTACATATTTCTCTGTACCCAAAAGACTCTTGGCCAGTCCCAGTCCCTTGAGTTCAAAAATTTGCAGCACAGTAACCTGTGGTTGGGATGCCGGCTGTCAACATAATTTTTAGACTCTGGAGAAATTAGAAGGTAGGGGCTTTTTAAAGCTAGCTAGTCATCAAACTACCACCTCTATTGACAACCAGGGAACTCTCCTTCATTTTTGTAATTCAACCTACATCTTAAATATGAAAGTTAAGAGAATAGTAGAATAATCAGTGAAAATTGTTGCAGTGCTGTCTGTGATAGTAAATACCCAACCAGAACTAGTTTTACTGATTGAGTGGTATTTTCCAGGAATGAAAAGTTTTCCAAGGTGAAGATATTCTATTAAAACTTTGAGAACTGTGTTTATGTCAGACATGACTTTCTTGACTACTTTTGGCCTCTTGACAATGTAACGTTGCCCTGGGATTCATTCCTATCTTAACAGCCTTGGTAGAGTCATTTTTCTATATCTGTTACATTTCTCTATGACCTAAATATAACAAGTATAGAATTCCAAGAAATTATGCAGACATTCTGAGCATCTAGGGGAGAAGGAGTTTTTAATGTATTAAGTCATATGCATAGAAAATGAATGAAGAAATCCTTTGACCCTGCACTACAGAAAAGGAATTAATGTGCTGCATAATCAGAGGTCTGATCCTGATCCAGATTTGGATTAGGCTGCATGATTGGGGCCCCAGAATAACAAGTTATTTGACCTTTGTCAAATAAAGAACTAATCTATACTACCATTTTTTCTCTGAAGTAAGGAAAGCAACCAAGTTGACAATTTCATCAAAGGTACTTTCTGATGCCATGGCAGAGATATCCATCTTAGCATTAGGTAATCTGACTTCTGTGTATCAGTAACCAAGTTGCGCATAAGAAAATAACTCCATGACAATCTTTGCAGTATCAGATGCCAGGCAATGTCTAATTATAGGAGACAATACCCATGCTGCCTTCTTCAAAGCACTGGCCTGGGGCATACTGGAAAAAAATGTTCTATTTTCTAACACAGCTATGTCTCACCTTTATGGGCATACACCAAAGATGAATAGAAAATAAATAGCACATCATTTTGCATTTTTATAATAAGTTTGAAACTAAACACTAGGAAACCTTGTCAGCCCCTGCTAAGCTGATTCCAATTAAAGCTTCTGGCAGAGTTCCAGCTGTTTTACTACCTCAAATAGCACTGAACATAACAAGGTTTATGAAGCATTCAAAAGTCAAATACCCTATTAACATAAACATGTAGTGAAATCAACTCTTCTAACAATTTTCGGCTTGCTTTCTTTCTTCCTTTTATGGTGGGCTAATCTAAGATGATGTCTGTTTCTTCTGTTGCATTTTTTTCATGCTTGCTGGAATGCAAAACAAGATTTAGTATTTGAGCAGTGCATGATTTGTGATGCACCTTACATATTATTATTATTACAATACTTATTATTGGCAATATTATTACAATACTTTCTACCTAATTCTGTTTTGATTGTCAATATTTTGGGGGCTGGGTCCTGGGGAGGTGTCCCCCTTTAGGGTTAAGAATGCTGCAGAAAAGAAGTAGGTTCTTATCTGTTTCTGTCTCTCAAATAACTTGGAAAGCTTTCTGCAAACATGTGCTTAATGGCAAGGTTTCAAGTACAGTTTTGGATGATTTCATTTTGTTTACCAGTAGCTAAAATGAAATCACATATATCTGTGAATATCCTAGACATAATGTATCATGCAATCTTTTTGCCCTGTTTTTCCACAGTGCTCTTATGGCCTGTACAGTTGTTTAAATCTATGGTCATTTCTACTTAAACTAACAGGAAATAAAATGCATGTCTCTGTGAGTTACATACCAAAGCAAGTGCTTTGGGCAAAACAGGTGCTTTTGTCAGCATATTGATTAAAACAGTATAAGAACGATAGTAAATGTGTTGTAAATGAACTGTGACTCAGCCCAAAGTCAATTGTTAGAAGATGTAGTAATATCTCAATACACAAACACGTCTGTAAAAATCACTTTGAATAACATTATAACTCTTTAAACTGTAGAGTGTGATTTCCCCATCTTCCCCTTCTCCCCTAGTTTATGTATGATTCACTGTATACAGAACCCCAGTTTGATCTTCGTGAATATCTTAAAGTATGTAGGAACTAAACAGTTAAGACACAATATTATAGTTAGCATTATTTTTAATCTCAATTTGTTTTGATCTAATACTCCTTTACCATATATTAACTCTATATATGTAAATCAATTTGCATTAGCAAAATTTAAACTAAACTGAATGTGCCACTTAATCACATTTGTGCACTCTATAATAATAAGGTTTTTCCCATGATACTTACTGCATTTACAGTGTTGTTTTTTTTTTTCTTGAAGCCAGGAATATTTTCTTCCACCAAGTGAACGTCTAATATAATGTATGATCCAAGTCAATTGAGGGACTGAATTCAGTGGATTTTGGAGTACATTCATAATAGATTAGGTGCAAATGATTTTCCTTTGAATCAGTTTCAGTAAGCACTATTTTGCAAGGAATTCCTCTTAATGCGCACACACACTCACATGTACATCCCTTTGTGTCTTGAATAGATAGCAAAACCATTTATTCTGCAGCCTAGCAAACCAGAATGTCTTCCACTTTACACTTTCACATTTTTAAGTAATTGCCTTCTAGGTACCATCAGTGTTAACTTTGTGGGACTCCTTGCCACAGGAGGCTATAGAAGCAGACAGTATAACCAATTCAAAAAAGGGATTAGGCAGGCTTATGGAGCAAAGGTCCATTAGGAAATAAACAGAAGAAACAGGAATATATCCACCAATAGCCTTAAACCAATGATTGTTGATGTATGGAAGGTATGACAGGGGGTGGACTCCTCTAGACATGCCCTATTCATACACTTTCCCTTTAAAGAAGTGGTACTCAACCTTTTGGCTCCATGGACCAGATGAGTGTCATGGGGCCCATCTGCAGGCCAGATTGGACCCTGGGGGCCCAGCACTGCCCCCTTCCTGCCCTGCATGCTGGGATTAGGTCCTGGGACCCCAGTGCCATTCCTTCCCACCCCTTACACACTGGGGTTGGGTCCCAGGAGCCCAGGTCCACCTCTTCTGTCCCCTATGTGCCAGGGTTGGGCCCTGATGCCCAATACCATACCTGTCTACAGCATGCCAGGATTGGGCCCTGGAGACCTGCTACCACCTCCTTCTGTTCCCCTCCTGCCAGGATTGGGCCCTGGGGCCTAGTGCCACCCCTTCTCAGTCCTCCACATTGGGATTGGGTCCTGGGGTCCAGCACTATCCCCACCCAGCCCTGAATGCTAGTATTAGGCACTGGATCCTGCATGCAGGACATGGGGCTCCCCATGGCTCCAGAAATTTGGCAATAGGTGATTGGTGACACCGCTCCCCAGCTGCCAAATTTCTGGACCCATGGGGAGCCCCACAAACTGTATGAAACAGTGCCACAGGCCAGATGTGGCTTGTGAGCTGGCGGTTTGAGCACTAAATGCTCTAAACCATTTACCACTTGCTACTGTCTAAGACAGGGTACTGGGCTGGATGATCATTAGCCTGACCCAGTTTGGCACTTTTTAGTTTAGCCCTCCATTTTTGGAAGTCTTGTGTCCTTAGTGCAGTCTTCCAAAAATACTGTTATAAGAGACAGAATTACAGGTTTTGTGTTACAAAAATTGTCCTTTTGCTTTGTAATAGATGTGTCTCTGAATTATTTGAGCCCCTTTCATATTGCAGCCCCTGCCCCATGGGGCTGGAAAATTGGCTGTTTTTGTGATGTTTCAATCCCATTCTACTTGTATTTTGGGTGAAAACAGAAGAAAAATATGCACTTTGTCATGATGAATTCAGTTGTAAATCAGTTCCACCATCAGGATGGATGACAAGGGTAGTTGAATGAGAGCATCATAAAACATCAGTTATATGTTGAAATAATAAAATGCAGTTTTCAACCTGGTAAATACTTAATTCCTCTTATCATTTAGAAGCCATCATGATCTTTGATATCTGTGACAGTGTTTTGCTTCTAAAGTCCTTTGGATTTTACACAATCCAATTAATCTCTTTCAAGGATTTAAAACAAATTATGTATACCTTGTAAAGAAACCTTACATAAACACTCTTGTATTTTATTCAGAAGGAAAGTTAATAATACAGGGTAAATATTGTGTGAATGAATTGCAGAATTTTTTTAAATAATATGAACCTGACTTTACCGTACTCTGCTTCTGAGCAGAGGATATTATATGTTGGCTGTGTTGTACTAAGTTTCTCTTTCTTTTCTTTCTTCCTTTCTTTTTAGCTGACAGCAACCTTCAAGGTGATCTTTGAAAACCTGATTTTTGATTCAAAGCGTTCCATTTAGTTTGCATTCAGGAGCTGAAAAAGTCTTGTCAAATCCCATAGGGAAACACCATAGGTAGTACTCCCCTGACTATTCTATATAGGTTACTACAGAACTGTGTAGTTTAACAAAATATTTTACTACCTACTTTTTCATATTTACCTAGATGTTGTGTTCTATACACACATAGCATAAACTGTAAGATGTGCCTCATTTTAACAATAAAAATGTAAAATTCATGTCAATTAATAATGTATGAAAGATGATATCCTAGCTAACATCCACTAATTGTTGTCATTTAAAAAAAAAATCTACTTTTTGCATTTTGGATTAAATATTTTCCTTTCAAAAGTTTTCCAACTTTTTATTCCTTTTCAGAATGGCAGCTCACTATTTTATTTGCACCCATATTCTGACCAGATTGTAAATTTTCTGTTAATTGGCTTGTGCACAGTTGTAGATTTACTCCATGCCTCCTGCATGCTGGATTTATTATAGACTTTTATTTATATCTGTTCAGTTGTTCATCCTACTAAAACTGCCACACATAGGACACATCTACATGAGACACTTTACTAAGCAGCAGACTAATTTGCTGCACAGTAAAGCATCACCATCTACATGTGCATGGCAATTAGGGTGCAGCAGCCTAATTTACTGCACTACTAGATAGTTCCATCAGATACAAGTGGTATCTGGCAGCGTAGTAAATTACTGTGCTTAAACACACAAATAGACAGTGATGTCGGGATTAGTTTACTCCATCTTAAATTGAGCCAGAGTATTTTTAGTCACATGAATTGCACATGCAGACATGCCCACACAGATGCAAAAAAGACAGAAAGAAAGAGACAGGATGGGAAGACATACAAGACATTTATAGAAGTTCAAGTTATGCATGAAGGTTGAGTCACTATAACTAGCTTGTTAAGTTACATGCCGTTTAACACAGGAAACAAAGAAAAGCTCTAGGAAGTATAACATAACCCATGTTTTAATGTCCAAGACATATTATTGCTTAAACAGATGCTTTCTGGAAGGGTTCTAATCAAGTGGCTTTGTTTTTAAAAGAGGACTGATAAAAATACATCCATGTAATATGTATCATTTTAAGATTAATCAACACGGGATGCAAAAGATGCAACATTCAGACCATGAAGAATCATTAACTAGAAACGACATCTGAGGGATGTTTCTGCATTTCAAATGCACCATTGCTTCATTGAGTAGTGAACACAGCAACTCACTCAGAGGCAGATGTTGTGCTTGCACACATTACAAATGCAAACAATTATCTCCAAAGCATGCAGAGAGAAACTGGATAAATGATCAAATCCTGAGAAAAAAATAAGTGGTATAGAATCTGAAGATTTGATGCCATAAGTCTGTGGAACACTTTGAATATAGCTATTGTATGTAAGAAATTTGAGGTCAGCTCTGATGTTTTGGGGTATTCAAAGGATCTGACAGAGATTATAATTCTTCAGACCAAACTAATAATTGGGGGCTCTGTGGATGAATTATTATTGAAATGTCTTCTGCAGGCCATCATCAACTCTCCTCTGAATCAGCTGGTATTAAGCACCTCAGAGACAGTACACTGGAATTGATGGACCACTGGTATAATGTCTATAGAAATTCATCAGTTAAATATATTGAGATATTTGCTTAAAAATGCTGCAGGATCAGTGGGTTATTAAGATGCATGAGATGAAACTATGGTGAAGCTCTTGCAGACAAGGCTTATCTCTTACTGTTCTGGTTGAATAGCACCCAAAACAATGGGGAACTATTCTATGACTAACTGTGGTTCCTACACGTTGCAGTAGGAACACATGAGTATGTACTTCTAAAAGAAGAAATTGGGAGTGAGGGGGAAGAGAGATGGCTGGCTGCCATGTTACTTACCAATATAATCAGTTATATATGGGTTGCTATGCATATGAACTTGCAGATTACACCAGCACACGTGGGGGGAGGGGAATTAAAGAAATAAGTTTGTCAGTAATGTAAAGTTGTGTTATAATAATAAGGGCTGGAATGATAAAACTCTTATAATTATAGCAATAAGGATTTAAATTTTGTAGCATGTTAAATGATATTCTAAGATTTTTAAATGGCATGTGTATGAATCTTTTCACCTGACATTAAATTCCAGTCACCTCTCGGGTACAACATAGCATCTGTTTAATAGCACCTTCAGGGTATCTTTTGTTCCCCCTTAACATAAGAGTAATATAAAAAAAAGACTACATAACATAACTACTCTACCAACTGCAGGGAGACATGAGAGGCCTACCTATCCTCATAGAATAAGCTTTGGATGATTTCCAAAACAAACACAGAGCACAGGAAGCACTTGTAGAGGGTTCACAGATATTAAAAGGAATATCTACCAAACTTCTACCCTTTACACCATGGTTTTTAGGATGCTATGGCACAGAAGCTATGGTGATACCTGAGGTATAAGTTCAAGCCTTGCTCTGAATTTCTGCCAGAGGTTGCTCTAAATGACCCAACTGAAAATGGGTACCTGGCTTGGGAGTCACAAGCTGTGATATTATCCACATTTTATTTTCCACCACGGGCAACAGAAACTAGCCTGCTTAGAGATATCTGAAGCATACACCTTCCCATTAATAGAGGAACTGAAGCAGAATATTCTTGAGACACTGTGGCACAAGGCACAGAACTGCATATCAGTGTCTTCAAAGCTCTTTGTACCAAAGTTCCTTGAACCTTGCCCATGATCTTGAGCTAAAACTTAAGGTAATGCTGTTACAGGGAATGCTAGACATTATCTCCTATTAACTGATGAATTTGGACCATATTCTATTTCTTTGTGGGCACTTCTACACATGCATTTGATGTGGCACCACTTTACTAGCAAATAAATTACTCATGAGTAAACAGTTCTGGGAAAGCATCTACACATATAGGGAAGTGGGAGCAGGTTTGCTGCCAATCTGCTTTATTTCCTAGGGCCCTTCAGTGGGTCTCTACTGCAACCAGGGGCAGCTCCAGGCTCCAGCTGCAACTGCTAGCAGCCAACAGCCCTCTTCAAAAGGCAGCCCTGCTCATTGCTGTCTGTCCAGCCACTTCCCTGGCCAAGAGCAGCATGCGCAGCACAGAAGCAGCACTCTTTTCCCCGCCTGTGCCTCCTTGCGCTATGGCTGCTCCAGGCCCTGTCCCTGGCAGTGGTGACCAGCACCCCACACTCCTGCTGGCTGCTGCACTGGCCCTGCTGGCCCACTGCACCTACTGCCACCTGGTCCAAGGCCATCTGGACCCTCCTGGGTCCCCCACATGCAGCAACCGCCTGCCCACCATGCAACATCCTAGGGCTGCAACTGCACACCTGCCACCTCCACCCTGTCCCCCTGACTGGACCCCAGCAGGGATGCTGACAGTGGACTCCAGGATGCCAACATCGGGGTTACCATCAACCTTCTAGGCCTCCAGCTCTGCCACCTCTAGGCCTGCTGGGCTGGGCTGGGCTGGGCTGGGCTGGCTGGACAGGACTGGTGGCAGCACATCATCCAGCACATCTGGGATGATGAGCAGTGGTTGGAGGCATTCTGCATGACCTAGGCCACATTCCAGGACCTCCTGGAGCAGTTTCAGCCACACCTGGAGCGGCAGCACACTGGCATGTGGCCACCACTCCCTGCAGGCACTCACCTGGCTCTTGCCATGCTCAATCTGGCCATGCCCACCAGTGCCCATTGCAGGGGCCTGGCATGGGACTAGCAGCTGCACAGCAGAGGCAATGCCCCATAGCACCTGCAAACTCAATTCCTGATGAATTTGGACCATAATTTTATTTCTTTGTGGGCATGTCTGCATGTGCATGGCAGTGCCCTGTAGGAACTTCTGGGGGTGGGCTGTGGGCAGGTGGAGCTGGCCCCAACAACCAGAAGCTGCCTGCAGCTGGGCCTGGGAGCTGGCAGGACCTGACTGGAACCTGCAGCAGCCTAGAGGAACTGCAGGCTTGGACAGCACAGGCCTGGCACCTTTGTGGCACTGTGGTGCCAAGCAGCATTGCGGCAGTGCAGGCAAGCTAGGGAAGCTGTTGCAGCCTGCTTAGGGGGCCACAGTGGCCTGGATGGACCTCCAGCTCCCTGCTGGTATGCCCCAGGGCTCTGAGTGCCTGCAAGCTTTTAAAGGTCTGAGACAGGGGCTGTCTTGGCTCAGAGCTCTGAGGCTGGCCTCAGGCCAGTCCCCTAGTGGCAGGGCTGACCCAGGAGCGAACTTGCTCCCAGGTTGCGTCTACATGTGTGAAACTGCACAGTAACTAATCATGAGTAAATCTGCTACCTGCATTTGTATGGGATGACCTCTTGGGATAACACTAACATTTACTACCATGATTCCACATCATAAAGGTGCACACCAGTATTTTTATAAAGTGGTAGAGTTCTGGGATCCCAAATTTCATATGGATATTTTTTTGTCTTACCTTGTCTTTTTATACTTCTGGAAATCATTAGATAGAGCAACATCTATTTCTGATATTTTAAGCTGCCTTATTTTTCAGTTATCGGTTGAACAAAATATCACTGGAATCAATGTAAAATATTGTCTTTTTTTTCTAAGTAGACAGAATGGTCCATGTGAACCTTGAATAGGTCAGAGCCTTGTGATGTTTTTAAAATGAAATAACAGAATCCTTTTCTCTGACTCCATTAACTTCAGTTATTCCTGATCTAAATTATTATAACTGACAGGAAAAATTAGGATCATTGCACTTAATTTGTTCACATTTCTCTGAAGCATTTTACCAGGGTGATCCACAAGTTCAATTTCCTGCAACTACAGATAGTGCTTTCTTTCCATTCTGTGTTTTATTGTAGATAATAAAAAGTGGTCAAGAACCCTTACTTAAGGTTAACATCTCCAATTCTATCCAATTACCTAAATGTCTTTCTAGGGGTATTGGTCAAAAAGTACTTATCTGCACATTCTTAAGAAAACAAAACAATAACAATTACTTCCTGATGCTTAGGATGAGGTCAAATGGTAGTTAGACAATGATGAACTTGATTTTTCTCTTCTATGCTAAGGATAAAAATCAAATTCCCAGTTGTAAAGGAAGGTTGCTCATGGCTTTTTTTTTTTCTAAAGATCCTCAATTATTCTATTTAACTATCAGTCTGTTGTTCATGAACAAATGAACTCAAAAAAATGATCATTCTTTGTCTAGAGGAGACATTGTCTGTAAGTCATATTTCATAATTCAATGGGCAATCTGAGGAAGCAACATTCAGTGTGGATTTCTGTCAGCCTGTTTCTGTCAGTTCTTGTATTCTAATATATTCCTTAATTTAGAGCAAGGGTTGCTGAAATTATTTTTATAAATTCATTTAGAAATAATGTAGTTGTTGAAAACAGGGAAGATACAATTTATCATCTACGATCTCTATTCCTATACTCAGCACCCACTGGCAAGAATAGGAGAGATATGGAATAGTGAGCATCTGTGGATATGACAGCAGTCAGAAATAGCATAGAAAATCATAGGATTTGGTGGCAGGAGGACCATGTTGAATACCATATAGAAGCAGTACAAGTGTGGTATTGATTACTGTATCCTTAGGGCCTGACTTTCTCAGTGACACTGTCCATATCAGTTCTATAGCACATTTAAGAATGCTGCTGAGAAGCATGTCCTGCCCACTGACTCCTGCTTGCATGTGCTGAAACTGGAAATGAAAAAGTAAAAATGCCCCGAATTTGCCCTGAATTTGAGGCATAACAGGGCAACTCCAGAACTATATTCCATAGAAAAGAATCATAAAAAAATTAGAGCTGGGAGGGACCTCAGATCATCTAGTTCAACTCTCAAAGCAGGACCACACAAAACTATATCATCCCATCCAAGGCTTGTCTAGCCTGGTCTTAAAAACCTCCAGTGATAGTGTAACCTCCCGTGCCTATCCCCAGAGTGTCGTGTATTTGGGTTCTTCTCGAACCTCGCCATGGCTTCTTGGGCTGCACAGCCAGGCTATTGGGAGTTCCCCAGGGGTCTCACCTGCCACGCCTCTGATAAGTAGTTTCCTATCAGGAGGATGATGTCTGGTCCTTCCTCCCCTGGTACTTTCCCCTTTGTCATCTTTGAGGTTATTTCTTCTCGGGGCTTCACCTCCCCTACACCCCGCCTAATATCAACCGTGATGTTGTCCATCAGGGCCAATGATCTGGCCCTTCCTGGTGCTCAGTTTCTTAGGGGCTGCGGTCATTGGCTACTGGTGGTATTCGTATTAAGCATCCCCCGTGGCCCCTCTTTGCTCTCAGCTTACGTAGCATCTGACTCTGCCCAGGCCTCAACCCCCCCTTGACATGTTTCCTGCCCGGGTCTGGTACCTAACACCTGTCCACATCAGGGTTCTGTCCCCATTGTCTCTGCTGGTGTCCCAGTCACTGTCGCCTGGACCTCAGTCCACGCCGGCCCCATGAGCGACTCCTTGGGCCCTCACTGGTCCAGTGTTCCCCTTGTTCTCCCCTTCCAAGGGAGCCACCACATCCCCTCACCAGGATTGCCCAGGTGTTCTGGCTCCTCTAAGTCAGTTGGGGACATTGTTTCCGGTACCCCCAGCTTCCATCCTGCCGAGACTTTTATGTTGGTACCAGGCACCCGCCTGGCCAATTGCCCCCAGCACGCTTTTATAAAGTGTGCCCAGGTGGACACAGGAGCCGTTCCCGGATCCTCCTGGCTCCACTGTTCATTTTTTTCTTTGATCTTCACCCGCAGCAGCTCCAGTCACCATGGTTTCACTTTTGCCACAATCGGCTGCTGGCACGGAATCCCACCGCCTCTCCTCTGACTCAGGTAAGTTTTCTCCACAGATAGAGATTCCACAACCTCTCTGGGTACCTGTTCCAGTGCTTTATTACCCTCCTGAAGAGATTTTTTTCTAAAATCTAAACCTAAACTTCCCGTGCTGCAATTTGAGATTATTTCTCCTTGTTCTGTTTGTATCCCCCACCTCCAAAAGGCAAAGCCCAGAACTGCTGCTCCAGCTGCCCACTCTGCTATGCTCCTGGTCCTCCACTGCTACTCTCAAGTGCAGCTGAGACAGAGAGTTAAAGTGTAATAGCACAGGTAACCCTGAGGGTAACTTCACCATCTGATTTCTAGGTTTGGCAAATGCAGGTTGCATCTACACATTCGCCAGACTGCACAGTTGTTACTGCACGGTCATTTAGTACTTGCTTAAGCAGTTGTTACTGCTCAGTCCCAGCACTACCTGGGTTTTTTTCCCATGCTGCTGCACAGTAGGTCATTGCTACTACACACTAGTATCAGTGTCATGGTTTGTGTCTGCCAATGTTACGCCACCATAGCACCAAGCTACAGTGATGTAGTTCATCGCTATGTTCACATAGCATCTTGTGTAGATGCACCTACAGAGTAGAAAGGAACCAAGCTGCTTAGCAGTGCTCTTAAGGACAGTGGGGTAGCAGTATAGATAAACACAGAAAGTTTGAGCTACAAAGTTCTTGTTTTTTTTTTAAATTCACAGCCAGTTGTGATTGGATATTAAATAGAATAGTTCTTCCAGGCTTCATTTTAACACACCACAAGTTGCAATAAAGCAATTAGAAAAACAACTGCCACAAACAGAAGAAAGAAGCAGCTAAAAGCCCGACCAGATTTAAAACTGTATGGAAATTTGGAGGACATCCAGAAAAAAAGTTTTAAAAGCAGTTCATGCTGTATCTGCCAGTGAGGCGTGCCACCACAAAGACAGACAGAACATAGCCGTAAGTTTGACAATAACTTGTTCTGAAACACTTGATGTGTTAAACAGTTTCCAGTTAACTAAAGCAAAGGAGGTTAACAATATTAAAAGAGATCAGAGGCATATGTGCTTCACACAAAGAAGAAACGTATGAGAAATATGTCTTTAAAAAGAGTACTGAAGAAAAATGAAACTACAAAAGAGTTTGTGATCTAAGACAGAAGAGCTACTCATGCAGTTTTGGAGAACTAACTGAATCCTTGATAAGAGACCAGGTTTGCCTTAGGATGGGAGGGCGGGGAGGGGGAGTATAAACCTCTAAAGGAAAAATTGGGAAAGACCTAGAATTAACCTTTGACAAAGCAATTATAACTTGACAACTTCATTTGCTTGACTAGTCCAAACTAATGCTTCTGAACAAAGGAGAGTGCTCTGACACTGCAGATATTATAAGGGCCCTGAAATGCTTGAAGAAAAGAGGCATTTGACTTCAAAGTCAGAGCCCAATTAAAAGAATCACATAGATCTGCCTGTGCTATGAGAACTAACAGAAATCAAAGCAATGCCCAGTGAATATAGAAAGTTGCAAATACTGCAATGTATTCCATCACTGGCAAATTCTAGCACATTGTGTGTAGCATGGACAAGGAGAATGACAACAGCAACCATGTTTCAGAGGCCTTTTTCATTGTAGTTATGGACAATATTGCAGCAAATTGGTCTGCAAGAAATCTGGACATGTATTAACTTGTGTATGTTTCTGTTTAACATTAATGTGGTGGTAAATGTAAAAACATGAGCAAATACCCATGAATGTTATCAGGTGACATGTAACACTCAAACCAGAGATTAGTATAGTTCCATTAACTATGTGTGCAGACTAAAAGTACTATGCACTCAAACAGATGGGAGTTTGGACATATTCATGGGTATAAAATTTCCTTATCTGTCTTCACAGCAAAGTAATGTTGACTGAAACTTGCTACAAAACCACATATTGACTTTGTGGATGTGACCCAATATGGCCTGGAAAGCAAACCCTCAACCCACCCTCAACCCCTAAGAACAGAAAAAATATTTTTACCTACAAGTGTATGACTGCAAACTAACTGCATATCTTGGACAGTTTTGGTTACTGCAGACATATTCTTCAGGTTACTGGACAAAAGCACAGAGAAGTTAGGATACTGTACACATGAACACTTGTCTAATTACAAATGGACTATAGAATGTGATTGACTGCCAGAGTTTAAAGGCATCAAGATGCCATCTGAAGGTGTAACAGAAAGGTATGTTGTAAAGGACACATAAAGGTCATTTAGAGACTGAAAATGCTTTAAAAAAAAAAAAAGCGCCAAAGGTGTCCTAGAAGTGGCCTCAAATACATATTGGGATTTGGAGAAAAATGTTAAAGCTTAATCCACCTGACAAATGTGTAGATTAACTCAGGTGAAAGGGGTCCATGTTGCTGGAAAAAATGGTATGCTGGAGTAGAGTGAAGTAAATTGGCCTACTGGAAAGAAGTAAACATAGCTCTTCTCACCAACTGTACATAAACCTATAGGCTTCTTGTAGATCAGGCGTTGGCAGCCTCTGGCCCACTGCTCCTTAAGATTTCCAGTCCCTCTTGTACATTTATTCTTCTCATTTTGCAGAGATGGCTTTAATAAAACCTAATATAAATAACTGTTCTGCTAGATATGGTATACCTGATCTAATAATGTCTGACAGTGGGGCCACAGTTTGCAGTGAAATACAGGTATGGAAATGTCATGACTAATCTCCCCTTATCCCCATTCCAACAGTCTAGTAGAAAAGAGTCAAAGTAATAAGAGTCAGACCCCAATCCATATTTTCACTGTTAAATTACAGGACAGTACTAGCTAAGCATTCACTTTCACCCAGTGATATTTTGTTCAGCAGAACCCTGAAAAATTAGAAGCCCTAAAATATTAGAAATGGATGTCGAGCTCTCTAATGATTTCCAGAAAATATAAAAAGACAAATAAGGCAAGACAAAAAAAAATCCATACGAGTTGGGATCCCAGAGCTCTACCACTTTATAAAGATGGCAGTATGCACCTTTATGATGTAGAATTATGGTAATAAGTAGCAGTGTTATCCCAAGAGGTCTTCCCATGATTATCTGAGGCAGTTAACTCATATGAACACATAAGGAAAGAAACACACAAGAAAATTAAAGTATGGACCAAATTCACCAATAAATAGGAGATAATGCCTAGCATATGCATTCCTCGGCAATGTGTGTACCTGAGAACCAGGTTTTTCTTATTATTCTGCTGTGATGAGATTTGTCTCATCCCTCACTCCTATTTTAAAACATTTAGGGACTATTCAAATGCAAGGCAGAACCTCAAGGCCTCAGAAGGAGTAATTTATTAAGAGCTCATCCTTGTAAAATTGTAAGAAGTGCTCTTTTAGACAGCACTAAAACCACAACTGTCATGTAAATACATGCTTCAGGAAAATTTTAAGACCAGGAATGCTATCAGTTGAAGGACTTACAGGTCTCGAGTAGCCCATGTAAAGGTCAATTAATATAGGAGGAAGGATTAATAAGGAAGATCTGAAGCATAAGAAACTTAGCAACTGAGCTGGGAAAATGTATGCTAATTGGCTTGCCCCTATCCCAGCTCAAAAATAAGCTTATTCATAATGCAGAACAGGTTGACTGATGTCAGAATATTCTCTCTGTAAAATGTCTCTACCTTCCAAGAGAGAACATAATTCTGTTTCCCTGGTGTATTTCTTCATTTATAGGCTGTCTGAATTGAAAAGGCAGATGTTTTATTTGGGGAATTGACTGCAAGGGCAATTGCTTTCAGGTGAAACACTTAATAAATTAAAATTTAGGGAGGTAGATAACCTTACTTAGGGAGAAGAGCTGTAATAAGCAAGGAAAAAAAAAATCAGCTTGGTGGTTCATGTTACATTTCTGTGTGTAATTAGATAATTAGAAGGTGGGGGACAAGAGAGTCTACTATTGATCAGCTCTCTGAAAAACATCCTTACTGAAAACAACAATTCTAAAGAGGAGTCCAGAACATTTTGTTGTGCACTTTAATGTGGTCACCTTAAAAGCTTGGCACTTACTTTAAATAACATGGTAAAAGCAGAGAAAACATTGCTTAGATCTCTAGAGAGCAGTACAATATGGAGGAGTTGCTTAGTTATCCAATGTAAAATTGATATTTTTGGGGGTTTTTTTAATGTTTATTGAAGTTAAAGTAGTAGTCAACAACTGCTTCTACTTACCCTTCCTTAAGTAAAACTTAAGAGGGTCACCCAGTACAGCTGAACCCCATAGCTACTTAAAAACTGGAAGGAAAAAAAAAAACCTGAAAAACAAAGCAGAATTGAACTTCATTGTACACTAGTTTTAAGAAAAAGGATGTCAAGTTCAGACTCACTATTGGACACTCATCACTTAAAAAAAAACAAACAACAAAATCCTTCCCCCCCATGAATGCATAATTATATGTGTAGGTAGATGAAGCAGGATAAACAATTAAAGTGCTATAAACCCTTATTTTAGGATATAGGACAATGACTGCTTGCAGTTACAAAGAAATCCCTAACATAAACATATCAGTACCTCAGTTCAAATTTAATAAAAAATAATAAATAAAATGTAATGCTTCTCTGAAACATTGGGTGTTAGCAATTACTGGAGGAAGCATTCCAAAACAAATGAACCAGGTTTGTAATCCACTAAGGCAATTCAAATATCCCTACATTACTATCTACTTATAAATGAAATACCAGGGAATCTTTGACAAGGAAAGTGTTGCCTAAGGGTGGAAAAAGATGTTGCCTTTATGCCACCATTAATAAATGTTATGGTGGCACAAAGTCCCTGTAAATAGATGTCTGTACCTCTTGTCATGCCACAAATGCCCAATATTTGTGGCCACAGTGTAGGTAGTATCAATTTGTACTGCTTTATTGCAGCAGATGTCTATTAAGTGTATGGTGGGAGAGCTTGAGCACCCCCAAGCTGCCTGCACTCTCCAGCCACCCTGGGGGCAGGACTTCCTGGGGCTTCAGAGGCCCGATCCTGAGGCCCATTCCAAGGGCATGCTGAATATAGTTCCTGAAGACCCAGGATCATCTGCTTCGTTTCCTCCATTTGGATTTCCCCAAGCACCTATTGATACTCTAGTGCGGTCCCAGAGCTAAAACTCTGGATTGCCTGGGTGTCCATCTCACTCCAGTGCAGTCTCCTGGGTCTGTCTCTGTAAGTGCGGAAACCGGGGTTTCCCCACATAGAGCTGCAGCCTGGAGATTGCTAGGGTGCATCCCTGCACAAGAAAGCACAACACCAACTTTCCTTGCTTACAACTATGCACCCTGGAGGTTCCTGGGGCACATCTCTGTAAGCTGGGAACATGTTGCCTGTTGTCTCATACAATCAACAAGCAGGACAACGAGCAACGTGTATTCTACCCAATGAAGTGGATCAGCTGTTTTGGGACCTGCTTTATTTGGCAATCTGTATTTCTAGCCTAAGAGTTCTATCATATTAGGCAGTGTTACAAGTATTATTACAATACTTGTAATAATATTTGTGACAATACTTGTAATAATTACAAGTATTATTAACTTGTAATATAGATAAATTGTATTGAAGGAAAAGTCTTGTTGCAAACAGCAGCAGACAAAAGTGTGTGTTTTATTTTTTTAGAAAAGTACTCCCTATTGTAACAAAATGGTTTGGGGGGAGGGGAAGCAGAAAGAGCCTGTTTTAAGATCTTAGATACAAAGTGAAGTTATCAGAAATCTTCAGTGCTTATTTTGTGATGTTGCACTATTTTTGAAGGGTTTTTAAAGTTTCTTTGAGATAGGAATCTATGTGAATTTGGGCAGGTCTTTACATAATGAACCTGAATGGTATAACCATAATTTAAATATAGAAGAAGAAGAACGGGAAATAGTTGCATGTGAGATGAAACACAACCATAGGCCATTCAACTACCTTGAGTCAATTTGGACCTACCCAAGTGGGTGAAACAGAACCCAGGCTTAGAGAATGCTAAAAAAAGGTGAAGCCATTAACTGTGTGTCAGGGGGCATCAATAAATGTGCTCTGAGGTGAAGGCATTTTAATTAGAGCTGCTCTCTTGAGCCACTCTGCACCTGCCTGGTCTCATATAGGTGCTCTCTAGCAACCTTATAGCGTACACCTTGTTCCGGCCACAGGGTGTCCCTTGGACCTGTGCATTGGGTTGTGTTCACTACTGAGGGAGGCCCCTACACTCACCTGCCAAGACTTGATCTTTTCTTCAGTGGTGGGGCTCCTCCTTGCAGATTCTTTCAGACCACGTGCTGCCCTTTGCAGGCATTCTTGGGGCTCCACCTCCCCTCACCCCAGCCATATGCCAGCCCTCAGGACAGCCAGATGATGGGTCACTGGCCTGTCCCCTTGATTTTGTCACCTAATGTCTTCTCTCCTTGCCAGTCCCTCGAAGTCCCTTTACCCTGCATGACTGTGGGGTATGTGACCGTCCTCATCTCTGCATCTGCTCTCCCTCTGAGATGTTGTGGTCCGCTGCATTGTCTCAGATCTCTCTCTTGATCTCGGGTCATGTGGGGATTTCTTCCCCGGTCTGGGCTCTGTGCACCCTCTGAAATAATAAATAAAAGAAAAAGAAGAAGAAAGGAATAGTCGGGGTACAGACCTCAGCCTGCCCCACTCACAGATCTGGCATCTGGGGTCCTGGGGATCCCTCAATGCCATCCTTCTTGGCCCAGCTGCCCTGCCAAGCTGGGTGGGTACTTCCCTTAATGGATCCGGGACCCCTCCTGTGGGTCCCTGTCTGGCCCTTTGCCAAGCTGCCAACACTGCCAATGCGCAGCCCGGGAAGCGGCTTTACCTTCTGGCTCCAGCATTGATGCCCCCACTTCCATTTCCCTGCCACTAGCTTTTAAATCAGCCAGGTGGTGGTTTTTGATGACATCAATCGGCCAGTGCCGTTCCCATCCAGCAATGGGAAAGTGGCTAATGAACCACGCTGGCGGCTCTTCTTGATGCAGCTCTGTTTCTCCTAAAAGTGTGCCCTCTTTTCAGTGCTTTTCATTTCTTTCTTTGGGTGGGTCAGCTCTGCCTCTGGTCCCACCACATAAGGGTGCTCAGTGGCCTCCGCTTCTGTCCCCTTGGGACACACTCTAATTAAAATGCCGTCAGCATCTCAGGTATTCAGCATCCCATGCTTCAGAATGGTAGTGGGGATGCTTTAACTAATGCTCATTTGATGAGCTTTACTTAAAGCACCCCCACTCCCATTTTGAAACATGGAAATGCTGAATACATTTGATAGCGAACCTGCTGGAGTGTTCTAATAAGATTAACTAAGTCTTCTCCAATGCATTCAAATTAGAACATGTCTGAGCAAGTGTCCTGCACATGTATAGGTACACTGGAAGTTTGTGTTAAATAAATATGACTAAAAAGTGTACAAGATGAGAAGGATCACTCTGTAGTTCAGGGGCACATCTTCTGCCTCTTGTTCAGATATCTACTTAATAAAAATGTTTCAATTTGGTGCATCATTCTTTTTTCCCAAAGATCACAGATGAGATTAATTCATATATATATATCACTGTCTCAAGTATTTGACGTTTGTATTAATATTTTAAAGACAAAGTGGAATGAAAAGCTTTGAGTAATATTTATTTATCTAAAACCTACAGATCACTAATCTATATAAGTATATCTTTACTTTTATTAAACCCATAGAGACAATGCACTTTGAGAGTTAAAGACTATAAACATTTTTCCTGACTATAGGACCTTATAGATCTTGTGATTTTAATAAAAAGGAACCATTTTTTTTAGTTTAAAGGTATAGACACAACAGCAAAATGAGTAAAATAAACATCTTTCTATTACAAGCTGCATAATTTTGCACATTCCTAATGCCTCAAAGCTTTGAACTACCATTACTTTTAAGGACTGGTGTATATTTGAAGTCTTCAAATTGATATTTTGTCATAAAAATCTGAAGATTTTAACAAAGTACCAATATAATCACCAGGATAAATAAATCTTTCACTTCACATCACCAGGATAATAATTCTTTCACGTCGCATTATTTAAGCCAACTCATTTCACTTAAAGTGAGTCTATATTCCATGTATGATACTGTAACAACATGTATTTCCTTTCAAGTAATGGTAACTTGGTACTACCAAGTACTGAAATAAAGACTACCAAAAATGTGAACAGGATGACTTAATCTAATAAAGGAAGCTTATGAAATTCTATGGTAGCATGGCCTAACACTCCAAAGAACTAATTTGTATTGAGTTCAGACATGCTGTACAATTAATAGAATCCTTCCCCAAATACTTTGAACTTTGGAATATATTTGATAATTTCACATTATTGGCATATATGAGGGTGTTTCAGAAGCTAACAGCAATTTTGAAATAAAACCATTTTGTGTTCAATGATCTTTTGCAGACCACGTTATGTCTTTGCATTATTTCCCTACTTTGCAACACAGGTATTCCATGGAGTCAGAAGCTTCTTGATACTGTCCTCAAAAAAGCTTTTTCGTTACTATGACAGTCACTCCTGCACTGTGAGTTGCACCTCTGCATCACTGGCAAATCTGCACCCCAGAAGGGCCACCTTCAATGGTCGAAACAGGTGATAATCTCTCAGTGCAGGATTTGAACTGTATGGCAGACGTAGTAAGATTTCAAAGCCCAGTTCATGCAAAGTCTCAACAGCTGCCCAGACAGTGTGTGGGCTTGCGTTGTCACCTTGCTTGAGTTATCTGCACTATTTGGTACAAATAGCTGGCATCAGGTGGCTTTGGAGAACATGACAATAGGCATTGCTGTTGCTCGTGACCCTGTGCTCATGCAATCCCAAAACAGGAGAACAAGAACTTCCCAAAGAATTGTTGAGTGTGAAATTCTTTGGGCAGTAGTCATGAAGTCTATTTCAACTGTATCCTTTGCCTTTTACTGTTCGGACCATTGTAGGCCAGGTCCCATCTCCAGAGAGGATGCTTTTAAGGAATCCCTCATCTTTGTCCCTTACACATTGCAAAACCTAGTTATATACTTCTATGCACATCTGATTTGCTATGACACCCAGCTGGCACACACTTTCCAGTACTACTGGCAATCATGCAAAATGGTCTGTATACATGTCAGCACTTCTGCCTACTTCCACCACTAGTTCAGGAATGATCACTTATCTGTTTGCATGTGCAGCACAGTTGACTTTGGCAATGTTGTCCTCTGTTGTGGCTGTGTTGGTGCATCCATTATGAATGTGTAGTCATTTTTTAATTTCTCCACCTACCCATAGACCTTCCATTAGCACGATACAGTGAGAACTGTATGGCTTACAATCCTACAGTGAATTTCACTAGGCAGCACACCTTCTGCCCACAGAAAACGAACAATATAACATTGTTCTTTGGTGCATGAGGGCAGCTGCACAATAATGTTATTTATATGTTCACTGGCATCACATGTTCACAGTAAAACAATAGGTGTGTTCAACAATGCCATCATCAGCATTCCCCATGTCGTGCAGTTTCCCACTTTGTCACAGACACACAGCACGAGCAGCCATTTTACTATTAGTTTCTGAAATACCCATGTACTTTACTTATATATTTTTCTACTTATTCCATTTTCTCTCTTGTGAAGACTTTAGAATGTGCAGCATAACTTTATGCCCCCCTGCAAAAAATCCAAAATGCTATGGGTTGTGTTAAATGAATTAATCAACAGTTTTTCCTCCAGTTCCAAAAGTCATAGTTGTAGTTCCCATGCTATCACAGTAAGTGCCCCATTGGATGCAAGCCACTTTAAAAAGAAGCTAAAAAAAGGGGTCATGTAGAAGAGCACACAGTTGAATTTCATAGAGTCATAGAAGTTAGGGGCTGGAAGGGACCTCAGACATCATCAGGTCCAGCTCCCCTGCTCAAGGCAGGAAAGGCTGCTGAGGTCAGATGACTCCAGCAAAGTGTATGTCCAGTCGCCTTTTGAAGATCCCCAAGGAAGGTGACTTTACCACCTCTGCGGGAAGTCTATTCCACACTCTAGACACATGAACCATAAATAAGTTGTTCCTAATATCTAATCTGAAGTGGTCCTCCATCAGTTTATGACCATTATTCCTAGTCTTCCCCTGGGGTGCCTTGGTGAACAAATATTCTCCTAGCCCCTGAAGTTCTCCCCTTATATACTTAAAGGCTACCATCAAGTCCCCTCTGAGTCTTCTCTTCTCCAGGCTGAACAGTCCCATGTCCCTCAGCCTCTCCTCATATGGTCTATTTTCCAGGCCTCTAATTATTCATGTGACCCTCCTTTGGACTCTATCAAGCTTCTCCACATCCCTCTTGAACTGGAACACCCAGAACTGGATGCAGTATTCCAGTTCTGGCCTCACCAATGCTGAGTAGAGCAGGAGGATGACATCTTTAGTCTTGTTTGTGATGCATCGGTTATTTGTTTTGCTGACTGTAGCATCGCACTGGTGGTTCATGTGCAAGGAGCTCTGAGAGATACTGCATCTTGTAGGGGTCTGCATCTAACTATGTATGGTTGATTCTACTAAAGAAAATACTACCAATTACCTGTGAATTTTACCTGGGCATAATAGAACTGATTCCATAATTCTTTCTAGGTCTCATATCTTCAGTCTTCAGTTTCTTCCCTTTCTTTGTTGCATTCCCTTTCTACCCTAGTCCCACAAAAAACCTGAATCATTTTTGTATTTGCTTATGACAATATACATCACTCAGGGTAAGTATTACAATACAGTGAAGAAAATTGGGTTTCGCTTATATTTGTTCCATATGGAATTTCATTTGTACTAAGCAAGGAACTGACCTTCTTTGGTTTTAAATTAAAAGTATAATGCTTCCACCTTACATTTCTGTCTTCCCACATCATTAACTTTACCTACAAGCCTTAAAAATGATTCACTACTTGGTGCTATAAATTACATTCCTTAAAAATGCAAGACCAAAAATGCCATTATTAGGAGGTGGGTAACCACTGCACAAAATTTCACAAGACACTAATTCAAATTTTTAAACAAGCATGGTTATCTGTGTTCCTGACTGTGTTCTTGTATTTTTTTCTTTCCTTTCTTTGACTAATCTAGTGATTATGTTTATTAGGAAGGACTATTCATGGGAACAGCTAAATTTAAACAAATATTGTAGAGTTGATTTTGAATTCTTAAACATGAATATTCACAGTGAATATCAGATTCTAAGCTTTATATCCATGCAAATGATTAACAATTAAGTGGCATCTTACCAAAACAGCTGACCTTGAATTGCATGTATATAAGATACCAAGCACCTTCAAAAAAGTCCCTTTCAATATCCTATAAAAGTAATTACAGATATCAAAAACAGATTGCAATCTACTCATGAATACTTTTTCACTATATACAAGAATAATTAATTTAGTTAATATTTATTGCCAATTGATATTGTGTCTAATGGCAGCAGCACAAACCTGCTCCTTCCTTGCCCTAGGATTAACCAAAAGTACCATTCATTTCTAAATGGCCCAACTAGTCTGAATGGATATAATGCTATTTTTAAAATTGGAAATATATTTAATTCAATTAGCATAAAAATTTTTAACTTCATTTCTTATCACTTACATGACACCTTTACATGATTCTATCCTGAGTGCCACACTAGGTTATGTCTAAACTACATCATAAGCTTCATCCACTCAGAATTCAGTTATAGATTTTTGTGGGTGACACCCAATGGGGTAGGTTTGTAATGCTGCCCTCCAACAGGCTTAGAATTCAAAATGAGTGTGATAAATTGAAAAAATGACCTGAAGTCAGGCAGGAATTTGACAAAGTGAAAGCAGTACATTTAGGAAGAAAAAATCTAATTCACAAATGCAACTGGGGAATCCCTGCCATGGGCAGCAGTTGATCTAGATATTACAAAGAAATACAAACTGATTACAAACCAACTACATAATGCTGTTGCAAGAAAGAAACAAATGTGATTGTTGGATATATTATCTGATTTTTGTCTAAATAAACAAGAGGTAATTTATTTGGTTTTACTCTGTATTTTAAGGCCATAGCTAAAGTATTATAACCCAGCTTCCCAGGGACAGGCTGGAATGACCCAGTTCACATCAGAGGCGGGCTGGTGCTGTGCAAGAAATCTTCTAGCACTTATAGATTCATAGATGTTAGGGTCGGAAGGGACCTCAATAGATCATCGAGTCCGACCCCCTGCATAAGCAGGAAAGAGTGCTGGGTCTAGATGACCCCAGCTAGATACTCATCTAACCTCCTCTTGAAGACCCCCAGGGTAGGGGAGAGCATCACTTCCCTTGGGAGCCCGTTCCAGACCTTGGCCACTCGAACTGTGAAGAAGTTCTTCCTAATGTCCAATCTAAATCTGCTCTCTGCTATCTTGTGGCCATTGTTTCTTGTAACCCCCGGGGGTGCCTTGGTGAATAAATCCTCACCAATTCTCTTCTGTGCCCCCGTGATGAACTTAAAGGCAGCTACAAGGTCGCCTCTCAACCTTCTCTTGCGGAGGCTGAAAAGGTCCAGTTTCTCTAGTCTCTCCTCGTAGGGCTTGGTCTGCAGGCCCTTGACCATATGAGTTGCCCTTCTCTGGACCCTCTCCAGGTTATCCGCATCCTTCTTGAAGTGTGGCGCCCAGAATTGCACGCAGTACTCCAACTGCAGTCTGACCAGCGCCTGATAGAGGGGAAGTATCACCTCCCTGGACCTATTCATCATGCATCTGCTGATGCACGATAAAGTGCCATTGGCTTTTCTGATGGCTTCGTCACACTGCCAACTCATGTTCATCTTGGAGTCCACTAGGACTCCAAGATCCCTTTCCACCTCTGTGCCACCCAGCAGGTCATTCCCTAGGCTGTAGGTGTGCTGGACATTTTTCCTCCCTAAGTGCAGCACTTTGCATTTCTCCTTGTTGAACTGCATCCTGTTGTTTTCTGCCCACTTGTCCAACCTATCCAGGGTTGCCTGCAGGTGTTCCCTGCCCTCCAGCATGTCCACTTCTCCCCATAGCTTTGTGTCATCTGCAAACTTGGACAGAGTACATTTGACTCCCTCATCCAAGTCACTGATGAAGACATTAAAGAGTATCGGTCCAAGGACCGAGCCCTGCGGGACCCCACTACCCACACCCTTCCAGGTCGAGACCGACCCATCCACCACGACTCTTTGGGTGCGAGCCTCTGGCCAATTCACCACCCACCGGACTGTGTAGTCATCCACATCACAGCCTCTTAACTTGTTCACCAGTATGGGGTGGGATACCGGATCAAAGGCCTTCCTGAAGTCTAAGTATACGACATCCACCCCTCCTCCTGTGTCCAGGCGTTTCGTAACCTGGTCATAGAAAGAGACTAGATTGGTCAGGCACGATCTGCCCACCACAAACCCATGCTGGTTTCCCCTCAGCATAATTTGCCCTGCCGGGCTCTCACAAATGTGAGCCTTGATAATTTTTTCAAAGACTTTACCAAGGATGGAGGTGAGACTGACTGGCCTATAGTTGCCCGGGTCCTCCTTCCTCCCCTTTTTGAAAATGGGGACCACGTTAGCCCTTTTCCAGTCCTCCGGGACTTGGCCCGTGCGCCACGAGCGTTTGAATATTCCCGCCAGTGGCTCTGCAATGATGTCAGCCAGTGCTTTCAGCACCCTCAGATGGAGCTCATCCGGGCCTGCCGACTTAAAGGCATCCAGTTCTTCCAAGTGACTCTGCACCACCTCAGGATCTACGTATGGAAGTCTGGCGCCTTGCTGCTGCCTCTCTACAACCCCAGTGAGAGACTTGTCGTGCCCCTCGCTTAGGAACACTGAGGCAAAGAACTCGTTGAGCAGTTCAGCCTTGTCCCCCCTGTCTGTCACCAATTGTTTCTGCCCATTTAGTAGGGGTCCTATTCCTCCCTGGGCCTTCCTTTTACTCCCTATATATCTAAAAAACAATTGCTTGTTGTCTTTTACTTGGGTTGCCATCCTCAGCTCCATGGTAGCTTTGGCCCGCCTAACTGCCTCCCTACAAGCACGAGCAGAGGAGGTATATTCATCTTTAGTGATCTCACCCTGTTTCCACTTTTTATGTGCTCCCCTTTTGGCCCTTAGGCTGCCCTGGATTTCTCTGGTCAGCCATGGAAGCCTCCTGGCCCCTTTCCCTTTTTTGCCTCGCTCAGGGATCGTCTTGCTTTGTGCCCGAAGGATCGATTCCTTAAGGCACAGCCACCCTTCTTGGGCTCCCATCCCTTCAAAACTCCTACTCTGCAGTGTGTCCTTGACTAATCGCCTGAGTGTATTGAGATCAGCTTTCCTAACGTCTAGCACTTTCACCCTACTAGTTACCTTACCCACTCGACGTCTTATGTTGAATTCTATTATTAGGTGATCACTGTCTCCCAAATGGCTACCGATCTGGAGGTCCCCTATCATGTCATCCCCTGTTGCCAATACCAGATCCAGTATGGCATTCCCCCTAGTGGGACCATGCACCTCCTGTGTCCGGTGGAGGTCCTGTACACAGGTTAGAAACCTGCGTGAGCGATGGGACCTTGCTGTCTGCGTTTCCCAGCAGATGTCCGGGTAGTTTAGGTCCCCCATGACTACCGCCTCTTTAGCTTTTATGGTCTCCGAGAGTTGCCTCAGGAGCCCCGCATCTATTTCTTCCCCTTGGTGTGGGGGTCTGTAGCAGACCCCTACCACCAAATCCCTTTCTCCTTGCCCCCCATGTAGCCTAACCCACAATCCTTCTACTTCCTCAACCTTGGATTCTGTCTTGATGAGGGTTGATGTATATTGCATTATATACTTATTCAGATGAATGAATAATGACTGTTGAGTTGGGCCTTAGTCATGAACTACATACCTAGCTTGGTGTCCGTATTTCTCTTTATTTTTTCCAGACCTATTTCTGAAGACAGATTTTTGTTTTTGCAAATTCTTTAATAAAATCCTAGTGAAATTATTTGAAATCCTCTTAACTGTTGCTTTAAAAGCTTCTTTTATTTATTTTTTTTACTTAAAGCTTCACTACAGGTTTACTTATTGTAAAGAGGTATCATATAATCCATTAAGCCTAAAATTACGTCAGCATCTCAATACAAAGAGAAATGCAATTATATATGAATTTTCTACACGCTAACTCTTAAATTTAGAATCCTCTAATCCAATGTATATAATTGTATTCTTGTGTCGTCTATTGTTTTTATTTATATTTTTATGTTTTTATTGATTCATCCTACTAATAGACACTGCAAAACATTTATCACCATAGATTTGTTTTTTAGTTCAGTTTTGGGTTTTTTTCATTTTTGACTCTGCATGTTTGCAGCATGGTAATTTTCCTTGTGTCTGTAATTTGTTAGCACTGCATAATAAATTAAATGGAAAAGATGGAACATGCACAAACTGAGGCCTTTGAAAATCTAATTAAGCTCTGACAAAAACAGACCCTATTTAAGAACACACAGTTTCCTTCAAGGGAGCAAGGCAATCTGATACATTTCTTAAAGAATTTTTTCTTTTAGATCTTGACCCCAATACTATACTCTTCTTACATACAGAGAACTTTATGCATGAGTGACACAGAAAGCAAACAAACAGAGATGAGATCTGCTATGTAGTATATAAAAGGGAAATTTGGCTTTAAATTAGCTATATCCAAAGCTTCAGGATCTTGATGTAAAATCAGACTCCATTTAAAGTAAGCTGCACTATCATGCCCCGACTATGGTTTAACAGAATCAATTACTGTCGTATTTTTCAAACCTGTGGATAAGGAACAAAAATATTGTTTGCAGAGCAGTAGGTCTTTTTGCCTTTCCAGATTTGAGTTTTGTCTCAGAAAATAAAAGTGGCCTTCAGCAATTTCTCTCTCTTTCAGTCCCTAATTAAATCAACTCTAACTTTTAATGTTAGCTTCTACACAAACGTTCATGTTAGGGTGAAGAATAGCCAAGTAATCTTCTTTTTACATATTATCATTATTCTGTCTCACTGAATAGTATTTATATGCTTGGCGTGGGTCAGTAGGGAAGTTTTACAGTTTAAAATGTAGATCTAACCTATTATTATTATTATTATTATTATACATTTTATCTGAAGTTCAAGGCATTGTCTACAACAAGTAAATGTTACTATCCTCATTTTTCTAAGTGGAGAAATAGTTTTTACTTCTCATAACCATACATCCTATATGACAAAACAAAGATTCAAGTTCAGGGTTGTGGGTACCTTTCCACTTATCACTGGATCATTTGCTTCTTTGCGACCTACAAAATGTATGGGTTTTGGAAAGTATTTGTTACTCAGTTATTTTTCTGCCATTCTGGAGACATGCTGTCATTTTAAACTAGAATTGTCTAAGAGATTCTGTACCATTAGAGAAATTTAAAATATTTTAAGTCTTTCAGAAAATATATGCATGTGACCAGTAATACAGCCCCAGGCAGCATGGTGACAAAATCATGACCAACTTATCAGAGGGAGGGGATGGTTGTGCTGCTGCCACTGGGGGTTGCTGCTGCCACTGTCATGAGCCCTGCACCAGCTGCACCACCGTGGTGAAGCACCCTGTGCCTGCCGTCACAGCATGGGGAGGGATAACACACAAGCCACCCCCACTGGGGTGGCAGGTTGGGGGCATCTCACGTAGGTGGTCATGGCAGTGCAGCTGGATCAGGGCTTGCAGTGGTAGCAGCAGCAGCAATGAGCCTCTGAGCCCTGCTTATTATCCTATAACTATTCAATGTAAGATGCAAAATCAGCATTTGGGATTAGAAACTAGAAGGAGGGCTCCCTCTCTTCCTGAATAGTAGAATAGGATGTGCTCTGAGGGAACGCTTGGCTGATCATTGACAGAATGGGAGAGAAATGGATCTTCATGGCTAGAACACAATCACTTCTATGGTGAAACTTATGCTTTTGGGCTGATAAAGGCAAAGGCTTAGACATCTGTAACAGGAGGCCTTCTTGGGGCCAATTTACTTTTGGCGTGCCCAGCTGTTTCTGGGCCAACTGCCTGCCTTCTCACCTGCCATGCCTTGTTATTAATTAATTAATGATCTTAATTAAGCAGGAGGCTGCCCATTTCTTGACCCAATACCAAGGGGAGCTATCTGTGGCTCCATACCTTCCCTACACTGAAGCCCATGCCTTGCAGTTGGCATCCAGCTGTTACTCTCACTGGCCCCACACTGGGCCTCAGAATTTTCCCCATCAGGACCCCCTAAGATCCCTTCATTCAGGTGCCCTACCCCACCTTCATGTGAGCTGCCTGGCTCCCTGGAACCATTTCCCCTCTGGGGCGTGATCCACCCAGGATCTATGGCCACACAGGCCCTGGCCTTTCCTCCAAGCCCAATCGGAACCCCAGGCCTCCAGCTCTGGGCATCCCTCGCAGTGGGCCCAAGGCCCTTTTGACCGTTCTGATCCTGGCCCCTGCCATGACCAGTCAAGGGTACTCTACGTCAGGCCACTGCCACTCTAGCCCCACTTTCACACCTGGGGTCTGCCCTCCAGGACCTAGTAGCAGGTGACCCACCTGGTTGTGAGGGCTGGGGTTAAGGCATCCCAACCCGCCTTTCACTGGGGTGGTAACTGGCCTGGCATTTCCTCAGGGCTCCCGCTCTACTGAGAGCCCCACCAGGCCACCCACTCACAGCAGGGTGCAGTTTTAGGTCATGCCCAGGATCAGGAGCCTCCCAAACCTTCCCCTACAGCTCCTCCCTTACCTCCAGGATGATACCAGGAACCTTACAACCAGGCAATGTTGCTGCCTGGCTTGCCAGCAGGGAACTGATCTGTTTATATAGGCAGCCAGGGATCTAAAATGGCTGCCGCAATCAGGCACCTGCTGGCTGCTTGGCTCAGATCTTAAAGTGGCAGGCACCAACATTGCCCTGCCATAACATCTTAGATGAAAACGAGAACCCCTGTATTCACTCTTCAGCATTATAAATATAGTATAGATCAAATGGAATCTGTTTGTAGTTAACGTAGGGACAAGGAAAGATAGCATATAGGAATAAGTGTATGAAAATACAAATTACCATCCAAAATGAAAGGGAACCACAGTAATATGCAATACCTTACATTGAAAGAAAGGATAATTAAATACATTGGAAAAATGCAACCTGTAGCTGATGCCAGACTGATTCCCTAGACAAAGGAAGTGTGGTTGATCTCATCTCTAGCCCTCAGGAAAACATTTGATACCATACTACATGGGAAAGTAGTATTGAAGGCAGAATTAATAGAAGAATTGTAAGAGAAGAGATGATAATGAAAATGGAATCCTGTGGCTGGAGAAAAATTAGTAGTGGAATTTTTTGGTTCTTTTTGGGACTGATCATGTTTAAAAATTTTGGCCCAAGTACTAGGAGCATGCTGATGAAACAGACTGCTTGTATGGGCTAAGAACAGACAGTCAAAAATCCCCAGGCTGTATTGATTCAATCTTCACAGAATAGTCTAAACTGCAGAGATTGAACCAATAAGCAAGTGGTTTGATTCTAGAAATGCAGCCACATGCCTACAGTGGCTCAGTCCAGAAGCCAGGGGGACTAGAGTATGCCTCCCTGCTCAGCTGGAGCAGCAGCAACCTGCAAGGGGGGTTGCAGTAGAGGTGCAAAGCATCCTGGGATGCTGGGGGACTGTGTGTTAACTTGAATCTTGAGGGGTTCAAAAAATTGATTTAACCTAAATCAGTTAAGTCTGATATTACATCCATCCAGGTTCATCTTAAACCAGTTTAGGCCATTTTACAGATTACAGATTTGAACTAGTTTCTGATCAATTATACCGCTTTATGCATAATTTCTGTCCATAGCCCTAAAGTTGGGAAAAGTTGTCAATAGAGAGAAGGATATAGATATCCAACAGAAAGAATTCAGCCTTAAGGACTGGAGTTATAGAAACAGGATACAATAAAACAGACCTTTCAACACTGTCAATATTTTTTAAAGCTATGCATAGAGTTAAAAGCAAAATCCAAGACAGCATGCTTAGACAACACATGAAGCAAGTCTGTAACAGTGATTTTTTGAAAAAGTGGATTGACAGTACAAGCTAAAATGTTTGGTATTTGCAAATAAACTTGTTGCTACAAATTTTAAACACAATATTGCCTGAATGCATCATTTTCATGAATATTACAACATTCCACAAAGAACAGTGTGCAGTGAGGCAGCAGATACACCTCTGGACCCCTCTGCCTCATCATAGGCAAGCAAACTGCAAAGAAATGTGAAGTTACTCAATGTTATATTTATAATGCAGAAGAGACAGGTTATCTTATATCTTTTACCAACTGATGTCCAATAAACCTCAAGCTCAAAGAATGATGACTGTCTTGGAAAGAAGCAGTAAAATGGAGACAGACTCTACCGTTGCACTGCAATGAAAGTAACTTAAGCCATTAGTAACTAGCAAATATAAAAACCTAGAGTGCTTTACCAAGTTTACAATGCAAACAGTTCACAATTCATCAAAAACACAAATCTCAGGTGACTGTCAAGCTGTTCAAATAATGGCTTCTCAGTGTTGACACTAGGCCCCAAAAATTTATTTGGTCATGGATTACTCGTTTATCCATTTCTCAATCCTCAATACATCAGAAAATGTTAAAATGGTGGAGATCTTTCCACCAAATTGCACTTGTGTGGCACAGCCACTGGGCCAAGGAATCACTCAGGTTACCAAGAAAAATTAGGATTAAGACTGACTGATAAAGTTTCAGTAAACCTAATAATAAATGACTCTCCAAATATCAATCATTTTCACACCATTCAAATGGCAGCAGTTGTAAACAGAAACATTAGCCAGTCTGTCATTACCAATTTCTGACCTGAAGTGGGCATTCTGCCAAGGCAACCTCAACAATGATATGACAGACTATTTGCCAGAACAATTTTTTGAGAATCCTGATATATTACAAAACTGGATAGAGGTTTCTTGGAAAACTGAAGTTCCTCCTGGGTTGACACTGTATATTACATCAGTGTGTTTTATGATTTTCTGGTGGTGCTAGTGGGCGTCTAATTCTTCCATCATTGATGGAATAGGTATAAAAACACAGAATAGGAAAGAGAAATAAAAGAGAGAAGAAGCAAACAATATAAGGTTAATAACAAAGGTACCTTTTATCACTCAAAGATGTCCCTGCGATGTCCCTGCATAAAATCCTGAAGTGAGCAGATATACACCAACAGCACCTAAAAAAGCATGCATATATTTTATCAGTATTGCAGAAGAAAATAATTGATTCAATGTATAAAATCAACTGAGAATTGTATGGTATTGTGTTTTGTATTAAAACATTGTCGTAAGTAAATTAAGTAGTTTATGTTTCTGACCTTGTTTAATATTATGTTCTGGCACATTCATTTTTGTCATCCTTGAGGCATAGGCCAGCTGCCTCATACTATAATAGGTTCATAGGTTCATAGATGTTAGGGTCGGAAGGGACCTCAATAGATCATCGAGTCCGACCCCCTGCATAAGCAGGAAAGAATGCTGAGTCTAGATGACCCCAGCTAGATGCTTATCTAACCTCCTCTTGAAGACCCCCAGGGTAGGGTAGAGCACCACCTCCCTTGGGAGCCCATTCCAGACCTTGGCCACTAGAACTGTGAAGAAGTTTTTCCTAATGTCCAATCTAAATCTGCTCTCTGCTAGCTTGTGGCCATTATTTCTTGTAACCCCCGGGGGCGCCTTGGTGAATAAATACTCACCAATTCTCTTCTGTGCCCCTGTGATGAACTTATAGGCGGTCACAAGGTCGCCTCTCAACCTTCTCTTGCGGAGGCTGAAAAGGTCCAGTTTCTCTAGTCTCTCCTCGTAGGGCTTGGTCTCCAGGCCCTTAACCATACAAGTGGCCCTTCTCTGGACCCTCTCCAGGTTATCCGCATCCCTCTTGAATTGCGGCGCCCAGAATTGCACGCAGTACTCCAACTGCGGTCTGACCAGCACCCAATAGAGGGGAAGTATCACCTCCTTGGACCTATTTGTCATGCATCAGCTGATGCACGATAAAGTGCCGTTGGCTTTTTTGATGGCTTCGTCACACTGCCGACTCATGTTCATCTTGGAGTCCACTAGGACTCCAAGATCCCTTTCCACTTCCGTGCCACCCAGCAGGTCATTCCCTAGGCTGTAGGTGTGCTGGACATTTTTCCTCCCTAGGTGCAGCACTTTGCATTTCTCCTTGTTGAACTGCATTCTGTTGTTTTCTGCCCACTTGTCCAACCTGTCCAGATCTGCTTGCAGCTGTTCCCTGCCTTCCGGCATGTCTACATCTCCCCTAGATTTGTGTCATCTGCAAACTTGGACAGAGTACATTTGACTCCCTCGTCCAAGTCACTGGTGACTAAGTATCTATCCTTTGAGGCGTGCTCTTTCAAAATTTATAAATTTCAGTTTGACAAAATTTTACTATTACAAACCACATTTGGAAGTCCAGTGGAATTTGTTATATTGATTCATCACTGTGTACATTAGAATTAACTGTTTTTCTTTATCAATTTTCAAAACCCTCAAAGTCTCTTTTAGTGGATTTTTTCTCAACTGGCATGATGGAAAGTAAACTTTCCATTCTTGAAACAATGTTACTCAAAATATATCATTCTAATAGTGAAACTCTCTTGCTTAAAACATTTACATTTATATGAAGTACAGAGCATCAGTGGAGAAAAAAAGACAAAACTAGCTCTCTATTCCAAATTGTATTGTATGTACATTACAATCTAATGTATACAGTATCTTATCATGAAAGCATATCAAGGCACTTTACACTGAAAGGAATTATACATCAACTGAGTAAAAAAAGCCATATTAAAGAGAGTCTTTAACTTACTTTTAAAACATTAGCAAGGGAGTGAAATAAATTTTTTGTGTTACTGGAAAAAGGTCTAGAATATATTTGCACTGTGAGTACATAACTCTCAATTAGGCTGAATACAGGAGGGCTGAATTCAGTAGTTAAGTCTTTTCTCAAGAGTTCTGTGGAAGTGTCATACGTTAGCCTGTCTTCTTTGCTTGTTGATTTTACATTGAACTTAGTACTTGAGAAGTGAACCAAACAGCCAACCTTGTATAAACTGAAATGCCTTGAATTCTTTGCAGAGTAGATACTAGTCTGTCAGCCATGTAACCACGATCCCCAAGCAGTGTCTCAGGAGGAGCTGTCTATCTTGTAGGACAGAATGGTTATGCCACCTTTACTATGCTCTGAACAATTGTTATATTTTGGTTTTGTGGGTCCCTGTCTTTTGAGAATGAATTGTGAACTCAGGGAGGAAATCCTGGATTCACCGAAATCAATGAAATGTCACAACTTCTGTTTCCTTCAGTGAAGGAGCTAGCCCTCCTGCTCTCTAGCAGGTAATATGACCTGGTAGGGATCATGGAGACCGGGTGGGACTCCTCTCATGATTGGAGTGTAACCAAAGAGGTCTACACCCTGCACAGAAAGGACAGAGTAGGGAGAAAAGGCAGAGGGGTAGCTCTCTATGTGAGACAGCAGTACACCTCTCTGGAGGCTGATATTGGCTTCAAAGATAAGCAGCTTGAAACCCTCTGAGTCAAGCTACAGGGCGGGGGGGGCAGGTGAGGTGAAAGAAACCTAACTTTAGGCATTTACTACAGACCACCAAATCAAAGGGAGGAGCTGGATCTGGAGTTGTCTTGAGAACTGACAGAGGCTGTGCATGCAGGGAACTTGGTTGTCATGGGGGACTCCAATTACCTGGACAAAGACTGGGAGGAACACTTGGTTAGGTCATATCATTCACACAGTTTCTTGACTGTGATTGAGAAGCTCTTCCTGACCCAGGAAGCGCAAGGGACAACCAGAGGTAACACTCTCCTAGACTTGGTCTTGGCTGTGCGGGCCGGGAATGGTCCGAGGCCCTTTTTTCACGTGGCGGGCTGTGGCCAGCAGCCCGGACATGCCGGGTCGGGGAAGACAGGCAGCACGCTAGAATTAGGCACGGATGCTTAGTGGTTGATTTAAGATTATTTTACTTACACCGAAGATGGTCGCGGTGCAGGCAGGAAAACTTGCTTGAGTTGCGGTTACAAAACAAAACAAAAAACTTGAACCTGCAGAACGTAAGGGTACGTCGCAATGGGGTTTCGGTGACGGGAGATGAACAAAAACCTCAGGAGTACGTCGCAATGGGGTTTCGGCGACGGGAAGAAAAAAACTGCAGGACTCGAACCCCGGGTAGAGCTCTGGATTCACTCACATGAAGTTTGCTAGGCTCCGTGGAACTTTGTGCGCAGGGAAGGGTATGTCGAGGGATCAGGCGGCAACGGGGAGAGGCGAGAGGTTGATCAGACCCCTATAGCCCTCTTGAGATATACGCTGGGTCCGATAGGCTCCGCAGCGCTTAGAGATCTTCACGAGATGTGAAGTTCTCTTCCTCCTGATAGTCGTGGAGTCCTCCAACTTGGGCAGAAACCACTCAAGCCTTTTATACGGCTAGCAAGCCAATCGCTAGCCACCACGTAGGAATAATTTAGAACTGACCAATAGTGGGGCACGAATCTGAATACAAATGGCGGGAACTCCTTGCAATGTGCATTTCTCTGTTGCAATGAAGAAATGCACCCTGCAAAGAAAGCTACAAGTGGCGGGAAATAATTCAGCAGTGCCGAAGCACACACAAACAAAAATCACACACTTGGGTTGTGACATTGGCCATGAAAGATGATCTGGTGTGTGGCTTGAACATTGAGGATAACCTGGGCAACAATGACCATGAAAGTATCAGGTTCACCATCTGCCACAAGTTTGACAAATCAACCAGCAGGATTGAAGTCCTGGACTCCAAAAATGCTGACTTCAACAGGCTGAGAACATTAGTAGGGGAGGCGATGTGGGATAAGGAAGGGAAGGTGAACGGACTGCACGAAGAGTGGTTGTTGCTTAAGGATACGGTCCTCAAAGCACAAAAGAAAGCCATTCCTGCAAAGAGGAAAGGCAGCAGAAGGGCTGGCAAGCCCTCCTGGCTTAATAGGGACATTGTAGTCCTCTTAAAAAATAAAAAAGAGGTGTACACACAGAGGAAACTTGGATGGTCCTCAAGGAGGACTATACAACAGTGGCCAGCACTTGAAGGAAAATGATCAGGAAAGCCAAGAGGGTGATAGAGTTTAGGTTAGCTACGGAAGTCAAGGATAATATGAAGTCCTTCTTTAGGTATGTAGGCAGTAGAAGGAAAACAAATGGAAGTGTGGGACCCCTGCTTAACACCTTGAGACATCTGGTAACCAACATTCAGGAAAAAACTGAACTCCTGAATGCCCACTTTGCTTCAGTATTTCACTAGACCATGGGGAAAGTCAAGCAAGATAAGGCTCATAGGGGACATGCCAGGACTGACAGCCTCCCTACTGTGGATGCTGAGTGGGTGCAATACCAATTAGAAAAGCTAGACATTTATAAGTCAGCAGGACAGAATGGACATCATCCAAGACTGTTGAAGGAGCTGGCTGAGGTCATCGTGGAACCCCTGGCAAAGCTCTTTCAGGGAAATCCCTGACAACTGGAAGAGGGCCAACATTGTGCCCATCTTCAAGAAAGGGAAGAGGGAGGACCTGGGAAACTATAGGCCAATTAGCCTAATCTCCATCCCAGGGAAAATTCTGAAAAAGCTCATTAAAGAATCTATGTGCAATATGGTAAGATTCTGAATGACAGCCAGCATGGCTTTTGTCACAGGTAGGTCTTGTCATACCAATCTCATCTCCTTCTATGATCAGGTCTCTCACCACATGGACACAGGAGACATGGTAGATGTTATATACCTAGACTTCCAAAAGGATTTTGATCTAGTATCCCACAATATCCTTGTGGGAAAACTGGAAGATTGTGGGCTCAACTCCTCAACAGTTCAGTGCGTGGAAAACTGGCTACACAGTAGGACCCAGAGAGTTCTCATGAACGGATCTATATCATCCTGGTGTGAAGTGGCCAGTGGTGTCCCTCAGGGGTCCATGCTTGGACCGGTGCTTTTCAACATCTTTATGAATGATTTGGATGGAGGAGAGAAAAACTCACTGGCCAAGTTTGTGGATGACACTAAGTTATGGGGCAGTGTGGCCATGCCAGATGATAGGTTGCAGATACAGGTGGGCTTGACAGTTGGGCAGACCAGAACCAGATGAAGTTTATCACTTCCAAGTGTAAGGTGCTCCATCTGGAGGCAAACAACCCTCAACATACAGGCTCAGTGGTGACAGCTTGCCTTACACCACAGCCGAAAGGGACCTAGGGGTAATAATCAACCATCACATGAATATGAGCCATCAGTGCAAAGTGGTGGTTAGCAAGGCAAACGACATGCTGGTATGCATCAACTGATGCATCTCATGTACAACTAAGGAAGTGATACTCCCACTGTACTCAGCACTGGTGAGACCACAGTTGGAGTACTGCATCTGGTTCTAGGCACTGCACTTCTATAAGGACATGGAAAAACTTGAGAGGGTCCAGAAAAGAGCCACACATATGATCAAGGATTTGTAAGGCAAGCCATACAAGGTTAGGCTGAGGGACTTGGGCCTCTTTAGCCTAAAGAAGAGAAGGTTGAGAGGGGACTTGATAGCAGCTTACCACTATATCAGAAGAGTGCATCAGGAGCTTGGTGAACAACTATTCACTAGGGCATCCCCAGGGAAGACCAGGTCCAATGGATACAAACTCCTGGAAGGCCATTTCAGACTTAATACCAGGAAAAACTCCTTCACAGTCAGGGTGTTAAGACTGTGGAATAAACTCCCACCAGAGGTGGTGCAGTCACCTATCCTGGAGTTTTTCAAGAGGAGACTAGACAGTCACCTCGCTGGGGTCACCTAACCCCAGTTGTCTTCCTGTCTAGAGCAGGGGGGCTGAACCCGATGATCTGTAAGGTCCCTTCCAGCCCCTAACAAACTATAAATCTATGAAACCACAATTTCATCCTTTTAGTTTTTTCATTAAAGAAAACTCTTTTTAGTATTAGCAGTCCTTACAGCTTTTAATACACAGATAGAATCTTGATTACCTAAAACTTAGCACAGCATCATATATAACATCTTTGCCTTTCTTCTTATTTTTCAGTTGCCTAACATACAGAACATGTTTTGTTGTAAAATGATCAGAAGTAATAACCAAGATACCATTTTCAAATTAACAACATGGATTGTTCCTTCTCAGACTTCAGAGGTGGCTAGGATTTTAATATTCCTCTCCAGCCACTCTTCCAGTGGCTTCAGTCCAAAAACAAATATTATCTTGGAAAGAATCATCAGTCAGATTTCCCTGTCCTAGGACAGCCTGATCTCATATTCTGATATGACCTTGAATATTCTATGTGCTCTGAGACCCAAAAATGCAGCTGGATAGAGACAGTGGAATGAGCACCCAATCATTGACTCTTTCTCATTTAAGCTACCTTTGTTGTCACGTTGTGCTCCTGAAGCACATGTGCCCTGACCTGTAGGCACTTGTGTCAGCCAGTGTCCTAAGGCATCATCTATTAAACCAGTGGTGCTCAACCTTCTGGTCCTACAAGCCAAATGAATACATCCATTGGGGTCAATGTGCAGGCTGAATGCAGCATGGAGTTGAGGTCCATCCATGGCTCATGTTGGTTCAACACCATGCAAAGCCTGATCTCACCTGCTGGATCTGGATATGTGCCAGCCCTGCCACTTGCCAGCTAACCCTGTCTTCCACCCCATAGGACTCCCCAAAGGTCCAGAATTTTGGCAATAGGGGAGCTGCAATTAATACTGCCACCATTCCCCACCATCAAATTTTTGGACCTGTGGGGAGACCCACTGGCCAAATGATATGGCCCACTGGCCAGAGGTTGAGTACCACTGTTGTGGACAAAAGCCTGATCCCTTGCCTTGTAGTTCTGCCTGCTGCAAGGTAGTACAGGAGGGAGAAAAGGGATTCATTAAGTGGCTCTGGTCTTGAAGAATACCACTATTCTGTGGTGAACAGCCTCTACAAAGCAAAAGGCCATTATAAGATCTCTTTGCACTGGAGAGGAAACAAAAATTCCCTGATGCAGATGTCAATGGGCTACCACAAAACATGAAAACTTCCCTGCATCCTTACCTATGCAGGCATAGTTTAGTCCTTTATCAGAATGTTTTCTCCATGTCTTGGGTCTCAGGTGTCCATCACCTTGGTACAAAATCATTATAATAATATCTGACGTATAAATATCTGTTTTTTATCTGTGGTAAAATATCTTAGTTACCTGTCTTAGATAACTGTCACAATTTAGCAGCACAATTACAGCCATGACAGCCATATTTCAGTTACCTTTTATGATTAATTTCTTGTGTTTTTACCTCATATTCTTTTCAGTTTATTTTGTGTGTGTTTTTTAACCTGCCATGTGGCTTTCATATTACACATTTTTACTTTTCTGTTTCAGATCATTCTGTGTTTCCTCACGTTCTGTAGCACTTGTTGTTGTTATTCTCTGTAGAGTTGCTGATGCTTGTCTTTTCCCTTAATTTAAGATGAATAGACGAAATGAATAATGTTCGATATTGAACATATGCACACAGTAAACACCCGACTTTTAAAAGAAGTCATGAAAGCATCTGCTATGTTATATTTTTATGACTGGTATAAAACCAAAATAATTGGTATTTACTTTTTATTTTCAACTTCAGGTGTCATTTCTGTCCGCCCTCTTTATACCGGCTTTTTAAAAATCTAGCACTCCATTAAAGTTAAATCCATACACGCACGCACACACACACACACACACACAAACTCAATTTAAATGTATTTTGAACTTTTCAAATGAAAACACTCCCAGAATAAAAATAATCTTAACTACTGTAAAGTTTTATTCTGTATCTTGCACTCTGCACTCATTACTGACTACAGTTTAAAATCTATGCTCATTAAGGCTTTTACTACCTGTTGGTGTGCATGTAAGTGAAAGGCATTTGTGTCTGATTACTTAAACTGAACTGACATACCTAATAAAAAGGCATTGAAAACTCAGTAAAAAGGTTTTCTGGCACCCCAGGAAGTGAGTGGGATCATAACATAATTAAAATACAGAGCAGGTAACTCTGAGTCAGCAAGGCAGCTATAGTACTTGGTAACTGTCACTTGATTAGTCTTAAAAGCTGATAAAAATCAGAAATAGTGATTGCCCACCACAGGCATAAGATATCTTTGCTGCTTTAGAAACATAATCACAGATTTGCAGGAGGTCTAATCAACAGCTACCTATAATCTCAGTGATAGCTAGAAAAATGCATTAATGAAATATTCATGCAGGTAAATGTCATAGGCATAAAACACGGTAACTTATTATTTTTTGGCTGATAAACACTCTGATCCATCCTGTTACAGCCAATAGCCCTACACAAATAGGTTTTGTAGGTTCCCTACCTGACCAGTGTGGTCTGGGTCTAGTAAACTGACAACAAATAGAGAAGACTTTCAGGAAGGTCAGAAACAGAAATTATTGGAAACCAGAAATAGGCTACGGAATTAAAGGTTAAGATGAGTGCAGACTTCATAACATGCAGACCCAAATGCAAATCCAGCTCTTTGTTTTAGATTTTATGCAAAAGTTCCATACCTATAGAGTTACAGTCAAGCTCACCAACTTAAACATACTCATTTTAAACAGTAAATCAACTAGCTTTCCTTTTTACGTGAATGAAGAGAGAGGTTGTATCCATGTAATTATTACTGGTTGGAAATCCCATTAAGAAGGGAAGGTTGGTACATCAAAGTATTGGCTAAGAGATGGGGGGAGGGGATTGAGTTCCGGTTGTGTTATAGATTTCTGTGATCTTGGGTAATCATTTTAATCTTTCAGGGTGCATCTACACTTGTGCTTTTCTGTGGAATAGACTAATTTGCTAAAGCATTACCACCTAGACATGCAGTGGTATTATGCTGCAGTAATCTAATTAACATCACCATAAGATAATACTGTCCTTGACAGTATTTTATGGTGGAATAAATAACTTTTACTATTTTAGGGTGGAATAAAGAACTATGATTAAATGCATGTGTAGATGCAGACCACAGATACAATTTATGCCCAGTAAGCTAATGCAGCAGGAGTCCAGACTCCTGCCTGCCACCTAGTAACATGGCTTTGCACTTGCAGCACCTCCATTCCTCAGCCATCCCCTCTGCCACTGAATGCTGTCAGTCAGAGTCTGGGGCTGACCCCCCATGCTTCCTGACAGCCTGGGCCTGCATGGCCCCGGCTCAAATTGCTGCTGTCCTGGGCACATGTGTAGATGCTGCACCCAGGAGTAGTTTACTCCAGCTCAAACTGCTCTGGAATTTATTGCTTCTCACTAATTACATATGTAGATGAACTCTCTGGGCGCTTGGTGTCTGGGGACACTAGCCCCTTGTGCCAGCTGGACTGCTGAAGCAGCCCTAAGAGTTCCCTGCACCCTTTACCCACTGCAGCAGTCTGGCAGTAGGGGCTGCTGCCTGGCTGTGACCTGCTGCCACCTGCAACAGCATCTACCCACTTGGACCTGAGTACCCATGACTGTGTGCCTGCCAGACCCAGACAGACTAGACGGCCACCTGGGCTACGGTATAGGCAAATGAAAAGCTAGCTGCACCTCTGAGCTAGTTGCCAGTGAGCCATGGCTGCACAGTTGGCCTTTGGACAGCACTGCTATCATGTCTTCTGATGCCCCCACTCTGCCTTCTGGGCAGCTATCACCCAGAAGATGTGCTCATTGTGGTGGCCCACTTGGAACTGTCAAATCGTGTCCTCCTGGCCCCAAATGGCTAGAAGGTTAATCACCTCATCTGCCCTCTAGCTGGGTCCCGCTAGTGCTCTAGCGCTGGCACTAGGCAGGCTTCTCTGCCTGGGTCCCGCTACTTGCCTGAGATCCTGATGTTCCTTGTTTAAAAATGGCAAATTCTCTGATAAAAAACCCCCTAAATTATCTCATTAAAATACCCAAGATTCGTGCTCTTCCATGGTTAAAATGAAGCTCAACTAATTAGAGAGAGATCAGTTGGTCAACGTTTTATTGATATATTTACAAGTTTAAAGCAATTTGGAAGCTTACCATTGCCTCTATCATCATAATAAAATGAATTATGAATATCTATACACTTTGGCATTTGCTTTTGGTTTTTCTTATCATAGAAAAATCAGAGCTGCTCCTGCCCCCTTCCCTCACCAGGATGTGGGGTGTTGAGCAGCACTGAAATGCTGGTGCCCTGCCCCTACCCTTGCCCCTCACTCCCAACCCACAACCCCACCAGTGCTCCTCACTCCTGACCCACAGCCCCTGCCTGTCCCCACTAGCTCCCTCCTGGCAGCAGCTCCATCCCAGCACCAGGACAGGAGTCCAGCTGCAGCTGTCCCACCCACTGCTTTGTGACTCTGAGCAGTGCCAGCCTTTCCTGATCTGCTCCCTGTGCCTGTGCCCAGGCCCCAGAGATCCCCACACTGTTCCTGGGAAGCCCTCAAATGGGGCTCAAAGACTGGGCTGGACAAGCCCTTCTCTTCCAGGCCAGCCTCCTCCTGTACAGGCTGCTCTGGAAGGGCAAGGGGACTCTATGCCTGTCTCTGGCAGCATCTCCTCCCCCAAAGCACTCCCCCATCCCTGATTCCCATCTCTCTGTCTCTCACACACACCCCTGCTGCCACTTGCACCCCTGCCCCCAACCCATCACACCCCCAAGGGGTTCTTGGGACCAGGACCCTCCCCCTTCAAGCTGGCACCACATGTCCCAGCACTAGTGTGGGTATGGGGCAGGGTTGTAATGTGGCAGTTGTCCCTGCAGCTGCAGATCCCACCAGAAGGTCCCATCTAATCTGGCAGCTGGGCATACAGGGTGTGAGATTTGTGGGGGGGGGTGTGGGGTTTGGGGAGGGAAAGTGTATGGGGGGTTAGATGTGGGGCTTGTGGGGCAAGTTTGGGTGGGTGTAGGGTTTGTGGGGGTGAGGTTTGTGGATGGGGCTTCTGTGGGGGCTTGGAGGTGTGTGGTTTGTGGATGGATTGTAGGGGGGGTTGTGGGTGGGTATGTGAGTGGAGCATTTGTGGGGGTGGTTTGGCGTGTGAGCTCTTTGGGTTTGAGGGGACTGTGGGGGTGGAGGCAAATGCTTGGGAGGGGTGGGTCCCCCGCTCCACCCTGCATGGTGCACAGCCCCTCCCCCCCTCAGCAGCAGTAGCAGCAGCAGCAACTAGCAGCTGCTGGGGTGCTCATGGCCCACTGCTGGCAGAGTCCTCACTACCAGCATGCAGTGCTGCCTGAGACCCGGGGGCTACATGTGGTGCATGGAGCCACACGTGGCACTCAGGCAGGACCAGGCCAGCTCTTGCTGCCACCCAGGGCTCCCAGCACTGCTGGCAAGAGATGTATACCATTGAGCTAGGCCAGCTTCTGCTTGCATGTGCCCTGCATGCCATTGGGCTGGGCTGGCTCCATGGTGGCAGGAGCTGGCCCAGCCCAATGGCATGTGGCTGCTGCCTAAGGTGTTGGGAGCCCCGGGTGGTAGCAAAAGCCTGCCCACTTCTGTCTGAAGGTGTGTGCCAGTGGGCCAGGTCAGCTCCATGCACCACATGCAGTTTTGAGGTCTCAGGCAGTGCCGTAGAACCACCTGCAGCGGGCCATGAGCACCCCAATGGCTGAGATGGGTGCTGCTGGTGCTGCTGCTGTGGGGGAGGCGGAGTGTGCACTGTCCAGGGGAGCATGAGGGTGACCCACCCCTCCCAAGTAGTCCTCCTCCACCTACAGTCCCTCCCACCCACACACAATCCCTCCACACACTTACCGGGGACAGAGCCTGGGTCCAAGCAATTGCTGCCAGCCTTGCCCTGTTTGTATTCCCTCCGGCATGTCGAGGCAGCATGCTGGAGGAGCAGGGGTGTGCAGCAGGCATAGAGATGCAGCAGACTGGGTGTTAGAACATCTCTTTGGAGGACCCAGTCTCCAGAAGCACACGCTGTGCTGCTTTTTCCCAGCATTTTTTTTTTTTTTGATACTGGGACTTCCCAGTATCAAATTTAGAGTCCACACTGTAAATTTGCAGTACAGGGAACATTTTTTCATTCCTAGAATTCCTCTAGTCATGTCTCAAACTGCTTTGACAGGCCACAACCTACACATGCTCACTCATCTGGATGCAGCCTCTGTGTCTTACATCTGAACTCTAAATTCAGGAAGATAATGTTTCCCTTCTCTTCTGCCTATGAGTAAATTCTTTCTTGTAGAAACTCTAACTTTCTGTCTGTAAAATAACTAGAGCAAGGCCTCTGTTGTGGCCTGCAATCATTTATTTTTTATTTTTTACTAGCCAAATTGGTTTTTAAATTACTATAATATAGGACTTAAAGTTATATAGAATGAAAGCAGATGAAAAACATAAGAACCCTCAGGATTTTATTTAGGATTGAGATTCCCTGAAACTCCAGATCCCTGAATGTTTGTAAATGACTGAAAGACTCAAATCATCCAGCCATTTATTTGAAAAATACAGGATATTGCTAATGTAACTAGCATGGAGACTATTTTTTTAAAAGATAGCAATTGAAAACTTTGCTTACAATTAATTGTAAAATGAACTTCAGCACCTTTTCTTCCTATTAGTACACTAAGCTTTTTATCTTTAAGGCATGAAATTATCAGATCCTTCATGATAAGGATTTAGCGCTCAGTTTCTTGTTCAATTCCTGTTGACAAGTCAATACTAGGAAACTTCCAGCAGATTAAACAAGGCCATATGGGAAATGTTTATAAAGTCAAGGAAACGAGTAGATGAAATTGCCATTGTTGGTATCAAGTGTCAGTCAAAATACATCTCTTGACTTGCAATTAACGTACCTAGAATTCTACTGTAACTTTTTTCTTGGTTTCCCTGCTGGATTGCCTTTGTAGAAATAATAGCACACAACAGGATTCCTGTGTTAATCAAGGCACACCTAACCTCCCCAGGCTTTTTTTTTCTTAGTGTCATATTGATCTGGTAACTGAAAATGATTTAGGGACAGATCCAAAACCGAATGTAAGCACCTAAATGGAATTTGGGTAGAAACCCTATTCAGCCTTGCCCAAAGGTATTCAGCTCCTGAGTGTATCTGTTTGGAGTGCTATCTGGCATAGGAGGAAGAAGTTACTTACAGCTAAATGTGAATGGAAGCTAAGATTAGTCAAAGGGTTTGCTCTTATTGGTGACAGTCAGGGAATCAGGAGTGTTTGGTGTGTTGTGGAGTTTTCTCATGTTCAGGTGTCATTTAGGAAATTTACTGTTGTTTGCCTTTCATTGTAAGCTAAGCCTTTCTGGGTAGGCATTTGACAGATAGATGCCTCTCTTTCCCACATTAAAGTTATCTAGATGCCCAAAAGTGCCTCAGCCTTCACAGTATTGACCAGCCAATTGCCTAGATCATGTAGACAGCTGATCTCACTTTCTGAATAAATGTATTAACCATGAAGCTATATATATACACAAAGGTAAGAAAGGGGTGGGGGAAGGAAGGGATCCCCATCTTGTCTGTGTTTGAAAAAAAACCAGCAACATTTTGTTTTGTTTTGTTTTTTGAAAGAAAGGGCATAGATGCATACCTTCAGGAGGGAGTTCTAGAATGTGAATCCCAAGTGAAAATAGGAACCCCTCTGGCTCAGAGTTAAGCACCAAAGCTAGGAGAGGTAGACACCACCTTGTTTCTATGCTAACTAGCTCATAATAACTCCAGGTATACTAATAACTTTGGTGGTGTCTACCGAAGCATTACGCAGTATAGTGCTGAGCAGTACAGGGCTGAGCTCCTCTCCCTGTATACAATCCAAACCCTGGGCTATCTTTAGTAGGCACTCTCAAGACCAGACAAGGCCATTTCAAGTCCTGAACAAACACCTCCCTGGGGGGATTCGATGACTATCTCGGAATTCTGGATTCTACTTCCTTAATCAGAGGATTAAAACTGTGGATCCAGCCCTTAGCCCTGACATTATACGTATGTTTGGAGTAATTTTGTTGGTCTAAAGACTCTTTGGCCAGTCTAATTTACATGCCAACCATAGAACGAAATGGCTCAGTAGGAATAAGAACCCCAAGAACTCTAGTGCTAGGAACATTAATAATACACTACGCTTGAGCATAGTACTTGATTTATGCTTTCGCAAAGCTTTACACAAGCATCAGCTAATTGATGTTAATTAATTGATTCTTTCCAAGTTTGTTTATAGAGGTGTACGAATGGATCCCTTGACTTGGTTGTGATAAAATTTGAAAAGGAGAAAAAAAATAGAGTGCTAGGGAATTAATAGAACATAAAATATTGCACTGAGCATAAAAGCAGTTAATTATTTTGTATACTCTATTATTCAATTGCGAAGCAGTCAGGACCTAGAAATGTCAGGAGTGAAAATACAGTGCTCTATTAACTACACAATCTCTCTGCTTAGTCTGCCTGCTCCAGTTCATAGTGATACAACTCAGAGACTTAATTTAATCCCCAAATTGTTCCTTTCTGTCCATTTCTGTGCCCATTGCACAAAGAATGTATATCTGCTGCAGCTGACAGGTAGAGTCTCATGTTTTTAGCTCTGGAAGTTTTCACTTCAATCCCTGCTATGCCTTAAGAGGGCAGGCAGTGCATTAACCACAGCAATTAAAGTAGTTGCCTGATACCCAGCAGTTCAGTATCCCGGCCTAATTCTCTACTGCCTTTCATCCCAAGCAGTTATTTACACCTGTATAAAATACATGCAAAATTGCTACCATTTCAGTTTGTATTGGATTTGTGTAGATGTCCCTTGCGGTATATTATCTGGCTCCCTCATCTGCAAATAGCCTCAAACAATTTTTCTTAATCATATTTAAGAAAATATAAATGTAAATATTGAAAAAGACTCTCAGAAGGTTTGCACAGCCCAAAGACATCTCCCTACTGTGAGCTTTGTTTCCAAATATTCAGGTAGCAGACAAAGTAAGGAAAGAAGAAAGCACTCCCCCTTGCCAATCTAATCCTGATCAGGAGGAAATGTTTTCTTGTACTTATTTGTACTAAAATGAAAAGGAACCCAGATATTAGTGTGGACTGTTGGGGTATTTTCCCTTTTTCCATAGTGAAAGCCATGGCCCTCTTCCTTGGGTCACTTAAATGTATTGTAACAACTCTTGAAGCAGTGGGACATTAACAGTGCCCTAGTTGTCCTGCTTTACCTATAGCATGCAAGGGGGTTCCTGGTGTTTTGGAATAATAAGCCCTGCAGGTGTGTTACAAAGTTGTTTGTATATTTTAGAAGCAAGTTAAATGAACATTTGTAGGGATCTGGTTTTGATAACGATGATTCTAGCAGATTGAACTACATGACTTCCTGAGGGTGCTTCCACCCCTACTTTTCTATGATTCTGTAACATAACCCATTCTTTTCTCCGCAGCTGAGAGGTACACAAAAACCACCTTTCTCATCAGGATATCCAAACCGTCACTGAAACCCTTCCTTCAGATTCACTGCTTCCACAACAACAAACAACTGAGTCAATTATAATTATTACTTTAAATTAAAGAAGTAGTAGTGTGGTTTGATGCATTAACCATGTGATCTTGTTAGTGGGGCCCCTATCTTTACTCATAGTCATGTGAAAGTGAGATTATACATTCCTTGGACAACTGACTATATCTTTGGTCTATAAAATTGTGTAGTTTGAAACATTGTTAAAAGCAATAAATAGGTCTGCTACAGCTAGGGAAGTAGTTGTTCTTATTCTTTGTGTACCTCAATAATGAGAACAGTGTGAGGGGGAAAGGCTGAAAGGTCACTTGATTTTTCTCATCCATTAACAATTTTGCAGTGTCATCTTCCACCGCAGTGGCATCCTCTCCATAATATTCTTTATCCAGGAAAACCAAATAGGTCTTCAGTTTTAAAGCAGAGGTAATGAAAGCCACATCCACAAGAAATAAATATACAGGAAATGCTATCCGCTATCTTATATCTCTTCTTCTTTTCTTACCCTCCCCTTCCTCTGCACTCACTCCACTATCTGCCATTCAGTGGGCACATCTATATGTGTGATTTACTGCACAGTAGACTAATTTACTGCATACTAAAGCGTCACTTGTCTACATGTGTGCTTCAATTAGGGCAGAGTAGATCATTTACTCTGGCATAGGAAAGTCCCATCAGACACAGGTACTATCCAGTGGTGGGAGTAAATTATTGCACTTAAATGGCTCAAATTTCACCAGAGTTTATTCAGTTGCATTAATTGCATGTGTAAATACTCCCAGTTCCTGCAAATAAGTACATCTCTGAGATTAGAAGGAAAGGGCTCTAATTTAATGGGTCTTAATTTACCTGATTCTATCCAATTTAATGAATCAACTAAAGTACAATAATGATGACCCTTAAGAGAAAGAAAACCAGAAAAATGCAGACTGAAAAGTAGCCATCATTTTTGTCATTGGATATGCAAGGTGTGAAGAACCTTCTCAGGTTTGGTTTTTTTTAAATACTACATAATGCCACATGAGTTGCCTGCTGGTGACTAATATGTGCTTTCTAAGGAGAGGTCAATTAAAAAAAAAAACCCTGTATTCTAATATAAAGAAGTATATATTCTAGTTGTACAAGTCATGATTTTAAAGAAACTACCTCTACCACTTGTATTCACCTCATCATTCATGCTTAGTTATATTTGTCATGGTGAAATTCACTGAAAGTCGCAGCTTAAACTGATGACAAAGCTGGTGTTTTCATGTAAAATACTATCATTTTTATATAATTATCCCAATGTACTTTTTTGTCATTTTCTTTAGATCTCTGTTGTTTCTGATGTCATTTTCTCTGCTACACCACTGATTATAATTTTACTTAAGTATATGAACAACTGAGGAAACCGAAAACAAATTAGTAATGTGACAGACTCTTCCATTCAATTTAACTGGTCATAGTTGCTAACATTGCTTCTTCTGGGTACAGCTATGAAGTAGTTCAGGTTAATTTGGTGAATGATGCAAATAAATTATTAGTCAAATATTCATCGAACAAATCCACTTTTCCTGATGTGTGATTTCAGTCATGCTCCTTTAATTGATGCTAGATTTTACAGTTTCCTTTTTTCTCTCTAGGTATGATGATGAACTTTGGTTCTTAAATAGAAGTTTGTCTATGCTATAGTGAACTGACATAGAAGAAGGTCTTTATCTACTGGAAGAGATGGTTGCATTAGGTCTAGTGTTCTGTGTCTGTGCTTACATCTAGTGCTGCATGCTGAATTTCTCTTAATGAGCGGCTGGTTTAGTGCCATTGTATTGCAGCAAAAAAACTATTCAGTCACTCAGTTCTCTCATGTGATGAAACATTCTATTAGCTATCCATTTAAAATGGGCTCATGCAGTGAAACAGCTAATGAGCCATTCCATTGTTATTGAAGTTGGGGATTGCTTAATTTTTTTTAATTATATATATTAGTAAGGAAGAAAAGCTTGCTCCTAAATGTACACCTCGGAACATCACCAGATGGTGATACCAAATATGTTTATTTGTTGGGGGCTGCATCAATTTGGCTGCTCTATTATATCTGCGATAAAAACATGGTTTCTATTTTGTGCTGTACTTAAAAGTTTCTGTAACTTAAGAGAAGGTGAATGAGAGAACCCTTTTTGTATGTTCTTGGCAAGAAGTGCGGTAGAAACTCAGCAAGGAGGCTTAAAAAAACGAAGGGGATCATTTAGCAGCCAATCAGAAGCACTAGCTGAAATTATTTGCATTTAGAGCAAAAAGAGCAGCCACAGGCCTGAGTGAGAAATGGAAGATTATAGGCACAGATGGACTAAGATAGACCAAGAGATAAAGGTAACTGAGGAAACTCTTTTAAGCAACTGGAACAATATTCTTATGTTCTGGTTTTATTTGGCTTCAGGCAATGAAGAACATCAGGTTATTCTGAAAACTGAGACTTGATTTGAAACTGTGTATGAAGAGGAAGATTTATCATTGTAGCTTTCTCCTTACAGCAGTGTTAATATCTGGACAAAAGCTAGTGCAGTCCTACATTAAAGGAGTTGCAGATAACTTAAATTGAAACTTCAATGTGTCCTTATTTTTGCATATGTGATCATAGTACAACGTTAACTTTTCTAGACATTTTTATTTTGTTTTAACCAGGGAGGTTAGGTTATACTTTATCATATTAATCCTGAACACACTAAAAGTTGGTTTTATAATTTCTGGAACTCTGATATGAAGTAGAATAAACTTAAAAATACCAAGAACAGAAATAATACAAACTACACTTGCATGTTGAAGAACATTTTATTCCTACCAAGAAAAAACAAACCCGGGTGCTTGGTCCATGAGCTCTGTTAAAAATACCAGCCAATCTGGTAAACAAGTCTGATTGCAGAAATATTTCCACCTCCACAGAGCTCATCTACTGATTTTTTATTTTTTTTTGGGGGGGGGGGGGGGAGGGGGTTGGGCACATAAATATGATTGTAGGATCTGAGCTCAAGTGTTTTACCCACTTTACAAATAATGAGGAGATCAAGAGGAAACAAACAAAACACCATCTGGTGGAAAGATTCAAATCATTACCTTTATGTACTTGGGCAAGGATTGTTGTAAATTCTTTGGGGTGGTACCATCTTTTTGTCAAGCATTTGTGCAATATTTAATGCAATGGGGTCCCACTACGTGACTGAAGCTCCTAAGTGCTATTGCTGTATAAATTATAAAAAATACTAGTAATGATGGACTCTCCTAATTTGGAAAGAAAAAAAATGTTTAGTGTTTAACTAAATGATGGGGTAAGACTTGTACTCCGTAAAACCATATAACAATATCTAGGTCCAGAAATATTGCTTTTTAAAAGGCAATAATTACAACTACTAGCAAAACTAGACTATTCTGTACACAATACCTAAAGTTCAATTTCATCTGTAAGCAGTATGAAAATACTTCTTTTTTGTTAATGTCCTATGACTTAAAAATAACCCAGGGCTGAGAAGGGTTTAGAAGGTAGTGAAGTGTCTAAATACTGCATTTGAATTTGTAATGAAGTGGTTTCAGCTAATGAGTGCTTGAGTTATGTTGCTTTCAGATACCCTGAATAATACATCATGAATGAATCATGAAAAACAACTCAACAAATCCAAAGCATAATCCGAGTCATGAAAATAATAGGAAGATACATTCAGTGGTTTTTGTTTGATTTTGTTTAGTAGAGGTTGACAAATATACTGCACATTGCAGGAAGAAAAATGTTCTAGTTGCTGATATAGTAATGATTATCATGGTAGATGCACTTATAGTAGTGAAAAATCGGTTGGAAGTATGAGCCAGAATTAACTAACATAGAGAATTATGCCATAATATCTAACATAGTACCTCATGCTGCATGCCTTTGTTTAAAAAGATGAATATTCAAAACTTGAATGTGTTGTAACCTGTTTGAATAACAAAATGTTGAACAGCAAACAATGAAGCTTTTTTCTAATATGACAGTGAACAACATTAAAAAAATGGCAACCAAATGTGATTTCCATCAGTGAGATCCTTTGAACTGGTTGTACTTGATTTAAAATTTGGAATTTTTTTTCCCACCAAGCAGAGTTCAGTAGAGATGAATATTATGCTATTGACATAAGTCTTTATCAAAGAAACAGCTCTACTTATTGCATAAGTTTAAGAAAAATGCTAAAACATTTAAATTATGTTACTTTTCAAAGCATAGTACTAAACTGACCTCCTGCATTCCCTTCTTTTTTTCTGAGCAATAATATACTGTATGGTATCCATAGCCATGTACAGACATTGCACTTTTACCAGAATAAATGATCAGAAACTTGTCTATACCTGGAACAGAACAGAAGTTCAGTACACATAGACTAGTTTAAAAATGGTAGAACTCAGTCTAAGATTTGCCCCTTCCCCCTCCCATCCTCTCCCCTGCCCCACTGAAGGGCAAATGTACGTTCTGTTCACTACTGATCTAAACTACACTGCTTACAGAAAACTGTGTGATTTAGATCAATACCACACTGGGATTTTGTATGTCTGTATCTAGCCATTATGTGAGAATTTTATAATCTGAGTGGAAATTATATTTATGCTTCAGTACTGTAAATATAAACTTTATATTGAAACATCAGTCAGCATTTATTGGTAATATATCTATCGATTAGTAAAATCTTGAGTGAAAAAGGTTACATCAGCCTTAAATTAGGATGCTCTGAAATTACTTTGCATCAGCCACTATCAGCTTTTTTCTGTAACGGAGTGTTCTGCGAAGTGTTTAAATTCAAAAGCTATGCCTTGAAGTTTTTAATCCGCTGCTTTCTGTTGCAAATAATAATTTATAATTCCATCACGTTTACCTAGGAAACTATAGTGAAATGGAAGATTACAGTTTTAACTTTGGAGTCCATAAAACCTCTGTTTCCAAAAGAATTCTTATATTCTCCTGAAGTTAAGTCATGTAGTAAAAAGGGAAGAGAAAGAGCAGAAGACTGAGATGGCAAGTTTTGTGTATTGCATGGGGTTTTCTTTCCCAGGAAGATCACATAAGAAGTAACAGGCCAATCATCTTTATTGTATGATCAAAAGAATGAATGTTCTTCAGGTATAACAGGAGTCATCAACAGGAGACAAATGCAACACAAAGTAACCCCATCTACTGGCAGGAGTGTACACACACACACACACACACACCACTGTACATAATAACAGGAATATACATAGGGTGGTGTGAAGGGACACCAGCTAACAAGGGGATACCTGCCGGAGGGATCGGGAATGAGTGAGCAAGAAAAGCAACGAAATAAAAGAGAATGCCGTGCTGCTTCCGGAGAAGCTGTTCATTTAAGATAGAGCAGCCCAGAAAAGGGTGGGGCGGCACATTGAGCGAGTAATGGAGAGAGAAAAAAGGAAGGAAGGAAGGCTGCCAGAGTGAAAAGAACCCCTAAGACCAGTCCTGACAGAAGCAGGTAACTCGAGTGGGTCTTGTTAAGCCAGGAATGGACAGAACAGAAGGTTCATCTCCAATGAGAGGCTCCAAACAGCACAGAAATGTTGGCTGATGTGACGGTGGGGGAAAAAAAACAGGTACCTTCTGGGTCAAAACAAAATGAATGTTTATTGTTTCCTTATTTGTGTGTGGACATATGGTAAAGTTAATCAGACTCTAGAGAGTTCCCTGGGTGGGAGAGCCTGAGGGACAGCTACTCCCTCACCCTTAAAGAAACAGGAATACCCAGAGAGATCTGGTGAGATAAGATCTCCCCTAGAGGCAGGGTGTTCTGTGCAAAAAAAAAAAAAAAAAAAAGAATTATTTTTCCTGTCTATTTCAACTGTTAAGTTTCAATTCATCTATACTGTGTATTATGTGAGAGTGGAATGAGCCAGCTGAAGATTTATGAAGTCAAAATTTAAGATGTACCTGAACAGCATACAGTAACCACAGTCCGTCTAACTATGGGCTGGTTATAGATGTAAAAAAAATGATAAATAAATAATAAACATAAAGAAAAGTGATTAACCCAGGAAAACCTGTGATTCAATCAATGACTTAAATTTCAGGTGTTGTCTGGAAGAGATTCTAGAGAGCTTGTGACACAGTAAATCCCCACGTAGCTTGCCATTGTCTGACTGCGGTAGAAAATATGTAACACCTCCCGACTAATAACATCAAGAAATAATCAAGACATAGCAGGAAAGAGTCAGAATATACTGCAGGGACCCAAACATGGGCAATCACAGAAAGAGGGCTAGGGGTCAAACATAAGCAGAACCACCACAGGTGGTGTTACAGGTTGCCTTTAAACCATCATAAAGGAACATTCACCCATGATAAGTACCCTCTAAACTTTTTTAAAGTTATGCCAATTCAAGTGAGCGTTATTGTTGATCCATTTTATCCAGGTCATTTCAGGATACCGTTAGTCTGGGGAGAGAAAATGCTCTATTTTCATTCCTCCAGCATCTCAAGATGCACCATTCCCAGCCCTTTCCACTCACTTGCTCCATGGGCAAACTTTCAACCCTCCTGAACTGTACTACCCTTGGGGGTGATGCTGGCCCCAAACTAACACCCCTTCCCACTCCTAGGGTGCAACCCCAACACACCCTGACCACGCTGAGCACCCAGGTGCAGCTCACCAGCTTGCTGTTTGTTCTAGCACCCCCATGCAGACAACAATAGCAATCCTGCTGCCTACGTTGGAGAAGAGAATGAACCAAAGAATGGAAACCACCCAGCAGACTGCAAAGTGGACCTATGCTGACCATGCAGTGAAACTGCTGGGTTTCAACTCTGCCCTGGTATGAATGCTAACCCAGCCCTGCCCCAGAATAGCATGCAGCAAGCTTTCTGTGTCTCAGCTCAACCCCGGTTTGGGATGCAGCAGGCCTGCTGGATCTTAGCTTTGCTTTGGTGTAAGAACTAACTAATCCCTCTCCACCCCCTAGCCCAATCCCAATTCAGTGAAACACATGCAAGGTTTTGTACTTTATTTATTTTTTATTATTCTGTTTCCTCCCCCCCCCCCACACACACACACTCCTTTCTCTTTGCTTCTCTTTAAATCTCCCCCTTGCCATTCACGTCAAACAGTTAGTTTTTTTCAAGACTTTTCCCTTCCCACCTGTGGTTACGGCTGGTACCTGCTATCAGTGTAGTGAAGAAAGCCACAGCCTCCATGGCTTCTCCACCTCTGAGTTACGTGGCATCTTTCCCCTTTCTTCCCCAAACCAGAAGAGTGATAGTCCTGCCTCCTGTCCATTTCCATGCTCTCCAAGCCCCCTAGTGGCATGTGGCAGTTGTGTAGGTCTCAGATGGCATTAAGCTTTAACCTGTGACTCCCCTAAAGCTATTCTAACATTATGTCTGCATAACATTCCACAGATTGAAAATGTTTTAAAGGTAACCTGTAACAGCACCCATTGATCCTGGAAACCTAGGTATAACTTAGGCCTGCTCTTCATGGAGTACTGTTTTCAGTAACATACATGGAAAGTGCACAAACATCTGAGAGCAAATTAGACCTTACATAAATTCATACAGATATCATGAGCCATGGTTTATTTCATTTAATAGTATGATTTGTAGAGTCTAATCCAAAGTACATAGAACCAGTAACAGTCCTTCCATTGACTTCAGTAACGTTTGGGTCACTTCAATACTGTGGGCAAAAAAGAGAAAGACATTTTGAAGACTTATTTTGCCATTAGAATTAATTCAGTGGGCCTGAACTAGTCTGAATATATACCAGTGTAGATGAGAATAGATTTTAGTCTTACATTTTAATGTACAGAGTAATTTTTATATATTTTGCAATTTACTGTTCCTAAAATACTGATATGCAAAATGAGTCAGTATTAGCTCAGGATATTTTGGATATGACTCATGTTTAAATTTAATGTAAAAAATATATAAATATTAAATGGCGAAAGGAAAAAGAAAGGGTACTAGTTTTTCAGTATTAGAAACTATGCTTCAAATCCTGACTAAGCTCATACACAGTTGACGTGATTTCTTCCTAGTGCCTCTTTACAAACATTAAAACAACAGTTCAGAATGACTAGTCTTAAGAGGACCCAGAAGTGCAATGTTAATGTTCAGTTGGTTAGGATGGAGTTACAGTGGGTAGAACTTTGTGGGGAAGATTGTGGAATACTTGCTTCATGCTCTCCTACCCACACTCATAAGAACTAAATTTGCTCTTCCTTTTTTAAGTGCCTCTTTAAATAATACTTTTCACCCTACTTTTAATGGAAGTATTTAAATGTCCATTTGTGAAAAAGAAGTCTGGTCCTATTTTGCCAAAGCAGCAAGAAGTGAATTTATTTAATATGAATTCTGGTCATGATCACAGCTATTGAGCAAGTCTGAATTTCTACATTTCAGACTATTTTGGTCTTCTCTGAGGCAGATGGAGTTTGCCTTTCACGCGCTGCCCTGAGGGTGAAGGTTCAGTAAGGATGAACTATACAATCTGCTACACTATAACACATGACATACTGTTGATCAAAGAAGAACGTGTTAGGTACCAGATGTTGTAAGAAGTAATAACATGTCCCAAGCCTTGCTTTCCCCTAATGTGTGACATGGTAGGGCTTAAAAAAACTCATATGATAAGGAAAACATGATTGATTTAGAAAACATGAGTGAATAGCATGGAAAGAATATACTGGTTAGAGTATATCATTTTACTTCCTTCTTTCTAGCCCCCAAATATTGTGCTGTGGCTTGCTTTTTTTTTTAATAATGCATTGTAATTTCCTCGTTTTTTTAGTTTTCTTCATTATCTTTATGTTTTTCTTTCTTTAGGATAGTTTGCTTAGTATTAGTAGCTAGTTTAATTTTATTCCATTTATTTAAATGGCAGGGGCCTGATTCTCCCTGACAGACTATAAGGCCTCCAAGAACTAATTGAATCATGCAGAGGGAAACTCGTGCTCCAGTTATTTGAAGAGAGTTTTTCCCTATATTTCACAGTGGTTGTTGAATAGGGGCAAACTCTAGCAAATTAAAAGTTTAAACTGTTCTGCTGACAGCTTAGGGTTCTGGGTAGAAAGAAAGAACGGTCTCCTGGTCAAGACACCAAATGGAAAATATCAACTCAAAGTTTTGTATTTTCATAACATGTTACTAATATGTAATAGCTAATAAGATCTACCAAGATTAGACCCCACTCATTAAAAATCAAAACTATACTTACTAGCACACCTGCTTAAAAAAATTTCACCAAGCATTTGACCGCTATCAAGCTAGGATTGCTTAGAATACAAGTTTTCTTTGTCCTCCCACTTTCCGTTAGATTGTGCTGAAGCAGCGGTGCTCAACCTTTTCAGCCTACAAACCAGACAAGTGAAACCAGGTCTATCCAGGCTGCATCTGACCTTGAACCCCTCTCCCCCCATGGCTGCATCAGGCCCTGGCTAGGCCATTTCCATGTGGCTGAATTGGGCCCTGATCCATCTGTGCAGGCCTGGCCCAGCTGGGACCAATCCAGTTACATGGGGCTTGGAAATTTAGCAGCAGATTACATGAGAGACCTGTGGGCTGGATAACATGGATCTATGTGCCAGATCTGGTCCATGGGGTAGGGGTTGAGCATCCTGGTGCTAAAGGTTTACTTAGCCACAGTTCCAGGGTGTTTTTAAGTTCTCCTTTGGTTTCTGTACCGGCCAGGTACAGGCATTACATTTTTACCAGTTTAAGTGATCAGAAACCCGTCTATAGCCATACCAGAAAAGAAGTCCAGGACACATAGACTGATTAAAAATAGTGGAATCCTGTCTAAGATTGGCACCCTCCCGCCCACCCCCAAGGATGAATGTGTGTTCTGTTTGCTACTGACCTAAGCTGCACCGCTTACAGGAAACTGCATAACTTAGACTGATTCCAGCTTGGGCTTTTTGAATGTCTGTACCTAACCACTGTGACTGAAATAGGAGGGTATCTTGGACTCCAAGCTGGCATCTGGATTAGCTTTCCTTGTTGCACACAATCTATTTACAAATCTCAGTTGCAATTTGAACTGGTTCTCACACTTGCTTATGTATTTTTTCACCTGACTCAGTTTCTGCCTACATAACTACTGCTCGCAATGACATCCTGACTGCAGACACAAAGTTGTCCCTAGGCTATAATCATCTACTTTCTCTTGATTTTGTGAACTTCAGTTTTAACTTATGGAACAAAGGAACTTTTATCTTATTCAGTAGACTATTTTGAAGGGCAGATGCAGAAACAGAACTAAAGCTGGATTCTCAGCTGTGTGATTATGAGTGTCCTAGAAACAGGAACAGAGGAAATATTCTAGCAATTAATTGTTGCACTGTGCAAAGCAGCTAAATGTCTCCTTTTGCATTGTGATTTGCTCTGGGAAAGGGTTTACAATTCTCAGTACAGCAACATTTCCTTTCCTTTTAGCTATGGGGACATTTGCTTTTCAGTGCTGAGTAATCCATTATCCAGAACTAGTCCAGCTTTGTCTCAATAGGGGCCACTAGTTGCAGACTGCTTCTGAGCCTTTATGCCAGTGGTTCTCAACTTTTTTATACTCAAGGCACTCCTCATTAGACTCAAGGTTCCCCTTGGAAAATGCAGACTCTTGATTTTCACAGATTTTTTGACGATGGGAAAATAATAGAGCAATTTTTTTGTCACAAAAAACTGAGAAAGACTGCAGCAGTCAGAATGTTTTTAACACTGTGGATTCCTACTTGAAATCTCTGGACTTATCTTGTGAATCAGGTTTTCACACCTAGGAGTATTCTAGCAATGTATACTCCTTGAAAGGATCTCCAGGAATCCCATGATGCTGCAACACCCTGGTTGACAATCACCACTTTAAGATGGTCAGATAACTTGTTAATGTGTGTGTCTAAATAGAAAAATGAATATGACTATTGAACAGCTTTATAATTTCCTTGAAAAGTAATGATGTTCAGAAGCTCTTGGTTAATGAAAATAAATAGTGTGTGTATAACATTTAAGAAGAGATTTTATATTTAAATCAGCTTATTTGTAAACATGTGATTTAAAAATGTAAAGAAAAATACTACATATTTTTGTAGTCTCTCAATTCACCAGGAAAGGCTTTTGTAACATACCTATTTTGTAACATCACATATTCATTTGTGATAATTAGTCTTCATATCTTTGTATGCTTTATACAAGACTACACCAATCTGATCAAATGATGCAGTGTAAACTTCAGTGCTGTAGGAAGATTGCACCTCCAAAAGGCACCTCCATGGAACAGCACCTTCTCTGTTTCCCTTTTTTTCCAGAGCAGCAATTTATGTTGGCCTCCTCAGCCTTAAACTATGACATCTACTACCTTGGCTTAGGTCAGTGGCGATGCGTAGAGGGTGCATGTGCTCTCCCTGAGTGTGCTGGTGCACCCCCTGTCAGGTCACGCTCCCCACTCAGGCAACGGGAGGGGAGTCAGGTGGGAGCACCGGTGCCCCTCCCGTGAGTGCCAACCAGGGAGTGTGAGCTCCAGATGTAGGCCACAGCCTCCCTTCTGGATCAATGTAGGCTAAATTATAATATAGTGCACAGCAGTTTTCATTATTTGAAAGAGTTGTAAAAATGATAATTCCTCCTCACTGCAATATTGTAAGGGTACTGGGTGACTCCTCATTTTCCAGATGGTGAAACTGAACCAAGCATGGAACTGACTCAGTAACATTTTAGCAAACCAGTTGGATGTTCAAGAATTAGAACTTGAAAATGCCATCCCATAATTCACAACACACTAGATTTTCATTTGGTATCATGAATGGATGCAAACCTTCATTTAAAATATTTTCAAACATTAACTTAAAAATCATGAATAATGTAAGTAATTTTCCCAGTTACCAACTTGGTCTGAGAGCATATATTATTTTACAAAAACTGAAAAATGTTTAATATCTAGCTAAAATCATACTATGTGCACAAATATCTTAAATATCGAATAACTCATTTAATTGAAGATGTTAATAAAAACCTAATTAAGGTTCTCACATTTGTACTTGGGGTCTAGGCTGAACTCAGTGCCATTCAAATCCCATTAACACTAATGGATGAAAGCCAAACATGTTGAGAATATAAAGCATCTTAAATTTACATTTAATAAGTCATTCAGCCTATGTTAAATACAAAAGTATTATTAAAAACACATTCAGGAGGATTAAACACTATTATTATAACGAATGTTTTTCATAATCAGTTAATATTTATTTAGCTTCCAGTACTGTCTAATTATTACACAATTATAATTTTATAGTGTCTCAGTAAATCTACAGCAAATGAAAGCTGTATCCAGAAATGTTGATTTAAAGAATTACTAAAAATGTTATCCATGTACTTGTGTCTGTTTTTAAAAAAGAGGACAATATACATCTTTGAGGTAGAGATCATTTTCTTTAAGACAAACCAGGAAAGATGCCAAACACCGGAAGAGCAGAAGAAGGTCTTCTCTCAAAGCTAGGCAAACTTTACTTGTCATTTTCATGAAAAAAATATGCTTTTTAAAAAGGAATTTGAATGAACAAAAGGTGAGCAACTAATAAACAAAGATTCAGGAGTACAAGGGACAGAAGGCAGTCTGTGATAAAGACAAAAGAGATGGTCACTTGGGCAAATTGTAGATAGATAGTGGCAAGACATGTAAAATGATATGGAGCTTGTGTTTTAGACAGCTTGAATAGCCCTTCAATGGAAGATAAAGAAGAATCTTGATAAAAAAGACACAATGGCTAGTAAGGGTATTAAAAAAAATAGAGAGAAATAATTAGGACGTGAGAAGACAGTGGTCATAGACTGTAAAAAAAACAGTGACATTATAATTTGCCTGCCTCATGCTTAAATCTATAATTTCCCCCTCCACTTCCCACACCACCCACAACCAAATCTCACTCTCTAGTTAGAGAGTCCTGGAACTCCTCTGGAATCCCATTTTTGTTCATTCCCTCATTTTCTTTCCCCTGTTGCTGCTCCTATATCATTGTCTCTTTAAATTGAGGAGTATTATATATGGCTCTCATTAAATTCAACAGCTCATTGTTTATTGACCAAGAGAATAACTTGACATTTCTGAACTTCTTTTTTTAAACTAACTCACTTAGATATTGTGATAAATATGAAATTCCCAGTGTTCCATCCTTTGCAGAATCTGCTGAATACTAATTAATTCTTTGATTAGGCAAAGTAAAAAGGTATAAAAGTGTATCTATACTTCTACAGATGTCCACTGGCCTAAACTATGGGAATGGTGGAAGGCCTTTGAAGATTAGGACTGAGATGTGTGGGTGAAAATATCTGAGTCTCCAGACTCTTGCACACTCGAACAGGCTAGAGTCAAAGTCCAATGAAGTGGAAATCTTTTTACTAACTTCAGTAAGTTATAAGTCAAACACTACTAAATAACCAGCAGGGTAAACTAAACAGCAGGGCTGAAGTACTAGACTTCAGAAAAGCTAACTTCAGTGTGTTCAGGAGATTAGTTAGTGAGGTGTTAAGGCTCAAGAGCATTGGTGAAATGGGGGTCCAGGAAGGGTGGTCATTCCTCAAGGGAGCGATCCTATGGGCGCAGAATGAGACAATACCATTGCACATAAAATGGGGCAAAGGGGCCAAGAAGCCCTTTTGGCTGAACAGGGAAGTCCAAGAAAGCCTAAGGGCAAAGAAATACAGGCTGTGGAAACGGGATAGCTACCAAGGAGGAGTATACCTTCCCGGCTCGCACTTACAGGAAATCAGTTATGAAGGCCAAAGCAGGATTAGAATTTAGGCTGGCGACAAAAATTAAGGACAACAAAAAGTCCGTCTTCAGGTATATAGGGAGCAAAAGGAAGGCGCAGGGTAGCATAGGACCCCTACAGGACAAACTAGGGCAAGTGGTGACAGAAGGGAGACAATGGGTTTTTTGCATCTGTATTCCTAGGCACAGACCAAGACAAATCTCCCAATTGGATCATAGATAGACACAGGAGGGACACCAGCCAACTAACTGTTAGCACAGACTTAGTGAAGGGGCACTTGGAGGGGCTGGATACATTCAAATCAGTGGGCCCAGATAAACTTCATCCAAGGTTGCTGAAGGAATTGGCCAGTGTCATAACAGAGCCACTGTCATGGCTGTTTGAGGACTCATGGTGCTCTGGACAGGTCCCAGAGGACTGTAAAAAGCCAATGTGGTCCCTATTTTCAAGAAGGGGAGGAGGAAACTATAGGCCAGTTAGTCTCACCTCTATCCTTGGGAAAACTCTGGAAAAAATCATTGAGGATCAGATTTGTGGGAGCCCAGAAGGGGAAATAATGCTGAAAGGAAATCAGTATGGGTTCATTGCAGGTAGATCCTGCCTGACTAACCTTGTTTCTTTTTATGACCAGGTCACAAAATGCTTAGACACAGGAGTTAAGGTAAATGTCAACTACCTAGACTTTAAGAAGGCCTTTAATACAGTATCTCATTTTGTCTTCATAAATAAACTGACAGGCTGTGATGCAAATGATTACACGGTCAGGTGGGTCGTAAATTGGCTTAGGAGTCACACCCAGAGAGTGGTGGTGGATGGATCAATATCGACCTGGAAAGGTGTGGGCAATGGAGTCCCAGGAGGCTCAGTCCTTGGACTGGTGCTATTTAATGTCTTCATCAGTGACTGTGACAAGGGCATGGAGACTACCCTGTCCAAGTTCGCAGATGATAGCAAATTATGGGCCAAATTTAACATACCAGAAGATAGGAAACAGATCCAGGCAGATCTGGACAGGTCAGAAAAATGGGCAGAATGAAATAGGATGTAGTTCAACAAAGACAAGTGCAAAGTACTACCCCAGAGCAAAAAGAACCAGCAACACACTTACAGGCTGGGGGATGACCTTCTCAGCAGCACAGCAGCAGAAAAGAATCTTGGAGTCATAGTTGACTCCAAGAGAAACGTGATTCGTCAATGTGACAAAGTAATCAACAAGGCTAACCGCACTTTATCATGCATTAGCAGATGCATGACAAACATTTGATGCTTCCTCTCTATACATCACTGTTCAGGTCACAGTTGGAGTACTGCATCCAGTCTTGGGCAACGCACTTCAAGAGGGATGTGGAGAAACTTGAGAGGGTTCAGAGGAGGGCCACTCATATAGTCAGAGGCCCACAGGCAAGGCCCTATGAGGAGAGACTGAAGGACCTAGATCTCTTCAGCCTTCACAAGAGAAGGCTGAGAGGTAATCTTGTGGCTGCCTATAAATTCATCAGGGGAGGGCAGTAGGGAATAGGAGATGCTCTATTTATTAGGGCATCCCCTGAAGTAACTAGGAACAATGGCCACAAATTCATGGAGAGCAGATTTAGGTTGGACATTAAGAAGAACTTCTTCACAGTGAGGGTTGCCAAAATCTGGAATGGGCTTCCAAGGGAGGTGGTGCTCTCCCCTACCCTGGGGGTCTTCAAGAGGAAACTAGACAAGCACATAGCTGGGATCATCTGACCTCAATGTTCTTTCCTGCCAAGGGCAAGGGGTTGGACTCAATGAACTACTAAGGTTCTTTCTGACCCTAGCATCTATGAAACTATGAATCTACTCTATGCCTGGCTCTGTCCACTCATTGTAAGGAACTTGAAAGATTTATTTTTAAAAGAAGGAGGGAATTTGAAGGAATGCAGAAAAATAGGTGTCAGTCTTAACTTTTAAGCTCTTTGGATTTGTTGGTTAAGTTATTTAAATGTACTTTAATTGATTATTTCACAGATGCATCAGAGTTTGAAATATAGAATGTTAATCAGAATTTTTCCCTATGCCCCTACATTATATTATAAAAAATGTTCTTTAGTTATATTGGGTAGAAAAATAACCTTTAAAACTTTCTAAATTATTCAAATTCTTTCCTTTTACTTGTTTTATTTATATACAATCCTAGACAGCTTCCCAAAGGAGTTAAAAAGATTCATTTATAATCCAAGAATTATACTGGGATCTCAAGTCATTGAAAGCGATCTTGTTTTCACTTTGACATTTGGGTATTATTTCATCTTCATAATATTCATTTTGATTATTCATTCCTCATAAATTGATTGAGATTGTTCTGTTCCTTTTTAAAGGAATCCTTATCATGCACCACAATATTGCTGTTTCTTGCTTTCATGGCACTATCTTCCTCTCTGTAGTAGTCAGAACTTCATGGAGCTCCTTACATGCTTAACCATAAAAGTCATCCTGCATTACATTTTGACTTGATTTCAGATTTCTGTTTTATCAAATTAGGCAACACAACTGAATGTTAAATTGAAAAGGGCCCCATTCATTAACAAAATCTGTGCATAATTTGAGTGTGTCAAAGAACTTCTATATATGAGCCAATGTACTGTACGCTTAATTCAAAACAAAAAATAAATAATTATACAGATACATATCATCTTAAAGCAATGGACATAGAGAAAGGGAAAGATTGACCAAGAGTCCCAAAGCAAGTACTATAAAAAAATACTCTTTTTTTAAAAGCAGGTATCCAAATACTTCAGGTTTTTATAATGCTTAGTTTTACGATATTGTAGTATAAGATTGTTTGTTTGCTGTCTTAAAATCTTGCATTTTTTCACTATTTTACAGTGAATTGTAATAGAAGGATGCATGATGTTATATCAAACATAGCCAGTAAGCGTTACATAGGGAGTAGGGCTATGCGAAGCTTTAGGTGCTGATTCGATTTGGAGGAGATTCAGCTCAATTCGGCAGCCAAATCTGTGAATCTAAATCAAATCAGGAGACCAATAAAAAGGTCCAAATTAATTCAAAGCTCTCCAAATTGATTCAGAAAAGATTTGGAGAGCTTTGGAGATTTGGGCAGTCCCCGCTCACTGCCACAGGGAGCTGGACCCAGATTCCATGCTGGTAAGTAGGAGGTTGGGGAGGGGGAAGTGGAGGAGGGGGGAGGGAGCCATGCCTCATCCCCTGCCTGCTCCTTCAACCCCCATGAGTGCCCCCTGACCTCTGCCTGCTCTCCCAACACCCCATGGCTGCCCCGTCCAGCCCAAGCTCCCAGCTCTTTAAAAAAAAAAAAGCCCACACTCACTGGTTGCTGCCAAGTGAGGAGGGCGATCCCCACCGCCCACCACTGCCCCAAACTGCATGGAAGGCTGTGCTGCCACAAGCCCCCCCAACCCCTGCCCACTCTCCCAGCCCCACACCGTCCATGGCTGCCCTGCCCGGCCCCAGCTCCCAGTTCTTTAAAAGTAAAAAAAAAGTCCCCACTCACCAGCTGCTGCAGTGGCCTTGTGGGCTTCTGGGGGCTTGTGGCAGAGCCTACCATGCAGCATGGGCAGTGGGGTGCAGCAGGAATCACCTCCCTGCCTGGCATGAGCCAGTGAGTGGGGGTGTCACAGAGCACTGAGGTGCCCTGCTCCCACAGAGGGGAAAACTGCTAGGGAAGAAGCCCTAGCAGGGAATAAGGAGCCCAGCTGTGGGTTGCTAGGGCAACCAGAGAAGGTCCGGTGACCCTAAGGGTCAGGGCCTGGCTCTTATAAAGCCCAGGAGCCCGGATGCAGGAAGAAGCCTGACCACAGGTACAGCTTATGGCAGCTCTAAGATGCTTGGGCAATGTTGTTATAGCCAGGCGGCTTATGTTTAGTTTATAGCCAAGAGGCTCGAGTTTCTGTTTCGTTTTGTTGTTACACCGGCAGTTTGGGTAAGGCTATCGGGGGATGGAGGAGGCCTCATAGGGGACTCACAGTGGAGTGTGAGGACCCCAGCGCCAGTGAGGGCACAGCATTTTGCTGTGCATAGACCCCAGCCCCAGGGAGGGGCAGTTGAGCAGCCCCAGGAAGAGGGCATTACTGAGAAGCCCAGTGAGGGCATGGTGAGCCCAAGGAGGGGCAATGTGCGAAAGCCCCAGAGAGAGAGAGTGGCCTGACAGAGAAAGCCCCGAGAGAGGGCAGAGCACCCTGAGAGGGAGAAAGCTCCAGAGAAGGGGGCAGTTACAGAGAAGCTCCAGTGCGGACGTGGTGAGCCCCGGAAAGGGGGCAGCACTGCTGGGGAGCCCCAGAGAGGGGGCAGGTGACAGAGAAGGCCCTGAGAGAGGGTGGAGCACCCTTAGAGAAGACGAAAGCCCCAGAGAAGGGGGGCAGTTACAGAGAAGCCCCAATGTGGGCGTGGTGAGCCCCGGAGAGGGGGCAGCACTACTGGGGAAGGCCCAGAGAGAGCAAAAAGGGGGCCAGTGTGTAGATCGAGACATAACATATATTCCATCGGCGAGGTGTGGACTGCAGTGTAGGGGAGGAAACGGAGCTGCAGATAGCGCCCCCTGGCAGTGGGACAGTACAAGGGCAGCCTCCTGCTAATTAACAACAATCAATCAATTAATAACAAGGTGTGGCAGGGCGGTTGCCCCAAGAACAGGTGGGCGGGCCCCGTTTAGGTCGGCCCAGATCGTGTACCTGTCACGGGGCTTTTTTTTTTTTTTTTTTTTAAGAGCTGGAGCTGAGGCCATTGACAGGGCTGGGAGAGCAGGCAGGGCGTGGGGCCTGTCTGATTTGGAGATTTGGCCAATTCGGCTGAATCAATTTGGGACAGTGATTTGAATCACCAAATGGAATTACTGGCCCTGAATCAGCTGAATCTGAATCCGAAGTGAATACTAGCCACTTCACACAGTCCTAATAGGGAAGAGAGGAAAATAAGTTGTGTTAGGGTGACAATAATTTGGATTTTTGGGGAGCACTGGATTTCCAGCTGAATACAAAGGCTTTTTCCTGTGTCTCAGCAGAGCTACTAGTCACAAGGCAGGATGATATATTAAAATAACCTTGCAAATGCTTAGGCAGGTAGTTTTCTAACAATGGGATAGTGTTCAGGATACATGATTCCTTGTGTAAGAAGAACAAGATGCAGCCCACCAGCTATCATCAGGAAATACAGCAGGAGCAAGACTTTGGAGCTGAAGAAGGAGTCAACAAAAACCAGAAAAAAACAGTGATTGACTGAGAGTACCTGAGTTCATGGCCTTACCAGAGAGATATGTAAATGAAAGAAATGCATGTTCAATTCCATGCTAATGAAGTAAACAATAAACAGAGGTGGAGCTTGAGATGGGAAGAGAAATGGCTGGAACCCGAGGAGAGACATAGGTGGAGTGAATGTTAATATGTATGAACCAACGTGTATAAAATGTGAAAAAAAACTAATGTTCAGTGCTGCACTCTGTGTTCATAGACTGGGTGTTTGTGAGGGAACTTGCCGAAAGCTGTCTCCAATTTGAATAAAGCTGTTGCAAGCAATGTGTGCTGGTGTTTGCTCCCTGCTTGCTCTAGCTAATGAGTAACAGGATCTATGAGCAATTGGATCGTTGTCTCCCTAGTTGCATGGAGTCGGGGTCTAACAAGTTGCCTAATACATGACCATTTATTTACAGTCTCAGGTATGTGCTAAAACTGCTGTATGTACAAAGGAGGTTTTGTCTTGAAGAAAGAAGAAGAATCTAGACCTGATCAACCCCTTATTAAAGTCAGTTAGCAGCCTGCCATTGATCCAGGTCCAGAAGCTGATGTTCAATATACTTTAAAAACACACTAATCAACATCGATCAATCTAGGTGCTCATATATTCTTTAGCAATAGATACTAATATGGTATATCAATCACCATCATCCATGTGAGCTGATAGGGCCAAAATGCCTGAAACGGTGAGCATTCTTTCACTGGACTACAAAACCTGGAGCAGTGCTAGTTGGGAGGAACAGGTATCCTTCCCCATCTGCACAAAGCTGAAGGACCTGGGAGCAAGACTGGGGAGCAGGTGATAGATATGGGATAGGAAATACAATACTAGCAAAAAACAATTGCCCCTCCTTGGGCTCACCATGCCCTCACTGGGCTTCATGGTGCCCACAGTAAAACAATCACTGATATCTTGAGTAAATAATCATCATTTTGTGTATGAAGTGTTTGCATTCAATAAGCCTTTATCTGGGTGTTGTGGCGTGGCAGCAAAAGTAGATAAGATTTATCACTAGAGCTGTAGCTGGAGTTGGAAGCATGAGTTTGAGTCTTGCTATGTTGAAGTCTATCTCCATGGTGACCTAGCTTTGAATGAATACCTGGGCATTCAGGCTGGCAAATGAAAGGTGACTTCACATTATTCCCTTGTGTGCTGCTAGCTACAGAAGTTAGAGCACCTAAATCCCACTAACACAATAGCCTTTCAGATGGAGGCAGAGCCTGGACCTTTGCTTTTTATTTCCTTCAAAAACTGGATACAGTTCAAAATTGTACATCCTGCATTCTTTTTCCATTTTTTAAAAAAACAAACACATTAATTTAGAGTTTTTTTGCACCTAGCTAAAGTTTCTGAAGCCCGGTATTTGTCCTCTACCTGTAGTTTAACAAAAGCTGATTCTTCAAGCAGACTTGAGGTTTACTAGATTATTCGTATATTTCTCACCCAATTTTCTATGAACACTTTGTGCATGTTTAATCAATGCCTAGAACAACCTGCAATATAAAAAATGAGTTTCATCCCCATATATATATTGTAATATACTAATTTTCAAAATGACCCAATTTATTTATTGTTTTATTTAGTGACTGCAACTCTGCAAATCCAAGCAATAGCCTCTTCATTAACTGAGTTCAGTGGATACAATGGATCAGCATTCATGTCACACACCCTGTCAGTACCCAGGTCCTCCAGGGGAAACGAATGATCCTATTAGCACACTGCATTCTAAGAGAACCTCAGAAAGAGCCTCCTCATGGAATCCCAGTCCCTCCACAACTGACAGCCCCAATGTTGAACAGTCCCCTGGCTTTCTTCCAACAGGGCCTCCAACACTCAATCAACATCATCTGTCTGCAAGAGACACACATTGGAACCAAGGAAGCTGGTCATTATTACATCAATGACCCGATAAAGGTAGTTGTCTCATAGGTTAAAAAATAGACTTTTCTTACCTGCAAATAATAGCACAATATAATGCAGTGTAATAAACTGTTTGTAAACTGTTTTTTAAACTGCCTCAGGCTTGCTGTTGCACATTCTGCTTTATGGTCATAATTCCACTGTTTGCATATGGAACCATATATATGTGCCATGCTTTACATGTGAAAATAATAAGCTCCATGACTCAAACAGTTTTAACAGTCTAAGACCCCAATCCAAAAATCAGATCCATAGAGATAGATCATGAGCTATGACATAGCGTGATTCAAAACAATGTGTTTTCAAGTAAGGGCAAGGGTATACATGTAAAATGTCTTTGTTTCAAATAATTTATTCTTGAGACCTATACCATGTTATTTCCTTTTAGTTACAATAAACATTTTTCAAAGGAGGTAGCCACCTCCACACATTCCTGCTACAAAGGATTCTTTTTTTCAGTTCTCTCACCTCTATTCTTTGTAGCAGACCATTAGTATTTGGCAAAGAGAATACCCTCTGCTAAGCAGTGTGGCTGTTCACTGTCCCATGAAATTACATTCAACTTTTGCTGAGATATAAACCTTGCAAAATGGCCCTTTTCCCTTCTTTTGTTTGAGTTCTTCAGAAAACTTTTGACAAAAAAATAACTGAATACAGAAAAACTCTAGCCAGACTCAGGCAACCACCAAAGCAGCATCAGGCACAGTACTAGTTTGCACTGCCAGGCATTCCAAAGTTGAGAACCACCAACTTATGTTGCATGCATTGTCTATATTCTAATACATGGTGGGCACATCTACACATGTGCTTTAATGCACAGTATCCTACTCTACTGAGCACTAAAACAACACATTAAAAAATGCTAATATGCTAATGCATAAAATTAAGCATTAATATGCTAAGACAGTAAAATTAAGCATGTGCTTGTCATTAAAAAAGCATGTGCTTGTGCTTCTGCACATTAGTATAGCCCAAGGCACATTTATTTAGTACCTCATATGGGCCTAGTCTAATCCTTTCCATGTCTATACTATGGTATAGACTGTAACAACATGAGACCATGCTGCTTTTCCGACAGCATGCCTGCCTCATCCTGTACACAGAATGGATGCACAAATGGAGAAAAATTAAGGTAGCCTTAGAAAAATATATGGAAATTTGAGATATTACGGTTTCCAAATGCTTGATTTTGCAACCTAAATAATCTGCTTTAACTATTTATTTTATATGTAATGGAAATACAGAATATTAAGGCATGGCTGGTTACATGTACTGACAATAGCTTATGCTCTTTTTAAAAATATCTAGTGTGACAAGACAATGCACTTTGGGACATCCGTGTGCTCTAGTATACCTATTATACCTCCTGAGCCCTTTTAGAATATACCTAGGGTCTTGTCGTATGTTAGGTTTAGGGCATGTTAACTGCACTTAAAACACTAGTTCAAGCAAGTAACACATGCTAAGTGCCATTGTGGTGTAGCAAAATTTGAACTTTTCTGGCAAGGAGTTTCTCCAGATAATATTACCTAACGTGTTGAACATCAAAATGCTCTGCAGAGGTAATACAGCTGATTGTCAGTTCTAGCCCCCATCAGAGGAGACAGGTGATTGTCAATCCCAGCCCTTTCAGTGCAGTGCAGAGGATGGAACTGACAATCAGCTGTTTCCTGGTCCCAGACCCTTCAGCACACAGCAGCACACTGTCTTTAATGGCTCCAGTGATTAAGGCATTTTTTTTTTAAATTAAGCATTTTTTAGTAAGCATTATGATGTGATTTCTCAGAAAACTTTCTATCTTATAGTACTGCTTACTATGATCTAAACTAAACATGTCCTAAGTGTAACATGTAACAAGACCCTCTGCCATATAATTCCTTAGACATGTGCCCTACAAGAATTGTCATATAAGGTTTCTTGTCTTTTTAGGCAGAGGGTTAGATTGTAGAAATACCAGAGTCAAGGAAGGAACAAGAGCATGGCACCAATCAATAGAAAGTGTGAGATGGCGGCACCTGGTATGAGTTGGAAAGAGCTAGGCATAGGGACTTAGGAGGTAGGCCTGGGGAGAAAGGAGTTCTGACAATTTGGTATACAGAGTATAAAGGCAAGCGCTTGGGGTAATAAGGACTGTTATGCGTTGAGGCTTTAATGGAGAAGCAAAAAGAACTGGAGGGAGGCCTTTGTTCGGAGTGCTGATTTCCCTGTCCCTGCCTGGTGCATAAACCCAGCAACTTGCTTAAATGCAAATTATTTGTATTTTGTTCTGTTATAGCAACCAACGTATTCTCAGGACATAAGACAATGCAGATAGAGTCCCTGCTTTGAAATGCTTAAATTATAAATATTATGCATGATACAAGTGGAGAGGGTCTGCCTGGGAGGAAGAAACAAACAGTTGCAAGTAGTGCAATGAAGAAGGGTTTTATCAACCAGTTTACAGTTTAGGCATGTGTGAGACATTCGTTACATATGTTTTTAAATATGTCTGAAAACAGGAGAGATAGTTAATGTTCTTGGCTCATGTATCATGGGCACTGCAGAATCTGTGTGTTTTCTCAAAGGATTTTAATCAAAAAAGTGTGGTAGCTTGTGAATAACAACAAGTGTTGCTGCTTTTTGATGCAAGTGTTTGGTAACTGCTGTCTTTTAGAAGAAACTATTTTGTTTAAATCTGCTTTTCAGAATGAAATGTCAGTACTAATGGTCTTGCTTTTGAGTGAAACAACTCTTTAATAGTATATTCGCCATGTGCTGGGTTCCCCTATAAATGGTGTTTTGCCCCTTTTATTTTTGCTTATATTACATGCAAGACCACCAACTCTCCATCCATATCTACAAAATGTTACTGAGATTGTCAGCTTTATACTACTTGTGTAGGAAACTAAGGAAGAGACTAAATATGAGAACAAATTGGAACATGATAAGCATCAGTGAAGATTTGGCAAGCTGCTTACTGAGAAAACATGCCATGGCTGAGAGTAATACAATAAACACAGACACAGAAAAACAGGTTGTTGTAGAAAAGCATGCACGAAAACCCTGAATAAAATTAAAACATCTCTGCCTTTGTACATGCCAAGAAACTAATTAGAAAAGAAATTGCAGACCAACAGTGGAATTGCTATGAACAGAAAATAAATATGGTTTGATAAAGGAGACTGTCACATTTTTCCAGACTGTGTTATGTCAGAGAGAGAGGCTTTGATTGAATATTGTTTGTAAACAAAGGGGGCCCCATTCTCCATTTATCTATTTTCCTTTATGAGTAATTCCTGTAGAATCTAACCAATAGGTTTCTATAGAAATTAAATAGGATTCTAAAAAGTATTCAAATTCTACAATATTTGATAAGTATATCTCTAGTACCTCTACCATTGAAATCTATTGGTTGGATGAAGTTATTTATAAAATGTTATAAATCGCTAATAAATTTTATATAACTTTCTGAGGTTTCAACAAATGCCATGATTATTCTGGCTGAGTCACTCAATTAAAAGTATGAGAACCATGTAGAAAGCTACTGTCTGATTTCTGCCAATTCACTGTGGAAAGTACAGCCCCCTAATTCCAACCTGGATACAAAGGAAGTCCGAGTGGCACCCTGGACAAAGGGAATCCAGGGCTTTCAATAAAAAGGTTATATTTGAGGAACCAAAACTTCATCCAGGAATAGGGAGAAATCTTACATTGAGATTTATATTGTAGCATTTACTAAAAAAGACGACTCCAAGAATTGAGGCAAGTTTCCCTTTATGCACCAGGTATAATCTCTGGTTAGGACTTCCACACTGCTCTATCTATTAACAAAGAGATACATGCTTTTGGCCTAGCCATAAGAAGCTGGTATAGTGAGTTGACAGGTAGCAACACAGTCTTTTATTGCCTTGAGGCAAACTTGCTGCACCAGGCCAAACATAAACCATAAATCCTCAGACAAACAGAAACATCAACAGTAAAAGGTCCTTTCCTGGACCCTGAGAGATTTCTCTGGCTCAGTGCTGCAATCTCTGCCTCACAGCCCTTGCCCTATCAGATCTCTTCCCTTGAGCTTGTAACTTCCTCTGGGCCAGCCAATTATCCCCATCAGCTGGCCCAGTCTTCCTAGGCAGGTTTGCAATCACTTACAGCCTGCAGCTGGGTTGTAGCCCATGAAACATGCAGCCTGCTACAGATTGTTGTCCTCACTGCCAGGCTTTAGGTAGGGGGTCCTATTTTCCTCTCCCCAGGAACCAATCCTGTATCTGAGTAAACTTTCTCATGCATCTTTCATCAAACTATTTTTCTATGAAACATTTTGGTTTTTATTAAATTGTTTTTTTCTTTTTCACAGAAAATTTCATCGTCTTTTATCAGCTCTAGCTTCCAAGTTGATAAACTTTTTTTTCAAGTGATATTCAGAGGGATCACAACTGCTGTCTTGGTTACTATGTTGCTGAATAAATTAACTATGATACCTCTGGAGAAAGGCAGATGTCAGAAATTGTAAGTCACTTTATCCTTCTTTCATACCAGCTCAATAGTTAAATATCTGGTTTGTCCCTTTACATGATAAATATGTGGACTTGAATTACACTATGACATTTGTTTCTTTCATGATATCCTCATTCCTGGAGACCTGACAATGCCAATTTTATTTAGAGCTGGTAGCTAGTATTGCTGGCTCATACTATGTGAACTTTCAAAAGCTATGCAGAAATAAGTAGGTCCTGTTTTATCTACCTTTTCTACTATGTAATATAGCTACAACTATTATGCTCTTTACCATTAAGCATCTGTTAGCATTTTTCACCCACATTTGCAAGAGTTTATGACTTGGTATTATTATTATTTCAACTTTTTGCATTTAACATTGTTAGTTAGAAAAGCAGAAGCTCTGTCCTTTTCCCTTTCCATTGCCAGCTCCAAAGCAGCAGATATATCTAAAATGTGATACAAATTAAAATAGAAATGATTGAAATTATTTGAAGTTGCCATGGCAGTCTGGCTACCACCCTACCACCACTTCTAAACTCCTGATACCTAAAAACAAGGAAACAAAATGGTGCAATTTTAGTTAAGATGTTGCAGCTAGGCTTCTCCATATTATATCTAAAGCTTCTGCTTCCCCTCATCTTATCAGAACTTTTCCTCCACACATCAAGTTAGTATTCCATTTCAGTCTCCACAAGGTGTAGCTTCCCCTTCTCCAGCCTGTGTGTTCAGGGAGCCAAGGAAGAAAAGATGATAATGGCTAGGACAGCATATGATGACCAGGACATGGCGAAGTGAAGAGAGAAAATACCATTAGATTTTAACCATATCTGATGGCAGAATCTGATTTGTTTACATGCTGAAGGTGTAGGGAGCGAGAGGACCCCCAAAATGGCTCTCAGTAACAGGAGCAGAACTCATTTTCAACAAGAAAATGAGCCCCAGAGCATGGGGGTTGTGGGAGTAGGCTATGAGTTCCATTTTGACCATGCAAAAGCTAAAGCTGGAAACTAACCATCAGGGGACAGATCAAAGAAAAGGGCAGGGATTGGAGACTCAGGGGACAAGTGAGGAGTGAGAAGCTGGATCTCAGAATCAACTGCAGAAAGACAAGATTGCAGTTAAAACCTGGTGGTTTCTTTTGCTGTGCACCTGTGTTTCCAGAAGGAGTAAATTTTGAGACAGGGATTTTTAAAAGCACTTAGCATTGGCTTTATTCTATTTCCTTGGAAAGTCAATGAGTTTTACTGTTAGTTTCATTGAGTAGAAGTGGGAAAATACGTAGGTGCACCTTTAAAAATCCCACATATACTGGCTGAAACATGCTATGGTTGATGTAATATGGCCTTTACATGCTTTTTCTCTCACAGACATTCCAACATTAAAGATTTTGGCTATGAATAACTTGCTGTTTTCACAAACTACATTTTCCAAATGAATCTAAGGCACATGTACTCATTTGGGAACTATCTGATAAGAGCAGCTTGAAATTGTTATAGCAAAATGTTTGGTACCCTTAGCTCAGAAAAAGTCTATGAAATACTCTTAGGGTCTTGTTACATGTTGCACTTAAAGCTGCTCAAATGTTGATTAGTGTTAGCACTAGCTCACATTTGGAGCTATCATATCTTAAGGCTAAAAACTAAGGTTGGCAAGCCAGTCAATTGACTGCTCAAATACCATCAATTGGCCAGTCAATTGACTGCATATTTTTGACCAAAGATTATAGCAATTTAACAACAAAAAAAACCCTACATTTTCTGTAGCTTTCTTGACAGAAGTATGTTTTTTATTGCTTTTTTATATATTTATTAGTAGAAAATTTGTGTATTATTTAGACCTCTTGGCAATATTTTACATTTTTGGCTGATATTTGACCAGACTATTGACTGAACTTTCTTTGACTGGTCAAATACCCGACCCTACTAAAATTATTCTATGACTGACCCTACCTGCACAGCTCTTGACTTGCCTCTACAGGGCTGGTGAGCCAGGATAGGCTTCTATCCCTTCTCTCGATCAGGATGTGAGAGAGGTTTTGGTGCAGGGGGGCATAAAGCTGTGAGGTAGAGACTTAATGGGATGAAGAGTGGGTAATGAAATGGGAGGTGGAAAGAAAATAGGGGTGGGGGAAGAGTGGTGAAATGAAGGAAGTCAGCCATAAATAAAAATAAATAAATAAAAGAAGTAAAAAAAGAAAGTAAAAAGAATTAAAGGAAATTTAAATTAAAGAAGGTCTCATGTCTGAGAGACTGGAACAGTGAGAGAAGGTATATTTGGGGGAGATACTGCCCCTACCCCAAGAAGGAATTCCCAGCTTATGGGTACCTGATCCTGCCCCCACCACCACCTTCCCTAGACCCCACTCCTGGTTCCATCTCTGCCCTGCAAACTGGCTAGCTGGCATGTGCTCTGCAGGCTGTTTGTACAGGGTTGTACTCCTGGGGATGAGAAAGTCACCCCCAGGGGGGAGCGGTTGGATTAGTGCCAGAACCTCCCCCCTTCCCTCCAGGCACTAGAGTTCAGGGGATGGAGAGTTTGTCCACACAGAACATGAGGGTGATGGAGGGAGGGCTACTACATTCTGGGATGCTGGAGAACTACAATTTGGGTGGCCCATCTGTGAAGAGTAGCCACACAATAATGGAACATGAGCTGGGTAACACAGATCAGAGATAAATGTGACCTGGAATGGCATAACTTTAAGCCACCTAAGTGTTTTTAAAACTGGTTTCTGGTGGTAATGTGTGGACAATCCAGGGGTTAAGAAATCCAGAAGCTGCCTAAAATTCATGTGTAGCAAGATCCTTAGAAATATTACTTCCAACAGCAAAAGTTTGGAACATAAAGTAGAAAGACTGAGATAGCTAAGATCAAAAGATAGGTTGGAACATATTTTCCCACTTTCAGTATTAAGTCACTTCCAAGTGACTCCTCAGTTACCTTCAAAATCTCAGATCAATTTACAAAATCAGTTCTTACCCAGAAACCAACACTGGAATAGTTAATTCATGCTTTCACAGCTGTTACATTAGCATTCCAAAAGAACTTACAATCTCCTTGAAATTTCCTTCAGCATATTTCAAGCATAATTGAATGTTAAGAGATTCAAAATTTAATTTTTCTATTTCTTAACCAAATCTATTCAAATATGCCGTATGCAATAGCTTTCATAGCATTAGGTATAGGACAAGGTCAAAACATTTGCAGCCAAGAAGTGATGAGTTCCATATAAACAAAAAGAAAAGGCTAAAATGCCCCCCCACACACACACAAAAGTAAGCAGCAAAGTACTGTTTCTAAACCAATACCATTATTTCTTATCATTGTAGCATTTTCCAAGGGAAATATTATCATTACTAAATCTTAGAAGTATTAAAACTTCATAAAACAGGAGAAATTTACAACAAAACATTTCATGAAATACCAAAATGTTAAAATTATGTCTGTGCTTCCAAGCATCTTTCATTCTCAACAGTAATGCAATATAGAAACCAAAATAAATATAATGAAAATATAAAGCAGTGACTTAACTACTTTTCCAGCATTGTCAAGGACAAAAATATTACTTTTATTAGTAATAATTTAAAAAATACTGCTTTAGTGTTTTTCATCAGTACACTTCAAAGTACTTTATAAAGAAAGTCAGTATCATCATACTATTTTGCAGGTGGGGAGACTGAAAAACAAAGAGGGAAACTGAATTGCCTAAAGTACCCAAAATGGCTAGTGGGAGAGTCAGGGCTAAAAGCGGTGTTTCTTGTGTTTTAGTCCAGTACATCAGTCATCGTACTGTACTGCACCATTTTGTGGTATAGATACCAAGGATGGCAGAACAAGAGTTGGTATCAAAATATTATTCATCTAACTATATTTAATTGTAAATATAGGCTGTAGTTTTCTTACACACACTGGAAAGAAAACTCAAAACAATAAGTACAGAAACAGGGGGAGTAAAACTGCCTTCACCTCTGGATATGCATTTATAACATCTTTCATTATAAGGGGATTCAATCCTTTAGTTAAAATTCTCCTTTTAAACCAATTTGCATAAAGAAGGGCCCATTTCACTGACTTCTCACTGGAAGAAAATTAGATATGACTTGGAAATACATACCACTCTATATTTCTCATAATGTTCTCACTGTGCAAAACAAATTCATATATTAGCATGCCTTATGAAAGTGCATCTCAGCCACTTTCCTCCCATAGTACAAGTGTCAACCACTAGCCCACATCCCAATCCCTGCACAGTTTCAAATAGTCACTCCAGAATTTGCCTCATCATGCTTCCTTGAGTGGGGCCTGGGAGTTCCTCACTTTCCTATTTCCACCTCCAACCAAACTTCTGGAAATAAGGTAGCCCCCTCTACATATATTTTCCTACCTTTCCTTCCCACCAGCTATAGTTAGGTTGGGACATATCAATAACCTCTTAAACCATATGTATGTGACCTATATTTTAGACAGAACCTGCTTTACGTATGGCTTTTGAACATCATTTATTATTATTATTATTATTATTGGATCATCCATTTTCTGAGCCTTCTGCTTATGTTACCCTTAGTCAACTTGAACCTAGTTCTGTTCATTAGTCATTTCATGTCCATGACAATCTCGCCTTGACTGGTGCTGCTTACTGTGGTTAAGGTGAGGGTTCAATTGACTGTGTTTGTGGTGCCTTGTGTTACAAATTGAGCATGAAAAAGGAACAGCTGGTGCATACATATTTTCCATCTCCTGAAACATTACCACCACTTCAGCTGATACTTAGAATAGAATCCTGGGGCAAAAAGAGACAGAGAGCCTGGAATTTATAGAATCATAGACAAGTAGGTCTGGAAGGGACCTCAGGAGGTCTACTTCAACCCTGTTCAAAGCAGGATTATCCAACCACCCCATACTAGTGTTTGTCTAACCTGTTCATAAAACTACACAAACAGCCCTGTCATGACTGCAAGGTGCATTACCCCAAAACACCAGGAACACCTTAATCTACCACAGGTAAAGTAGGGGGATGAGGGCAATGTCAATGTCCTACCCCTGCAAGGGTTATTAAAATACCTTGGAGAGAGGATCACGCAAGCACCATTGCAACATCAGTAACACCACAGAAGGGATCTCAGATTTGACCAAGATAAAACCATCCAAAAATCTGTTTATGCATTCACAGTAGATCTTTATCCTTCATTGTACCTCTAAGTGACAACTAGATGAAGTGGTGGTAGAGAGTGGAACTGAGACCAGGGAAATGTCTTATGCTGTCACAGCTCCTGTTGCTGGCATAATTCCTGCATTTATCAGTTTTGAATACTCAACTTTGGAATCTTACTATTCTTTTAACATAGTTTTTAAATATAATGTGAATATATGATGGGTATACATGCATGCATACATACATACATACATATCATGAAAATCAGAAAATCAGGGGCTCAGAAAATCAGTTATTTAAAAAATAAAATCTCTAAGACTAGAAATAACCATTGGCAAATGAACTGGACCAGTTCATAAATTCATAGATGTGGGGTTGGAAGGGACCTAAGTAGATCTTCAAGTCCAACCCCCTGCCCTGGGCAGGAGAGAATACTGGGCTCATATGACCACAGCTAGGTAATTGTCAAGCCTCCTCTTAAAGACCCCCAGGGTAAGAGCCAGCACCACTTCCCTTGGAAGTTGGTTCCAGATCCTAGCCGCCCTGACTGTGAAGTAGTGCCATCTAACGTCCAGCTTGAACCTACTCTCAATCAATTTACGGACGTTATTCTTTGTTACTCCAGGAGGTGCTTGGGGGAACAGGGTCTCTCCCATTCCCCACTAGTCACCCCTGGTAAGTTTATAGACAGCAACCACGTCCCCTCTCAACCTTTTCTTGTGAAGGCTGAACAGGTTCTGGTCCCGTAGCCTCTCCTCGTAGGGTCTGCCCTGCTGTCCCCGGATCATGCAGGTGGCCCCACTCTGGACCCTCTCAATGCTGACCACATCTCTCCTAAAGTGCGGCGCCCAGAACTGGATGCAGTACTCCAACTGTGGCCTGACCAGTGTCGCATACAGGGGAAGGATCACCTCCTTGGCCCTGCTTGTGAAGCATCTGTGGATACATGACAAGGTAGAGTTGGCCTTACTGACTGTGTCCTCACATTGCTGGCTTGTGTTCGTTTTGGAATCAATAATAACTCCAAGATCTCTTTCTGCCACTGTGCTTTTGAGAAAGGAGTTCCCCAGCCTATAGGAATGCTGCTGGTTCTTACTGCCCAAGTGCAGTACCCTGCACTTGTCAGTATTGAATCCCATCCTGTTCATATTCGCCCACCCCTGTAACCTGTCCAGGTCCAGCTGTATCCAGTCCCTCCCTTCTAGCATTCCACCTCGCCCCAAATCCTGGTGTCGTCAGCGAATTTGAACAGGGTGCTTTTCACCCATCATCCAAGTTGCTAATAAAGAGATTGAACAGTGCGGGCCCGAGGACCAAGCACTGGGTGATTCCACTGCCCACATCCCTCCAGGTCAACTATGACCCGTCCACCACCACTCTCTGGGTGTGGCCCTCAGCCAATTTGTGACCCATCTGACCATTTAGGCATCAATGCCACAGTAACCTAGATTTTAATAAGAATGGGGTGGGAGACAGTGTCAAAGGCCTTCTTAAAGTCCAGAAAGACTACATTCACTGTGACACCTGCGTCCAATGGTTTTGTGACCTGATCGTAGAAAGCAATCAGATTGGTCTGACAGGACCTGCCCCTAATGAATCCATGCTGGTTGCCCCTGAGCATTGTCCCCCTTGCTGGTCCTTCCCAGATGTGCTCCTGGATAATCTTCTCAAAGAGCTTTCCGAGGATTGAAGTAAGACTAGCAGGTCTACTGTTGCCCAGGTCCTCCCTCCTCTCTTTTTTGAAAATGGGGACCACATTGGCCTTCTTCCAGCCATCTGGTACCTGGCTAGAGCACAACAACTGCTCATAAAGCCATGCCAGGGGCCTCTCAATAACCCCTGCCAATTCCCTCAGAACCCTGGGGTGGAGAGCATCTGGACCTGCTGATTTGAACACATCCAGCACCTCCAGAAGTTCCCTAACTCAGTCCTCCCTGACCCTAGGCCTGGTGGAGTCTCTCCTGGGTCCATCCTGAATCTCAGTGGGGGAGTCCCAGTTCCTGCACAAAAAAACGGAGGCAAAGAAATTGTTAAAAAGGTCTGTCTTTTTCTCTGGTGCAACCACCAGACTGCCAAGCGTATCCCGCAGGGGCCCCACATTACCCGGTGCTTTCTTCATACTCCCTATGTATTTAAAAAAGGACTTTTTCTTGTCCTTGATGCTAGCCCTAGTTCCATATCTGCCTTAGCTTTCCTAACAGCCCCCCCTACAAACCTAAGCAATGGAGGTATATTCCTCTTTGGTGATAGCCCCTTCCTTCCACCAGATATACACCTGTTTTTTGGCTTTCAGGTGTTCCTGAATGCCTTTGGTGAGCCAGGGAGGCTTTTGAGCACTCTTGCCCCCTTTGATTCTCGTTGGGACTGTCACCCCTTGGGCTCAGAGTGTTGCCCTGAGGGGTCAGGCCAACGCTCAGAATCTCAATAGTGTGCTGTTAGACAGGAGGGCGTGGTGTACAATTGCACATGCACACATAAAAATCAATTAAGCACACACACACTCACTAGGTGCATATACTCCTACTAGGCATACACACTCACACTACCAGCTCAGGCACATATACATCCAAACCAGCCTAGGCACATGCATACCTATCACCAATTCAAGCACATACACTGTATACCCCAAAAGTTAGACACAGATCACTAATTCATATATCATGAACACAATGCCATATATATATATATATATTACACACACACACACACACACCAGTTCACACACATACAACCCACCTACACATGCACACAGGTAAGTTCCTAACTTGGATGGTAAAGTGAGTATGTGTATGCTTGGGGTACCTGGGGTAAGGTTAAGGTAAGAAAGTAGAAGTGTAGGGAATGAAAGTTGCTGGGAGTGAAAGTCATCAGGACCAGGATTAGAACCGGTAGACTAGAGGGGCCTCAGCTGAAGAACTGAGGCTCCAGGGTAACTTTAGGTTAATTGAACTTAATTGATTAAAAGACAATGCCCAAAGCCAGGAGCAATGCTGGCACAGAAGCTGGGACTGGAGCCAGAGCTATGGGGGAGCTGAAAAGGTAGGTGGGGAGAGGGAAAATGGGACTAAGGGAAAGTGTGGGTGTTAAAGAGGGACTCTGGGTGTGGGGAGCCAGAGGATGGCTCCAGGGCAGCTAGAGAAGTTGCAGGGAGTAGCAGTAGGTTCTGGGAGCTGGAGAAAGGCTCCAGATGCTGGAGAAAACTGCAGGACAGCCATGAGGAGCTGGGAAGCTGCAGGGGTGGGGGTGACTACAGAAGGTGTGGGGGAAGCCTGAAAACAGAGAGACGGACTGCAGAAAATCACAGGAAAAGCAGCAGGAGAGGCTGAAAGGTGGCAAGGGCAGCAGGAAAGCAGAGAAAGGCAGCAGCAAGTCACAGGGAAAAGGCAGTAGGAGCGTGGGAACCAGGGGGACAGAAGAAAATCACAGGAAAAGCAGCAGGAGAGACTGAAAGGCAGCAGGGACAATGGGAAAGCAGAGAAAGGCAGCAGGAATCAAAAGGAGATTGGGAAACTAGTGGAGAGGGGTGGGGGCTGGAGCTGAGAGAGAGAGAGAATGAGGTTGGAATTTAAGATAAGGAAGGGACTGGGATTCAGTAAAACATGACCCAACTCTGGGTTGCAAATGACAGTGGTTTTATTGAACAGGGGAGATGGTAACACAATGTCTTATTGGTTCCCTTGTATGTGTGCGCGCGCATGCGCACGCACGCACACATGCACACACGCACACACACACACACACAAAAAAAATGGCAGCAGGGATTAGAAAGGCTTGGTGCAGGGGCTGAAGTCCGCTGAAGTCCAGAAGGAGAGAGACAGACAGACTTAGAGTCCAAATTGTAGGAGAAGGTGTGCAGGGAATATCTACCTATCCAGGCTGGAAAGGGGTTCTTGTCCAGTAGGTGTTGTCCGGGGGGGGTGGGGGGCGGGGGTCGCCAGCAAGGCCTCTGGGTGGATAGGTGGTATGGCATGGTGCTGGTCCAGATGGTCATGGTGCTGGTCCCACTGGGTCAGTCTTCACTGCCTCTTTTTATAGGGGCAGACCTTGTGTGACAGGAGGCATGCCCAGGCAAGTGTCAGCCCCTGGCATACTGAGCACATGTGCTCCATGCAGGGATGTGCAGTTTCGGGTGTCTGTAATGGTGGGGTACAATGGTAAAGTTGCTGGTTCTGCAGGGTCTTTTGTCTTTCAAATGCTGGGTTCTTGTCTCTGTTCCTGTGTGAGATCCGTGGTTCCTGGATGAATCAATGCGAGGTGATGGCCCGGTTGTTATAGGCCATTCAGTAGAGGCCTGCTACCATTGTATTTCAATCATTTCCAATCACTCTCATTCATCCGGGAACCAATTTACATGAGAGGGGTATGTGACTCATACAGTTGCAACATGGGATGTCCAGGCAGAGAACACAAGATGGAGATTTGACATATAAAATGGAAACTTGACATGACTTTGGTTCACTTACAAACACAGGCCTAAACCATACAATATCCATATGAAACAATAAAAATCAATATGAAAATGATAATAATACAATATACAACAGTAAGAATCAATACAAACCTAATAATAATACAATATAAAACAGTGGATATCCAAAACTAAAAACTTGCTACCAAAATGACCAGGTCACAAAATCCTTAGACGCAGGGGTAGCAGTGGACGTAGTCTTTCTGGACTTTAGGAAGGCCTTCAACACTGTCTCTCACCCCATTCTCATTAAAAAACTAGGGGACTGTGACATTGACACCTACACAGTCAAATGGGTCACTAACTGTCTGGAGGGCCGCACCCAGAGAGTGATGGTGGATGGGTCATTTTCGACCTGGAGGGATGTGGGCAGTGGGGTTCTGCAGGGCTTGGTCCTCAGGCCTGCACTGTTCAACATCTTCATCAGCGACTTGGATGAGGTGGTAAAAAGCACCTTGTTCAAATTCTCAGACGACACTAAGATGTGGGGGGAAGTGGGCATGCTAGAAGGGAGGAATAGGCTGCAATTGGACCTAGACAGGTTACGGGGCGGGCAGATGAGAACACGTTGGGTTTCAACACTGACAAGTGCAAGGTGCTGCACCTGGGGAGGAAGAACCAGCAGCATACCTACAGGCTGGGGAACTCCCTTCTTGTCAGTGCAGAGGCAGAAAAGGATCTTGGAAGTCATAATTGATGCCAAAATGAACATGCGCCAACAGTGTGGGGATGTGGTCAGGAAGGCCAACCACACCTTGTCATGCATCCACAGATGCATCTCAAGCAGGTCCAAGGAGGTAATCCTCCCCCTCTATGCGACACTGGTCAGGCCGCAGCTGGAGTACTGCATCCAGTTCTGGGTCCCACACTTCAGGAGGGATGTGGACAACATGGAGAGGGAGAGGGTCCAGAGAAGGACCACTCACATGATCAGGGGTCAGCAGGGCAAGCCCTATGAGGAGAGGTAAGAGACCTGAACCTGCTCAGCCTCCACAAGGGAAGGCTGAGTGGGGATCTAGTGGCCATTTACAAACTAGTCAGAGGGGACCAGCAGGCATTGGGGCAGTCCGTGTTCCCCTGAGCACTCCCAGGAGTGACAAGAAATAATGGTCACAAGGTGGTAGAGGGTAGATTTAAACTAGATATCCAGAGGTGCTACTTCACTGTCAGGACAGCTAGGATCTAGAACCAACTTCCAAGAGAAGTGGTGCCCCTGGGGGTCTTTAAGAGGAGGCTAGATGAACACCTTGCTGGGGTCATTTGACCCCAGTACTCTTTCCTGCCATGGCAGGGGGTCAGACTTTATGATCTGCTCAGGTCTCCTCCGACCCTACAAACTATGAAACTATGAAAATAAAAATGTTAAAGCTTATCCTACATCTTAGCTTACTTATATTCTGTAGGGAATAGAGAGGGAGAAAAAAAGTCAGAAATGGTTGGGGAAGGGGAGGGAATGCATTTTAAAATAAATAAATAAAAAGAAAAACTGGGGGTTTTGCTACAAGAGGATCATCTCCTTAAGGAACAACCATTCATCATTGTGCCATGATTTATATTATTAAGGGTGTTTATACACGAAAGTTTGCGAAGGAGAATATTTCCAGCTGCTTGAGTTGGTCTAATAAAATAGATCAAATTTACCCAAAGAACCATGTCTGCCTATACCCTTAGACCAACATCACTACAACCTATGCCCCTGTATACTCTTCCAGCACATTGGTAATAGACATCTACTACTATAAAGCAGCAGAGTCTATTACTGACTGTTGTCTTACATGATTTTCCTTTCATGTGACAGGACAAAAGGTATCAATGTTCTATTTGCTCAGCATTTGTGCCACCATAACATTTTCTTATGGTGGCACAAATGAGATGTCAGGTTCCACCCTGACAATGGACGTATACTCCATTGATGTCTTATGGTGGCACAAATACTCCATGAGATGTCTTATGGTGGCACAAATGAGATGTCTGGTTCCACCCTATAATTCCTTTAAATTAAGAAGCCCATTCAAAAAGTTCATCACAGATATAACATACTTCTTTGCTTCTTGTGAACTATGTAGTGTAACTGAAATATTAGTGCCTGATGCCACTTATTCAAATGTCTTTGTTAGATCAGCATACCATTGTACAGTAGACCCTAGATAATTTATACTCAGATGGCTTACAACCTTGCATCAGGTTGCCAAGACAAAAGCAAGCTGCACAGCTGTCTAAATGCAATTTCTGCTTCTAAGCATGCTGCTTCCAGTCACCTGGACAGCTGTTTAATGTAGCTGTATAGATACTTGCTAGTTCCATAAAACTTCTTTTTCATAAGGACCTAATCCTGTAAAGAACTGAGGTTCACTGTATGAATACTTACTGATGAAAAGCAATTACCATATTTACCTGAATCCAAGATGACTGAATTTAAAACCATCCCCCATTAATTAGATTCAATACATGGAAAATGTATAAATTTGTTATAATTTTCTATGTATAGAATCTAATTATTGGAAGACCATTTTAAATTCATCCCTCCCAGTGCTACATCAGGGAAAGCAGCAGCAAGAGGGCAGGTAGGGATAAGTGGGGACCAAGTGCCCTGATCCCTGCACCTTGCTCCCTCAGCCACTTGTATTCTTCCACCTCCCCCTGATCCCTTCCCTCTCCCTTGGTTCTTGCACCCCCACCACCTGCCCGACTCCCATGCTTGCCTCCTCTGTGCCTGCACCCCATGGTGCCAGCCCTCCTATGCTCCTGCCTCCCCTTCAGTGTCTGCCTCATCATCTACCCCCCTACAACTTCTGCTCCTCATGCTCCCCCCTGCAGCATCTGCTCCCCCCTGACCGCTGCTCCCCCACAGCCTCTACCCCCTGTCTTCCCCTTCATAGCCTCTGCTCTCCATGACTGCCCCTGCAGCCTCTGCCCCACTGCTGCCTACCATCAGTTATGGCTCCAGCCTCATTCCAGCCTAGAGCATATGGTATTACTAGCCCAGGTCAGGCCATGCACCAGTGAGGAACAAAGAGGGTAGGCGGGGGCAGCTCCAATTTTATCCTCGACCTGAGCTTGGGGTGAGATTTGGAGCAGCAGCAACCACCTGTCCCTTTCTCTCCCTTGTACTCAAATCCAAGACAAGGGGCTTTTTTCTCCATGATGAATGAAAAAGAAATGCTTGTCTTGGATATGTGTAAATAAGGAATACAGTTGATAACCATTTGCAACAAGACTTGGTAAGAGCAACAACAGCGTACCAGGAACATTTTCTGTACTACATATTCTGTAACATTTCCTATAGGATCAGCATAACACCAGGAAAACCAACATATTGTGACTAAAAGGCAATGACTGCTAAGTAGACAGAATGGTAAATAAACATCAGACATCCAATATGAGAAAAAATAATATTTTTCACATTTTATGAGAGATCCAATCATCTTATTGTAACATTACATCATTACCATCTCACATGATATATTTACAGTATTATATTATATACTTGTATATCATTTAAAATATTTTGTTTGCAATTACTTTAATTAAATACAATGAATTCTGTCCTTTCTGTTAACTAATTTGCTTTTTCCTGTTTACTAACTGAATAATTAACACAGATGTCACATGTGCCTAGTTTTCAGGTTCAGGTTAAATTTATACTACTGCATATGGAAATGTCTAATTAGATTGCCATATAAAATGGTGAAACAGTATATTTTTGGGAAATGGAATAGACTTCTGTCTTATTTAATGGTACTGTAATGTTGTGGTTATTAAGAACAAGATCTCTTGCACAAATCGGTTCCAGATCATGTTTATCAAAATGGAAGCGTATGTAAATTGAAGTTGAAGTCTCCCTAAAATGCCAGACTCAAAGTGGGTTCCGCATTTCATGACTGCTCCTGAACTTCATAATGAATACTCACAGTTCACAGTCAAAAACATGAATCTAAAACACTCCAGAGTTAGGGTGTTTGAAATCCAGATCTATATTTTTTGGCTTAAACCCATCTCCCATGTCACCACCTGTTTCACAGTACCCCTGTCTTTTTGTGGGTGTAGATTGTATCCCTGTTGATCTAAGGACATACGCAGACAAGGTTCTTTGGGTAAAATCTATATCTTTTATTAGACCAACTCAAATAGTTAGAAACATTCTTCTTACTAAACTTTTGGGCACAAACATCTTTCAACAGGTTGAGGAAACATCTGCAGATGGTCTGTGCTCTTCCTGGATGGAGTAATAAAGCAGCCAGGGGCCAGTACATATGCAAGAAAGCCAGTCAGTGAAAATGTAAATTGAGGTGGTCAATAGGTGAGAAAGATGTGGGGGGAGGGGAAAAGGGAATGAATGTAGCTGTAGTAAAAGGATAGGAGACAGGAGGGTGGTGGGGAAGAAAATGAGAATATCTGGTAAAAAATATAGTGTTTACCTAGGGAATCAGATATTAGGGAAGTTATAATATGTCATAAATCCAATGTCTATATTTAGTCCATGATTTTCTGTGTCCAGTAGATTGATGAAGGGGAGTTCATAGGCTCATCTGTGAAAGGAAATTTTATGGTAGCAAAAAACACTGAGCAAATAGAATATTGATACCTTTTGTCCTGCCACATGAAAGGAAAATCATGTATGACAATAGGTAGTAATAGACTCTGCTGCTTTATAGTAGTGGATGTCTATTACCAGTGTGGTGGAAGACTATACAGAGATATAGGTTGTAGTTGTGTTGGTCTAAGGACATAGGCAGACATGGCTCTTTGGGTAAATTTGATCTATTTTATTAGACCAACTCAAATTGTTGGAATAAATCTCCTTTGCAAGTTTTCAGGTATAAATACCCTTCATCAGGCTGAAGAAGCATCTGCAGTTGGTGTGTGCTCTTCCTGGATTAAATGAATAGTAAAGAAACCAGATGCTGGTATGCATGCAAGAAAGCTAGTCACTGAAGATGTAAATTGAGTCAGTAGGTGAGAGACAGGTGGTGGGGGGGAGGAGAAGGGGAATGAATGTAGCTGGTAAATAATGGAGAGTTATCTGGGGAGTCAGATGTTAGGCAGGTTATAATGTGTCATAAATCCAATCTCTATATTTAGTCCATGATTTTTTGTATGACGTTGATGAAGTGAAGTTCATAGGCTTACCTGTGAAAGGTGTTTTGTAAATTCTGAGAATTAGAACTGAGAGATTGGAGAGAAAGTGGTTTTCTTGTGAGAAACGTGAGAATAATTTTTCCAATACTTTGAGTTGGTCTAAAAGATATTGGATTTACCCAAAAAACCTTGTCTGCCTGTCTTCTTGTGAAATGTTGATGATCTTTTGAGAACTGGAATTTGGCAAGGAATTACTGAAATAATCAATAATTATCCACTATTGAGGAATATTCTGTTACCAGTAACTCATGATTTGTGCCTCTTTTTCAGGAATAGGTAAGATGGGTATTAAGTTGATTTGGATACTTCAGACAAAGCTATTATGTGGAAAGAGCTATTGCTTTAACAATAATATTTGATTTATTGTGGCACTTCATATTAATACCAACAATGTAGATCTATCGTGTGGGCAGGAGAACATAAAACATGGTGTTGAGAACATAAAACATGGTGTTAAGGTTACAACTAGGCATTACACTGTTAGTACATGAAAATTTTTATTTTCTGTATTGTCTTCTGAAATGAGTGACATAAAATATTGAAGATCAAAGTCATATCAGAAAATTTAAGTACATAAAATTATTAAAAGATAATGTATTTATTCTATTAGAAAATAAAAGTGAGTGGATCCATGTGGTTAAATTACTGGTTATACTTAATGTGAGTTATGCATCATCTCATTCTTATTTATTTTTAATTGTTATATAATTCTAGTCAAAGATTGAAGTACTTATGACCTGTAAAGCTGAATTTAAAATGCTGAATGTGAGTCAAAGAGCTAGTGTGATAGTGTGATGTTTTCTCTGAAGGTGAATTACCACTATCAGTTAATGCACAAAAGTATTATACATGTTGATGTCTGTTTAAACTCTGGTGAAACAATCAAATGACCAAAAATGACTTATGGTTGTTGTTGGAACAAAAAAGCAAATGTTTCTTAGAGCAAAAAATGACATAACATTACCTTCCATCCTTTTTGAATTGTTGTCTTTAATTGTTCAACATTCCATGCAATAGAATGGGAATATCAAATAACTATTCTTAATCAGGGAAACTGCCTGCTGTCTACTAAAATTTTATGGGAGTTTTGCCTGAGTAGATACATGATTTATATGATAAAGCCCTTCCTTAAAAACTAATGTAGCTCATACCTAAAATGTCCCCCATGGTTCCTCTGAATACAATTATAAAATAAGTGCTGGAACAACTAATTACTTCTCCCTAAACAAATGATTTACAAGATAGAATTCTTTTCTCAGAACTGTCTGAGTCTTTTTAATCTCCCTAGTTAAAGCCCACATTTAATTTATCACAATGTGAATTTCACATATGGGAACTCTATCATTAATCTGACAGGGTTTAGCAGTTAATGGAAGGATTTTCTGTGTCAGTAGAGATGAGTGGTTTTTAAATATATCTATCCTTCAGATTTTAGCATCCCTTCTAAAACAAACAAAATCAAGAAGACCAAAACAGTTTAGTGAACATGTGGGCATCTGTTCTTTGAAACCACTTCGTCCAATATGCTTGTATTTTTCCTTTTCATTATGTTCTACAGTACTTCTGAATGATTCCTTTGTGATGCTTTGATTTCAGTCACTTGTAGTGTGTTGTAATGGTTTCTTATCTTGCTGCGAATAAGACTCTTAAAAAGACTTAATTGATTTTTTTTTCTCTTTTTGCTTATTTAAAGGACAAAATACTGTAAAAAAAGAGTTCTGCCTTATTTTATTGGCTAGCTAATTACATCTGTATTTCTCTATTTGAGATTTTCTGCCCTAAGACTTCAATACACTTTACAGATGTTAACTTATTTAAGCCTGATGCCTTATTTAAGCTTCTTCTCTGAGGTAGATAAATGGTATTTACCCAGTTTACTGACACCCTTCCTGTGCATAACTATATGCCTGAGAATATAACTTGTTAACTGTTTTCATAATTTTGTCCTTGCTTAAACTTCTCCCTGTCTTCAGGAGTGTATAGCACCTTTCATATGTCCCCACAGACAGCCTCTCTAGGGATTACCAGTGGTGGAGAGGCTTATGTGTTCCAATGATCCTGAGAGCAAGGCCATCGGGAGCTTCATGCTCCTTGTAGGGTCACCCATGACAGCAAGCTCAAGGGGGAGGTTCCTGACTAAGAGCTATCCAAGAAGGCCTCAATGGTGGACCAGGCAGAAGAAAAGTGTAACCCCCTTTTCAGTGGCTGTGAAGGCGAATGAAGGCTGCAGCAGATCAAGGGTCTCCAATCATCTTGGATTCCATGCCTTTGGACTGAGATCCCTATCTGTCAAGGATCATGCATTTTTTGGTGTGCAACAACATCCTCACTCTAAAAGAAGTCACATACAGGCATCTTCTTTAAGGGAATCATACATATCCTCTGCATAACAGGAAGTTACTATGGCAATCAGCGAGTGGCAGTGAGAACAGGACTGTGAGATCTGAAAGTTCCTAGTCATGGACCAGCATGTAGGCAGTGGGCGTTTGCTTCAGAGCATCTTATTCAGGGACAGAGGCAGTAAGAGCAATTCGGCAGTTGCACCTATGACTGAGCAGTCCTATTTAGGATCCACTCTGCTCACCACACATGGGGAGGGGGCTAGAAAAGGTACCCCAAACATAGTCTGTCTCAATCAGTTCCTGACTAGATAACCACATCCAGTGGAATCATCTCTATGTGGTCACAAAAAAACAAAAATGATTTTCAGGAACCTGGAATGTATGAACCTTAATGGACAATACAAATAGTGATTGTCCCGAGTGAAGGACAGCAATTGTCTCTCATGAACTGAGGAAATTCAACATTGACATAGATTTCATAGACATTAGAGCTGGAAGGGACCTCGGAAGATCATCGAATCCAGCCCCCTGCCCCAGGGTCAGGAAGTCAGCAGGGGTAATAAGATCCCAGCAAGATAAACATCGAAATTTCTCTTGAAGGTGTTCAAAGTAGGTGCTTGAACCATCTCTGGTGGCAGTCCACTCCAGACCCTGGGGGCTCAGACTATAAAGAAGTTCTTCCTTATGTCCAGCCTGAAATAGTTCTGAAGGAGTTTATGACTGTTTGTCCTTGTCATCCCCTGGGGTGCTCTGGTGAACAGACGTTCCACCAGATCCTGGTGAACACCCGTGATAAACTTATAGGTGGCCACCAGATCACCCCTGAGCCTGCGTTTTTCCAGGCTGAAGAGTCCCATAGCTCTCAGCCTCTCATCATAAGGTCTGTTTTCCTGACCTCTGATCATGTGTGTGGCTCTCCTCTGCACTCTCTCAAGCTTCTCCACATCCTTTTTGAATTGTGGAACACAAAACTAGATGCAGTACTCCAGCTGCGGCCTCACCAAGGCCAAGTACGACAGGAGAATGACGTCCTGGGATTTGCTTGAGAAGCATCTATGGATGCAAGCCAGCATTTTGATCACTTTACTGGTTCCAGCATCACATTGCAGGCTCATGTTCATCTGTGGTCAGTCATGACCCCCAAGTCCTTTTCGTCCATAGTGCTAGCCAGCGTAGCACTGCTGAGCCTATAAGCATGCTGCGAGTTTTTATTCCCAAGGTGGAGAACCTTGCATTTTTCAGTGTTAAACACCATCAGGTTCTCATCCGCCCATTTCCTGAGCCTGTCAAGGTCAGCCTGGATCACCTTCCTATCCTCGGGTGTAGATGATTTACCCCAGAGTTTGGTGTCATCAGCGAACTTGGCCAGTCTGCTTCTGATACCAATGTCCACATCATTAATGAAGATGTTGAATAGTTTTGGCCCAAGGACAGAGCCGTGAGTGACCCCACTGGTCACAGGGCACCACGACAATTAACTTCCATCAACCACCACCCTCTGGATCCGACCACAGAGCCAATTCCCCAGCCAGTGGATTGTGGTGAAGATGAGGCCACAGTTGGCCAGTTTAGCCAAGAGGTGATCATGTGATACTAGTTTGAAGGCTTTTTTAAAGTCAAGATATACAACATCAATCTCCTCTCCCTTGTCCAGGTAATAGGTCACTTGGTCGTAAAAAGAAATAAGATTGGTCAAGCAAGACCTACCCACAACAAACCCGTGCTGGCTATCCCTCAGGATGCTGCCATCAGCCAGGCTGATGGGCCTGTAGGTCAGGCTGATGGGCCTGTAGTTTGCCGGTGTCACAGCATGGGGTCCTGCAGGATGGCCATGATCTCCCCAAGGCCCCCTTCCCATGCCAAGTTGGCCCAAAGGGAACCCTCGATTCTCACCCGCCACATCTTCGATGTTAAATATATACTAGGGAGGCTGCCTTTATGCCTTCTTGGACACAGTTCTGCTGTACTCTGACCCCGTGGGCTCCTAGACCCCTTGTGGGTCCCATTCTGCAATGGGTGTTTCGGGGCACCCTAGCCTTATGAGTTATGCGTGGCTCCAACCACCCCTTTACCATGCCCCAAGCCTCACAGATGGAACTGACATTGTTCGGTCTGGGCCTTGTTATAATTTGGCCTTCTGGTCCTCCCTGGGCCCTCCGCAACCCAGTCTCACTCTGCGCCCTCACTGGCACTCAGGCTCTCCACAGCCCAGTCTCATTCTGCGTCTTCCTGGAGCTCAGGCTTTCCGCGGCCCAGTCTCGTTCTGCGTCTTCCTGGCGCTTGGGCTCTCCGCGGCCCAGTCTCGCTCTGTGCCTTCCTGGTGCTCAGGCTCTCTGCAGCCCAGTCTTGCTCTGCGCCTTCCTGGCGCTTGGGCTCTCCGCAGCCCAGTCTTGCTCTGCGCCTTCCTGGCGTTCGGGCTCTCCGCAGCCCAGTCTCGCTCTGTGCCTTCCTGGCGTTCGGGCTCTCCGCAGCCCAGTCTCGCTCTGTGCCTTCCTGGTGCTCGGGCTCTCCATAGCCCTGTCTCGCACTGTGCCTTCTCTGGCGCCGGGGTCAGTGCACCCCAAATGCTGCACCCTCTCTGGCGCCGGGGTCCCCATGCTACCACGGGTCCCCTATGAGGCCTCGTCCTTCCCCTAATAGCCCCACCCAAGCCACCGGTCTTAAGCAGTAAACAAAACACAAGCCCCTGGGCTATAACATAAATTCAAGCCACCCGGCTAATACATCATTCAAGCCACCCCGGGGGGCTCCATCCCTCACCAGTATCAGAGGCTGTACCTGCAGTCAGGCCTCTCCCCTTTGCTTTTCTGGGACAGCTCCTTCCCCCTTGGCTGCTGGCAGGGAACTGCCATCCTGGCCTCAGCCCTGTGGTTTAAATGTGAGCCAGGCCCTGCCCCTTCCGGTCAGCTGACCGCTGGCAGGTGTGAGTCACTAGCTCCCTCTGGTTGCCCTGGTAACCAGCAGCTGGGGCTCCCCACTCACTGCTAAGGCTCTTTCCCCAGCAGTTTCCACTCTAAGGAGCAGGGCGCCTAAGTGCTCTGCAGCAGTCGGATCAACTTTCCTCCCCTTCTTGAAGATAGGCACCATATTGGCTTTCTTCCAGTCTTTGGGCACTTCACCAGAGTGCCAGGAGTTCTCAAGGATCCGTGTCAGTGGCTGAGCTATGATGCTTGCCAGCTCCTTGAGTACCCTGAGGTATAAGCTGACTTGAAGGTGTCCTGCCTCTCAAGATGTTCCTTCACAAGGTCAGCATTGATAGAGGGTAAGGAATCATCTTCACCCAGTCATTCCTTTCCTATAATGGGCAGAGGCGCCCCTTGGGACTGGTAAAAAACCAATGTAAAGTACCCATTTAGCAAGTTGACTTTTTCCTGGGCATCAGTTGTCCCATCTGGTTTATCAGGGGTCTGATGTTGCCCTTTCTTTTCCTCCGGCTTCCCACATAACTAAAAAAGGACTTTTTATTGTCCTTAATACTTGTAGCTAGTTGTAGTTCAGTCACAGCCTTGGCTTTCCTGGTTTCCTCCCTGCAGGTCCAGGCCAGTGCGGAATATTCCTCCTTGGAGGTGGATCCAGTCCTCCATCCTTTGTAGGTCTTTCTTTTTGGATGCAGAAGATCCACTAGTTCCCTGCAGAGCCAGGGGGACTGCTGTGCCATTTTGCTGCCTTTCCTCTGAGACAGAATAGACTTAACTTGTGCATCCAGGATTGCTCCCTTGAGGAGCAACCACTCATCCTGAACTCCCCTCCCCTTTGGGTTGTGGTCCCTTAGGGCCTCATCTACAAGCCTCTTGAGCTTGTCAAAGTCAACTTTCCTGTAGTTGAGGACTTCTGTATTGCTGACTGACTTGTCAGCTTTATGGTAGATGGTGAAGGTGATCAGCTCATGGTCACTGTCACCCAGCTTCCCTTTGATCGTTAGGTCACTGATTAGGTCATCCCCCATAGCCAGTACCAGGTCAAGCAGCGCTTTACCTCTCATCAGCCCGTTGACTTCTTGCATCAGGTAGAACTCATCCATGCATGAGAGAAGGCTTTGCAACCACTCTGATTTGGCTGAGCACTCTTCCCACAAGATGTCAGGGTAATTGAAGTCTCCCATGACAATCATGCACCAGAAGCACACGGCTTCAGTCAAGTCCCTGGCAAATTCCTGGTCAAGCTCTTGATCCTGGGTAGGAGGTCTGTAGTAGACTGCCACCATTGTGTCCCCTGTGCTGTGTTCCCCATGGATTTTAACCCAGAGGATCTCCAATCATCCACCCTGAGGGTCAATGTCAGCTTGCAGGGACACGTAGCTTTCCTTGACATAAAGAACTACACCCCTGCCCCTTTTGTCCACTCGATCTCTCCTGTACAGGGAATAGCCATCTATACCTGTGGTCCAGTCATGGGTGGAGTCCCACCAGGTCTCCGTTATCCCTATGAAGTTGTAATTATTTGTGTTAAGCAGAAGGACAAGTTCCTCCTGTTTATTCCCCAAGCTCCTGGTATTTGTGTACAGGCAGGCAAGTGTACCTTTAGGGGTCCTTGCCTTGCACACAGCTCATTCCAGGAATGGGGCAGGGGTGGGCTCCCTTAAGTGCCTTGACCTGCTAGTTTAGCAAGGGTTACTCAGTGGGCCAGCAGTGGTGGTAGTCCCCCCATCCCCCTGGTGGGCTTAGTTGCTGCCCTATCAGAAACTCGACATGTTGGAAAAGGACATCTGAAAGAAGAAGGTGGAGGATACACCCTCTTCTGGAGTGGGAGAGCAGAAGAGACATGGAAACATGGGGTTGGTTTTGCCATCAAAAACGAACTTGTGAACTGACTCTCAGAACTCCCAATTGGCGTCAGTGAACACCTCATGACTCTCTATGTGAAACTCACCAAAAACCAACAGGTGACAATATGCTCCAACTCTTGATGCCAATGAGATCATGAAGGAGAGCTTCTACTCACAGCTTGACACCATCCTCTCAAATATCCCAAGGGAAGATAATATAATTCTCCAAGATTTTAATGCCAGACTGGGAAGAGACTCAAAACTTTGGAATGGTACTATCAGAAAAGAAGGCATTGGAAATTCAAATGCTTAAGGGGCCCTTCTCCTGATGAAGTGCACAGAACACAGACTTGTCATCACAAATACCCTGTATAAGGGATAAGTTCAAGACATCCTGGAAACACCCTAGATCAAAACACTGGCATTTGATTGACTATGTGATTGTTCAGGCTCACAATTGCCAGGATGTCCTGATTATGACAGCCATGACTAGCGCTGATGACTGATGGACTGACCACCAACTCATCCATTCCTGCATCTCCATCAGGATTGCTCCTAAATGAAGAATGCAAAGGAAGCAGATCAGGTATAAGTTAAGCATTGAGTGCTTGAAGGACCCACTCAAGCAGAGAGAATTCCAGCAACTTCTGAATGAGACACTACCAACAGGGCACCCAGAAGGCGTGCTGAACAGGACTAAAGATAGCTGTTCTCTCATCCTGGGAAAATACCATAGAGTACAAGACCAGGAAACATCAAGACTGGTTTAATGAAAATAACACTGAAATTGAAGGTCTCATCAACAGGAATGGAAAGCTTTTGGTGCCTGGCAGAATGACAGCAACTCTGCCATCAAGAAAAATGCACACCAACAAACAAAATCAGAGGTGCAGTGGAGAACATGAGAACTGAAAAATGAGTGGTGGATTTAGAAATCAAAAGAAACTCAACATTTTGCTGACATCCATGACACTCGTGGCTTCTTCAGTGCTGCCAAAGCTGTTTATGGCCCTGGCACTCAAGGCCTTAATCCTCTAAGATCAAAGGATGGAATAATACTCCTGAAAGACAGAAAATCCATCAATTCTCACTGGAAAGAACATTTCCAGGACCTTCTGAATCGTGACTCAACTGTTGATGAAGATAGATCAACAACTTTCCACAAAAAGCAATCAGAGGAGACCTCAGTTTGCCACCTACCCTGGCAGAGGTTGGGAGTGCCATCGGGAAAATGAAGAATAACAAGTCAGCTGGTATTGATGGAATATCTTCAGAGATTTTCAAAGGAGGAGGAGAATAACTTGCGTGTCAGTTTCATGTCCTCATCCTTAAAATCTGGAACAAAGAAGAAATCCCAGTAAACTAAAGTGTTCCTTGATTGTTACCATCTTCAAGGAAGAGGACAGAGCTGATTGCAGAAACTACCAAGGTATCTCATTGTTCTCCACTGCTGGGAAAGTCATCTCCCATATCCTTGTTAACTGCCTTCTCCAACTTGAAGAAGAAATTCTTCCAGAATCTCAAAGCAGCTTCAGACCATCTTGAGGAACTGCGGATATGATCTTTACAGCACGTCAAATCCAAGAGAAGCTTCATGAGCAAAATCAACCTCTCTATTTGGCCTTCATCAACCTCACTAAAGCCTTTGATTCTGTAAACCATGAAGCCCTAGGGAAAATCCTGTCCAATATTGGCTGACCAAACAAGTTCATCAGTGTTCTGAAACTTCTCCATGACAACATGTCAGCAAGGGTTCTCAGCAACGGGAATCAAACAGAACACTTTGAGGTGAAAACTGAAGTGAAGCAAGGGTGCATCATCACTCCAAATTTGTTTTCCATCTTCATCTCCACCATAATGCACCTCATCGACAGAAAGCTCCCACCTGGAATTGAAATTGTGTATAGGATGGACGGAAGACTCTTCAACCTCAACAGATTCAAGTCGAAACCAAGACCATGCCATCATCCATAATGGAGCTCCAGTATGCAGATGACAATGAAGTCATTGCTCAATCTGAAACAAACCTCCAAACCATTCTTAATTTATTCTCAGAAGTCTATGAGAGTATTGGCTTAACTCTAAACATCAGGAAAACGTAAGTCCTTTACCAACCTGCTCCAAATGGAGAAACAACCCACCTCCCCACTCCCTTCAAATCAACGGAGAGTTGCTGGAGAACATGGATCACTTTGCCTATCTTGGAAGCCATCTTTCATCAAAGGCAAACATTGACATGAAAATACACCACTTGAAATGTGCAAGCGCAGCCTTTGGACATCTGAGTAAGAAAATCTTCTTAAATCATGACATCCTTGCTGAAACGAAGCTCTTGGTTTATCAAGCCATTGTCATTCCAACTCTGCTGTATGGCTCAGAAACTTGGACCACATACAGAAGACATCTCAGGAGCTTGAAAAAGTACCACCAATGGTGCCTTTGCAAGATCCTTTGGATTACCTAGCAGGATAGATGCACAAAGATCAGCATTTTGGCCGAAGCAAATTCCAACAGCATTGAGGCCGTGATCATCCAAAACCAACTTTGCTGGGCAGGTCATGTTGTTTGCATACCTGACTCCCACCTTCCAGTGAGAATCTTTTTCTCACAGCTGAAATAAGGTCAGCAAAGTAGTGGAGAGCAAAGAAAGTGCTTCAAAGACACCTTGAAGGCAAACATGAAAAGGTGTAACATAGACATCAACACTTGGGAGACCCTTGCTCAAGACCAACGAAAATGGAGAAAAGGTTTTTGGGAGGAACCTCAACACTTTGAAACAGGTCATCGACAGGCAGAAAAGGAAAAGAGGAACAGATGAAAAGAAGATCAGAACATCCAATGCAGCAACACAGTGCCCATCCCTCCTGGAAACACCTGTCCTCACTGCAACAAGACATGTGGATCTAGAATTGGGCTATGGAGCCACCTGCAGACTCACATTAAGACCTTGGAAGACAATCTTATTTGTTGGCAAGTGATCACCCATCATAGCACCTTGAATATGTCCCCATAGACAAAGCTGTACAGAGACAACCAAGCTATCTTATGTGTCAGATGTACCTGAAGCTGTGATAGAATACCATTCATCTTGGACTATACAGCCTTCTTCTCAGCACGGCTAATTAGAAAAGGTAAAACATCATGCAATGCACTTGTACTGCTTCCAGTTCCTAAGCTGGCTTGGGTATCTCTACATGGCACAACATTTGTGCTATGTAGATTTACCCCAAATGACATTCACTCTACATTGTACTGTGTGAACCTACCCTTTAGGAAACAGTCAGAGCCAGGTCCTTAGTTGGTGCAAACCACATAGTTCCATGAGCAACACTCTTGCAGAATTTAGTCATTTATCCAAACTGACTTTGGAAGCATGTCTAGAAGGACAGAGATGCAGAAATTAGAAGTCTCTGCAGCAAGTAGCAATGTCCAGCTTGTGATACCATTAAAATCAAGTGCTGAGTACTTGCCCATAACAATGTTTAGCTCTCATAGGGGATCTCAGGTAGGAGATCCTAAAACAGTAGCACTACAATCAGTAACCAGTTTTGACAGTGTTGCCATGTTTATTCTATATATGTGCAAAATAGATAATGCTTGTGTGTGCCGCTTTTTCCACCTAGTTACACTGATCTTTCCTCCATGCTCACTTCCTGCAGTGTCCCAATTCCGCCAGTCTGTAATGAGCTGTCATAGTGCAGCAGAAGATATAGGAAAAGAGCAGCATCTATCAACCCTATGAATTTTCTTTCCATAGGGACCAACTAATTAGACAGAACTGTGGATGTTGCACAAGAAACACTTAGAACTAAAGGTGTCTAAATGATCTTATCAGCTAAAAGTGTGGATCACTGACTCCCTTGGCTGATAGTTTCTAATTTATACTGCAGCAGATGGATGGTGTTGAAGGTTACAATTACCACCTAAGTCTGAGTTGTCTGTAACATTGTATCTATCATTGTATCTATAATGTAGATAGCCATCTCCTTTATCCTGGCCTGCTTACTCTGTGAACCCTTTGCCTTTTTTAAATTTGATATTCATGCTGGTAAATTATATCACTGTGATAAAGAAAAAACAAATTTCTGGTTTTATTCTGTTTCATTCTTGATATCAAATCTGGAGTTCTCTAATTAGACTGAAAAGTTTTGTTGCCATCAGTTTTTGTTGCTTGTTTTGGGGGTTTTTTTTAAACTGTACTGAATATATTAGATATCCAATCTAATATCAGTAAAAATAGAATAGAACTGCATATTTAAATAATGGCTTCATCTTTAGAGAGACAGGGGCAAACTTCAATCAATTTATTAGACCGAAAATGGATCAGGGTAAAAACTTGTTCAAAAAGCACCTCATTTCACATCTCACAGAAAATCAATGGAAATGAGTTGCTTGTGGAAGTGGGACTTATCCCTAAATCATAGCATTTTGAAAAATAATTAACACTAATTTGTAATTAGGATTGAATTCACTTTCTTTTCAACGATTCTTTCATGTAGTCACTGTAAGTGTTGCTAATGAGGTATTGGATGGCTTAGGAAATTGGAAACAAAGCATAAAACATTTTATTATGCACTTTCAAATCCAGTCTGGGCAGTAGTAGAAGTGGTTGATAAATGTTACCAGCTCATAGGTATTCATTGATTTATGTGAACTGAGGATATAAACTTAGTCCATTTTCCAGTAGATGTCTGTTCACCTCATAATCTATGCTAGGAGAAATTTGAAATTAAAATTCTTTCTGAACCTGTTTCACTGCCATCTGTGTGGGTTTTGTCATCCCCACTAGGCTAGCTTATTTCCTGAAACCTAGCAAGTTCCAGAGCTTCCTTGTGACAGGCATGGAGTAATTGATTCTGGGGCTCTAAAAGAAACCAGACCAGAGGTAGTTAGAGCCTAAAAAATAAGGACAAGACATAAGAACCACAAAGACCAAATGGCAAGAGTGAATAAAAAGGCAAATAGAGAGTTTGAAGATTTGCAGAAGTGCAGAAGTATACAAAAGTTAGCTAAAAGGGTATCTTGTCTGCTGTACATATGGAAGAAAGAGACATGCAAGTGGATTTTTAAAGATATTGAAAAATGTGTGCTGTATAACTTAATTTATCTGATGGTAACTCTGAGGTGATATAGTAGCAGTGTTGGTCCACAAAAAAAATGCAAGAGGCAAAGATTTTTGTTGGGATACTTTTTATTGGACCAACTGTATAGGTGGCATAGACATAGAGAAGCTTTTGGCTACCACAGTACCTTTTCTTAGGTCTCAGAGACCTAAGAGTGCTTGTATATGTGTGGGGAGGCTGCTTCAACTTGATTGAGCCCACTGGAGCATGCTAATTACTGCGCTCCAGCCAGTCTCCGCGTCTCATGCATCAGCATCCCTGTGCTTCAAAATGATGGTGGGGGCAATTTAACTAAAGCTCGTTGAAGTGCAGGGGCACCGGTACATGACACGCTGCAGGCGCATTAATTAAGGAAACTCTCAGAGCCATTCTAATTAAAGCACCCCCACCCCACCCCACCCCCCACAATCCCCAGACCATGTGTAGAAAAGCACTTAGAGACCCCTGAGACTTGAGGAAGAATACTGGTATATTCTCTTTAAGAGAGACATAATACAATAAATAGTAAGTATGATATACTTTAACTACGGTAACATCATCTTCAGTGTGATCACTGTATATTGTTAGCATTCAAATATGTATATTTTATTATACTTTACCAGTTCATTGACCACATGACCATGCCTCTGTGCCTTCATCCTGCTTATTCTATGCAGAGATTCATTTTAATTCCATTTTCCTGGCCTTCAATTTTATCTGCCTTTCTCCTCCACAAACTATCCTCCCTGCATGGTAGAAACATTTTTCTAACTGTTTGTTCTGGCTCTGCCTGGGCCTTGCATGTACACTCAGGGTACTTAAAGATTTGACCCTAAGTGTCCAATATGATCATTCTAATTAACAGTCTAGAATAAACAAGTGTCTATTTTATTAACATTTTTGTATCCTGTTGTAAGATTGTTGCCTATTGTGACATTAGTCATGTGTCCATGTCTGACAGTGGCAAGCTACATTTAATATAATCTGATGTCATTTCTATTCTTTCTCAAACCAATTATCAAATCTCTCTATAATACAAATCCTGTTTAGTTCATTCCTCTTTAATAATGCATGAAAAGACTAAACTTACTTCTTATTTTCTGTAGCTGATCCCATTTGCGTAGATTCTTTTGCTTTTGTGTTTAACTGAGTCATGTGCTATTTAAGGTGCAACTTTAAAAAGTTACATTTGAGCATCTGTGTTAGAACCATAGATTTGGATCTGCTTCTTTAAAAATAAAAAAGCATGAAGTGCCTTTGCAATTTGCATATGCTTTTCTGAGCCTAAATTTGCATGCACTTCAACTATAATTAAAAGTGCAAATCAGGTACTTGTCTACCACTGGCTATTTAAGTGTCTAGCCAGTTTTATGAGCAAATATTAGATTTATGCTTACAATTGTGATAATGGCCCAAATGGTATGCAAATATAAATTGAAAAAAATGCATGCATAAGTGGGCATCTGCTCTTTTTAAGTAGCAGAACTCCAGTGTTTGAACATGATACTTGTCACCATGCAAATAATTTTTGTTGTTTTTAAATGAACCAAGACTAGAATGACAGGGGCAGGTCTTACAAATATCCATGCAAACAATTACATCTTTCTAGGAATAGTTAAGAATAGTCTGATTTCTGTATGCTCAAAACTGAAGTTAGGTAACTTTGAGAGCTTTGCACATTGTGTGTCTTATACCTTACTCTCGTATAAAATGAGCCCTCCTATGTTTTGTGGCATATTGTATTCTGGTTCCAAACCTGCAGCCATTCAATGTGCACAATTCTCATTCACTTCTGTGGGTGTTGTATGTAGGAAGCATTTGAAGTACTGGGCCCTTTGGCATTAAATTATATACCTACCTATCATAATTGTACAAATAGCCTGTGATAGATTATTTTAAGTAAATGAGTCATATGATCGGTGTGGCCATGTCCAGATGAGTGCAGCCATGCAGTATGTGGCACCAAGACACATCCGTGGTGCCATATACCGCACATTCCGTTGTTCTGCAGTGCAGAGGGTACCCAGAGATACCCAGGGTTCAAAAAAACCTGCAAAAAAAAGCAGAGCTGTGTATGTAGCAGCAGCAGGCACCACCCAAAGCCCGGAGCCTGGCCGCCTAGAGCTGCACTCTGCTGTCGGCCAGGCTCTGTGCAGCAGGATCACCACTGTGACAGCCCCAGGAGGCCTCCAAGATCCCAGGTGAGGCTGCTGAGGCCAGCCCAGTGCTGGCCCCAGCCTCCACTATGCCACCCTGGGTAACTTGCCACATACCAGAGAGCACATGGCACAGGCATTCCCCAGGGACAACTAGCAGTAGCACAAGGTACACCGCCGCTACCTGTCCCCAGAGAACTAAACATCCATCCATGTCTGGACACAACCTATATGTTTTTATACCTCTAATAGCAGTTCTGTGTGAAAAAGAGAAAACAAGAATATTTGGGGATTTCACTAAACAGAAATTCTATATCAGTAGTTCTCAACCTTTTTAGAGTCAAGGCACCCCTCTTAGTTTTCCCTCTTTTTTTTTATAACATAGAAAATAATAGAGGACTTCTTCTGTCGCAAATAACTCAAACCATAACAGGTCTAAATGTTTTCAACATGATAGATTTCTATTTGAAAACACCAGGTTTATCTTGTGAATCATGTTTGCACACCTAACAGTGCTAACATGTATAGCACCCCATGGCGCCCTTGACAGGATCTCAAGGCATCCCAGGGTGCCATAGCACCCTGGTTGCGAATCGCTGCCCCATGTAATCAAAATCCATTACCCCAGATCGTTCCTGTCTGCAATGTAATCAGGCATAGCACTCCAAGTGTACTCTCTTCTGACACGTTGCTCTTTGAAAAATATTTGCACACTGAAGCTTCATTCTGTATCAGCAGATTTTATGATTATTAACTAAGGACTTCACAACTTCTGTTACTTTCAGCGTACCTTCATTGGCACTTTCTAAAATATATCCAGATACTGAAAACTGATGGGCAAACCACAGAAAGTTCAGTAATTGTTGGTTTTTATAAGCATTCTAAAGTCAGAATGCCTATCTAAACTATCTAAAATCTCTTTAGTGTATGTAACTGGATTGAAATCTCAGGCCAGCAGGTTTTATCATATGAGATTTCCAATGTTTTCTTAATTCCAGGCAAGTAGAACATTTAATCCCATATGAGAAGTTCTTTACTTACAGTAGTTCTGGCACTTTCTACTGTCAGAGAAAGGACAAATACTACTATCCAGTATACAGTTAGTTGGGGACTTCTTTGACAAAACAGCATCTCATGAAAAAATGCCAGTCGTGCTAGCTGAAACCTTTTACAGGAACATATGAGCTTTGAGGGAAAAAATTCTCAGGCTCAGGATGGAATTTCTCATGAGGGAAAGAACCTGCTAATCCATACCAAAATACCTGCAAGGTACCAGCTATCCTACCTAGGATGTCAGTGGTGAAGATTCAAATCCTTTGTCTGAATCAGGCAGTGCAGTAGCTTGAATCTCACTCTCTCACTTCCTGGACAAGTCCCCTAATTGTTAGGATACTGGCTGTTCCATAATGGGTATCGCTCTCATTTTCCATGGAAAACTTCAGATGTCTGAATTTTGTTCTGCAAAGGAAAATTTATTGAAACCACAAAGGTTTGTGGGACAGAAAAATCTTCTTTCCTATTCCACTGTAGACCATAGCACCTATGAAACTGAGTGAGCACCAACTGTGAAAGCATGCACATTTTGCTTTGTACATGCAGGGAAGAGCAACAACTGTTACCAATGGACCCTGAGCCATTTTGGGACCCTGGGCACCACAGATTGCCAAGAAGCAAGGTAAATTCTCCCAAAGCAGACTGCTTTCAGTACCTGTGCCAACTAGTTAAAATTAGGTTGGGATTCTCTATTCTGTATGGCAGCCTGCAGTGTGGATATGCTCCATATTTCATACAACTCTACTTGATGTTGGTCTACAGGCCAAGTTTTTATTAAAAAATAGGATATTAAATTATTGTGCTTAAAAGGAACTTCTGGTTGCCTGGTACTCTTGGAATAGCACTTATTTGCAATTCTAAAGAAGGATTTAAGAATCTAACTTTAGCCACCTCCTTTTGAAAATTTTGCATTAATAACTTGGCCCCAAGATACATAAATTGTCTTATGCTCTTGAACCATAATAATTAACTCTGCACCAGTGGTGAATGGAATTGTCTGCCATGAGGGGTGAAGGTTGTGTGTGCAGTGGCTTTAAATTGCAATGGCTTTAACGTGCAGCAAAGTAGATTTAGATTAGATATCAGGGAAAAAAAGCTTCCCTATTGTTAGAACAGTAAGGCCATTGAATAGACTGCCCAGGGAAACTGAATTTTACTTCACTGTAGGTTTTCAAGTGGAGACTGGGTAAGCCTTGGCAAGGAAGATTTCAGCATACTATTTCTGCATTCATGTAGGACGAGGTAGACCAGATGACACTTGAGGTCCCTTTCATTCCTTTGATGCTACAAAATACCATTACCACAAGTCAAACCAATACTACAGAAAAAAATCAGTCCTGCAAAACTTATGGATCTCCTTAAAGCTGACCACTTTCTAGTGTAAGGTTCAGTCCTTTCACTAGTGTCACTATAGAAAACCTGTAAAATATAACAACGCAAACCAAAAAAGTGAAGCTGGGTAGAGAAGCACAAATCTAAATATCTCCACACACTGTACAGAAGGAACTATGTATGGTCAATAGAGTTACCTTGCTTAATGACCTATTGTAAAATATATGGATAACTTGCTAGTGGTGGACTTGCTATTTGAACAACTAAGAACTTAAGACAAAAATAGGACTTGGGGGTGAGTATGAGAAGTACTGAATCAAGCCCAATTTTTCAGGATGACAAAGACATAAGGCTGAAAATTGTTCAAAAGAGTTGCACTTTAATACTTTTGGATGTACTTCTACACTTGCCCCTCAAAAAGTATCTTTGAAATGAGATTGTGGAAACAGGTGATGTTCAGTTCCTTTTATTTCTTTACAATTTGCCATTATATATTTTTTTTCAAACAAGGGATCCCTTATCCCAAATACTCAATGTTGCCATTAATAGAATGCCCTTTTTATTTAGTTATCTTTCAGGCCAGCTTCAATCCAGAGAGCTTCACAGACTTAAATAATAAATAGCAGCAGCAGGAGAGGGGAAAAATGAAGGAGGACAGGCAAAGGGAAAAAAGGAGAGAGGTTTTAAATAGAGATGGAGGATCAGCAAAGTGGACAGACACAGAAAGGCTGTTCCAGGTGGCTCCAGAGACTGTAGTGGGTCAGACTGTGATGCCAAGAGTGGCAAAATTGCATTTAGGAACAGCAAAGAGTATGGTGCTCAGCAGGGAGAGGAGGAGGGAAATACAAGGTCAATGAAGCAATCCAAATCAATTGCATGGAAGATTATAAAAACCAGAAGGCAGTGGAGCATCACCCTGCACCTTGTGCAGTCCACTTAAACCACAATAAAAATGGATGTTAAAGCTACTAACTCAGAAAACTACTATTTTATATCACTTGGGTACTCACTTCGCGCCAATTTAAATGACTATGTGAAGTGCAGAGAAACGAGGATGCATTTAGAACTGGTTCTTTAAAAGAGCAGGAGCCTAGAAGTCATATCTGAGGGCAGGATGTAATGTGACTTCCTCAGCCTTATCTAAAGATGCATATTGTGTCTTCAAGATATCAACCGCCTTCATGTGAATTGTCTTTCATAATTGGTTCTATGGTAAGCAGCTACCACAACAACTCCTTTGTCCTATGCAGGTGGAACTGTGGCCTTTATGGCAGGGTCACTTCCTTTCAGATGCTGCAAATACCATTCCTTCCTATGGCTGAGAAAAAAAATTAAGCTTTGTAGCAGTTTCATGGAAATTGTGAAAGGCTTTTCAAATGTGCCCACAACAAGGCTCATTATGTGAATTAAACAAGTCATGCATTGTGTGTCAAGTAGGGAAGCAACCCGTTTGAAACATCTTTATGATGTAAGCCCCATTGTGTGTAGCAAAGATATGATAGACTAATCAATTCTATAAGCTGTGACTGCTTCAATCATGGCTTTCATCACAGTACGGTCAGACATTTGAATGGAATTTGAGGTTAAAACGTTCCCTTGATATATGCATTCAACTCCCACTGACTTCAGACAAGGCTCCTACTGAAGTGAGAATTTGGATATTGATGTTCAACACATACGAACATATGCATTCAACTGCATTCTCCTTCATCTGAGGAGAAACTTTGGCTCAGTATTATGCTGATGATAGTATCTTTGTCTGTGCATTAAGAACTGTTTCTCAGAAAGAAACCAACACTTCTTATCTGGCAAGGTAGATTAAGATGATAACCTACCTTGAAGTGATAGAATATAATATTCTAGTGTACCCCAGAGGAACATTATTTAAAATTAGATGTAAGTGTTTAGTAATTGTCATACTATACTGGACTATTATCCTCTGTGGCAGTTACGGATAGTACAGAGAAAAATGCAAAAAACCTTGCAGTGAGCAATTATGGAATAATTAACTCACAGGAAAAAAACTATCCTACCTTAAATTGGATTACTCCTTGAAAAAATAAGTTTTTATCCTTACCAAAAATCTTGATTATTTTTAAGGCATGTGATTCCGAAATCCAAGTCAATGATAATTTTTATTGCCTTGTGCAAGAGCTGGATAAAGCTATATTATTTTGCAATAATCTGATATATTTGTGTTTGTACACAAGTTCAGTCTATTTTGATTATAATGCATATTTGCATAAAAAAGAGTAAAAATTTACTGAAAATGTTGATAACAACATCAGTGTTTATTTTTAACACTTAGACAAATCTTTAATTATCCTGATGAGGTGTACAGAGAGAGAGCCATCTGGCATTTCTAATGTGCCCATTAGAGAGGATTTAGTTGAACGTATCCCACAACCCCAACTTGGACAAAACCTATTCCCTGACTGAATGCATAGATCTCAGGCTAATTCTCAGGAGCATGATATCACCTAAAACTTTGGTCCACTCTGTGATGTCAGGTCTGATATATAAAGAAAAGATAGGGAGGGGCACGACAAACAGAACACATTCATGACTTTCTGTCACTTATTAGCTTGTTAAAATGTAATAGTAATGAGTTCTTATATTATAAATATATTTTCTTTTTCTACTGTTAAAGTTGCTTTGTTTTGTGTCACTTAGGTTTTTAACTGCAATTAATTCAACATAACATTTATTCCTAATTTTAGTCACCTCCATTTTAAAAAAATTGATCTGAATATTTGTATTTCATTTTTTTTTAATTAAAGGTGACTAAAATTAGGAATCTTATTATCCTATTATCTGAGGGCCTAAAATGCTTGGTAAACTGGGCCAAATTTTCACTCTGCCCTCAGATAATGGTTTTCAAGTAATTGAAGTTGCAGAAACAGTCCATCTGAAATTATGGGCAGTAATGCCTACTGCAGACCTTATATTTCATATTTTGATTTAATTCACTTTGCCATCATAGCTTAATTAATTTTACTTAATTGTAGTAAACTTGAGATAATATCTTGATTCACATGAGCATACAGCTTCATTGAATACAATGGATTTGTTGTATGCAACAACAAACAGATGCTATCAGTGTTCTTCTCTCTTGCCTTCAGTGGAAAATTATTTGAACAAATTATGTTTATGCATCTGAATTTATAATTATTGTTATTCCTGTAACATTGTCTTGTGAAAAAGGTATTTATATATTTTTTAAATAAAATGCAAAATCTAATCTTACTTTTCTTCGAGTTTTGAAGATGACTTTATCATTATCCTTGGTGTTCTGTTAGCTGCAGACACAATATACATGCTTCTTTGTCTACAAAGCTGTTTAGCTCTTTAATGCTGTCTAACAGCTCCCTCTACTGACGAGAGAGTAGCCCTTTTCCTTATTCATTTAATCTTTGTACTTTTCTAAAAGTTCTTTAATTTCTTCCAGAAAATTGTATTGAGATAAGTGAATTGATTCTTATAAAAGAAGAGCTAACTATAATTTCAAATTGTTCTTAGATGTGAATTTTATAGCATTTATCCCTAAATCCATTTAATTACATATGCATCTGTTGCTTAAGAACTAGAGAAATCTGTTCTAGCCCAAACATCCACGCTCAAAAGGTTTAGATACTGAAGATCAGCATCCACATTTTATCTGATATGACTACAACTTAAAAAGGTTCCTCCCTTACTATGTACTATTTGCTGAATCCTACAATCTACAACACATTACACGTTAATACAACATGTTAATCAAAGGCCAAATACTTGCAAAGGCATCTTGCACAAATTTCTGCTTCTGAGTGTCATGGAGGCAAATGGCTGGCCTAGCTCTTTCGGCCTATTTCCACTGTCCTTAATCTCTCAATATATAGGGAGATGTCCCTGTGTAAGGGATTTAAAATTAGATTTGGAGTCTGAACTTGAGTACCGTAGTGAAAAAATGTCTTTAAAAATATCACATCTGCAGAAAGCAATGCTATATACAGAGGAAGAAACAGACACAAGCTCTGGAAAATCTCGTTAGTTTACTCAACTGTTCAATAGGAGATTTTACATACCTAGAAAAGTGGCTATTAGTCTGGACACGCTATGGAAAAGGAATGCTTCCAAAGTAGAAAGGTAATCTGATTGCTGAATGTGACAGATAATACATCCAAACAAGTAGAGCATGGCATAGACATTTACAAGGACATACACAAGGACACATGTCCAAGAGAGCTACAACGTGGCAGGCATGATCTGTGCAATGCCATGAGTTATGGGAGGCACCACCACAAAGATGGGTGTTATGCTGTGTGTCAATGAAATAGCAAAAGAGTGCCAGGGCATGCCGCCTCCTGTACCTTACCATGTGTGATTAGCATAGTGCTGTAAGGCGTGGGGTAAACTCATTTAAGAAACTAAACCTGATAACGAGGAACCTCTTGAAGTACTAGCAAGACCATTCTTTTAACTGGGTCTGACAGTGTAACGCTGTGTGTTTTTATAAGTTACCCTGTGATCTGTTCACCACCTTAATGCAACTGTTCTCCTGCAGTGCCTCAGCTAAGTCAAGTATCTCCACACAGCCCCGCATGGTGTCACATAGATATGCCTTGAATGGTTTTGTAGCGTTCAGATGAGAGGTGTTGGAGGGAGTACTGCAGAAAAAAAAATAGACGGATATTCTCTTCACCTTCTGTAGAATTAAGCAGGTAGGTCTGCTATTATACCTTGGATTAAGTCTCTTCTTTCCCAATGGGCTGGCCTTTATGTCCCCAGTATCTCTGACACATTTGCATGAGTTTCCTGTGCTAGTGTATGTTGTTTCCCATGTCCATTTTTTTTCACTTCCTATGCTCTGATTTAATTCCATTTGATAGAGCATGCTTTCTTCTACACCCAGAGCAATGTGGCTATTTTCTTTTTTAGGTGCAAATAAAATGAGGGTGGTGTACATAGTAGTAATAAGCAATAATAACAGTAATAGTCTTATTTCTGTGTAACTAAGAGTGTTAATGTCTGAATAGGGAATGAAAAATTTAGCTTTACAGCAGTCTGTAAAACAGACTGAAATTGAATGGAAAAAACATCCCTGTTTCCAATATCGATGTTGTTTGTGTGCTTTTTATAATTTTTTTTTGCATTGATTTCAGTGCTTGTAATTTGTTTCTGTATTTTAATCAATATGAAAAAAGAATAGTAGGATCAAAATACCTTTTCTTGAACAAAACCATGATTAAATTAATATTAAGATTCCTCCTCCTTCCTCTTCCCCCCAATTCTGGCAGCATATTTAGGTCTCAAGACTCTTACAAATTGTTTGGTCCATTTAGAATTCATGTGACATTTTACATGAAAAAGTGTGAAATGCTGTTTTCTCTGCTACCGCCATATAAATTATTCATCTTTGCGATTTATCAGACAGCTTTTTCTTGTAGATAAGAAGTCACCTCTCGTTTGCTGTACACATCACACAGTCTAAACAATCAAAAATGGCTTCAATCCGGCTGAAAGAAAGGGGGTGATCTAAGCATGTACACACTGTGTTAAAAGTACTGAAGGAAAACACCAGTGCCCAAACCTACTAACTTTGTGTAATGTTATTTATGAACATGGGGTTAGTCCATGTGCAGTGACACATTACTAGTGAGGAGTGGAGAGAAAAAAGAATTACTAGGAAAAAGTTCATGGCATATATCGGGGGGGGGGAAAGAGGAGGGAAGTGGGGGGAGGAACCTTTTCGGCAGGCATGCCACAAATGAGCCCTACGTCCTCCCTGAGTGCCACTCCAATCCCTTTCCCCTGCTTCATTTGCTGCTCTGCTTTCTGCTCCCTGCTGTATCTGCCACTTTGCTGCCTGTCCTCTCACCAATCTGCTACATGCTACACACACATAGGCAGCCCATGTCACTTGTGGCACCTGTACCGCAGGTTGGTTACCCTAGTTCTATGTTATATATGACAGTGGTTCCCAACCTCTTTCTTACTGCGGCCCAGCAGGAGCGGGACAAACCAAGCAGAGCTGGTTGCCTTCCTCCTGGGGGTCCCCTACCTCCCAGCTTTAACCTCAGGAGCTCAGCTGTGACCCTGGAAGCCGCTCGCCCGGGCAGAGAGACGGGACTCTGAGCAGGGGTCTCGTACCATGCACCCACAGTCAATCTGCCGCAGCCCGATACCAGGCCACGGCCCAGTGGTTGGGAGCCTCTGATATAAGAGGTTGGCCTAAATGGTCCCTTCTAGTCTTAAAATAAGCTCTGAAGATCCATTGTTATCCAACAAGGCAAAGTGTTTTGTAGTTATTTCCAGGATCTGTAATAATAGAAGGCATTATGGAATTTTAAACTATAGCTGGTCTTGTCTTACTTTTACAGCAGGGGCATCAAAAATACAGCCCATGTGCTGCCCCTGAATCTTGAGTTGACCCCCACACCATGTATGGTGCACGTTGGACCAGCCCTATGCACCAGGCCCAGGATGTGAGCAGCATGTGTCACCCACCGCAGTTGGTCTAGGACCTGCGCTGCTTGCAGCACTTGCTCCAGCTGGTCCAGAATGGGTGCTGTGTGTAGTATGGGTCCTGTCTTTTTCATTTTACCAGAAAGTCTGCCCTGGATGAGAAACCTTTTCTGATTAATTTAATTAGAACCGGTACATTCCAGGTCACTTGAATATTCCTGAGTAGCTTTACTTTTACCCTGTCATGTAACTGCAATCAGCAAGAATGCTCCTATTGTGTCTGCTCAGGGAATTTCAACATGCAAGAAATAGCAGTAGGTTTTTCTCACTGCAAGACACCTATCAAGAGCAAATACTCCATTAGGAAGCCCTACAGAGCAAGATTTTCCAGCTTTGCAGTTGTGATACAGGGTGTGTTTATTTGGTTTTGCTTTTTGTTGATTGTGGATTGCTTTGAGTTATTTTTCTTCTACATCTTATTTATGACTTTAACATGTTTTATTCAATACAGTTCATTTTTAATTTTTTTAATAACATTTAGTGACTCAGTCTGTAAATCTTAATAAATTAAATCTGCTTCAACTTTAGCAAGTATGCAAGGTAGCACTTCAAATGCCCATGTAACCAGGATATATGACCGTCAGACTTGTTATTTCACAGGTCGTTCAGAAAGACCTGTCCTGGGGAATACTAAATGACTGTTTGGGAAAAGCTTGCTTTTGGCTAAATTTATTCTACACTAGTTGTTTCTGGGGGGGGGTTTATTTTATGTACGAACATTAATGAAATCAGTAAGCTGCTCTAAAAAAATCACTCTATCCAGTAAGGCACTCCTTACAGACAAGTCTTTATAGAACTCTTGGATTCTGCATTGCCATAAAGCAATAAAGCCTGTACAAGCATTGGAACAGGCTACCTCGAGAGGTTATGGAAACTTCATCCCAGGAAGCTTTCAAGAACAAGTAAAACAGACTCTTAGCTGGGATGGTTTAATCAGAGATGATCCTGTCTTCAGCAGGGGGCTGGATTAGATGGACTCATGAGGTCTCTTCCAGCCCTGTTTCCTATGATCTTATGTGTGTCTGCCTGAGCCAAGCAGCTTGCAAGATGAGGAACTAACAGAACACAAAGTCAAATTCACCATGATCACAGTAAGTGCAACTGACCCTTGTACACCAATAATGAATTTGTCTCAGAAGCCTGTACATGCATTACAGGCAGAATTAATAACAATGCCTGTTGTTAAGATTGCCATTATCAGACTCTATCTTCTGTTGTATATGACTGAACAAACTTCAGCTGTTCAGGCTGTAATTTTCCATGGCCCTTGTTTGCCTCAATCTATGCGTTTTCTGGATGTGGTTTCAGGAAGCAATGTAACTGCCTCCATGGATAAGGGCAGACATTACACAGAAACCAGTTTAAGTAATCAGAAACTGGTTTAAACCTGTAACAGACAGATGTTCAGTGCACATAAACCAGTCTGAAAGTGGCTGAAACTGGTTTGAGATCAACCTGGTTGAATATAGTATCAGACTTAACTGATTTGGAGCAAACCGGTTTATGCAACGTCTGTCCCAGACCCCTGGCTGGTTTAAGTTAAACCAGACTCCCCCAGCATCCCAGCATGCTCTCTGGGCTGGATGGGGCTCTCTGCTCCACAGCAGTGCTGGCCCCTCCCCTCTGCTCCCTGACTGGAGCTTGGGAGAGACTTCAGGCAGCTGCCTGGCTTCCCCCTGCCCCCTTTCCCCTCACCACTTCCTGCTAATCAGGGTTTCCGCCATCCCCTCTGCCTTAAATAGACACCTCTCAGCATTAGTTAGCTGACCACAAGCTGTCTATGGTCTTGTGCTGTGGCAGATGAGACAAAAGCAGAATCAACAAGTAGCTGGTAATGTCCCTCTGAGTTAGGGGTGATAAACACTGTTATCAATTCCCTACTGGGCTGGTCAGAATGGGATGTTACCAGATTTGCCCATTACTTTGGGCTACACTCATTTATTAGGCATACATTCCTAGGGTCTTTGTACTTCTATCAATGTGCTGCTTGTGCTACTTGTGTTTCTATACAGAGCTGTATACCGTAATTGGGGCTTCTTCAAGTCTTCACCCCCAATGGAGCTATCTTGCAGGACTCGGTTTCAATGGGGCTGCGTTCCTCCAGTCACCAAATCAGTCATACACACAAACACACACGGATTAACGTGACACGCCTGACCCGGCTGGGTTGATCAGCATGGGCAGACTAACATCCTCATATGCCAGGAATCAGTTCATTAAAGTAACAATAAAATGCAGTCAGACAGAAGCACACAGATAAACAGAATACCTCTGAATCCAGCTGGGTGTCTAGCTGACACCCTCATGGACCAGCATTCAGTTCATAAGGGCACGTCTGAGCCAAACTGAGTCAATCAGCCTGTACAAGCTGATCCCCTTATGTGTTTCAAACTCAGCACATCTCAATCTTTTGCCCTAACTGTCCTAGAAGTGGTAGCCTCTTGATAAGCAGACCCCACAGTATTTCTAGGCTTCACAGGGATCTTTGGCTTAAGTGAAAGAAGCATTGCTGCAGAGCAAGTGGGAAAGGAGAAGTAGGAAAGGAAAAATATACCTAGTTACTACCAGTTTGACTATAAAAGTTATTTATTGCTGAGTATATGAAATGTAAAATGTACTAGTAATAATAGACATGCAAAGGAAAACAATCAAAATAATTACAATACTACCCTGGGTTCACTAAGTATTTGGGGAAACTTAGCTCAAGTTTAACTAATACAATTCAGGTTCAGAAATCTATGCCTAGAGAGAAGAAGAGAAAGAGAGAGAGAGAGAGTGAGCTGGGGTCTCACCAGTCCAAGGAACTCGGGTTCCAATGCTGACAGGTAAAGTTCATAGCACAATCCTTGAAGGGAGATGATCTGTTTCGTCCAGCTTCTCAAGAACAACAGCGGATGGTGTCAGAGAAACCTGATTCTGAGTGTGTAACTTCTTACAGCATAATTCTTTTTTTTAATCCAGGTTTTGTGCAATAATACACTGGTTGAAAAGTGAATCATTAGATAGGTGATGCAAGGTTTTTTTGCTTTTAAATTATTTGTTAAAGGTTTAATTAGCTATCACCGCAACACTGGGGGCCTCAGCTCCCTGTATACCAATGCCAGGAGCATGGGGAACAAGCAGGAGGAGCTAGCCTTCCTGCTCTCTAGTGGGCAATATGACTTGCTAGGGATCACGGAGACCTGGTGGGACTCCTCACATGACTGGAGCATAGCCATAGAGGGCTACACCCTGCACAGAAGGGCCACACAGGGACACAAGGTGGGGGGGTAGCTCTCTATGTGAGGGAGCAGTACACCTCTCCAGAGGCTGATGTTGTCTCCACAGATAAGCAGCTTGAAATCCTCTGGGTCAAGCTGCAAGGGGGCAAGGTGAGACAGACCTAACTGTGGGCATTTACTACGGGCCACCAAACCAAGGGGAGGAGCTTGACCTGGAGTTCTCTCAAGAACTGACAGAGGTCACACGTGCAAGGGACTTGGTTGTCATGGGTGACTTCAATTACCTGGACATAGATTGGGAGGAATACTTGGCTAGGTTGCACCAATCATGTAGCTTCTTAACTGTAATTGAGGAGCTCTTTCTGACCCAGGAAGTGCAAGGGCCAACCACAGGTACCGCTATCCTAGACTTGGTCTTGGCCAAAGGAGATGATCTGGTGTGTGGCTTGAACATTGAGGGTAACCTGAGCGACAGTGACCATGAGCTCATCAGGTTCACTGTCTGCCACAGGGTTGACAAATCAACTAGCAGGATTGAAGTCCTGGACTTCAAAAATGCCGACTTCAACAGGCTCAGGACACTAGTAGGGGAGGTGATGTGGGACCAGGGATGAAAGGCAGGTGCGGTGCACAAAGAGTGGCCATTCCTCAAGGATGCGATCCTCAAAGCACAAAAGAAAACCATTCCCATGAAGAGGAAAGGTAGCAGAAGGGCTGGCAAGTCCTACTGACTCAATAGGGACACTGCGGTCCTCTTGAAAAATCAAAAAGAGTCATACACACAGTGGAATCTAGGGACAGTCTCAAGGAGAACTATACAACAGTGGTCCGCAATTGTAGGGAAATTATTAGGAAAGCTAAGGCAACAACTGAGTTTAAGTTACCCAAGGGAGTCAAGGACAATAAGAAGTCCTTTTTTAGGTATGTGGGAAGCAGAAGGAAAACAAATGAAAGTGTGGTGCCCCTGCTTAACACCTCTGAACAGCTGGTAATGGACAGTTAGGAAAAAAATGAACTCCTGAATGCCTACTTTCCTTCAGTATCTCACTGGACCAAGGGGAAAGACAAGCAAGATAAGGATCATAGTAGGCATGGTGGGAATGATAGCTGAGCTGGTGCAAAACCAACTAGAAAAGCTAGACATTTATAATTCAGCAGGACCAGATGGACTTCACCCAAGCACTCATGGTGCTCTGGCAAGGTGCCGAAGGACTGGAAAAGAGCCAATGTGGTCCCCATTTTCAAAAAAGGGAGGAAGGAGGACCCAGGAAACTGCTGGCCCGTTAGTCTTACCTCAGTCCTGGGGAAGCTCTTTGAGAAAATTATTCAGGAGCACATCTGCAAGGGACCAGCAGGGGAGATCATGCTTAGGGTCAACCAACATGGGTTCATTCGAGGCAGGTACTGTCAAACCAACCTGGTGGCCTTCTACAACCAGGTCACAAAATCCTTGGATGCAGGTGTCACGGTGGATGTAGTCTTTCTGGACTTTAGGAAGGCCTTCAACACTGTCTCTCACCTCATTCTCATTAAAAATTAGGCAACTGTGGCATCGATACCACAGATGGGTCACAAATTGGCTGGAGGGCCACACCCAGAGTGGTGGTGGATGGGTCTTTTTCAACCTGGAGGGATGTGGGCAGTGGGGTCCCCCAGGGCTTGGTCCTCGGGCCCGCACTGTTCAACATCTTCATCAGCAACTTGGACGAGGGAGCAAAAAGAACCTTGTTCAAATTCACGGATGGCACTAAGATATGAGGAGAAGTGGCACACTGGAGGAGAGGGACAGGCTGCAGCTAGATCTAGACAGGTTACAGGGTGGGCGGATGAGAACAGGATGGGATTCAATACTGACAAGTGCAAGGTATTGCACCTGGGGAGGAAGAACCAGCAGCATACCTACAGGCTGGGGAACTCCCTTCTGGTCAGCACAGAGGCAGAAAAGGATCTTGGTGTCATTATTGATTCCAAAATGAACATGGGCTGCTAATGTGGGGACACAGTCGGGAAGGCTAACCGCCCGTTGTCATGCAACCACAGATGCATTACAAGCAGGTCCAAAGAGGTGATCCTCCCTCTCTATGAGGCACTGGTCAGGCCACAGTTGGAGTACTATGTCCCATTCTGGGCGCAGCACTTCAGGAGGGATGTGGACAGCATCGAGAGGGTCCAGAGGAGGGCCACTCGCATGATCAGGGGGCAGCAAGGCAGGCCCTATGAGCAGAGGCTACAAAACCTGAACCTATTCAGCCTCCATAAGAGAAGGCTGAGAGGGGATCTGGTAGCCATCTATAAACTGGCCAAGGGAGAACAGCAGGCAATGAGATGGTCCCTGTTCCCCCGAGCCCTACCAGGAGTAATGAGGAATAACGGCCATAAGTTGACTGAGAGTAGATTTAGGCTAGATATCAGGAGGCACTACTTCACAGTCAGGGTGGCTAGGATCTGGAACCAACTTTCAAGGGAAGTGGTGCTCGCTCCTACCCTGGGGGTCTTCAAAAGGAGGCTAGATAATCACCTAGCTGGGGTCTTTTGACCCCAGCATTCTTTCCTGCCCATGGCAGGGGGTAGGACTTGATGATCTGCTCAGGTCCCTTCCGACTCTACCAACTGTGAAACTACGAGAGTGCTGATGAGGCTGGCTGTCGTTGTGGAACCCCTGGCAAAGCTCTTTCCGAAATCATGGCACATAGGGGAAATCCCTGAGGATTGGAAGAGGGTCAACATTGTGCCCATCTTCAAGAAGGGGAAGAGGGAGGACCTGGGCAACTATAGGCCAATCAACCTAACCTCCATCCCAGGAAAATCCTGGAAAAACTCATTAAAGAATCTATGTGCGATACACTCAGTGAGTGTAAGATTTTCAGTGACAGCCAACATGCCTTCGTCACAGGTAGGTCTTGTCTTACCAATCTTATCTCCTTCTACAAACAGGTCTCTTGCCACCTGGACATGGGAGATAAGGTCAATGTTATATACCTAGACTTGCAAAAGGCTTTTGATCTAGTATCCCACAATATCCTTGTGGAGAAATTGGAAGATTTTGGGCTTAACTGCTCAACAGTTCAGTTGGTGGAAAACTGGCTGCACGGTAGGACCCAAAGAATTCTCATGAAAGGATCTGTGTCATCCTGGCAAGAAGTGGCCAGTGGTGTCCCTGAGTGGTCCATGCTTGGATTGGTGCTTTTCAACATCTTTATCTATATTTGGATGCCAGCCGAAAAGCTTGCTGACCAAGTTTGCGGATGACACCAAGTTATGGGGGACCATAGTCATGCTAAAAGATAGGTTGCAGATACAGGCAGACCTGGACAGGCTGGAGAGTTGGGCGGACTGAAACCAGATGAAGTTCAACACTCAGAAGTGTAACGCGCTCCATCTGGGGGCAAACCATCTGCAACATGCAGGTATGTTTGTGCAACATACCTACATGCTCAGTGGCAGCAATTTCATAGATTCATAGATACATAAATGTTAGGGCTAGAAGGGACCTCAAAGATCATCAAGTCTACCCCCCTGTCCCAGTGGCAGGAAGTCAGATAGGGTCAAAGGACCCCAGCAAGATAAGTGTCCAAGCATTTCTTGAATAAGTCCAGAGTAGGTGCCTGCACCACCTCTGGAGGGAAATTATTCCAGGTCTTGGGGGCTCAGTGTTGTGAAATTTGACTTTTACCCTGACCGAAAGGGACCAGGGGAAGTGATAGACCATCACATGAACACAAGCCAGCAGTGCAATGCTGTAGCCAGCAGAGCAAACAACATGTTGGCATGCACTAACGGTTGCATCTCATACAAAACTAAGGAAGTGATACTCCCACTGTACTCAGCACTGGTGAGACCGCAGTTGGAGTACTGTGTCCAGTTGGGCACCACACTTCAGCAAGGACATGGAAAAACTTGAGAGGATCCAGTGAAGAGCCACCAGTATGATCAGGGACTTGCAAGACAAGTCATATGAGGAGAGGCTAAGGGACCTGGGCCTCTTTAGCTTACAAAAGAGAAGGCTGAGAGAAGACTTGGTAGTGGCTTACTGCTACATCAGGGGAGTACATCAAGAATTCAGTGACTAGCTGTTCACCAGGGCACCCCTGGGGAAGACCAGGACCAATGGATATAAACCCTGGAAGGCCACTTCAGGCTCAATTCCAGGAAAAACTCCTTCACAGTCAGGGTGCCCAGACAGTGAAATAAACTCCCTCCAGTGGTGGTGCAGTCACCTACCCTGGAAATCTTCAAAAGGAGATTGGACAGTCACATTTCTGGGGTCACTTTACCCCAGTTGTCTTTTCCTGCCTAGTGCAGGGAGACTGGACCCAAAGATCTACAAGACTGCAGGGCAGAGGGCATCCAGCCAGAGCTCTGGAGCATTGCAGCATGCTTTGCAGGCTCTGCAGTCTGCCTGAAGATAGGTGACTGCATGGAAGGGAACACCTCAGGGCTGACTGGTTGTGGCCAAAAGGGACCATACCCCTTCTTACCAACACCCATTCTCTCCCAAACTTCAGCTTTCAAACTGTCAGCAGACCCTCAAGGTCTGCTATCTTTTGAAGCCAGGACTCTGGCCATGAAGAGGCCCTTTGCCCAAGGCACAGCAGGGACTTCACCCCTGTGACTGTGGCCAAAACTGGGGCTCAAGCTACAGATGGGGAACTTTGACCACAGTGATCCTGGCCTTCTGGCTCTAGGAATCCCTAGGGCTGCCACCAGAGCTCAGGGCTGTAAAGCCTTGCTGGTAGGGGGAAAGCATATCGCCTGCTCCGCACTCCTTGCCCATACGTGCAGCTCTGTGCATAGGTCTGCAGGTGCAGGACTGTCAAGTGCAAGCCAGTAACCCATGGTCCCACATGTGGGGTTGCAGACACAGGGGCCTCAAGTGCTGTGTGGAGGGACTTTTCCCCTGTTTGGCATTTGAGCTTCACAGTTGCAGCCTCCAGGCATGGGGCTGCAGGCACAAGATTTGATGAGCCCTATGGGGTATTTCTGGGTGCTACCAAGTTGTTAATAGTTCTGGGAGAGTACTAGCAGGGCTTTTCCCTACCTGCTCAGGATCGGGGTGCGGGGGAGAGGTTAATAGCCCCATTGCTATGGAGAGGGGATCGCTTTCTCAGCCCTGGAGCCAACAGGGGGAAGGGTTTGGTCTGTAATTCAGCTGGAGCAGTGGAGTCTGGCTGAACCATAAACTGTCCCTCTCTGGGGGAGGTAGGGGAAATGGTGCACACTGGGATGCCTGGAGGGCAGTGGGGGTGCTTCTGCCAATAGGAAAATTGTACAAGCATTCATTAAACCATTCTAACCCCTATCAGTAGTGAATTAGACCTCATTGGATGAGGTTTAACTTTAAACTGGGCACGCCATTTTTAGAGCAGTATAAGTGTTGTGAACTCTTGCACACGTACCATTTCTACCAAACTAAATTCAATTCTATCAATTTACATATAATGACTGTATGTACCCCATGCAGCAGTTGCTACAAAATACAGATCCTGGTTTTTAATAAATGGTGAAAGGCATTGCATCCATCTCAGCTCTTAACCTTTTGATCAGTCATGGAAATAGAATGTTCGGGGACAGGTGAGGGGCAGCAAAGCTTGAATGTTATAATAGGTAAATGCATCATCTTGGCTGTGTTTCAGTCTCTGAGTTATTATTCCAAGGGCTTACAGAATCACAGTCTCTTCTTAGTGCATCATGCATTCAGAAACACTGTCCTGCATGACTGGTGGCCAGTCCTGTTACTTCCTTAGTTCTCTGGGCAAGCAAAACAGAGAGCAAAATGGATGCACCAGATCACTGAACATGCATGGATGTCAGCAAGAGGGAGCAGGAATATGAAATATATCATCACTGAAGCTCCTTAACTAGGCTATTCTATTCAATAAATATGTTTTAAAAGAATGACTTCTGAGTAGTAGACTCAAATATTACAGCTTGTTATGTTGTTTCTCAGAGAGCATAGAAAAAAGAGGGAAGTTTTCAAAACACAAATGGACAATAAAAATGACTTTTTGAAAGGTCCAGGGAAGTCCAGTAAATCTGACAAAGGCCATCAACATTTTAAATAATCAAGTAAGAAGCTCTTCAGTTTTGCAAATCTCAGTGCAACTTATAGGCAATCAGGACCTCTGACAATTAGGCCACTAATTTAATTGCATAATTTGAATACCCCAGTGTTTGAAAAAATTAGGCTGCACTGCTTAATTATCTGCCAGGCAGAATAAAAATACTGATTTTCCTATAGATAGCTCAACAGTACAAAGAAATAATCAATTTAGATTTCTGATGTATTGAGATTATCTATGAGTGTATCTAAGGAGTCCTGATCCTTATGAAGCAATTTTTCTTAAAGAAACATATGGATGCAATTTTTCGTTCCCATCTTCAAAATGCTTTCCCTTATTTTTTTTTTAATTTATGTATTTATTTATTTTGATGAGGGGGGATCAATATACTGAGAAAGCTATATACTGAGAAATTCTAGGAGGGTATTTGAAATGTAGATGGCCTGAACATGGATTACATGGTGTGAGTCTGCACCCCACAGGTATTGCACAAGTTAAGGCTTCTTTTTATATAACCATAACTATTAAGTTGCATGGCTGATGATTCAATAGACATCTTGTTGTATTCTCTTTAATCTTTTTCCAACATAACCTGTTATTTGTACTGTCTAATCCTGGCATTAATATTTTAATACAGCTTGTATCTTAGTTTGAAGTCAGCAGCAGGGTTCAGTCTAGAATTTTGATGGAATTTTTCCTTTTGTTGTTGTGTTTATTGATAGAATCAGAAAAACAAGTCTATTTCTAAGGAGTTAGGGGATTCCATTGGCTGACAAATGATGCTGTCAATTAGAACTAACTGCTGATCAGGGGTTGTAGCAAAATATTCTGTGAGTAATCCTGTGCAGATAGATTCTAGGCCTATGTGAGTAGGCAGCTATTTGATCTGGCTTCGGATCTGACCTCTTGGATGCCAGGGATCTGATCCAGAGCTCCAGACCGTGTTCCTGCTTTGATCTGGCAGAAGCGGCTCCAAAGCTTCAGAGCCGCCGCGGAGATCCGGCCATAGGGTATAATGGGAAATCAATGAAATATCTATAACTTTGGGGTTTTTTGTCTGATTTTGATGAAACTTATCTAGATGGTAGCCTCTTCTGAAAGAATGAGGTCTGCCAAGTTTCAAGAAGATTGGTATAGGGGCTTGGGGGAAACTGTACCCCAAATTCTTGAAATCAAAACTCATATCACGTGTATGTGTTACAACACAGGGGGATGAAAACTGCAGGGGTGGTAGCCCCTGGTGAAGACACTAAGTCTGCCAAGTTTCAAGGAGATAAGTGCAGGAGTTTGGGGCGAACTGCACCTCAAGCTGCTGATAGGCAAAACACATGACATAGATGACCCCTGTGTGTGTTAAAGCACAGTGGGCTGAAAACTGCAGGAGTGGTGGCCCCTAATGAGGCCACAAAGCCTGCCAAGTTTCAAGGAGATAAGTGCAGTGGTTTGGGGGGAACTGCACCTCAAGCTGCAGACAGGCAAAACTCGTGACATGGGTGACACTGTGTGTGTTAAGGTACAGCAGGATGAAAGCTGCAGGGTTGGTAGCACCTGATGTGGCCATGAAGTCTGCCAAATGTCAAGGAGATAGGTTCAGGGATTCTGAGTTCTGGGGCCCTGCACCTCTAGCTGCTGGCAGTCAAAACTCGTTTCATGGGTGCTTGTGCAAATCTTTGTCCAAATCAGAATGAAGACATATTTCAAAGTATCAAAATGTTCAACAAAATAGAAGTTCTGAGCTTTAACCAACTCAGTTTAGACCATGAATGTATCTGGCACTCAGTCTTAAGAGAATGAATTCATAATATTTTTATAGGCATGGGCAAGCTTGATTTGAGTGAATTTGGGTGTGTCTGTTTTGAATATCCTACTTTAGACACCTTAAAAGGATTGCATTTTCACATTTAGATGACCAGAAATTTCAGAAAATGAGGCCTCTTTAAAATATAGTAAAGACACCCCACATCACTGTTGACTCTAAAACATTGCATGAACTATGTATATTTTTTTTGTGTCCAAGACCAAATGAATATCTAGAGAAAGATAGATGAGACTGCAAATGATTACAAAAGTTTTTATAAACCAAGAAGTTTTTGATGATTGCATAACTGGAAGAAGTGGACATATGTGCTGTAGGTTATTAATTCCCAGCTAAATTAAATGTGCTTTTCATAATATGTGAAAAAGAATTTTGAAGATTAAATTCAAATAATGGATAATATGATTGCCTATTTTACAAGGGATACCAATCACTAAATAAACTGTTAATCCCAAAGTAGAAACTCTTCTCTTTCAAATGAAAAAAAAACCCACAAAGGTTTGCTTTTAGAATAAACAGACTGTTTAGAAATACCAGATATTACCCTCTCTTCTGCCAAATACCACTGGGACTAGTAGTCTAACACAGTTTATCCAAGTAAGTTATTATTCCTTCAGATAAATTGTTAAGATTTGAAACATGGCCCTCTTCTAATCAAACACTGGAGTCTTTATATAGAGACTAAGTTCAAGCTTGGCCATTTTTTTTCTGCATGCGGTTTAGTTAGTAGCCAACAGAGATGTATTAAATCTTTTGTTCTTTGCAGCTCGAAAATGTAAAAACCAAGATAGGTTGATGCGTAATCATGATTTAACTAAACCCATTTTAAGAGAGCCAGGTGTGCTGTAAGTAATAATGCATTATTTTTAATGATTCCACTGCAGATCTCGGATCCACTGAGAGGATAAGTGTTATTCTATTTTACTTCTTAAGATAAAACCTGTCCAAACTCTCCAGGCAAGGGAAAGTTTTATTGTAGCCAGGGAGAAATTTAAAAGTTGAGAGCTTTATAGTACAAAGGAATGAGTTATGAGCATTTGGAGGGAAAAATGGAAATCTAACTCTGCAATCCAGTTTTCTCCCTTTGGCGAGGTTTACTTTTTGATTTTTAAAAATGCCCGGTCCTACAATAATTATTCCCCTTTTCCTCAGAGTCTCTCCCAAATAAGGACTGTAGTTTTATGTTTTCAGGCAATAAAAATTCTCCCCTTGGATCCACAGAAATCGGTGTCTGCCATTTACTACTCACTCCAGTGCTTGATTTGGCTCTTGTTGACTTTACTCCAATGATAAAAACACTTTGGAACAAGGCTCCTGTGAGGGTATCCTCCCCGTCCCCCACTCCCATCCCCATTCTGAAGTCTACTAGACCTCCAATTCAGAACAAAGACAACCTTTCTTAGGGGAAGAACTAGGAATATACAATGTTCTACATGAGAATAGATCAATGACCCCTGAATACAGAAAGGCATGAAACCACAGGGTGGACTTGTTCCAGTGAGCAAATATATACCATAAGGGAAAACTTTTCTGCCCCAGGTTGGTAATTATCCCTAGAGGTAAGCAGATAGATAATATAATAATATGATGCTGTTTATTCATCTACACGGTATTGCTGATCCTCTTTTTGAATCATGCTGCTTCATGTTCTAAAGCAATGAGCCTGTCAAAGTTAATTATGCTTTGTAAAATATACTTCTTACTATAAGTTAAGGTTGCCTTTCTATTTTGGAGAGTGTTCCTACCTCTAAAATGAGGCAGGCAAATGAAAATAGGGGGTACAACTGGCTTCCCTATATCATTCCTTGCTTGATTGTAACTCTGTCCTTGTTCTTTCCTATTCTTCCTTTCCAACCAACTGTTCCTATCTTTTTAATCCTTCCTTGTGTATGGATTCTCCCCTCTCCACGCAGCCTCTATTCACCATCATTGCCCTTTATTAGAATTTGTCTATCTCTATTACTTCCTTTTTTGATACAAGGTGACCAAAACTGAATGCAGTGTTCAAGGTGAGAGTGTACCATCCATTTATATGGAGGCATTGTAATATTTTTTGTTCTCTAGCAGTTCCTTATACATCCTCTTTTCCTGCTAACTTTTTTTCATCTACCACACCCTGCTGAGCTTTCCAAAGATGTTTAGCTTTTGTACTTCAGAGCGTATGGCCACTAATTCAAAGTTTTCAGATTACCTTAAACTGAAGACATTGCTGTGGGATAGAATGGGCTTGATGTCTAAATCACAGTATTAATCTCTTTGGCCCATCTCTCCAAGCATACAGAGACCCAACACCTAAATCTTCTTATAGAGGGGCTTTCATAGAATGAGCTGAAGGGAGATATTTTGCTAATTGATTCATTTTTCTCCATTTCTAATTCCTTTATCACAAAATAGAACTATGGACTGTTTGAAGCAATGAAATAACATAGTGTTTGGGCCACAAAACTCCTGATGTAAAAGGTTTAATGCACAAAATTAATTGTTGGTGAAACATAGTTTTATCTGACATGATTTTAGAAGGTACTTTGAAATTTCTCCCTCTCAACATAAGGTAAAGAACATTTATAATGTCAGTTTCTGACATTTCAGTGACATGGAAACAGTTGCTTCAAAGGGGACAGTCTGCAGAGGAGCAATAATAGTCCATTGAACCTGGTTTACACTGTTAAGGTAGAAGCCAGCTACATAAACAATAGTGGAAGGTGTGTGCATGTGATGGCACGCCTTCAGACTAAAAACCAAAAGGCTGTGAAGGGGTAGAAGATACAAGCATTCAAGCCCTGCTTCAGGTAAGCATTTCAGCCCATGCTAAAGTTGACTGTCAGTCTTGTACTTATCTAATTTAAAGCATACTTACAAGTATGCTTTAAATTAATTACTTAATAGTGCTTCCCTGACTAGAGAGATGGGGCAGATGGAAAGTAGGACAGAGAGTCACTTTAGACTACCTTGTTCAGAAAGGCATGAGTTTTTATAGGGTACAGCCTACTTCATCAGATACTAAGAATGGACCTGCAGAAAGGAAGGGCACTAAATAGAAAGGAATAAAGTATTTTAAATACAAGATAAATGATAGGGAAAGGGCTGAACTAGAGATACATCTGTGAATCAGGGCCTTAGTGTGTGACAAACCCAAGGAAATATGATTAATTCTGGGAAGTAAAGACAATGTGGATTGATTGTTAGTTCAATAAAGAATTGTAAATCAAGGCTAATCAGTTTGGCAAAAGTGTTCTCTGTGGGAATAATGTCTTACCTCTTTTATTATGCCCTTGTGCTTTGTTTCTAACTCAGCTAACATTCTACAAACAATTTAATACCCAATTTTAATGTGCTGGGCAAAAATCCAGGTCCTGATGAAAGTTTAAGCCATCTTTATCAGAGGAAGATACATCTCAGCACTGAGCCACAAGCACAGTGCAACTATTTTAAATCAATTAAAACATTCAGTAAAATAAGCACAGAGAAAGGTGAGGCATAGAATTCTACAGGTCAACACTGGCAGCAATTAAGCTTTAGTGAAACTTGCAATGCGAATTGCTTGTCATGGAGACAATCTTCCCTGAGTTGATGACATAACTAGCAATGGGTCCAGTGACAGTCAGAAATGGAGCTTGAAATTACTCCATCACCCTTGCCCTTTCCTCACATTGCTTTTATGCTGTCAGTACAGATATGAATACCGACAATTTCTGATAAAAACAATTCCAAAATGGAATTTTTGTTAGTATGGTTTGCATATGTAAAATGTTTCCCTCCAGACTATATCTCTGAGTTGCCTGTTTACAAGTGTTTCAGACAAAAACAATGTACTGAGAATTAGAGGCAGCAAGTATTGGCTCATTCATCTGAGAGGGCTTGCAAATTGCTCCCTTTCTTACATAGGAGATTTGCTGACCCTTAACATCAGCAGAGACGGATAAACAGATTGATAATCTGAACAGGTTGGTATAGCAGTACAACTAGCAATTTGTGCACCCAGAGCAGAGCTGCTAGACATCAGGTGGGTGGAGGGCTGGGTTGCCAAGGGTCAGAAAGTCTTACCTGACACCCAGAGCTCCCTGTACCCTGGCTGCCACCACAGCTTAGGTATCCCAGTGGGTGCTAGTCTGATGCCCTCTCTAAAGAACCAAGGCAGGTGCCCTGCTTTCCCATCCTTAGGTACACAATTAGGTTGGTAAAGTGTTCCTTCTATTTTGCTATGGAAGATTTGAGTAAGACACAAATCAGTTTTCAAATAGACAATAGGGGAAAAAAATGACCACTGCATGAGCGTTGTATTTCTCTGGACACTTCAAGATCTGTTGAAAGTTAGGGGTATATAGTACTATCACAGCATACATCAACACATGTGCTTTACTGTGGACTTGATTGATTAGCACCGCAGTAAAGCGTCACTGTCTACACGTGCACTGGTATTAGGGTGCAGTAAATTAATTAACTCTGCCACAGGACAGTACTATCCTATGGCAGAGTAATTATGTGTGCTGAAACACACGTGTACACAGTGACAGGGGCTGACTGGGGCATGAGGGTGCTAAAGTGTGGGCGCTGTCTGTCACCTAGCCCCGCACCTTAGCACTTTCATGTCCCAGCCAACCTCTCTACCACCCAATGCTGCTACATGGAGCCTGGAGCTGACCCCCCGAGCCTGCTGCCAGCCTAGGGCTGCTCCACCCTGGCTCAAACTGCTGCTGCCCCCGGTGCACATGCAGACACTGTGCCCAGCAGCAGTTGACTGGCTGCAACAGCTCTGGAGTTTATGAGTTGGCTTAATTGCATGTGTAAATGCATCCACTGTGTAAAGTAAAAACAGTAAGATTAAGCATGTTAGAACAAATGAAATACCTTGGTAGGCATGGGTCTTCAGTTTCAGAGATGAGGAGTGTTTTGGTCAATATAAAAACTGAATCAAGCATAAATTGCAAAGTAATTGCCAAAAAATTTCTAGCCTGCTCTACAGTTAACTTCAAATTGAAGACAAACCCCGAGAGTGTGTATGCTGCCCTAAAAAACAGGCTCTAGTTTGTTGCAGTTATTACATCTTTTTTTAATGAAAACACTTTATTAGTCACTTGAATCTCTCATTGTTTTAGTATAATGAGCACCACAGTATAAATGAAAGTCACTAAATGTAGGGAAAGGAAAGCCCCTGATCCAGCTGAGTCTTGAAAGTATCTTAACAACTGACGTTGAGATGCCATGGCCAGTACAGTGATTTAATTTGAGTGTAGGCATGTAGAAGCTCTGTACTAAGAAGAGGTAGGTAAGAGGGACAAGTCAGAAGCCAATTCAGAAACTAGAATTTAGTTGCCATTGTTTCCAAAGTCCTATTTAGGCACCTAAGACCAAACTAGCTCTGGTCCACGAAAACTTAAAATTAATAATATTTCCAGCTAACAGAAACAGCAAATAACCAAAATCTAGAGAGAACATAATGTTGCAAAATATCGTCCCTGTTTTTCAGACAGGAAATGGTTAGCTAGGTAAGATAAAAATCTGGGTTTCTGAACCATATACCAAATGTTCCAAATTATACAGTTCAACCTCCTTGTATCACATAAACCACTTTAACATATGAATTTTATCCTTTGCTGCTAGATGTGCCCAGAATGTATGTATGATTCAGGCATGCAAACAAAGGATTGGGTATGTCAATTTTCTCAGGGAATGAGAGAAATAGAAATGATCATGTGGAAATGATAGCATCCATAGTGTGCAATAGTTGTTTACATTCATCAGATGAGGGCTATAGGGTTCATTCTTTTGTGCGTTACAATTAAATCGGGGGGAATTTAGCAGAAAAAAGGTGTAAATTACTTGAAAATCTAGTCCTACATTTTGAAAATACAGCCCCTCACAAATGTATTTAGTACTGTAAATTGTCCACATTAAGCAAATATATTAATTGCCATCTAATTTATTGCACTATATCAGGAGCTCTCCCTACTATATACATATAAAATTGGAACTGAATGCCTGGCTCATAGTGCTACTTGGAGTGCTGGGAAGTCAGAGAGCATCTGTTATCAGGGAAGGAAGGGAAGGCTGGACTTGATTTAAAGTGTGCTGCTCAAGAACCTGTTATGCAAAAACAAATGATTACTGTGCAGGTTAAAAAACACTTGCCCTACACCTGGTTAGAAGGGTATTCACATGTGTGAAGAATGCAGTACGTTTTGTGCAAGTATTTATCCCTGTTCTTAGCAGCTGATACAAACGAGGCAGAGAGATGCAATTTAATGTACTTAGCATATTTACATCTTTAGATGTTACAGAATAGACTTTGTTTCCAATAACCTTCACAATTACAGATATGCACTTTTCTACCCAATGTTTAAAAAACCCTAAGGCTGCCCAATAACATTGTGTAATGTTCTTCACTTCAGTCAATGAACTTTAACAGAAACCAATGCATTTTAACTGAATTTTTGTTTATCTCAAGCAGCACATTTTAATGAAATCAATACATTCTTGCTGAAAGCCACATGAATCCATTGGAAAGAATACATTGTTACTGAAACCAATATACAGTTTTGTAATGTCTGTATGTTTTAGTGAAAGCATGGCAATACATTTTAACTGAAACCAATATGTTTCTGCAGGGCTGATACCGAAGAAACCTTATTTCATAGTGAAACCAATGCATTCTTACTGAAACTAATATTCCATATTCCTGAGCCAGCATTGTCAGACTAAATGAAAGCAATGTTTTATTGTACTGGAGAATTTGCATACTTCCAAGATTACCTTAAAACAGGGAATTTTGCAAACTGTGTAGTTTAGCCAAAAAAAAGTAGATTATAAGAAGTAATTCTTACATAGACCCATTTGCAGGGTTTTATATTTTATTTAGTTCTGTGACATATATGCATCCTTTCAATGAGTAATGGATCAGATAGGAGTTCATTTTTATTCCCAGTAGACATTCACTGCATCTTTTTTTCTCCCACTTTATATGCAAAATTACTTAAAATAAGTTAGCATTATGGCTGATTTACACTTCAGAGCAAAAGAACAGAACAGTGGTTAATGACTTTATTGTAGTTTAGATGTGATTTATTATGCAAGATTTTTTGTAAGAATTGTTTTCAGTATATCACTTCTGGTATTTTTCTTGACATTTTGACTAAAGATGTGCTGATCTGCATTTCTTAGAAATATTTTGAGTATTCTGGTTCATGGAGCTAATGATTTGTGATCCTTCTAAGTGTTTTAATTGATGCAATTAATGTGAATTAGAAAGCTCAGCCTGAATTTCATCAGTTCTGAAGAAATGTGTCATCTCTTTACAGATTAGACACAGTATTGCTTTGTGTTACAGCAGCATAAAAAGATATATCAGGCAATAAAATACATGAAAACCAGGAATGGGGTAACATTAGTCAAACTCTTATGGACAAAGGACCTGTTTTAATGTTGTTGAAATTATGAGATGCAACCCAGACCCATAGGTCTATTCAACAAGGAGCCACAATTTTTACAATGCCATTGTTCCGGCCACAATCGCAGCTAATTATATTTGTCATGAATAAGGCACCTTTGTAGTGAAAGGCCAATTGTACAGCATGGAAGACTCAAGGTTAAAGGGGTTTCAATGTAGTTCTGTAACCGGAAAGACACCTACCAGTGCAGATTTGAACAAAACCATAGGGAGAAGTTTCTAATTCAGGACCTGGTCCAATTCCCATAGAAAGAATTCTGTGGTAATTAGATCAGGACTCTAATTGTTTTCCTTCAGGTCTCTTTGAATAAGGAAGCACTGGGAATCTCCCAATTTCAATACCCATTTTTGAGGACTACTATCCATGGGGTCTTATAACAGGCCCGTACACCAATAATGAGCAATAGGAACACACTTCCTTCCCCATAGACAAAGCTTTGTGCCACTTCTGCATACAGAATCCCTCCTACCTCAGGGATTCAGGATGACATGCCTCCCTTGCAGAAAAGCAGAACATTATTACCAACCCTTCTTGTAACAAGCATTGACCTAGTTTAACTGTATCAAAAGAAAATGGGGGTTTTGTCTCCAAAGATATGTCTAATCATGTCTTTAAAAAAAAATCCCCACTAATGAAATCTGTGAAATAATGAACAAAATGTAACTGCTATGGAAAGTCAGATGGAAAATACAACTTTCAGGAAAATATATAGTCCAATTAAGATGCTTAGCATAGAAAAGGGTTGTCTGTATTCCTAATACAGCCACTCTCTCAATGGTTTGTTCATGTACAATAGGTTGCCTTGGGGGTGATTGATCCAGTTCCAGAAAGCATAATCATTGGTTTCCAAGGAATCTAAAAGATAAAGTGTAACAAGACCATGCACTACACTGGTATTAGATTATACCTTTCCTCATTATTTACACCCCTCTAGCAGTTTTCCCTTAATAAGTTCATCCTATAGCACTTTACTGGATTCTTTTTTTAACATGTTTTGTTCTTGCAAATAAATCCACTACACTCATCCTGACACTGTTTCTTTCCCACCTATTTCTAATTGCTGTTCTCAGTGCCTTATAATTTCTTGCAGATACTAACCATCTTTCTTATTTTTATTCACTTTTTTCTATTTATGCTTTTCCACACACTAAGAATATACAGTGTTCAGATGGGTCCAGGAGATACCTGGACAAATAAAGATACCTTGTTTTAAAAAGAAAATAAAGTTTAGGATCTGAACACAATCCTAATATAAAACACACCCTCTTTTTAAAATAGTGCATTTTAAACATTGGCAAAAATAAATTCCTCTCTAATCCATTTTATTGACAGTAACCTAAAGTAACAATCCCAAAAAGGTCCTCCTAAGCCTAGTGAGCCATATGACTAGTATGAGTATGCTAGTTTCCGCAACCAGTTGGACAAGGGAGTGATGTGGCTGGTATTACATCAGACACATTTTGTCTCCCAGATCCAAAAAAATAGTTACCATGGGTGGATCTAGGATATAGAAAAGGGAGAGCAGATGTTAGGGTATGTCATCACATGTAAGACAACTCATATTTTTATCCAGTTAAAAATAAACTAGAAGTTTTATTAATAATCTAAGGGCCCAAGGCTGTGCTATTAAGATTAAAGAAAAAACAAATATAATTTTATTGGAAAATACATTAATTTGCTGTGTCATATATTATGTGTAAAAAACACAAACTAGGTAAATATAATAAAAGCATGGTGTTGTTTCATTACTCCTGTAGTTAGTTCATTCATAAAACAAAACTGAGCCTTCTTTAACATCTTTACAGTGCATCCAGTGTTTCAGTGAAAGTTAATCTTCACCTGAACTAATGTTTCCACACCTAAGTTAATGTTTTTACCTAGAGTTTAAAACAGTCTGCAGGGCTGTGAAATAGGAGCTACATTACCAAGAGCAACTGAAAGCAGAATTGCAGAAGGGCTAGCTCAATTAGTGAAACATCAAGACCATTAACAAGGAGAGCAGAGTGTTAACACCTGTGGAATGAAGAGTTTAGAAGGCATCAGGTTGATCAGGGGTTTTCAGACTTTTTTGGTCAGGGTACTCCTGGCGGCTGGTCGATGAGCAGGAGGGGAGGGAGGGGGGTGTTCCCCGCTCCACACATGGCAGCAAAACTGGAAGTGCCACTGGCTTCTCCGCACTGCTGCTGCATAGCCCCTGGAGCCTTCCAAAGTATCCCCAGGGGTATGCATACCCCCAGCTTAAAACCCCTGAGGTAGATTACTGTGAATCAGGAAGTCTGGTGGATAGGGATGATCGTGTCTCAGAGAGTTGGACTAGATAACCTATGGAGGTCCCTTCCAGCCCTATTTCTCTGATTCTACAAGTGACTCCCTCACTGCTGTCTGAATAGGAACACTGCAGCCACTTTGGGTAGACCAGGAACCAAAAGGGTTGCAACTGCACTACTGCACCCCCTGGATCCACCCCTTACACTTACTTATGTACATCTGGGTTACCTTGGGATGGCCTTTGGCACAAGCCCAGAGCAGGGCTCAAATTTATTAGAGTCATAGCAAGACACTAACCATTTAGTGAGTCACATCCCTAAGTTAATAATAGTGGTTAAGAATATTAAGAGAATAATGTGATTTCTAAGTTTCTGGCATCACTTTTATTAAGCACTTCTTATAAATTACAAGTGTGGTGTCCATACTTGAAGTATCACACTTAGAAGCAGGTTTACAGTATTTTTTAAAGCAGGGATCATCATAAGCACTCTGGTATCTTAGAGCCAATGTGATTCTTAATTACATAAGCATGTGAATATCAACTAGAAGTAGGAGAGGCTATTACTTACTATATGAGACTTCCCTGAGTTGGGGCACAACAGCAATATGTGAGCCTGGGAATTCCCAGTGCACACAGGATAAGGCCCCTGAAGCCTCCCCAGTTTCCCCTGTTTGCAGAGGTGTGGATCAGAAATTCTCTGGCAAGGGATTCCCTGGGCATGCCTACAGTGCTGCCATGCTGTGACTAGGGGCAAATGGGAGAAACTGGGGCTCCCCTGTTTGTAGAGGTGTGTCTTAATTCTGGTCGCAGCAATATCATATGCACATCCAGGGAATCCTCTGCTGGTGGATTCCTGGGGTAAACTTCCCCAAAAGGGGAAACCCAGGGCTCATTTATTTGCAGTTGTCCCACTGGATTGAACCTCAGAAGCTCCAGAAGTGGCAGGGGCCGAACCCTGTGGGACAGCAAGCAAAATACATGTCACCCAGTGAAGTGGAACAGCTGTGCCAGGACACAACTCCGCAGAGCTGATCCTGCTCCTGTTTATAGCTCAGTTCTCCTCATTAGGGAGCCTAGGCCTTAACCCTGGATTTCTGCTCTGAGCACCAAGGCTAAGTAGAGATAGTCAAAAAGCCTAAGGCAGATTAGTCTAAGTGAACAGACATTTACTTTTGATTCTGAAAATGTAACCACATGCCTGCAAAGGTCCAAGCCAGAAGCTGCGGGGGTACTAGAGCATGCCTCCCTGCTTGCCTGGAAGAGACAGCTTGAGCCAAAACTAGCCCACCCACCCTCTGAGGGAGGGTTTGCTGCAGTCGCATACCAATGGAGGGGGGTGCCGGCCGGGCCCTCCAGGTACCCAGTCCCCCATCGGCACTTCTGGTTCTGCCGCTGGTGTTTCCGGGCTCAGCAAGTGGCTGCTGGGAGATCTCCCCCACTCAGTGATTGGCTGCTGGGGGACCCCCTGCCCCCCACTCAACAATTGGCCATAGACGGGGGGGGCACAAATGCAAATATGCATTTGCATGTGGCATGGGCGTTGCCCAGGGACAAGTAGTGGCAGTGCAAGGTGCACCGCCACTACTTGTCCCCAGGGAACCAAACGTCCATGCACGTCTGGACATGCCCCAGAGAACTGTAAAGTGCTTCCAAAGGAAGTATCCATGCTTGACAAGTGTTCAGCAAGATAGTATGTGAATAAGAAAGCATAAAATCAATTCCCATCAGAAAAATGCCTTAAATATTGCATACAATACAGAGATTGAGTTACAAATTAGCTACCACCTTTGTAGTGAATCTGGTCCAATAAGAAAATCTACTTGATGTTTTATGTCACAGAGGCCAGTGCATTCATGCAGATAGTTTTCCAATCCTATCTTTTCTCCAAAGTTAGGTTCTTTTCAGTGAGGAACTATATCATTGCCCTGTGGTCTGGATAACTACATTAGCTGGCTACTTGCTGGGGTTTGATTTTCAGAAGTGTTGACCGCTTGTTTCTCCTTTTCAATTTATATTGATAATAATATGCTTAGCATTTCTCAGAAGCAGCCAAAAGATGCTACTTTTTCAGTCAGTCAGTTTGCAAACTTAAGAAAACATGTAGTCTACATTGAAAGGTCAGCAGAAGGGGTGACAGCTTCTCTTTTCAGATTAGACCTTTAGATTCTGGTCAACATAAAGTCTGTCAGGAAATGCCTGTCTCTTTGGAATTTGCAAGTTGTTTATTATATTTCAGTTCCAGGTCCACAAGGGACCATGATCTATTGTGACTTTCAGCATGACACAGGGTATAAAACCTCACCCAGTGATTTTCCCATCAAATTGTAATCTATAACCATCAAGTTGTAGCCTATCTGTGGAAAGATATCCAATCTTGACCCCTGGCAGACATGCAAGTAAAGCTGCAGTGCCATGGGACCTGATATGTGATCCACACAATTGTGCTTCCTTCCATGACACACAAACATTGCACGAGGTGTGATTGTGGGACTGAGTATCAGATAACATCATGCCTTATTGCCAGCGCAAGGGAATCACAGTATCATGGTCACAGGTTCTCTCTGCATAGGCAAGTAGCAAACTCCCATGACTGGGAGCCCTATCAGCTCATCAGCTCCCTGCCACTGGAATGCACTATCTGGGATACAGCCTCACAGCAGGGAGCTCAGATCAGCTGACAGGGCTCCAGCCACTCACCTGATAACAACCAGCCACAAAGTTATTACACATTGTTTGTGTAATAACTTGTGGCTTATTCCTTGTCTCATTGCACCATTAATTGCATTAACATGAGGCCAGGTAACAACTGAAGCCATGAGTAACTGGCCAGTCACATCTTAAGTGTAATGTGTGCCAGGGGCCCTTGATTTAAAGATTTCAAGTTATAACGACTGTGCCTTTAGATAAGCTGTTCTGTTTCTTCTGGTCATTGAAGTGATCTTTTGAATAGGTGGGCATACTCTGCTGCTACATGTCTGAAGTTTCTCAGGTAAGATCTAAGACCCTTTCATTGATATGAAAGCCTATGCAATCCCTATTAAAACCCATTGGACTCAAAGGAAGACTTATCATGGTAAAAGTGATTTATATTACTTTCCTTGATTTTTATTTGCTTTATGGTAGACACTACACAAGAATTAAATAGAGTGGCATTGTACCAAATTAATATGCCTCTTTGAGATTTCCTGCATAGTGTTTTTCAAGCAATAGGTCATGTTCATTAAAAAAAAAGTACCTCACTCCATACACTTTTCAGTTATTTGGTCTCTTTATAATGTCATCTGCGTACATCTCACTCAGAAAATTTTGCTTGCTGGCAAAGTCTGGTGACAAACAAATCAATGGTTTCATTTTGCTGTTGGCGTGCCTGACAGAATACGCAAGTTTCAGATGTCACATTCTTTTTAGGCTGGATGTATTGATCAAATCTGTTCTGGGTTTTTAAAGTTTTCCCTTGTGTTTTGAAGTATATCAAAAATGCCTTGCTGTTCATGGTTCCACAGAAGTTGAAAGCATTATTCATTTTTGCTTATCACTAAAGATCCCAGTGGCAGTTAAATAGTAATCAGATCTTGTTTGCCACTTCAAACATCTTCTGTCAAATGCCCTTTTTAGTGCCCACATATGCTAAAGAGCCTCCATGGAGCCAGTCAGTAGTTCTGGACATGCTGCTTATAGTTGGTATTGTCAATTATCTTTAATAGGCCTTTCTGCTATAATCCCATCCACCTAAGAACACTGAATGGAAAACACAGAAAGGCCATTCTTTGCTTTCAGTATTTGTACCCCCTGCCTTTAAACTGTGTCTTTCAGACTGTAAGACCTTCAGCACAGCAAAGTCCCTTTTTTATGTTCAGCCAGCAGCCCAGCCCCACAGCAACCCAATCATAGTGGGGTCCTTGGGCACAACCACAGTATAAATGTTTAATTAAAATGATGTCTTGATCAATTTGTCTGGGGAATCCTGCTCTCCTCCAGCATTCTCTACCATGTAAAATATAATACTTTTGGTTTCAAGATTAAGTGCACAAAAACAGTAAAGATAAGAAAACTGACATAGCTTCGTGGAGAAGTCGAGGAGGACAGGTAGGAGGAGGCTGATGGAATTTGCAAATTCATCAAAATCAAAAATATGCTGTTAACATGGTGTGAATTTGAGAAGTTACTCTGGAGCCATGAAGTAAAAGTCATAGAGCCATAGGGCATGTCTACATGTGATGCTATGTCACCGTAGTAACATGCTACAGCGACATAGCCTCCATGGGCAAAACCCTTCATGCTACAGCTACATCGCTGTAGTGACACGCTCCCCCCTTATAGCTACGGTGATGTGGTGCCTAAAACTAACCATGCATGGCATGAATGGCACAATACCTGCTGAAGGTACCTCCAAAAGGAAATACTAAATGACAGCGCAGTAACAATGGCACCATAGTGGCACATATAGATGTGCCCATAGAGAAGTAGGTCTGAAAGGTTCTCCAGAGATCATCTAGTTCAACCCGCTACCTGAGGCAGGATCCTTCCTAGGAGCTTTCAGCACTAAGTAGCCAGGCAGGTTTTTGACAGGTGACTTCTTGGGTCTTCATCAGTTCCACAATCAGCTTCTTAAAAACTTGGCCTTCCAAGGCAGGGTCTGTGCCTTTGTGGCAGACAGCCATGCAAACTGGCAGAAATTCCAGGGTTCACAGTAGCCCAGTGGATTGCCTTGGACACAAGTCCTCAAAGCTTCTATGTCCATAACCTTGTAACTGCAAATCACGCGAACTGCTTCAGAGTTAGGGACTTCAGGGCCTGCACTTCTGGGAAAGTCCCCCACATGGACAGCCTTTATGAGTCAGAAAACTTGGAGAATTTTGCAATTGTTGGTTTTCATTCTGAATCAGGACAAAGCCAAACAATTGCAGTCTATAGGATGAAAAGTCCTTTCTTTGCTTTAGGAATAACATTTGTTTTCTTACAGCATTCATGAAACTAAAGCACAGTTATCTGACTCATAACGGAAAGTAAATGCAAAAGCAGCATGACTGTATAGCAGGTTCTCTTTAAGATTCAAGTTAATACTCCTAGAACAACATAGTACACTTCACCTGGCTTTATTCTTTTTTGTAATTATTCCCAGCTATGTGGTCTTTCCCCCTCCTCTCCCTCCCTTTCCCCAGTTGGTACTATAAATACTACCGCCACAAGTTGAAAAAGAATAAAATAATTGGAACTGAAGCCCAACTTGCTGACAATGCTTCTGTTGCAAGCCCTAGTGCTGTGGCCACTAAGTTAATAAGGGATCTGGGTGCTAGTTCTGGAAGCACCATGTTTATAATGTATTTTGAAATGTCAGTCATGACTGAAAATCTAGCACTTAATCTTATACCTTATTTCCTAAAAGAGCACTGAAATGAGTAAATCAGTATCTTTTGTATGTTTCACATAAGCTCATGTGTGTGGTGTAATATATGTGCAAATTCACTAAGGAGTACTTCTGGCACTAAAGGAGCACATCTACATGAGCCGCTTTGAGTGCAGTAGACTAATTCTACTGCACATTAGTGCAGTGGGCAAAACCCATGCTAATGTGCTAATGCACAGTAGATTTTGTCTGCTGTGCATTAAAATCACAAAAAAAACATTCATTTGTGCTAATTTGCAGTAGCATCAGTTATGGCACATTAAATTATTACCCGTCATTACAGGTACTAAACTTAATGTGCCATAATTACGGCAGATTAATAAATGTGTAGATGCGCCAAGGTGTCTGATAATATGATCCACAACTAGCAAGCTACCTATCAATAGCACAAAGGAAACAATGAGTATAGGGGTGTGTTTGAAAGCTATCTTTTTCAGACTTAGGAGCTCCTGTCTCTGAGACATCCCTTTCCCTGAGACATAGGCCTAGTGTCTGGGCTTCTATGAACCATGGAATCCATGAGGTGCATGACTCCCGGGCAGTCTGCATGGTTATCTGCCCACAAGTCCCCCTCTTAGCCCTTGCTAATAGGCTACAGAGCTTACGCATTCTTTTTCTCTACTTTTGACACCAAGAATCTTGACTTTACTGCACAATCGAACACTTTCAGCAGAAGGGGTGTACTATGTCCCGTCCCCTCTCTCCCCCCCCCCCCCGCTTCTACACCTTCTAGGTAACTTATGTTCTTGCAGTTGGGGCATTCTAGTTGGAGGTCAAATATGTGGTTTATAAGCTCTTAACGCTCAACATAGAATAGAACTCAAATGATTCACTTCTTAAATGCTAGGCTATTATGTAGGTGTGCATGACAACAAAAAGCTCTTCCTCCTTCTCCAGATCTATTTTAAAAGAATGTGACATTGTGTGAGGAGTACCATCCTTTTGGTTAATGTTAGGCATGCTCAAAACATGCCTACAACATCAAGCCCTTCAGGGACATAGGCAGAAGAATTCAGTTCTTCTTCTGCATCCAGTTGAGCTTAGGCATGGGGATTGATGAGAACCACTTACATGTAGTGATCCCTGATAACGTCTCTGATGGCCAAGAGCTCCCAAGTTGAGAAAAACACCAAAGCACAGAAAGATAAAGATACGGACACTGTTTTTGTCATACAAAAGAAGCAGCAGCTTAGGCATGATCTGGGCACCAAATTGCTCAGTCCTGTCAAAATTGGGATAGTTCTGGACATGCACAGAGGCAACACTCCTGGCACCTTGGGAGCTTTCAAGTCAAAATATCAGGCACCTACTATAGAGTTTAGGTACTCCCAGGGGTCAGGTAGCAATTGAGTAAGAAGGGTTTTTTATAGCATTTTTGGACTAAGGCACTTGAATTCCATGCAAGTCCCACTTCATGTGGGATCTAGCCTTAATAGTTTTTGGTTCCACTTTGAGAAAGGCATTGATTTTTGAGGATCCTGATTCATGTCAATAACAGTGCAATTCCAAACAACAGGTCTGTTAAGGTCACTAAACATGAAAGGCCTAGTTCAAATATCTGATTTTCCTTCATGCTTTATATTCACCACAATAGAAGTATGTTTTCCACAGAATTATAAATACTCCAATTCCCTACTGTGAAGCTTTGTTGCAACAACAAAGGCACATTTGTGTTAAATACAGATCTCCCAAGCTGACCCCAAAAGCCTATCAGAAAACATCAAAAAAGAAAGAACTGTTTAGAAACATAAAAGTGGAAAAACAAGAAAGACAACATTACCACCTCTATCTACTGGGAGAAATTCTCCTATGGTTGAAGGCTAAGGGCTCTCTTCATCCTGTGTACACAGTTAGACTTCAACTACAAGAGAATTTTTCCATTGTAAAGTGGCCTTCATGTACAATCTATGAATCTTAAGCATTAAGATAATTTTTCCTCAACCCCACCCCAAACTCCCATTATTTTCTAACTCTTTGTATTTGAATTAGCAGAACAAGTTTTCCATGCATTCATTCCAGAGTTATACCAGACACTGAACACAAAACACAACTTTATAGCCACTTAAGTTCAAATGATTTTTTTAATTGAGGCCTAGTACATTTCTTGTTGATTGCACTGGATCTATTCAGAGCCACAATCCATTGGCATATTAGCCAAAGAAACTGATGAACCGAGTTATTAATAATATCAGCACAACACCTGACACAGGAACCACATAGTGGTAATCAAGCATGCAAAGCAGTAGTCTAAGGTCATATCCAAATTGACTTCTAAGGCCTAATTGACCTGCCTTTCAGCATTCAGCAACAATTTAGGCACCTTGTCCCAGGGGAGAGATTGACAGGGTTAGGCACCTAGGCTTCTTAAAGGGTGAATAGTGCTTCCCAAAGTGTCCATCAGTCATTAGAAATGTAGGAGAGCAGAAGTTTCTGGGACCCTAAAGTCCCAAGACCTTTTCACATTGCATGCTGTAAACCATATAAGTGCTGATCAGTGTTAGTTCTAGTCTGGAGTTTGGAGTAGTCACACCCTTAAGCCTAAAAACCTTCTCTGTCTCCCACCTGCACAGCTGTGCCTTGCCACTAGAGGGCTGGTGAGCAGAACTGGTGAGCCAGGACAGGCTTCTATCCCTGCTGTATAAGACAGATGGGTTGCTGGTGCAGGGGGATGCATGTTACTGTCAATGTCACCTGCCTCCCGTAGTGGCACACTGAAATAAGACAGCATCTTCACCTCCTCCTCCTCCTCCTTCTCCTCCCTCCCACCCCTGCCACTTCTGAGACTACTAAATGGTCCCATCAGGCATAGAATAGTACTGGGTTTTCTGCCCAGCCCAGCGAGGTGCTGATGGCTCCATTGCTGCCCATCCTGGGAGCATTGTACTGCACCTCCCATCTGGTTTCCTCTTAGCATTGTCACCTGCCTCCTCTGGAGCCTGGTGGAGAAACAAGCAGCATGTTGGTGGCTCACCACAATGTGGCAGCACCTGGCCCTTCTCCTTTTCCTTCCAAGCCCCCCACCCCGCCCCCCATCATCAACACTCACTCCCACCACTGTAAGGGCTGCTAAATGCTCCCACCAGCCATACCATGGTGTGGTGGGAAGAAACCAGTGGGGTGGCACAGTGCAATGCTCCTGGGCTGGACAGTGATGGAGCTGTCAGTGCTTTGCTGGGCCAGGCAGCAGAGCCAGTGCCAGAGCCCCCTCTCCCCTGCACAGCAGCTTCTGCATCCATGGCACTGCTTCACATGGCTTTCCTCTTTCTCTTCTGGTGCCTTTCTCTTCATGCTCTGCCCAGCTTACAGCAGCATCCTGATGCACCAGCTCCAGCCCTAACTCACCCCAAGTTTTCACCGTATTCAGCTGAGCACAGAAACACCACATGCAGGAGAGACCACTGAATCCTGGAATACTGTAGGACTTAAATTTGAGTGGCATAGCTGTTGGGAGCAACCACACGTTAATGGAACAGGAGTATGGTTATATGGATCAGAGATAATGCTGTCCTGGAGTGGCATAACTTTGAGCCACATCATGAGTTCTTTAAGGCACTTAAAAATGTTAACATGAGGCCAATCCAGGGTAAAGAGCTCCAGGAGCCACCTAAAATTACTGTGTAACAAGGCCCCCAGTTGCAGGCTTCACTGTTCAGTAACTACTCAAGAAAAATCCTGTTCTGAAAATTTCCTAACTTGTTTTCTAGGCTGTATTCTTGAAACAAAAACGTTTTTGTCCAGTTTTAACAAGGATGGAATTTCTCAAGATACTCACCCAACTCACAATCACCTAGTAGTCAGAGCATTCCTTTGGGGTGTAAAAGACCAAATTTTAAATCCCTACTTTACCTGATTTAGATAAAAGATTTAAACTTGAAACCCCTACATTTATATAATAACAAGTTTAGAAAAATTACACTTTGTGATCATGTAACAATTTATTTCTGATGTATTTTCTGTTTTAGCTAAGTGGTCAAGTCCTTCTGATAACATTTTTCTTATCACTAAGTGATGTTAAGATAAATGATATCTTACTAATGAATGAAATAAAAATCACTGCCATTCATTCACATGTAACCATGCATTTGAGGTATTTAGGAGAGCTTCTTTCAGAATAGCTCACAGATTGAAGTAGATATAAATATTACACATTTCTGTAGCTGCAAAACAGCCTAACTAAATGTCAGGGTCACTCAAATAGCTTAAAATATTTTAAATTTGAAATCAACAACCTTCTTTATGCATAACTTACATGGTTTTCAAAAACCTCTTGAGCTATATTGTCAAGCCACCACAGGCACTTCAAAATAGGTTCACCAAAAATCCAAAACTTAAAAATATATATACCACTTTTTATAACTACTTTTTTCACAAATATAACTACTTTTTTCTCAAACTCATTTGGCACCTGATTTGCTAAAAAAAAATATCGTAACCTATTTAATCAAGATTAAGAATAGGCAGCCTAGAATCACTGAAAGAGTATAAACTGAAACTGACAGATATGCTATTTCATTATGTGATTTGTGAAGTACAGGAATTACCTAAGAGGAAAGTAGGTTGGATAAATAAAAATACATGGTTGCAAAAAGATCATTTTAAAACCTAGGAAATGACCAGGTGAGGCTTCTATGAACTGCATTATGTAGGAGTTCACACCAGACAATCCAAATGGTCCCTTTTGTCCTTAAAAACTATTAAATAAGATAAAAAATGCTCACGTCATAAACTGAAGCAGCTGCATGCATATATGAATCTATGTATTGGCTATCTGAAGATAAGAAAATGCAACTTATTGGCACATAGTTTTCCATACACCAAAGTGAAGTGTTCACATATAAAAGCAAACACTTTTATAAACATGTAAGCCAGGGGCGGGCAATTATTTCGGGCAGAGGGCCACTTACTGAGTTTTGGCAAGCCATCGAGGGCCACATGACAGGCAGCCAGGGGCAGATGTATATTCATTTTCTAAATTTTTTAGGGGCCCCACAAGCCAGATAGAATGGCGTGGCAAGCTGCATCTGGCCCACGGGCCACATTTTGCCCACCCCTGATGTAAGCACACAGTTAAGATGCATTATCACAGGGCTGTCCAGCTGGAGTCCTCAGGCTGTATCCAGCCCAGGAGGGGTTAATGTGCTGCCTGTGGGCTCCTCCCAAGCTACTACTTCCCCCACTGCTCCTGCTGCTGTGGCAGCCAGGGTTTCCAGGGCAGGGCAGCACATCGGGAGAGGAGCTGGTAAGCTTGCAGTTCATGGAAAGTAGCAGAGTGGGGCAGGGGGGAGCTCATGGTGACTGCACAGTGGCAAGGGCACTCATACTACCCACATGGCAGGGAGGAGGGGCTTGTGCTGGCTGATGGCTGCAGCATGCAGCCTCTACTATAGTATGAAGCCTGGAGCCCATGACTGGTGCAGCATACAGCCCCCAAGACACCCTAAAGTTGGACAGCCCTGCATTAGTATACAGTGCAATTATTTTCTGTTCTAAGTATACAGTGAAACCCATGGCATCTGTGAAACCACCCTGCAGTAAAGGTTAATGCAAGATGATCTTTTTGATGGCCAACTCTGTTCTGCGGTCAAGATTTTCCTAAACGATGCATAAACTTGATCTATTGAGTTTTGTTTTAAAACTGTTAAATAATGACCCAATGTTCTAAAGTGTGGAGCACTCAATAACTCCAACTGATGTTCATGGAAGCTGTTGCGTGTTCATACCATTTGGAAACAGGACATTTGTTTTGGTGCCAATATGTGGAATCAGTTGTCTACCTTTTTCACCTCCCATGTTTTAAATCTTGACTGGTATTTTCATTCACCTTTATCATTCTTGTTTTCTTATAGTTAGGAGATCTTTTATATTTTTCTTCCTTTCTTTTTCTTTAATATTTAATATGCAATTTAATTTTATTAATGTTTGGGAGGTATATATTTAAGGGCAAGATTGACCACTTCTGATGCTTACAGATTTTCTAGTAAAAAAGCGGTTATATGATAAAAGGCTTTACTGCCAATGACCACTTTACTGGGCTATGGGATGTTACAGGCTTTATGATTACTGCCTTGCTGTATTTGGTATGAAACCCACAATCAATCCTGCAACTGGAAAAGGTGCTTATTAGTGAAATTTCATGTGCATTTCCTAAAAACAGCTCACTCAGTATTCTAATTGAATTTTTGATTTTTCCAGGATGTTCAAAAACATTCTTAGGACAACTGCATATATAAAGACCAATGGTGACATCAAGTGGTAGTTTAAATTAATTCCTTTTGAGTATATTTAGGGTACTGCTTAAGCACAAGAGTAGAACTAACAGAATAAAGATTAGACTGTCCTCACTGTTTTTTGTTGGATGATAAAACTACTGCTCAGTCCATAGTTGAAATCACTATCCCTTACATTGGTGGTTGTGTCACAGTAGAGAACAGAAAAATCAATTTTCCTTCTTTTGTTCTTTCTGCACTATGGGAATTCTGCAATATTAATTTCAAATACTCACCAGCCACAGAATTAACAAACAAGGACATGTTAAGGATGTTGGAATCATAATTGCCAGGGCTAGTGTCAGGGTAAGAAATGGCCATGGGCATGCTGAAATTAGGTAGGGATTGAGTTACAAGTAGGCAAGAATCTGCGTGGACCAGATATTTCTGTCTGTACTCAGGGTACCATTAATTCTAAATCTGGAAATTTCTCTAACACTCAGATAAATCTTTAGAGAGTCCAAAGGAGAAGAAGAGAATTCTGAGTTCTTCTCATTTTGATGGTTCTGAGAATATTCTATTAGAAATTACATGGCCTATGGCATAGCTTAATATTTCATATATCTAGCAGTATGGTGATATTTTACTGCTTAGTAAACTGCAAGTAGCATCTTTTCCCTTTATAATTTGGTGCAAAACCTCATACTAGGCCAGGTCTGATAATTATACAAGTTTCATAATGGTTCTATTAATTTAATTTGTTACTTTTTATAATGCATGCATTACTGATTCTGTGTGAAATGCTGTGCCTTTAGACAGGCATGTAGATTCATAGATTCATAGATGTTAGGGTTGGAAGGGACCTCAATAGATCATCGAGTCCGACCCCCTGCATAGCCAGGAAAGAGTGCTGGGTCTAGATGACCCCAGCTAGATGCTTATCTAACCTCCTCTTGAAGACCTCCAGGGTAGGGAAGAGCACCACCTCCCTTGGGAGCCCGTTCCAGACCTTGGCCACTCTAACTGTGAAGAAGTTCTTCCTAATGTCCAATCTAAATCTGCTCTCTGCTAGCTTGTGGCCATTATTTCTTGTAACCCCCAAATGTGTAATATAAAGAAGTGTAAAGGCTTACATTACTGATTTGAATGCTACTGGCTTCTGCTGGACATTGTAAAAATATCAGATGCAGCCTGTGGTTCTGTGATTCCGTGGTATAATTTGTGTTGTGTTATATCATACACTGCATATAGGTGTGCTGGAAAACTCCCTTTCTTTGGCCCATATACTCATCATGCACCTTCTTCCATGTTATCTTACTGATGCCTGCCAGTGTAATGGGACTGTACAAGACCCATAGTATTTTTCTCAGCATCAATAAGAATTAAACCATTTTCAGTCTAATCCCCAGGACTATATGTCCCACTAAACAATTGCAGGTCCAAATAACTGTACCAGTAAAAACTGTCCTTTGAAAAATTAATCTATAGTTAAACAATAGCTGTGACACACATATCCAGTCCAACTGTAACTCTCTTTTTTTCCTTTTGAACTCTTGAACAACCCATCTTCCCATGTTATCTAGAGTGTTGTGACAATGTTTGACATAGGTGAAACAGGCACAGTTTATGCATGGCTTTCTCGAGATTGTACTGCAAAGTGATGCCCTGCCTGCAGTTATTTGGTTATGGACACTTACACAAGAAAAAAAAATATGTAAAGAGAAAATTTCTCTTTGCCCTCTAACTAAAAAGCACAACAAGCACTTCCAGTGTGTATGATTAGTTACAAAAATGGGCAATAAATCCAATTTTGCATGGAGGCATTGTTACAGTCAGTGTGTACTCTGTGCCTGTTGGCTTCTAATGCTGCTGTTCCTGCTGTGCAACACAGTGCTTAAGCTCTCTTTCTGCCTCTCTGCTTAGTGTAAATTAAAATGTTAGTTAAGGCTAGTAGCCTGAAAACAACCTAGCTGTAAATGAGTTTAAAACCAAGCTACTGGTAATTACCACATAGGGCAATGCTTCCTTTCTACATGTTCTTCCTGGGAATAATCAGCAACAGAACTAAGTGAGGGAGAGCTGAGATTCTCATAGGACATCCATCTGCTCTTTGTGGCAGGAAGGGGTTATGTGGTTTGGGGAGATCATATGTCAGATTGATGTTAAAGTTATGAATTTTTTAAAAATTGTATGAACTTCAAAATTTATTTCAAAGTAAGGCAAATATTCAAAACAATTTCTAATTTATCCCAAGCTGTTTACCCTTTGCCTTATTAACTGACTGAAAAAAACATCAAAGCATGTTTAAAAACCATTGTTTGTTGATACTTTCAGCAGTTATTACTTAACAACATCATTATGGCTCACACAAGAGAGGAACCTATTTCATCTTACGTAATTGGCACAATTTCATTCAAAAGATGAAAACAGCGTTCCATCCAAAACCTCAGCCTTCAAACCTTTTCCTGACTCTTTCTCTTTTGATATTAATTCAGACCAACTTTGAAGACTCAGCACAATGCCACCAGTCACTAGATCACTTTTCTCATTCTTTTTCTAGCCTCCTTATTTATCCTCAAGTTCTTCCATGCACTTACCTAAGCATCCCTTTTGTCTTAATGTTACTTATGTCCTCTAATACCACTACTGTATGTTAAGCGCTCATTTCCTTGATTATCCTTCAAAATTATTTCTTTTAGTGTCTGATTCATCAACATTAAGCTCAGAAGCAACCATTATAATCATAGGGCACATCCACACATGCAGGCAAATGCGCTTGCAGCAGCTCAAATAGGAGAGGCACAAATTTGTGCCAGGGATTTTTCCCTCAGAGCACATGCCTGGACATGCACTTTGGTGTGGGACAAGTTGTGCCCTACCCAGCTCCTCATGGATCTGCAGCCAGGGGGAGCTAAAGCCAAAACGTTTTTTGAATGAGTCCAGAGTAGATGCTTATATCACCTCTGGGGGGAGTCTGTTCCATACCCTGGACACTTGGACTATAAAGAAGTTTTTCTTTATATCCAGTCTAACTCAGCCTTCCAGAAGTTTGTGGCCATTAGACCTTGTTATCCCTTGGGGAGCCCTGGTGAACAACTGTTCTCCCAGATCCTGGTGCACACCTCTTATATACTTACAGGCTGCCACCAAGTCCCCCCTGAGCTTTCTCTTCTCCAGGCTAAAGAGCTCCATGTCCTTCAGCCTCTCCGCATAAGGCTTGCTCTCTTGGCCTTTGATCATGTGGGTGGCTCTCTTTGGATGCTCTCAAGCTTATCCATGTCCCACCTGAAGTGGGGGGCCAAAACTGGATGCAGTACCCCAGCTGCGACCTCAGTAAGGCTGAGTAAAGTGGGAGAATGACATCCCTGGTTTTGCCTGAGATGCATCAATGGATGCATACCAGAGTTTGGTTTGCTTTAATGGCTACGGCATCACATTGGTGGCTCATATTCATCTTGTGATCAATTAAGACCCCCAAGTCTCTTTTGGTCATGGTGCTAGTGAGCGTAGCACTGCCAAGCCTATAAGTTTGATGCTGGCTTTACCTCCCAAGGTGGAGCACACTTTACTTCCCCATGTTAAATGGCAGGTTTTGGTCCACCCACCTTGTAAGCCTGTCCAGGTCAGCCTGTATCCCCAGCTTCTCCTCCAGTGTGACCACCTTCCCCCATAGTTTAGTGTCATTTGCGAACTTCACCAGTCGACATCTGACGCCTAAATACAGATCATTAATGAAGATGTTGAAGAGTAATAGACCAAGTATTGAGCACTGAGGGACACCACTGGTCACCTTGCACAATGTTGATTTGCTCCCGTCAACTATTACTCTTTGGGTCCAACCCCAGAGCCAGTTCCCCAGCCATCAGACCATAAAATGGTTGAGGATGCATTTCCCCAGCTTAACTATGAGGACATCATGGGAGACCAAGTCAAAGGCTTTCTTGAAATCCAGATATATGACCTCAACCTCATCTCCCTTGTCCAGGCAATCCTTCACCTGGCCATAGGAGACAAAGTTGGTCCGGCAAGACCTTCCAGCAATGAAGCAACTCCTGGCTGGACTTCATGGTGGCTCTTCATTTCCACTCTGGTGTCATCAGCCAACCTTACTCTTTCCATTTTGTTCTTCTGGTGGAAAGCCTGGTAGTAGGTGTCCATCTACTGTACTACCTCCCTAATGGTGTGCAGTTTCCACACCGCTGCCTGAAGCTCCCTAATCTGGCATCCAAAGGCCTCCACCATTGAACACACCCCACAAGGGGAGGTGTCAGTGCTCCTAAACCCAGCTGCCTGTATCTATGCTAGGCAGCCTCCACAGCTGTAGGCCAGGGGCTCCATCTGAGTGGAGGCTGGGGCCATGGGTTCCACTCAAGTGAGGGCAGGGACTGCAGGCTCCATTTGGGTAGAGGCCAGAACCATAGGCTCCATCTGGGTGGAGGCCTCAGTGGTACCAGAGCGGGGGGTTCCAGGTGCAGGAGGTAATTTCATGGTGCAACACATCCCTCCCACCATTGCACAGCTACTAGTCTGGGCTACAACTGTACTGACCGTTCTCCTGAGGCTCACTGCCTAGAGCCTGGTGCCCCTCCTGCTTACCCTCCTGTGTGACCTCCCATGCTAACTCATGCTCTGGGCCCAGAGCATACCTGTTGGCTCTGTTCACATGGCTCCAGTCGCGTGGCTCCCTGAGGGGCTCGGCCAAGTAGGAGCCAGGTGGGGGCGTGATCCTCCTTGGCTCCTCTCAGGTGCCTCCCACAGATGGTGACTCCCCACCCACTGTGGGCCCCACTTACCTCCCAGCTGTGCTGGGGGGCAGGGTTGAGGTCCACTGCATGTCCCTCTGAGGTGGGTCCTGGGGGTTCTGTTTCACAGGGATATGATGGGCCTCTGCCCATGAATCTTGCTCCAGAGCTGGTCCATGGCAGGTGGGCAGATATGGGGTGGCATGGGGTGTTGGGGGGATGTTCAGTTTGTGGGGGGCTGCCACACGGCTGCCCCCCAACCCCTGTGGTGCCAGCTGGATTGTGCTGGCAGCAGCACTGCTGGACATTTGGTCTGTGTGGGGAGAATGGGCCTAGATGGACCCAACCCAACCCAGCCTGGCATGGCCCACTAGCACACCTTTGGATAGGACTGGGAAGCATGGCTCCAGGACCTGCAACTTCTTATGAAAGGCGTGCACCAGCTGTGCAGTCTGGGCTAAGTTGCATCAAGCCAACCAGACACATTCTCCATGAGGGTCAGGCGGCAATGCACAGCCACACAGCTGTGCCTACAATGGGACATGGTGCATTGCTACCTGACCCTCATGGAGAACATGCCTGGCTGCCCCAACATGTCCCAGAGCTGCACCTCCTAGTCCTGTGCAAAGGCGTGCTAGCATGCCATGCCAGGTCAGGTTGGGTCAGGTGCACCCGGCCCATTCTCACCTCACAGACCATGGGTCTGGCAGTGCTCAGTGCATGGCCTGAGTGGTGCTGCAGAGGGTGATGGGGGCATGTGGCAGCCCCCACACAAGCTCCACATCCCCTCCCACACACCTCACACCACCCCCACACATCCCCCAGCACTCCCCACACACACACACACACACACCACTCCCTATATCCCCCACCACCCCCCACACACCCCACACTCACAAACCCCCACAGAAACCACACAGGTCCCCCACCCCCATCTCTGCTGACCTGAGACAGCTCCCAGGGCTGGGTCCCACTGCAGCTTTGTCCCACTTCTGTTTGCCCTGCATGCAAAGGGTTCATCCTGGGGCAACAGAAACACCATAGAGATGCTCTGGCCAGATACCAGAGAGTCCCTGGAGAACCCATTTGCCCCCCCCCCCCCTTTTTTCTGCATGGGTTTTTTTTTTGGGGGGGGGGTTGTTTTTTTGTTTTTTTATACCTGGATTTGCAGGTATCAAATTTAGAGTTGACGCTGCAAATATGAATTTTTTGTGAACATTTTTTGTTCCCAGCATGCCTCTTGCAGCATCTCAAACTACTTTGGGTTACCGCAAGAGTCATGTACAGGCTCATCTGGACGTGCCCATGTAATCTGCTCTTCAGCATAACACAGGCAACTTTCATCCTGCAAAATCTGGACCAAGCCTGTAACTTCTGTGAGCTGTCACATGTATGGTTTTAAAAGACTGCAAGTCAAAGTGACTAAGTACAGACAGTCAAAAAGCCAAGGCTGAATCGATACAGTCTTCCCAGTTAGTGTAAACTCCAGAGATTAAACTGAGAAACAACTGAACAGACATTTACTTTTGATTCAAAAAATGCAACCATATCCCTGCAGTGGCTCAGGCCACAAGCCACGGGGCACTACAGCACAGCTGTCTGGCACATAGTCAGCATGGGCTGTGTGTTCACTTCCTCTTCCTGCTGCCGCCAAGGTCTCTGGGATTTGCAGTCCAGAATCACAGCAGCAATACTCTGTAAGGTTGCTCATCACTTCCTCTTCCTGCTTCCAGGTGCCTCTGGGATTTGTTGTCCATAGTTGCAGCCAGCAGTAAACTTAGTAGGGAAGGGCAGCTCTGTACTCAGGAGAAAGGAGTTTGCCTTCCCCTACCCCCACCTTTCTGGAGCAGACAGCACAGCCCAGCACAGCCCAGGGCTGGAAAACATGCTTGGATGCTGGGGGACTGTGATTTAACTTGAATCAGGAAGGGGTCTGTGACAGAAATTTCATAAACCACTTGACCCAGATCAGTTAAGTCTGATACTACATTTAACCAGGTTTTTTCTAAACCAGTTTCAGTCATTTTGAAACTGGTTTACATGCACTGAAATTCTATTCTGTTACAGGTTTAAACCAGTTTCTGATTACTTAAACCAGTTTATGTGTAACTTCTGTCCCTAACCAGTGGCTGCATCCCAATGAGTGTGCACATGCAGTTTGTGGCACTGCAAACCAGTCTGAAGCACTGCAAACTGTATGCAACACATGTGCACCCATTCTCTATGTTGCTAATTTTCAATGTGGCAGGGTTTTTTTGGTGTCACTGCTGTCCCAGGGGGCCTCAGGACCCCAGGTAAGGTTGCTGGGGCCAGCAAAAGTGCTAGCCCCAGCCTCCGTTACCATAACTGGAACAATTTACCTCACACCAACCCCATGTGCAGGGGCATATGCAGTGGCAAAAAGCAGTGGCACAAATTTGCACCCAGTGGACATGTCCAGACAAGTATGGATGTTTGTTTTCCTGAGGACAAGTAGCAGCAGCACAACTTGTACTAAACTAAATGTGCCATATCTAAGGCACATTAATGAACGTGTAAACAAACCTACTTGCTAGGTAAGATCATGGACTCACTGGCCATGTCCAGATGAGCACAAACATGTGGTATGTGGTGCTGCAGACCTATCTGCAGCACTACTCACCACACATGGAGGTGGCGTTCATGCACCACACATGCAGCACAGGGGTGTTTTTTGACCCTGGTTCATCCTGGGTTAAAAAAAAAAATGTCAAAAAAAGTGGGGTGGCACACATGGTGGCAGCATGTGCCACCCAAAACCAGAGCCTGGCTGGCTAGTACAAGGTATGTTGCTGCTACTTGTCCCCAGGAATGCCTATACCATGCATGCTCTGGCACAAGGCAGAGGCCAACTGTGCTGGCCCCAGCAACCTTACCTTGGGTCCTGGTGGCCTCCTGGGGCTGCAGCCATGGCAGGAAGCTTGTCTGGCAGCTGGTGCATGGCTCCAGCCAGCCAGGCTGTGGTTTTGGGTGGGAAGTGCTGCCACCATGTGTGCCACCCCACTTTTTTTGGCCTGTTTTTTTTTTTGACCTCACAATGTCCCAAGGTCAAAAAAAACCCCTACACTGCAAGATAGGAACTCAGGAAACACCTGCATGTGTGGCATGTGGCACCACAGACAAGTCTGCAATGCTACAAACCGTATGTCCATGGTCATCTGAACATGGCCAGTGAGTCCATGATGTTACCTAGTAAGTAGGCATGCCTACACATTCATTAATGTGCCTAAGATACTTCAAATTTAGCTTACTACTTCCTTAATAAAGTACTAATAAAATGCACAGTACCTAAAGTTACAGCATAGTCATGCCAGTGCACAGTTATTTAGTGACACTTACTGCACATTAGCCTAATAACACTGTGCAGTAGTCTATTAGTATGGTTTTTGTGGTTTTTGCTGTGACACGCTACTGTGCAGTGTTATTAGGCTAATGCACAATAAGCGTCTTGTGTAAATGCACTCAGTTATTCCAAGTTCATTAGTCTCAGCCTCACTGTAAGAAATTTGCTCCTTATTTCTAAACCAAATTTCTCTCATTTCAATTTCCAACATAAGATCTTGTTATGCTTTTTGTGTGCTAAATTAATGAGATATGTGCTTTGAGAAATCTCTTCTCCATATCAGGATATGTAGGTAATAATCAAGTCACTTCTAGTTTTAACATTCTCTTGTATAAACTTAAATAGATGAAGTTTCTAAGTCTGTCATCATGTTATTTTCTCCATAATTTAAATCATTCTTGTCAAACTATTCTAATATTTTCCACCATTGTTGTTTGTGCATGTTTACTCTAGAAAAAATGTATTTATTTTTGTCTGAGAGATACTATAAGCACTGTATATTTCTAGAAAGTGTGCATAAATAAGAAAATTAAGATGGGAGAATGTGGTAGGAAAAAACAAAACAGCTTAGTATTATATTTTCTACATTAAATAATGACAGCTTATCAAGGTTCAACATAGGAAAGTTGTTTTTAAAAATAGCCATATTTTTTGTATAATCAAAAACAGGATAAAGAACAGCGTGAACTAGTTTGAGCCCCTGAATAAGTGGCAATCCCATTGGCCTTAACAATGAAGGAAATGCATGAGTCTGAAAAGTGACTAGATATAAATAAGAACATGTCGTTTCATTTTAATTGTCAATTACTCTTCCAGATCAAATGTGCTCGGTTTACCAGCAAAGATACTGCAAGCTAAATTCTGCTTCAGTGACACCTTTGCTGCCCTCATTGTCTGCAGATTATGCTGTAGGTGACAACTGTGCAGTTCTATGCCCTTTAGTGGTTTTGAATAGTTTTAACGGTTGATTCCAGAATGTTTTGTAATGCCCCGCACCAAGAGGAAGGGAGCCAGCTTGCTCTGAGTTGTGATGGTTCTTCAGGGCTTGCAGAAACAAAATACAATGCAAGCTTCTCTCCCGCAAAGAGCAGAGAATGTGACTCAGAGACCAGTTGGGAAGCAGATTAGTAATGTGCTGGTGCTTTATGTATTACCTTCTATGTAGAAGCCCTTCATTGAGAAATAATATATCTGATTTCATTTAATAATAGTCAGAATTAAACCACTATGATTACATTGTGCATATTACAGCTCTCTCTGTGGGGTGAAACACAAATAAACAAATTGTAATTGCATAAATTAAAATTTTAATAATATTAATGCTAATGGCCTGTAAAAATAGTTTTATAATGATGAATAATGTCATTGAATCATTAATACAGAATAATAAAAAACAGACATTAGCACTAACAATATAAAATTAGTCCTTGGTGGGGAAGATTTCCAGCTTCCTAACTTTGGAAACTGTCTAGTACATGGGACAGCTCACATAACAGTACTCTTATGGAAGAGTCAACAGTAGTGCCGGTAAGGTAGAAAGGAACAGAAGCAAGATGGCTAGCAACTATTACCTGTACTCTCATTGGTTACACATTTCTCAAGAGTGGATACGGATGCTGAGATTAATATCAGTTTTCAAGGAAAATTTGACACACTTTAAAATGGAACTCAAGATCAAGTGAAACTCTATCTGTAACCTCTCAAGACAGACATACTAACTAAAGAAAATTGTGTATGGCTTACATTTTCATGTCCTTTGCCAAAATTGAAAATGATTTAAATATTTTACTACCATTGATTGGAGATGCCAAATGATTACTATTATCCAAAGTTATAACCATGTTCTAAGTACATTTCTAAAACTAGTGTTGGTATACCATCCTTTAGAGTTTTACAAGACTCTTCAAAATGTATTCGGTGCCAGTACTCATCAGTCTACAAAGGGAATGGGAAAAGGGCATTAAACATTAAGTTTAACAGCTAGTAGGGCACTCCAGTTTCTCAACGTTATCCTGTTTAGAAAAGACATAATAGCTTAAAAACAAAAGTGCCAAGTCTGGATATTTCTTTTCCAAAAGCCAACAAGTGAACCTAACAACTAAGCAAAGCAAAGACAACCAGAGAAAACTACAAAGCACTTTTAAACTAAGAAGTATTTTCTAAAGATTGCTCATGCGTACTGTATTCATTTCTTGCTGTAGATAGCATACAGACAATGAAATGACACAACGTTGTTTTCTGGTTCTGCCTCCCTTTCCTTTACGCTCATGGAAAACAGAAGCAGAGTATTGGGTTAAGGACATCATTTTATAGAGGAGCATCATAAAGCTATTGTACCATCTAAATCTTGCCTCCTAGATTAAGGGGTGGAATGTATGGAGTGCCTAAACCCCTTTGCACAAGAGCTCTGGCAATTGTGAGCAATTAACAACCTATGAAAAACCATAATCAAGCTCTATAAAATACTTTATATAGGCTACAACATAAAAACTTTTAAAAATTTTGCTATTAGTGAAAATAATATTATAATTTTGGCACAAACCAGTGACTTAGTGATATCCAGTTTGCGTAATGGATTCAAAATTTGGCCCATGGAAAGAAGGATCACATGAAAGAGGAAAATCAATAGCTATGTTAAACATACAGAAACTTAAGTGTAGATTTAGACCAGGAGATGTTTTCAACAAAGCACTTCAGCCCTTGATCTCCTGTCAAGAACAGAACTCCAGTAACTTCAAATGTAATGGAAAAGGCACTCTGATTAAGTGAATCCTGAAGATTTGTCTGCATTCAGTTGACATTGTCATACTTGAAAGGCACTTGAAACAATGGTGAGAAGACAGAATATAAAAACAAGGAGTGAGGTCAAAATTCAGCCTAGTATTTTTTCTAAAATATATATATAGATCTTTTTTACTTTCTATGTGCCACATAGAATATGAAAGACATCTTCAACATTTTTGTAAGGAATTCTAGACAGCCTAACATGCTGTCATAAATAAATTTGATTTGTAGAAGATATCTATTTTTCTGAGCTGTAGTGCATTGTTTCAATATTTTTATTTCTCTTCTGGTTTTTTAATAGTGATTCCTCCAGTTTTCTTATTGAATGCTTGTAGAAATGGTAATTTGTCAAAGCAGCAGAAAAAAATCATTTTTAGATGGTGAATCCTTAGAGCATCTATTAAGAAACTTTTCCTTCCAGTCTGCCCTAGTGCCCTCTGAAGTTAAAATAGTACTGAGACCAGTTACACGGGATGTTAGTTAGGATATGCCTATTATGGTAATGTACTGATGTAAGAAGTAATAGCTATGGACCAGATTCTAATTCACTTACTAATGTCAACTAGTACCTAAGTCCAGAAAAACTTCTGTAAAAGGATTACTTGTAAATTAAAGCAAAATAAAAGTGAATATGAGTGTAAGAATTTGGCCCTGGGTAAGTGTGGAATTCCTACTGATATTTTACATCTGCACTGTGCAAATCCTTCTCTCCACTTAGCTCCACAAGAGGGCATCAATGAACTATAAATATATCATTTTACCTGAACATTATAATAGAATTATATTGTCGTCTATCAGAATCTGACCAAAAAAAAATGTTACTGCTATAATTCATGATCTGAAGTTCCAGAACTGAAAAGTATTGTTTGTACAAAGAAAGGGTTTTCTGTTCTAATGAATTGAAAAATGAACGTATTTCAGTTTTAGATCCCTACCTGGTATAAATTGACATTTCTCCATTAACTTCAGTAAAGGTACCCCACTTAACACCAGCTGATGCATCATTTACTTTTCTCATGTTACTCAGCAGGATAAAAAGGTGGAAATAAAACTCCAGTTTGTCCACATGTTCATTTAGAATATTTTTTAGAACAAGACTTCCTTTTCTTTCACTGTCCTGTGCATTTATAGTCTCAGTTCCTACTCTTTGTATAGTTCTCTGCCATAGAAAAAGAAAGAGGGGCACTGCCCTTGTTTATTCCCACTATATTATGCATCTTGCAGTTACCTTGAAGCAAGTGACTTTAAACTGTAGTGTGTGTCACAGCTACAGGGGAAGGAAAGTGTGCACTTGGCAGATGCTCGTTATATATCTGGAGGTATCCATGAGGTTTCTCCCCAGGATTTTCATGGCCTTCTAGTTTTTCACATCTGTATGAGCAGGGAGAATGTCTGATGGCTCAAGTACCAGAGAGAGGTAGTTATCTGTGCTAGTCTGAAGCCAGGTACAAAGTAACTAAATAAGATATATAGAAAGAGCACGAGTTTTTAAGAAACCAAGTTCACCTCACCAGATGCTGTGAAAGGACATGAAGAAAGCAAGAGTATAAGGAGAGAGAAATTAGAATGCAAAAGACAAGGTGGGGGGGGGGAGGTGGGGAGAAAGAGAGAGAGACACACACATTGGTAGAGTTGCAGATGAATGAACTTTGAATGTTGCATTCCTCGTTATTAGGTGTAGTGACGATGTGGTCTGAATTGATGTGGGAATACAGCAGCCATTTCAGTCCGTTGCAAGACCTGGTACCTCAGTGAAGAAGGGAGCTCATTAGTCTGTTGTTTGAGAGGTTGGGGACTCTCCCCAAAAATTACAGTCATCTTTTCCAGGACGGGTTGGAGGTCATTAATGATGTGTCATAGGTGTTCAAGCTGGGTGCTGTAGGTGACAACCAGAGGGATTCTGTAGTCTTTGTCCCAGGGTTTGTATTGTAGCATATTGGAGTGAGGTCTGAGTCTGGCTTTGTTGACCTGTTTGGCTACAACTTTGGGATGGCATTGTAGTTGTAGGAATCAATGCTTTAGGTCTTTAAGATATTCCCAGTCAGCAGGGTCAGAGCAGATCCTGTTGTAATGTAGAGCTTGGCTGTAGGTGATGGATCTAGTGGTATGCTTAGGATGAAAGCCTGGAGGTGGCCTGGAGGTAGCTGTAGTGGTTGGTGGGTTCTGATATAACATGGTAGCAAAGTGGCCACTTCACTGTAGTGTCTAAGAAATGAATCTGCTGTGTGGAGTATTCCAGATTTCATTTGATGGAGGGGTGGCATTTTTAGAAGTCTTTCCCATGTGTTCATACTATGAAGATATCATCAATGTTCCTGAGGTATACCAGGGGGATGAGAGGGCAGCTTCAGAAGAAACTTAACTTCAAGGTCTGTCATAAATATTTTGTAATGCTGGCAGGCCATACATGTGCTCATGGCAGTGCCATTCATTTGTAGGTATAAAAAGTCCCCAAACCTGAACTAGAGTGCAAGGACAAAGAGGGAGAGCTTAATGGAAACAGAAGTAGTTTTCTCATCAAGGATAATGTTCTTTGTGCCTAGTAATTTGTCCTTATGAAGGATGCTGGTATATAGAGATGTGGCATCCCTGGTGGCTAATATTGCGTTTGTTGGAAGCTTGTCATTAAAGCTCAGTTTCTTTAAGAAATCTGTAATGTGTTTCAAATAGCTGGCAGCCCCAGTGGCGTATAAGAATAAGATAGAGTCAGTATAGCCAGAAACTACCTCAGTGATGGTGCCAATACCAGAAACAATGAAATGTCCTGGGTTACCAGGTTTGTGGATCTTTACTAATATGTAAAATTTGCTTGGCCTTGGTTCCTGGGAGGTAGAAGCAGTAATCCTCACCTGCATTTCCAGAGGAATAATTGGATGAAACCCACTGACCGCCACAGCTACCTTCAGGCCCAGCTTTCATCCTAATATTTGTCCAGTGATAACAAGAAAAGCTATCTCAAGCCACCTTCTTTGAACAAGGTGCATGAATGTTGATATAAGTTACCAAGGTGCATGCAAGATAGCAGCTAGCATCCTGGCTGCACTGGGGGGAATGCTAGTGCTGGGCATTCCTAGCATACTACCCCTCACTCACTTCCTGTGTCATGTTATGAATGCCCAAGCCTACTGGCCTGCTTGTTAAAGAAAGCCTAGGGGAATCTGACTGATTTAGACATGTTTGGCCCATTGTTCCTCTAGCACTGATGTTTGCATAATAAAGCAATTCCCCTATTGTGACTTTTTTCCTACTGACAGTTCAGAGCCATTTGGCATACTATAGCCCAGGGATGGGTTCTTCTCAATGAAGTAGGTATTTATGTACCTAAATGGAACAAGAAAGTCTTTCAAAACAATAACAACTGAAGGACTTTATTTAACAAAAACAAGCAATCAGTGAAGAGATGACTGGCAAACAATAAAGTACGATGCAACAATGGAGTCAAGTGGGAGGGTCTAATAAAATTATTTCCATCTGGGACCCATTAAGTCCACTGAAAGCAGGAACCATGGCAGAACTGAAAGAACTCCTGCTATCTTTTTTCAAGGCCAAAGCCCCTGAAGGTTGGATTGTTGGGGCATCAAGCTTATGTGGGTGTAAAAAGGGGTCCAAAATGTTTGGTTCCCTAAAAGATCTATTCTCTCTGTCTTCAGTGGAATGGCTAGAGCCACAGCCACTAGCACCACTAGTATACTATTGGTGCCTATACAGAAGCAGCCTGATGAGAGCTTCGAAGCCCAAAATGGAGCCAAGCAATGAGGATGGTACATATATTTCACTTACAAAGTTTGACAGTTCATGACATCCTTGTTTATTCATGCAGCACTTTATTTCCTGATTAAATTGTATGTTGCCACAGATGAGGTCTACTGTCTCCTTGTTCCACAACTTCCCTGTTGACCCCTCTCTTGTCACAGTTTTCTTTCCAGTCTTCCATGCCATATTTTTGCCTGCTTCATGCCTCCATGTAGTGGTGCTAGTGTTATGCCATCCTCTCCCTTCAGGCCTTCAAGACAGTGGAACACCTTTGAGGAGTATACCAGCGCCGTTATTATTTCCTTTCCTCCCATCCTCCACCAGATGTCAGTACTTGCCACTCTGAGGTCTGTAGAGCTGTGGATGCAGACTGAGGGAGGCAAAATATATGTAAGTGAACTTGGTCAGTTTTCAGTTCCCACTCTGCCATTTTGGGATGCCATCACCAGAGCCTCTTTCCACTAGCAATAGTAAGTTCTCTCACTATGCAGCTCTGAATAACCTCTGTAGGTTCCCAGACACCTCCGAATGAAATTAAGCCCTTGCACATTCCATGAGAAATGTGTAGTTCAGTCACTGGTGCAAGCAAGGACACAAAGGGCAAGGGGCAGTAGTAGGTGTGGACATGTGAATGTGAGTCTGTTGACCATTTTCAGTTTGATTTTAAACCAGTTTCAGGACGTGTCATCCAACCCCCCGATTTTTTTATATTGATAGTCGGCCAAAACAACCATTTTGTTTGTTGAAGCTCTTATACACTGGGAAATCTTCTGGTCAATAACCATCTTTTTTCTTGTGCATGTAGGAAATGGAAGGCGTAATGGGGCTTTAAACCAGATAAAGGCTGCTAGAAACTTCTACAATAGTAATGTAAACAGAAGTGGACCCAAATACTTATTTTTCCAATGTTTAGAAGTATACAAATTCTGGATTTTTGTTTAAACCCATATCTTTAAAGTCCTATATATCCACAGATATAACCTGTTGGCACTGGATTTGTGACCCAGATACCTTTTTCCAGGCAGACCCAAACCCTCAGACTGACAGTGACTTCTCCATTCAATAAAAAGCAAATTTTACTGATACACAGTAATAGCAGATAAGAATAATGAAGGCAAGACAAACAAAACAAGTGCGCCCCCCCCCCCCCAATTCTATATCTACCAGTCATAGGGCTGTCACAGAGGGAAGGTATGTCTGGCCAGTACACAAGCTTCACCCTGTGGTTCTTTCTTAAATGTAAGATGTCAGCAGCCTGGGGGTCAAGAGCAGAGCCCCCCCCCCCCCCCATAGGGTTGGTGAGATGGGCTGGTGGTGTGCCTGGTGGTGTGCCTTCTGTCCATGGTGGTCTTAGGTTCCCCACTTGGGGACCCTTTGCTGCTGCTCTGAAACCCATCCTTTTGTATTCTTTCTCCCCTGTCATGACTCTTCATTCCTGGGTACCACTGATTGGTTTCCCTGTGGTCATCATACTGACCATGTTCTGTCTTGCATTTGCGGGTATCAAATTTAGTCATCATTACCCATTTTTACTGTGCAGTAATGGTGTGAGTTCCCTGGAACTCATGTTTTCCAAACTTTCTTCTAGTTTTTGTCTAAGGTATTTCCATTATTACTGTTTAGATTTACATTTAGATTTATATCCTGCCCTAGCCAGAAAGGCTCAGAGTGGCTCAGAGCAGCTTATGATAACGGACAAATGGCCTACAAGATAAGAAACAGCAGCAGATTCACTAAACACCCTAAACATTTAAAATGCCAACCCACATATTCTCATGTTTATCACCATCCTTTCTTAAAAGGAGAACCTCAGAACTGGATGCAGTTTTCAAGTAAATCTCTCCAGTTCTGCATAAAGCTAAAATATCACCATTGTATAACTGCTTGATAATCTGCTGTTTATCCAAAAGTGTTATTTGCTCTTTTAGCTACTGCACTATGCTCCAGCCTTATGTTTAGTGGGTTACAAAGAAGAAAGAAGCTTTCAGAATCATTCCTTTTCAAAATGCATGTAATCATGACCTGAATTATTTGTTCCTAGATTATATGACTTTGTATTTGGATGTATGGAAGACTGGGTAGCATGTAGCTGCACTGAGCCACCTATCCACTCCACAATACCCCCTTGCAGCCCTCCCTTCTACTATAATGCCTGTGTTTACCCTCACTGCAGAGGGATGGGTATTTGCAGTGAGGTAATCACAGGTGGTTTGAACTCTCTGGGGCTAGAGAGATTTGTGGCCTTGTGGGAGGGAGCTGGGTCACAAGCTCCAGCCCATGGCAGCAAAAACCCCCCACATGATTCTGTAGCTATAGAAGTATAGCAAAACCATTGCAACTTTAACTCTATTTCATTCATTCATCCATTTAGTTACCTTGTATCACTACCAGCACATGCAGATATAACAGTTAGATTATAGTAGCTGATAAGTGCTCCCAAATAGCAACTCCCCAGTCCTGTTAAGAGGCATATTTGTCTGTACCCTTTGTAACTCCTGTTGGAGCTGTACAATGGTTTTTAAATAATGAAATCGCTCTGGGAGCAGAGACTGTGACCTCTCTCCCACACTGCAGGTGAGTACCCTTAATAGCTCTTTTTTTACGGGGGGAGGAGGGGGGGGGAGGCAGTGATTATGGAATTCTTTATGCAAAATGGAACAGCTCTAATAGAAGAAAATGTAAGTTTTACTCTTCTGAGATGTGTCTATCTGTGTGTCTCTTCCCCTTATGAGAAAAAAAAGAAGTCATCAATTGCAGAGTGGGAAAATTTTTGAAATCTCAGAGTATCTAAAGCTATTTTCTATGGATAGCCTTCAGTCATGAACTAATTAGCTGGGACCTCATTAGAATATTTGTATTGAAGGATGATTCTCGATTTATAATTACTGCTTTAAGATCTATCATTGAGATTGTAATCCATCTAATATGTGCCCAATTGACATTGTATATAGTCCATTATCTTTCTAATAGTATACTCTTCATTATGGAAAAGATTAGTATAGCTGGCTATATCCACAAATATAACTATTGTTATATGCTCTTTGGCAATATATCAAACCAAGTCTTTGAAAAGAAAATAGTATTTAGACAAAATTACTTAAAGTTTCTTCATAAATTCTATTGACTGAACAAACATCTCACTAGGTGACACTTTTCCTTTTTTTTTTTAAATGTTTTTATTTAGAATACACAAACAGTACCCCGTTAAAAGCACCAAAATAAAATAATAAAATAAAATGTACATTGCAATTTAAAATGGTTTACAAAGCCAAATAAAGCTTATTCAATGTGGGCACAAGTAAAAGCATGGCAGTCCTAGATGAGTATTAGTTTTTCCTGAACAGGTTAGGGAAAGGAAATAAAAGAAAATAAAGCATTTAATATTCTGTGAGAGAAGCAAGAGTTTTAGAAATTCCTCATAGTCCATCAATGAGCACTACTGAGTTTGATATGCTTCTTTCAGTGTTCATAGTTTTTAACCGCCATTCCCCAAGCTTTAGTATAATTCTGTAGCCCACAAAAAATTCCAGGACATTCATCTCCATTTTATGGTTCAACAATATAAGAACCTAATTTAAAAAAGATCAAAAACTAGTTTCAAAGCTAATCGCTTCTTTCTTTTGTTCCTATACTGTCTCATCAAGTACATCACTTGAGTACAAAGGTATGCTTCTCTTTTTAGACAGTTTCTTTTGATTTCTGTAAGAGAAGGACATTTTTAAAATCCAAAAAGAAGTTAGTAATTTTGGGCAGAACCATAGCCCAAATGTACATCTCTAGTTTCTCAGTATGACTCCTCGGTCTAATGTTAGGGATAAAGTGGATGAAAATTGTGATCCTGAAGATCGAAACAGTAAATCTTGGTTGAGTTGAATAAGCAACAGGATGTCCTAGGAAAGGAACAAGACTTTTGCATATATCAATCCATGGGTTATATTTAGAGAGAAGTTATGGCATATCTGAGTGACTGACATTATTAATACTTTTTTATCCAAGCAAAATGACTATTATACATCATCTCAGAAAAATCATCTGTTGAAAAACTCAGTTTGAAAAAACTGTTTGGAGAAGGGACTGATTTCCAAGTCAGTAATCAAATTTTTTTTTCCCTAAAGTTATTCGGACAGATAACATTAAATTATTTCATTTGATTCTAATGTCAGTCAGGTGCAAGTGTACTTAGCATTTTCCTGCTGTTTCTTCCTAACTTAATTTACATCTTAAATGTACAGTTTTAGGTAAATTTGATCCTTCATGAAAGTGTCAGAATCAATAGAACCAGCTAATGCCTGAAATAATGCAGGTAAGCGGTGTTTAAGCTTCTATATAGCTATATGTGATATGCCTGAGTTCCAGCCTCTTTCAGCACAAATCTAGCCACTCCTGGGCAGAAATTCAACTGTATGAAATGCTGGAATGCAAAACACATTCAGTGGGCACATCTATGCATGTGCTTTAATGCAGTGTAGCTTATTTTACTGTTTATTAAAGTGGTGCATAAAAAGGTGCCAATATGATAATGCACCATAAGATAGCCTAGTGTGCATTAAGCGCTACCTAAAAAGCATGCGCTTGCACTACTGCACATTAGGGCAGCCTAATGCACATTAATTTAGTACCTCACATTGGAAGTACTAACTTTAATGTGCATTAGGAAAAGTGCATTAGTGCATTGTAGATGCACACCCACAAGGATCTAAATTATTTCACTTGAGATTCAAAATTGTCACTGAATTCCTTTTTATAAATGAAAGACAGTGGCTTTATTCCACTGATCCCAGATAGCTGCAGAAGGTATCTTTTCACCTGCTTGGATTGGCCTTTTATTTTCTTCCAAACATCCTTCATGCAACAAAGCTGTCATACTCTCACTGAAATTTAGATCAAGTTTGTCCCCAGAAAAAGTGGAAAAGATACTGACAGTGGGTAGTATCAACTAAAAAAAAGTCACCTGAACCTTCTTTAAAGTTAATTTGGGAGGTTTAATTTTAGGATTGAAACTATGAGCTTTAAGACTGATTTATTGAAAAAATATCTAATTATTATGGCTGAAACGTCAGGAAAAGTAGTTTATATAAATTCTTAAAATTAGCCCCTTTGAAATAGGTATTTGTAACCTTTTGCACTCTTTGACCATGTCCAGATGAGCAGACATTGGTTTCCCCAGAGATAAGTAGCAGCACCACATGCGCACTCTGGTGTGCAGCAGGTTACCCAGAGCAGGGAGGGGAGACTGGGGCCAGCAGCCTTACCTAGAGTCCTGGGGCCTTCCCAAAGCTGATCAGCTAGGCTCTGGTTTTGGCTGATGTGTGCTGCCACAATGTGCGCCACTCCACTTCTTTTGGCATGGCTTTTTTTGACCCTGGCATTTCTCAGGCTCAAAAAAACCCCTTCTCTGCAAGATAGCAGCGTGGGGAATGCCTGTATATGTGGTGTGTGGCACTGCAGACAGGTCTGCAGCACTACATAACGGACGTCCGCACTAATCAAGATGTGGCTTTTGTTCCATTATCTTTGGAAGCTCTGCGTGTCAGCTCTATATTGGACTTCTTTCTATTTAACACAAGAAGGTTGTCCCTGCTGCTCACTTAAATGCCACCAAAAAAAGATTACCCATGACTCATTCATTTCAAACAGTGGGAGACAGAACTAACACAGTGAACAAGCACAAGCAAGCCTGAACTGAAGGAGTTTAGCACTGAGGGGGCGCATCTACGTGATAGATTTACTGAGAAGTTGCCTAATTAACTGCACAGTAAACATCTCAGCATCTACACATGCTCCCCTATTAAGTTCCTATCCTGGGCTCCCCTTGCACTGTCAGTAAGGCGTGATGGGATCTAATTTACAATTCTACAATCATGTTTACTACCATGCATACATGGCATGACAGGAAGCACAACTGTGTAAATGACACATCAGATCCTATCGCACCTTGACCTGCACATCTAGAGGGGCCCTATGGATATTTTTTCCCTTGAATGATCTGAATGTGTTAAAAGTGAAAAGGTTTTATGTTGGCTAAAACTCGGAAAAAATTCTTGATTTGGAAATCCCATTGTAGTACCTCCTAAGAGTTTTGGCACTGATACTGTTAGACCTGTATATAGTACCTCTGGGAAGCAGAGATTATGTTGCAGAAGTGGAGTCATTGTTCTACACTTAAAGATTCCACAGAATCAACTGAAGCAAATTTCTAGTGGAGAGATCTAACAGCAGAATCTGGGAGAGAGTTGGTTAGGAAAATGAATCATAAGAATGAAAAACATAACAGGGGTGTTCTAGCACAATCCTAATCAGAAAAAATACAACTATTTCAAAATGCTAAGGAAGACTGAGAAACAACTCTGTATCTAGAAGAGTGTATTAAACGAACTATCAGTGACAAAGATAAGGAAGAAACCTAAAAGATCTTGACATGTTTAGACTAGCAAAACAAAAACAGAGACATTACTGCTTTCCTGTAAATACATCAGAGTGAGAATTATGATTTAAAGCAAAGGAGAATGTTAGCCTAAAAACAAATGAAAGCACGTGGCCTATGAACAAATTTAGACTTTTACATATCAGAAGACTTTTACGTATCAGAGAAGTGATGTTCTGGAATAGCCTTCCAACAGGAGTCACAAGGGCAAAAGTGTAACTAGGACAGGGCAAGCAAGGCACCAGCCTTGGGTGCCAATTAAGAGGGAGCAACAGTAGCCAGAGGATGGGGAGCCCATGCCATAGCAGCAGCAGCTAGGATGGTCACTGAAGCAGAACCCACCCCCCTCCAGAACTCTGTACAAGGTAGCAAAATCTCTGGTTACACCTTTGCAAAATTCTAATTAGTTTTAAGAGGCAGCTTGATAAGTTTATGACAGGGTAGTATAGCTGCCTACCACAGCAGGGGACTGTGCTCCATTGACCCTGGAGGCTCCTTTCAGTCTTGTCTTTGCTTCTGTATTCAATAATTGTTGATGGCTGGGATTCTTGCCTACTCTTCCAAAGTATGTGTACTAATAACTGGCAGATAGCTTAGATGGACCCACTTGTCTTATGGTCATTTCCAGGTTTCTTATACAAAGAGAGATGGAAAAGATGTGTGAGGTTAGCACGTAAAAAGTGTGCCATTGAAAAATTAGTTTATAATGCCACATCTGGTCTTAAATATCAGTAGCTTCTATTTAAATTTGCAATTCTGTTGTGGGTCGTACACAGTTCCATGCCCAAATACTATGATATGTTAGGTTTGAGGCTACATAAAGACCATCATACATGTGGTGTTTTGAGAGGTGAAAGGTTATTATAAATAACTGGCTCCATAAACAAGTATTAAACATAGAATTCTGAATCTCATTCACATTTATCCAAGTATCTTAAAATGAATTTATCAGATATAAAATAAATGGTTTAGTAACCTTAAGTTAATCAAAAAAGAAGATCAAGTAGTTACAATCTAAAATCATGTTGGAATTTTTTTTGATGAAGTCTGGCTATTCTGTTTATTCCTGTTAAACCAACTTGAAGTAGAATAACAATCTGTAGTTCAGCTGATGGCCTCAAAAATAGCTCAAGAGCCACTATCAATACAGAATGAATATCTGTGCAAAATCATATTCAAGTCTGAGGCACATTGTGTTGTGCTTTACTGCAGAAATCTCTGATTATGCAGCTGCATATCATTATGCTTAATAAATTTTGTTACAGTATTATTACACAGTAAAAACTTCCTTTAAAGAACATTATTAATGTTGCAAAGCCAAACACTTGAGAGTTAAGAAATACTTTGCTTCTTCAATTCAGCCTCATTGCACGTGCATTATGATACAGTGTTATAATAAATCACATACTATTTTTCCCCAGGACTGGCACCACATTCAGTGCACAAAATGAAGTATATATATTTTAGTTATGTATTAAGTAAACAATTTTAATAAAACATTTTCTTTTTCCCTCATTGTTCAGTATAAGACCTTACTCCACACTGTTCAGGCTCTGCACTGAAGACAGAATTACTAATTTTCTATTCTGTGCATTGCTTCACTAGTGCTTCAAAAACATTAATGAATTTGTTTTCATGACGCATCTCTGAAGTGAGTGGAAGTTATACTTATTTTATATATGAGAAACTTCAGCATAGAGAGAGTAAGGTCAAAAGTATCCATCAATTTTGGATTCCCAATCTCAAATGCCTACAGTCTGATTTTTTTTGGAGATTTTAGAGCATATAACATATCAACTGGTCAAAGCACAGCTCCTACTGACTTCACTGATAGTTCAGCCTTAAGTGCTTAAATATCCTGCAAATCAGACCAAGAGTCTCAAATCAGACATGTATAAAATGAAGAATATCCATTAATTGACCACCTGTAAAAAATTTTGGTTTGAATTATTTCCCTAGTATCAAATAGGAACTTTATGACAGAACCAGGAGGCACATCTAGATGAGCGCAAACGTGCATTTCTCTGAGGACAAATAGCAGCAGCACATAGTTGTGTTCCTGCTGCATGACCCTGGGGAACGCTCGTGCATGCATGCTCCAATGTGAGGCAAGTTACCCCAAGTGAGGTAGGGGAGGCTGCAGCCAGCACTTGGGCTGGCCCAAGCAGCCTTACTGGGGTCCTGGAGGCTTCCCAGGACTCCAGTAGTGGCATCCAGCACGCAGAGCCTGGCTGGCAGCCAGAGCATTGCTCTGGCTGGCCAGGCCCTGGTTTTGGATGGCACATGTTGCCACCACGACTTGCCCAGTTTTTTTCAGGCACCTGATTTTTTTATACAGTGGGATCTCCCAATGTCAAAAAACACACCATGCTGCAAATTAGCAGCAATGCTGACACCTGCATGTGTGGCGCATGCACACTGCACATGTGTACTTGTCTGGATGCATCCAGGCCTAGCATTTATTTATCCAGCACAACATTCACCTCCCTTGCCCATAAGACTGGGGGGGGGGGGGGGTTCTCTATTCCTTAATATGTACCTTCTGACTTCTGTTATAAAAGAGGCACAAGTTTTACAAAAAATAGTCTCTTTACTAGGTAACCATCCTGTAGAATTGAATGAGGAAGAAGCCCTGTGCAAAAAAAAAATTATGTGAAACTGTAATTAAAGACTATCTCATTATGCAAGTAGGCTGAATTAAGAATGGGCAGACTTTAATTTTTTTTTGGGGGGGGGGTTGGTAACCTTTGAGTGTTTGGCTTTAGTGCAGATTTTGAGTGTAAAATAGTTTTTGTGCTAATTTTTTAAAAAATTTTAAAAAGCAAATTGACAAAAAAATTCACAACATCATATTGACACTAGTATCATGTACCTGAGTTATTGGAGGACCTGGGTGCATCTACACGAGACACTTAATGAACAGTAGCCTAATAACCAGGGATCCGAGTTTTCCATTTCCTATGGGAAACTGTGGATATTCCCTTTTAAAGAAGAGAAACATGAATTTCCCCTTTTAAAGAAGAAAAACATGGATTTACCCTTTGAAGCAGGAAACTGCAGGTTTCCCCTTGCAAAATGGCAATATTCCAGCCTACAAGGAGCTGCTTGGGGCTCAGGGGAGTGGGGGGAGGGCAACTGAAGATAGGAGCACCACATGCGTTTGCATTCACACACACACATGGCCAGCAATACAGCCAGGCAAGGTAGTGGGAGCAGCCCAAGCATCTGGATGTGGGGACTTGGAAGGCCAGGACTTGGGGACTGTGTGTGTGTGTGTGTGTGTGGAGAGGATGTTTGTATGTGGGAGTCTGTGCTTTCAGGTGCCTGCCAGTACTGAGGGAAGGAGCCTGGGTGCAGGGCTACAACAGGGCATGGGGGTCTGAGGCAGTATTTGGTGCTCCTGGTTAACCCAGCTCAGCGTTCTTGCAAGCATGGCCCACCCAGAGGTGCCTGGCCGTCCAGTGGGAGAAGGGGGTGGGGGAATTCTTTGGGGGTGGCAGGGAACTGGGTGGACAGAAGCACAGGCAGCGGCAGAGGTATCATATGCTGCCCTATGCTGCTGGCTGGGGCACAATGGGGAGGACTGGAAGTATAGCTCTGGTCCAGGCCATACTGTGTGGAGCTGGAGGAGGGTGAGGGGCTCCAGATGGTTTCAGTCCGCCTGTGGTAGCTGTGGCAGCTCCTGCTCATGTAGGCAGTGGTGGAGTGAGTCCAGCCCCAGCACAGACTTGGAGGGAGGAGGAGACTCCAGTGATACTGCCCCACTCTGGGCTGGGGCTCTCGTGCCACACCAGGCAGCCTAACCATGGTTCCCACCCCCCACCAGGCAGCATCTCCCAGCTACATGTGGACACCCCTGCCTCTGAAAGCATGGGCACCAGCCCCTGGCACCCTGGCCATCCAGCTCTCCACTGCCCCTGAAAGACCCCCACTCCATTCCCCTGCTGGAGTTCTGTGAGTCCATGTGGGGCGGGTTGGGGTGGGGGGCAGCTGGAGGCTGTGAGTCAGGCGTGAGAGGAACCAGCAGGGTTTGGGGGCTGTAGGTTGAGAATGAGAGGCACTAGCAGGACCAGGGGGTTGCAGGTTGAGAATGAAGGGCACCAGCAGGGCTAGGAGGGTTTGTGCATTGGGAGTGAGGGGCAACAGCATGGGCAAAAGCAGGGTATCAGCATATCAGGGCTGCTCAGTGACACAAAGTAGCAGGGGCAGGACAGCCACAGCTGGACCCACATCCTGGTGAGCAAAGTGGGGAGGGGGAGCTCTGATTTTCCACGATTAGAAAAAACAAAATCAAATGTCAAAGTATATAGGTATTCAGATTGTATTTTATTATAACGATTGAGGCACTGGTAGGCTTCCAAATTACTTAAAAATATATCAATAAAGCATTGTGTTCAACTGCTTTTATATGTATACATAGTGGCATTTCATTTTAATTGTGGAAAAACATGGATTTGGGGTTTTTAATCAGAGAATTTGGGAATGTTATCAGAGAATGTGGGATTTTTAAACAGAGGAAAACCAGGGGCAGAAGAAGATAAATATTTTGACCTTGTGTTGTAGTGTTGCAATGGTGCAGTGTTGACTCATGGTTAGGGGAACCTTTTGTTTGAGAGCAGATCCTCATATTTCATCAGTTGTGTTTAAATACCAGAGGACCAGATTGTGGCTGTAGGGGTGGCAGAGGCCACTGAGAAGGGTGCTGAAGGCACCTCAGGTCCTAGACTCCTAAAAGGGGAGAGCACTGTTAGAAGCAGAAGGACTGTGTTGTCAGACAGCAAAGACTAAAACTGATGAGCTGTGGCTGGAGCTGGGTCCTGAGACAGTGGACCTTCAGTGAGGGAGCCCAACCAGAGTAAAATGGGCCAAGGTTAGGGGGCCTCAGCCCAGACAAGGTCCTAAGACCCAAAGCAAACCCCCTCCCACCCCTCACCCTCTAGGGGCAGCCTCCCTGCCCAATCAAAACATCAAGGCATGGCAGAAAAATTGAGTGAGAGCCTGAGAGGCCAGAGGGGGCAAGCAAAGCAGGACCCAGTCAACTTCTAGGGGGTGCCTTGGCTACCTCAGAATTGGACCTGTTACAGATAGCCATAGTAGACTGTGACTTTGCCAATGCATTTTACAGATACTCGCTGACAGCAGAGTACTAGTGAAATCCAGGGAGTGTGGTTCTATTCCAGGCTCTGAAGCAAAATGAACTCAATTGAGCTTAGAGCCTTCTGCCCATTCCTTCCAATATGTCCTAGCATAGCCTTGTTTCTATCCAGCCACTAGTTATTCATCCCAAACCATTCTCCTCATCTGGCTAATCTAAGCCTTCACTCACTCCTCAAGGGACTCAAACTGTGTGTGTGTGTGTGTGTGTGTGAATCAAACTGTAGCCTTCCTCCCTAGTAAGCCCTAGTTTTCCTCATTCCAGATCCCTATCCTGTCCCCAGTCTTCTCCCTTGCCAAACCATTCATATTCCCCAGTGGCTCCATCTCCTAAATTTCCTGCCCAGCAAGGCCCAGTTCCTACCAAGAATTTTTTATTTGATTCTGACTTCCTCACCAGTCTCAGGACACCAGAACTCTTGCTCCTTTGTCCTCACTGGCTCCTAGTTGAAGTCCTCCTCACCAGGTTTCTTGTTCAGTCTCAGTGCCACTTCCTTCCGTGCTGGTCTCTTTGCCCACTAGGTCCCAGTTCTGCTTCTAATCCCTGGCATATCTTTTCCAATCTGTATCCAGGTATCCCTTCTTACAACCCACTACCTCAGTACCAAACCCCCTTCAGCTCTTTTCTGTAAACTCCTGCCAGCCTCTACTGGCCTGTTGCCTCCTTATCTACTGCTGCAGCCTTCCCATGAAGTGTCCTGCAGCTGGCTCTTGTTCCTTCTCCTGTATTTAAATGAAAAGATCTCCTTGATGCTGCTTTTAGCAGAATGGTACAAAAGTGATAGGACCACTGAGGTTTTTCATTGTAGCTGTGTTAGTCTAAAGACAGCCGCCTATGCCTGAAGAAGGATGATTGCGCCCGAAAGCTTGCAAAGAACTTTTTTCCAACTACTCAGTTGGTCTAATAAAAGATATCACATCTACCCAAAGAGCCTTGCCTGCCATAGGAGTACTGAAAAGTTCAGGCATGCTCAGCACGGACAGAATCTCCTAAAATGACAACTTAAGCTCTTGCAAGTCTCTTCTGAGCATGTGCAAACTTCAACTTTTCAAAAGCTTGTAATAAAGTCAAATTCCAGTGCATTTTCAATGAGATAGAAAAAGACACCCCCTGCCAAATTTCAAGTGCTCTCCCCCTCCTCTCCCCCCTCCCCCAAGCTAAGGTTTCCAAAGGAAAAGTCACAGATTTGGGGTTTGATTTTTAAAGTACTTTGACACTTTGAATAACAATGTAGCTTCATTCTCAGAACAGTGCATTCATACTGAGGCAGACAATCAGCATGATGTATTTTAGCCATATATTTAAAGATTTCTGAAGTTATAAGCCACTAAAGATAGGTTATATAAAAGGAACAGTCTCAAGTAACCATGTTAATAGGTGGGGTTCTGTTAAATGTGGTCCCTGTGTATATGCACATACCTCTTTGGGTAGTGAGGTTGACTATGTAGAAAATAAGCAATGTAAGTAAAAATAAGTTCATAAGTGGAACTATAAGCAATTTGATTTTTTTTTAATGTTTTTGCTTTTAATACTACTAGGAGTCTTAATATTTTTTCAAGTTTTTTAAAAACTTGTCAGTACAAAAGGTGCTGACCTAGATAACTAACTTTAATCATATTCTAATCTAGTCTAAATCAGTATAGCTCCACTGATCTCCATAAATAGAAGCAAAGAATTTAGAAGTACAGAGCCTTATTAGCTTCTCTTCTCACTTTTTAATAAATATGCTTATTATGGAGGAGACAAAATAACTAATGGAAATGTTGGTGTTCCTTAGTTTTTAGAACATAAATCAGTTTTTGGATTTGTTTTCATTGAGAACTTGAGCTGGTGAAGAAAATATATATTTTTAATAAAGTTTACATTCTATATCCTGAGTCCAGTACAGCAAATTCAGTTTTCAGCTGCTACTCTGTAACCCGTTTTATTTTTTTCCTTCCACCAACCCAAAGGTGAGATTCTTCTATTGCTTACACTGACACAAATCTTGAGTAATTCCAATGATGTCAGTAGTTATGCTTCCGCAAGTTTAAAGGAAAAGAATATCAGCTACTTGTGTTATCTTACCAATCATTTATTTCATATTTTTATATTCACCTTTCACTTATTTATCATTTTTCAATATGACATGGTATCCCATGCACTAAAGCAATGTAAAAACAATGTTGCCTCCATAAAGTATAAATTGAGGCTAGCTAAATTAAATTGCAGCTAAACTAAACTACCATATTTTTAGTTAAGTTGGATTAAAACAAAAGTTTTATACATTGACGTTTGCAGAAAGTTAATCCTTCTTAATGACATAATTGTGGCTGCTATGAACAATGTTAAAAGGAAAACAAAAGGATATTGCTAGGTGAAAATCTTCTGTGGACAGTCAGACAGCATGTGCGCAATTGCCAAGCTATTCCATAGATTCCTCAGTGGCCATGTACAGTTCCTGTAGTCCACTGCTGAAATTGGTCAATAGGCAGTCATTGACACAATATGAAACATAGTGTGTGTTTTGCCACATCTACAGTCTGGCTTGTTGCAAAGACCCCAGTGGTGGAGGCTGGTCACACAGAGACCTTGTCCTGTCCAGAACCTATTCAGCAAGCTTGAAGCCAAGTGGGCAGGCTGTAAGATCTATGATAAGGAACTTGCTTGGTGGTGATGTCAACCTCCATTCCTCATGTCAGAGAGTCTCTGCCATGTGGTCCTAGTGCAGCAATTTTGGCCGCAGTGGGTGTATATGCACAAGACACTTTACTTGAGATTAGAGCAAATTACTGCACAGTAAGCATCATCGTCTATATGTGCAAATGCTTATTGTGTAGTAATTTGCTCTAATCTCAAGTAAATTTGCTCCTGTAAATACAAGTAGCAAATTTACTCAGCAGTAATTACTTTGCAGTACGACATATATAGATGACTAACTGGGAGCAAATTTTCTCCTGGTCTGCCATGTAGCAGAGGGTGGGAGGCTCCACCATCAGAGCCTGGACAGGGACAATGTCTCTATGGAAGACAGCAGGGAGATCCCAGCAGATCATAATCACAGAGCGGGGCTGGGCAATGATTGTTCCTGAGCATGGATTGGCCCCTGCCTAGAGCTCCCCCTGGCTGCTGCAGAAAGATGGTGCAGGGCCGGCAGGGGTGAGATCAGGGAAGTCTGCATGGAGCTGGCTGCAGACTGTGCGAAACAAAACTGCCCCAACCACCTCCAGGCTGCACGTGTTTCCCCATGCAGCCTGGGGCTGGCTGACAGTTGTCAGACAGGAGCAGGTCCCAGCCAGCTCCAGCCTGGGTGGAGAACTGGACCCATGCAGGGAGCTCCCAGCCTGTTCCCAGCCCCAGCTCCATGATTGCAGAGCAGGGGCTGGAAATAAGCTCCCAGGCCCCACTCAATGTTCACGATAGGGGAATGGGGGCTGGAATCTCCCTGCTGCTGGGAAAGGGGGACATTGTCCTCACCAGGCATGCAGGATGGGAGCTGTGGAGCTTGTTCCCCACCCAGCTCCATGAGTGTGGAGTTGGGGGGGAGGGGAAACAGGTTAGTGTGTTTGTCTGACACCCCTCCCCTCCCCGCCGGCTCCAAGCTCACAGACCTAGGTGGGGAATAAGCTCCTCTGCCCCGACCAGCAGTGAGCTCCCAGCACTGGTTCCATGACTGCAGGGCCAGTTCTGGGAGACCTTTATCTCCCAGCCTGAGCTCCACAGTCATGGGGCTCGGCCTGGGAGACACTCATCTCCCAGCAGCAGCTCCACAGTCACTTGTTTGTAAGTAATCACATGTTATTGGTCACTAGTCTAAGAGGGTCACCAAAAATTATCTTGAATGTTAACTAAGAAAGAAGGTAGGCCTTGATCTTGCAAGTACTTAAACACATTCATAGATTCATGGATTGTAGAGTCGGAAGGGACCACAATGGATCATCATGTCTGACCCCCTGCCCCTGGCAGGAAAGAGGACTGAGGCCAGATAACCCCAGCCAGGTGACTATCTAGCCTCTTCTTGAAGACGTCCAAGCTAGGTGATAGCACCACCTCTCTTGGAAGACCATTCCAGATCCTGGCCACCCTTATTATAAAAAATTTCTTCCTAATATCTAACCTAAATCCACTCTCAACTAGTTTACACCCATTATTCCTAGTCACTTCCTGGGGTGCCTTAGTAAACAGTGCTTCCCCTATTCCCCATTGACCTCCCCTAATACATTTATAGGTGGCCACAAGATCTCCCCTCAGCCGTTTCTTGTGAAGGCTGAAGAGATTCAGCTCTCTCAGACTTCCCCCATAGGGTCTATCATGAAGGCCACTAATCAAGGACAAGGCTGAACTCCTCAACGAGTTCTTTGCCTCAGTGTTCCTAAGTGAGGAGCAGGACAAGTCTCTCACTGGGATTGTAGAGAGGCAGCAGCAAGGCACCAGACTTCCATGCATAGACCTTGAGATGGTGCAGAGTCACTTGGAAAAACGGGATGCCTTTAAGTCGGTAGGCCCGGATGAGCTCCATCCAAGGGTGCTGAAGGCACTGGCTGACATCATTGCAGAGCCACTAGCGAGAATATTCGAACGCTCGTGGCACACGGGCCAAGTCCCGGAGGACTGGAAAAGGGCCAATGTGGTCCCCATTTTCAAGAAGGGGAGGAAGGAGGACCCGGGCAACTATAGGCCAGTCAGTCTCACCTCCATCCTTGGCAAAGTCTTTGAAAAAATTATCAAGGTTCACATATGCGAGAGCCCGGCAGGACAAATTATGCTGAGGGGAAACCAGCACGGGTTCGTGGCAGGCAGATCGTGCCTGACCAATCTAGTCTCTTTCTATGACCAGGTTACGAAACGCCTGGACACAGGAGGAGGGGTGGATGTCGTATACTTAGACTTCAGGAAGGCCTTCGATATGGTATCCCACACCATACTGGTGAACAAGTTAAGAGGCTGTGACTTGGATGACTACACAGTCCGGTGGGTGGTGAATTGGCTGGAGGGTCGTACCCAGAGAGTCGTGGTAGATAGGTCAGCTTCGACCTGGAAGGGTGTGGGCAGTGGGGTCCCGCAGGGCTCGTTCCTTGGACCGATACTCTTTAATGTCTTCATCAGTGACTTGGACAAGGGAGTGAAATGTACTCTGCCCAAGTTTGCAGAAGACACAAAGCTATGGGGAGAAGTGGACACGCCGGAGGGCAGGGAACAGCTGCAAGCAGACCTGGACAGGTTGGACAAGTGGGCAGAAAACAACAGAATGCAGTTCAACAAGGAGAAATGCAAAGTGCTGCACCTAGGGAGGAAAAATGTCCAGCACACCTACAGCCTAGGGAATGACCTGCTGGGTGGCAAGGAAGTGGAAAGGGATCTTGAAGTCCTAGTGGACTCCAAGATGAACATGAGTCGGCAGTGTGACAAAGCCATCAGAAAAGCCAATGGCACTTTATCGTGCATCAGCAGATGCATGACGAATAGGTCCAAGGAGGTGATACTTCCCCTCTATCGGGCGCTGGTCAGACCGCAGTTGGAGTACTGCATGCAATTCTGGGAGCCGCAATTCAAGAGGGATGCGGATAACCTGGAGAGGGTCCAGAGAAGGGCCACTTGTATGGTTAAGGGCCTGCAGACCAAGCCCTACGAGGAGAGACTAGAGAAACTGGACCTTTTCAGCCTCCGCAAGAGAAGGTTGAGAGGCGACCTTGTGGCTGCCTATAAGTTCATCACGGGGGCACAGAAGGGAATTGGTGAGGTTTTATTCACCAAGGCGCCCCCGGGGGTTACAAGAAACAATGGCCACAAGCTAGCAGAGAGCAGATTTAGATTGGACATTAGGAGGAACTTCTTCACAGTTCGAGTGGCCAAGGTCTGGAACGGGCTCCCAAGGGAGATGGTGCTCTCCCCTACCCTGGGGGTGTTCAAGAGGAGGTTAGATAAGCATCTAGCTGGGGTCATCTAGACCCAGCACTCTTTCCTGCCTATGCAGGGGGTCAGACTCGATGATCTATTGAGGTCCCTTCCGACCCTAACATCTATGAATCTATGAATCATGCAAGTGGCCCTCCTCTGGACCCTCTCCAGATTCTCTGAGTCCCTCTTGAAGTGCAGCGCCCGAAACTGGACACAGTACTCCAACTGTGGCCTGACCAGTGCCGCATAGAGGGAGAGCATCATCTCCTTTGATCTATTAATCATGCACCTGCTAATGCACAACAAGGTGCAATTGCCCTTGTTGATGGCCTCGTTACACTGCCAGCTCATGTTCATCTTGGAGTCAGTTATGACTCCAAGATCCCTCTCTGCCTCCGAGCTGCTGAGAAGGACACTCCCCAATCTATAGGTGTGCTGGGGATTCCTCCTTCCCAGGTGGAGTACCTTACATTTATCTTTATTAAATTGCATCCTATTTCTCTCTACCCATTGATCCAACCTGTCCAGGTCAGCCTGAATCTACTCCCTGCCCTCTGGTGTACTAACTTTGCCCCATAACTTGGTATCATCAGCGAACTTGGAGAGGGTGCTCTCCACACCCTCATCCAAATCGCTGATGAAGATATTAAATAATATCGGTCCAAGGACTGAACCCTGCAGGACCCCACTGCCCACCTCCCTCCAGGCCAAGAAGGAACCATCTGCCACCACTCTCTGGGTGCGGTCCCTAAACCAGTTGGCCACCCACCTGACCATGTAGGCATCCACTCCACAGTCTGCTAGCTTCCTAATGAGGATAGGGTGTGAAACTGTGTCAAAGGCCTTCCTAAAGTCCAGGAAGATGACATCAGCCTCAGCTCCCATGTCCAGGCTGTGTGCGACCTGGTCATAGAAGGCTACAAGGTTTGTCAGGCAGGATCTACCTGTGACAAACCCATGCTGATTTCCCCTCAGCATCATATGTAGTTGATTATTGTCATGCAGCAATAAACTGAGAGGCAGATCTTACTGGCATGTTCACAGTACAGGGAAACAGTACTATTTCCTATTCAGGAATAGGCCTGTACAAAAAGAATGCAATGTGCCTCATCAGTGGACTGTTTTGGTCCACGTAGGCCAGTGGTGCTCAACCTTTTTGTCCTGCAGGCTGGGTGGGCAGTACCACCACTCCCCTTCCACCAAATTTCCAGACCCCTTGGGAACTCTGTGGGCTGGACGCAATGGCTCCATGGGCCACATTTGGCCCATGGCCCGGAGGTTGAGCACCCCTGACATAAACAAATACAGTCAGGTCCATTAATTAGAAGTCCTCAAATTGTATTTAAAACTATAAATGACATTAATTTGTTAGCAGACCAATATGTTGGATGAAAATAAATAGGATTAGTATACTGGTTAAGTACTGTGATTATATACCCATTGAAATTTATGGGTGTGCCCAAAGGTTTAAAGCTGGAGGTTTTTTTAATTAAGAAACTGGCTAGTATATGTTTATGTTCACACATTGTACTGGTTTTTCATTTCATTTATATGTTATACCTTTTGGGATTCTATTGTAGGTTATTATTACAGACCTTTTTACCTTACTGATCAAATAAAAATATTACTAGACACAGACAAGGAACTGTGAGTAAGTTACTGTCATGCTTGCCCTGCAACACTTGGAAATTACAGTGCTTACAACTAGCAATCACTTTTCTTGATAATAGCCAACAAAATACAGTACTGTGATCCAAACACCAACTGGAATTAATAGCAGCTGAACTGTTAAATCAACAGGAACATTTTTTATCTGCAATGGCATTTTGAAGATGGCATAGAACAAAGTGTAAATCTACCCTGATTTCTTTTAAACTTTTTTTGTCTGTGCAAGAAATATCATAATTCATGTTTTCCATTAAACAGTAGAACACATAATATTTATCAGCATAGCATGTCTGCTATAATTTCTCTTTAATGACACAGAAAATAGCAAATGACTATCTTAGACAAAAATGTCCAGAGACAAACATGTATTAAAATTGCTTTCAATCCAGGACTGCCACAACACACAGTAGTCATTTCCAGATGCAAGTACATAAACTTGTTGCCATTTTAAAGATTCTAGCATTTTAAATATTTACCTCTAAAACACACTGTTGAATTTATTTGTTGCACTAAATTTCTGTCCTTACTTTGCTGTCCAAATTGACTATAGAAGTAATATTCTGCTAATATTCCATGACTTCTCCAGTTTGAAAAGGTTTTACATATGGTTATCAAAGCCAATACTAACCATAAAATAATGTATACCATGTTAAAGTTGTCATAAAACAGAAAGATCCATCTAAAAATGGCCAATCCAATCTAAGGATGCATGTAGATGTGCTGCAAGGCTGCTCCGATGCACTGTAATTACAACGTGTCAGAGTAGATGTGATTAATCAAGTCTTCTGGAACCTGGTAGTGCCTTTGTACACACAACAAAATTGTCATTTAAAGCAGCTTAATTGCCTTTTTGCACCACTTTATGGCGTTGCTATTTGCATGCTCAGCAGCATATTACGCTTTAATGGCATTGCTATGAGATTCGGCCCAATTCAGTGGCTGAATCTCTCAGTTTGAATTGAATCAAGGGACCCATTAATCTCTCTGAATCGAATCAGAAACCTCCGATTCGATTCGAACGGATTCAGAGAGATTCGATGATTCGGCCATAGACACAGCTTTATATGTTTTTTCTATATACCTTGAAGTACCAAGCACAGCTCGTGAACGCTGAGATGGTGGGGCAGATGAAGCATCCCACAGGAGTTCAGCGGGGTCCCCCCGCATGCTTGGTGGTGGACCCAGAAGTGGGCCAGAAATACTTCCAGTCCACTTTCGGGTCCACCGTGGAGTGCACAGGGGACCCTCCCCCTCGCCCCTGGCTTGGTGACTGGTGCCTCTTGGGTCTGGGGGGACACCTGTGGTCCCCCCGTGGCCAATCACTGAACTGTGAGAGCACAGGGGGATCTGTTGCCGAGCACATGGGGGAACCCCCCCACGCTCTTGTGGGATGCTCCATCTGCCCCACCATCTCAGTGCCACCACCTCAGTGTTCACAATCCACTCCTGGTACCTCGAGGTACGTAGAAAAGATATAAAGCTGTCTATGGCCAAATTGCTGATTCTCCAAATCACAATCAAATCAGATTCAGATTCAGCCAAATTAAATCGGGACAGTGATCCAAGTCAGTGAATCAAATAACTGTCCCCTGAATTGGGCCAAATCCAAATCTGAATCAAATACTGCCTGCTTCACATACCCCTACCAGCCACCCTTCTGCTGCTTTACTGCTCTGACCCAGGGCAAGCCAGCCATTCCCAGGAGGTCCCAGGCAGCGGGAAAGTGGTGGGAACAGTGCACAGGGCACTGGAGCTCACCAGCCTCTCCCATGGTGGGGGGAGCGAGCTGCTGGCAGTCAGAGTAGTCCCTGAGCTGCAGGGGACCCCGGTGCTTCCTCCACAGTGGCATTGCCTTCCAGGCAGCACTCACCTGCTGGCACCCAGCCTGGGTGAACCGGGGGGGCACCACCACCATGGAGGGAAGCACGGTGCCCCACGCAGCTCAGGGAGTGTGCAGTTCGGTGGCAGCCAGTGAAAGCAGGCTTGACTGAGGGGGGAAAAAAAAGCAGAGAGGAGCCTGATCTTTTTTTTTTCTCTCAGAGCCTGCCTGCCTGCCTGAGCTGCATGAGGGCCCAGTGCTTCCCTCAGTGGCTGCGGTGTTCCCCCGGGCAACTCCCACCCACTAAATCAGGCGTGACGCAGCTTTTTTTTTTCTTCAGTCAAACCTGCCTGCACTGGCTGCCATTGGGTCACACAGCCCCTGAGCTGCATGGGGCCCGGTGCTTACCTCTCACCCCAGCAACTCCCAACCAACCTCCCCAATTCCCCTCCCCAGAGCCTGCTTGAACCCTGAATCCCCCCATTCTGCTCCATCCCAACTTACCTTAGATTGGATGGCTATATTTAACTCAATTTAATTCCCTCTAACCTCCCCAAATGCCTGTATGCAGCCTAGATTCTAGAATAAACCTTGGAATTTACCTTACAGCAAAAGATGACTGTGAATGATTTTTTTTCCATAATGAATGTTCAAAATGTCATAAAAACCTACTGGTTAGTTGTTGCCTTAATAATGGAATAAAGCATAAATGCATTTAAACTCTGCATGTGAAACAGTCAAATATAATACATGTATTACAAAGAATTCCACTGGCACAAATGATTAACTGCTCAATATTGAGACTGAGGTATAAAGAACTCACCTATATTCTTGCACTATATATTTATAATGTGCTCATCATTATAAATAATAGAGAGGGGGTGCATGCGTGCACAAAAGTAACATGTTTTAGAGAAAAATGAATAATTATTAATTGGTTAAGTACTGTGAAGAGATTGGTTTTTCTGACCAATAGAACCATATAGCTAAAAACATATTAAATGACTATATTTATAGTTGCATTATGTGCCAGACTTTTATGATTTAGTACCTTGTACTCATCATTTCATATCATGATTAAAATACTAGACCTAAAAGGCAATTTTTTGGAGAAGTATTATTACTGTTAACATCGAATGTGCTGGTTCCAGAGGTCAGTCATACTCCTGTCCTAGGAAGTTCTGACATTTTTTATTTCTTAAGGTTCCTGCAGTATTGTCACCAAAATAGTTAGACATACTCAGCCTCTCCACAAGATGCAATTGTAAAAAAGCAGAAATCAAACAATTCAAGCAGCAAACCCTGACAGCTATGTTTTATGCCTAGCTACTGCATATCATTCCCTGGTCCCTGGAGTATCTCCAAGCAACTTATAACTGTTTTAATATTACATCCTTTTTCTCTTAATTTGCAAAATAGATATGAGAAGTATCCCATAGAGACACTGTGTCATTTTCATTTTGTTGCAAATTTTCATACTTCAAACTTCTTAAATGGTAAGCCATAAGCAAGCTGATGTGCTATAACTCAGCAGCTAAACAAACTTCACTCTTAGTGCCTACATTTGCTTAGGGAGCCTGACAGATATGCAGGCCCCTGCTCTAACTTATGGCACTTTGCATAAAGTGCTATGAGTTAGAGTGGCCCCCTCAATCCAACAGACATTCATCTGTTGGGTCAGGGAAGGGGGAGATGCAGCCTGCCTGCATCCAAGGAGCTTCCCCTTACCCCCAGCCCAGTCCCCCCTCTACCCCCCAACTCCAGGGCTGCCAACAGGGGGAGAGTGGAGATGGAGAGTGAGCTTCCAGCTAGGGTTTGCCAATCCTGAGCTGAGAGGAGAAGTTGCGGGGGTGGGGGAGGGTGACGTATGGCTGGGGACTCTGATACTCCCCTGCCAGCTCAGGCCAGGCAAACCCCAGTCGGCAGCTTGCTCCCTGTCCTCCCTTTCTCCCCCTCCTTTCCTGCTGACAGCCCTAGGGGTGAAAAATTAAGCCTAGAGAACACATGTTCACTAAGGCACTCAAAAGTGGAGCAATTTCATCTGATACCTGGACAGGCTTGCAAGCTTGCAAGTTTGCAATTTCATCAAAACCATCATTTCATAGAGAAATGCAAGGTGCTCCACCTCAGGAGAAAGAACCCACCTATAAGCTCAGCAGTGCTACACTTAATAGCACCATGACTAAAAGAGACTTGGGGGTCATGATTGGCCACAAGATGTACATGAGCCACCAATGTAATGCTGCAGCTGGCAAAGCAAATAAAATCCTGGCTTGCATCTACTGATGCATCTCAAGCAAGACCCAAGATGTCATCCTCCCGCTTTACTCGGACTTGGTGAGGCCACAGCTGAAACACTGCATCCGGTTCTGGGCTCCACACTTTTAAAAGTACATAGAGAAGCTTGAGAGAGCCTAGAGGAGAGCCATGCACATGATCAGATGTCAAAAGAGCAGGCCTTATGAGGAGAGGCTAAGAGGTATGGGACTTTTCAGCCTGGAGAAGCGTAGGCTCAGGGGGGACTTGGTGGTAGCCTATAAGGACATAAGGGGTGTGCATCAGGATGGGAGAACAACTGTTCACCAGGGCACCCCAAGGGAAGACAAAGTCAAATGGTCACAAACTGCTGGAAGACCATTTTACTGTCTAAATCTCCAGAGTCTAGAATACACTGCCCCCAGAAGTGGTGCAAGCATCTACTCTGGACACGTTCAAGAAGTATTTGGTTGATTATCTTGCTGGGGTCATCTGACCCCAGCTGACTTCCTAACCTTTGGGCAGGGGGGCTGGACCAAAGTCCATTCCAGCCCTAATGTCTATGAAATCTATGAAATTTGTTGTGCAATCAACCACTTTAAAAGTGCTCTACAGCCATGCACATGTGTCACAGCACAGCTGTGGAGCGCTGTCAGGGGGCCAATCAAATAAAAAACTGTAACTTCTGTCTGTGCCCTGTATGTCTTTGAAGACTGAACAGTGACTACATTTCTAAGTATCTAAGTGTCATCTGTCTGTTTTCTTAAGTTAACAATTCATTTGTCCAGAACAACCACATTATTTATTTGAAAATATTCTTCTAGTGTTGGGTCACTAATTTTCCCAGCCCCCCAGTTCAGTTGAAATGGACATTTTTAAGGAGTAATTTTTAAGGGTATTTTTTACAGAAAAATATGAGGCAGCAAGTGGGGAATAATGGTATGATATCTTTTATTGGACTGACCACAGAGTTCAGAGAAATGTGAACCAAACTTTTGGGCACAAAGTGCCCTTCCTCAGGCACTTTATTTGTGTGTAGAGAGGCTTCAGAAAGAATAGCATGAAGGTCAGTACTTAGTTACAAAATAGTAGTAGTATCCAGGAGGAAATGAACATGCTTTTGGCTTTAGTAACTTTAAAACTTTTAGGATAGGAGACAGGAGGTAATCTATTAGAAGGTTAAATTACCTCAAAAGTTGAATGTGCTGAACAATGTGTGAATGGTTGAAAAACCTGGAGAAAAGAAAAGCTGAGCTGTTGGTGTTGAAATCATTCATAGAGTGCAAAATATAAGCCCTTATGGTCCAAATCAATCCCTGGGAGCATCATACTGATTTCATTGGAGTTGCACCAATTTTAAATATTTTTTTTCTCAATACTTCACTATGTAATTATGCTTAACCTTTGTCAGAACAAATGGACTTCACCACATCTTCTCTACATTACAACTAGTACGGCAAAGGATGCCTTCAAGTTCAAGCAAAAGGGCAAAGCATTTCAGAGACTACTCGAATTGTTAGTAGATTCTCTCTAATTATTCAAAATTCAGTGTATTATTGACTGCTAATTAGTTGGGGAAGGCCAATATAGTGATTGCATTTATAGAGATACAGTTGGAACTGAGACACCAAGTGAAGCAGATTTATCAAACGTTTTGTCTCAGAATGACTACTGAACAGAGCCTTTAACAGAGCTACATAGCTATATGTACTATACAACTAGAATACAATATGTATGTAGCTATATTAAAATATAGATGCCATCAAAATCTGAGGTTGATAAAAAATAGGAAGTAAAACTCTATTGTTTATACACACACACAATGACTAAGTGTTTATAATTTTTAAATGATTTAATCATTTTTGTTATTGAATCCCAGTGTGCACTATGAAACACAGAACTTAACCTCCTTAAATTCTGCCATTTTTTAGTAATTCATTAAAAAAATAATGAAGTGGATATGGGGAAGGATATGTTTTTTCCAGACATACATAACATAACATTTTCTGGATAAATTTTCAATAAATCTCACTAGGTCAAAAACACACATGGAATTTGAGAATTTTTTGAACAAATGAAATAGGACAGTTGTAACAGAAGTTAGAGTGTTGGCTGTAGCATAAATTACCCACAACTACTGAAAGAGATCTATTACAGTACTGAAATAGACTAAAGCTATTAATATGCATGTGATCCCCATTCTATTTTACTTATGTTAATTTTAGTAAGAAGGTAAGTTCCGAGACACAAGTGTGCTTCCTCCTTTTTTTTTGTGGGGAGGGAAAAGGGGGTGAGGGACAGAAACTATTGTGGAGGTTTGAAAAATAATCCATTATCATTATCAGATTTTTCCCATTCCATTTTTTCAGACAATGTATCTATTAAGGAGTCTTACTTACAAGTTCATATCCATACTCTTAGCAACTGAGAAAAAAAAGTTCTAACATCCTTAGGCCTTGTCTACACTTTGATATTAATTAACTGTATGCCATCATTTTAATCACTATTTCATCTAGACCTGAAAATACCTGCCTCATCAATACAAGCAACTTAGCACCAGTAAAGCTAAGATGTTGCTAGCAATTTCTGGAGCAGACATGCTAATTTTCCAAGTGTCCACACCCCTCCTGTTCTCTTTGCTTGTTTCTGCACCACACTGGGCCATGTAATGTCAGAAATGGCTGGATCTTGTGTCCAGAGGCAAAGGGAAAACTTATTAAACGAATAAGAAAATAAGTAAGTAAAATGCTCTTGCAGAGAGCAGTGGAAGAAGCCCCTACCACATAGGGTGACCACCTTTTAAAAATGGAAAGGCAGGACACAAACCCACCTGCCTGCTCCTGCCCCCACAGCACAGCCAGAGCAGAGACAAGCTGAGCCCATGGTGAGTGGATGAGGATGTGGGCTGTCTGGTTACAGCTCAGGGCTCCTCAACCTGCTGCCCTCCTCCTGGGAGCCCCACACCACCATAACAAGGCACCCCCTACCTGCCCAGCAGCAGCAAGAGACACAACTCCGCACTGCCACCCCTGCTGCTGCTGCATGGAAAGGAGGTACCTTGCCATGGCAGCATGGCCAGTGTGGGGCTCTCAGTGGCAGCAGCACTCAGCCTGTCTACCCTCACCTCCCAGGTCCTGTTCGCTAGGCCCCAGAGACCCCATGGGGAGGGCAGCAGGGTGCAGTGCCCCGAGCCCACCGTGGACAACCTGCATCAGCCCCAGCCCTGCACACAAGTTTGGGGGGGCACATGACCCCCATTCCCCCCTCCTCAGGAGTGTGCACAGTGGTGTGGAGCCAGCCCCTCCCCCCACCACCAACCTCCAGATGAGCTACACATGGCTCCGTCCTGCTCTGCAGCTGGGCCAGAAAGCCACACACTCTCACCCCAGCCCCTGGACCTCATGCATTGCCTCATCTGGGCAGCACCTCCAGCCCCAGCTACCAACCCTGTCCCACTCCCTTCCTCAACATGGGGGCCTCAATTCCGCACCCCCTCCCCCATAGATTTACTTGCACAGAGTTGCTCTCTACACCAGTTGGCTGTATCCCCACCCACTTGCATGTGTGTGCACTCACACATGCATGTGGCACCCCCTACATCCCACCTCCCCCAGCCTGCAAGGGGAAACCCACCATTTCTCATGTTTTTTTCACAGGGAATGGAAAACCCGGATCCCTGCATGACACTGCAGATCTGGGACAAATTCTGTCCTGGAGTCATGCAGCCAGTGCCATAGCAAGGGAGGCAGGGCAGCGACTGGGGTGACTGCCCTGGGTGCCGAAGTGGAGGGGGGCAAATAGGTGCTGCCCAGATGGGGCAGGGCACGGGATGGAATGGAGCCACAAGTGGTTTGTTTGGGGGGAGGCACAAGGATGGTGGAAGGGCAGTTCCTGCCACTGTGTGCACAAGCATGGCGGGGCATGTGCTCCCAGATGTCTTTGTGGGGCTAGGGTGGGCTGCCACTATGGGCTTTGCCCCAGGCACCAAATGTAGTTGCTATGGCACTGCATAAAGTCCAGGACCAGAACTTGATGTTCCCATTTCAGGACCGTCCTAACCAATTAGGGACAGGTGGTCACCCTACTTCTACAGGCTATACTCCCACTGACATAGAAAATAAATGTAAGTAAAGGTGCTGAGGGTGGAATAAGCAAGGAGGAAGGCAAATAGAATAGAAGAAAGTAGATATCAGAGGTAGCTGAGATATAGTGGGCTGCAGACCAAAAGCAGAGAAGCTGCAGCAAGAGGCTCAGATCCATTTAAAACAGATAGGAAGGAGCCACATTGACAGAAGCAATGAGAGAAAACAAGCCTGCTTGAAAGACACAAAAACAACCATTTTATAAAACACAAAACTGACTCTGTAAACTGAAACACAAGTTATCTGTCAAAAGGGCATTGGGATGTTTCATACGATGAATCCAAAAAAGTTTTGGCTTTACTAAGATATTATCTCTGTTAAAATATAATGTCCCTTTGGGGAGGGAGGGTGGGGGTTAGCACTTAGCTGCACCTGGAAAAGTGTAAGTTATTTCCCCAAAGGAAGGCAAATAAGCATAGCTATGAGCAGAGCTGACCCGAGCAGGGTGTGGGGCCTGGGGCAAATAGGCCTATGCGGGGCCCCACCCCCGCTCTGATCCCACACACCCCAAACCCGAAGAAGCTGCCACCACCATCGGCAATGGTGGCAGTGGGGGGAGGGGCAGTAGCAAGCAGCTGGATGAGAAGCTGGTGGCAGCAGCACAGAGTCACTGTGGCCACTCCATCCAGCTCCATGGAGCCCCCCAAAGCGTGGGGCCCAGGGCAGTCACCTTGATTTGCCCCCCTCCCCTCTGGGACAGCCCTGGTTATGAGTCTGAATTAACCTCTTCAGAAAGAAAGAGTAGTGTGTGATTTCAATAAGCCATGCAAATCTGAGTGTCTCTAAGGAAGCTCAGGGAAAGTAAACCAGGGAATTTGTACTGTGAAGAGAGACTAGTGTGGAAAGAAGCTCTTGGAAGAAGATGAGGCAATTGTTTAGAGGTCTAAGGGCTTGAAATCGATAGTACGTAATGGATGATAGTTCCCACTATCCTGTGCTTTTTCATGAATATGGCTTCTGTTGATATACAAAGGAAAAATATTGATTAGCATTCAAGAGGGATAATGATAAAAAAGTGGGTAGGGGAAAGCAGACCTTCAGACCCTAGTTTTGTACTGAATGAAAAACTTTAAGACTTTCCTTTGAGTTTACTTTGAGGTAAAATCTGGAGAAGCTGAATTTTTGGACTTTTCTAGAGATGTAAAGCACTGCATAAAATTGAAGATGCTGTGAGCTGGTGAATTATACTAAAGAGAATCTTAGACAGAGACTGAGAGATCCTTCTTCAGATAAAACTGCCCAAAAAGCTTTGAGAGCATTGAGGATTATCAACAAGAAATAAGTACTGTTAAATCCATACCTAAAAAAAGGGAGGGCTTAAAGCGGATGTTATACTAATGGTAGGAGGCCCGATCTATGCAATTAAAATGCGTATAAAACAGCAAAGCCCCTTCTTAACCCAACATCCCATCAAGGCCTGAAGCCATGAAGCTAATTGAGGAATTACTTTCTCCTATTTCTTAAGAATTTTTCTTAAGATACTTTTGGGTTTTATTAAACCCGCAACAGTATTGTGTTGGAAATGGGGGTTTCTGGGACTTAAAAGGATTTGATTGGGTCAATTAATTTTTTTTTTTTAAATAAAATCACCCAAAATTTCTAGCAATCTGAATCTGTTCCCTTCTTCCCTAAAATGATTTCTCTTAGGAATGTTTTTAAAAGAAAAATAGTTCTAACCAACCAATGTAATAAGCCAAGGGAAATGGGACAATATTTCCTTTCAGAGCAATAAGGTTTAACAAAGCTCAGCAAAGGAAAATAGAAAACGTGACCAACTCTGATAGAAAGCTTTGAGGACAAGTCACAGAGAAGTGTATGTCGCTGTTCTACAGGTGGCTTGAATTGGCATTGATCAGCTGAAGTCATGGCAGGATGCTGGGTTGCAACATCTGGGGATACAGTATTGCTGTTACTGAGTAAAGCAGCCTGCACAATTTTATTTGTAAGTCTCAAAAAGATAAGAAATTTTGCTAAACTAAAGCAAAGTTTCCATGCTGGCTGGATGTGAGTTTAATTTGGATCCCAGTTTGAATTTGAAAAACTGCAGCTGTTGTGAATCAAAAATAATGAGCTTCATTTCCAAAGACCCAAGCTTCCCATGGCAAGTGGCTGAGGCTATGTAATGATGGACTAATGTAATGATGGACCTTGCTGTGGGGAAAAATAGTTATTTGGCTGGTCATATTGATGAGAAAGTCTGAACAGTAATTCAGCCTTTCAAAGGAACCCTGAGTTGTAGCATGCAGAAAAACACACACATTCACATGGACATGCTTGGAGAATGGGATACCCCAGTTTATTTTTCAGCTAAAGATTGTAGTTGGACTACTCTGGGCTTTTGGATGTTAAGGCTAGTTCAGGTTATAAAGAACTTATTTCTGTGATAACTAGTGTGCATTTCTCTTCTCCCTCCTCTGACCTTCCCTATGCTATGTCATGCCATTAGTTAATACTCCTCAGTATCTGTGGAGATTTCATTGGTAATGGGACCTTTTCTTGTCGTCACCTCCAATCCTGATGGGAGATTACCTTTAAAATGCCAATGACTGTGTCTTTTAATAAGAAGTCTTTTTTTTCCCTTTTCATCTCATGTTTCAAAATTATTTCCCACCAAATGACCAGCTAAGCATGTTAATAATGTGCATCTTAAGTGTGTCCTGTTCAGCAAGTAAAATGTCCAAAATAAAGATCTTACAGTTGAGGGAGAAATGACACCACAAGGAACAAAGACAGATGTTGCAAGTTCCACTAATATGGATGATTTTACAGTTCATGATACAGATTTGGCACAGTCTCAAGCATAAAGAATAGCACAGGAAATATCACAATAGCATGGCAGAAAGACCACTATTAGAAGGCAATGGGATTAGTAAATGTACAAGCATGAGTGAAGCATAAGGGGGCAGGATATGATAAAATGAGATCAGTGATGTAAATGGGATAGAAAATTGAAGAAATCTGAATGGAAGGTAGAAGTTAAATGTGCACTGAATTTGTAAGAGGAGGGAAGTCCCAGGACAGAGAATTGAAATGCAGTTCCTACAACAACAAAAAGAAGACTTTTGCAGCAGCAGTGCGACATTTGTGGTTCAACAGGACAAAAGTAACAGATTAGAAAGATCAATCACAAAGACAGTCTACTAGAGCTGAGAGAACTGGCACTGGAGATAGGAGTGAGGAGTAGGATACATCTGGAAGAATAATCATTAGGAGGAGATGTCTTGGGGAATTAATCCATCCTTCCACTCTTCTCCATCAAGTGCACGTACAGTCGCTGATTCTGTATAAAGATGTAATGCATCCATACAAGAGATTGGCACTGACACTACAAATAGTAGGAGGAAACCAGTGGAACATGAGTGGCAAGGGGAATGTTCTCATCAAAACTGTTCTCTAAAAATTAAATAAACATATACCAATTTTAAACATACATTTCCAATCCATTACTCTGTCTGTCTCTAAACACTATCATAAAATAGGCTAGTGTGTGGTAACACATTGATTAATATTTTAAGGTGCTCAAGGGAGTTAAGCATTCCAATCTCTCTGAATTTCAATAGGATGTGAATACCTAATTCCAGTAAGATCTTTTGACTATCCCAATCACTGTATATTAAGCAGAGTTATATGAGAATGAAATGCCAACGACTAATTTCTATGATAGATGCAGTAGTACCTCTTCTGCAGTATCCTAGGACATTGGCCAGTATCTTTAAGAAGAGGTATGGCACCTGTCTGTTTCCTCCTCCTTTCCCCCTCACTATAAAAAGCTGAACAAGGTTTCCAATGAACAGGGTTTCGTTGACATTTTTCTAGAGAATATTTTGTCAAAATTCTGATTTTTTTTTGAGAAGTGTCTAATTTTCATGAAAATGTTTCTCTTGGAGGTATGTATTCAAAACAAATTATTTTTGATTGAACAACCCCTGCCCCAGTGCCTCATGCAACTTATAATTTAGTTGCCTCATGTTTCCATTCTCTAGTCCCATGATGCAATAGGGAAGCCATAGTCTGATTTAGTCTGACCTAAAGGAAAATAGTTTTGAGACCCTCAAATTACACTTCCTATGAGAATTCCATTAAAACAATATCTTTAAATCACAGTGTTTCTGTTTTCAGGACCAGAACTGTGGGTGTATCAACATGTGTGCCCGACTGCACAGTCATTTAGTACTTGCTTCAGGGTTTCCGATCCTACTGCACAGTAGCGTCAGTATCACAGTTTGTGCCTGCTGATGCTATGTCACCATAGCAATGAGCTATGTCACCATAGTTCATCACTATGTCACCATAGCATCTCATGTAGATGCACCCTGTATCAAGATCTTGTTATTAATTATACTAAAAATAGTTTGAGTTAAGCAAGTTATACATTGGCTTTCTGTAACACACTGGATATTAATTTACTACTTATGTAACAGTTGAGCAAATGCAGATGATTAACATGATCTGTTATGTCTATACCATGGAGGATCTCAATCATGCTCCATTGAGAGAATGTCTCACTTCTACGCTCAAAAGTCCCAGTTTTTCAATATCTTTTATCGTTGTCCTACCACGACTACTCACTGAAGTCTTTGCCCTCTCTCTTTCTGTTATGTCCATTCTCTATTTTCAGGGGAGGTGACCTAGGCTGAACAATATTCGGGGTGAAGCCATGCCATCAATCACTTCATTGAGGTTCTAGTATCTAGTATTTTTTCTTTCTTTTTCTAACACTTCACTTGACAATTTCCTTTACCATTACTGTGCATTACACAGAGCTGTAATTGAGCTGTCAACAATGATGTCCAGGTGTTTGCCCTGAGAGACTGCAGCTAATATAGAACCTGTACTTTGCAGGTGAAATACAAATTATTTCCTATGTGTGTGACTGTGGGTATTTGTTAGGCAGCACGATGACATGACATTAGCTTTGTTACTTTACTATAGAGTGTGAAAGCTTTCTCTGGTCTTGATTAAACTGAATAATCTTGTCACTCGAAATTTGCCTTTTTCTTCAACTGTTTGCTAATATCAAATAGCAACAGACTGAATGTTACTTACTAATCCTTTTCATAATGAGACCTTTGAAGACCCTGGGTGCCAGAGCTGATGAGGATTGGTTTACCTTCCAGCATAGATCAGCATACTTTCAGAGCCTCCCTAACAGTTTGAAAAGGACCTCTTTCCTGAGTGAAGATGATCACAGACAACAGTAGTCTGGCTATACCATACTCCAACAAAGTCTGAGGCCGGTGCTATAAAGATATGCTATGGAAGGGACTCCTTCCTTCCCCAGCTGCCCAATTATGGTAGTGTTACAGACACTTTGCACTGTCGGGCCATGGGCCAAGATCTGGGTCACTGTTATGAATTCTTATCAGAAAAATTATAGTCACTAACTACTGAATGAAGCTATATCTATTTAAACTGCTGTGTCCTCCTTTTCTCTCACTATGTGCTCTTTAATGTTACTGGCGGTAACAGCACAAATCTGCCTGAGTGCTAGAAATGATGATGATGAAAAGGGCAGCTTTAGAATTCAGTGGAGTTCTGCTTTAATCTTGGGCATTTGAAAAATGGATATAAAGAACAGAGAAACTGAGTTAGTCTGGAGAGTACTAATATGTTAATGGCACTAACCACAGCCCACTGAAGACCCTGGAAACTTTTTTCATAGTTACCATGTGTGTTTCAAATCAGATTCAAAGTAGGTGAAAAAAGTCTCAAATGTGTTTAATTTGTTTTAAAACCTTTTGAATCCTGGTTCTCACACTCTACATATCTCTTGCTCTGTTCTCTCCTGAATGTATTACTATTACCACTACTGAACTGTGCAGAAAGGAGTAGGCCTGTTGACATGAACCACTTATTGCTATACCAGAGGGTAATTATGGGCATGGACAGAAGACAGATACTGGGAAGTGATTTTTGTCTCCTCTTAAAATATATAAATAATGGTTGGCTTTTTTGCAGTTTCTAGATGTGTGGGTTCTTATTTTCCTGTTTTGGCAGATGCTTCCTGCAGAAAAAATCTGTTTGTCAAACAAATATTTTTATCACAAAATGCAATTCTTCATTCAGGTATCCCCTCCTAGCCTACAGGAGTCACTCACAAGCTGTCCCTTGTTCCTTTTCACTATATCCCTGGGGTGAATCCTACAGAGGGTTCACAAAAGTATTCTCTTCACATCTCATACAAACTAGTTCTGCAAAGATTCTGAAAGGTTCAAATTTTTAATGCAAGATTTATGATGTTTCAAACACATGTACTTCAGCAAATTTCCTGCTCCTGTCTGTCGCATGATGCCCTTTTCAATTATTTCGAATGCAGAACGAGACTTTAAGAAATCAAGTCAGACATCTTAAAAAAAAAGGATGACTAGTGTTGTGCATCAGTAGGGATTTAAATGGAGTGCCTGAGCATTGGAGAGGTGAAAACAACATGGAGAGATAAGAGACATGAAAGACTCGCTTTCTGATTTGAAGTACATAAGTATTTTCAATCCAGAGTATTTGAAATTCACTTTTACCCCTTCCCTTAACACAACTTCAGACAGAATCAGATGCTGTTATTTTGACACAGGACAGCTCCTTCAGGAGTTCATTAAAATTCTAAACAAGCCCTCTTAATAAATCCATCCCTTGAATGCTCTGGCAACAAAGTAAGACTGGTCCACTAATTTGTCAGGATGGGAGAAAATTTAGCTTCAACACACAGGTCAAACTATTGGCTGGAGGCCAAATATTCAAAACTAGCTAAATAGCCTGTCCCTTAATTTTGTGGATTTTTTGGTTGCAATTACTAAAACAATAGGTGTGGGAACTTAAATGATATCTGATGACCAAATAGAAGTATTACATGGGACTACTGCACTCTTGTTAGCCAGTGTTCAAGGGTTTATGGCCAAGAAACTGACGTTGGAGTCTAGTAGTTCCATGGTGTATCATCTTTATGCACAAAGAATACACTAAGAGATGCTTCTCTCAAATATAGGAGGAATCAAACAAGTTTCTAGTCTTTTTCAGCCAGAGTTTTACCCCAAATTTCTTAGCTTCTTCTCTGGGTCATGTTACCATAGCTTCTTTGTGCTTTACTATTCCTGTCCCCTTGTTCCCTGAGCATAGCTATAACCCAAAACAATGCCCTCATCCTTGTAAATAGTATATTTAATGTGTAGTGAAACCTGATTATCTACATATCTAGATTTCTAGATGAGTCATGCACATGGTAGTAACTCCAGGGACTGACAGAAGTGATATTTGTCATGTTGTTGGCCCCTTGAAAGTGCTCTACAGCCATGCCTTGCAGAAGTATACAGCTGTAGAATACTTTAAAAGTGACCAATTACACCAAAAAATAACCCTCATTTAATGAGTGTTGAGATAAAGGCACTTCAAAATGGAGTGCCTTCATTAACTTCTTTTTGTCCCTACAAATCAGCTGAAATGGGATGGTGCAGCCTGCCCCTGGTGCTGGAGAGGTGGGTGTATATTAGAGCTCTCCCCCCACCCCCAGGTTGGGGGGCTTCAATCCACCCCCTCCAATCCAGCACAGGTTGAGCAAACCCCACAACAGAGCTTCCTCCGTTCCCCCATCCCCTCCCCCCATCCTGCAGACAGCACCAGAGCTGGGAGGGCAGGGACAGGGAGGGCAGACATGCAGCCTCTCTCCCCTGGATTGGTTCCAAAGTGGAGCTTAATTCCCCCCCAACCAAACTGTGAATATCTGTTGGGGGGGGTGGGGGGAGTCACTGTAACTCATGGCACTTTCTGCAAAGCACCATGAGTTACTGCAAGGAGCTGAACAGCTGTCAGTGCTCTCCATTTCCTCAGAGATTGCTTGAAAGAGCAAGGTTTCCCTCATTTTCCTGGGAGGCTTCTTTCAAGCCCAGTGTAACAATATTTATTTAATGTAGTTATTTGTCACAGTTCAGTGATGCAAGCCCTGAAGAATATGTTAAAAGTTAGCTGGGGGAAAAATAGTTAAAAGGAAAATAAATTAAAACAAATGCAAAGGTCAGAGAAAATAGTTCTGATGCTTTAATAAAAGCTAATTTTGACTTTTATTGATGATGCAATTAAACAAGTCTTTTTAGAAGTCAAAGGCAGAAGTTTCATTGGATCCATGTTTTAAATAATCCATTTCAAATGCCTCTGATAGGCAACTGAAGTTCATTTCCTTCTTCTTGATTATTAATAATATTTGTGACAGTTATATCTATATTTTCTCCACCTGATAAAGCAGAACTGGTGTTTTGAAAACTAAATGGCTGACTAGAGGAGAATAACTGTGATATATGTTTTAGTTCAGTCTTCAGTAGGAGTAAAAGTTACCAACTTTGCCAGCAGGCTAGAAAAGTAGGGGGCTTCTCATGTCATCTTCCATTATAGATAAAATGCAATAAGGGTAAAACATGAGCCTCCGGAATCATTCATAAAGGTATCCTGTATTGTGATCTGCTTCAAAGAAATAACATGGCAGGCATCCATAATTCCAAGAAAATGGTGGGTACCAAAGAGCCATCCTTGGAAATACTCATTAATAAAAGTAATAACCATGGTTGGACAGTGAAATTTGTACTAAGTATGTTTCCATCATTTTCTGGCATGGTTATTTAATTTCTGGTAGAGAATTTGTAGATGATAAACACATCATCATAATTTATCACCTTGCTAGCTTTGTTAATTTTTTACATGAGTAAATTAATTTTTAGGATTGACCTTTCATATAAGAAATTAATCCAAACACAACATACAAGTTTGTTGTACTTAAACACAATCTATCTAAGTGTACATGCAGACATTACACTTGGATTGACCTAACTAGGGTAAAGTTGATCTAAATGCTCATCTGTGTAGAAGTTTCAGGGCTTAAATCAGGCCAAAAAGGGCAGGCCTGATCTAAATTAGATCACCTGAGTATGTGAACTAATTTAGAGAGGGTTAATGGGTTAACCCTATCCTGTAAATATCTGCACACTTTCAGATCACAGACCTGAGACTGGGAGAGCCCAGCTGGTTATGTAAGCCCCAGGATACTGCTCTTCCTAGCATATCCCTGATTTTGCCCTCCTCTACCCTGCACCCTGAGTTACTTACACTGGGGTTTTTGTTTTGGTTCCTGGTACCGGAGAACACCTGCACACACCATTCCCAATCTGCAATTATGCAGGTTAAAGTAAGACATCTGATCATAGACAGGGTTCAGCAAACACTTGTATGAACTCTAAATATTTTTCTGCTTCCAAATAAGGAGACTCAACCTTTCTGGTCTCTTCTTTTCTGATGATTCAATCCATTACCCACTAATCTCAAACTGAGCTGCACAGCAAGATGTACAAGACAGATAATGGCTCATAGTTCTTGGTACAGAAAAAGAGAAAAATCTCTTGCGTGTAATAGAACTACAACATTTCTTTTCGTATCTTGAGTATGTATCAAATTGATCTATTCAGATGAGGCATTCCTTTTGACTGTGTTTTGAATTAAAATGTAAGGTTCTAGGGAGTAGAACTGTTTTCTTATTATCAATAAAACAGAGCATGCTGCCAGCATTCAATAAATAACCTCCTTAAAAAAACTTCTGAGTATTCTTGGTATTGGACCCTAATTTTGCAAAGCATAAAAGCACTGATCTAAATTTAAGAATATGATTAAGACTCATGATAATATCTTTGACATCATTCATTCAATAGGGCTTACATGCTTTATAAGAATGAGATTGGACTGCTGACTCAGGGCATTAATAAAAAGTTAGGTTAAGTCTAAGTGTTCTCTCCTGCCACTGAAATCTAGTATAACCCTGGCTGCCAGGCTACCAGCAAAGCTACAACCCAACTCCAGATCCCTGGAGGTACCCACAGCCTGGAACCACCCACCCTCCTTGAGTGAGAGAGGTTCCCCTCACAGGAAGGCACCTAGTGTTGCTGGACTTTTGATTAGACACCACACAATTTATAACAGTGGTCTCCAACCTTTTAAAGTAGGAGATCGCCTTAGGCATTTAAAAGCAACCCAAGATCTACCTTGCACTGCCACTGTCCCCCTCCCCCACCCCCCTGCTCACCAGTTAAACCTGAGGAGAGGGAGCGGGGGGAAGATTGAGGTAGAAGGGAAAAAAAATATTTGGGGATGCACCTTCCCAGCAGGTAAGTCCCACCCAGCCAGGGCCCCACTCAATTTACCACTGCTCCTGCCTCTGAGGCACTGTCCCTCACTGTGGGGGCCTCAATCTAGCCCCCACTCCTTCTCTTCCCCACAAACTGACCTGCTGGGGTGGGGTGCACGCCCCCCACCCCAGCTTTGGATCGACTCCAAGAGGCTCTGAGACCTAATGCAAGAGGCTCCAAGATCTACCTGTGGATCCACTGGTTGGTGACCACCAATTTACAACTATGTACACTTTATTTACAAAGGGTTAAAGAAAAGGAGACTAAGTAATACACAACCGATAAACTGTCAAAAACGTATTCACATTCTCAGTCAATAACATTACACACAATGATGGCCTCAGATGATATCTGTGCAAAATTTCAATGGATATTTCATTTCCAAGGTGTGCAAAATTTCAAGGGATATTTCATTTCTAAGGTGTTTCGATGCATTTCAAGCTTGAAATACCAAAACCAAAATGAAATGCAAGGCTTCAAAACAGCTTCAAAATGAAACAAGGGCACTTGAAATGTTTTGAAAATTTCAAAGAGTTTTGAGTGTCAAAGCCAGACTTGCAAGGAAATACAAACTAAGGAGAGGAAGGGGGAAGAGCAGGGAAGGACTGTTGTGATATTGCCTGTGTAGCTGGCCAGTGACTGTGATCCTTCCCCTAGGTCCCTTCCAATCCCAGTGCTCTGGGAGAGGGACAGAGAAGGAACATAAAAGCATTGTTTGAAATGAGCTTTGTCAGCTTACTGAGCTGCGTCTTTCAGCAGCATCAGGAGCATCGGAAAGGCTCCCACTCTAGTCTATTCCTAGCAAGTGGGATCCAATCCTTTCTGAAATACCCTAATACCCTTTCCTAATCCATTCCTCTCAATTTATTACTCCCCAAAAATTCTCTTTTTTTATTTGTTATTCTCTGTAATTCTTTCTCCACATAAAATAAATCTGTCTTTTCCCTGACAATCTGCATTGACTGTGCAGGAAAGCACAACATATATTATAGAACATATATTTATATTGTACATAAATATATACATTACCTCACAAAAACACGCACAGATTTTCCAGCACACCAAACATAAAGCATGCTGGAAAAGCAGTTGGCCACTCTTCTGGCTGCACCTGACAAAGTGCTGCACCTGGGCAAAAAGAACCACCAACACACTTACAGGCTGGGGTATGACCTTCTCAGCAGCAAAGCAGTGGAAAGAGAACTTGGAGTCATAGTTGACTCCAAGATGAACATGAGTCATCAATATGATGAAATGATCAACCAGGCTAACCTCACTTTATCATGCATTAACAGATGCATGAGGAACAGGTCCAGGAAGCATCTCATGCATAGATGCTTCCCCTCTATGCAACACTGATCAGGCTACAGTTGGAGTAGTGCATCCAGTTTTGGATGTCACACTTCAAAAAGGATGCAGAGAATCTTGAGAGGTTTCAGAGGAGGGCCACTCATAAGGTTAGAGGCCTGCAGGAAAGGCCCTACAAGGAGAAACTGAGGGACCTAGATCTTCACAAGAGAAGGCTGAGAGGTGATCTTGTGGATGCCTATAAATTCATCAGGGGAGGACAGCAGGGAATAGGAGATTCTCTATTTACTAGGGTATCCCCTGGAGTAACAGGTGACTCATGGCACTCATGGCCCCATTGTACAAAGTGCCCACACGCACCACCTTCAGCAAGACAGTGGTGCCCTCCCTGTATGAGACATGCAGAGAGTACTAGAGGGAGAAGCTGCACAAGGCAGATTCCCAGCTGGCCTTACACTTCACCTCGGACATCTGGAACAGCTGGGGTGGAGATCATGCCTACCTCTCCCTCACAGAGCACTCCTTGAAGCCAAGGTGATGGTTGAGTACCACACAGCAACAGAGATCATGGGGGCCATGAACCACATGGTGCAGGGGTGGGTCATTGGGCAGGGCAAGCTCACCCAGGGGTTCATGGTCACTGACAATGGAGCCAATATGGTCAAGGCCATTCACGATGCCAACTTTATTGGCATCCTCTGTGTGGCACACAAACTACACCTCATAGTGAGGGACACCTTGGAGGGGGACAGGGCTACCGGTGAGGGTGCTGTCACAACTAGCCACCTAATTTCAAACTGCAGGAAGGTGGTGGGCTACTTCCACTGCAGCATAAAGTGGGGCAAGATGCTGCAGGACAAACAAGCAGATCTGAGTGTCCTGCAGCAGAAAAAATCATTCAGGATGTGGAGACTCAGTGGAACTCCACATACCTGATGCTCAAGAGGCTGGTCAAGCAACAGAAGGCAGTCCATGAGATGGCCTTGCATGGGGAGATTGGGATCAGCTCAGTGGGATACCATCTCCCAGATCTTGGTGGTCCTCAAGCAGGCCATCGAGAGCCTCAGCAGTGGTGATGCCCTCCTGAGCCAGGTGATCCCTATAGTGAGGGAACTTGAAAATGAAATGCACAAGTTCCAGGGGATCAATGTTCCTGGCTGGGGCAAGCCACTGTCACCAGAGGTGGAGCACTGGTTAAACAGCTGAAGGAGATCATCAAGAAATGGCTAGATCCATTGCGGTCCAGTACGGTCCATGTGCTAGTGGCGATGTGTGACCCAAGGGTGAAGGGGAGCATATGTGGCAGCAAAACCCTGGATCACTGGATGGAGGTCCTGGTGAACAGAGTCTGTCAGGAGGCATCAGGGGACGAAGGACAGGCTGAGGTTCGTGGGGAAGAGGTATGTAGCAGGTAAAATTGGAGAGGTACCTGGGAAGTCAGATGTCTGGCAGGTTGTAGTGTGTCATAATTCCAATGTCTATATTGAGTCCATGAGTTTCTGTATCCAGGAGGTTGATGAAGTGAAGTTCATAGGCTCATCTGTGAAAAGTTGTTTGCTGCAGAGAGGTGCTCCCTCACTGAAATTTCTGTAAGAAAGCTTACCCTGCCTAGACCCTCATTCCCTAACACACAGGGAGCAGGGTCTGGGCTGGAGACTCTGGAAATCTCCCCTGCCAACACCTGCACACACCCACTTGCCAGACAGTCAATGTTCACCCCTTCCCTCAGGTCATAGCTCTTTCTCACAGGGGTTGCCCTATGTGAAGAGGGCTAACATCCCCTAGCTTTGCCTCCTACAAAGAGCTCATGGTAAGCTGAATCAATCTCTCTCTGGTGTCCCCCCCTCTCACCCTCTCCAGTGTCACAGGGGCTTGGAGAAGAGTCCTCCTCACTGGAGGGTCTCCAGAAGGGCCAGGTGCTCCTCTGAGCACCTCGGCCAGGGCTCCCGCGGGAAAAGGAGCAAGAGAGGTACTGTGGCTGGGCTTCCTGACCTTCCAGCCCACAGCACAGCCCATGGTTTCCTCAGACTCTGGCAGCTCTGAGGATGAGATGCTGTGCCCAAGCTGTCCCTCAGCCTCCGGGCTTCTCCAACAGCTCTCTCTTTCCCTAAGCAGGCTTTATCTGCCCTTATCACATGGTCATTGAGGAGCTATGCTGTCCCACACTGCTGCCTGATTGAGTTCATCCTGGGACCTTGTTCTCTCACGTAAAGTGATTTCATTGTTCATTACACTAGCAGTGGACTTTTCTTCAAACTTATTAGTAGTGATAGGTCTAAATCATTACATTGTGAGAGCCAGATATTCAGCCAGGTCTTTACTTGGCTCCACATTTTGCAAGGGGGGGGGGCGGGGCAGGAGAGGGGGGAGTGGATTGCATGTATGTGTGTACCTCTCTATCTTCTAAATCAGTGATGTCAGTCATATGACCCATGAGATGGAATCAGCCCACAAAGCCTCTATCCAGCCCACCAAGCTATAAGAAGGCACCAGAAGTTGGGCCCTTTGGCCCTGTTAGAAATGGCTATCAGTGGAAAATTGGCTTCCTGCTGCCAGATCTCACACTCTCGCCAGACTCAGCACTGACCCTGCTCCGACCAGACCCTGCACAGCTCTCACCGCACTGGACCCTGTGCTCCTGCCACTCCTGCTTATAGAATTTAACCATAAGAGTTAGCAATTCAAAACCAAATTTTAAGTACATGGATGGCAAGTTGGTTAAGAACATTAACACTTCAAAAATATAATACTTATCTACAAAAGTGAATCTTTACAAGGGAAATACAAAAGCAATCTGCTGCTCAACTGGGGAGCTTGGCATCACCTACACTTTTATCACTAAGAACAGCTTTAATGCATCTTTTTACTTTTTGTTCAGGATCCAACAAGAATTGCTAGTCACTTTTGAAAAAATGTGACTATTGTTGCTCTCCAGTTTCAGTGTGAATTACTATTGCCTTTTCTGCACTGCTTGTTTCATAATCATAGTTCTTTATCACAACGTTAAAATGCAGAATGTCTTTTGCTATCTATACACCAACTGCTGTTCATTCCTGTTTTGTCACACCAGAAAGTTCTTTATGCCACACTTCCTAGACACTGTTCCCAGGAGGACTTACTCTATGCCACATAGTCAGCAATGACTTCAGAGTATCTGTTTTTCTGCATTCTGCCTTCCAAAAACAAAACACGCACCTTTTTTGAGGGCATATTGTATGTGTGAAAACAATGTATATGGCAAAAGCACAAAAAGTGGCAGAGAAATTTGGGCTAAAAACAGAGGTGTCCAACCACTGAAGGAGCGATATTCTGGATCAGCTTTCTATACAAATGGGAGGCATCAAAAAAAAAAGTATCAGTTTCTACCTTAAATTGTTTTGGTTTATGAAAGGGATTGTGACGCAGTTGCCTATTGTAGTACAGGAATAGAGTTAAGGACCCAGGAGTGCATTTTCTATTCATATGTTCAGAGAATTTCTGATATTTTGCATCACAGTAACAATTGCAGGGTTTTTTTGTTAAGTGAGATGATATTTTCTTATTACTGGGAGTAGTGGCCTAGGGAGCCTCAAGGTCTGGCTGAAGGTTGAAATTAATAGCAAGGCTTGTTTGACAAGGCTTTTACCCTTTCTTCAGAGCTAATAAGTCTACCACAGCAACCTGTCATTGTGGTTGAACTATCTGAAGCTGAGGAGAAGCCGCAGCTTTCTGAGCAACTACATTCAGAATCACATGGAGAGCAATAATTTGCCAAATACAACCATGGGAAAATCCTAAAACAATAAGAATCCTGTCCCAGTTTCTAAGAAATTCTGGATATCCTGAACGTTGGACATAGGTAGAGATCTGCCTGTCCAAACCAAAGGATTTTCCTCAGCTCTGAAACTTCATCTAGTTGGGAGGAGGTATCAAGTGGGGTTCACCAGGGGTCTGTCCTGGGTCTATTATTTTTCAGCATCTTCATTAATGATTTGGATGATGGAACTGAATGCACACGTAGCAAATTTGTAGATGACATGAAGTTGGGTGGAGTTACAGACACCCTGGAGGATAGAGCTAGGATCCAGAATGACCTGGATAGACTGGAGAAATGGTCTGAAATCAGTCAGATGAGATTCAACAAGGACAAATACAACATCCTGCACTTGGCTAAGAATAATTGCATGTACAAATACAAACTGGGGAATGAGTAGCTAGGCTGCAGTACTACAGAGAAGAACCTGTGGATTACAGTAAACCATAACCTGAAATTTGCAAGGGAGTGTGTGGTGGGTGGGGAGGGGCAGAACTGTGGCTTTCTTCTGGGTTTGAGCAGACTTTCTATGGATTCTCTCATATAACTAAACAAAAATTGTTTCCATGGTCTTAAACATTGGCTGCAATTTTAAACAGAATGTGAACTCTAAAACTTCTTTGGGTTTCTGTATCTTTCACCCACATAGAATTGACTCTGAAGGGAAATACTCTATTTTTTTCTAAATAAACTTTCAGCATTTTTACAGATAATAGAAGAAAATGGTGAGAAACTTTGATCCTTGGCAGATGTGTGCTGTGTGTAAGGGCTCTCATACTGTCATAAGTATACCTTTTAAGTATGTAAATAGACTGGATTCATGCCCAGTAAAGGGAGACTGGAGCAGAGATTCATAGATTCATAGATGTTAGGGTCGGAAGGGACCTCAATAGATCATCGAGTCCGACCCCTTGCATAGGCAGGAAAGAGTGCTGGCTCTAGATGACCCCAGCTAGATGCACATCCAACCTCCTCTTGAAGACCCCCAGGGTAGGGGAGAGCACCACCTCCCTTGGGAGCCTGTTCCAGACCTTGGCCACTCTAACTGTGAAGAAGTTCTTCCTAATGTCCAGTCCAAATCTGCTCTCTGCTAGCTTATGGTCATTTCTTGTAACCCCCAGGGGCACCTTGGTGAGTAAAGCCTCACCAATTCCCTTCTGTGACCCCATGATGAACTTATAGGCAGCCACAAAGTCGCCTCTCAGCCTTCTCTTGCGGTCCAGGTGCCCTAGTCTCTCCTCGTAGGGCTTGGCCTGCAAGCCTTTAACCATACGAGTGGCCCTTCTCTGGACCCTCTCCAGGTTATACACATCCCTCTTGAAGTGCGGCACACAAAATTGCACGCAGTATTCCAACTGCAGTCTGACCAGCGCCCGATAGAGGGGAAGTATCACCTCCTTGGTTCTGTTCGTCATGCATCTGCTGATGCACAATAAAGTGCCATTAGCTTTCCTGATGACTTCGTGACACTGACGACTCATGTTCATCTTGGAGTCCACTAGGACTCCAAGATCCCTTTCTGCTTCCGTGCCATCAAGCAGGTCATTTCCTAGGCAGTAGGTATGCTGGACATTTTTCCTCCCTAGGTGCAGCACTTTGCATTTCTCCTTGTTGAATTGCATTCTGTTGTTTTCTGCCCATATGTCCAACCTATCCAGGTCTGCTTGCAGTTGTTCCCTGCCCTCCAGTGTGTCCACTTCTCTCCACAGTTTTGTGTCATCTACAAACTTGGACAGAGTACAGTTCACTCCCTCGTCCAAGTCACTGATGAAGACATTGAAGAGTATCGGTCCAAGGACCGAGCCCTGCGGGACCCCACTGCCCACACCCCTCCAGGTCAATACCGACCCATCCACTACGACTCTCTGGGTATGACCCTCCAGCCAATTTGCCACACACCGGACTGTGTAGTCATCTAAGTCACAGCCTCTTAACTTGTTCACCAGTATGGGGTGGGATACCGTATTGAAGGCCTTCCTGAAGTCTAAGTAAATGACATCAACCCCTACTCCTGCATCCAGGTGTTTTGTAACCTGGTCATAGAAAGAGACTAGATTAGTCAGGCATGATCTACCTGCTATGAACCTGTGCTGGTTTCCCCTCAGCATAATTTTTCCTGCCAGGCTCTTGCAAATGTAAGCCTTGATAATTTTTTCAAAGACTTTGCCTAGGGTGGAGGTGAGACTGACTGGCCTATGGTTGCCTGGGTCCTCCTTCCTCCCCTTCTTGAAATTGGGGACCACATTGGCCCTTTTCCAGTCCTCCAGGACCTGGCCCGTGTGCCATGAGTGTTCAAATATTCCCGCCAGTGGCTGTGCAATGACGTCAGCCAGTGCCTTCAGTACCCTCGGATGGGTTGTACAGATGTTGTACAAACTGCATGGAAACCATGGAAAACTGCAACAGCACAGAAGATACAGTGATACAGTTTTGTAGCATCCTAACATTCATTCACCTTCCACCCTCTTTTTCCCAATAGCTCAGTGTTTTGAGACTGTGGTTAAATTGTGGCTTTAGGTAAGCAATTGCCTCAAATGCTTCATTTCTCTGATGAGGTAGAATGAGATACGAGATTGATGGGGAGAGAGGAGGAATAAAGTGTGCCTCTGACATCCGCCCTTCCTGGACTTCAAAGTGTTTTTAAGCTATTATGCTCTATCAGATACCTTTCTCCTCCAACTCTCAGCATGTGGCCCACAATTTCTGCACAAGGATCAGCCTTCCTTCTTTATTTCTGAGAATGTTTTCAGTTTACTGCAGTTAGAGACACCTTTTAGAAGTTCCTGCTAACTTTTTGGCCTTTCCATTAACTCCAGTGATAGTTTCTGCCTGCAGCTTATCCTAACAGTACTATGTAAGCCATACAGCCAATCAAACACATAAAATGTGACCAGAGTTTGTAATGCAACAGATTACAAATCATTGTAGTCACTGTTAATAGAGAACATTTTTTGTCCCAAATGAATGCAAAACAGTAATTAAATTTCAATTGTAATAAAATGTATAGTAAGATCAAAATGAGCAGTTTATTGATAACAACAGAAGCTCAAACTGGAATTTAAAGATTTAAGTATTCATTTGGAGGTTGTAAAAATGTATTTTTCACACAATGAGAGACCAGTTACCCATTTAAACACAATCTGTGTGCCCAGATTGGAGTGGGTGCATTTTATAGCAAAACAAAGGGAGAGGGGGCAGATATAAGAAAAAGGTGGAGTGAAGCTGTTAACTGTAAGAGATGAGGGGAGATCAGCAGTGCTCATGAAATGACCTGGGGTGTTTGTGGGGGAGAGGTGGTGATTTTTGTACTATTTATACATTCGATTTTTAGTACTATGAATCTAATAGATTAGAGCTGCACCTTGTAACAAACCATATTCTGGTAAGATGCTGGGGTGACCCCAGACCCCAAGCTTCTCTCCTTTAGTCTGCTGCATGTCTTAAGGGATAGTTGGATCTTGATCCTGGGGTGACTTTTTCACCCCTAGCTAACCTTAGTCTCCCTCATCTCAGACCAGATCTTCACAGTTCCAACCAAGGAAACTCTACCACTCTCTACCATTATCAACCTGGATTAGCAAACAATAACAAAAACAGATCTCCACTTCCCCTTTCCCAAAAAGAGGAATACCTGAAGCATGTTGGGATCATGCTTACAGCAATCAGTAAGGCAGAACAGGTAAAAGAATTTATTAAAGAAAAAATGAAACATGCAAGGAAAAGCAACTATAGTTTGAGAGACAGGAAAAAAATCTTGTCTCTAAAAGATCAAACATACAAATTCTTACCCAGCTTTTCTGTCTAGAAACAGCTCCAGAGTAATCCCTTATGACCAGCAAATTCCCTGTAGATAGCTTCTCTTAGCTAATATCTTACCTGCTCTCAGACTCCCTCAGCTTATTTCAAATAATTCCCAGCTGGGTTCCTGAAGTTCAGGAGCATTTACTCCTTTTTTAAAGAGCTCAGAAGTTGAAGCCAGAAAACATCCCTCATCCCCTGAGCCCCTCTCTGTTCTAAGGCACATCCTTTTATACCTTTCTCTTTTTCCCATCTCCCCTTAGGTTCTGGGGAGAAAATAATATTATACAAATGAGCTTTCCCTCTACACCTAATGGGATGTGATTGAGAGTCTCCATACTTCTGTCACCCCTCCCTTCCCAAGAAAAAAATGTGGGTCAATTTACTATTATTTCATTTTATACAAGGAACAAACATGACATTCTCTGAATGGGTGTCATCAAACCAAGAGCCATTCCTACAGGCTTTTGGTCCTGAGCATAGACCTAAAACTGCACCCTGCCAGGGGAAGGTGGCCTGATGGGGCTCCTGGGGGTGCCAGAGTCCCCAGGAAATGCCAGGCCAGTTACCTCCCCAGTGAAAGGTGAGGAGGGGCACCTTAACCCCAGCCCCTGCCTTTGGGTGGGTTTTGGAGGCAGTAGTAGGGCCAGGCATGGCTGTGGCCACCTGAGCCCATGAGGGGGGTGTAAGACTCCAGGGAGTGGGAGTAGTGGAACCAGGCATGGCAAGCAGAATGCCACCTGAGCCCAGCAGGGATGTGAGATCCCAGAGACCCCAGAGGTGGTACAGTGAGGAGCATTGTGTGTGGCCCTGCACAGAGTAGGCCTGAATAGGAGTAGGCCTCAAGGGCTGTGCATGAGGGAGGCTAAAATGGGCTGAATGGGAGTAGGGCTGAAGGGCAGTCCCAGGGGTGTGTTGAGTAGAGCTGAACTGGGAGTAGGCCTGAAGGGCAGTATAAGGGCCAGCCCTGTAAATAGTTGATCATGAAGAGGAGAAGACCCCATGTTGGGGTGTGGTATAGAGGCCCTAGAGGGGGCATAATAGGAACCCCATGCATAGGGGGAAGAGGCCAGAGTATGGTTGTGGATGTCTGAGACTGTAGTTTGGGCCAGTGACTGAGTAGAGGGCTCAGCCAGAAAGTTAGGGGCGAATCCTGACCCGGTAAGTCCTCTACTGCAAGGAGGCTGGGTGTGAGATGAATGTAAGATCTGTAGTTGAGCACAATGACCTGCTGCTCCAGGGGGGGAGTGAGAGTCACTGTGAGACCTTGGAGCACCAGTCATGGTGTGGGTTAAGAACATCATGTGGATGCCATCTGCAAGGCCTGGGCTGAGGTGTAGGGTTGCTCAGAGCCACAAATAGCACTCCCTGGCATCAGGGCATGTAATGGGCAGCCTCCTGCATTTACCACCCATTTATGGAGAAAAACAAAGTCATGGAAGGTAAGATGGGTGGGCTGCCCCATAGAGACAGGTGGGTGGGCTGGTATGGGACCGGATCCTGAGCATGCCACATTGAATTTGGGCTTTTTCTTTCTCTAACAAATAGAAATTTCATTCTGTACTGCAGAAATACTTTTCAATGGAAGTTTAATTGAAATCAGGCTAAAAAATTATGGTAAATCAAAAATGTCCAACTACAAAGGTATTGGAAAATTTTCAACCAACCCTAGTTATTGTGACAGATCTCTAAACAATACCTTTGCTCCAAGTTATCACAGTACAGTGCCATGAAGGCTAAAGTGGTTAAATTCTGACCTTTATTAAATCTTTTATAATTGCAGTAGTGGTTCGTGTATAATGCACAGTGCAGATGGATTCAAATGAGATTTTTTGTTCATTTGTTTTGGGGGGGGGTTACAGCCAAGTTCAAGGTATATTACCTAGAGCCTGGAAGGAATTTTGACACAATATTTCCTGGAAATACTGACTTGTTGACTAAAACGTTTTGCAGAAATGAAACTGTTTCAACACAACTCTCCATTGACATAGATTTCTTTGGTCCAGAATGGAATTTCAGAATATCCAAAAGTCTAGGGGTTAGGATACTGTCTGTGATGAGGAAATTATGAGGACTTGGACCTAAATCTCTGTTAACCCATGTAATAGTCCTCACCACTAGGCAATTGGGTAATCAAGGGCAGGATACATGCACTCATGTACATGCGCTTTCTCTCTCTTGCCAAAAAAAAGCCCTGTTCAGCGCAGAATAGGATCTAAAAACACGCATATTAAAAATCTTAATAGGACACAAGAACCTTTTCTTGCCAACCTCTAATATTATTTCCTCACATTGTATGTGGATCTTATCCTGATTTGTGTGCTGAAAGACATGCCCATTACAAATGCACTAAATAAACTTGTGAAATAAACTCACTAAACTAAATGTTTTTTAGTATCTGACAATGAGGGGTGGAGGCTGTTAACATTCTTTGTCCACATTACCCACCCACACACTTCTCAGCATGGGAAGAGGCTTTCAGGCTCATTTTAAATTATTCCCTGAAGTATTATTTGCTTCAGAAGCTCACAGATATGATCCACTGGGTATTCACTTATTTATTACATTTCTAAAAGCAGGGTTTTGAATTGCTTTTCATGGGCAAACATGAAAGGGTTTGGTAGTTCAAACTCCTTTTATGAATGCGTAATGGGATCCAGCTGAGCCCCTGCCAGTCCACATTACTTCTGTTTTCCCTCTAAAAAAATTACTATTATCTTGGGGACTCTAAGAAATATCACATCCCAAAGTGCATAAGTAAAAGCACTCCATGTCTAGAAGCACACTATGCAACAAGGGCTATTATACCTGGTGTCCTTTTCACCATGGCTGCCAGTTGGTTGCCAAAATGGGTTTAAGAAACCATATCAGTAAATTATTGGGCTTTCCTTGGGCAGAAGACATAAAGGGTGTAAGTGGTAGGAAGGTCTGGCAGAGCACCTTTGGTGCCTGCCACTTTAAGGGCTTAGAGCTAGCAGCAGAACAGCCTGCAGGTGGCTGCACACCCTGATCAGGAGTCACATGGCCAGCTGGGGACTGCCTGATTAGGGAACAGGGATCAGCTGCTGGTAATAAGAAAAGGCCTGAGCAGGGGAACCAGCAGTTTGCTGGCTGCTGCTGTTGGGAGAACCTTGTCCAGCTGAACCTGCTGCTCACATCTTGGAGGTACAGGGAGGGAACTACTGCGGATGGAAGGAGGTTCCTTGTCCTGGGACATGACAAAAAATTACACCCTGCTAGGGATGGAAGGTGTGGTGGGATGGTCCCCAGGAAATGCCACACTAGTTGCCCCCCTAGTGAAAGGCAAGGAAAGGGTGCCTTATAGTCCCAGCCCTCACAACCTGGTGGGTGACTCAGATGTAGGGACAGGCACACTTAGGGAGAGACCCCTGAGCCACATAGGGTGTAAGACCCCAGTGGCCCCTATGATGGGGGCAGAAGCATGTGTGGAGCCCTGCACAGAGTAGAGTTAGCAGTGACAGCCTGAAGGGTTGTGCATGAGGGATGCAGAGTAGGACCTGATTAGGTGGGCCTGAAGGGCTGCACTGTGGGGGGGAGGTGCAGAGTAGGGTTGCAGGGGTGACCTGAAGGTCTGTGCACAAGCTGGCCCACAAGAGTGTTAACATAATTAGGAGGCCCTAGTGAGAGGGCATAAATGAAGGCCCTAGTATGAGGGTGTAAATTGAAGTCCAAGGGAGGGCATAGAAAGGCCAAGGTAAGTCTACAGACACCTAAAGCCACAGTTGGGCCAGAGGCTGAGATCCCAGTAAGTCCTCAGACTGTGTGGGTCAGAGGATAAGAACTTCAGATACCATCTGTGAGGCATGGGACACAGTATAGGGGAGGTTGGAGCTGTGTAAATGCATCAGGGTATTTAATGGGCAGCCTACAGTTTATTTATAAACAAGTCATAGCAGGTGAGACAGGGAAAACTGTCCTAGACTGGTAGACCAGCTGATGCTGAGATTCAGCCCTGAGGTGGCCCCCTGTTACAGAAGGAATAAGCTTCCTGGTGGGGCTTGAACCAAAGCCACTGGCCCATAATGTGTTAACTCCACCCAGAGCATCAAGGAGTAAGACACTCTAGAAAGGAAACAAAGGAGCTCTATTCCTGTCCCAAGTGGGCTGAGATCATAGTAAACATTACTATAAAACTGCTCAAAACACATTCCAGCTTTTAATATGGCATGTTAATGATTACTACAATTTAAAATAGCACACCATACCCCTCTCTTCTTTGTTAAGAGATGGAGTCTAAGGTCTTCCATGCAATAGAGGGCATGTCACATTTATTTTTTCAGAGATTGAGGGTGGAAAAAGGTAGCAACTCACTTCTGAAACACTTCAGATCAGTAGAACACCCTGGGCTTTCTTCAGCTGCCAAGAGCTGCCAGCCTTTAGGTTTAATAATTGACTGAGCACTTCAGAGGCTGATACAACACAAATTGACAACCTGTATACACATGTGGTACAGGTACTGGTATCAAAACTGAAAATAACCACTCGTTCAATCTGTCTAGGCTGACATTCTGCAAAACAGACCAAACATTCTCCCTGTGAGCTCAGCTCAGTTGCACAATTTGCAAACCCTCCCCTCATTTATCTCCTCTTCTGTTTTCTATTTGACAGAGACCGAATCCCAGTTTAAAGCTGTTAACTAATAACCAGGGATCCAGGTTTTCCATTTTCCATGGCAAAATCTGTTTAAACATGGATTTTCTCTTTTTCAGAAGAAAAATGTATATTTTCTCCCTTAAAGGATAAAAATGTGGGAAACTACAGCAATTTTTAAATGAAGAAAAATTAGGATACCTGCTAATAACTTTCAGTAAATTTCATAGGCTATAGAAGTGACAGTTTTTCCCTTCCCAGCTGTGCCTGTAGGCCAGTGGCTCCCAACCTTTTTTTTTTTTTACTATTACCCTAAATTCAGGTCATGACCCCCACCCCCACCACTGACTCACTCATGCCTGGTGGCACCAGCAGAACCCAGGCTGGGCCAAGATCATGGGGATCTGTGGTGGTGAGAGCTGCACGGACCGTGCACCAGGAGAGCCCCGTGCGTGGGAGGGGTGGAGTGAGGGGCAGACCCCCCATGACCCAGATTGGGGTCCTGCCCTGAGGTTGGGAGCCACTGCTCTAGGCAAATGAACATACTACAGTGGACTAAATATTATCCTATTACGGGAGTTTTCTAGGTAGTGGCACTTGATTAGCATTTACTGATGCTCTAAGAAAGGGGTGTTTGGCCCACAGGCCAAATGCAGCCCACAGTCATTGCATCTGGCCAATGGGGTTCCTCATAGGGTGGGACATTTGGCAGCAGGAGAATGGGAGCCACTAATATGGTCACCCCCCCACCACTACCACCAAAGTCTCAAACCCCCATGCCTTTTACTGCCAGTTACTGCCAGGTTATGCTCCCTCCCCTGCATCTGGATTGGCGCCAGGCCATCTTCCCCCACCCCTACGGGGCTGGCTTGGGGAAGGGCCATGCCCCTTTCCAGGCAGAGCCAGAGCCTCCTCCTCCACGCAGCCAATTGATGCCCACCATGCCCACTTTAGTGCAGAATCAAAACCACTCTGGCCTTCAGGCAGATGGAGCATTACCCATCACCGCCCCCACCCCGGGAAAACAGATTCAACACCACTGCTCTAAAGTGATACAGATATCTCAATACCAACAGCAAGATTGCACAACAAAATGACTATTCTGTATTGATTTACTAGTGAACACTGAGGTCTTTAAGTCCTATATTAATAATCCTCACAAATTCAGATTGGTGACTGGGTGTAATCTGCCTAGACCACAATGAAAACTCCAGGTTCAGAAATTACTGTAGAACACCTCTGGTAGCTGTCTATAGGCTCTTACAGTTTAACTACCCTGCTCTTCTTTCTACTTATGCATATACATACATCATACTCCAAAAAATATCTGACCATCCTTAGTATTGCTACTCTCCCTTTCATGGATAGTGTATGATTTTTTTTCTTGTGTTCCCTTTCCTCCCTCAGGAAGGGAAAGAAGACTAATGTTACTGCTTCGAGACAAAACAATCTAATTTGCATATTAATGTTAAGTAAAAAACTTTGGTGCATATTGCACAGGAGCTTATTGCTCCTGAGAGCTGCATTTACATGTGTGCCAGGGACCACAGCACTTTAAGCCACGTCAGAGCAGCCCCAGCTAACAGAGAACCCCAGGGGTCAGCCTGGCAACCTGGGGTCACCCTGAACAGGCTCAATGTCCTGCAGAGGAGCTGGCTGAGACATGAGGGTGCTCAAGTGCAGGGCTAGCCCCCCACCCCAAAACACCCTCCTATCCCAGCCAGCTGCATCAGCATCCACATGTGCATTGCTGCCTATAAAAAAAACTCTGAAGCAGGATAGTACTTGTATTTATAATTACTAACCTGCTGTGGAGTTTATTAGTTTCCTGTGGCCTAATAGGGCCACACATCTAGACACCAAGATGTTTACTGTGGGGCTAATTAGGCAATTCCACAGTAAATGTCTTGTGTAGACATGCCCAGGAGATCTAAAATTTTGATAGTGTGTGGTTACATCATGTAGAAGAAGCAAAGAAAAAGCCAGTCCCTGCCCAGAATAGCTCACAGTCAAGTAAACAGAAAACAGAAGATCAATTACTGAGTGGCCAAGAGGAAAAAAACTAGACAAGAGGGGCTTCTTTGTTTGCTATCTTAATATTTGTTTCCCTTTTTGATTCAGTGGAGAAGAACTGATTTCTAAAGGAAAACCTGAATTAAGGGAAGGTAGTACATGATGAATTAGCTAAAAGAGGGTATCTCCTGGAGAATTTTATAATAGTGGTTCAGGGGGTCAGATATTGAGTACTTCAGTATTTTTTAGATAGTAAGTATTTCCTTGTTTGACAGGTTCATTTCAATGATAGAGAAGAGAGTGATGTACTCATTATTCATTAGATTTTAAAAAGTGTCTTTTCAATGGTATTTCTAACTGTTTCCATGCATTCACACTTGTAGATAATGTGGCATCTGGTTCTCTGGTTATTTTTTCCATTCACCTTTACATGTTTTTCACACAAATTGTAGAGATGCATTCAATAGAGCTTCCCTATTCAATAGATAATGAATGACAATCTGCCTAAAGAAATATGGCTAGGTACAGATGTTACACTTATTGTGTAGTAAGCATGCAGAAAGTGCTCTACAGCCTAACCCAGTAGTTGTAAACTGGGGGTACATATACCCCTAGGGGTACTTAAAAAGGTCATAGGAAGTATGCAGAACTGAAGTGGCTGATAATGTGGCCGATAAATGCTGTATGCATGTGCACAGTGGCAATGCAGCACGCAGGTAGCCAGAAGCACAGCTCAGCAGTGTGGAGAGCAGCCAGGTCAGTCTGATAAGTCTGTTGTGAGGAAAATGGCATGGGGGAGAGGGGAGTGCAGATCGAGGCCCCAGTGGTAGGGGAGGGATCTGGGGGCACATGCCCCCCATGCCCTCTGTGGGTGCATGCCCCGCTACCACGACTCCATCCTGCTCCCTGCTCTGACTGGGCAGTGCCTGCGCCAGCTCCAGCCCCACTCCCTCCATCACCGCGGGGGCCTCAATATGCCCCCTCCCTTAAAAACAAGGAAAAAATATAAAGGGGTACATGAGCTGAAACTTTGAGAGAATGGGTACACTTTTTTAAAAGGTTGAAAATCCCTGGCCTAACCAAACAGATGTTCACCAAACACAAAGCACTTTAAAAATGGCAGATCCTGATCTAAGATAACCCTGTAGGGATGTGGTATCAGACTATAAAGAGCTTTAGGGAGGTGGAGCTGGGGAGAAGGACCACTCTGGCAGCCTCCTGGGAGGCATGTGGGAGCACCCCCAGCCTGCTTGCCTCAACCAGTGCAGGCCACTTCCATCCCTTCTCCAAGGGTGAACATCAATTCTGTTTGCTCCTGAACTAATCTAGGGCACTTTTAGTAAAGTGAAATACTTAGAGTGCCTCCACCTTGAGCTTTTTGATTGCCTGTACTTAGCCTATGTGTTCACTGATGTCAATATTTTATCTTTTGTAAGACCTTCTTCTTGACTTGCATGCCAAAAATCTCTAGGATCAAACTGTAGTTGCCAGACATTTCAAGTGAGTACAGGAACGTATTAATATATATTGGTGGTGGTGATACCTTACAGACAAGGATGATCACTCCCACGGGTCAATTAAAGTGTTGCAAATGAGTCTGTTGATAGCTAAAGAGGCCAATCCTAGAGTCACAGACTCTGGCAAATACCACAGGTGGTAGTTAAAGGAAGGGTCAGACCATAGAGTTCTTGGTCTTGTTTCCTTCCTTTCCTTCCATTTCTGTTGTTTTTCTGCCTCCAGCAGGAGACAGTTTTCCTCAAAATAAGATGGTGTACTTTCTTTCACAAGGCATTGCCACATAGTTTACTAATTTCTGGTGTCAATGCCACACTTCTTGATGCTCACCTTGTGGTTGTCCTTGAAACTTTTCCTCTGGCTCCCATGTGTCCTTTATCCTTGGTTGAGCTGGGAGCATAGAAATTGTTTTGGTAAATGCACATCAGACATGTTCACACAGTGCTCTATCCACCACAGCTGATGTTGAAGAATCAATGCTTCCATATAAGTGGTGTTAACTTTAGTGAGGACAGTGGAATTTGTGCAAGGATCCTCCCACTTCATGCCAAGAATCTCCTATAAGTAGCACTAGGGATGGTGTTTCAGGCTTTTCAGGTGTTTCCTGTTGTTCACCCAAGCTTCACAGCCATAGAGAAAAGTTGAGATTACCACAGCCTTATAGTAAAAGCCTTGTTCAATTCCTGATGTCATGGTTGTTGAACACATGAGGATTCAGTCTTCTGAAGACAGAGCTGGTACATTGGATCCTATACTGGATCTCCTTGTTGATGTTGGCCTTCTTTGAGAAATGTCTGACAAGGCATGCAAAGTGTTCAACATTCTCCAGCTCCTGTCTGTCAATGAGGATCTTTGCTGGGAGGGTTAAGTGGTTCAGAGCAGGCTGATGAATCATTTATTGTTTTTCCAATATTAAGGGTCAGTCCTAGGCACTGGCATTCTTGAGATAAGCAGTTAAGGGCTGTTTGTAGGTCCCACTCCACATGTGCAACAACAGTGCAATCATTGGCGTACTGAAGTTCTACAATCAAGGCCAAAGTAACTTTGGTTTTAGCACAAAGGCAAGAGAGATTGGAAAGGTTCCCATCCACCCTGTACTTGATGCCAATGCCACGCGGCAGACTGTCACATATGAGCATCTTTATGACTACAAGGAAGATGGAATACAAAATTGGTGTGATCAAGCAGCCCTGCTTGACACCAGTTTGAATGGTAAAGGACTCCATAGCAGAGCCACTGTATAGAATGGAGGCAGTCATCTGGTTATGAAGAAGTTTTAGAATGGTGATAAATTTCCCTGGGTAGCCAAACTTCCATAAGATCTTCCATACAGCCTCATGGTTAACAGAGTCGACAGCTTTAGTCAAATCAAGTCCATATACAGTTCCTGGTGTTGTTCTCAGCACTTTTCCTGAAGCTATCAGGCTGCAGAAATTATGTCTGTGGTGCCTCTTGATGGTCTGAAGCTGAAGTGACTCTCAGGAAGGATTTCCTTGGTAAGGGGGAGTAGTTGGTTCAGCAGAATTCAAGCAAGGATCTTTCCAGTGATGGAAAGGATGGCAATACCTCAAGTTTCCAGTCAGACTATCTCTCTCTTTTAAAAATGGTGACCATAGTGGCATTCCTTAGGTCAGCGGGAATTTCCTGCTGTAGTATGTATATACTATGTAAGTTAGTGCTGTATAGGTATGAAGCACTAACTCCTTGAAAGCCAACTCCTTCCCTTGCTTCCATTCTGGATTCTATTTAACTGGCAACAGGACCAATTTGAAACTACTGGACTTTATCCCAAAGCTCTCACCAGACTCTTGGGATGCATACAGATGAGCCCACACATGCAGCTTGCAGGGTCTCAAAGCCCTTTGAGATGCTGCAAGAGGCATGTGCAGGAATGAAAAAAGGTTTCTTGCATAGCAAATTTGCTCCGCAGCGGCAAAATTAGACCCCTTGATATCCAAGGGTGAAAAAAAAAATGGAGTGAAAAAAGCAGGGCAGAGAACGGTCCTGGACCATGCTCTGAGGCAACTGGAGGCTGGGTGCTCCACAGAGATGCTCTATGGTTGGCCCTCACCCTGGTGTGCAGGGCAGGCAGCATGCCAGCCACAGGGAGCTAAACCCAGGCTCCAGGGCTGGTAAGTAGGGAATGGGGGGCTGAAGGAGGTGGGAGGGAACCATGGGGGGACCCACGCTGGCCCCACCTGTTCCCTGAGCCCCACCTGGCCCCACCCCCTGCCAGCCCCCCTGAACTCCCCCATCACTGCCCCACCTGGCCCCATCCCCTGCCTGCCACCCCCATGGCTGCCCCACCTGGCCCCATCCCCCGCTTGCCCCCCAAGCTGCCCCCATGGCTTCCCTGCCCAGCCCCAGCCCCCCCAGTTCCTGAGCCCCCCCAATCACTGCCCCCCCACCCCATAATTCCCACAATTAAAAAGAAACAAAACAAAAAAAAACCCCACACTCGCCAGCAGTAGCAGCTGCCATCGAGGTCACTGGGGTCTCCCCCATGCAACATGAGGCCAGGTGACAGCCACTGTGACCCCAGCCTAGGCCCTGATGCCCCCTGCTGCCCCCTGCTGTGTGGGGGACTCTGCCAGGAGGCCCCACAGCCCCCACAGCCCCTGCTACTGCAGTGACTCGAGGCTTTTTTTTTTTAAGTGCTGGAGGCTGGGGGGGCACAGCCATCGGAGGGACTAGGGATGCAAGCAGGGGATGGGGCCAAGTGGGGAAGCCATTGAGGGGGCTGCAGGAGCTGGCAGGGGATGGGGCCATGCAGGGTAGCAATCTGGGGGGCTGGGGGAGCAAGCAGGGGTGGGGCAGGTGGGCCCTGCAGTTGGGGTGGTAGCTCCTGTGGCAGGCAATTGGCCCCTGTTGGAGGGGCTGTCGTCCCTATTTTTAAATAGGGAACACCAGGATTCTTGCTAGGGAGGCAAGTGGCAGGACCCAGGAAAAGGAGGTCCCTCAGGGCTGTTACCCAGGGTTCAGCTGGAGGACAAATAAGGTGGCTGAACTCCTGGCCGTATGGGGCCAGGAGGACATTCTTCAACAGCTCAAAGCAGGCCACCACACTGAGAACATCTGGGCAATAGCTGCCTAGACGGCAGGGTGGGGGCACACATGGCAGCAGTGCCACACAAAGGCCTACTATGCAGTCATGGCCCACTGGCAGTTGGCCCAGATTGCAGATGCCTCTGCTGTAGCTGTGTGGTCCCCATCTGGGTCTGGCAGACATACAGCCTTGGGGCCACATGCTGTCACAGGTGGCAGCAAGTCATATCCAGGCAGCAGCCCCCACTGCCAGACTGCTGCAGTGGGTAGAGGGTGCAGGAAACTCTCAGGGCTGCTTTACCAGTCCAGCTGGCAAAAGGGGCAGTGTGCCCAGGTACCGATTGGCTGGGCCCCAGAAGCCCCTGAGAGCGAGTAACCCTGAGCTACTTGACAGAGCAGCTTTTTGTACTGATGGGGCCAGAACAGGGCAGCTTTTTATACTGCTGGGGACAAAACAGGTGCTGGCCCCAGGCTCTTGCTCCCCCTGGCTGCAGATCCAGGAGGAGCCAGGAAGGGATATTTTGCTCCAAGTGGCACAGTTTGTCCAACACCAAAGTGCATGTCCAGGCATGTGCGCTGATGCAAAAAGCTCCGGCTCAAATTTGCACTGCTTCTATGTGAGCTGCTGCAAGCGCATATGCTTGCATGTGTAGATGCACCCTTAGATGATACTCCTGGAGCATGGTAGAACATAACTAAATAATGGTTACATGAAAAAGAGGGAGCAATGAGGATAGAAGAGCCTGCAAAAGCAATAATAAATGGTTAAATACATGGAATAAAGGTGATAGGCAGAAAAGGCTAGACTTACAGCAACTCTTCAGATAATTGACATCCCTCCCCTCCCTGCACACACACTGTGGTAATGGAGGAATGCTTCACAGCAACCTTATCAAGGCTACTATGAAGTAGGGAGATATTATTTGGTCACTTAACAAATTGGAAACGGATGCCCAGAGAGATTAAATTATTTACCCAGGATCACAGAGGAACTGTGGGGCAAAAGCAAGAACAGAACCCAAATCTCAAGCCCTAAGATTCAGTTTTTTTCTTATTCTTTAGATATGGTATAAGAAGACCCAAGGGTCCATTCTAAAAGTGGCAAGTTCCAGCAAATTAGGTTGTATTAGTTAGTTAATTAAATGGACAATACTCAAAGGTATACAATTATTATAAGTGTATTTAAATTACATGCCCCTTTTAAAATCATGGATCATGAATTGACTTCTTCAGTTTACATCCAAAATTTTAATTGATTTAAACTCTAAGTATATTTGTGCTAGCACTTCCTTCTTATTATTTAATTTTGAATTTGGGAGTGCTTAGGAAAGAAAAATTATGTATTGGAAGTATCATACTAATTTTGTCAAAAATAAATGTGTTTATATTAATGTTAACCTAGTAATATATTATGCATTGCTCTTATTAATTTTTCATGGGAATTAATCTGATTGCTATTTTATATCCAAGCCACTAAGTAGCTTTGCTATGAAAGCTATTGTGAAGCTTATGATATTGTAGTTATATTACCTACTTCACTGCAGTTAGAGAAATGTGTCAACTCTATATTAATTTCAAAAGAGTCCTCTGTCAGAAAAGTTCACTGATGCCTGAATTTAGTTTCACTTGAAGCTGTGGAAGTATTTTTAAATAAGATTTTTCAAATATGTGATGGCACTGAAAGCTGAAGACTGAAATTGATCTCAAATATTGATCCTTTACTTACACTAGCATAATGAAGGAGTGGTCAGCTGGGGTGCCAGCCCTGGGTGCCAAGCCTTGCAAGGGGTTGGAGGAGGGAAAACAGCTGCAGCCGTGCTGCTGACAACCATTAGTGTTGCCCCTTAAGCAGCTACCACCAAGAACGTGCAAGCATCCAGTTGCACCTCTGCTTAAAAATAAATGACACAAATGGTTCTTACAACACAAATATATCCCCTTCAACTGTTATACTATATTGCCCAGTAGTTAGGGCACTCACTTGACAGACAGAAGACCAACTTCCAGTCCCTGCTTTAAATCATACACAAGACAACTTCACCAGTTTTTCCTGAATCTCATCTAAAGGCTCAACTACTTCTTCAGTTCTGCAAATGGGGCAAAGTTTCTTATGAATCTAGTCTTCCTTTTCCTAATTTCCTTTGCTTTTATTAAAAATAAGTCCTACTTGATATCAAAATGAAAATTCTAATTTGATGTCAAATAATGTATTTAATTCAACCACACGCAAACCATTTTGAGTTTTTTGGTTTTATTGGCCACAAAACTGGAAAATCTGATATTAACACAGCTCTACTTTCAGTAGGTCAATCTTTTGTTTGCAATATTTAGGGTTTTTGAGTGTTTCTCCTAGCTATGCTATCTGAAAGAGGCAAATTCAAGATGCTTATTTTGAAGAAATAATTCTTCAAAATTTTAAATTCTTTAATTTACTATGGTACTTCTGAAAACTTGCTTCTCATGTGCACCCCTAACCATGATATTGCCAGCCTGTTCTGCAAAGTGTGGAATATTACAGAATATCTTACACTTTCCTCTACAACTTTGAGTTCTTTTTTATGTTGAAATGCTTAAAAGAAATCAAAAAGATATCTTTATCTTTCTAAATATTAAGAGCTATCCTAATCATATCTAGTTACATAAATAATTAAAGTTCAACAGCATTCAATAAAATCTAAATGTTAAATACATACTATAAAGCCTTTGAAATCTAGTTAAAACAGCTTTCTAATTTTTGTCTTCAAATGACACCAAAGTCAAGTATGGAGAACTGGATGACTTGAGTGAAGAGATGCAGAACCATTCAATTCCAGGCATGAAAATAATACAGATTAAGAGTGATTAAAGATAGTGAAGTGTTCTTAAAGCTGTCTGTATAGGAAAACAGCTGTTAAGTAGCTTATAGGACTGGTATTCATGTTTTATTTTCACTAAGAGCCTAGGTTTCTTTTTATGTAGCCTGTTTAGGTTGTGGTCCACTAGAAGCCCGATCTCTGAGTCCTCTCCAGTTACATGTAGCCTGTCAGTAGTACAGCTATTTTTTGAGGATTGGATTACTTTCTTGCAGTTTCACAGAAATGGTCAGTAACTTATTATGTAATCAGCTCAGTCTAGCTGCCAGCTAAGTGAAACAAGTACAGGTTTTCCTCATTTTATGTGGTACATGCATTCCTAGAAAACTGCACATAAATCAAATTTGCGTAAAGGGAACCCAGTTTATCAAGTAACAAATAGGGATGCATTCCCATGGTGGGGAGGGAGGGAGGGAGTAAGGCTGGGACTAGGGAAGGGGTGGGGGGAGGGGTGTGGCCATTCTGTTGGCCACTCCCAGGGCTGTGGCAGGGAGCAAAGCAGAGGGAACTGTCATTGGATGCAGGGCATGGGACGGGGTGGAGGGCGGGCATGGCTCTTGCTGCTACGTGCACTTCAGGAGAGCTGTGGGCTGAGGGGCTATGTTGTCCCCCAGATCTGCATGTGGGATGAGAGTAGGCTGTGGCTGCAGGCTACAGCTGGCAGCGGCACCTAAAATTTGCCATGCCCCGTGCCCCCCAGGCCTCCTCCTGCAGCTGCCCTGGGAGTGGCCAACACCACCTGCCTATGGAGACAAGTGGTGCCCTGGGGGGGGTGCAGCCCAGCTGCTGCAGGCAGCTGGTGCCGGCTGCTCCCAGGGCCACTGCAGCAGGAGCTGGAGTGAGTGGGGCCAAGCTGTGCCGCACCCTAAGGCTCCACTTCTCTCCGGTCACCCCAGTCCCTGCTGCAGCAGACCTAGCAGCAGCCAATACCACCTTTCTGCACCATGGCACAGCGCAGCCAAGGGGCTGGGGAGAATGGGGACAAGTAGAGGGGTTCAGGCCACAGTGCAACCCAGCAGCTGCAGGCTTCTGGTGTCAGCCACTCCCAGAGAAGCTGCAGCAGGGGCTGGGGTGAGTGGGGCCCCAGCCTCATGGCCCTTTCCCCTCCCTGCATAAACTTACCTGCTTGGGGGATGGGGGAGCGCACCTATGCTGATCACATAAGAGTGAATTCACCTTGCATATAATGAATTTTGGGTATAAAAAGTGTCATTGCATAAGAGCCAATTCACATATACAAAACCCACATAAATTGAGGGAAACCTGTATCATCTTCACTCTCAACAAAGTTATAAATGCCTATGAAGAATGGCTTGTTAATGCATTGTATGTGAGACACTGACTCCTGTGGGGAAAACTGTCATATTGCTAGCCTGAAACAAGTTAGTAATTCCATTTAGATTCTCTCTATTTCTCTGTGACTGCTATAACTACCAATTGAGCCTCTGTTTTTTTGCGTAGTAGGTATGCTGCATTTGAATGGTTCCCAGCTTAGTCACACACAACAATTAGAATGTACCAGCTGCTGCCTTTGTGAAATGTTCCCCTTTTGTAAGGGTTCCAAGCATTCATATGTTGACACCTTAAGTCTCTTATTTCAAAACCACTAACATTCTCAATTGTGTTCAGTTGCTGCCTGCTACTATAGATGGCCAAGTCCCCACCAGCCAGTGTTTTCCAAGTCACCAAAGCTGGTACCACTACACAGTTAGCAACCCCAAGCTGAAGGTTAAGCCCCAAGGACCTACAAACAAGGTTCTTAAATCAACATTCCTCCATGTCTCACCATTTTTGTGTACCTGAAATATGACTAGGATCACAGCAGTAGATTAGCAGCCTAGTGCTTGATCAGGGATTTAAACCTTAGCCTCCTACATCCTACTACCAGATTGTGGGCTATCCTGGGAAGACGTGAGGAATCTCTTTCAATTTCTCATACTGGAGAGTTGTCCTACTTAACATAAATTATTTATTAGAGGAAGAGCTTGAATGTGTATTTCTGATGAATGCCTTTAACACTATCTAACCTATCTAGGGAAGAAGTTCCCAAAATTTTCTTATTGTGTACCCCTTCCAGATTTACCAGCTGCCCATTTACCCCTAGCAGCATATGTTTTATATATTAAACCCTTAAATGCCAATTATTATTATAATGAAAATTAAACCCACCATTACATAATTTCCCCCACATACCCCCCCCAAAAAATGTCTTGCATACTCCCAAGGGAATGCATACTACAGTTTGGGAACCCCTGATATGGGGCATTCACATGAGACATAGGAAATGCGGGTTCAAGGGCCCGCTTCTGATCGGTCAGAGTAGGAATTTAAGCCAAGGCTTCTCTTTCTCTCTCAAGAATGGAATCATGCCTAATTACTTGTGAAGGTTTATATCTGAGGTTCCTACAATGGAGTGATGCACATGTCCTAAGCAGGCCCAAGCTCTATACCTGTCCTTTATATTACATATAACTTGGGAAACTCCACTGTCAACTGGCTTCTGATGGTACCTACCCTGTAGCACTTTGGGAGCCTCATATAATGCATGCAGAGAGCAGACTTCTAATTCAGGGCTGAGGATTCCATTGGGCACCAAGTGATCTAGGGGCTAAGTTTTACAGCCATGAGTTTGCATGAGACTCTGAATCTAAGACAAAATCTTCCATTAAATATGCATGTTGAATTTTCAGTAGCTTCTGTAAAACTGATTTCCTTGAAGGTGGTGTTTGGTCTACAGAGCAGCACTGGTGTACTAGTGTTGAAGCTAAATGCATTCTGCAGCATTAACAACAAATATTGTCAAAGCCCTGCTTAACTTAGTTCAAAACCCAAATTGCCTTATGAAACCGTGAGACAAAGTAAGATTATGGATAAATTCATGGCAACCCCACTGGAGGGAGTAAAATTATGGATAAATTCATGGCAACCCCACCGGAGGGAGTTTACTCCCTTTTAAAAAATAGCTGGAAATATTCCTAGTGCTTTTAAAAGATGTTTTTAGGCTTCTTTATCTAGCTATAGTTTGCTTATATAAGAAAGAAAAGGTCCTGCCTAGGTAAGGAATGACTCACAGTAAAGTGTGTATTATTAAGAAAAGGCCTCAGCAATCATGAAGAATGTTCTGTTTTGGTTTTTTCCCCTGGAAAATCCTACACTGAAGTAAAAGCTGTTATTAAGAAATCTCCGTATAAAAAAATTAAAAAATAAAATAAGGTTATGATATTCCATAGAATGCTTTTGAAAGACCCCTTTTTTGCCTTCTCAGTAACATAGGGCATGGTTATGGGTGAATCCAGGATTTTTTTAAGGGGAGTACAGCAGCAGCAAGCAGCACTGCAGAGGTAGCTACTAGGCTGGGCAAAATTTCGATGAGTGTATCATTTCAAAGCTGTTTCAATGTGTTTCAAGCTCGAAACAGCAAAATCAAAACAAAATGAAAGGCTTTGAAACAGCTTTGAAATAAAACGAGGGCACTCAAAACATTTCAAAAGGTTTGAAACACTTCGAGTTTCAAAGCTGGACTTGCTTGCAGCTAAACAGAAACTAAAGGGGGGGGGAAGAACTGCTCTGATATTGGCATCTTGCACCTGGTTCAATTCCCCAGTTCTCTGATCATTTCCCCAGCTCTTCCCGGGGGCACAGGCCCCCAATCTGCACACAGGGTTTCAGCAGGCCGCTGGTGCTGCAGGCTAGGGGCAGTGGCAGCTGCTCGGTGCAGACCATGCCGAGTGCCAGGAAGATTGCAGTGCTGCTGCTAGCCCCAGCCTGCAGCAGCAGCTGCTGAAACCCAGCGTGCATGTCCAGGGGTGTGCACCGCCCCCCCCAGGAAGATCTGGGGAAATGATCAGAGAGCTGGGGAATTGAACCAGGGGTGGGGGAACTGAACAGGGGGCTGGGGGAATGATCAAGGGGCTTGGGGAATATTTGTTCAGGTCCCTGAACACTTCCCCAGTTTCCAGTTTGATTCCCCAGCTCCCCCATCTTTCTCCAACTCTCTGTTCACTTCCCCCAGCTCTTTCCAGGGGGGGCGGGCCCCTGGATGATGTGGGATGACAGCAGGCTGCCACTGCCAGCTGGTGATGGCAGCAGCTCTGGGCTAATTCCCCATCTGGCAGCAGCAGCCTGCTGAAACCCTGTGTGCAGATCTCGGGGCTGTGCCCCCCAGGAAGATCTGGGGGAAAGATCAGAGAGCTGGGGAATTGAACTGGGAGCTCTGGCTGACAGGTGAAGCTACCCCAGCTCCAGGACAGCATGTGCCACCCTACCAAGGGCCATGGGGCATCTGCCACACAGGTGCCAGACTGGGGGGCAATCGCCGCTGCCCCCTGCTGCCCCCCACTGTGTGTGGGGAGGGGTCTGCCACAAGCACCCAGAGGATCCAAACGCTGCTGCCAGAGCCAGTGATTGCAAGGCTTTGTAAAAAAAAATTTTAAAGCCCCACATTCACCATCTGTGGAGTATGCGATGACAGCAGGCTGCCACTGCCAGCTGTGACCAGGACCAGCACCTGCATCTGCTCGGCGTAGCCTGCACCAAGCGCCAGAAAGAACCCGGTGCTGGCGCTGGTGCTGGCTCCACCGTGGCCTGTGCCCACTGGGAGGGCTGTGGGGATGTGCCAGACTCCTCCTGGGGGTATGGGGGAGGGTGTGGATCTGCATGCAGGATGACAGCAGGCTGCCACTGCCGGCAAGTGATACTAGTTTTGCTTTGAACAGTTTGAAGTGCAGTTTCACAAAAACCCCTGCACCAATCTTCTTGAAACTTGGCAGGCTTCATGCCCTGAGACAGAGCTACTATCCCTGCAATTTTCACCCACATCAGACAAGAAATGCCAGTTATAGGCATTTTTGTGATTCCCCATTATAGCCAATGGCAAAACGTCAAAACACATTGAAACAGAGAAACAGTTTTGACTAAACGAAACAGAACAGTGCTTCAAAACAGCAAAACGAAACACTGTTCCTTTAAAATGGTGAAACCAAGTAGCTACACTGACACTTCTAGCCTCCCCTTCACCCCGAAACTGGGATGGGCAGACCATGCCATTGGAGCAGCAGCCAGGAGTTTTTATTAAGTCCCTGAAGCAGGTAAGGGCCCACCCCATAACTCTTGGCACCCTATCCCTTACCCTCCTTTCTCTGTGGCATGTTCCCTCTCATTCCTCCAACCATTGCTTACTGCTGCTGAGCCACAAGGGGAGCTCCAAGAGCTGCTCCTACGCTGTTCTAGCCAGGCTGTGTGGGGAGCAGAGCTCAGCCAGGAAGAGTGGCAGCAAGTGTGGCAGGTAGGTTCCCTCTCCCTGAGCCTGCTCTCAGCCTGGCAGAGAACATGCCACCAGCACCACTGCTGTTCCTGGTTCAGCCTGCCCCCCTTGTAGGGGGCAGGGTTCTTACTGACATTAGGGACTTAAAAGTCCCCAGTTGCTGCTCCTGTGGCATGGTCTGAAAGTGGGGTGTGACCATGACACTACACACCCTCTGGAGCCCATGGCCTTTTCTCTTAGGATTTTCAGAGAGTATATTAACTAATTACATCCTTGTCGTTGTTGGCACTGGCTTTATGAACCAGTTCTGATACCTTGATGTGGGCAGGCATAACCTTTCTGAATGAGGCCTATTATTTGTTCAATGATAGGAGAATTTTGATACACAATGATAGCAAATAAGACTTCTGCAAGCAAAGTGAGCAAAATGACTGCATAGTCCTACTTATTTACCAGTCTTAGGGTTTCTCAAGGAGATGGTACATCTGCCCAGTACGTTAACATCACCTTGTACTTCTTGCTTGCTTCAATCTCTTGAGTTTCCCAACAAGGGCGTCAGCAGCCTCGGAGGTTGGCGCCAATGCCAAATCTTTGCCGGGTGATCCCTCCTTTTGTATGCTGTTTCTCCTGATGACTTTTCATTTCTGGGTACTGTTGATTGATTTCCCTGGGGTTGTCATGCTGTTCACATTCTACTCTGTCAGCATAATCCACTGTTTTCCAAATACATCATGTACACACATCTTAACTTGGTCATTTGCCAATTCCTTAATTTAGTCATTGCCCAAAACCTGGGGATCCCAGGGGCTTTTTGCCAGGTTATAGCCGGTCATTGTGACCCAAAGCTGATTCAGCATGTTTCTATTTTGTTTTGGGTCTTAAGGGAACATTGTGGTTGTTTTACTGCTCCATATTTTCAATTTCCCATGTGCCTGTCTATATGCTAAACTTGGACTTTCAGGGTATTGACAGTGCTCTAATTTCCCTTGTTTTTACCCATAACACTATAGGGTGTTCTTGATGATTTGACTATTGTGCACTGTGGTTGAGTGTAATGGTTTCAAGTGGCAATTATGGGTATTCCTTGGGTTAACTGGCTGTGAACACAGAGGGTAAGACTCAATGGCCTAGGAGGCCCCTTCTATTTTTCTGTTCCTAAGCCCTTGGACAAGAAGGAGATTTGGATAAATCCAGAATTAAAACATATCTTTTAACTAGCCAAGCAATCAGTCAAAGGTATGTTTGTGTCAGTAGTGATTTACAAGAATACTGTAATGCTTTCAGTCCAGCAGTTTTCTCCCCTTATGGCTAAATTGTTGCAAGTGTAGGGGGATAATTTAAATCGCACCTTCTCTGGAGGAGTACAAAGAGAGACAGAAGAGGCATGAGCTCTCCTGAAGTTTTTGGTATATTCCGAAACTATCTAGCATCCATTAAGATTGCCTGGGTTGCACCTGTTTGCAGTGTTGCTGCTCCACACTATGGGATAGGAAATGGGGAATGTAGAGTAGTAGAAGTTTCATTAAAGCCCAGTCTAAATACACCTTTACCAAAGGTAAGTTACAGCTTTGCTTTTTAGCTTTAAAAGACAACTAGCAGCTCTTATATTGAGAATTATGGATCCATTCCTAAAGTCTTTACTCAAACAGCTCATCTATTGATTTAGGTAGGAGGAAAGACAGTCTCGGAATAAAGGATTTCACAGTGGGCAATATTCACCATCATACCTACCATTCAATATAATAGGCTGTAGTCTTCAGCCAGGTACAGGCATTACACTTATACTGTTATAAGTGATTGGAAACCAGTCTACACCTATAAATGGACAGAAGTTCAGTGCACATAGACTAATTTAAAAATGGTGGAACCCAATCTAATATAGCCCTGCATCAATGTGATATCAGACTTAAGAGATTTAAATTAAACCAGTCTACTGAACTTCTGTATCAGATCCCCTCCTAACTCAAGTTAGGTCACTGTCCTTAGGCATTCCAGTCTGCTTTGCGCCCCCTCCCCCCTGCAACCACGCTCACAGGGAGGAAGATTAGTACTTGGCCCATGCTTAGCTGCTTTGGCTGAATGCCTAGCCAGCCTGCCTCTGGCTGTCACAGAGCCAAGTCAGCACAATGGCTGATGGTGCCAAAGGAAGGAAAGGAGAGGACTGCCCAGCTCTGGTCCTGCTCCCTGGTACAAACCCAGGAAGCGGTAATGTAGCCAGGCATGGCCAAGCAGGGTTGCCTCCACTGCATGTCAGCAGCTGTCATGCCTGTGGCTGATGCTTCTGCAGAAAACTGGGGGAGGGGTGCTTGGCCATGCCCAGCAGCTAGTCAGAGGTGTTCAAGTCTGGGAAGCCCACTGGGAGGCATGTGGGAGCATAGGTGACTGGTGCCTCCTGGGTCTGAGGGGACAACAGCTGCCAATCACCAACCCTGGAAGCACCTCTGGCAAACCAGAAGTGCTGCTGGTGCTTCTTAGGGGGGGCACTGGCCAGCACTGCCCACTCCCCAGCTGGCAAAGACCAATTTTAGGAGAGGGCACATGCCCCTCTGTGCTCCCCCTGTATATCACCTATGTGTGGGAGTACCCCCAACCTGTTGACCTGGCCTAGTGCAGACAGCCTGTGTGCCCTCCCCACCAAAGGGTGAATGTTTGCTCTGTTCACTATTGATCTAACTTAAGACACTTAAAGCATATAAGTGAGATCCTGTCCACCTTGGGCTTTTTGTACCTGGTCTTAATGGTAATACAGTTGCTTATTGCTATGGAAATTGCTATTTAGGATTATGGCAGGTTCTGAAAAAGTGTCTTTTGCTTCCAAATATAAATTGTTTACTATCATGACAAAAGATATAAAAGCTGTGATGTATAAAGCAAAGGGAAAAATTAATAAACAAAGAATAGCTATGAACCTGTAAAGAAATAAGTCATTTCAATTAAAGGAAAAATAAAATGAGGGGAGTAAGTCCTAAGCAGTGGCAAATCTGGAAACCTAGTCAGCTGAGCTATTTTCAAAATAGTTTGCATTGTTAGTATTACATTCTGAATACTTCATATACAGAACTAGTTCAAAGTACATCTAAAGCATTGTAACCAAATGCAAATCATTCCAAGGGATATATAATAAATTAAATATTTCTCTTCCCTATTTGTCTTTAAAAAACACAGTAGAGAGATTTTAGTGTTTGACAAAAAGACTATTACTTTTCTGCTGTCTAATGGAATCCTCAGACAATGACTTAGGGTCCAGCTAAAGAAATATTAGCTTATTTTTTATCTGATCCACTTATATTTCAATAGGGACAAGAATTGTCCTATAATTAATGTAAGATTCACTTGTGCATAAGAAACTTTAAAAATAAAAATCTTGTTGCTGTTGAAGAGAGACTATTTCATGTAACTGGAGACTTAATATCTTTGTTTTGATACATGAGAAAGGTTTCAACAAAATTACTTTAGATCAGTTTCTTGAGTGAGGTATCCATATGGGCACAGTCAGTATTGGAAGAAAAATAAAGAGGCCATGATCTCACATGAAATGTTTGGGAGGGGAGGGAGTTAATAACTTTTTTAAAAAACAGAAAGAGGCTATTTTGTTTTGTGGTCTTTGCCAGTGGATGTTTCAGTAATTCCTAAGCTAGAGTGGCAGTCTCAGTTCACCTTTGTCTAGTCTGTTTCAAAGACATTTTTTCTCTATTGCATTGAAGTCTTAATAGTGAAATCTTCAGAAATGCCCTGTCTGGGCTGATAACTATGATACTGAACTGCATTTAACTCAATCTCTTTGAAGTAGTCTTCAGAATTCAGACCACTTTTTCTTATTTTAAAAATCACAGAAGGATCCACATGGCCATTAAAGTCATATAATCCTTTTACAATGGAGCAGGGCTGATTGAACCCACTTCTTGCCCAGCATGTGGTTTATAGAATAGAGTCATCTGAATCTTAAGTCATAGATTGTTCATAGATTGTAAGGAGCTGGAAGGGACCTCGCAAGATCATTGTGTCCAGTCCCCCTGTACCAGGCAGGAAAGACAACTGGGGTCAGGTGACCCCAGCGAGTTAACCATCCAGTCTCCTCTAATGATGTACACATAACAAAAATGTCATGTTGTGTGACTTAATGGCATTTCACGTGCACCAGATTTTTTTTGGGGGGGGGGGGGGGGTTAGATCACTTTGCATTATTGTAAACTAAACTACATCCTGATGTAGTTTAGTTTGCAACAACGCATTGCAGCTATTAGTCAGCTCATCCCCTGGCCATGGAAGAGGTGGGCAAGCTCTGCAGAAAACAAGATCAAGCCCTTCTTTGCTTCTGCCTTCAACCAATCCTTCTTTTTTTCTAGCGGAGTCTGCCTACAGCTGGGGGGATGGTAAGCTGCTGGCAAGCCAAGTGGCCCCTGAGCTGTGGAGGGCCCAGTCCTTCCTACTGGGCAAGCTACTAGCAGGCTGGGTGCTGCCCTAGCTTGGAGGCAACATCTGGCCCAATCCAACTCTTCCCCGGCTGGAGGGGGCAGCACCCCCTCAGAGGGAAGGACCAGGTCCCTCGCAGGTCAGGGGCTGCTTGGCCCACTGGCAGCTCACTCCACAGCCATGGGCAAGCCCCAGCAGGAAAAAAAAAACAAAAAAAGGATTGGGCCCCTCACCATAATATGATGGAAAAATAAAACCCCTAAATTGAAATGGTGGGTTTCAATTAAAAACCCACCATTTCAATTTATTGGGCATAGAAGACTAAACCTCCATCACATGTATAAATGCCCTTGTAATTTGAATACCAGCCTGGGATGTGAATAGTTGATGGTTAAGATTCCTCTCTGCCAGACTTACAGTAAAAATGCTTTGACTCCAATATTTTACCACAATTAATTTTCAGGAAAAACATGCTGTTGCTCTTCGCTACATATTTATAAAATAGCTAGAACAAATGGGTCAACGCTAGGCATGCAGTCACCTAAACTGTGGGCTGCTAATTTGCATGCTGTTTGTTGAAAGCTAATGTAGAAGTGGAAAGGGATCCAGTTCTTTATTTTTTGTTCACTGTGCTTTAATTCAGAGAGTTCTGGAAACGGACAGATTGAGAGAGACAACGATGCAATTGGTGCACTCAGTGATAAAACAAATATAATAGTTTCCTTTTGTCTATTAGTGCACAGTCCACTTTGTATGCAGAACTAATCAAAACTTTGACATTTTGTGACAGAAAAAATGGTATTTTCTTAATATTAAAACTTTTCATGGACAATCACTAGATTTCTTTCCAGGCTGAAATAAATGCCAGTATTCAAAAATCACAAAATTTCCAATAAGTAGCAAATCTGTTGTAATATCAACAAGCTCTTCAGTGTCATAACAGTCTCAGTACTGGGTGCGTGCCCAGTTCTTTTCAAACAGAGGGCTTGATCTTTGTGGCCTTTGGGTACTACTGAAACACAAATCATGAATAATAAATCATATGCCTTGCTTCTTTTTGTCATCCTTTCCAGTAAGATTTAGCCATCATGCTTAATGCTAACATATATAGCAGTTTTCAGTCCTGACTTGTTCTTTGGCTTCTTAAAGCACTGTAAATACTGTGCATGCTACACTGTATATTAATATTGTTCTTGTAGACAAGGTGGAACCCTTGTTCACAGTATTTGTAGTCTGGTGAAGTCATTCTCCCTCAAATCAAACCCCATTGCTAAGGATTTGATGATTCAACAGGTCAAAAGCACTCAGATCCTTTGGTGCAGCATGGGAAAGTAGTGGAGTTAACTACATGCTTAACATCTTTCCTGAACTGGGACCTAGTTGAAATTCCAGGGAAGACTTGGTGGCCTTAGTATAGGGAATGGTGCATTACTTTGGCTTTAGGAAGACAATGAAAGCTAGGGTGGGAACGGCAGCTTATCGGTGAAGTGTAAGTAGTCAAAGACTGCACTCCACTGTTGGAAATGGCTTGGATAGACAGTGCAAGTTTTTGTTTATGGAGCAAAATCCTAGATATTGCAGTCAGAGACTAAATAATCTAAATCTGAGCTACTGAATCTGTGGAAATAGAACTGCGTCAAGAGGGCACTAAGAACATAAAATCCAACCCTGCATGCAGCTTTGAATTAAAAATTAAAATTAAGAAAAATTGTCTCCTTGCCAATTCCTTGAGTTCTTGCTTTCAGGCAGTATTTAGAGAATTAAAGCTTGTAATGCTTAGACACTAAAATGCAGTTTTTCTTGTCAACTTATTTTCTCCTTTAATATACAAGGCTACTTTAACAGGAGAGCCTGGAGTTGTTTTTAAAAGTGTTTCAATGGTCTTAATATTAAGTTAATATTATTCATAGTTAGCATTTAAGTATTTTATTTTCTACCCAACCAAAAAGAAAAAAAACCCACAGAGGGCAGCACTGTAACAAGGGGTGGACAACTGGAGTACCAACCCCAGGTAACCACTTAGGAGAGCTAGAATGGCAGACATTGTTGCTGCCTCCAAGCCACTATCACTGGCAACCCTACCGCTACTACCCAGGGTACAGACCCTAGTAGCTCCACTTATGCTACAAGTTAATTTAATATATAATAGGTGGAACTGATCTATTGATTTGGGCCAAGATGACCAATCACAGGAAGCTAATGTACTCCTGGTACGACATGAATGTGTATGTATACATATAGATGGCCAGCTGAATCTTGTGTCCTGTGCTAGCTTAAGTTTGCATCACAATCCACATAATTCCTCCTTATTTTTAAATGATGCATGATAAACTCATTAAAATCAAACAATAAGTATTTAGCAATATGTTGTGTTATCTTGTAGAAGATTCAAACAAAATGTTCCACCCTAAGGAGACAGATGCAAAGGTCTCATTCCCAGCAAGGGGAAAATTACAAGAAGAGTGGAGAGACTTGTTCTACAGGACAGCGGAGAGTGAAAAGGCAGACACACAACATCCATATGGATAGCCCGAAGGAAAAAAATTGCAAAATGAAGGCAACATTTTTTTTTTAATTCCATAATTTACAAGAAGTCACGTTAAGATGTGCCTCAGTGCAGATATTCTAGAGCAGTGGGGGGCAATCTTCTGCCAGGTGTGCCACAAATTAGCCCTGCACCCTTCCCAAGTGACACTCTGATCCCCTTCCCTGCCCAATCTCCTACTCTGCCCTGTGTCCCTGTTCTACTTTCTAATCTCTACTCCCTGCCCTATCTTCTCCTTGCATTATTTACTGTTCTCTCTGCCCCTTTACCAATCTGCCATGTGCCCCACATGCACCATGTTCCCATGGCCCTTGTAACACACATGTCACAGGTAAGCCAGTGTAACAGGAAGCCTGGAGGCTCTTGTCACTTTAAGGAGAGATAATGCTGCAGTTAGGACCCAGGGCAGCTGAATAGAGGCTAGCTGGGAGAGGGCAGGCAGCCAGAAATCGCCACCGCTAAAGCAGGGAGCTGCATTAAAGCTAGGCAATGGACTATTGCGTAGAATAGGCTGGCTGGAGGAGAACTGGTAACCAGGAGACCAGGTAGCTATTAATGAGCTGGATGCCATCAAATGGACAGGCCAGTTGCAAGCAAGGACTTACCCTGAGAGGGTAACTCCTTCAGTGAAAGGAAGCTTAGTGGTGAACCATACCCAGGCAGATAGGCAGTCCAGAGGCAAGGGACTGTAGGCTGCTTACCTAAGCCCTAGATGAGAAGGCTGACAGGTCATCAGCGGCAGGGAGGGAACCCCTGTAGGGAGTTGCATGGTCACCTGCCCAGATGGGGCAGGGCTAACTAGGTGCATAAAGCCACTGCATGACAGCAAGTAGAGCAATCTGGTCCTGCATGTTGCAGAGGAAGGACCTCCTGGAAGGAGTACTGTAAGGGAATGCCTGCTTGACCACTGAGCTGCTCCACGGAGCTACCAGTAAGGCTCTGGGGGCTTGCAGGGCAGGATGTAGCCCAGAGTAGGGGAAGCTGTGTGTATATAGCTACTGAGCTAGGATTTATGTTTGAACCCAGTGTGGGGATAGTTTGAGTTACAGCTGGGGGGCTTACTTTTTGTTGTATTGTTTAAACCTGTGATGTGGGTTTGGGACTGTTGGGGAGGTGAAGGTCCCAGTTGTCTGAAATGCATGCAAATGCCTTGAGCCTGGCCAGGGATGGGCCTCAAAATTGTGAGAATAGCAGGACATTTTTACATGTAAGTTCCGCACCACCACATGCTTTGAAAAGTGCCCAGTGCTGTGATGCTTGCAGTTGTATGAGCGGCAAAATGCACATCAGCACAGAGAAAATGGCAGTGGTATTGTATTAAAACACCTTGGAGGTGCTTTAGTTCAAAAGCGCACTGCCACTATTTTCTCTGTACTGATACACTTTTCACTACTTATACAACTGCAAGTATTGCAGCACAGTGCATGTCAGCTCCCATGCTGAGCAGACTCAATTAATCAAGCCTGCTCTGAAGCAGCAAGTCTCTGACATGCCTGAGAACTAAAAGGTATAAATGCCCACAGAGGCAGGGCTGGGACCAAGTGCCTGAGCAGAGTGAGAAATAGGGTCAGATCCTGTAGACCAAGAAGGATGAGACCAGCCCAGAAGGGCAGAGAAACCATGGTTGGTCCCAGCAACCCAGAAGGCCAAGAGCACAAGATGCCAGGGCCATAGGCTGAAAAATACTGACAATTGACAGGGCTCTGGCTAAGAGAGCCAGACTCGAATCATTGGGTTAGGGCTGAAGAATTGCAGTCAGAGGAAAGGGAGGCTGCAAAGCTGAGAGGGCCAAAGCCTCTACAAGGGACAGAATGGTATTGAATAAAACCTGAGAGGCATGGGCAGAGCAGCAGGGGAGGTCAGAGGCCACCCATAAGGCAACAGGTGTCCTGGGGCATGTACAAGCCAGGAGGGCCCATCTAGGAAAGGACTAGATTTGTGCTAGCTGGGTCCAGAAGGGGAGTTGCTGGTGAAGGTAGGAAGGAGACATATTCTAGGACCATCAACTATTATGTCAAGTCATGGCAGGAAAGCATAAAAGAGGACAACTAGAGCTAGTGCAGGGTAGTAGCATTTGGGCCACCAGGTAGCATCACAGCCACCTTTAGCACCTGATCCTACTACTACCGCTCTTGTTCCAAGAACTACCTTGCCACTGGAGGGCTGAATGGCTGTGGTGACTGCTGTGCTCTGCAGCTGACCTTTTTAAAGTAGCAGGATGCAGTCCCTCAAACTGTATTCTGTTCTCAAACTGCAGAATTTGTGAAGGAACCAATAATCCCACCCCATGTTCAAATGGCAGTCTTTGCTCCATTGCATCAATAGGTGAATTCTGCTGAAGATGAAAGGGAGAACTAGCTAGGCAAATTATGCCCAGTGGCCATATTTAAAAATCTGGCCATTCATGCCCTTTATTACCATATATTCCTAGCTGTGTATGATGCAGTGCTTCACTGTACTGTTGTTTTTAACAGACTCTGGAAAAAAAACATTAATGTCTGCAATATGAGGTGATAATTAATCCATTTATGTTTCGAATTTGGAAAGGCAAATTGGTATTAATGGAAGAAGTCCAGAATAACAAAAATGGAGCAGTTAGGAATTTGAACACTTGTAGCATAGCTACATTCATATTCCTCTGTGCAAGTATTCTAAATGGATATAAAAAATAGCATTATATCAAAAGAAAGGTGGATATATTAAAAAAGAGAGAGAGACAAAGTGGGAGAATTATTTTTCCATTCCAAATAATACATCAAAATATGACAATATTTTATGTAATGCTAGGGTTTATCAACAGGATTGTTATAGAATATTAATTTTGTTTTAGTTCGTTTTATAATTAGCTTAGTTGAAATTTTCAGGAGTTAAAGCACAGGAAATAAATTGAGAGAGGTTATTTTTGTAACAGTTGAGAGGGGTGGGAATGCAATGAAACACAAAAATATTGTCTGCTAAATATATGTAATCCTACATTAAGGTATTTCATTCTCTATCCTGCAAAATTTACATATAACTGCCTAATATCAGGATGTGAGTAGCCCCACTAAGGTCAATAGAACTAAAGTTAGCCACGTGTGTGTTTGTTTGCAATAGTCAGCCCTAATTCTTAATTGACCGTTAATTGCCAACTGCTCATTAAAATGAATGTTTATCTACATGAAAATATGTATCTATGTAAGTATCAAAGTGCTTTAACTACCCTCAGTCCTATGATGTCTAGTGTGTATCATTTTAAATTCTTTGATTTACAGAGCACGTGAAGAAATGCGCCACTAAAACAAATAGTTAGCTTTTGGGAGGGAAACAAACCCACCTCTGCTAAAGATGCTTCATTTCCTTCATTTGTACCTGACTTAAGAGGCATAAAAGGACCTCCTTTGTGGTACCGTATGTTATAGGGATTGTATAGAGCAGGGGTGTAAAACTCATCTGGCCCTGTGAGCCAGATGAGGGGCATAGCAGGCAGTCTGTGGACCAGTTTGGACCTGTAGACTAGCCACATGTGTCAGATACAGACCATAGGGCTCTTCTGGTGCTGCTATTGCATGCAGCATGTGCATTGGTTCCAGCCTGTGTGCTATGTGTAGCACTTATCTGCCCCTGCTCCATACATGGCATGTGGGATGTTGGGCCACTGTGGGCTGTGCACTACACATAGCACATGGTACCGTTTGAGAGCACACACTGCATGTGGCACCCATGCCAGACTTTTCCTGTGTGCTGGATCTGATATATGGGGCCAGTCTATGAGCACAATCCAGACTGGGCCTGGATCCAGCATATAGAGTTGGTCTGGTTCAAGTGCCACATGGCGTGTACACTCCAGACCAGCTCCATGCTTCAGTCACATGCAGCCCATGGGGTTGGGGTCAGCACATGCTGCACATGGCTGGCAGCACCTTAGGCTGGGTCATACTGCTGTGTGTGCCATCTTTGACACCCCTGGTTTAGCTAGTATGTGCTGGAACCTTGCCCTTGGGCTATAAGCAAATGAAGCAACGCAGACCTTCAGGAAGACCTTCGTGTTTCTGGACAATAACAACCTCAAGAATTAGTGGGAAGAGAGAGGTGGACTAAAGCTACCTTTGTACATGCTGACCATGGTGTGATTTAAGTTTAGACCCCACAATTGTACATGCTAGCCATGGTGTGATTTAAGTTTAGACCCCACAATTGGTCCCATATTTTGTAAATACGGCTGAGTTCATTGCAGATCTGCTCCAAAAAATTCATCCAAATTTATTTGACTCTAATCTTTGGATTAAAGAGGTGACTGAGCTGCAAGGTTCATATCTGAATCTCAAGCCAAACTGTCCGTATGCTAGCAGTGGTCAGAAACGAAGTTTTGATCTTGATCATTAAATATGAATTCAAGCTCAGTCAAAGTTCAGTGTGTTTAGATTCAGGCACTTGACTCAGGTTCCTCTCATATCTGAACTGATTTTCTGCTGCATACTTTGCAAAAACTGATTTTCTAATTTGTTTTCCAGACCAGGAGTTGCCCCTCTTATTGGGACAGAACTATTATAGAAAAATCTCAGCATGCAACATTCTAGCTAGAAACGATCTCTGAAGAAGCATGAAACCAAATACGCTTAGTAGTTCAAATGTTGACTTCGGTTCTATTTGGGAGTAGGCAAAACTGTGGAAGTGGAATGATTCATACTCTTTCCAGTATTATCACTTAATGACTGCCAAAACTCATTTCACTATTGTATCAATATCTGCAGCTTGTATCAGTTGCTAAATTCACGTGCCCTCATTGCTAGAGAAATATGTTATGCATTACTTTAATTGTTCTCTTGCAGTTGAAAGGGGAGATTCTGTGGCAAGCAGATATCATGGGACTTGGTTAAACACTAGGAAATAATATCTTCATGTGTAGTCCATAGGTTCATAGATGTAGGGTTGGAAGAGACCTGAGCAGATCATCAAGTCCGACCCTCTGCCCTGAGCAGAATGAATACTGGGCTCATATGACCCCTGGTAAGTTTAAGCTCATGTGACCCCAGCTAGCACCACTTCCCTTGGAAGCTGGTTCCAGATCCTGGCTGCCCTGACTATGAAGTAGTGCCTCCTAATGTCTAGCCTGAACCTTCTCTCAGTCAACTTGTAGCCGTTATTCCTTGTTACTCCAGGAGGTGCTGAGGGGAACAGGGTCTCACCCATTCCCCTCTGGTCCCCCTGGTAAGTTTATAGATGGCTGCTAGATCCCCTCTCAGCCTTCTCTTGTGAAGGGTGAACAAGTTTGGGTCCTGTAGCCTCTCCTCATAGGGTCTGCCCTGCTGCTCGCTGATCAGGTGAGTGGCCCTCCTCTGGACCCTCTCAATGCTGACCACATCCCTCCTGAAGTGCGGCGCCAAGAACTGGACGCAGTACTCCAACTGTGGCCTGACCAGTGTCACATAAAGGGGTAGGATCACCTTCTTGGACCTGCTCACGATGCATCTGTGGATACATGACAAGGTGCGGTTAGCCTTACTGACCACATCCTCACATTGGCAGCCCATGTTCATTTTAGAATCAATAATGACTCCAAGATCTCTTTCTGCCACTGTGCTTTGGAGAAGGGAGTTCCCCAGCCTATAGGTATGCTGCTGGTTCTTTCTGCCCAAGTGCAGTACCCTGCACATGTCAGTATTGAATACCATCCTATTCACATTCACCCACCCCTGTAACCTGTCCAGGTCCAGTTGTATCCTGTCCCTCCCTTCTAGCATGCCCACCTCACCCCAAATCTTGGTGTCGTCAGTGAATTTGAACAGGGTGCTTTTCACCCCCTCGTCCAAATCGCTAATAAAGAAATTGAACAGTACAGGCCCAAGGAGTGAGCCCTGGGGGACTCCACTGCCCACGTCCCTCCAGGTCGAATATGACCCATCCACCACCACTCTCTTGGTGCAGCCCCCTAGCCAATTTGTGACCCATCTGGCTGTGTAGGCATCAATGCCACAGTCGCCTAGCTTTTTAATGAGAATGGGGTGGGAGACAGTGTCAAAGGCCTTCCTGAAGTCCAGAAAGACTACATCTAACACGACACCTGCATCCAATGATTTTGTGACCTGATCATAGAAGGCAATCAGGTTGGTCTGACAGGACTTGCCCCTAATGAACCCATCCTGGTTGCCCTTGAGCAACCTCCCCCCCTGTTGATCCCTCACAGATGCGCTCCTGGATAATTTTTTCAAAGAGCTTCCCCAGGACCGAAGTAAGACTAACGGGCCTATAGTTGCCTGGGTCCTCCCTCCTCCCTTTTTTGAAAATGGGGACCACATTGGCCTTCTTCCAGTCTTCTGGCACCTGGCCAGAGCACCGCAAGTGCTCGTAAAGCCATGCCAGGGGCCCTGCCAATTACCTCAGCACCTTGGGGTGGAGAGCATCTGGACCTGCTGATTTGAACACATCCAGCCCCTCCAGAAGTTCCCTACCTCAGTCTTCCCTGACCCTAGGCCTGGCGGAGTTTCTCCTGAGTCCATCATGAATCCCGGTGGGGGAAATGTCCTGGTCCCTGCTCAGAAAAATGGAGGCAAAGAATTTGTTAAAAGGGTCTGCTTTTTCACCTGGTGCAACCACCAGATTGCCAAGCTTATCCTGCAGGGGCCCCACATCGCCTGGTGCCTTCTTTTTACTTCCTATGTATATAAAAAAGGACTCTTTGTTGTCCTTGATCTTTGTTGCTAGCCCCAGTTCCGTCTCCACCTTAGCCTTCCTAACAGCCTCCCTAGAGACTCGAGCGATGTAGGTATAATCCTCTTTGGTGATAGCCCCTCCTTTCCACTGGATGTACACCTCCCCTTTGGCTTTCAGGCATTCCTGAATGCCTTTGGCGAGCCAAGAGGGCTTTTGAGCACTCTTGCCCCCTTTGACTCGTGTTGGGACAGTTACCCCTTGGGCTCAGAGGATAGTCTCCTTAGGAAATGACCACTCGTCTTGGACACCTAGTTCCCTTACTCTCTGGGACCATAATGCCTCTCCTACCAATCTCCTCAACTCGTTGAAGTCGCCCTCCTGAAGTCAAGAACTACTGCCTTGCTGCAGGCTCTTGACACCCTGCACTGGATGGTGAATTCCAGTAGGCGATGATCGCTATTGCTCAGGTGGTTGAGAACCTGGAGTTCCCTAACCAGGACCAGGTCCTCCTGTGGCCCCATCCCCTGGCAAAGCTAATTTAAAGCATGCCGTATGAGATCAGCCAACCTGGAAGAAAAGACATGTTTGCCTTTAGGGGAGAGGTGAAGCCCATCCCACCCGAGCATGCCCCCTGTGTGAAAATGCAGGTCATTGTCCAGGAACCCAAGGCCTGCCTGGTAGCACCAACTCCAAAGCAGCCAGTTGACCTCACTGATGCAGGCCTCATGTCGCCGTCTGTGTCTACTTACCAAGAGACTAGAGGAGAATACCACCTGTGCCCCTGTCTCCTTGAGCTTGGCCCCCAAGGCCTTGTAGTCCTTCATAATGTGGTCTGGGTTGCTCCTGGCCAACTCATTTGGTCCCAAATGGATTAGGACCATGGGGTACTGGTCCGAGAATCAAAAGAATGCCGGGATCCTCTCTCTGACATCCTGAATCCGAACCCCAGGCAGGTAGCAGACCTCCCGTGCCATGGGATCGGATTGGCAGATGGGACCCTCTGTTCCACTCGGGATGGAATCTCCAATGATGAAGACTCAGCATTTCTTCCTCCTGGTGCTCCCTCTCTGCTCAGTCTGTGTCATGCATGGAGTGGCACCGTCCCCCCTCCCAGAGACATCCTCTTCATCCTTCTCCTCCAAGGCTGCTGGGGCCTCATATATGTTCCCAAGTTGTACCTGGGAAGCCTCCACCACGCTAGCCTGAGCAGCCCTGGTTCTGGTAGTCACCTTCTGCCACTCCTCTGTTATGCATCTTTCCTGGGGGTCTGTACACAGGAAAACTGGTCCTACAGTGAACAGAAATAGGTGTCAATCTTGTCCTCTGCAGCCCTGATCCCCCATAGCCTGCTCACCACAGCCTGGAGTTCCCGCACCTACTCCTCCAGGGCCCAAATTCGGGCACAGGAGGGGGAGGCAAGGGAGCCACCAGACCCCTCTCCCACCACTGGCCTATGGGTCCCCACCAGGCCACCCCCACAGACAGGGGGGTAGGGGGCCACTGACCCCACCATGAGCTCTGTCTGGGTGGTGGCCTCAGAGGAGCCCAGGGTAGGTGGTAGCACCAGGGCAGGACCCCTAGCAGCTGCGCTCCTTGTCCTTACCATGTCCATGGAGCTGTGAGTCTTCCTTTCTCTCTCTTGCTGGAAGCTCTTTCCGGGTTACTGTAACACACCCAACTTGAGTGAACACCGGTGCATCCTTACAGAGCGCGCCTGTTTGCACACTCTGTTCGCACGCAGCTCCCTGCCAGCTCAGTTAAGAGGGATCTGGGGGGTCCCCCTCTGGATCCTCTACAGCTGTGCCAACTTCTCTGCTCCACTTACCTTTTGAGGATCCACCGCTGCTGCCTCTGCCTCTGCCACCACTGCCTCTGCCTAATCCTGTCCTATGATGCATTCTCTATAGCAGTATTATGGTATCTATCCATAGGTAAATATTTCAACAAAGACTTCATACTGCTCTTCAGGGCAATACGGGAACATGCACCTTGACGTTAGTTACTCCTTGTTGATGAGGAGCTAGTCATCCAACCAAAACAGTGTCACAGCTGAACAGATGATGCATAAAGATAATTTGAAAAATATTTCTCCATTTTTTCTCTGGAAAAAAATGTTGTGGTATCTTGCAGTTTCCAAGCAAATAGTAACTTGAGGCTTTGTGTTCTGTTGCCTACAAAAGAGCAAAAAGTGATGGCAATTTGTCAGTAGTAAATATTTGTTTACCAATAATAAAATGATTATGGGGGGGTTGTTTTATTTTCTTTTGTTTTTTAAGACAGTCTTGAAAAATAAAGCACTTGCAATGCTATAATCATAAGACAAAGAAAAGAGATGCCACAAAAATTCTGTATCCTGTTACTAACAAACTGTGTGTAATTAAGTTTTATGTGATATTCCCCATTTTGAAATGATTGTATACTGAACAAACATATCTATTGATTGGGAAGAAAGCTATTGCCTGGTTGCTTGGAGGTTTGTTTGTTTGTTTTTGAGAAATGGTGCACTGGAAAACATTTCTAATATCCCCATGCAAGTTACCATTATGTTCACTGGGCATGATTGTCCATGGTTTTCTGCTTGTGTGGTACTTTCCACCTGTACAACATGGGTGCAGAGTACTATCAAATAAGGATTTGCCACTTATAAACTATTGCCAGGATTTTCACAGGTATCAAATGGAACATAATCTACCAAGCAGTGGAGCATCTGGCCCATTATAATTATGGAAAATGGTGCTATTACCATCCATACAAAACAGATATTATGCATAATTGGTTAGAATAATATATGCATAAAAGCATCTTGGTAAGATTAATATAGTGATTAAAGCTGAATAGGAAATGGTTTTCCCATCCCACAAAATGGTTGAGAATTTTAAAAATGTTTTTCTATATAAAAACAAATTAAGACTTTAGAAGATAGTGGGGAAGGAAAGGTATGAAAAAATAAGTCCAACTAACCAGTATCCAGTGGCCTAGGGGGCAGGTGAAGAAAAGTCAGCAGATGATAGAAGGCTGGCATGCTAAGAAACACAGAAAGAAGTCCCTTTACTTTCAAGGGTGTATCCCCTTCAATTCACCTGCATGCTTTAAGCATCTTGATTTGAATTCTTATGGAGAATGCTAGATCTATAATAGGGCATAAATGCATCCAATCTTACTTGGCTGAATATTTCAAGGCCAAAGGTGTGAATGTCTCAGATAGAGGGCATCAACCTCTGGAGGCCACACAAGGATCAAGACCAGGATGCAATTCAGTACCAGTTGTTGTCATATTCCATAATGCGTGCATCCCCACAAGCGCACATGTGCAGTTTGAGGTGCCTCAAAGCCATTTGAGATGCCACAAATCACACGTGGCACACGTGCACCCATGCTCCGTGCTGCTAATTTTCAGCACAGCAGGGTTTTTTTGACACGAGATCATGGTGTCGAAAAAAAAATGCTGCTAAAAAAGTGGCAAGGTGCATGTGGCAGCAGCACAGAAAATGGAGCCTGGCTTGCCAAAGCCATGCTCTGGCTGTCAGCCAGGCTCTGAGTGACTGGCTCAGTGCCACTGCTATCCCGGGAGACCCCAGGACCCCATGTGAGGCTGCCCTAGCCTCCCATACCCCACCTGGGTCCCTTTACCACGTGTGCAGGGGTGTGCCCATGGACAAACATCAGTGGCACATATTTGAAATGCACGCCTCTGCACACAAGCACTCATGGGGATGCACCCAGTGGGTCCCTTATTTTGGTACCCTTCTTTTGCCTCACCAGGGTAGGAAACCAAGAAGATTTGCAACTGAGCTAAATCCCTATGACTATTTTGAAGAGAATCTAGCCAGTTATGAGTTATACAGCGGGGTCCTATAATCAATTCACTGGACCCTCTTAAAAATATCTGGTATATTCACTTACTAAGCTTCTGCTGCTTCAAACTTGTTTCCGTGGCTGTTTGGATGCCTTCATGTCCAAGTCAGTGATTACCAGGATTACATGGGGCATAATTTGCTTGCAAATAACTTTTCACTACAGAATCTTTGACATATAAAACTGAATATAATCAAGTAAATCCATCATATTCTGTTGGTAAATTTGAAACCATGAGAACCTACCTATAAAAATGCAATGTGCTAATTGAGAGTTGAATTTTGTGAATATTATTATGTTTATTGCTTCAACTACAAAAAATCATAGTCTTAATGGCTAGTTGGGTAGAGGTATCAAGTGGGGTTTCCCAGGGGTACATCCAGTATTGGTTAAAATCTACATTAATGATTTAGACAATGGAATTGAGTGCATTCTTTACACATATGCAGCCACAAGAAGTTGGGTGGAGGTGCAGACACTCTGGAAGGTAGGGCTAGGATCCAGGATAACCCAAATAAAGTGGATACATTCTCCAAAATCAATCTGATGAAATTCAACAAGGACAAGCACAAAGTTCTGCATTTGGGCTGGAATAATTTCATGCATAAGTACACATTAGGAAATGATTGGTTAGATGGCAGTACCACAGAGAAATATCTAGGATTAACAGTGGTGCCATTAATGATTTCATAGATTTCCTAGACATTAGGGCTGGAGGGGACCTTGGAAGATCATTGAGTCCAGCCCGCAGCCCCAAGGGAAGGAAGTCAGCTAGGGTCAAAGGATTCCAGCAAGATAGGCATCCAAACAATTCTTAAAGGAGTCCAGAGTAGGTGCTTCCACCACCTCTGGAGGAAATCTATTCCAGGCCTTGGGGACTTGGAAAGTAAAGAAGTTTTTCCTTATGTCCAGCCTAAAATGGTCTTGAAAGAGTTTGTGACTGTTGGACCTTACCATCCCTTGGGGCGCTCTGGTGAAGAGGCATTCCCCCAGATCCTAATGCACACCCCTGATGTACTTATAGGCTGTCACCAGGTCCCCCCTGAGCCTGCACTTTTCCAGACTGAAGAGTCCCATGGCTCGCAGCTTCTCTTCATAAGGCCTATTCTCTTGTCCTCTGATCATGTGTATGGCTCTCCTCTGGACTCTCTCAAGCTTCTCCACATTCTTCTTGAATTGCGGAGCCCAGAATTGGATGCAGTAGTCCAGCTGCGGCCTCACCAAGGCCATATACAATGGGAGGATGACATCCTGAGATTTACTTGAGAAGCATCTATGGATGCAAGCCAAAGTTTGGTTTGGTTTACCAGCTGCAACATCACACTGGTTGCTCATGTTCATCTTGTGGTCAATCATGACCCTCAAGTCCCTTTCAGCCATGGTGCCAGCGAGTGTAGTAGTGCTGAGCCTATAAGCGTGCTGTGGGTTTTTTCCCCCAAGGTGGAGTACCTTGCATTTGTTGGTATTGAATGTCATCAGATTTGTATCTACCCACTTTTTGAGCCTATCCAAGTCAGCCTGGATCACCAGCCTATCCTCAGGTGTGGATGCTCTACCCCAAAGTTTAGTGTCATCAGCAAACTTGGCTAGTCCACTTCTGACACCAGTATCGACATTTTTGATAAAGACATTAAAGAGAACAGGTCCAAGGCCAGAGCCTTAGGGGAAACCACTGGTCATGGAGTACTATAATGATTCACTTCTGTCGACCACCATTCTCTGGGTCTGGCCTCGGAGCCAATTCCCCAGCCATTGGACTGTGATGTAGCTGAGGCTATAGTTGGCCAATTTTTCCATGAGGAGATCATGGGACACCAGATCAAAGTTTTTTTTAAAGTCCAGATAAATGATGTCAATCACTTCTCCCTTGTCTAGGTGATGTGTCACCTGGTCATAGTAGGAGATGAGATTGGTCAGGCAAGACCTACCCACAATAAACCTGTGCTGGCTGTCCCTCAGGATGTTTCCATCAGCCAGCTTCCAAGAATGGTCTCTTTGATAATTTTTTCCAGAATCTTTCCAGGGATTGAGGTCAAGCTGATTGGCCTGTAGTTCCCCAGATCTACTTTCCTCCCTTAAAGATGGGTACCACATTGGCCTTCTTCCAATCTTCAGGTACTTCACCAGAGCACCAGGAGTTTGTGAATATCTTTGCCAGTGGCTGGGCTATGACTCATGCCAGCTCCTTAAGTACTCTGGGGTGCAGTCTGTTTGGACCAGCTGACTTGAAGCTGTCCAGCCTCCCAAGGTGTTCCTTTACAAGGTCTATGATGATGCTGGATATAAATTCACCCTCACCCTGGCCATCCCATATCATGCTAGGCAAGGCGGTCCCTTTGGGTTGCTGAAAAACTGACACAAAGTACCCATTAATCAGGTTGGCTTTTTCCTGGGTTTCGGTTGTCAGTTGTCCCATTTGCTTTATCAGGGGTCCAATGTTATGCTTGCTTTTCTTCTGACTTTCCACATATCTGAAAAAGGATTTTTTTATTGTCCTTGATATGGGTATCCAGGTGGAGTTCAGTTGCAGCCTTGGCTTTCCTGGTTCACTCCCTACAGTTATGGACCAGTGCATAATACTCCTGCTTTGTGGTGATTCCTATCTTCCATCTTTTATAAGCTTCTCTTCTTTAGGGTAGGAGGTCCACAAGTTCCCTGCTGAGCCAAGGGGGTCGCTGTGCCCTTCTGCTACCTTTCCTTTGAGATGGGATGGACATCCCTTGTGCTCTTAGGATCCTCTTGGACTCCTCTCCCTGTCAAGTCATGGGCCCTAGGGCCTTGACAACAGGTCTCCTGAGCTTATGAATATGTGAGGATATAATTGGAATGTAAGCTAGTAGCGTGCGCTTATTACAAATATATAGATGTATATTTTTTTTGCAATAAGAGCACAATTTTGGCTCACATTCAAATTGTATCACCACATATCCATCAATAGCTTGCTCTGTGTGTGTGTGTGTGTGTGTGTGTGTGTGTACACACACACAACCAACATTATACTCAGTAGTATTAACAAATGGCACTTGCAAATCAAGAGAGGTGATTCCTTCTCTCTATTTGGCACTGTTAAGGCCTCATCTAAAGTACTGTGTCCAGTTTTGGGCCCTGCACTTCAAGAAAGGAAATGATCCTTCGGGCACAGAGGGAGAATATTCCTGATGCAGGGGAAAAAGGGGAAAGGGGCCAAAAGGCTTCCTTGGCTGACCAGAGAAATCCAGAGCAGCCTACGGGCTAAAAGGGGGGCACATAAAAAGTGGAAAAGGGGAGAGATTACTAAAGAGGAGTATACCTCCTCTGCTCGCGCTTGTAAGGAGGCAGTTAGACAAGCCAAAGCTACCATGGACCTGAGGATGGCATCCCAAGTTAAGGATAACAAAAAATTGTTTTTTAGATATGTAGGGAGTAAAAGGAAGGCCCAGGGAGGAATAGGACCCCTACTAAATGGGCATAAGCAATTGGTGATGGACAGGGGGGACAAGGCTGAACTCCTCAATGAGTGCTTTGCCGCAGTGTCCCTAAGCGAGGGGCAAGACAAGTCTCTCACTGGGATTGTAGAGAGGCAGCAGCAGGGTGCCAGACTGCCAAACGTAGACCCTGAGATGGTGCAGAGGCACTTGGAGGAACTGGATGTGTATAAGTCGGCAGGCCCGGATGAACTCCATCCGAGGGTACTGAAGGCACTGGCTGATGTCATTGCACAGCCACTGGCAGGAATATTTGAACACTCATGGCACACGGGCCAGGTCCTGGAGGACTAGAAAAGGGCCAATGTGGTCCCCATTTTCAAGAAGGGGAGGAAGGAGGACCCGGGCAACTATAGGCCAGTCAGTCTCACCTCCATCCTTGGCAAAGTCTTTGAAAAAATTATCAAGGCTCACATTTGTGAGAGCCCAGCAGGAAAAATTATGCTGAGGGGAAACCAGCACAGGTTCATAGCAGGTAGATCATGCCTGACTAATCTAGTCTCTTTCTATGACCAGGTTACAAAACGCCTGGACGCAGGAATAGCGGTTGACGTCGTTTACTTAGACTTCAAGAAGTCCTTCGATACTGTATCCCACACCATACTGGTGAACAAGTTAAGAGGCTGTGACTTGGATGACTACACAGTCCAGTGGGTAGCAAATTGGCTAGAGGGTTGTACCCAGAGAGTCATAGTGGATGGGTCGGTATCGACCTGGAAGGGTGTGGGCAGTGGGGTCCCACAGGGCTCGGTCCTTGGACCGATACTCTTCAATGTCTTCATCAGCGACTTAGACGAGGGAGTGAAGTGTACTCTGTCCATGTTTGCGGATGACACAAAACTGTGGGGAGAAGTGGACGTACTGGAGGGCAGGGAACAACTACAAGCAGACCTGGATGGGTTGGACAAATGGGTAGAAAACAACAGAATGCAATTCAACAAGGAGAAATGCAAAGTGCTGCACCTAGGGAGGAAAAATGTCCAGCATACCTACCGCCTAGGAAATGACCTGCTTGGTGGCACAGAAGCAGAAAGGGATCTTGGAGTCCTAGTGGACTCCAAGATGAACATGAGTCGTCAGTGTGACGAAGTCATCAGAAAAGCTAATAGCACTTTATCGTGCATCAGCAGATGCATGACAAACAGAACCAAGGAGGTGATAATTCCCCTCTATCGGGTGCTGGTCAGACCGCAGTTGGAGTACTGCATGCAATTTTGGGCACCGCACTTCAAGAGGGATGTGGATAACCTGGAGAGGGTCCAGAGAAGGGCCACTCGTATGGTTAAGGGCTTGCAGGCCAAGTCCTATGAGGAGAGACTGGGGCACCTGGATCTCTTCAGCCTCCGCAAGAGAAGGCTGAGAGGTGACCTTGTGGCTGCCTATAAGTTCATCATGGGAGCACAGAAGGGAATTGGTGAGGCTTTACTCACCAAGGCGCCCCTGGGGGTTACAAGAAATAATGGCCACAAGCTAGCAGAGAGCAGATTTAGACTGGACATTAGGAAGAACCTCTTCACAGTTAGAGTGGCCAAAGTCTGGAATGGGCTCCCAAGGGAGGTGGTGCTCTCCCCTACCCTGGAGGTCTTCAAGAGGAGGTTAGATAGGCATCTAGCTGGGGTCATCTTAACCCAGCACTCTTTCCTGCCTATGCAGGGGGTCGGACTCGATGATCTATTGAGGTCCCTTCCAACCCTAACATCTATGAATCTATGAAAAATGTGGACAGACTGGAAAAGTTCCAACACAGAATGGCAACAATGATTAGAGATGTCGTAAGTAAAAACAAAGAATTATGCTGAAAGAAAAAAAACCTGGGCAGCACAACGACCACAGGGAAACCAGTCAATGGTACCTGGAAATGAAAAGTCATCAGAGGAGAAAGAATACAAAAGGAGGGATCCCAAGGCCACCATGAAAAGGAGCCACACCAACACATCTCACCCAACCCATTGGTGGGGATGGGCATCAGCCCTCAACCTCCAGGATGCTGACATCTGGCATTCAAGCAAGAAGCACAGGATAGTGTTCATGTACTGACCAGGTGCCCTAATCTCCTTGTGAAGCCTTAGGAACTGGTAAATAAGTAGAATCTGGAGGGGAAAGCAGTATTTTGTTTGCTTTGCCTGTATTACTCTTATTTGCTATCACTGTGTATCAGTAAAATTTGCCTATTATCAAATGGAAGAAGTTGTGGTCTGTCTGAAGGTTTGGGGCCATCCAGAATAAAGTATCTGATCATAAATCCAGTGCCAACACTACCCAGAGAGTTTAACATGTCCAGGTTTACTTTTGTGTTTTTTCTAGTCATTGTCACATTACCAGTTACAAAGAAATACTTCAAGGCATCTATAATGTATTTTAAGAACCCAAAAGGAAGTATGTAACATCCTACATTAATTTTTTCCTGCCATTTTAACTATTCCTGTAAAAAGGACAAGATTATCATTTTTATGCCCCTAACTGATGATTTAAAATCCTCTCTAGGCCATCAGACTGTAGCGGTGTAGTCTCAAATTGCTACCACATTAGTAATAGCTGCTAGTGTGGCCATTTAAATTAGTGCCAGTTGCATTTGTCCTATTCTGTGCGTCTTTCCATGGCCCATATTCCTGATTTCCACAGATAACTGCTCTTATGTGTTATATAAACTATAATTAAAGCCCTCCCTATCTGACAGTTAGATATGTCCAACACCTGTATTGTTTTCATACAGGCTACAGCATACATTGCCTAGATATCTGTATATTTTCTGACTAATATATGGGTACCTAACCTCTTGTCTCTTGCCAGTCAGTAAACAGTACATAGCTCTCTTGCTTCTCTGCTCTAGCAGCAGTCGTCTGTATCCACTTCTAAGTGTCTGAGGAAAAGCTTCATCTGATAAGTGCTAAATTAGAACAGGTCAACACTTTGGAAAAATGATTTTGTCAAAAAGGAAACATTTTACATCACACTTTTTAATTCATATATTTATTTATTTGCTAGAATTTACTTTCCTGACTGGAAGATCATAAATGAAAATCTTCATTTGAAGTCAGTGGTTCAAATTACATTTTCCTTTTGTTTCAGCTTAACATCATTTCATGTTTTTTTTAATTTGTGGAGGAATTTCCTCTTTGTATATACACCCTCACCATTCCACCATTTCCCCTGCTTAAAAAAATGAAAAGTATTCCCCAGTTACAAAACAGTTTTAAAAATTTAAGGATGTGGGCTTATTCAGTCAATTTTCAATTCCTCCTACCCTCTTTTTTCGGGGGGGGGGGGGGGGGCAAGTGCAGAAGTATTAAAGTAGGAAATCTAAAAAAAAAGCAAAACTGAAAAATCAGAACTATTTCTATTTCTGAAAGCTAAAGTGACATTTTAAGTAAAAAAAAAATTATGGAACCTGGTTTACTTTAAACTATTGTATGCAAAAAACAATGCATTGCACTATTTTAAAATTTGTTTCAAAATTCATGTCTTATGGAAATCCCAATTGTCAAAAGTGTTTAAAAGACACTTTCCTGCAGAAACTGCAGGGGAAATGTGAATTTTCACTCAATTTTTAAAACTAGTCATCTCTTTGTCAGCAGTATTCTTATAGCTCCACCTGCTTTATTTGGAGGCCTCTACCTATTCTTGATACACATAGCAACTTCCATATCCTGGAATTTTATTAAGAAATTTTCTAGACTAGTATTTGTAAACAATATATACTTATTTGTACTCAAACTTGTGAACTAATGAAACAATGAGCAGCAGCAAAACCAATATTGAAACACCACAAATACTTCCCTCTATCAAAATGAGATAAAAGTGAATTTTGTGTTTTAAGAATAATTTCTATCCAATGTTTATCATGGTAGTTCCCAAAATGTCCTATGGTTTGGGAAATTGTAAAGGAATGCATAGCCCCACTATTCCAAAAATTTTCAAACTTAATATAATCCACTTGGTATGATCGTCAAGGCAGGTTATCATTTATGACTAACATGATAGTAAAGAATATCAGAAAAGTTTAAGGCAATTTTCTACTTCCATTCATATTAATCCTGTTAGTTTATTCTATTCCCTTTTGTACCCTTTCTGCCGACGAAATTGCAGTGGAAAGTAGCGCATTGCTAAATTAGCATCAGATCGAAAATGGGAAAGGCAGTAGTTTCCTCAGCTCTTGTTTGTTTTTCTTGGAAAGATACAATATTCCTTCATCAATTAAGACATTAGAAAATAAAATGGTTTACTTGGAAACAGGCAGATGGGCTTAGATCACATGTGTTATCCACCCAAATTAACCTGCTATCAAAATGTTTAAAAATTTAGAACACATAAGTCAAGTTTTAGCCCAAGATAAAATGTTATAGTGAGTCATAAAATTGAGTAAGAAAGATATGTTTTAAAGTCTATGACCTTGGTTCTGACCTCTGTCATCTCTCTCATACTGTTGAAGCTCTTTTGCCCTCTATGTGCTGTTATCTCAAATGGTAACAGTTTGCCTTATCCACCTTCAAAAAGCTACATCTCTAACTCTCTTTGGGGTTTTTTTACAGTATATTTGGCTGTAGTACATATTTTTCCATTGCCATAGACTTTTTTTAAAAAGGTTAACTGATATTGAGAAACTGTTGGCAGAAAACTTTATCATAATGCAGTAAAAAAACAGTAATGATGCATTATTGCAAAAATGAACAAATACTGAAGAGCACTACAATCACCTTTTTGTGCTAGATAATTATAATGTTGAATTGCACAAAAAATACAAAGCAGAATGGTAGCTGGTAGCCCTTGTGGAAGATTTAGAAATATGTTACATGCCCTTAGCAATGCCTATCACCATAGTAACTGAATGCCCCCCCAATGAAGTAGTAAATACAAAGACCCTATTTACTCAAATATAAGATGACCCCCCGCCCCCATTAGATTCTATATATGGAAAATGTATATATTTGTTATAATTTTCCAGGTATCAAATCTAATTATTCGAGGTTCATCTTGAATTTGTCCCCTTCCCGCTACTACAGCAAGAAAAATGAATCTGGGAGATTAGATAGCCCCCTTGCCCTCTGCCGCCCCCCCCCCCCACAAGTGCACATGCACACACACACACGCACTTTTACCCCTAAAATCCCTGACCACATAGAAGTAAAAGCCAAATTTGAAAATGCTGACCTTGAAATAAACACACCTGTAGCAATTTGCATATAGGTCCATAGACTTACTTAATCTATAAAATTGAAACATTTTAGCTTTTTTGAAATTGCTGCAAATTTTAGCACAGGCACTTCATAAACACAGTTTTAGGCAGCACTTTTGCATTTATTTATAAATAGTACAAACTATGCATGATATTAGTCCAAAGCTAAAAGGCTCACAATTTACTATGTAGGTCATTGGGCTCGGACCCAGCAAAGTCAACAGAATTTGAAGCCACTGTGATCCCACAGCTCAGTACTGCTCACTATGTGTATATACTCCAGATCCCTTCCCCCCACCCCCCCACAAAGGATCTTTGTGCTAAGTGGCGCCCCCACTCATAACTGAAACTGGATTTTCTTGTCATGAGTCCTGGGATCCTCAAAAAATGTATATGCAGATGAGGTTCAGGGCAAGCTGATTCATCTCCACCTAATGGAGGGTGGGACCACATTAATCATATGCAATAGCTTGAGAAAGGGAGTGGCAGAGGGATTCTGGGTGAAGTATTTAGGGTCAAGTTTGGTAATATTTGGCAGACATTTAAGACTGGTGAGAAGCAGAACTTATTGAAAATAGGAAAGAAAAGTGTTTCTCAGCTATGGGAGTGAAGAGGAAATCAAAATATATTCTATATAGTGGCTCACCATGATGCAAAGAAGTCAGTGCTGAGGGGGACTGTACACAATATACCTTTATATCTTACTCAGGTGGGCTGCACTAATCTGTCCTTGGGGTAGGTTCCTATCAGCATTTTTTCCACCTCTTGAAAGCCTGATCAATGGAGGGGTATGATTTTTTTTGGAAGAAACATGAGGAGGAATGTGGGAAGGAGGAATTAAAAGGCCAAACAAGCTAAGGCCGAGTGTTAGGCCATGGATGCCATCTGCAAGGCATGAGACATGGTATAGGGACAGTATAGGGAAGATCAGAGCCATGTGCATAGGCCCTTGGCATCAGGGCAAGTAAATGGGCAGCTTCCTGCCTTGTTATCATCATTCAATTTTATCATCAAAGGCATGGTGGGCAAAGTAGGCGGTCAGTTAGCCCTGGGACAAGTGGGCAAGCCAACAATTTGACCAGCCCTGAGACACCCACTTATTACAACATGTCTTCAATTTCCCAGCCTGTGTATCTGCTGGCTTCAGACACAGTGGGCCTTGAAGGAAAGTTGGTCACAAACAGGCTTTTAGAAACCAATTAACCATTGCTGTTGCCCTGGACCATTATTCTAATGTAATATCTACTTTACCTACAAGCCAGTTCCCAAAAGCAAACCTCAAAATATCATTTTCTAACCATCAGTGAGAGAAGTGCAACACAGATGGGGCTTGACAAGTTCATCAAGATGCCAAGAGAGAGGTGAGGGGAAGAAGAAACAGAGAGATATGTTTTGGGAGTGTACATATGCAAAGTGTCTGGAAAACGGTGTGGGAAAGGGTCTGCCACTTTCTGAGTGTCACCTAAATAAACCCGTTGCTAGTGTCAGAAATGGTAATATATGGAATCATACCAAAAGGACCAGATAAAACATTATTAAGGATTTTATTAGCATGTGTTAAAACTCATTTGTGGAAAGTAAGAAACATCTGGGTTTTTAAGGGGTTGGCTTCCACTGAAACAGAGTACCTGAAGCTGTGGCTCCTTTAACTAAAATACTACATCGATTGGGACAAGGAAGAGATCAGAGAAGAAGTGGAGGAAAAAGGACTGGAGACACTTGTTTCACTGAACCAACAGAAAGGATTGATGGGGGTGGCAAAGAGTTTCAGATGGTTACTGAGGTAACAGTTTTTCATGGGGCTCTGTATGAAGAAAAAGAGTTCTACAAGGGTTTTTTGTGGGAAGTTGATGTAAATTGTTTACGGGTTTAATATAGGTAGTATGCTTTTGGATATGTAGTTGTTTTTGTGATACAAATTTTTGGTAAAACAAACTTGCTCAACATGAAGCTTTGTTAAGTGTAGGGTTATATGTGTGTGTTTAATAAAAATGTGTAAGTAAAAACAGAAAAGGTTCCCATCAGTGTGTTTGCCCAATATAGGCCATGTGTTTTATGGGAATGCTCAGCATGGGCTGCATATAATCAACTTCATAGTTGATTTCCATTACTGAGCACCTGCTGCTTTTGGCAACAGTTTAATGATAGCCAGTGTATTTAAAGAGGTTTCCTTTTATGCAAATGTAAGATGAGTGGATTTTTTCCCTATGCTGATTTTGGGGAAGGGATGCTCATCTTATATTTGAGCAAATATGGTATTTGTTTTATTTCATTCTCTAATCAGTACTGAACTTTTGCTTGATCTTGATCACTTTATTCTGGATGGCCTAGCTGAAGGAAATTTACTATTTTGTTCTACAACAATGAGATTCGTGATTTTCTTGATATCTTCCAGGGTTGAATTTTGTATTTATAAACCAGCCAGCTCTTTTTTGTACACATGCTTTTTCAGTCATAAGTGTGATGGTTTCAAACCTGAAGGTTGGTGTTCCAGTGGAATGTACTTGTGAAGAGATTTCATGATCACATCGCACTCAGTGCTCCTCTAAGAAATTTGGTCAAGTTCTATGGATAACTTTAAATATGGCAGGAGGCATGATTGTGGCACCAGGGATCAGATCCCAATTCTACTTGCCATTGCAGGGTGAGAGATCATGATCTACGAAGAGCCCCTGATCCAATGCATCCTACAGCCCTGCTGGAGCTGCCACTCAAGTGGTTTAAAGCCCTGATGGGGGAAGCCCTTTGGCTTCTCTCCTCACAAGCCTCTGATTTCCCCTTTCCCTGCACCTTCCCACATCCACCTCCACCTACACCACTGCCTCATTTGATTCTCAGTACCCACCCTGGGGAAGTCCCTAGATGGTAGGAGACCTGAGCTCTCTGACTGATGCCAACAATATCCTTGGCATGCAGGTCTGGTGCCCAGGCAAGTCCAGAGCTGATTCTGGAGAGAGCTGGTGTATGGACATACCACATGTTCAATTCTGTATTATATGTGAAACATTTTTTTTATGACTGGTTTGCCATTTTATGGTATTTTAATTGGATACACATGTAGTTTTCTTGCCATTTATCCCATGATTAACAAGTTGTCAATTGCAGCATACATGAAATGTGTAGAGGGGCCCTTATAGAAAAAAAGTTATGACTTTTTTTTACTTTGACTTTTTCTTGACCAAGTACAAAAATTGAAGGTATTTTAAGAAGGAGGTTATGCACATGTGAGTTACTGTGGTTGAGTTAGAGATCAGTGATGTAAATGTAGCTGGATAACAATATTTTTAATAAAGGAAGGGAAGGATGCTCAGGCTTGTATGACAAAAATGCTGCTTTTCTGTTATGCAACTAGTAAAACGTTCTCGGACAAACAATGAGGCACTCCATATTCAACTCAAAATTGCCTCATTGGTGCTACTCACCATTTCAGTTCTCCTTTCTAGCCTTTCTTCCCTACATAGTTACAGCACACAGAAGATTATAGTGCCACCACGATAATAGTTATCCATTAACTAAACACTACCAAGCAATTCTGGTGTATTTTGTGTGGCACTTTCTTCACACCAAATAGTTGTGGAATCATAATTTGGTTGAATGATTGCATTCTGTACATATGCATTGAATTTACAACACTCTGGTAAATCATTTAAATATTTATCCATCACTCCAGTGATATAAATTTTACTTTTGAATAGATATAGGTAAAAGTATTATTTATCTGATGCACAAATTCTGACACATTCTTTAAATTTAACTAAAAACATAATTTATCACACACTGTTCCTTAAGTATGAATTAATTGTGAGTGACTAATATGACAAGTTACTCAAATGTCAGTGGTTCAACAGAACACATTTGCAAACATTCTAATGTATAATCTGTTCGCTAAAGGTTCTGCTTCTGTATGTATACTGAGCAAGTTAATTCTGTTAAGTTAGTATTTGATAAAACATTCCCCCAAAGAAAATCTTTTTATAAAATATTAAAATTAATTGATATAGAGTAATTGATAACTAGAGGGTACTGACCTATGAATTATTTATTTTCTTGTAACAGTGCCTCTTATTTCCCCAGCCCTTAGATTTTCTGATCTGCTTTAGAGTTAATAATGTAACAAATCTGTAATTCTCAATACAACTTGTTTTCAAATGCCCAATATCTGCCCTGTCAGTGCTGTTAGACATGAGTTTACAAAGTAAAAAGTCACAAAGATTGCAGAGGGATATGAAGAAGAGAGATTCCTGAAGAAATCCACAGTGGGTACTTCTACATGTGCACATTTACTGCACAAGAAATATGGTGTCTTATGCTGACTTGGACATAAATTTGATACAGGTAGCAAATTAGACCCAATTAGTCACAGCACTTGTAGAGTACATATTGAGGGCTATAGATTGTACAGAAAGGACAGGTCGGGGAAGAAAGGGGTGGGGGGGTTGCACTTTATGTCAGTGAGCAATATACATCAACCCTCATCAAGACAGAATCCAAGGTTGAGGAAGTAGAAGGATTGTGGGTTAGGCTACATGGGGGGCAAGGAGAAAGGGATTTGGTGGTAGGGGTCTGCTACAGACCCCCACACCAAGGGGAAGAAATAGATGCGGGGCTCCTGAGGAAACTCTCGGAGACCATAAAAGCTAAAGAGGCGGTAGTCATGGGGGACCTAAACTACCCGGACATCTGCTGGGAGACGCAGACAGCAAAGTCCCACCGCTCACGCAGGTTTCTAACCTGTGTACAGGACCTCCACCTGACACAGGAGGTACATGATCCCACTAGGGGGAATGCCATACTGGATCTGGTATTGGCAACAGGGGATGACATGGTAGGGGACCTCCAAATTGGTAGCCATTTGGGAGACAGTGATCACCTAATAATAGAATTCAACATAAGACGTCGAGTGGGTAAGGTAACTAGCAGGGTGAAAGTGCTAGACTTTAGGAAAGCTGATCTTAATGAACTCAGGCGATTAGTCAAGGACGCACTGCAGAGTAGGAGTTTTGAAGGGGTGGGAGCCCAAGAAGGGTGGCTGTGCCTTAAGGAAACAATCCTTCGGGCACAAAGCAAGATGATCCCCGAGCGAGGCAAAAGAGGAAAAGGGGCCAGGAGGCTTCCATGGCTGACTAGAGAAATCCAGGGCAGCCTAAGGGCCAAAAGGGGAGCACATAAAAAGTGGAAACAAGGTGAGATCACTAAAGATGAATATACCTCCTCTGCTCGTGCTTGTAGGGAGGCAGTTAGACAGGCCAAAGCTACCATGGAGCTGAGGATGGCAACCCAAGTAAAAGACAACAAGAAATTGTTTTTTAGATACATAGGGAGTAAAAGGAAGGCCCAGGGAGGAATAGGACCCCTACTAAATGGGCAGAAACAATTGGTGACAGACAGGGGGGACAAGGCTGAACTCCTCAATGAGTTCTTTGTCTCAGTGTTCCTAAGCGAGGGGCACGACAAGTCTCTCACTGGGGTTGTAGAGAGGCAGCAGCAAGGTGCCAGACTTCCATACATAGATCCTGAGATGGTGCAAAGTCACTTGGAAGAACTGGATGCCTTTAAGTCGGCAGGCCCAGATGAGCTCCATCCAAGGGTGCTGAAGGCACTGGCCGACATCATTGCAGAGCCACTGGCGGGAATATTCGAACGCTCGTGGCGCACGGGCCAAGTCCCGGGGGACTGGAAAAGGGCTAACGTGGTCCCCATTTTCAAAAAGGGGAGGAAGGAGGACCCGGGCAACTATAGGCCAGTCAGTCTCACCTCCATCCTTGGCAAAGTCTTTGAAAAAATTATCAAGACTCACATTTGTGAGAGCCCAGCAGGGCAAATTATGCTGAGGGGAAACCAGCATAGGTTTGTGGCGGGCAGATCATGCCTGACCAATCTAGTCTCCTTCTATGACCAGGTTACGAAACGCCTGGACACAGGAGGAGGGGTGGATGTCGTATACTTAGACTTCAGGAAGGCCTTCGATACGGTATCCCACCCCATACTGGTGAACAAGTTAAGAGGCTGTGACGTGGATGACTACACAGTCCGGTGGGTGGCGAATTGGCTAGAGGGCCGCACCCAGAGAGTCGTGGTGGATGGGTCAGTCTCGACCTGGAAGGGTGTGGGCATTGGGGTCCCGCAGGGTTCGGTCCTTGGACCGATACTCTTTAATGTCTTCATCAGTGACTTGGACGAGGGAGTGAAATGTACTCTGTCCAAGTTTGCAGATGACACAAAGCTATGGGGAGATGTGGACACACTGGAGGGCAGGGAACAGCTGCAGGCAGACCTGGATAGGTTGGACAAGTGGGCAGAAAACAACAGGATGCAGTTCAACAAGGAGAAATGCAAAGTGCTGCACCTAGGGAGGAAAAATGTCCAGAACACCTACAGCCTAGGGAATGACCTGCTGGGTGGCACAGAGGTGGAAAGGGATCTTGGAGTCCTAGTGGACTCTGAGATGAACATGAGCCGGCAGTGTGACAAAGCCATCAAAAAAGCCAATGGCACTTTATCGTGCATCAGTAGATGCATGACGAATAGATCCAAGGAGGTGATACTTCCCCTCTATCGGGCGCTGGTCAGACCGCAGTTGGAGTACTGCATGCAATTCTGGGCGCCACACTTCAAGAAGGATGCAGATAACCTGGAGAGGGTCCAGAGAAGGGCAACTCGTATGGTCAAGGGCCTGCAGACCAAGCCCTACGACGAGAGACTAGAGAAACTGGACCTTTTCAGCCTCCACAAGAGAAGGTTGAGAGGCAACCTTGTGGCTGCCTTTAAGTTCATCACAGGGGCACAGAAGGGAATTGGTGAGTTTTTATTCACCAAGGCGCCCCCGGGGGTTACAAGAAACAATGGCCACAAGCTAGCAGAGAGCAGATTTAGATTGGACATTAGGAAGAACTTCTTCACAGTTCGAGTGGCCAAGGTCTGGAACGGGCTCCCAAGGGAGGTGGTGCTCTCCCCTACCCTGGGGGTCTTCAAGAGGAGGTTAGATGAGCATCTAGCTGGGGTCATCTAGACCCAGCACTCTTTCCTGCTTATGCACGGGGTCGGACTCGATGATCTATTGAGGTCCCTTCCGACCAACTGGCGGCTTGAGAGACCAACTGGCGGCCGAGAGACCAACTGGCGGCTTCAGCGGTGGTGTCTCGAGGCAGGCTTCAGCTTCCTGGACAATGACCCGCACATCACGACGAGGGACATGCTCAGCTGGGATGGGCTTCACCTGTCCCCCAAAGGTAAGCGTGTGTTTTCTTCTAGGTTGGCGGATCTCCTCCGGCGGGCTTTAAACTAGGCTCGTCAGGGGGAGGGGAGTACGAGGGCAGGGGAAGCTGTGGACCACCAAACCATGTGGCACCCACAAGGACAGCCCAGCCTGAAGAAGGAGAACATTGGGAACCTGAAAGCCATGGGGAGACCAGCACTACAGAACAGGTAAGGAACAAGAAGGTAAGAAACAATGGGCCCCATGGGACTGGGAGCGGGGGGGCAGCAAAGGCACCAGTCGCAGGGCTCAAGTGCCTATATACTAATGCTAGGAGCATGGGGAACAAGCAGGATGAACTAGCGCTCCTGCTTGCACTAAACACCTATGACTTAGTGGGGCTAACAGAGACCTGGTGGGATTCATCCCATGACTGGGCGGTACATATTGAGGGCTATAGATTGTATAGAAAGGACAGGTCGGGGAAGAAAGGGGCGGGGATTGCACTTTATGTCAGTGAGCAATACACATCAACCCTCATCAAGACAGAATCCGAGGTTGAGGAAGTAGAAGGATTGTGGGTTAGGCTACATGGGGGGCAAGGAGAAAGGGATTTGGTGGTAGGGGTCTGCTACAGACCCCCACACCAAGGGGAAGAAATAGATGCGGGGCTCCTGAGGCAACTCTCGGAGACCATAAAAGCTAAAGAGGCGGTAGTCATGGGGGACCTAAACTACCCGGACATCTGCTGGGAGACGCAGACAGCAAGGTCCCATCGCTCACGCAGGTTTCTAACTTGTGTACAGGACCTCCACCTGACACAGGAGGTGCATGGTCCCACTAGGGGGAATGCCATACTGGATCTGGTATTGGCAACGGGAGATGACATGATAGGGGACCTCCAGATCGGTAGCTATCTGGGAGACAGTGATCACCTTATAATAGAATTCAACATAAGACGGCGAGTGGGTAAGGTAACTAGTAGGGTGAAAGTGCTAGACTTTAGGAAAGCTGATCTCATTGCACTCAGGCGATTAGTCAAGAAAGCACTGCAGAGTAGGAGTTTTGATGGGATGGGAGCCCAAGAAGGGTGGCTGTGCCTAAAGGAAACGATCCTTTGGGCACAAAGCAAGACGATCCCCAAGCGAGGCAAAAGAGGGAAAGGGGCCAGGAGGCTTCCATGGCTGACCAGAGAAATCCAGGGCAGCCTAAGGGCCAAAAGGGGAGCACATAAAAAGTGGAAACAGGGTGAGATCACTAAAGATGAATATACCTCCTCTGCTCGTGCTTGTAGGGAGGCAGTTAGACGGGCCAAAGCTACCATGGAGCTGAGGATGGCAACCCAAGTAAAGGACAACAAGAAATTGTTTTTTAGATATATTGGGAGTAAAAGGAAAGCCCAGGGAGGAATAGGACCGCTGCTAAATGGGCAGAAACAATTGGTGACAGATAGGGGGGACAAGGCTGAACTCCTCAACGAGTTCTTTGCCTCAGTGTTCCTAAGCGAGGGGCATGACAAGTCTCTCACTGGGGTTGTAGAGAGGCAGCAGCAAGGCGCCAGACTTCCCTGCGTAGATCCTGAGGTGGTGCAGAGTCACTTGGAAGAACTGGATGCCTTTAAGTCGGCAGGCCCGGATGGGCTCCATCCGAGGGTGCTGAAGGCACTGGCCGACGTCATTGCAGAGCCACTGGCGCGAATATTCGAATGCTCGTGGCACACGGGCCAAGTCCCGGAGGACTGGAAAAGGGCTAACGTGGTCCCCATTTTCAAAAAGGGGAGGAAGGAGGACCCGGGCAACTATAGGCCGGTCAGTCTCACCTCCATCCTTAGGAAAGTATTTGAAAAAATTATCAAGGCTCACATTTGTGAGAGCCCGGCAGGACAAATTATGCTGAGGGGAAACCAGCATGGGTTTGTGGCGGGCAGATCGTGCCTGACCAACCTAGTCTCTTTCTATGACCAGGTTACGAAACGCCTGGACACAGGAGGAGGGGTGGATGTCGTATACTTAGACTTCAGGAAGGCCTTCGATACGGTATCCCACCCCATACTGGTGAACAAGTTAAGAGACTGTGACTTGGATGACTGCACAGTCCGGTGGGTGGCGAATTGGCTAGAGGGTCGCACCCAAAGAGTCGTGGTAGATGGGTCGGTCTCAACCTGGAAGGGTGTGGGCAGTGGGGTCCCGCAGGGTTCGGTCCTTGGACCGATACTCTTTAATGTCTTCATCAGCGACTTGGACGAGGGAGTGAAATGTACTCTGTCCAAGTTTGCAGATGACACAAAGCTATGGGGAGAAGTGGACACGCCGGAGGGCAGGGAACAGCTGCAGGCAGACCTGGATAGGTTGGACAAGTGGGCAGAAAACAACAGGATGCAGTTCAACAAGGAGAAATGCAAAGTGCTGCACCTAGGGAGGAAAAATGTCCAGCACACCTACAGCCTAGGGAATGACCTGCTGGGTGGCACAGAGGTGGAAAGGGATCTTGGAGTCCTAGTGGACTCCAAGATGAACATGAGCCGGCAGTGTGACGAAGCCATCAGAAAAGCCAATGGCACTTTATCGTGCATCAGCAGATGCATGACAAATAGGTCCAGGGAGGTGATACTTCCCCTCTATAGGGCGTTGGTCAGACCGCAGTTGGAGTACTGCGTGCAATTCTGGGCGCCACACTTCAAGAAGGATGCGGATAACCTGGAGAGGGTACAGCGAAGGGCAACTCGTATGGTCAAGGGCCTGCAGACCAAGCCCTACGAGGAGAGACTAGAGAAACTGGACCTTTTCAGCCTCCGCAAGAGAAGGTTGAGAGGCGACCTTGTAGCTGCCTATAAGTTCATCACGGGGGCACAGAAGGGAATTGGTGAGGATTTATTCACCAAGGCGCCCCCGGGGGTTACAAGAAACAATGGCCACAAGCTAGTAGAGAGCAGATTTAGACTGGACATAAGGAAGAACTTCTTCACAGTTCGAGTGGCCAAGGTCTGGAACGGGCTCCCAAGGGAGGTGGTGCTCTCCCCTACCCTGGGGGTCTCCAAGAGGAGGTTAGACGAGTATCTAGCTGGGGTCATCTAGACCCAGCACTCTTTCCTGCTTATGCAGGGGGTCGGACTCGATGATCTATTGAGGTCCCTTCCGACCCTAACATCTATGAATCTATGAATCTATGACCCTAACATCTATGAATCTATGAATCTATGCCTTACTCCACAGTAATACTGTGTGTATGGATTGACTTGGGACTAACTTTAGTCCCAAGCCAGTCCACACACAGCATTACTGTGCTGTAATGCCTGCATGTGTGGACACTGGCCTAACCTCCACTTACTGCACAGTAGCTTACTGCGCAGTAAATTTAAGGTGCAGTAAATGCATGTGTAGACATACCCACTGTATCTTTTTCTAATTAAATTTAGTTTATATTTCTGATGCAACAAGTAGAGATGATATTCCTAGAAAAAATTTGTCTCTGTCAAAATGACAGGTGCTATAAGCCAGATAAACAAATACTTTAAAGTAGAATATTAAAAGTAGAATAATTCTTTCATTGTTATTTAAATCACAGGAAAGTCTGTAAAAGCTAAATTATTGGAAGTGGTCTCTGAATAGCTAATTAGGCAACTTGCTCATACTCTGGCAAGTTAGCTTCTCATTAAGCAGACCAAGTCTTATTAAAAGACTTTCTTGTTGCTAGATTGAAAAATAGACAAAAGAAGTAAAATTTAACATTAAACTCCTGCGGCTTGAATAATTTAAAGATCAAAAGGCTATTTTCCTACTCAAAATGTTAGCTTTTATACCAAGTGTTTTTCATTTAATCAAGTCAAAATTTCCTTAATACATAAGGAAGAAAAGAATACACTGTCATACATAGGTTTAGAAGGGACCTTAAAGATCTTCTGATTCAACTCCCTGAATGACTGCAGAAATGTGAGCCCTAAATCATCTCTGTCCAATGCTTATTTAGTTCTTCTTGAAACCCTCAAATAAAGGAGGCTCCATAGCATTTTCAGTCAGTCTATTCCAATGCCTTGCTGTTCTAATCAACACCAAGTAGAGTGGCACTATCACCTCCCATGTCTTTCACCTAACTACAATATTTACCTGAATCCAAGATGGTGGTGAATTTAAGATGACCCCCCCCCAACAATTAGTTTCTATACATGAAAGATGTATAAGTGTATTGAATCTAATTATTAGAGTGTCACCTTACATTAACCCCCACCCCCTAACTTGGGACCCTGAGGCTGTGGACAAAGGTGGTGGCAAGGGGCACATGGGGGCCACGTAGGTCAAAGGTGAGAGGGGACCAGGCAGTAGCTCTGGATCTGGCTTTAACCCCAAGGAGCAGCAAGGTTTGGGGTCACAGCAGCTGCTTGTCCCATCCCTCACCTCCTCCCCACTGTCTCATACTCAAATCCCCACCCCCCACGTTAAATGTGGGAAAACCTCATCTTAGATTTGAATAACTGTGTTATTCAATTGATTCAGTTCAAATTGCATTGGCTTTTTTAACAGATGCATGGCATTCTTGACTCATGGTGATTCTGTGATCTACCAAAATGCCTGGGATATCAGTAATGCTGCTACCCAGCCAGTTATCTCCCATTCTGTAGCTGTACTTTTGATTATTGTTTCCTAGGTGTAGCACTTTACATTGTTTTGTATTCAGTTTTATCCTGTTGTCTGTACCCAAGTTATTCAATCTATGAAGATCCTTTGCAATTCTTGTCCTGTGTGGAGTATAGAAACAACAAAGAATTGAATTTAAATTAAGCTAGTTTCCCCCGTGATCTAATTTGCATTTTACACTTTATTCCAGTCTCAGAGTATAAATTACACTATGTAAGTGTTCATATGTCAGCTTCATTCTAGCTAGTTTAGGTAACAGCTGCAATGATGGCAAAGCAGCATGGTCTCCAGAATGGTCTCGCTACCTTGTACTTGAGAAGTCCCCTGTGGACTTGTACCGACAGTGTTGAAACCTCCTTACTGAAGTTGTTATCTAAGCAAGCTTGTTTATGCCAAGATGGGCTGCAATCAATCTCCTGACTACAATGTAGATGTCTGATGGGATTTTCTTCCACATGGGTCAGGTAGGTGTTAATAATCCAGAGTTACTGCCAGTTCTTGAATTTCCTTTTCTGTATTGATCTAACAGACATGGAAGTGTAAACCATTGTGTTAAGTTTGAATCCTCTTAACTTTCATTATAGGAGCTTTAGCAGGCTTTTAACTGTGTTAAGTTTAAGTTAGGCTATGTTAGCATAAACGAGACTAAAGGAAGTAATGTAAAAGGAACTGGACACATATGCATGTTCATTAATGTGCTTTAGGTAATGTGTATTAAAGGTAGTACCTCCATTGTGAGGTACTAGAAACATGTGCATTAGCTAAAGAGCACTTTTTTGTGACATTTTGCGTGGGTCTACATGTCACCATATGGTGACATTGCTACATCACTGTGCTTTAGTACTTCCCTTTGGAATTACTAAGGCATGGTTCAGTAGCAGCCTGTATTGCGCTGTGCACATGGCGCATGGTTAGATTTCACCACTACTTTGCCGTATCAGCACACTAAAACAAGGGAGTGTGCTGCTACGATGAAGTAACTGCCAGTCACATGTAGACTCACGTGATTGCACATTACCATAGCACACAGTACAGCAATGTAGCGTGTCACTATAGTGATGTAGGGCAACATATAGATGTGCCCAGAAATGAGCATTAAAATAGGCTAATGTGCATTAAAGTATACATGTATGCACTCACTACTGAGTCATAGGCAAGAGAAAATCCTCAAAAAAAGACTGGTCAGTCTTAGGATAACAAATCTTGATTAAAGGTTCAGTTCAGTGCATTTGAGCTTGTCCAATAGGAAGATATAAGAGCATCTCTTCTGTGACCATCAGGTCATCTTGTAAACCTTTTTTTGGGGGAGGGGGAGATAAAAAAGGTCTCAGTGCTCTGAAATGTGTGCCTCTGTCATCCTTTGAGGTCCTTGTCTGCAGACAGTGAAGATCTAATACCTCTTGGAACTTAGTCTCTGACTTCAGGTAAGGCCTCCCTAACAGGCTAGGCACCTGTGTAAATGCTTATTTCTGCTTGGATCATAAAAGTATTGGTAGATATATACTGTGTTTTTCTTTATTTGATAGCAGTATTTATAATTGGAGAATTCTAATAAAGTTTCCTTTTGCATTTACTGCACTGGAGGACTTGTTTGCACTGTGAACAGAAGCTATCAAAAGACACCCTCAGACCCTTAAATCGCCTCCAGAGTCATCTTCAGTTTAGTATGGTCTTGATGGGAAATGTTATTAACTGCTTTTATTGACGCAGAGTCAAGTTTGTAATGCAATTTGAAATGTGGGTTTGTTTGTTGTTTGGTTGATTGATTGGGGGGTTTTATGTGCATTAAAGAGCAAATATTCTACAAAATTTCATTTCATTCAAATAGGGCTACCCATGGAGTAAGATATTATTCAGAATAAATAAAGGCAGCAGAACTTGGTCCCTAATGAACATTAATAATCATGACCCTAAAATGGTGGAGTTGGAGGGAATTTGCAGCTGCATTTTATCAGTTCATTATCCTTAAATTACTATGTAGGTATTAATTACAAGAGAAACACTGCACTCCAGAGGCATCCCATTTGGAGCTCTGGAAAGCTGTCACTGTAACATATTATTACTCCTTTGGGAGGACACAGCTCTTTTGCAAGGTAACAGCTGTTCATCCTTCCATCAAGCCTCCTCAGTGAAGTGAGCCCAAGTACTTTGTGAATTAATACATCATAGACATTTGAAGGTTACCAAGCTCTCTTCAGATCTAACATACTGAGCAGCTCCATTTTATTTCCTTAACTCCACAGGGGAGACACTGAGCTCTCAGATCTAACTCTGTTTAGCTGATATTTACTTAAGGGAAGACATTGGAGTAATATTTTGTTCTTCCCTTTCCTTCAAAAGACATCCTGGCATACTGATCTGAAAAATATGCTAGCTCTTCTAAAGCAGTATTTTAGTTATTGTATCCTGAAAGAAAAAGACAATCTTAAAAAATATTTTGAAGGAGTGAGGTTTTAATAATAATGTTTCCCATAACTGTAAAGTGTTTTGAGCTGTAAGCTAAACAGACCAACACTGAGTTCTAAGTATTATTTATTGCCGTTGTTAAAATTTAAAATGCATTTGTTTTAATCCCTAGAACTCTTTGCTACCATAAGATCACACAACTGTACACATAAGATCACACATTAACACTGTTAGAGTTTTTCCTCTGCTATAAAATTCTTATAAAATTCCCCATGATTTCTTCTTTTGTTCTGACTATTTTCTTCTCCAGTTATATTCACAAATGGGTAAGGTGAATTTTTAGGTGAGAATTAAATCACAAAGGGGCCCTGTTGTGCAAAGAAAAGGCACGTTTCTAGTGGGGTTCATTGCTGAGGCAGAGGGCAAGAATAATTAGGCAGAAATACAAGACATGAGATTGGAAAGAGACTCAAACAAAAGCAGAATGGTCTTATTCTTGGAAGTGAGGTTAGGGTATCTGTGTCTGTATCTGATACAGAAAAAAAACGTAAAGAGAGACCATTTAAGTGGTGCATTATCAATTTTGGTAGGAATCAAGGCAAAAGCATCTTTCTCTATTTGAGAAAACATCCTTCTCTATTTGCTACATGTCACCCAGCTATGTGGGTCTACACATGATCGGCGGCTACTTTACCATAGCAGCGCACTCCCTAATTTGTGCACAGGACAGAGGTGGGCTTCCACAGGAAGCTGGAGCTCTGCACCTCACTGCCTCTGCCCCAGGAGCCACGTGACACCATGTGCCTGCTGCCACTGGTCAGGCAGGGGACACAGCAGCAGGCACATGGCATCTTGCAGCTCCTCAAGCAGTGACACCAGGGTGCAGAGCCCCAGCCTGCAGCGGCAGCCTGTCTCTACCCTATGCACAAATCTGGGGGGCACATGCCCCCCATACCTACGCCAGGAGCCCCACCATGCCCTTGGGCACAGTGCCGGGAGCCCGCCCCCCACATCCCTGGACAAGCCACCCAGGCTCTGACCATCCCACAACCTACCCTGGGGCCCCATTCATGCCAGCCTCTACCCCTACAGTTCTGGTCACCAGTGTTCAAAAAAGATTAACTTAAACAGGAACAAGTTCAAAGAAGGACCACCAAGACATAGAAGTGGAAGATCTTTTGTCATGAAAGAAGATTAAAGGATCTTTACTTGTTTAGCTTAGCAAATGGAAATTGTAAAGAGATGTGTTCAGTTTTTATAACTACATGTTGTGGAATATTAGAGAAGGAGAAGAGCCTTTATACTGAAAAGCTTCACCATCTCAAGATCAAATGGCTATGAACTGGCTTTAGACAAATTTAGACTGAAGATTTCTACCTATGAGAGGAGTGAAGCTTTGAAGTGGCTGGTCATACCCCACAAGGTCCTGAACTTTTCAAGGGCATCTACCTGTCTCCCGCAGCTCGGATGCTTACACCCTTAGCTGGCCACAAGTGCTCCAGGGACATCTATCAGCTGGCAGAAACCGCCCTCAACAACACCCCAGGTAACACAGTTCAGTTACCTGTGGTAGTGGCTAAACTCCAGATGCAATAGAGTCATGCCCACACCAGCTCCTGCTCATGGTGAATGGATCCACATAAGAATCTGGTTTGTGGGATGCCTGGGTCTGGCCCTTGAAACATGGGGTCTGTGAAGCTGTGCCTGAATCTTGGGATTTGGGTTTTTTGCCTTGGGATGTAAGTGTTGGGTCTGTGAGGCTGTGCCTTAGTTTTGGGGTTCTCTTGGTTTCAATATTTGGCTCTGTATGTAGGTTGGAGGGGTGCTTTGTGACAGGGTCTTGAGGGTGTGGGGACAAGGGTCCTCTCATGCCTAGGAGCCTGGGTGTGTGCAGGAGGCACTGCTGCCTTGTTCCCCCCAGGTCTGCGTATGGTCCACAACACAAGGAAGGGCTAAGGAAAAGGGTCAGCCCTGAGACAGCCTGGAGGTGGGGCTTGGTTAGTGCTTGGCTGGAGCAGCCAATTGCTGCCTGATCACCAGCACTCCTCCGTGTGAAGGGAGGAGGGGCACAATGCATGCTGGGATGCCGGAGGACTAACCTCAATCAATAAGGGAAACATGCAGGCATTTGATAGATGGGTTTATGCATAATTAATTTAGATTTTGTGCACCTCAGAAATGACCTAAGTTATATGCATCATTTTTAGCCTGTATAAGTGCTGTGAACACCTGAACACCTATGGGTTAGATGAAATTAAGTTTGTTTAGATCAGTCTAAATGTAACACAAGTGTTCTGTGATACAGGTCTGGTTGGTCCTCCAGGCATCCCACACTACATTACTCCTGACTCGCACCCCACTACTGCTGCAATTGGCCACAGTTGTATGTATCCACAACTCTATTGCCCCCTCCCCCGCCCCGCTGCCTTTTTTCCCTTTTGTTGGCACATTTTATCAATAAGCTTCCTTGCACTGTTTGTTCAGTATATGCCATCTTTCTAAAAAACAGCTTTCCTTACTCCCTACATGAATGCAACCCTTCATCATGCACACACACACCTGCTAGAAACCTAAAAGCATGGATCCAAGCACTCCCCTTCTCTCCTCCCTCTCCCCAAGTCAAGAAAGACAACTGTAGACTTTGGTCATTTGCAAGCTACTGAAGTTTACTGAACTCATATTTAGGAGAGAAGGGAAAGCAGAAAAGTGAAAATACTTCCAGCCATGTGTCACCCACTCTCTGGAAGTCTCTAAAAGCATAGGTGCAACTGCTCCCATCTCCTACTTGCCCCAGGGATGTTGGCCTGGATGCTCCCTCCTCCCATCCCTCCCCGTCCTCCCCACCTGCCCAAGGTCTCACCTCCAGCATTTTCACAAGTATAAACCATTTCCCAACTAGTGACATTTTGAAACAGTTCAGTTTTTATACATATCTAAACCCTTGTTTAGTCCCCTGGTTACAGGACATTAAGGGCTTTGTTATACCCTATGTTGTGAGCCTCACAAATGATGATCAGTGTTAGTACTAGCTTGGATTTTGGAGCAGTCATACCCTTTGTCTAGAAATCTTCTCTGACTGTCCCCTACCTGTGCAGCTGTGACTTGCTACTAGAGGCCTGGTGAGCAGGGGCAGGACTAGGAACTGTAGCTGTGAGTCGCCACTAAAGGGCTGGTGAGCCAAGAGAGGCTTATACCCTTGCTCTATGGGCAGGGATGTGAGAAGACTTCAGCCTAGGCAGTACATCTGTGGGGAGTGGCCACAACTTAATGAAACAGGAGCTGGGTAGGGCAGATCAGAGATAATCCTACCCTGGAGTAGCGTAACTTTGAGCAGCATAGTGCATGCTAATGTAACCCGGGTGGTAGCCCAATAGTTGCCACCCCTGCCCAATATCAGGCATGGTGTGGTAAGAGTGGGGCAGGGTTTCCGGCCAGCACCAATTTACTTTCCAGCCGGCCCCTGCTCAGCACAGACCAGCCCATGGTCCCAAGAAGGTCTAACACTGAACTGATTTAACTATTTACACTTTATTTACAAAACAAGAATAATAGGAAAGGTTATTTACAAGTGAACTTAAATGGGTTAACCAGAATCACAAAACAAACCAGAATGCATTAGTCAACCCTTGACTCAAGAACCACAGGTAGGGTAACTGGCAGCTTTCAGCCACAGCCGAGATGCTACCACAAGGAAGCAAGGTGCTCACTCCCAGCAGCTCCCACAGGCTTCCCAATAAGCGACAGACTGCAACAGGTTAAGCTCTTCTGCTCGGCAGCAATCAAATTGTATCAAACACCAACCCCTCAAAGAGGCTGAAGGGCAACCCTCTGTGGGAACCAAAAAGGCAAGCAACAGAGTAGGCTCCTGCAGCAATCAGCATGACCCAAGCACAAAGCTCAGGGACTCCATCCGATGACAATCAGCTGCAGAATAAGGGACAGGACTGAGTCTCCTCTGGGGCAGTCAGTGGCAGCAGGTCAGCAGCACAGGCAGCTCCCAGGGGTCGTTGCTCTAAACCCCTGCTCCAGATGACTGGGTGGGTACCCCTCACTCCTCATGGCTTGCCAATTCTGCTCCAAGTGCCGGCCTGTGCCCTGAGCTCCTGGGGACCCTTGTCCTGGTGCTTTGCTGCTCCTCAGGATCCCAATGCCTTGCCTGCTGCTGTCCCGCTTCCCCAGGGAAGGTGAGGGGTTTCCTCAACTCAGTGGCCCAGCTCCCTGCTCCGGATAAGGATGCCGCCTGCACTCCTGGCCGCTGCTTCTTCTCTGCAGTGGAATGGGGGGCCGACTGCCACCCCTAGCCTCCGGGACACCCTGCACATCCATCACACTGCAATAGAGCCTTGGGGCACCAGCTCTCTGCCCCAAGCCCTGGCCACTGCTCCCTCTCTGCTGCAGGGCTGGAAGCATGGCCGACTGCTGCTGCCTTCTTCTCCCAGGGCCTTCGAGGCTCTTCAGAGGGGTCTCTCTGCTCCCTCTGCTGGATCAGGTCACTTCAGCTCTTCTTAGGTCTCCTGCATCATTCCCTGGAGTCACTGTCAGCAGCCCCCACGCCAGTTCAGCTGCTGCTTTCATCCCCTCCGGCAGTCCCTCCCTGGCTTGCAAACCGGCCAACCAGGGCTCAGGGGGGCGGGCCCCCAACTCCAGCCATCCCCCTTCCATGTGAATGAGGGGATTGAAAACCCCTTCTTTTGATTGCCTTCTCCTTTTCCACGGGGCAGGGCTCTCCTGCTCCACCCATGGGGTCACTTAGAGTTCACCGGCACTGTTTCTAGCCCAGGGAAGTATCTCAAGCCAATGCAGTGAGCCCACATTTGCAGTCTAGTTACATAAAAAAACACTTTAAGGTGTTAATGTGTGGACAATCCGGGAGATAAGAGCTCCAGGAGCTGCCCAAAATTAAAGGCCCTATAACAGTTGTTTTCTATGTTCTCATCTATCCTAAGCTTGCTGGTTGCCTTCTGGAACCAGGAAAGATTTATTTTTCCTTTGTGAGTGTGAACAGCTTCTGGGTTTATTTTCACTTTCCCCTGAGGCCCTGGGAGTTTTAGCAGTGCAAAGGCTGGGATGTTTGACAGTAGGGCAACAATATTCATACAGGTATTTAGAAAACCTACAGATTCCTGGCTAAAGGATCTTGGTCTCTTATTCATTGCATACTGATCACTTAGTTTGGGGTCAGAAAGGAATTTATCCCCTAGGCCAGTGTTTTTCAACCTTTTTTATTTGTGAACCCCTAAAAAATGTCAAATGGAGGTGCAAACCCCTTTGAATTGTAAGTGTGGGTATTCACATACTTTTGATTGATCGTAGTCATCTTTTGTGGACCCCTTAGGTATAGTCTGCAAACTGCCAGGGGCCTGTGGACCACAGGTTGAAAACCACTGCCCTAGGTTATGTGGGAACAGACGATGGCAATTTGCCGCCTTCTTTAGTGTGGAGCATAGTCCTTTTCCTAAAATCTTCTAAGCTTACATGATCTAACTGCTTCCCTTGTCACTGCAGTGTCAGTGACCTCCTATATTCCCTGCTTTTACCTATGGTTCTTGTTGTTTGGGACATTAGGCCTTGCAGTTGTGTGGGAAGGTCTGAAGTAGTGATTTTACAGACTGGACTCATAATACAGGAAGCGACACCCAGTCCTATGTTGCTGTTTAGAGAAAACTTGGCTGTTTCTTAATAGCACAGAATTGTGCAATGTAGGAATATTCCTAGTTCCTAGCATAGCATGTAGATTGCTTAACCATCTGCTTTTAATAGTTTTAAGTGTTTTGACTTAATGTATCTGGGATAGGAGTGGGACCTTGGTAATAAAATAACTTGAGTTTGGAACTTGTTTCCTGTGAAGCACCAAGTATACTGAGAGCTGCTATAATCTTGCTGGGATCATCTGCCCTCAGCAGACTTTCTGCCTATGGCAGGGGGGCTGGACTCGATGATCTCGCGAGGTCCCTTCCAGCCCCTACCATCTATGAAATCTATGAAAATTGTGTAATTTCTCATTTTGTTACAATATTTGGCAAGTCCCAAATTCTGAAGAGCTACATGGAACAGCCATAGATATGCAACGTAGTGATACTTTTTTATATGCTACCTATGCATTCTTTACAGGACAGCAAGAAAGCTTCTATTCCAAATGCACCCAAACTGTGGGACATAATGCCTCCCAAACCATGTAGGGCGTTTAATTTCAAAGGAGAACTGCCACGAAACTGATAGTGAATGGTCAAGGGGATTGTTTGAACTTTACTATGAAAAAAATGGATCCCTCCTTTTCCCCTGTGTTATTTCCTGTGAGAAAAAGATGTTGACTTCTAACTTGGTGATTAAGGCTCATTTGAGCAAAGGTTCATGTTACCATGACAACAAAAGTGGAATCCAAGTGGTTTCTAAGAAAGACAAGGAAACTGTTTAGATCTGGAGGATGCCTTCTTAAAAATCTAAGATCGCCTCAAGTCATTCATCCTTATAACAGGCACTTTAAGATTTCATTGCTGTTCTCCTAATCATTATTAAAAACAGTTATTCTTATCAGTCTAGTGTGAAAAACTATTGACATTTAGAACAGAAAGGAAAGAATTTATGACAAATGTGAACTGATGGTTGGGTGACATTTCATGACTGTCAAATTGAGGAATTAATAAATTAAAGTTATTAACGAATAACATTTTCGTGTGACTCACTTCCAAGTTGTATTTTCAACTGAATAACCTATGTCCTTTTGCCAGTAAGGTTGTCTATTCTAGCAAATTGTGGGTGACTTATGAGAGGCGGTGTGTGTGACATGTTAAAATACTCCTAGTCATAGCATCTGAGAGAGGCTAATTATGCCCTGTTACCTTCACTATATACTACAAATAAAAGTGTACTGTATTAATTGCATACCTCACACACCCCTTTCCCTAAAATTAGCTATTGAGGCATGTGTTTTCTGCAAATTGAGGCACGTGTTTTATGCAAGGTAACTGGTTTCCATGCTGAAGGGGACGCAGGGGGATGCTGTAATGGCTGCTGGGGGGCTGTGCTGCCTCCCCTTCCCCTCCCAGCTTCATGGGAAATTGGTGAACTCTGTTGGTCAGATCATTCACTTTCTGCTTGCAAGCTTTCCAAAAGCTGCTGCCAATTCAGCAGTGGCTATGCCAGAGTTAAAGCTTGGTTTGCAGGGCTGCAAAGAGAGAGTGATACTAAGGGACAGGCTTTGTCCCTGCTCAATGCCTATTCAGCCAGATCTGGAAAAATCCTCAAATCTCTTTTTCTTCGTTATGCCTTCCAAAAACAAGGTGAGTGTCTTATGGGGTAGGAGTTATGTGAGAAAAATGTAGCAATGTGTTACAAATAAAACAGTATGAATACAGAAATAAGCAGTGCTATGTAAAATATCCACTTTGCAAGAACCATATTCCCATTGTTCCTCCTCCCTCCCTTCCCCCCCTTCCCCCCCCCGGCCAAGATAAAAATGCATATTGCTAGCAGCCCGGAACTGGCGTGTGGTATAATACTTGAAGCCACAGCATAATGGGCCTTCAGCAATTTAATTAAGACTTCCATTTAATTAACAAAATTAAAAATACTGCTTGAATAAACTATACAGCATAGACCCCCTTCCAGAGATAAAGTTTCTAAAAATGAATTTTCCCTACTTGAGTTTATAAGGAATGTTCCGTCTTAGTTTAGAGTGAAAATGTTATAAGCTTGCTAGATAGCCCCCTCCCCTTGCACATGCATCTCTAATGTGAATAAAGACAGCAACAGGAAAGAGTTCTTTTTCTTCAGGATTAGCTTGCATATGGAATACATTTTGCTGGATGTGCAGAGTGTTTTATACTTATCAACTGTTCATTTAAGTTCTTTGCTGCCAGGTTTGTACTGTAGCCTATAGCCCAGAAAACCCAGTTCTGCTGAAAAGTCTCTTGCCCCATAACTAAGCAATAGCCTACATTTTTAACCAAACTGTGTTCCTGTCATATGGGCTGCCAATGTCATTTTCATAACCCACTATTATGCTGGCATACAACTTGCTCACCAGATATTGGTGCTATAGGCTACTTCCCAGTATCTTCCCCACCCCCTTTCCCGTGATCCCCTAGTTTCTGATAACATTAAAACCCATCTGGGTCTCAAAGTTTCCCAGCTCCCTCCTGAAAGCACACACCCTGAAAGGCTTAACTAGAGCTGAGTGTCATAGAGCTTCCAAGACTGTCAACTCCACGGTAGGGAGCCAAGAAGTCCTGAGAACCAGCTGAGCTAGAGTTACAAGACTTTAAGACTCATGTCATGGTTCACCGCAAGGGTCTAGAAGCCTCTCTATGGCTGAATAACTTGGAAACAAAGACTCTGGAAACACTAGGGTCCCAGGTGCCAGAGCAGACTGCCTAGCATGAACTCTAGAAGCATTATGACAAGCAGCAGCTTCCCAGAAATTCAGACTTTGATTTGCCAATATTTTCTCAAACCCTGAATGCTTCAAGAAAAACATGTCAATAGATTGATATTTTCTGATGATTTTTTCTTCCCTAGAAAAAAATTAACAACTCTCCTACTAAGGAAAGATGGGCCTAATCCAGAATCTCGAACTCTTATGTGTGTGACTTCTGGATGGAGAATTCAGAACAATAAGGATCAGGATTTTGAATTTCATAGGTAGCTTTGTTCTATGTGAAAGACTGATCCAAACTCTGCAAACATATTAGGATCCTAGGGTGGACTCAGCTTGGACTCTACAATTAACATTTGCAGTTTTACAAGCTTCATTTGCAAGTAAAATTAAACTTCAAGCCATTAGAAAATCAACCAAAAGAAATTCAATCAGAAGACAATTGAGGAAGAAATTCTTTGTCATTATTACTATGAATGACATTGTATAATTTTCATAGATATTGTAGGGGCAGGGATGTCATCTTTAGAAAAAGCTTAATGTTGCTGGAAAGACACTGAATGGCAGTATATGGATCAATGATGTGATACACCATAGAAATTCACAGGAAAGTAATTTTGATTAGTACCTATGAGATGAACGTATGTATAAAGCCAGAACTGGCTTCATTATGAATAGGTGATCCCAGACCTCAAGTACCAATGTCATTCAAACTTACTAGGTTTAAATGCAGTGAAGAATGACTCATTTCCCCTGATTAAGCCAAGGCTTTGTATATCCATGCCAGGCGTATTAAAAATAGAGCTTATTCAACAGCTGTGACCACTACAGAATACATCTTTCTCTGCATTTCATTTTAGAGAATTACAAACTGTCAGGAGAACCAAAATATTACAGAGGATAAATAGAGACAAAAGGAAAGGAATGAACAAAGGAAAATGAAGAAAGGTGATGAAAATATAATTAAAATGAAAAGTTTAAAAAAGAATTAAGGGGGGAAGATTTCTCAGTATTTTAAAATGCAGAAAAGAAAATATAGTCAGTGCCAAACAGAGATCAAAGTGGTGCTGAAACATTTAAAAGAAGTAAGAAAAAAAAGACTCTGTCTTATGAAGGAAAGTTCAATAAGAAGTAAAAAGAGACAGGAGGAGAAAGCAAGTCCCAAATGAAAACCAAGGCAAGAGAACTGCTGGGGTCAAGGATTTCTTCCTATCTACTTCTTTGGGTGGGGACTCTTTGTTTCTTGTCCTAGTACAGCAGTAGATGTCTGTCCACCCCTGTACTATCATGGGGGGATGTAGGTAGAGACACTTATGCCAAGGTCTGTATTGTGTTCCTTACACTAAGCACTGCTGAAAATTGGGCACATATGTCAAAATGTTTAGAAACATCAGGGCCATGTCCTTCATGCAGAGCGATGACCTCTGTTCATACCAGTGAAGACAGTCAGTCCTACAAATCAGTGTTACCTCACTCAAGAAAGAAATGTATGAACGTGGGCAGATTCAGGATTTTGTAAAGGAGGGTGCAGGAGCAGTGATTGCTGCTGCAGGGGTGACTATACTCCCACTCCTTCCTCCCCTGCCCCTTCTCCCTGACCCAGTAGACCATGCTGTAGGATCAGAAAACAAGAACTTTTTCAAAACCCAGAAACAGATGTGATTTCCAGCCCCTGCAACTTTGGCATCCCGTTCCTTCCCCTTCGTGTTCAGCAACACTTCCACTCCCCCCCCCCCCTCACATCCACCTCTTCCCCATCCACTGCTGTCTCTGTCTGCCCTGGAGGCAGAGGGCACTCCAGAGCCACTCCTGTTCCACTCCAGCCATCTGCATAAGGAGCTGGGCTCAGCTGAGGATAGCAGTGGTTACAGGGGTGGGTAGCAGACTGGTTCTGTCTCCCTGTGCCTACTCCAGGGCTGGCAGGGAACACCCAGGGAGATTGGGCATGGAGAAGAAACCCACCTGCTGCTGCTGCTGTCACTGTGCCCAGCTGGGACCCAGCTGGAATGGGGCAGAGACAGCTCTGGAGCTCCCCCTTCCCCTGGGTTAGTCATGAACAGCAGGGGACCATGGCAGTGGCAGGCAGGGGAAGGGAGGGAATGGTAGATGAAGGAACATGCCACTGAGCACAGAGGGGAATTTTTCCCTGTGTTGGGGAGTAAAAGTCTCCAGGTTTTGCTCTTGTGGTGTGGTCTGAAAGTGGCATGCAGCTGTGCTGCCATACCCCCTCTGGATCACTGTTGCATAAGAACAATTATAAACTGTAGGTACAGGTTTCCCTCACTTTATGCAGTACATGCGTTCCTGGAAAACAGCGCATAACAAGAATTCGCATAAAGGGAACCTACTTTACAATGTAACAAATAGGGATACATTCCAAGACCTTGACTGTACTGATCCCCAGACCCATTTGTACCCCTTTTACAAGACAATTTTGGTACTCACCAACGACAGTACACACAAGCACAGGGTGGTGGTGAATGTGGGGACGGCAACTACAGAAACACAAGTTGCAGACAACAAGCAAGGAGCACAGAGCCACACAGGAGACTATATTTTGGTGTGTGTCACTCCCACAATGCACCACACAAAGCAGCTGAATGCGAGCTTCCATCACACCAATCACATCAGAGTGAATTTACCTTGCATATAATGAATTTTTGGTATAAAAAGGGTCATCGCATAAGAGCGAATTCGCAAATACAGAACCCACATAAAGCGAGGGAAACCTGTAGATGAAAAGTGGAGTTGTTTGCTCCCACCCAGCAGCCCAAGCCTTGTGTGAATCATGCCCTTGAATAGATTCTCCCCTACAGTTTTTTCATTAGCATCCATAGAGCTTAAAGATGGTTAGGCTGGTTTAAAGTGCATAACAGCCAGTGGGATTTCTCTGCAGAAATACAACTGGACCTAAAGCAGAAGACCCTGGAATATGTCTCTATCCTCAGCCTTCTCTCTCTAATCCCAGGGAGGACTCTCTCCAGGGCTTTGAAGGGGTGGTCCTTTGGAGGAAACAACTGTGCCCTGACCTTATGCTGAATCATTTGCTAGGGGGTAACAAACTTTAATGATGACTGGCTTGGGCCAGAAACAAACTAGGCACCAGAGATGAAAATTTCCATATCTCATTGTCATTTCCAAATTATCTAGTCCTCAGCACCTCAGAGGGCTAGACATTATTTCTAGTCTATGGACACATCGTCTCACACTTTTCTGAGATACTAATTTTTAAAAGTCAGTCCAAATAATTGCATTTCTCTGTTCAAACGCCTAGCCTTACCTGAGATGATTTTCTTCGCATGGTATTCCTGGAGCTTCACACAATCAAAATATCTTATTGAATTTTGTTTTCTCTTCTCAGCATGAGTTCCAAAATGTCTCCTGCTCTTTTTCTTCCAACCTAGATCTAAAAAGCTGCTGCTTTCATATTTTTTTAATTCTTCTTAAATTTTAATGGCTTGATTAAAGTCACTGACCTGCTTAGAATTCCCCACATGGGTGAGCTGTTGTTTTGCCATAGCATATCTTCCGATTTACTGAACAACATGCTGAGTTGTGTCCAGGGAATGTAATCATCATTGTCATCATCTAAGTCATTATTCATAAGGGAATAAAAATACACACAAAAAATACTACTGATTATTGTGATATTGACTGTCAGGAACTAGAGTTATGGACAGTGGCATAAAACTCTCAGGCAGGGTACAAGATTCCTGGTGACTCAGATGTAATAATAAAGGAAGAGGTATAATGGGGCAGTTTTGCAACCTGGGTACTGGTGGCATGTAGTGGCTGCTATTTTTGCATTCACTCCAAGTCAGCTACCAGGCCTACTCACCCTTGTTAGTTAGGCTACTGAATAAAAGAGGAGAAAGCAGACCTATCCACCACCACTTCCCCAACTACCTTCACCACCAGCTTTCAGCTATTTATGGCAAACTTTTTCTTGAGCTCCTTCATCTTCTTCCTGCCAGTTACCAATTCCCTGCAAAACATGGTTCAAAAGATCTGCCTAGTACTCTTTAGCAGTAGCACTGCTAGAGTACAATCCTCCTGGGAATCATTTAACTGCCTTAACCAGGAGACCAATCCTTTTTCCTTCCTGTGGTCAATTGCTAGACACTTTCCATCTTCTGCAACAAATGAGAGGTTTTTATCCAACAACATCCTCTATCTCAAGACATCCATTATTTGTCTCTAGAGCAAAGTCCATTCTGTGCACTGAATAAAGCAGAAGTCTTGTGAGGAGAAAAAGCACACAATCATATCATAATGCATGTACAAAGGCACTGACTTATGGTTTCACAGATAGCCCAATTCTAACCTTTCTAGCTTTTAGATTCTTGCCTGGGCATCCTTAAGGTTCTTTTTTATTATTTCACACTATTTCCCCTTTTTTTTTAAAAGAAAAAAAAAGAAAGAAAAACTGAAATTCTACCAGAAGGTTTTATATTAATGGTGAAGTTGTGTCAACAGCAAAGTTCAGTCAGACAGGCTTTAGACTGGAGCTGCTCTGAAACAGGGAACCTCAAGGCAAAGTTTGGAGGTAAGTGTTTTAAAGTAACTGTGCACATAATAAACATTTCTTCCAAGAAGAAACTGCCTTGCTGGGGAAAGAAATTTCCCTATACCAGAATCAGGATAAAAATTCTCAGATTTGGGACAGATATACTTCAATTCAGGGGCTTGCATTATGTGACCTCACTGACCATTTTTCAGGGCAACTACAGTTTTTCCAGGATATCCTATGTGTATACATCACTTTATATGCATAGAACAGTGTAACAGGGGAACTTCCCAGGGCCAGTTTGATGTTGGCCCACCCACCTGTATCTGGGATAACTGCCCGCCTCTCTTGTCTGCCATGCCTTGATGATACATAATTATGGTGTTAATTAGGCAGGAGGCTGCCCATTTTGCATCGCAATGTTTAGGGGGATCTCCACAGGTCCATTCCACCCCTACACTGCAGCCCAAGCCTCACAGATGGCATCTCAGGCAGCTAAACTCAGTCGTACCCTTCACCCATTAGCTGTGGTCCCCTCTCTTGGATCTTAGGCTCCCCCTTATGCCCTAGCCCTGTCTCAGGCCAGTCAGGACCCCGAGCCTCTTTGTTCAGTGGGCATCCCTCGCAACGGGCTCTTGGCCCTTTTAACCCCTCTCTGGCCCCAGCATGGATCAGTTGAGCATCTCAAGACAATCCAGAGTTACTTGACTGCTTTTACACTCACAACTCTGCTGGAACAACTGAGTCACAGCCCTTTCTATGCTCTCATAGGTCTGGGCATTACCCAGCTAGGCCCATGCGGGGGCTAGAGGTTATTAGGCACCTCCACCCTGTCTTTCACCAGGGAGATAACTGGACTGGCATTTCACTGCCATGCCATCAGCAGTCCCAACAGGCCTCCCTTCCCTGGCAGGGTGCAGTTTTAGGTCATGCCTTCTCCATCCCCATAGCCCCAGCCCATAGACCTCCAAGCTGTTCCTGAGCCTCAGCTCCACCAGCTGACCTCTCTCTCACAGCTACTAGCAGCAAGTAGCTGCTTCCCTATTTATAACCTGTTCTCTAAAATGGCAGCCACAATCAAACACCTGGCTGCTGCCTATTCTAGCCCTTAAAGTGGCAGGCACCAACAGTGCTCTGCTACACACAGACATACCACTTAAGTTCAAGAAATAGAAAGTTGTTATCCTGTAGGCCTTCTTGTTGATGGCTAGGCTACCATGGTATTGCAAGGTAAGCTCATGCACACTTGCAGTTAGTGTAAGGCACCTAAGGCACAGTAAATCTGCACTCCTTTAGTCTAATGGTAACTGGTTTACCTGCCCATAGTCTAAGTAGACTACTTTCTAGAAGGAGAATATGTCCACTTTGCCAGTGAGTTATAACAGCTGACAGCAAAAGGATTTAGAAATGTAGGGCTCTTGGGTTCCATTACATGATCTAAAGTGCATTGTGATGAAAGGGTTAGCGAGGCTTCTGCTTCTGTGCCTTCAACCTCTTTCTGTCCCCCTCTGCTCAAGTCCCCTTCTCAGACCATCCTGTCTCCTCCAGCCTCACTTTTCATGCCTATAACTCTTCTCCCCATATGTTTCTATCATGATTCACTATGCCTTTTGCCCCTTACCTGTCTTCTCTTATCCACTGCTATCCATCCCTGTTCCTCTTTTCTCTTTCTCCCCCAACCCTCCCCGCCTCCCTCTTATGACCCCATCTCTTCTACTACTATTCACCACTAAAGTCACTGACTCTCTTTTCCTTCTTTCGCTTCTCCACTTCTGGCCCTTGAAAATCCTTCTTGTCAAAATGCCTGCTTCCTCCATCTCTGCCATGCTGTCTAGACTGTAACAAAAGCAGCATTAAGAATATAAAAGAAAGACTCACCTTGCTCTCAGTCTCTCTGCTCAGCATCACTGAAGCCCCTGGCAAAGGGGAGAAACAATGGAAAGGAAAATCATGCTTGGTCATTTCTTTTATGTGCTGGAGAATGCTCAGTAAGGATGACATATGTAGAGAATGTATTTGGCTAACTAATGGATCTCAACTGAACATGTGCAAACTGAGAAGGGGGGTGGGTTGTTTTCTCTTTGGTTGTCTTTGAGCCTTAGAACTTGTGCAAATTTTCAAGGAGATAGCAAAAGCCCATTCCTTGCATAAAGACAACCCCTGCTGCCAAATGTGAAGCGACAAGGTTACAAGAATTTTTCAACAAAATAGTAGTATGAGTTTTATTTTTTGGTTTTCAAAGGATAAAGTAATATACTTTCCCCCAAGGTTTTTGTCTAAAAGTGTTGAATCAGTTTAGATAAATCTTTAAAAAGACTTTTTTGCCTGAGATGGGCACCACTGTTCAGCATAAATAACAAAGTTATAAGCAACTGAAAAGGGGATATTAAAATACAGAGTGTAAAGCCACCTTAACTATATTAGAAATAGCTGGTAGTGCTGCTATAACTGAAGAAAAGTATGTTTAACGCCCCTTGCAAATCAGCCTGGTTGTTATCTCCTTTCTACTATTTATGTGCTGAAAAATTCTAGTGACTTCAGTAGTCATCAGATCATGGCTGTCTAGAGAATTTAAATATAAAAGAAACAAGAAAAATGAAAAACAACAGAAATGATGTTGCCTGTTTTGTGTTACATAATCACTGACCACAGAGTCATCATATAGTATGTTGGAACCCTCAAAAGCTTCAGGACCATCTCTTCAGTCTTTCTGGAGAGCAAGAATCTGGAGATTGCAACCTCTGACTCCTATTCTGAATGTGCTTATCTTTTAGCTGAAAATCTTCTGTCTTCTGTGAAGAATTTAATGAAAATCTTCTGTCTTCCCTCCTTACTTCTACACAAAAGTTCTCTAAGACAATTGACTTCACAATCATAATGAAATAACAGGATATATTAAATTCATTTATAAAATCCACAGAAAAGTTATTAAGTGCTGTTTTGAAAGTCAAAAAACTTGCAGATAACCCTAATCCTGCCTCCTGGTGTATTTGCATTCCAACAGTATTTAACTGCAATCTATACAACTGCTCAAACTATACAGTAGACTTCTCCACATTATTTTCTACAGTCTTTTGGAAAATGTGTATCATCTCTTAAACTGACACTATTTTTGGTCATATCAGGGCACTATATCACCATTGATGTACAAACTTTTAATATAATAGTGATTGAAATATCCCTTGTGAATGAATGACTGATTTTTAGGAATAAGTGAATAACACCATCTTTCTGCAATCAATACTGCCTGGATATTGACTTTTGTGGGCTTTGTGAAGGCCCACAGGTCACTGTAACAAAGCTCACAATAGAATAAAACAGAGGAATATATGGTAGAATTTGTGCTCTGAGCAGGAGTGCCTTCATCAGCCTTACCCATGTCCATTATTTCTCTCTCATTTCACAAAATCTCATTGAATTTTGACCTTGCTTCCTTCTGAAGATCTCCAATCACAAATCTTACTTGTGTTCAGTTCTGCATTCCATTTAGCCTACTTTGTCCTTTTTTCTCTCACACATTTGAACATTAAGCCCTTAGAACCTATTTCTTTCATTATGTAAAAAAGGTTTTGTTAATGGATATGGACAACAGAAATCATTGAGAACGAAGGCTTTGCTAGAACAGCTGACTAGAAGACAAAAAATTCAAGGTTTCATAATTTCTGTTTTTATATCCTAGTGTGAGTAAAATCATTCATATTTTTAGTGAAAATAGAATTATATCAATGTCTATTTTGTAGATCAAAACCTACAACTGGCAAGTAGAAATCCTTTTCAGAGCAGTTTTTCATTTCCAATCACTTCAAAGCAGGCAGAGAAGGGGCTTACACCTCAGTTTTCCACAACCATAATAAACTATAAAACTACTGTGTGGGAAAATATTCTCTCACACTGCCCACTCTCCATCTCCAACAATAGCTTAGTCTATAAAATGATGTCTCAGCAAAATGTTTCAGCTTCAAAACAATAGGTTTCATTTCTCTGAAAATGTTCTGGAAAGTCTAATTGTCACAAAAACAAACTTTCAGCTATTGTATATCCTGCATGTTCTGAATACTTCTATGATGAGTTACTTCAGCCATTTTTCTTCAAAATCTAGAGGTTTAGGAACATTTTATAATTTAAAAGTTAAGCTAGCAGCATGTTCCTTCACATAAAAAATAATCTCTGGGATGGCACTACCAAAATCTTGTGCAAATACAGACGTAAGAAAAGAAAAAAGATCTGCCGAGTGTATATGTGCAACACTATCCCTAACTAGGCAGGGAAAAGGTAGCGGTTTTCTTCAAACCTCTGGCAATAAAATAAACTCTTCCCATGCTCTCAGTGTATGCCAGAAAAGGCACTAATCTTAGTTTGCAAAGAAGTCCAAAATGTGATCTTGCATGCTTTTTGAATAACTTTGGTTTGGTTCCCCCTCAATCATGTTCAACTACATGCATGGGATCTGGTTGTTACCTCTCCTCTATGATGATCAGATGCATTTTTAGGTTCTTGTCCTGACTTGACTGGATTATAAAAATACGTAGCAATCAAATATAAAAATACGTAGCAACCTCTCAGGCCAAAGCACTTGAGCAGTCACTCAGAAAAGACACTCTAGAGCAGCAGTTCTCTACACTAGGTGCCCCTCACTGAACTCAAAATACCCCTCTAACTTTTTATGAACTGAGTGGCACCATTTAAAAAAAATATTTATACATTGCAGCACTTACCTCCTTACACAGGGGCTATCAGTAGGGGTGGAGGGGCTGCCCAGGCAGGGACACACCTGATCCTGCCTTACCTACTTATCTCCTCACACCTCACAGCCAAGTTCTTCTAAAGGATTGTGTGGCACACTTACAGGCTTCCATAATCTCTCGTTCTTTGGAGCCAAGACCCACCCACAGCTGACAGCCATTAGTACTTTTTAATCTAATCACTACTTCTTCACAATTCTTCTTTTTGCCCTCCACTTTATAATTTTTCATCCTTGATCCTATGGCCATTCTACTGACTATTAGTAAGACAAGACTCTTCCCAACCTCATTTACAACGTTATAGGTCATTCAGAAATTAAAGTAGCCAGCTCCATGAGTGGATCCAGAATTTTGAAAGCAGGGTGCAGATGGTGTAGTGCATCATCACATGTAAAGCAACACATATTTTTTCTCCAGTTAAAAATAATCTAGAAGCTTTACTAATATGCTAGGGGCCCAAGACCATATTATTCCATTTAAGATTGGAGCAAAAACAAATATAAATTCATTGGAATGCATTAAAAACAAGCTACAAGGCTTGTTTTTAATAGAAGCTGCTTCATTACCAGGAGTGACTAACAGACAGGAGAAACTGCAGAACAAAGGCTAGCTTGATTAATGGAACATAAAGACCATTAAAAAGAAGAGAGGGTCATTAACACCTGTGGAAGGAAGAGTTTAGAAGGAATGGATAGATTATAATGAGCCACAAATTCAATTGACTGCCTGACTTGCCTTGCTGCTGCCACTGCCAATAAGTTGGTTTTAAACTTTGGAATCAAAGTGGGGTGCAAGTGCACTCCCTCCCCACCCCACCACCTGGCTCTGCCCCTGTTTAGGTCCATGATGTCTGCCTTTTCGTATACAAGGCATCTCACTGAAATCAACAAAACCACTCCTGTAAACCATCAGGATTTAGCCTTCTGATTAAATCTGGAGAGATTATTCAACATGTTTCATAATACACTATACAAACTTTGTACCTTCAATTAAAAAGAGCCAGTATGTATTTCATCTCAAGCCATCTTTACAATCAGGTCAGCCATCACCAGGGTAACTGCTGACATTCATGTTAAATCTAAACAAACACCATCAGTAAAATGGGGGTTGTTTGTATAGCAGAGGAAGTTTTCAACAATATTTTCATAAATACAGAATTCATAGTACTACACAGATTTACTGGTTTCACAGATTATATTATAAGGGGATTTAATTTTGAATCCATACATCTAATGATTCCTTCTATTAGGCAAATATTGTTCTCAACAAGCCTGAAGTGCTTGGCCTCAACTCAGTCTCCTTATCAGGAACAACAGACATGTAGTGTAAATTTTAAGTAATTGGACAAAATGCATAGGAATCCTATTATCTGCGCTGTTTCTATATTATGAAGCAGTGATGTGATGTGTTCTACCTGCAAGACTGTATGCAAAATTGAAAGTTATTGGGATATTTACAACTTCTACTAACTTCAGTGCAGTTTCTGAAAATTACTGCATCTTGTACATTGATATCCCCTGCTCTGGTGCTGTGGACACTGGGGTGAGTGGCTGGAAGCCCAGAGATTGAGAGTTTGAGGCCATAGCAAAAGCACTCATGGTGCAGCCATGTCAGATTCCAACAATATGTGAATTCTGCTAAGCACCTTTGTCACAAAGAAATGAGAAAGGAAAGGTACACTGAAATTAGTAAAGACTGGCATGTCCTTTCGCAGGGACCTGTGAAGGTTTGCAGTAACAATGGAATGAACTGGAGCTACAAATCTTTAATGGTCTATCTTCAGATATCAAGCAGTGATACATGAGTTTCTTACTCAGCCTTTATTTCCTCTATGAGTTACCATTCATTATCTTTAATGTTTTCAGCCTTGGAACTTTGACCTTTAAAAAAGGTACCTTCTTTTTATATGTATAACTTTTTAAATAGAAAAAGTTAATATAAAAAGTTGGTCATGAGTATTTGATAAATTTAGAGACTGAAGATGTCTGTGTTAGGAACTGACACACGCAAAGAATGCACTAATTCAGCCTTTTACCTGAGCAGCTACTACCAGCAGGACTCCTGTATGTATCTCCTGACAATGAAAGATTCCCTTCCTTGACAGAACCCCAAGGGAAGGAAGAAACTCTACCTGTCTTAAACAGTACTGAATTTCTCCTCAGATTATAAGAAAAATCAAGCCCTGTATTTTACCTCTTAGTAATTCATAAAAGATGGATTTTTTTTTTAACTGAGAAAAAATGACTTTAAAAAAAAAAAAAAAGCACTGTTGTATTTATAGCATAAACTACCTTGGAACTTCTGAAAAATATTTTACCTATTTTTTTTTTATTTGTTTCACTATATGGAAGATAGTGGTTGCTTTTTATAGATAATATTAACCCAGAACAAAAATGAAACATATTTAAAAATAAAAAACTGAAGCAATTAAATTCCCAAATATCCTCACCTTGTTATTTCCAACTAGGGGGTTATCTTTACTTACATAGCTCCTTCAGTGCAAAATTATTTAAGGCTTAAAAGAGATATTAACAATCTATTTGTGCATTCACTTGCGTATAGCCATTGAATGACTTAATGTCATCTGCTCTTGCATCAAAGTGATCTTCAAAGAAGAGTTATTAATATAATTGGTTTAAATAAAGATTTGGTGCTGAAGCAAACCATTAATTCAGTTGGTCAGAATTTTAAAGCAATTTTGGAGATGCCACAAAAGAATCTTTTAAAAATATTACAGTAAAATTCCTGTTATCTCAGTTTTTACTAATCGGCACCCTCTACTAACCTGAATTTCTGGCCAGCTGGACAGACACAGAGAAGGAAGCTCACACACGGCAGCCGCTGCTGCCACCCTCTACCCTGTGCTGTTGTTGCTCAGTGTGCGGCCGCCACCGCATCCCCCACCCCACCCTGCATTATCTGAAAACCCCTGCCAGGTTTTTACATAACCAGCAATTCTCTTACCCCAGGGATGCTGGATAACAGAGATTTTACTGTATTTAGTTTAACAGACCTCTTTTTTTTTTTTTTTTGGAGAACAGGAGTTTGGTTAATTGTTCCTTCATTTAGATATAGCTCAGTCGAAAAGCTGTTCTTTGAGAAGACAATTCTGCTGCTAATATGTAAGCAAGTTTACTCTAAACACTGTGGCCAGGTACAGACATTACACTTTTACCAATGTGCAGTCATCAGAAACCAGTCTACATCCATAACAGAAGTTTGGCGCGCACAGACTAGTTTAAAACTGGCAGAACCCAATCTAAGATGTGTACCTGTACTCTCTAGAGCAGCCTAGTCTTCACTCGGGATCACGAGGACAATCTTCTCTCTGCCATGACCTTCCGGTGAACTTCAGCTTCCCGAGCCCAGACCTGTGAGCTTTCCCACCAGGCTTCTCTGGCTGGCACTGGGGCTTCTTGCCCCATGCCCCACTTCACCGTTCTTACCAGGCTCCGCCGCCTGCGTCTCTCTGCCAGCATTCCACCTCTCTCTGCCAGCATCCAGTCTTTTCTTTCCCAGCTGCCTTTTGATCAGCCTGTGCTGCCTCCAGGCCCCACTCATGGGGCTTGCCGATCCAGTGCTCATCGGGCGGGGTCCCAGGACATGTTGGAAGGGGGGCTTCTACCTCCCCTCCCACACACTGACTGTGCAATAGCTCATTACTACTGCACAGTAGGGTGTGCGAAGTGGGCCATATTCGATTTGGATTCGGCCCAAATTGGGGACAGTGATTTGATTCATTGATTCAGATCACTGTCCTGATTCAATTCAGCTGAATCCGAATCTGAAGATTTGATGCTGATTCAGAGAATCAGTGATTTGGCCATAGACACAACTTTAAATGTTTTTTCTACATACTTTAAGGTACCAGGTGTGGCCTGGGAACACTGAGATGGTGGGGCAGATAGCGCATCCCACAGGACCATGGGGGGGCACCCCCACGTGCTTGGCAGTGGACCTGGAAGTGGACCGGAAGTACTTCCAGTCCACTTCTGGGTCCACTGTTGAGTGCACAGGAGACCCCCCCCAAGTCCCTCCCAGCTTGGTAATTGTCCATGGGGGGAACCTGGGTGCCCTCCCAGACCCAGGAGGTACCAGTTGCTGAGCCAGGAGTTGGGGAGGGGTCCCCCCTGTGCTCCACAGCAGACCCGGAAGTGGACCAGAAGTGCTTCTGGTCCACTTCCAGGTCCACTGCTGAGCATGCTGGGGACCCCTGCGCTCCCGTGTGATGCTCCATCTGCCCCATCATCTCAGCATTCATGAGCCACCTGATACATTGAGGTATATAGAAAAAACATTTAAAGCTGTGCCTATGCCCGGATTATCAATCTCTCCAAATCTCTCCAAATGGATTTGAAGGGTTCCAATTCAATTCGGAGAAATTGAAGGGTCTCGTGATTCAATTCAGATTCAGAGATTTGGCCACCAAATTGGGCCAGATCTCTGCTGAATCAAATCAGTAACCAAAGCTTCACACAGCCCTACTGCACAGTAGTGTCGCATCATGGTTCATGCTACACAATACTACTGCACAGTAGTAATGACCTACTGCACAGTAAGTGTCTCATATAGATGCACCCAGTGGGTGCATCTACACATGCCCTTACTGTGGACTTGACTAATTAGCTCTGCAATACAGCATCACCATCTGAATGTGTGCCAGTATTAGGGTGCAGTAAGTTAATTAACTTTGCCAAAACACACGCGTAGATGGTGACAGGGGCTCACTGGGGCACGAGGGTGCTAAAGTGTTGGGACTGGCTGTTGCCTAGTCTCACACTACAGCTCCTTCTTGCACCAAACAGCACCTCTATCAACCAACACCGCCACTTGAAGCTCAGGGCTGACACTCCATACCCCTGTCAGCCTGGGGCTGGTCCTCCCTGGCTCAAAGAGCTGCAGTCCCAGGTACATGTGTAGATGCTGCACCCAGGAACAGCTGACTGACCCAGACTGCACAGCGGTTTATTGAGTTGCTTTAATAGCATGTGTAGATGCACTTAGTCAGTAGGATTTTTAGATGAGATACAAATAAAAGATTAGGCCTTTATCAAAGTTAAGTTGTTCAAAGAAACATTTAAAGTAGAACCAAAATATTAGGAATTAATGAGCACAGTGTAATAAATCTGTTACCCCTTCCCATAAAAAACTCCAAGAATGTCTCTTCTAAACTATTATTTTCTATGCACCTCTCCTCCCCCAGCCTTTCAAATATATGAAAAGTGTTATCATGTTCCTTCCCCATTTACTTTACTAAGACTAAACATATTATTTTCTTTAAACTTTTTCTCTTGCTTTCCAGCCTTTTAATCATGTTTTTACATGTCTTTGGATCCTCTCAATTTTCACTACATCCTTCTTAAAATGTTGTGCCCAGAACTGAACACAATACTCTAGCAGAAGTCTAACTGATACTTTAATATATCCAGAAACTTTTCAATGTTAACCCTGTCTTTGAGAGTGTTTGCAACCCCTCCTAGTTTTGGTGTCTACAAACTTGATCATTAACATGTCTCTCCTCTTGAATTCAAGTAATGAATACAAAAATTAAACAGAACTGGACTCAAAGCATACCCCATTAGAGATATTCCATTGGTCTGTCATCAGTTCATTTATAGTTACTCATGGCTTCTGGATATTCAACCAATTATGTATCCACCTATTAGTAATTATATCCAAGCAGAAGTTTCCTGTATGGTGCACAAATATACTGCCCACTTAAGGTTGTGACAAGTTTCAAAAGCTGATTTCTTGCATGGATCTGTTGCCGCTGAAGATACTAAAACTTCCACCAACCAAGCTCAAGTAAGAGCAATATCTATTTTAATAATACCTGATTAAAACAGTTTCACATATCAGTGTCAGTCCTTGAGTCACCTTGGTCCCCTGAATATTAGTGGATGTAATCAGTTTTGATGTTTTCTCTACCAGTCAAACTCTTCTCTTAAACAATACACCTATGTTGGCAGACATTCCATGAACTGACTTCCAAATACTTTATGTTTCAAGAAATATTCTGTTCTTCTTTTATTTAAATTTGTCTACTTCAGTAAATGTAGCTTGAGGGTATCTTTCAGTTCTGCAAGGGAGAAGTCCTGCACTGGTTCATTACTGAAGCATGACTTTGAAGACATCACTTGAAAAGAATAAGTGAACCTACTCATACACTCAGAATCAATAATTAAGACCAACTTCTCTTTACTTTTGGTTGGGAATTAATTACTGTTATCAAAGAGCATTGTAGGTGTTATCATAGGAGAGTCATTGCAAGGTGAGTAATTACAATTCATTGCAAAGAGCTATATTAACAAGGTTAAGTTTGAAGTTTTTTCATTCTTTTGCAAATAAAAGAAGACTGTAAAATTTAAGAATTCCTCCTTCCTATCCCTGTCTCCTTCATAATTAGAGAAGAGAAATGCTGGACAGTGAAGCAGATTTGACAGTGTTCTGCTGACTGTTCTGTGATATTCCATGGACCATTGGTATGTAGTATCTGACAAAGTAGGCTGTAGCCTGCAAAAGCTTATACTTTCCTCAGTGAGTTGGCCCAGGGTACCACACTGCCCTGCCTGCTACCTGACCTGAGAATAATGCAGCTAACTACTTCTCTCTATTTTGGTAACATTTTGTATAGTGCTTTGTGACACTCTGTGCATCTTGGTACCTATAAAAGCTACAGATCCTCCACTAGCTAGGCATACTGTTCCCTTTCAGAATAATTTACTCAACTGCTCTACATCACATAAAACACCCACTCCTCTCTGTAGAATGCCAATCTCTGACCTTTTGCTGGCCTGTGTTCCAGACTTATTAAATTAATTTTTATGTCCTTTCTAGTATGAAATTTAGCAGCAGGACTTACTTTGTTTCTTCCTCTCTCTTTTTTTTTCCCTCCAACTCTGTTGGCATTTGGTTGCAAGGTGAAAAATAATAGCAATGCTTAATAACTCAGGCCTGAACTAAGCTTTCTCATCTGGAGGTCATTCTCCAGTACAGCAGCCCTTTGAAGTAACCTCTAATTGTACTGGAAACACCTTTCATAGGAAATTTGATTAGGGCATTTACTGTTCTTTTCTTCAGTTACATGCTTAAGTAATGCTCATAAAGTGAAGGGCTAATAGCACTGGCTTGGTGAGCCAGAGTGAAATGAACTATAATTTTAGGACTTCACTCCTTACTAATCCTTCCTCATTTTTCACTTTAGCAAAATTCTTAGGGCATTTGGTAACTTTTGCTTGTGGAGTAAATAAACTCAGGTCAACTCTTGTGGTCTTTATTCATCCTGAATCACTGAAGCCTTGGATCTGACCAAATACAGCCTTTACAATCTCATTACTTACGGTAATAATAATGCCCCAAGTCCTGAAATGCTGAGAACCCTCCAATCCTGCTGGGCTTGATTCATACTGATTGTACAAGGTGGGGTTAATACCTTTGCTGTTTCTAGGGGACTGCCCTGTCAGGGAAAAACTGCTGTCTCTTCCAGTCAGAATCTCTTTGAAATTCTTTTGGGTACATGCAGATGTTACATTTAGATCTACATAACTAGAGTTAGGTCAATCTAAGTGCCAATCTCTGGGAGGTTAAATCTGCCAAAAATGGCAGGCCCAATCTAAATTATTCCGCCTGAGGAGTTCACCGATACACATTTGGAACGCAGTCCCAGGCCTGAGAGAACCCAGCTGCTTTTCTCTGCCCCCAACCTCACCAGGCTATTTTTAAATCCTGGACCTCCCCCACAGACCCACTAACCCTTGCAGGTGCATTCCCCACCCAACCTGCCAAACTTCCCTGTTAGCTGACCCCCCTCCCCATCCTACCCGTCCTTCCCCCCACCCCAAGTTACCAGGTTCATGGCACAGCTCCCAGCACTGGTAAACATGTGCACAAACCACTCTTGAGCTATGATCACATGGCTGAAAGTAAGCTGTATAATCATATATTGGGTACAGTGAACATCTGTACATACCCTTTGAAAGAAAACACCCAGGAGACAGCCATCTCCAAGCTGCATCTGCCCTTTTGCCAGGAAAAGTATGCTTGCTAAGCATGTGACCCTTTCTCCATTAAACACCACTACCCTGGGAAGTTGACAGCCAGTGCAGATGCACTGAGTTGGTTGCCGTCCCCCTGTCCTGAATTCACTGGTCCTCCACTCTCTGAATTTCTGATGCTACAGTCCTCTTCTGATCCTCCTCTAAGCAGATGGCGCTGCTCATATGACTGCTAAGAATCCAGCCTCAGTACTTAACTGGGTATGGAAAGGGTGGTCTTCGGCAAAGGTCATAGATGCATATAAACCATTTGTTGCATGTCAACACAAACTTTCCACACTTAAGGTATGCCTCTGATGGGGTAGCCAAGTGGTTATTCCCAGTGTGGGTCAAACATGAGTTCTCAATGCTCTCCATGTGGGACATCTAGGGATTGTTCACATGAAAGTGTTTGCCAGAAGTTATATCTGGTGGCCAAAGATAGATGCTGACATAGAACAAACAGTAAAGAGGTGTGAACCATACCAAGCTACACACCATACACCAACTAAAGTTCCAGTTCATCTGTGGGAACTGACCAAGACACCATGGTGTTATCTGCATATAGATTTTGCTGGCCCTTTCCATGACCAGATATTTTTTATTGTCATTGATTCTTTCTCGAAGTGACTGGAAGTTGTTTCCATTTCATCAATGATTTCATACACTTTAATCTGAGTTTTATGGCAGCTGTTCACAATGCATGGTCTTCCAGATACCATTATGTCTAACAATACTATGCAGTTCACTTCTAAAGGATTTAAGAAGTTTATAGGGAGGAACCTTATCCATCACACCACATGTGAACCATTCCACTTATCATTAAATGGCCAAGCTAAGTAGATGATCCAAACTACTAAAGATGCATTGAAATAAATCACTGATGGTGACTGGAACCAGCCATTAGCTAATTTCTTACTACAACAGCATGTGATTCCATGTACCACTACAGGTTGCAGCCTGAAGAACTACTAATGAGCTGACAGCTGAAAAATTGTTTGGATCAGCTCCATCCAAATATGGTAGCTGAATACCATACAAGGCAAGAAAATCAGTTATCCAAGAAACAGAATGTTTAATCTGTAAGAATCTTTGAAGCAAATAAACCTGTGTACATGTGAAACTATGCAACTGGCCCACAGTGGATGCCTGCATGTCCTTGAAGGCAGAGGATCAGTATCCTATAAAGCCCAGACTCCAGATGGAAAGACACTTTGCAGACACATTGATCAGATGCAGGGGCAAATCTTGGACAATGTGACCTCTGTAATGCCTGGTGTTCCACCACTAGCAGAACCAATTCTAATGAGTCCATCAGCTGCTTTTCTAGACCTGTTAACATCTTCAGTACCTGAAGGTACTCCAGAAGAGCCCAAGGAACCTAGTGCCATAGCCAGTGAAAAGTCAGTTACCATAGCATATGAGCATGGTTTTTTACACAACAAAAGTAAAATAGGCTACTGCACATTAAAGTGCACATGTAGACGTACCCTGTAATTGTGTTATGTACCCTATCAGCAAAAGAGTACTGCCTGCATTGCATTATTCTTGTGTTATTGTTCTGTTTTTGTCATATAGTATTAGGGAGTTGTTAGTTGTTGTTAATAAAATGGTTCCCCTGTTCTTCCTTGTTTGAACTCTCCATGACAAGAACCCCAAAGATGCATAAAAATTACCCCATACAGTTTCTAATTTGGATCTGAAGCTTTGGACCTCATGAATGCAGATTTCCAAATTGCACCCTATTCAGTTAATTTACTCAGCAGCTCTACATCAGACTAATAAACACCCACTTCTCTCTGTAGGGTGGCATTCTCTAACCTATTGGTAGCCTGTGTTGCAGACTTACTTTTTTTCGTCTTTTCCAGTATGAGGTTTGCAAGAAGGATTCACTTTGTATCTTCCTTTTTTTTCTCCAACTGTCTTAGCATTTGTTTGTAAAGTGAAAAATAATAATGATGCTTAATAACCTAGTGACTGCAGCCCACTTTGGATCCTCTTCGGAAATACTCTACAGATGCAGCTGTCACAGGCACATCCAGGTGAGTGGGAATGTGCTCTTTGCAGCACCTCAAAGGCTTTTGAGGCACCTCAAAACTAATGCAGGGCATGTGAAAAGGTTCTCTGCATTTTCCTGTCTGCAGCATTGAGCCAAAATTAGATATCAGGAAATCCAGGTATCTAAAAAAAAAAGTCCAAAAAAAAGCAGGGCAGCACACGTGGCTGCATGTCACCTGCTGGCCAGGCTTTGCATGCCTGGATTGCCACTGCTGCATACCCAGGAGGTCCCCAGGACCCTGGGTAAGGCTGCTGTAGTAGCATTATTACCCCACCTGGGGCAATTTCCCATGCACTAGAGCATGCGTGCAGGGGCGTTCCCCAGGAACAAGTAGCAATGGCACAACTACATGACACTATTTGTTCCCAGGGAAACGCCCATTCCTACTTGTCTGGATGCACCCCATTTGTCTCCAATTGCAAAGGCAAGAGCTTGAGTTAGTGGTGCCAAAACTTTGAAAACGTGGTCTTTTATTCCTAAAGGCCATTGAATCAAAATAAAGTATTTTAGCTGTTGCCAAAAATGCTATATTATTCAACAAGTTTAGGTGCTCATTTGACAGACAAGTTCACCTTGGTTTAGTTCTGCTCTGCAACAAAGGCTCTAATAACCAGAATTTTTTCTGAACAATATGTATCCCCAGGGATTCTCTAATTAAAGTCTATATGTATGCTAGTTTCTTCTGAGTAAACTGCAGTATTGTTAGCTATCTCTTGCTATACAACCACATATAGCAAAGATATCCAAAAGGATTCAGCATTTAGAGCATTTAATCAGAATTTAGGAAAGGATTATCAATTTTTAAAGACTGCATCAACAAAAAGGAACATAACAGAGATAAGTACAAACAATTTAGCATTCAGAGATAAGAATAAAATTACATAGGGACAACTGGGGAAAAAAGGTAATTTCACTCCAATACAATGTGTTCATTTGGGTTTGATGTTATTTTCACATCAGTGATTCTGTGCACCTCTACTTTAGTTACAATGCAAATTTAAGAGCAGGTGAGCCCACGCTCTCCAGGTCTTCGAGGCTGGGAAGAGACAAAGCTGATGCTGGTCTTTCTTTATACCCCCTTCTCTTCTGGAATTGACCAAAAACGAGATTATTCAATAGCACAGGTTAAAGCATCCAGTTTGCTTTAGACTGACTGCCTATGTCCCCAGGGGAACATCCATAAGCTGAACGAAGAATAGCTGCATGTGTTGATGCTTTCCACTGCTAAAAAAAATGATAAGCTTTTGTTTGTTTGTTTGTTTGTTTGTTTGTTTGTGGCTAGGGACAGACATTCAAAAAGCCTGAGCCTAAATTGATTCAGTCTTTGTAGGTGAGTCTAACCTGCCTAGGCTAAATCAGTTTTGTAACCAGACAGGCATCCCAGAAATGCAGGCCTGCAGTGGCTCAGGCTAGAAGGTGGGGGGCGGGTGCTAGAGCAGCCCTCCCTTCCTTCCACAGCATGGAGTTGAGGTGGGGTATGTCTAGGCTCTGTTAGCCCAGCAGGGAATTTATAACAGTGTTTATCACCCAATTAATAGAACAACAGAGGGACATTACCAGCTACTTGTTGAATCTGCCTGTTGATTCTACCTGTTGATTCAGCACGGACCATTGCCAGCATGTGATTTCATAGATTTCATAGACACTAGGGCTGGAAGGGACCCAAGAGCATCAATGAGTCCAGCCCCCTGCCCCAGGGGCAGGAAGTCAGTAGGGATCATAGGATCCCAGCAAGATAAACATCCAAATGTGTCTTGAAGGCGTTCAAAGTGGGTGCTTGAAGAGCCTCCGGTGGCAATATATTCCAAACCTTGGGGGCTTGGACAGTGAAGTTCTTTCTTATGTCCAGCCTGAATCGGTCACAGTGGAGTTTGTGACCATTCGATCTTGTCACCCCTTGGGGAGTTCTGATGAACAGACTTTCCCCCAGATCCTGATGAGCACCCCTGATAAACTTATAGGCGGCCACCAGATCACCCCTGAGCCTGAGCTTTTCCAGGCTGAATAGCCCCATGGCGCTCAGTCTCTCATCATAAGGTCTGTTTTCCTGACCTCTGATCATGCGCCTGTCTCTCCTCTGCACCCTCTCAAGCTTCTCTACATCCTTTTTGAATTGTGGAGCCCAAAACTGGACACAGTACTCCAGGTGCAGCCTCACCAAGACCGAGTGCAGCGGGAGAATGACGTCGCAGGATTTGCTTGAGAAGCATCTATGGATGCAAGCCAGCATTTTCCTCGCTTTACTAGCCACAGCATCACACTGAAGGCTCGTGTTCATCTTGTGGTCAATGATGACCCCCAAGTCCCTTTCATCTGTAGTGCTAACCAGCGTAGCACTACCAAGCCTATAAGGATGCTGCAGGTTTTTCCTCCCAAGGTGGAGAACCTTGCATTTTTCGGTGTTAAACACCATCAGTTTCTCATCCGCCCATTTGCTGAGCCTGTCCAGGTCAGCCTGGATCGCCCTCCTGTCTTCAGGTGTGGATGCTTTGCCCCAAAGTTTGGTGTCATCGGCAAACTTGGCCAGTCCGCTTCTGACTCCAATGTCCACCTCATTAATGAAGATGCTGAACAATATAAGTCCAAGGACAGAGCCTTGGGGGACCTTACTGGTCACAGGGCACCATGACAATTGACTTCCGTCAATTACCACCCTCTGGGTCCGACCACGGAGCCAATTTCCCAGCCAGCGGATCGTAGTGGGCCCAAGGCCACAATTGGCCAGTTTCGCCAAGAGGTGATCATGGGATACCAGATCGAAGGCTTTTATGAAGTCAAGTTATATGACATCAATCTCTTCTCCCTTGTCCAGGTGATAGGTCACCTGGTCATAAAAAGAAATGAGATTGGTCAAGCAAGACCTACCCGCAACAAACCCGTGCTGGCTATCCCTCAGGATGTTGGTGTCAGCCAGTCCATTGAGGATGGCCTCTTTAATAAACTATTCAAAGACCTTCCCCAGGATAGAGGTGTTGAACACCATCAGGTTCTCATCCACCTATTTCATGAGTCTGTCCAGATCTGCCTGGATCACCCTCCTATCCTCAAGTGTGGATGCTTTACCCCAGAATTTGGTGTCATCAGTGAACCTGGCCAGTCCACTTCTGACACCAATGTCCACATAATTGATGAAGATGTTAAATAGTATAGGCCCTAGGACAGAGCCTTGTGGGACCCCACTGGTCACAGCGCACCAAGACGATTGGCTCCTGTCAACCACCATCCTCTGGGTCCTACCGCGGAGCCAGTTCCCCATCCAGCGGATCGTAGTGACGTCAAGGCCACAGTTAGCCAGTTTAGCCAAGAGGTGATTGTGGGATACCAGATCAAAGGCTTTTTTAAAGTTGAGGTATACAATGTCGATCTCTTCCCCCTTGTCCAGGCGATATGTCACCTGGTCATAAAAGGAAATGAGATTGGTCAAGCAAGACCTACCTGCAACAAACCCATGCTGGGTATCCCTCAGGATATTGCCTTCAGCTAGTCCTCTTTGATAATCTTTTCCAAGACCTTCCCCAGGATAGAGGTCAAGCTGATGGACCTGTAGTTTGCCAGATCTAGTTTCCTCCCTTTCTTGAAGATAGGCACCACATTGGCCCTCTTCCAATCATTGGGCACTTCACCAGAGCGCCAAGAGCTCTCAAAGATCCATGCCAGGGGCTGAGCTATGATGCTCACCAGCTCCCTGAGTACCCTTGGATGTAGCCCATCAGAGCCGGCAGATTTGAAGGTATCCAGCCTGTCAAGGTGTTCCTTCATGAGGTCAGCTTCGATGGAGGGCAAGGAATCTCCCTCACCTGGGCCTCCCTGACCCATAGTGGGCAGGGTCATGGAACTGATGAAAAACTGACGCAAAGTACCCATTTAGCAAGTTCACTTTTTCCTGGGCATCAGTTGTCAGTTGCCCCATCTGGTTTAGCAGGGGTCCAATGTTTCCCTTGCTTTTCCTCTGGTTCCCCACATATCTAAAAAAGGACTTTTTATTTTCCTTGATATTTGTAGCTAGCTGGAGTTCCATCACAGCTTTGGCTTTCCTGATTTGCTCTCTGCAAGCTAGCTCAGGGGTTTTCAACCTTTTTCAATCATTATATCCCCAGGCAGACAGACGTGGAGCAGTGTTCCCCTAGCCGCCGAGCAGGGGGAATGCACCACCGGACACCCAGACAGGGGGACAGGTAGCAAGCGGCTGGACATAAAGTGTGGGGTGGGGACAGTGGTGAGAGGCCAGACATGGAGTGGGGGGGTGGCAAGTGGCAGAGTGGCAGCAGCACAGCGTCTCTGCAGCCCTGCTCTTGTCCTAGCTCTGCTCCTGTGAGGCAGCAGCATGGAGTGGCAGCACTCTGTCCCTGCCCACCCCTGCATACCCCTGGGATTTTTCAAAGTACCCCTGGGGGTACACATACCCCCAGTTGACAACCCCTGTGCTAACTAATACACAGACACCTCCTCAGCAAAGCAGAGAGGAGGGGCAAATTCCTGCTCAGCAGGAAGTCGGGGGGGGAAGAAGCCCATAGTCTCTGCAGCTCCATCCAAAGAGCAAAAGGGAGGGGCCAGCCCTGCTGTGAAGCAAACAGCCCTGCCCAGCCCAGAGAGCATGCTGGCATGTTGGGGGTGTCTGTTTTTTCTTAAACCAGCAAGGGGTCTGGGACAGACATTGCATAAACTGGTTTGAGCCAAATCAGATAAGTCTGATACTACATTCAACCAGGTTTATCTCAAACCAGCTTCAGCCATTCTCTAACTAGCTTATGTGCACTGAATATCTGTTCTGTTACAGGTTTAAACCAGTTTCTGATTACTTAAACTGGTTTATGTATAATGTCTGTCCCTAGCCTGTGAGGAAGTTAACAGAAAACAAATTCATTTTCTGGTTTTTTTCTGACTTTTTTTTTTTTAAACAGAAAAAAGGAAAAATTGCAGGGGGGGTGGGTTATGAAATGAGCACCAGTAAAGTCAACAACCAGTAGAATTTGCTGAGTGTAAAAATAATTCCATTAATGTAGCTGGTGCCTACAGTTTTTTTAAATATGCAACTTTACAAGAAGAAAAAATGTTAATATAAAACATGATAATTCTAATTTGTTACTTTGTATCAGTGTAAATGACAAAGTAAGAAGAAATAAAAGAGGTAAGGGTGATCTTTAACTAACTGTATAATGGGAAGAGATGTTGGACAAACTTCAGGTGGTTTTGTCCTTATCCAACATCTCTCCCAACTATACAGCTGGCCAAAGGAAAGATATCACAAAATTTTGCCAATCATACATTTTCCAAACCATTAAAGCCACAACAATACTCCAAGCACCATCACAACAAGAAATTAAGATTCATCCTTTACAAGTACGGGTTTGAAAGAAATACTTGTGCTTCATCATTCATTTTCCTCATGGGTCAAACACTGCATCCATACATACCGTAGTAACATCAATCAGTGAAGTCAATAGATTTACTTGACCACAAGTAAAAAGAGATCTGCATACTTTCTTTATTCACTATCCCCAACTACATGGGGAAAAGGGCTTCAAGGGCTGGTGCAAATAAAAGCAAAGCTAAAGTTATATTCAATAAACTTCAAATAAAGAAAACAACATTATATATGTTGTCAGAGGTGGATCCAGAAACAGTGGCCGTGACATGGCCACACCTTTTTTCTGGTCACATTGCAAAAGCAGCAAACAGGGACTTTTTTAAGTCTCTGAAGGTAAGGATTCCCACCCCTTCCCCTCTGTGCTAAGAGGCACATCCCCTCCCCTGCCTGGTGCTACTACTGTCCCCACTGTCCCAGGGCAGCTGTACTCTGTGGGGGCTGAGCTCAGCCTTAATCAGCAGCAGAAGTGGCAAGTGGACAAGTTCCCCTTCCCTGCCTGGTCCCCACGGTATTCCCCATCAGCCTTGGAGCAGTTGTAGGGAGAGGGAACCCACCCACTGCCATTGCCACTTTCCTGGGATGACCCCAGCCCAGCTGTGGTGGCTCTGGAGCTCCACTTGCCCTTGGGACACCAGCAGCAGCAGATAAAGGAGTGGAAGAGAAAAGAGGGGAGTTAAGTGCCTCTGATCTTGAAGGGGATGGGAGCTGGAATTCTTCTCTGCTTTGTGGATTTAAAGTTCCTGACCACTGCTCGCAGAGTGGAATGCACACCCTGAATGGGGGTCGAGAGGGGACACAAGCTAGGAGCAGGAGGTACAGCCAACCCTGCAGCAGCCAGTTGCTGCTCCCACAGGCTCCTCTGTAAAATCCTGTATCCTTTTCTGTCTGTTGTAGTTACGACAACAACTTGTACGTTGCCCACACAACAATATATGCTACAAGACAAACAAAAAAAACAAAGAAAATGCATTCTTGAGTGCGATGAGAATAGTCCATTCCATATAATCTACTCAGGAATCCTCCATCTGTTAAATGTTTGTTATAAAGCAATATGTAATACAAATAGTCATTGAAATACAAAAGAGAGAGACAGTTGCACTGAAAGGGAGGCCTTGAAAATAGGAAAAAATAAACATTTTAAATGTTGGTGACCAGTGTTGCATGCCTGTGAGGTGTTTTTGAGCAATTTCCCATGGCTTAAGTTTCTGTGGCAAATTAAATGGCAAAACATCTCCCAATGTTTCTATAAAAATATAGATTGAACATAAAGGCAAATACATAACCTGACGAATACTTGCCTGTGTACACAGCTGTGGTTACAGCTGTGCAACATTTTCATCCATGATTGCAGAAGCTACTTTGGAAGTTTGGCCCATACTCTAATCTTTAAAATACCGAGCCACAAAATTACACAGGTGATAGTTTCATATTATGAAAATCTTTGAGCAACAAAGGGATCAAATTGTTTGCATCTAGTTAATGCTGTTTTAATTACAGTACTTTTAAAAATAATTTGTGAGCTCTGTTGAAACCCAGCTGGAGGCAGAAACATAAACAGCTTGTTTAAGAACAACAGCCTTTCTGGAAACGGAGTAGATTATTCAGGGTTTCATTGGTGAAATATTACAGAGTTATATTTAAATAGCAAATCCCATCTTTCCTGAAACTTTAATGAATTTGCTCTTATTTTGTGATAATATTTGTCTTGTTACCCATCATTTATTGGCAATGAAAAGCATGAGAGTATTTCCACTTCCTCAATCAAGTACATACAGGTATAGACAGAAGCTATTTACAGCCCAATTGTGAAAAGATTTGTGTGCATGCCTATTTGCTTCAATGGGACTAACCACAGTGGCTAGGGACAGACATTACACATAAACATAAGTGATTGGAAATTGGTTTAAACGTATAGCAAATCAGAAGTTCAGTACACATAACCCGGTTTCAAAATGTCTGAACCTGGTTTAAGATTAACCTGGTTGGACGTAGTATCAGACTTAACAGATTTAGGTTAAAACAGTCTATCCAACTTCTGTCCCAGATCCCCTCCCAATACAAGTTAGGTCTCAGTCCCCCTGCATCCCAGGATGCATTGTAGCCCTGCTCCCCCTACCCCACCCCGCCCACACACACACACACACACACACCCCGCAGGTCAGCTGGGCTAGCCTCTGCCTCAGCTTGCCTGCTCCAGCCCAGCCAGGTCACCCTGCTCCTGACTGTCAGAGCTGAAGCAGACTCCCCAACCCCACTAGCCTGTGGGTCTCTGCAGCCAGAGGGTGGGGAAAAGCCCCCAGAGGTGGGAGCAGTCTTCCCCACAATACAGCTCTGCAACCTGGGTGGGGAGTGGGGAGGAATGGATCCTGCTCTGGCCCTGGCCTCCCAGCTGGGGCTACACAGAGGCTAAGAGGGAAAGCCCCCAAGACAGGGGCTTTCTTCCCTGCAGTACAACTCCTCAAGGCTGCAAATGCCTGAACCCCATCCCCTCACCACTCCCATCTTTTAACTACCCCCTACCTATCAGACGTGGAGGGCTTGGATGGGAAATGAAACCCCACTCTGGCCCCCAGCTAGGGTCTGCACCGGGGGTGGTGGTGAAAGCCCCCCAGACAGGGAGTTTCTCTCCTGCAGTATGACTCTGCCAGGCTGCAAATGCTGCAGCCCTGACCCCTTGCCAGCCCCCACCTGTGAGTCATGGGCAGAGCAGGGAGAATTGGACCCATATCCCTTTCCTCCAGCCATGGTCTGCACAGGGAGTGGGGAGAAAGCCCCCAAGATGGGACCTTTCTTCCTGCAGCATGGCTTCATTAGGCTGTGGATGCCCCACCCTTGCTGCCCACCCCCACCAGCCCCTCACCTGTCAGCCTCTGGGGCTTCCCTCCACTGTATAGACCCCAGCTAGGGGTTGATCCATTCCCCCACATCTGCCCTCCCACAGCTGACAGATTGGGGGCTGGCAAGGGGGTGGAGCTAGGGCATTTGCAGCCCAGCAGAGCCATGCTAGAGGGGAGGAAGCCCTTACCTGGGTTGTTTTCTCCCCAACCCACTGTGCATACCCCAGCTGGGGGTCAGAGCAGGGGTCCATTGCCCTCCCCTCATGTGCCCCCTCCCACGGCTAACAGGCAGGGGGCTGGCGAGGGAGTGGGGCTGGGGTGTTTGCAACTCAGTGGGGCTGGGAGGTGTGCAGTGCTCCCCTTGGCCAGTGCAGGCATCAGCCTGCCTTGACCAACCCATAAGTGAATGTGTATTTTGTTTGATAAGTCCAATCTACACAGTTCAGTGAAAGCTGTGTAGACTGAATCAATCCTACCTCATGCTTTTTAACTGTCTGTACATAGCCAGTGTGTCAAATTAAGCAGTGTAAATCTTCACAGGATGACCTAATCTAGTTATTTATAGCAGATCACACAACCTGTGTGGTGCTGTCTAAATATTGCTGAAAGACAGTTCCTGCTGCATAAAGCCTGTAACATACCCAAAGGGACTAGAGGAAAGGGAGAAACATTATATGAAAGTCTGCTCAGTTTCGGATAGCCACCAAAGAAGAAGGTCTTAAGAGGGCCATAAATGAATATACAACAGGAATCCAGTGGGGTAGCTTAAAGAGATTGAAATGCTTCATTTCCTGGGGCAAACTATTCCTAAATCTAATATAATTCTTCAAACTAACTGTTTATAGCATTAGGATTTGTTATCCAGTAGGAATCTCATACTGTTCAGGCAGATTATAGGAGGGATTGTGCTCATCATTTTCTTAACTCTGTGACTGTGAAGTCAATAACAAAATTCTCATTGATTTCAAATGGAGCAAAGTTTGGTCAATGCTAGGCATCACTGCCCTGATCCTGCTACCTTCAGAAATCCTAGGGAAGACACAGGGAGCTACTTGTGCATCTGGCCTTTTTACTTATATATTTATTTATTTATTTATTTGAATTCAGGTAAATGTGATCTTATCTTTCAGACAAAAAAAGTCAACTGAACCCTTCTCAATCATGGCAAAATGGTCTATGACTCTGATTAACTAGGAGCTAAAACCTATGTCCTTTATTCATCCCCAGATCTTTCCTTCCCGCTGCCAAACTAGAAGATGACCTCGATAATGGAAAAGTCAGTAGGCATTTTTTTTCATATTGTTATGCTGCTGCTGAGTGTGTTTGTACTTCTGGCTCTGGACTACAGGGTTCCAAGTAAGATTCTCCTTACTTGGAATCTACCTTGAGGTTTGATTATATGAAAATACATATCAGTGGTATGCAATGCTGTCTTTGTTGCCAAAACATTTCCACATTTCTGGTGGTTGGCTATATCTGTGTTTGTGGGAAAGCAAAGTGATGACAGGTAGAGACAGAGAATACAGCTGAGATAGAGAAGGAGAATGGGGGGGAGGATCCACCAATCTTTTGCTCAGTAGCCTTAATGATTAGAGTACTTGCCAAGGAAATGGGAAACCTAGGTTCCAGGTCCCATTCAACCTGAATAGAGAATATCAGGATTGGGGTTTTTGACCAGAGGTTGTGCACTCCCCAGAATGAATTGGATCATAACAGAATTGGAGGAAGGCACCTAAGCGGTAGTCCTAGTTTATTTACTTTTGAGCATGTTCAGTAGATAGAGTTTTCCTTCCGTTTTTACCTGTGAAGGTCAGCAAACCAAACCCATCCCAATGCCTTTGAGTTTTCCCCAGGAGTTGGTTCTTTTCATAAAAATGAGGGGGAAAAATCTTCTCATTAGGCTGCTAGAAGTACATTCTCATTTTTCGCCTTTTAGTGTAGTATACATATACACACTGTTCAATGTTGTGGAATATTCAGTACTGCGGATAGCAAATATTCAAAGTTGTGAAATAAACTCCTTTGATTTTTACCAATATGAAAAAAAAATTGAATATTTGTATTCAAAATAATTCCAGATGGATTAGAAGATATCCTAAAGTTCACTTGCTAGCAGAAGATTATGCTCACTAGTTTAAATACGTCATTTTATCTTGACAAATACACATTTAAGCGCAGGAGCTGGCTGGCATAGTTATTACAAGTAAACTACTCATTCTCTCCTTGTTCTGAATTTTCTCTTTCAACTGGTCTTCATTAGTGTAGAAGTCAGGAAGTGGATTTTTTCCACCAATCATTAACAGAAAAGTGTGGTGAACACACACAAAAGCCTGAGCCAAGGACAGTAACCATCACACCCTTATAAGATTTACTGACCTCAGCATAATTCATGCCAAAGGTTCAGCAAAGTGTATATACAGAAATCCTCCAAAATGCCACAGAAAACAATACGGTTCCCCTCTCTTCCACCCAAACTCATACAAGGGATGTTTTTCCTGATCTAACATAGACATATCCATGAAGCATAGCATCACATTTTTCGAAACAGAGTCCCTGAAGGCCCAGACTGAGCTTTTGTAGGTGATGAGCCACAGAGTCATTCAGAGCTGGTACAGAGCCTCACTGTCCCAAGGGAGCATGGAGAGACATTCTATTAGGAGGTACTGTACATTTCCCAGAGCTCCCTACCACACTCTGGGAGGATACTCATTTATATAGATGCAGCATATTGCTTACTAGATACATCTTCAGTTCATACTTGTGGGAGCAAAGTACAACCTGTGGGCTGAATCTAACCCATCAAGGGATTGTGTCTGGCCTGTGGCAGGTTCCTTGGTCCTGCCCTGCCCAGGTGCAGGGGGCATCCTGGGCTGTGGCATGTGCAACTGGTCCCACCATCCCCAGGAGCTCAGTGGGGCTGGGTGGCATAGTGGCCAGACTCACTTCCTGGCAGCCCTGACAGCAGCAGCTCCTTCTGGCTGCCTTCACTTGGCTGCCCAGGCACCCCAACAAGTCCACCCCACACCCACGGCTGGTAGTGGGACCCACACAGGCAAGGCATGTGGCCAGGCAGATGGGATGGGGTTGAGGCTGGGCAGAAAGCTGTTCAGGTCTGGAGTGGGTGGGAGAGGCTGGGATCATGAGGTAGTTACAGCACAGGGCCCTGCAATTGTGGTCCTGGCCCCTGCCACCTGCCCATCCTGCTCCCAGATGCTGCTCCTTGCCTGCCTGCAGTCCCATTCTGGTAGAGCAGTAAGCAGAGCCATGATCCACTGCCCACATGCCCCTGCAACAGGCACCAGTTCTGTGGGCAGGGTCATGCAGGAGCCAATTGTGGCTCTGCCCCAGGTCCTGGCCCCACGCTGCTACCACCCTGAAATCCTGGAGTATCCATGGAGACTGGCCAGGACCCACACTGGCAGGGCACATTGCCAGGCAGATGGTCTGGGGCTGCTTAGGGAATTTTGGTGAGCTGTTGTGCTAGAAGGAAGGGGGGGGGGCGTTAACGTGCTGACCTAGACTGCAACAGCTCACCGAAATAAGGGACCAAATAATTGCCCACCCCTGAGTTAGAATGACCTCTGCTCTTCTTGATGTGTGAAACTACAATCATGCCAGTCCTTGCATGAATATTGCAATTGTCTGATTGGTCCTTACACTCTTCCATACCCTGCTCTCCTTCATAGAAGGTCAGACAAAATCTGTCCTGTGAGACAGTAAAACCTTTATGGTCTCTGTGTTCCTCTTGCCTTGGGCATGGGGCTATCTTATGCCTTGGATGGGGTCAAGCTTTCTGTTAAAGGTGTGCCACTGTGGATAAAATAATATATGACTATGAAGCTAGAAGGAGAGAGCACAATGAAGCTAGAAGGAGAGAGCTAGAAGGAGAGAGCATGACTGCAAGGCTTGTGCTTAGGGCATTCACCTTCCAAGTAATGCATAGGATTAAAAACAGAAATAATCTGTGAAGCAGGCCTTTGTGCAACCATGCACATGTAAAATGGAAGCATGTGCACATGCAACATAGTAATTATAGAGAAATTTACCCTGAATTTTACTTTGTAGTAAATTTACTCTAAAGACTGGACAAACTAGCTGACCATTATTACAGCATCAGACCACTGGTAGGGAACCAGCTTCCCTTCAGTAAGATACTTGAGAATCAAACTGACTGTCAGGCGTACAGCCAGGATGTAGGGAGGCATCCTAGAGCAGGGGTGGGCAATAATATGGGCTTAATGAGTTTTAGTGAGCTTTCAAGGACTGCAAGGGTAGCCTTACCCCTTATCAAGTGCCCCGCCCCCTGGTCACCATCCTGGGACTGGAAGTCCTGCCCACTAGCCCCTGGCCTTTGCCACCAGAAGTCCCTCCCCTTGCCCCTGGAAGTACTCCTTTTGGGAGGGCGGGTTGCCATCCTGGAACTGGGAAAAAAAAAAATTATATACTAAAAATCAAATATCTCATATAACATATTTTAATTTTATTTCAAAGAATATTTTTGTCCTGATATGTGTGTGTTTGCATAGTGTATCTAGAAATGATTGCATAATAGCTCAAAATGAAATCGTTCTCTTGTATATTGGGGGGGTGGAGAGGTGGGGGGGGTTTGTATGTCATGTGTTGGGGACAGTGTGGGGATGTGCGTGTGGATTTTTGGGGTTTGTGGGGAGATGTGGGAAGGTGGGTATGGGGCTTGTGGGGAGTTGTAAATATGTGTATGGGTTTGCATGGGGGTGAGTTTGTGGGGATGTGTCAGTGTGTGTGTGGGTAGGTGTGGGGTTGGTGGGGGCCTGTGGGTGTGTGGGAGTTTGTGAGGTGTGTGGCTGGAGGGAGGTATGGATGAGGGTGTGGCTAGAGGGAGGGGTGTACATGTGATATGTACATGGGAGGCATGGGTGCATGTGTATGGTGGGGTGTGCATGTGGGGCCCCCCTTACAAACACACCCCCCTCACACATACCCCCCACCCATTGTGCACAGCCCCTACCACCAGCAGCAGCAGAAGGTGGTGGGCCTTTGGGGTGCTCAAGGCCCACAGCAGGTGGAGCCCCCTGGTGGCATGTGGTCCTGGCAAGCCCCAGGGCTGTAGATGGCCAGGCCACCAGCTCCATCACACAGGACTCACATGCAGTTCCCAGGTTCTCCACTTGAGCCCTGAGCTGTTGTGGGGAGCCCAGCATGATTAAGGCTCATTTCATGGGGCTCGGCCAGGGCAGCAGAGAGAGGGGAAGAGCCAGCTTGGCTCCATAATGCAGAGCTTCCTACCATTCCCTATGACCTGCACGTGGTAGTGAGTGGGGCCAGGCTGCTAACTCCATCACACAGGGCTCCCCCAGAGATGCAGAGCTTGGGCAGAGAACCTGGGAACTACATGTGAGCCCTCAGGGGCCTCGCACGATGAAGCCAGGTGGACCCCATGCCCCTCCACATCCACACTCCATGCTCACCCACCTGCTCCTTTGCCCCCACCTGCTGCTACCCCTCTACCCACTGCTGCCACTTTCCCTGCCCACATACCCACTGCCACTGCCACCGCCACTTTGCCCACCACTGCCTGCCACCTCTGCCACCACTTTCCCTCCCTGCCCACCTGCCACCATCACTGCCTTTCCCTCAACCATCACTGCGCTGCCTTACCCGCGAGGCTGGGGCCTGGGTCAGGGTGAGAGCAGGGCTGAGCGAGGGTGAGAGCACAGCAGACACTGCCCCCACAGAAGTGAATGGGGTTCAACCCCATGCAAGTACAGCAAGGGCATCCTGGGGCCAGGCCACATATGGTGAATTGGTAGGTACCTGCCTGCAGGTTGAATGAAATCAGACACAGCCAATGAGCCATATTTTGCCTACTCTTGTCCTAGAGGGTTACAATCCAGAATGATCAGAAACTAGCAAGATCAGGGAAGCAAGGTCCCAACTACAGTTAGGGGATCACCAAACTAAACAATAAAGGAAACAGCTATTAGAGGACCTGGGTCCACCCTGGGGGCTGGAGCAGAGGGGTCAGAAGCCAGCAAGTGACTCTGGAGCATAGGGGGTTTGGGGCTGGAAGTCAAGGAGTCAGCAGGCAGGAACCAGGAACAAGAATGAAGTTAGAAAGCCAACAAGCTGGACCCAGGAAACAGGAAACTAGGAACATACAAGTGGAACCTAGAAGACTAAAAACAAATAGGTAGGATTCAGGGGCTGGAAAACTAGGACTAAAACATAGGAACTAAGAGCAAGGAGTCAGAAGTACAAGACTACACAGAAAGGCACCCAGCTGCTGAGCACTGAAAGAGATGTTGATAATAAGGCAGTCATGCCCATGCAAGCAAATTGGGCCAGCTGAGAGTAATTTAGCCTGCACTCTGCCCATACTCCTAACACTGCCTGAAAGTGGAAGCAGAAACCCAGTGCACTATAAAATTACTCCTCACTTTTTCAACAGTAACTTTTCTCTGTGTTGAGTGGCTCTGTATTGAGTAGCAGTGTAAGGCTGTGCATCTTGTGTCCATTTAACTTTCACTATAGATAGAGACCTACCTAATTTATGGGGGCTGTGCCTTAATTTCATGGGGAGAACATAGGCTAGGGCAGCCATTTCACAGGCAGAGTGTAGAGCCACCACCCCCCAACTGTCTGAGGGGGCCTAATGGCCCCATCCCTTGCTGCTTATTGGCTGTGGGGGCTGCCTGTCATGTGGCCCTGCCCCTCACCGCTAATTAGCTGCAAGAGCTGTCCATCATGCAGTCCTACCCCTCACCACTGATTGGTAGAGAGGGGCAGGGCTTCATGACAGACAGCCTTCACAGCCAATCAGTGGCAACAGGTAGTGCTAGCAGCCATCTTTCCCACAGCCCTTTAAGTGGGCAGCTCCCTCTCTTCTCCACCCTGCTGGGCTATCTCAGCACCCTGAAGAGTGCTGACTCCCCCTGATCAGCCAGCCTTTTCTTTTCTGTAAGATTTCTTTCCTGCAGGTTTTGCAAGCATTGCACAGATTTCATGAGCAATGCCAGGTTTTGCAAAATCCACAAAATTCTCAGATTGTTAACTATAGAGTAAGGTCATTAGATACTACAGTAAAAAAATGCTTCAGTTGTAGGAACAGATTTTAATGAATAAGAAGTGACTGTCAATGGTGAAAGAATGGAATTGCACTGCAAATAGCAACAATGAGAAGATTTCTGCCTGAAGATGAAACAATTATTTCTTGCATACAACATTTCTGATCCTACTCGAAGCATTGTATCAAAGTTGCAGAAAACAAACCTAGTAGTTCCACTCTCAGTATATCAGTTGAAACTTACTGAGGTAATTAAGCTTTGAATTTACTTGTCTGTTTTTAATACACTTTTCTAGAGGAAACTGACAGACTGCTTCACTTTAAGTCTCAGTAAACTACTTGGAAATATGACACTCTGCATGTGCTGAAGAATGACATGAGAGTTTCTTATCAAGCTGAGAATTAATCTTACACATCCCTGGTGTTTTTGTGCAAGGATGTGCTCAATACACAGTCAGGAAGGGAAAAATACAGCTGTAAGTAAAACATCACTAGAGGAAAAAACTACTTGCAAGAAGAGAGTGCCTCAGAACTATCAAAAATGCAGAGGTAGAGAATATAAGAATAAATAAAAAAGAAGGTGCCTGTCAAAGAATTGTAAGCATCCTACAAAATGGTGGGGCAATTTATGTCATAATAGGTCTATATAGTTGGAATCAAATAAACAATTACTACAGCCAACCTTTGCAGTAAACAAGAATAATATACTTCATCATCTTGCATTTGAAAATGTTTTCTCAACCAGAGTTACAGTAATACTCAAAACTATGTCATAAGAATATTAAGCTCAAGAGTTGAAAAGTTAGAAAATGGTAGAAGGAAAACTGTTTGTTCAATCCTGATATGTATGTAGGAGAAGGCTTACTTACAATTATAACTGGTCAACAATTCTGTCAAAATTGCAAATGGATGTCATGGAAATGCATTTATTGGAATGAATTTGCCATGATGCAACAAAGGCAAGTTTCCAATGGAAACCTGATCTTTTCTGACAGCCTGCCTAGTGGAGGCTGCAGGTCCTTGGCTCTGAAATAGCCCCACCAAGAGGACCATCTCAGAGTCAAAGATTCCAGGTGTTTCAGGCTCTTATCTGCAGCTCCAGGAAGATCCTGCTGGACCTGGAAGCTCCAAGAGACCCAGCACTATCCAAGGCTCTTATCCTCAAAGCTCCCAGGTCTGCAACAGGAAGCCTAAAAGCCTTAAGAGAAATGAGACTTTCCAAATAAAAGGTTCCTTGTCAAGGAGCTGTAAGCCTCAAGACTCTCAAGTCTTCCATGTCACTGGGCTGAAGGCCTCTACTACAAGCCTGACAACTCAGCCTTGGACTTGAGTTATACGATCATGATATTTTTGCACAGCATCCTGGTTTCAGTCATTGTAGAGGACAGGCAGTAATCGGTGTTTTATTTATCCTTATTCTTCCATTTATAGCCTCAGGCCTTATTTACTAGATAGTGTCCAAACCCTGCTCAGAAGGCAGAATGTCTGATTTCCTCATGGGCTTCCCTCTGGTGCTCCTATAAGTAAAACATGAGGGCTTCACAAACAATTGTGAATTGATTTTTCAAAACATCCTGGTGAAATCATCCACATTTTGTGGCGGAAGAGCTGAGGCACAGAGAGCATAATGTTAAAAGCAAGCAATTTGAAACACTAGATGTTTCAATGTGTATAACACTTTCTGCTTTTAGGTAGAGGTAGTAGTTATCCATGTTAGTCTGAAGTCAGACAGAAGGCAGAGTAGATTTGCACCTTACAGACTAAATAAAAGATTCATAAGTTTTCATAAGCAGCAGCTTACTTCATTAGATGCTAATAAGGGACTGCAGGAAGTAGAGCTACTAAATAGAAACCTGGGATTAGCATATAAAAGGTAGGGAGGGGGAATGAAAAAAATAAGAGGGCACTGCTCGGAGAGGCCAGGTTGGTAGATATCTCCCTGAGGTGTGGCTTAAGCCCCTTTCTCTCTTCTGGTCCCACATATGCAACATAACCACATATTTGGAGCTGCATCTCCTCTCTCCTCTCTTCAAGTCCTCCCTTCTATGGCACCTTGCACCTCCACTCAACAGTACCCTTCACTGTACCCCAGAAACCAAATATAATATTATCTGGAATGGAGTTTAAAGCTTAGTAGACTGGAATCAATAGGGTAATTAAAGCAAATAACAGAAAATGGAAACATAATATAATACCAAAAATAGTGTTAAAATCCATGTGGAGGACTGATAGGCTAACTGATGATTAATATGCATATATAGAATCATAGAATAATAGGACTTGAAGGGACCTGTAAGATCAACAAGGCCAGTCCCCTGCAATGGGCAGGAGGTAACTGGGCTCAAACAAGCTCAATGAGGTGCTTGTCCAGCCTCCTCATGAGTAACTCCAGGGTAAGCAACTGCACCGTCTCTGCTGGGAGCATGTTCCAGATTCTAGGTACCCTTATGGAAAATAAGTTTTTTTCCTTATGTCCAGCCTAAATTTTTCCTCAACTAGCTTGTGCCCATTGGACCTCGTCCTCCCAAGGGATGCCTTTCTAGAAAAGCACCCCTAGATCTTGGTGTTCCCCTAGCTCTTGGTGTTCGCCCCTGATATACCTCTCAGTCTTCTCTTACTGAGACTGAACAAACCCAGTTTCATAGTTTCACAATAGTTTCATAGTAGCTAGGGTCAGGAGGGACCTGAACAGATCATCTAGCCTGACCCCCTGCCACAGGCAGGAATGAATGCTGGGTTCACAAGACCCCAGACAGGTGATCGTCCAACCTCCTCTTGAATTTGCCCAAAGTAGGGGCGAGGACCACTTCCCTAGGAAATTGGTTCCAGATTTCATAGGTTTCATAGGCATTAGGGCTGAAAGGGACCTCGGAAGATCATCGAGTCCAGCCCCCCGCCCAAAGGGCAGGACGTCAGCTGGGGTCATAGGATCCCAGCAAGATAAGCATCCAGTTTCATCTTGAAGGTGTTCAATGAAGGCGCTTGAACAACCTCCGGTGGCAGGCTGTTCCAGACCTTGGGGGCTCGGACAGTAAAGAAATTCTTCCTTATGTCCAGCCTGAAACGATCTTGTAGTAGTTTGTGACCATTCGTCCTCATCATCCCTTGGGGCGCTCTGGTGAACAAACGTTCCCCTAGATACTGGTGGTCACCCCTGATAAACTTGTAGGTGGCCATCAGATCACCCCTGAGCCTGCGCTTTTCCAGGCTAAAGAGCCCCAGGGCTCTCAGCCTGTCATCGTAGGGTCTGCTTCCCTGACCTCTGATCATGCGCGTGGCTCTTCTCTGGACTCTCTCAAGCTTCTCCACATCCTTTTTGAATTGTGGAGCCCAAAACTGGACGCAGTACTCCAGCTGCGGCCTCACTAAGGCCGAGTACAGGGGGAGAACGACGTCCCGGGATTTGCTTGAGAAGCATCTATGGACGCAAGCCAGCGTTTTGGTCGCTTTACTAGCCGCAGCATCGCATTGCAGGCTCATGTTCATCTTGTGGTCAATGATGACCCCCAAGTCTCTTTCTTCCATAGTGCTAACCAACATAGCACTGCCGAGCCTATAAGGGTGCTGCGGGTTTTTTTCCCAAGGTGGAGAACCTTGCATTTATCGGTGTTGAACACCATCAGATTCTCATCCGCCCACTTGCTGAGCCTGTCCAGGTCAGCCTGGATCATCCGCCTGTCTTCTGATGTGGATGCTTTGCCCCAAAGTTTGGTGTCATTGGCGAACTTGGCCAGTCCGCTTCTGACTCCAGTGTCCACATCATTAATGAAGATGTTGAACAGTATGGGTCCAAGGACAGAGCCCTGGGGGACGCCACTGGTCACAGGACACCACGATGAGTGACTTCCATCAATTACTACCCTCTGGGTCCGACCCCGGAGCCAATTTTCCAGCCAGTGGATCGTGGGGGACCCAAGGCGACAATTGGCCAGTTTCTCCAAGAGACGATCATGAGACACCAGATCGAAGGCTTTTTTGAAGTCAAGATATATGACATCAATCTCATCTCCCTTGTCCAGGTGATAGGTCACCTGGTCATAGAAGGAAATGAGATTGGTCAAGCAAGACCTACCCGCAACAAACCCGTGCTGGCTATCCCTTAAGATGTTGGCGTCGGCCAGTCCATTAAGGATGGCCTCCTTAATAAACTTTTCTAAGATCTTCCCCGGGATAGAAGTCAGGCTGATGGGCCTATAGTTAGCTGGATCCACTTTCCTCCCTTTCTTGAAGATAGGCACCACGTTGGCCTTCTTCCAGTCTTCGGGCACTACACCAGAGCGCCAAGAGTTTTCAAAGATCTGCGCTAGAGGCTGGGCTATGATGCTCGCCAGCTCCTTGAGTACCCTGGGGTGAAGATTGTCAGGGCCGGCTGACTTGAAGGTATCCAGCTTCTCAAGATGTTCCTTCACAAAGTCAGCATTAATGGAGGGCAGGGGATCACCCTCACCCGGACTTCCCGGCCCTGTAGCGGGCACGGGCGTCCCATGGGGCTGATGAAAGACCGACGCAAAGTACCTATTTGATAGGTTGGCTTTTTCCTGGGTGTCAGTTGTCAGTTGCCCCATCTGGTTCAGCAGGGGTCCAACATTGCCCCTGCTTTTCCTCCGGCTCCCCACATATCTGAAAAAGGACTTTTTATTGTCCTTGATGCTCAAAGCTAGCTGGAGTTCAGTTGCAGCCTTGGCTTTCCTGGTCTGCTCCCTACAGGACCGGACCAGTGCAGAATAATCCTCATTGGAGGTGACTCCCATCCTCCATCCTTTGTAGGCCTTTCTTTTTAGCCTCAGGAGGTCTGCTAGGTCCCTGGAGAGCCAGGGGGGCTGCTGTGCCCTCTTGCTGCCTTTCCTCCGAGATGGAATAGACTTAGTTTGTGCATTGAGGATCGCTCCCTTGAGGAGCAACCACTCTTCTTGAACTCCCCTCTCCCTGTGGTCACAGTCCCTTAGGGCCTCACTGACAAGCCTCCTGAGCTTGTCAAAGTCGGCTTTCCTGAAGTCAAGGACTTGCATGTTGCTGACCGACTTGCCAGCTTTTCGGCGGATGGTGAAGGTGATCAGCTCGTGGTCGCTGTCACCCAGCTTCCCATCGATCACTAGGTCGCCGACTAGGTCCTCCCCAGTAGCCAGCACCAGGTCGAGCAGCGCTTTGCCTCTCATTGGCCCATAGACTTCTTGAGTCAGGTAGAGGTCATCCACGCACGAGAGGAAGCTCTGCAACTGCTCAGATTTTGCTGAGCGATCCTCCCATGAGATGTCTGGGTAATTGAAGTCACCCATGACAACCATGGTCCTGGAGCAAGCTGCCTCAGCCAGTTCCTGGGCAAACTCCTGGTCTAGCTCAGGACTTTGGGTGGGAGGTCTGTAATAGACTCCCACCATTGTGTCCCCTGTGCTATGTTCCCCACGGATTTTAACCCAGAGGGTCTCCAGCCATCCACCCTGGTCGCCAATATCGGCTTGCAGGGACGCGTAGCTTTCCTTAACATAGAGAGCTACACCCCCGCCCCTTTTCTCTACACGATCCCTCCTGTACAGGGTATAGCCATCTATCCCCATGGTCCAGTCATGGGTGGAGTCCCACCAGGTCTCCATGATCCCTATGACATCGTAATTGTTTGCACTGAGCAGGAGGATGAGCTCCTCCTGCTTATTCCCCAAGCTCCTGGCATAAGTGTAGAGGCAGGCAAGTGCCCCCTGGGGGGGCTCCTTCCTTGCCCACAGATTTTACCAGGGCTGGGGCTGGGGTGGGCTCCCTTGAGTGCCGTGATCCGCTGGCTTTGCAAGGATTGTTCAGCAGGCCAGCAGTGGCGGTAGTCCCCCCGTCCCCCAGCGGGCTTAGTTTAAAGCCCGGTGGAGCAGGTCAGCTAGTCTGGCTGAGAAGAGCCTCCTCCCTAGGGGAGAGAGGTGGAGACCATCTCTTCCCAGCAGCTCGCTGCCTCTCTCGCCAAAGAGCAGGCTGTGGTCATGAAAGCCAAAGCCTTCCTGACGACACCAGCGCCGCAGTCTTTGGTTGACCACATAGATCCTCCTGTCCCTTCTCAGCCCATAGCCTGAGACTGGGAGGATCGACGAGAACACCACCTGTGCCCCCAGACCCTTAAGCCCCGCTCCCAAATCCCTGTAGTGCCTCATGACCTGGCTGGGAGTGCTCCAAGCCGTGTCATTGGTGCCCACATGAATAAGGAGCATGGGATAGTGGTCTGTGGGTTTGAGGAGCTTGGGGATCCTCTCCGCAATGTCCCGGATGCGGGCCCCTGGGAAGCAGCAGACTTGCCGGGCTAAGGGGTCAGGGTGGCAGATTGGCCCCTCCGTCCCCCTCAGGAGGGAGTCTCCCACAACAAACACCTTACATTTTGTCTTGGGGAGAGCAGGGGCGGGAGTTGCAGTTAGGCCCATGTTGCCTGTGGGGGCCGGCAACTCAGCAGGCTCTGCTGGGGCAGCAAGAGGTGCATACCTGTTGTTCAGTTCTGGCGGGGGAGGGGCCTTGGTGCGGCAGGCCTTAGGGCCCTTGACCACCTTGGTCCATGCCCCTGGCTGGACACAGCAGGAGGTCCCAGAGTCCTCCTCTGGCCTGGAGGGAGACTGTGATCTACCCTCTGCGTCCCGGGGGAGAAGGGCCTGGCAGTAGGAGTCTATCTCCTACTCGCAGTCCCTGATGGCACGCAGTCTGTGGACTGTGGCCTGGAGCTCCTCCAGCTGGCGCGCCAGAGACCCCAAAAGGGAGCAGACACCGCAAGGGGAGGTCGCCATGCTCCTAGGCCCCAGAGCCTGAAAAAGGGACAGGCAGCCCCCGCAGCCGAGAGCCAGGGGCTCCGTCTGGGTGGCCGTCTCTGAGGTGCCAGAGGGGGGGCCGCGGAGCCCGAGGGGACACTCGGGGTGCGGCGCGTGCCCATCCGTGTCATGCCACCCTAAAGATTTATGTCATGCCTTCTCTCAAGATTTTGGCCACCCTAACTGTAAAATATTGCCTTCTGATCTCTAACCTAAACCTATTCTCCATCAGCTGATTACCATTGTTCCTCGTCACCCCAGGTGGTGCTGGGGAGAAAAGGGCTCTGCCTATTTGCTGTTGATCTCCCCTGATGAGTTTGTAGGCAGCCACCAGGTCCCCCCTCAGCCTCCTCTTGCTGAGGCTGAACAAGTTCAGGCCCTTTAGTTTCTCCTCATAGGGCCTGTCCTGCTGCCCTTCCACCAAGTGGGTGGCCTTCCTCTGAACCCTCTCCAGGCTGGCCACATCCCTTTTGAAGTGCGGTGCCCAGTACTGGACGCAGTACTCCAACTGTGGCCTGACCAAAGTTGCATGGAGGGGGAGTATCACCTCTCTGGACCAGCTTGAGATGCACCTCTGGATGCATGACAAGGTATGGCTGGCCTTGCTGGCTGCAGTCTGGCATTGGCAACTCATGTTCATCTTGGAGTCAATAATGACTCCAAGATCCCTTTCCGCCTCTGTGCTTTCAAGAAAGGAACTCCCCAGCCTGTATGTATTCTATGGATTCCTTCTCTCAAGGTGCAGCACCCTGCTTTTATCTACGTTGAATCTACGTTGAATCCCATCCTATTCTCATCTGCCCACTTCTGTAGTCTGTCTAAATCTAGTTGCAGCCTCTCTCTCCCTTCAAGTGTTTCCACCTCGCCCCACATCTTAGTGTCATCAGCAAACTTGGACAACGTGCTTTCCACCCCCTCGTCCAAGTCACTGATGAAGATGTTAAACAGTGCAGGCCCGAGGACCGAACGCTGGGGTACTGCACTGCTCACATCTCACCAGGTTGAGTACAACCCGTCCACCACTACTCTCTGGAGTAGTTCACAGAATCTCTTCTCATAGGGCCTATCCTCCAGGCCCCTGATTATATGCGTGGCCCTTCTCTGTACCATTTCAAGCTTATCCATATCCTTCTTTAAGTGCAGTGCCCAGAACTGGACACAGTACTCCAGATGTGGCCTCACCAATGCCGAATAGAGGGAGAGGAGCACCTCTCTAGATCTATTGACAACTCATTAGCTGATGCACACCAGAGTTCTATTTGCCCTGTTGGTGACTTCAGCGCACTGGTGGCTCATATTCATCCTCTTGTTGATTGTCATCTCCAGGTCCCTTGGGTCATCTTGGCCAGAGGATTTATGCCCAGCAGTGGAATCTACCCCCACTTCTCCAGACTTGCCTAGTTTAAAGCCCTCAGCAAGTAGGCAATTCTCATGGAGAAGAGCTTCTTCCCTCTGCCCATGAGGTGGATACCATCTCTTGCATGCAGACTAGTGCTGTTGAACTGCATACCAAGGTTGAGGAATCCAAAACCAACACAGTGACACCATATCTGAAGCCTTCAGTTGACTTCTTCAATGCTTTCCTCCCTCCAGTGACCATGGCCTCTAACTAGAAAGATTGAGAAGACCACTTGTGCTCCTAGTTCCTTCAGCTTCTCCTACATGGTCTTTTAGTCACTCATAATTCTCCCAGAGTTGTTTCTCACCATGTAGTTGGTACCCACATGGACAAAGAGCATGGGGTTGTGGTCCATAGGGCAGACCAGCTTTGGGATCCTTTCCATTACATCTTGGATCCTGGCTCCTGGAAGGCAGCAGACCTCTCAAGCAAAGGAGTCTGGACAACAGATGGCACCTTCTGTTGCCCGCAGCAGAGAGTGTCCCACAATAATCACCCTTTATTGCTTCTCCGGTGGGGGCAGCTGTTCCTGTCTTGTCCTCAGTGCAGAGGATGCATATGCCTCATTTGTCGAAGGTGTTAGGGCTGCATAGTTGTGTAGGGCTATTGGTGGAGCAGCTGATGCATATCGTGGCTTTAGGCCTGATGTGACCAATCTCTCCTCTCCATCATTAGGGGCATCTTGCTGAAGTTCGCTTTTCTTCCTGGTCTCTGTGGTATCCGTCTCCAGGTGCAGGGTCTGGCAGTAAGCATTGATGTCCTCCTCATATTCTCTGATGGTTCACAGTCTGCTCACCTCCTCCTGGAGCTCCCTCTCCCAGCCCTCCAGAGTCTCCACCAGTGAGTACATCCCACAAGTAGCAGTGCCTGTACCCCAAGTCCCATCCTCCAGCAGACATGCCAGGCAGCATCCACAGCCTGGAGTCAAGGGCTCTGTCTGATTGGAGGCTGGGACCACAGACTCCGTCCGGGTAAAGATCCCCAAGGTACCGGGGGGAGGGGGGTCAACCCAGATCAGGAAGCCTTGGCATGTGGTGCATGCCCATCACCATATTGCTGGCTAAATAAGCCAGTTCCTCACTCCCCAGCATTCACAAATGTCTCTACTATCTGGCATAGGCACCAACTTTGGGCCAGCCAGTGGGTGCTTTTTTGTGCTTGGTTAGTATTTTTAGCATATTTATAAACTTCTGCCAGATCCTATGTTTTGTCTATGACTGGTATCTTAATTCAATAATTATATAAATATATTGGGAGCTTTTATAGCCCTGGAGTGTCACTGATCCAGTGATTCAGTACCTCTGACAACTTTATGCAGGAACTCTGTAAATGGCCTTATCAGGAATCTCTAATTTATTCTGCCCCTATCCATAGCTCCAAGCAGGCTGGGAATGGGTTTCAAAGTCTCTGGTAGCCATATTAGTTGTAGTCCTTTAAATAAGGAGCTCTTGAGGCTCTTGAGGCAGTACTCAGAGAATAACTGTTGTAGCCAGGAACACTCAGCACTCAACTGAGACCCAGAACTTCAGCTTGACCATCCAAATGGACTGCGCAATTCACAATAACCTCTATGTAAGAACTTTCCTTGCCTTACACAGGAACTGCTTGTAGATAACAGCTTCCTTCACCACACAGTCCTGATTTATCCCCAGATCCAGGTACAACCTATGAAATGAGGCAATCATTCTTTGGGGAAAATAATGTGATCATATCCAAGAATGGTTATTCTCAGGGATTAATTTAAAGTCAGATAATCAACCTTAAATCTGGCACTTCCTTATTTTGAGCATTTGGTTTTACAACCCTAATAATACTCCTTTGATCCTAGTTTTGTGTGTTTTCATTACTAGGTTTTTAAAAAACAACCAACCAACCAACACTCACAGTTGCCATCTTGAGTCATTAAAAACAATTGCAGTCACCACCTTGGGTCATCAAATACTTTTGGTTTCGCTTCCCGCTCGTTTTGCTTACCACTCAGTTTTTTCAGGAACCAATTAAGAGCACTAAGCAGGGGTTGCCTATACTAAAGCATGGCGCAGTAGCTGCCCATACTGCTCTGTACACATGGCGTGTGGTTATTTTTAGCAATTACTTCACCCTAGCAGTGCACTATAATGGGGGAGTGTGCCTCTACAGCAAAGTAGGTGCTGGTCATGTGTAGACACCTGTGGATGCTATGTCACCATAGTGCATTTGCTATGTCAATGTAGTATCACATGTAGATGTACCCAGACTATGATTGCTACAGTAGGTTGTCATCCTCTATGGAGACAAGCGTGAGATGGAGAAGGGATGCTTTGCCATTAGGTTTCAAAAGGATTTGCTGTTAGTATAGTAATAGTAATATTCAGAAATGTTGGGTTCTATCCTAAGCTCTGGAGGGCAGTTTCCTATAGTGGAAACAAATCTTTATTTCCATTTTCCCCATGCATGTCTCAATCTGTGCCACCTCTTCAAACCTATGCCTGTTCTATCTTTCTCCATCTATTCTTCCCCCATGATTCTTCTCATCAATGAATCCTGGTCCCTTTCTACTCACTTAACCAGTTCCAGTCTCTTCTTCCTAGGCGTCTTTGCCACCTCATTCTCCTTGTCATCCACTCAGTCATCCACTCATTTGTCATCCACTCAGTCATCCACTCCTTGTCATCCACTCATTCTCCTTGTCATCCACTTACCCACTTACAGGTTCAACATCCAAGTCCCCAGATCCTCTTTCCCACCCAACACCCTCAACTATGTGCAGAAGTGTTTCATATTCTATCTAACCTGTGTCTCTTTCCAGCCTCACCCCCTATCTACCAGCTCCCACAATCTTTATTTATATTCCCAACTGCCAGTCTATTTTTCTTCAACAACTAGTTGCATTTTTCATTCACTTCCTGATTCTTTGAACAATAAACTCCAGTCCTATTTTCCCTCTGTCCTATTGCCAGTATTCAGTCCCAGTTTCCATGTTCTCCCTCTTCCCAAGAATCTTTATCCCCATCTGATCCACCAATACCCTCTTCTGTAAATCTGGCCCTTTTCACTTTGCCCTAAGGACTACACCAGCACCTAATTACCCAGAAGTGAGGGAACACACGAGACTATCTTTATTACTTCTCCCTTTCAAGTCCTGTATTGACCGCAGCCTGGCTAGACCTGAGGATTAGGTCTTTCAGTTGCAAGTAAAAATCTTTAAAAAGCTGAATTGTACAATATATAACTTACCTTTACAATGTTATCTATAATCATTTTCTATTATGATGTTTTCTTCAATACTATGGTTAATAAGCAATAACAGAAGTTAACTGCATTGATAATAGGTACTGCTGAGAGGAGACCTCTGCTAAACTTCTATAATCAGTATGTTATTTTCTTTTTTTCTCCATCGCTTTTTTCCTTTTATTTTTCTCTGAAAACACTGAAATTTAAAGTTCTGCAATTGAATTTCTAGGGGACTTTAAAATGCATTTATTATCTAAAAGGTTGTATTCTATTATCACTATCATGAATATTTACTTGCATTTCCAGGCTGTCAGGAATATGCTTGATTTTATTAAAAACCACATACTTCTTAGACCTTTTAATTTATTCTATTTAATTTAATTAATTCAGACCAGGAATAAATTTGACTGACTGAGTCTGTATGGAACTTTCCAGGTGAAAGGAAAGTACATAAAAGCTGGTACCATTTACTTTGGTATAATTAATACATTAAAGCCAAGATTTTAATTACTTTAAAAAATTAGCCATTTGTATGCTCAATAAGATCAAAATTAGGTCAGGTTTATGGGTCTGATAAAATTCCCAACAGCATAATTAAAAAAACCTCATTGATTTCAAGAGCTATTGATCAATTCTTAAGTCCCCTTTTGGTTCTTCTTATGATTCAGGGCATAAACTGGTAACTGTCTATTGAGGATTACCATGAAACCACTCCTCTAAGCAGGTTTTCTTTATAATTGACCATTCTTGGGATTCTCAAGCACCATTCTGATACATTTTGTACTGACTGCTGTCAGAGGTGGAATACTGAGGTAGAATGGGCTGATCAAAGAGATAATTTCTATGTTCTTGTTGGAAGGATTTTTTGGTAAATGCACACCATCGCACGTACTTAACAAAACAATAATTATTTGTGAAGGCACAGAATATAGTCTCTGTTATCACCCTTATTATATCTCAGTTGTCTAATTAGCACAATGAAAAGGAAATGTCACACATGTCACCAGAGCAACTACTAATATACCATGCAAGAAAGCAGGACGAGATTATACAGAAAAGCAAGTACATCATTTTTACCTTTATGTCACAGAAAACAACAAGAACCTTCCAAATAAAGTGTTGCTGAAAAAACGTAAGTCATAATATCTTTTCTTTATCATTGTGTCAGGCACTGTGCAAACTTAAAAGAAGATGTGGATCCTGGCTCAAATAAATTAAAATGTAAAAATTCTGTTCTGTAACAGGGTCCCCCTCTTGTTCCCATTATGGAGAAAGTGAAAAGGGGAAGGGCCCTTTAAGAACGATAGCAAGATTAGGAGGCCCTGCTATAAGAGAAGGGCCCTAGCAGTAAAAACCAGAAGTGCTCTAGCAGTAGGGAAGAACTCAGCTCAGCTCCTGCAGGAGCAGTTCGGACCCAGGATGCAGATACTGGCCTGGGAGCAAGTAGGGTAGAAAACAGTCTGGGACCAGTGGAAAACTTATTAGAAGAACTATGCAAAGGACATAAGGAAAGACAAGTGCTGGAAAGTACCCAACAGAAGCTAAGTGGTGTTATGGACCAGAATACATCTTGGCCCAAAGAAGTCTTGGCCCTTGTGAGCAAGATCCTCTCCTTCAATTACGTGCTCAGTGAATTAATATCAAGGCATGGCAGAAGAAGCTGAGACAGAAGGAAGCCTTGTTTGTGCTACGATTATAAAGATTGCACCTCACCACAATAGTAGGCAGTAGTATATGATCACACTTTCTGAGTAAAGTTACAGTATAGCTAAGTCAACAGCAAAAAGTCTCTTTGGCCATGTCCAAACAAGTTTAGATGTGTTGTATGTGGTGCCACAGACCCATGTGCAGCATCACAGATGCAGGCATTCCCTGCACTGCTACCTTGCAGCACTGGGGAATGGGGGAGGTGGGGGGGTTGACCCTGGGAGATCCCAAGGTCAAAAAGAATGCCAAAAAAAGCAGGCTGGCATACGTGACAACAGCACACGCTGACCAAAACTGGAGCTTGTTCAGCTGGATCTTGGGCTTCTTGCTATGGCTGCAGCTCTGGGAGACTCCCAGAACCCCAAGTAAGGCCCCAGCCTCACTTACCACCCCACCCAGGGTAACCTGCCACACACCAGAGCACACATGTCACAGGGGTTCCCCAGGGACAAGTAGCAGTGGCACAAGGTATCCTGCTGTTACTTGTCCCTGGGGAAATAAATGTCTGCACTTGTCTGGATCCACCCTTTGATGTCAAATGCTGCAGAGGTGGATCTTGGTCTCACCAAGATAAATAAGGGAAAGAAAGTTTCAGATTATAACTTATGAAGAAAGAAGATGTATCAAGTGTCTAAGCCTCATCATTTTCAACTACTCTTAGCTCAGTGATTCTCAACCAGGGTGTCATGGCAACCTGGGATGCCTTGAAATCCTTTCAAGGATGCCACCATTTACAACACAATGTTAGCACTACTAGGTGTGAAAATAGAATTTGCAAGATAAACTCAGGTCAGACAAGTGTGGCCATGTGGTATGTGGCACCACAGCCCCATCTGCAGTGCTACACACCGCACATTCAGGCATTCACCACTCTGCTACATCGCAGTGTTAGGGTGGGAATTTGACCCTGGGATATCCCAGGGTCAAAAAAACCTGTGTGGGGAAAAAAGTGGGGTGGTGCATGCGGCGGCAGTGGGCACAGCCCAAAACTGGAGCCTGGCCAGCCAGAACCAACTCTCCAGCTGCCAGCCAGGTTCCAAGCTGCAGAAGCACCATGGCTGCAGCTTCCCCAGAACACCAAGTAAGTCTGCTTGGGCAAGCACCATTGCTGGCCCCAGCCTTCCCTGCACCACCCAGGGCAACCTGCCATGTGCCAAAAGGTGCATGGTACAGGTGTTCCCTGGGGAAAAATAGCAATGGCACAAGGTGTGCCACTGCTTCTTGTCCCCAAGCAACCTAATGTCTGCACTCATGTGGATGCAGCCATGGTTTTCAAACAGGAATCCATAGTGTTATGAACATTCTTCCCTGTTATGGTCTTTCTTAGTTCTATGAAATAGAATTTCTCTATTATTCTTGTAAAGTAAAGAAAGAGTGGAAACTAAGCACTGGCATTTTCCAAAAGATGCCGCAAATCTACTGAGAAGTGTCTCAAGTCTAAAAAGGTTGAGAGGCACTGCTCTAGTGCTACAATATCTCATCAATTATGGGCAAAAGCTACTCCCCTTAAAATGTCTGCTCTTTTCCGCTTCATTCTACCATTTTCCAGACTATGATGGGACTTCAAGTGTAAAATAAAGTTTTAAAAAATTGATTTTTCTCCATAAGATATTTGATACACTTTACCCAGGGAAGAAAAAGTAACTTTGTGTAACAAGGAGTCAGAGGGCTCCTGTTACTTGAAGGGAGAAGTAGCTACAGGGAGGCTCTGGGATGGGGAGAAGACTGCTCATGACACAGACTGGTTGCAGGGGAATAGGTAGCCAGAGATTCAGAGATGGCAGGTGTCTATTGCAGGGTTAGCTGCCCAGAAATAGTACAATAGGGCAGAGCCCCACTGGAGCAGTAGGGACACTGCTAATGCAGTAAGGGTGACAGCCATAAGTTTCCCTGAAGGTAGCCTGGTCATCAGGCCTAGAATGGAAAACCTTGTGAGTGGCTGGAGAGTCAGGGCTTAGGAGGCAGATAAAGCCAGTGCTTAAGCCCAGACACTCCCTGCAGACAGCAAGGGGAAGAGCTCTGCAACAGGATGGTTGTAGGAGAGTGACTAGCTGATAACTGAGCTGCCCTAAAAACTGCAAGCAAAGCACCTAGAGCTTTCAGGGAAGTAAAACCCAGTATGGGGGGGAGGGGGGGCCAGTTTGATTGTACATCCAGGGAGATGGTGTTTATATTTGGGCCCCAGTGTGGGGATAGTTTTAATTTCAGCCAGTAGGCTTGTATTTTGGTTTACAATTTAAACTGGGGGACTGTGTGTGGCAAGTGGGAGAGGTCAGTCTAGAGGCCATGGAGTATCCCTGAGGGGCATGGGAGGCCTTGAGCCCTGCCAGGGGCCACGGATCATGACGCAGACAGGTGGAGACCAAGAGGGTCAAAGCCTGAGGTAGGAGAAAGAATAGAGTCAGCCCAGAGCCCAGGAGGGGAGAGACCAGGCTCAGGGACCTGGAGCCCTAAGGCCAGGTCTAGTGCTGTGGTCCTAGGCTAAGTGGGGCAGCTAGAGGAAAGGGGCAGAAGCTGAAAGGTCCAAGTCCCCAACAAGGGTGGAGCGGCTTAAGGAGGCCTGACCTGAGAGTGATTGACCAGTAACATGTGTGAGGCATGGGTATGACTAGGGTGGAAGGAGGTCACAAATAGCCTTTAAGGCAACAGGTGCCCTGGGTCACAGGGGGCCCTGGAGGGTCTACTTATCATGAGAGACAGAATTGAAACTAATGAGGTCCTGGAGAGACCTGCTGGCAGAAAGATGGATGAAGGCTCACTCTAGGATTCTAGGGCAGCCTCCTTCTCCATAGATCAACTAATTACATCAAGGCATGACAGGCAAGGGAAAAGAAAGGAGTCCCAGGGAGCCAGACTGAGGCAGGAGCTGCACAGCTGCAAGGGAATGCCACAGTCACCCCCGAGGACCAATCTTGCTACAGGAATCTAGTCTTATGTAAATAATCTCTAAGAGTTAAAAATTTACAGAGAATGAACAAAAATCCTTAGCTGCAGCTAGAGTACTTACTGAATACAGTCGTCTTTTATGTACATTTCAGCTTTCTATGCCCTACCACTGGCTTTAAATGTAATTTAATGTTTTTCATGTTATAGCTGAAATTTTCCATGAATAATCAAACATTCATTTCCCACTAGCTTTCTTAATTGCTGCCAATTAGCATAGAAGGGAGTATAAACAGGAGTGCTTTTAACAATAATACTAAGGCTGTAAGACTTCATCTGTGAAGCTAGCAATATATACTTGCACATAGAAAAGAAAACAGAAATATAATTTATTTGAAATAAATATATGAAGGCTAATGCTCTTTGAAAAGATGGAGGCTTTCAACTAACTTGGACTTTTCTGGGCACCATTGTCTTGAAGTGAAGATTTATGTTTTATGTATAAAAATCCACGCTATTATTCAGATAAAAACTTGAGGATTATGCTCGTCAAAATTGTAGCCCCTGTGACTGATTGAGCACAATGTTTCCATATTCACAGTGACCCACAGAGCAGACTGGTGCTCAGAGAAGCAGGAAGTACCATCATTTAGAGTGGTCACAATCTGTCATTAAACCTCCAACAAAGATTACACTTCCTGAGGTAGGATTCTTCCTTATGCTCTTCTCAAGGTGGTGCAGCTGTGTGTTTCCCCAGCCTTAGGCCTGTGTTTACCTGACATAATTTGTCTCAACATAAATATATATAGTTCCCTCCCTCCAGCCATATGCCACAGCTGCTGCATCCCATTGCCTGCATGTAACACTTCTTGCCTTGCAGGTGGGCAGGTTTGTGAAGCCCCAGGCAGGACTGGGAGGAGGTACTGCAGCCAGGATGGAGTTGTGGGCCTGGGAGGGGAGAAGAGGCAGTGAGTGGAAGGCCCATGCCAGGATGGGGAGGGCAGGGCTAGTGGGATGGGGCTGACATGGGGAGGCAGCACAGTGGGGCATGGTTGGGGGTATCTATGTGTAGAGGTGAGTCAGTATAGTGTAGAAACATTGCGGTAGTCATACAGGTTTGCAACCCATGATTTCTTTTTTTTACTGACAACCTGCAAACTTTTTACTGACAACCAAACTTTTTTTCTAGCCTTGGTGTTAAACCCCTAAATTTGAAATTTGAAGTAACAGAGCTTGTTACTTCATAGATCCTAGAAGAAAGGCTGCATTTGCATTGTATAAGATGCATGTCCATTTAAAAAAAAAGTCTGGATGTCAGTAAAATTTTGCATATTGTCAGTAAAAAAAATGTGCTTGTATCCCAAGTATACTGTTACCATGAAACTAGTTATGATGTTGTATTTGACTAATGACCTTCTCCCACTTTTATAACAAGAGACAAAACTGTTTAAAAGATGTTTAATTATTACTTAGGCTATTACTATTAAGAATCTCCATGGACTTGTTGCCACTGTCTGAGCAAATAGTGAATAATGTTAAAAAATCTTCTTCCATCGGGGGGGGGGGGGGTCTTGCTATAATATGGGGTTGTAAACTATTAGCAGAAAATAAGAAGTGTGATTCATCCAGGAAGCCTTTATATAATCTTACTGTGCAATATCAATTAGTATTTGTAGCAAAATTTTAATTAACAGAAACAGGGCAAGTAAATAGAATGATATGATTACATCTGAAAAAGTAGGCTGTGTACTTGCTTTTGATACAAAGAACTTTGAAAGCTTATTTGTTTCTCAAAATGTTTAATTAGAACACTGTGAAAGGGAGATAGGTTGTGGTTGAAGAAAACAAATTTAAATCAGTTAACATTTCAAGGAGAAGTAGAAGAGCATAAAAAGAATCAGGATTATTTAATATTAGATGGTGATTTTAAGAGGAATGGTAAGAGTACTTATAAGTATGAAGAGAAGATAGTGGACTACTAAGTAAAAAGTACTTTATTAATAAAAGAGAAAATGAAAATCATATCCTGGCCAATTTGCCTAAGCCCACATAACACAGGAAGGATATTGATAATAGACAAAGGCTGCTGAAGTCCTGCTCCTATCAAAACTTGTGCATCACCAACTCATTCTTTCAAATGAAGTCATGCCATAAGGTATCATGGAGGCTCTCAACATCCAACCACTAGCACCAGTTTAACCTCATCATCACTAGGTGATCCAATCTCAATAATGTCCTCTGTATTCATAGCTACTGACTACAGTACTGATCACTTGCTTGTGGTCACTAAAGTTAAACTGAAACCAAAGAAAATCTACTCTAGTATCAGTATTTTCCCCACACTAAACATCACCAACTCATCTGATTATCAGAAAACCTTGCAGTTTATGGTGGCTCCAGAGGAGTCTGCTTCAGAGCTGCCTTGTGTGAGACTGTGCAGAAGTGGGGAAGCCTTAAAAAGAAAAAGATCTGTCACTGCTGACTATATTTGGCAAGCAGATGAGAAAAAAAAACAGATTGGTTCAAGGCTCACTCACATTAATTGATTCTATTTATCAAGGTGAAAAAAACTGCTATGGTTTCATAGTTTTATAGTGCTTAGGGTTGGAAGGGACTTAACCAGATCATCAGGTCTGACCCCCTGTCCCAGGCAGGAACAAGTGCAGGGGTCATAACACCCCAGCCAAATATCTATCCAGGCTCCTCTTGAAGACCCCCAGAGTAGAAGAGAGCACTACCTTCCTTGGGAGTCCATTCCAGAGCCTGGCAGCCCGAACCATAAAGTAATGCCTCCTGATATCCAGCCTGAACCTTCTCTCTAACAATTTGTGGCCATTATTCCTAGTAACCCCCAGCAGTGCCCGGGCGAACAGAGCTTCACCCAATTTCCACTGGTCCCCCTGGTGAGTTTGTAAATGGCCACCAGTTCCCCTCTTAGATTTCTCTTGTGGAGGGTGAATAGATTCAGGCCCTTTAGCCTGTCTTCATAGGGTGCCCCGCTGCCCCTTGACCATGTGAGTGGCCCCTCCTCTGGACCCTCTCAATGCTAGCCACATCCCTTTTGAAGTGCGCTGCACAGAACTGGACACAATACTCCAACTGTGACCTGACCAATGCTGCACAGAGGGGAAGGATCACCTCCCTGGACCTGCTTGTGATGCATCTGTAGATGCACAGCAAGGTGCAGTTAGCCTTACTGACCACTTCCTCACATTGGCGGCTCATGTTCATCCTGGAGTCGACAATGACTCCAAGATCCCTTTCTGCCACTATATTGACAAGAAGGGTGTTCCCCAGCCTGTAGGTATATTCCTGGTTTCTCCTCCTTAGGTGCAGTACCCTGTACTTGTCTGCATTGAATTCCATCCTATTCTCATCCGTCCACCTCTGTAACCTGTCTAAATCTAGCTGGATTCCATCCCTCTCCTTCAGCATGCCCACCTCGCCCCACATCTTGGTGTCATCAGCATATTTGGACAGCATACTTTCCACACCCACATCCAGATGGCTGATAAAGATGTTGAACAGTACAGGCCCCAGGACTGAGCCTTGGAGGACTCCACTGCCCACATTCCTCAAGGCTGAAAATGACCTGTCCATCACCACTCTCTGAGTGCAACCATCTAGCCAATCTGTCACCCATGTGACTGTGCAGGCATCAATGCCACAGTCACCTAGTTTTTTTAAGAGAATGTGGTGAGAAACAGTGTTAAAGTCCTTCTTAAAGTCCAGAAAGACGACATCCACCTTGACACCCTCATCCGGTGAATTTGTGACCTGATCATAAAAGGAAACCAGGTTAGTCAGGCAGGATCTGCCCTCAATGAACCCATGTTGGTTGCCCATGAGCATTACCTCCCCTGCTGGGCCCTTGCAGATGTGTTCCTTGATAATTTTCTCAAAGGTGTATGTTAAATCACAAGAAGAATGCCTCAGATGGAACTCTGAATTTCCTTTCACATTGCAGCCAGTAATCATTGATGCAGCATCTTGAGAAGTGTTGGACAACACTCCTTGCTTTCCTCTGTTTCTTCAATCTGCATTTGACATCAGAGGAATGTATGATGGAAACAGGGAGGTGATAGGTCCAACTCCAAAGAAGTCAGTTCCATTAAAGACAGCATCAGGAAAAGTCATAACAGACCAAAAGCAACAAATGGGAAGATAGGTAGAACATTATCTCGAACTCTGTTCAAGGGAAAGTGATGTCACTGACACAGCCCTTGATTTCATTGTGTCAGTCTGTCCTTGAAGAGCTTGATAATATTCCAGCTGTTGAGGACTTAAGTAATTCCATATACAATCTGGCCATTGGCAAGGCCTCCAAGAAAAGATGGCAGTCCTGAAGAAATGATCAAGTGCAGAGAAAACTGTGCCTCTTCCCCACCTATACAAGCTTCTTAGTCACTGCTGGACAGTAGGGACAATGCCACAAGATACATGCAAGATGCCAATACAGTCACTCTGTATATAAATTAAAGGGACCACAGTAACTGTAATGACTATCATGGCATTTCATTACTAAGCCCTGTTAGGTAGGTAATTGCTCAGGTGGTGCTCAGAAGACTTCAGATCCTTGCTGACTGTTTACCATGAGTTACAGTACAGCTTAGTAGGTCCACCATAGATTTCATAGATTTTTAGGGTTGGAAGGGATCTTGGAACATCATCAAGTCCACCCTCCTGCCCCTGGGCAGGAAATAGTGCTGTGGCCAGATGACCCCAGCCAGGTGTTTTTCTAGTCTCTTCTTAAAGATCCCCAAGGTAGAGGAGAGCACCACCTCCCTTGGAAACCCATTCCAGACTCTGGTAACACTTACCATAAAAAAGTTCTTCTTAATGTCTAATTTAAATCTGCTCTCCATCAGTTTGTGGCTGTTGTTTCTAGTTACTCCATAGATATGATCTTCTCATTCCAACAAATCCAAGAAAGATGTAGGAAATAAAGGAGACCTTTCTACATCCCTTTCATTGACCTAACTAAGGTCCTTGACCTTGTCAGCAAAAAAGACCTCTTCGAATGATTGGAAAAGATTGTCTTCTAAAACTCCTCTGTTTAATCCATTCTTTCCATGATGGAATGCACGGAATGGTCAGCCATGATGGATCAAGATCTGAGGGGGGTTTTGTTTTGTTTTGTTTTTTAAGGACCAAAAAAAGAAAAGAAAGTCTCCCATTGGTATGTTTTAGTCATGCTCATTGTTGACTGCATTTAAATCAACTTTATAGTCAGTTTCCATTTCTAAGCACATGCTGCTTTTGGTAGCAGACTAATGAGAGACAATGTATTTGAAGAGGTTTCTTTGTATGCAAATGTAATATCACAGGCCCTGGTTCTCGTGGGGGCCTTCATCACCCTGACATCTACCAGGAGGGCAATACAGTAGTGTGCAGGCAATCCAAGAAGTTTTTGGAGAGTTTTGGGGACAACTTCCTGGTGCAAGTGCTGGAGCAGCCAACTAGGGGTCATGCTCTTCTTGACCTGCTGCTCACAAACAAGGAAGAATTGGTGGGGAATGTAGTAATGGATGGCAACTTGAGTAGCAGTAGCCACAAAACGATTGAGTTCAGCATCCTGAAGAAAGGAAGGATGGAGAGCAGCAGCATACGGACCCTGGACATCAGAAAAGCAGATTTCAACTCACTCCGGGAACTCATGGGCAGGATCCCCTGGGAAGCCAGACTGAGGGGGAGAGGAATCCAGGAGAGCTGGCTGTACTTAAAAGATCTGGCACTAGGAGATAAGGGTCTTGCAGCCCCCAATTTCCTGATCACAATGTCAGAGTGGGGGCTAGGAAATGAGGACCTCCCAGTCCCCGCTCCCCAATCGCAATCTCAGAACAGGGTACTTGGAGCTCCCTGCTGCCAGGGCAGGGGGACATAGTCCCTACCTGGGCTCTGCCACTGGAACCTGCCCCAGCAGCAGGCAACTCCCTAGGGCAGGAAGCAATCTCCCACCCCTGGTGGATGGCTGACCAGGAGCAGATTTGCTCCCCATCAAGCATCTACACAAGCTCTACTGTGCCATTACTACTTGAAAGTAAATTTGCTATTTGCATTTGCAGGTAGCAAATTTACTCAGGATTAGTGAGGTTTACTGCATAGTAAGCTGTGCACATGTAGACGTGCATGCTTACTTTGCAATAAACTATGCTACTGCACAGTTGAGCATCTCGTGTAGAGATGCCCACTAGTTCTGCTCTTGCTATTTTACAGTACACTGTCATTTCTTCAAATGAGTATCTTTAAGCTAACTAACTTCAAAAATCTTCTTTACTTTGGTAGCCTCAATTGAAAACTTTTCATATCAAGAAATAAAAATAACCACTAACCAAGAAGCTGCTTTTAATTTAACATTGTATAAGAGCTTTTCATTTTTTGATATTTTTGCTTAGTTTTTACATTTTGAATCCATCTTAGTTTATCTGTTGATAAGTGAATTAAGTCCAGAATACTCAAAATGTGTATAACAATCATTTCAGGCACACACTTCATGATCAGTCAGGCACTGTACAGGGTAAGAGCTCTCAATTAAGAGATTTTTATACCAAGGAACACATCTCCTCAATGACACCTTCAGTAATTGGTAAAATATCACAACTCATCTTTGCTTTTCACATTTGAAATGCAAGCATCAATTAACAATCTAGAAAAATAGTAAAGCTCATTGACAAATTAAGCTATCAACAAATTTCTTTGGTAGCAAAAAGGTGATATTAGAGAAGATAAACATAATGAAAGCTAGGAATGATGATGTCCATCTACATATATTCTTGAACAATGGGTATCCAAAGACACTAGCTAATTCTCATGTCACTGAAAGCCATGTTAAATATATCTCCTACTTCACTTAATGTTCTGAATTCCATAGAGATTTCACTATGACTGAAAGAATGAAACATCACCTTTTACACTATGCTGATGCCATCTTGACAACACTGTTAATATTTAAAATGGAAGGCTGCAAGACAAGCAGATTGGGTCAGATTCTAAGTACATCAAATTGTTTATTTAAAAAGAAACATCAAATGAATTAATAGGACTCATTAAGCAAGAAATGAGAATGAAAAATAATGAGGGAAGATTGTACAGTTCTTTGAAATGGTTAAATGTACAATCTTCCCTTGTTACTGAAGCCTCGACAAAGTAATTCATATACAACTTCCTCTATGGAAATATTTGTCCTGCAAGGAATAAATAAATTGCTTTGGTCTCAGAATTAATATTGATCCCCTGAGAGAGCTCTTGAAGGAACTTACAAAGCTGTTCAAATTTCTTTCTGGCTTTTTTCCAAATCCCTGCAAGTTTAGTTGGGCTATGCTTCAGAACCTATTCTGGAGCTATCAAAACCTGCTTAAGAAAGCACATGAAATTAACATTGACTCCATCAATATTAACTTTTGTTTAGATACTCCATTGAGGGACTAGAGCAGTCCTTCTGGCCCATTGGTCCAAATTCCTTCAAGAGCGTACCATACAGTCATCGGGCCGTCCACACGAGTGCACATGTGCCTCTTGCCCCACCTCAAATTCCTTTGAGGTGGGGCAACAGGCACGTGCAGGAACAAAAAAATGTTCCCTGCGCTGCAAGTTTGTAGCGCAGGGAGAAAATTAGACCCCTGGGGTCTAAAAAAAGCGAAATTTAAAAAAGCAGCACAGGAGGCAACTGGAGGCTGGGTCCCCCATAGAGACACTCTGGCTACCAGAGTGTCTCTATGGTTGCCCCTCACCCTGGTGCTAAAACACTCACTCTCTCTCTTTAGAGTGGTCTTTTGTTTTACTTGTGGAGGAACGTGGATTTGGGGGTATTTTAGAGAGTGATTTTGGGATATTTTTTATCAGGGATTTTTCAGTTTTCTAATAGGAAACACCACATTTCCTGCTAGGGAGGCCAGTGGCAGACCCTGCCTGCTCAGAGCTGGAACCTTGGACCCAGCTGGCTGTGGCTGACCTCCTGGCCGAATGGGGCCAGGAGGACATGCTTTGACAGTTCAAAGCAGGCCACCACACCCAGAACATCTTCCAGGTGATAGCTGCCCAGATGGCCAGGCAGGGGGCACACATGGCAGTAGTGCCACACAAAGGCCAACCCTGCAACCTCAGTCCACTGGCAGCTGGCCCAGAGGGGCAGATGCCTCTACTGGCTGCGCGATCCCCATCTGAGTCTGGCAGGTGCGCAGCAGATCACAGCCAGGCAGCAGCCCCCACTGCCAGATTGCTACAGTGGGTAGAGGGTGCAGGGAACTCTCTGGGATGCTTCAGCAGTCCAGCTGGTACAAGGGGTAGTGTCCCCAAGTACCAATTGGCTGGGTCCCAGAAGCTCCTGAGGGCTAATAGCCCTGAGCTACTTGCCAGGGCGGCTCTTTATATTTCTGTGGCCAGGACAGTGCAGCTTTTTATACTGCTGGGGACAGCACAGGTACTGGCCCCCAGCTCTAGCTCCCCCTGGCTGAAGATCCTGGAGGAGCCAGGCAAGGTTATTTTGGCCCTAGTGGCACAATTTGCTCCACAACAAAGTGCATGTCCGAGCCCATGCACTGAGGCAAAAAGCCCCAGCTCAAATTTTCACCACTTGTATTTGAGCTGCTGCAAGCGCACGTGCTTGCATGTGTGGAGGCGCCCATCAGGGTCATGCCAAATAAAATGAAATGAATGCCTGTGACTGTGACCAGACCATATTCAGGAACACTAGAGGATAATATAAAAAAAAAAGAAGGGAGGTAAAAGAACAGAAGAAATATTCTTGTTTTTCTCCTTGCCTGCTTTCCTTCATTCTCAGTTCATGTCTCCAAATTCAAACCATGAAATTGAAATTTCAATTACAGAAGATTAAAAGAGTTTTTCTATACAGAAACATATAGCTGACACATGGGTAATTTTGTCCTACATAGTTAGAAAGCCAATATTTGTAGTGTCACACCGGAAAAGAGAGAGTCTACCAAGATCAATCTTTTTCCATTATTTTACTACTATAATGCTGTCTTCTTCCTTCTTTACTATAAACAGGGCCAGCCCATCCTATCCTGCAGAATCTGTGGCCGCAAGGGGACCCCCACGGCCGTGAACACTCCGCCATTCCACGTTACCACGGCTGCCACCTTCATGTCTGGCCCCTGTTTATTAGATGAAAATGTATTTGAAACCTATCTTTTTCAAAGCAGATTTTAGAAATATATGTTTCCCTATTTCCATTCAGTAAGCAAGGCTTTTTGTCTGCTTTAGTAGGGTTGCAATTTTGAGGCTTGGCTTCTAGCCATTGAAACTGAATGAAAACTCTCATGGACTTTAAAGGATGCTGGATTGTGCATTTAGTGTAACTTCACAGCAAACTGTCTTATTGACAATACTTCTCAGTGTGGGGGTTCAGTGCGACAGTTGAACCTGGAATAAAATAATTGATTTCCCTTTACAATGTATTGGGAATCAGGTGTTATGGATGCAATGAATCAATTTGTTCTGGTTGAGACAATAGCCATCTTGTCTGTCTCGCAAGACAATAGATTTGTGCCAAATAAGGCATCAGCTCATTGAATACCTGCAAAAGATAAAAGTGAAGCTGGAGTAATCTCTCCAGGCATAGTATATGGAGACTCTGGATTGGCCACACACCACTGTCCTCTTCTCAGCCTTGCTGGTTTAATCCAAAGGAAAGACAGGTGCCATTTGAAACCCTCTTGGATGCATCAGATGCTGAAGCAAAGGAGATTATCCATGTGCCCATCTACTGGGGCTCCACTCCCAAACTGGCTACCAACAAGGGTTAAGAGCTCAGTCTATTCCATCGTGGAGTGGACCCAAGTTCCAGAACATTTTGGCAGCCTTTCCTCCTCCACCATAAAGTCTAGTACCCCCTCTAAGGTTCTCTCCCAAAGCTATTAGCACCCTAGAGGTAGGTAGGTTATTTAACCATCACCCAACACTCAGCATTAACACAGCATCAGGTAGTACTATATACTGTAAAGTCCAGTATCAGTGAACCTGACCTGACCTTCTCCTGTTGAAGACCACACTGGGAAGTCTACCAATAAAGTATGCACATCAGTTCACAGAATGAGCTGTACTATTTGTGGGGTAGGGCTTTATGTCAGCAAATAGTCTTTTATTAGTCTTTGTAATAGATGCAGTGACTGCAGTATCTCTTTCACTGAAGTATTTCTTTTTATAATATGGACCAGGATACAAGGTGTAGTGTTTTTCTTATCTTCATAATAGTTCTAGGAATAGCTGAGGAAGAAAGGCAATGACCATTTAGTTTCAGCAATCTAAGAGCGTGTTCTTCATGGCATATAGTACTGTGTTCTATTTTCAAATGTGTTTTCCTGATGGACAACACACAAAAGATTTTGGAAATACCACTGAAACAAAGGTGGCAGCATATTTCTCAAACTCAGGTTGTTTTTCCTTAAAAGTGAGGACCAAAGGAAGACTATTGTAATTATAGTACACACATTTCAAACAAGAGATGTGAGACCAATTTGAGATCTGCATTTTTTTTAAATATTGAATTACTTGAAGAGTAGATTCTATAAAATGGTAACAATGGACTACTGCCGTTCTGGAGGGTTTATTTGTTTGCTTGTTTTGTTTTTTAAAACATACTTCATCTGAAGCTCAACCTGCAGTGGAAAATAATGCACTGTTGACTTTAACACTTATGAGTACAGGAACCAAACAATAGAAGGAAGCTAAATAAAGAGAACTTAGACAAAGAGTTAACCATCAAACACTGGTCATCTTGTGGTAACGTATAGGAACTAATCAGGTTTTTTTCCCCAGTCTCAATATGATTCAAAAAATAAACTTTGAGAGATTACATTGTCTGTTACTAAGCCATTAGGACTGTTGAGAAAACAGAGTTACTAAAGGACTGACCCCTTCAGTATGTTTTTCAAAGACTTAATTTAGTTACCAGTGATCAGATTGATGTAGGCAAATGCTCAGACTTAGTGGGCTGACCTTGTATGAAGATCTTTGTGAACAGCTGTTCTTCTCCTGCATGGTTTATTCAATTATATCAAAATTAAACCATAGGTTAAGAATGGGAACCATAGCTTCTAAGTTTTCTTCTGTAGGAAACTGACCTTTTTTAATTTTCAAAATACTGAGGACACAGAAGATCTTACTGTTGTCATTGCCAATGGTCCCCCAGATCCAGGGATGATTCTGCCAAGCCATCTAAAGCTAATCAATATTCCCATCATAGCCTGAGAAGACATCAAATCAAGAGATTCCTATTGGTATGGTGACTATGTATATGACTCTAGGCCAATTTCCTGGGGAAAAAGTCTCAACCACATTCCCCAAGATGCCACCACAAATTTATGGCAGATGTGTGCTCTCCAATTTATACTATTGTCCTTCCTTAAGCTTCGTGTTCTAACTAAAGTCTGTGGCTTCTGCTACTATCCTTCCTTAAGCTTAGAGGTTTTCTTCAGATCAGTACTGTCACTGGTCAAAGATGACAGCCTTGTTTTCACTGACCATATCCCAGTTTCACATACAGCACCTGCTCGATCTGTGTCTTCATTCCCCATGTGTGCAATGTGTCCAACCCAAAAGAACTGTGCGTTTATTACCAGCATTTCAGTGCTCTAACAACTCACTGCAACACCTATTCATTGAATATTTGGTCAAACCATCTATGGGAGGGAATACTAGAATCTTTGGTGGTCTTTTTCCACCTGCTGGGTCTACAGTGTCCAGGTTTCATGCCCATAAAGCAAAATTGTAAGAACCACAGCCTGCTAAACTTCAACTTTCAAGGAAACCTTGATTTGACATTGTCTTCAGACTTACTTTGTCCAGCTGCCACTAACTAACTGTGAGCCTAAAGCTCTCTACAGTCAGAGAGCAGTGCAACTCAGAGCTGAATGGGACTTCAGCCAGATGCTCAGAGAACCAGGGTACCCCACAACATGTACTAGGAAGGTCATCTGCCACATGATGGGGAGGGGCCCATGCAGCACAGTGCAGGGGTGCCATCTCAGCACAGCATACAGTCCCCAAAGCAAGTGGCTGAGGGCCAGGAGTACTCAGAAGTCAGACTCTATTACTCTGTTAATCACAGGGAAATGTTCAAATAGCTCCTTAATCCGATATTCATTCCTTCATGCAGTTGACAAGACCATGGGGAGCTTTTCAGGATAATTTGGTCTGCAAAGCAAACTGTAGGAAGGGGTGGGCAATTATTTGGGCTAGAGGGTCACTTCAGGAGTTCTGGTGAGCTGTTGCACACTGGGTCACCCCTCCCCTCCTTCCTCCTGCTTGCAACAACTCACCAAAACTCACTAAGTAGTAGATTACTGGAGTAGTTGAGTAGATGGGGTCTCCATGGAGACCACCCCAGGACCCCCACAGGCAGAGTGCTCTCAGCCGAGCAGATGGGATGGGGCTGTGGGTGGGTGAGGAGTGGCATCCAGGAGTGAGATGGGCAGGTGGAACCAGGATTGTGGGCAGTAGCAACATGGGGCCAGGGCACAGCTGTGATGCACTCCTAGCATGGCCCCATGCTATCATTGCCCCATGATCCCAGCCCCAGCCCTGGCCCCACCCACCCATCCCACTCCTGGACACTGTTCCCCACATGCCTCCAGCCCCATCCCATCCACCTGGCCAGAATGCCCTGCCCATGGTTGTCTCAGCTGGTCTCCATGGAGACCCCACTCACCTGCATCATCTGGCACCCCCTGCAATGGGTGCACGGCAGACAGGCCAGGGGCCTGGGCAGTAGGTCCAGGTCTGGTGGTAAAGACTGTCAGTGGCAGCTAGAAGGAGCCACAGCTGCAGGGGATGCTGGGAAGCAAGTCTGGCTGCCATGCCACCCCAAGTCTACTGCGCACCTGGGGGTAGCAGGACTGACAACACACACCACAGCCTGGGCTGTCCCTTGCACCTGGGCCAGGTGTGGCCAAGGGACCCACTGCAAGCCAAATAAAAATCCTTTGTTAGGCTGGATCCAGCCTGCAAGCCATATTGTGCCCATCCCTGCTCTAGGAGACAGATCAAAAGCTTGCTTGTCATCCCTAAAAGCTATATAGAGATCATATTTCTGTCCATTACAGCTTCCTTTGATCTGTCACACAGCAAAGTTTATGTCCTCCATCCCCTGACTCTAAAACCGCACTGAGATGGATTTTGCCATGCAAGATGTGCAAGAGCAGTTAGGTCAGGAGTCACTAAACTAGCATTTTATCAGCAGTTGCTACCAGCAAAATCCCCTGATAGTTTCTTCACTTCATTTAATTGTTTTTTTTTTCATGTAGATCTTAATTACATCACATCTGAGTTCTTGAGGAACAGCTCTCTCCTCCCAAATTACAGATTTCTCTTCCAGTACCATTACTTTGCCATTTTTCAACATTTACACAACCTCCAGGACTACTTCTAGAGTAAGTCTGTAGTTAGAATATCAATACTTCTTGTCTAACTATTAAGCAGTGCATCAACAACAACAGATTGAGTATTCAACAACTCCTTGCAACACTCTACTATCACAACTAGAGTTGTGACAAGTTCAGTAATCAGCACCCATCCTTCACTGTGAATCACTGGATATGGTCATGAGAAGGGCTAAACATATATACCACACAGAACTGTAATCCTACAGAGAAGATAAATAATATCTGATGAAATGTAACTGTGACAGTATGTAATATTCTTTTAAAACCAATATTGCCTTCCAGAAAAAAAAATCATTTTTTTCCATTGTCTTTACCATTACAAGAAATGACAGTAATTCCGTGTATCATGGGAGCACGTAAGACTTATAGCTTGGAACTCCATTAAACTAGACAGTATAGTTCATTACTAGATAATGACCTTGCTATGCCTAACAACGCCCTCAAATACCATGCACCACTCCTGGATATAAGCAGTGTGGCATATCTGCATTGTGCCAAGGACTGGCTTATTGGCACTGTCTTAGTCATGCTGGTGTCTAGACATTCATCTTGACAACATTCTCGGAAGCTCAATCAGAAACTGTGGAAAGGGCAATAAACAGCAGATGTTTGAAACACATAACCCCAAACCACAAATGAGGAACGGGAGGGCTGAGGTGGAAGTCATCATGATACTGTTAGACAGCTCAAACATTACCCAATGGCCTGAGATGAAAAAGCTTATGGGGGACATGGCAGGTGTGGGTAGCTAAGAAGTTAAGAAAAGCAGATTTGTTTATGGATTTACATTTTATGATAGCAAATTAGGATTACTATCAGTGCTGAAAGATAAAATCTTGGAAGCCATCATCAGATGTCCTACTCCCACATTAATTCCTCTGTTATTTTTCTAAATCCTGAAAGACATCTCTAGTAGAATTTTAAAATATTTTTGTTACTGGGGGGATTAAGCAACAATTTCTACATCCATCTTCTCAATAGAATTGGCATTAAGTGATTTTTTGTAATTAGTGATCTGTAAGATCTCTGGAGATAGTGATAAACAAATCTCTCTCTAACTCTTATCCAGCCAGATCACTAGACATCTTAAGTGTCTAGTCTGTATAACTCAGCAGTGATATATTGAGAAGAAGGGCAAGAGAGAAGAAGGAGCTTTTGTGTTTGGGGATTCTGTAGAACCTGGTAGAATGTTCCCCATTTGTCTGAAACTGGTTTCACTATCAGGAGACCTGCCTTAAGTTCAGCAGTAGGATTTGCTCCATATTGCAGAAGAGCAACTACGAGTATAAACTAGAATTCAAATCAGGAGTGAAATATTCAAGTTTATAAATAGCCCATGAATATCACAATATTTTGCAGTAAAAGGCAGTCTAAATACTCTCCTTAAGAGTACCAGCCCCTTCATTCATATCCCATTCACATGCTAGGTAATTGCATCTCTATAATATCTATTAAAATACTATAGAAACACTGAAAGTGTGAGCTGGGAAGCAAAGGGATATTCAAATGTTTTATCTCACTGAACTGGGCTTTGAGTCCATAGAAACAGGTAGAACTGGTGTTTCCACCTGCTGACAAATTGTAAAGAAGACGTAGGAGGATTCAAGTGTACTATCCACATAGTGTAGCTGCCAGAACAAATGTGACTTAGGCTCTTCACACATCCCACATGGTATGACCTAGTAGCAGGTTAGAGGATTTGCTTAGCTCAAACAGTCCTTCACCAAGCCTCCCACAGTCTCTAAACACAGCTCAGTCCTTTATTTCCTGGGCACACTTACTTCACAGGAATCCTCTTACATCAATCAGTACTCAGAAACACATGTATGGACACTGTTTCACAGTCAGTCCTGAGTCTTCTTCCCTAACCCCCTGAGAGGGTGCTGCAGGCTTTGTGCTGCTTTCTTAGTGCCACAGTACAGTCTTCATAGATTCATAGATGTTAGGGTCAGACGGGACCTCAGTAGGTCATCGAGTCTGACACCCTGCCCTGGGCAGGAAAGAGCGCTGGCATCAGATGACCCCAGCTAGGTGCTTGTCCAGTCTTCTCTTGAAGACCCCCAAGGTAGTGGAGAGCACCAACCTCCCTTAGAAGTCCATTCAGATCCTGGCAACCCTCACTGTGAAGAAGTTCTTCCTAAATCTGTTCTCCATCAATTTGTGGCCATTGTTCCTAGTCACTCCAGGCGATGCCCTAGTAAATAAGCCATCCCCTATTGCCTGCTGCCCTCCCCTGATTAATTTATAGGCAGCCACAGAATCACCTCTCAGCCTTCTCTTGCAAAGGCTGAAGAAACCTAGGTCCCTCAGTCTCTCCTTGTAGGGCCTTGCCTGCAGGCCTCTGACCATACGAGTCGCCCTCCTCTGAACCCTCTCAAGATTCTCTGCATTCCTCTTGAAGTGTGGCACCCAAAACTGGATGCAGTACTCCAACTGCAGCCTGACCAGTGCCCCATAGAGAGGAAGCATCGCCTCCCTGGACCTGTTCATGATGCATCTGCTAATGCATGATAAAGTGCAGTTAGCTTTGTTGATCACTTCATCACATTGACAACTCATGTTCATCTTGGAGTCAACTATGACTCCAAGATCCCTTTCTGCTGCTGTGCTGATGAGAAGGTCATCCCCCAGCCTATAATTCATAGATTCATAGATGTTAGGGTCAGAAGGGACCTCAATAGATCATCGAGTCCGACCCCCTGCATAGGCAGGAAAGAGTGCTGGGTCTAGATGACCCCAGCTAGATGCACATCCAACCTCCTCTTGAAGACCCCCAGGGTAGGGGAGAGCACCACGTCCCCTGGGAGCCCGTTCCAGACCTTGGACACTCTAACTGTGAAGAAGTTCTTCCTAATGTCCAGTCTAAATGTGTTAGTGGTTCTTTTTGCCCAGGTGCAGCACTTTGCCCTTGTCTTTTTGAACTGCATCCTATTTTGTCCTGCCCATTTTTCCAACCTGTCCAGATCCACCTGGATCTGTTCCCTACACTCTGGTGTGTTAACTTTGCCCCATAATTTAGGATCATCTGCGAACTTGGACAGGGTGCTCTCCACACCCTCATCCAAGTCACTGATGAAGACACTGAATAGCACTGGTCCAAGGACTGAGTCTTGCAGGACTCCACTGACCACTTCTTTCCAGGTCGATATTGACCCGTCTGCCACCACTGCCTGGGTGCGACCCCTAAGCTAATTTGTCACCCACATGACCATGTTATCATTTACATTACAGCCTGTCAGTTTTTTTATAAGAACAGAATGAGGTACCGTATCGAACACCTTCTTAAAGTCTAGGTAGATGATATCTACCTCAACTCCTGTGTCTAAGCATTTTGTGGTCATGAAGCATTTTGTGGTCATGACTGGACTGGTCATGAAAAGAAACAACATTATTCAGGCAGGATCTAGCTGCGATGAACCCATGCTGGTTTCCTTTCAGCATTATTTCCCCTGCTGGGCTCCCACAAATGTGATCCTTAATGATTTTTTCCAGCGTTTTCCCAAGGATAAAGGTGAGACTAACTGGCCTGTAGTTTCCCGATTCCTCCCTCCTCCCCTTCTTGAAAATAGGGACCACATTCGCCCTTTTCCAGTCCTCTGGAACCTGACTGGAGCACCATGAGTGCTCGAACAGCCATGCCAGCAGCTCTGCTATGACACCGGCCAATTCTTTCAGCACCCTTGGATGAAGTTCATTCGGGCCTGCTAATTTGAACACATCCAGCCCCTCCAAGTGCCCCTTCACTAAATCTGCACTAACACTTGATGGGTTGGTGTCCCTCCTGTGTGATCCAATTGGGAGATTTGTCTTGGTCTGTGTCTAGGAATACAGATGCAAAGAACTCATTAAAGAGTTCAGCTTTGTCCCCCCTCTGTCACCAATTGTCCTAGTTTGTCCTGTAGGGGTCCCATGCTACCCTGCACCTTCCTTTTTCTCCTTATTACCTGAAGGATGTTTTTGTCCTTATTTTTTGTCACCAGCCTAAGTTCCAATCCTGCTTTGGCCTTCCTGATTCCCTGCAAGTGCGAGCCAGGGAGGTATACTCCTCCTTGATAGCTACCCACTGTTTCCACTGTCGGTATACCTCTTTCTTTGCCCTTAGGCTTTCCTGGACTTCCCTGATCAGCCAAGAAGGCTTCTTGGCCCCTTTGCCACCTTTTATGGTCTCCTTCTGTGCCTATAGGATCTCTCCCTTGAGGAACGACTGCTCTTTCTGGACCCACATTTTGCCAGTGCTTTTGAGCTTTAACTCCTCACTAACTTAACTCCTGAACACACTGGAGTTAGCCTTTCTGAAGTCTAGCACTTCAGCCCTGCTGGTTAGTTTACCCACCCTTTGCTGGATAGTGAATTCAATCAATCGATGGTCACTATGCCCTAGGTGACCTTGTATCTGCAGATTCCCCACCAGGTCATCCCCTGTAGCTAACACCAAGTACAGCAAGGCATTTCCCCTAGTGGGACTGTATACCTCCTGTGTTAGGTGGAGGTTCTTATACAGGTTAAGAACCTACATGAGCAGTTTGATTTGGCTGACTGCTCCTCCCAGCAGATGTCAGGGTAGTTTAGGTCACCCATGACAACCGTATCTCTCGACTGTATGGCCTCTGAGAGCTGTCTGGAGAATTCCAGGTCTAGCTCATCCTCCTGGTGTGGCAGTCTATAGTAGACCCCCACTACCAAGTCCCTTTTCCCTCTAACCCCCATGTATCCTGACCCACAGTACCTCGGTTTGGCCCGCCTTTGATCCCATCTTGATTATAGAGGATGTATATTGTTCCTTAACATAGAGAGCAACACCCCCCACCACTTTTTTCCCCCCACTCTATCCCATCTGTATAACCTGCAACCCCAATGCTTACTGCCCAATCATGAGTAAGGTCCCACCAGGTTTTAGTTAGTCCAACCAGGTCAAAGTTGTTGCTTGCAAGCAGGAGTGCAAGTTCCTCCTGCTGGTTCCCCATGCTCCTAGCATTAGTGTAGAGATATTTAAGCCCCCCGATGGGTGCCTTTGGTACCCCCTTGTCCTGATGTCTATCGGGCCCCTTAGTGCTTACCTCAATGCTTACCTGGGCTGATCCAGTGCATTGCTTGTGACTCGGTGATCCTAGGTTCTCCTTATCCTCTGCTTCCCCATCCCCTGACAAACCTAGTTTAAAGCCCTTCAGAGGAGATCAGCCAGAACAGACTCTTACCTTCAGAAGAGAGATGAGGACCATCTAGTCCCAGGATTCCTCTCTCAAGGAAGTGCAGATCATGGTTGTAGAAACCAAAACCCACATGATGGCACCAACTCCGGAGACGCAGGTTGACTTCCCAGATGCAGGTGTCCTGATGCTAACAGCAACCGCTAACCGGAAGGATGGATGAGAAGACCACCTGTGCCCCCAACTTCCTAAGCCTCGCCCCCAGAGCCCTGTAGTCATTCATGACACTGTCCAAACTACTCCTCACTGCATCATTCATGCCCACATGGATGAGGACCACGAGATAGTAATCAGAGGGCAGGATGAGGTCGGGAATCCTCGCAGTAATGTCCCAGATCCTGGCTCCAGGTAGGCAGTGAACCTCCCGTGCCATGGTATCAGGTCGACAGATAGGTCCCTCTGTGCCTCTCAGGAAGGAGTCTCCCACTACAATGACCAAGCATCTCTTCCTCCTCAGCCCGCCTGCTGTTTGTTGAGGCTGTGTCTTCCTCTACGGCTTCCTCTGCCGCATCATCCTCCAGTGCTGCCAGGGCTTCCTATCCGTTCCCCACTTACATTGGGGAAGTAGTCACAACCACATGCTGTCTAGCTCTGGAGGTGACCATCCTCCATTCAGCTGTCCTGGGACTCTCCCACTATGTCTCTGCGCTAGGTGTCTGGTGCTGCAGAGAATAAAAATATCCATCAGTCTCATCCTGTACAGCCCTGATCACCCGCAGCCTGCTCACCTCTGCCTGGAGTTCCCTCACCTGCCCCTCCAGGGCCCCAATCCAGGCACATGTGGGACAGGCAAGCGAACCCCCACAGACAGGGGGTCAGTGCACTGTCAACCTATCTAAGGGGCCTGTCTGGGTGGAGGCCTCACAGGAGCTCCAGGCCAGAGGCAGCCACAGGGCAGATTCCCTGGCTGTACTCCATGTCACTCCCCCCATAGTAGCCCCCCTTCTCATTCACTTACCTGAAGTCTCTGTCAGAAGCTCCCATGTACTCCTACACAGTGTGTACTCCTACCCACAAACTGCTCCTCTGTTGGGAGTCCCTGTTCACTGGCTCCCTGGTCACAGGCTCCCTGGTCACCTAGGGAGTCTCCTTTTATACCAGAGTCAGTCAATTATTTCGGGCAGAGGGCCACTTACTGAGTTTTGGCAAGCCATCGAGGGCCGCATGACAGGCAGCCAGGGGCAGATTAATATTTATTTTCTAAATTTTTTTATGGGCTCCGTGAGCTGGATAGAATGGCCTGGTGGGCCGCATCCAGCCTGTGGGCCACATTTTGCCCACCCCTCTTTTATACCCTTCTGGGCCTAGGCTTACTGAGGCCCAGGCAGCAATTCCACAGCAGTCAGAAATCCTGTAGCAATCAACACTGACTCAGCAGTCAGCACTCACTCCAGTTTCTCAGAGCACGCCCGCCACCAAACAAACAAACAGTGAGCTAAACCAAAGGTACAGGCAATCTGGATCACTTACCTTCCTTCTCTCTCTCAAATGAATTCCCTCTCATGGTCTCACAGTGCTGCTGCCTCCAGCCTTGGGTCTCTTACCCAACCCTGGGGGAGTCGTTGGTCCACTAAGCAAGCAGGCTCTCCCTCTCTATCTTCACCCTCTGGCTCCTTCCCCCTAGAAGCCATCTCTATCCTCTCAGGTCTCTCTTTCCACAAGTCCTTTCCCTAGGGGCCTTTTAACTTCTTTTGGCCAGCCAATTATCTTTTGCAGCTGGCCCAGTCCATCCCACAAGCCTGGAATTAATTTTACTGTGTGCAACTGTGGTGCAGTCCCTGCAAGTCAGCAGCCTGATATAGTCCTCCTAGGCAGCCTGCAAGCAGTGCCCTACTGCCTACATCTGGGCTGTAGCTCCTGCGAGCCTGCAGACAGCTACAGCCAGATGTGTGCAGCCTGGTATAAGCCTCTGCTAACAAGAGTTGGGGCCACCAGGGCCAAGACAGTGTCCCGCACCCAGCGGTTGTCCTCTGCGGCCTTCACTCCCCTGCCTAGAACTGTACTCTACTCCCGCAAGGCCTCCACCCACTTGTGCTCCTGGGCCAGGAGCTGCACCTTAAACTCCCAGTCTCCCCAGACCCATGCCTCCTTCCACTGGTCCCACACCTCCTCACACTTGTCACGTGTGTTCTCACAGGCCATGTCCTCTGCCTGCCACCTGTCCTGGTGGACCATGTCCTCTGCCTGCCAGGCCCATACATCTGCCAGATGGTCTTCCAACATTGTCACAAGCCAAACCAGGAGGAGGATCCTTGGTCCTCCTCTGATAGAGACAGCACATCTGCAAGGCCTCAGCTGTGAGTGGCAGTGACTCTGAGCCTGCATCCCAGCTGCCAACTGTGGCCTCTACCCTGCATGCAGCTGCAGGACCTGCAGAGCCACAAGAAAGAAGCTGTTTGTCAGAATGTGCAACATTTCTGAGATAAGATGCTCTGTACCAGGGGCTGTGCAGTGTCAGGGTTTGGGCATGCACAGGTGCCCACGGTAAGTTGACTGGGCAGGCCCAGGCCCAAGCAACTGGCAGCCAAGCCCCCTGTCCCCACTCACTCCTTAAGCAAGGTGGGCCATAGGCAGGCAGTCTGCCTCCCCCACCCCATTCACAGGCTTCCCTGCCCCGTTCCCAGGCCAGGACAAACCAGGCTCCTGGAAGAACCTGCTGCTACAGCTCCAGACCCTGCCCTCCTCTTTCAAGGACTTTGGAACACATAAGCTTTCTTGTCATATCAAGGTGCACTGTCCAGCAAAGGCAAAATGTTGAATGATAGCTAATATCTTCTCCTCCTCCTGCAGGCCAGAGCCTCTCCTGTGCTGCTGCCAAGCCCATGGCACCCAGGCTTGTGGGGTTTGTGGCTCCTAGATGATTGGGATGAAGACATGCCTGCATCCTTGCCTTCCCCACAGTGGGCCTCTCCTGGGAGGTGCCCTGGGGCAGGCCTCCCGCCCTGCCAGCACTGCACCCAAAGCATGCTCCTACTGTTCATGTCATGGGCACTATGCAGGGAGTTGTTTGCTTAGACTGAGAGGTGCCTGACCCACTACTCCCTGATGATGATGATGATTGCCATGGTACCTTGGGTGAACCTGTGCACCTGACATGGGACCCTGGGCTTCACCAGTGTGGGGAGAAAGCCTGGGCTGCCCTGCAACCTCCACTGCCTCCTGCAGAGCTACCTGTGGCTGCACTACACATCCTTCCCCCCGCAGCTGAGGAGGATATTGCTGCTGGCATTGATGCATTCCTCAGTGTGCAAGAGGCCTATGCCCACCTAGCTACAGGGGTACAGGCTCCTCAATAAAGTTTTGCACCATCTCCCACCTCCCTTCATGCTGTAGGAGGGAACCCAGGAGCCAGGGTTGTGCAGGCAGGTCAGGCAGGAATTGGGGGCAGGGAGGAGAGGGTCCTCCCCACAGTGCAGGGCTTACCACATGGCTGGGGTTGGCATGACCAGCAGCTTCAGTTAGTCCCAGCTGGCAGCGACGGTATGCAGCTCTGAAGGGCTCTTCAGATGGTGGGATGTAGTATTTAGGCACTTGGGCAGGGGCTTCCCCTGGGAAGGAGCTGGCACTGCTGGCAGCCAGTGGTGACATGGCTGGCCATACCTTGTGGCTGGGGCTGGGGCTGCAGAGCTGTCAGGGCAGGTGCTGGCCTGGGCTCCCTGAGCTGCTGGTGGAGGTTGCAGTTGAGAAGCTCAGTGAGACTGGTTGCTGGCACCCCAAGGGGCCCTCCCACAGTAACACATTACTGTGGGTGCCATGCCAGGGTTAGGGATCAGGCAGGCTGCCCATGCTGCTGTACACAGCACAGCTGTAGCGAGGATCTCTGTCAGCTACTGCATGAAGGGCTTGGTCTTGTTGGCACTCCCCAACTGATGACTGTGGTCAGAGAAGGAAACCCACTGTGCCCACAAGGCCTTGACCATTATGCAGCACTACCATCCCAACTGGTCATGCCCACACTCCCACATCTGGCCTAACAGCCCCTCATAAACGTGGGTGTTGAAGTGCTCGCCTCGCATGGATTGCTGCTGAACCTTCACCTTACCCCACAGTGCCATGAGTTGCAAGTCTCCTCCATGGATCAGTTCGGTTACTGAATCATTGGTACTGTCATTGTCAATGATGAGGCCATCAGGGCTCCCACACCAGCTTTCTGGGCCTCCACACAGCTGTCCATGTGCTGCCAGGCCTGGGCAGCTGTCTGCAGTGCACAGTATGGGACTGGCAGATGCACAGTGAAGCAATGCCCCAAAGCACCTGCAGGCTCTGGTGTAAACAGGCTGCTAGGGGTGGGCTGCGAGTAGCTGGAGCTGGCTCCAGTGGCTAAGAGCTGCCTGCAGCTGGGCCTGGGTGTTGGCAGGCCTGGATGGCGTGGGCCTGGCAGCTGCATGGCACTGTAGTGCCAGGCAGCAATGCCAGGGTGCAGGCAGGCTGGTGCAACTAGCCTGTGGCCTGCACAGGGGCACACAGGGGCCTGGAGTGGCCTCAGGCTGCCAACATGTACCCCAGGGCTCAAAATACCTACAGGCTTTTAAGGGCCTGAGGCTGGGGCAGGAATAGAGTTGGCCCAGCCTTGGGGCAGGAGAAGCTCCCAGCCCAGAGACCTGGGGCTAGGCTCAGACTGCCCCCCTAGTAGCAGGGCTGACCAGGAGCAAATTTGCTGTTGGTTGTTGTCTACATGTGCATTACTGCATAGTAACCACACACAAGTAAATTTGCTACTTGCATTTGCAGGTAACAAATTTACTGGTGAGTAGTATCATGTCCTGCACAATAAGTGTGCACACGTGTAGACGTGCACACTTACTGCACAGTAAACTACACTACTGCACAGTAAGGCATCTCATGTAGAGGTACCCACTGTGTGCAAGTATCATCTCACTATGAGTGCAGTAATGCCCAAGCCATGGTGGAGCCCAGGTTTCCTGCATGACAGTGTTAGGCAGGACCACTGAATCAGTGTAGTCCCCAATGTTTAAATGTTAACTCTGGAAATATTTGCAGAGTAACACTGAGTGAAATCACACTCTTCCATGGAAGGCCCCAAAGGAGCAGGGAAACAGTATGAAATGAATCCAGAATTTCCTGTAAATCATTCCTTGCAAGACGAAGATTTTGGAGCCTGAGAATTTGACAGATAAGGCCTTTGTGACACTAATATTCCAAGTATCCACAAAGAATACAGAGCTGTGGACTTGTTGGGGAAAAGCAAAGGCTCATTCACTGAAATTCACCTGTCTGTGCAGTCCTGTAGTCTTTGTTGCAACATAAGCAGTCAATAGGGCAAGTCAAGGGAGTAACAGGACAGAGAAAGTGAGAAAATGAACCAAAATCTCAAAGATAAGCAAGGCAGTCCTGAAAGATAATCACTAATGATAATTACTAGTCTAGGCTAAATGTAAAAAAAAATCATATGTTTAAAAGTCTGTTTTAGTTCTGTTGAGCCTATTTGCCAGAAACACTAAAGCAAAATGTCTTATTTACCCAGGTTGTACAAGGGTCAGAATGTTGTTGTAGCCATGATGGTACAAGAAATGTATGAGAGGCAAGTGATATCTTTTATTGGACCAACTGTATTTTATTTTGTGCCTGAAAGATTGTCTACCTCGTCTCCCAACTATACAGTTGGTCCACCAGAAGATATCACAAAAAACTTGACTCACTTAACCAGAGAAATCATGTTCCCTGTTGCATCTGTGCCAAGTAAAATACAGCAGTTAGTAAAATCAACCTTATTCTAATGAAAATTAAATAAGATTATTAAAATGTCAGGAAGTTATTTCAAGGAAATCACTAAATCCCAGAGGAAACTTATACCAACTGTTACTCCAACTTAATTTACAAAATGAGATGTGTTCTGTAAGCACTTCTGCACTTGAGTAGTCCCATTGCACTTTCAGATATTTCTGAAATATGAGCTATACTCATGTGTGTACTGTAATTGGCATAACTAGAAAGATATTTGCACTGTATTAATCTTACAGTTTTATATAAAACCATGCTGAATTTAACAACTACTGCATTCTATCCTCCCAAATCTTTCCTAAGTTTTATGTGATGTATACCATGACATTAAGACCTAAATTAGTCTCCTAGGGTGGGTCCCCACATGCAGGGGCATCTGCTTATAGAGGCTCAAATAGCAGCAACACAAATTTGCGCCATTGCTTTGTGCCCCATCACATGCCCCTGCATATGCGCTTTGGCGTGCAATGAATTGTCCTGGATAGGGGAGGCTGAGACCAGCACCTGTGCTGGCCTCACAGTATTACCTGGTGTCCTGGTGCAGCAGAGGCACAGATCCGGCAGCATGAAGCCTGGACAGCCAGCCCTCCATTTGTTGCAGTTAATGCTACTGATGCATACTCTGCATCACATTTTTCCCAGAAGTATTTTTTTTGCTATCAGGATTTCCCAGTAGCAAATTTTGCCAGAGGGGTGCACGTTTTCACATTCCCCACGTACGGTTTGTGGAGCCACAAACTGCATGCCCCTGCGCATGGGAACCCATTCCTATGGTCTCTATTGTTTTGCTTTATATCATGGTAACTTTGCACCACCAATCTTTTTCAATTGGAATAATGTCATTTGTAAGGTTATCTGCAAAGATAGAACCCAAACCTTTAGTAGCTAAAAATAAGACTCCTCCCCGGCCAAAAGACTGCAACCCAGTTAGCATGTGGTGAGAGGAAAAGATCAGCCCTGGGCCTGGGGTAGGTGGCTGGGCTTTTCCAGTCCCAGGTCTGCATTACAAATATGTACAAATGTTTGGTAGATCAGGCTAACTTAGCTCACCACTTGAGATGAACTGAGCTAGATTGGGCCAGCTATTTTTTGTCTAATAACATCCCCAAACATCCATACAAATTGGTACTTAGGTTGACCTAATCCTAGTTAGGTTGATTTGAGTGTAACCTCTGCACACACCCTGAGTGTTCATGTTAGACTGGTTGGTCTATAATTCCAAAAGTACTTTTCCACTTTTTAGAGAGAGACACTGAGCAGATCTACATGAGTCACTTAACTTCGCATTAGCATAGTTTACTGTGAAATAAGCATGTGTGTCTACATGTGCACATGCCTACTTCACAATAAATCTCCCTAAACCCAAGTCAATTTTCTGTCTGAAAATAAAAGTAGGAAATTTACATGAGATTAGTAACATCACCATAGCACTCATGTAGACACCTGACCAGGAGCAAAATCTGATCCCTGTCAGCCATCCACCAGGAGGCGGGAGATTGTTCCCTGCTCCGAGGAGCAGCTTGCTGCCAGGGCAGTCTCCTCCACAGAAGCCTGGGTGAGGACTACGTACCCCTGCCCCAACAGCAGGGGGCTCCAAGCCCTGCTCTTTCAGCCCCCAACTCCACCATCACGCTCAGGCTGAGCTCCACAACCGTAGTACTGGTGCTGGGAGACCCTTATCTCCCAGCCTAAGTCCCATGACCACAGAGCTCAGGCTGAGAGATAAGGGTCTTCTAATCCAAGCCCTGTGACTGGAGCCTGTTCTCTGCCCGGCTCTGCAATTGCAGTGCTGGGGTGGGGACCAGGCTGGGAGCTTGTTCCCAGCCTGTGCTCTGCAATCACAGAGCAGGGGCTGGGAACAAGCTCCCAGGCCTCAACTCTGCAATCGCAATTGTTATCATGGAGCAGGGGCTGGGAGCTCCCTGAATGGAGACAGTTCCCTGCCCAGCCTGAAACTAGCTGGGACCTTCTCCTGACCTGGACAGTTCCCAGCCAGCCCCAGGCTGCACAGGGAAGCATATGCAGCCTGGAGGTGGCTGTGGACTGTCCTTTTTGGGCAATCCCCATCCAGCTCCAGGCTGCACATGCAGACTTCCCTGCACAGCCCAGGATGGCCAAGAACTGTCCCAGCCAGGGGCAGGTCCCAGCCCCATGCTTCAATCAGGTGATTGAGGCATGGGGCTTGGAAAGAGCTGCAGTGGTGGGTTAGGTCCCAGCCCCCTATCCCAATCTGCCAGTGGGGCAGCTAGCAGTGAGTTAGCTGCTAGCTGCCCTGCTGGCAGATCAGGACAGGAGGCTGGGACCCAACCCTCCCACGTAGCTTTTTCCAAGCCCTACGAAGAGAGGCTAAAGGGCCTGAACCTATTCAGTCTCCACAAGAGAAGGCTGAGAAGGTATCTGGTGGCTGTTTCCAAACTCACCAGTGGGAACCAGTGGGAATTGGGGGAAGCTCTGTTCCTCCAGGCATCACTCAGGGTTACTAGGAATAACAGCCACAAATTGTTAGAGAGAAGGTTCAGGCTGGACATCAGGAGACTTTACTTTACAGTTAGGGTTGCCAGGCTCTCGAATGGGCTCCCAAGTGAGGTGGTACTCTCTCCTACCTTGGGGGTCTTCAAGAGGAGGCTAGACAGATATTTGGCTGGGGTTATATGATCCTGGCACCCATTCCTGCCCAGGGCAGGGGGTCAGACCCGATGATCTGTTTAAGTCCCTTCTGACCCTAAGTACTATGTTACTATGATACCATGTACCCCAGCCAGCCCATTATGCAGCACATAGAGCAGCAGCTGTTATATACAAGAAAATATGGAAATTAAAATTAGCATCAGAGGCATAGGAATTGGGGGCAGAATAAAGAAATAACAGGTTAAAAGAATATACACTCAAATTAGAAGTATTCAAATTAGTTGGGCCTAATGATGATTACTCTAGAGCTCTTAACAAATAAGCCAAAACTGTCTCTGAACCACAGTGATGAATCTGAAGTACGTGGATTGCAGTGGTACTGATGTTGTGCTGTAGGGCTGTACTCAGGATCTCTGTCTATGGAAAATCTGTGAGTAATCCTGGGAAGAAGCACAGGTGGTAAAAGCTTCATGGGGCCCCTCCTGAGTTTTCTGTTCTGCCTAATTGCTGATCCTTAGCAAGTCCAAGCAATAGGATGTAGTTCATTTTGTCAGTGATGAATCTGGGCTTTGGAATGAAACTATTACTGATGATCTTTGGGCTGCATTCAAAGGCAGGGCTCCTGTTTCAAAAGGCAACTCACAGAGTATCTTTATGTAAAAAGGATTTGTCTGTTCTTTGTTTTAAAAGATCCTATGCTATTTCTAAATACAGAAGTGTGTGATAAATATACTTGACTTACTATATTCACATGTGGTTTTATGTAACTTAGGAAAGCACACCCTGTTCCAAACACCATACAGTATACTACAAGAATAATATTCAGACTCTTCTTTATCAACAAGTTCTGCCAGCCTAACTCACAGTAAGCAATGCTTTATTCTAAGTTAACCTATTGATTTCTCACAGAGTAAAGTATTATTCATTGTGAGTACACTACACTATGAAGTTTTTTCTAGCATCACATATTATAGTATATATTAAAGTGCCTCTTATATACTCAGGAGGTACATGATTGCTTCTCCATACCCATAAGGTATGCAATTTCTGGTACAAAAGAGGGAAGAGGTTCACCATGCATCACTGTGTATATACTCCCACTCTATACTATATACAAGGTAAACTACAGAAATTTATCCCTCTTTTACTAACAGATAAACTACCATGGTTTAGCTTCCATTTCCCATGGGGTAAGAGCAGGCACAAGGGTGGTAACCGCAGAGCAGCAGATGTGCAGCTAAGTCTTGCCCCTTATACCTCATAGCAAATTATTCATATGTCCATGCCGTATAATATTCAGGGAGGTGTCTTTATTATATCAGAAAAAAGCAACACCTTTACCCTGTATGAACTCTAATACATGGTTTGGTTAAAAAAGTAAACCAATATAGCTGTATGGGCAATGCCTTCATAGCATGGATAAGCCTGAAAGATGTCACATTCTAGCTCTGAAATTTAAAATTACATTCTTTTTGGTTGAATAATATTTCAATCAGAGAATCAAATAAGTGACAATCAGGCTTACTGGAACATAATTACTATTTTCATACTTACTGTGAAATGAATCACTGCCATTCATTCTACTTTAATAAATATGAAGCTGCCCTTCTTGAAAAATATCCTATTTCAATAAAGAGTCTTTTAGAGTTATTGTTGTAATAAACTATCCTGTCTTATGAGAAAATCTCCAGATACTTGGACTTCAGATAAAGTCCCCTTAGGTGTTGTAGAGAAAGGAACTCTGCTCTCCTTTCCTTAGAAGACACCCTATATCCAGCCTAGTAAGGGTGAGGACAGATGTAAAAATTAAGACATCTCAAACAGCTTTGAAACAATTCAAAGAGTGAGCTGTACAGATGTACACACTTTTTAAAACTATTCAAATGTGGATGCAATGCTTTAAAACAGTACCTCTTGAAATAAAGTACTTTTTGGAGCATTTCATAGAATCATAAAAAAATAGGGTTGGAAGGGACCTCAGGAGGTCTTCTAGTCCAACCCCCTCATCTAGTCCAACTTGTGGTTACACAGGAAAAGCATGTACACAGGAAAAGCATGCAGGAGTCAGGCTGGGGGTGAAGTTGGGAGTGGAACCACACCTGGAGGCAGGCATAACTCACTGTCCCCTCTCCACCAGATCCCTGCTGATTTTCAGTGTCTCCACCAATGCTGGAGTCAGCCCTCCAGTCTCAATCCCATCTATCCCTCCTCTCCATGGGGAAGAGAGACTTGGGAGCTCCAGCTGTTCCTCCACCCCTGCTTACCTATCCACCTTTGTATCTCTGCTCCCTCCTCCCTTCTACCCATCATCCCCATGAGGGGAGAAGGGGAGGGGGAGCTGGCTGGTGCTAGAGGGGAATGCAGTTTTTTTAAGCACTGCAGTCATGGAACAGCACATGTCCCCTGGCTGAAACATATTCTTTGAAGCATTTCCAAGTGTTATTAGGTCTGTCTGCTCCCAAGAGAACTTTCTGTCAAGAAGATTTTTCTGATTAAGCAGTTAAAAAATCCCATCCTTAGTGCAGAATTGAACTGACTTTGCTCCCATCGACTTAAGTGGGAATAGAATTAGGCCAATGTAAAGTAGTTTAAAATGATTCCAAATCTCTCTTTTCTTAATTTTATTCCACTACTCATAGCTCTAGCCCCTCATGCCAGAAGGATGGCAAAGTAGTTATTTACAGAAATCAGCATGCCTGAATCATCCTAGAGTAGATAGAGATTTTTTTTACTTTATTTTTTATTATTTATGTACCCTTTTTATCATGCTGTAGCCACACAGAAGTTCTGATCCTGTACTGGGGTATACTGACATGAAGTTTCACTCAGTAAACAACCACCAACTAGTTTCTCCGAGGGTATTTGCTGCATTGGATGAGATGTATCATATTTTGTGATAGGCAGGTGAAGGATTTATGAATTCTGCCAGTTTCATTATGGAAGATGTTCACTGTACTGATGGTAGAGGTGAGTTAACAGGTTTTGCATTTGCTATTCAGGTAGGGTCTTCTTCCGCTTGGTGTTTGCTGATCAGAAGAGAGTTTGTTTTTGATGATGAATTTAACATGGTTGGGGGATTGTTTGAAGGCCTGAAGGGCCTTTCCTAGAGTTTTTATCCTATCTTCCCACTGATGCAGTTGATCAGTGGTCCCCTCTTAGGCCTGACCTCTACATATGAGTGAAACCATTTAACTTCAGAAAGATTTTAGTTGAGCTTATGCAAACTCTATGGCTGTAAAACTGTCTCATTTGATAGGAGCCTGATTATTCCAGGGTTTGATGCTGATCAAAACAGGCATGCCAGTCATTTTAATTGCATTACTGCTCCTCTGTCAGGAAGAGCACACAGCCTGGCCAGCTACTCCCAGAATGACCCACAATAACCATACAGATGCACACAGCCATGTCCTGGGGAAAGAGCATTAGCACATTTTATCCTGCATATTCCAGAGAGACTTGAAGCAGCACTGTGGACTTTATATCTGTAAGATCCCAGGTATAGTAGCCACTGACATCCTCAGAATACAGGATGTTCCCTTGGTGGGGGTGGGGCACTAGCCCCTTCAGCCAATCAGCAGGGGGGTGGAGAGGGCACCACAAAAAAGCATCCTCCCTCTCTCCCCCCATGGCTGGCTCAGAACTCAACCCCTCCTGGCTGTGCACCACCCTATCTCTAGGATCAGCCAATACAATTGTGAAGACAAATGATTGTGTGACAGGGGGCCATCCTGTCATAACTGGTGGAAAATGCAGAAGACTACCCATTACAGGCCCCAATGCCAGGGGGTGCTATCCACTGCTCTGAACCTTCCCTACACTGTGGCCCATGCCTCACAGGTGGCATCATAAGTTCTTGCTATACACCCAGCCTAAAGCCAGACCAAGCTTAGCCTTCATTGTCAGACCTCTTTCACAAGCACATTCACACTGCCCTCCTCTCTCTAGGGCCTCTCACACTTCACCCCCTCTCACAGGGTCTCTCTCTTGCATCGAGAACTTGTTCCACTCTACTCCCCCTTGGAGTGCTTCCCGTAGGCCTTGGGGCTTTATCCAGATCATGCCTTGGGTGGCAGACGTACACTCTCTTGGGCCTCTCCTATGACCCTCACCTGGATAGTGGCCATCCAAGTTCCCAAACTGGGGCAAGCTTGCCCTGGCCCCTCCCAGAGCAAATCTACATAAATCTACACAAACACACGCTGGCCCTGCATACCGGGCTCCCATCCCTTAGCTCCCCCTCACTGGGGCTCCACATATCCAACAACTTGTTCCTCAAGGGGTTGGTCCATGTGTTACCTTTCAGGTTGTCCCACAGCCCTACTCAACCCTCATCAGGGCCTTCACTACCACCCCCTCTCTGGGGCCACACATCTATCATCTCCCTGGGGCTTCTGGGGTCTCATTCCCCTGTGGGGTCTTGGGTGGCCATAGCTGTGGCTGGCCCCCATATACCCACAGTGTTGTGGGGGCTAGGGATTATTTAGGCAGCTCAACCCAACTTTCATCAGGGAAGTGAGCGGTCCTGGCATTTAAGTAGGGCTGCCATGCCACCGGCAGTCCCACCAGGCCTCCCTATCACAGCAGGATGTACTTTTAGGTCATGCCCAGGACCAAGAGCTCCCTGCTCTTACCTGCCAGATGTTTCATACAACAGTTCAGCCAAGCAATATCTCTGCCTGGCTGCCAGCAGCAAACTGCTGTGTTTATATAGCTGGCCTGTGTTTTAAAATGGCCACTGCAGTCAGGCACCTGCTGGCTGCCTGACTCAGCCCTTAAAGTGGCAGGCAATACAAGTGCACTGCCACCACCTCCCCCTTAAAACAACTCCCATGGGGGTGGGGGAAGGCGCTGATGTGCCTGGCCATTGGGCTGCTGTTTCCCAGCCAATGCACCATTGTGACAGATTGATATGCATTTCCACCAATGAACTGAAAAACAGGACTTTTTACAGCCTGTTCCTCATTTAGAAATGGAGAGGGGACAAAGGGTATAAAAACAGGATTGTCTGATATAAAACAGCACCAATGGCCACCCTAGTCCTGAGACAAATGTAATTAACAGCCTATGTGGCCACATTTATATTAGCTTAACTTTGGTTTGTATCAGTTTACACACACAACCTTGTCTATAAACACAATTTGTACTGCCTTAACCTTTATATGTGGATGCAGTTATATATCTGAAGGGGTGGCACTTTTTTTACCAGGATAACTTCATCCACATAATCTGAATTGCATAGATTTCTACTGGATTATACCAGTAACTATTTTGGTTAGGAAAATCACAGTCCTCATCACAATCTTCCTACCGATTCAAAATCCTTGTGTATAGACACAAGCAGTAGTATAACTAGGGTGGGATAAGGGAGGCACCCACCTCAGGTGCAGACTATGATGGGGCACCAGGATTTCCCCCTCCCTACTTTCCAACACCACTGTGGGTATGTCTCCACATGAGTTAAAATGCCATAATTACAGTGCATTAAGTTTAGTACCTATAATAACAGGTACTAAACTTAATGCAATATAATTGGCACTACTGTGCATTAGCTCAAATAAATGTTTTTTGGGCAATGCTAAAGTACATTAGACTTTATCTACTGTGCATTAGCACAGTTTGGCCAGCTGCATTAATGCGCAGTAGAATTAGTCTTCTGCATATTAAGCATCTCATGTAGACGCATCCTGGGAGTGTTTGCTGCAGTAAGGGAAGTTCTGTGCTGCCCTGTCCACCACAGAAGGTGAGGGGGGTGGGGAGTGGAGCAAGGGGAATGGTGCTCCCTTCTCCCTCAGCCCTGCAACTTTGCCATGGCAGAGGAAACCCTCACAGCCTCTGCCTGGCCACAGAAGCTGGACAAAGCAGTGCCAAACAAACCAACTGTGGGGTGGGAGACAAGTAGAGAGAATAGAATGGTGCTCCCCTTCCTTCCCCCTCAGCCCCCCTGCCCCTCAAGACTTTATAGTGGTGAGAGAAACCCAACACTGCCTTGCCTGACCAGGGGAGCTAGGATAAAATTGTTGCATGATACAAATGTTTCTGCTTTTCCTTTCCATTTACACAGATTCACAGAAGTTTAGAGCTGGAAGGGACCTCATGAGATCATTGGGTCCAGCCCCCGTGCTCTGGGCAGAAAAGACTACTGGGGTCAAATAACCCCAGCAAGATGTGTGTCCAGTCTCCTTTTGAAGATCTCCAGGGTAGGTGCCTTCACCACGCCCACTGGGAGTCTGTTCCAGAGTCTGGTCACACAAACCACAAAGAAGTTTTTCCTTATATCCAGTCTGAAACCTTCTTCTAGGAGTTTATGACTGTTGCTCCCAGTTTTCTCCTTGAGTTCAACAAATGTCCTAGCTTAGAAAAATGCATGGTGACTGTCCACATTGTTGTTTAGAAACCTGTTAATAACCTCTAACTGACTGTCAGTCAACTAAAGATAACAAAGGTCAGTTGGTTATAGTACTAGGAAAAAATATTCAGAGACTACCATTTTTTACAACCCTGCCCCTAAAAACATAAAACATTGATAAATTATTCTTCACTGGTTCATTTTTTTGTACTGATAGTTATAATTGTGGAAAAAAGACAGAGGTTATTAATGCTAAAAGCAGTGTTATTCCACACTCCATATATACTATAAATAACATTTCTAATTTATTTTTCTTCATGCTTGTTAGAAAACCTAAGGCTAAACATTCAACTTTTTCTAAGCCTACCTTTCCCAATGCTATTATTATCTTTAGTCCTCTCATCCAACAAGCAGAGATGGGGAAACTTCAGATTTTTAATGATGCCACTATTCCAAAAACTGCATTATGAAGGTCAAATTGACTGTCAGGGATAAACAAGTAAATATTGCAGAGAATGTTAATAAATATAAAATCCCAAAGCCACTACCAAAGGGCTAGCAGCATACCTGGCTAAGAAGAATAAGATTCCTGTAACCAACAGATATGAGTCTGAGGGATGTCTCTCCAATACTAGTGAACTCTCAGCAGGGGATGCTTATCTGTATAATGACTAAGGTAGTTTAGGAAAACTTGAAAAAAATCTGACTAATGGGTGAAAAAAATCTCCCATATTTTTCTATGCAAGTACAACTTCCACAGTACAACTTCCACAGTGACTGCCATATGATTCATACAGATTAGTGGATCACACAGAGGATGTCTTGAAAATATGGTTTACCAAGCTGTTCCACCCACTTCACTTTTGTTAAGCTCTCTCCTGAGTTTTTGCCATTTTTCTCTTATTACTGATAAGCTACTTCTCCTGGAATTATGCAGAGGCTACTTTGGAAACAAATTCAACTGAAGACAGACTCAGAATCACTCCAGAGATCATCTAGTTATAAAGCTTTTGAAGAGGCAACCTCTCTCTCAACTGCTGGAAGTAGCTGGAGAAGCAGAGAAAAGTATCATGGGAATAAGTAGCTTAACATGTGTATTGCCCATAAACAGTGAGAGAAAGAAGAGAAATTGCCCTAGTAAAGTGAGAGTCAACCTTTTTAGCAGGCATTCCACAAATTAGTCCTGCACCCTTCCTAAGTGTCACTCTGATCCCCTTCCTCTGTCCAATCTATGTTTGATTCAGATGATTCAGAAAAATCCAGTGTGTATCCTTCCTTTGATGACATTCTGTGCTTGCAAATTCAATAACACTTCCATATAAGATTTTTATGCCCTTTCTGCCATCTTTTTTTGCTTATTCTAATAAGATTGACCAGTTGTGTGACAAAGCTATACAGAAAATAAATTGGAGTACACACAGTGGCAGAAAATTCCCTGATTCTAAAATGTCGGAGTCAATCTGAAATGAAAGTGCAAATACCATTTAATGAGTTCTATCAATTTCTTGAGTATAGCTCCACACCTCTTTCACTGACTCACTCAATTCCTAATTTGTCAAAACATTTAACTGTGTGATTTAGCTTCATTTAAATAAAGCCAGTGGAACTACCTGTACATTCAGAACTGAATACATCCTTTAGCAATCCGTTGCATCAGGACCACAGAAGAAACAACCTCAGTCTTACATTACCCAGGGCAAGTCAGCTACAGAGCACAACTATACAGAGGGTACTTACAGACATTTGGGAAGGTTAGAGGGAGGTTAGATCACATTAAAAATGACCCCCTAATCTAAATTAGTTTGCCCAGGTGCAGTCCTTACACTTAGATCTCTAGTTAGGTCAATCTTAGTGTGAACAATACAGACGTTCCAGGAAGGTTAGATCACTGTAGAAAAGGCCAACCCACTCTTAAGTTAACCCTACCTCTGAGGTAGTCTAACTTAAATCAGGTTGGCCATTCTCATAGATTCATAGATGTTAGGGTCAGAAGGGACCTCAATAGGTCATCGAGTCCAACCCCCTGCATAGGCAGGAAAGTGTGCTGGGTTCAGATGACCCCATCCAGATGCCTATCTAACCTCCTCTTGAAGACCCCCAGGGTAGGGGAGAGCATCAGCTCCCTTGGGAGCCCATTACAGATTTTGGCCACTCTAACTGTGAAGAAGTTCTTCCTAATGTCCAGTCTAAATCTGCTCTCTGCTAGCTTATGGCCATTATTTCTTGTAACCCCTAGGGGCACCTTGGTGAGAAGAGCCTCACCAATTCCCTTCTGCACCCCCATGATGAATTTATAGGCAGCCACAAGGTCGCCTCTCAACCTTCTCTTCTCAGACCAATCTAACTGTCCCAAACTTCTGTAGCACTACCAACACACTTCTGTAACATTCCCAGCACAGCCCCAGGGCTGGGAAAGCCCAGGCACTGGCCTCAGCCCTGGGGCTGTGCTTCTCCTCCCCCCTCACCCACCCCTCCCCCCCACACCAGGCAATTTTTGGCCCACCAGCCCTGTGCTCCAGCCCCAAAGGAAAAGCTCCAGGCCTCCCTCCATGAACCAACCAGCCTCCACCTCTGACCCCACCAAACCCAACATCCCGCAAGCCACTCTCAGTGCCAGTTTTATCAGTGTTATGATGCCAGGAGCTAAGGAAGTAAGTCCCAGTGGGGGGGAAGAAGGAGAGGGATGAGAACTAGGTTCCCCGGTGTGGTGGGGCTCAGTGGGCTAAAAATAGCTCTTGGTCCAAGGGGGCAGGGGATACAATCCCTTGAGCTCCTCTGCAGACCCCATGAGTCCTTCCTGATGCCAACAAGCCCTCCCAGATTATAGCAACCTCTGAGGATGTTGCCCTGATTCCCCTCATCTCCCCTGCAGAACCTGCTTGGCCCCCTGATTCCCCTCATGGACCCCTGAGCCTGCTTGCCCCTGTGATGCCCCCAACCCCCTCTCCAGCCCAACTTACCTTAGATTGGGTGGCCATTTTTAACTCAATATTACCTCCTCCTGACCTCCCCAAATGTCTGTATCCAGCCAGAAATTACAAAAGAGGAGCCACAGTGTAAAGATGGGAGGAGGGAGGAGGGACAGGGTGAAAACAGAGCCAACTGGAAAAGTAGGGCTTAATACAAAGGAAATATCTAACTAAATGGTGTGTCAGGTGGGGAGATGGAGGAAGAGACAGAGAGATATAGTAATAGCAATAGCTCTTTAACTTCTCTAGGCTGTATGTTTTTATATTTTCCTCCTGTTTTCTTCTTTCTCTGTAATAGATGAGTGGTACCTGCACTGTCTGTACTTTAGAAATGCAGTTTTAGATGGAATTGTTTTACATTTGCAAAGCTTGTGTGAAATAACTCTTACCCTGTCTCATGAGGTTAATAATATTATTTACAGAAGATTTGCTTTTTCATCACTCCTGTTGTTTTATACAAATAAGAATAGCAACTAAAATAGCTCTTTGATGTCTTGTATAAAGAGTGTTTGTTCTGCAAAGAGTGGTTAGATGGAATTCAACACTGTTTTCAAAGCACCAGAATAAATTAAGGAAGCATTATTTGGGCATTCAAGATTCCTTCAATCTCCATGTTAGAGCACATACATAAGTAAATGAAAGTGTATATCTACACTGCACTATGCAGCACCAGTTGAATTAGCTTCAGTTGAACTAGCTCTGGAACATAGCTGCCATTTTTCAATTTGGAAATTTTGATGTAATGCCTCAAATTTTGATGTAATTGGCTTATGTTGTCAATTCTATTAATAGCCCAGGATGCCTGATTAAATTAAATCTCCCGTCTTGCCTCTGGAATAAGGGAGGTAGAATATTCTGGCTGTCCCTAGCCACTGAGAGATATGAGAAATGCAATCTGTCTGGGAAGCTGGGCCCAGAGAGAAGAATTTTGAAATCAAAATACTTCACCTTTGAGGTACTTGATGTTTTGTCCCGTACACAAAGTGTAGAGAGCATGCATTTTTCCATTGGAAAAAATATGAGAATACAATTTTGTCAAAGAAGTTTTCAGTTATGCCTACCCTCACTTCATTGGAGCTAAATAGTCCAATCTTATACTTTAACTCAGCAGTAATTATTCTGAACTTAATAGAGATGAGTCCACAAGACCACCTGCAGTTGAGCATTACTGTAAGAAAGTTATAATAAGCATAGGTCTGTCATGCTGTTACAGTAATATATCATATGAACTTTAAATTAGTGCAAATGTTATAAAACTTGTTAAAACCAGTCAGTCAGTTATCTTACTACTTCTATTTACCAAAGAATTGGTATTCTCTCTAATATTTGTCTACAGCAATGATGTCTAAGTGGACTATTTTTTTCCTCTTGGTAGAAAATTACTTAGATTCATAGCTTGTAAGGCCAGAAGGGACCTCAGACAATCATTGGGTCCAGCCCCCTGCACCAAGCAGGAAAGACAACTTGGGGTCAGGAGACCCCAGCAAGGTGACTGTCTAGTCTCCTTTTGAAGATTTCCAGGGTAGGCGATTGCACCACCTCTGGAGGGAGCTTATTCCACAGGCTAGACACCCTGACTGTGAAGAAGTTTTTCCTAATGTTGAGCCTGAATTGATCTTCCAGGAGTTTGTGGCCATTACTCCTGCTTTTCCCCTTGGGTGCCCTGGTGAACAGTTGCTCATCGAGCCCTTGATGTGCTCCCCAAGCATAATGGTAAGCTGCTACCAGGTCCCCTCTCAGCCCTCTTTTCCTCAGGCTGAAGAGTCCCAGATCCTTCAGCCTTTCCTCGTATGGCTTGCTTTTTAAGACTCTGATCATATGGGTGGCTCTTCTTTGGAGTCTCACAAGCTTGTCCACGTCCCTGTTAAAGTGTGGTGCCTGGCACCGGATGCAGTACTCCAGCTGTGGTCTGACCAGTGTTGAGTAGAGCAAAAGAATCACCTCCTTGGTTTTGCTGCAGATACATCTATTGATGCATACCAGAGTATTATTTACCCTAATGGCTACAGCATCACACTGCCAGCTCATATTCATACTGTGGTCTATTATTACCCCCAGATCCCTTTCATTCATGGTGATAGTCAGTTTGGTGCCACCAAGCCTGTAGGTGTGTTGGGGGTTGCCCAACCTGAGGTGGAGCACTTTACATTTCTCGACATTGAATTTCATCAGATTCTGATCTGCCCAACTTGCTAGCCTGTCTAGGTCTGGCTGCTACTGCAGCCTATCTTCAAGTGTGACCATGCTCCCCCATAACTTGGTGTCGTCTGTGAACTTGGCCAGTGAGCTTTTCACCCCCACATCTAAATTGTTAATAAAGATGTTGAAAAGTACTGGACCAAGCACTGACCCCTGTGGGACACTGCTGCCCACTTCTCACCAGGATGACACAGATCCGTTCACTACGACTCTGTGGGTTCTATCCTGCAGCCAATTTCTCACCCACCTGACTGTCTCAAATTTAAGCCCATAATCCTCCAATTTTCTTGTGAGGACATTGTGGGATACTAAATCAAAGGCCTTTTGGAAGTCTAGGTATACAATGTCAGCCTTCTCTCTCATGTCCAGGTGGTGAGTTACCTGGTCATAGAAGAAGATGAGGTTGGTAAGACAAGACCTGACCGCAATGAAGCCAGCTGTCATTCAGAATCTTACCTTTTGCAAGCTTATGAAAGATAGACTGCTTGATTAACTTTTCTAGGATTTTCCCTAGGATGGAAGTTAGGCTAATTGGCCTGTCGTTACCTAGGTCCTCCCTCCTCCCCTCCTTGTAGATGGGTATAACATTGGCCCTCTTCCAGTTCTCAGGGACTTCTCCAGAGTGCCTGGAGTTGTGGAAGAGTTTTGCCAGGGGTTCCGCAATGACTTCAGCCACCTCCTTCAGCACTCTCAGGTGAAGATCATCCAGTCCTGCTGACTTGTATATGTCTAATTTTATTAATTAGTCATATACCAATTCTATGGCAGTAGTAGGAAGGTGATTATTCCTACTGTGCTCATCCTGTACACTACCTGGCATGGTTTCCCCTTGGTCCGATGAAAGACTGAGGCAAAGTAGTCATTCAAGAGTTCAGCTTTCTCCTGGGTGCTGGTAACCAGCTCTCTTGAATTGTTGAGCAATAGCCCTACACTCCCATTTGTTTTCCTCCTGTTCCCTATGTACCTAAAGAAGGACTTCTTGTTGTCCTTGATTCCCGTTGATAATCTAAGTTTGGTCACCACTTTAGCCTGTTTTATCAGTTCCCTGCAAATGTGAGCCACTGTGGAATAGTCCTCCTTGGGGACTGCCCCGAGCACTCATTGTTTATAAGCCACTTTCTTCTTTCTTAAGAGGACTATGATTTCCCTGTTTAGCCAAGAGGGCTTCCCAGATCGTCTGTTACCTTTTCTCCACATGGGAATGGACTTTCTTTGTGCTTCAAGGATCATGTCCTTAAGGAACAGCCACTCTTCATGCACACCTTTCACCTTCAGTCCCTGGTCCCACAGCACTTGCCCTACTAGTGACCTAAGATTGTTGAAATTTGCATGTTTCAAGTCCAAGACTTCAATCCTGCTATCTGATTTGTCTGCCTTGTGATGGACAGTGAACATGATAGTTTCATGGTTGCTGTCACGCAGACTTCCCTCTATATTTAAGTTGGTCACAAGGTTGTCTCTTTTGGCCAGGACCAAGTCTAGCAGAGCATCACCTCTGGTTGGCCCATGCACCTCCTGAGTCAGGAAGAGCTCCTTGACACAGGTCAAGAAGGATCGTGACCGATCCAACTTGTGTTCCTCTCAGGAGATGTTTGGATAATTAAAATCGCCCATGACAACCATGTCACGTGCATGTTCCACCTCCGTCAATTCTTGGGTGAACTCCAGATGGAATTCCTCCCCCTGGTTTGGTGGTTTGTAATATACACCTACAGTTAGGTCTCTCTCTTGGCTTTCTCCTTCCCCCAGCAACTTGACCCAGAGGGTTTCAAACTGTCCATTGTTTGTTTGGTTGGGTTTTTTTATGTATGACCTACCTCTTGTTAAATCTGTTAGAACAGATGAGGAAAAATGAGTTTTTCCATTAGAATCTGAAAGTCCCTTAACTATTCAGAATGGATTTATTTGTTGTAGTCATAATTTAAAAATCAGAGCTATAAAAAATATGCAACTTTTGATACTGATCAGAGCAAAGATTTTGCTAAATGATAGTAGGAGTTAGTTGTGGCTGCTTTTTTGGTTTTCCTATTTATGCATCCTACACTGGGTATGTCTATACGGTCCCAACCAGAGAGATGTAAGAACAGGGAAAGCACCCTTTACTGAGCATATGCTCTTCCCATTTGTACACATCTCAGTAAAATGATAGCTTATACGGGAAGTCAAATGAGTTGATCTACTTTGGCTTTAAAATTTTTTTTTTTTTTTCTTTTTAAGAACTGTGGGAGAAAGTAAAAGAAAATGGGGAAAAGGGGACATAAAGGATTTAGAATGAGTAGTGAAAAAAATGGAAGTAAGAGTAGGCTGAAGGGAAGCTTTATTTCTAAACTGGATCCAGAGCCCTGACAGTTCTATAGACCTTTACCTTTTGCCACCAGTAGAGAGAGGGAAGTCACAATTTACTAGGCTTCCTACTTTGACAGCAAAGCATTGACAGACCCCACTGCTTAATCAGTGAATGCACCTACTCAGACTATATGATTTGCTAAAATGCTGAACTGCTCTTCAGAGACTTTATTTACCAGAGTAATACTGACACATCTAACTACTGTTTAATCAATAAAGAAAGCAAGAAGATAAAAAAACAAATAGTTGTATTGTTAGTAACACTTCCCCATGCAATAACTTCTTTCTTCAAACCTGCTTCTTCTGTTTAACATAATGATGTCTAACATGTCTCCAACCTCCCATACACAAATAATCAATCAGCGAAGTCCTATAGCAGGATTGCATTAAAAACTATTTCTCTCAATTTTCTGCATCTCAAAATCCTGATGTTTCGGGATAGATCCAAACAAGTGAAATAAGCACTTAAATGGGATTTTAGGTGGAATTCAGGTGTTGAGGTCCAAGAGTGTTCCAGCTTAACCCTGTTTAAGAAGCTACAAAAGTACTTAGACAACACCATTTGGGCCTGAAAAGATTCACAGGGACCTATAGGTAGAGGCCTACGCTCTTCAGCAATTCAGATTTGAGCCTAAACTCTACCTGAGGCCTAATGCATTAATTGCCCTTAGAGCAATTCAACCATACTGAATTTAAAGAAGTCTGGCACAGTCTCTTGAATCATAATTAAAAAAGGCAATAGCAGTACCTTTTAGGTTAGGTTTTTTTATCTTACTCTTTCAGGAAGCAGGAAACCTGGATTGTGAGCTAGCCTCAGGCTGCAGGGCCTCAAAACCATATTTCTAATTTCCCAGGAGATTACCTTTGGGCTATAGGAAGAGGTAAAGAAGCATCCTCCTACCCTCTTGAAGCTGGGCCAAGCGTGTGAGACTCATGAATACAGGAGCACCAGAAACAAGGAGCCTGGTTCCCTGCTACTGAGGAGTGGACTTTCTTGGGTGTCTGGGAGAGCAGGTAAGTCTTTGCCAGAGTTATTTGTGTGTGTTGTTCAAATGCAATGCTTAAACAGCCCTAGATATCAGTGACCATTGCTTTTATCATATTTTTCTAGCATACTACAATGTCAAAATGAAGACTCAGTGTGTCAAACTATATGACTAAAGAAACAGAAATATCCTGTGACTGTGATATTTCCTGAACTGTGGCCTGTGAGTTATTTAATTATTATCTGACATCAACTAAATTTAATTCACACTTTTTTATTATTCAATAAGGTTTTTTAAATGGAAAAAAAAATCATTTTCCATCAAAATACTTCTGTATTTTTAAGAAAAATAGTCTTGGCTAAAGTGAAAATGCTTTTCCCAGAATGTTTAATATAACAGAACATTTCTCAAACACTTCTAACTAGATCACAATAAAAAAAATCCTAAATACATATTAAACATTTTCCTAATATTTTTCCTTGGAAGTAGTTGCTGCTACTGGCAAAGATAAGTACAGGATCAGAGTCTCATATTTGCATATATGCCTTGAGAGGTGGATACAGTGGGATCATCATAGTATCATAGTAGCTAGGGTCAGGATGGACCTGAACAGATCATCTAGCCTGACCCCCTGCCATAGACAGGAATGAATGCTGAGTTCACAAGACCCCAGACAGGTGATCATCCAACCTCCTCTTGAATATGCCCAAGGTAGGGGTGAGGACCACTTCCCTGGGAAGCTGGTTCCAGATTTTGGCCACCCTAACTGTAAAATATTGCCTTCTGATCTCCAACCTAAACCTAGTCTCCATCATCTTATGACCGTTGTTCCTTGTCACCCCAGGTGGTGCTGGGGAGAAAAGGGCTCTACCTATTTGCTGTTGATCTCCCCTGATGAGTTTGTAGGCAGCCACCAGGTCCCCCCTCAGCCTCCTCTTGCTGAGGCTGAACAGGTTCAGGTCCTTCAGTCTCTCCTCATATGGCCTGTCCTGCTGCCCTCTCACCAAGGGGGTGGCCCTCCTCTGAACCCTCTCCAGGCTGGCCACATCCCTTTTGAAGTGTGGCGCCCAGTACTGGACGCCATACTCCAACTGCGGCCTGACCAAAGTCGCATAGAGGGGGAGTATCACCTCTCTGGACCGGCTTGAGATGCACCTTTAGATGCATGACAAGGTATGGCTGGCCTTGCTGGCTGCAGTCTGGCATTGGCGGCTCATGTTCATCTTGGAGTCAATAATGACTCCAAGATCCCTTTCTGCCTCTGTGCTTTCAAGAAGGGAACTCCCCAGCCGTTATGCATGCTGTGGATTCCTTCTCCCAAGGAACTAGCGCTCCTGTTTGCACAAAACACCTATGACTTAGTAGGGCTAATGGAAACCTGGTGGGATTTGTCCCACGACTGGGCGGTACACTTTGAGGGTTATAGATTGTACAGAAAGGACAGGGTGGGGAAAAAAGGGGGAGGGGTTGCGCTCTATGTCAATGAGCAATATACATCAACCCTCATCAAGACGGAATCCAAGGATGAGGAAGTAGAAGGATTGTGGGTTAGGCTACATGGGGGGCAAGGAGAAAGGGATTTGGTGGTAGGGGTCTGCTACAGACCCCCACACCAAGGGGAAGAAATAGATGCGGGGCTCCTGAGGCAGCTCTCGGAGACCATAAAAGCTAAAGAGGCGGTAGTCATGGGGGACCTAAACTACCCAGACATCTGCTGGGAGACGCAGACAGCAAAGTCCCACCATTCACGCAGGTTTCTAACCTGTGTACAGGACCTCCACCTGACACAGGAGGTACATGGTCCCACTAGGGGGAATGCCATACTGGATCTGGTATTGGCAATGGGGGATGACATGGTAGGGGACCTACAGATCGGTGGTCACCTGGGGGACAGTGATCACCTAATAATAGAATTCTTCATAAGACGTCGAGTGGGTAAGGTAACTAGTAGGGTGAAAGTGCTAGACTTTAGGAAAGCTGATTTCAATGAACTCAGGCGATTAGTCAAGGACGCACTGCAGAGTAGGATTTTTGAAGTGATGGGAGCCCAAGAAGGGTGGCTGTGCCTTAAGGAAATGATCCTTCGGGCACAAAGCAAGACGATCCCGATGCGAGGAAAAAGAAGGAGAGGGGCCAGGAGGCTTCCTTGGCTGACAGGAGAAATCCAGGGCAGCCTAAGTGCCAAAAGGGGAGCACATAAAAAGTGGAAACAGGGAGAGATCACCAAAGATGAATATATCTCCTCTGCTCGCGCTTGTAGGGAGGCAGTTAGACGGGCCAAAGCTACCACGGAGCTGAGGATGGCATCCCAAGTAAAGGACAACAATAATTTGTTTTTTAGATATATAGGGAGTAAAAGGAAGGCCCAGGGAGGAATAGGACCCCTACTAAATGGGCAGAAACAATTGGTGACGGACAGGAGGGACAAGGCTGAACTCCTCAATGAGTTCTTTGCCTCAGTGTTCCTAAGCGAGGGGCATGACAAGTCTCTCACTGGGGTTGTAGAGAGGCAGCAGCAAGGCACCAGACTTCCATGCGTAGACCCTGAGATGGTGCAGAGTCACTTGGAAGAACTGGATGCCTTTAAGTCGGCAGGCCCGGATGAGCTCCATCCGAGGGTGCTGAAGGCACTGGCCGACATCATTGCAGAGCCACTGGCGGGACTATTTGAACACTCGTGGCACACGGGCCAAGTCCCAGAGGACTGGAAAAGGGCCAATGTGGTCCCCATTTTCAAGAAGGGGAGGAAGGAGGACCCAGGCAACTATAGGTCAGTCAGTCTCACCTCCATCCTTGGCAAAATCTTTGAAAAAATTATCAAGGCTCACATTTGCGAGAGCCCAGCAGGACAAATTATGCTGAGGGGAAACCAGCACGGGTTCATAGCAGGCAGATCGTGCCTGACTAATCTAGTCTCTTTTTATGACCAGGTTACGAAACGCCTGGACACAGGAGGAGGGGTGGATGTCATATACTTAGACTTCAGGAAGGCCTTCGATACGGTATCCCACCCCATACTGGTGAACAAGTTAAGAGGCTGTGACTTGGACGACTACACAGTCTGGTGGGTGGCGAATTGGCTAGAGGGTCACACCCAGAGAGTCGTGGTGGATGGGTCGGTTTCGACCTGGAAGGGTGTGGGCAGTGGGGTCCCGCAGGGCTCAGTCCTTGGACCGATACTCTTTAATGTCTTCATCAGCAACTTGGACGAGGGAGTGAAGTGTACTCTGTCCAAGTTTGCAGATGACACAAAGCTATGGGGAGAAGTGGACACGCCGGAGGGCAGGGAACAGCTGCAAGCAGACCTGGACAGGTTGGACAAGTGGGCAGAAAACAACAGAATGCAGTTCAACAAGGAGAAATGCAAAGTGCTACACCTAGGGAGGAAAAATATCCAGCACATCTACAGCCTAGCGAATGATCTGCTGGGTGGTATGAAAGTGGAAAGGGATCTTGGAGTCCTAGTGGACGCCAAGATCAACGTGAGTCAGCAGTGTGACGAAGCCATCAGAAAAGCTAATGGCACTTTATTGTGCATCAGCAGATGCATGACGAATAGATCCAAGGAGGTGATACTTCCCCTCTATTGGGCACTGGTCAGACTGCAGTTGGACTACTGCATGCAATTCTGGGCACCGCACTTCAAGAAGGATGTGGATAACCTGGAGAGAGTCCAGAGAAGGGCCACTCGTATGGTTAAGGGCCTGCAGACCAAGCCCTACGAGGAGAAACTAGAGAAACTGGACCTTTTCAGCCTCCGCAAGAGAAGGTTGAGAGGCGACCTTGTGGCTGCCTATAAGTTCATCACGGGGGCACAGAAGGGAATTGGTGAGGTTTTATTCACCAAGGCGCCCCCGGGGGTTACAAGAAATAATGGCCACAAGCTAGCAGAGAGCAGATTTAGATTGGACATTAGGAAGAACTTCTTCACAGTTAGAGTGGCCAAGGTCTGGAACGGGTTCCCAAGGGAGGTGGTGCTCTCCCCTACCCTGGGGGTGTTCAAGAGGAGGTTAGATAAGCATCTAGCTGGGGTCATCTAGACCCAGCACTCTTTCCTGCCTATGCAGGGGGTCGGACTCGATGATCTATCGAGGTCCCTTCCGAACCAACATCTATGAATCTATGAATAAGGTGCAGCACCCTGCATTTGTCTACGTTGAACCCCATCCTATTCTCTTCTGCCCACTTTTGTAGTCTAAGTCTATTTGCAGCCTCTCTCTCCCTTCAAGTGTGTCCACCTTGCCCCACATCTTAGTGTCATCAGCAAACTTGGACAGCGTGCTTTCCACCCCCTCGTCCAAGTCGCTGATGAAGATGTTAAACAGTGCAGGCCTGAGGACCGGGATAAGAAGTGCCATATTGGCATCTTTGGCCATACTTGACAAGCCTGTGAAGGTGCCCCAGAGTCTCTTATTCCACCTCTCCTCTGAGTACAAGCTCCCCTTCATTTTCCTGCCACATCTTGATGTTGCTTGGTTCTTGGAGGGGAGACTGCCCCAGGGTCTCCCCAGGGTCTCCCCAGGTATGACCTAGGCTTGCACTCACAAAGGTGAGAGGCTCCTGCCTTAAGGGCTAATTGCACACTCTGACCTTCCCTTAACATGTCCCATGCCTCACAAGTGTTACTTGTATGACTCTGTTGGGGGTCTCAGCCTACTTGGCTTCTACCCCATTTCTCTTTAGCTGGGCCCACCAGCCTAGACCCACTAGATAGGACCCGACTCTGAGGCTCTAGATCTTTAATATGTGGGGCCCCTGGTCCTTATCTACTGCGCCCCTCTAGCACTGGGCTTTCCAGCCTTTAGTGGCTTGCACCCCTCTGGCATTGGGTTCTCTGGCCCCTGTGCAACTGTGCCCCATGGACACTAATGAGGCTCCACCTCCCCTACAGCCTCAGCCACAAACCACCAGTTTAAACTATAACATAAATAGGAAGCCCCTGGGCTATACAACAAAATTAAGGGAAGCATTTAGCCTTCTCTTTTCATGGGCTCCCCATCTCAGTCTCCACTGCCAGATGCTCTCGCTTGTATACCAGCTGCAGCTCTGCTTGAAACTTGCTAGAGTCCACCCCCCATCTCAATCTCTTCCTCCCCAGCTTGGTCAGACCTGGGCTTATATACTTCTGGCTCTAGGCCCTCTCACAGTCACCTGATATTCATAGTCAGCTGACCGGTCTGCAGGGGTTTCACCCTTAAACCCTGACCTGCTGGCTGACTGTGCTTTGAAGATTCAGGTCTTAAAGGGGCCACCCTGCCTTCTAATAACAGGGCTCAGGTTCCCTGATACACCCTAGTATCTTTTATGTGAGGGCATGTCTACCCCATGTCCACACTGTTCTTGGTACATACACACTCAAGCATGCCCATGCACCGACTCCTGTCCACACATGCCTAATCCAGAAATCTGGAAATGAACGTATTCAGAAGTCTTCTTATGAGTGGGGTGTATTCAGAAGCATCCCTCTCAGGGGCACAGTATAGACAGTTCAGTTTCCTGTGAACAACCAGTGGAAGATTTCCTGAGTAAGTGGGTAAAAATTTATTAAGCCATTTCAGGATCCATTTCATCATCTTTCAGATATGGAAAAACTGAAGCATAGAACATTTATGGGCCTAATTATAATTAAAGTAAATTCACAGTTCCCATTGTTTTCAATGGGAACTGGATCTGATCCCATACAACTTGTCTAGCATCCACAAAAAAATTAATGGTAGAATTGGAAATGGAACCTAAAATTTCTGATTCCCTTTAAGCTGGTCCAGCTGCTAGGCAAGTTGCCTCCCTACACTTCCATAATTAGAGACAGCACAAAATGAATTTCGTAAGAGGCAAACTGAATAAAAGTACAAAAAAGATGCCTTTCAAAGTCTCTCTTTTATCATGGAGCCAGAAAATGGCATGCAAAACAGCAGAGGCAAAAAGCAGTGATAAAAGACATTTAAATTAAAAAAAGATGAACTGAGAAAGCCGGCTTTAAAGTTCTGTGCAGAATTTTATACCCTGTAAGGGAGGCAAAATGAAGACAGCTCAAAAACTAAGTACTGGTAGGGGGTCCATTTTAGCCTGTCTGCAAAGTGAAGAAAAGCCACATTTTGGTAGTCTAACTGCCAAGTCAAATTCATAAGATGCTGCAAGAAATAAATGCTTGAGGACTATGGTTACACCTTGTAACAGGGAACCTTACCCTTTTACTGGAGAAGAGTAAGACAATGGGGGTTGCACCTATAAGGCAAGTGGTTTAGAGACCAGAAGAGGCTAGCCTTGTAGATATGAGCCCTACACAGGGGCAGAGGAGGGCAGTCTGACCTAGACAGAAGCTCCTGTTAGGAGATGAGGGAAGCAGCAGGTAATTGGGCTGGGGCTGAGGCTGGGGCTGGGGCTCACGTTCTCAAGCAGAAGGAGCTCCTTGCATAAAGCTAAGAAGCAGTATCAGAAACTAAGAAAACTGTGAGTAAACCCAAGAGGGACAGAGCTGGTAGAAGCTAGTGGGACTGAGTAGGAGCCTGTGGAAGGCTCTTGGAAAGGCTGTCAGCTGCAGATTAATTTGTGGTAGTGCTTTGCTCACTGCATTTCTTAACTGTTAGGTATAGGCATGGTTAAAAGGGTGGAAAAGTGAGCTGAGGGCACCTAGGGAAGGCACTGCATTTGATAAAGGGCTGTTAGAGACTGGGGGCTTAAGCCAAAGGGTGAAAGCCTGTTGAACTGAGCAGACTTGAGCCAAGAGGTGAGTGAAAGAAACTTAACCAAGGGGTAAAGGAATCACTCTGCATTGGGGCAGCCTCCCAAATTTAACCTAATATCATAGGTGTGGCAGATGAATACAGAGGTACCCTGATTAATGAGAGAGAAGAGACAGGACTAGAGTGGTCACCAGAAGGTACCACACCTGCCTTTATTGGTGGATACCTTCACACACCTGCATATGTTATTGTTCAAAAAGATAAATAGAGAATTTGACTTCATTAGTTCAGTCTGGATTAGTCCTTTGAAAGGCCATTTTTTTTGTATAGGGACCAGGAAGACAAGCATTCTTCATAAATCATCCTTTCTCTCACAACTGATGTTGCAAGATAAGGATTACTCTGAATACAAATATAATTGTGCTCAGAGAATCCAGAAATGGTCCCTCTAGTATGTGGCAGATCTGAACTGTAATGTATCTAATTTTCTTACAGAATATAAATGAGTAAGAGATTGAAACAAGAAAATGTTGTTAAACTATGACAACAGCTACACAGGAAACTCACCAGACTTCAGGACAGCACCCTTAGGTACACAGTGCTGCTCTGCATGGACTGACTGCTAAAACACAAACAGGAAAACCCAGTCTGTATACTACTGGAGATGGACTAATGAGCATGGAGTCAGGCTAATTGGCCTGTCACTCAGCAGGGTTAATTAGCTCATCTGAAATGCTGCACAGTGTTCTTAAGGATACTGCTGCTGGACTTGGCGGATTCTCCATATGGACATGGCATGTAAATTACCCTGGGGCTTTTATGAGGGATCTGCATAAACACATGATGATGACAATTTAGGAGTATCTAGATCACTGCTTCTCAACCTTTTTAAACTCAAGAGACCGCTCAAAAATGCCAGCTCTTATTTTCCCTTCCTTTTGTGACTGCAGAAAAATAACAGGGCAATTCTTCTGTTGCAAGGAACTCAGAAATACCACAACTGGTCCAAATGTCTTTAACACTATGAATTGCTATTTGAAATCTCTTGGTTCATCTTGTGAATCATGTTTGCATCCTTAACAGACCTAACATTGTGTGGCACCCTGGAGCACTCTAGAAAGGATTTGAAGGCACCCCAGATGCTGTGGCACCTTGGGGAGGAATCTCTGATCTAGAAGCAGAGCAGCTTGCTTGTATTCAAATACAAAAAGCTTATTCCTACAGATGTGGCTGTTCTTAATCTACATAACTGAGAGTAAATTCAGTTTTAAAGGGATCTCTTTATGCCTAATAATTATTCTTAGGTGTAGCTACTGGAGGAACTGGCCCTTCTGCTAGGCAAAAATGAATACGATTTCATAGGGATAACAGAGACCTGATGGGACTCCACCTATGACTGGACCACAGGTCTAGATGGCTATACCTTGTACAGAAAGGATCGTGCTGTGAGGAAGGGCAGGTTTATAGCTCTATGTGAAGGAGCAGTACACTTCCCTGCAAGCAGAGACTGGCACCCCAGAAGGGCGACTCGAGACCTTCTGGGTTAAAATATGGGGAGAATGTGATGAAGGGGTTACAAGTGTAGGAGTCTACTACAAACCTGCTAACCAGGAGGAAGAGCTTGAGCACAAATTCACTAGGGAACTGGCAGAGGCTGCACACTCTCAGTTCATGGTCATCATGGGTGACTTCAACCACCCTGACATCTCATGGGAAGAGCATTCAGCCAAATCTGATCAATTGCAAAGCTTCTTCACTTGAATTGATGAACTCTATCTGATTCAAGAAGTCTATGGGCTGACAAGAGGTAAGGTGCTGCTGGATCTGGTCCTGGCCAAAGGAGATGATCTAGTCAGTGATCTAAGGATCAGAGAGAAGCTTGGTGACAGTGATCACAAATTGATCACTTTCTCTATCCATCACAAAGCTGGCAAATCAGTCAGCAATGCAGAAATCCTTGATTTTAGGAAAGCTGACTTTCATAAGCTCAGGAGATTGGTTGTCAAGGTCCTGAGAGATCACAACCTGGCAGGGAGGGGAGTCCATGACAAGTGGTCATTCCTTAAGGGCGCAATCCTAAAAGCGTAAGGGAAGTCAATTCTGGCCCATAGGAAAGATAGCAAAAGGGCTGGGAGACCCCTTGGCTCAATGGGGAACTCACTGACCTCCTGAATCTGAAAAGAGAAGCTCATAAGAGATGGAAGTCGGGAAATACCACTAAGGAAGATTATGGCCCACACCTGTAGGGAGCAGACGAGAAAAGCCAAGGCTAAAACCAAACTCAACCTAGCTATGGGAATCAAGGACAATAAAAATTCATTCTTCAGATACATGGGAAATCAGGAAAAAACCAAGGGCAACATTGGACCCCTGCTGAGCCAAATGGGGCAGCTGGCAACTGATACCCAGGAAAAAGTTAATCTCCCAACGATTACTTTGCATCAGTTTTCCACCAGCCTAATGGGATCCCCCTGCCTGACAGGACACAAGATTACGAGGGTAAGGGAGATCATATGCCTATAATTGGTGAAGATCTTGTGAGGGAACACCTTGAAAGGCTGGACACCCACAAGTCAGCTGGGCCAGATGGAATGCACCCAAGAGTGCTAGAAGAGTTGGCTGGCACCATAGCACAACCAATGGTGTGCATATTTGAGAACTTGTGGCACTCAGAAGAGGTTCCAGAAGATTGGAAGAGAGACAGTGTGGTTCCTATCTTCAAGAAAGCAAGGAAGAAAGATCCAGGGAACTACAGGCCAATCAGTTTGACCTCAATCCCTGAAAAGGTTTTGGAAAAACTTATCAAAGAACCCACCAACAACAGGCTAACAGAAGGCAATATTCTTAGAGATAGCCAACAGAGATTCATTGCAGGTAGGTCTTGCCTGACCAGCTTCATTTCCTTCTGTGACCAGGTGACTCATGACCTAGACAAGGGAGAAGAGGTTGATGTCATATATTTGGATTTCAAAAAAGCCTTTGACTTGGTCTCCCATGATGGCCTCATGGTAAAATTGGGTAACTGAGGCCTTGACAACCTTATGGTTTGATGCATGAGGAACTGGCTCCATGGTCGGACCCAGACAGTGATAGTCAACGGAGCCAATGTCAGCATGGTGCATGGTGATCAGTGGTGTCCCCCAGGGTTTAGTACTCAGACCAGTACTTTTTAATATATACATAAATGATCTGGATCCAGGTGTCAGAAGTGGACTGGCTAAGTTTGTAGATGACACCAAATTATGGGGAAGAGCAGTCATGCTAGAGGATAGGCTGGGGATTCAAGCCAACTTGGACAGGTTCACAAGGTGGGTGGATCAAAACCTAATGACATTCAACACAAGAAATGCCTGGATGCTCACCTTGCTGGGGTCATCTGACCCCAGCTGACTTCCTGCCCTTTGGGCAGGGGGATGGACCCAATGATCTCATGAGGTCCCTTCTAGCCCTAACTTCAATGAAATCTATATTGATTATTTTTATATGGAATTTGGAGGCGGGGAGGGGGAGAGAGCCCATAACCTTAGTTACACAAGAGACATCCCTTTTAATTCTGATATCTATGTGTTACAGTAAACTCAGAGCTGTTAAGGGACAAATATTTCCAGGCAATTATTGTAATTTTCTTTATTATCATTTACAAGATAAAATCAAATAAGCTGCCTTGCTGAGTAAAAATGACTTTGAGATTATGCCTATTGTCTCTGTCACTTCAATGTTGGCTTGCTGTAAATACCTTTTGATGGTCTTTCTGTTACAAGATGCAGTTTATAAGTGGGGAGTGAAGAAAATCTGATCACAGATTGTGTCCAGGTTTAGTAGAGAGAATTATACCATATTACTGAAATCTAAAATAAGGTTTCTTTTTTTTTCCTTTAACATCCAACATGGTGGGAGGAGGGAGCAGCCCCTTGTCTTGAATTTGAGTACGTGCTAGGGGAGGAGGGGACGGAAGCTGCTGCATCTCTGACTCTAGACCCAACCTGAGCTTGGGGTAAGAATTGGACCCACAGCCTCTGCTCCCCGTGCTGCCATCTTTGCTCCTCCCCTCCCCCTCCACCCCACCACCCCTTACCCTCCATCAGGATTTAGGCTCTGGCTCCAGCCCAGAGTACTGGCCCATGCCTAACCACGCAGCAGCAGTGGCAGCAACAGCTGTGAATTGGAACTAGGGCTGCCACCATCTCAATCACTGCTGCATGCCCAGGCAAGGGCCAGAACAATCAGGTGCTTTCATGCTGGAGCAGGAGCTGGAGACAAAGCAGCAAAGGAGATTAGCAGCAGCAGCAGGGAAGTGGGGGAGGGGAGTGATAAGGAGGCAGAGAATAGGGATTGTAGGCATGGAGGAGAAGTGGGAGGGCAGTTGTACAGAGGGGCAGGCATCACAGTGGGGAAGGGCATGTGACAGGTGGTTCAGGCACAGGGTACAAGGCAAGTGGAAGGGTGGCCAGACACAAGAGCATGTAGATACTGTGGGGGGGTGGGGGGGGAAGGCAACAGGGAGGGCAACTGGTGGGGTGGGACAAGCAACAGGAGGTGAGGAGTCAGGCGACTTGACTCCCCTGTCATTGTGGCAGGAAAGGGTGGAGGAAGGGAGAGCAGAATAAATTTAAGACCACACTCCAATAACTAGATTCTATACATAGAAAATTATAGAACATTTTAGAATTTTTTCATGTATAGAATCTAATTATGTGAGGTAGTCTTAAATTTGAAGTAGTCTTAGATTTGGGTAAATACAGTAATCCAGTTCTAAAAGGTTTACTTGTCTCATTTCATATTGATGAAAGCTCATTTATTTCCTTGTGCTTACTTTGAGGTTTATGGTTCAGTATGCATGACTAAACTTTTATTAATTTATCCTCAGGTTTGCAACCTTAAACTTTTATTCCTCTATCCTATGGATTATAACCTTGAAACAATGGGAGGTAGATACATTTGGTTTTATGCTTTCTTGTTGTGGAATTGGCTCTGTAACTGACTATTATTTTCCCATTTCTGACAAGTCATCAGAAAACAGTAATTTGTTAACTATGGCTTGCTCTTCTCATTTGCTGGCTGACTTGTAATGTGCCTTGGGAAATACATGATGGATCTGTATATACACATGGAAAGGACAATGTTATTGATCACAGCTTTAATTAATATAAATTACCTCTTTGTCCCTTTTCTTCAATACTACTTTATGTTTCCATCTCTAACTTCTCTTCTCCATTGTTCTTCCCTTGGCTTATTAAATTATGGTGAATATTCAAGGGGAAAATAAAAACAGAAGCTCAGTAGGATATCTTCACTCGTAAAAATTGTATTTTGAAAGCAGAGAGAAAAAAATTAATTTAAGAGTAATAAGCAAGGAAAGGAGAGGTCAGGGAAAAACATAACAATATTTTGAACCCTTGTGCAAGCCCTTATTTATAGGACTTCGCCAGAAAATTGATTAATTTATACCCCATGATTTTAAATGTTGTTCTGTTCAGTATTGCAAAGCCTAAAGCCCAGTTACACAAAGTATTTTAGTACCTAAATACTTTTTGTATGATTCTGAAAAACCCAGTTTTTTGTAGTCATAGGCTGGGTGGGTAGCTGTGTATGTATGTTAGTTTAAAGCTCTAGGTGTCTAGATTTGCATATCTACATATGACAGAATTGCACCAAGTTAGAGCATCTTGGTGCCTAGATCATGCCTAAGTCCATCTGAGATCCAAAAATTAAACATTTTCCCCCATGCATATTCCCTGAGGGCTTAATATCTGGCAGGCATATTCAGAATGTGACTCGTACATCCTGGAGTCTCTTAATCCTACTAGAAGCAGAATGGGAAGTCAAGTATCTTCACTTAGCTTCCTCTAAGAGAGCTCCTTCCCGGCTCCTGACCAAGAACTGACTCTCTAGTCTCAGCCCTGGGGTTTCTGTGCCCAGGGCCCTGCCTCTTCCGATCAGCTGACCAGCTGCAGGTGCAGGCTAATTCCCTCATTAGCCTGCTGCCACAGTAACATGCACCTGTGGGGTTCATGCCTGACTGCTAGGGCCCTCTCTCTGGGCAATTTCTGCCCTTAAAGGCGCAGGCACCTTAGTGCCCTGTGACACTCACAAAGTGAGAAACTGTTAGAGGATGGTTTCAGGTTGGATGTAAGGAAAAACTTATTTACGGTAAGGCTGACCATAATCTGGAATAGACTTCTCAAGGATGTGGTGCAGTCCCCAACCTTGGAAATCTTCAAGAGGAGACTGGACAGACATCTTACTGGAATCATTTGATCTCCACAGTATTCCTGCCCAGAGCAACGGGATGGCACTCGATGATATTTCATGGTCACTTCCAGCCTTTAATTTCTATGATTTCTTTGATTTCTAACTCCCCACGAAGGGGAGTATGAGCATGATTCTATGCTGGCTGCTTCTACTGCAGCCTGAGCTCCACCCCTCCCGAGTTGCACTACTTATAGACCAGAATTCTGGTCCCTGCTCCCAGAACTTCTTATCTTATTTATAGCCAATAAAGATGTAACGTTTCATAGATTTCATAGACATTAGGGCTGGAAGGGACCTCGGAAGATCATTGAGTACAGCCCCCCACCCGAAGGGCAGGAAGTCAGCTGGGGTCATAGGATCACAGCAAGAAAAGCATTCAATTTTCTCTTGAATGTGTTCAGTGTAGGTGCTTGAACCACCTCCAGTGGCAGGCTATTCCAGACCTTGGGGGCTCGGACAGTAAAGAAATTCTTCCTTATGTCCAGCCTGAAATGGTCTTGCAGTAGTTATAACTGTTCAACCTCACCATCCCTTGGGGCATTCTGGTGAACAAATGTTCCCCCAGATACTGGTGGTCACCCCTAATAAACTTACAGGTGGCCATCAGATCACCCCTGAGCCTGCACTTTTCCAGGCTAAAGAGCCCCATAGCTCTCAGCCTGTCGTTGTAAGGTCTGTTTTCCTGAGCTCTGATCATGCGTGTGGCTCTTCTCTGGACTCTCTCAAGCTTCTCCACATCCTTTTTGAATTTTGGGGCCCAAAACTGGACATAGTACTCCAGCTGCAGCCTCACCAAGGCTGAGTACAAGGGGAGAATGACATCCCAGGATTTTCTTGAGAAGCATCTATGGATGCAAATGTTTTGGTTGCTTTACTAGCCACAGCATCACATTGAAGGCTTATGTTCATCTTGTGGTCAATGATGACCCCCAAGTCTCATTCTTCCGTAGTGCTAGCCAGTGTAGCACTGCCGAGCCTATAGGAATGCTGCAGGTTTTTCTTCCCAAGGTGGAGCACCTTGCATTTTTCAGTGTTAAACACCATCAGTTTCTCGTCCACCCACTTGCTGAGCCTGTCCAGGTCAGCCTGGATCGCCCTCCTGTCTTCAGGTGTGGATGCTTTGCCCCAAAGTTTGGTGTCATCGGCAAACTTGGCTAGTCAGCTTCTGACTCCAATGTCCACCTCATTAATGAAGATGTTGAACAATTTGAGTCCAAGGACAGAGCCTTGGGGGACCCCACTGGTCACAGGGCATCATGACGATTGACTTCCATCAATTACCACCCTCTGGGTCTGAACATGGAGCCAATTTTCCAGCCAGCAGATCATGGTGGGCCCAAGGCCGCAATTGGCCAGTTTCGCCAAGAGGTGATCATGGGATACCAGATCAAAGGCTTTTTTGAAATCAAGTTATATGACATCAATCTCTTCTCCCTTGTTCAGGTGATAGGTCACCTGGTCATAAAAGGAAATGAGATTGGTCAAGCAAGACCTACCCGCAACAAACCCGTGCTGGCTATCCCTCAGGATGTTGGCGTTGGCCAGTCCATTAAGGATGGCCTCTTTAATAAACTTTTCAAAGACCTTCCCCAGGACAGAGGTCAGGCTGATGGGCCTGTAGTTTGCCGGATCCACTTTCCTCACTTTCGGCTCCATTACTCCTGTCAGCTGTATGTGAAAAGAAAAGATGATCCTGGCCAGAAAAAAAGGTACATGTGCCTATCTTCAGGAAAAGTTTCCAGGCCATGGAAACCAACTGGATGGAGGTACAGTTATGAGCGAGGCACTTAGGCTCTATTCATCAGTGAGATTTCAGACACAAAACAGTCCTCAGAGTCTGTTTGTTTTTAATCTAGTTTTAGGAGGCTTCACAACAATATCTCAGTTTTCTTGGCTAATAAGTACAGCTGTCTTCCTTGTAGCTATACCAGATAAACATTTTGAAACATACAAAGTATTTTAAAGACTAGGTGCCTGTGTTTTATAGCAGTGCTGTCCAACTGGTGGTCCATAAGACATATCCAGCCCTCAGGGGTTTAATGTGCAACTCCTGAGCTCCTACCTGGCTGCCACAGCCTGCCTTGCTCCTGCTGCTGCAGCCACCATGTTCTCTGGGGCAGGCAGAACATCACAACAAAAGGGGGCCCACTGCCGGCATGGGTGCTGGTGGGGGTGTGGAGGGACTAATTACACTGCCTGCATGATGTGGTTGGGCAGGGATGACACTCCAATGTAGCAGCAAAATGGGGTAGGGCTTTCTTTCACTGCTTGCACAGAGGGAAAATATGCTTCCCATGCAGTGGGGTTCTGGGGAGTGCCTGTGGCATGCAGCCTGTGTGCAGGGGCAGATCCAGAGGGGTTGCAATGGTGTAGTTTCACCCTCTTTGATTCCTGCTCTACCCAAATTTAAAAAACCAACATCCTGGAAGGGCTGAGAGAGTCAATTAATTTCATGGCTCATTGTTATTTCCCAGATTCCTACCAGCTCTCTCCACTCCATAGGTGTTAGTGACACCTTTCTTCTTTTTGGTCTGATGTTCCACTATTCAAACTATTATAATTCTGCTTTCTGTTAGGCATTCCTGGTAATGTCTATCTTCTATTTCACAGCCCCGCAGTCTATTTTTAGCTGTAGCTAAAAACCTTTACTCGGGTGTGGTAATATTAATTCCAGTGTAGAAATAACTGACAGTGAAGCATTGGATGCACTGTCAAGACACTAAGGAAGGCTGGATTTTGTTTTATGAATCTGAATAAGGGACATACATTTAACTACAATGACAAAAGAACTAATGAAACACTATTCTTTGACTATTTTTTGCCACATTTTTTGTGATTTTTTTAAAACACTATTTAAAATCTAGCTAATCAGTGCACATTCCAATAGTACTAGCCCCCTAGCATATTAGTTGAGCACCTAGTTTCTCCTTAACTGGAAAAAAACTCTAGTCATAATGTGCCAAACCAGCTGTACCCCACTTCAAAATCCTAGATCTGCACAGACCTATGTGATATGCAAATTGGGGCTCATGACTGACGCAACATGCAGCCCCCAACTGCTCAGAAGTTGGACAGCCTTACTTTATAGAGTATTTCTTCAATAGTGTATAAAATAATCCATAAAACCTGCATGTGGAAAGGCACATGTTCAGTATAAATAAGTGTATAATCAATTGCTGTATGTTGGCTTTACAAAAGAATATGAGTTTATATTCCAGAAGGAGCCTATTTTTTTACAGCTATTGTCCACCTTGATATGATATAGTTAATGTATTCCCTGGTCATCTCTCTAATTTTTGTTTTGTTTTTAAGTAATCTATCATATGCTGTACCAAATCATAAACAATAATAAAAACGGTTTTCTCCTCTCCACACTTCTAACTACCACAGCATTCTCATAGCAAGAAAATAAAATAACTTTTCTGTTCCACAATTTGTTTATAAAATAGGCTCCAAAACTGCTTTCTGGCATCTGCATACTCCCATAGCCATTATTTATACCAGCATATAAGTGTTTGCCAGATGAAACCATTAGAGACGAACGTTCAACAAAATCAGATTAAATATATATTTTAGCTTCATTATTTAAGTTCCCAAAGAAATCATTAAAATGCTTCTAAAATTCTGATTTTTTAAGTGTCTACCCCCTATGAGATACTTTGTCATTTCTCTCATTCACCTCATATCCCAGTACTTACAAATACAAATACAAAATACATCTCACAAGAAATGTTTTGCATGGAGTTTTTGCATGGTATGAGTCAAACTCTAGGATTTCCTGTTCATTTGCTCTCTCTCTCTCTCTCTACTCATTCCATATTTTCAGACTTAATATTATTGTCTACCACCTTTCAAAGTAAAAAGTGATTTTGTGGCCCTTTAGGGGATCTGAGCTAAAGATGATGAGATGAATAAGCTTAAAAGTAGATTGTAGGAATTAAACGTTTTCTGATCAGAAGAAATAGCTTAACAGGTGGCCTTTTTCAGCTGCAAAATAAAAGCCAAAGACAAAGTACTATGGTGAAGGAGGTGGAACTCTAAATTAGCTTTCCTGATGGGCAAGTGAATACAATTAATATGAATGTTTTTACTCTTCTGTCAAGAAGCATGACATCTAATTTAAATTGTCAAGAATATGTATATAATATCACTGGCAGTGGAGAAATATAATTTTCTAAAGTGGAAGCTAAAAAGCTATAGACCCAGCTACAATTATAATTCTATATATTGTTCACTTTGAGAGGCAGACTTGTCTGACAAGTTCAGGCCCATGCTGGAGATGGTTCTATGCATCATGCTAGGGTAGAGTGCAGTCAGGGGCACATTTTGTCCTAGTGCTGCAAGGCAGAACATAGGGGATAAATTATACCATTGCTGATATAGCATGCTCCTTTGTGGTCGGCCAATTCAGTTCTATTGATTTATTTCTGGGTGAGGAGGAGGTGGCTGGGGAATGGCTTTGTATCTTTACTCCTCCCTCCCATCTCCTTCCCAACCTGAAACACCCCCATGGGCAGGTCTACATGAGCCAGTTAGTGTACAGTTGCCAAATTAACTGTACAGTAAACTTCTCAGCGTCTACACATGCACCCCTATTTGGACGCACAAAACTAATAAACTCCGCAGCAGGGTAGTACTTGTATTTATAAGCTTGTATTTACAAGTAGTACCCTGCTCCATAGTTTTTTCTTGTGCAGCAGCAGATGTGTAGATGCCAACCCTGTGCCCCAGCCAGCCCCTGCACAGCACGTTAAGTCTGGTCAGAACAGCCCCCGGCTGGCAGGCTGAACCCCTGGGACCCCTCCCAGGTGGGACCCAACTCAATGTGCTGCTGTCCCAGTACCTGTACAGATGCACACACAGCAGCAATAAACTCCAGAGCTTATTGCTCCAGAGCTTATTGCTGCAGATGAATAGGCACATGTTGACATGCTCCACGTGTGGTAGTTAACAAGAAGGCAAATTCCAGAGACAGCACAAAGGTTGCAGCTGTCACTTGTTCTTGCATCCTGGAGTGGGATAAAAAAAGGATTTTCCCTTAAATCTTTGCACCTCTGGGATAAGACAATCATAATCCAGGTCCTAGTAATTTTTGGAGCTCTACATGAAGATATTTCAATTCTATTTTACAGAGCACTGCAACATTTTGACACATGGTTTTTGTCTAGTTTCAAAATTGCCTGTGAAAGTGAGTGCATCCCCAGCTGTGCACGCTGTAAGCCCTGGGGTCTATGTTTTTAAGGCACTCTGTGTTATAGGCCTCCCTGGAAGCCCTGGAGATCCCTGTTTCCAGGGCATTTGTTGTGGCAGGCTGCCCTGGGACTACAACTCCTAAAAGCCTTTTGGTTTCTGGCTCAGTTGCAGGCTGCCATAGAGTCACAGGCTCTGGAAACAGTGGGAGCCTGATCTTCCAGAGAGCAGTAACTCTCAGAATTAAGGAGGCAGGGCTTGCCAAGCTTCCAAGCTTTTGCTTCCTCTCATGCCACCACGCAGGCTGCAAAGTACCCAGATGGATGAACTGGCAGAAAACCAGGTTATGTTCACCAAGCCTGACAGAAGCTAAGTCTGCCTTCCCTTGAGACTAGTGGCTAAAAACAGATGTTGTGCTTGGAGCAAGATCAGCTATGCTAGGATGTGTCCTGGCACAGCTGATCCACTGTACTGATGATTACAGATGTCATTGGGACTCCTGCTGCTCCTGGGGCTTCAGGAACCCAATCCTGTGGGACACTGGCCTTAACTGCAGCACCCCAAGTCAGGATGCAGCAGTGTGATATGCACACACAGGAATCCCCAACAGGGGAATTCTTGGGGCATAAAGGATTGGGCCCCTGAAGCCCTAGCAGTGCCTGCCCAGGGGAAAAGCAGTGCAGGGGCACACCTCAAGAAATCCCCTGCAAGAGGATTCCCAGACCATGCCCCTGAAGCTCTGGGAGCAATGGACCAAGGTGGTTGGAGACTTCAGATTACTTGCTCCCTTGTATCCCCAGCCAAGCCCCACAACAAGTCTTACCATGAGATCCTTCAATTGCTAAAAAATCCCTTTGCACCAGCCCCATCTGAAACCATTCGCCAGTTCCATTTCAACCAATGAGGAAAAAGCAATAGTAAAGACATTCTCAGGCAAGACCTAGAAGGCACGGCAGTCTAGAGAGTGGGAAGTGCAGGACCTTTTACTGTGTAACACTTAACTTACTTCAATATCTGAAAATATAACAGAAATTAAAAGAAATTGCTACAGGACAACACAGATGTAGCATTCCACCTCTATTGCCTCCCCTTAGTGCAAGATAAATACCTGCTGGCTTTGGAACAAAATAAAAACAAAACCTTTCACTCCTTTTCTTAAATATTTAGTGAACACGAGCACTCATTGTATGCCCCTTTACACGGGATTCAAAAGCCCAATTGCTGATACAAATGCTTTCACATTTTTGCTGCAAGTCTCAGTACTCAGGCAAGATGGAGAATGACAAGTGGACAATATAAAATGCTTTTCAATTAAAAATAACAAATAACCAACTGTTTATGGAAAACATGGTTAGTCAGAATTATAGACAAATACAAATTGGATTAAAAGCAAAATGTGAGTCTGTGTTTTCTGTCTCACTAAAATAATAAAGCATTCAAATAAGTCTACTATGGATTAATTAAGCATAAAGAACCTCAAAGAAAACCGTACAAGTGCCTGGAGCTCTTTTCCTGCAATTTCCATTATGAGTTAGAAAACAATTGAACATTAACCACATAAAAGAAAAGAAAAGGGATGAAGGTGTCACATTGACCCTCTTCCCAAGTCTTCTACATGCTGGAAGGCAAAAGAATGACACTTCAGAGTCTAATTGTCTACTGTCAAGTAAAGCATGAAAACTGCACAAATGCCACTCAAAAATCATGAAGCTAGGCAATAATTAAACCAATAGTACAAAATGTAAGGTCCAAAAGGCAAAGTCTGCCAGATTCCTCCTTCTCTAAACTAAAAAGGAGCCTCAGCTGAAAGCAGTACCCTGGGGACCAGCTTCTGCTCTCTGTAAAACTCAAGCAATTCGACTGAACTGGTCTTTAATTGCTCGGTGGCTGTAAGCTGTAAATTTGAAGTCATTCTTGGCTCCATGAATCAACAAAGAGTTTTCAGTGATATGACAGATGAGTCTGCTGCTTTGAAATGAATAAAGACATTCTAATAACACTTATTTGTTTTACAGTCTTATTCATTTTTTTACGTTTTAATTAATAGCTCGTGTTAGCACCATAATTCTTAAAATCCCTTCTCTCAGTTATCTAACAGAAATCTCAAAGAAAAACAAATTTTGTTTAAAGGATTTTTGGGGGGTTTTGGTGGAGAGCGGTTTTTCGTTTGTTTTGCTTTTGGGATTTTTTTTTGTTTATTTGTTAGGGTTTTGTTAATCATGAGGAGAGCAAGAATACTTCAATATGAGATATTTGAAAAGGTTTCTCTTTTGTGATATATTTTGAACACAATAAACTTTGTGTGCTGTGCCAATGTTTATTCTGTGCAAAATCTTTTAGAGGCTTATGTAACATTTTGAATAAACTGGTTTAAGGTTTAAACTTAAACTAATTGGAATATTAGATTCTTGTTTAGCAATAACCACCTGGTAGAACAGGTCACGAATTTTCCACAGGAATGATTCATAGATTCAAGATGCTAGGGTCAGAAGGGACCTCAACAGATCATCGAGTTCAACCCCTGCCTGGGCAGGAAAGAGTGCTGCAGTCAGATGACCCCAGCCAGATGCCTATCCAGCCTTCTCTTAAAGACCCCCAAGGTAGGGAAGAGCACCACCTCCCTTGGAAGCCCATTCCAAATTCTAGCCACCCTTACCGTGAAGAAGCTCTTCCTGATATCTAGCCTAAATCTGCTCTCTGTCAGTTTGTGACCATTGTTCCTTGTTACCCCAAGAGGTGCCCTGGTGAACAGAGCCTCTCCGATTCCTTGCTGCACCCCGTTAATGAATTTGTAGGCAGCCGTCTCTTGTGGAGGCTGAAGAGGTCCAGATCCCTTAGTCTCTCCATAGGACTTGGTCTGTAAACCCTTAACCATACAAGTGGCCCTCCTCTGGACCCTCTCGAGGTTATCCACATCCTTCTTAATGTACGGCACCCAAAACTGGATGCAATACTCCAACTGCGGTCTGACCAATGCCACATAGAGGGGAAGTATCACCTCCTTGGATCTATTTGTCATGCATCTGCTGATGCACGATAAAGTGCAGTTAGCTTTGCTGATGATTTTGTCACGCTGACGAGTCACGTTCATCTTAGAGTCCGCTATGACTCCGAGATCCCTTTCTGCTTCTGTGCTGCTGAGAGGGTCACTTCCCAGCCAGTAGGTGTGCTGGGTATTTTTACACCCTAGGTGCAGCACTCTGCATTTGTCCTTGTTGAACTGCATCCTATTGTGTTCTGCCCACTTTTCCAACCTGTCCAGGTCTGCCTGCAATCGTTCCCTACCCTCCGGTTTGTTTGCTTCACCCCACAATTTAGTATCATCCACAAACTTGGACAGAGTACACTTCACACCCACATCGAAGAAACTGATGAAGACATTGAAGAGTACAGGTCCAAGGACCGAGCCCTGCAGGACCCCACTACCCACATCTTTCCAGGTCGATACCGACCCGTCCACTACCACTCTCTGAGTGCGACCCCCAAGCCAATTTGCCACCCACTGAGATGTAAGATCATCTAAGTCACATGATTATCTGAGAGAATATGTAGTGCCTGCAACATGGAACTTCTTTATAGAAAAATCTCCATTTTGCAGGAATCAGTATATTTGTAGATTATCTCTCATTCATCATCATTTAGATTATTCACATATTTAAGGAAATGTTTTTCCCACATTCTCTTATTCCCCCATTCCGTCTTTCCTCAAAGAGTTTTGTTTGTTAATAATTCATTCTTAAAAACTCCTGGGAAGTCACTCTTTCAGTCACCCTACTGGCATTGTAAGTAAGGGAAAAATTAACCAAGTGAGTCAGGCCACATTTTGCATTTTGGTTGTGTTAGGTTCATGTGTTTTTGCTTAAAATATTGCATGGATCTGGAATCAATAGCATGCTATCATCCCTGAGGGGAATAGAATACAAGAAAACAATACTAAATGCACTTGGTATAAGAAATCATCCTTATTTAAAGCACAATCTGATATCTTTGATAACTGTACCTAGAGCAATCTTTAGGGAGAGGCAAAAAGGATCCCTATTTTGTAGGAGTCTCCTTGGTGGAAGGATTCTATTTGAGGTTATTTTATGCTATTGATCCTTCTCTGAAAGCTTAACAAGTGTTGATGTGGTGATGAGGCAAGCATGATGTGCTGGGCTACTGAAGCAACTTGGGCTAGAACTACAGAGAGCTCTAGCCTAACTGAAGGACTCCATGGCCACGTCCACATGAGCCTGCACGTGTGTGTTGCAGCTTCTCAAAGGAGTTTAAGACACTGCAGAAGACATACTGGATACAAAAAATGTTGACTCTAAATTTGATACTGGGGAATCCTGGTATAAAAAAAAAAATGCACCAAAAAAAAGTGGCATGGGGCATGCTGTTGGAACATTCCCAGAAGCAACTGGATGCTGGATTCTCCAAGGAGATGCTCTGGCAGCCAGCCAGAGTGTGGCTACGGCTGCTGCATCCTCATGGTGCTCCAGCATGCTGCCTCGCTGTGCTGGAGAAAATAAAAACAGGGCATGGCTCACAACAGCTTGCAGTAGGAGCAGCAGCAGTAGCCGGCATCAGGCCCTCAGGCTGCTCATGGCCCATGACAGGCAGAACCCCACCAGGGCACACAGCTCTGGCTGAGTACCACGGCTGGTACAGAGCTGGCCCAGTCCACTGGCATGCACCTTCAGGCCAGACCAGGCTGGCTCTGTGCCGACATGTGGGGCTCCTAGCACTGTAGGCAGGAGCCACATAGCATTGAGCCAGTCCAGGCCAGCTCTGTGCTTCCATGGGGGGCTTCCAGCACTACAGTGGGGAGCCTCACATGGAGGAAAAGATGGTATGCAGACCAGGAGCCACGGGGAGTCAAGTGCCACCACATGCAGCTCCCTGCTGGAGTTCTGGAAGCCCCATGTGGAGGCATGGAGGTGGCCTAGCCTGGCCTGATGGTGTAGCAGAAAGTCCCTTTTCCTCTTGCCTGCAGTTGCTCTCCCCTCCTTGGATATGTTTTTCCTCTTCTACCTTTTCTTCCTTCCTCTTTCTTTCACTTTAAGATAAGGAATTGTGTTTTGAAATCTGTATGTGTGCATTTTGTATCTCCCCTTGTATTTTGGTATTTTTATCTATTTGTGTGCCATGGCGTTACTTTTGTAGCTTATATTTTATACTCTTCACCTTTCAACTTTCAACTAAATGTGTTTAGTTTCATAAGTAAGTTATATATTGTAACAATGTTAACAAGGGCAGGAATCAAACTGCCCTTCCCTGTATCAGGCTGGCCCCTGAAAGAGCGAGTGAATCAGTGATTGAATGTGTAACGTGGTAGCAGGCAGCAATTAACACCTAAGGAAACTGCAGATCAACCAACGGAAGAACTCAATAGAAGACAATGTAGCAACTGGGACATCTCTAAACGTCACTGATCAAGTGCTATAAGCTCTGGCCTGAGTTAATCAATGCCAGGGACCAACTTTTGGGCTGAATATCTCCAAATAGACCACTCCCAGAGCCCTATTCAAAATTCATCAACCGACTCCCAAACCTGCACGTACACGCGGACGACCCCTGGGGCTGACAGATGCCATCCAGTAGCCACCAAGGGGGGAAGTCCCACGAGGGTCAATGACCCCTGGATTGGGCAAACCTGAAAACTGGGAAGTCACCAAAGTCTGCCAAGGACAGATAAAAAGCAGTGAAAAGTGACCCTCAGTGGCACCCTCTTGATCTCCAACTTGACCAGCACCTGACCTGTCCAGCCAGAAGGACCAGCCAGTGACCCCATTCTGGAAGATGATACCACGCTGAAAGAAGCCTCAACGACAGACTCCAGCGCCTGTGGGATAGGTATACCTGACTCTTGTAGCTTGCTACTGTGTGTGTGTGTGTGTGTGTGTGTGTGTGTGTGTGTGTGGAGGGACCAGCCCCAAGGTTTATGATTTAATTCATTACAGTGTTTCAATCTGCCTAATAAACCAGAATTTTAAGGATCCTGAGTTGGACATTTGTAGCCAACAATGGCACATGGCACCCACCTGCAGTGCAGGAGCCCCATGTGCTGGTACAAAGCCAGCCTGGTTCAAGCCAAAGGCAGGTACCAGCAGGCCAGGCTGTCTCCATGCCACCACATGCAGCTCCCATGACTAGCTGGAGCCACACACTGCCAGGGGGCTGTGCCTGCCACAGGCCATGAACGCCCCAAGGGCCCACTGCCTGCTGCTCCTGCTGCTGTGAGCAGCAGAGGCTGTGCACCATGGGGGAAGGGGGCATGTGACAGGAGCCCCACGACAAACCCCACAAGTCCCACAAACCCCACACCCCCTCATACACACTCCCATACCCACAGCCCCCCAACAAACTCCACACACTCCCACACTCACCCACATCCCTGCCACAAATCCCATACCCTGAGTGGCCAGCCACCAGACAGGACAGGACCTGGCCACATGCACTCTGGTGCATGGCAGGTTCATAGAATCATAATGATAGAATCATAGAAGTAGGGTCGGAAGTGACCTTGCAGATCTTCAGGTCCGACCCCCTGCCTGGGCAGGAAGAAAAACTGGGCTCCAATGACCCCAGCCAGGTAGGCATCAAGCCGCTTCTTAAAGGCTCCCAGGGTAGGAGCCAGCCCTTGGAAGTTGGTTATAGATCCTAGCCGCCTAAACTGTGAAGTAGTTCTTACGGATGTCTAATCTAAACCTACTCTCCAACAACTTGTGTTCATTATTCCTTGTTATCCTGCGGGGGTGCTAGGGGAAACAAGGTCTCCCCCAAACCCTTCTGGTTCCCCCTAGTGAGTTTATAGACGGTCACAAGGTCCCCCCTCAGCCTTCTCTTGTGAAGGCTGAACAGATTCAGGTCCAGTAACCTCTCGTTGTAGGGTCTGCCCTGCAGTCCCCGGATCATGCGGGTGGCCCTCCTCTGGACCCTCTCAATGTTGTCTACATCCCTCTTGAAGTGGGGTGCCCAGAACTGGACACAGTACTCCAGCTGTGGCCTGACCAGTGTCACATAGAGGGGGAGGATCACCTCCTTGGCCCTACTTGAGATGCACCTGTGGATGCACGATAAGGTCTGGTTAGCCCTGTCAACCGTGACCTCGCATTGTCGGCCCATGTTCATCTTGGAGTCAATAATGACTCCAAGATCCCTTTCTGCCTCTGTGCTCTCAAGAAGGGAGTTGCCCATCTTATAAGTGTGCTGCTGGTTACTACTGCCCAAGTGCAGCACCCTGCACTTGTCAGTATTGAAACGCATCCTGTTTTTGTTAGCCCACCCCTGCAACCTATCCAGGTCTTTCTGCAGTCTCCCCCTCCCTGCTAACGTGCCCACCTCTCCCCATATTTTGGTATCATCAGCAAATTTGAACAGGTTGCTTTTCACCCCATCGTCCAAATTGCTGATAAAGAAATTGAACAGTGCGGGCCCAAAGACCGAGCCCTGGGGGACTCTGCTGCCCACTTCCCCCCAGGTCGAATATGACCCGTCCACCACCACCCTCTGAGTATGACCCTTCAGCCAATTCACAATCCATCTGACCGCGTAGGCATCGATGCCACAGTCACCTAGTTTTTTAATGAGGATGGGGTGAGAGACAGTGTCAAAGGCCTTGCTGAAGTCCAAAAAGACTACATCCACGGTGACACCTGCATCCAATGCTTTTGTGACCTGATCGTAAAAGGCAATCAGGTTGGTCTGACATGACCTGCCCTTAATGAAACTGTGCTGGTTGCCCCTGAGCATCATCCCTGATGCCGGCCCATCACAGATGTGCTCCTTGATGATCTTCTCAAAGAGTTTCCCCAGGATTGAGGTAAAACTGATGGGCCTATAGTTGCCCGGGTCCTCCCTCCTCCCTTTTTTAAAGATGGGGACCACATTGGTTATCTTCCAATCATCTGGCACCTGGCCCGAGCACCACGAGCACTTGTAAAGCCATGCCAAGGGCCCTGCAATAACCCCTGCTAGCTCCCTCAACACCCTGGGGTGGAGAGCATCTGGACCTGCTGATTTGAACATGTCCAGCCCTTCCAGTAGCACTCTAACCCGGTCCTCCTCAACCTTAGGTCTTGAGGCGTTCCCCTCGAGTCCATCTTGAATCATGGTGGGGGAGTCCCTATCTCTGCACAAGAAAACGGAGGTGAAGAATGTGTTAAAGATGTCTGCCTTCTCTTCTGGCGCGACCACCAGATTGCCCAGCATATCTTGCAGGGGCCCCACATTTCCCAGCACCTTCTTCATCCTCCCTATATGTTTGAAAAAGGACTTTTTATTATCTTTGATCTTGGATGCTAGTCCTAGCTTTATGTCTGCCTTAGCTTTCCTAACAGCCCCCCTACAGGCCCAGGCAGTGGAGGTATACTCCTCTTTGGAGATCGCCTCCCCTTTCCACTGGGTGTACACTGCCTTTTTGGCAACCAGGCATTCCCGGACTTCCTTGGTGAGCCAAGGAGGCTTTTGGGCACTCTTGCCCCCCTTGCTTCTAGTTGGGATCATCACCTCTTGGGCCCTGAGTATCATCTCCTTAAGGAACGACCACTCATCTTGGGCACTGAGTTCCCCTGCCCTTGAGAACCCCAGTGCCTCTCCCATCAATCTCCTCAACTCCTTGAAATTGGCCCTCTTGAAATCTAGGGCTACCACCTTACTGCAGGCCCTTGTCACCCTGTGCTGGATGATGAATTCCAGCAAGCGATGATCACTATCACCCAGGTGGTCAAGGACCTGGAAGCCCCTTAGCAGATCATCACCTGTGGCCAGGCTACCCCAGGTGAGGCAGGAGAGGCTGGGGCCAGCATCCGTGCTTGCCCCGGAAGTCTTACCTTGGGTCTTGGATGCCGGGGAAGCTGCAACTGTGGTGCTCCTGAAATTGGGAACCTGGTCAGCAGCCAGATTGTGGTTCTGGCCCACTAGGCTCTGGTTTTGGGTGGCGCATGCTGCTACCACATGCACAGCCATGCTATTTCCGCTTTTTTCCGCACAGGTTTTTTTGACTCCTGGGGTGTCTTTTTATTTCCTCCTCCATAAAGTATTTTTTTTGGGGGGTGGGTGTTAAGCCTCAAGACTCAGTGCTGACAAATAGGGAAGTACTGCTTATTAAGGGCTCACTATGGAGATGATTTAGTTTTTTATTAAAGCTTGAGAGCTGGGCTCACAAGCTGATATTGTTTTAACTTTTCAGAAGGAATGTGTAGGTAATTGAACCTAATCTTTTGATTACCAACATCAGCTAACAGAAAATGTATTTAGGAATTACCAACCCCTCTGGTTTTAATGCTACTGATATCTGTGCTGTCTGAACTCAGTATGCAGGATCACATCGGACCTACATTGTTCAACATCTTCATCAGTGACTTGGAAGAGGGGGTAAAAAGCACCCTGTTCAAATTTGCTGATGACACTATGATGTGGGGAGATGTGGGCACACGAGAAGGGAGGAATAGGCTGCAATTGGACTGAAACAGGTTACAGGGGTGGGCAGATGAGAACAGGATGGGTTTCAACACTGACAAGTGCAAGGTGCTGCACCTGGGGAGGAAGAACCAGCAGCATACCTACAGGCTGGGGAACTCCATTCTTGTCAGTGCAGAGGCAGAAAAGGATCTTGGAATCATTATTGATGCCAAAATGAACATGGGCCAACAGTGTGGGGACGCGGTCAGGAAGGCCAACTGCACCTTGTCATGTATCCACAGATGCATCTCAAGCAGGTCCAAGGAGGTGATCCTCCCCCTCTATGCGGCACTGGTCAGGCCGCAGTTGGAGTACTGCATCCAGTTCTGGGCGCCACACTTCAGGAGGGATGTGGACAGCATTGAGAGGGTCCAGAGGAGGGCCACTCGCATGATCAGGGGACAGCAGGGCAGGCCCTACAAGAAGAGGCTAAGGGACCTGAACCTGTTCAGCCTCCACAAGAGAAGGCTGAGGGGGGATCTAGTGGCCTGTTACAAACTAGTCAGAGGGGACCAGCAGGCATTGGGGGAGTCCCTGTTCCCCTGAGCACTACCAGGAGTGACTAGAAATAACAGTCACAAGCTGGCAGAGGGTAGATTCAGACTAGACATCAGGAGGCGCTACTTCACAGCCAGGGCGGCTAGGACCTGGAACCAACTTCCAAGCGAAGTGATGCTGGTTCCTACCCTTGGGGTCTTTAAGAGGAGGTTAGACGAACACCTTGCTGGGGTAGTTTGACCCCAGTACTTTTTCCTGCCACAGCAGAGGGTCGGACTTGGTGATCTGCTCAGGTCCCTTCCGACCCTACCAACTATGAAACTATGAAACTATGAAACATTGTCACTTAAAATTATGTTTTGGGGTTTTTTTTGTTTTTTAAGAAACAGATATAATCTCTTAACAAATATCACCTCCTAAATCAGATTTGTACAGGAGACCCCTCATTCTTACATGAAAAAAAAGATTTTTCTGGGAGTTAGCAGCATTTATGCACTTATTTGCTGATGATGATTCTTTCCAGTAGAGGTGGGGAAAATGAATGTATTCCTTTACAGGGTTTGGAATTGTAATAGAATGTTTCTCAGTAATCCCTCATTTTAAATCCTGGACTCAAGTACTAACACCAAACTTTTCACAAATCACCAAAGAGCTGTGGTTATTTTTGGGGTGTCCAACATTAGATACTCTTGATTTGATTTTTCGTAACTTCATATGGAATGTTTCTGAAAATCATTCCTAGTTTACTAGATTAAGGCAACTGAACACTGAACACTGGCAATTAATGGATTTGTTTGAAAATATTGGCCCAAAGTAGTGTTTTAGCATTACCTATCCCTCTCACTTATACATATATAAATCAAGAATAATGTCAGTGGAGTTATCTTATAAAGTCCATGTGAATATGAGAAGAATCAATTTCCATAGAATGATTCCTTGTCTCAGCAGCTTTTGGGTTCCTTCCAAGTGTTTGCAATTTAATTTTCAAAGCATACATTATTACCTGAAGTAAACAAAAGCAAGCACATCAACCAACAATACCAAACCTGAGAGTATTACAATGCCAAAGAGAATAAATTATTGTGCATGTACCGAGTAACCATTTAATGTAATTCCTGTATAATTTAGTTAACTCTGGTATAACTGGGTTTCATAGTTTCATAGTTTCACAGTAGCTAGGGTCAGGAGGGACCTGAACAGATCATCTAGCCTGACCCCCTGCCACAGGCAGGAATGAATGCTGGGTTCACAAGACCCCAGACAGGTGATCGTCCAACCTCCTCTTGAATATGCCCAAGGTAGGGGCGAGGACCACCTCCCTGGGAAGTTGGTTCCAGATTTTGGCTACCCTAACTGTAAAATATTGCCTTCTGATCTCCAACCTAAACCTATTCTCCATCAGCTTATGACCATTGTTCCTCGTCACCCCAGGTGGTGCTGGGGAGAAAAGAGCTCTGCCTATTTGCTGTTGATCCCCCTTGATGAGCTTGTAGGCAGCCACCAGGTCCCCCCTCAGCCTCCTCTTGCTAAGGCTGAACAGGTTCAGGTCCTTCAGTCTCTCCCCATAGGGCCTGTCCTGCTGCCCTCTCACCAAGCAGGTGGCCCTCCTCTGAACCCTCTCCAGGCTGGCCATATCCCTTTTGAAGTGCGGTGCCCAGTACTGGACACACTACTCCAACTGCGGCCTGACCAAAGTCTCATAGAGGGGGAGTATCACCTCTCCGGACCAGCTTGAGATGCACCTTTGGATGCATGACAAGGTATGGCTGGCCTTGCTAGCTGTAGTCTGGCATTGGCGGCTCATGTTCATCTTGGAGTCAATAATGACTCCGAGATCCCTTTTTGCCTCTGTGCTTTCAAGAAGGGAACTCCCCATCCTGCATGTATGCTGTGGATTCCTTCTCCCAAGGCGCAGCACCCTGCATTTGTCTACGTTGAACCCCATCCTATTCTCGTCTGCCCACTTTTGTAGTCTGTCTAAATCTAGTTGCAGCCTGTCTCTCCCTTCAAGTGTGTCCACCTCGCCCCACATCTTAGTGTCATCAGCAAACTTGGACAGCGTGCTTTCCACCCCCTCATCCAAGTCACTGATGAAGATGTTAAACAGTGCGGGCCCGAGGACCGAGCCCTGGGGTACCCCACTGCTCTCATCTCGCCAGGTTGAGTACAACCCGTCCACCACTACTCTCTGGGTGTGCCCCATCAGCCATTTTTTTACCCATCCAACTCTGCAGGCATCAATGCCACAGTCACTTAATTTATTAATGAGGATGGAGTGAGAGAAAGTGTCAAAGGCCTTCTTAAAGTCTAGAAAGACTACGTCCACAGCGACACCATCATCCAAGGATTTAGTTACTTGGTTGTAAAAGGCAATCAGGTTGGTCTGGCAGGACCTGCCTTTGGTGAACCCATGCTGATTGCCCCTGAGCATGATCTCCCCTGCAGGCCCCCCACAGATATGCTCCTTGATGATCCTCTCCAAGAGCTTCCCAAGCACCGAGGTGAGGCTTACAGCCCTATAATTACTTGGGTCCTCCTTCCTCCCCTTCTTAAAAATAGGGACCACATTAGCCAGTTTCCAATCCCCCGGCACCTAGCTAGATGACCAGAAATGCTTATGCAGCTGGTGTCAGATAACAGCACTGAACCAGAATTAAACTGAAATAGTAGAACCCTAGGGCACCTATACACGAGCGTCGAGGATGCTCTGACACTCTAAAATTCCAGCACATTGGAGCCGACTCAATTAGTCGAGCCTCCTGCAGCATGGCAATTGCCATGCTCCAGCAGCCCCCTGCATCTCGTATAACGAGCTTTAGTTCAAGTGCCTCCACCACCATTTTTAAGTGTGGGGACACCGATACATGAGATTCAGTGGCACTTTAATTAAAGAGGCTCCGAGAGCCGCTCCCTCCATCACCGGAGCACTTGTAAAAGTGCCCCCAGAACTCAATTTTACATTGACCTTACCATAACAGATTGTTCCATTTAGCCTATTACATAAAGGGCCAAATTCTGTCATGTTTCCTCTGGTTAAATTCTACCATAATCCCAGATGGTTTAAGAGTAGTTGTGGAGCAAAGTACTGTTCAAACAAAGTGAAGGTGAAAATAAAAGACTGTAACAAGAAATCTCAACTCTATGATCCTTCCCTTCTTAAAATGAGAGTGGTGGTGGATGAGTCGATATTGACCTGGAAAGATGTGGGCAGTGGAGTCCTGCAAGGCTCAGTCCCTGGACCAGTGCTATTCAGTGTCTTCATCAGTGACTTGGACAAGGGCATAGAGAGCACCCTGTCCAAATTTGCAGATGATACCAAATTATGGGGCAAAGTTAACACACCAAAGGGTAGGGAACAAATCCAGGCAGATCTAGACAGGTTGGATAAATGGGCAGAGCAAAATAGGATGCAGTTCAACAGAGACAAGTGCAAAGTGCTGCACCTGGGCAAAAAGAGCCACCAACACATTGACAGACTGGGGGGTGACCTTCCCAGCAGCACAGCCCCAGAAAGGGATCTTGGAGTCATAGCTGACTCCCAGATGAACATGAGTCAATGTGACAAAGTGATCAACAAAGCTAACTGCACTTTATCATGCATTAGCAGATGCATGACGAACAGATCCAGAGAAGTGATACTTCCCCTCTATGTGGCATTGGTCAGGCCGCAGTTGGAGTACTGTGTCCAGTTTTGAGCACCGCACTTCAAGAAAGATGCAGAGAATCTTGAGAGGGTTCAGAGGAGGGCAACTCATATGGTCAGAGGCCTGCAGGCAAGGCCCTATGAGGAGAGACTGAGGGACCTAGATCTCTTCGGCCTTCACAAGAGAAGGCTGAGAGGTGATCTTGTGGCTGCCTATAAATTCATCAGCGGAGGGCAGTAGGGAACAGGAGATGCTCTATTTACTAGGGCATCCCCAAAGTAACTAGGAACAATGGCCACAAATTGACGGACAGCAGATTTAGGTTGGACATTAGAAAGAACTCACAGTAAGTGTTGCCAGAATCTGGAATGGGCTTCCAAGGGAGGTGGTGCTCTCCCCTACCTTGGGGTCTTCAAGAAGAGACTGGACAAGCACCTAGCTGGCAACATCTGACCCCAGCGCTCTTTCCTGCCCATGGCAAGGGGATCGGACTCGATGACCTCCTGAGGTCCCTTCCAACCCTAATATCTATGAATCTATGTTTGCTATTGACACATCCTTTCCCTAAAACAGTATAAGTTGTGTGGCTAACTGGAAAGCTTTATTAAACTGGAATTGTTAACATTTTGGAGGTTTTGAAATAGTTATTTTCCATTTTTGTAAATGTTCATAAAATGTCTATGGAATGTTTTCAGAATTTTTACTAAAAGCAAGAGAAGATATTTCTGGAAAATGTGGTTACTATTTGGATAAATGTCTAGATAAAAAGATCAATCATTTTTCATCATATTTTTTTTCAGAAAGCCATTCTATTGGTGATGATTCTCTTTGAAAACGTCAACCAGATTTCATACTTTGTTAGTCTTAGTATTAGTAGAATTAGTATTTTGTTCTATCTGGCATTATAACACTCTCATTTTAAAGCTGAAATTTGTAACAAAATTAAAGAAAATGAGCTTTGCGAAAGAAAAAAAGGAAGACAACAGAAAAAAAGAATTTTTATATAAAAAATGTATTTATGACTTGAAATTTCCATTAACATGTTATCTTCATTGTTAAGATAATGCACTCATAAATAACTTTAATATATTCACTTTGAAAAAATTCATGCCAGCATCCATCTGTGTGGTAAATGTCTGATTTATCTTCATTTTCTGTTATGGTCAGAACAGGAAAAACACAAAAGAAAAAGAGATAGAAAAAGCAAAAGACAGCAGGGTGAAAATCCTAAACTATCAGTCATCCTAATGAACATGCTTAAGAGAACCTCTCTCAGCTGTATTTTTGTTTCTTTAACAAATCAAAGGCTCCTTGCATGATAGTTTAAATCCTCTCCAACTTGCTATCAATTTTCAAGTATTAAATGTTCATGAAAGCAGACTCAATTTTCTCCCCCCTAATACTAGTTTAATCTTTTCTCTGTCTTTGTGGCATCAGTCTTGTAGGGCAAGAGCTGTAAACCATTTTTGTTGTTGAAAATTGTGTGTTTGGCAATGAACAGCAATGTTACACATAAAAAGGAACTTTAAGATTGTGAAATCAAGCATTCAAAAGTCAGGGAGTGTCAGGATTTGAGTTGCCTATGCTTCTTTCTTTTGACCCCCTTGTGCAATACATTACGTCACAGTCCTTAAAAAGATGTCCACATGCTGTTATCAGTTTTGGGTGCAATTTCCTGGGTTTTAAAAGAATCAAACTGAAAAAAAACAATAATTCCACCGCATGGAACCATATTCATACAACTTCTAGTTATTTTCAGGATTTTCTTATCTGTTGTTTCTATAGCACTGTTAATATGCAAAGACTTCCATGTTGCTAATGAATTTCTCTTCCCCTTAAAGCATATTCAGGGAATTGAGGGAAGGCTGAATTGTGAGAATGGGAGGAATTTTAAACAGTTAGGGTTTTGCAACATATCTCCCTCTGCCCTCCTCCCCCCCCCCCCCCCGGCACCCCATAGCCAAACAAAATAAAATAAACACCTTGAATAAATTGCAACATTGCATCCAGTACTTCCATATTTTATATATGACAGAACATAGAAAGTAGAGGGAGAGCAAGACTGTAAGACCAAAATGAATACAAAAAAATACCTAATATAAGTAAAAAGAAAAAACAAAAAACCTGAATATCTTCTACCCATGTATCTGGTTGTGTAATCTATTACAACATATTGTCTTCTCTTCCTTTTTTAAATAATATGGATTTTTTTTAGTGTGGCTTGTTTTGTTTTAATGTTTTTTTTTTAGTTTAGTATTCCTTTCTGTACAAAAATCTCCAGTTGGAAGCAAGTCTCAAAAAGGAGTTCAAGAACTTGTCATAATATAACAAACGGTGGTTGTGCATTGTACAAATCCGTTTCATAACAGTGTGGAGTATTGTTGATTCACCAGAAAGCCAATTACAGAACCATTCCCCCACCTAAAACCTCTATTGGGCAGCATGGAGAAACCATGGAGATTGGTTTCAAAGGTGTCTACACTTTTATACAGTGCAGAAGGCTTTTTATACCATGCAATGGCTGCAGATTGTAAGGCAGACTAGGAAGGAACATGTGCACAAGTCTTGCAATGGCTGCAGGACCATTGCAATGGCTGTAAGGAAGATGTGTGTGAGTCTTGCAATGGCTGCAGATTGTAAGATTTCTGTGGAGGGGCAATGGTGCAGTGCTGCCTGGCTACAGTGGAAAGAAGGGCTCCAGGGTCTGTGTCCCTGCAGCATCCCCAGCTGCACTGCACTAAGCTACAGCTGCTGGTTGCAGCTGTCAAGAGGCTGGGGGGAGATGGGATGGGAGCCCCTCCCATGCAGACCCAGCCCACCCCACCCCCCAAACTCTATCCAACAAGTTGTGGGGCGGCCCTTACAGCAAGGGGGCTCCATTTCCCTCCACTTCCCCCCCCCCCACCCCAAGCTGTGTTGGCAGTCATCAGGAAGCAGGGGGAGTTGGGGCTGGGGAGAGGGGCCACTCTGGCAGCCTCCTGGGAGGCAGGAGAACCCCCAGCAGCAAGGCTGCAAGCTACCCTCACTAAACAGCAAGCATGTGTTCAGTTGGGTCTTGCTCTAATTTACTGCACTTTGAGCACCATGCTAAGCTAGAGTGCTTCTGGAAGGGCCTTTTTGGTCATCCATACTTAGCCTTAGAAAATTACTTTCAGATTCACTTCACTCATAATGCTTTCTTATGTTCAAAGTTCAGCCCTTTATTGTAGAGAATTCTAATATCTGACAATCAACTTCCAGTGGTTTCTCAGACCTTATCGTATCTAGCATTTTATTAATTGACGGCAGGAAATGTTTTAGTCTAGCTCTCCTTGAAAATGGTTTCTCTCTTACTGTGTTATTCAATACATTTTCCTGTAATTTTTTCCATGAATAGAAAGAGAATTACAAAGAAAAGTCCAGTACATCATTTGTGAGATTTGTTTGGAATAATAAAATGATAGGGTTATGTCTGACAATCTGGCAAGAATGTAACACTAATGGTGAATGGCCTTTCACAGATTTAGAGGCAGGGACCTGGACTGGGCCCCAGACCAAAGGGAAGCTTCAGCTCTCACTCTCAGCTGCACAGTAGGAAAAGTTTGAACCTAAGTCATCCATTGCCTCTGCCAAGCATGTAAGGAATTAGCCCACCCAAAGCCTGCATTAGAGTCCTTTTCCTCCAGTCCCCCAAATACCTCTTGTGGCAGTGATGGAATTCTCTATCCTGGCAAGCCCTCCATTCTTTAGTAGGGGCTTGCAGAAAAGAGCCTCTCTTGAACATGGTGCAGCTCCCCCATAGCTCTCTCAGATGAAGGAGCCATCAGGTTTCCTAGGCCTGCTTGAAAAAGCAAGCCAAGAAGAGGGTTGGCCTTATAGCTTCTCCATTGGATAGCAAGAAGGAATCCATAGGGCCACAGACCAGGCTGGTGGTTGAATCCAACCAAATTGTTCAAGGGCTCCTTACCTAATTCTGGGACCCACTCACTTTCCTGGGAATTACTATAGTTATGGGGCAAAGAAGGCACTATCCAGAGCCTGGGCAGTAGCCCAGTGGAATGAGTGCCAGCCTGTCAAGGCTGAGTGCCTCTTTTTGAGATTTCTATCTGCTCTTGATTTTCTTGCTGTGTAGTTTTTTACGCTCCCTCTTGGAAGTCTGAATTTTTTCATCCACAAAGCCAGGTGGAAAATTCACTGAGAGTTCTAACATAATCATAAGGACAGAGAGCTGGAAAGGTCCTCAGGAGATCCTCTAGTCCACATCTCTGCTCAACGCAGGATCATCTCTGTCCAAACCATCCCAAAGAGGCGGGGCAGTAAAGGTTTGAACTTAGTTTCTCCCTGCACTTGCTCCATTTTGTACAGGCAAAAACCATGAGGTTCCTGCACCAGGAGGGCAATCACTTGTTCATTGCTTAGGGTCAGTTATGAGAAGTGTTGAGTACTCACACTTAACACTAAAGTCCAATAACCTTACAGTGAGCACATCTACATGAGACACTGTGCACTAGCTAAAAAGTACTACGCAGTAGCACATCACAACATAGACAGTGCTAATATGCTACTGCACAATATTATTAGGCTACTGCACAGTGGTGTCACCTAAAAGACGTTTGCCAGTGCTACTGCACAGTAACTCTGATTACTGCACCTTTATTGAATACTTGCTAATAATACTTGCTAACTCTCTACATGAGATAAGACTGCGCAGTCATTACTGTGCATTTATTTAGTACTTGTATTGGCAAGTACTAAATAAATGCACAGTAGTGACTGCACAGTAGCATCTCATGTAGATGTGCCCAGTATTTCTTCAGGTCAGCCCCTAAGCTACAAAGTCCTCTTTTCTTTTCTTTTCTTTTCTTTTCTTTGCTTTTCTTTTCTTTTCTTTTCAAATAGTTTATTTGAAATGCTATCCTCCTCAATACATAATCCTGGATCATTTTTAAGTTCAGCTATGGTTGCACCATCATGGCATGCTTAGTATTAGATGCTACTCTCACTAGGCAACAAAAGCAGATCCAAGGGAGGTGCAGTGGTGTAGTCCCATTCCCCTTCCACAGTGTGGGTCACATGCAGGAGGCTCCACTGCGGCCCAGATGCCTGCAGAGTCCAAGGTGCAGCTACAGTGGGAGACTTAGGAGTCTTAGCTGGGAGCAGATGAGGAAGTGGGAGGGACCCCCACTGCAGCTGGGGGGTCCTTCCTTGGCTTGGCTGGGATGATCTAGTTGGGGATGGTCCTGCTTTGAGCAGAGATTTGTACTAGATGACATCCTGAGGTCCCTGCCAACCTTAATTGTCTATGATTCTATGGCTCCTCTTCCACCACCTACTCTCAGCCAGCCGGGCACACCCAGAAGAACTGGGCAGGAAGCAAGAGCTCCTGGAAAGCCCACTCCATGCCCACCCCCACCCCACCCCGCATTGCTGATGCCCCAGCCAAGCCGGGCACCCTTCTCTGCTGCTTACAGAAGCCCCTGCATAGAATGGGACAGGAGAAGTCCTGGGACTTCCCTGGCCTCCAGGTCAGCCAGGGACAGCAGTGATTAAAACTTGTTTTCTGGAGACATGATGTTGCACCTCATATACCTATAATGTCTATTGTATTTATTGTGAATAAGAGTGCCGTTACATCTGAAAGTTGATATTTTAAATATAAATGGAAAAACTTGAATCTCTTAAGCTCACATACCTGAGGTAATGGACTACTTTAAAAACTTCAAGTAAATGTTTTGTCATAGAAAATGATTTTTCATGAGAGAAATGTGATTGCTGTCCTTTTTAATAATTTGGTTCAGTGAAACATCCTATTTTCCCTTTTGACAAGCAAACACATTAAGGCTTTCAGAACTTTTAGATGAAAATAAAATTTCTTTTTATACTATGAGTGACCCCGAATACTATGGCTATTACTGGTATTTCTCACTGTTTACCTCCAGATGAGCCAATATATATTTGATCTAATTATATTTGTTGTTGTTCAAAGCTGAATTGACTGCAGAGACATTGTTGTGTAGTTATTTTTTCTGGAACTGAAATAAAAGCTGTATGTATGAGTTACAATTATTTCTATATTAGCCCTTTTTTTCTTCTGACACAAACATTTTGGTAAGATGTAATTTTGGACTGTGTACCAGACCATCTGCATGGGGGATAGTCTGTGACATAAAGAACATGGAAACATTTCTAGAATTTTTCAGTGAAATGAGATTTACAGTGCTTCTGATGGCTTTTAGAGCATGTGGAAGTGTAAAGCTATAGCCAAGCTAGCTCAAAGGTATCTCTCTCTAGTGCCAGAAGCAATATAGCCACAGTAGCATGGCACTCCATCCAGGCTAGTATCATGGCAAAGCACTAACAGGGTTATATTGCATCCAGCTCCCAAGCAAGCTCGTTCAGATTCAGCTCAGGTATCTCCCCACTCCCAACCAGTGCACATGTAGATGCCCTGCTGGGGAAAGCTTAACTGCGCAGTAAGCATACAGCACATGTAGACGTGCCCACTGAGTTGCTGAAACAAGATGTTACAGGAGCTCCGGTCAACACTGTTGGAGCACACCATGAAATGGCAGTGTTAGCTGATATATTTGCAGTCATTTTTTTAATTGTGGACCAAATGAGAGAGAGATGATGACCATGCTCCATGCACCTGTTATATCAATTACTCTGACTGTTTTATATTAGTTGCTAGGCTTTCTCATTATTGCAACCAAAAGCTACAATCTGGAGTAGGGAGATAGAAAATCAAGACGCAAAGATGAAAGAGACGTTTCCATGGGAAATTTGAAATAGCTGGATTTGCAAATGAGTAATTAGTGCTCATTGAGTTCCTTTTTCTTAAAGGTCTAATTCTCTAAGTTGCTTAGCTCCTCTTCAAGATAGTAGACTGCTCTGTAAGAAACTTTTCCCTGTAAATGTTTGGTATTGCTTAAATCAAGTTTAATATGTCAAAATAGGGATTATCTGGCATTCAAGTGGTACTTTGATAAAATGTATCACTAGGCCCCTATCCTTTGTAAAGCAGGTTTAATATTTTTTGTGGACTAGAGGGAGAGAGGTAATGGTCTAAAGAGTAATTTAACATACTCTATTTCAATTATGTCATTTACAAGAATAAAATGGGCTTTTAGTATCATCAAACCTCCAGTTAATACCCCTCAATCCAAAAGTCTTTCCTAGCATAAAAGTGGTTACTGATCTTATCCTTTACTTTTCTTGATAGCTGGCTTCAGAACTCCAACCTAGTTCTGAATTGCTTTTAACAACCAAGCCATATTTTTGTTCCCAGAATTTAAAATTCTCTCTTGTGATAAACTAGTTTCATCCAGGCTGATGGGACTAGTGCACTTGACCCTTGCCACTCGGTCTGTCCTCTGAGTTCCCTCAACTCTATTAACAATTCTATATGTGGGTTTTCAGGGAGATGTAAACACAGCCTTAATCATTTGGATATTCCACAATAGCTTTAGGTTCAAGTCCTGTAACAAGACAAACACTTTTAAACTAATATTTATAATAAATCACCTAGTCTATTGAAAACAGATCCCTTTATCATCTATTTTACACTATGCATTCTTTCAAAAAGGGTTAAGAACATGCTGGTTTGCCTACTTTATTTAAGAGTATTTTTCCTTAATCTTTTTTTTCAAAAGTCTTTTCGTAGAAAGTGGATGATTTATTTGAAAATGACTCTAATTCAAGGTTGTAATAACAAGACAGCTGTCTTTCTTGTTGATTTAGATGTTCCAGACATTTCCTTACGCAAGAGCTCTGTAGATTTCATTTCCTTTATAAGTAATCTTGCTGCCAGGAATACCATCACACTGATTCAAAGGTTGTTTCTGGTTTCAGGTAAGTGGAGCATATTAAAACTGTTTGAAAATCTGTGTAGAAAATGATAGAGAGATGTAAAGCGAGTTGTTGAATGAAAGTTCTGAATTTTTAATAACTATTGGAGTATTTTTATCTCACCGTCATTCTATTTTAAACAAAAGTTGTGCAGAATTTTTATATCTCTTTTCCAAGATTTTAACCTGTCCTTTCACAGCCTAAGTAAATTTATCACATGGAAATCTTTCTCACTCTCAGAAATGCTCATCTGTTGCACACTGGTTTCTCTATATCATGTCAGTCTCATCAGCGTGTGCTCACTGAATAGCAGCTCTCTGAGGCAGCCTAACTAGTAAACATTGATCCTTTTCTATGTATGGACCAAATATGATGTTAAGGATGCTGTTGCCAGGTCCAATTTTTAGCCAACTGCTCTGTTCTAATTGGGGTAAAATTCTGTTCTTATCTGGAGTAGTATAAATGTTCATTAATGTATAGGAAGTTACTATAGATATTTTAATAACAAACTTATCTTCTACTGTACTCTCTCTAAACTACCGATACTGTCATAGGTTAATAAACATTCATTTATTTTACCTGCAGATTAGCAAAACCTAGTGAAATACAAAGCATCCAAAATTATATATAATAGTGTTCTGTTTTTAAGAGGGTTTTGCTGATTGCATGGAAAGTCAAAGATTTGATTAAATGTGAATGTGTTTATTTAACCCTTTATTGCAGTTTACTGCATTAAAATACTCACTCCCAAATATCCTTTCTTTCAACCAGAACTAGAAACATAATTTGTGCAGCGGTAGATGCAGAGCAGGTACAATAGCACAGCTGTACTCCGCTTTTGGATTAGAATGAACCACACTGTGGGAGCCTCTGGTGACTTTTTTTAAAAGTCCACAAAGTACATAAAATCCTCCTCCTCCTGCTTCCCCTCCATGCTCAGAGAGACATCCTCATCCTTCCTTTCTCCTTCCCCTACTTGCCGCTGCTGCTTTCCTCACCATCCTGGGGACAGAGGGAAACTTCAAAGCAGCTCCAGGCTGTGGGCAGACTAGACTCCACTGGAAACAGCCACAGCAGCAGCAATGGGTGAAGGGTGGTTTCCCCCACCCTTCCTAGTCCCCTGAGGAGAAGAAACCATTGCCAATAATGCTGTTCCCAGCTGAGCCTGGCCTCTGCACAACTTGACTGGAGCAGGCAGGAACAGCTTTGAAGCTTTTCCCTCCCCCAAGACAGAGGGGAAAACAGCAGCAGCAGACAGGGGAGGGAATGTGCTTTTGAGCATGGAGAAGAACAGAGAAGGATTCTTACATGCTTTAGGGACTCTTATAAAATCCCCAGAGACTAGTGGCATGGTCCATCCACACTGGTGGTTGGGGGAAGGATGCTGAGAGGAAAGGGTGCAGCTACCCCTGCAGTGCAGGTGGCTGTTCCTGCACCCCCTCCTGCCAAATCCTGGATCCACCACTAAATGCATCCCCCTTCTAAAGTTAAACCTTTCTAACAAAGACCTTACCGCAGACTCCAGATGGGAGCGACAGGCACTTCCAGTGCCCCCAGCCCACAAGGTCCAGAAAAGAGATGGTAGCTTAGAAGCAGCAGGGCTGGGAGAAAGTACATGAACCGTCAGCATCTGAGCAGAGCTCTGTTCATGCCATGAAACACCTCTTCTGTTTCATGTATCTTTGCCCATAGGGAAAAGAAACATTGTCAGATCCACTGAACAGATGCTGATGGAAACATCAAGGACATTCATGCAGATGGTTCTAGCCATTACTTTGAGATCCAAACAGGTGTTTCTGGCCTTTAAGATTTTGGTGTGCTTTTTATGTCAGACAGAACCTTTCACTTCCCACCCCCAGAAAGAAGAATGTGAAAATAACTCTTAGAGGAACCACTTCATCTATCTTCATCTATCTTCTTGCCCCCAAACTCCTGCCACAGGTGTTCCCAGGAGAAGTACTAGTTGGAGCCTGGCTTTTTTTGTATTTTTATTTTTAATTTGGGGCTTTGAGGGGGTTTTTAGGAAACACAGATGTAACTGCATCAGCTAGTGCAACGGCTTCAACCCGATACGTTCAAATTTCTTTAACTTATCTTCTTACATGGACACCTCCAATCATTAGCAAAAAGGACTGTGAAAAATATTCAGTGATAGATTTAATATGTTTTAATAGTTATAACCTTTACCTCCTCTAAGAAATAAAATAAGTGAACATTGCTAAATGTTCACCTTACAGAGTAAGAAATGGAGAAATGATTTAAGACAAATTTAATGTCAAATGAGGAGCATGGCATACCACTGCATCCATTCAAAATGTAAGCTATTTTCTGAAGTAGGACTTAAAGACTTGGGAAAGATATTACAGATAAATTGGTTTAAGTGATCAGAAACTGGTTTAAACCTGTAATAGAACAGGTGTTCAGTGCATATAAACTAGTTTGAAAATGGCTGAAACTGGTTTGAGATAAATTTGGTTGAATGTGGTATCAGACTTAACTATTTTGGGTCAAATCAAATGTTTGCCCCAGACCCCTTGCTGGTTTAAGTTAAATCAGACTCCCCCAGCATCCCAGCATGCTCTCTGGCCTGGGTGGAGCTCTATGCTCCACAGCAGGGCTGGCCCCTCCCCTCTGCTCCCTAGCTGGAGCTCAGCAGAGACTGCAGGCATCTGCCTGGCTTCTGCTCCCACGCCTCCCCTCTTAGGAGGGATCCCCCATTCCTTCTGCCTTACACAGACACACAGCATTAACTAGAAGACCACGTGCTGGATACGGTCTGTGCTGTGGCAGGTGGGGCAAAGGCAGAATCAACAGGTGGGGTCCCTCTGTTGTTTTCTTAATAGGGTAATAAACACTGAGTTAGGAGTGATAAACACTGTGTTATCAATTCCCTGCTGGGCTGATCGGGGAGGAGGGGCGAACCCCTCCCTAATCAGAGCATCCTGCTGGGAACCTGGCCACGCCCCCCTCAGCTTAGCGCTATGGAAGGGAAGGGAGGGCTGCATCCTACTATCACAATCCTCACTGAAAAAATATAATTAAAGAACAACATTCTTAGCCCATATATCAGAAGCTGACATGAAGAACAAGTTTCTGCCATCCTTATTCAGGATGCCTTCCTCCTCAAGTGGTTCCTTTAAAATGCATTGGCCTATTTGAGAAATGAGATGCATTTCTGTGTGAGTAATGTGCTTCATATTTACAGTGCTCAAATTCTAGAGCTTTAAAAATTAAAATAACTGACTATAATTTGATGACAGAAAAGGAAGGTATTTAAATTCTTCTACAGGAAAACATTTCCTTGAAGAAGTCGTTCTACATTTACAGTTTACATTTATATCTCAATGTAACAACCTTAAGTAATTTGCACTAAACTTTCACTTGGAGATAATTTTTATTTGAAATGTATTTATTCTCTGTTTTAATGGACTTTTTGTCATTGACTTCATTGGACCCTTTTAATCCATACTATTTCTATATCTGCATGCATGTATACATATAATTTACATATAATTGATTCTGCAGAAGCCTCAGGTCAAGGTCAGGTGTGATACAGATACAGGTGGGAGGAAGGAGGGGACAGTATAAAGGACAGGTAGGACTGAAGGGTGGTGGAGTTGAAACATTCTCACTGCCATATGGAAACAGGGTGTGCTGGGGGCTAAAATGGCTCTGAATGCTCCTAAACAAGGAAGTAGCAGGTGCTTCCCTTCTATTCCTGTTAGGGTGGCCATCACTGAGGACAGTCCGGTTGGACCCGATGATCCTCCGGGGTCCCTTCCAGCCCAAATGTCTATGAAATCTATGAAATCTACATGCATGCCTGTATGGGGATTTGAGGAGTGACTTGAGCTGTATTTGTTTAATTTGGATATAAATGGTGTAGATTAAAAGGATCCGTTCTTGTTGCCATTAAAGTCAATAAAAACATTTCCACAGAGGTAAGGCTTGAGCTCTATTAAAGAATCTGTTTGATAAGACCTGTAAGTATCCCTTGGCATGCATGGGAATTGCTATTATCATGTGCCCTCCCTGTTTCTTCCTTCTGCAGGAATGAATAGCAATACACAAGTAGAGAGAATCAGGTCACCAGCATCACTATTTTTTGTTATTAGTAATATGTGATGAACCTTCTTTCTTATACCTCTATCGGGCTACTGAGAGCAAGGACATTACCTGCTCTGTTTGATCACCATGGACCAAAAAAGTAACATTTCAGGGCCAAACCTTCAATTATGGAAGTGCAGTGCCTGTAAAAGTGCCAGGGACCATTCCCTCTTTAGTGAGAGATACTGCATTCACAGCCAATCCCATTCACATAAATGGGACTATGCCAAATTTAAAGGAAAGCAGAGGGGCTTCTTTCTTAAAGTAATAGGCAAACCCTATTTTGGGAACTAGAAAAATAAAACCATTGTTGCACAGGAACTATGATGGCCATCACTGAGGACATTCCGGTTTATTGCTACTCTGTCATCTGTCCTCTGTTGATATGAAACCAGATGCCTTTATGTCCTCTATTTCTGTCTTCAAGAGATTGGTGTGCAACTGAACAGAGAAAAATAGAGAAAAATAGAGGACATAAAGGCATCTGGTTTAGTATCGATAGAGGACAGAGGACAACCGGACTGTCCTTGATGATGGCCACCCTGACAGGAACAGAAGGGAAGCACCTGCTAGTTCCTTGTTTAGGAGCATGCAGAGCCATTTTGGCCCCCAGCACACCCTGTTTCCATATGGCAGTAGCGGCAGCAGCAGAGCATGCTTCAGCTCCACCACCTGTCCTTTATACTGTCCCCTCCTTCCTCCCACCTGTATCTGTATCACACTTGACCTTGACCTGAGACTTCTGCAGAATCAACCCAGAGCTGGTAGACCCAGGATGGCATTGAGCATGTGTTTTCCACCTTAGTGAATTCAGCAGTGGAGCCAGGCAGTCTCTTCATAAGTATTTTGCACTAGATGATGGCTACCACCATTAGTTTAAATCCTGGGAGCACTTCCATTTCACTCATTACATGCCCAAATCCTAATAATCATAGGAATCATAGAGAAGTAGGGCTGTAAGGAACTTCCAGAGGTCATCTTGTCCAACCCCCTTCCTGAGGTAGGATCATACATCTCCAAACCATGCTATATAATCTATAACACTCCTAACTTCCAGAAACCTACACAATTCCTAATCCCTAAATGAGGTTCCCAGGCACTATCCTAAACCACTTTTATCATTTCCAAACCCCCAGATATAAAGTAGTTGTGGCTCCCTGACAAACAGGTAAGTATGCAGTCTTTTGTTCAGCTGCACACCAATCTCTTTTCACCCTAGAAATCTCAAGACAGCCTTTTCCTATAGTCTTCTAATTTTTCAGGTTGTGGGACAATATATGCTGGAGGGACTTGCAGGTAATCTGTAGAGTGACAGGCTGAACAAGCTAGAACAGATATCAGCATAGAAAGGGTCAGGCCCAAAATTTCCCGAACAGTGGTGCGGAAGCAGCATCCCACACAGCAGGGGTGGCTACACCCCCTGCCCCTCACCTCCTGCCCCTCCACTGGTATGGCAGCCACACAAGCCTCAAAGGACTTTTTTAAGTCTCTAAAGCTAGTGAAAATTCACCCTCCCTTCCCCTTTGTGCTCAGAGGCATGTCTCCTTCCCTCCCTTTCTGTCCCTCCCCCACCTGCCACTGGTGTTTTCCCTGCTGTCCTGGGAAACATGGGAAGCTCCATGCCCCCTTTTGCCCTCCCCAGCTGGGCTGCACATAAACTGGATTCAGCTGGGGAAGGGGACCCAAAAGGGACAGCAAGGTGAGCAGGGGGCTCCTCCTCCCCATTCCTGCTCCCAAGGGACAAGGCAGGGAGGCAAAAACTACTCTGCTGTGCTTTTGCCCCTGTCCTTGTCCACAGTTGAGCCCAGCCCCTTTGCAGCCTGGCTGGGGTGGGCAGAAGCAGCTCTGAAGCTTCCCCTTCCCCCAGGAACAGCAGAGAAAGCAGTAACACCTGCTTTAGGTACTTTAAAAAATCCCCAGAGGCTCCCACAGTGTGTTCCAATCCAAAGCGACACTGCTGCATCCCTCTAGATCCAAATCAGGCATGGAGGAATGTAGATGGCTAAAAATATCAGATAAATAGAATAGTTCCATTCCTTTAACCTTAGGGACATTTCCTGAGGAGCTGCCAAATCTCAGAGCAGTGGAGTTCTACAGTAACGATTCATAGGTACTTTGAGTTACTACTACCACCCCCTGCTGCTCAAAATATTTCTGCATCTTTTTCAGCTCCCTGCTACCTGTTCCACTCCTGAGGATGCCAAAAAGTTCATTAAATTAACAGTGCATTGTAATGCCACATAATCTGATGCTGCTCTCTCGCAGAATATGATACCCTTCTCACATCATTTTTAAGTTGTTCTCTATAGTATTGTTGTTATCAGCACTCTATCAGGCTAGGAGAACTTTGCTTCATTGTAGGCATGCATGAATAGTATAATAAAAAGGGACAGAGAATACATTGATATTGACTTGTTTAAAGCTTGGCACCAAATCCCTCCTCATGTGGATCTTTCCTAACCATTTGGGTCATTTTCACTATTCAGGAAGGGGCATTTAAAGATTCCTGCAGCTCTTGTAATAATATTGACAGTTCAATTTTATGTTAAATGGCTACAAATCCTGGCTTTCAGTTTCCCCCTTTTTACTAGTTATTGTCTTTATTTATGCATTTCCCTGGACTGCTTCATAGATTCTCCATGCTTTAATAGACATTGCATTCTGCAACTTAACTTTTCTCTCTGGGAAAAAGCCCTTAGGTTTCACTAATCATTAAATAAGTCTCCCAGATTTAATAGCAAAATGTTAAGAGCCTTGTCTTTTGTATGGCAGTTACTTACTTGTTTTTCTGTTTATACATTAAAGTGATCTTTTCTCCTAGTCTGTTTTCATACAAACAGAATGCACATTTACCCTTTGGTTGTGGGAGCAAATGTTAGACTAGGATCCACCATTTTAAACCAGTCTACATGTGCAGAACTTCTGCTCTGTTACAGATATAGACCAGTTTCCAATCACTTATACCAGAGATCACTGACCAGTCGATCTCAATCAACTGGTTGATTGTGGAGCCTCTGAGAGTTGATCTCAGTCTGTCAGAGGCTCTATGATTGGGAGCAGCTGGACACACATGGTTGGGCTGAGCCACAGCACCTGCTGCCTGGGCTGGGCTGGTGAATGGGGTCAGAGCCTGGGCAGCTTGTCCAGGAGGCAGGGGGAGCAGGGCGGGGTGTGGGCAGGACAGGGGGTGGGGAGTGGGGCAGGGACAGGGTGGGGAAGGGGCAGGGCAGGTGGAGGGGTGGTAGATCCTGGGGTGCCAAAAAGTGATCTTCACTAAAAAAAGGTTGGAGAACACTGACTTATCCTGACAAAAGTGTAATGTCTGTACCTGACCATACAGGTCTCAAGTTGTAGCAAGGAAAGTTTAGGTTAGATATTAGAAAAAACTTTCTCATGAGGAAAATAGTAAAGTACTGGAATAGGTTACCCAGGCAATGTCTACAAAAGATGCTACTGCACAGGTGTTACTGTGCATTTATTGAGTACTTGAATAAACAAGTAGTAAATAAATGTGCAGTAATCTAAGTTACTGTGCAGTACTGCCAGTGAATGCCTTTTTTGTGACACTACTACAAAGTAGCCCAATACTACTGTGCAGTAGTGCCACACCACGGTTTTTGCCAAGTGACGCTACTGCACAGTAGTATTGAGCTACTGCGCAGTCAGCATCTCATGTAGATGTGCTCCCAGAGAGGTTGTGGAATCCCCATCCTTGGAGGTTTTTAAGACCTGGCTAGACAAAACCTTGTCTGGGATGATCTAGTTGGGGTGAGGGTTGAGCAGGGGGCTGGTCACTAGATGACCTCCTGAGGTCCCTTCCAAACCTAATTTTCTATGATTCTATGCCTTAAATTTAATATGGGATTCTTGGAGCAGCAAAATTAAGCATGTTACTTCTACAAATAATAGAGTATCTTTTTATCTTGTGAGTAGAAACAAAATTGCTCAAGATTACTCTCTTAATTGTGTGTCCTATTTTAATTGTTGGCTGTTTGTATTCATTGGCTAGATAATATATTAGAGAACAATATTCATACTTCATAAACATTTACCAGAAGTATAAGCACTTCTGCAGCAAGCAGTAGAAAAGTTCCTCCCAGAATTTTTCTTTCTTTTTGTGCAGCAGGTTTCCTTGTTTTTTGTTTATAACAGGCTTTGGTTTGTACAATATTGGTACCTCTAATGAATTAGTGAAAAGAATAAGAACAGAATAGTGTCCTCAAGCAGATATCAGTCTCTTGACTGATTGAAATCAGAGGACACCTTGTTCTGAACTCAAATGTACAATTATTTTTCATCTTTTAATTATATTTATATTCAATATCAATATATTTATGATGTAGGAAAGTCAGAAGGAATAACAAAAATAAATTAAGGTAGAAGCAGACTGTGTTGTTTAGAACACAATTACTGATGCCTGAACAGCCCCAAAAAACCCCAAAAGATAATTAATTTATTGGTAGTCTTAGAGGAATACATTTTTAGCTACAGGTAAATCAGTACAGCCTGACAAGTTGACTCCCAGAAAGTCATGCTGAGCTTTGTAAGTGCTGACACACGTTGGGGGTGGGAAAAGTACTTTATTGGATGCAGCATAATGTTACTTCCACCTACCTCTATAGAATCTGTACAGATTGGGTGTTTCAGCAGAGCTTTTGGGCTCTTTTAGCTAAAGCTTATTCAATCAGCTTTTAGATAAAAGCATCAAAATAGCCCCACTAAAGTGCCCAATCTATACAGATGTTAGGAAAGCTGGGTGCAACTAACACAATGCTTCTTCTGGGCATATTTTGAGCTCAGTGCAGGAGCATGCCAAGTTTAAAGTAAAGCACCATTTTGGGGGGAGGGGTTCATCTGCAAGCAGCCTATGTGCCAAGGATGGGGTCCCACAGTTTTGTAGGGCATCACTTACAAAGCAGTCACTAGAAACTTGGATTGCAGAAGTTTCATCTGAGTAAGCTCATTTCTATAAAATGTAACTGGATAGTAATCAATTCACTTAATATAGTAAGGCTGGAGTCATGTTGTAGTGTGATGGTCCTGGAAATATATGAGGGGCAAGGATTTCTTGTGGGGTGCTTTCTTTTATTGAACCAACTGCAGGGTTGGGTGATGTTAGATAAGCTGTCAAGCACAAACATGTCTTTATCAGGTCCAGATATCCCCAAAAAACTATTTGTCTCCCTTTAATGTGTCTTTAATTTATGAAGTGGCGGACAGTTCTGAGGAAAGTGTGTAATTTTAATCTCAAAATTATTTTCTAACTTGAAGAGCCTGCCAAACACTACAAACTCTCAGTGGATGTGTCAACACAAGATGCTATTGTGTAGCAGTTACTGTGCATTTATTTAGTTGTTGTATAAGCAAGTACTAAATAAATGCGCAGTAACTGGAATTACTGGAGTAACCAGAGTCTATCATCACTGCACAGTTGCTTCTGCCTAGCACTAGTACTACTGTGTAATAGCATTTTGGTATGTTTTTTGCCACATGACATTACTGCACAGTAGTATCAGGCTACTGTGCAGTCAGCATCTCCTGTGGATGCACCCCATAAATGCTTCTATATGTGCACTTTAATCTGCAGTAGCCTATTCTACTGCACCTAAAACAGTGCGTAAAAAACCATGCTAATACAATAATGCACAGTAGAAGAAGATACTGTGCATTACACATCACTAAAAAAGCATGTACTTTTGCTACCTCACATTAGGGCAGCCTAATGCACATTTATGTAGTACCTCACATTAGAGGTACTAAATTTAATGCCCAGTAACAAAAGCACATTAATGCAAGTGTAGACTTGCCCATAGAGTATTAATGGATGTTCCCACATGATGGGCCCAGTTCTCAGCTGGTTTAAATCAAGAGAGGCCTTTATCATCAAGTTCTTCTTGAAATCAACAAAGCATTGTTGATTTAACCCAATTAAGAATCTGAGCCATAATGCCTAAAAACTGCTTCAACCACCATATCCATTCCTGACCTGCATGGGAACTGGAGGATCCTCAATCATGAATGGCATAATGTGAGAAAAACTTTTTGGATATTTTCTTCTTCGCCTCTAGCAAAGAACCACTGTCAGTTTTTTTAAATAACTTCTGCATCTTTCCTGGAATGGTGATTTCATTGCCTGATTAACAGCAAATCCTTCAGAAGTGCGTATTTCATATCTAGAATCCAATCTGCTGCTTCACAACCGACAGTTTTGTTCCAGTCCCAATATTTATCTCATTAAATTGTTTCACTGTTGTGGACTGCCAACACCATAAGGTTTGAGTGTGAATTGTTGCACATGACAAGGGTAACCTTTGGCATTCTGTGCTCAAACCTCATTAAAACTCAAGTATTCCAAATTTATTTTAATCCCATATATTTTACACACTACTTTTTAACTTAAGCAATTTAGAAAACTGAATATAATAGTCACAGAAGACAGAGTTGGAAAAATGATCTGTCTAATTTTAAGTGATTCACCATTTGACTTATGTACAGTTAGAAATTTTTTCCAAATTTTTCAAACTTTATTTTTCTCATTGTCATCTTATTACTCCTTGTTACTTCTGGAACTACTGATGCTAACATTCTTGATGTTATTAATAATGATAATAATAGTAATAATAATAATAATAATAATAATAATAATATCTTTCCATCTTCAAATACTTGTCAACGTCTTTCATCCATGTAGGCACCAATGATACTGCCAAGAGAAACCCCCAACATATCAAAAGTGACTACAGGGTTCTGGGTGCAAGGGTGAGGGGGTCTGGGGCTCAGGTTGTGTTCTCATCAATCCTTCCACTCAAGGGAAAGGGCCGAGGCAGAAGCAGTGCATCCAGCAGATCAATACCTGGCTGTGCAGGTAGTGATACCAGCAGGACTTTGGTTTCTTTGACCATGGGATGTTCTTCCAAGAAGAAGGATTGCTGGAAAGAGATGGGATCCACCTGACAAAGAGAAGGAAGAGCATCTTCACAGACAGGCTTGCTAACCTAGTAAGGAGAGCTTTAAAGTAGTTTCCCCAGGGGATGGAGACAAGAACCCTGAGGTAAGTGGGGAAGCAGAAGATCTGGAGGAAGAGCAGGCAGCAGGGGGCAACAAGGGAGGTGCTCTCATACCTCCTGAGAAATCAGGACAATTGACTAGTTATCTCAGATGCCTTACACAAATGCACGGAGACTGGGAAATAAGGAGGAAGAACTGGAAGTTGTTGCACAGTCACGGAACTGTGACGTGATTGAAATAACAGAGACTTGGTGGGTAGATCACATGACTGGAGCACTATCATGGATGGGTACAAACTGTTCAGGAAGGACAGCCAGGGGAGAAGAGGAGGAGTTGCACTGTATGTAAAAGAGCTGTATGATTGCTCAGAGCTCCACTGTGAAACTGGAGATAGGCCTGTTGAAAGTCTCTGGGTTCGGGTCAGAGGGAAGAGCAACAAGAATGTTGTCATGGTGGTGTCTGCTATAGACCACCAGACCAGAAGGAAGTGGTGGATGAGGCTTTCTTCAAACAGCTAGCAGAAGTTTCCTGATCACAAGTCCTGCGTCTCATGGGGGATTTCAATCACCCCAGCATCTGCTGGGAAGGCAATACAGCAGTGCACAGGCAACCCAGGAAGTTTTTGGAGTGTACTAGGGTCAGCTCCCTGACTACTGCACCAGGCAGCATAATTTGGGGAGCAGTGGAGCAGCCAACAGTGGCAAAAGAACAGGTTAGGAACAGTTTAGGAAAACTGGACATATATAAGTCCATGGGGCCAGATGGGATGAATCCAAGAGTGATGAGGGAGTTGGCTGATGTGACTGCAGAGCCACTGGGCATCATTTTTGAAAACTCATGGTGATCAGGAGATGTCCCGGATGATTGGAAAAGGGCAAACATAGTGCCCACATTTAAGAATGGGGAAAAGGAGGATTTAAGGAACTACAGGCCAGTCAGCCTCAACTGAATCCCTGGAAAAATCAGGGAGCAGATCCTCAAGAAATCCATCTCAAAGCATTTGGAGGAGAAAAGGGTGATTAGGAACAGTCAGCATGGATTCACCAAAGGCAAGTCACCTGATTGCTTTCTACGATGAGATGCCTGGCTTTGTGGATGTGGGGAGACCAGTGGATGTGGTATCCCTTGATTTTAGCAAGGCTTTTGATACGGTCTCCCACAACATTCTTGCAGGCAAACTAAGGAATTATGGGCTGGATGAATGGACTGTAAGGTGGATAGAAAACTGCCTGGAGCATCAGGATCAGAGAGTAATAATCAATGGCTCAATGTCTACTTGGTAGTCAGTTTCAAGTAGAGTGCCCCAGGGGTCAGTCCTGGGACCAGTTTTGTTCAATGTCTTCATCAACAATCTGGAAGATGGGATGGAGCGCACCTTCAGCAAGTTTGCAGATGGCACCAAACGGGGTGGGGAGTAGTAGATATGCTGGTGGGTAGGGCTAGGATTCAGAGTGACTTAGACAAATTGGAGAATTGGGCCAAAAGAAATCTCATGAGGTTCAACAAGGCCAAGTGCAAAGTCCTGCACTTAGGTTGGAACAGTCCCATGTACCAGTACAGGCTGGGGGCTGACTGGCTGGACAGCAGCTCTGCAGAAAAGGACCTGGGATTTACAGTGGACAATAAGATGACTATGAGCCAGAAGTGTGCCCTTCCTGCCAAGAAGGCCAACATCATACTGGTCTGCATTGGCAAGTGTGTTGCCAGTAGGTCCAGGGGAGTGACTATTCCCCTGGATTCAGCAATGGCGAGGTCACATCTGGAGTACTGTGTTCAGTTTTGGGGCCCCCAACTACAGAAAGGATGCAGACAAGTTGGAGAGAGTCTAGTGGGGGACAACAAAAATGGTGAGGGGACTGGGGGACATGACTTGTAAGGAGAGGCTGAGGGAACTAGGCTTGTTTAGTCCAGAGAAGAGAAGGCTATGAGGGGATTTAATAGCAGCTTTCAACTACCTGAAGAGGGGTTCAAAAGAGGATGGAGCTAGATTGTTCTCAGTGGTGGCAGATGACAGAATAAGGAGCAATGGTCTTAAGTTGCAGCAGGGAAAGTTTAGATTAGCTATTAGGAAGAATTTTCTCACTAGGAAGGTAGGAAAAGACTGAAACAGGTTACCCAGAGAGGTTGCAGAACCTCCATCCTTGGAGGTTTTTAAGATCCACCTAGACAAAGCTTTGGTTGGGATGATCTAGTTGGGGGTGGTCCTGCTTTGAGAAGGGGGTTGGACTAGATGACCTCCTGATGTCCCTTCCAAACCTAATTTTCTATGATTCTATGATTCATACATATTGTCATGACCCAAAGGTATGATTTTGTGTGTGCTTCAGCACTAGAATTATCCCCGTGGGATTACAGCTTCATTGCACGGTGGAGTTTTGCTTCATAGAGAACCCGCGTGCAAGGGAAAAGTTCCCGCCACTTTGCAGCTGTCTTTGCAGGGTGCATTTCTCAAGTTGCGACAGAAATGCACAGTGCAAAGGAGTTCCCGCCACCCGTATGCAAATTTGTTCCCCGCTATTGGCTAGTTCTAAATTATTCCCACGTGGTGGCTAGCGATTGGCCTGCTAGCCGTATAAGAGGCTTGAGTGGTTTCCGCCCAAGCCGAGGAGGACTCCACATCGATCTCGTGGGAACTCTGGGTACGCAGCAGGGCAATAGAAACCTTGTGTGAGATCCAGAGGAGTTTGGCGGCCTGATCCACTGCCCACCTCTTCCTGTCTTCGAACGAAAAATTATAAGACGTATCTACGAGTTTCCATTTCGGTGGCGCGCTTGTCCAGGACATCCGGAGTTCTGTTTGCGTGGAGCCTAGCAAACTCCACGTGATTGTTCGTGTTCTTTTTGTTTGTAACCGCAACTCAAGCAAGTTTTCCAGCCTGCACCGCAACCATCCCGGTGTAAGTAAACAATCTTAAAATCTACCATTACATGTCTGTGCCTAATTCTAGCTCGGCGCCCGCCCTCTCCGACCCGGCGTGCCCGGGCTGCCGGCCACAGCCCGCGTGCAGCGCAACAAGGGCCGCGGATTCGCACCCGGCCCGCACACATATGTGTGGTAAGATTATTTAATCTTTCCTTGATCACTTCTGTTGAGCTTCCTTGAAATGTCCAGAGCTCTGTGCAGTGTTCTAGTGTAGCCTTTATAGCATCATATGAAGGGAAACTGCCCTAGATAGCTATGACTTTGCATCATCTAGAAGAAATTGTACAGTTCCCTGAAGCTATTGGCAATGCTATCCATCTTCTATTCAAGTTAAATGAAGGAAAAATTAAGTGCCCCTGTGTCTAACGGCAGCTGAAATAATGTAAAACCTCTACTCCAGAATTAAACTGCATGAAAGCCTAAGCAGTGGCTAATTTATGCTGTCCGCAGAGCTATTTAATGAGTCTGATGACAAATTCAGGGGCAGGGGATTGATTTGATTGCAGCTTGGACCTGTGAGCAAAAGAAATGGTCTTCTGTTGTTTGATTCCTCATGTGTTTAGGGAACCAAGATTTCATGTTTATTTTTTGTAAATATACAGGATTACATCCAAGGAGTACCTGATCCCTTCATAGGAACATCAGCTCAGAAAGAGAATTTCTAAGTTTGTCAGTCAATGTGTCCTCCTAATGAAGGGGAAAAGGGCTTGGGATTTGGATTAATCACTTGGATCAAAAAAGGTTATGTGTCATAATCAATAATATTATAATTCCTCCTACAATCTTTTTGCTTACAGTGTCAGAAAAAATATAACAGCAAACGATAATTTGATTTTAATAATATTCTACATGGTTGCTGAATCGTAGAAACAGTACATTTGCATTCCTTCCTTCGATAACAGCTAGCTAGAAAAGATGTTCACAAGAGCTGCTCTTGTGATCTTAAAAACCTGTGCAGCTAAAGATGTTTTGCATACATGCTGAAGCTCTCTATCAAGGATTCAGCTTTATGACAATCCTCCCTGGGGAACTTAATCAGTCAGCTGGAAGTTGATTGCCTGTGCTCTGGGTCAGACACTGGTCAGTCCCACAAAGGGGGTACGAGCACATTAGGGTGGCTCTCAGGCTAACTTAGCCTGTATTGGGGAGCTATAAAAGTTTCCAATAACCCCTAAATAAAAGAGGTACAAGAGCAACAATGAATTCCACCTTTGCGTACTTCATACAGCTGCAGCTGCTTACACAAAGTACCTGTCCTGAGCAGGTCGGCATTGAAAACCCTCTGCTCAGAGCCAGAAAGTAAACAGAGTCCCTAGTGCAAATGCAGTGTATGCTGACAGATGGTTTTTTTTCTGATGCTGTAGTAACACCTCCCTAAACACTGTAGATATGTTCACCATTTTCTAAACCATGTTAACTGACTTGCATCACACAGTTTGAATCAAATATAAATTTGAATTAAGGGCTAATAGATAATCAAGGGGGATTGCCCCTTTTTCACAGACCAGTATCCCATGGGCATGGGCAGGGATAAGGGCTTAGTCAGAATACTCATACTGAGTGCATTTACATGAGACATGTTAATGTGCATTAGCCTAAGTTAATGTGCATTATGGCATGTGTCTACACATGTGTACCCTTAAGGCACATTAACTTAAGCTAATCGCGCCTAAATTTGATACCTGCAAGTGCAGGTATCAAATTAATGCATGTGAAAACACAACCAGGCACTAATTTTAGTGCCGGGTCTGCCCTTTAGTGCAGAGACTGGGGTGCTGGTCTCCTGCCCTGGGCCTACAACAGCCCCCCACTCGGGGTTTGAAGACCCAAAATTGTGTAAATATATTTCCTCTTGTATATAGTTTTCACCTTGTATATAGTTTGCTACTTGTAAGCAGTTTTTTATTGTTGGTGGTGGAGGAGCTCTGTTGTTTGAGGGATGATGGGGTTCTGTTTGGGGAGTGGAGAGGGATGGGGATGTTGTGAGGGCAATAAAGTTTTTTTGTTTTACCAGTGTGCGTGTCCTGAGAGTGGTACTGAGGATGAGTAGAAAGTGAGATGTGAGTGGTGGGGCAAGCGGGCTGCAGCGGGGAGTGCAGGAGGAGGGGGTTGGGCAGGGCCTCCTGCAGCTAGTGCCCTGGTCCCTGCTGGTGGGTGTGTGGATGTCCTGGAGCCTGGGCAGGGGAGTGCCTGCTGGGACCAGCAGAACCAGCACCATGGCCTGGTCATCGCTGGCAGGAGCTGGGCTGGAGCAGCAGGGCACTGGGTCTCTGGCAGGGGCAGGGGCAGGGGCAGGAGCAGCCCTGGCATGGGGAGGAAAGGTGAACAAGGAGGGAGATGCTGTGTGCTGCTCCTACGCTGGGCATGTGGCCAGAGAAGGGGCTGGCCAGGGATCAGCATTTCCTAAATGGCTGCCAGTGCCAAGTCTCTGCATGTGTAGACACCTGCCAAAAATCACTTAATGTGCATTAGCTTAATGCACCTTAAATTTAGTTGCACTTAAATGCACCTGTAGATGCACCCACATTTGACTTTGTGAAGGTGTTACTTTGTGCCTTATAGCCTCTGTTGTGTTGCAAAAACCCAATAGTTTCCCTTGAGAAGATTGATATTTCCAATGCTTATCTGAGTTCCCAAATACTGTTTTTCCTAAAAGCAATGCTATATATATATGTTAAGTAATACAATTTAAACTGCCTAATTTGGACTGCCCTAGTCTGCATTAACTTTAATCCTCATTCAATAAGGATTAGTTAATTCAAACTGGAGCCAATTTTAATTTGGACTACAGATGTCCATGTGTATATATGACAGCTGTAGCCTGGATTAAACCTAAAAAAACTTAATGTCTATAAATGGCCCATAAACCAAACTGCAGAATCCTGTCTGTCAGTATAGTGCTGTCCACAGCAGGCCAGTTGTTCAGCAAAGGTTCATTTGCTGCGGGTGGTCATCTTCTTTTTATCTTCTAGCCCAGTAGTGCTCTACCTCTGGCCCATGGAACTATGTCATCTGGCCTGCAGGGCTCTCCCCAGATCCAGAAATTGGGTAATGGGGTAGCAATTAATGCTGCCACTGCTCCCCTGCTATAACATTTCTAAGTGAGCCAGATGACATTGCCCTGTGCACAGGGCAAGTCTGTGGGTTCGAGCTGCCATGGGGCCACAGAGCAAGGGCTGAGGCCACTTGCTGGACCAGCCCTGTACACTAGATCAAGCCTACAGACCAGATCCAGACCATGGACCAGCCCCTGCATCATTCATTCATTCCACTGTTGGCACCACTGTTCTAGCCAAAATAGCTATACCTGCAAACTTTGTAGCACAGACCTGTTCCAAATGAGGGGAAAGTCCTATTCTTTAGGGCTGTGCAAAACTTTGGTCCCTGATTCAATTCAGCAGAGATTTGGCCCAATTCAGTGCCTGAATTTCCAAATCCAGATTGAATCAAGAGACCCTTTAATCTCTCTGAATTGAATCGGAACCCTCTGAATCAATTCAGAGAGATTTGGAAAGATTTGGCAATTCAGACATAAACACAGTTTTAAATGGTTTTTTTACATACCTCAAGGTACCTGGTGGCTGAGGTGCTAGGGCAGATGGAGCATCCCACAGTTGGTTGGCAGCTCAGGGCATCCCCAGTTGGTTGGCAGCAGAACCGGAAGTGGACCAGAAGTACTTCCGGTCCACTTCCAGGTCTGCCAGGTAGCACGTGGGGGGTCCCCTCCCATGGCTCCCTGGCTTGGCAACTGGTGCCTCCTTGGTCGAGGGGGGGGGGGGCACCTGCGTTCCCCCCTTGGCCAATCACCAAGCCAAGTGGGGGGGGGGGGCCAGCACACTCCCTGGTGGACCTGGAAGTGAACCGGAAGTACTTACAGTCCACTTCCAGGTTTGCCACCAAGCACGTTTGGGGGGGGCTTTTGTGGGATGCTTCATCCACCCCAGCATTGCAGCATTCACAAGCTACACCTGGTACATCAAGGTATGTAGAAAAAACATCTAAAGCTGTGTCTATGGCCAAATCTCCGAATCAGATTCGAATCTTCAGATTCAGATTTGGCCAAATCAAATCGGAGACAGTAATCCGAATCAAAGAATCAAATCACTGTCCCCAATTCAGGCTGAATCTGAATCGAATACACCCATTTTACACACCCCTACTATTTTTACCACTTGCCTTCAAAGTATGGTTCCCATTAACTAAGTTCTCAAGGATTTGTTTCATATTGTCAGAACAAATATGGCAGTTCCATATTAGCTGCTTTTAACTGGCTTGTTTCATAATTAAATGTTATTGTAAATCTAGAGAACTGAAAAGGAGGAGAAAGGTAACTACTTATCATTTATGTAGAATACATTTTTATTACTAAAAGTAACAGCTATAACAAAGAGGATGAAAGTTTTTATTTCTCCTCTCCACAGTAATGCATCCTGAACATAGGAACTCTGCTGTCACCTTCAAAAGTCTGAACTGTGCATGAAGCAGCACTACACAGAACCAATCAAGCACAGCTTGCCAAGCCCCTTCCTACTGGAGTTATTATTCCACTACCAGCTATTTTTTAGAAGTGGAAAATTAAGTGAACTTCTAGTGAGACTTGAGGATGGAGGTCCTTGTCCTGTCACCATCAAAGTCAGTGGGAGTTTTTGCTATTGATTTAAAGGGGAGTAGCTTCAGGACTCAAAGGCTGTGATGAGTAATCTCTTCTATTAACAAAACCTTTGATAGGAAAGATGATTTCTGGATCAAAGAGAAAGCTTGGTGGTATTCTGAATGTCAGGAAAACTGCTGTATCTCTAAAATTTAACACATTATTTTTCAATCCTATGAAATAGTATTTTTTCTAAATTAATTATGATGATGGGGAATAAACAAAGTCTCTTAGCCTAATGTAAATCCATCATCTCTGCATTACTGGTGAGTGTATTGAAGTCTAAGTGAAGAAGATAGTAATCAATACCCTAACTGCTTTACAGCCAGTTATTCAGAAATTAATTATAGTCATGCTCTTTCACTAGCCAGGAATACAAGAGTTTAATATAAAATTCACATGGATAGGAAAGCAAAGGACTGTTATACATTTTAAGAAATATTCACTAATTAAAAATCTGCCAAGGATTTGTCATCATTATAGATCAGAGCTGAACTTACCTTTTACCCTGAGATACATGAAAAGAAGATCAGATCAACTTAAAGGGGCATATTTTTTTAGTATAATGAACTAAAGATCAATTCAGTAAAAATTCAGGAGCTTCTAGGACTTCCAAGTGCTTCCAAGGATTTCTGGTGCAATACAGTGCACAGAAAATGATATGTAGGTTGAAAACAGAGGCCAGTTCTGTAGGAAGAAGGCCCTCCATCATGTTTAAGGGCTGCATCCTCTGAAGTGCTGAAAGCCCCTATTCCTACTAAGGCCAGCTGAATTTGAGACTTCTTGGCACATCACAGGTTCAAGCCCTGGGGCTGAGATGTGCAAAGCTTTTTTTATACTACTCTGGTAGTGTAAATATGCTTTAGGGCATGTCTACATTGTAAGCTTAACTCACCAGGCAGTGCAGCACTCAAACACTGCCGCCTCCTAAACTGGAAGCCCTGTAGCCAAAGTAACATGGCATTTTAGGCAGGTAGCTTGCTTAGACCTAGCATCTTATTTCTATATGGTCCTACATTGTACTATGTAGACATACCATAAGTTTAACTAGTGTTGCTGAGTACCAGATCCAAGTAGGTCTCTAGCAGCACCATACTGATATAGCTATACTAAAGAAAGTGTGTTTGAGGGTGCCACTGGTAGGTGTGATTTTAAAGGTACTGCATTGCTGTCAAGTCTGGAAAAAGCATTGTTTAATAAGAAAATAATTCTGCAAAGCTTCTAAATCATATATTCAACAAGAGAAATATGTAATCCAATTTACAGTAATTGATCTATTCTCCTCATTAATACTCTGGACACTAAGGGTATCTCTATACATCATAATTCAGTGCTGTATACCGATACTGTGACTTAGCTAGCTTTGGTATCAGAAGCAGTAGAACTATGTGAGCTTTACTTTCTGCCTGGCTGGATTTATGCAGCTATGAAAGCAGGCTTAATTAGCCCAGGCACCAACATAATTATACAGCTTCTGGGACTCAAGATAATTTCACTCTTTCTATATGGCATTACATTGTACTCTGTACAAATAGCCTAGGCTTAATACATTTTCATTGATGCAAGCTTATATTATTGACATACGTTATCCTCCAAGTCTCTTACAATGAGTATCTACCACTATCCACTTTGAGTGTATTATGCGCTCAGGGAAAATAGGTAGAGTGATAGCAATTGAGTATAAAGAAAAATCCTTGAGCTAAAAAAAAAATTTAAAAGAACAAGATTTAATAAGTTCATTTTACCCACTCAGTTGTTTGCTTAAATCCCACTGAAATGTGATTTTATCTATTTTTATTAAATGAATCGCATAGCAAAATAAAATTATTCTGAAATAGAATGCTAGCTTTATAAATCATAAAGCTTATCTGTGTCAGTAGCTCCAAAAGAGTCTCTGGAAAAATCCCATTCAATTTATAGAAAAAGCTGAATCTCTCATTCTCAGTACTAGTTCCATCCTTAACCCACCAAAATCCCATGCCCTGTTTGTATAGAACGTGTTCAGTTAGACCAGCCTGCCATTAGGAAATGACCAGGGGTGCAAATCTATGCAGTATAATGTAAGGCTTTAACTCCACATTAGTTTTTGCTGCCAAATAAACATGGTCATTCTTCTGACTGCTTTTCTTTAAACCTAAAATGAAGCAAACTGATGAAGTTAGTCCAGTACCTGATGTTATAAGATTCTTCAAAAACATGAAAATAAATGAGATCCTGCTGGTAATCTCAGCAGAGAACTCACTGACTCAGTACTACTGAGCTGTAATCAAAGTACTGGAAACAGCTGTCTAAATTGAGGCTGCACTATTTTCAAGTGCCGATCAGATGCACCCATTCCTGACACTTCAGTTAAAGATAGCTTTCTTTGTTCACCCATAGTGTCAATAAGGCTTTTGCACTGCCCTCCCTGAAACAATAAATTTCACTGCAGCGTTTAACTACCTTCACTCTAAACAAAACATCCAGGTTTTCTAGAGTTAGGCAGTATAAAATTATCAACTGACTAAACACTGTATTAAACATACAGTCTCATTCTCCTGGTAGTTTTAACCATTCACAGGAAGGGACATTAAGAAAAAAGCAATACATGTTTTTCATAATTGGGGGCTTCAGAATTACCAAAAGACCAAAGTCCTACTGTCTCAAGATTATACCCAAGACAAATGAAACATTCTATCCATTTACAGCTTCACGAACAGCAGAATAAGATTTACCTCTGGAAAGATTTCTATTAACTCTCCTAAGAGCTGGAGCATAGTCATAATGAAAAAAAAAAAAAGTCATCTATATGTTGAAACAAATACGTCATCATTTACTTAGATTTCAGTAAAGCTTTTGACTCTGTCTCACATGAGATTCTCTAACAAACTGGAAAGTACTGGACCAGTCTACAGTGAGGTGGGTGGACAACTGGCTCAGAGGCCAGAGTGGTAATTGATGGGATGACCTCATCCTGGAGGGCAGTCTCCAGTGGGGTCCCCCAGGGACCGGTGCTTGGACCCATGCTATTTAATATTTTCATTATCGATTTGGATGAAGGGGTAGAAAGCACATTGATTAAGTTTGCAGATGATACCAAACTGTGGGGAAATGCGGGCATACCAGAGGATATGGAAAAGATCCAAGAGGACCTTGATAGACTGGACTTATGGACAGCACAAAATCAGATGAGGTTTAACAAGGAGAAGTTAAAGGTCCTTCACCTGGGTAGGAAGAACCCTCACCACAAATATACAATGGGTGATAGCTGGCAAACATCTGAAAAAGACCTGGGGGTCACGATCAACTGGAAGATGAATATGACCCAACAGTGTGATAAGGCTGCCAAAAGGGCCAATAAAACTCTGGCATGCATCAGCCACTGTGTGGCCAATAGATCCAGGGAGACACTCCTCCCTCTCTATTCAGCATTGGTGAGGCCTCAGCTGGAGTACAGTGCCCAGTTCTGGGCACCACACTTCAAGAAGGACATAGATATGCTCAGGAGGGTACAAAGAATGGCCACCCATTTGATTAAGGGCATGGAGGGTAGGCCCTTTGAGGAGAGACTCCAGGAACTGGGCCTGTTCAGCCTGAGGACGAGAAGGCTGAGAGGTGACTTGATAGCTGCCTACAAGTACTTCAGGAGGGAGTATCAAGAGCTAGGAGAGCAACTGTACAGGAGGGCACCACAGGGGAGGACAAGGACCAATGGGCATAAACTAATAGAGGGTAAATTCAAGTTGGATATAAGGAAAAACTTCTTCTCTGTAAGGGCCACCAGAATCTGGAATACACTCCCAGCAGAGGTGGTGCAGTTGCCTACCTTGAAGGTGTTCAAGACTAGGCTGAACAGGCACCTTGCCAAGCTCATCTGAGCCCAATACTTTCTGCCCATAGCAGGGGACCTGACTTGATGATCGTACAGGTCCCTTCTGGTTCTTTGATTCTATGACTCTGTTCTAAGTTGTATGTTCAAGGTTTTCCTTTGGATCTGAATCTAAATTAAAGATATATTGATATAATGATTTATTTGAAAAAATAGTTGCCTGTTAAATAACCTTTAATATGGCTCTGAAAAACATAAACATTTACTAATATTCATATTTTGTACAACTAAATAAGGGATATTTTGTGTCAGTATCAGAAGCACAGTTGTAAATATATTGTTGTTCTCCACAATGGTTTCTATTGGCATTTGTCTAATTTGTTTTTAATAGTAATGCCAATCTTATGGAAAGTGCCAGAATTATTGAAAGCAAACATCTTGGCCTGTTAAGATTGCCAGACACTCGGAAACTCAAAGATTAGCTTTGAAAAAGGAGGCCTGTTGGCAGAAGGGAAATACACTTACCTAACTTCTGTGAACTTAGGAAAAGGAATTTGCATTTTGTTTCCCTTTGAGATTTGAGCTGGAGCCTTATTTTATCCAACCAGTTTACCTACTCCTAGTAATGACAAATACTAATTGAATGTGATGGAATGAACAAGTTATAATTCAGGTATCTAATTTTGACACACATGTATTTTTGTCACTTACTTTTCTGTACCTTTTGTTGTAGGTGGTTCAGTACATTTTGGTTAAATCGTACAATTGTTCAAGACAAAACCAAAAAAGTCTTCATCACAAAAGAGATTATCTTATTGACAAGTGAATATCACAGTGAAGTCAAGCCTGAGTAGTAATAAAATATCTTTTTCCACAAGTAGAAGAAATGAGGACTGACAGAGCTTCTGAAATAATAAGACTTTTAGGGCAGACAAGCATTCCATCATCTGAAAATATCAGTGCTCTCTCCTTGAACAGAACAGACTGTACGCAGGTTGTGGTACCAGAAGAAGTCTTTTTCACAATTGCTGCTGTTGGAATACTGGAAAACCTACTTGTCCTTATAGCTGTGATCAGGAATAAGAATCTCCACTTGCCCATGTACTTTTTTATCTGCAGCTTAGCAGTTTCAGATATGCTGGGTAGTCTGTACAAAACTCTGGAAAATATCTTGATTATTTTATGCAAAATGGGGTATTTGAAGCCTCGTGGAGACTTTGAGACCAAGATGGATGATGTCATAGATTCCATGTTCATTCTTTCTTTACTGGGGTCAATATTCAGCTTGCTAACTATTGCAGCTGACAGATATATAACTATCTTCTATGCATTGCGATACCATAACATCATGACACTGAAGCGTGCATTAATCATCCTGGCAGCAATCTGGACCTTTTGTGCTGGAAGTGGCATTGCCATTGCCATTTTCTCCCATGAAACAGCTGTAGTAATTTCTTTCACTATCCTGTTCCCTTTGATGTTAATTTTTATATTATGCCTCTATATCCACATGTTTCTGCTTGCACGATCACATGCCAAAAAAATTGCTTCACTGCCTACTAGTACAGTTCACCAGAGAACAAACACGAAAGGGGCCATTACATTAACTATTTTCCTTGGTGTTTTTCTTTTCTGCTGGGCACCCTTTGTTCTTCACATCCTTCTTATGCAGTTTTGCCCACACAATCCTTACTGTGCTTGTTACATGTCAATTTTTCAAGTGAATGGTACACTCATCTTGTGCAATGCTGTCATTGATCCTATGGTCTATGCATTCCGAAGTCCAGAATTACGGAGTACATTTAAGAAAATGTTCTGTTGCACCAAGTCAAATTGGAAGTAGTGCATTCTGATTTAAAATAAAGTCTATAAAATTAAGCCTACGGTGCAGTGCATAATGTTGATAAGAATAAGGTTTGGAGTTACAGCCACCAAAAAAGACCCCAATCCTGCTTAGATTTATGCATTTATTTAATTTTATGTCCTACAGATAATCTAATTGGCTTCAGAAGACCATTCAAACTGCAAAAAGTTAGTCAAGTGCATTAAGTCTTTGCCAGATCAGTGTTCAAGAAATATCATTTGTTATCATGATCTCTCTCATGCCATTTTTTAAAGAAAATTTAGTAATCCAGTCTAAAAGTGAGTGGGCTTTAAGCACCTAATTAATTTCTAAAAGATACTAAACTAAATTTAATTCTAGTGAACTAATCTGCATCATTGCATGACAGATGAGTTTAAATTAATTCTTTTTGCTCAGTACTCTCAGGTAAAAAAGATTCATAACATTCTCCCAGTAAAATAAATAGGAAAAATAACTTTAAATATAGATTACAATTTTTTTCTAACCTGCACATTTCTAATCAGATAACATCCACTGATATTTCAACTAACGATGATTGATACCAGGAAAGGTGTTACATTAGACTTGCCCAGTTCATATGCTCATTTGCCAATATTGAAGACAGAATACTGGGCAAGATGGACCATTGATCTGACCCAGTATGGCTCTTTTGTTCTTATGTTCACTGTGAAGCAGTACACACAGGCACATGACTAGATTTTGTTGGACTTGGTCTCCGCTCTCTCTCTCTCTCTCTCTCCCTTTAGCTAATTTCAAAAGACACTGACCAGTTGGGTTTAATGTAAAAAATGTCACTTGAAGATCATCCATAGTAGAAGGTATTTGGATTCTAAGGTATTTTTGGGCAAAGTTATATATATTTGAAAACAGGGATTTAGTATAAATGTATCTTTTAATTTTTAACTGCAGTATCATGTTGCTCTCGAATATTGTTTTGCTAAAGGTAGGAGATGGCTGCCATCAATCAAAGGGCTGCTAAAATTCACTTCTTTTGTACTAGATAGATTTTGTATACATTTTTTAAAATAAGCAAGACTACATTTAAGACACCTAGCATATCATCTGTTTCTTCTAATGAAAACCATGCATTAAAGCCCCAAAATGTTAACTGCTCAAGTCAAAGGTGGGCAACCTTGTTGTGAGGAGTGGGATAATTTATAGACAGAAATATCATGAGGGAACAAGTAATGGAGGCAGTTGCCAAACTCATAGATGGCCAAGTGGAATTAAAAAAAGAAATAGCACAAAAGATGGAGACTGCAAAAAAAAAAAAAAAAGATAGAGTAGCTGAAGATTTTAAAAGAAGAATCAAAGCAATCTCAAGAGATTCCCAGAAAGTTGTTTGCAACCAGACAGAAAATCACTATTGGGGAAGCAATAACAAATTTCCTGGGTAAGGTTGAAACTTAACTTCAAATTTCCTAATCTAGAATTATTAAAATAGATCTTTGAGGTGACTGGCAACATGTTTACCATGGACCAAAATGTTCTCCAAGAAGTTTTGGCCACCTTGGGACACCCTAACAGCAACAACAAATTAATGAGTTAAAACAACAGCTGGAGAAGGAATTCACAGAATTACAGACCATGGAGGAAGTCCTAATCAGAGAACTTAGATAAAACAGGATATTAACAACAGTTTTTCAGCTTGCAATCTATAGAGGCCATAAAGTACGAAGTTTAGTTCTCTCAGATCCAATAACCTACTACTTTTAAAAGAAACAATTCCTATTATGGAAATGTGTTTGGTTTACATCAAACTTGTAGCCTAAATGAATGGCCAGAAAGATGAACAGCCGGAGTTCCAGCAGCTAACTTGATTGGCCAAGCTTTTACGAAAATGAAGAAAATAGGACAAGTCACCCAAATTTGGTACTAACACTTAATGTACAGCTCAGAGCCAGCCATCTGTCCAAGCTGTTCAAGACACACAAAAAAGGTAGACCAAAGAAAAGAGAGAGACCACCTGAATGGGCTGAGAAACTTCAGGAATCTTGCTTTCTTGACACATTCAGCTTCTATAATGGACCTTCAGAATAAATTTGCAATGAATAAATATGTAGCTGGTCAGCTACATGTGGACGTACTTATCAAGATCAGAGAAAGAAGGCCAAAGACACTTCAACAGGTTATGGGATTTGCCATAGAATGTCAGCATTTTTCCTGAAGAACCCCAACAATAAAGGAAGCAGACGGTAGTGAAGAAAATGAAATGTGATCACCATGCACTGTGTAAGTACAGATATATGTCTAATATGCATAATGGAAAATGGGTTTCTAATCTGATTGTTGGATTATTCTGATTCTATTCTGATTATTTTAACTTATTGGAAGAATTGTTAAATGTAGTTTGTAAAACATGGAAAATTGGTCAAAATTTAAAAAATGAAAGGATTGAGTTCTTTATAAATGCTATTACTTTGAAAAAATGGCTTTAAAAGAGAATTATAATTATACATTTTAGGTGAGCCAGAAAAGTCAATCATCAGGCTAGAGTCCTTTACCCAGGTCAGGAAATAGGAGGACATCAAGCTAAAGGGGCAAGAAAAACCAAGGAACAACTTGAAGTTATTTGTTTAAATTCATACTGTTAAACAGCAGAATGTACTAGGAGCTGTGAATTATACAGAGATAACTAACTCTGGTTCAAATGTAGTATACCTACAGACTACTTCCCCCATGCCTGTTCTGGGCTGATAGGGAACACCCAAAGGAACCATGCACAGAATGGAAACCTGCCCAACACTGCTGCTAAACCCAGTTCCCACTATGCCTGGAACAGACAGGAGCAGCTCTGGAGCCTCTCCTCACCCCCACCCTACAGAGCAGCTGGAGACAGCAGCAGCATTGTGAGGGGAGGGGGAAGGAAAAGGGAAGGAAAGAGGAGGTTCCACTGAACATGAAACAGAAGGGAGGGGAGATTCATACCCAATTTCAGGAATTTAAAAAATCCCTGTCTTCTGTTTTCATGGTTGCATTGACTGAAAGGGGGTGCATCCATGCCAATGCACACCACCAGAATCTTCTCTGCTTGGCATTATAAGAGATTTAGCAGAGGTGCCTGATAATGAAACGATTACCTCCTGGTCTCTTGTCCAGGCATTTCCATTTCTCATAACCAAGCATCTCCTTTTTAATAAAATACTCTTTAGAAACATCATTTTGAATCAGTCTTGAGGCATAATTTTTCAGGCAGCATAAATGCAGACAAAATATGTTCTCCTGGTGTCTCTACTATAGCTCCTTATGCTTCAAAATAATTAGAGCATATAACTATCTATAAACACATCACGTATCCATCATTCAGCAGTTCTTTGATATAGCATCTGTTGAAATACCACTTCTATAGGGAAGATACAATTACAAGTTTCTTACTTGAAGAGGGTAATTTGCAGTTCAGATCTAGAAAAATAGGAGAGAAATCATTAAAGATAATTTCTTTCCATGTCCAGTTGAAAGCAACTTTCAAACAGCCTTTTTTGTCTCTGACTCCCCCCAGATTATTGTTCTAACACCACGTTCACAAGCTAGAACTCCAGCATATGGCATATGAACCCCCTACACCTTTTAAAAGCAGGAACGGTATGTGTATTCATTTTTAAGAGCTGGTTTTCTAAGAATCATCCTTGAAGGGAAGTTACACGTACCATTATCAACAGTGTAAATTCCATATGTAGCTCCCCAAAAAACAAACCAACAAATAAGTTCCTAAACTAAATCCAATATCTCCATTAGCTTTCTCTTAACTATTGAATCATCCAGTTTAATCCTAGTTATGGTCACTGTGTGTTAGTATTACTGCCTTAAAAAATCCCAATGATTTCAGCAAAATGTAACAGTAACAAATTGTTCATAATTTAGACAATGCATTTGTAGAGGATGGTTTGGATAGGAATGATCCAGCCTCATGCTTAAGATTGAACTAGATGACCCCTAAGGTCCCTTCCAGGCATACTTTTCTATTATTCTATGCCAACAGAAACACTACTGATAACTGGAACCAGTATTCAGGCACTTGGACAATTTAAAAACATATGCATGCAACGGTTGTCATCCAGCACTACATCCAGATTAACTAGTGCCCCTCAAGTGATGTGTAGTGTTCTATAGAGGCAAAGTAGCTGTGAATCAAGCTTCCTTGACCAGTTAATATGGTTTAATGGATTATTTACATCACTGAAGAGGTGTCGAGCAACAAGAGAATGCAAGTGAATCTGGCCTTGAAATTCCTCTAATCAGCCTTTTCCATTTCAAGCAGTATCCTTAATAAAAACTAAAAGAAATCTTTAAATTATAGTAGCAGTGGTGATAGCACAATCATTGGCATACTGAAGTTCCACTTTCAAGGCCAAGTAATTTTGGTTTTGGCACAGAGGTAGGAGAAGTTGAAAAAGTTGCTGTCCATCCTGTATGTCACCACGATGGGCAACGGGGCTCCCAGAGATCCCAGGAGCAGGGAGGGTTCCCCCCTTCCCCCAAAAAAACCCCACCTGCTGGGGGAGCAAAGCCTGGTGCAGACGGAAGAGCCGCTTACCTTCTCCGCAGTGACCCTTGCCCAAGAAGCTGAGACACGTGGCATTTCCAGCATGCTTTAAAACATGCTCTCCCTGAGTGTGGAAGGTCACATTGCTTCTGATATCATAAAAAGGCATCCAGGGCACCAGCAAGCCCTGGAAAGCAGCGCAGGAGCCTGAGCAGCATGGACTGCATTGAGCATCCCTGTATGCCTGGCAGTGCCCAGACAGGATGCTGGGAGAGCATGCACAAGCCGGCACGAGGGAGAGCCAGGAGCACCTCAACCCCAAACACCAGCAGCAGAAGCCAAGATTGGTGGCACCCACTGCAGGAGTAAGCCCACAGAACTGGACTTCAGACACATGAGTCCTAGTCCCTGGGTGGCACTACACCAGATGCCAGGCTATTTTGAGTTTCAGTCTTCTTTTATTTTAAAGTTGCATTGCCCACGGAAACAGGGTCGACCTGGGAGGAAGTACACTGACAAGACCCAAAGGAAACCCGGCAGAGAGAGCTGGTATTCACAGACTTTCCCCTTTAAAAGGAATGGTGGGCAGCTTCATCTGGTTACTCTGGACTTTGATCTGGGCAGGGGAAAGAGTTAATCCAAGTTCCAGAGGGGCGCAATAGATTAGGTTAAAACTGTGTGGCAGCCAAGCCTTTATCAGCATTGTGGCTTTATTTTAGTTGGCACATGGACAGGGTGTAGAAGAGACAGAGCCCCAGGTCACTTGCCCTTGAACTCAGCCAGCCTGAGGGTGGAGGGACATTCCAACTCCAGAGGAACCTCCTAACTTTCTTATACCATCAAGACATGGCAGGAAAGCAGGAGGAAGATACACCCCAGGTAGAAAGGCTCTAAGTTCCCAGCTCATCCTCATCAGGCACACTGTACTTAATGCCTATACCATATGGCAGACAGTCCCAGATGAGCATCTTGATGACGTCAAGAAAGATGGAAAGAAAAATTGGCGCAAACATGCAGCCCTGTTTGATGCCAGTTTGAATGGTAAAGGGCTCCATTGCACAGCCACCGCATAGAATGGAGGCAGGCATCTGGTCATAAAGGAGTCTTAGGATGGTGATAAATTCCCCTGGGCAGCCAAACTTCGATAAGATCTTCCACAGAGCCTCACAGTTAACAGAGTTGAAGGCTTTGGTCAAATCAATAAAGGCCATATACAGTTCCTGGGGTGTAGGTTGTAGCGGTGTTGGTCTAAGGACATAGGCAGACAAGGTTCTTCAGGTGAATCTGATATCTTTTATTAGACCAACTTAAATAGTTGGAAAACAAAAAAGTTGGTCTAATAAAAGATATCAGATTCACCCAAAGAACCTTGTCTGCCTATGTACAATTCCTGTTGCTGTTCTTGGCATTTTTCCTGGATCTTTATTGATCCAGGAAAATCTTTATATGGCCTTTAAACCATAGCATTCATGCCTAACAAGACAGTGGCACTTTTGAATTTCTCCAGATATAAACTTGAATGAGGAGCAGGAAAGAGAGTGACCTTAGACTAATCATCTGGGGAACAAATGACCTACGGATGAAGCAAGCTGTTTAGTATTAGTAATCAAAATGTGTATGCTACTTTAGAATAAATGAATGGAATTTCTATTACAGTATCCTGCATTACATGGTTATTCACTAAGGGCAAGATGCAGTAAAAAACTTTGGCACTGCTTTGCCTGGTTTGTGAATCCCACTGGGACTTAGTTAGGAACCAGCTGCCTAGCTGTTCAGACTAAGGCAATGCTCCATATGCTCAGAAGCAGAACTGCTGGCAGCTAGGGAATTCCTAGGAAATGTTATTACTTAAGTATTTGAATTTTTATTGAATTTTTAAACAGCAATCGTATAAATCACAACTCTGGGTTACAAACCCTGATTCACTGCTATGTCTCTCCAGTTTTAAATGAACCTAACTACTGATTTCATAGGAGCTGCACATAAGAAAAATGTAAGTATTGCAGATATGTTCAGTCTCACATCACAGACTGGAGATCTAGTGGCCTTGTAAGCAATATTACATTAAAAAGAAAATGACAAGCTGATATAATAGTCCAAACCAGAACAAGAAGGATTCCTTTGGGCAATTGGTTTAGCAGCAATATTCCATTTTAAATTTCTTAAGAAATGAGACAATGGGCCAACAATTTGGATAAACACATTGTCTTGCCTGACAGCAAATTCTGAAATCTTGACTACCAACCAATATGATTAAAGAGGAAAAAAAAGAAAAATTATCCAGCCCAGTAAAGGATGCTGACAGGGTGAGCTGAATCTTTAAGGGGAGCTGAGGCCTCAGATCTCACCTGTGCCAGGTTTCCTCTTAGATTATAAAATATGAAGGAAGGAAAAGCTACATACAAGATAGGTCCTGTTCTTCAATTACAACATAGAGCTAACAGTAGCAGTAGTCTGTAGGTGAGAGTTCTCTGAACCATAAAGGCCAAGGTGGGTAGTGATTTCTTGTTGAAAAGGAGGGAGCAATGGGGTTACATGGCAAAAAGTGTAAAAGCAGGCCCAAGGGGAAACTAGTGTTCAGAAGAACTGGGAGGAAGGGAGGTGGGGGAATGAAGAAATAACCTGGGGGGGACAATGATATTGTGATCTAGCACTATATTTTGTTTACAGAACCTCAAACAGGGATTTCCAGAACAGCTAGCAAGAAACATCCTCTGCACCAATGAGGGAAATATTAGATGAGCTGGATAAGATCAAAGGACTGCTGCATCTCTGAACTTAGAAGGAAATAAGTTGCCTGGGGAGGGTGAAGGCTGTGCTTTAGACTGCTGTTTACCCTACAAGAAGCTGCTACTCTACAAATCAGTGGAGGAAACTGAGTCATAGCTGCACTCAGGGTAAGCAACCCTCTCACATTCTGATTGCTGTGAAACTGACTCACCAAGAGCAAAACCTTGGGACTAGATATGGTCGCAAGAGTTGATTTCTCTCAAGAACTTGATTTTTAAAATATTTTTAAATATCCCAATAATGCATGGAGTCATGGGGTTAAAGTGCTGCTTGACACCAAGCCAAAGTTTAATTTATACTTCGGGATGACTCTAAAGTGGTATAAAGCCAATGCCATTGATTAAACAGTTCAACATAGATTTTAAACACTTAATAAATACAAAATGAGAGTAATGTGTCACTTTGAAAATGTGTCATTTGATATCAAACTCAGTAATTGAATAATACATGGCAGCTTGTCAAATGTGTTTCCAAAATGGTTGGAATATATTGTTTATTCAGCCATTGTTCACCACAGAAAAATCAGTAACATTTTAGAACCAGCAAGAGTATATTAGTATGTCAAAGATAATATTTGCTAGCATTTCTTAAATAAGACACAGATGAAGACAACAATGGATTTGTAATCTGAAGTAATAGGCAGTGTAATTTTGGCTGCTATTATATTAGTGTCACTGCTAAGAAAATGTGAAATACTTAACAGGTACTTGAACAGGAGTAACCTACAGATATTGGTTTTGTACCTAACTCTCTTTATGAAGGAGGCCCTTAGGATTTCTATGAGTTTCAAAGAAACTCTGAACTTCCAGGCTCAGTCCTCAATACCTTGACTCAATGGGTCAACACATGCATTCTACACATGCAATTAATTCAAAGCAAAAAACTCTGGAGAAGTTTGAGCTGGAGTACACTACACCTAAGTGCAGTGTCTATGCATGCATCCAGGACAGCAGCAATTTGAGCCAGGACAAAGTAGTTTATGCCACGGCTGCTCCTGCTCTGCTCTGCCTGGGGCTCTGGGTGGAGGTGGAGGGTGTTAGCACTGGATTTATGACCCAGATACCTTGCTCCAGGAGAACCCAAACGCACAGACTGACCACAACCTCTCCATTTGATAATAGGCAAATTTTATGGTGATATCAGATAAGAATAATGCAAACAATTCTATAGCTACCAGTCCTAGAGCTGTCATGGGGTCAAGATACATCTGGCCAGTATACGAGCTTTATCCTGAGGTTCTTTCTTGAATGTCATATGTCCACAGCCTAAAGGTTGAAGGCTGAGGCCCACTCCACTTACCCCCAGTAGGGTGGGTGACATGGGCTGGTGATGTGCTCTCTGTCCATGATGGCCTTGGGTTACCCTCTCAGGGACACTTTGCTGCTCTGAAATCCCTCCTTTTGTGTTCTTTTCCTCCCCTGATGACTCTTCATCTCTGGGCATTGTTGATTGGTCTCTTTGTGGTCATCATACTGTCCATTAGGGCTGTGCGATGCTTTGGACTGCGATTCGGATTTGGAAAAGATTTGGATGATTCGGAGGCCAAATCTGCATGCCCAAATCGAATCACTAGCTGCTTTTAGCTTTCCAAATCAATTCGGAAAAAATTCAATGATTCAGAGATTCAGAGGCTGTCTGTATAGGGAAACAGAAACTTAGAAGAGGGAGGGAGAATGAGGGGGAGGGGGAACGGGGGGGAAAGACTAACATGTCTAGGTGGCCAGTGAGCATGATTTCTTTCTGACTGCCTTTCCAATTACAGTGTCTGGGGGGAGGGACATAGAAACAGCATAAAAGCCTCTGTGTGCAGGCTTGCTCTGCCTTTTGTGAGCTGGTTCTGTCTGAAGAACAGCGTCAGAAAGGTACTGTGCTGATGCCTGGCTTGCTTCATAGTCAGGAGTTGCAACTTGCCTGCTCCTTTTTGTTGTTAGAAAGGATTGGATAGGATTTAGCTTATCTTAGCTTGAGTCTCTTAACTTAATACTATCCAATTGATTTATTTCACTTTATACTTGCTCTCTTTTTTTTTTGCAAACTTTGAAAAAAGAAAGCTCAGTGTTTTCCCTGCCAGCGTGATCCATCACTGTGCAGAGAGGCACACAAATTGCGCGCACACACTTATAATATGCACACATTGAAGAAGGAACATCAGATATTCATAGGAGAAGAAGACAGTCAGAGTATATATAGTAGTTATTAGTTATTAATATTATTATACTTAGTTTACATAGAGACTGAAGACAGCACACAAGTCAGATTCAAATTGAGACTAACATAGAACTCAGGGTCTTAGAAGAAGGAGATACATCATTTTAGGTACACATTATAGCACAGAAGAACAAGAAGTACAGTAGTAGTCACACATTCACATTAATAGAACATCACAGAAGAAGACACCATATATAGTTATTGATAAAGAAGAGTCCAGTGCACGCACACAACACAGAGGGAATAGCACAGAGGGAATAAAACAGACAACAGAGTCACACTCCACATTCAGAATTCATAAAAAATAAAAACATCCCAGCAGAGAAGAAGACAGACAGCACATATTTTTTACATAGGCCTTCATACTTATTAGTGAATCAAACAATCAAAGAAGAGTCTAGGGCACACACACAACACAAAGGGAATAAAACACACAACACAAAAGGAGTGATACACACCTTTTGCAGCACAGGAAAGATGAATATGAAGCGTGCTGGAAAGGCAGGTGCCAGGTCTTCTGGTGGGGGAGGGAGAGAGGGTAGGGGGAGAACAGCTGCAAGTCCCCCATCCCCCCCCAAACATAGAAGCATTCTCTTCCCAAGCAGCCATGACACTTCTGCTGCCAGTGGAAGCAAGGAGGTGGGAGCAGTGTCTGCACCTGACATCCCTGCACCTGTACCACCTCCCCTCAGTCCAGAAATAGGCACCAGCAGCAAAATCACTGTCTCCTCCATCCCAATGTCATCTCTCAGCATGAGCCTCCCACTGCCAGAGGAGGAGCTAGAGCTGGAACCAGGGGTGCTGTGTGTCCTGGCTCAAGCAATTCTGGGGACCGAGGGGGAATCACAGTTTGTGCTCCACACCCCTCAAAGTTCCCCTAGACCCAGGTCTCCTCCGGGAAGCAGCACCTCAAAGGAGGTTGAGGTTGTGGAGGCAAGTGGCTCAGCAAAGGCAGCTCCTCCTGCTGTTGTGCCTCAGCCTGCTGAGGAGTGGAATAAGGCAGCATCCTCACCCTCAACCCAGAAGCAGGTGAGTGGTATAGTGTGGGAGCATTTTGAGCTGGAAAATGATCCCAGGTTTGCTATCTGCCAGCGCTGCTGAAGGCACATCAGCCAGGGCAAGGACGTGAAACACTTTTCCACCACGGCGCTGCTACTGCATCTCAGGAAGCAGCATTCCCTTGCCCTTCTTGCTCCTCAGCCTGGCACCAGTGTGAGTGTGCCAAAAGGGAAGTCCCCTCAAAGCCCCCTTCCCCCCAAAGCAGAGGCAGGCCACCCTGGACCAGTGGGGGAAAGCTGAAGACAGAGGGGGGCAAGTTGCAAAAGTGAGTGAGATCACCCAGAGCATTGGGGAGATGCTTGCTCTGGATAGCCAGCTCTTTTCCCTAGTTGAGTGGCCAGGGTTCAGGTGGCTCATAGCACTTCTGGTCCCATCTTACAAAGTGTCTGCATGCAGCACCTTTAGCAGAATGGTGGTTCCCTCCCTGTATGAAGCATGCAGGGAATACTTGAGGGAGGAGCTGCATATAGCAGGGCCGCAGGTAGCCTTGCACTTCACCTCTGACATCTGGAGCAGCCGGGGTGGTGATCACACCTACCTCAACCTCACAGGGCACTGGTGTGATCAGTCAGGCCATCGGTGGGCTCTCCTCCAAGCGAAGGTGCTAGATGACTCCCACACGGAGATAATGGGGGCCATGAACCGCATGGTGCAGGGGTGGCTCGTTGGGCAAGCTGAGCTCACCTGTGGGTTCATGGTCAGTGACAATGGGGCCAATATGGTGAAGGCTGTCCGTGATGGCAACTTTGTCGGCATCCACTGTGTGGCACACAGGCTGCACCTCATAGTGAGAGATGCCTTGGAGGGGGACAGGGCTGCTGGTAATGGTGCCACCACCACTACTGGTACAAGCCAAGTGATTTCAAAATGCAGAAAGATGGCAGGATACTTCCAATGCAGCATCAAGCGGGGCAAGATGCTGCAGGATAAATAGGCTGAGCCGAGCATCCTGCAGCACAAAATCATGCAGGATGTGGAGACTTGGTGGAACACCACATACTTGATGCTTGAAAGGCTGGTGGAGCAACAGAAGGTCATCCATGAGATGGCCTTGCTTGGGGAGATCGGGATCAGTGGCCCCCTAAACAGAGCTGAGTGGGGTGCCATATCCCAGATCTTGGTGGTCCTCAAGCCCTTCCTTGAGGCCACCGAGACCCTCAGTGCTGGTGATGCCCTCCTCAGCCAGGGGATCCCCATAGTGAGGGAACTTGAGAACCAAATGGAAAAGTTCCAGGGGATCAGTGTTCCTGGCTGGGGCAGGCCGCTGTCACCAGACATGCAGGCAATGGTGAGGCAGCTGAAGGAGGGAATCAGGAGATGGCTAGATCCCTGGTGGTCCAGTATGGTCCACATGATGCTGGGAATGTGGACCCAAGGGTGAAGGGGAGCATGTCCACTGGCATCGCCAAAACCCTCAATCACTGGACACAGGTGCTGGTCAACAAAGTCAGGGAGGCCGAAGTGCAGAGGCGAGGGGATGTGGAAGAGGGGGATCCACTTTCCCATGGCAGCACTCCCAGCACCAGCACCAGCCAGTCTCCTCCATGCCAGCCACTGCCAATGTGGACCATAGGCATGGCTTCTATGCAGGGTCCAAACACACCAGTCCCCATCCTCAGGCAGGTAGTGCTGAGGCTTCGGACTGGACTGCAACCCCTTGGCCTACTGGGCAAGCCACAGCCAGATGTAGCAGGATCTGGCCACAGTTGCCCGGCAACACCTGTCCTGTCCACCAACCAGTGTTCCAAACGAGAGGGTGTTCAGCATTGCTGAGGATGTTGTGACACCCCACCGCACCTGCTTGGATCCTGTTTTGATGGAGCAGCTGGTGTTTTTGAAGGTGAACCTCCCGCTGCTGGGGTTCCCCAAGCTCCACCTGCAGACAGACTGAGTGCCACCCTCCTCACTCCATCTGCACTGATTTTGTTTTTTTAGTTTTTTAAAAGCCAGGTAATGCCCCACTCTTAGCTGGAGGGGGCACTAACTGCATCACTAGCCAGCAGGGGAAGAGCATGTCCCTGCTGAGCTCATTCCCCTGCCAGGATGAACTTGGAGGTATGGGATTGGGGCTATGGGGAAGGAGGCGGCCCCAGGTCCTGGGCATGAGCACTAAAACTGCACCCTGCCAGGGTAGGGAGGTCTGGTGGGACTGCTGGCAGCACGGCAGCCCAGTAAATGCCAGGACCAACAATCCCCTGGTGAAACATGGGTAGGAGGCACCATAACATCCAGCTAACATGCACATGCCCACAGTCCTGGCTGGGGAATGCCCAGAGCTGTCACATCTTTGACAGGCCTGATGCTTGCTGGTTGCAGTGCAGTTGTGAGACTCCCAGTGTGCTCAGCTTAGCTGTCCAGGATGCCAGCTTTTGTGTTGAAAAACCCTTTGTCAGGCTGAGGAAGTACCTGCAGCTGGTCCTGGATGGAAGGAATAGTAAAGAAGCCATAGGCTGGCCTGACACGCAATGCAGGCAAGAAAGCCAGTCAGTAAAAATGGAAATGGAGGCATCAGGGAGTGAGGGACAGGTTGGAGTGGGAGGTGGATGGGGAAAGGGGGATGTAGCAGTGCAGAGGTACCTGGGGCATCAGATGTCCAGCAGGTTGCAGTGTGTCAGAATTCCACTGTCTAATCTATATTGAGTCCATGAGTTTCTGTACCTAGGAGGCTGATGAAGTAAAGTTCATAAACCTGGCTGTGAAATGGTTTGCATTGTAATTTGTTCCCTCACAGGATCAGGCCTGAAAGACTAGAGGCAGAGTGTTTTTTTAGTGAGGAATGTGCCCCCACAGGTAGTTGGGTATTGTTGTCTTTGATAGATCCTGGTGTGCAGTTTGTGGGGTTACTGAAGATAGTTGGCAGGTTTTGTGTTTTGAGCTGTAGGAATTTGGCTTCAGTTTTGGTGATGAGGATAGGTGCTTGTTTGAATGTACAAACCACTTTTCAGAGCTGGGCCTATGAACTGCACTTCATCAGCCTCCTAGGTAGTAGGTACAGAAACTCATGGACTCAATATAGACACTGACAGCAGAATTCTGACACACTGCAACCTGCCAGACATCTGATTCCCCAGGTACCTCTTCACTTTTACCTGCGCTGCTACATCCCCCTTTCCCACCACACCTCCCAACCCAGCCTGTCCCTCACCCCCTAATGCCTCCATTTCCATTTTCACTGACTGGCTTTCTTGGCTGCATTGCGTGCCAGGCCAGCCTCTGGCTTCTTCACTATTCCTTCCATCCGGGACAAACTGCAGGTACTTCCTCACCCTGACAAAGGGCTTTTCAACCCAAAATCTTCCTAAGATATATTTTTTTAAGTATTCCTTTTTTTTTTCATAATAAACATATAGACATAAAAACACAAGCTAAGCCATCATACACCATGAGTAACATCATATGTACAACACAACACAAAATGTTTACATCTTGCTGTCAATTCCTTTATAAAAAGAAAGGCTCTGTGACAGTTCCGTTTGGATACCTTTGATTCTGCTGCTGATGCTACTGGTGTCGAGGCAGCTAAGTTATTTTGACCTGCCGTCATTTACAGTAGTGGACCAAACCAAGGCTGTAGGGGAGGAGGAGGCCTCACTGGGGCACACTGCCGTGTTGTGTAGAGGCCCCAGCACCAGTGAGGGCGCACCTTAACACACACACGGTGTCACCCACCCATGTCATGAGTTTTGCTTGTTAGCGGCCAGAGGTGCAGGGCCCCAGAAGCCAGACTCCCCCTGCACCTATCTCTTTGACAGCTGGCAGGCTTCATGGCCTGGTAGGGCCTAGCATCCACACCTGCAGTAGTTCTTTTCACCCCCCCACCCCCGCACCCTAAGAGATACACAGCTGGTAGGCTTCATGGCCTGGCAGGGCCTAGCATCCAGGCCTTCAGTACTTCTTTTCACACCACCCTGCACCCTAAGAGACACACAGCTGGCAGGTTTCATGGCCTGTAAGAGCCTAGCATCCAAGCCTGCAGTAGATTTCACCCCCCTGTGCCCCAAGATAGACACAGTGGCACAAACACCCATGTCATGAGTTTTGCCTGTTAATGGCCAGAGGTGCAGGGCCCCAGAACCAAGACTCCCCCTGCACCTGTCTCTTTGATAGCTGGAAGGCTTTGTGGCTGCAGCAGGGCCTAGCAGACCTGCAGTTTTCATCCCCCTGTGCCTTAACACACACACAGTGTCACCTACATCACGAGATTTTGCTTGTCAGCGGCTTGAGGTGTAGTTTCCCAGAAACCCCTATATCTAGCTCCTTGAAACTTGGCAGGATTTGTGGCCTCAGCAAGAGCTGCTACCCCTGCAGTTTTCACCCCACTGTGGCTTAACACACACGTGTGACATGAGTTTTGCTTTTGGATTTAAGGTGCAGTTTCCCAGAAGTCCCTGCACCTATCACCTTGAATCTTAGCAGGCATCATGCTCTCAGCAGAGGCTACCATACCTGCAAGTGTCATCCAAATCAGCCACAAAACAACAAATTTATAGATATTTCATTGATTCCCCATTACACTCTATGGCCAAATCTCCAAATCGGCTCCAAAATTTTGGAGCCAATTTGGCCAAATTGAAGTGGAAAACTGATTTGGAGCTCTGAATCAAATCACTGGCATCCAAATTGGCCAAATCCAGATCAAAATCGAATAGTTCCCAATTCGTACAGGCCTACTGTGCATGTTGTCCTATCAGCATATTCTATTGTTTCATAAACCCATCACATACATACATCTTAATGTGGGCTTTTACCGTCTTCATGTACCAAAACCAAAAATCCAAAAGGCCCTGCAGTTAGGCACTATGACCTAATGCCACCTTAACTCATGTTATGGAACAGTGTGGTACATGTCTTCAGTTTCCCAGCCCGTGCGTCTGTATACTGCTTGTCTGTGTCAGACACAGTAGGCCTGGAAGGAAACTGTCAAAAACAGGATTTTAAGAATCAGTTAACTCTTGCCATTCCCCTGGACCATTATTCTAATACATATCTACTTTACCTACAAGCCAGTTCCCAAAAGCAAACCTCTAAATACCATTTTCTAGTCATTAGAGGGCAGTGGAGGGGCTCGACTTCAGCACAAGGGTGCTAAAATAGCAGAGTCATGTGGCTAGGTGACAGGCTGGAGTCTGGCTCCCTGCTGGTTGGGCTGATTGGGCACAATTTATGCCTATAGTCAGCATCTACCCATGTGTTTAATTGCAGTTAATTATTCTGCCATAAGATAGTATTGTCCCCGACAGTACTATCTTATGACAGTGTTAATTAGCTTACTGTGGCCTAGTACTGTCACAAATGTAGACAGTATTGCTTTACTCTACCGCTAATTAATCTACTCCACAGTAAAGCACAGGTGTAAACCTGGCCAGTAAGTATAGGATTAAGACTTTTTACTGCCCAAAGGAATATAAAAGCTCTATTAATATTTAGTTATTTTGTATGTATAAATAAAGTGGCTAGAATTTTACAGGATTTATCATAAAGCAGGTCCTTGCCTGAAAAGCTTGTAATTTAAACATGGCTTTTCATTCGTATTAGTAGGACTATTATGAATTTGAATTCCCTCCCTCCCTCCTCATCTTTCAAGAATATTCAGTTACTACTTAAAAATATTCATCAGTGATCATTATAAAGCTCTTTGTTCCTAAAAACTCTGTCTCTTTAGGCTTAACGCTATTAAAGCCAAGTAAAATACAAAAAGCATTAGGAGGAAAAATAATAATGATCTTTGTTTGAAGTATCCTACTCATTCATATAAAATCCAAATGATAAGGTCTCTACCTGTAAAGTGCATTATTAAACTATTGACAGAGATTTTCATAACCCTGCATAGCCAAATTACATTACAGTTTATTCTCTTAGCACAATACATTCCCATCTAATTAGTCATGATCATATGCTTTGGCTTGTATATATAAAATTGCTTGACACGATGGTTTTTAATAATGCTAGATGATTTATTTAGACATTTATTTTCTTTTTCTTTTTTAAATAGTAGACTTTTAATAGGTAAAGTGAAAAAAGTCAATAATATGAAAGAAGTCTTAAGGATAGATCCAACAGAAGACTTATGCACCTGAATGGGACTTAGAATTTAGTAGGACCCAGATGTCTGAGTCCAAAATTGCAATCCTGAAACCCTACTAAGCAGTCATCTATTATTGAAAGTAGCTAAACTCCGTAAGTATGCCATATTTCCCAGGCATCTAATGATCTCCTTATGTCCATAATCAGAAGTACCTCTATCATGACAAGGCTAATTAACACCTAGGCTCCATCAGAATACAGCTAAATGCTTAATGCAATAGTTGGGCTCAGAGCACATCTACTTGATCCATCCAGGACATACTTGGGCCTGTCACAGCTGAGTTATAACACAGCCACAGTGTAGACATTGAGCACTCACCAGAGGCAAAAAGTCCTAGATTCCACTACTGTGCATGCATTTTATATTAAGCAGTCATTGAATAAAATACAATAACAGGGCATTTTACTATGGAGTGAGATGAGGGTTTTAAACCCCTCAGGCAAAGGAGGGAATTGAACCTTGGTCTCCCGCTACCTAAGCAAATGGTCTAACCCACAGGTGTCAAATATATGGCCTATAGGTCAGATCCAGCCTGTGAAACCCCACCATTTGGTCCCCCATGCTGCCCTAGGATCTAAGCAAAACAGCCCACAGGGCCTAGGACACCCACCACATGCAGTACCCACCCTAGCCACTCCAGGACTATGCCACAAAGGCAGATACATGTGGCACAGATCCCAAAGCAGCTGGAATGGGCTGGGGATGTAATGCCAGTCAATCCCAGATTGACCATGCCATAGCAGGCTCAAGAGCAGATGGTGTGTGTGGCACAGTCCGGCTAGGGCCAGCACCATGTGCAGCATGGTGCCTGCAAGGGCCAGTCTGGGATCCCTGCTTCAAACCCCCAGATAAGCTGTGCTGCACACAGCTCCAATTCCAGTCTCTCTGGGATCTGTGTTGTACACAGTGCAAGTCTCTGACCAGCTACAGTAAGTACCAGATCCAGAATGCTAGGGGAGTGGGGAGGGGATTCATGGGCCTGGTCTGGTCCATAGACTGGCCCCACCCCCCTCATCTGGCCTCAGGACTGGATGAGTTTAACACCCATGAACTAATCACTAGACTACTTCAGGAAAGGGTTCTCAGCTGTGGATCTCAAGTAGATGGAGGTGCCTATTTGTAACCCCAAAAGAGGCAGCTAAGTCCTAAAGAGGAACAGGATTACATATTAGACTTCTCTCTTCAATGTTTCCTGCAGGCAATATCAAAATGAGCATATTAAGAATTCCATGTGTGTCAAATCAACAAGGAGACATGCAAGGTGCTGCACCTAGGGAGGAAAAATGTCCAGCACACCTACTGCCTAGGAAATGACCTGCTGGGGGGCACAGAAGTGGAAAGGGATCTCGGAGTCCTAGTGGACTCCAAGATGAACATGAGTTGGCAGTGTGACGAAAACATCAGAAAAGCCAATGGCACTTCAGCATGCATCAGCAGATGCATGATGAATAGATCCAAAGAGGTGATACTTCCCCTCTATCAGGCGCTGGTCAGACTGCAGTTGGAGTACTGTGTGCAATTCTGGGCAGTGCACTTCAAGAGGGATGCGGATAACCTGGAGAGGGTCCAGAGAAGGGCCACTCATATGGTTAAGGGCTTGCAGACCAAGCCCTATGAGGAGAGACTGGGGCACCTGGACCTCTTCAGCCTCCGCAAGGGAAGGTTGAGAGGCGACCTTGTGGCTGCCTATAAGTTCATCATGGGGGCACAGAAGGGAATTGGTGAGGTTTTATTCACCAAGGCACCCCCAGGGGTTACAAGAAATAATGGCCACAAGCTAGCAGAGAGCAGATTTAGACTGGACATTAGGAAGAACTTCTTCACAGTTAGAGTAGCCAAGGTCTGGAACAGGCTTCCAAGGGAGGTGGTGCTCTCCCCTACCCTGGGGGTCTTCAAGAGGAGGTTGAATATGCATCTAGCTGGGGTCATCTAGACCCAGCACTCTTTCCTGCCTATGCAGGGGGTCGGACTCGATGACCTATTGAGGTCCCTTCCGACCCTAACATCTATGAATCTATGAAAATCCTAGTCTGAGGCATTTTACTCTCCCTACACGTTTTATATGAAACCTGTGTGCTTAACCCAGGGTTCTGTGCTCCACTCCAAGAACCAGGCATCTAAATATAGGTGTTGTGGTGCTTGTCTTCTAGGAACTTCATTCCTTTATTGAAGCTAGCTTTTAATGAGACTGATTCTACTCTACCTGACCCTCTGACTCAGAGCCTTTTGCACACACTCTGAACAAAGTACAGCATGGAATCAGGGTCTAAAATTAGAATTAAAACAGTGCTGCAAGGATCATGCTAAATAGCATTTAAATGGTAGTTAATAGATGATTTTTAAAAAGCTAAAAATAAACTGACTAGACTTTTCTTTCTCATTAGCCCCCTCTATGCGTTACAGGTATCGCACAATTAACTGTTTAATTGCACAATTACTTTGAGACCAGCTACATGGGAAAAGTACTTATCACACCATAAAAAGCTCCAACCAGCTATAAATTTAGACCTTGAAAATGTGTGCTAAGTGTATAGCTGGTTGCTATCGAGCTTTAGTTTGCACCTGTAGCAGGGTATCCCCCACAGCTGGGAGTGCCATCAGCTGACAGGGCTCCCAGCCACAGGGGTGCACCATGCCCAGATATATGTCAGGGAGTCTTGAGATTGAGGGGATGCTGAGCCCCAACAGCTGCCATCTCTAGGTCCTGGCAGCACCCTGCAAGTGCCAGGACCTGGACTCCTGCAGCTGTTGGGTCCCCGCCATGTGCCTCCCAGTGCTAGCACCCAGCTGGTTCCTGGCAGCCACAGAATACAGCTGCAATCTCCCAGCCCCAGGTCCAGTCTCCCAGCCTTCACGCACCCCTGAAGCTCAGAGAATGTGCCAGCTGTGACCTTCTTGCCCATCCAGAGGGAGCCTGGGGTCAGGCTCCCCCTGCATGACCAAGAAGGTGTGATGGGATCTAATGCATGATCCCACAGTCATGCCTTCTGCTATGCATGTGTGGCATGGCAGGAAGTATGATTGTGTGGATCGTGCATTAGATCCCATTGCATTTTACCTGCATGTTTAGAGGGGCCCTTTGTGCACAGAATGCGGGAAAGAGAACGGCAACTTAAAGAGATCCTTCCACGTGGTCCAGAAAAGATCCTTCCACATGTTCCAGAAAAGATCAAAGCACAATAGCAGCCTATGAAGTGGAGCTGTTTGTCCCTTACTATTTTTGGAGAACAAACCTTCTGAGGACCAAAGGAGGTGGAAGAGACAGCACCAAGGTTTGAATTATGAGGAAGCTGGAGGGGGGCTGAGCCCCCCCCATAAGAGATGAGAGCCCCCTGGCCCATCCTGAACCTTTCTAAGCAACTCAGGTGGTGGTGGCAGGAGCTCCATCCAGCTTACGGCTGCCACCGCCACAGACCCCCCACAAGAGTCAGAGTGTAATTTGAACCCTGGACAAGACCATAGATACAACCCCTATACTTGCCCATACCACAAGGCTGCTCACTAGGGAGAGCAATCCTGCCTGTCCTCTAGCTGAAAGAGGTCTGCTACACAACCAGAAATTGAAAAGTATCACTTTTTCTAAGGAATGCCTTAAACTAGTATAATAAAATCACAGTGAGGAATCTTCTGCTGAAAGAAATAAGATACCACAAATGTTATTGAGTGATTTTAAAGTGCCTACAGTTAACACCCTAAAAGCCTGCCCATTAGCTTGAGGACTTGAAAGACAGGGTGAATAAGGATCAGTTGAAGAAGACATAAAAAGACAAGGGGAGGAGAGTCTCCGAGTCTATTTAAATTAACTATACTTTCCTTGCCCTCCTGCCCCAGCTGGTCACAATTTTTATTTTTATTTTGTTTAAGAATCAGAAAATGCTGCAGTGAGTCTGGGGTGGGAGATGGGAAAGGCAAAATGACCTCTGAGGTCCCTTTTAACTCTAGGATTCTAGGAGTTCTTACTACTTCAAAGTGAATTTTCTACTACTTCGAAGTGTAACAAAAATAACACCAGGAATAACATTTAAAAACATCTGGAGGGCCTGATAGATCAGGAGAACTATGAATGTCCAAGATTTTGTGTCCATGGTCAACAAGTATCAAAACAAAGGTGCCACATTTGTAAATGGTTTAATTCTTCATACCAGTTTTAAGTTAAGTAATCACCTTACTATGTGTTGGCTAATAAGCCTGTGCAAAGCAGCCAGCCTTCAATTTGGATTCAGATTCGGACGATTCAGGGGACAGTGATTCAATTAGGTGATTCAGATCGCTGTCCCAAATTCAGCCAAATCAGATTTGAAAGTGATTTGGCCATGTACTATAAGGGGGAATCACTAAAATACCTATAATTTTGTCATTTTTTGGCAGAATTGGATGAAAGCAGCAGGGATAGTAGCCCCTTCTGAGAGCATGAATCCTGCCAGGTTTCAAGGAGATAGGTGCAGGGGCTTCCATGAAACTGCACCTTAAACTGTTGAAAGCAAAACTTGTGTCACTTGTGTGTGTTAACTGGGTTTCTGGTTGTAGCTATGTTGATCTAAAGAACAGGCAGGCAAGGTTCTTTGAGTAGATCTGATATCTTTTATTAGACCAACTGAATAGTTAGAGAAATATATCTTGGCAAGCTTTTGGGTTTAAAAACCCTTCGTCAGGCTGAGGAAGCATCTGCAGTTAGTGTATTCGCTTCCTGGATGGAATGAATAGTAAAGAAGCCAGATGCTGGGCTGTAGGCAAGAAAGGCAGTGATTGAAGGCATCAGGGGGTGAGAGACAGGCTGGGGGGGTTGGAGGAGGGGGATGTAGCAGATAAAAGTGGAGAAGTACCTGGGGAGTCAGATGTCAGGTAGGTTATAGTGTGTCATAAGCCCAATGTCTATACTGAGTCCATGAGTTTTTGTATCTAGGAGCTTATATCTAGATCACTTCACACACAGCCTTATATGTTGTTTCTACGTCCCTCCCACAAAGCACTGTGATTGGAAGGGAACTCAGGGAAAGATCACAGTCACTGGCCAGCTACAGATGTCAATATCTTCCCCCTCCTCCCTCTCCCTCTTCTCAGTTTCTGTTTGCTGCAAGCCTGCCTTCCAAATCTCCAAATATTTTCTGAATCTTTTCTGAATCAAGTAGGATGCTTCAAATCGATTCATATCTTGTAATGGGTCTCCCGATTCAATTTGGATTTGATGATTTGGCCACTGAATCTTTGAATCGGTGCTGAATCTTCTCCAAATCGAATCGGTGACCAAAGCTTCGCACACCCCTATTGGCTAATCCCTTCAGTTTTTGCTCAGCTCTTGCTAAGAATTTGTTGGAGCACAGAATCTGTCCATTTACATATCTGAGCGTTCCTGCAGTGAATTAAAAGGCAGATTGTCTTAGTCTGCTGCTTAAAAAACAGCTTTATTGTCACTTAGGGGGTCTTGTCTGCCATAGAGAAATTTGGTGTAATAGTTACCCTTGAGCACATCTACAACATATCATACATCTGCTAAGCCAACTGCTCCCTGCTGTGTATGTGAATTCAGGATCAGAGCCTATATACAACAAGTTGATCACAGAACAGAAGCAACCTCTTGATTAAAATATAGCAGATGTTTAATGATGGATATCTAGTTTCTCACAGCTGATAATGCAGAAGAATCGCAACTGAGCTGCAGGTAAACTTTAACATTGGGTGAGAGAAAGGAAAACATGTTCATTTATTTATGTAGTGTCTTCAGTCAGCAGCAGAAGCACACCTGTAATCATAGGAGAAATAACCAGAACCTCATCCTGCAAGGCATCTGTCATGCCTTTTCTTTTTTTAGTAATTTAAAAATTAGATGTGAGCTAAAGGTGGAATATTTTAATCCAAATTAAAAGCAGCTCAAAATTCATAGGGATTCAATTCCAAGCTTTCATTCAAGGCACCAATTAATGCATTAGCTGAAGGGCTAAACATCTTACAGACCAGAATTTTGGACTTTCAGGGATACAGGCTATTGTGATATATCTAGTATTTCTACAATCCCCTTTCATCCATCTGCACTTTTTCTCTGCCCTCTAAAATAATCCCTTAAAATCTGTTACAATACATGCTTATGTATCTGTTCTTTGCATCATGAATTTCTTCCATTTCTTGATCCCATGTCACTTAATTATTGTGTGCTGTAAGGTCAAGCTGTGCTCACTATCCTCTCAGAATTTGCCTTATGTCATTTTATAGAGATTAGCTGGTTAGCCAAGACACTGTAATGTTATCCCATTAGTTAAATGAAAGATCCTGTGACTCAGTACTACTGAAAAGGAAGGTAAAATTTAAAATATACTAAATTATCTATAGTATTCACTGAAATGTTGAATTGCTTTAGTGTTTTGAAGATTTCTTTTTGTTTCTGTCGTTTTATTTCCTCAACTTACATACTTCATTCACTGTTTGATACTCATAGATCCTGGTTTTCTCTGATAAAAAAAATTCAAAATTTTCTGATTTAATCCACCTGCCCTCCTCCCAAATCCACATTTTTCCACGATTAAAGCAAAACACCACTATATATAGATATATATATATATAGATATATATATAGTAATGCTGCAACAATATGTGTGTATATATAGACACTACTGTATACCACTATATATATATATCTATATATATATATAGATAGATAGATATAGTGTGTGTGTGTGTGTGTGTGTAGTCTATATATATTAATGTCTATATATACACACATATTGTTGCAGCATTACTCCCATAGTCTGTCTTGAAGATCCGGGCCCAGATGTTTCAAAAGACATAACTTCCACCCTAAATATTACATAAACTAACTAGGAGGCCATTTGTTAAATATCAGCAGGAATCCTGGTTTTCTCTGATAAACCCTCAAAATCCACATTTTTCCGTGATTAAAACTAGATAGATAGATAGATAGATAGATAGATAGATAGATAGATAGATAGATAGATAGATAGATAGATAGATAGAGGCTGGAAGGGTCCAGTCCCCCTGCACTAAGCAGGAAAAGACAACTGGGGTCAAGTGACCCCAGCAAAGTGACTGTCCAGTCTCCTTTTGAAGATTTCCAGGGTAGGTGACTACACCACCACTGGAGGGAGCTTATTCCACAGTCTGGACACCCTGACTGTGAAAGAGTTTTTCCTGGAATTAAGCCTGAAGTGGCTTTCCAAGAGCTTGTATCCATTGCTCCTGGTCTTCTGGGTTGCCCTGGCGAACAGCTGTTCACCGAGTTCTTGATGTACTCCCCTAATGTAGCAGTAAGTCCCCTCTCAGCCTTCTCTTATGTAAGCTGAAGAGCAGCCTCTCCTCTAATGGTGGTCCCTCACCTCTAATGGTTGTCTTGCAAGTCTCTGATCATACGGGTGGCTCTTCTCTGGACCCTCTCGAGTTTTTCCACATCCTTGTTGAAGTGCAGTGCCCAGATAGAGATATATAGCACATTAAAGCACATTAACGAATGTGTAAACACATTAAAATGCATTAACACTGTGTGTGGACTGACTTGAGGCTAACTTTAGTCCCAAGTCTGTCCACACACAGCGTTAATTGCGCTTCAGTGCCTCCATGTATAGACACCTGCCTAAACCCGCTTAATAAGCACTAAGCTAATGCACATTAAATTTAGGCATGTTTGAATGCACATGTAGACATGCCCACTGTTTCCTTTCCTTCCCCACCCCTCTTCCCAGGACTTCTTTACCCGCCTCAAGCTGCTGGTCTGTGTGCTATGACATTTCTTCCTCCACATCTCATTTTTCCTCTCTGCTTAGAATTTTTCTTCTGTTCTGTGCACCTCATCCCTGTTATACTAAGATCCTTCTGAAAACTAGCATATTCAGGGTTACATAAGCTTTACCTATAACAAGTTAGGGTGCTATGCCTTGTGGTTGGGTGACAGGGTTGACTGCATAGTTTTAGTTATAGGTTAAACAAGGATTTGTGTGGAACAGTTTCGATAAGGATGATCCTACCTCAAACACAGGATTGGACTAGATGACCTCTGTAGGTCTCTTCTAGCCCTATTTTTCTATAATTCTATAAAGTATTAATAATAAAACATTTAAATTGTGACCAGCCAGATTCAGACTGTCTCCCAAAAATAAAATGCTCAAGAAGATGATCTTAATAGATTCAGAGCTACTATAGTCCTCTAGTCTGACCTTTTGCATGACACAGGCCAAAGAAGTGTACCAGTGGAGGTAATTATAATTCACTCCTTCATAAAGATGATGATTAGGTCAATTTGAGAAGCCAGGCTGCCTATACAAATGGGTGGAGGGGGAGGGCATGTTTTAATTAGAGCAGTTCCCAGAAAGCTGATCCAATTTAAACCCATGGGGGCTTAATACACGTGACAGTGTGGTATTTTAAAATGGCCAGAGGACACTAACTAAACCTCATTCGATAAGGTTTAGCTACAGCACCCAAGCAGCCATTTTTAAAACCACAGGGAGTTATACACATGATGATGAAGCCATGTTCAAGCATTCTAATTACAATGCAGAACAGACTCGATTAATTGAGTCTGCTCTGATGTGTTCTAATTAGAACACGAACCAGAACATGTATAGGCACCCCCAGTGCCTAAACCTGGACAGTTATTTCTTTTTACTTTTAATGGACAAGCTTCTGAAAGACGGAAGGAATCTTCACTAGGCTCTTTTTTTCAAGGTTGTCTTCCCACTTACAAACAGATCTGGAGAAATGCACCCCACACATCCAGAGAATAAATGGGAAGAAAGCTACAGACAAATCTTCCAGAGATTCTTCTACCTTTCCACAGGTCACTGTGTGGAACTAAGCTTTCACATTAAAAATTCTCCTGTGCTGGCAATTCATTTATTATTGAAATACAGTTACATGATGATGTTGTTATCTTTGTGCTTTAAAACAAGGAAGAACTTGAAGAACCTGAATACAAATTTAGGTACAAAATATGTTTGAGTTAGTGTGATATTTAGATCAGCAAGATAGATAGATAGATAGATAGATAGATAGATAGATAGATAGATCTCACTTCTAGAGTGGAAGGAAAGAACTGAAGGACAAATTTGGCAATCAAAACAAAATAATTATCTATTTTTGCCATTTTAGGAGCAGGATCATGCACCTCAGTAAAAAGCTCTAGCGAACAGTTGGGGCTTGAAGCTGACTTCACAACCAGAACAATAAGATTCTGCTTCTTAAGAGATGTGAAATAAAAATAACTACCATTCACCAACCATTATGATCAAAATGCAAGACTACATAAAGAACACTAATATTACATGCCTGAAATCTTGAAAACATGCATTGTTAGCAGCCACCTACTCATACCCCTTAGTTAACTACAGGCCTAAGGCATTTTATACTATTTAGTTGGGCATTTACAATTTTTCTTCTATTCAGTTCTCTAGTATGATAATGATAAATACAAGTTAGAGCCATTGTATTACCACCAAGAGTATGTAAATATCAGCAAACTAACTAGAAAACAATCCGTGCTCAAAAAAGCTTACAATCTATTGTAGGCAACATAGGCATACATAAAATAATCCAGGTACCCATAGTACTTCAGTTACTGGTAATGACTTCAAGATATTCTCAGAATCTCTAGCAATTGTACTTTTATATGCCTAAAATATGCTGTCATAGATAGGTTTATTTCCCTAATTATTTCCTTTGGCTTTCATATTGTGTAATAAAATTACTTTTTTCCCCTGAAATTTATTATTGGCAACTTTCATTAATGAATTGGGGTCTATATCTAAACGCATAAGACATACTACCATGGCAATTAACCAAGTGACAATCATGGAATCTAAATTGAGGATAAAAAGTTAATTATTTTCTAACTTTTAAAGAAAAGATTTCAGATTGGATTAATAACAGAGATGGGACAGGTGGTAAAAAAATCTCACCTGGGAAACATTCTGTCTTTCATAAGAAAATAAAAATCTCTTCAGTTCCATCGTCTTTGGATTCATTAATTCTTTTTGCAATTAAAGCCATTAGAAAACCACTAGGCTTTCAGTTGCTATTTGTCAGTTTAAGGCATGGCAAAATCGGTTTTTCTATTCAAGTCTGATTGAATCTAGGCACTTATGCCATGCTCATCACCATGGTAGCTGAGTCTGTGATGCTTTTCATCATTTCTTTCAACAAATGCAACTCTTATTGCAGTTATGATTTAACAACGTTGTTATCATTTTCAATTATTAACAAACCATTTTCTGCATAATGTCTTATCTTTTCATATATTTTCTCCAGGTGCAATTTCATCTTTTTCCCTGGTTAATTAAAAAAGCTTTCTGCAAGGAAACAACTTCTGCACTTGTAAAAGCCACCTTCTATTTTTATTTTTAAATGCCTAAAGTTAAAACAAAAGTGTTTTGTAACAGATCTGTGCAAAAAGGATATTTCCCCCCAACATTTGCAAGCAACTGTTATTTTAGCAAATCTATTGAAAGAGTGAAATGGAACTGGCAAAAATTGTTTACATAATATTTTATCCTAAAGACAGAGGCTGATTACCAGGCCCTATCACCTTTAGCAGTTGTATAACTAAAATCTTGAGAGGTCAGGAAAAAGATGTCTATAATATGACCACCTCCCCCTACCTCCTGTGTATAAAACTGCAAGGAGCTGAAATGAGTGCTTCTTGCCTAGCCCCACATGCAGATTTAAGTAAATATCTGTCTTGCCAAGCAAGCAGAGGTGACTGGTGCCTCCTGAGTCTGGGGGGCACAATTTGTGGATGGGCCTGGGGGTGGGCCAAAAGCCCCATATTCACTCCTATACTTCTGTGCCGTGGCTTAGCGCTCCCCAATACACCACCGGCCCATGCAGCAAAAAAACTGCCCCATTCTGAGCGATGCCAAATCAGGGGCCAATCTCGGGGGGGGGGGGGGGGATGTGCCCCCCTATGCCCTCCCTACCAGTCACCTGTGCAAGGAAGTGTTCTTTATTAAACTAAATAATTGAGGATCCTGTCCTGCAGGACAACGTATGCTGGTACTCTGCAAAGATAAATACAGGTATTAGGTTCCAAAGGGACAATAGCAGAAGAAAATATGTGAACGGGGTGCCTGAAATTTAGCTTTGCTACTGTGTGCACATCATCCGTTGTTCTTAGGAGATGCCTGACTTTTCCAATAAAAGACGTTTCTCATTTAGACTCATCAGAATAAACAAGAATAATTCACTTCTATCCTCTCCTGTCTGGGTTTCAGATCTCCATTGTTTGTTCATATTTCCATTTCTTTCAACTCCAGATAATCTTAGAAGGAAAAATTACAGCTGTGAGATCTAAGTTGCCACAAGCAAGGGTAGTAGAATAAATATGGCACTTAAACTATTACATACCTTCTTAACTGTTAACATTAGCTCCTACCTTTATTCTCTTAAATCCAGACCAGTACTCAGAGATGGTTCCAACTTGGGGTCCCAGAGCAGATGGAAAAAATAAAATCCAGGTCTGAATTGTATCCCAATCCTAAAAAGAAGCAGCATGTCCCAGCCTACAGTCATAGTTCAGCTTCTGTTCTACCCTTTGCTGCTACTGTGCCAGCTAGCTCAGCTGTGCAGCTGGTATCATGAGCGTAGAGCCAAGAGTCCATCCACTCCAGACCTCCCACTCCCCACTTCTCATACAAGTGAAATCAAAGCAGCTTAGAGATGACTGCTATCTCCCTAAACAGACTCTGTCAATGCTTTCAGCCTACCTAATGAAGTAAAGGGAGCTTCTTATGTCCCTATTCTTCTTCATATGCATGCTGCCAAGCGTATGTCCACTCAATTTGGTGTGCCATTCACACATGTTAATTTAGCAGATTAGCATTTGATTCTCCCAGATGAATGGTCAGTTTGAGATAGATCAGGGGTGGGCAAAATGCAGCCCACAGGCCACATGTGGCCTGCCAGGCCATTCTATCTGGCCTGCGGTACCCCTAAAAAATTTAGAAAATTAATATTTATCTGCCCCTGGCTGCCAGTCATGCAGCCCTCTGTGGCTTCCCAAAACTCAGTAAGCGGCCCTCTGCCCAAAATAATTGCCGACCCCTGAGATGGATACTCCAATGTCCTACAGATATTCCAGTAGAAAGCTCCAAAATAATTGCTGCTTTGTAAGACTATGTGTATTTAAATAATCTTGCAGCCACAGATGTGCCAGTGATGATGAATAGTTAACATTTTAGCACCATATCAAGTAAAATAAAAGCCTTGACTAACAATACGTGAGCTAATTACTGACTCCCAGCTAGCAAGGGTTATAATCAATTCTGTACTCCGTTAACCCCAGCTGCAGTACCCCGGATGGAGAATGAACTCTCGAACTTATGGGTCAGTTGACCTCCATAGGACTGACAAGCAGTGCAATCAGCTTGTATTATATAAGTTGGGTTTGGAGGGAACATGTAAAGTATGGCATGAAACACTTACCTGAGGTAACAACCCTCCAGATTGGTCAGTAATGTGATAGACAGATGAATGATGGAAGGGTCTGACTGATAATTGGTGCTGGCATATGATTGACAGCTGGTGTGAGGTGGACACTATAAAACCTGTCAGGACTGTCATTTGGAGAGCTACCGAGGAAGTGATCGAGTGTGTGCATCATGAGCCTGTGTGGTGGCTGGGCGCTCACCTGGGAGAGTGACTGAGTTGGTGTCAGGGCATGTTGTGTCTGATTGGGACTGAAAGCTTGCAAGAAGCGGAGTCACTTGGTGAGCATGTGGTGTGAAACCTGCTCATCTATGTGATTAGTATGAGGGTCACTTGAGTGGAGCGTGTTGAGTGGAGTGGGGAACTGAACTGCGTCCATTCGCAGAGGTATACACTCACAGACAGAGCCATCCTCTACTCACCTGTATTCACCTGCACACCCTTGGATGGTAAAGTATCACCCACCCCTCTGGAGGTACTGAGTACTCACTGACAGTGAGGAAAAGATAGAAATCCTCTAGGGAATAGGCACTCTGTGACAGGCTGAGAGGCCATCTTATCTGTCAGCTTCAGAGCAATCTTGCCTGCCAGCTCTGCATTGATTCTTCCTTGTATCTATTATTGCATATAGTGTTCTCTTAACTCTCTGTTAACTGGTACATTGTTGTATTGTGGATTTATTATTGTTGGACTTTTTTTATACTTACCTTGATAATATATTCTTGTTAACCTTTGCTTCAGTGTTAAGTTCTCATTGATAGTGATATACCTCTGGATGAAGGTTGAAGGCCTAACAAACCTTCATGCACATAATAGGCGTCCTTATCAGGAGCTTGGTCTTCAGATAATCTTGCAGCCACAAAATAGCCTTTGATTATTAATATTAGACCTCGACTCCATGCGATGCCCAGTGACTAGGTAGACAATGGATCAATGCCATCATGCATCAACTGCACACATTGCTTGTCAACAGCTTTATTCGAAATGGAGACAGCTTCGGACAAAGCTCCAACAAACTGGGGAGCTGCCGTGAACATTAGTTCTTTCCATATTTATACACCTTGGTTTATGCTCATTAACATTTACCCCACCTTTGTCCCTCATTTGTTCCACCCTTATTCCTTGCCATCTTAAGCTCTGCCTCTGTTTACTGTTTATTTAATTAACATGGAATTGCCTATGTATTTCACTTATTTACATATATTTTTGCTATGAGCACATGCTTAAGACTCTGACCCCAGCTTCTCTCAGTCACTTGCAGTTTCTTGCTGATTTCTTCACCATCTCCAAGGTCTTGCTTCTTATCTCCTAACGGTAGCCAGTGGTCTGCATCCTGTTCTTCTTACACAATGAGCTATATATCTTACAACAGTACCATATTGTTAGGAAAATGCTTTCCTAAGTATCTTGCAATGTTAATTTTAACGTACCATTCTGCCTTGTGGTTAGCAGCTTGCTAGGCCACAGGTATAGCCTTTTATTCAGTTGCAAATCCAATGCTCCCCAAGATCCAAATACTGTCACCCTAACAATTAATAGTGAATATTTTAGCACCATATCAAGTAACATAAAAGCCCTAACTAACAATACCTGATCTAATTACTGAATCCCAGCTAGCAAGGGTTATAGTCAATTCTGTACCCAACCACTTTGAACAAAATTTACCAATCAACCATCTAATAGCAGAAGCTCAGTCCCCTGGAAAAACGGGGATCCAAAACTCTATTATGTTCTTTGTGGTCTGGAGGCAACAGGAGACAGGAGTCCCAGAGTGAATCAAGCATGAGTCAACTGGTTTCAGAAAGAAGAAACCCACACAGGAAATTTAAGGTGGCATCCCTCTCAACCTTCACACCTGGCAATGATAACTGAGCCGTTGGAAAGCCTGACAAATACTGGAAATAAACAACAGAAGCAAGGGTTTCTTGACACATGTAATCTGCTACCACAGCTGTTTGCTACTCCTGGCCCCAAGAGGCCCACCCCAGTTGGCTCCCCTACTGTTTGCTCTAGCCACCTACTTCTCTCCTTCTCTAGAGCACAGAGACTGTGCAGTAAAGAGCAGTTCCGTTCAACAGGAGTCCTTACCAAGGATCCGGGTTTTCCATTCACCATGGAAAAATGCAATAAAACCCAGATTTTCTCATTCTAAGGAGAAGAACCCAAATTTTCTCCTTGAAAGGAGAAAAACATAGGAAACAGTGGGTTTCCCCTTGCAGGCTGACTGAGTTCCCCTTGTAGGCAGGCTGGAATTCACAGCTGCAGGGCCCAGATGGGGAGTGGGACAGAGTTGCAGGTGGCTCGCCTGGGAGGTAGGATGAGGGGGAAGGGCACTCTCCTGGAGGGGGATGGGGGGCACGTGCCCCCCAGATTTGTGCATGGGGGCATAGATGCAGGCTTCCCACAGTGGGCTCAGGCTCCCTAATCTGCTGCCCTGCCCCAGGGTGTCTGCAGGCCATTGGGCAAGACCTGGTACAGCAGGGCACACCAGGGCAGTGAAGCTTCGTGCTGCTGCTACAAGCCCCACTCCACCATAGCAAGATGCCCCCTGCCCACCTAGCAGCACTGAGGCTTGTGGCACAGAGTTGTGCTTCTCACTGCTGCTAGGCAGGCAGGGAGCACCTTGCCATGGCAGCACAGGGCTCCTGGGAGCACAAAACTTCCCCTCCCAGCCCCATTCTGCCCTACTGTGTCGGGTCTTGCCCACTAGGCCATGGAGACCCCAGGGGAAAGGCAGCAGGGCAGGCAGCCCACAGAGGGCAGTCTACATCCACCTCCCCACAGACTCCACTCTGGCTGTGCCACCCATGGGGAAGGGGCATTTGGGCTCCATGCTCCATACCACCACAGCAGCCACCACCTCTCACATGCAGTGGCTGGGGCTCAAGCACTGCTGTGGGGGGTAGGGTGCTGTGGACCTGGGTCCCTGGCCCCATAGCCCTGGCAGTTGGGGGTCCCTTCTGACAGGGCTGGGGGGTAGGGGACTGTGGGTGGGGAGTGAAGGGCACTGGCAGTGCTGGGGGGCTTTGGTTGGGGAGTGAGGGGCACCAGCAAGGCTCAGGGGGCTGTGGTTGGGGAGTTAGGAGCACTGGCAGGGCCCAGGGTGCTGTGGATGGGGAGAGAAGGGCACCAAAAGAACTGGGGGGCTGTGCCTTGGGAGTGAGAGGCAATGGCATGGGCAGGGCACCAGCGTATCAGGGCTGCTCAGTGCCACAAAACAGTGAAGGGGGGGCAGCTGCAGCTGGAACCACATCCTAGTGAGCAAAGGGGGCAGGGGGAGCTTTGATTTTCCATGATAAAAAAAGTCAAATGCCAAAATGTATACACATTTCTATAAATTCTATAATAAAATAGAATTTATTTTATTATAATGATTGAGGCACTGGTAGGCTTCGAAATTACTTTAAAATTGTAATTATATCAATAAAACATTGTGCTCAACTGATACCTATACAGGAAACCCTTGCTATTCGTGGGTTCGGCATTCATGTTTCAAATATTCATGAATGCCGAAACTACATCTTAAATACACTTACAGGAGCTCCTTGGGAGCTCCGCGCTTGCCGCCACTGGGCTCCCACTGCCTCCACCGCGCTCTCACTGCCACCAGCGCAGCTGTGCCCCACCCCACCCCCAGCCGCCAGGGGCACTGCGTTCATGAATACAGATGGAGTTCACGAACACAGTGCTGTATTCGCGGATTTCGCCATTCGTGGGGATCTCCAGAACTTATCCCCCGTGAATGGTGAGGGTCACCTGTATATAAAGTGGCATTTCATTTTAAGCACAGAAAAACATGGATTTGTGGGGTTTTTAATCAGAGAATTTGCAAGTTTTTATCAGAGAAAACCAGGATCCCTGGTCATTGATGATGTTTAAATTGAGGAAGCAGCAATTCAACTGATTGTAGATGGGGAGGGAACAGGTCTAACACTCAAGAAATGCCTCTGAATAGCAAGAGTAGTTAAACCGTTCAGGAAATGGATCAAAAGAATGACAGCTCATTGTGCAGACCAACTACACTAGGTGTAGGCAAAATGTGGCCTGTGGGCCGCATCCAGCCCAGCAGGCCATTCTATCTGGCCCACAGGGTCCCTAAAAAATTTAAAAATAAATATTTATCTGCCCCTGGCTGCCTGTCAAAGATGACAGGAGCCAGGGCAGTACAACCCAGGGGAAGCCACGGTAGGACCCTGCAACACCAAGGCTCTCTGGGCCCCACCTCCCCAAACAGAAGCCCCTGCCTAGCAGAGGCTTCTTGCCTGGGACCATGGGGTTGCTTGTGCCTCCCTGCTCCAGAGCAGGAAATTCAGGTAAGAAGGGAGTGGGGAGAGAGGGAGGCAGGAGAGGACCATGTATGATTGCCCCAGTCCTCGGGGCCGGGCTGGCTCCTGCTGAGTCAAGTCCCGCAGTCTGGTCATGCAGCTGGGAGCCACATAGTGCAGGAGCGGCCAGCAGGGGGGTAGGGAATTGGGGAAAAGCAGAGATGGGGGACCGGGGGAGTGGAAGTGAGCAGGCATGAGGGAGTGCAGGGCCTGTGCCAGTGGCCCAGAGTGGGGCAGCAGGAGCATGGGGTATGGGGTGGCAGGGGTCTATGGAGCTGGGCTAAGTTGTGCCCGCAGGAAGAGAGGGGAGCTGGCTTAGCTTCATAAAGCCCCTGCCAGCTGGGCACCTGCGCTCCTGCCACCCCACTCTGGGCCCTGCCAGCGCTGGCCCTAGGACACAGGGCCAGGCCCTGCACTCCCATCTGGCTGTTGCTGGGCCCCACCCCACCCCAGCCCCACAGTACAGGCACAGAGCAGCGCACACAGCCGCGACCCAGCACTCCCCATGCTCATCCATCTGAGCTGAACAGCAACAGCACGGGCAAACTGCTGCTCAGCATGGAGGTGAAAGTGGCCCCTCCCCCTCACTGGCACTTCCTGGTGCAGCTGCCCGGAGACTGCACAGGGCTGCCCTGCATCTCCGTCACATCACTGCTGCCTCTGGGCTGCCCAGCAAAGCAGCGGTGGCAGTGCATAGCAGACGCAGGGCAGCCCCGCACAGAGTTAATAGCCCAGAAGACAGAGCACAAAACAGTCTGACAAGTTATCCATAAGATGTGGAGAGAGTAGGACAAGTCTAGGAATTCACCATCAGCTCTGTGCTGCATTTGTCACACACCGCTTCCAGTGAAAATGGGGTCAACATAGCCTACTCATTTTCTTGTCTTCTGCACCTTAAACTTAGCAACAAATCTTGGGCAGTTCCTCCTTCCCTCAGATTTTTGCAATCCATGGACCTCTCCAGGAAGCCATAGTGTTTTGAGCAGACCTTCCTCCTCTCTGCTTGCCATTGCCAGATGCTCCCTATTCCAGAACTGTCAGTGGATCAGGGCTGAATAAACAGTCTCAAAAAGCCCAGGGCTGAATTAATTCAGTTTTTGCAAGTTAGTCTAAATTGCAGAGATTAAACTGACTAACAAGTGAACAGGGGTGTAGGTTGTAGCTGTGTTGGTCTAATGACATAGGCAGACAAGGTTCTCTGGATGAATCTGATATCTTTTATTAGACCAACTTAAATAGTCTGAAAAAAAAATTTTGAGCAAGCTTTCGGGTTCCAAAACCCTTCATCAGGCTGAGGAAGTTTCAGCAGTTGGTGTATGCTCTTTCCTGGATGGAATGAAAAATAAAGAAGCCAGAGGCTGGGCTGGTATGCATACAAGACAGGCAGTCAGTGAAGATGTAGACTGGGGAGTCAATGGGTGAGAGACAGGCTGGGTGCAGGGGAAAGAAGGGGGATGAATAGTGGAGAGGTACTTGGGGAGTCAGATGTCAGGCAGGTTATAATGTGTCATAAATCCAATGTCTATATTTAGTCCATGATTTTTAGTGTGCAGGAGGTTGATGAAGTGGAGTTCATAGGCTCGTCTCTGGGAAGTGTTTTGTAAGTTTTCTTCAAGGATTAGAACTGAGAGATTGGAGACAGAGTGGTTTTCTTGTCTCACAAGATCCATTTCTTGATAAGAGAGAATGCTTATTCCTGCAAATGACACATTTCTGAACATTAAAAAGTTGAATGCCACATCAAAGCAAGACAGTTAGAGACCCAGCTAATGAACACTTAGGGTAAAACTTAAATATATCTATATGTGTGTGTGTGTGTGTGTGTGTGTGTGTGTGTGTGTGTGTGTGTGTGTGTGCGCGCTTTAGCAGCTTGAATCCTGTTTCAAAAATAATTTAGGAGCATAAATCTTACTGAAAGTGGCTTAGGTACTGATGGAACAGGAAAAAAAAACATTATCTGAACTTGTAGACACATGCTTATTGGTATTAGTAGGTGTATTGGTAATGTGATTACAATGGGTTTAGATGCCTAAGAGTTTTCAAAAATCTTACTGCCTGCCTTCATATTTTGGTACCAACCTATCGTCACAGTTCTGGCAATATCACTTTTGAAAATTTTAGTCAGATGAAACAATTAAAAGTGAATCCTGAACTTTAATTCTTCCCCTCTGCTTACCTATGCAATATCTAAGTAGTATGTGAACCAGTGTCACATTTTTGAAAATGACATAAGTACTTAGGAATGCTAGTTCCACTGACACTCAATAAAAATGAGGTTCCTGAATACCCAAGTGTTACAGGCAACCCCTGCCCCTGTTACTAGGAAAGCATAAATGGACAGGAAACCCTGGGGCCAGGAAGAGCAGCAAGGGCCAGGGCCCAGGTAGACTGAGCCAGGGACTGTAAGGCTAGAGACAGACATTACACAAAAGGTTTAAGTGATCAGAAACTGGTTTAAAGCTGTAACAGAACAGATGTTCAGTGCACATAAACCAGTTTGAAAATGCCTGAAACCAGTTTGAGATAAACCTGGATGAATATAGTATCATATTTAACCGATTTGGCTCAAACCAGTTTATGCAATGTCTTTCCCAGACCCCTTGCTGGTTTAAGATAAACCAGATATCCCCAGCATTCCAGCATGCTCTCTAGGCTGGGCAGCACTCTCTGCTTCACAGCAGGACTGGTTCCTCCCCTCTGCTCCCTAGGCAGAGCTCCTCCATCACAGACTTGCAGACACAGGAGGGTCTGCTAGCTTCCTCATGTCCCCTTCCCCTTCCCCTCCTCTCTCACCACTTGCTGCTTAAACAAGGATCCCTTCCTCCCCTCTCCCACAGCACAGACCGTAGCCAGCATGTGGTATGCTAGCTAGTACTGTATAAGGCTCCCACACATACTACAGACACAGCAGGGTCTGCTGGCTTCCCCCTGCTCTATCCCCCCCTTGCTGCTCAAGTAGCAAATACACCCCTCCTTCCTTCCCTCCCATCTCCCACAGCATGGACCCCAGCCCCACAGATGCTAAGCATGTGGTGTGCTAGCTAATGCCAAGAGGTGTCTGTGTGTGTCTCTCCAATTTCATTAGAACAGGCAGGCAGACTGAACAGGGCTTTTGGAGCTAGTCAACAGGTCACCCCAGTAAGCTATTTAAGAAGAGTTTGAAGTGATGGGAAAGAGACTATTGTTTTGCTAATTGGGTAATAAAGACTCTTATCAGCTCTGGGCTATCTTGCTCACCTGTCAGTTTACTGCAGACAGTAGAAAGAAGCAGGGAGGAAGATTGAAAAGCTCCATATAATCAACAGATGCATTCAATGCACACACACATCCCCTCCCCCCACCCCACCCCACCCCCACCACTTGCCTCAGTGTGCTAGCAAGGGTCTGGGGGCTGACAACTCTCCCACCCCTTGAGCAGCCAGTGAGAAAAAGCCTGGGATGGTACAGGCAGATCTCCCTAATGAGGAAGTCCTGCTGGGCCCTGGCCACACCCCTTTCATCTCAACTCTGTGCAAGGGAAGGGAGGGCTACTCTAGCACCACCATCCTCCCCCAGCTTCTAGCCTGAGTCACTGCAGGCATGTGTCTGAATTTCCTCAGTCCAGAGGGATTGTCTGTATGATTGGAAACTGGTTCAGTCTAGCCAGGTTAGACTAACCTGAAAAGGTTGAATCAATTCAGGCTCAGGCTTTTTGAATGTCTGTCCCCAGCCAAAAGGCCAGGTGGCTAATGAAGCAATTAGCTGCACATCGTCCTGGGGTGGGGGGGAAGGGGGAGGCCAGAAGATCCAGTCACATGACCAAAAGGTAACTGGGCTGAAGGATATAAGCCCAGTTTCTGAGCATGCAAAGGGTGGCAGCCTCTGTTTGCAGCAGGGAGAGAAGCTCCTGGGAGTGAGAGAGGCTGCTGGAGATAAACAGGCAGGTACCCAAGCTGCCTAGATTCATAGATGTTAGGGTCGGAAGGGACCTCAATAGATCATCGAGTCCGACCCCCTGCATAGGCAGGAAAGAGTGCTGGGTCTAGATGACCCCAGCTAGATGCTTATCTAACCTCCTCTTGAAGATCCCCAGGGTAGGGGAGAGCACCACCTCCCTTGGGAGCCCATTCCAGACCTTGGCCACTCGAACTGTGAAGAGGTTCTTCCTAATGTCTAGTCTAACTAACTGTGAAGAAGTTCTTCCTAAGCCTAGGGGAGCTGGAAGTGAAATGACTCCAATAGAGGTAGGAAAGAAGACTCTTTGTTTTATAAAGCAGCTGGCTTGTGTTTTTTGTTCAGTTTTCTGAACTTGAAACCAGAGGACCTAGTTGTGGCTACAGGGGTGGAGGAGGCCACAAGCACGGGTGCCTGGGTGTGCTCCCCTGCTATAGGTGCTAGAAGTTAGCTCCAAGCCAAAGGGGCAGAGACTAGCATAGTGAGACTGGACCCCCCAGGGGGCTGCCATTAAGGCAGGGCCGATACCCAGGAGCTGAGGTCTTACTGAGTGGACCAAGGTGGAAGGTGCAGCCAGAGGAAAAGGGGATAAGGTCATGACAGCGAAAGCCCCAACAAGCCCACAGAAGCCTATGGGAGCAGTCCCCTAAAGCGGAAGCACTGAGGGAGAGCAAAGGCTCCAGGTAGGGACTAGGCTGGCTGGGCAGACAAGGCTACCCATGAGGTTACTCCCAGCCCCAGGGACTTCTCCCCCAACAATAATCAAACACTATCAAAATCATAAGAGGCAAGAGAGTGGAGGTGAGGTGGGAGTGGAAAAGAGCTGACAAGCAGGGCAGATCACAAGGGGGAACAAGGTTCTTCCTCCCTCCCCCAACCCCCATCCCCACCATGGGTCTTACACCAAGTCATTTTTGAAGATGAGATTTAAAGCAATGATGTGACTTACACATTCTTGACATTTTTACTTGGTGCCTTGCGTCCTGTACTCTCTCAAAGTAATACAATGCGCTCAGAAAGGTGCAAAGTTAACTTCTATATGCAGTTTGACTGAATGTTTTGGTACTTAGTGTTCTTTTACCCTTAATTATATATGAATGAAAACTTCCTCAGAAATGTATTGAATCAATCATGGTAGGACCCAGAGAGTGGTGGTTGAAGGAAGTCAATCGTCGTCATGCGCTGTGACCAGTGGTCCCTCAAGGCTCTGTCCTAGGACCTATACTATTAAATATCTTCATTAATGGTGTAGACATTGGTGTCAGAAGCAGAATGGCCAAGCTCGCCAACAACACCAAACTCTGGGGTAAAGCATCCACACCTGAGAACAGGCAAATTTTGACAGGCTCAGGAAATGGGCGGACGAGAACCTGATGGCGTTTAACACTGAAAAATGCAAGGTTCTCCACCTTGGGAGGAAAAACCTGCAGCATGCTTATAGGCTCAGCAGTGCTATGCTGGTTAGACCTACAGACAAAAGGGAATTGGGGGTCAGAATTGACCACAAGATGAACATGAGTCTTCAATGTGATGCTGTGGCTAGTAAAGGAAGCAAAATGCTGACTTGCATCCACAGATGCTTCTCAAGCAAATCCCAGGACGTCATTCTCCCATTGTGCTCAGCTTTGGTGAGGCCGCAGCTGGAGTACTGCGTCTAGTTTTGGGCTCCACAATTCAAAAAGGATGTGGAGAAGCTTGAGAGAGTGCAGAGGAGAGCCACGCACATGATCAGAGGTCAAGAAGCAGACCTTATAATGAGAGACTGAGAGCCATGGGGCTCTTCAGCCTGGAAAAGCACAGACTCAGGGATGATCTGGTGGCCACTTACAAATTTATCAGGGGTGCTCACCAGGAACTGGGGGAACGTTTGTTCACCAGAGCGCTCCAAGAGATGACAAGGTCAAACAGTCATAAACTCTTCCATGACCGTTTCAGGCTGGATGTAAGAAAGAACTTCTTTACTGTCCGAGCCCTCGAAGTTTGGAATAGACTGCCACTGGAGGTGGTTCAAGCACCTACTTTGAACGCCTTCAAGAGACATTTGGATATTTATCTTGCTGGGATCCTATGATCCCTGCTGACTTCCTGCCCCTGGGGCAAGGGGCTGGACTCAATGATCCTCTGGGGTCCCTTCCAGCCCTAGTGTCTATGAAATGTCTGCATGGTAAAATAACTGGGCCCTTACTGAATAATGTGCTCAAATATACCATGCTGCTCTGTACAGGGTGTCTCCTAACTAAGTTTAGCTTTAGTAGCACAGTACTTTGAGCAAGTTATTTGTCACTGCCAAGTGACAGTGACAGTGAGCCTGCCCCTATGCTAATTGGGACACCCACAGTGCTGCACAGGTGCAGCTTCCTTCCTTCTGGTTTAGGAAAGAGCCTCAGTGGAGCAGTGTAGCATGCCTGAAGGAGTTGCTACCCACCATAGTTTCCCACATAGATATAGCCATGGAGGACTTGCATTCCCATTCTTCATATACAAGCAGTGCTTGTTTTGATAAAACTTTCCACTTAATTCAATGGTCACTGGATCAAGAAAATAACTGCTATTCCAACATGTTGGTCACTATATTCAATATAGCTTAACTGTTTCTACAGAGCAAAAACCCAAATCCAGCAGGAGAAATCAATCCTATTTTGGTTCACACAACTAGGTAAGCCTCTGGAGATGTCCATGGCTCTTAAACAACACCCTCAATTTCTCTCTTTCATATAGCATCAGATATCAACTTCCACATCTATGAGCCACTGTCTCGTATTATCACTAAATGTGTGGATTCCATCTGCCCCATCTGGGCACTTGTAAAGATTACAGCTTTTAATTAAGTGTTGTGCTGGGTTTTTTGAACATCACATTTACATAGCCAAGATGTTTGTCTTCTGAAGTGCTGTTTTGAAATGTCTGTATCCAGATCTCAGTATGTTCAGCTTGACCCATGCTACTGTCAAGGTCGTGCCCAATGCGGGACTCATTTGGGGTTGGTATAAAACACTGTCGGAAGAGGTCTGACCTTTTCCAGTGGTCAACTCATTCCTTTGGACTCAAATTACTAATTTGCAAAAACACACAGAAAAGAGATAAATACCATAATCATCTTCTAGTGGTTCTGGGGTATTGAAGGGGACTTAAAATCAGTATGATTTTTTTTTTCAATTTTGGCTTGATCAACTAGAGACATGCAGGACTAGAATAAAATGGTTGTTGCAAATCAGGATTGAAATGCATTGGCAGAACTCTACAACAATGAAGTTTACATAGCAGATGTTCACACTTCACCCAGCCTAAGCTTTTTGTTTCTAAAATCATAGCAAATCTCACTACTGGGGCATTCTTTTTAAAAGCAGAGGAAAGTACTGAGGTGTATTTGGAGAATTAGTTTGCAAATGCTAGAGAATTATTCAAGAGGCAGGATTCATGTACTGATACTATCACCAGTTTAAGGAGATCATGCTGCATGGCATACTCCATCTCTTCAGAAAGTCTGTCTTCCTCCCATTTTTGGCAGCAATAACAGTGAAAGTCAAGTTATGCATCCTATAAGATAATGTTAAAAGGGACATCATGAAGCTAAAGCTAAAGCAGAATAGAGCATAGCATTTAACATCTGTTCAGGGGGGCATAGAAGTTTTAGAGTAATCCTCTTCAACACAAAGTCATGGCAGGCTTCATAGAACTTGTCACTATTGATTTTCTGTTAAAAAATAACATCAACATTGTAGCCACCAAGAATGTCACCCTTTCAGGCAACCTTTTGGTTTCATGCTACTCCTCAAAATTCTTACTCGCAATAGAAGAGGATGTTTCTAAGCCAAGAAAATTCCTTTCATAGCTTTCTCTTTCTTCAAAGGTTCACATAGTTCACTTTTGGATTTTAAGATTGATATGGGCCTTGGAACAGCCTAAGTTGTATTTTATGGTTATAACAGAGTAACAGAGAGAGAGAGACATCAAATGTACCTTGAAATCGTAAACTGAGAGATGTTAGATGAAAAGAACCCATCATGTCCAACATCTGGTCCATCTCCCTGCCAATGCAGGATTATTTCCTATTGCTCTTTTTAAGTAATGCTTTGAAAGAAGCATTCCAAGAAACAAACTTCAGTATCCCTGTAGGAGATTATTTTCCCTTTTACCTGTATTAGTTCTGATAATGGTAACCTTTACAACAGGATCTGAGCACCTTTTTGAAGTGTAATAACCAAAATCACAATAATCCGCTTATCTAATTCTCCTCTCTCTTTCCTCTGAGGCAGCCAAGGCTGCTTTGCTCTTAAGCTCCTTTTCGTCTCTTTCCTCTCACTCTTTTTCTCTTTTCCTCTTTGTTTTTCTCTCCATCTCCTTTCCTTTTGTGGCATTTTACTTGCAGCTAGAGGAAAACTAAATTGAAATTAATGTTTTCAGTTTGCCCTGAAGTGAATCACCTGAGATTATTTGAAGTTGTGAGGTGACTCCTATCTATTTGGCACTCACTTGTAACGCCTTAGTCCTATAACTGAGAAAGTCCTGCCTCGCATCCTCACAAGTTTCCTCAGTAAAAAGTTTCAAAGATCCCAACCTATTGAAGGAGACTGGCATTGCACAACTCTTTGAGGTATCTCCTGCCATTCAGTGGAGGGCCTAAAAATTAACACCAACATACTTCAATATAGTTTATATGGGGAACAGATCTCCAAGGCCTTATGGTGTGGACAGCTCTTGTGGTTAAGATGTCAGATTGTCAGTTTTGAAACAAAGTGTTTTATTGTTGGGAGTGCTCAAATACAGGTAGGCTCAATTATAGTAGCCCAGTTTGGAAATCACAAAGACAGGGGACATGGCCAGGCACATGTTTGATAAAATGAAACAACCACTTAACTAGCTGAAAATGGAAGAAAAAAAGACCTGTGATAATAAAAAATACAGCTAGTAAAGCATGCTAACATAATAAGTGTGTGTGGGTGGGGGGAATTAGAAATTTCTTATTTCATCAAAACATATTTGCAGAAAAATGTTTTTTCTGATGTTTTTCAATTTAAAAAATTCATTTTTTTTAAACAAAGAGGGTGTGTCTATACATTCGCTAATGCACTGTAATTGCAGCACATTAAGTTTAGTACCTGTAATTACAGGTACTAAACTTAACGTGCCATAATCAGTGCTACTGCACATTAGCACTGGCACATGCTTTTTTGATACTACTGCATGGTAGACTAATTCTGCTGCGCATTAGCACGGGTTCTATTGCACTTAAACCTCTTGTGTAGACATGCCCAGAAGGCTTTTATTCTGCTTCTCTTTTTCCTTGTTTTTACTAATAATTGCATTTGAAGAATAGGATTCTGGTAACTTCTGATTTAAAGAGACCCCAATCCAAAACCTGAACATACTAATCTAAAAAATAAAAGATGTAACTCAATTCCACTGTGCAAATATGTCTGGGGTTTTTTATTCTGTTTAATTTTGCTTTAATGCCAAAATTAATTTGCAGAACAAAAAAATTTCAAGATTGCAAAAATGGAAATTGCATTCTGTTCCAGCACAGAAATCAAGGTCATTACAGCTGTCTAGATCTTAGGCCATCTGATATTTGAAGTCTTTAATGGAAGGAGGAATAAGTAATTATGATTAATTCTTCAGAACATTTTCCTCTTTCCGTCAATATAGTCTCCATTTTTTTTATAGTTCTCAGTCAGCTTCCTTTCCTCCAGAGGTGATTTCATAGGAAATGTCCCAAATACGATGTGCTTTAAACTGCTTGGTAGATCCTCTTCTGCAAAGCTAGTTTTAACAATCTGGATCAACTGGAGTCTGAACCACTCTTGGGTATTGTGCACCAGCCTCAGTTGAGGCAGGTCTGACTCAAAAGTGGTACCTCCATTTCCTTTGGCATTGCTAGAATGTCATAATTCAGGGGTGAGTTTTAGGCATTTTAGATTTGGAGTCTGTTTGCTTGCAGACCAAAGAGTGTAGGCCCTGGAGGGGCATGATCTCCTGTGAGAAGAATGTTGTCAGTTCCTCATCCCCTAAAAATCTTCCTTCTGAGGTGGTACAGCATTGATATCTGAGAGATCCCATTGACAGGTGCTTCAAGCTGTTATTCAGCCTAAAGTGTTCTTTTTCTAAGCATTATTCCACTACTCAGGGTTAATTCAAGGAAAGACAAGCTCCTAAAAGACATTCAGTTGGAAGAAGAGAAGGCCCCTAGAGTAGCCACAGTAACTGATAGTCAGTGGGCAAGAGATTCAGTAAACAATGTCACAGCCTGCATAAATCCACAGTCTTCTGCTAACCTGGCTTGTAGATAGTCAATCCTGCCACAAGAAGTAGTAGGACAAGCAGTACAGTACTGTGCTCAGAACTGACCCTTTTCTATCAGCAGTTTTAATGAGTAGGGATTTCCAATATTTCTGGTGGAAATATTTCTGATCAGCTCTACTGCAAATCTCTCACTTAACCAAAGCTAATGCTGGCTTCTTAAGGCATGTGCTTTTATGGCCAGCAAACATTGCAGTGATCATTTCATTCTGCTATAGCAGAGCAGGCAACAATATCCTCCAGACTATTCTAAAATTACAACCTTGGCAGCATTGTATGCATTCAGGTTACCATTTCTCTTAGCTATAGCACAACCCTACATAATTTATTTCTCGCTTAGGGCTGAGTATAGACAGAGGGGGAATCAATCTAATCTTCACAGGTTTCTTTAAGCTGCATAAATTGGACTGTTAATGAACGGGGAAGACAGGCAGATGCCTTCACTGGCCAAGGCCAGAAGGCAGGGAATGCTTTCACACACCTCTCAGCATGCCAGACACTACTGAGGGCACCCAAGCATAGCCAAGTGGGGGCCATCCCTCACTGGCTGCCTGACACATGGCCCCAACCCCCTGCTGTCCTGCCCCATGTGAGCTGGGAAATGGAGCCCCCTTACCCTAGTCCTGGGCCCCCTGAGCTGGGGTCTGCCTAGCTGGGGGGAGCCTGGCAATGCAGCCAGGCCAGCTCTCCAGTCAGGCTGGCTCCATAGAAGGAAAGATCAGGCCCTGCCACCCAGCACAGCAGCAGAAAGTCTTGCTGACTGCTGTGGGTGCCAGGCGGGACATGCCAGAAAGATCAGCGGGCTTGCAGTGGAAATGAAAGCACTCCATAGAGGGAAGAATCAGGCCCTGCTGTCCAGTGCAAGTGCCCCAGAGTGCCTGGCACATCTTGTTGAAGCCTAACAGCAGTCAGTGAGACGTGCTGGGTAGTCCAGAGGCTTGTGCCAGGCAGCTGGGCCTAATTCTTTCCTCTATGGAGTACTCCTGTCCTGTCACTGCTGCCCGTCACAAGCCCCCAAAGATGCATTCACTCTGGAGCACAGCACCAGCAGCAGCCAGCAAGATGCACTGGCCAGCTCAGGGGGCTGGCACCAGGCAGTGGGGCCCAATCCTTCCAGCCAGGTGGGGACAGGGGAACCCCCCAGCCACCTCCCACATGGCATGCCCCCCCCCCCCAAACTGGAAAGACCCTAGCTTGTTGGGGGGACAGGGCAAGACTGAGGCGAGGGCTTCATTTCCCCCTTGCCCTCTGCAGGTCAGAGGAATAGACTTGCAGGGATCAGGGCTGTACAGCTAGCCCAGCCAGGTGGGTATGAGGAAATCTCTACCCCCAGTAACTCATGGCTCCCTCCAGCTAGGTAGACTCTAGCTCAGAGGGAAAAAACAGGGGCAGGGGAAATCCTCCCTGCAGGGCAGGGGAAACCCTCCCCATGGTGTGGGAATCCCCCCAGTTGAGCAGACCCCAGCTGGGGGGGGGGGGAGGGGGCCAAGACTGGGGCAGGGGACTTTGTTCCTCCCTCACCCCTGTAAGAAACAGAGACTCGCAGGGGCTGTGCAGGGTTGTGCAGCCAGCCCTGCTAGGAGTGGGACCCCCACAATGGCGTGGGGTCTCTCCAGCTGAGCAGACCCCAGCTCTGGAGGAGCCCAGGGCTGGGGAGGGTGACTGTTCCCCCACCTCCTCTCCACTGCCTGACCCAGCTGACAGGTGCAGGCAGGACATGAGGCTGGGAACCAGAGGCTTTCCTGCCTCACCTTTGTGACAGCTTGGGGGTCAGATAAAGGAGCACTGGTGGAGGCTAGCCCACCCATTCTGAAGTGGGAGTTAGTGGGAAGTCACCAAGCATCCTGGGATGCTGGGGGACAGTGACCTAACTTAGGTTGGGAGGGAATCTGGAGCAGAAATTTGATAGAGCAGTCTAACCTGAACCGATTAAATCTGATATGACGTCCATCCAGATCTATGTTAAACCAGGTTCTGCCATCTTGAAACCAGTTTATATGCACTGAACTTATGTTCTGTTACAGGTTTAGCCCAGTTTCTGATCAATTATACTATGTAATTTCTGTTGCTAGCCTCATTGTTATCTTTTGTATACTACTAACTCTCTCCTCCCTTTAGTATTACTGCTCAAGCACATGATATAATGAACTCTTTATTTTTCTTCCTAAATCAATGCCTTATCTCCTAAATCATGTATCCTTCCTCTTTTTCGGAACTCACTTCAGTTTGTCAGACTCTGTCTGATACAGTAATTAGGTGCCTAGGATACACAGTATAATTATGAGATCAATAAACAATCCAGCGGTTCTTAAGATATTAATGTGACTTTCCAGAGCAAAAAGCTAATGCTATTGACAAAGCACATAGGAAGAAAGGAAGGGGAAACCCTCACAGTTTAAAGTATAAAAGACCAGTAAAAAAGAACAAAAAGTTTGGTATTTTTCTCTTGTCAAAATTTTCTCTAATTACAACATGAAATGGAGCTAAATGTTAATGTGTTAATTTTTCCTGCTAGTGAATTGGCTTCTCCCTAATACTGATTCTTGTGTACATTGCATTGCATTTATATTGCTATAGAACAGATTGGTTCTATGGTTAGTTACAATGGCCATTCCTAGTAGCAACTGCTAGCAGAAACCAAATACTGAACCTAGTTTATGAACCAAATAGCAAAGACAGATGGGAATCTTTTTCTCTAGCACCCATGGCGCTAACGCCCAGCTCCTGTCAGATGTGGGCTGGGTGACTTTGGTGACATATTATTATCAGGAGACTTTTTTCCCTGTACTCTCACTGCTTTCCCCTCCCTTCCTCCCTCCTCCCGCTCCCTAGTTGCATGCAAACTTGGCTGCCTGCCTGTGGGGGGCTGTACTGGAGCATGAGAGCTGCAAACTGTTCACAATGATGCTGATTCCCTCTGCTCTCTCCCTTCCCTTCCCCACCCCCCCCCATTCTGTTATGCACCCATGGCGCTAAAGGATCACCAAAGCATAATCAACCCAGAGTAAACACAAAATACACCTCACACCATTCAACTTAACTAAAAATCTAACTTTTATTAACACACTGACTGTATTAACAGTTTCTACATAGAGAGAGACAAAAACTTAGTTCAATGGTCTCACTCAATCCCAGACGTTACCCAACTTCACAGAAAAGGTGGCCAATCAGTTGATGAAAGTAGAGGATGGTCATCTGTGGGTAATGGCTGTTTTTCAGTCCAAATGTTGTTGGACAACAACACACACCTAACTTCCTTGTAGCGCCCCCCCACCCACCCACCCACCCACACACACTTTTTCTTTAACTTTACTCCTCTTACTCTTTCTGGGAACCATTGATTGGTTTCCCCAGGATCATCATACTGCTCATGTCTATCTCAGGGTCGATGCGTAGGGGGTGCACGCGAGTGCACATGCACCCCTGAGAATGCCAGTGCATCCCCTACAAAAAGGCACTACCAACACTGCCAGCAGCATCTGCAGGTGGGCACCAACCCCTGGTCGGCACTCACCACCCCTCTGCCCCCCACCAGCGGCATCTGCAGGAGCTCCCCCACTTCCTACCACCATGGTCCCGTCGCCGCCGTGCCCCCCCAATCCCAGGGGGTACATGTCATTCATGCTTTATCCTGTCAGCATATTCTTTTGTTCCAACAAACGCTTCACACGTACACATCTTAATTTGATCTTTTAATAGTGTCTTAATTTGGGCATGCCCCAAACTCCGAAATTTGTCTGTCCATCCAAACTGGAAATTCCAAGGGCTCCGTAGTTGGGCAAAGTCTGATTAGTTCCCTCTTATCACGCTTTATTTAACATATCCAATTATGTCATCCCTCTGATTTAGTCGATTCATGCCAAGTTCAGTTAATTTGAGCTAGTAACAAGGCCTACATTTCACACACCTATGTTGATAATGCTTGAACATAAGCTACCTGTTAAAGCGAGTTCAAGGCTAAATGCAAAAGAAAAGTTCAAATAATAATAAGGCTAAGCAAAAAATTAAGCAATAGTTAAATAAGGCTGAATATAAAAGCAAAAGTTTTAAATAATACTAAAGTTCGTGACTCAAGCAGGTGCAACTAAAGCTAAATGTGACAAGCTACCCTAACAACACCTCTACCCCCTGGCGTCCCAGCTGCAATGTGCTCACATCTGGAAGCTGCCCAGCCCAAGCACAGCTTCCCCATGGACTGAAAACTGTGTCCATACTGCAGCCAGAGGGAACGAGAGGAGCAGGCACAGTGAGGGCATAGGCTGAGGAGTTGTTTGGAAGCCATGTAGCTTCCAGCTGCGCTCAGGTCACTGCTACTTCACTACTGCCTCCCCACAGCTGCAGCAGAAATGCAGCTTCTAGCCCATGGAAAGCTGTGCTGAGGCTGGGCAGCTTCACAGGGCTATGGGAGGGAAGAGGGGGGGAATGAAGGGAAGCAGCACAGACACAGTTTCCAGCTTCCCAACCCTGACACAGCCCCCCACCAGCTAGAAGCTGAGCCTGTATGCAGCCAGGCCAGAAGCAGCAGTGGTATGGGCACAAGCAAAGCCCTCTAACTCCATGGGCTGGATCCATTTGCTCAGCAGGCCTGATTTAGCCCTTGGACCATATGTTGCCAACCCCTGATTTACACTGATATAAATCACTTTTAGACTGATTGCAAAACAGAAGCAGACAACAGTATAACTCACCTGAATCCAGCGTAGAGCTATTGCAAAAAAAAAAAAAAAAAAACCATCAGTAAAGATGGTACCAGTGTACCTTATACAGGTGTAGATTCATAGATTCATAGATGTTAGGGTCGGAAGGGACCTCAATAGATCATCAAGTCCGACCCCCTGCATAAGCAGGAAAGAGTGCTGGGTCTAGATGACCCCAGCTAGATACTCGTCTAACCTCCTCTTGAAGACCCCCAGGGTAGGGGAGAGCACCACCTCCCTTGGGAGCCCGTTCCAGACCTTGGCCACTCGAACTGTGAAGAAGTTCTTCCTTATGTCCAGTCTAAATCTGCTCTCTACTAGCTTGTGGCCATTGTTTCTTGTAACCCCCGGGGGCGCCTTGGTGAATAAATCCTCACCAATTCCCTTCTGTGCCCCCGTGATGAACTTATAGGCAGCTACAAGGTCGCCTCTCAACCTTCTCTTGCGGAGGCTGAAAAGGTCCAGTTTCTCTAGTCTCTCCTCGTAGGGCTTGGTCTGCAGGCCCTTGACCATACGAGTTGCCCTTCGCTGTACCCTCTCCAGGTTATCCGCATCCTTCTTGAAGTGTGGCGCCCAGAATTGCACGCAGTACTCCAACTGCGGTCTGACCAACGCCCTATAGAGGGGAAGTATCACCTCCCTGGACCTATTTGTCATGCATCTGCTGATGCACGATAAAGTGCCATTGGCTTTTCTGATGGCCTCGTCACACTGCCGGCTCATGTTCATCTTGGAGTCCACTAGGACTCCAAGATCCCTTTCCACCTCTGTGCCACCCAGCAGGTCATTCCCTAGGCTGTAGGTGTGCTGGACATTTTTCCTCCCTAGGTGCAGCACTTTGCATTTCTCCTTGTTGAACTGCATCCTGTTGTTTTCTGCCCACTTGTCCAACCTATCCAGGTCTGCCTGCAGCTGTTCCCTGCCCTCCGGCGTGTCCACTTCTCCCCATAGCTTTGTGTCATCTGCAAACTTGGACAGAGTACATTTCACTCCCACGTCCAAGTCGCTGATGAAGACATTAAAGAGTATCGGTCCAAGGACCGAACCCTGTGGGACCCCACTGCCCACACCCTTCCAGGTCGAGACCGACCCATCTACCACGACTCTTTGGGTGCGACCCTCTAGCCAATTCGCCACCCACCGGACTGTGCAGTCATCCACATCACAGCCTCTTAACTTGTTCACCAGTATGGGGTGGGATACCGTATCGAAGGCCTTCCTGAAGTCTAAGTATACGACATCCACCCCTCCTCCTGTGTCCAGGCGTTTCGTAACCTGGTCATAGAAAGAGACTAGGTTGGTCAGGCACGATCTGCCCGCCACAAACCCATGCTGGTTTCCCCTCAGCATAATTTGTCCTGCCGGGCTCTCACAAAAGTGAGCCTTGATAATTTTTTCAAATTCTTTACCAAGGATGGAGGTGAGACTGACCGGCCTATAGTTGCCCGGGTCCTCCTTCCTCCCCTTTTTGAAAATGGGGACCACGTTAGCCCTTTTCCAGTCCTCCGGGACTTGGCCCGTGCGCCACGAGCATTCGAATATTCCCACCAGTGGCTCTGCAATGACGTCGGCCAGTGCCTTCAGCACCCTCGGATGGAGCTCATCCGGGCCTGCCGACTTAAAGGCATCCAGTTCTTCCAAGTGACTCTGCACCACCTCAGGATCTACGCATGGAAGTCTGGCGCCTTGCTGCTGCCTCTCTACAACCCCAGTGAGAGACTTGTCGTGCCCCTCGCTTAGGAACACTGAGGCAAAGAACTCGTTGAGGAGTTCAGCCTTGTCCCCCCTGTCTGTCACCAATTGTTTCTGCCCATTTAGCAGCGGTCCTATTCCTCCCTGGGCCTTCCTTTTACTCCCAATATATCTAAAAAACAAATTCTTGTTGTCCTTTACTTGGGATGCCATCCTCAGCTCCATGGTAGCTTTGGCCCGCCTAACTGCCTCCCTACAAGCACGAGCAGAGGAGGTATATTCATCTTTAGTGATTTCACCCTGTTTCCACTTTTTATGTGCTCCCCTTTTGGCCCTTAGGCTGCCCTGGATTTCTCTGGTCAGCCATGGAAGCCTCCTGGCCCCTTTCCCTCTTTTGCCTCGCTCGGGGATCGTCTTGCTTTGTGCCCAAAGGATCGTTTCCTTTAGGCACAGCCACCCTTCTTGGGCACCCATCCCATCAAAACTCCTACTCTGCAGTGCTTCCTTGACTAATCGCCTGAGTGCAATGAGATCAGCTTTCCTAAAGTCTAGCACTTTTACCCTACTAGTTACCTTACCCACTCGCCGTCTTATGTTGAATTCTATTATAAGGTGATCACTGTTTCCCAGATAGCTACCGATCTGGAGGTCCCCTATCATGTCATCTCCCGTTGCCAATACCAGATCCAGTATGGCATTCCCCCTAGTGGGACCATGCATCTCCTGTGTCAGGTGGAGGTCCTGTACACAAGTTAGAAACCTGCGTGAGCGATGGGACCTTGCTGTCTGCGTCTCCCAGCAGATGTCCGGGTAGTTTAGGTCCCCCATGACTACCGCCTCTTTAGCTTTTATGGTCTCCGAGAGTTGCCTCAGGAGCCCTGCGTCTATTTCTTCCCCTTGGTGTGGGGGTCTGTAACAGACCCCTACCACCAAATCCCTTTCTCCTTTTCCCCCATGTAGCCTAACCCACAATCCTTCTACTTCCTCGACCTCGGATTCTGTCTTGATGAGGGTTGATGTGTATTGCTCGCTGACAAAGTGCAACCCCACCCCCCTTTCTTCCCCAACCTGTCCTTTCTATACAATCTATAGCCCTCAATATGTACCGCCCAGTCATGGGATGAATCCCACCAGGTCTCTGTTAGCCCCACTAAGTCATAGGTGTTTAGTGCAAGCAGGAGCGCTAGTTCATCCTGCTTGTTCCCCATGCTCCTAGCATTAGTATATAGGCACTTGAGCCCTGCGACTGGTGCCTTTGCTGCCCCCCCGCTCCCAGTCCCATGGGGCCCATTGTTTCTTACCTTCTTGTTCCTTACCTGTTCTGTAGTGCTGGCCTCCCCATGGCTTTCAGGTTCCCAATGTTCTCCTTCTTCAGGCTGGGCTGTCCTTGTGGGTGCCACATGGTTTGGTGGTCCACAGCTTCCCCCGCCCTCATACTCCCCTCCCCCTGATGAGCCTAGTTTAAAGCCCGCCGGAGGAGATCCGCCAACCTAGAAGAAAACACACGCTTACCTTTGGGGGACAGGTGAAGCCCATCCCAGCTGAGCATGTCCCTCGTCGTGATGTGCGGGTCATTGTCCAGGAAGCCGAAGCCTGCCTCGAGACACCACTGCTGAAGCTGCCAGTTGGTCTCTCTGATGCAGTGCTCCTGCCGTCTTCCTCATCCGGTCACTGGTAGGATGGAAGAGAAAACCACCTGGGCACCGAACTCCCTCAGCACGCCGCCCAGAGCACAGTTATCCCAGGATAGCTATTCGCCCAGTGCAAACAGACTATTTCATGCTCCCCTGCCACTTAAAGGCAAGGCACTGTAATACTGTCTACTGAAACAGCTACCTCAGAATAATTATTCATCTGTCTGCTTTGGACTCTAATGCAGTTTGAACTGTTGTACAAATTATACCAGTATTAGTGTGTCAATCCCCTTAGTCACGAGAAGGTGAGATTGCCAGATCAATATGCCAATACAGAGATGCAAGTTTAAAATGCCCACTTTCTTCTCCCCACAGGCTACTTCCATTACATGATGCACCAGGAAGAGCAAGTTCTATGGGCCTGCTGCTTAATCCCCATCCCCTGCCAGAGGAGCAAGTTTTAACTCTTCTTCCAACTGTGTGTCAGGAGAGGTGAGCAAGTACAAATGGCACAGTAATTGGCTGGTGTACATGGATAATGCCAGACTACACCACTACTCCAACAAAGAAAAGACTAGAGAACTCAGTCACAACTAATTCCCTGGACTCTTCCTGCTGCGATGTCTGGTCAGCATGTATGCCAGTATAAGGACAAAAATCAAGTGCCTTTTCATAGCGATAATAGAGCCTGCATCCAACCTAAAAATGAGACAAATCATGATGTGAAGTACTACTCAGCATGAAGAAAGGTTTTGTAGAATTGGCTTCTACATCTATTTATTTTAAACTTACCACATCCCAAATAAATGTGATACTGAACTAACCTTTTCTTTAACATACTCTTAAATCTATTACACTCATTTACATTTTGAGCTTGGCTTTCCAAAAGTCTAGCCCTGCAATCTGCAACCTGTATAGACTGTGAGCTGGATCCAGCCTACCAAGTCATTTGATCCAGCCCACAGACATGTGGCTTCAGCAACATTTGGTAGTGGGGAAGTTCACCAGGGGTCACTCACCCCTTGCTGCTGTGGGAGGAAGCAGCAACTCCGGATCTTCCCCTGCTTCTATAGATGCAGTGATTGGGTCCTATGGCATTTATAAATGTGCTGGGGGTGGGGGGCGGACCAGTTGCTTTAATTAGAGTGGCTCTGAAAGCAACTCTAATTAAAGCACCTGGAGCATCTCATGTATCAGTGTCCCCATGCTGAAAAATGGTGACAGGGGTGCTTTAACTTAAGCTCATCATTATGGCACATCAGAACAACCTCTGCTTGTGCATAGGTGCCCCTAGTGCCTATCCACCCAGCTGTTAATGACCCACCTGAGCTGGGTGATTCCAGTCTATAACCTGAAAAAAGTTGCCAACCACTGGTCTAGCCCATTAATAGCAATGGATATTTAAATGTACGAAATGAAGGACCAGGCCAGAAGATTTTATTCATTATCTTCTGAATCTATCAAACAAGAAGTTATTAGTCATTTTCTAAACAAATAAAACAAATTGGCTAATCTTAATACTTCCTATGGCAAGAGTCCTCAAGAAATAGAGCTCATGGAGGAAACTCCTAATGAGTTTTGATTGCTTAGTCTACATACACTCTGTTGTTTCCGCTAACCTATGTACATGCAATAGGCTTGATTTTCACCTCATACATCACTGTAAAATTCATATGGTTCTCCTGACAGTGGCAGCAGAATCCTATCCTATCCTTAACCAACTGTTCATATTGTGTCTTCCATTCTGTCTGTGTAACTCTCAGAAGAAATCAAAAATACCACAAAATACTTAGTCTAGGTTCTTCCTTCCATCCTCATCACCGAGTTTACAAGGTTTCTCACTACCTTGTAGAGTTTTTGTGAATCAGTTTACTATTATTAATTAAAGCCACTGGGCTTTTGCGTCACTCCATCCCCTGTTGCTATCTCCTGTGCCAGGGCTGGGAAAAGAACTGAAGAGCTGTGAATTCCCCAAGGTCCTCCACTGTCTGTTTTTATTCAGAGGGAATGCAGCACAACAGATTGTGTGGCCCAGTATGGTTCCAGGGGAATTTGATGATAACCAGTGAAAGCATCTAGTTAAATGGAAGCATGTGCTAGACAAGCAATAAGCAGTAAAGATCCTTGTTTGAAAATAATTCTTGTCATAATAAATATTAGGACAGCTAAAAGGGCCAGCTCTCTTAAATTGCAAGACAAATGTAAAAACATGTAGCAACTTAGAATTTAGGTTTTTGCCAGAGCCACTTTAAGTGCATGTCTCAACTTCTGATTTATTCCATCATCTTTATGAGGCAAGGGGGGGTTTGTTTGGGGGTTTGTTTTGTTGGGGAGTTTTTTTGGTTGTATCTTTTATTGGATCAACTGTATATTGGGAAAGGTGTTGTACAAGCTTTCACGCACAAAAACCCCTTCTTCAGGTCCATCGTTTTTAGTTAGTTTTAACTTTGGACAAATAAATTCTCTCATAGATCCATAAATTACCTTATCCTTTGGACTTTCTTAACACAACTTAATGTACAACCCTATATTAAAAAATGAGTTGTTTTTGTTTGAGGGGGGATGCATGTAACCATAATTCATATAAGATTAAATAAAGTTAAGTACATTTAATTTAGATAAGCTTAAACAATTTGCATAAGTTAAATATCAACTGTCTTTAATGATCTGCTTCTAACACCCTTGTATTAAGTCAAGACTAGACCTGGGTGAACAGTGTTGAAAAACTTCAGTGAATTTAGTCCTTCTTTCTATTTACCATAGAAATAACCATAAATTGTTCAGTGAAATCTTCTGGGTTTTTTGTTCATTATCAGAAATTATTTGAGAAACTCTGTGCAAACATACTTCAACCTATACAATGTTCTTTGGTTGTTGGTTATTTGTGCTGTGTAGCTAATCATCTGAGTTGCACGGGGTGCATACACAAGTACTAACTTTCTGACAGTTAAGCTGGCTTAACCTTCATAGCATAAATGCATATGTAGAGCAGAGTCAGCTTAAATGAGGCACCAGATAATACAACTCCAAGGTGTATTATCTTGAGCTGCATTAGTTAAGTCAACCTAGCTCACAAGTTGGCTGCCACTATGTCAAGAAGCTGTACTTGTGTACAGCCTGATGTGGCTTACCTTAAGTCGGCTTAGTTAAGTGTACTCATTTTAAGTCAGGTTAGTATGTGCGTACGTACCCCTGGTTTTGTTTCTACTCCGTGACAAGATGGCAGAAACAGCTACAAACAGGAGTTAAATAAAAGATTTCAATACCAACTTGTGAAGACCTCTTGCATGAGCCTCCACATTTGCCAGTGTTGCTGAATTTGGCTGAAGGTAAGACATTTACCACTTTGTCTGGAGTTCATTTTCTATCATGAGAATAAGTGAACCTTCACAAGCATTTTTTTAAATATTTATTTATTGCTTCTAAGACCAGAGGTCCATTATAATCACCTGGTTTGACTTTTGTCTAACACAGGTCATAGAACCTTACTGAGTAATTTCTGTAGCAGGACTCTGACTTTTATGCCCTTTTCTGTAAACAGTTGGGTTTCAGCAAGCACTTGCTACAGCTCTTTCTGTAGCCTGTCAGCACAGCATATTAATAAGGTCTTGATCATACAACACTGATGCAGCAGAGTATTTAACTCAAGTGCTTAACTTGAAGTGTGTGAGCACTGTCCAAATGATTTCCAAGACTATTTCTTTATATAAAGATAAACATATGCTTCAGTTCCAGTTACCTAGTCATATGGATTGGGGCCTAAAAAGGCTTTAATGAGGTTGGTGAACAGTAGGTACACACATGCTACAGAAATCCTGTGAAACCAGCAGAAATAAATAAATAAAAATGCTTTCAAGTGATTGGACTGCAGACAGATAGCATATATTGTGAATACACTATTGCTATTAACCAAAGAAGGCAGCATTATTAAAAATAAGTTTTAAAGTACCTCTCTAGTTTCATCCACCATCATTTTTTTTTCTGTAGGAAATATGTGGATCACAGTCTACATTCAGTACAGTTTCCATGGCCCAGAAAAAAATGTTTTTCTATTGAAAATACAAATATAATTTACTGGTGCCTTTCACAATAAAGCATAGTTATTATACTGTGCATTTTAAGTGGAGGGGCAGATTAGTGAAAGAGTCAAACTAGAAATAAAAAACTACAACATCCGTAGCAGAAGACTGCTTCAATTGCAGCCTATGCAGCAGGAAACTGCCAAAGACAGAGGGGTCCATTGATGAATAATCAGCAACCTTTTGAATCCCTTTAGCAACTTGTGACTCTAATAGACCTTAACATATAGCAGAAACCAAGTTCATAAAATAATATTTTCAGAAATGAGTCTTACAGTAAACAAGAAGAATTAATTTTACGTTATGAAAATAACTTTTAGAAATACTACCAGTTTTGCTGGCATATTATAAAAATGTGGATTTTAGTAACCAAGCTATTGGGTTTTTTCCTCCCTCTCTCATATATTTCAAGGGGAGGAAATGACTTCGCATAGACTTAGAAAACCCCAGGAGGAGAGATTTGGTACTAAAAGCTCCCTGTCCATCTGTCTCTGTCTTGTCTTTGACAATACACTTGTTACACTTTTGTTAAGCTGCATGCCAGTCTGTACATATGCATTTTTAGGACACTTGCCCTTTCTAATTACTTCACCTTTACAAGTCAAAGTATAACAACTGAATGCTGCTATTGAAGTGATTGTATTGACATTATTATTGATTACAAAAGCACTGGGTTTAAATATCACCACGTTCTAGAGTTATTTTCCATTCTTCCTTCTTGCACAGCTCATGACTATCTGGCAGCATAGTTTAAAAGTTTTTCTAAGCAACCAGAATGGTTGGAAAACGTATTATTTTTAAATGAAAACATTCATTCTCTTGCAAACACTGTAAATTCAAGAAATTCACATGGGGAAAAAAACTTTAGTATTTCACAGAATGATTTATAACAGACTTCAGACTGGCTCAGCAGAAAAAAATACCAACCTAGCAAAGCCTTACCTGATCTATCAGCCAAGTTATTGGAAATTTAACAAATTTCCGTAAAGTTGATTGCAAAATGCTTGAACTTTAAAATCCAATTGGCAATGGTTATTTCAGTTCAGTGATAAAGACATTAAATTGTATTTGATCTGTCTTCAACAGACACTTCTAAGAATTATATGAGTTTCAGAGGACATGGAATTCATTAAGCAAGTTACAAATGACAGGGAAATGTGAAAATTGTTCTTAAACAAGTTAGAAAAAGACAGCCTACCCATTACCATTCTGCAAATCTTAATATCCTACTCAATCTCCCTTATATTGCATTCTCTTTTATCAATCTAGTTATTACATAGAGTGTATTTTATTTAAACTCATTCATTGTTGTGCTCCTAGCTACTTCAGGATTTATACTGTAGAGCACATTCTGTATGTCTATTTAATGTTCGTAAAATCAATTTGTCTAGGTGTTTCATGCTTTGAAGAAGTGCTGTTTTCTATTAAGCAGGCGTTCCAAGCTTACAGACTCAAACTAATATTTTAAGAATGGAGTTAGTACCTAAATCACTGATGCTAATTGTTGCCACTGGGCGTGTCTACACATGTGCTTTAATGTTCAGTAGCCTAATTTTACTGTGCATTACAGCATCATGGCAAAAACCATGCTAATGCGCAGTAATATTAGGCATTAAGCATCGCATATGTTTTCACTACTGCACATTAGGGCGGCCTAATGCGCATTTAAGTAGTACCTCACATTAGAGGTACTAAATGTAATGTGCAGTAGTGAAAGCACATTAATGAACTTGTAGATGTACCCACACACTTTTAAAAATAATGACTTAAGCTCCCTCTTCTTCCATTTCTCCATTTTTGAAGCTGTAGTAGTTGCTGTACTATCTTACAGTGATATTGGGAGATATAATACATTTATGTTTACAAACTTTTGAAATTCTCAGAAAGTGCTATAAAATGCTAATTATCATATTGGAGCTGGTCGAAATTTGTTTTCACCAGATGTAAAGTCTGTAATGTAAGGTTCATAGTCTTTCCAGAAATGGAATATTCAAATAAAATTAAAAAAAATGATTTGGATCTTGGATTTTTCTAGCCCTACCATATCGCATTCCTTAGCATTTCATTGGGTGCCGCTAATTCTTTACCAGCAATTTTTTAAATTATTTGTCTTACCAGGTACTGTTTTGCTTCAGCCTTCTTTCCATTTCTTGCCTCACTATTAAACCTTGCTTGACTGTTAAACTCTATCCAGCTACCTGTTATTATCATTATCATAAATTCACTTCAATTTTCTAACTAACTGACATTTTCTTCAAAAGGTCATTTGTAACACACTGTGCTCCTCATATTCCCTGTTTTGACTTTCTAAAGGTCTGTGGAGACTAATGCTACACTTACCTTATTTACTCATTATGTTGTCCACTGGATCTTTGATCTTCCCCCAGTCGATATCCCAGTCTGTCTCCATTAATACATTCTTATTGTATGAACTTCCTTTTCTTCAACCCCTTCTCATTAGGCTCCACATGTGTTCATTCTAAATACATTTCCAATGTGTTGCTTAAAATGTTATGGCTAAGATAATTACTTAATGAATATGACTGGTTTACTGACACTGTATAATATATGCTACAGAAAAAAATACATTGAACCAAAGGAGTTAGGCATGTCCCATGTCGAAAACTATGCTCTTCAAAACCCTAGTTATGCAGTTGCCTAAACTCCATAGACAAGGTAATATTTGACATTCATTATGGTTCACTGAACACCTGAAGTTCTCTTTCTGGGCCTGCCCAGAAGCACCTCAGGTTTGGTAGTAATGAGCAGCTCAAAACCTCCGCTCCAACAAGATTCACAGACTAGATATTCTTGCGCTTACCTTGCCTGAGGCACTCAGTCTGGTATGCATTCTCAGAACACACTTACCTGATAAAACTACTGTATGCACCTAAGACAGTGGCAGCTGCTGTCAAATCTCACGTACTGGTAGTGGTGTCAGCAGAAGCATCAGTATCCCCCCTTTATAAAGTTTCCTAATGGTCACAGCACTCACCAGGTGGAAAGACTCAAACTACTCACTCCCACCCCCCAATCTTCCATCTCCCGTCTCCTACCAGCAAGACAAAGAAGCAACAAAAAGCGTTGTATCTTAGGAGTATGAGAAAGACTAAGGGGAGTTTAGGGAGGGCAATTTGATAACTGATGATTATAGAGAAGGCTGAAGTGTTTAATGCCTTTCTATTTCCATCTTCACAAAAAAAGGTCAACTGTCAGATGACAAGCACAGTTACCAGTGAGCATAAAGAAGTGGTTAATCAGCCTTGAGTAGAGAAGAAACACAGAGATTACTTAGAGGAATGTTTTTAAATCATAAGGGCCAGTTGAGATTCATCCGAGAATACTGGAGGACCTGCCTAAAGTAACTTCAGAGCCATTAGCTATCATCTTTGAGAACTCACAGCAGTTCCACTCAGGCCCATAAGACTGGGAAATAGCAAAGGAGACGCGTCCCAGGAAATTATTAATCAATCACCCTAGCTTCATTACCTGGAAAGAAACTGAAGCATATCACTAAGGTATTACCTAGGATCTCCCAGTGTCAATCCTCGCCCACTTCCCACCCCACCTCCTCCCACTGCAAATTAGCAGTGTGGCAAATTGGTGCACATGCAAATATGTAGCACAGCGAACAGATTAACGTGTGCCATGTAAGTTTGATATGGTGCCTCAAAAGGCTTTGAGGTGCTGCAAACCACATGTTCCCACTCATGGGGACGTGGTCCTAGGGCCTGACTCTGATCTTGTTTTACTCCAGTTAATCAGGTGTCAATTGTGAAACCACAGTGGAATTGCACAGATGTGAAACTGATGAAAGGGACAAGAGTTACGATCCTCTTGTTTGGTGCAAGCTGCTCAAATGAAACTCATGTCACCACATAGAAAGAAAATGTGAGACAATCCAAAAAGGTACATTTAAATGGTACAGCCATGTTGCATGACTAATTTTTTAACTGCTTACGTAGCTGTGCTCAGGAGTTAAAAGTGAATGTATATGCCTCTAAATATTTCCACTGGCCAACATTTCATTAGGGATGAATTTACAGACCTTTAGCACATGTATCAGGAAACAGCTCTTCCAACTGCTGATGAAGCAAAATGTTGTCAGGGTAATATTTAGGAACCTTGATTTAGGAAGAAGGATGCTGTTTGCTTGCATGTTTACTACTGACTATTTAGTGCTATACACTCTGGTGTTGCTGTTTATTTTGCTCTCTTGGTTAACTATATTTTTTTTAAACTGGCAGAGATGCTCCAGGTGGTCATTGCCTGACATTTTATAAATTTAAATAGATGTTGGTTTGTTATGTGCCTGGATGAATAGCTAAGTAAATTAATGTAAGTAGTGTAGCAAACATAGCAATCTACATGGAGAGAAGCAGAATGATGAGTGAAATAGGAAAAACAGTATATGACAGCTTGGGGAATGTGTCTGTGTCACCTTGATTCATTTCATTTTTGTTTGTAAATATAGAATGATAAAATCATTGAAAATTAGGGTTGGAAGAGACATCGGGAGGTCATCTAGTCCAACCTCCTGCTCAAAGCAGGACTGTCCCCAACTATATCATAGTATAATTTATTATACTCTGAATTTTGGATTAAAACTTTCCTTATGTGTCTGATTCTACTGTGTTGAGAGGCAGCTGGAACTGATATGTGCCTATAACTGATTGTAATACCTAACAAGCCAGGAAAGATGTTTCTCATGTTAGGGAAAGCTAACATAGAAGGAGTGATCTGGCTCTCAAGGACAATTTGTCTGCTGTTGACTGACTGATTCTACCACCCGTCCTGAAACAAGGGGGATTTTCCATATTAATTCAGCATAGCTGAAGCATGGGGTCCTATACTGAGACTCACGACCAAGACTGTTGAGCAAATGGACATAGGGGGCTGATCATCATAAGCAGCAAGAGAGCCCTGTTGCAGGGAACGCAAGGGAGTTTCCACCTAAACAGAGCAAAGGCAGTTCTAAGACTCAAAGTACATGGTGAGGAGTACAATGGTGGGTACTATGCATACATATTTGTTGTTTTTCCTTAGATCTGCAACTCTTGTACACTTTTTAGAATAAAGTGTGTGTATATTTACTGAGTTCCTTTGCAAAGTCTGTGGGTTTCTTGCTTTACCTATCACACAATTCCTGAAGGGTAATTTGAGTCATGAGATCTCATGTAGCCAGATGGATTCTAGGCAGAACTGGTCTAAGTCAATAGCAAAGTTTAGGGACCTAGAGCACTATTTCTCCAATCTTAGCAAACAGACTGGGGTATCTTATTGCTGTGAAACAGGCATATCAAATGTCTGATACAACTGAGACAGTACTGCACAGTGGTTATTGCGCAGTAGCGCCGGTGAACACCTTTTTAGTAATACTACTGCACGGTAGCCGAATAATACTGCGCAGGAGCATGTTAGCAATGTTTGTGCCGTGATGTGCTACTGCGCAGTATTATTCAGCTACTGCAGTTAGCGTCTTGTGTAGACATGCCCACTGAGTGACCCAGAGCTAGACACAGCAACTGGTCACTGCTCAGACTGTACAGTGTTTTTGCCCTCTCACAGCTGATTGATGTCTGTTCAGGATATGGGACAGGGATAAATTGTGATTATGTACATTTGAAACAATGGGCCAGATCCTTGCCCCAACTCCATCTCGGTTGTTTTGTGGGGGCTGTGGGAGTGGTGGTTGTTGCAGCCATCATAGCAGCTGGAAGCCTGGTAGGTCTGGAAATCTTCAGATTTGTCTTGGTATGGGGAAATCCTCAGGAGCCAGGCCACCAGCAAATGAAAATACTGGGGACTGGAACACCCCTGCACCCCAGCAATAGCCACCGGGTGCAAGAGCCAAGCTTTTTGGGCTGTACCTACAATGGCACCAGACCAGTGGCAAGTCTGCTACCAAACACGAAGCTCTACTGAACTATACCTGCTGTGTATACCCCTGACCGAGAACGGAGGCGATGAGAACACTCTAGGGGTGCTCCCCACCACTGGTCTTGACGTCTCTGACTGATAGAGGGTACATCCAGACAAGTGTGCATGTGCGGTCTGTGGCACCACAGACCCAGCTGCAGCACCGCACATGCAGGTGTTCCCCATGATGCTGATCTGAGCTAGAAAAAAACTAGCTTGAAAAAAGCAGGGTGGTACACGTGATGGCAGTGTACACCGCGCAAAACTGGATCTTGGCCAGCCGGAGTGTGCCTGCATGGGTGTTCCCTGGTGACAAGTAGCAGTGGCACAACTATGTGTTGCTGCTGTTTGTCCCCAGGGAAACGCATGTGCACGTGCATCTTCTGGATGCGCCCAGAGACGTCAAGCAAGGAGCAACCCCAGAGCTTCCTCACCACTTTAATTCTAGGTTGGAGCAGGTGGATTGGGAGCAGGTAGGCAAATGTTATTCTTTGGTAGTAGCCTCAAAAGCAGTGCACATCCAGTGTAGACATACTCAGTCAAACCAAATTGACTGAACTTAGAACAGCCTTCAGGTTGCTTGCAGTTAAGCTGAGAGAATAGCCATCCCAGAGCAGCTCTGTGCATTGAGATTCTCAGTTTTCCTGGATGCTGTTCAGATACAGCTCTTATTCTGTCACAATATTCCAAGTCTCCTGGTTTCTCTGATCTACTTCACCACCCTTTAACCTCCCTTAGCCTACTGACTTCTATACTTCTATATAAGTGGCACCTACTGGCACTAGGCATTAGTGCAGAGGAAATGATTTATTAAATATATGGATATTTATGGGCATGCCTCATAAATTAAGAATAAAATACTACCAGTGACTACAAATTCACTTCTCCATTCTTTTTTTTTTTGGTTTTACCTGGAAAAAAGGCAAACTTCTAGAGTAGATGCATTTGTGTATCAATAGATAAAGGTCTCAAAAATTATCCTTTTGCATCTTTCAGAGCTAGAGTGAGGAGACATTTTAGTAGATGGATGGAAAAGTAGTAATCAAGTTTCCTTCAACAGGAGTGTTGTTTTTTTCTTAGATAGCATGCAGCTCTAGTTTAGATCTGTTTACTAAACTGGTCTATTACTCCTAAGTAGAACCACCATTAAAAGGTAACTAAATGGCAGTATAAGTCAGGGTAGTAACCACTGGTACTACTAGAGTGGTGTTAACAGAGCTCATTTTTACTATGGTTTCCCTTGAAGTTATTATCATGAGGTTTCATATTTTTAATTAAAACCTAATAATGATGACTACCAAGAATAATACTTACTTTTTTCCAAACTTGGATATAAACAGAAACACAACCAATTTGTTTTCATTCCACTGTTGACTATGAAATCACCTATTGGGACCACACTGAAATGCATGATGGTTCCTATGTATTAATTTTATACACATCTTAATACTATTAAAATAGCCTTTTCCAGGCACTGTTCCAATCTCCTATTAACGTTACTTGCAGGTTTCACCTACTGCGGTCAGATGTCCTGTATGCAAAGCTGATAGTAATGGGAGAGGAGAGAATGCTGACAGCTGGAGGAGCAAAAATATAAATTTAAATTATATTTATTCATACAGGACTTTCTTTCATAAAGCTTTCAACAATACTATCAGTACAAATTGAAATACAGAAGACCAGGATGTAAAATGCCCTTCTGTTAGAATTTTATTTTCAATTTATCAACTGAAGGGCCACAGGTTGTCTCAAACTACTGTAATTTTCCAGATAAACTGTAGGAAATACATTGCAAAGAATACTGAACATTAAACGGGTTTCTAACCCTCCACTTTAGTTGCCTCAGATACTTATATTTTGACATCAAATAAACTTCCGGGCTGGGGCAGGGAATGCAGTGTACAATTCATAAAAACACCTAAGGTTTTCCTAGATTTAGTTTCTTATTTAATGATTTACAATTATTTACAACACCACCTTACTTGTATCTCTTTTGTTGCTGGAAATTAAATGAATTGTCCCATAGTTGCTATCTATGGGCAAGAACACATGTACTAAGTCGACTTAAAATTAGGCGACTTAACTAAGTAGACTTAAGTTAAGCCACATCAGAGTATATGCATGCACAGCTCCTTGACACAGTGGCAGCCATCTTGTGAGCTAAGTCGACTTAACTAATGCAACTTGAGATAATACACTGCCGAGGTGTATTATCTTACTCTGCATTTAAGTTAACTGCTCCACATATATGTGTACATTCTGACAGTTAAGTCAACGTTAAAAAGTTAAGTTGGTTTAACTGTCAGAAAGTTAGTATGTGTGTATGCCTCCATCATTACCTATATGTGCTAACAGATCAGCAGTGAAGTAGATGGTTCAGTGCACCATTTAAGTTCCTCTTTAGGTGGGGTTTAACTGCAGTGGACGTCATCCTTACAGCAAAATTCTGACTATGGTTAAATAGGTGAAATATCATTTTCAAGTACAACTGAAGGAAGAATATAGTCCCTATCATTTTGATGGATTCTAAATACAATCAGTTGACATCTAAAGGCCTAATCCAAATACCATGGGGTCAATATGAGTCTTTGAGTTGGTTTCAAATGGCTTCACATTCACTGGACATGATTTAAATATTTTTCATACTTTTGATACAGCACTTTATGATTTTTATTAGGGTTGCCAACCCTCCAGAATTGCCCTGGTGTCTCCAAGAATTAGATATAATCTCCAGAAAACTGCTGAGAGTCACCTGGGAAATAGATGATAGGGCATTTATTAAAATAAATATTAAATGTTGAATCCAATTTATACAGTAGTCCAGTGGGGTTTTAAAATGTAATAGTAATGTGATGAAATCTCCCAGAATAGACTCAAACAGAGTTGGTAACCCTATTCTTTTATGTATGTTACAGCTTAATGCAAAAATACAGCATTTGGTAGGATGTTGTATATATCTGTAACATTCTTTGAAGTGGGTCAAGACTTTATTGTATGCTGTGGTTCTTGATTGTACTCCCTTCACCTGTGACAAATGCAATATTCTTCACATTACCCAGCTGTTACAGAACAGCATGTTTAAGAGAACACAACAGGATACAAATTGCTCCTACAAGATGTGAGGGTTGTTGTGTCTCATGAACCTTGTCAGCCTCTCAGCAAAAAGAAGACTAGATCAGATGTTAGCTCAGGCATATTAAAATATGTGGTTGCATGGTTTTCTGTGTTCCTAAGAAACCTGTTTTGCTAGCACCCACTTCCAGTACACCATGATAACCATGCCTGCAGTAACATAACCAGAAGTGGGTAATAAGGGCACTAGCCCTGGGCAACCACTTGGGGGCAGGGGAGGGCATAAAAATAGCAGCCACTACCACAGCTGGCCCAGCCCCTGCCACCCACCCATGGCACAGACCCTGGTAGTTATGCCTCTGCATTTCTCCCACAAAAAAATGTTCTATAGGACCAACCTGCTCCATTAGAAGGTTTCCCAGAATCATTTCTATTTGATAAGCTTCACATCTCCTAATTCAGTTCGTCTCTAACATGCACTCTGGCCAATAAATTTCTTCCCATAAAATCTTTCAGGGGTTACTGATATTTACCTGGAAACCACATATATATCTATGCTTACTACTGCATTCTACATCCTAAAAAATGTATAACTAGCTCTGTCTTTAGTCTGAGGCATTATCACCTTAAAACCGCCATATGATAAACCTTTTTCACAGATGCAGTGATTGGGATGCTGGAGCAGACATGGATTTGTGCTGCAAAATACTATAATCCATACTGGGAATTCCTGCAGTTACTTTGGCTGGTTGCGTGATACGTCATTTGTGACTGTTACAGTCATGACTGGATTACAAGATTGCTAGTGTTTGTTTGCATGCTGGTACAGAAGTTCTTAGTTATATCTGTGCCAGTCAAGGCTTTACAGATATAAACTGTGGATCCTTACATCTAAGGATTATTTTCTTCCTTTATGGCTAAATCACAGTTACTGTTCTAACTTTATGTTCAATGAAGAAATTATCAAGAAACCTGTTTGTTCTGTACAGTGAAATAAGCCATCTTGTCTCCAGAAAAAACACATTAACCATCATACAAACTAATATATGGTTATATACATTGTGCTTCACATTAGAGCAGATAGGAATAGCCTATCCAGACCCAATCTATGCAAGCCCCAGCCTATGAAGACCAAGGAATAAAAGATGCATTGCTTTCAGAGACTTGAATCTGTGCCAACATGTTCTGTGGTCCCTTTGATGCACATGCATAGGGTAACTCCTATTAATGCCAGCCAGGGTTATAGATGTGCATGAAGGGGGTAGGGAGAACAGACCACATAATTAAACTAGAAAAACAGCTTTGTATTTTCCCAAGAAAAAGAAAAATCATCATCATGACAAGCAAAAAGTAGAAAGATGTTTTATAGTCCATTCAGCAGAAATCAGACAAGATACTAACAATTTTGATGCACAATTCTCTTGATGAAAAAAATTACAGGTTTTAGTTTCTTACTCAAAAATACGTTTTCCTAATATTTGCTGGGTAACCCACAGACCATTCTCAAGCTGTAGCAACAAATAATCTCCTTAAAAGTCTTCCGCATTTCCTGGCTACGAAAGGCATAGATCAAAGGATCAATCACAGAGTTGCACATGATGAGGATGAGGTACATGTTGAAATGAGACATGAAGCAAATACAGTAGAGGTTTTGAGGGCAAGAAATCATCAGGATGAGGTGAAGAAAAAATGGAGCCCAACAAACAATGAAAATGCCAAGTAGCATGGTCAAAGTGATGGCTCCCTTCATGCTGGTTCTTTGATGGACAGAGTTGTATCCAGGCAGAGCTGCTATTCTCTTCACATGAGTGCGAGCCAGGAGAAACATGTGTATGTACAGAGAAACCATGAGGAATAACATGGTAAAAAACATTGTGATGAGACAAATAATAACATAAGTTGATTCATAATAAAGAATGAAGATAATGCCACAGCCTGTGCAAAAGGTCCATATGCATGCAATAATAAGCCCTGATCTTTTCACTGTCATGATGTTGTGATAACGTAGGGCATAGAAGATGGTGACATATCTGTCTACTGCTATAGCAAGCAAACTGCACATGGAAGCCACCACGGATATGCAGATCATTGAATCAAAAACATTGTCTATATGACGTACAAAAGCATCTTCCATAATTAGATGCCTATTGTTTATTAAATATATTGTTATGGTCTCCCAAGCATTAGACACACTGACCAGCATGTCAGCTACTGCTAAGCTGCACACAAAGAAATACATGGGCGAATGCAAGTTCTTATTCTTAACTATTGCACAGATGACTAAGATGTTCTCAAGAAGGCTTACAATGCCAAGTGCCAGAAACACCTCTGCTGCAATGACCACCTGCTCACATGGTGATGACTTGCTCTTGACAGTGGGAACTGTAAAGTTGTTGCCAAAGGTACTCAAGTTAAGTTCTGGAATGTAAAGCTGATAAGTTGTATTCATCTCTGGAGGCAAATGTGTTCCGTTCCTTCCGAGGGACTTGTTGTAAAGGAGGGTGGTAAATGCATTTTCCAGAACGGCAAGAGACCCTGCCAAAAAAACAGGACACGACAAGAACAGGCAGGAGTTGACAAAACAAATATCAAATAGAGTCAAATATTTCTATTTAACTTGGCACATTCAGCTCCTGACTGTTCTACATTCTGTTTATTCTTAATTAACCTATCACACAAAAAGAGTTTTTTCCAGCTATCCTTGCTCATGGTGAAACTAAAATCAAAGAGTTTCATTCCCCTTCTTTTTCCTCACACCTTTGTTTTATTCTAATTGTCTTTCCCCGAAGCTAGCACAGTTCTCTGGAAATTGTGGTGAAAACAGAACAACAAATAATATCTGACCAATGTCTCAATCCTGGCAGCCTTGAACCCATACAAATACGATTTTCGTGACTGAAATCAGGCTGTATCTGCTCACTTGACTGTAATTAAACAACATTTGAATTCCTGCAAGAATTAAGGGCTGAGCTTTTTAATCAAAAGATTTAAATATATTCCTGACCTTTGTACTTCTGAAGTTTGTATGAACTGTATTATCAACAGTTTAGCTGCTCAGGTAATACTATGAAAATGAGGCAAATCCTTATTTTCCAGAATTCATAATGTTCTCATCTCTTGTACTTAGGATTTAAATATTTTAATTTGGACAGAAGTGTCACAGGGTAAAATTACTGTCATGAATACTATAGACTTCCGGTCAAATTGTGGACATTTTAAACAAAGGCTCTTTCAGCATTAAAGGCATTCAAAAAGCAATCAAAACCTTAATAAGCAGAATCTATTTAGTTTAATGTCAGTGACTCAATGCAAATAAAATGGAATGGCTTTTAAAGCTCAATTATGCTCAGTCTGAAAAGGTATTTTTTTATTTACAATTAAGAAGCCGCTGTACCTATTTACCAGGACTCTTCCTTCAGATCCTATTTCTCTTCATATTCTGCACCCTTTTCTTCATGCTGTCAGAAGTTTCAGCTCCCCTGTGCATCCAACATCAGGAGCTGATGATGCTTTGGCAGGAGCTGATACCATCACAAATTAAAAGGAATGTTCAAATCCATCGAGCCAAGGCTGCCTAAGCATAAATTACTTTCTGTGCAACTGCCTTTATATAGCTTGAGGGAGTTAATGACTTCAGTGCTCAATCCCCGACTCCTCCTCCCCTTTGCTTGCCCCTAACTTGTCTTCTCATGCATTTCCGAAGTGAAGGCTTGGGTTCTTAGCCCCACCTAGTGATTCAGATTTGTAGAGCAGTTTCTTTGCTTTTAATCTTAGAAGGTGTTTCTGATCCAGAATTCACTCCCACACTGTTTGTCTGTTTTTTTTATTTCAGCCCTTTCCCTTTTTATATATTTTAGAAAACAACAAATTTTCCAGTTTATTGCCAGGCTTGTTTGGTTGCAAAGTTATTTTACATACTTGTTTTTTCTTCTTTCAAAGTTACTGTTTGCACTGGGTGAAACCAAATCTATGCAATCTATCCAAATTTGACACTGGTACAGGTTTCCCTTGATTTAAGCGGGTTCTTTATATGCGAATTCACTCTTATGCGATGAGCATATATTTAGACCCATAATTCGTTATATGCAAGGTAAATTAGCTCATATGTGATCAGCATAAATGCCCCCCTGCCCAAGCAGGTAAGTCTGTGGGGGGAGGGGAAAGGGCCATGGCCCCACTCACCCGGCCCCAGGAGCAGCCAGCACCAGCTGCCTGCAGCCACTGGGCTGAACTGGGCACCACCTGTCCCCCTGCACCCAAGCTCACCCCAGCTCCTGGGCTGCACCGTGCCATGGTGCAGGCAGCTGGTGTCAGCTGCTCCCGGGGATGCTTCAACATGAGCTGGGGTGAGTGCAAGGCAAGCGGAGCCCCAGGTGGCGCAGGGCACAGCACTCACCCCAGCCCCAGCTACAGCAGCCCTAGGAGCAGCTGACACCAGCTGCTTGCACCAGGGCATGGCGCAGCCCAGGAGCAGAGGTGAGTGGGGACAGGCAGAGCACAGTGAAGCCCAGCGGCTGCAGGCCACTGGCATCGGCCGCTCCAGGGGCCGCTGCAGCCAGAGCTGGGGTGAGTGCTGCTCTGTTCCCTCTGCTTTGCTGCTTTGTGCAGCCCTGGGAGTGGCACCTCTCCCCCCTTTCCCCCCGCATCTGTTCCCTAGTCCCAGCCTCACTCCCTCCCTCCTCCCTCACTGCCATGGGAACCTATTCCTATTCATTACATTGTAAAGTGGGTTTGCTTTATGCCAAGGGTGGGCAAAATGCGGCCCATGGGCCGGGTACAGCCCGCCAAGCCATTCTATCTGGCCCATGGAGCCCCTAAAAAATTTAGAAAATTAATAGTTATCTGCCCCTGGCTGCCTGTCATGCTGCCCTCGATGGCTTCCCAAAACTCAGTAAGCAGCCCTCAACCTGAAATAATTGCCCGCCTCTGCTTTATATGAATTCAATTTATGTTCCCTTCTCCGGGAACGCATGTACAGCATAAATCGAGGGAAACCTGTATTCCAAAACAGGTGGAAGGAGAGTAATTAAGAGTCATACCATCTTTAATCAGAAAGGATAAACTCCTCCTTCATACTTTGCCTAGTAGCTCCCTCTGGTTTGGGGGAGATGAAGTGGGTAGTGCTATGTGCGGGTGGGCTTTCTAGGAGTCATTATCTTGCAAGGGTAGGGCCAAGACAGCCCCTTCTGGGTAAATAATCTGTTCTGTAAGTAGAAATCAGGCTGCTGGATAAGATATGTTAAAGGGGTAGACATGGACCCAAGAGAGATTTGCATTAAACTCAGGTTCCACCTCAACCTGAGCTTTTCTGGGTGACCTTGAACAAGCCCCATAATCTTTCTGTACCTCACTTCCCTACCTGCACAATAGGGATAATATTCCTTTCTTTCTTATTTATAGATATTGTGAGATCTGTAAGGCTCACTATCAAGTAAAATAAAACCCCTAACCACAGTTAAAGCCTCTAGATGCTACTGCAGTTCATAAAATAAGCAACAATAATAGCTTATGCTCTTGGCTAATACAGCAGCCAAGTCTGCTATCCATGCCGGTCATCAAACCACAACCCTGCAGTTTGATAGCCCAGAGTCTAGTGAACACAGTTGGCTGGAACCTGAACTTTCCACAGTAAGTTGTAAAATCAAAATATGCATATTCAGAACTGGAACAAATCTAACTTAGAGCTTAGTCTCAATGCTGCTTCTATGGCTTTCTGTTTTGGACACGGTTTTGTGTTTTGGACAACTATCAGTCCTTGCAAAGTAGCAAAGGAGTGAAGGCATAAAAAAAGTCCACTGAAATGAAAGAAAATACTTTGAATGGCTTCCATAATCTTTGGGTCAGGCTTGAAATGAGCACAGAGACCATCAGATTCACTCTGTACTTAAGCAACTAATCAGCTATTAATCGGTGCAAGCTTTGAACCTGAACATAAGCCAATGGTCCGCAAGATTATTTTACCCACAGGATGCATCAGTCTAAAATACCTTCTGTAAATTCAGTTTCGTTAAAGAACATCTAGCAATACTGGACTCAGCACAAATTTTATTGTGCTAACAAGCAGGGCACATTATCCAGTTTGGCACATTTTCAGTTCCACGTACTACAAATTATGGATGTTCTATAGTGGAACGCCTGTTTAATTTAGATCTGTATCACAAAGAATTTCCACAGTGTTTTAGTTAAATCAGCATCTGGTGATTATGCACAGTAGGTTTTACTGCTGGTATTATTTACACTGTGGAAAAGCCCAAAGAATCCAGTCAGGATCAGACCTCATTGCACCAGATGTTGTGCAGACATATAAGACATGTACCTGCCCCATGGAGATTATGGAGCAATGGTTTGATTGCTCCGTCTCTGAGTAACTAATACGTATAGTCTGTGCATAACTTCATAAAGCCAGGGCATGAATTTTGCCTGCTGCTGCTCCCACTAAAGCCAATGGCAATGGTGTCATTTACAATGATGGAAGCAGCAGCAGCCTCTGAGAAGTTCCTCCAAAAATGAGGCACTTGTGTTTTCCCTAAAACTAACCTGAGAGACACATTTTAAGGCAAGGAGCTGCAAAACCCTCACCCAGGAGAGGGAAGGTTTCCTTATTTACTGTTTGAGAGGTCCTGTCACAATAATTATCTGACTCGTGCCATCTTGCTACATCAAATTGTGTTTAGTATGTCTAAATATTCAAGTAGAAATGTCAAGAAGATCCTCCAACCTGGGTTTCAGGTGACATTATTATACTATATTATTACCTTATATAACATATGACATGTTAATATAATTGTATTGTATCATATTTTCTGAGTAGAAGTAAAGTAGAGTGGTGATAACTCGCTGCTACTCACAATCCTAGCACATGATGGCTTGCACAGCACAACAGACACTCTCTTTCCTTTGTCCTAGGACTCCGGTTGTCCACTGAAACAACTAACAGGATTAGGGCTGAGGTCCATGGTTGTCACCCAAATAACCTCAGCACCCTAAGAAGTGTGCTGTCTAACCAATATAAATATAGTCTGTGACATGTCTGTTAATGTGGATCAGAATTCCAGTGTGCTTATACCTCAGCTACCGATGACCTTCATGGGCAGGTGCCCATGAGCACATGTGTACAGTTTGCAGCACCTCAGACCCATTTGAGGCACCGCAAAATGCATGTGGCATACACGCAGTCATGTACCACACTGTTAATTTATGGTGTGGCAGGGGGTTTTGACACCAGGAGATCCCAGTGTCAAAAAAAAAACAAAAAACAAAAAAAACCTCTGCTGAAAAAGCAGGGCAGCACATGTGGCAGCAGTGTGCACCACCAGAAGCTGGTTCCAGGTTGGCTGGAGCCAAACTCTGGCTGCCATCCAGGCTCCAAGCAACTGGCTCAGCACCACTGCTGCCCCGAGAGGCCCCCCAGCACCCCAGGTAAGGCTGCTGGTGCTGGCCCCAGCCTTCCCTGCCCCACCCTGGTCCCTTTGCCATACGCCATGCATCCTTTGCAACATGCAGGGGCATGCCCTGGGACAAATAGCAGCGGAACAAATATGTGCCACTGCTATTTGTCGTACAGAAAATGCGCACCCCTGCATGTGCGCAGTCATGGAAACGTGCCCCATGGGTTCTTCTGTTAGTGACTTCCTTGATAGAATCAGGCTCATCCTGATATCCATATGGTGCACTACAGTGACATAGCGATCACATAGGTCTACACGTGATCACCAGCTACATCGCCGTAGTGGCGCACTCCCTGGTTATAACGCAACACTACAGCAATGTAGCGGCAAAATCTAACCCACACAGCTCAGTAACCACCCATACTGTGCTGTGCTGTACCTCCTTTTGGAAGTACTAAAGCACAGCACAGAAGCAAAATCACCATACAGCAATGTGTAGACACACCCAATGCCTCATTCATAATTTAGATAGTTATTCAAGACGGTTGCCTGGGGATGGCCACCATAGTCAACACTGTCAAAACTATGATGAGCCATATGTATATGGATAATTGTAGGCCAATACCTAGAAACCACTTTGGTAGGCAACAAGGGTAATGAGATGAAAATGTAACAGCAAACTGATTCATGCACTGTGTGGTACCAAAGGACACTTATCTCATTTAATCCTGTGCAGTCATCTGCATATCCATTGTATTTGATTTAACCACCCCCACTGTACCAGTATCATCTGTAGGTCTGAGTGAATCACAAAATGACAGTTGGTCACAGTGTTATTCTTACTCACTTTCTCCAGAAGAAATGAATCCAGAAAGGTGCATTGCTGTCTTAACTCAATGGTTAAATTGCATTATTTGATTCCAATGTCCTTTCATCTGTTTGGGGAGCTGGTTGTGGGAGAATTATGACAGGTACTATGCACTTTGGGATCAGAACTGTGCTAGTAGCACAATTTTTAATACCTATTGTGGAAACAACTCCAGCATGTTTTGCCTGATCATTATGAACCCAGAATTATTTTTATAAGAATCTTGCTACAGGTTGACCTAATAAGTAGCCTGTGGCCATATCTACAGAGTTGAAACAACAACAGTTAACAAATGTACAAGTAAAAAATTGCCACGCACTTTATTTATATAACACAGGCCAGTCAATATAAGTCATGCCAATTTGTGCTTTAGGAAGGTTAAAAATACAATTTAAAAGTTTAACACAGCTTGGGCCTCCAACTGTGTTTAATTTTTTTTTTTAACTACTGCTGATTTTAAACTGCATAGCAGTTTCACCTATGTAGACATAGCTAGTTAATAATAACAAGGCTCTCACAGAGTTCTCACAAAAGCTCCTTGTTGTTTTTAGCACTGTCTGTTTCCAGCATGATCTCACAGTTCTTATCCCAGCGTCTAAGGCAGGAATACTGAGGTTTGTTTGCTTTCTTGCTTGCTTTTTTCTAGTTTGTTTTTTTCATGTACAAGATGTTTTGCCTGTTTTATGCTTTCGGCATAATTTTCTATCTTACTTTTGCGTCCCTTGGAAATCAGATTCCTAAGAGGAATCACTTCCAATCACTATTTATAATTGTTCCAATAACAGTACAAACACTGTGCTCTTCTCACTGCCAATTATTTTCTTTTAGTTGTCTAATTATTTATTACTTTGTCTTTTTTTAATTCTCCTAATCTTCACATTTACAAATTCCTCTGTACATTTGGTTTTCCCTTGAAAACATTCCTTACATCTCAGCTTAGCTGCATTTACAACAGCTTTCATTGTTCCTTTTAATACTTGCAGTAGACCAACTGATTACAACAGATCAGTCGCACAGCAGGCTGGCTGGTTTAGTTGTCACCTGTTAGTGTAATGAGAGGTCCAACATACACAGATTTTGAACCAGTAGCTTTTGGACTCTATACCTTGCACAAAAGATGCATTTGACCTTCTGGGAAAAAGGGCTTAATTTTTAATTTGTGTAGCATCTTAAATTGCATAACCAACAGGAGTACAAAGGCCATCCTATTCCTGTTAAAATCACTAGGAATTTGTTAGTGATTTCAAAAGGAAGAGGCCCTAAGAGGAGAAATTACTATAATATTGGAAGGAAATGAAGTGTAACAGAAGGGCTTCCTGCCAGGAATAGTGATGGCACAAGAGACAACAGGGATCTTCTCCAGCCATCCACTAATGCCTATGCCAGTTTTAGCAGAGCAGGATCCAGGAGGGGAAGAACAGCAACAGAAAGTGCTGGGGAAGCTACAGTGAAAGGGATACTATTTCAACTTTTCCTTCCCACCAAGGTTGCAGAGAACCACTCCAAAACTTCTTTCTTGTAGCACCTTCCCACCAGCGAGACTGCCAGAGCAGAAAGGCAACCTCCCTTCCCATTCAATACTTCTTCGCATGATAATTAAGTAGGTCTTCTGAAAGCTTTTCCAAGGGCTGGAGATCCATGGCTATCCTTCCAATGATCTAATATGACATGTTTGTATGTTGATTTGATTCGGCCACCCCCGATAGATAGATAGATAGATAGATAGATAGATAGATAGATAGATAGATAGATAGATAGATAGATTTCCATGGTAAACATGAAGAATGAAAAGTGTGGAAGGCAGGGATTTTTGAGGTAATATCTTTTCGTGAATCTGCTGGACATTTGGGATAAAGATACAAAGTTTTGCATGAAAGACGTTTGTCATCTGATTTGAGCAGTAAAAGCCAGCACAGATTTGTAAAAACCAATTGCAAAAGAGGGAGAGAAATTCCCGGGAGTAACAGGCAAACAATTAACAGAAAAGAGGCTGATTACTGGTAGATCAAGACCTATCAAAAAGGATGAGGGTCATTCTGATCTTTCATGTGCAGGAAGAAATCAAGAATCAGTTAAGTTATTGTGTGTCATAAAACCAATATCAGTGTTAAATCATTGGCTCTTAGTGTCTGGCCAGCTTATGATTTTTTGTTCCCAAGTTTGCCTTGTAAAGGTGTTAAATAGATTTCCTTTAAGCATGAGAAAAGCAAGGTCTGAAAGGGAGAGATTTTTCTGTGAAAAATGTGCTCCTACTGATATAAGTATGTCTCTGTCCTTTCTGGTTTTTCTGTGAGAGTTCATTCAGGTGTGTAGTTGCTGTTTAGTTGCACCCACGTTGTTACCATGAGAGGGTTAGGTGCATTGGCTCAGATATATCACATTTTGCTAAAGGCATGTGTAGGATCAATAGAGTCTGATAGGTTCATTGCAAAATAATGGTAGTAGCAGTGGATACATTGACCGGTTAAGCAGCTACTGTTAAGGCAAGGCTGTATCCCATTTAATGTCTGTTGAGTAGTCTGTTGGGGAGTTTACTTCTGATGAGGAGTTGGGCAAGGTTAGGGAGTTGTTTGAAAGCTGGGAGCAAAAGGGCTAGAAATATTTCTCTCAACATCTGATCTTTGTTGAGTATTGGCTATAATTGTTTGATGATTCTTCTGATAAGTTCCAGTGTGGGGTGGTAGATGACTACCAGATGTGTGCAGTCACAGGAGGGTTCTTTCAGTATTGTAGCAAGTTAGTGTGATGTATCTGAATAGCTCTTTCAAACCTCCAGTTTATTTCTCTATTGGAGGGTTCTTGTTATATAAAGGCAGATTTTAGACTAGCCAGGTGGGCATCATCAGTGTTCTCCTCAGATGTGATGGTATCTATCCAAGGGCCTAACAATAGATCGCAGCTTTTTTGGTGTGCTTGGAATGATTGCTGGTCTTGTGGACATTAGTATGGTGGTATGTGGATATTTTGTATATGTGGTTTGTAGGGTGCCATCCAAAATGCTACCAAGAATGAATAGGAAAGATTGTCTAACATGTTGTGGTAGTGCTGAATTGATTTTCTAGCTGTGATGGTCCAGGAAATGCACATGATCCAAGGATTTCTGTGGGTGATTTTTTTATTGGACCAACTGAATGATCAGAATTGTTTGGAATGTAGGCCTGAAGAAGAATGGCTTGCATTCAAAAGCTTGGACCCAGCCTGCAGTTGGTCCAATAAAAGAGATCACGCACAAAATCCTTTCCTCTCACAAAGATTGCCTTTATAAAGAAAGGAGAATGGGCTAGGAGGTTGTTGTTCATACTCAGTTTGGAAGGTTGTAGGATGGATGAAACCTTGTTATTTCCTGGTAGATTTAATCCATTTAAGGGAACTGTAATAAACAGCTAAGCAGTAGGGCTGTGCAAAGCTTCAGTCCCTGATTCGATTCAGCAGAGATTCAGCCCAATTTGGTAGCCAAATCTCCAAATCCAAATTGAATCAGAGGACCCTTTAATCTCTCTGAATTGATTCAGAGAGATTCAGAAAGATTTGGAGATTCAAACATACACACAGCTTTAAATGTTTTTTCTACATACCTCTAGGTACCAGTGTAGCTTGTGAATGCAGCAATGCTGGGGCACATGGAGTGTCCCACAGAAGTGCGGTGGGCTCCCCAGCGCACTTGGTAGCAGACCAGGGAGCATGCTGGGGGGGGCCCCCACACCCCCCACAGCTCAGTGACTGGTGCCTCCTGGGTCTGGGGTGGCACCTGAGGTCCCCTGTGGCCAATCACCGAGTCAGGAGGGCATGGTGGGGGGGCCCCCCACACACTCCCCAGCAGACCCAGAAGTGGACCAGAAGTACTTCCAGTCTACTTCCAGATTCACCGCCAAGCACATGGAGGGCCCCCCCCCCACACACACACACTCCTGTGGGACGCTCCATCTACCCCAGCATCGCAGCATTCACAAGATGCACTGGTACCTTGAGGTATGTAGAAAAAACTTTTAAAGATGTGTCTATGTCTAAATCACTCGTTCTCCAAATCAGCATCAAATCTTCAAATTCAGATTTGGCTGAATCGAATCAGGGACAGTGATCCGAATCAATGAATCGCATCACTGTCCCTGATTTGGGCCAAACCAAATTAAATAGGGTCCGCTTTGCACACCCCTACTAAGCAGATGTTTGCACCCAAAACAAAGGCACATGCAACAAAGCTCAGGAATCTGAATGTTCTAGGCAGGGGGTCTTTGATGAGGTATTGTTTGGGAAGGGATATGGTGGGGGACTTCATGTGAAACAGTGCAGGTGGAAAAAAGACGGAACATTGAAACAGAGAGAAAAAAGCTTTAGTAGAGCCTGAACCACACTGGTTCACAGTACTGGGAGAAGCCTAGAGGGTTGTCTTCTGGGTTGAGCAGAGGTGTGGAGCTGTGAATGCAGAATCTGCCTCATTCTTTTTATGCTCAAGAACCTGGACTTCGTATATTCTCATAATTAAACAGAATTGTATTGAAGTCTCCCATCTCCATCACTACTCCATCACATGGTTAAAAAGGAAAGGACAGACTAAGGAGGGTGATACATCTATGAGAGTCAAAGCATACATTGTGTGTAGAGAAGCATGGTTCATTAGGCTATATTACAACTATGTTTGTAGGGGATGGTGCTCTGATAGAAGCCAGTCATTGAGTGTATTTGTAAAGAATCAAATTACCATTCTAAAGGATTATTTATGGTAAGTATACTTTTGAAATAACTTAAGAATGTAAGCAAAAAATATTACATATTATATATTTTTAGGAAAATATGCCTTTCTAGATACAATACAGGCAGAAGTTCATACACTGCTTTTTTCACTGCTTTAAGGTACAAGTTGTACAGGAAAATTGCAGTCTGCTCTATTCATGTTTTATCATTGAAAGGTTGTTCACAGTAGCATGTGCCCCAGAAGAGATTAATGTTAGAAAGATATTGTTACATTCAGATGGATTTGTGTGTTAGCCAGTGTTAATCCTACTGGTTCAGCATACAACTTCTATTGAAGCCAATGCAAATCCATCCAATTTGTCTGGTGTTAATACATGCATCTGATTCCACTCCAGTGTCTTTCCCTGGTGATTTCTATTGTTCATTGAAAATGTATTTGTTTTGCCAGTTTATTCACAGCTTGTCTTATGGCTGTGCATTGTTTGTCTATGTATAAATTATATAGTTATAAATTATTACTTCAAATTATACTGTACTCCTAAATATACCTAGTATAAATGACCCCACACTGACATTTTCTGAAAGTTCCTCAGGCCAGAAACTTACGTCTGTCACTATGAAAGTATTGCACAATCTACTTCTCTTTTCCTAAATGCACCACCCATGCCTTTCTGCTGCACAGAGTAAAAGGGGGAAACCCTAGAACAGAGCAGACTACATAGAGGAATCATTTCACTTGCCACAGAAATTAGCCACAAGCCTCTTTATAAGGGCCTATCACCCATACATGACAGCACAGAACACAAAATAAAGACAGATATTTTACAAAAAAAATACAATTGGAGTGATGAAAAGGCATAATGCAGGTGCCCAAACTGAACTATGTCCAGGAACACAGAAGCCAACACTCATGTTCCTGAAAGAGCATCAAGCAATCTTTAGTGACAGTCATTTCTAAATCTCCTTCAAGAGACAGCAATTCCAGTACCTAATTGTTCCCTAAAACTGTACTGGAACAATGGTTCGGTGTTGGGCAAAGAATGCCAGCTACAGAATCAACAATGATGAATGATTGGGCATACTCCAAATTCAGACTACAGGAGCTGTAAAATAAAGCTCTGTATTAATGACATTCCAAGTCTTGCTTCTCTAAGTTTATCTCAAGACAGTCTGGCAAAGGCAAACGTTAAGGACTATCTATTGCACATAAATCATTTGTTATATAAAATGCTAATGCATATGATTCATTTTTTCATAAAATGCAGATTGTTTGTTGTATAATTCATCTTTTCAGTTCAGACTTGGATATTTGAATATCAATGATTCTAGCTTTGTTCTAGGAACCACAAGTAGTTCCACAGTGTAATACATCTAATGGCACATCCTCACAAAATATTTTCATCTCACTTTTTAGTTATCAGACCTGCCGGATAACAATAAGCACCTCTAAGCCAATTGACTAAACTTGGCTTATCTAATTCAATCCAATAATTTAGAGCGTAGCAAACCCAAATAAGTATGTTACAAACATGTATAGTCAGATAGGGGAGATAGTGTTAGTGGCAGCTATACTGTTGATGCCCCCAATAGAGCAAGTGCCTGATCACTATTTCTATTTCCTTCCCAAGACTTCCATTCACTCCAATTTATACTTTCCTTTATACCTCTACCTAAACAGATGTACATCAGCAGCAGTTACATAACTTTTCTCTTCCAAAGCACTATCCTGTATCATGAAATAGCTGTACATAAGCACATGACTTGCCATAAGGTAAAAGCAGAAATTGACCATGTATCATCTGCTCTGCAGTAACTGCCTGTGTTCATGCTTTTATCCCATAGAAAAAACAGTTTTATCCCACTGTTTATGAGCTTAATCTTCAAAGGAAAAAATTAAGTTAACAAAGTTTATAGCTTCTGCTTACCATAGGATAAGAACATGCACAGGGAAGTTACCACTTATATACCTGATACATTAATTCCCACCTCCATTTAACTCATGGTCAGTGTCCATATGTCCACTGCTGTCAGCAGTTCCAGTCACTGAATCCTCAGGTGCTGTAAACCTCTGGAACCTCATCAGAGCTCAGGTATTGCTTTCCAGTCTTGTGATCTCTCAGCATACTCAAAGTCGAAAGATCCACCATCTAGCAACCCCCTGTGAGCGCTGAAACTCATTGTCCAGCTGTGCTTGTCCCTTGGGTCCAGATTCCACATATTTTCACCATAGCTTAAACTGAATCACAGCAAAGGTATGGTAATTATTGACAGTCTGATCATTATAAAATGGTAGGATTATTATAGAATGGTAGGATTGGCCGGGACCTCAGAAGTCATCTAATGCAACCTACTGCTCAGGGCAAGAGCATCCCTGACTAAACCATCCATGTCAAACATTTGTATAACCTGCTCTTAAAAATATCCAAGGGTAAGGATTCTGCAACCTCTGGTACTTAATCACCCTCATAGTGAAAAATGTATAATATCTAACACATCATAATACCCATATTCATAATATCCAATTGCATAAATTTCCCCTGGTGCAATTGGAAAACATTGCTCCTAGTCTTGTCCCCTGTGGCCCAGAGAATCCTCCATATAAAATACCCTTCAGGTATTTGAAGACTTATTCTCCCCCACCCCCAACCCCTATCCCACTACCACCACTGTTCTCCTCTCCAAACATAATAATCCTAGTTCTTTCAGTTTGTGCTCATTCCTGAATTGCCATACCCTCTGCAATGTCAGCCAATTTGGTGTCATCTGCAAATTCCCTAAGTGTGCATGTAATTCTATCCTCCACATCACTAATGAAGATACTAAACAACACCAGCCCCAGGACAGACCCCTGGAGAACCTCACTCCCAACTAAACAGCAAGTCTTTGATGGCTACTCACTGAGCACAATGAGCCAAGAGGTTCTGTATCCATCTTACTGTACTTTTTGTCTAGTCTGAAATTCCTTAGCCTGCTAATGAAAATGTTATGGGAGCTAGCATCAAAAGTTTAACATATGGCCAGTGTAAGCAAACATATATAAGTAGGCTTTGTACAAGGTAACTCCAGTGCTCCTCATCTAGTTCATCCATTCCTTATTCCCTGTGGGTCCATCTGTATTCAGGAAGGCAGGTGGTTGCCAGCTTGCCCAGCCTGAGCTGGAATGGTGGGTGGGGGAGGGTTGGAGACACCCTCCCCCCCCCCACCTTGCAGGCCTGGCCCAGCTCCCTTCAATATCCCAGCTGGGGGAATTCTGGGAAGCAGAAGGGGCTCCAATCCACCCTCCCCTCCAGCATACACTGCTGCTGGCTTTCCCTTCTCCCTCCCTCCCTGCTGACAGCCCCAGGGGCACAAAAAAGTAAACCTAGGGAACACAAGTTCCCTAAGGCGCTCTGAAGCAAAGCACTTTCATCTGATACCTCATTTAAGGATGGTTAATTTTTCATGCAATCAGCCTCTTCAAAAGCATTCTACATCTGTGCATGTGTGTCACAGAATGGCTGTAACACATTTTCATGATTGCATGAAAAATGTAACTTCTGTCTGTGCCCTAGGTGACCATGGATACCTGGTAGATGACTTGACTTTGTTGCCAAGGTAACCCCTCCTGGGACAATGCAATTGTGCATGGTGGGATCTAGCTGGTTTTTGTATTTGAATACAGGACCACCTTCACTTACTTTCTATTGTTAGGTCTGTGCTATCACTCTTTGAAGCTACACCCCAGTATGGAGGTATAAAGGACTCTTGAGAAAAGTAAATGGCTGCACATTCAGAAAGAAGTTGGCAGCTTGGTAAAGTTTTCTATAAAGTGTTAATAACCTCCTCTTTTAGGAGTGAGGATTTAGAGAAATCTGTCTACCACTTACAAAATGCCAAGTGAGGTTATTACATGCACCAGTTGCATTATTTACATGTGCAAATTCTTAATTGACTGTACAACATTGTAAGCAGATGCAAATAAACATTTTGCACCTGAAATGTTAGAGACTGGACTGAGTTTAGCAAAATAAAAACTCTAATTGAATATTCTCCTTAATGATGTTTCTAACTAACCTCTTCCCATCCTCTAGATTAACATGCCTACATAAAGCAGCTGCATTCAATTTAATTCCTGAATCATGAAAAGTATAATGGCCATAACAAATGCAAGTTAAACCATGAATTTGTAGTTTAATGTTGAATCTGTGTTAAACTCTTCCTCTTTCTTTTCTGGGCTTTCAAGTAGCACAGGCTTGCAATATACAGCATCCTTTTACATACCAAGTGTTCCTAAAAATTAATGTTTAAAGAAAAAATTCTCTCTCAGGAGCAGGAGCTAGTCATTCACAAACACTTTCTATAATGAAAATCTGGAAAGCCTGTGTGAGAAAATAATAGATATTACCATGAAACTTAGAGATTTGGAAGAAGGAAAGACGCCAACTGCTATATCAGAATACAGAAAATTGTTTTTTGCATTAAGGTTAAAACACATTCATTAGTACTATTGAGATCAAGTTGATTTTCACTGAGTCAATAAGTATTATGTCCTTGAATTCAGTAGATGCAGCATCAGACCCTGGTTTTATAACATACAGAAAGTATGTGGTTCATACAAGAGGCCCCAGATGCCAAGGCATTTAAAGTTTCAAGCAGCATTAATACTTATCCAAAAGCAGGCATTATGTACTGTATTTAGTGCCTAAACTGGTATTAAATGTGGTTGAGAACCTGAAAATAAGTTCTTGTGATGGTTTTTTGAGCCAAGAGTAGCAAAATGTGACTGGACTGAGGGGGACAGGCTCTTTTCAGTTTTCTTTGCACAGAAAAATGCCTGGAGTCCACCTGAAACATCCTGAATATCATTCTGTATATCTTGAATACCATCATCCTACAACACATTTGTAGGCTATGTTCCAACATTTGGCCTGTGAGGCAGAGCTACTACAGCTGCTATTTGGATGGTAGATTGCCATAACAATCACCAACAAGAAACAGTGCTGGTGATTCTTCCCAGGAGACAGGATTATTATGCCAGAAGATGCTATGTCTTTGGCCAGATCTGTGGGCCAGAAACCTCATTAGAGCCGATGGCCATGGTAGCCACTCTTAATTTGAATTAAATCAATTATGTTTATTTATAGAATAAAACAGCTGAAACAGCAGACGTAACTGCCCAAAGAATTGCCCTGTTGCAATGACTGGGCAGAGTCTGAGGGGTTTCTTTGAGAAACTATTGAAAATGCAGGGAACAAAGGATTTATTAGTGGGTGTCAAACGCAAAAAGCAGAAAAAGTTATGGGAGAAGTCAGTGGTATAAGCCCTGAGCATAGCCCTGAGATAGAGTCAAGATAAAGAATGGTTGGATAAACTAGATGCATGAGAGCTCAGTTTCTAGCAAGCCTTCCCCTTCACTCCTTCCTTCTCCTTAGTTTAATGAGGTGTCTGCTTCTAATCAAGTTCCCCATTTCTCTCTCCCTTCCTGAAAGACAGTACCAGGCTTTCTTCTTGGGCTGCAAGAAATATAATGAGCAAGGAGTTTCAAGGCTTTGCAGATTGCACCTGGAAGATAAGTAACATGTTTCAGGGAAATAGGAGTTTGTTTCAAGGAAGCAATAGGGGGCAACTAAGTGGTAAATGTATACAAAATATACCTGCATGAGTATCCACATGGTAACTGGTGATTTTCTTATGTAATCATTACAATCTGATCAGTTTCTATAGTTATTCAGTGTATAAGAAAAGTACAAAAGATGTAACTGTTCTATCACATTTCAGTCATGTAACCCCTACCCACTTCCCATCTACCAGCTGGTCTAATCAGCTAGCTGTCCATGATCAAAGACTCTCTAGTTATATTCACCCATGTAATTTCTTTAAGCTTAGTAAGTACTATGTGCAATAAACTAGGAACAAAAGCAAATGGTACAGGATGGGGCCCAGCCAGCCCAGCTATTAGCAACAAGAATTTTTTTTGATGGCTATAAAGATGGACTTGGCATTGTGGGCAAGAAAACTGCTTCCTGTTGCTTTTACTGTATTTAGGGAAGCGCAGCTTTGTAAATAATCACAATTGTACCAAGGCAAGGTTTGCCTCTATCATTAATATAGCCACATAATAGAAACAACCCAAAGGCCCTGACACCAGCTAACTGCTTGAATCAAGAGGGCACCCCAGCATGGTATTAGGGATCTCAGAGGTGCTGAGAAAAGCCTTCATTCAGCGTTTTAAAAGCTATGGTCCTTATGTTAACATGCGGTTACATTTATAATTGGAGTAGGTAGTGATGGGTGCGGGCTATCTACCACAATTGGTCAAATCCTTAAACAAAACCCACTTCCACACACCAATATGGGAAAGGATATTTATTAAAAGGAGCAACAAACAAAAACAAGAATGCCAAGAACAGCAACCACAGCATCCACAACCAACATTGCTCTAATTACACTCACAGGATGAGCCATCAGCCTCACTGGCCCGCCCACACACACACACACCTTCAGGCACTCCTGACTTTCAAGGTGCCCTCATCCGTCAAATCCTGTCTACAAACTTGGATTTTAAAAAGGCTTTTGACAGTGTCGCACCCAATTCTTACTAGTTAACTAAGTAGCTGTGACATGGATTTTTTCACAGTCAGGTGGGCGGAAAACTGGCTCATGGGACGCACCCAGAGAGTGGTGGTGGATGGGTCGGTTTCTACCTGGAGAGATGTGGGCAGTGGTGTCCCCCAGGGCTCTGTCCTTGGACAAGATCTTCATCAGCAATCTGGAGGAGGGTGTAGAAAACACTCTGTCCAAATTCACAGATGACACCGAACTATGGATTATAGTAAACACACTAGAGGGTAGCAAGTGAATTCAGGCAGATTTGGATAGACTGGGGAAGTGGGCGGATCAGAATAGGATGCAATTTAACAAAGATAAGTGCCAAGTGCTGCACCTGGGGAGAAAAAAAAAATCACCAATACAGCTATAGACTGGGAAGTGCCATTCTATGTAGCACAGCAGTGGAAAGGGATCTTGGAATAATAGTTGACGCAAAAATGAATATGAGTCACCAATGCGATGAGGTAATAATTAAGGCTAACCATACGCTGTCTTGCATTAGCAGGTGCATCACAAGCAGTTCTAAGGAGGTGATTCTTCCCCTCTATGCGGCATTGGTGAGGCCGCAACTGGAGTACTGAATCCAGTTTGGGCGCCGCACTTCAAGAGGGATGTGGATAACCTGGAAAGGGTTCAGAGGAGGGCTACTCATATGGTCAAGGGCCTGCAAGCAAGATCCTATGAAGACGGACTGAGGGATCTGAATCTCTTCAGTCTCTGCAAGAGAAGGCCAAATGGTCGTCTTGTAGATGTCTACCAACTCATCAGGGAGGGTCAGCGTGGAATAGGGGATACTCTTTTTACCAGGGCACCCCTCAGGGTTACTAGAAACAACGGTCATAAACTGAAGGCGAGTACATTTAAATTGGACATCAGGAAGAAATTCTTTATGGTGAGGGTTGCCAAAATATGGGCTTCCAAAGGAGGTGGTGCTTCCCCCTACCTTGGAGGTATTCAAGAGGAGGTTAGACAAGCACCTGGCTGGGGTCACTTGACCCCAGCACTCTTTCCTGCCCAGAGATGGGTGTTGGACTCGATGATCTAATAGGTCCCTCTGACCCTAGAAATTTATGAAATCAAGGTGCTACCATCCAACATTGCACACCTTCAGCCAGTCTCCAGCTCTTAGATGGGAAGGCTTCCAATCTCTGAAGGCCACTCACTGCTAGGCTAAGGGGAGCACCATCCATGGCCACTTCCACCCTTACTGCTTGTAGGATATGAGCTCTCTCTAGAGACATGGTCCACAGATACCAAAAATCCTTCAGTCACCATCACCCTCAGAACCTTCTGTGCATCAAAGGACACTAACACCTAGGCATCTCATGTGCTAGGTACTCATTCCACCCCAACTCCCCCTCAGGTGGGCTTTTATGTGCTGATAGCCCAGCAACAAGGTGTCATCCTCACTGAGGAATTACATGTCTGTGCACAATCTATTTCCTTCAATTTTACCTCAGCAGGATACTTTCTTCCTGCCAAAACCTACTCAAGTACTGCACATGCTCACCTTGAAAGTAGGTCAAATGACCATATCAGTCCAAGAGTTCACAACATTCAGGAACTCTCTGAATGGTACACCCCACTGCACATCCCTAACTACACAAAGTGGGAAGAGCCATACCAAAACAAGGCCCTACACAGGGCCCTATTGGCCTCCAATAACAAATCTCATAACCTTTTTTTGCAAACTACAGGTGCATACACACATACTAGGTTGCCTCAACAAGGTCGCCTCAAGCCACATCAGAGCATATAGATGTATAGTTCCTTGGCACGGTGGCAGCTATCATGGGCACGTCCACACATGCAAGCACGTGCGCTTGCAGCAGCTCAAATAAAAGCAGTGCAAATTTGAGCCAGGGCTTTTTGCCTCAGTACACGTGCCTGGGGCTAGCACCTGTGCTGTCCCCAACAGTATAAAAAGCTGCCCTGTCCTGGCCCCATCAGTACAAAAAGCTGCCCTGGCAAGTAGCTCAGGGCTATTCACTCTCAGGAGCTTCTGGGACCCAGCCAATTGGTACCTGGGGACATTGCCCCTTGTGCCAGCTAGACTGCTGGAACAGCCCTGAGAGTTCCCTGCAGCCTTTACCCACTGCAGCAGTCTGGCAGTGGGGGCTGCTGCCTGGCTGTGACCTGCTGCGCACCTGCCAGACCGAGATGAGGCATCTGGCCCTCTGGGCGAGCTGCCAGTGAGCTGTGGCTGCAGAGTTGGCCTTTGTAAGACACTACTGCCATGTGTGCCCCCTGCCCGGCCATCTGGGCAGCTATCTCCCAGAAGATATTCCAGGTGTGATGGCCTGCTTTGGAAGGCATGTCCTCCTGGCCCCAATTGCTCCCCCCTCCCACAATTGCCCTGCACTGGGGGGGGGGGAGGGGGGCAGTGACCCCGAGGGAAGCTGGAACTGCCGGTAAGTGCCAGAGGAGGGTTGGGGGTGGTTCCCTGGGATGCTGGGGTGGAGGGGGCAGGGATCGGGGGCTCAGGGGGCAGGTGGGGGATGGGACCAGATGGGGCAGGGATCAGGGAGACTCAGGGGGCTGGGGCCATATGGGGCAGGGATTGGGGAGGCTCAGGGGGGCTGGGGGAGCAGGTGAGGCCAGCAGGGGTCCCCTCCATGGTCCCCTCACCCCTTCTCCAGCCCCCCAACCCCTTACTTACCTGCAGTGGAGCCTGGGTCCAGCTCCCTGTGGCTGGCACTCTGCAGCATGCTTCAGCACCAGGGTGAGGGCTAACCATTGAGATGCTCTGGCAGCCCTGCCCCATCCCCTGCCCCACTTTTTTTTCTCTGCAGGGTTTTTTGACCCCTGGATATCCAGGTGTCTAACTTTGTCCCCGCACTGCAAATTTGCAACACAGGGAACATTTTCTTGTTCCTGCACATGCCTCTTGTGGCATATCAGAGGTGTTTGAGAGGCTGCAAGAGGTATGTGTGGGCTCATCTGGACACACCCCTTGTGAGCTATGTCAACTTAACTAATGCGACTTAACTAACGTGACCTCACCTTGGAGGTGTACTATGTTGCACTGCATTTAAGTGGACTCTGCTCCAAATATGTGTGTACACTCTGACAGATAAGTCGACTTTAAAAAGTTAAGGCAGCTTAGCTGTCATAACGTTAGTATATGTGTACACACCCTGTGTTATCAGTGTCCCAGTCAAATTACAATTTGAATAATTATCCAGTTCTGAAGTCCTGTGACAGTTTTACACAAACAACTGAAACATTGCTTTATGCTCTTAAACAACAGATGTGTTCAACCCGAGAGTCAGGTGTACTGACATGCTGGCTGAAGTCCTTGCTAGTTTGTCAGGCACTGTGGATCATTCAGAATGAGTACTACAAACCAAACTTGAAGAGCTTTTATTTAATATTTGTTTTTAAACTTGAAATCCCAGAGTGACTCATGCCAGCAAGAAACCTTTGGAGAAGTATGTTCAATTAAATCTGACATTCTCTCCAAAAGCTGTTTTAAGACAAAGAATTATACTCAATCCACCAAAGAATTCTCTATTGAACTTATATAATAGACTCTCACAAGATATAGGGAAGTAGACTAAGAAACTGTCTAGAATAGAATAAGAAACTGCAGCTTCTGACAGACATTCATTTTAAGGTGTGATGAAATCTAATCCATTGTGATCCTAATAGTTGTGCCTTCAGCTATGCTGCACATGCACAGCAGGATGTGTGATTTTGTGGTAAGGGATTAGATTCTAATTGTGCCTTACTTGCCAGTGCAGGAGGAGCCCAGAATCATGATCATAGTATTGTGGAGCTTTGGAGGCAGGCTTGTCAGTATTATCAGACAGAAGAAAGTTGTCATTTGCTAGAAAGCAAAGCCTTCAGAGTTGAAGAGGTATTCAAGTGAGCATCCCCAATATTCTCAAAATGTGTCAGGGAGCCCCATGAACACAGGTCACATCTAGATCAAAATTTTACCATGTCCAGTACCTTCAAATATGCCACCCTGCTCCATACAGGCTGCCTCCTCAACTTGAAGCAGTTATCTTCATATGACCGTAATGCCAGCTAGTGACTACTACTGAATAAAACAATGCCAATTAGTCAGTCTCCATGACAATTTGCACAACTACAGAACCACACAAACATAACTACACTACTTATGGTTCATGAAGTGGCCCACACTAAATGGCATATTGTGCTTAAGGATACAGCTATTGGATAAGCTTGCCACATAGATATGGCCACAGATAGAATTCTAACTGACTAGTTTTGGCATTCACTTTGGGTTAAAGGAAAAGGAAACACTAAATGACAAACTTATGGATAAAATAACAAGAAGCTGTAAGCTTGTAATGCTTTTTCATCTGTTTCTGCATTGTCTCACATTCAGAACTGCAAAAATTCATAGCTTCTTGGAAATTAGGGGCTGAAAGGGACCATACGAGATCATCAGGTCCAGCCCCTGTACTCTTAGGCAGGAAAGAAAAGACTACTGGGGTCAGATGATCCTAGCAAAGTGCACATCCAGTCATGTTTTGAAGATCTCCAGAATAGGTGACTGTACCACATCTGGGGGGAGTGTGTTCCAGACTCTGGACATGTGAACCATAAAGAAGTTTTTCCTTATGTCCAATCTGAAGCAATTTTCTATGAGTTTAGGTCTATTGTTCCTTGTCTTCCCCTGGGGTGCCTTGGTGAACAGATGCTCTCCCAGCCCCTGATATTTGCCTCTTACATACTTATAGGTGCCACCAAGTCCCCACTAAGTCTTCTCCAGGCTGAACAGTCCTATGTTCTTCAGCCTCTCCTCATATGGCCTGTCCTCCAGACCTTTAATCATATGTGTGGCCCTCTTTTGGACTCTTTGAAGCTCCACATTCTTCTTGAACTGCAGCACCCAGAACTGGATGCAGTACTCCAGCTGCGGCCTCACCAATGCCGAGTAGAGCGGGAGGATGACATCCTTAGTCTTGTTTGAGATGCATCGGTTGATGCATGCCAGTGTATTGTTTGCTCTGCTAGCTATAGCATCTCATTGGTAGCTAATGTTCATTCTTTGGTCGAAATGAAAAATGTGTTACATGATTGGAAAGCACTGTTGCAGTGTAGCAGAGTACCTCTCCAGGGACAGCTGTGAAGCCCCTGGAGTCCTTGGAGCCCTCACTTTGTAAGCAATCACCCCTTCAGCCACCCACCATGTCTTGATGTTTTTCACTTTTTATATGAGGGAGGCTGCCCCAGGGCTTCCCAAATTGCTTTTCTCAAATGGCCACCAGGTGCCCATACTAATTGCCTTATGGGCTAACTGCATGGCTCCGTTCCTCCTCTTCACCATGCCCCATGCCTTACAGATGGCATCCTCATTGATGTTTTCTTTCACTTAGCCCATCCTCTGGGGTTCCCAGACCTTCACTGGTCCCACAATTCTCAGCCCCTCGGTCTGGGTTCTGGATCCCTCCTTGGGTCCCTAGGAACATTAGCTCCTACCCAAACCTCCAGACTGCTTCAGCTGTCCTCTCAGTGGTGGTGCTCCAAAGTTGAAGGTCTTCTGCTAAGATGGTGTTCTCTCAGCTCATTCCAGATCTCACTGACATTTTCTCAGGTCCTGGGCTTATACCTTCTCTAAACCCAGCCCTCCTCCTGAGTCAGATGACTCCATCAGGCTGAATCTCACCTACCAGCTCCCTGGGTCAGCTGACTCCCCATTACTTTGGCCCCACCTGTCCACAGCTTCCCAGGCTGCCTGACCTCTTAATGTGGCAGGCACCCCAAGTGCCCTGCCACACAGTGTTATACATTTCAGGCCATTTTGACATGGTGATCATTGTAATTCTAAGAGAAAATAATTTCTCAATGGAAAAATATCCATACACAGAAAGACTGTTGAGTTGGGTGGAACTGAAATATCTCACTCTGTCCTTTAATTATAACTGTATTTTAAACAAATAAGGGCACATTATGTGGCTCTCAGCAAGCGTATCTTTGATCTAAGGGCAGTCCCAGACTTCACTGAAGCTGAGGAACATACTGGTGGCTTTCAAATGAGACTGAATGAGGAAGCAATGCTTTTTGCTCAGTGATAGTTAAAATAATACAAGTCATCCCTGTAAGAAAGGGCTTTCTACAAATGCAGGGACCACAGACATGGAGCACTTCAGAAGTGGACAAAAAGAATTTTAAAAGAGGAGATTAAAAAGAGGATCTCTTTTCATCTCACGTAACCACGAGACAGCCAATAGATAGAGTTGCTTTTGGCAAAGGGGGTGGCTTGGAAAGCAGACTTGAAACCATGAGCAAGGCAATTCCATTATAGCGTTTGGTCCTCCTGTGTTCAAGGAAACAAGACTTTGGGCATTCTTTGTAAATAAGCAGGTTTACATCAAAGAAATACCTGACTAGCATCAATCACTCTTCCCTATGAAAACAACTCCCAAGGCTTTAAATATTTACTGGATTCTGTTCCGTTTCCAAAGGAAAAGTAGAAATTTCAAAATTTTGAAAAATTGAAGCCAGTTGTTTCTAAACCTTAGAAAGAAAATTCTGCTAGGAAACTGCAGCTCCAAGATTCCTGGTTCAGCAGTAAGGAGCCTGTAAGCCCTTGTTTTCCTTCAACTTCATCCCCAAGAAACCAGGTGGGTAAGCTTGCAGGGAATCAAGTCCAGAAACCACCTGACCATGTTCTTTTGGAAGAATTTTTCAGATGTCCATGAAATATTTCACTTTGAATAAACTGATATTTCCTGGTGGGAAAATGTACCACCAGAAAATTGCCAACAGGCTACGACACAATCCTCTTTACCTAGAAGTTAAATGGCCTGCAGGTGCCATTTCTAGGGAACAAAAAGCAAGTCTCCACTCTAACTCTGTTAACTCAGTGACTTCTCTTTGCCATCTGCTAACAAAGATAGGAATCCTATGTCATCTGTAATGGGAGCTTTTGAGAGGGCTTTGTTGATTTAGCAGAATTCAAAGGGATGTCAGCACTTAGTGTGCTAGCATAAGCATTTACCTGAATAAAGATAGTTGCCTAAATTTGGGTATAAATCCCTACCTGCCGTATATCGATAACCATGATATTGATTGATTGGTATTTGTGTATAATGTGAGATGTGTGTCCATATCTATCCCTGTATCTTAAATTACAGTTAAACTATACAACTACCAGGAAACAAAGTTAATATGGAGCATCAAGACAGAACAGCAATTTGATAACACATCCATTCTAGGTAGCTGAGTAATATTCATAAAGCAACACTTTAATACTAGTATTGCAGTTCTAGTCACTTCCTTTAAGTGTATTTTCTGATGCTTACAGCATCACTAGTGTCATTTATTTTAAATTACGTGATACAGGCTGAACTTTCTGCTAGCGTAACTCCACTAATGTCAAAAGAGTTACACTAATACATGCGTTTTTCACCTACTACCTAATCTGCAATCTTCCCAGCAAATTAGAGAGTCTAAATGATTAATTAGAAGCTCAGAAAGAAACAGCAATGAAGGAACATTCAGTGAATTACTGTATGATCAACCCATAAGCATGTTTATATCTTTTATTAAACAGAAGATGGAGCAAATAACTCCAAAATTGCCAACCAATTAAAACAGAAGAAAAATATTAAATCATGCATATTCCAAAGAGCAGAGCAGAGTGATGCAGGCACACTTAAAGAATGAGGTAAAAAAGCAGATTCTTTATTTCTAGGAAGTGAAAAAAACTAACGTACAAAAAACCTGAAAAGTAAAGGTATTTCATAAGTACACTTCAGCAAATCATTAAGTAGAGAGTTAATGCATACCCACAGTCTTAACTCTGAACCTGAATCGGTCAATGGCCACTGTGAATTATCTACGTAACCTCTAGCTGTATCATTGTGTTAGAGCAGAGGTGTCAAAGATAGAGCCTGTGGGCTAGATCTTGCGTGTGGAATCTAATCACCCAGCCAATGGTGCTGCTTATGGGTCTCAGATCAGCCCCATGCACCACACGCACGGGGTCAATCTGGGGACCAGTCCAGGGTGTGCATTGTATGTAGTGCATGGGGCTGGTCTGGGGTGTGCACTGTATGCAGCAGTCATGCTGGACTGGCTGTATGAGCCTTGCGTACTAGAGCCAGCTCCATCTAGCCCATGGACCAGCCCTGAAACCCTCATTTAATCTTAGTGTTATGGGGAGGGGTACTGAATGATACAGGGATGAGATAGAGCAGTTTATCAGAGCTGTGATGGTAAATTGAAATTAAGCTGGTACCTGGTCTTGTGGGTGAGTCTGAGCCCTGTTCCCTGCCCATAATGTATATGTAATTGAACGAAGGGGATGCAGATGTATCTTAAGGATCGAATGTGCCATGCTGTCAGCACTGAGTCCCCTATGTTGCATCAGTAGCAGGTCACAAAAGGTCTTCAATCCATGCAGAATATCAGTTGTGAGGTTCGATATGAGAACGGCCTGTTGATTTAATCATTAGGTGAAAGTACAGCATAAAATAGCATCCTGTGTATATGGTTGAAAAGTTTGTAAAAGAGGGTAAGTTGTTGTAACACTGAGCAAACTGAAGTTTGTTTCTGGTATGTAGGTTCAGTGTTTAAGTGCCTTCACAGCTGTACTTCCCACATCAATTCCCTCTAATCTCCCCTGATCTGAGGACAGCAAAAGGCTTCAGAAAGAAATATTTCATAAAGTAAATTGTATTTCATTTACTTTATTTTATGAACTTTATGAAACTTTTTTTCAATTTTACTTTCAACTCACCTTACCTCCCCTCACATAAATACAGATCTCCCATAGACGTGCACCCATCTCCCAAGTCATCTATCTTTCAGCTTCCCTTTCCTACCAGCAAGCACTGACATTTGTAATTAACTTTCTGTTCAAAGACCATTTGAGTACCTTCAGAATTATGTGCTCCACTTGGATTACATTTTCCCAAAATAAAATACTAACTTTAAAAGTTGCCAAAAAAGAGAATTTAGCAAAAATTCCTACTCTTTCTGAAATGTTTCTCAAGGATAGGGTTTGCACATACAAATCAGAATTCTGTTTCATCTAGTGGTCAACGTAAGTACAACTTGAAACTGATTCCAAGTTACGCATCTATTGTATAGGGGTGTTATGTGACCCCCTCTGAGCACGACATGCACACATCTCCCTATTCATGTATATAATGGGGGCAGTTACATGTCCAAAATTGGTAATAAAATCAATCTTGCACAATAGGGGTGCATCCCCACAAACAGGGATATGTGTTCCCTGGGGACAACTAGCACCAGTACATATTTGTGCCACTGCTAGTTGTCCCCAGGGAATACCCCTGCACATGCACTCTGGTGTGCAGCAGGCCCTCCGAAGGCTTTAGTGATGGCAGTCCAGGCATATGGAGCCTGGCCAGTAGCTGGAGCATGGCTCTGGCTGGCCAGGCCCCAGCTTCAGGCAGCACATCCTGCTGCTACATGAGCCACCCTGCTTTTTTTTGGCACAGGTTTTTTTGACACTGGGATTTCCCAGTGTCAAAATACCCCAGCATGCTGGAAATTAACAGCGCAGTGAATGTCTGCACATGTAGCAAGCGAGGTTTGTGGCACCACAGACAGATCTGCGGTGCTGCAAACCTCAATGTGCATGCTCATCTGGATGCACCCTAGTTGGGTAGCTTGGAGTTAGTCTCGAGCTGCATTTGGTCTGTTTGCTAAGTGAAATAGAAATCAGGAGAAGGCACATTTAGTATTTCAAGCAAATCTCCTTGAGCCCTACCACATCATGTGAAGATGGTGCTTGGCTATAAGCCTGTCTTGGCTAAACTTCTTATACATAAATACCATTACCTGTTCAATGTACAAGTATTTGGCATGGATTAATCTAGAGAACCTAACATTTTCTTTAAAAATAGTTTCAATGTGCCTTCCCCAAAACAGGCAGGGGGTGCCATGCCCTAACTGGGAAAATTATTTAACAGCAGTTGAGAGATATTTGGTCATGGTTTAAGCTCCAGATGGATACAAAAAATGTTAGTAGACCTTGTGAACCTGACAAATACTGTTTATCCCTACAACTTTTGTCTGCATGACCTTAAATTTGGGTCATTAACCTTAGCCTATACCATCACGAGATATATCAAATTTCAAGGCACTCTAAATAGGCAGGTTTTAGAGCACTTTGAGGAATAAATAACTAGGAACCATGGGTGTTTGAAGCAGCACCTGGCCTGATTCAACTTTTCCCTGAGCCCGCTGGCAGCCCACCCAGGTGGCCCAGGGGGACACCACCACCGTGGAGGGAAGGACCAGGGTCTCTCTCAGCTCAGGGGTCGCTCAGCCCACTGGCAGCTCACCCCCTGGCCATGGGCAGGCTCCACCAAAAAAAAAGGATTGGGCCCCTTGCTGCCTTCAGCAGTCACCTACTAAAGGCAGAAGTGGTGAGGGACCCGATCCCTTTTTTTATTTTTTTTGCAGAGCCTGCGCACCTCTCCTGCATCCAGGGGGCGAGCTGCCAGCGGGCTGAGCAGCCCCTGAGCTGCAGGAAGCCCCTGTCCTCCCCTTTGCAGTGGCAGCACCCCTTGGGCCAACCAGGCCCATGGGGCTAGTGGGCAGATGCTGCCCCAGATTGGAGGCAGCACCCACCAGATCCAACTCTTCCCTGAGCCCACCCAGAGAGCAGTGGCCCATGAACTATCCCTGCCACCTTCCCACCATCTGGGACCAACTGAGAATGGGCAGGCTTGTTCCTGGGGCAGTGTGAGAAGGCAGCAGGAGGGTGCCTGGGTGTGCTGGTGGCTGGAGAAAGCAGGGGGGATGGTGCATGGGGTGCTGGAAGCCCAGCTGGGCTCAGGAAAACATTAAATCAGGCACTTCCAATCTGGGGCAGCACCTGCCAGCTAGCAGCCTGCCCAGGCTGCCCCAGGGGACACCACTGCACTGGAGGGAAGAACCAGGGCCCCCTGCAACTCAGGGACTGCTTGGCCCTCCAGCAGCTCACCCCCTGGCCACAGAAGACGCAGGCAGGCTCCGTGAAAAAAAAAGATCAGGCCCCGTGCTGCTTCTGCCTTCAGCCCACCTCTCCACAGCCAGGGGGCAAACTGTCAGATTAAAGACTGCAATGTTACAAGTAGGGGATGTGGTTTAGTTTGCAACGTAACAAACTCATTTAAATCGTAAAAAACCCCATATGTGTAAAGTGTGATGCAACTGAATTGCAAAAATGTGTACAAGCACCCCATAACTGTAGCTGAACTGGAGCACTGCCTTAATGCTTTATGAGATGTAAACAAGAGAGAATCAGTTACCTCAAAAAGGAAGTCGAGTTAATTTTGCATTCTCAACTAATGATATTGCATTCAGTACTAAGGATGAAAATGAGCCATTATTAATACTGATAACATTAATAATGAGAAAATGGAAATGCAGTGAAGCCACACTTCTCTATGCTGACAAAAGCAATTCCATACCTAGCAGACAGGCAAAACTAGAACTAGGAGGTCTATTGCTATAAAAGTTATGAATCAATTATATATAACACAAAGGACTATTAAAGATGAACTGTTAAAGCAACAGGGTAAATGAACCCGTTAATAGAAATTCTATCTTCTTCACTGGAGACTATGACGACAGTTGTAAAGCTGCCGGCAATAACTTTTCCCTTTTAGATACTTCTTTTGGTGTTACAGTCTTGTAAAAGTCATAAAAGATGACAATCCTGGAGATGTGATCCAGTGACAGTGTTACTTCTTTATTCAGAGCTCAGGACTGGACAGTAGCAAACAGTATAAAGCTACCTAAGAATGTGCCTCAACCTTATTTATTCTTGTCTGCTTAAAGTACCAAATCCATTTACAGAACATAGATATCAAAACAGCTTTAATATGTTAGCAGAAGATGTGATTTAGTTTTGAACAACTTGTTTAACTAAAACGGGAGCCAGTTAGAAAATACAGGAAAAAAATGATACTCACCTACTTAGCCTCCAGAACTAGAACACCAGAACTATGAATTATAACTGCCAATTCCAGCTTCTCCCATCCCTAGCCCAACTACTATCTTTAACTTTTGCTGGATAGGATATATCACCCAAGTTGTCCCTGCTTTCTTCACAACAGCATTTCTCATGGATGCCAAAGACCCTAATGACCCTCCAAAAAATTCAGCCTCTGACAGCTAACCCTACAGGGTCCTACATCTTCTGAATCATTCTTTGAAATTTCTCATCAGATGCTGCCATGCACTTCCAATGATAAGCCAGTTCATATAGTTTGCCGTTGTTTTCAGATATGGCAGGAGTTCCAAATACTAATTTCTACCCCACCCTTCCTTATCTGTTTGTTACAGACTGTTAGTCAATCTTGTGGTGGGAGAAACCTCCCTAAGGTTCATTGTCTAGCTGTAATTTGATTGACAGACAACGCGGGTAAAGAAAGACAGCTGTTTATTTGCTCGAGCAAAGACCATAAAGCCAGCAAAAGGCAAAATGGCCCCCTCTCAAGGGTGAGGCGATTTTTTATACTTATTACAAGAAGGCAAGACTACATGGTTAACAAAAAGCAATACTTGGGCGGTGCTTTACAAATCTTTGTAACAGCATATTTCTATTAAGCTGAACTAGCACTTTTTAAAAGCTAAAAGTTAAGTAACAGTAACATTATAATATGTTAGCAAAACCTTACACAGTAGTAGATATTTCTCAAGGACGCAACCAGTGCACCCAGAACAATGGTTTCCCTGTCCTATCTTACTTCTTGCTGTAGCTGATTTTTCAGCACACAGACACAGATCCACTTTTTAACTCAGAAAATGCTTAATATAGTTAAAATGATTACATGACACAAGCAAAGGCTTAGCTATCATTCTGCCTTGTGGTCAGCTGCATTGCTAGGCCACAGGTCATGCCTTGTATTCAGCTGTAAAGCTAATACTTCTTAATAATCTAAATTATTGTAAACCTAACACTATGCTATCAGAAAACTATTCTATTTCAGGGTAATAACAAACCTGCACACTACAATCTCGCAAATCTTCTTTGTCTATGTACTTGTTGGAATCTGAATGCGATTCTCACGTTAATGGTACCAAGATGTCAATCTCAGGACAAGTCCCAATGGAGTACTCACATGATTATCCATGAAGAGACTTGAGCTCAAGCCTGAAGTACATGTGGCCTTAACCAGCTGGCAGCTGCATTCTGTATCCCCAAGAACCCGTGCATTGCCTTTATATTCAGATGCTTCACACAGCATGCTATATTTTCTTGCATACAACATGCCCCTTTTCCTCCTAAATCAGTTCTCCAAAATGGGGATGCATGTATCAAGCGGGGAAGCTGATTTTCTGTCCAGGATAGAAGCACTCTCCTTTCATTCCTACTTGTAACAGACTCTCTGTTCTTTTAAGGAAGAAGCCCAGCAAGGGAGCATTGCAGGCTAGGCAAGGTGCAGCAGCTGTAGGTTGCTGGGAAAACAGGCCAATTAGGCCAATTGCCAGGCAGCTGTAGGCAGCTCAGGCAGTCTGCTGACCCGCAGGGGGCAGAGCCCTGGGAAGATACAAGCCCAAAGTCTGAGTTGGCTACTTAGTCTCTCCCTGGCAGCATGGCTGCTGAAGGGACTGTAGTGCTGTATTTGGATACCTAGTGAGGCTTGGGGAGTTCACTAAGTTATAGCCCAGGGCTGGGAGGCTATCTTAGCTGAGCACTGAAGTAAAGTTATTCCTTCATAAAGGGGCAGAGGGCTGCTTCCCCTTTCTGTTTATGTTATAGCCCAGCAGCTTAGGTTTATATTATAGTTGCACCAGCGGCTTGGGTTGGGACTGTAGGGGCAAGGTACAGAGGTCCCATTAGTAGCTGAGGGGCACTGAGCCCTGCCAGGGGCAGGCTGAACGTTGGAGTGACTATTGAGCCCCGAACAAGCATAGTGCGAGGTCATAGAACCAAACAGGAGACAGGAGCTGGGTGCCCAAGGGAGTCGGGAGCCTGGCACCTGAGAAGGGGAACAGCCACGCGGGCCAGGGGCCTGGTGCCCAAATGGGCCAAACCAGGGCAACACATTGGGCATAGGCTTGAAGATCTAGCTGAGAGTGAAGGGATGGAGGCTGCACACTGTCTTCTATTTCACACCCATGGAGATCCTTTAACTCCCTTCAAAAATCCCCAAATCTTAGATCCACCCATGGAGACCAAGCTGGAGGTGAGAGAAGGTGTTGTTAATAAGCTGTTTGGTTCTGCAAGCTCACTAAACAGAGCATTAGTGCATGAACATACTCATTGAAATAAATAAGCGGAGTAAAGTGCTACTCCGCATAAACAAAGTTATCAGATGTGGCTTGACAAGAGGAACAGCATGCAAAATAATGCAAAAACAGTCGGGAGGCTAAATTCAGCCCAGATTTATGTTTTTTTCTAATACCACAAGCCCAGGAACAAACTTTTAGCAATGGAAAGCTGTCTGTGCTATGGTACAAAGCTGCCATAGCTTCCCCTGACACAGTTCAGCCCAACCCTAACTATGGATGATGCTGGCTGGATGTGGAGCAATAGTAGGACAGCCAAGTAAATAACACTCATCCATCACAAGCTCTTGACACTAGGGCACCCAGGAAAACATAACACCATAATGGTGCCCACCTGCTTAGGGGAAATCCTTTGGAAAGTGTTTCCTTGGATTCTCAGATAGGCTTTTTTGCCACAAGGAGATCTGTATGGCTACAGCTGCTGTGCTTCAGCAAAGTACTAACCAGTCTAAAGCTAGCTTAGAAATGTCTTCTCAAGCTGCAGCCACCGTAATGGTAGGGAAATTGGCAGAAGACCAGATTCCAGTTAAAGTCTAGTCTTAATGATGTACTCGTATATATAACTCTATCAGTTAGGGGTGTAATTTTTTTTTTTACCTGCATAATTCTACTCACAATCTGTTGCATGGGTGCATTTGTACTAGTATAAACAGTCCTTATGCATTATACCTGATTCCTCTTCCCAAGCTTTTTCAGCCCCCAGCTTGATGAGGGGGGGAGTGGGTGAAGAATTTTACACTGAAGGGGGGAAAAGGCAAGGCATTTTACTTTTCCAGGTGCTCCTCACTTGAGCATCAGCTTTAACAGAATGGGTTGGCTGGGCTGTTGTTGCAGAAGGACAGGCAGAGGCACTAGGGGCCCCTCCTTGTGCTCCAGTCACCCTCCAGTCCCTGGGGGCAGGGCCAAGTCTCCCATGGTAAAACCTCTGGGGGAAAAGGAATGATTTCATCCCTCTTTGCACCCCATCAGATACACTGCTTGGCATAGTGCTGCCTCTGCCTGGTTCTCTATGGCTGGGCTGTGCAGGGCTTTGCATGCCTTGGAAAGATTCCTGGGGGGGAGGGGGCCATACTGGTGCCGCCTCTAAGTCAACACCCAGAGGTATTGCCCCTCTAACCCCACCCTAGTTATGCTATTGCCTCTTTTTATATGGGAATAAGCTCTGTTCGTATATATACCAACACTAGTGAAACTAAGTCCACGTTGTAGAGGGTTGAAACATTTTAACTATATTGGTAGGTCTCTGTTGAAAAACCACTGAAATGAAGTTTTAAAGACTGATTCAGTCCCACTAACAGGAGTGGAATCCTATTTGTTCTGTTTTTATTCATTCCCCCATGTAAAGAAAAGCCAGGGTAAATATGTCTGGAAGATGTTTACTGTCCTCTCTTAATGGACACAAAAATCTTGCTGTAAACCTGTGTCTGAAGCTTTGATTAATTCTGTGCTTATGCTTTTCAGAGAAAGCCATGCTCTGGCATTTTCCCTGAAATCAATCATGGTTTCTAAGTGCTGAGGACTTTTTGTGCTTTCACTTTCAGTAATAACTGTATTTGATCTGCTGTTTTAAAAAAAAATAGCTGGCGGTACTTTCAACAAAAAATATGTTCACAGTCATGCTTACATTTCAAGTGTAAGATCAGTTTCTTCCCTCTTCTTATGCAAGTTTGAAAGGACTTCTGCAGGAAAACCTTAATCTGGATTTGTTTCTTTTTTTCTGTCTTTGATAAAACAATGTCTACATTTTAATTAGCCCAAACTTGGTCCTTGCCTCTTAGCACCACCTGCACTGCTGGTGCTCAGTAAATACAAGTAATACTTCAAGATTAAAAGGAAAGACAAGAACTGCTCTGCTGATAACTTTGTTATCAAAGCACAGCTTCCAAAACAAAATTTTGTTCTGACTAAGAAAAACCCTTCATGCTCTCTTGCATGGGATGGTGGGATGAGACAGACTTCCAGGACCTAGTGTGAAATGTGAGGACCAGAAATATTTTGCCAAACTTGGTAGGTTGTGGTTGGAGGAAGAGGAGTAAAGGGGATGACAACTGCATGTTGTTCACCCTGTGAGGTTTCTCTTCTTCTCTACCTCAGAGGAAGAAGTGTCTCCTCTTACAGCTCCATGAATTCCTCACGTGGCAGCTGCATGTACAGGAGCATGGTGAGATGATACCTCTAGGTCTTGAGTAAGAAGCAATATATGGAAAGACAAGCTTCAATCACAAAGATGTGCGAGTCTCAGTTCAGTCCCTGATTACCCCTTGTTCATGGACAAAACTAACCTGTGCCAACTTTAGCTTTGCACAGCTTATTATCTGATGCATGTTCAAAGCTTGTCTGCCTGAAAGAACCTCATAACTACAGTTATTCTGGCAGAGCCCGCTATTGAAAATAACAGCATGTGCCAACAGACACTGGTTTTCTGCAAGTGTAGCTAGGCTACATCCTTGATCCACATAAACTAAGCTGACAAATACCATATTCTATCAGCATGACAGCTTCTAGACCAGGGGTTTTGCTTATTTTGTTACATTGGTTATAGGGGGTGTTTTTTTCACACCTCCTAACCCCCCTGGCTATTTCAGTAAAACATTTTAGTATACAGCAAGTCTCAGTGACATTGTAGGGAGTCCAAGTCAAATGATATTTCCCTCCCATATGTCTTGGACAGTATCAAACAGTAACACCATTGAAAGTGTTATATGGAGAATTTGCAATTGCTATGAAGGATTTTTGGGTGTGGCTGTAGAGACCAAAGGGTATCTTCTATTTTGGAAGACAGAGCTTTCAACTGTATAGAGTTACTGGCTGCAGTCAATACCGGCCTGTTTGCTGTTGTGTTTGGGCTCATGTGCACGAGAAAGTTTTATCAGTCATGTGTTTAAACTACTACAGTCACACCAATTTAAATCCTTGTATGGACATGCTTATTGCAAAATAAAAGGTCTGCAGGATAAATTACAGGCGGTCCTTGGACTTACGACTCAATTGGTTCCTGAAAATCGTGTCTCAAGTCAAAATGTTGTAACTCGGAACCAATTTTCTCATAAGAAACAATGTTAAAAATGGGGGCTTGGTTCCTAAACCAAGGCCCGATACCCTATTTTCACTAAAAATACCCCAGAATTTTATACTCAATCAATTATAGATGAGTAATATAGCTCCATTAATGTATTTATATTGTAAATAGCAATCATATTGATTTGGAAGGACTTCTTTGAAGTGACTTTGCTGGACTTTCTGAAAGGCTCATGGTTGGACTTTTTGAAGGGTTCTGGGCTGGAGTCTTCTCGGGAGTCTTGGCTGCAGGTTTTTCTGGAGTCTTGTCTGCTTTCTTAAAGAAAGTGTCCAAGGAAGTTTGGGCAGACGTTCTCCAGGCAGATGAGCAACGCAGCGAACTTGTTTGCTGGCATGGTGTCACATTGGATCAAGTATTGTAAAGTCGAAACTGACGTCATAAAGTTGAAACAAGGTGTCAGTTTATAAACACTAAGTGTGAAACATTGTAATTTGAAACATTGTAAGTCAAGGACTGCCTGTATATCTGTATAACTAGCCTGACTTAAATTTACACCTCATCTTACACCTGAATAACTTGCTTCTATAGAAAAGCCCTTACAGTCATATCATATTCACTTTAAAATGGCAACTTGGGCAGCAGCAACCACAAAATGATTGAGTTCAGGATCCTAAGAAAAGGAACGAAGGAGGGCAGAAAAGTAAGGACCCTGGACTTCAGAAAAGCAGACTTTGACTCACTCAGGGAACTGATGGGCAGGATCCCCTGGGAGTCCAGTCTGAGAGGGAAAGGAGTTCAGGACAGCTGGTTATATTTTAAAGAAACCTTACTGAGGGTACAGGAACAAACCATCCTAATGCATGGGAAGACTAGCAAGTATGGCAGAAGACCAGCTTGGCTTAGTAGGGAACTCTTTAGTAAACTAAATTACAAAAAGAAACTTATAAGAAGCTTACTTGGACAAATAACTAGGGAGGAGTATAAGGGTATTGCTCAGGTATGCTGAGATGAAATCAAGAGGGCCAAAGTGCAATTGAAGTTGCTACTAGCAAGGGATGTGAAAGGTAGCAAGAAAGTTTTCTGTAAGTATATTAAGAACAACAGAAAGAACAGGGAAAGTGTGGGTCCCTTATTGAATGGTAGAGGCAACCTGGTGACAGATGATGTGGAAAAGGCTAAAGTACTCAATGCCTTTTTCACCTCAGTCTTCACAGGTAAGGTCAGCTCCCAGACTACTGCACCTGGCAGCACAGTTTGTGGAGGAGGTGAGCAGCTTTCAGTGGTGAAAGAACAGGTTAGGGTCTATTTAGAAAAGTTGGACATACACAAGTCCATGGACTGGATGTGATGTACCCAAGGATACTGAGGGAGTTGGGAGTGATTGCAGAGCTGCTGGCCATTATCTTTGAAAACTTGTGGTGATTGGGAGAGGTCCCAGATAATTGAAAAAAGGCAAACATAGTGACCATCTTTAATAAATGGAAGAAGGAAGCTCCAGGGAGCTACAAACCAGTCATTCTCACCTCAGTCCCTAGAAAAATCATGAAGCAGATCTTCAAGGAATCCATCTCAAATCACTTGCAGGAGAAGACGATGATTAAGAACAGCCAGCATGGATTCACCAAGGGTAAGTCATGCCTGACCAACTTGACTGCCTTGTATATGTCTATAATGACATAACTGGCACTGTGGATGTGGAGAGTGCAATGGATGTAATATACCTTGACTTTAGGAATACTTTTGATACGGTCTCCCACAACATTCTCACAAGCAAGCTAAAAAAGTATGGGTTGGATGAATGGACTATAAGGTGGATAGAAACCTGACTGGATCATCAAGCTCAGAAGGAATCGGTGGCTTGAGTCTAGTTGGCATCTATTCTCAAGTGGGCTGTCCCAGGGGTTGGTTCTGGCCTGGTTTTGTTCAATATCTTCATCTATGACCTGGAAGGTGGGATGGAGTGCACCTTCAGCAAGTTTGCAGATGATACCCTTCTGGGGAGAGCAGTATATACACTGGAGGGTAGGGACAGGATTCAGAGACACCTAGTCAAACTGGAGGATTAGGCCAAAAGAAATCTCACGAGATTCAATATGGATAAGTGCAAAGTCCTTCACTTAGGATGGAACAATCCCATGTACCAGTACAGGCTGGGAACCGAATGGCTAAGCAGCAGCTGTGCAGAAAAGTGCCTGGGGGTTACAGCGGACAATACGCTGAATATGAGCCAACAGCGTGTCTTTGTTGCGAAGAAAACTAATGGCATGCTGGGCCTTATTAGTAGAAGCAGAGAAATTGTCTTCTCCTATTTGGTATTTACTGTGTTCCAGGAAACAGGACTTTAAAATGTACATTTTTGCACCAAAGAAAATACTAGACTAATAATCTATTTCAAATGGAAACAATCCACTCAGTCACAAAGCTTGACTAGTTGGGCCAAAAGAGGGCACATTAGTATAATCAGACTGCCTGGCCTCACCAGTTCAATCATAGACAGCAGTAAGTCACACGTTAATGCTGACTGCTGCTGTCCTTTCAAATGAGATCGTAGCAGGTTTCTGTCTGTGGTGAACAGACCTTTAAAGGTAGTTCTGCTCTGAGAATTAACTATAAAAATAGCAGCAGGGCTAGCATCTAGATTATGCTTCACCAATTCCTCATCCAATTTGTTCAGTTTGCAGGTAACTACATGTTCCTCCTCACCCCCCACACTTGCCAGCCCTAGAACAACAGGCTAAAATCTCTTAAATTGGCTCATCTAATGCGTGTGTATGTTTCATACATTGCCACCACCAAAGTGTCTCGAGGACAAATTATGCTTTCTTTTGCTTTTCTCTCGGCCAAGTTATAACTAGGAATCCTGGTTTTCTCTTAGTAAAAAAATCCCAAATTTCCTGATTTAAAAAAGCAACATTACGCGCGCGTGTGTGTGTGTGTGTGTGTGTGTTACTTTAAATCAGGACATTTGTTTAAATCAGGAATATGTTACTTTTTTAAATCAGGAAATTTGGAATATTTTTATACGTTGCACCTTCAAAGTACATCATCAGTTACTCATCTGCAGGGTTCTAAACAGGGATCCCCAAAACCCACATTTTTCTGTGATTAAAATGAAATGCCACTCATTTGTAGGATTTTAAACAGGGATACCCAAAATCTATATTTATATAAATGTATAGAAAGGTATAGAAATGTGGATTTTGGGTATCCCTGTTTAAAATCCTACAAATGAGTGGCATTTCATTTTAATCACAGAAAAATGTGGGTTTTGGGGATCCCTGTTTAGAACCCTGCAGATGAGTAACTGATGATGTACTTCAAAGATGCAGGGTATAAAAGGTAAATTAACTTGGCTCCAGAATCTCCGACCATTGAAGAAGCATGAGAAAACAGTAACCCAACAGAACTGTAAGAATTCAGAGTCTGTTTGTAGGGCTGACATAACTATTACATTTGATAAAGAGTCAGCGGTTGTATCTATATGTGCACTTTAATGCGCATTAGCCTATTTTCATGTGCATTAAAGTGTCACTAAAAAGTGCTATTTATTTAAGACATACAAAAAACTAGAACTCTTGGTTCCAAAATAATACCTTTTATTAGACCAACTGGGAAATCACAAGAAAATTGTCCTTTTCTGCAAGTGTTTGGGATCAAAGTCCCTTCATTGGGCTCTGGGAAAAGTATAGATGTTACAAGATGGTAAAAAGGCCCCATAAGTAGGAAATAAACTTCATTTTTTCACAGTGGGAGCTGAAGATGGAAGGCTATCTCCCTGTGGGTCCATGAGAACCTTTGTGAGCTGTGCTGAGTAGCTCTTTGATGTGTAGATCAGGTAGATTTCCTTCCCTGGAGGTGTCAGATGGCAAGCAGGGAGGTAAAAGAACTTTCTTGTTGTACTCCAATGAAGTTTAAAAGTATACCTTTTATTAGACCAACTGGGAAATCTATTTATTTAATTATTTATTTAAACAATGTATTTGTTTATTATTTATTATTTATTAACAACTATTTATTTAATGTACTTAATGCGCATAAAAATAGGCTAGTGTGCATTAAACATTACTTTAAAACTGTGCTCTTTAGTTAATGAGCATTAAGACAGGCTAATGCGCATTTTCCTAGTACCTCACAATGGAGGGCACTTTTACACATGCTCTGCAAGGGGGGGGGGGAGGGACTTTAATTAAAGTGACTCTGAGAGCTGCTCTAATTAAAGCACTGCAGCATCTCATGTATTAGCATCCCTGTGCTTCGAAATGGCAGCAGAGGTGCTTGAACTCATTTGATGAGCTTTAGTTAAAGCACCTCTGTCTCCATTTTGAAGCACAGGACCACTGATACATGAGCCGTGGAGGCTGGGTGGAGTGTGGTAATTACCACATTTAATCAAGTCTGCTCCTACGCACTGTAATTATAGTACATCGGAGCAGCTTTGCAGCACGTCTACAGGCACATGGAGGTACTAGATTTAATGTGCATTAACTAAAGTACATTAATGCATGTGTAGATGTGCCCAATGAGCAAAATTAGCATGGAACCCCACAGCACTATTTTTTCAGAGATGAAAACTTTGAACTTCTCATGGCACTACAAAAAGTAGCTCTTTGCTCTGACAGTCCCTGAGATCAATTTCCTTTCTCTATATTCTAATACAGTTGCTTGCCATTCTCCATCCCAAGATTGAATGCATTGGTGGGTAAAGTCATACCTGCATTTATGAAGCATCTTAGGATCCTTCATCAGAAAAGAGCTCAAAATGTAAGATGAAAGTATCTCTGTAGCTTAAACAATGTGCTGCTCTTCAAAACCAAGTCTCTAGGCTCACTGAATAAACCACTTTATTTGATAAGCATTCTCCCACCAATATACTACCAGACTCCTGCACAAGTAAGTGTTCAGATTAAAGTTGGATAACCTGACATTTATTTGTAATTGTGGGCTGTTTTCTGTCTTCCCTTCAGTAACAGAGCAATCCAAGTTGCTTTGGCAGTATGTGGGTGGTTTTACTGCCTATTCTGCTAATTTTTCAAAAAATTCTAAAAACTGTTGGTATAAGCCAGAGACCCACTCCTTGATATGCAAAAATAATTAGAACTGCTGCAATGCCATTAAGCCATAACAACTGAACCATAGGACATTTACTGTGGACTAATGACTACTGAGGCAGGTTAACTGCCCAAAGTGAACTATACAGTCCTCAATCGGTCATTATTAATTCCCTGGAGCTGCCAGGCACCAAAACTGTTATTGCAAGAGCTCTGCAGAAGATCAGATGAAGAATTAAACATTGCTTTGCTTTGGATCCCTTGTCTCTCCACTGATAGCCATGTTTCAGATAAACTTTTCTCATCAACAAAAGTTTTATTTTGTTCAGTCTCATAGAGCTTTTTCAATACAGATGGGATTGGCAAGATGATGAAGCTAGCATGGTGCAGAAGTTACATGATACCTCTTCTGGTTCCTCTCAATTGGTTAAGCCTCCAATTTATGCTTGGAGGGCACATGCAATTAATGTGACTGAATATACTCCAGCTCAAAATGAGCCTCCTTATTACTGGGATGAACTGTATACAGAGTGGGCATGTCTACACATGATTTTAAGTGGGCTTAAATTTAATGCACATTAAACTAGTGCGGATTAAATAGGTTTTGACCAGTGTCTACACGTGATGGGACTTCTGACTAACTTTGGTCCCTGGTCAGTCCAGACTTGCCATGTGCCCCTGTGGCCACCATGGGGGGGCTCCAGCCTCCAGACACATGGCTACCAGCACTTGGCAGCCATGCTGAAGCCACATCCAGCTGCCAGCACTTGGCAGCCATCTTAAAAGCACACTCTCCACAACTGTGAAGTGAGTATTACCAAGATGTCTGTAATTGGCTTACAGTTGCCTCCACACTGTGACCTCTGGGCTGATGCTTCCTGTGTCACAGCAGCAGCATGGCACAGACACAGGCAACATACATCTGTTCTGCCCCTCCCACAACTGCATTTCCCAGCCCTGCCTGCCCCAGCTCCTGGCCCTGGGACCCAGGGACAGCAGCCCCCCGACCCTGCTCCTCAGGACTGCTGCAGCTTTTCTGCTTACCCATTGCCATTTGTGCGCCTGGTGCTTAGCCACCTGGGGCCACCTGACTACCCCACTCACCATATCCACCTGCTGGACAACTGGTACGTGGCCTCTGGGGCCCCCACCACTGTGCAGTTGCTGCCACCAGCCACAGTGACCATGGGCTCCAGCATGCCCCTACCGGGATGTCTGTCACCCTCCTGTCCCATGAGCCCCACTGCCTCTGGGTCCACTGCACCAGCCAGGACTGGTGGCAGATATTGTGCTGCAGGAATGGGATGATTACCAGTGGGTCAACATGTTCCGGGTGACACAGGTCACCTTTGAAGACTAGAGCTGCTGCATCAGCTCCATCCCCACCTGGAGTGCTGGGACACAGAGATGTGCCCACTTGTCCACACTGAAACCGACCTGCTCTTCCACCCACTACCCCCTACCTGCCTCCCAGCACTGCTCCAGGACACACATTTCTGTAATTAAAACCTTTATTCCCCTCACACAGCCCACCCCCACCCCCCTCCCATCCCCCTCAACCAGCAGAGCCCCCTCCCCAAAAATAAAAAACCCTCCTCCAAAACATAAAAGTATGTACAGTGTCAGAGTCTCTGAGTCCTGCAGTGGGGAGCTATATGGGGGGTGGGGGATGCACAGGGTGCAGAGCCCAGCACCCTGGCCATGACCAGTTCTCCCTCAGGTCCAGGGACTCCTGCAGGCAGGAAAATGGGGCAAAGGGCTGGCTACACCCGTGCCCTCCCTACAGGGGGCCATCGCTGTGCCCCAAACGTGCCCCTGCTGTGTGCCCCCTGTGCAGTGCACAATGAGCTGTTGTGCAGGTGGAAGGCTGCCCGAGCCACTGTGCCCTGCTGCTGATGATCCTGCTGGTGCTCCAGGCACACCTGCACTGCTGCTTCAGGACTGTGAGCTACAACAGTGCAGGGGGCAAGCCTGGACTGCCCCGTAACCTCCGCCACCTCCTGGAGGGCTACCTGTCATAGTGCTACATGTCTCTGCACACCACTGCTGAGGAGAACAACGCTGCTGGCAATTGGCACCTTCCTCAGCATGAAAGAAGCCCGTGCTCGCCCAGCTGTGGGCACACAGGCTGCTCTATAAAGTTCTGAACCATGTTGTGCCTGCCCACATGCTGTGGGGGGGACTGCAGCAGCTGTGGAGGTGAGCAGGGCAGGGTGCTGATAGCCCAAGGGTCCCTTCTCCAGTGACACATCACCAGAGGCATCAGGGTGGGGTGTGGGCAACACTGAGCCACCCTTACTGGTGGTACTCGCAGGAGTGAAGCCTGTCTCCTGGGGCACCAAAATGTGAGTCAGCTCCCACATGAAGGGCATGGTCTTATGGGCACAACCAGACCAACGATTTAAGTCAGTCACAGCCACCCACTGTGCCTGCAAGGCCTTGGCCTTCATGCAGCACTGCTGCACCATTTGGGAGCTGCTTCATGCATGCATCCTGGCTAAGATGGCCTCAAAAATGTGGGGGTTCCTGTGCCCACCCTGTGTGAACTGCCTCTGGACATCAGCCTCACCCAGAGTGCCATGAGGTCACACACCTCCTTGCAGGTCCAGCTGTGGGCCTGGGTACTCAGGATGGGCATGGGCATGCGGATGGAGCCAGGGCTGTACTGGAAGGACATGCTCAACATGGTCCCTGTGCCAGCTCTTGGGACCCCTGCATAGCTGTCCCTGTGAGGCCAGCCCTGAAGGGCTGCCAGCAGCACCCAGGATGGGGGCACAGCCAGGGATGGGGAGCTGCATGGCAGAGATGCTTCACCACAGTGCCTGCAGAGAGAGAGCTGGGGGTGAGGAGCAGCAGGGAGCAGATGCTGGCCATGCTGCCATAGGGTGCAAGGCCAGCAGCCCTGGGAGAAATCTCATGACTGGGCAAGGGACGCAGCAGGCTGCAGCCCTTTGCAACACTCACCTGTGAATAATGCTGTGTCACTTAATTTCCTACAAGATATTCATTTTCATTAAAAATGAGCAAACACTAACCTTTTGACCTGAGAGTGCAGTGAAGAGGGTAAAGCCTAGGATGTGAGACCTAGCGCATACCCTTTGTTGCAAAATGAAAAACATCCCAAATAATTTTTTAACCACAAATTTTTAACCACACCCAGTGACAGGAGGCTTAAGTAAAGTTAATTTTTGGTCTCTTTCTAGGCCCTAATGCAAAACTATTTATACTGTTATGTTGGTTGAAAACCATTAGCAATCATAGCAGAGAATCTAAAGATTGACTTGATCACAAAGATAGATCTTTTTTGCTCCCTGGAGGTACCTCCAAGTCTGGGTTGTAGCATATTGGCCGTGTAACCGAACAGTTTAACATTATGCAGGGGCGGTTACAGTGTTTTATCCATATCAGCCTCCTTAAACACAGGAGTAAGAGTAGCAATGAAATTCACCTATTACACGAGTCTTCTGCCCTTCTTTAATTGAGAGTTTTGGAAAGCTCTTTAAATGAAATTTTATTGCATTTTTACTAAATGCAAAAAGGGTCACAAACTAAATAGTTGAACTAACCCAAGCCAAAATTTTGGGGCATAGTATGGCTAGTAAAACCTTTGAAATCTCGACTTATCATAAATCAGAACAAAACAATTTTGAAATCTCTTTTTGTGGGAGATAAAAACCCATTTTCCAGGCAGCTCTAGTACAGGGTCCCCACCAGACCCACATCTTGAAAAAGTTTGGCCCTATATATTATCATAAACCTTCTGAATTGCCTTCCCCCCTCATTGAAACTTTGCAACTATGTTTTGAGCTCTTATTTTTTAAATCTCTTTTTCTAATTAGTTATTTCTATTTGATCTCCATACAGAGCCCACTGGATGTATACTCTTAATTATGTATCCCAGAATAAAATGAAGTCCAGTGAAAGGGAGGATCATAGGTGGCCTCTTGGTCATTTTGTGGCTGATATAAATGGGTCTTTGGTCAAGACAGAATGTTAGATTTAATAGGACTTACAGAGCATTGGAAGAAACATATAGTGTTCCAACTGCAAATCGGATTAAAATGCCTCCAACCAGAGAGGCTGAACATATGTGTATAGATCAATCCTTTGGGGCTGAAAAAGTTATAAGAAAACAAAGGAACTAGAAGGAAATTTTCAGGACAGTCAAGACTGAGAAGCATATCTAAGTGGTTATTCTCCATTAATTAATTGGAGTTAGATTAATTCTGCCAAAGGCACATGCAGATTTCAAAGTATCCAAAAGTTCCAATCTCTTCTATTATCTAAACTTGTGGAAGAATTTAATGTGTTAAAGTTTATAAATGAATTACCTCTATTTATTTCATGCAAAGCAAGCTAAATATTGGAGTGATATTTTGCCTTTCAGCACGAGAGGAAAGTGGATTTTATATCGACATGTATTTCAGTGAATGGTAATCAATGGACACCCTTTCCACATATCTAAAAACCATCATTTGGCTGATCAAGCTGAATGTAGTAAATGATATACATTATAACTTGTGGAAGTCTGGGAAGATAATTTCCTTTAGGTTGGTACATTCCAGACTCCTCAGTGCAAATATAAGTTATGGTTTGGAAGAGATGTGTATGTGTGCATGATTTGAACTGATGAGAAGACAAAGAGAAATAGAAACAGTCTAATTCCTCAAGGTGCTATGTACCCTTTTTCCATATATTCTGAGAAGAACCCAAAGAACCTTGTCTGAGGGAAGAACTAAAGGCATTCACCAAGATCAAAGTCTACTAGTTAAAAAAAATTCACTCCCACAACACTAAGTACTCTTGGTTTGATATTGGATAATCACCATTAAGGCATAATCAGGATCTTCACTTCTTTGATGGAATGAATCACCCTATGAGTGAAAGAACTGGTACCACAATTGTGAAGTGAGTATTATCAAGAAGTCTGTAACTGGCTTACAGTTGCCAGGAAAAGGAGATTCTTTATAAATTGTGCAGATGTGTTTCAGTGTGCAATTGTTAAATTACTTTGGGAACCAGGAAATATGGGACAGCTGTGAAAAGAGAAGAGTGTGCTATATAGAAAAACGAATTCAATAAAAGTACAGTGGAGATCAAGAAGTAAAAGGCTAAGCGTGAGAAACACAGACTCTGTCCAGAATTGATAGGATGAAGAAGGAGAAGAAATCCAGAGAAGGATGAAGACATTTAGTTGATCTGGATACTTTGAAGTAGAAACTGCCAAGCAAAGTAAAAAGGAAACATTCCCTCTGTTCCAGGAAGTACTTCTTACTGCAGTGAAAAAAATGCAGGTAGAGTTCTGAACTCCCCCCCCCCCCCCCCCACACACACACCCCTTTGTGTGGCATATACTGGTACTACTCTTCTCTAGGCATAGTGGAAGGTCATATTTGGTTTATAGTTAGTTTCATCACATTTATACCAGAAGATGCATAGCCCCTTCACATAGTTAATGAATGCTAGAAGCATTATTAAAAACAGGATAATTTATTAGTGTTGGCATTTATATAGGTTCATTTGACATGAAACAAATTAATGTAGAAAGATACTTTTCATTTAAGTTTGAAGAAATATGCATGAAAAATTCATAGAGCTGAATAATACATTCATCTCATTAGTGTTCCTCTACTCACATTAATAACATGTTTTGGTTAAACAGTGATTGAACTGCTCAGCTACCATAGGAAATATGGAAAATGATCTTTCACAGAAGTGTAATGAAGAATAAAAAAAATGAGAAATGCAGAAAGTGAATCCATTTTATTTTCTCTCTTGTTCATTTGCAAATTGAATTAATATTGCCCTGCTCAAAATACACCATTTTTAAAGGCATTAAAACAATGCAACTAATTGTCAAGCAAATAACTATTCTACACTAGACTTCAGACCTGCATGGTTCTTTAAAGTGTTGTTTCTCTCAGTTAAAAGCATTCAAGTCATTTAAAAAGTCAAGCACAAGTTAACAAGAAGGACACTAGAAGTTAGAAGAACTTCAGAAGTAACAATTAAATGGAAGTAAGGAATATCTAATTATTACTGAATACCCTTGACAAAGCAAGCTGTGCTTTTAACAAAATATATATTTTAACTGACCATTTCAAGTGCTGAAAACTTCACTGGCTCATTCTGATTCTCTAAGAATGCTGTCAGATTGGTAAGTCACATATAAAAAGAACTGGTGGTTGGACAGCTGTTCTGGTAGCAGTGTTACCCCAGAAAAAAGCAGCAGAAGCTGACAGGTCTGTAGATCCCCAAAAGAGAGAAGTCATACTAAAACTACTAGCTCCTACAACCATCAGTGGGAAGCTTGGGCTGATAGCTAGACTTTGAATGGGCACTGGTATGCACTCCCAGAAAGACTCAAAATGATCAAGGTCATAGCACAACCAGTCAAGATCATAGCATGACCAATGGTGAGGTTATTTGAGAACTCGTGGCACTCGGGAGAGGTTGCTGAAGATTGGAAGAGGGCCAATGTGGTGCCTATCTTCAGGAAAGGAAGGAAGATACAGGGAACTACAGGCCAATCAGTTTGACTTCAATCCCTGGAAAGATCTTGGAAAAAAATTGTCAAAGAAACCATCAACAATGGTTGATGGACCTGGACAAAGGAGAAGAGGTTGATGTCATATATTTAGATTTCAACAAAGCATTTCTCTTGGTCTCCCATGATATCCTTATGGTAAAATTGGGGAACTGCAGCCTCAACAACCTTACGGTCCAATGGATGGGGAACTGGCCCCGTGGTCAGACCAAGAGAGTGATATTTGATGGAACTGAGTCAACATGGCACATGGTCCTTGGACCAGTACTCATTAATATATGCATAAATAATCTTGATTCAGGTGTCAGAAGCGGACTAGGTAAGTTCACAGATGACACCAAATTATGGGGAAGCGCAGTCATGCTAGAGGATAGGCTGGCAATTCAGGCCAACCTGGACAGGATCACAAGGTGGGCAGATCAAAACCCAATGACATTCAACATGGAAAAATGCAAGGTGCTCCATTTCGAGAGAAAAAATGCACATCATACTTATAGGCTTGGCAGTCCTACACTCACTAGCACCATGACCAAAGGAGACTTTGGGGTCATGAATGACCACAAAATAAACATGAGCCGCAGCCGACAAAGCAAATAAAACTGTCTTGCATCTACCAATGCATCTCAAGCAAGACACAACAAGTCATCCTCCCACTCTACTCGGCCTTGGCGAGGCTGCAGCTGGAGTACTGCATCCAACTCTGGACTCTGCACTTTAGAAAGGATGTGGAGAAGCTTGAGAGAGTCCAAAGGAGAGCCCCATGCATTATTAGAGGTCAAGAGAGCAGGCCTTATGAGGAGAGGCTGAGAGGCATGAGACTCTCCAGCCTGGAAAAGTGAAGGCTCAAGGGTGACTTGTTGGCAGCCTATACATATATAAGGGGTGTACATCAGGAAATGGGAGAACATCTGTTCATGAGGGCATCCTAATAGAATGTGCAATATAATCACTACAGAATGCAATTTAACAAGCAGAAATGCAAAGTGATGCACCTAGGGAAGAAAAATGTCCAGCACACCTACTGCCTCGGAAATGATCTGCTCAGCAGCACAGAAGTGGAAAGGGATCTTGGAGTCCTCGTGAACTCCAAGATGAACATGAGCCGTCAGTGTGACAAAGTTATCAATCAGCAAAGCTAACTGCACTTTATCATGCATCAGCAGGTGCATAACAAACAGAAGCAAGGAGGCGATACTTCCCCTCTATCGGGCGCTGGTCAGACTGCGGTTGGAATACTGCATGCAGTTTTGGGCACCGCACTTCAAGAAGGATGCGGATAACCTGGAGAAGGGCCAGAGAAGGGCCACTTGTATGGTTAAGGGCTTGCAGGCCAAGCCCTATGAGGAGAGACTAGGGCACCTGGACCTCTTCAGCCTCCGCAAGAGAAGGTTGAGAGGTGACCTTGTGGCTGCCTATAAATTCATCATGGGGGCACAGAAGGGAATTGGTGAGGCTCTACTCACCAAGGCGCCCCCAGGGGTTACAAGAAATAATGGCCACAAGCTAGCAGAGAGCAGATTTAGACTAGATATTAGGAAGAACTTCTTCAGAGTTAGAGTGGCCAAGGTCTGGAACGGGCTCCCAAGGGAGGTGGTGCTCTCCCCTACCCTGGGGGTCTTCAAGAGGAGCATCTGCCTGGGGTCATCTAGACCCAGCACACTTTCCTGCCTATGCAGGGGGTTGGACTCAATGATCTATTGAGGTCCCTTCTGACCCTAACATTTATGAATCTATGAATCCCAAAGGATGACAAAGTTCGATGGTCACAAACTATTGGAAGACTGTTTTAGATTGGACATAAGGAAAAACTTCTTTACTGTCCATGTCTCCAGAGTCTGGACTAGACCCCCCCCAAAAAGGGTGCATCCAGAAGAGCGTGTACATGCCTCTTGCCCCGTCTCAAACCCCTTTGAGGCAGGGTAACAGGCATGTGTGGGAACGAAAAAATGTTCCCCATGCAGCAAACTTGCAGCACGGGGAGAAAATTAGACCCCTGGATATCCAGGGGTCTAAAAAAATTGAAGTTTAAAAAAGCGGAGCAGGGCATGATCCCAGACCATGTCCCGAGGCAACCGGAGGCTAGATCCTCCACTGAGACACTCTGGCTGCCAGAGCATCTCTGTGGTTGGCCCCTCGCCCTGGTGCTGAAACACATGGCTGGCCAGGCCAAGTGTTCAGCACTAGGGCTCCAGTGCTGGTGAGTAAGGGGTTGGGGGGCCTGGAGGAGGGGGGAGGAGACCATGGGGGGGACCCCCACCAGCCCTGCCCACTCCCCCTGCCCTGGCTTGCCCCTGCCAGCCCCCCCTGAGAACCCCAACCACTGCCCTGCCCAGCCCCATCCCCCCAAACCCCCCAATCCCTGCCCCCCCACCCCATAGTTAAAAAAAAACAAACAACCCCTCCCCCCCAGGCACTTACCAGCAGTTGGAGCTGCCATCTGGCTGACTGGGGCCCCGCCCGCACAGTGCTGGGCAGAGGGACAGCCCCAGCAGCCCCAACTGAGCTGTGCTGCCCCCCTGCTGCCCTGTACTGCCTGGGGGGGCTTTGCCAGGAGTCCCCAGAGCCCCCCCCCCCCCACACTTCTAATGTAAGTAGAGGCTTTTTTTTCCTTTTTTTTTATTTTTCTGGGGGGGGTTTAAGTGACAGTGCCTGGGGTTGTGAGGGCAGCCATGGGGGCCTGGGGCTGCAAGTTGGGGGATGAGGCTGGGTGGGGCAACCATTGGAGGGTCTGGGGGAGCAGGGGGTGGGGCTGGGTGGGGCAGCCATTGGGGGGGCTGCAGCAGCTGGTGGGGGATGGGGCCAGGTGGGACAGCAATTGTGGGGCTGGGGTGGGGCATGTGGGCCTTGTGGGGGGGTAGTAGCCCCTGTGGTGGCCATTTGGCCCCTGTTGGGGGGCCATACCGCTTCTATGGCAACCAAGCCACCTGTTGGGGGGGCTGTACCCCTTGTGTGGGAGCCATACCCCCTGTTGGGGGGGCCGTAACCCTTGTGTGGGTGGCGAACCCCCTGTGGGAGGGCAGCAAAATATATATTCATCTATTCATGAATTCATGAAACCTGTATTTAGAGTTCACTTTAGTATCATGATAAGAGACTTGCTTTAACACTGTAGATATAACAATAAAACATTGTCCAACTGATCGCTGTCTCTGTCTCACTCTCTCTTTCTAGTAATCTTTTGTTTTACTTGTGGAGGAACATGGATTTGGGGGTATTTTAGAGTGACTTTGGGATTTTTTTTATCAGGGATTTTTCAGTTTTCCAATAGGGAACAGCAGAATTCCTGCTAGGGAGGCCAGTGGCAGGACCCTGCCTGCTCAGAGCTGGCACCTTGGACTCATCTGGCTGTGGCTGACCTCCTGGCCAACTGGGGCCAGGAAGACATGCTTTGACAGTTCAAAGCAGGCCACCACACCCGGAACATCTTCCGAGAGATAGCCACCCAGGTGGCTGGGCAGGGGGCACATGTGGCAGTAGTGCTGCACACAAGGCAACCCTGCAACCATAGTCCACTGGCAGCTGGCCCAGAGCAGATGCCTCTACTGGCTGTGCAGTCCCCATCCAGGTCTGGCAGGTGCACAGCAGGTCACAGCCAGGCAGCAGCCCCCACTGCCAGACTGCTGCAGTGGGTAAAGGGTGCAGGGAACTCTCAGGGCTGCTTCAGCAGTCCATCTGGCACAAGAGGTACGGTCCCCAGGTACCAATTGGCTGGTCCCCAAAAGCTCCTGAGAGTGAGTAGCCCTGAGCTACTTGCCAGGGCTGCTTTTTATACTGCTGGAGCCAGGACAGGGCAGCTTTTTATACTGCTAGGGACAGCACAGGTGCTGTCCCTGGGCTCTAGCTCCCCCTGGCTGTAGATCCAGGAGGAGCCAGGAAGGTTATTTTGCCCCAAGTGGCACAATTTGCTCCACAACGAAGTGCACGTCCGAGCACTAGCACTGAGGCAAAAAACCCCGGCTCAAATTTGCACCACTTCTACTTGAGCTGCTGCAAGCACACGTGCTTGCGTGTGTGGATGTGCCTAAATAGTGCAAACATCTATTCTGGATACCTTTAAGAAATGCTTGGATGCTTATCTTGCTGGGGTGATCTGACCTCAGCTGACTTCCTGCCCCTTGGGCAGGGGACTGGACCCAATGATCTCGTGAAGTCCCTTCCAGCCCCTAATGTCTATGTCTATGTCTAAGATCTCTATGAGTCCATAAGCATTGATTCTGTCAAGATACTCAGCAAGGAACTTCTCCCTGGCTGTGCAGCTGGGCTACACTTATCTGAAGTAGATATTACTGCTTGTCAGGTATACAAAAACAAAGCTACATAGTACATTTGTAAAAGACAAATATGAGTCAGATGGTCAAGGGTGCAGGATAGATGACTGAAGGCTGATTTTTTCAAAAGGGTTCGCTACTTAGTTAAGCTTCTATACTCACATAAATTGCCATCAATTGTGATATTTCAAAGGAAGGCATAACAACCAGTATGTGAGCTCTCTTGAATGAGAAGAGAAAGCCAACTGTTTCAAGGGCTTACATGCTCTTTCACTGGTTGAAATATATTTTTCAAATTGTGAAACAACTTGAACTGCATTTTGAAAAATGAAAGTATTTACAACCACTTGACTTGCTGACAGTGGTAGATGCATTCCATCTTTAAAGTGCAGTTGAAGCTGTTTCCATTTGTATAGAAAGTTTACTTGTATAGGATAAACTCAATCATAGTTATTGGATTCCATCAGTATAGAAAAATGAGTGTTTGAACAGTTCACATACTGGTTCAGGGTTGACATTCATTTTTCAAACTTAATGTTAAATCACTTTCCCAAAGATACTGAGAGTATGGGGTATGCTCTACCCACTCACTCCCAGTCTGTGGGAGCATCAGCTCCCCAAAATGAGTCTGTGTAGCTGTCTTCAATAGGTCAGGAGCACACACCCAGCATTGTCCTTACACTTGCTGTTTTATATAGGCTTAGTGAGCATGCTCAGTGTAGCCACTTTAAAGCAGCCCTGGAATATGCTGAAATGCAGCTATTGTTGAGAAAAGTTAATTTGGTCAACATCCCAGATATGAGAGAGGCCTAAATCTAAAGGCTGTACGCAAAGGGACCAAGAGCTCTTACGTAGAACTAGTTGGAAATGTTCAGGAGAAACAAAGCCACAAAACTGAATCCCAGCTCTATAGAAAGGTTTCCCCTGTCTGACGGAGGTGGGGCTCCCACTTTGGCAGTATAAAACATGGGAACTTTGTGAGCACTAGCCTAAGTACACAAGATTCCCAGTCTTGTAGCTCTGCATCAGGAAGCCTGAAAGTCTTGACAGGTTCAAAACTGTAGTCAGAGTTCTCAGGGTTCTCAAACTTTCTGCTATATAGCCAGGAACTAAGCTCCCATCAAAGCCAAAACTTTCAGGTTCACAGCACCACATTTTCCCCCAGGACCAGGGCAGATCATGTGGCAGGGCTGTCATGGTGTTCGTATCAGTCCACATGATTCCTTAGAAGCCTGGTGGGAAGCCAGGTAGGCTTTCCCCACAAAATGTGATGCTAATTCATCTAAATGGACTGCTGCAGCAGTGACAGTGGTAGCACAGGATCCCTAGGGTGGTGGGGGCTGTCTTTCTGGTGTCCCCAGTGCCCAGGGTGTAAGTCTGAAATAAGCTGTAGTGATTTCAAAGTTATCAATTTAAGTTATGTCTCTTTATAACTGCTGCCACCTCACCTCTAGGCTGTTTCTAAGGATTCTTAGCATGGCAGCCAGACAATAGGTGGATGCATTAACTCTCAAGGGTAGGACTCGCATGTAACTGCAGCAACTGTCCCACAAGGCATACAGAGCAGTGAGGCAGAAAGAGAAGAACTTTTGAGTTTCCAGTATGGTGAGTCTTGTACTGTTCTGGCACTGATCTGCAGCTGCCTCTCCGCAGGGGAACACATGAGGCCATGCAAAACTCAAGTAAAGCCAGTGGGGCACAATAGTTTCTGCTTTGATCAAGGATGTTTAGACAGAATTCTGCCTATCAGTATGGTTGCTTAGGGAAAATAAAGGATGAATAAACCTCTTGTCATTCTCCTAATATAGTTCCTTGTAGAAAGTACATATTTACTTATTGTGGTATAGGTTGTAGCAGTGTTAGCCTAAGGACATAGGCAGACAAGATTCTTTGGGTAAATCTGATATTTTAATTAGACCAACTCAAAAAGTTGGAAACATTCTTCTTTGCAAGCTTTTGGGTATAAATACCCTTTGCCAGGCTGAGGAAGCATCTGCAGTTGGTGTGCGCTCTTCCTGGATGGAATGAATAGTAAAGAGGCCAGAGGCTGGGATGCATGCAAGACAGGCAGTCAGTGAAGATGTAGATTGAGGAGTCAGTGGATGAGACACAGGCTGGGGTAGGGAGGGAGGGGAAGGGGAATGAATGTAGCTGGTAAACAGTGGAGAAGTACCTAGGGAGCCAGATGGTTAGGCAGGTTATAACGCATCATAAAACCAATGTCTCTATTTAGTCCATACCTTTTTGTATCCAGGAGGTTGATGAAGAGAAGTTCATAAGCTCATCCATGAAAGGTGTTTTGTAAACTCCCTTTGAGGGTTAGAACTGAGAGATTGGAGAGAGAGTGGTTTTCTCGCAAGAAACGTGCCCCCACAGGTAACTGGGTATTCCTGTCTTTGATAGATTTCCAGTGTGCATTTATTCTGGTGCAAAGTTGTCATTTGGTCTCTCCCACATCTTTTCCATCAGGGCATTTGGTACACTGGATGAGATGTATTACATTTCTGCAGCGGAAGCTATAAGATCCAGGAATGCTGATGGTTCTGTTGTGGGGTGTAGTAATTGGGGGGGAGGGGGAGGGCAGGGGAGGAGATATGTTGGCAGGTTTTACATTTCTTGTTATGGCATGGCGGTCTGGATCCATTCGGTGTGTTTTGGGCTGTAGGAAGTCTGCTTCCGGTGATGAGGTTAGTGAGGTTCAGTGTTTGTTTGCAGGCTAGGATGGGTGGCTCTGGGAAGATCTAAGAATTGGATCTTCTTCTAGTAGGGGTTGTAATTGTTTGCAGATTTTCTACATAGGTTCAAGGGAGGGGTGATATGTCATAACCAGTGGTGTGCGATTCATGTAGGTTTTCCTTCTGTACTGCAGCAATTCTTCATGTGAACTGCTGCAGTACAGAAGGAAAACCCCCATGAATCGCACACCACTGGTTATATCACTCCTCCCTCAAACCTATATGGAAAATCCTCAAACAATTACAACCTCCACCTATGAGTGCAGTTAAGAGGGTAAAGCCTAGGATGTGAGCCAGGATTTGTCTAGCCAGGTCTTAAAAACCTCCAAGGATGGAGAGTCCACAACCTTTTTGGGTAACTTGTTCCGGGGCTTTACTACCCTCCTAGTGAGAAAGTTCTTCCTAATATCTACCCCCCCCCCTCCCTTTCACATCCCATTTTAAAACATCTTCTAACAACACAATCACCTAACCACCATACAAGAAGCCATTCAAAATGCAAACTCATTCAATGATGAACACACAATTAATTTTTGTCTTCTTTTGTTAGAATGGTGTGGACTTAGAATAATAGCAGTAATTATTTATGTACCAACAAATGCCAGGGACTTTATGCCTCAGCTGCTTCTGTAGTAACTGTCTCTGTACCAACCCTAACTCCTCAGTGGGCACATCTACACAAGATGTTAAATACGCAGTAGACTAATTCTACTGCACATTAGCAAGGCAGGCAAAAACCATACTAATATGCTGATGCACAGAATTAGTCTACTGTACATTAGGATCACAAAAAAAGCATGGGCTGGTGCTACTACACAGTAGTTCTGATTACAGTGCATTAAGTTAGTACCTGTCATTACAAATACCAAACTTAATGTGCTGTAATTCTGGTACATAAATGCATACGTAGACGTGCCCAGTGACAGTTAAACCAGAACAGCTTATCCCATATGAAACTGAGCTAAATTGCCTTGGTTTAACTTCAACTTGCCTTAAGAACTGGGGCACAGAGACAGTGACTATGAAGTACCTGAGGCTTTTGCCCGTTCATTGCAAGCACATAAATTGATAACACTGTTTTCAGTAAGTCCTCAGATTGTTAATTGTTGATAGACTGGTAATTGCAGTCTGGGGTAGGGGGAGGGGGATTTGGGGCTTTGCAACCCCCCTACTTAAGGTTGCAATGTCTAATTTGGGACTACAAATGTAATAGGAACAAACAGAATAGTCCTAGAGTCAACTTCATATTAGCATAGCTCACAGCTCTACATCTTTTCCTCTTGGTCACTGTTGACTAGACACAGTGAATGAGAAATAAATAATGCATAAAGAAGGTAATTAAACAAGTCAACTATTTTCCCCACTGTAATTGCTACCAAGTGATTTGTTCATCTTATTTATGGTTCCCTTGATTTATAAGATGCAGGCTTCAATTCCAGCTGTTTGAAGCAGAGGTATACTATATTGATAGCTGTCAGATTTCTTCTGACTAATGGATGGCTCAGTCCAGAAATGAAGGGCTCTCCTGAGCAAAGAAATTAATTTCTGTAACATTTTAAAATGTTGTTGCCATGTGCCCTCACCAAAGAGGCTTGCTTGGACTATGAAAATGTCACTTTTGATTTTGTAACAGTTTGATTTTTATTTGGAAGGTGCATTTTATACATTAACCAAAAATAACAGATTTTATTAGTCTATACCTGCTTAAGCATAGGTTAGAGTAATGCTTTCTTTCCCTGCCAAGTTAGACTCTGCTGTTCAGGAACCAATTACAATAACCAACTGGTTAGTTTTATTTGAAGATGAGGAAGGTGGAGTTAGGAAGAATCCAGGTAGAAGAAGCACTGGACTGCATGGAACTCGTATAGTGTTACCTGTACTTTATGCAGTTATTTACACAAGTATAAAATACAACATATTGCCATTCTTACCTCAGATTTTTACATGCAATGTGGGCTAACAAAGAAAAGTAATTCCTTCTTTTGCACTACAGAATTGAAAATCTGAATTTGGAAACATCTAGACAAGGACTTGAAACTGCATAGTGAACTGAAGAAACAGTTTACAAAACTAGGAACTGGACTTTGATCTTAACTTTGTTTCAGGGAATCAAAATTAATATCCTTTATTATTATCCTTTCCTGATAAGTTGTTAGAAGCATGTATCATTCTGAACAGACACTTGATAAAGACCTCATGTACTGCTATAAATACCTTGAACTGAAACTAAACTTTATTTGCTATAGAAGAGTTTACGATCAAACTAAATTGAGTTTTAGGCATCACAGTTTGTGGATATCAACTTTTATTAATGATACTTGTGCACTACCATGCTCCTAAATTTAAGAAATTACTTACATTTCTTCGCTAAACAAAGGACTGAAACGTATAACAGGATGGATTCTGATCTATTAAGACTTTATTGTATCTAGATAATGATTCTTGATACAGTCACTAATTCAGGCCCCTAATTTAGGTTTATAAAATATGGAGATGCATGCTTCCTTGCTTTTTAGAACTGTGGGCCTTATTTGGGGTATACAATAAACATTTTACGAACAGTGAAATCTACTAGTCCTGAGCACCATTAGGAATGTATTTCCTCCAACAGCATCACTTTAGCACTGAGTCAAGTGCAAAGTGAATTTGTTATCAGTGTCTTGATTACTTTGCAGCTGTGTTAGATTTATTTCTACTTCAATTTCAGTGTTCCCACAAATTAACTATTTTTCCAAGTCTTAGCAATTAGCAGAGTGTATAATAATTACTCCTTTTTACTAAAAATGCATTTCAAATAAGATAGTGCCTTATTACATGAGTTTTTCCCTAGAATCTTATTCTATGTAATTTCAAAGGACTAGTATATTCATTATGTAAATTAAACTAATCAAATGCTGTAAGAGGGTTACTTAAAATCTTTCACCATTTTCATGCTTCAGGTGCCAACAAAGTATTTTGTAATAGGCAACAAATGTAATGCACCAGTCCTTCTCAATTAAGCATCTGCTTAAATTGAAGCACAAAAGGTAAACATATGCTTAAGTGCTTTCAAGCTTCAGGGCCCAAATCCTCTGCACCTTGCACTTCAAACCCAAGAGTATCAGTTTACTGGCTAGGCTGTTAATTATGTGTACAATACAGTAGAGCTACATTGTGGCAAGAATTGTAACTGAATTTCATCACCAATGCCATAAAAGTTGCAATGAGAATTCATAATGAATGTTGCTTTGTTTTTGTCCTGTTCACATGGGACAGGTATCCATATCTCAGAAAATCTCCATCATGAATGACACCTCTATTGGCTATCTCAGCGGGGGAGACTAAACTACGTGCCCTGAAATGTGATATCTGCATTTTAAAACTGAATTTGCCTCACAAAGAAAGCACTTATGCCTGAATATTATCAATACAGCACTATATATGTTATATGCTCCACCCTTGAGCATCTTAAGAACTTAGTAATAAATAAGCAAAATCATTATTATAAAATGTTTCCTCCAGGGCAATGCAGGAAAGGTTGCCAGGTACAGGGGTTGCAATGTTCCCAGCAATGGGAGTCCTTCAGCTACCCTGCTGGGAACCTTGCAACCCACACCTCCAGCAACCTATTTCTAGTCTCAAAGCCGATACTGACAAGTGAACACTGCCAATCAGCTGATTGTCAACATTAGGATAAGGGGTGCTATACATTCCAATTTATGGCACCATACAAACAAGCCACAAAAGTTCCACATATTTTATGGAGTATTTTTGGCTGAAAATGTAGCATGGTTGCTATTTACGGCACAATTAATCTTGTTTTAGCCATACCATAAGTGTAACGTGTGGCAAGGGACTGAGATATGTCAGTAATGAACTGACTTGATTTAATTAGTACAACCAAGTAGTAGGGCTAGCTTAAGCAGCAGTTTGTGCTTTAGATCAGAGGTGCTCAATCCCTAACCCACAGGCCAGATGTAGCCTCCAGCACCTTCTCGTTGGGCACATCTACATGCTCATTTAAGCACAACTAAATTTAATATTCATTAAGCGATTTTGGCAGGTGTCTACACATGCAGGGACTTGGCACTAAAGTTAATGCGAAGTCCCTGAAACCCTGCCACGTGCCCTAAGTGGCTGGTCAGACCCAACACTAAAGTTAGCACTGGGTCACATCTACACATGAATTCATGCACTTAAAATAATCGTGACTAAATTTGATACCTGCATTTGCAGGTATCAAATTTAGGTATGATTAGTCTAATTTTGACATTTTTAATGAGCATTAAGAGTATGCACATGTAGACATTCCCATAAGGCACATTAGGCTAATGTGCATTAGCGTGTCTTGTGTAGATGCAACCATTGGGCCTGTGGGGCTCCCTGAACCCTGCATGCTAGATTTGGTGCACAGTCCCACAGCTCTAAGCCTGGCATGTGGTGCTGGGAAGCAGCAGTGGGGTTCTCAGTCCCATACCAGCACACAGGGGCAGTGCAGGGCCTCAGGGCCCCAATCTCAGAATGCAGGACCAGGCAGAGGTAACACGTGATCTCAGGGCCCCAATCCTGGCACACAGGGCCAGGAAGGAGCAGCACAGTCTGGATCCACAGTGCAATCTGATCGGGGATGTGGGGTCCAGTCTATGCTGTGTGCCACTCAGTTTGCCCATGGCACCAAAAGTTTGAGCAGCACTGCTTTAGATATTTTTCATGTCTTCAGGGGCAAAATATAAGTGTTCATGAGCAATCAATCTTTTTTTTTTCCCCTTAATTTCTCAAACACACACCACTGAAATAAATAAATAAATAGGTAAAGATTAAGCCTATATCTTCCATAGCCAACTGTAATGGGAGAAAACACTTAGTACATTCTGTAAAGAGTTCACTGCATACACTCAGAATACAGACCCAAAGATATTACTGAGCTTATACACTTCATCCTCACACAAAACAATTTCACTTTTAATAATCAACACTTCCTCCAGATGATGGGAACAGCTATGGGCACTAAAATGGCCCCACAGTTTTTATGAGCCACCTGGAAGAAGACTTCCTCAAGAACTGCACCATCAAACCCTTGCTGTACTTAAGATACATTGATGACATCTTCATCATTTGGACTGAAAACCTGCAATCTCTGATTGAGTTCCACCAGAAATTCAACAGTCACCATCCCTCCATCCGACTTTCTTTAGAATACTCCAGCACCAACATCCCCTTTTTAGACACAAGGATCAGTATCCAGAAGGGTAAAATACAGACCACAGTATACAAGAAACCCACAGACCAACATACATATGTGCACAGAACCAGCAATCACCGTAAACACACCAAAAAGGCTGTGATATACAGCCAAGCCCTCAGATACCACCGCATTTGTACTGAAGAGAACACCCGGGATTGCCACCTCACCAATCTTAAAAAGGCTTTCACCCAACAAGGACACTCGTCCAGAGAGATAGATCGCACGTTTGAAAGAGCCACCTGGATACCACGTGAAGAACTGCTGCAGTACAGAAGAAACCCCCCCACAAATCACACACCGCTGGTTATGACGTATCACCCCTCCCTTGAACCTGTACGGAAAATCCTCAAAATATTGCAACCCATACTAGAAAGAGATCCTATTCTTAAAAGAGATCTTCCCAGAGCCACCCATCCTAGCCTTCAAACAAGCACTGAACCTCGCCAACCTCATCACCAGAAGCAAACTTCCTCAAGCCCAGAACACACCAAAAGGATCCAGACAGTGCCATGACAAGAAATGCAAAGTCTACCAGCACATCTCCACCACCCCCACAATTACTACACCCCACAACAGAGCCATCAGCATCCCAGGATCTTACAGCTGCACCTCCAGAAATGTAGTATACCTCATCCAATGCACCAAATGCCCTGATGGAAAATATGTAGGAGAGACCAAACAACAGCTGCGCACCAGAATGAATGCACACCAGAAATCTATCAAAGACAGAAATACCCAATTACCGGTGGGGGCACATTTCTCACAGGAGGGCCACTCTCTCTCCAGTCTCTCAGTCCTGATCCTCAAGGGAAACTTACAGAACACTTCCCAGAGACGAGCCTATGAGCTCCACTCATCAACCTCCTGAATACTAGAGATCATGAACTAAACATAGACATTGGATTTTTGATACATTATAATCTGCCTCACAACTGACTCCCCAGCCCAGCCCAGCCCAGCCCAGCCCAGCCCAGCCCAGCCCAGCCCAGCCCCTGTCTTCTTTACTTTTCATTCCATCCAGGAAGAGCACACACCAAATGTTGAAACTTCCTTAGCCTGACAAAGGGTTTTTGAACCCGAAAGCTTGCTTAATAACTATTCTCCAATTATTTGGGTTGGTCTAATAAAAGATATCAAATTCAGCCAAGGAACTTTGTCTGCCTGCATACACTCAGGCCTTTCATCCTTCATTCTCCATTACAAATATCTTATGCACCATTCTCCCATCCACCCTTTTATTTCAGGGGGACCCTGCAACTCAACCTCTGAAGACATGGCAGTGGACCTGTGCACCCCTATATCCCTTCCCTTTCTTGTGTTCTCATGTGCTCTTGCTCCTTCCTGCCAGTCAGGATTTTCTATTCACTACTATTACCTCCAGTATGGTTTTTTATGTTTGGAGAGAAGTTATTCAGGCCGCCAGATGATGATTGTTCTGAAGGCATCCACCTTCAGTTTTTTGACCTGGAAAGTCATTTGAAGTTTTACCTGCATCAACAAGGTGGCAGGGGCTCCAGGTCTCCTATTTTGATATTTTGTGTTTTGTGGAAAATAAGATTTCTGCCTGCTGATGCCTAAGTCTTAAAAGTGGAACTGAGAGGATCCAACAGTTATGTTCCAGACACTACTAGAAATGCTTCCAAGTTGGGCATAAAAACTTGAAAACTCAGCCAACAAATGTTAAGTATATTTAGAAGGATTTTCTTTGTGCTACTTACCAGCATCTTCCTTCTGATCCAGAAACAAAAGCTAAAATCCGAGCAAACTAATGAGTATTGCAACATGTTCAGTGTGCCACAGTGTAGAGAGGTTAAGTGACAGGAAATTGAACAAAAAAGTTAGAAGTTAAAATTTTCACACCTTAATTGTGTCATTAAAGCTCCTGCTGAGACTTCTTCCAGGAAAGTGAAAGTGAAAGATCTGACACCGTCTCTTCCATGTTTGTTTCAAAGGATGCTTTTTCCCAGCTCAGGTTTCCAGACACTTGATTTCTTCTGCTGTTTTGAGTAACATTAGGAAAATTACTCCGTTGATATACCTACCTTGAACATCATTTCTTTGTGTCAGTAACTGGTTATTATTGTAAACTAACTACTAAAATTACATAAAGTGTGGAGATAACTAGAGAACCATTATAAGTAGCAGTCACAGCTTGCAGAAAGAGACTATACTTCATTCTAGAGTTCTAAACTTTTGGCATGTCTATAATCATAAGCCAGATCAATACCTTTCCCTCCAGCTTAAAAAAAGGAAGATGTTAAAATTTTTTTAGTGAATCAAATTTTTACCAAATCAATTCTTAAATGATAAAGCTGTAAAGTATACTAAATGGGGTTTTTTAAATCAAAAAGCTCGTCCAAAGAGTATAATCTCCATAGTCTCAAGTGAAATTTTTTTTTCTCTAGCATCATCCCATATTTATTCTTTAAGAGAGAAAATAAAGAACTAAAAGTATATGGCTTTAGGTTATGTTTACAGATTTTTGGTTCTCTCAATGCAAAGTGTTATTTATTTCATTATACCTATAATGTAAATTTCTGTGTTCTGCATTACTTTAAATTTGAATCCTGTGCTGTTTGAGGAATTTCCTACAAATGCCCATGTACAGACATTTTCAAATAACTCGACATGAACAGTTTAATTGACCTATACTTGTTTTTGCATGCAAAGATATGCAAAGATGCAAAGATAATGTCTTTTGGAACCTCTAGTTAGATATTCTGTAGCCCAGATAACATCCAACAGTCTGGGAGAAGCATCACGTACACAAATCTAGTGCCACCCTAGTCACCTGGGTACCACTATTGTAATCAAGCAGTTTATAGATGACAAGACAACTTTAATTCTAACTCTGTCTCTGCTCAATGTAGTGAATGATATTGGTTTTACGGGGTTTAAAAAAAAGAAAAGAAGTCTATCAGATTGCAGTTAGGGAGAACACAGTGGTTTTCATCCTTTTTAGATTCAGGTCACTTCTCTCTAAATTTTCTGAATTTCGCAGCACTCCAGTTGAGAACCACTCTTGTGCTGCCTCAGTTTATTTAATAGGGTGCAAGGGCTCTGCCCAATTTGTGCAGAGCCAAACCAGGAAAGGCTGCAGCATAAATGCAAGCTCTTTACTACATTAGGGTTATCTCAACTTAAAGCAAGCAGGAGCAGCCACTTTTGCACAGCTCTCCTGCACTTCTCCCAGGACCAGAAGTACATGGGACAATTCCAGGCCCGTCTCATTTCCAGGAAAAGCACACTGGGTCAGACTGGGAAGCATTACAGCAAAAACATATGCTCCTGCTGCTGCCCTTCCTGGTCTGGCTCCAAACAAGGCAGATGGAGCAGTTCCACTGAGATGCAGTGACAGCAGCACACACCCAGAGTGGCGTTGCAACACAAGTGAGAACCACTAGTTTAACAAATGCACATTCACACAGAAGCAGGAGGCTGGCACAGTCAACTAGGAATCTGAGTCTGACATATCTTCATTTAGATACTTATTGAGAACCTCATTTGAGAACTTTGACACAATGTTCCTTCAGTAGTTTTGTGCTGTCACTCTTGTGGAAGGAAAATCGAATTCTATATGGAAAATTTTAACAAATCTTCTCCATTATGAATTCTGAACCATCAGTGTTTTATCACTTTTACTATATATATCTGACAGCTGCAGAAAGCTGTTACTCTGAAGTAGGAGGCTGGAAAGAATTTGGTCAGTATAGCCAACCTGGCATAACTGCACAGCAAAGGGGACAAGGGGGACAACTCCTTCCCATCCTTACTGCTACAGCTGCTTTGTCAGCCTTAAGGGCTTCTGGGTATATTGCAGACCCCTCTTTTAAGAACATTCATGTTCCGTTGTTCTGGCATGCTACCAAAGTTTTCCTCAGTGTTGCAACAAGTGAAAAGAGTTCTCAAGAATTTCCAACCAAAATTATTCTCAATAGTTCTGTAATTCACCCAAACCCGACTGGAATTTCACAAACTATGCCGCTCTCTGCTAAGTTTCAAAAGTGTGCTGCAAAACTACATAAACTTGTCAAGAGTCTTTTGTAAGGAAAATGCTGGGCACCCTAAATATAGTGGTTGCTACTTGCTGAATACACTGGTATGTCTCTAAAGTAGTCTGTAGATTATTAAAACCCTTCCAGAGTGAATTCCTGAAAGTACTGATGACAGAAAGCAATATTAAGTGGTACAGAGCAAGCCAATTTAATCTTGAAAACACTGTGAGGTGACACTACATATCAGCAAGCACAAAAAACAAGAACAGCTTGGAACCTTTATGCATAAACTACAACTTCAATATAATACTACTGAAGTTATGTCTACACTACACATTTCAGTATAGAGACACCTGAGCTAGTGTAACTATGGGGACAAGTCTAGCCACAGCAGAGTAAAATTAGGCTATAGTACTCCATGGTGCCATGACCTTGAATTTTTTTCAGTACCTGAAGCTAGCTTGGGCATCTCTGTACTTCAGTACAGACATCTCTCTAAGTATAAGAGTACTGCATTATGAATGTATTTAAACTGTGCTGTCAATATCTAAGCCTGAATTCTATATCGCTGAAGTAAGGGGGGGGGGGGGGGGGGGCGGCGGCTGTCTCTCTCTCTTTTTTTTTTTTTTATTTCATAGGACATAGGATCAGGCCCTTAAGACTCATGAACAAATTTCTACTAACGAAACCTTTGCTTGGAACAAAATATGTGTAAAGTTCAAAGGGTTTTGTTTCTGGGAGTATGCAGGTTACTTAAAAATATGTTTTAAAAGACACAGGTTCAGAATCATTTTTACATATACACACTAGTCCATCTGTCACAGACAGGCAACTGTAACTCCGATTCACGAGCTTGCTCTAGTTTTTTGGTAGTGTCCCGCACACTTCCAATAATTAAAAAATAAACATAAAAAAATAGTTGCCACAATGGATTTTTGGATCACTCCAACTAGTACAGGGGTGTGATCTCTTCGTGCTACTTCCAGTACGTGATTTTTTCACAGTTGCTTTTCAAATGCAAAAACCAAGTATATACCTAGAAAAGAAAAAGGAACATTTCAAACTTCACTGAAAACTTCTAGTTCCTCTTCATCCCAAAAGTTTCAAAATACACATTTGATATATCTTTCTTAAAAAAAAAAAAAAAAAGAAGATATTGGAGAGCAGAATATTCTATCTAATAAAAGCTGCAGTAATAGCTACCCCATCTAACCATATCCTATTATGGCCCATGTATTAAAAGCATATTCTAATATAGCTGCAAGTTTAGGTAAGCAAAATTCAACTATATATTTGTAATTTAGATGAAGGGCTATATTTTCAGAAGAACCCAACCAGTAAACAATATCCAAAGCAATGCAATATTAAATCTTAAATGCAGCTTTATAATATTATTAAACAGTAGCTTAAGGATTCTAGCTATGAAATGTGAATGTCTTAACATTCAACTTCTTCTGTTTCTTTTTAAGTCTTTCAAAATTCATTATCACAATTTTAAGATTCATAGCTACATAAGGTTAATGTGTAATCCTAAATGTTCCTTTGGTTTGTATTTTTCTTTATAATATATGCAATAGAGCAGAATTAAGGTTGTGTTCCCCTCTGCAAAGGTGAAATGAAATGTTAATAGTACATACAAAGATCTGAAAATGTGAAGTTGCCATTTTAAAAATAATAGCTGTTAGAAAGAGACACCACAGTGTGTTTACAAATAACAGCTGACACTTTATTAACTCGAAATGTACCTAGTAGAAATGGAGGTTAAGTACTATCTTGACTACAGTAATACTCTTGCAATGTGCACGGAAGAGTAAAATTTACAGACAACCCTTGTCTCATGACAGCAGAGAGACGTGTCAGAAGACATTGCAAAACTAGTTTCTTATAAAAACAAGCAGAATACAATCTGATGGTTAGAGGTTTCCAGCTGACTCTAAATAGCTGTTTGTGATTATGTGCGTCATAGCTAGAAGGTTGCTCAATGTATATAATAAGCCTGAACGCATTTTCCAGCAACGATACAAAATTCTACTTAATTGTGGCAAACTGCCTCTATTTTACCCATCAGGAATACTATTCCTCAAGATCTCTATACAAAGACTGTTGGGTAACTAATCCCCAATTACTCCTTATAACAAGTATGAAAACCCTCAATTTAATAGAAAATAAGCACTGCTGAAAAGAAAAAAGTAGTTTGAGTTTGTCACAGTCCTTCTGATACATATTTAAAATCAGACGATTGCAACAAGAGAATAAAAGTTGATCTGTAAAACCAAAGCTCCCCAACGGGAGAGAGAATACTTATTTGAAGATGATCAAATGGATTCTCTGAACACAAGAAAAAATTCTGATTAAAGACTTCCTGAAAACTAATAACTAACTAAATGTAAAAATCTAGCTTTTTCTGACATCTGAGCAGGCCAGTACCAAGGTCTGGAATACTGCTAATTCTATTTGACTGCAATACATAAAAGCTATTGGACTCCCGGAAGGATTTTTTTTTACCTAGATATCCAACTACTTTTTCTAAAAAATAAATAAATAAATAAAGGGTGGCAGAAAAGAGTAGTCTGTGCGGCCACAGAAATTTCCAATCACATTGACTTAAAAAACCCACACAATATATGTAACAATATTACTGTTTTCTATTTAAAAGTGCAACACATCAGAATAAACACCAGTCACCCTCATATCCACTCCTCAACTATTTGTGTCTGAAATATATACTGAGTGCCAAGAAGGGCAACCTGTGAATAAGTTAGCCAATTTTATCTACAATAAAGCTTTGTTTAACAACTTTCTTGAAATATTTTACACATTCATGCTTCCCCAACACTATAAATTTGTATTCCCCAACACTGAGTGCTGTAAACAGTTTCTGTTAACCGCCTTTTCAATTTAACTAAACTTAAGTTACATGCATATGACGACTTTTTTATTAGCTTGAGCATCCTGAAGTTAGGCAACTGAATCCATATTTGGCCACATGAATAAAAATGCATATAAAATTAGCCTCTTAATTAAGGTTTTAACATTAAACCACCACCTTTGAAAGGGTATCTCTGCACACCTTCTACTGCCATCATTTATTCAACTACTTTGTTAAAGGAATGGTATTTTAAGTTTCAAAACAATACTTACTTGTTGCTTCCCATTCAGATTTACTCAAAGTTCCCTATTAAGAAAAAAAAAGTTTGTTAATTCATTCTGCCTGCTTGCATGGTACAGTGGTAACGAGGAAGCTGCCTGCCCACGCAGTGCTGAGGGAGCCTGCAGTCAGGGAAGTGGGGAAAGACCTGGCCAATGAGATTGAACAATACTTTAAGTTAAACACTCACTATTACAGTACACAAATGTAAGCAGAGGCATGGCCCCAGTAGTTATATTAGTTTTATGTCTTAGTCTTTCCAACCGTCTTTGCATAAGACCATAAGAAATGATTCTATAAATACACTAAAAGAAAGACAGAGACTAAGGAAAATAATGGTCCATTACTAAATCAAGGAAGGTAAGCAAAAAGCAAATAAAACAGAAAGGACTGAAATATAGGGGGGAGGGGGTGTCCCTCCCCCAACCTCCCACCCCTTTTACTTCAGTCTTCACCTGAAAAGTTAGTCATGATTAGACATCTGAATTAAAATTATAAATAGGGTAGAGACAGGACAAAATTGAAAAAGAGCATGCAAGGAAAAAATGTATTCAAGTAGCTAGCACTCAAATTTGCCCTAGAGTACTTAAATTAGCCAAAGCAACTACTGAATCATTAGTGGGTTATCTCTGAGAATTCATGAAAAATGGAGGAGGTCCTAGAGGCATGAAGAAGGGAAAAGAGTAACTATTTTCTTTTTTTTTATAAAGAGAGTAAAAGGAGGTCCTGGGGAACAGAATGATCAGCTTAACTTCAAAATCAGAAAAAATGTAACAATCCAATTATAAGCACCTCGAAAATAATAAAGTAAAAAACTGGTCAATAGAATTGTTGAGAACAAATCACTTCCGATTAATTCAACTTTCTTCTTTGGCATGGTAACTAGACTAGTGAATAAAGGAGAGAGATGTGGTACTTTGATTTATCAAGCTTTTCAGCAAAAGGAATGGAAAAATGTAACATTTGAAACACCTCTGAGATTTTTGGACAGGAGAGCCTCCAGACATGCACACACTGTGTGTGTGTGTGTGTGTGGGGGGGGGGGGCAGAGACACAGGACTAAGCAACACCCTATTGTCTCTCCTGGGTGGCATGGCAATTCTGAAGCACTCCAGTGTGGGGAGCAGCTGAGGCCATACGTCATCTGAAACACTGTTTTTCAAATCTATCAAACCCCATTACACTTTAAAATGTTTCAGATGTTACATCTGTCTGTACCCAGTATCTCTCATAAATGTTCTCATAAGCAAACTAGGGAAATATGGCCTAGAAGAAATTACTCTACACCTGGTTCAAAACTGATCCTCAAGGAGTCACTATCAAATAGTTCACCATCAAACTGAGGAACATGTCAAATGGGGTTCACACTACTCTATTTTAGATCCTGTTCTAATTAATACTATGACTCAAACGAAGGAAGAGAGATCCCTTTTATAATAATCTGCAGATGATACCAAGTTGGAAGAATTTGCAAGCTGGACTGAAATTCAAAATAATCTTGATAATTTAGAGAAAATTAGTAAGATTCAATTCAATTAACATACAAAGTCATCATCATTATCACACCACACTTGGGAAAGAAAAATCAAATGCATAAATACAAGATGAAGAATAACAAGGTCAAGGTATTTAGAAATGTCGGGCCATAAGGAAGAGTGGGAAGAACTGGGTTTGTTTACTTTAGAAAAGAGAAGACTGAAGGATACAAGTCTTCAAATATGTAAAAGGTTCTTATAAAGAAGGCAGTAATTAATTGTTCTCTATGTCCACTGCAGATAGGATAAGAAATAATCACCTTGGTTTGCACGAATGAAAACTGAGGTTAGATTTTAGTGGGGGGATGACTTTCCAATTCTAAAGGTAGGCAATAACTGGAACTGGTTATCTAGGAAGTATGAGAATTACACTCTCTCTGGAATTTAAAAATAGGCTAGGTAATGTCTTTTAGAGATGGTCTAGGGGAGTGTGTGTATAATTCTATCTCAGGATGGAGAGGGGGGTGTGTGGTGGGGGAGTAGAATGAGTGATCCTCTCGGGACGGACTACATGATCTCCTGAGGTCCTTTTCTCTCTTTCCGATTCTGACTTACGCACGTGTAAAGTCCTGTTAACTTCAATAAAATTGAAACTAAACATGTGCTTAAATGTCAGCAGGATTTGGACTTCCATCTGAACATATCTGGAAGGAAACTGATGGAAGCAAATACTTACCATAGGCAACTCTGCTTTGCCATTTTTCATAAGCTCTTCTACGTGCTCGTAGTCATCAGGCTTATCCGACACAAGGCTGGAATGATCGTTTGCAGGATATTGCTGAACGACAGGCAACAAAAGAAAATGAACCCATTATGTCAAGATCTAACCAAGTGAATCACTGAATTTAAGCAAGTGTTGGAGGGGGAGGGAGGGGCAATCAGTCTGCCATTTGGATGCTTGCTTGTAAAAGGATTTGGTTGAAAGTTCTTATTTTTTGCTTTCAAGAACAAAATGTTAGTTTTAAAATAACCATTTTTATGCCCAGCAGTATTTATAAGTTAAATCCTGTTTAATTACTTCAGTGAACCAAGTTACTCGTACTACTCCCATCACTTCCTTTCATTCTTCAAATCTTTTAATAACCTTCTGTCTCAAATTACAACTAGGGGCCTCTCGGGGCACAGACAGAAGTGGCAATTTTCACCTGATCTGGCCACAGAAAGTAGTTTATAGCTGTGACCAAACACAAGTGCATGGCTGCATACAGTTTCAAAAATGGCTGATCAGGTGAAAATCATACCTCATTGCTTGAGGTATTAGATGAAGGCACTTCAAAATGTGCCTGTGGAGCTCCCAGCTTGTTGCTGTTTTCAGAATGGAAGGGGGGAAAGGGAGTGGAGGGAGTTCAGTCTGGGGTTTCTCAGCCCCCCTGGAGGGTAAAGCAGGTGTACTGGACCTCCCCCCAGCCCCTCGAGGAGTGGGGGCTCCAATTCTCCCACCCCACCCTTCAACACCAGCTAGGGAACCCCAAGAATGACCTCCCTCTGCTGCCCTTCTCCCCTCCCATTCTGAAAACTGGAAGCACTGTCAGAAAGTCAGTGGCCGTTGCTACGAGAACCTGGCTGCAGGCTCCCAGCCGACAGCTAGATTTCCCTCCCTTCTGGAACCAATAATGAACTTCTGTTTGGTCTGGGTTAATGTTGCAAGTCAGAATGCTTTGCAGAAAACATTGAATTACGGTGGGAGCTGCACTTGTCTGCACCCTTGGGCTATCAAATCCAGTCCCGTTTGTTAGTAGGTAATAATTTGTTCAAGAGGGTCCACAAGACCATCTACCCAGATATCACTGTTCATCGCTGAGGGAGGAGAATACTTCCTCATTCCCCAACCATCCACCCATCCCCTCCTTCCCACCCCTGCTTTCCACCATTCTCTCCCCAGGCAACAATCAGAAGCCCTAATACAGGCCTTCCAGACACCTCCCACACAGAGGTCAAGTTAGGGCTTTTCATAGGGATACTAAACACTCAAATACACCTTGTCATATTACCACACCAAGCACACCCTTACTGCATCATACCATAACTTCCATTAACTTACTAAACCTCATTTTGAAACTATTCAGATTCCTGGTCCTTTTTTCAAGACTATTAGAAACCTTCTTCTAACTTCTGGTTTAGATTTGTTCTCAACTTGTGTACATTTACTCTTGTGCAGATACTGCATTTTTAAGTTAAAAATCTCTTTTCCGTGTTGTCCTCAACTTCAGTTTTCTATACAGCTTTGTCCCTGTTTGTATCTTGGAATTTACTTCCTCTTCTTCCCCCATATTCTTGCTTTTCACTACACTATAAAACTTGCTACCCTTATTTAAGTAGATTAAGTAAGACAATGCATAAGCAACATGCTTACACTTGAATAAATGGCCATATGCCAGTTTATAAACAAGCAGCCACATGATATATAGCCCCTTGCACAGAACTTCCTTACAGAGAAGTAGTACACACTTGTATAAAATTAGGCTGTGTACATGTTGTGTGTTTCAAGCTTATCCCAGGCTGGTCTCAAGACTTAATAGGTTCTCTGCTGTCCAGTGGCAATATGCTGTAATAGCTGCCTACTGTGCGCAGCTACCTCAGATGAACTGCTTATCAGTCCGCACCAGATCTGGATGTCATTTGTATCAGTGTATATGTATCATTGCCCTAGGGCAGTAAACACAGTCAAGTCACAGCTCTTTAGTTTTACTATGAGATAAACTTAATTAGGTCAAACAGGTAGGCAGGGGACATAGTTCTGATTTTACCTACTTAAGAGGTATATGTTAAGAATATTTTTGACTCCATTTAGCACTTTAGTTCATAAGTACTGGACATTTGTTATCCTACAGCAGAAAAACAACATACGTCACTGAAGAGAGCGCCTTGAAGTCTGGTGTTAGAAAACTGCCTAAAAATGCTGAAAAAAAATAGCAATTACAGACTCAGATGGTAAAATTTTGTGGGACAAGTATCCGTGTAAGATTAGTCACGATTGTCATTTTCCTGAATATGAAGTCTACTCTTTTTCTGTACGTGTATGTCGTTTGACTTTTCAGTTCTCCTATTGATATTGCTTGCACATGAAAGTAGTTCACAGATAGGCAATTAAGTTTCTCCTTTCCATTTTTTCTCTTATGTAGGCAATGGACCAACATTTACAGTAAGTGTTAGTATCATAATATCATGTTAATTATATATCACCTGAAGTCATAGGCATTTAATTTGCAAAAATGAACAAACAAATGTGATGCAAAGTGTGTGAAGCAAGTATAAAATACTTATTTGCCTAGTAGCTAAAAAATATTAAAATGTACCCTGAAACTGAAACATTTGCTACAAAATTTAGAAGATTAACTGTACTTTCAGTAGTAGAGGTGCTATTTGGCTCTGACACTGACAACATTTAAAACGTGTTAACTTCTTATACAAAGCTCATGAAAAGAATGTCAACTAGTGCCAAAATATCACCTTAACAAGAGGCAAATGCTACTTAAATTAAAAGTAATGTTAGCATGTTCAATATTTACCTCCAAAGCCTTCATTCGCTTCAACAGCATTTTATGCTCCTCGTTCTTCATATTTTCTTCGTAGAATTCTCGAAATGTCTTTTTATAGACTAGCTTCATGCTATATTTCTTTGCCATTCTGTCAAAATAGCAGGCAATTAGGTGACCCACAAAATTATTGCAGTGATATTTTTAAACCCAAAAAAGCCCAAGTACATAGTATAGTCAATAATTTTAACTATAGTGACATCTTATGGTCTTCAATAGGACTGCAACCTCTCTCTAAATGTTTGACAGCTGTTATTAGAGAAGCAGGGAATCAATACTGCCATCATGACTCATTAAAAACTGCAGCTTCACAGGGAAGTTTTTCTCTGCATTAAACCTCCAATAAGTCTCACTTGGACAGAGCATTTCCTTTCCCTGAAACATATATTTCTATGAAGATGCAACTTAAATTAATAACTTTAAAAATATTTTAAAATGTGTGATCCTACATCAGTTACTATGGACTGGCACACAGAGAGAGAACGAGAAAGCGAGCGCACGAGAGCAAGCAAGTGCACCTACATGTGCACTTTAACGTGCAGTAGCCTATTTTACTTTGCATTAAAGCGGCACGTAAAAAAACCACATGCTATTATGCTAATGCACAGTAAGAAAGGCTACTGCACATTAACCATAACCTAAAAAGCATGCATTTGTGCTACTGCGCATTTGGGTAGCTTAATGCACATTAATGCACATGTAGACACACACACATGCAAAAGGGAGAGGGAGTATGTGGCCTTTCCCCTCAATACAACTGTTAATTAGCATTACCACAGCAGCTAGAAATTCCTTGTGTGGCCAAATGCAGAGTTGGGATGGGGGAACATGAGGGGGTGGGGAAAAGACATCTCTGCCCAAAGCATAAGCAAGCACTTATCTTGCAATCACAGAGCAATGGGGGACAGTTCAGAAAAATCTGCTAATGATGTTTGGCAGAAAGCTACACTGTGGCAACAGTGTTTCCTGATCAAGTAAAAGGCCTAAGCATGCCCTGCCCCACCCTGTTGACACAATCCAAACCCAGAAACAGGTGGGTGAAATCTGCAGTCATTCTTGAGACCTCAGTCTCTGGTATGCTTGAAAGGAGACACTGTGACCCTAGAGTGATCTCACTACCAAAACTTCCTGATTTAGACCATAAGTACAGGTGCGGGGAGGGAGGGGGGGGTCGTGCTTGGGGCTCTCCTGGCTAGGATGCCCCGATACAGCAGTGTAAACATATTTAGACTGCTGCAGTCTATAAGCTGCAGCATTAATATATGGCTATTTAACACCTGAATTGGAGCTTTGATTTGACCTTAAACTTTGCTCCACAATTCTATGTAGATAAGCCCTAAGAAGAGAGCAAAGCCACAGTTTGTCTGTCAGTCCCTGACAAAGGCATACAAAGAAGTAATGCAACAATATTAGTCAGATAATGGTCCTAAGTACACCAGGCCTAACATGTGTCTAGTTTATGGCAGGCATCAAAGTAAAGGAGAGTATGAAGAAAGCACTTTTAAAATGAAGTACCACTGCATATATTTGCAGGAAACTTACTCCTATGTATGAGGCTTGTGGAGGAAGGGACACATCAGGTGCTTGTTTAACATTTTAACAAGTTTCCAGTGGCAGCTAGCATCATGGCTTGCATAGCTGGCTGACTTGAGGCAGAAGTTGACATTTTGGTAGTACTTGACAGAGGGTATGCAGGGTGGAGGCAAATGGCCTTGGAGGTGAAGACAAGCAGCTTATGTTTAGTGGGATAGCAAAGGGGAGGAAAGCAGAGGGAAGCAAAAAGGTCAAAGAAACCGGCTAAGAGAAGGAGCTCTGTAACAACATCCTGAATTAATGCGAGGTCAAGGCTGCAATTGTCAGGACCAGTGAAAAGATGAATCCAGTACTGAATCATGAGATGAAGGAAAGAGTTTTACCTCTGTGGGTGTATTGGAAAGGCTGCATTCTAGGGTCATTATACAAATGGGTTTGATAGTGACATATATTGAATTAATAAAAATCCTATATATGAAAAATCTAAGGAGATACTAGTCACATATGACACCTAGTTTCAGACCTACATGACACGATGATAATGCTGCCCACAATGCTCTGGAAAAAGACATGGGAGAAAGTTTGGAAAACAGAATAAGAGCACTAGTTTAGCAATATTGTGCTTGTACTTACAGACACTTACAAAAGCATACTTGAGAGACAGTTTGATTAAGTTTGAACAGGAGGCAGGTCTGCAGCAGTAAGGTAAATCTGAGAGCGATCTACATAGACATGCTGGGCGATTTTGTATTTGCCCGTAAGATTATCCAAAGTTAGAGAGAGAGAAAAAAAAAAGTGGAACAGATCTCTGTGAACCTAACCCTCCTCCATTCCCCACAAAAGATCTGATCCCCTAAAGCAGCACATCTTAATCCATGGGTCATGACCCAAAAGTGGGTCACAAGAATATATGAAAGGGTCACAAACAAATTTTAAAAAATGGATCAACAAACTTCAAAAACTGATTCTCCATTTGTGCAGAGATGCACAACCTTTTTCTTTCTTTCCAATCTGTAAAGGCAGTCTAAGAAATTTAACAAGGAGTATCCCTGCCTCCACCCACTTTATCATCACCATCAGGAATAAAGGTTCTGCAGAACAGATCTTCCTTCAGTGACACTTCCTAGCAGTGACACCTACAATAATTAGCAACTCAGTAAGCATTTATCTCTATTAAACGGATTAAATAGAATTCCCAGTACTCTATGACAGTCACTTTAGGGGCAGACATTATGCATAAACTGGTTTAAGTGATCAGAAACTGATTTAAATCTGTACAGAAGAGATGTTCAGTGCATATAAACGGGTCTGAAAATAGATAAAACCACTTTCAGAAAAACCTAGTTGAATGTAGTATCACACTTAACTGATTTGGGTCAAACCGGTTTATGCAACATCTGTCCCAGACCCCTGGCTAGTTTAAGTTAAACCAGACTCCCCCAGCATCCTAGCATGCTCTCTGGGCTGGGTGGGGCTCTCTGCTCCACAGCAGAGCTGGCCCCACCCCCCTGCTCCCCATCCAGAGCTCTGGCAGAGACTGCAGACACAGCAAGGTCTGCCTGGCTTCCCTGTTCAAGCAGAGATCTCTCCCTCCCTCCCATCTTCCATGGCATGGACCCCAGCCCCATGGAACCTAGGCATGTTGTATGCTAGCTAATGCTGAGATGTGTCTGTGTGCATCTCCAATTTCACTGAGACAGGGCAGTGTCTGCTTAGGGCTTTTTAGAGCTACAGGTCAGCTGGTAAGGTCCCTGCTTCCTTCCTTGGAAAAAGTTATTTAAGAAGAGCTTGAGAGGGGCTATTGTTTTGCTGATGAGGTAATAAACACTGTTGTCAGCCCGCTGCTGGCTTGCTCGCCTGTCAGTTTGCTGCAATCAGTATAAAGCAGCAGGGAAAGAGGGACTGAAAAGTATCATCAGCAGATGTTGCACTGCACACACCCCCCCTCCCCCCCAACTTGCCTCAGAGTGCTAGCCCGAGACTGGCAACACTCCTGCCCCTTGAGCAGCAAGCTGGAAAAACCTTGGGACCATGCAGGAAGACCTTCCTAATCAGAGCAACCAGAACACCCATCTCAGCTCAGCACTGTACAGGGAAGGGAGGGCTTCTCTAGTACCCCCCAGCTTCTAGCCTGACGCATGTGCCTGCATTTTTTCAGTCCAGAGGGGATGTCTATGTGGTTACAAACCGATTCAGCCTAGCCAGGTTAGGCTAACCTGCAAAGATTGAATTAATTCAGGCTCAGGCTTTTTGAATGTCTGCCTGTAGCCTATAAGACTACCAGTAAAACAAAACAAAACAACAAAACCCAACAACAACAACAACACTTTTGCTACTCATCATATGACACTGAGCATCCCCACCATAGAAAAGTGTCTTCAGCAAGAATGATGTTATATAAAAAAGACAATCTTGAACCAAACTGTAATCTTAACAGTGAAATCTTAGTTCTGAGAGCTAGCTATACTTAAAATAATAAACCAGACTCAAGAAAGAAAGGTAAGTTCTGATAATTCTGATATGCCATATTTTCTCAGGAATAAAACATGCATCTCATTTTTAAAAGGCAGAATGAATTTTAAAAAGATCTTTCCTTGTACTAACTGAGGAGCAGCGGCAAGGGAGTAGAGCCTGCTTATTGTTCTGCTCTGAGTCATGGGCAGATTTTACTTTTTCCGCATAAAGCAGGAACTGTTCTCAACATATCTTTTGCATAAAATACACACAGAAATTTCTAGCAGCTAGCTTTGGGAAAAAAGGTGTTTTGTATGTGAGAAAATATGGTAAGTGTCATGAAGGTATATTTCAACAAACATGTTTATTTATTTCCTCAAGTTTCATTATATAAGGGAGCCATAAGTAAACTCACTCTTCTAGTAATGGAAAATAAACCAAAAACTCAGGGACATCAACAACGCCTTCCAAGTGGAAGTCATACTTGCAGCCAAACAAGGGATACTCCCCCTTCTTCTCAAACTTCACTGTGTAGATGTCATTCCCAAATGAATTGGTGGGTGAAGCTTCAAGTCGCTTCCTATAGGAGAGAGGAATAAAGGCAGTAATGGACAGGCAGGCTCTTATTACGTTTGCTAATAAAAAGGTAAAGCAAAAATAAAGAGCCCTGGCCCAAAGCAAGGAAAAAAAGTGCCTATTTCAATGCCCTATGCTCTCTATTCCCCAGCCTTGCTGAAAAAATAATATACAATTATTGAGGCAAAGCAAGTCTTTCATTCAAATTTTAAACTATTACACAGTGGCTAAAGATTAAGTAGCCATAGAAATAGATCCTTAGACTTAGATGCAGTTTGGTGCTCCTGGTGAACAGGCACATTTGAAATTTGATACAGGAAGCTTACTTCAATTGCTTGTATCATGCCAGTTTTGCCACTGCTACACTCAATACAGAAAATTTACAGATTAGGAGCAGTGTTTTCTACAGGAGCTATGTCCTTGAGAAAGAGGAGGGGGTACAGTCTATTCCAGGTGTATCAAACTCATGAGGCCCTACAGGTCAGATAAGCAGTGCGGGGCTGGGTCCAATTGGGCCCAGACTGGCCCCATGTACCACATGTACTCTGAACTAGTCTTGCACGCAATGTGTGCCAGAACAGCCCCATGTGCAGCACATGGGCCTGGGGCCGAGGCTGCTGCATGCAGCATGTGGAATAGTCTGGGACACACCACATAAGGTGTGTGGGTCCAGCGCAAGACCCATGGGCAGAACTGCAGGCTAGATGACAGAGCACCATAGGTCATATCCTTGACACTCCGGTTCTACTACACTTCATTGAATTTACCTGGGGCGAGACTGCTCAAACAAGAACCTTACAAAGCTCTTTTATTTGAAACATTTTGTTTTAATAAACCACAGAAGCAAGGAGTGACTACCCTTTTAATTTGAGTGTGCATCCCACATTTTTTTTAAAATTGACAGGATAAAAAAGCACTTACACAAGCTCAAAGCTATTTGGGGTTGTGCCAATAAAATATCCTCCACGGCAGAGATTCCCACAAGCATTTTTAAGCATCATGTCAGCCTGCTCATGTGTCTCAAATGAATAATGGTAAACAAACTGACAGCTGCAGATGTCAAAGTACATCGCTGGATCATCATACTTGCTGGACAGAAGTTCCTGAAATGGATGCAAATGAGCTATGAGGTCTGTACCAAAGACTACAGAAAAAGAGTGATGTGCATTAACCTTTCAGTTAAATATGCTAATTCTAGAATGCAAGTTTTTGGGAAAAGACCACACAGTAAAGTTTCTTTTTCCTTTGCCTTTAGCAAATTCACACTATGTATGAACTGCTGGATGAAAGAGGAAAAGGCAGCCTTAAAAGCCTGCTTACATGCAAGAAAACACATAACATATCCCAGAGCTACCAAAATATATTAACCCCAAGCTGTAATTCTTTCATGTGCTTCTTAAAATGTTGATTAAGGAACTGGATCATTAAACTTAAAGCCAAAATAATGGGGCTAATTAGTTACAGTTGTTAGTTTTCAAGAAGTTTTATTATAAAAGTTTGGTTATAACTGGGATGGCCATACATCCTAGTTTGGCCGGGAGACTCCCAGATTCCATAGACCAGTCCTGTCTGGTTGGTCAAAAGTCTTGGGCTAGACTCTGGTGGAGCAGCATGGTATGCCAGACAGATGGGCTCCCACACACAGCAGCAGTGGTAGTGGTACCTACCTGCCTGGGACACCGGGGCACTCTGCCTCCCTGCCAGACTCCAACCGAGGACTTTGATCAACCAGCCAGGACCAGCCTATGAAATCTGGGAGTGTCCCAGCCAAACATGGATGCATGGTCACCTGGGTTATAGCTCACTTAGAAATGAACTCTCACCACTAGTGTTTAGGGGTGCACCGATAAAGATTTTTTGGGTTGATACCATTGGACAATTATTAACAAGCCATATTAGCCAATACCAATTCGATTCTCGATACGCAGCCCAGCAGACTGGAGAGCAGTGTCCAGCCGGTAAGTCTGTTGGGGGGGAGGGAAGGGGGGGGGAACAGAAAATCAAGGTCCCTGCAGTGAGGGAGGGAGTGGGGTTGGGGCAGGTACTGCCCAGCCAGAGCAGGACACAGGACAGAGCCAGAGTGGGGTAGATTCTGCTGCTACACACCCTCCCAGGGGAGCCATGGGGGGGCGCGTGTCCCCCAGATCTATGTGCAGGGTGGGCTGCCACTACAGAATAGACCTGGGTTCTTCCCAGTGGCATGGGGGATGGACAAGGCCGGAACTCTGCTTGGGGCAGTGGCAGTGCTGAGGTGGGGGGGGGGGAGGAGAGCTACGGGGTGGGCTGTGGCCACCCCAGAATTTGCCACAGCCCCCCCTCTCATCTTGAGCGCAGTCCCAGCCCAATCTCCCACTGGGAAGAGCCCAGCACCAGCCCCGACCCCAGTCCACAGCAGCAGCCCACCCTCACCCCACGCACAGATTGAGGGGGACATGCCCACTGTGGCTCCCTTGGGGGTGCGCACAGCAGCGGGATCCACCCCCGCTCCCTACGCCCTCTGGACAAGCCTCTCATGGCTTCATCCCACACCCCACCCCAGCTGAGCAGTACCTGCTCCTGACCCAGTCCCACTACTTCCCTCACTGCAGGAGTCTTGAGAACACCTGCCTATCAAAACAAAGTTCTTGAACATCCCCTATTGATGTTCTGTACCAACAGTTAGTAGAGTCTGGGACTAATTTGACCACAAGTTCAGAGCAAGGGGTGAAAAAGGATTTCAGGTTTTCGAGAGTATTACAAATGCTGACAGAAGTTTGACTGAACTAATTTATTAAGTAATTGCACTTAATTGCACAGGGGGGTCGGACTCGATGATAGGGGGTCGGACTCGATGATCTATTGAGGTCCCTTCCGACCCTAACATCTATGAATCTATGCACATAAAGTAAAAGTTTACTCTGTATAGATCTTCTGACTAATGAAACAATTCAACCTCCAACTAAACAATCTTTCTTCCACAAAACACCCCAGCATTTCTATTCTACAGACTTCCAATCTTTATTAATACATGAATGCCAAGAAACAGGTTACATCTCTAGAAAATATATAAGGCAGGATAACAATACCTTGGAGCTGTCAGCCTGTATAAATTCTGCATTGAAAATATGTTCGTTAGGTCGAGACCGGACTTTCATATCAGAATACCTCTGCTGGCACTGCTGCACAGAAACTTCAGCAATATCTATAAAAAAAATAAACTGCATACACAAACTTCTGTTCAGATAACCACTACTACAGTCATAGTAAAAATACCATAAACACATGTTGAAGCTGATCTTCAGTTTGACAATCTATGATGAAGTTTTATTTACACTTATATGGAAGCTGGAAGGAGCTTATTACATTAGAGATGCTTGGATCAATGCAATAGCACAACCTACCCACTGCCCTTGAAGTCTTTATCCTGCCCAGGATAGGTTGAAGTCCCACATTTCTAAGATTAAATATCAAAATTTCAGCCCTCCTGGTTGCAGAAAAAAAAACACTTTCAAAGTATGAATTTATGGATACAAAAATGATGCTCTTTGTCTTCCTGAGTCTGCACAGAACAGTTCCAAGACGTAGTCTATACTTGAAGTAATGCTGATAACAACAGGTGCCAAAAATGAGAACAGTTGAACTTTGGAGACTTCTGAAGTGGTACCAAAAATAATTACGTTTTACAATCACAGGAACTGTTTCTGCTGCAAATCAGTCATTTTTCTAATGTAAAGTAGTCCTAACAAATGTGAAATATATCCAGCTTAGAATACAGACTAGTTAAGAAATATACAAACATTTTACTACTACAACTGTACAGTTGTGTGCCTCATTTCAACAGTTTTAGGAACTGTAAACCAATCAGTTTACTGGATGTGCAAACAGTGAAAAACAAAGGACAGAAAATATCCACAGTTTTCTAAATGCCCAGCATAAGTTCCCCTCTGTCCCACCACTTTATTAAGATACATATTGTTTGAAAGAATATAACGGCAAATCTTAAAAATACATCAGCTCCAAACGAAATGTTAATTTTGCTATCTGTATTTTTCACTCTGTCTTTTACCAATTTCTATGCAATTAACTTATGCCAAGATTGTTTAGCTCCCATCTTTTTCTCCTGCCAAATTCTGCAGTGAAGTCAATTCCAAATCTGTGACATCACAATAAACTGAAATTAATATACTTTTAAATACAAAGCACCATGACTGATGTTTGCACTGTTAGAATAACTGTATTTAAACTACAGTGGGAGAGAACAGGCATAACAAGGCTGTTGCTTGTTCTCTAAGATAGGGGGCAGCAACCTTTCACAAGCCATGGGCCAAAACAACCTGGCTCCAGTCCGACATGGACCAGGTAGGTGGCTTCCATGGCACATCAGCAGCTGGAGGCTCTCTCTTTGCTCATGCTGGAGCCAGTCAGCTGTGACTGCACCCACTTCCCTCAGCCAGCCCCCTCTCCCTGGCTATGGCACAGGTGCAACTACCAGACAGTGGCGGGGGGGGGGGGGGGGGAAATCCTGTGAATTGCATCCACACTGCTGCCACTTCTTCCTCCCCTCCCCTGACTATGGTGTGGACATAGCTGGAAGCTATACAGATCCACTGCAACTTCCTACCAGCTGGAAACTACGCCTGTGCTTTTCGAGGCCAGGAGTATAGGGGAGGAGAACCATAGCAGTGCAAATGCAGTTTGCAGCCTCCTGGCCCCAGCACAGCTCCGCATAAGCTAGAGGAGCTGGAGGGCTAAAAGCAGCAGCAGTGGTGCAGGGGCAGGCAAAGCCCCCTGCTAATAAAGTGCCACTGAAGCCATTCAGTCCACATTAGACCAGAGCCAGGAGGCTGAGAAGAAGTGATAGTGGCACAGGCACAGCTTCAACCCAGCCAGAAGCAAAGTGCTCCAGCTCCATGGATTGGATCCACTGGCTCTGCAGGCAGTTCTTTCAAACTGAAAGAAGATTCTGACAGTTTTGTAAGCTACTTTTGATCTCCAAACATTCACTTTATATTCATGGAGTGAAATGGATTTCTTTTTTTTCCACTATTGATACTGACAATTTAAATCTCCATAAGATGACAGAAAGCCACAATAAGATACTAAAGCAAAATTTCCTTCAGAACAAGCATTACATTTTGGGGGGTGTCCAGACAGGAATACAATGAATATACATTATCATCCTTTACCCAGAACCTTACTCTACTGTTCCCAAAAGGTTGCCTTCTTACCTGTACAGACTAGTTTATGGATTCTGCCTTTCCTCCATTTAAGCAAGTCTCCACCTTTGCCACATCCCAGGTCTAACACAGTGATACTGTTCTTCTTCTGTCGTACCTTGTCTATAAATTCTCCTGAAAAAGAGAAACCATGCTTAAGCCCGTATCGACTAATTCATACAGTGCTAACTTCCCTAAAGCACTGAAATCTGACCATTTTACAATCTCAATGTTGATTTGAGGACTGCAACTTTAAAGTTTCTAAAATACTCTTACAAGGATAGGTGCTAGGATATACATTTTTTCTAAAAATGAATTTCAATCTGCTAATTTGTACTAACCTCTTAACAGCTCTGAAAAAAGAGCAAATACTTCCTATGTTGAACACTTCATAGACACTGTTTGCCAAACTTCTGTCTGATATTCTATAGGCATAAAACAGCAGCATCTTCCATTGATAAACAGTGGCGATTAAGAGAGGAAGTCAAAGGAATCTCACCCAGTAAGAAGGTGTTTCCAATCGGAGATACAAAAATATTATTTAAAGAAGTAAGAAACACCTCATGGACGCAAAATCCGAAAGGGGGGAGGGGGCAGGGAAATTAATGAGAGATTATACTACAGAGTAATTTATTCAAGTAGGTACAAGCACAGGGGATGAAAAAGGACTATACCGAATTTAACTCCAATGCTGTGGTGTTAGCAGCACCAAAGCTAACAGCTCTCTTCATTTTCAAGACTTCTAAAAGTTAATTTCAGAGCTACTTTTAGAAGCGTAGAAAATGAGGTGGCATAGCAGCTGTGAATCTGACTATATCCTCTCAGTTTTCAGCTTCTAATTGCAGCCCTTGGGTAATCACTCTCCCCTCACTGGTTCTGGGGCAGTTGCAGTTACAAAGCAGACAGGAAGTCAGTATGCAGTTAACTAGAGTACAATTAAATTACAGAATTAACAGGAAGGCCAATGTTCCTATGCCCTTAAACAGTTTATGACCTTCTTCAATATGCAGATAATTGATTCTTGCTAAATGTAAGCAATAGGCAAAATATTGGGATAAGAGTAGTGTTAGGCAGTTAAGTAAATTGCGCTTATCTAACACGTCCATAAACAAAGCGCACCATGTTCTATTTTCCAGCTGTAAAGTCACACTGCAAATTCATGTGCTAAACTTTCACTCCAATATCATTTCTTAATTTTAGTGGAATTGGTATCTCTCTCCTTTATATATACACACATCACTCACATAGTATCTTGCATTTTTCAACGTTACACGCTTTTCTTTAAGTGTGGTTCCAATTTGCTTAGGAGTTTCTGAACTGTCGGCCTGCCTATCCTAACTGACACTGACATCTTGGGCAACTTCTTTAGCATAAAGTCCAACCCTTCTAGTACCATTATTGAATGATGCTAGGCCCAAAAAAGCTCCTTCTGACAGCTGCAGATGCTTCCATCTTCACTTGATATTTTGCCAATAGTTACCTTTTGTTCAAGATGCTTTAGTTGTCAATCAACATCATAAGGCTCAGATCCAACACTTAAATTCACTCTGAATAAGGCTTTAAAATGAATTCACTAAATGTTTCTAAAAAAACCTAACTATTACCTCTAACTGCTTTCATTTAACCCACTAATTTCTGTAGTGTTATCTCACAAATACTGCCAACTCCTCTGCAAGATCTCTCTATAATCCTCTGGAGTCCTTCTTCTACTTTGTTTAGACACTTCTTGTAATATTTGCTCTGTTACTTTAAAGCAGTGTATCTTAACACCAAGTTATGCATACCCCCGGGAGATGGGAAGAGTACGCCACTAATTGCAAGATGGTATACAAAAGGAAAGACTGGGAAAGCAGAAAATTGACAGCGTTACTTATTTGATCATCTACAGCAAACTTAGAAGGGGAGCAAGATATCAGCTCCCTCCCCTCCAAAAAACCTGAGAATACTACTTTGAGTTAAAAGCTGAGTTTTCCAGTTGGTTACAAAGATTTTTTTTAACCTGTTCTATTTTCCTTCCTCTAATATTTCCTGGCTTTTCATACCTTTAAAAACAATGATGGGCAACTTTTTAGCCCTGTGGGGTCTGTTTTCAGGTTTCCACTTGGATCCTATCCCATGCTTCTTGAATCAGGCTGCAGTCCCCCAAGCCAATTTAGCAAGTAGGGCTATGCTATCCACAGGCCATGAAAATTAGCAGTAGGGGAGTGGAAATTAAGGCTGCCACCACTCCCCCACTGCCAAAACTTCAGACCCATCAGGAGCCCTGTGGCCTGGATGACATTGCTCCATGGGTTAGATCTGGTCCGTGGACTGGCAGTTGAATACTCCTGCTTTAGAATATTAATTACAGCTAGCACAGAAGTACATTAACTTCATATCTGGACATAGCATCATGTTCACATGCTTACATGTTTCATAGAACTGTTTAGTCTGCATCTAAAGGTATAATCCCTCCGGGAAAAAGTGATGAAAGGTTACAACTCCAGTTGGAGACTTAAAAACAAGGATAGGTTAACACCTGAGAAACAATTCCGTTTGAATGCAAGTGTTCCTTATTTAAAAACAGACATCATAACAAGCAGAACAGCTTTTAAGATGAATACCCACTGCATGCCCAGCCAGTCTTCAATGCTTAAAAGTTATTTCTTTGACAACTCTATAACGCAAGAAGTGGAGGTCCCGTTGTGCTCTTCAGTGCCCCTTGAAAAACTGAGAACCATTAGAGGCCTAAAATGAACTACCATTCTGGGGAAAGATGCACCCTCATGAGAATCAGAAAGTAAAAAGTCCTTGCCCATCTCCTTAACACGAGCATAAATTTTAAAAAGTCATTTTTTGTAATGGCAATGGGACACATTTACATAGAACAAGCAAAATTCAAATGAAAAGTTTTGTGCAGTATCTAACTAGTATTTTGTCCAACATGGACAATTCTAAGCAATAAGGCAGCCATACCAATGAGGACACTCTTCATCCAGTTATTAAAGTTTCGCAGGTAGAAAATGCGACTTTCACTACGTTTTTCTACTCCAACTTCTTGAAGTTCATTATAATGTGCAGCTACAGTTTGCCCATGACCTTCTCCCATGTGCTGTAGAAAATGAAAGACAAAAGAATTACATGAGGAATGGTGAAAAAATGTTAAACTGTTTTAATTAAAGTAATCCTGGTTAAACATGGGGCTTAAAACAAAAGAACAATAATAAAAAACAGAAGCAATGGTAACATTCAGTGGCTTTGTTTACCTAATATTTCCCTGTCCCTCAGTACTTTAAAACTAGACAAGGTGGAAACTCCCTTAAAAACCCACTACCAGTGACCAGTTATTCCAATGGATTTATGCAAGGTATCTTTTTCTCACCAAAAATAGATTTAAATTTGTGACAGTTGTACCCACTGCTCAAAGATAGATCAGTTTTATCCTTCTGAAAAACAGCACATAGAAAAGCATTATTCCAAATCTGAACTTAAAAAAATCTGTCACAGAAACAACATTCTAAATTTAGGCCCACAACAGGTGCATAAATACTGCTTATTTAATCCAAATGCCAGCCAGCTGGAATTGTTTAATCAAAGCCTCAGATAGGAATCACTACTAAAATACCAACATCTTCTAACAGCCTTTGTGACTGGGAGGAATAAGCTTGGGGAGAGAAAGGGAAAAAAAAGACACCAATGACTCTATGCCTCTATACTCTGCACTGCTAGTTCTAGTAATTCTGTCACAAACGCTGCTATTTCCCTCTCAGTCAAGGACCTGTGACTCAAGATGCAGATGGGCTTTACTTATGTAGGAAGGTTCCCTCTTCCTCCCCCTTCCAACTAATTCAGTGATACACACAGAATAAGATAAAAATGGTCTCGGGCTATATGGAATCTCATGCATACACTTTTCAATGAGTTTTGTAGAATTATGGTATAAACAAAAAGAAACTGAAAGGTTATTAGTCAAAATGCGAATACATCCTGTAACCTTCGAGCTATTAAGTGGCTTACACCACTATAAAAGAACTCCCTATAAAAAGTGTACTTCAGGTATTACATCATTACAAGAGCAGCTAAAAGAGATGAGTTTAATAACTGTCTGCACTATATATTCAACATTTTTGTATTTCAGGCAATTTTGTTGATTAACCATAGAAAACAATCTACTTGATCCTACTGACTGCAGAAAATCCTCCTTAATTATGATACAAGGTCTTACGTACCAATACTGTAGTTCTTTTAGCTGAAACAACATTAATGAGATCATGCTACCTATTACAATGTATCATATTAGCCAAAATTTAATATACAAGAGCAAATCTGAACAAAGGACTGTAAGAGGGAAGACAGGCACTCTCTCAAGATGGAAAACACTGAGTTCCTTAAATTAGGGCTGAATGCATCTGAAGACCCTAACTACAGCATGCCCTACTGTGCAAATTAGTGTTCGCACACAGACTGAGTAACAGTCCCAAAAGAGATTCCATTTTCCTATCTAGTTAAGTATTTTATTTTCTTCTCTCACACTGTCTTAATTACAGTAAAAGTTCTGTTAACCGGCATTACAAGCCGGCATGTTCTACTAACTGGCATGCCGGCTTATAAGATAAAGTGAAACCAGAAGAGCCCACCATGGCACTTCCAGTTTCTCCGAGCCCCCACGGCCCAGGGCAAAGCAGCCTGCGCTGCCAAGCCCCCGTGGCCCGGGGGCATAACAGACTGTACGGGGCTGTGCAGGGCCCACCTCCCTGTTCCGTGGGGCCCACAGGGCCCATGGGAGGGGCGGCAATGCGGTGCGGTGCGAGAGGTAGAGGGATGCCCCAAATGCAGCGGAAGAAGTGGCAGCCAGGGCCGCTCAATTAACCAGCATATTTTGTCATCCGGCATCCCACATTCCCGGGGGATGCCAGATAACAGAGCTTTTACTGTAATACTAAAATATCACATGTCTAGAGAGGCTTGTAAATCCTCCAGCACTCTCCCATGATGATCATCATCCCAAGATCAAAGTGTAGCGACCAACTGGGCTAGCATGGCAAGGTCCATGATACACAGGGAAGTGATCACATTCCAGCCACCTATGATTTCTCAGCCCATATACAGTTCAGTCAATAAGAGACAGCATTCAGCAAAAGTCAAGCACGTGACTTGAGCTCATTTCTATGGATCCACTGCAAGATACCTTAACCACTGTGCCACCGCATCCTTTACTAATCATACCAAAGTGGCTTAAAAAGTACATTTTATAAAACTGTAACACACTGATATTACAATAAGTGCAAAATACCATACCATGATGTAGGATGACTTAACATTAAAAAAATCATATTGTACAAAGGCCCAGGACTTACTGTCCACAGATCTCGATCAATGTCAGGAAAACAAAAATCCTACACTTTTGCTAGATTGAAGAACTAGTTATCATTTTAAATGTGGACATTTTAAGAATCACAAGAAATGTATGTTCTATCACAGCACTTGTTTTCAGCCCTGGAATATTCCAAGATCTCAGAAATTTTACAGTTACATTCTATCATCTTTCTTCCCCTTCCTTTAGTTCCGAAGTAGCATCTGCAACTAGTGTTTGAAAGATGCACACAATTAATGTTTCCATTTGGTGGTTTATAAGACATTAACTGCTGAGATTATAGTAATATGGTAAACCTTATTAAACCCAGGCTTTGAAAAAAAGATTTGAATCCTTATCTATTGTTCATCTACAACTCAAAATAGATAATACTTACTACTTTTCTAGAATCATCTTCAAATTCATGTTTTCTATTTCTTGAAACCTTGTGCTGATGACCACCAGTATCTTCCTTTTCTTTTTCAGCAAAAGACCCTCTACCTGAACTTGAACTATTATCATCCAAATTGGCAGAAGACTCTGCCACCAAAGCTGGTCTATCTGCTTCTTCAACTGAGCTCTTCATTAAATCTTGTTCTGCAACCGTGGTTAAATCAGCCATCTTTGTTAGATTTTATTCTTGTCCCTTTAGTTAAAAGCAACCAATGTTGTTTTTTTTCATACAAAAATTCTGCAAATCAAAGGAAAGATATTACTTTCAACATACCACAGATACTTACTTAGTAATCTCTTAAGTGTTTCATCATTCAAGTGCTATAAAAGAAAGTTAAATATAGTTGTTTGCTACAGACAATTTACAGTCTAAATATCACAAATGATAAGAATAAGAGATAAAAAGTAACATGTTCAATCAAGTAATATTTTATTGCAAAAGTTTAATTTACATGAGTTGCTATTCTCTGGTTTATTTTTGTGGCTATTCCTCTATTATACATTTCTTTACTGTTTGTCCTGTATCGTTATCCTGCACATGAGTTTTTCATCAACAGAAGGACTATTTCGCACAAGTAACACATTCCCAAATAAGATACAGCACCTTGTTTCAGAAAGGCAGAATGAAGGAAAAGATCTTTCTCTGAAGATACTGATAGGCAGCAGTAACCAAGGCTAGAAATAGACATCGTCAAATGATCAGCTGTGCTGCGATATGGGTGACTAGGCAAAGCACACATACCCCCTTGTTCTATCCTTGATATTGCCACCCGGAGAGCTGGCTGAACAGCAAAGCACTTTTCCCCATTGCCCCAGACACATGGCGTGGGTCAGTGGCAGTAGGGAAATAGGGTTTTCCACACCCAGCCAGCACCAGCAGGCTCAGCAGGGAAAGTGCCACAAAGGTAACAGACATCTGTCACAATAAAGCAGCAGAATCTATTACCATCCTTTCCTGCACCACTGATTTCCCAGTCACATGTCACAACAAAGGGTAAAGCCATCTTTTTGCTCAGCAGTTGCAGCACCTTAAAAAAACATGAAGGCACCACAAATGAGACATCAGAAGACGTCTGTTCTCAGCGTAAGCAGCAGCTTCTGCAGCATTAGCCTCTGCCAGGGGAAAGAGAAAGTGTTCACGAAGAGCAGCTAGGGAGCCCCTCCATACTTTACTGTGATGCCTCCTGTGCAGTGTTACTTTTACTTTCCCCATGCAGAAGCAGAAACTGCTATTACCCTATTTTCTCATTTATACCACACACTCCATAGATTCCATAGACATTAGGGCTGGAAGGGACCTTGCAAGATCATCGAGTCCAGCCCCCTGCCCACAATGTATAGCAGCTGAATCTTAGATAATGGGTGCATACATATACAAGAAAATAAAATAAAATAGAATAAGTAAAATATGAAAACAGAATTTTAAAAATAAATTGTGAGAAAGATCCAGGGCTGGCATAGTAGCTGAGTGTAGCTCATTCTTTCAGTAATCAGTCTTCTTCCTGTTTCATCTCTTTAAAAAGAGACGTGCGCAGTCCTAACTAGGATTGGTAATGGTACAGCCCAGATAGCTCCCTTTTCACTTATGATTAAGGGTATGTTTATCATTACGACCCTTGATAAATCCATGGCATGTCCGTACTTTGAATACCGTACCTGGTTCTGGTTCCTGCACCTCAAAAAAATAGAACTAGAGAAAATTTGGAGAAGGGCAAGAAGGATGATCAGTGGTATGGAGGGTCTTTTCCATGAGGACAAACAAAAGAGGCTAGGCCTATTCAGTTTAGAAAAGAGATGCGGGGGTTTACAACATACTAAATAGCAAAGTAAAATTAAATAGGGATTTATTATTTACTCTCTCACAATGCAAGAACTAGGGGTCATAAAATGAAACTAATACGGAATACGTTTAAAGTGCCCAAAAGGAAGTTAATTTTCACACCATGTGTAATTAAAGTGTAGAACTTGTTGCTACCAGATGTTGTGCAACCTAACAGTTAGGCTAGATTCAAAAAGGGATTGGACAAATTCTTGGAGGAAAGGGGGATCTGTAGCTATTGAGCACGGGAGTTAGGGTTACAGCCTCCAAATCACAGCTTCCTGGACCTCAAATGCTAGAGGCTGCAAGTGAGAGAGAAATAGCAATAGCGAAAAAAACCCTGGTTATGCCAGTTCATTCTTGTCACTGTGTGACACACAATACTAGGCAAGAAGGACTTATGGTCTGACCCAGTAAATGGCAATTCTTATGTACTCTGCCTCTGTGCCACACATGAAAACGCTGTAGTGAAGCATACCTTGTCTACTCACTCCCACTAAGGCGTACTCCAAAGCCCAGAAACAAAGCCACGTACCTGCTGTAGAAAGGCTAAGAGCAGTTACCCTTTATACTAGCTCCTCTGCTTCATTTCTGGAACGTACTGAAGGGCACAGGTGGGGCTGTGCCTCTGTACGATAGCCCCTGTGGCACTGCGTCCCAGCTCCCCCATGCCCTTGGAATTATACGATGACTCCCCGGCCACATCCTGCCTGGCTCCAAACGCCTGTGGTCAGGGCGTGGAAACTCATGGGGCATCTCTGCCTCACGGAGCAAGGAAGCAAAGCAAAGGGGTACTGAGCGGCAGAGGGCACCTTGGGAACCGAGTCTGCCCCTCACCCCATGAGGCAAGTGCTGTGGGCCTGACTAGTGGATGGATGACGGGGGCAGGTGGGGGGGGCAGTGGTGGCACCACAACTCAGACTCCATTGAGGACCCCTTGCCAGGCTCTGGCTCCAGCAGAGACGCGCACCTCGAGGACAAACCGCACAAGGGACACATAAGCTTCCATGAAGCTCGCCGCTTGCTCGCCACAGGGTAGCGCTGGCTGCACAGGATCTCCAGAGGGTCTGCAGGCGGGGAGCTGGGGAGCCTGAGGCCATGCACAGGGCAGCCCAGGGAGGACACAACCCCCACCCCGCACTATTGTGCAATGGGGGGAGGGGCCACGGAAGGGGCGGCCCCACAGGCCCACGCGCGAGGTGGAGGCTGACTTTGTGACGTCACGGTGAGTCTAGTGGGTGAGGGGCGGGCAACTCTTCCCCTACCCCCTTGCGCAGCCGCAGAAGAGGCCTTCCAGAGCGGCTGCGACAATCAGAGCATCGGCATCGACCCCGCTCCCCTCCCCCCCCCATTTCTGCCGGGACCGCCGCCGCGCTCCCCCTCCCCCCCCCGCGGCGCGCAGGAACGGCAGCCTCAGCCCCGCGCCGCGGCCAACGGCCCGGCCCCCAGGGGCCGCCTCGCCCCCGCCCCTTTCCAGCCCTCCGATTGGCCCGAGCGGAGCTGCTCCGCGCTGCGCTCACCGAGAGGGCTCCGCCGACATTCTGTTTGCGGAAGTGACGCGCGCCGAATGCGCGCGTTACACACGTTACCACCGCTGGGGAGTGGGGGGCCAATGGGAGGTATGCGGAGGGGGAGGGCCCCGGCCGCACGCCCTGGACGTCACTCGGGCTGTGCCGGACTACCAGGAGGCCTTGCGCGGGGCATGCGCAGCGCGATCAGCTGGGGGGCGGGGCGCGGCTGGTATTGGCGCATGTTCCTGTGGCTCGGGGGCCCAGGCGCGCCTGCTCACGCGGGACCTCGGGCAGGACCGACGGCGTCTCCGGCAGGTACAGGCTGCAGCGGCTGCCCTCCCGCCTCACTGGCCAAGGCCTGTGGCGGGGTGTGTCGGGAGTCCCGCGGGCGCCGGACCCAACCCCCAGCCCGCTCGCTCGGTCTCGTAGCGCGGGAGGCAGCAGCCCGGCCCTGCGCTCTCGCTCGCTCTTCTCCGTCCCTCTATGGGCCTGCCCCGCCTGTCCCCGGGGAAGGAGAAAAGGCTCCACCCTGGGGCGAGCCCCGTGCAGGAGGCCGCGCGCCAGGTCTTCAATGTGGAAGGATCGTATTGGAAGCTCCAAATGATCCTCTTTGCTGGAAAACTACCGTAGACTGAGAAAAAAAATGCAAATCTTTACTTTCCGTTGCTCGCTGTAACTTGCCACTGAGCGAGTGAGAGAGACCTGGGGCATCCAGGTTGAAGCATTTCTCTATTACGGTGCTGACAGCAAACCCCAAAGTCAGTTAAGACTCTCTAAGAGTGACTTGAGTTTTGCGGGTGCTACATCAGTGAGCGGCCTCAAAAATGATCGCATGCTTTGAACACTTTTACTGTTCTTGATCGTACGTCGTACAAGGGTTGAAACAATTGTACGAATATGGTGATTATCGTACACTGGGTAACACTGGTGGGAGGCATCGTTTCGCAGAAGCCTTTGTTCTGGTGACTCTGGTAAGTTGGCCGTTTAGCCTCCTTTTAGCTACTGCCTTTTCTCAGGTGGGGAGCCTCCAGCTTGAAACAAAATCTGCCTCTGGCTTTCTTCCTGCCTGGTCCCTACTGGGCCCGGTTGAGATTTTGGGGAATTTTCATCCTGCACCTTCTTGCCTCATCTGCCCCTTCTTATTTCCCCAGAGCCACAGCAGAAGTGGCAGCTAAAACTGAATACGACAGGGCGGGTTATGCCAACTGCCCAAGTTGGTCTGTGGGAATTTCTTAGTCATCTGCTAGTAGTAATGAGGGGATGTGACATGTCTAAGGATCAGATTGAGGGCAGGAGCCTCATTGCTGTCTCTGTTCAGCCTGATGACCTTCCCACTTTGCAACGTGGGTGCAAGCTCAACCACTGAGCAGTAGCAGTGCTCCAAAGGCCTGCCTGGCCATGGCAGGGCGGCCATATTTCCCCCAACCCTGCAGCTTTCTAAGATAGTCCTAGTGTCCCATCTTTCTGTACCTCTAAGTGTATCCCCAAATGTCCTAGTGGCTCACATGAGTCAGGGTCATTTTGTGAATCCTGGAGGGGAGAACTCTGCACTGATGTGGTCATAGTAATTTGAATACAGGTTTCCCTCACTTTATGTGGATTCTGTGTGCTAATTTGCTTTTATGCAATGACCCTTTTTATACGAAGAATTCTTTATGTGCAAGGTAAATTCACTCTTATGCGATTGTTGTGGTGGAAGCCTGCAGTCAGCTGCTTTGTGCGGTGCCTTGTGGGAGTGACGTGCACTAAAATATAGTCTCCTGTATGGATCTGTGCTCCTTGCCTGTTATCTGCGATACATGTTTTTGCAGTTGCCATCCATATTATGATAGTGCTCTGTGCTTGTGTGTACTGTCTGCTGTTGGTGAATACCAAAATTGTCTTGTAAAAGTGGTAGAAATGGGTCTGTGGGTCAGTACAGTTGAGTTCTTGAAGCCTATCCCTATTTGTTACGTTGTAAAGTGGGTTACCTTTATGCGAATTCAAGTTATGCATGTTTTCTAGGAACGCATGTATAGCATAAAGCAAGTGAAATCTTATATGTCTTTGTGGTGTGGCTGTTCTCACCTGTGCCTGGTTAACCTGCGTGCCCAGACCTAAATGCTAGTGGCCAGAGTTAATTGCAGTGAAAATATCCTTTATCCTTGCATTTTTTCATGAAATCCTTCTCCCTTATGCTATTCCCCAGAGCTCTCCTTTCTCCCCTCCTGCATTGTTTTATTGGTAATACTGATGACTAGTAATACTCTTAACAAGGTGGGGGTAACCTTTATGAAAGGCATGCTGCAAACTAGCCCTGCATCCCCCTGGATGCCACTCTTAACTCCCTTCTGCTGCTCTGCTTTCTGTTTCCTTCCTTGTGTTCCTTGCCTCATCTGCTGCTCTCGTTCTGCCTTCTGCTTTCCTGCCCTCTCTGCCACTGTTGCTTCCTGCTATTGATCTGCTCTGTACCACACAGGCTGCAGGTTGCCCACCACTGCTTTAACAAGTGCCACATGCTCTTATTTTCACTCACTGGAGAACCAGAGACTTGATTCTTCCTCCTGCAGTACAAGGTGGAAACCTCAAAATGGGGGAGAACTAGTTAGCTAAATAACATGTGCGAGTCAGCCTATTTGGGTAGGAGTCATTTTCCTGGCTTGCTTTCTGGGCTTGTCCTTGAGAGAGAGACTTCCGTAATGCTCATGCCTGGTACACATGAATTATTAACACTTTTATGGAGATAATTACATCAGAAAAAACAGTTATGCCAGTAAAAGTCCTGGTGTATGTGCTTTCATTACCAGCATAATGCCACCTGTATGAGGAATGCTTGAGGTTGCAGGGAAAGATTTAATTCTAATCCAGCAGCTTGTATAACCACAGCAAGAAGTGAACATTTCACTTTTTGGTTTCTTTTCCTTCTCGAGGTGCAAAGTGATAGGACAAAGGGCCCCCTGTTTTCTGCACATCTTTCAAAGATCAGACGCATGGATCTTCTCATTAGTGAGTTGCTGCATTTTCTTTCTCCTAACAGCCACCAGCTCTGCTTTTAATCAGAATGTTTTGAATTCCAAGAAGGGAATGGGAATCGAAATGGGCTCCCATATGGCAAAAATCAGAGTGGTCAGCCTAGTTTGTACTGCAGTTAAAGCATTCCTAGACCTCCACAGTTATTGGAGAGGACCAGCATGTTTTGCAGGAAGAAAGTGGGGAAGCTTCCAAGAAGGCAAGTTCTCTCCTTGCAGCTTAAACCAGGGCTGTCTTTAAGGAGAGGCAGGGTAGATTTGCACCTTGTACACTAATTAGACCTCGTCAGACTGCCACAGGGTATAACACATAGGGGAAAGTGAGAAGTCCACAGGGAGACGTGTGAAAACTGCATCAGAAAGGTGTTGGTGTGCAGCGTTGGAATCCACAGTATGAATTACACTAAGAAAAGTTGATGGTAAGTCATGCAACTGTTTTCCCTAGATCCATAGATTTGGGCAATACTGATGGCTTCTGGTATAATAGAGAAAGTACAGGTAAATGCTGTTATATTTATTATGAGTGATTTTAGTGCTGTCTTGTGTTCCACTTCACTGAGGCAGAAAAGAAAAATGCAGTAAATTGAAAGGGGCTTTTGGCCATTTCCTAGGCAGATATAATGTTATATATAAAACAACTAGCATGAGAGGTGCTAAGAGAAAGGGAAAACAGTTCCAAGTTTCATTACTTCAGTTCAGTCTTGTTGTATACCATAGGTACTAAATGTTAACAAAAGAAATAAATTGCCACACAGTTACTGGTGTAAGAGACACTAATTTATGAATACAGCTTCAGCTTTACCCAACTGTACTCTCAAGTGCAAGTGAGAATGCAGGAAGCCATAAAGGGAAAGCAGTGTGATTTGTATGGTGACAGCATATAGGATACTATTACATAATGCTGATTATGACAAAAGTGAAAAGAGTAGTCAAACCAAATTTGACATAAGCACAGTTAAGGATTTTAATGCATTTCAATAAGGGAATAAGGGAAAAGCTATAGAAGATGGCAAACACAAATCTAAATGATCAGAACCTCATATTAAAAATTTATGCTGAGACTCCAAAGGCTGTAATTCCAACAAAAGTTAGAACGGAGCCAGAATGGAGACCTGTAGAGACCAAATTAGACTCTATATAGGATTACTAATGCTACATTACATGTTTACAGCTAGTTCTTTAGGAAACTGAACAAGTTATAGGAAGTTCTTCACCATATTAAATGTAGAAACAAGCACTCTTGTTAGGGTTGCCAAGGACTACACCAGTTGGAGCAAGTTGAATGCATCAGTGGCAAAAAGCAAACTACATGAGAGGTAGCCACATATGTTCACAGGGTTAAGAAACCTGTTAAGGGAAAGCCATCAGCAACTTGCTTTGTTACAGCTTCATTTTGTATCACTATACCCTTGCTAGGGAAAGCAAACAAAATAAATCTCATACCTTCCATTCTCATTATTTTTCTGATAGAAGAACCTTTGGACACATATACAAAGATGAGAGAAGCCTAAAGCAAAAATCCACATTTGTTTGAACTAGAGGTGCACCAATATATCAGTTTCCTATTGGATGAGCACTGATAAAAGGGAAATGACATTATCGGCTTTTTTTGGCTACTGTAGCCAATAATGTTTACCAAGAATTATGCCTTCTGGCCAGGGCCCCAGATACCTGGGTTCCCTCCTGCAAGCTGGGGTGACCTTGAGCACAGAGGGCCTAATCCATTTTCCATCCTCGCCCCCATCCCCTTGCTGGGCTGGAGCAGAGCAGAGTAGCTGGTGCAGTATCCCAAGCGCTGGAGTCATGTGGACTGCAGGCTGGGGCTGGGGTGGGTTCTGTAAAAGGCAGCAAGTGCTACAGAGACATGACAGGGGCAGGTGGAGCGCATCATACTTCAGCCCACAGTGCCCAGGGGTCTGTGCCCCTGGAGCTGGAGACAGAGCCTGGCAGGGGCTGAGGCAGCTGTTCTCCCCACCTCTGCTGCGTGCAGCAGGGTCCTCCCTTGACAGCTCTGCCCACCCAGATCCTGACCTGCCCAGGGCAGGGTCCATTCAGCTTCCCCCGCAAGGCACAGGGGCTTGTCCTGCCCCTGGCAGCTGCAGAACCAGGAGGGGAAGAGGCCCTTACCCTGCTGGAATCCAGCTCCCAGTACCTACAGCCTGACTACAGGGGAGGAGTGGCCCAGTTTCCCCAGGCCTGAAATGGTCCCATGGCCCCTACCCTGGGCCGAGGCAAGAGAGCCAGGGAGCCTGGCCCAGAGACCACCCAGCACTGGGCAGCCAGGAAGGCTCACACCTTGCCCCTCAGTCCTGCTGGGCAGGATCAGGCAGCTGCCTGCAGGCTAGGGTTCAAGGGCATCATGCAGAAGAGCAGGAACTGAAGGGCTCTGCACAGCCAGTCATAGGCACTGCTAGGCCAGCCCTGCATGCTGCAACTGGCACAGGCACTTTTACACATGCTTCAACAGTTGCTGTAATTAAAGTGCCGCAGTGTCTCATGTATCAGCATCCTTGCACATAAAAATGGTGGCGGGGGCACTTGAACTAAAGCTTGTTTTACAAGCTTTAGTTCAGACGTCCCCACCACCATTTTTAAGAGCAGGGATGGTAATGCACGAGACACAGGAGGCTGCTGGAGTGTGCCAAAAAGAAAAGGTTTATACCTGTCAGTATTTTAAAGTGCCTTTCATAGTTTCATAGTAGCTAGGTTCAGGAGGGACCTGAACAGATCATCTAGCCTGACCCCCTGCCACAGGCAGGAATGAATGCTGGGTTCACAAGACCCCAGACAGGTGATCATCCAACCTCCTCTTGAATATGCCCAAGGTAGGGGCGAGTACCACCTCCCTGGGAAGTTGGTTCCAGATTTTGGCGACCCTAACTGTAAAATATTGCCTTCTGATCTCCAACCTAAAGAGCTCTGCCTATTTGCTGTTGATCCCCCCTGATGAGTTTGTAGGCAGCCACCAGGTCCCCCCTCAGCCTCCTCTTGCTGAGGCTGAACAGGTTCAAGTCCTTCAGTCTCTCCTTGTAGGGCCTGTCCTGCTGCCCTCTCACCAAGCGGGTGGCCTTCCTCTGAACCCTCTCCAGGCTGGCCACATCCCTTTTGAAGTGCGGTGCCCAGTACTGGACGCAGTACTCCAACTGCGGCCTGACCAAAGTCGCATAGAGGGGGAATATCACCTCTCCGGACCGGCTTGAGATGTACCTTTAGATGCATGACATGGTATGGCTGGCCTTGCTGGCTGAGGTCTGGCATTGGCGGCTCATGTTCATCTTGGAGTCAATAATGACTCCGAGATCCCTTTCCGCCTCTGTGCTTTCAAGAAGGGAACTCCCCAGCCTGTATGTATGCTGTGGATTCCTTCTCCCAAGGTGCAGCACCCTGCATTTGTCTACGTTGAACCCCATCCTATTCTTGTCTGCCCACTTGTGTAGTCTGTCTAAATCTAGCTGCAGTCTCTCTCTCCCTACAAGTGTGTCCACCTCGCCCCACATCTTGGTGTCATCAGCAAACTTGGACAGCGTGCTTTCCACCCCCTCGTCCAAGTCGCTGATGAAGATGTTAAACAGTGCGAGCCTGAGGACAGAGCCCTGGGGTACCCCACTGCTCACATCTCGCCAGGTTGAGTACAACCCGTCCACCACTACTCTGGGTGCGCCCCATCAGCCAATTTTTTACCCATCCAACTGTGCAGGCATCAGTGCTGCAGTCACTTAATTTTTTGATGAGGATGGGGTGAGAGACCGTGTCAAAGGCCTTCTTAAAGTCTAGAAAGACTATGTCCATGGTGACACCATCATCCAAGGATTTAGTTACTTGGTCATAAAAGGCAATCAGGTTGGTCTGGCAGGACCTGCCTTTGGTGAACCCATGCTGATTGCCCCGAGCATGATCTCCCCTGCAGGCCCCCCACAGATATGCTCCTTGATGATCCTCTCCAAGATCTTCCCGAGCACAAAGGTGAGGCTTACAGGCCTATAATTACTTGGGTCCTCCCTCCTCCCCTTCTTAAAAATAGGGATCACATTAGCCAGTTTCCAATCCCCCGGCACCTGGCCAGATGACCATGAATGCTCATACAGCCAGGCCAAAGGCTCCGTGATGACCCCTGCCAGCTCCCTCAACACCCTTGGGTGGAGGACATCTGGACCTGCAGATTTAAAAATGTCTATTCCTTCCAGAAGATCCCTAACTACATCTGGACTGACTGAAGGCTTGATAGAGCTATCCCCAAGATTGTCCCTACCTCTGGTAGGTGGGATATCCCTGTCCCTGTTCAGGAAAACAGAGGCAAAGAAACTCTTAAAAATATTGGCTTTCTTGTCTGGTGTGGCCACCAGATTACCGTTTGTGTCTTGCAGGGGCCCTACATTGCCTGGTGCCCTCTTCTTGCTCCCAATGTACTTGAAAAAGGACTTTTTGTTGTCCTTAATCCTGGACGCTAGCCTGAGTTCCATCTCTGCTTTGGCCTTCTTAATAGCCCTCCTACACTCCTGGGCTGAGGAGGAGTACTCCTCCTTGGTGATAGTTCCTCCCTTCCACTGGTTGTATGCCTCCCTTTTAGTCCTCAGGCATTGCTGAATGCCCTTGCTGAGCCAAGGGGGTTTCTGAGCACTCTTACCCCGCTTGCTTCTCTCGGGGACTGTTATCCTTTGGGCCTGGAGGATCGCCCCCTTAAGGTACGACCATCCCTCGTGGGCTCCCATCTCCTCTACCTTCTGGGCCCTTAGTGCCTCCCCCACTAGTCTCCTAAGCTCATTGAAGTTGACCCTTCTGAAGTCAAGGGCTTTAGCCTTGGTGTGAGCCCTAGACACCCTACGTTGGATCGTGAAATCCAGCAAGTGATGATCGCTATTTCCCAGGTGGTCAAGGACCTGCATTCCCCTCACCAGGTCATCCCCCATGGCCAGGACCAGGACCAGGTCCAGCAAGGCGTTACCCCTAGTGGGGCTGTGCACTTCCTGGATAAGGTGAAGGTCCTGTAATACAGCCAGGAACCTACGCAAGCGGTCAGACCTGGCTGTCTGCTCCTCCCAGCAAATGTCTGGGTAGTTTAGGCCACCCATGACAATAACATCCCTTGACCTAACCGCCTCCATAAGCTGACTGGAGAAGTCCTGGTCTAGCTCTTCCCCCTGGTTGGGTGGTCTGTAGTAGACACCCACCATAAGGTACCTTTTGCCACGCCCCCCTTGTAGTTTGACCCATAGTGTCTCTGCCTGACCCTCCTCTAACCCGAAGCTAATCCTTGATGATGTGAGGCGCTCTTTGACATAGAGCGCAACCCCCCCACCTTTCCTCTCTGTCCTGTCTCTTCTATATAGGGTGTACCCCCGAATGCCCACTGCCCAGTCATAGGGTCCCACCAGGTTTCTGTGAGCCCTACTAAGTCTGGGTTCTTACTTGCAATCAGGAGGCATAGTTCCTCCTGCTTACACCCCATACTACAAGCATTAGTGTAGAGGCATCTGAGGCCTCCTGAGGGTGCTCGTGCCTTCCTCCCACTCCCAGGACAGTTGTGGCCCCCTGCTCCTCGGATGTTGATACTTACCTGTGCTTCCCTTCCTCTGTCACCCTGCATGCTGGTAAAGCAAAGCATCCTCTCCACTCGAAGCGGCCCCTTCACCCGGTGTAGCTAATTTAAAGCCCGCCGTACGAGATCAGCCAACCTAGAGGAAAAGATACTTCTGCCATTAGGGGAGAGGTGAAGCCCATCCCACCCCAGCATGCCCTCCTTACAAAAACATGGGTCGTTGTCAAAAAACCCAAAGCCTGCCTCGTGGCACCAGGTCCGAAGCCGCCAGTTAACCATGTCAATGCAGGCCTCATGATGCCTACCCTGTCCACTTACCGGGAGGATGGAGGAAAATACCACCCGAGCGCCCATTTTCTTCAGTTGGTGTCCCAAGGCCTTATAGTCCTTCATGATGTTATCCAGCTTGCCCTTGGATGCATCATTTGTACCCACATGGACCACAACCAGTGGGTAGTAGTCAGAGGGCTTCATGATTTTAGGGATGGTCTCTGTGACATTGCAAATCCTTGCTCCAGGCATGCAGCAGACCTGCCATGACCAGGGCTCCGGGCGACAGATTTCATTACTCCTAAATATCGATTATCGGATCGGCATTGGCCAATACGGTTTGGTTAATAATCAGCTATCAATATCGGCCAAGAAAATCTTTATCGATACACCCCTAGTTTGAACTTTTACACAACTTACTAAAACTACACAGAAAGTTACACACTTCTCCCACTTGACCAAATGCAGTCTCTAAGAGACCAAGATAGTCTCAAAACAGAATATTTTCATCGTCTTCAGTTCAGCCAGATCCTCAGCACCAGAGCTTTTCCAAGAGAGAAACTCTGATTGACAGGGTGGCTTGCATCCTTTTACATGCTGCTGAAGTTGGTTTCCAGCTAAGCGAAAAAAAATAACATAATGAGCAACTGCATGCAGGCTTGAGGTGCTTTCAGTAGGCTTCACTCACTGTGAATGAGAAAAATGAATTTGGAAAGGAGCAGATAAATATTGCATGTACTACAGGTTCTTAGTAAATAGGATATTTGGACTTCCCAGCTGAAGTCATTACTCACCAAAGCTGTAAGTTGTCTGTACAATAAGAAAATTCCTGAGTGTTTAAGAATTTCCCCAAATCGTTTACCAAAATTAGTTCTTCAAAGAAAATACTGAGGATGGAGTTTTGCAGACCTTGTGGGTTTATGCCCCACTGAAGGAAAGTTGAGCTGAGGGGAAGTAGCATCAGTGCAGGAATGTCCAACTTTACTACAGTGGCACTGCAAATTGCTTCTGTGATTCATCCACTCCCCACAGTTTAGGAAACGCTGCCTTAAGACAGTGGTTTTCAACTGTTTTCATTTGCGAACCCCTAAAAAATTTTGAATGGAAGTGAGGACCCTTTTGGAAATTTCAAATGGAGGTGCGGACTCCTTTGAATTGTAAGTGTGGGTGTTCATATACTTTTGATTGATTATAGTCATCTTTCATGGACCCCTTAGACAGTCTGCAGAGCACTGGTTGAAAACCACTGCCTGAAGAAATCTCTGTTGATGATGGCAGTAAGTAGATCCTGGGAGGTAGGCATGGGTAGCCAAGTCTGAGAAGGCAAATTCAAACAAAAGAAGTAAGGTGCCTGAGGGGTGGATTACTGTAGTAATTACTGTTGCCCTCTATAAATCTATCTGATGGACTTTGGCAAAAAGTAAGAACAGACAGATTTTTTTTTTCCAGGAAGGACCTGTGCAATTTTGAGTCCCTTTCTTTTCCAGATATATTGACATGGCTTTGTTTATTTCAGTTTGTCACATGCAAATTAAATTTTGTGTTTCTAAGACATGGACTTCCTTAAGATGTTGTATTAAATAATGGGCTTCAATTTACTACTTAAACCTTTTGAGCATTTGCATAGAATTTTGCCTTTTTAGACATTGTCCTGGTGGTTCACATTACCCCTCAGAACAGTAAGGAAGTGAAGCGAAGAAGGCAAACTTAAAAATGCAATACATCATTGGCTACGTATGTAATATTTGTATTAAGTTGGTCAAAACTGAAACAGTCTGATGAGAAGGTTCAGCTTGCTTCTACCAGTGACTGATACAACTTAATACTGAGTGACTTTACTTAAAGGAGTAAGTAAATCTAGTAAAACTAAATTACTGTGTGGACATGCCAGTAGGAGTTCTCCAGGAGACCTGAGTTCATCTTCAATATTTCATAACAGAAAAAGCAAATAATCAGGAACCTGTGGGTTTTTTGTCAGGTAATAGATCCCCTTTTCGGGGAACTCCACAGGAAAAGTCAACATGAGTGAGACCATGATCTAGGGCAGGGGTGGCCACCCTGTGGCACAGGTGCCACAAGTGGCATTGGTATCCTGTGTATGGCATGTGGCAGATTGGGGAGGGGACAGGCAGCACAGTGGCTGATAGGGTGGGGAGCAGAAAGCAGAGCATCAGAGTATGCAGGGAGTACAGGGCAGAAAGCAGAGCAACAGCTTGTGCAGGGAGCAGAAACCTGAGCAGCAAGCCAGGTAAAGAAAAGGGATCAGTGTGGCACTTCGCGACTATATGGGGCTAACTTGTGGTATGCCTGTTATGAACTGTTCAAAAATTTAAAGCTTAGATTTTTAAGTAATTGTTTGGCATTGTTTCTATTGATTGGAAAAAGAAACATAGTACTAATAGTTTTCATGAATTTGAAACTTATTTTGAATCCAAATTACCTTCCTATTACAGAGAAAGGAGAAGTAAGAACACCTAGCCTGTTTCTGGTCCTAAACTCTTACTAGGATGTATTGCAGGGGAAACATTAACAATGAGGGGAACTGTTACAAAGGTTAGTCCTTTCACTTTGTTCTCACACCCTTTGGACCAAGCTTAATAAGTCTGCTTGGGCATATCTACATGAGACGCTTACTGCAGAGTAAACTGATTAGCTCCACAGTATATCTCTTGCAGGGTGGACTGATTTTAAATCATTGATTTAAATCAAGAGAAAACCCAGATTTAAATCAAGTTTCCGACTGGTACTTCTTCACATATTTCTTAAACAATGGCGCAGATCTGATCACTAAAACATGTTAATTTACAACTCAATACAGCATTTTACAACATCTGTCCTTAAACTCTTTTTTTTTTTTTTTAATTTTCAAATTTTATTAACTCGAACAGACAAGTCATTACAACACTAAACGTACGCTGTCCCCACTCCCACTGTCATTTTTATTCATGCATTCAAAATATTCCCAGATAGGGTCTCCCTTATGCCCAGAAGCCATGACAATTTTTCTGTGGCAAAAGTGTAGGGGAATATAGGAAGTTGTGTGTATTACTGAATAATGTCTTCCCTTTTTCTTTCCAGTCCACTCCACTGTTCCTTTCTACTCTGCCTCTGTCCTTTCCTATTGTGTCTGTTCTTAAGACGGTGTCTTAACCACCTCCTCTGCTTTGCTTGGCCCAGCTCCACCACCACATAAGCACAGAACAACAACAGTCCTATCCAGCCTGTGTCTTTGCACATTTGACTTTAGTTGGCTGAGAAACAGAAACTGAAAGCCCAAAATTTTCAAGAAGCAAGAGCTGATAGGCTGGACAAGACAGACTAGCACCATTTTCATGAGATGAAAAACTGAAATGAGTGCCCATGTTTGATTGGTAGGTAACTCAATATGTGTGTGTGTGTGTGTGTGTGTGTCAGAGCCGTTAATTCATTTTTATGAGACTGTAAGTGTAGTTTTAGCATGTTTGTGATGAGATTTAATTGCAACTGCTATTTTTTTAAACGAGAGAAATTTAGTATTGTATTGATGATTTTTTTTAAAAAATTATTAAAAATCCGATTTAAATTTTTAAAATCGTCTTTTTTATTTATTTATTTGTTTTTAATCATTGATTTTGATCCACCCTGATGTCTTGGCATCTACACGTGCAAGGCTGTTAGGCTGGAGTAAATTAAACTCCACAGCAGCACACATGTAGACACTGATGGGGCTGGCTACAGCACAATGGTACTTCAGTATAGGGGCTGCCTGCTGGCTAGCCCCTCCCTGGAGCACCCTCATGCTCCAGCCAGTCCCTCTGCAGCATGTTGAGTCAGGTCACAGGACCCTGGGCTGGCAGGCTGCTCCAACCCTGCTCAACATGCTGCATTCCTGAGCGCGCATACAAATACGGTGCCTGGGGTCAGTAAACTCAGGCATGATAAGCAACAGAGCTTAGTGGTCACATTCATGTGCACATGTAGACATGCCCCTTGAAATGCATTGTACTTCACAAAAGTTCTGGGGATATTTTTCACCTAAAGTGGTTGAACCAATCCATAAAATGTTAAACTAGAATCTTCGTAGTTCACCATGATGGCATTTTCCTGGCTTCATTGATCTTGATGTTATTTCTGTACATGTCTCTGTTGCTCTCCAATGCTTTTTTTGTGTTCTGAATTGGGTCAGTCAGGCTTCCAGTATGCATCAGCCTCAGACTTTCATCAGGTGATATTGATCAAATGTCTTATTTTTTTCTATTGTTTAGACTGAAAGTACTTCATCGACTCTTTCTATGTGTGAGTATAGTGCCTTGTACAATGGCGCTTGACCTTGTTTGGGCTTTTAGATGCTGCTGCAATGCTGGTACTGTCTCGAAATACACTCTGCAGTTACTCTTTCCTTCCCTTTCCCTGAATCTCCCATCTCCAGCATTTTCCTTCATTCTCCTGATTTCACTATCCTTAACTCTTATAGCTAAGACAGAATCCAACACTAGAACTTGGTTCAGATTTCTACTGAATTAACTGTCCAGAGCTGACACTTTTTTGTAAAGCTAGAGCAAACTAGTATTGTTAAGTGCTTGAGATCCTATGCATTTAGTACAGCCTCAGAAGGGAAAATGCAACTCGGTCCATGTACTTGTCATTCCATAGTTCTGCAATTTGATCTTGCCCAACAACTGACCTTGGCCATGAGGAACAGTTGTTGTATAAACAAATATACACACAAGGAACACAGCTATAGTGATCTCCAGCTCAGGAATAATCCCATCCAGTCCTGTAGAGCTTTTGAAACCTGTCCTTTAAGACTGTCAGAAAAAGCAACAGAACTTGGTTCATACAATCAGATGCTTGAGGGCAAATTATAGAAGATGACAGAGTTTCTGGAATATTTTATTTAAATATAAACTTCTACCAGTTTTATACACATCTAAAAATGGATGACATGGAAAAAAAATCCTAAAACCTTTTAGCTGTTTGACTGGCACATACTGACAGCAAGACATATAAGTAAGCCGACTGTTCTGAATTAAGATTTATAGATATAATAAGTAGATTTCTTAGTTATTCAGGTTTAGAAAACATTTTTTACCTTCTTCCCTGAAGGGTATCTGTTATCTGGAGCAGAAGGATTCTGCACAGAAGAACTTGCCTTTTTTTGCAATCTCGCCTCTTGGAAAGAAACATGCTTTGAGGATACAGTGGTTTGGTCACAAGATTTTACAGTGGCACAGTGAACTTTTGGTACAGGATCACTCTTGTAGGACAAGCATACAATGCTCAGCTTGTGTGTGCAACTTAGGTGATGAGTTTTTTTCCCAAAAAAGAACATACCATCCTGCTTTATTCTTTGCATAAATGCTGGTTAAATTATGACATGTCATATATTAAAAGTTGCCAAAGTTTTAATGTCTGTAAGTCCTATCCACATCACCTTGCCCTTTTCTCCTTTTGTTTAAAGAAAGGTGGAATTGGTGAATTTAAGCTTTAATATTCTTTCCTGCTTGCCATCACCTCTTCTGAGGATGTGATCAAATCTATGCAGTTAATATGCGATTTAAATGAAATTCATAGAATCATAGAAGTAGGGTCGGAAGGGACCTTGTAGATCTTCAAGTCCGACCCCCTGCCTGGGCAGGAGAGAAACTGGGCTCAAGTGACCCCAGCCATGTAGGCATCGAGCCACTTCTTAAAGACCCCCAGGGTAGGAGCCAGCACCACTTCCCTTGGAAGTTGGTTCCAGATCCCAGCCGCCCTGACTGTGAAGTAGTTCCTACGGATGTCTAATCTGAACCTACTCTCCAACAACTTGTGGCCGTTATTTCTTGTTATCCCGGGGGGCGCTGGGGGAAATGAGGTCTCCCCCAAACCCTTTTGGTCCCCCCTAGTGAGTTTATAGACGGTCACAAGGTCCCCCCTCAGCCTTCTCTTGTGAAGGCTGAACAGGTTCAGGTCCCGTAGCCTCTCACTGTAGGGTCTGCCCTGCTGTCTGGATCATGCGGGTGGCCCTCCTCTGGACCCTCTCAATGTTGTCCACATCCGTCTTGAAGTGGGTCGCCCAGAACTGGACACAGTATTCCAGCTGTGGCCTGACCAGTGTCACGTCAAGGGGGAGGATCACCTCCTTGGCCCTACTCGAGATGCACCTGTGGATGCATTATAAGGTCCAGTTAGCCCTGCCGACCGTGACCTCGCCTTGTCGGCCCATGTTCATCTTGGAGTCACTGATGACTCCAAGATTCCTTTCTGCCTCCGTGCTCTCAAGAAGGGAGTTTCCCATCTTATAAGTGTGTTGCCGGTTACTACTGCCCAAGTGTAGCACCCTGCACTTGTCCGTATTGAAACACATCCTGTTTTTGTCAGCACACCCTTGCAACCTATCCAAGTCTTTCTGCAGTCTTTCCCTCCCTGCTAGCGTGCCCACCTCACCCCAGATTCTGGTATCATCAGCGAATTTGAACAGGTTGCTTTTCACCCCATCGTCCAAATCGCTGATAAAGAAATTGAACGGCGCGGGCCCAAGGACCGAGCCCTGGAGGACTCCGCTGCCCACTTCCCCCCAGGTCGAATGTGACCCATCCACCACCACCCTCTGAGTACGACCCTTCAGCCAATTAGCAATCCATCTGACCATGTAGGCATCGATGCCACAGTTGCCTAGTTTTTTAATGAGGATGGGGTGAGAGACAGTGTCAAAGGCCTTGCTGAAGTCCAGAAAGACTACATCCACGGCGACACCTGCATCCAATGCTTTTGTGACCTGATCGTAAAAGGCAATCAGGTTGGTCTGACATGACCTGCTCCTAATGAAACCATGCTGGTTGCCCCTTAGCATCACCCCTGATGCCGGCCCATCACAGATGTGCTCCTTGATGATCTTCTCAAAGAGTTTCCCCAGGATTGAGGTAAGACTGACGGGCCTATAGTTGCCCGGGTCCTCCTTCCTCCCTTTCTTAAAGATGGGGACCACATTGGCTATCTTCCAATCATTTGGCACCTGGCCCGAGCACCACGAGAGCTCGTAAAGCCATGCCAAGGACCCAGCAATAACCCCTGCTAGCCCCCTCAACACCCTGGGGTGGAGAGCATCTGGACCTGCTGACTTGAACACGTCCAACCCCTCCAGAAGCACTCTAACCCGGTCCTCCTCAACCTTAAGTCTTGGGGCGTTCCCCTCGAGTCCGTCTTGAATCATGGTGGGGGAGTCCCAGTCCCTGCCCAAGAAAACGGAGGTGAAGAATGTGTTAAAGATGTCTGCCTTCTCTTCTGGCGCGACCACCAGATTGCCCAGCGTATCTTGCAGGGGCCCCACATTTCCTGGCAACTTCTTCATCCTCCCTATATATTTGAAAAAGGACTTTTTATTATCCTTGATCTTGGACACTAGTCCTAGCTCTATGTCCGCCTTAGTTTTCCTAACAGCCCTCCTACAGGCCCGGGCAGTGGAGGTATACTCTTCTTTGGAGATAGTCCGTCCCCCCCCTTCCACCGGGTGTACGCCGTCTTTTTGGCAACCAGGCATTCCCGGACTTCCTTGGTGAGCCAGGGAGGCTTTCGGGCACTCTTGAACTCTTCAGTTCTAGCTATTATCGTTGCATCCATTGAAAATAAACTGGTGCTTTATCTTCCTGAATTTGCATGCAGCTCCAGTTTGTCTGGTACTCTTCCTTATTTTGCCAAATATGGGGAGAAACCAAGGAAAGTGGGGAGCAGGGGAGGAACAGTTGTTTTCGGTAAAAACCAAAGGACGGGGCCAGGTTAAAAGTGTTTTATTTCTTCCTTGTGGGTTCCCTTCTTCAAAAACTATTGTGATAGCCGCAACAGAAGGCAGTAAAGAGCACTGTATTTAACCAAATCCAAGCTTTAAGCCAATCCTCTTGTAACAGGGTCCTGCCCCAGGGGTGGCCGTGATATCTCTGGGGCGTTCTCCTTTTTGTAACAGTTGCACAGTACTTTTGGCAGGTATCCCTCGGTGCTGTATTCTGTTGTTAATTCTTGAAGTTTAGAAAGCCTTTCTTGTGGTGCATTGTGGGATGTCTGCTGGAACTCTTCTAGGACAGAGGTTCCCAACCTCTGGGCTGTGGCCCGGTACCAGAGAAGGAGGGTCGGCTGCCGGACCGGAAGCCAACCCTTTTTTATACTGAGTATACTTTTTTTATACTGAGTGTATAAAAGGGGTGTTTGCTGATCTGTGATCACTTCTGGTCCGTGGTCTAAAAAGGTTGAGAACCAGTGTTCTAGGATGCATCATTACAATGCAGAGTATTCTGTGTGTACTGGTGGTCATGCCACCAGCTTTGGATAGTTTGGGAAACAGCTATGACAGTGCTGCAGTAACACATATAGAGGAAGATAAAACTCAGCATTTCACTCATTCAAGGCACTTTCCTGGCTTCAGTAGAACATCATTTCTGGGCTGTGCCAATTTAAACTGACTGGTGGGAAAGGAAAGCATAGTGATGTTATCCTTAGCCTGTGGTGGTGGCAGAATTTCATGATGACAAAAAACACTTTTCTGAAAATTTATGCAGAGCTTGTCCTGGAACTGCGGTAAGAATGCCAACAAGAGACTTCCCTTCAACATGGGGAGTCTTCTATCATTGTCCTCTACACTCTGGTTGCTACCTGTCATTACTGGTGTATGAAAGGTGTAAGCTGCTTTTGTTCAGGCACTGTTGAGCCAGGTTCCAAGACTTGGCAACCTCCAGTGCATTATTTGATGGATCTGAACAATTGAAGGTCCCAAATTCTGAGGCTTTGGGGAGCCCATGTGTCTATTTGTCCCACACACCAGGCTGCAGGTTTATCAGCAAAAAGGAGTATTTCTCTGTTCCTGAAAACCTTCTTCTCCTCTCCCCCCCCCCCCCCCCCCAATATTCCAGTAGTGCTCAACCTCCAGCTCACAGGCCAGATCCAGCCTGTGGAGCAGTGTCCTCTGGCCCTCAGGTTCCCCACAGGTCTGGAAGTTTGGCAGCAGTGGTAATCAGTGCTGTCACCACTCTGCCACCACCAAATTTCCAGGCTCTGCAGCCAGATAATGTGGCCCCATACACTGGATTGGGTTGGCTAGGACCTGATTCAGCATGCAGGGGCAGCTGGGGCCTGACACAATGTGCTGGGGGTGGCCCACAGCCCAGAACGGTTGGTCATCACTGGAATATTCCATAATAAAGGCAGGTGATCTAAAAAGTCTAAGAAGTGAGTGTTGTTAGAAACTTATCCCTGTTTACTATAGCCAAAATAGTACTTCAGTGATCCCTTCTGCCATTCTGGGAAGCCTGTCTTTTATAAAGCCTTTTACTGGATCCTTGAACAAGAGAAATTAGTTGTTTAACTGGTCACTGAATAGTTGCAGAATGACAGTGGTATGCTCATTTGGGCAATATTTGCCTCTGCTGTGAGAGGTTCTTACTCTGTTTAGAATAAGAACATTTTCTGTCTAAAAGCTGGCAGGAGGAAATGGTAGACACTTTTTTTTCTGAAAAATCATGAATGTAAAGAGAAGGTGCTCCTACACAGTATCCCAGACTGTCAGGGCAATATATCAGAGAGATGCATTATGCTCCTGTTTTGTGATTAGAGAGTAGTAGAAAAACATGGTCAAAGTAGCTGCAAAATATTAGAGGGCTAGTCCAAATGAGGTGGTATGCAGTATATCCACCCTCATTAAGGTTATAGCAAAAAAGCTGTTTCTGGAATAGATTTTTCAGTTCTGAAGCAGATGGCTGAATGTGAGACAGGGCTCCAAAAAAGGGACTTTTGTGTGGATGCAAGGCAGTTCACGTCCCTCAGTTTGTAAAAACAAGAGTTTTATATAGAGAAGACCTTAGTAGCAGTAACGCTTTTTCTCCAGGGCAGTACCTTCAACAACTGCATGAACTAAAGTGTGGAGAACTAGAGCTCAATAAATGTTGAGGGGATTGTGTGGGTTAGCTAGTTAATGGCAGAGTGTATGCATGTCTGGATCATCAGATCTACATGAATTCTTTCCAGCCTTTTATTATCTATTCCTCTGTGCCCTGGTATGTGCCAGTTTCCCTTCACAACAAATATCAACCCCTAATTTTTAGTATGCATAGCAGGTTTATATTGGATGTGAATTTCTTCCAACAATAAAGCAACTACAAGCCAAGTCTCCTGTAATCCTCCTAATGCTAATCTCAAGTAGATATGCTATGAGAAAAAAGGATGCGATCAGAGATGAGTCCTTCAGCTCTTTGCTACTATAGTGTGCTCTGCTAGTATTGAATTGAACCATGTAGGGTCATGAAGGACTTCAAAGTTTTTCTGAAGTTCTGAGTATTTAATTGTAAGCATCACTGAAGCACCTTCAGTGAATTTTGGTAATGGGTAATTGAATCATGAGTTTGTGATTCTCCCTTCCCCCATTGTAAGACCGTGTTGTAGCAAGTATGTCTAAAACCAGGGGTGTCAGATTAATCAGGCCCTGTGGACTGGATAAGTGGTGTGGAGCTGATCCACGTTCCAGGTCAGGCCCACAGATTGGTCCAGTGGGTGCTGACATGGGTATTGTTCAGTGCAAGTCCCAGTCCAGCATCGCATATATAGCATATGAGTCCCACGCTGAGACCTGGGGCAGCACTGTGGGCCAGGTGATTGGGCTTTGCGGGACCAGGTCTTTGACATCGCTGCTCTCAAATGTTGCATTATGAAATTGCAGCCAGGTATCTTTTTAACAATGTTTGAGAGTTACCTTTTTATATAAAATCTAGATTCTTTAGGCCTGTTTTGAAAGAAATGCATGCGATGAGACAGGACATTAATGAAGTGCGAAATGATTTGGTTGTGATGTGTTCAGTATATTAAGTGTATTTCTATCAGAATTCAGTAGAGGGCAGAATAAAACTTCTTTTGAAAGAAATACTTCAGAAGAGTTGCTTAGCACTGCAGAGCCAGAATAATGAGCTAAGGAGCTAGATTAAGGACCATCCAATAAAAATATATTTGAAGTGGTGAGTGTACTAGCATGCAGAACTCTACCAGCCCAAAAAGAGCTAGTGCATGGTCTTATATTTTGTACTTCTTGTCTTTAAGAAGCATTATAGTCACCACTCCATATTTTGTGTAAGGCTCATCTGCTATAAATGTTAGTCAGGGAAAAACTAGGGCATAGATGTGGACCTAACCTTGTCCAAAGGTTATTTACTTATTATGGTTTTGTGACCTGGTAGGAGCTCCTTTGGGCTTCACGTTTTAAATCAATGATTCCCAAAGGGTGTCTTGCAAGATCTCCCTGTGTGAAGAGGGGAATATCTGTCTGACACCCTGAGCCTGCCCCAGCTACTTCTGCAGCTGTTTCTCTACAGATTGCTACTGCCTTCCCTCACCCTTCTCTGCCCTCAACAATGCCCACCTGCATACATGTGCACTTCTGCTGCAAGTGGGTAGACTTGCAGACAGAGCTCTGCTTTGCAGCCCCGCTTGCCCCTTCCACTTCTTCCACACCCAGCACCAGCAGGAGGGGCCATGGTGGTGGTTAGCAGTGTATGAGACCTTGCAGGAACACCCTCAGCAGTGGGTGCTGCCCTTGCCCCCTGAAGTACAGACCAGGGGGTAGACAGTGGAAGGAGACAGTTGTATGAAGTCCTGTCCCTGCTGTCCTTAAGTGACACGAGATAAATTGGTGATTCTCAACTTTTTTTAGCCTCACGGCCCCCTTCCAAATGCTTTCTAAGTTTAGAGATATCTCAGTGATTTTCAACAGGGTGCAATGAAATTCAGAAAAGTTATGGAAGGGTGCACTGAAAAAGGTTAAGAACCACTGGTATGGAAACTAATCCTTTGCTTAAAGAAAGATGTGTTTATTGTCATTTTTTTAACAATACATTTTGGCACTAGTAAGATTTTCCTTTGGGAGGGAAGGGAATCCCATTGCACCCCACTTTTCAGATGTTTACTGTTCATTTTAATCCTGAATGATAGTGTGCCCTATGTATCAAGTGTTTGGGAAACACTGCTTTAACTGATAACCAAGCAAGATGGGTTTAGCTACAATAAGTTAAAGTCAGTTAATCTTCCTTAGTACTAGTATGAGTAGAGCTGCAGCCAGGTAGTGTAATAAAAAATTAAAAAATAAAAAAGAAATCATCAATTCCAGTGTAGATGAGTTGCCTGATCAACTATCCTGGATACAGAAGCTGACTGTAGGCTTAGTATCTGAAGTGAAGACTTAACCTCTGACCTTCATTTTAATTGTATTAATCTTTTTGTGGGAATAGCTCACCATGGCTTCCAGTTTAAAGAAGAGCTTTTCATCTTGAGTTACTTGATCCTCAACATGGTGGGGGGGTGGGGTCTTTGTTCCAAGATTTGACTGTGTTTGCCTTATTGGCAGATATAGTAGCCTTGGATAAGAGGAAACTCCAGGAAATAGATAGTGGTACATTTATAATTTTATCTTGAGTTGAGTCCTGAGTTCAAGAGAAATTGGTTATGATGTTTTACATACATTGTATTAATGTTTTAAAACTGTATTCAGAAAACATTTGTTTAATTTGCCAATTAAAGGTAGACAACAAATTTTATGGAGCAAGACTAGCCTCATCATCATTGCATTTGTTCTCGTGTGTCTTTTGATTCTGAACCAAAATCTTTTTAGCTTGTACAATATCCTTCACTGCTGCTGGACTACACACCATTTCCTAATTAGTGTGGTTCAGATTACTAGTATACATTAAAATGGTATGAGGTATGTCCAGCTGTTTTGAACAACCAGAGCTCCTGGATTTGTTTAATTAAATCTTTTAGCTAAATTGGTAACACTATCATAGTTAGGATTACACATTAACACCTAGTTAAAGAACTGCTGATACTTCATTTTCTTTTAAGTAATGGTTTCTTATGGTTTCGTAGTAGGTAGGGTTGGAAGGGACCTGAGCAGATCATCAAGTCTGACCCCCTGCCATGGCAGGAAAAAGTACTGGGGTCAAACGACCCCAGCAAGGTGTTCGTCTATCCTCCTCTTAAAGACCCCCAGGGTAGGAGCCAGCACCACTTTGCTTGGAAGTTGGTTCCAGGTCCTAGCTGCCCTGACAGTGAAGTAGCGCCTCCTGATGTCTAGTCTGAATCTACCCTCTGCCAGCTTGTGACCATTATTTCTAGTCACTCCTGGTAGTGCTCGGGGGAACAGGGACTCCCCCAATGCTTGCTGGTCCCCTCTGACTAGTTTGTAACAGGCCACTAGATCCCCCTTCAGCCTTCTCTTGTGGAGGCTGAACAGGTTCAGGTCCCTTAGCCTCTCCACATAGGGCTTGCCCTGCTGACACCTGATCATGCGAGTGGCCTTCCTCTGGACCCTCTCAATGCTGTCCACATCCCTCCTGAAGTGCAGTGCCCAGAACTGGACACAGTACTCCAACCGTGGCCTGACCAGCGCCTCATAGAGGGGGAGGATCACCTCCTTGGACCTGCTTGAGATGCATCTGTGGATGCATGACAAAGTGTGGCTGGCCTTCCTGACTGCGTCCCCACACTGTCGGCCCATGTTCATTTTGGCATCAATAATGACTCCAAGATCCTTTTCTGCCTCTGCACTGACAAGGGAGTTCCCCAGCCTGTAGGTATGCTCCTGGTTCTTCTTCCCCAGGTGCAGTAACTTGCACTTGTCAGTGTTGAAACCCATCCTGGTCTCATCTGCCCACCCCTGTAACCTGTTTCGGTCCAATTGCAGCCTATTCCTCCCTTCTGGTGTGCTCACTTCTCCCCACATCTTAGTGTCATCAGCAAATTTGAACAGGGTGCTTTTTACCCCCTCGTCCAAGTCACTGGTGAAGATGTTGAACAGTGCAGGCCCAAGGACTGAGCCCTGGGGGTCCCCACTGCCCACATCCCTCCAGGTTGAAAATGACCCATCCACCACCACTCTTGGTGTGGCCCTCCAGCCAGTTAGTGACCCATCTGACTGTGTAGGTGTTGATGCCTCAGTCCCCTAGTTTTTTAATGAGAATGGGGTGAGAGACAATGTCGGAGGCCTTCCTGAAGTCCAGAAAGACTACATTTACTGCTACCCCTGCGTCTAAGGATTTTGTGACCTGGTCATAGAAGGCAACCAGGTTGGTCTGACAGGACCTGCCTCTAATGAACCCGTGTTGGTTGCCCCTAAGCATAATCTCCCCTTCTGGCCCCTCATGGGCATGTGCCAGGGTAATTCTCTCAAAAAGCTTACCCAGGATTGAGGTAAGACTAACTGGCCTATAGTTTCCTGGGTCCTCCTTCCTCCCTTTTTTTGAAAATGGGAGCCACATTGGCCCTTTTCCAGTCCTCTGGCACCTCACCAGAGTACCACGAGTGTTTGTAAATCTGTGCCAGGGTCCCGCAATGACCTCTGCTAATTCCCTCAGCACTCTGGGGTGGAGATCGTCAGGACCAGCTGATTTAAATACATCTAGTCCCTCCAGAAGATCCCTTACTAGATCCTCACTGACCCTAGGCCTGGGTGCACCTCCCCCAGGGCCTGAGGGGCTCCCTGCTCAGGAAAATGGAGGCAAATAAATGCTTAAATAGGTTAGCCTTGTCATCTGGTGTGAGAACCAGATTTCCTAGCGTGTCTTGCAGAGGTCCCACGTTACTCAGTACCTTCTTTTTGCTCCGTGTATTTAAAAAAGGACTTGTTGTCCTTGATCCAGGTAGCTAGTCCCAGTTCCATCTCCGCCTTAGCCTTCCTGACCACCCCCCTACAGCCCTGAGCAACCGAGGTATAGTCCTCCCTGGTGATGGCCCCTCCCTTCCATTGGGTGTACGCCTCCTTTTTAGCTAGGAGACATTCCCATATGCTTTTGGTGAGCCAAGGGGCCTTTTGCGCCCTCTTGCCCCCTTTGATCCGTGTTGGGATTACCTCCCTTCGGGCTTGGAGGATCGTCTCCTTAAGGAATGACCACTCTTCTTGGACACCCAACTCCCCTCCCCTCCCCTCCGGGACCTCAGTACTTCCCCAACTATTCTTCTTACCTCATTGAAATCCGCCCTCATGAAGTCCAGGGCTGCTGCCTTGCTGCAAGCTTTTGCCACCTTGCGCTGGATGGTGAATTCCAGCAGGCAATGATCGCTGTCCCCCAGGTGGTCGAACACCCGCAGCCCCCTCACCAGGTCATCACCTGTGACCAGATCTAACAAGGCATCTCCCCTGGTGGGGCTGTGCACCTCCTGAGTTAGATGGAGGTCCTGTATCTTGGCTAGGAACCTATGTGAGCTGTCACACCTGGCTGTCTGGAAAGTTCAGGTCACCCATGATGACCATTAATTGCTGCGATTCAAAAAGCTCTCCTTTCCACTCCCTTTCCTCCAGTTGCCAAAATTCTGGACCTCTAGGGAGTCCCCCTTCCCAAACATGTACCAGATCTGCCCCAGCACATGAGCCCTGACCTGGCATATGGCTCCACAGTCAGTGCAAAGTCCAGAGGAGCCAGCATGCCAGACTGGGCCCTTCCACATTGCCCCAGACCAGGGGCGGGTAAAATACAGCCTGTGGCCCCAGTTCAGCTTGCCAGATGATTCCATCCAGCCTATGGGCACCTGCCAATGAATTATACCCTGCCCAGCCCACGTGCTTTGCTCCCACCCTCATGTGCAGGAGGGCCCCAGCCCAGCCAGTGTGCGCAGCTTCCAGGCAGGGCTCCTGCTGCAGCTTTTGGGAGACTTGCTCAGCTTTCCCAGCCTCCAGGAGCTGTTCCTTGTGTCCCTGCTGCAGTGTTCACTCCAGGTAGGGAAGTGGCAGCTGGGTGGGAGCACGGAGCATGAGGCTGGAGTTGGCAGGAGTGCTTAGGTTGAGGCCTATGCCCAGCGGGGCAGTGGGAGCACAGAGCTCAGGTGAGCAGGGTGTGGGTGGTGTGAGGGGTGTAAGGGAGGGCGGGGGGGGTGTGGGGAAACTCCCACACACACCCCCATGGTGCACAGCCCCTGCTGCTGGCAGCGGCAGCAGACCCTTGGTGTGCTCATGGCCCGCTTAGGCACAGCCACTCAGCAGTGCACAGCTCCAGCCAGTTCTAGGAGCTGCATGTGGCAGCAAGGAGCAGAGCCAGGCCAGCCCACCTGTATTATGTGGGGCTCACATGCAGTTCTTGGGATTCATGCATCACTGGGGGGAAGCCCTGTGCAGTAGAGCCACCTCCCTTCCTCAGAAGCTGCACATGGCAGCAGGGAAAGCAGCTACTCCGGTTGTGTGGGGCTTCCCCCCAGGGACATGCAAGTCCCAGGAGCTGCATGTAAACTCTGCACAATAAAGGTGGGCTGGCCTGGCTCTCAGATTCACAGACGTTTAGGACTGGAAGGGACCTCGTGAGATCTTCAGGTCCAGCCCCCCTGCTCTGGGCCGCCGCTTCTGCTGCCTGATGCAGACCCGGCCAGGCTCCTCCCATCCCCAGTAGCTCATGAGAAGCCGGCTTCAGCTGCATGCTGCTCTAGATGGGACGGACCCAGCCGTTTCAGCACCGGCCAGGAAAAGTAGCATGCAGCTGAAGCTGGCTTCCCATGTGCTGCTGGGGATGGGAGGAGCCCAGCCAGGTCTGCATCGGCCAGCAGATTGGTATAACGTGACAAGCCTATGGCTCCGTAGATCTGAGACCTGATGTAGGCTATGGCACAGAGACTCACTCTGGAACAATGTGCTAATAAACTTGTGTCTATACCTGCCAGGAACCCAAGTAGCAGGTGGTTGATACCTGGTAAGCTCATGTGAGTAAAGACTGCTTATTGCTTTCTGTGTGGCCTTCAAAATGTTTTTATCCTACTGAAATATGCCATACTTTGTGAGAGTCATTGCCTCTGTATATGAGAGCAGAATCATAGCCACTGAACTAAATTCATGCCCCGTGGGAATAATCACAATTCAGCAAAATGGGTGGGAAGGAAAAGCCGGAGTTCTAAGTGTGCACCCTAAAAGAGGCCATGAAAGAGTCAGAAGCACAGCCTTAGAACCAGGACAGCTATCTGGTCATGGCAGTCTAGGAGGCATGATGGGAATCCTCTACTCTCATGAGATTTAGGAAAGCAAGAGGACATGAGAACAACATGTAGGCAGAGACAGTGTAGGGCCTTGGAGCCATGTTAATAAGTGAAGACAACTGTGTTCCCACTCTGGTCAGTGAGTAATTTTGGGTACATCTTCACTAGCTTCAAGCCACTCAAACCTGCTGCCAAAACATAAGCCCTTCCTACCCACTTACACTTTACCTGCTCTGAACTGCAAATGAGGCAGTAAGGGCCCTTCTAGAGTGATCCAAGGACAGTAGAAGCAGATCACACACAGAGTGAGAGAGATGTTCCCACCACCACATTTCTTCTGAAAAGCGGGGATGTCCTGAGGTTCATTTAATGTTTGTAAAATGCTTGGAGAGCCCCACATAGATGCACTGCATAGAAATGCAAAATATATTTTGACTTATTTGGTTGGCACCTTGGGCTGAGATTTTCAAAGCTGAATCAAAAGGCTAACTTCCATTAAAATGAATGGGGTTTAGAGGGCTCTACGTCTTTTATGACAACTTTGTAACGTGCCTGTCTACCCCTTTTTGCAAATCTCTTCCATGGTTTGGAAGCTCAGCCAAAGAACATAAAAAGTGCCATGCTTGGTCAGCCCAATGGTCCATCTAGCTCAGTATCCTGTCCCAAACAGTGGCAGAGGTGGATGCTATAGAGGAAGAGTTTTGAACTGGTTAGACCTGTTTCATTGTCACTTCCTGCAACTTCATTGGTGTCAGAGGTCACATGACATCACTTCCTGATGTGATACCACTTCCTGTGAGGTCTTTGAATGTAGCTCGCCAGCCCACTGCATGATAAAAAAGTTCATGATCCAGCCCCACATTCAAAAAGGTTAGACACCCCTGATGTAGATGTTGAAAAGCACTGGTCCAAGTACCAAACCCTGGGGGGGGACCCCACTGACTACTTTCCACCAGGTCGACACAGATCCGTCTATTGGTAGTGTCTAGGTCTGACCCCAGAGCCAGTTTCCCACCCATCTGACCATTGAATTATTGAGCCCATAATCTCCTAGTTTTACCTTGGGAGCCTCATGGGACACCAAGTCAAAGACTTTCCTGAAGTCCAAGTAAATGACGTTGACCTCATCTCCCTGATCCAGGTGGTGAGTAATCTGGTCGTAGAAGGAGATGAGGTTAGTCGGATATGACCTACTTGCAGCAAAGCCATACTGGGTGCCATTCAGAATTTTGCCTTCTACTAGCTTATCACGTATGGACTCCTTGAGAAATTTTTCAAGGGTTTTTCCTGGGATTGAGGTCAGGCTGATCCGCCTGTAGTTCCCTGGGTCCTCTCTCCTCTTCTTTTTGAAGATGGGCACAACACTGGTTCTCTTTCAGTTTTCTGGGACCTCTCCTGAGCACCATGAATTCTCAAAGAGATTCACCAGTGGCTCCAATCCTTGCCACCACATGCAGGTCCCGGACCTGGCTGGAGATGCACCACAAAGTGACTCCGCCTGTGTGGGCCACGAACACCCTGAGGACCTACTACCTGCTGCTGCTGCCACCGGCAGCAGGAGCTGTGCACCATGGGGATGGGGTGTTGGGGGGCCCTTACACCCCACAAACCATCCACACACCCCCAAGATACCCTACACTGTACCTTACTCAAAGCCATACCTCCTCACAAACTCCACGCACATGCCCAGACCCCCTCACAAACTCCACGTACACACCCCACCATATACACACACCCACCCCACAACCACCACCCACACAATATACAAGAGCAGAGGTGACCCAAGCAGGGTGCAGGCCGTGGGGCAAATCAGCCCATGTGAGGCCCTCGCTCCGATCCCACGAGCCCCGGACCCAAAGAAGCTGCTGCCACCACCAACAGCGGCGGCATTGGCGGCAGGGGGAGAGAGGGTAGTGAACGGCTGGATGCAGAACCACCGCTCCACCCAGCTCCGTGGAACCCCCCAAAGTGCGGGGCACAGGGCGGTCACTCTGATTTGCCTCCTCCCTTCCCCCCGCCCCCCACCGCCCCTAAGGGACGGCCCTGTACAAGAGTAAGACTTTGTATTTGAGCTGTTATGCAATCACCTCTATATACACTTGTCTAAATCAGGACAAAATTATTTTTTGCAATAAAATTAAAACGTTGTAGTAGATGTTTGACTTTTAGTATATGGTTTGGTTTTTTCCCAGTTCCAAGATGGCACCACCCCACCCCCCAAGGAGTACTTGGAGGAGGGGGAGGGCAGACCTTCTGGTGGCAAAGGTCAAGGGTTAGGAGGTGGGACTTCTGGTTCCAAGATGGTGACCAGAGGGCAAGGCACCTGTCAAGGGGTGGGGCTACTGTTGCAGCCCTCAGCAGCTTACCAAAACTCACTAAGTGGCCCTCCAGCCAAAATAATTGCCCATCCCTGTCCCAAGCCCAGCACACAGGGTTGGTTAGACTTGGCATGTAGCCTCAGAGCCAACACACCATGAGCCCCATCTGGTGCACAGGGCTTGTAGCAGGGTGCCGTTACTCTGTTACCATAAAAGACGAGCTTTTTTTTCTGTCCCTTCAAGCTGTTCCTCTAAAACCAGGTGTGTTCTATATGCAGGGGTGTGTTGTATGCAAAAGGAAAAGAAAAATGGTAATTACTCTTTCCACTTCTATATTGACAAGAACTCAGTACCTGTTTTATGTTGGGGGTGGTATATTTTTATTTCTTTGTCAATAAGCAGCAGAAAGGGAGTCATTTAAATTATGAAAACAACTTGTTTATTTATGGATACCATACTTTATGTGAAAAGTATTGCATTTAGTAGAAGTGTTAGTATGTAATGAACACTTTCACGGTACATCATTGGGTACTTTCAAAGGAACATTCTAGGACCGTATCATAGACTGCATGCAAACAAAAGTACTTGCATAAATCTTTTACAGATCATATTTATTTTTGTGTAAAATAAGTTTATGTAAGATTATCACATAAAATTACGTTTTATGTTAGAAATACCAAAAAGTTTCATATATTGTAATTAATGGATTATTCAAGGCCACCACAGAACCCTGGTATATATTCTGTCATGGTATATAAAATCATAGAAAATTAGGATGGGAAGGGAGGGACCTCAGGAGGTCATCTAGTCCAATCTCCTGCTCAAAGCAGAAGTAGTCCTAACTAGATCATTCCAGCCAGGGCTTTGTCAAGCTGGTCTTAAAAACCTCCAAGGATGGAGATTCCACCACCTCTCTAGGTAACCTGTTCCATTGCTTTACCACCCTCCTAGTGGGAGGGTGTGGGTGTGTAGGGGTTATGGTGGGGGGAGAATGTGGTACGAGGGTATGGGTATGTGTGAGAGGGGGAGTACTCAGTGTGCCAGTCCCCGGATCTGCATGTGTCGGCAGCAAGCGGGGCTAGCCTCACCCGGCCCCATAGTGTGCAGCTCCCTGGCTGTGCAGGGTGCGGGGCCAGCCCAGCCCAGCCCCATAACCACAAGACCCTAGCCACACATGGTGGCAGTGTGCAGGGCCAGCCTGGTGGAGACCCATAGCGAAAGGCTCCCCACACTGCTGCACCTTTCCTCCAGTGGGAGTCCCTGGCCCTGGCCTGGTGGGGCTCTTACCTGAATTCCCAGTCTCACAGGTGGGCAGGGAGGCTTGGAAACAGCTATGGGGTAGCCAGCAAAAACCTCTACCAGACAGAGGCTTCTCGCCTCTAGCGCTGCCCCAGCTCGGGGCTGGGGGCTGCGGCAGGCTCTTCTTGGTGGAGGGGGAGGCTGGGCCATGCTGCGCTCAGGGCAGACAGCAGCGACACTGAGAGTGGGGCTACAGGAGGGCTGCAGCCACCCCAAGTTTAGCCATAGCCCCCCTTCCAGTGCCACAACTGCTGTGCACCCTACGCGCAGCACAGCAGCCCAGCCCCCGCCGTCAGGAAGAGCCCGGCACAGCCCCAGCCCACAGCTGTAGCCCACCCTGCCCCCCCCATGCAGATCCAGGGGCACATGCGCCCCCGCCCTCCCAGGGTGCTCATAGCAGCAGGGGCCAACCCCCACACACACCCTTTGAACAAGCTGTGGCTCCGTCCTGCACTCCACCCCGGCTGGGCAGTTCCTACCCCAGCCCCACTCCTTCCCTCACTGCTCAGGGCACTGATTTGCGCCCCCATGCCTCTTCCCTCCCCCCTGCCCTTCCACCACAACAGACTTACTAGCTACACACAGCTCTTCTCACTGCCTGCGTGCTGCGCTGTGACTGCACTCGAGCACAGGCATTTATCGGCCAAGTTATTGGCCACATCAGGCCAGTTTCCAATACAGTCAGTTTTCTTAATATTGGTGCTAATCTGATATTGGACTGATGTATCAGTGCACCTCTAATGACAAAAATTTGCTGGTGGTACTTAAAGCTGTATCATTTAAATTGGTAGTGCGCAATCTGTCAGAATTTGGGAACTGCTGAACTAGTAGAAGCACCTACATTTTAAACCCTGCAAGTTGGGAACTTGTACAACGGAATCATGCCATACAACAAAAACAAGAGACAAGGAAGACAGGAAACTTGCTAAGAAGCTGTCCAGCTAGTTGGGGAGAGAAATGGATGTCATGCAGCTGTAGACGGGTTTGTCTTGGAGAATCTTAGTGAACCACAGTTGTGCATAGCAATACCGTAGGCCAAGTTTGTCAAGCTCAAATGAGCTGGATCTAGACCACAGGGCTTCTTGCACTTTTGGGTCGAGCTGCCGTGTCAGCACTTCCGGCATCCAGAGAGTTAACAACTCTGCACAGTGCTCCTCACCAACTGCCACAGAGTTTAGTCACCAGCAGCAACTGAAAAGGCTAAATTCAGTAGTGGCGTTCATGCCTTGGGTGCTGACTGCCAGTCCAGTGGCTATGATTGCTGCATTTAACTCCTTTGCTGCTAGCAGGGGTTGAAGAACAGTGGTTGAAGAACAGTGGTGTTAACTCCAGAGGCCAGGTGTTTAACAGCCCTGCCTTAGGTTAACAGGTCCTGCCTGTTTTGAGAACATCAGATATTGAAAGCTCTCTTCTGCTAGTCTCAACTTCAAAGAATAGTTCCCATGCAATTCCACCCCTCTCAGGAGAGCCACTATATTCCTGCCAGCAAATTTTTATGTTTCCTCTACAGAAATATATTGACTCTGTTTTGGAAAATTCTGTACTGTTATATGTTATATCATATATTAAATCAGTACAAAATAAAGTTATCCTCATGGAAAATGTCATTAGGCACAGCTCTCCCTAGTAGCCTTTGTATTCAGAAAGAGTGTGCTGTCATATTCATTGACTTTATAACATTACAGTTTTTTCCCCTTCTACCTTGCTGTCAAAGTGAAAGCACAATGTTTTCTTGATCCTAGCTCTCAGTCTGTGGTGACATTTGATACTAGATATTTCTCTAACTGTTTAATGCTTCCAGAGGCATCTAGCTTGCTCTCTCAAGTATGTAAAATAAAGCATCTATAATACAAGACACATAGTTCCCTGAAGCCTCCAACTTTGTATTGAAACACCTTCAGTCTCCCATTTTGTTCCTCCAAGTGCATGTTCCATAGACATTCTGCAGTTACTTAAATATACGCAGTTCTGTCCTTCATAAGCCAGAGAAGCAGACAGTAAGCTGATTCTCTCAAAATATCAGCTGGAGCCATATCATTCATGCCTGTAGTGGTATGGGTAAGCAAACATCTCATTTTCGCTCCTTCTGATGGGGATACATTTTTAAAAATCCTGTTGTCATCTGTGCTGCTCCATCCCAGGCTTAGTGAAACTGCTGGTGGTCAGACAGGACTTTCATCATCATGGGGAAATGCCTCTTCAGATAAACTCTAGAACCTGCAGGGGGAAAGGGCGGGGGAGGAGGGGGGCGGGAAAGAGACCTAATTAGCCCATGGGTCCCATTTTTGGCTCCTCTACATCCTCAGAATAAGCTATTCAGAGTTATTTATAGCCACCTAGGTATTGCTAAGTTTTTTGACCCAGAGTAGCCATATACCCACAATAACAGTGTTTTACCTCCTGTGACCAACAGTTTTGAAAATCTATTCACCAAAATGAAACTAGTTAGCTACTGACTGGTAGCCACTGGGTGGGGATGAGCTCCCAGATAGCAGAGGCCACGTGCCTCACTTGTTTGAGGGTACTGGTGTTTCATCATTGCAGCTCTGTAGTAAGCTTAGCACAGATATCCAAGGAGGTGGCTTTCCATATCTTGAAGCTGTGCAGCTATACTAGAATAGATATATTAGCTCTGTAGTACTGTCCTGTCCCATCAGTTAGTGCTCATTAGCAGTGCTCTTATTTATAGCCAGTTCAGAAAATGTTGGTACAGTATAATCTCAGAAATCCGGATATCAGAAATCCAGAATTATTGAAAATCCTGCACTCTTTAAAACTACACTCCATTGGGGAGTAGCGGCGGGTGGTTCCAGAGCAACGGGGGGAAATTTGCACATAGTGGCTGCCGCTGCCATCCACCACCCCGTGCCGCCGCTCCATGTGCGCCCGCTGCTTGGGAACTGCCCGCCACCCCTTCTTCCCCGCCGCTCCAGGACCAGCCGCCGCTCCAGTTTCACAAATCTGAAATTTTCACATTTCTGGCAGGTGCTCCGTCCCAAGCATGCCAGATTAATGAGGTTATGCTGTATATGCCTTCCAAGTTTTTCTCCAACGGTAGGAGTAAAACTAGCAGCAAGCAATGGTGATGTTCTTCAGTCTCCTGCAAGGCCGCCAGCCTGCAGGTTTGCCGGTTTGCAATCCTGCATGCATTATGTATGAATAATGGTCAGGAATGTGGTACTCAGCAGTGTTTCTTCTATGGTACATGACAGTTTGCAGAAATTGTTTTGAACGTGTTTTGGAGATGGCACTGACTACTATAGCTATATATAAGTACCATCAAAGCAATTGCGGGTGTTTTGACATAAAGGCCTAGAATTCCAACAGGTTCTGGTAGGTATCTCACACGCTATCGCAATGAATTGTAATGCACTGAGCCTAGCGGAAGACCATTGTTAACTGGTATTTGGGATACCAGTCCAGAGTGGTTATGCTAATATTGAGAAAGCTCAGTGCTGTGTAGGCAGTATTATGCACATGGGAAAGTTTAAAGTGTTGTAGACAGCAATGTGGATACACCCTTTCAGTGCAGTTATACCAAAATAACTATCTAAAAAACTAAGAAGAAAAACATTGAAAGAACAGGTAGCAGACCTTATTCCTATATACATGGTTTTTGGTGTAGTCATGCTGCTTGGAACATCATTAACCTGTATTTAATTAATCCACTTTTGTTTTGGGGAAATACAGTGTCCACTTGGAGGATTTATAATGATAGATCTTGCCTGGTAATTCTTTCCTGTCTTAAAGTTGATTTTTCTTTGGTCTCTTATAATGTGCTTTTTCCTATTTCTTTATTCAACAGTCCTCAGCAAACGCATGATCTGTATTTCTAAGGTATAAAACAAGCAAGAAAAAAATAGTTTCAAGCTCTTTCTATATTGCAGTTCTGCAAATATCAAAGGGTATGTGGGGTTTCTTTTTTGTATTTTCCGGAAACTTGCATTTTACATGATGATGTTTCTGTCTGTTCCTTATAGCAAATGAGAAAATGTTAAGTTTCTGTCTGAGCTAAAGCTGTATTAAGAAAAAAGACAAATCTGAGGAAACGTGGGTGTATAATTGGATATGACTGACTTCCATGGATTTAGAATGCCTGTAGGTTTTAAAATTCTAAATGGTATTAAACAGATTTTAATGGTATGACATAATGTAACAGCATGGACTTCACCAGCATTTCCAAACATACTACACACCAGCACTGAGTCAGCTGGGCTGTAACCTGTTATTGCTGTGTAAATGAAAGAAAACCTTTTAAATTTAAGCTGCTATGCTAAAAATTGTCATTTTCATAAGTAGCCTGACTTTGTCATCTACATATGCCAGTTGAAATTGTCTACTCTCTGTCGTGTGGAGGAAACAATTCATTCTCTTGAACTTAGAGAAATGTTCAGTAAGCATTTTAAATTGTTTTATTTAAAAATAATGTCCATTAGGATAGGTCTGAGATGCAAGTTCTGATTGCCGTGATTGGTTTTTTGCTAATTTTTATTTAGAGTATTAACAATAGTATTAGCGAGCTTCAGGGAACGGATGCAAGAGCAGAGTTCTGTGGTTAGGGTTGGTACTGATAAGGCTTCATTGCTGTTTTCCAAAAAAGCCTAAAGATAATTCTTACTATCATGCAAAGTAATATAACTTTGTAAATGCAGACTGTTAAAAATTATACAGAATCAAAGAATATACCATACTGAATCCAAGAGAAGGTTCTTTCCCCCCCCCAGTCAGCATGGGGGAAAAAAGCCTCATCTTAGATTTAAGTACCAGCCTGGGACAGGTACTGGGGGCTGGAGCTGAGCTGCCACCTGCCCCAAGTTGGGATGGCTTATTTGGCAGGCAGGGGGAACACTGGGGACAATGCGGGGGGTGGGGCAAAGGGGAGAAACAGAGGATACCTGCATGTGTGGCTCAAGGGAAGCATGGGGGGGGACTGTTTAGTCTGCCTCCCCCCCAGCTGTTACCTATCTCTCTTGCCTTCAGCTGCAGTCCCTCCAGCCCCAGCAAGGAGCAGGAGGCAGGCTGCATGGGGATGCAATGGGTACGGGGGCAGGCATGAAAGGTCTAGGAAAAAGGGGTCTGATCCCTCATCCCTGCCACTGCAGTGTGGGGAGGATGAATTTAAAACAACCTTCCACTAATCAGATTCTATACTGGAAAATTAGAACACATTTATCATTTCCCATGTATAGTCTAATTATTAAATTTAATTTTTTTAATTTAATTTCTAAGTTACCTTGAATTTGGGCAAATACAGTATTGACAGCAGAGTATGGTTTAATTGCTTAATATATTCAAACAGTCTCCAGGAGCTTCCCAATAACCGGGGGAGGAACCCATAATGCGTACCACAAGTATTTCCTTGTGGCATGCGGCAGATCAGGGAGGGAGCAGGAAACATACCAACAGATAAGGCAAGGAGCAGAGCAACAGATCAGGCAGGGAGCCTAAAGTACAGCAAAAGATTGGATTCAAGGGGTGCATCCAGACATGCACGGTCATGCAGTATGTGGCGCTGCAAATACATTGCAGTGCTACATACCGCACAGTCCTGTGTTCTCCGCGCTGCAAGGGCTCGCTGGCCAAGCATGTGCTGCACCACCGGGGGAGGGCGGGGTGTTCTGCAGAATTTTTTGACCCCTTGATATCCACGGGTCAAAAAAAACCGCACAAAAAACGGAGCAATGCATGCTTGGCCAGCACATGCTGAAAAACAGAGCCGGGCCACCTGGAACCATGGCAGAATCGCTGTGGCTGCAGTCCCGGGAAGCCCCCAGGACCCCAGGTAAGGCTGCTGGGGGCAGCCCAGTGCTGGCCTCAGCTTTCCCTACTGCCCCCAGAGCAACTTGCACACCAAAGTGCACATGGCATGAGCGTTCCCTGGAAACAAATAGCTGTGATGCAAGGTGCACCACTGCTACTTGTCCCCAGGGAACCAAATGTTCACGCACATCTGGATGTGCACAAGGGGGTCAGAGTGGCACTTAGGGAAAGTGTTGGGCTTACCTTGTGGCATGCTTGTCAAAAAGGATGGCCCCCAGGAACCTTAGCAGTCTCACTAAATTTCTCTATGTTTAAACAGAGTAAAAGTATCAAATATAAGCATGGCTATCATTTGCTATTTCCTGTTTAATGGTCACATTGTAAAGCAGTAGAATTATCATATTTACTGTTAGGAAAAGGAACTTTAGTCCTTGCACATATAACATTTCTGAAATAAATGTGTCATTAGTGATTTAACCCTAGCAATTAAGTCACTAACTATTTTAGTATAATGTGGGGGGGGGTTTCTATTTCTGTATGCATGAGATAAATTTAAAATCTTTGGAAATGCAACAGTTACATACATTCTTAAGTAAAAATTTCTTTTCTTGTGTACTTTCCCTAGGAATTTGTAACCAGCTATCACCCTTCATCAAAATTCAAAGGAATTTAATCCAGACCATGTTCCAGCCAATGCATAGGACATGTTGGGTACTACATCGCACCAATATATACCAGTGCTTAAAAGGAAAACCAGTTTTGCCTTGGACTAGATGCCTTCGAAAACAGTATCTACATGCATCTGCTGCACTTTTTGTTTTAAACAAAAGTAAACTGTTGCGTATGTTCTCATCCCAACCAGAAGATACTCGCCACAAAGAATTAAAGGAAAAAAGTCCTTTGAATCCATCCAGGGATGCACATAGGGGAGGTGCTGCTGAACCAAGTTCTTTAGAAGCTGACCCACTAGAAGACAAATCACTTGGTCTTGCTCAGAGGTTCAAGAAGATTTTAAAACAGTATGGAAAGGTTGTGATTCCAGTGCATACCGTGACTTACGGCATATGGTTTGGATCCTTTTACTATGCAGCTATGCAGTAAGTTACTGTTTTGTAGAAGGTCAATACTGCCTTAAACTGAGACAAATTCTCATGGGCATATAAACATTTCTATAACAGAGATCTTTTTACAGGTCAGAAATTACCCCATATACTGCAGCAGAGAAAGCAGTCTGTTTAATCAAAGGCCAGGATTGATAATGAAAAGGAATACACTTCATATCACTGTTTGTGTATATATACAGCTTACGTTCTGCAATCTGTGTGTACCAAATACATTCCTTCGAAGTGTAGATAAAGTAATTGTCCCAGAATAAGACAAGCTATTAGTGAGTATGCACACAGTTGTATCTTTTGGCAGCTGCTAATATGGCAAAGATGGTTACTTGTTCTTCCCCTCAGCAATAGTAGGGTTGTGTCAGTGATCTGCCCTGCTTTCCTCCTTTGAATGTAAACTGCCCCTCATTTTCAAAGGGCGACACTCCTGCTTTTGGTTCCCCCATTTTGGTTCCCCTCTTTCTATCAGTCACATTTCTTAACTCTTTTCTGCTCTGCTTTTCCATTTGTACAGGTTGAAGAAACTAAGGAAATTTCTTTACCATAGGGCAGCAGTAGGTAACCTTTTTCAGCTGTGGGCCAGAATGATCCACACTGGTTTGGAGGCAGGCATGAGGGTGGGATGTAGGATTCTGCTGCTGCCACTGCTTGTTTCCACGGTGGCATGGGGAGAGCACCCAGACCCGAGATTCATCCTCCCGGTGGCACGGGGAGAACACCTGTAGAAGGCACCCCTCACCTCCGAATGCCCCATGTCTGTAGCCCAGATCCAGCCCACAGGCCATAGGTTGTTGACCCCTGCTGTAGGCACATCTTAATTGAAGTCTTAAGTATTTGTGTCTTTGGGAGGAGGTAAGCTATAAAATTTGTAGGTAAAAATAAAAGTACTAAACTCCTTTTCAGTTGGTCTTAGCCATTGTGTATACCCCATAAGATCTCACTGCTAAAATCAAGGGAATATAGGATGTGGTAGGAAAAAAAGGTGGTTGTACATGTTTTTTCTTGCCATCATTATCTGCTTCCTTCTCCCATTTATCTGACTTCTTTTAATTTGTTTCGATTGCAACACTATTGCATCACATCGTTAGAAAGTATAGGGATTGCATGCTTCCCCAGAACCTCTCTCTCTCCCCCTTTCCGTTTTTCCTTTTGTTTTGGTATAGGGCTTTACTGTGAGACTTTCAAACAAGAATTTGCAGAGGAGTTGCACTGTCTGGCTGCACTGTCCCGCAGAGTTGCAAGGCTGGCCATTTTTCTTTGTACATTTTAAAGTGGCTGTTTTTTTCTGTCCTTTCTGCTTGAAAGTTTTCTTTGGGAGGGATACAGGCCCCTATATAATTTTTATTCCTCCTTCTTGCCTCATCCAGAAAGTACCTGGGACCAAGATACATCTCTAGTTTTACTAGTTTCAGCATATTAGGAGAAATCTAAAAAGGCAGTGTCATTTTCTCCCATAGCTTCCAGGAAATTGTTTTTTATCCCCTTTTACCTCTACTGTACAAACTGGTGGACGGAGTACAGTGGGGTTTGTTTCTGTTGGTATGTTGTGGTGATTTACAAAACCGTTTATTAAAAAAAACACACAACAAACTTTTAATAAAAAACCTCTTTTTATTTTATTTTTTTTACTTTTTCCTTCATGGAGGCACTGGTTGGTAGCAGATGCTCATACTTGATTGTTCTCTGCTAATGCACTTGAGTTCTAATCTCCTCTGCCCAGGGACATCTTTTGTTTCGGCTTATTTAACCATTGAGACTTACTTGAATTTTTACCTGTGGGCCAGCCTGGTCATCCTGCGTTCTTTTTTTTTTTTTGTCTTGGGTGAGCATTGGTGTATCTAGTGATAAAACTAATTTATAACCCTCCATTCTATTCAGTCTTTTTTATTTACACTAGATTTAATGTAACATTGCGAAATCACACAGTCCTTATTCTGTTTTGGAGCATGCTTACTGTAATAAATGGTGATTATTCATATCTACTATAGACTCTTATTTTAGATTAAGGGGGAAGCTTTTATGAAGCTGAATTTTTTTGCTGAATCCAGGTAAAAGTTTATCTCTAGACTGTGTGTTTCATATTTAATAATAGAAGACGCAAAACAATGCAAGTTTGCGGCCGGAACGTCTGACATCAGAATGTATCACAACACAAGTGTTTGTTTTAGTTACTCTAACCAGCTGGCATAATTGCCCTTTCTAGGAGCTATAGATCCAAATGTCATTCTAAATATAACCCAACCCAGAGTAATAAAGGTCTTGAGCTATTCAAATGTTTTGCTTTGGATGAAGTCAAGTTGATGCCCATGTCTGGGCACTTTTAAGCTGAGTAAAGTTTAACTAGTTTATTTCAGACATTCTGGTTGGGCATTAAAACCTGTTTGATATCTGTATGCAACTGAAAATGTTTAATTAGAAACAAGCTAGAACAGAGCATCAGTTTGTAATCCTAGAAGGACAGCACCCTCTTGAGGTGAAAGCAACTTGAATCATGAATAATCATTCCACAGGGCTAAAGTATTCATGTCTGAAGCTATTTAATAAATGACCTAAAATTAAAAAAGGATAGTGTCAACCTAATTAGGTTCCTTAGGATTCTAAAGAAGTCTTTGTGAGGAATGTCCCCTGGATTTTAATATGAAGTCGATTACCTTGTAGCATAATATTTAATGCTCTCTTTTCTCTAGCAGCAATTCACTAACAGTTTTTAACTAGTACCATATTTATTCATGCTGATGTCATTACAAATAAAGATTGAAATGCTTAAAGTAGCTGAGGAAAATGGAAGACCAAAAGAGTGTCACTTTCTTACAAGACGTGACTACAGGCTATAGCAGTAGCTTGCTCCCTCTTACTGGTAGATATTTTGAAAAAGATTTCTGAATATTGAAGTATCCAAGCCTTTTGTAACTGAATGTATTTTCCAGCTACAGTATACCAGATATGCAATATTTGTGTCCTAAATAACAAATGGTCAAATGGAAGAAAGTGGTGATATGAACTCTCTTCACCCACTTCTTCCAACCTCAACTGGCAAGGTGCATTGGCTGACATAGGAGCCTCTAGACTCCTGAACAGAATGTGTGCTTTTTTTCTTCCCCACCCCCAGAAAACGTCATACACTTAAGGCTAGTATTTAAGGGGGAAGTGTGAGAGACTGGATACACACTTTGAGGGATTAACATGAAACAGACATAGAGTTTAATTTTTCTTCTGTCCCTCAAGGCAGAACTGGTCCTTACCACGCTCATAAATGGAGCTTTCAGTCTGCATCTGTGCACCTTTGTCTTTGTACAGATATATCTACTTAACTCAGGCTAATTGTGGATATCAGCAAGTTGGCAAAGCAGTAGTTCAACCTAACAGAGATAATTTATAACTTTTATCTCTGTTAATAATGCAAAAACATTATTGTTTTGTGTACAAAAACAAAGACACTAGAAAACTTAAGTTGCTTATATTAAGAAATAGCTTGTTAAATGAAAGTAAATTAATCTTAAAATGTAACTACACCATAAAATGTCATGATGAAGAACAGCGATTTGCAGTTCAGTATACAAGTGCTAATGAGCTTTTGGAGCGTCATTATATTTACATGTAATTTTTTTTTTTTTGATAGAGGCATGAATGTTGTTCCTATCCTAGAAGTTATTGGCCTACCAGAAAGCATAATAAGTCTTCTGAAAAATTCTGAGACTGGAAATGTACTAACTGCATATACCTTATGTAAGGTAAGTATCAGAATTAACAAAAGGGTTCAGGAGTCGCCTGGTAAGCTAAACACTTTCAATTTTCTTTAGATTAAAAAGAAGTAAAAATTCTGTCTCTTACTAGTTAGATTTGTTTAAATATTGAACAGCAGAGACTCCCTACGCCTGAAGAAGGGTGATTTGCGCCTGAAAGCTTGCAAAGAACTTTTTTCCAACTGCTCGGTTGGTCTAATAAAAGATATCACATCTACCCAAATAATCTGGCCTGCGATATTCACATGCTACATACACATTTATAAGGGCTTCATAGTGCTTTTTAGTATCTCTGTCCATTCCTAAATGGTTCACTTTACTGTTGAGTTAGCTGCCTGTTTTCACTTGTGTAAAACCCCTGAGTAACCCCCACAGGGTTCAAGTGACAAGTTGAAATGCTCTTGAGATTGGGAGGTAGAGATGTAGTTTTCTTCTACAGGAACCTTTAATTCCCTGTCTCATCATGAGTTACATTACTTTTTCCACTAGTGTCAAGGGAGTTCATTTTCCAGTTGGCCAAACTGTAAGGATCAGATTTAATTTTTTTTTCTGGGTTTACAAGTACATAATCAGTATTGTGCTTTGAACACACAACACATTATACAAAATATTACTATGTTAATTTCAACAGGTTTCATCTTTTTGTTTCCCACATTTGATAGTTTAATGCAAATATTAAATGAGCCCTTGGAGCAGGGAACTGGACCCAGGCCTCCATTCCACAGCTGAGTGCCCTAATCATTGGGTGACAGTCGTGCTTCCTTTCTCTGGTCCGGTGAACCTGAATTTTTTTTTTTTTTGTGGAGCAGTGTACAGCCTCATGTTTATAAGGGCAGTCTCTTGGGAAGTGAAACCTTCTGAGGCAGACATGGAAATCTAGTCTCCCATATTCCTAGGCAGATGGGTGGAAAGAACAGCAACAGCATCTTCCTGCATTTATAAATTAAAGTAGCTGTGGCCCCTGGTTTTTGTGGCACCTGTGCTTCTAGATGGGTGTCAAATGTGATCTAAGCACATCTGCTGGTTCAGGCCTCAGGGATTCAGATGAAGGAATGCTTCTTGTGTGGATTCTGAATGAACTTAGGTGGTGAGATTGAAGACTGAACAGCTCAGCAACTAAGACAGGAGTTTTTAGGCATGTGCAGCACCAGAACTTTGGGTACCTAGGAAAATTTACTGGCAAAAATGTAGGTGTCTAAGGGGACAGCTTGTGAGAATCTGTTTTAGGACCATAAATTCCACTATGCCCTACTTTTAGGTGTCACTGTCTCTTAGTGGATCTGGGCCCTATCTACTCCAGTTCTGTCAGGACTTCGGACAGTTGCAGACATGCTCAGAGATGGATATTTAGACACTAAGAAACTTTCCTTATGGAAATTTAGAGGCCTCTGCATTATAGGAAGTTGGGAGTGGATTAAAAGGATCTATATTTTAGACTTAAATGTCTGCATAAGTAACACTTGGAGATCTAGCCCTTCTTTTGTTACTGGGAACAGGTGATTGTCCTGTATGTGACCCATTATGACTACTTTGTTTCTGTGGGCTTGTCTGTTTAATTCCAAAGCACTGACTGATCTATTGGATAGATGCCTGCCCTTTAAAACTTCTGTTAAGTACTATTTTCTTATAAGGAGCTATTAAGCAAAATGAGAAACTATTCTAAGGTAAGACAGATGCAGGGAGCATTTATAAATAGCTAGGAACAGCCAAACCATCAGCCCTCAATTAAATAGAAATTAGTGCGTGTCCTCCCACTTTTATTTCATGATGATATATCATTATATGGAGAATGGAGCTGGGAACAAAGATTTAAGTGGGAAAAGAAGAAATGGATTACAAAGGATGAGAGATGAGACAGGACAGGCTTAGTCTACACTACAGAGCTGTGCGGAAGAACTTCTTAAAGCTTCTCTGCAGCAGAATCTTCCACTCTGCCAGCAGAGTTACTCCTGCTCTACCAAGAAGATACTTCAAGGCCTCCAGCTTCAGTCCACTTAACAGCTGGCCCCTTCCCAGAGTGCACTCCATGCCCTGGGAACACAGCTGCCAGAAGTGCCTGGGTGAGCATCTCGGCCATAGCTACCATGGCAGCTGCTGATGGAAGCAGCTGAGAAGCACAGCCAGCATCTAAAGCTTGTGCAGGGCTCATTTAAGACTTGTGTTCATGAGAGGGAGAAAAAGTGTTTTTAACCAGAGAGTAACTAGTAGGTGGTAGAATCCTTGTTAGCTGATGTGTAATAGTGACTACAGGTGCATTCACTTGGGTTGCATTGCTTAGAAGTTTATATTGTCTTTGAAAAATTCTTCAGCACAGCCACCCAAAATATCCATTCACTTCAGGAGCAAAATAATGTGTTCCAGTTGTATGATATGATTTAAGGACTAGATAGAAAAACAGAGTAGAACTCTAACTGATTTCAGCTCTTAACATTTAACCACTGAGTAATTGTACAAACAGTTGTTGCTGCTCCTCCCCACCATGTTTATAAGAGCAGAGATGTTTTGTGTCTACACACACCTAAAGAATACTTGTTAAAACTTACCCTTCAGGGAGCTTTCTTGAGGAAGATGCATGTATTTAAGTGGAATTAATCAAAATAATGTTTTTGCAAACTTGAGAATGTCCTGGGTGATATCCTTTCAATTGTGTATAATATGGATACAATTTTTTTGGTATCTTCCTTTAAGATTGCATCTCCTGCCAGATACATCGTGACTTTGGGAACAACGTCCATTGCTATCAAGTATCTTCGCAAGTATGGCTACCTGTCCAGACCACCTCCAGTAAAGGGATACCTGCACGACAGGATGGAAGAAACGAAAGAGCTTCTCTCAGGGAAGATGGAGGAAACCAGGGATAAAATAACAGAGAAAATGGAGGAAACCAGGGATAAAATAACGGAGAAAATGGAGGAAACCAAGGATAAAATAACGGAGAAAATGGAGGAAACGAAGGATAAAATAACGGAGAAAATACAAGAAACCAAAGAAAAAGTTTCATTTAAAAAAAGAAATGAATAGGCAGATGCTCTAACTTGTTTGTCTAAAACTTACACACTTTAACCTTATGGAGAGTCTGCATGTAAAGAAGCATGTATCCTCCTGATCTTTGGATACCTAGAGAATACCATGTTTTAAGGGTTAAAGATTTCTGTAAACTGTTCAAGGCTAGAGTTAACTTTAAAAAGTCCAAGAAAATGAAACCAGTTTTAGAAATTCTCTGTGTAGTGTAGTGGTCACTGCTGCTAAATCAAGATGCTTCTCCAAGATCCACAATATTATTTTGCTCTTAGGTAGGGACCATCATTTTGTCACTCAGTCCTCTAGGCCACAAGAGGAAAGATTTCTCTTCCAAAGAAACCTTGTAGCTTAGTTTTCAGTTATAGATATGCATAGAGGTCTCTATAACCCCTGTTGTCTCTTAACTTTGAGGCAAACTATTGTCAATTATGCTGCAAATGAATGAGCTACTGGGCCAAATTACCCACAGGTGTAAGTTGCTATCGCAGCTTTGGTTTCAGTTAAGCTCTGACAAGTTACAAGTTATGGATCTGGGCCCTTGTTTTTAAAAATTGTCTCTCCAGATTTTCAGAAGTCTTTCCTCTGAAAAGCTATAGTAAGATAAGTTCATCACAACTGCTACATGTTTAGTTATATTCTGTTTTTTTATATGAAGTTGAATTAAAATTGAGAATGTCATAGAACTGAATAAATGGACTAATTATACCTGTATACTAGCTAAATCAAATCTGGCATCTTTTCTTTTATAATTATGCAGTCACTTTAGAGAGGTATTCAGCTTCACGGTTGCTTCACGACAATAAAATTAAGTTGAAGAGGGAGAAGTCCTCACCTACTACTGGAGTGTCAACAAGATGGCTTTTAGGAAACATTTTTCTGGATTTTGAGGCAGACCTATGTGTTGTTCACCTTGCACGAGAATATCACTGATTTACCACAATATGATGGTTTGCATATGTAAAATGAGTAGGATTCTAATGACAGTAAACTCTGAATCTGCCATGCTGTCCCCTTGGTTTTTGATTAACCTGAAAGGTTGGGTTTTAATTCACACTTCAATAGTTGGTCTAAATACTGGTCCATCATAGAAAGACTAAGGCTGAAGCCATACACCATCTCACTACAAAGATGCACTCATTTAGTGTTAGCCCACAAACAAGAAAGGAAATGGCTTTTTGGTTTATATTAGGCATCTATGTCATTTCTATTACAAATATAATTTCCTAGCCAGATGTCTGTTGCCTCTGCATATTTCACAAAATATTTTTATTAAAGAAAGGCAAAGGAATTAGCAGGATATACTGACTGTGGGGGTCAGAGTAAGAGTTTCTAATTCTGACTCCATTATCAGTTCTGCCTGATTTGTTTTCTGGTGTTGATAGTGTCACTTAAAGCTTGAATCATTGACATCAGATATTGAGCTTCCACTAGCTTAATGACTCAAAATCAGCCCCTCAACTGCCCTACCTCAGTTTTACCATCTGTCAAATAGTGACTAATTGATATAATGGTTTCTACCCTACAAGGGGTGTTGTGAGGCATGATCGGGGGGGTTACCGTGTTTATCAAATGCCATGGCCCCAGTAAGTGGTATTGAATGTTTGGGTCTTTTTGACAATGTTGCTGAATGGGTGGTGCTAGAACTGTAGGGTGTTTTTGAAATAACTAATTTTGATCTGTCACTTGCATATGTAAAAACCAAGTTCAAACTCAGTTCAGCAACAGTCATATACTAGCAGTTGCTAATAAAACAGTATGTGTCCTTACTGTTTTTTGGTTTTTAACCCTCATCTATTTGTTTCACTCTTGACTAGAGCTTTGTGTTAAGGGAAGTCTTCACAGCACAATTGACCTGGGCTCTCATTTGGCTATTGCCCTTAATTTGGCTTCACTTCATTTAGTGCTGCTTTCAGCTTCACTTAGGTTAACCTTTCCTGGGATGTCAGGTAAAGGCTGAGAGACTTCCAGTAAGTCTATCAATCTGCCCACTTTGAAGTGGCGATGTACGCTGCTAATCCACTAGACTGCTCATGTTCTTCCGCTGCCTTCCCACAATTCTCTGTGTATACCCAGAAGGACAGACATGTTCTCCCACAATCACTGGGGAGGAATTATAGGGTTTCATCTTACTGTGGCACAAAACTTTTCCCTCTCCCCAAGACCATGAACTTACCATGCCTAGCAGTGGCACCTTCATACACTACTCCCAAGCCGGAAGTCATGGAGCTGTATCTGGGTAGCACCAAGCTATTTGAAACTTCACTTATGCACTGCATTGCTGTTCAATATTTTCTAAAATGGCATGTAACTGTGGCTACACTGGTTCATATGCACTACCTCCTGAATGGGAACAGTGTGGAGGGCATGACTGCCAGGTACAATACGTTTGTAGTCTAGACATGACAGAACTTACATCTACCTTTATAGACTGGCTGCTAACATGCAGGATAGAATAATCCAGTTGCAATTGCCTGAGTTACCTGCATTAAAGACATAATTGGACTCATAACATGGAAAGCAGTGGGAGTTCAGGAGCACAGCATTTCTGACAAATCAGACCCTTTTTTTTTTTTTTTATTATCCCTCACCCTAGACAGCCATAGTGGCCTAACATATTTAAAATGCTGCTCTCGGGGAAACAAAAGGCGGAGAAAACAGTAACATCAGTAAAACATAAGGTGGTCCCTAAAGAAAAACATTTTTAGTTCCCAATTACATAAAATTACGTTATTGTATGTGGTTGACTATAATTGGTAGAAGATTAAGTAAAGTACTGGTACAAGTAACCTCAGCTATGTTATACATTTTCTTTGACTTGGAACAAAGATAAAGCCATGTCTCCTGTTTTGTTTTACTTTCAATGCTGCTGCAGTAGCTGTTGTTTTAGCCATTGCTCAGTTTATATGTAGCCAATATTCTTTTGCCTGATGTGAAGTCTCTGCTATTATTGAAAACTGAAAGTGAAATTATAGATATCATTGGGCTAAAGAATTTCAAAATTCTTCTTTTCAAAATTTCTCAAGCTTGTTTCCTCTTGTATCTGGAGGATTAAATCAGACTTTTTATCTGCTTTTTTATATAACCTACACCCCTTTTTTATCATTGGTAACTCCCTTTTCCCAAGCATGCATGTTACAGAAATGAAAATGCAGTTTCAGAGGGAGCTTCCAGTGTTAGATGGTTAAGTTTAAAAAATTTAAATGACTTAAACATTAGCTCTTCAACAAAGAAGTATCTTGTCTCCTGTTGGATATTGCAACCATTTTCTCCAGCCCAGTCTAGCTGTTGCAGCCAATGATTTTTGTTTAATCAAAGTTATTCAGTTCATAAACACCCAAAGGAACTTTCTTTGTATAAAATGTTCACAGCTAAGCCCTGTACATATCAACTGACTGCCCCTTAAAACTGAGTTTAGCTACATTTTGTTACACGAGAGCATGGGTGTGAAAGCTAATACATTGCTTCTCATGACTTGACAGTCCTGTTACACGAGTCAAACCATGCTCTTGCCATAGTTGATCACAGCCATGCTACCCACAACTCCTTGTCTAAAATAAGTGAAGCTGAGGTCAGTTTCTTGCAACTAGTTCAGCTCTTCACAGTTTTCCCAAAACCATCAGATTCTGTGGTTAAAGCAAGGCTTTTGTACCTTCCATGTTTTAATGCAGAGGGTAATCATTAAAACTAGAGTTCAGAATAAGGACTGGTCCTCACAGGCAACATTCAACTGGGTTGGGTTTGGTTTTTTTTGAGAATCCCTCCTTTCTGCTTATGGAAAAATAAATATTATCAAGACAGTGTTGGTTGAGGGGAAAAAAACCTCACCTGTAATGCACATATGTCTAAAAACAAGTAGTATCATAATTACACAAATAGAAGATAACCTTGATTATAAGATGACACCCCCCCACCCCCAGTAATTAGATTCTGTATATGGAAAATGCATATATTTGTTACAATTTTCTGGGTATAGAGTCTAATTATTGGTGGCTTGCCCAACAGGGGCCACGTGTTTTACAGTCTTGCTCAGTGTCGGCTGTAGTTAATCAACTTTATAGTTGGCTTCCATTGCTGAGCCACACATTGCTTTTGGCAGCAGTTTAATGTTAGACAATACTTAGTAAGATTCCTTGTATGTGATAGATTATAAGCCAAGGGCCATTTTTTCCCCATGCCGGGGGGGAGGGACACAGTGTCGTCTTGTATTTGAGTAAATACAGTATCTTTAGTGATGAGCTATGTAGAGATACGTTTAAGAGACGTATTTTGCTTTTGACGCTGTATTTGGATTGTAAACAATGTTGAGTACCTCAGTACTACAGTTAGTATTGCATCAGTGAAAGATTGTGTAGAACGCTACAGCCATTTTACAAAAGGCCACTGATCTTGCACAAAATCTTGACTTTCAATCAAACTGGCAGGTGTGTCTGGCTTCTTTGAATATGCTATTTTATTTCTCTTGCTTTAGTCCTTTAAAGTTTCATTGTCCAGATTATTTCTTATTTACATGCATACTTAAAAGACCGTAGAATCACAATAACGTGTCTTCTGTTTGGTAGATGTCACCCAAGTGTTCTTTCTTTCAGTGACTTTTCTGTCCAGTTTGCTCAGTGTTCTAGTTAAAACAAGCTTTCTTATTGTGTCTCCTTTGGCATTCAGCTTAGAAAATCAAACTGCATTCTTCCTTGTACATCATTTACCATCAGCAACAATAATAATTAGAGAATCATAATTATCCCCTGGCAGTTATCTGGCTATTTCGATGCGGCTGATCTTCTAAGTAGAAAGAATGCATCTTGATTTTGTAAGCTGCAGGGCAACATGTAACATTAAGTTTGTTTTCTCTTCCTCTGAATTGATTGGACAGTCATAGAGAGGGAAAATATAGAGGCAACATAGTCATTCCTACAAGCAGGAATGATTTCTGAAATGGATCAGTATAAAAGATCTTTCCATAGTTTGTTTTAGCCAGAATCTGTTTTGGTCATGAGAAGCTCGATCTAACAGGTCCTGCAAGCAACTTAAGGACATTAGTCAAAAAGTGAGATCCAAAACCTGTTTGGTGGTTGCTGCTGCTAAATCCCAGAGGTCTGAACTCCGTAGATACTTTACCTTTGGACCTTAGGAAGCCTTAATCACTTACTATTCAACTTCCATGTCCCATTTAGGCAGAGATCCTAATCATTTTATGGCTGATGAGTCCTTTGAAAGGTCCTAAATCAGGAGTTTTCAGAGCAGGACTAACGCGCTCGGACAGGGTCCATATGAAATGCAAGGGTGAATACAGCTTTCTTTAAAGAGCTGGCAGCTGTTATGAGTGCCCACTGCTTAGGTAGCAACTTTACATGTTTGAGCACTGGCTCAGAAAATGAGAGAATCAAGTTAAATCTTTCTCTCAGCCTGTGAGAGATCAAACTCCATTATAAGTGCCTTGACCGCTGTCCTAATGGCAAGCCCAGTACTTCCTACCCCTCTTGATTCAGGATCTGCATCCAACAGATGTGCATTTTTCTTAAAATATTAACAAGAGTAAATACTATTGCCCTGCTGTTACTGCTTTAATTCTTAAGGAGAAATCTTTAAGAAGCATTGTAAGGAGAAAAACTAAGTCCCAGTTAGGAAGGAGTAGGATGGTTTGCTGTTTGAGGTGCACTAGTTTAGTGAATATGTGCAAATTAAGATAGGCCAAAACTGTACCCAAATAAATACAATTCTGGTAGGAAGTACCTTATTCAGCTGGCTTCTCTTAGCTCCCCTTCTTGGTAGCCAAGTGATCCAGCTATAACAGAGAAGTGATGGGTGCTCCGAGTAATGCCTAGCCCTTAGCTAGAAGTAGAAGACACTGATTAGATAGAGTTGGAGTTGGCTACAGTTGCCTAAGATGCTGCATTTACGCAATTTGCATGAATGTACAGCCTATGTGCCTGCTGCCCATGCAGTCTGTACATAAATAAGTAAAATTGATGGTGCGTACACAGTAAATGATGGATGCACTGTTCACTCGCACGCAAAGTTCTACCACCAATGGGCACCTTGTGTCTTCTGCATGACTGTCAGATGGTGGATTTTAATATTCCTAATAACAGCTCCCTGCCAGCGCATAATTTTGCATTAGAACTAAGGTGTTTCTGTCCCTTAACATATGGCTATAGATAGCATGCATATTTTCTTATTTGTACACGGACTGCAGACTGAATAGAATAGAACTTGGAACATGATTTTTTTTTGGCTCTTTCAGTGCCTTATGTAGTCATCACTCATCTATATGGTTCTTAATAAGTACCAGTACATCATTCTCCAAAACTTCAACTGCTGCACGTCATCTAATTTGCATCACTGACTATTAAAAACAAATATATTTAAGGAGTAGCATAACTACCCCAGCCTTGACTTGTAGAATACATGGACCAAAGTAACCAGATGCACTCTGTGATGAGTACACAAGGCCTTAGGGTTATCCTGCCACAACTTTGTTTGGCAGAAAGGGAGGGAGGCGCAGGAAGTCACACCCATCCATGTTCCTTGAGTGCTGTAGGAGAGCAGCCCTTACAACGCAGCCCATTGTCACAGAGTAGGCATCCCCTACCCCATGAACACACTTTGCTGCTGATCTAGCCCATGCTCTCCTCAAACATGCAACTAGTCACCTTTTAAAGGGTGTCAAGACTTACATGACTGATGCTTTGACCACCAAGTAAAGCAAATGGGGCACACCTGAGTCAGGTAGTTTGGAAACACAGTGATATAATCACACATGGACGTGTGAATGGAGCCCTATATGTGAAACAAGCTTGGGTGACATCCTCATCACTCTGAAAAGAAAACTAGGTTTCTTTTCCCTAAGAGCTTCCTGCTATGTAGGGTTAAATGTAGGTCAAGCTGTCTGAGTCCGTGTCTGTAGCATGCTCAGAGCTAAATTAAACCAAAATATTCCACCCCCTGCACTATCAGTCACAGTGGTTTCTGTTGACATTAAATTAGTATGGAGTGATCTGGAGCTGGCATCTCAGAAAGCTTCTGCAGCTTCAGGATGGAAACTTGGCCTTCATTGAGAAAAATACGATTTTTTTTCTCACTCAGGGAATGGCTCCCTACTGGCTGCTTTGCCTAATCCCACTGGAATCTACCACACAAGAGAGAAAACAGTGCAGTACAGGGCAGCAGCAGAACCAGTGGTCATTTCTGCTAAAAGGAAGCAAGGAGAGATTATGTCCATCAAGTGCCAAGCATGAGAACCTGTACCATTCACAACCCACATTTCTCTTCCACCATCCTCCCTTTTTAAAGGAGGCATCAAGCTCCCCATTTTATGCATAGCAAGTGCCTCCCTTGGGCTATGGTCTTCTTGATCTTCAGCCGGGCGACATTGCAGGGTGGCAGCAGAGCTATGAACCCTGAGGAGAGATGCAGCACACAATGGCAGAAGGGGTTTTCTGGATGACAACCCTGGATGACCAAAGCCAAACCGGCAGAAACCCTCTTCTCTTGACACAGTTGCATACATAGCAGAGGTTTTGCTGACTAAGGGATTGTGATCTTCTCACATCCCTAAGTGATGCACCTATTCCATCAGAAACTTTGTAAATGGGAAAAAAAATCTAGGCATCCATGGGTAAGTTCATGTAGTCTGTGTACTTAAAATGGACACGCTGTCCAAAGCAGTCATTTGGCCACCAGTCTAGAAAATAAATAGCTTAAGGGTTAATCTAATAAAATGACATCATGCACAAGTTGATACGAACAAGGGCTCAAGGTCTTTAAAACAGCACAAGATGAACACAACAAAACAGGGACATCTGAAAAAGTACAAATAAGCTTAGTATTACAAAAGGATTCTCCAGTAAGGGTTTTAAAATGTGCATTTTAATTAGAACTCATTTAAGGCACAACAGATCAAAACAGTGATAATGAGAGCAGCCTAATTAATTTTTGTCTAAGTAAGGAAGGCTCATTATAAACTGAACTTTGGAAGAAAAGGATTTGGAATGTAAAAAATGTGGGGTTTATAATGAGGATCAATACAATTGGGAGCCTTAAGGCAAGACCTGGAGGTTTTACAAGACTACAGCAGATACTGTATTAATCTTTCAACAGGCAAAAGCCCCTGCTGAGCTGAGATATCCCATATATAGCTGGTTCTGGGTAGCAATCACTGGCAAAGATATTAAAATACAATCAAACAGAATGGCATATTATCAAACAAATATAATCACAATTAAAACCACATTCAGAGAAAGATGAAAGCAGCCTCCAAAAATGCAGTTTCCTGGGAGAACTGGCTTCAGTTGGCACAGGAGGAGCTAAAGCTTCCAGATTTGGAGCACTTTGAAAAAATGAGGCAGTATCTTATTTTCATCAGATGCATCCTTGAATTGAAGCTGTCAGAATGGAATCAAAATGCTGGTGGGCAAAGCCCCGAGGGAACAAGAACTGGTGCTAATTGGCTTTTTGCTTTAGAATAAGCATAGTCTCAAGATCTATATAATCAAGCTATTTGAAAAGCACGACAACACAAGGTGGCAAACGTATCAACCCACTCGCTGCTTTGATTCAGAACAGTATTCAAAATCCAAAATTGAGTGGAGCCTCAGAGACCAACCTGTTCTCCCCAGGAACAGAGAAATAGAATTCCAAGTTGAAGTTAGCACTCCCTGAGGAGCCTTTGAAGCACCACAGTTCAGCTGTGGAGAGATCAGACTCCAGCAAGTTCAAATCAAAATGTAACATGCAAATTTGTTATATCCCCAATAATGATGTGAAATTAAAGATTGCCATGTAAGATGCCTACCCTGATACCTGGTAAACAGAAAGGAGCATAGGTCTGGGGGGATTCTTCATAATTGTTAGGCACCTTAGAAATACTGTTAATGGACACGTTTTGGTCTATCTTGCTAAGATTTGCCTCACGTTACCACTGATGGATGAATTTTACTGGATCATCTTGTTGGGTCTCTTCTGAGTTATCTAGTTCTTTTTCCTCCACATTCCCATATTGTGCAAGATTGATCTAACTTTAGCCAATGGACACAAAGCGGCAGTATTTTTTCAGACTGTGAACCGTATACCATAACTTAGCTTTTGAATATCAGTTTAAGGGTTTAGGAAAGGTAGTCTTTTACTATATTATTGATTCCAGTGTCATGCTCCAAACAAAACCTAAACCTTCATAGATTCATAGATGTTAGGGTCAGAAGGGACCTCAATAGATCATCAAGTCCGACCCCCTGCATAGGCAGGAAAGAGTGCTGGGTCTAGATGACCCCAGCTAGATACTCATCTAACCTCCTCTTGAAGACCCCCAGGGTAGGGGAGAGCACCACCTCCCTTGGGAGCCCGTTCCAGACCTTGGCCACTCGAACCGTGAAGAAGTTCTTCCTAATGTCCAATCTAAATCTGCTCTCTGCTACCTTGTGGCCATTGTTTCTTGTAACCCCCGGGGGCACCTTGGTGAATAAAACCTCACCAATTCCCTTCATATGACAGCCTCATCTAAAGAGTTTTAGGAGAGTTGAAATTAAGACATTACCTATCCTCATCATAAATTTCCTTTCAGTACCTCACCTATTCATCTTTAAAGGCACAATTCATTCTGCTCTTTAAGATTTCCTAATAGTCAGGACTGAAACCTATTTGTCTGTTGCTTACAGTAGCCACTAACAAGACAAGGAAGGGAAAAAGATGGATCCATGTTGGTTGATCAAAGGCAGCCTTACTGGTTATTTTTTAAATCGGTCCCTTTTCACTTTGAAGCTTTTGCCATTTGAGAAGAAAATAAATTAAGCTGGAGACAAGGGTATTCCATGATTTTTAATAATTTTGGGCTGTAGTTTGACCACAGCATATTAAGAACAAGCATAAAATCTGTATTTAAAACTAACAACAGCACTTAGAGCAACATCTTTCTTTAAAAGTATTGCAATAACAGACCTTAGGTCTAAAAACTAGGACATCACCATTTGCTCAATTAAAAGAGGCAGATACACAACAATTGAAATCTTTTTTTTTCCTGTATATAACTGGGAGTTACATTGAAAAATAAGCAACAAATCAATTGTGTTAAAGGAAAATAAAAATAAAAGTCTTAAAGCAAGCCAGGTTTGTCATAGCTTCACGTGAACAGCTATTAAGAAGTTCCAATACAGCTGTAAAACAACTTTTTTAATAGACTGTTTTTACAACATTAAAATTTAAATGAAGGATTAAATACCGTGGATAGTGCTGTACATATTTTGGAATAACTTGAAACAAAATGGACAAAAGTACAGACATGTTCAAAATGTGATCCTGAAAGCCACAAAGTTGGAAACGCACACACGTTCCCACCCCACAAAGAAACCCCCAAAACTAAAAACAAAAGCAGACAGCAATAAAGCATCTGACGCTGTAAAATAACAGCTAGCAATAAACAACAGAAGGTGATCAAGCTTTCTGAAAGCACACAATAGTCTGGTGGCAAATTCTAGGTATAATAATCAGCTTGACTGATGTACTCACCATCCTGACATGCTCTGAATAGAGTAGTGCTAGACAGTGTTAGCTATACAGAGAAAAATTCTGTAGCAATGCTTACATGGTCTTTGTACTGCAAGTGAAGAAATGATTTTGTTAAAGGCTAGTACACTGCTTTTATTATTATTATTTTCCTGTCCAGCAGTAAGATACCTTGGACTCTCACAAGTTCTGATTATAGCTGCTTTTTTTTTTTTTTTTTTTTTTTAAGTATGAATGCCTGCTGTGCTTTGCAGTAAATGGAAACGTGTGAACACAGAGCTACGAATACACTTTAAATAGATTTTCTAATCTTTTCACTGCAGCTTCAAAGCAGATTAGTGACTTTAAAAGGAGACAATATCTTGTTTGGTCCACTCGGTATGCAAGTTTTGTTATTGTAAATCATACTCTAGACTTCCCCTGCATACGTATACTGTGTAAGTGGCATTCTTAGGCTGGGTTTTATTCAGAAATTATACTGCAGTGCAAATAGAAATGTGGAAATGGCCAGCAAGATGTACTTGCAAAATATTTACTCTGTGCCCTGACCGACAAGGGAACAAGTGACAATTGTAAAGTATTCATATTCAGGGGTGTGACATGCTTTCTGGGATAGAACAGTGCAGTGTAGATGGATGGAGAGAGCTATCTGCAAGGTTGTGAAGGCCACAAAACCTACACCTTTCTTTAAAGCAAAACAGAAGGGGAAGAAAAACAGAAAAGAACATGATCAGCATTCAGGTACAGGACTCCTTAGAGGGCTTCTTAAAAAGATATTTACAGACGAACATATAGCTGAAGTTTCAGGTCAATAGAGAAGTCATGTTAGCCCATTACAGAACTACTCCAAAAATATACTTGAGTGCTATGAGCTTTATCCAAAGTCAGGTGAAGTCAACAGAAGTCTTGCCATTGACTTCACTGGGCTTTGTATAAGGCCTCCTGAGCTTTAGCAGAGCTAGATATCTGAAAACCAAACAAAAAAATGCCATCTCAAAACGCATCCCAACACATTGCTAAGTTACATCTGTGGTTGAAGTCAGATGAGTATAAAAAGCTACAAAGTGACAAAGAGTGTCTACGAAAGTTTAGGTGGCATCCATCTATTAGAGCGGATTCTTCTGTCTTCAACAGTTAAGCTAAGCTTCTTCTATCATCTACCTTCCTGGGATATTTTTTAAACAGAGTTTAGAAAAATAAGTACAGTATCTGCAATTCTCTAAACTAGAACTTTGTGTTTGTTTTCCTGAGGTATTCACTTTATCTAACAAGCCATGCCAAAAGCATTCATGAGCATGGTACAGACAACCAAAGGGGTGGAGACACTGGAGCACCCAACTGTCAACAGGCTTTGCCATGCACACCACATCTGCCAAGCGGTGGGACACTACTCTTGTTCTTCTCAGATCTAAAAAAAACCCAAAAAACTATTATGCACCCCCCTCAAAACAAAAATCGAAACCTTAGACCTAGTGCACCGCAGAAAGGGTTTGCTAGTATTCTGGCAAACCATCCCGGTGAAGATGCAGTTAATAGTGGCAAAAGAGTGCTTTCATGGATACCACTTATAGCATTTCCCTGAACAAAACAAGCTCTACTAGCAAAAGCACTATTTATGCAGATAAAATTGCATCTATGCGAAGGCTTTTGTCAGTATAGAAATGTCACTGACAAGAACCACACCCCGAACCGATGTCACTACATTGGCAAAAAATTTAAATCACTTCCTACTGGATTTGGGCAGGTTTAGGCCTTGTCTATACTTGGTATCAACCCTGATTCAGCAATCAGCATAGCTGCAGTACTACACACACAAAATGTGGACAAGGTAAGTGGTATTTCACCCCCTCAGCTTGCCCTTGTTTCAAACAAGGGTAAGGTTGGAGCAGATGGCAGCTGCTCTTGGCTACATTTGGACCTTTTACACCTGCAGGAGCACAGATCGCTGAATCACAAAGTGCAGACAAAGTCTTCGTAATACTACAGAAAAGGAGGGTTACAGGCATAAGACAAGGGCCGGCTGGTTTTGCACAACTCCTAGTTGGCCTAGCATCAGCTTTGCAGGGATGGCTTGGCTCCAGGTCCCTATTTATCCAAGCTTCTCTCAAAGTCACAGGGTGTGGATAGAAGGATTGTAGGGGGCAAGGGGGGTGCTGGGGCCCACCTCAAGTTAAGTACAGCTATTATCGAGGGTAGTAATAAATAAAATACCTACTGGAAATGAAATAGCTAATACTGGTCCAACTCAGCAACAGTGAGACAAGAACACAGAAAAGAAGCATCTAATGGCAAGGTTAAAGCTGCAGAGGTTAGTTTGTTCTGTTTTTTTTCTTTTTCATTTTCCTTAAAGTGACACACAGAGAAAAAAAAAAAGCATGATCTTCGCAGCAAAGATGCATCAAAAAACCATGGGCTATACACAGGCTAGTCAAAAGCCATTTGTTCAAACTTCTCCTTTCCCTTGTGATATATTGATATTTTAATAGGAAAATAAATTACATAGACTTTTTTGTTATTTGTATGCATTCATTTGCAAATTTTCTTACAAAAGAGGACCAAGCATGTAAGTCGGCATTCACAAATTCTATGCCATTTTTTGTGTTAAAATTGGTATCATCTATACATTATCTTACAGTATTAACAAAGTCTTGTTTGTTTGTTTGTTTGTCTGTTCTACCCATTGGGTAGGATATGTGCATAATATATTCAAGTTATACACGGCACCTTACAAAGAAAAAACAGAAGAGACAGACAACTGAAAAAGCACCATTTTAAGTCAGGCACGACAAAGGTGGGAGCATATGGCCTGATCCAAAGCCCACTGAATTCAGTGGGATCTTCCCAACGCCTTCTCCAGGCTTTGGATGAGTCCTGTAAGTGCAAGGGGATTCCTATCTGCTCAGACCTGAACATGAGGCACCTTAGTTTCTTGCAAATGAGAAAACATGCAAACCTCCTCAAAAGTATAACTATGTATATCCGTATTAACACTCCTGCCACAGCAGACAGACAAGCACAAACCGTGGAGTCAGGAGATGCAGGAAAAAAGACAGTGCTGTCACCCACAAGATCCTAACGCACACCAACACTGTTCCAGAAAGCTCACATACCAAACCATTAAAAGCAGCAAAGAAATAACAAACAGTCATCCCGGACAGGAAATTGTATACAAGCAGGGTTTTGTTATAGGTTATTTTTTCCCTTTGTTTCTCTCTCTTTTTTTTTTTTTTTTTTACAATGCAAATTCATTTAGCATCAGCGACATGAGCATGGTTAGCTTTCCTTGTGTCCATACTAAAAACAATGTGGAGAATGACAAAGCAGAAGGGAGTTTAGATGTCTCCAGCACAAGCCAAGTTCAACCTCTCCTGCCTTGCTGGGAAAGCAGGAGAAATGCAAAGAGACCAATGACAAATGTGGCTTCAGTAGCCATTAAATACACATTAAAAACAAAATATTAGTGGCTGATTTAACAAAGCACCAACAGGCTCCAAAATTTTGCATTGATATTTACTGCTTGGATAAAGCACTTCATCTCTACCGAGGCATCGGTCACACTTGAAGAGACTGCCAATACATACACACACAGGCAAACACCCCTCATGGAGAAAGCCTAGCTCGTACCAAATCCCTGAACACAGTAAGCTATTCAGGTAAGAAGACATTTTTGCCAGTGGAAGTGTGCCCATATTAGCATTTCGCTAACAATATGGGTGAGGAGAAGAAAAAAAATCACATCCCTCAGCAATGTAGCTACGCTGTTAGGTTAAAGAACAGAACTGGGATAAAATTTGCAGACGATCCTGGGCTGATATTTTAAACTGGCGCTCCATTATGAGAGGTACACACTTGAAAGGGAAATTTGTTTGAGCCAAGTGAAACAAGCCCCCACAAAGGCTTTTTACATGAGAAACGTTGCTATAAGGGCATCTCCAGATTTTAAGCTATTCCGTAGCAATGCCTCTCTATGAGGGTTGGAAACAAAAGTGAGACACCTTGAGTTAGTTTAGGAGCATGTGTGCAACACAGCAAGCAGGCAATACAGCCAAAGGAAAGGCCAGACAGGCTTAGCAAGAATCTTTTTAGCTGTCCTTATGTGAAACAAAACTAGAAGTCACCTAAAGCAGGGCTGTCCAACTACCAAGCAGCCGGGGGCCACAAGCTCTGAAGGCTACACCAGCAAGGGCTGCATCAGAGAGAGCCACAGGCCCCCATCAGCACCATGCTGTGCCACACAGACACCCCAGGCCATGGCCTCCCCCACCATAGCAAGCTGCACCACACCACCCCCCGCTAGCCCCAGGGGCTGGAGGTGGAAGGTGGACAGGGAGCCTGGAAACCCTAGCTGCCATGATGGGTTAAAGCAGAAGCTGGATGAGAGCCATGAATTGAACCCTCACCCGTCGTGTGCAGCCCAGTTGGACAGCATTGACACCTGAGCCAACTCCATCCCAAGGATCACTAGTATGACATGCTGAGAGAACATGCTTCTGTGACAGCTTTAATTACTGCCTATCGGTACAAACGGGATCTTAACAGGGGAGGCCCACGAGCATGGAGACTGTTTCAAACCCATCCTAAAGAGGAGAGCTGTTGGATGGAAGTGGTGCCCGCACCAACTGAGGGACATGTGCTTGAGCAGCAGAAGCTCCGCACCTGGTTAGAGCAGGATACGATGTCCTATGAGAGGGGAAGAAGAGAACAACAAAAAAGAAAGTGCTTCTCACGCTTCCACTATTTGCCTGGTCAGTGCCACCGCCCTGTGATAGAGCAGTGTTCACCAGCACGATTTAACAGAGTTTATTGTAGGATTAAAGGGACATTGTAAACTACATTTCTGCCACTAAATAAGCCCCAACCGCATCCCTGGAAAAGGATTACAGAGTAACACTAATATTTGGATAACCAGACAGACAGCACGCATGTGAGTGTACAAGGGCACGGACAAAGGAAACGTTTACATCAGCCTAACTTGCATTATACCAGTGAAAAACAATTAGCAGACAGACAGCACTAACCCCTAAACCAGAGTTGTTTCATCCAAACTGGTAGAGAATTACTCAAAGGAATCCAGGATCAAACATTCCTAGTAGAAGTTCATCTGTCTATATCATTCTGGGATAGCCATTTGCTAAGGGCACCTGCTCAGCCACTACCTGGCAGGAAGGCACAGTAAGAGCTGTCTACTATGTGACCTACTCTGGGACACCTGCTTATGATCCCATTCCTGATCCTGTTGTATACAGTGGTAGAGAACACTGATTTAAATTGCATCGGGGTATGTATACATCTGTCCACAGCCTGAGCACAAATGCACAGTACTGGGTTGGTCATGACTCAAGGGCAGTGAAGCAATGAGAGTTTTTAGGACAATGGCAGATGTCCAGATCCTAAGAAATACTTAAGAACACACAGGCAGAAGTCTTGTTTATGTCTCACTCTTGAGAGAAAAGGTTTTTAAGAAGAATTTTAGAGTGAATATATTTTTATTGGCACTATTCTTTTGTACTCCTCTGCCTGTAAAGCAAGGTTGTCTTAGTTACCATGAGTGTGCAGGTCTCAGTCATTTTTTTAAACTATCAAACATCCCTTTACAAATGAAGGTGACAGTTTTAAGATTTGAAGTCTCACTACTGCCAGGGCCAGAAATGAATGCTTTGCATAGCAGAATACCAGAAAACCTGCACTCGGAGTTTTTCACAGGATAAAGCTTTTTTCCCTAGCCTTATTGAACTGGGCTACTTCAATTCCTACTTTTACTAGATGCACATTCATTGGAAAAATCTTAGCAGCAGGCTCCTTCTCATCTGACACTAAGATTCAGAGATCTGGAATGTCAGAAGCGCCCCCCGGCCACGATGGATGGGTGGGCAGAATTGAGCGGAGGGGAACACAAAATAAAAATAATTTAATCCACAGTTCCTGAATGCCATGGCTGCAGAAACAGAGATAAGAAAAGTTCAATCTTTATTAAGACCACAGACATGGGATGGATATGCATGTTCTCACATGCACAACAAACAACAGTGGTGTGGTAAAATGGTATCAGCATGAGTTTGGCTTTACTCACCAGCAACAATGAGCGGAGCTTATGGAAATCATCCCAAACTGCTAATAAACCTTTGTACCACACCACAGCATAACGCAACCTGTATAAGCCAGACACGTTACAGAAGGGCTGGCTTAAGAATGATGGTTATGTTAGGACAACTCTTCCTATCTCTCTCGCTCGTATCTTAAGTCAGGTGCCTCAGAGATGAGAGCCAACTGTACAAGGTTAGGAAGACCCTGAACAAACCGCTAAGAATAGGCTACAAGCACTTCCCTAGAATGCCAAGGCTAGGAGTAAATGCTACATAACCCACAGGGAAGTTAGGAATTTCTTCTTCCGACATAAAATTCCCTTTCCTAGCCCTAAAAGATCAGCAAAATACTTTCTGCAATAAGATATCCATGCTAACCCACTTCTGAATCTTGTCCACCCTGGACCTCTCACAAAGCTAATTTGGGGCAGAACAGAAATTCCAGATCTGTGGTGCAGAGAAGAGGGAACCCTTCATTTTTTGGCCAGGTTAATTTTTATAAGGTGATAGTCACTGAAAGTTGCTCAAAATTGTGAAGTTTTGGAATAAATCTCGGGAAAGACAGATTATTGGAAAGAGGGCAGGGACCTGCTGAGCTGATTCTTCAAATGATTCTGCAGTTTACACAAGAGGTGACCATATGCATATAAAACATACCATGTATTTGCAGATTTAATTAATATAAGAAGCTGCAGAGCATATATAAACCTAATAGTTAAAAAGGTGGCTTGGAAGGCTAATGACCTCAAGAACCCAAAGTCTTTTTAAAGGGGAATCCTCCAGAAGTGCAGCTAAAAATTTGCCTCCATTTTTTAAGCTGAACAGATCGACGGTGACTGATTAATATTTTTTCTGGTTTGCTATTTCAGATTTCAGTTCCACTCATACTGTTGTGCTCTCTCGTCTCTAAGAACAGAAAGAAAGAAATCACAAAAACAAGAGAGGACTCCTTGGTAACACTGTGCTACTGAGGTCATTCACAGAAGAGATTCATAGATGACTAGTGTCCATGAAGATATACTCAGAATGAATGAAGCCTAAAAATCCTTGCTGCAGAGCTGATGAAATGCTTGTTTCCTTTGAAACATTTGTAGCCCTAGTTCAAGGAAAAGGAATAAACAACTCAGGAAGCTTAACATTAATGTTGATAGTTATAAATACATGGCATTTCAAGCGATGGCTTTGAAATCAACGGACACAGCCTTTCAAGGGACCTGCAGAGCAACAGGAAAGCTTGCATTCAAACTGCTCCAATGCCAAGGCCTGGGGACCTGCCCTCTTCTTGGCCCAGGTGAGCCAGGACAGAATGACAATTGAGGTCCATTTGTTCTCTGCCCTAAGGGCCTCAACAATCTTTATTCAGGCAAGAACAAAGTATCTCTATGGGCAGATCTGACTAGTGGCTTGGTTTTATGCTCCCCTGGAATTCAACAAGAAACTTTCTATTTTTAAGCTGTGAATTAATGCCACCAACCAAAACCTGCAGGCTGTCTGTAAAATTCTCATTTCAAACACTTTTACTCCCAGAAATTGTATGAGGCAAGAGATATAGCTGGCAGACAGCTGCCCAGTCTTCCCTTTTACATCTGTTCTATGGGTATTAGTAAAGGAAACTGCTGAATCTAGTCATGAGTCTCCAGCCTCTCGTTTCACATACATCTACAGAAATGAAATGAGCATTCACTTTGCATTACCAGGGGCAATTAGGATCAAGAAACAAGAAGGTTCTGATCAGTTATAAATGGGTCCATCTATTCATTATACTCTAATGTTCTTTAAGCTAGAATAAGACCTATACAGAGATCCATAAAACAAACACATACACGCAAACACACACACTGTTTTGGCATTAAAACTCTGCATAGATCAAAGATTCACTTCAGCAATCAGTTTCAAATCTAACCCTCTAATGTGCAGAAGTCATGCAGAAATCCAACTTCCAACAACTGGAACAGGTGCTACAGTACAGTACTTTTCCACAGTGCATTTGATGCACTCGTTGGGTGCTGCTGTTAACAAAGCACTAGGCTTAAGACTATAGAAAAAAGTGAGATCTTAAAGTGAAAACTCTATTATACATATATATTAGGAATATTAAAACTAAGACTCTAAAGATTCTTATTTTCTTTTGAAGTCCACTTCCGAAATGCATTTTAAGTGCATGTTGTGCTTTTTTGTGTGCTCTTGAAGTCACTATCACCATTCACCAATTGCCTTCCAATTCTTGCATTAGCTTCAACACAGAAACTGACCAGGGAAGTAATCCCCAAAACAACATTCAACAGACAATCTTCCAACAACTTTAAAACCAGCATTACAAAAAAAAACAGGCCTGATCCCACATACACTTACATATGTGGATAATCTTTACCCCAAGCTTCAGTAAAAGTACATGCATGACTGAGAATTTGCAGGATTGGGCCCACAGCAATATGCTACACGCCTGCAGTGAGATAAACTGGTGCTCCCAAGTCACTTCCAACGACTCTAATGCTGCAGAAACCATAGTCAACATCCCTAGCCTAGTTAAAAGTATCAAATGTGTTGCAGAAACTGCATAGGAGGAGATGTGGTTACTGAGCTCCACTAGAATCTCCAGTACAGAATTAAATCACTAAAAGACAACCAGACCTTCTAAAGCACAACAAAGAGTCATGTAAGTTAACAGCCTTACAGGAGAAGAAAAAACACCTTTCATTTTTAAACAATTTATTGCATAACGTCAGGATAGGTGACTAAATATAGTTTGGGCTACAGTGAAGACATCTCTAAAACCTTAAGCACTGATACTGCATTGTGAAAAGGAGAAGAAATGGCAGCATTTTGTTATAATTCATATAAATTAGCGTGTCTGGGAATTTGTGTCTTGAAAATGAAACAAATAGCCTAGCCACATAATAGCTAAAACAATCTAAATTATGTGAAATGCTGGAATTTCGTATTTGCTTTCTTCCATCCAAAAGTCTCCAAGACACTTCACTGATGCACTGTTATTTTAATGCAAATTATTGCAAAGATAATTGTATTGTATTGTTGTATTTTGCAACAGACATTAGGCTAAATCCAACAAACCCCTTTCTGTGACAAATACCAGGGCAAGCTCCTCCAGATCACTCCCGGGGCCTAATCATTATTCCACAGGTGAAAAGACAACATATAGAAGAACTTCACGTAAAACAGTTCCCTCATATATATATATATTTTTTAACATTAAGATAGTGCAACTTTTTAAAAACACATTTATCACAACACAAATTAACTCCTTGCATTCATCTAATTTCTCAACTGTATACCTTGGCACACAAAACAGGAATTTTGATTCATATAAAAAAAAAAAAAAATTCCACACCCTGGGAGAAAAAAGCAAACTGGCTGATTCTTCCCCCATTTACTAGTAAAACTTTCTTCTTGTCGTCTTCTTTCTGCCATTCAGTTAATATAAAACAGGCTGTACAAGCCTCATATCTGTGCTAAGTTTCCTTTTAGAATTAAATAATTCAAATAGTTTATTTAAAAAAAATAATAATATATTTTTCCCCCGAAACACTGCTCGCGGCCAAACTGAATGGAAGTTTGTGTTATCTCGATCCACTTTGCATGCAATTCCCTTGAAAGGAATCAGAAACAAAGAACTGGTTTGCACGTTTGGTTTTACTAAGTTGTACCACATGAAACTAACAACATTGTGCACAGGAGCCTGGGGACTTTCCACCACGGCCCTGTTTGATTCGTTTGTCTTCAGTTCAAATGCACCTGGGAAAGGGACTTAGACAAGGTTTCCTGGTTTCCTGTCTTTGCCTTTAATAGGGACTATTGTGCTCTCTGAATTGTTCTGCTGAAACTGAAGTCTGCTCCCCCTCTGCGATGAAGGAGGTGCATTGCTCTGCTGGTGATGGAAAAAAGAGGAGCCTGGGTAATGACCCATGACCTCACTGTAGGTTGGGGGCGGTTCTTCCATCCTTCCATTACTGCTGTAATTGGTTGCACTTATGCCCGAATTGCTGCTTGGTGGGCATGGGCCCCCGTTGTACATTGAAATGTCTATCAGGTCACTGTCAAAAATGGTTCGGTTGGGTGGTGCCCTGACAGACTCTCGGTTGAGTTCCATCTGCTGTTCTGGGTCCCGGAGCTGCAGCGTGCATGGCCCTTGGTATGGTGGTGGTTCTTCCCCATCAGAGAGGGAGATGGTTGGAGGAAGGTCAATCTCATGCTGCATGTAAGGGTAGGTTGGCTGGAAGCGACTGAATCGGTCCCGCTGCATAAACGACGGGGCGGGAAACCTGTCCCTGGATCTTGGAGCATACATGATCTGAAAAGGAAAGACAGAGAGGTGAATCCACTTCCAAACATCACACAACAAAGCTTTATGGGTATTAATTACATGTTAAAAACCAACATAAAGAAAATGGAGTTGACAGCCTAGCTGACACAGACTAAACCAACAAAAAGTGTTGCATGCACATGCACACACATACTAGCAAAGCAGAGCTGGAAGTGGGGTGAGAATCTAGCAGCAGCCATTTCTGAATAGCTTAAAAAATGAAGAGATTTTCCTAAGGTGTTCCTCCAACTCTTGGTTGAATTAAAAAAAAATTGCATGGGGAAAAGAATGGGGACAGACTGTTTGTTCATGTAAAAAAAACATTCACTAAGGTTATTTCCCTTTCCATTCTTGAAATGAATTGTAACTTTAAGAAAAATCTCCCAACACTGATTTTTTGTCTTTCTCCATGGAAGAGATTAAAATGTAGTATCTTGCTTTACGAAAGAATCAAGCTCAATGGTTAAAACACCTGCACAGGTAGTGGGAGACTTATTCTCTCCTCTGACTGAGAATGCTTACAGGGTCCTGCCCCTCAGGTGATAGAGGAGGATCCTGACAGGCCCGAGGTGTGCGCTAGGTACTGAGCTGCTCGCCAGCTGCAAGATGGTTATGTCCATCAGAACTTCTGTGGATCTTCTCGTCCCCAGCCCTGGTTCAAATGGTAAAGACTCACTTGACAAGCAGCAGGTGAACCAACCAACCAAAGTTTTCTGAGAATGGGCAAATGAAACAATAAAGCAAATCACTGAAGCTTACTAAGGAAGTATGTCATACCTCTGAAGCACCCTGTCGTGACACTGAGTTTTCTGAAGGCCACAAGCACCCTTCCTACCACCAGGAAGAAAACAACAGAAGAGAAGAATTAACTTCTGGCACATTCTTACTTCAGCTCAGAGCACAATCGGCATTTTTCAGCTAGTTACATAACATTCAAAGAAACATTATTAAAAAGTATACCGCCGCCCCCCCCTTCCTTTGAACACACAACTAGAGTGCAAACCAGACAAACGTGAGCAAAATGGTATTTAAAGTTCAAGTGGGATCCTCTGATCTGGCATAAATTTGCCTATATGCCTTTTGTCCTTTAGTCCCATGTGATATACCTTTCAAATTACTACAGAAAAGTCATCTAGTTCAACAATACAACTCTCAGGCTCTCTCACTCACACCCAGTCCCATTCCAAATCCAGGAACTTTTTGGTCAATTCAAGAGCCGATCGCCCAGTGTGCAAATGTCACCATCCACAGTAACCAAGGTTTTATCCATCAATTCCAATCCTCAATCCTGGCTCCCTCACCTGTAGCAGGCTTTTTTCACCATAAAGGTCTTTCTCTGTTACTACACTAAAGCATTTTCTGAATTTCTACATATTAAAGGCAGAATGAAGGCACTACAGAAGAATAAGAAGAAAATGTCAATAAGGGGAAAGAGCTTAAGGTGTATTGTTATCTTTCTTTTCAATTATTTTTTAGAATGGCAATAACTACCTTAATGGCTTTATTTTACTAGAAAACATCAGGAGATGAAAAGAACACAGAAGAAAAGCTGTAAAGCAAAGAAATTCAATCTAAATGCAGCAAAATCAAAAAGATATTTCTAAGAGGCAACTGGCTTTGCTGAAGTGTCTTAGTCATGACAATTTCCTTAGAACTGAGTCAAGTTCTGCAATTTTAGAGATGTAAGAAACTTCAGGAACAGAAAAGAAACGCATTGGTTTAGCAGGCTTGTCTGTTTTGGGTTGATCTTTTAAATCTCCCCTTCCTGTTTTCTCATCATATCATGCAGTTTGTTCTCTACATGAAGAAAAGTTCAGGAATATCCCTTGAGTTCATTTACCTCAGTTCCCTTCCCCGGTAACTTAATGCATGCTTATTACCTTTAGCAGGAAACCATTTTGACTCAATTCTTCATTTCCTACTGATCAATTTGGTTTTGATCATTTCTGAGCCCTTTCCAATGCAAAAAAACTGCATAACTACTCCTTACCACAGAGAAAGCACATGTCTAGGAGAAAGAAAGAAATATTCTTAATAAGCTCATACTAAACACTCAAATGGAAGGAAGGGAAATGTGTTCTTTCATTAACAGGCAGGAAGGAAGGTCTCTTGGCTTAATGTCAAGAGTGCTGCTCTTCTACAGAATCACGGTCTGGCCAAGGACAAACCAGTTAGCCCTACAGTTGAATTTTCTCTTTTTTTTCAAAGGAATTATGGCAACTTGCCTTGTTTTCAGACACGTGCTGGGAGACGCACTTTAATGTCCCCGTATGTGCCATTTGAGATGAGGATAAGGCTGATTATATAAGGTTGGCAAACTATACTACATAAAGCTTAGCTGTAAAGGTGAGAAGAAGAAAACCTATCCCACTCCTTCTAGTTGAGACCTGGCTATATGTACATCATTAACAGATCATCAGGATAATCAAGACTGATGCTATCAGTAGGCAGAAACAGTGTCACTCAGAAGGTAAACTTCCCCAGAACTGAGCTACTCCAAGAGATCCCCTCAACAACAAGACAGTTCATTTTCTTCTGCTGAAGTCATTAGCACATAAAATGTCTGTCTGTCCTGGTTGCAAAGGGCACCTGACAATTGTAATACTATCCAACCTACCTTTGGAGCCACCTCCATGTTCAGTGGCCTGAGGTAGAAGTATATGGACTAGATATAGGACTCACTGACATGGTAAAAAAAATGTAAAGAAACATGGGAATTTAAACCACTGTAGGTATGGATACATTCATTTCTGAATAATTGGAAATTATCGTCCACAGAGGGAACTATATGCATGTAACTGGTCGGGCTTAACTGTACCAACATAATCGCATGACTCCTACTTGTATGTAACCACTAAACCCTCATCACAAAACATGGGACATAGGGAGAAAAGGACTAGGATATTAGTATGATTCCTCTGCATTCCTCAGCTCTAAAACTTTTCTAAAGGAACAGGAAAAGAGATGTATGCTGCCCCAAAACAATGAAATGCTCATTTAAAAGAATTGCAATTAGGCTGGGGAGAGAAAGTGCCAAATGAGGAAGAGAACAAGAAAAGGACAGAAACTGGGGGGAGGGCAGGAAGTGGAGGGGGAGAGAAGGGAGAAAAGACTGCATACAGCTTGCAAAGATAAAATTGTTTTGTAACTATTTAGTTGATCTAATAAAAGATATCTCCTATACTCCAAGAGTTTTGTCTACCTATGCCTTTAGACCAACATGGCTACAATCAATGCCCCCTATAGCCTCATTCATAACTTTAAAGTTTATACATTTGACGAATAGTTTAAGACAGGGAAGTTTCTTATGCTGAATGTCAGGTGTTGTATGTCCAAGGGAGCTCAAGGACAAGATGTTTTACTGTTGATCCAAAGACATGAGTTTAGGCTTTGCTCCCACTGATGCTAAAAACTGCCCTCAACCAACCCTGTTGTGAGTGGGTTACCTAGCCATCATGGTAAGGAAGCAAAGGCAGCCAGATGTGATACTGGACACTTAGTTCCCTCGTGTGCTGTACGCTACAAACACTGGCATACCATCTCACTGGCCTGATGGAACATGGTTCAGAATGGACCTTGAATATGTACTATCTATAGGGTCCATGCTCTTTTATTTAATACAGCACACTCAATTTGTTACAGGCCTCCTGAAGTAGAATAAATAAAGTTAAAAAATACATCTAAGTTAATTTAATAGTGAATGTACTTCAGTGCCCTGTTGAGTGGAGTCCACGCCACCTTAAAAATACTTCTTTTTTACTATGAAAGGAGGCATCTGTTTGGAGAGACAATTCTGACCTGGCCTAACGTCCCATATAAGGTCTTTTCAACTACCTTGCTATTCTGTGACATTATTACACCCAACAAAAAGGAACATGTTAAAAAGGTTTTTCTCCTCACTATCCATACCCTCCGATTTGTGGATTTCACCTGCCAGCAAGCAGATGAAAGCAACAAGTTCATTCTTTCTGCCAGCCAAATGTTTCTACACGTCCTTTCCATGGCCGCTAAAGTTGCATGAAGAGAATGTTTTACAGTATTGTATTTATACTCTCACTCTCTTGCTATTTCTCTCTTTCTCCCTCTCTTTCAATCCAGTATAATAATTCAATTCCAAAAAGACATCTATACCTTATTTTCATCCATCAGTTGATCAACAGAAACAAAACATAAACAGTTTTCCTTACCTAATAAACTGTTTAGGTATTTTTGTTAAATGCAGAAGATGCGATTTTTAAGTCAAATCTGACTTGGGTAAGGCAGCTGGTGCCTCTCGGGCCTGGCTCCAAGGGCATTCATAGACATGCTCCAGGAGGTGGGGCACTTTAATTAGCGCAGCTCTAAGAGCTTTAGTTTTAAAGTGCCCCACCACCATTTTTCAGCGTGGGGATGATGATACACGAGGGTGGAGTCTGCTGGAGCGTGGTAATCGTCACACAATATTAATCGAACAGCCTCCCTGCACAGGTATAGGAGTCCCAACTCCTGCCGCTTCATCAGCTGAGGCCCAACACTGTGGCACTTATCCAAGAGGATGATGCATGCAAGAAGTGCAGACAAGAGGCATGTCCCTTATTGCTCCCATCAAGAACTGTTGTGGGGCACTTGTACATGTGACAAAAATTGCCCTTTTGTGTGGCTTAATATTGTCACCCTTTACACATACGCAAGTTTTTGGTGATTTAAGTAAGTTTGCATCATCATAAATTAATCCTCATCCCAATGTAGTTTAGTTTGCGATGACGTAACTTGGAATGGTGCAGCCATTAATATGTTACGTGTACATGGTAATTCACTGAAATGATGTGTTGTGAGCCCCTATATCCATTGGGCATCGCTAAAAATTTTGTATAATGAGCCCCCTTGTCCACCAAGTGTCGCTACAATTTGCAGGTATTTGTGTGTAATGAATGTTTTAGGACAACCTTAGCAGGCCAGGAGGGGAGCTCTGCTGAACACCACTGACCGGCGCCAAAACTTGCAACAGTCGCAGAGCACAGTTCATGTGTGCCCAGAAAAAATCCCCCGAATTTGCCCAGCAACAGCCATGAGGAACCCGTGCTCCCCTCCACCTCTAAAACATCCCTTTTCAGCTGGCTACAGTGTAATTATCCCCCAATGCCATTAATTCACTCACCAGTTTTACATAAACCCAACTAGTGGAGTTCTGTGAGCCCACATGAGCCTTAAGCGTGCCCACTTTATGAATGGCAGGTGAGTTCTGTCAGCATTCATTCCCTCACCAACTATGTCTGAGCAGTTCAGACCATGTCCCACTGGGAGCGGTGTCTCGACACATGGGTCACTGGGGGGCCTGCTGTTGTGCCATGCCCCGACAGGGAACCTGTGGGTGCCCATCAAGGGCCTAACTCTCAGTACATGGCTCACTGAGTAGCCTGCTACTGTGCCATGGCATACACAGGGCTAAAAGACCTAGCAGGGGTAAAAGATGTTCAGAACAAGTATTCTCATGAGATATAAAGTTGCCACTGGTGCAGAGCCCCCCCCCCGACCCTGCCTAGCGCCAGCGTGTCTGATGTCCAAACTTTGCCCAGCAACAACAGGGTGGGAGGGGAAGTGAACTTCCCTTGGCCCAGTCACCTCAAGACTTATAAATTGAATGCACAGCTCCCCAGGGTACCCGTTATTGATCCAAGATATCTGACATTCAGGAGAGAATGGAGCAGACCAAGGCACGCAGGTCTAGGTCCAAATGGAACTTCGCTGAAACAAAGAAACTAGTGCGGGTGCTGGGGAATCCTTAAGTCACGTGCCAGTCTGTCTGCAGCCTGTGGGCCAACTGGCACATCTACCTTGATGTTGCCAAGCAAATGGGCAGGCAGAGGCACAACAGGATGGCAGTCCAGTGCCATGTCAATGCAAAGATGCTGCGAGCTGCTTTCTGCAGGGATGTCACCAGAGCAGTGGCAGGGCACCCCACAGCGTGACATGGCCCATTAGATACCTCCAGCCAGTAACAAAGGTACTGGATTGCCATGAACACACAGGGACAGAGGCCTCTGGGGCACCCTCGCCTGCTGAGACATCACCAACCACCGCTGCAACTTGTGGGGGCTCCAGCTGAGAAGATAGTGGCAGGGTTTCTGTCATGTCACCTGCTGCTTCCTCCAAGGACAGACCACAGAACTTGACCTCCACACCCAGTGTGTGAAGCCGTGGGGACCCTTTAATTCACCTGTCGCCTGAACTGACAGCTGCAATTAGGCTGGGCTGTGAGGTAAGAGGGGGGAGGGGGACAGCATAGGACAGTGCTTTAAAGACCTGGGGAGCTAGTGGGCAGTGCAGGGAGGTACCGGACAACACACAGCTGGGAGGTGCATCGGTGGCCAAAGCAGGTGGCACTTGGTTGTAGCAACTCAGCGTCTGCTATCACTCATGGCCAGGCACTCCTTCTTGGTCATTTTGGGCAGACCACTCATCTGTTCGCAAAATTCACTGAGTGCATCTTTTAGAGTGCCGAGCATCCTTAATTCACTCTATTTCCCACATTTCTTGATTTTCAACTCCACTTGCAACTTCGCCACCAAGGACACACAGGCTACTGAGGCAGGCTGCCACCCATCCATGCACAGACAGGATTATGAATGGCCTCAGGGACTGCAAGCATTGGCTGAGCAAGATGGTGAGACAGATCCATCTGGCTATGGACAGATCCATGGCCATCCAGCACAACAGGAATGGCTCCAAGTCCAGGAGGCACTCGCAGACCCGGGAGGACCCGCAAATAACGGCTGGGTTCCTTGCAACATATCTATACTTGCTGGTCATCAGCCCTGCTCCTGCCTGGGTGCGAGACAGGCCAGAATGCATCCATGCTCTGCCATCCACTGGTTCTCAGTCAAGCTTTGAAAATCCTCCTTAGAGCCAAGGTCTTTTAGTTAGAAATGATTATTGCTTAGATTGATTTTTTCACAATCATGCATCATTACAGTAGTAAAAAGAAATTCCTCCGTTGTAGTAATTATGTATCGTTATCTTATTAAAGCTGTTCTGTGGTTTGTTTAATTCTGGTTAATATTTGGTTTGTAAATAAAGTTTTCCATTTGCTTTGTTCGATTCTTTACTTCATGTTCCCTGTGTGTAAGTGGGGAAGTGTAGAAGGGTGGGGGCACGGGCGACTAGTGCCACCTTAGTCAGTGAGGGCACATGCCCCACACCATGGCCAATCTCACCGACTGCGGGGGGGAGGAGGGAAGTCCCCCACAGCCAATTTCCCAAACCGCTGCAAGCTGATCGCACCGACCAGGAAGTGGCTGTGGCGCTACCTGAATTGCCGCAGCACTCCTGGAAGCGGCCGTGGCACTTCATCCAGCACTCCCGCTCCCCAGCTAGCACCTGCGACAAGGGGGGGGCACCGGCACTCCCATCTGCCCCCCTGCCCGTTGCCTAAGCAGGAAGTGTGGCCTGTCAAGGGGTGCACCAGCGCTCTCAGGGGGGTGCACATGCACCCCTGTGCGCCCCGTATGCATCGCTACTGGGGGGGGGGGGGGAAGGGATTTTCTGGCTTGTAGGGTGAGGAGCTTGCATGAGCTGCTGATGGGCATGCCATGGTGGTGGACGGGTCATATTCGACCTGGGGGGAAGTGGGCAGCAAAGTTCCCCAGGGCTTGGTCTTTGGGTCCACACTGTTCAATTTCTTTATCAGCGATTTGGATGATGAGGTGAAAAGCAACCTGTTCAAATTTGCTGATGATACCAAGATTTGGGGTGAGGTGGGCACGCTAGTAAGGAGAGAAAGACTGCAGAAAGACCTGGATAGGTTGCAAGGGTGGGCTAACAAAAACAGGATGCGTTTCAACACGGACAAGTGCAGGTTGGCGGATCTCCTCCTAGGTTGGCAGATCTCCTTCAGCGGGCTTTAAGCTAGGCTCGTCAGGGGGAGGGGAAGATGAGGGCGGGGGAAGCTGTGGACCACCAAACCATGTGGCACCCACAAGGCCAGCACAGCCTGAAGAAGGAGAACATTGGGAACCTTCAAGCCATGGGGCAGCCAGCACTGCAGCACAGGTAAGCAACGAGAAGGTAAGAAATAAGGGGCCCCTTGGGACTCGGAGCAGGGGGGCAGCAAAGGCACCAGTCGCAGGGCTCAAGTGCCTATATACTAATGCAAGGAGCATGGGGAACAAGCAGGATGAACTAGCGCTCCTGCTTGCACAAAACACCTATGACTTAGTAGGGCTAACGGAAACCTGGTGGGATTCGTCCCACGACTGGGTGGTACATATTGAGGGTTACAGATTGTACAGAAAGGACAGGGTGGGGAAAAAAGGGGGAGGGGTTGCGCTCTATGTCAATGAGCAATACACATCAACCCTCATCAAGAAGCAATCAAAGGATGAGGAAGTAGAAGGATTGTGGGTTAGGCTACATGGGGGGCAAGGAGAAAGGGATTTGGTGGTAGAGGTCTGCTACAGACCCCCACACCAAGGGGAAGAAATAGATGCAGGGCTCCTGAGGCAACTCTCGGAGACCATAAAAGCTAAAGAGGCGGTAGTCATGGGGGACCTAAACTACCCGGACATCTGCTGGGAAACGCAGACAGCAAGGTCCCATCGCTCACGCAGGTTTCTAACCTGTGTACAGGACCTCCACCTGACACAGGAGGTGCATGGTCCCACTAGGGGGAATGCCATACTGGATCTGGTATTGGCAACAGGGGATGACATGATAGGGGACCTCCAGATCGGTAGCCATTTGGGAGACAGTGATCACCTAATAATAGAATTCAACATAAGACGTCGAGTGGGTAAGGTAACTAGTAGGGTGAAAGTGCTAGACTTTAGGAAAGCTGATCTCAATGCACTCAGGCAATTAGTCAAGGAAGCACTGCAGAGTAGGAGTTTTGATGGGATGGGAGCCCAAGAAGGGTGGCTGTGCATAAAGGAAACGATCCTTTGGGCACAAAGCAAGACGATCCCCGAGTGAGGCAAAAAAGGGAAAGGGGCCAGGAGGCTTCCATGGCTGACCAGAGAAATCCAGGGCAGCCTAAGGGCCAAAAGGGGAGCACATAAAAACTGGAAACAGGGTGAGATCACTAAAGATGAATATACCTCCTCTGCTCGTGCTTGTAGGGAGGCAGTTAGGCGGGCCAAAGCTACCATGGAGCTGAGGATGGCAACCCAAGTAAAAGATAACAAGAAATTGTTTTTTAGAGATATAGGGAGTAAAAGGAAGGCCCAGGGAGGAATAGGACCCCTACTAAATGGGCAGAAACAATTGGTGACAGACAGGGGGGACAAGGCTAAACTCCTCAACGAGTTCTTTGCCTCAGCGTTCCTAAGCAAGGGGCACGACAAATCTCACACTGGGGTTGTAGAGAGGCAGCAGCAAGGCGCCAGACTTCCATGCGTAGACCCTGAGATGGTGCAGAGTCATTTGGAAGAACTGGATGCCTTTAAGTCGGCAGGCCCGGATGAGCTCCATCCAAGGGTGCTGAAGGCACTGGCCAACATCATAGCAGAGCCACTGGTGGGAATATTTGAACGCTCGTGGCGCACGGGCCAAGTCCCAGAGGACTGGAAAAGGGCCAACGTGGTCCCCATTTTCAAGAAGGGGAGGAAGGAGGACCCGGGCAACTATAGGCCAGTCAGTCTCACCTCCATCCTCGGCAAAATATTTGAAAAAATTATCAAGGCTCACATTTGTGAGACCCCAGCAGGACAAATTATGCTGAGGGGAAACCAGCACGGGTTCGTAGCAGGCAAATCGTGCCTGACTAATCTGGTCTCTTTTTATGACCAGGTTACGAAATGCCTGGATACAGGAGGAGGGGTGGATGTCGTGTACTTAGACTTCAGGAAGGCCTTCGATACGGTATCCCACCCCATACTGGTGAACAAGTTAAGAGGCTGTGACTTGGATGACTACACAGTCTGGTGGGTGGCGAATTGGCTAGAGGGTCGCACCCAGAGAGTCGTGGTGGATGGGTCGGTTTCAACCTGGAAGGGTGTGGGCAGTGGGGTCCCGCAGGGCTCGGTCCTGGGACCGATACTCTTTAATGTCTTCATCAGTGACTTGGACGAGGGAGTGAAGTGTACTCTGTCCAAGTTTGCAGATGACACAAAGCTATGGGGAGAAGTGGACACGCTGGAGGGCAGGGAACAGCTGCAGGCAGACCTGGATAGGTTGCACAAGTGGGCAGAAAACAACAGGATGCAGTTCAACAAGGAGAAATGCAAAGTGCTGCACCGAGGGAGGAAAAATGTCCGGCACACCTACAGCCTAGGGAATGACCTGCTGGGTGGCACGGAAGTGGAAAGGGACCTTGGAGTCCTAGTGGACTCTAAGATGAACATGAGTCGGCAGTGTGACGAAGCCATCAGAAAAGCCAATGGCACTTTATCGTGCATCAGCAGATGCATGACGAACAGAACCAAGGAGGTGATACTTCCCCTCTATCGGGCGGTGGTCAGACCGCAGTTGGAATACTGCGTGCAATGCGCCGCACTTCAAGAGGGATGCGAATAACCTGGAGAGGGTCTAGAGAAGGGCTACTCATATGGTTAAGGGCTTGCAGACCAAGCCCTACGAGGAGAGACTAGAGAACCTGGACCTTTTCAGCCTCCGCAAGAGAAGGTTGAGAGGCGACCTTGTGGCTGCCTATAAGTTCATCACGGGGGCACAGAAGGGAATTGGTGAGGATTTATTCACCAAGGTGCCCCCAGGGGTTACAAGAAATAATGGCCACAAGCTAGCAGAGAGCAGATTTAGATTGGACATTAGGAAGAACTTCTTCACAGTTCGAGTGGCCAAGGTCTGGAACGGGCTCCCAAGGGAGGTGGTGCTCTCCCCTACCCTGGGGGTCTTCAAGAGGAGGTTAGATAGGCATCTAGCTGGGGTCATCTAGACCCAGCACTCTTTCCTGCCTATGCAGGGGGTCGGACTCGATGATCTATTGAGGTCCCTTCCGACCCTAACATCTATAAATCTATGAATCTAGGGTGCTGCACTTGGGCAGCAGTAACCAGCAGCACACTTATGGGAAACTCCCTTCTTGAGAGCACGGAGGCAGAAAGGGATCTTGGAGTCATTATTGACTCCAAGATGAACATGGGCTGACAAACCGAGGTCATAGTCAGCAGGGCTAACCGGACCCTATCGTGCATCCACAGATGCATCTCAAGTAGGGCCAAGGAGGTGATCCTCCCTCTCTACGCGACACTGGTCAGGCCGCAGCCGGAGTACTGTGTCCAGTTCTGGGCACCCCACTTCAAGAGGGATGTGGACAACGTTGAGAGAGTCCAGAGGAGGGCCACCCGCATGATCCAGGGACAGTAGGGCAGACCCTACAACAAGAGGCTACGGGACCTGAACCTGTTCAGCCTTCACAAGAGAAGGCTGAGGGGGGACCTTGTGACCATCTATAAACTCACTGGGGGGGACCAGAAGGGTTTCAGGGAGACCTTGTTTCCCCTAGCACCCTCCGGGATAACAAGGAATAACGGCCACAAGTTGTTGGAGAGTAGGTTCAGATTAGACATCCGTAGGAACTACTTCACAGTTAGGGCAGCTAGGATCTGGAACCAACTTCCAAGGGAAGTGGTGCTGGCTCCTACCCTGGGGGGTCTTTAAAAAGCGGCTCGATGCCTACCTGGCTGGGGTCATTTGAGCCCAGTTTCCCTCCTGCCCAGGCAGGGGGTCGGACTTGAAGATCTACAAGGTCCCTTCCGACCTTACTTCTATGATTCTATGCCTGTGGCAATTACCAGTTAGTCAAGCCTGCCTGCCTGATTTTGATTTTGCTTTTCTCCTTCACTGCCAATCACCAGCTGAACTCCTAAACCCTGAGAAGCTGCATGCACTCAGAGGAAATATTGTGTGTGCTGTGCAACACCCACCCAATTACTGCTCCCCACATTAACAAAATTCTGAGCCAGTCCCCCACCACCCGGCCTTGGCTTGGCTGCTATGTCCTTCTCTGGGTCACAATAATAAAATCCCAGAAACAGGTCAAGAATCCTTGAAAACCCTCTCTGCCAAACTCTCCCTCTTAGGTGGGGTGGCTGAGAAGCATGGAAAAGCTGCATGCGCTCAGAGGAAATATTATGGGTGCTGTGCAGCACCCCCCCCACCCCAAATTTCTGCCGTACTTCACAATACCCACATTCTGGGCAAACACCCTTCCCCCCTACCCCTCACCCTCAGTCCAGTGGGTGTGCCCTCTTTCATTAGTGCAAAGTGTCTGAAACAAGCCTGGTTTTCTTTGGTTTGGCTTACCTCCCTGCCCACAACCCACGCCTCTACAACCCTTCCCATTACAGCACACAGATGTGGACGAAAATTCAATTTTAAATTTCACCAAGGCATTTATTTTATTGTCAGTAATCAAAGCAGAACTGAAATAATGCAGGAACACAATGCCCACTCCCCGATTTCCTACAAAATGAAGGATTTCCTATTTGTGTTATAGAAGTAACAGCACTAACAACAAAAACCCCATCACCCGTCATAGGCTCTTCTTCCTCTTCAGTGCCCCCTCTGTCTTCCCCTCCCCCACACCCCAAGTGTAGTGGTGCTCTCCTTGGTCTGATGGAGTAGGGGTGCCCCTCACTCACAGGCACAGGGGATGTCACTGTGGGGGGGTTGATCACAAATAGGGGTCTCTATGAGGAGATAGGATGGGGGGCATGCACAGTTGATGTCGCATGGGTGGTCCTGGGTGGGGGCAACTCACAAATGGGGGCTGGAGCCATGTATTTAAGGAGCTCCTATCTAAACATGCCCTCCACCATTCTCCAGATCCAGCTGGAACCATCTAGCCAGGTCAAGGAATTCTCTTGCGCTAGCCATGATGTCCCAGTGAACTGTTGCCTCTCACTCTTCAGCTTTTCTATACACCTCCCGCTGTTGGTCCTGCCATTTATCCACAAGCCATACTCGCGATTCCATGGCCACCACCAAAGCCTCCCTCATGCTTTATCTTGACAGTCACAGCCTGCTGCACTGTTCACGTATTTGCTCACCTCCAATCCATGCTGGTGTCTGCACTTTGAGTGCACATGCCCGCCTTCCAGCGGATGCATTAACTGGTAACAGGAATGGGGGGAAAAAAAAAAGGTGTTCCTGGTCAAAGTTCTCATCCCAACTCCTTGTAGCAGATGGACTACTGGTGATCACCAAGCAGCATCCTTGCCACTTGGCAAATTAATGCAGCCACCCACAAAGGACGATTATGCAGAATCCCAGAGGTCTCCACAGTCCACTAAGGAATTCACTGTACATCTCTCAGCACCACAAATTCCTGCCGCTAAATGAATTAACACTCTCCCCTCCATCCCCTAAGTAACTTTAAGAAAGGGCACTACACATCCACCCCCATGTAAGCAAAACACTGCGTGATTGCAAGCAGCAGACATATTTGCCACTTACAGAATTAACGCTCTCTCTTCTGCATTTGGCCTTGGCGCAAAAGCGGGGCTAGATCCACATTAGCCCTAGTCGCCCAAACCTATCTAATGCCCCTTCTCCATAACTTACAAGTCCCTGGCGTGGATCCTTGGGCATCTCAGGCACCAATACCAATCTTTAGGTCTCTGGAATTTCTGGCATGTCCCACAATTTTGGAGACAGTACCATCATGGAATTCGATGTGTCCTCCTTCTCTGGCTTATGCAGACAAGACATCGGAGATGGTGGGGTCATGGTCAAGACAACTTCATTTTGGTAAACCTTTTAACTGTTTCAGGCCAATTTAAACCAGTTTAACATGTTTGTATGTCTGTCCACTTCAAGTTTAAACTTTATTTAAATCATTCCAAGTATTGTGTGTGTCCATGTCATAAGAGCGTGCCCATCAATCAAAGAAAGCGGCAGCAGAATGGATAGGGAGTGAGAGATTTAAAGTGGGAGTTTAAAGCAGGAGAAGGAACCCAAGCAAAGAGGTCTTAGGCTGGAAATCCCACATTACCACAAGATCTAGTTACCCAGGTAAGTGACAAGGGTCCTGCAGGTCCTAGGAATCAGAGGGGGGGAGGGGCAATAGGAGGCCTTAAATGCCTTTACATTAATGCTCAAAGTATGGTGAATAAGCAGGAGGAACTTGCCTTCTGGATAGCTAGTACAAACCCAGACATAGCAGGACTCAATGAAACCTGTTGGGATTCAACCCATGACTGGGCGGTAAACATTAGGGGCTACAGACTATACAGGCAGGACAGAACAGGGAGGAAAAGCAGGGATGTGGCACTCTACATCAAAGAGCAACACACATCCTCAACTAACAGGATGGAGTCAGAGGGGAAGACTGAAATGCTCTGGGTCAGAATACGAGGGGGTCACGGGGAAAGGGACTTAACTGTAGGGGTCTACTGCAGACCACCCAACCAGGGGGAAGAGCCGGACTGGGAATTCTTGGGACAGGTCGCGAAGGCAGTTAAGTCAAGGGATGTGGTCATCATGGGTGATCTAAACTACCCAGACGTTTGCTGGGAGGAGCAGTCAGCCAGGTCTGACTGCTCACCTATGTTCCTTGCAAGACCTCCACCTCACCCAAGAGGTGCACAGTCCTACCGGGGGAATGCCCTGTTGGACCTGGGTCCTGACCAGGTCATCGCCTGTGGCGATGGGACTCCAGGTCCTCGACCACCTGGGTGATAGCAATCATCGCCTACTGGAATTCACCATCCAACGCAGGGTGTCAAGAGCCTGCAGCAAGGCAGTAGCCCTTGACTTCAGGAGGGCTGACTTCAACGAGTTGAGGAGATTGGTAGGAGAGGCATTCATTGCGCTCCCAGAGAGTAGGGGAACTAGGTCTCCAAGATGAGTGATCGTTCCTTAAGGAGACTATCCTCCAAGCAGCCCAAGGGTTGACACTCGCAATGCAAGTCAAAGGGGACAAGAGTGCTCAAAAGCCCCCTTGGCTCGCCAAAGGCATTCAGGAATGCCTGAAAGCCAAAAAGGAGGCGTACATCCAGTGGAAGGGAGGGGCTATCACCAAAGAGGATAATACCTACATCGCTCGAGTCTGTAGGGAAGCTGTTAGGAAGGCTAAGGTGGAGACAGAACTGGGGCTAGCAACCAGGTTCAAGGACAACAAAAAGTTCTTTCTTAAATACATAGGGAGTAAAAAGAAGGCACCAGGCAACGTGGGGCCCCTGCAGGATACGCTTGGCAATCTGGTGGTTGCACCAGATGAAAATGCAGACCTTTTTAACAATTCTTTGCCTCCATTTTTCTCCAGGACATCTCCTCCACCGGGATTCACGAAGGACTCAGAAGAGACTCCACCAGGCCAAGGGTCAGGGAGGACCAAGCTAGGGAACTTCTGGAGGGGCTGGACCCATTCAAATCAGCAGGTCCAGATGCTCTCCACCCCAGGGTGATGAGGGAATTGGCAGGGGTCATTGCAGGGCCCCTGGCACAGCTTTACAAGCAGTCGTGGTGCTCTGGACAGGTGCCCGAAAACTGGAAGAAGGCCAATGTGGTCCCCATTTTCAAATGGGAGGAGGGAGGACCCAGGCAACTATAGGCCCGTTAGTCTTACTTCAGTCCCGGGGAAGCTCTTTGAGAAAATTATCCAGGAGCAGATCTGGCAGGGACCAGCAGGGGGTATGATGCTCAAGGGCAACCAGCATGGGTTCTTTAGGGGCAGGTCCTGTCAGACCAACCTGATAGCCTTCTACGATCAGGTCACAAAAATCACTGGATGCAGGTGTCATGGTGGATGTAGTCTTTTTGGACTTCAGGAAAGCCTTTGACACTGTCTCCCACCCCGTTCTCATTAAAAAGCTAGGCGACTGTGGCATTGATGCCTACACAGTCAGATGGGTCGCAAATTGGCTAGGGCAGCTAGGATCTGGAACCAACTTCCAAGGGAAGTGGTGCTGGCTCCTACCCTGGGGGGTCTTTAAGAAGCGGCTCGATGCCTACCTGGCTGGGGTCATTTGAGCCCAGTTTCCCTCCTGCCCAGGCAGGGGGTCGGACTTGAAGATCTACAAGGTCCCTTCCGACCCAGAGAGTGCTGGCGGATGAGTCATATTCGATCTGGAGGGATGTGGGCGGTGGAGTTCCCCAGGGCTCGGTCCTCGGGCCCATACTGTTCAATTTCTTTATTAGCGATTTGGACAAGGGGGTGAAAAGCACCCTGTTCAAATTCGCTGATGACACCAAGATTTGGGGCGAGGTGGGCATGCTAGAAGGGAGGGACAAGATACAACTGGCCCTGGACAGGTTACAGGGGTGGGTGACTGTGAATAAGATGGGATTCAATACTGACAAGTGCAGGGTACTGCACCTGGGCAGAAAGAACCACCAGCATACCTACAGGCTGGGGAACTCCCTTCTCGAAAGTACAGAGGCAGAAAGAAATCTTGGAGTCATTATCGATTCTAAAATGAATATGGGCCGACAACGTGGGGACATAGTCAGGAAGGCTAACTGCACCTTGTCATGTATTCACAGATGCATCATAAGCAGGTCCAAGGAGGTGACCCTCCCCCTCTATGTGACACTGGTCAGGCCACAGTTGGAGTACTGCATCCAGTTCTGGGCACCGCATTTCAGGAGGGATGTGGCCAGCATTGAGAGGGTCCAGAGGAGGGCCATTCACATGATCAGGGGGCAGCAGAGCAGGCCCTACAAGAAGAGGCTACAGGACCTGAACCTGTTCAGCCTCCACAAGAGAAGGCTTGAGGGGATCTAGTAGCCATCTATAAACTTACCAGGGAGTCCAGAGAGGAATAGGCGAGACCCTGTTCCCCCGAGCACCTCCCGGATTAACAAGGAATAACGGCCACAAGTTGATTGACAGTAGGTTCAGGAGGCACTACTTCACAGTCAGGGTGGCCAGGATCTGGAACCAGCTTCCAAGGGAAGTGGTGCTGGCTCCTACCTTAGCGGTCTTTAAAAGGAAGGTTGAAAATTACCAAGCTGGGGTCATTTGAGCTTAAACTTACCAGGGGTCATATAAGCCCAGTATTCTCTCCTGCCCAGGGTAGGGGGTTGGACTTGATGATCTGCTCAGGTCCCTTCCGACCCTACTAACTATGAATGTTACTAACAGGATACATTTAAAAAAAAACAAAACACAGAGACCCTGTTTACATTAGAGAGTCATGTTCTACATACAGACAAAAGGAAACACTGATAAATAATGTCTTTCTTACTGAAATCAAGACTACAATTTCACCCAGACTGACTTATTGCCAGTGAAATATTTGGCATGCAGTTTTTAATTGTAACATTAGGTGGCAGTGATTGGTCAGAATCAGAGCCGAGTCTTCTGACTTTTTATGACAAGCCAACACACACTGGATCTTGCCTCTCCAAAAACTAGTTCTTCTTTGGAATTACAGACCAGCATATTCCTTAATAAGCACCAACATCTTCCCTTCAGAACATAAGCAAAGCCAAACTTTGGGGAATGTACTGCAACATAAAAAACAAGCATTGCATGAAAGTTGTTCTTTCCCTTTTGTGAGGGCAGGGAGGCTGGCAGTGTTTTGTACAAGGATATGCAATGCTAAACAGAAGTGGAACTAGAGTTGCAAGTGGAAAATTAATTAGGGAAAGAACTACGTGTATAACTTGTCATTATTGCTGCCAGACAGAAGACTAGGACTTTAAGCCTTTACCTTTTCAACTCTGCTGTGCCTTCCTATATGAGTATTAACTAATCTTCTCTTTAACCCACAACGGAAGTGAACATCATTAGCCTCATTTTGCTTTTGGAGAATAAGTGACTTGCTCCAAGTCACACTGTGAGTGAGTGACTCCTGGCACCTAGTCCTATACTCGTATCTCCTGGACTATGCCACCATTATTGTAGCAGACTTCTAGCACTAACAGCCAGAGCACTCCACTAAGTGAACACATAACCTGACCTTTTCACACAAATACTACAGCTTTATATTTATTCATGTCAAAATACCACCAAGCAATTTAGCACAACTGACCATCTCTGGCAGCCTGTGCCCTCTTCTTGACAGAGGGACTGGAGGAGAAGGCACATGAAACCCAAATTCCTCTCCCCTCATGGATGACTAAGAAAGGCAATTCATGCAAGTTAAAAGGACTCAAGAGAGGCCGTGCTGGTCAGAACTCAGGTCCATCTAGCCCAACTTTCTGTCTCTCAGTGGCACGTGTCAGATGCTAAGGAGGAAAGTATTTCAGCAGGGCCAATCCAGAATTATCTCTCTCTTGCCTCTCCTCCTTTAAAGCTTCTACCATACATCTTGGGAGTTCTAAGTTGGAGTCTGCAGCCCTAGTCGTATTTAATTCCCACTGATGGACCTACTTAGTATACCTTTGTCTAATCTTCTGAGTTAAATTGTCAGCTTCTGCAACATCTTGTGGCAATGAGTTCCACAAGTTAATTACAACTCCAATTCAAGCTGCAGTCCTCTTCTGCTGTACATCTTCAGCAGAAGGCACACAACCCCCCTGAAATCCCACATTAGCCAGAGGGAGAAAGCAATGCGTATCCAATCCCTTCCTGACAGCCTGGGGTTCTGCAAACTAGAAGTGTGGCCCTATGCAGGAGGGTTAACAAGGATGGCAATAAGAAAGGAATACGTTGTTAGCCCATGGAAACAGTTAGTCTAACTTGTTTGTGCCTGGGTATTTATTCCCAGTAAGCGTCTTTTATTTCTTGCATTAAAATAATGGAAAGAGAGTTCAGTAATGCTGGGCTACCAGCGAGTAGAACTCATAATGTTAATGCGAGAAAAAGGCAATACAACTTAAAGATGATCAGCCAAAGCATGAAATCCTGGAGCTTTCACGTTCATTTTCTCTCCTTTGGGTTGTTCCCCCCACACTATGATTGCGGTTTGTCACTTTTATCCTGGAATGGCTGTTCCAGCTCTACTCAGGAAGACCACAGCACTTACAGTTCCAGTAAAGAGGTTGTGAATCTCAGTGTACCAGACAGACATTATCATTGTCTGTCCTAATGAAAGCTGACTGGCTCTAGCAGCTATGCCTCCCATGGCATTTGGAAGCAGGGAGATGCTGGGGCCAATTGGTTGCAAGCGTCTTGCAGGATGCATGCCTCCTATGGTGCTCAGCAAAGGATTATTGCTGCCAGGAGAATGCCTAGGGCAGTGAAACTGCTCAGTGCTCTTGCAATGCCCATTTTAGATCAGCGGTGCAGAGAGAGAGAGAGAGAGACAGACAGGGAAAGAAATCAATATAGGAATGTCAAAAATCTGTTAAAGGTCCCCCCCCTCAAACCCAGGTCTATTTTCTCACAGTGTTTTCATAAAGAACATCTTATTCCACTACAGGTCAACCATCAGGGGCAATGCTTATATTAAGTTATTGTCCCTTCAAACAGGAAAGTACGGTGACCACCCAGCTCCATTGTCTCGTTACATTCCCATGGAACCTTTCTGCTTTATTAAGAACTACTGCAGTGTCTGCCATGTCAATTAACACAAAACACAACACTAGGCTCCAAAAGCGTCTAAGAGAAAGAACACTCTTAACGTGCTGCCCTGTGTTCCTTTAAAGCCATCAGACAAGAGAATCATCAGGACTGCTGGTAGACCCTGTCCCTAGCACAGGAGAGATTACAGAGTGCCTTTCCCCTCCACTGCCCCGATCCACCTTGCTTGCCTCTGGTTGAAAAGTCAAACAATGCTTATCCCGCAGTGGACTGACTACCAGGAGGAAACATGAAATATGTTCTTAATCCCAGTGTCCATATAATTAAGGCTTGTAGTGGTCTGTTGTAGGTTCCCCTATAACAAGATCAGTCATGTCAAGGGACCTACTAACAACATGGTAGTTAGGTGGATCCTACAGCACAGGTGGGCCAAGATGGAAGTCCCTGTAAAGATTTAGATATTTTCACTACTGTTGAAGGGTTAAGTAACATCTATATTAAAAAAAAACAAAAAAAACAAACACAACAGTTCTTTTTGTCTATGCTGGTGAACAGCAGAATTTGCTACCTAGTGTAGGTGGAGCCTTAAGCATATCTATGCCTGAAACAAATTCCAATGTTTGCTGGTGCTCAGAAAGTGGCCCTTTCTTTCTGAGCTTGTGTGTGTGCTCTTAATGGATCTGAAGTCTTAAACACAGTAAATCAAGGTAATTCAAAATAAAGGAGAGTGAAGGAAAAGCTGTAAAAAGTTAAGGCTATAAGAGATGGGAGAAAGGGAAAAAAAGAAAGAAAGAAGGGAGCTCTGATGGTTGCACAAAAAACATTTACACAGAATCATGGGAGACATCATGAGTTCTCACAGCATGTTTGAGAGAGAGCAATTGCCATTTCCCAGGACTGCTCTCTTTTTTTGTCCACTAAAAAGTTGGCATGGCTCCATTGTGAAAGCACATGGTTTTACTGCAAGTTTTATGGAATTTGATCGCAATTTAATGTCCCGGCTGCTAGAATTAAAATAATATATTAAAAGTTCAACTTTCATGTCTTTAATTTTAAAATAAAACTTCTAGACCTCATGGTTGTGAAGGAAATCTTGACAATGTGAATAAAGTGTACCAAGCTGATGGCTCAGAAACTAGAAAACAAAGCAAAGAACCTGGACATATTTTTTATCTCATTATTTTTGCAGTCTGGCTCCTGATTTTTGAATGCCTGAGAGTGCCAATACCTTGGGAGGAATACCGTTCAACTACTCATTGCCATAATGTTTTCTGGAAAGGTCAGCATATAAAACATCAACTACTCGAGCATTTGGCCTTTGTGGTACCAGAAACCTGTGTGATCCAGCTATAGTTCAGTCATTAGGATGAATGATTAATCAGAAGAAGACTGGTTATGAAAAGAGAACAAAGCTGAGTATTACAGACATGAAAGAGACTACCCAGGTGCTCAACATACAAACTTCAAAGAAAAACACAGGGCTATATACTCCCAATCAGTGAAGTTGGAAGGATGCAACCAACTGCAGAAATTGGCCAATGTCAACTGAAACAGAAAAATGGACCAACAGTTGCATGCATATATTTCTAAAAAAACTGCTGAACTGTCATTCCTTTCAGCCACTTCAGCTTCAACCAGAGCAAAGGCTCAAGTCAGAATAATGGGCATTTTCTTTGGGCATTTATACACAGAACGCATTCAAAATCTGTTTTCAGAAGTTGCACACTTTAGCAGCTGTTCTCATGACAGAGAATGCAGTTATCAGTGCCAATTAAAAAAGAAAACAAAGCCAGCAAAACACAGAAAGATGCTGCCAGGTTAAAAATCTTAACAGATAATTTTTTTTTAATTCTAATTTTCATTTTACTACTTTTATTTTGTTTATACACTGGTGTAAGTTGCCCTGTAAAAACCTATAATAATTATATGCTATTTTAAGTTATACTGGTTTAGATATACCCGATGTGTGTCTGCATTTCTAGCCCATTTCACTGACTGTGACAGGGTAGCCATTTGCTCAAGCTGTTTCCTGTTCCCTGCCATCAAGCAACAAGGTGTTGCTTTTAGGCACTGTCCTGCTCCAGCTCCCAGGGTAATTAACATCAGTGTGTAAAAGTGGTGTAAATTACACTGGCATGAACATGCTGGTATCTGCACCATTGGACAATGAAACTATACTAGTCATTTTCAGTTTTGATTCACACATCAGTTTGTTTTACTTTCTGATTCTCAGGCACCAATGCAACACTTTCTTGTATGGATTGTTAACACTGCAAGGGAACATTTATTATTTTTAACATAATCTATTTCTACTGAAAATTATTTCTAGTTTCATAGACAAAGTAAAGCCAGACACATTGCTAGTATCTTACAGGACCAGGTTTGTGTCTGATCCAGAGTCTATTCAAGTCAGTGGGAGACATTTCACTAACCCAAAGGACTTAGACACCATTACAGTAGAACCAAATTCTGTACCCGGTTTCTTTTAACAACCACCAACTGTTGCTTTTCAAGATACGTACCCTGGACCTTCATTATCTTTATTTAAAAGCTGGGCTCTCCAACTTATAAGCTTCCAAGGGGTCACATGTGATGCAGGCCACATCAGGTACACCATGTGAACCTCCCCCTACCTACCCACTGCTGCACTGTGCTCCCACCCCCACATCTGCACTGCATGGGCATGCAACCAGATCTCTCCCTGCTGCAGTGTGCACCTGTAGTTGTGCCCCACCACTGCTGCACCACATGGGCATGATCTCCCAACCTTGCACAGCCCCAATTTCCCCCATGCCTCTCCAGGTGCAGCCCCAAACTCACCCTCAGCTCCTACACTGCCAGACCCCCTAGAGCAAAGGCATGAAGCAGCAGCTGGAGAAGAGAGAAGGGAGCCTGGAGACTACAGCTGTTATTGCAGCCCTGGTGATCAGTGGGAGCAGCTGCTGGGTGAGAGCCAGAGGGCCAAATGTTAACTCCTCATGGGCTGCATGGGACCACAGACCACCATTTAAAAGGATGCTAATCCATCTGAAATGTAGTCAGTATTTTCAAAATAAGTTGAAAGTAGTTTTGGATTCTAAACTGCTCCTGGGTCCACACTGCCAAGACATGTTTCCTTGTTTAGAAAAAGGTATTTTTCGCTCCATGGTTTCCATGAGAACAGCCCACTCAAACAACAGGAGATACCAACTACTCTATAAGGAAAACACTGAAATAGATTACTTCATGAATTTGACAGCACTTCTTATTTAAAAAGATGTTCTTTTTTCTTTTTCTCTTCTAGTTATCTAATGGGCTGGTTTTAGCAAAACAGTTTCAAATAGAATTGCAATCCTTAAATTTCCATGTCCATTTCAAAGAAATATTCAAATTAATCTAAACATTTTTCCTGGAAGCAAGAAGTATGTTAAGTTTTCAGAGCTCTAGTTTAATTTTAACCCAATTAGAACTCAATATTCCAGAGTTACTAGAATGACAAATAACAGTTTACAGCATAAACTCTCTTATTAAGAATATATCTCCTCTGACAGCTCTTCTTAGATGTTAGAGCAAAGCATGAATTTCCCCCAGATGGTACCCGTAGCATACCGTGGGTCTCCAGTGCCCGGGGGCCAATACTTGCATTTGCACTCCACCACCCCACAAACAATCGCCGAGCTCAGGGGTGATCCACTGGCAGCCGATCACTGAACCCAGAAATGCCGGTGGTGAAACCAGAAGTGCTGCTGGGGACCAAGCTCAGCCAGTGCCCCCCACCAGGCCAGCACCTGGGAGTATGGCCCGCTGCGCCCTGTCAGTACACCACTGACCAAAAAGCAGGTGTTTTGGAAAAGAGAGCTTTGGGAACACTAGGTCTGCCTCCTTTTACACTGTCTCTCCAGACGAACTTGCAATGTGATACTGCAATGTGACTAGCAGTGTGCTGGCAGGGAATATATCTTGAGATGCCTATAGCATTCTGCCGCTTAACATATATGGTACAAGAAAAATCGCATGAAAACCAGATGTCTTCTGCACAAAATGAAAAGGGGCTTTATACAAGCGTCTTTGCACATTTTTTGAATGACAACATGAGTGAAGCCAACTCATAAAGCATTGAGTTAATGATTTGTGTTGCTAGTCTGATAGGTTTAAATCTTAGTCCTTATTAATATACAAATGCAAAATTACTACACAACTTGGCATAGTGAGTCACTAGCACTGTAGGGACAGTTACAGATTGGGAGTGAGATGAGCACTGTATCAAATCCTAACTAGTATCCTTTTAGTTCTGTAAGTAGTCGAGTCACCTACAAATATGGCCTTTAGATCATAAAAGAAATACACCAGAAGCACACATTCTTGGGTGCTTCAGGGAAACAATGTGGAGATAACATAGGCTTCTGATGCTGCTCAGTCTAGCCCAGTGCAGTAGGCGTCACAAAGTCATATGCATCTGATGTGTGTTTAATGGCATGCAAAATAATGCAGTAGTTTCAGCCACTTCCTTTAAATTTAGATCTCTCTATCAAAAAAGCTATGGCTTCTGAAGACACATTTATTGTCCCTCCGAATCTGTACGTCTATGAGAACGCCATGGGGATTTCCCAGATTCACTCCTCCCCACTCCCTCTCTGTATCCTGGCTACCATTCTACTAGTCTGCTCAGCTAAAAGATCAGAGAACTGACAGGGCTCAGAGCACAAGCTCTATTCTCCTCAGCAGGGCTAATTAAAGAGAGTCAAAAGCTAGGGACAGAAGTTACACATAAACCGGCTTACCTGATCAGAAATTGGTTTAACCCTGTAACGGAACAGAAGCTCAGTGCACATAAACCAGTTTCCAAACAGCTTTAATTGGTTTAAGATAAACCTGGTTGAATGTAGTATCAGACTCACGGAGACTTGCTATGCCTGGCGAAGGGCAACTGAGCTTGCTAAGAATTTTTTTCCCCCCCAACTACTCAGTTGGTCTAATAAAAGTTATCACCTCTACCTGAAGAACCTTGCTGCCTGTATCAGACTTAACTGATTTGGGTCAAACCAGTTTATGAAACTTCTGTCCCAGACCCCTTCCTGGTTCAAGTTCAGAGTCCCCCAGAATCCCAACAGGCTTTCCAGCCCTGGGCTGGGGTGCTGTATTCTCCAGCAGAGAAGGGTGGGGGGGGGGGTAAGGGGAGGCAGGGACTGCCCCTCCCCACCCCCACTCCCAGCAAACCCTGGCTGGGGTCTGGGGCCAGGTTTAATCCCCTCCCTATTCCACCTCCACCTGCAAGTACGAAGCTGCCCTATTAAAAACTTACTAAAAATTACTGCTGGCTGAAACTGTGGACTACAATTCCCAGAGGCACCTGGAAGCAGGAAGAGGAAGTGATGAGCAACCCTGCAGAGTCTTGTTTCTGTGATGCTGGACTGAAAATCCGAGAGACTCTGGGGAAGAGGAAGTGCTAGAGAGCTGTGCTCTAGCACCCCCTGGCTTGTGGCCTGAGCTGCTACAGACATGTGGCTACATTTCCTGAATCAATGGTAAATGTCTGTCCAGTTGTTTCTCAATTTAATCTTTGCAGTTTAAACTAACCTGGAAAGACAATATCGATTCAGTCTCAGGCTTTTTAACTGTCTGTACTTAGCCAAAAAGCCCAAGGCTTAAATCAATTCAATCATCACAGGTTACTCTAAGCCACGTAAATTAAACTGGTAACACCAAGGGAATACACGCTCATTTTTTATTCTGAAAATGCAGCCACATGCCTGCAGTGGCCCAGGCCAGAAGCCAGGGGGCGCTAGAGCATGCATCCCTGCTCAGCTGGAGCAGACAGCCTGAATCTGGAGGGAAACTGGGACAAAAGTTCAATAAACCAATTTAACCTAAATCAATCAAGTCTGATATTACATCCATTCAGGTTTATATTAAACTGGTTTTGGCCATTTTAAAAGCTGTTTATGTACACTGAAGTTATGCTGTTACAGATTTGAACAAGTTTCCGATCACTTTTACCAGTTTGTGTGTAATTTCTGTCCCTAGCCCAGCAGTGCTTGCAAAGAAGGCACACACTATGGGCCTGGGGCTACACTATGGTCAAGTCTTGGCACAGAATTCTGTCCCCTTTGAAGTCAACAGGAGTTTTGGCCCAATGAAGGCAGTTGCCAGACTCCACTCTGTGGCAATACTGGGGACCAAACTGCAGTACCTCAGAACTCTCAGTGATGTTGTAGTCCTGATAGTTCTTCTGTTGTACCTGTTTTAGCTATAAAGAGAAAACATCAAATTTTCCATGTTGGAATGCCTTCTATAAGGCAATTTTTTAAACTAAAAATCTTAAAAGGAATCAAATCAAAACAAAACTCCATGGTGCTATTATAAACAATAGAGGAAGCTACAGCAGCATCTTCTTCCACTCCTCACATATTAAGTGGTCTGCATCTCCACTTCTTCATTTAAAACTGCAATAGCAGCATCAGGGTTTCACATCCTGACACCCCCAGACAGAAGGCAAAGTGTGAAAAAGCCGTTACATAAAACAGGGGAAGGACTAAAAATAACGGTGCGGTGAAATTTTAAAACTGCATTGGGGTTGGGGAGGGGGGTGTTCACCAATACAGAAAACAGCAAACGCAAATTGCCCTACAGAGAACATTAAAACTGATGCCAAAAGTTTTCTGCATGGCTGCTTATAATCAGAACGTCATGACACATTTTTAGGCCCTGAAATAGACCAGTGTGTATCAGGAGGAGGAAAATGGTATGAAGGGGCTTACACTCACCGGCTGCAAAGTTTCTTCCTGCCTCCTGCTTTGGCTCTGTCGATTGATGAAGGAGCGTGTCGAGAGTTTGTAATGGTTCAACAAGCAGATGATCACTACTACCATAACAGTTATCACCACAATTATAATGATTATCTGAACGAACTCCAGTTCAGCTGAAACAAGGAAAGGGAGAAAAGCTATCAGCCTCCACATAGGACATTCTTCTTCAGAAATAATACTCTGCAAACAGTCAGTGTCTCAAAGAAAACAAACAAACAAACAAACACAAAACTGATTCAAGACATTTATTGATGTCCATGTTAGTATGAATTAAAGCACCAAGAAATGCACATCCAAGTAACAATGAAGAAAGCACACTTGGCTATCAATCAATTCAAAGTCTGGGCTCCTGGGGAGTTGCAAATCAAGTGTCAACAGATTTTATGTTGGTCTCAGTGCTCACATGGGGAAGAAGCAGGAATGGTCCTTTGGACAGCACAACTCCACTGAAAAGAGAAATACCTCATATTGCAGTAGTCCCCAAAACAGGTTAAGGATCTATCTACTTGTGCCTCATACAGACTTATATCTTTAGTGAGCCAAGACACAAAGATTTTGCATCAGTTATAGCAAATAGATTTAAAAAAAAAACAACTGCCCAAATATATAAATATAGACAAAATGAGGTCCATAAGAAATAGGCAGTTGAGTGACAGAAAGCAGAGAGTATTAGATCTGATTTTTCATGCAGGAATGCCACCTGTTTTTATCACTGGATACTGAAAAAAAACTTTAGAATGAGTCCAGTGGCAGTTTTTACAAACTTTAAATGCTTTTGGACTAGGACCAATATTTTGAAACTGGATACCAGCTCTATACTCTAATCCTTGTGCAGCCATAAGAATAATGACACTTATAAGGAAAAAAAAATCCTTTTTAAAGAGGTACATCTTAAGGATGCCCATTATCACCCCTCCTTTTTGTAATGGAGCCATTTGCCCAGTCAGTCAGAAATAACCTGAATCTACAGGATTGTATGCTGATGATGTTATTATGATTTTCACTACAAAACTAATTAATGCAGTCTGAACTATAATAAAATATGGCAAAGTTTCAGGTTTTAAAATTAACTGTAAAACGTAAGATCTCCTAGACATTGATGTAGGACCACATACACGCAAAGAGATAAGCTACAACTATAAATACAAGTGGGTAACTATTTCATTAAAATACTGAGGACTGAATACTAAAAAACTACAGGAGTTGTACAGCTCCAATTACACTTCTTTGATTGAAAGCATCAAAATAGACAAATTTTGGTTTAAAAAAAAATTGAAATTTCATGGTTAGGAACTGCAACAGTCAAAAAATGGACTAGTCTAGCGCAAATTAATTTTCTAATTCAAAATCTACCTATTATAGTGCCAACACATTTTAGAGGAGTGGCAGACTATGATATATAATTTATTGGGGAAATAAGAAACCTTGATTTAAAAAAAAAAAAAAAGTCCTGCAAAGTCCTCAGAAAAAGCAGGGGATAGATGCTTCCAAACATTAAATATTAAGCCAGCCAACTTAGAAATTTAGTGTACTCAATAACACCAATTCACAAGAAGCTCCTGGTAAAGATGGGACAAACATTGTCCAGCTATCAAACTTAATATATTACCATGGCTAAAGAAATCTTCAAAGTCATATTTTACTTATACATCATCCCTTTTTTAGAACAACATTGAAAACCTAGGATAACACATACAAGAAATTAAGCTCATATCCATCACCTTTAGCACCTATACATAAATTATTAGGATTAAATTCAATATTATTATTATGCAGCTTTAATAACTGGGAACAAATTAGTATCATAAGTTTGGGAAAATTATTCAAAAAGTATATATTTAGATCATTTAAAGAAACACAACCTATGCCAGGTGATATTAAAATCCCATCTTTCCAATACCTACAGGTGAGCCACTTTATACCGCATTCCCCAAGAAAAGTAAACCTCAGTAGAAATTTGACAGAATTTGAGAAAATATTGCTCACACCTATGAAATACACAGGCCTATTGTCTGTGTTGTACAAAACAATTTTAAATAGCCATATAGACAAAGAAAGCATTGTTTATAATAAGGTGGACTAATGATACTGGAATCAGTAATTAGTATCAAAGAATATAGTACAATGGTCCTCACATATCCATCGGCATGACAATAAAATAAAATTACTTTAAAATCCTGTATTGATGGTAACTCATTCCACCTAAAATTAAGCATACTGTATCTATAGTATAGAAATGAGGAAATGTTGGAGGAAGTGCAGTCCATTGGAAGGATTCTACCACATGTGGTGGATGTGTCCTAGAAACAACCGGTTCTGCAAGAAGGCTGGCGATATGGTTAGGGAAATATCAGGATGCCAGCTATCATATAACCCCTTAGTGTTCTTGCTGAACCTTCCCAAAAACTCTGCAACATACAAAAGTCAGGAAGAATTGATCACCCATCTTCCAATGGCTGCAAGGATTATAACTACAAAGGCTGGAAGAGAACTGATGCCCCCAAAAATCACTGAATGGTTTCAAAAGTTTTGGGAACAGGAGAGGGAAAACAGATGCTTACTTAGAAATTTGGTGAAAAATCCTGGAACTTGCTAAAAACACTTTCTGGTTTGGAGGCAGGAGATTCTTAAGAAACTTTTTTGAATGCTGAAGGAAAGTGGAAGATCTGAGAGGTAATACTAAAGAACAAGTTGGGAATAAATTTCAAATTTAAAAGCAGAGATGAGAAGATAGTAAGATTTCTATTATGCAGACTACTGAGGAAAAAGAGGGAGTTTATTATATGGAAATGATAAAACACAAAAGTTTATCATCAACTAAAACAAACTGTCAAGGATTGAAGAGAAAAAGGACATTGCAGACACTGACTTGGGTTAAGGGAGCACTGCTGATGGAAGATAAATATCTGTATATATATTTTAGGGGACTGGATGTATCTTTACGTGTTATGTGCGTTTTTTGACAAGTTTAATTTATTAATAAGTTTTTTTTAAAAGGAATGTATTAACCCTCTGCAACCCTCAGGGCTCCAATAGTTTTAGAGCTGATGTCAAAGACAGAGGAGTCAGGACTTTTATTTCTTGCAGCTCAATCATGATAAAAACCTGCTGGTGAGAGGACATTCCTAGCAGAAAGACAGGGGGGCCTTGGGGAAATCTTGTCTTTAATTCACATTGTTAACCATGGCCTGATTTATCTTCACTAGGATTACATCCACCTGAATTTAAGTTTATTCAAATTAGGAACAAAGGAATTTTTATTCCCTAGCATAGACATGGCCTGGCAGGAAAATATGCAAATAACGAAAATAATGATATTGTTTATACCTCTATAATTAGAGTAAGACAGACCATTACCTGGTTTAAACCTTTTTTGTAGGATTCCCTTACATCTAAAAGGCTTATCCCAAATTAATGCATATTCCAAAGCTGCTAAAAATGAAACCAGGCACACACACGTATCAAGAAGGGTTCTTATGTACAAAGCAAACTTAAAAAGCCTGATGGTTTTGAACCAAATGTTAGCTCAGTCTCACCATGCAACTCCACTGGTTTTACTACAGCAGCATAATACCTGAGGGAAGAATTTCCCCTTAGGAATTATACACTTTGCTGACATTTCTATGGAAACTGCAGTTCACAAAGCACGCTCTAGTCTTGAGAGGTAATGTCTAGTCTAAGGAAGCACATCTTTGGCTGCTGTTCAAGTAAAATAGGAAAAAAAAGCAATGGGTACTTTTAAATATGGATACAACATATTTAAAACAGGTTCCCAGCTTCAAACATCTTAGCCAAAGGGATAAGAAAAGTCACCAAAGTTAAACACCACAAAGTAAAGACACTTCCAGAAAATAAGACTTTTTATCTTCTTTTTTTTTTTTTTTTGTTAGACATCTTCAATCACTGCAGGTTAAAAACAACCATACATCAAGGAGATTTTTAAGTTGAGCTAAAGAAGCTCTGGCCACTCATTCTTCCAAGCGTCCTGTACTAGAAGTGAAAACAAATCTTCTAGATTGCAAAAGTCTGAAGTCTCTCCTGAATAAAACTTTAGGAACCGTGATGTAATGCCAACAGACTGGGCCATAGTAATACCAGTCCTCTGCCAGTGCTACAAGATTACTTGTCAGAAGTTATCAGTGAACAAGGGCACAGAAACAAGTCAAATTATTTAATTCCTTTGCTAATCACGGCTGGTGAAACTGAAATTATTCAAAACCTAGGAGGGATCAAAGTCTGTTTTAGCAAAGCAACTACGCCTTTATGTAACTTTTTATTTTCTGTTCGGCACAGTCCACTCATTACCAAGACTACTGACACCTACAAATGCTTTCATTATTCAGTAGTTTATACCCTCCCACTGTTTTTGCTATGAATCCTATATAAAACCGTCAACGTGTCAGTTTTCCCCTCAGGTCATTACTAGCTAACGATGTCAGCACTTAAACACTGAAAAACTAAGGGACACTGGAATTACTTTGGAAAAAGTCAGAGTTTTAGGGCAAATTCAAAGTCAAATAAATTTCCATGTGTCACAAGTGCAAGTCACACACTTGACAAAGATGATGGTTTCTGCTGTACAGAATATGAGTGCCCAACATTTAGATGCCTCTATGCATACAGCTTTTTTTTTCCCTTTTCTGTCCACATAATATTTTATTACTGTGGCAATTGAGAGGCTGTTGCTAAAGGGCAACATGCAAAACAAGTAATGTTGATTTAGGCTTTCCTAGAATGCAGAGAGCACTGGAATGACATGTTACTTCTATATCTGCCAAGGGCAGTCATCTAAATTTATCAAGGGCCCAGCATTTCTATGAAGGGGCAGTACCTCCTCTCTGTGAATAAATGTTTTGGGAATTGGGAGTATTTGAGATCTCTCTCAATGGAAAAATAATTTGAAAATATATTATCAGAATATGCTCCAGTGATAAAAACAGAGGGTAACCTATTAGAGCATGCACATGCAGACTCTTTCAAAATTCAGGTTTCCAAAATGCAAAAATAAAGACAGAAAAGAACAAATATCTCCACTGGACCTTTAAAAGCATGTTCTCTTCCCATTCTTGTACCACCTCCCATCCCCAGCCTCTCCAAGTAGTTATTAGAGTACCAGAGATGAGAACGACAATAGAAGATGCCTATCTTTATTGACAAAACTTAAGTAAATTCACACAATTTCTGCTGTAAGCTTGCACACACTGAGTCACAATTTTCCCTGGTGCATTCAGTTCCACAGTCAAGTGAACAGATGTATGTGAAAGGCATCTCTGCTCTGCCCACAACCACCCACAAGTATTTATTTTGTTATGGTTTTTTTCCACAGATTTGAATGGGGAAAATTCTGTGCATATACCTACACGCGCATCTATACCCCGCTGAGGGAAAGGCTCGGTCACACAATTTTTCCAGTTTTGCTTTTCAACCTCACAAGTATACAGAAATTAATTTTTTTATTTTTTTTTTGCAAAAATCTAGTTGGTCTAATAAAAGATACTGCCTCTACCACAAGTCCTGATTCCTTAAAAAGGGACTTCTGCAGAGCAAACAGCTTCACAGAAGAACAAGGACAGAGGACAGAATGTGTAATCCACCTGCATTCACATAGGTGGAAACGTCTGGACAATTTTCTTAAGTTTTACAAATAGCTACGTGCATATATTAAACTCTTTTGTCTTTATGCAGGTCTGTGGATCAGAGCAGCTCTATTGCAACTTGCCTCTCCCCCTCTCTGATCAGAACTCCAGGGAGCAAACTTCCAGCAATCTGCCTCATGCAAATATAACACACAAAAAAAGAAGCAAAACAGGAGTACCTCTTTCCAACAACAGGTCTTTTAACTGAGCATCCTTCACCGATGTACTGTTAAGCTGTTCACTGGACATAATCGTGTCCTCTGGATTCAAGCCTCTCTGCGAACCCCCCCCAGGCACCCACCGCATCACCAGCTGGCCTCAGGTTCCTGGTAGCCAGGCAGCATTCTCAGAGTTTCACAGTTACCGCCAGCTTGTTTTCTGTCTCTCTCTTTCTTTCTCTCTCTCTCACACATATCAGCCGGGCCCAGCCCAAGTGCTAGACAAAATCCTGCGGCTCAGACCGCAGACTGTGGCTACCAATTATCAACTGCCATCAGCAGACGGCAACTTGTAATGTAGCAGGAACCTGGGAGTGTCAGAGACAGTCCCGGGCTTCAGATCTTCAGGGCAGCTGGGACAGACTTGGCCTCTGTTTAAGCCCAACCGTGCGCGTGCACGCACGCACGCACACACACGCACACACACAGACTCACTGCATGTGGGGACCCATGCCCAACCATACGCATGCACACATACATACATACTTGTGGATTCACTGCATGTGGGCACTCATGCCCAACCATGCACATGCACACATATATGGACTCACTGCATATGGGCACACATGCCCAACTGTACGCACGCACACATACATGCACATATATATCTATATGGACTCACTGCATGTGGACCCATGCCCAGCCACACGCATGCACACATATATGGACTCACTGCATGTGGGCACACGCACACACAGAAGTGGGCAGCCAGGAGGAGAGCGGGTGCTTTGTGCTCTCGCTAATGTTTAGACTGGAGCAAAGCAAAACAAAAGGAAAAAGATAACAAGCAGGAAAAGATAACAAGCAGCAGCAACAGCCAGGGGAGGGAAAAAAAAAATCACCTGCAAAAATCCAGCCGGCTTCTCTCTCTCTGCTCCCTGCTAGAAGCCTTTAAGTATGACTGGCTGGAGGGAGAGTGGATAGAGAGAGAGGGAAGGCAAGAGAAAGCTGTAAACCTTACCAGCGCAGCGCACCTAGGGCAGCTCCCTCCGCTGCGCTGCTTTGCTCTTAAAGCGGCCCCGCTCGCCCGGCTCTCCCGGCGCTTCCGCCTCGCGCAGCCGCCCCACGTGCGTCACGGCTCCTGCCCCGCCCCCCCACCCCCGGCTGCGGCGCGGTGCGGGGGGCGGCAGAGTCGGGCTCGTCCCCGTCGCACTCCCACGTGGGGGGCTCGAAGCGGTCACCACCCCCCCCCCCCGCAGGGGAAAAACATCAGCGTTTCTGAGAATCCTGGACAAGGAGGGCTGGAAGAAGGGACCTCAGGAGGGCATCTTTTTTTTCTTTTTGTGAAAGTATTTCAACCCCTCCCGCCCCCCGGTCAATGACTGGTCGGGGGGGCAGTGCCCCCCCGCCCCGACTCAGCAGGCACCAGTCGCCCATGATGCCAACAGGGCATAGGATGGAGCCACGAGCAGCTCATTTAGGGGGGCACAGGGATGGGGGAATGGCAGCTCCTGCTGCTGCGTGCATTCCCAGGCAAGCATTGTGGGGGCATGTGCCCCCCAGATATGTGCACGGGGCAAGGGCGAGCTGCTGCTGCGGGTTTCACCCCGGGCACCAAACTTCGTTGCTACCGCACTGGTCGTTCTAAATGCTGCGTATGGTGCCGCAACCAGCCAGCATCCTCCGTCTCAAGTTCTCACCCTGGCACTTCAGGTACTCCCAAATCCACTGGCAGGCATCCTACATGCAGGCCCAAGCCTGGAGGTCTTGGGATTTGGATGCCCCCACTTGATGTTAGCCCACAAGAGGCCAAGGAGGGCATCTAGTCCAAGCCCCTGTTCCAAGCAGGACCAGCCCCCACTACTTCCTCGCAGCCAAGGCTTTGTCTTATAAACCTCTGAGGGAGATCCCACCACCTTTCTGGGGAACCTGTTCCCCTGCTTTACTACCCTTCTGCTGAGAAAGTTCTTCCTAAATATCTAACCAAAACTTCCCTTGTTGCAGCTTGAGACCAGCCTCTTGTAGGATCTCAAAGGCACTGATGTTCAGACATGTTAATATGCGAGTGTGTGTGTGTAGGTTTTCCAAATACCGACTGGGGATTTATACCCATCAGTTGTCCCAATCCACCGCAGTCACTTACCCATACAAGAGAATGCCATCCTTTCCCAACACTGAAAGGCTGGCCAACAGTGTCCCCCTTTTGCTCTCCATGCCTCCCCAATCCTGTCAGAGCCACTGAAGATGACCTGAGAACCCTGGAGATTGTAAAGCTGAAGGTCTGTGATGCTGGGTTTCACAGAGATCCTGGTTCACAAAGGCAGGGGGAAATCTTACCGCAAACACAAACCAACAGCAGTCAAAAGAGCTGCTTTGACTCCAAAGTAGCCCATGCTCCAAACTAAACATGGAAAATAAAGGAGGCACCATCCTGGAGCCATAAGATTGGGACATAACAGCAGTCTTCAAGTACCTGAAGGGCTGCCATAAAGAGGAAAAGTATGTCTCCTCTCTTGCTCCAGAGAGAAGGTTGTGAACCAATGGCCTGAAGTTGCAGCCAAGTTAGTATAGATTGGCTAGCCGGAAAAAACTTCATCACCATTAGGACAGTGAGATAGTGAAATATACTGCCTAGGGAAGCTGTGGATTCGCCATCACTGAAGGTGTTCAAGATGTTGGACAGCCACTGGTGGGGGATGATCTAGGTGTAGCTATGCCTATGTTTTACTGTGGGTATTTCCCCTGGTTCTGGGCTTGCTGTTTGTCCCTCCTCCCTTTCTGCTACGTCAGGGTGTTTTTAAGCCTTCCTTAGTGGCATTGGGTGTTGGCTACAGCCACAACTGGGGACTTTGACTGGGGCGTGCCAATGCTCCTGCTGGGACCAAAGCCAGAAGTTCCTGGCTAAGGGGACCAGACCTCTGCTCAGGATCAGGCTGACTGACATATTTGGGGTCAGGAAGGAATTTTACTCCACGGTCAGGTCGGTACAGACCCTGGGGGGTTTTGCCTTCCTCTGTAGCAGGGGATCTCTTGAGCATATATTGACAACATTTCATAGACGTAGGATATTGGCTGCTGTGGTTCCCCTGCTTTACCTGTGGCAGTAGAATTAGGGTGTTAAGTCTGTGTTGTGTTAGGGTTGATGAAAGTCTTATGTAGAGTTTTGAATATGGATTGTGTTGAATAGTTTGGATACTGCCTCAGGCAGGGGGTTGGACTAGATGACCTCTGGAAGTCCCTTCCAGCCCTACTTCTCAATAACTTTATAGAGCTGACCTTTGCAAATGAAACCCAGACATCAGCTCTCCATCTTTAAATAGGGGCAAAGGATACTGTGATTGCTATCCAAGTTCCAACTCATAACTGAGTATTAGGCCAGTTATTGGCATACATGGCTCTCATCATTGGTTTAATGTATCCAATTAATAACAGTAATAATGTGTCCAACTGATAACAATAAAAATGTGTAATTAATAACAATTGCAGCTAGGACCATTTCTCCCCTGTCCAATGTCTCAGCCCAATGTAGTTGTCTTCCTGCAGATGGTTCAATAGCCCCTCATGATTATAGGGCCCATACACCTGCCTGGCCAACCCTTCCTTCTTCCCATTATTATTCTTAGTCATATATTTGGGTAATAGTAGGACTAGAGGCACACTGAAGCTGGGTCTCTATTCCACTAAAGCCCCACTGAAACACTGAAGTGCCAGACAACCCTTGCCTGAAGCAATCCAGACAAAGGGTTGGAGGAGAAATAGGGGTTAAAAAAGGTGAGGCACCTTGACCTGGTCAAGGCCGCACTGCAGTTTAGTGACACTTGAGCATTTCACAGGCGTCCTGTCCCCTGGACTACAATGCCTCCCTGACTGCTTGTTAACTTCTCTCTCTCTCTCTAGGTACCATATCCAAACAGGACGTTGGTGAAAATGGTCTTCCACAGATCTCTTTTCTTTGAATTTTCAGTGTTGATACATTCATCCATTTAGATAGACTCTTGACATAAGGCAACCTCTGTCTTCCACCATCTCTTCTTCCTTCAGTCTTTCCAGTTAAGACCAGACTTTCAATTTCCCCTTTCCTCCAACTGCCTTTTTCTGATGTTAATCAGCAGCTTCCTCCTGCAGCCTGCTCTTAACAAAATATCTTCATTTGAAGTGTGACTTACTCCTCTGTGAAATATGAAACACCATAACCAGAAGGAAATATGACTATATCCTGCTTACCACCAAACAACTTAAAAGTAAACAAACTATTCCCAACTTTTCTCTGAGTCTAATCTGCATATAAAATCAACTGTTCAAAACAGGAGATTTCACCAAATCTTCAACTCTCCTATGAAATAGGAAATTCATTTCTACCCAGGAGAACTTTTACAATCTTCTCTCCTATGCCTGAAGAAGGGTGCTTGTGCCCAAAAGCTTGCAATTAAAGATTTCTTTTTGCAAAAATCTAGTTGGTCTAATAAAAGGTATCACCTCTACCACGAGTTCTGATTACTTCTCCAGCATGCCTTCAAGATGTGCCTTAAGAACCACATCTCAGACGCTTCAATTTTTTTTTCATACTTGACGGTATTGTCCAGAATTTTGATGCATATGTGAGGCCTGGCATACCATAGCAACCCAAAACTCTTAACTTTGCCCCCACAGAAATTTTACTATTTGTCAACATCTTTTTCATTTTTAGAAATGCACCTTTTGCCCTCCCTATTCTCCATTTTATTTCATGATCACATTTACCATCTGATGTTATCCAGGTTCCCAAGTAGTTAAATTTATTAACCTGCATTTATCTATTCCTTTTCTACTTTGATGTTTCTTGTTAACCACTGAACTTTTAACCCAACCCAACCCAACCCAACCAGGCACTTGATTCGTCCTGAGGGAAAGTGGTTGCCTATCATATAACAGATTCTGGTTTTATCATTATAATAGGTTTGTAAATGCACACCTATACACTGCTATACAACTTGAGTATTACCAACTGCAGTATTGCTAACAGTAGGGAAGGAAGTCATATCTGGTGGGGGCAGCCCATCTTAGAGCTCAGAATCTTATTCCTGCACTACCCTTAAACAATTCATTCTATAGACTGGTCTGCACAGATTATACATCTCTATTGTCTAGTTTTGTCCTATGTCACTTTTGTCCCACTCATACCTGGAAAATATGTAGGAGAGACCAAATGACAACTGCACACCAGAATGAACACACACTGGAAATCTATCAAAGACAGGAATACCCAGTTACCTGTGGGGGCGCATTTCTCACAAGAAAACCACTCTCTCTCCAATCTCTCAGTCCTGATCCTCAAAGGAAACTTACAAAATACTTCTCAGAGACAAGCCTAGGAACTCCACTTCATCAACCTCCTGGATACGGAAAATCATGGACTAAATATAGACATTGGATTTATGACACATTATAACCTGCCCGACAGCTGACTTCCCAGGTACTTCTCCACTATTCATCCCCCTTCTCTACCCCTGCCCCCACAGCCTCTCTCTCACCCACTGACTCCTCAATTTACATCTTCACTGACTGCCTATCTTGTAAGTATACCAGCCCAACCTCTGGTTTCTTTCCTTTTCATTCCATCCAGGAAGGGCACGCACCAACTGCAGGAACTTCCTCAGCCTGACGAAGGGTTTTTTAAACCCGAAAGGTTGCTTAAAATTTTTTTCCAACTATTTAAGTTGGTCTAATAAAATATATCAGATTCACCCAAAGAACCTTGTCACTCATACCTGGAGCCATTTTGAAGGTCAATCAGTATTTCCAAATATATGCCTATGCTCAGGAATTCTTAATTCAGTTGTAAGTTCCTGAATTTAACTTTAATTCAGTTCCTTTAAGTTCCTGAATTTAACTTCAAAATGACAAACTGATTTCAGAAAACCATTCTTTCAAAAACATGGGGAAAATTACATTTAAGTTGTAGTTTTAAAGGTTTCTCCACACAGACTTTACTCTCCTCCAACTGAAGAAACTGCTTTAAAAGTTAGGGGGGCATTTCAACATAAAAAATGAGAGCGACATTAAAAGGGGATTGTCTTCCAATACAGAATAGTTGCTTTCACCACAGTGAGACTCGGGAAATTTTGATATCTGAGTTTTCATACCCTTTTACTATATCGTTCTCCCCTTACCTCCAAAAATTAGCTTTAGGAAATATTACTGTGCATGCAAGCTGAGGTGGCAAATTGTTACAGCCTATTATATCCCTAAGTGATGCAACTAAAGGGTCTTCAAAAAAATCCTCAGAATAATATTGTGCTAATGACCTATGCATCTGAGCCATTAGGGGCTATAAACAACTGATTAGCTAGCATCAGACATCTTGTGAGAGCTGCCCTTCCAGTGAGGCAGAGTCGACCTGCTACTTCCTAGCATTCCCTTCACATGAATGAAGATCCTACACTGAACTGTAACTAGAACATGTGCTGCAGTGAAAGGGTTGAAAGCACCCTCAAGTAGGCTTTAGCATATTTAATTGTAATGCTCCACAAAGAGCCATTACAAGTCTAGCATATTAATGATGAAACCAAAGGCTAATTAAAGCCTGTAAGGTTTCAATGAGATTGTAAAGAAACTATTCACTGATCAGTCCCCCTGCACTTAGTCACGTCTGGCAAAAATCCCACATGGAACCCACAAGACTGGAAACTGTCGTCTTGATTTACAAAAAATGAGAGATGTTATTCTCTTAAGCATGACAAATCAAATTCATTTCTCAAGGTTTGGACTCAAACAAATGAGCTGCTTACTTAATATTAGCTTCCTGGGTACACCGATTCTGAAGTCATTTTTCTTAGGCTCTCCTGGGACATTGTTCATTGTGGATGAGCTCCTGGCAGTGCTATCTTTTTTTTTTATGTTTTGTAACATTTTTTGTTTTGTAAAATTCAATAATGCTTCTAAACACTGCAGAATATTCACTACAGTGAAAATGTTAATATAAACTGATCTTGTTTGCTGTGACTATATTTCACCCCTACTTCAAGGGCTCAAGTGGGTGTTGTAAACGCCACTGAGACTCTCTGTAAGGTGTTGTGAAATAGTTAAGACATAATTGGATACTTTAAGAACAGAGCGAACATAAACTAGCACAATATTTGCTATATATGACACCATAAGGGCTTCTTGGTGCACTTCAGTTAAAGAAAAGTGACCACCTTCCCTGGATGGTTTGTGCACCATGTACACCCTACTGGAGACAAATAATATCAAAACGCCACCCTGGAAGTGAGTATGTGGAGATGGAGAGCAACAACAAACATTTCTCTCACAGGAGAACTAGACAGCTCCTGTCCAAGCAGTTGGTAACATCAACTGAAAAAGGAACATGGCAGCCTTTACTAATTGGTCTCTCCTATGTAGACCTGGTAATCTGCTAACCTCCTTTTATGTCCCCACAGAAAGGCAACCTTCATCTCCTGCTCTGGGCTGGGTTCTGACTTCCTGCACCATCCTGGATAAAACTGGCCCTAGAGTATGTGTGTATATGTGTGTGTGTGTACATACACACACACACACACACACGCACGCACACTTCCATGCTATACCTTGGGACAATGGAAAACTTTTTCTTATTGGCAAGGAATTCAGGTAAATTGTTTTACAGCATCGATATGCTTTGAACTTTTTTAAGATACTGGTTTTGTTTTAATATGATTAGGCACAAGCAACTGAACAGATGGGATCAGCATAGATATTAATGACCCAGGCCAAAAGAAGTAAGTTTTGAAGAGGGATTAAAGGCAGGAGAGGAGAGTGTTTACACCTGTAAATTAACTTGCCGTTCAAGCTGTTTTTTATTCCACATTAATAGGAAGGATTGTGAACATTGATTTTTGAGTTCAAAATAATCACTTTTCTTCCACAGCTCAATTAAAGAGATCCCTCCAAATCCTGTTTCCTAGCAAACAAGGCTGAGCTTGATCCACAGTTACAGAACACACATGGATCTGTTTTTTCTGTGGTGGAAGGAGAGTTCAAACTGGCAGACAGAACTACAGCACGGCATTTCAAAAGCAATCCTCATTTTAGATCCAACTGGCTCAAGGGTCTAAACTTGCAAAATTAGAGGGAAATCCATCTATCCTCCCCATCCAGCTCTATTTGAGCTTTTGCAGACAGGGGACAGGTATTATACCACTGAATCATCCAGCAGAGTGAAAAGAGACTGGGGTGAAAATACCTATTGGGTTAAACTCTTATTTCACTCTATGTACTTAAATGCCAGGTACATAGCCTCATAACCACACTTTTTAGCACTTAGCCATAGCTTGAGAGTCCATTTTATCCTAGGGTGAAATAGAATCACCCAAAGCTCACAGTTGCCAGAAACAAAATGGAGGAAGAGGCAGGACCGGAAAGGAACGGCCCTCTGATCTTTCAGCCCACCTCCCCAAGGACTGGAAGAGCAGGGCGCTAGGCCCTTTCCACCCAGCAGGAGGTTTAAACTTACTCAGTAGGAGAGTTTGGGCAATGCTAAACTGCAAACTGTGCTAAGTGCCAAAAGCTGCAGTTATGTCGCTATGTATGTGCCATTTAGACTTCTAAAATGAAACAGGACTTTGTCTATACTAGGATTACACTACTGATACTTTTACTGCAGTCAAACCTGAAAAATAGCTAAGAACATTCTTAGTAAAGATGCACGTGGAATGAGTACCTATCAGCAGGGGAAGGCAGCTGTAAATCTGTCAGTTTTAATTGGTCCAGGGCTATTCAGACTTTGAAAGTACCCCTAAAGGGATAAAGTAACCGAGTGGCTGAGAATCAAAATTCTATGCAGGTATCTGTTACATTAAACACTGGTATACAGTGACTTCCACTTAATTCAATCACTGGCTAATTCAATCCTCCATTTAATTCCATTAAAACCTCAGGAACCAAATCATCTGCACTGAAAATAGCATAACTCCTTCCGCCCTTTATTCTGATCATATTTCATCGCTTTTGGCCTGTTTGATTGGCTAATCTAATCACCGGTTGTGGAAACGAGCTGTTTAATTAGCAGGAAAGGCCAGATTTAACCCACAAAAGGGCCACGATGATTTAAAAAAGGAGGAAAAAAACATGTTATTTGTACTTTTCTATTGATAGTATGTGCCATAGTGTACTCTGCAAGTCTTGTGCAGAGTTGTGCTGACCCTCTAAGGTGGTTTGGGAGCTAAATATTACAGTTCTGTTCACGAAGGCATGACAACAGTATTCAATCCTCCCCCAAATTCCCACTATTCCTTGAGTGGTTCCTGGCATTAAGGAAAAAATTCAGCCCTACATTTTTGTACAGCCCATTCAAGCGGTAGCTATAAGAAGTGTCAAGGGATATATTAAAAACCTGAGAGATCACATCATATATTAACTTCCTATGCAAACAGATGAAAGCGAAGAGAGACAGAAACAGAGACAGAATTAGCAGGGGTGCTAGAATATATGCACGTGCAACAATCCTCCTCCAACATAAAACTGAACGCCCTGTTGTTAAAATATATGTTGCTAAATAAGCCATTAACAGTATTTTACACAGAAAAAAGGAATATTCGCTTTTCCATTAAAAGGAGACCCTTTGGGACCTACAGCAATCCTCATGCCAGGTAGATTATTCACTTGCATAGACTTGAATTGCCAGCAAGCTCTCTGGCAGGCAGAGAAAGGCAATAAGAATCCAACTGCAGATTAACAGAGTATAAAAATATGTTAGTGCTTCCTGACAAACAAGATAAATTGCAAGAATTCAAAGAGCTGGACAATGCACAACAGACCTTCTTTGAAGACCTTTGGATAGAACAGGCTGACAAGGTAAACCAGTAAAAAAAAACAAACCAGCCAGGGCATATCACAAAATGAAAGCAACAGAAAGATAATAAAATTTATTATAAAAATGTTATTTTATTTGTGACATCAATTTTATCAGCTAGCATGGGGGTGTGGCCAAATGGCCAGGCTCTGCCACCTATCTGCCATTATGGCAGATTGGTAACTAGAAGTGAAGGCTGATATAGTATGTACTGTCCTATCAGCAGAAACAATAAGAACTGGCAAGCTTTGTCTGCTAGCATTTTTAATTGTTTTACTACCATGAGTAGAAGCAACAGTGGCAAAGTTAGTGTCTACAGCCACCAGAATTTCTATTGTGTCACCTGTATCTTCTGTGAATAAAATTCAGTATGACAGTTGTAAAAATTCCTACAGTCTCCATCAGTGCTTCCACATCTGAAAAACTATGAGAGAGGAATAGCACTGGTGATAAAGAAGATGCTGTCCTTTGGATCACCCGAAGTCTCATCAACATTGCTCAGAAAACCTCCTCTTGGCTCTTTCAGCTTTTCTTTTATCCGGAATAATGCAGTGAAGAAAAAACTGAAGGCCAGGTCTTCACCACAAAAAAGAGGTGTGGTTTTAAACTGATGTAGGTAACTTGATGTAAAATGCTACTGGATGCAAAGAACGGGTCATTTTTAAGTCAATGTCTCCTGTTACTTACTGTAAACCCCAGGTGGACTGATACAGCGCTGGCTTCAACTAGCAACACTGAAGTAAAGCTGTAAGTGCCTTGTCTCTACTTGGATTTTACACTGAGGTAATGACCAGAATTGGTTCTTTATGTAAAAGCTCGCCTTTACAGATGCACTGAACACAGCCTAATAAATCTATGGACAACATATTATTTTCTATATAAAAGAAAAATAGCATAGAGATTTTAAATTACTTGCAAAAAGTCACATAACAAGCCACTAGAATTTGAGTTCAGAATTAGAGCTAATCTAATATTCCACTTTCCATCTCCTACTCTCAAACTCTGAATAGCTGCAAAAGTCCCAGCTGTTTGGGGTTTTTTACCTTATGGAATTCACCTATTTTGTTCAGACCACAGGGTTGTCAGTGGTTGGCTACTGTATGTCAGTCAGAGTTTCTTGCTCTATGTGATTACATAAAGGGCAAGGAAGGTTCTTTTCTCCCAACAGTATAAAGGAAAAAATGAATCTTGTTAATTTCAAGGCAGGTTTGACTAGTTCACAAATAATCCAAACCCTAGATCAGCAAAAAAACCCTAAAAGCCCCAATTCAGAACCATCACACTTTCAGATTCTTAATTATTAACATGTATTGAAGTGTCTAGAAGCAGGTGATATGATCATCATGGCAATTACGGAGTTTTAAGTACTATTTTATTCTCCATTAACATATTTATGACTCCCAGAAATGTAAACTTTGAAATGCCTTGAAGGCATGGTTGGGTCCCAGATCATTACTTCCACCACATCATTTGTGACATATGACTAAGCGTGTGATCTTTGGAATGAGTGGAATGGGTAAGGAAAAAAGAGTCAGCGGTACAATAGCTTTTTTCCTGTCTTTTCCTAGGTTAGTTTAGATTGATTAAGAAATTCTGGGAAATGGGTGCATATAATCCCTAAAAGAGAAGAAAAGAAAAAGCACTTTCTAGCATGGCCACCTGTGTTACAAATTACACCTCTCCAGATGATGTTTATTTAACTTTAAAATAGTTTTGAAAATAGTTAAAAGTTTTAAAAAGTAGACTCTAGAGAGCAAATGAGTAGAGAAGCAATTTGTTTCAGAAACATTATGGAGAGTCCTGAAGGACAATTGTAGCACATGTTGTTTATGTCTGTCCTTAAGCATTACAATCTTAACAGGCCAAACAAGGCTGTTAAAAATTCATTAGAGTCTGCTCACTGCTAACTGCTCAGTGCTAAGTGAGCCCATCGTGAGCTTAAGACTGTGGACAGAAGTCTCTTTTCAGCTCTGCAGAGAAGTACTCAGCCCTGTCTAGTGCGCCTCTGGTTTGCATAGGAGATCCACATCCACATGAACATGAAAAAAGCTAAAATTAGCACTATTGTTTGGATCAGGTTGTGTTTTGAAGAGCAATTTTTACCTGATCACAGAGCTGCTTGTTACCCTAGATCAACCATTTTAGACTCCATAATTTTTATGAATTTAGTGGTACCCCACCCCTTTTCAAAAACTAATTTATCTCTCTTTGTGGTCTAGGGAAAAAAACAATACAGCAAGTCTTGTATTGCAAAGAACTCAGAAAGACCACAACCGGCCAGAACGTTTTTGACATTATGGATTCGTATTTGAAATCTCTGGGTTTATCTTGTAAATCATGTGTACATGTTTGCACACCTAACAGTGCTAATATTGCACAGCACCTGGTAGTACTCTTAAAAGGATCTCATGGCACCCCAGGTTACTGTGTGGAACCCTGGTTGAGACTCACTGCCCTCAATCACTGCCTCAGACTCACTCTCAAAACCCAAAGGAGCATGGGTGAATTGGTGTCTGAAGAATAAATAAAATAAAATTAGTAATCTGAAGTTAATGGTGATGGAGCCATTACAGGTTATTTTTAATACTTAAATAAATTCAAAATTAAAAAACCACAACAAATCCAAAGTCAGATTGATAAAAGGATCCATAAATAATAAGAAAGAATAGGTCAATGAATGACATATCATGTATTTATTTTTATGCTTTTAATATTGTTTCTCTGGCAACACCTGCTTACAAACTATCTAGGTACATACACAAAAGGTAAATTAACAGAAGGAGGCTTTACAATGTAGCAAATCTACACTACCCTGTTGTACAGTAGGTAACGCAAGGGACCAGTCTGGGGTATGCACCTTGCTGAGAACCACTATCACAGTTATGATAGGTCTGAAACATGTTTTAAATGCTACAGTTGGCCACTAAACTGATCTGCCATGATAACTAGTTTTATCTACACCGTCAAATGTTTTCCCCTAACAAAAACGGATAGCTTATAGTTCTAATAATTTATCTAAATGTTGCTGGGTCACTGAGTCCCAAAAGGGAAGCTTGTTTCCTAACCACGTTAGACTTGCTTCCATCAGACTAAAGGTAAATATGGTGACTCACATAAATGGCATGCACATCTGATTCAGAATGAAGCATGGTGCAATTTTTACTAGGCTTTCTCATGATGGACCACATTACTGCAGAGTTACACTTGTAAGGAAGAGTAGAAGGAGTGAAAAAAAGTAGGAGTCTCCATTGAAAATCAGTAGGAAACTCGCAGATCCCAGGAAACACCCACATTTTTTCTTCAGTACACTCAGTGTATTACTCACCATCAACAGTCATCACCACTGACTGAGTCTTGTAGGGATCTTTTACTACAATAAGGCTTTGTAGTATATTCTTTCCAAGTAAGCAGATAAAGCACATTGTTTTTTGCTTGTTCCGTCTCGAATAACAAAAAAGGTGATATTTGTTTATAAAATCACGTAAGTGTGCATGCACACGCACACACAGTTGTCCACTAACATATCAATACAAATCAGAGGACAATATATGCCTGAATGGCATTCACTCTTTAGGAGAGACCTGAACTATTATAAGAAAAATTCATCCTAAGCCACATTCTTCTAAGATGCACCTAGGTTTGCTGTAGTTAGCAATCCAATGCATAGCATTAAAAAAATCCTAAAGCAGGATTAAAACACTATACACTTCAGATTCTCTGTATTTACCTTCTGATTTCCAAGCATTTGGGGTGCATTTGAGTTACATTTTTTTTCAACACTTCCCTTCCATGCAACTGCTTGAGACAAGCAGCTGGGCCTTTAAGAAAATCATGAGGTTTGCAGTAAAAACATGAGAGCTGGTAACACTGAAAGTATGATTTCAGGAACCAGACTTACTTCCTAGACCAACAGGAACAGAGAGCACTGCAAAAGTAACAAGTGAAAAGTGTCTGTCATGGTTCTGTTGGTACTTTTCTGACTCACCTAACATCATAGATGAACTACTGTGGGGGCCAATGTAGTAAACTAGGAAAAAGGATGATGTGACAGGCATATGAGGAGTGGGTAAACCAGTGTAGAGAGGGAAAAATAGTTCAGAGAGAATTATTCCTGCACAGCTGCCATTAATTTCGGGGATCAGGGTCCGAAAAGTATAGGTGGGCTTTTGTTTATTATTGATGGATTTACTCCCTTCCACTGAGCAGAGAAGCAGTTTTGGTAGGGTCAGATTCATAGATTGTAAAGCCGGAAGGGACCTCGGAAGATCATCGAGTTCAGCCCCCTGCACCAAGCAGGGAAGATAACTGGGGGTCAGGTGACCCCAGCAAGGTGACCATCCAGTCTCCTCTTCAAGATTACCAGGGTAGGCGACTGCACCACCTGTGGAAGAATCTTATTCCACAATCTGGACACCCTGACTGTGAAGAAGTTTTTCCTAATGTTGATCCTGGAATCAATCTTCCAGGAGTTTGAAGCCATTACTCCTGGTTTTCCCCAAGGGCAACCTCATGAACAGTTGCTCACTGAGCCCTTGATGTACTCCCCCCTAGTGTAGCAGTAAGCTGGTACCAGGACCCCTCTCAGCCTTCTTTTCCTCAGGCTGAAGAGTCTCAGATGCCTCAGCCTCTCCTCGTATGGCTTGCCTTTTAAGACTCTGATCGTACGGTTGGCTTTTTTTTGGACTCTTTCAAGCTTGTCCACATCCTTGTTAAAGTGTGGTGTCCAGAACTGGACGCAATACTCCAGCTGCAGTCTCACCAGTGCGGAGTAGAGCAGAAGAATCACCTCCTTGGTTTTGCTAGAGATGCATCGATTGAGGCATTCCAGAGTATTATTTGCCCTACTGTCTACAGCATCGTACTGCCGGCTCATATTCATACCATGGTCTATTATTATCCCCAGGTCCCTTTCATTCATGGTGCTAGTCAGTTTGGTGCTGCCAAGCCTGTAGGTGTGCTGGGGGTTGCTCGTCCTGAGGTGGAGCACTTTACATTTCTCGACGTTGAACTTCATCAGGTTTCGATCCGCTCAACTTGCTAGCCTGTCTACGTCTGCCTGTATTTGTAGCCTATTTTCAAGCATGATCACACTCCCCTATAACATAGTGTCGTTCACGAACTTAACCAGAGAGCTCTTCATCCACACAACCAAATCGTTAATAAAGATGTTGAAAAGCACTGGACCAAGCACTGATCCCTGCGGGACACCACTGCCCACTTCTCGCCAGGACGACACAGATCCGTTCACTACAATTCTCCGGGTCCTATCCTGCAGCCAGTTTCTCACCCACCTGACTGTCTCAGAGTTAAGCCCATAATCCTCCAATTTTCTCACAAGGATATTATGGGATACTAGATCAAAATATTGCAAACAGATGTCACTCCAGGTATGCTGTATTTGATTGAAAATTCACAATCAAGCTGCCAACAGTTGACAAATTGCTATGATTTTCAATCCAAATATGTTATTTTAAAAAAGATTTCCAATAAGGGACTCAATGCCAAATTTTTTCCAACTGCTCTAAATGGGAATCAGGGATCTGTCATTCATAAATCTCCTTCTTAGAGCAAGGGTTTCCCTGGGCCTGTCTGTGGGCCAGATTGGGCTGTGCCGGAGACAACGTGCATCCTGTGCCAGCCACCTGCACCACAGGTAGCATCAGTAGCACCAGGTCCAGCCCACATGGCAAACTGGCTTCACACGCTACATGTAGTGTGTAGGGACAGCCTGGGACCCACAGGCCGCATCATATGGTTCCATGGGCCAGATCTGGCCCACGGGCTGTATATCTGACACCCCAGCCTTAGAGTACAAATAAAATTATCCTTAGGAAAATAATGAGGATAACTATAGTATTGCAGGGTTTTCTAGGTTATGCTTGCCTAGGAAAAGCATATCACCTTTTCATCTTATATGCTCACAAGATTCATTGCTTACTTCTAAATGGCAGAAATATAGCTTGGAGACCATATGCTTGGATCATGGTATTTGGACCATGTGCTTTCAAAAGTTAGCAAAATAGCCTATTTTCCAGTCTTTCTGGCATGTTGACTTGTGTGCTGTTTAAACTGACTCATTCAGAGCATGCCATGTCACATTTAAACTATTTAATCAGACTAAGAAAGTAGGAAACACCTGCCGTCATTTTTTCTTTCCTGAACTTTATCACGAATACAAATCTGACATTTCACCACTCTACATGCCAACTGAAAAACATGCCAAAACCAGCACTTCCTGATGCACAGAAATGTGTGTAACATGAACATCTAGTACAAACAGCACTAAGCCATCACACACTTGTCAGTTCCCACCACAAAAGAGAAACAAGATCAGTCTGGGCAATAGTTTCATAAGCTTGGTTCTCGTTTCTATGTGTGTGAAAGAGGGGGAGAGAGAATCATAGAAAGAGGGGGAGAGAGAGGGAATACTTCACAACTTTGTAAGATCACAGCAAAAGATTCTAAGTTTTGCTATAATATAGCCAGAAAATATTAAACATGTGAAAACTGGCTTAGCCCAAATATTGCTCAGTGGAGAACCACCATAGTAACTTGACAAGAACCTGAAAGCCAAACCTAATTTACATAACATTAAGTAGATCAGAACTAATGAGGATGGGGATCTTTTCTTCACAAACATGTGGCCTAATAATGCAATTAAAAAACCCCAAACAATTATAAAGCTGAAACAGATAGGCATTAATCTGACCCTTCACCAAAGAATGGTGAATATACACCCAGTGGAGAGTGGACTTTTCATACTCTGTGTTTCCCTTGTTAAGCAAATGGCTGGTAACCGCATACAGTAGTCCACTGAAATAGAAGAGACTTCCCTGAAGTATTCATTGTGCACATAACAGAGGGAATCGAGAGCGACATCCAGGTAAAGTAGGATTAACTGGGGGGCATGCTTCCTGGTAAAAGTGCTTGCCTGTGGATCAGGAGAAACCTGGACTGGCTCTGCTGGGATAACATACATGGGTAGCAAGAACTGCCACTGGTTAAAAGATTCCACTAATGAAACAAGGCTGCTAACAAATAAAATTAATCTGTTTTAAAATGGAAGTTTGATTTTAAAAAATAATAATAAAAAACAATTGCCTACCCAGCGCTGAAAATGATCATAATCCCTACAAATGCTCCTGTAACAGAGTTCTGATAAGATGTACCATATATGAAGAATGCCACAAGTAAACCTAATGATTAACAAGACAATAGAAGAAAGGTGGGAACTCATAGTCTAATTAATTCAGAATGAAATATTATAATGCTCAAAGCTTCTCTAGGAGGCCTTCTACCAGCAGATCTCAACGCCTGGATGCATTATTTAGCAGGATAAACCCAGGGAGATGCTGTGACCTGAAGGAAGTAAGGAAGAGTGGCTTGCACATAGCTGGAAGCTGTTCTGGCCTGAAAGTGGGCAGTGTGATTGTAGCCAATGGACTATGGGACATGCCACTGAGGTTATATCTCTAAATCTAGCACAACCCTGTTGGGTGAGCCAGGGCACATCACTCACTTCTCTATGCCTGTTCCCCTCCCACTCCTGTTACTAATCATATTGCAATATCATGTAACAATCCCAAACCTGGGTCAGGATGTTAGGCACAATTCAGACGTTTTTGCCTGCCGCTGACTTTCAGTAAAACTTAGGTTTCTAAGTTGCGTATGAAAATGGGACGTAAGCTCCTATGTCACTTAGGCACCTTTCGAAATTTTACCAATGACCACATTCCAAGTGATTTTTCTGATAGCAAGAGCAGGTCCCAAGGGAGCAACACTGCTGGTTTGTTCTGATACTGTATCTACTTTTTTTCTCCGTAAGAACCATAAATATTACATTCTTCTCATACATGGAGTCAACATATAATTGGACACCTACAGTCTTGATTCTGCATTTGCCATCCTTTTTTTTTTTTCCATATGTAATGAGAACACCAAGTCAGAAACTTTTTCAGTGCAGTATGTAGTGCATTTAACCCTTTCAATGCTTATTTGATTCTTCTGTGAAATTCTGTACAGACTTTGTGGGATTCTGTAAGCGAAACAGAAACTCAAGGTCTTGGCTTATATCAGGGAAAAGGCTGATTTTCCTGAAAATGAACCTGAAAATGTGAGTTTACTTATAATCACAATAATGTGGTAGTATGACATTTCTACATAAGAAGAAGGAATAGAATTTGTTTTGAAATGTCATCACCAGGAACCGAAAACTAATGCATCTTAAAGTGATCAACTGACATTTTTGATGGGTATTTCTATTTTCTTCCAATCCACGGTATCCTTCAGTGCTATACAAGGACCACAGTTTGCAATTATTAGTGCCAAGTAGCAAAAATCTGGTTAAAGTAAGAAAGTCCATTATATCCCCTTTGGAATCATTCATTCTGGGGGGCTGAAATTTCCGATGCAGGGTCTCTGTCCCAAGACAACACTTAGAGAGTTTGAGTAATTTCTCAGGGTTTGGGGGGGGGTTTACAATTATGAAAGTTTCCTACTGAAAAACAAAACAAAACAAAGCTCCCAGAACTGCAGTAGACCAGTTTAAGTTTGGAACATAAACCTGGCGCAGTTGTAGTTTTTAAAAAAGCAGCATGGACTTCCCCAGAATTAGGATGGAATTTAAAACTGAAACAACTACTAATATTGCTCCAAAGGGCTGCAATTCTTGGTTCCAAACACATACCGTAACCCACTCAATGCACAGCACTGAAAGCAAAGCATGACTGGGAGTAGGATATATGGCAGACTGTCCTCGGGCGAGCTGAGAAACCTGCCAAGGAGCAGAAAAACAGTAGCTCTCTTGATTTTGGTTCCCTTCTGGGTTTTAAGAAAGAGCTGGGAAATTTGTTCTTTACAAGCTTTTGGGCATAAACGCCCTTCTTCAGGCATAAAGAAAACACCAACAGACTTTCCCTATGTCTGAAGAAAGGTGTTTTCCCTGAAAGCTTGCAAAGAACAATTTTTCCAACTATTTAGTTGGTCTAATAAAAGATATACCCAAACAACCCTGTCTGCCTATGTCCTTAGACCAACTTGGCTACAACCAACAACCTTAAAGAGTCAGAAAAGTTACCAGTGCAAACTGACTGGTGCCAGCAATTATTTGTCGCAACATTTTTTTTCATACTTTGATGTCAGCACTCTTGCAAAACACAAGGCACCAAGGGATTGCTCACCCATTAATCTGGAACATAAGCAGAGTTTACACTGTTGTCAAGCAAGTTAGTTTTACCTTCCCAATAATGTTTTGTTGCAGTAGGAACCTGATTTAACATAAAGAGCTGCAGTTAGTTATTCTGTTTTCTTATTGTAGGCTGCCCTCGGCCTTTATTAAGAAGGGCAGCATACATACTGAAAAAATAAATAAAGAGATGTGCTAGGCTGAGAAGCCAGGGGGTGAAGCCAATAGCCAAAAAAACTGCTCTCTGCCCCAGATGCAATGCTCTTCTTGCACACTGACATAGTCTTTTTGGGCCTGAAGAGCTGGGCACTGCCACTTTCAGAACCTGAGGAAGGATGGAGGGGTCTTTTCACTGCAGCACATTGCACATCTATGCAGAACCTAGCACTGTATCAACCACAGACCACCTGAGTCTGGGTCGGCAAGGTTCTTTGAATAGATCTGATATCTTTTATTCGACCAACTGAGTAGTTGGAAAAAAGTTCTTAGCAAGCTTCTGGAACAGCATTTCAAGGCAGCTATCTTGTTACGGTTTTATGAAAATCAAACCCTGGCACAAACTCTAAGAAAAAATGTTATTAATAATTGAAAAGTCTCATCTGAGCATGACAAGTGGGATGTGGGCAAGACTTTAGCACAACCAAACAAACTTCCACTTCTTTGTGATCTATCAGCACACATTCTCTGCCCTTCCTGACAGACACCAAGCATCAGAAGCTGTAAGGGCCTATGCCATCTAATATCTTATTTTTGGGATGCCTGCCCCACCCAGAGTGGAATTCCAAGCTCACAGATAGGCACCTAAGTTACCTACACAGTGGGTGTGTCTACACAAGATGCTACTGCGCAGTGGTTTACAAGTACTAAATAAATGAGCAGTAACCAGAGTTACTGAGCAGTAGTGCCAGGCAACATCTTTTAAGTGATGCTACTGTACAGTAACTTAATAATATTGCACAGTAGCGTATCAGCACTATCTGTGTTGTGACATGCTACTGCGCAGTATTATTCAGCTACTGCACAGTCAACATCTCGTGTAGATGTGTCCAATGGAGAGTTGCTGCGTAGAGTTAGAAAAAAGGAAATATTAAGCCTGCAGGTATATCTGAAACCCCACCTCTCTTTAGAGCTTAGGCCCGTGAGTCAGAGTTGCAATGGAAGCACTTCCATCTACTCAGGATCAAGGTCCGGGAGTCCTCTCCTGTGGACTCTGCAGGGGCCTACACCTTTTAAAGAAGTGAGAAGGACTCGCAGTTTTCCTTTTAAAACATGAGGAATGGAGGAGGAAAAGGAAGAAGAAGAGGTAGTGATGCTGCTAATGTCAAGCTTTTACAGACTAGCCAAGTAGTTAAGGTACTTGGCAAGGAAATGGGAGACCTAGACTAAGCCCGCCTCACCCTGAAGGGATTCAAACCCACAACACTCCTCCCAGGAGTCTGACCTACCCTCTAGACCAGGCTTGTCCAACATGCGGCCCGCCAAGCCATTTTCTGAGGCCCACGGTGCTGCGACAGGAAATGAAAGTAAACACTGTTTACTTTCGTTCCCACCCCTTGTCCCTCCCCCAGCCCCAAGGCAGCTTCCTAATGGCTTCTGAAGGGCTGGGGAAGGGACAAGGTTTCCACACGCACCGCGTCAGCTTGACATTGCTGATGCAGTGCATGTGGGAAGAGGAGTAGCCATGTGCCGCTCGGGACAGGATGAGCCCAGCCGGAGCAGCAGGGGCTCAACTGCACTTTCTCCCTACCTGCTCCGGTCAGTCCCGAGCGGCACATGGCTCCACCGCCACCTCTGCTGGCTGGTGCCGACCCGGGCGGGTCTGTCCCATTTGGAGCAGCATGCAGCTGAAGCCGGATTCCCACGTGCTGCTGGGGATGACAGGAGCCTGGCCGGGTTGGCACCAGCCAGCAGAAGCAGCGGTGGGGCCATGTGCCGCTCAGGACTGACTGGTGCAGGCAGGGGGAAAAAATGCAGCTCAGCCCCTGCCGTTCTGGCCGGGCTCATCCCATCCCGAGTGGCACTTGGCTCCGCCACCACTTCTGCTGGCTGGTGCAGACCTGGCCAGGCTCCTCCCGTCCCCAGGAGCTCATGAGAAGCTGGCTTCAGCCGCATGCTGCTCCGGATGGGACAGACCCAGCCAAATCAGCACCGTCCAGGAAAAGTGGCATGCAGCTGAAGCTGGCTTTTCACATGCTTCTGGGGATGGGAGGAGCCCAGCCGGGTCTGTACCAGCCAGCAGACTGGTATAACGTGACAAGCCTATGGCTCCCTAGATCTGAGACCTGATGTAGGCTATGGCACAGAGACTCACTCTGGAACAATGTGCTAAAAAACTTGTGTCAATACCTGCCAGGAACCCAAGTAGCAGGTGGTTGATACCTGGTAAGCTCATGTGAGTAAAAACTGCTTATTGCTTTCTGTGTGGCCTTCAAAATATTTTTATCCTACTGAAATATGCCACACTTTGTAAGAGTCATTGCCTCTGTATGAGAAAGCAGAATCATAGCCACTGAACTAAATTCATGCCCCGTGGGAATAATCACAATTCAGCAAAATGGGTGGGAAGGAAAAGCCGGAGTTCTAAGTGTGCACCCTAAAAGAGGCCATGAAAGAGTCAGAAGCACAGCCTTAGAACCAGGACAGCTATCCAGTGATGGCAGTCCAGGAGGCATGATGGGAATCCTCTACTCTCATGAGATATAGGAAAGCAAGAGGACATGAGAACAACATGTAGGCAGAGACAGTGTAGGGCCTTGGAGCCATGTTAATAAGTGAAGACAACTGTGTTCCCACTCTGGTCAGTGAGTAATTGTGGGTACATCTTCACTAGCTTCAAGCCACTCAAACCTGCTGCCAAAACATAAGCCCTTCCTACCCACTTACACTTTACCTGCTCTGAACTGCAAATGAGGCAGTAAGGGCCCTTCTAGAGTGATCCAAGGACAGTAGAAGCAGATCACACACAGAGTGAGAGAGATGTTCCCACCACCACATTTCTTCTGAAAAGCGGGGATGTCCTGAGGTTCATTTAATGTTTGTAAAATGCTTGGAGAGCCCCCACATAGATGCACTGCATAGAAATGCAAAATATATTTGACTTATTTGGTTGGCACCTTGGGCTGAGATTTTCAAAGCTGAATCAAAAGGTCAACTTCCATTAAAATGAATGGGATTTAGAGGGCTCCAAATCTTGTATGACAATTTTGTAACATGCCTATCTACCCCTTTTTGCAAATCTCTCCCATAGTTTGGAAGCTCAGCCAAAGAACATAAGAGCATAAAAAGTGCCATGCTTGGTCAGCCCAATGGTCCATCTAGCTTAGTATCCTGTCCCGAACAGTGGCAGAGGTGGATGCTATAGAGGGAGAGTTTTGAGCTGGTTAGACCTGTTTCATTGTCACTTCCTGCAACTTCACTGGTGTCAAAGGTCACGTGACATTACTTCCTGATGTGATACCGCTTCCTGTGAGGTCTTTGAATATGGCTCGCCGGCCCACTGGGTGATAAAAAGTTCATGATCCGGCCCCACATTCAAAAAGGTTGGACACCCCTGCTCTAGACCATAGGTGAGACAGGGAACAATAGTGACTCAGCTGTGTTGCAGAGATGGCAGCTTTTGTATTTCCAGGTTCATTTGCAAATATATGGCTAATATGCATAATTAGTTACCATTTATGACACAACATAACACACCACAGAAGAACAGGTCTTTTTTTTTAATCCTGCTGAAAAATTCAGAAAGAAAAGAACATCCCCTGGTCAACAGGTAGAAGGAAGAAGAGACTAGTAGGACAGTTTCAATGGATCGTTAATGGCACATGGGCCTCAACAAGAGAACTACTGCAATGAAACACATAATATGTGCAATGAGGCCAAGTTAGCATTGCTGCTGGCCCTTGACTTGGGCATTTCCTCACTAGGAAGCTACAGGTCAGCCTTGAGATAACATCGATTTTTACACTCATAAAGACAGACGTTAATTTGAAGCTCCACATACTTCTCCTAAAAGCTTGGTTAAATTTACCTTGTCTGCAAATCTAGTTTCTGTTTTACAGACATAAGACAGTTAAAGAGAACTGCTTAGCCCAAACAGCATGTGCATGGGAAACGTTCAGCTTAATCATATTGCCAGTGCTGGTGCTCAACCTCAACCTTTCCTCTTTATTCATACCTCTGTAATTATTGCGTACTTAAAAGAACAGAGGTATGAGAACGAAACCTCTCATACCTCTACCTTTCAGTTTTCAGACCAAGATTTTTGCTAGTTTTAGGGCTTTGCTTTATCAGAGCATGGTTAAGGATCTTTCCCCTTCTGCATAAAAATTCAAGAACAATTAAATTTTTTGTTAAAGGAAGGGACTAGAAGAGGGGAAATCTACAGAAAACATGACTTCCTAACTACCACTTACTACCAAATGTGGCCTTTGCTATGAAACTGCAAGCTCAGCAGACTTGTATGAAATTAATTGGTAAGAACTCTGCATGACCTGTCAGTCACAGCTGTTGGGTCACTTATTGTCTCAGTTGAATCCTGTAGATAGAAACTTTTCAGAAAGTAAAGCAGTTCTGAACATAAATACCCAGCATTTTGAGGATTCACTTTCTATTAAAAAAATGACAGTCACAGTTTTTATCACTGCAGGAGTTTTTACTATTCAGATAGCTAACCTGAATCCCAATTTCCAAGAATTAAATCCTGCTTGCTGACACATTTTTCAGTCAGAACTTTACAGAGCTTGGTCTTTAACTCAAGTTTTTGTTGAAATTATTATAAGGTAGTGATACAGTAATATATAATAATTGCTTCTTGGCCACTTGTAGGCTATGATCAAGTGTATTTCCTTGATTGCCTAAACTTTTTTCCACTCCTAGAGTGTTATAGTGCCAAACTGGATTGCAATTCATCATAATTCATCTGTCTTTTTAGTCCAGCTTTCAAGCACCTCATGTGCTTCATAGTAATCTCAGGCAGAACGAAGCACTGTCTGGTATTTGCTGTCAAGTTACTAAAGAAGTATGATGCTATTTAGCATGAATAAAGTGCTTTACGTACACCACAAAGCCTCACAAGAGAGCTGAGACACCTACCAGCTAAGAACTGTTTGCCCAGAGGAGTGAGTATTCCATCTTTTGACTCCTCTGTGAAATCCTATGAAATATGAACTTTCACTTCTACCCAGAAGGACTTTTACAATCTTTTCTCCGATGCCTGATGAAGGGTGTTTGTGCCTGAAAGACTTTGCAAAAATCTTGTTAGTCTAATAAAAGATATCATCTCTACTATGAGCCCTGATTGCTTTTACGTATTTAGAGTGCTTTACAGACTTTACCTAATTATTCATCACAGCACACCTATGATAGAGCTATGTAAGTAACCATTTTACATATGGAGAAACACAGAGGTGGAAAGACTTGCCTGAGGCCACAAAATGTCTCAGAAGCAGAACTATTTCTCCCAATTCTCAGTCATTTAATTAATCTACTAGACCATGTCATATGTAATACATACATTCACAGATAGGGAAAACAGGTTTTCTCACTTCCATTCCCACTTTTCTATCCTGTCTCAATGCTCAACATCATTTCTAAGATTTCCATATCTTTTACAACTTTATTTTCTGGATAAAAGCCTGGATAAGGACCAAAAAACCCCCACCCCAGCCCATAAATTGGCAATGGTTCAGAACTCTGTCTAGGTGTGTCCAACTAGCTCTGTTACCAACCGTTTCCACCTCCTATTGTTCAGAGCCTTTCTGTACTACATGGCACTAAAACAGTCCAAGTATAAGGTAAAATCATCTAGTTCCTAAAAAAAGAATTCCAAACAGGAGTTTCTATCTCACTATACCTGGTATTTTATGAACTGTCAGACACTTGCATGTGTTACTGCTAGCTGACAAATTACACCAAGGTTTAAAGTGGGGGAGCAGACAATTTGTTTACATTTGTTTTAAATTTTCATGCACTTAGGCAGGAATTGCATCAGTGATAGACATGCTGGAATAAAGACTGCTGAAAAGAAAATCTACCTCTAGGCCTGGGACTAGATGTACTGCTTAACAGGCTCACTCACAGCTGTAGCCTCCAAGTCTGTACAGCATTCAGCATATTATATGCTTTGCTTTTCAGCTATTTGTTTAAAACAAAATTACAAGCAACACTAACATGAATTTAATGCTTGCCTGTCACCCGCCCAACATTGTCAAGCCCTGAAACAGGGCTCCCTGATGATTATTACAGTAATATTTCACACGTACAGATACCCAGTGAATTCAGTGGGAGACAAAAATTAATGATAGCTTTATGGTATCACTCAAACAGGAACAAATCCCTCATAGTCTCCCCCTTCCCTTCCCCCTCCTATGCAAATTAAATCCTGGGGACATTTTAGAGGCATATCTTATTTAGGAAACAAAATAAAAGTGACTGACACAGTTATTTGTCACTGATGGTAAATAAATTCATGCAGCTTACACTGTTTACTCTGGAATAAAGAGAGCTCGTAAAAGATTTGTTCCTGATGCATTAGAAATGAGTCTCAATGACAAACTCCAGCTCTCAGCTCTAGCAAAGCTGATGTATTGACTAGACAGGTAGATATTAGGTACTCTGACTGTCTGGATGCTATGGAAATCATGTTGTACGCATTTGACCATTGTCAATAGGACAAGACAAGCACTGGGCTCATTCTTATTCCAGCCAGGAAAAAGGCCTCGTCTGCATTAGCCTTTTTACTGAAAGGCTGCCATATTTGTCAGTTCAGACGCATGTAAGATAAGCTCTTTCCCGTTATCTAATATTTCACCAGGCAGTGGAACCGAAGGATAAGCAGAACCTAATAGTCTATGTGGGCAGGAAATCTTGAATGCTGTCAAGCTCAGCATAAAGCTTGGATGCCCTAGACAAGAGGAAGTTTACAGCAGGAGTTAATCACTTCATTCTGAAGAAAAACTCCGAGGGATTTGAAAAAACAGTTATGACTTATCCTTACCATACAAGGAATCAGGAGACAATTGTAAGGCCCCTACTGCAACATCCACAATGCCTGTCCCTGCCTATAATGTGATAGGTAGCACTCAGCTAAAATTAAAGTCCAGTCAAAGAGGATTAAGAGGTGAAGCTGAACAATCCACTGCTTTCCCTAAGGGGCAGGAGGGAACACAAAGGCAAGTGGGGAAGGGCAGAATGAAGAACACAACTCTCTATATTCTCATAGTGTATTGGCCAATTAAGCTCTACCCACAGGCTTGACTTACAGTCAAAAGGTTTGCCTACTCCCTCCCCCACCCCTCCGCAACTATGCTGAGTCTCAGACAATACCTTATCAAACAGTTTAGAAAACCTTGCCTGTTCAACACTCCACCACTTCAAGGCCTTTTGTAACAGGTTTGCAAACAGCTCAGCCTAGACACAGACACGCTCTGAATGAATTTTAAAACAAGCTTACATACCCGACCCCATTTTAAATAACTAGCAGAGTAGGTATTAATGAACAGCATGTTCACATTACAGATTCCTCATGTTAGAACATCGTAGTATAGATACGACGATATAATCCAACTTGGTTTTAATGCATGGACAGGACCGAACCGTGCATAACCAAATACAGAACTGTGCTACCAGATGGGATGGAGGTGAAATGCCGCAATAAGCTTCTAACGTAGTGCCATCCCAGCTACATAGGCAAGACCAAGGTATGCTCTAAAACGCATGTCTTTTGGTTCAACTGAGTAGGCTTGACTGGCAGGCCAATTTACTCAAGGAATTCCCAAAGGGTTGATGAAACAACTCCCTGAGACAGGGAGGACCAACCTACAGCACACATACCACAAATGGCATACCCAGCAAAGAACAGGAAGGGCAGCACAGATCAGACAGGGAGGGGAGGAGAGAGCAGAGCAAGGGATCAAGAAGGAAGAGAGCAGAGCAAGGGATCAGGCAGGGGAAGGGGATTGAAGTAGCCCTTGGGAATAAGCGGACTTACTTTGTGGCACACCAGCCAAAAAGGTTGGCCACCAGTGCCCTGAGGTATTTCAAAGGAGTGGGTACAACCAATGAAGGAAGGTTACTCATTGTGCTTGGGTTGTGATCTCTAGTATCCATTACCATCCATTTCTGGTTCAGTGGCTAGATAGCAAAATGCCACGTACACCCTCTATCTCTGTTTTGTGAAGATATAAATCATTACTTCCTGGTTTGGCCAACATATATCCAGTTACAAAAAGCTGCCTGCCCTGGTGTTCTGATTTTGTCTTCAGTTTAAAATTGCTGACCTAGGAAAACATGTACTACCTCACTCCAGTGCCTAGCCCAGCACCACAGTGACATACACCACATCTTCTCTGAGCATGCTACCTCCTGAACCAGAAGTGGTACAGCCAGTGGACCACAGCACTGAGTGCCTGCTGTTAAGTCCTACTGAGGGGCAAGGTTGACTGGCACATGTGCAGCACTACTGTGAGCTGGCTATTCCCCTCCCAATCCATTTGGAGCTATAATTAGTGTGGCTGTGCTAGTGTAGCATTACATACATGTAAGGCTGGAGTCATAAATGCGACCTGGTCTTGGCTGCCGTAATTCCTGTAGCTTTAAAACTAAAAAGTAAATTCCATACCATAAACAGACTTTGTCAAGTTTGAATCACATAGCTTACCTGATTATACACACTATTCTGATCCTCATCATAATCAACAATGCTCATCTCATGTAACATCACTCCGAAAATATGCAGAAAATGGTCTTCCTCACCTTGTACGTGTAACAGGGATGTTTTACAGCAATGCCCCAAGTATTAACATGTCAGTTCCACTACTATTTGCAACACTAGAAGCCCGATGGTTGACAGGTTGCAACCAATGTATCATGTAACTATGCTCAGAGAGTCATAGATGTTATGGGCTGGAAGGGACCCCTTGAGATCATCATGTCCAGCCCTCAGAGCAGGTCTAACAGCCCAGTCTACATCAGCAGTCCTGACATTAGCCATCAGCTCAACTGAGCTGCACACATCTGCTCATGACATGAGCCTCCACTTGGATTATTCCTACAAACATAGTAAGTCATGAGAATCCTGTTCTCAGGGAACAGAGTGCTAGTAAGTGTCTACTCACTCTACCTACGGAATAAGCCAAGTGGAGGGATGTGTGTGATGCATACGAGCCTGTGGGCAAATTAAAACAACGTCTGAACCTAATGTTAGGCTTTGGAGCCTTAATAAAGTCCCAGACCATCTTCATCTATGACTTGTCTGAATTCTTGTCTTTGGGTCATGTCCTTAATGGTTTTTCCACACAGTTCTTTCTCCTCTTTTTATGTAATAATTAACGGCTTAATAAAAGCACATATTTGCATGAAATAAGTGCCTGCAATACTTAGCTGTCCCCTTAGGGCAGCAACAGGAACCAATTAGATCATGCAAAAGACATACACAGTCCTTATAATGATGCTTGGCACACATGGTAGTGGAGAATGAAAGAATCCTGATCCTTTATCTCATTACAAATAAGCTGTAAAGGCCTCTCAAAACCCATGAATGCCTTTAGTGCTGGGGAATGTTTTTCCCTGTCTAGAATGGGCTTACAATGTATATTTTCATCCACTGGGAAATTAGAAGCCAGCTGAAACCACACAACTTAAAATTACCAGTTTCAGGCTGCTGGACAAACTTTAGGCAAAGAGATGAATAGAAAATGAACTGTAGACAAAACAAAAGCTAATGCTACAATGCAATTTTAGAGCTGGATGAGCTCTTGTTTCTTTCTGTAGCTGGATGATCTCCAACTCTGAATTTTCCCTTAAAAACAGTCTCAAAAAAGAAAAATATTAAAGGGAAAATGCAGCAGTGCTGAATCAGACACAGAAGGATCGCCAAAAGGAGAGACAGCCACTGGCACAGACCTTGCCCAACGGGTATTATAGAGAACAAGAGCAGCAACACAGCCGCTACCTATTCTTGCAGTCCAACCCAGCAGGCAAAATGGCAACCTGTAATTAACAACTATAACCTGAAATTTAAAAGAGAGAAGATGGATTTTGCTTTTATATATATTTTATGTTTGCATCAGAAATGCTTTTAAACCCTAAAAAAAAAGGAGAGGTTTACATCAAAAAAATAATTAAGTGAATAGTCTACCTTAACCCATTAATCATATCTACCTATATTTTATGCACACACACAACAATGCACCAGAGTACATCAGGTTATTCACTGTAACATAATTGTTAAAACTGAGCCTGAGGGTTACTATACAGCAAAGCTCTCATGAACATCTGTGATAGGACTGATTGAAAATACTAATTTAAAAAGAGAAATGTGTTTTGCATAGCTGTATATAACATGACCTCTTATTTTACTTCATGCAACAACTAAAATTCAGAAGCTTGGGTAAAAAGAAATCATTTTACATTGTTCTGCTTTCTCATATATTTTTTTTCTGAGGGAACATACCTTGGTCAGTCACAGACGTGTCTCTTTAAAAGCAGTCTCTAGTAAGTCCATTCTCTAATGGAACAATTGGGGCAGAATGTCTCCCTGTTAATGTTACATTTAGTCATTAAAAATGTGCATTTGTGATTTTAAAAGCTGCTGGAGGCGAAACACAACAGAGAAGGAGATATATACCCAGATTTACATTTAGTTTCCAGCCTGGAAGATTCAGAAAGGCAAACATTTTCATCTCTACCTCTCCCATTAATAATAATAATAATAACAATAATAAAAAGAAGAAGAAACAGCACTTATGTAATGTCTTTCATCACAGGAATACAATGGGCACAATAAACCTCAATTAATTTAGCCCCACAACAACACTGTGATGTATACAGACACATCTTTATACACCAGTGCATCCAGATCTGGACACAATGGATATTATTATCTTACAGCAAAGGAAACACAATGGCTTTAGGCAGGAAACTAGCAAGAATAACGAAGAATCAAAGTAAGAGGGTCAAAAATACTTGACTCCACACACATGATGGTTCAGAAACAGTGAATCCTGCATCTGTGTAAGGGCTTGGACTAAACAACTCTTGTGGCCCCTTCCAATCCTGCAATTCTACAGCTAAGAAATCAAAGTTAAACAATCCTTCTAAAATCCTGCAGTGGAATCTTTAGGTCTCAGTTTCATGTTGGGTTGAAAGGATTAAGACAAATCAGTGCTGGGGTTGCTCAATATTCTGGGAAAATTAGTCCATTCTTATTATTTATGTTACATGAGCACATAAACACACTGCCTCAGATATCTCAAAACACAGGATTGGGACAAGGCACAACAGGTGGAAAAAAAAGATAAGTGGGTAGTGTGGGGAGAAGAGAAAGAGATTCTAGTAAAATCATCTCATTGTACATAATGCTCAGTACGTTCAGCTCACCATCTCTTTAGCCACTGCTAGATGGCATGGCTTTCCAGACAGATGTGAGCCTTGAAGGAGGACAAAGTAGTGCATTTTTCCTATGTCTTATATTGGAGAAAATACTTGCTGTCAAAACCAAGAGGTTTTGACAGCAAGTATTTTCTCCAATGGGTTTTGACAGCAAGTATTTTTTCCAATATAAGATACAGGAAAAATGCAACCAACTGAATCATAAACACAGCACAAGGGTGTCTCCTATCCAAGCATTTACTACACGTGGCAGTATTTGCTCTACAGTGAAAAGCTGGTAAAAGGAGCCCAGCTTGCATCAGAGGTGGGGAATCACCTCCTAGAAATGATTCTTTGCTTTCGCCCATGTTTGCAGTGACTCCAAAGCCCATGGTAACCGTGAAGGTTGATCAGCTTCTGATGCTGTTTTCCTACGCAATCAGCCTCCAAGTAAAAGAGCTCAGGGATGGGGGGATTAGTAGAGTAAATCCTGTAGTTGTGTCACCTAAATACAGTCTTTCAAACAATCAACAGCTGGAAAAAACAAGTTCTACAGCTGCTGAATACTTTCTTTGCCCAAAGCTTAATTTTCTTCCAGGCAGTGCAGGAATGGCACAAAAAATGACATTTTGCTTTCCCATTATAATACTTAGTGTTTATTTTCACAGCAGTTTCAAACAATTTCTTGGTGATTTTCTTTGTTATGATTTTGGGACAGTGGTATACTTTGCATTCACACAGCACCTAGCACAAGACTTACAGGTAGGAGGACCTACCAAAATTGCGGTATCATAGATTTCATGGAAATTTCAAAATCCAGCAAGGTCTGCAAAATCTGTGAAAAAAACAAAACAAACAAACAAAAAACCTTACTGAAAATAAAAGGCTGTCTCCCCAGAGGAAGCCAGCAGTCTTCATAGCACTGCAACTCAGCTGCACAGCCTGCTGGGGGGGGAGGGGCCGGCGGCGGGCCCTCCTGCGATCAGCCCGCAAACATGGCAGCCGGCCCTGTGATCTCTCTACAAAATTGACTGGTCACCTGCTTGAGTTGGGTAGACCCCTTACTTACTGGGACCATAGAAGCAGCACCATCAGTGGAACACCATCTCAGTGTATGATGTGACACTTCTAAAAAGACACCAGGAAATCACATTAATGTTCACTTTAAAATGCTTATGTGAAAGCAAACAGATTTGGCATCCCTTACCATGGTAAACTGCTGGCCTGGGATATACCTCGGTGGTCAGAGCAGATGATAGAATAATGGCCCCTTCTGGCCTTAAATTTTATGAATTCCAGGTGAAGACTACTTACAGCATTTGAGTTCAGGCTGTTGTTCTTATTTATTACAATTTAAACAGTCCCTGTAAAGGAAGTCTCCATATGGAATCCATCCATAAAGAGATGGTACAGTAATTCCTGGTGCCTCCATCCACTCTTTAAGGTATGCTGCTGGAGAGAGAGCTATTAGAAACATTCTGCTCTCCTTATGGATTAATCATAGTGTAAGTTCAAGGGCAGATCAAAGTTAGGCTAATTATTTCATTTCTACATACCCTACAACTAAGCATAACAGGTCACTAGGGAACGGTGAAGCTGAAGATGAATTTATTTACCCATGCTAACAACAAACATTAGGAAACAAGGACACAAGAACACTAGATAACAAAAAAGATGCATAAAAGAAACATTAAAGCCAGAACGTCACATACCTACCACTTAAACTGTCTAAAACACTGAGGCAATAAGCCTATTCCTCACTTATTTTATATATACCACTGCTGATTCTATTAAATCTACCAAGAGCCAAGTGACCAGAGGCATTTGATGATTCCAGCAATCCAAGCACTCCAAAACCATCAGTCAGAAACACAGGCTCTCTTTAGGACAACCATGAGGCATTTTTTAAAATGTCAAAATTAAAAATGTAAATTATGTTCTTGTTATGAAGCCGTCTGATCTTTGAGCCCTTAGAGGCACTTGGATAACACTTTTGTGCTCTTTTCTGCAACCAGAAAGGTTAGAAATCTAACTTTATTTATTATTGAATTAACAGCAGCTGAATTTCTCATGTATTCACATGACTCCAGGAGCTGGGCCTTAAGAAAATCTCTAATTTTCATAAATATGTAGGCCACATAGCAATTCACTTGCAGAAATATGCCAAACCAAACGGGCATGGCCCTGGGTTGCTTGTGTTAGTGTCTTTGTTGTTCTTCCATCTTGTTTTCTTCAGGCACCTGTTGCTGCTTACCAATGAATGGTCTTCAAAAGGGAATGATAATATTACAACACTTACTTGGACAGTTTATTTCACCAGCTGAGTTGTATGAAAGGTATAAGCACTTAGACAGAGATCCCCTGTGCCACAATATTCATAGAATCATTGAAGGAAAAAGCCTGTTGGATGATTTTGTACATTTCCCTGCCAAAGCACAAGTGTTCTCAAGGGTACATTATTGAGCACACTGTTCAAGTATTGTGTCAGAGAAGTATCCAAAGAGTGCAAGATCCCAAAATGCAGTGGATTCTTAGGGCTGACCGTAAGATGCATGCAACAGCATTTTCCAAGGCTGGAGTAATCTGTTAAGACCCAGTAAAAGCTGTGGTTCTGAGCTATTGACTAGAGTTTTTTATGTCTGTGCATTATATTCTGTACGGTCCAGGATACCCCCACCCCCACCCTTAACCCCCCCCCAATCCCTAACAAAATTTCTTAAATAAAACATTGCTGCACAGTGGAACATTCAGCAGAAAATATTTCCAAGGAATGATAGAAAATAATTTTATCTTCTTCTTTGAGTGCTTAATATAGCATTAATAAGACTCAAAAAAAGTGTGCAAGTATGTTCACATACACACGCACGCACGCACGCACACACACACACAAAGGAAAATGTTATAAGGGTCTACAGAAAGGTGAAGTGAAGTACCAGTCCTTCCTTCTACTGGCTAAGTCTGCAAGATCATACTTTCCCCTTGATGACATTTCTCTGTCTGCCTGGTGGTTGTGTGTATGCAACAGTAACACTTATCAATCCCAACATTTCTGGGAACTCTACTGACTGAAGGAAAATTAGAAATCTGAAAAGGGAGCAAATGGGGCACTTGAGGAGCCCTGACCACTTGCTTAGTGTGGCCACAGCTTCCAACACTCCACAGCCGTCTATAGATCAAACCATCAGTTAATGGTACTCATTACCACACGCCATATCATTACCACTATTTTAACTCTGACCAGTCTCTTATTTAGGTTTAACAGGTTGACAGCTGAATGACTGACCTCTCACACAAACACAAACTTTAGAAAGGAGTGTGAATGGAAGAATATGCACAGCCCCAGGTACAGATAAGATACAAAGGGAGGAGGAAGGAAGAGGAACACAGCAACCCTGGGTTTGTGTATGTGCGTGGGGGTTGAAATAGAGGAGGTCTGGTATGGAGGGGGAAGGGGCACATAGCCCTATAGCATAGGAGAAAGAAACTGTGGAAGAGAACTACTGACACAGATTGTTTGGGGGATCTTGGCATGAAAGAAAAAGAAATTGGAATACATACAGCATACACTTCCCCTGCAGTAGGGAGAGAATGGTGGACCCTAGAATTGGGGGTGGGAGGGAAAAGGGGAGTAAAATGGAAGACACGGAGAACCTTTGGGAGGGGGAGAGAAGAAGAGCATATGCAGAAGAGCTTGCCTGGAGGAAAGGTGGGAATGGAGGGAGTGGTGACTTGGAATCTGTCTATGTGCAGCTTATGAAATCCTGGTTGATCTTACCAAGCTGCTGGATCACTGAATGCCTCGTTGTGTCAGACAAGGTTCCTTGGGTGAATTTGATATCTTTTATTAGACCAACCCAAATGGTTGGAGAATAGTTATTAAGCAAGCTTTCGGGTTCAAAAACCCTTCGTCAGGCTAAGGACGCTGCAGCAGTTGCTGCGTGCTCTTCCTGGATGGAATGAAAAGTAAACAAGCCAGGGGCTGGGCTGGGCTGGGCTGGGGAGTCAGTTGCCAGGCAGATTATAATGTATCAAAAATCCAATGTCTATGTTTAGTCCCTGATCTCTAGTATCCAGCAGGTTGATGAAATGGAGCTCATAGGCTCGTCTCTGGGATGTGTTGTGTAAATTTCCCTTGAGGATCAGGACTGAGAGATTGGAGAGAGAGTGGCCCTCCTGTGAGAAATGTGCCCCCACCGGTAATTGGGTGTTTCTGTCTTTGATGGATTTCCGGTGTGCGTTCATTCTGGTGCGCAGTTGTTGTCTGGTCTCTCCTACATATTTTCCATCAGGGCATTTGGTGCATTGGATGAGGTATACTACATTCCTGGAGGTGCAGCTGTAAGATCCTGGGATGCTGATGGCTCTGTTGTGGGGTGTAGTAATAGTGGAGGTGGTGGAGATGTGGGGGCAGGTTTTGCATTTCTTCTCCTGGCACGGTCTGGATCCTTTTGGTGTGTTCTGGGCTTGAGGAAGTTTGCTTCTGGTGATGAGGTTGGCGAGGTTTGGTGCTTGTCTGAAGGCTAGGATGGGTGGCTCTGGAAAGATTTTTTTAAGAATAGCGTCTTTTTCTAATATGGGTTGCAATTTTTTGAGGATTTTCCGTATAGGTTCAAGGGATGGGTGATAGGTCATAACCAGCGGTGTGCGATTTGTGGGTGTTTTTCTTCTGTACTGCAGCAGTTCTTCACGTGGTATCCAGGTGGCTCTTTCAAACGTGTGATCTACCTCTCTGGAGGAGTGTCCTTGCTGGGTGAAAGCCTTTTTAAGATTGGTGTGGTGGCGATCCTGGGTGTTCTCTTCAGTACAGATGCAGTAGTATCTGAGGGCTTGGCTGTATATCACAGCTTTTTTGGTGTGTTTCGGGTGATTGCTGGTTCTGTGCAGATATGTGTGTTGGTCTGTGGGTTTCTTGTATACTGTGGTCTGTATTTTACCCTTCTGGATACTGATCCTTGTGTCTAAAAAGGGGATGTTGGTGCTGGAGTATTCTAAAGAAAGTCGGATGGAGGGATGGTGACTGTTGAATTTCTGGTGGAACTCAATTAGAGATTCCCGGTTCTCACTCCAAATGATGAAGATGTCATCGATATATCGTAAGTACAGCAAGGGTTTGATGGTGCAGTTCTTGAGGAAGTCTTCTTAAAGGTGGCTCATAAAAAGGTTGGCATACTGTGGGGCCATTTTAGTGCCCATAGCTGTTCCCATCATCTGGAGGAAGTGTTGATTATTAACAGTGAAATTGTTGTGTGTGAGGGTGAAGTGTATAAGCTCAGTGATATCTTTGGGTCTGTATTCTGGGTTGTAATCTTGCTCCTGTAGATATGTAAGGCAGGCCTGGATGCCATCCTGGTGTGGGATGTTGGTGTATAGGCTGGTAACGTTGTGTCAGGAGTCATGTGCTATAGAGGCTGTGCCAATGTCTCTCTCAAACTAGGGCTAATAGAGGCTGTTGAACTTTGACAGCTTCCATTCAGTCGGAACACCTTGGGACATCAGGGATTGTCACATCCTAGATGAAATCAGTTTTCTCCAACCTCTCTCTCTCTGTAAAGGCTGAGGTTCTGGAGAGAGACAGAAAAAAATTCCCAAGCAAAAGGACCTGAAATAGGCCAGGTGCTATACCTGAGAGCACTGGGGTGACTCAGAGCAACCTGGAAAGTGTGGTAAGCGGGGTGGAACGATGGGTCTTGCTTTCACAGTAGATGGGTACAGATTAATTGTAGGACCAGCTGAGGGAAGGAAACTGGCACAGGATAAAGGAAGAAGCCTGATGCAAAAGTGAGCGTGTAGTGGGGAATCATGGATTCCCTGGAGGATACTAAAAGGGACAGAGGAATGCATACAAGTGGTCTACCATTATCTATTATGTCTTGCACTAGTTTAAGTATAACATGATTGTTTTCTTTAATCCTTTCGAATTCTGCATCTCTGTTCCTGTCACCTGTCATGTATTTCAGAAGAGGTGAGCCATGAAACCAGAGTGTCCACAGACTGGAGTTTTGGGAAATGTTTTTCTTAAGCTACGGGGCAGCCTAGGTGACTAACAATGATCAAGGGGTAGGGCTAAGACAACTGGTCTGTGAGGTCCCAGATCTGTGAAGGGGCAACAGACAGAAAGCTGTGGCCAGCAAATGTGCTAGGGAGTTAAATGATAGGAAAAATGTCAGTGCTTACTAAGCCAAGGATGCTTAAGTGCCCAGTGATCTAATGGAACAAAACCCAACACTGTGCCTCCAGATGTACCCTTCAGCTGAAAGTCTCAAGTTTATTCCCTTTCTCAATGGTACCTTTTTTTGGTGGCCCATCACAGTTCTGTAATACACCTACATCATAGCTTATTGTTGTGCTAAGAATGCAGAAATAGGCAGGCTCTCACCCATGCATTACACAGTGATTTCTTAAAGCTTTGTGTCTACCGTCTCTGTCACGTCTTCGCACCCCCGTTGACACAAATCTCAGACAAACCTGGAAAATGAAGGAATCTCCAGACATGTCTAGACACTCCATTCTGCAAGGCACAATAGTCTTGAACTCTCTAACCTTTATGGGAGGTGACCAAAACCAGCTCAGACAGACTAAACTGACACACTACCAGCTAATACTCTGAACACCTTAAAATGCAGAGAGTCCTAATCTTATTAAAAATGACATAACTCACCATACTGTCACAGCACAATGGAGGAGGGGAAGGCACCAAAAATAACAGAAAGTGCAGGCTACTCTTATAATCAGACAAAGCTAAGCTGTAACATTTATGGAATTATTATTTCCAATTCAGACCTGAAGGGCATTTGATACCAGAAAGTTTGTCCAACAGCTATCATAACTATCCAGTTGGTCCAATAAAATATATAGAAATATCCGAGTCAAGGATTTTTTTTTTATTTCAGGCCCAGACATTCGCTTTCCCCATCCATATCAAGCCTAGTAGAAGACTATGACTAGATTGGGGAGGTGATGAATAGTCACCCACCCATCTCCCCATAAGAGTTGCAGAGACAGATTTGCAAGTCAGAAAGACAATGTCAAGTACTACAGGGATCAGAGCCACATAACTACTTAGGTTCAATTGCAAGACCAAAGCCAGCCACATGTAGCCCCCAGATTTCCACTCAGCGACCACTCTTCCCCATTGCTCCAGCTGCAGCAGAAGCCAGGGGTCTCTAGGTTCCCACTCTCTCCTCTGGCTTTTGCTTCCTGCCCCCACCTCAGGTGGAACTGCATAGACCACAGTACTGGGGAATCCCACAGTGCAGTGCAGTACAGTGCAGTGCAGTGTAGTGCAGGGAAGAGGCTCCTGCATGGCATGCAGCCCATGGTTGGCCCCAACTTAGTACTTGGCCAGCCCAGACCTAGGCTATTGTCACAAGAAAGGTACCATGATATTTTACAGTAATGGCCCAAGCAATTCATAAACACAAGTGTAAAAAGAAGTGTTTTGAACTGCTACCATGAAGCAGTACTACTGGCTCCCTCCTACCATCTGTTTTTCCATGATATCAGCACCATACAGGGAGAATGGGAGGGAGTATCTATCACCTATAGCAATGTTTCTCAACCTGTAGGTCACAACCCAAAAGTGGGTTACAAGAATATATGAAAAGATCGTGAACAAACATTAAAAATGGATCAACAAACTTTAAAACAGATTCTCCTTTAAAGGAGAAAAATGTGGGAAACTGTGGGTTTTTTCCTTGTACGCTGGCAGAGTTCCAGTCTGCAAGCGGCTGCTTGGGACCCCACTTCTCCCCCCTGCCCCGCACACTGTGGGACCAGGGCTTGGGGGTGGGGGCCAGCAGGTTGGGAGTGCAGGGCACTGGGTTGAGACTGGGCATCAGTGTTTACAAATGAGTCCTGGTACAAAAAACGTTGAACCGATTACCTTTAGGACCCAAAAACTCAACTGATGGCACGCAACTAGTAAAATTAATTTGTGTAGCTCTGATATACTGGTGTTGCCTATCTAGTGCCTTAGAACATTTCTTAAAAGCAATAATTTAAAAGCTCTTAGAAAATAGTCTCTTCATTTCCAGCTGCATAAAAATAATGTTCTGAATGTTAGACATAGCGAGGGCGAGATGATAACTGTTCAACCATGATTAAGCTACATGTATTCAATGTTCTGAAAAAATAGTATGGTTTGCATTTCTAGAGCCCCTTCTGAAGATCACTACAGCCTTTCCAAAAATTAAGGAGTTTAACCACACAACACCCCTTTGTGACAATATGATTATTCCTATTTTTACAGAGGGAAATACTAAGAGGTTGTTCGGGTTTCCAGATAACCAGTCTTGTGCCTTAACCATTCAATCATTCAGTCTCCAATAACATGGACAAGTGATCAACCAGGAGTACCCAAAGTAAACTACCAAAATGGGAAGCCAATTATTAGTTGGCTGGACAGACAAACAGATTGTGGTGGGTTGTGCTAGATTAATGTGAACACAATCATCTGCAGCAAATGTACAGTTGAAAGGTTTGTTTGTTTTTTCCCTGCTAGTTATTTCCCATGATAACTAATGCAGAGCAGACTTTTCAGACAGACCATGAAAGAAGGCAAGTTGATAAAAAGGGAGTAGTAAGATACTGTCTTTTGAAAAGGCTTTCCTCCTCGGTTGACTTATGCAATAAAAGGAGTTCACTGTCATAAGAAGGGAAGATCAACGTGTCATGTCCTAAACCCTCTACAATTTACTCATCCTTAGCTTTAAAAAGGAAGTAGTTCCAAAGCATATGTTTCATATCATGTGGAAGTCCTGCCAAAAGTGATTAAAATATTTCATCACTCTGTAAATATTAAGCCATCATCAAACACATTTCTATCTCTAGATCAGGGATTACTGCTCAGCTGCAACAAATCTCTTTTCCAGTGGGGTCTCAGAAACAGGGGGGGAAAACAGCCCACAGACTTTAACACAATCAGACACACACATAACTGCTATATTATATTATTATTTGAGATCCAGGTTCCAATTTGCCTTAGATCATAATCTATCCAAGCTTCTTACTCTCAATCTACTCCCTGATGAACATTTTCTCTGTCTTAAAGCTTCACAAATTTAGCACAACTGAAAATCTTGGGGAAAGAAAAAGAAGGAAAGGTCTTTTAAATAACTATAAACCTGCTTCCTAGGTGCCAGGTTTGAGGCCAGGGTAATGGCCTGCAGGTCCTCAGATAAAAGGTCAAGGTTAATTAGGAAAAGAGAGCTGCAGAGACCAGGCAGGCCATTCTAAGAGACCCTAGGGCAGAGCCCATGGGCTTTGCAGCCACCTCTCCCACTACTGCACAGTAGAGGAGGACCTCACAAGGGGCCATGAGCTGCAGGCACTGGCCAGGCAGTAGGGGTGTAAAAGCAGCTATGTACTGCTTTTGCAGCCCATGTGGTGGGAAGCTGTACATCACCAGCACTGCCTGGGCAGTGGTGGTGGTTGGGGGAGATCCAGGAACCACAGTATATGTCCTGCATGGTGAATGAACCCCCAGCCACACTGAAGTTGTTCAAAATTGCTCCACAGAAAAAGAATCTCATAAGAAAAGGGGCAGCCCAGATAAGGTATACCAGCTCAATGGAAGATATAGTAAAAGATGTGGGCAGGGGCATTATGAGGAAGAGGCTTTAGCAGGGCCAGGTAGCATAACTGAGTTTCCCTGTTTTGATTTGTGTTGGATTGCCTGGCATACACCGTACTAGACGGTAATCTGAGATCAAATGATAAGACTGTCTGGGGAGAAGGGCGTTTAAAAAACGAAAAAGATCTGGCTGCAAGCTGTCCATTAGAAACGCATGAAAGGCTTGGTTCGACCCTTCTGAGAAAATAAGTAACATAAGACATCATGCTATGCAAATAAGATTAACATTTATAACGGCCTTTAAAATGAAAGTCAAATCACGAAAATTGTGCTTTAATTTCAGTGGAAGCCAATTTAAACTTGAGAGCAGGCTACAGAGAAGGAGAAATTTTAGATTAATTTTACAATCATTCCAGCCAATCTTTCACATATCATTAGATACTTAAAAGTCATTAAATAAAATAACTTACAATAAAGCATCTGAAATGTGAACATGGTACCCGAATTACTATTCCATACGGACCTCGCTTTTCAACTACCATGCTCTGCATGTGCAATTTAATTTACAAATGCCTCCTAGACCAAGCAGTCTGGAACTGCATTACGATCCAGGTGAACCACTTTGAGGTTTCTAAACAATAAAATAAAATTGTGTTTAAGAAGGATCTGATCAAGTGCCCACTGAAACCATTGCAAAGACTCCTATTGTATTCAATGGACACTTAAATCAGGTATAAAGTTCTATACAACATGCTCCAAAATTCTTTGTAAAGATCTGAATCAATTTGGTCAACTTAATTTTAATATTCTTGCCAAACACTTGAGCCGATGGGGTGAGCGACTGGTACATTTAATTCCATTCATACAGATCAGCTCTGTTATGAGTAAAGAAGCAAAAGGATCCTGGAAACCTTTGCAGCCCTGACATCAGGTTTGCCCCTTCTCACTGAGTTTGTTGACCTTGACTTTGACCTTGTTGCAAGCAAAATTACTAGCTGAGATGCTGGGGCATGTTCCCCTCAGACTCTGCCAGATACATTGTTGAAAAAGCCAGTGGCAGCAAGTGCTTCTCATAGGTTCATAGTGTTCATGTACCTCTCGTGCCAGCTTTCAACTCTGCCAAGGAGGAGGTCAGGAGGGGGTGCACTCCTCAGTGGGCACACCTACACAAGACGCTGACTGTGAAGTAGCCAAAAAATACCGCACAGTAGCGCATCACAGCATAGAGGGTGCTAATATGCTACTGTGCAGTGTTATTAGGCTACTGCACAGTAGGGTCACCTAAAAACTTCACCGGCACAGTAACTCCAGGTTAACACAAGTACTAAAGGTTCAGACAAGTACTAAATAAATGAGTAGTAATGACAGCGTAGTAGCATCTCGTGTAGATGCACCCAGTAAATCTCAGTGGTAGTAGGATGAATTGGTACAAAGACCTGGACTTTCTTGCAAGAGACCAGGGATGCAAAGGACTGGTGTCTCAGTCATTTTCATTTTGATCATCATCTAAGCCAGAATTTTTCAACCTTTTCAGAGTCCTGGCACCCTTCCACCACAACTTTCTAAGTGTGACCCTCCCAGCTCCCCTGGTTGAGAACCACTGTTGTGCTCAATTTACCTTAGTGGTTCTCAACCAGGTTCTGCTGCACACCCTGTGTGACTGTTTCAGATCACCTTTCTTCTTCCTCCTGTAAACTACATTTTTCTTTTAGAAAAATGTTTATCAGAACCTATCAGAGCCACAGAAGTTGAAAAAGCATATTATTTTTATGGGTGTAATACAACTAATGCCTTTGGAGGGTTTTTCCCCCTTTATAAATCATATACCTTGTGATTTGGGGGAATATACTATATACTTTATCATCTATGAGATGATTATAATACAGTATCAGTATTATCAGTACCAGCATATTTGATGCCTGAATAACTCTCCAGGCAATAAAAAAAAACAATTTCAGATAAGCAGTTTTCTATAGCAGCTCTTTCTGTGGCTCACTAGCTGATGATGACAAAAGTAGTAAATTAACAAATATTTTTGTAAAAAATCCTCTTTCAAATCAGTTAATGAATTGTACTTGCAGTATGCTAAATCCCGTTTTACAAAACTGAGCAATTTTCAAAATATAATACTTCATAAAGCAGTTATTGTCCTGTAAGTGGAATTCCTGAGATCTCACCAGAAATACAAGATTTTTTTAGGAGATAATTACAAGTGCTTTTATTTTTTCTAGCTCCACCATCACAACTGCATACAGAAAGTTTGCTTTTTTCTTCCTCCCAAAACAACCCATTGCCCCCACCACAAGCTAAAATTACACACAGCTGGCGTGTAGTCTGATGAATATGAAAACTGCTTTTAATGGGATTTTGTTTTAAAGACAAACAGCAGTTATTAATCAGCTGACCTATTTTCTATTATAATTTACAGTATTTAAAAAAATTAATTGCAGGTGATCATTTACAATTATCCCTTGAAAAATGAAACAGTACTTCCAAGGCTCAACTAGAGCTGCAGGAGAGATAGGGATGTTGCTATCAGCTAAAATCTGTAGAGGAGGATTTGATAAAAGGGGATATAATTACCAGGACAGTGGAGACCAACCGTTTTGGCACGCATACCACAAGGTAAGCCCATACCCTCCCTAAGTGCCACTCCAACCCCCTCCTCCTACCAGATCCGTTGCTTTGCTTTCTGCTTCCTGCCTTATCATCCACTGTATTCCCAGCTCCCTCTCCAATCTGCAGTGTGCTACACCCAGAGGTTGCCCCTGCCATCTGTGGTATGCGTGCTGTGGGTTGGGCTAGGAGTAACAGGGAGAAATTAAAAAAGGGAATGTGTAAACTGGATAAGAAGTGAAATTTTGCCCATAATAGGAGCCAGATTAGTGTTTCCCAGACTTCTGAAAGGCGGTATTTGCCACCCCGTCTCTTACTCTTTACTACCTAAAATTGACAAAATGAAAGCAATTGCTGCCCCCCCCAAACCACTCACTCCTTTAATATAGCCCTGCCATGGAGTTGCAGAAAACCTGTTCATTTTCCCTGCCTCTCTGGCTAAACAGGCTGTGGAATCATCTCCCGCAGGATGCATGCTTCTTGGATAGTGAAGAGAGGTTCTCAGAAATATATACATACATTTCTTTTTTAAAAGAATGATGTCCCTAGCTGTATTACTAGGGACATTCAGTTTTAAAGGTTTCATTTATTTTCCATGACTTGTGAGGCTTTGTCTTCTGACTTTCCATTACAGCAGGCAACGAGAACAACCTTATCAGTCTCCCTTTGGCTTCCTGGCACAGTTCCTGTTCCCATTGACATTATTGGCATGATGCCTTTTGATTTCAATGGGAAGAGGATCAGGCCCAGTCCTGTAAATGTTACTCATGGAAGTATCTCAACTCCACCCTTCATTGTTGACACGGCTCCATATTCTAACATTTAAAAAAATGGAAACAAAGTAGAAATAACAAGATACATGTATAACAATAAGCTTACCTCAGAATTTCTTGCTGGTGCAACATCAGTGACCCTCCAAAACACTTTCTCATCTCTTATCTGGGCTCTGATACCACACAGCACTTAACACTTCTTACTCCCGATTATCACACTACCTCCTTATGGAGCCACCTGCTACTTTATTTGCTTGGTAAGCACCATAGCTCCCTTGGCACTATGAGCCGAGTTTTGCAATTCTTACTCATGTAAGAGTAGGGTCTTACTCCAGTTGTGTTGCCCAAAGCTTATGTCTATCAAAACTACTGGGCATTTTCACTTTTTCTCAAAGCTCTTGGAGTCATGTTATTTCTTAAGAATATCAGCTTGTGGTAACAAGAGGACTTCTAGCCCTCAATCACACAGTAAAGTTTAAAAATGTGACTGCAAAGTCTTTCAAAAATTCAAAACACAGAAGCAAATAAAAAGAAAACCCTAAATTGTATTTTTTTCCCCCTTCCCTTTAACCTACTAATTTAAAAGCAGGTTTTTCTCTCTCTTTTTTCTTAGCGGTCTGGCTCTTAATTCTTAAAAAACTGGAATTGCCAATGCTGCTATGAGTCAGACCCTGAATTTGGGGTAAATTGGAATAGCTCTGTTAAAGTGAAAAAAAAAAGTTTCTGTTGCTGCTGGTCAATGCGGTATTAACCAACATTCCCTATTTGACTTCTGTGTACTTATATACATGATGCTGCCATACCTCTGGTCACTGGATCAAACAACAACCCTTTTAAAGACATTTTAATTCAAAGGATAAATTAAAGATGGAGATTCTATTTACTCCTGAAAAATATTTAAGACATTGGCCAGTTTCCAGGCTTCTTAATGGCAGTGAATTGGAGAACCTTACATGTGAAAAGGAAAGCGACCCCTTCCCCCTCAGTCTAGCAAAGAAATTACCTGGGTGACTTTGCAATGTATTTTAAATATCCATAAAGTTGATGTAAGAGGAATGAATGTATGCATCTGATACACATGTATTCCAATATCTTCCAGCAACCTCTAGATGGCAAAAGAAAACCTGAATTGCTGACCTTTTCCTCTGGAAATTTTAAAAATAAATATGTAGTTGTGCTCTGGTTGCTGACCTCTGTAATGTGTGCTAGTTCAATACTTCCAACTAAAACAAAATGATACCCATCAGAAAAACGTTCAGCCTGTATTATTTCAATACTCAAAACAGTTCAACCCTAAAAGGAACTGAAATGGAAAACAGAGATCTTTTTCCCCTTGTGGAGAACAAAATATGCAGCTTGGACAACTGCAGATGTTTGACAAAAAACCTTTACAACATTGAAGGTAAAAAAAAAGAACTGTGTTTGCAGAATGGCTGTGTATTTGTGTGCACATGTGTGCAAGCGTCTGTAACCCCATTTCATATTGTTGACAAAAAACAGAAAAAAGAGTGAGCCTCTCAGTGCAGCTGGGTCAGCCTGCATCATGGGCCTCATCTCTGGCACTGGCATGCCCAGCTGGTCAAGGAAGCTTATGCCAATGTCATGACCCAGCTACTACAAATGGGGAGCGATGGCACAGTGGTAGCATACTCTAGCAACAGGCTGTTGTTGCTGTAAATATGTAATCCTGTCTTGTCTCGTATCACCTGGAACAATGCCCGATTTAGAAATGTTCTTGCTCTCAGACTGGCACTGACTGAGACACTGCTACATTTCAGAATTTATGACGCTACACTTCAGCTGCTTACAATGACCTCTCTCATAAAACAGCATCAGATGGGATATACTGCCTGTGCCAGGGATCATTTTGAGGAGGGAGTTCCTTCCCCTTCCCAAAGAAATCCCATCCCTATGGTTTATGCACATTTTTTCTTTCTTCTCCACCCTGCAACAAATCTGTCCCTATGATCTACCACCTTGAAACAAAAGATACCAAAGAGAAATACTGGCAATGCATTGTCCATAAAGTTGTTACACTCTCAAGGTGATGGATCGCAGGGGTACATTTCCCATTTCTAAAGAATCCAAAGGAAAGTAGGAACAGAGGAATGAAGGGAGGCCATTGAGGCCATCCTGGGCCATTGAATCCAGTCCCCTGATTTCAGGCAATCGCTATACCAATGATTCCCCCACATCCTAACTTGAAACCCTCACACTAATCTACAAGGCACAGTATTCGAAACACTGAGAGCAACTAATAACATGCCATGGGTAGAAGCAGGGGAGGTGAGGGCACTGCCAATGCCCTGCCAGGGAACCATCTCACAATAGTTTTGTTCCTTAGCTAGGGAGGTTAGGATGGAGAGGTGAAGGAGCAGAATGGTGAACAAAACCTACGGGGCTACAGGGTTTTGTATGCAACTAATGAGCACTTATCGTCAAGGGAGCTTAACCTGACATGATATCTTTAGCCTCAGTTCTACTCTGGCCAGCCCCAAATAATCAAATTACATGTGGGGAAGTCAAGTTTGCAAGGTTTCTCCTCCTTTTCTTTTTTTAAGACTCCACCTGGGCCTTTGTAGGCATTCCCCAATCTTCTGTCTTTCAGCAAAGAACAGTACTCTTTGTCTTCAAGAAACATAAAGGGACCGGTACAGAAAATATTTTGCATTGGCAGAACCCAGAACCACATTTCTGTAGGGAAATACCTATGATACGGTCAAAAAAAAAAAAAAAAGCTCTGAACTATGTTAACCCCTAGGAGGACTAGTGAGAGAGACTTGGAGGGCTGCCACTGTAATGAAAGTAATAGGATGTTCTAGGCAATGTGCCTCAACTTAGGGAAGGGAGGGGGGAAGGAGTGAGATAAAAGAACCAGGAGAACACAGATGTGACGAATGTGCTATCAGGACTGGTTCCAAGTCACTACAGCTGCAAAATATTCTTGTGTGTTAATGGGAAAATATGGGCTTTTGCTTAACCCAGATCAAGCAAAACCAAGAATGAAACACCTGAACCAAGAATTATAAAACATTTTCCCCAAGTGGAATGATTAAGAAAAAGATAAATGCACCTCCCCACCCTGAAAAAAAAAATTAACTTCTCAGGAATTATGTCAAATCTAATGATTTTCTGTCATATGCGGAATTACACCCAGGTGCAAAATGGTGCAAAATTTATATTTTAGGGGATGTACCAATTACATCTATTCTTTCTGGGAATGTAAATATACAATAAGCCCAATGATAAAGATACCAAAAAACCCTACACTTTTTGGTATACACACGTGTATACCATATGTATGCGTACAGTCATATACAGCTTTGCTATGTCTTCATTCCTCCTCGTGATTCAAACTATGAAGAATCAGAAACTCCAGTGAAATAAAATCATGTCACACAATGTTCAGAAGCCAGGAAATCTTAACAGGATCTATCATACCTGATAACAAGATGTCTCTTAAAGATGGTCTGCAAAGGATTTTTAAAATATTGGCTAGAAATAGTGTTTTGTTTCTATGATTTAAGGTGACTATCCAAATAACTTTTTCCTGACTTTTTTTTTTTAACATGAGAACTATCACTGAAAGGCCACTGGCTCTGAAATGTTCAGAAAGGCAACTTTGCAACCAAGTAGTCATTAGGTTTTGGAATTAAGCACATGTTGACAAAAATTAACAAGAAACTTAATAGCTTAACTCAATGGTGCCCACCCTTCTGGCCCTGTGGGCGGGATGAGTGGCACAGGATTGGTCCGAAATGCTGCCCTGACCCCTTGCACCTGGATCTGGGCACATGCTGGCGGAATACAGTATGCAAGGTCATGTTATCTGGCCCACGGGGCTTCCCACACATCCAGCAATTTGGAGTGGCAATTTACACTGCCACCACTTCACTGCTGTCAAATTTCCAGACCCTTGGGAAGCTCCATGGGCCAGATAATATGACTCCTCAGGCTGAGGGTTGTACCGAACTAGCTAAAATCCCCTTCCCTTCTAAGCCACTTAGCTTTCAGTGAGTTTATATATTCAGAAACATCCCAAAAATATTACCAAGCTGCAATGTTGCAAGGCTGATAACCGCCTCCCCCGCAAAAAAAGAAAGGGTGATTTCTTCTTTTCTTTCTCCTTTTTTCTATTTAATGTGAAAACATTTCAGTTTTTCCCCACCCTGGCAGGAACACTCGCACATCCACTCCCCCACTGCCAAACAAGGCATTTTCCTGCCTTGCAAACCATGGAGCATGGGATTCTGATGTCTCTTACACTAGTATAAATCAATAACTTCACTGAACTCAAATGAGCTACATCATGTAAAAACAATGGAAAATGAGAACTGATCCTCACCAGAACTACAAAAATAGGGCAACAATGTGTGTTTGTGCAGTGACATTTTTTCAAACGTGCACTAATTAGCAATATGCAGCCTGAAAATTAACAAACCTCTAAAGTTCCTAATGCCTTTGCCCAGGACCAGTTCCTCATTATGTACAACAGTGTCTACTTTTTTTTTTTTTTGAAGGACATTAACAACACCCAATAGGATTAGTGAGAGTTATCCATGTAAATCCATCAGGCACAAAAGTATGAATATGAATTTAGTCTGCAAAAATATACTAACCTATATTCTAAAAAATTCTATGCCATTTAGTGGGATTGTTGTTCTGTTCTTGAAACATGCATACACAGAGAAAAATTATAGGCTGTTTAAACCACAGGTTCCCCACTCTTCCCAATCCCCCCCCCCCACCACCTCATTCCCAAAGATAAAATTGTGATTTACCAGAAAGAGTTCACAATACTGCTCTAGATGAGAAAGTACACTGTGAACTTCACAGCAGTCTCAAAATAGACTAAAAAGAGGAAATGGGTGGGGGTGAGTTTCTTTCTTCTTCTCACAAAGAACATCACCAGCTGATATAGATCAAGTAAAAACAGTCCTGACATGCAGTGCAGCAGTTGGTGAAAGTCCTCCCCTCTTTTCCCAGTCTGGTCTATTTTAAGATCACAGCACAGGAAACTTGGCAGCTAAATGTTTCCGAAAGTTGCCCCTGCCACTTCCACAAGTTCAGATCATTTATAAGGGCACAACACACAGCACACACAATTTTGAGGGGAGAGAAAAGATACCAGTCCAGCTACTGGTGACTCCTCTTCCAAAAACAGAGTAAAATTAAATGGTAATTAATCAAAATAGTAAAACATTCTTTTTTATATATAGTTTAGCAAGTATTTTTCCCCAGACCTGAAGTTCATAATTTTGTACCCAAAAGTTTCCCTAACACCTCTCCCAGGTACACGGTTGATCCAATGACAGATATCACCAAAGAAACGCTTGCTTCTTGCATATTTCGTGGGCCGTTACAACTGTAACACTCCAACCCTACTACAATATTTTTAAATGCATGCAATATTGATATTAGTTTGTCAAGTGTTAGCAGTACTAGGAATCTCAAATTGTGTGTGCCGGTGACAGAAAGAGAAACACGAAAGATGGGTTTCATCTTAACAAGAATTACAAAGCTACAGGTGCAAGTGTCAAACTGAATGTTTGTGTTACAGAATTTTTCTTTCCCTTCCCCCTACTATTTTTTCAGAAAACCCAAGAAAATTCCATTAACACCCCCCCGTGCTAATAGTACAGGGAGGCTACATACTTACACACTTTAACATTAGGAAATGTCAGTTTTATAGCTGCTTTTGCAGCCTTAACTCTGGCCCTTATAAGTATGACATAAAATAATCTTTAATAAGATCATCAAATCTTGTTTTTCAAATAATATATCATCTCTTTTCCAGTTCTCTTAGATACACACATTGGATCTTCAAGTACTGTGTTTCTACTTCTTCCACATACACCTGACAAACAGGATCGATAAAAGTAAATTGTATGAAAAAGAACAGAAGCAGTTTTTTATTGACATAACATGCTACAAATTAAGTGTATAACTAAGAGTGATAGTGAATTTTTGGTGAAATACACGACCCACATACATTTGCAGTTGAATTAGCTGAACTTCAACTACTTTTGGGCATATATGTGCACATGTAAATAAGCCTTGTAGATCCCTTGAATGACACCCCAGGAAAGCTGTGCTGAGGCAAGGAAAGACTGTACTGTTTTTAAGAGCAGATAAAATTATTATTTGTCCTTCAAAATAGCTAAGACATTATATGGGTACTGAATGTTTTGCAAGTTGAAGACATTTAGAATCACTATTATGATTAAATTGGAATAAGTTTAAAAGTATGGAAAATACTCCAAGGTGCAATGAGGCGTGTAACTATCCTAGATTTTAGAAAAGAAAAATGCCTGATATACTATTCAATTTAGGAAACAGTACTTGATTATATCATGAGAGTAGCATAATGCCTACACATGAGATGGCAGAATTTAATTCTCCATACAGTTGCAACTGTATTTAGCAAACTTATCTCAATACAGTTCTTAAACTAAATTTAAAGGGCACGTTTACAACCCACATATCTTCCCATTATAAAATTCTAATAAAATCATTTGCATAACCACCAACATGGAAAATGCATCATTCTGAAGCTAAGGAAACAAATAGTGTATGTATCCTCCTATAAAATATCTATACTGTTATTTCATAGCCAAGTCCTTTAACATACTTCAAAGGTTACAGTTCCCATTCAGAACAAAGTTCTTTCAAAGGGTTAAGTTTGTAAGCGCAAAAAGAAGTCTGAAAAATATTGTAATACTACAGCTGAGAAACCTCCTATCTAGGATCAAATGATTCAAACAGCTAAATGGATTTGGATCCATGTATTCATTCAAGTTTCCAAGAGAAATTCACTTCAGGATGAGAGAAAGAAGGAAAACTTTCAGGACCAAAAGGTAATTTTTGAGAAAGCTAGAAGCGGTTAGGATTTAGGATAGTAGAATTAAGTTTACCCTTTTAGTTTTAACGTGGCTACCACAACACCATTATTCTGGACTAGCACTTGAAAGCTGACCTACTTGAAAGCTAACCTCAAGCCCTGTACTTCCAACCCCTGCCCCACACAGACTTACCTGCATCCAGCTGCTGGGACTGCTCCCACAACCCTGCCTGGCTGCAGGCCAGCTACATGTGCACACACACACACACAGGTGCCCGCTGCCTCCAATCGCCTTCCCCCTGCTCCCACCACTGGAGCACAGCAAAATCCCGGACACTGACTCATATTTCAAAACACCACCCGGACAGAGACTGGAGGGCCCAAAAAGAGGACATGTCCAGGAAAACCCAGACATATGGTAACCCTAGATAATAACTAATTAAAGACAGAAGGACACCAGAGTGCTCCAAAACATTGCCTACAATAGAAATTGCACTGATTTAAGTAGATTTCAAAACTTATTTTCATTAAATCAATGAAGAACCCTTGTGTCCTTTAAGTCAACTTATGTTATAGTAAAATAGAGCACTCAATCAAAGTAAGAATGGGCAAGGGGTCTACACTAATTTAACCAGTTTCTGAACTGGTTTCTAAATTGTCCATTTAGTTATATTGGTGCCTCTTTCCTCTGTAGAAAAACCTAAGCATTAAGTTTGAACTAAGAGTCCCTGGAGCCTAAGGTTTGGAGCTGATTCAAAGAGCTGATTCAATCCTTTGTCCATTCTGGGTTTATAAACTGAGTTAATGTTCAGTTGGTATTTCAAGGGAGACCTTAAAAATCAAGCTGCTCACTGCTCTGTGTGGGGAACAAAAAGCTCCTGCCTCTTCCACCTTAGTGGGACTCTATAGTTCATTTCACCAAAATTCCTCCCCTCCTGGTTCTGCACTGCTCCCCTACTGACATGTCCACCTAGAAGCTGCCTCCCTCCCTTAGGGTGGCACCCTGAATAAAAGTACTTTGGGTTACTCAAGGATGAAGGAGTTCATATACATAAAAGGTATGATTACATCCAGCCATTACTCCCCTGCCTGAGCCAGGCCAATTACCCGGCCATGCCACCTGCTCAGCCAGTGGGCCAGCTGAGAGGGGGGGGGGGGGGGGGGGGGGGGAGAACGCCCCCCACCCAGCTTTGGACCCCCGCTAGGCTCTACCCAGCACAGGGGGTGAGACACCCACAGCGGGGGCCGTTTTCCACCCAACCCCCTCCTCAGACAACTTACTAGCGAGGAGGGGGCATGGCTGGGCGATCACCCCGGCTCCCAGCTCAGATGGGGACTGCAGGCTTCTCTGCAGCTGGAAGCCAGGCAGATCACCCTGTGACATGTTCTCCCTGACTGGCAGGCTGGCTGAGAAGGGAGTGAGGAAGAAAAATGGCATCCTCCTCCCCCTCCCTCTGCCACTGCAGACCCCTGCTGCGTCCCAGGAGTGGCGAGGCAAGCACAGCCTCTGGTGCCACCACTTCACTGGAGCTGGCCTTGGGGTTCAGAGCATCAGGGCTGCCCGGCACCTTGTAGGCAGAGTTGCAGCCTAGTGCCTTGTCCCTGCCCCTGCTGGGGAATCAGGCCCGCCCTGAGCTCCCTGAGGGTGTCTGGCAAGTCCTCCCCCCTGCATAGCCAGAGCCAGTCCCCGCTGCCTGTCAGCCCTGCCTGACAGCCTTTTTGGCTCCTGGCCTGCTCCGTCCACTAGGCTATGGCAGGGCTGCAGCGCAGCTGACACTGGAGGAGGGAGGGGGCTCCAGCTGCTGCTTCATCTCCCCCACCCCAGACTGTCCTGCAGTGCAGGGCTCCACAGTGAGTGTGGTCCACAGCCTGGCAGGTACTGTGGGGCAGCTGAGGAGGGAGTGAGGGGGGGGGAGCACCCAACTGGTGGAGTGGGGAAGCCGGCAGTGGTGGCTTTATTCCCCCGTGCCAGCTGGGAAATGAGATGATTCCCCAGCAGAGGAGGGGGTGAGACAGGGGAATCTGCCCTGCTCCTGGCTGCTAGGGATGGAGAAGTCCCTGCTGGCAGCTGGGGGCAGGGCCAGCCCTGCTCCAATGGAGCAGAGAGCATAGCCCAGGGCTGAATAGCAAGCTGGGATGCTAGGGGGACTCTGATTTAACTTAAATCAGGAAAGGGTCTGGGACAGAAGTTCCATAAACCGTTCTGACCCAAATCAGTTAAGTCTGATACTACATTCAACCATGTTTATCTTAAACCAGTTTTGGCCATTTTGAAACTGATTTATGTGCACTGAACTTATGTTCGGTTACAGGTTTAAACCAGTTACTGACCACTTAAACTGGTTCATGTGGAACTTTTGTCCCTAGTCAAGGAGACGGAAATCCTGTTTTTCCAGTGTACGGGATCCATGATAAAATTCATTAATGAGACTAAGACACTGACTGACTGATGGGTCAGCTCTGTTTCAGAAGCATCAGAGTTGAATGCAGTGTTTTAGTTCAATGTGGAAAGCCTTTGCACGTGAACTGCTGTGGACAACATCCATTTACTCAGGACAAGGACTCAATTCCCCACTTTCAGCTCCTTGACATTGTTCAGCTATATCTGAGTCACCTTCATTTCTTATCCTTGGCATTATGACAAAACTTAGTGAGTTGGTTTCATAAACAAGTTAAGCAAATGAGGGGATTAACTAGTATTGTGCTCCAGACATATGTGGGATGAGATTTAAGTGGAAAGAACATTTATTGAAAAAAAGGAGAAAGGTTTTCAAAACCTTTGCGACTTCAAGAGCATGCATGCATGCACTGAAAGAAATCATACCTGAGTCAGGGGCTGGGATTTTTCTGTTTTTATTTTAAAGACCATCACTGCCATGACTGACAAGCTGGGCAAATGAGTATTTATTGGTTGCCAGGTAAATTAGGTGATGAGGATAAAACGAGCCGTTGGCCCTAACTAACAGCTCAGGATAAAGAAGTTAGAAGTGTTGGAGGCTAAATAACATGACTAATTGAAATTAGCAATGATGAAAGGAAGAATATACAAGGTCACCTCTTCGCCTAGTAGTACATACCTCTACAGCCAACAGAAAACTAATTGCAAGAGACACAGGATACATCACTGTTGATTACACAAAGAAGGAATGAGAAAAAAGGAAACTGGATTCAAACAAGTATTAGGTCTTTAGAGTCAATCCTCCACTATCATTTTTTTCCAATTGAACATAAATTTAGCCATGAGTTCTTGGTTTGGGTATTGAGCTTGCTGATGATGAAAATATTAGTTGAAAGAAAGCATGGTCCACAGGATAAGGCAAGGAATGAAAAGGTGCAGAAGACTTGCAATAAATCCCTTCTCTATCAGTATCCATCTCTGTAACCTTGTGCCAGTAATTTCATCTCTCTGCTCCTCAGTTTCGCAACTGAAGATTGGGACGAATGATTATGTCTCTCTCTAAAAAAAAAAGCTTTAAGAATGATGGAAGAAAACTGTCACAAGAACTTATTAGTTCCTAAACATAGAGGACATTATAACTTGAGCAACTGAGTCCCACAGAGACCTTTCACATTAAACCTCTGTACTTCCACCATTGGTATATCGTCTCAGATCTGTGACCATAAGCATTCAAAGAAATAAGGAAAGAAAAAAAGTGGGGGAGAGAGTATTTTCCTCCTATAAAAGATGCTTCATAGTAGCGAGAATAGCCTAGATATGAGTGTTGTTGAATATGTTGAAACTGGCTAAAGGGACTATAAAGAAGGAAAAAGGTATCCTGCGGGTTGGAAATGTCCAGGACAATGTTCCAATGATCAGTTTGGGCCCCTTTTCAGTATCTCTTACGTTGGTGACACAGCTTGTTATGTATGACGGGACAAATAAACGGCATGTTTTGAATTTTACAATACTTCAACCCATATAAATACACATAAAAAACTTCTCTGTAGCCCAGTGACACAACGCTTTAATGTAAAACTAGTACCATATTTTCTCTATACAGCACACACCTTTTCCCCCAAAATCAGGCCCTCAAAATTGGACTGTGTATATTAAGCAAGGAAGCTGATTTTTTGCCAGTGGTTGAAGTACTCCACTTTGATTCCTGCTCCACAGTGCAACAAGTGTGGTATTACTATTCAGGCAGCTAAAGGAGCCAATAGCTCATTAATACCTCACTGTTCTTCACTTCACGGGTGTTAAAAATTCTCTCTCCTTTCTACTGGTAATTCCACTACTGAAGCTAACCTTTCTTAGGGCAATTTGTTTTCTGCTAGGGTTGCTGATCACCAGGGATCCTGGTTTTCTGTTTCCCACAGAAAAACAGAGAAAACCACAGATTTCCCAGTTTTATCAGAGAAAACATGGATTTTCCATTTTAGAAGAGAAACTCATGGATTTCCCCCTTTTGCAAAGAGCTCTGCAGGCTGGCAGAGTTCCAGCCTCTGGGAGCTGTTTGCAAAAGGGTCAGGGAAACTCTCCACCCTGCCCAGAGAGGAAGGAAGGGGGGAAGGGCAGGGCCTGACACACACTTACCGGAGGCTGCTTCAGGCTCGCTCTTCTTGTTGGAGGTAAGTGGGGCTTGGGAGTTGCGGGACAGGGCCGGAGGGGAAGCTGACTAGGGGTTGAGGGAGCAGGGAGGTTTGCAGCCAGCCAGGCAATCCAGCCAGAAGGGGATTTGCAGCCTCCCCACTCCCCGCGGGAGTGCTCAGCTGGCTGGAAACCTCCGCCGCTCCCAGCCAGCAGCAAACCTCCCCACTCCCTCAGCCCCCAGCCAACTTCGGTGCTCCCCGGCCAGGCACTCTGTCCAGGAGGGTGGGTTTGCGGTTGGCCGGGAGCAGCGGGGTTTTCCAGCCAGCCAATCACTCTAGCCGGGAGCAGGTAGGATGCAAACCCCCTCCTGGCCGGAATGCCCATCCAGCTGTAAACCCTGGGTCACAAATGCTGTGCTCCCTTCCCTGCTGCCCTCTCCCAGGCTCTCCAGAGCACAGCATGAGTGACTAGCGCAGCAGGCCGCAGCAGGGCCACACACAAAAGCTGCCTGCCACTGCAAGCTTCCTCTGCGTGCATGGGGGCAGTGCACATCTGCCCTGCCCCCAACCCCCACACAGATCTGGGGGGCACAGGTCCCCCCTACCCCCCTGGAGTGCATGCTGCCACTGGGAGCTGGCCGTGCCCGAGCAGCAGAAGGGAGCCAGCTCGTGCTCTGGCTCTAGCAGCCACTGCCTTCCACTGGGGGCAGGGGCCTGTGGACCTGGGTCCCTGGCCCCATAGCCCTGGCAGCTGGGGGGGGGGGGGGGTGTGTGAGGGACACTAGCAGGGCCATGGGGGGCATTTAATTTTAACCACAGATCTTGGGATTTTTATCAGAGAATTTGCAATTTTTTATCAGAGAATTTGTGATTTTTTTATCACAGAAGGCCAGGATCCTGATCACTCCTCCTATTTCACAGCTCTTTAGCACTTTGTAAGATCATAGGTCCACCATGAAGACCAGTCTTCAGAAGCAGCAAGGGTTTTAGTTAAGTAGGGAAGGGAGAATGAGCTAGGTAAAGATTATGCTTTTCCCCTACTGTATGCAGCCATAACTCCGGGGGGGGGGGGGGGGGTATTCTTCATAATGCCTTTAGAAAATAAGGTTCATATTATATTTTGAGCCATGTTATATGTGAGAAAATACATTATTACAAAGTAATAAGGCCTAAATTCCTACATTTCTTCCACAATCTCTGGACCATCACAGCTACACCATCACTCTTACACTACAATATTCGTAGGAGTATTTTTTATTATTTGTATTGAAATAGTACTTAAAGCCCAATTAAAATAAGACTCTGGCGTGTTAAAGCACTGTACAAATCCCTAATGAGAGAAAGTCCCTGACTCAGAGGACTTTACATGGACATAACATGCAGAGTATAGTACAGAGAGGTAGAACCAATGTTCCCATGGTCAGAGATCTGCAGAAGAGCTGAAAACAGAACACTTGACTCCTAATGAAGTGTTTCATGCAGGGCACCACAATCTCCACCCAGCTGCCTGGACTGGCAGCTCTTTTAACTTTTTTTAAGGGGATAATAGTCAATATTTCAATACTATACGCCCTATATATTAGGGGTTCCGCACCTAGAACTGAGTCCAGACTCTCCAAAGAGCTCAGTTCCCTTCCAGGGACCTAACTGAATTTGAGAGATTTTCACATGTGCTCAGCACCCACCCGCCCTATTCTTTTTACCTGAAAGCAGCTTAAGAAGGTGTCTAAGGAGATGCCAGCCTTGTGTGAAAACCTGGTCTCACATCAAACTCTGGAGAGCAATTACACACATGCACACACACGCATGCGCACACACACGTACAATTGGCAATTATAGCTTTCCAGCTTTTCACATTAGTTAGACAAAAAGACAGGCTTAAAACACTCATCATTTATTTTGTTTAATACTAAGTAAAAGTGGGAAGTCAACATCTGACTCCTCAGTGAAGCTCTGGAAAAAGGCCCTTGCACAAGAACTTCCACTGGCACATACATTTTGACAGCTCCCAAGTGAAGCTGTCAAGCACCAGCTATTAACTTTTAACTGAGCATCTAGCTTTTGAGCCTCACAGCTAGCTTGAGGCATGCTCGGAGCCATATGTCCTATTACAGTTTAGTATTCACACACTTGAACATTTTTTAAAGGAGAACAATCTCCCTAGGTTTTTCAAAGATGCTTATCCTGCTATATCCTGTGGAGTTCTGGGAAATATGGGGTCCACAGCACCTTTGAAAATCAGGCCATAAGTGCACTGAGAGCCAAACTGGCATTCACAGCTTCCACTGAGGTACAGAAGTCAAAGCTGTCCAAGGCCATACACCACCAAGAGATTTGACCACAACCAGCTAACATGCATTTAAACACAGCTTGCCCTGTCTAATTTAGGTCAACAATCCTATTTAAAATTTTGCTAATTAAAATATATTAGCAAATGCATTTTGACACACAACCTATTTTCCTAGTCTAGACATGCCCCAAGGGGGCTGAGGATCTCTACAGAGGTCCCTGCCACCGTCTTTATCTAGAAAAACCCTGTTCAGGATTCATAATGGTTGGGGTTGGTCTTCTGCCCCACCTTCAACTCTCAGAGTAGATGCTATGGTGACTTCTGTCCCCCAGGAAGAGGTACCTGAGCCAGTAGTAAGCCCCAGAGGAACAGGAAAGAGGGCCACCAGGAACCAGGGATGATTTCACAATCCCCAGATGACAGCATAGAGGTTATCTGAACTGAACAAGAAAGTGCTGAGGGCAGATGAGGGATGGCAAGAAGAAAAGAATTAGAGGCTGACTGGGGTCTACAATGGTTAAAACCAAAATAAAACAGTGATGGGTGTACAGTGTGAAAGAAGGGCAAATAGGTCAGCAAAGAAGTAAAAGTAACTAATAAAAATGTACACTGCTGATACTATACTTCCACGCGACTACTTCCTTGCTTGTCCCCTGCCTTGTTAGATTGGAAGGTGTCCAGAATAGGGAGCATTTGTTCGATGAGTAAAATGCCTAGTACAATGAGATCCCTATCCAGTTTGGGTGCCAATGATTATTTCTAGAAAAAAAGAGCATGGCTAATCCCAAAAATTCAAAATTTCAACTTTTTCTAAATTGAGGAAGACCTAGTATTTAAGCACAGCTTGAAGCAGCTTCTGGGAAGGCTTAGATTTTTGGGGGAGTAAATATAGACACATTACACTTGAAAACTATAATCATGGGATCACGAAAAGATGTTCAGGGAATTGCAACCTTTCACTATAGCCAAACTGGAGGGAAGGCCCTCATGGTATTTTTTTGTTCTAATATGTCCTTATGGTTAAGAAAGATTAAAAACAATGGATCCAGATGAACCACACGTGGCAATGTACAGAATACATCTGTGCATTTTCCTGCTAGACGGAAATACTAAGACTTACACAGTTAAAAACAACATTTTTGTTATGCACCATACTTCCTAAGGTGGTTTAAATGTTACACACATGTACGCACATACACAAATCCACTGATGAGTACCACCATAAAAAATCTAGATCCTATGATTATGATTGCATCTACTAAAATATACAATATTATTGCACTCACATTTTTATTTTCCTTCCACCACAGTGACACCTACTGGCGAATAGGAGTTAAAGACATAAAAAAATATTGGCAGCAAGAACTCTTTGCTCTTCCCTGAGCTTTAATTTCTTTTTCTGGAATCATTACCATAAGCCTTGAATAGAAAGGAGTTGTATGACGTGAAAATAAAACTGGGTGATGGTTGTTAAGGGAGTGACAACAGTACAATCAACAGACAATTTTGTGCGAAGAGAAATTTGATTTAGCTAATTTTTTTAGATGCAATTATTATGTCAGCAACCAGCATTAGCTGTACTGCAGTGAAATATCAAGATATTTTAAATGCACCAATGTAAACCTTTTTTTGTAGGCCTGTTTCTCTCTATGAAGTTAATACTGATAGATTATTTCTGAATAGTTTGAACAATATGTAGCTTGGACAAAAAGGCTCCTTTACATCACCAGTGTACGTCTACTTTCAAGTCCATTTGTACTGGCAAAGCAGGGTAAAGATGTTCCTAGCATAAAAAGGAACCAGTGTCTCAAAGAGAAAATTGTCCTAATTACCAATATGCATTTACCCTTTTCTTTCCCCCAGGCCAGTTTCAGTACTGCAGGCACAAGGTACAGCTCTATATCAACATCAACTGACACACAATGCTGAGTCCGGGATTATCCTGAGCACCTTCAAATTCTACCACATAAAGCTCAAGCAGTGAAGGATGCAGCTAGGATGGGCTGGATCAGCACATACACTGACCACCCTCTTTCCCAAACTAATGACACCTACATTTCAGGTTATGCTACCTCCAGTAGAGGGAAAATGGTAGGCAGCTTGTGTCACAAAGACCTCCTTTGACTTTCTCTATCAAAAAGCACTCTTGTGTTGGATATCAGCTCATCTACTTTGAAAATGTCTCCTTGTGTTTGGATTCAGTGATAAAAATATCTAGACCAGGAGAGCTCTAAACAAACTCCACGTAACCAACCATTTATTCTGCAAGGATACAACAAAGCTCAGGTATTCTCCTTCTTTAGCTCTCACGCTTTAAGCTTTAAAATTCAAGCCTCACAAGTTCTAATAAGCTGAATCTGATCAAAAACCTTGATAATCAAACTTTTGTTTTGACATACTCCTTAGCTGCAAGGTCTTGAGTCAGCCACAGCCACACATTGCTCTTGTTATAAAGAAAATTAGAACACTGATTAAGCTTTTAGAAGAGCAAGAGATTGGAAACCTTAAAAAGAAATGATATTTCAATGCAAATGTAAACTTATCATAAGCAAACACAGCATAAAGGCAGTATCATTGCAGAGAAGGTATCTGCTTTCAAGGGGATTTGCATTTTCATTGAATGCTGGACCAAATCCAGCCCAACCCAGGGATAACCACCCTCTAACCTCCCTGTGGAGACTTACAGAGACAAGACTGAAGCGGTATTGTTTCTGACAGAAATCAAATCCTAGCTACTGCACTGCTGGGAACACTACAGGCAAGAAGGGGAAAAATGGAGGGAATGGGAATTAAACAATTCTGTAGAGCTCATTTAAGAGAAAATCCTGTCAAAGGAGCTGATAAGGGAGCACATTTTATATTTACTAAATGAACAGCAAAGTGAAGATCTGCAGAAAGAAACAGTTATACTAAAATAAAATATACTCCCAGCATGGCCAATGGAAACATTAAAGCTAACTGGTAAGAAGGAAAAAGCTCAGTGAATCACCCTATTTAACTCCACTGAATAATATATCTAGGCCAATTGTTCATAAAGCCATTCACAAAGAACATTCAAAGAATACATTTTTTACAGTTCAAATTCCATCACTACCATCCATATAATTCCCCAAAATACAGGCAATATGAATACACAGTACAGTAATAGGAATATAAAGACTCAAAAGTGTCAGGAGCTGATTTGAAAAAGCAGCTTATAAACATTAGGATTCCACGTTAGCCTTTGTCTACCAAGGTGTATAAAAATTCAGCCGCTACCTTTTCATTAAACGCACCCTGGATGTAAGCTTTTCAGTTCATGAGAATTAACTTAAAGCCAACAGGGTCAAATTCTCCCAAAGGGATCTAAATATAGTTTATATTGAGCATGTCTACACAAGACACTTTACTGATCAGCAGACTAATTTGCTGCGCAGTAAAGTGTCACTAACTACATGTGCGCAGCAATTAGGGTGCAATAAACTAATTTACAGCACTGCTGGATAGTCCCTTCAGATACAAGTGGTATCCAGCAGCATGGTAAATTACTGCGCTTAAATGCATGTGTAGACGGTGATGTTGGGATTAGTTTACTCTGGTTCAAATTAACCCAGAGTATATTCAGTCACATTAATTGCATTTGTAGACATGCTCACTGAAGCCAGAACAGACCTTCAGCTATACCAAGAAATTCCTCCTTAAGGACATGTCTAGATAACAACCAAACTTGTGTTTTAAAATGTGTTAGCTAACATACTTAAACTACAGTATAATCACCAATTTTTTTTTAAAGTCATCTGGTTAGGCCTTCCAAAAATCACAAATGTAACTTGAAAAAATCAGGAAGATATTTTGTTTTTTAGAATAAAATTTGTTTTTTTATTTACCTTCTGGGTTTTCAGCTGACATTCCAAATCTGTATCTGCAGCTATGAGGGCTAGAAACTTACTTATTTGACTTACTTGACTCTAGGAGTTGAGATATCCAGAAAAAACATGAAGTCAGGGGTCTACATCCACTGCACTGGAGCACATTATATAGGGGACAGTGGCTAGAGCCTTCTAAGACAAGAACACAGTAACGCTTCATCCCATGGGTTTTTCCATGGCTTTGAGCAACCTGGTACATTGCATGGCCAGATGCAATTCAAGGGTTTGAAGGATCCTCGCCTGCCATTGCCTTATATTGGAATGTCAGCTGTTTGGTTGAATTCTAAGAGTGGTGTGCCCAAACACCTGTATAACCCCACTCACTGGCAGGCTTGTCTCAGCACAACATCAGGCCTATTTTTCATTTTTTGTCAAGATCTGCAACCTCACTTTCAACCATGCATACACATAATTTAAAACAACAATGTCCTATCACAAAGATGTACACATATTTACAATGTCCTCGCACAATGTACACATATTTACAAACAACACACATATGAGAAGTTAGGTGAAGATTATGTAAGTAAGAAGAGTATACTGACTATATAAGGGTCTTGACCCCAATTTTCTGACATGGTTTGCTTCCAGAAACAGGATATGAAGGTATTCTCTATTCCTGGCAAAGGGCCACAAACAGAGAGTAAGGGACTAGGAACTAACAAATCTGCTTTCCCTGAGGGAAGAAAACGCCTTAAAAAGAAAGTATGCACTACTGAAAGCATTGTTTTTCAGTTTGATACAGGAGCCTATTTCAAATGGTAGAGTGCAAATCTTCATTCATCTGACACTATATTCAAGAGTTCATTGAACACCAAAATGGTTCATCAGAAGTCATTTAGACAAACCTAAGAAGGAAGGAAGAAAGGAAGGAAGGAAAGAAGGAAATATGGTAATTTCCTGGAATAATTATAAGGCATAATTATTCTAGAATAAAATCACTTCTACTGTGGAATAGTTTGTCCATATAGTATAAATATACTGCACGTGTTGATGTCACTGTGTTGGTATAAAGTTGATATACATTTGAACAGATATAGGGGAAGAAGCTGTGCTTCTATTTTAGGAATGTAGTCTCTCTCTAAGTGTACCAGTATCATAATCAGATTACTATGTTAGTATTCTGTATTTCAGACTGTATCCAGAAGAATTTGTTGCTGTTGCATTGCCATATTATGCCTGCTTATGAAGGCTGAAGGATTTTATTGGCTGTTCTTCCTATACTGGTCTGGGTGGTTGCTGCTTTCTGATTTTACAATTGAAATAATTACAGAAAACTAAAATAGGTCTCCTGAGGATATTAATAATCCCTCAAACTCTGTAACATTCCAGATCCCATTATTACAGAAAAATACTATATTACTAAAGTAACAGATGCTGTCTTCTGACCCACATAACTGTTCAAAAGGGTAAGCCCTGATCCACTAAAGAAAGCAAAACTATGTAGACTTTCATTACAACAGCAGAAAACATGAAGATTTAGTGAAATTCTTTGAACAAATATGTACTGGGACTCTAAACTTTCACCCATAATTAATGTAAATATTTAGCACTTGTGTATACAAATTAGAACTGGATGCCTAACAATTGTATCTATACACACATTTAGGGGACTGTTGGAAATTTGGCTCATAGTATCTAAACATATAAAAAAGCAGACATATTAGGCATATGCAAAATTAGGGCTCTATCCTGCAAAACACTAAATATTCTGAACTCTCTTTAATATCAACAGAAATGGAGGATGCTCAAGTCCTCACAGGAAAGAGACCTTCTTGTACATAAAAGTACACATGCTTGAATACACACACACACATTTTTTAAAAAAATTACCATGCTATCTTAGCATATATTATTCACTATTGCTTAAACATCAAAATAAATTAATATTTTAAATTCTATTTAAATCTCTGTAGATAATTTATTTTTAAAATATTCTAATTAATTCTTGTACATTAAGAATACATATTTTTTACAAATGCAGGAAGCTATTCATTACATTTACTGTACTGTGCTGACATCTGATCTACAAGGAAGCTTATTTATATCACAAGTACCGAAATTTGCCAACAAATATATTAATTTAAAAAATATATTAATCCTTTAGTCCTGGATTCCAATAAATCATTATGTTAATGTGTTTTTAAAATACAAAAATATGTTTAAAGGGTCAGCATAGAATTATTTTAAGGTCCCTGTGTCCCTTAAAATCTCTTCTCACGTCTTCACATGTCTGTCTTTCAGTCTCTCTGACTGAAATGTCTAGACATCCAAATTAAGGACTGACCAATCATCAGCAAACTGATTCTTGTGCATACAAGGTCAACTCCACACATGCGCGCGCACACACACACACACTTTTAACGTATGCTAAGTAGGAGACCTTTATTTGTACACAAAAATATTGATGTTGCTAAGTGATACACAGCCAGTCGCTAGCTGTAAGTCTTTGTGTTTGTTTGTTTATTGCTGTCTCCTCTCCCCTTTGTAAACAATGCAATGGTGCCGCACAGTTACGTGGACCCTGCTGCTTTAAAATAGCAAAGGGAATCAATTTATAATGACTATGTAGTATCAACCTATTACCTTTCGTCTATTTTACTCCAGAAGTCAGAAGATAAATATTTAAGAGGAGACCTAAATACAGACATCTTAACCAGTTCCTCTCATCTTATTTTATCTTTGCTTTTGTTTAATAATAAAAAGTAATACCTAATGAAAGATCTCTCTAAATTGTCAACACACATGTGGAATTTACAGGAATTAAAAAAAAAAATAAAATCATGATTATGTATCTTTATCCTATATTTATATGTTTAGTAAATTACATTTCCAGATAACTAGGAAAATGCAATCCATAATACCAGGCAGTAAAGCACATCTTGTAAAACTATAAATCCATTTAAATTGTATATAGAATGGAAAGTAATTTTTCTATAATTTTTTAGAACAACTTTCTTCTAAGACAGAGTTGGCCAGGATATGGACTCTAAGCTCCATAACAAATCTGGAAGTTTAGGGACTCTTTCACAGAATCATAGAAAATTGGGGTTGGAACAGATCTCAGGAGGTCATCTAATCCAAACCCCTGCTCAAAGCAGGACCATTCCCAAGTACATCATCCCACCCAAGGCTTTGTCTAGCCGGGTCCTAAAAACTTACAAGGATGGAGACTCCACCACCTCTCTGGGTAACCTGTTCCAGTGCTTCACTACCCTCCTGGGCTATGGACAGACATTCAAAAAGCCAGAATTTGAGTCAATATTTGCAGGTTAGTCTTGCAGGAAGTGGACAGACATTCCCTTGACATTCCAGAAATGTAGACACATGCCTGCAGTGGCTCAGGCTAGAAGCCTGAGGGTGCTACAGCAGCCCTCCTTTCCCTTCTACAGGCTGAGCTAAGGGGGGCGTAACTAGGCCCCAGCAGGACACTGTGATTAGGGAGGGATGTCCCCCCTCCCTTGATAACAGAGCATTTATCAGCCCTATTATCAGCATTTAACAGCCCATCAGAAAGCAAAGCCTCGCTAATTACAAGCTCTTTCTTAAACAGCTTTTTCTAAAGGAAGGAATGCAGGGACATTACCATCTGAGCTGTTGATTACCTCCAAAAAGCCCTAAGCAGACACTGTCCTATCTGCCTTACACAGCATTAGCTACTATACCACATGCTGGCTCCAGTCCATGCTGTGGGAGAAAGGAAGAAAGGATCTCGGATTAAGCAGCAAGTGGTGGAGGGGTGGGGCACAGGGAAGCCAGCAGACCCTGCTGTGCCTTCAAGCCTCTGCTAGAGCTCAAACCAGGGACCAGAGGGGAGTGGCCAGTCCTGCTATGGAACAGAGAGCCCCACCCAGCCCAGGGAGCATGCTGGGATGCTTGGGGTGTCTGGTGTAGTTTAAACCAGCAAAGGGTCTGGGACAGACATTGGATAAACTGGTTTGAGCCAAATCAGTTAAGTCTGATACTACATTCAACCAGGTTTATCTCAAACCAGTTTCAGCCATTTTCAAACTGGTTTATGTGCACTGAATATCTGTTCTGTTACAGGTTTAAACCAGTTTCTGATCTCTTAAACCAGTTTATGCGTAATGTCTGTCCCTAGCCCCAATGAGAAAGTTATTCCTACTACCCAATCTAAACCTCTCTTGCTGCAACTTGAGACCATTGCTCCTTGTTCTGTCATCTGCCACCACTGAGAAAAGTTTAGCTCCATCATCTTTGTAACCCCCTTCAGCAAGTTGAAGGCTGCTATTAAATCCCCTCTCAGTCTTCTCTTCTCCAGATTAAAAAAGCCCAGTTCCCTCAGCTTCTCTTAAGTCATATGCCCCATCCCCCTAACCATTTTCATTGTCCTCCACTGGACTCTCTTCAATTTGTCCTCTTCCTTTCTGTAATGGGGGGCCCAAAACCTCATAGGGCCCAAAACCTTATGGACTGTCCATAATCCAAAATCTCAGAATCTTTTTGTGGAACTCAAGAGTCTGCTTTCTTTTCTTTTTATTTTTTTATTTTCAAAAAGGCCCTGAAATACCTTAAGTGCCCATCCAGCAAGGATCTGGGAAAAACACGGAGCCTTGGCTCACAGATTCCTGGGCAGCCCATCAGATGGCAACCCAGGAACCACCTGCTTCAGAACAACGCACCTGAATAGCTACTCCTAAAAGCAGAAAGTCCAGGGAATCCTTAATCTGGGGAGCCTGGGAACACAAATTCTAAAGCAGTCAACCAAGTTGGTTGTTGAGGAGACAAAAAATCAGTAACATTTCCGCCAGAAACATCCTTTGTTTGGTTTCCACAACCCTCCACCCCCTGGTATTTTTCAATGGAAGAACACTTAATTGGAACATTTCCCAACAGCTCTATTCATGGAGCTTAACATATTTTAACAGGGAGGTTCTCTCATAGATAATCTCCTCTTCCACATATCATTCATGTGACTGCAATAGTAATGACCTAAGGAAAATATTAATAAAAAAGTATTAAATATATTTTAGCTGTTTTTGATACAGTTTAGCAGTGAGAGACAAAGATGAAAACCAAGAGCAGATGACTAAATTGGCCACAGCTGGACTACGTCAACTCTAGAATCTTTTATACCTTGTCCAATAAGCAGGTGCCTCTGCAGTAATACAAAGGTACAAATAGAAACACTGGCTCAGAGCAAAGGAAAAGTGAAAACATTTCGTTTGGTTTAATTTGCTGCAAACTATGCAATAAATTGTAATAGAAAGAAATAAAATTCTATTACTAATTATCGTGTGCATACAGCTCTTCCCACATTCTCTGTCTCTCTCCAAGAGGTTTAAAAATCTATATTCTAAAACATAATTGGTCAACAGAAGTAATGACACATCATTCTACCCACAGCATGAAAGTTCAAAACAGTTTTTTGTTCATTTGAGCCAAATCAGTTATGGCAATAGTTGATATGAAGTGTCAGTACTCCCAGATTCCTTCCAGACGTCACTGAACCTCTCCATCTCTCAATTTTCCCATCTGTAAAATGGAAATGATACCTTCCATTAAAAAAATGCATTATTTCAACTGATAAATCTCAAAGATCAGTGTTACGGGCAGAGGAAGTATTTTGCATAACTTGAACAACCTGCCTTGGCTTCTACGGAGAGCCATTTCCCACTTCTGCAAGGACAGGCACATGCCATGAGACAAGACCAGGAAGATAGGAGGGAATAAAGAAAAAGGGAAGATTATTATTCTTATGCACTGTATCAGGTGCCTTAATTAAAGCTGCCTCATATTTTTAATTGGGTCTTAAGCCTGGGCAGGGGGGCGGAGCAGGAAAGAAGGACGGAAAACAGAAACATATTTTTGATATATTTTATTAGATGCCAAATAACTAAAAATACCTCTTTTCAAAAGCACCCATTTACAGTTACAGTAAGACACTTGGACCAAGTGCAGTCAGAGTAATGGTGCTTTGTTAACTGATTAGAACTGCTTCATTTGGTCCTAAAGAATCAACATGAGGTTTGCTAGCAAATAGCATGCCCTGCCATGCTGTGTCATTTAAATTACACACATGTAGCCCTTTTTCTTCAAACCTCTTTCTCGACGCACTTTTCTGAGTCCTAATTATCCTTTTGAAGCTTTATGACTCTAAAGGAGCAAGCCAGCTCCCAGATGGGCCATGCAGTGTGAAAAATGACAAAGAATAAATATCAAGTCAGACAAGGATGACTGGAAAATCAGATGCAATGAATTTAAATAGTGTGAAGGATGTCCTGATAGGTGTATTCCCAATTCATTCTAAGCAAATAAGATTATCCTGTGTTTACTAGTAACTTAATGCCTCAGAAGAATGTTCTATTACTGTTTCACAGTAATATGAAGATGTTTCTAACATCTCCCTATCTTTAATGTGGAATTTTACACCTTATATATAATGGGCAGTTTGTGACATTAGTTACCTTCAGAAGGAGATTCAGTACAAAAGTAACAAACTCAAGCAAAATACTTAGCCTATTCAGAGAACTGAAATGCAAACTCTATGTGTATGGAATAAATGATGGTGTATTGGGGTGTAAGGCGTGTACCACCTGACCTTCAGATAGAAACAGTCTTCAGGAAGGTCAAAGCTATAAGTCAATGTTACAAGTCATTCTACCCGAGCAGGGACAAATCTGTATACCACCCCATTCTGGATTCTGCATGAATGTTACTGTAGGGTTATTTGAGCAATGTGGTTGGGAGTGTTAAAATCTCTTATTGAGAATATTCTTTTCTCTCCCTCCTACCTCAGTGAGCAGACAGAGGTAGTTAGTGGTGTTAGTCTGAAGTCAGGCATAAGGTGGGGGAGAGGTGCACCTTATAGACTAACTGAATCAGAGTTCATGGTGAGTTGTGAAGTGAGCTGTGGCTCACAACAAATTATGCATCTCTGATTCCAGTAGTCTATAAGGTGCGCCTCTACCCTGCCTTCTGCCTCCTATCTCTGTAAAGCCAGGTACTAAGGTTACCACAGAATTAACCAGAGCCATAGCATGACCATGCAGGGATGGGAATGAATAAGAAGTTAATAAGAAGGGTATTAAAACAGATAATGATTATCTACATAAATTCTCTATAAATAAAAATATCATGTCTTTAAAGACGAATAATTTGGAATCTTCTTACACTAGAAGCCTGTGTTGTGTCTGCCTCTGCAAAACTTTCAAATGGGATGCGTCTCCCAGGACTGCAAGATATCAAGGACACCACCATTTTATGTTTGGAAAACCACCTCTCTCTAACTGGCACTGAACTTTGATCATTAAGTCGAGATCAGAGTAGAGAAGTTTCATGAAAAATTCACATCTGGAGAAGGAAGGCAGGCACTGACAGGTATTGTCCCCCAAAAGTGCTGTCTGAAGCTGCCTCAGAGTATAAAAAGTTTGTAAAAAACACATCAGATATCTCTGCAATTCATAACAGGAACATCACCCTCATATGTCATGTATATGTACAACAGCATAGTACAGGCAGGTAAACTTATTGCATAGCCAGGGCATTTAAAAGCATGTTTACAAACATTAATTGTCAGGATTACAGAAACATATTAATCAACAGTGATTATTCTTGGGGGTTTTCTGGAGTGTAAGAGCCATAACTTATATTGTATATTATTGTAGGTATTCAAAATGTCCACCACTGACATCCAGACACTCATCATAGTGGCAAACAGAGCAATTCATGTGTGTACACAATGTTTTAAGACACTCTGTATATGTTTATGCAGACAAGCCAGTTCACCTTCATTGCTGAATTTAAGATTGTGCAAATATCTTACTCTATCAATTATCAAGGGCCTGCTTTTCCCAACTGTATGCACTTTAATAATCTGAGGAATGAAGACTGCTATTTCCATTATGTTTTTAGCCTAAACAAAACTCTAACTTCTTATTAAGAATGTTTAATAAAATCAACACAGCTTTAAAACAGCCAGCAGGGAATGTCGCAAATTAGATGCTTGCGTGGTGCTTCCTTCTGTGTCTGCATGCAAATCTTTCTCATCTTTGTACAGCTTTTCAGAAACATCATAATGGTATTATAGTTAGACAGACCTCCTCTCTTCCCCCTAATGTGAGACTTCAAGCCACCATAAATTACATACCACTATTCATTTATGGAATAAAGCAAAACTGCCCTTTGAAACTGCCTGCATTTCTTTTGTTTAGAGCCCTTTAATATTCTAAGTGAAGATGTTCCAGAGAGAAGGAGAAACCAGGAAGGAGTATTCACACATCCTGCAGTACGGGAGAGTCCACAATAGGATAAAAAAAGTTGGAGTGTAGTGCAGTCGATTGCTTCTGAATGTGAGGGGCAGGAGGCGTTTCCTGTACCTTCTTATTTTAATATTCTGCTTCTAATTTTTTCCCCTCTTTTATTGTGAGCTGTCCTATGCCATTTAGGAAAGAGCAGAACATACATAAATCAATCAATAAAATCAATATATAAATAAAATTCCATCCTAACTCTTTACACACAAGACTTCCACTAATGATAGTGGGATTTCACAGAGAAAGCTAGAAGTGCCCTCAAGTCCTTTTTCTTTTAAAGCTTATGCTCAGCAATTTATCAGACTGGCCTGAACAACTGCAGTTCTGTAGCCCTTAGTTCTCTTGTTCTGCATTCTCCCTTCCTAGAATAACCCACTGAATGAATCAAGTAAAGCAGTTGAGAGAGCAAATGAATAGGAAAAATACCATAAGAAGCTAACAACTGAAGACACTGCAAATACCTAGGGCTAGTTCCCTACCTCTATGGCTCCGGGGAATAATGGACACTGGAGAATTGCAGGATTGTCAACCCAAGTTCTTTCTTTTTTTTACTGACAATCTTCAAACTTGTTTACTGATATGTTTTACATAATGTAAACAGAACTCTTCTGCCAGGCTCCACCCTGCTGCCAGACGCCAGTTAGAAGGTCTGTTTCAGATTCAGGGGTTTAATAGCAACCAGAATAAAAAAGTTTTGGTGTCAGTAAAAGGTTTTCAATGAAAAAAAAATTCTTGGGTTGGCAATACCACTTCAGTGCAGCAATGGTTTTACACCACAATGCCCCCGCACGGGGTCTTCTACTCATCCCCACATCCTGATGCCTCCCAACCACATCCTTCACCACGCTGCCCCCCCAGCCCTACCCCTAACAGCCCCACTCTCCCATCTCAGCACAGACCCCCAAGGAAGCCTACCTACAATCCAGTAGTTTTATAGGCATCTAACAGGACTCAGAAGCAACAAAAGACCATGGCTGGGGAAGGGGGGAATGGAGGATCTACAAAGTGGTGAGAAGAGTTCCCTTCAGTGCTGCACTCCTGTTTGACATCAGGTGGCACTGCTGTGCTCTGTCTATGCTTCAACACTACATTTAGCTGCTTCCCCATCATGGAGCTTCAATGAGCTCTGGTTGCTTAAGGTTTTTATATACAGCTCAATTATTTTACGGATTTTACAGACAGGCATTTTTAACTTGATTTTTTACCGACTGTCTGTACATTTACAGACAGTTGGCAACCTTGGCAGAATGTCTCATCTAGACACAAAAACCAATAAAAGTTACAACCAGCTTGAATGCACAGGTGAGCTTGACCTCCCAAAGCATCACACTGTACTAGAGAGAACACATCTACACAGTGTATTAACTAATGTGTACTGTGTCCTCAGCAACAGGTGTTAACTAGCAGCAGGTTGAACCCGAGATGCACAGCAAAATGCACCTGACAGCATGCTACAGAACCCAATCTTGTTGATTCTTGCCTAGCATTGGAGGGGCTCTCCTGTGGGTAATACACATGTACAGAATGAGTGTAGGCTCATTTTCCCTCTACTGGTAGATTAGGACAAGAGCAGGATTCAACTCTGTTTATAGACATTAAGTTCAGAAAGGACTGTTGTGATCTGATCCTCTCATATGACCACCTGCTTGACATTGGCCATAGGAATTCCTTGTGTCTAGTCTTGCTTTGAATCCAGTTATTGAGAGTGAACTAGAACAGAACTATCTAATTTCTAAGCCCTCACAGCCCACATGAAACACATAGGCTGCCAGTTGTACTAGAACATAATTTTAGAAAAATCCAATCCTGATTTAAAGAATTCCACTGCTAAAGAATCCATTATACCCCTTGATAAACTGTCTCCATAATAGTTAACTACCATGACCATGAAAAAACATATTTCTAGTCTAGCTTCATCTTCCAACCATTGAATTGTTTTATATGTGCCAAATTAAAAAGAGCCCCCAACTATCAAATTTGCATGTTTATACTATACCTCATATAGAGAAAACAAAGGATCTCCACCACAAGCAAGCATGAAATAAAATCTGTTACAACATTTTATGCTAGCAGAGATCATATCACCCATCTAGCTCCATTCGGTACTTATTCTGCTCTGTACTGATGCCATAGACCACTGGTCCTTGCTTCTTGTAAATGCACATCTAAACCTCTTTTGTGAATACAATTTCAGATTTAACTGCTGCCCTAGTCTGTTTTGTACATTAATTATACTCTGTGTAAAGAAATTGCTTGTAAACTCCCTATCCAAAACTACAGTATGAACCAGGACAGCAACAACCTTGCTGAAAAAAAGGTGTCAAATATACTTTTTCTAGAGTTGTGTACAACTCTTTTTCTACAGGGTTGTTCTTAATACTGTGTTTAGGTTCAAATGTAAGAAGGTCCAGTTGAACTGGAATAGACACACAAGGGTGACCTACTGAGTAAACTGATCTTTCCTTGCAGTTTAACAGGCAACCATACCACTGTTCAACTGAGGACAACTCCTGTCAGCACCAGCATAATTTAACTTGACTTGTGATCTGGAACAGATTAACTGTTGCAAAATTCTGTGAGGATACTCCAAAACTGCCAATTCTTATAACTATGGGGTATTTGTTATTTTTTTTTAACCTCATCTCATTAACATACCTTACTTCCATCATCTTACAATTTTCCCTTATTCAAACTGGCTGCCATCCTCCATTACCACTAACAAGGCTAAAACCACCGTTTCTTTTCAGTTCTCTGTTTGTGGGAGTTTGGCTTTCCTTAAACTTAACCTACCAACTCTTCATGTTTTTAGTGAGAAAGAAGTGATGTCCACAGGCAAAATGGCTGTTACTCTTTTGCCTGAGAGGCTAGAAAGGGCACTATTAGACAGGGACAGCGAGGAGCAGGGATCCAGGTTTTCCGTTTCCCATGGAAAAATGGATTAAACCATGGATTTTACCTTTTGCCAGGGGCAAATATGGATTTCTCATTTTACCAGAGAAACCTGCAGATTTTGCAGTTTTGCAATGAGCCCCCTGCAGTCTGGCAGAGTTCCAGCCTGCAGGGAGCTGGGGGGAGTTGGAGAAGGGTGGTCAGGCAGGGGACACCATGAGCACGTACATTCACATGGCCCCAGGCGGCCTGGAGAGCAGCTCTAACAGGTAAGTCAGGGGGGAGGGAGATTGAGGTCCCTGTAGGGAGGGAGTGAGGGAGGCTGCTGCCCCGCTGGGCAGTGCCTGGGGCTTGGGACCCGGTTTGTAATATGCGGCTGCAAGGCCCCAGGAGCAGGACAGGGCCATGGGTGGCTTGTCCAGGAGAGGGGAAGGGCCAGCTCCCCACTGGCGTGCACACTGCCGAGGGGTAGGGTGAACCCACGCCCTCCAGATGTGCATGCGGGGCAGGCACAGGCTGCATGCTCAGGTTCCCACCCTGCTTCCCTCCCTTGGGGTCTCTGCAACCCAGTGGGCACAACCCGGCATGGCAGGGAACAGCAGAACAACAAAATAATATATATAAATGTTTTGGAAAAAAAATATTTTTCATAGCTGGGCATTCAGGTGGAAAGCTCTAATGTCAGAACAAGCATTCAATTTCTCAACCTCTGCTGCTCCAGGACTTCTTCCTCTGCCTTGGTTCTGGACAGAAATAAGACCTGGGACAGTAAGAAACGGGTAGGGGAATTAGAAAAATGTAGCGGGGGTTTTAGGGACAGGAGCAGTTCTAGCACGAGAGGAGGGAAGGATCATTAACATAAAAATCATTATTTGTAGCTATTTGGACAATTAAAATGAGACATTAAATACTTTATTGCAATTCCTGGACATTTTATATAGTATGTAGCTGGTCAAAATAATACAAAGACACTGAATTGACATTATTGCTGAATGGGCAAGAACTGATTATTTTTAACCAGATATTTAAAGATTCAAAATATCCTTACTGTACCAAGTCACACAATGCTCTGCTTGGCTTAAGGATTTTTTATAGGAGCAAACAAACTGGTTGATGTCATAAAGATGTTCTTACATGGAGAAATCTTTGCCTCACACATGATTTGCATTGAAAATTTTTTTTAAAATTTGATATATAAGTAGAGGTGCACCAATACATTGGTCCAATATTGGATCAGCACCAAGATAAAGAAAACTGATTGTATCAGAAATCAGCCTGATGTGGCTGATAATTTGGTGCCCGTGCATGTACACAGCTGCAGCACAGCACGTAGGCAGCGAGGACCACAGACCAGCAGCTTGGAGAGCTGCGTGCGGCTGGTAAGTCTGGTGTGGTGGAAGGGGAGAGGGGAGGGAAGGGGCATGGGGGGACAAATCAACGCCCACCTTGATGAGGAAGGGAGTGGGGCAGGGGCTGGAGCCAGTACTGCCCAGTCAGAGTGGGGCAGGGTGGGGTGAGCGAGGGATGGAGCCGTGGCTCATCCAGGGGGCGAGGGGTGGAAGAAGTGGCTCCTGCTGCTGCGTGCACCCTCGGAGGGCATGGGGGCAGGATGCCCCCAGATATGCGCAAAAGGGGACGGGGCAGGATGCTAATGCGGGCTGGAGCCAGGGCTGCACTAGGCTCTTCCCGGCATGTGGGAGCTGTGCTCTCAGCATGCGGGGGCTGCATTCGAGGCAGGTAGCAGCGGAACTGGGAGAGGGTTATGGGGGGGTGATGGCAAAATTTGGGGTGGCTGCAGCCCCGCCCTAAGCGCAGCCCAGCACAGCTCTCCCCCACATGATGGGAAGAGCATGACACAGTCCCGGCCCCAGCCCGCAGCAGCAGCCCCTCCTTGCCCTGCCCCACGCAGATCCAGGGTCACATGCCCGCCTGCCATGCCCTCCCGTGGTGCCTGCAACGGAGGGAGCCACCCCCCCCAGCACCTCCCAGACGAGCTGTAGCTCCATCCTGCACCCTGCCCCAGCTGGGCAGCGCCTACCCCAGCCCCTGCCCCACTCCCTCCCTCTCTTGATCTTCCCTGTGCCAGGCCCCTTCCCTCCCCACTCCCCATCCACCACAACAGACTTACCAGCTGCACACAGATGTATCAGAAATCAGATTGATATCAGCCAATATGCCTCCTTAAAGATCGAATATCGGTATTGCCCCCCAAATCTCTATCGGTGCACCCCTATATATAAGGAGAGTATTTCTGGGATTTTCCTTGTTTATTTTCCAGTTCCATTTTACAACCTTTATATAAAGGGGAATATGGAGAGAGTAGGAGGGAACAAAGTCAAGACAGCAATAGGAAATTACTAATTATTATTAGGAAATGGCTAACAGTAATTATTATGACCATTATGATTCTCTTAGCTAAAGAATGAAGAGGGTAAGCAGACTCTCCATTTGAGCAGCCAGGGAGAGGATGCATTTTCAAGTGCATTAAAGGTTGACTTTTCAACCTGTGATTATCACACACACATTAAAGCAAAGGAGAACTAAAAAAGAAAAAGACAGACTAAAAAATCCATTATTAAAAAAAAAAAATCTTTAATCTCTTGAAGCTGTCAAGGCTGGCGCACTTATCTCAGCTTAAACCAACCTTATATCAGTTTAGCATAACTCAATTAAGAACAGGTTTAAATTGAAAATACATTAGCCAAACTGAAAGAAATGAGTACAGAAATTTGCACCCATTGAATTATATCAGTTCAAGCCTATGTGCAGGCAAGGCATCAGTAATCTAATTTCACTGCCAGCTGCCTCTGTGGAAGGCAAGAAGCAACGAAAAATGAAAGAATTTTTGTTGGGCAGGCCTAAATCAGAACATGCACAAGAGAGTGCTACTAGATTGGGAAGGAAAGCAGAGATAGCTAGCTATGTTAGTCTGAGGTCAGGCAGAGAAACCAGTGTGACCAAAACGTGGGTAAAAGATAGATCTGCTCCTTCTTTCTTCCCCTGCTATGGGTTCCCACCATTGTGTCTTCCCCACCTGATCTTTGTCCTTTCTCTCTCTCTCTCCCAGAAACATGCTGAAATGAAACTCCTGCATTGCTGGCTGCCTCCCTTTCTGTACATCATGGTGGGAGAATAAGTTAAGCTGAACAGCAAAGTGACAAGACGCAGCCAGCAGCTGTGAGAGCAACAGCTTCTACAGATTAAAACGGGTGCTCAATCTCCAGCCCATGGTACTGTGCTGTTCAGCCCATGGGGCTCCCTACAGGTCTGGAAATTTCACAGCGAACAGTAGCACCACTCCCCTGCTGCCAATTCTCCAGATGCGTGGGGAGCCCGAGGCCCTGCATGCTAGATTGGGCACTTGATCCCAGCACATAGAGCCAGGCAGAGGCAGCGCTAGGCCCCAGGGCCCAATCCATAAGGGGCCAGGAGGGGGCGATGCCAGTCCCCTGGAACGCAATCCTGACATGTGGGGGCAGGAGGGGGCTGTGCCAGGCCCCCGGGATGAAATCCTGGCAGGCAAGGGGTGAGAGGGGGAGGTGCCAGGGCCCCAGGACCCAGTTCCACCATGCAGGGGGCAGGAGGGGGCAGTGCCAGGCCCTGGTACCCAGTTCTGGCATGCAGGGACTGGGAGGGACAGCATCAAACGCCCAAGCCAGATCCAGCACCAAGAAGGGTCCCACACCACTCATCAGGCCTGTGAGGCCAAAACATTGAGCACCACTTCATTAGAGGATTAAACCAGAACAAAAAAATAAGAGAGACTGATGCCAACCACCCAAGTCAGACTGTGGGCCCCACAATGATAAGCCTCAGGCATGATGATAATGTAGACATGTGTGAGCATGGGCTCACCACATTTTGGAGAGTGCTAGAATGACAGACACATACCTGAATTAGGTAATACAGCAAAATGCTAATTTTCCTTCTACACAAAGGCAAACATTAAGTCACTTAATATTTGTACAGTGCTTGAAAGAGGCAAAGCCTTATAAAGGCACAAAATACCATAGTCTGTTCTTATCTGGATACCCATCAAGCTCATTTGTAGACTGCAACCTCTTCAGGGCAAACTGTGTTTTCACATGTGTTTCCACTGTATATAATGTAGTGAGGTTCTATGGGGTCTTTGTGGAAGAGGAAGAATATAGAAGCAATTTTGCGGGCAGATTTGTTCCTCCAGATTTGTATGTTTCTATAATATGCGTTGGAACACATTCTGTTTATTTGGGATGGGGGGCGGGGGTGTTCTCCAGAGGCTTGAGTAAAGACTGAGGCTGTCACAACAAAGCCTTTAGGAATCCTTTACAAACCAATTTGCCACTTCCCCATAAAAGATCAGATTGAATTGCACCGCTAATGCAGGACCAGAAAAAAATGTCTTTGACAGGCTGAACTGTATGTGGCCCTAATGTGGCTGTGAGAGGTAATTACAGTAGCAAATGCTGTATTCACATACAGCCTAACCATGGAATTCAGCAAAACAAATTATGAACAGCGAGATCACAGACTTTGGTGAGGCTTGAAAAAAAACCAATTCTAACATGTTTTAAAATTTCTACTTTTTAGTGGCTCTGATGAATAGGAATATTTTCCCTGCCTCCAGGGACTTATCCTGCAATATTTGAGCTTTCTATGGCAAATTTCCTTGCTAACTGAATTGAAAAGCCAGAGAACTCTACTATTCTGATGTCAATAAATGGCTACAAATCTAAGAAACCTTTTGACTTATTCTTAGGAAATGGGCAGACTGGCTCAGCCTACAAAAGGGGAAGGAAATACTGCATGTACAGAAGCTGAAACAAGCAACTTTCTTTCATCTCTTAAAAATGAATCCAAATTGACCATCCCTGTGACACAAATGCCAGTGCTAGTATGCGTCACACCAAAGTTAAAGATAAGCTACCAGCATTACAAAGACTGTGCGCTGAATCCCAGGGGGACATGCACCTTCATGCCCCTTGGTAAAGACTCTTCTGACTGGCTCAGAGACAGCACTGATCAGCAAGGATCCTAGAAATCTGTTTGCCACAGAAAAATGAGAAATTTGCATTTTTACAGAGAATCTTTCAAATCACTGGGGGAAAATTAAAAATTAAAAAAACCCCAAAACCTTACTAAAAATAAAATGTTGGCTTCCCTGCGGTAGCCAGTGGGTATCATGGCCACAGCAGGAGCCCACTGAAAAGTGTCCATCCCATCCTTCCTCCATCACTGATTAGCCAAGGTGGCTACCCATCATGCAGCCTCATCCATTCATCAGTGGGGGTGAGGATGGCTAAACAGCAGTCCTCTTGACCAATTAGTGGTGAGGGGCAGGGCCACTGCTGTGGCTCCTTGGCCAATCAGGATTGTGTGTGGCTGCTGCAGAAAAATGCAGATTTTTATGCGTTTTTATCGCAGAATTTTGTTTTTTTTATTATGGAAAACTAGGATCCCTGCTGAACAGACTCCTAAGGGAGCTATATCCATCTCATTTTAGCAAAAACAGTAGTTTGGTTTCATGCAGGGTCCCACACTGCAAGATAAGGAAGAACGTGGGTTTTGAGACTTCATCCTCTGCATCTCAGGAAGGAATGAAGAATCCATGTTTATGCAATCAGAAACATATGCTGAAAGAAAGGGTTGCAAAAAAGGGATTGTTTAGTCCTCTTTGCTTGGTCAGCACCCAACCAAACAGAGCTCTGATCCTGTTTGGGGCCTCTAAGTGTTGCCATAACACAGGTAAATAATAATCCCAAACACATTCTTGTTAGGCACTTGCCATGGCCCATTACCACAGGGCCTTGTCTGTACATGGACCAAGCAGGAAGATTCTGTAATACTTTCCATTCTCCATGAAAATAATCTCACATGAAGATTGTTTCCTATTACAGAATCACACTAAGGCCAGTGGGGGTTGTTTGCTGACTTTTGAGGAGAATGGATTAACTTTACAGACTCTCCACCCTCCCAACCCTGTATTTTAAATATACATTTCAAAAGCAGGGCAAAGTGCACTGCTGAGGGTCTTATTTCTTAAACTGCTCCCAAACCATTTTTTGTCACAGTCCCTAAAGTAACATTGCCAAGGACTTTCATTGGAATAGATGAAAATTTGCTAGCAAAGCTCTCCTAAAAGTAAAACCAACTCCATGCATCCCGCTTCCCTACCATAAGGTTACCTTTACCCACTCCCTATCATGACATGCACAAGTATATAATGGGGACCAGCCTTGACTTAATTAACCTCCCTTTCCTTTTGCCCACAATTTTGCATATGTTTATGTAATTATGAGCTAAAATTTCTATAGACAGTTACTTGCTAGCATAATATATTTACATAACAAAAACAAGCTTTAGATGTGGAAGCATGCATTCTGGTGAACCACATACATGAACCTGAGCTCCTGGTAGTTTACGGCAAAATGATTTGCAAAGAGAGTTCTGAACAGACATTCAGTACCATAACCAAAGAGGAGATCGATATATTGACAGGAGACAAGAGAAAAAGTAATGGGCATCAATAGCAATAAGGAAGATTTAGGTTGGATTTTAGGAAGAACTTTCTAACTGTGAGGGTGGAACAGATTACATAGGGAGGTTGTGGAATCTCCATCACTGGAAGTTTTCAAGTGCAGGTAAGGCAAATATTTGTCTGGGCTGGTTAGACAAGGATGATCCTACTCAGAATTTGATGATATTCTGGTGCCCCTTCTAGTCTAGTCCTATGCTTTATGCTTCTATGGTCAGCAACTATGCTTGTCTGTTGAGTACGGTATATTTGGTACATCCTTCCAACTGAATGGCTGTTCTATTAGAAACTGTTTTTCATATATATATATATATATATATATATATATAAAATCAAATCCTGGTTTAAAAAAAATGGTTGTGCTACTAAGTGCCAACATGGCACTAATAATTACAAAAGTACATACATACACTTGTGAATTACAATTCATTAAAGAATTTTAAAGTACACCACTATATATGTTTACTATATTAATATTCACACTATATATAGATTGTAAATACAATCCCTCAAAATATGCCAGTAACAAAGAATATAAAATAGAGTATCCCTTTTAAGGAAAGAAGATGTCAAACTACTGATCCACAAAATTCGGCCGCTTACCTAAACTGGCAATATTTCTGCCAGAGTTTTCTTAGGTTCATCAGTGACTATTGACTCGTAAAAGCTACACTGACTTCCTCTTAGTTCAGGCTTAGTCAACTCTGACCTTTACATAATAAATGAAGGGCTGAGTGAAATAAAATGCAAAGAGAAATGGCGTATAGAGATTGGGTACATTTTACATACAAAATTCTACAGATTTGTAGGGGTTTTGAAAGGAAATCCCTCCAGACATCTATCATCCATCACAGGCTTGCTCCTGCTCCCATTGGAGTCTACTGGAGTTTTTCCAGAAGTCTGGATTTCCCAATGTCAACCACAAATGCAAAACTACTGACTGGCAGATCCGTTTATATAGGACCGATGACATTCCAGGAACAAATATGACAAAAGATTTTCTCAGTAAAGAGAAAGGAGGCATCCAGTGGAATGCTGTAAGCAATCTGTGCTGGGCTCAATTTTATTTAATAGCTTTGGTAATGAATGGAAAGTGAGGGTAAACAGTCTATTAATTACATAATTAATGCACGTAATTAATTAATAACACACTGTGTACTACCAGTCCCAGATGTTCAGAAACCATGAGTCAGGCCTCCAAAATCAGGGAAGAGTCATGAGATTTAAAAAAAATAAACTTTAAGTAAAACATTATTGGTTATATCTGAGATTTTGGGATCATACATTTAAGCTTTTCTTTCAAACAAGGAGAGATAAAAGTTTTTTGTTTTTTGCTTTTTTTTTTTAATGAAAGCTGAGAAAACACTAACCTCTGTAAGATGGAGTTTCAAGAACAGCATCAATTATCAAGAGTCTTGTGATAAGATTGAGAAAGTTGGCAACAATGATATCTAGTAGCAATAGAGTACAAGAAGCTGAATATAAGCTTGATGTATGACCAGGCAGCAAAAATGGAGATAAGATTTTGGACTGCATTTGAAAAAGCATCAGGTAAAAACAAGGAGTAAAAGTCTCTACAGGTGTATCCACACAGAAAATGCCATATAGTTTGGGGCACCTGAATACCAGAAACATATCTACACGTTAGAGAAATTCATAGATAAGCAGAACATTTATCATGGGGCCAGGGACTGGCTCATGAGGAATGACCACATCCAAGTTAGATATTACAAAGAGAGACTTTGTAAATGTTTGCAAGCATTTGAAAGGGACAAAAGACACAAAAGAAAATTACTTGTTTAGGAAACTGCAGGAATACATAATTAAGCATAAAGAAATTAAATGGGCTTCAATCATTAAAAAAAAAAGAACAGGCAAGGCCCTTGAGACTATAGTGGGGGAAATGTACCAGCACCGTCAATGAGGTGATCAAAGGTCTCTAATAGACCTTTTACAACTCTTCAAATAGCCTATATTTACCCAAAGCCAAGACAACTTCCAATTTAAGATGACCACTGAATAATTAGATTCTACACATGGAAAATTGATAAATTTCTTATAATTTTTCAGGTACAGAATCTAATTATTGGAGGATCTTCTTAAATTCATCTCCCCCACTGCTATACCAGGGCAAGTGGCAGAGGGGTAGGCAGCAGGGGAGTCAAGTGGCCTAAACTATGCCACCTGTCCCCACCCCTTTCCATGCATGCACACCCTGGCACCTATGCCCCTCCCTCTTGGCTCCATTGCTGTACCTGCACCCTCCTGCACTTTTTCTCCCTGCCAATTGGCCCCCTTCTGTCTGCTCCCCCATGCCTGCACCCCCTGATACCCACCCTCTCCACAGTGCCTGTACCCCCTGATGCCTGCTAACCCCTCACCATTTACCACTCTCACCTGCCCCTCTGCTTGGTTCTCCTGATGCCCGCCCCCTCTCTCTGCCCCCATTTTCACTTCATCACAGGTCCAGTTTTGGCTCTAGCCTCAATCCAGCCTGGGCCATGGAGCACATGGTCACTCAGGCCCTGCCCAACCATGCAGCAGTGGCAACAGTGGTGACAGCTCCAGTCTCAACTCTGGGGCTAAGGCTGGGCCTGCTACCATGACCATAACCACTTCTGTGTCCCTGGGGTCTGTAGCGGGTATGTGATGGGGGAGGATGGAGCAACAGCTGCAGCTCCAACCCTATTCTTGGGTCAGGGCTGGAGTCGGAGCAACAGCTGCCATCTGCTCCTCCTCCGCCCCCCTTCCCCACCACTGATATTAGATGAGGGATTTTTTCCCCCAGGTTGAATGAGGAGTGGAAAATGTTGTTTTGGATTTGGCTAAGTAAATATGGTAAAAGCTGAAGGTTTTTTCCTAAAGGTACCATTTAAGGAAATTTACCCAAATATATTTATTTAGAAATATCTGATTACAAGTGGATAAGTAGATGTGTATAGCTAGCCAGTGAAAGCAGTACAGTGTGGACTGTCATGTTTGACATGGACTTGTGCATACACTGTGGGTTATCCCTATTTCTCTGCACTATACTGGTCCAAAAGCTTTTGGTAACCATGCTTCAGTCATATGCATATAAATCACTGAAGTCTTAGAGGAAACCTATACTTCATCAGCTGTGTTTACAGGACTCATTCTACATGTACACAATCAATCGCTGCCATGGTGAAAAGCAGGGTAGTTTTTCTCACTGGCTGCCAAGTACAGCTGCTGAAACCAACCTGAATTAGTATTTGTATCTCAAACTTTTGTTCCTATTGGAACGGCATAACACCAAAAGATGTTTACCTTCTTTAGCCTGGTCGGTTCTACACCAACAAAGTTTCAGTAGGAGGTGCCAAAACCACCAAACAGGGCTTTCATGTTGTTGCAAGAACCTGAGGAGGAATGACACAGTATATTTCTTACATATCTGAACCCTCTAATTCTATGGATGGGAGGAAAATAGCATGACTACAGTTTTGCTCACTATATTCTGCATTTTTCAAAACTTTACACCTCTCTCACAGTATTACAGTTGTTTTATTCATAAACAGCCTTATCATTCAAGACAAAAGAATTGGGAAAATGCTAACTGTGTCCTTGTATGATCAGAATACAAGGGAAAAAAATCAGGCATTATTCAAGGTGGTACATATCTGGTAAATTCCTCTTTGTAGGTAGAGTCTTACCTTCTGGCCTTTATTTCAGGATATAGAGTAAGAATGCATGGGGTGTACATCAGGATCTGGGGGAACACCTGTTCACTAGAACGCCCCAAGTGATGACAAGGTCCAACGGTCACAAACTCCTCCAAGACCATTTCAGGCTGGACATAAGGAAGAACTTCTTTACTGTCCAAGCCCCCAAGGCCTGGAACAGACTGCCTCCAGAGGTGGTGCAAGCACCTACTCTGGACTCCTTTAAGAAACATTTGGACATCTATCTTGCTGGGATCCCTTTGAACCTAGCTGACTTCCTGCCCCTGGGGCAGGCGGCTGGACTCAATGATCTTCCAAGGTCCGTTCCAGCCCTAATATCTACGAAATCTACGAAACCAAATTAGCGCTGTGGTAAAATCAGCAGAAAAAGAAATGCTCATGTAGTCTATGCCAAAAACACAATACTTCCATGCTATCAGCCTTTTGTTCAAATGAACTGATCTAAGCTGTGCAGTTGAGTTGAAGTGGTCTAAACTCCTATCAGTAGAGCAATATACGAGTGTTCAACAGATGAGACACACAGGCAGTCTGCCTTCATGACAGCCCATGGAAGAAAGGTTCCTCACCACACATCCCAGCATGCCATGTGGCCTCCCCAGGCTGCCAGAGATTGCCAGGTGCAGCTGTGTGTGCAAGAAAGCCCTGACTGGCAGGCTGACACAGGGGACCTCCCCAACACAGTGACCCTGCCCTCCCAGAAGAGACCCAGAGTGAATGCCCCCTCTTGTTAACTGCAAGTATCAGTTTCTCTGCCAGACCCAAACACAAATCCCTACTCTTTATGCACAAGCCCACGGACCCAGGACCTACAATCTGTCCTTTGTCAGCTTGTATGATTCTTGCCAAAGGCTGTGGGACATTACACATGCCTGTCTGGAGATGACCCAACAGGTGTTTCATGGTGGCACATGACCTTCTGCCTAGGATACAGGAGCCTGGTGTCCCCTGTGGGGTTACTTACTGGACAGAGGAGGCATGATGTGCCAAGGAAGGGCAGTGTTCAGAGGTAAGCTACAGCCTGTGTCTACCAAAACATACATGCTCAGGACAGCCCAACCAGCAGGAAGCCCTGGTCAGGGAAGCCCTGGCAAATTATCTCCTGGACCGGCAGCACAGGAGGCAGTCCCTGGAGAAGAGGGCATGAGAACACCAGGAAGCTGGAAGCCCTGAGTGGCCACCCCCCTGCTTTAGGCAGGAATCTGTCCACCATGTGGCTCCTGATTCAGTTTGTCCACAGGGATCAAAGAGCCACTCTTTTTCTCAGTGCTTTGCAAGGCAGTTAGGGTTGAAGAAAACCCTGGCCAGCTAAACACCAGCCTTGTGAGGCAAACACCTGAATATGGCAGAATATGGTATGGGAAAGAAAAGTGGCTCAGTTTACCTGTCTTCAGTTGCCAAAAATAAGTTTCTTTAATAAAAGCTGTTGAACGTTAACTATATCAAGAAATTGTTTCTTTTTCCCTTTAGTGAAAAACAGTGAACCAGGCTGGTGGGTGGTGGGGCAGTGAGATAACCTGGAAGGGTGGGTAGGACTGGAACCCAGGGCTATGCTAATGGGGCAGAACCCTCCACTGGAACCCAAAGGTGCCAGCAGAGGGGTGGGTGATGGACATAACGCTCTAAGTCCCAACCTTAAGAGTCGAGACCAAAGATGTGTCTTGGTGCAGGTGGAAGACAATGGGCGATCCCCAACCCACGGTCTGCCTGAGAGGGCTGCAGGGGTGTGGGCATGGGCAGTACAGAAGCCAGCACTACTGCTGAGGCCACGGGCTCTGAGAGCCCCAACATCCTTGCCCACAAGCCCTGGATCCCCCTCTCCAGGGACCCTGACCGCATGACCCTCAACCACCCGCGGGAGACGCCTCACACCCCAAGACTAGGGGTGGCAGATGCCTCTTCCTGCTATGACTATAGCACTCCGTAGGTCACCTAACATTGCATGAGTACAGTTCTGCTGCCTATTACCCTTAGTAATAATGCTTGGTTCCTATGCTTATAGATAATGTGTAATGCAAGAGTAGTCTGGTCCTGGGCTCTTCCCCCACCTCCGTACCAACCCATCGTAAGCTCCCTGCATTCCACACTGCCACCAATATGTCCAGACATGGCAGCAGGGGGTGCCAGACCACCAGGGGGCAGGTTGCTATGTACTGTCCCAGGGAATGGAGGGAGAGAATGGAGGAAAGACAGGCAGGAGTTTACTTGCATATATTTCTTTTGTCTTTGAAAACCTATTGGAGTGTTCTCTTACGTGAAGAGTGACAGCCTTAGAAATCCTTTTGCGATATCTGGGTCTATTGTTATTGGGCTGGAAGGATAAACTATAAACCCAATGCCAAGTATGCAGTTCCAGTTAAGGGTACGCTTCAGCTACTAGGAAGTCCTAGGTGGTCATCCCTGGAGTGGTCATCAACTTCCAGGAGAACCAGCCAGAGAGTCTGTGCCAGAAGTAGCTAAAGCCAGAAACAGTGATTGGAACCTATGCAGCAAAATTTAGCAGCACACATGGCCAATTGTATGCATATGAAAAAAGAAGCCTGGTAGTATCTAACGGGTAGAGACTGAGCAGGATTACGGCAATATGTAAATACTGGTTTACGGGCAGGTAACTTTCATGCAGAAGGTTTATGTTGCTATTGATCAGTCTTAGGAATCATAAAGAGAAAAATGGTAAGTTTCCCATTTCAAATTGAACTGATGCAGTGTTTCTTGTAATCACTGCCAGAAAATTGACTAGGTCCACCCACAAAGAAAATCAGAAGCAGAGTCCATTTCATCTTCAGACCCATCTTTGGGCTCTATTTCACATACCTTACCCTGGTAAATCTGCCACAGGAGACAATGGGAGTTTCACTGAGTCAAGAATGTTAAATAGGAAATTACAAGGCTTTTAGGAGATATCTTATATCTTAGGTTTCCCTGGGCAACTCAAGCAGTCACAAATGAAATATAAAAAAATCAGACCAGACATCAAGACTGTTTTTATATTTTAAAAACTGTTGATCTACTGACATTGATTATCTGTATATTTCACACTCGACATTCCTTTCAACATACTGTAACTAACAACATATGTTGGGCTTCACTCAGATTACCTATCCTACCACTCATTATAATGTGAAGCAATTTTTAATGTTTCTGCAAATTGCATGGATAGATTTTCTTTAATTTCACCCAGCAGCTGTGGAAGCAGACTAATAAATAACCACAGCAGATTCCCCATTGAGCTCCCAGAAAAGGCTGTAAATATATTTAACAACCTGCAGCATAAACACATCTCCAGCTTTCAACCAGGATTGAATACCTTTCAGAATGTGCTTTAGTTATGTGTGAACTGAAGAGAAGAAAGGCTTTAAAAGACACATTTGAAATGCCTGTTTCTTTATGAAAAACATATACATCCCCTGCACTTTACATCTAAGACAAATCCAGTTATCTATAAATACCAGCATCTAACTATCCAGTTTTCCTGGAATATAACATAATATCAATATGATTTATTTAGTATTACTCTATTTTAAAATGCCCACTTAACTTTAGAAAAAATAACACCAGAAGTGAAGCACTTGTTCATAAAAGCTTTTGCTGAACTTAGATGAAAAAAATTACTTTTTAGACTTTCAGGGGGGCATCCAAAACTTTGCTCAAGTAAAGGTTATACTCAGTACTTATCAGAAGCCAAGGTGTCACGCTGAGTTTGTATAAAACAAAATGGATTACATCCTTCTCATCTTTAATAGAGAGGTGATGGTCAGCAGAACTAGCGATTCCAGCATTGAATAGTTTTGAAGAAGCAACTCTGAGAGCGTATTTCCACGATAAAACACCACATGCAGGATCTACTGGTTCACAACATAAAGGATAATCCAACGTCATGCAGGACCAGTGGATTCACTGGTGCTTGACATGCACATTAAAAGACTCTAGCACAGAAAAGCAGCAACATGTGTTCATAATGTCTACAGTGAAGCAGTAGAGATTGGCTGGCAGTGTTGTACACCACCCAAATGTTGAGTATGCTTATAATAAAAAAAAAATACAGAGCCTTGGCTGACAGACCTCAGACCTACCTACCCCAACCGTAACTCTGCCAAAATGGAGCTGTGGATGTACTGTAAGAACAGATGAACCAGGACTGCTCTATAAGACCCAGACCCAAGGAATGACTCACAAAGCAAATGCACCATTTTATGTGTTGGGTTAAAGTAATAATTAAGTTTTTTGGCAGTATACTTTAAGTTAAGGAGATAGTGTGCTCTCAATAGGACACTATTCTGATTCAAGGAGGGTTTTAATCCTCAGTTTGCCATCAAGCTATAGTATGGCTGTTAGAAAATTGCTTCACCTCTTTCTAACTCCATTTCCCCTCCTATTCTCCATTTTATATGCTTAGAATGTAATCTGTCTGGGGACAAGGACTGTCTCTGACTAGTCTTCACAACACGGCTAATTTGCCTTTCCATCCCATTACTTCTATTGTCTTTTGCCTTTCCCGGTTTTATCTGTTAGCTCAAAATAAATTCCTTTCAAACTTTTTAAGAAAGAGAAAAACAGAGAGAGAGAGCGAGCAAGATTCAGTTCAGGATAGCTCAGAGCCTGGGATTTTGGAGGCTCACTCTGCCTGGTTTGCAAAAAGAACTTGACCCTGAGGTGCTCTCTTTCCAGGTGAGTGAGCCTATACAGTCTGTCTGTCTCTTTCTCTCTCAATTAATATTTAGTCACCTATACAAAATAAAACTGCTCCAAGAGGGAAGAATAAGACCTATACAATGTCACAACCCAAAGTTGTGGTTTTTGTTTGTGTGTGCTTCGGCACCGCTAAATTATTTTTCCCGCCAAATTATAGTTTCTTTGCATGGTGGAGTTCTCTGCTGTGGAGGGGAGCTCCGGGTGCAAAAGGCTTTCCAGCCGTTTCGTAGCTTCTTTGCGGGGTGCATTTCTTTGCTGCATACTAGTGATGCACGTTGCAAAGGAGTTCCCGCCATTTGTATTTAGATTCGCGCCACATTATTGGCCGGTTCTAAATGTAGGCATACGTGGCAGCTAGCTATTGGCTTGCTAGCCATACAAAAGGCTTGAGTGGTTTCCGCCCAAGTTGGAGGACTCCACGAACATCAGGAGAGAGAGAAAAACTGGAGAGATACAGAACTCGCCAGGAGGAGGAGACTTCGCGCTGTGTGACGATCTCTAAGCGATGCGGACCCTTGCGGACCCAACGCGCCTCTCTTAAGCAGGCAATAGAGGCTTAATAACCGAACCCACGGAGCTTTAACAACTCCGGAGGGGGGAACAAAAGAACGAACCGCCTCTGGCCTCTCCCTGTCGCCGAGCGCAATCCAAGACGTATCCCTTTCCTGTAAACCCAATTTTCGAACCCACGGAGTCTTAACAACTCCGGGGGACCAGGGAACCAAACCCAATTTTCAAACCCACGGAGCTTAAACAACTCCGGGGCCTGGGAACCGGACGGCCCACGGAGCTTCGACAACTCCGTGGGAAAGAATTGCCGAACCCGCAGAGCCTAAACAACTCCGTGGGAAAGAATTTGTCGTAGTCCTCCAACGAGGATTTAAGCGGAGCTGCACCTGGAAAGCTGTCCAGCCTACACCACTACCATCTTTGGGTGTAAGTAAATAATCTTTTAATCAACCACTACACATTTGTGACTAATTCTAGCTCGCCACCGGTTTTCTCTGACCCCGCGTGCCCGGGCTGCTGGCCACAGCCCGTGTGCGCAAAGACGGGCTGCAGATCGCCCCCCCCCCCCCCCGACTCGCACTTGGCGGCGGGATCGGGGCCTGGCCCGCACATACAAGAATAACTACTACCTAGGGTTAGGGCACATACTTGGAATCTGAGAGACCCTACACTACTGGAGTACCAGCTATTCTGGACTGGTTCTTCCTCTCTGACCAGATTCTACTGTGGATCCAAGAAACTTTCTACGAGAAATTTCATTCAAGTAACCAATATTTTCCTGGTAAAAAGAATTTTCACTGAAAATTTCCCAGCAATAGTTAAATAGTGACACAAGTTACACAATTACCTTATGTCATGAACCACACTAGTGTTCCTTATACTATTATACACATTTCATGCATTTTCTCTGCAGATTACAAGTTTCTTTACAAGTCAAGAAACTTGTAATTTGTAATTGGAAGAAAGATTCCTAAGTAGGAAGAAAAAACCCCAAAAACCTTTGGTTAAGTTTCTCTGAGGTAAAAAAATAAGCTTTGCTTTGCATACAGTCAAAACTGAAAACACATCTTTATTTTAGCAAAATATATTTATCTTTAAATTATTTTCTTCAGCTGAATAGCACAATCCTCACTGCAAGCAAACTGAAATGTAACCACATTCAGTTACAGAAAAATTCAGGCATTTCTCTGCCTTTGTCAGTACATTTTCAAACAAAACATAGTAAGTTGGTTTTGGGCCCTTTAATTTCTGTTTCAATCAAATGAGTCTTCAAGCTGTTAACCAGAGCTTTTAAGTGCTCCTGAACAACTGATAGAAAGAGGAAAACTGAGCTGCAAAACAATTTCTCTCTCTAAATAACTCTCACATTCAGCTTTTGGAAAAGATGCACAAATAACTACCCACAGTGACAATACCCCAGCTTAAATATTTGTTCATAACACTGAACAGCAGACTCTGGGAAAAGTGCAGCTGTTTCTCAAAGTAACCTCTTGTCTGTCTGGCACATTTTAAGGGACAGGATGTCTGGGTCACATAGGAAAGCAAGCTGGAATCTCTGTGAACCCTGTAAAATCAGGACTGTTGCAAGCTGTGTGAACTGCTTGAATGAGAAGACTTCTTTTCAAAGCAAGATTTTAAATGACTGAAACATTTAAAAATACAACAAATTCCTTCTCTATAAGAATCGACTCAGGGGTGCCAACTTATGCAATGTTTTTGCATGTCTTACAGAATTTGATGTTTAAGTTAAAGCTCTTGAAGACAAGTGATTTCCTCAGAATATTGGTTTACAGTTTTTTAAAAAAAGGTTCTGGCCCTCAGTTGCAGAGAGAGACTATAAGATGTTATTTGAGTGCACTGTAAAGGCATAAAAACAAAAGACGAAAGAACATTTTTTTTAAGATCAGTTGTGTAGTTCCTGGAAGAAACAAAAAAAGATGATCAACAGGAAAAAAACAAATGCAGGTTGTGACTTCCAGGTCAAGGACAAACACTGAGGACCAGGCAAGCAGTAGCAACTGTGGTGTGACCGCTTCAGGAACAAAAGACACAGGAGCGGGCAGAAGTTAGCAGGGATGTCCATCAGTACTCCTTTGCCAGGAGCGTTTACCGTCACCAACCCCCTACTTGCCATGCAAACCACAGTACATCCAGAGTACATACTGTAAGGAGCTCTTTAACGGAGAAGAGAAGATGGGACATTGTCTCAATGCCACTAGCTAATAGGTTGGATGGGAATATACTTTCCTCCTTCATGTAGATCAAAACAAGTTACTTGAGATGCAACACTGGGATTAACTCACTTCAATTTTTGCAAGTTTCCCTTTCCACCTTTGCAGACACTCTCCACACAGGGGTTTCCCTAAGTGAGATGCAAGATCAAATCACATATTGTAAATTTAAGAGGAAAAGGGAGCAGAAGAACACCAAGGGACTTACTTCCTACACTCCTAAGACTCCCGCTCGTACAGCTTTATATGGAGAGGATGGCATGAGTGAGTGGTGTTCATTCCGGAAATGATTTCAGTCTGAGAGCAGCACATCCGCTGTTCAGGGAGCAGATGCTATTGGCCACGGCACAAGGAAAGAGGTAGGGGCAGGGAAGACCTTTAGCTCAGCCCCTTTGGCTAATCACTACAATGAACATCTCCAGCTTTGTAGTCCAAGACCTTCTACGCTCCACCAAATGTGGAAGGGAACACCCATTCTTCCCCCACCCCTGCCCCTGCTCCGCTTCTTTTTAGGGCAGTCACTCTGCCAACTACTGAAAAACAATGAAAAATGGCCTAGGAGTTTTCCTAACTGACATGAAAAAAATTAAAAAAAAAAATCCTGAGGACTCCTTCACCACTGCCTGCTGCTTTCATCCCTCCTGGAGTTGCTGCATGAATGTTACTTAGAGTTGGAAATCCAATCAGGCAGCACACAGGAGATTTGTAGTTCTCTCTTTTTGTTTTAGCTTTTGGTTAAAGTCACATTTCCAATTTGTTTTTTATGTTCCCAGAGGAGTCTTTCCAAAAAACTGCAAAGCTCTGCAGCACTTCTATCCATTCTGTTAAAAATGCATTTTACATAAACTAAAACCAACAAAACAGAATGTGCTGGGGGACTTAAATAAAGGTTACATTAAAAATGTACCAGACTTTCCAAAATAAAATTCTGCTTGCATAATGTCCCTCCATACACCTGATATATTGAGACTAGAAGGTTAGCAAATTTACCCTTCATTTCAAAAGCAATAATACACACAAAGTGTTGTTAAATTGTGTTGACTGTTTAAATACAAGATTAAAAATGTATGCATAGTTAACCCATATGTTTTATACTGCAGCATCTGACTGGCCCCCCAATAATCAGATTCTATATATGGGACTTTTATAAATGTGCTATAATTTTCCACATATAGAACCTAAATGATTGGAGGTTTACCTTGAATTTGTTGCCCTCCCACTGCTACAGCAGGGAAAATAAATCTGGGGATCAAGTAGCTCCCTTGCCCTCTGCTCCTCCTACCTTCTTCTTCCCCTGTTACCCCTTCCTATACCCACAACCCCCTTACCTTCAGACCCTAGTCACCCTAAGCAAATGGAAGTGAGGGGCCAATTTGAAAACAATTACCTTGAACAGTGTTACCAAGCTTTGAGAGAATAAAAGCAGCACTGCCTTTAAAAATAAGCACCAAACAAGCCCAACCCATCTCAAAAAGAGGGGAGTGGAGGTGCTTAACAATTTGTGACTCTCAACAAGTTAAAGCAACTTTAAAAAAAACAAACCCAATTTCACTGCATGCAAATTACTACAGGTACACCTAGATTTATTTCATCCAGTACTGTTCCTTTGTACCTTTTTTTGAAACTGCTGCAAATATTAGCTCAGATCCTCCATAAACACACTTCAAAGCAACACCTTTATACCTACTTATACATAACACAAACTACGCATGACTTCAGTCCAAAAAGCTCATGATTTACTATACAATTCATTGGGCTAGGCCCCACCAGAGTCTACAGCATTTCAAGTCATGGTGACCGACCCCACAGCTCAGCACAGCTCAGTGCATGCGCGTACTCCAAATACCCACCAAAAAGGATCCTTGTGTTAATTAGCGCTTCAGTCCGCCATGACTGAAACCAGGTGTTCTTGTTATGAGTCCTGGGATCTTCCAAATATTAATATGAAGATGAGGCACAGGACAACATGATCCAGCTTCACCTCACAGGGGGAGCAAGGCAAGACTCATTCAGTCACATTAACTGCATAACTGTAGAAATACTCAGTGGATTACTTTTAAAAATGACACCGTAAAAGAAAGATTCCTCCTGTACCAGATGTTTTGTAACTGGTGTTTAACTGATATAATTTTTCCAAACACCATTCTATAGTGAAGATATTCAATAAATAATAACGGTTGCTTTCTTATATTTAAATCTGTTTTTTTTATCAATATAAAACAGCTTGAAAAAAGTTTCATTTTTTATTTTAAAATAAATAAATTCCTATTACATTTTATTCTGCGGGTATATTTGCTTACACTGAGCAATACGTCAGGGGTAATATTAAAAATATACAATTGACAAATACTCCCACAAGTAGTAATCCATTAGATTTTGAACATAAATATTTTGTAATTGAAATCATGTGTGTTCATTTTTTAAATAATCAACACCAGTTAATGTGACTGAATATACTCCAGCTCAATTTCAGCTGGAGCAAACAAATCCTGACATCACTGTCTACATGTGTTTAAGCACTAATTTACTGCGCTGCTAGATACCACCTGTTTTTAACAGACTACCTGGCAGCACAGTGAATTAGTCTACTACACCCTAATTGCTGCACACATGTAGACAGTGACACTTTACTCAGTAAATTAGTCTGCTGCTCAGTAATGAGCCTCACGTAATGCACCCACTGTGAGTGACTTTTTAACCACTGTTTCACGGCCCAGTTTAAACACACGAAATTATGAACGTTCATCACCTGCAATGGACGCAACTTCAGAATTATCTACTGGTACCAGCAACAGTACTACAACTAAACATATCTCAGGTAGTGAATTACCTATACCCAAAAAGAGACTTCCTTTATTGTCAAGTAAAACTATGGATGAGTTCATAACCAGGGCCAGTGAAGTCCAGCCAGACAACATTAGATTAAAAGATTGCTCAGTCCCTTTCTGTGACTAATTCTCCCGTTTGTCTTGTTCGGAACAAGCATTTCACTGACATGGTTTAAAGTTTATGACCAGGTTACACTCCACCCAGCAAAACACATATTACTGCAAGGCTTCTGGATACAGCACATGAGAAGAAAATTGAACAGTGTGCAAAAACATTGAAGGGAAAAGTGTTAATTTGAGTCTTGATGGATGGAGCAATGTACACAACAATCCAGTAATATGTGCTTGTGTGACAACCAATGACTGGATTGTTTTTCTCACAGAAGCATTGATACATCAGGAAATTACCATACTGCAGAATATTTAAAAGAAGTAGTAGTAAAAGCTATAATAAGGTGTAAGCAAAAATGCAAGTGTTGTGTAGCCTTGTCACAGATAATGTTGCAAATGTAGCAAAGATAAGAAGAAACTTAGAAGATAACGAAACAAACCTGAAACTTATACTATATGGATGCAGTGCTCACCCGATGCATCTTTTAGCCAAAGATTTAAATACTTCAGGAATATAGGAAAATGTTTTTGAAATTGCAAAATACTGTTGCAGCAACCAGTTTGCTTCAGCTTCACTAAAGAGACCTGGGAAATCCATGCTAACTGTCCCCCAAGGTGTGCAATGGAATTCAGTGGTTGACTGCTTTGAGCTATTTATTAAGCACTGGTCTATTCTGATGACCATCTGTGAAGACAACTGTGACAAAACTGATGGAAGTATCACAGCTAAAGCAGTCAACACTGGACTAAAGGGAAATACAGAAGATAGGATGAATACACAAAAATCTATTCCCATAGCCTTGACAACCTCCAGACAGCTTGCTGCTGTATTGTGGATGCTGTTGATATTTGGAAAGAACATCAAGAAATGTTAAAGCAGTACCAACAACTTTGCTGCAGGCAGGACAGAAGTGGAAGGATCAAACACTTACTCTACCTCATTTTTCTTGCCCATATTCTTAACACAAAGTACCAGGATAGATGCCTAACTTGTGAAAAGAAAAACGCTGCTATGACATAGCATCTACTAATCACCCAATCATGCCAACCATAACAAATTTCAGGGCAAGAGGTGAACCATTCAAGCAGTACGTGTTTCGCTGAGGATGTTTTCAAGAAGTCACACTACTCAATTGGTGAAAGTCACTAGCAAACCACCTGAAACTAGAGCTTGTCGAAGTGCTAACCTAGCTTTTACCAGCAGTAGCCTCTTCTGCTAGTGCAGAAAGAGTATTTCTTCATTAAAACTGGTTCATTCAAAACTGAGAAATCGATTGGGGTTGAAAAAGCAGGAAAGCTTGTTTTTCTCTTCCAGTCTATGAATAAAAAGGGGGAGGAGGATTAGTTTTATGAGTTCTAAAAACTTGAAAGAAAGGGGGTAACATTTTTCAAAATAGCCTAAGTTAAAAAAATAATAAATGGCTGCTTCATTTTTTAAGCAATTTAGGCAACTAGGAACTTAAGCTCAAATGACCTTCACCTAGGCATTTTAGAAAATATTCCCAGGAGAGATCCAAAATAATTGTTTTAATTCACTAGCCACAGTTCATACTTCTAATACTGTAACAGATTTACTAGGGTTTAATAGTTTTAAATGTGCACCATGTTTTCATAGAAAAAAAAGCTTCTGTATCAAAAACATTACAGTTTTATTTAACAAATGTGAAGTGTGTTTAATTAAATTCAAGCTGCCATATTAATGCAGCTTGAAACAAATATGAGCAAAAAATGAATCAACTAGTGCATAAGAAATATATATTTCACCATTTTATAGCATATTAAAATGCAGGATTTTTAACAATCCAATATGCTAAATTGTGTGCATGTGTGTGTGTGCATGTACGCACTTAGGAAATATATGTAGCAAATCTACTGTAAAAACTGTACTTAGCTGTACATCAACAACAACAAAATATACACAATGGGAAAGTTGATAAACTCAATTACTGTATTTACATTGGGCTTTTGGCTCACTGATTTTAATTATGATTTAAATCAGTGATTTAAATTGACTTGATTTAAATCAATCCACCTTGGCAATTATCAAGCTGAAGGTGATGCCACATTAATGAGGGATATCAGCAAATCCATAATACTGAAAAATTACCAGTTTGGAAAGATTTTTAAAACCTTAAAATTTGCTTATTATGTTTTTCAGCTCTGACTTCAGCAGAAGTAGAACTTGGCTAGGGTGGTAAGAGTTTCATTTAAAAAAAAAAAAAAGGTCAAAGCTAAAAGCCTGACTCAAACTGTGCTTGGAAATTTTATTACATATTGGCATGTCTTATTCTTTCCATACCATCATACCAATCCACCTGTGGTCAGGAAGCAGAAGATGAAAGACACCTCACTAATAAACAATGCATTGTTAAAAGAAAACTGTACCTCAAGTGCCAAATCTCTAAGCCCTTCAACAGCATAAATAAAAGACAGTTCAACTATGCAAGTCAAGCTTAATTCAAAGGCATGTCTAAGTGCCTGTTTTACTCCACAATTATGTCAGACAACCCTGGCTACAACACCTCTGTGCGCTGAGCATGTCAACTTTTCACATAACTTTGGCTTCCTTAACACATTTATAAACCTAAATCTTGCTATAGCTTGTTCAGGACACTATGGTGTAGGAACAGAATTCTCTAGCACAGCTGTAATCATAGTTTAGATAATACCTGATTCTGTTTTTAAAACTTCAAAATAATTTTACTCTCTCACATGCAATAATTTAATGAGGCAGGAACACAAATGTTACATTTTACATGCCCTGTGTTAACATACGCAAGTTCTATGGTAGAATCTTTTTTATACTTAGATTTTGTATAAATGCTGTCATTCGTTAGTAAAGTACAAGTAAGTTTACTGTATTGTGCGCACAGAAAAAAATTCAGTAAAAATGTTTAAACCCCTAAAAGTTTAGTACAGTATAACCTCATTATAACAAATTATCATGGGACCATGAACAAAGTTCATTAAAAGAGGGTGTTATGATAGGGTGAGTCAATTGGTTGCAACATAATTAAAACATTACCTTTTGTAGTTGGGATGGTTAAAAAAAGGGGCTTGTTATAAACACGGGTTGTGATAATGAGGTTGTGCTGTATGTTTTATGTTGTCATAGTTTTCATCATTTAATTGTCTTAATTTCCTCATAAACAGAGTTTAGAAGGAAAAGACCTATTAGCCAATTCTACAATAGAAGGCTTAGAAAGGAACTCAAGAGGTAATCTTACTTCATCTTTGCCCTATGTCAGGATCAACTATGTCTAAACCATTCTTGACAGATACTTGCTCAACATATTCTTATAAACCTCCAATGAGGAAGATTTCAGAACTGCCCTGGGTAACCTATTCCAGTACCAGCCATTTTCACAGCTAGAAAGTTTTTCCTAACGTGTAACCTTAAATGTCCCTTCCTGCAATATTAACCCCTTACTCGTCACCCTATTGCCTGTGGAAACAGATAACAGTTTATAATCTTCCACTTTGCAATAATCTTTTGCATATTTAAAAATTTATCATGTTTCCCTTCAATCTTTTCTTCTCCAGATTAAACAAACCCAATTCTTTCAGACTTTCCTCAAAAGTCATTTTTCAGCTCTCTGATTACTTATGCTGCTCTCCATTAGACTCTCCAATTGGGTTACATCTTCCTTGGAGTGTGGAGTCCAAAAAATGGACACAATGTCCAGCTGAGGCTTTTAGTAGTGTTGTCTGAATAAAGTAGAATAATTATTTTGCACGTCATCTATCCAACACTCAAGCGCATTATGGTGCTTGCTTGACTGTTTGCTTTTTTTTTTAAACAAGCATGGCATGTTGATGCACATCCAATTTCTCATCTCTATAACCCCAGATCTTTTCCCATGGAACCTCTGCCCAACCAGTCACTCCCCATTTTGTACTTGCACAGCTGATTACTCCTATGTAAGTGAAGTATTTTGCATCCTACTTATTTCAGAGTATTTCTCCAATTTCTCAAAGTCATTTTTCATTCTAATCTTTTCCTCCAAATGGCTTGCAACCTCTCTTAGCTTGTGTTTCCCTAAAAACATAATAGGTATATTCTCTATTCCAGTGCTTCTCAAACTATCTGATGTGACGGACTGGCAATTTTTTTTCCAGTGGGCCAGGAACTGGTGCCCGGTTCAGCAGGTGACAGCAACTGCGTGTAACAGCGCTACACAAATGCACGACTGGCTGTTTCTTTCTCTTTCCTCACCTCGCATGACGTGACGTCACCTGGAGTGTTGGAACATACGAACTGTGGCACTATGACATGTCAATGTTATGCTTCCAAAAACATATTTCTTTCTTTCCTGGCAACTCGCTGTGGACCGGCGATCGGTGGCTTGTGGACCGGCACCGGTCCATGGACCACCACTTTGAGAAGCACTGCTCTATTCCACTGTCCAAATCATTAATGAAAATATTAAATAAATAGTACCAAGCCTACTAGTTGTGTACCCACTTACAAACCATATTTCCCCTTCTTCATATTTCCCTGTCATCCTCACTTTGAGGGACTGCTGATGACAACAATTTCCCCCTTCCCTCCACTTCCAATCATGGATTATTGTTCCCCTTTTTATCATAAAACAGTAAATACTATTTTGATTCAACCCTCTGAATCATGTTTGGAAATCAGATGATTTGAGGAAGGTATCACTGCATTCATATAATATACAATATGCTAAATGTAATATTACCCACTGAAGACATCAAGAACATGCCAAGTTGAAAGTCAGAACTCCAGACCTGTCTCTCATAGTGACGCTGAGAAAATCACTTCACTTCTAAAAACTGCCTGCATTTTGTGTTTGTAGATAAGACTACCCAGAAATAAGGTGTATAAAGAGAAAGAACAAGACCATGGTCAAAGTCATAAAGAACACTCACTGAAAGTATCTTCTAGGAGACACACTGTTAGAGAATTAAAAGGAGAACCAGGAAATCACAGTCATGAAAGCCAACCAAGGAAACGATTTCAAAATGATGAGCCTATTCAACTGTGTTCTGATTCTGAATGAATCCTATTTCCTTATAATCCACAACACAATTTTCTGTGAATTATCAAACACAACAAATCAGTATAGATTAAGAAGCTATCAAATATTTAAAGAGAACCAGAAAGGGTTGAGTTTCTTTCAATGCATCTAACAGCTTTTAAAACCAACACAGTTAAACTCTTCATCTGTTTTAGGGTATGTTTACATTGTAGTCCAAGGTATGACTGAAGCTTTAGTAAATATACCGAGCTAGCTTTAAATGAATCATTAAGGATACCAATAACAGTGAAAGTGTGGCGACACACTGCTCGGCATGAGGTAGTTGCTTGAGGTCCTGGAACATCTGCTGTAGTCTGTGCTGAGTTCCACGTTGCCCTGGCTATAGTATTATCAGCACCTCAGCTAGCTAGTTGAAAAGTTAAAATGGAAATGCCAACACAAGCTGCAGTCACACCTCTGACTCTGCACAGATATACTCTTAGGTTTGGTACTAGCAAAATGGGAAGAAAAAGAAAGTACTGGATTAACGGAAGAACCCATAGGACACAGGTTTGAACTGATCTCCATGCTCTGCTTATGAACAGTGAGGACTCCCTGTCACAACTGGTTTGATATGCTAAGCACACAAACATCAGAACAGCTCATTGGTCAAAATGTGCAATCCTCCAAAGATTTCCCCATCCTCATTTTCTGTCTATTATGCTCACCCAAGGTTCTCACTGGAGGATCCTTTTCTGGGCAAGCAGCAAATGTTTGTATGTACATGCTGCTAAGTGCCGTGCGTAGCCTAAAGGCAAGTCTTAAGAATCTGTGCAACAAAACCATTTCTCTTCCTTTACTGAAGCCAGGGTAAGAGAGCCATCCCCTCCTTGCACAGCACAGACCAGGAAATCTTTACCAAAGGCTCTTTTTTTTTTTTACTAGTTTGCTTGAGGCTTTCCATACTTCTCTTACAACTGCATATAATTCTGCAGATCTTGCTCCAAAAATAAAACATTGTAATGGTTGTAAGGTCCATCTTGCTTTTTTCAGTATTTCATCTCTATCAGCCATACTAAAAATGCATCTATTTTTTTTAGTGGAAAACTCGGGGTTCCATTTCATTACAATGAAAGGTAGTAAATAGTAGTATACAAAGCAGCATAGAATACTCAAAGATAGATAAAGCATTTACTAGGTACAGCAAAATGGAGGTCTCTTGTTTTATTAAATGGCTATCAAGCCATATCTTTTTTCAAATATATTCAGCCTCGTACTATGTTTCAACACGGTTATACTGATTCTGTATCTCACTACCGCTCTGTATACAGTGGCTCTGCAACTTATGCTTGGAGCTGACTGCACTGAGGCGCACAGCTAGGAAGCAACCTCACAAAAAAGAACAACAAAAACCCTGATGCCACAATTCTGCTTTGGTTTTTATATGTTTACAATTAACAATATCATTCTTTGAAAATAGTAAGGGCTAAGCATGTGTTATCATCAAATAAAAACAGCAGTAGGTGACCACAAGATTATATGAGATACAATCTAACATATTTCATGGATGAGTTAAACAGAGATATAATTTCCTTCATCATTGTCTATATATCCACAACAGTTAGCCAGGCAATTTGAATAAATGTGCCCTTGTAAGGTCTCCCTAGCTGGGCATTCAAAAATGTAGGCATTCAAAACATTAGCGCTTCTCTAAAATGTAGGACTTGAAGACCCTAATTTTGTACCAATACCACATGGTAATAATTCTGTTGATTCAAATGGAGCTATTTCCATTTTATATTGATACAAGACAAAACAGAATCAGGCTCTGATTCTTTTAAGTTTTCACTCTGTGGGGTTGATTTTCCCCAAATATATGTGACAAAATGTGTACTGAAATGAGATACCATATTTGTGAGCAGTATGCAGTTCTGTAACATCAGCAGCCTGTCTGCTGTACATATGTTTTCATGCATCTCACCAACATCTGAGGGATAAAAAATCTTTATTGGTTTAGAGGTTCATTTTCTCTCTCTGCTTTTAACACTGGAATGGCTGTCAACTGCCTCCATGCTTCTTGGCATGAGAATATGAAAAACACACATTACAATTTTCATCATAGTAGCATGAATTATTTACTTCAGCTTTGTGATCTCAACACTGAAGCAGTCAAACTTCCTACGGGGTTTTTTTTTGTAAGTACTGTACTATACAGAGACTTTTTGGCTGTCAAATCTTGATGTGCATTTTATAATTTTTTACATGTCAACGACCTCTTTTAAAATACAGCAGTGTCCAGGTAGTTTTCAGTAATAACAGTCTATCTGTGTTTTAAAGGCACATTTCCCTACATTCCAGGGTAGCATTCTGCCTGGAGCCTATAAGTGCACCAGAAAACCTGAAAATCTGCAAGCAACTCTTTCTGAAAGGTCACTGCTGCTGCAAAATGGGAAGCTGGCCAGAACTTTGCTCCTATGAGAGACTGCAGTAGAGCATTTATGTCAACTCTCTTCTCAGAGCAGTGGAATGATTAAAGAGCTTGTTTCCAAAACAATCTCTCTCATCATATATACGTTTTTCAGAAACGATGAGTTCCCAGGACTGCAAGGGCATGTTCACAATGTGGTGGCAGCATATCCCAGCCAGATGTCCCCAGGTATACCCTTCCCACCTGTATCTGCTCACATGCTCCATACGTAAGCAAGTCAACGTGGTTGCTACAGCAGCTCTCAAGGACTTGAGAGTGGCTCTAAAGGGACACACCAGAGTGGCTTCACCAATGCCTTTCCAGTTTTAGAGCATATGAACAGGAGTTGATGGATGTTTGGAAGCATCTGACATGCTATTCAGCACTGGTGAGGCCACACCTGGAGTACTGTGTCCACATTGTGCCTGCTACAGAAAGGGTGTAGACAAATTGGAGAGAGTCCAACAGAGGGCAATGAAAATGGTGAGGGAGCTGTGGCACATAAGTTATGAGGACAGGCTGAGGGAACTGGGCTTAGTCTAGAGAAAAGAAGACTGAGAGGGGATTTAATAGCAGCCTTCAACTATCTGAAGGGTTGTTTTAAAGAGGATGGAACTAGACTGTTCTCAGTGGTGGCAGATGACAGAACAAGGAGCAGTGATCTCAAGTTGCAGCAAGGGAAGTTTAGGTTAGATATTAGGAAAAACTTCTTACTAGGAGGGTAGTAAAGCACTGGAACAAGTTACCTAGGGAAATGGTAGAATCTCCATCCCTGGACGTTTTTAAGACCCAACTAAACAAAGCCTGAGGTGGGATGACATAGTTGGGGACAGTCCTGCTTTGAGTAGAGGGTTGGAATAGATGACCTCCAAAGGTCCCTTGTAACCTTAATTTTCTATAATTTTATGACTGTATTGATGTCACAGAGTAGACATGCCCCATGCTTCTCCCTTGCCACGCATTAAAGCAGAAAGATGTTCCTGTGGTTGAGAAATTGGACTGGAATCCAGAATATCTTAATTCAGTTCCCAGCACTTCCACAGAATTCATGTCCCCTTTTCTCTCTCTGCACCAGTTCTCCATATGTAAAATGGGGGAAATAACCCCTCTTTCCCACTGTTTGTTTTCTTCACTTAAACTAACTTTAGGGCTTCTCTCTAATAAGATGCTTGTAAAGCTGCATACGCACTGCACTCTTCTAGTGGCCGAGACCTGAAGTTACCACATCCATTCATTACTGAGTCACTTTCTTCAAATGAAGAGAGCTCAGATGCGCAAGCAAACAATCCACAAAGCTGAAGAATCTCAGACAAATAGTTCGGAGCTCCTTCTCTGTTCCCTACGACTTCATAATGTTTGGGTTTGGGCATAAACCTGGCAGATATACATCAGCTATCTTGGAAAAGATTCAGAAAACTTGAGGTGTTAAGATCACACATACACAAATTACCTTTGTCGACCTGTAAGAAAGAGGTATTTCACATCTAGTTGTACAGGCCTCTCTCTGCCTTTCTGCCAATGCTAACTTTTGTGTCATTGGTACGAGAGCACCTCTGTTTCTGAAGACTTGTATTTTCTATGTGTATTTGAATTTCTTCAGAATGTACCTGTTGATTGATCTGCAACCTTTTTGAATCACTTGTAAACCATCATACTATTCAAATCCTCCTTCGATGTGCATTATGGTCATTCCAGGAAGAAATTCATAAATACTGGGCAAAAAATCAGAACTTTCAATTCCAGTGGCAATGAAGCCTTGCTCACATTTCCCAAAACAGACGCTCACCAACATAACTTATCTCTTCCTGCTTTGTTAAGTGGCCTCCTGGTCTGCCTCAGCCCCTACCATATGAAGTGGGAACCTATGCAGACTGGGTCCTTTGGGCAATAACTAATTCATTGATCCAAGGTGTCCATATTTCAATAGAAGTTCATCAAGGCTTTAATGACCTCTCATTTTTAGCTCTGTATTACTAGTCTTTGGAATTTCATCCCTATGTGGAGGTAAAAAGACCACAGAGAAGGCACAGGTGAACCTTACAATCAACATGTAGGATGTAATTTGATACAGATACAAAAATGTTTATAAACAAACACAATCCATACCCTCTACAGAAACAGATTCCTTAAGCATCACAGGTGCATAAATAGCAAGAAAACCATGCAAGATATAGCTTCATAGCATTTGAGGCCAGAAAGGATCACTAGATAATCTAGTGAAGGGATAGCCAGCTTGCAGCACACACCACAATTGCCGTGGGCAGCTTGTGTGTGTGGCATGTGGCAGAAGGGGAGTGGACAGGGAGATGAGACAGAGAGCAAGAAGCAGAGCAGCAGATCAAGCAGGCAGCACACAGCAGGGAGCAGGGCAGCAGAGCAAGCAGGGGAAGGGGATCAGGGTGGTACTCGGAAAGGGTGCAGGGTTAATTTTTAGCAGGCCTGCCAAAAAGGTTGGCCCCCACTAATTTAATGTAACCTCCTGCATACCACAGTCTATTAAATTTCATCCACTGATTCCTGCACTAAACCCTGGAATTGAAGTTTGACTAATGCAGTTAATCCATACTTGAAGACAGCATATTTAGGGGAATGCTAGTTAGACAAAAACCCACTAAAAATAAAAGGTAAAGGTCACATATGAATGTTTGAGACAAAAATATACTCAACACACTTGACTTTAACCTGAAAGAGGGCAAGATACAAAGAAACCACACACAGATTAATTCAGCAAATTTTGCACAGACTAAATATAAAGTCAATCTGCTATTCTATTTAAAATGGTATTTATATATACTAAAGAGAATTCATATGGGGAACAAGGTAGGAAATGACTGTCAACTCAGCACAAAATACACCAGGCCCTCAACAATTTTCCAAAGATCACTTTTAAATGAGAGATTATTAGCTGAGGCTGTTTATATAGCCAGCTATCTATGCAACTTTTTTTTCAAATTATACACATCTGATTGTGATAATTACTCAAATTTGCTAGCATATTTGGCAAGATGGACTTGACATAGCATCTATTACTAATGAAGTGCAAAGCCTTTTCCAAGATGGAAAACCAGTGAAACTATTAAGTCCTTAAGCACTGGAATGATGCCAGATGATGATAGGTTGCCATCCAAGTTCTAAAAAGCCTATCAAGAACAGGTGGCTCCAATTTTAGAGGCAGCATTTAAGGAAATAGAGTAAAACAGATTTTTGCAATCAATTTGTATAAATTTGTCACTTCTTTGATAGACAGGGACCCACAGGAAGGCACTCAGATACCATGATGGTGGATGTAGTAGAAGAACCTAGACAGGCCAATTATTGTAAAATTTATCAACTAATTCTATATTAAAAGTTTCAAATAAGAAATTTTAAATTTGATGCTGAAATAGAATCTAGCTTTAATAACAAGTGAAGTACAAACAAGAGAGCTGGCCTTTGAAAAGGTAAAATTAAATGCATGTAAAAGTGTATCTACATTTGATATGGAATGGGAGAAATTCACTGTATGCCAGTACTTGGAAGGCATTCAGTCTTGATTTGAAAACAACATAGAGGGGGTTTTCTTCATTGTGGGAAAACCTAGCAAAGTAAATATGAAAGATCACATTCAGAAGATGGATACAGACATAAACACCTTACACTGAAAGAGCTTTTGACAGGGTGGAGTGGAGAAATTATTTCAATATCTTCAAGGCATTGGCAGTACTGAAGAGGTTGTTAAGACCTAGGGTAAACCAACTCTTGACTAGGATGATGTAGTTAGGGATATCCTGTTTTGAGCAGGGGGTTGGACAAGGTGACCTCCTGAGGTCCTTTCCAACCCTATTTTTCTATGATTCTAAGGCATTAAGTTTTTTATTTAATGTCATTGCTACTTTTACCTTTCACACAAAACCCAGAAGAATGTATTTTATGAAATGTGACTAGTTCTCTACCTTTCTTTCATTATGCAAAACTGTTCAGACTTCTCTCTCTTTTTGGCTTTGCAGCAGTAGCAGTAGCAGCAAAGACATCAGAATGTGGTTATTACTCAAAGATCCCCTAAATGCTGTTTATTAGGTAATCTTATAGAAGTCTGGACTTAACTTGTCTAAGAGTAAGGACTTCCAGTTTTTATTGACAGCTTTTGTTCCAATGTGAAATTGTGAGTATATGCTCAATTAACTCAACAAAAAAAGGATTATCTGAACAGGACACTGGCTGACCTGCTTCAGGTTAATATTAAGGACAACATAAAGGATTCTTCATTGCACAGAGCTCCTCTTTAGCTCAAAAGAAAGGGAAGACCATCAAAGGAACAGTTATGGCAACCTGATTATCTGCCCAGTTATAAAGTAGAACAGTCTGGAAACTACTTTAAAATCCACCCACTTCAAAGAATCCCCAGGTTACCCTCTACCAGCAAAGGATAGCAGAAAGTACAGACTTCATTCTAACCACAGTTTCTCTCAGCTTCCAACATGCCACACGATGACTGCTATGCCAAAAGCTGTAAAGAAATTGTCATAAAAGGGGATTAATACTTACCAGGGATACTGACTTATGTGGATTTAAGACTGTACAAACATTAGTGTAATATTAGGTCAGACCACAGTCCATCTAGCCCAGTATCCTATCTCAGACAGTGGGAGGAGTGGACACTTTACTAGGAGAGTACTGAATCAAGTAAATCTAATTATCTCTATCCCGTATCCACTTCCCTCCCTGGCATCCACAATCATTGGTTTCAGGATGCCAGAAGACACACTGACTTTTCTGTTTAATAGCAAACATATTTACCCAAATCCAAGACAATTTCAAATTTAAGACAACCCTCCCAATTACTAGATTCTATACATGCAAAATCATACATTTGTCATTATTTCTCATGTATAGAACCTAATTATTGGAGGGTCATCTTGAAGTCACCCCCATACTGCTGTGGTGAGAAAAGCAGTGGCAGGGGGCAGGCAGAGGGGAAAGCCATGGCAGCAGGTCAGGTGGCATGGCCCCTTCTTTCTGCACTCCCCCCCATGCCTGTCTCCCCTTCCACTTATTCCACTACCCCACTTGCCCCTTCTCTCCTGCCACCACTTACCCTATGCTATGGCTCTGATGCTAGCTCCAGCCTGGGTCACAAAACACATGATGGCTTTGGCCAGGCAGGCAGCAGGCATAGCAGCGGCAGCAGCTTCAGCTTCAGCCCCAGCCCCAGCCCCAGCCCTTGAATCCAAAATGAGGCCTTTCCTTCCCCTTCCCCATGTTGAATGGGAGAAAAAAACTTGTCTTGGAGTCAAGTAAATACAACATTAATATATCTATCATCCATGAACTTGCTAGTCCCTTTTTGAACCTTGAATGTATCTAGTCTCTTTTTTAACCTAAATGTTTTGAACAAAAATGTTGATACAGACAGTTTCCACATCCTTTCCATTAACTTACTTTGACCTAGAAGTAATGGAACAAACCAAAAATTCTGTGCATTGTGTGCATAGATTACAGGAAGCCCCTACACTCCTGAGGCTGCTTTGCATGGACATCACTGAAATGACTGTTGCACTGCAATATGTAATTGCAATTGTCTGGAACACGCATACAATTGCCTTTGTACACACGTAACAAAGAATAAACTAGGGGATTAAAAATTAATTATTTGCAAGCCAATATAGAAAAACAAAACAAAACAGGATCTGAAATCTTAAAACAACAAAGATTCTTAATTTCATTTGAATGTTTTAATGGCCCAACTGATCAAAAAGGGCTACTCCGGAGTAAGGAAAAAACGACTGATTTTTTGCTTAAATATTTTCTATCTTCAGGCTATTCTGGCTGAATTCAAGCCCAAGTACAGGAAGAGGCAGTTTGGCTACCACACTTCAAAAAAGATGAAGATAAACTGGAATAAGTCCAGTGAAGAGCAACAAAAATTATTAGAGTTCCAGGAAACAGGACTTGGGGGACATGTTGGAAGAACTCTGATTTATTTAGGCTGGAGAAGAGAAGACTGAGGGCAGTTTTGATAAAAGTCTTCAAACACCTGAAGAGTAGTTAAAAGAGGATGGTGACAGCCACAGACTGTGGCTTCACAGGGCAGGATAAAAAAATCTCAAATTACAACCAGTCTAAAGTCTTAATTTTGTGTCTTAGTCTTAATTACAACAAGAGAATTTTAGGTTGGCTATAAGAAGAACTTTCTAACTATGAGGGTAGTTATACACTAGGAAAAATATGTAGTGTAGTTCCTCTCCTAGGAAGTTTTTAAAAGCAGGTCAGACAAACACTTGTCTGGAATGGTTCACACAGGAATTGTTCTGCCTTGAGCAGGAGGTTGGACTAGATGACCTCCCCGAGGTCTCTTCCAGATCTATTTTTTCTAGTATTTCTAGGTCCTAATAAAGTAGGCATTAGAAGAGCCCTGGGTCATTAGAAGAGCCCTGCCACTATATTCCAAGGTGGTATGCTGCCCCTGGAAGTGGCTGATTAAAGTGTGATAAAAAAAACAAAAAACATTGCACATTTTTATTGACATATATAGCTACAGATGTACTTTCTTTGCTGTTGATTCATGCTATGTCTTGTCTTGAAAATTAAAAAATAAATAAACAAACATTTTAAAAAATCTATGTCCTCCCTTCACTCTATGAATAGCTTTTAATATGTCTCTATAAATTATTACATCTGTTAACCAACTCAAAGTGCAAACTCATTTTAGGGCACTTTATTTCTGAAATGGTGAGTGAGGATCTTTACTTCCCCACTGACAAGACGAACTCATATAATTTTACTGAAATCTTAAAAGCTCCAAAAGAACAATTAATATCAATGAAGAAAATACATATTGATATTTCACATATTTTTGTAAGAGTTCTTTAACTTTTTTCATTTTACATTAAAAAATTACATAAGAAATAAAAGCTAAAACAAAATCCTACTCTGAGATAACATGTTAGCTGCAACGGAAACCATAAAAAAGAAAAGACCTGCAAGGGCACTGGTAAAGAAATATACTACTTAGGTTTCTTTAAAAAAAACAAAACCAACAACAGCATATACGTACATTCCCAGACCAAAAAAAATTAAACCAGAGTTAATGTTGAGCAAATATATCAATAATTTAACAGGAAAAATTACAAAAATGCTGTCCTTATCTTCAAGCCTTGACAAACTGAGAAAATAGCCTGAAGTTAAGGCTAATTAGAAAAAGAAATCCAAACATTTTAAAGGTAGGGAAATACACAATTAAGCGATCTGAAAAACCTGTATTCTGCCCTTAGGTGATGCCATGAATCACTACATATTACACATGTACATATTTGACCTAGCATTCATATTCCATTTCTAATCCAATACCATATAAAGCTCTTGCATCATGGGCCTCATATTAATAAAGTTGGTTTTTTCTGTATTCTAGTTTCACAGTTTATCATTTAGACTATATGACTTCCATCCAGGGGAGTTTAACTCATCTTTGTTCACAGACAAATACTACATTTCAGTGCAATGGAAGACTGTTGGTACTGCAGAAAAGAACAGAATCCATCTCTTTTTCCCTGATTTTGGAACCTTTCACTGGTCCTTGTTTAGACTGGCTGAACTTTGCTAGCTATTCCCTATCAGCAATCCCTCAAGGCCTCTCCTCCCACCAGACCCTAGTTTTGTTCAGGAATCAGGAATCATACATGCACAGGGTGACAGACATTCACTTTCCAGTTACACTGTAATTCACAGAATTCAGAGGTAAGTAAATCGTATTCTGTATTCTCAGGAAAAAAGGAAATTTTGTAAGGAAGAAGATAAGCCAAGGAAAAATCATTATCAAGCAAGCAAAGCAAACAGCTGATGACAGAGTTATCTTCTGTAATTAGAGATGAAAACAGGACAAAGAATTGTGCAATGCATTTTTGAAGAATACAATTACTCAGAGACATAGGGAACCATTTCAACACCCAGGGCATGGGGGGAAGGGGATTACACTGAACAACGGAGAGCAGGGCAGGGTGGGGAAGGGTAGCAGAATCTTACCTGATGGGACTCTCTCCACTCAGACGGCAGCTACTGCTGCTGAGAAATAGGCAGCAGTGTGGGCTCCCCGGTAGCCTGTCCTATAGCCAGGCAGGAGCAGCACTGAGCAGCACCTCCTTGGAAAAGACACCTCGGGGGAGGGTACCATATTAGCACTCCTCTAAGCAGGGCTAGATTAATGCATAGGCAAACCAGGCACATGCCTAGGGTGCTAAGAAGGGGCCCAGTTGTGCTTATTTTACATATAATTATTGAGTTAAAAATGTGGGGGCCCACGAGTTTGTTTGCCTACGGCCCACTAAAGGGTTAATCTGGCCTTGCCTCTAAATTAGCACCTGGGGCTGGACCTCACTCTGCCAGTCCTAGTTATCCTACTGAGATTAGTAATGCACAGAATTCAATGGCAAAAATAAATCACTAGAAAAAGGGTGAAATTTATTCCTAATTTCTATGGCTAAATACTCCTTTGAAATAAAAAGTTCAGTATACAAATTAATCATCACCTAAATTAATGCTCACCCTGTTCATAACAAGAAAAATGAGGTACCTCAACCCATTTTTCAATAATGTAATACTGCTGGTGAAGACCTGCTCCCCGCCACACAGAACCCTCCTCCATCCCTGCCCACCCTCAGCAGATTATAGGAAGAGGGGAAAATAAAAGTTTTGGTAAAAATGGCAAGGCATATTTCACAGATTGTTCAGGGCCTTCCATTATTTATTGCCTCAACAGGGCACCACAAAATGCTGCTTAACAAAAAATCAGCTACCAGGGATGATAGTGGAGGCACCAATATTACTTCAGTGAAAAATGAGATCCACTTAATCCCGTCTTCAGTCTGATGGGAGTTAGCAGCATGGCTGATTCACAGAAGACATGAGCAATGGTCTTCCAACTTGGTCTCCCATGAGCAACATCAATCCTTGCCATGGGCTTCCACTATGATTCCATACCTGGGTAGGCCAGCATCTGAAAAGATACCTGAACCCCAACCAGACAATAGCCAAGCGAGTAAGGAAATTCCTTCCTTGCTGTATCAAAAAAAATGGCTATTTATATATTAATGGGCACAGACTTGTAGCAAGTTCCTGTATCAACATGAAGTAAGTGGTCAAATCTGTATCCAAGTATATAACATTACTGTACAGGACCTTCCAGTAATTTAAAAAACTGTGGTGATGATGCCTACTTTTATACAATTCCCTCTCAGTGAAGATCAATGCAATTCCTTCCATAGATTCATAGATTTTTATGGGCTGGAAGGGGCCTCACAGATCATCGGGTCCAGCCACCCCACTCTAGGCAGGAAGACAACTGGGGCCAAGTGACCGCAGCGAGGTGACTGTCCAGTCTCCTCTTGAAAACCAACAGGGTAGGTGACTGCACCACCTCTGGAGGGAGTTTATTCCACAGTCTGGACACCCTGACCATGAACGAATTTTTCCTGGTATTAAGCCTGAAGCGGTCTTCCAGGAGTTTGTATTCATTGGTCCTGGAATTAACCCTTCTCCCTGCCCCCTTGACCTTAACAGGACCATGCTGTCCTGCAGGGTTGGGAGACAGGCTGTCGCATGGTGGGGGGGACACTTCCCCCTCCTCCTCCCAGGGTAGGGAGGGGGACTCTGTGAGGTGCTAGATGAGGCCTCTTCCTCCTCTTCCCCTTCCCCCCCTGCCACTGCGGGGCTGGGAGGTGGGAAGGGGCTCCATGCGATACTTCCCAGCCCCAGAGTGGGGCCAGGGTGCAGGGGGAGCCCCTGTTCCATGCTGGGGGGAACTTTTCCCCCTCCTCTTTCTCCCCCCAGAGGAGCAGCAGGAGCGCGGCACTCAGCTGGGCAGGGTGTGGGGTGAGGAAGGGTGGGGGATGTAGGGACCCCCACACGCTCTCTCCATGGCATGCAGCCCCCACTGCCTGGCGGCAGCGGCAGGCAAGGAAGGCAGGGCACTCATGCCCGGCGCAGGTGTGGCTCCAGCCAGCGCTGCGCAGGGGTAGGGAGTGGAACCTGCCTTATCGCCATGGCTCTGCTCCCTAGTCCTGAGCCTGCAGCTCCAGCCCTTGCAATGGGGGAAGCCCCATGCTGGAACCACCTGCTTCCCCCAGTCCCTGTTGTGCAGGTCCCACACTCTCCCAGGAGTGGAGGGAGCCCTGCCCCCTGCTTACCCAGAGTCCAGCATGGGGTTTCTCCATGCAAGTGCAGAGCTGCAGGTGTGGTGCACAGCTACGAAAATAGAAGCAGCTGGGTAGGCTACGTTCCTTGCCCCCAGTGCAGTGCTAGCTGCCTCTATTGTGGCGCCTGCAGCTCCACACTAATATGGGGAAGCCCCATGCTGAACTCTGTGGGGAAGCGGGAGGCAGGGCTCCCTCCACTCCTGGCAGAGTGCAGGACGTGAACAACGGGGACTGGGGGAAGCAGCTGCCTCCAGTACAGGGCTCCCACTCCTGCAGGCTCAGGATCAGGGAGCAGAGCCACAGGGATAAGGCAGGCCCCACACTCTCCCCCCGTGCAGCACTGGGCAGACCCATGCGTGCACTGGGCACAAGTGCCCTGACCTCCCCACCTGCTGCTGCTGCCAGGCAGTGCGGGCTGCATGCCACGAGGGGAGTGTGTAGGGGGTCCCTACATCCCCCACCCTCCCTCACACCCCACACCCTGCCCAGCTGAGCTCTGCGCTTCCATTGCCCCTCTGGGAGGAAGAGGACAAGGGGGAAAACTTCCCCCCAACATGAAACAGAGCCTCCCCCTGCCCTGGGGGTGAGGAGTCAGGGGAAGAGTCCCCTTCTTGGGCTGGGCAGCATCCCATAGAGCCCCCCCCTCCCCACCCCGCAGCGATGGGGGAGATGCAGGGGGAAGCGTCCCCCTCTGGTGCCAGGTAGCCTCACAGAGTCCCCCTCCCCACCCCACTGCAGGGAGGAAGGAGGAGGGAGAAGAGCCCCCCCCAGTACCGAACAGGGCCCCACTTCCAGCCCTGCGGTGGTGTGGGAGAGGGAGGAGGGGGAAGAGTTCTCCTCTGGGGCCTGGTAGCACAATGTGCCTGGATTGCTCCTGGCTGTCAGGGAGTTGCTGGGGCGGGCCTGCCGGGGCCTGGCTACACCCCCCCGGCCCCGGCCCCAGCTCAGCTTCCCTGTGCAAGGGAAGGGAGGACTGCTCTAGTATCCCCAAACTTCTGGCTTGAGCCACTGCAGGCATGTGCCAAATGTCTATCTACTAGTAAATTGGTTCACTCTCTGCAGGTTAGACTAACCTGCAAAAACTGAATCAATTCAAGCTCAGGCTTTCTGAATGTCTGTTCCTAGGCAATATGATGATTCCTCCCTCCTAGAGATATTTTGCAGGGCAATAAGGACATGGTTAGACACAAGTAAACTCCATCGTCCCACACAACAACTCCTTTCTGGTAGAATTCTGGTCCTTTTCTCTAGTCTAGGAGAAAATGTTTCTAGTAATGGATTTATTAATGTTCCTGAATGGTTCTCCATTTTCAAGATGTGCCTGAATTTTCCTAGTAACTGTTAATGGTAAGTCAGTTCCCACCCTATTCACATTGAGAGGGGAGGTCACATCACATTGAGAAGGATGATGCGGTATTCAATTACATAGAAACATTTGGAATATGTTGTGGTATTATGCCTCTGTGACATTGCTTCTGTGTAATTTGCTGTCATAAAAAGGTTCTGAATATGAAAGATTCAGGCCCCAAAAATAAGTTCTCTCTCACCTGGCATCTTCAGTAACAAAGATAACTCAGATCTTTACTATTCTGGCTGCTTTAGTCATTAAACTGTATCACACATTTGCGAGTGTTAACCATTTCATTCTCCAACACTTAAACACTGTGATTTACAAACCCTTTTTCTTCAGCTTTGAGCTAAGAGGTGCAAATTACATACTTGTTACAGTCTCCTCTGCTCCCTTCCCCAGTGTGTTGAGGCACTCAGGAAGCACAACATATTTAACAAACTCAAGGAAAACCCTCCCAAAGCACAAATGCTTTGAACAACTGTGCACTTCATATAATATCATTTAGAGACACTTGGGTCTGAAGTGTTTAGTGTTTCTGCCCCATGGTTATGCAAGTTGTTTCCTACCTCTCTTTAGAGGCAAAATCTGGTTTTAGTTTTTCAGTCAAAAATGAAGATGATCTATGTTTGATGCTGCTTTTAATTGTGTTTGGATTGCAAAGTCCCCTTGGACTTTTTGTCAGAGCAGTCTATAAATATTCCATTATTTTACAAAGTAGCATCAGAGAAAAGGACTTTCAGGGCCATAGTTTCAAGCATGAAATTATTCACAAGCAAACAGAATTTTCATGCACAGATTGATTAACTGCTGCTCTAACCATGCAATTTGAATTTCATGTGTGCATGGCTGTGTGGGTTCTACACGTATAAAAGTATACATAGGCACTTTCAGAGTGAAATCTGAAGATGTGGCCCTTCAGTTAAATAGCTATGATCCCTCAGGTCCCTACTCAGCTGGTGGAATTAGCTAATTGTATAACCTGGCACTTTAGCTTTGCCTCTATCATTGAGCCCTGTTGTGCTGAGCTACCAGCTTCCCCCTGAATTATTATATTGTCATACTTTACATTATCCAGTTAACAATTCAAATATTAACTGTAATCGAATGCTTAAAACACAGGATTGGACACATGAGGAGAAGTGGATGCTAGCCTTAAGTCTGCTACAGATTTCCTGTGAAATATGAGCTAGACTCCTACTTTAACCCACCATTTTCCCACCTCTAAAAAGATAAAGTAGGGGGTGGGTGCTACTTACCTCTTCTAGCAACACTGTTATGATACCCAAGTCATTCATGTGTATAAACATTTTCCAGAGTATTGCATCTGTTAAACTAGTGCCATTCATCAAGTTTTATTCTTTTAGCTGTTATCAATGTTGTTAATGTAAAAAGCAAAGAGCTGTAGATGGTCAAGACATGAGTGAAAAGTGTTTTAGTCCAGTATCCTAACATTTGCCTCACTTTCAAGCTTCTAGTTAAAAGCTCTCTCGCCTCTCTCACATGCATACCTATTCAATCATTAACAAACTTTTCACAGTGTCCAAAACTCAGAAATCTGTACAATTTAAGTTTAGCATAGCATAAATCTCTTCTTCTTCCTCACAAATACCATATCATCTAGAAGCACAGCCACAGGTAGCTGTTTAATTTTCAGCTGAATTTAAAATACAGTCCCTGGGGAGTTCATTATAGTCTCCTTACAAGCAGTCATTATTTGTAGTTTTTATTGTTAAATAGGTAAAATCACCTCAAATGGGAGGGAAAAAAAACCCTCTAAGGGTTGAAAGGTTTTGCAGAGAGTATGCTCTTCTCTTTAGTTAATCTCCTTCTCAACATCTGACCCTTTAATATTCAGTCAGCTTAATCTCTTCTTAAACATTTGCTCCAGGTACACACAGTAAAACGCTGCAAGAACAACAGGAAATACAGCCAAGTAGCATCATGATTCTTTAGTGCTTCCAACCATGCTGTAACAAAAACTAAATCAACATTTTGGCCAGTTCCTGGTCTAAAGAAAATTCTCTGAAGATGTAACAATTTACAATAGCACCTCTTTAGTGCTATACCCTTACTTAGAATTTTTTAAAATATGTTACCAAAAGCTGGCTAATTCCATCAGACACTAGACTGCATCCAATCTATTTGTAAGCGCTACATTGAATTTCTTAAAATATTCTTATGAATAACCACTTAAGAGAAGACTGTTTTCAGGTTAAATATCTTATATCTATATTTTAAGACAACCAATAAAATTCTTTACCTGTATTAATATCAACACCTATATAGGAAATTGCTAATACTGAACAATTTGAGTGTTCTTACTTTTCCTTTTCTGGATATTTAAGTGTATTGGAATGTTTTTGCTTGTAAGGTGCAAGGTAAACACTAGATTGCTTACTATAACAAAGGTTATTTGAATATTGCTTCCTTCTTTTTTAACCTAGAAACAATACTAACAGGAAGACTGAGTCCTCAATAAGCTTTGTGGATTACACTCCATGAGATGCACCACACCTAATCAACAAAACAAAGAAACCAGGGGCTGAATGGTTTCAGAGACTGGCCCCTGTCTTTGTTGCAAAGTCACTAGTTCAAATCCATGTTCACTTGGATGAGATTAAAGGCCCATTACCATCTGAAGGCTCTGTGGCCTATGTGAAGTAATTCTGCCCTCTCAGCCTGGTTCCTAAGGAAAGGTGAGTGAAACAGACCCCTTGTAACAACTAGTGGCTTGCCAATTTTGCCTGCTGGCTGCCTCATAAGGAAGTCAAGAACTGAATGGGTATGAAGATGGAGTTTTTCTGCTATTTTACAGGTGGCACCTAACAGCTTCAATGGAAATGTCTGGGCAAATCTGCACTGCTTTATACAAACAATATCTACAGCTGATTCCCCAGATGTATCAATCTAGCATCTTTTATAAGCATTACATTGTCTTAAAAAGAACGAATTTTTTTTTAAAAGGAGGGGGATTAAAATACATTTAGCTTATAATAAAAGTAATTATTTTAATTACCATCAGAGAGACTGAAATGTTACTACAAAAAAACACAAAGGGTTTAATTGCAACTCGTGAATACAGCCCTGTGCTAGAACAGTGTCTTGTGACGTAAAGTGATACAAGGTTTGTGAGAGCTCTTGGGTGAACAGAGATTACGTGCCAATTGCTACTAATCTTTGTGGGGTCCAAACTGCCTCCTCTCTCCCCGCATGATGAAACCAGGTCTTTGGGAAAGTGTTGAGCATTATGCAGCTATGCCCCATCTTTAGGACTCTGGAGAACCCAGGAGCAGAAGCAGGAACAATCCCACTATTCTTTCTGGTGCAGGGGACTGGACTTCTGCCTGTCCCTTCTTCTATAGCAGAATAGTGGACAAGAAGCATGTTTCACCATTTTGCAGTGTTCACTAGTATTAGATCTTGAAATACAAAGACATTTGTTGTGGACTGATGCCATAAGCGACACGATTTTGTTTTAGAGTGAAAGCTGGCACCTCCAAAAATAATACAAAAATGAAAAAGTTAGATTAATACTCCCCAAAATGATATCTGATTCTAACTACTGATATATGGAGATATACTAGAAAAAGTATAAGAAGAGAGACAATAACAAGTAGGGGTGTACAAAGCAGGCCCTATTTGGTTCAGATTCAGCCCAAATCAGAGACAGTGATTCGATTTGTTGATTCAAATCACTGTCCCCGATTCAATTCAGCTGAATCCATATCTGAAGATTTGATTCTGATTCAGAGAACACAGACGCAGCTTTAAAAGTTTTTTCTACATACTTTGAGGTAGCAGGAGTGGCTTGTGATATCTGCAATGCTGGGGCACATAGACCATCCCATAGAAGTGCAGGGGGGGCAGCGAAACCAGAAGTGGACCAGAAGTACTTCTGATCCACTTCTGGGTCTGCCAGGGAGTGTGCCGGGGGACCCCCCTGTGCCTCCCTGGCTTGGCAATCAGTTGCGGGGAGAACCCGGGTGCCTCCCCCAGACCTAGGAGGCACCAGTTGCCGAGCCGCAGGGTGTGGGGGGACCCCCCAGCACGCTCCCTGGTGAACCCAGAAGTGGACCGGAAGTGCTTCTGGTCCACTCCCAGGTCTGCTGCTGAGCGCACTGGGGAGCACCCCACACCCCTGTGGCATGCTGCATGAGCCCCAGCATTGCAGCACTCGTGAGCCTCTGCTACCTAGAGGTATGTAGAAAAAACATTTAAAACTGTCTCTACCTCCGAATCTCCAAATCTTTCTGAATCGATTCGGAGGGTTCCGATTCAATTTGGAGAGATTAAAGGGTCCTCTGATTTGATTCAGATTCAGAGGTTCAGCCACTGAATCGAATCAGGGACCGAAGCTTTGCACAGCCCTAATAACAAGCAACAGGATTAAAGTTGTATGCATATCCAGTTGCAAGCTGTTGACAGTGCTGCTACAAAAGAAAAATAAAGAATTTCTGCACGTGATTTTTGCAAAGAAAATTAGATGATCATTAACTTGTAGTCACATTATTGTAACAAGGATCATAAATAACTGTTAGAATAGTAAATAAAACTGAGATAGTATAAGCCAAGAAAATTCCCAGAATTCATGATTACACACGAAAGGACACAGATATCATATTTTGGATTTTATTATGAGTATAGAACTCTCATCTGAAAGGAATTCAGGCACTTAGATAAGGGGCCCACAACAATTATTCAACTAGATAGGAGCCTAAGGACCACATAAACCATGCACTGAATGAAGTAGATTGACTCTGCCATTGCATAAACTGCCAAAGTTACTGTACACCATTGGAAAGAAAAGGAGGATGTTTAAAGAAAGATGATGTGTTGCATACTGGAGTCTGTCAGATCTCCATATTGAATGCCACACTGTGGGTGTGTCTACACATGTAATTAATTTACCTGAATTTTCTGTGCAGAAAATTAAAGTGCTCCCCAATGCATGTCTACATGTCCACCCCTATTGGGAGCAAACTGAGCCCGACAAGAGCAGTCCAAGGCTGCTCTCACCCTGCGCCCACTGCAACAGCCAGGCTGGCTGGTGGCTGGCAGGGGCCACAGGGGCTTACCCCTGCACTCAGGAGGGCTGGGGGGTGGTATCCCAACTTGGCAGGCACCTCCATCCCATCTAGAGGGAGACTGGACTGGTCCCAAGCAGGGGTGGGAGGAAGCTGTCCCGGCTGGGTGGGGAGCTGCCTCCCAGTCACATGGAGGTCAGGACCCATCCTGATCTCCACATGGCTGGGAGGCAGCTGCCCAGCATCCAGGATATCTCTCTCTGCCCCGTGGAGATTGGGATGGGTCCCAATCTCCACATGGCTAGGAGGCAGTGACCCACTGAGCTGGGACAGCTCTCTTCGCCCCTGGTGGCCTCCTGCTGCTTGGGCTGACCGGTAGCAATCAGCATATCTACACATGTGGTGTGATGCATTACTGTGCAGTATATATTGTGCAGTAATTGCTGCGCACATGTAGACAGGGATGCTTTTCTGTGTATTAGATTAGCCTAATGCACAGTAAAGTGTCTCATGTAGATGCACCCGGTTTCACCAGAACAAGAAGGAGAATCTGATAGCAAAAGATAAACAAGATATCTAATTTTAAAGAACTGTATTAGAATAAAAGAAAAAATTACCCAGTAAAGAGTAAAGCTTACTCAATGGTTTATGAATTTCTATACTAAATACAGGGAGCTGGAATTAAAATTAAATACAGAAATATACTAAAAGAAGTATAAAAAGATAGCCATCTTCCTCTTACTTGCACAGCTTGAACATTTTATTTTCCATTGAGCATAGCTATTGTAATTAAATATTTTCTGTTCTGTCATAAGCAGCAATGTTTTTGATTTTTGCACAAAGTGAGCAAAAACTGTAACATAAAAATAGATTATGTCCAGTTTCTGTTTGCTCTTCAGAAAATTTAGGGAGTTAGATAATCAACCTAACATGCATTCATTTAATACAAAGACAACAGAATGGAAAATGCCACTTCATTTTAGAAATGAGCTACTTTTTTTTCCCTCTGTTAGTCATTCATGCCTGCAGGCACAAGGATTATGGAGCTGACTGTTTCATGCTCCTGTTTAAAATACAAGTACCTCTCATATCTGACAAGCTAATGACTTAGATAACTTAGAATTCACTTCTCCCCTCACCCCATTGCCAGTTCTGATGAATTAAAGGCTGAAATTCTTAAAGCAATAAATGCAATTAATTATAGAATGAATTCAGCTACAAATTATCATCCAGCAATGTCTTAGTGTCCACTTGTCTTTTCATGAAAGGCCAACCAACTTGGTGCATCTCTTGCTACTTGGGTAAAATGTCTGAAGTGTCCTCAAGTTTTGAGGGTTTGTTGTTTTTTTTTTTAACTAAGTCTCTTTATTCAGTGTCTGCTCCTCTCACTATATACCAACCTGTATAAGGGTTCTGTCCTTGAAATAAAGGTATAAATATTATAAAGGATAAATATCAAACCAAATCTAAAGACACTGTCCTATCAATAACTGGCATGTATTTAACATGGGGGTATTAAATTCATGCTGGGCTGTGCGCATACCACGAGGCTCCTCCAGGGCTGGATATGAAGGGCCTGTAGCAACTGCAGAAGTTCCAGCTGTAGCAGTGGTCTGGTGGAGGAATGTGGCAACCATAAGAGACTTGAATTCTATGGCAAACTATGCCTACTTAGTCCTGCTCCTGCAATTTCTGATAGCCTGGTGAGTCAAATGGAGCAGTTCTGTAGAAAAAAAAGGAAACTGACCTCACAAGACTACAAGATAATGGAGTATAGGAATGATGCAGAATTTGATTATTATGATTCATACCTCTGGAGAAAAATGTTAGCTTGAAATGCTTCATTAGACACCTCAGAGAAAAAAATCTGGGACTTTGATATTAGGCAAAACTAACTGAGATCTTGAACAGACCTCTTTCCTTTCTTTATCCAATGGATGGTTGCTGTAAGATCTCATTGTTCCCTTGACTAGCATCAGGATTGGATTCTATTTCTGCAAGTGGCACCAGTCTTTCCCACTGCATAATACTGGTTTAATGTTACTCACGGTGGGCACATCTACACATGTACTTTACTGAGCAGTATACTAATTTGCTGCACAGTAAACCATCACCATCTACACGTGTGTGACAATTAGGCCAGTATAGACTAGTTTACTGCACCACTGGATATTCTCATCAGACACAAGTACTATCTGATGGTGGAGTAAATTACTGCGCTTAAATGCACGTGTTGATGGTGACATCCAGATTACTTTACGCTGGTTCAAACCACACCGGAGTTTATTCAGTCGAATTAACTGCACATGTAGATGCACCCTGTTGTAGCTAGGTGCCTCCCATAGTGCTTTTATTTGAAGAAATATAATGAAAATAATTATAAAACAGGTATATAATTAAAATAAAGGCTAATTCTCTAATTATTCTGTAGCTCCTTTCTGGCACTCAGGATACCAGCAGAGTTGACCAGCAGAGAATTCCCTTATTGGAAAAGAACTCCTTGAAGGCATAGATGTACTGATTCTAGGCCTTGTATTTCTAAACACCATGCTATCTAGGACATTGTCTGCTTTGAAAAAGTGGAAACATAACTTTAACACTTGCTTGGTGAGTGGGTTAAATAAGAAAAGGGAAATTTGTGTCAGTTGTTGGTAGGATGGGAGGATGTCTGACACTTTGGGCCTTTTCTTAATTTATGGCATTTCTTTTTCAGCAACAGCATAGCTGCAGTTTAGACTTGTTCTTATTCTTGTAAAATAAATAAGACATTTTCTAGTGGAGAAGCACCATCCAGGTGCCAGGTGACTGCAGATTTCTAAACCACAAAAGCACACATGAAGTACAGAAGGCTCAATTTTGTATGAATATATGGGTCTGGAATGAATACTCTGGATACTCAGTGAAGCAACATCCGAGGACAGGGGGATGGGGTGGGCAGAGTTGCAGTGATATTCGAGTAAAACCTAGCCCATTGAAGTGCCAAATTTGTCCACATTTTGTCCAGTGCCACATTTGTCCACGTTTTGTCTACCTTCTGCTTGAGGTCAGGAATAGTTGGGGATTCTGCTGGTGTAGGAATCCAGAACTCTCTGGGGGACATTACCCCTGACCTTGATGGCTACTCTGTTGATGGCCTGGTTGGTCTGTGGAAATAGCACACTGACCTTAGTCAGAAACAGAGTGGTACCAAGCCACTTTTAGAAGCACTGAAAAAGTTTTCTGTTTGGACAGGTATTTAGCACCCAAAACCAAGCTGAGGTTATTTAGTGGGTCTACGCTTTATTTTGTTTTATTTCATTTATGTTAGTTACCCCTTTAAATTGTTCTGCTTCCCTTGCTATAAGCCACCTTGAACTGTTGTTGGAAAGGGTGGCATATAAATCACATAAACAAACAAACAAACAATATCATGATATCACTCCCTGGGACTAAATATCTTATCCCTTTTTAATGAGATAAATAATGATCCCAGATAGAGGTGATTAGCTACATATTGTTATGGACTGAAAATGTATTTCCTACATTCCTTCCACCCACAGATAGTCTGTTTACAGATACTAAGAGGCCTAGTGGTTGGACCAGGAGACATAATCACGGGTGCCAACTGACAGTAAATTGACTGACTGCCAGTAAAAAATATCAGACTAAAAATGGTTGTCAGTAAAGTCTAGGTAGGCTTCTTTGTAGGCACGTACCTTGATGATAAGCAGGGATCCAGGTTTTCCGTATCCCACAGAAAAATGGAGAAAACCATGGATTCCAGGCATCAGAGAAAACATGCATTTCCCCTTTTGCAGAGAAATCCACAGATTCTCTGCTTTTGCAAAGAGCTCTGGCAGGATAGCACAGTTCCAGCATAAGTCTGATAGCAGAAAGGGCAGGAAACCCCCAGCCCTGCCCAGATGAGAAGGGAGAGGAGGAAGGGCGGTGCCTGAGCCTCTGAGTCAGCCAAGGCTGGCCTTAGGCTCAGGCTCGCCCTTTGCCCATAGAGCCTGGAGGTAAATAGGGGTTGAGGGTTGTGGGGCAGGGCTGGGGGCTAAGGGAGTAGGAAGCGCACCGGGTGCCAATGGCCCTAGGTGGCATACCACAGCGCCTCCCTGTCCCCCACCTCAGCCCACTCCCAGGAGCAGGGCTGGGGGGGTGAGGGCAGCGGTGCCCCTCTGCAGACTGCACACACACTGGCTGGCTGGGGGGCTTCACACACGATAGTCTCCACCGTGTCCCATGCTGACTTCCCGTGGCCAGCCGCATGGCTTTACGGGCAAGCAGGGCGTGACAGCGGTGGTGCAGTGGTGGCTGCCACGTGCAGGCCAGCACAGAGCCGCCACAGCCACTCCCCGCACCACTGTAGAGCATGTGTGCAGCCTGCTGAGGGGTACCCCTGCCCTCAGGAGTGGGCACAGAAGCACGCTCCCCCCCCACTTCTTGATCTGGCCCCCCCCAGTACCTTCCCACACACACACACACTTACCTGCTGGCATGGATTACAATGTCTGTGTGTGCACATGTGTGCCTGTGTGTGTGGGGCTGGGGGAGGCTGTGAGGGGGAGTGAGGGGCACCAGTAGCATGGGGGAGGGGCTGTGGAGGGGCTTTAATTTTAATCACTGATTTGGGGTTTTTAATCAGAGACAACCAGGATCCCTGATGATGAGGAGGGGAGCAGCAAAGGTTATACTGTGAGGTATATTGGGGGTGTTGAATGGTGCAGGGTGCAGTCAGGGGAATCAGGATGTGGGGGTGAATAGGAGGCTCCTAGATGGTGGGCAGAGGGGTGGGGAGCACAGTGTAAAATCATTGCTGCAGTTAAGCAGGGTTGCTAAACCCAATATTTTTTTTTTACTGCAAACCTTTTACTGACAACCAAACTTTTTTACTGTGTTTAATGTTAAACCCCTCAATTTGAACCCACCCCTTTTAATGGGATCTGGTCACAGGCTAGAGCCTGGCACAATAGTTACATTTACATAATATAAAACATACCAGTAATAACATGTGTCAGTAAAAAAGTTTAGCTGTCAGTAAAAAAATAAATAAATCTTGGGCTGCCAACCCTGATCATAATTCCTTAGAAAGTCACTGAAACACTGTGAGATGTCTGGTGCATCACTTGGGGCAAAATCCTGTCCTTGCTTCTCTGAGCCAAGCTGAGAAAAAGAAAGAGTGGCAGCAGCCAAGTAGAGTATCCCAAGTCCTTTTGCCTTCTCAGGGCAGAGTATATTGAGGTGCCTAGAGGAGAAGGATGCTCTAATGCATTTTTTACTTTTGTTCTTGCCTGCTACAAAGGCATCTTAGAAGGCTTAATTCTTCAAGGGTTATAGGCACTTATAAGCACAATTTAAGGGATCCTTAAATGGAAGGTGCTCCGCAAATACCAGCTGTTATAATTATGCTCTGATTTTATTCCCAGCAAGAGATCCTAAGACTTGCCACCCAGGAACAAAGCTAAAGAAATTACCATGGTAGCCAATTAAAGATTTCAGAAAGGAACCCTCATCTGTACTCAAAAAACAAAATCCTCTCTTTGCTCAAAAGCACAATCTCCCTTGTACTTATCTCTCCCTTCCTCATTAATCCAGTTTCACCTAGCTGGCACTGATAGATGCAGAGAGAGAGGGGGAGATGCACGCCCCCCCCCTTTCTCTTTACTTTCTTCCTTCTGTTCATCTTGACCTTTTTGATTTGGATCAGCATTTATACTTGCCCACCTGTCTGGCAAATCTTCCCTGCGACGTGCCCTTCAAGATGAAAAACATAGTTTGATAATGCATAGTGACAAACCTTGCAGAGAGCGAGCAAAAGAGAGAGCGCTAAGGGAAATCGCTTCCAACCAGGATCTGCTGCTGCACAGCTAATCAGGCAGGTATTCAGTTGTTCACTCCTGCAGACTTGCTTAGCATAGAAATAGGCTGTCTGCCCAGGAAGATGAGGTAATGTCTAGGTTTAATGCCAATCTCTCTAACTGGCAGGACACATCGGGTAAATATTTCTGCTGCAGGAGACTACATTAATTTGATTCTGCTACCAATTTTAATATTGTTATTATTTTCATCACTGTGAATATGCAGGAGCATACCTGTGAAGGCTGCATATGAGAGGCAGGGGGATTTCTCCCACCAGAGTATGGGGCCAGGTCGACCATTGCAAACTTCTTTCTGCCTGATAAGAGCAGGACTGTCCTCCCTTTTAATTTCTCCCCCATTCCTTTGCATTGGGGTTGGACTAGATGACCTCCTGAGATCCCTTCCAACCCTAATTTTCTATGATTCTATTATTACCCTCCACTATATCTTCTCTTCTCCCTTCATTACCACTAGACTGGGTACGTGTATCCTCATTTATCAATTCTCTCCCCCGTTTCTATAAATTTCTATAGTACCAGACACCTCCTTACATTATTACGTGTATTTTCACCCATTACTGCACCACAGAGAAATGCCCCCACTAGTACTTCAGCATGGGGGCCCTCCATAAATTTTCCCCATATGTGCATGCACTATTGCAGCCCCAGTAGACCCTACAACTGACTAATGGAGAAATCCCATAATGATTTATCCCTTCCTCTGACCACAAGAACACCTATAAGACCCCGAGCAAGGGATCTTTCTTTGTAAACTGATGCTAACAAGCAGGTAGAACGGCACTTTTTACCTCCAAGCTTTGCCACCTTCACACAAGACGACAGACTCATACAGAGTGGAGTGGAAGAGCCAGAAACAGCAAAAATGAAGGGTAGTACCACCCAGTACCTTCATGAACACTGCCCAGCTAGGATTGTTGGTTGTAGCCATGCCAGCAGTCTCCCTATGCCTGAAGAAGGGTGTTTGTGCCTGAAACCTTGCAAAGAAGATTTTTTCCAACTATTTAGTTGGTCTAATAAAAGATATCACATTTACCCAATGAACCTTGCCTGCCCAGCTAGAATATTCAAGAGCATCATTAAGGCAGTCAGGACCAGGAACATCGTGCATAATATTGGGAAAATAATTAAACAAGCTTCCAGAAACAAGACCATTGCTGATAAGAATATCAAAACATTCTGCATCATTCTGCAACACAGCTGGCCCATAATTTTGAAATCAGAATAAGAGAATAGCTGCATGACATAGAAAGCATGGTCTTGTAGTCTGAGCACAGGACTGTGACCCAGGATCTTCTAAATACCAATCCTGTCACTAGACTGACTGATGCCTTGCCCAAATCACTAGTTAGCCATGTCAGAGGAATACTGAAAGTTAAGGTTTGAAGTATTATTATGTCTGGAGAAAATTAGACATTTAAAAAAAATAGAAACTGTGCTTAATTGACAATTGTGTACCAAATAAATGAGCCAGATATGCAAAAACACTTTTTTCTCAAAAAACAAAAACAACCTCAGCCAAATTTGTTACATTTCCAGTTTTTTATCATCTTTTTGTCGCTTGGCAACACAAATCTGAAGCACAAAGATGCTTATTAATGGGTTCACCTGTGGTTAAAGACAAAGATTTGCTTTGAAGAGAGTATCTTATAATGATATTTAAACAAAGGCTCAATGATAGAATATGAAATTTATCATGTGTATAAGCTGTTTCTGGCCCTAAATGCATTTTGCTTTTCTTTGCTTAGTCAGGTCTGAAGAAGCAGACATTATGAGTCATCCCCCATCACCTGAAAACCATCTATATTCATTTCTTTTTGGTCTTTGATTTTTTTTTTCATATTACACACGCAAACATATGAATGCAGAATGAGATGTAATACTGAATCACTGGTTACTTTCAAAGCCCAAAAGTAATCTCCACAGCGCTGAAAGTGACAATATGGTTTAAACAAATCCTGACAAGTCTCTTGCATACGGAAAAGAAATAGGAACAGAAGGAATGTTCCTCCTCTCACTCTTCACTCACCAACTGACAATACATAATACATAATTTAAACCACAGTGTAGCTTTAAAGAGGGTGAGTTTATATGTTAATAATATTTTGCTCCTAATAGATATGTTAATAATATTTTGCTCCTAATAGATATGTTAGCACATGAGTCTGAAAATCTGCTAGCAGGCACCTTTGTGGTATGATGCTATGTATGCCCATCTACCTAGGACTATACTCCAGTTTTAGATGTTTATCTTTCTTGCATACATTGAGACATGTTTTCGCTTCTTAAATTGTGCCTTTCAATTTGGTTTTGGCACTGACTATGCAGCTGAAATTATTACATCTTTTCATACTTGTCAGATTTAATATTTTGTTTTCCTCATGAAAATAATACATCAACTCCTACTGGAGGAACAGGCAAAAGATGTGAAGAGAAACTCTCAATACCTGCCTTCAGAGAAGGGGTGAGACAGGTACTAAAACTGGTACCAGGCAGTACTTAGGGCAAGCAACAAGGAGCACTGTAATTGCAAGACCTTACTGAAGCAATCCTTCACCAAGGAGGCCTGCCTGTTTGGTGCACTCCATCCTGAAGGCATCTGATTGAAGTTGAGATAGAAGGTGAACCAGAGACCTTTGAGGCATCAGGTAATGGGATCGTGTTTGGCAGGAATCTGGCGAGTGCTACAAGTCTGAACATGCAGAAAGCAGCCCATTAGCTCACATTTAGGAATAAGCAGGAGCAGAAACACCATTTACAGGGAAAACATCCCCCTCCTATGAAGAAAGAGGGACTATGACAAAACCACCAGACTCCAGAAGGAAAGCAGAAGGTTTTCTTTTACTTGCCAAGACTCAAAACCATTCAGATGGTATCAGCAAGAGCTTGATGAAGATGTGGTTCTGCACCTTCTCCTAGGATGTCTACATATGGTCAAGGAGGAACTCAGTTCATGGCAGGTAAGAGCAACTCTGAACTTAGGACTGGCAAGAGATGTATGGAAATTAATTTTTTCCCAATATTTTATAGTAAAAATGTATGCGTTTCCAATGGTATGGGCTGGGGTTGCCTGACCACAGAGTCAATGGCCCTCAGAAGGACAGTACAGTAGCAATGACACATCTCCTACTATGGTTCAGTGCCTGGTTTGCCAAAACAAAAAGGAGGACAGCTTCCAGTCTCTAGAGGTATGTCTATGTAGTAAAATTACGGGGGGGGGGGGGGGCACACGGGCTCGGCATGGGAGGTAGGCCTTCCTGCCTGCTACACTGCTCGAAGGTGGCTGCCTCCTAAACCAGCAGCTGTGTAGCCATGACCACAAGATGCCATGAATGGACTAATTAACATGAGGGCAGACTAACTGGTGTTGGCACTCAGGTGCTAATTACTCACCTGAAGTACCACACTGAGGCAGCGACATTGCTTCTGGTTTAGGGGGCAACCTGGCCAGGCAAAACAACATGCTTGAGAATAGTGTGACTGCCAATGACAAGTTTACCATACAGGCATATCCTCTGACTGTCAAGTTAGTACTTTTCAAGAAAGCTAAATTCACTTAGAATTAATTGAAAACTATTAGGTTTACGTCTATGAATTCCAGTTTGAAGCCAGGATGTCACCAACACATGACTATCAGCAGCATCTCCCCAGCACCCATGGTCTGGCAGGCTGATAATAATTCCGTCTTATATCAGCATGAAAGCCCCTGAAAACCCATAGTGCAGACATCTGTCTATATCACACATCTATTCTGCAGACAGACTGCCACACCTGATGGCAAGATATAAAGCAATTCAGACTGCTGCAAGATTGTCTGTTGGAATACTTATTCTTCAAGATGCTCAAGTCATTTAACGTTTTTTGTTCTCTTTTTTCAATATTATGTTGACAAGTTTACGAAATAAAGCATGTTCCTCTGCTGGTACAATAATACTAGCTTTGTAGCACTGCCAAAAAAGGAGAGAGATAAAGAGAGAGAGAGAACCAAGAGCTCTACCCATGAGCTAATGCTATAGAGTATTAATGTTCAACAGTGGCAGAGGTCAAGCTTGACCCCAGACATTGCCTTCAGAATTCCCAACTGTGCAGAGAGAAGGGAGCAGGACAGTCCGTAGGTCATGTGATGCTCTGTGTGATATGAAATATGTGGCACCCTAGAAAGTATTCATAGCCTCTGTAGTAGGTGGAAGACTTTGCAGCTTGAGGGAGATGGGTTTGCTAAGGCATTTGTGACTGCTGGGGTGGGTGGCTGTGTCACTAGGAGAGGAATTAAACATTTGCCTTTCAGAGGCAAAACACGGGTTTTCTCCTTTAAAGGTGAAAATGCAGGAAACAGTGGGCTTCCCCTTGCAGGCTGACAGAGCTCCAGCCAAAAAGGGGCTGCTTGGGGCTTGGGGGATCAGGAAGAGGGTGATCACAGGCAGGGGGAGCCATGTGCATGTGCATATGGGGACACAGACTTAAGTGCAGAGAGCTGCAGGAGCTGCTCTCCACCACAGTGCCTGGCTGCCACATGCACGTGGTGCCCCCTGCCTGTGATCACTCTCCTCCCACTCTCCCCAGCCTCATGCACCCCAAGCAGAGGCATAAGTGATGCATGGAGGCAGGGGGGGCCATAGGTGATGCATGCACGTGCCCCCCCAGATATATGCACCCACAGTGGACGTGAGGCTGCAGCCTGGCTGGACAGCATGGACAGAAGCCGCCTCCACGGTCCTCTAGGTAGGACCCAGTGTGGGAGGGCGGATCGGGCCGCTGAGACTCGTTGCTGCTGCCACCGCTGCCAGAACCCCTGCACCAGCTGCACTGCCAGCAGCACAAGAAGAAACAGACTGGTGGGACCATGCAGCCCCCACCTCCTCCTACTGCCAGCCCCTTGCATGCTAGGCCACATCTGTACCCTACCACCATTGCCTGGGCATCACCATTCTACGCAGGCTGCAACTCTACCCCAGAGGGGAGGTGGGCTGAGGAGCAGTGCAGGTGGCCTCAAGGGAGCGGTGGCAGCAGTAGCCAGGCCATGGTGGCAGGGTAGACCCACAGCCCAGTGCACAAGAGGCTGCAGTGAAAGGAGGTGAGAACAGTGCACGCCCCCCCCCCCGCCCCAGCCCATTACTCCTCACACTGTTGGTGGTGCAGCTGGCACAGGGGTTTCAGCAGCAACGAATCTCTCTACCCTAACTCCACCCTCCCACACCAGGTTTCATCTGTTAGGCTGTGGAGGTGGCTTCTGCCCGTGCCAGTCCAGCCAGGCTGCAGCCCTGTGCCCACTGTGGGTGCAGAAATCTGTGAGGCCACATGCCCTTCCAAGCCCCCCTGATGCATCGCGTATGACATCGCCAATGGTCAGGCACCCCCTCTGCCCACACACTACAGGTATTTAGAATTTATTTAAACTGATACACACACACACACACACACACACACACACACACACACACACACACACACACACACGTATAGTGGTGTTTAATTTTAATCACAGAAAAATGTGGATGGGGGAGAGGCAGGGGGAGTTGATCAGAGAATTTTGGATTTTTAAACAGAAAACCAGGCTCCATACCGATAAGGAAGGAGACTGCGGCACTTGCTGCTACCAAGGGACGATTTTGGTAACTGGGAGCACTGAGAGGATAAGGAAGATTTTTTTACAACTGAGGAAACTCAAGAAGGTTCTGGCAGCTGGTTATATCTAGGGCATCTGTCACAGTGATCAGTCAACAAACCTCACATCTCATAGGCTGATGTGAAATTTTCATTCTTTTCACCCTTTTTACTGATGAAACCCTCTTAAACCCCCTCAGGTAGTAACTAGTTTTCTTATTCGTGTTTATTTGCTACCAAATTCTCTCAGACCCACTACAACATCAAAAGAGGAAGAAGAAAAAAAGTATTAAAAAAAATTCCCTTTTGTGACTTTTCCATATTTCAGTCATAGAAAGCCAATAGTTCTTTTCCTTGACAGTAAAAAAGGCTGCTAGGCTGTAGTAATAACTTCAGCATTGCAAACAACTGAGTTATTAGTGTGTTGTCCAAAAAGGCAGACCACAGCGTTTCAGATTAAAGCAAAGCACAACTACTTCAGGTTTTTCAGTTAAATGGAAAAAAATGTTTGGGGTCAATTCAAAATGTTTTGTTTTCAAACAGATTACCTCTTTTGTTTAACCCTTTTCTTTTAATGTAATTCAAATCTTTTAAAAATATTGAAATGAAATATTTTGGCATTTCTACACATTTCATGCCCAAACAATATTTCTTTTTTGGCCAAAACTATTTGCTGACTTTGATCCAAATTTGTAAACTCACTCTCCATTTTTCAGTGAATCAACGATTTGTCAATGATTAATTATTTGTCAATGATCTACTGAGCACCCTTTAGCTCTCTCTGACTTTTAACAGAAGTTAAAGACCTTCCACATGGACTAGCCACATGGTTTGTTTTTTGGTTAATTTTGTAGCTAATCCAAGTCATTAAGGATCACATGTCCTCTACTTTCTATCTCTATCCCAAATGGCCACTCCTTGTTTCATGAAGAGACTTTGTAAAAGGCAGGTAACTTGGTTTTCCCTCATGTTACACAACCATTTTACCCACCACACTATGACCAGACCATGCTCCTGTTGCCAAGATGCTGATTCAGCCTCTCTCTAATACCCCCGAACTTTAGAAGCACAGGAAAAGGACTCTAAATCTGAAGAGAACTCTAAATGGATGCGCATTCTGTTCTGCCACTCAGGACAGAGCTTCACTTTTGAAAGAAAAAGGAAGCAACAATTACTTGATTCCCTGTCAAGTAATGGCAATTTCGCTTCGCCCTCTCCCAGTTATGCCCTCAAGATACTAACTGGGTGGGCATCAGCACTGCAAATGCTTAGTTCACAACTAAACTCCATGAAACGCTACTGCTTCTGACATGTGGTTACCTAAAAACCACAGCTATTACTTTCAAGGATCCTGCAAGAATTCTGAGACCCAGTTAAAGAAAAAGATTATAAAACTGAATGCATCCCTCCAACACATACAAAAAGATACATCTTCTGTTAGCAATCCCAGCTCTCCAGGGAATAGAACTATTTTTTTCAGTTTTATTATTCTGTCTTGTACCTTACACACACACTCTGTAAAGCTGTTTCCACTAGAAGACAAATAAGCTAACTCACTATAACTGACAGGCCTAAAGTTGTTTCTTCGGCTGATGAATAGAAAACATTTGTTGACTGAATCTGAGTGTGACTAACATTATACATACTGACAAGGTTCTTTGGGTGAATCTGATATCTTTTATTAGACCAACTTAAATAGTTGGAAAAAAAAATTTAAGCAAGCTTTCAGGTTCAAAAACCTTTCATCAGGCTGAATAAGTTTCAGCAGTTGGTGTGTGCTACACCCCTGTAACATTATATATAGCAGCAAGTTACAAAGGAAATATATATATAAATAAATAAAAAAACACTGTATCATCACAAACTTTTAACTAAAAGAACCTTCATGAATTTCTTTGAGCTTCTTTTACTTGCAATAATTAACTTAGATAAATCTTTAAAAAAATCAATACCAGATTATTTTATTCAATTTCAGATTATATTTGTCTTTCCACAGAATTATATATTTACTGGTAATTCTCTCCACAGTGAATAGCATAGATATTAACAAATAGTGATCCCACTGAAAATCTGATATTGTCACTGCAGGCATGACTTTTTCAGAAAGCAATGGCCTCTACAAGACAAAACCTACTGCTTTGGCCTCTACCTTGATTCAGAGATCATATGAACAAGCCAACAGAGTTCAACCACCCACCATTCACTCTTGGCATTTATCTAGATTTCATGCTAGGTGCTCTGCAAAGCATATATCTTTTCCAAAGGTATCGTGGCTAAGTTGGTTAACACTATTAATGGTGAAAAGTTCATTGTTATTTCAGGAATAACACATTTTTAATGTCCAAATATCTCAGTATGCAATAGCACCTTCTCCTCCCACTTCTCACCTGTCTTCTCTCATACGTGTCCCAACTATTTATATTTTCAGCAGTGGGGCATGATATCACCTTCACAACAACCCTGTGCCTATCTCAGTCTATGAAACTCACATCAAGAACATTTGCTCTCTCAAATATTTGACTCGGCTGTTTGACCTTGTGAAGTTCTAGTCTGACTGCACAAGCCTAAAAACAAGTCATGACACTTTCAAATTCCACCTGCAGTAAGTGCACTGCAAGTTACTTGTTAAATACAGCACCAAAAGTAAGATGTAGGTTCCTCGTTGCTACTATATCTATTTATTTAAACCCATGCTATAGAACCCAAAAGCATCATTAAAGTTGGTGTTTAACATAAAACTTGTTTCATTGGGTACAACAGATTGTGCAATCTTTGGCACTGAAACACCATTAATCCTTGCAAAAAGCATTTATAGAGGCCCAAGTGACTTACACTTCGGAGCATGACAGCTGGATAATGAATCATCAAACCTTCCCACTTCGGGGTATACAGGAGAATTTAGACAAAAGTTTTATTATCTGTTTTCATTGAATATGTGCTTTTATGTCAGACAAAGTGAAAGGTAACAGTTGGAATACTATAAATGTCAATACTTAATCTCGCCTTTACCATTTTTTAAACCACAATGCATCATCTCCAGGTGATTAATAACAACTGTCCTGCTTCTTTCCCCCAACTGACTCAAGCTATTTTTGTAGCTAGGTAATATTTGCAGTGAGTTGTCCCTCTAACATGAAAAAGATTAAGAGATATCAGATGGCATGGAAGACAGCATCCCAGTAATCACAGCTGAAAGATATCTGTACTTAACATCCTGGGACAGTAGCACCATGTCTATTGTTTGAAGCCATCTGTCCTCTGCTGAAAGACATGACAGGCAAAACCACCTACCTAGTCAGGAAGCAGGAACCTTGTCAAGAAGACATTTGTATTGCTTAGAAAGATAAGGGGGATCTCTAGAAGCATGGACATAAAATAGGCAAACAAAAATTCATTATGTATTGGTTTCACTCACCCTGCAGCACAAAGCAAGTTCTGAATCTGGTTGTAAGCATCCCCAGCAGAATGTGCAAAGACCTAGTGCTGCTGCACCAGCTACTATAAGAGAAAAGGGGGTATGACTGGTGCACCCCTAATCCTGGCCTCAAAAACTGGCCCTCAGAACCACTGGAAACCACTGCAACAGACAGTTGCTTTTTAGTAACTTACGTATATAGGTAGCATATCCTAGCAGCCCCCAGATCAGAAGACTGCATAGCTACTTGTTCCAATCCTCCAGAGCTGCAGAGCACTCCTTGGCCTGCCCACAAAATAAAGCCTTTTCACACACCAGTTCTGTTCCAAGCATTAACTTTATGACAACCAGTTTCCTATTAGTGTGTCTACATAGTACATGCCCCTTATCTGTTACATTTCAAGTGATGAATCCAGTGGAAATAACGGAAGTAGAGCGTGCACAAGATATTATTGTGCTGTATTCTATGCCACAGAATAGTCTGTAAATACAGTATTACTAAAAAGAGAAACATCTCTCATACCAGCACTAGCAAACCAAAGTGAAATGGCTAATACCTTCTCAAAACGTCACCCCAATGCCCACAAGGGAAGGAGAAGAGGAAAAACCAATCAATTGGAGAACCTAACTTCTTGTCCCTTCAGAGCCTCTGAACAAAAAGAAACACATTCTGCCTTAATTAATTAACAAACTATTTATTTGCATTATGACAGGACCAAAAGGCTCTCATCAGGGATCTCTTTGTTCTAGATATTGAACACTTATTCTGAAGACTTTACAATCTAGATCAGTGATTCTCAACCAGGGTGCCTTGAGATCCCTTTAGAGGTGCCGCAAAGTGCCACGCAATGTCACATTGTTCACAATGTGAACAATGTCATTTACAAACATGATTCACAAAATAAACCCAGAGATTTCAAATAGGAACCCACAGTACTAAAACCATTCTGACCTGTGATGGTCTTCCTGAGTTCTTTGCAACAGGAAAATGTCTTTATTTTTTTCTATAGTCAAATATCAAGTGAAAACTAAGAACTGACATCTTCCAAGGGGTGCCATGAGTCTAAAAAAGTTGAGGATCACTAATTTAACTTAAATTAATGGTCATGAGTTGAAATGCGATTTTCTAACATTGAGTTTAATTAAACATCAAAACAGCTGACCAGAGAAGATGGTATACTCTATAGCTTGGAGGCCCGGAACCAGAATTTTTTCTAAAAAATGGATTTTAATCCAGTTTATGGAAGAAGCTCTATTGTCTGAGTTAGCATGGAGGTTGGGCAAGATGGTCTTGGTGATCCCTTCTGGTCTTGGAGCCTGTGAATCTATGAATCCCGCTATCCAATCTCTTCTTCCCCAAGTCATGTGCACAACATGATTTTCTCCAGTGTCCTCAGCATGCTCCCAATACTTGCAGCTCTGCATTAAAACAATGCCTACAGTCAAATCTCATGTTTCAGCACTTCAGTCACCTCCAGAGATCATATTTAGGCAGCTGCACTCTGGTTCTGTTTGTTTGTTTTTAAGCCTTCTATTGAAGCAATGCTTGAAGACACTGGACACAACAGTAGACCAGACCCGGGATGGAGTGGACTGGTATCTGCAATAATACAACAGATCTTTCCTCGATGTCTAGGCCACTATATTGTGCTCCCATGCTTGGGCCAAAGTTATCACTAGACTGGGGATTGGAAAGGAATTCTCCTGCAGGTAAGACAGGTAGAGATACTTTAGAGTTTGAGGGGGTTTTTTTACCTTCTGCAATATTTTGCCTAATCAATTCCCTGCCAGCATAAATGGCTTGGACACTGGTGGTACTTCTATCTCTACTGTTCTAGGCCTGTGGCAGTTTCCTGCAGAGAGAAATGCTTTGCTTTAAACTAAAACTACAAGGCTCAATTTAAGGTGACCTGGGTAAAATGTCAGTCTGTGCTATAGAGGCAGTCGGACTAGGTGATCTAATGGTTCCTTCTGGCTTTAAAGAGACCCACATGTTTTTTTTCCCTAACATATACATATGCAGTCTAAATAATATTTAATTAATTATAATACTTTAAATAATACTAAACCACATAATCTACTTTATATCTCTCTCTGTCTATGCAACTACCTTGGATTGCTTGTCACATTAAACTACTGGTCCCCAAAGGCTTTTTAATGAGCAGCATTCTTCTACTACATGTCTGAGAGCTTCCCTCCCGTGATTAGGCACCGTACAGGCCAATGTGAACAGGTGGTCAGAGACAGTGTGCTACCTCCATAAATTATTCATATTAGTTATTACCTTAGAAAAATACAAAAAGGCAGGATACAATTAAAACAAATAGACCGGCTGTCTCAAACACTGAACTGCTGTTTTTTTCTTCTTGTTGTGGATAAAGCATACCTGCATGTGGAGTCCTGTTCTCCCAGACTCCACTGAGAGGCAGTGCTGCAGTAGTAAGGCAGTAGCTGACTGGATTAGGATGGATCTTACTGTTGCAGCATGAGGATTAGATCTTCTCAAGCAATCCTGCCAAAGACTGAAGACCACCTGAAGAAACGGAGGTGGTCAGTCAGTTGCTCTAAGTATCCGAAAGGAGGAACTGCTGAAGACTGCCAGACTCCCCAATTTTCTTAGGTGACAGTAAAAAGAGGAAGAGCCAGACCATGACATTTTAGGGGAAGTGAGTCTCAGGCTAAGTCTTCTCCCCCAAAACACTTGTCTCCCCTTTGGACCACTGCTGAAAGGAGGTGCTGACAAGCAGTGTGAGAGTCAGGTAAAAACATTTCAAAACTCAGCAGTTTCACTTGTTTTTGCCTGAAAACATACACATTCTCATGCTTGGGGCAGAATGTAGAGGATGCAAACACATGCAAATCAAACCAAAAAACAGAACAGTTGCCAAAGACATACTACCTAGTTTTGTGCAGACCTGCTTAGAAAGATTGTCTGGGAAGAATTAAATTGCTCCAAAATCCCATTCCATCTGGCTTCACTGCCCAGAAACAGTATAATAATCAGGGGTATACATAGAGAGAGTCCACCTTAAAGCATTTTTTGCAAGCCAAGTTCACTGCAATGGCATTAGGGTTTGCAATACAGCACTAAAGATCTGTTTGAGTTACAAAACTTGAAAACGTAGCATACGAAGTCCACCCTCCTATAAAACACATAATACATTTAAAAAAAAATCCCTGAAAGAGCAGGGCAGACTCTCAGGCTTTATTTAGATGTGAGATTTGCCCCAGGTACACCCAATCAATGTAGCATAATTGGCTGCAACCTCTAACATAGACAAAATTGTTATTTGTCCCAGTGGAGCTTTCTGTGGTTTCAAGACAGATGTAAACACCAGTGTGAACAGCTTTGTCTGGCTACATTAGCCTTTTGTGCCAGAACAAGCACACCACGGGCTGTGACCAGGAAAACTTCCCATGTAAACCAGGCTAAAGGCCCTAAACATGATCTGTGGTCCTTCTGTGCTGTTCTAGATTCCCAATGAACCCTGCATTAGTAAGTCGTGGCAGGTGGATCTAAATAAGACCATGGGGGAGAGTAATCTTTCTTTGGGCAGGAGGTTACTAAGGAACTAGAACAGAAGAGAGAAAGCCTTAGAACAGATTAGTTCAGAGAGGAAACCTAAGATCTGTTGTTCCTGTTTTTGTGTTACCAAAATGTAGGAAAGGGGCGAGTTTGGACACTAATTCAAAGTGTGCATAGCATGGAAGCTAAAGTAGGGTGTCATTAGTTCACATTAACCCTTAAAAATATTCTCACAAAAGTAGAGCCATCTAGACTATATATATATATACGCACACACATATATATATATATATATATATATATACACACACATATATATATACGCACACACACACGTGTGTGTGTGTGTGTGTGTGTGTGTATATATATATATATATATATACACACACACACACACACATGCACACACACACGTATATACACATGCACACACACAAACACACACACACGCCTGATTCATTAGAGTGGCTGAACCACTTGCAATGCAGTTTATTTTAACTGTAACCTCTAGAAAAGATCCAGGCATACCCTCAGACAGGAGTCAAGCAAGAGACAGGAGTCTCTCACTTACAAAGTTGAGAGAGAAAAGGTTCCCCAAATAAAAAGTAAGAGGACAACATGTAAAGCATTACAATTAGCAGGGTTTCTGAGCAGCAGGTGCCTCCTGACCCAGACAGCAAATGAAAATAATGCCGCCCATCAATAAAATGAGAGACTCTGAAACAACAAGGGTTATCACTTTTAAGCATTGACAGAAACAATATTACCACTAACATCAAGGGGCTGGCAGTACATGCTGCTGTGTGAAGAGATTGTGCGAAGGTCACTGAATATTTCCCTTGTGATTAGAAGCCAAATGAGATTATCCTCATGAATGCCACCCAATAAACACAGAAAACAGAGCAAGGGATGCCCAGGGTGTGTGTAGTGATCATGCTAGGTAATAGTTTTAACAGGCTGGTCATGGGGAAGGGAGCAAAGAGTGAACAATGAACATATTATGTGCATGCCCAGCCCTCACATGGAACTCCAGACACACACAAACACTATTATCACCAGAGCCAGCCTTAGGGGTGGACAACCGCCTGGGGCGCTGTGGTCAGGAGGCGCCATACACACTCTGCCCTCCTGATCATGCCAAACAGGAGCTGTCCCGAAACTTCAGTGGGAACTAATCCTAGGGGCTGGGCAGTGGGGCCCACCTCACCTCCCCTGGAGCTGGCAGGCTGGGACAACAGTATAAAAAGTCCCTGGGCAGTGGCAGCAGCGGGCACTAGCAGGCAGCATCACGGGCTGGGAGGAGGCTGAAGGCTGGGCCAAGGGCAAGGAGTGGTGCCCAGTGAGAAGTTGGCGCCAAAGGCTTCACCATTACCAACCTGCTGGGGCTGGAGGCCAAGCTACATTGCTCCCAACCACCAACACCACCTGCCTAGGGTGTGGTCACTGGTGGCCAGGTGGCAGCACCCTGCCCTGGGGCCTGGGCTTCCTGTGTGGGCAGCCCTGCCTGCTGCCTGACCACCTGCCCTTCCACAATGAGCCCCCACTGCCCACCAGCTCCACCACCCAGCACCAGGCCAGCATCTCGGTGAGCAGACCCACAGGATCCCCTGACACTCAGCCGCTGGGGCACATGTGCCCCTCAAACATGTACCTCCCCACCACACATACCCCACGTACACACCACATACATGCAGCCCTGGTGATTTGGAGGGGTGCCTGGGGGAGCACCAGAAAAGGGAGGCATGGGAGAGAAGGGTGCCAAAACACATGTTTGCCCACAGCGCCATTTTCCCTGAGGACAGCTCTGATTATCACCAAAGGAAACATAAAGCATTTCTAACCTAAAGCTTCATATAGACAGAGAATTTGTACCACTAAACTATATAAGTACACTTAAAGTGGTACAACACTCCCCCCATATGGATGCAGTTATATCACAATAAAGCTATTTATGCTGAGGCAGTTTATTCCTACACAAGAAGGGGAATAAGCTAAGGCTGGTAGATGGCACCTTTACAATGCCATTAACTGTGTCTACCACAAGGGCTTATACCAGTGTAATGATTTCAGCAAAAAAAAAAAAGAAAAAAGAAAAAAAATTGCACTTCTAACCAAAATAACTATACAGCATAATGTGTCTATAAGCAAGGCCTTACCCTTATGGAGGAAAAAAAGCTGGAAACCTTTATTTTTAAGAAAGTCAGTATCCCAGAAAATATTTGCATGTACATGCCAAACAAAATGAGGAAAACCCAGAGTAACACTAAAGGCTTTTTGCCCCCATCTTGATCATGGGGAAAAGGCTAAAATAGAAGGGATGAGGGTGAATGGATTTTCCTATTCCATAGATTTCACAGACATTAGGGCTGGAAGGGGCCTTGTGAGATCATTGGGTCCAGCCCCCTGCCGAAGGGGCAGGAAGTCAGCTGGGGTCAGATCACCCTGGCTATTCCTTTGGTTGCAAAGATTATTTTCCAAACCAACACCCATCCCAAAAGAATTGCCCATTGTACTGTTTTACACTATCACCTTCTGCCAATAAGGGAGATTACATAACAGCAGTTTGTGGAATTAGCACAGAATAAGAATATTATATCAAAGAAGAATGGCATGCATTGTGCCATTTGGTATTTTTATATTGAGCAAGCAATTTAAGAGCTCCCAGCTACAAACATATTAGATTTTAAAGTCGTCTGTAAGTTCTTTTAAAACGTCTTTGTTGCCATAAATGTGTTACAACCAAGCTCACAGGTAGCTGCTGGACTGCAAGTTTTATGCCACAAACTCTAGCCAATGGCAAGTAAGTATTTCAAACTTCCAATTACCTCAGTAATATTCCTCTCTCTGTGTCTTCCCATCCCACAGGGAACAACCTGTCTATGGAAAGACACCACGCTGCCATCACCACCTGTTGCAGCCAGGGCTGCCTCTACTGTAATTATGAAACCTTGGCTATGCCTGACCATTAGCAACATTCACGTGTTTGACTCCAACACACTGACTCATTAAAGCAGCCCTGCTAATCTCTGCTTAAATATATCTCTTTGGTAAGAATACCAGGAACTGCTTTATAAATTCTTCTAAGACCAATCTTTCGATCACTTCTGCCCTTTGTCCCCTGCTCCTGGTCACTCGTTGCCAATCCCTCCTTTCTACTCCTTAGCCTGATAGGGGAAAAAAAGCAGCCGGCATCTTCACACTATGACATTTAGGTCTTAAGGAGGGGAGAGGAAGAAGAAATAATACTGTTCTGAGCACGCTAGCTCAGTCTTTGAATCTGAAGTGCTGTACATAACACACTCAGTAAAGAGAGCTAATGATTCAGCTGGAGGTGCTAAATGATGATGTCCACTACTTCTCTAAAGAAACAGGAAATACTATGCAGGATCAACCCCATAGCAACAGGTGTTTGCAAAAGCTTTAACAAAATAACTAGTCCTTTGAGTTTGTTGTCTTCACAACCTCAGAAAATAAGGATCACACCTCACACCAGCAACTAATAATGAGCTGACCTCACCTACCCAGAAGAGAGATATTTGTGTGGCCCTAAGAATATCCCAACGTTAACCCTACACCAAGCCAGCAAAAGGCACCATATGGCCTACTATATTGGTGTCATATCTTATTTCTGAAATTATGTAGGGCACTCTTTCAAGAAGTGGGTCCCTGTGATTATTTTGGATGCAGAGGTCTTCCACTCCTGGAGACCTGAATCAAACCTACATGTAAGCACAGGGCTTGTTGCTATGACATAATCGCAAGCTTGTTTATGTTATGAATACTGTGTAATGAAGTCCTCATGCAGTCCCCTCTATTCTGGGATTGAAAGTACTTTGACTTATGAGTTATGACAAACATTTTCAGTCTGGGTATCTGCTGCAACAGAAACTGTTTGGAGAGGGGGGGGAAGGGAGTTAGTCAACAATGTGATCAGCCCCCAAAGAGACACGTGCTGCCCAAAAAGCAATCAAACCAAAACTAACTAAAGCATCTGAGTCAGGTATGTGCCCCAGACACCACTGTGCTTAAGGAAAGGCGTCCCTCTATATACATACCCACAGCCTCTGACCAGAAACAGGATCATAATGCTGAGGTTACTACGACTTTACTCGCACAAAACGACATCTCCCTATTTAAATTCCAGAAGCAACACTTCCATGCTCTCCCAGCATACACCCATGCCTTTTATATTCTCAGCTCCTGCTGGAAAAACAGCATACCCCTGCCCCCCCCAAGATTAAATCTCCTTCCCAGGATATACTCCCTAGCTGGCAAACGGACAGGTATGCTGATTCCACCAGACACCAGCTGCTACATATGCCCTGACTTAGATGGAGACATTTCCCTTAGCCACTTGATAGCCTCCCAGCATAAAGCAAAAGGATGTCCCCATGAGATTCGCTCATGAAGCAGTAGGGTGGTCCTCCACAGCTCATTCTTTCAGATTTCCCCAACGCAATAAAAAAATGGTTACAGGTTCCCTTCTCTGAGTCACAGTAACCTTTTCCTCTAGCTGAAGTGGTGAAATGGGGAATTTGGTTCCATCCAAACCTTCTCATCTGCCTGTGTGTGAGAGGAAAGAAGCAATTTTCTAATCTCAAGGACTAGAGGCAAGAAGTGCATTTCTATGTACCTTCTCCACTCTGGATTAATCTTTCCCTCCCCAAAATAAATGCATGAAAAGCACTGGGGTGCCCCTTCAAAACTGCTTCTTTCCTAATAGGGCAGATATGTGGATGGGGCACCTTCATTCCATGGGAAGGAAAAAGAAAAGCTGTTCAAGGCTTTCAGTGCTCATTAGTAACAGTGAAAATATAGAACTTCTTTTATTCTATCCACAGAGAGGTTAATGGGTTTTATTTTGATTCCTGCTTCTATGACTGGGGGGAAAAAACAGTGTTTAATGCATATAAAAGAACAGAAAAAAGAAAGAAGCTACCTAAATTTAATTTTATAATTTTAAGATGGAGTATTTCTAGGAGCATGTGAAAGAATACAACCACAGCGTGGAATGCTCAGTGTCACTGGGCATAATTGCTCTAGCTGACAGGATAACAATACTGTAGCTGTGCTCAGAGCAAAGCCAAAAAAAAAGTTCATTTAAAAAAGCTGAGCAAAAGTACAAAAATTCAACTCTGCTTGTGAGGGAAAAATATTATTTTTCCCCCCCCCCAAGAACATCAGTCTGACACCACCACCCCCTTCCACTCCCCCAGAAATTTCTTGGGGTTTCTTTGGGTTAGTAATAAAAGGTAATAAAACTAAGCGTGCACTCAGTGAAAAAAGAAATATGAAAAAAAAAAGTTAAGTGTCAGAAAGGCAGCAGTAATGGATAAACTGAAGGTAGTTCATGAAATGAAAGTTACAAAGAGGCACTAAGTGCTATTGTATGGAAAAATACAAACGGAACTTGTGCTAAATTGAAAATGGAAAGAAAAGTTACGTAACCTAAGGACATGCTTTCCATACAGTTTCTCTAGATTATCTTCAGCCATGTCTAAGAATCTGGATTAAACCAGCTCTGGTATAAGTAGCTACACTGAGAAACCTTATACAGTATAAGCCACTTGAGCCATTAAATCACTTGCCAGTTGTCAAATCCCATTGATTTCAATACTAAAGGCACCACAGTCTGTATAACAACAGTCTACACTCTGCTCTTCACATCTCATTAATGCTTATTACATTGTTACTAGGAATGTCATCATTTGCAATCCCTCAATTCAAGGATGATCTTTACTGTGGCCCATTGATGGGTCTTGAGGTGACTGAAGAGTCCAATCCTTGAACCACAGACTTGTCCACAGAAGTTGCATGTTTTTTTTAAAGGGGAGAGTAGGCCATAGGCCAGGATTCCTCTCCTTTTCCTTCCTCTGCTCTACTTTGAGGGTGAGACGCTTTACCTCGCAATGGGCTGCCACGTGGTTGAGGCTGCAGTGATATTAGAGGCAGACAGCAGCCAGCTCCTCCTAGCTCTTGCGGTCAGTATCCATTTTCTTGAGGTATGTCCTCAATGTGTCCTTGTAGGGTTTCCTCTGGTCACCTCAGGCCATTACTGAACTGGGACTACAGCCCTTGTTTTGAGAGTCAAGAGTCGTGCATCCACACACAATGTCTGGTCCAGTGAAGTTAGTACTTGAGGATCATTGACTCAAGGCTGGTAACACTGGATTCAGCAACGATACTGGCACTCTTCCCATTTGATGTGCAAGATTTTCCAGAGGTATTGTTGGTGATACTTCTTCAAGCTGTTGAGATAACAATGGTAGGTCACCAACATTTCATATCCATACAGGAGAGTGGGGATGACAACTGCATTGCAGATCTGGATCTTTGTGTCTTTCCAGAAATTGTGATGAATAAGCACACACTGAAGCAATTTCCCAAAGCAGGCACTTATGCACCAAATCCTGTGCTGGATCTTCTCATCAGAGTTCACTCTCTGAGAGAGGTGGCTACCAAGGCAGCAGAAGTGCTCAACTACCTCCAGGGCCTTGCCCTTAATGGTAATTTGGGGAGGAAGAGTGGGGAGTCATATTTATGACCTGGGGGACGCTAATAGAGCATTTTAATCGTCTTGATGTTGAGAGACACACACAAAGTTTGGAAGGCTTCTCCAAAAGATCCAGCACAGCTTTCCTTAGTGTAAGCAAGTATGGTACAGTTGTCAGCATATTGAAGGTCAAGGATGGTTGTTTTGAGTATTTCAGTCTGTGACTGAAAATGTCTCAGATTGAAGAGCCATCCATTTGGTATTGGGAACATGGGGTCAGTCTCTGCTCAGCTGTTTGCACCTCATTAAGGCTATTCAGTAGCAATGTTGAAACTGACAAGACCTAATCAGTTTCAGGATAGCTAATAACCAGGGATCCTGGTTTTCTCTGATTTTAAAAAATCCCCAATTTTTGGATTTAAAAAAGTAACCAAAAATCCACATTTTTCTGTGATTAAAATGAAGTGCCATATATATACATATACGCACACACACATATACATATATTAGTTGTTTTTCATTTTAATCACAGAAAACTGTGAATTTGGGGTTACTGTTTAGTCTGAAAATTGGGGATATTTTTGGTTTGTTTTAATCAGAGAAAACCAGGATTCCTGCTAAGTACACAGTAATTGAGGTGGTCTGGAAGGATTAACCACACACCCTCCATGTCAGGCATGGTTTTTGTTTGCCAAACAAGCCTGTTTGTTACATGGTCTAGGCTGTATAAATTACAGTATGGTGCCTGCTCTTGTGCATGCCCTAGGACCTTGAGGAATGTGACCCGTGATTCATGTTGTTGCAGGAAGTCAAGCTGTTCTATGATTCTTCACCAGGAACCATGGAAAACTTGACTGCTTCTGGGCACGTGAGATGGGGAACCAGAATGGTGAGGTCTGTCAGTGTACAAGTCATTTGGCCTGTCTCCTTCACTGCAAAGCAGGTGTTTTACCAGCCCAAGTGCAAGGGGTGAGCTCCAGCCTTTATCCTCAACCAAGCCACAAGGCTTTGGGTTTAAAGCACCACCAAAGTCCAGTAAGGAGCTTCTCTGTCTGGGTGAAAGCAGGGTAACATGGTATGAGACACCATATTCATAGATTCATAGATGTTAGGGTCGGAAGGGACTCAATAGATCATCGAGTCCGACCCCCTGCATAGACAGGAAAGAGTGCTGGGTTTAGGTGACCCCAGCTAGATGCCTATCTAACCTCCTCTTGAAGACCCCCAGGGTAGGGGAGCGCATTCCAGACTTTGGTCACTCTAACTGTGAAGTTCTTCCTAATGTCTAGTCTAAATCTGCTCTCTGCTAGCTTGTGGCCATTATTTCTTGTAACCCCCAGGGGCGCCTTGGTGAGTAAAACCTCAACAATTCCCTTCTGTGCCCCCATGATGAACTTATAGGCAGCCACAAGATCGCCTCTCAACCTTCTCTTGCGGAGGCTGAAGAGGTCCAGGTGCCCTAGTCTCTCCTCATAGGGCTTGGCCTGCAAGCCCTTAACCATACATGTGGCCCTTCTCTGGACCCTCTCCAGGTTCTCCACATCCCTCTTGAAGTGCGGCTCCCAAAATTGCATGCAGTACTCCAACTGCGGTCTGACCAGCGCCCGATAGAGGGGAAGTATCACCTCCTTGGTTCTGTTCGTCATGCATCTGCTGATGCACGATAAAGTGCCATTAGCTTTTCTGATGACTTCGTCACACTGACGACTCATGTTCATCTTGGAGTCCACTAGGACTCCAAGATCCCTTTCTGCTTCCGTGCCACCAAGCAGGTCATTTCCTAGGCAGTAGGTATGCTGGACATTTTTCCTCCCTAGGTGCAGCACTTTGCATTTCTCCTTGTTGAATTGCATTCTGTTGTTTTCTGCTCATAAGTCCAACCTGTCCAGGTCTGCTTGTAGTTGTTCCTTGCCCTCCTGTGTGTCCACTTCTCCCCACAGTTTTGTGTCATCCGCAAACTTGGACAGAGTACACTTCACTCCCTTGTCCAAGTTGCTGATGAAGACATTGAAGAGTATCGGTCCAAGGACCGAGCCCTGAGGGACCCCACTGCCCACACCCTTCCAGGTCGATACCAACCCATGCACTACAACTCTCTGGGTACGACCCTCTAGCCAATTCGCCACCCACCAGACTGTGTAGTCATCCAAGTCACAGCCTTACATATTAACATTGTAAGAAAGGCATATCATAAATTGTGAAAATGGTTGTGCCTAAACCAAAAGAAAAATACCTGCCATGTTTATTTCAATACAGAAGTAAACACTGATGGTTGGAGCTGATGACAGATCTATACTTGATAGACAATTCTTTATTTTTTTATTTAACATCAAAAAAATTAAATACAGTACCAACCAACAGAATTTACATGCTCCTTGAAAAAATCCAAATGTCCCGCAAATTTAGGGAAGACAGGGCAATAGACAGGAGTCTAAAGAGGAGCAGAGAACAGAATCTCAATGGTATGAAATTGCAGTTGTGTCTTCATAGCATTTGGTTATAAGCACATCACTCTGTCCTGCCTCTTGTGGTCTGTGTACTGTCTCTGCATCTGCCAAATGCCATCAGCAACCTTTCAAGGTTTGTTGAAGGGGGTTGTTTTAAATCCATGGCATACTATTTGTGTTCACAGGTAGCAAGGCAGGTATGTTTATGGCTCTTTGTAGAACGGGGGGGGGGGTGTAAAGTCAGTATACAGACACACACATACATGACTTCTTCAAAGAACCACCATACACACTCATATGTTTGTGTGTGTGTGTATTAATTAAGAAAGGCACGTTATGAGAAAAACAAAAGCAATGTGAACAGTGTGCAAAAAACAACTGTCAAGAAAGCAAGCAAGCAAGCATACTAATACAAGTAGGAGGAGGAGGACAAGAATGGCTGCCATTGCATAGCAGGAAACAAATAAGAAACATACAAGTGCTTTTTATATTCAGCATCTATACGCCAAATCCTGAAAAGTACTAAGACCTTTTTATTTCCTATTGACATCAATTACACAAGACACCCTTGCAGTATTTTCATTTTTTGATGGTGATTCTTCCTTTTATATCATGCATCTGCCTTCAATGAGTGTTGCATGTGCTGGACTCCTTTCAGGGTTTGATTTGGAGCTAGAAGAGTGTGGAGAAATATGACACAGGCTCTACAGGGGCTCTCTCTCTTCTTACTTTTTTGGGGTTTTTTTCTGTTTTGAAACAGGGCTGTTAAATGCACAACTGGCAGAGGAAGAGGGTTAAAATTCAAGTGCTGGGTTTAATTTTTTATTTCCATGATATTTCCAAGGGCTGATCTGTCATATAAGCACAGATAAGACTCAATCTTGTTGCACTTACAATCTGTCATTTCTGCAGAGAAAACAGAAAAAGAATCTGTATCCCTACAGAACATGAATGTGGAAAAGGGAGAAAAGCAATGAAAGTGGAATGGTAAACTACACAATAGTTTAAAGTACCCTTCCCTTTTTAGAGTATTTACCAGAGAACATACAGCATTGTGTACTTCTGGATCCTGCAAATTACTGAGCCTAAGTTAATGGAATCTTTAATACAAGAAAAAATTAAAGATAACATAAGGGGACGGAGGGTTGTCATGAGAATACCTTCACTAGACCAACTAAAATAGCATCTCTCTCAATAGTTCTAAGAAGCTCTGGCATTTTAAAACTCCTTACGGTAATATGGCCAGTGAACTGAGACAAAGACTTATTATTTACGAATGGCTGCCATGCACTGGTAGCTATTCTTGTCCTCCTCCTATTAAACATACACCTGTACACACACAGACACATACACACGGCACTCTTTGCCATCAAAAGCAGATGGCCAGGATCTAGCAGAACACAAGCAAAAGCAAAGAATAACAAAGTAGTTCATACTATTAAAATAATAATAATAACAATAATAATAGAACAAGAACTAGATAACCCTTCTGCTGTGGCTAGTGCTTGAGTTAGAACTGTCTGTCTCATCACAGCAGCCTAACATTTAGTGTAAAGGCATGAATGCATGTACTGCAGATATACTGTGAAACTACGAAACTGGGAGACACAGTATTGTACAAATTGAAATGTTTTTTCAAACAATAAGCAATAACATCCCTGTAGACAAATAGACTTCTGAAATTACCCTCTGGAATCTAGAGAAAGCAAGCCACTGGTCTCTCTAAGCATCCACTAGAGACTGGGGCTTTAAAAATGTCTGTTGTAGTTATGAACAGCTTGTTAATCAAGTTCAACAGCAGATCAGTCTGCAATTGATCAGCTTTGCTATTACCAATGGGAGCTGCTATAAAAGATTTTGGCAGAGGGACAAGAATGGGCTGATGAAGATATTTATTCAACCAAGAAAAAAAGGAAATAATAATGTTTAGTAAAAATATATACAAACAGCATCAGTTCCCAGTGGCAACAGCTCCAAATTTTGAGGTTCTGCTGTCCTCTAACTGATCTTACCATGAACCCTGATTTAGTATAAATGCCTGATCATTTAGAATAACAGAGCTTAGAAGGACACTTCTTTTTTTTAAAGGATTACATTGTTAAAAGTGTCAGAATACACGGGTAATACTTTCTCGGTAGCCAAATCTGATCCAAAGCAATTAATTTACGCACTAGTACAACATACACAGAAGAGAAACCATTGACATCATTTAGCCAATATTACAAGGTTCAGGGGACTGACCTAGATTGTGGCTCAAAAATTTTATGTTGGGCCACAGGAAAGCTGAAGGAGAGTTGACCACGGGACAGGAAAGCATTCTATTCTTTAAAAATAAATATTTGGCTTTTGCAAAAATCCATCTCCCAATTATTCTGCAGCTTCCTCTCTCCTTTCACTTTGATGTGACTGCCAACATGATCCACACTAAACGGTAAGTCAGAGCTTATGCTGAATCTGTCAGCAAGAGTCAGAAGAGAAATTAGAAGTGAATAAAGCATTCTTGTCAGTTTTATTTTTGCAACTCAATATAGACCCTGACTATAGAAGAAAGAAGTGAGAAGCAGAAATCACCCCAAAACGAAAAATTTGCGGATACTGATCAAAAAATATGGTACTCCTTAAATAATAGTCCATTATTGGCTATGGAATTCTTCCAACTGCAGAAAAGAAAAGGGGGTGGATGACTCCACAGATGAAATATTCCATTCCAGCTCCATCACCAGTTCCAAATTGCTGGGACCACAAGTGCCCTGGATGTGGTTTTTAATAATCTAGCTGTTACGGATGAAAAGATCCTCCTCTGAATGACAGCCTCAGGAGAATAAATAAATTAAACAAAAATGTGTCCAAGTGACCTTGCACCCCGAAGCAGGTGCACATGCTGCTACAATGATGATGAAAAGCACTGGGGCATTGTCACTGGCAACTCAGCAGCAGCACAGTGGCCAGAACAATGCCGGCATCTTGTGCTGAGGGGAAATGTGACCAGAAATATTTAAAAAAACCCCCACTGTAGCTGAAGAAAAGACTGACAGTTCTTACGTATTCCACTGTCAGAGAAACAAAGCATTTGGCCATTTACTTGAAAAAAAGGTGACTATGGACAACTGGATGGCTCAGGGGATGGAAAAAAAAAATTATATGCAGCTTTCTACCTGTATGTCAACGCCAGCTTGAATAGTGACTGACACCTGTTGCTAGTGGCTGCCTGTTGAGACGAGTTACAGGTTTCAATCTACCACGTAGTGAGCAAGCATCTACCAGGGATCTGTGCCCACAGCAGGCACCTTTACAGGAAGGTTCAGCAGAGGATTCAAAATTTAACTGGCCTCCTATAAAGGGAGTTAACTTCAGAGGCCGGGACTTTGTAAGTTTCCATCATTGCCTGTAAAGCATTGGCCATGCCAAGCACTCCAAAATTAAAAGTCAGGACCACAAAATTATGAGACTGGCTTAAAGCCATTCACTTTTTAAATAATGCTTTTTAAAATCCTCATTTTCTTTCTGGTTTCTGAGCCTCTACACATATCTCTTTGAGATCTCCTTTGTTTATTGGGCTGCTAGATACAAAGCGAAAGCTGAAATTCGCTTGAAATCCCTTGACTTCCAGTAGCCAGAGCTTTAGGAAAAGTGCCTAATATCTCAAGATTTACAACAAAATTGTAAAATTTGGCAACACTCTCATGATGCACAGAATTTCATGTTTCTAGCCCAATCATTCTGATAGTAAAATCAAACTTCCCTGTTCATTCTTCTAACAGAACAAAAATCATCACCCACAAAATACAAACAGAACGCTAATATATATTCTTCAGCCCTAAAGTCCAAGGCTAAGTACAGACAGTCTAAAAGCCTGAGGCTGAATCAATTCAGTCTTTGCAGGTTAGTCTAAATCAGGGGCAGGCAATTATTTTGGGCAAAGGGCCGCTTACTGAGTTTTGGCAAGCCATTGAGGGGTGCATGATAGGCAGCCAGGGGCAGATAAATATTAATTTTCTAAATTTTTTAGGGGCCCCGTGGGCCGGATAGAATGGCTTGGTGGGCTGCATCCAGCCCCTGGGGCTGCATTTTGCCCACCCCTGGCTCTAAACTGCACAGGTTAAACTGAAAATGAAATGAACAGATATTTACCTTTGATTCAGGCAATGCAGCCACATGCCTGCAGTGACTCAGACCAGAAGCTGGGGGGGGGTGTTAGAGCATGGCTCTCTGGTTATATGCTTACTTCCTCTTCCTGCTCCCCCCTGCCCAAGGTCTCTGGGATTTGCCATCCAGAATTACAGCAGCAGAACTCTGCAGGGCTGCTCATCAGTTCCTCTTCCTGCTTTCAGGTGCCTCTGGGATTTGTAGTCCACAGATGCAGCCAGCAGTAAGTTTGAGTGGGGGAAGGAGTATTTAACTCCCCTCCCTAGCCCCATACAGGGCCAGCATCCCCATAGACTGGGCTGCATCCCCAGCCAGGCTTGCCCCCACATCGCCTTTGTCAGGCAGCCCCCACTGCTCCAGCTTTGGAGCAGAGGGGCAGGGCCAGCCCTGCTTTCTGGAACAGATGGCACAGTCCAGCCCAGGTCTAGAAAGTATGCTGGGATGCTGGGGGACTGTGATTTAACTTGAACCAGGAAGGGGTCTGGGACAGAAGTTTCATAAACTGATTTGACCCAAATCAGTTCAGTCCAATACTACATTCAACCAGGTTTATTTTAAAAAAGTTTGGGCCATTTTGTAACCGGTTTACGTGCACTGAGCTTCTGTTCTGTTATGGGTTTTAAATCGGTTTCTGATCACTTAAACCGGTTTATGTGTAACTTCTGTCCCTACCCTTAGAGGCTAACAGCTCATTTCCTAAATGCTCATTGTGTTTTTTCCATTGTAAGGATATCCTTGCTCTAGTGAAATAAAGTGCAGGCAGGCACTCAGCACTTTCCACTCTGTGTACAGGACTACCACGCATTCTAATCTCACATCATCATCTTTGTACTACAGTAGGAAAGGCTGGCACAGACAAGAGCTCTGAAGACAGCATCCCACATGCCAATGCATACTTTGGTTATATGGATCTGCTTGTGCAGAAAAAAAGTCTTCTGTCTTTTGGAGAGAAGCTCAGCAATGCAACTACTTCCAGTTCTAACAACAGATCCATGCTGCATTACTTCTAGTTTTTCACTATGTAGTTTTATCATTTCTTTAGACTGGTAACTCCAATATGCTGTGGATCCAATGGAGTTGCTACAACAAAATCAATGAAGCTTTGTCAGATTTTTGGTCTCCCAATTTTCAGAGAGTGCCGTGAGAAGTATTTTCCCTTGTTACACACACATACAAAATTCCTTCTTTGCCCCTCATATTTTCTTGTTCTGACATGCTCAAATCCAGTAAAGCCCCACTTAAAGATATCCTTATTGTATGGATCTGACATTTCTCCCCAGCTCAAAATTCACTACAACTCACACACCTCAAGTTTCTATGAATCACTGGTTGGAAACCTGTTTTTTTTTTGTTTTTTTTTATATTTTACAGGTCCTGCTCTGAGTATCATCTCTTTAAATAATTGTTTTCTCAGTCTCATTAAGTAGTACATTTACTCTTCCAAGCTTCAAGGCTCAGCACTCCTCACCACTGAGTCAGGGGACTGCTGTGATTTATCCCTCTGTGATTCTTCACAGCATGGCTAGAACGGCTTCCGCAAGGAAGAGGATAGTCAATAGCAGAAGTCTGTAACCTGGGCTAATTATTACTGCCCCCACAGAGAGATTGTATCATGTAAGCACTTCATCATCCTGAGCCACAGATCAAGTGGAGCAGACACTGAGTAACTCCCTGGCAGTGACCCCTAGGCTGTCAATTGTTCACTTGTTGATGCCATTGACTCAATTCACAGACAGATTCACTAAGTCATACTAATTTACGCCTTCTAACCCCCATCTTGAGTACTGTTATCATCAGTGTTCAGTCAATAATAGCCAAAGGATAATTATGAGATGTGATCAGTTATTGGCAAGCTCTACCCTGCTCCCTCTCCACTCTTCTCGCACACAACTATCCAATCTATTATTTTATTATTCATGGCAGAGACCACAATACACTAGGCACTGTGAAACATGCAGAGGAACACACTGGCTGGCCTGAAGAGTTTACAGGCTAAGAGGGTAACCCAAGCAAAAAGCAAAAGCAAAAGGGGACACAACCCAGAAATTAAATAAACAAGGTTGGCTATATCTGGATAATACAATGAGTTGGGGTACTTTTTAGATAACAGTTTCTAACATCTTAACGTCTAAGACTATGTTTAGAATGCAATCTCACATGCCACTGTGGAAAGGTGCTTAGCTCTGGTTTGTTTGAAGTCAGGAAGAAGGTAGGAAGGGACTAAATAGTTCAGAGACGCATGAGCTTCTGTAGGCAACAACCTATTTAATCAGATGCTATGAATGGACTGGCTTAAAGAAAGGGTTTTATACAGAAGGCAGAGGTACAGGCCAAGAGTGATAAAATGTAGTTTGAAACTCATCACACTTCGCATTCCATGCCCACACATTCCATAGCCACACATTTTGGGAGTATTTGGGGTAGGGGAGAACTTGTGGTACACCAAGGGTATGTCTACAACACAACTAAGGATATAGTTGCGGTACTTGTAGGCATGACTGAATTAGCTAGGCTAGGCTAGCTAGGCTACTCTCAGTGGTGGCAGATGACAGAACAAGTTGCAACAGTGTCAAGTTGCAACAGTGTCAAGTTGCAGCAAGGGAAGGTTAGGTTAGATATCAGGAAGAATTTTCTCACTAGGAGGGTAGTAAACACTGGAACAGGTTACCCAGAGCAGTGGTAGAAGCTCCATCCTTGGGGGTTTTCAAAGCCCAGATGGACAAAGCTTTGGCTGGGATGATCTAGTTGGGGCTGGTCCTACTTCAAGCAGGGGCCTGGACTGGATGACCTCCTGAGGCCCTTCCCAACCCTAACTTCCTATGATTCTATGATTCAAGCTTCAATCTAACAGCTTTGGTACATTACACAAGCCTGCCCACGTTATGGGGCAGTTACTCAGAATATGTGCAAATGTAACAATCAAAACATTTCCAAGTAAAATACACTAAGAAATGCTTCAAAAAGGAAATGTTTCACCCAGAGGGACACACACAAGTTCCTGTGCCATTCCTTGCTGCAATGTTTCAAAATCCTGCAGCCTCCCCTACTAAAGGCCAGGGGGTACTAGATCAGGCTGCAGCAACCTACCATGATGTTCTCAGTTCTACAACCCCCCACTCCCTTAAGAGCAAAACACTCCAAAATAATACTTCATTTTAGAGTTGCTATTTTGAAGTGTTTCAAGCACTTCTGGAATTTTTCAAAGAGCTTATATGCTTATAGAGCTGGCTCCTTGAAACTTTCTATTACATCTGTTAACACCAAGAGGGACCAACCTCTTCTGAAATCTTAACCCTACCTCACCTCCACTGCTACCAGAGTCCAAGATGACTAGATTAAAGAGAGTGCAGGTATGCTTGTACAGCTTCAGCTGCACTGGAGACATACATTTTTGTGCCAACATCTTCCTCCACTCCTCAGCAGGGAATACGAAGAGCAACTAGTTTCACACCTATATGCTTTGTTTAATCAACTACAGATGCTCAGATTAATTGAGCAGCAATTTGCATAGATTAACACGATTTCAAGACTCATAATACAGACAGAACATTATGCCAAAATCCACCCGTGTCTGGATACAGAATCACAAGTCTAAATTTAATTAGCTGAGGCTCTATATTAGGGGAAAAATTCAAAAGGGCTCTATACTTTCTGTTGTGCAGATTCTCTCTCTCCTTCCCCTCTTCTGACTTTCCCCTATTCCTCCTTCTTGACTTTCTGTCCTGTTGGGCTCCTGGTTTATTGGAGTTTTGTTATGCTAGCATAAGAGCTGATGAATTCTGGTTATAGTTATCATCTTTGAGCTATAGAACATATTTCAACTTAAATGGACTATAAATATTTTAAGCAACACTCTTTGAAACAAATACATTCATATTTATAGATACTGTGCTTAATGTAATACTTGAAGGTAGTTGGATACAACTTTCTTATACAAGGTTTTGATTTTTCTCTATTGAAAAAAATAAAAATTCAGTTAAAAATGTTGTAGCCATGCTGGCATTAAGTACTCCACAACTCTGAATTTCAGTTAGTTACCTGGTTACTTTTTCTAATAAGATCAAGTCAAGAAACTGTAGCAAAACAAATGAAACAGGGGAACAAAGGGTGGAATTAAATATTAGAAGTCTAGACTTTAGAAAGTCAAGATGCCTTACTGAAATTCTAGTGTAAAAACAGGGGTGTGAAACACACAGTCCACAGCATTCCTGGTGGGCCAGGGAATTTGAGGGCAGGACTAGTGGAGATGGGGCCTGCTGCAGACTGTATAGTAACGGCAAACTTTGATCAGCAATATCTGCCAACTTTTATATATAGAGTATTAAGCTTTATTTTACAGCAGACGCCTTGGCAAACATCTACCTAACTGCAGTAAAAAAACATATTTGTGAAGGGGGGATATACCAGGGCAACATAATTCACATTGCAGTATAATGCACGTGTGTTTTCTCCCACTTCCATGCATCAGGTCACACACAAGTTATGTGAGTGGAGAGGAGAAGGGAGTTGGGAGGGAAGAGGGCTGAGAGTTAACTTGAATCTGGAGGGGATCTGGGACAGAAGTTCAATTTAACTGATTTAACCTAAATCAGTTAAGTCTGATATACATCCATCCAGGTTTATCTTAAACCAGTTTCAGCCACTTTGAAAGCAGTTTATGTGCGCTGAACCTCTGTCGTGTTACAGATTCGAACCGGTTTCCAGTCACTTATACCAGCTTGTGCGTAATGTCTGTCCCTAGCTGAAAAGAACTGTTGAAAACATGAGGATAAAGGAAAAGCCCCTAATGATAATGAAGCTCTCTATACAGTCAAAAGGTGCTGGGCTTTCTGGATCTCCTGTCAAGGAAAAGGCTCTCCAGAGTGCGGATTCCATGATTTTAAAGCAGGTGAAAGCTGATTTACAAAAAAACAAGCATGGAAAGAAACACTTGGCAGGTATGTTTCTGCAGCTGAACAACTGCAAACTGAAAGACTTCCTCACACTCTTGAAAACTTTCCCTAGCTGACATCAACAATGCGAACAAAAAAAGGGACATTATCTGAAAGAGCTCTGTGACAGAGGATATGCAGAAGAAAAGGAAAAGCCAGAAGGTGGGAAAGTTTCAACAGACAGGGTAATTGTGCTCATATGGGTGGAAGTAACAGACACCCACTTTCCACAGACAGGAAGTCCAAACATCCTAGATGCTGTCTGAAGGATGTTACTAAGCTTCCCTTCAGTTATGACAGTTCAGCAAATGCCTGCATGATCTGCTGACCGGACAAAAAAGTGGGATCATCAGCTTAAGGTTTAAGATAAACTACATACCAGATAGAATTGTAATATTTTTTAAAAAGCTTTATAACTTAAATACTAACCATTGTGTATACACATCAGTATGTTTCTGGAAGCATTAGTGTGTTTGTAGGGCTAAGATAATTTGAAGCTTTCTAATAAGAGAAATGTGTTCTATCTTAACATGTGTTAGGATTCACAGCTGGCCATTTCTAAAAATTGCTTACATTAAATTGGGATCTGTAACCAGGGTTGGTATTGCTGCAGTTCTTGGTGATGCTTTCTTTTTTCTTTTTTTGTTGTTGTTATTCTTAAATCAGTGACTTCTCTATTCATTTATTATTCTCAGAATAACTGTAGTAAACTTCTAAAGGCAGCCTGGTAGTAAACTTCTAAAGGCATATTCCAAAATATGCCTGGTGCTGGCAATGACAAGTGTATGATTTATTTCCATTAATTGGATTTCTTGGAATTTCTGTGTGCTCTGATAAATGTCCCTCCTTTCTCCAGGTACTACCAACTCAGAATCGTGAGACAGAAGCATAACAATACCTAAAAAGTAACTAACATATTGAACAAATCTCTGCAAATAAATGCTAATAGGTAAAGCCACCATAGAATTTCAAAACATTTAAAAGAGAGACCATCATGACTTAATAGCCCGCTAAGAGTAGGGACTGAAATCAATGTACAATGTGTGGGACAACAAGGGGCAAAAAGATACAATTTTATTTTCTCTTTCTCTTACTAACATACAACCATACACTTGCCTCTGTATACACTGATCAATCTACCATATTGGTAAAGTGGTAATTAATTTCCAAGGCCAAGGAGAAACTGAAAACAGAAAGTTGTTCAGAATATGTAATAAGGGAATCTCCTTCCAGAGGCTGCCTCAGCTGAAATGAAAAGGTCCACAATATAATAATATTTCATTTCATGCATTGATGTCACTCAGTCACAGCTCTGCATGGCTCTTTCTCGGAAGCTTTTGTCCTCCACCCATCCCCACACTGCCAGCCATCTTAGTCTCTGAATGTTTTTGGTAATAATTTTACACATCCACTCTTGAACTTTTGTTTAGAACTCTTTGTATTTTCTCTTAATAAGTCTTTTTCTGTACTGGGGATGTGTGTTGCTGGGAGCCATTGATGGCAAGTCTATGAAAAACATTACGTTGGCAGGCAAAACCACTTTTTGCACTGATGCAACTTACTCCTGCTTGCAAACAGAGTGAGCTCTGTTGGAGCATCCTGTGGGTAAGGCCAGTGTATGTGGGCTTTGGAGGCAGCATGGTGTAGACTGGAGTCAGGGAAACCAGAGTGTGGGGGTGAGCAGGGGACCCCTACAGTGGAGACAGCACAGTGTTAAACCATTGCTGCAGTCTACCAGAAACTTTTTCGTTTTTGGTTTTGTTTTTTTTTTACTGATAATCTCCAACCTTTATTTGTGTGGTTTGATTCCATCTCTTGTCCAGGGTCTGCCAGAAGGGTTACATTTACATTATGTAAACCATATGTCAGTAAAAATGTTGACCATCAGTGAAAACCTTGCAGACTGTTAGAAAAAAAAAAAGTGTCTTAGGTTGGCAACCCTGATTGAAACAGACAAACAAAACAGTTAAAACCAATCACCTGACGTGCAGAGAGAAGTGGAAATTTCCACTTCCTGCCTACCCTAACATGGTTTCATAATTTCTAGGGTCGGAAGGGGCCTGAACAGAGCATCAAGTCCAACCCCCTGCCCTGGGCAGGAACGAGTGCTGGGATCATAATACCCCAGCCAGATATCTATCCAACCTCCTCTTGAAGACCCCCAAGGTAGAGGACAGCACCACCTCCCTTGGGAGCCCATTCCAGAGCCTGGCAGCCCTAACCATAAATTAAGTGGTATAAGTGGTCATCACTGGGCTGTAGAGACACCTCACTTGAGGCAGTTCCAATTGCCCTGGGTTTTAACCCAGATCAAAACACAAAGCAGCATATTCATTTGTATATGTAATCCTTCAAAGGTGTATTGTTACCTCTCCACCACTAGGTGGCCAGTGATAGCACCCAGCCTGATAGGCTTGTTCATGGAAAGGCTCAGCATTAGCTTGAATGTTCTAGGATTCACTTGTAGACAGCATTGTATGTGTGTGTGTGTGTGGGGGGGGGGGGGGGGGGAGTAGCAGTAGCACATTTTATTTCACATACTTGACAGGTGCTTAAAGAAAGACAATGGACTGTAGGACACTAGATGTCTGCAGGATCCAGGGACAACAAGCTTTCTCCTAGGAAAAATTTAATGCTGTAGTTTAGCTGCTTTGATACAGAATAGGAGTAGACAGAAGATACATTTATAATATATCAGCTGACATGAACTCCAGAGTGGTATGCTTTAAAGCTGTGTATTTGTCTGTCTATGCCCTCAGATTCTAAGAAATTCCATATTTCCTTCAGTAGCAGGCTTCAGGCTCATCTTAATTCCATTCAGGGACAATCAGAGTATAACTTCTTGATCAACAGTCAGCTCTTCTCTTACTAGTTCAGTCTAGTAACAGCTAGTAGGGCCCAATTCTCCTCCCCCCACCTCCGTGTCTATAAACAGGGCTAACTGCATGCCAGCTATATCCCACATCTCAGAGAACTAGTCTCCAAGAAAACATTTAAATGTGGTCTTTGCTAGATATTTGCACCACTTTCAGTTATCAGTGGCTGCTAACCAGCATAACTGGCACAGGTGCAAACTACAAGAGTAGACAAAATGAACCTGCGAAAACCCACAGGATGCACCAACAGAGCTCACTCTGTTTGCAAGCAGGAGTAAGTTGCATCAGTGCAAATAATGGTTTTGCCTGCCAACGTAATGTTTTTCATAGACTTGCCATCATCAATGGCTCCCAGCAACACACATCCCCAGTACAGAAAAAGACTTATTAAGAGAAAATACAAAGAGTTCTAAACAAAAGTTCAAGAGTGGATGTGTAAAATTATTACCAAAAACATTCAGAGACTAAGATGGCTGTATTTTACTCATCTTAACCCTATAATTCACAACAGCCCTTGAGGAATTTAGATCTATTATGTAACTTCACATCTTCTCTTAGATATTATAGCTGGGAAAGAGTATATTGCCAAAGTGTAAGCTCACTTAACTCTCAGAATGAAGAAAGGGAAAGAGAGAAAGCCAATTTAAAATTCCCTCTTTTGCACAACTTTGCATCTTTCCAGAATAATGTTTCCTCAGCTCTAGAGGGGAAGGTTTCTCCAAATTCAAGTGTTGTGAGAAGGGAGCATTCATGTAAAGTGAGAGCAAAAATCTGCTTTTTCTCCAAACAGATGCATCTACATGAGACTTTTACTGCAGCTACCCAATTAGCTCGGCAGTGAAGTCTCAGTATCTACACATATGGCACTATTAGACTGTGGTAAATTACTAAGTGCTGCCATAGGATAGTACTTCTCAGCACAAGTACTATCCCCTACAGTGGCATTATTTACTCCACTGCAATGCACGTGTAGACACTGATGGGGCTGGGTTGGGCACAAGAGTGCTTCACTACAGGGGCTCCCTGCTGGCTAGCCCCGGACTGAATCATCCTTGTACCCCAGCCAGCCCCTCCACAGCATGCTGAGCCAGGTCAGAGCAGCCCCAACCTGACAAGATGGCCCCCAGGCTCCCTGCCAGCTGGGGCTGCTCCGACTCTGCTCAATGTGCTGCATTCCCGGGTGCATGTACAAACACGGCACCTGGAAACAATAGATAACAGCTCAAACTGCGCCAGAGCTTATTAAGTCAAATTAATAGCACGTGTAGATGTGCCCACTGAGTCCCATTCTGCTTCAGAGGGAGGGGTACTGATATTGGCCTGGTAAAACTGCACTAGAGCCTTTAAACAATAAAACACTTGTCTCAAGTAATAAAGTAAATGTACTTTTATGACCTTTTGCTGTTATTTATAGCTGTCTTCTAGTAAATGGTTGAACTGCTAAAATGGAAAGTATAATAAACAGTTTACTACTCAAATGCATTCTGAAATAAGAATAATTTTATTTTATTGCCAGCTGGCATTCTCGTGCTCTCTGTTAGGAATTTCCATGCCTTGTATTTATCGAGCAGGATATAAACCCCCCTACCTCTCCACCCAGCATCCTCTCCCATCAACTACAAAAAGTCATTTTTTCTGACATTTCCTTTTAAAAAAATCTCTACTGGTAAATAAACCCTTAGTATGGTGATTTAATGACACTGTAACACCATGAAGCCAACCCATGCAAATCAACACGGTGATTTGAATTTACCCACCTGTCACTAGGCCAGTATGAGATGGAAATAATGCCACAATGGTGCCCATAGTGCCTGTATGTGGCACCAAACATGCCATATATGAGCAGCTATATTCATCCTTCCACTCTCAGAGGAAAAGTGTCCATAATTTCATGATATGCTTTCAAAAAATGTTACTGGAAAAAGTGAGAGAAAAGGGAGAAGGTTGTTGGTTTTATTTATTTTTTTGCTTTGTTTTTAAGGCAAGAAGGAGAAACTGCTAGTCTCCTTCTCTACCGAAAAAAGGAAGAGGAAAGAATAGGAAATTGTCAGAACCACAATTTTCATGAAATCAAAGAAGGAGCACCACACCAACCCACAAACTACTGTTTCACATTAAATTTTCATGGCACAAAAACATCTGATATATGTGAGAGAGTTTTTAATAATAAGGACACATTAATCATGTTTTGGCTCACCAGTAAGTTACTTATAGCACACCTCAAAATTTTCAAAGTTTATATTATCAGTACAAGTTGTATTGTCTATTGTTTCATGACCAGGTGCAGGAAATTCAGAGCACCAACATGCTTACTTAAAAAAAACCTTTCAAGACTGCAGAAATTGCTTTTCATAAAGTTTCAGGATCCTTTATTCAGCACTATATGCATGACTGTTTTCCTCAAAAATTATTTCAGTACAGAAAAGAATGTGATATTTTATAAACTATCATAATCCTCTTCATACATTCGCCTAGAAATGCCATTCACTGCAAGCTGCTAAATTTAGAATTAAGATAAACTTAATACTATTACAGCATTATGTTTTAAAGTGCTATCATTTTTCAACTATGTTTTGGATAAAACATGATATCTTTTAAAATGTTTTAGCTCTGAATAGGAGTAAACAGGTAGTCTGGAACAGTAATTCAAATCTGGTCTTGATTTTCTAAATAAACAAACTATAGAGAAAATCTTCTGGGCTACAATGCTTCCCTTTCATTTTTCTATCTTAATTATTGTTAAATGAAAACCACTAAAGATTAACATTCAAGAATCAATTCTCAAAACCCTAGGACAGTGATTCTTAACCTTTTAGACTCAGGTATTCCTAGTTAGAGTCAAGGCACTCTGTAAAAAATGGCAGCTCTTAGTTTTCACTTGTTCTTTGAGTTCAAAAAAAATAATGGAGGAAATCTTATATTGCAAAGAACTTGGAGAGATTACAGCAGGTCAGAATACTTTTGACGTTGTGGGTTCCTGTTTGAAATCTCTGGGCTTATGTTATGAATCATGTTTGCTCTCCTAATAGTGCTAACATTGTGTGGAAGCCTGAGGTACCCTTGGAAAGGATCTCATGGCACCCTGGTTGAGATTCACTGCACTAAGGAAGTATTTGCCTTGTGCGGGCCGGGAGCAGTTCGAGGCCCTCGGGGGTTTTTCGCGCGGCGGGCTGTGGCCAGCAGCCCGGACACGCTGGGTCGGGGAAGGCAGGCGGCACGCTAGAATTAGGCACGGACGCTTAGTGGTTGATTAAAGATTATTTTACTTACACCGAAGATGGTCGCGGTGCAGGCAGGAAAACTTGCCTGAGTTGCAGTTACAGACAGAAAAGAAGAGAGTCGGACTAGAGTTCCTTCCCGTGAACCTTCTAGCCCAATCCAGTTGAAAGCTCTAAACCGCGAGCCCGTCGTGTCAACCAAAGAAAGTAACTCGAAGCAAAGAGCTCTGAATACACTCACACGAAGTTTGCTAGGCTCCGTGGAACTTGCGCGCAGGGAAGAGTACATCGAGGGATCGTTTGGCAACAGGGAGAGGCTAGAGGCTGATCAGACCCCTATAGCCAGCTCTAAGGTACACACGCTGGGTCCAATAGGCTCCGCAGCGCACCTAGAGTTCTCCTCAAGATGATTACGGAGTCCCCCCTTGCAGGGTTCTCCTCCGGAGATCTCCAACTTGGGCGGAAACTGCTCAAGCCTCTTATACGGCTAGCAAGCCAATCGCTAGCCGCCACATGGGAATAATTTAGAACTGGCCAATAGTGGGACACAAATTTGTATACGAATGGCGGGAACTCCTTGCACCGTGCATTTCTCTTTTGCAACCTAGAAATGCACCCTGCAAAGAAAGCTACGAGTGGCGGGAAATAATTTAGCCGTGCCGAAGCGCACACAAACAAAAATCACACCCTTGGGTTGTGACACGCCTTAATTTGTTTGTTTTTTATAGAGCTAGATACCATATTTATCTGAATGAAAAGCAGCTTCAAATTTAAGATGACTGCCCCCCCTCCCCCAATAATTAGATTCTGTACATGAAAATTAGCTAACTGGGCTAATGAAAACTAACTGTACATGAAAACTAACTGGGCTCATAAAGCTTCAACACAGGGCTTACTGCTTTCAATGCAAAATTTCATTTAACAGAATCCAGTGTGACAAGTGAAAAGTGTTTTGGGGGGGGTTTTTTATGTTACACCAGATACAAAATACATTTAAAATCTCTTGGAGTTTATAGTAGCAAAGAAGTTATTATTTGCCTATAGACTATCAAATATCTGACTTAAGGTAATGCCTTTAAATACTAGTCTAATATACACATTATGATCTAATTCTATATATAATCTTCAGCGTACAGCTGAATCAACCTACCCAACTAAATAATGGCACTTGCTGACAAAGTTCATTTGCAATGTTTGAATTTTTATATCCAAGGCAGTTTTCTCAAAATGAAACTGCTCCTTCATCTGCCATTTCTGTATAATTATAATATTTCAAGTTAATATATCCATTGATTAAAATTCTATTTGTTAGAATGTAAATGAATATTTTCTTTTTCTCCCTTCAATTGATTTTGTTATAAAACTTTCCCCTCTTGCTCTGCCTTTTAGAAGTACCCACTGAAGTACTTCATACTTACTTTCTACCTTTTTATGGAATACCTACTTCTTTTGTACATTCATTGTCACACATCCACTATTTTGACCCACTAATGTGGGTTTCTGCTGACTTTCTGCAGTGTGTGTGTGTGTGTGTGTGTGTGTGTGCGCGCGCGCATGCATGCATGCACGCACGTGTGTCAGTGCATGAGTGAGCAAAACAAATTAATCTCTCATGAAACGTACTGGATTATGACCCAAAATTCACCACAGATAGTATCCCATAGAACAGACACACCAGGACATCCTGACAGACATGTCTAAGCAGTTCCATAGTCTTGAACTGGAGGTGTTCTTTCATAGTGTAAACTGCAAGTGCCTTTTCATCTTTACTTGCTGCATGTACCCTTATGGATCTCAGGGACTTCTGTGGTGCCACCAGGGCCTTCTACTGCAGGGGTTCATTTGTTTATAAGGAAGTATCACTTGTCTTTGTTTCAATACCTGGTGCAGCCGCTGTTGGGATGTTTCTCCCTTTTACTTTTCCTGTGTAAGTTTTGGGATTTATTAGTTAGAGTCTCTGAATACAAATGAAAGCTTTTAACAGCTACTTTTCAATAGCTGGCTTTGTTTTATTGCCTTCTGATGTAGCTATGTGCTCCCTCTTGGACTTCTGGTTTTCAGTTGGGGAAAACTAATATTACAATGGACTTTCTGAAGAGATGCTTCCTAATACAGAATGTGAGGTTTTTCATTTTGCATCTATCTTAATTACACTGTCCTCACTTCCAGGTAAATAAAAAGGAGTGAACTGCAGATGGGAGAGGACTGAATATAGATCCAAGAGAAAACTTTACAGTGCCCATAGCTTCAGATGAAGTTAGCAGGATAAGCAACTGCTCAGTACTTCTGAAAGTACTCAGATCCTGTATGCCTCATCACTTATCTGTGAATATTTATAATCCTGAATGAAGGCAGAAGTGACCACAAAACTACATACAGAATTTTACTTTCAGCTCCATATAGCTTTAAATTCCAAAACCTACAACTCTTAGTACTTACACACTTTATGTATCTTAATCACACCCCAAACACAGCAAGTACTCTCTTCTTCCTGATATAATACTTGGAAATGTGTCTCGTTATTTTCCATCTTGGCCAAAAAAATATTACCCTGCCAATACAAGCTTAAAAAAAACCACTCAGTAAAGTACTTGGAACTCTGAGAACATAGAGCCTCCTTTAAATATGGGTAGTAAGGTAGATTGTACAGAAATTTTCTCTTAATGATCACCTTGCCTGCCCAGCACCTTTTACTGTAGAAAAACAAGATGAAAAGGTCCAAAGACGAGGACATGGACAAGCAACTTTTGTTGCCAGGTACAAGAAAGGTCAGGCAGAACAACAGTACTTTGAGATGCTCAGATAAAAGGCTCTATAGGTGTACAAGGTACTTTATGAACATTCCTTTGGAACAGGTACATTTTATTCTATCCATTTTACAAGCAGAGTCACAGGGGAACATTTCTTGCTCAAAAACACATAAATCACATTACAAGTCTCAAATTACAACTCAGGTGACTTAGCTTACATACTCTGCTCTAACCACTACCATACCTGCCATTAACATATTTCTGAGCTCTCCAAAATTTTCAAGATCCTATGAAATGGAACAGCTTTAGAATCACATTTACACTGAATCCCTAGAATATTAGGACACAGCATCATCTATGAATCACTGACTTCAATGCGAGTTTGGTTCAATTAAGGACGGTAGAACTTGGCTCTTATAATCAATACTGAGACTGCAAAAGGGAGCATATCTTGTAAATATTGACACTATTAAATACACAAACATGGAAAAAGATTGCATTGTCCCTCCTGTGAGGTTCGACCTAGAAACTACTATGCAAAGCCTAAGCAAAAGTGAATGTTATGTGACAAATGCCCATCTGCAATGATAAGGAGCAGACAGTCTTAGATAGAGGAAGCTTGAAAACAAAAACAGAATCAGAGGTACTGGGACAAAGAGCTCATTAAAATACTAAAAATCACACCCCTAGGTGGGGAAGATATATGCTAATGAAACATATATGTATGTTAATGAGATACATAGCTAAAACACAGGTATAGAGACATGCTCAGTAAAGAACTCCTTGCGTCACTCCTTTTTAGCCAATTAGCAAGCAAGGATGCTTATGAAGGTTCAAACCCTTGTATATAAGGGGCTTAGTATTGAATATCTAGTGTGCTTGTTCAGTGAGATTATTCCGCTTGCACCTTTTATTGCTAGCAATAAATCTTTTTTATACTTTCACCCCTGGTATCTTTATTGGCCTTTGCATACCGGGCACGAACCCAGACTTGAGCTGGGGCCTAACAGTTTTTGGTACCTCAGATGGGACTGCCGTAGATAAGCTTTGCCCGGACTAACTGACGACCAGCTGATTTGCTTTTCCTTATCAAATGTCTGGCGCGCCCCAGGATTTCTTTTCCCGGTGAGACTTTTGCTTCAGGAGGAGCTGGATCGCTGAGGCGGCAGTAGCCTAACAGTGCAACGCCACAGAGTGAAAGTATCAGTAACAGGCACCTGGGTGAGAGGGTAGAAAGGGCATAAGGCCTACTGTCAGTATGTCTGCCTGGGATTATTTCTGTAAGTATTCTGTCTGGCCCGAGTCCAAGACCAGTGATTTTTCCCCTGTGAGGACAAGGACTAAGAACAGATCCCTGGATCCCAGGTAAGTCGGACGGTCAGAACCGGGAAGGCAGCCCTGAGATGGGTACTATTAACAGTAAGGTTAGGAAATGTACCCCCCTCTCTTGTGTATTGGGACATTGAGCAGAGTTTGGTGGGGATCCTATGACTAAGAAGAAAGCTAAATTCTTCTGTGAAACTGCGTGGCCACACTATCAGCTAGATGAACAAGAATATTGGCCTCGGGAGGGAAGTGTTAATTATAATACCATCTTGCATTTGATTTTGTTCTGCCGGCAGAATGGTAAATGGGAGGAATTGTTGTATGCGCAAGCGTTTATGTCTCTTTGTACAGATAAGAGAGTTTTGGAGGAATGTGGATTGGGGGAGGGAGTTGGGATCTGTAAGATGGCTGTGGCTCGACCAACTGCAAATCCTGTCCTGGACTGTCCGGAGCCGGAGGCTCCCCCCCCTCTGCTGCCTTTACCTTATTCTCTTCCTCTTCCCCCTCCTCCTCCTGATTCATCTGATTCCTCGTTGGCATCTGCTCTTCCTGCTTCTTCCCCCCCTGAGGCAGACGTTGGGAATACTCCCCGACCCAGGGATCTGGAACAGCACCAACCATGGCCGTCAGGTGCTTGGCAATCTCCAGATTCCCCGACTTCTCCTGATATAAGCCCGGGAGGAGGGTGGAGAGTACAGTTAGAAGCAGACTCCGGGGTTAAGGGAAAACATCACAGGGAATCTGATCCTGGCCGTGGGAAGGGAAATGGGGTATTTCCCCTAAGAGAACAAGTAGTACCCGGGCCTCTCAAAGATGACGGTGAGCCAACCTACCGTCGAACCTTTGTGCACATTCCTTTCAATACCTCAGATTTGTATAATTGGAAGAACAATAACCCCAGCTTGAGAGAGAATCCTGAAAAGGTACAAAACCAGTTTAAAACGATTTTCAAAACCCATAACCCAACCTGGGCAGATGTTCAGTCTCTTTTAGATATCCTGTTGACACCAAAGGAAAGGAGAATGGTAGTGAACAAAGCTCGTGAATACGTGGAAAAGGAAATTACTGCAGGGAACCTGCAAGGAAATAGAGACGATCATGTCCCCATCCAGGAGCCAGATTGGAAACCAGACCAAGATATGACCTCCATCCGTGCCTATCGAGAATATATCCTCCGAGGATTGAGAGATGCTGTGAAAAAACCTCAAAATCTCAGTAAGGTGTATGAGATTTGACAGGAGACTAATGAGACCCCGAGTGCTTTTTTGGAAAGAATTTACACTACTTTCAGGCAATACACTCGTGAGGATCCGGAGGATGCATCGAACGCTCGCATGGTAAATATGATCTTTATAGGTCAGAGTGCACCAGACATTAGAAAGAAATTGCAGAAGGCAGACGGAGCAACAGGTATGCCTATTTCCCAACTAGTAGACATTGCTTACCAAGTATTTACTAACCGAGAAAGTGTTCAGGAAAAGAAACAGGACAAGAAAGAGGAGAGAAAGATGAAAATGCAGGCAGCCCTAGTGGCAGCTGCAATCATGGGAAAACCTAGAGATGAGGGATCCCGGAGACAGCCGCAGAGACGAGGTCAATTAGAGAAAGATCAATGTGTCTATTGCAAACGAAAAAGACATTGGAAGCGGGAATGCCCTTATCGAAAAGTTGGGGAAGGTGAAAAGAAAAAAGAGAAGAGCAGTGGATTGTTTGCTTTTGGAAGGGATTCAGATTGAAGGGGACCAGAGGCCCGGGAGGGAAAGATAACCCAGATCCCAGTGTCCCCTGATGAGCCTCTGGTTAAAATGCAACTAGGGGACAGAGATGAATTGGTAGATTTTCTCGTCGATACAGGTGCTGCCCATTCTGTCTTAACTCATAAACTGAAACCTTTAAGTAAAAAGACTGTGCCGGTGGTAGGGGTTACACGGAAGGCAGTAACACGACCCTTCCTACAGCCAATGACCTGTAATCTTGGGCAGGCCGAAGTTACCCATCAATTCTTGTACATGCCAGACTGCCCCATTCCCCTTTTAGGGAGAGACCTCCTCTGTAAACTGCAAGCTACATTGTCGTTCCAGGATGGGCAAATGTTTTTAACAGTGCCTCCTGAAAAGGGGTGGCATTTGCAGGCTTGCCTTCTCGGCCTTCTCCGAGAGGAGAGTACACCGGATATTCCTCAACCCCTGCTCGATGCTGTTGTTCCATGGGTATGGGCAGGTCACTGACCCGGGAAAGCTAAAAATGCTGACCCTGTGAAGATTCAACTTTTGCCAGGGGCCCAGCCTCCATGTGTGAAACAATATCCAATGAGGATGGAAGCCAGGAAAGGACTGAAGCCGTTAGTTGAACGGTTCCTGGAGTATGGCCTTCTCCGTGAATGTACATCAGCTTTTAACACACCCATCTTGCCTGTGAAGAAGCCTAAGAGTAATGAATATCGTTTCATCCAAGACTTGAGAGCTGTAAATAAAGTGGTTGTGAGTATATACCCGGTAATGCCTAATCCGTACACCTTGCTATCTGCTTTGAACCCAGATCATAACTGGTTTACGGTTACTGATTTAAAAGATGCTTTCTTCTGTATACCGGTAGAGAGGGGATCTCAGGAAATATTTGCATTTGAATGGGAAGACCCAGATACTAGTATTAAGACTCAGTTGTGCTGGACTGTTTTACCCCAAGGATTTAAAAACAGCCCAACCCTATTCGGCAATGCATTAAGCAAGGATTTACGCAGGCTAAAATTGCCACTGTCCTGTGCTCTTTTGCAATATGTAGATGACTTGCTTTTAACAGCCACCACTGAAGCAAGCTGCCTGGAAGGAACAATTTGCCTCCTTAATTTTCTGGGTCAACAAGGATACCGAGTATCCAGAAATAAAATGCAGCCCATAACCCAGAAAGTAACATACTTGGGATTTGAATTACAGCCTGGTCAGAGAGCCCTGTTGCCTGAAAGAAAAGAAGCTATATGCCGGCTGGCACCCCCAATAACAAAGAAACAACTACGAGGATTTTTAGGTACAGTAGGTTTTTGCAGGATTTGGATTCCAAATTTTGGGGTCATTGCAAAGCCTCTGTATGAAGCAACACACGGAGATGAAAAGGTACTCGAATGGACTGAAGAGTGTGAGCAAGCATTCTGCCAGTTAAAGCAGGCTCTCATTGAAGCACCTGCCTTAGGACTACCGGACATGAGTAAGCCTTTTTCCCTTTTTGTGCATGACCGAGGTGGGGTAGCCGTGGGAGTCTTAACACAGAAATTGGGTAGCTGGCAACGACCAGTGGCATTTTTCAAAAAAATTAGACTTTGTGTCATGTGGATGGCCTGCTTGTCTCCGGGCTGTTGCTGCTACCTGTCTGCTAATACAAGAAGCTGAAAAATTAACCCTAGGCCATGAAATGATTATATATGTGCCTCACGCAGTACTTACAGTCCTGGAACAGAAAGGAGGGAACTGGTTAACTCCGGGACGAATGGCTCAATATCAGGCCATCCTCCTAGATAAGCCTGAAATAAAATTGGCCATTTCTCGCAATGTAAATCCAGCAACACTGTTGCCATCTATGGGTGACACACCAGATCTTGTGCATGATTGTTTGCAAACATTGGAAACTGTTTATTCTTCAAGACCAAATTTGAGAGACAGACCTCTTGAAAAAGCTGACTTGGAGTTCTACACTGATGGCAGCTCGAGTATAGAGAATGGAATTCGAAAATCCGGATACGCTATCGTGACTACACAGAATGTGATAGAAGCAGGACCTTTAAACCCATCTGTTTCAGCTCAAAAGGCTGAACTCATTTCTGTGACTCGGGCTTTGCAATTGGCGGCCAACAAAACTGTCAATATTTATACTGACTCTAAATATGTTTTCCTTGTTTTACATGCTCACGAAGCGCTATGGAGAGAGCGAGGTCTACTTGATTCAAAAGGAACAGGCATTAAGCATAGCAAGCAGATAAAAGCCCTCCTCAAGGCAGTCTGGGAACCAAAAGAGGTAGCAGTAATGCATTGCAAAGCACATCAAAAAGAAAATAATTCCTCCACAAAAGGTAATCGATTTGCTGACGCTACAGCAAAGAAAGCAGCTAAAAGACCTCAGACAGATTTGCTGCCCGAAGTAAGTAATCTGTTACCTCTCCTCCCAGACTTATACCAGCCTGTGACACCACAGTACAGGGAAAGAGACAACAATTGATAAGAGAGTTTCAAGCAAAGAAGGGGGAGCACGGGTGGCTAGTAGCAAAGGATGGCTGCATTATCATCCCAGCTGCCTGGGTTCATGTGGTAGTGAAGAGAGCTCATCATGGCACCCACTATGGACCCAGGGCCCTGGTAAGGTGGATCAGTCACTATGTAACTGGAGTGGGATTAAGAGAGGCTGCCAAGAAGGTATCAGAGACATACCTGGTGAGGTCTGCCAGAGAAATAACCCAAAAGGAGGGAGAAAAGAAACTTCAGGACATCAGAGAATAGGCAATGGGCCAGGAGAAGAATGGCAGGTGGATTTTACTGAGTTACCCCGGCAACAGGGGATGAGATATCTGCTTGTCTTTGTGGATACTTTCTCTAATTGGGTTGAGTGCTTCCCATGTCGGACTGCCCAAGCCCGAGAGGTGGTCAAGGCACTCCTACGAGAAATCATACCTCGCTTCGGACTTCCAAAAGGAATAGGGTCAGACAATGGCCCACATTTCATTGCACAAATTACTCAGAAGGTTTCTGAGTTCCTGGGAATCAGCTGGCATTTACACACCCCTTGGAGACCCCAGTCCAGTGGAAAGGTGGAACGTATGAATCAGACCTTAAAAAGACACCTTGCAAAGATTTGCCAAGAAGCTCGACTCAAATGGCCAGAGGCCCTACCCTTGGCCCTGTTACGAGTAAGGGTCGCACCACATTCTAAATTGGGATTAAGCCCATTTGAGATAATGTATGTTAAGCCTTACCCTCTGAGTCTGCCCATGGGTACTGAACAACAGTTACATGTTTTAGGAGAGGGAATGATTAGAGAATATGTATGGTCTTTGGTTTCTGTTTTGTCTTCCATCCATCAGCAGGTACGGGACGTGCTACAGACACAGAACCAGTCTCCTGCCCCGGAAAATCGATTATTACCTGGGAGTTACGCTCTTATGAAAGATTGGAACAAGGAACCACTTCGAGCCAGATGGAAGGGCCCATATAGAGTACTTTTAACGACCCCGACGGCAGCAAAGCTCGAAGGAATCAAGACTTGGATACATTCCAGTCGCCTAAAGCCGGTGGCTGAACCAGAACAAGAAGGAACTCCTGCAAACTCCGGGACCGGAGGCAGAGAACACTGGAAGGTGGAGCCAGTAAGAGACTTAAAATTCCTATTCAAAAGAAAGGAACTTTGAATAATTTGTCAATCTTTGATCAAGTTTTACAAGCCTTATTATGAAATTGTTCAAGGTTTTAGTGTGGGGCACCCTGATCTGTCCACTCCTACTTATAGGAGGGGAAAATCTTTTACAACAAGAATTTGACCCTCAGGAAAATGTCTGGATTTATCTGGCCCAGGAAATATTAAATAGAACGGACTTCTGCTTAGCGGGAGGGATCAATGCTCATCTGGTTTTTACCTCATGCTTAATTGCAGTACCTACCCCTTTGAAAATTTTACAGAATTATACTATGCTGAAAGATGTAGAGAAGGAAAATACATATCAGGATATATATAAGTGGGGGACTACTGTAAAAGAGAAAAGCAGAGACATGTTTTCTGTACGGGTTCAGGCAACAGCTAATGCTTCTGAATGTTTCTTAATAGTTAATTGTACCAATAATTGCTTTGAATTGAACCAAGGTAGAAAAATCTTCTGTAATAAGACCAGTCAAATATCCTATGTATACACACATACCATCCTTCCTCGAGGATGGTTTCTGGCCTGCGGGAGAATGATATATTCATACCTTCCAGCGAATGCTACTGGGGGACCATGCACCATTGCCCGGGTAACTGCAGCTCTTCCAAGGAAATCTGACCTAATGCACACTGAACAAACCCCTCTTGGTGGGAGGTTTAAACGAGCATACACTACTCTCACTGCTGATTGTGACAAGAATGATTCCCCTGGACTATTATCTAAGGCAGAATACATAGCATTAGCTGCATCTATGGTGGGGGTTCCGGGTCTTGCTGTAAGTAATAGCAGAAATCTTAATGCAGTGGCCTGTGTTTTAGCAAAAGGACTAAATGCTACATCTCGAGCGCTCTCAGCCTTGAATGCTGAACAAAAACAACTAAGGGACGCTGTCTTAGAGAACAGAGCCGCTATTGATTATCTCTTGTTGCGACACAATCTGGGGTGTGAAAACTTAAAAGGAATGTGCTGCTTTACTCACTGATAATTCTGTGCTAATTGAAGACAAAATTGGTGCCTTACAACAATTGACACAGACGTTGAAAGAATCATCTGGCTTAGACTTTTCCTGGTTAACTTCCTGGCTTCCCAATTTTGGATGGTTGAAACACTTATTTTGTATGGTTGTTCTGTTTTGTTTTATAGGGATTATGGTTTGTTTCTGTATCCAATGTATACCTGTTTGTATCGCATCTATCTTCAGGCCTAAGGTAAATCAAATGATTTTGCAAACAAAGAAAGCTGAGAATACTAGATTTGTGTTAAGTCAAATTGAATGGAGCAATCATAATTAATAATAATTATGAATGCTCCAGAGGAGGGAAATGTGAGGTTCAACCTAGAAACTACTATGCAAAGCCTAAGCAAAAGTGAATGTTATGTGACGAATGCCCATCTGCAATGATAAGGAGCAGACAGTCTTAGATAGAGGAAGCTTGAAAACAAAAACAGAATCAGAGGTACTGGGACAAAGAGCTCATTAAAATACTAAAAATCACACCCCTAGGTGGGGAAGATATATGCTAATGAAACATATATGTATGTTAATGAGATACATAGCTAAAACACAGGTATAGAGACATGCTCAGTAAAGAACTCCTTGCGTCACTCCTTTTTAGCCAATTAGCAAGCAAGGATGCTTATGAAGGTTCAAACCCTTGTATATAAGAGGCTCAGTATTGAATATCTAGTGTGCTTGTTCGGTGAGATTATTCCACTTGCACCTTTTATTGCTAGCAATAAATCTTTTTTATACTTTCACCCCTGGTATCTTTATTGGCCTTTGCATACTGGGCACGAACCCAGACTTGAGCTGGGGCCTAACACTCCCATGGGTAGATCTAGAATTTGCTAAAAGGGGGTGGGATACACTGCCCCTCGGATCAGAGGGGAATGGGGGCAAGGACATGCTGGATCCCTGGCCCGGCAGGGGCTCAAAGGAAACAAGACAGAGATCAGGACTTGAATAGGGGAGTGGGGAGGGGCACTTTACTGCTGCTGTCTCTGGTTGGCTCAGTGGGGAGCCCCAGAGATGCTCCTGCATACTCCTACTGGGGACTGCAGGAGGAAGCTGAGTGGGGTGCTGCATCAGGGACAGCAGCCGTGATGCACAGGTTTCTCCTTTTGTGCCTGCGTCCTGCGTGCCCAGTCCCCAAGTATCCCCCACTGGCCAGGAGCAGGCACTGGAAGGAGGAATTCATCCCCCCTGCTGCTGCTGTCCCTGGTTGATGCAGGCATGGGGGAAAGCTCCCGAGCCATTTCTGCTGGGAGCTGTAGGGAGCAGCTGCATGGGGTACTGGGCTCAGGCAAGTAGACAGCGGCATGCAGGTTCCTCCTTCCAGCCGCTTCCATGCCCTGCCACCCCACTCTCCGCTAGCTGGGAGCAGGTGTTGGAAAAAGGCACCTATGTGCCACCGCCACCAATGCCCATGCCCGATCCCAGCACTCTACCCAGTTGCTCCCTGGAGCTCACAGATGGAGCAGGGCAGGAGCAGCTCTGAGGCTCCCCCTGCGCCTACATCAACTAGGGACAGTGATGGCAAAGGGTCAGTTCCTCCTTCCAGTGCCTGCTTCCCGCCACCAGAGATCAGGGTGGGAGCTGCAGGTGCAAAAAGAGGAAACATCCACAGCTGAGCCTAAAACTCATGCAGCAGCAGCTCATGGCTAGTGCAAGGCAAGAGCAGCTCTGGGCCTCCCTCACCTATGCCTTGGTCTGCCAGGGACAGAAGCAATGGCGGAGGGGGGAATGCATCTGTATGACCAAACCCCCTTGGATCCACAAAGCCCAGTCCCTCATGAGACTTCTACAGCATAACTAGTAGGGCTGTGAGAAATTTTGACAGCCATTTCGTTTCAGATTCAGACATTTCGATGGCCAAAACAACGAATCCAAAACGAAATGCCGGGCTCCAAAACAGCTCCGAAATGAAATGGGCCTTCCAAAATGTTTCAGATGTTTCAGAGCTGTTTCAAGCTGTTTCCAAGCTGTGGAGGCGGGCTTGAAGGGAAAGAGGGAGGAGGAGGAGGGGAGGGAAGGATTGCTCCGATATTGACATCTGTAGCAAGCCAGTGACAACGATCTGTCCCTGAGGTCCCTTCCAACCCCAGTGCTGGAGAATCGAACGGGGAGCTGGGAAATCAAACCGGGAGCTGGGGGAACCTTCAGGTCTCTGAACATTCCTCCAGTTCCCAGTTCGCTCCCCCACAGTGCTCCGATTGCTTCCCTCAGATCTTCCGGGGGGGCGGGGGGTGCATGCCCCAGGATGATACAGGATTACAGCAGGCTGCTGCTGCCAGCTGGGGATGGCTATTCCCCTAACCAGCAGCAGCAGCCTGTTGAAACCCCACGCAGATCCAGGGGCCTGTACCCCCTGCGAAGAGCTGGGGAATGATCAGAGTTGGGGATCAAACTGGGAGCTCAAGCTGACTGCTGAAGCCACCCCAGCTCCCAGGCAGTGTGCAGCACCCTGCCGAGCTGTGCTATACCCATGCGATGGTGCAGGTGCCAGGCAGGGGAGGGGGGGGTGATCCCAGCTGCACCAGGGGGCTCTGCCACAAGCCCTCAGATGCCCCAATTTTGCACTGCCAGAACCAATGAGTGCACAGGTTTTTGGTTTTTTGGTTGTTTTTTTTTATCTCTACACTCACCAGCTGCGGACCATGTGGATGACAGCATGCTGCCAACTAGGGCCAGCGCCAGCACCTGCGTCTGCCTGGCGCAGCCCTCACTAAGCGCTGGGAAGAACCTGGTTCTGGCACTAGCCCCAGCCGGCAGCGACAGCCTGCTGTCATCCCGCAAGCAGATCCAGGGGCCCATGCCCCCCAGGAGGGCTGCAGGGTTATGTCAGACTCCTGCCAAGGAGAGTGGGCCCACAAATCTGTGTGCAGGATGACAGCATGCTGCTGCTGCCAGCAAGTGATACTAGTTTTGCTTTGAACAGTTTGAGGTGCAGCTTCCCAGAAACCATTGCACCTATATCGTTGAAACTTAGCAGGCTTCATGGCCTCAGAAGGCACCCCTGCAAGTTTCATCTGAATCAAGCAAGAAATGACAAAGGTATAGGCAGTTTTGTGATTACCCATTATAGCCTATGGCCGAAACACCATCAAAATTCCGAAACAGTTTCAGCTGAAACGAAACGGGACAGTGATCTGAAACACCAAAACGAATCACTGTCCCTCTGAAAGGCCAAATCCAAAATAAAATTAAACACAGCCGTTTCAGACAGCCCTACAAAACACCAAAATGAAACACTGTCCCTCCAAAACACCAAATCTGAAATCAAAATGAAACACAGGTGTTTCGTACAGCCCTAAAAACCAATCTGTGCTAAGTCAATTTAGATGGGGATGGGGAAATGGCAAGGGGTGGAGAGGGAATCAATCTTCACTACTGGAGTCACTTGAAGGAAACATACCTAGGACAGAGTGAAGCTTTCCAAGGCAAGAACAAAGGTGAAAAGTAAATGCACTCATCTCCTCAGTCATAGTTCACAGGAATCCAATAAAGACAAAAGGATAGTATTATCAAACAATTGACATTTTCTTTCTGGATGCTGAAAGTCATTGCACCTCATTTCTCTCCAGAACAGATCAGTTAATGAGTAGTTCTATAAGAAATACTTTTTTTTTTTTTTTTTAAGAGAATGTTACTAAATGTAATAACCTACTCAGCTTCTGAGAAAATACCCAAGAATATACCAAGGCTCATGGAAAGTTCATTTCAGACTATGAACAAAATCCCCTTCCAGATTATTCTATCATTTAACTAGTAAGAAGAAAAAACACATCACTGAGCATTGAACATTGACGAAAAACTAATGTGTAAATTATCTACTTTAGGAAAGTTCTGTGGAATTAAACAGGGATAAAACCAATATAGAGCCAAATAAAATTACTCTAAAAATTCAAGAAAATGATATCTTGAGTATATACTAGATTTTTTGAACTAAGCTAATACAGTAGGTCTATAGTTTTCTATTAAATTCAGCTGGGGTTTTCTCTTGCCTAGGAAATATACACTTCTTTTAATAAGTTTCACCAATTTTTGTAGATAAAACTGCTCAACAGAGATTGAGGCCTCAATGCAAATTAACACTGTGCCCTGATACAATTCTATAAAATCCTTTTTACTGATAGACTTTGACCCTCAATGTGCCCTTGGGAATCCTTCTTGTAGCAGTAAGATTGGACAACTCTAAAGATGGACTGAGAAAGGAATATCAGGTGAATTTTTCATTAATTTCCCAATAGCTCAAACTTGGCTCATAATACATAGCAGGGAGAAAATCCAGTAGACGCTGTATTGAATATTTCTTTGTTCATATTTTAATATATTTTTCAGCAAAGAACAGAAGCTACACTGTTATACTGGAACATGTTACCAACCCTATTCTTTTATCTGAAACCTAAGCCTAAATGACTTCTTTTATCCATTTCCTTGCTGGCCATCCCCCCTTCCAGTGCCTGAATAAAAGTGAGGAAGGCCAAAGCTGTTAAATTTCCAGATTTCAATAGACTTTGGAACATCAGTGCTTTGAACAGTAGCAAGAGAATTGGTTTGGTTAAAAGGATTTTAGAAGGCAAAACATCAAAAGATGGCAGGGAGTGAGAGAAAAAAGGCAGACCACCAGCTAGTCGTGGTCTTGGTGTTGATTTAAATGAACAGAGATCAGGCCCAATTTTAGAAGTCTCATTCACTGCTTTCCTCAGCAATGCACAGTCCAAGCACAAAACACTTAGGATTCAGTGACAGAAATCCAATTTACTGAAGCTGGGCACTTCAGTCTAAAACCAGGAATTCAGCTCCTCAGAATTGATACAGTTGTGCTATTTCTTTTCAACACTCAGATGCAGTCTGTGTGTGTGTCAGTTTTCCATGTCAAAAACACATCTATTCACTGATAAATACTGTATCAATATTCCAAAGTAATCAAGTCACTCCATTCTTTTCACTTTCTCTAAAGTTCATCTGAATACGTGTTGTTCAGTATATGGATTTCATGTACTGCTTAATGGCTACACCTAGGGCTTTCTCAAGGAAAACCTCTTTCATGCTGCCAATAACAAATTTAGCTTTCAGAGCACTTCATATTAAGGAGTTCATCTGGACACACTATGCATTTCTACCTCTCAGCTTGGTGGTTTCAGATGCTGTGGAAATCAAAACCAAAAAAACCCAAAAAAAACACTGCTGCTTTTTAGGACTAAATCTGTTAAAATAATTGAAGGCAATAACAAAAAAGATGAGCAGTGGGAAGATGAAATTACAACAAACGATTGCCTTTGGGTATCTGGTGCACCAAACTCAACATACCATTTCAAAAACAGCATGTCCTGCATCTGTGCAGCGGTTTGACCTGATGACCCTCAAGGTCCCTTTTCAACATTACAGTTTTCTGATTCTGTGATCATCCAGTAGCTCTTAAGTATATTTGAATCCTATAGGTAGTTTAACACTTTTTTCTTTTGTTACTTTTCAGCGCGTTATTGTTCTATTTATATATTTTATTAATGAAAAAGAGAGGAATAGCAGTGCTCAAGGCAAAACAGTGTCGGGGGGGGGGGGGGGTGGATAACCGTCGGGGAGCAATAATGATGTTCCATGGACTCTGGCCTACAATGCAGACAGGCTCCCTGTTTCCAAGTTTCCCCCTTGTGCCATTCTGGCAATGCACTTCACCCCTGACATGCAGTGCACTGCTAGTCACAAGTGGATCTCATGATTGCCAAGCTTATCAAACTGTGGGGTAGTTTATGATGTACCCAGAAGGGGATTATTCTACAGAAATTAAAAACATTTGTAACCTGAGCCAAGATTGTACTTACAGTCTCTATAAATTACACTACATAATTTTGTTGAGGGAAAATGGTCTTGTGGGTTAGGGATTAGAGCCTCAAGTCCTGCTGTCAATCAACCAAAAGTAAAAAAGTGTGCGTTCTATCAAACAGCTGACAAAAATTTGGCTAATACTTAACAGCATTTAATATTATAGCATGTTGTCTCTATGTGCGAGTGTGAGTACATGATATCAATACATACATATACACTCTAATATTAAAAAATGGGAGCCAAGTGATATAACTACATCGCAGTCAAATCCTAGCTGTATGATAACCTTCTAGGTGGTCCCTGGAGAAGTCACAAACAGTCTGCCTCTGTTCCGTCTTCTGTAAAATGGATATACTACCAGCCTACCTTATAAATGTGCTGTGAGAATTAATGAATTAATCCTTGTGAGGTACTCGGAGGTAATGGTGGTCATACAAGAACATAAACAAAATAACAAAGATATTATTATAAATACTTATGCTGATGCAACTCCTACAGGCAACAACCAGATCAGGGGCCACTGTCTTAAATACTATACACACACATCATGCACTGAATTAAAATATCTGCAGAAGCATAATGTGTTTCTTACTACTACTATATTGGAGTGCCCCATATTTGTCCAAATGAGGGCTGCATTTCCATGCAATTAGTTAAAACAGACTTCTTCTCACCTTTAATATGATGGGACTACAATGCCCAGCAAATAACTGTTTATCAAGTGGATGGTGCTCAAATCAAGATTCACCTGTGTATACCAGGCCTAAATCTCCTTTATAAAATGAAAAGGACCACAGGCTGAATTACAGAACTAAGTAGTCCACATTTTATTCAACTCTGAAGGGCATGACTACAGACGACCTTATTTAATCATAAAACACCCTGCATACCTACCACTGAAAAGGTGCAAGTGCTATTTTGCCCATATTTACATGTGAATAAGTTTAATTGGCATTCTTATATTCTAGCCCTCTATTAAGCCAGATGAAGAAACCGATGCTATCATTTTCAAATAGTGACACTGCTATAAAACAGTAGAATTTTGCAACTTGTCATTTCAATTAAACATCTCAGACATTTTTACATATGTACGCACCACAGCACCAGGCACTTTGGAAAGCACCCAGCGCTGCAGTGCATGTAGTTGTATAAGCAGCGAAATGCATGTCTCCGCACAGAAAATGGCAGCAGTCCACTTTTGAATTAAAACACATCAAAGGTGTTTTGATCAACACATCAAAGGTGTTTTAGTTCAAAAGCGCACCGCCACCATTTTCTCTGTTCTGACGCATGTTTCGTCACTTATAAAACTGCAAGGGATGCAGCACGGTACATGTCAGCTCATGTGCAGAACAGACTCGATTAACTGAGTCAGCTCCAATGTGCCAGATCTCCGGTGTGTCACAGCGCAAAAGATATCTGTATAAACACCCCTCCTCAATGTTGCAGTCAGAGAGTTTTCACGTGGCACAGTCCTAGAAATTCAGTCAAAATACATACTGTGCTGAAGAACAGTGCATCTTCTATTATGTTAGAGTTATCATTGACAAAAATGACATGAATATGGTAATACTATCTGGAATCTGAGGACATTTCTAACTAGGAGGGTGGTGAAACACTGGAATAGATTACCTAGAAAGGTGGTGGAATCTCCATCCTTGGAGGTTTTTAAGGCCTAGCTGGCAAAGCCCTGGCCAGAATGATCTAGTTGGGGGATGGTCCTGCTTTGAGCACGGTGTTGGCCTATCTGACCTCCTGAGGTCCCTTCCAACCCTAATTTTCTATGATAGAGTTTATATGGGACATAATTAACCATGCTCACCACTGCCCACTGGACTCGACATTCTCCAAGCTTTCAGCTTCTGTCAGAAGTTTTCTTCTACACCCAAAGCAGCTGTGACTTGAACTTTACTGTAAAAACGTAGGGAACCCAAACATGTCTTATCAAACCGGATCTGGTACTGTTACAATATTACAAAGCACAACACAGAGCCAAAAATATGGAATCTAGTTATTTTTATGGGCTGAAATAGCAGATTTTTAGAAAAGCCTAGTGACTCCATGGTTAGTAAGAAATGGATAAAAACATATTTAAAAACTTTTTAAATCTTAAAAACTATTAGAATGTATAGGCAATCCTCTAGGTTGTTCCAGTCCGACACTTTATTTGGAAAATAACCTCTGGAAAAGAAATTTCACAGGTTGACAGCCATAATTAATTATAATAGGGGTGGGTGGGTGGGTGTGTGTGTGTGTGTGAGAGAGAGAGAGAGAGAGAGAGAGGGAGGGAGAGAGAGAGAGAGAGAGAGAGAGAGGGAGAGAATGAGTAATATCCACTTGTGGCCATTAAAGAATTCCAGGGCACTTTTCCATCCTGTGTTAGATTTGCAGTGTGGGTAATTATATTTTGCCTACCTAAATCCCATCGCTGTGATTTTAGTTCAAGAAACTACTATATATTTTCTTTCCTTGGATTAGAAGAAAATAAAATCTTTAATGAAGTAAAGAATCTTTCACGTAGTGGGGCTTACACAGACACAGCAGATACCAAGACTATTTCAGTGGAGGTAGAAGCTAACTATATTATTAGAAATCTCTATAATATGAGATCCTTTTGGATAGAGGCTTAAACAAGCAGCAGCATTCAGACAACTGGTTTGGAATGGAAAAATAAGCACTCCAAATGCTTAAATTCTATTCAGTACCACTTGATTCTACAACAAATTCTGGGCTCATTAAGGCAGTTCAAAGTTCTCTGAAACCCGTTTCTACTGCATATAAATACTTTGGTGCAGAGCTATTAGTTGTGGTAAGTATCATCCTTACAAAATCATTACAGAAAATGTGGTTAAACAACCAACTAAAGTGTCCTAGGCAATATGGAGAAACAGTTGTACTTATACAGAGATTAGTCTTTCAAACAGAGATCTCCAAAGCCCCAATTGTACTTGAAAGGCTTCTCTTTCTCTCTCTGTCTTGTTAACCAGTAAATATCTCATTTGTATTCAACAAAACAAGACTTCCAATTGTGGGGGGAATAACTATATTTAGTATTCTGCATGGAGGAGGAGAGAGAAAGAGACCATTTCCCCCGTTACCTGGAAAAGATTAAAAGCTCTCTTTTGTAATTTACAAGCTTTTTCTTTTCCTGTGGAGGAAAAAAAAGAAAGTTGTTGTTTCAGGGAAGAGTGAGAAATACATTTTATAAATGCAGAACCTAGATCAAAGAAAAAAAAAACCTTCTCTTCCATTTTTGGCAATAATTTTTGAGCCACAATTTCTTCTGAGGTTTAGATGATTTTTAACAGAAATACAGCCCAGTATACATGCTCAGATATTTCCATAACCACTTTAGCAAATTAATGGTCTTTCTTGTTATCTATGATCTTAAACAATGAGCAGCAGCAGAAAGTGAACATGTGCCCAGACTGCTGTGCAAAAAGGGAAATAGGGGTTCTAGAAATGATTTTTACTATGGAAAGCAATTAAAAACATTATATTATAGTATTATGGTAGTTAGTGTTAGTATTGGGAAATAGAAGATTTTATACAAGTTGCAATAAAAGTTTTCCCAAGAATCATTCACCACTCAGGTAACACTACCAGCCATACTCCACCAATCTGAAGCAATTTAGGGTCTGGCTACTCTCTTGCTGATAGTTAATTGAAACAGGTATGCTGAGAATGAAGGCTCTAACATTGAAAGTCAAACAGGAGCTGCTTATGATACATTAGCATGACAGGAAGCTAAATGAATGAGTCAGATTATATCTCCAGAGTTCATCCACTGATATTCTCTTCATGATTTGTAAAAGCGAACAGCACTGGACATACTTTCATCTGCATCAAGGAGTTTAGTCTTTACAATCAAGACATTTTTTAATTTCTACATTGTCCATATTTCAAAATATTTTTATTGATGCTATATTAGTTGTGGAAAACTGCAGTGACTAATAAGAATACAACCAAACCAAGTAGCACAGTTAGCTAAAAGCACAAATGGCAATGTTATTCAACATTCACACCACTAATTATTGCCGGAGCATCATTTGAGAAATATCTGGCGGGTATTTGAATGCACATCTGCTTCCAACCCTTTTGTTTCAGCCCCCTAACATGCACAGTCACTTCCCTTCTCTCCTAAACCCTCAGCTACTGAGTTGTTTGTATTTCAATAAATGGAGAAATTGTTAGCGCTACTCACTAGAATTAATATTTGCTATTTGTTTTCATTTAATTTGAAGATCTGCATGCAGATTACAGTACCTTGCTTTTAAACCACCACAGAGACTACAATTTTGAAGGCTTAGAATCAGACTATTAACCAGGAGAGCTACCACAGCAAAAAAGGGTTTTAAGAAGCTACCAAGAATCAAACGTAGACATGTTTTCCCCTATGTTTATTGTAAGAGTAGGAAGGACTTGGGGTTAAACTAACTTCAATCCCCAGTGTACATTTCACAACACCCTGTTCTGTCTCCTTGTGCTCCTAAAGCCTGCTGGATGCTCTCCTCAAAGCTGATGCTTGGTATGTGTCAGCACCAAGAAAGCTAGCAGAGGTAACTCAGTTCCCACTGTTAAATGAGTCAGCAATCCCTATCTGCTCCAAAAAAAATGATGATTCACAAAACTGTCTAGATTTGTCGAAGCTGTTCTCTAACACGCAGCATGGCATTCTAATTTTTTTTAAGTACTACTTATATTAAGTTTAGCAGGCTAATTTATGTAGAAAGTCTGATCACGTGACACAAATTTATATGCTCTGTTGAAAGAACATTTTCTTTCAGATACTTTGGTTTTACATTTCCAGGATTTAACATAGACCCTTAGTCCATCTCATCCAGTACCCATCCCTAACCATGTGCAATCTAAGATATTTTAGAAAATGGTACAAAAAACATAAGAAAAAAGTGTGATAATCTGCCCTTTATGTAAATTCTGGTAGTTCAAAATCTGTTTTAAGGCCTGAAGCATGATTTTAATACATTTTCTATAGCATACTTTTATTGTTATAATTCTAAACATTCTTGTGATACAGATAACCAATCTTCCTTCACATTTCACTAAGAACATGCCTTTGACAGCATCCTATGGCAATGAGTTTCACAATCTAATTCTGAATTGTATGAAAAACATATTTCCTATTATCACTTTTGAGCTCACCATCATTCAACTTCAATTAATGTTCCTTTATTTTTGTCCTATGATGCAGGGAAGCACAGAGATCCCTCGTCTACTTCTACTTTTTTCGCACTGAAAATTAAAGCTAATTAAAAACTGTTAATGTTAAGAAATAGCCAAAATTGCATAACAAATTATGTTACATTGAAAGTTCTGCAGAATTTCATAATGTGCTAACCTTTCAAACTACATTTTTTTCAGTTATATCACATATGTATCATCTTTGTGAATATTTAAATTGAATTTGGGTTCTGGGATTTCCAGAAAACACCTCCTTCAGCTGCCATTAATATATATGCAGGTTTTTTATGACTTCCTGTACTTCTTAATGCCTCCCAGGTCACACAAACGAAACCTACATCAGACCGATGAGCTGTCCTTTGCACAGCCTTTCTGTAACTTCAGCCTGCCTTTCCTTTTCCAGTAGACACCAATGGATTTTGCTTTTCCCATACCTCATAATAGGGTTAGTACATGCTGGCACAATTTGGAAGTTCTATATTGCTGGGTGCACTGTACATACACTTGCTGGAAAGTATCACCACTATATCCAGGGCCTGATGACTGACCATCAATTTAAGTATCCTGGCACTAATGACAGTTATTCATACAAAATCTACAGTAGTATGACAAACAAAAGTCATGTGAGCCTTTCACTTCACAACCATCCCTCACCCCCACCCCTCCCACACCTGCCCCAAACTTTTGTTAAACCAGCATCTGGCAAATCATTCACCAGCCTGAATGCAGATTTCTTCAGGAATGCCAGATCCTACTGGAAACAAGTCAAGACCACTATTAAAACCACTGAAAGGAGCTGGGGAGGGTGATGTGGGGTGGATAGTAGAGAGACAGATTACAGTTGGTCTTATCTGCTAAACATTGACAGTGAAGAGGGCAGGAAGTATGCATATCGGTGGGACATGAATGAACAGACTGAGATGTTAGACATATGAACCTGGAAGTAAAATTTCTCTCCAAAAGAGCATAAAGTCTTAACAGAGTAAGAGATATGGGAAGATTATTTTTAAATCAGTACCTGTATGAATAGTTTCTCACATATGTTTCCATATAGCTCTTTACATCTCATCAAACAAGCCCAATTTAAAAAATATTGACGTCTGTAACAGGAGATGTAGTAAATGAACAGAGGATCCGGAAACTCATTCCCTGCACCTCAGTACTGAATATATTCATACAATATTCCATGTCTGAATAAAAATAGCCCTGTCCAAACAAGCCTCAACTGACTTATCACTGCTTAATACCTCCTGTCAACTGAAAGCAAACTGCCAAGAAATTCAGAGGTATAGATTCATTTTACACATGTATTTTAGTTTAGCTTAGTTTAGCTACTTTATTTTAGTCTGTGGAAGAGGACATTCTAAATCTCAGCAAAACATAAAGAAAGGAAAGATCACTTCAGAAAACAGTACTGCCAAGAACACAATATCATCATCATTGCCCCCACACATTTGTTACTGCATTCAGTACAAGTGCCGGGTGAACATCTGCACTGCAAAAATTCAGCCCATTAGTTCCTGCAGCTTGTTAGCATATTTTAATGCTGTGATCACAGCTTTCTATTTCTATCAAGGTGCTACTAGGTGCCAGACTCTCTCTTCTCATACTGCGTCATTGTTACTCCACCCCCTACTCTTTTATTCCCCTTCACCCCCACAAACCTATTACACAGCAATTCCGAAAGGGGAAGAGAAGGGTTGAGGGAGAAGCACTAATAAAATTACTGGTACTGCAATAAATTCCACAAGGGTGAGATTTCTGCAAATACTGTTGTCCTATCCAGCCCCCCATACCTTCATACTAGGGGTGTGCAAAACGGGGCGTATTCAATTTGGATTCGGCCCGAATCGAGGACAGTAATTCAATTCATTGATTCAGATCACTGTCCCAATTCCATTTGGCTGAATCTGAATTTAAAGAGTCGATGCTGATTCAGAGAATTAGCAATTTGGCCATAGACACAGCTTTAAATGTTTTTTTCTACATACCTCAAGGTACCAGGCTCAGCTCGTGAAAACTGATGGTGGGGCAGGTGGAGCGCCCCCGTGTGCTTGGTAGTGAACCCAGAAGTGGACCGAAAATACTTCCAGTCCACCGCCAAGCATACAAGGGACCCCCACCTTCCCCGCCAGCTGAGAGATTGGCCGTGGGGAGACCCCAGGTGCCCCCCCTCCCAGACCAAAGAGGCACCAGTTGCCAAGCTGGGGTGCGCAGGGAGGGTCCCCTGCGTACTCCACGGTGGACCTGGAAGCGGACCAGAAGTGCTTATGGTCCACTTCCAGGTCCGCTGCCAAGCACACAGGACCCTGCCATGCTCCTGTGGGACGCTCCATCCGCCTCACCATCTCAGCATCACAAGCCACCTGGTACCTTGAGGTATATAGAAAAAACATTTAAAGTGGTGTCTATGTCCGAATCATTGAGTCTCTCCAAATTGATTCGGAGGGTTCCATTTCATTTCAGAGAAATTAAAGGGTCTCCTGATTTGATTTGGATTCAGAGATCTGGCTGCTGAATCTCCGCTGAATCGAATCAGTGACCAAAGCTTCTCACAGCCCTACTATATAACCTGCAGTAGCTTCTAAAGGCTACAGACAGAAGTTATACATAAACTAGTATAAGTGATTGGAAACCAGTTCAAATCTGTAACACAACAGAAGTTCAGTGCATATAAACCTAGATGAATGTAGTATCAGACTTAACTGGTATGTTAAACTGGTTATTGAACTTCTGTCCCAAATCCCATGCAGATTCAAGTTAACTCACAGTCCCCTAACATGCCAAGATGCTTTGCACCTCCCATAAACACCCTGCCTCACAGGGAAGGCAGGCAAGCATTGGCACAAGCTGTCTGCTCCAGCCGAACAGGAAGGCATGCACTAGCACCTCCCAGCTTCTGGCCTGAGCCACTGCAGGCATGTAGCTGCATTTCCAGAAATCAAAAATAAATGTCTGATCACTTGCTTATTGGTTCCGTTTACACAGCTTAAACTAACCTGAGAAAACTGAATCGATTCAACCTCAGACTTTTTGACTGTCTGTACATATTAAGACAATTGTATTATTTGGAGGAAAGTTACTTAATCTGAATAAGTCAACCAAAATGTTTTACATGTGTAGGGCATTTATACACATACCTGTTCAGGAACTGACACACTGGAGATCTGCCACTTTGGAGCAGATTCAATTAATTGAGTCTGCTCTACACACAAGCCAACACGCACCGTGCTGCGCTGTGTGCAGTTGTATAAGCAGCAAAATGCGCATCAGCATTGAGAAAGTGGTGGTGGTGCACTTTTGGACTAAAACACATAGATGGTTTTTTAGTTCAAAAGTGCACTGCCACCATTTTCTACACACTGACACGCATTTTGCTGCTTATACAACTGCAAGTGGTGCAGCGTTGGTTGCTTTTCAAAGCACCCAGTGCTGCAGCACTTACAAGCGTAAAAATGCCCAGAGAGAAATAATTATCTTCCCTCTACTTAGTTTACTCTGGTACTGGATCAGAAAAGCAGGAGCAAAGGTATCTTTTCAGGACTGCACTTTATTCCCAAATTTAACAATATCTACTTCTGTTTGAATTAAAAATAAAAAAATCTTACACTTGGGTTTTCATAGTGACAAAGCTGTAGAACTTTCTACTCATGTGCAACTGCTAGTATTTGTTCTTCATAGCTATTCATTTCTTATGCTTCTTATGTAAAATAAATGTGTGCCCTGTATAACATATACATACGTGCATGTTTGCGCACACACACTTACACGCACGCACACACTGAACCAGGGGGAAGAGCTGGACCAGGAATTCTTGGGTCAGCTCACGGAGGCAGTTAAGTCAAGGGATGTGGTAATCGTGGGTGACCTAAACTACTCAAATATTTGCTGGGAGGAGCAGTCAGCCAGGTCTGACCACTCACGTAGGTTCCTTGCTGGGATACAAGACCTCCCCCTAACCCAGGAGGTGCACAGTCCCACCAGGGGGAATGCCCTGCTGGACCTGGTCCTGGCCACAGGTGATGACCTGGTGAGGGGACTCCAGGTCCTCGACCACCTAGGCAATAGCAATCATCACCTACTGGAATTCACCATCCAGCGCAGGGTATCAAGGGCCTGCAGCAAGGCAGTAGCCCTTGACTTCAGGAGGGCTGACTTCAACAAGTTGAGATTGGTAGGAGAGGCACTGTGGTTCTGGAGTGTAGGGGAACTTGGTGTCCAAGACGATTGGTCGTTCCTTAAGGAGACGATCCTCCGAGCCCAAGGGGTGACCGTCCCAATGCGAGTGAAAGGAGGCAAGAGTGCCCAAAAGCCCCCTTGGCTTGTCAAAGGCATTCAGGAATGCCTGAAAGCCAAAAAGGAGGCGTAAATCCAGTGGAAAGGAGGGGCTATCACTAAAGAGGATTATACCTCCATCGCTCAAGTCTGTAGGGAGGCTGTTAGGAAGGCTAAGGCAGAGACGGAACTAGGGCTAACAACAAGGATCAAGGACAACAAGAAGTCCTTTTTTAAATATATAGGGAGTAAAAAGAAGGCACTAGGCAACGTAGGGCCTTTGCAGGATACGCTTGGAAATCTGGTGGTTGCACCAGATGAAAAAGCAGACCTTTTTAACAAATTCTTTGCCTCCATTTTTTTGAGCAGGGACCGGAACTTCTCCCCCATTGGGGTACTGGATGGACTTAAGAGCGACTCCGCCAGGCCTAGGGTCAAGGAGGACTGAGTTAGGGAACTTCTGGAAGGGCTGGATGTGTTCAAATCAGCAGGTCCAGATGCTCTCCACTCCAGGGTGCTGAGGGAATTGGCAGGGGTCATCGCAGGGCCCCTGGCATGGCTTTACAAGCACTGGCGGTGCTCTGGCCAGGTGCCAGAAAACTGGAAGGCCAACGTGATCCCCATCTTTAAAAAAGGGAGGAGGGAGGACCCAGGCAACTATAGACCCATTAATCATACTTGGGTCCTGTGGAAGCTCTTTGAAAAAATTATCCAGGAGCACATCTGGGAGGGACCAGCAGGGGGGAGGTTGCTCAAGGGCAACCAGCATGGGTTCATTAGGGGCAGGTCCTGTCAGACCAACCTGATAGCCTTCTATGATCAGGTCACAAAATAACTGGATGCAGGTGTCACAGTGGATGTAGTCTTTCTGGACTTCAGGAAGACCTTTGACATTGTCTCCCACCCCATTCTCATTAAAAAGCTAGGTGACTGTGGCATTGATGGCTACACAGTCAGATGGATTGCAAGTTAGCTAGGGGGCTGCACCCAGATAGTGCTGGTGGATGGGTCCTATTCAACCTGGAGGGAGGTGGGCAGTGGAGTCCCCAGGGTTCGGTCCTCAGGCCCGTACTGTTCAATTTCTTTATTAGCGATTTGGACAAGGGGGTGAAAAGCACCCTGTTCAAATTTGCTGACATCACTAAGATTTGGGGCAAGGTGGGCACGCTAGAAGGGAGGGACAGTATACAACTGGACCCGGACAGGTTACAGGGGTGGGCAAATGTGAATAGGATGGGATTCAATATTGACAAGTACAGGGTTCTGCACTTGGGCAGGAAGAACCAGCAACATACCTATAGGCTGAAGAACTCTCTTCTTGAAAGCACAGTGGCAGAAAGGGATCTTGGAGTCATTATCGATTCCAAAATGAATATGGGCCGCCAATGTGAGGACGCAGTCAGCAAGGCTAACTGCACCTTGTCATGTATCCACAGATGCATCACGAGCAGGTCCAAGGAGGTGATCCTCCCCCTCTATGCAACCCTGGTCAGGCCACAGTTGGAGTACTGTGTTCAGTTTTGGGTGCCGCACTTCAGGAGGGATGTGGACAGCATCGAGAGGGTCCAGAGGAGGGCCACTCTCATGATCAGGGAGCAGCAGAGCAGGCCCTACAAGGAGAGGCTATGGGACCTGAACCTGTTCAGCCTTCACAAGAGAAGGCTGAGAGGGGATCTAGTGGCTGTCTATAAAATTAGCAGGGGGACCAGAGGGGATTGGGTGAGACCCTGTTCCCCCGAGCGCCTCCCTGAGTAACAAGGAACAATGGCCACAAGTTGGTTGAGAGTAGGTTCAGGCTAGACATCGGGAGGCACTACTTCAGTCAGGGCAGCCAGGATCTGGAACCAGCTTCCAAGGGAAGTGGTGCTAGCTCCTACCTTAGGGGTCTTTAAAAGGAGGCTTGATAACTACCTAGCTAGGGTCATTTGAGCTTAACCTTAGTAGGGGTCATAAAAGCCCTGTATTCATTCCTGCCCAGGGCAGGAGGTCAGACTAGATGATCTGCTCAGGTCCCCTCTGCCCCTACTTCTATACATCTATGAACCTTGTAAGCTGAAGAATCAGACTCTCTCTCACAAGTGGTGTTTGTTCTTATTTTACATTTAATAGGCCAAACTCAAGTCTGTTTTCACAGCTGGATGAAACTGGTCCATTATTACATATAATCTAATTTTTCATTATTCTACTACAGTCCCTAAATTTTGACTATTTTTTAACACTAATTCAGATCATGTAGTTTAAAAAAATCCATTTTTTTCAAGAAAATAAGTGAGAAATACACGAATGGTCTCTCTCAGAATAAGAATGAAATAAATTCATTTGTTACAAGCACTTGTGGGTCCCACATCTAAAATGTCATAATGTGAAAAGGCAGGTGCTTAAGGAATAAATGTCTGCTGGTTTGTGAGACTTCTGCTATGGTATTTTTAATGTTCCAGGGGATCTCTAAGAATCATCTTTTCTCAATGCCACATCTAAGCAGTGCCTTCTCTCCATTCCCCTTGCACCTCCGTGGGTGCTCTGGGGCTTAAGCACCTGCCAAAAAAAATTAATAAGTGCTCAGCACCCACGACCCACAGCTGTTTTGGTTTGCTTGCAAATGTTAAAAAACTAAAACTGCTTTACTGGAAGCAGTAGCACATTACTTCAACCTGGCTCTGCAGTGTCTGTAAAGATCAGGCGCTTCAGCAGGGCTTTTTGGCACTTTTAGCTAAAGCTGATTCAATCAGCTATTAAATAAAAGTGCCAGAAAAGCCTCAATAAAGAACCCAATCTTTACAGATGCTGCAGAACCACACTGAAGTAATACACTGCCTCTTTTGGGCACATGTGGGGTTTGGCACAGGAACGTGCCAAGTTTAAATTAAAACACCATTTTTTGGCAGGGTTTTACATCTGTAAGCATCCACCAGCAAAAACCAAAGTTGGCACCTATGTCCCCACCAGTGCTTCCCCTGTCTTAGTACTAAATTCTCTCACTGGGACAGAAATGCTGTGCTCTTTATATTCAAAGCAGTAAAGTATTTCTCCAGGGTACTCATTTGACTGGACATTATGATGTTAAATTACTACTTTTAAAGAAATATTTGAAAGAAGCAGGTTTTAGACCAAACTGGATTTTGTTATCTTAAAGGAAGATATGCTACACTAAATATTTACATGAGCTGTGCTGGCCCACAAGCATCTTTAAATTCTGACGCATTCACAATTCCACTTCATTTTGCTGTGACAAATAGTCAGTTACATATATTCTGATAGTACTAGGGTTGGGGCATCTTAGAACTAAACACAAAATTAAACAATTAGATACAGATTCATGGATGCTTCTATATTCAGGAACAGTGCATAAGCACATGCTTAACTTTATTTCTTTTAATCAAGACCTAAACATTATGGACATGTCATGTTCTGTTTTAAAAAAGTTAGTACAAATAAGAGGCAGCTTACTATGCATCAAAAGCATTACATTTTGATTAACAATGCACCAGTCACTTTATCTTACAAAACAGTGCAATAACCACTAAAAAAGCATAGTTTTGTATCTGCTCCAAGATCTATCTTCTCAGGAAATCTCAGGAAAGAACATGTGACTTTTTTTTGGTCTTCTCAAATACAGTTCTTTGAAGGAATTTCATTATTCCAATGGTCTCTACTAAACATTACATATATACACACACACAGACAGATGCACAAAGAGGAAAGCAGAACCTCATTTCTCAGTACCTCATTGAGCCACGTGCTTTTAGTCTACACAACAAATGGTTGGTTCTCAGCCTTAGCAAATAACTCAGAATAGAAACTTCAGGTATTTGTTATAATATTTAGACTTTTTTTGTTGTTTTTTTACAAATTATATTACGGTACTTTTAGTAGTACAGAAAGAAGCATCTCAAATAACCTAATAGGAACTACGGCATTTTTGGTGAAACAGATGAAAAAAAGTGTATTTTATGTTACATCATCATGAATTCAGTAATTTATAATTGTATATACTAGTTCTCCTGATATATAACTCGTATGTACATATTATGTTACACACAGACACGTCCACAAACAACAAACACTAAACCTTCTGTATGTATATGTACACAGAATATGCACATCCATACAACATATTTCTTTAATCACAAGTGTTACTTTAAAATGTGAATGCATTAGAGGATGGTTACCTAGGACAACATGTTTTTGCTTAAGAGAAATTAATGTTGTTCATTTTATCAGCAATATGAAGAGTCTCTGGAGGTACAGGTCAGACATACATCTGCAGAATAAAAAAGTGATCAAATATTAGGCACTGCAGTATTCAGAATGAAGGAGGATTATCTATTTGGCTTGTTATTTGACTTCATTATACAAATTTGTTTTTTGTTAAAAACACCCTCCCCATTATTGCTTTAAAAATGATGAAAATATAAACACTCTCTTTTACTAGGTGAGTTCTTAGGAAAAGCTCATCCAAAGGTTTCCAGTGCCATACAGTAGATATGGTTAGTGACTGCTCATCTAGACACCTGTAAAATCAAAGTGCAAGCATAGTACAGATGCAACATTCATAATTAGAATCATCATTGAATAACTCCTATCTGAATGAATGAGAGGGAATAAATAGACTTTAACACTCAAACAAAGATTAAAAAAAACTGCATCCAAAAATTGCACAAAGATCTGGCCACACAACTCCTACTGAATTCTATAACTAAAATGCTCAACAGATGAAAATTTCGGGAGAGGAAAAAATGTGCTATATATATTAAGATACGCTGAAGTTAATTCTATTCACAGAGTTCTTATTTGGCCCTCTTTCTTAACGATTGTTGCATGGTCCATTCTCCTTCTCTTGCTTTCTCTCCAGGAGGAGAATTCTGTATATAGTATAGTGCTTTGTTGTGGTAGGTTTGGGGTTTTAGATTTGTTCTCTGTTTACATTTCCAAGTGCTTGCTGTATTGCATGCTTCTGATGGAGGAGGCAGGTCAAAGGAGTGTCAAAAACCTTTTCCTTGGACCAGGCTCCTTGGTCTAGGAGGGCACGTGCTCCTATGAGAGCTCATTTCCAAGGTCTCAGATCTGACTCTGAGAAAGCACGGTCTCTTGCTTTACCTTTAAGGTAGAAAGCACCATTTTACCTGAAAGACAGATTTGTTGAACATGAGCTGCATATTCTAAAGTTTTAGCTGATCTTTTTGATGTGCAAGGCCCAAACCATTGGGCGCTTTGAAGGAAAAAAATAAATTAGACTGCATAGTCAACAGAAAACCAGTACAGAGAGTGGAGGACAGGTGTGACATGCTTGGGGCAAACTATATCATAGAGAGTACCATCTACAGTACTTAGTATTAAATGGCATTACCCAAGACCAGTGGCTTCAAGGAATCGAGAAAAGATTAAAGAAACTGGGGACACAAAGAGGAAAATCCAGTCTATGCTTTCTCTGACTAAGGGGAAATACAGTTTAGTTCAGCTCTTGTCAGATGAACAGTGTCATTAACTATGAAATACTAGATTCCCAACGGTTAATTTGCAGGATATAATAAAAAGGCCACTGCCCCTTCCCCTCCCTGGTTTCCTGTAAAGTTGTAGTGAGTGTTTAGATGGAAACACTGTGAAACTGTAATGGAAATTCACCCAAGGAATCTTGTCTGCCTTACCAGGGCTGGAATTCAACTCCACTGTAGGCAGCTACAAACTCAGGGAGTCTGCATCATTTACTACACGGCTGACATGGCTGCACCTTTACTTCAGAGCAGCCTGTGGGCCACATGCAGCCCCTGAAGGATTAGCGTACATCCTGCAGGCTCTTGTCAAACCACCATCCCCTCCCCCAACACCTGGCACACACAGCGAGGAGGTGGGGGGAGCTGGGCTGCTCACTGTGTGCACATGGCAGGGGCCAGGCAGCCTACTCAATGCCATGCCCCATGTAGCCCCCAGATCAATGACCCACCGAGCAGACAGCCATGGGTCTGCAGCCCCCACTGCCTGAAAGCTGGACAGGCCGTTGGTTGACAAAAGAGTAAGATTCCAGGAGAACCAGGGATGCTTCTTACACCAATTAAGTCTGCTGGAGTTATACCACTAACTTAACTGAGCCCAAATTTCACTCCATTTGAACAATGAAAAATAGCTTTTTTAACATATATATTTTGTAAAAATCCAAATAAAAAAGTAAATTCAAAATTTAGAGAGAGCTCTCAGAAGATGCTTTGTTCATTTAGATTTACATACCCAGACATTTTTTCTTAATGGACTGCAAAATGTATGATGATTACATTATATTAAAAGCAAGCTCACTTCCTGTTTATGGCTTCCAGCACTTTAAGGTGAAAGAGTAAGTTAAACAATTAAAACAAAAAGGACTTTCTAATTGTAAACTAACCACCAGCATATTCAATTTAGCATCTGGGTTTATAGAAAGAACCAGAACTGAGAGCACTGTGGGTTCATTCTGTAATGGATAGTCATCTTGCTCTTTCCAATAATCTGTCAAATTTATTAAACTAAGTTTTTTGTTAGAAATCCTGGCTATTAAGAAAACCTGAATTTCTAACTGTTTCACACAGTTTTACTTATTAAGCAACAATCTGTGTACAGGAACAGAGGAAAAATATCTAGCAGGATGGAAGATCATTAAACTAAATGAAATCTTCAGACTAAAGGCTTTACCTTGTTAGCACAGCTTCCCCTTAGCAAAGGACTGTCTTGCAACTTGATATGATATATAAACTCATCTGAATAGTAAATGATGAAAAAGTTCAGAAAAAAGAAAACAATTAATAAAATCTTCCTGAAAATCCAGGCTAAACCAAGGAAAGTAACCAGCAAGGCTATTTCCGAGCATATGGTGTAACTAAACAATCAATATATACAGGTAATTAAACTGGTGTGTGTGCACACGCACACACACAAAATATATGTATACCATAAACACACACATTTTATTTATTTATATAGACAGAAAGTGTGTGTGTGTGTGTGTGTGTGTTATGGTAAGATGATGGTTTCTCCACCTCCCCATCTCCCAAATCAAATCATTCTGCAGTCTCTGGATGTATACAGCCGAAATCAATAGTGTTATAATACTACACCTCTCTCTTTCTTTCTAAAGCCTAATACTAGACAAGTTCCAGCTGAAATCAGTATTGACCTGTTATCAGTAACAGAGGACCTTTTCTGTTGTCCAGTGAAGCGGGATCTGCATTGATTGCTATCTGATTAGAGGAGAGCGCGTCCTGACTTTCCCCAGTTACTTAAGCCGGCGTCTCATTGCTTGTCCTTAGAGACCACAGCTCCACTCAGGCAGAGAGCGTCTAGACAGTATTCATGATCCATCTGTCTGGCACAGCCAGGCTGATGACAAACTCTATTAGAACCGAAACAATTTTTCTCTCTCTCTCCTCCTCCCATCTCCCTTTTCCTCTGAGAAGCAGTAATCTGACACTGAAAATTACTATCATTGTTGCAATTCTCAAAATAGCAGTGCCAGACTTTCATTAACATCTACACTAGACTGCTAAATATTTAAAGAAATGGATAAATTTCACCTGAAGTGGGACAGCCCAGCACACATGAAAGCAGAAACGCAATCAAAATGTAAATCTAAAAGGTTGTTTTTATCTGTATAAATTCAGTGTCACAGTAAGAGAATGATGCCAAAGGCCTCTTTAAACTTTTCTATTTTTTTATTAAACAAAATATTTTCCTTTGATTGCTTTCTTGTTTTTAAAACAGAATTATTCTTCAGAGCCCCTACCCATTTTTACAAGGTGCATTGCTGTCATGGGTTGGGAGAGGGGGGAAGAAGAGAGAGAAGCAGTTTTGTACCTGACTAAGGAAAACAAAGATCTTCAAGCAAATATTTCTAACCCAAATGGCAGTGAAGCACCAGGCTCATCAATACTGAAAGCTTAAAATTTATGTTCACATCAGGTTGCATGTGATGTGAGCTACATTATCTCTTATTTTAGAGGTCAGCTAATTTGTCCATACATGTCAATGTTTGTGTTCAGATTGCTAGCCAGCGTGCACAGGGAAACTGCTACAAAGATAACCAGTTAACCAGCAGTTTCTACCAAGCAAATCGAGACTAAAAAGCCTGCCATCTCTAGGAGATGCAAAATTTCACAATTATATTTGCTTGTAGTACCACGTGCTACAAACAATCACCTAATTTTCTTATGCCACTTTCAAAATACAATTACATCCTAACAGCCAAGGCAGGATGAGGCACTGGTTGTAAGATGCAGGAAAATCCTCTGACAAATGAACTGTGCTCTGCTAGAAAGAAGCACATTGTTTGAATTCTTCAGCCAGTCCTACTTTTACAGGTCAGACATAAGTGTACAGTAACTTTTCAGGGCATAACAGAGCCCAATACTGTAACTTTTAAAACTCTACCTTTGAATTCCTATTCAATGAACATTAAGTTGCATTTTTGTCCTTTTCTCCTCAGCACAGATTTCTGTTACAAGTGTACAGTAGACCTGTGAACAAAGACATAGTTGCTTTGGAGTAAGTGCCTCATTATCATAATACTAAACAATTATAATTACTGTTAGCAATAATATTAATCATAAATTATGCTTCCATGAGTTGATATACATTGGGCCTGCAATTAGGCATGTAGCATACTTTGTGCCATGCCGTCATGAGGAAAAATAAGGTGCATCTGAATACGTTAACATGGTCCATGCTACAGATACACAAATTAACATGTTAACTGGCCAAGATAAACCTTTTAGGATTTATCTTGAGCAATTGACACCTGCTCAGTCTAAAACATTTCTTGAGTACAACAGAATGTTAATGTCTTAGCAAACATGCTTTCTCCTGGCTGCAGGTATGGCCTATTTGCTCTAATCACTGTTGTTTGTACAGGGACAAAGGTATCAAGTGGAAAAAGGGTTCTTTCCGTTAAGTCAGACAAGGAAAACTCACCAGGCCTCAAGACTACAAACACATATTTCTTTAGTTAAACTAACATATCAGGTGGAGGACTTCAGGTCCAATACTTGGAAAGACTGAATGAGTAGCATTCCTAGTATAAAAATGTGACGTAGCAAAGGCTGCTCTTAACAGACCTGATACAAAAAGTGTTCACACACACACACACACACACACACACACACACACACACCCGTATGCTGTAGTACGGTCCATGTGTCAGATGTGTCACAGTATTATTATTCTGCCCCTCGTCGCAAAGATTAAATGAAAGTGAGCTACCTCAGGGTATTTGCTACTGGCCAGCAGGAAAATGAGAAATTCACTGGTAGCTAAGGAATGCACTCCTTAGAATAGGTTTAATTGGTATCGAGGCTAAATAAATAAAAGCAGAACATTTAAAACAGTGTTATCTATTTTATAATTATTATTATTTGGGGGAGGGGGGAACGGGAGGATATCAAGGGAACATTCTGTTTCACATTGTTAAACCAGATAAATATTGTTTAAATAGAAAGATACAGAATCAGAATAAGAGTTGCTTTGAAATATCAATAGAAGCCATTAGCACTTTCTTACTGACAAGGTATGTTATCTAAAGACAAGTGATTCCAAGGGAGAGAATGGGGACACAGCCCTGCTGGACCAAGGTGCCGTTCTAATCTATTTGCGTTTTGTTTCAATAATACAATTTTCTGTAAATTGTTTGGGAAGTAGCATACATCTTCCCAAAAGGTGCTAGAATAGAGCAAAAACATGATGATCCTAACTGATATAAATGGTTGTTTGAAAATAACTCTTGCAACCTCAGAATTTCTTCTATATTACTTAATTATCTTTTTGTCATTGATAGAGGGACGAACAATCATGCATTTGCTATCCTCAAAGGAAACCTTATCAGCTGGGACATTTCAAGCCATCTAATACTCTCATTGGGAGTTACTATTACAAATACAGAGCAAAAGCATGGAACAATATTTTAATTTAAAATGTCACCTCTTTAGAGCCTAGCAACCTTACTTAATATGTAGTCTAGAAAATTATTTCCTAAGCTGAAAGGATAATAGGCCATAAGGTCTTTTGCCATATCATAACAATGTTCTTTTGCATAACATATCAGTACTAATTTATATCGTTTAACAATCTATTTAATGACCAACAGATGATAAATACCACTAAACCTCTTTCATTTAACACTGTTTAAATACGTATTATTTCTTCTCTTGGCTTCTATGTTTTTGCACTTTGGTTTACAATTAAGACAGTGGTTTTCAACCTTTTTTCCGTTGCGGACCCCTTTGGAAATTTCAAATGGAGGTGCAAACCCCTCTGAATTGTAAGTTTGTATTCACAAACTTTTGATTGATCATAGTCAACTTCTGTAGACCCCTTACACATAGTTTGTGGACCCCCAAGTGTCTGCAGACCACAAGTTGAAAAACACTGCATTAAGACAAAATATTTCCCCATACATTATTTTTATGGATTCCTTTTATTTCAAATAAACATTTCTCTACTAATGGAGTCCCATTTTGTGCTCTGGGTTTAAAATCAATTAAAATCCACAATCTTATATCGATACCCAGTATGACAAAGGACCCCGCATTTCACCACAGGTAAGCTAATGGTTAACCCTCTCATAGATTGTAAGGCCGGAAGGGACCTTGGAAGATCAGGTCCAGCCCCCTGCATGAGGCAGGAAAGGTAACTGGGGGTCAGGGGACCCCAGCAAGGTGACCATCCAGTCTCCTCTTGAAGATTTCTAGGGTAGGCGATTGTACCACCTCTGTAGGGAGATTATTTCACAGTCTGGACACCCTGACTGTGAAGAAGATTTTTCCTAATGTGAAGCCTGAATCAATCTTCCAGGAGTTTGTGGCCATTATTCCTGGTTTTCTCCTCAAATGCCCTGGTGAACAGTTGCTCGCCAAGCCCTTGATGTGCTCCCTTAGTGTAGCGGTAAGCTGCTACCAGGTCTCCTCGCAGCCCTCTTTTCCTCAGGCTGAAGAGTCCCAGATCCCTCAGCCTTTCCTCATATGGCTTGCCTTTTAAGACTCTGATCATATGGGTGGCTCTTCTCTGGACTCTCTCAAGCTTGTCCACATCCTTGTTAAACTGTGGTGTCCAGAACTGGATGCAGTACTCCAGGTGTGGTCTCGCCAATGCTGAGTAGAGCACTGTTGAGACTCTCATTAATATACCTAGAAATACATTAAATCCTTCTTCCTAAAAACCATCTTGTTGTGATGCTGTTACAAAAAGAAATCCCATTCTAAGATGTATTAACAAGGGATATCATCTGTATGATACAGGAGGCAGGACCAGACACAGGCATGGGTGAACCGGGCAGCTGCCTGGGACTGACAGAAAGGGGCCCGAAAATGGTAATTTTTTTATCATCATTATCTCTGGCGAAGAGGGGCCCAATAATAAAAGTTCACCCAGGGCTGCCTTGAGTCTAGGTACAGTGCTGACAGGAGGTAATTATTCTTCTCTACTTAGCACTGTGCGGCCTCCGCTGGATTGGAGTACCATGCCCATTTTTGGGCACTGCAGTTTAAGAAAGATGTAAACAAACTGGACAGAGAATACAAAGGAGAGCAGCAGAAATGATAGAAGGTTTAGAAAACATGAAAGAACAGGCAGTTTTTAACTTAGAAAAGAGAAGAGTGAGGTGGAGGCATGATAACAGTTATCAAATAGGCAAAAATTTGTTAAAGGGTGATCAATTATTCTCCTTGCCTATTGAGGGTAAAATGGCTAATACCTGGCTTAATTTGAAGCAAAGGAAATTTAGGTTATATTTTAAGACAAAAAAGCCAGTTCCAAGTGTAGCTTAGCATTGGAACCTATTACCCAGGAAGGGTATGAAAGTCATCATTGAACTGATCTATTTAAGAATAGATCAGGCAAACATCTGTCTAGGTAAACTTAATGCTGTCTCAAAGTAAGGGGATGAGCTAGATGAACTCTTGAGTACCCTCAAACCCCTACATATTTTTAATTCAGTGGTTCTTCTAAATGCCTGAGATAAGAAACAAGCCTCAACACATTTCTAGCATGTTAACAGCCCCTGGATCTGCACAGCAAGAAGGTAAAAGACTGTAGCACCGAGAACTCTTCAAGGAGACTGGTCTTTTAGCTCCTCCATGCTATTTCTAAGTATGATGATTACAAGTGCAGCAGGATATAAACATTGTTATTGTATACCAGCTTACAAAGACATTTGGGGCTTCATAAGATAAAAACATCATCTTGAGTGCCACATGGAAATTCAAAGGCAACCATAGATTCATAGATGTTAGGGTCGGAAGGAACCTCAATAGATCATCGAGTCCGACCCTCTGCATAGGCAGGAAAGAGTGCTGGGTTTAGATGACCCCAGCTAGATGCCTATCTAACCTCCTCTTGAAGACCCCCACGGTAGGGGAGAGCACCACCTCCCTTGGGAGCCCATTCCAGACCTTGGCCACTCGAACTGTGAAGAAGTTCTTCCTAATGTCCAGTCTAAATCTGCTCTCTGCTAGCTTATGGCTGTTATTTATTGTAACCCCCAGGGGTGCCTTGGTGAGTAAAGCCTCATCAATTCCCTTCTGTGCCCCCATGATGAACTTATAGGCAGCCACAAGGTTGCCTCTCAACCTTCTCTTGCGGAGGCTGAAGAGGTCCAGGTGCCCCAGTCTCTCCTCATAGGGTTTGGCCTGCAAGCCCTTAACCATATGTGTGGCCCTTCTCTGGACCCTCTCCAGGTTCTCCACATCCCTCTTGAAGTGTGGTGCCCAAAATTGCATGCAGTATTTCAACTGCGGTCTGACCAGCGCCCTGCATAATACTACAGTCTAAAAGGTCCTCATGTTAGACCTACAATTCTGCGAACACAAGTTAAGCCATATGTAATTTACAACAAAAAAATTCAGATCAGGACAAGCTACACATAATAGCAGGAATTTTGCATATAGGAAGAGTTGAATATGGCAAGAAAAAAAATGCGTCTTAGAGCAGCCATTCTTGAGTCCAAAACCTCTGAAACCACTGTGGAAGTAGACAGCCAGTCACTTTTCAAAAATGGTATGTCTAAAATTATTTGCCTACCTTATTTCTATTTTGTACATTGCATGATTTTTCAGTGGTTCTAGTTTAAATTTAAAATACCCAGGGGACCCGCCCCCAACTACAACCGGTTAAAAAAATGTAGTATATCAGTTGTAATTCTTTACTAAAATAGGTGTGCCTATCCCATTACTTCAACAAGGGTTCAAATGGTTTGTGCTGCCAACAGGACTAATCATTAAGGAAAATGTGTCACATGCCTTATTCCACTAGGGTACAGGAATTATCTGATAGGTGGTGAAAAGAGTAGGACTGTATATACAACAGATTTACAGCCAAACAATTTTCAAGCCTAGCTGGAAAGACATAGTTTAGAAAGGGTGTAAAAAATGTGTTAGTTTCTTACTAGATTAAGGCATCTCTGAGCTATATTGCATTAGCAACAGCAATCCAGAAGGGGAAATTTCAAGCATCAAGGAGGACAATTTTTGATGTCATACAGTGCCTTAACATAGCAGAGCAAACGAAACATGGTAATGGCACTTCTACTGTACTTATTGAGCAGAGATTTTCTTAGAAAATTGTTTTTCCCTACAAAAAGCTGAATTGTAAATCTTCAGTTTCTTACTTTTCAATAAAATGTTACAGAAAGTTTGATGCCAAAATACAAACAACTAAGACAACAAAAGCTCAGTGTATACCAATCAATGCAAAATACAGAGAGAGAGAGAGAGAGAGAGAGAGAGAGAGAGAACAATTATGGGTGCTATCAGTCTATATCAGAAGGTTTTTATATTTAAAAAATTAGCAGTAGAAAATATTTTACACACACATAAATTAAGACTCAACCCGGTATATGTTTCCAGCCGGGAAACAGATGCTGGTCTCAGAACAAAAGTAAATTCATTTAATAGGGACAACTATTACAAATACCATAACTTCTTCGTGCAGTTAAATTGACCTCGACAGCATATAAAAACTGGAAAATTGACATAAAATCATTTTGCCAGTAGTGTAGAAAAATAAATGATTGCGGGCTGAATATTTATGAACCAAACTTTCTCAATAACCTCAGTAACTATGTATGTCCCATAAGATCACAATCATGTTCACAACTGAAGTACTGAAAAAGATTATACTATTTTCCAGATTTAGAAACTTCCTGAATCAGAAAAGCTACGTAGAAAAAAAACATATTACAAATTGCTCTTGATGCAGAAAATACAACCTTTCATTCCCACTTCATCCAGTATCTTTCCAAACTTTCCAAATTTGTGAACCAAATTTCAGCCACAAATGTATTTTTTTAAATGACCCATGTCCCATACATGCACAAATATGGACATGGACATTCAGATGCACACACAAAGAAGATGTACTTACAACTGAAGATACTGGGTGGTGGATGTTCTGTTACAAGTTGACAGTTCTCTTCATCACTATTATCCCCACAGTCATTCTGTTGGTTACAAATCAACGAACCAAGATGCAAGCATTTACCACTGGTGCAGGTGAATTTGCACTCTGAAAAAACAAAACAATTTTCAAGTAACCAGTACTTACTTTTGTCTTTCACGAAACAGTACTGCTATAATAATTGATAATACAACTTGAAATGAATTCAATTTCACACAAAGAGTAAAATGGTAGCAGCCTTTTCCTCTTTCCATCATTAAAATACACATGATGACGATGAGATAATATTTAGTGACTCATGCTAGTTTTATCCCCAAGGATGTGTATATCCAAATGTAAGCATTCACCTGTTGGGTTTTTTTACACCAAAAGAACAGGACGAATTTTTCAGTATTTTTTTTCTAGTCCACACTACTTGTAGTTCACCATGGAGAAGGACTGCATGTTAATACAGATTCAAAAAGTGCCTTGCACACTTGGGGCATTACTGCAATACAAATAAAATACAGGCCCTTAAGATGCCAGTGCACATAGCAAGCAGCCTTTCAAATCATGCAAGTGACAATTGCCAACTGTTGCATCCTACTGATTTCCATAGTAAAGGCAATGCTTGAGCTACTTTAAGTCTGCCTGCTCTCAGCTTTTTGGCCTTCATTAATGGTAATTACATTGTTACTAATCAGGAGCTCAGTTGTTCCCACTTCACTAAGGCTAGTCACTCAGAACACCTTCCCTTAAAATTAACTGGACCCAGTCAGTTTCTAAGGGTTCAGCACTGGCGGCAGTTGAGATGACTAGGAGGATTAACAGTCTGACTTTCATGTCAGGCATTTTTTGATTGCTGACAAACCTACTATATGTAGCTTATACTGTAATCATTGTTCCCTTATTAAAAAGGATTAGAATAATATAAAATGGCATTAGCTTTTAAAGAAACAGTGTAGCTTGTAATAAACAAGAATCCCATCCAGGCCCATAAAATGATTCCTCTGCTCACCCTCTCTGTGGCCAAATTGGCTGTCTACCAGCTAATTACAATTAAGAATTCATTACCTGTACCTTGAACTTCTGGATGTCAGTATTGTTTAACAAATCAGGTGTATTATAATAGGTCTCCAAAATCTCTTTAACTTGGCTTGAAGACTAGGGCCTAAATTCTATTTTTACAACTCTGTTTACCAGAACTAAATGAATCATTTCCACTGTAAACTGCAGGAGTCCTGAGGAAAAGTAATGTTTGACCATATATTTAAATAAAAATGCTGCTAATCTCACATTTTGCTCCCCTCCTTTGGTCTTTACTACTGTGTGAGAGAATGACAGGACCTAAATCCCTTCCCTGTGAAATATGCCAGGCCAGCAACAATGGAGACCAATCTTCCATCTCTTCAATAAGAAGGTATAATGCAAACAGTGAAAATGCGAACTCCCCACAATCCCCAGACAACGTGTGCATGATCCACTTAAGATGATGTCTCTAACTGGCTCCTGTGTGGTCCCAAGGCCAAGACCAGCAATCAGCTCTGACCGTTGGTTCTAGCCCTGAGACTACACCAGTTCATTGAGTATCCAGACTACTTGCCCAGGATCATAACCCCGGGCTCCCTCTCCACTGGCAAGTAGTAATGGTGCAATTGAGATCTGATCCTCAATCGCAAAATCACACATCTTGCCATGCACATGTGGCATGGCAGAAGGTACGACTGTTGGGATCAGGAAGCAGATCCCATTGCACCAAGTGAACATATGCCTGCAGGTTTAATGAAGCTACCCAAAAGGTATGTTTTTACAACAGGAAATACATCTGTTTGTAAAACTGTTGCAGATACTCAGCACTGTAGTTTTTACCCAGATATTGCTAGTAGAGGTAAACCCTAAGTACAGGGGTAGGGAGAATATAGGAATGAGTGCACTAGCTACATCAAGGAAAAAACCTACCTGTTAGTAATAACTCCACTAGGATTTTACAGCAAGATGGGTAACTTATGTTACTTAGCCACTCTTTGTGACAGTGAAAATGTAGCCTCAGGCTTTGGTCTCTCTGGTCAACAGTGTTTTAGTTTGTGATGTATTCAACATGTTACCTGAGTTTTCTCAGTCTCCTGATTTATCTCCCATCATCATGTTTGACCCTTGAGCACAGGCAGTGAGTACTAAGGATGTTTCACTGTTGTTGGATAATGAAAATTCCACTGTCCTTAAGCCACAGAGATTCCAGAGACTATTCATTTTTAATATCATTTCTCCTTCCAATGTTACGTCTGTAATTTCTGCCAGCCCCCAGGTTGCAACTACTACCTCCTACCACAGCAACAGTACCTACAACATTTTCAATTACTACATAAAAATATTTCAAGACCCTCTTGAGAGCCATTCACTTGCTTGGAATTGTTTTGCTTGCCCTTTCCAGGAAGGTTTTAAACTATTCTGTCTCTCAACAGACAAATAATTCTTTATTTAATTCCTCAGCCATAACATTGTCTTGATGCTAAATACAGTATTCAGATATCTAGTTTTCAGATAAAAGAAAAGATATTGCCAAGAACTGAAACTTCCTGGTAAGTAGGCATATCTTAATTTTTTTAAAGTTTTTTTTTCCACAACCATAGTTCCATAAAACTTTGTTAGTGGACTCGTTTCTGTAGTGAATATTCTAAACAAATTATTTTTTAGAAAAATTATCATTTAATAAACCTTTAGAATTCTGACAATATTCTTTTGGGGAATCCCAATGCTAGGAACCGATTTATAATCAAAGGAAGAGTAGATTACATGAAATGGAAGCCTTGCTGTAAAGCTAACTGAACTAATTTAAAACTAATTTTTGAGGAACACTCAGAAATATTTTATTTGAATTTTTTCAGAATCCAATGTTTCCTTAGGGTTGCCATCTGATACAGCCAAAGCTGTGATTGTGCATAAATCTCAGGTGATCTTTGATCCAACTCTTCTACTGCAGTGTGCATGAACCACCTCCTAGTAAAGTCAACGAGAGTCTTTCCAGAAACCTTCATAGGTCCTGGACTAAATACAGTGTGAACCAAGAAAGTAGGACCTATCATAATCACAGAGCATTTCAAACAGTTCCAGAACATGGCATTTACCTCAATTACTGGTACAAGGATAACAATGGAAAGAGCAAAGAGAAGGAAGTATAAATGGTGAAAGAGAAATTAGCAAAAAACTTTTCTGTTGTATTTATTTTGTAGGTCTGATTGGGTTTAGTGGTGACGTGTTTCAACAAGAGAATTAAATAAACATATTTGGTAAAAACAGCATATGGAAATGTAACCTAATAAAACACCTGCTTACTCTGTACTTAAAATCCATTTACATTTTATTTACATTGGTTCATATCTTTAGATCATTCCCTGAGCAAATCGCATGTTGAAACGAGTGGGCATTTTGCCTAAACAAGATCAATTTTTTTTTCCTACTCAACACAATTCAGACTCCACAAATTGTGCAAAAAATCTTGTTCTCCTTCTGCCTTATTTCTGAACTGAACAACCATAAAAACCTAACTTGGAGACTCATGTCGGCAAGTTCACTTAAGACAATATGTTGAGAGAAGGGGGAGATGGGGGGGATTGGGGGACAGGAGAAGCTAGTTTGAAAGATGAGAAAAGCAAAACTATGCTTGAAAGGGTTCAGATTTTACAAATATTTTTAAATGAAAAGCACAAGAGACGTGTAGAAGGAAGTTCTATAAAAAGAACATGTAGCTGATGTGTGTTTGCTAAATGCACAGTATGTCAAACAGGTGGTATGTTGAAGACAAACATCAGATACCACCTTGCTTGGAGATTAACATATCTGGCAAGCTACTTTTGGCCACAAACATTTAATTCTGCCCCAGTGTCTTCACACTAAAATCTAATATAAAACTTTCCACGTTTTTTTTCCTATGCTCGATCTAAAAATTCAAGCAAAACATCCCTTCAAATTGATCATAGCCAATGTTGATGAATAAATAAGTAAACAATTTTACACATTCATTTTAACAGTTCTTTCTGTTAACTAACCTATGAACATTGTACTCCAAGTGGACTTCAGAAGGAATATCAGACCACATCCAAGTTTGGATCCAGAATACAAGCCTAACTGTGGAAACCCTCACAGAAGCTACCTGTTCTTGTCAGTTTATGCTTACTTAGGATCATAGGAAAGTAGGGCTGGAAGGGACCTCACAAAGTTATATTGCCCAGGCCCCTGCTCAAGGCAGGATAATCCCTGACTAAACCAATCCAGCCAAATATCTGTCCAACCCACTCTTGAAACCTTGCAAGGATGGAGATTCCACAATACCTCCAGGTGGCCTGTTCCAATTCTTGACCACCCTCATAGCCAGAAAGTTCCTCTTAATATCCAACCTAATATCCAACTTAAATTTCCCCAGCTTGAGGCCATTGCTCCTAGTCCTGTCCTGTGTCTATCCTCTCAACAATCACTAATCTGGTATTTGAAGACTGTTACCAAAAACCCCTCCACTTTCTCTTCTCCAGACTAAATAATAATAGTTCTTTCAGTCTTATTGTAAGTCCTGCTTCCTAGGCCCCTAAATCATGTTCTAGTGCTCTGAACTCTACTCTTGCCAAACTGTCCACATCCTTTTTGAAGTATGGAGCCCAAAACTGGACACAGTACTCCAAGTAAGGCCTTGCCATTGCTGAATAAAGCAGAGGAATCACTTTGCTTGATTTGCAAGTTACACCCTTGTTAATACAATCCAGTATACTGCTGGCTTTTTTTAAAATGAGAATACACTGTTAGTTCATAATTAGTTTATGGTCTACAGGTACCCCACGTCTTTCTTGGCAGTCCTGAATTCTAGCCAAACATTCCCCAGTCTATACTTGTGTATGCAATTACTCTGTCCCAAGTGGTGGACTTCACACTTGTCCTTGTTAAATCTCATCTGGTTGATTGTGGACCATCTCTAGTCTATCCAGATCATTGTGGAGCCCAGTCCTACTCTCTGGAGTATCTGTAACTCCACCCAACTTGGTGTCATTCACAAATTTGCCAAGTGTGCACTCAATCTCATTGTCCAAATTATTAATGAGCACGTTAAATAATAACAGACCCTGGAAAAAACACTAGGGAACCACACTTGATACCTCCCCTCCCAGCTAGACATTGAGCCATTGATGACCACTCACTGAGCATGATGATCCATGTGGTTTTATATCCATCTTGCAGTACTTTCATCCTGTCTATATTTCCTTAGATGGTTAATAAGAGACTCTGTCAAAAGGCTTGCTTAAGTCAAGGTATATGACATGCACTGCTCACCCCCAACCACAGAGCCTGTCACCATATCATAGAACATGGGTGGGCAAAATATGGCCCTCGGGCTGCATCTGGCCTATCCAGCCTATCCAGCCTGTGGGGCCTTTAAAAATTTTAGAAAATGAATTTATATCTGCCTGTGGCCACCTGTCAAAGACAACAGGTGGTTAGCGGCAGCAGGACCCAGCGGGAGCCTGTGGCTGAGCAACAAGGCTAGCCCACTCCACCCAGCCCCCCACCCCCTTCCTGCCCTCAGCCCCCAACCAGAAGCCTCTGCGGCTTGCCCCTGGAGCTGTTCCCCGTCCCTCTGTCTGAGTGGAAAATAAGGTAATATTGGACAGAGGGAGTGGCTGGAAGTGGTGGTTGTGGGGAGCAGTAGGGGCTGCATGGAGTGGCGTGGTGGCAGGGGAGCTGTGGGGAGCAGCGCGGGAAGTGGCAGCTGCTGGGAGCGGTGGGACCCATGTGGTGTGCAGCAGGCGGCGAAGCCACAGCAGGCAGCAGAGCCACAGTGGTCCCCGGCAGGCAGTGGGGCCACAGCAGGCCCCAGCAGGCAGCACAGTGGGCCCCAGGAGGCAGCGGAGCCACAGTGGGCAGCAGAGCCATCGCAGGACTCGGCAGTTGGTGGGGTTGCGGTGGGTGGTGGAGCAGTAACAGGCGGCGGGCCCTGGCAAGTGGCAGAGCCGTAGCTGGGCCTCAGTGAGCAGCGGGAGCCAGTGAGCAGCAGAGCTGCAGTGGGACCTGGCAGGTGGCGGGACCCGGTAGGCGGTGGAGCCCCAGTGGGCAGTGGGGCCAGAGCAGTCCCCAAAAGGCAGAAGAGCCGCAGCCGGGCCCCAGTGGACAGCGGGGAGGTAGCGGACCCCAGGAGACGGCAGAGCCACAGCAGGAGGCGGGCCTTGGTGGGTGGCAGAGCCACGGCTAGGCCCCAGCAGGACCTGACAGGCAGCAGAGCCACTGTGGGTGGTGGGCCCTAGTGGGTGGCAGAGCCACGGCCGGGCCGAGGCAGGACCCAATGGGCAACAGAGCCCCAGTGGACGGTGGTGGCGCAGTGGACCCCAGTGGGCAGCACTGCTGTGGGGGGCTCTGGCAGATGGTGGAGCCATGGTGAGTGGCAGGGTTGTGGCAAGCAGCAGAGTCACAGTGGGGCTGCGGCAGGTGGTGGGCCCCAGCGGGGGCTGCAGGGAGCACTGCAGGAAGTGGGGGGCTGCAGAGAGCAGTGGGCAAGCCTGCAGGAGGGAATGCAGGGAAAGGTGGTGGCAGGCAGAAACACGGAGCCTGTGCAAGTGCCCTGGGACTAGCAGAGACCCAGGGTGGGGTTGCAGAAGCACAGAGCCTAAGCATGGGGTCTGCCTGGCTGCATTGTGTAAGGCTCACATGCAGTGTGTTAGAGCTGCACGCTATGGAGCTGGCAACCCGGCCCCAGCTCTCTCTCTCAGCACACACCCAGCCACCATATCACCCACATCCCACTGTGTGCGTGCACACACACACACACACACACACACACACACACACACACACACACACTCTCCTCAACCACACCGCCACTTATATCCCCTTGCTGCCCACATAAAACACACAGTAGGACTTTATTTTAAGCTATTATACAGCCACCTCTAGATACACACAGAAATCAGTAGAAAAATATTTTTAAATAAAATTGAATGGGTTATAGTAGATGTTGTGGGTGTGGGTATATACATATGTTTATCTTTTTCACAGTTTTCAGATCACAGCACCCTTCCTCCCAAAAGGAGTCCTTCCAGGGCAAGGGGAGGGACTTCCAATGGCAAAGGTCGGGGGCTAGGAGGTGGGACTTCCGGTCCCAATATGGCAACCAGGGGCAGGGCAACTGTCAAGGGGCAGGGCTACCCATGTAGCCCTCAACAGCTTCCCAAAACTTGGTAAGTGGCCCTCCGCCCGAAATAATTGCTTCCCCCCATCATAGAAAGAATCAGGTTGGTCAGGTATAACTTGCTTTCAGTTAATCCATGCTGAGTATTACTAATCACCTTCAGGCTGACAGGTCTGTAGTTCTCCATACTCTCCTTCCCTTTCTTAAAGTTGGGCACCATATTTATTGGCTCTTTTTCAACCATCCAGGATCTCACCCAACCTCCAACAGCTCTCAAAGAGGCACCCCAGATGAGCCTTGTGGGTATCTGCTACCGCATGCAAGTTGGGCAGCTCTGTTACCCCGCCACCCTGTGCACAATGTGAGTAGCCCAGCCCCTCCTTACAGCACGTGCAACATGGGCACCCTGGCCCCCTCCTGCAGCTCCACACTCTCCCCAGGAGTGGGGACAGGAAGTGGAAGCTGAGAAGGGAAGGGAGCTTGGAGACCCTAGCCACTGCTGCATCAAAAGCAATGAGGGGAGCAATGGCCAGGCAAGAGTCCACATACTGCACATTAGCCCCTTGGGGCCATCAGCTGGACAGCCCTGATTTAGAGTAAAGGCTGATAGGCTTTGGACCCCAGGCAAAAGCTCATGTATCTCTTTTCTCTCACTCTAACATGTCCTTGAAAAAGTGAACTATAAACCAGTTTGTTCAAAGCTGAACTCTGGGCAATGCTGTGCTAAACAGAAGGGTTTCTGTAATTCTGGGGAGCATAAGGCAAATGGACTGAGGTCCCATTTATGTGACATCATAACAGACAGAGACCATTTGCTACAAAGCTGAAAAGGATAGCTCATACAGAGCAGCTTGGTGAACAGTCAGCACAGAGTTGTGGCAGGTCCCACACCAGCCCACAAATCCCTCTCTGAAGGTTTTATTCCATTACCCAACTCTACACATACGATAAAATGAAGCAACACAGTCCGTGCCCTAATGTTAACATCAACCAATGAAAACTGAGTCCCAAAACCTCTTGCAAGTATTTATAAAACTGCTTTCCAATTCTGTTATGGTTTGCTATGTCCGCTTTTAAGAGAAAATAAGAGGAGGAAATAGGAAAAGAGGTCATTGATTCACATGTTCACAAATATCCACAAAGCCTGATTATGACTTCAGCACAAAGTTTAACACAATAAACAAACTACTGAGATCTCAGTAGTTTTGACTTATTGTCATGACTAAGCACCACTGAAATCAAAGGGAACACTCTTATTTGCATGTGCTCAAAAGGGTATACTCATCGAACATATGAATAAACTTGCCTAGGACTGAACCATATATATGGTAAATAACTCAGTGAAATTTGTAAGACACTTGCAAATAGTCACCCTGCTTATTAGACACATCTGCTCGTACACTAAGACTCAGAAGTTTAAAATAATTAGTACAGCGAACACATTTAAACGAAGTATGCACTTCCACTAGAATCAGGACAGAGCCCTTTCTCTTAAACCTGATAGCTTAAATTCTGCTCACTCCAGATAACATAAAATGTATTGTGGAGCTTTGTAATACTGGATTTTAAAAGTAAGTCAAACTACAGAAGCCTGTATTGAACCACTTGGAGAGACCTTCAAATGCACTGAGGAACTGGGGCCAGTCCAGACTAGACAATTTTGTCTAACAACACACAAGAGAGCGTTTTTCAACAGGATGGCTTGTACTTGGACTTGTCTAGACAGGAGGAGGGTAAAAAGTCCTGATTCTAAAGACTAGGTGCACTCATGCTTTTTAAAAATAACTTCCTAAAGTTATGTGGCCTTTCCTTTTTATTTCAAATGACAATTAGTGAAGCAGGAGTAAGTTCATCAGACAAGGCTCATAGATTCTCTCTCTTTAGGTAAATCTGAAGCTAGGAAGTGCTAGCAGCTAAGATTAAAAGATTAAGGGGTTTTTTTGTAATAACGTCTGGTTCGTTTCCTCTACATCATAATTTTTAAAAAGTACTCAACATGCTATTCTTTTTCTTTTCTGCGACAGACATGCACTTATGCAGTGCTGAAATTTTAAAAAGAAACAGTAAAAAACATTAAATAAAGAAGTTAAAGTTTCATTGGTAACAGCATAGGACCATTGGGCCCACAAACAATATCAGTACCTACTCAGATTACATATCGTTAAATTGTGAAATGCTAAACCTGCTGTATTCTGAATGCTTATTTTAGCCTTGCTGCATCTATTCAACAAGACAATCCTATTCTTGCATTACGCTTAATGCTTTTAGACTTCCTTTGTACTTGACTTCATACATATAAACATAATTCCTATTGTTTTGTCATGCCACTTCCATAGTGCATTGTTAATTATACTAACTACTGTTTGTTGTTTTATAAATATAAATCCATCCACAAGCCAACAAGAAAAGAAAAGTGTCATCCTGAAAAACATGGTGTTTTAGACCAGTGTTATATCGCGGTCATAGTTATTTAATAGATCTGAGACGATCATCAGGCCCAGGGGCCTAATTCTCTTCTACCCATTCAAATAAAAACTATACAGTTATATACACAGTATGTTGGCCTACAATTGTTGTCGCTAAGTCGTGAAAAAAAAGTTCAAATACACAGGATTAAATCTGTAACAAGTAGCTGGGATTCGCCTAAAAGCTCACTGAAGCCAACAGCAGCTGCTGGCGATACAAGCATCCAGCAGAGGGTGACCAGGTATTCTACTGGTGTAATAAAACTGAAAAAAAACTCCTGTCTGACTAGAAGCAGGCAGACACTGAGACAATCCCAATGAGCCGTGACACCTGGTCAATCTAGATCTATAGATGAAAGGCTCTATTCCCAAATTCTCTAATAAGATCTCAGTTTTAAAGGCAGCACCATTAAGAGATGTCATGTTCTTCTTATCCCTTCATATTTCTATGCTTAAGAGCTTGAAAGAAAATCTATTTACAAAATCACCATCAACTGCTATCAACTGGTAACTGGGGGCAAGGGAGGGAGGGAAGGAGAGGAGGAAAAGGAAGGAGAGAGTAGGGAGGAAGCACACTTCACTAGAGATTAAAGAAATGTAAACCACAAACACCAGAATTAGTACAATAAAATCCTGTTCAACTTCTGATAAACATCTGGCTTTATATTATTTTTAATATCATATATTATAGCTTTATAATTGTCAGTAAGTCATAAATAGAAGGCAGAGTACACAAGGAACATATTTATTTGGGAAGAAAAGCTTTTGTTAGTAAGAAAGATGGCAGGCTGCCACTGCCCACTTGGTGTGGGCAAGGGAGGGATAAAAACGTCTTTATGAAACAAAAATGCACTTCGTAAAAAGAACGTTAAGCAAAATAGTAACAAAAACAAAGCAGATCAGCTTATGTGGAAGAAGCACATAGCTGCAAATCCAAATCAATCCCCTAAGCACTGTACTGTAATGCTCAGAGGCCCCAAGCAGGATAGGGACTCTCTTTAATGGGTGGTGTACAGAGTATGAGACAGTCTTTCTCCCCTTACGTTCTTACAAGCTTAACAAATCAGACTTATTTAAAGAATGACACCATCAGCTCATTTGTACCTGAAATACAATTGGTACCCTTTCCTAGTTCTCACACGCCTTGCTCCTCGGGTTATCTTTTCACCTTCTCATCACTGTGTTTAACTACTGTGGTTTATTTAACTGTTTACTACTATTTCCATTAAATATGGACACAGGTTTAATAGTCTCAAATGTAGGTAGTAGAAGCTTTTAAGCTACAACGCAGCCCATCCAAATGCAGACCGCCACTAAGCTTGTCTTTCATTAAAATGTTGAGTAAAGATCACACTAGAAACCTTGGGAATAAGCAAAAGCAGTAGCTTACAATGAAGTTTACCAACAGCATTTATGGTTGATCAATAGACGGTCAGGAGTCTAGAGTCTTTCTTCTCTGAAACAGAACTTATTACTAAAGACTGTCACCTTGTGACTATTCATCCATGAAAGCTGCCCTGAAACTTATTGATAAATAGAAAATGGCTGTGGGCTGGGGCCAGAGAGGGGACTTACACCCCTTCCCCTACTCAAACTTACTGCTGGCTGCAACTGTGGATTACAGATCCCAGAGGCACCTGAAAGGAAGAGGAACTGATGAGCAGCCCTGCAGAATCCTGCTGCTCTAAGTCTGGACTGAAAATCCCAGAGACCTTGGTGGGCAGCAAGAAGAGGAAGTGAATACATAGACAAAGAGCCTGCTCTACCCCGTTAGTGATGTGTAGAAGTTTATGTCCCAACTAAAGGAAAAAGAACCTCCATTCCACAACAATTTCTTCTCTCCATTTGCCTTGCCTTCCCTTCCCTGGCTATGTGCAATCCAACATGGATTTCAATGAGAGGAGTGGGGGAAAGATATCTAAGCATGCAATCAGTGATTCATTCAATCCCACATACTTGCAAGACGAGGATTATTCGCACAAAGGGACAAAGACACTGTCAGATCACTACTTGATGTGAAGTCATATATAGTCCAGAGCATTTCCAAAGTGTCTTGGAACTACCAGAGCACCAGCTCAGTGGCTGCAGATATAACAGAAGTGTGTGTGTGGGGGGGGGGGGGGGGTGGAGAATGGGCAGGGGGTGTTGCAAAGGAAAATACACACCAAATTGCAAACTTCTGCATCCTACTTCAATATTCTATTTATAGTTACATGAGTTTCAGTCCATTCCTGAGCAATGCAGGAGAATTTGTTTTATGGAAGAGGAATTCCAAACAGCATGCAAAGTTTTTAGGCTGGGTAAACTTTTGAAACTCTTCAGACCTCTTTAGTCATTAATTTCCCAATCTTCCATGAGGCAACTAAAGATTTCTGTGGCATAACTGGATGATGATCTACTAAGGAACTAAAAAAATGACCTCCTCTTCTAATCTAGAATCTTGAGTGATCCGGCAATGCTACTCTGGCATTATTAATAAAACATCCCTTGCGTGTCACCAGCCCTTGCTCCTCTCCCTCCCTGCCCCCACAGGTGATTTTTATCAATAAAATAAGAAACACTTAAGTTTATCAGTTCTTTAGGATAGAAAACTACGACGCTGCTGCTTCTGGGCAGAAAAAGATAATAAAAGCAGAAATTATGGAGATAAAAATCAAACACCTGTCCTACCTGTAAAGCAGACAGCTAAGGAAAGTACATTTCTTTCTTTCACACTGGACTTCTTGCATTGTATTTGTAGGGCCCCCTACTTCAGGTGGCACAAGGCACACATGCAAGCCTGTAAGAGCCATGATTCCAAACTGGGGAGGAGAGAGGGAAAGCACCAGGGACAACATGCTGCAGGAAAGGCAGAAATACTTTATCAGCAAATAAAACCAGCTTCTACCAATACAAAAAGAGGATCAAGGGGGGAAGGGAAATAAGACTGCAGCTGAGAGCATGCTGCAGAAAATAATGGTGGTGACTGAATTAAAAATCACTGAGCACAACCAAGCAATGAGGGTACCAGACTAACATCAGAGGACACTGCCTGAGCAGGATGAACTATATAAGGAATGATCTGAGTCGCCGATTGCCATGATGGCCAGTCAGCAGCAGAACCTGCTGTCCCAGCAAGGTCCTCAGCATCTTCTCCTGCTACAGTCCAGCTGGCTCCTATGTCCTTTCCCCCATGCTCCTGGATGGAGAAGGAATCAATCCAAGTCAGGGGCGGGCAATTGTTTCGGGTGGAGGGCCACTTACTGAGTTTTGGCAAGCCATCAAGGGCTGCATGACAGGCAGCCAGGGGCAGATAACTATTAATTTTCTAAATTTTTTAGGGGCCCCCACAGGTCAGATAGATTGGCCTGGCGGGCCGCATTTTGCCCACCCCTGATCCAAGGTCTCCTAAAATAGAGAAGTCTGCCCAAACAGATTGTACCCCAATCACTTTGTTCCCTGCAGCTGAAGTAGAAGGTAACAGGATGCAATACGGGTGTACAATTCCAATCTGTGTGACACAGCGCTCACCCAAGTTACTGTTTATTTCTGCATCTTACCACACTCTTCTTGACATATGTCCTTCTGTTTTATAATGGTCACAGTTCAGCCAGGGCTGTTCAGTTTGATAACTAATTTGTTTTGGCATACGAATGCTTGGGAAGTACTTAAGAGACAAAAGTTTCAAGCCAAAACTTTTAAAAAATTAATATACATAGTAGAGCTGAATCACAATCGTACTGGCTCTCAAGAGCTTGCCCCAGTTATCACCGGTGTAATTTAGGGGTGCACCAACAGAGATTTTTGGGGCTGATACCAATAGCCGATTTTTAAGGAGGCATATAGGCCAATACTGAACGAATTTCTGACACACAGCCCAGCAGCTTGAAAAAGCAGTGTCCATCTAATAAGCCTGTTGTGGTGGAAGGGGAGAGGGAAGGGAAGGGGCATGGGGGGGGGCAGACCGAGGCCCCCACAGGGAGGGAGGGAGTGGAGCTGGCGCTGGGGCAGGCACTGCCCACCCAGGGTGGTGCAAGGTGCAGGACAGATTCATGGCTCAACTGGGGGCACAGGGCAGGGAGGTGGCTGACCAGGCACCGCCCAATCGGGGGGAGCGGGGGGGCATCTCCCACCACTGCACGCATCCTGGGAGAGCATGGGGCCATGTGCCCCTGGATCTGTGCACGGGGGAGGGTGGGCTGCTACTACAGGCTGAAGCTGGGGCAGCACTGAGCTCTTCCCAGCAGAGGCTGAGCTGAGCTGTGCTGGGCATGGGTGGCAGCGCTGGGAGAGGAGCTACAAGGGGAGGGGTGTTGGCTGCAGCCACCCCAAAATTCGCTGTGGCCCCCACCCAACCCCCTCTTGCAGCACCATCACCCATCCTGCCCTGAGCACAGCCTGGCCCAGCCCCTGCTGGGAAGAGCTCAGCACCACCCTGCCCCCAGACTGCAGTGACAGCAAGGCCTGCAAAACAAACAAGTAGCATCTTTTATGGTTAACCTATTGACATACAACTTGGAGGATTGGGGGCAGACCATGGGAAACCTATTTGCTTTAGGCCAGGGGTTTTCAACCCTTTTGGGTAAGTGTACCCCCAGAGGCTGGACGTGGAGCGGGGGGAGCTACTGTATGCAAATTTTCCCTGCCCCCCACACCCAGCCAGATGGGTTGTGCCTGTGCAGAAGTGCAGGATGCTGCATGGCAGCACTCTGTCTCCGCCCGCCCGCACCTACCCACTAGAGCCTTCTCAAGTACCCTTGGGGGTATGTGTACCCCCGGTTGACAATCCCTGCTCTAGGCTACCTATTGCTTTGAGGAAGTTACCAATCTTCTTTTCTCATGGCTGCACCACAGCAATAATTACCTTGCAAAATCTCTGTCACCACAGCACTAACAGCTAGTTTGCCAACTTCAAACAGGTACTAATCCATAACAGTCTTTGGTAGCTGACTACCAGATGGCAATAACAACCTGTTTTTGGACTGATACAGCCTCTCTCATCTTCATGCCTACACTTGGCAAGGACAGGGCAAAACCCTTACACAGCTCTAACACATTCTCCTTCATACAGAAATCCTGGTCCTGCTGTTGGTCATACAAGGGCTTCATTACAAAGTTGTGTCCTCCTGCAGTGTGCAGGCCTGTGTTTGAATTGCAAATGAACATACCAAGGAAATTCCAAAGCTATGAAATCTATCTATATACATAACATAAAACATAAGGAATGCTATTTACAGGGTCAGACTATAGGTCCATCTTGCCCAGTATCTTGTGGCAAAGAGTAGATGCTGAAAGGGAGAGTGAATAGGATATGACCAGGGTTTTTTCCACTGTTCCTCTCCTACTTGCAGCATCCAACATTTAAGGTCTAGGAAGTTCTGATTCAGAAAGTGTACCCCTAACTTCCACGCTCAATAGTTACTAATCCACCTTCCTCCAAGAATGTGTCCAATCTCTTTCTGAAATCTAGCACCATCTATCTCCATTGCTCCATGCCTCTTTGCCAAGGCCTGTTTCCACCTCTTCAAACAGACATGCTGTTGCTGAAATGCTTTCCACTGCATTTCACACCCTGTAGTCACCTGCCATTGATGAAATAAGAATGGCATAAAATGCCAACAGATGAAAAAAGATCATTATCCTGACTTGGATCCTGCTTTGCTTACCAGCTGGAGTACTGCCCATGGAAAGAAGTATAGATTGCTGTGCCAGAAGTACTTTAGTCTATTGTGTTGAGTGACAAAGAACACTTCCACACAGGCTGGGAAAGGACAGATACATTTTCCCACAATGAACATTTTCCCAGTAATGTTTGCATTACTACCACCTCACCCAGGTTGGCAGATGCTATTGTGGATGCAGCTACCTGAGTACAACTTAAGAAAGTCACAGAAGCATGGGCACTCAGACCTGAGTCAGGCTAACCCAGGTTCCAACCCCCTGATTAACTCTTCACTGAAGGTACACTTCATCTTAAAAGTTTACACAAAAGGTGCTCAGCCTCTCTAGGTGGGGACCAGATGAGTGGTACAGTGGTGATCCACAGGCCAGATCCTGCATGTGGGATTGGTCTATGGATGTGAGCTGATGCACATGCTGGATCTGGCTGTAGTGCAGCCACATACTGGTGCAATCTGGTGCACAGGGCTCTGTCATCCAGACCACAGGGCTCCCCCACAAGTCTGGAAAATTGGTTGTGGGGAGGAATGATGGCAATGTGAAATGCTACGGCTTTGAGAGGACTTAATGGGCCAGAGGTTGAACACAGGTGGCATACATGATTTGTGGATGGGAGAAGAGGGATGTCTTGTGTTGTGTATGCCAGATCTTCCCAAACTAGGGGCAGTGGGTATTGTGTTGGCAACACTGACAAGAGCTGACCAGCCACATAATTGCTGGCTACTCCCCTTTGTCTCTCTGCAAAACAGCATGAAGGGACAGCTAGAACACATTAAATATTTGCCTATTTGCAAGGAGTAGCTGTAGTTATCACAGGAATGATATGTAACTGCTAATGGGAGAAGCGGTCTGTGCAAGAATGATGGCAGTGACCCATGGGGGATCTTTGTGCAAACTTCAGGCATTATTTTATTAAATTCTAATTTTAAAATAGTATTAATAGACTTTTCATCTTCTGAACTCTTACAATTGCATTAAAAACAGTCATGTCATCAGGCACGCTCAGTTCCATATAACTTGAGAGATATAAATAGGAAAGGAATGTTACTGTGGCAGTTTCTTGTTCTATGTCAGAGGGTTTGTTTTCATAGTAAATAGTCCAGGGGTAACATACTTTATCAGAGAACATCATATTCTTTGGGCCTAGCAGCCTGTCCTTCCACCTGACAGACTCATTGCCAAGTCACAGCAATGAATGGCTCTGCAAAGGGCATCAGAACAGAATAGAGCAGTAGCCCTTACTTTTGTTTTCAGTTCAGAAGATACGCTGGGTAAAGAAAAAAAAATCTCTGCATTAAATAAAACGGGTCAAATTAATTTGACTGTAAGCTCCTTGAGCCAAAGACTGTCTTTCTGTTCAGTGTGTATATATCAGTTGGCATAACAGCACCGTGGTCTGTAACTAGGGTTCCTCAGAGCTATATAATATTGCTGTCATCTACAATTCTGCAAGCTCATTGAAGCTGGTAGGGTGGCTCATGTGTAGCTCAGAATCTGACACTCCATACGTGTAATATTGAACATAGAGACAGTGCATCACAGCCAGATACTCCAGCATTTTGGGTGGCTGAATTGCTATTGGCAAATGTTACTTGCTCAAGTCTATGTGGGTGTAATGTATAAATTAGTATTGTAGAAACAGGTGTGTTATACTAAGTGTCTGGATGCAGAGCAGTGATGGAGTGAATTAAAAAAAAACACACTTGGATATATTGGTCACCATCTGAATTGTGAAATGTGCATTGACATAACCAAGTTTCTCATTACATACTGTGGAGCTCTGGATATGATTAGTTATGGATGTCTGTCAATAATGTGTTGTTTAATCCATGCAAGTAAAGATTTACATGTTCCTCCAGCACAGATCTTGTTGCAGTTGACCTTTGTACTTTGATGTGATTTCTCTTTAAGCAGGGGCCAATTATCTAATTAGTGTGTAATTTGGGGCCACTATGTTTGAATAATCCCTTGATGTAAATTAAAACAAAAACAATATAAATAACATAGTCACGCATACATGGCTTGCAGCACACCAATGAAACAATCAATTATTTTCATACTCAAGTACAGTATTAGACTACTTGTTCACTATTCAACATGTCCATGTCTACTTCCACGTCTGTCACTATTTTTACACTTATCTTGCCAATGATAATCGTCATTCCAAGAATGGGTTGGATGGATTTATTTAAAAGTTGTATAATGCTTTTCTAAGCAGTTTTCCCCATAGTGAAAATTAATTTCTTCCTCCTACCAACTTCACCTGCCACAAGGACAGCCCAGCCTGAAGAAAGAGAGCATTGGGAACCTGAAAGCCATGGGGAGGCGAGCACTACGGCACAGGTAAGAAATGAGAAGGTAAGAATCAAAGGGCCCCTTGGGACTCGGAGCGGGGGGGCAGCAAAGGCACCAGTCGTAGGGCTCAAGTGCCTATATACTAATGCTAGGAGCATGGGAAATAAGCAGGATGAACTAGCGCTCCTGCTTGCACTAAACACCTATGACTTAGTGGGGCTAACGGAAACCTGGTGGGATTCATCCCATGACTGGGCAGTACATATTGAGGGTTATAGACTGTACAGAAAGGACAGGGTGGGGAAGAAAGGGGGAGGGGTTGCGCTCTATGTCAGTGAGCATTATACATCAACCCTCATCAAGACGGAATCCAAGGATGAGGAAGTAGAAGGATTGTGGGTTAGGCTACATGGGGGGCAAGGAGAAAGGGATTTGGTGGTAGGGGTCTGCTACAGACCCCCACACCAAGGGGAAGAAATAGATGCAGGGCTCCTGAGGCAACTCTCGGAGACCATAAAAGCTAAAGAGGCGGTAGTCATGGGGGACCTAAACTACCCGGACATCTGCTGGGAGTCACAGACAGCAAAGTCCCACCGCTCACGCAGGTTTCTAACCTGTGTACAGGACCTCCACCTGACTCAGGAGGTACATGGTCCCACTAGGGGGAATGCCATACTGGATCTGGTATTGGCAACGGGAGATGACATGGTAGGGGACCTCCAGATCGGTAGCCATCTGGGGGACAGTGATCACGTAATAACAGAATACACCATAAGACGGCGAGTGGGTAAGGTAACTAGTAGGGTGAAAGTGCTAGACTTTAGGAAAGCTGATTTCAATGAACTCAGGCGATTAGTCAAGGACGCACTGCAGAGTAGGAGATTTGAAGAGATGGAAGCCTAAGAAGGGTGGCTGTGCCTTAAGGAAACGATCCTTCGGGCACAAAGCAAGACGATCCCTGAGCGAGGCAAAAGAGGGAAAGGGGCCAGGAGGCTTCCCTGGCTGACCAGAGAAATCCAGGGCAGCCTAAGGGACAAAAGGGGAGCACATAAAAAGAGGAAACAGGGAGAGATCACCAAAGACGAATATACCTCCTCTGCTCGTGATTGTAGGGAGGCAGTTAGGCGGGCCAAAGCTACCATGGAGCTGAGGATGGCAACCCAAGTAAAAGACAACAAGAAATTGTTTTTTAGATATATAGGGAGTAAAAGGAAGGCCCAGGGAGGAATAGGACCCCTGCTAAATAGGCAGAAACAATTGGTGACGGACAGGGGGGACAAGGCTGAACTCCTCAATGAGTTCTTTGCCTCAGTGTTCCTAAGTGAGGGACACGACAAGTCTCTCACTGGGGTTGTAGAGAGGCAGCAGCAAGGCGACAGACTACCATGCGTAGACCCTGAGATGGTGCAGAGTCACTTGGAAGAACTGGATGCCTTTAAGTCGGCAGGCCCGGATGAGCTCCATCCGAGGGTGCTGAAGGCACTGGCTGACATCATTGCACAGCCACTGGCGGGAATATTTGAAAGCTCATGGCGCACGGGCCAAGTCCCGGAGGACTGGAAAAGGGCCAACGTGGTCCCCATTTTCAAAAAGGGGAGGAAGGAGGACCCAGGCAACTATAGACCTGTCAGTCTCACCTCCATCCTTGGCAATGTCTTTGAAAAAATTATCAAGGCTCACATTTGTGAGAGCCCGGCAGGGTAAATTATGCTGAGGGGAAATCAGCACGGGTTCGTGGCAGGCAGATCATGCCTGACCAATCTAGTTTCTTTTTATGACCAGGTTACGAAATGCCTGGACACAGGAGGAGGGGTGGATGTCGTATACTTAGACTTCAGGAAGGCCTTCGATACGGTATCCCACCCCATACTGGTGAACAAGTTAAGAGGCTGTGACTTGGATGACTACACAGTCCGGTGGGTGGCGAATTGGCTGGAGGGTCGCACCCAGAGAGTCGTGGTGGATGGGTCAGTTTCGACCTGGAAGGGTGTGGGCAGTGGGGTCTCGCAGGGCTCGGTCCTTGGACCGATACTCTTTAATGTCTTCATCAGTGACTTGGACGAGGGAGTGAAATGTACTCTGTCCAAGTTTGCAGATGACACAAAGCTATGGGGAGATGTGGACACGCCGGAGGGCAGGGAACAGCTGCAAGCAGACCTGGACAAGTTGGACAAGTGGGCAGAAAACAACAGAATGCAGTTCAACAAGGAGAAATGCAAAGTGCTGCACCTAGGGAGGAAGAATGTCCGGCACACCTACAGCCTAGGGAATGACCTGCTGGGTGGCACAGAGGTGGAAAGGGATCTTGGAGTCCTAGTGGACTCCAAGATGAACATGAGTCGGCAGTGTGACGAAGCCATCAAAAAAGCCAATGGCACTTTATCGTGCATCAGCAGATGCATGACGAAAAGGTCCAAGGAGGTGATACTTCACCTCTATAGGGCGTTGGTCAGACCGCCGTTGGAGTACTGCGTGCAATTCTGGGCGCCGCAATTCAAGAGGGATGCGGATAACCTGGAGAGAGTCCAGAGAAGGGCCACTCGTATGGTTAAGGGCCTGCAGACCAAGCCCTACGAGGAGAGACTAGAGAAACTGGACCTTTTCAGCCTCCGCAAGAGAAGGTTGAGAGGCGACCTTGTGGCTGCCTATAAGTTCATCACAGCGGCACAGAAGGGAATTGGTGAGGTTTTATTCACCAAGGCGCCCCCGGGAGTTACAAGAAATAATGGCCACAAGCTAGCAGAGAGCAGATTTAGATTGGACATTAGGAAGAACTTCTTCACAGTTCGAGTGGCCAGGGTCTGGAACGGGCTCCCAAGGGAGGTGGTGCTCTCCCCTACCCTGGGGGTCTTCAAGAGGAGGTTAGATGAGCATCTAGCTGGGGTCATCTAGACCCAGCACTCTTTCCTGCTTATGCAGGGGGTCGGACTTGATGATCTATTGAGGTCCCTTCTGACCCTAACATCTATGAATCTATGAATCTATACATGGATGCATTTGAAGACAAATTGTGAAAAAAAAAGGAAATAAGAGCAAGCTTATTTTAAATTATTCAGCTGGAATACATACACCTAGGGGCCTTTGTTAAATGATCAACGTTGTCAGCCAGCATTCAGATTAATAAAACACTGCAATGAGATAGCAAGCAACCAGTAACTTCTTTTTAATGTTTAACACTATCAACCAAAAATTCCTTCACGGGAGACATATACATACACCCATCTCTATGCGTGTACTTATTACATTGAGGCTGGTAGTAATTAGATTGCTCAACACTCTGCACTGTAAAAAAATTTTTTTTAAAAATCAAAAAAAATCAGGCAACTTTTTCTTGGCAAACCCTTCCATTGCTTGCAGCAGATCTTTGAAGTTCAGCAGGAAGAATGCCCTCAGGCTACAGTAGTGTCTTTACTTTCCCCATGAAATTCCATTCAAGATATATATACAATTCAAAATTACTGTCTCTCTCACTTGTGTTCCCCAGGAAGAACACTGGCAACACTCCAAACTAACACAGACCTTCTAAAACTAGGTTGTTGCCACCAAAACAGCAGTGGTGCAAGCAGTGCTGAGAAGTCACAGGATTAGTCAGAGCAACCATAGCAGAAGAGAAGGGACTGTGCCTCCCAAACTTGCAACCTTAACTCTGCTCTCTTGTGTCTGTGCTGTAGGCACAGTTGTTAATAACATGGTCAGATGGATTCTTCCACAGGGCCCTACATCATTCAGTGCACAGGACGGATATACAAGGGAGCAGGAACAAAGCTGCACAGGAAACTAACTCTGGTATTTTCTCATTTAAATGATTCCCTTTGCAACCTAAAGTACGTCCTTTTCATATGAGCTCATTAATATCATTACAATATTATATTGGTTTAGTGTCACCATATTCCTGACTCTGGCTAAGGCACAGAAAACAGATTTCCTGCCCCATGGTGCTTCCAAGTTAAGACAACAAGAACACATCAAGAGAGGCAAAGAGAGTACTGGTTGTGACCACAAAAGCATAATTAATATAGAATTGGACTGTGTTGTATCCTATTCATATGCCATGCAAAGCTTTGGGTAAGTGTTATAGCAAACAAAACAAAGTTACTTTTTCTTCAGCAATATTCAACATTGGAAGTTAACTGGCTGACATTCTGTGCACATCACTGAAAGGGTATTTAATAACCAATGGCAGACAAGGTTCTTTGGGTGAATCTGATATCTTTTATTAGACTAACTTATATAGTTGGAAAACAATTATTAAGCAAGCTTTTGGATTCAAAAACCCATCCTTAGCCTGACAAAGGGTTTTTGAACCCGAAAGCTTGCTTAATAATTGTTTTCCAACTATTTAAGTTGGTCTAATAAAAGATATCAGATTCACCCAAAGAACCTTGTCTGCCTATGTCCTTAGACCGACACGGCTACAACCTATACCCCTTTAATAACCAATGGTATTGGGCTCCCCACTGAACAAGCCACAAGTATAAATATCAGTCTGCCCTGAGGAAGTTTGAGCCTAAAGGCGTGTCTACAGAGCACACTGAGAAGCAGATCAAGTTAGCAAAGGCAGAGCTTCACGGTACCATGGTTAGACTGCTTCTGGTACCAGAAAGAGCTTCGGCATCTGTAGACTGCACCATGGTAAATACCATATTTAATCCATTTAAGCTGGCCCAACAAGTGATAGCAGAGTGAGGGAGGGTGGAGTTGCATGTTACCCTTGGACCATACTAAATTTGTGGAATATTAAGCAGTGTTAAAATTAAAACATGGTGTAAGCAGTGGCATGTTAAGGGTTAACACTGTTTCTTGCCCACACCACTCTGACTTGCCACTAGAGGGCTGTCAAGCAGGGATGTGATTAGGTGCCAGAAAACCTGGGGCCTATCCCTGCTCTGGTAGGAGAGGGGGAAGCTAGAAGTGGTACATCCTGGGATGCTGGAGGACTGCATATTGCTTCTTTTATCTCTGTGGAGCAGTCTAAAGTTACACATTACACTTAGACCATACTAAGGCCACTTAAAATGTGAGTATCTTCATGTTAAAGCTTATTAACTCATGCCAAGTGCCCTCTGAGCACATCTCAAAGTTACACCACTTCAGGCAAGAGTTAACTCTGGGCCATGCTACCTAGCTCATGTTAGGGTAACTTCAGTCTGCTTCATGGAGCTGAAATGAGAAATTTGCAGTCCTTCACCATCCCAGGATTCACTGCTCCCAGCCCTCCCCTCTCCTCCCCATCCCCCTCCAAACCCAGAGCAGGGATAGATCCCAGTGGCAAGTCAGAGCCATGCAGGCAAAAAAACTGTATTAACCCTTAATGTGCAACTGTTCATAGCATGTTCTAATTTTAATACCACTTAACATTCCACAAGATTTAGCATGGCCTAAGCATAACATGCAATTTTACCCTAACACAAGTTAAGTAGCATGGCCTAGAAATAACCCTGGCCTAAAGTGGCGTAACTTTGAGATGCTTACAGGGTTCTCAGCATGAATTAATGAGCATTAAGGTGTAGACACTCAAAGGCATTTTTACACATGTAAGTGCCACAGTGCTGGGAACTTTGAAAAGCACTCGGCACTACAACACTTGCAGTTGTACAAGCGGCAAAATGCACATCAGCACTGAGAATACAGCAGCAGTGCACTTTTGAACTAAAACACATAGAAGGTGCTTCAAAAACGCACCACCACCATTTTCTGTGTGCTGACGCGAATTTCACCACTTATACAACTGCACGCAACACAGCACAGTGCGCATCTACTCATGTACGGAACAGACTTGATTAATCGAGTCTGCTCTGAAGCAGCAGATCTCTGGCGCATCACAGGACCAAAAAGTATGTGTATAAATGCCCTCACATTTAAGTGTCCTTAGTATGGTTTAAGCATAATGTGTAACTTCACCCTGAAGACAGACCACATTGTGAAACAACACAATGACCTAACTGCTAAGTTGTTATAAGTCAGGCTGGTGGACCCCCGCTTCATTATTAGCTCGAGTGTCATCCACACCCGGGTTTCAAACCATTCCCAACCCAACCCATAGTTAAACCAGAGCTAGAAACTGTTGAGGGTGGACAGGACTAGGATTAGGGATAACATTCAAATTACAGCTCAAACTAACACTGAAGTTGGTACAAGCCATTCAAGAATGGAAATGATACAAGCGATAGCTTTAACAGAAAAACTAGAAGCAACAGTCATTGAGATGGGACAATTAAGCAGAGCATCTATACTCAAGATCAATTCATTTTATGTGATGCAATTATTTGGTCCTCAGATGAATCAACTGTTTGTATCCTGTTTACTGATGGCAATCTGATGTATTTTTACCCAGCCAATTTAATTAAGCCCAGCCACTTCTTATAACAATTCCATCTTTTGTAGAGTTCTAACACATAAGGAACCCAAGAAAAATCATATGGAAATGGATCTGGAAAAGGTCAGTTAATAAAATAGAATATGTTGTGCCAGTACAAATGATCATCATAATATTTGTTAGAGTGTTCCATAACATTTTCCAAACAAAAACCAGGCTGTTGAAAAAATAACAGCAAGACATTAAGAAACACACTAAGTTTCTAAAAGTCAGTTTTCATTGCTGTTCTGATTCCTAGGAATGACTGATTTCAGGAGGGGGAACAAAATCCTTCAAAGTGGAAAAATCTTTAGAAGCAAATACTTTAAAGACAAACAAACAAGTGTTATCATTCTCCTTCATACTAACATACAGCATTCCTTCATAAGAGGTGATAGTTCAAAGGCCTAGAGTGGGTGATTAAAAAAAAGAGTGTAAAATTCTAAGAATGTTAGGCTTAATTTTTTCACCACAAAACAGCTGAAGTAGGCATATGAGGCTAAAAGAAAATGATAATATACTGTAAACAAATGCTTCTCATCCTTTTTAAGATACTCAACTCTTGGAAAATCCCAATTTAGCTTTTATTCCTTTTTTGACTATGGAAAAATTAAATTGAGTAATTCTTCAGTTGCAAAGAAATCCAAACAACCACACGTCAGAATGACCCTTGAGACTATGGATTCCTACTTGAAATCCCTGGGTTTATCTTGTGAACCATGCATAGGTATCTGCACACCTAACTGTGCTAGAAATACATGACAGCCCCCACAGCTTATAAGCATCCCACAGTCCCCGCAGGTGCCAGAGTTGACCACTCTGGTTGGGAATCACTGCCCTAAAAAGAGGGTAAGGAAGTTTCATTGTTACTAGTTCACAAAGGGAAAAGTGTGGTAAATGATCAGGTAGTTATTTGGGGACCACATTCAAAGGGGAGTGCAGATCTAAACTGAGGATACATACCCTAATTTTGTTTTACATCGGCTTAGGCTCTTCTTGGCCATTGCCTGATATGTAATTTACTCCACTTGAGACATTTACCTTTGATCTGGCTGCAAATAATTTGAATTACACACGCTGTCCATCTAAGGAACTCCCAAATAAGAAAGAATACATGTCTATTAAATTATAGAGAGTGTTTTAAAAGGGCAGTAGAGCACACTTAGTTAAATTCCCAAAACAAAACAAAACACCATTGTAGGAAATGGAAAGGCAAATCATTACAAGATTAAGAATATTTTGTTCATTTAGTTTTATAAGAGGAGGGGTTGTTTGTTTTAAATAGTGCATAAATTAACCTGTGGAACTCACTGCCACACAGCACCAAAGCATAGGAGGATTCAGTAAAGTGTTAAATATCTACTTGGGATGTACATGTCCAGTTAAATAACACAGATAGAAATATATTATGGATACGAGGTCTCACGCTTCAAAGCATAATACAATTGCTGAGCTCCTATATTAGGAAGCAACTTCCATGTACAAGCTATTCCCTATTTATGAATTCTGGAGCACCTTCCTCTGAAGCATCTGATAATGGACAATATCAAAGACACAATACTGGAATTTGTTAATCTTGTACCTGACCCAATATGGCAATACCTACATTCTTTTGAGTATAATGTTGAATATCTACAAGAGACTATTTCCTTATGCTTCTGAATTTTTTGCAAATGGGCAACTGCTTGTGAACTCTGGATGATCCATTGAGAAAGAAATAAGCACTAACACTTGAACTTGCTTCTAACAAACTATTTTAGCATTCTAAACATATGAGGTCAGACACGAAAGCTTAGACTACGCACTTCTACATGTCTGATTTACAGAATGAAAAGCCATCATGGCAAAGTTGTCTATAGTAAAAATGAAGATACTAAAAAAGAAATGATGCTATCCCTTTAAAGTTGACTAATGGCCCGACTAAAATCTACATTTAAGGGTTTTGAACATTGGGAATAAAATCCATTTACTTTTCTTAAAATAGCAGCATGTGGGTGGGCCTCCATTTCCAGACTAGATGGATTCAGTCTTATTCTGTCTACATAAGTTATTTCTGGAGAGCCCATTACAGTCTTGGCTTAACAATGAACAGTCATTTAGACTTATTTAGTTATTTCTATAGGACACATCACTGGGGTGTTGCTCTGATCCAGGAAGAACATTTCATAGATGCTGAATATGATATATAAAACTGGAAGTGTTGATTTTGGCTTTATACTCAAAACTGCATACTGGAATGCTTTAGAGAACTTGCTTCTTGCAACTTTGTACAAGTGTAATTACAAGAGAAAAAAACATAGCTTTAAAAATATCCCAGATGATAAAACTGGAGAGAGGAAGAATTCACAAACTTAGACTGCCTTCCAACTTCAGTGCCGAAAATAAGGGCAACTAAGGAACTAAGGAATTAAAAAATTAATATGGCAGCCTAGACATCCCTCCAGCCACTATTTTGAGGCAGTCTGGATCTCAATTCAACAGTGCTGCTGTCAAATTTTTGTGACTAATAATCACATATATTTCCACAACAAGGAAATCACTTAAACCAGCCCTTCAATATATTTTAAAATATTTTGCTCACTGTAAGTGGGTTGCCTAGCCTGCTGGCTTCTGCAGGAGGGTTTTTCTCCTTGAGGAGCTCCTTAGCCTGTCCTCACAAATAAAACACAGTCTTTAAGCAACAAGCAAGCAAACAAACAAAGCAAAACCCTTCTTCCCTGTCCCAGGCACTAGAAGGGGAGCCCTTTGGCTCTGACCGCATCATAGTAGCTTGGCCCCTACTTTAGGGTTACCATATTTCCAGGATCCAAAAAGAGGATCCCTGTGGGGGGAGGGGTATATGATGGGGGGGGCAGTAATATGCCTGTGCCCTGTCTCTGCCCCTCACTCCTAAGCCCCTGCCCCCCCAGCCTTGCTGGTGCCCCTCACTCCTGCCCAGCAGCCCCCTGTCCCCACAGTCCCGCTGCCCACACAACTCCTGTGTGCGTTCACATGCGCACATCACACACACACACACTTACTTTAAGGGGGACCCACACACAGGGCATGTGACCCTCAACAGCCAATCACCTTGCTCACTGCTCCCAGCCCCAAGCATCCAAGCTGCTCACACCTGGGAAAAGCAGTAGCAAAGCAAAAACCCGAACAATTTGCTCGGATTTTAAAAACCCACCCAGACACAAGGACAGGGGGCCAAAAAAGAGGACATGTCAGGTAAAACCCGGACATATGGCAACCCTATTATTTATAGCAAGCTGTCCTTATTCTATCTGTCCAAGCACTGTCCATGTTCATAGCTTGCTTCCACCTCCCTTGCTTAGTTTTCTGGGGCTTTTTTAAAGCTCTGGGCAGAACATTCCCTGTCTATCCAAATGCCCTGCAGACAGGCTCTCTCAACATGACTGACTGGTCCCTCTTAAAGGGACAGACTGCCCCCTTACATTCACCTATTTCTTTGACAAGAAGGGTGATCATTAAGGGGAGAGGTCATTGTTGTTAGTTTATTTGTAATACATATACAGGACCTGAATGAGATATTTAGAAAAAGAGAGTGGGACAAGGGAGGTTTTTGACTTACTTTTTGCATTAGATATCCACTTCTTATCTTCTCCATTGCTTTGTGAAAAATACAGAGACAAAATATTGAAAAATAAAGTACTGAAAGGAAACACTGCTTTAAACAGACCTCTCTAGAATAATTCCTCAGTAGGTACGGATTTACCTACATCTGTTGACGTCAATGAGGCTACATTGATTTATGCCAGTGGAGAGGGTAGCCCTTCTTTCTGTTAATGTTTATTTTTGTCAAACAGAAGAAAAATGTGGGTGGAAAGATTCTGAACTCATCATTTCAACCAAGGCTTGACACTGCTCTTTCTAAGATTCTCTGATCCTCCAAAGCCACATTACAACAATGTAGCATTACAGTGCTATAAAGATAATGCAGACATACACAGTACCCTAACACTGTGAATAAATCTATTAGTAATGCAACCGAAGTCTCAGTTGGCTGATAGAAAAGTGAATATCACATATTTTAAAATCTGAAGAACATGTATTTTTATTGACTGCACTACAGCTTTCTTTGAAGTCAGTATTTAGGAAAGATTCAATTAATACAAGGACACATGCTGTGGTATTCAGAGACTTCTCTCTCTTTACAGACCAACATGGAAATGAACACAGGCACAGACCCTCCCACTACTGCTGAGTATGAGTTTGCTTTTCTTGTATATGAACACATGCCAAGCAGCAGGCATCATGAAACCACTGCTAGTTATTAAATAAAGTAGGTTTTAGGGGTACAGGAAGTGAGAAATCTGAAAACATAACAGGGGTAGAACTATCATGTATCCTCTAAAACTCTGGACTCCCCCAAAACTTCTTCTCATATAAAGAAAACGATTTCCATTCCACCGCAGTTTGGAAGTGCAAACACAATCATCGATTATTCCAGATGTTTCATAGTATCCTGGTGAAGATATTATTCTTTGAACATAATAGAGAGATTTGGGCCAGCTCTATATAAGGAGCTCTTTCCTGGCATAGCTGTAACAGTACACTATACCAGCAAAGGACCCCATTATAAGTGTGCTTTTGTTTGTAAAGTTACAGGAGCTTTCCCACTCCTAAGCAGTACTAGTAAAAGTCTAATTTCTGAGTATAACTACATCTGCCTTAGGATCTTCTGCTGGCAAACCTTCCAGGTTGGGATCACACCTCTTCATCCCTGATAAACACTGTTAAAGTAGCAAAAATATGTAGAGTACACCAGAATTCAAAATTTACACACTAAGGCTATGTTTGCGAGCTGCATCTGGGTCAGGGTTGTCCAAATTCTGTCAGGAAGCACTTGCCCTGTGGGCTGTATCAGCAGGGGCTACATGCCTTGCAGGCTGTACCACGTGAGCAAAAAACTCTGCAGTTTATTCTTGCACATTAATCACATGCATAGAAATGCCCAGCATCTTTTAACCTGCCTTTTTTCACAACAGTGTGCATGCAGGATGGGCAGGTTGCAAGTGAAATTTCCCTTGACCTCTACAGTTATATTTGTGTAGTGGGAGAACATTTTTGCTATATTGGGAACTGATGACTACCATACATTTCACAGCTTAGATGACTAGAGTTGTGCACCTTGTAAGGAACAGTCTCGCAGGCCTGCAAGCATCATACATGGAAGGTAGGAGATCATATTTCTTCTGACCACCTGGTCAGTGCAACAGTGCAACATTATCTGTAGAGGAAGAGATCTCTCTTATTCTTTACTATCAAATGTTACTGAACAAGGAGAATTCTACAGCCATAACAGCAAGAGACAGGAACCAGGGTGCCATGATTACCTAGCTGCAAGTCTGCCACAGACTGACACAACACTAAAGTAAATGCTGGTTTTGCTGATCCTCAGTTCAGCAGAATACTAGCTACCTGAATTGCAAAACTGAATTAATGTTAATAAACCTGGTAGAGATCCTAAAGGGAAGGCGCAAAATACCATCTTTCTCAAAACATTACAAACGTCCCATTAATTGTAAGGCTAAGTTCAGACAGTCAAAAAACCCAAGGCTGAACTGATTCAATCTTCACAGGTTAATCTAAACTATGTAAATTGAACTGATAACCAAGGGAACAGAGATTCACTTTTGATCCTGGAAATGCAGCCACATGCCTGCAGTGGCCCAGACCAGAAGCCAGGGGGTGCTAGAGCAAGCCTACCTGCTTGGCTGGAGCAGACAGCTTTGACCAAGGCTAGCCTGCCCACCCTGCAAGTGGGAGTTTGCAAGGGAGGTGCAAAACATCCTGGGATGCTGAGGGACTATGAATTGACTTGAATCTGGAGGGCACCTGGGACAGAAGTTCCATAAACCAATTTAAGCTAAACCAGTTAAGTCTGATACTATATCTATCTGGTTTATATTAAACTGGTTTCAGTCATTTTAAAAGTGGTTTATGCGCACTGAATTTCTATTGCGTTACAGATTTGAACCAGTTTCTGGGCATTTATACCAGTTTATGTGTAATTTCTGTCCCTTGCCTAATTGTACAAGACCAACATCTCAGTAAGCAACAAAGGTTGATCAGAAGTTTCTTGTGCAAGCATCCAGGATTTCTCATTCACTAATGATAATTTTTCCTAGCTATGTCAACTTAATCCAGGCACTTAAATGAAGAAATGCCACTATCTATGCATGACAAAAGATGCCATTATTACTGTATGCAAGAGACTATGAAAATAGAAAAGTGTTACACACACTTCCCTATATTATTGTGCAGCACATTCAGTGCCAGGTGTTCATTGCTTGCTGCCTTCCTACACATGAGGTTGGGGAAATGTGCCAGGATATACATATACATTTCTATAAAGCTTTGGATCCTTCAGGATAAAAGAAACTCCATAATCTTAAGAAATGTTACTAATTTATAGCAGGAGTAGTAAAGAACTGCTGTCTCTTATCAAATCCACCTTCACAACACCCCTAAAAAAGATTTAACTGAAGAGCAACAATAAAAAAGTAATTAGCAAGTTCTGGTGATCAAGAAAGCACCTTTATTATTCTACTCCACAGTATGTCATAGGAAAGATAAATTTAAGGAGATGTGTAGGAAAGCAATGTCCAGCACCTCTTGACTTAAACTGCCATTAATAAATGAATAGTCATTTCATTTTATTGCCAATTATGTGCTTAACATGATGAAGTCAAGACTCAAATCCACTTTCATTTGAAATTCTGCCCTCAGCCCCTACCATGCTCATAATAATATGTCTCTTCACAGCCATTTTTCCTTAGAAGTGGTGAGACTGTGCCTTTAAGCAGAAACTGTGAAGTCCTATGATAGCAGTCCAATACTACCCTGAACTGATATTTTCAAAACTCCAACTAAGCAATAAGTGTGGACTACTAAGGGAAAGGATTCTCCTCTCCAAGAGCTATAATAAATCGTGCAGATGTATTTGCAGAGTGTGAAGGATCCAGGTGACTCTCCTGTTTCCCCTATTCCAGAAAAAATGAACAGGATAATTAAGCATGTCTGGGATTTACTGAACTGGCACATTCAGTACTGAAAGAGAACATCTTCCACAGTAAGCAAAATCCTGATGCATGCTGTCATCTGCAGAGGCGAAAAGGAGACAATCGTTGTCTTCATGTGTCAGTGAGCTCTCTGCTCTGCAACCAACTATTTTCCTCATCACAAAGAAAATGCCCTTCTAGCACCATTAATGTCAGACTTAAACAAATTACAGGTCAGGTCTTAATATTGCTGTTGCCGCTGGGTAGCTAAAGAGAGTGAAAGTACTGTATCTTTTAAACTGAGAGCCATCCAGACAGCATTCTTGTATCTAGGCCTAAAACTAGTCTCAATTGTAAATCAGCCTAACAGCTTTCTATTGCCTATTCATCCAGAATATTTTTTATTACAAGTCTCTAAAATTATTTTGTCTATTATCTATCAATCATCATAATAAAGAGAGAGCCAAGAGAGTTGGGGCCTGCACTGATAAATTTTCATGACTGTTTTGCAAGACCACCAGGTAAGAAACAATGGGCCCCTTGGGACTCGGAGCGGGGGGGCAGCAAAGGCACCAGTCGTAGGGCTCAAGTGCCTATATACTAATGCTAGGAGCATGGGGAACAAGCAGGATGAACTAGCGCTCCTGCTTGCACTAAACACCTATGACTTAGTGGGGCTAACAGAGACCTGGTGGAATTCATCCCATGACTGGGCGGTACATATTGAGGGCTATAGATTGTACAGAAAGGACAGGTCGGTGAAGAAAGGGGTGGGGGGGGGGTTGCACTTTATGTCAGTGAGCAATATACATCAACCCTCATCAAGACAGAATCCAAGGTTGAGGAAGTAGAAGGATTGTGGGTTAGGCTACATGGGGGGCAAGGAGAAAGGGATTTGGTGGTAGGGGTCTGCTACAGACCCCCACACCAAGGGGAAGAAATAGATGTGGGGCTCCTGAGGCAACTCTCGGAGACCATAAAAGCTAAAGAGGCGGTAGTCATGGGGGACCTAAACTACCCGGACATCTGCTGGGAGACACAGACAGCAAGGTCCCATCGCTCACGCAGGTTTCTAACCTGTGTACAGGACCTCCACCTGACACAGGAGGTGCATGGTCCCACTAGGGGGAATGCCATACTGGATCTGGTATTGGCAACAGGGGATGACATGATAGGGGACCTCCAGATCGGTAGCCATTTGGGAGACAGTGATCACCTAATAATAGAATTCAACATAAGACGGCGAGTGGGTAAGGTAACCAGTAGGGTGAAAGTGCTAGACTTTAGGAAAGCTGATCTCAATGCACTCAGGCGATTAGTCAAGGACGCACTGCAGAGTAGGAGTTTTGAAGGGATGGGAGCCCAAGAAGGGTGGCTGTGCCTTAAGAAAACGATCCTTCGGGCACAAAGCAAGACAATCCCCGAGCGAGGCAAAAGAGGGAAAGGGGCCAGGAGGCTTCCATGGCTGACCAGAGAAATCCAGGGCAGCCTAAGGGCCAGAAGGGGAGCACATAAAAAGTGGAAACAGGGTGAGATCACTAAAGATGAATATACCTCCTCTGCTCGTGCTTGTAGGGAGGCAGTTAGGTGGGCCAAAGCTACCATGGAGCTGAGGATGGCAACCCAAGTAAAAGACAACAAGAAATTGTTTTTTAGATATATTGGGAGTAAAAGGAAGGCCCAGGGAGGAATAGGACCCCTGCTAAATGGGCAGAAACAATTGGTGACAGACAGGGGGGACAAGGCTGAACTCCTCAATGAGTTCTTTGCCTCAGTGTTCCTAAGTGAGGGGCACGACAAGTCTCTCACTGGGATTGTAGAGAGGCAGCAGCAAGGCGCCAGACTTCCCTGCGTAGATCCTGAGGTGGTGCAGAGTCACTTGGAAGAACTGGATGCCTTTAAGTCGGCAGGCCCGGATGAGCTCCATCCGAGGGTGCTGAAGGCACTGGCCGACGTCATTGCAGAGCCGCTGGCGGGAATATTCAAACGCTCGTGGTGCACGGGCCAAGTCCCGGAGGACTGGAAAAGGGCTAACGTGGTCCCCATTTTCAAAAAGGGGAGGAAGGAGGACCCGGGCAACTATAGGCCAGTCAGTCTCACCTCCATCCTTCGTAAAGTCTTTGAAAAAATTATCAAGGCTTACATTTGTGAGAGCCCGGCAGGGCAAATTATGCTGAGGGGAAACCAGCATAGGTTTGTGGTGGGCAGATTGTGCCTGATCAATCTAGTCTCTTTCTATGACCAGGTTATGAAACGCCTGGACACAAGAGGAGGGGTGGATGTCGTATACTTAGACTTCAGGAAGGCCTTCGATACGGTATCCCACCCCATACTGGTGAACAAGTTAAGAGGCTGTGACTTGGATGACTGCACAGTCCGGTGGGTGGCGAATTGGCTAGAGGGTCGCACCCAGAGAGTCGTGGTGGATGGGTCAGTTTCGACCTGGAAGGGTGTGGGCAGTGGGGTCTCGCAGGGCTCGGTCCTTGGACCGATACTCTTTAATGTCTTCATCAGTGACTTGGACGAGGGAGTGAAATGTACTCTGTCCAAGTTTGCAGATGACACAAAGCTATGGGGAGAAGTGGACATGCCGGAGGGCAGGGAACAGCTGCAAGCAGACCTGGACAGGTTGGACAAGTGGGCAGAAAACAACAGAATGCAGTTCAACAAGGAGAAATGCAAAGTGCTGCACCTAGGGAGGAAGAATGTCCAGCACACCTACAACCTAGGGAATGACCTGCTGAGTAGCACGGAAGTAGAAAGGGATCTTGGAGTCCTAGTGGACTCCAAGATGAACATGAGTCGGCAGTGTGACGAAGCCATCAAAAAAGCCAATGGCACTTTATCGTGCATCAGCAGATGCATGATGAATAGGTCCAAGGAGGTGATACTTCCCCTCTATAGGGCACTGGTCAGACCGCAGTTGGAGTACTGCATGCAATTCTGGGCGCCACACTTCAAGAAGGATGCGGATAACCTGGAGAGGGTCCAGAGAAGGGCCACTCGTATGGTTAAGGGCCTGCAGACCAAGCCCTACGAGGAGAGACTAGAGAAACTGGACCTTTTCAGCCTCCGCAAGAGAAGGTTGAGAGGCGACCTTGTGGCTGCCTATAAGTTCATCACGGAGGCACAGAAGGGAATTGGTGAGTATTTATTCACCAAGGCACCCCCGGGGGTTACAAGAAACAATGGCCACAAGCTAGCAGAGAGCAGATTTAGATTGGACATTAGGAAGAACTTCTTCACAGTTCGAGTGGCCAAGGTCTGGAACAGGCTCCCAAGGGAGGTGGTGCTCTCCCCTACCCTGGGGGTCTTCAAGAGGAGGTTAGATGAGTATCTAGCTGGGGTCATCTAGACCCAGCACTCTTTTCTGCTTATGCAGGGGGTCGGACTCGATGATCTATTGAGGTCCTTTCCGACCCTAACATCTATGAATCTATGAAATAATACGAACATAACACAAAAAACTAAATCCATTCTGTTTAAGCACAGCATCTAAAAATTTTACACACTTGATAGCAATTGTTCAGCCTCTCTTAACAACATTATAAAATAACATAATTATTTATTATAATTTATGAGGAAGAGAATGGAATTGGAAACAGAACCCAAATCCATTTGGAATTCATGGAAGTTTTCAACCTGATCCAAACTTTGCTTAACAGATTAATCTCTGATGAATCTCTGACTTGTTAAAGGATTTGGACAAACAAATGCTTTAGCTCATTTAAAAGGAGGAAGAGAGCCACTGGTCACAAGTGCACAGCAGCTGTTATGATGCATCTAACTGTTATATCTGCATGAACTTGTATCACTACAAGTGAGTTACACTACCCCAATTTTACCCCAAAGGGTTAAAGTTGGAGTGGTTTTGCATCCTAATAGCTTATATCCTTTGATGTTGGTACAATTATGTCTGCTTATACTCCAAGCCACCTACTAGCGCTACCAACTACATGGAAAGTGAGAAATTTAACAAGCACTCATCTGGAAATGGTAACTTCAGAGATTTTTCCAGACTCTCTGGATAAAATGTTAACGTTAAAAACAAACAAAAAATTACCACGGAAACTATTCTCTCCCCCAGTACCAAGCATCTTTTCTTAGAGCCAAAATGACATCTTACGGTACTGAAAATGGGAGAGCTCTAATCCAAACATGGGATTAGGCAGTTGTGGGAAAAGACCGAAATAAAGGAAAAAATACATAAGCATACTAGTAAGTGATAACCTTGATGATGAGTCAATTACACCTCCTACTGAAGCACAATTTTTTTTGTATTGAAGCACAGATCAATAATGAAATTTAAAGATGGGTTGTAGGTATTTGCCTATCTGAAACATCTCATAATGCTCTGCAGTGTTGTAAGAGCAAAGGTTCATAAATGCATAGATGCCACAAACTTCTAGCAAACAGAACGATAGCTTAATTTTATTAAGACTACCGTACAATTAATTCCAGCTTCCTTCTAGAAAATGAAAGGCTATGGTAGAACTCTCTGGTTCTATGTTACCTACTTGAAGGATCAGCAGTTTAGTCTCAACTGTATGAAATGAACAATTGTGGCCAGAGGTCAAAGCTGCATTCAAAAGTAAGGAAATATAAACATTAAGGTTGGACATGCATCCTTAGCACTGCTCTCTGTGGTATATATTTGAGCTGTAATTATGTGCTCAATTACTACTGAGTAAATTATTTCTTTCAAACTTTCTGTTACATGAAATGGTCCAGGATGCCATCTTGCAACAATCTTTTTTAACTGAAGCTTATATAATTTGACAGTGATTTGGATTTTTTAATGACATATTGCTAAAGTTTTTTCATCTGATAAGGGATAAGAAGTAAGTCTTAATAATTTTATCATTGCAGTAACTCACTAATTGTTTCTTAGAGAAGCCTATTTACATAAGTGTGTTAGAGAATATTTTAGTGCATGTTTTAATGCTTGTTTCACCCATCTTACAAAGAGGTTAATGAATTTATTTATCATATGACTTATTCTAAAACACAATTCCTTTTTTTATCTTGCAAAGACTTCAGAACACTTAAAAAGGATTAAATAACTAAAGAAATTTCATTCTGCACTATTGTAAAAATTTTAAATATATTTCTAATTAGATAAGTAAATTAAAAACAAAATTTTCTAAATACCATGACAAAATATATTTGAGCTAACTATCTCACTACAGTAGGTTTTTTGAATAATAAAGAGCAATCCAATTTACAGAGACTGTTGTAACTGGAAATTGAAAGCTGTTCTTGGAACAGACCAGGCACTGAACTAGGATGCAGAGTCACAATTCAGGCCTTGGTTCACTTTCCTTGCTCCAAAGGGAAGTAACATATTTTCTTGCATATAACCTACACCTTCCCTCAACAAACCCAGCTGGAGAATATTGGGGTATGCATTATAGGTAAGGGATCCCCCTATTGGTCCAGAAATTTAGGAAATGGGAGGGATGGAGTGTTGACAACATTAACTAACACAATGCTGGGAGCCACAGCAACTGCTGCCACCAATCCCCTTACCCCCACGGCCAGATTTTTGGATCTGTGGGCAGCTCCACTTGCAATCTGCACACCAGATCAGGTCAACATGAGGAGCTGGTCCATTGCTGGACCCAAGGTGCCGGGTCCAACCCTGCACACCGGCTCCAGAACCAGCATGCGGTACCAGATCTGGTGTACGGCCCCAGAGCCAGCACACAAGGTCAAAAACAGCACATGGCTCTGGAGCCAGAGGACAGCCCCAGACTGGGTAAGCTGTCTTGGTCTGCAGGCCCCATCTAGGATGCAGGACTGGAAGCAAACTTGGAAGCAGGCTCTGCCACTCATTTACCTCAGTTGAAAAGTTTTGGTTTTTTTCCTTCAGGCTCCTCTTCAAAAATCAACATGCATACTATATATAGAATGTGTTATATGCAAGAAAATATGGTAACCTGCCAAAGCCAAAAGGAAAAGCAGATATTTACTTTTCTGTGCCAGCTCACCTGCACTGGGGAAAGACTGGTTCTGGGAAGGACTATACATGGAATGTTATAGTTTCTCCTACTCCTAAACCATTTTTGTGGGAAAAGAAACAAGGGCCTGAGAGAGACTGTTTTCAACCTGCATGCCAGTCCATGCCAAGTAGTAAAGTGGCACCTTACCTCCCCTTACTGATCAAAATAGATGCACTGTCCTGCTCCATGTTGTTCTTATCCAAAGGCTTTTATATTTTGAATCCCAGCATCAGAGAAAAGGGAAAGCCGATATGTATATTTGTGGGACCACTTGAGAGAAAAGTTACCTTCTCTTATTGTGTTCATCCACTTGTGTCCACTTTTGTTAGTCATGAGCAAGTTTAGGGATACAGAAACTGGAAGCATGAACAGCCCCACAAGGGGAACTGCGAATTTACCTCCAAAGTCACCGGAGACTGTAAATGTTGCAAAAAAGGATGTCTTCACCTTGAAAAATGACCTCTCTCAGAACCTGCCTTTCAAAAGGACCCAATCCCATAATCCCATGGATGCCAAGATGATCTACCTAAAGGTGTACAGGATCAGGTCTTACATGGATTATTTATATTGTAAACAACTAGCCACAAAACAGGTGTTTCAGCTACCAGTGAAATGTTAAGTCTCCCCCAAGGGGTGGTTAGAATGGAAAAAACTCACAAAGCCAAACCATAGGCACAGGCTTTCACCCTAACACTCTGATCTTGAGACTAGATGGATCAGACAGATCCTCTGGCAAGGCTTGGACTGGGAAGGGACCATTCCTTCCTGAAAATGCAGAGGAGGCAGAACCTCATCAATCAAAGTGAAAGAGCAAAATGTAACACTAGCGCAGGCAGTTCAAAAAAAAAGTGTGTATCTTCAGCTACAGTGTTAGAAATTACAAACACAGGGACGTGTGGCTGGATGTCAAATATTTCACAGCAAAGGGAACTGCCCTTCTCAGTAATGAGAATATGTGATGTGAACAGCTGGTACAGTGCATGAGATCATCAAATACACGGTTAAACTTCCAACGTCAGCAGAAGTAATTAGGGGAAACTGAATCTCCAAATACCTGTCTAATGGGTGGGGAGGAAGAGAGTAAAACAGAATAAAACCAAATAAATATTTTACATCTTGTCTAGAAAAATGATCTGGTATTTGCAGTCAGAAATGAAGTCATCCACATCTCTGTAATAGAGAAAATGAATTTGATGCTAGGTGTCGGTTTCTTGGAATTGCTGTACAGCCAAATTATGAAGATGGGGTGTTCACATACACATTTTGAGCCAAAACAATTTCAGGGCATACCACGCAGCCACGCACCTGTTAATGTCAATTTCTGTGTTCCAATCACATGTATATGACTATTTATAGCATCTCCAGCTGATGATCAGGCACAGATGTGAAACAAAAAGGAAGGAAATCTCAAAATTTAAGCATCATTGCTATATACAGTAGAACCTAAGTGTCATTTAATAAGAAACCATTTTGGGGCACAACAAGCAAGGGAAGTTGCTACTGAGAATGGAATAACAAAGATGCACTATAATTATGCTCTGATGTATAGTTTCTCCTTTGCTGTTAGTTTTGTTTTATCTTTTGTTTCCTTTGTTTTAATAGTTTATTTTAATATAAAACTTAGTTGCTATTTTGAATTTGTGGTTTCAACCCTGCTTGGATTTTTCTGGCGCACACAACAACGGTGTTTGAATTCAAATTACCTGTTTCAAACAGAAATCCAGATGAATGAATGCAGATTGCATCTGTAATTTCTTATAGATTCCACCCAAGTTGTGAAAACAGACAGAAGAAGAGAAGGAAGAAAAGGGCAGCACTATCATTTAATGGAACTGCACAACAGATAGAAAATAATGGAGTGACAGAGAAGGAAGAAAAAGAGCTATTTGCTTATAAGAAGTTATTTAGTCATCTGTTTCAAGGGAAGCAGTCAGTGGTAGGATGGTGATGAGCAATACATTAGAATACTTGCGCCGCAGTGGGAATTATATAACAAATACCTGTCTCAAAATGGGTCATGGCAATTATGTTTCTTTCTTCCTGAATCACAGGTGAATAAGGTGCTTTGCAGCTTGAAATATTCCATTTAAAATATCTGAGACATATTTATAGGATACTGTGTCTTCTCACTGTTACATCCAGCCAAAATAAACCATTTCTAATAACTGAGCAAGTCTTAGTAAAAACTGGATTCCTTATGTTGTTTATGCAAGGATTGTAAATTTTGTATACCATAAACAAAAACCCAACAATTTAAGGAACCACACATTTACATTTGGGGTCTTACTTGAAAAAACTCAAATGTAATCAAAAAAATCTAAAGCTCTACAACTATTTGAAAAGAAAAGAAAAATCATTTACAAAGTCTGATGATTTAAAAAAAGAGATACGTAATAACATTGTAAGATCAGTAGAAACAGCAATTTGAAAAATGCTTAGAAATAGATTTTATATTAATTTAGTAAATAGAAAAACTGAATTTTAAAAACTCTTTATGATTTAAAGATCTTTTCAGAGGGATAAATTACATGCAGTTTGGTAAATAGCATTTTCATAATGATTATATGCTTGATCCAGTTCTCACTTAAGTCAACAGATCTTACTTCCTGATCTAATTCCCGCTGAAGTCAATAGAAAGAATTCCACTGATTTCAACAGGATCTGGATTAAGTCTGTTGGGAATATAAAACAAGACAGGCTTTAAACCTGTTATGCTACATACTGCACAAGCAGTGGCACTTTGGAGGTCAAGAGAGTGAGCCTTACCAGCCTTCCCAACTGAAGGCAGGGACTGTAATGGTCAAGATAGCTTAGAGCAGGGGTGCTCAATCTCTGGCCCGCAGAGCTAACAATCTGGCCTGCAGAGCTCCATACTGGTCAGAAATTAATACCATCATCCTCACCCATATCAAATTCCCAAGCCCCATGCGGTGGGTTAGAGACTTCCCATGCCCCCTTCCCCCAGCCTGATGTCTGGATTAGAGCTGGGCCACATCCCTCATTCCTGCACCCTGCCCCCGGCCACTGGATTGGGGCTGGGTCACACCCCCTTGCCTACCAAGCTAGGGACAGACATTCAAAATGCCTGAGCCTGAATTGATTAAATCCTTGCAGGTTAGTCTAACCTGGCTAGGCTGAATCAGTTTTGTAACCAGATAGACATCCCAGAAATGCAGGTACATGCCTGCAGTGGCTCAGATTAGAAGCCAAGGGGCACTAGAGCAGCCCTCCCTTCCCTGGTACAGGGCTGAGCTGAGGGGGGTGTGGCCAGGCCCTGGCAGGACACTGTGATTAGGGAAGCCCCACCCCCCCTTGATAACAGAGCAGTTATCAGCTCTGTTATCAGCATTTAACACCCCATCAGAAAACACTCACTCATTACAAACTCTTTTTAAACAGCTTTTTCCAAAGGAAAATGCATACCAGCCTCTGGTTTCTTTACTGTTCATTTCATCCAGGAGGAACACACACCAACTGCCGATGCTTCCTCATCCTGACAAAGGGTTTTTAAACCCGTAAGCTTGCTAAGAAAAATTTTTCAAACTATTTAATTGGTCTAATAAAAGACAACAAATTTACCCAAAAAAACTTGTCTCCCTTTTCTAAAGGAAGGAATGCAGGAACATTACCATCTGAGCTGTTGATTACCTCCAAAAAGCCTTAAGTGAACACTGTCCTATCTGCCTTACACAGCATTAGCTACCATACCACATGCTAGCTACAGTCTGTGCTGTGGGAGAGAGGAGGAAGGGATCTCTGCTTAAGCAGTGAGTGGTGAGAAGGGCCAGAGCGGGGCACAGGGAAGCCAGCAGACCCTGCTGTGCCTGCAAGTCTCTGCCAGAGCCCCAGCCAGGGAGCAGAGGGGAGGGACCAGCCCTGCTGTGGAGCAGAGAGCCCTGCCCAGCCCAGAGAGCATGGCGGGATGCTGGGGGTATCTAGTTTAGCTTAAACCAGCAAAGGGTCTGGGACAGACATTGGATAAACTGGTTTAAGCCAAATCAGTTAAGTCTGATAGTACATTCAACCAGGTTTATCTCAAACCAGTTTCAGCCATTTTCAAACTGGTTTATGTGCACTGGACACCTGTTCTGTTACAGGTTTAAACCAGTTTCTGATTACTTAAATCATTTTGTGTGTAATGTCTGTCCCTAGCCCCAGAGACTGGATTGGGACTGAGCCATGCCCCCTCCTGCCCTGCAGGGCTAGGCCAGGGCTGTGCCAGCTCCCCTTTTCCTGTGTGGCCAGATTGGGGCAGGGTTGCCCCCTGCCCTGCTCTGCATGGTCAGATGGGTTCTGCTGTGCCCATCCCAGAAGCCAGATCAGGTCCACCAGCAGAATCTGACCCACGGATGAACCGGGTACTGCATAACTGGCTTGCTGGCCAAAAACATTGAGCACCATTGGCCTAGAGAAGAATTGTTAAAACTGATATACTGCCTGCTGTGGAACTGAGTAAACAGATTATAATGTCTTTAAATATCACCAGTAAGGAGATCTTTTCTAGGGAAAGAAGGACAAATAAATTAAATGAAAAAAAATCTCCTTCCTTTCACTGTTAAAATGGCTAATAGGAATATACTTTGCCAGAAAACATGCATAATAGGAAACTACACACCCAGCACCAAGATTTATTATTTGATGTTGTTAGGCAATAGGCAAGTCTCTATTTTACATCTAGGTAAAAAATAAAACAGATGTTTGGATTTCACAAATAACGTTAAAGAACTCCTGAAGAGTACTTGCATTTTGTGTATTTTAATGGAGTTTGTGCCTTTCTTACATTGCCAAAAGCCATCTTGGTGATTGTTTCCTTTCCCCATACTGCTGTCAAAAATTTATTAAAGTGATTTTTTTTGCCTTTTTTTGTATCTTACAAGTATTAGTAATTTCACGCCTGTTCTTTCCTGGTTTTGCTGAAGAACTTCTTGAGAGTCTCCAAGGATGTGTAATGTGAGCTATCACATCTTAAATGAAAGTGTTAATGGTGTTAAAACTTTACCAAAGCCATCTAACTTTCAGACATACCAATTAGTGCCCATTTAACCATAAAGCATAAGAAAAAATGCTTCAAATACCCACCAGAAGTTATCTTGACCTCTCAGTTGCTCAGCTTTCAGGCTTGTAATTTCACTTGCTGCAAAATCCCTATGAAGACTGCCATTGTAAACAAAATCTATGTTTCTAACAAAGTAAACCTGTAAAACATGAGAAGTTCTCTCCCTTTGACAAAAACCTTTTCAGACTTTCTCTATACCTCAAAGCAATAAAAAAAAAGAAAAAGATCACAAACCCAACATTTAATTCCCATCAGGTAACTTAAAAGGGAATTAAGAACTCCCAAAAAAGTCTAAAATAAGGTCCTTCAACCTGCTATAAGGCAGTTGATAGTAGGCTGCAATTCATATCCTCTTTGTTACTCTCACAGTCTATTTAACTTGTACTTCTTTATCTAATAATAGTCGTGAAGTATTGACAAGTGTTACACAGAGTTCAGCAATAAAAGACTACACAATACTATCATTTTGAAGCATCTTTGTTAAATGAGCTCTACTTTTATGTTTCAACGATTGCAATACCATGTTGCTCCATCAATTTAATGGCTTATTACTATCAGGCAGGTAAAAACAGAATATGCAAGGTTAACAGCTTTGGCATCAACTGTATCATATCCGAGTGAATTGTATAATTGGTCCATTTTCTTCTGGAATAAGAATCAGAAGAATAATAAACAAGAATCAGAAACAAGACACCTATTATGAGGCTCTCTAGTATGAAGCAGTCAGTATAAAATTTAGCAACTATGATGTCTGATGAGCAAGGCTTGGAAGCAAGAATACAAAATAAACAGCAGACACAAGTAGGGACAGGAGAGCAGAGTCAAAAGCTAATTAATTACAGGGAAATAACTCAGAGGCACTTAAATATTTTGACATCATGTAACATTTATGTTGTCTTGCTGGAGTATAACTTTTAGACCTAAGCCTAAAAGTCAGAAAGACAAAGATACAACTAATTGTACTGGCGGTATATTCTTGGCTTATAAAAAGAACTCAGTAGGACAGTTAGAAAAAATGTTGTCTCCCCCAGATTTAATAATTCCAGGACTGAATTGTTTGATCGAATTGAAAGTTTTGAAAAATGCTATAAAATTTTCATCAATAACCAAAGGGGTCTCTGCACTCTGCACAGAGAGTTTAAACCTTCGTACACCGATGCTGGCAGCAATAACCAGGTAGTAAGATGGTAAAAAGCCTGTTTGGACAGTAACTATATATTCATACACATTTTAATACATCTTGAAGCATCCAAAAACCCTTTACAAAAACTACTGCATCCTGCTGTGGTCCCACACTAAGAGGTACTGGGTGAGACTGTCCCCTTACAGTCTTTGCATTTCAGTCTGACCCTCCTGCTACTGTCTCTCTCCCTCAGTTCACAGACTGGAATCTATTTCAAAGTCTCTTTTGTATGTTCTGGGAGACAAGGATCCAATTTATGCATCTTACCAGGAAGGCTGGAATCAGGTTCAGTGTAAAGTCCATTTGAACAACAGCAACTCAGTTCTTGCCTGGTTACAGGATGGAGAGCACCTGCTAAAATTAACTGCTTGTATTCCACAGAACCAGTTCTGTCATTCACCATTCGGAGATCTTCAATAAAAAATAACATGTACATTCTGCATGTTATTCACATATATACAGGTGTTACACGGCAGGTATTTTAACAGGACATGGTAATTATACATGGCTGTATCCACGGGAATCTGTAGGGGACACAGACATAATTAAATACCTATAATTAGAACTCAGCTAACACCCTTATTCTAACAAAACTCATCATAGCTCTTCAAATTCCCTCAAGTGGTCAACATCTGTTTCTCCCTTGTCCAAAAATATAGCCCTTCTAGCCGCAAAGAACCACACCAAACCCTCTAGAAAGCATAAGATAAGGTAAGATCCCAGCCCAAGACAGCAATCAACAGCAATTTTATAGAAAAGCCTTTAAAAGCAGTGCATAAACTAACTTCTCTCTGGGGACTGATAAAGCTACTTCAGCAGATGTTTCTAGCATATGGCAGTCTGAAGTATGTGTCCTCTCAAACTGGACCCTAATCTTGTACATCTTTCATGGCAACAGGTCTTGCTATCAACAAACCAACAACCCGCATCTGACGCTGCAGCTCTAGAAAGAAAATCTTGCTGTTGATCTATTATTTTAAAACAAGCCCGTACTGAAACTTGTTGCACTGTATGACTCTGTACTAATCCCATAGCTCAAGACTTCCACTAATTGCTTATAGGGGTAAGGGAAAAAATCCCTTCTTGATGCATTACTTAAGCACCTGTTTTTCCTTCCACCTTCCCTCTGAAGCCTGAAACAGTCACAGCTGGAATTAGCAAGTCAATAGGCATGTCTACACATGCAAATGCTCTCTGGTGGGTTTACTCTAGAGTAATTTAGTCAAGCATCTACGTGTGCCAGGAAGCAGAAGCAGATCTGCTGCTCCTGGCACCAGTCTGCTCCTACTCCTGCCAGCCCTGTACCATCCCACTGCAGCAGTCAGGAGGAGCTCTACCCTTGCCTTTGTTGACCAGGCCCTGCACAGTGGAGTCCCTGCCTCCACCCCCTCCCATGTCCTCCAGCCCACCAGAGTTTGTTGTAGGGCCAGCGCCTCACCTGGCCTTGCGGCACTCCCTGCTCCCCATTCCACCACCGGAGCCAGCTGGAGGACACCAAACCAGTCTACTTTTCCACCGTCCATCGCCACTACCTCTACATGCTCATGCGCCACATGATTCATCACGCTGCCCTTGTGTCCTGCCCAGACACCTAGTGGCAGGACCTGCTCAGTGAGGACGTGGCTGGGGCACTCCAGTGGCTGAGTCTGTACTCCACCCTCATCCCACAAGCCACTGGGGAGCTCAGCTGGTGGCTCCTCCATGGAGCCATCGCCACGGGCATGTATGTTACGAGTTTTACAGACATCCCAGTCTCCTGCCCCTTCTGCAGGCAGAGGGAGACTCTGGCACACACGACCCTCAAGTGTACCAGGCTGCAGCCCCTCCACCTCCAGAACCTCCACCTGAGGTTCTGGTTGGCCTTCACTCCCCACCTCTTTATTTTATTTATACCGATATAGATATCAATATAGAGATATCTATATATAGATATATATATATAAAAGTTGCATCTTTCAACCTTTGGCCCCACACAGTGGGGCCCCACTAGGTAGGCCTTAAGGCCCACGATCTCTGGAATATACAAATAGACAAGGGGAGCTCTACTGTGATGCTTACTGCGCAGTAAATTGCTCTAATCTCAAGTAAAGTGTGTCATGTAGACATCCCCGTTAGTGCTAGGGTACATTAGTGTCCCTAATAGTATGGAGACATCTCTCAAATGCCTGAACTTCACATGTTCAAGTTTGATCCAGTCACCAAATCTGGGGTCAGGAAGAAATTTTACCCCTGGTCAGACTGGCAGGCCCAATATTTGTTTTTGTTTGGAGGGGGGGTTAGTGGGGTTTTGAGTTGTTGGAGTTTTTGCACCTTCCCTGTTGAGGGTACAGAGAGATAGGGTCCACACTCCCTAGTATAATCTGAAAACGTCTTACCTAACAAACTCCCTGATATTCCAGGGAAGTGAGGCATTTTCTTTCCCATTGTATATAAATTGAACTATTGCAATTACTTCAGAGAGACAGTCTTTTTCTCAGCAGCTGGCAAAAACAGGATTGGTTTTTACTGAAAACTTTAATCTTTCCTCTGGTCCAAGTTCATTTTCTTTCCATGCTGTTTGACTCTCCCCCTTACTCATCAATACCTTTCTTCAAAAATACAGATTTAAATGGATCTATGTTCAGAGTACAGTACTGTCTGAGAGTTAAGCTAACACTCCCACCCAGGATTTCTGACTAATAAAGCACGAAACCTTACTGCAGATGAACTGGACCTTGTTGGGGTCTTAGAAATAAGTCTTAAAGTACCTGCTTGGTCCATAAGTGTATAAAGCAACAAAAATAATGTTTTGCCTTACCCCTACTTCATGCTGCAATCCTAGTTACAAAGACTCAAGCTCTGCTTAATTGCCTTGTTTAAACAAAATCAATGAACAGCCTTTCATAAATCTCCCATCGTCTGGAGAAAGGAATTGATATTAATGCAGACAACTCTATTGACATGGGTGTCACTAAATTTTATTCCCACATTAGCACCTTGGTCAATAATTCAATTCCATGCTTACCAGTGAAGAGATGGGGGAAATATTTTTTAAAAGACAAAATAACATGCTATATAACATCCAAACAGTGCTTTACCCCAAATCATCTTCTCTTCATGTACAAATGAGATCCATGGACAAAAAGTGTATTTAATGTCAAGTATTATTACCTCAGGTCTCTAAAACAATTTGATACTGGGAACAATAGTCAAAACACAACAATCTAAGCCACATAGTATGTCACTGGCACTGCTACTTAATCAGTTGTAAAATATTTAGTTCTGTTTCTACTTCTACAGTAGGCCAGAAACATCTCATCTTCCCAGCTCAACATACAAACACTCTGCCATTCAAATGATTTTCGACAAAGTAAATCCAACTCACTTGGGGCCCCAAGATGGAACTGAACTGTGCAGCTCCTCATGAGCCAGATCCAACTTGGGGCACAGGAGCAACTGCTCTGGTAGTGCCAGGTCCAGAGGCAGAGAGGCCTGGGGAGGGGATACGGCAATGGCAGGGGTCTAAGGGTGCAATGAGGGGTTGGGGGGGGGAGTTGTGGTGGAGAAGGAAGCTCACAACCAACTGCCATGCCCAGGGGGGCAAAAGGGCTTCCACATTCAGTAACGGGCCACATCCCCAACTTTTGGTAGCTCCCTGCTAGCCATGACACACCTGATTAACCATATATTTAAAACTAAACTGCTTCTTCAACAGCACTGTTTTCATGTATAAGATTACATGAATATATTCTTTACCAACACCAAAACCTCAAGCCAAAGTAAACCTTTATGATGAAATCCCCTTTCCATGTGAAGTATTACTGAGTTGGGATTTTTCCCTCTTCATGGAAGACAGCATCAACTCAAGGTGAACTGGAGAAAATGGAAGAAACTAGTGGGAGAGCTGACTTAAATATCTTTTTTAAAAATGAGTACCTGCAGCTAAAAATCTGACCCTTTTCCCTGGTCTGGGCCTCAAGAGATCTGTGTTCAAATCTCAGCTCTGCCAAAGTTCCTGTGTGGCCAAGTACAAATCATGTAATAAACCTCTGTGCCTTGGTTCTTCATCTCTAAAAGGAGGTTAATACTTCCCTTCTCCCACCCTGTCTCTCTCATCTATTTAGATTCTACTCTTTGAGGTAAGGGCTACTATGTGCTGTATGGTATAGTCGGATCCTGATCTTATGGGGGGCTTTTAGCCCTATTGCAATACAATCGTAGATCAACAGCAGCAGTATTCACGTGCGAGTGCTCATTTATAGCATGAGGAGGCATAACGCAGTTTTTAAAAAATGCAGCACGCTTAAGAGAGCAAAAATCTTCTCAGCGTTTACGTTAAATGACTTTTTCCATTCTGAGACTCTAGAAAAACACTGAACAAACACCCTATACCATCAGGTTTGCTGCTTCCCTGCACCACACAGTGCACAATAGATTCTAAAAGCAATATTATTTTTGGCAAGAAAGTTACATTCTTCCAAGGAAGAAACATATTATTCGTTTACAGGTACCACCTACATCTTGAGTTAACAACACTGAATTTTTAGTGAACAACTATTCTTCCACTGTCGTGGCAGGTCACGTGCCTCTTGAAATTCTGGCTCAAAGCAACTGGGAGCGGATATTTGTAACAGAATGTATGGAGCATTTCTTTTGAGATAAACAAATCAAGTATAATAAGGCTCAGAACGGGAAAAAATATAGTGAGTCATCCACAACTTCCAATTTCTCTGTTTAAATCAAGAACTGACTGAATACACAGCCAAGCTGTAAATTTGTCTTCAGCCAGTATAAATTACTGGTTTGTATAGTCTAAGACTCTAGGATAAACAGACGTTTTCTGAACCATTCCTATCCCAAACAAGTCTTTCATGCTTTATTGAAGCTACTACCTTTTTCTCATTACAGTGCTCCCTGCCCCGTGCTACCCTCAGTACATACAAACTCACTCATCAACAACTGGCTGACACTGAACTAAGCCATTTCACCAATTGACAACAGAAACAATCTTGCTCTCAGAAGCACTGATTGAAGTCAGTGCTGTGCACAGATGTTGGCTGGAAAGAAGGATTCTTTTTGGCTGTGTTCATCTTGAAAAATTGGAATTCCTCATCCATTTAACAAAGCTCCCTCTATTTCTGCCCTTAAATCAAAAGGGAGTGACTTTCAAGTTTAAAAAAAAGGAACATCAAAGAGATAAAAACTGGCTCTCTTCTTCCAAAAGACCTCAAAATTGGACAGAAAATATTAGGAAGCAAAATCAGAACATGTTCAGAGTGAAGCACCCAGCGGACAGTTCACATGTTCCTTGTGTTCCAGTTCTTTCCTGCACAGCATCCGTTCTCCAAAATATACCGCCTGTCATTTATCTTCACTGTCTTGTTTTACTCAGACAATTGTTACCTGTAACCAGTACCATAGCAGTATTATATATAGCAATGTCAGCATTTTTATGACAAATGTACCTTTACAGATATTTAGAATGTAGGGTAACATTCGGCCAGCTTGGCTGAGGTACTGGGAATAGGATTTCTTCCTGGAGAATGCTGTCTTTTGTTTCCGAATCTTAAGTCTCAGTTTTCTACAACATCTAAGTGACAGGGGAGGGAGCTGAGGATCCCCTGGTTCTCGGCTGGCTGAGTCTGTCCCACATTAGACAGCAAAGAGCCTAGTCCGAGTTCTGATGTATAGAATTATAGAATATTAGAGTTGGAAGGGACCTCAGGAGGTCATCTAATCCAACCCCTTGCTCAACGCAGGACCATCCCCAACTATACCATCCCAGTCTACCTGGGTCAAAAAACCTCTAAGGATGGAGAGCCGACACCTTCTCTGGGTTACCTGTTCCAGTGCTTTACACCTTCCTTGTGTGAAAGTTTTTCCCGATATCTAACCTAAATTTCCCTTGCTGCAATTTGAGACTATGGCTCCTTGGCTCTATCATCTTCCACCACTGAAAACAGTCTAGCTCCATCATCTTTGGAACCACCCTTCAGGTAGTTTGAAGGCTGCTATTAAATCCCCTCTCAGTCTTCTCTTCTCCAGGCTAAATAACCCCAGTTCCCTCAGACTCCTCAGAAGTCATGTGTCCCAGATCCCTAACCATTCTGTTGCCCTCCACTAGACTCTCTAACTTGTCTACATCCTTTCTGTAGTAGCCTTTTTAGCAACAAGGGCACACTGTTGGCTCATATTCATTTCACTGTCCACTATAACCCCCACATCCTTTTCTGCAGAGCTGCTGCTTAGTTAGTTGTTCCCCAGCCTGTACACCTCAGTGCATGGGATTGTTCCATCCTAAGCATAGGTCTTTGCACTTGTTCTTATTATACCTCATGAGGTTTGTTTTGGTTGAGGTCTCTCTGAATCCAAACCCTATCCTCCAGCATATCTACTAGTCTCTCCAGCTTGGCATCATCCACAAACTTGCTGAGGGGGCATTCCATGCCATCTTCCAGGTCTTTGAGGAAGATATTTAACAAAAACAGTGCTAGGATCAATCCCTGGGACACTCCATTTAATACCAGGTCCAATTACACATAGGGTTACTACCCTATGACCCTGACAATCCAGCCAGTTTTCTATCTACCTTACAGTCCATTAATCCAACCCATACTTCCTTAGCTTGCTTACAAGAATATTGTGGGAGACTATATCAAAACCCTTTGTAAAGTCAAGGTATTTCACATCCACTGCTCTCCCAGCATCCACAAAGCCACTCATCTTGTCACAGAAGGCAATCAGGTTGGTTTGGCATGACTTGCCTTTGGTGAATCCATGCCGACTGTTCCTGATCACTTTCTTCTCCTCCAAGTACATAGAAATCGATTCCTTGAGGACCTGCTCCATGATTTTTCTGGGGACTGAGGTGAGGCTGACTGGTCTGTAGTTCCCTGGATCCTCTTTCTTCCCTTTATTAAAGATGGGCATTATATTTGACCTTTTCCAATCATCTAGGACCTCTCCTGACCACCACAAGTTTTCAAAGATACTGACCAGCAGGTCTGCAATCACATTAACCAACTCCCTCAGCACCCTTGGGTGCATCGCATCCGGCCTCATGGACTTATACACATCCAACTTTTCTAAACAGTCCCTAACCTGTTCTTTTGCCACTGTTGGCTGCTCTCCTTCTCCCCAAACTTCGCTGCCAGGTGCAGTAGTCAGGGAGCTGACCTTACCTACAAAAACTGAAGTATGGAGTATGGCAGCCTTTTCCACATCATCTAGTTTGCCTCCACCATTCAGAAAGGGACCCACACTTTCCCTGATCTTCCTTTTGTTGCTGACATTCTTGTAGAAACCCTTCTTGTTACCTTTCATGTCCCTTGAAAGCTGCAACTCCAGTTGCACCTTGGCCTTCCTGATTTCATTCCTGCAATACTCTTATACTCCTTCCTAGTCATTTGTCCAAGTTTCCACTTCTTGTAAACTTCCTTTTTGTGTTTTACCTTACTGAAGAGTTCCCTGCTAAGCCAAGCTGGTCTTCTGCCATGCTTGCTATTTTTACTGCACTTCAGGATGGTTCGTTCCTTCACCCTTAGTAACACTTCTTTAAAATACAACCAGCTCTCCTGGACTCCTTTCCCCTTCAAACTGGCCTCCCAGAAGATTCTGTACATTAGTTCCCTAAGTGAGTCAAAGTCTGCTTTTACATAAAGCATGACATCTTCTCCTCTTCTTCCCTGCTTGCCCTTCTTGAACAGCTTACATCCATCCATGACAGTGCTCCAGTCATGTGAGCTATCCCACCAAGTCTTTGCTATTCCAATAACGTAATAGTTCTGTGATTGAGCCAAGACTTCCAATTCTTCCTACATGTTTCTCAGGCTCTGTACATTCATGTACAGCCACCTAAGGTAACTAGCCAATTGCCCTACTTTCTCAGGAAGAATGAGAATGCTTCCCCTGTTGCCCCTTCCTGCTTGCACTTCCTTTTACCCGCTTTCCTACTTACCCAAGGACTTTGGTCTCCATCCCCCAGCAAACCTGGTTAAAGCCCTCCTCACTAGCGAGCCTGTCCGTCGAAACGCTCTTCCCTCTTTTTGCCAGGTGAATCCCATCACTTCCTAGTAATCCTTCTTTTTAGAACAACATTCCGTAGTCGAAGAAGCCAAAGCCCTGCTGGCAATACCGTCTAAGTAGCCAAGCACTGATCTGCAGGATGCATCCGTTCCTGCCCAGGACCTTCCCCTTGACCAGAAAGATTAAGGAGAACACCTCCTGGGCCCATTCCCTTCACCCTTGTACCCAGAGCCCTGCAATCACTTTTAATCTGTTCAGGGTCACCCCTGGCAGTATCACTGGTGCCCACATGGATGAGCAGCATGGGGTAGTAGTCAGAGAGCCAAAAGAGCCTCAGTAATCCTTCCATGACATCTCAGATCCAGGCTCTGGGCCATGCAGTAGACCTCCCAAGACAACAGATCAGGCTGGCAGATGGATGCCTCCATCCCCCACAGACTCCCCACAGAAGGAAGTCTCCAACCACCACCACCCATTGCTTCCTGTTGATGACAGTGGTCTCGATCCTCCCAACCTTGTGGAGGCCTGGCCTGGCTTCCTCCACCAACAGAACATGCTCCTCCTCCTCCGTTGACAGGGCTCCATAACTGTTCTCCAGACAAACTGCTGCAGGTAGAGACAAAGACTTCTGCTTGAAGCCACAGGTAACAAGCTTCCAGCTTCCACCTTCCAGGGAGTCCATGTCCTCTTCCTTCTCTAGTGCTGCCTCTGGCAGTCCTTCCTCCACAGTCCTACAGGTCTCCTTCAGCATCAAATCAATGAAGTTCTTATGGCAGAGGATACTTTGAAGTCTTGCCACCCCCTCCTGTAGCTCTCTTGGAGGCACTGCTCACATCTCAGTGGGGCACCACTCACATCCCAGGTGGGCACCTCCAACCAGGAGGCACCACTCGCATCCCAGGCACTCCCCCACCCAGATGTCACCAGAAGGAACCTGAATGCCACAGTCTCCATAGCGCCAAAACACAACATGGGTGGAAGCCTCGACAGTGAACGGTCCTGCATGGACAAACCCCTCACAGAACTGCGACATCCTCTCTTAATCCGCTGCCTCTCTCTTCCTGCCCCTCTTTCCCAGCAGACCTTCCTTAATAAAATTCCCTGTAAGCTGGCCTGTTTGCCGCTCCTTGGTCCCAAAAGTTTCCCTTTTCCCTCCTTCCTCTCACCAAGCTTACAGTGAAGGAAGATGAAAAGTTTCAAGGAAAACTCCCTCACAAACTTCCCTTCTCAGGAGGGAACCTAGTTAAGCAAGGGGCTTAAGTATTGGTCTAACTGCTGAGTTTTAGCTATTTGCACTAAATATATCCAGGTAAGTGACTCTTAATTAAAGAAAGAGTTTACGTTAAAGGCTCCCCTTCAAGAGTGGGGTGATAAACTGATCTGTGAACAGACTTATGAACTGCTTGCAAACTTCCCTGTTTGCTTACTCCCTGGTTGCTCAGGGAGCTACCAGCACTACCACCAGCTCAGAGTACATACCCAAACACACAGCCCACTGTACAAACTCAGCTAGCCAAACACAATTTGTGACACTGTGGCAATCACAAATAACGCTGACTTAATTGGAGTTGCATCCTTCATCTGCATCACTGCCTTGAGAGGAGGGAGCTGCTTTATTTTTCTTGCCTCAACCTCACTGACCAAAGTTGTAATAAATATGATGGATTAGAAAGGACACAGTCAAGCACTTCACCACTGTTATATGAATGAATTAATATACCTTATGCGAGTGTGAGGTACGATTAGACACTGTGTGGTTCCATTCAACCATGGCACCTCCAACACTCCTCTCCCTCTCTCTATGTCAAAAATATAAAGTGACTGGTACAAGAGGCAGTCCAGCCTCCACCAACTTTCTGCCACTATACTGCTCCTCTGGACAAGGGGTTCTCTCTAACTGCTTTTAAGGCTATTTTGCTTGTACAGCAGAAAGTGGCTTCATTTTAAAATCCTGAAAGGCTGAAAAAAATACCTGACAGAGAAAAAAAGAACATTTCAGCAGCCAAGTCCTTACCACTAGGGGCTGGCAAACCCTGGCAAAGGTGGCAATGGCTCAACTGCCTACTCACTGGAGTTGGACGCTCCAAGGAACTAATGAAAAAAAAGGGCTATACTATTGGTTCAACCATCTGTGATTGCAGCACAGAGCCTCAGACCATGCAACACATGCTGCAATGCCCGCTGCTTGAAGGCACATGTACAATAAAAGATCTCAGTAAGTACAATAAATGAGCACAAGCACATGTAACAAAGCAGTCAAATGTGGTGTAGAGACAAGAGAAGAAGATTTTAAAATCCAAGATTTTAGATGCCATTGCAATGCAGATAATCTTTGCTATAAAAATGACTGCAATCTTATGCAATTGTGATCCACAGAGGTAACAGATAGCTTGAAAAGGTAGATCAGAGGTATAAATCCACTTGCATCAAGGGGTAGGTAAGTCTGAAGTCCCATTAATAAGATAATGTAAATATCAAGGCATGCAGGAAAAGGCAGGAACGATGACCCTGAATGAAATTTTATTTCGTTGTTGAGTTGGTAGAACCCAGTTGTAGGTTGTGCTTCAGAGAGCCCAATTATCCCCTACCCTCTGTTTAGAGCTCAGCAGTTTCCAGGAGACAAACCTGGTTTGAAAAGGACCACTCCCAGAAGAAAAATCTTTCTGCAAATGGTACCGGAAAAAAAAACAACAGTACAGAAGTGGAACAGCTTTGGGTGCCTGTCACAGACTGAAAAACCACACCCTTCAAGCCATGATCCTCTGGACACTTAACATTACTTACTCATTGCTACTGGTGGCTTGGCTGAAAATAAGGGAGCTGGGAGTTGCTGTCTAGGAAGGACTTAGAGCTTGGGCTGGGCAGTCCCTAAGGTGGAAACCTTGGAGTAGCCTGGCACAGGAAGAAGGCTTGGGCTGGATTCTGTATTGTTTCATTCTGAGTTCTACTTAATAAAATCAAACCCCTTAGAACTTGGGTAAAATGAATTACAGAGTAGAGTGATGGGAAGCTCCACAGATGCATCACGAGCAGGTCCAAGGAGGTGATCCTCCCCCTCTATATGACACTGGTCAGGCTGCAGTTGGAGTACTGCGTCCAGTTTTGGGTGCCACACTTCAGGAGGGATGTGGACAACATCGAGAGGGTCCAGAGGAGGGCCACTCACATGATCAGGGGGCAGCAAGGCAGGCCCTACGAGGACAGGCTACAAGACCTGAACCTGTTCAGCCTCCACAAGAGAAGTCTGAGAGGGGATCTGGTGGCCGTCTATAAACTGGCCAAGGGAGACCAGCAGGCAATGGAAGAGTCCCTGTTCCCCTGAGCACTACTGGGAGTAACAAGGAATAATGGCCATAAATTGACGGAGAGTACATTCAGGCTAGACATCAGGAGGCACTGCTTCACAGTCAGGGCGGCTAGGATCTGGAACCAACTTTCAAGGGAAGTGGTGATCGCTCCTACCCTGGGAGTCTTCAAAAGGAGACTAGATAGACACCTTACTGGGGTCATTTGACCCCAGCATTCTTTCCTGCCCACGGCAGGGGGTCGGACTTAATGATCTGCTCAGGTCCCTTCCGACTCTACCAACTATGAAACTATGAAGTGTGCGTGGGTATGTGCATGTGTGTCTGTGTTCAGAAAAAGCTCTGATTTAAAACCAATTATAACCAGCAAACAAATTAATCCATATGTGGTTTGCTTCTGCAGCTGAAAATGACATAATGAAGCAATAAATTGATACATTTAACATTTGGCTCTTCATCTACACTGCAGCCATCTCCCTAATAAAACATTCTTAAAGCTTATTCACAAGAAGCTACATATCATTATGACAAAGTTAAATGTTTTAACTCTACAGGCTCCACAGCATCTGTAAAAGCGTAAACATTTATTTGTATATAATTATGGCATTTTTACATTTTACGAATATGGAAAACTATAATAATAAAACAGTGCTGATAGGTTTGGGTTTTTTTTTTTTAATATACTGGAAAACGGAAATCCATTATTTTAAAGTAACTGTAACATATCAGTCTGGCTGAAACTACGGAAAACCAAGCAACAGGATATATTAGACTTTTGAGCAAATCCTAACCTTACTTCCATGCAATCACAAACACCACTGACAAAATTGGAGTTGCATGTGTGAGAGCAGAGTTTGGTCAAATATCCTTCTATTGCATCACTGCCTTGAGAGGGGGCAGCTACTTTCTCTTATTTTTCTTCCCTCTACTCGACTGACCAAAGCTGTAATAAATATGATGGATTAGCCCCAGCTTTAGAAAGGACAATCAAGCACTTCACCACTTTTATATTAATTTTGCTTTTGGTTTTATGCTTCGGGTTCTTTTTTAATTCTCTTAGAAACTTGAAGAAGAAATAAGTTTTCCAGCCAATTCCCTTTGGCAGCTGCCAACGGTTTTTGGCTGTACTTGCCTTGCTGTTCTACATTATCATTGCCTCTTGCTTTGGTTACCTCTTTGTTTGTGAATCAGCATCATCACTGACATCATCAGTACTGTCAGCATAATTCTGGGAACGGACTGTGTTAACTGCTTTGGCCCCCCGCAGAGGAAAACCCAACATGTAGGTTGCGTTACATAAACATCAACTCTTCCCCGCTTCCTCTCATTTTCTGACTGATTAATTTTTAAGAGCAGCTATTTAGAAGCTAGAAGATGTCAGGTTTTGATTCTACTTCAGCTCCAAAACTTCAAGATGAACTGCCAAGAACATAGGTAGGCTTGGAACAGTGGCATAATAAAAGCTTGTATTCTTGCACAACAGATTTTCTTCCACTGTGTACTTGCTTAGACTACTAGTAAAAGCATAGCTGCTCTGGATTTCCATCTACCTTGAAGAAGCAACATGAAATGGCTACTTTTCTAGTTCACATGCTATCAAATGACTCATTAGATTGACGTACAAAATCTTTTTCATTAGTGATCGTGCGTGAGATCACTACAAAATCCCATATTTTCCCCTACCTTGTAAAAATAAAAAATTACATTATTATTTAGGGAGGGAGGGGGAGGAAACAAGTACAGAACCCACAATTCCATTTTTCAAATCACTGCTCATTTTAAAGTAACCTGTTTCATTTTCTGACTTTTTACCTGACTTCAGGTTGCTCATTCAGAAAGCCTACCTTTTCACCATAAGCCTATACTGAGTGAAATATTCTATATTTGCAAAATTATCATAATCAGCAGACCTAGGAACTGGCCTTTTGTCTGAGTGATTATATATACTTGTCAGCTTTTTGTTTTTAAAGCATGTTACTGTAAGCAAGTGCTGAGCCCTTCTGGCTAGGGATGGATATAAATCTAAATAATAATAATAATAATAATGAAAATCATCATCATCATCATTAAAAACCGCCATGCAAAGAAACCAGGCCATGGGTTACTGAGGCCACAGACAAAGGTTCAGCTACAGCACTTTGAAACCCCAAACAATACAGTTTTATGAGGAATGGACAGTCATTCAGATCCCCCCAAGCTTCCCCTGGTTGGAGCACTAGAAAGTCACCACAAAGGCATGCTCTCCAGCTAAGGGGTGATAGATGGCTTACCAGTGAGCCTAATCAGTGTTGCCACAGTGGAAGTAGGGACCAGTATTGTGGGCAAGCCCAGCCCTGATCCAACACTCACTGACAGCCAGGTAAGAGAGCAGGGGATTGTCACTGAGCCCATTGCAGCTGCTCTCTCCTCCCTGCCCCTTGGAAAGCAGAGAACTGGGGGATCCTGGGGGGAGAGAGAAATCCCTTGTAGCATTAAGTGTAATTGCTCAGATGTTATATGTTGCACTACAAAATGTAGCGCTACAGAGAAGATCATGTTTCATCCAGGAATGTTTCCTTCAACACTTTTGCCAGTTTTGTAGCGCTAAAAGGATAGTGGAGGTCTGAACACATTCTTTGTAGTGCTCCAAGGATGTCCCTAATGCTACAAATGTAATGCCTAATAAATGAAAAAATAGTTGAATAGCATTTCAAAGAACTGCCTGCTTTACAAAGATACATATATACAGTGCTCAAAAATCTACCAGAAACCTGCTGCCTAAAAAAGATATGTACTGAACAAAATGTACATTGAACATGCTGGTCTAGAAAGAGTAACAGCCCCTATAAAAACCCAAGCATATCCTCTTGGCTTGACTGCAGAAGGTTGTGTTCATAGAATCATAGAAAATTAGGGTTGGAAGGGACCTCAGGAGGTCATCTAGTCCAACCCCCTGCTTAAAGCAGGACCATCCCCGCAACTAGATCATCCCAGCCAAGGTTTTATCTAGCTGGGTCTTAAAAACCTCCAAGGATGGAGATTCTACAATCTCTCTGGGTAACCTGCTTTACTACCGTCCTAGTGAGAGAGTTTTTCCTAACATCTGACCTAAATTTTCCTTGTTGCAACTTGAGACCATGGCTCCTTGTTCTGTCATCTACCACCACTGAGAACTGTCTAGTTCCATCCTCTTTATAAACACACTTCAGGTAGCTGAAGGCTGCTATTAAACCCCTCTCAGTCTTCTCTTCTCCGGACTAAATAGCTAGGGACAGAAATTACACACAGATCAGTTTAAGTGAGCAGAAACTGGTTTAAACCTGTAACAGAACATAAATTCAGTGCACATAAACCAGTTTAAGATAAACCTGTTTGAATATAGTATCAGACTTAACTGGCTGCGGTTAAACCAGTTTATGGAACTTCTGTCGCAGACCCCTTCCTGGTTTAAGTTAAACCAGAATCCCCCAGCATCCCAGCATGCTCTGCAGCCCTGGGCTGGACTGTGCTGTCTGCTCCAGCAAAGCAGGGCTGGCTCTGCCCCTCTGCTCCCTAGCCAGAACAGGGGTGGGGATGCAACCTACCCGAAGGCAAAGGGGGCAGGGAAGAGATGAATTCCCCATTCCCTCCCATGTCCCACCAGCACGGCCCCAGCAGCTATTTCTCCACTTGCAGCTCCAGTGGTGGGCACATGGCCAGCCCCAGCAGCAGCGTGAAGCAAACGAAGACAGGGTTTAATTCCCCCTTCTGTCCCCTGTGCCAACATAAGCCTGTTCCCAGAGTGGGGGCTGCACTGTGGGCAGGAGCAGGGCGGGCAGAGCTGCTGCAGCCTGCCTGACTGGATGCTTTAATTTCTTCTCCCTGCCCTTTTTGCCACTGTGCTGCCTGCCCCTTCCCTGACCAGCCATTTGCCACACAAAGAAGCTGCCCATGGCACCCATGCCACAAGCTGGTTACCCCCGCTCTAAAAGATGTGGCAAGGAGTAATTTAGAGTGAGTAGAGGGTGCAGTGTTGGGGGAGACAGCAGCTGTCTGCACCAAGCTACAATCACAGGAACCCTCCACAGGGCTAAATGAAGTGTTAGTCATATTGAGTTAAGGATATTAGTGTTAGTAAAATGCAGAACATGGAATCTGGGCCAGATCCAATGGCTGGGCTGCAACATAGGATGAGAGCACTGTTAAGAAAATACAGTCTGGATTGTGGACCAGAATCCAGCACGTTTCCAGCAAATTTTTCCATGTGGGGTACACCTTATTTAGCACCTAATTGTGCTACTTGTAGAGATAAATAGGTATAAACCAGCCTTGAATCAATTTAGGCTAAAAATAAGAAGACCGTTTTGACCTATCAAAGCACACTCCCATAGATGTAGTGGTTTTAAGATGGATCTCAATAGATTTATGTAGAGGATTATATGACGATATTGTTTGCAATAGCAGGAGAGTAAAAGGTCTTTTCAATTCTACATTCCCAAGTGTTGAGCAGAGGAGCTACCATGGCTTGGTCCCCATGGAATTCCACTGGGTCCTTGGATCACTCTTGCATTCACTGATCTATAAATACATGTCAAAGACCAAACTGCAGATACCTTTATTACTATTAGTTTGTTTGAAATGACCACTTTCTGGAAGCCCTCATCACAGAACCTTTTCCATTCTCCCCTAACAAGCAGGCAAGTACATCAGCTGAGCTGAACAAATATGCAAATATGCTGAGCAAATCTGCATTCTTGCCTGAATTCAAATCCGTAAAGAGGGACACTGAAAAATGTAACATCCTTTGAATTTAAAAAAATGCTTTGCTATCTGCTCAGAGAAAATACAACTTAACTAAAAGCAGTATCTGTTCAGTAACTGGTTAGAAGCTCCTTCAGAAAGATTCGTTGAACTGAATAATCTGTTTTTCTGGTAAGAAGGAAAATGGAAAACAAATTTGTTGTTCCACTTACAGAACGTGCTACTGAGATCAAAGCTTAAAAGTCTACTCCCCAGATTCTACTTTCTGAAGTAAAAGGTGATGTCACTCATCTGCCTTACATAAGGACAGAAACAGAAGTATACTTAGAGTGACAACTGTCATTGTCATGTAGCAGCTCCCCACTCAATCATGACAGCAATTCTCTCAAACCATCTATGTCTGAAAAACAGCCCTGTGAACTCCACTTTACAGTATCTCAAATGGTTTTATTTCACTATGTGTTTCTGAACTTTATGGAGTGCAATATATTTAGATTGCAAGCACTTTAGGACTGAGATCACATTTTGTTCTGTGTCCTACAGTGGTAAGAATACCGTCAGTGCTCTACAAATGTCATATCTGTAAATAAAATATTTACAAAATATAGCAGGATATGATAAACTATTGTCTGTGTGCCTACTAAATGATATTAACAAAATATAATCCGTTTCTCCCAAGAAATAAGAGGCAGTAAAAAATTTGTGCACGACATGTTAACCTTGAAAATTCACAAACTGGGAATTCTGTTTGCAAGAGTAATTCCTGAGAGTCTAGGAAAGTCAGACTGGTCCAAAGAGCCAGATGCAAATGCAGCTGGCAGAGAGAGGAGAGGGAAGGTTCTAAAGTGCATTTGAGTCATGTTTTTCTAAAGGAAGTGGTTTTAGTATAATTAGATTTTGGGCTGTAAGAGTCATGTAATTTCTGACAATGGAAGCATGGTAGTCCAGTTTCAATTTATAAATGAGTTTTCAATCCCTTTAAGAGTAATTTTAGCACTATTACATTTTATTTAAGAGAAGTTTGAAAGTTTTGCATTGGGCTCTCATTAATTTTATTCTCTAGAAAGATGGCTACTCCAGCATTAGACTCAAAAAGGTTAGAGCCTATAATTGATGATGAGAAAAACAAGAGTAGCCCTGATCTTTGAAAAAAAAATTGTCAAGTTTTGTAAAATCCAAACCGAGATTGGTTTGGATTAGTCACATACAACTATAGGTGTGCCTATATAAGAAGTGGAACACTATTCATTAAATTAGTAACAGGATACCAAATCTGTCAATTCTAGGTCAAATACCATTTTTACTTGATTCTAAGACCAGGTTGTTTTCCCATGGGGGAAAAGCCCCTCATTTTAGAATTGAGTTTGATAATGGTGGGGGAAGGTAGAGGGGCAGACAGCTGTTGTGGCTCAGGCTCCAGCCCCTACCTGGTGTGTTCCCCCACCCCCCACAACACCACCACAATCTCTGCTCCCCTGCTACCTTCTCTCCCGCTTACCTTTGCTCTGCACTAGCAGGCTCTGTCTATGCTACAGCCTGGGGCACTGAGCACAGCCCCCACCTGGCCCTATAGTAGTCGTGTTCAGCCTACATGGCTGCTATGGGTTCTGCGCTGGGGCCATGCTCCATACCGCAGGCTAGGAAAGGGATGGAGCCTGCTGGCAGATAGAGAGCAAGGGGCGGCAGGAGAGAACAGAGGCTGGAAGTGACGGGACAGAGGGGAACAGAGCCTGGAGGGAAGGGTGGAGGAGGGAGTAAAGGCTGGAAGGGAAGCCAGGAGCAGAGGATGGGGGAAGAGGGGAAGCATAGGTAGGCAGGGAAGGGAAGACCCAAGGCTGTGGGGCAGGGGGGCAGGCAGGAGGCAGAAGTGGCAGGGGGGCAGGCACAAACAGGGGGCACCACCTCCCCACACCACCTGCCCCCCTGCAAAGGTGGAAGGGATGAATTAAAAGATGACCCTTCAATAATTAGGTTCTATACATGGAAAATTATAACAAATGTATAGAATCTAAGGGGGAGGGTCTTAAATTCAGGGTAATCTTATATTTGAGTAAATATGGTAAAATAGATACTCAGTATAAACAAAGAGTTATTACTATAAGATCCCATTTTCTGTTGTATATGATATGGTCTGCAACAGACATGTGCCCATAGCACCAAAAATTACAAATTTGCTTAATTTGACTGTTGTGACAGCAAAACAAACTCAACGACTCAAGTGACATTTTAGCCTGAACCCTGGGCCTTTCAGGGTCAGGGATAAAGCCTGCTGAGGTGGTAGAAAGGATGTTCATGATATACCTGTATTGTGAATAAACAGCAGCATATCAAGGCTCCAACAACAACAAACAAAATCAGTTGAAAGGTTAAAAAGATTAGGTTGATTGCTGTACTGTACTGTGATCACTCGATATTCAGTACCAACAGTACACAAGTTTTAAGATATCAAAGCTTGTTTATAGTACATAAAAATGAAAGCAGGGTAGAGTTGCACCTTACAGACTAACTGCATCATAGCTGCAACAGTTCACGTAGCTAGCATCTGACAAAGTGAGGTGCTGCTCATGAAGACTTATGCAGCTATGATTCAGTCAGCTTATAAGATACAACTCTACCCTCTGCTCTGCCTGACTAACATGGCTAACGACCTCCTTCTCTATCCATATAATGTAGATAAGACACAAGTCCCTTTTACATAAGAGACACTATATTATTATGATGTGTTGCTAACCCACCACTCCCACAAAGTTAAGCAAGAGTAGGGATTGTGCAAGAAACAACACACAGCTGACACTGTTTTGCTCGCAACTGTTAAATATAAAAATGATATGATATACATTCCTGGCAATTTCCCTAAGCAATAAATGCCTACCTGAGGTTAACTCATATTCATAATAAGAACAGAGGAATGATCTCTGGAAATGAAATGTGGGTAGTAGGTTTGAGACAAATTTGAAGACCATGAACTTTTCTCCTAATCTTTACATAAACTAACAAGGTTTCAAGCAAGGTATACGTCACCTGAATGCCTGACCCCTCTATAACACGGTTAAATTCTCTAATAACTGTTTTGGAGACTTACTCATTTTGGGGGCATTTCCTAAAGCCTTTATACAAGGTGCAAGTCATTAAGAGTATAGTTCTTTAGTGTGAGGAAGAGGGAAGGAGTACTTGGGGCAAAGCATGCTTCACATGAGGCTGCCTGACAGTATAATCCTAGAAAAAGAGGTTTAGCCATATTTCACTGGTGGAGTCTCTTCAGTGGAAGACTAAAGCTCAAATTCTGGTGAGAAATAGTGAGACAGGTATCTGTGGACAAGAGTACTATCCCCAGAATGAACAAGTGGAGTTCTGCCCTGGGAAAAAAAACCTGAGTAGTTCTGAGAGAAGATAGGACATGTATCTGCATATATGCATGTGAGTATGTGCACACACATGTGTACATTCACATATACATGGAGATCAAAATTACACATTTTTAAATCAGTAAGTATTTATTAAATTCAAATATTTAAACATTGGAAAAATATTTGTAACCTTGATAAAGCCGGATACATGCATGACATATTTGTGCTATGGTGTGCAGGCATTATCAAGATTTTTCCAAAGACAGAAATTCCAGTTTTGTTAGGTCTTTGTTGGGCAGTAGGGAACAAAGCAATAGGGTTCTACAGAAACTTCTCAAAGTTTCTCAAAGCAATAGCGTCATCATAACCTGACAAAAATGTACTGAAAGATTCTTAAGAAAACACTACTGGAGTTTTTATTAGAAGAGGTTTTCTCAAGAAGAATGTGCAGCCTTATTTAACGCTCTCTCTTTACTATTCTCTTTCCATTGCATGCATGGGAAAACATATTTGGATCAGTTATTTTATTTGTTTAAAGTTCCAACAACTAAACAGAAATATGACCAAAGAAAAGGTTTATCAGGTCTACAGAATCCAAAATAGAGTGTTCCAACATTGATCCAAGCAGGCCGCTCTCAAGTAAAGAATAACAATGCCGACTATAAACTGTAATCTCTCACAACCTCACATGCATATTAAAATGAAGGACAGTTAAAATTTGTGCATGTTAAACAGGTCCTCAGGACCCATGAGGCTAATCCAATAAGGAAAATTTAGATGAAGTGCTCCTTTTCTAAGGCATGTAGCCACCTGATTCAGATCTTAAAATATCACTCAAAAACTGAGTAGGTCATCTTAGACCACTGGAGTTCAATTATTATACTGGAAGTTTAGTGTTCACAAAGTGATAATGGAATTATGACATTTATTTTCCAAAGTAACAGCAAACTGCACAGAAATTTTTAGTTTAATTAGAACAGCAAAAGGCCCTTACCTGTGAAAGCATTTGTGGCCTGAAAACCAGCTTCCTGCATACTGCTCTGCCAGGAAAGATTGTGATTCCAATCTTAACCTGTCCTTAATAGAGGGAACAGCAAGGCTCAAAGCTGTCAAGTCACTTCCATCTTAGCTTGTCAGAGTCCATTTCTCTTCCCATTCCTGCATTCAGCATCATCCAATTCCCACCTGCTCCAAGGTCCTTTGAGCCGTAGATACAAAGAATCTGCACTGAACCCAAACACCAAGTCTAGCACCGTCACTTCAACCGTCAAGCCACAAGATTTTGGCCATGATGAATTTGAAAGTGAAGACAGCTGTCCATTGAAATCTTATTTCCCTTTTAAAGCTTAGTTCTCATCCTCTGCTCATCCAACATCATTTTTTTCAGGACTCGGTCACTAGTGATGTTCAATTGTCTTGTCTCTCTTGTGCTTCTCTCCCCCCCCTCAGGCACATTCACTGAGAAATAAAAAAAAAAAAAGAAAAGATTATGTTTCCTGATGACCTGTAGCAACATTAAAATGAACAAACTCCATGGAACAAAAACCCCAAAACACATTATCAGGGATTGATTGTACACATTAAAGGAGATCTTCTGAAGGCAAATATTGCAATTTTGCTGAGATGCAAAGTGTGACCACGCAGCTCTTTGAAGTGCAAAGAGAAAGTGCTGAGGGTGTCATGCATCTCTGAGAACATGATATGATTTACATTTCAAAAGCCATATTTAGTAGAGATGGGAGCAGCAGTACAATAACAAAATTGCAGTTAAAAGGGAAAAGGAAAAACACTCAAGGCTCTCCAATCTAGTCTATCCACAACCACAGTCAGGTTATTAGCATTTTATAAGCTGCTACCCTTCTTTTCTAGAGCAGGAAGCAGGATACCATATAACATGACACTATATGCTTGTTCCCCACATTTGTCTTGTGGTTAAAATCCCTTCAATACACTACAGGTTTCCCTTGCTTTAAGCTGTATATGCGTTCCTGGAAAATGGTGCATAACAAGAATTTGCAAAGGGAACCCAATTTACAATGTAACAAGTAGGAATACGTTTCAAGACCTTGACTGTACTTACCCCCAGACCCATTTCTACCACTTTTACAAGACAATTTTGGTACTCACCAACAGCGGATGGTACACACAAGCACAGGGTGGTGGTGAATGTTACCATAATGGGGACAGCAAGTACAGAAACACGTGTCGCAGACAACAAGCAAGAATCACAAATCCACACAGGAGACTATATTTTGGTATGCGTCACTCCCACAGTGCACTGCACAAAACAGCTGACTGCGGGCTTCCACCACACCGATCACATAAGAGTGAATTTACCTCGCATATAACGAATTTTTGGTATAAAAAGGGTCATTTCATAATAGCGAATTCGCACATACAGAACCTGCATAAAGCAAGGGAAACCTGTATCTACTAAAAATCTCAATCCTAGTCAGATAATGCTACTCAGATGTTTTTAGGTGCTTAGTATGCTTTCAAATAGTGGGCATGGGGCAGTCAAGTTCTCAACAATGCCTGTTGTTTCTTCTAAGAAAAGGATATCTGAGAATGACAATACATTAAGAACCAGATCCAAATCTCCCTTGGAAGTGCCTAAATGAGATGCAAGAGATATTCAGGTGCCTAATCTTCTAAAAGTGATCTTGACTGGCCTCACACCAGCAGAGGCAAAACCACTGACACCTAGAAGTGTTAGATGCACATTTTGGCCTGAGAAGTTCCTTAAACTCCACAGGATCTGAACAGGCTCAGAAACAATCTAGATCAAACACACAGGCTCCTAACCTTAAGCTCCTTTGCAATCCAGATCAGAGCTGGGAGATGCCTAGACTCCACTTAAGACCCTGATCTCTTAAACATTCACAGAGCATGTGACAGATGATACTGAAGCACAGCTACTACAGTGGCCCACTGGGCACGTGGTGGTGCCAACCTGCTACATAGTAAACTAAGGGTTACACTACTTGCTCTCAAAGTAGGAAACAGGAATTTAGACCCTCCTCAGCCTGAGGGTTTACAAATCCACATTTCTGAGTTCCCAGAAGAGTACTGTAACTGGCAAGCTATGGAACAGGCTGGGTGGTGTCACAACCCAAAGTTGTGATTTTTTGTTTGTGCGCTTCGGCACCGCTAAATTATTTCCCGCCAATTTGTCGCTTTCTTTGCACGGTAGAGTTCTCTGCTGCAAGAGAGAACTCTGGTACAACGGGGATTTCCCGCCAGATTACAGCTTCTTTGCAGGGTGCATCTCTTTTGCATCATGGTGATACACGCTGTAAAGAAGTTCCCGCCATTTGTATTAGGATTCGCGCCACATTATTGGCCCATTCCTAATGTAGGCACACGTGGCGGCTAGTGATTGGCTTGCTAGCCATACAAAAGGCTTGGGTAGTTTCCGCCCAAGTCGGAGGAGGGAGGACGAGAGAGATTCTGTGTGAAGATCTCCAAGCGCTGCGGACCCTCGCGGACCCAATGCGCCTCCCCTAACCAGGCAATAGAGGCAATAGAACCAAGCCTACGGAGCTTTCGCTTCTCGCCTCTCCCCATCGCCGAGCGCAATCCTAGACATATCCCTTTCCTGTAACTTCGGACCCGCGGAGCTTAAGTAACTCCGGGGAAACTTTTCGAGTCTAACTGAACCAGACCCGCGGAGCCTGAACAACTCCGTGGGAGCAATCGATTTGTCATGTTCCTCTAGTGAGGATCCAAGCGGAAGCTGTGCCTGGAAACCTGTCCAGCCTACACCAATACCATCTTTGGGTGTAAGTAAACAATCTTTTCAATCAACCATTATGCCTCCGTAACTAATTCTAACTCGCGTGCGCTAAACCGCCCAGCGGTTCTCTCCAGCCCCGTGTGCCCGGGCTGCTGGCCACAGCCCGTGTGCAACAAAGATGGGCCCGGCTCGCCCCCGGCTTGCACATGGCGATGGGAATGAGATCGGAATCGCCGCTGCACCTGGCGACAAAGGTGGGATCGGGGCGCGGCCCACACAGGTGGAAGCAACCCTTCCCCCTTGCAGTTGAAAGCCATCCATTATGCAACCAAGTGTTCAAGAATCAGACAGGACTATGTATATATTTTATATTACTCAGCACTGGTTAAAACCCAAGGTGCCCAATAGCCCTGGGAGCAGGGGCAAGAATCCAGGATTCCCCTTTCCCAGGCTCTCTTTATTGAGCAAGAAAGCTATAAGAGAAAAAAAAGAAATGTTTGTTCTCTTGCTGACCACAACACTTGCACTCTTTGGCTGCACAGCAACCCAGGTTCAACAGACAAGCAGCGGCTGCACTGCACCCTGCAATTCTATAGTTTGATAGTTGATGGGACTGTCTTAGAAGCAAGTCCCCTGGTCTCCAGCTTCCTCGGCAAATACTCTGATCACTAAGCCACTGGGTAGAAGATTGGGTACGACCATGTTTTCTAGATAGAACAATGATGAGCCCTGTCCTTTATACTGAATTCAACGCAGTCAATATCAACAGACACCTCTTCTCCAGGTGGTCTGGATCCTGACTCATGGAGGTGCCTGAAGCATAGCCTTGAAGTAGCCTCCTATACTCCAAAGAGGAGCAGGAATTCAGATACACTCCTAGCATATCCCACAAGCCTGTCGTCAGCAGCCCCTGCCCAGCACCGAGGTGCTCTGCATCACCCCTTTGGAGGCAATCAACTCTTTCCATTGACTCAGTAAGGAGCTTGCTCAGTATAATATGCCTAACCCTCTCTGCTTGAATCACCCTTTTGGGGCATGCTGCCTGTACATCAGGCAATGCAACTCCTAATTGGAAGCACCTACAAGAACAGTTTGAATCTGGCTGTAAGGTCTACATGACCAGATTTTTTTAAAAACTAGGATGGGATATTTAGTCTCATCATTGGTAAGGCACTAGGCTGATCATGGGAAGATTCTGGTGTAGTTTGTGTACTTCAGGGGTAAGAGTTATTCAAAGGGATTAAGTAGTGTTTTACATCTGGGGCATGGCATACTTGGGGCAATTATCCTTATGTGCTGCCATGACGTTGATAGTTGAAAGGGACTTGGCAGCTGAGTCCACTACAATCATCTCTCATACAAACAACTCATTGATCCTCCAGTTCTCTCCATCTTCCTGTAATAACCTACAGTGGCCCATCTCTACTTCACTGACATACTCAAGGGTCTTCTGCTTTTGTGCAGGACCTTTGTACACTGATGGGTTCTCAAATGGATAATTTACACAGGATTTATAATCCTGAAACCAGACCTGAGGTCCATCTACTCTAATTTCCCATCTGACTATGGCCAGCAGAGAATGCCTCAGAAGGAAGTATATGAACTCTACACAGTAGCATATCACACATGTGAAATAAATCTCTCTCTCATACTGTGTGTGAAGCAAGAGTTCTTGGGGCTTTTTTATGATATATTTTATTGGACTGACTATATAGTTGGGAGGAATGTTAGAAACACTTTTGGCCAGAAAGTACTGTTTTCCCCAGTTTCTCCCAATGATACGGTTGCTCCAAAAAAGTTACCACCAAAAAACCCCCTTGCTCCTCACATATCATGTACCATTATAGCTACAACACTCCAACTGTACTCCCACATTACATATCAGCCTGTCCTACTGTAACACTTAAGAGATTTGCTTAAGCACTTAAGCAAAGGATTTAATATCTCAGGGTGCCTGTACACATCACAGGGTTTAATCCTCATTAAATTATATAGGTTATAAAATTTAAACTTGTTTATTTTGTAGCATTGCATCAACGTTTGCATATACTAGGTTTTTGAATGAATTAAGCCCGGTCCCTGGCCAGCGCCGCAGGAGAGTGGGACAGTCCTGCTCTGCTCCCCTCACCCTGGGCTTGGGGCCCCCCAGCCTGTACCCTGCTACGCAGCTGTGAGCTCCATCCCTGGCCAGTGTCGCAGGAGAACAGGACACTCTGCCCCCCAGGCCTGCCCGGGGCTCTCCACCCTGTGCCCTGCCATACAGCTCTGGGAGCAGAAAGCCAGAACATGGCACAAGAAAAAAAAAAGCAGCAGCAGCAGCAATTTGAAGCAACATCTGGTAGATAAGAGACTCATTACATGTCTCTGAGTGCCTTTGTGTTTGTACGCATGGAATCCATGGATGCGATGCTTTAATTCACAACAAGCCAAACTAAACTACAACCGAGGAGTTTTAGTTTAATGCACCACAAAAACTTTGAAGGCATCCAGAAAACCAACTTGTGCAAACAGTTGCACTGTTGCAGCACAAGAAAGGGTAAAAAATGTGGCGGGTACAAATGCCCTCAATTCATCCTAAGTGCGCTGAAGATTCTGGTACCTGTTACAACACTTTATGCTCCAAATGCATCAGTGCATGTAATGGCTGGGTCCTCATGGTCTTAATTAAGGCCCTGCTTCCCAGGTGTGTTAGAATAATTAAGCAAGCTGAACATTCAGTTGACTTCCTTACCCTTTGGCTATTATATGGCTAACTAGTACAGCTACAAATAGGCAAGCCTGAATCTTAGAAAGATTTTTTTCCTAATCATGTTAAGACACAATAGAAAAGATGATAAGGCCATGCTCTTGGTCCATCAAGGTATACCACAGATATGTAAGGAAGACAAATTGCCTCACTAGTTATTTATATTCTAATCAGGAAGCAAAAGGGTCTCATTTTGAAAGCAATTAGCCCAGACACTAGCAATGTCTACGTAACTATATCACAAAATTTTGTTCAGCATCCTCTGCTTCTTCAATTGGAGCCATAATGGTGTTGTAACAATATAATAAGACTTGTATTCACCAAAACTAAAAGCTCTTACATTAGGACTTTCACAACTAGATATATGGGTTTAATTCTTAACTCACATGACAAGCATTAGGACTGTCCTAAATAGACATTTTTCGATACTGCAAAATCTCTTGGTATATGACAGATTTTGCTCATGGGACTCTACTGAACTTCCAGGGATGCTGTGCAAATGGAATGAGGTGGTTTGACCAACCATTTGGGAGAGGCATACAAAGTGCTGACAACTTGCTGGGCCCAGGCCAGAGCTAGTAATCCAGTCGTTATTGGAAAAAAATCTGTTTGATGTTATTGCAAAGTAGGTTCTATAGCTCATTTTTAAGATTTTTATGAGTTATCTCCAAGTTTTCTTAGGCCTTTCTTCAATTAGCCAAAATACAGTTAATTAATCAATCAAATTTAATTCAAAACCAAATACATGTTACAACACCTTTTAAACTCTCAGACTGCCATTGGTTTGAAACAGAGATACCAATACATTCTGCCCTATGCTAAAGCAAACCAGCAAAATGGCAACTTGCTGGGTTTGGGGGTTTTTTTTAATTAAATCATATTAAGATAGCCATCAATATATCTTTTATATTATGTGGAAACCACAAAATAATTTAACTTAAACTGGAGTTTAAATAACATGAAATTTCATTTCTTTGATTAATGTATGCAGACACATGCACACACCCCCCACTACCCACTCACAAAAGGGCCAAAACTTTAGCTGATGTAAGTCAGTATAGTTCCACTGACTTCAGTTTCCTAGATTTATATCAGTTGAGGACCAGGTCATTTGGCCCAGAAATATTAAACTAACTTTTTAAAAGGAGTTGAATCTGCAAATAAAAAAAAGAAGATAATTAATGATTTGGTGATAATCAAGTCATACGATACTTATAGGATGCGAAACAAAATCCATAATATAAGTAAAAAAAAATTGCCCTCCTCACACCAGTTATCATCTCTAGTCCAATCCTACAGCAATTCACCTCCTGCAGTGCTATGAAAGCCTCAGAAGCAAAGCAAAACATTGTATGTTTAAAAAGATGTAGATCTGCTTAAAAGATGTTTAGCTACTATATGCTGCATATGACAAAATACCCGGAGGACAAACAAATCTCTTTGTTTTTACCCTCTCCACTGTATTCAACATGTCCCTGCAAAAGGATGCCATTTAAACCCATATACATTGAACAGAGAAAAATGTTTGTGACCACTCAACATATAAAATAGAATTGTAAAGTCACTCAGAGAGTTTCATGGTACATTTGTCAACTCATCCTACTAACTTACTATATTTCTCAATTTCTCCCACAATTTGGGAAACTGGACATCAAAAGACAAGTTTAATGAAGCAGAGAACTGAGACATAAAAGTGCCAGCAGTACATTAAGAAGTCAGTGGATTTAAATCCTGTGATAATATTTACATATTATGAAGTATTATGCAATCATTAGTCTGGGTCAATTCTCAGTGCAACTCCAACTCAAAGAAACGAAACTGTACTTTTCCAATGCTAGTATCTTCGTAATATCTTCAATAATTCAAAATATCAGCAGAACGTAGATGTTGCAGGCTTTTTGTTTTGTTTTATTTTGTTTGGGGGGAGGGGTGTCATTTTCTTCCATTGTGTACAGTCTATTTCTTTGGCTAAGTGCTGGTTCCCCTGGAGATAGATATGCAATGAGAGCTGACTGGCTGAGTAGTCAGAGCTCAGGGTTGTGGGCAGCATCTTCTGCAACAGTCATCTGCATGCAATATCTAAAAAAAGAGTAAATGCTTGACTAAGATGTTTTTAAATTTATAACAGGAACATCTTCAGAGATGTGCTAGCCCATCAGTTAAGTTCTTGAACATTTTAAGGACTGTGATTTTTTGCAGACTTGGTTTAATTAAATAAGGCAAGGACTGGTAACCTCATTAACAATGTCAACAAAGGTTAAAGAGAGTGTAAAAACAGAGAAAAAAAATTGCCTGTGCCCCCCCTTACTTGTGGTCCTTGCAGAATGAGTTTGTGACACAATCGCAGAGCTTATCCAATTTGGCTGGAAGGTTTGGTATATATTTATAAAAACACTAAAAAAATATGCCCAAGCAATTTAAACTATCGACTAGTAGAGCCAGCTGGGTATTCGTCTAGACTAGTTGTTTATTTCTTCACTCCCTGAGCAGTTGCCCAGAGTTTTGTAGGTTACAATTCTCTGTCTTTGACAGGTCTTTAATGTTTTAAGCTCTTGTTTTGTTTTTTAGTAGGGATTTCTCTGTCTGATATTAATATTTACCAGTTTCGCTATCTCTTTTTTAGACAGTAAAGTATGTATTTGCACTGTGAGATTCTCTAGTTGTTTTTCTTGATTTAATGTAAAAATTCTTTTCATTCTCAGCCAGCATTGTGCTAGTGCCCAAGGATCACGTTAAACACGCACTAGGGCTTGGGAAAAATGCCATGCTTCATATGAGACCAAGAACCGAAGTGTTTATAAGAGTTAAAGAGCGCACGAGAGTTTCCACAAGATATCTGCCTTCTGGACTTAACCTTGGAATATCCTAGACCCCCCAAAGGGAAAAAATAAAACAATCATGCTAGTCTAAAAATCTAGCTGGATCAAGGAGACTGGAGTGTTCTGTAACCTTTCCTTGCCAACAAAATGAAGTCTTACACGGCAGCAGCAGAATCCAATTCTATACTGGCCTTGGGCAAAAGCACCACTACCAAAAATCTCTTGGGCAGCTAATACATTTGCAGAAGACTTGTAAGAACACAAAGTGGAGGAGGTGGGAAGAAGTGATATTTTTGGAAGGAGTCTAACAATATCTACCATCTAGAAGCAGTATTTGCAAGTATCTCCAAACCTTATTTGATGGCCCAACCAAAATCAATATCCTCTGTTGCCCAAAACATAGCTCAATGACTGTATGTCAGAAGAAGAGAGATGGAGATGGAAGCTATCATAAATTTTGACTCATGTTCAGTAGGTTCTAAAGGCAGAGGGTTTGTATATAATGTAAAACAGTGAGCACCCTGCATCCAGCTGGGTCTCAAATGCCACTGGCCTCTCTCCACTTCAGAGGGAAACCAGTACTGTGGGTCCTGTCCACAACATTCAGTCACATGCACCAGGGTCTGGCAACCTATGGCCCGTGGGTCAGATCTGGCCCATGAAAAGAGTGGATCACAGCAGCTCAGGGAATCAGCAGCAAGCTCCAGCCTGGGCAGCAGAGGAAGCATTGCCGGGGTCCTACTACCTGCCCTGTTTTGTATTCCCTCTGCAGTCTCTGTTGACTGCTGGGGGCAGCGAGGAGATCTGCAGCTTACAGCAGGGGCTGAGTTGCAAGCAGCAGTCCATGGGGGCAAAAGACTGCCAACAGGAGCAGAAGAGTAAAGCAGATGTTCACCCTGACTAGTTTCAGTCTGCTGTGCCTCTTGGTACAGACACTGGAAAGGACAGGCAAGGCACAGGTGACCACCTCTCCTGCTAGTCATAATGTTCCCAACGTGAAGGAGAAAGGAAGGTAAGAACAAGCTCTCTCTTTTTCCTTTTCCCATATTATTGGAGTGCAATAAACTGATCTTATAGACAGTACTTCCCCTGCTTTTCTCAGGTCAGCAAAAGAAGCAGAGTGACAGTATGACCTGAGCAATACATACCTATAGCCAGGCCTGTGACAGCACCTAAATATTTCAGAAATGTACAGCTCATCAAGAATTCTAATATCCTGGCAAAAAAGGTATCTACGGATCCAAGAATACTTTTAAATGAATACCTTTTCCAAGTCCTTCAAGTCCAAACATTCATCATGCACTTTGCAGTTTCTAGCCACCACACTCTGACACTCATTTCCATCCTGATTTCCTCACTACTCCTAGCCCTTTACTATAAAACAAATGCTTAGCTATTTGTCTTCTCCACTGACAAAGCTTTTAGGAGAGGCAAGCTGGCAGCACTCCTTTCTTGCAGCAGATGGTGGTTATGTCAACCATAACCCTCCTAGGAGCCCTGGGGCAGTCTTACTGCCAGAAAATCAAAACATGGGACAACGCCTTCTGGGTGGATGGGGAAGAGGGTGCACAGCTGGAAGGAACCCCTCCCACAGAGCTGAGGAGAATAGCCAACATTCCCCTGCATAAGTACACACAGCACAGCCATAGTCACAAAAAGGAGTCTACTGCAACCAAAGTAAAGTTTATTTAAGATTTAAAGCAAAGCAACACATCTAAACTCATGACTTTTCTAGGGACTAAGCACTGGGACAATTCCTGTTCACTTTGACTCTAAAATCTTAAGAGATGCACAGCCATAGAGTCACACAACAGTCCAGAGAACTTCAGTGGGAAGTATGTGACTAACCACCCATGGGATTCAGAAAATGCAGTTTAGCTTCTGGAGTCAGCCAGTAAAGTCATTTAACTTGAGTAGAATTACTTGATCTGACTGTAAAAGCACAAAAGATTCATATTGTAGCAAATGCATATAAAAAATGAATAAGAATATACCAGATTTGTGTTAGCAATAATCCAAAATTGATGTTTAACAGGTTATCAGAAAAATTAGCTTGGCTGTGCTGTAGTTAGATAACAGTTGTGCCCCTCTTTCCGATAGCTACTGAGGGTACTCAGCACCTCTGAAACAGCACATACTGGTTTTCTGAAGCTGGGCCCTTAGTGAAGAGAAAAACTCATCTCCATAAGACTTAAGCAGTTTAATGAGCATAACCTGGTACCATGTATATTGAGGTAACACTGATAGCATCTCGCATCTTCCTGGAAAGCTAGTTCAGGCAGTACTGTGCAAGGGCACCTGTTGTGAGCAATAGTTGTTCAGGAACACAAGGAATTTAGGGGAAAGGCCCACTAGTATTTTAAACCCATTACTCCATAAATCTATTTCTACCTTGTCCTCTGCATCACTTATGTCATAGCTAAGGACAGGGGAGCTGGAGATGGAGCACTGAATTCATCAATAAAGTAATAAAAGACCAAAAGTCAGAGAGAAGGAATGACATCAACTCCTTGGCCAATCACAAGAACCGTGAAGCTGTTCAAGTAAATGGGGTTCTTCTTCCTTGGTGAGACAGTTGGGACCAGTGACACTATTGATTCATAATCCAGCAAGAGAAACTTGTGACTTTTCTAGGAATTAAGTACTGGGTCAGTTCCTTTTAACTCCAACACTAAAATCTTAAGAGATTCACAGTCATAGAGTCACATGACACTCCAGAGAACTCACTACAGGAGACAAATCTACTTGCAGGCAACACAGAGGAAAGAAGGAAACATCCCAGATCCATTAACCTGCATCACAGAGCTGAATCTTGTCTGCGCAATACATTCCCGTCCCTTCCCTCCCCAAAGGAACACAGAGATAGATATAGTTAATCTCCGTCTGCTAACAGACAGGATTTATAAGACCAGGCTGTACATCAGCAGTCCTCAACACAGAAATGAAACACAGGGAACATTGCACCACACACAGAAGGGAAGAAAAAAAATGACTTATCTGGGTATCCTGTGTATTATATGCCATAGAATATCATCAGTAATTTCTGTACCAAGCCCAGTCAAGTGGGTCAACCACAATATCATTTAGAGAGAGCACAAAATCTTGATTTTAAAAGCCTCCAAGCAATGAAAAATGTACCACATCCCATAGTACAACATTCCAAGTAATTACTATAAAGGTTAAATATTTGCACCTTATTTTTCCAGCATTACTTACACAAAAAATATGCTAAAAGAATATGATAGGTGGAAAGCCAAAAATGCATTGCAGAAATGCAAAAATGCTATGCCAAACCTAAAGAAAAAAGAAGCCAGACTACACAGTGACATGTTCTTAAAAACCACTGCACATGCTTTCTCCCTCAGGCCTGAAGAACACTCTGCATTCGAAACCTTGTCCAACTTTATCCCAACTATACAGATATAAAACATATCACCCAAAATCACCCCTCACAAAATTATGGCTATCTGTGGAAATTTAATTCAGATTGTTTGTGTGTGCGTACAATGATAGGGTCTTAATTAAATTCCATGTTTTCACTGGACACAGAACTCATTCAGTGCTTAGGACCCTGCCTCATTTGCTGAAAACACTGTAAAGTATGAAGTGAATGAGATGGGATTGTCAGAAGAGAAAGGGTAGTCTCACTGTCATGAGAACTGACTTCCTCTGCTGCAGAGTTCCTTTTTGATGCCAATAAGTCCCAATAATTAAACTTTCACTAACTGTGTGTTCCTTCTTTTCCATGTGCCTGACCAGGGTTCTGCTTTGCAGAAATGCCAAGCTTCATGGACACAGCTGAAGCAACCAGGTGCTCTTCTGTCAGCATAGAAAGTTCTATATACCCTGAAAAATCGGGTAATAGGCACTTTAAATTACATACCGAAACTCATGGACACTTTTGACCTTACTGTCTCTCTGCCTCAAATTTCCTCTTTGTAAATTAAGAATAATGGTAGCCATTCCTCTCACAAGATATGAATTAATTAATTAATTCATTCATTAATATATTGAATTAATTAATTATATCTGTGAATCAGTCAGCTAGCATAATAACTGAGCACCACAAAAAAGCCCAAAAGGAACTGAACCTTTTGGTCTTCAAGCAGTAAATATGGCATAAGACCACACTGAACAATGCGAGAAAATAAAATATTAGACACCCAGTGAGCAAGCACCCTCTATCTTGTAAGAGGGGGAAAAAATCCATTATATGGTGTTGTCTAATTTCATCATCATACTTTACATACTCCAGGGAGGAGGAGAGGCCTAGTCTTTTTAGAATGCGATTTCCCCCTTGCTCCCTACAACTCCCATTCTCATTTCCTAGCAGGTCCCAGTTTTACCCCACCTACTGCTTCCCCATCTCCAAAGCTTGTGTTGTCCCTTTCGCTAAGCACAGTCAGTCAAAAAGCCCAAGGCTGAATTGATTAATTCTTCACAGATTAGTCTAAAACGCATAGACTGAATTGATAAACAAGTGAACAGACATTCACTTTTAATTCTGGAAATGCAACCACATGTGCCTGCAGTGATGAGCCAGAAGCCGAGGCTAGAGCACGCCTCCCTGCTTAGCTGGAGTAGAGAGCTTGGGCCAAAGTTAGCCTGCCTACCCTGTTTGCGGGGGAGGTGCAAAGCATCCTGGGATGCTGGGGGACTGTGAGTTAACTTGAATCTGGATGGGATCTGTGACAGAAGTTCAATAAACAGATTTAACCTGAATCAGTTCAGTCTGATATTACATCCACCCAGGTTTATTTTAAATCTGTTTCAGCCATTTTGAAAGATGTTTAAATGCACTGAACTTCTGTTATGTTATAGATTTGAACTGGTTTCTGATCACTTATACCGGTTTGTACGTAACTTCTGTCCCTAGCCTTTGTGGCTCCAGTCCCAAATACCTTAATCACCCAGTAACAAACCCCCTTCCCTGGCTCTCAGTACTTGTTTCCTTGCCCACATTGTTTTAAGCCTCAAGTGCCCTACCTCCCACTTCCTCCAAGTTCCCTGTCTCAGTCTACTCAGGTCAGCTCCCATCTCCTCTTCATTAAGCAGCCTCTCCTCCTTACTAATGCTCAAATGGTGGTGAGAAGGAATCTGTACAACCTACTGAAGAATTACGCCTTAACCTGTTCAGTGCCTGCTTGTTTTTTTTAAATAGTCAGTAAAGGTGCCAGTTCTGTGCCCTTCCTTGTTTCCTACTCAAGAGCTGTATTTGAATACTTCTCAGTTTCTCACTCAATTTTTTATTTTTAACATGGCAAAACAGAACAATTTAACAGAAAAAAAAAACAAAGACTACCCAACACTTACAGAGGCAAAGCAAGATATTTCAGAACCCAGGGAAGGCAGGAGATGAGCAATTATGCTGGCCACTGGAAAGCAGAACCAGGTGAGGGAGGGGAGGGGGAACAGAATCTTACCTGGCCCTGCTCTCTGCGCTCAGAAGGCAGCTGCTGTCATTCAGTTCCTTTGAGTACATGTAGAATCTAATAATTATATGGTATCAACTAAGTGATTTATGTCTGTAACACAGTATGGTTATGGTACGCTGCATTATTCTAAACTACCCATAGCTTGTGCAATAAAAAAAGTAAAAAATGTAATGCTCCATTAAAAAGTTCTTTATCATTCATTTCTTAGGTTATAAAAAGAAAGAAAAACAATAAATGAATGTTAGTTTCACTACATGAAGTGAAAAAGAAATATAAAGCTATATCTGGTCTCTGTTTCTCAGCATGCTGACAAAAAAAGCAACATAAATTCACATTGTCCAAATGTATAACATGTATTTTTCAATCACTTGGAAATTTACAATTTAAAAAGTAAATTATTTCCAAGATGTCAAAACCTCTGATCCTACAAGAACACCAGGTCAAATAAACTTTTCATCCTAACTGGACTCACTACAGAATCAGAAACTACTTGTATGGTAAGCTTACAGTAACAAATGTGTTTGAATCCCGAAAGATTACATAATCTTGTGAACCATATTATTAAAACAAAGAAGAGAGGAAAAGTTCTAACAACTAAACCAAGTGATTTTTTACCAGGCATACCAAACCAAATTCACCTTAGGGATAAAAACAAATACAAAAAAGGTCAGCCTAAAAGGTTTTCTTACAGTAACACTATGATTTTGGGGCATCATGAAAGTTTTAAAATAGCACAGGACAAAAAAATGAACGCAGTTCAAATCCAGTCTCCAGCCTAAATGCTTCTTGCAAATATATGCCTTCCTCTAAATCACTCAGTTGTGGAATATACGCCATAAAACTGCACTTCAAAAAAATCTGAACAGATAATGCCATGGTTTTAATTCAAACATGTCAAAGTGTTTGGGCAATGCACTAGGACTTTATGGGGTAATTGCTGGTGTTTGCAGTTGGAGTAACCCTCCTTCCAGAGGTTGAGGGAGGGAAGCTTAAATTCCCTCTTTTTATTGCCATTTCATTAAAAAAATTAAATAAAGTTAAATCTGCTAAATTAAGACAATTAACAACAACATAAATTATTCTGTACATTTTTTCTGAAAATCATTCTGTATTGAAATGTATCCAAAACCTGCCAACAGTTTGATCATGCATCACATAAGCAAACATAGCTGAGCATTGTTTTAGGGACTCTCTTTTTAATCACAGGAAGCTGAAGAACACTTGCACATGGCCTCTGCCACATATATTTTATTTCACAGAAGACTTTTATGGTGTACTGTTTGTATTACAGAAGTACTTGGTATTACCAAAACGAAGAGCATTGTGCACACAGTGTGAAAGACTCCCTCGAGTCAGAACTATATACACAAACACATATGGTAAACATTGGATTAAATAGGGTCAAGGTGTTATGAGGAATTGCCTTACTTCAATTTAACAAAAAACAATTTAAATTTTGCAAAACTGACAAGAAAAGCTATGCTGAGATCAAGGTAAATAGGTCTTCATGATGGTGCTGAATAAGGAAAGGAGATTCAAGCAAACGTCAAATGATTATAAACATGTACAACTAATTCAAAACAAAAATGATGGCAGTGGTAATTGAACTCTGAAGGTTCATGATTTCTTTTGTTGCTGGTCTCTTCAATATCAGAATTTCTGATTAAAATATCTCACTGGAAATACAGCTATCACAATTCAGATCCATTTTGTTCTCATTAAGATGTAGATGTACAAATTAAGCACAAGTGCATGGTGGTAGAATAAATGCCCCAGAGAATGAAGCTCGTAATTTACCCAGAAAACAGGTGACAGCATAACCACAAACAGTACAAGCTCTATCACTGTCTTATCAATGGGCACTTTGAGAAACTTTCTCCGTTTTGTTTGGTTTCAGACTCCAAATCCATTCAGATGCTATGCAGAATCTTCCATTAAGAGACCATCAATTAGATAGAGGTTTTATCCAGTGAGTACTGGACTGAGATTATACAGGTCACTGAACAGCCATCAGAGGATACTGACTTTCAATTATTACTGTCTCATTAATTTTGCAGTATTTAATGAGTTAAACAGCAACAGTAAACTTGTAATCTTCCCCATTTTCTTTACTGAGGTTTTTTAATCTTGAAGCTTATTTATGTTCCACTACATATATTGCTAATAATACTGTGATACAAGTAGCTGAAAAAACATCACTCACATTATGGCAATGAAATTCTGAAATATACCATTGAGTTGTTATTGTTCCACGTCTGGAATGCTGAAAATCCAGGCAAACACCCTATACCCTTGATTAAAAAACAATCAAATCCATTTCTGCAAAATCATTCACTGTGCAAGAAATTCACAAACCCTTCTCTGATCCATTGTTATCCTTTACTGCACAACTGGATTATAGCTTTAAAGAATTTCTGAGACATCAGTACAATGCGAGAGAGACTGTACAAAATCAAGCAGTTCATTATTATTCCATTGCCTGCCCCAATTTGGTTGATTCGGAAACTTTTTTTAAAATAATTTTTACTTCCCACATAGAAAGTGTTAGTTTCTTTGTCAGTCAGTGACCAGGGCATTGCTGACCCTACAAGACTTTTTTCTTGACACTTTATTTAATCCATCTGTTTTTTCATTCTCCATCAAGCATCAGAAGGCAAGTCCTAATGTTGTTTATTGTGTTGTGGAAGGGTAGATCAAAATGGCAAGACACATGCATTTATTTCAAGATCATGCTACATTGAGCTATCCAGATACAGCACTGCATCCCTTTAACGTTCTCCCCACTTTGCAGAAGCCACCCCTACCACCCTACTTATCATTTACTAGTTCTTACCTAGAATCATTACAATCCCACTGATCCAAATTCTATCTTGGGTATTTAATTTCTATCGAGTGCAGTTGATTACAACATTTGTTGCAGTTGAAGTCCCAGTTATTTGAAGGGTTTTTATGCATGCAGTAAAGTGCAGATGCAGAAACCCTGACAGACTCAGGCTAGTCTGCACCAGAAACCTCTGCAAATACAGTGCAACAGTATCAATTGCATCTGTACTAGAGAGCTAGTATTAACTGCATCTGTACTAGTGTCTCCCTGTATTAACTGCATCTGTACTAGGAGGGCTTCTTGACATCTACCAGCAAACTAGTGTAGATAAGGACAACAGAGACAGGTAGGCTGACAGGCAGAATCTCAAATATTATTACATAATAATCATATATTATTACAAGTATTACAAAAAAGTTAGCAGGACAGTTGGCTGATCCCCTAACCTCACCTCAAAGTGGAATTAATTTTGACAGGCCAGCAGAGCCCTGTCATCCAGGGCTCAGTTCACCTCGGACCTGCTCCTTTAGACAGCCATCCAGATCAGAAGCAGATGTCATACCAAACCATAACACTGCTGATCAGTCAAACTTTAAATGAATATCTACGTCATCTCAGAAGCGACACCAGAATATTTTTGTAGGGCAGCTGTAATCCCATTATGTGTCATTCTTCTACCAGTATTTTATGACCTACCTGATGGTTTATTAATGCAAGGTGCTTAACTGCCATCATGTTGTGGCCCATTAATAAGTATGCAAATTAATTTTTTCATTCAAATCAGAAGTAGGAAGAGTTTCTGAAGTCATGCTTTACTTGGAATCTTAACAAATACTGAAAGGCAGCATTTTTTTCTTTTGCCTTTTTTAGCATACAAATTGTGCTGCATCTCACTTAACTAATTAGTCATGTAATTCTGTTGTTTTGGGGGCTAAAAAAGGGGTCCCCCCCTTGCCTTTCGGAATCTGGAGGATTCTTATTATCATTTTTGTTTTTAATATCACCTAACCTCAGAGCTCTTCCAGCTGAACAGGATTTTCAGTGGTCTCACAGGATCATGTCAGTATCATCCTACTCCCAACAAATCAAAAGAATGGGAGGGGCACTGATGAGCAACAAAAGGCAATTAACCTCCTTTTGGTAAAGAACATTGTTTTAACTTTAATTTATTCATAGACTGAGACTTGTATGCCTTACTATAAAGAATACATTTACCCACACATTTTTTCTTTACTTCACCAGCTAGCAGCAAAGCAACATAAACTAAAGGATAGATTATCTCAATATAGCTAAAAGCAGGGGTACCCAAAGTGTGGTCCATGAAGCCACTTGCAGCCCAAGAAGGATCTGTTTGTGGCCTGCAAATGGATATATTAATGGTGGCTGCCCTTAATAGACCAGTGACTGTTCAGTAGTAATTGACTGATGCATCTTAGCAACAGCCCTGAGGTCCATTTCGAAGGATAACTGATGTCTTTTGAAGCAGAGTATGGAAGCTGGCAAGGAATGAGGCTTTCTCTACTACTGCCCTCAAACAGATACTGATATGCTAAAAGTTTTGCAAAATGGTGGGTTACATGAGCTGGCCCAACCTATTTTTTATAGGAAATAAAATTCTATCAACTGCACAGGTCCCAGTCAAGCTGGAATTAAGCAATGATGAAGGATTTACCTTATTGTAACTTTGTATACATAAGGCTTATTAAATATATGGAAAACAAAAGATACTGCATTGAAGATTCATTCTGTTACATGACTCCCAGCATGGTGTTCCACCCATTAAGTTGCCCTCCATGAACAACCCTGGAAACCCTGGTTAACAAGAATGAATGGGCTCAGTGCATGAATCTGTATTTCATATACCCACATACTTGCACACACCTGTAGACTCACACATACATATATGTAGATATACATGCACACAACATGCATATCTGACACACGCAGAAGTAATATCAGTATGATAAACTGCAGCACCATTTGATAAAAATATATTTATATTTCACGTAGGACTCCACTATTTGGCTTTTAGCCAATAACTCATCTCTCCTATGGCTTAAAATTAATAAAGAAAACTTTCTTTAAAATCAGCTTTCCAAGGAAGTGTTTTCTCCTCCTCTTTCCTAGTGAGGAAATTTGCCCCTTCAACATCACATACATTTATTTACTCAAGATCTAGGATCAGTAAGATTCAGTTTTAGGCCAACAAGAATTTCCGTGACACATGACTTTGAAAGTAGTCTGGCAGTGCTGTAAGGTTACAAACTGAGCTTTATATTTGAAAGAGCAGAGATTATATTATGCCAGCTTGCTACAAAATCCAATAGACTTGCAGCTAACTCTAGCAAGGCTGAGACCTTGACATTATGACATTTTTATCACTAGAAAATTACTTTTAGGCCATTTTAGAAAGTTTGCAAATATGTCAATTTTTCCCCTTTCTCTTTCCAATTCTTGCATACTCATTAAAATCAGGCACTTGGCTCCATAAGTGAAGTAATAAAAGGGTTATTTCTCCCAGTAAAAGACTTTACTACTCTTTAGAATGTTACAAAAATGTAATTTTAATGTAAACAAAGTCTACAGAAAATATAAAATAGGGAGTGTACTGTAATTTTTCTCAGCTCGTATCTGGCAAGACTGGAAAAATTCATTCATAGCTTTGACCCATGTGAATAAAGCACATACACAAGACTTTCGTTGATAAAACTTTATGCCACATTATCCAGTGCTTCCAAGAACCTCAAAAGGACATTATTAAGAGTGCAAAAACAGTCAGAAACAGGGACATACCAGATTAAGGGTGACCGTGCAACCCTCATTTCCATTATGCACATACATGACAACAGAGCTATAAATTATGTGATCCATGATCTCATACATTTTTTTACTACACCACAGATCCATTATTCAGTACAAGAGCAGTCCAAACTAACCCGTTTCCCATTACACAGAACTGAAAGTTCCATCATAGCCCCTCTTGCCTAAAAGTTGAAGCTCCTGAGGCTTGTCTCACCGATGGAACTCAGACCTATTTTGATTCTTCTGAAATGGGAGGATGAAAGAAAGCAAAGGCAGAGGCAGGGGCGTCAGACAGACACAGTCAGAGAGACAGATAGAAACAAACTCTCCCTGTAAGAAAAGTTTGCATATCCAAGTTTTTGTTTGGATTTGGGATGGAATATCATCCAGAAATGCAATATAATCTAGGGATGGAAATTCTAGCTTTATTTAGTGATCAGAATGGATGGCAGACAGTTGCCCAGCAGGCATTCAATATTGTTTTCTCATCTTTGTTCATGTGTGGCCTTATGCCCTATTTACTGTACAGTGTTCAAACTCTTCACTGATGACAAAATTATTAATTTCCTCAAGGGATTTTCTATTGTATCCATCATAATAGCTTCAAATTCTTCACGTATATTAACAATTTTTACAGTACTCTTGAGTGGTTATTATTAGCTTTATTTAGCAGACAGGGACTTGAGGCAGAGCATGATTACAGTAAAAAAAAATATGTTAAAAAATATCCACTATTTTTGAGTGTCCAATTTAACAGAGAGAGATCAGGTATTTCAGAACACTATAACACTTTATACATTCCAAGCCCACATCTCATTGACTTCAGCTCAAGCAGAGGAAGTTTTGCAACATTATAAGTAGCCGGAAAAAAAAAATCTTACAATACTAGTGTTCAGACACTTCAGTAGTTGCCAGCCCTGCTTATATAACCACATGCTTTATAATCTGTATTTATGCAAATATTATACATACATTCCTATGCATACACTGAAAAACAATGCAGAAATCACTGAAAAGAGTTCTATGATGTAAAATAATATTCTGTTAGCACTGCTACTAATGCTTATAAAACTTTTATGCAGAAACCAGAAAGTCTAATCCAAAAATGTAGTAATAAAGTCTCAACAAGCTATAACTACATGAGGTTACCAACTTAAAATGCTCCTATTTTACAGTGATGTTTCACTGGCTAAAATCTGGCACAGGTTTGGTTTTCTCCCCCATAAGAAGAATGTTTTAGAGAAGTAGCCTCTTGAGTGAAAAGGCACTCTAGCAGGACACATTAGCAGGAAAGCAGAGCTGCAAACTCTCAAGGGAGTTCCCCCAAGGGCACTTCTCCATAAAGAGTCACCATAGGGATTCTCTAAGATTGTGCATGAGGGGTAGAGAACTGTTCAGCTACTAATAACATGGGACTGTAGTGCAATGCTTCTTATAATCACAATATCCCAGATAGGAAGAACAGTGTACCCATCAAGTTTTTAAACAACTTAGCAAACATTCATGCATTTTTAGAACAACAAGCAAACATGAAAAGTGAGCATTCACCCACTTGTAAGATAATATGCTCTTCCCCTGTAGGAAAGCACTCGTAAGAAGATGCTACACTCTTCCCCTGTAGTAAAGCAGGAGTAGGAAGAGACTGCTCTGTTCATCTCTTCTACTGTGAGCTGCAAGCAGGCTGAAGAATCCATTGCAACAAATCCGTGGCCCTTAGTATAAAGAAGAAATTACTGTGCTATTAGCTGATATTAACTTTTTATATTAAGTATCTTTGACACTGCAAGGAGCAGGGGAGGCTTAGTAATACCTCAAGGGAAAAGAGGAATAAATCAAAGGGAAACAATAGTGATTTCTCACCCAAAAAACCTTCTACTGCTGTGAAAGGGCGACAGCTCATCCAGAAGAGGGCTTGCTCCAGTCTTCTAACTCTGTAAGGTGCTTTTCACCTCAACCAGTGCCACCATCAGGAATCATCATTATTCAGCCAGGCCCCTCTGTCCCTTACTGGGCCTGTGGTGGGACTGGAGGTGACCAGAGCTGTCAGTCAGTGGTAAATGGGAGAGAAGACCTATGAGAATATAGAATCACAGAATAGAAGGACTGGAAGAGACCTGTATAATCATCAAGTCCAGTCCCCTGTCATGAGCAGGAGGTTATTGGGCTCAAACAAACTCAACAAGGTGCTTGTCCAGCCTCTTCTTGAATACCTCTAGCACCCAGGGAGTGGTGGTGGATGGGTCAGTATCAACCTGGAAAGATATGGACAGGGAAGTCCCACAAGGCTCAGTCCTTGGACCGGTGCTGTTTAGCGTCTTCATCGGTGACTTGGATGAAGGTGTGGAAAGCACTTTGTCCATATTCGCAGGTGATACCAAATTATGGGGTAAAGTTAACATGCTAGAGGGTAGGGAACGAATCCAGGTGGATCTGGACAGGTTGGAAAAGTAGGCAGAACAGAACAGGAGGCAGTTCAACAAGGACAAGTGCGAAGTATTGCACCTAGGGAGAAGGAATCACCAGTACACTTACAGGCTGGGAAAGGACCTTCTCAGCAGCACAGCAGCAGAAAAGGATCTCAGTCATTGTTGATACCAAGATGAACATGGGTCGTCAACATGACATAGCAGTGAGTAAAGTTAATCGCACTTTATCATGCATTAGCAGGTGCATGACAAACAGATCCAGGGAAGTGATACTTCCCCTCTATGCGGCATTGATCAGCCCACAGTTGGAATACTGCGTCCAGTTTTGGGCACCACACTTCAAGAGGGATGTGGACAACCTTGAGAGGGTTTAGAGCAGGGCCACTTATATATGGTTAGCGGCATGCAGACAATGACCTACGAGGAGAGACTGAGGGCCCTGGATCTCTTCAGCCTCTGCAAAAGAAGGCTGAGAGGTGATTTTGTGGCCATCCACAAATTCATCCAGGGCATGGGTGGGCACCAAGGAATAGGAGATGCTCTGTTTACGAGGGCACTCCCTGGAATAACTAGGAACAATGGCCACAAACTGATGGAGAGCAGATTTAGGTTAGACATCAAGAAGAACTTCTTTATGGTAAGGGTTGCCAGAATCTGGAATGGGCTTCTAAAGGAGGTGGTGCTCTCCCCTACCTTGGAGGTCTTTAAGAGGAGGCTAGACATGCACCTGGCTGGGGCTGTTTGACCCCAGCGCATTTTCCTGCCCATGGCACAGGATTGGACTTGATGATCTACTGAGGTCCCTTCCGACCCAAACATCTATGAATCGATGAAACCTCCAGGGATGGTGATTGTACCACCTCTGCTGGCAGTGCATTCCAGATTCTAGATACTCTATGGAAAATAAGTTTTTCCTTATGTCTAGCCTAAATTTTTCCTCAATTAACTTGTGCCTATTGGTCCTTGTCCTCCCAAGGGGTGCCTTTCTGAAGAGTTGCTCCCCTAGATCTTGTTCACTCCTGCCATACTTGTAGGCGGCTATCAAGTCACCTCTCAGTCTTATCTTGCTCAGACTGAACAAACCCAGTTCCTGAAGTCTCTCCTCATAGGGCCTATCCTCCAGGCCCCTAATCATATGGGTGGCCCTTCTCTGTACTCTTTTGAACTTATCCACATCCTTCCTGAAGTGTGGTGCCCAGAACTGGACATGATACTCGAGCTGTGGCCTTACCAAATGCCAAAGAGGGGGAGGAGCACCTCTCTGGATCTATTTGCAACACATCAGCTGATACATGCCAGAGTCCTAGTTGACCTACTGGCGACTTCATCGCACTGTTGGCTCATATTCATCTTCTGGTCGATTGTCACCCTCAGGTCCCTTTCAGCTGAAGTGTCAGCCAGTGGACCACCACCCATCGTATTGTTATGGTTAAGGTTCTTCCTACCCAGATGAAGGACTCAGCAGTTGTCCCTACTGAACCTCATCTGATTGCATTCAGCCCATAGAACCAGTCTGTCAAGGTCATCCTGGATCCTTACCCTATCCTCAGATGTGCCTGCATTTCCCCACAGCTTGGTGTCATCCACAAACTTAATCACTGCGCTTTCCACTTCCTCATCCAAGTCATTGATAAAGATGTTAAAGAGCATGGGCCCAAGCACCGATCCCTGGGGGACACCACTGGAGACTGCCCTCCAGGATGAGGCCATCAGATTGTTTACAGCTCTCTGTGATCTGCCTCTGAGCCAGTTGCCAACCCACCTCACTCTAGGCTGGTCTAAGCCAGTACCCTCTAGCTTAACTGAGAGAATCTCATGGGAAACAGTATCAAAGACCTTGCTGAAATCTAGGTAAATGATATCAACACCTCATGTCCCTTGTCCAGCTGGTCATAAAAGGAAACCAGGTTTGTTAGGTGTGACCTACCCTCAACAAAGCTGTGCTGGTTGCTTCTTAATACCCCAATGGTTGTGAGCTTGTGGTTAATGGTCTCCTTGACAATTTTCTCAAAGATTTTTCCCAGGACTGAAGTCAAACTGACTGGCCTATAGTTTGCAGAGTCATCCCTCTTCCCTTTCTATAAAGATGGGTACCACGTTAGCCCTATACCATGTTAGTCCTCTTCCAGTTATTTGGGATCACTCCTGAGTTCCATGACTCTTCAAACAGCTCTGCCAGAGGCCCCGCTATGAGCTCAGCCAGTTCTTTCAAGACTTTTGGATGCAGGTCATCTGGCCCAGCAGACTAGAAAATGTCCAAATGTTCTAAGAGTACCCTCACTGTTTAGAACTGATTTCATGTGGACTGTTGTCTTCCCTGTATTCCCTGGGCCTCTGGACAGGTGACCAGTTCCCATCTGATTTCAGGAATACCGATGTGAAGGAAGTGTTTAGGAGATCTGCCTTCTCACAGGGATCAACTGTAGGCATGCCCCCCGACCCGTATTAATAGGGGTCCCACAGTGGAGCTTGAGTTTTTTCTTGCTCCCTATGTACCTTCAGAAGGACTTTCTGTTGTCTTTTACTTCAGTTGCCAGCTTGATCTTCATACGTACCTTGGCTTCCCATGTCTCATACCTGCAGACCCTGGTCATATGAGTATACTCTTCTCTGGATGCTGAACCATTTTTCCATTACATATATGCTTTTTTTATTTTTTTCAAAAGTTCCCTAATATCCCTGTTGAGCTAAGCGGGCCCCTTTCCCTCTTTTTGACTGCGTGGGGATGGGCTCTTTTTGAGCATTGAGAATTGCCTCTTTGAGGAAGCACCACCTTTCCTGAACTCCCAAATCGTCCAGTCACTGGTTGCAAAAGGGCCTTTCTAACTAGACTCCTGATTTTACCAAAGTCTGCCCTTCTGAAGTCTAGGACTTCTGTTCTACTGGCTGAATTCCCAGCTTTTCAGTGGATGGTGAACCTAATCAGATCATGATCACTGTCGCCCAGAGTACCTCCAATCTTCAGGTTGCCTACCATGTCTTTCCCATTGGTCAGCACTAAGTCCAGAGTGGCTTTACCCCTAGTTGGTCCTTCCACAGCCTGTGTCAAGAACAGGTTGTCAATAGCTGCCAAGAAGTTGGCTGATCTGCTGGAGCTGGCTGAATGGTCTTCCCAACAGATGTCAGGGTAGTTGAAGTCACCCAAAACAATCAGGTATTTAGTGCTGGCTCCCTCAGTCAGTTCCCTGGTGAATACCTGATCACTCTCCTCTTCTTGGTAGGGAGGTCTATAGTAGACTCCCTCCATCAGGTCCCCTTCTCCTTGGCCCCCTTCTATCTTAACCCAGAGGGTCTCAAGGGACCTCTCCCTGAAATCAAATGTGACCTGCAGGGAGGGATACTGATCTTTCACATAGAGGGCCACACCTCCTCCCTTCTTCCCAACCCAATCCTTCCTATAGAACCTATAGCCCTCATTATCCACTGCCCAATCATATGTATCATCCCACCAGGTCTCCATCAACCCAATGAGGTCAAATTCCTCCTCTGCCAGAAGGAGTGCTAGTTCGTCCTGCTTACTGCCCATGCTTCTAGCATTCCCATAAAGATGTCCAAGTTCACCTTTAGTTACCTCAGGTTTTTTGTCACTCTGCAAGTGTCTCAGGGCGTTGGTACTCATCTGGATGTCCCCTACATGAATGCCCTCCCCAGGGTCATCTTGGCCAAAGGAATTATGTCCAGCAGTGGAATCCACCCTCACTCCCCTGGACATGCCTAGTTTAAAGCCCTCAGCAAGTCGGCAATTCTTAGGAGGGCTTTATGGAGTGGATGCAAGTGCCCTCCTGTAGAGCCCAAGTATAGAGCCACTAGCAGGAGGAGGAAAGGGAAAACTCCCTGATACCTTTCTTTATGCCCTACAAAGAAATAAGGAAGATACAACACTAGACACACTTCCCTATCTTAAAGCTTACAAAGATGAACTCTCTCAAATCACCATTAAAATAAATGGACTAGTGGTAAGACAAGACTCAAAGTCACTTTGCTTGCACTGATTTCAATCAGCACTTTGTGTAAAGCCTGCTGAGTCAGGCCCCTAGACACCCTAAACAAATCACTGGATCAACTTGGGAAGTTATAACCAAAACTATGGCCACAAACGGGTGTTACATTTGTGCCTAGAGAAAAAGACTGGCACACGAGAGATTCCTTGCAGAAGAGAACTGTCTTGTTGGCAAGAAAGTTTCATTGATTCCCACAAGGAAGATCTCCCTCCTCCTGTTCTAACTTGAAGAGTTGCATACCTTTTCAGTAGTGAGGATACCCAATATCCCAGAGTCCTACACTCTCGATTTCCCACTGTGAGGGTGAGGGAGGGTGAACACTGGCTCCCTCATAGTCCATCCAGAGGTGAGCTGTCAGGGAGACCTGTGGGGACCTTTTCTTGAAAAATTCTGCTGCCCTGACAATCATCTGATTGGTGGGAAGGGGGCAATCTGCTGTGGTGAGAGCCTTCACAGTCCCCCAGGATGGTTGCTGCCAGACAGAAAGGCCCCCAGTCAAGCCTCCCCCACTCACCTTTCCTTGGTCAACCTGGAACAGTCAGGGGAGATCTGTAACTTGCTGCCACAGCTTGGCAACCTAAGTCTTACCACCTCAGGAGAGTACCCTCCCCCACCTCCACCCCCCCGGCTCCTGCACTCCTCCAGGGTCAGCCCAGAGGATTGCACAGAGCTGGGGCTATTCTCCCACAGCAGGACCTGGGAAGGTTCCTGGCAGAGGAGACTGTCCCTCCCATCACACCAGTCAGCCCACTGGTGGCATGGGGGTGGCCTTCTCCCAGAGCTGGAACCCCCCTGAGGCTATCTGTGACAGCTTTCAGCAGCTATCAACTGCCTCCTAACAACCTGCCCCCTTCCCAGGCAGAAGAGAGGGCAGGCTGTCAACTCACAGGCTCCCCTACACGCAGGCGCTGGCGCAGGGAGCAGCCCCTAGTGCCTTGTGGCTAGAGAGCTCGCCTGTGTATCTCTCCAACCAGGGGGCTGGAATGTATGTATGCTCCAGCCCAGGGCTAATCTTTCTAAAATAACCATCAGTCTAATATTAGCACAGCAGCTACAACTGCTTGCTGGGTTTAAACATGGCCATTAAATAAATACATTTCCATGCATTAGGTCCTCGTTAACTTAAACCAAATGACAAATACTAACTGGTATTAAAAGCTCAGGGTGTAAGTTCACAACATTAACCAAAATACAGACAAAGAGCAAATTCACTCCAAAGGTCCATCAAGCCTAGCTGAGGGAAAAATCTTTCTTATCAGACACATGAAGGATAGCATCTTGGTACCTCTAATGTATATTGCAAAATCAGAGATGCTGACTGGGGAGACACATTTTAGTACATGCTCATAAAAGATAGAGTAAAGACCATCTTAAATTGTCTAGAAAAACAAAAATAAAAGATACCAGAGATCCTTGACTAAAAATAGGTGACATCCATCTTCTTGAGTGCTTCTCACCAAATACTGAATTATTTCCTGACAACAACCACCTTAGTCAATAAATAAAATCACTGCCTGTGGGTAAGTATCATCTCTCTTATAGTGTCGTGAAATTTGTTTCGATAATTTATGAAAATGTGAGCAAGGCAGATGGATGAAATGGGGAAATGAATCAAAACTTCTAATAGAGGGTTGGGAAAAAAAAGTAGCAGGAAAAATGTCTGTAACAACAAATTATAGGACAGTCGCTACTAAAAGCCAATTCCCCAAGCAGCAGGAAACAGCTTAGCACACACATTCTCAAACTTTTGGGGATTACACATCCCTTTTTTGAGTTTGTTACACTACTGCATGCCCATATGCAACATTATATGTTACGGATAATAAAATGGGTGACCCACCATTTCATCCCGGCCAACAACCTAACGCATTTTATAGAAGTGTTGAGATGTGGGGGGTTTTTTAACCTTTCTTTTCTTCCACTCATACTTCATCTTTCCCTTCTGCTTTCTCATTCCTTCCTTTCACAGATTCTCAAGAACTTGCAAATTCCTCCAGGGTAACCTTATTTGAGAGACGCTAGCTAAACAGATTGTAAGAGTCTCATAAGTTCTACCTTCTGTGATGATGATGCACCTTGATCACTTTCCCTCTGTTAAAAAAATGTATTGCTATCTCCATGTATCCTATGGGAGAGATTAGGATAAGCCACCCAGCCAAACCTCTTACTAGAAACCTTCCTCTCCCATGTAAGGAAAGAACTGAAAATTCCCAAAACAATATGGTCTCTCTTCCTGCACTCAGCAGTACCTTCAGCCCCTTACTGGCAAAGTAGAGAGAAAATACAATATAGTACTTTTTTCTCTTCCAGGAAAGTATTAACTAGTTCTCTTCAGTATGCAGGCAAGACGGAAGGAACTCAGGTCCTTCCATCAGTGCTATGTTCCAACCTGAAGCACCAGGACCCAAAGATAATCTCAAGGGAGAAGTGGCTCACACACTTCAATTGTAAACTTGCTTTTAAGTGAAATCCTTCTTATTAAAATCAATTTTGCCATTCACTATAATATGGCCAGGATTTCACCCATGAGAGTCATATTCTGGTTTTACAACTCTAAGTAACCACAAAGGCAAAAGAGATCTTTTAACAAAAGACGGCAAGCTCTTTAATAAAACAAAACAAAAAAACCCCAGAAATCAGCAATCTTTCTATTCTTGTACCAGTTCCCAAATTCAACTAAAAGATACCGCTCACATTATAAATATCTATATAACATGCCTTAAATATCTTAAGATTTAGAGTCCTCTATGTATTCCAAGGGTGGGAAAAATATGGCCCGTGGGCTGCATTCGGCAGTAGGACCCAGGGGAAGCCTGGCGGCCTCCCGCAACAGTAGGGCCTGCCCAGCCCCGCACTCCCAGCTGGAAGCCCCAGCAGGGGCTTCTGGCCTGGGAACATGTGGCTGCCCCGGCGCGGGAACCTCGGGGGGGGGGGAAAGGAGCTGGTTGTTTAACCTGATAATGGGTGGTTGGACCCAGATTATGCGAGCAGGCCAGGGACAAAAGGGTTTCAGGGCTATATTCCTCCCTCTTCTGTCCCTCCTTCTGTCGACAGAAAAACACCAAGGAGGCGGTGAGATAAGTAAATGCTTTACTCACAGTTTAGGCAGAAAAAAAAAGTCTTAACAGCTGTTTCAAGATTGAACTCGCTGATAACTCAAGAGCTCTTAAACACGTTCGGATGGTATACCCAGTCGTGATGGGGGCGTCCGGGGGGAAGGGATTTCGTGGACGCAGGACCTCCGGTAAGGGTGATCAGGCCTCTCCGATATCGCGTGGGTCCACCCTTTCTTTTGGCGCGCTCACCTTTTAAACAGGCTGCATCCACCCCCCCCCCCGCCAATCAGTCTGGGACCGCAGATCTCGCGGCTATCAGGCCGCATCCACTACTTCCCCCATGCCATGAGCACGACTTGCTCCTATGTTTGGCGTTTGGTTATTTTTCTTTCTTTTCTTTATCACATGCCCCCTTGACCAAATGCCAATCTTGAACATGTTCAGGCTCGAAAGCTTCCTTCCCTATATATATATATATACACAAATCCAAAATACAACATCTAATACAAATACATAATAAAACATTAAACAATGATATCAAGGGTAAGTCCAACTGTGTTTGTCCGGATACAGCACAACGTTTTTGCCGGGGCCGTCGCCAATAGATTCACTTGCGGCAACGAGTTTCACACTACGTCATGCATCGGCGACTTCATGCTGTTTCGGGCTGAAAAACAAAACTTGGGGTTCATTAGTAATATGTACTAAACTGTGCTGCGTCAACTTAGCCAATTATGATGGGCCAAGATGGTGCATACGGGTGAGAATGTTTCAAGGGAGACAAAATAGGTGTTCGGGTACTCATTGGGTTTAAGTACAACACCGGGAGCTGGAGTTGGGTGCTTACTAGTAGCTGTGGGAATGGTTAGCCACACTGTTTCTTGGGGTGAGTAACATGGCTTCCAAGGCAGACGTGGCACCGGAGTGCGTTCATCCCATAAAGCTTTAGTGGTGTTCATGGCAATTAGTACATCATTGTTGTACTTGGTCCAGTTCTTGAACGATCCGTTTTCCCTCAGCCTTAACTGTTCCTTGTATAATCCTATCTGGCGCTCCACGACGCCACTGGTCTGCGGGTGATAGGGTAGATGGTGATGCCACTGAACGTTATGCTCTACCGCGAACTGTTCTAAGCCTTTGGAGTTGAAAGGTGGTCCTCCATCGGAGTGTATGACGTGGGGCACTTGCCAATGGGTGAAAGCAAGCTGTAGACATCCTTGAATCACGGGAGCAGTGGTCTTCCTCGTGGGGAGGACGAGGATTTGACGGGTTCCCAGGTCTACAATTACTAGCCCCTTGTTCAGTGCCTTGGCTCCTGGGAGTGGCCCGAGCAGGTCCACTTGCCACACCTTCCCTGGAGCAAAGTGCGCTGGATCATAGACGCCCTTTTGGTGCTTGTGGTGCACCGGTTTTTCTTGCGCACAGGCAAAGCAGGCTTGGATTATTTTCTTCCACTGTTCTATGCTTGGTCCTTTGTTGCCTTGTTCCCTCCAACGAGCTTACATTCTTTTTGCTCCAAGGTGTCCCCAACGTTCGTGGAGCCAAGCGAGAAAGGGGTCGGTGTCTATAACGTCAGTGACATGTAACTGGGGTATGTCCTTTTCATCTATAGATCCTCGATGTGCCAGTAGCTGATCTATGATGGCATGTACGGGGTCCGTATCAGGTTGGTGAGAGCGCATGTGCTTGATTAAGGGGCGAACAGAGAAATGCGATAAAATGGTCATGACATCGTCCCAGAGGGTTGTGTGTTCTGTAACTTGTGCCTTTCTGGTAACAATCCTGTATATATATTTTGAGTCTACGGCTATGACAGGTACCAGAAGCGTCCCGTCGTGGTGACGGTAAGCGTATTCAAGAGCTAGCTGAAAACCTCGTAGTTCACATGCCTGAACTGACTCTCCTGGATGGGACGTTTTGAGCTCATAGTCGTGACAAGGGTCATAGTAATATCCATATCCTCCGCCATCACAGGATGTACCATCTGAGGCTATCCATGCCAGGGATGTGGTCCCATACAATTGCAATACAACAGGATCATCCTCTTCAGCGGCTGGAATCAGTTCTCCATCAGTGACTTGCCACGCCGACCAGTGAAACTGGTGACGAAGGACCAGGGCGCTCCAAGTTTTCTCCGTGCCCTGATACGCTGGGTGGATTCTGCTAGGATTAAGCAATCCTAGTGTGGTGCCGCCGGGTGCAACAAGTACACCTGGGCTCACCGCAAGGTGTTCCCCTAGTTGAGCCGCGAGCATAACCTTCCCTAAACAACCATACCCATGTTGGTGGCTTTTGAGTGTGCGGTGACCAGTGTACGCCCCGTTTCGGTGTCATTGGCTGTAAACCAGATATGCTCCGTGGTGTAGCCTACATGAATTGTCAGGAGACTGCTGGCGGGGGGTGCGATCAGACGCATCTTTTTAACCTCTGTCATAACCTTTTCCAATGTGGCTTGGTCACGCTCACTCCATGGGACTCTGCACCGTGTTTTCTAGCGAATTTGGTGTTGCAGACGCTGGATAACTTCTAAATGTGATGGCGTCATAAAATTGTAGAACCAATTTAGCTGGCCTAGCAGGCCTTGAAAATCCGCCTGCATGGTCAGCCAAAGTGAGGACAACTCAGGGGTAGCACTGTGTGCCGTCCCCGATCGCCATTGTCCTGTGAATCGTGTCCCCAAAAACTTAATGTCCGAGGATGGCTCGCTCATGGACCCAGACAGGTTCACTGTCCATCCTTGATTGCTCAAGCGGTCCTCTAGGTCCATAGTGGTGGCGCGGGCTGCGGCACGGTCGTGCCCCATGATGACATCGTCGACAAAGGTCCAGATGTGAACGTCTGCAGTCTTTGGACAGGGACGAACAAAGCTATCGATCGTCCCATTCATTGCTGTGACTGCTAGGGCTGGTGCGTTACGATAACCTTGTGGACAAAACTTCCAGGAAAACATTTGTCCGCCTACACACAGGTTAAGGATTCCTTGTGGGTCATGTATAGGGATTGAATAAAACATGTCCTTTAAGTCTAATGTGGTGGCAAACCATTCTCCACCCCTCTGTATCGGTCATGCCATCGAGGATGTCTGAGACAGTTTGTGCGGCGGGCATTTGGAGCGGTTTACAGCGACGATTCGCTTGTCGGTAGTTCACCACTAGACGAGCTTCTGTCGGCTTTCCTGGTTTAGGGATTCCACATCTGGCCGAAAGGTAGGTAGAGTATTTTACGGGCTGAATGCACTCTCGCTTGCACAAGTCAGCTAAGAGGTTTCAGATTTGGGACTGCAGGTCAGTGCGCGTCGGGATTGGCTGGTACCGCCAGGGTGTAGGGTTTGCTAGCGCTGGCTGGTGTTTTTCGCCTGACGTCACAGTCAATGTGAGTGCTAGGTATATGGCGTTCTTTAAAGCTAACGCCTTTATTGCAGGGATACCCAAAATATTTATGCCCCCTAAGACTCCATGCAGTACCCTTTTGTTGATCCAGAACTTGACCGTGGGCACAGATGTCATGGCGTTTAGCCCTTGTACAAAGATGATTTTGGATATCTTAACATGGGGTGTTTCAGATCTCAACACATTTACTTGAGCTCCCGTGTCTAGCAAAAAGCATGTAGGGATAGGGGTAGAGTCTGCAGTTGCGCTCACATCATAAGTTGCATACAGGCGTTCGTCATTAGTGGGTTGGCCGTCGTCGCCCATATCGACGACCGCTACTCGTTTTTTTTCTCTGTCTGGCTCCTGCTCTTCAAGCTTAAAGCCTAGGTTCAGCGCCAGTATTTTTCGCCCTTCATCCCCTAACCCACGAAGCTGATTCTTTGTCAGACCACTTTTGCTTAGCAGAAAGCCAAACATAGCACGCTCTTTAAGTGTGCAGTCCGGCGGTCGTCCACGCGGTGAACGATCAGTTCGGGTTTTTCTAGGCATTGCTTTCCACACTCCTACCGCCTGTACCACCGCTGGCGGGGTGGGCTTGGATTCTACTTTGCGCGCTGTGGTGAGCTTTCCCAGACTACTTAGAACGTTCCCTATCAGCCCCCCTACCAGTGGGTGTAATAACAAGCAGAACATGGGTGTATTCATACCTCCATAAACCTCAACGCAGGCCTCCACTGCTGACGCGGATACAGGGACCTTGCCAGGATCATTACACCAGCGATGCGGCCAAACACTGTTGGCCTGGTGTGGAGTCAGGGTCAGTGGATACTGTCCGGCGTCCCAGGTTAAGTAACTGGCTCCCGCTATTGCATACAGGAGCTGTGCAGGCGATGGATCATCAGGCGGATCCGCATGCCAAGCGTGAGCTCGGTTCAACAGCACTGGGACCGCGGCAGCACACAAAGGGATTGGCCAAGCCTGATTGCGCAGTACTTGAGTCGTGTCGCTACACGCTCCTCCACTCCATGTGGGTTGGCGCATTAGGATAGCACACTCCTCCGGGTCTACCAAATCTGACCCGTGCTCTAATATCAGTTGTCCTAGCCATATTGCCAGTGTTTCACTCGGATTTAGTCGGGTATCTCTTGTCAGCTCTTGGAGTTCCCCTCTGGTGCGCGTGCGGAAGGTAGTAAGGGTGCGGGTTCCCACGCCATCGATGACAGTTTTCACTAAGGCTACAGGGTTTGCATGCAGAACGGGTGCGCCTGCGTCGGCAGGGAGGGCGGAATATAGCTCCGGCGGAATGTTGTACGGAGGCGGTTCCTTGGGCGGGGCCGACGGGGTTTCTCTAATGTTGGGGTTTCCCGCCTGGGACTCTTTGGCCACGCACACTTCTTTACCCGCGGCACCATCTTTAAGCGGTGGCTCGGGCTGTGCGGCACTCTGCTGCGCGGCTGTTCTAGTCAGTATATCTATTATGCTGGCTTGGTTTGCTGTGTGTCGTAGCAAGGCGGTCACCAAGCGAAACAGGACATTAATAATTTTTCCCTTATTCCACGTTTGCCCTGTCCACCCTGTGGCATCCCGTCCATCAGTCTCAAGACTCTCACGGAGTGCCGTTAGAATTTCATCTTCGGCGCCTCCGGGGTTGAGATCGGGGCATTTGAATTTATCAGGAGGGGTTTTGCAGCCACTCCCCTCTTTTAGGTACTGGATGCACCTAGCGTACTCTTTTGCAGGACTACAGTCATCTGTGCCTGTGGGCTTGACGCGGCTAAGTAACGCCTCTAGTCTTTTGTCGGGCGGGTGGTAAAGAACCGCGGGACTGGAAAGGAGGCATCCTAAGGCTGCAGGGCTGAGGCCAGACACGACCCATTCTTCAAGCGGCTCCTCGCTACCCTCGGTTGGGTGGATGGAAACATAGCCTCCCATCTTTCCGTCCTGCCCAGCTTGATGATACGCCACATGGGCCTGTAAATCATCGGCGTTCGTGGTCTGGGGCCGGTGATGGTTTCCCCACGGGCAATGCCTGATTAACTCATCAACATCTCCTTCGTTCTCCCTTTGCCCCGGGGATCCTGTTCGTGACGCCACGTTCAACCTGATAATGGGTGGTTGGACCCAGATTATGCGAGCAGGCCGGGGACAAAAGGGTTTCGGGGCCTTATTCCTCCCTCTTCTGTCTCTCCTTCCGTCGACAGAAAAACACCAAGGAGGCAGTGAGATAAGTAAATGCTTTACTCACAGTTTAGGCAGAAAAAAACTTCTTAACAGCTGTTTCAAGATTAAACTCGCTGATAACTCAAGAGCTCTTAAACACGTTCGGATGGTATACCCAGTCGTGATGGGGGCATCCGGGGGGAAGGGATTTCGTGGACGCAGGACCTCCGGTGAAGGTGATCAGGCCTCTCCGATACTGCGCGGGTCCACCCTTTCTTTTGGCGCGCTCGCCTTTTAAACGGGCTGCATCCGCCCGCCCCCTGTCAATCAGCCCAGGACTGCCGATCTCGCAGCTATCAGGCCGCGCCCACTACTTCCCCCACGCCATGAGCACGACTTGCTCCTACATTTGGCGTTTGGTCATTTTTCTTTCTTTTCTTTATCACACTGGTGTGGAGCACGGGGAAAAGTGGCCTGTCCCCACCCCGTGGCCAGCACCCTACCCTGCAGCCACTCGCAGCCTGCAAAGGGCTGTCTTGAGCAGGCACAGGCAGCCCCAGGTGGGCTGCGGGTGGCTGGAGCGCAGGGCACCAGCCACGGGGCAGACAAGGAGCCGCTTTTCTCCCCCGCACTCAGCACCAGCCTGGATCCCACGCCAGCTCCAGGCTTGCCCGTGGGGCTGCACACAGCGGCAGCAGCTGCGGCTCCCCACTTGCCGTGCCGTGCAGTGCTGGCTGCTGCTGCTCATGTGCTGGGCAGCACAGGGGCAGTGGTGGTAAACATGGTGGTGCACCCAATTAATTTCTCTCATGTTTTGGAGAATTCAAATTAATTTATTTTAATAATTCATATCAGCTATGGATGCAGTCTTTCAGCACAGTTAAGAAATAACTCAGTCATAAGGATTCAGCTCTCAGATATCGATAAAAAACAAACAAAAAACAGTGAATGAAATGCTGGTAAAAAAAATAATAGCGAACGTAAGTGGTCAGCCCTAGCAGCTGTCTATCAAGCAGCAAAACAGATTCTCCTCACATGGACCTCTCTCATCCCTTGTTTGAAAAGACCAACTCTAGAGGTAGAATTCTATTAAACAAAACAGCCAAAAAAATGTGACCAAGGAAATGGCAGTTGCTGATGAGCTTGTCAATACCTACCTTTCCAGCTGGAGAAATGTAATTTATTGCTAATAACATGCATCCAAAAAGTTGTTCCCATCACTGAATTAGGTACCGACACAGAAGAGAGAAAAACAAACTCTGGAGTGAATCATGGAGGGTAGGGAACACTGGTTTTGCCCCTGCCTCCTCCCAATGGAAGACTGCATTTTGTTTAAGAGCTAGAAAAGATTCTTCTCTCACAGTCCTTAAAGATTGTGATGACAACATTCAACAAAGGATTTGGAAGAAAAGTTCAAGCATACTCCAACTCAAGAAGCATCCATCTCATTTCCTAGCAATTACAGTATAAAAAAATGGGGAGGCAAGCTATATTTTTCTAAACATCATCTGCAAGGAAGTCACAAGTATTAAAAAAAATCATTAAACACAAACTGCAATTGTAGCTGCAACATATTATGAAACAGAACCTTTGAAAAAGGAACACATCACAAGTGCACTTGACTAGTGAATAAGAAAAATTAAATGCTAATTAACGGTCACTTTTAGGCTACCACAAGCTTTACACAAAGTCTCTCACCACACTGGGTATGAACCATATCTTGATCATCTTTGGGAGAAGAACCATAGGATTGTTACAGAAAATTAATCGCCAAAATCCCTCAGTCTGAAAACCTATTTAGTTACTTATTTATATTAATATTTATACTGTTGTAATCATAATCTATTGTTTTAAATTCTCACACTTGTTTGCTTCCTTGTTTGCACGCTTCATTATCAATGCTGTCAATGCAGTTCTAAAACAAGCTTTATCTTAACTAGATTTTGCAGCAACAGAACCATAATACCACAACTACAAACACACACGGAGGGCACCGTGGTGAGCAGTCTCAGCTGGTACAAAATCAGCATGGCTCCATTGATACTTAATTCAGTTATATGACACTGCAGTAGCATACACTCCGGACTGTTCTGCTTTGAGAAGTACTACAAATTCTATTGTAGTTTTCTTAACTAATATCACAGATAATGTAGTGACTGCTTTTGGTAATAAATTAGAACCTAATCTTGAAGTTTTAATGTCTATTACTGTCATAAAAACCTGTATCAAATTATAGGTCATTTTTTTTAAATTCTAAATTGAGGCTTTAATTATCTTTTTTTCTAAATTAAAAAACTACAAAAGGTTTTTCTCATGGAAATTCAGGCCTATGAAGATTAAAGAATTATTTAAAAAATAACACTAGCTAGTATAATCTTTGTATGTATTGCTTTGGCAGCAACCCTTAAAATCCCTCCTCAGTTCACTTTATTACAGCCCAATTGCTCAAGTGTAGCCACTGATTTTGGCTCTCTCAATTTGAAATTCTATGTGTTCTACTTTCGGAAGTACTGAGTCACCAACAAGCCAAACAAAATTAGCGAGAGCTATTGCTGCTCTGTCTCAAAAACAGGCCAAATATGTTTAAGTTGAACATTCAAAATCTAGAGCAGCCACAATTAGTGGTCAATCATTTATGAAAGCGTTTGCCTAAATATCTAGAAAGTCGGTATCAATCCATCTTAGGCTGTAAGTTTCTTGAGACAGGAACTCTCTCGAAACAACCAAGCTCACTGGCACTACTCAGTTACAAACTATTATTTCTGACATGAAAGAAAGAAGGTTTCAAAGAAAAACCCTGAACTACCAGAAAGTTTGAATGTGAACCCACTTACCTGTGATATCATAACTCAATATTTATTTCAATTTGATTTAAATATCCACTAGTAATGACATATGAATTACCATGGGATTGGAGGGAAGGCCCTTTTGTGAATCAAAAGTGGGTAAAATAGTGGTGCTCAACCTCCAGCCCACGGAGCTGTATCATCCAGCTCGTGGGGCTCCCCACAGGAACAGAAATCTGGTAGCAGGACAGCAGTATCAATATTAATTGTCACTCCCTGCTACCAAATATCTGGATCCGCTGGGAGCCTTGCAGGCTGGATAACATAACCAGCCTGGCCAGCATGTGGGGTCACTCCACAGCTAGATCTGGACGGTGGGGTCAGGTCGGCATGCAGCTAGATCCAGGTGCTGAGTCAGGCTGGGGCATAGGAACGGACTCTGAGTAGGATCCAGCCCGCAGACTGACTACTGTACCACTCATCCAACTCGTGAGGCCAAAAGATTGGGCTCCACTGGGTTAAAAGACAGGAAACAAAGTGAAGATTAATTGGTCATTTAGGTCAACACAGACCAGAACCCATCCTGAGGGTGTTTTTGCTCAACTTTTTTGTCAATGACCTAAAAAAGAAAGAACATAATAAAACTGTAAAATTAACAGATGATACTAAACTATTCTGGGTAGTCAAGTCCCAAGCTGATGATGAGGAAGAACAATATCACAAAAGTAACTGGGTGCATCAAATGCATGCATTTGATCTGGGATCAGCTTATTCGTGAGTAAACTATTCGTGAGTAAATGCTCCTGGGCAGATGCCTACACATGTAGGAAAGCAGAAGCAGATTTCCTACACATGTAGGAAAGCAGAAGCAGATAATGGCAACAAACTGCTGCCGCTTCTTGGGGCCCAGCAATGGATGCTTGCCCAGGGGCCAGCAGGAAGCACCAAGCCAGGAGACAACTGTCTACTGGCTGGGGCTGGGACATTACACCCTGCCCCTGGGGCAGGAACAATGTTGCCCTGCCCTGGCAGCATGGAGCTCCTGGCCCTGGCTCCCTGATCAGGGGCAGAGGATTTGGAAAGAGCTGCAGGGGGGGGGGGGGGGGGAGGGGGGTAGCTATCTTGTTGCTAGCTGCCCCACTGTCAGATAAGGGCAAGGGGCTTGGAAAGAGATGCAGGGGTGGGATAGGTTCCAGCCCCCTGACCTGATCTGATGGGCTGGGCCCTGCCCCCTAACCAGGACAGTGCAAAGCCCCTGCCCCAAACACAGGAAGGAGGCTGGGGAGCCTGTTCCCCACTCAGCTCTGAAAGTATGAAGCTAGGTGGGGAACAGGCTGGGGAGACTGTTCCCTGCAAAGCTCTGCGACACCCTTACCTCCCAGCGCCAGCTCTGCAACTGCAAGGCTGGTGCTTGGAGACCCTTCTCTCTCAGGGCCAGCTCCATGGTCATGCGCCCGGCACTGGGAAACCCTTATCTCCCAGCATCAGCTCTGTGACCCCGGGGCTGGTTCTAGGAGACCCTTACCTCCCAGTACCAGTTCCACAATGGCGGAGCTGGCACTGGGAGATAAGGGTCTCCCAGTGCCAGCCCTGGGGTCATAGAGCTGGTACTAGTAGATAAGGGTCTCTCAGCCCCCACTTCCCAATTGCAATGATGGAGCGGGGGCTGGGAGATGAGGCTATCCCAGGTCCTGCTCCCCACTCGCAATCTTGGAGCTTCCTGCTGCCAGGGCAGGAGGACATAGTCCCAGCCTGGCAGCAGACTGCTCCTGGGAGCAGGAAGCAATCTCCCACCCTAGGTGGATGGCTGACTAGGAACAGATTAGCTGTCAGTCAGGTGTGTACACAAGCGCTACTGCACCATTACTAATTGAAAGTAAATTTGTTACTTGCATTTGCAGGTAGCAAATTTACTTGCGATTAACGAGGTTTACTGCATAGTAAGCATGTGAATGTGTAGATGCACATGCATATGCTTACTGTGCATTAAACTACACTACTGTGCGGTTAAGTGTCTTGTGTAGACGCTCCCACTGAATAGGTAATAAAATGGCAGATGAACTGCAACATTAACAAGAGCAAAGTAATATAATTAACCTCAATTATACATCCACAGTGCTGGGTTCTGAATTAGCCATTATCACTCAGGAGAGAGACCCTGCTGGATAGTTCTCTAAAAAAGTTGGATCAATGAGCTGCAGCAATCAAAAAAGCCATGAAATTATTTCTTATCAAGGAGGGAACTGAAAACAAAGCAGAAAATATCATGTTGTCATCATATAAATCCATGGTGCATTCACATCATGAATACCATGTGCAGTTCTGATCTCCACATCTTAAAAAAGATGTTGTGGAAGTAGAAAAAATTCAACAAGCAGGGGTATGGAGCAGCTACTATATAAGGAAAGACCAACTCTTCAGTTTGCAAAGGAGAAGGCTGAAAAAGGATATGATCGAGGTCTATAAAACCAGGAAGGGTGCAGACAAAGTGAATAAGAAATTGTTATTTACCAAGACCCAGAATATAGCAACTAGAGGATTCCCACTGAAGTTAACAGGACACAGGTTTAAAATAAACAACAAAAGGAAGTACTTAAAAAAAACACCACCGCCACCACATAGTTAGCTTATGGCCACAAGGGCCTGTAGAAGCAGATGGTATAACTGGGTTAAAGGTTCTAAAAGGAATCAAAAAGTGGTACTCAGCCTCCAGCCTGCAGAACCATGTCATCTGGACCATGAATCTCCCTATGGGTCTGAATATCTGACATCAGGAAAATCTGCAGCATTAACTGCTCCTACCCGGCTGCCAGATTTTTGGATGTATCCTCTCACACCCCTAAACCAATGACAATTGATGCCAGGGAGGATATAGAGGGGATGGGTTACTTTATACACTGACCTTTTATATACTCTCCCTCTAAAAACATTTGCTACTAGTCACCATCAGAAACAAGATACTGGACAAGACAGAAAACTGGTCTGACCCAGTTTGGCCCTTCTTATGTTCCCCTAGAAGAGAGAACTCACATTACCACTGTCAGATGTTAACAAAAGGATCTCACCATAAAACATTTCCCTTGGGGATTTTCCTAGAATATTTATGTTTAAAAAAACCTAACCCCTTCCTCCAACATTAACAAATTTAATAAAAATTAGATCCATAAGCCAAAGCAAATGTAAGACTAATATATGGTTAAACACATGCAGCTGCCCTTAGAAACCTCCCAAAAAATCACAACATAATGTATTATCACACTTTTTCTTTTTTTTTTCCTTATAGCAAGTTTTAACAAATTTTCACCTCAGCATTCTACATACTTTATAAATCCCCAAGAAAGCAATGCATTATGAATTGAGTGTTATTAGTGAGGGTTCATGTCACTAAGAATGGAAGGATGATTTTGAAATCAAACCACATTATTGTTAATCTGGAAAACTGGTCTCTTCCTGGTTCAAAGACAATCTGTTCCTTAAACTCTTACAGCTCCAGTTCCCTTATCTGTACAATCAGAATAATAATATTGACCTCACAGGAGTGATCTGAAGCATAATTCATTAAAGAGAAATTCTCACATGGAAGACAGTATAGTTTATTCAAAAAGTATGAAAGCAAGCAGCAGAGGCAGAGAAAAAAGCATCAGAGAGAATTTTTTAGCCATCTTTTCTCAGTGTTTGGACACTTGTATGGTCCGCTGGGCACAGTTCATGTCTGCCTTTCCTGTTCTGCTCAGTCCTTACTTAATAAGTATTAGTCAAAACACTAGTCTTCAAACATACACCTATTCAGTTTTCAGCAGTTCTTCAGGGCAAGGCTACCTCTTTGTCATGTAGCTGTATAGCACCTAGTGCAAAGAGGCCCTGGTATCTAGCTACTACTACATTATGAGTACACAAACACATCACACTGGGCTATGACATTTTCCTACCTTAAAACTCAAACTATAGGTCATCTGAAAAGCCCAGATTTTGCTTCATATTTTTACTCTGTTTCAGGGCTTTTGGACACAGGGTTTAAATTTGGGCCTATATCCAGTTAAAACTAAAGTGCACTTGTTAAAATAAACAAACAAAGTACATTTTGTAATGCAGCAATCTTGATTTACCGTGCTTGTTTACTTGTTAATTCACAGAATTTGGTAATCTATGACAGGTCCCCCAGTCGGCACAAATTAACAAGATTCAACTATCAATAAACCACCCACATTTCAATTGATATTAACGGTTTGATACTGAGCACCTCCCGCTCTTGCTGTTCACTGGTGCAAATCAATGGCACTCAGTCCCTTAGAGGGGTTGACCCCATATATCACTGTGGGTTTATCCTGTTGTGCAGAAACTTAGAATATTCTATTTTAGGAAATCTAACTTTTGTCACCTTTATTGTTCCCAGTATTCTGGAGGGACCTGCTCATTAGCATTTATAGTTAACCTGAATACTCCAGTATACTTAATTTGGTATCAGTACAGTGATATTTTTCAGTCAAGCTCTCATACTTTCATCAAAACAAAAAAAAATGCATGTTGCCAATTAAACCCTCTCTTGAGGCCTTAAAGTATCCAACAAGTTTATATACAGAAATCCTTTTCCGCCTCATGTAATTTTCATAATGGCAAACAGAATAAACCTGTCTTTAAACACAAATAAACACTAAATCTTATTCCAGGCTAATGTAAAATACTCGCTATCTTGCTGTTTTGTTCTCCCACTGAGCTTTCCTAATCAATCCTTGATCATGTCAAAGAGGTTGTGATTCTCATCAATTTGATGATTCGCCCATTTTTCTTCATTTAATATTCCAAGCTGTCTTTCTTAATTTCTTTTATCGTGGTTCACACAGTTTTCCCCAGTTCCCCGCTCTGAATCTGAAACATGTTTCTTTATATGACTGTAGGAGGGTTCGCATTTGAAAAGTTATTGAGTACTCATAGTACCCTACCATTAAACCAACGTGCAAATAGTGACTCATTTCTGTAACGATTAGGCTTCAAGAGAACAGCAATGCACACAGAGAACTGCAAATGTCTAGTTGACAGTACACCTTCAGAAAGAAAGGAAACTTACTGTTCGTTAGTTCATGCCCATCCTGCCTATTAAAACAAGCATTTCCAAGCTATGAACCATATACTTCTCAATACCTACGGTGAGAGATGTGGGAGCTGCCTGTAATGTTTTCTGTCCAATACAGTGCTGCTTGCTAGGATTACAAAGAATTATTCAAGCATGTGTAGGAAAACATATGCAGGCAAGCAAACCACAGCTTCAGCTAGCCTCATTTACTAATACTTAAAGGATAAGGTAGGAGTCACTGACGTAAAAATTTCACCTCTGCCCAGGCTGAGTTCAGCAGGAAAGGAAATTTTATTAGAACAAAGGCAGAGAAGGTTCTTTGGGTAAATCCGATATCTTTTATTAGACCTACTCAAATAGTTGGAAAAATTCTTCTTCGCAAGCTTTCGGGCACAAACGCCCTTTGTCAGGCTGAGGAAGCGTCTGCAGGTAGCCTGTGCTCTTCCTGGATGGAGTGGTAAAATAGCCAGAGGCCAGTACGTATGCAAGAAAGCCAATCAGTTAAAAAGAGAGAACTAGAACAACGAGCACCCTGGAGTGGATAAAAGGACAACTGAAGAAGAGAAGAAAGAAAGAAAGAGACTTCTGGGAACAGACTGAACCCCGGTCCCTAGAGATCAGAATATTTGTGATGAACTATGTCTTTAGGCAAGAACTATATGGATGCAGAGGTTTGCGGAGGTCGAATCCACTTCCTTTGTTATTTTTTTTACTTCTACTCTTGTGATTAAACAATATTTTGCCCTGAAAAAGCTGTTTGAGTCATTGTACAACTAGTGTTGACAGCTCCTGAAGTGAAAGACTTGAGGACTGAATCCAGCTTGGTAGACTAATTAAAGGAGGTAAACAGAGGGGGAAGGGGGGGCAGTCAGAGCAAGAGGAGAAAAGGATACTACCTTGAGAAGAGGCAGGGCAGGGTGGCATCGACTAACTTGTTCAGAGGTATGAGTTTTCATAGACAACAAACAGACATTGCCCTTGTGCCACTATAACATTTTTGGGGGGAGCACAAAACGCAAGCAAACAATGTCCGTGCCTGTTGTCATGCTACAAATGCCACAAACTCTGGCTCTGACAATCTGGAGTAAGAATTTGTGCCATCTTTTCAGGGCAGACATTTGTTTGCTTATGGCATGAGAATGCAGGCAGACACAGGCAGGCACACCCAGGGCTTCAGGGGGCCGATTCTGCATGATAGTGGCCCCAGATGACCTGGGATTCACATCTGTAGGAGCTGAGTAGGGAACCCCTCATGGGCTTCCCTGCTCTGGGCTTGCAGATGTATGCCATGGGAATTCCCCTGTAGGTAGTGGGGTACAGGAGGAGCCCAGGTCCCCACTGAACACTTGCAAGGCAATTTCCAAGTTATGCTTGTGCAGGTGTAGAGGGGCCTGATCCTGCAGGGGTATTACTGGGCCATGCAGCCGCAAGCAAGGAAATGTCCACGGGTTCCCCTACAAAATTTGCAGTGATGCACACATGGAGAGTGGCAGCCTGAAGCATCAGCAGTGTTTTGTGTTGCTATGCCCCAACCTGAGTCACACATCTGCAAGCAGGATATCCCCATGGGGGTTCCCCTGCCTGCAGACACATGCCCTAAGGTGGTATGTGACATGCTAGGCTGTTGTCCTGCAGGACTAGGTCCCTGAAGCCCCAGGAGGAGCACGGGCCCAGCCTGCTGGGATAACAGCCCCAGTCAATGTCTGTAGACACCACTAAAATAGATCAGGTGTGCCAGGACATATCTGGACACAGCTGATCCTTATCCAAGAACATCAATTTATACAGTCTACTTTGTAAGATGCTATGAATAAACTTACAGAAAGAAGGGGTCCTAAATAGAAAGGGATAAAGTAATTTAAATACAAAGGATAGGGAAAAGGGAAGGAAAGAAGGGGGCATTACTGAGGGAGGGGAAGGTGGGGTGGAAGAGATCAGAAGGGATGAACAAAGCAGTTAACCCACTGATGGACATAGGAATTATAAAAACTAATCCAAGTAATGGAATACCAATCCAGTGCCAGAATAGGCTGCATGGTATGTTAAACAGAGTGGCGTGGTCACCCAGAGACCACTGAATATGATATTCATCTGCTTGCATCTGGTCTGAAAGAAGACGTCTGAGGGTACCTAGCTTGCTCTCTCCAAGTCCACTCATAGCCTGTGACAAAGTCAGGTGTCGCCTATGAAGGACCATGGCTCGGAACAAATTGGCATCTAAGGCACCACCCTGCCCTGCCTTCATCCTAACTATCACAGACAACTACCTTGCTCTACCCTAAGAGAAGTGAAGGAAAAGGGCCTGTCACCTGACAAGAAGCATTCAGGACTAGTCTACACAGAGACACTAAGAAGAGCTGTAACAATCAACTTCAGATATGAAAATAATGCAAATAAACTATACTGTGTTCAACCCTAGTATGGATCATCTCATGAGGAAGCAAAGGGGCTATAATTTGCTACTGAATCAATTCTAGATTGACTTCCAAAGAATCCAGGATTTCATTACTGCAAACTAAGGCCGCTTTACTTCTAAACAAGAGGGTAGAAACAGGGGTTGAATTTAGTTTATGTGCCTTAACATCACAGATTTAGTTAATTCATCTCAGTTTTCTTTTGTTCCCCCCCCCACCCCCATCACAAGCCCTCAGAAAGACTGGAGAACAGTTTCCAAAGGTGCCCATTAGCCCTGAACCACCTTGACAAGGCTTTAGATAAAAATAAGCAAATTAATTTACTCAATCTCCTTTATGCAGGCCAGCATATTTTCCTTTTTCAAACACTAGAGGCACATGCTCTTGGGTTTAACCAACTGCAAGCTTAATGGCAGGGCACCATACTTCATAGAACCAGAACTAGGAGTCATGGCATGTGTCTTTATTTTTGTTCTCCCTTCACTCCAAATCAGTTAAGGCAGAGCTGTCCACCTGGCGGCCCATAAGGGGTTAACATGCAGCGCCCAGACTCCAGATGCCCTTTACTCCAGCTACAGCAGCAGCCAGGGTCTTAGGACCCACCCCCTAGCCTCCCCCTTGGCTTCTAGGCTAAGTACAGACAGTCAAAAACCCAAGGACCAGAGTGGAGTAGGCACATGGGGCAGAGCGGCAGCAACAGAGGGTGGTGGGTGGCGGCACTCTGTCTACCCCACCTGCCTCAGTCTTGACAGGCAACTGGCTAATTAATAAAATAATTCCCTATGTGACTGGCAGTCTTCTCATACGGAGTCAGGGTGCTGATGTCCTAGTACTAGCCAACAAAATGGTCAATGCCAGTTGGCTCTTGGAAAGCTTGCCAGTGGCAGAACGCCTCTATCACTCAAACTCCCCGAGGCATTTGTACTGTGCAAATAGAAATAGCGAGATGAAGACATACATTTTCCTGAACCACAATTTAAACACATAGGTAAACCAACTTGATGATGCTGTTTGTTGTTAAATGCAGGTTTTAAAACAGTAAGAGAACATGCATTGATTCTTCTGATAAATTAAAAAACAAAATTACTGATTACTCATTCAAATGAGCATATGTATCATGTTTCATTGGAGTTAGCAGCTATTTTACTGATGGTGATGGCAAAAACTCCAGCTGAACACCTATACTGGGTTGTCTTAATGTCAGACACGCACAAAATCCATTGAGGTGTACTTCCTTCAACTTTAATTTTTGTTGATCCATTTCCCATCCAGCATATAAATGTCCTATCTAACAATTATACTACGTCAAAAAGGAGAATTTGGAACATGTTACAGTTTCCGGTATCAAGAGAATCCTTTCAATTCTAAATTTTTTTGAGCCAGACAATGGAGACAGCTGAAAAAAAAAAAAGCAAACTTTATTACCTCCAGAACTGAAACTACAGCAATGCATAAAAATAAAGATATTTTCATGTCCTCTATGGCAGGAGTAGAGGAATAGAGGGAAGATAATTATAGTGTCTCTTTAAAGTTCAGAGGAGATTCCTAGCACTGTTTCAGCCTCCAGTCAACCTGCTGTAAATGGGAAGTCTAGAGCCAGCCAGCGTAAATGGCATTATTCTCTTATGTGCCATTGGCTACACGAACTGACATGTCTTAACCATGCTAGCCCATGGTCTGTTAGGTTCAAGAGGACCTTGGCATGAATGAAACAAACAACAACCCCAGCTATCTTTAACCACAAAGATCAGAGTTCTTACATCAAGGAGACCACTTGTACTGAAAGCTGAGTGCCAAGATGACTGCAAGCTCTATGAGTCTCAGGAACAGATCAGCAGAAGGCTCCCAACTGCTACACTTAACTAACTGCAAAGGATAGAATCATATATCTGCATGGTTGAAAGGGACCTTGTGGGACATCTAGTCTAACTCACAATTCAAATGCAGGATTAACCTAAACCAGAACATTTTCTAGAGAAGACCATGGCTGTTTAACACTTGACAGCTAAAAAGTGATGGTGGGGGAGGAAAGGTGCCTTGAATTATACTCCTCAAGAGTTCCTTCAACTTCCAATGGATGCCACATACTTCTAGATGGCTAAATCCAATTCCTGCATTTGAAACAATATTTTTAATCCTTATTTTTTGTTGCAGATACACGCCAACTTAGTACATCTAAGCTTGATTTTTTTTTTCTTCAGGCGCACCGGCTCACATGTCTCAATCAATGCCCTCTAACTCTTCCATCTCTTGGTCCAGGCATGTCTCATATTTGATTTTGGACACTTCACCTTGCAACAAAATGTGGACCAGTTTATGTCACTCTGGGCCACTGAGGAGGCACTCTGTATGGTGAAAGATAGATAGCTGGTTTCAATCTCCAGTGACATGATGTTTTTTTTGTTGCTGACAAGTGTCTCATGCTTAGCCACATGCCTTTGTACTATCACCCTTTGTTTTTAATATCTGTATAATAATTTTAAAAGTCCAAAAAAAAAGTCTCACTTGCACACACCTTTAAACTACTGGAGAGAAGGAACACCAGTCTGGGACTCTGATGACTCCAGTATTCTTCTTTTAACAGAGCAAAAGACTGTAGTTGTCTAAGAAAATGAGCAAAAAGCTTCTGCAGTTCAGCACTTTCCTGCCAGCTAGTTTGGCTATGTGCAGAAGGATGAATCACCATTCCATAGAACAGAAGCCCACAGCATTCTTTCCTTCTTGGACAAAGCCTTGACAATTAGATTTTATTCCTGTATTGTAGACCAGAGTGGGAACATAACTCAATCCCATCTCACACAAACAACTAGACAGGTGATCTCTGCAGTTTTCCAAACAAGAGTATTGATGGAAGATGAAAAATGCCTAGTTTCAATGGGATGAGCCTACCCGAAAATATGACATAACACTTGTGAATGTTTTACATCTCTTTAACTATCATGCATTTTTGGGGGCCCAGAGAGCTGTTCTGTTATGGGCTGCCTCAACCTGTTTAGCACTAGTAGTATATTTACTTGAATAGAAGATGACCCAGATTATAAAATGACCCCCCAGTAATTACATTCTATATATGGAACATTTATAAATTTCTTATAATTTTCCAGGTATAGAATTTAATGCTGGAGGTTTACCTTGAATTTGTACACCTTCCCCCCCTCCATACACACCTGTAACCCTTTGCTCTCTGTTTTCCCCAGCTCTTTCCCCTGGCAGTCCCTTACCACTGTCAGACCCTGCTTTCCCTGAGCACGTGGAAGTGAGAAGCAAATCTGAAAACAAGAACCTTGAAATTAAACATGGCTGTACAAATTTCATATACTACCCATACACATAGTTCATTCAGAATTGATACGTTAAAAAGAAAAGGTTAAACTGCTGCAAGTTTTAGCACAGGTACACTCCATAAAAACACTTTTGAACAGCACTCTGGACACCTATCCACGTGCCTGACACCTGCTCCAATGAGTTCTAATCTGAATGCGTTGGAGGAAACTCGGTTAATCGAGTCTGCTAGAGCATGTTAATTAGCACACTCCAGCAGCCTTGGTATCTCATGTATTCAGCGTCCCCGTGCTTCAAAATGGCAGTGGAGGCACTTTAACTAAAGCTCGTTGAATGAGCTTTAGTTAAAGTGCCCCTACTGCCATTTTGAAGCATGAGATAATGAATACTCAGGACACTGTGGGCGCTTTAAATAAAGTGGCTCCAGAGAGCTGCTCTAATTAAAGCACTCCCCACCCTGGAGCACATGTAAAGATGACCTTTAGCTCCTACTTATATGTAGTATAAACTAGGCATGGTATTAGTCCACAAAAGTCAAAAGGCTCATGATTTGTAGTTCACTGGGCTGGGCCGCCTCAGAGTCAACAGCATTTCAATCCATGATGAGCCATGACATTGCATACAGTTCACCCAGAATCACTCTGTCATGCCTTTTCTCAGCCTAGCATATATGATTACTGTGGCCCCGGCTTCCCGGTTACCCCACAGCTCAGAACAGCTCAGTATGTCTGTATACTCCAGATACCCCCCCACAAAGCATCCATGTGCTTATTAGCCCCCATGCATGATTGGAACTGGGTGTTCTTGTCACAAGTCCTGGGATGCTCCAAAGATTTATATATTATGTACTACACTATCCTTGTGGTTAGGTCCCCATCAGCATATTTGCCCAATGTGGGCCATGTGTTTTATACTCAAACTCGGCGTTGGCTGCACTTCATCAGCTTTATAGTTGATTTCCATTGCTGTTCACATGCTACTTTTGGCAGCAGTTTAATGATCAACAAAGTATTTACAGAGTTTTCCTTGTATGGATTATAAAATGATAGGCTTTTTTCCCCATGCCAACTGGGGGAAAAAACCTCATCTTGTATTCAAGTAAGTATAATATGCACTTTTCCAAGGGTCAGGTACTGGAGAACTGGGTATTGAGAGGATATGCACTTAATGGATTTCGTGGAAAGTTCTTTGTTACAGGAAAAGCAACACAGCCAACATCAAAGCAGCCAACTGCCTGTATAACAGCAATAGGTTTTTTTCCATCCAACTTTTCCCTGCTAGTTTTCTTATTTTGTTAAGCCAAATACTGAATCTCATTGGCATCTTCTAAAACATGAGTACTTAACTTCCAATAAAAAAAACAAATAAGTAATTTCTTCAACAATACATGCTAGTACCAGGTAGTGAAGAGCATTTGACAGGAACCTAGCAGTAATACACTGCAGTTTTTGTCACCTTCTATGAGACCTTGAATTTAAAGACCAATGCACAAATGGGATATCCATCCACCAAGCAAGTTTGGGTTTTTTTCTTGTAATTTTTGCAGTTCATTTGAAATCAACAGCCACCTTCCCAGTGCAGGCCTCTTTATCATTGTTATTGCAGAAGATGCTAGCAGTAGCTAACAAACTTGAAAGCCGAGACATGCCAAAGGAAAACGCAAGCTTCCAACAGGCTATTAAGCAAGAGTTTGCTTCACACTGCGGCCTTCACAGGACACTGTCAACCCAACTTGGCTAAATTCAGTAGTTTTAAGTTAATTCTTTTTGTTTCACAGCCCACCCACAGTCCCAACTAATTTTCAGCTGTAATTTGTCACAAGCAGAGATTTTAGTCCCATGAGATCTGAAAGGCAGCTGGTGGTTGAAACCAAATTAATCAATTTCCAACTGTGCCTAAGCCAGATTACTGTAGTTTAAAAGGAAATCTTTAAAATATGCAGACAAATCCTAATGGCATATTAGGTAGGGGTGGGGCTCAGGACTGGGTGAAAGGAGAATTTTATGTTGGTTGGCTGGTACACTTAGTTGGACAAGTATCAATTTGTTTGTTCTAGAGGTTTATTTTCTGGAAGCTAAGAACTTAATGTGACCAATGAGAGCTTTTCTTTCTGTTTGTAAAATGGGTGAGAAATTGGCCAACAGCAAGCAGCAGGTTACCTTTCCTGCAAAGGAAAGAAAGCTGGGTTTCTTCACTGTTGCATCTTTTGGGTATGAATTGGGTTTGGCTACTTTAAAATTGAAAGTGGAGTTGCCTCTCAGGAGTACATGTTAGCTGTTACAAATATAATGCAGTTATTAAGTCAGCATGAACCTGAATCAATACAAATTAGCTGAATCACCCTAACTTTGACTCTGAACGCAAGAGTTAAAGGTGCAGTGGTTCTGACAGATTTGTCCTGCTACAGAATCGCAGTTGCATCCTAACAGATTACATGAATACCATTCATATCAATACAACCTTTATTGTAGCTATACCCTTTGTTCTAAAACTATCTGATCAGAAAGGAGGATGAAAAGGACCAGATTTACCATGCTACTGATCAAATGCTCCCCCTAAAAATCAATGAGAGCAGCAGCTGCTCTGCACTGGGAAATTCGTATTTGATTTGACAGAAGCAGGATCAGGTACTAAAATTAGCAGCCCTCTAGACATAATAAAGGCTTGAGGCATCGCCAGGGACCCGGGTTTTCTGTTTCCCATGGAAAAAGAAGAAAAAATGAGGATTTTCTCTTTTGACCAGGAAAAATGCAGATTTTTAATTTTAACAGAGAAACACATGGATTTTGCACTTTTGCAAAGAGCTCTTGCCGGCTCGCAGAGATCCCGATGCCTGCAAAGGGTTCAGGGGAACGCGAGAAGAGCGGTCAGGCAGGGTGTGCCATGCGCACTCACACATGCGCATGGCCACCAGGCAGCCTGCAAAGCAGCTCCGCAGTTAAGTCTGGTGGGGGGGGAGGAGGGACTGAGCCACCCATACGGAGGGAGGGACGGAGGAAGTGATTGGGCAAGGCTGGGGCTGGAGCTTACTGCCCAGTCCAGGTGGTACATGGGGCTTGGGGCCCAGAGCCAAAATGCACAGCTCCAGAACTGCAGCAGAGAGTGGGACAGAGCCAAGGGTGGCTCAACCATGGGGCGGGGGGGGGCGGGGGGGGAGGGGGGAGCTGGCTTTCTGCTGCTGCTTGCACTCCCAGGGGGAGCACATGCCCCCCAGATCTATGCACAGGGTACAGGTGGATGCAAGCTGCCCACTACAGGCAAGGAAGCTCCTTGCTGCTGCAAGCCCTGCACCACCCTAGTGAGGCACCCGCCTGCCTGCCCAGCAGCAACAGGGGTGGCAGTGTGGAATTGTGCCCTTCACTGCTGCTGGGCAGCCAAGGGACACGTCACCAGGGTGGTGCAGGGCTCCCAGTGGTGGCAGCAAGCTTCCCCATCTAGCTCTGCTGTGCCCTGTGGCGCTGGGTCCCACCCACTGCTGGGCCACGAAGGCCCTGGGGGGGAGGGAGGGGCAGAAGGGTGAGGAGCTGGAACCCACAGTGGGCAGCCCGCACCCAATCCCCAAATAGGGTCCACTCTGGCCATGCCACCCATGAGGGAGGGGGAGCCGGGCTCTGTGCATCGCTCCACCACAGCGGTCATAGCCTCCCAGGGCCAGCAGCCAGGTCTCGGGCACTACTGCAGGGGGAAGGGGACTCCAGACCTGGGCCCCTGGCCCCATAGCCCTGGCAGCTGGGGGCCCCCTCTGGCAGGGCTGGGGAGCAGGGGGGCTGTGGGTGGGGACTGAGGGGCACCAGCAGGACCAGGGGCCTGTAGGTAGAGTGAGGGGCACCAGCAGGGGTACTGGGGGGCTGTGGGTGGGAAATGAGGGGCCTGGACCTGCAACCTGGTGAGCGAAGCGGGCCAGGGAGAGCTCTGATTTTCCATGATAAAAACCCAAAATCAAATACCAAAATTTATACGTATTTAGAATTTGTTTTAATGATTGAGGCACGCAGCCTATTCTGGTAGGCTTCCAAATTGCTTTAAAATCGTAAATATATCAATAAAACATTGTGTTCAATTGATACCTATATATCATGGCATTTCATTTTAATTTCAGATTTTGGGAATTTTAATCAGAGAATCTGTGATTTTTTAATCAGAGAAAACCAGGATCCCTGGTCATTACTGGGTTACCACAGGTTTCTGCCTACATAAATAAACTACAAAGGCACAAAGCTGACATAACACATCACAAGCTCTATGTCTGAATTGCATTATGTAATTTATTCTTGTACTTCAGGACATCCTATTTAATTTCTTCCATTTATTGAATTATCAGTGTTTTTCTTAAAAGAACAGTTTTGCTATCATTGTTGGCCTCTTGTTACGATTTCCCTTCCCCTTGTTTTATATATTTTTTCTTCTAAGTTACAAAAGTAGAATTGCACTCTCCTACAGTAACGTAGATAAGGGATAAACCTACAGCAATGTAACAGATACGTCAATATTTACAATAAAATCCCTGTTATCCAGCACGAATGGGGAGTGCCAGATATCTAAAAATGTCAGTTACCTGAGGCTGGTGATTTTCAGCTGGATGCCAGGGGGTGGGGCTGGGGGGGAAAGCAGTGGCCGCAAGCGGAGCAGCTGCAGCGCAGGGTGGTGGCAGCAGCGGCCACCGTGTGCGAGCTCCCCCAGTCCCCTCCTCCCCCGCCCACATCCAGCCGACGAGCCGGTAATTCCAATTAATAGAATGTTAGGGTTACCCAAATGCCGGATAACAGGGATTTTACTGTACATAGAAGCCAAGAGTTTCAAGTACTACAGATTCAATTTAAGAATATCACTGGTCAACACAGTACAAAATAAAGAGAGGGAGCCTGCCATAGGGTTATATGACTTTTGACAAATCACTTAGCCCGAATTTTTAGAAGTGGACATTCATTTTTGGCACCCAACTTAAAGACATTTTGAGCCTCATCAGAGATGCTGAACCCAGGGAAGTCAGTGGAAGCTCTGGGTGCATAATCCTTGTTCAAAATCAGAGCTATATTTCTTAAGATGGGTGACCAAAATTAGCAGGTACTTAGAAAATGTTGGCTTTAACATCTCTTGCCCTCAGTTCGAGCTCTTTCAAATTCTGATGCAAGCAAGAGGAAAATACATTGTCCATAGTGAAAAGTCTAGCAGCTGCCTATGGACGAAAAAGTTTGATTTTCCTGGTGCGTGACATGTTGAAGAGGGTACTGCTAACTCAGCAGAGACTAGATAGTTAAATAAAGCAAAAAGCAAATTGACAGCACACACAAAAGCAGAGTATGGTACAGATCGTTTGTACTGTGCTCCATCTACTCAGTGACAAGCAGCTTTTCACCACTGCGTGATATGTCTGACAACTTTAATCTGCCGATCTATTACCTTTATTATAAAAGTGTCAGATCTGGATGTAAATGTGGCTGAAGCAAGCTCTTCTTCACCCTCATTCATTTTCCTTTTACATTTTGGATCAAATCTAATAGGGAACAAGTCTGTATTAGCTAGTCTCACTATTCTATCTAGATTTTTTCTATCATTCTATACTTACAATAATTGGTAGTTTCCCCCCCACTAAATCTCAGCTCTTGGAATCAAGTTAAAAATCTCAGCTTATTTTTTAAAAAGCTATAAAATAGGATTTACCTCTCCAGGTTGCAAAGAAGGACTAGGAAAAAGGAAACGCAGCAAACTTAGAAAAGAAAATTTTCGAGTAAAAAGAAAACAAAATATATTATTTTAAAAATCTCCATTATTTGGACAGGGAAACCGACTCAGTTTTTGAAAGTTTGTGGTTGGGATACTGCATAGTAGAATCAGGTTCCAAAGCAAAAGCTTTTAGACCTGAAGTATATGACAGCAGAAATGTATTGTTTTTTTTCAATTCCACAGAGTAGAACAAAATACAAGCTGTCTGTATTTCCTTAACTCCATGTTGTTACATTATAGAACCAATGACCACTTTAGCTTCATATTAGATATTGCTAGTTCTAGGAGTTACTCAAGTTGAACGAAAATAAATGCACGTTTGACAGCTGTGGTACAGTAACCAGCACCTGAATTTCATATCTTGAATTCCGTATTGCTCTGAGCCTGTCAAAGTCATGAAAAACATGCAATTTCCAGTATTTATTCCCTATTTTTTTTATTGTATGCCAAGGATGCATGCAACTATAAATTGATACAGATCTCCAACATAATTTTTTAATTCACATGAATGAAAAAGACCCTATATGAATAGGAATAAAAACCTTATATTCAGATAAGCTTAAGGTGGCCCAACTTTTCTAGTTTGGGCTTCTTTAGTTTACTTGATTCTGAGCTTCACTAGTTAAGTACGTTAAAACACATTGACAATTTTTTTCACATTGCAGGTGTCTGACAGAAGTCTGTACCATCTTGCTTGCCAGCTTTTCATCACCACTCCATCCAACTCAGAGGGGGCCTTTTAAATTGGCATTCTAGTTGATATGTACACAAAATGTACTTAGCACTCAAGACAAATAATGAAAAGAAACATTTTTTCTGAGAGCTGTTATTTTAGCTAATGATAAAAATGTATCGAAAGCCAGATGTCCCTATGGCTTCAGTGGGTGTTGAAAAGCTTAGTCACCCAACATAAACAGGTTACATCACAACAAGGAAAACATTTCATCACTTCTAACAGTGAATTTTCTTGTCTCCCACAATTAAGCACAGCTAAATTCCCAAACTATTACTTTTACGGTTGAATGAGCAATGAAACTGATCATAGTTTAAAGTATCTATCTTTTTTGTGACAAGTTCTGTCTTTAGGTATTCCGTTGAATGACATTTTCTCTGACTTCAGTAGAAGGTTAAGCTCACGAATCTGAGAGCTCTAGAAGGTTTTTCTTTTTTTGGTGGGAGTGGCATGGGGTTTGGAATTGTAAACACTCTGTAGAAAAAGTCTCTTGTTTTTTTCATGGCTTGTTCCATACTGAGCGCATTACAATAAAAAAAGACTATCCCTCCTCTTAGTCACCCAAAAGAAATCGCAACTTCATTTCAAAATGAATATGTGAAACACATGCAAGTCACAAGCAAGACAGCATGTCCATTCAGTTACGCTATTCAACTCTGATGAACCATCCACAACAACAATGAAAGAGAATCACGAACCTTAAATATTAGAGATTTCATCAACATTTTACAATGAAAAGGGAGATAATGAGTCCCCTGCAACCTCTAGGAACTAATCAATATCCTCCATGGAACTGCAGTGACTGAGCATTCCAGACAGTACCACTCTATTTTCTCCGAAGTCTTATCTTCACAAAGTAAACAAACATATGCTAATAACCTTTCAACTTTCCACAACCATTCGAAACTAGATTCACTACTACAGATTACTACTAAGCATCCGACACTATCTTCTGCTGAACAAGGCAGGCCACTGCTCTCATCCAGTGTACAGAACTGCCAACCACAGGTTTTCAGAGAGCACAAAACAGACTCATAAAAATTAAGCAATTAAAAATAATTATAATAATAATAGTTTTGGAATTCTTTTAACATGCTTTCTGGTGTGAATCTTAGGGGTTCATTTAAGTCTCACTGGCCAACATTTTTTTGAAACTATAGGGTCAACATTTTTTTTCTTTCAGCAAAATCTGAGATTCTCAGGTAATCACCTGATTCTAAGAGCTCAGGTTTTAAGAAATATACCAAATATTGTGAAATTATTGATAAAAGTAATGAAAAGTAGCAATACTGAGTATAGTAACTGTAAGAAGCAAGGATTTTTAGGGTGATATCTTTTACTGGACCAACCGTATACGTTAGTTGGCAAAGAACTAGACAAGCTTCTGAATGCAAGACATTCTTCATCAGGTCTTGCATTTGAGAGCTTCTTTAACTCAATTCCAACTATGCAGTTGGTCCAATATAAGGTATCACTTTAAGAAATCCCTGCCTCTCACATAATTCCTGGATCATCACTGCTACAACATCACTCTAACACTACTGTTAGATAACTGTTAAATTTCTCACGTAGCAGTATTCCTTACTACCATAATTTATTACAAGTCTCATGATACAGTCTCATATAGTATTTATTAAAGCCTCAGATTTATTACTTAATTAAAATATAATTTTAGCCCTTTTACTTATAGGGAAAAGCAGGAAAATACAAATCCTTAAAAAGGCTCAAAAACAGAAGGCATTTAAAAATAAAATAGAAACTGGACTCAAACTTAAGTTGATAGCATCCCTTTCAAATCTGGATAACATGGAAATGTTCAAACTACTTTAAACACTTTTAAGCAACTTTTCTAAACTTATCATGAATATTTGATAAATAAATTCCAACACTTTGAAAATAACATCTTAATGTAGTCTAAATGATGATAAAACCCTTAAACATAACCATACCAATAGCATACCTTAAACTAGAAACAGAAAAGACATGTACCCTTTTATCTTCTTCCATGTTTTTATGGGAACATGGCATGTGTACACCGTAGTTTAAAGAACCACATAAAAGAATGTCATTACTCTAAAGAACTTACAATCTACAATAGGCACAACACATGCACCAACCGTTCCATCATAAGGAGGTGCAAGGACATTGACTGCAAAGGACTGAATGTATTATTAATACACAGATATTTCAAGTTACTTATAAACGCAGTATCTGGGCATACAATACCCCACATCTCAGGAGAAGGGGTGATGAAAATTAGGAGCAGATTTACATGGCAGTCCAGTTTCTCATTTCTCCGGCACAAGCACTGAAGGGAAGGGCTATCAATTGTCACAACCCAAAGTTGTGAGTTTTTGTTTGTGTGCTTCGGCATCACTAAATTATGTTCCCGCCAAATTGCAGCTTCTGCAGCAGAGAACTCCACCGTGCAAAGAAGAGAACTCCGGTGCAACGGGGAATTTCCCGCCAATTTGTAGCTTTCTTTGCACGGTGCATTTCTTTTGCATCTCAGAAATGCACGGTGCAAAGGAGTTCCCGTCATTTGTATGAAGATTTGTGCCACGTTATTGGCCGATTCTAAATTATGCACACGTGGCGGCTAGCAATTGGCTTGCTAGCCGTATAAAGAGCTTGAGTGGTTTCTGCCCAAGTTGGAGGACTCCATGAACAACAGGAGAGAAATCACTTAGAGTGCGTGAAGATCTCTAAGTGCTGCGGATCCTCACGGACCCAACGCATTTCTTAAGCAGGCAACAGAGGTCTAAACAGCCTCTGGCCTCTCCCCGTCACCGAGCACAATCCTAGACGTATCCCTTTCCTATATACTCAATATTCGAACCCACGGAGCTTTAACAACTCTGGGGCCAGAGAGCCGAACCAAACCCACGGAGCTTCGACAACTCTGTGGGAAAGAAATTGCCGAACCCACGGAGCCTTAACAACTCTGGGGCCAAAGAACCGAATTTGTCGTAGTCCTCCAACGAGGATTTAAGCAGAGCTGCACCTGGGAAACTGTCCAGCCTACGCTGCGACCATCTTGGGTGTAAGTAAATAATCTTTAAATTAACCATTACGCCTCTGTGACTAATTCTAGCCCGTGCATGCCTTGCCGCCACATGGTTCTCTCCGGCCCCGCGTGCCCAGGCTGCTGGCCACAGCCCGCGTGCGCAAAGACGGGCCCGGCTCGCCCCCGGCCCACACATCAATAATGGCAGATGGATGAGATTATACCTACAAAAAAGAAAGACTCCAAACCAAGAGTCGGAAAGCTGGGCTGAACCTTAAATCCAAGTGGCAGGTTACTCTTTTGTTATGTCAACGTTTTGATTTGCATTTGATTTAAATTTTTGCTGAATCACTCCACCTGTTCACAGAGGACTGCATGAAAAGTTACTTTGAAAAGTGGACCTGAAGGAGGATGGAAATAACATTTGACACACAAAGTGGGATAGGATTGCCTGTAATAGACTAGGTCACGGTTTTCTTTCTAGTTTATATTTAAATTACACAGCTAGTAAGTCATCAACACCCAAGAAAACCAATGACAAGCCTGACTGTTGACTCAGTAGCCTGTAAATATTTTATCAAACTTAAAAATTCTTTTTTCTCATTATGAAATAGTGGTAAAGAGCCTCACTGGTTCCTCTGAAGCTCCTATAACACCACTGTTATAATATCAATTAAACTGGATAGTAAAACTAAATTACGCTATCAAATTAGAGAGCTCATATCTTCACTGTACGTTCTACAGGCAACAGCAAAGCCTCTGAGGAACAATAGCAACCCTCTTCCTTGTGCACTAAATCTCTTCACCTTTTCAAAATGTAAAATCTCCTAGCTCCCAGTTAAATAATAATCATCCACCCATTTAGTTAAAAACATAAGTATTTCTGCTTCTTTATTCAAGGCCTAAACCCTTCCTTAGTCCCTTCCAGTTCAATCTTAAATTAAATCACCAAGTTCCTCTTGCTATTATATCCTAGACTTTTCATTAATATAGTTAATTGAATATTGCTATCCTAACCTTATCAAATTTTTCTGAACAAAGAATGCAAGAATGCAAAGGTAAACCTTTGAACATCAACTACCAAAAAAAGCCTTTTGTCTTTCCTAGAAAGGAAAAATTTTAACTTCTATTGATACCTCTTTCTGCTCAACAACCTCTCCCTACACTGGAATCAGAAATCTCCATTTCACTGATACACCAATGCATGGGTTACCTATCAGTACGGAGAAATTTCCTATGACAGGGCACAGAGGTTTTACCAGGGTCGCTTTAGTGAAGAACTAACTTTGGCATCCCTTTTCACCCTGTATCCATTAGAAGAGATAGAGGAAATGCTGCTATTCATAAGCCAAAGAAGAAAATGATCATAAGACAAAGAACTATACACATATACTTGGGTCCAAGTAAAACCTAAACTAGGGCAGATTTTCAAGTTCTTCCATATGATGCAGATTGAAGAAAAAAAAAAAAATCAGAGAATTTAGGGCCCCACAACCTTAACAAGTTCTCTGTGCAACCCCACTAAAATCAGCATGACACCATGTGGGCACAGAGGTCCACCACATTCAGCACAGTTTGCATGGGTGAGAGGGTTTGAAGAAGCTGTTTTTAAGCAAAGAATTAACATATCCTCTCAAAAGTTTTCAGTGTGGCTTGACTCTGTCCTGCCCATCCCTCACCCCAAAGATCTGACTTTGTTAAGGTGACTAATATAATTTCATTCTCAGGAACAAAATTAGTGAACTACCACATTTATTCACTTACCACACACACCTTTCTCCCAAAAATTAGGTCTTCAAAATTGTGCTATGCAACTTAAGTGAGGAAACCGATTTCTTCACTGCAGTGAAAAAATGGAAATGCTGGAATGCTTCTCTCCCAGCCAGCATATGGCCGGGGCAGAGTCATTCTTGAGGTCAGAGCTACAGTTTTAACCTTCTCACAGCCACTGCCAAATTGACAGCAGCTTTTGGCTGCTCCTAGATCACTGCTGCTGATTGGCTGCTGCCAATACAGTGCTGGGTGTGAAAGGATTAAAACTCTAGCTTTTACCTCAGGCGCCTTAGAAGTACAACTAAGCTCAAGAGTAGACTGCCTCTGCTCCATGAGGTCAGTTTTTGGCCATGACTCCTGGACAATTTTTTTTTTTGTCATTCTGCCTCCCCAAAACAAGTGCATGTCTTTTTTTGGAAACATATACGTGGAAAAAATACAGCGCCAAACACAGAATAACAACCTTCAGCATTTTGAATATCAGAGGCCTAATTTAAAATGTGGTCACTTGTTTTTAAACTCTTATAAATAAAAATCTCTGGCAAAGCTTGCCAAATACTGTCAGTCACACATTAAGACCCCATTTATAAATTACTAATATGCAATTAACAGATATTATAAGCCCATTATATACAGAGGTACTTTGTGTTATGGCTATAAGGACATCAGAAATAACTAGATGGTATTGTCTTGCGTTATAGATTTTTGTAAGTAATCTACTGTCCCACTGGACTCCAACAATGTGTTAAACATCATGTATTAATTCTTTCTGAATAGAACCTTAATACAAAATGTGACCTTGCTCTCAGTTTATGCCAAATCGTGCCATGAGTTTATAATTCCATAATCAAATTATCTGAGAGATTTTCCATGAGTATTGTCCTTTTCACTTGGTTTTGTTCACAGATTGAAGAGCATTTTTCTTAAACCTCACAAGTGAAAATAATGGCCATACATTTGTTGGCTCCCAGCATCCAGTAACCCTAAGTGGGTTACCCAGTTGTGAATTTGGCAAGGATTTCAGAACAATGTTCTATTACTGCACCAGTCTGCAGATGAGATCCTTATTATGGGATTTCATGTCCATAGTAAAACATTATTTTTTTTACACTTTAATTAAAAATGTAAATGTTTTAAATATCCACTTATTTCAACTCTCAGGCATTTAACACTTTTTACACACCAGATACACTCAAGACCACCTTTTTTCAAACACATCTAGAACACACCTTCTCCACCTTCATACCTCAGTACATCCTGCATTCATACATGCTCATCCCAGTGGACTTTTACCAGCCTAATAGTTTTCAACAGGCAACAAAAACAGAACAACAACAGACAACATAGGACAAAAGCCTTCCTAGCTTAGAGAGAGAGCAATCTATGAGTACAAAAAAAAAAGAATAGAAGATCAGACTTGTCATAGTCTGAAAAATAAATTTTACATGGAAATAAAACCCATTCTCTAAATGCCTAAAATAAAACTATTGGTAAAATGGAGGAGGGGAGAAAAACAATATTTAAATATATCCATTAGGATAGACTTCAACACACCTTCCAACTTTAAAAAACAATTTAGAATAGCATTCAGACCACTATGCTTCAAAATGAGCCATGTAGTGTCACAGAGCAGCTCTTCCTAATGGACAAAAAAAATCTAGGAGGAAGAGAATTTCCTCTGTGTAAATCTTCTCTTAAGCTTATAGTCTCATAACTGCAGGGATGGAAGATAAACCTTAACCTCAGTAAATAGCAGTGTCTCTTGCAATAGATAAGAAATGTGCATAGAACTCTAAGGTATGCATAAGTTTTAAATAAAACAGTCTGTGTGTCTGAGACAGACACATATTTTATACACAAGTAAATAAACTACAGGACAAGAGGTTATCTATAAAAACAAATGCCTGGAAAGATACTAAAAATAGTTGACAAATAGGATATATAGTTCTGTTGCACAAAAGTCATTTAAAGATTTTATTTTTGTGTGTGTCATTTTTTATTTTAGAAAAGTTTTTAAGTATTAAACAAGGGTTTCCAGTTCCTGACACAATCTAGTAATTACGTATTAAAAACTAAGCCATTTAAAGTCATGCTTCAGTACACATAAATTACTATTTATTTTTTTTATATAAATGACACAAGATAGCATATAAGATTTCAGTAGTGGTGTTAAGAACTGAAATCATAAGAGGAAAGAGGTCTTAGCAAAGCATCAAATAGAATTATAACAGATGCACAGCTGCACACTACTACAAAACGCAACAGAGCAAAAATAAACACAAGAGATTCCAATTGTATTTTATGCTATTTAAAAATCCCTAGCCTCTTATGAGAATAACTAATAATTTTCTACAGAAAACTGCTTTGTACTGCTGTTGACTATCATTGTCACAAAAGTGGAAATTTGTTTCTATTTGAAAATTTTAGCAAGTGAACAAAGGAGATTGGGAACCGGAAGAAAGAAACAAAGAAAAGGAAAAATAAAATAGCCTCAGGAGGCAACACAAACACTTTTTGGTAATACTGTAACAGATGAGATCTCAAATCAGATAACTGTGCTAATTTTGTGAACAAGTTTTCAAATCACTTGACTTTGAGCTTTCATGTTTGTTTTTCTGTAATATTGTCCAAGTTCAGAGCCACAAACTATTAGTTGTATTGATTCTTCCCATTAAACTCCCAATTTCAACATTACTACAAACAGAAAAATTTTAAGTGGAATACAACTTACTACAAAAACAGAGTGTACGCACTAACTTCAACAGACACAACCTTTAAAATGCAGTAACACTCACCCAGCACTTGTGGGCACTTTGACACATTAGCACTTTGAGAGAACTCCAGGCAGTATTATATCAGCACGGACCATCCAGGCATGATGTGCACTTTCACAGTGCATCAGCATATGTAGGGGAGTGATCCAGACTGCAACAGCCTTTCATTACGGGAGGGACCGTAAGTGTGAAAAGTCCACTGACATTTTCACTGACACCTGGAACTTTGCCATGTACCCAGAATGCCATAATCGACATGCAAAACCCAATGCCTTTATACAGAGAAACCTTTAAAGGTACTTTGGGAGTGAGTATTAATGATTAAAATGCTTCCCCCCTCTGGCTTGCTAGCAGTACTATATTCTGAAAAGTGAATAATCTTAATTTACCTTTCCGTATTTACGTATTAGCATAACAGCAGGAAACTATGTTTATGCTAGGGGTTGTATGCATCCATGCTTAAATTAAAAAGCCATAGGGTCTCAAAGAACTTAATGTAAACTGACATGGAGAATAGGGGCCTGACTTTCATCTCATACCTGTATGATTCAAAAGTATCTCCACTGAACTCACCAGAGTTAAAGCAAGTGTAAAAAAAAAAAAAAAGGGAGGGGGGCAGTTTGAAAGAGCAAGATAGAACAAAACTATTACCGCTATGGAACAGAGAAATTAAGTGAACTGACCCAAAGTCATAAAGGAAAATGACAACCAGCAGCTGAACATATTTTTCTTTAATTACTGTCCAACTCTTAATCCTTCTGCAGGAGTCGCAACATCCTATTAAAACAGGGGTTTTCCCCACTTTGTACACTCATGTCTTCCCAATTTGCATTTGTCAGGCATACACACAGTTAGAAGCCAAGAGTAGCTCTAACTAGGGTTGCCAATTAAATAATTTTTTTACATTTAAAAATTATTTTTTTTTTTACTGACAGCCACACTTTTTGCTGACCTGTTTTACCTAATGTAAATATAACTCCTCTGCCAGGCCCTGGACAAAAGTAACAAGGGCTTTTTTCAAATTTAACAGGTTTAACACCAACAGGTTACTTGACTGCAGCAACGGTTTTATACCATGCTGCTCCCACTCCTGGGGAATATACCATACTCACCCCACACCATGCTGCCACCACCCCAGCCCACCCACCAGCCTTATCCCCACCAGTCCTGGCACAGACCCGCAACCTAATACCTCTCCCCTCTCTCAGCCCTGCAGCTCCATCTTGGCCACATCATCCCCTCCTTGTCCTACTCAGTGCCTCAGGCTACCCTTGAGGCAAGCAGCCGCTAGAGGCAGCACAGGCAATGATCGCTATAAGGAGTGTGCCACCTCGGTCCATGAGCATGCTGCCTCGGTCTGGCGTGGGACACTTACCGAAGGGGGCTGGGGGCCGGAGGCCGGGGGCTGGGGCCAGGGGCCGGAGGCCAGTGGCTGGGGCTGGGAGCCAGGGGCTGGCGCCAGGAGCTGGGGGCCAGGGCCTGGAGACAGGGGCCAGTAGCTGGGGCCAGGCCCTGGAGGCTGGGGCCAGGAGGCCAGAGACAGGAGCTGGGGGCCAGAGGCTGGGGCCAGTGGCCAGGGCCAGGAGCCAGAGCTGGGGGCCAGGTGCCAGAGGCTGAAGCCAGGGGCCAGGGGCTGCAGGTTGGGGCTGGGGACCAGGGCCAGGAGCTGGGAGCTGGAGCCAGGGTCCAGGAGCCAGGGGGAGAAGAGGGTGCTAGAGCAAGCCCTCCATTCCCTTCAGGAGTGCCCAGAAGGCTGGAGGGAAGCTGAGCTGGGGGGGGGGAGGTTGGGGGGGGATGGGGACAGGTGTGGATAGGCCCCAGCAAGCCACTGCGTATGATTGGGGCAGGGGTTTAAACCCCAACCCTGGCCTGTACAGTCCCCAGGCGGGACATGCCTGGAGGGAGAAGCAGCCCTTGCCAGACATTCCCCCCCCGCCACTCAAGTGGAGTGGGGTGTGGCCAGACGCTGGCCCCAGGGCCAGCCTGATGTGAAAGGGGGGGAGGGGGATTTAATCCCCCCTCCCTCCCCTCTCCCACTGGCATGGAGCCCCAACCAGGGTCTCCTATGCTGGTGGGAGAGAGGAGGGAGGGGGGAATTACACCCCCCTCCTTTCCCACCTTCACCTCAGGCTGCCACCAGGGCCAGCATCTACCCATGCCCCGCCACCACTCATGGGGGGAAATGCTTAATAGGGGCTGTTGCACCCCTGCCTGGCAGGCCATAGCTGGACTGTAATTTAACTTAAACCAGGAAGGGGTCTGGGACAGAAGTTCCATAAACTAGTTTGACCAAAATCATTTAAGTCTGATACCACATTCAAACAGGTTTATTTTAAACCAGTTTCAGTCATTTTAAAACTGGTTTATGTGCACTTAACTTGTTTTATTACAGGTTTAAACCAATTTCTGATTACTTAAACTAGTTTATGTGCAACTTCTGTCCCTAGCTCAGGTGGAACAGCACTGCTCTGCTCTGCCTCCAGCCTTATTCCAATGATGGATCTTCTATCAAGCTCAGGGCTGCTTAGCTTTTTGGATTTTCTTTGTTTTTCTAAGCAGATGTCTCTTTTTTATGGACTTTATGGATAAGTGCTTTTAGCACCTTTATGGACTGTCCAAAAATTTAGAGCGCGCAGTCAACCCTGTCTGTAACAGACACTAAACAAAGCAGAACAGCTCTATCTTCCAAATGGGACCAACAAAACTAACCGAGCCAACAGTAGTTCCAGTTTTGTGCCACTGACTTCCCAGAGAAACCACTCTAGGGAAGAATTTTGTTTAATATTTTCAGGGTAAAACCCCTAAATGTCAAGGCCAACTTTTCTTTAAAATCATCTCCATCCCCCAGCCAGAACATCATCCATTTTGCTCCTTCTCTCAGTCATAAAGAGTTATGTTTACATTATAAAATTCTAGATAGTGTTTCCCTTGAAAAAGACAGAGAGGCAAACTTTAACCTGTGTCCATCAATTTCAAAATAAATACCAGGAGTTAATGTTCCATCTTCTTTGTTCCAAGCCTACCTCTCAAGAGTTTGACTAAAGGGGTGAAGGATTTTATCTAGTACATAAGACACAGCACTAATAGTCATCCATGCCCTCCCCCCCCCAAAAAAAAAAATCAACAAAAGGAGCTATGGGTCACTGAGCCAAAAAAATTAAACGTTTAAATGTACAACCAACAACGTTACCATCCACTAGCAGACATCCTGTGAAAAGAAAAACAAACAAACAAATATAACTCAAGTGTCTCGCCAAAAGAAAACATTTAGAAGAGAACAATATAAAATTTAGTCTCACTTTTCTGGAAGAAATGTATCTGATTACAGCTTCAAACCTCTATCATAGTCTGCGTGAACACAACTGGGACGTGGAGAAAATTTATGACATTTTGCTGTGATTGGCTTGAGGGAAAGAAGAGGTTTCTTTCTGAGGTCAGGCTTAGAAAGTTATTTGCTTTTATCTTCACTACATGTGCACTGTCCTTTGCCGCTAACACCGAATTAATTTTGCCTGGAGAAAGCAGACAAGCTGAAAAATAGCTGAAAAAGGTTAGTTTTCACCATAAATGAACACCATGATAGCTGTCACTCCACCTTTATCAAATCAAGACTAGATTTTGCCATAACGTGAGAAAGTTGTTATATTCCAGTCCATATTTGAATATAATGTTATGCATTTGATGCGATTAAAATACCATCTACATGATAACTAATATATGCAGATGGACCAGATATTATTTTTAACATTATTTCCTTGCCCTCCCATAGAGCTATGCACCTTTTTAACAAAATATCTGTAAATCTTTCTTGAAAAGACACATAATAATATTGCTTTAGCTTGATCACAAAGGCCTCTCATTTAAAGGCATAATGGGATCTGACCCATGATCCCACACGTGCATGGCAGGAGGCACAATTTCAGAATGAGAGATGAAACCCCAATCGCACCTTATTTGTCAGTGCAGGGGGAGTCTGGGATCATGATCCCAGGCCCCCCCCTGTATCAGCAAGTTAAAAGCCAGGTGCCCACAATCAGCTAATTGTCAGCTCAGGCCAGGAGCCAAAATGGAATCTGGAACTGTCCCCATTACAGTCCCTGGCCCCAACCAACAATCCACTGATTGTTAAAACCCCAGCTGGGCTGCGCACACAGTTTTTATATAGCACACAGACCCCAAGATTAAGCTGTGGCAGCCTGATCCCAGGGGCCCCCATGTACCACAATGAATAAAAAACATGTGCACAGCTCAGATGACCTGCATATGGGGTTTATATAGGTCCCCATGTGCCATGACGACTAAAAACCATGGCTGCAGCCCAAAGGGCTTCACATACAGTTTTTACAGATCCTGAGACCTTTAAAAATCATTTCACTGAGACCTTTAAAAACCATGTGCACAGATGAGCTGCGTACACAGTTCCCTGACATCCCTGGTACATGGAACCTTTGGATTGGGGAGAGGCTCTGGGCATCAGTGATGTTAGAAAATCATGGGTGTGAGGTGCAGTAAGCCTGAGATGAGGGAGATGCCGCATGATGTTCAGATCATTGTGGCACCACCTCTCACCCCTCCCCTCCCCTGCATCTGCGGCTCCCCACCAGGAGTTGGGTAAGGCCCAGGTGGGGCCTATGTCTGGGGTCCAGAAACTCATTGGGCAAGGGGCAGCTGTGTCTCAGACACTAGGGCTGCCCCATGCTGGATCTTGACACTGATCTGAGTGTTAGGACCTGTCATGGGCCAACCCCAACCTGCCACATGTTCAATTTAAGAAGCAATACAGAAGAACCACCACGTCGTTACATATTACCTGAGGAATAACTTTGCAGCTTGTTTACTGTATAAATGGACTTGAACATGTAGTCAGGTGACCATTTAAGGTAAGAGTAACAGGATAATTCTGTCATAAATGTAACATGGGTCAGCAGCCTTCAGGTCAAATGAGGCCTGTTACAACTGCATCACAGAGGGTGCCCAACAAAAGGCAACAGAGCATTCCTAAAGCTGTAAGCAGGCATCAGGTTTTTATTTAGGTAGTTTCTCACTGAGAAATTGAGCGCAAAAAAAAAAAAAAAAAATCAGATGACGGCAGGACCCCTGGATCAGCCATGGCTACCACCCTTTGCAATGGCAGAAATCAATGCAAGATGGAAAAAAGCGACCACAATTTCAAACTGGGTAGGAAAGAATTCAGAAATACCACTCTTACATATTCCTTTCCACAGCCCACAAGATAGTTGCAGAAAGTCCCTCATTTTATATCAGGCAAGCTGTGGGCAACTTTGTTCTTGTTTCAGGATAAATTTGAACTGCTGTCAGAAAAAGTAGATAGTCTGGATGGCTGGGCATGGAAGAAAGAATGCAATTTGTAGCAAATCAGTAATCTAAAGAAAGCTAAGAAACACCACATGCTGTCTCTGTGTAATTAAAACATTAATCTGTCAAGTGGATGTAATAACTGGAAAATAGGCATAAAGAAAATGGGGAAAAAACCCCAAATATTTGAGGCTTGTGCCAAGAAAAACATAAGCACATTTATCATAATTCTAAATCTCAGTGAGGAAACTAACAATAAACCAGAACTTCTGCAAAGCAAATATTGCCAAATACCCCACAAGTATTAAACTGCAACTCTACCACCATGTTACACCAAACTAATTCTAGCAGACTGCTTTGTCTCTCCATGCTGAAATGTAGGGCAAGAAAGAAAACAATCTCAGCAACTTTTACCCAAGTGAAATACGCCGTTATGCTTGAGTAAAATTGCCCATAATCTCAAAGCTCAGACAACTTTTTATGAAAGCAGCAAACAGGAACAAAATGAAGTAAAAGCCCCAAAAAGTTATGAAGTGCATGTGTGCATATATATATATATATATATATATATATATATATATATGGAAAAAAATTGTTTAGCCAACAAGATTCTTCTCTTAAAATAAATAACATTTTACCAATTGTCCTTGCCTTCCTCCTTCATTTTTCTAAATTAGGAATAATGAAATTAAATTGATTGGTTCTCATTTGTTTAGATCACTTTTAGCCCACACTTCACTTGCAAGTTCTCATGCCTGCAAATCTACAGTATCTTGCCAACACAGCAATGATACGTCTTTGTTTATAGGACAATATTTTGTTTACAGTTCCTTTCTAAATAGAATGCCATTTCATGAAAATAATCCTATTGGCATTTAGCATCATCAAAAATATTTCTACAAACTCTACTTTTTGACGTGTGTGTGTGTGTGTGTGTGTGTGTGTGTGTGTGTGTGTGTGTGTGTGTGTGTGTGTGTGTGTGTGTGTGTGTGTGTGTGTGTGAGAGAGAGAGAGAGAGAGAGAGAGACATGCGTTCTTTACACAGAGAAAAACATATTCTACAAGACCAAAAGAGAAACACAGGTTTAACTGTTTCACAAAAATCTTATGGAAACATACAACAAAACCTAGGGTCCTCAATTTAATAAATCCAAATTTCATTAATCTGAACATTTAGTTCAATGTCAGAGATTCCATTTGTGAGGGGCTACTACCAAATAGATTCACAAACCTCCAAAATCACAGATGGACTGAATTTATTTTTAATAATTTCACAAGTATTCTATCAGACCAACTGAAATGTCTGCATTTTTGCCTACTGTTATTTGTTGATAGGACCAAACAAGAAAAAGATTTGACTGGAACTACATCCTATCCTGTAACTGGACTCTCAGAATTCTTCCTAATTAAAAACTTGGGTGTGTGCAATGTGTGCGTGAGTGCATAAATGCACAAGTATAATTTAATTTATGTTAAAGAGACTATTGTTTAAAAGCAGACAATTAAAGACATAAATGAAGCTACAGAAAAAGTCAATATGGAAACTTTTTTTTTAATTAAATACTTCGTCTTCAATAAAGCTCTCTAGCCAGCATTTCAGGCTAATTTCAGCCACTATAATTATCCCTTTTAGAGCAAATACCTTTCCTTAAAACATGTAAACTATTCATCTTTCATGGATATTCCTCACAGAGTTTTTTATATACTGCTAATGGAAAAGTGTCAGTGTGTATGTGGGAGGAGGGGAGGCTGATGAAACATTTGAATACAGAATGTGATATAAGTAATCATTAAGAACTTTTCAGCAGCTTTATTTTAAAAAAGCAAAAGATTTGTGCATAAATGGCCAAGGGTCTGCTTCACCTTCTCAGTAATATCATCAGCACCTGCTACTGTAAGTTAGCTTCTTGAAACACCTCTGGCATCTCAACTCTCATTTAATTACTGGTTATGTTACGAAAAACATGGTTATTCCTTATTTAAAGCAATAGGGCAATCTAAGCAAAGTGCATTTCTAGACCGTTTACTGCATTCTTCTGGTGCGAAAGCCCTATGCCTTCAATCAGCAAAGAAGAGAATTAAAGTCTCCCCAAAATCTACTGCTGCCTTGCTACTGGTATGAAATGGAATTTATTTGAAACATTTCACAGCCATCTGTGAGGGGAAAAAAAACTTACTAAAAATAAACTGCTGACTCCCCAGTGGGAGCCAAAGAGGGAGAGGGGCTGCTGGCACAAAGGTGAGCAGGCAAGATGGCTGCTGCCCCTGCCCCTCACCACTGATTAGCTGAGAAGGGTGCCTGTCTGCGGCCCCAACCCTCTCCACCAATCAGCAGCAAGGGGCGGGCCCACATGACAGACAACCCTCAGCCAATCAGTGGTGAGGGGTGGGGCCATGTGACAGACAGCCTTCTTAAACCAATCAGTGACAGGGGTCAGGGCCAACAAGGCCCCTTAGCCAATTAGGTGTGGAGAGGCCACACCACAATAAGCTCATGAAAATGGTGGCTGGCCCCATGATCTGCCCAACAAAATTGGCCACCTGCCTCCACAAGGTGAGTAGATCTTTAACCATAAGTGTACTGAGTGTGTACAAACTACACAGAAAAATAAAAATTGTTACGATTAAGAGATCACAGTTAAAAATACCATACAACAACTAACTTTATACATGATAACAAAAGTTAACTATTGCTAAATGCATTAGGATAATGATTCTGCATTGGATTGGATTGAGTGTAACAAATTCCCATCTCTGAAGCTAGATTTATAAAGTGAAACGTATCTCCATAAGAGACCAAAATAGAAAACTAAATCTAGAAACAAACAAGAAAAGAGTAAGAGCACTTACTGAAACAAAACTCTCTGGTCCTTAATCACGTTCTCCTCCCCATGCCACATCAGTCCTTCATACTCTAGATGAACGAACCATTTTCTCTTAAATGAAGCATCATTAAACCCTAGTCTATCAGGCTGTGCTTCATTCTAAACAGTGCCCTGTTTCAAATCACCACCAGCAATATAAATACCAGGTCTGGTGAACTGTTGCTAAGAATGTGATTAATCTCATGATGACATTTTAGAGGTCTCAATAAAGTCACATTGCCAAATGAGATAAAACCAATACTCTAGGCAGAGATAAGCAAATAACCACTGCTTGAGACTGCAGTGAATTAATAATGGCATGCTAATTACCTATCAGCATCCAGATATAGCTGAAGGTTGCAGGTTATTTTAAAAAATAAAATCATAGGAGGTAGTTGTTTTGTATAAATGGCATTAAGAACACCACAAAACATTCAAGGAAGTTATTTTTGAGAAATATTTATTATAAAATAATAAAACTAACAACATGTCTTCAAACCCACTTTAAAAATGGTAGATCTCCAAGAATCTCAGAAAACTCTCATTTTTTCAAACTGGAAAATTAAAACAAGCAGGTTAAATGACTTGCCCAACATCACACAGAAAATGAGAGTGAGACCAAAGCAATCCTTGCTTGTCACATTCTTCCTGGGCCATCAGGGCCACGGCATCTCTTCAACACTAGCAAAAAAGACTAATGTGATCCTTGGATGCATAAACATGAAAGTAGCATATGGAAACTAGTGAGTGATACTGGAATACAGGAACCAATTACAGTGTTCACATAAAGAAGGATGTAGACAAATCAGAGAGTATACATAAAAGAGCCGCAGAAAAACAAAAAGATTTGAGGGATGGAGGAAAAGCCTTAGAGAGAGAAAAAGATTTAAAGAATTCACCCTGTTTAGCTTATCAACAAGAAGATGGAACAATGTGGTAAATACAAAGTATTCAGTCCAGAGAAATGCAAGGTGTCAGGGGACACTTTAATTTTGTGGAGAAAAGTACAAAAAGGTCCAATAGCTGGAAGACCCAGAGATTAAATTAAACATTGTGCGAAAAAAAAATTAACAGAGAGGATGATTTACTATTGGTACAGAGAAGCAAAGCAAATGATGAATTCTCCATCTTGATGTCTTCAAATCAAGACTAGATAAATGTAGTCATTCAAACATGCTACTGGATTCAATACAGAAGTTACTGGGTGAAATAATTGGTCTGCGATGTAGAGGAGGTCAGACTAGAGGACACTAGCCTTAACTCTATACCTTAAGCCAGTGATTCTCAACCACAGCGCCAGACAGCCTTTGAAGGATGCTGCCAAGACAGAGGAGATAAATGAGATAAGTCCAGGCTCCGGTGAGGAAGTAAGTACAGGTTCTTCCCTTCCAACAGGTCCCTCCTCCCATTCATTCACTGCAAGCAGATTCTACCCTGATGGCTGCTGCTCCTCCTTCCCATCTCCTCTTCAAGCAGGTAATCATCACTATAATAAATAAATTAGTTTTTGAAATAGGGTACTGATCAATTCAAAAGTTACGGTGGGGTGCCTTGAGTCTATCAAGGTTGAGAACCACTGCTCTAAGATTTCTGGCTGTCAATTCTGTTAATGAACCTATGAAAACAATTTAAGCCAACCCAAAACAAATTGGTTCAGGAGGTGATAGACAAGAGATTCACTAATCAAGCTACCATTAGAGGCATGTGGAAACTCTCAAGATCATTTAGATTAGCCTCTCTAAAGAAAGGCAGAGTGGAGCCTAGTGACAAAACACAAGACAGAAGGCCAGAAACTTCTGGGGGGACATAAATATGAACCTGTAATAGGCTGTTCTGTCACTTAAACATGAAAAAGATCAATTGAACCATTCTGGACTGGTAAGTCAGAAGCATAAAAAAAAATACCGAAGCAATACAACATCTAATCACCACAGGCAAACTCATTATCTCTGCTACAGCACACAGTACTATTGTTCAGGTCCCGCAAAAGATCAATCTTTCTACGTATTATTCGGAGGTCTAATTTCATACCAAGATCACACCTAAAAAGTTAAAAATATGACCTCCTCAGCTAATTTAAAGCAAAAATGACGTTTTTCTTGTCAGTTTTCTCAGTTTAACTCATGATTCAACAGTAGCCTATACTTGCTAGACTGCAGAACCTAATTGGCACGGGCCTTTTTACACTTCAGATACAAATTGTTTATTCAACTACACAACATCAAAGTCAGATAAGCTACTAAACATGTGTCTGCAGCCCTACAGCAAACCATGTTATCCAAGAATACAGATTAAGTCCAAAATCATCCTGAAACAAGATATTTAGAACAGGCAGTCCTCAATTTACAATGTTTCAAGTTACATTTCACACTTACAAGGTTTATAAATTGACACCCCGTTTCAACTTTACAATGTCAGTTTCGACTTTACAACGCTTGATCTGATGCAACACCATGCCAGCGAACAAGTTTGCTGCATTGCTCATCTCCCTGGAGAGCATCTGTCCAAACTTCCTTGGACACTTTCTTTAAGAAAGCAGACGAGTCTCCACAAAAACCTGCAGTCAAGACTCCTGAGACGACTCCAAACCCAAAATGTCCAACCCTTCAAAAAGTCCAACCAAGAGCCTTTCAAAAAGCCCAGCAAAGTCACCTCAACAAAGTCCTTCCAAATCAATATGATTGGTATTTACAATATAAATACATTAATGTAGCTATATTACTCATCTATAATTGATTGAGTATAAAATTCTGGGGTATTTTTGGTGAAAATAGGGTATCGGACCTTGGTTCAGGAACCAATCCCCCATTTATAACATTGTTTCTTATAAGAAAATTGGTTCCAAGTTACAACTTTTCAACTTAAGACACGGTTTTCAGGAACAAATTGTGTCGTAAGTCCGAGGACTGCCTGTATTTTTCAACAGCCAAGCAAATGAATTAGTTCACCTATGTTTTCTTCATAGTTGCTTCAGCAAAGGTTGCTTTCCCAGTGTACATGTTGTACCCTGCCAGCAGAGCTGATGAAGTGGAGGTGTGTGAATCTTACATAAAGCCACATGGACATGCCCAAACTGTGTCAGCTGCTACGTGTTTGTACAATTTCTGCTGTAAGCCCCCACCCCCAGCACTGACAAGGCCATAATGTTGATAACCAATTCAATTCAGACAAAACAGAAATGGCTAGACTCTCAGTAGAATTGGGGGTTCTTGTGGTTCTGTGGATTTCATTTAGCTTCCAGATTAATTCTGGACCTCAATTAAGTCAGATGATGTAACACAGAACAAGCAAGGAATTTATCTATACAGGTTTCCCTTGCCAACCATGGTTTTGAGTATCCATGCTTAATATTTTTGTGGCGGCGAAGCGCCCCCACAGGCTAGTGAGGGAGAGAAGAGGGGACCCACAGACCCCAGACCCCGAGAGCAAGCCCCCAGAAAGGCATAGGTACCGGCTGAGGAGCAGCGGGAGGAAGAGCCGCATCCGCGGCTGCAGCCGCGCGAGCCGCCATTACGCCGGCTCTGGCAACAGCTGTTCCCCGCGCGGCAAACAGCTGAGCCAATCCCAGCGGCCGGAGCGGCCGCTGCGGGAAGGTTTAAAAACGCCGGCAGGACAGGGAGGGGAGGAGAGCCAGGGAGAGAGAGTACGGGTGTGCTGCCCATGCTGCAGGCTCTCGCACGGAGCGGAGAGGACCCCGCCTGCGGGTCTCAAGCAGGCAGCTTAGGCAAGAGCTGGAAGCCTTTCGCAAACAGCAAAGCGAAAGGCAGTCAGAGAGTGCAAGCCGAGGCACTCTCTCTGCATCCTGAAGCGGCAGACGCCCAGGAGGCAGGGGAGCGCTCTGCGGACGGGAGGAAAGGGGAGACAGCGGAGGCCCCAGGAGGGGGCTGGAACCAGGGGGAGCACCCACCAGCTCCCCCTGATTCGGAGGAGTATTATCTGTAAGAGAGGAGAAAGGAGAAACCCCTCCCAGCAGGAGGGAGGACGACCGGGAACCAGGGAACCGGTCAGAGGCCATCATACTGGGCCTGGCAACATCTGGAATACATCGCCCAGCGGTTGGCGTGTGGATGGGGTGTAGGGGAGGCGGAGCCCCATGGATCACCGCATCCGATAACCGTGAGTAACACCGTCTATCGGGAGGCCCCACCCAGGATAAAGATCTCCACTGTAGACCCCTCTGAAGGTAATTGAGTACATCCAAGTCGTGGCAGGCGAGTTGAGGGGAGGGGCAACACCCCGATAGGCCAGGCGGAGCGAGGCGCAGGCTCCACAATTCTATATACCATTTTGGCTACCACGGTATACAGTTTTGAGTAACCATGGTTTTCCATGGCTGTGAATCAGTCCACCACCTGCCATTTCAAATCACCCATGCTCCTGCTAGCCACCCATGGCACTCCCACCTCCTCACACACACTCAGTCTTATGTTGTGCTTCATGCCGTTAACATCCAGTTGCAGGTGCGCTGCATTTTCTTCCTGATTTCTTTGTGATTTTTGCATTTTGCCCTTAATCATGGCCTCTAAATGAATGAGAGGTGAAGGTGAGAAATTTCTGAAGAGGGCAAGGAAAGTACTGTCCTTGGAAACAAAATTGGAGTTGTTGGATCATCTAGCACGTGGAGAGTGTGGCAAATGTAGGGAGACATTTTGGTGTGAACAAATCCACTGTGAGAACCATTAAGAAAAGTGAGGCTACTATTAGGGTTAGTGTTGCATGTGGTACACCAGGAAGTGCTAACGTTTCTTTAAAAGACCCACTACTCAACAATGAACCTTTTTTTAACCTATTAAAGGTAAATAAAAATGATTTGTATACACTGTATGTTCCTTTGTTATTCATATTCAAGTCCCTAACCCCATTTTTCCCATAAGACTTTTGTCTTACCAACCACTGTTTTGCCAAACATGGAAACTTTCAGGAACCTAACTCCTGCAGTTGGCAAGGGAAACCTGTAGTTGGATACATATACATAACCCAAGAATGCTTTGTGCTTGCTTGGCTGAGATTCTGTTTGTAACAAATAGTCTATATTCCTTACCAAAACTTAACAAAATATAAGACAGTACAAGGGACCAGAAACAGACCTGGTCCTATATAATTTCTGGACCATTTGGAGAAGAGGAACTTAAAAAAAAAGATAGTTAATCACTAAAGAGAGGAGAAATTGATGCTGGAAACACTCTTGTTCTGTGTGCTGCTTTCCCCACATGGTTTATTTGTCCAATCTGCAGCGCTTTGAAATTGTGCAGAAAAGATTGCTACCCCTCGCCAACATTTTTTTAAAGCTTTTAAATGTAACTTTGTGTTTATTCTGTTAGAAGTTATTCCAAATTCTGCAGAAACAGATGTTTGCTAGTATATCTGAAGGTGCTACTTTGCCCTGCCTTCAGTCAGCATATTTTAAGGAAGAAATAGTAACAATCCTGGTTAATCCAGACAGTCCTTTTGGACCCCAAACCATTTTCTCCAAAGTCATTACTTCATTTGGTTTTAAAGCTATTTGACAAGGAAAATTTAATTTAATATCAACCTTACACAGGTACACATTGCTTCCGTTTGAAGAATGTGAAATACTTTACAAACTGTGAACACAGATAATACTAATCCTCAAATGCTAGGAAAGTGTTTTGAATGTGTGGTGGGGAGGCTGACAACAATGAATTTGGACAGTTTGCACTGTATTTTTCATATGACTCAAAATACAGGTCAGGCATACATGGTAGCTATAGCTCATGAAAACCTGTTCAATAAATTGAGTATGGTTATTTCTACGCTGTATGCATACCAATAGATATGCTTGAAATATTTCTCCAAAATAGATAAAGTGATATCATATGCATCTTTCACTCAGGTTAAAACTAATTACTTATTTTTTAATTTATTTTAGTTAGGATTGCTGGGCAGGGATAATTTCTTGTCACTCTGAAGCAAATATGATGATGGAACAAACTCTTCAGATTTAATCACAGGCCTTACATTTTATCTCATCCAAAGGTTCAGTCCCACTGAAGTCAATAGGACCAGTCAAATGAGTAAAAGGAAGGATTGAGCCAACAGGAAATTCTTTTATTTGACTTCTGGTCCAATTTACAAATATAGCCACTGTAGCTTCTTTACCTTTGTTGTTGAGTCCAAACAGAATAAATAACTTTTCCATTATGAAAAGACTGAGTTACATTCATATGAATTTCAAAGCTCTCCACATAGCCAACAAATATAACCTCTGTTTTTAAAAGATTAAGAGATCTGGGGGGGCAGGCGGGGGGGTGGAGGAAAAAACAAATTTGATAGCAATTACACTTTCTGACTGGAAAAGTATGCCACTCCCTTGCAATGTGTGTTATTATAAACTGTCATATAGGAATTGGAGGGAAGAACAGACAAAACATGGACCTCTGACACTTCACTTTAAGCAAGTTACTATACAAAAAACCTTGGAATTTGATGGACTGTAAATGAAACCCAATTGAAAATGGGTCAGGACATTTTAATCCAATTTAAACTGAAGTAGATACTGATCTGTGGTTTCAAAATGCAAACAAAAACAACTGGATGTGATAAAACACACATCTTTATTTTTTCAAGAAAGTATGCCATTTTTGATCATTCAAACAATTACAGACTTGACACTAAAGATGTTAACTCCAAACTCATCTCTACCCAAACTGAAAAAACAACACACCAATACAAATTACAGTTACCCAAAAGATAGCATGTTCTTAGAATACAGAAACTTTAATAATAAAATCAAATATTAACAGTAGGACTCTCTGAATAACAGTACATTTTAATCCAACATGTCTTTTCATTTACAGGCCATTAAGTTACATTCTGTTCCAAAAAAGAGTCCAGGTGGAAGATGTTATTTTAAAAAAAATTGTCAGGAGCTAGATATCTCATTAACCAACGGTATAATAAAAATTTGTTCAGAATTACCTAAACCTTCAAAACAGAGATCAAAAGGCAACTGTTGAGATACAGGTAACAATACAAACAATGTCCTGACACAAAAGGACATATATTTGTAGTGTTTATTAGAATTAGAAAACGTGTAGAAATCACTACTAAAAATAGATAAATGTCGTATGTCTTGTAACACAGGTTGTTTGCTAGAGGCAGACTAGACAAGAATTTTCCAATTGTAAGTTTTTGTACAGACGTATTGCCAGCCTCTTCTTATTAACTACAAACATTTTATCTTATGCCTTTTTCTACTGTTTCCTTTTCTCCCCAGAAAAAAAACCCAAGAAGTGTGCAAATATGAATCAGAGGTTCAATTTTCATTCATGTTTTATAGTTTTGAAACATTTAAAATACTTTGAAATTTGCTGGGTCAAGAAATGTTTCCTGCAAGAATGGTTTTTAAAGTTGTGCGTGTTCAGATTGCTTTTGCATTTTCCTTTATGTAAATAGAAGCAATGATGCTTCCAAATTTGTTATACAAATCTAATCTATAAGAACTAACATGGCAACAGTAAAAATATCGCTCTGGTACTGGTGATGTCAGAAACACAGATATGGATTAATTTATTCAGATTATCTTTTGCTAAAAACAGATTTCATTTTCTTAATTCCATAGTGAACATTAGACCTCATTCTGAATTCAAAGGCAATACTTTGTAGTATGATTGAACAGCATTTGTCTTGTAAAATCACGGTGTCCTGAGCCTTACAGATTTACATTAATTAAACTGGAAAAGGTCACACAATTGAAAACGCCCACAATTTGGGCAAGACCCAATGGCAGAATCTTACCAAGTATATCACTGATCTTTTAGACACTATAACAACTATCACTTTGACAGAGCGTATCTGTCAGCTCTTTCAATTCTATGCAAGAAGCTACAGCATTTAACCTCTAAAAGAGTTCAAATGCATTGGTTGCAAAGCTCAGTAAAATACATCTGCAAATGAAAACTAAGAGGTAGGTAAATCCAGCAATTCTGCATTACTTAGAATCATTTTTGTCTGTGCAAGACACATTTTGCCATTGGTTTAAGAGGTTAATCACTAGAATTTACCTTAAGGAGTTGAACAGCAAATCTATTAAACCATTAGTAGAATAATACTGGCTTTTTTTAATACTAGGGAGCTAGTCTGAAAAGGTGACACAGGTTCAGTTCCCAACTCTTGATAATGAGTTGCACTGTAATCTCTAACAAGTCACTTTCCTTTTATATCTGTCAGTTGCCTTATGTGTTAAATAGGAACACTACAGTTCACCCAGTTTTGTAAAGCTCCATAAGATCTCCTGCCTGTGCCCCTGCCTTCCCCCTAGAAAGGGCCTCCTACTATTGAAGCAGCTATGACCAGACCATCTGAGAGCCTCTTCTCCCCATTTACCAATCTGACTTGGTTTTCATTTAACATGAGAACGTAAGAAGGGCCATACTGAGTCAGACCAATGGTCTATCTAGCCTAGTATCCAGTTTCCAACGGTGACAGGAGTGGATACTTTAGAGAAAAGCACTGAATCAGTTGCATGTTGAGCAGAGGAGGGCAATTATTTCCACTGCAGGGCTGCTTAACGAGTTTTAATGAGCTGTCAAGGGCAGCAGAGGTAGCCCTGGCCCTTGACAGGTGCCCGGCCTCTTCATCGCCATCTTGGGACCACAAGTCCCGCCCCTAACCCCAGACCTTTGCCACCAGAAGTCCCTCCCCTTTTGGGGAGAAATATTCCTTTTGGAAGAGGAGGGTTGCCATCTTGGAACCAGAAAAAAAAACCCAAAACAAATCATATGCTAAAAGTCAAACACCTACTGTAAACTAGGGTGACCATCGAGGTACCTCAAGAACAGAGGACAGTTGCATTTAGTGCAACTGTCCCCACCACCATGAACATCGTGTACCTTCTGAGGCTGCGGGGACATGGCGAGCTCCCACAGGTGGCAACAGTGGTCACGTCGGCAGCAATGGAGTGGCACTGGCAAGTGGGGAGCTCCCACAGGCAGCCGCGGCAGTATCAGTGACATGGGCGGGTCGAGTGGGGAGCTCCTGCAGGTGGCCACAGTAGTGTCGGTGGCAAGGGGAGGGGGGGAAGGTGCCAAGTGGTGAAAAATAAAGGACATAAAGACATCCAGTTTCATATCAATAGAGGATAGAGGACCAGAAAACTGGACTGCTCTCTATAAAACCAGATGAATGGCCACCCTAACTATAACATTTTAATTTTATTACAATTTTTTTTTGTCGTGATTTGTGTTTGCATACTGTATATAAACATGATTGCATAATAACACAAAAATAAAGTCTTACTCTTGTATACTGTATGTGTATGGCGGGGTGTGGAGGTGCATATGGTGGGGCATGAGTGTGTCTGTGGGGGCAATAGGGTATGTTTGGGGGAGTGTATATATGGGGGTCGTAGGGGGCAGGGTGTAGGTGTGTGGCTTTTGTGGGGTGTGCAGGATCAGGATGAGGTGTGGTGACTCCACATATCCTCCCCCCCATGGCGCACAGCACCTACCGGCACCCACAGGAGCACCAGCAGGTAGTGGGCACTCATGCCTGGTGCAGGTGCTGTTGCTTGGTAGTGCTTGGCTCCAGCCACCACTGCATGTGGGGGTGAGAAGCAGAGCCCATCTGGGCCACCTCTATCATGGGAGTTCCACACAACGCACATGCAGCTCCCAGCACTCACATGGCACCAGGGGAAACCCCAGGTGCTGGAACCAGCTGGCTTCCCCACCCTTTAACATGCAGGTCCCAGGACTTGGTCAAAAGTGGAGAGGAGCCCTGGGCCCCTGCTTCCCCACGTACTCCCAGGACCTGTGTGGCAGGGAGCACAGAAGACAGCTGGCTCCAGCGTGTGGGGCTTCTCCCAGTGCCGACAGAATGCCAGGAGTTGCATGTGTGCCATGCAGAGCCCACGTGATAGATGCGGCCTGGCCGGGTTGCTCTCCTCGCCCCTGCATGCAGCTCTGGCTAGAGCTGCGTGCCACCAGGTAGCAATGCCTCCACTGGGCACAAATGCCCACTGCCACCTCGCCACCGTCCCTCAAACCCACACCCTTCCCACCCGAACTCCATGCTCCTGCCACCCACCCCAGGCGCAGGCTCCGCGCTGCCACCAGCCGCAGCCCCACTCTCCCTGACCCTGCCCAGCTGCAGCTCCCCCACCCCCATTGCTTCCCTACCTGCTGACCGGAGTGAGCAGGACTCAGGGAAAGCCTAGCAGGTTCCCCAGCAGCTGCAGCACTGGTAGGAGCAGCCCCACCCAGAGGCTGCATGCTGGTCAGGCCAGAAACCTTCCACCTACAAGGGTGCGAGTGAGGTGCAATAGGGTATGTTGGTGTATATATGTGGACCCTTTGCTCCCACCCTCATAGGTGGAATGGCTGGGTACAATTAATTAGTGGGTACCCACAGGCTGGATGAAAGTGCCTTATTTGGCCATATTTTACCCACCCAGTCTAATCCCTTTTTTAACCTGGCTACTGTTCTGTCTTCCTCTAACACCTCCTGTGGCAATGAAGTTCACTAGGCATTGGGTAAAAAAGTACTTTCTCTTGTTCATTTTAAACCTGTTTCCTACGAATTTCAGTGTGTACCCCTTAGTTCTAGTATTCTGAAACCTAGTGAACAAATGTTTCCTGTTCACTTGGTCCACACACCCTTTATGATTTTATAGACCTCTATCATATCATCACTTTCAGCCTTTGCCTTTCCAAACTAGAGTCCTAGTTTAGTCTCTCCTGGTAACAGCAACTCTGCCATCCGCCTGATCATTTTGTTCGCCCTTCTCTGTACCTTTTCCAGTTGTATTACATTCTTTTAGAGATGTAGAGACCAGAACTGTCCATCAGATTCAGGTGTGGGTGTTCCATGGATTTGTATAAAGGCATGGTAATGTTCTCCATTTTATTTTCTATTCCATTCTTAATGATGGCCAACATTTTATTAGCTTTTTTGGTTACCACTGCACACTAAGCTGATGTTTTCAGAAAAGCATCTACAATGACTCCAAGGTCTCTGCTGAGTTGCAACGACTAGTTCAGAACCCAGCATTGCGTACAAATAGTTAAGGTTATTTTTTCCCACATGCATTACCTTGCACTTCTCAATGCTGAAGTTCATCTGCCATGTTTTTGCTCCCTGGCTTAGCTTGGTGAAATCTTTCTGCAGCTCCTCTCCCTAAACTTGGGATTTGACTACCTGGTATCACCTGCAAAGCAGGAGATTTCACCATGCACCCCCATTCCCACATCACTGATGAGCATATTCAACAAAACTGGCCTACCACAGATTCCTGTGGGATCCCACTGTTGACCTCCCTCCATCCTGAAAAGTGACCACAATGCCCTACCCTTTGCTTCCTGTCTTTTACCCAGCTCTTAATCCACAAAAGAACCTTCCTTTCAATCCTGTGACAGCTCCATCTTTTAAAAGTCTTTAGTGAGGGACCTTGTCAAGAAACCTTTTGAAAGTACTGGACTCCACCCACCCTTGTCCACGTGCTTGTTAACACCCTTAAAGAACTCCAGGAGATTGGAGAAGCAGCATTTCCCTTTACAAAAACCATGCTGACTCTTTCCCAGCATATCATATTTGTCCATATAAATGCTGATTTTATTCTTTATTATAGATTCTACCAGCTTGCCAGGGATGGAAGTGAGACTCACTGGTCTGTAGCTCCGTGGTCTGTAACACCCCTGGAGTCCTTTTAAAGGTGAACATTACCATTGCCAACCCACCAGTCCGCTGGCACAGAGACCATTTGTACCTAAAGGCTACAAACTATTGCCAGCAATTCCGCAATTTCCCCTTTTAATTACTTGGAACTCCTGGGTGAATTCCATTCAGTCCTGGTGGCTTACTAGTTTTTCATTTATCAATTTGTTCTAAAATTTCAGTTGTCACTTCAATGTGGTCCAGTTCTTTAGGCCTATCTACTGGCATGGGAATTCCTCCAGTACCTTCTGCTGTAAAAAAACAATGCAAAGAGTTCATTCAGATTCTCTGCTATGACTTTATCATTCCTGAGTGCACCTTTTGCACCTTGGTAACCTAACGGCCCACTGATCCTCTTGTTGGCTTCCTGCTTCTGATGTAGTTAAAAAAAATTTATGATTAACTTTAGCATCTTTTGCTAGATGCTCCTCAAATTCTCTTTTGGCCTGCCTTATACACCTGTCAGAGTTTGTGAGCTCCCGTTTTCTTCATTTGGGTGCACTTTCCATTTCTTTGAAGGATGCCTTTTTACCTTGAATGGCCTCTTTAATCCTTCTAGTAAACAATGCAGCAGTTTTATTGGACTGTTGGTACCCTTTTTGATTTGTGGTATATGCTTTTCCGGAGCCTCTAATACGGTGTTTTTAAACAGCTTCCAAGCTGCCTGCAGGCCATTTACCTTTTTGACTGCTCCTTTAAACTTCTAAAGGATTAAAGGCTTTATAGGACTAGTTCCATCTTACAAGAGAGTAGCTGTTCCTATATCAGTTCAATTCTTCTACCACCATCTAGTAAATGAGGTCCCCGTCTCAATTACATGTCTCTTCAGTTTTCATGCAGTGTACAGCCTTCATATGAGCGTTGGGTGCGATTTACAGACATTAAAATGGCAATTTAAAAAGAAGCAAAATGGGGGAAGAAAATAACCACTCGCTTCCTTATCATACGGCACTAAGCTAACAGTTAATGAGGAAAATTTACAGATTATAGCTAAATACTGCTTTGCATTTAATCCAAAAGCAGTCATGAAGGGTGTGCCTATACCGCTTCATGCTGCAACCAGGAACATACTCCCAAAGCCATCAATACTCACTCCTACTCTGTGCACACCAACTCCCCAAAATCAGGCAATTTAGCTATGTAAGTGCAGTGCTAAAAATGTACCCAGTACCACTCTTAGGGTCTTTATTCCAAGGATCTCAAACATCTACCATGTCTCATCTTCAGGATTGCTGCATGTTGAACACGAGCAAGAGCGTGGGTCATATTTCATAGAAGTGGGGTAGACGTGCTCCAAGCACCAAAGAACATGAAACACCGAGTCTCATTCACAGTCTAATATTAGATGAAGTTCCTGGTTTCACATTTTGATCTATATCCTAGCATATCTATTTCACAAAGGATATATTCAATATATTACACACCAGAAATGACTACCAGATACACAAGAACAAAAAGAAAAAAGGAATCAGAGGAGCAGTCTCATTTCTAGCCAGCCATCTGCAGATTCAATAAACATTTAATCCAGAAACAAGATCAACTGAGTGCAAGTAAAGTCACCCAAGAGGAAAACAAGAGAACCTAGGGTTTCCTGTAGTGTACAGGCCTACATGGAAATGCTGTCAACAACCTGGGGGAACTAACCAAAACACGATCCAAAAGGGTACCATAAAACCACAGGTCCCTTAGCAATCTCATCCTCCACAGCAAGAACACCAAAGGTTCAATTTCACTCTATCCCCTGCCCAAAAAACATTGTAATCTCAACAAGTCATACCAAATCTATCCCTCCCTCTAGGAGAGGACATCAGCTTCAAAATGTCACAGATGCACTACTCTCTTATTCTGACACCCCTTTGCTTCCAGGCAAAAATCACTGCTTTCCTAACCAGACAAGACTACAAGGTATAGAGTGAAGCATGCCAAACCCATGTCTAAGGCATTCTAAGTAAAAGAAATGAAACAAACTTCTAGAGCAGTTTTCCAGACATTTCATACTGGGACACAACTTTTTCCAGATTAGAATTGGCAGCACACTTCACTCACTGGTCTGTGGGCTGGATCCAATCTGTGGTTCCAACTGTTTCCCCTTAGGGACTGGCCAGGACCCAATCCCTCCAGGCAGAGGCCCAACCTCTGCGTGCAGCTGGCATGGCTGGGGCGCATTCAGACAAAGGGCCAGCCCACCCAGAGCCAAATCCAGCCCATTTTTCACAGCCCACTTCCACCACTGTTTCATCTCAGTACACCCTTCAGGAATCATTGCTCTAGAGTTAGACACAGTAAGTATCTATCTTTGGGAAATGCTGCATAAATCTTCTACAAGGTTTTCCATGGTAACCAGAATGATACTCTCAGTGCCAACCACTCCCCTCTTCTTCTTCCACCAAAAATAACCTACAACAACTCAATACTGAGACTTCCTCAAAGCAAAGCTTCTTTTCCCCCAAAAAGTGAAACAAGTGGAAGACTTCATGAAGCTAAGCTGGAACTTCACTGTTACCAACCTATTTTACCTGGATGATGACAACAGATGACAGTGTAAAACTGACACTGTAGCTTAACACATCTGAAATATCATTATGGTGGTTATTAATAGGTGGAAGAAAGGACAATCGCTGCATGTACGATTTTTTTTAACATTGTGTCATCAACAAATTGCTCCTTTGCTATAACAGCAGGGTAAGCTATAGTATAAAGACTCTACAGGAAACTGCATAAGCTGAAAGATGCAGTGTGCAGATTAATAGGATTAATAAAGTAACATAAACATCTGTAACCTAAACACACAAGTATAACCAAGAGAAAGGTTTAACCACATTTAACTGTATTCACACCTGACAAACATGCAATGTGCTGTTCTATCATTTAAAAAAAAAGGGTGGGGGGAACCATATTTAATTTCTATTTTGAGCTGAGGGTTAAGTAGCAAAAAGACAGGTTCAATGCACACTTCCCATGATAGGGGTTCCACCTATGCTGCCAAAACTGAAATAAAAATACAAAACATGCTGTCTTTTTCCATAAGAAATATTCTGGAGAAAGAAACTGGGAGAGAACCCAGTTTCAAGTCAGTAGCAAAACTACCAACACCAATGGGACCAGAATGTTACACTGAGGTTTCTGGCAGACGTTACGGCAGTTGTGCAATTGATGTCTGAGGAACTTTATGCATTCCCCAAATTGCGAGACCTGCCATGTCAGACGTGCATGGCAGGTCGTGAAATTCTCAGAATAGGGCACAGAAGTCCTCAAACCTCAGTTGCAGGACTGCCAGCTGCCGGAACAGGGGGCACCTGCATCTGGGATCAGAAAGCTCCTACTCCCCAGTTGCACTACCTGTGCATGTGGAAGCAGCAGATGGGGAGCTGGGAAATCCCCACTCTCTAAGTGCCACTTTCACAGGCACCTGAGAACATGAAAAAGTGGATATACAACTGAGGCTCCAAACTGCACGCCTTCCCCTAATATTGAGCTCAAAAGGCCCCAGACCTTTAAAAGTGGGCACTTAGCTGGGAACCCTGGCTGAATACCCACCTGCTTTACTGCATTTCCTTGGCACCATAAAGTTAACATCAGAGAGAAGTTCCCCAGTTTCAGACTCACAGTGCCCCCTCACCGGGCAGCTAGTTAAAAGATGGAACCCAATACAAGCAGAGGGGATGGGAAAACTCCATCACCAACTACACACCCGTTTTTAAAGAAGTCCCCAGCATCCTCCAGGGATAGAGCAAGGGATAGCTAGGTTCCAATACTAGCAATCAGATGATGATCATCATCAGGATGATTGGGCATGTCACACATTCAATTTATGGCACCATATAAACCAGCCACAAACATGTTATACATTTTTTGAGGAATATCTTTGTGGCTGATCTACCATTTTATGGCACCATAATTTCGGAAAACGTGTGGCATGCTGTTATTTCTGGTGTGATTAATACATTCATTGTACCAGAATGTAGGCCAGAGGCTTGAAAGTCTGAGGAGGGGAGGGGTCATACATTTTGTAATGTTTTGTCTATAACTATCTTAAGCCCTGACTGCTTCCTAAAATGTAAGGTAGAAAACATTTTCAGATGAACTCTCTCTAAACATATTACAGGCAAAAATGGCAGTCCTACTTATTGTTACGGTGGCTTGTAATGTTACCAAACATTAACCATTTTGGCTGAAAATGTCCATGCCAAATGTCTGCCTCGGGCACCTTGTTTTTTTGGCTGGTGGGGGGGGGGGGGGTTTGCAAAATTTCAGCCAAACCATTTGCCAGTTTCCATTAATATGAATAGGGAAGAATGCTGTTTTGCCTGTGTGAAATAAACCTTGATACTGTTTCTTTGAAAAGTCTGATGCTTTGAAGCTGGGGTGGTCTAAATATTGGGGGGGAAGGGAGGTGGAAGGGATGGATCATAATCTGCATCTGCTCAGTAGATTCTTGCTAGAGCTTAACTGCTGACATCTCAAAAGATTCTAGCATCACTGAGCACGTTGAAGGCATTCCCACTTCTAAGGATGGACAAGACTGAACATAAGAGCATCCCCACAAAGCAAATGAGCTCCTCAAAGCCTCCACAGTATAACTACACAGTCCTCTAGAGATATAAGGAGGAAGAAGGTTTTCCCTGCAAAGACTACACAGATCAGGAAAGTGGCAACATGACAGTATAAATCAATATAACATGTATAATTTAAGGAAGGTTCTCATTTCTATTCAGGACAGAGAAGACATTAATCATGTTCCTAAACTATCCTAAAACCTAAAAGGTTGCACAAGGACAACTGTGCTGTAAACTAACTCCAATTTTAGACAGACATGGGTGACTGGTGCCTCCTGGCTCTGGGGAGGCACCAGCAGCTGATTGCTGAACTTGGAAGCACTGACAGCAAACCAGAAGCGCTGCCGAAAAACCAGAAGTGCCACCAGTGCTTCTCAGGCGGGGCACTGGCCAGTGCTCCCTACTCTCCAACCAGCGAGGGCCAGTTTTGGGGGGAGGCACGTGCCACCCCTACACGTCGCCTATGTAGACAGGTAATGTAAAGTTATAAGTCAGACTGACCAGTGAGAGGATTATGTATTGTAAAATATCTATGGTTATCATATCCTTATAAAAACCCACAACCACCACCATCTACCCCAAGATCCATAAGGAAATGGCAAAATTTGAGACATCACTGCAGAGCAAGGCAGTGCCAAAACTAAGGATTCTTCACTACCAGTTCCTACTATTACAACCAGAAAATCCATTTTAAAGCAACTATCATTTCACAAACATATTTTCCTTATAATAGAAAGGCAGGGAAAGAACAGCTCCAGTAACCACACTTGTAACTAAAATATAGTTAAAAAAATCTATGGTTGTAAAAAGAATTTGATTAACCTCATCATGGCTACTGTATTTTCGCCACATTTGACCAAGAGTAATAAATGACACTCTGCCTTGCAATATTTCTTGGAAACCACAGTACAACTGACACTTACAGCTGGGTCCACATGAGCTGGGGCATGCCTTTGCAGCAGCACAAGGAGTAGTGGTAGTTTTGTGCCACAGTGCACACCCCTGCCCGTATGCTTTACACCCCTGCCCGTATGCTTTACACCCCTGCCCGTATGCTTTACACCCCTGCTCCATGTGCTATGGGGGGCTGGGGGTGGGGCTCAGGATGCCTTGCCTCACCAGGGGCTAGCCATCCACTATGCTAAGGCACCCTGTGTCCCAGCCAGCCAGGGAGCAGCATGTGGAGATGGGGTAGCAGGCAGCGCAGGGCTGGCTGCTTCCCCAGCTCCACGCCCTGTACAGCCCCCATGATGAGGCACCCTGCCCCCAGCCAGCTACTCTACAGCTGTCTGGGAGACAGGATGCCTCAGCGTGAGGCCTTCACGTGCCTCAGCTCAGGGCTGCCTGCTTCCCTGGTCTTGAGGCACCCTGCACCCCAGCCAGTCAGGGACCAGCTGGCTGGGATGCAGGGTGCCTCAGCACGGGGCCTCTACAGCTCATGCAGATGGGGCAGCCCTGGGCTGCCTGCTCTCCTGTGTCTGCATTTTTTCCTGTGCCCACCACTTTGGCATGGTTTGCACCACTTTTTTTCCAGGTCTTTTTTTTTTTGCTACTGGGAAATCCCAGTAGCAAGTTTTGCCCCGACACTGCAAATTAGCAATGCTGCACATTGATTAACATGCAACTTGTGCAGTCTTTGTCACTGGAAAGAGGTTTGCAGCGCCACAAACCACACATGCCTGCACATTCAGATACAGCCTATTAGGAGCAACATGCTGGTGCCCTGCTGCTATGCTGCTCTTAAGTGGTTGTTGCTATTACAGGGATGTTTGAATACATGGTATGAAAAATATTACAAGGAGAAATGTTGTTGATTAGAGGCTGTTGTTCTCACCCTGTATTGCTACAAATGCTCACTGACTATATGAAAAATGTTGCGCATATGCCAATCGTCCAACTAGCTACTGGTCTACCATACACGTCACTAGTTTTCATGGTGGGATAAAATCTAGATAACTAGACAATAATCAAGTATGGCAGAAAGAAGATAAGATACATTATATCGTCCCCTCCTGACAATTTAGGCACTTAATAAAAGTATCTTACAATCATATTCCTTATCATACCAGCCCCAGAAAGCAGTATTCACAGGATCATTGGGATCATAGGAATGAAACACCACCATATTACTAACTACATGAAATAAAAGTCATCTGGCTTCTATACTTTCAATATCCTATATGTTCTAGTGGCTTTTAATAGCAACACTAGTTAACACCATCAACATCTCCAGTGCAATGCCTGATAAATTAACCTAAACGTAAATGTTCAGGTTTTATTCACTGAGCAAGAATGGGTTCTGAAATTTAATATTCAGGGTTTTAAATTGAATAAACAAAAAGACCCCCAAAAAACCATGCGTCAGTGAAAACATTATTTAATACCTTGTATTTTGCAAGTTCTCATTCCATATTGAAAACCGGACACTGGACATTATAAAAATTATAAATAAATCTTTAATTTATGATAGTCAAAATAAGATAATATCATGAATTAGGCTTTTTACCTGAACAGTTAGGCTTGTCCGTGCTATGAGATAATTAGTTTTAAAATAAAAGGAAATTAGCCTGCTGTTTGTGTGTATTTTTTTAAATGTTACTTCCCCCTCCCATGGTGATCAAACACACCCTTTAAAACAAATGATCCAACCATTATAGGATCATCATGCACATAGGGTTATTTTTTTTCTTGCAAGTAAATATTCCACTTGATCAGTTTAACAACTTTTTAATTGCATAAAAAACGATTTGTTCATTAAAAGGGAGCATGCCAACACTCTCAAATGATTGCACCTATGCACAAACAGCAATGCTGAATAAAACTATGATAAAAAGCCTTGGTTGCACAAAGCATACAATGTTTTGCCTAATACTCCAAAGTACTGATGCCACCTTCCTTGAAAATACCTAGTCTTTTTGTCATTTGATATTCCTAAAGCAAAAATAAAAACGGGCTCCAAGACTGTTACTACTCTTTTTAGGACTGGCTTTATTTTCAGGCTATCACCTCCTGGAATTGAATCCTTTTGCTTTATTTTTATTAATATATGTTTCTTAATATGCTGTCATAGTCTTGATGGGGCAGTGGCTTCCCACACACAGACACACTGCCTCCTTTTGAAATCCCCAGTTGTTCCATGCAAGGAGCGGGCTACCAAACTAGGCCTTCTATTCCTTGATTATGCAACAGATGAGATCACTATAAACAAAGTCAGATGGTTCCAGAATGGAAATCAGGAATTTTGAGAGCAAGAATTTGTTTTCTTCTTACTTTAAAAATTGCTAAGCAAGCATTTTTATCAATCTACAGGGAGAGGTGAAAGCTCAATGTATGTAGCAGCTAACTAGCACCAATCTCTGAGAGAGAGAGGGGAATATCATAAATAAAATTTACAGTATCATTTATCATCTCACTTCTGTTACTTTTATGAAGCTGGCATGCTCTCAGATATATTCGCACAAACACTAGGAGATTCAGGGTTAAGGATTCTGTTCCATTTAAATGAATGACAACATACTGACACTGTTGCAGGAGCCTGAGCAGCTTGCGTTCACACACAGGAAGAAATCAGGCATAATTTGTTAACAAGAGTTTGTGCTTTTTACATGTTACATTTACTCACATGCACAACACATATTCTACATGACAGGATCTATTGAATTATGTAGATAGTTCTACATACCAGGGTCACATTTCTACTTATTGTATAATGTAACTCTTAAATCATACTTTGAATTAACTGTACTTTTTCAGATGTTTTATTTCACGGGGGGGAGGAGGGGGCGCGAAATCTTCAGTATAGTGCGCTGGGTTTGGCCATGTGACAAGACAGGAGTTATAAACCTTAAGTCCTCAAACATCACATGGTGGGCAAGGGGATGGAATCACAGTAAGTGCAAGAATTTAACTTGTCCACCTCCATCACTGTTCAAATGAGTATCAGTTTTCTGGCTTATCTGCAGATAAATCTAAAGGCGTCATGTCACCCTGATAAGCATGTCATTTTCCAAAATATGAATATGAACCAAACAAAGGTGAGTGGAAGAGTTAACAATTAAATATAATAAATATATTTTTAAAAAGCTATTACTTAATGACACCATGACATAGTGCCACAAATTATTCTGGAGAAAAATTACTGATGAGTCAGGCTATTCTATAATTGGGGCAGCTAACATATGACTCATAAGTCTAGCTTCAGGTTCAGTTCCAGAGAGATAGAAAAGTCTGTCAATAACAGTGGTGACCCATAGGGGCTGCACATGCACCCCCTGAGAGCACCGATGCACCCCCTGACCAGCCATGCTTGCCGCTTAGGTGATGGGCATGGGGGGGCACGTGGGAGGGCCAGTGCCCCCCTGCAAGTGCCAGCTGGGGAGTGGGAGTGCCATGGTGCTCCCGGAAGCAAACACAGCGATCGGCCGCCTTGTGATCAGCCGTGTGGGAACTCCCCCCCCCATTCAGTAAGATTGACCATAGAGGGACTCTTCCCCCCGCAGTCAGAAAGATCGGCCATGGGGGAGGACCCCACCCCAGTCACTGACTTTCATAGATTTCGTAGACATTAGGGCTAGAAGGGACCTCGGAAAATCATCGAGTCCAGCCCCCTGCCCAAACGGCAGGAAGTCAGCTGGGGTCATAGGATCCCAGCAAGGTAAGCATCCAGTTTGCTCTTGAACGTGTTCAATGTAGGCGTTTGAACCACCTCCGGCGGCAGGCTATTCCAGACCTTGGGGGCTCAGACAGTAAAGAAATTCTTCCTTATGTCCAGCCTGAAACGGTCTTGTAGTAGTTTATGACCATTCGACCTAGTCGTCATCCCTTGGGGCGCTCTGGTGAACAAACGTTCCCCCAGATACTGGTGATCACCCCTGATAAACTTATAGGTGGCCATCAGATCACCCCTGGGCCTGCACTTTTCCAGGCTAAAGAGCCCCAGGGCTCTCAGCCTGTCATCATAGGGTCTGCTTCCCTGACCTCTGATCATGCGCGTGGCTCTTCTCTGGACTCTCTCAAGCTTCTCCACATCCTTTTTGAATTGTGGAGCCCAAAACTGGACACAGTACTCCAGCTGCGGCCTCACCAAGGCCGAGTACAAGGGGAGAATGACGTCCCGGGATTTGCTTGAGAAGCATCTATGGATGCAAGCCAGCGTTTTGGTCGCTTTACTAGCCGCAGCATCGCACTGCAGGATCATGTTCATCTTGTGGTCAATGATGACCCCCAAGTCTCTTTCTTCCATAGTGCTAGCCAACATAGCACTGCCGAGCCTATAAGGATGCTGTGGGTTTTTCTTCCCAAGGTGGAGAACCTTGCATTTATCGGCGTTGAACACCATCAGATTCTTGTCCACCCACTTGCTGAGCCTGTCCAGGTCAGCCTGGATCACCCACCTGTCTTCTGGTGTGGATGCTTTGCCCCAAAGTTTGGTGTCATCGGTGAACTTGGCCTGTCCGCTTCTGACTCCAGTGTCCACATCATTAATGAAGATGTTGAACAGTATGCGTCCAAGGACAGAGCCTTGGGGGACCCCACTGGTCACAGGACACCACAATGAGCGACTTCCATCAATTACTACCCTCTGGGTCCGACCCCGGAGCCAATTTTCCAGCCAGTGGATCGTGGGGGACCCAAGGCGACAATTGGCCAGTTTCTCCAAGAGGTGATCATGGGAAACCAGATCGAAGGCTTTTTTGAAGTCAAGATATATGACATCAATCTCTTCTCCCTTGTCCAGGTGATAGGTCACCTGGTCGTAGAAGGAAATGAGATTGGTCAAGCAAGACCTACCCGCAACAAACCCGTGCTGGCTATCCCTTAAGATGTTGGCGTCGGACAGTCCATTAAGGATGGCCTCTTTAATAAACTTTTCTAAGATCTTCCCCGGGATAGAGGTCAGGTTAATGGGCCTATAGTTAGCCAGATCCACTTTCCTCCCTTTCTTGAAGATAGGCACCACATTGGCCTTCTTCCAGTCTTCGGGCACTACACCAGAGCGCCAAGAGTTTTCAAAGATCCGTGCTAGAGGCTGGGCTATGATGCTCTCCAGCTCCTTGAGTACCCTGAGGTGAAGATTGTCAGGGCCGGCTGACTTGAAGGTATCCAGCTTCTCAAGATGTTCCTTCATGAAGTCAGCATCAATGGAGGGCAGGGGATCACCCCCACCCGGACTTCCTTGTCCCATAGCGGGCATGGGCATCCCATGGAACTGATGAAAGACAGACGCAAAGTACCTATTTAATAGGTTGGCTTTTTCCTGGGCGTCAGTTGTCAGTTGCCCCATCTGGTTCAGCAGGGGTCCAACGTTGCCCCTGCTTTTCCTCCGGCTCCCCACATATCTGACTTGTCGCTGGGAGGGCACATGCCTTCCCCCCCCCAACTAAGATGGCACCAGTTACCCATGATTGATAACATAATGCAATAACCCTGTTTTTAAAGCTTATTTACTTATAAAAGTATAGAACACAACGTGTTATCATGGTGCTCTGGCGAGGTGCCGGAGGACTGGAAAAGGGCCAATGTGGTCCCTATTTTCAAAAAAGGGAGGAAGGAGTACCCAGAAAACTACAGATCCATTAGTCTTACCTCAGTCCTGGGGAAGTTCTTTGAGAAAATTATCAAGGAGCACATCTGCGAGGGACCAGCAGGGGAGATCATGCTTAGGGGCAACCAGCAGGGGAGATCATGCTTAGGGGCAACCAACATGGGTTCAGTCGAGGCACGTCCTGTCAGACCAACCTGATGGCATTCTACAACCAGGTCACAAAATCCTTGGATGCAGGTATAGTGGTGGATATAGTCTTTCTGGACTTTAGGAAGGCCTTCAACACCGTCTCTCACCCCATTCTCATTAAAAAATTAGGCGACTGTGGTGTCAATGCCTACATAGTCAGATGGGTCGCAAATTGGCTGAAGGGCCGTACCCAGACAGTGGTGGTGGATGGGTCTTTTTTGACCTGGAGAGATGTGGGCAGTGGGGTCCCCCAGGGCTTGGTCCTTGGGCCCACACTGTTCAACATCTTCATCAATGACTTGGACGAGGGAGTGAAAAGCACCTTGTTCAAATTCACAGATGACACTAGGATGTGGGGAGAAGTGGGCACACTGGAGGAGAGGGACAGTCTGCAACTAGATCTGGACAGGTTACAGGGGTGAACAGATGAGAACGGGATGGGTTTCAATACTGACAAGTGAAAGGTATTGTGCCTGGGGAGGAAGAACCAGCAGCATACCTACAGGCTGGGGAACTCCCTCTCATCACCACAGAGGCAGAAAAGGATCTTGGAGTCATTACTGATTCCAAAATGAACATGGGCCACCAATGTGGGGACGCGGTCAGGAAGGCTAACCGCACTTTGTCATGCATCCACAGATGCATCACAACCAGGTCCAAGGAGGGTATCCTCCCCATCTATGCGACACTGGTCAGGCCGGAGTTGGAGTACTGTGCCCAGTTCTGGGTGCCGCACTTCAGGAGAGATGTGGCCAGCATCGAGAGGGTCCAGAGGAGGGCCACTCGCATGATCAGGGGCAGCAAGGCAGGCCCTACGAGGAAAGGTTACAGGACCTGAACCTGTTCAGCCTCCACAAGAGAAGGCTGAGGGGGGATCTGGTGGCCATCTACAAAAAGGCCAAGGGGGACCAGCAGGCAATGGGAGAGTCCCTGTTCCCCCAAGCACTACCGGGAGTAACAAGGAATAACGGCTATAAGTTGACGGAGAGTAGATTCAGCTAGACTTTAGGAGGCACTACTTCACAGTCAGGACAGCTAGGATCTGGAACCAACTTTCAAGGGAAGTGGTGCTGGCTCCTACCCTGGGGGTCTTTAAGAGAAGGCTTGATGTCTACCTGGCTGGGGTCATTTGAGCCTGGTTTTCTCTCCTGCCCAGGGCAGGGGGTCGGACTTGATGATCTACAAGGTCCCTTCCGACCCTACTTCTAAGAATCTATTTCAATATTGAACATCTAGGGTAGGGACAGAAATTATACATAAGTGGGTATAAGTGATCGGAAACCAGTTCAAATCTGTAATACAACAACTTCAGTGTACATAAACCTCTTTCAAAATGGCCAAAACCAGTTTAAGATAAACCTGGACGGATGTAGTATTGGGCTTAACTGATTTAAGTTAAATCATTTTATTGAAATTCTGGCCCAGATCTCCTCCAGATTCAAGTAAACTCACAGACCCCCAGCATCCTTGAATGCTTTGCACCTCCCCCACAAACACCCCCTGGCAGGGTCAGCAGGCTAGCCTTGGCCCAAGTTACCTGCTCCAGCTGAGCAGGGATGTGCTCTTACACCCCTCAGCTTCTGGCCTGGGTCACTGCAGGCATGTGACTGCATTTCCAAAGTGAATGTCTGTTCACTTGCTTATCGGCTCAATCTCCAGTTTAGACTAACCTGCGAAGATTGAACTGATTCAGCCTCAGGCTTTTTGACTGCCTGTACTTAGCTGTAGTGACCATCTGTAGTATCATCTTTCATATATGTTAATAGAAAAAGGTTAAAAAGCATAGCCGATAATCTTCAGATACTCCTATTTGTAGTACAGACAGCGAAGTCCCACAGACTACACTTAACCTGTCTAAAGAGATTCCTAACAGTCTTCCAAAGAATTACAGAATACTAGATTTAATGTCTACTGCCTGAGCAAAGCAAATTAGATGCTTATTACTAAAATTACAAAGACATTCCCTTTCTAAAAAACAAAACAAGACAAAACAAAAAAAATCAACCATTCTTAAAGATTATGCAATGCAAAAGAAAAGAGACATAAAAAAATGTTTTTGCCAAATGATCCCACTGCACAGGAATCAAGTATGACTCCAGCAAATCATATCTCAACTCCTGCTCACACAATCAATGCCATGTCACAAAATAACTTCACATAGGTTTAACACAGTGTATTTGGTTCCTACCACAGCTCCTTCCCTCTGCCTTTCATCTTTATTCCATTTCTTTCTTCATACCACATGCAAAAATTAAAGCCTCTTTTACAAAATTCCTGTTCAGGGCCAAAGGATGTCTCCCACAAGTTTGTTTTTAACATAAAATAGATTTTCACATTTTTATTCTTATCATACAATTAAAACTATAGACTAATGCAAAACAAAGGCATAAAGATACATTGTATTAAAAACCTAATAGACTGGTAAATGTAATGGATTCAAAAATGTCCTACAAAAATCCTATGATACTATTAAAATAATTTTGGTGCCCATTGAAATCCTTCCAGTCAACCAGCTAAAGAACTGTAAAACAAAGCTCATTTGCCAAATTGCTGTTCATAAAATAGATGATAAAACTGTGACACCAAAATCTAATGCAAGTTCTTCTAATAGGGGTGTAGGTTGTAGCCGTGTTGGTCTAAGGACATAGGCAGACAAGGTTCCTTGGGTGAATCTGATGTCTTTTATTAGACCAACCCAAATAGTTGGAAAATAATTATTAAGCAAGCTTTCGGGTTCAAAAACCCTTCGTCAGGCTAAGGAAGTTACAGCAGTTGGTATGTGCTCTTCCTGAATGGAATGAAAAGTAAAGAAGCCAGCAGCTGGGCTGGTATGACGAAGGGTTTTTGAACCCGAAAGCTTACTTAATAATTATTTTCCAACTATTTGGGTTGGTCTAATAAAAGACATCAGATTCACCCAAGGAACCTTGTCTGCCTAAGTTCTTCAAATAGGAATTCTATCCATTAACTACTGAATTGCCAAAATGTTGCATTCCATAAAAACTCTATCTTCCTGTTTCTTACACATACACAGTCATATCACAAATTAATCTTCACAACAGCCCATTAAGACAGATAATTATTGTAATTGTTGTTATTCTTCCATGTGGGAACAGAGGTACTATTACATGACTGCTCAAGGCTACATAGTGAGTCACTTTCAGAGCCAAGATAAAAACTTTATAGGAATCCTGCCTACTCATCCCATGCTCTGATAGCCGGACGGATTTTTTCACATGTAAAAAAGAACCAGGATTTTGTTCCGTTACAAATGTAATGGAAAATAAGTGTTTATTACAAACCTGTTGGAACCTTGAAAACCAAGACAGGGAAACAAAGAAAATAAAAATAGATTCTCTAGACAGAAACTTTCAACTTCCTAAGGTGAGAGATGATGGATGCTTGGCACTTTAAATCCCTTCATGCTAAGGCAGGCCTTAGTTTAGAACAAACAGCTTTTTAAACATCCTGAAAGTGCTTCCTCTTCTAAAAATATTGACTTCCTGCCAACATCTGTTATGAGGATGGCCCTCTGGTTTCCAGGTGACCCCCACACTGGAACTGAACACACTGAAGCGGTCTTCCTCCTGCTCCCTAATTAAACAGCCTGGGGACCATGAGTTCACAAAACAAACAGAAAAGAAGTGTTGCTGCACATTCTCTACAAAAAATAATATAACATGGCTTGATGATACAAAACAGCAGAAAATGCAAAGCTTCCTTCTTGTGTGGAATCTTGATGGAGCAGCTGAAGGAAACTGAGGACATCTACAGAAAAAAACAGTAATGAGAAACTTCTCATGGGATTCTCAAATGTTGCAAGGGTTACATAGGTACAAGCTGTATCCAAAACTGGCCAACTCAACCTCACCCCATCTAATTCTCAAAGAAACCTGGTAACTACTTTCAAAGCTGACCAGGAAGCTTAGTAACAGAGATCCATTTGAAAACAGTTTGTGTGGATAAATACCTGTACAACATTTATAATATCAAACCAGCTATATGAACAATTAAGCTGGAACTCTTATGATAAATGGTGTGTGTAGCCCCAAAATAAACCAAAAGCAACACTTCTTGTGGTTGTGAGATTGGAGTATTTCCACTACCAACTAGAATCTAGAAGGACAAGTACTTGAAAAATAATGGAGAAAAAACACAAAATATATTGAACTTTCTATACTACAAAGGTGAAACTCTGCAGAGAGTTTGGTTCAGTTATGTTGTCTGCACAGATTCTATCACCCTCAACTGACTGCCCTGAGGGCCATTTGCAGGAATGAGGGATGCACTAATGTAGGGGTGGACAATTATTTCAGCTGGACGGCCACTTAACGAGTTTTGGTAAGCTATCGATGGCTGCATGAGTAACCCCTCCCTTGGCAGTCCTCACCTTCCCCACCCCCCCCGATCACCATATTGGGACTGGAAGTCTGGCCCCTGACCCCTGACCTTTGCCACTGGAAGTCCCTTGCCCCCACCAATACTCCTTTCGGGAGGGGGGATTGCCATCTTAGAACCAAAAAAAAAAACAAATCATACACTAGAAGTCAAACACCTACTATAACATTTTATTACAAAAAATATTTTTGTCAGGATTTGTGTTTGCATAGTCTATATAGAGGTGATTGTATAATAACTCAAAAATAAAGACCTACTTTTATATATTGTGTGGGGGATGTGGGGTGTGGTTATAGGTGTGTGTATGGTGGGGTGTGGGAGGTGTGTGTATGGTGAAGTGTGCGGGGGTGTACGGTGGGATGCAGGGGGGGGGAGGCATAGGGTATGTTGGGGTGTGCATATATGTAGGTGGCAGTTGTGAGGACAGGGTGTGGGGACGCTGATGGTGCTTGTGGCCAGTGTAGGCACTAGTGCCTAGCAGGGCATGCCCCCAGAGAGTGCTGCACATGGGGGAGGGGGAAAGAGCAGCCTGCCCGAGCCACTTCAATCACAGGGGCTCGGCACTGTGCACCTGCAGCTCCTGCACTCACACCAGGGCAGAGAAGGTAGCTGGCTCTAGCAGGGGGCTTCCCCCGGTGTGAATGTAAGAGCTGAAGGTACATGGTATAGAACCCTTGCAATAGAGGCGGCTGGGCAGGCTGCACTCCTTACCCCCATGCACAGTGCTGGCCAGAGCTGTGCCCCACCAGGCGCCAGTGCCTGCACTGGGCACAAGGACCCTGAGTGCCCACCTCCTGCTGATGATGCTGGAAGCAGGGGCTGCATGCCATATGAGGGGATGTGTGGGGGATTCCCACAACCCCACCCTCCCTCACACCCACACTCTGCCCAGCCAAATTTCATGCTCCTGCTGCCTCCACCCAGCTGCAGCTCCACCACCCACTTTGCTTCTTTTGGTAAAATGGTCCAATTTGCCTAGGCCTCTCTGAATCCTAGCCCCACCCTCCAGCATACCTACTACTTTCCCCAGCTTGGTGTCATCTGCAGACTTGCTGAGGGTGCACTCCATCCCATCCTCCAGGTCACTGAAGACATTGAACAAAACCGGCCCCAGGACTGACTCCTTGGGCATACCACTAGTAGTGCCAACTAGACATTGAACCCTTTGAGCCCGACAATCCAGCCAGTTTTATATTCACCTTAGTCTGTTCATCCAACCGCACTTCCTTAGCTTGCTTGCAAGAACGTTGTGCAAGACCAAATGGAAACCCTTGCTAAAGTTACATCTGCTGCTCTCCCTGCTCTATAGAGCCAGTCATCTCATCATAGAAGGCAATGAGACTGGCTAGCATAACTTGCCTTTGGTTATGCTGACTACTTCTAATTATTTTTAAGAACTTGGAGAAGGTAGACTCCTTGAGGACCTGCTCTATGATCTTTCCAGGAACTAAAGTGAGGCTAACCATTCTGTAGTTCCCTGGATCCTCCTTCTTCCCTTTCTTAGAGAAGGGCATGATACTTGCCCTTTTTTCCAATAGTCTTGGACCTCACCCAACCACCATGAGTTTTCAAAGATAATGGACAGAGGCTCTGCAATCATATCAGCCAAATCCATCAGCACCCCTGGGTGCATTGTGTCCAGCCCCATGGATTGATACACTTGTTACTTCTGCGCATAAGTTTTCACAGATGCATTTATTGCTGATCCATTAATTTACTTATGACCTACACTTATTTAAAAACCAGAGGTCTGATAAATAAATCACCTTGAAATCAATCTTAAAACTCTGGGATTGGACGCTTCTTACACAAAAGTGATCACTTTTAATATAAAAAAGTGAACATGCACATTATAGGTGGGCAAAATATCCAAGGAATCAATCCCATGCTACTATTCTAGGTATAAAAATATTTTAAAAAGAAACCATATTAGCTCTCTTATACCTTAAGAAGGGGACTGAAAACCTGGTCGTATTTCTGAAGAGAGGCACAGCCCAATGTTCAGAAAAACAGAATGGGAACCAGGAAACCTCTAACAAAATGCTCTTTCTTTGAAAAAGTTAATGAATATTACTGTTCCTGTTATAGCAGTGAGTTCCATTATTAGCTTCTGACTATATATTATGTAACTAAGTCTAAATTGTAGAAGGGGTAAAGAGACAGCATATTTCTCTAAAGCAGTAGTTCTCAACCTTTTTGGACTCAGGGGTACCCCTCCATAATTTTTGTGAATTGAGGGGCACCTAATTACAAAAGTAAATGTATAGGTTACAGTGCTAAGTTCCTTTTAGAGGAATCTGGCAGTGGAGATGGAAGATCATCCAGGCAGGGACAAGCCCGAGCCTATATTTATATGCTTAGTTTATCTATTTACCTACTAACACTCTCACTTGCCTCCTCACACATCATGACACCCTTCAAAGGATCTGGCGGCACCCCAGGGTGCCCTTGCAACCTTGCTGAGAACAGCTGCTCTACAGACTTTTATCTGTAATAAATCGCCCAGTTGGAACCTCTGCATGAATCTTTACATAATTCAGGGTACATCCAAACATAATGAGTTTTCCTTTCTAAATTCAGCAATACTTAATATGACCATTCTGAAAAGACGACCAACCCCCAAAACATACCCATAACCTCCAAATATATGTTTTGCCAACAAATGATGCTCTGTTATTTCCTCCTTCTTTCATGAGTAGTATCTGAATCTTGGGCTGCCCGCTATTAAGAAGAAAGGAGAGTGAAATAACTCTCATCTACCAAAAAACCTCCTTAAGGGCTTTTGTAGGACAGGATAATTCATCATTTAAATGAGTAGATTCTAAGCCACTGAGGCAAGACCAGGTGAGTCATGAAGAGTTAAATAAATCTACTGAAATTCAGCAGCATTGCAAGCCATTCCAGACAATGGTTACTATAACCTACACTAGATGTCCTCTGCCTAAGCACCAATGTGACTTTGTGGACTGCTGAGACTCAGTCTGTTGCAACTGGCATAAGTTGCCACAGGCGAGTAATCACAAGAAACTGACCTTGGCAAAAGCACATTTTACACTTCACTGCTGTTCAACTGTGTTAAACTAGAGAAGGGGGAGAGGGAGGGAAGGAGAAAAAGAATGAGCAGAGGGTAAGGGAAAAGAAGGAGAAAGACGATCACAGCAATTTTCAGCCATGCCAATATTTCACTGCTGGGAAAGGGTCATCACTTACATGAGGAAACCAAATGAGCCCAGCATCATTTTCAAACCACTCTTTAAAAAATTCAGTACTAAATTAAGACTCACTACTGCCCAATTCTTTCTCTCCAGGACTAAAACAAACAACATATTTGTGAGCCAGATCATTTTTACTTATTGCTATGCACTGAACTAGTAACCCAAAAAGCAGCATATTTCTGCGCTTTTTTTCTTATAGAGTATCCTGGGGTCATCAGCAAAAGCAGATATATGAAGATTAAGTTCAACTGCTGAAGTGTGAAGCAAGAGATTCCAATCCTGATTTAAGTGCAAATCTCAGCACAACCATAACCACAAAGTTGCTCCAAAAGGCCCCATAATGGGGGGGGGGGGGGAGAGGAGAGGAGTCTAGCCATCTAACTAGTGGCCTGCAGGCAGTTAATATGCAGTCCATGTGCTCCAGTGTCCATTTCTCCTGCAGCCACATTGCAGGAGGAGGGCCCAAGGGTCTGCATGCCATCAGCTAAGCCCATGTGCCTACAGCAGGGGTGGGCAAAATACAGCCCATGGGCCAGATCTGGCCCACCACCTGATTGTATCTAGCCCATGGGCAGGTGGCCACCAACTCATAGGATCCAGCCTATAGGTGGTTGGCAACTCCAGCTCCAGCCACCATGTTGCGCCAGGCAGGCAGGCCAGCGTTAACTGTGCAGGGCAGGCAGAACTGCTTCCGCGCAATGCTATAAGAGAGGCATCAGCTGTGGACCCAGGCAGATGCCCCAGTTCCCACCCGGAACCTGCTGGGCATGTCCACAGGGATACTGGTGCCCACCTGAGGCTGCTTTCTGCCACACCAGACAGGTGGTGGCATAAGCTACGGACTGAACAACTGTCACCTCCTCAAAAGAAATGGGACTTTGCAGCCCTGCACTGCAGCCTTAGGTTCCCAGGATCAGTGCTGACCCTCAGCCTTCCCATACTTCTCCATACATTAAGGATGCCCTCTTCAAAAGCATCAACCTTACAGACACTCTGGAATCAACCATTCACCTCTTAAGAGATGTGTGGAGGTGAAGCAAACAATTCAGGCTCTGTAAGGATTTCAAATGCCAATTACGCTCTACTTAGCTAGCAAGTGAAATCTAGACAAAATAATAGATGGCTACATGTGCTTCCTCCCCTCCATTTCCTCACCACACCTGAGAACTCTTTTGGCTCAAGAAGCAAAAGATCACCTGCTTCTACACATGGCTTCTCTCCTTTCTTTCTTGTTCAGCCAGTTCCTTCCTTCTTTCATTTAAGCAAGAGCCTTCCACTACAAAAGCAAAGGCACTCTGCTCCTCTATCCTGCCTGAGATTCTTGCGTCTTTGTGAATCCCTCTGTCTCCCACATAGCCAGCAAGAATCACGTAGAAGACCCAGGATTAATATTAAAAATCTTTATTCTGTACTTCGATGTTTCTCCAAACCCCAGCCCTTGCAGAAAGAAGTTGGATAAAACTGGATTTACCTAAGTGGATATCCCATTGTCCCAAGACATTCCCTCGTGAATGAAAGCCATGAAAGTTTAACAGCCCTCCCTTGTTGTCACTGTGGGAGATATGTGATACCACCTTTGTGGATGTGCACTTAGCCATATGCTGCCAGGGCTGTCAATGACCCACCAATTTTATAAGATCAACCAGAAATCATAAACTGTTCACAGAGACTCCTCAATTAGCACTCATGGTTTTAAAGAATGAAAGCAGGGTTGCTCAACCCCCAGCCCACAAGCCAGATCTAGCCCCTGACAGTATCATCTAGCCCAACATTTCTCAACCCATGGGTCACAACCCAAAAGCGAGTCACAAGAATATATGAAAGGGTAGCGAACAAACATTTAAAATGGATCAACAAACTTTAAAAATGGATTCTCCTTTAAAGGAGAAAAATGAGGAAAACTTTTTTTCCTCGTAGACTGTCAGAGCTCCAGCCTGCAAGAGGCTGCTTGGGGCTTCCCTTACCCCACACACTGTGGGGCTGGAGCTTGGGGGCAGGGGCCAGCAGGTTGGGAGTGAGAGGCACTGGGTTGGGACTGGCCAACGTTTACAAATGGGTCCCAGTACAAAAAAGGCTGAGAACCACTGATCTAGCCCATGGGGCTCTTTGCAGGCTGTAGCTCTGTGAACTAGATCAGACATGCAGGACAGCATAGGGCCCAATCCTGGTAAAAGGAGCAGGGCAAAGGGAGTACAGGAACCAGAGCTCAATCCAAGTCAGGCAGAGATGGAGTAGGGTTCCCAGAGCCTGACCTTAACCAGGCAGAGGTGGTACGGGGTCCTGGGCCCAATCCCAGTGCAGAGGGGTTGGGCCAGGCCTGATCCAGCCCACAGACTGGCCCCATGCCATTCATTTGAACCATGCCATTCAAAACCATGAATACCAGAGCACTGCTGAAATAAAGCAACCCTGCGTCTAAACTGTGCACCTGGATCAAAAAAGATTCCATGTCAGCTGCATGTCTAAACCATGTTACTTAATGCATTGGCCTGCTACTCACTCACTCACACACACACACACACACACACACACACACCCTCAGAAAATCTTGAATTTTGGTGATATCAAGGCTGAACACCAGCCATGAGGTGTTCTCTGGGCTACCAAAAAGGTTCATCCTTCCCTGTAGTTTGCACCAGCATCCAAATTCCTGGAAAGGATAAGATTAATTCTGCCTACGGGCAGCTGTTCACAGGCATGGATCAAGTTTTACTCTGAAGGCCTTTAATGGTGTAGGTCTTAGATAGGGCTTAGGCTTTTAATGGTGTAGGTCTTAGATAGGTCTTGGGTCTTGAGGGTCGGCAATGATTTGAAGTTGCAACATCTTGTGCAACAGGATGACGCAAGTGGAAGAAAGCAACCAGAAAAAATTTATCAAAAGCTAACCAGATCCCCAAGGTGCGTGTACATTCATTGTTACTACCCCGACAATATGAGTTGCTTTCATTTTACACAAGAGAACCCTTATTTCACAGCAGATGCTTTAACCTGAATTTCCCCAATACTAAGTGAATGCCCTTCCTCCCAGCCTGCAGTCAGTCAGCTCCCCCTCCCCCTACAACCCCAACTCTGTTTATCTCTGAAATCCCTACTGTTAGAGCTGTTCCACTTTGTATAGTTTACCAGATCTTCACTGAGCCAGAGAGTAAAACACTGAGGGCACCCACACACATGCCCGACACCTGTTCCAATGCATGCTAATTAGCACACGTCAGAGTAGATTCGATTGAGTCTACCGGAGTGGGGTAAGTAATACACTTCAGCAGCCTTGCCATCTCATGTATTCAGCATCCTTGCACTTCAAAATGGTGGCAGGGGCGCTTTAACTAAAGCCTGTCAACTAAGCTTTTGTTAAAGCACCTCCACTGCCATTTTGAAACGCAGGATTCTGAACACACAAGACACTGTGCACGCTTGAATCAGAGTGGCTCCTGAGAGCTGCTCAAATTAAAGTGCCCCTCCTCCCAACCCAGAGCACATGTAAAGACACCCTGTATCTACAGCCAGCATACAAGACACTGATGTTCAAGTCCCTTGTCTAAGCCCTTGTCCCAGAACAGGGACCTGAAACGAGGCCTTCCAACATGCCAGGTGAACACTGTTGATCACCGAGCTATTGATTTTCTGGATTTCCTGGACCTCAGAAAGTTTTAACCAAATATAAATAATTCCACAGAATAGGTCTGTCCTGCCAAGTTGGGAACTTGTAGCACAAAAGACATAACGCCAGTTTTAAACAATTAGGTAATGAGTGTGTGGGTGTAAATAAATACACACCCACATGTATATATACACACACACATACATACGAGATCATGACATACCTTAAATATGATGGTATGTTGTGGTTTGAAATATTATTAGCATGGTTTAAGTTGATTGCATTATTCCAACAGGAACATCAGAGAAACAAAATAATCAACTCACCCAACAAGTTGTGAAAACTGAAGGATGTGTCCTCAGGACTAACACAATCAGCTATTTTCTTGTAGCTGTGAATATAGATGGCAATCTAGTAGAAATAAAAGGAAAAAAAATAGCAGGCAATTCTCCCAATACCTCAGTGCTTTCACAGCCCTTGAGAACCACTGCACTAGTCTGAATAGAGCAGTCAGGATAAAGTTTTCAGAAAGACTCCAGGACTGCATTGTTGTTGAGGCGCTTTAAACAACAGCATCAAGAGACCAGTATCTTCCACTCAGCGTGTTATATGCCTCTCTCAACTCTCTCATACAGCAGGTATACAATGATAAAAGTAAAAGGCCTGAAGTCTTTAAAACCAAGTAAAACAGAGCTCTCATTTTCTACTTAAATATAATTTTGCAATGGGGAACTTGAAGCTGTCTAAGCTTACACTGCTTATATGGTCTTTGACCAGCTTCTGTCAAAAGTAGGTATAAAGAGGGTTGGGGGGGGGGGGGGAGGTTGTTTTTTATTTATTGGGGGGGGCGTTGCAGTGGAGAGATGACAGATTTGGGACTTCACAAAATCAATGATGCCTTTAAATTTTTAGCCAAGGCTATGAAAAATATGTGATGTGCCTTTCCTAGCCAAAGACTGTAATTCAACAAACAATTGCATAATTTAACAAATAAACAAATTACCTACACTGCTTGGCTGTGTTGTATCATTTTTCAGTCCAGAGAACGATGCTGTACGTTAAGTATACTTGATCTTCTGCAATACCCTTCTACTTTGGGATTTTATTTTTCAGTGGAACTTGCATTCTGACTTTTTCCTCATTAGCATATTGTACCATGCATTTTTGCAGACATTTATGCTGTATTTTTTCAGCTCAGTGCTGATACTGCCTTTAAATGCTAAGCAATTTGCAAGTAAACCACAAAAGCTTTTCCTCAGATTTCATAGGCATGTGTGCTGCCTCTCTCTGCACCCAGGCCTTGCCAATATGTAGGATTAAACTACTTTCCAAGGTTGAATAAGCCACCATCTGTCTATTTTGTGTGGTGCTGTGCGCCATCCGGGAGACTTGTCCCTCAGAGCGTGTTTCCACCATATGTCACTCTTGAGTGATCAGCCATGCCAAGACATTTGGGAAAAAAATGACAGTCTAGCTGGAAAATCCTCTTAGAATTCCACAGGACGTTCGCCAAAGCTATATTTGTCAAATAGCTCAGTCCTCCCTAACCTCTGGCAGTATGGCTGAAACTTTATGGATCCATTTTCCCGAAGCAGAACGCACTGTAATTCAGATGATGCAACTACATTTCACTGTCCATAGCATGGGTACTTTTTAGTCTGCCTCAAGAAACTCAAGTGTAATGCATCCTGTAGACAGAATCCAGTGGGCAAACCTGGAAAGGTTTGAGATTATATCAGTTCTGCTTCTCATAATAGCAAAATTAACAAGAATAAAGAAAGAAAGAAAAATTGCAACATTTAGCACATGCATAAAACAATGGAGACTGCCACACCACCTTATTTCAGGCTCAGGATAGTTTCTGAATATGTGGCAGTTCCTAGAACTAGTTTACAAACTCAGAGCAGCATTGTTCCCAAAGCCAGTTCAAGGTTGCTCATTTGCTATGACTCAACTGACTTTCAAAGGCACTTGGTTATGTAGCAATTAGTAAAAAATGAGGACTCTACTAGATCTACTTCTTACTGGTAAGGAGGAACTAACTGAGAATGTGACAACTGGAACAGATGAAACCAGTAACCACAAGCTACCTGTTTGAAATCAGGTATAGGTTTAGAGAGGGCAGCAGTCCAAGTATTAGATTTCAGAAGAGTAATCTATGGGAATAAGGAACTTTGGAGATGAGTACAACGAATAAAAATATTAAAGTCTACAAGAGACTGTACATAAACTTTTAAAATTTACTGATTTAAAAATAAAGATTTGGATTGATAGTGACAAATGTGAAAGTAACCAAACAAGGATGCCCTGTGTGTATTAAAGCATATGAAACAAAAGGCAGCAAAACACCAAATGAATTAATGTTCACTAAAAGGGATTGGAAATAGACAAAATTTTACAAATCCTCCCAAAGATGGAGGTATTGAAAAAGACAATGCATTCAGTTAATGAAGGGGAAAGGTGATAAATAAGGACGTGTGTAGACGAACAGGAGCCCTAAATCGAAGCGGTGGGTTTAAAAAACACCGCTTCGATTTAGGTCTGATTAAAACCCCAAGTTGTGCACACACCCCACTGAATTACCTGCCTTTCTGGCAGGGAAGGGAGGGTGAGTGCCAATGGATGAAGTAGTCCCTGGGCTGCAGGGGGAGGAGGGGTCTGGTGTTTCCCTCCGCAGCAGCGGCAGCCCCGCTCAGTAGCACATACCCACACAGTCCTGGGGGGCACTGAAACCGCACCTGGCTCAGGCAGTCCTAGGGGGCACTGAAACCACGGAGTGAAGCACCGGGCCCCGACGCAGCTCAGGCAGGCTCCTGGTGTGGGGGGGGCCGCATGATCAGGCTTGCCACTTTTCTTGGGCAGAGTCTGCTTTCCCGGGCTGCTGCCAAGCTGCCTGCAGGGCTTCCTGCAGAGCTGTGGAACTGCATGGAGCCCGGTGCTTCGCTCCGTGGCTGTAGGGGCAGCAAACTAAAACTCCTCAAAGGAGTTTTAGTTTGCTGCGTCCCAAGTCATTTAAGGCGCATTATGCCGCCAAATTTCCTACAGCGGCTGGAATTAATGCTGAATATGCTGCCAAGGCATGCAAACACTGACACCATTAAAGCAGTGCAAAAGCATTTAGCCCACTTTAAAGTGTCATGTACACACACCTCTCATTTAATCTATACAGGGCCTAAATGACCAGTTACAAATGGTTGATGCACTGTACTTTTAAAATATGTCTCTATAAAATATAATTAAAGAAAAGGAGGCTGAAAAGCCAAGAACTCCCTGTCTGAACTATTGTCAATAACCAGATAGGGATATTTATAAAATAAGCAGTATTCAAATGGCCTCTGCTAATAGGTATTTTACAGTACTAAAATAATGGAAATGAAACCAAAGAAACACCACACACACGCCCCCAAAAAGTCCCCAAGTACATTATTGATTACTTTACTGGGGAAGGAACAAAGGGAATGTAAAACAAGGAGGAACAGGATTTACAAAAATTAACCACTTGCTCATGTAACACTCTCCTTTCAATTTACTGGTAATGATTTCAAAGGCAGTATATTTTCACAGAGTTTAACTCTTCCTTGGCCTAGGCACAGAGAAAATGCTGCTCTCTCTGCTCAGCCAAGAAAAACTGAACACCTGGACACCGTGGCGTAAAATTTCAGGTGGCCCATTGCTCAATATTAAACTACTAATCTGAAGTTCATTTTTTCTGCTTGACTGAACTGTCCCTACGCCCCTTCCCTCCATTCACAGGCCAAAAAGATCTTTCTGTTACATACATTGTAATTTTGGTGATATATTTCACTGACTGTCTACAATTCCAAATGAGAGTAGAAGAAAGCGAATTAAATCACTCTGTGCTGTAAATTAAGAAAAGGGGTGCTCTGGTGCAAACATTTGCTCAAAAAAGTTCACAAAACATGTCTACTGTTAAACCTACTACGAGCTGTGGAACAGCTAATATAAAGATCCTCTTATATCGGGAAGAATATACAAACAGTATACGGGGGAAAAACACTGACATGGGAAGAAAGAGATGTGTCTGGTATTCTCTCTGTATCTTGAGTGTCATCATGTGTGCTAATGTCACTTGCTTGTCTCACGCTACTTGAGACCCAAGAAAAGGGACTCAGTCAGTCTGATGTCTTTAGAGAAACTCTGGTTGTTTCCACTGTATTTAGCACCTAAATTGAAAAGAGTCATAAAAGCACATTTGAAAAACTATTCCCTAAAAAATACTCAGTAAATCTAAAGCAGGCTTGTCCAACATGTGGCCCACCAAGGCATTTTCTGAGGCCTGAGGTGCTGCGATGGGAAACAAAGGTAAACAGAGTTTACTTTCGTTCCCACCCCTTGTCCCTCCCCCAGCCCCAAGGCAGCTTCCTAATGGCTGCTGAAGGGCTGGGGAAGGGACAAGGTTCCCGCATGCACCGCATCAGCTTGATGATGCCGACGCGGTGCGTGTGAGAAGAGGAGTAGCCATGTGCCGCTCGGGACAGGATGAGCCCAGCCGGAGCAGCAGGGGCTCAGCTGCACTTTCCCCCTACCTGCACCTGTCAGTCCCGAGCGGCACATGGCTCTGCCGCTGCCTCTGCTGGCTGCTGCCGACCCGGGCGGGTCTGTCCCATCCAGAGCAGCATGCAGCTGAAGCCGGTTTCCCACGTGCTGCTGAGGACGGGAGGAGGCCAGCCAGGTCGGCACCAGCCAGCAGAAGCAGCGGTGGAGCCATGTGCCGCTCGGGACTGACTGGCACAGGCAGGGGGAAAAATGCAGCTCAGCCCCTGCCGGGCTCATCCCGTCCTGAGCGGCACACGGCTCCGCCGTCGCTTCTGCTGGCTAGTAAACGTAAATTTGGAGCAGGTAAATATCTTTGTAAAAATACTCCCCACCCTCGAGCCCGGTCCTCCCCTGCATTAGGCCCAGGCCCACTCCTCTCTTCCCCCTGCTGCTGTGGCAGGAGCAGGCCCAGACTCCAAGCAGCAGGAGGGAAGGGGAAGTGGGTCTGGACTGGGGGGGGGCGCCCAGGGCTCCCCCCCACACTTGCTCCCCCTCCCCGTCATTCTTGATGGGCAATTGGCTAGTATATACATGTACACACATATAGATACATATATACAGAGAGAGAAAGAGAGGCATCTCATTTTAAATCACAGAAAAATACAGATTTGGGGTTTCAATCAGAGAATCTGACATTTTTTTAAATTATAGAATTTGCAGTTTTTAAACAAAGGACACATACATTGAGGCTGCTCCAACATTCTGTAACTACAATGCACGAGAGCAGATTTGATTAATCGAGTCTGCTAGAGCATGGTAATTACATGGCAAAATGTGACCCGCGGGTCAGATGTGGCCCACCAGACCATTCTATCTGGCCCACAGGGCCCGCCCAAAATTTAGAAAATTAATATTTATCTGCCCCTGGCTGTCTGTCACGCGGCCCTCAATGGCTTGCCAAAACTCAGTAAGCGGTCCTCTGCCCAAAATAATTACCCGCCCCTGCTCTAGCATCATGTGCATCAGCATCCCCACGCTGAAAAATGGTGGCTGGGGTGCTTTAAATAAAATTTGATCAACAAGCTTTAGTTAAAGTACCCCCCCCACTGCCATTTTTCAGTGCAGGAATGCTGATGCACATAATGCTCCAGGCACTTTAATTAGAGCAGCTCTCAGAGCCTCTATAATTAAAGCACATTTCCCCCCGCCCTCCTCCCGCAGCATGCATATAAATGCCTTTAGGCTAGAGACAGACATTACACACAAACTAGTTTAAGTGATCAGAAACTGGTTTACACCTGTAATAGAACAGTTGTTCAGTGCACATAAGCCAGTTTGAAAATGGCTGAAACAGGGTTGAGATAAACCTGGTTGAATGTAGTATGAGATTTAACTGATTTGGGTCAAACAGTTTATCCAATGTCTGTCTGAGACCCCTTGCTGATTTAAGATAAACCAGACACTCCCAGAATCCTGGCATGCTCCCTGGGTGGGGCGGGGATCTCTGCTCCACGGCAGGGATGGCCCTTCCCCTCTGCTCCCTGGCTAGAGCTCTGGCAGAGCCTGCAGGTACAGCAGGGTTTCCCTCTGCCCTACCCTCCGCCCCCTCACTGCTTGCTGCTGAAGCAGGCATCCCCCTCCCTCCCCTCCGCCACAGCATGGACCCCAGCCCCACAGACCCTAGGCATGTGGTATGCTAGCTAATGCTGAGATGTGTCTGTGTGCAAGTCTCTCCAATTTCACTGGGGCAGGCAGACAGAACAGTGACTGCTTAGGGCTGCTTGGAGCTAATCAACAGGGCAGTCAGTAAGCTGTTTAAGAAAAGTTTAAAGTAATGGAGAGAGGCTATTGTTTTGCTAATGAAGTGATAAATACTGTTATCAGCCCTTTGCTGGCTTGCTTGCATGTCAGTTTGCTGCAGACAGTATAAAGAAGCAGGGAGAGGGAGACTGAAAAGCTCTGCATCATCAACAGATGCATGTACTGCACACCCCCTCTTCCCTCAGAGTGCTAGACCACAGACCCCTGTTAACAACACTCCCACCCCTTGAGCAGCAAGCAGGGAAAAGCCTGGGATGGTACAGGCAGACCTCCCTAATCAGAGGCCCTGCCGGGGCCTGGCCACGCCACCCCCCGCCCGTTCTGGACTGTGGAAGGGAGGGCTGCTCTAGAGCCCCCCGGCTTCTAGCCTGAGCCACTGCAGGCATGTACCTGCATGTCTGACATGTCTGTACAGTTACAGAGTGATTTAGCCTAGCAGGTTAAGCTAACCTGTAAAGACTGAATCAATTCAGGCTCAGGCTTTTTGAATGTCTGTCCTTAGAGACTAACTACAGCAAAAGCTTTCTTATCTGGCACCCATGGGGAATGGGGGGTGGCTGGATAACAAAATATGCTGATTAACTGAAAGGCCCGAACAGGCGTCTTTGCCCCGGGCCGTGGGGGCTCGGCGAAACCGGAAGTGCCACTGTGGGCACTTCCAGTTTCACTTTTTACCTTACATGCCGGCATGCCAGTTAATAGAGCATGCCAGCTTGTAAGGTCCGGTTAACGCAGCTTTTACTGTAATTCAGAAATGCCCGATTTCAAGCTAACACAGCTAACTGCCCCTCTCTACTTTTTAAGAATGATTCCTACAAAGAAGCCTGTCAAATGTAAACAGCTGTTCAGAAACCATGCCTACAGGATATCACTGTATGAAGCAGCTAAACGATTCTCTCATATAAACGCAAAACTCCAATGAGCCATCTTTTAACAACTATACAACTAATGTAAGTAAAAGGCAGCTCTAGTAAGGTCTCCATTTGCAAAGGAAACTTCACTCAGAGAGGAATGCTGTTGAAGAGGTATTTACAAAAAACTAAGGTCAAAGAGTTCCTCATATTTATTAAACCACTATTCTGTGGGTAAGGGCAGAGAGATCTTTCCAATTTCCGTTCCTCAAAGTCATCTCCACATCACAGTTTTCAGCGGGCGCAAACAAGCAGGAACTAATCAGTTAACACAAATGGATCAGAAAAGAAATGAAAGACTATTTAAAAAACATACAGTTTGATGACAGCTTGTCAAACACCACTGAAAACAATGCATCAGCTACTCATGTCTGATTAAAACATCAGTGCTGTGACTCCCTGGTACTACAAGCTGAGAGTTGCCTGTTAAAAATGTCAGTGCAGGATTACAAGTGAACCATGTACTATGCTTAACCTGAAACTTATAGGCAAATCATAATTTACAAGAGCAAAAAATCTTGTAACATGGAATTAAAACAACTTGAGATTCACCTCTGTTAGGGAGATAGAGAAGAGGGGCTGGGGGAAAATTAGCTCAGTCTTTCAAATCAACAGAGATTACACTATTCTGCTCATGTACACTCCCTCCCTCAGCTTCCCCCTCCTCCCCAAACCCAAGAAAAATATGCCATCACTCTAGATCAAGGGGGGAAAAAGAAAAAAACAGGCCCAGCTGCCTCAAGCCAAACAACGTGCAGGTTTGCTGTCCTCCCTGCTGTGTTGGCTCAAGCACTTCAGACTGGATAATTCAGAAGCACGATCTCCCAAGCTTTTATAAATGCCAGAACCATCTAAGAGGAAAATAGGACAAGGCCACCCCCCAGGCAAGTTTGTATTAAAATCTACTGGCTGCAAGGCAGAACTACAGTAAACATCACATAGGACAGACTGCAACTTGGAAATATTTCTTGCTAGAACAATGCAGCCCCCAAAGAGAGCGTGTGCAAAAGGGACTTTTGGAGAACAAAATGTGATGCTTTAGCGTCACCACCATGAAGGGAGAGAAAGGAGGTGTCCAGCTCAACAACAAATTATACGAGACATTACGTTTTCAACAATAACCCAAGAGCCATGCAAGTGCAAAACTAACTACCATCTCCAGACAAAAACACAGTTCAGTACCCTACAATACTTCCAAAGTGTACAAGGGGAACAACAGCTCTGAATTATAATTTTAGGGGAATAAAACAAGCAGTAATGTGCAATTAGCCTGCCAATATATTTTTTTCCTTTGGGAAAAACAGTGGTTTAACCAGAATTTTTGCAGCTACTGAGGAGCAAGTGTATGTTTCAAGGCACTCTAGACTGAGTCAACCCAGAAAACAAGCCAAAACAAGAGTTGAAACATCTTTTTTCCTGTGTAGCTCCAATGTGTAACAGCAAGTAGCTAAACAACATGCTCTCCAGCAGATGGCTGAAATAAAAAGAACACTCTTTTTGATTAATTAGGAAATAAATTAATCTGCTGTTAGCACAACAAGTTACCATGCAGAAGACCTGGGTTCCTGTTAAACTTTGGAGCTCACGGATTCAATACAAGATTTCAGTTCCCCCTGGAAGAGATGAACACTGTATACAAGTCTAGTGAAGAATGGCCCCTATACTGAAAAGCCTATTGGCCACTTTTGCAGCCCGTCAAGTAAACAACCTGGCATGAAGGAGAAGTTTTCTACAAATTAAATGGCACCAGAATACAAGTGGAAGACAGCCTTTCAGGCCCAAGAGTAGTCACTTGAAGTTTGGTGGCCCTACGTGGAGCCACACTGGAATGTGTCCCCTCGCATATCAGGGTTCAGTAAGCAAAGAAGTTTCCTTCACTCAAAATCTATTTTCCCATGATATGAGCACTCGAGTTAGTCCTGGAGAATGAAATATATGTTCTATCCATAGACCAGCTTCAGCATGAGGCACAGAAAGTGCATGCAGTTAGCTGAGTATGACCGAAGGATGGACACTAAGCTCATCTGCAGAACCAGCTCCCCACACTTCCAACTCCCAACTTCACTCCACTAGTCCCTGCTCCCCTAAACTTGTTTTTTGTTGGACTTATGGCTTTGTATACTCTTGTGACAAGCCTGTTCCCCACGCAGGACTTGTGGCTGAACAGGTGCTCCAAAAGCAGTTTCCACAGTGGCCATTTCAACACCAAGAAAAGAAAATCTAAGAAAAATCTTTTTCCCAACTCTATGTGCAACCCACAGAAGCCAACTTTAAGGCAGAGAGCTTCCAGCCCTCTATCAGAACGAACCCTACATGAGCAGCTGCTTCAGTACTCCAAATCAGTAAAGGCAATTTCCAACAGGATTCCCCAAACCATTCTAGATGCAGTGCTTGCAATGCTCAAAATAATAAGGCAGCTGCATTTAAGGGCTAAGGAACAATTTCAAACCTGCTGTAAATGAGGATGTGGGCAGAGAAGGAGACCAATAGAGCCACATCTTAAAACAAACCCAAGGCTACCATCCAAACTAGAACACTTCAATAAAACTGTTCTGTGTATGCAACCACATGTAATTTGGAAGCCATTCTCATGGAAAGGGAAGGACAGAGATAGCTCACATAGCAAGAGAATTAGTTGCTATTTTTTAAAGCTAAAAATACTGTATTATCAAGAAAGGAAAAAAAGAGGAACAAATAACTAAAGCAAAACCAAGGCTCAACTCATATTGTAAAAACTGTATCCTAGTTACTCAGGGACATAATTCATCCAGACAGCTGCTTGCATCACTTCTCCCTGCAGGCCCTGAAGCAACTGGCTGAAGAAGGGGAAATAACCATGCTAAAACTTAAGGGGAAGCCCATAGAAAACATTGGTGCTTCAAAGCATATCTAAGCTGTTAGAGCACGTGTAGTAATAATAATAATAATAATAATAAGAGCAAACCATTCCTTTTTGAAACTGTGGTTAGGAACATAGGACTAGAAGCAGCTTTTTTTAGTCCTTTACATTTATCCAGAGTTGTAAAAACTGTCCTCTTCAACTTCTCTCTCACATCACAGGCACAAAACATATTATGAAAACAAAACCAAAAACGTTCCTCAACAGGGGTGGCCAACCTGCAGCATGAGTGCCACAAGTGGCACAGACAACATGTGTGTGGCACACAGCACATCAAGGAGGGGTCCAGCAGCACAGCAGCGGATAAGGCAGAAAACAGAACAGGAGATTAGACAGGGAACACAGGGAAGGAAGTAGTAAGCAGGGCAGTGGAGGAATGGGATCACATTAGCACTTAGGGAGGATGTGGGGCTGATTTGTGACATACCTGCCAGAAAGGTTGGCCCCCAGCTGCTCTACAACATAACACAGAGAAAAACCAGGGGAAACAACACACCCAGTGCCCCTCTGCAGCAAAACCAGGGAAGCTATTTAATTAATACATGATCAGATGATCCTTGAAAGAAGAACATGCATACCCCTTGCTACAGATGAAGTCAACAACTGCCCTATTCCTTACCAATCTGACACTGAAGAAACATTCCTTCTTGATACCAAATCTGGCTTGACCCAAGAAAAAGAACAAGACCCTCGAATGAGATATCTGCAGGATTTCTAAGTATTGGCAGGAGCCCACTAAACTCCTCTGCCATTACCTAATGTCCATTGCTTCAGAGGAAGATTAAAAAAAACCAAACCAAAAAACCCAAAAGCCAATAAGCACTCAGAGGAATGGAACTGAAAACCATGCAGGACATCCGATAAAGGGAATACGAGTCTTTCTATGGCATTATTAAACTACTGTATGAGATGCTGGTATGAAAGAAGCGAGTCAAAGCCTTCCTGGAATACAGCTTGTAAAACAGTTTCATGAAACAATTCTTACCTTTAACTCATCATAGCAAAGTTAGAATAATGTGACAAGATCGCACACAGTAATTGCAAAACCCTGTTCTTCCAAGGCATTCCACCATGTATAAACAAGATATCAACCAGGAAAACATTTGCAAAGCCTTTACTTCCAAATCAAGAGTTGAACACAAAGGTATAGTGTGATTGTCTGCGCTCAGCTGAATGTGCATCATTATACATCTTAAGGTATGATTCATGTTACTATAAGCAATGCTGAGACTCACTAGCTAGTAACTTAACTTATCCTAATGAATCTGCAGCATGAATGGGAGATGCACCAAACTAAACGTTTTTGCAGACTTGGGATGAGAACCCCTTACACTGAGTCAGCAGTCACTACAAAGGCTTGAGCCCTTTTGCTCAAAAAGAAGTAAAGCACTTCAAGTCTGATAGATGCATCCCATATCAGAATAAATACCGCCTCGTGTTTTAATGTGATTCTTTTCTGTACCAGGTGGTACAGACTGCAATACTGAGTTGCAACTTTGGATGCAAAACTATAATAATTTAACGCACTTAGATAAGTTAAAAACATAGTACAGTAGTTGCAAGTTCTCCCAAGAGTTTGAACACAGAACTCTTTGATGGTTTTCTGAAAGTACTATGCCTCATATTATTACATATGTTACATGATGCTTTTTGTTCTCATTAATGTAAGATTATGTAAGATTACCTACTGAAACCAACATAAATTGGTGCTGGATACAATTTAAAAAAATCTTTATTTAAAAAATTCTCTCTTCCAAGGCAAAATCTTCCTGACTACTCGGTGAGTATGGCTTCTGTACTTTATGTGAACTAGCTTCTGTAGGAAAGTAGATGCTTTAACATGATTGTAAAAATGAGTTTGAGCCATTTAAATTATTTTAAAATGGTGTGTTTTGCTTTGTATCATTGCAGACAAGTCTCAAAGCAACAGGATATTAGTAGAATAAAAAAGCAGTAATCTTCTGAAGTAAGACATTTTGTAGGCATGAAGTTTTCAATTTTTCCTACTTTTAGTATCTCAAGTTGGGTTAGAGATAACCTGGGACAGCTGAAAATACATCTGGGTTAACTAAAGATGCTTGACATTTCATTTCCTTAACCTGGGAGAAAAACCTGTCTGATTGTGTCATCTTTCTCTGGAAAACACAGGTTTAACTTCTCAAACAATGTCAGAATTGCTTATTAAGATGGTGGCAGATGATAGCAGGAAACTGGCTGAAGTTCATGGAAAGCTACAGCTTATGACGGAAAGAGTATGAGCCAACCCCCCCCCCCCCCCAAAAAAAAGCACAAAAAACCAAACTCAAAAAATACCAGATGCAGTGTTAGTGGCATACATTAACTGCAAATACATCACCGTGACAATCTACATTATCGACTCAGATTAGGAAAAGATGACAGGAGGTTATGCAATGGAGTTTCATTAAGTAAAAAGGACAGGAGGAAAGCTACACTTCTTCCTTAGTTTGTAAAAGACCACAGTCCTGGACAGGGACAATTTTAAGCCCTATCTACAGGTCACACGTGGCTTCTTTCATCTAAGGAAAGGCCATGAATTACATCAGCACTCTGAGGCAGATACGCATGATCAACTTTCTTCCAGGAGACAAGGGAATACAGGCACACCAGCAGGTTTGAAATCCTACCTCCCATTTTCCATTCATCCTCTTGCATACCTGCTCTGGGAGCACATGGGACCATTGCTGCACATAGAACATGATAATTCCCCGCAACCCAAGCCCAATGGAACTTCTGTCCCAGACCCCTTCCTGGTTCAAGTTAACTCACAATCCTCCAGCATCCCACGATGCTTTGCAGTCCTGGGCTGGGCTGTGCTGCCTGCTCCAGAGAGCAGGGCTGGCCCTGCCCTTCTGCTCTATCACTGGGTGAGAAGTGGGTGGGGGTGGGCATAAGCAACTGGTAGGGAGGGAAATGGGGGGGGACACATGTGCCCACCCCCCACCCCCAATAGGGCTGTTCCTGCTGCCGACACCGCCGGCAGCATCTGCGGGCACTTGCCAGCTCCATCCCCACTGCCAACACCACTAGCAGCGTCTGTGGGTGCTTGCCAGCTCCTCCAGACTCAGGAGGTACCAGTTGCCCATGGGGGTAGGGGTGAAAACCTGGCTCGGGAGTGCAGCCGGTTCTGCGTGGCGGGGACACAGCAGCCCCTGCCAGGCTTTTCCCCGCTTGCCACTCGAGCAGAGGGGGCAGGGGCATGACTAGATGCATGCACACTGAGGTAAAGGAAAGGGAGGAAGAAACAACTCCACTTTACCCCCTGCACAGCTGCATTAAGGCCAGCTGTGACCCAGACTTTAAATTCATACCAGCACTCCGCCCCTAGTAAAAGTGTTCCTATAACATTTGCTATCATGGGGAGTAGTGTTTTCATGTGCATACAACATGCTCCAGTATACAATATGCACCTTGTTTATCAAAGGCAGAACAAATTAAAAATGAATCTTTACTCGAAGTAAGTAACTGAACTGCTCCCTGTGGATTGCTACAGATTTCACTTTTGGTTTTACCCAGGAAATAGCAGAAACTGCCCTTACCATATTTCTCACATATAAAGGAAATTCCAATTCCCAGCAACTGTTTTTTTGTGGGAGGAAGGTGTATGCTGTATGTGAGAAAATATGGTATGTATCACCCACTGCTGCTTCAGCATCTTCACTACTAGATTCATGCAGTCAGATGTGTTATCAATAAAAGGTAGCCTGACTTCTAAAGGGTACAGAGCTCTGGAATCTTTCCATTTGAACTATATCTTGACCCATATACCATGTGGTTCCTGTATATCGACAGGCTAAGAGAACAGAAAATCTGTACAAAGTAATATTTGAATAAATGATGTGGCTTCAGCATTAAAACCTCTCTTTATTTGAAGCTGCTCAGCCTTTCCTCATTCTTGTTGGTTTCATTATACTAAGAGGCAGAGAGCTCTGTAAACAGATTTGCTTAGTTTCCATGAAGGTTGCCAAATTTCCGTCCTGCAGAACCAATTTTAATCAGAAAAAAAAGCAAAAATGAATCCAATGTCCTTCCCCAGCTCCAGTCCTAATGCCTTTCTTATTCAGAACACAGGGTAAAAAGTTGAAAGGAAAGAAATCAGTCATAGGACATCAAGATCAAAGGTTAATTTGTTTATTAAACCCCCCCAAATAAACCTGAACCCGCAAAACACCAGACCACTTTGAACAATAATTCTTCCCTTCTCCAAGCTGTGGAAAGTTTTTAAAGTTAAGGCTGCCAACAATGACCTTGTTTTAAACTGGAGTTCACAGTTATTTCTAAGGAATTTGGTTTTAGTAATTTTCAGCTGAAGCCGTTCTCATGAAAATACTTCCAAACCACTAACTTGGCCAAAAGAACCTTTAGTAAAGCAAAATAATGTTTACTTTCTAAACACATTGTATTTCTTTTTTTTGCCTGTGCTTTATCTTTCATATACTTAGTGAAACTTAAGAGTTTAAAGAGGTAGTTGAGGGAAAGAGGAGATAATACATAGGAATGATCTTCAGTGACTCTGGGTAGTAACGGAAATTTAACTGGGAATGAAAATGAACTGTGCTGGATGGTTTTATACACCCACTGAAACATTACAGTACAATGTGCATTAACAACAAAACTAAAAGCAAGGATGTGAAGCTTTCACGTAGATGTGGCCTCTGCCAGACTGCAAAGCCTGATGCCACGAGTTCTACTCTGACTAAAAGAAAATCTCAGCTACCCATTAAAACACAAACATACATCAAAACTTTCTAGCCCTTTTCAGACCTGTTAAGTATTGACCATCTTATTTGAGACTCACACATTTGGCAGCTCTGTCCCACATACCCGCATCTCTGGCAAGAGCTCACAAACCATATTCTAATCCAGAATAACATTTGCGTTAGGGGGAAGCTAGGAGATAATGACGGATGGTCTTTTTTTTTTTTAATTATTACTAGCATTAATAAATCTGTGCAATCTAGAGCCTCTCTCCTGGAGGTAGCCTCTTTCCTACAAATTTAAAAAAGGAATGAAGAAGTTGCACAGGATCATTTCCCCCCAGAAAAGGAAGAGAATTCAAGATTCTAATATAATAAAAGCAAGACTCAACCACCGATCCACATTGTTTTTCAGAGTGCATGTACCAGATCTGTTTGCTTGGCTCTCTTGTCTATAACTAGTGCTAACCACCTACTCAGAGTCTGCTCTCACAGCTAGAAATGGAAGCCCAGAATCCTGATACTCTACATTGCGCGGCTGTCTCACAAACAACCAACTGCATCTTACATATGCCTCAAGAGGCTAGCCCACCCAGAGGCTAAAACCTACTTTCTGTACCTGCCGATCCTTCAAGCTGAAGTGGAACAGGCCTGTGTCCAAGTTCAAACCCTGCTGACTACCCATATAAAAAAACCGGGATGGTTAAATAACAGCATACTTCATAAGCAGAATGCTGTGAAACAACCTTAATTCTCATGCATCTTTTTGAACACTTGGGCTCTGTAAACTTAACGCTCCTTTAACATGATATTTTACCCAGAGACAACAAAGACCCTGCTTGGTTAATGTCCAAAATGAACAGAACTTGATTAAATACATTTATCTTTGCAGACCACAAGGGTCATCTCAAAAACATATTTTCACCATTTTTTGAGGAGCTGGGAGTCAGGGACGTTGTTAGCAACTTCTAGACAAGTGGTTCTCAACTGGGATGCCGCAGAGTGGCTGCCTTCACAGCCAGGTTACAATGCCCCATTCACCTCCTGCAGAGGCAGATCAGGAAGCAGCTGTGCCAAGAGCCCACCTTCTTTCTGAAGCCTCTCCTAGTCCAATTCCCAACCCCATTCCCCTCTTGGAAACGGGGGCAACCAGGCAGGTGGGACCCTCCCTTGCTGCTCTATTTCCAGAAGGAGCATGCAGAGTCAGACCACATACGGCTGAAGCATGTGCTCCAGCCACAACCCTTTTCACTGCCTGGCTGGAGGAGTCTGGCTGAGTAGTCAAGCAGCCATTTGCACTGCCTGCCCAGCGGGGCCAAGCTGGACTGTGGCAGCCCTTTACAATGTCAGCCAGAGGAATCCTGCCATGCTGGAGCAGTCATTGGCACCGTCCAGCCAGGCACACCTAGGGCAGCCCTAAGGGCAGAGGGGGGTTTTGCCCAGGACAAAAAACACATTTGTTGGGCCTCTGCACTTGACTGCTTTAGGTTTATCAGAAAATCCTAATGCAGGCAGGAGCAAGCAGCAAAATGTCAGTTAGGGACCAGAGGGAAGCAAAAGGAGTAAATCAGTGGTCCTCGGCCAAGGTGATGCCAAATTCAAACATGGTATGGAGGGATGCCCTTTCAGTTTCTACGGCAGTTGCTCACTTGAAGCTTTCATAGATTCATAGATTCATAGATACATAGATGTTAGGGTCGGAAGGGACCTCAATAGATCATCAAGTCCGACCCCCTGCATAAGCAGGAAAGAGTGCTGGGTCTAAATGACCCCAGCTAGATACTCGTCTAACCTCCTCTTGAAGACCCCCAGGGTAGGGGAGAGCACCACCTCCCTTGGGAGCCCGTTCCAGACCTTGGCCACTCGAACAGTGAAGAAGTTCTTCCTTATGTCCAGTCTAAATCTGCTCTCTGCTAGCTTGTGGCCATTGTTTCTTGTAACCCCCGGGGGCGCCTTGGTGAATAAATCCTCACCAATTCCCTTCTGTGCCCCCGTGATGAACTTATAGGCAGCCACAAGGTCGCCTCTCAACCTTCTCTTGCGGAGGCTGAAAAGGTCCAGTTTCTCTAGTCTCTCCTCGTAGGGCTTGGTCTGCAGGCCCTTGACCATACGAGTTGCCCTTCGCTGTACCCTCTCCAGGTTATCCGCATCCTTCTTGAAGTGTGGCGCCCAGAATTGCACGCAGTACTCCAACTGCGGTCTGACCAACGCCCTATAGAGGGGAAGTATCACCTCCCTGGACCTATTTGTCATGCATCTGCTGATGCACGATAAAGTGCCATTGGCTTTTCTGATGGCTTCGTCACACTGCCGGCTCATGTTCATCTTGGAGTCCACTAGGACTCCAAGATCCCTTTCCACCTCCGTGCCACCCAGCAGGTCATTCCCTAGGCTGTAGGTGTGCTGGACATTTTTCCTCCCTAGGTGCAGCACTTTGCATTTCTCCTTGTTGAACTGCATCCTGTTGTTTTCTGCCCACTTGTCCAGCCTATCCAGGTCTGCCTGCAGCTGTTCCCTGCCCTCCGGCGTGTCTACTTCTCCCCATAGCTTTGTGTCATCTGCAAACTTGGACAGAGTACATTTCACTCCCACGTCCAAGTCGCTGGTGAAGACATTAAAGAGTATCGGTCCAAGGACCGAACCCTGCGGGACCCCACTGCCCACACCCTTCCAGGTCGAGACCGACCCATCTACCACGACTCTTTGGGTGCGAACCTCTAGCCAATTCGCCACCCACCGGACCGTGCAGTCATCCACATCACAGCCTCTTAATTTGTTCACCAGTATGGGGTGGGATACCGTATCGAAGGCCTTCCTGAAGTCCAGGTATACGACATCCACCCCTCTTTAGGCAGGACTAAAAATTGTTCCTTACAAAGGGAGGAGTCTGCTGGCTCCTCAGAGCTGCCAAGCATGACACACCTTCGGAGATGCAAGTATTTGGCAGGCCAACTGAGTCATCACGCTGCTGTGACCAGAGCTCCACATACCATATTTACCCAAATTCAAGATTACGCTGAATTTAAGACCACCCGTCAATAATCAGATTCTACACTTGGTAAATTTCTAAATGTTAAAATTGTCCATGTATAGAATCTAATTACTGCAGGATCGCCTTAAATTCACCCTGCCCACTACTAAAATGAAGAAAACAGCAGCAGGCAGGCAGGTGGCAGGGGAGTAAAGTGGTCTGACCCTGTCCTTTGCCCCATTTCCTGTTCCCCCATCACTTGCTCTCCCTACCTCCCTACCTGGTGCCTGCAAACCCCAATGCCTGGCCCCCTCTATGTCTGCACTTCCTCATGCTCACCCCCTGTGGTACCTGCACCTCCTGGAACCTGCCTACCGCCTCTGCCCCACTTGCCACCTGCCCCCACACCTGCCCCACTGTCACTTACCCTGTAGCTCCAGTCCCAGCTCCAGCCCCACTCTGGCCATTACCCACCCTGGAAGCAGCAGTTCCAACAACAGCAATTCTAGTCCCAGCCCTGAGGATAGAGCTAGGCCAAAGCTGAAGCCACCACCACCACTGGGGGCTAGAGCCAGCATATACTCTGTGCTCCAGGCTAGAGCAGAGCAAGGACCGATGCTGGAAGGTAAGCAATGTGGGTAGGGCAGAGACAGCAGAGGGGCATGAAGAGGAGCAGAGTTGGGGGTAGGGCAGCAGCATCTGCAGCTCCAACTCCAACCCTGAACCCAACCCGGAACCTCTGGCCAAAGTCAGAGCGATAGCAGCCACCTGCCCCCTCATTTATACTGAAATCCAAGACATGGTGCTTCTCCCCGTCGTGTTATACGGTAAAAAAAAAAACAAACACCAAATAAGGTAGCTACTTTTGGTGTGGTGCCTCTACTAGAACCAAACTCTGTCTCTCCTGCCAGAATCATGCAGAGTTCAGAGAGAACATGGCAGCAACAGTGGCACAGCAGTAGCTGATGGTGGAGGGCAGGGGTGGAAGGCAGCCTGGGATTGATGGGAAACTGAAATAGGGAAGGGAAGCAGGCAGTGGACCTAACCTGCAATGGGGAAGACCAAACTGCTCATTAGACCTGTGCAGGCTAGTGAGTCACCCGATTCAGACAGGGCAGTACCCCAGGGTAGATAAGCTGAACACCTTGGAAAAGGGGCCCAGCAAGTAGCCAAGCTCTCCAGAGAGCACAACTACATGAGAACACTGGCAGACACTGAAGCCCTCCAAAAACAGAGAAATTAAACCTCCAGGAGATGAGGGCTGCTCAAATGTGCGTCTACCCAGAGTGGGGGAAGGTTTTGTTAAAGCGGTAGCTTTTATTTATTTATTTATTTTTGCTTCTTTTTTAGTTTATACCTGCAGACCAGGTGCAGCAACTGAGGGTGAAAAAGAGGCCATAGGGGTGCCTGAGAGGCATGCTACTGAGTCCTGCCAGGGCCAGAGACACGAGCCATGGGTGGGTGAACTGAGGACTATATTTATCAGGGTTGTTAAGACTATGCTCACTGCAGATTTTAGTTAAAAGGCACAGGTTGCTCAAAACTGCACTTACAGTCAACTAGAGGCAGTCTGCTCTTGATTTCTCTAAAAATACAGCCACAGATTATTTTATTTGGAGAGAAATTCTTCTGTAAAAACAGGAACATGCCTATATTTATTAAAATGGAGCTTGTAGTATCGTGATTGAGATGAACATGTAGGAGAGCAATTATGAAGGACATGCCCACATTTTCCCCCAGGAAGGAAAAAAACCCCATCAGTATTTTGAGAAGGAAAAGGAACCCATCAGGAGAGGTGGGGGAGAGAGGTTGTAAAAGATGTTTTCAGTGGCCTTGAAGAAAACAATATTAAAATCAGGGCATGACATGGAAAAGGAGAGAGATTTAAAAATGTCAAAGCTACAATGCTGCATCAACGTTGCTTAGAAGGGACAAGTATACTCAGGTGCATATGAAGTCCTCTGAATACAAAGTCTGGTTTCAACCATGATATGTCATAGATAAAACCTATGTACCTACCACTACAAAAGAACAGTACTGGGAGCAAAATCCAACCTTATTCCCCTGCTAGAAAATGTAAGAACAGCACTTCCATGAGGCTTGAAATGCTGCAACGTGTAACAGGGAGCCAGAAGCTCCTGCTACTTCAAGGGGATGCCGCCACAAGCTAAGCTTGCTGGGAGGCATCAGCAGCTAAGAAGCAGGCTAACAGCTAGAGGGCTAAAAACATAAGAGGGGCACCCCTGGGAGGGGGGCATCACTATCCCAAGAGCTATCTGCAAGAGGTGAGCTGCACAGGGGTCAGACATCTAGGCTGCCCAGGAGTAAAGAGATACAAGCAGCTCAGCTCAACCACCACAGAAAAGGGCAGGCCAGCCATCAGGCCAAAATAGCTGGGGAAGCCACCTGACAGGGAGGATTGGGGCTTTAGAGACAGGTAAGGCCAGGGTAGGACATTAAAGGCTTTAGAGGCACATATGGCCTGAGAACAGTCAGTCTGGACCTGCAAGCAGCAGGAAGAGGAGCTCTTAAGAGGATGGCTGCAGAGAGTGAACGACAGGCACCCAGGCTGTCCCCGAGAGATGCAAGTAGAGAGCTATGGGGGACTTGTAGCCTTCAAGGAGGTTATTGACCCAGAGGGGGGACTCTGAGTTTAAAGTGGTTGCTCGCCTTTTTGTTCTAGTTTATACCACAGGACTGATTATGGCTGTAAGAGATGGAAAGGAGGCTAGAAGAGGGGTGCCTAAGGGGCATGCTAGGTGAAGCACTGCTAGGGGCAGGGGCACAAGGGCAGGCAGGCTGAGGCCAAGAAGGCCAGAGTCTGAGCCTAGAGGGAGTGAAAGGGACAGCCTGAGGCCAAGAGAGCCAGAGCCTAAACCCAGAGGGGGCAATGCAGGCAGCCAGGGGCTGTTGAGAGCCTGAGGTTAAAAGGCCAGACCAGAGCCTGTGGGCCTAGGCTACAACTAGAGTAATCTGTAGGCTAAGGATAAGAAGGTTAAAGCCTAGACAAGGGAGTAACAACTGAGTGACATCATTATGTCTGTCCGGTGTCTTAGTTTACATCTTAATCACTGGCCTTACAACTTACATCTGCGAGTGACATCTGCGAGGCATGCGTATTGCTGTAGGGGCAGAAGGTGGTCACAAATAGCCCTTAAGGCAAATGGCGTCCTGGAGGCACAGATGGGGCCAAAAGGGCCCCACTTAGGGAAAGGACAGGGACCGGCTGGGTCCAGGAGGGACTTGCTGGCTGAAGACAGATGAGTGCTTGCTCCAGAACCCTGGGGCAACCTCCTTTTTTACAGTCAAATACCTCCACTAAGGAGTGGCAGGCAAGAAGAAAGGGAGGATGCCCAAGGAGCCGAAGAAGGGCAGTAGCCACATGGCCACCAGGTGACATGACGGCTAACCCAGTCCTGTCACAGACGCTTTCAGTGAGACAAGGAATGGCTTTCACAGGGCATCCAACTGAAAACTGTTATTGTGCTCCAACCCTTCCATTACTACTAAGTTGTATCTCATTGCCACTTCAAGATTGATTACAGAATGCTCAATGAATTTATAGGAATTGACATGCTTAGACACATGGTCTCAGGGAGAAGAAGATAATTCTGTAGTAATCAGTGATACTACTTTGGGGAAGTAATACAGTTTCTTTGAAAAAGTTAAAAGGAGATAAATCAAAGCAATTCACTGCCTAACTATAAAGAGGGGAAGGCGGGACAGTTATTTATGTATCTGAAAAATCTGGAAAAAAATCCAGGCATAGGGTTCTGGAGACATAACATGAATCTCAAAAGTGGGCACCTCTCTCCTGATCATATGATGACAGGATCCATGTCTGCAAGAAAATGGTTCCATTTGGTATGAATGCACATAATACCAAGTCAGCTAAAATGCATAGCTTTCCAAGATCTACCAGGCAGACAGAATGTTTCAGTCCATTATTTTTGAGAGAGATGAAGCAAGTAAATAGATTAAAAGATTCAGACTCTCAAGAGCACATCTTCTGTCTTCAGCAAAGTGACTGGCACACTGTCAGGTGCTGAAAACAAAGGTGTTAAACAACAGTTAACCCTATCTCACTGTTTCAAACGTGGTAATTGCTATATTCTTGTTAAAAGTGGCATGAAGAATACAAATCATGGATCTCAGATACTGGTGAACACTAACTGGCTTTACAGGGGTTCTGTATCTCTATCCCCATTTGGTCTTAAAGTTGACCAAATGGCACAAAAGAGATTTTAGAAGTTCCAGCCTCAATACCAGAAAGCGGAGTACAGTCCTACTGGGAGTAACACTCTCATGTCCTGATTAAAAAAGCTATTTGCTTCTTTCCAGAGATATCCATTTCCAAGTGATTAGAGCACCTATGCCTGAACTCCACTTAACAATGCAACTGAAACCAAACACACTACTAGAAAAACACCAATGCCTTGAGGTGAATTTGATATCTTTTATTAGACCAACCCAAATGGTTGGAGAATAGTTATTAAGCAAGCTTTCGGGTTCACAAACCCTTCATCAGGCTAAGGAAGCTTCAGCAGTTGGTGAAGAGCTCTTCCTGGATGGAAGAGCACACACCAACTGCTGAAGCTTCCTTAGCCTGACAAATGGTTGGAGAACAGTTATTAAGCAAGCTTTCGAGTTCAAAAACCCTTTGAGTTGGTCTAATAAAAGATATCAAATTTACCCAAGGAACCTTGTCTGCCTATGTCCTTAGACCAACACGGCTACAACCCAAACACCTGCACCACTGCCTTGACTCATTTGTATACGAGTATTCAAGTAAAATGCTTATTGCACTGTCATTGTGACAGAGTTCATGAAGAAAGACCATAGAGTTGTTAATAAACATTAAGGGAAAAAAGAAATTACACTTTATTTTTAAAAGCACAGATATGCAGAATTAAGGTACCCTGAAAAATGTTACCTGTGCCCAAGGCTCCACACTTCGCTTATCCAAATCCATGAAAATTTTGTAGCTGCCAACTGACAGCCCTATTAACTCCATATCATATATCGAATATAAAGAACTAGTTATTCATTTAATATCCACACACTACATATATTCTACCCATATAAAGTTATCCTGCAGACTATGTCCTCTTATCACCAACACTGCATCTTCTATACTTATTATTAACCCTTATAACATCCTGTCTCTATGCTAGACAGTGGAAATATTATAATAGTTTTAATTATCCACAGTGGGTTCCAGGACAAACCATCAACATTTGTGACGCCAGTGATTAAGATGTAAACTAAGACACCAGACGGACGTAATGTTTGAAGCACATCAAACACCAAGTGTATAGATATGCAGAGCTGAAGAAGCATTTCCAAAATGGCCAAAGAGCTTCCAGAAACATCTGTATGCTCTGCAGAGCACAAGGGGGCTGCTCAGTCTTTTAGCATCTTACAATACTCAGCTGCATTCCCTGGAAGGAGAGTAGAGAGCTGTGGGGGCAGGGGGCTGTGGGGCAGGAGTGAGGGGCAATAGCAGGACTGGAGGTGAGGGGCAGGGGGCTGCAGATCAGGAGTGAGGGGCATGAGGGACAGGACAGGTGACTATGGGTTGGGTATGCTGGGCACTCGCAGCACCAGGGGGCTGTGGGTTGGGAGTGAGGGGCACCAGAAAGGGGTGGAGGGCAGGATACTGCTGTTTGGGAGTGAGGGCAGGGCTGGGGTCAGTGGCAGGGCTGGGGCAGTGGGGTCAGGGGCACTGGCAGGGCTGGGGTCAGTGGGTCCAGGGCAAGGGGCAGCAGCAGGGCTGGAGAGTGTGGCTTGTCAGTGAGGAGTAACAGAATGGACGGGACAGGGCACCACTGCCCCCCCGCCCAATCATGTTCCCCCTGCACACCCCTCTCCCCTAGTGACATGTCCTCTCGTTTGGACCTGGAAATATGGTAACCCCTAGCAGTGCAGTGCACTGGCTGGGGGATGGGGCAGAGGCCACATATATGTATGGCAATGAAGCACCAGTATTTGAAATGTTCTAAATCAGAGTGGAATCTGAAGCGCTTCAAATATATGTCATCCATGGCCTAATTTGGACACTGTCGTAAGTCACGGATGACTACTCTATGTCCCATATAAACTCTAAATACATATTACTGTTAACGTCCATAATTTAACCTTTTCTTTCAGAGAACCAACACACACACACACACACAGATACACGCCCTCCCCCTCTCTTCTGGAAAAGTAAATTAAAACAAACCTATTAAAAGGACAATTTCAAAACACATAAATGGTTTAACCTAATTCTGAGTAGCATCCAGATGTAGTTTGTAGCTGCATCAAGCCCTAGAACATGTGTAAAGACTGCAATGTTACATTTTACTCTCTTCGGTTTTGTTGTTCATCTGACACCCAAAATCTTTTGCATTAATATATTAACTGACTAGATAAATAAAATTAATCGTATATTCTAAGTATCACAGGAAATTAGGGCTGGAAGGAATGCCATAAGGTCATCTAGTGCAGCCCCCCCTAACTAAACTATCCCAGCCAAGTGTCCGTCTAACCTGCTTTTGAAATCTTTCAGATTCCACATCTCTAGGTAGCTTGTTCCAATGCTTGACCACCCTCAGAGTAATCTAACCTAATCTCCAGCCTCTGTTTTCCCTGCTGCAGTTTGAGGCCATTGATCTCAGTCCCAAACCCCACAATCACATAGAACAGTCTATCTCCATCCTTTATAAATTGTCCTTCAGGTACTTGAAGACTGCTATCAAATCTGTCCTCAATCTTCTCCTCTCCAGACTAAACAGTCCTAAATCTTTCAGCCTTTCCCTATTTAATTCCTGGGAAAATCCCAGGCCTCTAATCATTTTTTGTCACTCTCTGCTGTACTCTCTCCAATTTGTCTGCATCTTTCCTGAAGTGTGCGGCCCAAAACTAGACACAGGACTCCAGCCGAGGCCTGATCAGTGCCAAATAGTGCAAAAAAACAACTTCCTTTGATTTGCGAGACACTTCTGTTAATACAATCCAGTATGCTATTGGCCTGTTACAGTGGACCATAAGCTGAATATGAGGTAACTCTTAGGTCTTGGCAGTACTGCAGCGTAGCCAAACATTCCCCAGTCTCTACTTATGCAAGCAATTATTCCATCCCAAGAACAGGACTTTGCACTTGTCCTCACGGAACTTCCTCTGATTGATTTTGGACCATTTCTCCGGTTTATCCAGGCCATTCTGGATGCTAGCACTATCTTCAGAGCGTCTGTAACTATACCCAACTTGCTGTCACGCACAAATTTGCTAAACATGCACTCAGTCCCATGATCCAAATAATTAACAATGTTGTTAAACAATATCAAACCCAGGACAGATTTCTGGGAAACCCCACTTCATACTTCCTCCCAGGTAGACACTGAGCCACTGATGACTCACTGAGCATGATGATCCATTCATTTTTATATCTTCCTTACAGTACTTTGGTCTAATCTGTATCTCCTTAGCTTTTTAGTAAAAATGTCATGGGAGACAGTGTCAGAAGCCTTGCTGCAGTCAAGGTATTTCACATTCATTGCTCTCCCCACTTCTACAGAGCTTGTCAACTTATCACTAAGTATCAGTAAGATGTGTTATATACTTGCTTACATGTAATTAGACATCCACTTTAAACAGAGTCCTGCTCAAAAAAAAAAAGTTACATGAGAATTTTTAACTTAGTAGTAACTGAAAAGATAAGCAATTTAGTGAGAATGAGAACACATTCCTTAGAAAACAGGCTTCAGAAAAGATAAAGTCTGAGAAATCAGAACAGCACTAACAGTAAAAGGGATCTAAACTCTTAGTTGGATGAGCAGGGTGCTATTCACTAACTCCCTATGTACTGGTAGATAAATAGACCCCATGAGACTAAGACAGACTTTACATAAACACCGTTTTGTTAGACCTGCCATATAGCTAAATATTGTTTTCATCAAGGACTTAAAACTAATGCTGTCAGCTTCACACTACTTAATACCCTGTTTCCAAGTACTGTCTTCTACTTATGTATTGTCTGGTGGCATTAAAATACCACTCACTGAATCCCAGCGCAGTGGACACTGCCCCCCCCCCCCACAACAACAGCCTGCTGCCTACTGCCTGGAGACTGAGACCTACACTAGTGAGAAAGCCAATAAAACAGCAACATAAAGTAATACCTGTGACAAAAAACAGTGAGGAAAATACTAATGTAAAACTGAACTAAAAACAACGGCTTGAAAAGGAATGCAGAGTATAAGGGGGGGGGGGGAAGGTGATTTGCTGACTGTTTAAAACAATTATAAGCAACCAAATAAAACATCCACTTTAAAACTTAATATTTAACTGATTAGTACCACCTTAAATTATAATAAACAAAGAGAATCTAGCACTTTTAATGGTTAATTTTCCCAAAATTATGTTTAGTCTTCCTCATGTTTAGTGTTCCTCTTGTCTTAGCAGATGTCTCACAAAGCAAAAAGGATGAGAATAAAAATAGGAAAATTAGCAGGACAATTTAGGCAGCTGCAATACCTGAAATGAACTGAAATCTAATCAGCTTGAAACAGAGAGTTAAACTTGATGTCCCTTTAAATATTACCAGTGTCAATATAATTCCCAGCAATTATAAGTGCTGCAGAGCAGGAGAGAGAGAATGGGAGAAATGGGAGCAAGTATAATGAGGAAAATGAAAAATAAAATCCAATGGATCAAAAGAGTTTGACAGGATTATTGCTAATGGCAAAATTATATCCTAAAAACCTGAGGGATTATGTTGCTCAAAAGTTTCTAAAGAGGTTTTTTTTTTTTTGTTTTGTTTTGTTTTTTTTAAGAGTTTTTATTCAGAGACCAAATTTTCCTTCTTTTTTGTTTTGTTTTGGGTTTGTTTTTTTTACATATAAACAGTGAAAGAACCCAAAGCATAGAATGTACATAACTGCCAAGCCTTTTACCTATACTGAACTGAGGTTTTTCTTTATATCTTAATCTCTGGTGGACTGTACTGGAACATCTATAGCATTAGCACAGAGTGCTGTAAAAAGAAACATAGGTATGACAAAGGTAGGGCAGAGCTACTTAGCTTGCATGCACACTGTCACTCTGAATTAGGCAGAAGTTGACAAGCTAAAGACTTGGCCTGCGGTCTCATCATTCAATCATCCATCCAATCCCATCAATTGAGCAAGACAGTAACGCATGTCCCTTCTAGCGTAAATGACAGCAAAACCATGGGCTGCAATCACAGGTCATTTTGAAAGGCCACTTGTCATTAAGGATGGCTGTGTTCCAAAATTTATTTATTAGGTATTACTCCAATAGCATTCTCCCTCTGCCCCATTAAACTCTTGCATTTAGCCCTAGATTCAAAGAGATCAAAAAGGACTACAGTTTACCATTTCTTAGGCGTACGCTAACAGGAAATGACACTGACTTAAATTAAAAGTAGCCATGTTGCAGTCCAAAAATTTTAACAAAAGCGAGGTTATCCAGATCAACTTTCAGCTAAAATTTTGGCAAGTGGCTAATCCAATAATATCTCATTACTAACAGATTTTGTTTCCTTCTGGCTCACTTGTCTTAAGTTTCTCTACAAAACAATTGTGTAAATGCTAATAAGTATAGATTATAAACAACTGCCATAATTCTCCAATATTCAGCTCATACATAACATCCCAAGTTACTGCAACACGAGAAATGCACCCTGCAGACCAAGGTGGCTGCTCTGTCACTTCTGCCTTAACTGCTGTTTCCCACTAAATATTTACCACCAGTCACCTCATCTCTATGATTGATTTTGGGCCCTGATCCTGCACAGAGGTGAATTAATGACAGCTCTCTTCTTGACCTGAAAGGATAACAGATGAAGGCTGCAGAGAAAAGTAAAAAGAAAGCTCACAACATTTGGGCAGACAGCAGAGAAGAAAAATATGAGCAAGTACTTCAGGGGCTGAAACTGCTTGCGTGGAACTCACCAACCATTTTTTTTAACACAAAAAGATGTTAATGAAAATGTATCTATTAGTTCCCCTCTCCCCCAGATTTAATCAAATAGATGCCCCTACAAGAAATCAGAGAGGGAAAAAAAGATTCTCAGTGGACAGCACTACTGACTTCAATGAAGCTATGGCAACTTACACCAGTTGAGGATCTGTATATGCCAAAAATTAGAAAGCCAATTGGTATCTTTGCATGCCATTTACAATGCATTTACTTCTGAGCACATTCCAACAAGTTTAAATGGAAAACCTAACATTTTATATTCAAATACTAACGTTTTATCATGCATTTATTTTTCTATACTGCATTCCCTACTGTTACTCAAACACAGCAATCTCAAGCAAATTTCATAATAGTCACATCCTCAATGGAAACAGATTTTTGTGACAGTGTCTAAACAACATTGAAAATAAACTATTGTCAGAAAATGTATTTAAAAATTTGCACTTAGCAAATTCGTTCACATATAATTTTCTCATCATTCTGACAGAGGAATATTTTTGTTCAAGTCAAATGCAAGAAACAGCTTTTAGATAGGGATACATAATGTTTTCTAAATAATTGCACCTTCAGAAAAATGACTATTATGTTTTTAACCATATTCATATTTTCACATAACAGACACTATACATGATCTCATGCTTACCAGAAATAGCAGTACCTCAGCCACGCTTTACACTGATCCTTTCCACTCAATGTGTTGCTTATGTTAACTCTCCCCTCCAACATGAGTGCATACACCATACTTTTCAACCTCCTTTCCAAGGAGCTTTCAAAGACCAATATCTGTCTGCTGTTTTGCCAATGGAGCAATAGGAGAGTTTTCATGCACATTCAATGACTTTTAATGTATTCTTAAATCCCCTCCATCCATCCCAACATACATGTCAGATGTGTATTATTAATCTGTGTAGAAAGTTCTCCTTTTAGAAAGGGGAGTCCAGGAGGAATGGTTGCTCCTTAAGAACTCAATCCTCCAAGCACAAGGAAAGACCACTCCATCCCACAGGAAATGCAGTCAGTGGGCTGGGGGACCCCCTTGGCTCAATAGGGAACTGTTGGACCTCCTGAAACTAAAAAGAGAAGCCTACACCAGATGGAAAACAGGAATCATCACCAAGGAGTCCAAGAAGGATATAAGGAGGATACTTATATGATTTATAAGTATGTGATTTATACCTGAATTACCACATAGTTCATTGGGATGGAATCATCACCAAGGAGTCTAAGGAGGACTACACAGCACTAGCCTGCACCTGTAGAGAGCAGACCAGAAAACTCAAGGCAGAAACCAAACTCAGGCTAGCCACGGGAATCAAGGACAACAAAAAGTCCTTCTTCAGATATGTGGGAAGTCAGAAAAGAACAAAAGCAACACTGGACCCCTGCTAAATCAAATGGGGCAGCTGACATCTGATGCTTAGGAAAAGGCCAATATCCTAAACAATTACTTTGCGTCCGTCTTCCACCCGCCCATGGGGGTCACCCTGTTGGACAGGATGCAAAGCATCCAGGGAGCGGGAGATGGGCCCACAATTGATGTAGATCAAGTGAGTGAACACCTCAAGAGGCTCAACATCCATAAGTCTGCAGGCTTGGATAGAATGCACCCAAGAGTCCTGAAGGAGCTGGCGGACATAATAACATGCCCTATGGTGAAGGTATTTGAGAACTTGTGACTCTTGGGAGAGGTACCAGAAGACTGGAAAAGAGCCAGCGTGTTCCCAATCTTCAAGAAAGGAAGGAAGGATGATTCTGGGAATTACAGGCCAATCAGTCTGACATCCATCCCTGGAAAGATCCTGGAGAAAATCATCAAGGGTTCCATCAGCAACAGGCTGGAGGCAGGCAACTTTCTAAGTGCCAGCCAACAGGGCTTTGCTGCTGGAAGGTCTTGCCTGACCAACCTCATCTCCTTCTATGACCAGACGCATTGCCTAGACAAGGGAAATTAGGTTGATGTCATATATCTGGATTTCAAGAAAGCCATTGACTTGGTCTCCCATGATATCCTCATGGTTAAGCTGGAGAACTGTGGGCTCAACCACTTCACGGTCCGATGGTTGAGGAACTGGGTTGGACCCAAAGAGTATTATTGATGGGAGCAAATTGACATGGTGCAAATTGACTAGTGGTGTCCTTCAGGCCTCAGGACTCAGACCAGTACTCTTCAACATTATCTAGATTCAGGTGTCAGATGCGGACTGGCAAAGTTCGCAGATGACACTAAACTACGGGGCAAGGCAGTCACACTGGAAGACAGGCTGGTGATACAGGCTGACCTGGGCAGGCTTGCAAGATGGGTGGACCAAAACCTGACAGCATTCAACCTAGAGAACTGCAGGCTGCACCACCTTGGGAGGAAAAATCAGCATCATACCTGTAGGTTCGGCAGTGCTACACTTGCTAGCACCACAACCGAAAGAGACTTGGGGGTCTTGATTGACCATAAGATGAATATAAGCCACCAATGCGATGCCGTAGCCGGCAAAACCAACCAAACTCTGGCATTCATCCACCAATGCATCTCAAACAAAACCAGGTATGTCATCCTCCCGCTCTACTCGGCAAAGAGAGGCTGAGGGACATGGGACTCTTCAGCCTGAAGAAGAGAAGGCTCAGGGGGGACTTGGTGGCAGCCTATAAGTACATAAGGGGTGAGCACCAGGATCTGGGAGAACAGTTGTTTACCAGGGCCTGCCAAAGGATAACAAGATCTAACAGCCACAAACTTCTGGAAGGCCGATTTAGACTGGACATAAGGAAAAACTTCTTTACAGTCCAAGTGTCCAGGGTCTGGAACACACTCCCCACAGAGGTGGTGCAAACACCTAGTCTGGACTCATTCAAAAGGCATTTGAATGCTTATCTTGCTGGGATCATTTGACCCCAGCAGACTTCCTGCCTATGGCAGGGGGCTGGACTCGATGATTTCACGAGTTCCCTTCCAGCCCTTAATGTCTATGAAATCTCTTCAGACTGGCAAAGTTAAACTTTCCACAGTGCTCAGTGGCATGCACGCTTAAGTCCTTGACTTTAAAAACAAACAAACAAATATGCACACATGCATTCATGTGCATGTGGGTGTATACACGCACACCCCCCATATATAGCATTTAGATTTGCAAGCCTCAATTCTGACAAGTGTTTCTAGCCATAGAGGACAGCAGTCATCCCAGCTTGAAACCAAGAAGTTTGTTCAGGGTTTTCTGCTACATTTTTTACCCCCAGGATAAATGAATATTGATGTTAATACTGACCTTCTCAGTGTAAATAAAAAAGTGTTATGACAAAGAAAGGGAATACATTTTGTACTCTAATTTTCAAATTATGAAAGTGTCTTGCGTCCAGGATAATACAACTGCTTCTACATAAGCCCACATCATATCAAAAGTTTTAGCCCACAGTAGTGATGGTCACAAACCTAACCATAAGCCAATCAAAAATCCCAGGGGGGCTATAACCTGGGGAAGAGGTGGAAGTGGGGCAAGGGTGAATTTCAAAATTATTATCAATGAAAATGTAAGATACATTTTAAGCAAAAGAAAAAAATTTTGTTGGTTTCTGAATGGCAACTATGGTGTATTTGAGGACTAAATTAAATTGCAGCAGAAGTTCACAGCAGGGCCAGGGGTCTGTGGGTGGGGAGTGAAGGGCCTGGACCTGTGTTCTGTGAGCTAAGGGAACAGGGGGAGCTCTGATTTTCCATGATAAAAAACCCAAAATCAAATACCAAAATGTATAGGTATTTAGTATTTATTTTATTATAGTGATTGGGGCACTGGTAGACTTCCAAATTGCTTTAAGATTACATAGACGTTAGGGCTGGAAGGGACCTTGAAGATCATCAAGTCCAGCCCCCTACCCCAGGGGCAGGAAGTCAGCTAGGGTCAAAGGATCCCAGCAAAGTAAGCATCCAAGCATTTCTTGAATGAGTCCAGAGTAGGTGCCTGCACCACTTCCGGAGGGAGTCTATTCCAGGTCTTGGGGGCTCAGACAGTAAAGACATTTTTTCTTATATCCAGCCTAAAACGGTCTTGGAGGAGTTTATGACCATTGGTCCTCGTTTTCCCTTGGGGCACTCTGGTGAACAGAGTGCCCAGGTCCTGATGTATACCGTTTATAATCAGGCTTGTCCAACATATGGCCCGCGGGCCACCATGCGGCCCGCCAAGGCATTTTCTGTGGCCCGCAGTGCTGTGATGGGAAACAAAAGTAAACACTGTTTACTTTCATTCCCGCCCCTTGTCCCTCCCCCAGCCCCTCAGCAGCTTCCTAATGGCTGCTGAAGGGCTGGGGAAGCAACAAGATTCCCACACACACTGCGTCAGCTTGATGTTGCTGATGCGGTGTGTGTGGGAAGAGGAGTAGCCGTGTGCCTCTCGGGACAGGATAAACCCAGCCAGAGCAGCAGGGGGCTCAGCTGCACTTAGGCAGGGGGAAAATGCAGCTGGGCCCCTGCTGCTCCGGCCGGGCTCATCTCCTCCCGAGAAGCACACGGCTCCGCTACCGCATCTGCTGGCCAGCGCAGACCCGGCCCGCCTCTTCCTGTCCCCAGCACCACGTGGAGAAGCCACCACTTCCTGGCCCAAGCGACTCGCCACTCCCCACCTGCAGGTGAGAGGCAGCCTGGCTTGGCCACCTGGCCCCAGGTCGCTGGGGGAGGCAGAGCGGCACAGGCAGATGCCTCCTCCTGCCAGGCTGTCAGCATTGGCTGTGCCGCATGGGGTGGCCCCAGGCTCGGGCGGAGCCTGCACTCGCTGTGCCCCAAGGTGCCGCCCGGCCCCGGCTCTGGCTCCCTCCAGCCCGGCGCTGTGTGGCGATGCGGACCCGCAGAGACAGCGCGGCGGCCGGGCTCGCCCTCGTTCTCTGCCTCTGCCGCCTCCTGCCTGGCCAGGGCACCACAGGTAAGGCCAGGCTGGGGTCAGGAAGATGGCGCTTCCCCTGGGGCTGGGCCGGTGACTGTGGGCTCCCGGCACCTGTGTGTGTGTGTGGGGGGGGGACCCTGCCTTTCACGGTGGGTGGGGAGCAACTCCATCCTTTTAACTCCCCAAATCACACTACTTTCCCATGCTCTCAAGCCACGCCTGGGCCCAGTACCAGAATAAACTCTTACAGTAGATTAACAATACAAAAATACTCAGGATACTCTCCTGAGAGCAAAAGGAAATTAAAATAGTCAGGCTCATCATTGACATATGGAGATTCTGTTTGCATGTGCTCCAGTGAAGTAAGTTTCACTAATTTTGGCACACCCCAGCCGAAGTCCCTAGCCTCGGCTGTAGCCAACACCCAGTACCTCTAAGGAAGACTTAAAAACACCCTGGCACATATAGCAGAAAGGGGAAGGGTGGTGGTAGGGGCAACCAGCAAAGCCCAGAAGCATGAGAAGTACCCATAGTAGAACATAGGTATAGCTATGCCGAGATCAGGGGTAGGCAAAATATGGATTTTAAACCACATTTCCAGACCCATTTCATTGTCACTTCCTGCAACTTCATTGGTGTCAAAGGTCACGTGACATCACTTCCTGATGTGATACTACTTCCTGTGAGGTCTTTGAATATGGCTCGCCAGCCCACTGGGTGATAAAAAGTTCGTGATCCGGCCCCACATTCAAAAAGGTTGGACACCCCTGCTTTATATACTTATAAGCAGCCACCAGGTCTCCCCTGAGCCTGTGCTTTTCCAGGCTGAAGAGTCCCATGGCTCTCAGCCTGTCTTCATAAGGCCTATTCTCTTGCCCTCTGATCACACACATGGCTCTCCTCTGGACTCTCTCAAGCTTTTTGACATCCTTCTTAAACTGTGGTGCCCAGAATTGGATGCAGTGCTCCAGCTGCAGCCTCACCAAGGCCAAGTACACCAGGAGAATGACATCCTGAGATTTACTTGAGAAGCATCTCCGGATGCAAGCTAGAGTTGTGTCTGCTTTACCAGCTGCGACCGCATTGGTGGCTCATGTTCATTTTGTGGTCAGTTATGACCCCCAAGTCTCTTTCAGCAGTGGTGCTAGCAAGCATCACACTGCTAAGCCTATAAGTATGCTGTGGGTTCCGCCCCCCACCCCCCCAAGGTGAAGTACTTTACATTTATTGGTATTGAATGTCATCAGGTTTGTATCTGCCCACTTACTAAGTTTATCCAAGTCAGCCGGGATAATATAATTGTAAATATAAATATATAATTGTAAATATATCAAGAACACATTGCGTTTAACAGATACTTGTATATAGTGGCCTTTCATTTTAATCATGGATTTTGGGGGTTTTGTCAGAGAATTAATTAATTTTTATCAGAGAGTTTGCTTCTTTTTTTTTTTAAATCAGGGAAAACCAAGATTCCTGATAATTAGTCCCTACTCACAACTGGAATTGGGTGTTCTTGTCACAAGTCCTAGATGCTCCAAAAATGTATATGCAGATGAGGAGCAGAGCAACCTGGTCTGGCTTCACCTCACAGAGGACAGAGACATGCTAATCATGTGCCAGGCTGAGAGAGGTGGCAACAATGGGATTTTGGGTGAACGGTGGTCAACGTTGTGATTCACCATGACTCGAGAAAGACTCAGAAGTGAGAGGGGCTGAGCCTAATGGGCACTATCATATGTCTTATTCAGGTAGGCTACACTAACCCATTATTGTGATAGGTTCCTATCAGCACATTTGCCTAATGTGGGACATGTTTTAGTTCCATCTCAATGTCACCTGCATTTAATCACATTCATAGCTGGTCTGCATTGCTGAGCACATGGTACTTTAACTCAACAGTCTGGTGATAGACAACATACTTAGTGAGATTTCCATGTATGCTATTATAAAACAAGGGGCTTTTCCCCCATGCTAAGTGCAGGGGGACAGACCTCATCTTGTAATAGAGTAAATACAGTTTATGCCACTGAAGTATATCCTGATAAATGTGTCTGTGTGTCTATATTTGCTGATTTATTTTCTTAAATTGAAAGTCAGAGAATGTGGGTAAAACTTAATTCCAGGAATGTCTTACATTCAAAAAATATGGTAGATGCTAAGTGACATTATATTGTTCAAAATATGAAAAGAGGGTATTTCTAAAGAATCTGGTGCAACACAGTGAAGTATTCAAGGGAAAATGAACGTGCTATACGAGAAAAAGTAACTTTAAAAATTTGAAAGATCATTTGGAGGGAATACACCCTAATAACTGCTGTTTGGAATCTTATAACCTCTGGGGAAAAATTAAACCACTGGAAATATTGCAACTGGAAATAATTCCAGCAAAGTTTAGAACAAATTAAAAGTTAAATGAGAGTCCAATATGCTTACAGAGCAAAGCAAAATGCACTGGAAAATAAAACCACTCAGGTTTCATTTTCTTCAAGATCTAACTCCTGTAACTTTGCTCTCAGCAAGTACTTTTTTATTTAATCTTTTTGCTACCACTTTTCTCCATAATGAAAACGACTTTATTTTTATTGCAATTCTTAAGTGTGTGTATGCACGTGTACAGAAATGACTAGCAAAAGAGAAACGTTCTGGGTACGAATTCAAAGGACAGCTTACAGAACTAGTTCAGAAGACTAAATTATGAACCAGAGAGGTGTAACAGTGATCACTCTGACAAAGTGAGCAACTAAAGGACAAGTTGCTTCAGGGTGCCACGGACAGCAAAGATGCTGTTTGCTTGCTTGCAAGCTCTGAAGAGGTCAGCACAATGATTTGCTTTCCAGTTACACCTTAACCTGAAAAATAATTCCCCCAAAGGAGCTGTACTGCGTTCATGAGTGACAGAGGAAAAGACAACAGACAGTCAGAAGGAGGTACCAGGAGAGGGCACTAAAAATTATTGCTGTTGCTTGCAGTCATTCTGGGCACATCTACACAAGACGCTAAAGACACAGGAGACTAATTTTACTGCACACTAGCATGGTAGGCAAAACTCATGCTAATGTGCAGTAGTAGAATTAGTCTACTGCACGTTAGCATCACAAAAAAGCGTGCGCCGACGTTAACTGCATAGTAGAGCCAATTACGGCACATTAAATTAGTACCTGTAATCACACATGCATTCCAAACAAATACACTGAAAATTTTGATTCTGTACACACAAACACACCCTCAGCCCCCTTTTTTTCTGGGACTACTTTATAGATCCAATACGAACGCACCTAAAAATCCACTAAACATCTGGAATTGCCATCAGCCCAGTGCAGCAAAGGATCCTCCCCCAGTGGCCAGATGGGACATTAATACAAAAACTCCAAGCGAACTGTCCTCTTCACTGTTTTTGTGATTTAGCCTTAAGGCTAAAATGATAAACTGCTACAAAAGTAACAGCTTTTGAGACTTGAGCTGTGTGAAATAGGATGACACTTAGACACCGAAGTGTCACTGAGATGCCCAAGAGACAAAATAAAATTTGGCCCAACATGTCTAAACCTCGACCGTAAGCAAATAAAGTTAGGGAGAAGAAATAAGTTCAGTCTCCAAATCCATTTCATTGACGTTAAGCCAGGTAACAAGAGCACCAGACGTGAGGGTATTTCTTCATTATATGGACAGAACTGCTGGGTGTTGGAGTAAGTGCTAAGTAACAACTTTTGGATCTGACCTAAACCTGAAAGAGTAAAATGCAAGAAAAAAATTCTGTATCCCATTTCCAGTTTTCTTGAACCGTTAGTGCCCCCAGTACATTACAAAATCAGAAACAAATAAAACATAATAGAATTCCAAATGCTCATTTTTGATGTGCTATGTTGTACTACGTATATTCTACACAGTAATAATGTCAGTCTTGTGTTTTGCTTTTCCAACCTGGCGTATCAGTTGTCCACCGTTCCCTCTCCCAGTCAGCCAAACCATTCAGTGTTCTTTCAAATCTTCTCTGTTCTGCTCTTTGCTATGTATGTCACCCCCCATTTTTCACCTTCCTTCTCTACACCTTTACCTTATGGCAGCAGTCCCTCTCTTACTCTTGATATGGCATTACCCTTTCCTGCCACCTTGCTTACCACCTTGTATTGACAGTAGGATGAGACTGACTAGTCATTTTTTGGTCTAAGGCACACTAAGCAGAGCTCTATAAGAGACTGGGATTCCAGTCAAATTCACTGATTTTCTTGTGCCCACAGTGCAAAGGAAAAAGGGTAATGTCAAAGTACTCTGGAGCAGCAGAGAGAGCTGAGGCATGCTAAGACAAGCTGAGCAGCCAGGCTATACTCTGCACTTCCCAGGGGAAGCAGTCTGCACAACACAAACGTTTCTGTCTCATGCACTTCGTCAGATATTGATCTTTGTTGTGCTCGTGCTCTTTAAAAATACTGTTAAGATTAAAATGCATTCAGATAGAAATAGAATTTATGTGAAATGAAGCAAGTTTGCTAATGCAAGCACAGGTTGGATCTTCAACAGATCTTCGGGAGTTAAGACGCCTTATCAGATTAAAGACCGTTAACCCAAACAGCATGCATTAACACACATTTCTAAAATGTCAGGCCAGAAAGAAGTCTAAAAATAACTCTAGTTTACTTGCAATGAAGAAAAACAAAATTGAGGTGACCTGCCACTAACAGACTATTCTAGAGGCAATGGCAAGCTGCATATATTTGAAAGGAGGGAGTTGCTCATCATGCTGTGTCCTAACAAATGCATCCTTCATCTCTGCTTCAACCAACAAAACTGGAAGATGCTCAGTATCATACTCTACTCAAAAAGTAACAAAGAGGAAATAAACCATCATTACTTGAGCATGCAACAGTAGCAATGTTCGGCTTCAGCACATCTCAGTTTGCTCTTCATCGTTCATTAAAAACGGAAGGCAAACAACCCTCACTGGCGACCCACGCAGAATCATATACACTCTCTACACAATGTGCATTGACCTTTCAAACAGTGATGTCCTTTTCCAACATTAGAGCAAAGAAGTTTTGTCCATCTGCCATACAGGACAGAGTACAGTAGCAAGGAAGGGGCCGAAGCAAAAATGCGCCAACAGGCAAGTTACAAGTCAATATGGTTATAAATATGTTGAAATATGTTGAAAATTTTTGGCTGATAATGTCAATGATAAATGCCGTGTGCATGTGCACAGCCACAGCACGCACGCAGCCAGCCCGACAGCTTGAAGAGCAGCATCCAGCTGGTGAGTCTGCTGTGGGAGAAGGGGCGGGAAGCAGGAAAGGGTGTAAGGGGGGGCAGACCAAGGCCCCCTAGTGAGGGAGAAGGGGGCTGGGACTGGGGCAGGTGCTGCCCAGCTGGGCCAGAGTCACAAGCAGCTTATCCGGGGTGATACAAGGGGAGGGGTGGCTCCCCCCGGGCAAGCATGGTGGGGCATGTGCCCCCCAGATCTGTGCGTGAGGCAAGGGTAGGCTATCACTGTGGGCTTGCCCCAGGTGCCACACTTCCTTGCTATGGCACTGAGGACAAATGACAGGAGTCCTGCTCTGACTAGACATTCCAGATCCAGTGCAACTTTTGGCTTGATAACATGTGCTACCACCCTCTCATTTGGGCTAAAAGCCCAAGGTTACTGGCTAGGTTCACAGTAAGCTTTCAAGTTACATCAGGGACCCTAGAAAGAAGCAGCACATTGCTGCAGTTAGTTCCAATTTTCTTTCTGCCACCATCTTATCAGTCTGTCACAGATGGAACCACTTCTTTCTCACAGACAATGACAATCTACATGCATACCCAGGAAGCCCAACCTACACGAACACAGTCTAGTCTACAGTATACTCAATTGCTCCCACATGAGAATCCACAGTATGCCTTTGACACACTGTACAGGAAAAAAAGCAGTTTGATGTAATATATGCTATCTGATAGAATAACCAAGTTGTGCAGAAGCCCAAGAAAGAACCAGGCAACAAGGCTCCATATGGTTATTCTTTCTGTTGTAATTATTCTGTGCTTTCTGCCTCAGCCACAGAGGTTGGAAGCCCTTTTCCTTACTATACATTGTTGGTTGTCCTCCTTCACATTGATTTGGTTGTCCAAAACAAGCTAACCAGTTTGAGTGTTCCTTGAATCCATTTTCTGCCAGCTGTCAGGATATTCACCATGCATATTTTAAATACTGTTATGAAAAAGTTAATCTTCTGCAACATTTACAACACTATTTCTGAATGATTTTTCATCACAGTTGGTAAAAATCCTGACAGCCTGTTGTTTTTGCTTATAAATTCCCTGGCTGCCTGCTGCCGTTTTATAAATGCATTCAGGACATGGGGCTCCTTGGAGAGACAAGTTCCCTAAGCAAACAAGTTGTCTACACTCATCCACTGCTGACACACGAGATCTGGTTCAGGAAAAAAAAAAGACATAACTATTACCCAAATATGCACACTTTAGATTAACTTAGTGGGAAAATGTATTTTTTATATAGAATTCTATTTTAACCTGCACAGAAAGCCCCTTGAACACTACTACACATTGAGAAATTATTTTTCTATATTCTTATTTAAAAAAAGGGTTTCTCAGAGCAAATACAAGTGAAGTATTCATGCTGTCTGTGCAACTGTTTTGAATGTTCATCTAGTAGCAATAGACTGCAAGACAGTGGGTGTAATCTAGAAGATTTGTAATATATTCAGTATGGGAGATCTGAAGCACTATAATTTGAAGCAAGTAAGCTAGATGCCATGAAAACAATTTTTATCTAAAAGTAAGTCTCGTCACTAGTGCTCCAGGAGTCCTCACGTGACCTCTTCCAGAGCTCCCTTTTCACACCTAGAGAAGCTGCTTCTGAATGGGGCTTCCTTAAATCCTGCAAGTCGCAATTTTATCTTTTACTTTAATTATGGAGTGGTCTTCTCTATGATAATGTTACAACCAAAAAATTTACTTCAAAAGACTGTGAAGGCTTCCAAGCTAAGCATTCAAAAGTCAGAGATTGTCAGGATTAAAGGTGCCCAAAACTGTAACTCAGTCCCCTTGTATAACACAAGCTTTAATTACATGTTCATAGGTCGTTTTTCCAAACTCCAAAAAGTCTGTACTAAGTATATATAAACTGAGATTTAAGAGCTTACAGCATGGATAAACTGGGAAAAAAAAATCATAAGGAAGGCAAAAGGCATATCCCTAACACAAGTACACGTGCACTGATATATTGGTCACATATCGGTTTGGCACCGATAACAGAAAAATTAACATTATCGACAATCAGCTATTTTTGGCCAATAATGTCACTGGTAAATGCCACATGCATGCACACAGCTGGAGTATGCACGCATCCAGGAATGCAGCCTGGCAGCTTGGAGAGCAGCATCCTGCTGCTAAGTCTGTGGTGGGGGGCAAGGGGCGTGGGGGGGTGGAGATCCAGGCCCTCCCAGTGAAGGAGGGAGTTGGGCAAGGGCAGAGGCTGTCCAGCCAGGGCTGTGAATGGGACCCCTAGGCCTGGAGAGGGGACAGAGTTGTGGACAGCTTGTCCAAGAGGTGCAAGGGGGGATGGGGAGAGCAGGCAGCTCGCTGCTGCTGCATGAGCCCCTGGGGAGACAAGGGGGGCATGTGTCCCCCTGGATTTGTGCATGGGGCAAGGGTGCTGCCTGGTGTGGGCTTGGGGCCAGGGGCTGCACCAGGGGCTGTGCTTGCAGTGGGTGGGGGCAGGGTGGGATGGGGAAGGCTCAGCTGCACACAGCGGGCAGAGGCAGTGCTGGGAGGAATGGCAACAGCAGGGGCTAGGGTAAATTTTGGGGTGGCCATAGAACCCCAAGCTCCTCCCTAGCACCACCCCTGCTTGGGGCACTCCACTCTGCTGTCTTTCCCTCGGGAGCCCAGTGCTGGCTGCACATCCCCTGCCCACCCCGCAGTAGGGGGCTCCTGAGGGAAAGGCAACAGAGTGGAGTGCCCCAAGCAGAGATGGCACGGGGGGGGGAGGGGGGGGGGGGTTGGGAAGCTATGGCTACCCCAGCGCAGTCTCCCCCCTCCAGGAAGAGGCTGGTGCAGCCCCTGGCCTTGAGCCTGCAGCAGGTAGCCTTCCCTTGCCCCACACAAATCCAGGGAGGTACACATGCCCCCTATACCACCCTCAGGGATGCAGGCAGTGGTGAGGAGCAGCCCCTTCTCCCCACCCCCACACCCTCTGAGCAAGCCGCCTGCAGCTCCGTCCCACAGCAAGCCACCTGGCAGCTCACTAGCAGGATGCTGCACTCCAAGCTGCCAGGCTGCATTCCTGTAAATCGGCTATCAGACTGGTATCAGCCGATATGGCGAGTTAATAATCATCTATTGGTATCGACCAACAAAATCTTTTTTGGTGCACCCCTGAACACAAGTACACAACTTTGTTTTTATAAACTGTTTCTGAATGCATGTGAGATTGCATGTCAGAGATTATAGGGCATGTAATGTGTAAGCAAGCCAGGTAAGCATTTGTGAAAAACCCAAGGAACTTGAATCAGATTCATAATGTGCCCACACATATGATGCATTCTTTGTGACCACTGCCTCTGCCAGATTTCAGTTCTTTGATCCAAACACAGAGCTTCTCAATTACATGATTTTAAAATGAAAAAGCAAAACTAGGAAAAAAAACACCCTTGGACAAAATGTATTTTCCCAGCCTTATTCTCAGAAACAGTTTAACTGTTTTAGTTGACAATCTTCTACCAGCTGGGTCAGTACAAGGCCAACAACAACCAAGTGAAATTTCAAGTCAAATAGTTAAAACTTGGGGGGAAAAGTTATAACAATTGAAACCAGGATCTTAAAATGGAAAGTGTGAAGCAACCTAAATTAAAGATGGTGCTGCCAGCTCTGGGTATTATGTGTAGAGGGTATACCAATCTGTGCATTTTTGCTTACATTAAACATGTGATATAGAACATTTAATTCAGAATTATTTTTTTAAAACTGGAGGAGAAAAAAGCAACAACGCAAAGCCAGTGGACCCACATTAAGTGTTCAAAATACAACAACTTTAAAAAAAAAAAAAAAAAAAAAGAAGTACTGATATATTTAGGGATCTCTGGAAACTATTATTTCTGCAAATAATTTGAAAGCTTTTTCAACTTCAATGCACTTCGTACTTGTGAAAGTCCTTTTAACAGGTTTATGTTTTCATCAAGGTAGTCTGAACTAAATTTTAGGCATAATCAGCAAAGAGTCTTTAGCAGAAGGCAAATATAAGGTTCTCCTTCAACACAACTGAAATAAAGTCATTTCTAGAAATACTACTCTCAGTTTGATATAGCACTCAGAGCAATAAGCATCCACAGATTTAAATGTCATCATTATGTCCAGACCTAATTTTTTTCCTAAACTGCTACTGAAATAAACATACGTATTGCCAGGGAAAAAAAGAAAAAAAAAAAAAGTGTTTTCATTTATGATCTGCCTTCAATAGCAGCTCAAGGCCAAGGGTAAAAGCAAACAGCAAGCATTCTTCCTGGATGTATCTAAACTGGAGAGGATTATCCCTCCACTTATATCACATAAGGTAGAATCTGACCACAGAAGTTAATGTTTTGTTCAGATCAGATCAGATTATGCAAACAGCCTAAAACTCCAATAAATTCAGTGGATGGATATAAAATGCAAAGAAAAAAGTAAAACGTAAAAAGTTGAAGTCAGAATCTGCCAAGTTCATGAACTCCAATACTGTTCAGAAGACAGACATCTAGGGTGCTTACAGATGTGGAAAACACAAAACAGTGCTTTACTTTCAACTTGGCATACCCCTGCACCAAGCACAACGTGTGCCCAATCAGCTATTAGATAAAAGCACCAAAAAGCCCTGCTGAAGCACGTGAGCAATGCAGATACTGGGCAAGCCAGGTCAAATTGACGCGATTCCTCTTCTGGTAAACTGCTGGGTCTTCTCCCCCCCCAACATGTCAGCACCCCTAGTGTCCACTTAACCATGCTGACAACTGACTTTCTTTTCATACTTTCTACTAACAATAGCCCTTTTAATATATAGGTAACTACCAGGAAAGAAAAATACTCAATATATTGTATTTTCGTGAAAATCTCACACACTTTTTCCCCAAAAATAAGCTGCCCAAAATTGGGCCAGGGTGTGTTAATCAGGGAAGATGATTTCCTGCTCAGGAGAGAAGCAACCTGCTTTGATTCCTACTCCACAGTGCAGCAATAGTGGAATTACTATTTAGGCAGCTAAGGGAGTCGACTGACTTAAGGGCTCATTGTTCTTTACTCCACAATTGGTGTTACCAATTGTCTCTCCTTTTTTAATTGTCTTGATGTTCCACTAATCCAGGGGCATTCAATCGCCACTCTGCAGGCCAGATCCAGCCCCAGATGCTGTGTCATTCAACCTGTGGGGCTCCCCAAGGGCCTGGAAACATGGTGGCAGGGGAGCAGTGGCACTCCTCCCCTTCTACCAAATTTCCAGACCTGTGGGGAGCCCTGAGATAGTCCCAATGCACAGGGACTAGCCCACCCTCCAATCCCAGGGAGGGTGGGAACAGTGCTAGGCCCAAGGGCCCAATCTACAGATGCCTGAAGGGCAAGGGCAGAACTGGGGCCCAAGGATGAATCCCAGCTTGCAGGGCTGGGCAGGTGTGGTGCTGGACCGCAGGATCCGATTCCAACATACAGGGCCAGATCTGACTTGCAGAGTGACCCCATACCACTCACTTGACCCATGGGGCCAAAACCTTGAGCACCACTACACTAATCAAGCTAAACTTTCTCAGGCAAAAAGCCTGAGGCTGAATCAATTCAAACTAGGCAGCTTCCTGCATAGGTTGAACCAATAACCAACTGAACTGATATTCAGTTTTCAATTGGGAAAGGCAGGGGGAGGTCTGCACTGACCCAGGCCAGTAGGCAGGGGGCACTAGAGCACAACTCCCAGCCTGCTGGCCATTGCCAGCCCCCTGATGTTCCCCCACATTGGGTGTTCAGGAGCCCCCTGTCTGGGTGCTGGCCCACCTTGGGGGAGCCTCCCCCTCACATGGTTCCCCAGCCCAGGCAGCCATGGGGAACCCACCCTCCCCCTTCCCAGCTGCTGACTGCTTCAGCTGCTGCTGCAGGAGTGAGGGAGAAGAAACCCCCCGGCCAGGTGCCCCTGCCTATGCAGCCCAGCATGGGGGCACCAGGGAGCCCCCCCATCTTGGGGCTTCCCCCCACCCCAGCCCAGGGTCCACAGCTCCAGGCAGCCCCAGGAGCTGAGGGGAATTCTTCCCAACCCTACCTGTTTGCCTTACGTGCTGGAGTCTGAAAGGCAGCCCAGGGAACAGGGGGAAATACCTCTGCTCCCCTGCATTTTGTCTTAGGTTCACAGCAACTAAGGCAAAAATGCCTGTGGAGGAAGGGGAGAATTTCCCTCCACTCCTTCAAGCTGCCTGAGACTGGCAGGAACTGAGGCAAGGTTCAGGAAGGCAAGATTCCCCTCAGCTCCTGGGGCTGCCCCAGGCTGGAGGACCCTGGACTGGGGTGGGGAGAAGCCCTCCCAGGCAGGGGCTCCCTGGTGTCCCCATGCTGGGCTGCAGGGGCAGGCTAGGAGGACTCCTTCTCCCTCCCTGCTGTGGCAGATGGTTAAGCAATCAACAGCTGGGAAGGGAGAGGGCTGCCAGGGTCTGAAGAGCCCACACCACAGGGGTTTTCTCTTCCCCTACATGCTGCGTACACCCGGGCTAGGGGTCTGTTCCCCTGCTCCCCCTGTCCTTACGGGCTTACAGACACAGGCAAGAAGCAGGCTAAGGAGCAGAGGGGCGAGGCAGTCCCTGCTCCACTGCAGCAGGCAGCATAACCCAGGGCTGCAAAGCATCCTGGGATGCTGGGGGACAAAGTTAACTTGAACCAGGAAGGGATCTGGGACAGAAGTTCCATAAACCAGTTCGACCTAAATCAGTTAAGTCTGGGCACTTGTACATGTAACATGTATACATGATGAAAAAGTCACTGTGTGGCTTGAGGACATCACACTGTACACGTTCAAGGGTTTGGGGGGGTTTAAATGACTTTGCATTGTTTTAAACTAAACTACATCTGGATGTAGTTTAGTTTGCAAGATGCATTGCAGCTGTTAGCTCGCTCCCCCGCTGCAGGAGAGGCAGGCAGGAAAAAAAAGGATCACTGCTTCTGCTTTTAGCAAGCGCCTGCTGAAGGCACAAGTGGTGAGGGGCCTGATCCTTCCCCCCCTCAGCAGAGCCTGACCACCTCTCCTGCAGCCAGGGGCCCAAGCAGCCAGTACATCAAGTGGCTCCTGAGCTGCAAGAGGTCCCAGTCCTTCCCCCTCCATGGTGGCAGCACCCCCCAGGGCCACCCAGGCAAGCTGCTAGCAGGCCGGGTGCTGCCCCAGCTCAGAGGCAGCACCCGGCCTGATCCAACTCTTCCCCAACCCCAAGCTGGCTGAGGCAGCAGCTGGCCCGCTGGCAGCCTGCCCGGGCAACCCCAGAGGTGCTGCCACCGCAGAGGGAAGGACCGAGGCCCCCTTAGCTCAGGTGCCACTCAGCCCGCTGGCAGCTTGCCCCCCAGCCACAGTCAGGCTCCGGCCAAAAAAAAATTTAAAAAAGGGTCAAGCCCTTGCCATATCATGACTGAAAAATTGAAACAGTGGGTTTCAGTTAAAAACCCACCGTTTCAGTTTATGAGGCACAGAATGCAACCTTAGGGATTAAACCCCCATCATGTGTACAAGCGCCCTCTAACACTACATCCAACCAGGTTTATCTTAAACTGGTTTTGGTCATTTTGAAAGTTGTTTATGTGGACTGAACTTCTGTTCTGTTACAAGTTTAAACCAGTTTCCAATCATTTAAATCAGTTTATGTGCAACTTCTGTCCCTAGTCTTAGAGCAATTTTGTTGTCTCCTAGCTGCTCCTGGTCTTTCTCCTCCTATTTTACAGCACTGGAAACTCTTCAGTTATTTTCAAAATCATAGATCCACCCATGAAAACTAGTCATTAGCAGCTAATGTTTCAACTTCAGTTAAGCAGGAAAGAAATGGTGACAGCTGAAGATTAGGCTCTGTCCTGCTCTATGCAGCTGTAACTCTAGAAACATCTTCATTTCTTTATTCTGCCTTTTAAAACAAAGTGTGTATTATATTCCATGGCACGTTATATGTAAGAAAATATAGTATTTGTGTTTCAGCTAAGAGCAAAAAAGAAAACATATGGCAAAAAATTCAAAGCAAGTACTGATAATGAGAAAAAATTATGAAGATAATCTTTTGCAAGAGTCCAGATGAAAGAAAAGAGCCAACAACTCGGGGCCAGTGGGCTGAGTGTTCAAAAGATTACAACTTAAAAAAGAGGTACACCAAAGTATTTTGGGACTACCTCAAGGGACTTGTGATTCATTTAAATAAGGATCTCTTCAAGTTCATGATGGTAGAGGAGCTCCCAGTGTGGTGTCTGCAGAATATGTATATTTTATCAGGACTCACAAAGCACACCAGCTATTTAGAACAGCAGACTGAGCTGCAATGCTGATCTTGTTTACACAAACCTACACAAGCTCTTCACCCCAAAATACACTTCAGAGAGGACATCTTCATGGCTTTGTTCTGTGGTAGAATATTTTTTTCTCCTCTACACAGAAACTAAGGCAGGCAACTGCACGTTCTTAAGTATAAATTCTTCATAGCATCTTCTACAAAGTATCTTACACTCAACAGATAAGCTGAATGTTGAACCCAAGTGGCAGAAGTCTCTTTTCAAAATGAGTGTTATAACTTAGCATCTCTCAAAAACTTATCCAAGCCCTTCTTTGAGAAGTAGCATTAAACACAATAGAAAATGTTGGAAAGCTGTTCACTGCCACTGAGGAAATATAGATACTAGTCTACATATTCTATGCTGTTTTCCTATTATATGCCCCATATAAAAATATAATGAAATGTGTGTCCCTTCACCATTAACGGACAAGAATGGAACCACTAAAGAAACTAAAAAGCAGTGAAAAGGAATAATTCCACCTAGTGCAAGCAGAAGTTGTTTTGTCTTGTTTTTTCTAAGGTCAATTTTACTAATATTCCAAATACTGTCATATTGCTCAAAACACATAAAATCAAAAACACACAAAAAGAGGGGGGAAAAGAAATAGAAGTAAGTGGACTTTCAAGGCAAAGAGCTATGGCAATTTATGCCAATTAAGGATCTGTCCACACAGGTTTAGGGTCTACAAGCAGTGATTCTTATGATCATGCTGCTATTTATTTTCTAATAACATTTTGAAATGGGGTACTGTCAAAAAATGTATAGAAGAACGCCCCAAGTCTCATAAGGTTGAGAACCACTGGTCTAAGGAGTTTGGCTCAGTGCTCAGGCAAACCTGAGTACATTTAATTCTTCTCTTTACTTTCTACAAGTTATCATACCATCTCACCATGTCACTGTTATCCTTGTTATTGGGGAAAAAGTCCCTATTTAGAACACATCACAAAACTAGAATATTTTGGCATGCCTTAAAATCACGGTGTTGTAGCTGGCAACTCCTAAGGAAACGTGGTCATATTATATACCACTGCAATGCAACCTCCTTTGCCCTTCACTTTTCAGTAATGGCAGAAAATATTATAGCAGTAACTTTTAAATGATTAGGGGAAAACAGGGCAGAAAAGGAAAAGAAAGGACTCCCATGTTAAGTGTTAAAAGATCAACACAGCCTCTTTACAAACTGGCTCAGTCAGTCACCAACTCATTTCCTTTTTTGCCCCCGATACATTAAATTTGATATCTGTTTGAATAAGGGACACTATGAATACATTTTTATAGACCGAAGATCTATATCACTTATGAAGTTTACATTAAAACTAAACCAACTCCTGTTCTCTTTCTTTAATATTTCAATACACTGCCTCAAGTGAGAACAGCACTGCATTCTTGCTCTCTGAGTGCCAGCCAGATCTCCACCAGACCAGGACTAGTTGTTATCTCTGACATTAGCTAGGATTCTAAAATTAACCACCAATGTATGGAACACCCATTCCAGTACAAAAAGAAGTTAGCCTTACAACAAAAGTTTGGTTTTTTTAACTGTGTGGGTGGAAAAAAATGTAGTTATCAGAATTCATTTAAAAAAGTCAGTTCTCAAATTCAGGAGTAAGTTTGCATTATTGTGCAAGGAATTATGGCAAATCTGAACTTTTAGAACATATTCTTCTTTAGTTTTTCTATTATTAGCTATAGTTCAGTTGTCAAGACAACAGTTTCCTCTTATACAAAATGCCACTTTATCTGTAAGCAAAATGTCACTCAGTCGTTATCAAAAGTTCGTCAGATTGGCTTTATTCGTAGCCAGGAAGTATATTGCGTCTCTCTGGGACACAGCCTAATGTCATCAAAACAAAAATGAATACATGAACCAGAAGTTTATGCATATTTGTAAAAGATCACATGGATATTTGGAAGAGACCACAAAATCCCGGGTCAACTAGAAGCTGGATTAGTTAGTTGGGAGTCAGCATGGTAGCACAGCATCCCATGCTTCTATAAGGGATAACAGAAGCTGGAAGGAAGAACTCTGAATAAAATGCACTGAATCTAATTAGTGGCTGCATGTGTTTTTAGCAGAACTTCCATCACAAAGTTTGGAAACACTTAATGTTTTTATTAAAGATTGTGTGATGTGATGCAAGCAGGGGAAAAAAAGCTATTCTAAAATAGTTCCAAGATGTCTTATAAATTATAATGCAGTGAATTTCACACAAACAGTTAAGTGGAGCATAGACAAACATGGCAACTGATATGAACTGAAAATATCCTATGCAGCAATAATAGGGAAAAATATGAACATGCTTCCAGGAATTAGGTCAAGGTTTATGCTGCGAGGGAAAGCTAATGTACCAAAGATACCCTTTTCTTTTGACTGTGTGATGTCTGCATTCTAGTAATAAACCTGATGCAACATGAGACACGCACAAGATCTATAATTCACAAGCTCTCAATTCTAGCCATGAGACATCAGGAATTGAGAACTTGCCAACTACAGGTTTAGCTTGTTTGTAGTCACCAAATAGCCTAGAATCTTAATACCCTAATTTAGCTCATTAAAAACAATTAACAAGTAAAATGAACTCTTCCATGCTATTTAGATTCTGTCTGAATATAATCACTGAAGACTCAAATGGATAACCATCACTTTTATGAAACTTTCTAATGCTCCTAAATCATTAAGTTGTAAATCATCCTGATGCAAAAACTCATTGTTAAATCACTAGCTACTTAGAATTTCAGAAAGAGCACTGTCCATTAAATGAGGCTGCCTTATACAATAGTTATAGGTGAAAATGGAGAGCCAAATTAGTCCAATTTTTAAGAATTCCCCCCTAATATCTTATATATCTCCATATACAGAGATGGTAGATCTATATAATTGATTACTACAGTGTGATTTTTCTCCTGGAGGAGGGCTGGGCATCTGATTCCTAATCACATCCTACCTTTCAGTGCAAATGTGTTCTTACATATGTGAATAAAGCAGCAGACAGGTCCTTGAAAGATGTCTAAACCAGTCCCAAACACTTCTGTGGAAGTCTGTGTTTTCAGGGCTGCAGCTTCAAGCATCAGTATACTGTTCTCAACATCTTTTTTCCATCCCCCAATTCTCCCATGGCCCTCAATTGACTCATGAGAACAGTTACATCTCCAGCACAGAGACACATCATTGGACACTACTCTCCATCTAAAGCAACATGCCCCTTGACACCTGAGATGGCCCCACAAAATCACCACCAGGGTAAATGGGTCCAAAAGAAAAAGTTAGCAAAGAACCACAAGGGAAAGGAGAGAAAATGGACAGAAAAAAGGAGAGAGAAAGGCAACTGTGTTGGGAAATTATGGCATCTGCCATTAGATTTTATAAAAAGTCTATCAGAAAAAGATTAGAAGACATGGGATATGTAGAAGTTCTTATTAATATGGCCAGTTCCTTCTCTCAATTCATATCCTTTGCCTCCCTGACTCTTTGCTCATTCTAATTCAGAGAAAGCAAATGATCTTACACTGGAATGCCAAGATGCCATCACATTCATTGAAAAGCTGCTTCATATACATGTATGGGCACCTCTTACAATCAAACACTTATTTCTGGTGAAAAGAAATGCAAGGGGAAGAAAAGTGAAGTTGGGAGAATTGGTATTATTTTCCCTCTACCAAAATTTCTAGAGCAGGGGCTTAAGTATTTTCTTTAAAATAAAATGGGAAAAATGTATTTTTTGTCATGAAGAATCCCATTAGCACTCCATATGCAGGAATCTACAGGGAAAAGTTGGAGGCATTCCCCTGAACAACAGGCCTAAGCTAAATTATCTGTTTTGAGGGTACAGAGTATTACTCCCTGCATCCCACTGAACGGAAAACAATAACAGAATAGGTCCCTCATCCCAGGTAGATACCAGATATGTACCCTTCTCTCTAAGCAGCATGCTTAATGTTTTACTTACAAGAGACTTTCAGATGTTCACCAAACTAACACATTTCTGCCTTGTTGAGTTACATTAATACTAACTTGGATTGCTTAGTCTGCATCAAATGGTACTAATGTAATTGATGGGGTAAGCGCTATAAATGGGGCAAAAGCACAGTCCTTATGTGCTGTATATATGTATACATACTGGGCAGTGCGAAGCTTTGGGCACCGATTTGATTTGGATTCAGCAGCCAAATCTCCAAATCTAATCGGGAGATCAATAAAAAGGTCCAAATCAATTAAAAGCTCTCCAAATCGATTCAGAAAACATTCTGAGAGCTTCAGAGAGATGCGGAGATTTGGGCAATCCTCACTTGCCGCTGCAGGGAGCTGGAACCAGACTCCATGACGGTAAGTGGGGGGTGGGGGCTGTAGGAGGGGGGAAGGGACCATGGGGGGGCCCCTGCCAGGCCCCAGCCCCTGCCTGCTCCCCCAGCCCCCCTGAATACCCCCAACCCCTGCACACTCTCCCAGCCCTGTCAATGGCTGCCCCGCCTGGCCCCAGCGTCCTGGTGCTTAAAAGAAGCCCCGCGCTCACCGGCTGCTGCAGTGGCCTTCAGGAACTCTAGGGGCTCGTGGCAGAGCCCCCACACACAGCACGAGGCAGTGTGGGGGTGGGATTGCCCCCGCCCACCTGGCAGCAGCGAGTGAAGGGCTTTTTAAGAGCCAGGATTCTAGGGCTGGCGGGGCAGCCATTGACAGGTTTGGGAGAGTGGGCAGGGGATGGAACCCATTTGATTTGGAGATTCGGTGGCAGCCGAATCACCGAATCTGATTTGGCTGAATCATTCTGGGACAGTGATTTGAATCACCGAATCAAATCACTGTCCCCCGAATCAGCCAAATCTGAATCTGAAGAAAATACTAGCCGCTTCGCATAGGTCTAATAGGCAGACCAATGCTTTCAAGTCTACATACCATAGACTAAGGTAGACCAGTCCAATCAGGTGGTAATTGTTATTTTCATCTCTTATTTTGGAGTTTGGGAAGATAATGACTTTTTCTCTTCAGTTTTAGAGAATGAAAACGATAGTGCATTTGGATATTTTTCCATGAAGAGTCACAAATGTCACAGAAAAAAATGAAATATAAAACATAAGAATCATACTTTAAATACTTGAACTCACAGAACTATAGGTCCCTGGCAAGAAAACCAGGTTCAAAATGTTCTCTTGCTCCTAACTCTAAGCAATAAGAAATATTGTCATATAAACTCTATGAATAACATTCTGTAAATCAAGCTAGAGAATAAAGGGAGGAGTTTCCATTTTCAGAAGTCATTTTATACATCTGGCACTCAAATTCTGTAGGACTGAATGTGTTGCATAAATCATACATTTGGCTTCTCCCTTCCAAACACAGAAAAATCAAGAGACAACATAGACGTTACAAAGAACTGCGGCTCTCTTAGACATCTTCATTAAATGCCAGATAAAAATTATTTTTCTTATTACCCAAAACAATACAACAGCTTTTAAAAAATGAAAATAAAAATCAAAAGCTACCAGTTTGAACCTACCTACCTCGTTTGCTTTCTAGAAACTGAATATACAATGCATAATAAACTATATACACACACCCGTTTTCCATGCATGTAACTATGAACACACATTCATTTTAGGTTTGACTGTACCCAATATTTCCATTTTATGTACCTAGCGCCTCTTTCCCTGTGGTATACATTTATTTTATTTTAACCATATGAGTTTATGTTGGGAGGAACCATTTTGCATAGTTTGCTTTTTCTTTTTAATGTGAAATAGGCACACTTCAGCTTTGGTTTATGGCAGATTGTTAAAGGTTTATTGACTGTATAAGAACTGTAATGGTTTTCCTTCACTGAAGGTATTTGTAAGGACTCCTCTCATAAAAGAAAAAAAATATGGGAAATGTTCTTAGGAACCAAAACTGAAACTTCAAAGTAAATTAAAAATTCTCTTTACACATTTAAAAGAATAACACAAGAGGGGAAAAGTCAACTGTGAAAAGAGAAGGGAATTGTGTTTATGTCAACCAAGTAAAGAAAATCTGGGTCCTGACCTGCAGTTACATCCATGGCAAGTCAGTGAAACAAAGCAATTTGCCTGTGTGGATCCTACAGCAGGATCAGGACCTCAATTATAAAAAAAGTGGGATCTGTTCTAAAAATAGTCAAGAACATCTGTGTTTTACCCTTTGTAGACTTCCACATAAATGCCACTGTTGACAATGGGCCCAGTCCTGCAAGCCCTCTCTACACCAGACTCTTGGAGACCTGGGTTCGATAATCCTACATTTTTGTTAATTACAAAACTATTTTTCAAATTAATGTGCATTTTACTAAAACGTAAATGAAAAAAAAAGAATAAGGTAAACATGCAGCAGTATAACAATTTACAAAATATTTCCATCTCTCTTTCCCCATCCCTCAAGGGAGGGAACTCTCGGTCTGGAATCTGGCTTCTTCATAAGTAAGTCTGTAAAAACTCAGGGCTGCCTTGGTACCTAGCACTAAAATCAATGCTGCTTAGTCATAATCAGGGAACTGGGTTTTCCATTTCCACAAAAAAAAACCCATGTAGATTTCCCCTGGTTGGGGAGTGAGGGGCACCAGCATGGCCGGAGGGCTGTGGGTAGAGACTGAAGGGCATCAGCAGGGCTGGGGGGCTGTGGCTTGTGAGTGAGGGACTTGGACCTGCACCCTGGTGAGCTAATGAAGCAGGGACAGCCTTGATTTTCCATGATAAAAAACCCAAAATTAAATACCAACATTTATAGGTATTTGGAATTTATTTTATGATAGTAATTGAGGCACTGGCAGGCTTCCAAACTGCTTTAAAATTATAAATATATCAATAAAATATTGTGTTCAATTGATACCTATATATAGTGGTGTTTTGTTTTCATTTTAGTCACTGATTTGGGGGGGTTTATCAGAGAATTTGCAAGTTTTTTTATCACAGAAATTGTGATGGTCTTTTTTTAAATCAGAGAAAACTAGTGTCCCTCGTCATAAAATTAAATACCTGCTTATACCTTGCCCCCTGGAAAAGTAAGGGTACAGCCTTTTTCTTTGCAGAGCATCTTCCCCCTGCCCCCGCCCTGCCACTGTGTCATCAACATGTGCTCTTTGCTCTGGTCTGATTATGTTAAGTAGCCCAAACATGGCAGAAATGGTGCCTCTTGCTAATTGTCTTTTCACATGACCAGGTTCAGACACAGCCCTTAAAATTTCTTTAAAAATCCTATTTAGAAGAAGGAAGAATAATGGAGTTGGAAGCGGAAAGAGAAACTATCTGATGAACAACAATGAGAGGCGGGGGAGGAAGAGATATAATTAGCCATGAGAAATGTGTCCAAGAGTGAGTGACATTTCTGTGTGGTAGATGGTTCTTTAAATTAAATAGTTCTGGCAACAACCTAACTAAACTGTGCCTTCAGAAGTGAAACAAAAGCAGAATCATAGTTTCAAACTGCACATTTAAGAATATGTGGGCAGAGATGTCTGAATACAAAAGAAGAATTCAAAACATAGATGTATTCTTGCAAAAATTGCAGCATTTTTACATTAACTCGCTTAGGAGTTTTCAAATTTCTTGCTTGCTTTTGCAGCCAGCTCATATCTGTTTCAAATATTAATGAACGTACAAAGCATGACACAAGAAGGTTGGTGGGCCTGCTACTATGCAAGCAGGCTTTGACCCCTTAAGAACTTTTTGAAAAGTCCAAACAATACTCGGTGAACAGGCTTGGGTGTCTGCAGCCTCACTATCTTGCTTTGCTCTCTTGGGAGCCCCTCAGCCTGCTCTCATAATATGAAACAATAATCCTTGGTCCAAGCAAACAAATGAGTAAAGCAAACCTTTAGCCTTTTCCCAGGCGGCAGGAGAGGGCCCTTTACCCTGGCGCTTGCTATATGCAAGCCCCTCTGGCTTTCAGTCTGCTTCCTACCAATAAACTGTTCCTTCCCAGCTCAAGCTCCTTGCTCTTTCTCCCCTTGGGCTTTTAACTGGCTGCTAATCACCCACAGCTGGGCTCCAACCCCAGGGCTGTCTGCCATCCTTTAAGGGCCAGACGGCCTTGTACAGTTGAAAACTAATTGTTCTCACTATTCTACTTTATTTATGCTATTACCCATTACAGCCTCTATACAAGCAAGATGACAAAACACAAGGATACTGTAAACTACCATCATTTTGTCTTTTTATCCCTCTTTTTAATTTTTATGAGAAAACGATTTCCAGATATAGAAGATAATTAAATTCCCCATGAAATTAAGTGTAAATATACATGTATAAGTAATATAATACATTTTCGCCTGCCTGCATACCTCTGCAAGACCCCTTGACACAACAAAGAGAACATATTATTCATAACATTTTGCACTGAAATAGTTATTGCAGAGGATATTTTACAACGACACACTCATACCACTTTAATCAAACCCTAATTAATTTGACAGTTTTACATTCTGACAGTTTTGCTGAAAACACACATACCTAATTACAATATCATTTGTTTATCCCGCACCTAAGGTTTCAATTCTAAAAGTGATGTTCAGAAAACTGTGTTGTATAGCATGTAATTTACTTTGTTATAAAAACCCTGAACAAAAACAATGCTGTGTCAGCAAGCAGACTGCAAAACAGAAAAGGTAAGATAATTATTTTGACAGACCTATGCCACCAGTAGTTACCCATAACGCATCTTTTATGATATATTTTCATTTTCATTGGTTCAGGATTCTGGTTAAAAAAAAAAAAAAAATCACTACAGGCTGTTTCACCACTGAACTTAGACCAGGGGTGGGCAAATTGGTGGATCTGGCCAGTGGACAGACTCCATTCCCCAGCAGCCCCTGCCCACATGGCTGGAGCCCGTTTCCATGGAGACCCCAGCAGCAGCTGCACTATGATAGGGCGGAGCCAGGGTTTCCCTAGAGACCAGCCCCAGCAGTGCCGGCAAGGCATTTGGCAGGGCAGGGAGCTGCTCCAAGGCTGGGTTGGGATCTTGCAGTGGTGACATCATGGTCTGGAACCAAGGCAAAGCCGCAATCTTCCCAGAGCATGCAGATCATAGCTCAGCCCTGGTTCTGGACCATATCATGGCTACAAGGAGCCAGGGCAGAGCTGTCTGCTGCTTGCATGCTCCTGCCCAGAGTATGCAGACTGCAGATCATAGGTGTGCCCTGGCTCTGGGCCACGTTGTTGCCATTGCCAGATCCCAGCCCTGGAGCAGCTTCCCACCCTGCCACATGCCCAGCCAGCACTGCTGGGGCTAGTCTACATGGAAACCCTGTTGTCGTGTTATCATAGGCTGCTGCTGCTGGGGTCTCCATGGAAACCAGCCCCAGCCATGCAGGCAGGGGCTGCTGGGAAACGGGAGTCCAGTGCTGGCCGGATCCAGACCAGGGGCCGGACTTTGCCCACCCCTGAGTTAGACATTGCACAGGTCCAAGGTATATGGTCTATAATTTACTAATATATTGATGGGGCAGTTTAAGCCTATATTGACGAAGCAAGCTGACTGGCTCTGACAGAACTGTTAAAGTCAATTGTACAGAAAAAGTCACTGATGTATAGGTTCAGAGTAATTCTTGTTTCTTTTAAGGACATTCTTGTCTCATCTCTCTCCTCCCATTTTTAATTCTACATAACCAGCACTATATTGTGTTGTAACATTTCTACCTGACAAAAAGCACTAGGCATTATTGCTGAGGACTCTCACATATTAACAAGCACTCTTAATTCGGGTCACTATGTTTAACTCATCCCTCATCTTAACTCATATTAAGATCTAATATTTATCACCCCCAGCAAAGAGTACTCTCTGGTGTGCTGTCTTATGCACCACAAATTTAACATCATTTATATCTTGCTTAAACTAAAGGTAATTGAATCACTTCCTAATTGCCTGAAGAGATAGTCAGAAGGGTAATTTCCTCCAAACCCTAAATAAACATCTTTGAATCATTAAAAAGGAGCATTACATAGCAAAAACTTTTCATGTGAACTGCTGGCCACTAGCAGAGGAAAGGCAGCTGAGTGGCCAACTACCTTAAATAGCCAGTCATAGTTTCATAGTTGGTAGTGTCAGAAGGGACCTGAGAGACCTCATGTGCTCTTAAGAACGGAATTGCAGTTTTGACTTGTAATTAGACCCAATTAGGAACAAACTGAAGCAAAAAGCAAATTCAGACCAGGTCTTCAGCAGATTGTGGGAGCAACCAACCCCGTAGAATTAGTAGTAGGTAAATAAATCTGGAAAATAAGACATTGAGGGGAAAGAAAATTGAAGGATTTGCAACTATACGGGTACTTGAAAGTACTAACAAGGAGATTAGAATGCTGCCAACCAATGCAGTGTAATCATCAGACTGAAAAGTAAAGAATCTCATCAGGAAGATAAACCACCTCAACCATAATGGTGCTTGAATGCTAATACTATCCCAACAATAGAAATGCTCATCTGGTAAAACAATTAAGAAGAAACAATCCATTAATCAGAAACAAAGGAGTTTCGCTATAGTCCACAAAGAATGATACCCTAATACATCTGAAGTGCCATAGTGAAAACTACACTTAACTAGAAGAAAAGACTGGCAGACTGAGGAAAAAGTGAAAATAACCCAGAAAACCTAGAGTTCTATGTAAACCTGGTCAGAAATTCTCCTACGTAGCATTTTTCTATTGGAAATGCCAATTCAATGGCAAAAGGAATCAGAACACTGGGTAATGATATCTTTTATTAGACAAACTAGATATTTGCAATATATATATATATTTGTAAGTTTCAGGCACACACACCTTTCCTTCAGGCATAGGAGAATGCAAAGATTGTAAAATTTCTCCCAAGTGGAAATTAAAATTCCTATTTCACAAGACAGCTGAAGGTGTTGTAAGATCTGCTGGCTGGAAAAATTCATTTTCAAGAGACTACCGCACATCACTAAGACTACCTGCTAGCCAAAGGGAAGGCCCAGGCTTGCTTCCGTGCTTCTGGTTTCTCATGCACAGGTTACTGCGCTAATCTGTAAGTGCTACAAGTAGATGCAAGAGGGGAGAACACTCACACTCGCAAGGTACATCTACAGGAGATGTTTACTGCAGTTGCCTAATTAGCCCTGCAGTAAAACATCAGCATCTCCACATGTGGTGCTATTAGGACGGAGTAAACCAACTTCACTGTAGGATAGTACTGCCAGACACAAGTACTATCTTCCTGCAGGGTTATTTACTCCGTTGCAACACATATGCCTACATGCAAGTGATGCATCCGGGAGCAATAAACTCCAGCGCAAGCTGCTGTGGCAGTGGTTTATTCAGGTGTACTAACTGCATATTGTAGACGTGCCCACGGAATCCAAGTCATATAGAAACCCACAAGACACTCCATAGGGGTCCTTGCATGAAGATTTACAGGACTGTCACAGGTGCCAAACCTTCATTTACATTCAGATACTATTCTTCCACTGTACACAAATATGTATACACATTTTTTTTTTGTTAAAGTAGCAAGGCCTCTACATATTCATGCTCACAAAAAAAAATTCTAGTGCTACTGACAGCAGTTTTGCTCTCTTCTCAACTCAACTAGCAGACTGGTAAAGAGATTAGAAATCAGAGATCATCCCACACTTTGCAACAGAGATTTAACTCCTTCAAACTAAAAAACCCCAGCAGTGATGGAGATGGAAGGGCTGAATCGTGTCTGCACAGCTAACAGTGCTAACATTGCACAGCACTCTGCAGTACCCCTGAAAGAATCTCAAGGCATCCCAGGGTGCTGCAATCCCCTGGTTGAAAAACATTGGTTTATATACACAGCTATACAAATTAGAGTTCTGACTGGTGAAGCTGTAAATCCTAACTCTACATGAAAATAACATATCAGGCAGTAGCAGCATGACTCTAGAAGTCAGATGGTTCTTGCGTCTAGTCTGTGAAGACCATTCCCACCCAGATAAGCAGCGCTGCACAAGCTCCCCATCCAGGAAGGATGTCATAACAATGGTTTCCTTCAAGATGGGGGAATGCAATATCCTGGAGCAGATGAACAAGCTGAGTCCACTGGACCACAGACTTCCTAACATTTCATAGATTTCATAGACGTTAGGGATGGAAGGGACCTTGCAAGGTCTTTCAAGTCCAGACCCCTGCCCAAGGGGCAGGAAGTCATCTGGGGTCAGATGACCTGAGCAAGATAAGCATCCAGGCGTACAGGATGTACATTTTACAGGATAGAGGTTCTTCTCCAGAGCTTGAAGTTTTTGGTATTGCTGGGCACCTTTACATGAGCGTGGAGGCTGCTCTGCTATACTGGAATTCCAGCACATAGCAATTACCGTGCTCCAGTCTTCTGTGTCTCATGTATTCACATCCCCGCGCTTAAAATGATGATGGGGAGCCTTGTACTAAAACTCACTGAACAAGGTTTAGTTCAAGCGACCGCACCATCACTTCTAAGCATGGGGACGCTGATACATGAGACTCAATGGCGTTTTGATTAAAGGAGCTCTGAGCACCACCCCACCACCCCCGAAGCAAGAAAGTATGGAGGAAAGCTGGAATCTGGTACAAACAGGTATCAAGTCAAACACAGAAGTGAGTGAGCTGTGGAACCATGTGGAAGATGAAGGACATTTTTGTGGCACTGGGACAGTTTTTGGCAGCCTTGTCCAAATAAATAAATATATTATGCTCCCAAATACTGAAATAAGTTCTGAGATGGACTAGTTCAGGAGTGCTCTATCCCCAGTCCACAGGCCAGATCCAGTCCCCAGTGGCATGTCATGCAACCTATGGGGCTTGCACAGGCCATGGCCCTGTGGGGGCAACATAGAACCCCAGGTCCCAATCCTAGCACACCAGGCTGGGCTGGAGCAACACAGGGCCCCAGGGCCTGATCCGAGGGCTTGGGAGCCAGCAGAGGCCATACACAGTCCTATCTGAGCACACAGCCTTGATCCTGGTGGCAGGATCCAATCCTGCCCACGTACTAGGCCCACACCACTCATCTAACCCTCAAGACCAAAATGTCAAGAGCTTCTAAACTGAACTGCTATTGATTCCTTACTGTAAATCCCAGTGATGAAAGAAGGGAGCACAATTTTAGAATCAAAACACAGGAATCTAAAATCAATTCAGCACCAATATAAATATGACAGGACCTGGACTCCATCCTGCTGAAGAGGGTTACTGCTATGGTGAGCAGAATCTACATGAAAATTCCTGATACTGCCTAAACCAGTGATTCTCAACCAAGGTGCTGCAGCACCCAGGGGTACTGCAAGGGTCTGATAACAGTGCTGCAGGGTGCCACCAATATTAGCTCCTATACACAGTTCATAAGAGAAACCCACAGATTCCAAATAGGAATCTACAGGGTCAAAAGCAGTCCAATCTTTTGTGGTTTTTCCAAGCTCTCTGCAATATAAGAATTTCTCTATTAAGTTTCAGTAGTCAAAAAATAAGTGAAAGCTAAGAGCTGGTATTTTCTTGAACCTAACCACTGGCCTAGACTGACCAGAAGACCTTTGTGAAAATTGAAGAGGCTGGGCGACCTTGAATTTAAGTATTTACCATGAGACACTGCAATAGGTTTGTAAAGCCATACTTCTTACAGATGTAGAAATAATAAAAATTCTGTTGTACAGCTATTATGGAGACTAAATAGATTTCATCTGGAAACTCTTGTATTTAAACTGGATTGCTGTTGTTTGTTTGTTTCACATTTCAGAGACAAAAACACTCTATATCTCCTATATTCTTTGTTATTAGAGACAAAGAAAATACCTTTATTGAGCTGCTCTGAAGGAACAGGAACACTAGCACAAATACGTGGGAGGTGTTAGAAACCTGGTCAGCAGTACCGTCAGCCAACATTTCCTGAACACAAGGAAACTGAAGTGCGTTTTATACAGTAGCTGGATAAAACTGACAGAATCTTTTTGATTCTGTTTGCATTATAAGAAAACACATAAAATTACCTCATTGTGGAACACGCATGAGGGAGCAAGAAGGCAGCAAATGCAGGTCTCGTCCAAATATCTGAAAATTCTGGTATCTACTCTGATTACCGTAAGACACAAAAGTTAAATCAACAAGGCTTTTATGAACTTCTGAAGAATCTTTTAAGCAAAAAGTGACAGACTGTTTTATCCAGGTTACTACCAAAAATCTGCCTCGTCCCAGTAGCAAGGAAAAACAGCTTAGCCGATTCCTAGCTAACGGCAAGATTGGAAAAATCTATAAGCCCCCTTCGCTTGGCATACATGTGACATGAAAATATCAACAAATAGTGAAAATTGCATGATTCTCTTTTTTTCCCCAGAAGCCCTCATCTGGATAAGAGTTCCCGTGACAAAAGTAACTGATTACAAGCCCTTACAGTCTATGCCAGGGGTGCCACACAGCTGGCTGGTCCACAGGCTGGCCAGATCAGACCCCCTTGACCTCCTCCCATGCCAGATCCAATCCACATGGTGCCCACTCCAGAACCCAAACGGCATGACCCTGTCTGCAACCCAGTCTGGGACAGTGCCAGGCTGAGTTGACTGTGGGTCAACCCAGACCCAGGGGCAGCACTGGGGGCCAAATGACAAGGCTCCACAGGCCAGATCCAGCTTGTGGACTGTATCTTTAACAACCCTGGTCTATAGAAAAAAAATGCTAGTAAGGCTTTCATTTTCTTGGTGGAAGGTTAACTAGACAAGATGTTCCTAGTAAAGTAGCACAATACCCCGTAGAGCATTCTATACTGGTTGTCAGCACAGAAATGCAAAAACCTTCTTTCTTCTTAGAGAAATTCTATAAATATTCCCAGATATATCATTAAGCTTCTCCTCTAATAGAAAACAGTAGGGAAACACTTTTTGTCTAAGAGTTATTTAAGGCAGTAAGTAGTACAGAATCCATGAAAAGCATAGTGCCTTGGCTACTCTGTGTGGTGCCTGTTCTCTACATGAAAGAGCTCCCACAAAGGGACACAAGACAGAAGTCAGACATCAAGGAAAATGAAGACGATTCCCTTTCTTCTTTGGAGTCCTCTAGGAACATATGCTTCAGTTTTGACCAATGAGAAAATGAAGGCATTTTCAGGGGTTCCAAAATTCTTTGGTTCTTTGCTTTAGTAAGGAAGTGGCATCTTTCGTGTCTCTGTGATCAGGGAGACAGACAGGGGAAGGGTTAAAGAATGAAGAGGTGGTCACAGTAGCAGCTGAGGCTTTGGCTCTCCTGATGGTTTTATTTAGGTCAACTCCAGAAAGCAAAGGGGAAGAAAAGGCAGTAATTGGCAGCCATGAAGGCATCCTGGAACACACAAGCATACCTGAGACTGGAGCTGGACAGAGTTTGCAGGAAATGTCTTTTTTTTTTTTTTTTAATTGGACTGAAACTAATATTTTTTTAACTTTCCCACAAACTAAAAGCACTATAGCTACTCAGCACATTGGTCATTATTTTCAATGAATTTAAATTTCACCCAGCTGCCACAGGGGGTCACAGATTTGGGGCAGACCTGCCAAGTGAACTGTCCAAAGACTGGGGACCCAACACTTCTGGTATGGGTGGCTTCAACACAAACCCATTACATGACACATACCTGCCACAAGCAACACAGCTAATGCTCACATGCCAAGTTTTAGCTTCTAAAATAACCCAGGAGGACAATTAGGGGTGACAAAGCACTATAAAATCTGTACTTACATTTTTACAAATGCTCAGGTTTAATTTTGCTTAACCCTAGGCAAATATTACAAGTACAGGCATTTGTTTGGATAACATATGGAAAAGCAGCACCCCCACCTCCCAGCAGACACTATTAAAAAAGTGTGTGAATTCTGTTTTTCATAATAGATGCCAGTTTGACAACTCTGAACTTCTTCAAGTACAGAATAAACATTTCCATGCAACCCTTCCCCCTGCCCCCCAACAACCCTTAAAATGTTCCTCAGCTCTGACCTGAAGGGTGAGAAGCCATCAAATCACTTTCAATAAATGATTGCCACTGAAAACATTAACAACAGATTTCAGAGGTTTTAAGGCCAGAGACCGTTATCATCATCTAGTCTGACCTGAATATTTTCTGCAAATGGACATTACTGATCCTAATAGTTTGTGGTAAAAAAAAGGAATACCTACCAGTTATAACAGCAGCACTTATGATGTTAACATGTCCACTTATTTAACAAAAGCTTACATTCAGACAACCCCCCACAGAATAGCTTTATGTATCTCTATTGGCTAGAGCTCACAAGCTTCTTATAATTCTTGATCAGACCATCAGAAAAAACCTAAAGCCCCTTTTACAGGGTTTTTGAAGCCAAATTTACAGTGGATCATTAATTATTAATTAATTAATGCATTTTCTACAACAGTTTCACACCACCCTTGCTGGCAGAGAGAAGTGTCAAATAGATTGCCCTAGCTTATCTTCCCTGTCTCTGAGTCACAGAATGTACCACCCCCCATAAAACGGAAGAATGTAAATAGTTTTCAGGTGTACAAAACCAAAATTGTACCTGTGTTGGCACAGCTACGGAATACAAATAGATTACTAAAAAACCCCACAAGTTTTATTCTAACATTCTTGGGAACAAAGCAAGGCAAGAGCTCTGCTTTTAAAATAAAATTTCTGTTAGAATGAGTACAGTAATGGCAAAAACTGAATAAAGATAAAAGACCAAGTACAGTAGCCTTGGATGAGACTATAATAGATGCCAAGATACCCAGAAAGTCACAGTAGGCCAATGGAAAGTCTCTCATTTCAGGAGTTTGAATGAATACAGAATTCCTCTAGATCAGAGGTTCTCAAACTGGTCCGCAGACCACCGCTGGTCCACAAGCTCCATTCAGGTGGTCCGCAGAAAGGTTGCAGAACAATCGAGAATATCTGTACCTGTAAGGTAAGACTGATGATATTAAAGTATGAGTTGTGTGCTCTGATTTGTAGAACAAAAAAAAAAGTTTATTAAGTGGTCCACCAAGACCCTCAGCAATTTTCAAGTGGTTCACGGGAAAAAAAAAGTTTGAGAAGCACTGCTCTAGAAGATGACATTTGGTTCTCCAGCATTCTCTAACCCTAGGTAAATTTAGGGGATTCTACTTCTAAAATAAAATTAACAATTCTTCTGCTGCTTCAGAAGAATTTAATATTCTGTTCCAAGATCATATCCAACAGATGTTCATAGTCCAGTAACTACAAGTGGACCAGTCATCTGCCAAGAGACTGAGCTAAAAACATGTTTTCAGAACACTGTCCCACAGATACCTCATTAAAAACATGCACAACCTCAGAAAAGTATATAGACTACAGAGGTTTATAGTTACAGTGAAATATTAAGTAACAGCAAACTATGCAGGAAACAATACCTATGTAAAGTGTCATGCCCAGATACAGGCCCAGGCGTTCTCATTGCCTGGTGTTTTCCATACAACAGTAAGTTCAATGTTACCATTATCATTTCTGAAAGACAGGCTTTGGACTAGAAATAAAAATACCAATATACCATAAGGATCATTTCCAAAAAAAAAGGGATCCTCTTATCTGGTGCCACGTATGCTGAAAGTACTGCAGGTACTATGCCAACACACCTCTGTTCTCATTTGCCACATCATAGCATTGTTTGTTTTTTCCATGAGGTAGTGTCCTGTTATTTGGAACCAATCCTAAAGGAGTGCAGAATTGAAATTTTGGGCCCAAATGTCCATCAACTACTAGGAAGAGACAGTGAAACCTACTGTACTTGTCACAAAGCCAGGTACAAATCTTAGTGGCCAGAGATCAAAGTTCATTACACCATACTCAAAAGATCACCACACAACTGCCTTCATTCTCCCCACATGCTTTCCAAGCTTAATTAGGAACAAAAATATCAAGAGCTCAGGATCTAAATGAAACATCTTCATTTTAACCAGAAATGGCTTGGCTTTTCAACCTGAAATAGGTGCTGTTTCACCTCAGAGGAAAGATCAAGGAGCAAAAGGCCTTATGGTCTATATTATACAAGACAACTAGAAAATCTAGGACAAACAGTGTTACTGCACTGTCACAAAAGAGATTACCATCCTAGAAAGAATGTGGCTGAACTAAGTCACAAAATGCCCACCAGATTGGAGATGACTTGCCAGTACAGTTGAGACAATTTTTTTGGACAAATCTGCTGCTGTCAAAATAAAAATTGGATCAATTGGATCAACCAAAATGTTCATAAACTTGTGTAAAATTCACTAAATCGTTGGGGGGGGGGGGGAAGAGAGGGGGAAGAATGCTGAAAATGTGAAATCATATTTGATCTCAAAAGTTAGTTTAAATAGGGAAAAAAACCCAACCCCACCCCCCCAAAAAAAAACCTAAACAAAATATTATGTTCAACCCAAAACATTTTTCCCCAGTTTTTCATTTCTCCAGAAAAATTAAAATACAACCACCCACTTGTTTTGGGCTGACCTGAAACAAACAATTTTTTTTCAGTGTCTTGGTTCAGCAGCTAACCAAAGAAATCCATTATGTGTGCAGGTCTACTTGCCATGCAGTAAAACATAAGTGAGCAGAAAAACAGCAGGCAAAGAAAGACCACAGGTTTTCATTGTGTCTCCTTCAGACAGCAGTCATTTATTTAGCCCTGTCATGTAACTTTAACAGTCTGTCTGCCTAGATCCCGGCAAGCACCGACTTGCACTGTCACATAAACTCTCCGACAAACTTAGTTTCTAAATACTTTTCTGTTTTAGTTGACAATAAAGCATCATACAAATCACTGTCATCTGCCATTCTCCTTCCATGCCCTTCCCAATGACAGAACACCCAAACCCATAAATAACTTCAAAAAAAAAAAAAATTCCACCACAAAAAGGACACAGTTACTTCAGTTCTACAAGCCCAAACTCTTACATGCAGAGCTTCTGTGGAATTCAGCAGAAAGGATTTCTGTTAGCCTATCTGCAAAGTAGAGCAATTAAAAATTAATAATTGGGTGTGGATATGCAGCTTCCCCCTCCCCTTGTAAACACACACACTCTCTCTCTCTCTCCCACCCCCAACTTCTTTGCTGTTGTTCATGCGGATTTGTGCCAGACATTCTGCATCCTCATTAAGTAGTGTCTGGCAACCTGCCTGAGTTTTAGTGGGTTCTGGGAATGCCAATATATTAACCAGAGGACTTTTTGCATACCCTTTAGAGTTTTTATTCTAGAAAAGTCAACCATTTGGCACAGAGCAAACTTATTTCATCTGGGAAAGCTCTCCATTGCCAATCAAGAGAGAAATTACATCTAAGTTCTTAATTTCCAAGCCCTCCAGCTGAAAAACAAGCTCAGCAGAGAGATCCTCGCAAAACAATTTAAAGTGTCTTTTTAATAGGATTTCAAAGAAAAGGAATCCAGATGCGGACAACATGGATATGGCACAATACGCAGAATGATTCATTTTCATTCCTTTATGTGTTAGTGACTGAACCAATCTTAATGAGGAAAATAAAAACTGAGACACTATTACCTTGGTAATTAATGAAAAATTGGATGTCCACAGGTTTCTGTTGCCTAACAACTAAGCAAGTAGCGTTACTAACAAAAATAGGTAGCAAAACACACTGCCTACACTCTATTACAGTTACCAGTAAAAGGCTGTGTTATTGAACCATTTATTAGATGCACATATGCTACAGAGATATTTAGATCACAAACAGAAGTGCAGACTTGTAACAGTGCTGGCACCCCTATTCTCTTAAAATTTATACACATTCTCTTATACCATGGTTTTTTTCCCCCAGCTACTACACACCTGACTAAGATTGGGAGGAAGAAAAGAAAAAGAAGAGAACACTTGATTCCACATGTGTAGTACAATGGAAGGAAATGCTCATTTTCTTACCGTGGAATATTCCTTTTCCGCATACCACATAGCAAAAGATAAAGCCAGGAACTCCAGCTCTGCCCAACTTACTTAAATTGCCTCTTTGCACTTTACTTGCCTAAAGAGTACCATTAGCTTCAGTGAGACTCCTCAGCCAATTAAGGACTGCAGGTGAATTTCCTGGTACCTCCACCCAGCAGCCTTGAAGACATTTTTTGTCATATATACTAGAAACCATTTACTATATTCTCTTTATCATTCTGGCTTAGGCAAGATTTTGCTGACTGTGTGGCCAAGCATCTACAAAACTTTGTACTAAGGAAGTAGTTTGCGCTAAGGATTCAGCAAGAACAAAATAAAGCCTAACCTCATTCAGCGTTTTCCAGCATCCACATTTAGAAGTCTGCCACGCATGTAAATTGTGTTCAACGGGGTCAGAAATTGTAACTACCTTCCTTAGCCTCCTTCCAGATCAAAACATGCCAGGCAAGAAGGCTATTTTTAAAAGCTGCTGTCAACTGGGGAAAAGGAAAAATGTGTTTGTATGAATGTTTAGACTAAAAGGGTGAATTCTCAGCAAGTGATGCACCATCCTACTGGCACAAGTGTCTTTAACAAGCAGCTGGTACTGGCTGAGTGCCATTGAGGAATTCAGTGGCTATGTAAACCAAACCTGCAGAGACTACAATAGAAACTCCTGTGTACTTACACAAATTCCCTTCCTTTTCCTGACACACGAACACTTGTATATTTGCATAAAGCAAGAGAAAGTCCAGGTCAAGTAAAACCTTTCCCAGAGGCCACTCATGAGGCAAAAATTAAAATGCAACTGCACTTCACGTTACCAGGAGGCATTAAACACAGTTCCCTTGCAGTTTACACTGACTACAAGCATTTTAAGAAAACTATGTGAATTCTAACCGTAATTTATATTCACGATGTACTTTATATCCTGAATGGATTCCAAAGGGCTTTATACATACATCATCACTGAAACGCATTCATTTCTTAGGCAAAGGGCAGTTTGCCAGACAGCTACAACAGAACAAGCTCACAACAGCTGAGGAAAAACAAGACATTACAATCTGGACAATCAAACTGGGGCAAAAAACTCCTTTTCCAAAAATGATGCAGCATCTTTAAAATACAATAAAGCAGACTCAACCTCAGCTTTTAGGGTCCCCTTCTTCAAGTTCCCATACATGGAAAACTGGAGTACTCCATCTACTTCAAAAGGATGAAGAGAAGAGTTACTTCCAGATCAAACAAGGGTTTAGTTTAGTTCTGATTTCTTCTTTCAGTAATGTTAAGCCTTCTGAACTTTGTGCAAAAGTTTCTTACCTGCAATCCCCATTTCTCCCAAGGTCCCCAATTTTTTTAATGCATCAAAGACATTTAACCCTGTACCCTTCATTAATCAAACATGGATTTACAGCTTGTCAGGTTTCACTTAACATAAACCAAAGGACTGAAATATATGGTCTCACACTGTTAACTCATTTTGAGTCTTTCATTTATCATCATCCAGGTCAGTGCAGGGACCTTGACTTACTGAAAGCAAGAATTCTGGGATGCCTTATGGATGTGTAGTAATAATAATCTTCGTGAACCCAAGAGACAGAATTGTATATACAACCCTAAATACAGAATCAATGAAGGTATACCAACATACATGCATCTGTAGATATGTATATCAGACACACTCCACTCCTAACTTTGTGACATAAAGTAACTCAATACTCAGTGTTGAAACACTGGCACAGATAAAGATGTCAAACACTGTCACTATTTCAGCTGGGAGCAAAGTGTTCATTAGTTAAAAGACCGTCTCCCAGCAGTCTTTCCAGAAAAACTGCCCCTTTCTACTCCCAACAGCAGCTAAGCTGCCCCATTTGACTTGCTAGTGGAAACACATAGGTATCCCCCCGCCCCCTAGCACTGTGCTTCTCTACTTGGCAACGCATCCAACTTTATTTAAACCGATGTTGTATTTCTGTGAAATACCAGGCTGTGAGGAAAGCTACTGCGGTACCCAAAAGCTTGTTTAAATCCATCCCGACCCTGACCCTGGTCCAATAAAAGAGATCACCCTCAAAAACCCTAACCTCACATCCCAAGAAAGATGCTCAATAGACTGGAAAAATCTCATCCAGAGACTATTTCTCAGGAGACTCCTGTAATTCTTCATCGTCTTAGCTCTTCGGTTCGTCTGCAACTATCCATCGTTGCGCCTCTGATGCTTTCTTACTGCTGAAATAAATACCTCCCCCCTGCCAGAGAGCCTGAGGCGGGATGCTGCCTGTAGTTTGCCTAATCTTTCCCTGTTCCCTACAAACACGTTGAAATCAATCTTTTTAAAGCACGGGTCTCCTAAAAAGACGGGGGGGGGGGAGGAAAGGAGAAGAGAGTCTCGAGGCTTTTTAAAAACCCAACTCTTAGCACTACAACTATCCCGGCGGCACGACCTGCAGTTACTTACCTGACTCCTAGCGCCTACACACCACTTACTTCCTTCGAAAAGACACGCGGGTTTGGGGGGCTACGAGGGCAGAGCACGCACGGCCGCTCGCGTCCCGTTTGAGCCCCGGAACAAAGGGAAACCGTCTCTGGCGTTTGCCCCTCTCTGAAACGAGAGCCCCAAACACCGGGAGGCGGGAGCAGCCCGAGGCAGGCACCGGCGCGGGGGGAGATGAGCTGCAGATAAGCGGCGTCGGCTGGCAGCGCCCGGGACAAGTTGCGGCGGGAGCAGGGCAGGCAGCGGGGATGCTCGCAGCGCAGCGCAGCGCAGCGCAGCCCGGCGGCACCTCCCTCGCTGCAGGGGGGCAGCGGCGTCCCGGCAGCGCAGGCACAGCCCGGGCTGGGAAGTGGCTTCCCTGCCCCGGGACCCCGTGGCCGGCCCCGTCCCTTCCCGCCGGGGCCGAGGGTCCTCACTCACCTCCCCGCGCCGGCTCCGTGCGTGCGCCGGCCCCGGCGGCCGCTCATCCCCGGCCCGGCCGCCCGCGCCGCCTCCTCTCCGCCCGGCTGCAGCGCGTCTGGCTCGCGGTGACAGGCGGGCAGCGCCGGGGAAGGAAGCGGCCGGGGGAGGGGACGCTTCCTGCCCGGCCCCGCCGCCGCCATCCGCGGCCCACACCGACACCTGCCGGGCTGGATGTGCCACAGCCCCCGCCCCGGGGACTCCCGTCGCACGTGCAGCCAGGGCCCGCCGCGCCTTTCCGCCTGCCGGGCACGAGGCAGACGGGCTTTGCCCCTCCTGCCTCCTCCAGGAAGCGGGGCAGGCTCTGCCTCCAAGAGGGACCCTGCCTCCAGTCTGTCTCCCCCAGCCCGGGGGCCTTGAGCCTCGGGCCTTCCCAAGACCATCAGCTCAGCTTCATTTATTCTCACCGAAGATTTTCATTTCATCCCATGCAGTGGGACATAGACACACTCGCTCTATGGTGACGTGAGGGAGAAAAAAGGAACAGCTCTAGGTTTAGCATAACAACTTACACCTCTGTACTGTTCTCTTGGGGTGTGAGCTACAGGTATTAGCCTTAAACACAAAGTGAAGCAACTGGGGATGAATTTAAGGCTAAGGGTTGCTCTTCTCTCTGTTTTGTTACCTGGGATAAGAAGTTTAAGCACATGCAACTGGAAGTTAATTCCACTGTAATCTATACATGTTTAACAAGTAAATACTCATCACCTCTTCCCACCAAAAAAAAAAAAAAATCCCCCTTCTCTCAAAAAGCATGACCCATCCTAATCCACCTCCCTGCCTGGGCACATTCCCTCCAAAACCATTCCTGTCCTCATTTTGGATGTGACACACCAAGTCAGGTAGAGAACAAATAGTAGGGCACACATGGCATGACGAATGATAAGGTTACTAAGTTTAGACATGTGCAGGTCTAGTGATTCAGGTGCATATTTTAGTTTTTGTTTTGTCTGTCTCATTGCCTCACCTCTTTCAGGCACTGCAGAAGCTGAGAGCCCTAAGGAAAGGCTGGAACAAGTTTGGCAGCCCAGAACTGGGAAGGCTTTTCGTAGCTACCGGGCACAATGTAAAAGGCACAAAAATGATTATGGGAGAAGCTGATAAACAAGGAACCCAGACCAGCCTTATAGACCGAGCAGGGCAAGAAGACTTTGGTATGATACATTAGAACAATGCCAGATATACAGAAAAGGGACACGTTACGTAGATCCTGAAGGTGATGACAAGCAGATGTGGTGGAAACCAATGGATGGATTCCAAGAAAGAGATATGGTCAGACTAACAGCTGAAGCTAATTTTAGCAGCCACATTTTGGATAAACTACAGAAGGGAGTAGCAACAGAAGTAGCAGGGAAGCCAGAATGGGGAGACTGTAATAATCAAAATCATAGATTCTCAGCCTGGAGCTTACAAACGGGCAGCAGGAAGTCAGTTCTACGCTGTTCTTTCAATATGGAGAAAGATGAGAACCACAGTGAGGGATAGCCTCACTTTGACTCAAATTGGCAGTGCTGCTATTACATTTTGGAGCTGAAGGTCCACCAAACCACTATGATGTCTGCCTAGATAGATAGATAGATAGATAGATAGATAGATATAGATCTATATAGATAGTGTGGACCTTAGTGGTGGATCTAGAGCTACATATATATCCCATATATACATATATACATACACACACACACATCTTCACAGGCTAATTATGTATATCTCCAACTTAGCATGAGATGTATTCATCTCAATAGCACTTACAAGAATAAAAATGCAGCTATCACTAAATTCATTTGTTTTTGTCACAAAAACCAAGCAATGTCCCCAGAAACACTTTTTAAACCACAGAAAGGTTCTTAAAACATAACAAATCACATACCATGTAACAAATTAGCTCCCTGTACAAACTCTGGAGCAGAGGTCAAATGGTTGAAGGGGCTTGGCTCTTGAAAGAGACAGAAGATATCGGGAACATGGGTTATTGGCTTTTTGTGTGAATACAAGCAATCTTCCATCCTGATGAGTACATAATGAATAACAAACACTTCTCCCATTGTGCTCTAGCAGGCACAGGCATGTATAAACTGATGTCATATGTCAGACATTCAGTAAGGGACCAGACTTCACTTTTCGATACTCCAGTGTAACTAGGAGCTCCATATGGCTCTCTGTCAGTAATATCTGAGGGTGGATGCATGCAAACGAGTTTGAGCTCAAAGATCTTATCAACAACACTCAACTAAGTTGAAGAAAATTCCTCCCTGCATAATGGGGATGTTTCCTTTTTGTATTGGTCTTACAGCTTGATGGGATTGCGTAGAACCATAGAAAAGTAGGGCTGGAAGGAAACTCAGGAGGTCATCTACTCCAAAACCCCTGGCTCAAGGCAGGGCTGTCCATGTCTAAACTATCTTTGACAAGCGTTTGTATAACCTGTTCATAACTTTAGAAACAAACCCTCACACATATCCACCAGGCATAATGCCCTAAACATCAGAAACACCCTTTAACTCTACACAGGTAAAGCAGAAGGCAAGAGTACTGTCAGTGCCCAGGCATTTCTTCACACTGTTGAGTCTCTATCAGACCTGATCCCTCAACCATTGGTCAAAAGTAAGGCAAGTTGTAAAATGGCAGCCTTGGTCCAACTACTGCCAAAACTGCTTGTCCAGCCCCAACTAAAGCCATCATCATCATCACTTTTTACAGCTAACATACTTACAAGTCTGTTTTTTTTCCTTAATATTTTCAGCTGCTGCCTTTTCCTCTTTTCCAACTTCTATCAGGAAAACCTAGAGAATAAGGCTGTGAGAAATGTATTTTCAAAGTTCTACACATTTTTCAAATTTCTTTTTTTCTAGTGTTGACACACTGAAATTTTCCTAAGAAATTACAAACCACACTATTTTAACTAGATCAAAAAATTTATTTTGACTCAGTGTTTTAGGAATTTAAACTGCCAAAAAGTACAATGGCAGCCATTTTGGACAACTTTTTTAAAATTATTTTCTGAAGAGAAGACAAAAAGGAAAAGCAATACACGGTGACTCAGACACATCCTGAGAATACACCTTATATATATCAACCAATGCTGGGAAAGAGGAAGAGAGGATGGAATACACAGGCAGGCAGGCACTTTGGTTTCACCTCTAAAAAAATGCAAGTGAACCTTGCATCCTTCCATAATCCAATCCCATCTGAAGCACCAAGCTTTTGGCCTCTACAGAGAAGGTAGCAACTATGAGATATTTATGTAAGTAGAGTTAGCAGGCTGCAACACAGAAGAGATAATTTTACATTCATCTTGAGGAGGTCTTCACCATGTATAACTGGGCACAGAAGAATTTGTAAGCTCTGACTACAGAGTGGTATATGTGTCCTCATATTCTCCCTGAAAACTAATGCCTTGTGTGTGGCCTATGCTGGGTACAAAAAGCAATTAGTGGGGATACTCTTCTGGACCTCCTATTGACCCTGAGACTGCAAGCACATCTTGTACTCTGACAAACCACAGAATATAGTAATCAAGAAAGATTTTTGGGTAACTAGAGTAAGAGAAACAAAGCAGAAGCTGAGGACTTAACAGGTAGTGGTTTTGGATATTGTTGTTATGGTGTGGCACCCAAGTGCAGTAAGGCTGAGTGTGTCAAGATGACTAAAGCCACCAAAACACTGATATATTCTAAGATTCTGATTAATATGATCTGAAATGCTGAGAGAACATGGGAGATTAGTTGGAGACAAATTGGTGGATTGCACTACAAGAAATCTTATAAGGTTCAATAAGGAGAAATTAAAGGTCCTGCACTTAGGATGGAACAAATTTCATGCAGCATACAGGCTGGGGGCTGACTGGCTAAGCAGCAGCTCTGCAGAAAAGGACCTGGGGGTTATGGTGGAAAGTATGCTGAACATGAGTCAACACTGTGCCCTTGTTATGAAGGTAACAGCATAATGAGCTGCATTAGCAGGAGTTTTGCCAGCATATTGAGGGAAGTAATTCTTCCCCTCCATTCTGCACTGGTGAGGCCACATCTGGAGTACTGTGTCCAATTTTGCCCCCTCCCCCCCAACTACAGAAAGGATATAGGCAAAATTGTAAAGAGTCCAGTGGAGGGCAATGAACATAGGAGGCTGGGACACACGACTTCTGACGAGAGGTTGAGAGAAGTGGATTTATTTAGTCTAAAGAAGAAAAGACAGGCGGGATTTAGTAGCTGCCTTCAGCTACCTGCAGGGAGGTTCCAAAGAGGATGGAGCTGGACTGTTCTCAGTGATGGTGGATGACAGAACAAGGAACAATGGTCTCAAGTTGCAGTAACGGAAGTTGAGCTCGGATATTAGGAAGAACTCTCACTAGGAGGGTAGTGGAACACTTGAACAGCTTGTGGACTCTCCATCCTTGGAGGTTTTGAAGACCCGGATAGACAAAGCCTTGGTTGGGATGATCTAGTTGGGGATGGTCCTGCTTTGAGCAGGGGGGTGATTGGCAGCATGTGGGGGGTGGACTAGATAACCTCCTGAGGTCCCTTCTAACCCTAATTATCTATGATTATATGAATAAATTAAAACCAGTTAAACCACAGTATGAGCATAGCCAAATTACATATGGAGCATATAGCAAAGCAGCCTCATCCCACACCTAAAGTACAAGCACCATCATGCTGCATATCAGTCTCCCCGTAACAGAACTACATCAAAATCCATCTAGAAGAGGCTTTAAGCACCCAAGCTCCAAATCAGATGAAGTAATCTAACCTTAACAGGTCAAACAAACCCCTCTCCCACTCATGGTTTGCTGGCTGGAGGGCTGTTGTGACAGACTTTTCCCCACATGCTGCCAATCATCCTTAGCTGATGCTCTTGCAGAAAAGATTGCTAGCCTACTAACTCCTTCTGGCATCCATGGGCAGACCATTCTCTTCTAATGCCTTCTGGAAGCCATCAAAAAGGTTACTCTACTCTCTCAATCTGGGACACACAGTGGAGCAGGAGAAAAGAGAGAAAGTTGCACAAACTGTTTTCTGTTGCTGCAGACAAGGGTTTTTTTTTCCCAGACTGGTTCAGGGAGACCATATCAACTGCAGCCACTTACTGAGTAGATGTATTGAAATGGTTTTTTCTCTCTGGGTACAATGAGCCAGCCAGGGGGAGAAAAAAAACCATAAAATCTCACAGGTGATTTACGAAACCAATTGCAAGCAACCACATTATCTTAAGAATTGGGAAAAGGTAATATGAAAACTAGTTGCCACACAATCTTTTTAGTTATCCTAATAGCCAAAAAATGTTTAATATTGTATTAAAACATTTGATATTTTGTAAAATGGTTCAGGATCTACATGGGATAATTTAAATACTGAAATATCTCCCAGTTCCCAAAGAAAAGGCTATGGTTAACTATAGCCCTTACTACTAAGAAGCTGAGGGGACTGTCTTCAGCCTGCTGACCGAGGCCATTTTGATGCTAGAAGTGACAAAAAGACTCAGATTCTATAATAACTCTCAGAGGAGTTGGGTCTCAGCCATCTGTACAGAGCTCTGTGGTAAGATCAAGGCATAAACTTTCACACTAGCCTTAAAGTTGTATTCATACAGGTAGCTATCCTGACTTACAGCATTCATTGACCTCTTTAGTGTCGTCTGGACACAGGAGTCTGCCCATGTGGTTCAGATTGCAAGATCAAGTCTTTATTTTCTATCAGTGCGTAGCCACTACTGTCATAATGCCTGCAGAGATTACCTAAAGAGGTTGTGGAATACCTAATTCAAGCATGTCAATAATCTCAAAACAGCAGTGGAAGGAGAAGGGAGTAGGGGAAATAAGTCTGCCTTTAGGCAGTCCAGTACAAAAAAAGGTCCTACAATGGTTTTTCTGTATAAAAGATCCCAACTCATTCCTATCAATTAGGTTGAATGACTCTTTATCTTTTATAATACATTAATGCATTATAGAACTATCTTGCTCATTCACCGAATTCTCTCTCTCTCTCACACACTGCCTAGTGCGGTATCTCTGTTCCCAGACACACACACGCTGCCTAGTGTGGTATCTCTATTCACACGCGTGTGCACGCACACACACACACGTGTGCTGTTCCCTTGCCATATCTCCCTACACACCTGCAGATGGTTCCACTGGATGTCAAGTCTAGTGTGAAGCATCCTATGTGTGTATGCCCTGCTGTGGTCACCTTTATGTTATAATGTAACCAAAAGAAACCAAAGGCTTACTGGGGGAGAAGAAGCTCAGCATGGCCAAGTTTTAATAATAAGGTCATATTTTTATATCAAATGTACAGCATCAATTTCTCAGATTTAATGTGCCTACAGACAGAAATGTGGAAAGAACTTCATTAGGAAAACTGATCAACATCTGGCTCAATAATAAGAACTCTCTTGTTTGAAGGAATTTTTCATTCTTTACTTAATAACCCGGAACGACATGGCAGTAGTCCATGTCACACATTCGTCCTGTACTCGTTGCTACACTCATGCAAACTGTATCTCTGGTGATAGGAAAGTTACTAATAGGCAAGGTTAACTTTTTAGTGAATTTAGTGCTTGTGAAAGTGCCAGGTTAAAGCCCTCTCCTGGATATTCATACACCAGGTACAGCACAAACAGAAGCAGTGTAAAATCCTTCACCTGGTTCCAGCAACCTGCCATGCAAACCCCATCCAGGCTCACCTGTTAGGAACTCAGCTGGGACTGAAATTGCATCTGCATGCCAGACCTATCTTCAGTCTCTCAAAAGTGTGTCAAAGAAACCAGTCATAGTGGTTTTACGTAATGTAAAAGCTGGCCAAAAGGAACCATGGAAAATGGACTGGAAATAGATCATATCACATGAGGTATCAACAAAGCCATCATTCAGGAAAAGCTTTTGGTCCCTACTAACTTGGGCTGTGATTAAAGGAAAAAACACATGCATTAGCATCTTAACACATATAAGACCAGTATTTTATGTAATGGTGTGGTAAAGTTTGTCTATCAGATGAGGATAGAAAGTGGAAATATTTGTCTTAGTTTTGCTATCTCTTCTCTTTAATAACAAGAAAAGGTAGCTACACTTTCCCCAACATAAGCCCCAATTTGACCAACTGATTCATGCAGCCAGAAAATCATCCACCATGAAGTCAAGTAGTAGGTGCTGGCATATGTGCAGGAATCAAATCAAGCAGACTTTCTTGCAAGACTTTGGCTTACATTGAACGTGTCTTACTTCTTGGATACTATTTCTGGATAAAGAAAATGGGAAAACTTAATCCTGAATGTAATTTTTTTCACTTGTACATGGTTGAAAATGTCAGAGTGAAGAAAGGCTATTCTTGTTTTCTGCATATTACTTAATAACAACAACAGAATAAAAAATAAAGGTGTGTAGCATCTCCCATCTCCTTCAGGACATTCACACAGATGTTTATATAGTTCATGACATAGCAGGAAGGAAAAGCCACCATTTGCAAGACATGAGTATCTATTGGCAGCTTCAGGAACTGGACAGGAAGGAAGATTAATCGGACCACACCATAAACTACATATTCTTTCTGATTTTACAAAATAAAAACATGAAAAAAAACACCCCAAAAATGTACTGTTTTCAGGGAATTACTTAGACAAAGTACTAATGGCAATAAAAAATATTTCTCTCTCTTACAACATGTCAAGGTAGCAGCAAAGTATAAAAGCTCCTGTTCTGCTCCCTTTGCCAAGGGAATATGGCCCCGTTTTCTGTGTCAAAAGAGCCAATCTGATTGCCTCTGCCAAGAGAGTAAAGGTTTTTTATTTTTAAAATATTAATACTGCTATCCAATTGTGCCACGTGCCACATGTTTTATCATAATTTTATACAAGAATCTCAAACCTAGTGCTCATTATTTCCATATTACAAGTGGGCAAAGTAAGTCACATGGCTTGCCTTAGGAAATACCAGGAGAATTGGGGCAGAGGCAGGAATTTAACAGAATTTTTCTCGCTCCTACTGCAGCACCCAATCCACTGGGCCATACAGTAGCTGTTGCCTCTGTTGCAAGTTTGGCTTTGAGCTCACCCACTATGAGAATGTACTACAAATTACTTTTCCCTATGGTCCTCCCTATTCATGTTCACAGAATTCACATGTTCTGGAGACTTAATTCTGATATTTATGGATCTTTGACATTAAACTAGGAGATTAAAACAGTCCCCAAAACGTAGCTGAGCATTTTCCATTCAAGATATGGCAGCAATAGCTCAACAATGCACAAAGCTCCTAGTGTATTATGTATTTAGGGACACTACCGTGATCTTATGAAGGACTACAGACCCACAGTTTCCCAGCCAGAAATATAAATGTCATTGGATCATAAAGGCAACTCTTGTTTATTATTAATGTGTTTTTAATGATTAAGTGATATGTCAGAAATAAAAGTTAATATAATTAGGGTTAATGTTAATAAAATTCAGATAACATGGAAGATTCTGGATTGTTAGTAATTTTTAAAGTTTTATTTTTAAAGTTTAAAAGATTGAAAAAAAATCAGAAGCTGGCCAGAACTATTTTATTTTTGCTGATTCTATTATACAGTCTGAATTTGACTAAGGTGGAAAGAGTAGGTAATGCTGTTAAGTATTTCTGAAGAGGAAAATTGATATAAATGCTAAGTATTGTCAGACCCGATCCTAATTTTGTCAGAGAAAATGACAAAACTCCCACTGACTTAAATCAGAGTCAGGCTAATTTTAAACCAGAACAAATTTGCATTTGTAAAGTTAGTATTTAATAAAGGGCATTGCACTCACCCTAGTGCAAAGGTGCAAAGCTGGGGGATGCTGGGGGACTGTGAGTTAACTTGAATCTGAAGTAGATCTAAGATACTACATCCATCCAGGTTTATCTTAAACCAGTTTTGGTCATTTTGAAAGCAGTTTATGTGCTCTGAATTTCTGTTGTGTTACAGATTTGAACCAGTGTCCGATCACTTACACCGGTTTCAGTGCAACTTCTGTCCCTAGAGGGCTTCCTAACACATTAATTTTAGGAAGCCCTCAAGGGGAACGACCAGATGAGCATGGCCATACAGTATGTGCCACCGCAAACATCTGCAGCATCACATACTGCACAAGCAGATGTTCTCCATGCTACAAGGGTACACTGCCTGTGCACGCTGTGCTTTGTTCCCCCCCCCATGAGTTTTTTTTTGACCCCTGGATATCCAGGGGTCAAAAAAAGCCCATGGGAAAAAAAATGGAGCGGTGCACACATGAGCAGCACACACCACTGAAAAGCAAAACTGGGCTGCCCAGAGCGATGCTGTGGCTGCCAGCCAGGCTCTGCCTCAGCAGGATCACCACTGCTGCAGCCCTGGGAGGCCCCCAGGACCCCAGGTAAGGCTGCTGGCCCCAGCCTCCCCACCACCCCCACAGTAACAGGGGCATTCCCTGGGGACAAGTAACTGTGGTGCATCTTGTCCCTGGGGAACCAAATGTCCACGCTTGTCTGGACACAGGCCAGAAGAATAAGTAGTCTTCCATCTTCTCCATTCCCACCTATTGGAAAATCAGAATAATCTTCAACGTGTACTTTGTACTGCAGACATTGCTAGTGCATAAAAACTAAAATAGAATTGCTTTCACACAAAGAACCACAAATATCAATACATTTAGCTGAGCTCTGCCCTTCTGGTTTGCTAAAAGTGAATGCTGAAGAACTCTAGAGAGCATTCAGGAAAGACTTGCTATTACTGTTCTTTTTCTCTTTCTCCTTTTCATTTTAGCTCAACAGACCAAGTCTTTTAAATCAATTCTTTTGCTTTAATGGGGCATTCCAAATTTGAGGGCTTTAGTTAGAGAATTAAAACTGAGGTAGACAGGCTGTGTGTATTACCTTAGTTAACCACAGTTTCAATTACATTTGTTATCACATGAACAGCAGCTGAGTCTCTTTCACATCTAGGAGCCAGCTTTGGATCAACCCTGGGCATCACCAGGCCTAAACATAGTTCAGCACTGTATCTGGCAGGTGCTGTAATGTCCAGAGATGTGAGCAAAAGAAGTTGGCTGAGGAAGTCCTATCTGTCTCATTGCTGTTGTGATTAAATATATTCCATGTCTGAGAAGACAGTTTCTGCTGTTGCTCAGACAGCTACTCAAAACAAAACCATTATGCTATTTATGTGCATCTGACTCATCCTAAATTCCTCCTTGCTGCATTTTTCCATTTGGTTTCTAGGACAGCAATGCTTTTTGTCCTGCCACTCCCATTTACAAGTCACCTGTGATGTATTTTTAAAATGGAATATACTGTACAAGCGTATGGTAGTATCACGCCTTCTGTTCACAGATCTCAAAACATTTTACCAGAATTAATCATGTCACCCTCACAAACACCTTCCAATATAGGCATGGCCCCTACTTTATAGAGGTACAGAGAAAGCTCAGTTATCTACCCGAAGTCGCATTGAGTGAAGAGAACGCATCCTCCCAACAACCTGTTCTAACTACTAGATCACAAACAGGTTTCAGAAAACAATACAAAGCCTTACACATTCCTTGCAGCTCTGATCTGAACTACAGTATTACAGGAAGTCCTCCAATATTTTCTTAGTTCTTTAGGTACATCTCATTTACACGTTGGTATAAGGTCTATTAATAACCCATATGATTTATAGATTACTAGAGCAGAAGGGCAATATGGAAAAGGAAGAATTAAAAAAAAATCTCTCTCCTAGTTAGTTTAAGATCAGCATTACAAATTCAGGGACATGTAATACATAAAAGCTATAAATCTTTTACCTCTTTTTTCCTTTCACGGTATCTACTATATGCTCATTTGGCAGACATCTTCAATGGTACTTTCACTGACAGCTGGAGTGCTTCAAACATGACATTATTAGAAAAACATATTCAGAAATTGTAGACACATTTGTTTTCACATTTCAAAATTATAATCCAGTATCTTGTGAATACCATCAGTATAGCTATGACAAGGTATATATACATGCACTGAGCACGTCATTCAGCAACATATCCAGTGAATTCTGAAGCACTAAGATGTTGCCCTGTCATGTTGTCAATGCAATACCCTGACTCAGAAGCATATTTTAACAAGATGTCACTTACTGGGAGGGTGATGGCGAGAAAACATTTCACTTTCAAAAACAGAGAAATGAAGAATAGTTTGGTTTAGTTCAAGGACAGCTTTCAGCAACTGTTTCAAATATTATCTGTAGGTGCAATAGAGAAATTCTCAAATAAAATAATACTGATTTTCTCAGGTCAAAAAGATGGACCACATTCCTGGGACTGGAAAACATTTTCTGCAACTCTGTATTACTCAGGAAATTCTTCACACTCCCAGCACATCTACAATACTGTCAGTGCATAGGACAGATCATATTCTGAGCATGAATCAAGGTCTGCAGTGAAAGAAGCTATCAGCTGCCAGAACCCTACCTCATTTATTAGGAATGAGCAGGTCCAGGATGAAAAAACTTTATGTATACTATGTACAGGTTGAGAGACAGAAAGAGAGAGAGAGAGAACACTTGTTTTTCTGTACAAATTTATACATAGTATGCTCTTATAACACACTTAGTACTTGCATAGTGCCACACAGTCTGTATGCATAAAGTATACAATAATTATCTTCACCTATTCTTTAATTTCTATTAATCTAAAATTTTCTTCTCCAAAATATACTTTTTGGCATGACATCAAAAGGTATGAAAATGACTCTTGTTCCTAAAGCTTCAAGCACTTTTTTAACAATATTTAGAGTGTGTAGAAGTTGTAAACCCAACACAAGTATGAATGGAATCTGGACAACAATCTTTAGAAAAAGTATACTTAGATTTATTTCTAATGCTCTGACATTTACCCGTCCCAAACTGTACTGCATCCAAAACCAAGCACTTGCAACAAAGTTATTATAGGGTGCTCATGTTTTAATCTATTTGTACTAACTTCTTATTGCTTATTTATCCCATTCTTTATTTTCATAATGATATTTACTTGTCATTGCTCTGTTGTGTGCATAATAATTTGTTATGCTAAAACAGCAGGAGATGAGAACATCAAAACTTGGATTATACCACATGCAGTGAGGCTATCCTACAGAGATCTCAAAGTTTTGTAGAAAAGTAAGCAAACGTCATTTCATTATCTCCGAGGAACATGTCCCCTTTCTTTGCTGACCACGTATGTCCACCCTTTTGCTAGCAGTTTGAGGACAGAAAGGCTGAGCAAAGAAGGTACTGCTCTCTGCAACAATTCCTAACACTTTACATAGACAGTCATTTGGAAATCCTGCCCTGAAATAAAACAGCTTAGAACATTTGGATGGTTGATGAGGCATCTACCCAGTGGCTAAATGACTGCTGCCAGACAGCACCCATCTCTTCAGGTTGTTCTCAGCCTCAAAGATCCTATCCCTTGCCGCCACAGTTCATGAGAAATGTTACACAGGTATAGTTCAGTGGTGAGATCCAGCTGTGTATGCTACAGGTATGATGATAAAAATTAGGCCATGGTTTAAGAACAAACAATGGCCAGCATCAGATGAATATAGGTTAATGTTGATTCAGACTTGAAGGAAAAATAGGTCTGTTGATTGAAAATAAAAGTTGAAAGTAGGAGTGTGTCCCAAATGTAGGTAAAGTTTGCTGCTTTATTAGGGTACTCTGTCTGCACAAACCTATTCTAAAGAACTAAAAGGGAAAAATAAAACACTTCTGGTTGCCCATCTAGATGTGTCCTGTAATTTAGGGTTAATCTAGGATCAGATTAGATTACATTTTGGGGGTGTAGGACTGGTCATGCATCCAGTTAAACTAAGTGCAGCTCCTACCCATGTGAAATTCATCTGGACTTTGGAAAAGCATACAGACCACAAGGTCTGGCCCTGTGGGTGATAATCAAATAGTGTACTGAAAGATGCAATCCCTGGAAGTTTTTCTTGAGGCAATTAGACACATCTAAACTCCAATCAGCAGAAGCTCACAGGAGACGGATTTGGATTCAGAGACAGGGTTAGCTATGTTAGTCTGAAGTCAGGATAGGCTAGCATGCAAGAGACTAACAGGTTCAAGGAGGCTTATACTTTCATAGGCAACCACTACTTCATTAGATCTTTAAAACATCTGATGAAGTAGGCTGTCACCTGTGAAAGCTCATGCCTCTCTGAACCAATTAATCTCTAAGATACCACCTTGCCTTGCCTTCTGTTTGGATTCAGATACTGTGAAGCTGTACCTGCTGCTACACAGAGAGTTCACGTTTGTGGCATCAGTGCCAACCTTATTCCATTTCCAGTGAGTTAAATGATGCTTATTTGTAATGATTTAAATAAAGCTGTTTTTATTGGAAGTTATTTGTTGTTTTGAGCAAAAGACATGATCTCATCATTCTGATATAATCGTCCCATTAATTGAATGCCTTTGCATTGCCTCAGCTGAAAGAGATCACTGCAGAAGCTGGATCTGAAAGATACCAAAAGTAAGGGATTGGCTAAATGAACCCACAACAACGAGGGAGAAAAAAACCAGCATCAGAACAGCAGCGGACTGAGAATCTAGATGCCATTCAACCATCCCCTAGGCCCAGTGTCCCAGCCCTGCAGGAGCCTCTACAGCTTGGTAAGCAACTGACTGCTTTCTAGGAGATCCCAGATTTCCTTCTCAAACAGGACTTGAGAATTAACTTAGGTCAGCAGACAGGCAGGCACATCCAAGAAAAACTTGCTTTGTTCTAATGACTTGTGCTTGAGCTTTCCCTTCTGTTCTCTTCAAATAGGGTCTGAAAAAGAGATGCAGCATACACACACAGACACATACATACGCTGCATCTCTCTCTATATATATATAGCTTTATAGTCTAACTGTATGTAATACTTTTTCTACTACTGTTTGGGTAGTTTAATAGATTTAAATGTAGATATCAGAATTAGAAAAAAATAATCATTTCAATAGAACTCTTTTTTGTTTGTAGAAACATTGTGCAGTAATATGATCATCAAGTCTCTAAACAGAAATGCTTAACACTTTTTGAATCTAGTAAATCTCACTGTATGAGCTTTAGTTAAAGCTCCCCTGCCTCCATTTTTCAGAGCAGGGATGCTGATACACGTGATGCTGGAGTCTGCTGGAGCACTCCACTCAATTAATTGAGTCTGCTCCAATGCACTGCAATTACAATGCATCAGAGCAACCTCCCTGCACATGTACAGGCACCCACAAATGCTAAATGACCAGACAAACACAGACCCACTCGATGGAAAAAAATTATCGTCCTCTGTTGCATATCAGCAAGTTGTTTTAACAATTTACAATGATCAGACAGACATGAACATTTTTTTTTTTTAAAGTTAAAAAAAATCACGATAGCAACCCATAATAGAAACTGATTACCTTTTGAGAGTTTAAAACTGATTACCTTTTGAGAGTTTAAAACTGATTACCTTTTGAGAGGAAACCTGAATTAGTATACCTCAGTACAATGCTCAGACGGACATCAGTGAGAACTGACTAGATTCAAGGCCAGTGCTATAGTTTATAAACTGTCAAGATTTCTTGTCAGTGAATAACGGCAGAGATCTTGTAGTCCTTGTGCCTGCAGCTCTCCTGCAGATTTCAGGAAGAGCTTTGTGCACATACAAATGCAGGATTGGGTTGCTACTTGCTGGTCTCATCATTACAGGAGAGATCAATGCAGATAGGCACTCTAGTTTTCCATCTTTTCATCCATTTATCCCTACATTTCTATAGCTACCAATTATGGATAAGAGTGACTAAGAAAGGCCAACCATGAAGGCCAATTAGAAAAATACTTTTCCCACAGACTGTCTCTTGTTACATTCTGGCCATGTCTACATGAGATGCTGACTGCACAGTCGTTACTGCGCATCCATTTAGTCCTTGCATACACAAATACTAAATGACTGCAGTAACAGGAGTTACTGTGCAGTAGCATTGTTGAACAGCTTTTAGGTGAGCTGACTATGTAGTAGCTCATTACTACTGCACAGTAGCGTTAAATCACGCTTTGTGCCATGCAACACTACTACGCAGTAGTAATGAGCTACTGAGCAGTTAGCATCTTGTGTGGATGCGGCTACTGAGATGTCCTCTCAAGGAAGATGCACCAGTTTAAAAGGCATGATTATAAACATACATAATCAAATGGTGTTGTCTGTGGATGTTTCAGATCTCAAATCAGAAAGGACCATTAAAAAGAACCTTATCTGATACATTTCTGCATAAGGCCAAAAACTTTCATGAGCTACAGCATGTCTTTTAGGAAGAAATCTAGTCTTGATGTAAGAACTTTAACCAATGGAAATCCCACCTGACCACTAGCTATTTGGCCCAATGTCTAATGACTTATTTAAAGTTGCATCTTATTTTTATTCTGAATTTGCTGAGTGTCAGCTTCCAACAGGTATATATTGCTTTGCCATTTTCAGCTAGATTAAAGAGATTACTAACAAACTTCTCCTCTGTGTGGATATCTGTAGATCAAGATCAGGTTACCTTTTTAAGGATGGACAGATGAATAAATTATACAGTTAAATGGGCAAGACTCATCAATATCAACTGCTTTACAGTTTTCATATGTCTGATCCTATCCTGTAGTTAGCCAAAGAAGCTAATGCAGTTTACTCCTGAATGAAAGAAGTTTAAGCTTCTACTAGCAGCAGGACAGTAGTGGACACACAAGACATTTACTACACAACAGCTGACAGGTGGTAAGTTCACTCTCCTTTAGCATTTGTTAGTTCATCCATGCCTTTAACCTTCCCTTGGATAATTAAAAGGAGCTTCTTTAGTCTCTCACTAAGACATTTTCCAGATAACAGGTAATTCATGTAGCTCTTATCACATCCACAAACCACTGGTAATAAGTGGAAGGAGGGGGGAAAGGGCACCCCCATTTCTCTGCTAGTGCTACAGCAGGGGAGTTATTAGATTAAATCAAATGCTTTTAAAGTTAACTTGGTTTCCCAACTGATTAGGAAGCTGTTCAAATTCAATTGAAATACAAGTATAGACAAAGAAGCTGTACCAACTTAACTAATTGGTTTAAAATCATAACAGTAGAGCAATTTTAGCTATAGCATCTAGATAGTTATACTGGTGCAACCTTCTCATGTGGATAAGGCTTCAGTATGATAAAAGATGGCTTATTTTCTACATGGTATAGAACTCATTAAGAAATAGTATTAATACAATTACATGCCTGTACTGCTAATGCCACCTGTTGATAAGTGTAAGGTATGAGAGGAGGATTTTCTATTTAATTCACCAACACCACTCTTCTGGCCATTCCAAAAAGAACAGGTACGCAGTCTCATGCCAAATTCCTTGCTCAGAAAAAAAAAAAAAGGTTTCTGTTAAAATACCAGATCACCAAGATGACAATGACTTATTAATCTCTATATTTCAGTGTGCCCTGGACCCACGGTAGCGCTCCCTGTGAACATCCCTGAGATGAGGTAAGGACAATCTTTGGAGACTAAAATAAATTATGTACCTGTCTCTAGTGGGTTATGGAATAGAGAAAATCCCACACAATTTACTGATTCGTTTTGATGCACTGGCTGGGGGAGTAGTTAGCTGATTGCACGATTTCGCAATGATTACACACTTAATTCATACAACACAATTTTATTTTAAAACTCTTTGCTACGCATATAACACTGCTTAGCTTTAAGAAACATCACAAACATTAAGAACAAAATAATTACATATATCAGAAACAATGCTCCAAATGCACTTCCTTCTCAAACAATGTTATAAGAATTAGTATTACAAAAACAACTACAACTAAAAGTTAAATTTGAATCAATACTATTATTTTTCATATTATACTTACAATCCTAGAATTCCGAGAAGCCAAATACCAAAAAATGGTTTCATTCCTCAGTAGTACAATTTAATGGGTTGGCCTCAGTAGTACGGTTCAATGGGCTCGCCTCAGCAATACAATTCAATAGGCTGGCCTCAGCAGTGATAGGACTAAGTCCCCTTCCTTCAGTCCCTTTCAGGCGCTCTGCAGCTTCAGCGTGAACTAAGAGATTCGTGTTCACGGAGAGGTTGGTTCAGGTGATCAGTCTGATCCGGCCTACACTTGCGATTCTTCCTTCGTTGTTCTGCAAGTGAAGTCACCTCCAAATTGGGACAGTAAGTTACAGTTTTTATTGAGTGAGCTGCCGTCAATGGGCTCCTCCTACTCAAGCCTGTCACTACTCCCAAATTTGGGCTCGGATCTTACTCAACAGATTCTTTTGCCTTGTTGAGCATTTTAAATTACCTTTGGGAAACTTCCATATCACTGCAAATGCCCTTTTCTTACCAATCTGGTCAAAAGGCCTTAGGGTTTGATCTCTTGGAACTCAAAATATTTGCTCTCTTTGTAAAAGACTTCTAAAGATAAAATTCAAATTAAGACTTTAAACAAAGTCAGGACCTTTTGCAGTAGTCCCAAAACAATGAGCTAGATAAGGAGATAAATCTTATCTTCTTCCTGAAACTGGCTAATGGGCAACCTTTACAAACATTCAAACTATTTCATTCAATATGACAGTACCAAAAAGTCTTTGAAAACACATTCTAGAATACATCAGCTGCCTGGGAGGCACTGTTTGTGCACTAGAAAACAACAAACAAAAAGATGAAGGTTTAGCTAACTTATTTCTTCTAAATGGCACATATACCTACATGGCAGGCACAAGCAACTCAGTGCTATTTTAGGTACATAAATATTTTGAAAGTTCTAGCCATTCCACACCATCCTTATTTTGAATTATACTATAAATACAATTTTTGATAATATTTCACATCACCTCCCATTTTTCTGTACTTGAGCTTGACAGTGAGTGGAAAGTACTTACAAATTGAAAATTTAAAAAAAGTTTATACATTTTTCTGGATATTATTATAAAAATGTTTTCCCCACAAATGCCAACCCTGCAAACTATCTTGGAACTAAAAATCAAGCTAGATCCGTTTCACCTTGTCTGTCACAATAAACAACATTTTCTTTCTAAAACTGTTAGATTGCCATTGCCCATACAAATGTATTAATACAAGCATTTGCAATATTATATTTATATAGAATTGATTTGCAACTAGTAATTAACACGAAGATGAAGGAGAAGAAAACAGGAACAAAAAAAACCCCAAACAGATGTACTGTAATATATATTAATGCACAATCTCTGCTCAATTCTTCAGATGGATCTTGTCAATCAGCTAAAAGGATCTTGTCAATATGGTTGAAAGGGGGAGCTTTGGAAAAAAAGATTTAAAGTTGCTATCAAAAAACCTGTAAAATACATTTGCATGGGAAGAACTCCACAAAAAATATGATTTCTCAGCTCACCTAAACACTCCTAAAATAAATCTGTAATTCCACCCACACGTGTAATTTCTAACACATTCCAGATTCCAAAATGGAAATATCTTTGTTCAAGATAGGGTCAAAACAGAACCCTTGGGAAAAATGCTCCTCAACTTTGGGAAAGGTCTAACCCAAACTGCCATCCTAACCTGCATTACAGGAGATCAGCAAGGACCAGAGAAGTGGCATCAAAATTAGCAGGGGTGCAGGTTGTAGCTGTGTTGGACTCAGGACATAGGCAGACAAGGTTGTTTGGGTGAAGATGATATATTTTATTAGACCAACCTAAATAGTTGGAAAAAAATATCCAACTATTTAGGTTGGTCTAATAAAAGGTATCATATTCACCCAAACAACTTTGTCTATCAAAATTAGCAGAAATTATACAAGTGTTCCCCAATAAGAGCTAGAATTGAGAAGCCAGCCCAATATTTACATACTCAGAGATAAAAATATGATAAAAATAATAAGCCCAAACAGTCCTAGGGGTGGAGTTTAAGGCAGCTGTGCTCACAAGAGAAACAGGTAACTACAGTAGAAGCATTTCCAAGACTATTCCATTACTGGGAGCTTGTATGAGCCACTGTTGAACCTAACCTTCTCTATCCATACAATTTTTTTAAGCCTCTCAAGACACCCAAGCCTGTCTTCTCATTCTGACTGTATCTGTAGAAACAAACAGACAGACTCTGAATTGATTTCCACAATACTTTCACACAATTGCTAAAAACCTGCAAGATTAAAGTGGAGAACGTCTGAAGAGATTACCGAATTAAAAAAGAAAAAAAAATCTTAAATTTGTGGACATGAGATGATTTATTTCAGAAGACAAGTTCCACTTGCCTGGCCATCATCCTACACTAAGAACTGACTTTCAAAGAATTTGTTTCTCTCTAATGCTCATGAGTCATTTTCTAACATGGCACTTTTGGCTGCTTGAAGCATTTTGAAAGTGGAAAGCAAACAAAATTGCTTTTAATGCACTCATAAGAGGGTACTTCAGGTTTTTTTAAAAGCCATTTCCCCCTATCTTTTAGCTGCTAGGAGGTTTTAAATGGGACCCCTGTAGGTTTTTGTCTGTAAACCATACGAGAGCATAAAAGCTTGGAAAACTTGCAGAGATTTTGAAGCAGGTTCACACAGCTTCATTGAAACTGTGTGTGGTTTTGAAGCTCACATGGAAGTCACCAGGAACTTCTTAAAATTGCCAACTTATAAAGAAGAAAACTTTTAAAAGCCAGATAAGGGATTGTCATGAAAATGTAACAAACTGAAAATGTCCGGCTTCAGTGTATCCAAAGGTTTAATTTAGAAGAAAAACTATTTTATGAATAGCAGGAACCTGGCTTGGGGGGGGGGGTACTGAATAGCTTCAGAAAGTGGGAGTAACCTCTGTAAACACAGCATGAATTAAGCTGCATCAAAATGTTTTTTACCTGTATCAAAGGATCAAACTAGTCAATCCATCAAACCAACACATGGTGGCTCAGCTGTCTAAAAAGTGCTTACAGGATTGTTACAATAGAAACATATCAAATCTCTCACTGTCTTTAAGGAGACATTTCTTACCCCATTTCAGCATCAGTTAGAATAGTGACTCCAACAAGATAGCAGATATGAAACATCAGTGCCAAGCAATGTTCAAAAAACCTGAAAAGGAAAATACCCAAACCCGTTGTCACGAAAAACGTTTGAAGTGGTGTTTTTTTTATATTGAAACCAGATTTCCAATTTTACATTGGAAAATAATACTGATAGGAAAAGGATGTGCGAAGAGATGGGGATAGGATTATTATGTATAAAACAAGATATGTTTACATCATTTTGAAGTCTAAACTTGTGTTCCTTGTGCAAATAAGTCTCCTCTACTCAGCAAAATTCTCACCAGCTTTGGAAGACTGTAGGCCTGGGTCCTTGATTTGCTTTGCTCCAAGCACTATTAAGCACGGAGCAAAATTAATCTCTGCCCTAACTCCTTGAAGCCAACTGCAATAAACCAAGAATGAATTTGGCTAATTACTGTTTTTCAGTGGCAAATGATGTAACACAATTAAAGGCTTACATGCATCAGGGACAAATTCTATCACTCTTATTCAGTTTGGGTTGGATTCAAATCCTTAGTTTGACCTCACTCCACCAGCAGCACTGCTGATTTTTGAGAGGACTTCTTGTGAAGTAAGCAGCTAGGCAAGATTAAAGGTATCCATATACCTTTCAGAGTAGCATCTTGCTCTGTCCACAATTCCACCAACTAAAGTGAAACTGTTCAGAGAAGAAAAAAAATCCAGTGAAAGTGATGGACAGAATCTGGTCAGTTTTGCTTCTCAATACTTCTCCCCCTGTCCCAACTTGAAACCATTTTGAAGAAAAACCTTGCAAAGAAACTTTCGTAAGATGGCATGTGTGTGATTCAGTTTAGCACTGGTCTTCCTTTTAGGTTTTATAACCATTCCTAACTCTGCTCTTGCAAAGCATTTAAACACACTGAAAGAGGTTGCAAATTTCCCTGTAGCTGGTCATCTGGTATTCACAACACAGAATAAGCATTTGAATATTTATTGTGAGCACATTGTCTTTTGCAGAGCACACAAAGATTTCTTACCACAATTATCTTGTTCCAGCTTTAATATATTCACTGTCACCTCTTTAACAGATCTTGTGAGAAAGGAAAGTTTCTTTAACTCTTTTTTTCCCTCCTGAACGCAATTACCACCTCATTCACTGCTCTTTGTATCCACCTAATCTCTCCGATTATGTCTCTGACACCACCACAATACTACATGACTGACATACCTGACAGCTCTGACTAGTGACAGAATACTCACAATGAAAACCAGCTCTATGCAGGATGAGTATTACCTACCGCTAGCCTGCAGAACCAACATGGAAGGAAGGTAAAAAAAGGGGTGGGGGCATTTCATGACTAGTCTAAACCCTATGGATTTTTCTTCCTTTTAAAGTTAAAGCCAAAGAGCACTGACAAGCAGAGTCCTTTTATATACACCTACCTAATGAACCAATTGTTGAATGAATACAAAGAATGGCCATTAGTATTTTAATTTTGAATTTATAAAGTAGAAAATGCACATTTGGAGATCTGACTTACAAGTAGCCTTTGATGGACCATTTGGTCTTCCCTGGCCCTGTTATACTCCTATGGTACACAGCTCCATCTGGCACTCAACTTCCAGGTTTAGGCAGGTGGAACTTATTTTACAGGTAGTGAAGAGAGCTGCATCTGAATACACCATTCCTAGATAGCAAATTGTCTCTTTCAACCAATACCATGCTAGAACCATGCCACAAAGCAGATAATCTGAATCATCAATATAAGCATTGTTACAAAGCAACACATAATAATGCAGAACACATATAAAGACACAAAATACAAGAAACTTCAGGCAAGAACTCGTTCAGCCACTACATAAAAGAAAAACCTACAAACTTAAATTATATGCTTATAAAGGCTTGGTCTCAAAGGCCTGAGGAAAGTACTGTGAGAGCTTGCCTGCGTCACAATACCCTTCCCCAGGCCTCAGAGAGCAGCAGACACATCTGGGCTAAATAGCAGATGGAACAGAAGCTCCTTAAGTGGGGTCAGTATCGGCTGTGAAGTGCAGAAGTTAGCCAGTCTCAGGAAAGCTGTAACAGACCAACCCCAATTTGCACTGAATGTTCTAAGCAAGTCTTAGGCCAAGATACCCTGCTGGTTCTTCCAGTGAGAGTGGAAATAAACCAGAGGGGGGGAAAGTGTGTGTGTGTGTGTGTGTGTGTGTGTGTGTGTGTGTGTGTGTGTGTGTGTGTGTGTACTTGACAACACTGAGTTAGTCTTCTTGGTCTGAGTCCTTCACCTAACACTAGTGGATAATGGAAAAATTGTGTTTCAAAGTAAAAGTTGACCAGGTAAACTCTAACAGATATATAAATGATACAGGTTTCCCTCGATTTATGTGGGTTCTTTATATGCAAATTCACGCTTATGCAATGAGCATATTTAGACCCATAACTCATTATATGCAAGGTAAATTTGCTCTTATGCGATCAGCATAGAACCCCCCCCCCCCAGCAGGTAAGTCTGTGGGGGGAGGGGAAAGGGCCCCACTCACCCCAGCCCCAGCTGCAGTGGTCCCAGGAACAGCCCGCTCCAGCTCCCTGTAGCCTCTGGGCTGCACCATGTTCCACCTGTCCCCACGTGCCTGGGCTCATCCCAGCTCTTGAGCTGTGCCGTGGTGCAGGTAGCTAATATCAGCTCCTCCAGCACGGGTTGGGGCAAGTGCGGACAAGTGGAGCCCCAGGCAGCGTGGGGCACAGCACTCACCCCAGCCCCAACTGCAATGGCCCCGGGAGCAGCTGACACTAGCTGCCTGCACCAGGGCATGGTGCAGCCCAGGAGCAGACGTGAGTGGGGACAGCCGGAGCAGTGCAGCCCAGCAGCTGCAGGCAGCTGGCACCAGCTGCTCCCAGGGCCACTACAGCCAGGGCTGGGACAAGTACCTCTGTTCCCTCTGCTTTGCTGCCTTGTGCAGCCCCAGAACAGCACTCCTCCCCCGACCACTTCCCCAGTCCCAGCCTCACTCCCTCCCTCACCACCATGGGAACCCATCCCTATTCGTTACATTGTAAAGTGGGTTCACTCTATGAGAAATCGATTTACACGCCGTTAGCAAGCAGAGTCACAGAAATATCAAAATCGCACCAAGTAATTGGTTGGCCATTGCAAAAACAAGGAAGGCATGTAAGACTTATTTTGACAAGTCTTACAAATATGGTTGTAGCAATGCCTTCTGAATCCCTGAAGACTGCACTGCTCAAAATAGCTCATGATCATTTTTGGGAAAAGGGGCTTCTGAAAGGTATCCTAATGAAGCCACACATCATGGAATGAAGTTTGGATCATCACCTCAACTGATGCAGCTATAATGTTTGCGGCTGCCTGTTCCCCTGGTAAGAAAACTTAAATAAGAACATATTCAAGCAAATCATGTTAGCATGCCACAACTACAAGCCTGCATTAAAAAAAGTAGAACTATATAATTTGTAATTGCCCATAAAATTCAGTATTGCAGCTGAGTGTAGTCACAAGCTTAAAGTTTCAGACAACACTCTGTTGGGCACTTCCTCTACTAGATGAAAAGCTGACTTGTGCCCAAGAACACATTTATGTATTCTGAGAGTTTACTTGTATTTTAACCACTGTACCTGAAACAGTTCAGATACAGATACCATAAATACATTACCTGGAGGCAAGCAGTGCTGTATTTACCTTTAAACACTCACTTATAGACTGAACTAACACTCACATATAGGTAGCAATGCTGGAAATTTGTATGGAAAATGCGGTGCAGACAAAACAAGGTGGTTTTCATTTTATTCAGGTCAGGGGTGAAAAACATTGGAGGAATAGTATAGTATATGCTGGACTAATTACTGCACATACTATATTGTTGTGGCTAGAATCCTTTTGCTTACCAGGTTGGCAGTCATATAGACTAAATTCACTTACATTGTGCCTTGACATTTCATGGAATCAGACTGTTTTGGTGTACAACTATGTAGTTCACATAATATTTACTGTGTTTAATATTTAAACATTGCTATACAGCTTTCTTGTCAACTTTGGTGGCAAATAGATTCCTCTCTGGGTAGTCCCATCTGCAGACCATCTTAGGGGAGGAGGGAGAAATGAAACCTTTTTCACATTTATGGTAATGGAGAAAACTCAAAATGTTAAGTCCATCTGCTGGAACATTTAGAAGCTTGGTAGGTGAACCACAGACAAGGGTATCAGAGAGTAGATGCACCACTGACATAGATAAATTGCTTTCGTGCATGGATAGAAAAATTTCATGCCACTTTCCCCGATTATGCTAAGTACGGTCATGTTGCTATTGAGACTGGAAAGGCATATCCTTTTTTGTTCTGGTGGGACCCCTCCTGACTGACAAAATATACTACTTCCTGAGGGAGAAATGTCTTTGTCACCATAAAATCCAATGACCCACAAATTCAAGCGAGTAAGAGCCCATGGAAATCTGGGAGCACCAGCAGGATGTAGTGCTGCAATGTGCAAGGCTGGTATTGATGTTTACACCAAAAAGGTAGAGGAACATATGTATAAGAAATGCAAGGCTGCCTGGGAATCCTTGTAGGAGTACAAAGCCTTAATATGAGCCAAGCATTCTGGTCCCCAAAAAGGGAAGATTGTCCACTGTTGTTTGGACCTCTTTCGGTAAGTCTGGAGATCCGGAGCTTTGATTACTTGAGTACTCCCCTCATGATTACTGCAGTAACCATTGAACAGCTAGCCATATCTACAGTGTCTAAGGTTGGCTGTAGCAAGAGCTGGTGTTAGGGATGGGTGAAGTGGATGATTGCCCATGGTGCCATGGTTAGGGGAGTGCCAAACACACACAAGCAACCCGCGCTCACAGCAGCACTCTCCTCCTACCCTGCCTCACTCCAGCCAATCCCCACCCCAGGCAGGAGGAGTGGTGCACAGCCCACCCCGCCGCCTCCTGCTACTGAGGGAGCTGGGCTGGGTGGTACCTACCTTCAGTCCACCTGCCTTGCTTCCACACATCAGACACAGCACCTCCCCAGCGACCCATGCCACTCCACCTCTCTGCCAGACTGCATACCACACCCCTTCCCGTTTGCCTCTGCCTGCAGCACTGCCACTGACTTGGGGGAGGTGGGGGGGCCAAAATACAAGTTTTCTCAGGGCACCATTTTCCCTGAGGCCAGCCCTGTCTGTATAATTTAGGCCTCCAAGACTGTATCCAGATGTGCAGTATGTGGCGCCGCAGACCCATCTGCAACACCAGACACCACACACAGGCATGCCCACGATGCTACCTTGCAGTGTAGGGTTGGGGGTTGACCCTGGGAGCTCCAGGGATCAAAAAAACTTATGCCAAAAGAAGAGCGAGGCAGCACACATGGCAGCAGCAGGGACCACCCAAAATAGGAGCCTAGCTGGCCAGAGCCACACTCTGGCTACTAGCCAAGCTCTCAGCTGCAGGACACCGCAGCTGCAGCTCCCCCAGGACCCCAAGGCTGCTGGGGCCAGCACAGTGGCTGGCCCCAGCCTCCCGCACCCCACCTGTGGTAACCTGCCGTGTGCCACAGTACATGTGGCATGGGCATTCCCTGGGGACAAGGAGCAGTGCTACAAGGTGCATCGCTGCTACTCATCCTTGGGGAAACAAATAGCCGCACCCATCTGGATGTGGCTCCAATGTCCCTCTGACATCAGATAAAGGAGAAAGTCCATCTAATCCTCAGCCAAAACTGCAATCTGTTCAAACATTTCCAAACCATAGCAGGTTGATAGAGCTCAGTAGGCACCAGTTCTGAACTGCAAGCTTGGTAACAAAGAATCATACCCCAAAGTGTCCAGCCTCCTTGGTTCTTTTTCCTTGAGGACAGACTTGCATTACCTCACATTTTCTTTGGCTACTACCAACCACCAAGTAGGGGCAGCATGTGAATAGAAATACTCTGGTACCTTCATCCCATCCTTTTGTCAGTAGGCAAGTGCAATGCCATGTGACACCACATCAGCTTGGTGTGATCCATTATAGTCACTGATGGGTAAATGTCACTTCAGATGGCTGGGGGTGGTGAACGTCCAGCAGATAAAGCACAGTGGAGTTCTTGGAAGCACTGTGGGGCCCCTTACAATCCTTAGGCAGTTAGGACAGGCATCCATGTTTCCTAACAAGAACGGTGCACAGGAAAGTTAAACTATGTGGGATGCGGTAGACCTCCCACAAAGCATCCTGAACCATTTCTGCTCTTGGACAGTAAATACAAACAATTATTGAATGACTGAAAGTAGTGTCCAAGGTCTTTATGGGAAAAGGTTAAACTAAGTGTCAAGACTGTAGGCAAGCAAGCTGCTGCTGCTGAAGTTTTGGGGTCATTTATTTTCCACAGGCATCTTGTGTCCCCTAGCAAGAAGAGGGCATGGGAAACAGCTGGAAAGGGGCTGTTGTCATCCTTGAGGACATTATCTTTGGCAAAGGATAGCACCTTGAAATTTGGCTGTCATGATGACCAGATTTCTTATGCTCACCAGAGGAGACAGCAGCACCAGAAATTCACATACACACACACACACACACACACACACACACACACACACACAACGCGGGACCCAAACCCATATTTACTTACAGTGCTAACAAGCCAAAGGATGCCAGCAGAACAGCAGAACCTAGAGCACCAAAAGAGGATGGAGCCAGCTTGGTTCTGGGATTTTTAGATGGATCATCCAGGCATTCAAAGATGGACTTCTGGGGAATAGAGGTCCATGAAATGCCATGGGTTTTGACATAGGAGCTGTGTCAAAGCCCGTCTCTTAATTGAGAAACCTATCCATGCCCCTTAGCAAGAAGGGTGCATGGGAAACAGCCAAACCAAACTACACCACTATGGGAAGCCAGGAAAAATGACAGTACCATATGACCAGCTGTCACCAAAGCACTACAGCCAAATATGGAGACAGAATACCTGTTCCTTACAGTTGTGTCCTTTTCTGTTGGTTCCAGGAAGGAGTAAGTGGTAAGAGCGGTGCAATATTGGCTCATTTGGCCCTTAGCACTGCCTATGAACCATATGAAACATCATTCTGTTGGAGAGCCTTGGAATGATCCAGTGGTACTTGTGCCTCAGTGCAGATCTCAGTCTCCTAGAAATGATGTAGGCCAGACAAACTCCAAGCCTGCTTGATGACAAAGAAATAGGCTCACAGACTAGGAAGATTCATACTTGCAAAGTAAGGAAGCAGGTCATCTAGCTACTCTAGGGATGTTCCTCTAGGGCAGGATCTCCTGCAGAAAAGCCATGCCAAGGGAGGAAAGTAAATACAGAAAGGTCAGATAACTTCCAATGCTAAGGCAACTTTGCAATTCTAGTTCCAATGCTGGGCCCCATAAGATTTATATTAGAAGAACGTAGGAAGCTTCCTCTTTAGTCCATCTTGGTCCTTCATTTAAGAAGGGCATACATAGGTTGCACCTTTCCAGGATAAGATTCACCAAGACAGTACAAGCTTTAAATGGTACCGTCTGAGGCATGGATAACTCCACTATAGCAGGAACAGTTATGAAACCCCCACAGCTCTGGTGTTGGCATCAAAGAAAGTAAAGATACCTTTTGTATCTAAGTGGTAGAAAGTTTTCAAGAACACTCACTATGGAAAAATGACCTCCAAAGTGGTAGTGCCATATGGTGCAGCCAGGAAGAGAGAAACAAAAACAAGATGGGGGAGGGGGGGGAGGGAACTAAAGGATATGTTGCATATTTCTATTTCTCAGCTATTGGTGAATACCTGTCTTTACAACAAGGAGGTTGAAACAGAGTCTTCTTCAATTTCTAATATTCCATGTTTAAAAGCTTGAACATAATACATGTTCACTTCACTGTAAAAAAAGAGAGGGAACAATAGAATCTGATCTAGTTATCCCAGGGGAAAAACAGGACTAAAAACACACTGGGAAAAGTTGTACCAGTGTAGGTGATTGTTCACAGTTATCGAAGTTATTTTAACTTCTATGAATCTATGAAGTATGGGGGTTTGCTCAGGACAGTATGGGGGTTTGGATCATTCAAGGCTCAGGACTAACTGTCACCTGCTGCCCTGACACCCTATGATAAGGTACTGTAATGTATTGTGATAGTTACCATGGAAAGACTGGCTGTCTGCCTGCTCCAGATCCCAGTGTAAGTTATATTGGTTTGTAACACCAAAGCATATTACGCGGGCACTAACATGTCCAGTAACAACATCCTTTGAAGAGACTGTTTTTGGTTGCTAGGTTTCTTTAAAGGCAGTTTTAGACATATAGGTATATGTTTAGTAGACACCACAGGGATGTTTCCTATATACTGAAAATACATTATTCACAAAAACAAAATGAACGCACTTTTAATATGTCAACTTTATTTCTGAAATTACTCAGTTTAAAATAAATACATCCATTTTTAGCAATGCAAAAATAAAATACATTTCTCTTTGTGACAACAAAGTGCAGTAACATAAGTTAGGACATGATGGTTTTACTATAGAAAACGTCATCTCTTAATTTAATATGAAAGTAAAAAATCCATCTGTAAAACAAGCACCATGATTTATCTTACAAATGATTGTACATGAAAGCAGCATTGTAGGTACAAAAGAACAGGGAGTTAAGAGAACGTGTTATCAAAATGTCAATAATTTAGTTCAATCATTAGTATGACTATTCTCCAGCTCTCTCAAGAGCTTCACCACATAGTCGAATACCAAGAATGCTACATTTGTCTGTATGCACAACCAACAGAGCTTCAAATCTGCCTGCTGACTTCGGCTTGAACTGGACTGGCAGGTTAATATAATGCAGGGATCTGTGAAAAGGCAAAGTGCGTTTACAGCATTAGTAATCTTGCTGACTAAATTCTACTGGGTATTTAATTTCCGCATTTTGACTATACTTTTTATGAAGATCTCAACAAGTAATGTAAACTTCATGTCATCTCCCCCCTGCCTTTTCTTTTTTATTTCTGATTACATGGTTTGGTCTTCAAGGTGATAGAAATAGGAAATTGCTGCTGTCCCAACAGAGTTTGTTAACAGCCGTTTCTATCTTAACTAAAGAAGCTCATTCCCAGCTTTTGGTAGAACATTAAACATAAGCCCTACTGAAAGTAGTAATATTGCCTGCTTTTACTTCAGAAGGTTTTTTGCAAATGTACATACAATTTGTCACTGAAGGAGAACTTGTTAATTAAAGGAATCTGACAGACTCTGTGAAGGGCTTCTACAGGAACAAACATCCATATCAAAGCTAGTTATAAGCAATACAACAACCTTGAAAAGAGGAGTAATTCCAACTGAACTAAAGAGGTGTGATATATAACTTCTTAATCATTAAAATCACAAATTGAAACTTAGCAGTAGTATGTACCACATATTCAAGAAACAATGAAATAGCAAATACATGGTTCTACCAGTACTAGCCAATTGCCTGTCAAGAATGACCGGGGTTAGGAGGGGGCTGGGATGTAGTGCCGCCACCTAACATCCCATGCTGCCGCTGTTCTGTCTCTTGCAGGGGGTGGGGTGGGGTGGGGCACCAGCCCCAGCTCCACTCCCCCACCCCCTGTCTGGTCCTCGGGGCCACTTGCAGAGCTGCTGGACTCGGCTCCCCCACCCTCTGTTCAGTCCTTGGCATAGCTTTGGAATAATGGCAGTGCTCCCCCACGCCTGAAGCACTCCGATTGGCTGTTTCTGTCAGCCAATCAGAGCATGAATAAAGTGTTACGGACAGACAGACATACATAGGCTTTTATACTATTAGAACTGAGGTTTCTGCTGGACACTGAATAGTCCATAGCTGATGATGGGAGACTGCCCAGCTCTGTGAGGGCAAAGGGTTTGGCCCAGAGCAAGTTAGTGCTACAGCAGAGAAAAACCTGGGAAAATATTCTGCCTTTCCAAAACAAGCTCTGTGTCTTATCTGGAGGCGCTGTATACAAATAAGTATAGTATCTTAAATGTCAATACAGGGTCATCAAATCAGAAGGATCATAAAGGCAATCTACTTGGTCCATTATGTAGAAATCAAAGTGGGAAAGAATTAAATGACAAGAATTAAATACACAGTATACGAAACAGTTAAATATAGCATTAAGTTTTATTTAATGCAGCAGTATTATTTGAAATGAAATGCAGGGAAGAAATAAGCAAACTAAGTAATTTGATGGACTTTGAGACTTCTTTTGAAAGAATTGTAAAAAAAGACTGCTGCAAAAACAGACATCTTCATTGGAAGGCAAATGTGTTGACACTTCTACCCTCAATAAAATTCAGTCTAAACTTTATCATGACAGGTTTACACTATACAGAACTTTACCTTACTGTATACCTTAGGATTTAAAATCAACTTATTTATTAAAATAAACTTAAACTTAAAACAAACTTTATATGCTAAAAGCTTTAGCATACACCACTCACCTCAAAGAATATTTTGAGTGCTTAATGTAGAAAGGCTCTCTGGGACTCTCAAACTTCAGCTGCAATTTAATATGAATCATTAAAAAGAAAAACACATGCAGGTACTATTACATATGTTTTGAATTGAGCTCTAAATCACAGTTTCAAAATACAGATTTGGGTAGAATGAGAGAGAACCAAGGTTTAAGACTAGAGCCACAGCTTTATACACAGGTCAATTAAGAAAAAAAACCCACATACTACACATAGTACAACTGAATTATATTTAAGAAAAAAAACTCAAAACAACAAACTAGAGAGCATGATATTAACAACCTGAATCTATTAGAAGATGAAAGGTGATCATTTAGATATGCTACCCAAAAAGGAAAAATCAGGCAAAAGAAAAACTGGAAAGCACTGTAAAAGACATAGCAAAGTAAGCGTTCTTTGAATACAAACATTTTGGCTATGAAGTCTAACTAACAGTTCTAACAGAGGTTGCATCAATATGACCCTCTTGAAATAAAATTCTTAAGATGCTAAATTCCTGAATACCATATTTACTCAAATCGAAGACAAGGCTTTCCCATCCATTCAATGTGGGGGGAAAAGCGCCCCCATCTTGGACTGGAGTAAAAGGCAGAAGGACAAGTGGCTGTGGCTCTGGTGCCAACCCAAAACTTGGGGTTGTAACTGCAGCTGCAGTCCCCCCCACAGCCTCTGCCCCGTCCTTCCTGCCAGTTACCTTCAGCCACAGCTCCAGCCCTGGGCACTGAGTATATAGCGTCTCTGGCCAGGCAGGTGCACTTATACTGGCAGCAGCTCCAGCCTTGGCTCAGGTCTTAAATTCAAAGTAATCTTGGGTTACTTGGTAAATGCACGATATCATAAGAGAAGCAAGTGAGTAGACAGTGCATTTAAAAGCAACTTAAAATGCTTTGTGACTTGCATAAAGTTTTAAAGAAAGAAGTGTCAAACTTACCATATGCGTTATAAAAGAATTATTTCGTAAGTTGACTTTTAACGCGGATGATTCCCCAACTCTGGTTGGAAGAAATGTATAGACGTCTTCTGGGGCATACACACCTCGAATTACCTCATTCTGCCTGCTTTTAAAAAAAAAAAAAAAAAAATGATTTAAATCATTATGTTCCTTATTTACAGTAGATGGCCTGGATACACTGATTGTATGCTTTGAGATCATCAACATTAAGAGCTCAAAGTACTTTTTCCATAAGGTAACAGCTGCAAGATATTGTCAGTTTTAAAAGCTACGCTAGCAATGTAGCTAATAAGGGCCTTTCCCCGAATGAAGGCCTTTGGGCACATATTAGGCCCTTGACACATTTTTGTAGAGCTACAAAAATGGATCACTATGGGGCACACAGCTCCACAACTGTGGTGTAACAAAGTCATGAAAGGCCCACTCTCTAGCCAAGGGCAAAGAGAGCTGCTCCTCAGCTCCTCCTGCCCCTAGAAAAGCCTGTCAGTGAGCAGGGCACTATGGCAACAGCTAGAGGGGCCGCATGCAAGTCACTAGTGGCAGAACAGGCAGTCTCTGCCACCTGATCAACCCCTGCCATAGTTGCAGTCCTGTCAGCAGCTGCCACTATTAACCATAGGCAAAAGGGCTGCCCGCATATCACTCATTGTGCCAAGGGCTGATCAGACAGCAGACACACCTACTCTATCACTACCATCCCTGTTAGAATGCCACACACTTCTCAGGGCTCTGGCAGCAGTGGCAGTTGTTCCTACAGCACTACTGGTGCTCCCATAGGACCAGAAAAATCTGGTAGCAGAGTCCCTGTAGGGCTTCCTTACAGCTCACTGGCTAGGTGGTCTAGCAGGTAACTAGCCAGCCCCTTTCCTTCCCACCCTGTTGAAGGATGGCAGGGCTGGTGGAACACTATACAATACTGGGAACCTCTGAGACCTATGCAGACACCAAATGCGTCACAGAAAAAAGGTCAGGTATAACCGAGGTTCCTGTTTGAAACACCAACTTTTTTGGTTAGGGGTGTCATTTTTGTGGTGAATCTTTCCATTTTTTTTTTTTAGAATGGCAAACAGCACTAAACTTGTGGACACTCATTTTTTGTTGAGCTGAAACAGCACAGTAGCCTGAAAAATATGAATCAAAGGGTCTTAGTTGAGCTTTGTCAGTTTCAACTGAAAGGACTGCAGTGACCAAAAGAAAAAGAAGTTGGTCATTTACACATTTTCACATCTTGGGTGTTTGTGCTCATACACTTTACTGAAGACCCATAGACTTCTTTCAGGAAGTGAACTTACGTTTAAACAGGCATCAGTTTGCTTCTCTAAACAAGACAATACATATTCAATGTCCTTTGTCAACTATTTCCATCTTTAAACACTGAAGAATGATAAGAGGGAAAACCCCCTTTATTTTTTTCGAAGGAAAAAACTTGAAGGAATGATGTGCAAGCTGACTGTCTACATTCCACAGCAGCAAACAGTGATCAGACAACTTAGCACTTGATTAATGTGAACAAGAAAATATAGTACAACTGCTTATGTGTAGCACATGGCTCATCGTAAGAGGTCTGCAACACTGTTCTCCCATTTGCTCTCTTTTTAAGAAAATTATACATACCCTGTTTTGAAGGCAGAAGCTTCAGAAACAGCTCTTCTTCTGGAAGAAACTGAAATTTCAGTTTTTATTAGGGTATCTGTGGAAATTTTTGCATTCAGAGCTTTATTTTCAGTTTTGGTTCCCTGTTCATAAAAAATAGCTTTTAGTTAATATCCAACTCCCCTGAAAAATAACTTAATATTTATACATATAACAAATTATAGCTTAATATTTTAGCCCCTCTCCCCTTTGTTGAAAGGTATTAATTTAGAATTTGTGTCACAATTAAATATTCTAGAAGGGTTTTCTTATTAACATACTCTGAAATGGTACATGACCTCTGCGGAAGTAGTGAGTGCAGTAGTGCGGAGGAGGAGCAACTATGGGAGCAGCCCTAGGCATCATCTTTACGCAAAAGCAGTTATTATGCAGGGCCAGTGGTGCCACAACAATCAGCATGGCAAGTGTCAGTGTTGCCCTGAGCACTATACAGCTGCCACAAGAGCAGAGCTGCACTGTTACACCTCTGAACGATCACATGTCTCTTGATAACTTCAAAGCAGTAAAACTATTCCCAGAGTTGTAGTAATGGATCTGTTTAGGCAGTTTAAACAGCAGGCTGCCCTCTGGGGCAAGGAACAGACTGTCAAAAAGCCTGAGGCTGAATCAGTTCAATCTTCACAGGTTAGTCTAAACTGCGTAAATTGAACTGATGAGCAGAGATCCTGGTTTTCCCCGATAAAAAGGCAAATTCTCCAATAAAAAAAATAGCAAATTCTCCAATAAAAACCTCAAAATGCATGATTAGAATTAGAGGACTCCCCCAATCCAGCTCGTGCCTCTCACTCCCCCCCTTGCCCCTCCCACAGCCTTGCTGGTGCCCCTTGTCCCCCACCCACAGCCCCTGCTCCCCCAGCCAAAGGGGGCCCCCAGCTGACAGGGCTATAGATTTGGGTTTGCAGCCCCCTGTCCCCATTCCCCCCTTCTGTGGGCTCAGGCAGGGGTGGCACCCTGCCACTGCACACACTCTCAGGGGGCAGGGGGACCCCACCCCAGCCCCGCTATGCACCCAGGCGTGTGGGACCAGCTGCTCATGCCATAGCCCGGGCTAGAGGGCCACTTAAGGAGTTTTGGTGAGCCGTTGTGAGCAGGGCGAGGAGGGTTACCCTGGCACAGCCAGGGTGCTGACCCAGTCCACAACAGTTCACTAAAACTCCCTAAGTGGTCCTCCAGCCCAAATAACTGCCCATCCCTGGCTTAACTGCTCCAAGATCTAGTAACATAGTTTGGTTTCTGTTAATTTCCACAAGTTTCAAGCAGTCAAGTGATCTAAACACGTTCTTTATCTTTATTTAAAAGACTAGCAAATTGCCCATCAAGCATGACAGGGGGAGGGGGGCAGGCAGGGACAGAGTGCCACCATCCCCTTCCAGGAGCAGGGGGGGTGGGGCTTGCATGTGGCATCCCCCAGCCCACAGCCAGCTGGCTCTGTGTCTGTGCACAGAGCACTCTGGTTATTTCAGTAAGCATTGCGATTGGCTGATGAGACATCTAACCAGAGTGCTCCAAGAATGTTACGGACAAACACATAGACAGACGGACTAAGCCCATATATATCTATATCTATCTTATCTTCAGTTTTTATATATATATTATCGTAATAATACATAGCCTCAGTACCCAGGTGCATAAGACTGAATTAAGTTACATTCAGAAACATTAGTTCTATTTCCCCAACTCTGGATTCCTTAAATATTGATACAGTATAACCTCATAAATCTGGATATCAAAAATCTGGAATTCTCAAAAATCCAGCACATCAGGGAGTACCAGTGGCCAGCTGTGGGGCAGCAGAGGGGAAAGCTTGCAAACAGGCGCCACCGTCCACCACCCCACACTGTTGCTCTGCACATGGCCACTGCTCCAGGACTGGCTGCTGCTATCCCCCCACCCCGCCCCCGAGGCTGCCACGCTACCCCTTCTCCCCTGCAGCCCACTCCATAACTGGCTGCTGCTCCGGTTTCAAAGATCTAGAATTTTCAAATTTCCAGCAGGTGCTCAGTCCCAAGCATGCCATATTTATGAGGTTATACTGTATTAATTGTGTATTAACATACAAACTGATTTATTACAAATTACCTCACTCATTTTAATTTTTCTATTTGTGAGCAATTATTTATAGGTCCACGGATTTAAAGCCCCATTAGAAAGGCAACTCATACACTACATCAGCAGTTGCTAGAAGTGGCAAGTCAAAAGTTCAATAAAAACATTTAAAACATTCTCTTTCAAAAAGTAAGTGCAAATTAAGCATTCACTAGCTAGGCCTTCAAACTGCTCATTTTGCTTACCATAAAAAAAACACAAAGTACGTTTTAAAATAAAAAGCCCCTAGTTTCCATTTCGATTTTCAAAGACTTAAGCAGACTTATTCACAACATTTTTTAACAAATAACATCTCACACAGTATTGCAACACGATTCTTTTTACTCCAACTTGGATAAATAGTGTGGACAAACAGTGAATTTATAAACACGAATTTACAGTGTTCAGTACTTACCACTCCAGACAGTTGAAACTTTTGTTTATGTTTCACATGAGATTCTGTAAGTGGATGACACTCTAGGTCCCAAAACTGGGTATAGTTTCCTTTATCTCTAGGTAAAAAGATGATGATAACCTACCAACGTAAAAAGAGTTTACTGAAAAAAAATAATTCAGATATACAGCCTCATCTACTTTCTTTCTTTTTTTTTTTCACTAATTTAAAAGTCTGTTAAAACAGCAAGAAAACCCACCTATTTATTTTATTTATTAATTTATTTCCATTATTCATCTCAAAAAAGGCTCAGGGCAGCTTACAAGAGAACAGAATAAATTTATAGAACAGGAGAATGACAAGAGAATAAATTACTTAAAAGGGAAGTAGAACATCAACAGAGACTCCTAAAATAATCTCTCAGCCTAGCTTTGGTTGCTAAATATCTATGTAAAAATAAACAGGTCTTATACTTCCTTATAAACTACTGTGTTCACTAGAAATAACTGAAATCCACTTCACTGGCTGAAAGCCCATTTTAATTTGAAGAACCTCGAGCCTCCTCTACATGAGAGAAGTACTTGTCCCTACATAAAGTTGCAAACTTTTACTTTAAACATACACAGCTAATTTGATTGACCTGGTACAAGATCATGGTTTGCTTCAGCATTAACTTAAGCAGCTTAAAACAGGTACATGCTAAAACCAAAAAATGAGTCACCGAGATCCAAATAAGCATCCATATTTGCAATTTGGAACCAGTGCTTGTGTGTGACAAAATCAAAGTCAAACTGGTTCAACTTAAACATCATTTTAAAGCAATTTTATTAAACCATAGCAGAAATCTATGAAGTGAAACCAAAATAGCCTGTTGGTTTTTAAGTGAAACAAATGAATCCACAGTCTCTCTCAATCTGTTTAAATTTACACCTTGAGTTAAAGTGGTGCAAGCTCTGAATATAGCATAGTATCTAAGACGTTAGCTGAAAGGATTGTCTCCTACAGATCAAAGAAATACTTTATGCATAACACAACACTACCTTGCATGTATTATCACAAAACTTCACAATAAGCTATAATTGTTGAATACGATATAAGAATGATGTAAGTGTGAACAGTTAGACAAGGTCTAGAGCTCAAAAGGTTACAGAAATGCATGCAATATTTTGGGATAGGTTTTTCTTCATGCTTATGAAACCCTCTGCTGGCAAGCAGAAAGAACTGTCTATGGACCCACTGATAGTAACTTCATAGGAATGTAAAGGAAATAAATGCTTTAAAGGACAAAAACTAATGCACATAGTCCACACATTTCAGATAAACTATTACAGCACCGATCTGCTTTAAGTCATAACACATGGAAGCTTACCTTCTCTTTTCCATGACCCTCAATTGTACCAAATACACGGGAACATCTGAAAGCGGAGTAGGTAGCTCTGTAAACATCTTCACTTTTATCCACACCCTACAAGTGAAGTAATTTGTTACAATTGATTCATCAAAACCTACTAAAACAAGCAAAAGGATTTAGGCAGGGGCATGCAACCCCTGCATGGGTGCCAGGGCATAGTACAAAAGCATTTTGCTTGGCATGCGTGCCTAAGGACAGACCGTGGGAAAGGGGCCAGGGCTGCACTGCTACAACAAGGATTGAGCCCCTTGTGGTTCCCCCAACCATCCGCCCCAGCATGTCAACATCTTACAAGTCAAGGTTGTGGGTGTTTTTGGCACTGCCCAAAAACACTGCTGACCCCTCATTTAGGGTTGATTTTACTTTGCACAAACTAGATTAATACATCAACTCCTAAAAGTAAAACATGGATTAAAAACTGAAACTTTTAATCTAACAATTTACAATAATACCAGTATGTTATCCACAGTATTACGTTCACAGTTTGAGAGCCATCTTTTCTCCATACCAATGCTTCATCTTGCCTTCTGTTAATAATGAAACAACTACAGCAAGTGGACTACAAAAAAATGTTAGGAAATTTGGTTATGTCTACAAGTCACAGAAGTGACTAAAATAGTGTAGATAACCAATTTACCTTTAAACTACCTATCTTGGGTATTAGTAATAATCTGCACATTTCAGGATATAGCTTAGCATAAATTCATTTACCTTGTTTACATGACTGCAGCATAGACATATTCCTTGCACATTTGACTACTTAATATAGGCCACACACAGGCATTAATTTCTAGTGGTGGAAATTTTCCTGGTTCCCAGGAGAAGTCAAGCAATGAGAAAGTGTACAGGTGTTTGTTCTCCAAGGAGAAACTCTCCCAGGATTGACTTCTACCACATTGGTTATTTTTCTCCCAAAACCACTATTTCTGTTCTGGGAGAAACCGTGGGAACACATGTACACATGGGGTTTCTACTGGAAACACTGATTTTCCTGGTAGAAATGTAAAGCTCATACACAAACGTATTTTAGATGCTGGAAGCTAGGCATATCAGTGTGTGACCAGCTAACTCTCTACAGCCCAATAACTTATGGTCCAGTAACCATACAGTTTGGGATTAAAATTAGAAAAGCAAAATATAAACATTTTTTAGTAAAACATTTCTCAGAGTGAAGCAGATTATTAAGTAAATGCACCCATACAGGGAGGGTTTTCTTTAAAAAGACTCAGTGAATGTTTATAAAATGTGCACTTTAGTTTCAGGAAGTGTTAACTCACCTTAACATATGGTGGTGCAAAGGATGACAAGCACCATTTCACATCTTCATCCCCGTTATTTTCAATTTCTAGGTAGTTTTCTACAAAAGAATCTCAGGTGAGTAAACACAAATAGATAAATTTAGAGCAGGTATTTTATAGCTCTGGGTTCAGCTTTCCAAATGCAGGGTTTACTGACAAATTATTTGGTGTCACTGCTCTCACCTGCACCACACAACTAAAGGAAATTACTAAAGTAAAAAAAACTGAAAAAAGGTTTTATATACACTGTATATGCAAATATTTAGTATGTTTCATTAACGAAACAATTTCATTTTATATAAGTTGGCAATTAGTTATTCTAATTGACTGTACCTTCAAATAATGTCTGAAGACTAAAACAAGTGATGGAGATAAAGAAAGAACAAACAACCCATAAACAGCTTTAATGATTTTGCCATCAAGGAATAGGTTTTGCTTGATTTTGCTTTAGACTTTTTAACCTCAATTATGAAGTTCTTGGTTTCTGCAGAACTGTAGCATGTCAGCTAGAATTTGGATATAAAAAGTCTCATAAAGCTTTCCACCTAGTGAAAGATTACATGGCAGGACATATCTACAAAAAAGAGTGGAATCTAAACCACAAATTTAAATAATCCTTGAAATCCCTGAAGTTTGGCAACTGAAACTAAAAGGGTAAAAGGCATACCATCTGGAGCTATCTACCCCACTGCAAGTCACTGGCAAGACAACAAATCCACAAGCATCAAGCTGCTTAGATAAAGACCTGGAATACCTACAGGCTGCTTCAGGGCTGTAGGTTGACAAGAAATGCAAAACCTGCCAACACATCTCTACCACCCCCACAATCACTACACCCCACAACGGAGCCATCAGTATTCCTGGATCTTACAGCTGCACCTCCAGAAATGTAATATATCTCATCCAATGCACCAAACGCCCAGGTGGAAAATACGTAGGTGAGACCAACAACAACAAAGGGCAAATTATGCTGAGGGGAAACCAGCATGGGTTTGTGGCAGGCAGATTGTGCCTGACCAACCTAGTCTCTTTCTATGACCAGGTTACAAAACGCCTGGACACAGAAGGAGGGGTGGATGTCATATACTTAGACTTCAGGAAGGCCTTCGATACGGTATCCCACCCCATACTGGTGAACAAGTTAAGAGACTGTGATGTGGATGACTGCACAGTCCGGTGGGTGGCGAATTGGCTAGAGGGTCGCACCCAAAGAGTCGTGGTGGATGGGTCGGTCTCGACTTGGAAGGGTGTGGGCAGTGGGGTCCCGCAGGGCTCGGTCCTTGGACCAATACTCTTTAATGTCTTCATCAGTGACTTGGATGAGGGAGTGAAATGTACTCTGTCCAAGTTTGCAGATGACACAAAGCTATGGGGAGAAGTGGACACGCCGGAGGGCAGGGAACAGCTGCAGGCAGACCTGGATAGGTTGCACAAGTGGGCAGAAAACAACAGGATGCAGTTCAACAAGGAGAAATGCAAAGTGCTGCACCTAGGGAGGAAAAATGTCCAGCACACCTACAGCCTAGGGAATGACCTGCTGGGTGGCACAGAGGTGGAAAGGGATCTTGGAGTCCTAGTGGACTCCAAGATGAACATGAGCCGGCAGTGTGACGAAGCCATCAGAAAAGCCAATGGCACTTTATCGTGCATCAGCAGATGCATGACGAATAGGTCCAGGGAGGTGATACTTCCCCTCTATAGGGCGCTGGTCAGACCGCAGTTGGAGTACTGCGTGCAATTCTGGGTGCCACACTTCAAGAAGGATGCGGATAACCTGGAGAGGGTACAGAGAAGGGCAACTCGTATGGTCAAGGGCCTGCAGACCAAGCCCTACGAGGAGAGACTAGAGAAACTGGACCTTTTCAGCCTCCGCAAGAGAAGGTTGAGAGGCGACCTTGTGGCTGCCTATAAGTTCATCACGGGGGCACAGAAGGGAATAGGTGAGGATTTATTCACCAAGGCGCCCCCGGGGGTTACAAGAAACAATGGCCACAAGCTAGCAGAGAGCAGATTTAGACTAGACATTAGGAAGAACTTCTTCACAGTTCGAGTGGCCAAGGTCTGGAACAGGCTCCCAAGGGAGGTGGTGCTCTCCCCTACCCTGGGGGTCTTCAAGAGGAGGTTAGACGAGTATCTAGCTGGGGTCATCTAGACCCAGCACTCTTTCCTGCTTATGCAGGGGGTCGGACTTGATGATCTATTGAGGTCCCTTCCGACCCTAACATCTATGAATCTATGAACTGCACACCAGAATGAACACACACTGGAAATCTATCAAAGACAGGAATACCCAGTTCCCTGTGGGGGCACATTTCTCATAAGAAAACCACTCTCTCTCCAATCTCTCAGTCCTGATCCTAAAAGGAAACTTACAAAACACATCTTAGAGGCAAGCCTATGATCTCCACTTCATCAACCTCCTGGATACTAAAAATCATGGACTAAATACAGACATTGGATTTATGACACGTTATAACCTGCCTGACAGCTGACTTCCCAGGGACTTCTCCACTATTCATCCCCCTTCTCTCCACCACGCCGCCCCCCGCCCCCTCCAGCCAGACTCTTACCCATTGACTCCTCAATCTACATTTTCACTGACTGCCTGTTTTGTATGCATACCAGCACAGCCTCTGGCTTTTTTACTTTTCATTCCATTCAGGAAGAGCACACATCGACTGCTGAAACTTCCTTAGCCTGACGAAGGGTTTTTGAACCCAAAAGCTTGCTTAAAAATTGTTCTCCAACTATTTATAGCTGGTCTAATAAAAGATATCAGATTCACCCAAATAACCTTGACTGCCTACAGGTTGCTTCTATATATATATATATATATGTATATATATATATATATATATATATATATATATATATATATATATAGTTTGAACTAGAATAGTCACTATAGATCTAGAACACTGTGGTGAAGTGCAGAGTGGTACCTTGTCTACCTCTAAGTAAAACATTCCATACTCCTTACTGCAGGGTATGTCAAATAAACAGCCCGCGGAGCCCTATGATTTAGCCCACGGACCTTGTGGCACACAGGGTTAGTATGTGGCATGAAGCTAGTCCAGTATGCAGGCTGAACCTGGCACCCTGGGCACTGCATGCAGTAAGTGTGGCACCCGCACCAGACCAGCCCTGAGTGCTGGTTTTGGGATTGCTCCTGATCAGGCCAAGCTGAAGCCAGTACACAGGGCTGGTTGGTTGGGCACCGCATGCAGCACGGGCCCCAAACCGACCTCCTGTGCTACATATGGCCAGTCCAGCCCCACATGCTGAGTAAAGCGTATGTCAGTTGTGCTCCAGGGCTTACTCTGCATGCATCACAAGGGGTTAATGCAGGGCATACTCTACATACTGGCCTTGAACTCCTTGAACTGGCCCTATGTGCTGGCTCCAGCATGCATAGGCAGCTTGGGGTACAATCCAGATCGGCTCTGCAACCAGTGTACAGTGCCAGGCTAGCAGCCTGCTGCATAAAACCCATGCCCTGGATTCTCTGTGCTGCATGCAACACCTGCTGCACCAGGTCTCAGAAGTGTGCTATGTACAATGCGCTGTTGGACCAGTCCTATGCACTGGCTCCAGTGCAGCCCAATCCAACTCACAGACCAGCCCAGTGACCCTCATCCCACCTGTGGGGTCATACAAGTTTGACACTCCTGCCACAGTTTATATGGACCTGGGAAAATGCGTCTGCAAAGTATTAGGTAAGATGATACAAAAAAGTAGAATAATTCAACATTTCTGGCTCCTCCCCAATAAATTTGACTGTTCAAATTAGGACACTGGCTCTACACTGAAATACTGGCAGTCACGTTGAGCCTGCAGGTTCCAACAGACTTAACTCCAAATAAGGTGAAACTGTTGAAGGCAAGAACGAAACTTTAAAGATAACATTATCTAATGTGGAGATGGTCAAAGTAACCACATGATAGCACTTTGCAGAAGCTGAAACTCCAAGTAACATATCCTTGATGGCATCTCGCAACTTGAAATAATGTGATCCTTCTACAGAAGGAAACTCACTATTCAAAGACATCTTAAAAAAAAAAGTCACATCTGCCTAGACAGTATTTAAGTAGGTAGGCTGCTCATAATATTATAAAGTAGACAGACTTTCACAGGAGAAGCATGGGAAGAGAATAATCGGCCTCAGACTAACAGCTAATTTATCCTCAGAAGCAACATACGAGAGAAAATTTATTAAAGCAACTCTAACAACAAAAACCTAAACCCAATGCAGCACTTTAGGGTCCGTTCCCCTGCCCCCCTGTATAGTTCCTTATGTTAGGGTAAAAGGTCGGTAGTTAAATAGTGCTAAGACAATTTCATGTAGTAACTTTGTAATTCTGCACATTCTTGCAATTAATAGAATTAAAGTCTGAGAATTCAAGGATCTGCACTATTATCAATGTCCACTTACACGACAACACCTAAACTTCATGGTGTTTGTACAGAATCTATGAAAAAGGTGTAGGGTTGTATTTTTTATAAAAAGGTTTGGATAAATAAGAAGTTAGGCCACAGCTTATTATTATTTCATTCAAACATGTCATGGCCAGTCCCTTAGTCTGTTATCCCCCAGAAGGAATAAAAATGATGAATCCAAGTTATCTGCATTCTTGAGATCAAAATTAAGTTTTATGTAACATCTGACACTAGGGCAAGTGAAAACTGTGAGAAAGTGATGTTACCTGAGCTTTCACCAGTTCCTGTTTCAGGGAAAACTATTGTCCTGTTCTTTATCTGAACTTTTGTTGAAGGTGGCTTTGGAAGTGGTTTTGCCATATGAATTCTAGGAGATCTAGATGGTGGAGTTGATGTTTTAGAAGCCAAGCCCGCAGATGCATCCTGTACAATCTCTTCTCTAATGAGCACTTTAACAAACTTTTACATGATTTTTTTGGGAGAAAGAACAACATTATATTATACATTATTCAAAGTGTTACTTCTTAATTACTTCAGTCACAAGTATGCCATAATGAATCACGCCCCTCATGTCATAAGCTAGATCATAACGACAAAAAAAAATTTAAATTTTTGCTTTATCTTAAAATTGTTAGGTCTTCTATGTATTCCAGGATATGAAATTCTCTAAAGCGATGCTCTGAAAAGTTTTTCAGATGTGTTATCCTTCCATTCTCTCTCTAATGGTGATAAGAATTATAATATTACCTGGTTAATCTGGTTTATAGTGCTCATTGTTAGCTAGCAGACCATCATATTCTTTACTCTTGCTTAAAAAAAAAAAAAAAGGAAACAAAAATTTCCTATAAAAGAAATAAAGCTTTGAGGAAAGACAAGCCCAGAGAATTTTCTGATAGTGCTGTGGTAGTAAAGGGGCTTTCATTGCCAAACAACTGATTTTTTGACTACCAGTGTCAAAATACAGGAGAACCCGGCCATTTGCTGGGGATATGTTCCAGAGATCCCTGCAAATGGCGAATCTGCGAATACTGATGGGGCTCCCCATCAGGCCCCACAGCCACCCCATAGGCCCCTGCAGTGCCTGGGGACTCCCCCCGCCCCCCCGAGTGCTGCCGTGGCTTCTCCAAGCACTGCCACGGCTGCCTCCGGCAGCAGCAAAGATGCCGCCGCTACCTCCCTCCCTATCCCCAGAGCTTCCCCACACTGCCTGAGCATATTAAATACTTGTACATCTTTCATACTTTAAGCAATTACAGGTTTTTCACATATGCATGTCGGTTAATAATTCAGTCAGTCAATTTAAGGATTGTCCTCACATTTCTACAAAGATGGGTAAATCCTACAAAATGAAGAACACTGGATTCCCAAAAAACAGCTACCAGCAACCAACCTTAAATAAAACCTAGCTTGAATAGTTTTCATCTCAAAATGTTTTTGATGTTAACTTTACTAAAAGTTTTATAAAAGAAGTTTTATGTATTTATATTTTGTATTTATAAAAGAAGTTTTCATGGGGATAGGAAAAAAGTTGAGTGTCAAAGCAAAAGGACAGCAATAACAGAGTTATAAAAACTTCACAGAATTTTTCAGTAAGCTGCTTACCTTATGTCCATTGTCACAGTGTACATATATTATACCACTCCATGGAAATTCTGAAAGCTTTGTGGCAAGAGATGGATTAGGACTCACAAGAACTACTATGCAGCTCCTGAAAAAAGGAAAAAAAAATGCATAGTACTCTTACACAAAAATGAAAAGCTACGATGTTAAAATAGCTCATAACCAGGGATTCTGATTTTCTCGGTTTACAAACTGCAAATTCTCTGATAAATTCCCCAAAATTCTCTGATTAAACCCCCCCAAATCTGTCTCTTTTCACTATTAAAATGGAATGCCACTATATCCATCCATCCATCCATCACAATGTTTTATTGATATATTTACCATTTTAAAGCAATTTGGAAGCCTATCAGTGCCCTCAATCATTATAATAAAATAAATTCTAAATACCTAAAATTCTGGCATTTGATTTTGGGTTTATCATGGAAAGTCAGAGTTCCCCCCACCACCATTGCTCACCACAACACGGGTCCAGCCGCAGCTGTCCTTCCCGCTGCTTTGTGACACTGAGCAGACCCTGATACACCGGTGCCTTGCCCCTCACTCCCAACCCAGTCCCCTGTCCCCACAAGCCGTGCTAGTTCTCCTCATTCCCAACCTGCAGCCCCACAGCCCCACTCTCCCTGTCCTGCCAGTGCCTCTCACTCCTGACCTGCAGCCCCCTGCCCCCTCCCCCAGCCTTGCTGGAGGGGGCCCCAGCTGCCCTCAACCCCACCTGGACTCTCAGAATGGTAATCTGTGGGGATACAGCAGGGATGGCCTCCAGCATGAGGTACACACAGCACACCTCATGCAGAACTGAAGGCAGCAGCTGGGGCACCGCTCACTGCTCCACGCTGCTGGATGGGAGGACCAGTGCCACGTTCCACAGTAGCAGTGTGAAGTGGAGTGCAACTCTGGCTCAGCTACACCGTTGGCAGCAGGAGGGCAAAAGGCTCCAGGCCCCATCCCACCTGGGCTGCAGCACAGCAGCTAACTCATGCAGGCAGCAGCGAGGTGAATCTGGCCCTGGCACAAGCTGGAGGGAAGAGAAGGGAAGGCCTGCCCTGGGCGGAGAGCACGGGAGGACTCGCCTGAGAGCACAGGCACCAACCCTGGTGCCACTGGCCCAGCCACACAGCTCCCCCCCTGCACTGCCTTCTCCTGGTGGAAAGGCAGCTACCTCTGGGAAGGCCCTGCTGGCAACAGTGGAATCCATGGGGAGCCCTAAAGAACTGTGGCCCAGCGTGCTAGGTAAGACACAGAGGGCAGTGCTGGGACCAATCCTGGTGCACGGGATTCAACCATGGCACACAAGGTCCGATATGGCCCATGGACTGAAACAGTGCCTTATCTGGCTCACAGGGCCAAAAGGCTGAACGTCAGTGTGCTAAAATATGAACATCAATGATGGAAAGCAGTCCTCGTCTACCTTCAACACCCTAGCAAATGACACAAAGCAGAAAACCATTTTCATGCTCCAGAACCCCCAGGGATAGGAATCAGTTTGGGCACATATTGAAAGTAAGATTTATTATTTATACTGTGTGTGTGGTTGAAGCAATGTACTACGGGCAAGTGGTATTCATGACAATCTTAAAACTGAACAGTTTTTCCTCTTTCTTTACAGTCACTACTAATTTTAATTAAACTAAGAGTATTCAAATTGCATCGAGGTTCCTATCCATCTTGTTCAAGGACAAGAGGCAGGCTTTTATCTTTATCATGAAGATTTCATGACATCCTCAGAAGAACAGAAGTTATTTAGCTAGATCAGACTGCAACACACCAATACTCAGCAACCTAAAGCCCACGAAGCTGGATCTGGCCTGCAAAGCTGGTGGGGCAGCCACTGGCTTGTGGGAAGGGTAGGGAAAATAACTCTAGTCTTCTCATCAGCCTTAGTCTCCTCCACAGTGGAGGGTGGGGCACATCCAGGAGCCAGGAGTTAGTACAGCCCCCCAAACTGAAGCTGCTGCCTTTTTCTTAATGCCAGATTTAACTTTTGCTGATTGCTGCTGGTGATGAGATACAGCAATGACTACGGGGGGGTGGGGGGGGTAGATTTCATACACTTTAGGGCTGGAAGGGACCTCGGAAGATCACCAAGTCCAGCCCCCTGCCCTAGGGGCAGGAAGTCAGCTGGGGTCATAGTAGTGGGAGGCAGTACCAGAAAGCCTGGAACACCTGGAAGCTGCTGTGTTAAATCGCTGGACTGCTGACACCTCCTTACACAGCCACAGTATCTCTTAAAAGGTGGGGGGAGCTATAAGGCTGACAAGGGGCCGGGGATACTGAGACGAAATGCCCAAGGTGTTGGCAGTGCACAGCAGAGTAAGAAGTGGGTGGCCTGCAGTAGCAGCAGGTTTGTAATATTGTAATGTTACCATCCTCTGGGCTATGAACATAAATACAGGGATGCTGAAAAGGAACACACTGGAATTCCAAATATCCTGTTGTAGAGCACCTGGAAGTCAGGAGTACCCATAGGAAGTTAGAGGTTAGGATTCTATTCTTCCACATAGCGATCTGTTCTTTGAATGACTCCGTCTCAGATATGCCAGTACTCTGAAGCTTCTACTTAAGGTTTATCATGTGAAGCACTTCTATCCAGCCTCGTATCAGACTTATGGAAGCCTGCATGCATGAACAGGCAGACCTAGGATTCCAAAAGTGGGGAGCAGAAGCTACAACTGGCACTGGAAGGGTGACTGCAGCGATCCCTCAACCTCACAGGTAGACCATGATGCCATGACAGCAGCTGCCAAGGGCCATTCTGAATCCCCAAAGGAAGTACAACTCCCCCACACCCTTGGCACCCCTTCACCTCCAATGCTCAGAAGTACCCCCACTCCTTTCCCATTCCCCCATTCCCCCTGTCACAGAGACCTCAGGCCAGCAAGGGAAATCCAAGGGTAGGGTACAGGAAGCAGGGAACTGCCCACTGCCACCGAGTCCAACACACTATGCAACTCCTCCTCATGGTTCCCTTAGGGCACCTGCAGCTCTAGCCCCTACACCCATCCTCAGTCAGCCAGGGACAGCAGCACATGGGTTCCCAACTTCACCTGCTTTGGGCTTGGCTCCCTCAAGTATTCCTTCCCAGCCTGAAGCTCCAGCCATGCCTCAGACTCTGCAGAGGACCCAGGCATCTGCAACTGCAGGGAAACTGGAGCTACCTGCATGTGAGCTACACTCTGGAAGGGAGGGTGCAACTGTGCCACTGCACCCCTCCCTGGACCCACCCCTGTCCAGGCAAAAAGTCGGAGCTGATGGTACATTTGCTCTCAAGTGACAATTCTAAGGGGTGTATTTGTTATCTGCTTCTTGCTACAGCTTTTGAAGTAGCAACTTGCAGTCCTTTATCTTGACTTAGTTGTCTTCTTCTAGACATTTTTTCTATGTTTAATAGACAAGCTACTTAATTCCTCACATGCCTAATTAGCTGCTTACTCATTATGTAAACCCTTTTTTAACACAGCAAAGCTTTTAGAGCTATTTCCACCCCTGAATCCACTATGGTATACATTTGCTTAATAAAAATAATGCAATTGATGTCAACCATATCAGTTTTGTTTCAAACTTATCTTGTTTGAATTTATGACCAAACTGTTAAAAATCAGAAGTAATATTAAAATACCTATGGTAGGACTTACACATGTCTGTCTTTTAATGTACATGAGCAGAGGGGAGATGGGGGGGAAGAAATTAACCAATTTTACCAGGTTTTTAATAGTTTTCCATCTGACCAATAAGACTACACTAGCGCCTCCAAAAACCTCTTTGAAGTGGCAAAAACTGAAGAGAGACTTACTCAGGCTCAATAATTCCATGCTGAGGAGTAACTGTAAGGCAATGAGCTGGCCAAGACATCTCAAATTTTAACATCCTACTTGATTTGTTCATAATTTTCAGGTGTCCAGTCTCTGCTGTTCCACCTATTATACAATACAAACCAAAACATATTTACTTGGCTAAACCGTAAAAGATTTTACAGATAAGATTTTACAAAAAAAAATTAAGACACAACAAAACCTGACAGCTACACCGATTCCACTGGAAGATATTTTCTGCTCAACTTCCCTAACATACTTTAAACCTTGGATTGCTAGTCTCAAGTGGCACAAGCAACTGCTGTATGTGGCATGTGAGCCCTGGATGTTTAGTAAATGGAGGCACCAAAATGGAGATACAGAGCAGAGCTACAGTAGGACCACTCTTGCTGCTGTGAGGAGCATCAGCTCCAGGACCCTTCCCTGACTCTACTGCCTCTTGGTGGTGATACCTCTCCTGCAACAGTACCTTGTCCCTGCTCTGGTCTGCATGGCCACAGCTAGCAACTCAAGCAATCCTGGTGCCTCAGGGTCTAACTATCAGATATGCCTCTGGAAGATGAGGGACAGGGGAAAACCAATCAGAGAAGCATTCAAGAAGGAGTTGGGGCTTACTCTGTGGCATACCTACCAAAAAGGTTGGCAACCACTGATTTAAACTCTTTATGGTACCTCTTTGCTAGCAGGAATTAGTAAAACTGAATCCATTGGAGGTTAAGGACATGCTCCAGCTCATTTTAAAACGCCTTTATTTTTTTTGTTTTAAGTTCAAACAATTTGTTGTTGAAATTCAGTGTAAATATAGCAAATTATCAAAGCCAAACTAAAAATGAATTCATTGAGAACACTAACTAAAGTGGTTATTTTATGAGGTTTGGATCATTTGGATAAAATACTCACAAAGAGAAGGTGATGTCAAAATTAAATGTTCAGGCTGAATGGCCCACACATGTTGAGAAGCTAATCGACTCTGAAGAGGTTCATCAGTATTTAAAGATAATGAGGGACCCTGAGGTCCTTTAACTGGAAGAACATCTAAAGTTGTGTTGATATGTCCCTCTGAATTCTCAGGTCTGAAAACAGAAGTTATATGAAACAGTAAAAACAATTTTATAACAAACAAAAGCAATGACTTAAACAATCTTGTTACCTTTGAATATAAATCAACCTTTTTACAATGTATTTGCTTACTTGTCTACTTTCAGTATTTGATACCAATGCGCACCCTCAATTTACCAGTCTATTTTATTCATTTAAAAGTTCCCCTGAATAGAAGATTGGATACAATAGCTACATATCTAACTCACTTTGGTCAGTGAGCAATTCAGTTACATAAAGAGTGCAATGGGTATTACTTAAGAAGGTTGCATTTCAGTTCTGACAAGTTAAGAGTACTTGGTGCTCCAAAATTCCATATTACTCCTCTGGCATCAGTTTGAAATTGCTGTTTTTGAACAAGTGCAGTCTTCCTATCCAAAACTAGGTTTAGCACTAAACTATTGATCTGACTACATTCTTTCAATTTCAGATTTCTAGAGCTTAACATAATGCCAACTGTCACTACAAAAGAAATATACAGTTGGAGAAAAGTACAGATAAATGGTACTTGCAAGTAGTTTTCCTTTGCTCTACCTTAATTCCTACTCAGAACCATAAATTTCTGACAGCAGATGTTAAAAGCAAGGACCCAGAGAAAGTAGGTTTACCCCACTGCTGTGCCTGGAATATCACTGACAAAAAAGTAATACATACATACATACATAAAAATCCAGTCAGCTTTGTCAGATAACTTCCTCACATCTTCATAGGGATGCCACGTAAGTAAAAAAATTATCCTTTGGGCCCAGAGAGTTATGCCACTCTAATTATGGACACTGGATTCAGTATTTGGTTAATAGAATACATTATTTAAGCCACTATGCTCCTATGGTTCTTTTGGTCATATCTGCCTTACTAGGAACTTAAACATGTTTCTAAACATGTCACTAGGCTGTATCCTTGACTTCTAGAAATATTCACGGAAGTTTAGGGCTGGAAGGGACCTTGTGAGATCATTGATATATCAAGCTAAACAGGAAATACTTCAGGACCAAGCTCTCTGACAGCTCAGAAATTATTAGACAAGATCCATAAGTTGCAAGTGGGATGGCATGATTACATTTCTTAAAATTTGTTTAGAATTTAAGAATTAACTTCTAAATTTATAATTTAAATTCTAGCAGAATGCAAGCTAAGATGCAGATACAAGGCCCATTTTGTCAACTTGGAACATCCATTTTCAGAATACTGGCAGAAAATTTCATAATTAAAGGAGCAGCAGAGGAACAGAAGTGAATTTTAGTGACTAATTGTCATAACTGACAGGTTTGACCAATCCATCACCTTGGGAGAGGGAAGACTATTTATTAAGCATCTGATATGAAAAGGAATATAAGACAGTTAACAGAAAGTTAAAGTACATGTTTAAAGTATTTTATTTTCAAAGCAGACATTATCTGTCTGACTCCAACCTGTGTCCTGGAGACTGCTGAAGACAATTCCTGTTAAAGGTGGAATCTCCAACAACAGAAAGAGTGACTTTACGCATATTTCCATAAAAAAGATTAATGTAATTTGTCCTTGGATGCAGATCGTATGCTAAAAAGAAATGAAGTACTAAAATGAAAATTTCTAAAGAGGAACAACTTAAGCATTGTAATTATGCATTGAAAGGCTACAACATTCAAAGATTCACTTGACTAACTAATAATTAACTGGATGAGACATTATCTAGCCTATTAGTTTGAATTACTGAACCTGTAGCTAAATAGGTCTGGCTGCTTGCAACTGTCAGGCACGAGTTAACAAGCACAAAACGTAGAACACAGCTATTCTACTGCAGTTGCCTATTTGGATTAAAAAACTATATTAAGAATGTCATTTTTTCTCCATTTATGAAAGTGCTGCATGCTGTTCTGATTTTAGGCTCAATCACAGAACAAGGAAAAACAGAATATGAAAATGAACAAAACAAAACCATTTCCACAGGCATCACTAGAGATGGAGTTCTGAAAAATTATACTTAGAAGCAAATAAGATACAGAACTTAAAAACATTCAAGCTCCTATGAGTGCTGGAGCTTTATTATGGCCAGGAGGGTGACCCTGGGCACGTCTACACAATATACTAAAAGCATAGTAGGATTCATTCTACTGCACATTAGCGTATTAGAAATTCACTGTGAAGTGCTAACGCATAGAACAATTAATGTCATGTAAAAGATGGGCGCTGGCACTACTGCACAGTAACACCAGTTACGGCGGATTAAGTTAGTGCCTGGTATTTCAGGTACCAAACTTAATGCGCCATAAAATGCACCGTAAATACAGCGCATTAAAAGCATGTGTAGATGTGCCCTCTGACTTCTAAATTAAAAGAATAAAATTTTAAATCCCCAAAACATGAGACCACACACGTCAAAAGGAAATGCAAAAAATTTGAAAATTCAAAAGCAACTTTTCCCAAATGTGTGCACGTTTGCACATATATGGTCTCATGTTTGTGGGATTTTTAATTTTATTTCGAAAGAAAGTACATTTCCTGTATTTTTAAGGTATTAGATGTGCCTTAAAAATACAGGAAATGTACTTTTTTACGATAAACTAGTCATGTCAATATATATTGTTGACTCTGTTGTGCAGACGCTAGAAAGAATAATTATTTCCATGTCCAGTTCTATATCACCTAAGAAAAAAACAATCAGTTTAGGGATACTTAAGTTAGACGTGTAATAACTCTTGACTGCAAGATGCAAATTCTATTTGAATTTCTAGCCTAGTTAAAAAAGAATAGGAGACTTGAAAAAAAACAAGACCAAGGGTAGAATCTGGCTCTGAGGTAGTAACTGAACACTGTCACTTGGTTCCTTATCTGCCATAGGTATTACACCCAACCAGAAAAATACGCTAGTCTTTAGACTACTGCTATTTCTACCCTATTTTGCTGCTCTCTCTTTTCTCTATCCCCTGTCTTGCTAGGAAATCTGACTTCTATTCATACTCCTTTCACCATTTTTATTTGATGAAGAGAGCATTGACTGGGTAGTTGGTGGTGACATTTAAATTATTGATATTAAACTTTAGGAGACATACTAATGACAAAGCTTAAAAGCAAACTTGATACACAATATCAAAATATTGATTTAAAAATATCAGTGCACTGAATACTCTTACATGGTTCACGTGTTTAGCGTTATCTTCCCACTCACAAAGAAGAAATAATTTTTACACAAATGCATGGGCATATTCCAGGTGGGAAATATTATCCATAAGAGTATTTTCCATAGTATACTGTGCAAGCACATTCTGGTCAAATGCACATATGTAGGCAAATTGCCAACCTTTATCTCAGAAGTAGGTTCATTTCAACAAAGCATTATGTATGCAATTCATGAAGTATTTCAGAATCCTTTGGGACAAAAAAGTGCTGTAAAGTAGCTAAATTTTAAAATGTTAGCATCAATCACAACCTCCATTTAGAGCATCTCACTCATCCTAGCAGCTTTTGTGGGAGGGAGAGGTGGAAAATAGAATTTATTTCAAGCTGTCTTGAAAGAAGCCCTGCCAGCTCTATGCCTATGCTTTGGGGCCAGAGTGGGGCCATGCTCTTTGCCCCAGGCTGGAGCAGAGAAAGAACCTGTAAGTACTAGAGCAAGGGTAACTGGTGGGGAAGGGGGTGCTGCAGGGAAGGGGGGGGGGGGAATCCAGAGCAGGGGGCCTCCCTACATCACCTGCTCCCCACCTGCAGCAGTAGGGGAGGCACTAATTTGAATGATTCTCCAACAATTAGATTATATACATGGAAAAGTATAACAAAATGCATAAATTTTCCATGTACAGAATCTAATTACTGGTGGAAGGGTTGTCCTGGATTAGGATAAATATGGTAAATCTCTTTTTATACTCAAGTAACACTTAATTAGGAATGTTTACTGAACATGCATGGTTTTTATCATTCAATCTGAAGTTTTTCGGATGCACAAAGATTTTGAGGGTTTTCACCATGTAACAAAAAGGAATCTTCCATAGAATGCAAGTGTTCTTGAAAATCAATATCAAAGTTCCTTGATCATGATATAAAGGAATGAAAGAAAAGGAACTATTTAATACAGACATATTTATCCCCAAAATCTTTTTTAATTATAACAACAGTCCTTAAAAAGCTATATTGCAGACCTTAATTTCTTAAAGAAAAATTATAATTACATCTTTTGTAAGCTGAAACAATTTAAATAAAATAATGTTGCTCTTTATTTTTTCAAGCAGCAATGACAGGTAGGAAGAAACTCTTGAAAAAATGTAACATGCATAATGCCAGAGGAAGTAGGGGGCAACCAACACAGGGCCCTATTGTGTCTCAACTGGTACACACACAGTATAATTGCCACAGACATCTTGCACAGTTTATTTAACAAACCATGACATTAGACAGACAAGAAACAAGGTTGTCTGAGCAGAGAGTGAGAAAGAATCAATGTATTTTGTGTCAACTGGTATTTTCTCATCTATATTTAGCAAGAGTTGCACAGAAGAGTCGAGTCCAGGCTAGGAAATACTTTTTCAGGAATTAATTCTTTTAAGCAGTTACAGGATTACCTTCAGCCACTAGCTGCTCCCCTCTAAATTCTTCATCAAATTTAACATTTCTCAGCACACTGTGTTCAGGGAGTATTTGTTTTGCTGCTTCAGGTTTACATAGTATAGCTCTGTTAGGAGATAGAAAAAAAAAACCTCCTTAGGACTCCAATCAATTTCAGTTTAAATCACCTGCAGTAAAATTGCACCCTTTAGGAAGAATGCCCACCACCATGCCAGCTTTCATAATGTTCACTAAATACATCAAATCAATGTGTTCATTGCTCTCTGATGAAAAAATTCAAGAAATCTTCTCCATAATGGCAGAACTAATGAACTGAGACAGTCTTTCTTATAAATTTAACTAGAAATTCCTTTCACTCACTTCAACCAGATGAGTAAAATTCCACAATTTCCTTGCTTATCAAACTTGCAGGGCATGTCTACATGAGATGCTATGGTGCCATAGCTCATTGCTACAGCACCGTGTTGTCAGGAGGGCACGGGGGACATGTGCTCCCAGATCTGCACATGGGGCAAAGGCAGGCTGCCGCTGTGGCCAGAACTGCACCGAGCTCTGCTGGGCTGGACGGCACCACTGAGAGAGGAGTTATGGGGGGGGTGGGGGGGTTGCAGCCAACCCAAAATTAATCGTAGCCACCCTCCCAGCACTGCCACCACCACCCGCTGAGCACAGCCCTAGCCCAAACCCCCTGCCAGAAGAGCCTGGCGCCACCCCGGCCCCACTCCACAGCAGCAGCCTGACCTTGCCCTGTGCACAAATCTGGGGGCACCGCACCCCCATGCCTTCCTGGGGTGTATGCAGCAGCGGAAGCTGTCACCCCGCTCCCAGTGCATACACAGGGCAGTTATTGGAGACATTATCAGTCACATCAGCCAAAAAAAAGCTGATTGCCATTATTGTCAATTGTCCTTATAATCAGTGCCAATCTGATATGCGGCCAATGCATCAGTGCACCTCTATAGACTACCATGTAAAAATAGCAACAGAATAAGAAGTTGACCCTTCCAGAGAGATGAAAACGTAAGTGGCTATGTGTGGTTACTACAAACTGTTCTTCAGGAATTTAGAAACTCACTTTTAAATGAGAAACTCACTTAAAATGTTAACACTACCCAAGATTTCTAAAAAGGGAGTTTCACAAAATGTAAGATGGATTCAACACTATCACATCATTTGACTGGTCATATTTCCCTTCTTTAAAGATGCTTTCTAATAGCAGTTCATCATTTGAAACCACTGTAGCCATAAAACACAACTGATTTAGTTCAGTTTCTTAAGTAACACTTAAACGCATTGAAGTGGGGATCTAAATATTGTTTAAAACAACATTAAATTTAACCATCTCTAATTATATCAGTTAAATAATTAACTGATAACACAGCAGCTCAGACAGCTGCTGCTGGGAGCCGCTCCCAGAGCCCTTTGACCAGTATGCTAATTGTTTAACCTTTCACGTCCGACATCAAATACATTCCCTTGAAGTCACTTTCAAGTCAGTCAACCTACTTATTAACCATAGGTCTTTATAGGAAAATTAAAATCCTGAACTGTTAGTTTCAGGAAGTGAACATTTTACTCTAAGCTAAAGGAGCTACAGGCAAGTGCTCCTAAGGCTTAAAGGGCCCAATCCTGTGTGGGAATACCTGGAGTGCATAAGACCAGGCACCTCCAACCATGAGAGAACATGTCGCCCATTGTCTCACAGAATCAACGGTGGGACAATGAGCGACATGTGCATCTTTGACCCAAATTGAAGTAAAATATTATTCAGAATCAAGCCATCAACTCTTACACTCAAACAAAATACATAGTAAAAGTTAATACACAGCCTTGTACAACAGTAACTGTAACCTTGATGCACACTACTAAGCATATGACTGGTGCTTTATGATTTCAGTTATGACATTGAAAAGTTAAATCAATATTAGCAAAAACTTTTATAACATGACTACAGCACGGTCTGTGGACTGATTACTTACCTCAAATATATCAGAACAAAAATGAACCTACTTACTGGTTTATTTTGGATGCAAAAATAACTGAAATGAAGCTGTCCTGGCACAGCTGATCCACCTCATTAAGCGAAACATTGCTCACAGTCTATTTCCACCCTAAGAACTACACCTTTGGACCACGATCCCACTATCTCACATACAGGAACATTAAACCAAACCCACATAGGTCGTTTTAGAAGAAAAAGCAGCACCTTATTCTCATTTTACCAATTAAGCCCTGAAAAAGCCTTTCAAAATGACAGACAAGATTTCATAAACAGACACTAGGGCTGGAAGGGACCTCGGAAGATCGAGCCCAGTCCCCTGCCCCAGGGACAGGAAGTCAGCTAGGGCATGGACATAAGGAAAAACTTGTTTACTGTCTGAGCCCCCAAGATCTGGAAAAAAAGATGGAGGTCACCATTTTCAAGTAAAGAAAAATAAAGTATTGCTTGTTGGCTAACAAGCCAACTAAATCTTCTTCACCATGCTCCAGTATCCTGAAACTGAATAAATCCCCTGGAGTTCTAGTTACCACTCATATAGGTTATGACCTTTGAATATGATTGTTTTCTATTTTTTCATCCTTGTCAGCACAAAAAACCCCCAGAAAAACAAAAAGACTCTTGCAGACAGTTGGCAGCAAACTGTCACACAAGAGGAGAATCTACAAATTCTCGCCTCAAAACAATGCTTATGGTTAGGGCCTGGTTTAAAATTGCAGGCCTAACTTGCAGAGCAGTGGCTCCTTCAATCTTGGGAGTTCCCCTGCACACTCCCTCAGAAGGACCCTGCCACTCACCACTTGTTCCTGATGGCCAGGACGCAAAAGCCACCATTTTAAATATGCCAGATTTAAAACCACAGTTTTCACTTTCCAGCCACCAGGAACAAACTGCGAAACCAATAGGGCCCCTCCTCAAATCATCAATGGGGAAGAGGTGGGGCACGTGGTGGGGCGGACTCCAAGATGAAAGGTAACACCATGCCGTGAGCTGGGCCACGATTTAAACCAGGCCCTACTTATGGAGTAGTTCTAAATCATTTAAAATAGCCCCGATTTAAGAAAGAAAGACTTTTGACTTTTAAGAGACCTTTATTCCCCGGAGGGTGATGACTCGGAGCCAGTCAAAAGCATGTACAAGGACGCCCGAAGCTCTGGGCCTCATGTACAAGGCCTGGGCTCGTGGCCTGCAAGGCCTGCCCGTACACGCTAGACAAAAAAAAAACCACCAACACAACGAACATAAGGACTATTTACAGTATTTACAGTTCTGCCAGCAGGGACACCCATGGAGGCCTCCGGGGTCGACTCGCACGAGCAAAAGTCCAGGGCCTCGGCCCGCTCGACGCGTCTCTGCGGCTTGAGCAGCCGGTGGCATCACAGAGCGAGGATCAGGCGTCCCGCCTCGACCCGGCACAGCACCCCCTCGAGGGCCCAGCGCTCCTCAAAGGCGGGCACCGTCCGCCGGAGGACAGCGTGCTCAAACTCGAGCGAGAGGCGGGCCCGCACCAGCAGGCGGAAGAGCTGCAGGGCGTCGACCATCCCGGTGCCGCTGAGCTGGTTTCGCCGGCTCTTCAGGGTGGCCATCTTGGCCTGGCCCAGCAGGAAGTTGGCCAGGCTGACCGTGGCCCGCTCGGCCGCCCGGTATGGAAAGGAGTGGACGTAAGCGTCTTCGGAGAGGTCTCGGCCCAGTACCCGAAGCAGTGCGCCCAGGGCGGCAAAGAGAGGCTGCAGCCGGGGGCAGTCAAGGAAGGCGTGGAAAATGTCCTCGTCCAGCACCCCCAAAAAATATGGAACGCTTCACGAATTTGCGTGTCATCCTTGCGCAGGGGCCATGCTAATCTTCTCTGTATCGTTCCAATTTTAGTATATGTGCTGCCGAAGCGAAAGAAAGAAAGAAAGAAAGAAAGAAAGAAAGAAAGAAAGAAAGAAAGAAAGAAAGAAAGAAAGAAAGAAAGAAAGAAAGAAAGAAAGAAAGAAAGAAAGAAAGAAAGAAAGAAAGAAAGAAAGAAAGAAAGAAAGAAAGAAAGAAAGATTTTTTTGATTTTTTAAGCCATTTATTCACAGACATGAGGATACAGACACATGGAAACCAACATGATCACACTGGAACAGTGAGACGACCTAGTCAGCGTGCCGCGCCCCTTGTGCGCTGCAGCGGGCCAGCGCAGCACTACACAGCGCCTCCCCCCAGGAACAAGCAAGCTAGTGTCATAAGCTAAGACTCTGGAAGTGGGGTGCGCCGCAGAGATCTAGGGACTGATCTATTCCTCCCCCTTCCACTGAATCCACCCCCACCTCCTCGTAATCCTTCTCCAGGGCAGCCATGTCCTCGCGTGCCTCTGAGAACTCCCCCTCCTCCATGCCCTCGCCCACGTACCAGTGCACAAACGCGTGCTTAGCGTACATCAGGTCGAACTTGTGGTCCAGGCGTGCCCAGGCCTCAGCGATGGCCGTGGTGTTGCTCAGCATGCACACAGCACGCTGCACCTTGGCCAGGTCACCACCAGGCACCACTGTCGGGGGCTGGTAGTTGATGCCCACCTTGAACCCAGTTGGGCACCAGTCCACAAACTGGATGCTGCGCTTGGTCTTGATGGTGGCAATGGCAGCGTTGACATCCTTGGGCACCACATCGCCACGGTACAGCAGGCAGCAGGCCATGTACTTGCCGTGGCGGGGGTCGCATTTCACCATCTGGTTGGCTGGCTCGAAGCAAGCGTTGGTGATCTCGGCTACAGACAGCTGCTCGTGGTAGGCCTTCTCGGCAGAGATGACAGGGGCGTAGGTGGCCAGGGGGAAGTGGATGCGGGGGTAGGGCACCAGGTTGGTCTGGAACTCCGTCAGGTCCACATTGAGGGCCCCGTCAAAGCGCAGCGAGGCGGTGATGGATGACACGATCTGGCTAATGAGGCGGTTCAGGTTGGTGTAGGTGGGGCGCTCGATGTCCAGGTTGCGGCGGCAGATGTCGTAGATGGCCTCGTTGTCCACCATAAAGGCGCAGTCCGAGTGCTCCAGCGTGGTGTGGGTGGTCAGGATGGAGTTGTAGGGCTCCACCACAGCTGTGGAAACCTGCGGGGCCGGGTAGATGGAGAACTCCAGCTTGGACTTCTTGCCGTAGTCCACAGACAGGCGCTCCATCAGCAGGGAGGTGAAGCCGGAGCCGGTGCCTCCCCCGAAGCTGTGGAAGACCAGGAAGCCCTGGAGCCCGGTGCACTGGTCAGCCAGCTTGCGGATGCGGTCCAGCACCAGGTCAATGATTTCCTTGCCAATGGTGTAGTGCCCGCGGGCATAGTTGTTGGCAGCATCCTCCTTGCCTGTAATCAGCTGCTCAGGGTGGAAGAGCTGGCGGTAGGTGCCAGTGCGCACTTCATCTATAACGGTGGGCTCCAGGTCCACAAAGACGGCCCTAGGCACGTGCTTGCCGGCTCCAGTCTCGCTGAAGAAGGTGTTGAAGGAGTCGTCACCCCCACCAATGGTCTTGTCACTGGGCATCTGCCCATCAGGCTGGATGCCATGCTCCAGGCAGTACAGCTCCCAGCAGGCATTGCCGATCTGGACGCCAGCCTGGCCCACGTGGATGGAGATGCACTCACGCATGCTGCCGGCCCCAGGGTCGTTACTTCTCCCGACAAGCAAAGAGTCGACAGAGACAGACAGACAGACAGACAGACAGACAGACAGACAGACAGACAGACAGACAGACAGACTTTTAAGAGACCTTTATTCCCCGGAGGGTGATGACTCGGAGCCAGTAAAGACCATGTACAAGTACGCCCGAAGCTCTGGGCCTCATGGACAAGGCCTGGGCTCATGGCCTGCAAGGCCTGCCCGTACACTCTCTAGACAAAAAAAAACAACACAACGAATATTAGGACTATTTACAGTATTTATAGTTTTGCCAGCAGAGACACCCATGGAGGCCTCCGGGGTCGACCCGCATGAGCAAAAGTCCAGGGCCTCGGCCCGCTTGACGCGTCTGTGCGGCTTGAGCAGCCGGTGGCATCACAGTACAAGGATCAGGTGTCCCGCCTCGATCCGGCACAGCACCCCCTCAAGGGCCCAGTGCTCCTCAAAGGCGGGCACCGTCCGCCAGAGGACAGCGTGCTCAAACTCGAGCGAGAGGCGGGCCCGCACCAAAGAAAGAAAGAAATAACTGAAATCTAGCATTATTTATTTATTTGTTTAGAGCTGCATGTTTAATCCCGATAAATGCTGTTACTTTCTACCCAGGTTAGTCACTGGAATTAGAAATTCACCGTTACCTAGCCACTTAATAGGCCGCCTTATCAAAACTAAATCTCAATATTAGCTTTAATCTGTTGCTTTCCCAAATTTATGTAGAGCTGGTATACCTAATACACTAGTAACTAATTAGTAACTGGCACATTCAGTGTCTATTTTAGACATCTGCCCTCTTCCCATAACAGGTCCCTCAACTGGAACACTTGATATGAAGGAAAGTTAGTTTTCTGAATCAAGTCATTCTTTTGAGGAACAATGTGAATTCCATAAGCTCTAAAGGGCTTGTATAATGATGCAAAATGATCACCCTATCCTGATCACTTCCCTTAAGTCTATACTTACACTGATGGCACATATTTAATGAAATCTTGAGCTGACTGATCATTTTTAAGAATACATGTAAAACTGCCTGATTGTTCTTAACATTTACTATTTTCCAACTTCAAAATGTCATGAATTTAGATCAAGTTCCATATGTGTTCATTATATGTCAGTTCATTAAAGGCAGAGGGGGCTGGTTCATTTTTATTACAGTTCATAATTTACTTGACAGTCTGTACAACTGATTAATGAATACTTTCTTTCAAGTTTAGGAACTTCATTATCCTAGTAATTTTTGCTTATAAAAGACAAATGCACAGGCAGGCAAATATACAACTTCTTGCTGCTTTATATGCTTATGGGGGGAAAAGGGAAAAGATCTCCCCCTGAAGGCATTTCACAAAAAAACCCCAAACCCAACACACTTCTACATACTTCCCCTCAGGCTCTTGCTCTCTCTCTATATATATATTTACATTTATTAAGGAAGTTGAATGTCTTCTGATACTATGATCACTTCCGTTTAGTACATGCTAGAAGATCTGAGGCTCCATGATTTGAGAGTATAAGTTATTTTCCAGTTCTCTTACAACGATCTACAAATTACTGTAGGAGTCATACTAGCATTACTTTACACCTTCCTTTCAACACGGATTCTTTTTAATAAGAATGTCTATTTCTGAGAAATAAATTAAATTTTACCTGTGATACTGTTGTCTGGAAACTTCATCTCCACAGAAAAGACATATTGTAGCTAACAATGATGTACCTGTTTTATTAAATATTTCTTCCCATTCAACAGGATTCCATGTTATTGTAACTACCTGTTTGAAAGAAAGTTTCACTTCTTAGTTTCTCCAAAATTGTATAAAAATCACCACAGTGATGTTAACATTCTGAATTTTGTAACTTGATTCAGAATTTACAAAATTCAATTGAAGAACTTGCATGCATTTTTACAGATCACATACACTAGCTGAAGATACCAACTTTGTTTAAATTAGCAGAACTCCTGTGAAATTGTGTGCACTTACCTCTTGTGTTTTTTCCTTAAGTACAAACTTCTCAGGAAATACACTTATCGTTTTTAGATCCATAAGGGCTCTAGTCTTCAGATCCGAAAAGCACAGTGTTCTAACATAAGCAGCTCGAGAACCTGTATTTCTTACGCGAAAAGAAACCTTTTTTAATTTGCCAGGCAATAATCCGTTCAGTTTTATCACGTAACAATCTGATACTTTTCTGACATCTTCCAAAATTACATTGCTTGTTCCTCCGTATCCACACAAAGGTATCTGAAAATAAAGATGTACATTCACTTTAATGTTAAGTCTCTTCTGAAATATTTTTATGCAGATAATGCACATTAATTAAAAATGCAAAAGCCTAAACTGAACATGCTTTATATCTGGTAAACTGAAAAGAGACCATGTCAGATGATTAAAATAAATATCTGTTTATTCTGGGTAGGGACAGACTCAACGTTTGAAACACTTCAAAAAGACAGTTGCCTTGTTGCAGAGCCAACTGTCAGCAAGCATTCTCTTGTGTGCTCTACATCCACTGTTCCAGAGACTATGATAGGTACAGGGACTCTAGTCTCCCAGTTATGGGGGTAGTGGGGAGGCCTCAAGAGAGTAAAGGGGAGTGGTTGCTGACCGTCTGACCCACTCATCCCCACCCTCCCTTCATGGGGGAGAAGGGGGAATGGAAGCAAAGCACTATGGGACACTGAAGAACCAAGCTCTCCCCTACTGCACCCTGTAGAATGCATATATGTAACAGGAAGCACTTCCAGATGGTAGTTTTCTACATGGTTATTTTTGGAGCGTTTCAAAGGGCATGTCCATCTGGCTGCTTGCCCTCTGAAGAGCTTCAAAGGTGTTGAAGGCACCTTAGAATGTCTGCCCACACCCTCACACTCCTTAACATCCCATTAACACTTACTTAGCCAGCCTACCAACAGGAAAAGAAAGTCTAGGGTTCAAACACCTCCCAGTTGTGAACTAGACCTGTGCTTGTCCTGGCTTGTAAAAAGCCAGCCAGAGGATACTGGGAATCTTAATAACAGAGGTTGGTCAATGCCTCCCTGTGAAGGGATAGGATACTAGACAAAGTCTGCAACTGTCCAGTGCCTACTGAAAAAACAAATATCTTGAGATTGATTCCCCAGCCGCTACCACCCTATATCCAATTTCCCCTCTTTGGGAAGGTTATTGAATCATTGGCTGCCTGACCAAGTGTATCTGGGTACCATCCAGTTCCAGGAAGCCTGTCTGGCTTTTGTTCTGGATAGAGTACAGAGAAGGAGCTTGTGGCCTTGGTCAATTAACTTTGCCTGGAGATGTGCAGAAGAAAATTGCAACCTGCTGATGCTATTCTATCAGTGGGTCTGTCCTGTTAGCCTCAAGGTACCCTAACAATAGACTCAAGGAATCCCTCAGAAAATGCCACCTGACTTTTCACTTATTTTTTTGACCAAGAAAAAACAACAGAGCAATTCTTCTGCTGCAAAGAACTCAAAAAGACTACAACAGGTCAGAAAATCTCTGGGTTTATCTTCTGAATGTTTGCACGCCTAACAGTGTAAACATTTTGTGGCATCCCTAAAAGGATCTCAGGGCACCACAGGATGCCCAAGCACCGCAGTTGAGAATCACTATATTAGGCCTTTTATCATTTCAATTGACCATGAAGTGTAGATAATGTTTAAGTGACCTTGTGAGCATTCACAACTGATCCCACTCTTTCCTAGTGGGTAGTGATTGGCAAGTGCTCATCCGCCCCTCAGGACCTTTCCTACGGGGTCCCTGAGGGTTCCATCTTGTCACTACCAATTCAATGTGCATCTGTGACCCCTGGGCAATACTGTGTGAAGATCTGAAGTGCCACAAGTATGCTGATGACACCCAGCTTTCTCTCCTTCTCATGCAACCCAGGCTCTGTAGTCTCTGTCTTTACCCAATGCCTGCCTACAGTTGGAGACTGGATGTGGGTGATCCAATTGAAGATGAATATAGACAAGAGAGGGTGATGGTGGGGAGCAGACTTGACGACTTGGGGGAAGGAAGGAGAAATAGGGATACACATTACTGATAGGATTCAGCCTGACAAAAATCATAGGTAAGTAGAGCGTTAAGGAATTTCCAGAGGTCATCTAATTCAACCCCCTGCCTTAGCATCATCCTGATCCAAACCATCCTATGCAAATTCATAATCTAACTCTTAGTAAAACTACGGTCAGCCATGACATAACACTAACCTGCCACACAGATAAAACAAGGGGAGCATAGCAGCCAACATCTTGCTTCTGTAAAAGGTTGTTAATACATGCTCAAGAGATCTCAGGTAGAGGGCCATGCCCCCCGCTACAGAGGAAGCCAAAATCCCTGACAGTCCATATCAATCTAACCATGAGGTAAAATCCTTCCGGACCCCAAATATAGGGATCAGAATGGACCACCTCCCAGTAGCTTTCAGGTCACAATTCAATATATGCTGGTCTTAATCTATAAAGTCATAACTAGCCAGAGTCCTACAAATCTAATGGAGCAGAAGGCAGTCCCTTATAATCTCTAGGGCATCAAGAACAAACTCCTGTAAGTATCATTTGCACAACAAATTCACTTGACCAAAATCTTTTGTAAATTATTCTCAGTTTTGCTCCTCAGCTGCAGGACTTGGCCTCCTTGAGGGCCATCAAAGTGCGAGCTTTGGCTATCTTTCAGAAACAGTATAAGAACTTATTTGAGCAGGCTTTTAACAGGTGGGCTAAGCTCTGAGTATTCCTTGGAGAACTGATTTATTATTGGCTTATTATTTTTTCTATTTTTACGTCTTTGTTATTGTAAGCCACCCTGAGCCTTTTTGAGGAGGGTGGCATAGAAGTCAAATAAATTTAAAAAATTTAAACATGACAGAAAGCAAAAAATCTATTTCTCTTTTCCTTTAGGACAAGTAATCTTTTAATGCTGAAAAGCTAGACAGCTCTAGTTTAAGTAAATATTTAAAAATCAAAATCAGAACTTACACTAAACTTAAACCCTGGTTGTGACTGAATCCCCAGCTGTTTGATTTCAAGCTTTGCCAACATGTACGTTACACGACTAGGTGCAAACATCAAGTAAATATTAGCATCTTCTTTTGGACGGATTTTGAGTTCCCGAGTACTGGTCAACCGCTCTTCTGTACCAAATGTACTTTGCAGCTATAAGTACAAATACAAGTTAATAAATGCAAGACAAATACAAAAAAAGTCTTCTAATAAAATCAAATACACCACTAATAATCTTGATTCAGTTCATTCAACTCAATTTTATGAAATTTACCACTATTTCAAAGTCAGGGTGAAAAAATAGTTTTGAGGTTACTGTCACAAACAACTGGCAGAAACTAGTTTTTACTGTTCTCAGTGAAACAGGCAGTGCCTAGTTTCAAAGGACTAAACCTTCTGAAATGCACACTGATCATCTGTCTATTCCTTTACTATGAGTTTTGAAATTTTACTGTTTGCACTGTACCCAATATCTGATCTCCATATTTAAGACTTATGTAACAAAAGCACTTTTAGATTAAAATCTGAAAGGACACTATTTTAGGCAGATAAATACATTAACATTTACTAAAATAAAGGCATCAATTTTACAGATTCTCTGAACAACATTAAATAGAATTTGTCAATCTAACCTGAAAGCAGTCTTGATCCTGACCACTTATCAACAATCGTAGATGCTGAGATGTAGATGGAGAATTATTTCTTAGAGTTAATTTCTGTAGACTGAAAAGCATTTAAGATTGTTTAATTATCTATATAGCAATCTATCAACTTAAATATCCATTTTATTCATGGCAAAGAATGGTCAATTTTTGGGAGAAACCAGTGGGTGGAAGGTAGAAAGTAGGAAATCGCAGATTTTGAAAAATACTTACCATTACAGAACCTAAAAACTCTGGAATTAAGGTCTTAAATGCAGTGCCCTCAGGCCCTATTTATCCTGATCTTTTGTGTAGTAACAGAAAAGAAAAATACTTGTACAAAAAACTACTTCTGGTACAATGAAGACTAGCTATCACTTAACTTGATGTTGCTAATTTGAAATCTGAACACTTAAGCTAAATTCTCAAAAGATTAATTCTGCCAGTAAAACAGACTTCTCAGAATTACATACTATCATTTTAACATATGACCTTAATTAATAAACTTTATCAAGACTGATGAATGAGCAAGAGGGACTTAGGCTATGGATACACATACCAATACATTTGGAGTCATTTCAAAAGGGCAGCAGCTGTTACATTCCAATTGCTAATTGTCTGGACAAGCCAGGAACGATACAAAAGCAGCAAAACCACTCCAGCTTTAAACATAGCTTCATTCAGTGCCAAATCTGAAGTGTATGCCTGTGTGTGTACACACACGCACATAAATACCCACCCACAATCACACACACACCCAAAATGTACATTATATTTTATTTTTAAGACAGAAATTTTTAGTTGCTAAGGAATTCGTTTAGGAAAAACCAAATTAAATACATTACATGCACTAGACGAGAGAGTGAACCAACCAATTCAAATAAACTTTTAATTAAAATCAAGTTGGTGTAAATTTCTTAAGGCCTGCTTCAGCCTACTAAGCAGCTAACATATCCATGTAATTTGATTTTTTTTTTCATAGATTTGTGCTACATCCTACAAGTGATGTTGTAGGCTGAAGAAGCATCCTGCACATGCTCTAGCGTATGATAAAAATTACAATTTTAGCATATTCACTCTCCATTATCACTTGTATATTTTGGGCCATGTCTACCTTACATTTAAATTCAAATTGCAAGTCTAAATACAAGCATTGTACAACTGCATTAACAAAACAAGCGTAGGGCAAATATTCTAAACAGGACAAAGATATGAAGGACTGTAATACTGGTACTTACTCTGCTCGTCCAAGTGCAACCCCTCCCCATGCCACAAACTGCTTGTTGGAGAGAATAGGTGGGATGTCTGAGCAAGAAGGAGCTGTTGCCAAAGTCTTGTTTCTCATGATTTCCACCTCACCTTTTACCACCACTTCATACTGTGGCCCAGATGGCAACACAAGAATTTCCAAAATGCTATAAAAAAAATCTAAATTAGACTATAAAGTTGAGACTACATCATGCAAAAAACCTACTGGGTGATGTGCTGCAGATAGACAGAGCAGGTGGAACCACTTATTCACTTCCCATTTACAGATCGTTTTCAGTTGCTTTTAAATTCAAGAAACATCTAATATTTGGACTGAAATTTTCTGAATATATTTGCCTCAGGTTCATTCTTGGAGCATTTTAACTGGAAATAATTAAGCTGTTTTACAGGAAGCAGCAAAAGCAAAAGGTTAAAATTCTGACAACCTGTTTAAAAGGCTGTAAGTAGCAGGAACTTCACCTTTAGTAAAAGGTGGCCTGTATATCAGGGACATGCCTTTTCATCCCTCTGAAAACACTGCCAAATTTGGCCTAGTAGTAAGTTCTGAAAAACTGTGGTTGATCTGTAATGATTCCTCAAAAGCTCTTTTTACAGACAAAAAGCTTTAACTTGGGGTTCAGACCAAGAGCAGGAAGCCACTCACTTCCCTCTTGATGATGTCCCACCCTGCCTTGCTGGACCTAAACAGAAGTTTGGAAAAAGCAGCTCTAGCCAAATAAAGACCTAGGCATTGCAGAAGCAAGGGTAGAAGACTGGAATAAAGAACCAATTAAAAAAAAAAAAAAAAGAAGGAAATTGGGATTGAGAAGTCCTAAGGAAGGGTAAAGGAAGGAAGTAAAGTAGTGGGGAAAGAGGGTAGGAGGCAGATCAAGTGAGGAGCTGAGAAAGGACGGAGTGACTATGCAAGGAAGTCTGGATGGAGTGAAACAAAAATCTACTGGGCAAAGAAACTGAGAAAAGCAAGAGAGAGTAGGACTAGTTAGATCAGTAAGGGCCAACTTCTTTGGCAGGCATCCCACTCAAATCCCCTTCCCCTGTCTAATCTGTTGCACTGGTTTCTGCCGCCTGCCCTATTTGCTGCTGTCTTATCTGTCCCCTCACTGATCCACCATGTGCCACAGGGAGGCTGCTTATGCTACTTGTGACACAGGTGCTGCAGACTGGTGACCCTAACCTAGAGTTGGATGGGGCAGTTCAAAATTCGGAAGCAGGTCAAGGCTATGAAAAAGTAGGCAAAGGTATCGGACTGTAAACAGCTCAGAGCATAGAAAGAAATTTAAGATTCCCAAATCTCACTACTCCTCTGTGACCAGCAAATATCTGGGAAATATTTGCAAAGTGTCCTATTTGCCTCTGAAGCAGGTACACAGAAGACGGCTGTTTATTTGCTTTCAGTCACTCCAATAACTGAAGTGACTCAAGAGCTGTGAAAGTTCTCACCTTGTCAACGACCTATACGGATATCATTGTGAGGGAATGCGTGTCAATTTGTCTTTTTAAAACATCAGAACACACACTAAATCTACATGATAAAGTATCTTAAACCACAAACTCAGGCTCTTAAAAGTTCAAAAATACCAGATTTAAGGTTGTATGCAACTTAAAGATGGGACTTATTTGAGTAAAAATGTTGAAGGGTCACATGAACTAAAATGTGTTGTGAGGACACTTTAGTACTTAGAAAATGTATAAAGTACTTAAATTTTAAAAAGTCAGATGTGTCAATTTGAACAAGACTCCTGTAACACTTAAGTGTTCCCTCTGATGACCTCTCTACACATGCAGATAAAGGCACAACAGGAATTAATGCATGATCTACACAATCGCACCTCCTGCTATGCCACACATGCATGACAGGGGTGGTGACTATAGAACTGAGAATCAAATCCCAGCATGCCTCATTGCCGGTGCAGGGTGAGCCCAGGATTGGGCTCTCCCTGCACTGACAACAAGCAAACTCCAACAGCCGGGAGCCCCATCAGCTGACCTGGGATCCCAGCTGCAAGGGTGCCCCAGAGGTCCCTGGGACAGGAACACCATGACTGACATGGTACCCCAGCTGGGGGGGTGCTCCACACACCCCTGTGACTGGTACACTGTATCAGCTGCAGTCTCCCAGCCATAGGGGGGCCCCCACAGCTGGGAGCCCTGTCAGCTGTTGGAAGCAAGTGCTCTCACAGCTGAGCCAGCATCAGCTGGGAGCTCCCAGGCCTGGAGGTGCACATGGGCCACACCAGCTTGTAATTCTGATCAGCTGACAGGGCTCCCAGCCACACATTCAGTTAATGGCATGACAGGAAGCAGCTGCAAAGTTACTACGCATACTTTGTGGAATAACTTTGTAGCTTATTCCACTTTTTATCACACTATTAACTGAGTGAACAGCTGGCCAGGTGACTACTTAAGGCATGATTAACTGGTTAATCCCACCTTAAATGTAACATGTAGATGGGGTCTAAGAAATGTAGCCAAATTTTAGGTTTGTATGTGGCAGTCGGTTTTTCTTAAGAACCACTTAACCCTTACAGGTAATGTACAATAAAGGCCAGAAGAGAATGTTATTCAAATGGCATAGAAATGAACAGTTTCTGGAATGCGGAACAATCAAGTTCAGAAAATGGTCTGAAAAAATGATTGGACACAAAGGGTCCTACTGGATCCAAAGGAAATTTACATAAAATAATGTTAGTATATGTAGACCAGAGGGGAGTCACGGGAGCAAGGCATTTTTGCAGATGTAAAACTGGTGATATTTTGTTTCACAGGCCTGTTGTAAAGGAAACCTTTAGGAAGAGGGCAGATATGACGAATGCTATGAAAAAACCCCATGAACAATCCCATCTTCTGAGCATGGTTTGAACAACGTCCAGTAAAGATATGGGCCAACACACTTAATGAACTAGTGAGCACTATTTTCTGCAGATGATGGTTTAGGGTTTAATACAATCCAAGAAGAAAAAGACTGTTTTCCACGAATATTGAAGAGCACAAAGAGATCTGTCTTCAGAAAACAGATACAATGGTAGGAAGAATCTTACTTGCCTCCCAACCCTGCTTTTCTAGACTGCTAGACCCATCAAGCGTGCCAAATCTTTTTAAACTCTAGGCAAGCTAAATTAGGAATAAAGGAGATTTCCAAGAACTAAGATACCTGAAATGCTGGTGTAGCTTGGCAAGAACAACATGCTTTGCATTACATGGGAAAAGGTCTGCACACAAGAAGATTTGAAAAATTAACACTTTTCTGTAGTTAATGCCCTTACACCCGTTCACCACCCCAGGCTAAAAATAATCTATACAATTTATGCTAAATAGGCTGGCAAACAGGTTATAACATTACCTTTCTCCATTGCCTTTTAAACTTGTTGGAGAAAATGTGACTACTATTTCTTGTTCTTCTCCAGGCTTAAGGAACAGATCCTCAGGTTGGACACAAAAGCAGTTATCCTGATTTGAAGTCTGAAAAATGGAAAATTTGTTTTACATGCATTTTGTAGGCGTAAACAAAGACTCTTAGCCTGTTATCAACTGATTGGTTCTCTCTTTTAAGATATACACTCGAGCAAGCTCACAAAAGGGTCCCTACACTTCCTCAAAATTCTGTACCAGATAAATAGTTCAAACAGAAGCCTTTTGTTTTCAGATTAAATTTAAGCTTCTGAAATGGCTGCATCTTAAAAATTAACTATGCTAAGAACACAAAACTGAAGCAGCCAATACAGATATGCCCAAAGGACAATGACAGAATGAAGGGGGTAGGACAGCACTCCAGAAAAAAAGTGTCGTGTAAGTTTTTGGATGCAAGCATTTGGGATGAAAGCAAGTCAATATTATCTCTTGCTAAATTGCTAATTTTAATGCAAGTATCCATGACTATTCATTGAGCACATACTGTTCTAAAGCAGGAGTATCTATTATTTAGAACAAAATATATTTTTGTAAACAGCTATTTTGAAGTACCAACATTTTTTCTCCTGAAAGAGAAAACAAGAGTTCAATCTTTTTGGGATAAATACAAACCAACATGACTATTACTAAAGTAACATGTTTTAAAAGAAAGGAAGAGCAGAAATCATTTAACTGGTTTTTAATGGACGGGTAGCAAGCTTAAGAATGAGGACAGCTCTCAAGTAGGAAAAGTGTTTAGCCACTAGACTAGAGAGACAGAGATTTTTCTTAAGTAACTCAAAAACAAGGGGTGATGGAAATAAACTCACTCAAGGTCCTACATTACCCAATAACAGTGTGATAGGAAGTAAAACGAGAAGATTTAAAAGGTCAAGATTAAGATATACTGTTATTATAGAAAAGTTGGGATGCTTGATTTTCAAAGATCAAGCTCTCATGGAAATACAGCAATTATCAAAACTCCTGTATAAACTGAAAAAGTTAATGTAATACTAGAAACAGGTTTTAGAAAGCAATATTTCATATTAGTTAATACTTGCTGCTGAGTCATGTTGCCAGGTTCAGCATTGGAATGCTCATCTTGGGACTTAAGGAAGAGTTAGGTTTAGTAGTATTTTTATGATGCCTTTCTGTAACTTCAGCTATGAACCAGAATACTTACCAGCTTTAATTTAACAAACATAACATCTGATTTATAGGATTATCCTTTTGTAATACATGGTTAGCCAGTATTCAGGACCTTGCTAGGCTTGCCCTTGCTATCACTAATATCTAAGCTTTGATGCTGTTTTATACTTAGCATAATCTTGCTTAATTACAAAATATGTATATGAATTAAGGAGAAAAGAACCCAGCAAATTATTTCCTTACTCAACCCAACTCAAGTCTGCCACTTCAGCAACTAGCTGAAAACCTGATGTCTCTACTGCCTCTCAGATTCAAGCTAACTCCCCCTGCACAAATCATTCTCCTCAGCCCATGTTAACAATATGGGCAACCGCACAGTCCTTATGGCTTAGCTCTAGCCTGTCACAGGGTAGCCTCACAGACTTCCTATTGACACTAGCAGATGTGATACTCAAGAAAAAGAGTTATCTTCATATCCAAGGCAGTGTCGGGCAGTAGGGAATTGCTTGGCTCAGGAAGTCTTTCCTCGCAATCCTTGTTTGTTGTCTCTGCTTCCCTGGGGCAAACCCCCAACAAAGCAAACAAACAAGTAGAATGGGGTCTTTTCCCAAACCCCCCAAAAGTGCTCAGGCTGGGCTTTGCCGCTGCTAGCCTGCCCTCCTCCTTCTCTCTCTTGTTCCTCCAGCAACTCAGTATCTCAATTTCCAGCTTGCCTTTAAGTCTTTTGCAAATCCCTGGGAGAGGCAATCCTGGCATGGTGCTCGGAGCTCATCCAAAAGCTGACCTGCTTGCCCTCTACCTCTTAGCTACCCTCTCTTTGAACCCTGGGAGCTTTTAACTCCCATGGAACCAGTCAATTATGTTTCTCAGTTGGCCCAGTCCACTGTAGCAGGCTTGCAATTACTTGCATACTGCCTACACGGCAGCCCTGTGGGCATGCAGACTGCTATAGGCAGTCTATACAGGGACTCTTCAGGAAAGTTACAGAAAATTAAACTACAAATGTTAAAAGTTTTAAAGTGGGTGTTTCAACTAGGAGTAAAAAAGTAGCTATTCAATACTACCTCACAAAATTAAGTCAAAGTATAGTTCAGGGTAATCAACCCCTGGCCCACAGGCCATATAATTTAACCCGCAGGGCTCCCAAGGGTCTGTAAACTTGGCGACAGGGAAGTGATAGCAGCATTATTTGCTATTCCTCTGCTTGCAGTTTTCTAGGTGGGGCATGCAGGCAGCATGGGGCCTCATCTGGGCCCACACTACTCATCTGGCCCGTGGGGCCAAAAGCTTGAGCACTACTGATATAGCTATAACTACCTTGCATAAAAACTCTGGAAATTTTTGGGGGTAGCAAAAGGAGGAGAGAGAATGCTGTAATCTTCCTCTTGTAATCACAGTTTTCAAGATTACTTCCATCAAAACAGCCAGGATGCTTACTTTAAAAGAAAGATTTTTCTGAGCACTACGGTCCCAAAGAAGGAGAGCCAGACTGGAAGGTTAAACGGGATCCTTAAGGCCACCTCCAGCTTTGACACAGTATGTGCAGCACAGAAGCAATGTTTCCAAGATTACTAAACTAGTAAGAAGCTATCTTACCTTAATTTTTAAATAGACTTCAATATTTCCAGCATTCTTTAAAGGCAGTTGCTGTTTAGCTGAGGAACCCACACTAGCTGACAAACATATAGTCTGGAAAAAAAAAAAAAGTACTTCCACTTTATAGCAAAGAAAATGCAGTAAACGCAAAGACTGAAGAGAAATCTACTGTATTTGTTCACATTCTACATGCACATCCTCCCATTGCCCATCAAGCCTTTGTAACTGGGATATGCAATTTAAGCACGGAAGCTGTTTTTTCTTCACTGGAATCGAAGCATAGAAACACTATGCTCTAATGACTGCCAAAATGCCACCTCCTTCTCTGGCCCAGCTACCAGAAGGTTAAGCCCTCTTACAAACACTATGGAACTTTTAGTAGCTATTTGTTGAACACTGTAGCTTGTGCCTGAAACAGCAACTGAGCTGGCTCAGGGCAAACAAGCTGCTTCATGCAGCTTCCTGCCATGCCACATGTAGTATCTTGATGAGGCTTGTGGTGTGGAAACACTTATTTACAGGAACTTGCATAAATAACTATTTACAGTAAAGAATTAATATGTCCTGCTACTTTCCTTGCAAGGGTCTAGGGCAGGCTTGTCCTGTATGTGGCCCACCAAGCCATTTTATCTGGCCCGCAGCGGTGGCAGTGCCGCCACTGTGGAGCGTGGGGCCACCGCAGCAGCGGAGAGCGGGGCCGCCACTGCATGGCAGCAGCGCAGAGTGCGGAGCTGCCGCGGAGCGTGGGGCTGCAGCAGCAGTGCACGGAGCTGCTGCCGTGGCGCGCAGGGCCACAGAAAGGCAGGCATGGCCAGCCTGTGGGCCCCAGCCGGCAGGGAGGGGAGCTGCTTACCCCCGGGGGAGCGGCCCCGCGCAGGAGGGAAAGCAGCAGCCGCTGGCACTGCCGGCCAGCGCCTGCCTCATCACCCGCCAGCTTCAAGCCAGCCCCGCTGCTCTGCCCTGCCCGGCCCCACAGCAAGGCTGCGCCTGCTCCCCTGGCCAGTCTCCCCCCGGGCACTGCGGCTCTCCAGGCCCGGTCATGAGGCCCCGAGGGGGCCGCTTCTCATGTGCTGCTGGGGATGGGAGGAGGAGCCCAGCTGAGTCTATACCGGCCAGCAGAAGCGGCAGCGGAGCCGTGTGCTGCTCAGGACGGGACGAGCCTGCACCAGTCAGTCCCGAGTAGCACATGGCTCCGCCGCCGCTTCTGCTGGCAGACCTGGACAGCCTCGTCCCATCCCCAGCAACACATAGGAAGCTGACTTCAGCTGCATGCTGCTTTTCCTGGCTGGTGCCGACCCAGTTCTGCCCAGGCAGGTCCTGCAGCACCACATCAACCCGGGCATAGCACCAGCAGGACGGGCAAGCCCCAGGTTAACCCCGGCCTGGCCCCGTGGCTTCTCAGCACCAGGTCAACCCAGTTGTAGCCAAGTGGTTCCTGCAGCACCATGTCAACCCAGGCATGCATGCCATGTCAACCCGTGCAACTTAATTGGTGTCAAAGGTCACGTGACATCACTTCCTGATATGATACCACTTCCTGTGACATCTCTGAATATGGCTGGCCGGCCCACTGGGTGATAAAAAGTTCGTGATCCGGCCCCACATTCAAAAAGGTTGGACACCCCTGGTCTAGGGGCTAACCTTGTTGCTGTCCTGATACACCAGGAAGTTCCTGCTACCTCACTCAGACTATCTCATGAGATGTCACACTCCCTGGACACTGTTTCTTGGAGGACTTACTCGGTCACACAATTAGCCATGACTCGGAAAAATAATGTTCTCCTACACTGCCTTCCAAAGACACGGTACGTCTTTCTTGGACATGCATGGATTGAGAGAAGATGCAGTACACTAAAAGCTTACTTTTCTTGTAGAAGAATACCTGCAAGTCTTGTGGTGCATGTATCCTGGCTGTTCCAGCTCTTGCTCGGAGGGGAATGCTTTTTATCACATTAGTAGGCCCCAGACTATCAACCTCCACATCAACTCTTGCTACAAATTCATCTGCTGGACCCAAAGAATCTAAAGGCAAAGTAAACAAAAAATTCAACGGTGATTCAAAATTATTTGAGTATGACATCTGTGCTTGTTGTTCGCTGTGATACATCCCAACTCCAGATAAGGCCTGGTATACCTCTGACACACATTTGCAGGGTGCTCTTGCACCTTTAAGGGTTCCCTTCAGCTACAAGCCCCTAATTGCCATCTGAAACTTGACCACTGAAGACGACCACTGAAGACGACGAAGGCGGCTTCGGCAGTGGTGTCTCGAGGCAGGCTTCGGCTTCCTGGACAATGACCCGCACATCACGACGAGGGACATGCTCAGCTGGGATGGGCTTCACCTGTCCCCCAAAGGTAAGCGTGTGTTTTCTACTAGGTTGGCGGATCTCCTCCGGCGGGCTTTAAACTAGGCTCGTCGGGGGGAGGGGAGTACGAGGGCAGGGGAAGCTGTGGACCACCAAACCATGTGGCACCCACAAGAACAGCCCAGCCTGAAGAAGGAGAACATTGGGAACCTGAAAGCCATGGGGAGGCCAGCACTACAGAACAGGTAAGAAACAAGAAGGTAAGAAACAATGGGCCCCATGGGACTGGGAGCGGGGGGGCAGCAAAGGCACCAGTCGCAGGGCTCAAGTGCCTATATACTAATGCTAGGAGCATGGGGAACAAGCAGGATGAACTAGCGCTCCTGCTTGCACTAAACACCTATGACTTAGTGGGGCTAACAGAGACCTGGTGGGATTCATCCCATGACTGGGCGGTACATTTTGAGGGCTATAGATTGTATAGAAAGGACAGGTTGGGGAAGAAAGGGGGGGGGGGGGGGGTTGCACTTTATGTCAGTGAGCAATATACATCAACCCTCATCAAAACAGAAACCGAGGTTGTGGAAGTAGAAGGATTGTGGGTTAGGCTACATGGGGGGCAAGGAGAAAGGGATTTGGTGGTAGGGGTCTGCTACAGACCCCCACACCAAGGGGAAGAAATAGATGCAGGGCTTCTGAGGCAACTCTCGGAGACCATAAAAGCTAAAGAGGCGGTAGTCATGGGGGACCTAAACTACCCGGACATCTGCTGGGAGACGCAGACAGCAAGGTCCCATCGCTCACGCAGGTTTCTAACCTGTGTACAGGACCTCCACCTGACACAGGAGGTGCATGGTCCCACTACGGGGAATGCCATACTGGATCTGGTATTGGCAACGGGAGATGACATGATAGGGGACCTCCAGATCGGTAGCCATTTGGGAGACAGTGATCACCTTATATTAGAATTCAACATAAGACGGCGAGTGGGTAAGGTAACTAGTAGGGTGAAAGTGCTAGACTTTAGGAAAGCTGATCTCAATGCACTCAGGCGATTAGTCAAGGAAGCACTGCAGAGTAGGAGTTTTGATGGGATGGGAGCCCAAGAAGGGTGGCTGTGCCTAAAGGAAACAATCCTTCGGGCACAAAGCATGACAATCCCTGAGCGAGGCAAAAGAGGGAAAGGGGCCAGGAGGCTTCCATGGCTGACCAGAGAAATCCAGAGCAGCCTAAGGGCCAAAAGGGGAGCACATAAAAAGTGGAAACAGGGTGAGATCACTAAAGATGAATATACCTCCTCTGCTTGTGCTTGTAGGGAGGCAGTTAGGTGGGCCAAGGCTACCATGGAGCTGAGGATGGCAACCCAAGTAAAGGACAACAAGAAATTGTTTTTTAGATATATTGGGAGTAAAAGGAAGGCCCAGGGAGGAATAGGACCGCTGCTAAATGGGCAGAAACAATTGGTGACAGACAGGGGGGACAAGGCTGAACTCCTCAACGAGTTCTTTGCCTCGGTGTTCCTAAGCGAGGGACACGACAAGTCTCTCACTGGGGTTGTAGAGAGGCAGCAGCAAGGCGCCAGACTTCCATACGTAGATCCTGAGGTGGTGCAGAGTCACTTGGAAGAACTGGATGCCTTTAAGTCGGCAGGCCCGGATGGGCTCCATCCAAGGGTGCTGAAGGCACTGGCCGACATCATTGCAGAGCCACTGGCGGGAATATTCGAACGCTCGTGGCGCACGGGCCAAATCCCAGAAGACTGGAAAAGGGCTAACGTGGTCCCCATTTTCAAAAAGGGGAGGAAGGAGGACCCGGGCAATTATAGGCGGGTCAGTCTCACCTCCATCCTTGGTAAAGTCTTTGAAAAAATTATCAAGGCTCACATTTGTGAGAGCCCGGCAGGGCAAATTATGCTGAGGGGAAACCAGCATAGGTTTGTGGCGGGCAGATCGTGCCTGACCAACCTAGTCTCTTTCTATGACCAGGTTATGAAACGCCTGGACACAGGAGGAGGGGTGGATGTCATATACTTAGACTTCAGGAAGGCCTTCGATACGGTATCCCACCCCATACTGGTGAACAAGTTAAGAGGCTGTGATGTGGATGACTGCACGGTCCGGTGGGTGGCAAATTGGCTAGAGGGTCGCACCCAAAGAGTCGTGGTAGATGGGTCGGTCTCGACCTGGAAGGGTGTGGGCAGTGGGGTCTCGCAGGGCTCGGTCCTTGGACCGATACTCTTTAATGTCTCCATCAGCAACTTGGACGAGGGAGTGAAATGTACTCTGTCCAAGTTTGCAGACGACACAAAGCTATGGGGAGAAGTGGACACGCCGGAGGGCAGGGAACAGCTGCAGGCAGACCTGGATAGGTTGCACAAGTGGGCAGAAAACAACAGGATGCAGTTCAACAAGGAGAAATGCAAAGTGCTGCACCTAGGGAGGAAAAATGTCCAGCACACCTACAGCCTAGGGAATGACCTGCTGGGTGGCACGGAGGTGGAAAGGGATCTTGGAGTCTTAGTGGACTCCAAGATGAACATGAGCCGGCAGTGTGACGAAGCCATCAGAAAAGCCAATGGCACTTTATCGTGCATCAGCAGATGCATGACGAATAGGTCCAGGGAGGTGATACTTCCCTTCTATAGGGCGTTGGTCAGACCGCAGTTGGAGTACTGCGTGCAATTCTGGGCGCCACACTTCAAGAAGGATGCGGATAACCTGGAGAGGGTCCAGAGAAGGGCAACTCGTATGGTCAAGGGCCTGCAGACCAAGCCCTACGAGGAGAGACTAGAGAAACTGGACCTTTTCAGCCTCCGCAAGAGAAGGTTGAGAGGCGACCTTGTGGCTGCCTTTAAGTTCATCACAGCGGCACAGAAGGGAATTGGTGAGGATTTATTCACCAAGGCGCCCCCGGGGGTTACAAGAAACAATGGCCACAAGCTAGCAGAGAGCAGATTTAGACTGGACATTAGGAAGAACTTCTTCACAGTTCGAGTGGCCAAGGTCTGGAACGGGCTCCCAAGGGAGGTGGTGCTCTCCCCTACCCTGGGGGTCTTCAAGAGGAGGTTAGACGAGTATCTAGCTGGGGTCATCTAGACCCAGCACTCTTTCCTGCTTATGCAGGGGGTCGGACTTGATGATCTATTGAGGTCCCTTCCGACCCTAACAACTATGAAACTATGACCTGAGATGCTCCAAAGGTCACTTCCCACAGCTTTACTAGTCTCAGCTAGGTATTGTTAGGTCATAACAGAAATTTTGCCATCTAAAAGAATCACAGTCTTGTCTAGTAACCCGCTCAGAAAAGATAAATGTCCCCAACCTTGAAAGGGGCCTGCCAGTATGGTCAAATACTCTGAGATCACAGTTAACACTGACAGTAAGTGTTATAAAAGACAACAGAAATACTTTTTACAAAAACGAGCAAACATAAGAACTCAAACAAACAGTAACTATATGCCAAGATACAGGCAGAGATATAAGAATGAACACACAAAAGAAAATATCAGAACAATAATCTGATCTTATTCTACATCTTAAACCCAAGCTGCAGTTTTACCCAGCTCAACAGGTTAGAGAGCAGCTCCTACATCTCTTATCACCCAGAACACACAGCCCACTGGCCAAGGGACTCTAGCTTTCCTATGCCCAAAAAAGTAGAGGAAGACTTGCCCTCCCATAAAGGCTTAAGTATAGTTACTTATCTGGTCATTTCCACATATTATTCACTGGATTCTTGAGGAGCCTATGCTATGCATATATCTTCTTGCCCTCCCCTCATTCCCAACTGCACCCAAAAGGTGCATATTTATCAGCCTAGAATTCTTTTCTGATTTAATTCCACAAGGAGAATACTTGCATTCTTTCAGATATATCCCAAGATACTGTTTCTCACTTAATTTTCTCCACTGAGAAATGTTCATCCTTTAATAGCCTGCCTAGCCAGATGTTATTCTTACAGATTTCTTTTAAAATGTAAATAATTTTTTATCTGGAAGGGTCTTCCTCATGCCTCAAGCCTCATAATGGTCTGCAACCAACAACCCTTTTTGATGAGTAACACACGGATGCTAATTCTCAGGGCCCCTCTATACCCGCAGGTAAAGGTGTAATGGGATCGAATACATGATCCACACAAACTTGCCTCCTGTCATGCCACATGTACACAGTAGAAGACATGATTGTGGGATCATGGATTAGATCCTACTGCACCTTACTGCTAGTGCATGGGGAGCCCAATCCTGGGCAGCAACAAGCAGCAGCCAGAAGCAAGCTCCCACAGCCAGGAGCCCCCTCAGCTGAGGGGCTCCCAGCTGTGTGGGTGCCCACTTACCCCTGCAGCTGTGAGATCACAGCCATGCCCAATGGCTTCTGGAACCTAGATGAGTCCTGGTACTGGTGAGGTACACTGCTGGGATCTGAAGTCAGCAGCTGTTGGGGCTGAGAGTCCCTTTAGTTGTGGCATGGTGCACCCCTGTGGCTGGGAACTCCATCAGCTGAAAGGGGGGACCCTGCTACATGTGCAAATTAAAGCTGAATAGCAACCAGCTATGGTATATGCATTTTCTAAGTCTAACTTTATAGCTGTCTGGACCTTTTTATGATGAGACAGGTACATTGCATGCGTAGCTGTTTCCAGTTAATTGTGCAATTAACCACCTAACTGCATAATACATGTAATGTGTAGAGAGGGCCTCAGTGATTACTTCTTTCAAGAGTGAATAAGTGAGGAATGCTTAAGTTAATCACTGCTCTAGTAACCAGCATTGGGTAAAGCATAAAAACTGCATCAAAATTACAATCGTTTCTATGCACTGCGATATTTGTACAAGAATATATAGCTAAATACAGCTTAACACCATCTATCTGCAGAGACAACACATGTTCAGTAAGTCTCAAAGAACATGTGTATGACCATCTTATGAACACCTCCAAATTTTGTGGGGTTTATGACATTCAGTATTTCATTTTGGCAGCAGCTGTTCAATGATCATAATAAAAGCTGAGGGAAATTCATATGTCCTGCAATGAACAGCCACATTCTGAAACCTAGTACATAAGAAAAACATACTTATCAACACATTTAGATTGTGAAGCATTCACACTAAGGTATCAGAGAGAATGGAAATATTTTTATATTTTCCCCAATAGTCAGGGAATAGACTGATCTATAAAACACCAAGATGGATCATTCATAAACTAAGACATAATAGAAGCCACAATTAAAATGTTTCATTTAATTCATAACTTATCCCTTGAGTCTTAAAGCAAACTTTAAACAGCAAATTTTCTATACAAAAGAGAGTCAAACTGTTATACCTGAACAAGAGATGTGTTTCTTTGGTGCATGGAACAGAACCCAGACTACTAAAGTTTCAGGATCCTGAAAAAAAAAAAAAGTCACATTTTTAATGGACACACAGAAAATTAACTTAATTGGAAAACAATCTTGTAGCAAGTACCAAACACGGAGCATTACAAGTTTCTTAAGGCAAGGATTTCTTAGGGCAATATATTTTATTGGACCAACTATGATGTTGGGATATAGTTAAACAAGCTTTTGAATGCAAGACATTTTTTGCCAGGTCTCTAATCACAGAAAGCTAGGCACAGGATCTTCCTGAGATGAGCGACCTGATGAAGAACATCTTGCATTTGAAAGCTTGTCTAACTTTTTCCCAGCTATGTAGTTGACCCAATAATCACCCTAAGAAATCCTTGTCTTTCACATAATTTCTGGACCACCATGGCTATAGCAACACTCTTCAACTACAAGTTTCTTTAGATCATTTTGAAAATGCACTTTATAATAAAATACTTTTTGGCTATTATGAAACACTACAGCTACAAATATTCTTCCTTAGATATAAGTGAGCCAATATTTTTAGAAACCACCTGGATTTACTTTATTATACTATTAAGCATAAGAGGAAATGGAATAATGAAGTCAAAATTCAAAATAATCTTGTACTCATTTTTAACTAAAAAATTCCATAAGCTGCTGGAATTTTCTAATATTTAAAACGAAATAACAGCTAAAAAAACTGCCTATCCTCTTCATCTACTTATAACATACTGACAGCTCAATTACTAGCTAGTCACTCAGCTATCTGGGGTGCAGGAAGGAGGAAGAATGGGATTGAGTGGGGGGTGGGGGGGGTTTAATTTTGTTTTTGCAAACAATACAATTTCCTTATAATTTTCTATAAATAATTACTGTGAATTCAGTTATTGGGAAACAGAATTTTTTTTAGGACAATACTGGAAGAACTAAGTTTTATAACATATAGACTACTTACTTGACCATTGCAATTCGCATGCATCACATGGTTTACAACTGATGGAGCTGCAACTGGAAAGAATGCACCAGTTTGGAATGAACATCCATTAACTGGTTCCTTGGAAAATGTGAAGCAACGCCAGGCTACTGCATTCTGTCAATAAAATGTAATTAAAAAAAACAAAACAAAAACTATAAACACCATATTTTTCTTACCAGCAAGGCTGATAAGAGACATTTAGAAATACAAGTAAAGTTCTACTAATCCTATGTAGTAAAAGTCAAGTTAAAATTACTAGTTCAAGATTTTTATGTTTTGAAGAATATTCCTAAATATCTGAGCATCCATAAGAATTTAAATACGTCTTCATCAAAACTTCATCGTTACCAACAGATTTACTGTTACAGAGAAGTCATTGTTAATATATATAAACTGATACTTACTGCATTAATAATAAGTCTGATTGGCACAGAAGCCTGGGTCTTGTTGATCAGTTTTAGTGGAAGAGACTTCCAGCTGTCACAGGTCAAGTCACCAAAATCTAGACCATCAGTTTTTCCTGTTTCCACCTGATGACAGATAGAAATAAACAATGCTTTACAAGAAGTTATTTCAAATCGTGACTGCGTACGCATGTTCAAGTGATCTAGGAAAATTCTCTTAGGTTTGTTTTCCCAGTGGAAAACAAACTGACCCAGAGACCCGGAACAGATGTCTGAATGCCAACTCGCTGCACAGCCAGGCAACCCCTGTGCACAGATTTCAGCTTGCTCTGCAGGTTCCCAGTCTGCCTAGTGACAGTTGGCAGTAATGCAAAGACTATCCCCGATTGGCTCCCTGGACCCATGGGAGAAAGGAGCAAAGCACACTGGGATGCTGGAGGACTGCTGCAGCTTCCCAAGAGAAACTCTCCTGGGAGTCATTTAACCCTGGCTGTTCCTGGATTATTTCTCTTTTGGAGCAGCCATTCTTGCTCTGGAGAAAAATCCTGAATGTCCATACAAACTATATGGTTTCTACTAGGAGAGTTGCTGCTTTCCCATAGTAAACTAAATTATCCGTAACCTGCATCTTTCCATATGGGATCAGGAGTCTCCAGATGATTCTAGACATCCCCCAATTCTGCAGTCTCCTTACCATTACGCAGGAAAAATAAGATGACTTTGACATTAAACATACAATATTGTCCTTGTTATCTGATCTATTATAAGGTGCAGACAGAAGTGACAAATTTTCACCTGATCTGGCCACAAAAAGCAGTTATAGCTGTGACCAAACACAAGCATAGAGTTTCAAACAGATTAAAAAATGGCCAATTGGGTGAAAATCTGACCCCTCATTGCATGAAGTATCAGATAAAGATGTAACAAAATGTAACGTCTTTTGTAACTTGTGCCTGTGGAGCTCCCAGACTGTCGCTGTTTTCAGAATGGGAGTGGGGAAAGGGAGCAGAGGGAGTTCAGTCTGGGGATTTTTCAACACACCCTGGAGGGTGCGGCGAGTATATTATAGCCCCCTCCCCAGGGTGGGGAGCTCCAATTCACCCACCCCACCCTTCAGCACCAGTTGGGGAGCCCCAAGAATGAGCTCCCTCCACAGCCTTTCCCCCTCTCATTCTGAAACCAGCGAACATTGGCCATTGCTATGGTAACCTAGCTGCAGGCTCCCAGTTGCTGTTAGACTCCCCTCTCCCCTGGAATCAACAGTAAACTTATTTGGTCTGGGGGTAAGGTTGTAACTCAGAAAGCTTTGCAAAAATTGTTCCCGAGTTACAGCTGGGAGCTGCATTTCTGTCTGCACCCATAAGGACTGAAAACAGACCCTTAATGCAACATATGCTGCATGACATCTATAAAGCTCAAGTTGACCTTAAAAGTTAAAACAATGTCACACGAACTTTCCTTATAATTAAAAAAACCACCCTCCTCCCTCCCCCCCCAAAAAAGTACTCCATCTGATCAGCAGTGATAAAAGGAAAATTAACATCATCACCTATTGGCTTTTTTTGGCTGGTGTAACTGGTAATGTACCAATAAATAATATGCCTTCTGGTGAGGCCCGTGGACACTGCGTGCATGTTTAGCAGCATACATGTGGCCAGGAATGCAACTGGGTAGGCAAGTCTGGAGAGGGGAAGGTAGATAGCAGCACCCTACAGGTAAGTGTACGGAGGGGAAGGGGCAGGGGACAGATTGTGGCCCCCAGTGAGAGAGGGAGTGGGGCAGGAACTGGGAGGGGGCACTGACTAGCCACAGCAGTAAATGGGTCCCAAGGCTGGGGCAGGGAGAGGAGTGGGACAGTCACGGGTGGCTCATCCTGGGAGTGTGTGGGGGGTTAGGCAGCTCCTGCTGCTGCATCCACCCCCTGAGGGGAGGCATGGGGGCATGTGCCCCCCCCCCAAAATCTGTGCATGGGGTGGAGGTGGGCTGCATGCTCAGGGCTCTCCACCCTGCTGCCTTTGCCCTGGGAGCCATGTGCCGGCTGCACACCCCCTGCCTCCCCAGCAGCACTGGGACCAGTGAGTTGAGCCTCCCTCAGCCGGGCAGGCAGGGGATGTACAGCTAATGCGTAGCTCCTGGGGCAAAGGCAGCAGGGCAGAGAGCTCTGTGGCCACAGCAAGCATCCTGCCTCTGCCCTTGCCCCGCTCAACTCGGCTCCCAAAAGCATCCCTGCGCTTAAAAATAAATAATGGTGGCAGCACTTGAACTAAAACTTATTTGACAAGCTTTAGTTCAAGTGCCCCTGCCACCGTTTTTAGGTACTGGGACGCTGATCCCCTGGATATGCTGCTCATGGCTTTGTCCCGCTCCCTGCCCTAAGGTCCCATTCACTGCCTTAACTGGGCAGCACCCCCATCCAGCCCCAGCCCCACTCCCTCCCCACACCACGGGGGCCCTGATCTGCATCTCCACGCCCCTTCTCACCACAAACATACCTGCTGGAAGCTGCTCTCCATATTGCCTGGCTGCATTCCTGTAAAATTGATTACTGGATCGGTACTGGCTGAATGAATAATTGGCTATCAGTATGGGCCAAGAACCCCTACCCCGACACATTAAAAATGTACAGAAGGCTTACTGATATAGCCTTTTTAAATTAACATACATTACAGCAAGTTCAGGTTGTTAAAAATAAATGTTAAAATGGGTTTATTAAAACCCCAGAAACTTAAAGTGCATTAGATTTTTTAAATTTGTTTTTACTGACTAACAACAATGGTAAAACAAAATACTTTTGCATCAAGAAAGGAAGAGGTGTGTTAGGCAAAAATCTAAGATCCCTTTAACTTGTTTGGATTCCAAGACAAAGTATTCCAAAAGAGGTTTAATCAAAAACACAGCACTCTACTTAACCAGAAATATTCAACTGATGGAAAAAACAGTCCAGCAATACATAGCGCCTGCTCATGGCTATTCTGCGATTGATTACTAGTCATCCTCAATTGTTTCTAACTGGTAAGCTCCCAACTTAAAGTTCGTTATTAGTTCAAGTAAACACCCTTACATTTCACACCATTTAATTTTAATTCACTATTTAGTCCTGAAAAGCATTTGGCAAACCTTTCTGATCCCGATCACCCTGTACTAACAATTCTTTCCAGCCTTTGCCATAAGCATTTTTTTTCATCCAGCATTCTTACACTTCTGTGGGAAGGTCATTAAGAAAATAATAAACCAGAGTAAAACCAGTATTGTTCTTTGATGACCTTCATTAAAAACTTTCCTCCTCACTCAATGGTCCCCCTTCAGTGCTACCCATACTGACCCTTTTAGCCAGTTCATAAAAAAAACAAAAACAAAACAAACAAAAACAACAACATATAATTCTTCATCTACTCCCCATATTCTCGTTTCACTAATAAAATTTTCCACGTAGCACTGTATCAAATGCTTTACTGAAACCCAGTTGGATGATTTGTATAATTCTTCCATATAGAAAAAGAATCTCATCAAAATGTAGCTATTGAGTTAGATCTTGACATAGTTTAGCTTTGATACATCCACATTGCATTTTATCCCTTTTCCATTTTACCTCCACGTCTAACTGGTCTTCCCTTTTTTTTTTTTTTTTTTGAAGGACTTGGATATTTTAGTCAGATTAGCAGTTCATAGATAGCTGGATCACATCCCCTGCTCATTTTTAAATATAGGCACTATATTTTTTTATTCTTTAGTCATAAAGAGCTGAGGCTCTGACTCCAACCCCAGATTGGGGCTGGAGTCAGAGCTGTAGCAAGCAGCTGCCTGCCCCTTCACCACCTTGTACTCAAATCCAAAGTGAGGGACATCCCCCACTACCATGTTAAGCGAGGAAAAAAACCCTTCATCTGGGATTCAAGCAAATACTATAATATTGTTACAGTATTTACAAGGTACAAACATAGACATCTGTCCAATTAACTGCTTACCTCTAGATTAGGATTTTCAGCAACTGCAGTCAAAACCACCCTACTGGCCAAGGCTTCTGCTTGGACTATTGTCTCTGCATCTGCAGAAACTGGCCAGGAAGAAACGCTGAAGACACACTGGAAGACTCCAGGATAACATGGTAAGAAAAGTATTTTCAGTTCCTCTGTAGAGTGAGGTCCTACAATGGTTTTGTTCTTGAACACCAGACATGGATACTTCATGGGATCAATCTTAAAACAAAAACATCTTGTTAGCTGCTGCAAGAAAAAACCCACACCATTCCTATTATGATGCTTACAAAACATGTAAACTTGTCCTCTGGCACAAAAAATAAATGCAGTCATTCAAGGGTTTTTTGCAAAAGAAAGAGAAGTGGTTCTCCCACAAAATAAGAGTACTTCCAATCAAGGAGTACTCTCCCAAGAAGTTTTGCACACAGCCATTCAAGTTAGCAATGTTCTTCTCAAAAGTAATGAAGACCCTCAGTATCTCACAGTCCTGTCTTCTCTCTCCTCCACCCTAAGGGAGAGATGGGGAAGACAAGCACTGGTTCCCAGTAGTCTGCCCAGCAACAAAGTATCAGAGAGCCCTGGGGGTACCCTGCTGCTGCTGTTTGAATGGCAGTCCGTTCAGGTGGTGGCAGCAATTCCCACACCACTGCCCCCCATCCTCTGCAGAGACTGGGTGACCCTGGTCTGTACAAGGAACATAGGTAGCACAGCACAACCAAGCCTGGGTGTCCCTAGGACAGGTGGAGTCATGGAGAAATCCTCTTCCTGGACTGATCACTTGATTGGTTTGAACCATCCCCCAAAGCTCCATGGACACCTGAAATGGGTCAAACCAGGGGGGTGGGGGCATGGAATTCCCTCTTGCAATCTCTGGTCCCTTGCAGACTGGGTTACCCTGGGCTATGCAAGGGGCAGGAGACATTTCCCTGCCACCTGACCCATCCAAGCAGTCTCAAGACTAGGTAGGCCACACTGCTTGTGCCTCCCACATCTTGTGAAGACGGTGATGCAGTTCTATGTACTACATGTTCTAGTTCTACGTGCAGGTATAGGGCAAGGGGCATCGTTCACACAGCAGCAGTTTCTAGTTGCTCACTGGCAGCCTGTTCCCTTCCCTGGGGTGGGGGAACCCAAGAAGCAGCCATCTAGTGCAGGCTTGTCCAACATGCGGCCCACCAAGCCATTTTATCTTGCCCATGGTGGCGGCGGCACTGCTGCCACCGCTGCGGAGTGCAGAGCCGCAGCACGGAGCTGCGGCAGTGGAGCGTGGAGCCACGGTGGCGGCGTGGAGCCACAGCGGCGCCACTGCAGAGTGCAGAGTCATGGTGGAGGAGCGCAGAGCTGCGGTGGCGGCGCAGAGCCATGGCGGTGGAGTGCAGAGCCACCACGGAGCGCCGAGCCGGCCCGCAGGCCCCAGCCGGCAGCGAGGGGAAGGGAGTTGCTTACCCCCGTAGGGCCCAGCTCAGTGAGCTGGGTCCTGCCACAGCTGCCCTGAGGGCTGCACGGAGCGGGGCTGCCCAAGCTGCACCTGACTGGAGGAGCTGGAGATGGGCTTTGACCCTTGCCCCCAGCATGTGGCCGGGGGAGCAGCAGCATGGCTTGCGCCCTGCCTGCATGTGTGGTCGACGGAGGCACAAGGTAAGTTCCCGTGCAGAGTTAGGGGGGCGCCTTGGGGCCAGCCGGGGCGGATAGAAACATGGGGTAAGTTCCCATGCGGAGCAGACCCACTTCACTGTCACTTCCTGCAACTTCATTGGTGTCAAAGGTCACGTGACATCACTTCCTGATATGATGTCGCTTCCTGTGAGGTCTTTGAATATGGCTCGCCCACTGGGTGATAAAAAGTTTGTGATCTGGCCCCACATTCAAAAAGGTTGGACGCCCCGATCTAGTGCCTCCTGACTAGAGAGCTCACCTTAGAGGCATTTGTTTAGCTCTCCAGCTAGTGGACAGGAATACCTGCACACCCCTGTTAATCCACTACTAAGAACATGAAAATTCTCAGTGCAGGAACCAATTATGTCTCTCCATATTTTTAGCCATTAGCTTCCTGCAGCATGATAGCCTTGTTCTCCACTACTCCTACAAATTAATATGCAGCCTCTTTTTAAAGCAATATAAAGTAAAATATTAAGAGTGGTCAAGAACAGGCCATACAGGAGTAAGGAGCTAATGCAAAACTTCAATTTAAATTGCTACTAATTTATCTATTTAAATATAAAAGGGGTATTAAGTGTATGTGTGTGCTGGGGATTTTTTTTTTTTTTTATTTTTTATCATTGGTTGGTTGTTATTTACCACACCTGTCATGCAGGAATTTAAAATTTGTCCATGTTATCATAATCCAGAGAACCAGAAGCAGGGCACAAACCACATGCCAGAACTCTGAGAAGGTGGGGGAAAGCATGAAAGAGCTGAATATGGAACCTTTTCAGACTGGAATTGTTACCATGCTAGATGGAAAAGGATTGTGTAAGCTCACAGTGCACAAAAGCTGCAAGGAGAAGAATGTAGCAGTTTTCACTGGAGTCTATATACCCATAGTACTTAGCATTTAGTATGTTGTATTAATATGAAAACCAAAAAAAAACCTTACCTTTTCCCCATTAACTGAGACACTGAGTATTCCAATGCTGACCTGTAACCAACGTTCGGTTGGATTAAAAATACTAAGTATGGTTTGTGATGCGATTCCCACACAACACACATTAGGGAACTTCAACTCTTCTGGTACTCTCACATGCCCTAGGAAAGAAATGTTTTAGTGACTGTCAGTATTTGGAATTCTCTGGTTAGCATGACACACTGTGTGGTAAGAAAGCCAGGCATCAAACTGGCAAAGTTAAAAGTAATTTTGTGAAGCTAGCTTCACAGGTATGTCCATATACCAAGCATAACTAATTAACATAGGTCTCAAATGTTATGGTAATCTCTCTCCTATACGACTGACATAAGTTAAATATTATAGGCTTTTTTTCTCAAGGTTCTAATGTCCTTAAAAATACTTAAGGAGATAATATTCTAAAGGCAGTAACTAACGCCCACAAAAAGTGTTGGGTGAGCCATACATAGTTCAAGGTTTGAAGTCAGACAGGGTAAACTGTACGCACCTCAAAACATTATTAAAGCATCAGGTTCACAATATTAATTAGGTTTTATCTCTTTAAGATAAGACAAAATTCCAATTTTAGGCACATTTTTTATACAATTACAGAATTGGGTAAAAAATTAGACACTGCTATGTCATAACAGTGATGTCTGCTTTTATTTAGCAGAAAAGGCTACCACTTAAAGCAATTTACAAGCAGCTCTGCTGCACAAGATAGTGAATTCTTCATTCCACAAATATTGTTTTTACTAGGGATGCTGTAGTGTTTTTAAGCTATTGTGATTTTTGATGGCAAGTATAGCTTCTCTTCTAAAAACCTACTTCCTGTAGGTTATTAAAAATACATGGGGAAGTTGTTCCAGCTTTTAAAGCTACATTTCACTTTCCATTTTCTGAGCCTTTTCCACACATTACATTACTTAAGTTGAACAAATTCCTTTTGGCCTCTAACCTTTACTTGCCTTCAGTTCAGCTACTACAATCCTAACCCAAGCACAAGAAAAAAGGATGAAAATGTATTATTTTTTCCCATCTCAACTTACCTTTGCATCAAAACATTTCAACTTAAGTCTTAATACTTACAGAACCAATTCCCTCAACTCCATTTAAAAAACAAACAAACTAAAAGTTGTGGGAGTCTAAATATATTTCAGGGCTACTTTGGGATAGACAAACTTCTATTTAGAAACAATATACCCAATTAAACAAGCATCATTAACATTATGTTATGGTAGAAATCAGTACTCAAATGAGTATTTTTAATAATTAATTAATTAATTAATTAATTAATTAATTAATTAATTAGAAGGGAGTGAATAGAGGCATGTCAGTTTGTCAACAATGAAGCTTCAGCTAGGCAACTGCATGGAGAGAGATTTTTTAATTTGTTTTTTAAACACACAGCAATACAATAACAATGGGCATCTGGGCAACCGAATAAATGTAGCTGCAAAAAGCAAGGTACTGTATTTTAGAGAATACTACATGAATTAGTCATGACTTCTATACTGGTCTCCCCCACCTCCAGGAGGATGACCCAGGTGTTATGATTAAGTTCAACAAAGATACCTGCTCAAATGAAAATCATCAGGAAAGAAATTAAGAGCAAAGAAGAAAGAAAGAATTCAAATATTATTCTGCATTCGAGTTCAAAAACAGAGAAAGTGGTATACAGACAGAAAGCAAATCAATGACAAACCCTCACCTTGAACACAATGTTTAGTTTTGGACATCCCATCTCAAAAGGGCTCATCAGGGGAAGTGCAAAGAAAAGCAATAGATGTTATTAAAGGCAAATGAACATTTCATAACAAAGGTTGTTGTAACATTTAGGTTATTTAAGGTTAATAACCAAAATGAAGACCAACAAATAATGGAAGACAGAAAATAACATTTTTTAAATTCTCTTTAGTAAGAAAAAGAAGGAATAAAGCAGTGTCAAAAGCTTCTTCTACTTCAATAAAGATTAGAGGAATAACTTACCAAAGCCAGAGGATGACAGTGACTCCCAATGTTCAACCCCAAAAGTTCCAGGAGGCTGGCCAGTGTATGAATTTGTATTCAAAATATTCTGGTTCCAGGAAGTGGTACATGGATTACAAAGAGAAGCTGTGCCCAAAAATCCAGGACCAATGCTTGGTCCTAAAGGAACTCCCATGGCAACTGAACTCTGCATGTGTCCTGCTGGGATACCAGAACAATGAAGTCCCACTGGAAGACCAAAACCTGTGGAGCTGCCACCATGACAAGGAGGCAATGCAGTGTTTCCGCTTGATTGCATATTTCCCAAATACTGTTGTGCAAATGGAGTTGTGGCAAGTGAACGTCCAGTAAGCAGCATGGGAATGACAGAAGACACTGGCTGAGTCTCAGGGGCAGACCCAAGAGACTTAAAGCTTGAAATGGGAATATACTGCTCCCCAGAAGTGTTTTGATTTAATGGCATATAGGTACCTATTCCAGTGTATGTAGATAATATATTTACAGGTGATAATCCAGACCTCTGTGTTTTGTTTGTATGATCCTGCCATGCTGCTGGTGTATCAGCCTTAACAGACAGTGGCTGAAGGACACACAACTTGTTTGATAAAGCTGTGTTAACATGGTCCAATTCATTATGACTAGATGCTGCATTTGGAGGTGCAAACTGATTTTCATTTTTTGGCAAACACTCGGACAGCTCACTGTTTGGTGCTTCTTTAAGTTGGCTGCAGGAGGAATCTACAGATTCCTTTTCTTCCAATTTTTGATTCAGGCTTCCCCGATTTACATCTGATGTCACTTTTCTATTTCTTTGCCATGATAAATCATGTAGTTTTTCAGCTGGCTCTTCCGATAATGGAGTTGGACTTGCTCGAACAATAGTTGTGCTCAGCTCAATAGCATCTTCACTCTTAGTAGACAGAAGTATAAAATTAATATTACAAGGTGTCAGAAAATAAACGCAGTACATTCAAAAAGAATGAAGAGTGCTTTAAGCAGACAATGCTCTTTGGGTGAATCTGATATCTTTTATTAGACCAAATAATAAAAGATATCAGATTCACCCAAAGAACCTTGTCTGCCTATGTCCTTAGACCAACACGGCTACAACCTACGCCCCTGTAAGTGTTTTAAAAACCTGGTCTGCTTAAAACACTTAAACATTACAAATTAATCCACGGGTAGATGCAGTCTGTAAAACACATTTTTTTGCTAGCTTGTTTCTCAAGTCCACTAGTGTTTGTAGTTGCCTCATCTGAGTATCCATTTAAACTTGACCTGGCATGAGTGAAAGATTAGCTTAACAGCAAATCTCTGTGAGGTAGTCAGAGAGCTCCATAATAAACCTGAGAATTATTACCTCTTCAGCCAGAAAGACATTGGGTAATGTCAATACTGCTCTCTTGCTGACTTCTACCATTTCCAGAGTTGTAGTTTCTGTTATTTCACTTCAGAACTAACTAGATTTTCCCATACCACCTTTGCTTCTTTTGGTGTCTAGCCAGAAACAGAAATGTAGTATAGACTTTTTCAATTACTCAAAAGAGCCTCAGTTTTGCATACAGTTCAGGTACATATGTACTGCTATCTAAAAGGTGCAACGGCACTTGCATAAAAAACTTTCCTATGCTAGCCTGAGTAACTAACAGTATTGTTCATTACAGACTTGCCTGAGGTAGCTTGAATGATCCATATGCATCTGCAGCTTGCAGAGACCATAAAGCCTAACTTGGACCTTGAATAAATATTCCTATGACTAGCCTCACCTGAGTGATATGCTGCCACAAACTGTGATAGGTCCATGAGGTAGCTCATTTCACACTCCTAGTACCTCTGGATTGTAATACAGACATACTGCAAGAGCTAGAAACTGGCCTTAATGGGAGTCTGTTCGGACCAGAGCTTATATGTTAATGGGAGACAGCAAGATAAAAGGTGAGTTTCACGAAAGGCCATATTTACAAAGCTATCTGCTTCTATATCGATAGCTCTCTCTCAATATAGATATATATCCACACACACACACCCCCCCCCCCCCTTGTTGAAAGCAGATGCAGTTAGGTTTGTAACATTTCCCACCTCCATTTGTGTCAATCCAAGGCTGCACAAATATTTCAGACCCAATGAAATGAAACCAAGGCAAGGCCAGCTCAGTCTTGGCTGTGTATGAAAGAGCTATGCAGTAAGCAGGCCATTTGATCAAGCACAATTTTCCTCTAGCAAGAAACACCAAGTCCCTGACCAGGGAACAAAGAAATTCAGTCTGATATTTTTGGTATCTGCACATACTAAGAACTCCTACTTTTTAATGTGTCTATCTTTTGTTAATAAAACTGCAGAAAGTAAAGCAAAAACCTGCTGCTTTGTTTTTCTACACCAGGGGTGGGCAAAATACAGCCCACAGGCCAGATCTTGCCTGCCAGCTGATTGGACCTGGCTTGCAGGTGGGTGCCTGTCAATTGATTGCATCTGACCTGTAGTTGCCCCCGCAGAACTCCCCATGGGGCTGAGCCCCACCTGCTACTACCTAGACCAGCACATGTCATGCTCCCACCCTGCACCTGCCTGAAGGCCCAGCCACCACACACAGCTTCCCAGGGGGCTGCTTCCACAGCTGCCACAGACACCTGGGTACTACTGCCTACTGCCCCTGCTGCAGCACTCCAGACAGCAGAAAGCACAGGGAAGCAGCAGTGGGCCAGGGGAAGCTGCAGCCAAGCAGCCTGTGCCCCAGCACATGGGGCTCTGGCTTTCATTCCTCGCCACCTTCCACCCACTTTGCCTGCCTGGTGCAATAAGCAGCTGGCAGCCCGAGTGGGTGGAAGGCAGCCCTACCAGGAAGCTGTGTGCACTGGTTGGGATCAGGCCATGATCGGTGCAGGCAAGAGCACAGGCCAGAGTAGGTGCAAGCTGTCCCTGGTGGGAGCAGACAGCACTCAGCCCCATGTGGAACACTGCAGGGGAGCCCTACCTGCACCACCTCGGCAAGCTCTGCTGCATGTACCCCCTGCCCCTCTCTTCCTCCCACCCCCAAACCAGCTCCCAGGATCTGGCACGTGCAGCCCCCCACATGGCACACTCAACTGCCCACCCCCCCACACCCTCTACCCTTCCCACACAACATACAAAACTTTATTTTGAGCTATTATGCAATCACCTCTATAAACAGTACTCAAAAAAGGTCATGAAAAATATTTTGAAAAATAAATAAGTGAATGAATAAATAAATGAATAAATAAATAAAATGTTATAGACAATGCAAGACCCAGCCCCAACCAGTGACTGTGACACCCCCTGGTTGTCAGGTGTCTCCTGTCTCACTCTGGCTCCTTAGGGTACCCTCCCCTTTTACCTTTCCTGCCATACCTTGATGCAACTTACAGGGCTTAGGGAGGCCCAGAGTCTGAGACTGAGCCCAGCTCACCTCAGCCAGCCCATCTTTCCTGTGCCAGCCAGCCAAGTTTTCCCCTTTGGGCACTCCACTGTGGCCCACCAGTCCTACCAGTGCCCCAGGGCAGCAACTGCCTTATGAGTCGTCTGTCTTTCGCTACTGCCGTGGCCACGCCTTGCGGTCCTTTGAGTTCTTCCACCAGGCCCTCTGGCTCCTTCCGTAAAGAAATCCAATTCAGTACGCTGGGCCCCTGGTCTTGGCCAGGGTCTCAACTTCTCCCCAGTCCCCTGACCCTAGTTTAGCTTCTGCCCCTCTTGAACCTCAGCTCTCTTCCCCAGGCCTTAGCCCACAACCTAAACCTGTTCTGGCTTCAGCTTCTCTAGCTTTAGCCTCAGCCATCCCAGCTTGACGACTCCTCCAGGCTCCTGGCCCCAGCACAGCTGCTTTAGTTCTGTCCCAGTCCTCAGCTCTCTAGGCCCCTGATCTCAAGCTGGGCTGCTCCCACTGTACCAGCCCTCTGGGCCCCTGACTCCAGGCCAGGCTGCTCCCACTGGCTTTAGTTCTCCCAGCCTTGGCCCAACTCATCTACAACAGCCCTCTGGGTCCCTGACCTCAGGCTAGGCTGCTTATCACAGAGTGCCCCATCATCCATAGCCTCCATCCTCCCCTTTAGCCACCACCTGGTCTTCTGGTTATAAACTTAATTCCAACATAAATACCAGCAAACTGCTGCCCAACTAAAATTCACCCCACTGGGTCACTGCCTCCTCACCAACATAAATCCCCCTTAGCTCTATTCTTCCCATCCTATGGGGCAGCTTGGGTGTCTGCCAGTCTGTCTCCTGCTGCCATTTCCTCAGGTGCTCCTCTCCCTGCAGCATGCAGGGCCAGACTGTCCACTTGGTTTCAGGCACTAGGCTTATATACTCCAAAGCCCCACCCCACTTCCTGTCATGCGACTTCCCAGCCACACACGGTGATTTCTGCTTTGGCTTAAGAGCCAACCTGCCCTCCCCTGCTACAACTTAACCCTGCTGCTTGCAGCTTTTATTTCTGCACTGCTGATAGGTCAGTCCCTTGGCTGCTTAGTACAGGGCAGCTAGCTCCGTAATACTCACTCCTCTGGTGGTAGCACCTGCCCTTGCTGTCTTTGGCCTGCTTACTTTCTAGCATCTGGCCTTTGCCTAGCTGCTGGCCCCACACAGCAGCTCTGGCTCCCTGTTACAGCCCTATCAACATGCCCCACAAACTGGTCTGAAAATGGAACAGAACATACTTTATACCTTTAAACTCGTACAGCAAAATATCAGGTGTTTTGGGCAGAGGTTTAAAGATAGAAGATACCATGAATTTGCTGTGACAGCTGAAAATTGTGTCCAAGGTGCTTGCTGAATGCTGTGAAGATTAGACCAGGTCTTTCTTGTCATTTGTTTATGTATTGTAAGCTGTTTGTTGCCACTGAGAGCCTAATTAAAGTTAAAGAGTAGTGAGGCCTAATAAATTTAGCAAAGCCTTGTAGAAGTGGTAGTAGGCTTTGTGGCGCAATCAAAATTAACCTTATCAGAAGAATGTACTGTTATTGGTCAGTCATAAGAATAATTATAATGGAACAATCTAAATTGCTATAAGTTATCAGCATAGCTCAGAAGTTATAAATTGGCTAGCACATCCAGAAATAATTTAAAAGGAAAATGCAGTTCTGTGAAAAAAGCTACTGATTTAAGATTAGCTGCTAAGCTGGATTCGGTGGGCCTGTAGATCTTGAGGAGCACAAGGACTGAGGGGTACCGGGTGCTTCCCGGTACCCCTAAGACAGCGCTGATTGGGGACGCCTAACTACGTTAAGCTTTGCAAAAGAGAAACTTGTACCATCAGGCATCAGAAGGGACTGCCAATAAGTTGCCGACATGCATTACTGTTGTCTGTCTTTGTTGTCTTATTATATTACGCATAGTCGTGTGTTTATTAAGTCAATAAACCTTTCTTACCTTTCTACCCCCGACCACACTCTCAATCCCGAACCCTCCGCTGGCAGCTGAGACAATTTGCCTCTAGTTTTGATTGAGAATTTCCAAAAGACTGAACTACTAAAGATGGAATTCTTTCAATCTGCCACTGCCAGATCAGGGAGGAACTCAAATCTCAGCTCTTCACTTCCAGGCATTTGTAAGAGTTTGAAGTAGACAAAGGATTGTAAAAACATGTTTGAATATAACTGAAAAATACCTTCCTTATTTTACTACTCAGATTTTGGTCCCAATATGGTACGATAATCATTTAATCATCCAATCTCTCATAGAAGCATCTGACAAGTAAAATTTCAGCATTACCTTCTCAGGTTAAAAAATACCCTTGGAACCCACTTCAGTGAACAAAAGCAAAGGAGGAAACTTTCCTTGGAGAGTAATCTTTAAAGTATCCACAAGTGTGGCAATTTTTAAAGTTAAACTATATGCAAGTTCTTTAAAACCATTTAGTCTAGACTATAAAGTTAATTACATGAGATTTCCCCCTCTTCCCCCACCCAAAAGATGGGTACGTATATGATCAGATAAAAGCTAACTTACCCAGCGTCTTTCTACACTAGACACAATGGCTGAGTTCTTAAGGGCACTGTCAGTTGAAGAAATGTATGTTAATTGGCTTATATTGGGACTAGAGCATATGGACTGAAGCAGTACACTGCCTTTGTAGGAAGCTTTCTGAAAACAGGGTGCTGTGTCAGAAGAATCAATTTCAGATCTGAAGAAAAGAAAATGAAAAATGTGTCAACACTGACTGTATCATCACCTAAAAAGCATAATTTAAGTACTATACTGTAATTCTAGCTTTTTTCCAAATTCAACCAGTAGACTATTTAGTGTTGTCAAAGAATGGCTGAGTTACTTAACCAAAACACCACTCCAAAACCTTGTGCCAACACTAGGAGTCTGAACATCAAGTCTTAAGCACTTATTTTATGCTTTATGTAAAAGCTGAAATTCTACCCTTGACTATATATGTACAACTCCCCAGTTTCAGTAGGATATATGTCTGCAAAGATTAAACTAAACTTCTGGTACTCTAAACTTAAAGTGACAGGAATAGCAGTAGAACCTGACAAAACAGAATAGGTAAATTGCCACCAAGTCAAGGAAACATTGATGCAGTAACATTTGTATATTTAGTTATCTTTAACTCCCTTAGGAGCTGTTTAACATTCAGAAAATCTAAAGCAGGTTTTTCACAATGGGTGCCCAGTATTTTTCAGCTCACACCTACCTAAAAGATTTTGACCGCTGCTGAAAAAACACTTCTCCGTGCATGAGGTGAACTACAAATGCTTGAGACTCATCTGCATTTTTGTCATTGTATCAGATACATACTTTAAAGTTACATTTCCTATATAATAATAAAAGCACTACAGTACATTTTAAATATAATGCATCTTAATTTCTAACAAAAACTGTACCTCATAGTCCTAAGACCTTCAGCTGCGTGTATATAATGCAGTTAAGTACAGATCATAGTTATGCAACTTAAACTCATTTTTTTCCACTGTTAAAGTAAGAGATTACTTGAACTTTGCAAGAGGCCAGTTTCAATTTATAAACCAATAGCTATGGAACCAGACATACATTTACAACAGAGCTGGCAGGGGCTAGAAATCACATATGGCCTACAATGGGTTGTATAGCACCTACCCAGCCATTGCACCCATTTATCTCTCTGGCTGCTCCAGGGGAGCACACAGCATGGCAAAGCGGTCAGGACCTGTTCGTGTGCATGGTGCAAGGTAGATGGAATGCAGCCTGAGGGGCCCATGCTCATGCTACTGCAGTCCCTGCTGGTGCAGTTTGTATGGTGTGTGGCCCCTGGCCACTTAGATGTTGGACAGCCCTGATTTAGGATAGCATATTTGCCCCAAACCATGGTTATATTTTGTAAAAGGTACTTTAGACACAGACCTACAAATCCAGTTTAGGCTTGACAATGGTCAGAATTCTGGAGTTCACTAAAATGGTTTGGTGGTCTTTTATGGTAGCTACAATAGAGTAACTGATACAAACTGTTGGCTTGAGTGTGAAACGATAATTATGAGCGCCACAAAAATTAAACCAGATATTGGGAGTTTTATTTGAAATAAGCCTTTATATGTGCATGTTGCCAGCAGGAAGGGTATTAGGGTGTTAAATGAGATAAACAACAAGAAATGGCAAGATTACTATCCACCATCTTGCTCTCCTTCTCAAACCAGTAGGTAAATACAGAAAGTCAGCCACTACACAGACATACTGCCATTTGCAAGTTTGGAAAGACTATGTACAACTAAAGACATTAGGTATAACTTTTTATTCAACTAAAACAGGAACCTACAATATACCAGGTTCAAAAGCAGCCTTTTCAAATAATTCAACAGCTAAAAATTCAGCATAGACTATTCAGAACGACTAATTCCTCTCCTCCCCTCAAAAAAATATTTACCCTGAAACAGATGTTCCAGAAGCTTCACTGGGAGAAGAATGAATTAGTGGTGAAGTGGAAGGTCTGAAGCTGTATTGCTCATCTTCTGAAGACTGCAAATCACATTCAGGAGCTGTTGACTTCTGCTCTGTTAAAATAATAATTCTGTTGGTGAAATGCCACTTAAAAAGAGCAAGACAGAGCACAAGAAGATGACAGTTAAGGTTGTATGGTTACTTACCAACACTCTTCTGAGACATCTCAGAAAGTTTTCCAGAAGTCAGATATTTTTTATCACTATTGCAAGCAGTACTAGCTTCCATAATTCTCTTTTGTATTTTTCCCCCTTGTCTTTCATCCTTGGTCAGTTGCTGTGTAGACTTTGCTCTGGTAGGATAATGAATACTAGATTCCTGGACAGGTTTTAAGTTGCTTATTGACACTGTGCTTCTAATAGCAGTTCTATCCACTGACTCACTTGGTACAGGAACAGTTAAGTTCATCGCCTTATCCGTTACACCGGTATAAGAACAGCCTGCAACATGACTGGTTTGCTTACTAGATTGTTTTACTGAAACAGACTTGACTCTATGTGCCACCTCCTTTTTTGTGGCAGAATCACTCAAGAGCATTTGTGCTTCCTTTTCATTAGATATATTTCCTGTGTCTAGTACATCTGAGGTCAGGCTAGTTCTCTTTGGTTGTGGATATTCACTTATATAGTCCGATGCTTCTGAACATTTAGCCCCAATTATAGTTTTCTTTACATCCAAAGGAAAGTTAGATGCACAAGAAAAATCTTGAGTGCTATTTCCTTCACGTGTCATTTCCTTACAGTCCAGAAGCTGTTTCTCTCTTCTTCGATTCTTATTATGCATCTTTAACAAATCCATTGCAAGAGTATCTTGATGTTTATGTTTATCTGGTAATAAGCTATCATGGTCCTGGATGAATGCTTCGTATTTTGCAAAGTTGTCAGGCTCGCTTCCATGCTCAGGCTCTTCTGTTTTTTTAAGGTATTTCTCCATATCAAATGCACTGTTTTCTACATTGCTGGATAAAAGCTGATGAGTGGAGAGATTTGTATCCTTATCAGCTTCAGGATGGAAAGATTTCTTTAAATTTTTGTTTGAGAGTGCCATTATCATAGCAGCTAGCTGGGAAGGGTCAGCACTAATAGAAGCATTAGCAATTGCAGAAGCTATTGTACTAATGCTCAGGACAGAGTCTGTGAAATCAGGCAGCTTGTATTCAAGTTTACTTCTATCAAGTAGTTCCTACAACAAAATAAAATTAATCAAATATAGCATTTGCTTTTTTTAAAACAACTCTGCATTTCAGCCTTAGACAAAAGTAAACTGAGAAGAATTCAAGCTAAGTGCTTTTGAATGTATCAGGTAACTATAATCAACACCTGGGTAAGTCAGGTCCAGGCAATGCAGAAGTTTCAAAAAGTGCCTAGAGTAGTTAATAGAATGGCCTAAGTTTAAAAGAAATAGTTCCAAAAACATGGGATTCACCTGGAGAAACTGGGACCAAAGTCCCAAAAAGTTAATGGAAACATCCGAGACGACCCGGAATTATGGTAGTTTACAAGGAGAGAGGCTACTAGCACAAACTGGATGTTAAAAGACGCAAAAAAGTTAAAAGATACAAAAAAAGAAGACTCGCTATATGATATCCTTATACCCCCAGCCCCTGTCAGGGGTGGAAAAGAAGAAAAGGATTGTTTTTTCTACAATTTTCTATTGGCAAATAGAAAGCCAATTAACTTCCACGATCAGAACTCTTAGGTACTTAAGCTAGATGGAAGAGCAAAGGAAAAAATTAAGCAGGACTAAACAGAGAGACATTACATGTACTGGACAAGGTGACTCAATAGGAAATCTGCATTAGTGGTGACATAAGAGAAAAACACCCCCCAAAAAACAAGACTATATAAAAAAAGGTACACTTTCCTGAGCAGCAGAGAAGAGAATATTATAGAGGCATAGGTAAGACTGATTAATAACTATGGCAGTATGCAATCAGATGGACGATCCAGTCAGGCTTAGTGCATTTAAACCTTGAACTCTATCTGGCCAGTTGCAAGTTATCCCTGCTGCTTAGGAAAGTATACTTTCTTCTTCTTTTTAAAAATATTCTTCTAAGTTACTAGAAGTCTAGCTCCCTTCTGGCTTCCTATAGAGCATGAGTATCAAATTTACCTACAGCCTCAAGACAGATCTTGGACTAGGAGGCCCCTCATATGCTGGATCAGGTCCAGGGCACAGAGTGGTATCTGTCAGCAGTGGTAGACAAGTCATGGTCAAGGTACACAAAAGGTGTTAAGCCAAGGAACTGCAGGGCAAGCAAAGGCTGTATTGTGCAGCCTTTTGTTCACCTACCTGTCACAAAGCCATGCCTACTGGGCCCCAGATTCCATGACCGGCCATACTCAACTTCTGGTAGATTACCAGGCCAGAGGGAATGGTTCTGCAGATTAGATCTAGCCCACAGGATGTACATTTCACATACTTACTACATAGCATCCATAGTTGGAAGAGACTCTTCTCTCATCTATGAATTTATCAGTCTGGATGCTGTTAAGATATTGTTCTGTTCAACACATTACCCACTTTTAAATGGAAAAAAAAAAAAAACAGAAAAAGTAGAAGCCCAAGATGACAGGTGAAGGAAACAAAATTGTCAGAAGACTGCCTCTTTAGCATGCAGAGATCCTAGACAATCAGAGGCTTCTGCTAATCGACAGCAGAACCATAGCTGATGCGATCCATTTAGGTTACTGGGTTCCCCCCATCCATCATGAAAGGTCAGTTTTGACATTACCATGGAAATCCATTTTAATATTCAGAGAAAATAATTCAGATAACTCTGCCTTGATTTTACTATAAATACCTCTGCTTTGCTTTCTGTGACAGTATGCATATTAATGCTTTCATTTATTCTGGGGACAGCTTCCATATCACCAATAGTGAACGTGGTTGACACAGAGTTTGTATATTCCTTTACGTGTCTGTCTCCGTCTTCTGCAAGAGAAAAGGTTCAGAAACAGTTCTGGATAAATGGTCTACATTCCTGGGATGTATGTACCATTTAGTGCTTTCTACACATCAGTTAAGACTTAGTTATACTTCGTATATCCAAAACTGTGCAGCCTAAACACAAGAGCGCTAGCCCTTAAAAATATGTCTTTCTATAATGATTTTTGGAATATTCCATTTATATTCCTTATTTTCATTTATGATGTGTTATATTATAAAAAATAAATTTGGGCCCTGTTGGGGCATCTTTACTGTACTCATACTATACACTTTGCTCTTTAGCAGGAAGATTAAGGATATGGCACCTTGAGTCACAACTCATTAAAAGGTTATTGAAGGCTAACAAGTAAATCTGTGTGGTTACAACAGAACACTGGTACAGCTCAAAAATGGGATGAAACCAATTTTTTCCAACTCCTTCAAAACTTAATACCTTATATACAGGTCAGAGGGCACCTATACATGAGTGTATAGGCTATTCCGATGCACTGTAGTTAGTGTGTTGGAGCAGACTTGATTAATTAATTGAGTCTGTTGGAACGTGGCAATTACCGCACTCTGGCAGATTCCTGTCTCTCACGTATCAGCGTCCCTGCACTTAAAAATAGCAGCAGGGGTGCTTGAACTAAAGCTCAATCAATGAGCTGTAGTTCAAGCACCCCCATCACCGTTTTTGAGCGTGGGGATGCTGATACGCGAGACATGACAGCACCCCCTTACCCTCAGAGCACATGTAAAAGTGCCCGCAGAGGCAAATACTGATATGCAAGATGAGTTTAGGAGGGACAAGCAAATGAACATAAAGTGACAAGTTTTCAGAGGAGAGCAGCCTTCATAGCTGCCAGACCAAACAAACTGGCATACATACAATGTATGAGTAAGATAAAGACTCATAGTTATGAATGAAAAGCTATGTGTTTGGAGAGAAGGTGTCCATGAAACTCAGAATACACCCCAAAGAATGCTTAAGAGTGGTAAGGAAGTTAATGAAGGAAATGCCACGCTGAGGTTTTGGTGTTTTGTCTAGATTTGCATTTGTTGGTCTGTCTAAAGTAGAGTGTTTTTAATAAGAGATACACATCTGCCTGAAAGTATAAAACAAGAATGATCACGCAGTTGGTTCTCTGGGATAGGATGTTTTTCAGCTACTAAAGTACCTTGGGGGCTCACTACCAGTTAGGGAATCAGTGGCACTGGACTATTAGATTCAACTTCCATGAAGTAACAGAAGTCTACAGTTTCTCTAACATACTTGGCAGAGATGATAATGTAATCTAACCAGACTAGGTCAAAGCTCAAACAGTACCTTAGTCCAATAACAGGGTCTAACCAGTGGTAAGAGTCCAAAAGGGGAACCCCGACCACTGCTTTGCTGTCTTTCACTTCTAGTCAAAAGGATTCCAAAGTAATGAAGCCAGGGACCTTTCTAGTCCAAGAACTAGTTATTTCAAGTACCTCTCTTCCTGCAAGTATGATCTATGTAGATATCTTTACAGAGATGAATAGTAACAACATCTTAAGGAGACCAGTCAGACAAGTATCAATTAGTAAATTCTGATCAGCAACCTTGATTAGAAGTCTCCTGTGAAAACTGATCTGTAGTATACCAACTTAAGATATCACTAAATGCATATGAAAATGAACAGATTGTACAAGACTGCTTTTCCTGGCCATGGTACAAAGTCAGAGAAATATCATACTGGGAATTGACAGATTGGATGAAGTAGTTCTAATAATTATTCTTCTTATAATTATAAAAATTATAAGATCAGGGTTTCTCTTTTGGCAACAACTCTTCACGTTGAAGAGTTTATTCTATCTATTAACAGGTCTGTTTATTAAAGGTAGGTGTACGTGTAACAGCTCAAAAGCAGTCACATCAGTTTCCTTGTTTAAATCCAAGCAGGTGGCAGTTCATAAGAATTTATCTTTCCAAAAAAAATTCTTACACAAGAGGATATGAAAAAATTGAGAACCTGTGTACTAAGAAAAGCAGATGCAGTTCTTGAAAGAGACTTCAGAGTGAAGGAATAGAACAAAAGCAAAAAATGTAGTTTCTGCCTTGGTTTTGAATCTTCTGTGTAATCTTGCTTTTGGAGAACGTCAGGCGCATAACTAATAGACGCACCCAAGACCTGGCTAAATTTTACCAGTAACAGGCTGGCTGTTGACACTGTTTTTTTGACTGCTTCTGGTAACCTTGGCAGGCTAAGCTACACTAAGCATAATGAAAGAGATAAGAGAATAAATAAGGTGAAGAATAGACACGAGGGATTAACAAGCTGGCATGTTTCAGACCATGCTTGTGATTGAGCCCAATTAGGCAGTGAGGCCATCTGGGTCTTCCTTTCTGGTCCAGATCCTGTAGGACATCATTAAAGGCCATGGAGAAAGCCCAGTGCCATTGTATTGCATTCTGGTATCCCAAATGATGTTTCAAGTAGGAGCCATCACAAAGCTTTCTTTTTTTCTTTAGCTGAATTATGCAGCATTCATGATAGTTCAGTTGAAGAAAAGAAAAAAAAAAAAAAAGGATTCATCATGGCTCTTTGGGACCACGTATTACATCAAAATCAATACAATAGTAAATTCCAGACTAAAATAACTAGGTGATTCAAGAGAACAACTACAATAAAATCTTGTGTTAAAACAGTTTTAATATCGAAGGCATCCAATTCTCCTTCACTGTTGATATTAATACTTTTAATTATTTGAGCAAGTTTTAACTCTTAAACCTCCCATCCTCTTGAACATCGTACAAAGACTCTTTCTTAACTCAAATCTCCCAATAATGACATGACAGTGCTTGGATATATGGTTAAAGGATTTATAGTGTGGTGCGATCAAAGTCAGTTTAGAACTAAAGGTTCTGATACCAGGACAAGGAGCTAGAACAAAACTGCAATTTGTTAGTTTAATCATGACTGTTTTCCTGTTAAATCTCCCTGAGATCCCCCTAACCTAGAAACAGTTTCCAGGAGATTATGCAGGGTCTTTCTTTTGCCTTGGGTCAAAATTAAAATGCAAACAAAAGGATTTTTTCAGGAAATTAGATACTGATTTCAATGGAACAGAAGGGGCACTTTGTTAACCTATTCAAAAATGAGTGAGTATATTAAAGGTCTCTTCCAATTTTTTTTTTTTTTTTTTTTTTGCAACAATAGAAGAATAGTCTGGTCGAAGTTTAAACATACCATTACATACCAAAAGGGCTCCAAGACAGATGCTTCAAAGCCTCCTTTCAACAGCAGTACATGTGATGAACACAATCAAATGGACACTACTTTAAATTTTTTCCTCCTTAGCAGGATAACAATTCAGATGTCCTAGTCTTTTCAAAAGGAAGGGATGAAAACTGCAAGGCCCAGAATCAGGGTGGGTTTGATTTAAATCATGATTTAAATCACTGGCCAGGAAGCCTCGACTTAAATCGCTGTTTTCTACAAAAAGTGCATTCTTGCTGTTTGATATCCTCTATTCATTTAATTTACTGAAACCTTGCACTTTTAGAGAGGGAAGCATACACAAACTTTCAGACAAGAGGGCTGCTGGGTTGATAATCAGGTCTGTTATCTCTCACCTTCATGTGCTGCTATTAATAAAGATGTTATCTCTGGAGACAAATCTAGTCTGAGAACTGAAACTAAGTATCACAGAAATGCTTAATGGGATCCTAGACTGAGCACTGAGTCACATTGGGTAGATCGGTTTTATTTAATCTTTACTAATCTATAGAGGAGCCTCTGGAAACTTGTAAGATAGTCCATGGCCTATTGTGACCTATTTATAAATCTTCTAAAAAGGTTACATGAATATACTGTTCTCAAATAACATATAACTAGAAGTTATAATCCCTATTCCATGATGATATCTTTGAGCTCTAACATATCTTAAATTAAAACTATCTTTTATATAGGCTTATTTTTCTTAAAAAGCATCTTAAAAATAAAAAAAAAAAGATTAAAATAAAATTAAAAATGTGATTTAAATTTTAAAAATCTGATTTTTTATTTAAGAATTGTTGATTTTTACCCACCCTGCCCCAAAAAATATACGATTTCCCTTACGAGATGAATTAGGGGTATATCTTATACCCCTGATAATTCCAACTATTAAAGCTTCAAAATATTTGTGGATGAACTTGCACAAACTGGAAAGTTTCATAAAATAGACCATTTCTTTCCCAATATCAGCCACGAAAAATAACTTTTTTGCAACCTCTCTTGGCAAGTTAATTTAACTGTTGAAAGTAACATAACTTTTCATTAAGTTCTTGCCTAAATATTAGGATTTACAAGAGACGGGCAAATATGCTCAAAATGACTGTTTTCAATAAATTCTGGAGATCTACCAGGGCAAATTTCTCAGACATGGGTAATACTAAAAGAAATGTAGGTATGGACAAAGAAGGGAATTTAAAGCACACAGGTTTCCAATTCCAAAATACCACAAATCACGTAAGGCAGTGTGTGTTGTGATTAAGGACGACTGACTCGGTAGTTTTAAATCAGGCATAAAACAAATTGAGTCTCAACAGAAGTGCAGCCTAAACAACCAATATCTGGATTCCTTTATTCTGTATTTTGTGCACCATATACACATCAAAAATAAGTTTAAATATGAAGTTTCCTGCTACAAAAAATCTCAGGATACATCACAAAGATCTTAACGGAGCTGCAGAACAAAACATAGCTGACTAGAGCAAAATCATGTTAGTAGTACCACACTCGTACACATTTTTTTAGTTTATTTTAATGAGAAATGGTTGATATTTTAATACACTTTCACTCTGTCTTTCATTCATTATCAGACTGCTCATAATATACAGCCTTGAAAAGAGCTAATGGAATCAGAGTTACGTGGGATAGATGGAGGTTTTGCTTATGGTGTTCTACAGACAACCTGACATGAATGATACATAATAGAATGCAAGGTTTTATGGTTTCATAGTTGGTAGGGTCGGAAGGGACCCGAGCAGATCATCAAGTCCGACCCCCTGCCATGGCAGGAAAAAGTACTGGGGTCAAACAACCCCAGCAAGGTGTTCGTCTAGCCTCCTCTTAAAGACCCCCAGGGTAGAAGCCAGCACCACTTTGCTTGGAAGTTTGTTCCAGGTCCTAGCCACCCTGACTGAAGTAGCACCGCCTGATGTCTAGCCTGAATCTACCCTCTGTCAGCTTGTGACTTATTTCTAATCACTCCTGGTAGCGCTCGGGGGAACCGGGACTCCCCCAATGCCTGCTGGTCCCCTCTGACTAGTTTGTAACAGGCCACTAGATCCCTCCCTCAGCCTTCTCTTGTGGAGGCTGAACAGGTTCAGGTCCCTTAGCCTCTCCTCATAGGGCCTGCCCTGCTGCCCCCTGATCATGCGGGTGGCCCTCCTCTGAACCCTCTCAATGCTGTCCACATCCCTCCTGAAGTGCAGCGCCCAGAACTGGACGCAGTACTCCAACTGTAGCCTGACCAGTGCCTCATAGAAAGGGAGGATCACCTCCTTGGACCTGCTTCAGATGCATCTGTGGATGCATGACAGTGTGGTTGGCCTTCCTGACCGTGTCCCCACACTGTCGGCCCATGTTCATTTTGGCATCAATAATGACTCCAAGATCCTTTTCTGCCTCTGCACTGACAAGAAGGGAGTTCCCCAGCCTGTAGGTATGCTCCTGGTTCTTCCTCCCCAGGTGCAGCACCTTGCACTTGTCAGTGTTGAAACCCATCCTGTTCTCATCTGCCCACCCCTGTAACCTCTCCAGGTCCAATTGCAGCCTATTCCTCCATTCTAGCATGCTCACATCCCCCCACATCTTAGTGTCATCAGCAAATTTGAATAGGGTGCTTTTTACCCCCTCGTCCAAGTCACTGATGAAGACATTGAACAGCACGGGTCCAAGGACCAAGCCCTGGGGGACCCCACTCCCCACATCCCTCCAGGTCGAAAATGACCCATTCACCACCACTCTCTGGGTGTGGTCCTCCAGCCAGTTAGAGACCCACTTGACTGTGTAGGTGTCAACGCCACAGTCCCCTAGTTTTTTTTAATGAGAATGGGGTGAGAGAGTGTCGAAGGCCTTCCTAAAGTCCGGAAAGACTACATCCACTGCTACCCCTGCATTTAAGGATTTTGTGACCTGGTCATAGAAGGCCACCAGGTTGGTCTGACACGACCTGCCTCTAATGAACCCATGTTGGTTGCCCCCAAGCATAAGCTTTGCAGCAATGAAGTCTGTTTTCTGACAGAGGATCTCTCATTACAATGCACATTTGATTCTCTACTGAAATATACAAATCAGTCAAAGCTTTCAGAACCTTTAGGTTCTAGTTTAGACCAGCAGAAATATGTGAATTCAATATTATGCAAGCCTTTGACAAATTAATGGTTTATCGACATCCCTTCTAGAGTCATAACCTTATACTACGTCACCCCTCACTTCTCATGCCCATTTAATACCATAATGCTGCTGCAAGAACAGCTCTACTATTAATGGCACTAATGAAGACAAGATGTTAAAGTTGCCTTTATTTTGTCTACATCACCTCAACTTGCGTTTTTGATAGGTATATAGGAGGAATGTTGTTTGGGGAGAACTGAGGGAGTGGAGAGAATTTGTTTTACAGTAATTATATTCTATCCAAGATGACAACTAAAGTCGTAACCTGCTGATTCTATTACTGGCCAAAGATGCATTACCACAGGCAAGATATTCTTTCAAGCCATTTAAGGAATGCATGTTCAAGCAAGACTGATGAGTGGAATTTTTCACTGATGCTAGAGTCAATGCTGTTAAAGAAACTGAAAAGAACAAAAAGGCCCTTCACAACCAGAGCTCATGATGCCTTATTAAAGCCAACATTGTTTTCAGAAAGCTTATCTGATTACAAAAAATGCTTTAAAATGCTTTCTTGATCTTTTAGGTCAGGAGTTTTTTTGGAGGTAAATTATATTGTCATACCACCAAAGTCTGCTTATATCTAGATGTGTTAGTCATGGGTAGTTGGTGAAGTTTTTTCACAAATGAATTATGTTAATAAAGCAAAAAAGTCTGCCATAATTTTACTATGAAACATACACCCTTAGCTTTGTCCCACTTCCAGAATGGATTTCAATGAATCAATGTGACTGATAGTTTTCTCAAAAGATAGACTGGTAAGAATGCACTGCTTCTTGCATTACTCAGTCTTATAATCCATCTCCAAAAATGTACATTCTTGAATGATCAGGCATTTTTGCCTAATCTTGTCTCGCTCTCTCTCAAGATATTTATTTCTCTTCCCACACTAGGGAATTAGGAAGAAGGTTGAGCGCTATATCCTAAGAATAAGAAGATATTAAAATTCCCTAGGATTCTAGAGGCCCTTCCTCCCCTGAGCAAAATGAGTTCTTCAACAAGGAATGATTCAGAGACTACTGACCTACCTCCACAAACAGCACAACAGTTTAATTACATATAGTGGAACCAGAGATTTTTTTCCCTTGGGGAAAAAAAAAGGGAAGATGTCCAAATTGTGATGAAGAGAAACAGACAGACACAGAGACTTTTCCAGTATCAATTACTTCTTGTCTCATGCAAAAGGTTTACTTTTTCAACGCACACCTCAAAAAGATAAAACAAAACTTTCCCTCAATTCCTCAAAGTAGGGATTTAATCTCGTTTTCCTGTACAAGATTAGAAAAATGTAACTGTATGTAGCTATATAAATATGGGATTTAAAACAAGTCTAGGCAATAAGTGCCCCAGGATGTTCTGCAATACTTGGCAGGGAAAAAAATCCTAGTTTTCCCAGTGGCCTCAAAAAAAGATAATCTGAAACAAGAACGCTTGACAGTTGTTTCAGGCATCAGGATCCTATTCTGTCCTTTTAAAGAAAAGGGTTTTTTTAAAATCTTTCTGGAGAAAAGAACTAATGGTGAAAGACGACCAAGTGCTTTTCATCTTTGAGATTCTATTCATAGTAAAATCTTCACCAGTTTAGTAATAACTAAGAATACTAATACATAACTATCAATCCATCAGACAGACCTTACAGTACACTTGTTTTAGAATACCTGGAAATGCATCAGAAAGTTGCGATCTCTCTTCTTCATGCAAGTTACCTCTCCATGCATCAGATTCCCTTAACAAAGCAACAGGTTGCTTTTTCTCTGGAGATGTAATTTGATAACCAAAAGATGGCTATTAAAAAAAGAAAAAAAAAGAAAAAAAAAGTTAGGGTTTTTTCCTCCCCTAAAAAAGGGCTGTGGAATGTCTAGACAAATTATGGTAAGGTCACACACAGGATCATAAAAGTAGAGCAGGAAGGGACTTCACAAGGTCATCTTGTTCCACCCCTCTCCCACCCCCACCCCCTCACTGCAGGATTATTCCTGACTAAACCACTCCAGTCAAGCATCTTTCCAACCTGCTCATATAAAAATATTTGAACAATGGAAGCATTAATTGAAACAGTTTTTCACTCCACCCCGAAGATCATTTTTACAGGAAGATGATGATAGCTCTACTTAAGGTACTTTTACTGTCTTTCTACCATCTACCACGCAACATCACCTCTCTAAATAGGAAAACCAACTTGTCACTGGTAGTTACAATGGCTCCTTAATAAGGCATTTCCCTAGACTTGGCCTAACCCTCCCAGTCTAAGAACAAAATCTACCCAGACCTTTCATTTATCAGGTCAAAATATTACAACTGGACTAAATGAGAAGAATGGACTTCTGGAAGAAATAATTAACAAATCTAACCAGAGGCCCAGATTTATTTTATGCAAAGAGCTGAAGAAAGGGATAAGAAAAAATGTTAGTTAGCCACATACCCTTTTTACATCACTGCCTCCACCAAGACGACCAAGAGCTTCAGATCTCTGACTGAAGAACTCTCCCAAAGACAAACATAAATAGCTAGCATCCTTATTAGGATCAAATGTCTGGGATGCTCTCAACAGGTTATAGCTGTTGGCAGATTTCCATGATATATCTGCCAGCCCAGTTGTATTTAGTGCGTCTATTTTCCCTACCTGTGAAAAGACATTTTAAAATTTGTTAGAAATAGCAGGGGGTAGGGGGGTGGGCAGGCAGCTTCCTGTAAATGGAGAGAAACATTGTTGTTACTAACCTGCAAAAATCTGCGCTCTCTCTCAAATTCTTGTTCATCTTGTGCAATCATAGCAACCGCTTCAGCTTAAAAAAATAACCAGAAACTTTTATATATTGAAATAATTATAGAACACTATGAAAATACAGCTTTTAAACTATCATATCAAGTTAAAATTTACAATGTTTTACCAAAACTAGTCAGTGCACGCTCACACAGCTGACATGTAATTTGCATGCCAGGCAGTATGGGCTAAATTGCAGTTTTTTAAAAAGTGATAATGACTGCTTATATGCATATTTAAAAAGTGTCCAAATACCTCTGTCAATCTAGCCTGAGAGTGAAGAAAAGTTCTTAAAATAAGAACAATTTAACCTAGATTCCTGCTATTTGAGAGAGTCTTCGCATTGTATGGTCCGTAGCTACAGAAAGTAAATTGACTTCTGAAAAACTCCTAAGATGTGTTTTAGAAAAACTGTTTCCCATAAACTGCTTTAATTAGAATAGGTGCATTCACCAGTTTGTTAGAACATCTCAAAATAGAAAAAAACCTGATAATGTACTTGTTATGAGTGTAAACTCTTGAATTGTATGTGCATTACTAGTATAGTCAAGCACTGCTTAATGTTGTTTTGCTTAGCCCTATTTCACTATAATGCTTGTTTTACATTGATACTGGATTCCACTTAGCACTCAGATAGTTTTGGTATAACGCTCGCAGGCATCATACAGCTGGCAGCAGGTTTCGCTTAACGTTATTCTGCTTAACACTCGGTTTTTTGGGAGCCAATTGAGAGCGCTAAGTGGTGGTTGCCTGTATTTTCTAAATAATGCTTTGGTTCCAACAAGGAGAATCTGCAGTTCTGGAACATCAGTCTCACTGAGAGACGTTACACCTTGCAGTTTTACTTCTGGCCCCTTGTATGTATACTTATGATAACCTAATAATTCTCTAGGATATAGTATACTGAACACATTCTATGCACATAGAAGAAACAAATATGGTTGTGTATAGCAGGGATGGTCAACCGGGGGATATGTAGCCCCAAGAGTACTTGGGAAGGCCCTAGGGGGTACACATGGGTGGGTGGGAACAGAGCACCACCACCCATCACTGCCATCTCCTAGGAGCAGGCCAGAGAGGTGGGAACGGCAGCAGCCACTGTGCGTCCAGAAAGCCCAGCAGATACTTTCAGAGTGTTTGTTCCTCAGTAGAGATCTGGGTTTTCCGATTCCCATGGGGAGAAAAAAAAAAAAAAAAAGATAAAAATGTGGATTTTCTCCTTCAACGGAGAAAAACCTGGGAATCTCAGTGTCTCCCCTTGCAGGCTGGCATATTTCTAGCCTGTAAGGGGCTGGGGGGAAGCAGAATACAGGGGGTGCTTCATGCATGTGTGCTTGCACACGGCAGCAAGGCAGTATTGTGGAAAGCAGCTCCCACAGCTTCTTCCAGGAAAGTCTATGGGGACAGGAAGGGCATAGGCAATGCATCTGGTGAATGTGGGCACATGCCCCACCCCAGATTTCTGTGCGGGTTTGGAGTGAAGGGCAATGGCACAGGCGTCGGCAGGGGCAGGGCAGCAGCATATCAGGTCTGCTCAGCATCACAAAGCAGCAGGAGGGACAGCCACAGCTAGACCCACAGCCTGGTGAGCTAAGTGGGCAAAGGGAACTCCGATTTTCTCTGATAAAAAACCAAAATCAAATACCAAAATATATAGATATTTAGAACTTATTTTACTATAACAACTGATGCATTTTTAGCTTCCAAATTGCTTAAACTGTAAATATATTAAAAACATTGTACTCAATTGATACCTATATATTTCATTTTAATTGCAGAAAAATGTGGATTTTGGGTTGTTTTTAAATCAGAGAATTTCAGATTTTTAAACAGAGAAAACCAGGAAGCCCGTTATTCAGACTCTGTCTGTTTTATATACACCAACAATTCTGAGATAAGGTTTCATTAAGTATTTGAGAGGCAAATTATTCTGGTGAGCCAAAGAAAGCCCAGGCATAAACAAATATTGCCATTTCTGTGCAATTTAAGGATAGTATACAGTAAGTGACACTGGCCTACATTTTAAACAACACTTTCAAATCTTAATTCTATTATCCTATTATACCACACACAGACAGAAGTAGGGCTGAAAAATAAAGTGGTAACTATAGTGACTGATGTTCTGGCCTTAATCCATTTACATTCTACCATTGATAGGTATGGCCAAAAGTGCACAAACTGGAAGATCTTTGCGGTGTCTGTTGAGGTGCTACGCACATCCTTCACAGTCATAGTGGGAAGAGGTATGAAGTGCGGGAAGAGATTTGGCCACACCGCTCCAAGTTTTGGGGAGGGAGGTTTTTATGGTCTTTTTTTGTTTGTTTGTTTTTTTAAAGGGCTCATGATAAAAAGGACCCCTGAGTATCTGGGAATAGAGAGGAGTTGAGGAATATGTATGTGGACTAAACTTCTTGAAAAATGTCAGCTACTGTATATGCAAGTAATCTTTCCTCAAGTGATGGCTAAATATATGTCCCAATCTTGGCAATTCCTAAACACAGGTGAACAGCACATGTAGCCTTAAACTACCAAATTCTAGATTGTATCTTCGAAGCTTGCACAGATGCACAATACTTTCAAGGAAGGGAGACAATTCAGGCTGTATGTAAACCACAGCTTCACATCTCCATATGCATCTACACACACAGCAGAGCTCACTGCTGGCAGCATGGATGCTGCCAGAGGAGTAGGGAGCAGTCACACAGGCGAAGAGCCACTGGTCTGCAAGATACTGGGGCACCCAACAGGAGGAGTAGTGATTGCGTATCTCCTAGCACAGGGGCCAGGTACTGTAGCACTCTTAGAAGGATCTTGTAACACCATCTGAGAATCACTACTGTAGAGTTATTTTTAAGAGACCCTACAAATTAATGATCGGTACACTCTGGCATTTTCAAAATCTGTTTGTATGTCTGCTTTTGTGATGATCATTCAGTAATATGACAACTTTACATGACAGAACGTCTGAAATCTTGAGATTCAATATTATGAGTCTGTACCAAATAAGCATTAGAAATAGGGCGGGGAGGGACCAAGTCATAAAGTTTGATTACAAGGTAAAAACTAATACTATACTAAAGATAATATTAACACTTTAAAATTAGTAAGTGAGCGGTGAGCAGTGAAAAGCAACTGGAATGTCATCCAGTTGATTCCCTTTTCCATTCCACAGGGTGACTATAAGGTTCTCTTCCTGTAGGACCAAAAAATAACTTTGACCAGTTTCCAAACAAAAGTTTTTTTTCCTTACACAGAAAGTGAATTACATTTGCTTACACAATAAACCTCTACACTGATACCTGCTACTGGGCCAATATACCTGTTAAACCGGAGGTTGGCAACCTATGGCCCACAGGACTGTGGAATCACCAAAACTGACCTGCAGACGTGGCATTTCAACTAGGTGCGCCGTTCCTGTACTGCTGTGGAGCCAAGCACCAGCAACAGCCAGGTTCTAGCACCCACTCACCTCTGACCTAGGGTGGGTCATTCTGGTCCACAGGCAGAAGATGTTGCCACCTCTGCTTTAAAACTATAATCCACACTGGAATATGGAATTAAATATGTAGTCATAGTATGAGAAGTCTTCAAAATCCCAAAACTAGAGGTTTATGTTAGACTAGCCAATTCCCTGGGCTAGAATGACGGGGGGCAAAGGGGGAGGGGGCTGGGATGGAGTGCCACCACCTAACGCCCCATACGCTGCCACTGTTCTGCCTCTTATAGGGACCAGGGCAGGGGAGCCGGAGCCAGCACTGCTTTGGAATCATGGGGGTGCTCCTACATGCTTGGAACACTGATTGGCTGTTTCCATCATCCAATCAGAGTGCGAATAAGGCGTGCCAGCCAGCCAGACTTAGGCTTTTATAATATTAGAAGATACTATAGGTAGCAGCAGAAAAGCACCGTCTTAAATATGTACGAGAATAGCCGGGGTGGGGCCCGGCGGCAGCGGCGACAGGGAACAGGAAAGAAAACAAAACAAAAAAAAAAAGGAGAGAAGTTACTTACATCCTGTTATGAAATCCTCACATATGTTATTGTCTTCAGACAGATTTATGTCTTGCTCTTTATCAAATGATGTATAATATGCAAGGTCAGTCACCCATTTTCCCTCTTCGTTTTGATAGACAACATTATGTGGTTGATCACCTGAAAGACACTGTGTATCAAATACTGCACTGTTGATTAACACACAGTTAAAACATTTTTTTCTTACTTCTAGGAATAAAGGAGATTATTTATAGCAAGACAAAGTCAGAAAACGTAACTAAAATGTACTGAAACTGGTAAGAACTTAAAATGCAAAGTTTTAATTCATCAGATTACTTGTAGAACAATTTCATACATTAAAAACAAATAAGCATTACACCCCCCCTCAAAGTTGAAATAATTTTTTTAATTCTACTTAAGTCATAATAAAGGACTCTCTGTAACCGATATAAAAAGATTTCTCCTCAATTTATGATTACTCTATATTCCTGTGGGGGAGGAAGGAAGGGAGTGGGGAGGGACGATAAACAATATTGTTTCAATTATTCTAATAGACTTCCTAGAGCAACTGACTTTTTCATGGTGTACCTTGATATTCACTTTCTCTGCTATCAGCAGTTGGAGACAAGTAAGTATCAGCCAGACCAAGTTCATACTCATTAGTCAAATTTGTATCCATCACAGATGTATTTTCACTGACTGGAACTTTAGGAGTAGTATCATCCACAAATATCCCCTTGGTTAAACGCAATACTTCTTCATCAGATGAAGAGGCCTGGCACATAGAGGATTGTGTTCCCTGCTTCAAGAGGGCTTCTGAGAGGTTATTCTTATTGCTGTCCATGTTTTGAAGATGTAACGAAGATATTTTTACTTCAGCAATATTGATGGATTCTGGCATACCACCACAATTCATGGAATCCTTAAAAAGATAAAAAATAAAAAAAAATAAAAAGATTGTGAAGACTTTTTACAAGTCATTTTTAACAGCAAGTCAGTTTGGTATATACATTTAAACTAAGATTAAGTGATATTAAACTATGTTTTTATTTTAATTCAGCAAAGATATCTTATATTAACATTCAGTACTAATAAAGCTTATTTATGTCCATCAAGTTTCCATTGCTCAAGTCACCGCACCACCATTTCTGACTATTTACAAAACAACAAAACTGAAGTGGAATGCCCCGAAATATAATGATTGAAACTCACTATTTTCCACCCAGGGAAAGGAAAAAAAAAAAAAAAAGAATTCCACCCTCAAGATGAGGTGCAGCTCAGTGCAAATAACAGTAATTTCTAAACCGGCTGTTTCGCTCATTTTTCTTCTTTAAAGTAGAGAAATCCACATTTTTCTGTACCACTAAAGCACAGACAATACTAAGCTGAAACGGCTGATTCAACAGCAAGGGTGAGCGAGAAGTCTTTAGCATAGATCGTAGTTGGTTTGGGAACGTGGAGCACGACCCCTCTAACTTAACACCCAGGACTGGTGTGTCCACTCACGTCAGATTCCCAACCCTCCCCCCCCCCCCTTCTGTCAAAGGCTAGTTCAGACCTTCATGGACCAGATCCAAGCTCTTCACAGGCTGGACCCGGTCCATGAGCCAGAATGTTGCCAACCCCTGTTCCTGTACCCATTGTAAATACTTAAAGACACAAGAAAGCCAGAAAATTATAACTATTTTTGTGGATCAAATGCAGTAATAATAATTGCATGCAAGAGAACACACTGAAGTGTTTTAAGTTTGCTGTTTAATTTCAGCATGCCCTCCTACACCTTATTTAAAACACAAAACTAAACAAAAAACCCCCACCCCCAATTGGCTCAAAAGAACTAATCTTAACCAGTTTGAGTTCCCTTTGTCAATAATATTCCTCCTGCTTTCTAATGGCTGACTGGCAAATCCAGTTTTAGAAAGCTGTACAAGGCAGTCAATTCAGCACTGACTATAGTTGGGGGTTGTGAAAAAATGGGAGTAAAAATATGGCAATATAATAAAGACCAGGTTACACATCTCTCTGCTCATTTTTTTTGAAGTCACATCCCCCCACTCTATTCTATATCCCTTGCTTTCTGAGGAGCTATACATTTCATTTTCCTAGAATGCTGCCTAGGTCAGGGACTCTCACCCAAGGTGCCACCAAATCTTTTGCAGGATGTCGCAAAGTACAAGGAGATAAGCAGATATGCAAAGGCACAGGCTTGTACCTGCCTGGCCAATCCCTCACATACACCCACTTCCCAGACCACCTGAAAGGAGGCAAGTAATGTAACATGTAAAATTTGTTTTTGAAATTGGGTGCCACTCAATCCACAGAAGTTTTGGACGGGATGCCTCAAATCCAAAAACATTAAGAGCCACTGGCCTAGGTCACCTAAAAATAAGAAAACTATTCCAATACACAGGTAATATTTTAGATAAATAAATATTAGTATAAATATTTCATATTCACACACACCAAGACCTCAAAGTTGTCTTACCTCAGCATAAACAGGAATAACACATGTGAAAGGAGCCTGCGCCAACTCATTTTTAACCCCAGTTATCTCCACTTTAGGAAGAAAAGGTGGTACCCAAGTTACTCCATCTTCATTTCCACTCTCTTTAATACTACAGCTATTTGCTGCAAAATCAAAAGAAAGATACACTTCTTACTATTAGTTTATTTTTTGCTGTAAGAACAAATTGATTTAGTGTGAAATGATATTTAACATGTCATTTGGCTGTATTAAGTCACTGATAAACTAAATGGGTCTAATGATCTTCACATTTTTGAACAGTCCAATCTAATTTTGGGGAGGGGTTGTTTTTTTTTTTTTTAAATATAGGTAATAAGAAGTTTTGAGTTTTCACTCAACCTATGATGGATGGGCAATGGTTCACTCCTTGCCAATATTTTAAATATTACAAGAAATAGCAGCAAATAGATTATCAGTTGTTACAAAGAACACTTTTTGTTTAAACAAAGATCAAAATACTCTAAAGAATATCTGTAGATTTTTGCATATTTTGTGTGTTTTCTTGGTGGTTCCTAAAAACATGTCAGGAGCACTATATCCCCCACACTTTCCAAAAGAGCTTGGGTTGTATTATGTTCAAGTGACTAGAGACTACTAAAGAGTACAGAAGCTGCAAACTTATTTCCATATACATTTTTCAGTTGAAAGTCTGTATAACACAGGTTTTAGTAAGGTGGAAAAAGGTGATTAGTGACAAACGCATCAGCTGAAAAAATAAACACACAAACAAAAAAAAGAACCAACATGGAGCTGCCAGAGTATCAACATCTGGACCCTGTTCAATTGTCACATCTTCCTAAGAAACTTGTGAATAATTGTATTTACCCAATTCAAATTTGAAGACAAATACTCAATAATTAGATTCTCTGCATGGAAAATTATATATTTGTTATAAATTTTCCATGTAGAGAATGCAATTTTTGGGGGGCTGTCAAATTCATCTGCCCCAATGTTCCCCATGCAATTCCCCCCCCACCACAGGTACCTTACAATCTCCCCCATACGCACCATCCAAAACAGTATTATACATTAATGAAAAATCCCTGAACCCATGGATTGGTAAATGATAATTTTGCCAAAATTGTCATTATAGTTATTACTAGATAGAATCTTCCCTAAACAATATTTTACTACGTCACAATAGAGTCATTTACCCAGGACCATCTATTCTTATCCATTTTATTGAGAGTTTGCATAACATTATTTTTTAAGGGGGGCTTGAAGAGGAAGTGTTAAATCTCAACTATGACTTACCTTCTTTGTGGCATAAAGGTGTCAAAGGTTCCACCCCCCACCAAGATAAAAAAAAAAAATTAAGTGCAGTAGCAGCTTATGAAGTGCTACTGTATATCTCTAAGCTGCAATAAGTACACAGCTGTGAAGTACACATACCTGTTATGGGCACACTAATAACCTGGTTCTCTGCAGAGTGACTGTACTCCGTCTCAGAATTTGCCACTGTTCCAAAGGAAGGTTCCTCAGAAATACCTTCTAGTCCAGGTCTGAAAGTTGCCCTGTTACTTTCACCTACCTGTTGAGAGGAAAGAAGTTCAGATGTTCAGCAACTACATGTTTACAATAGTTCAAAACAGTAGGGTCTTTAAAATACCTGATCTTAAATACTGGCATTAGAAGAGTTACATATGGAGGAAGAGTGTAAGTAGTTAAGCTGACAATTAAAATGACTTTCAAACTTGGTTCCCAACTTTGCTACAGTTATTCTAGATAAATGAAAACTAGTTTTGCTGAAGATCTAGAAGACAAGTATCCCTTTCACACAACTGGACTTACTGTTTTTGGCAACAAGAACTGTCCTGTTTGTTCATGGTGTCCAGCATCCCCCAGTTCATGTGCCTCTTTGTTACTAGCAGTTGTAGCATCCACTCTGGGTACGGCTCCATGAATAGTAGGCACCTGAAAATTGCCCCAAGCCATTAGGATTTAAAATTCAGCTATAGAAGATGCATCCAACTCTTAATCATTTGCTTTCACAGTAATCCAAAAAGGTCCGACCTCATTCCTGCTAAGTACTGAATGAGCAAATACTGGAATATCCATTTAAGAAAACTAGACAGAGGCACTTCACTGCAATGCAGTTACTTTAAGTTAGTGAACACCACCTTTCCAAATGTGGCGACTTCGTGAAATAGCCTTTAAGTGGTTCTTGAAATGGGACGTGGTCATTGTATAAAAATTATGGGCTATCACTACCATAATACTAGTAAAAGTCCTCATACATCACAAGGCAGGAAAACAGATCTAGTCACAATCACTTTACCTTCAAACAGCAACATAACTTTTTATACACTTCTCTGCAACTGCAACTGTTAAGTACAGTATAACCTCATAAATCCGGAATCCTTGGGACCTAGGTACCTGCCAGAAATTTGAAAATTCCAGATTTTTGAAACACAAGGAAAGTGCATAGCCTGGCACTGCCCAGCTAAATGGATGCTGTGCATGCATTGGGGGGGGGGGCGGGGGCGGCTTGCACACAGTGGCTGCTGCCACCATCCACCACCCCACGCTGCCACTACTTCCCCTCCCTCCAGCTCAATGACCGGCCACTGGGGGTACTTTGGTCAGAAAAGGTTGAAAACCCCTGATATAGAGTACTTTTTAAAAAAGTGCTGGGTTTTTGAGAATTCCAGAATTTTGAAAATTTGATTTATGAAGTTATACTGTATTAAGAGATCCTATAAGATCACACAAGTAGCAAGGAAGAAAAGAAATTATGTTCAGGCTATCAATACCTTATGAAAACCTTTTATACTATATCACCTTATCACCCTGTCGGGCAGTTCACTGCTTAGTGAACTCCACTTCACAAAAAACAATGCAAGCAAGAGAAATTTAGCTTTGTACAACAAGAGAAGGAAATAAAGCAGAAGTGGCTGATTAGCAGAAACTGCTTGCCCCATTTGTTCTACAGCAGAAACCCACATGGAAAAGGAAAGAGGATGGAAAATTATGTTAAATCTTTAAAAAAGCTTTTTAAAATTTGGCCCCTATAGTTACTACACTGAAGACATTGTTTCTACCCCAAATGGAACCCTACTTGCTGGAAAGGAGATACAAAAAGAATTTCATCTTAAACCTACCTGATTCAAACCATTTTCTAGAAGTTCCAATACTGTACAACATTCTGAAAGTTCCTGTATTTCAGTATCTCCTCTTAGCATTTCTGGTGGTACCAGCTGCTCAAAATAAGCTTCCAGCCGGTCATCATAGAATTCTCCATCATCAATATCATCATCTATTGAAAAAGAAGAAAAGGATTTTAAAAATCTGATACAATAAAAACTTTTATTATTTACTTACGGAAGTTGTTACCATAGCCCAGGTACAACCCACAGAGCATTCAGCCCCAGAAGCTTAGAAGCTGGAAAGCCCTAAAATATACTAGGGGTGCACCGATAAAGATTTTTTTGACTGATACCGATGGACAATTGTTAATGAGCCATATCAGCTGATGCAGATCCAATTGCCAATATGCAGCCTGGAAGCTTGGAGAGCAGTGCCCAACTGGTAAGTCTTTGGGGGGGGGGGAGGGTAAGGGCAGATCGGGGCCCCCACGGTGACAGAGGAAGGGGGCTGGGGCTACCCAGCCAGGGCGAAGCAAGGGACAGAGCAGCAAGTGGTTCATCTGTGGGCGGGGGGGGGCATTTCCATTGCTGTGCACACCCCGGGGTGTGCGCAGGGCAAGGGCAGGCTGCCTGCTGTGGGCTGGAGCCAGGTTCTTCCCTGGGGTGGGCTGGGCCGAGGCTGCGCTCGGGCCCAACATGCTTACTAGCCAGACAGTGCTCTCCAAGCTGCCAGGCTGGCCACGTGCATTCACGTGGCATTTAAAAAAAAAAAAAAATATCAGCAGCGTTATCGGCCACATCAGCCAAAAAAATTATGTTAAATCTTTAAAGAATTAAATTATTTTTAGATTTTTATTTATGTAAAGATTTGGAAAAGACTTTAATCAGCCACATCAGCCTATTGCTAATAATGTCAATTTTCCTTTTATTGGTGCCAATACTATATGGACTGATGCATCAGTACACCTCTAAAATACTATGCTTAAAATAAGTCTAATATGCTAGCTAGAAGTTTATTCACAATTGGTTAGGAACTGGATTTAAAATTCAGATAAAAGCCCAAGTTAACTGGGTGGCACAGATTTAGCAATCTGTTTTAGCAATCCAGTTCTGTCACAGTAAGACAAATACTTAGTTCAAATTGTATCTACTGCCAAGACCTGCCAATTTCGTTACTACAAAAGGCTTGCATCTCTTCTTAAACCTTTTCATTCACAGTATGAACATGAGCATTGTTCAGCTTTGATTTTCTAGCTAGAAGATATACAACTCAAAACCAAGTTCATCAGTGAATTCCATAGATATCAATTTTAATATGCCAGTAATTCAGGCAACCATGATGTTCTTCGGCTTAAGTAAACTGATTATCTCTACCAAGACGTTTCCTTAGCTATACAATGAAATCTAATGCTTTAAAGTTATTTTATCTATCTGCCCCTCTCAAGTATCTGAAGATATGCTACAAGCTGAATCTTAGTATACTGACCAGTTGAGTATTCATCGAAGCTTGCAAGATTCAGTAGCTTCTCATTCTCCAAAAAACTCAAATGACTTGTGCTGCACTGCTCACTTAAAATTTCACCATCCAATTTTCCTCCAGGTTCAGACTTCTTAACCTATGAAACACACACATGCATGGTCCAAGAGTTCCCAGCTGTAAAAAACTCAGGTTTTTCACAAAACAGCAGTAATTTTGTCAAAGACTTTTTCTCTTCTCCATCCTCCACCATAAGTTTCAGTCTCTAACACTCACCAGGCAATTAAAAAATAGGTAAAAGAAATGCAGGGAACAGGAGATGTGAGAAGGCAAAAAGTACTCTTACAAACTTGCAATATTTAAGACTTCTAAATAGAAACTTTTAGTTTTCTTGTTCACTAAACTGGCCCTCCATTCAATTCTCAGATCCCACCTTGAAACATGGCACATAACAGACTGCTACTGCTTGAAGAGGCTCCTGCAGACTCCAAACACCAAAAGCATAAATTGGTTTGAAGGAACTTGCCAAAAAAAGCCTGTAAAATACATTTTCAAACAAAATCCTATGGAATCCATTCAATCAACAAAAAAAAAAAAATCAAAATTTACAAAGTGTTTAGAAAAAATATTAACATATCAATATATGGTAGTGTCTCAATGTCCTCAGATGTTTTGGCTTTATGCATTAAAGGAGATGCTAAAGCAAAAAGATTAAAAAAAGAAAAACAAACAAGGCACTAGTAGCAAACGCTTCATTAAATAAAAATACAGTAATGTCAGCTTCAAAAAGCTTTTGTGAGTTTCAGCAAAACTTAAGTTTCCTTAAAAACAGTATAGCCAGCTGACCAACTTGAATCTTTTCTATATGAGCAATGAGAAATACTTTTTTAAGACTACAGAAATAATTATTAATCCCCTTTAGAAAGGTTTAACCACTTAAAAGAAATTCAAATTATCCTACTGGATTATTATAGATCAATATCTCCTACTCCATAAATCAAGATTTTACGTTAATGGAGGGCATGAACTGGCAAATGTTTTGCCACTGATAATTTGCTGCCCTGCAAGTAATTTCTACCTTAATTCTGCAAACCGTGTTACTGTTCTAACTTACAAATTTAAAAACACAGACGATAACCAGTGTTTTTCTCTATAGAAAACGCATCCTTTAAATTCCTATAATATAAAGTGGATTTACCTTGATCTCTCTATTAGTTTGTGGCAATGAACATATTCCAATGGACAAATCTAGAATGAGAGAGCAATTTAATAGCAACTTGAATGTGACCTTTTAGTACATTACTAAATATTATATATTCAATTTCTATGTTAAAAAGATCTTAAGCCTCTCGAGTCTTGAAGTTTAGTTTTATTAGCCGTCTATACCATATGGCACATAAACATATCTTTGAAAAGTCCCTACTCATAGCAAAAATCAGGGATTAAGTTACTATAAAAATAATAATATAAATCAAGGTCTCACTATGGCTAACACCTGCATAAATGGAGTGATACAATCACTGCTCCCAGGGCTTTCAATCTTATTTGGCAACAAAGAAAGGAATTCCAAATACAGTGCAATAACCTGAAGCTCACACTGCAGGTCAACAACAGAGGTGATTAAAAACTAGTATCATGCCCTATTCACTAAGCCACAACTTTCTTTGCTCCCTTCCAGTTACTTTGTGCTCCCTTTTTCTACTCTACCACTATCTCAACTCTTGGTTAGACCAGGGGTGTTCAACCTCCGGCCCACAGGCCAAATGCAGCCCATAGCCCCATCACATCCAGCCTGTGGGGCTCCCCACAGGTCTGGAAGTTTGGCCCAACCAATATGGTCAACCTCCCCCCTGCCAAATCCCCAAACCCCAATTCCTGTGTGTCAAGTTGGAGCCCACAGGACCAGGCTATGCTTGCCCCCACTTCTGGATAGGGACCAAGCCATATCCCCCCGCCCTTCAGGGTTAGGTTGGACTGGGCCACACTTCCCTTTGCCCCCCCCCCACAGAGGTGAGCTACACCCCTTTCCCTCCTGTTGGGGGTGGGCCATGACCCCTTCCCCATGGGGCCAATGGGGACATGGCCACATCCCCTGCTTCCCACCAGCAGGGCCAGACCATGTTCTGTTTTTTCTTGCATGTCTGGGGTCAAGCTCTTTTCCCCTGCAGGGCTGCATTGGAGTCAACCTGCCTCCAGCCTCTCAGCCAGATGGCACTTGCCAGGCCCACCTAGACAATGGATCAGGAACACTGGCTGTATCTGGCCTGCCAACAGACTGGGCACTGCCAATGCAGCCCATGGGGCAAAAAGGCTGAGCACCCCGGGTTAGACCACAAGCCTTTTAGCTGTGGGTATGCCAGTCAGCATAATGGGTCCCAATTCTCAAGTAAGATTTTAGATATAGACAACTCGTACGGGGGGCACCGGGGGGGGGGGGGGGGGTGTTACGTGCCCCCCCCCCAAGATTGCCTGCTGCTCACCACCCCCCACCCTGCCAGTGACACCACCGCTGACATCTGCAGGCGGTCCCCACTTGCCGCTGATGCTACAAATGGTGCCTCCCCCAGACTTGGGAGGCACCAGTCCTTCATGATTTTAGATACTGCTTCAGTAGGGGGAAAAAATAAAAATAAAAAAGCTTAACCTGGGCTAGTCTCAAAAAAAATTCATTAATCCAGTTGAATGGAGTGTTTCATGCCACAGTGGCTCAAAGAGACACAGATATTGCCTAATATTCAACAAAAATTTGAAAAAATAATTTTGTAGCCATCAGTTCAAAAAAAACTGTGTTATCTTTGCTGTGGTGGCCCCACTCCACAAACTACAAAATGGCTGTTCTTCTGCTAAAATCAAGTGCTCATTTTCTGTATTCATGAGGAAACATGTGAACCCAATTATATTTAAAAGTTGATGTACCTATTTTCTAAATCTGATATTTTTTCTACTGAACTTCAATGACATTTCTCTTTGAATGGAAAAAAAATGGCACTACAGTAGCCAGAAGGAACGGTTTTCTTCTCAGATTTCTCTTTGAAGCAGGGAGTCAAAAATACAAGTACACCTACAGTACTTAGTGATTCCCTAATCTATTCAGATAAGCATTCAAAAAATAAAAGATGGTTTAATACTGATACCTAAGCCTTCAAAAAAAAATCAGATCACCAATTACTAACTCATTTCCATTACTACACTCTTATTTTAAGGCATTGTGATTTTAGCGACTGGTATTAAAAAACAATGTTAGAATTAATAATTAACGAATCACTTTACAAAACCAGAACAATGTTTTAAATTGTACAAGCACGGTTTTCTAGCTCTTCTTCCAGTTGCATATAATGACAATTTAATTCAGGCCAACGTAGAAAAGGAAAAAGGAAAGGTGCTCATTAAATACAATTCTGATGGTTTGTAGCAGGGAATGAAAACAAGCAACATCTCTGTGAACCCATGAATAATCAATTTTCCAGGAGTATTCAGGATTGATTTCTAGTTTAGGCTGTTTGTAAGTCATCAGACCTTGGACCTGAACAGCCCTTTCATTTAGCCTTACCTTCTGAATCACGTGTGAAACTTGATACAAGTCCCAGATGTCTACTAGTGTATCTTTCTATCTTTGAAAGTCAATAATAATGTTCCAAGAGAAAAGTATTGCTCATGCTGTGCTACAAAAACATTCATGGTGTCAAGAGAGAATGCAAAAAAGCTGTAGTAAACAATTAAGTGTATACATTTCTAGAAGTTAAATACCTTCCAAAAGTTCAAGTGGTAATATTTCAAACAAAGAATCTTGACTGCGACTTGAGCACTGAGCAGCATCATTTTGATTGATCCCTCTCTGTATTAAGCTGGACTCCTCCAAATTATCGTAAATAGGATACGCTTCTTTAATTTGGACAGTACTTTCCCTAGGATAGGGAGAAGAGAGGGGGAAAGTCATTTTGCTAACAGACTGCCTAAGACAAAGCTCAATCATAGTCAGAATACAAAGGTTATTTCAAAATCTGGTGTATAAACAAGTGAAACCCTATCCACTTAAGTATTACCCATAATAGCTAAAGAGACACACAAAACACTGCCATTATAATATCCCCATTATTACTTGGAGAAAATGAAACACAGGCCTGCCTCCATCATTTTTACTACTGTGTCAGCTAACTTGATTCTGAGCAAGATCAAAAGGCAAGATAAGTATACCTAACACCCATGTACAACAAATCACTACTAGCATTCACTGACCATGCTGATGAAGAATTAGACACTATTTGTAAGCGTACAGAAACCCCTTTTTAAAAGTACTTCATAGACAATGAATGGGTACTATGTTTACAAGAAATCTGAAAACTAGGAAGGATGCATGACCCTGCTGGCAAAGAAGTTGTACCAAATTTAACAGAAAAAGATGCTTTAAAACTATTTAAACCTATGCTTATATGTGCTGACATTTGGTTTAATCTGACTTATCACTTGAATTCAGAAATAAAGGATACAAACCAATATAAGCCAAGTTCAATCTTTCACAACAGGCCCTGTATCATTTTAAAGATGGATCTTTAGTTCAAGTAGTACAGTTTTGGCTATACTAGTTGTGTATCTAATGTGTCATTTATGAAAGCCGCAAATGCACACACACACACAAAAAAAAATGAACAGTGAATGTAAAAAACTTAAGGGAAACACCAACATGCTGAAGCATCTAAGCCATATTGACTCTATCCCACCAAATTCTTCAAACTTCCCATATTCTTATAACTCATTGCAATCACATACATAGTAAGTTAAACAGTTAAACAGTAAGTGTATTTATATTGTTAATGCACTACAATTAACCTTTAATGCCAGCAGGAAAAAGGAAGCAGCAGTGCCCCGGGAAGGCAACTAGTTGCAGCATGCAGCTCTACCTCTACCTCCCTCTCTGCAGTGCTCCCCTGGAGGAGGGAGAGAGGGAAGGAGGACTAGCTGCAACACATGGGTGCTAGGTATGTGTTATTGGTTAACCATTTAACTGATATCATTAGAGGGATTTAAATGGGTAATTATGTAAACAACACTTACATCCCTAATACATAGGTGTACTTTCTCTGTTTTAGAGGCTGATTCTTTCAATGTAAGGATTATTTCCGTATCATGACAACACAAGTAAAAAAATTAGCCACCTAGTTACCTGAAAAAATTAATTCAGTATTATGCAAATCCTCACAGAGAAAAATATTTTAATCATAAACCTATGATTTTTCACATAGTGTCATTATAATACAACTAGCCAATTGCCTGTCAATGACAGGGGGGGAGCCAGCAGGGATGGAGCCTTGTGCGCCGCACCCCTCCTCCCCCAATCCAGGCCCACTCCTCCCTTACCTCCTGCTGCTTGGGGTCTGGACCCGCTCCCCTCCTCTGCGCCGCAGCAGCAGGGAGAGGGGAGGAGCAGACCCGGGCCCAATGCAGGGGAGGACCAGGCCAGAGGGTGGGGAGAAGCCTGGCCACCGCAGCGGGGGTGGGAGAAGCAGTGGCCCCGGGCTGACCTGAGGGCAGCAGGGGGACAAGAGAAGTGGGGGGGGAGAAGGAGGAGGAGTGGACCTAGGCCCAAGGGGAAGAGGCAGTGGCTCGCTCCTCCCCTCCCCCCACCGCTGCTGTGTCGGGCCACATTGGGCCCCCTGCTCCCCTCTGACTGCCGTAGCAGGCCACCTTCTGCCCCTGCTCAGGCTCATTCCTTCTCCCCCTCACTGCGTCAGGCCTGGGTCCACTCCTCCCTTTGCCTCACTGTCATGGAGCACCCACTCCTCCCCTGCCCTACGTCAGGCCCACTCCTCCTCCCACTGCTGCCATGTGAGCCTACGTGGGCCCTGCAGGTGGAGATGATGGAAGGGGGGGAGGGGAGGGGCAGGACAAAGCCAGTGCCAGTGGCCTCGCCCCCCCACAGCATCCTGACCCTGCTCCCCCTCCCCCCACACCTCTGCCATCACCTCCAAGGAGCAAGGGGCAGCTCTAGTGGCTTCCCTCACCCCCACCACTCCATCATAGCCACCTGCAGGGAGCAGGGCAGGGGGTGGCAAAGCCAGCACTGGTGGCCTCACCCCCCCCACCTTCCATCCGCTCTGTTGCCGCTGCTGCCTGCACTCCGTCCTGTGTCCCCACTATCAGGGTGGAGCCCTGCCACCCAACCAAATGCTTCTTTGAACACTGATTGGCTGTTCGTAAACCAATCAGAGCGTGAATAAAGCATTATGGATGGACAGATTGACAGATTAAGGCTTTTATAATATTAGAATGTTAAACTTTCCAATGAAGGAGAAACTTTTTCACAAGTTATTCTTGCTGTAATAATTTGCAAATGAGCTAAATGAGGGCAGTACATTTCCTGAAAGGTCCATTTTAGGTTTTATTTCTTCACCGGCATTTACCTATAAATTCTTAGAAACTCCATTTAGGTGCAATAATTTTAAAGAGAATATTTTATTTTTCATACTCTCTGCTTCGTGAGACTTAACATTACCAAGGGCTTCACAGTCTGCCAGCAAATAGTAACCAAACAATGTTGGTTTCTGTTGGTTCTGCATTTTAACAACTCCAAACCCAAAATTATCTGCAAAATTTACTACTGTTAAACAGGAATCTGTGAATTACTTTTTCTAATACCGTCTTAATTTCAAAACCTGCAGAAGCATCAAAATCAAATTTAAAAGTAAACATTTATAAGCATTTAAAATCAAACAATCAAAATTAGTTCTCCCACAATTTTTTTCCGAATAAGAAAAGTATACATGCTACGAATTTAATTTTGTTCTCCGAAGACAACTGTTTATTCCACTGCAGACTATTTAAGACAGTGGACCTCAAACTCAGACTCAAGGCACCCTTTGGAAAATGCCAGTTCTAATTTTCACTTGTTTTGACTACAGAAAAATAGAGCAATTCTTCTGTTGCAAAAACGCTAAGACCACAATAGATCAGAATGTTTTGTCACCCTAGTTAAGAAACACTTTAAGACCTTCACAAGCACTTCACATGAGCTGTCCAGAAAAGCAGGGGGAAAAATTGCCACAGGGTTTTTTGGCAATACTAAAACTAGTTAGGTTGTATGAATATTTCAATTAACAAAGGAAATGCTGCCTAAGCAAGAACAACATCTGAAGTTAACACAAGTAGCAAAATGAGAGTAATTATCAGATTTATTTTTTTAAATTCCACAGCAAAAGAGCTCGGGGCCACTGAACTAGAAATAAACTCTCAAAGCATCACTATCCCTTCCAATATGGTAGATTTAAATGCAAGCTTATTTCCTAGATTTTTATATTTCAGTAATACAATTTTGAATAAAAAGAAAAAACTCAGAAAAGTTGTATTGGAAAACAGATAAAAACATAATGAAGTAACTGGAGCCAAGTTATTTTCTTACGAAAGACCAATTCAGTCACTGATATACAATTACACCACATAATTAGTTAAAATTAGTATCTGAATCTTTTCTAAGAGAGTAAAATAGTACTCTTGCTTACAAATCATCCTGAAGGTTGAGAGCAAGCTTCCCCACTGGCTCAGAGTCAGACTGGCTACTTGGGGGAGTTTTTGATGGAAGTGAAAGTCTCCCTTCTTCCAGATAAGATGCTTGAACATCAGAAATTCTGTTGAAAGAAAATACAAACAGACCAATTTGTGTGGCATCTAGTCTGCTCTTGAAAGAGATGACATAAAAACCTGACAAGCTTGAGACTAACATATATTACAAGATAAAGGCCCTAAAAATAATTGTAGCTTAATTTTAACACATCTACATGAGTACGTGTGTAGAAATATTGCGATTTATGCAAGATGCTTGCATCAAGAAAAATGCAGCAAAATACACCTCTGCAAAGAATTTCTTGTAGGTTAAGCGTTAGTAAACAGGTTCTAGTAGGGGTGCACTGATAGAGATTTTTGGGGCCAATACCAATAGCCGATATTTAAGGAGGAATATCAGCCAACAGCGATCTGATTTCTGATAAGGCTGCCTCCAGCTGTTAAGTTCCATGTGGTGAAAAGGGCATGGGGGGACAGCAGATCAACACCCCCCACAGTGAGGGAGGGTGCAGGTGCTGCCCAAGCAAGGCGGATGGAGAACTAGAGCTGTAACTCATGGAGGAGGGGAGGGTTGGCCACTGCTTGCACCCTGGGAGGTCACCAGGGGCTGAGAGCCACGGCTCTGTCCCCTGCACCCCCGCCCCCGGCAGCACCTACCTCTGCCCCCTCTCTCACCACGGGGGGCATTGATTTGGCCCGCCCCGTGCCCCTTCCCTATCCCCTCCCCTTCCACCACACCTCACTTACCAGCTGGAAGCAGATCTCCACAGTTGCCGACTGTGCTCCTCGCTGCCTGAGTGCTGCAATGTGGCTGCGTGCAGCATTACCATTTATCGGCCAAATTATCAGCCCCATTGGGCCGATATCCAATACAGACACAGTTTTCTTTATATCGTTACTGATCCGATATCAGACCGATGTATCAGTGCACCTCTAATCTGTAGATCATAAAATCCCAACCTTTTAATTCAAAGTCATATTCAGAGGAAGATGGTGCATTGCAGGGAGTTCCCAGAAAGACTAAAGACATGCTGAAGGCTTGGTATCCTCAATTCAACTATTCTGACATCTTACCTACTCAGTTCCAAGGAGTTCTTTCAGGAAAGAAGTTTAAGTCAGGAGCGGGCAACTATTTTGGGCGGAGGGCTACTTACCGAGTTTTGGCAAGATGTCAAAGGCCACATAGGTAGCTCTGGCCCCTGGTTGCCATCTTTGGGACCAGAAGTCCCACCCCCTAAACTTTACCATCAGAAGTCCCTCCCATTCTCCCCCCTCCCCCACCCCAGAAGTACTCTGTTCAGCAAGGTTTTGCCATCTAAGAACCAGAAAATTACCAAATTATATTCTAAAAATCAAACATCTATTACAACACTCATTAATTTGATTCCAAAAAATATTTTTGTCCTGATTTACATGCATTTGTGTAGTGTACATAGAGGGGACTGCACAATAGCTTAAAATGAAGATTTATTCTTGTATATTGTAGGCAAGTGGGGGGCATAGGGAAGGGTGTGCATGTGGGGTGGAGGAGCATGTGGGTGTGTGGATATGGGGTTTGTGAAGGGCTGCGAGTGTGTGGGAAGAGGGTGGCTGGGGAGGGTTGTGGCATGTGTGATAGGGAAAGATTTGCCCACAGTCTGCCCATACCAGGCACAGCCTCCATGCAGCTCTCCCCAAGCCCAGGCTCAGCGCTCCTGCCCCTGGGGGCACCGGTGTGGCCCCATTCTGCCACTCCCCTAACACTGTTTTAAAATGCTTTAACTGCATAACACAGAATAGGAGGGCAAGATGGACAATGCATTGTCACTTGCTGAACAAACGGGTTCTGCAGTACAGGTCTAACAGAGAAAAGAAAACCACCTAAAACAACTGCTAGCATTAGCAGCTGCTAGTGTATATTTTTCGTTTCTTTTTTTTTTTTATTTTGGGGGTTGTTTTTTTTTAAGAAAGTAATTTAAAGCATCATGTATTCCAATATAGCACACTTGAGTATCACTTCAGTAATATAAACAATTTTAAGCATCAAAGCCTATTCCATAGAAAAAAAGTTAAAGGAAAACATCTATTCCCAGTCTGGTCAGGTGGCTAGGATACAAAGCTACTCCAACTTTGGACTTCTTGTTTAGCAAGTAAAATGCATTTTCATATGCTCCTTGAAGCGTGAGGCCCAAAACTGGACACGATACTCCAGAGAAGGCCTCGCTAGTGCTGAAGGGAGTGGAAGACTCACTTCCCTTGTTTTGAGAGTGATACTACTGTTAATATAACTCAGGATGCTGTTGGCTTATACTCAGCTTATGATCTACCATAACAACAAGGTCCTTCTCTGCAGTACTGGAGTACCTAGTACCGCAGTCTGAATTTGTACACGTGGTTATTCTGTCCCAGCTGCAGGACTTTGCACTTGCCTTTGTTGAATCTCATCACATAGACTGGAGAAATGGTTTGTGATCAATCTGGGTCATTTTGGGTCCTAGCCCTGCTCTCCAGAGTGTTTGCAGCTCCAGCCAACTCAGAGTCATCATCTGCAAATATGCTAGATGCACTGAATCCCATCATCCAAATCATTAATGAAGATGTTAAACAGGACAAACCCCTAGGGGACCCCACTTCGTACCTTTTCCAAACTAGACGTTGAGCCACTGGTGACTACTTGTTGAGCACAAAGTTCCAATTCATTATAGAACCACCTTACAGTACTTTTGTTAAGTCTGTATTGCCTTAGCTTGTTAATGAGAAGGTCATGGGAGATTGTGTCAAAAGCCATGCTAAAGCCAAGGTATAACGTGATTTACGCTACCTTAAGCTGCACGTTATGAAATAAAGCAACAGGTAACAGTCACCTGTTGTTCACAAACATGACGGTCTTTGGGTAGAGCACTGCTCAGCATTCGGGTGGTGCAGGCCGGGGGAATGGCACAGGGGCTGATCCGCAGGCCAGGATAGAGCCCTGAGGGCTCTCCTTCAGACCTGCACTGCTGGATCAGGGCTCTGCTGAGACTGTACACCTCGTGCTTTAGACGGACCCTGGTGCACCCTGGATGAAGCTGGGGCCACCTTCATGTTTCCATTTAATGCACTACCTGGAGCTGCAGAAGGGGATGGAAATTTGGCAGCTGGGGAGCAGCAACTGCTACCGCCATGCTATCTGGTTTCTGGACCTAGAGGAGCCCCAGATGGCAGTGCTCTGCAGGCTGGCACTGGAGCAGGTGGGGGTGAAGCACCCTGTCCAACCACCCCACCTCCAAGCAACTACTCAGATGCCTCCCAGGGTGACAGGCAGCAGGGGGGCGGGGGGGAACAACACTGGGGCAAATACACCTCCTTGACAGGACTACAACGAAGCCACATATCATGCAGAGCAAAAGTCTGTGCTCAGATGAGCGTAGGACACTGGGATGTAAAAGATGATGTGAGATTTTCCTTTCAAATAGGACTCTGAGGTACCCAGGGGAATAAACCTGCACCCTTTACCTCCCCTGTGCAAAGTGGAGTCTCTCTTCTACCCAGAACCTTCCCAATCTCTGAACTGCCCTCAGCATGACGAAAGAAAGACTTTTTTTTTTTGGTGCCACTATTTCGCTGGTCTAATAAAAGTTCTCGCCTCCAAGCCAGGGGTTTTGTTCAGACCATGTTGTCAGAGAAGTGCTCACAGACCCCCGTGACGAGCCCGCCGCTGCGGCGACGCCGTTACCTGGTGCCGCAGCCCGGGCGGGCCCTGGCCACGGTGGAAGCGGCGACGGGCAGGCCTGGGTTGGAGCACACCGTCACGTTGTCCGAGGCCCCGGGCGAGGGGGGTGGGGTGCCGAGGAACGTCTCGTTGCCGAAGCTGTCCATGGCGCCGCGGCTGGAAACGCAACGTAAGCAATCAGCCCCAGGCCCGCGACGCCCCCACTATGAGGAGCGGCCGCGGGCAGGGCAGGGCAGGGCAGGGCACGGGGAGCCCCCGCGGCCTGGCCCCGCCCCGCTGTGCGGAACCGGGGCGGGGGGCAGCGCCCGCCTCGCCCTGGGCGCGGGAAGGCTCCAACCACCCTGCCCACCTCAACCGCCACTTCCAACCACCGCGTGCAACCACACACACGCCCAGCGCCAGGCTTGTACTCGCACCTCCCAACCCACTGCCAGCGCCTGCACCAGCCGCAAGGCCTGCCCAACGTTCGGCTCTACTCGCCCCGCCCCCTTCCTCGGCTCTCAGCCAATCGCCTCGGCCCTACAGGCGTGGGGGCGGGGCCAAAAAACGAAACAAGATGGAACGAGGTGGGCGGGGCAAAACTCCCAAACGAAAAGCGGCGGGAGCCGCTGCCGCGGCCTCCGATTGGCTGCGGGGGAGTTCACGAGTCTATAGCAGCTTGTGACTGGAGGAAGAGGCGCGTGTCGTCACCAGCCTGGGAGTGGGGGGCCTGGACCCCTCTTGAGGGGCTGGTTGCAGAGACCCCGCCCCTCCCCGCACTGAGCAGTAGCCTGCCCCCGCCACTCTTAGCCAAGACAGGCAGCCCTCACGGGGCCGGGCCTCGTAAGTGCGCCTGCGCGATTCCCGCCTGGTAGGTGTCGTCAATGATGGATGCCAGGGGGCGAGGAATAACCACAGTCCACCTCACTCCGGATATGTGAGTCAGTGCTTCTAGTGCCCGCTCAGCCGATGCTGCTAGCACGGAGTCCGCGATCCTGAAGCACCCGCTTTGCTGGCCTGAACATGGTGTGCACATACCCAGCTCTTGACTACCAAAACTCCCATCTGAGCAAGGGATCTCGTGGCGGCCAGAGGAAATGCTCCAAGGGCTCGTTGAAGGCTACCTCAAGAGAATGGATGGCCACATCAAGATCTAGGAGCCATCTACTGACCAACTCTAATGGCACCCTAACCTCAACCAAGCAGCAGCCTGTTTAGACCAGTGGTCTCCAACCTTTTTAAGTAGATCACTTTTGGCATTTAAAAGCAACCCAAGATCTACCATGCGCTGCCACCCTCCCACAGCCCAGCAGGTAAGTCTGTGGGGAGGGAAGGAGGAGCAGGTCAAGGCAGAGGGAGAAAAAATTATTTGGGGGCACACCTCCCCAGCAGGTAAGTCTCACCTGGCCCCGGCCCCACTCAACTCACCCCTGCTCCTGCCTCTGCGGCACTGTCCCTCAATGCAGGGGCCTCAGTCTAGCCCCCCTCTTTTCCCCCCACAGACTGACCTGCTTGGCTGGGGCACACTCTTGCATGCACGCAGGCACTCAGTCCCCCACCCCAGCCTTGAATAGACTCCAAGAGCTACCACAAGAGGCTCAGAAATCTGCCGGTGGATTGAGGTCCCCTGGTTTAGCGGTAAATTGTCTTGCCCTCAAAACAGAGAAGAGAAAATAGGAAGGAAAAGGAGAGAAATCCTGACCTATGGCCTAATCCCCCCCCCTCCAGAAAGACTAGCAACTTCTGTGGATGAATCTGTGGCTCAAGGATTGGACTCTTAAGGCACCTCAAGACCCATCACTGAACCATAGTAAAAGTCATCCTCCAGTCGAGGGATTGCCAATGATTCCTTCAACTGTGAGACGGACCTATTTGTTGTGCTGAAGAAATCACAAGCTCACCAAAGAAACTATAAGCCTCCATTAATAAAGGAGGTCACTGGGGGCACAACTCATTGCTTAGGACAAATAGAAAGAAAACAGGGAAGGAAGTTAAGTTTCTGGATTAATAACAAAGTATCTGGAAGGGGATGCCAAGCTGAGCCAGCAATCACTACCCCAAAATGAGCTGAAGAAGCCTATGGATATCAAGCAGTGAAATGGGGCCTGGAGACAAGTGGAGGAGTGACAGGAAAGCAGCCCCACACTTGCCCAGTCTCCCCCTGCCAGTCTTCTTTCTGGTCTGATAGATGGAAAGCTTGGCCAGAGCCAAGAGAAAGTTGACCAGGAAAGCCCAGGACTTACTGGGGCCATGGACAGGGAGCGCACAAGAGAAAAGGTGCAAAGAGAAGGGCAGGCAAAACCATAGCAGGAGGTTCCAGAGGAGGTAGAGAAGTGCCTACAACCTGGTACACTTGAGATAGGTGTCAGTACACTGCGATAGAGGGATCTTTTGGACTGACCATTTTCTTCTGTTCTTAGGACAAACCGCCAGTTTTTCTCTCTGTTACACAGACTTCTCGACTGCTGTGTCAAGAGTCTCTGGATCCAGGATCCTATGGGCAAGCCAGAATGAATGCACTTCTACCAGCACACCTGGTTGGAAGCAGAAAAAGTAAATTTCTCTCTCTCAAAGACTAAAATTGAATTGACAATAACAACCGTCAAAGAAATGATGGAATTGAGTGTTTCAGACATTTTATGCAGATAAAGGTTTTGTCCTTGTTGTTTACATGAACATCATGCAGCCTTTTTAATATGATGACTCTGTGTTGCAGTTCACGTGAACCGGAGATGTAAACAACACAGCCTCCTATACGGAAAAAAGGGTGACTGACTGAAAAATATAGCAGGATCCCGATAGCAGCGTGTTGTCACGCCTGAAGGAAAATCAAGTGACTGTTCTAGACTAATTACTAACTGAAAGCAAGAGCAGCCAGCTATAAGGAAATAAATAATTAAAATTGCCATTAACTTAAAGAATACAATGAACAGACACTGAGTTGAACAAAAAATGATGGAAGCAACAGGTTCCCTTTTTTTTTGCAATTTCTTAGTTGGTCTAATCAAAGGTATCATCTCTGAACCAAGATGATACCTAGTTTTGCTTATCTAGCCAGAGCAGAGCAATACAGCCTTGCCAGGGCCATTGGAGCTGAGCTGCCTTGCTTCCATTCCTACACTGAGGAAAGCACCATTCTAGTAGTCCTACATCTTCCCCATGTAGAGATTGCATTTTTCTAAACTTTCTGTTTCTTGGAACCCTTAGAGCAGGGGTTCTCAAACTTTGAGATACCATGACCCCCTGGTGGCTGATCAATGAGCAACAGGGTCCCCTGCGTGGATTTGCAACCTCCCTTTTAAAGTTGCTCCTGACCCCTGTGGGAGTTGTGACCCACAGTTTGAGAACCGCTGCCTTACGGTATCATAGTTCAACATATAAGCAACTTGCAGAGGTGAATATCTAATTACAGTGGAATCTGGTTAATAAGTCACCGGGGTAACTCATCACTGTTTCATTAAGTTGATATACTGAATCTTTGCAAAAGTCCTATCAATTCATAGGAAAAACAACTTCAGCAAATTTATCCTCTCTTAGTATACTCATTTAAAAAGTGTAGAGGCATACTGTACTAAAGTCACAGTGGACATTTGCTCCTGAAAATTAGTTGGTTTGAAAGGCATCTCTAGCAACCCTCAAGTCAGCTGATGTTCTCAAAGCATTGGATACTCGACCATTTCATTTTGTAGATTTACCAGTTTTGGTGATGAGTGGATATAAGAAAGCAAAGCAAAAAACCTTTGTTTTATTCCATCATAATCATGTAATTCTTATATAATAAGCACTCTGAATTTTTACTAAGAAATTGTATATTAAACATTTCTTTGTAGTATTACTCAGCTCTGAGTGAGCCAGAGTGTATATTTTACGCTTAGAATTCTTCATTGTAAATGTCAAAGATGCCTCAGGCACGCAAAATAAATGTGGTTGTGTATACTGTTAAAAGATATTCTGAAACCTGAAGATTCAAAGTAGAATCTTGAAATATTTCATTCAGATGCAAAGGTAATTATGAAGCTACACCATGACAAAATAGGAGTTGGAATAGCAGCCATCTTACAGATTTAAAAGTGACCTGTAAATTATATTTGAGCAATCAGGGCTATGCTACTTTGTTAAACAAATGCACCATATTTTTTTACCTTAAGACCTTAGAAAAATAGGGCTGAAAGAGACTTCAGGAGATCAACTATCCAAGCTTCCTGCTCAAGGAGGGAGATCTCCACCTAAATTATCATTTCAGCCAAGATTAAGAATATCAATTCTATATTTCTCTGCTTTGGCTCCAGAGACTAATATTATTAATCTCCTACTTTAATAGAAAGGGCAAGAGCATCAAATGTTAGGTGATTAAAAGCTCTTGACAGTGACTAAAAACACTTTCTATTTTGTTGACCTTTCATACTTGTAGGCCCCTTTTAACGTAATTCACACCAAACCTGAATTATAATGAGATATATATATATCTGCTCCTTTTCTATCACAACGCTAATAAACTGTATATAATTTAATTTTCTTTTTAGCAGTCCTCTAACAGTTACAAACAAGATGTTTTGTGTTCCATATCAACACCTAATTGTTGAAAAGTATTTAACCGAAATTGTATACTAAACTTTTAAGGAAAATTCTGTTTGAAGCTCCAGATTAATCTACCACATACACCTTAATCTAAATAAGATGACAGATGGGACACTTGACTAACATGCCCCTATATCATACTAGGTGCCTTTTAATTAAATAAAAAGAGCACAATAATCCAAATCTTTTAAAATACATTTTATTAATCTATTTGATGATAATTTAAAAAAATTAAATATTTAAATCTTATGCAGTGAGGTGGAAACTTCAAATGACCAAACACTCCGAATTACCATTTTGCTGCAGTATACACAGGAACAGTTTATTTTAGGAGTTACTTCTAACGTGATCCTTGAGTTACAGAACAGTTTCTTGAGAGCATGTTGAACTCTGACAATACGTTTCACATATATCAATGTGATATACAAAAAAAAAAAAAAAATTAAAAAAAAAGAAATAAAGAAAAAAAAACTCAAGACCACAACAAACTGAGTACAAAAAATATGGGACAGGCATTTTGAAGTCAACTACTCTGCATATAGGTCTCATACTTAATGCTGCTGGTACTGTGTTGTCAGAATTCAAAGGGTATTGGAACAATGAAGCTAGTGTTCCTTTGATGCACAAGCATAAACGTTAAGACTCCAAATACTGTGGTTTGTTTTGCAAAACATGCAAAAAGCCCCCAAATTTTGAAAATCTTCAGAAGGAAAAATGAAAAATGAAAGCAGCTGGAAAATGTAAGCATTTACAAGCATCAAATAGGCCCTTTAGAGTTTATTTTAAACAACATATGTTAAACCCCTTGATTCTCAGGTAAAAGGTTAAGAGGCCGAGAGATATATCGTCTGCGAGGGTGAGGATACTGGAGGTTGGCAGTGTCAGCATCGCAAGAGTGCTCTATCAGAGGAGGAGGAGGTAGGAGCTGGGCATGACTGGACCATCTTGATCCAGCCCGTGGGGAATCCAGAGGGGGAAAGAAATACCTGAAACAATTAAGACAGGAACAAAACACCAAAACAAAAAAGAAAACAAAACAAAACAAAAACAGAAGAAAAAGAGAAAAGTAGTAAATACAAGGAGAACCAAAGGGGAGAAAAGACATGCTGGAAAAAAAAAAGCTTTAGTATATCCATGCCAAAACCAATAGAGTGTAATAGCAAAAATCAAGCCTTAATTCAAAACAAGTTTCCAGATTTGCTCAAACAGTTCTTTAAAGAAAAGTACGTTTCCACTCAAAATATAGAAAAAGTATAATGTGAAAATACTTCTAACAGGCATTTTACAAAGGAATAAGTTACTTTGTAAATTAAAAAGATTTTCTAGCACAACTATCAACATCTTTCTCTGATGCTCGCTCTCTCCAATTCATGCTTATTAACAGAGCTTTTAGTAACACTTCATTTGCAACACCAGGCACACATTAAATAATATGCGAATACATATGTTGCATTTACATCTAATTCAGATTAATCTCACTGCACATTTTAAGATAGATATAAAACCACTACATTGTTTTTACAACAGTTATCTTTCATTGTATACATCTACAAAGAATGACTATTGTTTCCATGAAATACAATCACTGTATGTATTTACAGGTTTCTACAAAAGCCTCAGGATAAATTTAAGATTTCCGGTAAACTCAAAGCTCTAGGAATTATGCCATTCTTCTGCCATTTCTATTATGACTTACCCGTAATATGCATTAATTTATTATAGCTATTAAAATATCTCTAAACATTATCTGTTGTGTTTATAGCTCTGTGGAGAACGTTTACAGAATGCAGAGGCCAAGTAATTTATGAAATTTTGCGACAGTCAACATTGGAAGCTGACTTTTGATGTTTAATAAATTAGAATGTTGTGCTTAGAAGGAATCCACTAATCCATGAAATCACAACGTAGGGGAATGTGGCATACATCAGAAAAAGTACTTTTTAGTGAGGATGGATAAACTATGACAGTGCTTACAAAACATTTCTTGGAAGTGGTTAAGTTATAAATGTAACATTACCAAACTAATTTAAACTATCATCTGTACAATTGTCAAATCACACTGTTAGCCTTAAAGGAATAAGACAGCAATTTCCGCATATTAAAAATCATTTACAAAGTTGTGATGTTTAGGAACCTTACTTATATAATTAAGCACTATGAAACGTAAAGCAAATAAACACTCAGAACAATTTTAATGAAAATTAACTGACTTTAATGGTCATTAGGCCATCTTCCCCCTCTTCCCATCCCACTTAAGAACAACAATTTTCTTTATATCAATAAACTACTTCTTTAATTTCATGAATTTTCCAGGAAAAAAAACCACCTGTCTTGGTGGAAATTTGTCTCATCAAGAAGCCTCTCCAATTATCTTTCTTTCTGAAGTTCCAACATTATCAAACTTTGCTGGCTAATACAAAAAGGTATACAAGATTTTTTTTAAAGGCCTTTTTGCGTTTAGTAGTTAGCAGGCTGCTGGTGTCTTGGGAGAGGTCAAACGGCGTTGGGGAAGGGAAAAAGGAGTTCATTTTCCATTCCTGTGTGCATGCAACAAGCAGCAAAACAGCAAAGTTACTCCAGTTAGCTTGGTATCAGCTCTGTTTTCTGTTAAAAAGGACATAATACAAATGGAGAAGGGAAAATGCATCACAAATCTAGACACACATTATCAGTACAAATAAGAACACAGCACTACTGACTGTAGTTTTTTCCAATATTTTTAATTTTTCAGTCATTCCAAAATAATTTTGGTCACTAACTTGGTTGAACATAAGGATTTTGACACATTTAATCCTTAGACGATTAAAATTTTGTTATAGGTTAAATGCCTCTTTACTGTTTAAAACATACTATCACTGAAAGTCGCTACCTAAAAATACAGATTACAAGCTATTTAATTCTGCCTTTGACTGTATTTGCTCACATACCACATGCATCTTTTCCCAAAAAATTAGCCTTCCAAAATTAGGTCTTAAGCAGGGAAGCTGATTTTTTGCTCAAAATAGCAGCAGTTGCATTTCTATTCAGGCAGGCTTTAGTGAGTCAACTGATTTCATGGCTTGTTGTAATCTACTTTATTCCTATTAATTGCGCCTCACTAAACAGGTATTAATGACTCCCTCTTTTTTTTAAGAGGCTTGATCAAGCGGTCCTTTCTTCAGCAATTTTGTTGCCGAATTTTCAATTTAACTACTCCTGGACTCCCGGTTCCTATTTTACCCTGCAGACTGTTTTTAGCTCATTTCAAAATCCTTGGTCTGCCCATGGAGTCCAGTCTTCAGCAGCAGCTAGTTTCACGTTTGTGCCTAAGCATCCAAGAGCTACTGAAAATTCAGTTGTGAAAGGATTAACACGGCAGCTTTTGCCTAAACAGGAAAGAGAGGGTGGGCTAGCTGAAGATGAGGCTGTGTTCCTGTTGCCTATGGCCATAAGTCTGGGGGTAGGGGGTGGGAAGGAATCTTTTTTCCTTCATTCTGCCTTTCCAAAAGCAATGGGCATGTTTTATCTCATCTTTAAGGGGTGTGGTATGTGAGAAAATACGGTATACCAATCTGGTCACTGATCAATATATACTTCATTTTTATTAAGCATTTTAGTTTTCTGAACTATATTAGAACTATGGAATTTACACAGACACTCAAGTATATGTGATCACAAAATGGCTGTATAATTTTTAAAAGGCAAGATCCCATGTAGTCTTGTTGCAGTATATGGTTGTGAAATCTCAGGAATTCACCACTTACAGAAGAACTGTACTTAACAATCACTTCTTTAATTTAGGAAAAAAAGCTGTATTTCCAGCACTATAGTTGCAAATATAATCTTGAATATATGCACCATTCCATTCTGAGACTGCAGAGAGCTGGAAACAAGCTAAGTGCAAACAGACCCATTCATCTCAGTGAAGGGCTCTATAGAGTCTACAACTTATCTTAATTTTTTTCCAAGCTGATATTATATCCAATGTTTTTCCTGTGTAAGTTATTCTGCTGGAACTAAAGGACCAATTTCTTGCTTTCTTACTCTATGATTTAGTCTATGGCCACCTTGTGCACTCCCACTTTTCACCCCCAAGGGAAAGTTAACTGCCTTAATACATGTTTCCCACAATCAATGGAGCAAGGCAGTGCTGTAGTTCAGTTTAAAGTCCAAAAAAGTGGGGGGTAGGTGGGCGCTCTGGAGTGTATTTATGTACGAGTCACAGTTATGTCTGTATAGGAATGCAAAGAGAAGTATAGCTTGGTGATAAAATAAATGTATTATGTAGAATTTAACCTCAGTGAGCTGTAAAGAACAGGGCCTTCAATGTGCCCTGTATGATCATGCCTTGTATGATCATATCTATATAATTATATTAAAAATGCAAGGTTCAGGAATTTAGTACAGACTCTTTCAAACTCATTTAACTGAAAGTTTTTAATATGTATAGAACACGAGTGTCATTCTAACAGAAACATAATAAAAAAAGCAATTAATAATTCCAAAAAAATAATTCAGAAAAGAACTCTAAGTTAATCAGCCTAGGTATGTAAGAAAATCAGTTGGAAATAAGAGCTAGTTGCTTCCTGTTAGAAGGCAAGCACAGATTATTGTTTCCTTCTGCATTACCTTCCTACATTATCTCAGCACAAATATGATCTGTAGTGGGTAGCCTTCCTAAGCACTTAGCTATGTACCTCAAACAATAAGACAATTACACTGCATTAAAACAGTGTTGTCTCTCCCTGTTTGAAACTACTGAAGATGTTTTTAAAAGTACAAAAAAAGAGGTGAGTGGAAACAATTTTTCAAAACAGTCTTGAGTGTTTAAAAGAAGGGTTCCATTTGTTTTATGGTTTTGCTGGTTCCCCATCTACTGACACTGGCATCGTATACAAATCTCAGAGCTACAACTCAATCTGTAGAAACATTAATACAGTAATAAATAACTTTAAAGTATCATTAACATACCTAAGAACCATAAGCAAAAAACAAAATTCAGTACAATTAGAAGTTAAATAGTTTACAGAAGAGTCAATACATTCCAAAATTCCAGTCTCAAGTTAGCCTACCTGCCAGCAAATGATCCATTTAGTGAATTCTGGAAGCTTGTATTGGCTGAACCTAAAGAAGCATTAAAAATGCCCTGCTGAGAACTACCATTGACTGGACTCCCGTTACCTTTCAGAATGCCAGTGCACTTCCAGTTGTCCATGTAATTAGCTAAAAATAAATAAAATGAATTTACTTTCCACCCCCAAATTCAAGAACATTTGATAATATCACAACTTTGACAGATATTCAGCCCATGGAAATCGGAGAAGTTTGACAATTCAACGCACTACATCAGTGTAAAAAACAAGTGTCCACCTGACTTCATAACAGCTTGAGATTCTCTCACAGTCCATCATAAATTTAAATAGAAGCTTGTTCCAGAAGCCACAGAAATTAAACGTTTGCTTCCCCATTATTGGGCTGAGTGACAGACCAAATAAGAGTGACAGATTACATAATTCAATACATTTCCAGCAGGGAAGTATTCTTTTCAGAGAGAAGTTCCTGGTCTCCCTGAAAAGATAAAGATTTGTGAACTAGCTACAGCAAAGAGCTGCACAGGACCACCCAGGTATTTCACCTGTTTTCTGCAGCCTCTCTCTCTCTTTTTTTTTTTTGTGCGCAGCTTCCTTCTCCTATTGGCTATAAAGGATTGTGGTTGTGCTCCAGCAGAATGGAAAAGCAGCACCCTTTGGAGTAAAGGTTGCAACAATCAGTTGAGTGGACTTGTTCTTAATTTAGAAGCCCATTGTAATGAAGCAGATCACAAACCACCCCTATACAAAAAGGCAGGTTAAACTGTATTTTCGTGATATTAATTGTAGTAAGCATGAATGCAGTATGTTTAATGTTCAAAAATTAATTTGGGTCAGCTTGAAAATAAAAGTCAGACTTTTGACAGAAACCGTGGGGAGAACAGGCATATGCAGCTCCAAAACCTGAACCTTAAGAAAGAGAAATTCAGAGACGAGAAGCATTTAAAATGTAGGCTTATTGAAAACATTATGAAGTCCATGGACAGCAAAAAAAATAAGTCTGATGTCTGTGCGCTACGAAAAGTCTGGTCTGGCACAAGACCGCCTCAACATAATCAATAGAAGGGAGTGAAAATTCTTTTGACATGTGGTTAAAGAAGAAATGCCTACAAAAGACAATCAGCATTTCATAACTTAGAATTCTGTGTATATCTGACATGTAGCTGGACCATGTAGGCTCATTAACCAAAGTCACTTATGAATTCTTATCATTTGAATCTGAAGAAGTAAGCATTTTGGATCACAAATTATGATTATGAGCCTACCTAAATCGCAGTGGAAGTTTGGGGTACAGCAGCACCTTTAATCTCTTTCTGCTGTACAGACCCCCCCTCCCTCTGAGTGGACAAGAAGCAAGTAATGCCATGGTTTTTTGTCTCTAGACCACTCAGTTGGCAAAGGGAAAGGGACACCATGGCAAAAAGAACAAGATTAAAGGCACTGCCATCCCACAAACTTCCATCATGATTTAGGTAGGTGCCTAATTAAAATGCATGCTATTATCGTGGTCTAAGTAAAACATGGAACAAAGTGCCCCATTATGTCCATATACAGAAGGTTTGACCTCCTTTTTCCAAACGCACACAGGAGTACTAAGACTTGTTCACAAATTCAAAGGCCTTGTGCAGGAAGAAATTAAATTTCTCTATAGATTCTCCCAAAAGTCAGTATTCAGTTGAAGTAGATAAAATATCTGACCTGCACTGCTCTTACCTTTCCATAGCCTAACACAGCCATCATCACCAGATGATGCAAGCACTGTGCCAGTAATATTCCAGCTCACTCGCCAGACCTGGGAGTTGTGATTATCAAACTGAGCCACTATGTGAATTTCAAATTTTGTTAATCCTCCAGAAGAAGTCAGTTCTTTCCTGTTAAAAGAAAACATATATGAGGGTAAAAGTCTGCAAAAAAGAATGTTAAGGCAGGAGAAACATTTAGACTAGGGATAGAAATAACACATAAACCAGTGTAAGTGATCAGAATCTGAAATTCGGTGTACAACCACTTTCAAAACGGCAGAAACCAGTTTAAGATAAACCTGGATGGATTCAGTATCAGACTTAACTGATTTATGTTAAATCAGTTTATTGAACTTCTATCCTAGATCCCCTCCAGATTCAAGTTAACTAACAGTCCCCCAGCATCCCAGGATGCTTTGCACCTCCCTTACAACTCCCCCCTTCGCAGAGTAGGCAGGCGAGCCTTGGCCCAAGCTTTCCACTTCAGCCACAAAGGGAGACGTGCTCTAGCACCCCCTAGCCTCTGGCCTGGGCCACTGCAGACATGTGACTACATTTCCAGAATCAAAAGTGAGTGTCTGTTCACTTATTTATTGGTTCAAACTATGCAGCTTACACTAACCTGCAAAGACTGAATCCATTCAGTCTTGGACTTTTTGATCATCTGTACTTAGCCTTTAAGTTCTAAAAACCCAAGTTTTCTTGAATGTGTAGTTTTCCAAGAAGTGTGCATGACAATAATGTGTTGGACTCATTAAGCAAAATAGTTTTGCTAGTTCACTGGTTGCCTTAAACAAGACATGTCAAAGCTGGTAACCTACCAAAGCTGGCAGCATGGTGATAAAACATGTTGTGCTATTCCACACACTGTCTCCTGGAAACAGCTGTGCCACTTTAGCAAGTAAGCTAATTAGCTCTGCTGAGAAATGTAACTTTTTAACCCATATTTCATACTAATAATGGACTAACACCACTTATGGCAGTTCACTACATCCAGTCATGAGCTAGCATGTACACAGCAGTACAGTATATTTCAGCACAGTACAGGCTAGCATAAACATATGCCATAACAACAGTACAGACATACCAGATGATTGCTAAAAGCACTTCTTTCTGAATAGACTTGTTAAAATAGTTAATACTGTGGCAGGGCACTTGGTGTGCCCACCACTTTAACAGGTCAGACAGTCTGCAGAACCACTGGCAGGTGACGTCACGCCTAATTAGGGAGTCAGCAGATTCAGGGGATGACAAGTGAGGCCAGGCCTGATCAGGGGAGCAACCTGATTGCAGTGGGGATGCATGATTGGAAGAGGGCTGGGCTTAGACAGGGTATAAGCCCAGACCCTAGGAACAGGGCTAGCAGTAACATCCTGGGGTGGAAGAAACATAACCGAACAGAAAGGTTGCAGCTCCTGACTGCCAGTATGGAGAAAAATGTTTGAGGCCTGTGAAGATTCAGGTAGGCACTATGGGGATGGAAGAGGTTCCTGGGGACCCAGAGGGGATCCAGAGCCCTGGAAAGGGGGCCGAGTGCCTGTGCCTGTTGAGAGGACAGGTAAAGCCGGAAAGAGTAGCCTAGTGAGAGGCCTGGACAGCCCAAAGAGCGAAGGGCTGTGTGCATGGGACCTAGAGAGAGGCCAGCCCAGCCCAGCGGAAGAGGCTGTGCATACAAGGATCTAGAGAAAGGCAAGGCCAGCCTGGAGCAGGGCTAGGAGATTGGGGGGCCTACTGAGGGGCCAGGTGAGCCCTGAGTAAGGACCTGAGCATCAGGGAGACCTGGTAAAAGAGGCCTAGGCATGCCCTGCAAGTGAGGCACAGTACAGGGGCCCATTGAGGGGTCCAGGGGTGCCCAGAGAAGAAAGGGGCTGTGTAGCATGATCCAGGCAGAGCTTCAGGCCCACTGAGAGAGAGTGACTGATCCATGGAGGGGCCCAAGAAGGTGTACCCATGGAGATGGTGGGACTAATGGCCTGAATAACTGATCAAGGACTTCAACTGGCCAACGCTGGGGCCAGGGCCTCAGACAGGCCAAAGGGTGAAAAACCCATCGCGAGGGACAGCCAGAGGTGGACTGCCTGGAGTCTCGACTAGCCTGTCAGTGGGGCCAGGGCCTAGAGAGGCACAAAGGTCCCTGGATGAGGACCACTGCTGAGAGAAAGGGGTCAGAAGGTATGCAGCATGGATTACAATGGCTGGCACTAAGCCATCTGAAGATGGGGTTCAAGTGCAAGCTGGGGGCCACAGATAGGGAACAAGAATAGAGATGGAGTCCAGATCGAAGATGGGGGCCTAGGAGAGGCGCAGGACATCTAGGGGTAGCCCAGGGAGATGGATGGAAAATCAGGTAGACCTGAAGACTGGTCCTGAGTAAGACCTAAAACTGTACACCTTGCTGGAGTTGGTTGGCATGGTGGGGCTGATGTGGTGGGGCAGCCTCCATGAAATACCACACATGGGCCACTCCGGAAAGCCTCAGCCCCCACTGCCTTGGGGGGTGACCCTGTGGAGGGGGAAGGATAAGAGCATAACCCAACAGAAAAGCACTGGGCAAGAGAAAATATGTGGACCGGCAGGCCCGGGGAGAAAGACCTGAGGCCTAAATTGCGTGAGAGACCTAGGGGTCTGAGGGCCCGGAGAAGAGCTGTACCAGTAACAAGCACCTGTAAGAATTAGGCCTGTGCAGAGCGGCTAGTATTTGCTTCAGATTCAGCCAATTCAGGGGACAGGGATTCGATTTGGTGATTTGAATCACTGTCCCAAATCAATTTGGAGATTCGGCCACCGCCAAAATCAGCCAAATCTCTGAATCAAACAGGCCCCATCCCCTGCCCACTCTCCCAGCCCTGTCAATGGCTACCCTGCCCAGCCCCAGCGTCTTGGCTCTTACAAAGCGCCGCACTCACCGGCTCTTGCCAGGCGAGGAGAGGGTGGGGGCAAGCCCCACTACCCGGGGGGGAACTCTGCCACAAGCCCCGAGAGGTCTGAAAGCTGCTGCAGCAGCCGGTAAGTGTGGGGCTATTTCAAGTGCTGGGATACTAGGGCCGGGCAGAGCAGCCATTAATGGGGCTGGGAGAGTGGGCAGGGGTCGTGGTAAGGCTCGGGGGGGGGGGGGGACTGGGGGAGAAGGCAGAGGATGGGGCCTGGCGGGGGTCCCCCCATGGTTCTCTCCTCCCCCTCCCCGCTACTTACCAGGAGAGTCTGAGTCCAGCCCCCTGCCGCAGCAAACAGGAACTGCCCGAATCTCCCCAAATCAATTCTGAGAGCTTTAAATCAATTCGGACCTTTTTAGTGGTCTCCCAATTCAATTCAGATATTCGGCTGTCAAACTGGGAGGAATCTCCTCCGAATCGAATCAGCACCTGAAGCTTCGCATGGCCCTAGTAAGAATGCCATCTGCAAGTCACAGGACACAGTCACAGGTACGGAGCTGTGTAACTGACCCATGAGGCCAGGACCACAAGTCAGGGGTCATTATAGTAAGATCAGGGCAGCCTTCCACAACATGTATATCTAATAACATTCAAGACATGGCGGGCAAGAGTGGGGCGGACTGTCCCTAAAACAAGGTGTTATCCAAAAATTTTAGGGTGCCCTGGTACATGTTACAACTACAAATAATTTGTTTTGCTTCCAGAGAGTAAGACGACGTAATTACGTAATTTTGTATTAAAAATCTACTTCAAAAGCTCACCTTAGAGGTTTTAGCGTGAAAATTCGTACATCTTTGGTTGCCACAGCTAAGATATGGAAGGATCTTCCTAGGTTTGGAGCAAATGCAATATCATGCACAGGATCAGTGACTGTCATTAGAGCTTCTGCTTTTGCATACTTCCTAAAGAACAACAGACAAGTTATGTATTAATTGAGACCCAATAAAAGGTTTAATGATTCAAATAATGTGGAAGGAAATACTATAAGTGACCAGAGCCAAGACTATCAAATACAGAATAACATTTTCTTCGTAGAAATTCAATAAATATTTTTAATTAATTTCTTAAAATATAGTCACAAACTACCATATTTTCATGCATACATCCCGCAGGGTATACACGATGTTACAAAAAAAATGGATGGGTGCAGGCTATTGACAGACGTTTTTCCCCCGCAGGGCCCAGGCAGGCCAGGCTGCGCCGCCATTGCTGAGGGGGCTGGGGCAGGCTGCACCGCCTCCCCGCTGAGCCCAGGCAGGCTAGGCTGCGCTGCCACGGGGACCAGGGCCGGGCTGTGCCACAGAGGCCGAGGCCAGGCTGCACTACTGCCGCAGGGGCCGGGGCAGGCTGCACCGCCTCCCCACTGGGCCCGGGCAGGCCGGGCTGTGCCGCCACAGCCGTGGCTCCCAGGAAGGAGCTGAGGTGGGCCACAGGCAGAGCAGCCAGGGCAGAGCCGGTGGTCAGCACTGGCTTGGTATTGGACTGCGGCCGGGGCTGGGCTGCGCTGCCTCCCCGCTGGGCCTGGGCAGGCCAGGCTGTGCTGCCACTGCCGTGGAGGTCGGGGCAGACCAGGCTACACCACCTCCCCATGTATATGCCGCTGCGGGGAATACACGGATTAATTTACAAAAATACAATTTTCCACGGGTTATACATGGGTGCGGCTTATACCCGTGGGTGGGCTATATGCGCAAAAATACAGTAATTACTTCCATTTAATTGTAATCATTGGTGTTCAGTAAGTAGACCTCTGCTTCATTTACTACATTGTCTCATGTACACAAGGTTCCAATTATGCTATCATCTATATCAGAATAAATAGCGTTTATTTTCTTGACTGTAACTACAAACTCAAAAACAGCCAGGAGTCCATACAACTCCTATGCCTCACTGACTATGCTACAGGCATACTCTAGAATGTCTGTATTTGACAATGGAATGATTTAATGTAATTAAAATATCACAAGTACATTTTTACATTATTTAATGAAGCATGCTTAACTTTACAAACCTAATGTTTCATTAAAAGTTTTTTATAGCATGCAAACGATTTGCAAGAATTATCAATAACTTATTAAAATGTAAAATATTTTACAAGTTTTTAAAAATAATAGTGCACAAATTACTATTTTGACTTAAAAAACCAACAGCATCAATCATAGAACCATATTAACCTTGGCTTTGCTAAGTTATGCACATACTTAACTTTAAACACAAGGGTTAGTAGGATCAGAGGCTTATATCCTCTGAAAATTCCAGCAATAGTAATCCATTTGAAGTGTCAGATTAACAGAAGTTTGTAAGTCCATTACATGAAGCATCAGCCAACATTTTGATATTCCTCTCCTCTACCATACAGCAACATACAGAGCAACTGTTTCCAGAGACTTCTCTCAATGTCCATATTTTTATGGAATTTTTTTCTCTCTCTCTAGGAAGTGCATTATTTTTCTACTTCTCTTTAAGCACAATATCAAGAATTATTTAACTAGCCATATGTTATGCACCAGCAAATAACCATTTTAAGTCAATTTCAAAGATTACCTTAATTTTTTAACGTACCTGGTGTTCTCATTATATTCATAAATCTGAACCTTAGCCAAAATATTTGGACTGTTGTCATCACTTCCAACAGCTATCATTGGAGAATGTGCTCGAGAGCTAAACAGGGAAAAGTAAATGATGTCAGGTTTACAAATGATTTCTAGATAAGCAACACCGTAAGTATTACAGAAAAGAACATTAAAATAACATAGTTTGCAAAAAATCAGGGCAAAAGTTAAGGGTTATCTATAGCTGTCAGTTGAAGCTTTAGTTCTGCCAATCTGCAATTTCATCCTGTGCATTGTTATGAGGAGGCATCTTGTATAATACCTATACAAAGACTGTCATAATATATATGGGGTAGAAATTGGGTTGCATAAGCAACTGTCAGTCTAGCATTTCCTAACTTTCAAATGGCTGAAGTTCTCTTGTTTATGATACTGACAGTCCCACAGCGTATGAATCAGGAGGGTTTGAGCCTGCAGCACTGAAAAGCAAATTACTACTACAGGATTTGCTTCACTTGCTGAGTTCAGGAAAAGACTACCTTCTTTCTATAAGAATGGATAAGTTGCTGGGTCTAGGGCAGAGGTGTCTAAAAAAGCACAGCTCAGACTGGCTCTCTCCACCATTCCTGCTATTGAGGGAGTTTTTTGTCCCATACACTCCTCTGAAGCAAAGGAATTAATGCTTTGTACTGGGTCTGCAGTACCTGACTGAAAATATAGTAATCTGGGAGCTTACTAAGGAAACCCACTCAGGCTCTCTCTTGCCATCTTTCCCTTAGTGCTGCTTCAGTATCTCCCTTGTTTCTTAATGCAAGAGATGCATTATTACTTTGGCAGCAGCATAGACCCAACCTAAAATTATTACTTACTCCTAAGTGTCAGAATTGGAGAGAGAGAGTGGGTCAAAATCTTGAATATTTTTCTTCTAGCTCTAACATATATCTAATCTAACAGTTGAAAGTTTAGATTTTTATTCCATTAAGTTTCAGACTAAGCCTTAGATTTGCTTTTCAATTAATCATAAAATCTAAGTGATGTTATATAACGTACCTCGAAGGATTCCAAGAAATACAACTGCAGCTTAGTTTACATGAGATTTCATGCTGCAGTGACCACTGACTGAGATTCATAACATCTGGGGCTTCGTATATCCTCACTACTCCATCTGCTGAACAGGTTGCTAACATAAGACCCATATGCTTGGGAGCAAACTTTACATCTGTAACAGATGTTCTACTGTCTACCAGTGTGGTCCTCTTTACCTGAAGACAAATACAGAAACCATTAAAGAAAGAAATGCTTATGAGGTTCCATTAATCATATTTTCCACTGTTATACACCAGGGAAGCTTGCTGTACACTTTATAATGCAATCATGTGGCCACATAAATTGTCATATAACTTGTGCTCTAAAGCCTAGTGTCCGCAGACACCCGAAAAAAAAAAAAAAAAGTTACTGGTTTACAGATACTTTTTGCACAAAATTAACTAAATCTGTTGAGTAACTAATCTAGTTAACAGTACCTATGGTGCTATTTGCATGAATTTAAGAGCATTAATATTGATATGATTTATTTAAATTTACTAAACAAATATATTTCTTCACCATAGCAGCTGTGCATGTAGACCAACCAGTGTTTAGTCTCTTTATATATAGAAAGATAATCTTCAAATGTGTATTCCTGAAATAGTTTCTATTCTAAGTGTAGACTGCTTAAAGCCATAGGTCTGGAAGACATGAGCTACTGTTGTCATATTAACACATGCTTATCGTAAAGCCTATTGACCAAATTTTTAAATGTCAGTGCTGGAATGCTAGTATTTCTGGTGCTGTATCAGGAAGTGATACTATCTAGTTATTTAAAAACAGCTTGACAAAGTCTGTAGTGTATATTGGAAGACAATCTTTAATTAAAAGAGGTAGTGAGCAAAACATGGCTTTTTTCACTGTTTATCTTTTTGGTCAAGTGATTTTTCACAATTTTTAGATTCAGGGTCCCCAATGTTAGACTCTTACCTTCCACTTGTTGTTTGACTATGGGGAAATAACACAATTATTCTAATCTAAAGAACTCAGAAAGATCACAACATCTCAGAACATTTTTTGACACTGGTTTCCTATTTGGAATCTCTAAGTTTATCTTGTGAATCATATCTAAGTGTTTATACACCTAGTAGTGCCAATATCACACAACACCCTACAACTCTGGTTTAGTTATTCTTTATTAATAGGGACACTTTAGAAAATGAGATGCACTCTTCGGATGTATTTCAGAATAGGAAGTGAGATTAAGAGGTGAAGAGAAAAAAAATAAGGACATCAAAGGACAATAACTTGGAGTTTTAAACAATTTTTAACATTAAAAATTTAGCCCTGTCATTCTGAAGTTTCAACCACTGAAATTGTGGTCCTTAATTATAAATAAACAATAGATAAGGCACAAAAAACATGAAAACAAACACGCCTGCTCAAAACCAATGTTAGCCTTTCAAGTCTCACCCAGTGACTCTGCCCTCGGAGTTTATCGTTTGACTCTCCCACTATCTCTTCCCACACAGCAGCAGTTCTGTCAAAAGAGCAAGAAGCCAGGACCTGTCCAAATTCAGGATGAGCCCAGGTCACTCGCCAGACAGACCCACTGTGCGTCTGCAAAATAAAAAAAAACACTGTTGTCTGTAGAATGAAAACATTTCTACAATTCCAAATCATCTAAATTTCACCTCTTGCATAAGTAGTTCTCTGAGGGGGAAAGAAGTTACAGCTGTACAAAGGTATCAAATCTAGACTTCAGACTCTCAAGAGAATGCTCACTAAAAAGCTGCAAATTCTCTATCAACTATATTAAATATTAAAGACCACGTTAAAAAAAAACTACAGCTACTGCAAATATCAACCACCAAAGGTCAATTAATAAACTTTATTCACCAACATTAGATTACTATGAAACTCCTAAATTTCAAATAGTAGTTCAAGTGCTAATTAGTTTGGATTGATTACAAATGAAAGTAATATTTTTCCACTACCAACCATTGCCATTATCACCTATGGCTCCTCTGTGCTTCTTTCAAGTCTGTGTTGAAGAGAACTTACATTATCTTCCTGCCTCCTTGCAGCTCCGTTCTCCAAAGGAGTAATGGCTCTCATATCTCTCTAGCTGCACATATTTTTTTGCTAGAGGAAAATGGCTTCAAAGCTTTGCCTGATTTTGTAAATGTAGGACTATAACATTTAATCTCCATGTTGCAGGGAGAGACAAGTCGGGGGACCCAAAAGGTCAAGGGGGGAACCCCAGGAGCAAAGGTCGGGGGACGAACTGAGGGGAAAAAAGCAAAATTAAGAAAAAGTACTCACCTGCAGTGAAACCTGCGGCGAAGCAGGAGCACCGGGAGGGACCCGTGCGAGCCATCAGCCGCACTTTCATACAGCTACGGCTGGCCGGTGACGTCAGCGGCAATTACCAGTCAGCGGGGATAAAGAGGACAGCCCCCAAAGAGGCGGGGGGACAGACGCCGGGAGAAACCCCAGCCGGAGGGGTCTGCAGGAGTCTTGGAGCGGAGTGAGAAACAGTGGTTCCCAACAGAGGAGGATCCGACACCTCACGCGGCAAGGGTGGAGCCGCTGACGGCAGCGAAAGTAAACCCGCACTCGGGGCACGAGCTCCGGTGCAGAGAAGGGAGGGGAAGGCAGACAAAGGCTGGAGAGACCCCGAGCCCGGCAGCCACCGCAGAGAAGGGGGAGGCACTGATCCTCCCTCCAGCTTCCAAACAGGTGGGGCGGTGGAGGGACTTGGGGGACCCAAAGGTACGCGTTACTGAGGAGGCCCCAGAGAGAGGGCGATACCATTGAGAAGGCCCCGAGAGAGGGCAACGATACTGAGAAGGCCCCGAGAGAGGGCAACGATACTGAGAAGGCCCCGAGAGAAGGCAGCACCATTACCGAGAAGGCCCAGAGAGAGGGGGCAACATTACACAGAGCCAAAGGGGCCAAGACGAGAGAGACCAGGGATAACCCTGAGGTCTCGCAACCACGTGGGGAACCTTAGATAGCCCCTAAACAGGAAGGGGGTACTGGGAGGATAGAAGTGGGCCCTGGAGGCCAGATATGAGTACTGAGGTGTACCTCGGGAGAGGTAGGAACACGGTTCTGGTGGAGGTTTTTTTGTAAAGTATTTTGTGTTTCCCCCACGTCTGGAGGGGTTGAGTGTAGAGGGAAGAGGCGAACCGGGGGAGGGGTGCGCCTAAGGATTAGGAGACATCAGCAAAGAACACCAGAGGCCTGAAAGCCAGGAAGACACTAGACATCCATCGTGCGGGAGAGCAGCCACAGGACCAGCAGTGGCCCGCCAGGCTGGGTATAGGGCGAGGCAGAGGGGAGCTGGAGCCTCGCAAAAGACCGCCGGAGGAACGAGTGGCCAGCAAGGGAGTCTGAGCAGTACCGAGCCCCACCACTGTAGAAGATTAAAAGTCGTGGCAGGCGAGATAGGGGTGGACTGTGTCACGAGTAAACACCTCCTAGAAGGACCACCTGCGATAGCGGGGCGGATACTTGTGTGCATCCAGATCAAAGTCACACGGGACAAGATGTTCGAGGCCAGGCGGGTACACCCCATTTTATAAACTCAAGAGCAATTCAAAATTTGATGTCCCTGTTCTGTTCTGGAACTATGCTGACTAACCCTGATATAAGACAGTTCTCAGAAAAAGATAGGAGGAGTTGCAGGGAAAAGTCATATCTTATAATATCTGATTTATTTTTGTAATTTCTGAAACAAGAGATTATCTCATTCCAGAAATGCACTGCTAAGTAAGTGTAGAAGTAACCAAAATACTCTACTGAATTTTTAGTCTGTACTAGCCCCTGAAAACACTTTCCTGTTACTAATAACATATTCTGTAAATATAATGTAGTATCTATACCTAGTACAGGACTACATTACCACCACAGTTTTAAGTCTCTGAAAGCTAGCATCAGATGTCTACTTACTTTTTAAATGAGAAGCACTGAATTTAGACACTTGCTGATTCTCCTTTTGCTACCATATAAAAGCTTCATGAGCCAGGAGATGTATGTGGTAACCGTGTTGGTCTGAGACAAAAACAAATGCAAAAATCTACAACTCTTGGTTCCAAAGTGATACCTTCTATTAGACCAACTGAGAAATTACAAAAAAAACACAAAGAAAGAAAGAAAAAAATTGCAGCATCCTGGCTCATGAAGAAATGCACATGTGAAGGGATTTACTGACAAAACGCAAGGAATTTCTGACATAATTACTGATATTTAAATGTACTAATAATCTTTACCTTCCAGCTGGCAGTACAGTGCCAATCCCCATTTTCACTTTTGTCCCAGACCTATTAAAACAAAATACAATCATAAACCTTGCTGTAAAGCTTTTTTCAGCCTGCAAGAAATGGAAGGCGAACAAAGCTGCCACGGTAGTACTGGAAAACATAGATAACTAAAAAAAAAAAAAAAAAAAAATAGCCATACCATGCAGTTCCATTTTCCCCTTAAAACCCTGCCCTATCCCAGTATGCTATTATACCCCTCTTTTGAAAGTAGTTCCTTGCAGAGATCAATTCTGCAGAATCAGTTGCAGGAAGTGTGTTTCTTAAAAAAAAAAATAAAAATAAAATAAAAAAAAAAATGCAAGAACTTATTTATAAAAGGTCATGTTCTGCATGACTGCACCAAAATTAGTAAATTTCACCCCCCACCCCCCCTATGGATCTCATGTCCTATTTAAACTCAAGCCGGAAGTTTATAATAATGAAGATGTGGAATGATGACTGTCTCTGTGGCTGCTGAGATATTAAAGAAGTCACAACTGAGGTATGAGGATTTTTATGCCCCAAATCATGCAACTTGCCATGCTACATGTTCATGAGCAATTTTAGAGATCAGGCATAAAATGCCCCAGACCACAATCACAAGACTCCCAGCTGTCAGGGCTGCCCTGTGCCAATACCAACAATCAGCTGATCATCAGGATTTAGCAGGGAGCAATCCCTGGTTAGGACACAGCTGCCCTGTGGCCAATCTCTGATACTGGACTAGGGCAACCACCCTAAGTCCCAAGCTGACACTCAGGCTGCCCTTTACACAATCTAAGGGAAGGGCTCCCTGAGACCCAGCAGGTTTGCTGCCTTCCACTGCCATCTCCAAGGGACCTATAGAGCAAGGCAGCAAACCTGCAAACTGTAGGGAATCCCAGAGCTCCTCACCCAGTGCCAGACCCAGGCCTGCCCCAATCAGATTACTGTCAGCATCTGGATGGGGCAGCCTCATGTCTGTGACATGCCACACACCGTTTATAATACCAAACAAACCAGCCACAAAAAGATCAGCAAAGATCTGGAGCAAATGTGGAACATCTTTGTGGCTGGTTTACCATTTGATGGCACCATAAATTGGCTTAACATATGTCACATCACATATTAACCTGTTAGGCATTACATTAATGGCACAATTGCCAGGGCCAAATGTGTATATGACCAGATAAAGGTTACAACTTTAAGACAATGGTGGGGGGGATTGGGACTTTAGGTGACAAGTCTAAACAAGTAAAATTTCAATATTCCTAATGCGGTGACTACAAATGCAACTCAGCACTTACATGGAAACATTTTTCAAGTGACTGACATTTAAAAATATTGTATTTACTTGTATTCAAGATGACCCCCCAACAGTCAGATTCTCTACATGGAAAAACTATAAATTTGTTATAAATTCCCATGTAGAGAAACTAATTATTGGAGGATTGCCTTTAATTCATGCCCTCCACTGCTGCAGGGGGGCAGGCAATGAGGCAGGTTGCATGGAGAGGTTAAGTAGCTTGCCACCTGCATGTGCCTGCCACATTGCCACTTCTACCCCCTGTAGGCCTCCCACCCCACCCCCAGCCCTAGCCCTGCCTTTCCCCCATCCTGTCCCAATCTTCTGCTCCCCTCTCCCCTCCCCAGACTGCTCCCCGCTTTCCCTGTTCCCTTATCCTTACTCTGTGTTGAAAGGCTCTAGACCCTTTCCAGCCTGAGGCCCTAAACTCGGACCTAGCCCAGGTCCATAGCAGCAGTGCCCCAAACTGCAGCATGGCTAAAACCTGTTGGCATGAAGCATAGGTAAGGGGGTGGAAAGGGGAAGAAAGGGGCAGGTAGAGGAGCAGAGTTGCACGGGGTAGGGACATGGGAGGAAGGAACTTCAGGGGGAGATGGCACAGTGCAGAGCTGGCAGTGAGGGCAGAGAGCAGCTGCAACTACATATCCCACTGCCTTCATATTGATTTTAAGTGAAGGGGCTTTCTCCCCAATGTTAAATGAGGGGAGAAACCTTTTCTTAGAATCAAATAAATACAGTATATGAAATGTTGTAAAAATAAATGACAGTCCAGAACATGTGTGAGGCAAGCGTTTTTATGGGTGATATCTTTTATTGGACCTACTGCATGGTTGAGATAGATTTAGACAAGTAACAGTGTTATATCAGTACTACAAAAGATGCAAATCTTGCCAAAGACTTGCTTCAAACATTTCCAAAAATGTGTAAGTTAGTAAGTAAGAGAAAACTTAATATATTCTAAACAGACTGTGAAATTTACTACCTCTTCCTTTGTGGACATCTGCAGTCAGAACACAAGATCAACAGTTTAGGAGTCTTTTTTCTACGCCCAATGTCTCTCATTTGGGTATAGGACCTTGATCAAATCACTTCCACTCTCTTTTCCTCAGTAATCTCACATACCAAAAAAGATGGGGGCAATCTAGCTGGATCTTTGTGACAGTCTACACAAGATGCTACTGCGCAGTTATTACTGCTCGTTTATTTAATGCATGTACTAACAAGTACTAGATAAATGCACAGTAACCTCAGTTTCTGCAGAGCAGCACTGGCAAATACAGTACCTTTTTTGTGATACTACTGCACAGTAGCATCACGTAACAGTTTTTGCCACATGACACTACTGCCCAGAAGTACTAGGCTACTGCGTAGTCAGCATCTCATGTAGACGCGCTCTGTGGCACCTTCACATAAGTGGCTGAAGAAGTCACCAATCACAGCAAAGGAGTAAGTGCACTAGGCATATGCAATCTATTCTTGCTCACTAGGCAAACTTAAGGGAAATAATTTTGCCTGCAAGCCTACATTCACATGGTACTCTGATACAGCATTAGCTATGATGTTGGCTACTTGACAGTGCAATCTCTCAGGTTACAATACCCTGTAGAGTAAACTAGACCAAAAATGGAATACCACCACACATGCGAGACTGCATGAGACTTACTGAACATAAAGTTTCTATGATAAAAAGCAGCATTATACCATTCATGAACAGCAAACCCTGAACATATTATTAAACCTTACTCCTTCACCTTCACAGACAGTCACACCTTCCTTAAGTATGTTATCTTTTACATTATATCAGCTTAATTTGAAGTGATACAGTTCTACTCATCACCTACATTTTACAAGTGATATGCAGATGCAGCTGTGACTGCAGATGCTCATAAAGGAAGAGGTAGTACATTTCGCAGTCTGCTTAAAATATATTAATTTCTCCCTTATTACCTTGTTAACAAAAGAGAGGCCCAGGCCAACCTTCTAGGGGAACTTCCCTGCTAACAATGCCTGTCTTTTTTTAAAATAAGTAAATAAATAAAACCAGCATATGAAAGGCAGATATGGCTCCACTTAGTGAAAGGAAACTTGAAAACCAAGCTGTTGGCATGTCGTGCAATGGGGTTGCAGCAGGCCTACACCCACAAAGACACCTATGAGCCTCCCTTCATGGGGAAGGCAACGGAAGACAAAACCTGGGGGCAATAATGAAGCGGGAAAGGGGTCGGGGGGGGGGTCAAAAGTTACCCATGAGGGCTCCAAGGGGGAGCAGGGAGCGGAGCCAGCACCCACTGACCCCCCCAAGCCCCGCCGGGAGAAGGGGCTGGCAGACTGCCCCAGGCCCCGGGGCGTCCCCGTAGCCACAGTCTCCCTCCGGGCCCGGCACTTGCAAGTGAGGAGACTCCAACCCCAAAGACCTAAGCAGCGGCCGCAGCCCCGCACACGCGCAGGACCTAACGTAAATGGCTCCTGCAGCACCCCAAGGGAAGGGCTACGGCTCGGCCCCGCGCTGGAAGCCCCAGGCCCGCCCGCCGCCGCCGGAACCACGTGGCTGCCGCAGGCCGGCCGGGCCAGGGCCCGCCTGCGCCCGCGCCGCCAACGGGCCGGGCGAGACCACAGCAGACGCCGGGGGGGGGGGGGGAGCGGGCAGGGGGTTCCCCCCCCCCACAGCACAGCACGACTCGACTCGACTCGCCCAACGGCCGCCAACAAGGCCGGGCGAGACCACAGCAGGCGCGAGGGGTGGGTTCACCCCCGCCATTACGGTTGGACTCGCCCCCTTCCCCGCGCACCTTGACGCTCTGGTCGCTGGAGCAGGTCGCCATGCGCCGCCCGTGGAAGTCGAAAGAGACGTCGTGGATGAGGTCGCGGTGATCCGCCGCGATGCTCCGCGCCACAAACATCCTCGGCGCCTAGTCCCCCGCTCGCCGACCTTCGGCACCGCTCGCCCTGCCCTACCCTGCCCGCCCGCGGCCGTTAAGGGGCGCTGTGCGCCCGCCAAGCCGCCGCTCCCCCGCCCGCACAGCGCCCCCAGCGGCGGGAGGTCGGCGCCGCTCGGGCTGCGGGCTCCTGGCAGCACAACTTGTGTCTGCTTCCGTGTCGCATGACAGCCGGGGGCGCCGTGATCCTTTTCCCTGAAGAAAAATGTGTCGGATTAGAGGAGACGACGCACCTCGCCCTCCGCACCCGCCCTTCGCAGAACGCTAGCCCCGCCCCCCGTCGTGCCCACTAACCGCTCCTGGTCAAGCCTCTCGGGTCGCCCCGCGCTGCATCCTGCTCCCAACTCTAGCTGCAAACTTTGGCCGAGGTGGACGTGAACCCAGGGGCAGCCACGACTGACCGTGAAGGGCTGGGTGCGCTGTCAGGACACTCCAGAAGGCCAGACTTGGTTGTAGGAGAGATGTAGGCTGAGCTCTAGTGGCTGCAGGGCTAATACAACAATATCTTGGGGCTCTTTTAGCAAGTTTGTTGTGTTTTTTTAAGTTTATAACCTAGTAAATGAGTATACGTTCCAATAAAGTTATATTTTTGCTTCGATCTTATACAGCACTGGGCCTCTGACATATTAGTAGATCTTCTAGCTGCCTTTTCACTTAAGGAACAATGTGTTTGTGTTATACGGGATGTTGTACCCTGCTGCTTCAAAATCCTGCACCCTCCACCTGCACCCCCCTTTTCAAAATCCTAGATCCACCCATGCATTCAAGAGGTCCTTTTATAATTCCCCTGTGGTCCCCCTCTTTTACTTCATGCTAGTGTGACTCCTGCACGTTCCCTTATGGGGAGGATCCCACCTCCCACAGCACCTGTCCTAGAAAATGTGATCCCTCACTAGAAACAGAAAAAGAGAAAAGGACTTGAAGCAATTTGCTTTACTTTAATTACAAACACTGAAACAGCTATGAAGTCCTGTGCCCCATTCCTGCATGCACTGCATGCACCACTGAGAGGGGAGGCGGCGATTGGCTGCGCTGGCCCATGTTTGAGTTACTGCCAGCAAAGTTTGTGGTAGTGGCAAACATGCCCCCTAGCAGGAAAGCTTCCCCATGCCTCCCTGCCTGAGGGCAAAGTGGGGTAGATGGTGGCAGCACACCCTCCCCCCCGCCATCACCCATCCCTGACACCCCCCAGAACAGTCGGCAGGGAGGAAGGGAGGGGAGCGAAGCTGAGGGAGGTGAAGATGGGGGTTACGGTGGTGGCTCCTGGGGCCAGGTGGCAGAGAGGGAGGAAGGGAGGGATGGGAACGGGAAGGGGGCCTCAACAACAGCCAGCAGGGTGGGGAGGGAGGGAGGTTGTGTGGGCCTGGACAGGCGGGGGGGAGGTGAAGGGGGGGTCATGGTGGTGGCTGTTGTTAGGGCCAGGCAGCAGGGAAGGAAGGAAAAGGAAGGAAGGAAGGGAAGCAGCAGGGGGTCACGGTGGTGGGCAGGGAAGGAGAGGTGGCGGGGAGGAAAGGAGGGGAAGGGAACTGGGCAGAAGGAGGGAGCCCCTGCAGCAGAGGCTGGAGGAAGAGGCAGTGACAGCAGAAGGAGTCTTTACATGGCTGGCCCTGAAGGGTGAGGAGGCGGGGCATGTAAACACTCTAAAATCCCTCATTCTTGACGGGCAATTAGCTAGTGTTATAATAAAAGTTTAAAACACCTGTACCTTGAAGAAGGCTCATTAGGCAGGAAAAATGGTAAAACTGTTGCTAGCTATGGAGAATGAAAGATGGCTAAGGCTTATGGAACAGAGATGAGTAGTTCAGATTTTGGTATATTACACTGACAGCCAAATATTCAAGAAGCGATGCCTCAGAAGCACTTTGATGTATGAGTTCGAATAGAGAGAAAGACGCTAACCAGCAGAGGAAGATTTGCAAATCGTCCTTCTAGAAATTAGAGGAATTAAGTCGTGCCCTCTTATTCCAGAAGGGAATTTGGTCAAGCCTGGAGAATCACTTGTAGCAAATTCGTAGGGAGTTTTGAAAAATAGGATGGATAATTTTGAATGGAAACCTAGAATGAATGAGTAGATAGGAGTGATGTTTTAATGCTTTTGATGTTGAAGCTGTACTGTAAGAATCAGCCTTCAAAAAAGATGCCAGCCTGGATTGCAGAGCTATAATCACATAGCTTTGAAAATACTTCACATTTTTCAATCTTATGCAAAAAAAAATTAAGTTAATTTTTCATAATTTGCTATATAGTAAGTAAGCTGTAAAAAATGCACAGTGTAAATAATGATAAAACAAGTAAAGTTGGTCATGCTTGGTGTTTGCAATCCTGTAATTTAAAACGAAATCAAATGTTGTTGAATATTATAATAAAATTACACATTTCTGAAATACAAAGAGGTTTTACTGTAAAATAAAGTAGAATAACAAAGCTGTGCATTTGTGCACTCATCTGGGACCATCCAATACTTGCTAACCAGAAAAAAGCAATGTCTAGGGACGTTTAGGCAGTAGGACTTCTTGTAGCCTAAGGAACTGCTTCTTCAAAAGAGCTAGCTGGTTACACATTTTCTGTAATATAAAACAGCTTTAATGTTTTCTAAGTTCTTAAATTCACAGTACTGTTCCTAAATGGGTATTTTTGTTTGCTGTTTTTTGTGAAGCACGCCTCTCTCTTACCGTACATGGTTGATTATATTTATACAGAACAATGCCTCATTTTTTCCAGAAGAATTGTTTCCAGTCATTGAGTGATTCATCTGTCAAAAAAGCCATTATTCTGCAGTTTGCATGATCTACTAATGTAGTCAAAGCTTAAAGCAAAAGAACAACTAGTGAATAAGTAATTTTTTTCAGTCAAAGTATCATTTTTTTAATATATTGTTTAGGTCCATCAAAATGATTTTCAAATTAATGTATGTTTTGTCAAATTGTTTTGGCTGACAAATAACAACATTTATTTAATGACATCTTGTTTTAAAATTTACCAATAATCAATTATTCAAAAGTAAACAGTAATTCAAAATATTTACTTTTGGATTGAACAAAAAAGGTTCCACCCTCCCTCCTAGGTTCCTATAAGAGATGAGAGCCCCCTCATAAGAGATGAGAGGCTCCCATAAGCTCCCCCATAAGAGATGACAGTTCCCAGCCTGCCCTGCACCTTTCTAAGCAGCTCAGGCGGTGGCGGCTGCTCCTTCCAGCTTACGGCTGCCACCACTGCAGACCGCATCAAGAGTCAGAGTGTAAATCAAACCCTGGGCAGCAGCATGGTGCAGGCCACCCTGGGCAGGAGCAGGTGGAGCTCAGCCCCATGCAGAGTGCCACAGGGGCAGCTGTAGACCTCACTGCCTGAGGGAGCTCCCAGGGGTAGGGGTTAAAGGCTGAGGGGGCCACTGACACAGTCAGGGACCTTTAGCCCAGAGAAGGACAGAGTCAGGGCTAGGGGCCCAGCTCCTGGGAGAGGTGGAGACAGGGTCAGGGACCCAAGACTGCACCTGGGAGTAGCTAAGAGAGCTGAAGTCAGCTCCACTGACTTGTCCCTAGAGAGGAGTGGATCTGGTCAGGGAATCTCTCTAACATCTTCCACAGTGAAGACAGATGCAAAGAATGTGTTTAGTTTCTCATCAATGGCTCTGTCATCCTTTAGCACCCCTTTTACATTTTGATCATCCAAAGACCCAAATGACTCCCTGGCATATCTTTGGCTTCTAATGTACTTAAAGGCATTTTTATTGTTTCTTTTGATGTCTCTTATGAATCATATGTAGGTGTTTGCACACCAAACATACTAATATTCTGTGGTACCTTAAAAGGATTGTATGGCACCTTGGTTGAGAATCACTGGTTCACTTGTTTAGGCACATTCTTCAGAGTGAAGATATCCAAGGTCTGCAGTTACCTATTCCATAGGCTTCAGTTCTAGCTCCAAAAAAAAGAAAGATATATTTATGACAACTAATGCTAATTATACTTTATGTAATGGTGCTGAAAAGGTATTTTATACACAGCTACAACAATAATTAACTATCTACTGTACTGGGTCAAGAGTGGCCCATTACTGATAACTGTTCAATAGTTCTCTCCCATTTATAGAGTTGTTCTATGTGCCCTAATGAAAGTCATGTAACTTTTTATCTGTGCTCCACTTTTCCCAATCTATAATACCGAAATCATAATACTTACTTATCACAGAGGAACTAAGTTAATTAGGGTCTGTAAAGAACTTTGACATTCTTAGATGGAAGGCATTACAAAAATGCAAGCAGAGTTATATAGCAATTAGACTCAGATATGATAGAGTAAACCAGGTCATTATGTAGGCAGATTAGCTTTGGGAACCTGAGGCTCATGATGAAACGGAATCATAAAGTTATAGAGAAGTAGGGCTGGAAGGGACCTCCAGAGGTCATCTCATCCAACCTTCTGCCTGAGGCAGGATCATCCCTATCCAAACCATCCTATATAAATCCGTAACCTAAACTCTACATAAGACTACCATCAACCCTGATACAACATAGACCTAACATCCTAACCTGCCACAGGTAAAGCAAGAGAACCATGGCACCCAATGTCCTGCTTCTATTAAATGTTGTCAAAATATGCTCAAAAGGTCCCAGGTAAATGGCCACACCCCCAGCTAAAGAGGAAGGCAAAAAACCCTCACCATCTGTACCAATCTGATCATGGGGTAAAATTCCTTACTGATCCCCAGTTAAAGTCCCCAGCCTTGGCTGTGGCCATCATCTAACACCTCTGAGGAAGGCTTAAAAACACCCTGACATATGTAGCAGATGGTGGAAGTGGGCAACCAGCAAAGACCAGAAGCAGGGGAAATACCTTGGGGTATGCAGTCTTGGAGCACGGGGAGAGGGGGAAGATGGAGGGGGTGGCAGGGGAGAAAGGGGGAGGGGGAGGGAGAGGGCCGAGCCAGCCCCACCCCACCTCCATTCCATTCCCTGCATTTTGCATAACCCCACCTCCCTTCCATAGCCCCAATCCTTCATTTGCATCATCTTGCTTCCAATGCCACCTTCCCACTCCTTTCCCCAGCTATCATTTAATCATGTACATAACCCCACCCATGTTCCACCAACCAGCACTCTCATTGGGAATCACTCAGCCTCCCTCCCTCTTCATTCCATTATTTGCATAATCCCGCCCCCGTAGAGCTATCTTTGCCCTTCCCTGTCTTCATCTTCCCCACCCCACCCTGCCCCCCTCTGCCTTCCCTCCTGTACTCCAAGACTGCCATGCTTCCTGCATGCTTTTCTCATTGCCAGTTCTATTTATTTATTTATTTTTGTAGTGAGCCCACCAAAGGCATATAGCCCACTCAAAATCATGATTTCCACAAAAATTGCACAATCACGATTTCAGTAGATCCCTAGTTATGAGTCTAATTCATTTCAATAGCAAACAGTGCTTTATGTAATTTCTACAATGTTTAATGTAGAACAGAAGTCCAAAGGTGGATAATCCAAATGAAAGAAATCATATACAATGGTGTATATACAATGAAAAATAAGTTTCTATAAACAAAATAGCAGTAATTATCCCCACCAACAGAAAGTCAATTTACAGGGGTCACTTAACTAGCATAACTGGCAGAACTGAGAAGGAATTTAGGGCATGTGTAGATGAAACGATATTTCCCATTTATGTCAACGCAACTGAGTTAGTGTTTACACGACCCAGGATTTCCTGCTGTTCTAAAAGTCCATTTAGTACCTTAAACTAACACTACTTGGAGATGTGTTAATTTGTGACAGTTTCCAGTTACACCGCCCCAACTGTGGATTTGTTCATGCAAACAGCCAGAGACTCCAAAGACTTCTAATTAATCCCCTCCACCATGATGGGGTGATGTGTTCCAGCCTTTAACCAGTAGGTGCTGCTGTGTGTTCTTTTTTACCTACCTTAACTCCTCACCCCTCCCTCCTCCCTCACAGCACACAGTGGAGTGGCCACAGGTTCAGGTCAGGTCTGCTCAGCAAAATTATTATTTTAATTTTAACAAAAAGAAATCTTAATTCTTCCACACACACCCCGCCACCTATAGTGTATGTCTTCCCACCTCCACCCATGTACCCTCCTGTCCCCCTGCCCTCCCATGTACACTCCACCTGCACCCCCCATGCCCTCCATCTTGTGCTGCCACTGCAGTGGACATAGCTCCTGATGACAGCTACAGTATCACCATAATGGTAAGTTTTTTGCAAGTAGTTTAAAACTTTGGAGTGAGTGGTTACGTGACTTCCTTCAGTATTGCAAACCTTCTGAACTTCATCACATTCCATTTCAGAACCACAACCAAAAGTCCATTGGCAGGATGTTGCCTGCCAGACCTGACACCCAGGATATGCAGCATCCTGGGTAATATTTAAGTAATATGTCCTACCAACATTGTGGGTGGGGGGAGCAAAAGTCCGTTTTTTTTACTTTACTCTAAACCCCACTCCTCTTCCTCTTGTTCCTCTTTCCCCCTCCTTGCAGAAAACTTTCATGGGTGGAACTGACCCGGGGCAGGAACCAGTAATGAATGAAGAGAGTGAAGAAAGTGAAAGAAATAACTTTATGTTCAGATTTGCAGGGGTTTTTTTATTTTTTTACATTTTGTATAGATTTTATATTGTGAAGCAGCTGGGGAGGAAGATCCCATTTTTTTAATAAACCGTTTTGAATAAAGTGTTTATTTTTGCTCTATATATGTGTCATGTTTTCTTTGGGGTGGGTGGGTGGTCGGGGTGGTTTTTGGAGACCATGCTCACCTCAGCATGTGGATGTTGTGCTTGGGAGGTGATATGGAGTCATGGCATTACTGGAAAGAGTTGTAAAGTTATAGGGTGGACCGCAACCTGCTCTTCCCCAGCCGACTGCAAGTCGCTTCCCCCGTGGAGAGAGCTCAGCAGATTTTGGTCAGGATTGCTTTGTCTTCCCTTGCCATATCTCTCCTCTCAGCCTTCTCAAAGGACAGGAAGAAGGTGAGAGGGAAACAAGGAGCACCACTCCCAAGGCAGCCCAGGGTAATCTTTTCAGCTACCTCTAGGCCTCTGCAGAATCAATTGTATTCAAAGAAAGCATCATTGTGGGAGAACTTCTTTTCATCCAAATTCAAGAAATTTGTAATACGTCCTTCTCCTACACTAGGTATTGGCATGTCCCCATCAGATGGGTCTCAGCTACCTCAGGGATTCACCCTAGCACAGAGCTCCTAATCACCCAAGGCCAGGGTTTCAAAAAGCACTCTGCGCCCTATAGAGAGGCTAGAAGTATTATGCAGCAGATGGCTATCCCCAGACATATTACTGAGGTGCCTGGAGGGGAAGCCAACCAATCTGAAATATGGACCCTGACCAGCTTTGTGTCCAACCTGGGAAGCTACTGCACTCCTGCCCCTGCCTAGCTGCAAACCATTCCCCTGCTCCCAGGTCCGTGCCTTGAACTCAAACAAGAGCAAATACAAATCAGAATTTTTTGTTCCTGTCACAGAGCACTCAGGTGCCCTGTGCCTGAAGAGGGGAAAACTGCTAGGGAAGGAGCCCTAGCAGTGACTAAGGAGCACAGCTGTGGGTTGCCGGGGCAACCAGGGAAGGTCAGCTGACCAGAAGGGGCAGGGCCTGGCCCTTATAAAGCCCAGGAGCTGAGACCAGAGGCAGTTTGCTGCCAGCAGCCAGAGAGGCAGGAGTTCCCTAAGGCAGGAGGTGAGGAAAAGCCTGACTGCAGTGACAGCTCTCAGAGGCTTGAGCAATGTTGTTTTATCCAGGCGGCTTCAATTTGTTACAGCCCAGGGGCTTGTGTTTTGTTGTTGTTTAAACCAGTGGTTTGGGTGAGGCTATAAGGGGTTGGAGGAGCCCCCAGGGGGAACCCACAGCGGAGTGTGAGGACCCTGGTGCCCAGGAGGGCACAGCATATGGGGTATATAGACCCCAGCCCCAGAGGGGGGCACTTTTGAGAAGCCCTAGTGTGGGCGTGGCGAGCCCGAGAGAGGGCGACAGCACAAAGAAGGCCCCGAGAGAGGGCGACAGCACAAAGAAGGCCCAAAGAGGGGCCAGATTGGGGAAAAAGCTGAGATATAACAGATATTCCATCTGCGAGGCTTGGGCTGCGGTATTGGGGAGGATAGGAGCTGCAGATAGCGCCCCCTGGCAACAGGGCAGTACAATGGCAGCCTCCTGCTAATTAACATTAGCTAATTAATTAACATCAAGGCATGGCAGGTGTGTGGGTCACAGTTTAGCTCAGCCCAGAACAGTTACCTGTTACAGTTCCCCATCCTTTTTTTTTGTTTGTTTTGTTTTTGTTTTTTTTCACAGTAAACTGAATTGTAATCAATTTGATTGAGAAATCATAATAAAGCTAAAACAGTATACACATTTTTGTTTTATTCAACAATGCCATTGGTAGTCAACTGGTGAATACATTTGTTTACAGTACAGCCATTGCCAGCAAATGCAATACAATAGGACAAAACTCCAATTCACAATAAGCTCCCAAGGTCCCTTGAGTAATCCCTTGATTAATCCCTCAGTATTACTACTATCAAGCAACTGTTGTTGTATAATAAGTCTGAGTGTTCCCTTTCTCCATTCACATGCAGTATGTCACTTAGTGAGGGATGGATAGAGGGCTGCATGGTGGGAGGATGAGAGGGAGGGAGGCAGCCAGCCTGGTTACTGGCCCTTCCTAGTTACTGGCAGTGTCCCAGCAGTGTTTTATTTTTGGTCTATATGGCATGCCTGGCCAATGAGGGGTGGGTGCAGTGGTTTTCAGAGAGCTCATGACTGTGTGACTTTTATGGAGTCATGGCATTACTGGAAAGTTGCAGGGTGGACTGTTATCAGATGGAGGGAGGTAGAATGCTTGGCCAGTGCTAGTGTGCAACCAGCATTTCTTGCAAGAAGAGAGAGGGAGGCAGGCAGACAGGTGCCATTTTATAGAGGTTTTACAATATTTTATATTGTAAAGGTGCTGGGGAGGAAAATCCCCCCTCCTGTTATACTACTTTCTGTTATCTGACCTTATTTACTTAAAATCTTCTTTCTTTCCACAAGTCAGAAAAGAAACTCAAGGAGACAGAGTGGTGGATGGGTGTCAGAAGACATGTACCCCAGTCCCAATTTGCTGGGACATGGCCAGTAACCAGGAGGAGGGTGAGAAGACTATGAAATGGGCCTACAGAACTTGTCCAGCTCATGCAGATGCAGAAGGCAGGGAGGGTTTTCCCCAGTAAGAAGCTTTTCTCTTGTCAGAAGACATGTCCCAGCAAATTCAGACTTAGGTACATGGACAGCAAACAGGAGGAGGGCAGGAAGACTATGAAATGGGTCTGCAAAACCTGTGTAACTCGAGCTGATGCTTGAGCCAAAGCCAGTGAAGAAAGCTCAGCTTCCTTTGTGGCCAGCAATGATTCGAAAGTTACAAGGGTGCAACAGAGTGGTGTAAGGCAGAGGCGGGTGAGTAGGGCAAAGAGCCCGCAGGCATGGGCCTACTACCCAGACCCCAGTGTTGACTTGACATGTGCCAGATCAACACTCGGGATCTCAATATTGCATTGTTAGACAGGAGGGTGTGATACAAAATTATATATATATACACACACACACACACACACACACACACACACACACACACACACACACAAACTACACAAACATTCTATGGGTTCATACAAAACTATATGCACATACACAAACACTTTTGTGGCTGTGTATTAACACTAGGGGGTGTTTGGGTAACTTGGTGCTTGGGGTTACTTGAGGTCAAGTGACCCCGGGGTTACTGGGGGTCACTGCGGCCCCTGGGGTTACTGGGGGTCACTGAGGCTTGGTGTTACTTAAGGTTAATTGGTATTAATTCATCAAAGGAAAAAGCCAAAAGGCGAAAGAGTGAAGGAGGAATGGCAGGGGAAAGCTGGCACAGAGGCCAGAGCCGGAGCTGAGAGATACAGGGAGAGGGAAACTGGGGCTGGAGGGAGTCCAGAACCGGAGAGGGGCTGCAGGGGAGCCGCGGATGCTGTGGGTGTTGGGGAAAAGCTGTGGGTGAGTCGCAGATGCTGGGAGCCAGGTTGGGGGAGCCGGGGAACTGGAAAGGGGCTGCGGGATGCAGGAAAAATCGGGGAGAGAAGGCAGACACAAACAGGAACAGAGAGAGAGGGAGAGACAGGGAAGATCAGGGAGAGAAAGTGGAGGTAATGGAGTGCAATGGGGAAAACGAAGATCAGGGAGACAGGGAAGATCAGGGAAAGAGAGCAGAGGCAATGGGGCACAAATGGGAAAGAGAGAGAGACACGAAAATCAGGGAGACGAGGAAGATTGGGGAAAGAAAGCAGAGGCGACAGGGCACAAATGGGGAGCAGAGAATGACAGGGATAGGGGAGAAGGCAGAGACAGTAAGACACAAGTAGGAATGGAGAGACAGATCGGGTAGGGAATGCAGAGAGAGACAGGGATCGGGGAGAAGGCAGAGGTGGCGAGACACAAGCGGGAAGCCGGGAAGTCAGTGAAGGAAGAGGGAGGTAGAGATGGAGGACAGAGTGGGGGTTTAGAGCTGGGAGACCAAAAAGCAGGGCCGGAAGGTCAGCGGAGAGGGAGAGAAAGCTGGAGCTGAGGGAGATAGAGGCAGCAGAAAGGAACGAAGCCCAGAGGGAGGTCAGAGAGATGGGGAATTAGTTGGGAGCCCATAGCAAGACAGAGACTAACTTAGGGTAAAAAATATCAGTTTTATTAAACAGGCTGTATACAGCTTATGAAGTTGGGTTTTGTCTCTGTTCCTGGGTGAGGTCTATGGTTCCTGGGTGAGTCAACGCAAGGCAGTGGTTGGGTCGTTGAGTTGATGGGCCGGTCATTGAGTTGATCATTCAGTAGAGGCCTACTACCATTGTACCTCAAGCACCCTCATTTTCAGGAACCAATTTATATAAGACTGGTTAGACATGAGTCACAATTACAACATAGGTTATACCCAGGTAGGAGACACAAGATGGAGGCTTGACGTACAAAATTAAAACTTGACATTACTTTACAGACATAGGCCTAAATCATATAAATTCAATATAAAACAGTAAAAATCAATACAAACATAATAGAACACTATTTACAATATAAAGGGGCCTTGTTACTATAAGGGAGTATAAGAACTTAGCTTACCTAGTACTACTTGTATTCACTTATAAGGGATAGAGAGGGCAGAGAGAAAGTCAGAAATGGTTGGGGAGGGGGAGAGAATGTATTTTTAAGTAATAAAAAAAAAAAAGAAAAATTGGGGGTTTTGCTATACCGGGAGGGAATTTGCCAGAGGTCTTGGCCAGCAACCAAGAAGAAAGCCTCTGCATTTGTGGCCAGCAACCAGGAGGAGAGCTAGAATAATATAAAATGGATCTGCAGAACTTGTGCAACTCTTATCATACTCAAGCTGATGCTTGGGCCAAAGCCTGCGAAGAAAGCCTCCAGAATTCAAATAGTACACAGAAGAGAAGTCTCAGCAGTACTTGTGGCCAGCAACCAGGAGGAGGGCGAGAATAATATGAAATGGACCTGCAGAACTTGTGCAACAATTCAAGTAGACAGAAGAGAAGCCGTAGCAGTACTAGGGGCCATAAACAATTCAAATATTAAAGTGTGTAAAGGTAATTTGTAATTCTTAATAATTAAAAATTCTTAATAATGTCCATATTTACTTTAGTACACATTCATTACACATTTCTTTACATGCTTATTTACAGCAACAGTCACTTGATAGTAAGCTAGTGAGGGGACTGTCACCCAATGAACATGTATCCCCTCAATGATACATTTTATACTGCGTAGTGTCCTATTGAAAATAGCCTCAGCTGCATTTGTGGCCCTGCCAGCAACCAAGGAAGAGGGCAAGAAGAAAGCCTTGTCCTCCTCCTGGCACAGCATCAAGCTCAGAATTCAGTACTTTTCCACAAGCCAGAAGGCCCAGCCATGGAAATAGAGGGACCTAGGTTGGAGCTTGAACCAGGAGGTAGGCATTCTCCGCCACCACCCCCATGGGGAAAGAGACAGGGAGGGTGCATAATCACTTGCCTTATGCTCACTATCTGCTTTCTCATCATAAGGGATTGAACTGTAATTATAAGTCTATATAACATAAGTCTATATCATATATTGGCTATATATATATATGTATATATATATATATATATGTATATATATATATATATATGGTGGAGGTCCAGGATGTGTGCACCGAGGATGTGTGGTATGCATGCTGCAAGAGGCAGCTGGGGGAGCAGGATAAGGCAGATCTACCTGCTTTGAAATGCTGTGATAAGGAATTGAACCATTACAATTATTATTGACCATTAATACATCATCATTAATATTAATATTATTACAAACTCTAATTATTATATTACTATTGGAATTAATAGTATTATTGACTCCTATTATTAGTATTATCTGTTATTATAAGTCTATATAAGTCAGGATGAAAGTCAACTATAATTATAATGCATAATAGTTCAATTGTTGAGAGAATCCTGAAGGAAGTGTTGTCATCCTCTTTATCTTCTCTTTCTTCCTTTCTCTTTCTGCCTCTTGTCACACCGACAGGGATAGATCAGCTGATGGCTAGCAGTGGAAGGGGATATTAAAAACTGGAGGGAGGGAGGATAGAAAAACCATCGGTATTTGTATTGGTGATGCTTGTGCATCTCGCGTACCTTCCTTCATGTTCATAAAATTCCACCAGCCTTGTTTACAATAAATTTGAACTAAACAATGCATCCCCCACAACCAGAAATGACTCTATCAGGGTTCAGGGCAGTGCCATACCGATGGCAGCAGGCAGGATGGCCGCCCTGAGTGTGGAGGCGAAGCGGGTGCCATTGGCAGGTGCTAAGGGGGCACTAACACTCCACACCGCTCACCTCTGCCTCTCCCCCACTGCTGAAGCCATCACAGAAGGTGGCTTGTCCAGGGCGCACAGGAGTGAGGGCAGCGGCACCCTGGGCTTGTCACCTGGGCCCCAGAGACCTACTGTACACCACTGGTGCAGGGCCTTGTACAAATTAGCCCCACCCCCTTGTGCAGAACCCAACTTGTATGCTGGAGAGGTGACGGGGGGGAGGGGAATTGGCAAATGTCTGGATGTGAGGCTGCTGGAAACACTGAAGTCACCTCATCCAGTGCCTGTCTCTGCAAGGCCTCCAAAGTGCTGTGCCCAGAGCGGTCACTTGTATTCGCACCCCCCTAGGAATGACCCTGCCACCCTCAGGGTACAGACAAGTGTCAGATGTCACTTACCAAAAGTGGCATGTAGCACATTGCCATGTCCTCTTATTTAAGAGATAGTTCTGCACACTCTGAAAGGCATCATTGAAAGTGTCCTGTGACCTCTGCAATTCAACATGGGACTCGTCGGCCAGGTCATGGTGTCTCACACTTCCTCGAGGATGGCATCATGCTTACGCAGCAACTCATGGAGTTTGTCCCAGGACCATCTCTGCTTGCTGTGAAAATCTCTGCAGCACTCTGCTGTAGCGTGCGCGGGACGCTGTTCCAGGCAGCCATGGGTCATGGTGTCTGATAAACAAAGGAAAAAGCAATGGTTGCCTTCTTCCCAAAAGGAGGAAAGTACACACCTCCACCCCCACCATGCAGTGCACAAAATCCCAGCAGGCATGGAAACAGACCCTGCAACAGTGGGGCACCACTCATACTGCCCAAAACTTACAAGTAACCACTTCAGAAACAGGTCCATGACTGCCACTGCCTATGCTAGCTGCAAAAAATTAATTAAAGCAAATAATTAGTTTGGCATCTGTTACATTATGAGCTATTGAACCCGTCATGCACCACCACCGAAAGAACGTGACGAGCCACCTACAGCAACACATGAATTTCTCCCCCTCTTCCCTGGCTCCTCAAACCCAACCAGCATGAACCTGAGAGTTGCCTGGCAGTGGCAAGAGGCACATTATAAGAGACATACCAGGTCCAGCATGTTCTTGGGTCTTGGTAGCAGTAGATGATGTATTGGCCGCATGGGTTTCTTCATGACCCTCCACCTCCTCCACTTCTTTATCTGTGCTAGTTCACAGAACGGGGCTAAGTGGCACTAAACGTATGGTGACCAATGGTTCTTCCTGCCAGTCATGGTCATCAAGGAGCAGGAAGCAGTCTGCGTACAGCTGAGAAATACCCATGGTTTCACCCTCAGGAGGGGTGCTGCTGCCTCCCCCTCCCCCTCCCCCTCCTCCTCTTGCTCAACCCTGGTGCTGTAAGTCTCCATACCTGGGTTGTTGCCCACATCCTTGGAGAGAATGACGGACAGCTTGTCGTAGAAGGGAGCAATTATGCAACCTGCCCCAGAACGAGAGTTCACATCTTTTGCTTTGTAAAATGCTGATCTCAAGGACTTGATCTTGCACCGGACCTGGGTTCAGTCACTATTGTGCCCTCGCACCTGCATGCCTTTTGTGATCTTGAAATAAATAGGCTTATTCCTGCTACTTTCCAGCCTGTCTATGATCCTTTGCTTTGACCAATAGTCAATTAAGTCCTTCAGTTCTTCCCAGGTTTAGTTGTGTCCACAGGCATTGGAAGGTATCAGCCTCCTAGGCTGTCAGCTTCATACTGTTGGCCTTGGCTTTCTGAGACGTGACGAAGCAGTTCATGATCAACAGCACAAGCGATTTGTGAAAGGGGGCTGGCAAAATTTATGGGGTGGGGCACCTTTATACTTAGGCTGTGCTTGCATGCAGCTCTGGGAAAATTCCAAGGATTGTGAAGTCATTACCTGTAAGTGTCAAAACACCCAAAGGTGATGAAGCACCCAGTTTACCAACAAAGACCTGGTGATTGGGTAAATAAGGCCGTTATACTTTGGGATGACTGCTCAATGGCCCAGAATGTTGCAAAAATTGATACCTATCTGCCTGCTTGTGCAAAATAATTTTATTGCAGAAGCACAGCCTGTTTTCCCTGAAGTGGCAAAAGTTTTGAGTAGCCTACATTACCAGGAGAGGAGTAGGCAAAACCTTTTTTGTTTGCAAGCTTGATTACATCAGAACACCAGTAGTTGTTAAGCTCAGGATGAAAGGATGTGCAAAAGCCCCAATGCCCTGGGGTGAAGTGTTGAAAAAGCAGCTATACCAAGACTCAGACCACAGAACACCCTGTAGTCCCCACCTCCCACTTGCTGCAGACAGGTGAGAAGCTGCTGCTGATGGAGAGGGGCAAAATAGAAAATGAGGATGAAATGCATGACAATGGAGAACAATGCAGTGAAGAGTCCTCCAACATGGAGAATATGGAGGATATGGGTGAACAGGAGGAGGAGGAGGAGGTGGCAGTACTGCTTCTGCAAATGCTGTTTGCCTGGGGATTACTGCTGCAACTCTTGAGAAGGATAGGAACTGTTCTAGAGTGTTCAGTGGCAAGTTGTGTTCCTGCTTTAACAACATTAATGACCATACAAAGAAGAAGATACAGGTACCCAGAGGACTTGGAATACCCAGAGGAAAGTGAAGAAGTGGAAGATGACTGGGCTCTATTGAGAAACCTGACCAGAGGATCAGAATCTGCATTTTGTGGGCCCACGAGTTCAGCTTGGACTGGTGGGAGTGAATCGTGCTGATGACTTGGAATGACCAGCAGTGGCTGGAGATGTTCTGAATGAAAAGGGAGATGTTCTATCATATTGTCTCGATGCTGGGGCCCCACATGGCGAGGCAGGACACTAACAGGTATTACAGCTCTTGGCAGGGTAGGTGGGTTAGGGACCAAGATGAACAGCAGCCCATATGTACAAAAACATTCCAAAAACATATATAAAACAATTTGCATCTCACCTCCAAAAGCCATATGTGGCACTACACAAACAGATTGACAGTGTACCTGGGCAGGGAACGGGAGGGTTCCAATGGAAGCCCCCATTGGAAACTGTACGAAGATCATTGAGCTCAGGAATGCTGGGAAATATAGTCCAAGAAAACCAGAAAAAATAAAGCCAGAAGAGCTTGCCGCCACCACCACCAACATTGACAGCAATCACCAATCAACCAGTCAGCAACAAACACCCACCCACCCCCTACTCTAAACCCTGAACATGTTATGATATCATAGCAGTTATCATAGCAGTTATAGCAAATAAAAGAAAATACACATATATTTGTAACATGGTGGGATGGGAAGGGAAAGGAATGGGAGGGGAAGATTCATGTGGCTTGTCTTTGGGATTGGGATGGGGTCTTTGGGATCATGTACGGATGGAGCGAGACTGGACCAACTGAGTATAGGCGGGTGTAAGTAACAAGGATTTTGGGGTGACCGTAACCATGCCCAGGGGAGACTCCCAGTGAGAGTCAGGACTGCCCAGTGAGAGTCTGGGGGTGGGGACTGGGGAGGCCCAGTGGTTTACATGCGCCTCCTGCTGTAATACATTAGGAAAGACATTACGGGGGGTAAATTGGTGTTTGACTCCCCATACTGAAATCTGCGGGGAATGACACATGAGGCTTAACTTGCTCTAACGTGCTGTTTGTGCAAACACATATGCTGTGTCATGCAAACATAAACTCATCAAAAAAAAAAATTCATGTTAAAATTTTCAGGTGCTCTGCATTAATGCCCATGTCATCTACACATGCCCTTAGAATCAGCATTAACTTTTGTGGATGGGACCACCCCATGGAAAGCAACGCACTTGATTGCTGTCTGTCATACTCTGTAGAGTATGCCAAAATATATGGAAATATTAAAAACAGGTAACTGAAACACCAACAGGAAAGCAGCCTGCCTCGGGAGATTAAAAAAAAAAGTGAACAGTCATAAAAGTGCCCCTGTGTTGTTGGCTTTGCTTTCACCATTCCATTTACGAATTGTTATTTATTATTTTGTGTATTACAGTCATGTCAAGAGGTCCCAACACACAACTCTATTGTTCTGGGTGAAGTACAATTCTTGCCCAAAATAATTTATACTTTACCATGTGATAAAAGAAAAGAGGTGGATAAAACAAGTGATGGAAAGACAAGGTAACTGAAATAATAATCAAGTGAATAAGTGGCATTTTTTGCAGACGAACTGTTTGGCTGTTGACAAGTCTTATGTAGGCATCATGGCTGAGAGAATCTTCCAGTGGGAACTTGAGGTAGTCAGAATGTAACTTTATGGACATTAATGGGGAGCTACTCTAGCATCAGAAGAGAAAGTGCAGAGGATCATAGGGGCAAGCTAGAATAATTAGTGATGAAGGCTAGCATAAGTACCAGTGGGGAGGCAGATGCTGATGACTTGAGAACATAGCAACCCAAAGGTGTGATTGCTGCACACACAGATGTACTTGACCTAGATTTAAACTAGCTAGCTTAAACTGATAATAATCTAGCCACGAAAACACAGGTACAGCTCAGCACAGACTGCAAAATTACTCAAGCCTTTGGTAAAAACTCACCCAGCCTTGGCAGAGCTCTAACTGTCACGGCTACACTATCAGTAACAAATCGACTGAATGTAAAGCTAGCTCAGCTCTACACAAGATGCAATTGCACTTTAGGATTGCTGTGCAGAGTAGAGTGTCAGTAGAGTTCTTAAGCATGACACATTCAAGCCATGAAAGGACTTCAAAGTAAGGGCTAGTAGTGTGTGTTTGATGGGGCAAAGATGGGGGAGACACTGAAGGGTTACGAGGAGGTGGTGCACAGAGTATCAAGCCAGGAAGTAGATCTCAGTAATATTTTGAATGAATTTGAAGTAAGCTTACATTTGCCAAAAACAAGAGAGATAAGGTTGCAGTAGTCTGGGAATGAGATGATTAAGGCCAAACAGAAGGGATGTCAGAACTCTAAAATTTTGAGTAGGAGGAAGCTATCCAATTTAGCCATTTCTTAACTGTATATGCCTGAATATTTTAGTTTGTGTATAAGGAAGGAATTAGAGACAAATGCCTAATCACTGGCATAAAATTGATAGCTTAAATCATTTCTGTAGATTACAACTATGATCTGGCATTACTTTTAACAGCCTTGCAAAATATGTAATTTGTTATAGGTTATGGATCCCTTTAATGTATTTAGCTTATGTTAACTAATTTTGTTGAGCATAGATTTGCTCTTTAAAATATTTTTTCAGGTTTCCTATCTGAGATCAGAAAATGGAGCATTAAACTCAACTTGGCCTGCTAATTAAATTGGAAAATGTTAATTCAAAGTTCACTACCCACATATAGGAAAATAAGAAATCTAAGCCTAAAATTTAAATTGAAGTGCTGCCTAGCAATAAAAATAAAGCATCTTTTTCCCTTTTTGGGGGAGAAGTATATATTTCTGAGTATCAGAAATCAGAGCTCCTTTTGCAGCACAAATGGTGCAAGGCACTTTCAGGAAGTTTTCCGGCAGCAGCACTGATATCATCACAACAATATTTAACCGTGGAAATAACTAACTTATCAGTGTGGGAATTACTCCTGTGATATCATCATCTTGCTGCCAGTAAACATGCTTAAAAGATTCTGCAATGAAAGACCTATCTTACTGCAAGATAAAGAGCTTTTAAAAATGAATGTTTCAAAAAAGGACATACCCCAATCATTTAAATAAAGGTTTCTTTTCTGAAACAAGTGTACAAGAAGTGTCATAAAGATTCCTATTGTACCTACTATAATTTAAATTTTACAGACTTAAGGTCTGGTCCTGCAAATAACTTTGTGCATGCTGCAGTTTGAAGCATGTGCGTAAGTGTCTTTTGAATCATAACCACAGGTTCAAATCCTACACAATCAGATGCAGGTTTCTGAGCTTGTTGGTTGATTTGAAGCTTTAGAAGAAAGTTAAAGAGACTTCGTGGTATTGTGTTGTCCAGGGATCCCAATTATTTAAGAAGGCTTGCTGTTATTTTTCCAAATGTAGATCAAATCTTTGTAGCACTTTGAGACTTTCACTTTCAACATGATACACAAATACGCACAAGAAAAAACCCCACAAAATGTGACTGTTACATGTGATTATTTATGAACACTATGATTTATGTAGTGGTTTGCTTATTTTAAAAGTGTTCACAGGCTGAATACATGGGGCTAGTTAATGTAAGAGACAGATAGAGGTTGGTAGCCTAGGATAAGTTATCAGCAAACAGTGGGTGGACAATGCTGAAGCTGTTTGCTGTGATATGCTGGCCAGACCCCTTCCACAAACTTGCTAAACAGACTTCTTAAGGAACATCTCAGACCATGGTAGGGAGAGATCAAAGGACTTACTAGATATTAAAGAAGAGAAAGACACTTCTTGAGGCATCGAATGATTAAAGGGGGAGACTGTTAGGCACCAGCCTACTAACCAGATTTTAGAAGTTGCGGGCACAGGGTATGAGAAGCTTTCAGGTAAGAGAGAGATGCACAGAGACTAGGTTACTGCTTGAAAAGAAAATCTCCCTTCTTATGCTGTGTACAGCCAGTTGGATGTTTTCCAGCAAAATGCAGTTTTACTTTCAGATGCCAATTAATTGAGCCCAAAATTTTAATTCAGAACATCTCAAGTTCAACAGACTTGAACAGAATCCAAGGCAGAATTCTGATGAAACCCACTTGGATTCCCTGACTGCAGTTCATGGGAAATGTTAATTTTTTTTGTCCAGTCTAGGTGGGACCAAAACCAAATTTAGAAAAAGAGATGAGATGAAAAACAGAAATAAGAGACAAACAGAGATTAGAAAAAGAGGAAGTACCCTTAGATGAAAGAAGCAGTCAGAAGTGCAGATAGCCCTACACTGTAGAAACAGCTGTTTGTGAAAGGCAGTACAATTGTTGTCAGGAGAGACCACCTAAGAGATTAGATTAAGCGTGAAAAGGTTATTCTTTTTCAACAGCTTATTCAAAACACAATGATTTTTATAATTAGAATGTCACCATACAGAGTTATTTCACTAACAAATGTTAGTGAAATAACTCCTAAACACCAATTTGGTAAAAAAATAGTTTTGCTATGAATGCTCTTAGAACTACTAATTCCTATGACAAAGTGGGTGACAGAGCGATAGGAGTTATTTATTCTGTCTGATGTGGACATTTTGAAGATGCCTAGACACGTGCTCATTGGCGTTTTAATCAGCCAACTCATTTCATTAGAACACTGGAGTGTCATCATCACAGCGTCACATGTATTGAGCCCCCATGTTTTTAAATGGCTGTGGGTCGCTTTAACTAAACCTCATCAATTGAGGTTCAGATAAGGTGCCCCATGGCCATTTTTAAATGTGCAGGGGCTTAATACATGTGATGGTGAGACGTTTTAATTAGAGCAGCTGTCCGAGAACCGCTTTAACTAAAACTCCTCCCCCTCCACCCCATCTCTGAGAACATGTATAAGCAGCCAGAATTTTAGTATATTATATTTCATATATGGCATGGGCTCAGATATCAAGTTTGGTCATCAAGCCTTATGGTTGCAGTGTGCTGCAAATCGTGAGATTGGGCCTTTAAAACAGGGAACAAATGGGCATAAAATACAGATAGGCACAACAAGGCACCAGTGCGACTATATTAGTGTAATATGGAGCCATGACAGAACACCAGCTACTTAAGCAATAACAAAATAGTTATTTTTAAACTGAGAGAAATTTGGATATTTATCTTGCTGGGAACCTATGACCCCTGCTGACTTCCTGCCCCTGAGGCAGGGGGCTGGATTCGATGATCTTCTGAGGTCCCTTCCAGCCCTAATGTCTATGAAATCTATGAAATCTATGATAATTAAATAATTTCAGACTGCTGTGACTCCTTATGCCAAGCCCACTTCTTTCCAGAGGAATGTAAATGATTAATTAAACATTATACAAATGTGTGATCTTGTTGAAATATTTCCAACATGGGAACTGGTGGACAAGTATTTCCATACTGCCAACCCCAACGCTTCCGACATGATGGATCAGACCTGAAAAAAAAGAGACATTTCTTTCTAAACATGTCTTCTCTTTTTGGCACTGCAAGGAATGGTTGGCATCAACATGTGAGCGGGACAGAAATGGTCTGTTCAGGATTTCTGGTGGTAATATGGAGTAGAAGCCTATGTCTACAAAGATAGTTTTCAGCTGCATAAATGGCAGTGCTATTTATAGTCTACAGAGTGTAATGAGCTTAGGTCAGGGCCCAGGGCTCAACTGCCTTGAATAATCAGGCCAATCCAGCCTGTAAAGCTGCATGGAAATAAGCTCTACCTGCAGCAAGCCAGGATCAGTGCCCTGGGTCCAGCTGGTCCTCATAGGGTAGGGGTGAGCAAAATATGGCCCATAGGCTGGATCTGGTCCACCAAGGGATTCCATCTACCTGGTGATGGATGTCTTGGTCTCACCTGGCCCAGGGGCAGGGAGCCACCTGGGCCATGGCATGTGTGGCTGGTCTCACCACCCCAGGCACAGGGAAGGGTAGGGATGACACAGTGGCAAGACTTGGCTTTCTGGCAGCCCCCATGGCAGCAACTCACTCTGCCCAGCTACCACTTCTAGGCTAGAGACAGACGTTTAAAAAGCCTGAGCCTGCATTGATTAAATCTTTTCAGATTAGTTTAACCTGGCTAGGCTAAATCAGTTTTGTAACCCAACAGACAACCCAGAAATGCAGGCACATGCCTTCAGTCGCTCAGGCTAGAAGTCAGGCGGTGCTAGAGTAGCCCTCCCTTCAATTCTGCAGGCTGAGCTGAGGGGGGTGTGGACAGGCCCCAGCAGGATGCTCTGATTATTTCCCCTCACCCCCACCACCCAAGCAGCCTAGCACGGAATCTTTATCACCACTAACTCAGTGCTTATCAACCCATTAAGAAAACAAGGCCTCTCTCCATTAACTAATGAAGCTCTTCTTAAACAGCTCTTCCAAGGAAGGACATTAAGCTACCAGTTGATTAGCTTCAAAAAGCCTGTCTGCCTGTTGTCTCCCACAGCACGGACTGTAGCCAGCATGTGGTCTGCTAGCTAATGTTGAGGTGTCTGCATAAAGCAGAGGGGAGGGGGTAATAATCCCTGCTTAGCAGGAAGAAGCCAGGCAGATGCTCTGTGCCTGCAAGTCTCTGTCAGAACTCTACCCAGGGAGCAGAGGGGAGGGACCAGCCCTGCTGTGGGACAGAGAGCCCCACCCAGCCTAGAGAGCATGCCAAGATGCTGGGGGTATCTGGTTTATCTTAAACTAGCCAGGATTCTGGGACAGACATTGCATAAATCGGTTTGACCCAAATCAGTTAAGTCTGATACTAAATTCAACCAGGTTTATCTCAAACCTGTTTTAGCCATTTTCAAACTGGTTTATGTGCACTGAACATCTGTTCTGTTACAGGTTTAAACCAGTTTCTGATCATTTAAACTGGCTTAGGTATAATATCTGTCCCTAGCCCTAGTGTCTCTGCCACTGCTGCCACTGGACCTAGCCCTACTGCCCGGGCACCCCAGCCTGTCCACCTGCAGCTACCACTGGGGGTGCCTGACAGAGCAGGTGGGTGGGTGGGGTCTCCATGGAGACTGATCCAGGATCCTTGTGGGCAGGGCATGCTCAGTGGGGTAGATGGGATGGGGCTGCAGGCCAGCAGGGAGCAGTGTCCAGGCGCAGGATGGGTGGGTGGGGCGAGGGCCAGGATTGCAGGAAAGTGACAGCATTGACTTGGGGCAGAGCTGCAATATTCTCCCTGGAAATCCTTGCCTATAGAATCAGCGCCTGTTGTAGTGACGTGGGGAGCAGATCACAGCTCTTCCCTGGCCCCCAGCCCCATGCTGTCACCTACTTGAGATCCCAGGCCCACCCACCTCTCCTGCTCCCCACCTGCCCCACCCCATCCACTTGGTCAAGTGCATCCTGCCTGTGTGGGGTCCTGGGCTGGTTTCCATGGACACCCCGCCTGCCCATTCCATCCGGTGCCCCTGGTGGTGAGTACAGGGCAGATGGGCCCAGGCCATATAGGATCAATTGTAGTCCCCTGCTGGGCCATGGCAGTAAAAGATGAATCAGCATCCTAACCACCCCATACCCACAACAGCTCACCAAAACTCCTTAAGTAGTCCTCCAGGCCAAATAATTGGGTAATCAAGTCAACCAATCAGGGCAACCAATCCCCTGAGATGGCAGGCAACAGGCCCCACCCACACCAGCCTTTAAAAGCTGGCTGTAGCTGTGGCAGGGCACCGTAGGTGCCTGCCACTTTAAGGGTCTGACGCTGGCAGCCACCAGGTGCCTGATGAGGGCAGCCATTTTGGACCAAGGGCTGCCCATATAAATAGGGCATTTTTGCTGCTGGAGGCCAGGCAATAATATTGCCTGGCTGTAGGGCTGCTGGTATCATCTGCAGGTAAGGGAGGAGCTGTAGGGGATGGATAGGAGGCTTGTGATCCTGGGTACAACCTAAAACTGCACCCTGCTGGGAGTAGGTGGCCTGGTGGGACCCTCAGTGGCACAGGCCAGTTATCACCCTGGTGAAAGGTGGATAGGGGCACCTTAAACCTAGCCCTCACCTTTGGGTGAGTTGCATTACATTGGAGATAGTTGTGGGGTGCAAACCACACAAGAGAGAGCGGGGCCAGGTACGGCCAAGGCTGCCTGAGCCCTGTGGGTCTCGAGACCCCAAGAGGGAAGGTTGGGGCCAGGTATGGCTGAGGCCGCCTGAGCCCACCAGGGAGCAAACTCCCGCCCCGTGGCCCCAGTAAAAGGGGAGGAGATCTGGTAGCCCCGAGTAGAGGGGGCAGGGTTGTGGAGCCCTGAGCAGAGGGGGGTGTCGTGGAGCCCGAGCAAAGGGGGTGGTTTCATAGATTCATAGATGTTAGGATCAGAAGGGACCTCAATAGATCATCGAGTCCAACCCCCTGCATAGGCAGGAAAGAGTGCTGGGTCTAGATGACCCCAGCTAGATGCATATCCAACCTCCTCTTGAAGACCCCGAGGGTAGGGGAGAGCACCACCTCCCTTGGGAGCCCGTTCCAGACCTTGGCCACTCTAACTGTGAAGATGTTCTTCCTAATGTCCAGTCTAAATCTGCTCTCTGCTAGCTTGTGGCCATTATTTCTTGTAACCCCGGGGGCGCCTTGGTGAATAAAACCTCACCAATTCCCTTCTGTGCCCCCGTGATGAACTTATAGGCAGCCACAAGGTCACCTCTCAACCTTCTCTTGTGAAGGCTGAAAAGGTCCAGGTTCTCTAGTCTCTCCTCGTAGGGCTTGGCCTGCAAGCCCTTAACCATACGAGCGGCCCTTCTCTGGACCCTCTCCAGGTTATCTGCATCCCTCTTAAAGTGCGGTGCCCAGAATTGCACGCAGTACTCCAACTTCGGTCTGACCAGCACCCGATAAAGGGGAAGTATCACCTCTTTGGATCTATTCGTCATGCATCTGCTGATGCATGATAAAGTGCCATTAGCTTTTCTGATGGCTTCGTCACACTGCCGACTCATGTTCATCTTGGAGTCCACTAGGACTCCAAGATCCTTTTCCATTTCCGTGCCACCCAGCAGGTCATTTCCTAGGCAGTAGGTATGCTGGACATTTTTCCTCCCTAGGTGCAGCACTTTGCATTTCTCCTTGTTGGATTGCATTCTGTTGTTTTCTGCCCACTTGTCCAACCTGTCCAGGTCTGCTTGCAGCTGTTTCCTGCCCTCTGGCTTGTCCACATCTCCCCACAGTTTTGTGTCATCTGCAAACTTGGACAGAGTACACTTCACTCCCTCGTCCAAGTCGCTGATGAAGACATTAAAGAGTATCGGTCCAAGGACCGAGCCTTGCGGGACCCCACTGCCCACACCCTTCCAGGTCGAAACTGACCCATCCACCACAACTCTCTGGGTGTGACCCTCTAGCCAATTCGCCACCCACTGGACTGTGTAGTCATCCAAGTCACAGCCTCTTAACTTGTTCACCAGTATGGGGTGGGATACCGTATCGAAGGCCTTCCTGAAGTCTAAGTATACGACATCCACCCCTCCTCCTGTGTCCAGGCGTTTCATAACCTGGTCATAAAAAGAGACTAGATTAGTCAGGCATGATCTGCCTGCTACGAACCCGTGCTGGTTTCCCCTCAGCATGATTTGTCCTGCCGGGCTCTCGCAAACATGAGCCTTGATAATTTTTTCAAAGACTTTGCCAAGGATGGAGGTGATAAGATTGACTGGCCTATAGTTGCCCGGGTCCTCCTTCCTCCCCTTCTTGAAAATGGGGACCACATTGGCCCTTTTCCAGTCCTCCGGGACTTGGCCCGTGCACCACGAGCATTCAAATATTCCCGCCAGTGACTGTGCAATGACGTCGGCCAGTGCCTTCAGTACCCTCGGATGGAGCTCATCCGGGCCTGCTGACTTAAAGGCATCCAGTTCCTCCAAGTGACTCTGCACCATCTCAGGGTCTACGCATGGTAGTCTGGCACCTTGCTGCTGCCTCTCTACAACCCCAGTGAGAGACTTGTCTTGCCCCTCTCTTAGGAACACTGAGGCAAAGAACTCGTTGAGGAGTTCAGCCTTGTCCCCCCTGTCCATCACCAATTGCTTCTGCCCATTTAGTAGGGGTCCTATTCCTCCCTGGGCCTTCCTTTTACTCCTTATATATCTAAAAAACAATTTCTTGTTATCCTTTAACAATATAGTTTAGCTGCTAGGCTAGTGTAGCAAAGTGGGCTTCTCTCGGGCCAGCCATTGCTGGCCTCCCACCTGCCTCTGGGCACACCGGCCGCCTGTCTCGCCCGCCACGACTTGCTGGAAAATTAATAAGTAGATGTTGAATAAGCGGGAGGCTGCCCATTTCTTGCCCCAATGCCAGGGGGCACTGTCTGCGGCTCCAATTCTTCCCTACACCACAGCCCAAGCCTCACAGATGGTATCCAGATGTTACAAACACACCAGCCCCACACTAGGCTCCAGAACTAGGTTCTTCAACTAAACACTTCAACTAAACCTGGCAGGTGAAGCCCTGCGTAGGAAGCGGGGTCTGTAAGATCACAGACAACGTAGCAACATGACCTGCTGCCCCAGGTGGGGAGTGAAAGTCCCCTGTGAGACCCTGGGGCACCAGTCGTAGTATGAAGTACCCCAGCTCCCCACATCCAGTGAAGGGGGACCCAGAGAGTGTGTGGGGCTAGTGAGGCCGAGGTAGAGTGCCCCCTCGACTGGCCCATGCTGGGGCCAGGACTGAGAAGGTCAAAAGGGCCAAGTGCCCACCATGAGGGGCACCTAGAGTTGTGGGCCTGGGACCCCACCTGGCCTTTGAGGTGAGGCCAGGGCCTGTGTAGGGCTGAAGGTCCTAAGTAGGGACCATGTCCAAGAGGGGAGCCAGCTACATGGATCTTGGCAGCCCGGATGAAGGTGGCGTAGGCCACTGGAGCAGGGAACCAAAGGAGGGTCCTATGAGGAGGATTTTGGAGCCTAGTGTGGGGCTGGTGTGTTTGTAACATCTGGATGCCATCTGCGAGGCTTGGGCTGTGGTGTAGGGAAGAATTGGAGCCGCAGATAGTGCCCCCTGGCATCGGGGCAAGAAATGGGCAGCCTCCCGCTTATTCAACATCTACTTATTAATTTTCCAGCAAGTCGTGGCGGGCGAGACAGGCGGCCGGTGTGCCCAGAGGCAGGTGGGAGGCCAGCAATGGCTGGCCCGAGAGAAGCCCACTTTGCTACACTAGCCTGGCAGCCAGCCCGCTATTGATTCTGGTGCTTGCTCCTGGCTTGTCTGTGTTTCCCTCTCTGGCTTCTCATAATTGCATATAAATATTTCTGCTTCCCTTTCTAGTTTAGTGGAGCTCTGGCTCTGACCCCTGGCTCACCCTGATTCCAGCCTAGGTGTCTGGCTTCCTGTGACTTTGACCTTGCCTCCTTGTTCCATATGAACCTACTCCCTGGACTTTGCAGCAGCCTGAACATATGCTTGTTGTTGTTCTAATTAGCTGCAGCATCACGTGCATTGAGCTCCCGCATATTTTTAAATGGCCACAGAACACTTCAACTAAACCTCATTGAATATCATTGAATGCACGGGGGCTAAATACATGTGATGGTGAGGCATTTTAATTAGAGTGCATGTCCAGGAAGTGCTCTCATTAAAATGACTCTCCTCTCTACCCCTGAGGATGCGTGTAGGAAGCCTGTCTGATTATGAGGTGACTTTACCTGACTGCCCTTGCTCTGGATCCTAACATGGAAGAGAAATATGAACCAAACCAATGTGCAGAATGCCTGGTTACTTGTTCAGTAGCTAGTATATGGTGACTGCTGTATATTACACCAATGACCACAGGACTTCAGAACTTTTTTGTGGAGCAGTGAAGAACCCAGCATGGTAGAGATGTTTCTGGTTGCAATGTGGTTTGGATGAAAAGAGGTGGAATATGTTGGAATAATGTTCTGTCCTTTATGCAGCATCAAAGTTTCTAAGTGGAGCGGTATTTAAATGGTAGTGGAAAAGCACTGTGTTACCAGACAGTTTAGTAAATTAACTTGGGAGGAAATAAAGTGGATTAGGATGCAGGTGTATAGCTGATTAGAACCAGAAAGTAGATTTGGACAGCCTCATAGAATTGTGCCAGCAGCAGAGATGGTCCTCTCCAATTCAGCTAAGTGCAGGAATTATTGCTTCAGTAATAACATAAAAGGAATTAGCAAAAACTAGAGGAATATTAAATGTGAAATATGGTAGCAGGTTGCCTAACACACAAAGAACTGTTCAGTGTAGGACATAGGAATTTTTACATGCTGGAAAACCAGACTTCCATGAACATGCTATGAACCTGTAAAACACAGGAAGATATGATCTTTTTAATTAATGTGATCATTAGTATATGATCAAAATATCACATGACATTCAACACAACTTTATCAATTACAGAATTAAATCTGTTACCAAGTCACCCAACAGTAATCAAATGTTGTTGAAACTAAACAAAAATTGTGCATCTTTAGGCAGAACTTTGAGGAAACTTTGGATTCATAAGATACATTTCATACAAAGTTACAACAAAAATCAATTTCAAATAAATTGAAACAATTGAGACAATACATTTAATATGAAGTGAAGTGTCTACCTTCCCCAGGTAGTGATGCTCACTTTCCAGAAGACTGAAACATTAACAACAGCCACTGCACTGGCTACTTATTCTAGATGTTTGATCCATTACATTATTTTACATTTTGACTGTTGTATTCATACATATTTATCTTGAGAAATTGAGCTAACTTTGAACATTGCACCATCAGGAGAGGAAGAAATAAAGGAGCTGAAGCCCTTCACCTCAGCATTTGTCCACTAGATTATTCTGGCTGTTCTCCTGAGATGCTGATCATGTGGAGTGCTAAAATGCTTAGCCTCCTGAGTTTTAAGGGTGATTCCAAAGAAGCTTACAGATATAGTTTTATTGAAAACATCTTGATAGACAGGCCATGTTTAGTAGGCAGTGACATCTACAGTATGTATTGGCATCTGCTGCAAGCAGGGTCAAAGAAAAATGGTTGTGGGAATTTTGCCACATACCTGGTATACATAGAAGACAATGCCATAGGCACAACGCTACATCCTTTTTTCAAGCTATTATTAGATTAAATACTCCATGTTCAAAATAAAAGAAAATACATGATCTTTCATTATTACCACTGACTCTCTTAGTTATGTTACTGCATTATTATCTAGGCTAGGTACAGACATTCAAAAAGCCTGATGCAGAATCCATCTAAGTTGCACAGTTTTCTGTAAGCGGCATAGTTTAGACCAGTAGCGAACAGAACACATATTCACCCTTCGGTGTGAGAGGCAAATCTTAAACCAGGTTCTGCCATTTTTAAACCAGTCTACATGTGCCAAACTTCTGGTCTGTTACAGGTATGGGCTGATTTCTGATCACTTATACCAGTAGAACTGTAATGTCTCTACCTGGCCCTAATGTCCATTCAAAGAATTCAAGTTGCTGGCAGAATCCTGAAAATGAGTTTTGGTGTCTATGATGCTAAGTAACAGAATTAGCCTCCTGTTATGCTATTATACTTACTATTTAGTTTGGAATTATGAAAGAAACATGATTATTGTTCCTAATCTCTACCTACTGCTTTAGCCAGATTTACTCTACAAAGTTTTACTTATAAAATTTGCCTTACATGGACCTGGATGTACATGCATCCACATTTAATTTTGAGCTCTGCCACCAAAAAATAATAACACCATCAAGTTAAACTACCTACCTGAGTGACATAAATCCTGTGCTGCCACTGTTCCACCAACCCAAACATGTGTGGATGGTGCATTACTTTTCCAGTACAAATAGTCACCATGAAGCAATCTTACAATGGCATTGTCCTTACAGCAGTAATTAATATGGTTGAATTTTTTAATCCTGCATCCCCTAGATCACTGTGACCAGAAGCCCACCTTTTCCCCTTTAAAATCTTTAGCATACTTAAGATATGCTTGTTTTTGGCTGACCCATTTTTGCCAACACACAAGTAAGTAAAATTACAGCTAAAATACCAGCCAAAATACTTGTTGTTATTTGGTCCAAGAAAGAAGTCTTGGATTTCTTTGGCTTATGGGGAGGGGTAATGCAAATCCAGCTGCATCATTCCTATGGGAATAAAGGTTTATTTTAATATTTCCAAGGAGATACAGAAGGTGAGATAGGACAAGGATAAGTTCCAGTGCATGGTGAAGGAGGAAGAGACTGTGGCTGAGCAATCAAAAAAACCCCAACACTTCCCCCCCAAAACAAACAAACAAACAAACAAACAAACAAACAATAAAACATATATTGCTTCCCAGAACTGCTTCTGCTGTTCTCTTGGAGCTAGATGTCTTATAAGTAGGGCCCTCACCACTAACTGGTGAGTGAAATGGCATACCTCATGTCTGAGAAATGTGCTCCAAAAGTGCAATGAAAGAGAGCTTTGTGGGGAAAGGGAAACATAACAGATACAGAGCCTACAGACATCCAGATATACCCAAAGAGAGAACTTACTGAGGAAAAGGTTGGCCCACAGTTTTCATCTGGCCCACACTTTTCAAGCATGTCTGATTTGATCATTGCCTGTACATTTTTAGGAGTAGAAGATTCATCTCTTGCTTTTTGATAACTTTTCCTTGCATTGTTCTGCAATGAACTTCCAGGATAATATAGCTGTGAAGAGGCCAGCAACAGATAGTCCTAGATAGCCTCAAGTCCTTCAAGCAGTTGAATTCTATGGGCATTTTGTGTCCTCAAGAGCAATATACTTACAGGATCCCGACTGTTTATAGTAAGTTATGCAAGAGTCAAGAATTTCTTAGGGTGATATATTTTACTGGACCAACTACGTAGTAGGGATAAAGTTAGACAAGTTTCAAATGCAAGATATTCTTTATCATATTTCTGATAACAGTAAACCAGGCAAAGAGACCTGGTGAAGAATGTTTTGCATTCAAAGCTTGCCTAACTCTATCCTTTCATAGATTTCATAGACATTAGGGCTGGAAGGGACCTCGGAAGATCATTGAGTCCAGCCCCCTGCCCAAAGGGCAGGAAGTCAGCTGGGTTCATAGGATCCCAGCAAGATGAGCATCCAGTTTGCTCTTGAAGGTGTTCAATGTAGGCACTTGAACCACCTCCGGTGGCAGGCTGTTCCAGACCTTGGGGGCTCGGACAGTAAAGAAATTCTTCCTTATGTCCAGCCTGAAACGGTCTTGTAGTAGTTTATGACCATTCGACCTAGTTGTCATCCCTTGGGGCGCTCTGGTGAACAAACGTTCCCCCAGATACTGGTGTTCACCCCTGATAAACTTACAGGTGGCCATCAGATCACCCCTGAGCCTGCGCTTTTCCAGGCTAAAGAGCCCCAGGGCTCTCAGCCTGTCATCGTAGGGTCTGCTTCCCTGACCTCTGATCATGCGCATGGCCTTTCTCTGGACTCTCTCAAGCTTCTCCACATCCTTTTTGAATTGTGGAGCCCAAAACTGGATGCAGTACTCCAGCTGCGGCCTCACTAAGGCCGAGTACAAGGGGAGAATGACGTCCTGGGATTTGCTTGAGAAGCATCTATGGATGCAAGCCAGCGTTTTGGTCGCTTTACTAGCCGCAGCATCGCACTGCAGGCTCATGTTCATCTTGTGGTCAATGATGACCCCCAAGTTTCTTTCTTGCATAGTGCTAGCCAACATAGCACTGCCGAGCCTATAAGGATGCTGCGGGTTTTTCTTCCCAAGGTGAAGAACCTTGCATTTATCGGCGTTGAACACCATCAGATTCTTGTCCACCCACTTGCTGAGCCTGTCCAGGTCAGCCTGGATCACCTGCCTGTCTTCTGGTGTGGATACTTTTCCCCAAAGTTTGGTGTCATCAGTGAACTTGGCCAGTCCGCTTCTGACTCCAGTGTCCACATCATTAATTAAGTAATCCTAACCATAGTTGGTCCAATAAAAGATATCACTCTAAGAAATTCTTGCCTCTCGCATAATTTCTAGACCTTCATGGCTACAACATAACTCTTACACTACTATAGTAAGTTAAGCAGTCTTAACCATACTATCCCTGCACTTGTCCCCCTCACTCCCTATAAGTTGGAGGGTGTAAAAATACCCTATATGCTTACTATATAGGGTACACTCTTGCACAGCCCTTAGGAAAGTAACCTAGAGTGTGAATAGCCTTAAAGGCTACTCTGTCCAATCCAACCAAAAGACTGAGAATGGTAAGGAGGAGAAAAAAAATCAAGGGACAATGCATTCTCAGAGATGCTGAAAAAGTCTCACTTTGGAGGTTATGAGGCTCAGGAAAGAGGGTAGCACATGTGGAAGGAAAGGCAGAAGGACTGAGGGGCATCAAAACCAGAATCAAGTCATCATGCAGCTTATAAGACAAGCAAGATACTCTAAAAGTTAATAAAACAAACACTTAAAATCTTTTTCCCCGTTGGCCTTTATACAACATGGACAAAATTTGCTTGTTTGAGCCAGAAAAATATCCTCATCTTCCTCTCTTTGCTGCAATGGTATCACTTCTATCTATTGTTGTCCCAGTGGACAGTAAGACGTGCTCTGAGTACACATTTACTGATCTATGATGCAATCCAGAGCAGTCAGAATCTTGCATTTTGTTTTTCAGTAGTGTCTTAGTTTTTCCACCGCAAATTTTTAGTAAATGATGTAGCTAGCATTTGTATTCATATTTGTATTCTGCCTTTGATTCCCAAGTTCAAATCACCCATTTATAGCTGGGTTACCAGTCAGTGGCATGGCTTAAAATCACGTTTCAAATTCAGGCATCAGAAATGTAGCAAGATGTCTTAACCTATACCACCAGTTTCACCAAGAAAAGAGATGTACTTCCCAATCAAATTCCCAAATCAACAAATCCCCGAAATCAATGTTCCCTACCTAATGCTTTTAAGTTGACACACTGGGAAAGAAATTTGCCTCCCATTAATGTTACTGTTATGATGATTTTTCTTTTTAATTTTAAGGGACTAATTTACTACCCTGACTTTCTGCACATTTCTTCAGTGCTACACACATAATCCCTCCAAATCATTGTAGCAGGAGAGGAAGGAGAAGCCAGAGATACAATGAAGCCCAGGGGGTCAGAGAGACAAACATACAAATCTTTGGAAAACAGATATCTGAGATTCTACAAAAAGAACAGCAAACCAATTTGGTGCAACACAAAGTTGAGAGATCAAATGAACAAATACCAACAAAGTGCATTACAGCAAACTAATGCTTGAACTTGTCAACTGTAAGGCAGCGAATTGGAATAATGCAAATCATTTCCTACCCAAAAGTCTTACTTAACTGGGCAAGCTACACACTTCTGCACACTTCCACACACCTCCTTCAAAAAAGCCAAAGTGCATGTTTTACCACAAACAGCTGAAAAACATTCTCAGACAGCACACAAAATTAAGATTGTGAAGCAAAAACTGAAAAAAGCATTTGTTGGTAACACCAGGATTAATGTTTGCAAAAAGGAACTGCACTGGTTCAGTACAGATTGGAAACTACGTAAGAGCACTGTACACTCATCAGCAGTAGCTGAACAAAAGCTGAATACTCTTCTCAACAGTTACCAACTAAGTGATATTTAATGAGTCCTCTACCAATTACTTAACGCCCAAATTAAGATGCACTCCACCGTGTAGAAATATATGTAGACGTAACAACTGTTCCATAGACAGACAGTCATGCACAGCCTAGATTTAATATTCCACAAAACATATATACTCTGCTTCTGAACAGGCTATAATGGAATCATTTGAAAGCTGTGTGTGTCATTTAATCAGTACTTTCATTTCCAGTAAGTGATCCTATGACACAGGGAAAGAACTCAAAGCATACTGTATTACTTAACAGGAGGATGTCAGATGTTAGAGACACTAATGATATTTAGAGCTCCAAATATTGTCCCCAGAAAATCAAGGGGCACAAAATGCCATGAAAAAGTGTTCTGAACATGTCTGTTATGCATTTTCTTCTGATCTGCAGAATCTACATTGACAGGAAAGATTTTTAGTTCAAACAGTTAATCTTTTCCAAACAGTGGCACAATTTGGTACCAAATGAGGACACTTTTCATTCAAAAACAGTTAATCCATGTAATTAAGTATTTTGCTCTTACCTTCATAGAGTAGGGTAACTATTAAAGTTACAAGAGAATTACTGACCATTTCTTAATTCTAGTTAATGGGATAGCCTTTGGCAAGATATGTTAAATATTGAAAAAAGCAAGTAATGACTTTTATCCTCTAAAACAAATTAATGTTTTCTACAATTATATGTGCATACACTTCCAACCTGAATTACCAAATGATTCAAATTTGCACCAAGCGATACAAGAGACAAAACTTGAAAAAAATCAATTGATAATTGATATATGGCTTGATATTTGATATGAACAGTATACAATGCAGTCATTGCAGGGTAGGGAAGCTGCCTGTAACAGCCTTAATTTGTTCCAAATTAAATTTGTCAGTGACTCACCAGTTTGTATATGGGATAAAAGGCATAAACAACATGGATTTCCTGTATTTTCTCACATGGTAAGGGGGGTGGGGTGGGAGGAGGAGCATTGAATGACAGTTGTGAGTGCTATTTCTAAACATTATTGTATAAATATTCTAATATTGTAATGATCATATTTATTCAGTTAACTTGCCTTTCCAAAAACATATTCAACATTTATTTTCCTTGCTATGGGAAAGCAAGATGAGTATACTATCTGCTAGATTTGTACACTTAGGTCCCCTTTACATGTTACATGTATGACACTGTCCCAGGGGAACAAAAATGGAGGCTTCAGAATGACCTCCCGCGGTGGGACCCAAGAAAGGGACGACATGCCCAAGGAAAGGGGGAAAGAGCCCTGAAAAGAAGAAACACTTACCTCCTGCAGGGAAGAATGAGGTGCACCGAGGAGAGCCACTGGCATGGTTCATCAGCTGTTTTTATTGCCGGCTGCTGGTGGCGCCGGCAGATGACGTCATAAAAAAATGCCGCACAGCAGATTTAAAAGCTGATGGCAGAGAAATGGCGGCAGAAGTGGCTGGGATGCTGAGGGGTGAAGGTGCCCCCCAGCCAATGTCCCAGGGAAGCCGACAGCCCCGGTAGGGGCAAGACAGAGTTCCCTTAAAAGGGAATCTCCCCACGCTGGTGGGGCCTACCACATTGACTGGCAGGACAGCCGAGGAAGAGAGGGATGACATCGGGGGATCAAAGACGGTCTAGGATGGTGGACCCATGAGTGGGGTGGGCAGAAACCTACACCCAGACCCTCTTGTTATTTTTTTTCTTCTTTTTTCTTGACCTATCCTATTTTGGAGGGCGCACAGAGGGCGACCCAGGAAAAATCTTCTATGGGTCCAGGGCCATGGAGAAAGATCGAGGCCAGATTGGGCAAGAGCCTCAGATGAGGGGCAAGAGCAAAGGCAAAGATAATTGTACGCCCCGCAATCGTCGGGAGTAGGCGAACCAAGGAGCGGGCCAAAGACCTATCATCCAGCGGCCTGGAAGGTTGGCGCTTGGTTGGGGTCTAGGGGAGGTGGAGCCCCAAGAACGCCTCTGGTGAGGGACACCAGGAGTAGCAAGAAACCCCAGGAGGGACCCCACTCCAGGAACATAGAGAATCAACCTGTGGCAGGCGACTGTCAGGGCTCCCCTCAGGGGGAAGCATAACCCGAAGCATAAATTCCAGAGAGACACCCCTCAGGCGAGGCCAGGAGAATGCTCGAAAGCTGCCCGCGATCATCTATACGAAGTCCGATGGGAGAAGACACAATTACCAAGTTAATTTTGTAATTAATTTAGACTGACTATACGTGTAAATTAACTATCATGCCATACAAAGGTCCAACCAGCTATAACATTACTGCTGGAAAATATGTGATAACTTAATAGCTGGTTACTATCCAGTTTTAATGTGCATATGAAGCAGGGTCAGTCCCTGTGATTGATAAGCTGACTAAGCTCCCAGTCACAGGGGTGCACCATGCACAACTGGGGCTGGGAGTCCTGCAGCTGAGGGGATTGTCAGCCCCAGCAATGCCTGGCAGCTGCAGATGCTGGATCCCAGCACTGCCTCCTGGCTAACAGGACCCAAAGTCTATAGCTGCAGGGTGCTGCCAGGACCCAACTTACAAAGCTGGGGGACTCGCAGTCCAGGCAGCTGTGGGGTGCTCATGTGGTCTCCCAACCACAGGGGCATGTGGGGCAACTCTGTTTCAGGGAGCCCCATCAGTTGTAGGGGCTCCCAGCCACACACAGGAGTTTGCTTCTTGCAGGTGCAGGGATATGTGACATGACAGAAGGCATAATTGTGTAGATCACACATTAGACCCCATTGCACCTTTGCAAATTAGATTCCATTGCATTTTGCCTGCCTTTGTAGGGGGGCCCTTAGAAATCAGTTTTGACTACTCAGTGTTCAACAGTTCTTAAATTGTCCCAGAAAGCTGAAATTCTGGAAATCAATATGAAAAATATTCTTGTCATATTGTGTAGAACCAAGAATAACTGATATCACAGAGGTTTGATATGGGTTGAATAGCTGTGCTGAATATCTATAGCAGTGGTCACCAACATTTTAAAGCAGGAAATCACCTTCGGCATTTAAAAACAACCCAAGATTTACCACATGCTGCCACCATCTCCCACCCCACTGCCCAGCAAGTAAGTCTGTGGGGAGGGAACAAGGTGCAGATTGAAGCAGAGGGGGAAAAAAAATTATTGGTGGGTGCACCCCCCCGCAGGTAAGTCCTACTCGGGCAGGGCTCTACGCAACTTACCCCTGCTCCTGCCTCTGTGGCACTGTCCCTCAATGTGAGGGCCTCAATCTAGCCCCCTCCTCTTCCCTCTTCCACAGACTAACCTGCTGGGCTGGAGCACACGTGCATACATGCGGGCCCTCCACCCCACATCCAGAGATGACCTGAGCAGGGTGTGAGGCCCAGGGCAAATGAGCCTGTGCAGGGCCCCGCCGCTGGATGCAAGGAAGCCAGTGGTGTATTTGGTGAGGTGGGTTGGTGAGTGGCCAGATGCGCTGGATTTGGTGGTGGATTCAGTGGTGGGGGGAGGAGGTGGTGCTGAGCAGCCAGACACGAAGCCAGTGGCAGCACGGAGTCACCACACTCCACTGCCCAGCTCTGTGGGGCCCCCCAAAGCACAGGGCCCAGGCAGTCATCCCGATTCGTGCCCCCACTAGGGACGGCCCTGCCCCCATGCCAGCCTTGGATTGACTCCAAGAGGCTCCAACATCTACTGCAAGAGGCTCCAAGATCTTGGGGTGGATTGAGATCCACTGGTTGGTGATTATTGATCTATTGCTTAAACTGCTCTATAGGACAAAACAAGATGATAACGAAATTAATAACATGACAGCTGAAAAACTCTTGTGACATTTACTGAATTCATAACACACTTCCATTGCAGGTTTAACACTTTGCTTCAGATGATTCTTTTGAAAGACAATCCTCCACTAAAGAAAGAAACAAATTACTTTCACTGGTGGGAATGCTAGAGTACAGAACTAGAGAAGTCATTCTAAAGTAACTAGAAGGTGCCCCACAATTTGGAAGCAACACAACAAAAAAGGAAACTTTAATTCAGAAATATATCAAATACTTGTTATGGAGAGAAAAAAAAATTCCCCTGCACTTTGTGGCTTTCAAAGTAATTTCTGTACCATGTATTGCAGATGATCTGTCAAAAGGAAAGATACATTTTATATGCACTGCCTATTTGGTTTCCCTTGCAGAATCACATCCACATGACAAACCAATTATTTATTTTCAATTATTCACCACCATTTAAAAGCTGGAAAACTATGAAATGGCTCTGTGATTTATCACATAATTTAAGTGACATATATCCATTATTATAACCCTGCTTTCCTTCTGGCTTGGCAAGCAAATGTAGATATCTAAATTGTATACAACAATTCCATGGCCCTGGCACATTCCATCACTTTATATGCATGAGTCCTCTGTTCTACCCAGCATGTAGAAGAACATCTCAGCAGGCAAACATCTGTCCATACAATTGTGGAGTCTGGCCATCAAAGCACTGAGTCATAAAGAATGTGGCTCCTACTAGGCTGATGATTGTCTCAGTGGGGCAAATTTATACGGGAAATTGTGTGTAATCAGCTATATCAATGTCAACTTAAAGACAGACGCAGGGTTTGAAGTCTCACAAAGAGCTATGCTTACTAACTCAGGAAAACTCAGGAAGTCTAGAACTGCTTAAAATAAATCTGATTAAGGTAATATAGGTCCAATAATAATCCAGTATGGAGGATTTAGGCCACTTGAACTCATACCAGTTGGCAACTTAATAAAAAACTACTACAGGTAATTTTGAGAGAAGACTCCTAACTATGGTGCTGTAGGTTGCCAGATGCCTAAATGTAAATAACGGATAACTGATCATCCTAATAAACTGTCAGAATCATGATAAAAGAGAACTCTGTGCTTTGGTTTACTTTTCCTGTTTAAACTTTAACACCCATGAAGATAACTACAACTAATGTATCATCCACACTCTGGAAACCCCCATATTCAGAGTTAACAGAGTAAAACTGGAACACAAAATTGAGAAGGCAGACAAGTTACTAGCAGAGACATTTACTGACACTCTTGGAAACAATAATCTCTGGAGTCAAAGCAATGTTCTCTTAAGAAAACACGTTCTAGCAAATAATGCGGGCATGGCAATGAATAGTGAATTGCAAACTCTGCAACTGCTACAGGTATTTGATTTGGAACATGATCTTAACACAGATGAAAAGAGCACTTCTGATTAATCAATATCCACTTTTACACATGATTTGTGCATGAGAACCACTTCAAACCTGGGTAGGCAACAGGACAAATCCTATTAATCTCATGCCTATACTGAAAATAAATGATAATTTCAACAAATCTACACTTGAAAAAGAAAATGAAACACACTACATAATTCCTATGATAGACAAATTATATGGATTTAGTATGACTCCAAATTAGCAGAACAGGTGAGCAAAAATCTCAGCAGGCTACATAAAGATGTCCCCAGAATCGCAGCTTAGCTTAACTTGAAGCTATGCTTTAATGTAAATTGTGACATAAAATAGCCTGAAAAATAGGACAGTGATTCATACAAACATTAGATATGGTATCTACATTCAATTAATTGACAAGAATCACTGGAAACAATGATGAGTCAACCTCAAATGATCACAAGAGATTCTATAAAATTTTAGCTAAGGGGAACCTGTGTGCCATCTGTAAGGAGTTTCTACTCATCAATACCTCTGAAGTATCCACTTGAATTTAGGCCTGGTTGTGCTACAGAGATCTATAAAAATGGCTATATCAGCTAGGGCTGTGAAAAGGTGTGGCCGGCATGGACGCCACGTGCCACCAGAGACTGGCGGGGCATGGCAAGCTCCTGCAGCAGTGACACTATTGATGGCGGGGGAGGAGGGTGGTGGTGAGCACCGACCAGTGGTCAGCGACCACCCACAGACGCTGTTGGCAGCAACAGCAGCGGCCAGAGATGATTGAGGACTGCCCACAAACACCAATGATGAGGGTGGAGAGCAGCAACCACCTGCAGGAACCACTGTCAGTGTCAGTGGCGGCTTTTTGTAGGGGATGCACTGCCAAGCATCACCAATGGTGGTGGGGACACCACCATGGACCAAAACCTACCTCCGATGCTAGAGCGGAAAGGGAAGTGGTGGCCACAGAGTACTACTGAGTATCAAAGGTACAGCAGTAGAGATGCTGCCACTGAAAGGCAAGCCATGCCAGTGCCGGGGGGAAAGGAGAGCACAAACAACAGTGCACCGTGGGAGATCCAACATGTCTGCCTGAACCGATGTGAACACACTTTATAGCTGTGTGCTGATGCCGGTTTTCCAACCGGTCCTCAGAGAGAAGGATAAAAACCTCACCAGCCAACATCTGAGGAGGACCAGAAGTGATTCCTCCAGAGGGCCCGAAGCAGCCGGGAACAAATGAGTGCCATGGTAGGGGCAAGAGGAGGGATACCCAGCTAAAGCTGGCTTGGAGGAGCCAGAATAGTTACCTTTCTTGAGGCTGTGGATCCTAGATGAAGCTGGTGGAGACTGGGACAGTGGTGAACCTGTAAAGAGAGAAAGAAGAAAGGAGGCTGAAGCTGTAAGTAGTTGTCAGGGAACAGGAGGAAGGCACCCCGGGGTGAACCTTAGAATGAATCAGGCTGATGCAATGCCTGAATATGGATGGCAAACTCCTGAATATGGATGGTACACTGTCTGAACCAGAACTGTGATTAGATATGGGATAAGGCCCAACCATGGCTGATGGACTTTGTTTTAGCCTGGGTCAAGGACTACCATCATCTCTGGTTGGCGCAAGATGGGGTGTAGGGGAGGCGAAGCCCTGAGATGGAGATCCAGGCAAGGAAGATGAAAGAGCTAACCAGGAGAGGCAGGATTCAAGAACATCCTCCCAGCAATAATTTGTAACAACAAGACGTGGCTGCAACATAATGACTGGGGCTTTGTAATGTAGGGAAGCCTTTACATGTTCGTATAAATATCCCTTATCTTCAGAGAAGGAATGGCATAGTGCCCTTTCCAAAATTTGCACAATGGAAGACTTGAACATGATACAATTTGACTTGTTAAAGGGCAAAGCTGTCGGATGTGTATTTGTGAACACAAGTTGCTTTAGTGAGAAATTTCTTCATCTACCCCCAGTTCCAATTCCAGAGTGATTTACAACAAAGTATCACAGAAAAAAAAATTCTAATTGATGACGTTTATACCATTGGTAGCAAATGGACCAAAAATGAATGGAGCAGGGCACCAAGATGTGCGTGCTACTTCAAAGGGCTCAGAAGGCTAGGCAGAGCTCCACAACTGCATGTTGCCTTAAGCAATGGCCTAATAGGGTAATTGGCCTGCACCTGCATGCAGTCAGGTGACCAGGAGGAGGCAGGGCCCTGGAGGACACATAAGTCTAGGGCTGGAGCTAGGAGGAACACCCACTCTCTCTAGCAATTGCCAAGGAAAGGAGTCTCTGCCCAAGTGAGCTATCTGAGACTAGGTGCTGCCTATTTTGCTGCCTACATGAACAGTGAGGATCCAGAGGTTTAAGGTACCCATGGCTAAGAGATGTGTTGTCCTAAGGGTGGAAGTTTTACCTTCTTAAAAAGACAGAACACAGTCTCGATTAGTGTCGTTATGTTGTAGCCCCAGAGCTTGTATTTGTGTTATCATTTAATAAGGTGGACCGGGATGAGGCTATAAGGGGAGGTTTGGAGGCCTCATTAGTGCTCAGAAAAAAGGGCACATGATCTGGACAGAGCCCAGTGACAGGCACATACAGCTGGGCACCAGAGAGAGGGAGGAGTGGAGAGCCAGATGTCAGAGAAAGGCATAGAGTCAGGCACCAGAGAACTTGGTGCCTGAGTGGTGTAGAGATGCAGGAGCCAGAGGCTCCATGTCAAGAGGACTTATAGAGTTGCTAACAACAGTGTAACATCTGCGAGGCATGGGACATGCTAAAGGAAGGTCGGAGTTGTGTGCAAAGACCTAGACATTGGGCATTAAATGGCCAGCTTCCCACATTATTATAACTAGTATCTTAACAACAAGGCATGGCAGAAGAGACTGGGCAGACTGCCCTAGACAGGGGGGTGGGCTGGTACTGTGACCAGGCCCTGGAGAGTGCCCCAGTGCCACAGTGAATATGGAGAAACTTGCACTTAGTCCATTCCATAGTGGAACCAGAGTGAACTGTTATGCCAAGATTATCATAAAATTATCACTTCAGGTTACACCATTACCACTTTTATTTTTACAGCAACAGTTACCAGACATCAGCCTTGCAAACAATATCACACATTATACAGAACAGTCCCTAGGGTAACCAAAGCACCACTGAGTTCAGCACTGCTGCAGATCCCTACTCCCTGAAGCCAATTTAATTTTGCCACAGTAGCAAGATGCTTCCCAAATTCTCACTTCACTCCAACAAGAAAATATATCCTTGCAATAATTATTTGTTTTTTATGCTGCCATACAAAAGTATCATCATTGTCCTTTTCCAAAAAAACCCCCAAAAACTAACCCTGGGTGGATTCTAGTTTTTCATATATCTCTGTTTGGGATGCATATACCCCATTTTAACCTCAACCATTAAAGATTAAGATGGGGTGGTTCAGCTTCTAAGTGGCCGAGGACCACGCACCCTGTGGGCAGCACCCGCTGGGGTCACAGTCCCTGGCTTGCATGGAGACCCCCACCACTGCAACAACCCAGTGAGGATGCCCCCCCATCACTGTTGCAATGCATGCCACACTGCCCCAGCCTCAATAAGCTTGTCATGCTGCACTGCACCACTCTCTAAGGTGGGCCCTGAGCATGGAAGCTGGAGGAGGAAGAGGGCTCTTGGAGATTCTGGCTGCTATTGCAGCCAGAGCAATTGGGGGAGTGATAGCTGAGTTATTACCTGCTTTCTCAACATGGGTCAAGCACTAGCTGTGCATCAGTGGAAAGATAAGGAAGCTGCAGGTCAGAAAGGGTTCTTCCTCAGTAAAGGGCTTTAAGGGAACTATTTAGGTAAGTGGGAGAGGCTGCTGCAGACTGACACCTCTGGGTACATTTGCACCTGAATATTAATGTGACAGTTCTAGGAACATTTCCAGAGCTGCCTTGCCAGGACACTTCTGAATTTGCAGTATGTGTATGGGTACAGGGGGGTAAGGCATATCTAGCCCCTCTCTTCAGCAGAACCTACCAACAACATAGTGTAGAAAAGGTCATAATGATCTCACCAGGGTGCTGGAGTCCTAACCAAAATGCTGGATGGGGGAAACAGTGTTTGGCAAAGTACAGTAAAAATTAAAGCAGGCTCACTGCAAAAACCTACTACATGAAACTGGTAGAGGATGCCAATTGGCAAAGTCAGGAAAGCTAACCCACACCTTGTCATAAAATCCATAGATGCATCACGAGTAAGTCAAAGGAGGTGATCCTCCCCCTCTATATGACATTGGTCAGGCCTCAGTTGAAGTACTGTGTCCAGTTCTGGGCACCCCATTTCATGAGTTAATAGTCATAACAGATGGCATGTCTGTAAGGAGAACAGAATTAATCATAAGGCGCACCAACAAACTAACCTCAACTTCTTGCAGTTGAGATTACATTTAATCTCTGCACCAATGTTTTTCAACTTCTTTAGGCTCAAGACACCCTCCGGAAAATGCTAAATCTTAGTTTTCACTAATGTATTAACTGTGAAAAAATAATAGATCCATTTTTCTGTTGCAGAAACCTCAGAAAGACCACAACAGGTTAGAATGTTTTTGACACTATGGATTCCTATTTGAAATGTCTGGGTTTATCTGGTGAATCATGTTTGCACACCTAACACTGCTCACACTGCTGTGGCACCCTGGTCAAGAATCACTGCTCCACACATGAACACCTCATGCCTCCTGGGGCACGATGACCACCTGCAGGTGGTGGCAGTGGCAAGTGGGGACTGCCCGCAGGTGGCCGCAGTGGTGTTGGCAGCAGAGGGTCGGGGTGGTGAGCACTGACCGGCAGTCAGAGACTGCCTGCAGACACCACTGGTGGTGTCAGCAGCGAGGGGAGGGGTGGTAAGAGGCAACCACCTGCAGGTGCAGCTGGCACCAGTGGCAGCCAGTCTCAGGGGGTGCACTACCAATCTCATGGGGTGCACGTGCACCTGCGTGCACCCCCTACGTGTCACCAATGGCTCCACATGACAAACTATTCTCTTCACCTTCCTCTGCAAGGTATCCAATTAATCTATATTGAAACTTTGAACACTAAACAGATTTATGCAGAGGCCAAAGCACTAGAACAGTGATTCTCAACTTTTTTTAGATTTGAGGTATCCCTTGGAAAATGCCAGCTCTTAACTTTCCTTCATGCCTTGACTAAGGAAACATAATAGAACAATTCTTCTGTGGCAAAGAACTCAGTAAGTCACAACAGGTTAGAATGCTTTCAACATGGTGGATTCCTATTTGAAATCTCTTGGTTTATCCTGTGAATCATGTGTAGGTGTTTACACACATAGCACCCCATGGCACCTTTAAAAGGATTTTGCAGTACCTTCGTTGAAAATCATTGCATTACTGGGTCATGGCTTGTTTTGCCTTTGTACATACATATCCCCTTCATCACTCTTCGTTTTGTCTCCACAGGTAACTTTAAATTCAGATTACACACAAATTAGTACAAGCCCAGGGAATGGATTAAATGGAAGAACTCCCATGACTTTATGATTATACTTGTGCTGCTCTTAATTCCTGCTCAAACTAGTTGGAACTACTAGGTGTGTAATTCTAAAAGAATACTGTTATAACAGTATCTTGCTTGCTTTTTTTAATCTTCCTCTGAATTATAAAATACTTAACTACACAGTTAATGTGGAATGGGAACATGGTATTGACAATACTATATAATTATATTTTATAATATTAATTGTATATTCCACAATTCTCCATGTTAGAGAGCAAAACTTGCAGTTCAGGGATTATCCAACATTTCCATTTCTAGAAACTGTGCACTTGTACAACATGTACCATGAAGTCTCAACAAACAGCAATGTTTCCAGTAACCTTTGCTTTACTAGTTGGTACTCTTCTATTCTAAACCCAGGTCTAAGTCACAACAAATAAATGCTCTTTCCATTTTCCAACAGATGGGTGCAGGCATAGAGTTGCATAACAGATTCAAAACAGAACTTGTACTGCAACCCTCCACCTAAGAAAATACCTACGTTGCTCACACCATGAGCCTATATACCCAAATGGTTTTACAAGTAAAAACCTGCAATGTACAGGGCAGCTCTCATTAGAAGTCTACTCATTAGAAGAGATGATACAATCTCACACGTTCATACATCAGCAGCACTACTCCTCTTCATCTTCCCAAAGACATACCAAGTTGCCAATATCACATTTAGTGTACGTGCCCAGGGATACTCCTGCTGATTCTTGGATGTAACATTATCATTCCCACAATCTGGACTGTTCAGAAAGAGAAAAAGATATAATTATGCTCCATGTGTCTAAGTCCTTCTTTTACTTTATTCTTATCAAGCAGGCTAAGCAGAATAATGGGGCTGAATGTAGTTACTTCCACTCATTCAGTTACTATGGGCTCATGTTTACCAAGGTTTGACCACATCTTTTTGACTTGTATCTACATTACCTGAGATCCCAGGTCGTCTCCCAACCACATACTGAGAGGCCCAGAATTGCTTAGCTTCCTAGCTCAGATGCATTAAGTCCAGCATGGCTACTTTACAGGAATGAAATAATTTAACCTAATTTGTACAGACATCAACATGGGCGGATTTAGGATTTGGAAAAGGAGGGTGGAGATGATGTGGCACATCATCACATCTAACACAACACACATTTTCTAGTTAAAGGGAAACTAGAAGCTTTACTAATATGCTCGGTGGCTAGCACTAGCACTATATTATTAATAATCAAAGCAAAAATAAATATACTGGAATTTGCACTAATTTGCTACATTATATATACATTTAAACAAACCAAAACAAACTAGGTAAAAAAATTGTTAGAAGATATTGTGACACTAATCACGTAATCATTATAGTTAAATGTACATCTCTTATTCAGATTTATAAAATAAAATCTAGCCTTCCTGAACATCTTGACAGAGCCTCCAATACTTTACTCAGTCATTTCTACACCTGAGTTAATACTACCACACCTGAGTTACGGTTTTTAGCTAGAGTTAAAAACAGTCTGCAGGTCTGTGATATAGACAAGAGATGTTGCCAGGAAAGGCTAACAGACAACGAAATTGCAAAAGAAAGGACAGTTTGGATAGTGGAACACCAAGACCATTAAAAAAGGATTGTGAATCCACTGCAGAGTGAAAAGAGATTAGCAGGAATCAGGGGGGTGATAGTGAGCCATTAAGCCAATTGACTCTTTCAGCACTTTCTGAATAGAAATACTGATGCCCCTCCCAGGCAGTTGGTTTTAAAGTCTGGGTGGAGCAGGAATCAAAGGAAGCGGGGTGTAACTGGTCAAAAACCAGTTTCTCTTTGAAGAGAACAATTTCTGTACTCCTGGATAACTCCTTCTCCCCAGATGGTTCAATAGTCACACTTCATCCTTATTGAGCTCTGTCACAGTGCATTAATTCCTGTCTACTCCCCTACCATTAAAATAATTTATTTATTTACTTGTTAATCTTATACACTACCACATAACACATGCTTTAGTATACATTCACAGGACATTAAACTATACTCGTCATCTATCCCTTTATCTTGCAGGTAGACACAGAGGTCAAGAACTACATAATAGACCTACAAACTAATTTGGAAAATACCTATTTGGGATTTGATTAAATACCCTAAGAAAATATTCTGGAACTTAATGGCAAGTGATGTTGCACCAGCTCTGCTCCAGAGATACACACAATATTGTTCCTAGAGAGGATAAGTGGGATATTGACCCTTTCCACAGAATCAGGGGATTCTCCTTGGCTAGTAAATATGGTTCACTTTATTTCACTCTAACCCAAAAAGCAGCAGCCAGCCCTTGACAATTTTCTGAGAGAATAACACAGAATCACAGCCAGAAATTTATTTCAAAGATATCTACACTTCATTACAATAACCACACACACATATATTTTTCATACACCCCAGATGAACTAATTTAATTAATTCACTTACAAGCAATTGCAAACATACTCAGATTCCTCTAACATGTCTTTTTTTCTTCTTTATCATTTATCATCATGATGTCAAGACCAGTAGGGATACAGCAAAACAAGCAGGGCTTCATCTACTGGGGCAGTAATTTGCAACCAGGCTGCCATGACACCCTAGCGTAACTTGAGATCCTTTCAAAGATGTCCAGGGGGTATCAGGCAATGTTAGCCCTGTTAGGTGTGCAAACATGATTTCCAAGATTAAACCCAGAGATTTCAAATAGGAATCCATAATGTTAAAAACATTTTGGCCTGTTGTGCTCTTTCTGAGTTCTTTGTAACAGAAGAATTGCTCTATTATTTTTCCACAAAAAATGAGTGATAACTAAGAGCTGGCATTTTCTGACCAATGCCTCAAGTTGGAAAAAGTTGAAAACCACTGTACTAGGGTATGGGACAACTTATCTGATATATATGAACTTGTCACAGGGTAAGGTACTGCTTATCCAACGCTCCATGGAAATTACTTTTGCACCCCATCTATACTATGGTAATTAGAAAGTAAGCCATGGTATCTTAGTCCTCAGTGCCTGAGGGTTAAGTTACACAGGCTAGCTTCTGATTAGCACAGGTAAGGAATGACATCCACAGGGGCAGCTGCAGCTGAGCAACAGATGCACAGTAAAGCCCCACCCTGTGATACCTTTGTGCATCTGTGTGTTTAAGCAGTGTAATGCATATAATGGGAGGCAAAAAAAGCAGCAGAACAAAATGCTCACAAACAGATGTAACTGCATTTGGACTTCCCTTGGAGAAACAAGCAGTCAGAGATCTGGTCATCTGGCATCCCATGTTATTTAAGTTGTCCCATACCCTAGTACAGTGGTTCTCAACCTTTTCCAACTTGAGGCATCTGTCAGAAAACACCAGCTCTTAGTTTTCACTTGACTGTAGATAAATAGTAAGAGCAATTAGTCTGTTGAAAATAGCTCAGAAAAACCACAATAGGCCAGAATGTTTTTAACACTAGGGATTCCTATTTGAAATCCCTGGGTTTATCTTGCAACTCATGTTTATGCACCTGAGCCCAAAAGAAAGGAAGACAAGGCCCCTGCACATTACTTGTGCAATTCCTGTGAGTTGGAGCAGCCTCACATTTAGAGCAGCCCCACATGCAGAGCAATAATCACTGGATTAACTGGTGAGTCATGCCATAAATTTAGACATGCCAGCCATTAACCACCATAAAAAGGACTTTCCAGCTATAAAAAGAGCTGAGCAGCTACAAAGTTAGTGCTTGAACGTGCCTAAGAACTCCAGAGCTGGTTTCTAGCAGCTTGACGTGAAAGTGTGGCTGGTCGTGTGAGGAAAGGATGCGAAGAGGCAGAGCCAACCCTAGGGGAGTGGGGGGCCCCCTTAACACTGCATGGGGCTGTGGTGGGGTACCGCAAGGGTGGGGGGGGTCTCCATGCTTCTTCCGTAGCGCAGCCCCACAGGAGAGGATGTGGCCGCTCCGCCCAGGTCCATGCGCCCCCCACAAAGTGCAGGGCCCAGTGTAGTCACCCCGATTTTCCATACCCTAGGGAGGGCTCTGTGAAGAGGGCAGAACAGCACTGCTAGGTCCTATCCAGGGTGACAAGGTCAGTCAATCGGATATCTGAACTCAACTACTTGGAAAATATTTTTCTTGGCAAGCTGTGCCTGAGCGCTTGTACCTGAAAGCTTGTCAGGAAGAATTTTTCCAAGTCTTTGAGTTAGTCTAATAAAAGATATGGGCTTTACCCAAAGCACCTTCTGTGTCCACGTCCTCATAGCCAACACGCCTGGGCCTAAGGCTTTTTTGGCTTATTGCACGGCCTGCAGCTGGAGCACGAGGTGAGGCGCAAGCCGCGTCAGCAGAGGGCAGCAGAGCTGACTGAAAAACCACTGCTGCCATCCTAGGGCTCTGCCTCTGCGGGAGTGGGCTGGGCCCCTGGATCGCGTCCGTCTCCGCGCGCGGGACTGTAGAGGCGAGGCAAGCACTGCATCTCGGAATCTCGGAGGCGACCGTTGAGCTGAAGAGGCTCCACCCCCTCCTCACCTAGACGTTCCCGTGCAGCCCCGCCCCAGCCCTCGCGGCTTGTGACGTCACCCCAGGTGCTTTCCCCGGGGGGCGGGGTTGCGCCAGCCCCCGGGGGGCGGGAGCTCGCGGCGCGCATGCGCGCGGCGCCAGCGGAGAGCCCCGCGGGTTCCCGTGTGCGCGCGCGCTAGTGCCGGCGCAGCGGGGCGGCGGGCACTCGGCGCTCGCGCTCCGTGCGTGGCGCGCGGGAGGGGTTATGAGCCTGTCGGGCTTCAGCGGCTACTCTCGCTCCGGCCGCCATCATGTCAGCTCTCATCGAGCAGGAGTTCCAGGAGATAGACGCCGCTAACGACTGGCAGGCGCGCTACCTGGTGAGTGCGCGGGAGAGGGGAAGGATGCCAGGAGCCGCTGACCCGCGGCTCGGTTTCAGCTGCGAGGCTGCGGGAGGCGGCTAGTGCGCATGCTCTGAAGCAGGCACGCGGGAGGGAGAACGGAGGCGCGGAGGGTGCACTGGTCGGAGCGGAGAGGGGTGCGCGCATGCTCCCTGGCGAGCGCAGGGGGCGGGCAACGAATGCGGTTGGAACAACGCATGCGCCACGCGGGAGAGGAGGGGGAGGTGGATAGCTGCACATGCGCCACTGAGGGGAGGCGTGCATCGGGACTGGAGGGCGCAGGCGTTCCGTTCCCTCCCCCCCCTTCTGTCTTGGCTTCCGGGGCGCTGCTCCTGTCTGTGGCTGGGCGTACTGTTCCCCCTAGTCCCCCCGTTTTCGGCTGGCCGATGTTTTACCTCACGCCTGTAAAGTCAGGCTGAGGCGAAAAAGCGGCCGGGAGTAGTAGTTAGCCCTGTTAAGTCTGAAGCTAGGCAGAAGGCTGGGGAGATGTTCATCTTCTAGACGGGAGTAGAGTAGAGAGGCTTTCCTGAACTCCAGCTTGCTTCCTCTGAAGTGAGCCCCGGTTCATAAAAGCTTCTCGCTGTCTTATTTGGTTAGCCTGTAAGGTGCAACTCTGCTCTGCCACTGCCTGCCGAACAGCAAAGCTGGGGACTGCCTAGGATTCTCTCTCTCAGAACTCTTCCCCAGGCCGCGCCCCCCCCCTCCCCCCCCTTGCTGCTGGCTGGAGAGTTCAGCGGCAGCACAAATGTGGTAGCATTCATTGATTGGGAAGATTTGATGGCACACTCTGCCTGTGGTTCTGATGTGCCTGGCATTGCAGCATTTAACTGCCTGCCCCTGGTCTATGATATACTTGTGCATTATTTTGGGCAGAGGGCTGCTTACTGAGTTTTGGCAAGCCATCAAGGGCCGTATGACGGGCATCCCAGGATAAATATTAATTTTCTAAATTTTTTAGGGGCCCCACAGGCTGGATAGAATGGCCTGGTGGGCCGCATCCAGTCCCCAAGGCGCATTTTGGCCACCCCTGTCATACAGTCATAGAAATGAGGGTTGGAAGGGACCTCAGGAGCGCATCTAGTCCAACCCCCTGCTCAAAGCAAGACCATCCTCAATTAGATGGCTCCAGCCAGGGATTTGTGAAGCTGTCCCTTAAAAACCTTCAGGGATGGAGCTTCTACCACTCTTCTAGGTAACCTGTTCCAGTGCTTCACCACCCTCCTAGTGAGAGAGTTTTTCCTAATATCCAACTTAAACATCCCTTGCTGCAGCTTGACACCATTGCTCTTGGTTATCAAATCCCCCCACTCAAGTCTTTTTTTCTGCAGACTAAATAAACCCAGTTCCCTCAGCCTCTCCTTGGAAGTCATGTGCCCCAACCGCCTAACCATTTTCATTGCCCTCTGCTGGAGACTCCAGCTTGTCCACATCCTTTCTCTAGTGGGGGCCCAAAAGTGGACACAGTAGTCCAGGTGTGGCCTCACCAGTGCAAAATAGAGGGGAATACTTACTTCCCTCGATCTGCTGGCAATGCTCTACTAATGCAGTTCCCACAAATTCTGTTGTCCCCTTTTCCTGTGGCCCTCCCACCTAAGCATGGGGTTGTTCTGTCCTTAGTGCAGGACTTTGCACTTGTCCTTGTTGAACCTCATGAGATTTCCTTGTTGAACCTTATATCAGGGAATCTGTGCTTTAAACATTAAGGGATACTGAGAATGGATGGATCCCTTGTGCTTGTTGCAGGATTTCTTGTAGGTGGTGATTGCATTTGGGGGCTTGCATCTTAATTCAAGATGTTGTATACCAACTTCCTGGAAGATCCTGTGTTGCTTATTTGAATCAAAGCAACTCAATTACATGCAAGAAAATAACCTGCTTCCTATTTTTGTGGAAATAGGAGCAGTTAGTAATAAGGATGGTAATTTGCATTCTGAGATTTTTTTTTTTTAATTAGGGTGTTCACAGCATTTCTTGATAAATGCTGATGAGCTAACTTCTACTGTACCATATTGAGCTGTCTTAGGTAATCATGGAAACAAATGAGGAATTGACTTTTAATTTCTCTACTGTTTAAGAACCCCTGGCAAAATTAGTACTTCCTAGATCATTCTTTCTTATCCACTGCTTTCCCTCTTAAATTACATTTGCAGTTTGGTCTACTTTTGAACTTATTTTTATATTAATATATAAATAAGACATAGCATTTTAAACAGTGGTGTAATATGACAGTAGAAGACCAGTAATGTCTATGACTATAAGGTAAGCCTATGTACCAGTAGTAATGATGTAATCAATATGGGTCACTATTGCTGTTAAATAGTTACTGTTGTATGGGTTACTATTGCTGTAAAATATATATAGAAAGCACAACTGGTGTCCAGAGTGCCTCTATAAATCAAGTTAGTTTTCACAAATCCTCTCAGTTTTATTAAAATTAACTTGGATTAAAAATGTAAATATTAAGAGCTCTGCAAACCGTATAGTTTAAAACTATAGATTTTTCTAGTCTGATTTCAGATAAATGATGTAGTTTTAATAGATGTAGATTTTTGTTTGACTTTTCAACTTGTATGTGTGTGCATACTTACAAAGTGTTTTCAGTAAGCTTCCACGAATTTCAGTCCTACACTACAAAACTAAATTTTTTAATCTTTCTGGATTTGTTTTAACAGTAGAGAAATGCAAAGTAATTGTATTTCTGAATTCAATCAAAGTTATAGTGTAACTATAATATTGTGAGCTCATATGAAATTATACTCAATGCTTAGGTTGCATGTTCACTGAAATCACATTAACCTCTAGATACTTTACTATGAAAATATAAATAAGAAGTAGGTACTCTATAGAAATAATTTGATTACGTTCAACAAATTCTGAAGAAAAAAAGAAAATTGAAAACCAGGGGATTACATCCCCTATCTACTGAGTCCTTTATCTCTAACAAACTCATGGAGATGAAATTGTATTAGATCACAGAGCATCTGGAAAGAGCTCAAGGGTTTATTTAGTCTAGCCACAAGCTAGCAGAGAGCAGATTTAGATTGGACATTAGGAAGAACTTCTTCACAGTTCGAGTGGCCAAGGTCTGGAACGGGCTCCCAAGGGAGGTGGTGCTCTCCCCTACCCTGGGGGTCTTCAAGAGGAGGTTAGATGAGTATCTAGCTGGGGTCATCTAGACCCAGCACTCTTTCCTGCTTATGCAGGGGGTCGGACTCGATGATCTATTGAGGTCCCTTCCGACCCTAACATCTATGAATCTATGCTGCTCATTGACCCCCGTTTTTTTCAGTACAGAACTGTGATTAGGATATATTTCCCCAACAGATTGACTTCCTAGGTGAATACGCTGTGTATCACATCTGTCATCTGGTCATTTCCTACCTAGTTCATACATGAATAATTTTGTGATAATACTTGGAGAGTGGGGGTCAACCTTTTTGGCAGGTGTATCACAAATTAGCCTTGCACCCTCCCTGAATGCCACTGCCCAATTTGCTACTCTGCTTTCTGCTCCATACTCTGTGCCTTCAGCCCAACTTCCTACTAAGCCTTCTGCTTTATGCTTTAGCTGCTGCTGCACTACCTGTCCCCCTCACTGATCTGTTGCATGCACACAGAGGCTGCATGTGCCACTTGTGGCACTTGTGTCCCAGGTTGTCTGCCCCCGGCTGGCATAAGAAGTTGATGCCACTTATGCTCAATTGCCTTCCTTCAAGACATATTTGGGCCACTGTAGAAATGTTTTCAGCTAATTTGATCTCTGGGGAAAATGGGAGACTTATATAAACATGCATATTGAGACGTTTTCAAAATAATTATAATTGAGAAGTTGGGAGTTTCTTTTTTAATGTTTTTATATGGTGGGGAAAATAATTTTTTCCATACTTTCTATTAAGAGGTTTAATGTTGCTGTCTCACTTAATATGTTGAGCTGGTCCAAAACGCACTTGTATGCTGTATATTTGTGTTAACCTTGTAAGAAAGCAGACATTGATGTTAAAAAAGACAGCATACAATACCACACCTTTATGAAAAGTAGGAAAATTCTGTATCTCGGGAGCTCCAAAGTGGTTGCCTGCCAGCTGTTTCCCTTGTTCAGTGCAGTGCTTTTGTTGCTTTTTATAGCAAAACAAATGCCTAATTTTATTTCTTGTGCAAAGTGTCACTGCAGATAAAGTGACATAATATTTGCAAAACAATCCCAGTTCTTTGAAACTATAAACTTCATTAAAGTACTCATTCAAGTCCTGTCTTCAGTAAGAGGATAAAAATATTGTAGCAAGATTTTTTCTCAGGTTTGGTTTGGTTTTTTTGTAAGGTGGTAGGGAATGTAGATTTCAGGAGGCCAAAGAAGACAAGGCCCAGAATTAGGGGTGCACTGGTAAAGATTTTCTTGGCTGATACTGACAGCCAGGTATTAACAAGCTGTATTGGCTGATACCTATCCAATAACTGATTTACAGGAATGCAGCCTGGAGCTTGGAGAGCAGCATCTGGCCGGTTAGTCTGTTGAGGCTAGGGGCATGGGGGAGGGAAAGGGTGGTGGGCGGGGCGGGATTGAGGCCCCCATGGTGAGGGATGGAGTGGAACAGGAGTTGCCCAGCCAGGGCAGTGCATGTGACCCCTCTGGGAGCAGGACAGAGCTGCACATTCCTTGTCTGGGGGCTGCAGGGGGTGGAGGGGTGCAACTTTCTGATGCTGTGCACACTCCCGGTGGAGTTATGGGGGAGCCTGTGCCCCCCTGGATTCATGCTTGGGGTGGGGGCAGGCTGTGGGCTCAGGGCCAGGAGCTGTACTGGCCTTTTCCTGGTGGTGGGGGCTGGACTCAGGGCAGGCAGGGGCGGGGCAGTGTGTGTGGCGGTGGCTATGGTGGGGCTACAGCGAATTTTGGGGTGGCCATAGCCCACCCTGTAGCCATCCCTCCCAGCGCTGCTGCCCCTGCCTGCCCTGAGCTCAGCCTCGGCCCAGCTCCCCCACCAGGAAGAGGCTGGCACAGCCCCTGGCCCCAAGCTTGCGATGGGTTGTCTGCCCTCAGCCTGCACACAAATCTGGATGGGGGTTTATGCCCCTCCTGCTTCTCCCTGGGGTGAGTGCAGCGGTGGAGAACTGACCCACCTACAGACTCCCTGGATGAGCCTCCTGCGACTCTGTCCCACTCCCAGCGGGGTTGCATTCACTGCCCTTGTTGGGTAGCGTCTGCCCTTGCCCCACTCCTTCCTTCACTGTGGGGGCCTTGATCTGTTCCTTCCCCATCCCCCTCCCCCCAAATGTCCCTTCCCCTCCACAGATTTACTGGCAGAAAACTGCTCCCCAAGCTGCAAGGCTGCACTCCTGACCAATGCATGCTGTGGCTGCACACATGCACGTGGCATTTATCGGTGACATCAGCTACACCGGCCAAAAAAGGCCAATTGCTGATAACGTTAATTTTCCTTTTTTCGGTGCTGATCTGATATGCCACTGATATATCGGTGCTCCTCTACACAGAATAATTAGCTTTGGAGGTGAAACTGAATAAGGGGAACATAGAGCATTTTTGAGGGATATTACAACATTGATGTGAAAGACTGAGAGAAGGTAGAAATAAGATGGTATTACAAAGTAAAACATTTATTTCTTTACCTCACAAAAGAACAGAATAAGGCTACTAAGGTTCTTTATGGTGTATTGAGACTGTCAGGAGCTGTTATTTGCCAGTGGTTCTTCAGTTCTGTCAGAGATTACCCAAGCTTGCCATGAACACCTCTCTGTTGCTTGTGGTTATTGAGTTAATTTGTGCAGGGCTAGCTTAGTTTCATAGCTTTATAGTTGGTAGGGTCAGAAGGGACCTGAGTATATCATCAAGTCCGACCCCCTGCCATGGGCAGGAAAGAATGCAGAAATAAAATTACCCTGGCTACATATCTATCTAGCCTCCTTTTGAAGACCCCCAGGGTAGGAGCGAGCACCACTTCTCTTGGAAGTTGGTTGCAGATCCTAGCTGCCCTGACTGTGAAGTAGTGTCTCCTGATACCTAGCCTGAATCTACTCTCCATCAGCTTATGGCTGTTATTCTTCGTTAGTTCCGGTAGTGCTCGGGGGAACAGGGACTCTCCCATTGCCTGCTGGTCCCCCTTGGTCAGTTTGTAGATGGCCACCAGATTCCATCTCAATCTTCTCTTGTGGAGGCTGAACAGGTTCAGGTCCCATAGCCTCCCCTCGTAGGGCCTGCCTTGCTGCCCCCTGATCATGTGAGTGGCCCTCCTCTGGACCCTCTTGATGCAAGCTTAGAAGGCTAGTTAGTGAGGGGATGCAAGCCAAGAACATAGAGCAAATGGGGGTCCAGGAGGCTTGGAGGCATCTCAAGGGAGTGATCCTTGGGGCTCAAAAGGAGTCTATCCCATTACGTAGGAAGGGAGGTAAGGGGGCAAAAAAGCCCCCTTGGCTGAACAGGGAACTCCAGGAGAGTCTGGGGGCAAAGAAAGAGATGTATAGGTAATGGAAGCAGGGAGCAGCCACCAAGGAGGAATATATCTCCCTGGTGTGCTATTGCAGGGAATTAGTTAGACAGGCCAAGGCGGGGCTTGAGCTCAGGCTGGCTTCAACAATCAATAGTCCTTCAGGTATGTAGCGGGCAATAAAAAGTCCTTCTTCAGGTATATAGTGGGCAAAAGGAAAGCTCAGAACAACATAGGGCCCCTGCAGGACATATCAGGACAGTTGGTGGTTGATATGGGGGGGAAAGCATTGCTCTTCAATGAGTTCTTCGCTTCAGTATTTTTAAGTACCGACCAAGCCAGTTCCCCCACCTCGACCATTGACGGATGTCCACATGGCACCAGTCCGCCTACGGTTAGTTCTGAAATAGTTAAGGAGCTCCTGGAAGAGCTGGATGGGTACAAGTCAGCAGGCCCGGATGACCTCCATCCACGGTTGCTGAAAGAATTGGCCAGTGTCATAGCTGAGCCACTGGCACAGCTGTTTGAGCACTCATGGTGCTCTGGCCAGGTCCCTGAGGACTGGAGAAGGGCCATTGTGGTGCCCATTTTCAAGAAAGGGAGAAGGGATGAGCCGGATAATTTTAAGCCAGTCAGTCTTACCTCTATTCCTGGGAAAATGCTAGAGAAAATAATCAAAGAACACATTTGTGAAGGCCCAGCAGGGGAAACGATACAGAGGGGAAACCAGCACAAGTTTGTCACAGGTAGATCCTGCCTAACAAACCTTGTAGCCTTCTATGACCAGGTCGCACACTGCCTGGATGTTGGCGCAGAGGCTGATGTCATCTTCCTGGACCTTAGGAAGGCCTTTGACACAGTTTTGCACCCTATCCTCATTGGGAAGCTAGCAGACTATGGAGTGGATGCCTACACAGTCAGGTGGGTGTCCAACTGGCTTAGGGACTGTACCCGGAGAGTGGTGGTGGATGGTTCCTTCTCGGCCTGGAGGGAGGTGGGCAGCGGGGTCCTGCAGGGTTCGGTCCTCGGACTGATATTATTTAATATCTTCATCAGCGATTTGGATGAGGGCGTGGAGAGCACCCTCTCCAAGTTCGCTGATGATACCAAGTTATGGGGCAGAGTTAGTACACCCGAGGGCAGGGATCAGATTCAGGCCGACCTGGACAGGTTGGATCAATGGGTAGAGAGAAATAGGATGCTTTTGAATGAAGATAAATGTAAGGTACTCCACCTGGGAAGGAGGAATCCCCAGCACACCTATAGGTTGGGGAGTGTCCTTCTCAGCAGCTCGGAGGGAGAGAGGGATCTTGGAGTCATAACTGACTCCAAGATGAACATGAGCCAGCAGTGTAACGAGGCCATCAACAAGGCCAGTCACACCTTGTCATGCATTAGCAGGTGCACGACTAACAGATCAAAAGAGGTGATGCTCCCCCTCTGTGCGGCACTAGTCAGGCCACAGTTGGAGTACTGTGTCCAGTTTTGGGTGCCACACTTCAAGAGGAACGCAGAGAATCTGGAGTGGGTCCAGAGGAGGGCCACTTGCATGATTAGTGGCCTTCATGATAGACCCTACGGGGGGGAGGTTGAGAGAGCTGAATCTCTTCAGCCTTCACAAGAGATGGCTGAGGGAAGATCTTGTGGCCACCTATAAATTTATTAGGGGAGGTCAATGGGGAATAGGGGAAGCGCTGTTTACTAAGGCACCCTAGGAAGTGACTAGGAATAATGGGTGTAAACTAGTTGAGAGTGGATTTAGGTTAGATATTAGGAAGAAATTTTTCACAGTAAGGGTGGCCAGTTTCTGGAATGGGCTTCCAAGGGAGGTGGTGCTATCACCTAGCTTGGAGGTCTTCAAGAAGAAGCTAGATAGTCACCTGGCTGGGGTCATCTGACTTTGGCCCTCTTTCCTGGCAGGGGGTCGGACACGATGGTCCATTGTGGTCCCTTCCGACTCTACAATCTATGAATCTGTGATGCTGTCCACGTCCCTCCTGAAATGCAGTGCCCAGAACTAGATGCAGTACTCCAACTGCAGCCTGACCAATGTCGCATAGAGGGGGAGGATCACCTCCTTGGACCTGTTTGTGATGCATCTATGGATGCATGACAAAGTGTGGTTAGCCTTCCTGACCTCGTCCCCACATTGTCGGCCCATATTCATCTTGGAGTCAATGATGACTACAAAATCCTTTTCTGCCTCTGTGCTGATGAGAAGGGAGTTCCCCAGCCTGTAGGTATGCTGCTGGTTCTTCCTCCCCAGCTGGAATACCTTGCATTTGTCAGTATTGAAACCATCCTGTTCTCATCTGCCCACCCATGTAACCTGTCCAGATCTGATTGCAGCCTGTCCCTCTCGTCTGGTGTGCCCACTTCTTCCCCACATCTTAGTGTTTGTTGTCTGCGAATTTGAACAAGGTGCTTTTCACTCGCTCATCCAAGTTGCTGATAAAGATGTTGGACAATGCAGGACCGAGCCCTGGGGAACCCCATTGCCCACATCCCTCCAGGTCAAAAATGACCTGTCCACCACCACTCTCTGGGTGCGGCCCTGTAGCCAAATAGTGACCCACAGCTTGGCTGTGTCTGCATGATGCTGCCTTATACCATTTAGATAGACCACTTGTTCTCTTTCCTATTTGTCTGTGTTAGGTGAAGCTGCCAGTCCTGGTTGCCTTTGAACTTGAAGCTTGTGAAACAGTGGCCCCAAATATCCATCATTGGTCCAAGGCATAATAATCTCTCTCATACTTCCTTATTAATGTAGTTTATTAAATAAAGTATTCTCTTTCCAAACCCTCTAGAAATGTACATGTCCTAGAAGTCTCTATAGGCAAGCCATCAGGATATTTCCCTTCTGATCTGGGAACCACGTGTTCTATCACATTGATAGAATTAACAGTTGGAGTAATGGAAATAATCCTCCAACATGGAGCAGCTCAAACAGGTTGTAGGTATGATTAGCTATGTGAGTTGATCCAACAAACAGCCATTGTCCCCTGGTGGTTAGTTTGTCATTTTTGTGGTTGTCCTATTGCCAGGTTGCTTCTCTAGGCATTGAAGTTATCAGGTATAGTTATCTTGACAGATTTATTGCCATAGGAGAGGGAAACTTTACCAGGTCTTGGAGGGGTATCGTTATTTAGTGGGCTACATACATACCAATACTAGTCTTGCCTAAATCCTGTTTTGGGATGCTATACTATGTACATAAGACTGTATGCAAACAGCCGTTCCACTTCTCTGGTCATCCCTCATTTCAGGTTACATTAAATGCTCACCAAAACATGTGAATGGTATTCATGTACTGTTGGCTGCCCAAGCTAGACAAGTGTAAAAAGTTGCTGGTTCTAAATAACATTTCAGTAGTTTACCTCTTATATAACCATAATTGGACTTTTGAGTGAAGAGGAACCCTGACGAGCTATAAGATTATTTAAAAATTGGCTTCAAAACACTTATTCTGCTGTGTGAAATGTTAAAAGATTATTATTAATTTGTGTTTTTACTGTTCTAAGGAAATTCGGCATAACTCAAACGACCATCCTCATAGAGTTGCAAAATACCAGGAAAACAGAAATCGAAACAGATACAGAGATGTCAGCCCGTGTAAGTATATTGCTTCAATGTAATCAAATGCATACTGAGTAGAGGTGCACAGATATATTGGCACCATATCAGACTGGCATCAATAAAAGGAAAATTAACACTATTGGCTATCAGCTCTTTTTTTTTTTTTGCCAGTGTAGTCGATAATGTACCAATAAATATAACGTGCCTTCAGCACACGCGCACCTACAGCATGGATATGGCCAGGAATACAGCCAGGCTACATGGAGAGCAGTGCCCTGCAGGTAAGCCTGGGGGGGCATGGCAGATTGAGGTCCCCATGATGAGGGAGGGAGTGGGACAGGGGCTGGGGGACTTCCCAGCCAGGGCAGTGAATGGAACCTGGGGCGGGGGAGTTGGGGGGGTGGGGTGTGAGGAGGGGGATGGCTCCCCACTGCTGCTGCTCACACCCCAGGGGGAGGGATGGGGGGGGCATGTCGTTGTCGTCGCCACCCCCCCCCTCTCTCCCCCCCCCCGGAATTGTGCATAGGGTGAATGTGGGCTGACCACTGCGGGCTTGGGGTTGTTTACCCTGTCCCTTTGCTCTGGGAGCCGTACACTGGCTGCATGTCCCTTGACCATCTGGCAGTGGTGGTGGTGACAAGTTGTGCCTCCTGCTGCCTGATGGGCAGAGGATGCGTGGCCAGCGCATGGCTCCCAGGGCAAAGGCAGCAGAGTAGAGAGCCCCAAGTCTGCAGTGGGCAGTCCACATCTGCCCTCGTCCACTTGGCTCTGGTTAGAAGTGTCCCCATGCTTAAAAATGGTGGTGGTGGGTGGTGCTTGAACTAAAGCTCATTTGATGAGCTTTAGTTCAAGTGCCCCCATTGGCATTTTTAAGCGCTGAGCCACTGATCCCCTGCCCCGGCCCTGGGGTCCCATTCACCACCCCCAGCCTCTCACCATGGGGGACTTGATCTGGCCCATTCCCCTTCTCAGGCTTACCTGCAGGGTGCTGCTCTCCAAGTTTCCCCGGCTGCATTCCTGTAAATTGGTTATTGGATCAGTATCAGCCAATATGCTTGGTGAATAATTGGCTATCGGTACTTGCCAAGAAAATCTTTATTGGTGCACCCTTAATACTGAGGTAATAATTTGTTCTCATCTTTCTTTCCTCCCCCGTTTGCTTATTTTTAAATGCACGTAAAACCTAGAATGCTTTGCATTGTGAAATAGTTTATTTTTGTAGAAATTATTTTATATACTAATTAAATTACTAAAATGCATATTGGTAGGAATAAATTTGATGCTGCTTAACATACCTGTGATTGGTGAATTGAGAGACAATATGTATGTGTGAGATGCAGGGAAGTACAAAGCAAAAAGCTAACTTATGAGTTAGTGTAAGGGAATTTTATTCTTTTAAATTTGGTGTTTACCTCTTTAATTGGCTTCATTTTAAATTTTCAGGAAAAGTTAGGTTTTGACCTGCTAAATTTACTGCCCTTAAACTTATGCTTTAAAAAACTGCCCAGATTTGAGGGTTTAGCACTGAATAACCATCTGTCCAAGGCAAACCTGAACACTCCTGGTTTCTGTAGTCTCGTCCCATCTAGTTGATCAAAAGTCCCGGATCGGAGTCTAGCGGGGATGCAGAGCAGCATGGTGTCCCAAGTGTGCAGCCACCATGCAGCATGGTGTGCCAGGCAGGCGGCTGGGCTGGCACTGTTGCTTCTGGGTGGTAGGGCTTGTAGACTGGAGCAGGCAGTCTGGGTAAGATAGGTTAATGATTTGTAGATCATAGATTTCTAGAGTCAGAAGGGATCTGGTAGATCGTCAGGTCCAATCCCTGCTTCAGGCAGGAAAGAGCGCTGGGGTTAAGTAACCCCAGCCAGATGCCTGTCTAATCTCCTCTTGAACACTTCCAGGGTAGGGGTAAGCACCCACCTCCCTTGGAAGCCTGTTCCATATTTTGGCAACCCTTACCATAAAGAATTTCTTCCTTATGTCCAATCTAAATGTATTCTTCAGTTTGTGGTCAATATTTCTGGTAACCCCAAGGGGTGCCCTGGTAAACAGTGTCCTCTATTCTTTGCTGGCCCCTCCAATGAGTTTGTAGGCACCCACAAGATCACCTCTCAGCCTTCTCTTGCAGAGGCTGAAGAGATTTAGATTTGTCTGTCTTCATAGGGTCTTACTTGCAGGCCCTCAACCGTACGAGTAGCCCTTCTCTGGACCTTCTCAAGGTTATCAACATCCCTCTTGAAGTGTGGTGCCCAAAACTGAACGCAGTACTCCCATCTGTGGCCTCACCGATGCCTCATCGAGGGGAATTATCACTTCCCTAGACCTGCTTGTGATGCTTCTGCTGATGGAAGAAAGAGTGTGGTTAGCCTTGCTTATTACCTTATCACACTGGCGACTTGCATTCATTTTTGCATCAACCAGGATTCCGAGCTCTCTTTTCGCTGTTGTGGTACTTGGAATGGTACCCCGCAGTCTATAGGCGTGTTGGAGATTTTACATTTTTCAGAGTAGCAGAGACTCGCAAGTTAGCTAAGTGTAATACACCTCAGGCTAGCAGGTATGGACTCATTGTTTCAGTGGCAAAACTGGAAATAGAGCACAAGTGAATGAGATTCTTGGGCCAGGATTTTTGTAGATAGATGCTCGTTTTGAGAACGCAGTCTGAGACTCCTGGGGACTGAGTCCAAGAAATTCTGAGCTCCTGCATTTCCCATAGACAGCAAAAATAATGTGATAACTTCACATGCTCAGCACTCTAGTTGGGTCATTCTTAGTTAGTAGCCTAGTAAATTGTGGCCTTAGTATTCTTGTGTTATTTCTTCCATAAAAATGTATATTCTTCATTTTTATTATGTACTGCAAAATCTTAAAGGAGATATGCGTGTGTAAAATATTAATATTTATTTGCACAATTTCTATTGCTAAGTTGATTCTCCTTTTTCAAAGAAATGCCTAAATGCCCCTATGGATGGATATAGATCTTGGAAAAGGTGTGTCTCGGTCTCATGATAAGCAGAAGCTTGTGGACCTTTATTACCAAACTGCTGAGGAGTATTTATTTGATTTAAAATTTCACCTGTCCTGAATCTGCTATCTAACCCTTAACTCCCTTATCCCTTTCTGCATGATTAACCAGGGTCTATTTCCATGTCCCACAGAACTTTAAGATTCAGGTTATGTTTTGAAGCATTTCAAGTGTTCATACACAAAGTTGCACCAGGTCAGTTAAATCAGTTTAACATCATATCTTCTGTTAAACCATTGTGAAACTTTTCTTGACAGAGAAACCTGAAACTTAGTGTTCTGATAATTTTATGCTTAAAAAAAAGTCACTGGTATGATTGAATGCTGTCCACCTTAGCCCTTAGTGCAGTTGAATTCTTGTAGAACAATGCACTTTTGGGAAGCTTTTTTTGTAATGGTGACAGGAAAAATTACAGCTATTGATTTAAAAAATAAAAATAAAAGAAAGGGATGTAGCAGCCACCCATTTGGGCCAAGGGAGAGTGTTAAGGTGGAAACCAGGATGGGACTTCCTTTTATACTATGTACTTTAAAGACCTCATTGAACAAGTCCTTATGGACTTCCTGGAAGAGGAAGGTACTTACTGTTTTTCCTTTTTATTTTATAGAAAGGGTAATTCTGAGGTTGTGCAAGTCCAGTTAAGGCATACTCGGTCACAGCTGCACTTTTTCAGAAGGAATGTGTTAGATTTATGCTAATCAGTGTGTGTTGATTAGACCCTCTAGAATCAGCAACATTATTTTAAAATATAAGTCATAGATTTGTGGGGAATGAGAATTATGTAGGAATAAAAGCCTTCTCTGGTTTGTAGGGTAAACTGTAATTTTCTTGACGATTCATATCTGTTGCACAACACTTCTGTTGACTTTACTTCCCATTGTACTGTGGGGTAAAGCCTGTTCATAAGACATAGGGGCCAGGATGTATATATAAAGTAACCTCCAATCCTGGTACCTTTTGAGTGTTTCACTTTGCAGCATTGCTCTTAAATGCACATAAAAGAAGTATGCTTCGTGGTTAATGTGGCTGCTTTAACTTTGGCTATCAAGATCTTTAGTAAGGAGGTATTTGAATGATTTGAGTTAAAAAAAAAAAAAAAAAAAAAGTTGCATTAACAGTTAATAGTGTTTTTAAAAAAAGGCCTTCCAACTCCCTGTTGGGTATCTAAAGTTGCTTGTTAGGGAAGTACAAGTCATTCTGGGTTGGAAATCTTTTAGCTTTCTAGGTTAGTATTTAAGGTATTCATTTACTGGACAAATGAATAAATGAATCCTAGCTTCTATGCTGTTGTGAACTTTGGCATGGCAATGCTGTGGAGTAATTGCAAGTGAAGAGAGAACTGATTTCTGAGGAAAATGAAAAATAAAGATTAGATATAATACAGGCATACCTTCCCACTATATCCAATATGAGATGTTAACACCCATCTAGGCCATAAGCAGTGAAACCTGTTGCCACATACATTTATGAATATTGGTATCTGACAGAAAAGTACTGATAGCTTTGAGGAAAAAGATGATGAAAACATGAGGCACAAGTCTGATCCAAACCACTGTAGTTAGTCTTTCTGTTGACTTCATTGGGTTTTGTAACATGGTATATGCCTTGAAGTTTCTCTTGTTGCTGCTGCAGAGGAAGCATGTTTTAAACATCCAGATGGAAACAAAGGTAAAAGGTAATCCCGATTGACAGTTTAAAACATAAGCAATTTAAACCCATTTGAATCTTCCTTTAAATACAGTTTGCAATAATGTACTATGTTATGGATTTTTTTTATTCATTTGCATCCAGTTTTGCTTGATAAATAACTTGGCCTTGAAAAAGCTTTAGAAATAATGCTAGCATTTTCTGATGCTAATAGAAAATATCTACTCTTGATTTTGATTGCTAATGTAATTACTTTAGAATAAAGAGAGGGATATTTTGACTCTATAGTAGTATTGAAACAGGAAGCTAATCTGAAATGTCAACTGAGTTCAGTATGAGAGCCAGTCATTTCCTGACAGATGAAACCATTTCTCAGAAAACACATTGTTAGGGGGAAGACAACATTTTGGACTACAATTCTTAATTGATATCTCTAATGAAATCTTTTAAAAAAAAATCTCGGCGTATTCTTCAGTTCTCCTTTAGAGTCAAAGGGCTAGGTTATAATGGGACTTAACTCTCTTGTCTCTGACTGGAAGCACCTTTACAAGTCTTAAGTGTCAGTGGTCAGAGTAGGATGATGGGATGCCAAAAATAGGCATCTTCACTTCAACCTACCCTCATTATAAAAAGCTGAGAAGTGGATTCCTATGGCCATATGTTGTAATGTTATATATAAACGTTTTCTTTCTTTTTTTCTGTCTTTCTTTTAAATTGGTAGTTTACACTATAAGCACTATGGGAATAAGCTAAGAAAGATGCTTCAAAAAGGTGTGATATTTGCCAGGATATAGAAAATAAATTTTAGTATTGGGTTGTGTGGCTTCTCTTCCCCTCCCCTTAGAAATGCTAAGCACTCGCACATTCCACTGAAGTCAATGGGAGGAGTTGCTGGTTTTCAGCATATTGTCATAACATGGTATGGTATAAGCAGGATCCTGTGCACTGCTTATTCTTCAGTTGTGGTTCCTCCCTTTGGGCCATAAGTCCTTCCTTCTCTTAAGACATTTCTAAAACTGTTGTTGGCAGTGTATTGGAACTGAGTAGCTTTGGTCTCTTCCAGCTAATCATTTAGATTTTACTCTCGGAGGAGTAGTAGACTAGCTGTCAAATGGGTATCAGATAGGTAGCTGGAATGGATCAGTGTTTTCTGGGTGTTTCTTCTTCATATTTTTCTCTAATCCAGAAACCAGCACTTTACTCTCCTTGATGCTAATAGTGCCATTTTTGGTAAGCAAGAAGCATGCTGGCTAAACTTTTAGATAGTCATTAAAAGTTATACAGTGGTTTCACTTCTTCTGGAAACAACTCTTTTCAAATGGACCTCCTTTTTGTTAACCAGCTGTAAGAATGCCATAATACTAGGTGTCAGATCTTCTCCACTTCAGTCTATGCTAGAAGCAAATCATTTTATGTAATAGGGAGAGGGACTGACCACTGAAGACAATGGCATTTTTATCATGGATTTCAGTGGTTCAGGATTTTGTCCAGAGTGGGTAACAGAAGAGGTTGTTAATTTCAGTTGTGGTTGTTCTGGGTATGCATGCCTTCTTACTCAGGAGCCAGAATGAGAAGTGTGTTTTGTTTTTTTGTTTTTTGTTTGTGTTTTTTTTCATGGTTTCTACTTCCTGTTCAGACTGCATACTTTGGAAGAGAGCGATCCTAACATTAATTTTCCTGTCTAACTGTTGCTGTAACTATAGATTTTTCTTGTTGTATAATGGATGTGGAGTTGATTAAAACTGAGTTTAATTTTAAGTTTCCATTTTTAACATTGATATAATCTATTTAAAGTAAAAAATCTATAATAACTGGAAATGATTTACAAACTGGAGAGAGAGTTATCACTAATTCATTGTCAAAAATGGGTTTGTTCCATTGATTTCAGTAAAGCAAGCCAGAACATGAATGAGATTTCTAGGTCATGGTGTCCTCCGGGAACTGCCCTCTTTGGAAGGAGAGGCGATTATACAAAAAAACACCCCATTCCTATTTTTGCATTTATCTGCTAAGTTACTGGACATCATAGTCTCAGGATTGCACTTCATTTTGGGGGAGGGAGTACCATTTTGGTACTTGGAGTACCATTTTGGTACTTGGAAGGAGTACCAAGTTTCTTTTTATCACATTCTAAAAAAGAGCATTGCCCAGTTTTTGTGTGTTTTAAAGGATTTGCTTTTTTAAAAAGAAATAACAGCTAATGTGAAAACCATGCAATGTGCATATTATAACATAAAACCTCTTTGGGGTCTTGCTGGTTATCTCTTATTTAAAATAATACAGCTGCTGTGGGGTGATTAAACTGTTAACAGTGCTTGCTGACATCATCTTTCCGAGAACACTAGTACCGGTATGTGTGATTTACTATAACAAGATCTTAAGTTTTTCCTGTTGGCAAATGACATGTAATATTTACAAAGGTTTTGGTTTTTGTCCAGCAGAAACGTTTCAGATAAAGTGATACATGAAAGGAAACCTTATTAACGCTTTCATGTCAAGGCAAGATACTGTAAGGAGTTGTTATTTACTTTAAAAGCAAATGTATTCAGTAAATAGTTCTCTTAAAAGCTCTTGTATATAGTGTCAACACAAACATTTGCAGTTTTAAAAAAGGGAAACCAACTCTAGTTATGCTTTGTCATAATGTAGAAATATCAGTGGTGTTTTAGATTTTTTTGCAGCTTTCACAAAGCTAAAAGCAGACAAACAAAAATCACCTCAATCTTCATATTCTCTAAAGAGAGCCGACAGATGAAGGGGAGCTGGAGAATGACCCCAAAGTTTCTTTCCTTGTATTAAAAAATAAAATAGTCTTTTTTAAGGCCCACCAAATTGCCTTACATTTAGCAAAGTGGGGTCTGTTGCAACCTTGACATGCCCCCTTGTGTATTTGGGAGAGAGCAGTAATCGCTCTTGAATTAAGTTTGCAACCTTTTTTAAACCAAACCAGACCCTGTTTTTACCACTCTTAAGATTGGCTTTAAAATTGTCCTGTTAACTCTGAAGAGACAGAGACTGTAAAATTCCTTTTAGTGAAGAAACCAGATGGAGTTACAGCATTCTGGAAACAAAAAACACAACTGATTTTAAGGCTTCATTTTAGTTTGCTTCTTTGATTGTTTTCAGCTCTGAAGTAGTTTACTACTTCTCATCTCATTTTTATTGCTCTTAAAACTTAAGCAGTGAATTACAAAATTGATCTCAGTTGTGTATGAACGCTTAAAATGATTCAAAACAAAGTTGCATGGGTCAGCTAAATCAGTTTAACATCATATTTCTTTTAAACCATTATGAAACCTTTCTTGACAGAGAAACTTAGTGTTCTGATCATTTTATGCTTAAAAAAATAGTAACTGGTATAGGATTGAATGCTGCAGTTGGATTCTTGTAGGAAAATATTACATTTTGGAAACTTCTTTTTGCATCGTTGACAGGAAAAATTACAGCTCTTGATAGAAATGGCTCAGAGGATTGACATGGTAGAGGTATTTTTTTTGATGGAATGTGTCAGGGCAGCAAAGCAGGTACTGTTATCAAAGTGATGTGAGAACCTGTGGAATTTTATTTATGAAGTTAACACGTGTACCACCTTTTTATGTTTGTGTGCAACACAAAGTTAGAGGCAGTTGTTCAGCTAACTACAAAGAATTTCACAGAGGTAGATGTATTTTAATTTTATATCTGTTTCATTTTTTTTAGATGATCATAGTCGTGTAAAACTGCAGAACACGGAGAATGACTATATAAATGCCAGCTTAGTAGTAATAGAAGAAGCCCAAAGAAACTATATTTTAACCCAGGTAAGTTACAGGGAGCTTGCTTTCCATGTTCTCACTGAAGGTAGAACAATAACAACTTAAATATATAGACGCAGTAGTACCACAGCACTGATTAGCAAATCTGATTTTTTTCCAGTAAGGCCTCCCTCCGGTAATCCCAGGCGCAGGTTTTCTCTGCATGAGCAAGTTCCTGTGACTGGGAGCCCCATGAATCCAGTTGAAAGGCTCCCACCTGGTGCTGGTGCCACACAACCCCAGGGCTGAAGGATTGCGGCAGGGGTGATTCCTGCACACCCGCCCCCCACACAACCCTTGCTCCAGGCATGCAAGGAAACCCCTGGGGATTGGGGCTATTGGGATTTTTATCCTGGCCATGGTATCCCCTTGTGGCTGAGAGCCCCATCAGGTGATACCTCACTACATGTGAAAATTAAAGCTTGATAGCAACCAGCTATTAAACATTTTCAAGGTCTAGCTTTATAGCTGGTTGGAGCTTTTATGTGATAGGTAGTCTGCATGTTTAGCTGATCTCCAGATAATTGTGCAATTAAGCAGTTGCTACCTGTAATGTGTAGAGGGGACCTAGTATTAAAACGAAGCTTAAAACTTAATATTGATCTCTAAGTAATATTGAATTTTCCTTTTCTTTAACAATTTGGACTTCTGACTGGGTACATAATTTAATTTCTTCTTTTTTTAAAAAAAATCCAGAAATATAAGGTAAGAGGCCTTGAAAAAATTGACAGGTACAGAACAGGAGGGTAGGAAAGTCCAACGGAGGTCTGAAACAAACGTCCTGGTAAGACACTCAAACTCCCTTGCCATCCCAGCAGCTGGTAGACAGAGGATTTCCTCTTTCACAGTAACTTTAGGCTAGTAGCCATCTTATTCCTTTGAAACTTCAGCTGCTCTAAATGTTGGCATGGAGGAGACATTTTTGCATCTCAGCCCTGCCGAACAGCTTGGTTGATGAGAGAAGACTGTTCTCAGTGCTTCATCTTATTCTATTTTGAGGGCATCCTCTGCATATCATTTCAGTATGTATTCTTGCTATTGCTCTACTCAGCTAAGAAGGAGCATCATGAAATCAGTGGAACATAACTGTTTCCAAAGCTATAACAGCACTATAAAACTAACGCAAGCCTTGTAAATTTCTTACATCATGTTTGCTAACCAGTACTTGCAGCAATAGAGCATCTGGAACTTGGCTGCACTCTCAGGAAAATCAGTATTGCATCTGTGTACTTTGGCATTATATTGGAAGGCTTCTTTGCAATGAACAAAAATATTTAGAAAAATGTAAAAAATATAAATTCCACAAAATTTAAGAAAGAAAATCCTAATTTCCAGTCATTGCTCTAGGGCAGATCATTTGAATCCTGATTCATTTAAAACATTTATTTGCTTAGAAATAGGTAAGTAGGGGAACTGAAAATGGCTACTCTTTTAAAGTAAGGTTTGTTTAACATCCATTTATTTACTAGCTTCCACTAGTTACTAGTGTAACTTTTTTAATATGGATTAGGCTTTCTTAAAATAAATAAATAAAAAAGCACAATGGATAGATGCATACAGAGGTCTCAGGCAGACAAGGTTCCTTGGGTGAATTTGATATCTTTTATTAGACCAACCCAAATGGTTGGAGAATAGTTATTAAGCAAGCTTTCGGGTTCAAAAACCCTTCGTCAGGCTAAGGACGCTGCAGCAGTTGCTGCGTGCTCTTCCTGGATGGAATGAAAAGTAAACAAGCCAGGGGCTGGGCTGGGCTGGGCTGGGCTGGGCTGGGCAGTCAGTTGCCAGGCAGATTGTAATGTATCAAAAATCCAATGTCTATGTTTAGTCCCTGATCTCTAGTATCCAGCAGGTTGATGAAATGGAGCTCATAGGCTCGTCTCTGGGATGTGTTGTGTAAATTTCCCTTGAGGATCAGGACTGAGAGATTGGAGAGAGAGTGGCCCTCCTGTGAGAAATGTGCCCCCACCGGTAATTGGGTGTTTCTGTCTTTGATGGATTTCCGGTGTGCGTTCATTCTGGTGCGCAGTCGTTGTCTGGTCTCTCCTACATATCTTCCATCAGGGCATTTGGTGCATTGGATGAGGTATATTACCTTCCTGGAGGTGCAGCTGTAAGATCCTGGGATGCTGATGGCTCTGTTGTGGGGTGTAGTAATAGTGGAGGTGGTGGAGATGTGGGGGCAGGTTTTGCATTTCTTGTCATGGCACGGTCTGGATCCTTTTGGTGTGTTCTGGGGCTGAGGAAGTTTGCTTCTGGTGACAAACCTCGCCAACCTCCTCACCAGAAGCAAACTTCCTCAGCCCCAGAACACACCAAAAGGATCCAGACTGTGCCATGACAAGAAATGCAAAACCTGCCCCCACATCTCCACCACCTCCACTATTACTACACCCCACAACAGAGCCATCAGCATCCCAGGATCTTACAGCTGCACCTCCAGGAAGGTAATATACCTCATCCAATGCACCAAATGCCCTGATGGAAGATATGTAGGAGAGACCAGACAACGACTGTGCACCAGAATGAACGCACACCGGAAATCCATCAAAGACAGAAACACCCAATTACCGGTGGGGGCACATTTCTCACAGGAGGGCCACTCTCTCTCCAATCTCTCAGTCCTGATCCTCAAGGGAAATTTACACAACACATCCCAGAGACGAGCCTATGAGCTCCATTTCATCAACCTGCTGGATACTAGAGATCAGGGACTAAACATAGACATTGGATTTTTGATACATTACAATCTGCCTGGCAACTGACTGCCCAGCCCAGCCCAGCCCCTGGCTTGTTTACTTTTCATTCCATCCAGGAAGAGCACGCAGCAACTGCTGCAGCGTCCTTAGCCTGACGAAGGGTTTTTGAACCTGAAAGCTTGCTTAATAACTATTCTCCAACCATTTGGGTTGGTCTAATAAAAGATATCAAATTCACCCAAGGAACCTTGTCTGCCTATATCCTTAGACCAACACGGCTACAACCTAAAACCCTACAGAGGTCTCATTCACTTGTGCTTAATAAAACAAAGCTTAATATACAAAATCCAGAGATTTTTAAATCTTTATGATGCTGAAACACTTCGAGATTGTCAGATTTTTTAATGATCAAAGCCATGGCTCTATAAGATGAACTATTGCAACTAAAAAGAACCCTTTTAGTTTGAGAAACAAGCCTCTGCCATTTTAAAAAGCTAATACCAGATCTTCTGGGATGCATCATATTGTGCCGCTAGTTGTTTGAAAATAGAATTTTCTCTCATTTATATCTTCCCATATTGTATTCCGTTAATTACACTTGTCCTTTTCAGTTATAGTATCTCAGTATACATTAACTTTTAAACTGGTTTTGTAATTCATTAGCTTCACTGTTGTCATTGTCATCATGACTCTTTTGAAATACATTTTGTGGTAGGCTAGCTGACTGGAAAAAATCTATGAGGTACTTCCAAGTATACAAACACTGGATGTTGATATTTTACATGAATAACATTTTTGCTGTTTCCTCTTTAATCTTTTGTCTTACAAGACTGTCAGATAAGAACTTAATTGACTCTTGATCATTTTCCCTGCCTTTTTTCTTTATTGCCCAGGGTCCACTTCCTAATACTTGTTGTCATTTTTGGCTAATGGTATGGCAACAAAAGACCAAAGCAGTTGTTATGCTAAACAGAATTGTTGAAAAAGACTCGGTAAGTAATATTAGCTACTTACTATAATTTATATGTAGACTGTGTAATTTTAACCCTGTCAAACCACATATAATTAGTATGTTATAACTGCTTTTGCCAGTAATCAGAATGCCCTGATACAAAGAGCTGATATATTCTTGCCTCTGGCATACACTCTAGTTGACAGTAACTTAAATAATTTAGAAAAGCTCATCTTGTAAGGTGTATCGTCACACTTGAATATTCATGACAACAGGAGTACTTCAGTAGTTTTACAAGTAGGAGGAAAATGAGGTGACTTTGTTTGAAAAGTGAGGGGTAGAAGACAATTTACAGACTTTCTTCTAGTTGAATATTAATAATGTTTAGAGATTTACAAAATGAGAACTATTGAACTAAAGTTCAGCTCAGCGGGCACAGTGTTCTGCAAGTAGTACATATCCAGAAAGATGAAAGAAACATCCTGACAAAAGGGAGTGTGAAACCAGAACTAAGAGAGGAGGTGTTAAAGGTTGGAGGTGTTCCAGGATGAAACATAGAAAGTAGAAAATTACTTTCAGTTTAGTTGTGTTTAGGTAACTTCTGGTATTTTTTCAAAATCTAACAATAGAACTGTTTTGCTTTGTTAATAATTTAAGTAGATGGGTGTTGACAGTGAAACATTTACTTTATGCTACTAGCCATAGGCAAATTAGTCTGTTTTCACTTCCTGACATCAGTGAATGTTTAGAGTGCCTAAATCACTTGATGCATAGCCTTTTGCCAGCATACTCACTCCATTGCATGCACACAGATATTTTAGCTGTTATTTGTGAGCTATTGCAATAAAGGTCAGTTGTTCAGAAGAGAAATCTGATCATTCAAAAACCTTGGGCAGAAAGTTTGAGGTACAGGAGTTTGTTGGCCCAGGTTTACATTCATTTGTATGAAGTTCCGTTGACTTCCAGGAACAAACCCCATTGTCCCTGAAGTGAGTGAGCACTGAAGATTCTTATAAACTTGATTTGGATTTAAAAGCCTTGGGGATAAGACAACACAACAGACGGTGAAACGTAAATAAAAAGTAATGCTCCGTGGCAAAGAATAATTGTAATCTTTTCATGTGCTGCATGATTGCTGAACTCAAGGATTTTCAGAGGAGGAAAGTGTTGGGATAACTCATTAAAGATGGGTGTCCAATTAAAGAGGTAGTAGAAGCAAATGCATCTTGAGATGCAATCAGGGACTATAATAGAACTGAAGAAAGGGCAAGAAAATGTGGGGGGGGGGGGGGGAGGAATAAAACTAGAGCCTATACGAGTATTTGCAATGACAAAGTTGTAAAAACAAGGATTTGTAACGAAGAATCAAAATGATCAAGGGTCTAGTTAAAAACATTTCTCTATAGTGTGCATGGTAAGTCTGTACAGCCTCTTAGGGAACTCCTAGAATATAATGAGGAATTGGGATATGTACAGGATATAGCTATATATAAGGGAAAATAATATTTCATTAAAGTGTTTAGTTACCTTGTGGAATTCATTGTCCTTGGGACCATGCTGTGGTTGTATTTTTAAAAACTGTGGATAATTTTAACTATCTCATCATGTAGCTTAAGTATTCACAAAGGAAGAATACCCTTGAGAGTATAGCCTTCCTGCAGTAATCAGAAACTTCATCTCTACTCCAGATAACCTGCTGTCTACTTGAGGCTGTTTTAAAACATCGTGTATTGACTGTTGTCCAACAGCAGGTTGAGGAAACTAGTAAATAAATAGAATCTTTGAACTTGTCTAATGATGCAGTAGAAAATGTTATAATTGCTGAGGATACAAGCATAAAGTTGGAATGGTTTATGAAGTAGAAAGGACTTTTCTAGTGGTTGGAGAAAAATGGGAAAGATAAGAAAATATGGGCTTGATTCTTCTCCCCTCCACCCCCCCCAACTGTTGTAATTGTATAGTTATTTGTGCAAAGTAGGTGTAAAACATTTGCTGAATCAGAATGGTAGCAAATAATGTTCTTTGCATTGAAATAGATCATTGCAATGTGCTCAGTAGCTGAGAATTGAGTCCCAAATGCAATGTTTCTACAGTTATCAACTCTCTGGAAATTTGTCTGAGATTTTTCATCTATACTTGCATTTATATATTTTTTCCTAATGTGTTGAAGTGACAATAAAGTTTTCAGTGGTATGTTGCAACTGTATGAATATTAGCTAAAGAGAGATTATGTAGGCCTAATAAAAACTTTTTAGCTAATGATCTTTAAGCTTGAAATATGTTAAATCTGTGTTAAAAACAAAAGAGATTTCCCAGTAGGTTGTTTGTGGTCTGCCACATCTCATTTTTGTCGCTTATCTCAGTGAGCACCTGTTTACATATGTCATTCTATAACGTAGGTAAAATGTGCACAGTACTGGCCAACAAAAGAAGAGGAAGTCATGATGTTCAAGGAAACAGGATTTCGTGTGAGACTAGTATCTGAAGATATCAAATCCTATTACACAGTACATCTACTTCAATTAGAAAATATCAACGTAAGCTTTCTCTCCATACGTGTGTACTGCATATTCATAGGACTAAATATATGATGTAAAATGTATTTTAAAAATCTCTTATGAACTTTCACTTCCTGGTTTGACTATTCCATAATAATAATTACATTAAAAATCAAATAAATTTTGTATACTGAATGAACACAGCGTACAAATGTCCAGGTAAGTGTGTGTGCGAGTGGATTAACTGGATTTAGATGCAGAATGCAATGAGTCAGGCCAGGGCTCCGTGGACCCCGGTATAGCTACTTGCAGCCTCCCTGCTGTGAACAGCCTGGGCTCTGGGGTGGGGACAGGCCCAGAGCCAGGGTTAGTTGTGCCAGGTGGCCAGGAAGGTGCAATTGACTGCATCAGGTCCACGGAGCCCTGGCCTGGCTTGTTGTCAGCAGTGGGTACACGTGTGCCTCGGTGAAGATGGTGGGGAAGGGGCTGGGGTGTGGTGCCACAAGAAGGATTGGACCCCTCACTGCTTCCCCACCCTAATCCCCAAGGTGCACGTGCACCCCCACCGTTGGCAACGAGCTGGGTCTGAGTTCCACAGACCCCCCAGTAGAACTACTTGCAGTCATGGCTGGGTAGCAGTGTGCCAGTGGTGGGTGAGGGGCTTTCCCTTCACTGCCTCGCTGCTGCCACCTGGAGAATGTGTGTGTAGAGGTGCCCCAATAAAAGCATGTTGTCAGTTAACCATTTAACTGATCACCAGGGATCCTGGTTTTCTGTGATAGATAAAAAATCACAAATTCTCTGATAAAAATTCCGAATTCTCTGATTTAAAAATCCCCAAATCCGTGGTTAAAATTAAATGCCCCCCCCTGCCCCCTAGCCCTGCTGGAGGGGGCCCCCAGTGCCAGGGCTATGGGGCCAGGGACCCAGGTCCACAGCCCTCTGCCCCCAGTGGAAGGTAGTGGCTGCTACAGCTGGAGCATGAGCTGGCTTTCCTCTGCTGCTGCCTGCTGCAGGCTTGGGCAGGGCCAGCTCCCAGCGGCAGCGTGCACCCCTGGGGGGCAGGGGGGACCTGTGTCCCCCAGATCTGCGGGGGCAGGGCAGATGTGCACTGCCCCTGTGCACGCAGAGGAAGTGTGGCCAGGGCACCACAGAGCTTGCAGTGGCAGGCAACTTTTGTGCGTGGCCTTGCTGTGTCCTGCCACACCAGTTGTGCATGCTGAGCTCTGGAGAGCCTGGGGTTAGGGCAGCAGGGCAGAGAGCGCAGCATTTGCGACCCAGGGTTTGCAGCTGGCTGGGCCTTCTGGCCAGGAGGCAGTTTGCAGCCTGCCTACTCCCAGCCAGAGTGCTCGGCTGACTGGAAACGCTGCCATTCCCAGCCAGCTGCAAACCACCACTCCCAGCTGGAGTGTCGAAGCTGGCTGGGGGTTGAGGGAGTGGGGAGGTTCGCAGCTGGCTGGGCAGTCTGGCAAGGAGGCTTCAAACCCCGTCCTGGCCAGAGTGCCTGGCTGACTGCAAACCTCCCTGCCCCGTTACCCTCAAGCCCCACTAACAGCTCACTCTTCTTGCTGCAGGTAAGTGTGGGTGTCAGGCCCTGCCCTTCCCCCCTCCCTTCCCCTCCAGGCAGGGTTGAGGTTTTTTCCCCGACCCTTCTTCCATTCTCCAGGAGCTGTTTGCACTCTGCCAGCCTGTAGAGCTCTTTGGAAAAGGGGGAAATCTATGCGTTTCTTTTCTAAAAGGGAAAATCCATGTTTTCTCTGATAAAAATGAGAAATCTGTCGTTTTCTCTGTTTTTCTGTGGGAAACAGAAAACTGGGATCCCTGCTGATCACATTAGGGAAGTTTAAACAGGTCCTTAATTAATCAGTATTTACATCCCTAACTTGGAAATGAAGGTAATACTACGAAATGCAAATATGAGGTTTTGCTGGAATATTATGGCACACATAAATTAGTACATTTTACGCAAGGTTTTGTCAGTTAGTTGATTAATAGTCCAACATAATACATTTACTAAGAAACATGGTCTAGATCTTAAGTGTCTAACAGATGCCCAAGAACAAGATTTACACTCTGAAGTTCATACCCAAACACAGGAGTGGCCACCTGCAGTATGCATGCTATGAGTGGCATGTGGAAGATTGGGAGGGAGCAAGGAATACAATAGCAGATAGGCTCTTCTGCTTTCTGCCCCATCAGGCAGGGGAATGGGATTGGAGTGGCACTCGGAGAGGAGGTGAGGCTTACCTTCTGGCACAAGCTGCCAAAAATCCACTATTTTAATCTTGTATTTCCATAAGAACAGTGAAAAGTAGAATTGTTTTGCTTCTGGTACTGCAACAGTGCACATCTTTGGAGTATTCTAACAAGGGGCTTATTTCATAGTACTGTATTGCTGGAGAAGTGAAAACTTCTGGATGTGCCTGGTTTTATAGAGAGCAAACAAATATAATCCTTGCGTAAGTTTGAATCATGACATTTGGCAGCTTAACTTATTTGTTTTGTTCCATATAAATGTTTGTATTTGCCTTTGTGGCTAGTGTTTTACAATAAGAGTTGGAGAAGAGAGAGTTTGATGTTATCTTTAAAAAAATGATTATACAAGTTATTCATTTTTGCCTGCGTGTGCTGTTTTTTGGAATACTGGAATACAGAAATCTGATACTTCCTTTCCACCAGTACTTTTACTGTGTATCCTCTATCCCCCGTCTCCCTGGTTTTTATACCTATGTTAAAGTCAACTAATACTTCCCATTCTAGAATTTTGCTTTCATTTGTTCCTACATCTGCCTTTTTTAAATTGTTTAAATTGAAACTTTTTATGTTGGGTGACTGCTTCAGGTTGAATTATTTAGGGAAACTTCTGCAGAATTCAGCCATTTCACAGGGTTTTTTCCTAATCTATCTTTACTGTGTTAAAAATGCTTAATTGTTCCATTGAGAAATTTTAGTGCTGCCAGTTCTTGAAGTAAAGGTTTTGAAATCTGGCGTGAACTTGGTGTTTATGGCAGGGATGTGCCTTTTGTTGACCCTGTAAAAACACCCTAATTTGGCCAAGTTAAGGACCAGCTGTGCACATGCATGGAGTTAGTTCACAGTTCATCAGCTAAATTCCCTAAAGATTGTGTCTATGCTATTCATGTTTCTAAGGCTCCCCTCTACATGTGCAGGTAAAGGAGTGATTGGATCTAATGCATGATCCACACAATTACACCTCCTGTCAAAGCACAGTTTCGGCAGGAGACGAAATTATGGGACTGTGCATTAGATCTATTCATGCTTTATTGCTGGTGCAGGGGGAGCTCAATTCTGCACTGGCAAGAAGCAGGCTCCCATAGCTAGGGGTCCACTTTGCTAAGGAGGCTCCCAGCTGCAGGAACCATACACAACCAGGACTGAGAGCTGCGCAACTGCTGGTGTTCCTGGTTCCACTTGCCTGTGAAGCACAGCCTGAGCCAGGAGCCCTGTGTGGGCTGGGGGTGTTGTGTACCCCTGAGCCTCGGTGATCTCTGCAGCTGCGATCCCCAGGGCTCCCGGCTTGTACGGGGCTCCCAGCTGCAGAGGAGACCCTGCTACATGTGCAAATTAAAGTTTGATAGCAACTTTATAGCTGTTGGAGCTTTTTATTATGTAACAGTACTTGGCACATGTATCTGGTCTTAAGATAATTGTGTAATTAACCAGTTAATTGTGTAATACCTGTGAAGTATAGAGGGGGCCTAATTAGTCTTTCCAACTGCTGTGGGTTGCCGTAGTGTGAGCACCAGGACTGAGAGCAGGAAGGTGCTCTTGTGCTCACAGTGCTCCCCCTGCTGGCACCCAGATAACCTGAAAAAAGATGATGGCCCAACTTGCACAGAGGGCCAAGAGCTAGGAAAGAACTAGATTGGGGCAGGAGATGAGGGGGGCCGGAGGGATGACAGACAGGTACTAGTAGAAAGGAAGTTGGGAGTGTCTGACTAAAGAGTCTGAGGAGTGTAAAAGACTAAGATTAATGAGAAGTACGGGTGGCAGGAGACTGGAATTAGGAACTCAGGAATGTGGAAACTGAGCTGCTGAGGAGGGAGGGGGAAGAGCTGAGATATAATGGGAAGGGAAGGAAGGAAAGGGGAGTGGAAGAGACACCATTCTGTTCGTTTTCAGATGTCTTAAAAACCCAGCAGTAAGATGTACTTTCATTCCTTCCGCTGCTGGTTTTCCTCATTTCTGTCACTCTGTTAATCTATTACTGTCTCCTGATGGATTAGATGTTCCAGCGCTGTTAGCAGTGTAGATCAATATGATTGAACCTGATCCACTTTTTTCCTTAGTTTGTTTGTTTTTAAATAACCCTAGAAAACAATTACCTTGCACTCAAGTTTTAGCTAAGTCAAAATGAAGCATTTGGTCATTTTCCTTCTGTGGTTGTAGATTGCAGGTGGTGTTACTAAATTAAGATTTTAACACCAAACCTTTTCTGGTTAATTTTAATCACTGTTGTAAGGGTAGCTCCATTAAAACTTTTGTGAAGAATGTGTAGTCAGTCCTCTCTTAATGCCAGTCTGAACTTAACAGATCATTTGGCAGAGTATTATATGGACAAGCAGAACTCCTAACATGATTATCTGGTGGCATTGTTTAAGGTTTTTTGTTTTATGGCTCAGTTTATCTCACTGAATGCCTTTTCACCTCTTCATTATCATTGTGTAACTGTTCAATGCCCTTGAGGCCCAATCCTTAAACCTTCAGCTTATTTCAGGATTAGATCTATGTTACTCACTGAATTGTCCAATTTAAATGTGCTCCACACTTCCAAAATGTTGCTAATTTTGAAAGAATGCTGTGCATCCTATTTTTTAATTGTATAGAAAAGTAATAGTTTTGAGTAAACATGGTATAAATAGAAAATGGTGGGTATAATGCACAAAATCTGGTTTAAAACTCTGCTTCAGGCAGTCATAAAGAGAATCTTACTGTGTTTCCACAAAGGGAATATTTACTGCAGGCTGCTAAATCATAGTAGTGTAAGACTGACGTTGTTTAACAAATGCATATTTAGGGATTGGATGCTGTGTGTGAAAGAATTTAAGGCTTGTGTCTTGCCAGTTCGTTGTCTAGCCTTCAGTGAGACTTTCTGTGAGCAAAGCAAGACTTGGGCACGTTGTTGCTGGCCTGGGGTCCTGGACTGTCTTTCTGCCCTGATTATGACAATATCACTAGTCCCCTTTGAAACAATTCCCTGTACATGTCAAAATCAATTTACACCAGGATGGGCAAAATGGCAGATCTGCTGGACAGTCAGACTTCATTTCCCAGCTGCCCTTGCCTGCATCTGCAGGCAGTTACCATGGAGACCCCAGTAGCGGTGGTGCCATGACATCATGAGGCTGGGGTTTCCATGGAGATGGGCCCCAGCTGTGCTGGTAAGGTGAGGAGGTGCTTTAGGGCTGGGATTTTTGCAGCAGTGACAGTATAGTCTAGCCAGGGCAGAGCCACGATCTGCTGCCTGCATGCTTCTGCCTGAGGCATGTGGGCAGTAGATTGCAGCTCTGGACCACACTGTCACCACTACAAGATCCCACCCCTGGAGCAGCTCCCCACCCAGCCACACACCCTGCTAGCGCTGCTGGGCCCATCTCTATAGAAACCCTGGTCCTATGCTGTCATGACCCTGTGCACGCCGGGTCTGACCCCGGCTCGCTTTCGTCGCTCTGCATGCGGGCTGTGGCCAGCAGCCCGGGCAGGCTGGATTGGAGAGGGCAGGCGCTGAGCTAGAATTAGGCACAGACACGTAACAGTTGATTTTAAGATTATTTTACTTACACCCAGATGGTCGTGGTGCAGGCTGAGAACTTGCTTGAGTTGCGGTTACAACAGAAGACACGAACATACGTGGAGGTTGCAAGGCTCCACGCAGACAGAACACGAACAATCACGTGGAGCTTGCTAGGCTCCACGCGGACAAACTACGGATGTCCAGGACAAGCGCGCATTAAACTCGTCGTTACGTCTTATAGTAGGCTCCGTTCGAAGACGGGAAGAGGTGGGCGGTGGATCAGGCTGCCAAACTCCTCTGAGCGACGTACAGGGTTTCTATTTCCCTGCTGCGCACACCCAGAGTCCCCACGAGATGGATGCGGAGTCCTCTTTGGCTTGGGCGGAAACTGCTCAAGCCTCTTATACGGCTAGCAGGCCAATCACTAGCCGCCATGTGTGAATAATTTAGCACTAGCCAGTTGCGGGGCACGAATTTGCATACGACGAGCGGGAAATCTTTGCACCGTGCATTTCTGTGTTGCAAAGGAAATGCACCCTGCAAAGATCGCTGCAAAGTGGCGGGAACACTCCTTTGCACACGGGTTCTCTGCGCAGCAGAACTCCTCTATGCAATTAAGTTGCAAACCCACGGGGATAATTCTTAGTGCCGAAGCACACACAAAAAAAATCAGACCTTTGGGTCATGACAGACCCTACTGCTCCTAGGGTCTCCATGGAAGCCAGCTGCAGTTACGTGAGCAGGGGCTACTGGGCAGTGGGGTTTGCTATGGGTCTGATCCTGCCCATGGGCTGGACTTTACTCATCCCTGATCTAAACCATAGAGACAAAGATTAATCTTTAAATACATATTTTTCCTTTTGGCAGCTAGAGCTGGATATTAACTAAGGACAAAAAGCAGTAACTGGACAGAACTTCAGTACACTTGTTGTGGCAACTATTGAGAAATGATAAATGTGACCTGAATGGCTGTTTTAACAAGCAACTTTTTGTACATCAGCCCTTCATAGCCTCTCATAAGTAACTGACTAATAGACAAACATTTGAATGTTCTGTTTCCATTTTGCAGATTTCTTTTCCTAGTGATTGGAAGATGAAAATGACTTTAGCTTCTATGGACCAATACATTTGTTTGTTAAATCTTATTTTTACTATTTGCTTTATAGAAACTAGGTAGATGTACCAAAAATTGTTCTGTTAAAATAAGATGTTAATAATACTAAGTAAACTTGAGCATATCAGATAGTTTAAAAAACCAAAACAAAGCAAACTGATATTGAGATTACTTGCTTGATCTCATTGAGATTCCTAGTCTCATAAGCATCCAAGATCAAGCTGCCTCAAAGTAAATAAAATTTAAGATCCCAGCAGCTGCTAGAATTTTAATTACAGTGCCCCTTGCATGTACTGTGAGCAGAAGTATTTAGCAAGGTGCTTAAAATGGTGGCAGTGGCCTGTGGCCTTGTCTATACTTATGTTGTTACTACTATCAGTTGAATTACGAAAGGTAGGAAAAGAGAGTTATTTTTAGAGAAAACAAATAAACTAAACTAAACCAGAAAATGTTGAGGCTTGGGGATTTCAGTAGCTGTCTTCACTGGATACCATTTGCTTTTCTGTTTCAAGAGACAATGTGGCAGTCATAAATCTAACTTCCTGGTGTTGGTTAGGATCTAAGGATGCAAATGTCTAGCAATCTGATAAAAATGTCTGTACCAAACTGAAAGATTTACAGAAATGCTGAGTAATTCCTGGCCTGTATAAGTAGATGAGTCACAGGAGAACAGTTAGGCAAACATGAAAAGAGCCTTCTTCCGTATAATTTTATTATTTTTTTATTTTTAGAGTGGCGAGTCCAGGATGATAACTCATTTTCATTATACTACGTGGCCAGATTTTGGAGTCCCTGAGTCCCCAGCTTCATTCCTCAACTTCTTGTTTAAAGTTAGAGAATCTGGGTCATTGAATCCTGAACATGGACCTGCCGTAATTCACTGTAGTGCAGGTATTGGACGTTCTGGCACATTTTCATTGGTAGACACCTGTCTTGTCCTGGTAAGTGTTTTGGGGTGGTTTTGTTTTGTTGTTTTGTTTTTTTTAATTTACACTTGTGGGGTTTTTAAGACTGACAGAGATCTTACACAAATATTTGTGGAAGTAAATTAGGACTTGCTGTAAACTATGTTATTACTTCGTCTTTAAAGTGCTTTAAACATATTTATCCACAGCTACCCATAATATAAGTCAGGAGGCCAGCCTGTGACATGGGTGCCACAAGTGGTCCAGGTAGCCTCTTTGTGTTGCATGTGGCAGATTGGGGAGGGGACAGGCAAACACAGTGGTAGATAGGTCCCTGATCTGAAAACAGCATTAGATTAGGGAGGGAGCACAGGGCAGGAAGCAGAAAGCAGAACAACCAGTTGGTTAGGGGAGAGGGACTCGGGTGGGGCTAATTTTCTTGTACACCTACCAACAAGATTGGCCCCCACTGTAGCACTTAATTATGTGCAAAATGTGGCAAAGGAAACAGAACAAATAAGATCAAGGATTCAAAGAAAAAGCTGCTTAAAGCTAGGCTTCTAAATGCGTGTTAATATTTTGCATAAGGTGATAACTCATAAGGTCTGAGTTGTGTTCTTGAATTATCGGGTTTTTTATGTCTGTCAATTTTTTTCTCAGGAATTTGTGACTTTTTTATAACTTTTTTGCTGTTCCAGTTAAAATATATTTTTCTGATTTTATTACAAAACTTTCAGGAAACATTGGGGTTGGCTGTTGGGTATTTCTGTTTTGGTTTTTTGTTTTTGTTTTTACTTGCACCCAAACCCACACCAACATACCTTGAAGCTTGCTTTGTTCTTTTAAGGCTTCTATGACTCAAATGAAAGTTTAAGCATTGCTATAAAACTGAAAACTTTGAGAGAATTCCCTGTAATTAATGCAAAGCATCATTTATAAACCAGATTACTGTTCCTTATCTGTTGGGAAGGAATGACTTTTAAAAGGATATAATTAGTTCAGTTACTGGTTAATTGGTTCAGTAACTGGTTAATACTAAAGAATTCTTTGAAGACCATTGCAGTATATATTAGGGGTGCACGAATAGAGATTTTTTGGGGCTGATACCGATGGCCGATTTTTTTTTTTTTATTTTTTTTTTTTAAAATGAGTCGTAATGACCCATACCAGTCTGATTTCGATATGCAACCCTGCAGCGTGGAGAGTGGTGTTGGGCTGGTAAGTCTGTTGTGGGGGATAGGGAAGGGGCATGGGGGGAGCAGATTGAGTGCCCCCTTGGTGAGGGAGGGAAAGGGGCTGGGGCAGGTGCTGCCCAGCCTGGGCAGAGCAGGGCACGGGACAGAGCTGTGGCTTGTCTGGGGGTGCAGCTCCTGCTGTTATGCACATCCAGGAGGGCATAGGGTGGGGGGTGCTGCCCCCCAGATTGGCCTGGGGGAGGGCAGGCTGCTGCTGTGGGCTGGGGCCGAGGGCTGCATCAGGTTCTTTCTGACAGGGGGCTGAGCTAGGCTGTGCTCGGTGTGTGTGGTGGCGTTGCTGGGAGGGAGCTATGGCGAATTTTGGGGTGGCTGCAGCTTCCTTCCCCAGCCCCCCCTCCCAGCTCTGCCACCTGCCCCGAACACAGCCCTGACTTAGCTCCCCTGCCTGGAAGAGCCAGCACTGCCCCAGCCTGCAGCAGCATCCTGCCCTGCCCTGTGCACAGATCTGGGGGCCCAAGCCACCCCCTGGACAAGCTGTGACTTTGTCCTGTGCCCTGTCCCACCCCAGCTGGGCAGCACCTGCCAGTGCTGCCATTGCCTGCCCCAAGCACAGCCCAGCCCAGCCCCCGCTGGGAAGAGCCCAGCCCGCAGTGGCAGCCTGTCTGTACCCCTTGCATAGATCTGGGGTCACAGGCCCCCCATGCCCTCCCAGGGTGCACATAGCAGTGGGAGCTGCCCTGCCCCAGCCTCACTCCCTCCCCCACTGCTGGGGCCTTGATCTGCCCACAGCAGCAGCCCCACCTTCTGCCCATGCGCAGATCCAGAGACACTGGGGCCTTGATCTGCCCACCATGCACCCCCCTTCTTGCATCCCCTGGACAAGCAGCTTGTGGCTTCATCCCACAGCCCGACCCAGCTGAGCAGTGCCTGCCCCTGCCCCATTCCCTCCCTCACCACGGGGCCTCTATCTGCTCCTCCCCCTTAAAAAGAAGAAAAAAATATAAAGGGGTACATGAGCTGAAACTTTGAGATGGAAGGGGTAAACTTGTTTTAAAAAAAAAAAAAAGGTTGAAAACTCCTGAATACCATGTAGGATTGGAAGTAAATTTCCTATTTTCCTGCTTCCAATTTGGTACTGAAAGATTTATTGCCCTGAACTTAGTCATGATTATGGATTATTGGGGGAAAAAGACGTTTACCTGATAAGATTTTAAAAACTATATATCCATTATATATACTGGCTGGTTTAAATCACAATTTTGCATTTTTTGTGAAAATCGCAAAATTTAAATGATTTTTTTTTCTTTCACAAAGAAGCTACTATTTGCAGTGCAGTTCCACAATACAGCCGCTTGCTGGGCCATATTCCAGCATTTTGTTGCAACGAGATGGAGCCGGGGTGGCATCTGTGGCACTGTACAGCGCCCAGTCTCTCCGCCCCAGCCAGCACCAGCAGTGGTGCATTGCTGGGTGGGGCCAGGTGGGGAGTGGGAGGGAAGTGATCAGTGCTGCCTCAGCAGGGCACCTGCATACAGAGTGGGGTAGCAGTGAGCGAGTCTGATGGGCAACAGGCCCCTGCGTGTGAGTGAGCCATCCACGCTCCAGCCCCTTTTGCCTGCCTCACAACTCTTTGTTGGTTGTGGGTGCTGGCAAGCCACTGCCAAAGCCAGCGAGTTTGGCTAGCCTGGGGTCTGCCAGGAGCTGGGTGTGCTGCAAGGTAAGTCCACTTCCCCCAGTAGCCAGGTGGGTTTCTCTAACCCCATCCAGTGAAGGGGCTCTGTGCCCCATGGGGAAATTGGCAATATTCTTCCTCCCTTCCTGCTAGATACTCCTGATCCCTGCTCCTAGCCTAGCCCTGGAGCCAGGCTCAGCTGTCCAGATGGTCCTAAACCTGCTCCCTCAGCCACTCAGGAGACATTGAGGGGGAGGGGAAGGAGGCATGATCTGGGTGCAAAAATGGCAGCTCCTGCCACGATTGGACCACTAGTGAGCTGGGCCTGCGATTTAAACCAGGCCCTAGTAATATATATACATTTTTTCCATGGCAATGAATGTAGGTTGATATAAAGAGCTCTTGCAACATTGTCGTTATGAATCTGAGACTACAAACAAAATTCTTATTCTGGAATAAATCATGTCAGATTATCTTGTATTAACTGCTCCATAGTAACTGCCCTTGTGCACATGCTAATCCCACCAGCAAGTGTAAATTAATGAAGGGTAGTTTATTGTTCAGTGGAAGGGGGATATTGGACAATTTAGCTTCCTCTGACTGCATGAGATGAGTATATGCATCAGCAGTGGCTGTGGAGCTGCTGATGCCTCTTTATTTTATGATAACTAGTTTGCCTGTTCTCTAACAAACTTAACACAAGAAACAAACAAAAACCCCAACAAAAAAAAAAGAAATCAAAAGTTGTTTTAGATGCTTAGGTTAAGTAAAGTGGACCCTTGGAATAGTTGTGTTGAGGAATGTGGAGAGATTTACAGAGTTCCTCCAGAAAGCAGTTTTTAAAAGTCGGCATTATCAGATCTTGCAATTTTACTTTGAGTCATTTTATTATTTGGTATACTTAAAATTTCAGCTACTGACCATGTCAGCAATTGATAAAATTTGGAGTTTCAATTTTTAGAGCAGTATCTACAAGCAAGACAATGGGAATTTAAATTTCTGTCTGTAACAGTATGCTGTACGTTGCAGAGAAAAGCTTTAAAATGTCATTCAGATGCGCCTTAAATGCACAATAATATTAAATTTGGAGATGGTTTAGTTGCTTTACTATTTTATATGAAATATAATGATTTTTGAGGCCAGACTGTTTTGACAGCTTGAGTTGGCAATGCTGAAAAGGTATTGAATATTACAAATAACAGTAGTGTAACTTGTCTTTACAGGCCTCTGCAGTTTCAGTAAAATTGATGTTGAACTCTTTAGGCTTTAGGTAGTTCTTTGTATTGTCCTAACTTTAACTCAAAAGTGATTGATCTTGAATGTGGACTTATTCCTTTATGCCTTAGTAAATAAGCATTAACATTTTTTTAAAATAATTACTTCCTCCACCTCTTGGGCTCATTTATCTGATCTGACCTAGTCTTGCAACTTACACAAGCATGAGTAAAATTGTGTGTGTGTAATTCTATTAAGGCTTAGTGATCCAGTTATTATTAACATATTGGCTTTTTCGTGATTTAAAAGAACTGACAATATACCTTTTTGTTTCTGAGTAGAACTCATTCTTGTGAGAAATAATTTGGGAAACCTGTTTTCAGTTGTTCAGTTTTTTTGGGAATAACTGAAGAATGCAGCATGAAGTTGAATGTACATATTTTATGATTTATATGCTGTTCTTTTTGCAGATGGAAAAAAAGGATCCCTTTTCTGTAGACATAAAGAAAGTATTATTAGACATGAGGAAATATCGAATGGGGCTTATTCAGACACCTGACCAATTAAGGTTTTCATATATGGCTGTAATAGAAGGAACAAAATTTATAATGGGAGATTCAACTATACAGGTAAATGTTCAGAATAAAATGAGTTGACTTTTTAAAATCCATTTTTAAACGATAAAATATCAATTGGTGATTTTTTAAATTTTTTTTGTATAGCTTGAAACCATGTCATTTCTGTGTTTGGTTGAGCAGATGGATGTCTTTTAAGCTAGATAAGGGGCGGGCAATTATTTTGGGTGGAGGGACATTTAGCGAGTTTTGGCAAGCTGTTGAGGGCCGCGTGGGCAGTCCTGCCACTTGACAGGTGCCCCGGCCCCTGGTCACCATCTTGGGACCCACCCCTAACCTCTGACCTTTGCCACCAGAAGTCTTTCCCCTTGCTCCTGGAAGTACTTCTTTGGGAAAGAGGGTTTGCCATCGGGGGAGGGGGGGACGACACATGGGGGACAAATTACTTACTAAAATTCAAGCACCCATAATAATATATTTTAATTTAATTTAAAAAAAAAAATTTTGTCCTGATTTGTGTGCATTTGTGCTGTATATACAGAAGTGATTGCATATGGGTGTTTGTGGGGATATGTGTGGGTATGGATGTGGGCATGTAGTGTAGAGTGGCTGGCGGGCAGGCAGGAAAGTGGGGAAAGCAGCGGGGGGGAGTGGAAGCAAGTGGGAGCATAGGGCCTGCACCAAAGTTCTGGGGCCAGCGCCAGCAGGGCCCAGAGTGGGGCGGCACAAGTGTGGGCTGGCAGGGATCTGTGGAGCCAGGCTGGGCTACGCCAGCAGGGAGAATGGGGAGTTGACCCAGCTCCATAGAGCCCCTGCTGGCCAGGACCCCACACTCCTGCCGCCCTGCTCTGGGACCCACTTGCACTGGTCCTGGGACACAGGCATGGGCCCAGTGCTCCCTCCCTCCTGGCTGCTGCTGGCTCCCGCATGCCTGCTCACTCCCAGTGCCCCCTGCCCCAGCCCTGGGGTACAGGCAGCGAGAAATGCGCAGCCCCAGCCCTGCACACTCCATGCTTGCCTGTCTGGACTGAGCAGCAGCGGTGTGGAATGAACTGGTGCTCAGCATGGGGGGGGGAAAGCACCCTGCTCCCCTCCCCCCCTCTGTGGCTGGCACTTCCTGCTGCAGTCACTCACAGCCCGCACGGGGCTGTCTTGCCTCTCCGCCATGTCACTGCTGCCCATGGGGTACAGAGCAGACACAGGCAGCACTTTTTTCCCCATGCTGAGCACCAGTTCCTTCCCCACAGCTGCTGCTGGCCAGGGCCCTGCGCCAGCTCCAGGCTTACCCGTCAGGGCTGAGCAGCAGCAGCAGTTGGGCAGAAACTGCTGCTCAGCACAGAGGAAAATGGCCCACCTGCTCACCAGCAGTGTTTGCTGTGGCTGCCCACCCGGAGCTCATGCTGCGCTAGGCTGTGGGGCGGCTACTTCACTGCTGCCTCTGTGCTCCCTTGTGGCTGCTCAACATGGCTACTGCTGCTGCACTGGGCAGCATAGAGGGAGGTGTGAGCTCTGGGCAGGCAGCCACAGCAAACACTGCGCAGTGGCGGCGAGCAGGGGGGCTGCTTTCCTCCATGCTGAGCAGCAGTTTTTGCTCAGCTGCCGCTGCCACTTCAGCCCCGACAGGCGAACCCAGAGCTGTTTTGGGGTCCAAGCTAGCAGTGGCGGCAGGGAACAAACTGGTGATCAGCATGGGGAAGCAGCCCCTCCCCTTCCCCATGGCCTGCGTCCCATGCTGCAGCCTCTCGGAGCCCACATGGGGTTGCCTGTGCCTGCTCTGTTGTCACAGGGGGGAGAGGTAGGACAGCCCCACATGGGCTGCGAGTGGCTGGAGCAGGAAGCACCGACCATGGGGAGAAGGGGACCGCTTTTCTCTTGCACTGAGCACCATCCCAGCCGCCACCGTTCAGCCCAGATGAGCAGTGTGTGGCACACGGGGTCGGGGCTGCACACCCATCCTCACATGTACTGTGGGGCTGGGCTGGGGGCACTGGGAGTGAGCAGGTGCGCGGGAACCAGCAGCAGCCGGGTGGGAGCGTGGGGCCCATGCCGATGCTGTGGGCCCCACTGGCAGTGGCCCTTGGACACGGCAGGAGGAGCACGGGGTCCTGGCCAGCAGGGGCTCTGGAGCCGGGTCAGCATCCTTCCCCCCCGCTGGTGCAGCCCAGCCCCACACCTTGCACTCCTACCACCCTGCTCCGGGCTCCACTGGCACTGGCCCCATGCTCCTGCACGCCACTTGCTTCTACCCACTCCTGCCACTACTTTCCCACCCTCCTGCAAGGCTGGACTGTGGGGTTCAGCAGGAGCTGGCCCGGCCCCAAGGACTGGGGAAATGTCCGTGGGCTTCCCCTGCTTCCTCCCAATTATTTCCTGAATTTCCCATGCTGGCACAACCACGAACAGTCCCATGGTCCCAGGCCAGAAGCCTCTGCTAGGCAGGGGCTTCCAGCTGGTGGGGGGCAGGGCTGGGCAGGGCCTGCCATGGCTTCTCCTGGGTCCTACTGCACCTGGCTCTTGTCATCTTTGATAGGAGCTAGGGGCAGATAAATATTAATTTTTAAAATATTTTTAGGGGCCTGCAGGCCGGATTGAATGGCCTGGCAAGGTAGATGCAGCCCGCATGCCATATTTTGCCCGCCCCTGACCTGGATGCAAAAAATGTACTGGCTACGGGGCCTGGTTAGTCTGCCAAATTTATGTAATAATGCACAGGCATAATTTCTTTCTTTTTTTTTTTTTTAATACCAACATGAGGAATCTGTCTTCAGCTTTTAAAAACAAGCCTGCAGCCTCAGGCTCCCTGGCCCCCATTTCTTCCTCTTGCAGCAGCTTCTGCCACCTGCTTCCTTCTGCCCCCTACCATTACCCTTGCTGTAGCCCCACTGAGCCCTAGCCCAGCCCTGTGGCACTGGTGGTAGCAGCACCTGCATCTGGGTCTCTGAGCCAGTGCTGCAGATGTCATGCTGCTGCCACTGCTGCTGGGCCAGGCTGGGGTTCTGTTCCATGTCCCAGGCTGAAGCAGGGCCAGATCCTGCCAGAGCAGAGCAAGGGGAAATGGTGGGAAGGAAAGGGCAAGTGGGAGGAGTCTCAGGGAGGCAGGCACAGAGGCAGAGGCTGTAGGGGCGGGAGTGGGGGGCGGGGGGAGTCTGAGGCTGCAGAAGGAGGCAGGAGTTAAGTTCCTTGACACCTCCCACCCCCCACTGTCTGCCCCCCTGCCACTGCTTGCCTTGCAGTAGCAGTAGAGGGGGATGAATTTAAGATGGCCTTCCAGTAATTAGATTCTATACATGGAAAATTTATAACAAATGTATATGTATTCCATGTATACAATCTAGCTACTGCAGGGGGAATCCCTTAAATTTAAGGTCATCTAGGATTCAGTTCAATATGCTAGTGTTTCAGATCTGTTCCTCACTGTGACCCAGGTCATCCACAGGAAATTAATTCTTATCCTGGTCCAGTTAGTGGAATTCATAAGAGCAGTTTTTTGGGTCAAGATTAGCCAGAGGTTTTTTCCTCTGACAAAGGTTTTATATCATCTGGGTTAGTTTTGTATCCTAGCAGCAGTGAAGATGTAAGGAATGTCTCAAGCATGTGTCCTTCTTTGCCTCTATAACTCAAGGTTTCATCTCAGGCTTTTCCAAGGATGACCAAAGTCAATCAACTGAATAAAGGTGCTAGATATCCTACTATCTTTACATCAGTGGGTGGATATACCAAATGCATTTGGAGCAGCTTTCTGCTACAATCTACCAAAACACTGATGTATGTCTTGAAAAGAGGCTGAATTGCTCATCTGGATAGCTGTCAGACCCAAAGCCTGTGGCCCTCATCAGGATGAGGGGTATATGCAAATTCTAGAGGATCTGAGAAGTAATATGGGTTGTGTGAAGATCATTCCAACCTCTCTTGTAAGGCACAACTCCTTAGGTCTTATCAAACTGTACTGTAGCAATGTATTGCATAATACAGGCGAGGAAAAATAGATTTCATAGACATGGACATTAGGGCTGGAAGGGACCTTGAAAGGTCATTGAATCCAACCCCCTTCTCTGGACTCTCTCAAGCTTCTCCACATCCTTTTGAATTGCAAAGCCCGAAACTGGACGAACTACTCAATCTGCGGCCACACCAAGGCCAAGTGCAACAGGAGAATGACATCCTGTTTTTGCTTGAGAAGCATCTATGGATGCAAGCCAGCTTTTTGCTCGCTTTACTGGCTGTAGCATCACATTGCAGGTTCATGTTCATCTTGTGGTCAATCCTGACCCCCAAGTCCCTCTCGTCCGTAGCGCTAGTCAGCGTAGCACTGCCGAGCCTATAGACATGCTGCAGGTTTTTCCTCCCAGGGTGGAGAACCTTGCATTTTTCAGTATTAAACACCATCAGGTTCTTGTCCACTCATTTCCTGAGTCTGTCAAGGTCAGCCTGGATTACCCCCCTGTCCTCAGGTGGGGATGCTTTACCCCAAAGTTTGGTATCATCGGCGAACTTGGCCAGTCTGCTTCTGACTCCAATGTCCACATCATTAATGAAGATGTTGAACAATATAGGTCCAAGGACAGAGCCTTGAGGGACCCCACTGGTCACAGGGCACCATGACGATTGACTTCCATCAACTACCACCCTCTGGGTCTGACCACAGAGCCAGTTCCCCAGCCAGCGGATCATGGTGAACCCAAGGCCACAGTTGGCCAATTTTGCCAAAAGGTGATCATGGAATACCAGATCAAAGACTTTTTTAAAGTTGAGATATATGATATCCAGTCTCTTCCCCCTCGTCCAGGTGGTAGGTCACCTGGTTGTAAAAGGAAATGAGATTGGTCAAGCACAACCTACCCGCAACAAACCCGAGCTGGCTGTCCCTCAGGGTGTTGCCATCAGCCAGTCCGTTAAGAATGGCCTCCTTGATGATTTTTTCTAAGACCTTCCCTAGGATAGAGGTCAGGCTGATAGGCCTGTAGTTTGCCGGATCCACTTTCCTCCCTTTCTTGAAGATAGGCACCACATTGGCCTTCTTCCAATCTTCAGGCACTTCACCAGGAGCTCTCACAGATCCGTGCCAGGGGCTGAGCTATGATGCTCGCCAGCTCCTTGAGTACTCTCTGGTGTAAATTGTCAGGACTGGCTTCAATAAGATCAAAGCACCTTTTAAGAACCTATTTAATAGGAGCAGTGTTTTCAGAATAGTCAACAGCATAATGATGCAAGTGCCAGGAGCACTCAACAAATAGCAGACCACCTAAGCAGGAGAAACAATAGATGGAATAAGAAAGGCATAGTTGGACTAAAAAGGGATCAGTCTCAGGCACATAAAGTGTAGTTCTTTAACCTTCTGCATCCCTTGAATAAACTTTTTTATTTTTTCTATAATCTCTTCTAGATGTTGCTTTACAAAGTCATGATGTAGTCTTTTTAGTCTCTGCTTCTGATTGTATAGATTAGTGGTTCTCAACCTTTTTAGACATGAGGCACCCATCATTAGACTTGGGGCACCCTTTGAAAAATGATAGCACTTTTTTACTGGCAGAATGAATAGAGCAGTTCTTCCGTTGCAAAGCCCTCAAAGACTGTAACAGGTCAAAATGTTTTGGTGTTATGATTCCTGTTTTGAAATTTCTGGATTTATTTTGTGTATCGTGTAGATCTTGTGGATCTTTCTCTTACCCAGCTGCACTAGTATTGTGCAGTACCTTGTGGTATGCTTAAAAGGCACCCTGATTGAGAATCACTGGTATAGATGTTAATTCATTGACAACAGTGGACAGCAGTTCCTCTGTGGAAGTCCAGAATATTTGCTGTTAGAGTAGAAGAATCCTTGCTTCATGTACATGTCATGTAAAATGGAAGTATTTACTTTGTATTTTGAGTGTCAGGTTTGCCTATTGGAATTGTTTAGCTACTAGTATTTTAAAAAAACCCCAAAACTCCATCTGTACATTTAGCATCAAAATCTGCATCTTGTCTGCTTGTCTAGTATTGGGTGTAATTTTCACACCCGGCTATTCAGGTTCTTGAAGGGTTTGTTACTGTTTTTCCATGTGAAAAAAATATCCTTAAAAGTTGAACTTTATACTTGCCATATTTAGCCATTTGATCCATGAATCTATTTTAATCCATTTCATGTTATGTTTGTTCATTTAAAATGGCATTCTTAGTATCCTGTGATATGAGATTCAGGATTCGATTGCTGATGCTTTTTACGTAACTTTTTGTCTCAGAATGACTGATGCATCCCTCAGAATTGATATCTAAAAATATAGCTTTCACCATGTTTGTGATATAAATTTTCCACTGTCTGGCTGCTTGGGGGGGGCGGGAAGTCTGGACATATGAGAAGTGTCTTGTGACCATCATAGGACAAGACGACTTTGCATGTCTTCAAGCTTGATTACCTTCATAAGCAGATCCCCAGAGTTCAAGCTATTTCCACAGAAAGGCGTTTCGAGGAAAATCCCCGAATATATTGGAACTGCTGCCTGTGAGACAGTCAACTTTTTTTAGAATGAGATTTACTGTTATATCAGAGCTTAGCCAGCCACAGCAGCATGCATTAATAGAATTCTTACAGCTGGTATTTGCAAAGTAGCTACCTGCTGTACTATATTCATACATTTACCATCCACTGTCCCTCAATGTTGGGCTCCAGCTCCAATGTGCAGTTTGGTCCAGCAGTCCCGAAGGCATTGTTTAAATATGTTTTCTAGCGCACCCTTCTTGAAGACTTATTGCTTGGCTAGTCACCAAAAATGAGACTGGCTTCAAACCTCTTTTAAGTAACTGATTTTTCACCTTGAAGGATGCACTGATGCATGGATCCTATGACTTAGCTTCTTTTGCTGTAGCTCAAGAGACATTTGATCAAGATCTTAGCAACAAAGGAACTGATTGACATTTCAGGACTTTTTTTTTCTTTCTGCATTTGGGAAAGAGGGTAACATGAGAGTATGTAGGCTATATGGGCAGCAGCTACAGAGATCGCTGCTCAAAAGATTACAGTCTTCTGTGCAAGGGGGCGGGCATATGGACCCACGAACAAGGGATCTATACATACAGACTATCTCAATGAATCTGGCGCTGTAAGGTCAGAAAACGTTCTCTGTCTTCCTATAGGTATGTTTGAAGACTACAGTTATAGTCAACTCACAGTAAGAGTTTACAAGGAACCTTTTTGAATAATTCAGACAGAAAATAGGCATGGGGGGAATCGTAATGAATAAGTATCTTCATAATCTGAGAATTTTAGTGAAGGTGAAATGATTCTGAAAGCAAGAAAGTGTTTTCTCCAATCTTTCCCCCAGTCACAGCATCTTGGACCAGCCTGTCACCAATACCTCCTCATTTCTAATGCTAAATCCCTATTCAGTTACGCTTCCTGTGGCTCACTTTTTCTTCATTCTTTCTGCTAAATTGATTCTACTTGGAATTCATTGTACAGCAGGGGTATCAAACTCTCATCGGGTCCCATGGGCCAGATGAATGGTGCAAGGCTGGCATGTCACTGGCTTGCCCCACATGTGCTAGATCTATGTACTGTATTCAGCACATGGGTCAACACCAAGACTCATGGGCAGCTGTGGGTTATGCCCCTGCTTTAAAGTAATTGACTGCTTTTTCTTTGTCATGCTTATCTTCAAATTCATCTTTTTGGAGTGAGACTTAATTTTGTTGTAGGTTCAGAAAGTACCAGAAGTGTCCGATCTTTGAGGGGAGGAGGAGAATAGTATAATTTAAAAAATGAGAATTTTTGACTCAAGAACTGAAAGCCTGACCCTGTTGAAGCCTGTAAGAGTTCTGGCAGTATCTGGAGAGAGGTCAGGATTTTGCTCACTGTATTCTACCATTGAAAGTCCCATGGTCTTGATAGTGATTATGGCCCAGAAGAATGTGATAGTGCAAGATCAAATGGATATACTGGAGCTAGCTAAGAGCTGATTCTCTTATCTATACCCTCTGCTTTTTAAAAGGAGATCAGTGTTATCAAGTTCACCAGAAGGGAACTGTATAGTTTCCCATTCACCACCTTTATGACTGTCAGCAACTTGGGAGAGGTCAAGATGTTCTTGTTGCTAAATCCCAAGGGATTAAACTGCCCTATATAGGAAGATTCACTCTTCAAGAGCCTGCAGCTGATTTACCAGGGTAATTTGAATGTTTATTCCTGTACATTGACTATTTAGGTTTAACTGTTGCATTATTGATTCTTGCTTTTGAATGTTAGAGAGAAATTAGTCTAAATGGTCATCTATGTAATCGGATTCTATTTAAACATCTGTTTAATGCAGAAAAGGACTTGGGGCTTACAGTGGACGATAAACTGGATGAGTTGGCAGTGTGCCCTTGTTGCCAAGAAGGCTAACAGCATACTGGGCTGCATTAGTAGGAGCGTTGCCAGCAAATTAAGGGAAGTAATTATTCCCTTCTACTTGGCACTTGGGCACTAGTGAAGCCACATCTGGAGTACTGTGTTCAGTTTTGGGCCCCTCACTAAAAGGATGTGGAGAAGTTGGAGAGAGTCCAGCAGAGCAACAAAAATAGGGGGCTGGGGCACATAACTTTAGAGCAAAGGCATAGGGAATTGGGCTCATTTAGTCTGAAGAAGAGAAGACTGAGGGAGGATTTGATAGCAGCCTTTTAACTATTTGAGGGATGGTTCCAAAGAAGATGGAGCCAGACCAGGGGTGGGCAATTATTTTGATCCATGGTCCACATAAGGAGTTTTGGGGGGCTGTCGCAGGCTGGGTTGGTGCTCCCCCGCCCTCCCCCAACCTCCCTATGTGGGGTGAGGTAAGCAGAGGGCAGAGCTGGTGTGAATGCACAACAGCTTCAGCCCACCCTCTACCTCAAGGAGGGGCTCAGGCAGATACCCTGATCCACAGGGAGAAGTGGCCACTTGCATCCACAGCTGATGCCAATACCCATCCGGTGCTGCTTCCAGTGCACGGGCCAGGAGTTGCTGTAAGCTGTGGGGCCATGCTGTAGTGGGGGGGAGAAAGGGGGAGACAGAGAAGCGACCCTGCCCATGATGAGTAGCAGCAGCCGGTGCAGGGTGCACCCACTGCTAGGTACTGCTTTTGCCCAGCACCAGCCACTGCTACTCGTTGTGAGTAGGGCCTCTTCTCCCTGTCCCGTCCCCCCCTTCTCCTCCCTTCTACCCCCTCTCCCTCCTGCCATCCCGCACCTACAGCATGGCCCCGCAACTTACACCAGCTCCTGGCTTGTGTGCCGGAAGGAGTGTTGGGTTGGCACTGACATCAGCTGCAAATGCAGGTGGCTGGTTCCCACTGGGGATCGGGGCATCCTCCAAGGTCTGCAGGTGATGCTGCTGCATCAGCTGTGGTCCCAGGCAGTTGCCCTGATCTCTGGCAGAAACCTGCAGGCAGTGTCCACAGCTGATGCCAGTGTGCACCTGGCGCTACTCGTGTGCGGAGCGGGAGATGTTGTAAACTGAACAGGGCTGGGACATGCCTGTCTACCCAGCATGTTACAGCAAATGGAACCACTGGTTCTCTACAGGCTGCATCTTACAACTTTGCAGCTGCCGACCTGCAAGCTGGATAAAATCAGTTGGCAGCTTGGATCTGGCCCATGGGGCGTATTTTGTCCACCCGAGCTAGACTGTGCTCAGTGGTGGCGGACGACAGAACAAGGAGCAATGGTCTCAAGTTTTGTAGCAAGGGAGGTTTAGGTTGGATATTAGAAAAAACTCACTAGGAGGGTGGTGAAGCACTGGAACGGGTTAGCTAGACAGGTGGTGGAATTTTCATCCTTGGAGGCTTTTAAGGCCCAGCTCAACAAAGCCCTCACTTGTATGATCTAGTTGGGGATGGTCCTTCTTTGCGCAGGAGGGTTGGACTAGATGACCTCCTGATGTCCCTTCCAACCCTAATTTTCTGTGATTCATTCCTAGAGATTTTAGGTGTGCATTGGAATCGAGAGTTTTACCTTTCGGTTTGCAGTCCTACTTTTTACCAGCAGATTTTAGTTAATTCAGAGCAAATAGATCTGTGCACTGAATGCTTGATTTTGAGTTTTTTATTGGCCTTGTTGTTTTCTTCAGACTGTCATTAGTCTTGGTTTTGGTGTTCCTTAAAGGTGAGAGCACTAATGGTTACTTGTTCTTGAAGTTTTAATTCTTCCTAACCAGTTGGATATCTTTTTGCTGTCCTAGTTTTGATCTAAGCATGTGAGTGTAACCAAGAAAACATTTAACTTAGCATTTTTAATATAAAAAGAGGAAACATTTAATTTCTTGATGAGATGGCAATAGGACATTTGTCACATTAATTTTATGTGTAAGGAGAGTTTTGGTAAAATCTATTCTCAGTCCATGAATTGCTTTTTTTTAAGGTATCATTCTGAGAGACTTCTCTAGAATGTACCCTGTGTCATACTGTTATAATGAACATAAATGTTCTTTCTGTCCTGTGAATTAAATATAGTGATTCTTATTCCACACAGATTTAAATAATAACCAATACAATAGAACAAGCACATATGTATCTACCACAGTGAAACAAATTACTACGATTTTCCATCTGTGCTAGATGGAACACTTCTCTTAAATTAGTGCCTTAACTGGACATAGCAATAGTACTTGGTGGCAGGGGGATGTAGTTCACAGCCTTGGAGGTGGAAGTGAGGTTTACAATATATCAACAACTTTAAACATTTAAATTGGCCACTCCATAATTGGGAGCGAATTAACGCCTCATTAGAAGTCAGTTGGTTGCCTTGCTTTTAAAATAAAATACCCTTACTTACATTGAGAATATCTTAGTTTGGTCTTAACCTCTGTTATAGAAATTATTATATTTAGTTCTGTTAATGTAGTTTTATTTATGACAGTACTGTGACAAACCGTGTTATTCAAAGATATAGAAGCTGTTACTCAACAACTTTCTTCTTTATTCAGAAACGATGGAAAGAACTTTCTAAAGAGGACCAAGCACCAAGTTCTGAGCACTCTCCTCCGTACCCAACCAAAATAATTACAGAAAAGTACAATGGAAATAGTGTGGGCTTAGAAAAACAGGAGCAAATAGGGGAAAAAATAAATACAGACCTGTCCACCAAAGTGCAAGATGCTGTGGATGGAAACACAGAAAGGCAAGTGTGATCGGAAATGAATGTAGTAGGAGAGAACACTTAAGTTGCATTGGATTTTTATATTGCTGGTCATAACCAAACTCTTAATTTTGAATAAGTTGTCTCTTGTGTTGGAGAAGGAGAGAGTATTTGGTTGAACAGTCTCAGACATAGTAAGAGAGAGGATTTTATTTTTTCAGTGTAATTTTAGCTATTTCCTACCTATACCTTCTACAGTTCAGTTACTTTAGAGGTATGGGGGGCGGTTCAGTCTGAATATGGACAGGCACATTACAAATCTCTTCTGAGTTGCTTTGTCCTTGCTGGAGTTGCAGTATGTGTCGCAGTTAATTGTATTATTGTAGGAGTTGGCACCTACCTGCCTGTGGGTCAGGGTCTTATAGTGCTAAGACCTGCATCAAGACTAAGCAGGTGGTCTCCTACCCCAGGCCTTACATTAAGAGAAGATGGGGAGTGGCTAGATAAGGAAGAGACAAGGGAAACGGTGAAAAAATGGTGTTTTAACTTGATAGGGGCTTTTGGTCACTGGTAGCCTAATCATTGTCAAATGTTTTATGAGCCTCATGGCGAATGAGGGGTTTAATGGATGGCATGGGAGAAGGCATGAAGGTGTGTGTTAGCCAGGACTTGTAGAAACAGGACTTGTCTGCATTTTTTTTGTGGGAGAACTTTTGTGTGCACAGGGAATTGTGGGAAGGTAAGAGAGGATGTATTGTCTTTGTCTGATTTTTGCCTGTATCCTTGCTCTGTGACAAGGCAAGCTGTCATCCCAAATGGAAACTTAGATTGGGACTTAACTTTTATAGTCCAAGACAAGCACCTAGTCACTGATCACAGGGGGGGAAGCCTTTAGGGTCAGTGACTTGATAGGAAGCTGACTTGATATGAAGCTGAGTTAACTTTGCAAGGAAGACACAAGTAAAGAGGCATGTTATTTGTCTAGTATCTGTTTTTGTACAAAAATACATACACATATTTTCATTGAAGCCAGAGTTCAGGTGATTGAGTGCATCATGCCTATGCAAGAGGGGACAAAATTAAGGTTTGTGGGTTGTTTTAGAATCTGGCATTTTCTAAGGCTCCATTTAGCAACCTGACTGGAAGTACCCAGGGTATTTTCACATTCCCCTCCAGGTTCTCCTCTTGTTTTGTTCATAAATAGTTCCAGACAGATTAAGCCTTCTGTATGTGCTGGGGGAAGAAGCACTACCTTTAACATGTCTTCAAGGGTTCCTCCTATTCTATTGCTTAGGACATTTTCCTTTTTCTTTTCCCCAGTACTGTTCGGAAACGCCTTCGAGAGGATAGAAAGGCTAACACGGCACAGAAGCTGCAGCAGATGAAACAGAAGTTAAGTGAAACTGAACGAAAAAGGAAAAGGTGGTTATATTGGAAACCTATTCTCATTAAGGTTATGTTTGGTACATTGATTTTATTTGGAGCTGTTTCTTGCTGGAAAATGTATTTTCAAGAGCATTCCTTGTAAGTAAACAAGTGAGCTTGTCTGCATTAGCAGTTAATTATGCTGCAAATTAGTTGTTAGGGGTTTGCCATTCATCAGCAAACTTCTTACACCTAAATTGGTGCAGAAGTTTAAATGTTAACTAGATAAGTGATGTAAACTGATCACGAGTCAACATCTCAGGACTTCTCACTGCAGGTACTTCTGAAACCAAACAGCAAATTGCTATCTGAATAAAGTGGTTCATTTTTGTTAAACAGGTACAAGTTTCCTGCAAATGTATTTATACACTTTTTAAAATAGTTTTCCACCAAATCTACAAGACAGACCCTGAGCCACAAAGTTTTAACTACTGAGGCTGTCTTAATTTACACCTGACATAAGCAATAAACAGTGTTGTATCATTTACATTATTAATGCAAAGAGGCTATCCTTTCATGTGTGTAATGTGTAATGTACTATGATCATGGGCATAAACATTTTATATTCTTATGACCTAGGATAAAGATATTTTATAACTGCGTATTTAATCTTACTTTTGTAGTTAACTGTACTTTTAAAGCTCAGTTTGTACAAACTCTTTGACCAAGAAAGAATCTGATTTTGAAACGAATGTAAAGCATAATTTGTGCATTACAGTAGTTAACAGTGCATCCATTCCCCATATTTCAAGACTTTGAGACTTTTGATATGAGCAGCTAGGGGTCTGATGAACCACTTATCTGTTCTGTAAGTTGCATTCCTTATTTATTTTTTCTATTTTTTGGAATTTATTTAAATAATTTACTTCTGAGGGGTTTTTTGGTTTAAAAATTATGGGAAACTTAACTCCCCCTTACCTAAAGGCAAACTGTTAAACTGGTGAATGGAAGTTGTATTCAGACTTCAGCTACTGTTTGAAGCCCTAGCTTTGTTAAAGTTGACATTCCATTAAATGTGAAACATGATATTTTGCGTGTGTGAGTTGCATTCCTTGTAGTAATTAAGATCTAGTGGAAACATATGGCAACTTAAAACCGATTCATTCTTAAATGAAAATACTGGGTACCAAGTATAGATGCTATTAGTTGTTGCTGAATTTAGATCCTAGTAATTGAGCCCAATCTTAATTGAGTTTGCCAGACCTTTATAAGGTACTCTTTAAGTTGCCTAACATCATAATCAGCCTGATGGTTAACTGCTTTGTCAAGAATAGCAAATGAAGGGAGTACTGGCACCTAGATCACTTTATAACCATGAAGTATAAATTTTGCACTATTTTGTATGGAAATTTGTATCCAGTAGTTATTTTCCCAGCTCCATATGCAATTACCTGTTTTAATCTGAGGATGGAAGCAGTCTAGTCTAGTGGCTAGAGCACTGTGTTGCAGCTGAGGGCATTGGTTTCCAGTCCTAGGTCTGCCACTGCTGAGTGACTATGGGCAAGTCAGTATTTCTGGGCTTTTATGTCCACATCTCTTAAATTATAACAATGACACTTACCTCCTTTGTAAAGTACTTTTGAGCTTTACTGATGAAAAGTGCAATATATGTTAACAATATATGTTAAGCATATAGGTTAGTCTCATCCAAAGAAGTGAGTAACTTGAGGCTTCCATTGTCTGCAAGCTCTGAAAGAAGGGACCCAGACTTGAGTATGACCTACTGTTGCACAGACACAAAGATATTTTCTCATTGAATTGCAGTGGGTACACAGGGAACTCCAGATGGTGTTAATAGAAGCTCATTGTGCAATTCCCCTGGTCTTTATAAAAGAATTATAAGTAGGGACCTACTCAAATCGCAATTGCATGGATTTCACAGAAATCACAAAACCAGTTGATCTCCATGAAATCCACAGGGGAAAAAACACAAAACAAAATTTTACTAAAAAAAAATGCTGGTTCACTAGTGGGAGCCAGTAGTCCTTCCTGCCATGCAGCCTGGCATGAAGGGGGGCTGCTAGCATACAGGTGAGCAGGCAAGATGGCTCACACCCATTGCTGCTCTGCCTCTCTTCATTAGTCAGTGGCAATGGGTGGGGCCATTTGATGGGCAGCCCTCTCCACCAATCAGCAGTGAAGGGCAGGACCACACCCCCCCATAAGCAATCAGAGGCATGGTGGGACCCTACTGCAGTAAACCTGTGAAAATGGCAGCAGACCCTGCAATCTGTCCATAAAGTTGGCTGATGCTGCTTGGAGTTGGGTAGACCCCTAATTAAAAGTCAAGTATAGTGTCTTAAAGATCCATTGTTTTGAGCACTGTGCATTTTTGCCACTAAAGCAGAATAGTAATTGGTACTGTGACACTGGTCAATTGTGGAGCTGTGGTATGGTCAAGATGAAATATCTGTTATGGTATATACTAGTCAATAGACAGCTTTTTAAGGGTAAAATCATAAATTTCAATATATAAAACTTAAATCTCAAGCCATGAAAGAGAAAAAAAAATGGTCTTTTTATCAGAACAGTTGGAGATGTTTTCTCTGGTATCTTTAAATTAGTAATGGTGGATGCCCAGGAGGGTAATGGGAGATGGATCACTCTAAATCTGACTAGCTCAGTGCTCTCCCTCTGGCATCCATTTCTGCCATTATTGGAGATGGCATACCAGGCTAAGTAGACCATTGGTCTGACCCAGTATGGCACTTGTGTTCATTAGGATGACTCTGATGTAATGAATTCCTAATTTTTAACTTGTGTCTATATTAAAAGTGAAGTGTATTAGTCTTTCTATAGCACAGGCTTGCCCCAGATTTGACAAAAGTCCTTTCCATTAACTATAAAGTATCTGACAAGGATTGTTTTCTGTTTGTTGGAAAACATGCAGGGTAACGAAATATTATCATAAAATAAAATAAAAACTAGGTCTTATTGTTTCAAAATGTTTAAAGGAAATCAGTTGAGAGAAAAATTCCCCTTTACTGAAACTGTCATGATTTATTTCTTGACTCCTCAGTTTTTCAGGGAGATTTTTCTAGGCCTTCTCTGCTTCCCTCTGACACCTACCTCCAACTGCAGCTCTTCAGGTCTTCATTTAAATTATCTACCTGCCTCCATCTTATAAATTCTGGCTCCTTTGCATCAATTTGGAGCAGGCTGTTGTGAATAGTTGTAACTTCTCACATTCTAGTTACTGTTTTTGACTCCATAAATGAACATTAGCAAGTTAGTTTGATTCCTGGGTAAGCTTTTGCTTCTTGGTTGGTTTGGCTGCATCATTAACAGCCAGACTAGGAAGACATTCATAATAATTAATAGAGCACAAACCACCAATATAATTAATTTACATTTTAATGTGATTGAGGAAGAAATTTAAGGAATTCCATAAAAGAATTCTGGGTGACATCCTAGCTGCATTAAAACAAATTACCAAATGCTCACTCCAGTCAGACTAGACTTTTTTTTTCTTAAGGTTTTAGAAAATTACAACAGTCTAAGCCACGTGATACATTGTTGATGTTTCCAGGGTGCTTGACAATCATAAGAGCACTTACTTTTAACATAAGTTTCCATTTATTAGAATGTGAAATGCCAACTAGCATGCTAGGTTCTGAAATGATCTTGAGCTTCTGATTCAAATCTTAACTGTGACCTCCCACTCCTCACCCGTCCGCCATACATACAAGTATTAGTTTCTTGAAAAATAATAATGTTCTGACATTCAAATGAATAGCTTCTCACAACTTACGTGCACCTTTTACAAACAAATCACTAACAAACACCTGCACATCCATTACAGACCACTTGCTGTAGATTACAAGAGTTGGAATTGGTCCGTATAGTTTTCTATTTGATTATGTATTTTTCAGGCAGGAGAAAAATCTGGAAAAAAAAAAAAAAGTGGGATGAGGGCCCCTTCGCTCTTCAGTATTTTTTCCCAATAGAGCAGTAGTTCTTTATAACTAGCAGATTCCATCCCAAACAAATAATGAAGAATCACAGGTGAGTGTTAGGGGAATAAAGTGTTGAGAAAGAAACCAACTTATCAGTTAAACCTTTTAAAAACGTAGTTTTGTGCAAGCATATACACAAAAGCCAAACTTTAAAGAGGATGGTATTGAGATGGGGACTGAAGAGCCTAGACTTGAGATTGGCAGCCTATGGACCAAATCTGGCCTGCAGAGAGACCTGATCTAGCCCACAATGGTGGGGACACTTTCTGTGCCCTACATGGCATCCAGCAGGCAGCCGTTCGAGCTCCCCCTGCTCTGTACCGAGGGCCGTTCTCATCCCGCTACTGCATCCCGCACTTACCCTCACCACTGAATTCGGGGCTACGCATTGCCATTGGCCTTGGAAATTAGTTTTCCTGCCTCTCAAAACTTTAGTTCAGTTTCTCTTTCATGTATTAAAAATAAATATATTCAAAATATTACATCTGTCCGAGTCTTTATTTGATTTGAAAAGCTTCATTTGGAAAGATATTGTACTATGCTGTATGTTGGCTTAAAACTAGTTATAAATCAGTCTGTTATTGCAAATCTTAGTTCCGATTTGTTCCTGGCTGCATAGACTACCATTTGTTTAAAAAATAAAAGAATAAAAATTGAATTTCGGAAATCTCCGCTCGGTACAAGAGAACTGTATATTTTCACTGTCTCTCTCCATTGAGCCATCACTTTCAAAAACAGCTCTAGGTATAAATTACTAATCAGTATTCTTTGGAGGACACAGGCCTAAATAGTTTTGTAGTCTCACTGATTTCAGTGGGACTGACTATCTAAAGCTGGGAACATGCCTACATGATTCCCTGGATTGGGCAACTAACTTTCTCTCTGTGCTCACTGGATTGTCTTAATTTTCAACTCTCCAACATGCACTTACCTTATGTAATAACTCTGTAGTACTTTTTTCAAAAAAGATTTGGCATTTCAAACAAGTTTTGCTACATATTATATCAGGTAATTATTTTGATGAACAATATCAGAAATTGGAACAAATCATTTTCGGGGTCTACAGTTATAATGAGCTACAAGCCCTTTAATGCGTGTTGATTCTTAATGTGTACTGAATCTGTGACTTTGTTTTGCATTGTATGTCGTAGGCCGAGACTGACTGACACCTAAACCTCCAAGACTTGTGAATATTCTGAAGCTATAAATTGCAAATTATTGATATGCAAAGCAAGACATGAGCCCCTCTTCGGGAACAAAAGTGAGGTCTGATAAATACCAAGGCCTCATAACCATCTGTTTACAACGTAAACAACATCCAGGGGATGAAGAATACCACCAGCATGCTTCTTTGCGAAAGAAAATAATTTGCTGTCTTACATGTTTTATAATGACTGTATTAATTGTAGAAAGATGTAAAAGAAATAAATTAGAAAATACTTTGTTTTGTACTGCCATTCTTATTGTATTTTTATACTTTTTGGCAGCATTAAATATTTTTTTAAATTGACAAGTTGTGTGAGCATTATGTTAGGGAGACGCTGTTACAAAACTGTTTAAAAAACTGGGTTATCTCCAGGTTGTCTAATTTCTTTCTTAACTGGAAAACTGAATTGTAATAACAATAGTGAACTTTTTCAAAAAATCTTCATGAATCTGATACAGAGTATTGTGATAGTCCTAGGCTTAATGAAGAACCACATGCGTCTCTCTCTGCCTTCCATTCCCAACCTTGCTTTGTAAATATTCCAGTCATACTGAAAATAAGGATATTGCTGTTTTATTCAGCTACTTCGTTCAGTAACCCTCAACATGTTGTCTCTAGTTCATGCAAAAGATATTCAGAATAACTCAGTGCAAGCAATCTGCTGTTATGACTGAGATTTTTAAATGGCTAAAAATTGGGAAATCTTTTAAGTTCCAGTTCCTACAAACATGACTTCTGCAATGGTGATTGAGGCCTGATCCAAAGTGCTTTTAATTCAGTTAAATTTTTTCCCATTGATGGGATTTGAATCATGCCTTTAAATAATGATCCGTGTCTAGTGCTTTAACATGCCTTTATATTTTCTCATTAGTTGTTTTTGTTGATGTATTTTGAGTGACTGGAAGAGAAGGATGCAAATCAAACCATGTCCTGATATTTCAGCGGTGTTTTTTTGTTTGTTTTCAATTTTTATTTTAACCTGATACACAATCCCATGTAATCTGTGGCAAATTGACTTACATTTTGCAGCAAGGTTTTGGATTCTGCAGCCCTTGGTAAAGTCAGATCCATGTAGGCTTTTGAGTTGAATATGAATGTATACAAAACAGAGAAGAATTTATTTTATATTAAATTCAGTTTGTTTTTCCTCTACACTTTTTTCAGTTTTCAATGCGTGGTTAATTTTTTGTATGGACACTAATTGTGTTGTAAATTGAGGATGAGGAAGAAATGGAGTTGGTCTTACAAAATGGAGAAGTGGGGAAGGCAGTTCAGAAAGTTGATGTGCTCTTTGATATGAGCAGCCTTAAAATGTTAACAGAACTGGGTTTCAAGCCTGATTCAGGCAAGTGCCCTTATACAGGACTATGCTTCTCTTTTAAGATAAACCTAACCAGTAGTAATTTATGCCCCAATTCAATAGCTGTCTTAATTACAGCCCAAATTATTTCTGTTCAGTCTTAGACTTAATTTTTTTATGTATATATTATAATGTAGTTTATGCCTCTTATAGGATTGTTTTAGGTTATGCACAATTTGCTCTCAGCTTCCAAGACACTTTTGGAACCAGGAGGCTATAAACACATTAAATTAAAGTGGATTTGGCAGACTTTATAGTAAATCCCACTACTGTAGAATATATGGAGTCTTGTTTACATTTCATACATCTCTGGATGTGACCCTATAACTGATGCATTCAGAACTTCAACCATAATTCAGTATTAACAGTGCCTTGAAAAAGAACATGCTATGATCAATTGGAGAAGAAAGCAAGTGCTTCTAAATGCACTTCTTTGTTGCATGGTAAGTCTCTCCTGAAGAACCCATTCTGTTATAGCGCTCAGTCTCCTGATAGTGTGACACTTGTTTCTATTTCTCTGCTTGGCTGTCTGATTGCTAACTGGTCCTTAGACTGAGAAGCTTCTGGACTGGGATTGAGCTATTCTGAAAGTAGCATACAGCTGGAAATGTCATTTTGGGTTGCTAGAACAAATGCTACTGATTTATTTGCAAACCCTATCTATAGCTCCTACTTCCAGACTGACTACTCAGCTCCATATTTGTAGCTACATCAAACTGTATCATTCCTTCTATTGAGTGCTTAAATGTCCTCTGGCAATACTACTTGGACAAAATGCTCTAAAACAGGGTGGCCAACCTACAGCATATGTGCCCCGAGGGGCATGGGCAGCCTTTGTATGTGGCATGGAGCAGACCAGGGAGTAGATGGGCAACAAAAAGTGGTGGACAAGGCGCAGAGCAGCGGACTGGATAGGGGCACAGTGCAGAGAACAGAAGCAGTCAATCAGGTAGAGGGCAGAGGAGTGGCACTCGAGGGTGTGGATCTAATTGAGGGCAAGTCTGGCATAAAAATTGGCTCCCACTGCCCTAATATGTTTCTTGCACCTGGCCAAGCATTTACAAAAGCTGTATGAAATTTTCATGCCACACATTCATAAGCATACGAGCTTTTGCTATTCCATACAAGTAATAGCTAGCTTGTAGACTAGGAAGTGTAGGAGATAACTGTATTGTGGCTCACTGCTGAGCATCCACCTATCAAGTATCCCAACTTGAATCAAAGCTGTTAAAACAATCACTGGTCATGTTACTTACCTGCACAGCTAATGTAGTAAATCCTTGGCATAAGTAACCCAAAGGACTCCTCCCACAGTATAAAATAGCCAGACCCACAGCCACTTCACACTTGAAACTAGCTAATTTGTTATGGTGCAACAAAACAAGCTCAGGAGAAGCATTAGGCTGAGATGGATGATGTAATACTGAGCTTAAGCAGATCATGACTTTCCAGGGTTTAGCAGAGCAGAGAATGTCTTTTAGAAGTTGCAAGGAATAAGAGAGATCCAAGCCAATGTTAAAAGTTTCCTGGCCTTTCAACCACAGGGAAAAGTTAGAAGAAACTGTAAGACTGCTTAAGTGCCATTGGCAAAGATGATTCCAGCTGTTATAAAACAAGAACAAATCTTAGTAAGTGTAAAAATAAAGTTAAATCCAGGAAATACACATGAAGCAAGAATTTTTGTGGATAGTACCAGGAGGTGTCCGCTTCTCTCCCAGGGACCTTGGGAAAGATACTGAGGCACCCAAAAGCTGCTCTAAGCATATATTCCAACCATGCAGTTGTCAATTTTATATTTCTCGTTGCATATACTTTATGAGTGAGACCTGTCTCAGGAAAAATCATGTAACTGGTTATGTCAGATACTGTTACCCAACAGTCAATGGGTAACATAGAAAGAAGTCATTTGACCCCAGCATCCTTTCCTGCCCATGGCAGGGGGTCAGACTAGATGATCTGCTTAGGTCCCTTCCAATGACCAACTATGAAGTAACCCCGCCCCCTGGAGCTGCTTTGTACTATTTATAGGTTAAATTATTAATACAGTTTCCTATGGTTCATGCTTCTACAGCAGAAAGGAGCTTACCTGATGTCTTTGCTGCATGATTTTAGTGTCTTGGAGTTTGATCTACTTGTGTCACAGGCCTTCTTCAAACACTCCTCAGTGTTCATGACATGGTATAGCTACGTAAGGAATAGTAATAGAGCGTGGCAGGGTGATAAGCAACCTAATCTCTTCTCTGAGACTGACTTCAATGAAGTGAGGATTTTGTCCTCAATTCTTAAAACCCCACAGCAGATGGTTACTGTTACATGTACCAAGAGAACACCTGCCCACATGTCTGCAGAGATTCTACACAACTCTGGAGGGACCACAAGGAAACCTTTGACATTTATAGAGGTCAAAGAAAATCCCTGCAATCTTAAGGGTCTGTATTCTCTAAATGATTTGAATTCAAGTTTGTCTGACTTGTGAACTATAACAATAACCTTGAGGATGCTGTCATATAATTATGCTTATTTTTAAAGAGAACAACATTTTTGGGATATAACATTTGGTTGCTGTTCAGCAGATCCTTAATTATCACAAACATTCCCCTGAAGTATTTGCAGCCAACAGTACAGCCTCTGCCTAGTATCAGCCAAGGCTGATAGAAATGGAAGTGACCAGCCTAGTATCTTTTTGTCCATGTTCAACAAAATGCAAAAACTAAGCAGCAGATTTGCGTCTCTCATTGCTGGAACATGCTAAAATTATTTTAATGCAATTATGTCTCAAATGTCATCTTTCTATTTTCTTAAACTGGTCATCTTGTAAATCTCTCTGTCCTGTTTCTTAAAAAGCGCAGCTGCCTTGATACCACGGTGACTAAAATGACATAAATACTTACTTGATAATTAGTTTGAAATTATACCTTTTGACTGTGCCCATTCAAGGGAAGAAAAAGTTAATTTGCTTACTCCTTGAAACTAGCACTTGTTTATCACATTCTGTCTCTGAGCTCCAATTAGACAGTCCCTTGCTGTTGCTACACACCTCTTGCTTCTTTCTCACTCTTGTCATTGCTTTGTTTCTCCATTGTTTAGATTACTACATTGGCCAGAATTTAATCTCTTACTTAACTTGCTTTGATTTTTAGTAACTACAAAAACGGAATGCACCTCCTTTGTCATTAACTGCAGCTTTCCACATACTGCTCAACATATAGAAAATAAGTTAATTCTTGGGTACTATAATTAATAAAGAGTGTCTGTAGCTTGAACTTGCTGCAGTAAATGACTGTCACATAGCACCTATTAAAGCATACCCATCAGATTTTAATAGAATGAACTGAACACAAGATTAGAAGAAACTGTCCATTTTTAAACAGATTTAAATTGGTGTCTTAGATGTGTGCACTTGCATTCATGTAGTATTCTTCATTAAAATTACATTGCCACAGGCCACTCACTTGCTCGTTATTTTACCTACATGGATGTATGCTGATAATCAGCACTCTAAAACCTCTAGTACTAGGCTTTAATCCTGTCCTTTCTAATCTGCTGCTGGTATATAGTAAATTATTTGAACAATAAAATCTTTATTAAAAGAAATATATATTGTTAAATATTGCTTCAGTTGAATATTATGTAGAAAATTAGGCTGAAGGGGAGATGTACCATAATATTGTCCCTTATAGAGAATTGAGTCACCCTTTTAAAGTTTACTCAATTCTGCTGGGAACAGCGTTGTTGTATTGTTTCACTAAGGTAATTGCTTTGATCCCCCAGAGCTACAAGTGCCAAACACACCCAGCTAAATAAAGCAAGCTTATGGGAACAAATTATTTAAAGGGAAAAATGAGAAGAAAAAACTATTGAGTAAAGCTTCTGAAAAAGCAAGGTAATTTTAATACCTAGCTTTCATAGAAAATACTTTTTTAAACAAAATTAACCTGTAGTTGTTAAAAGGACACCCTAATTATGCCTCTTCAACGCATGCATGCTTTCCACTAAATTCAGTGAGTTTATTATTTTTTTTAAGCAAGCTAAAGTTGCAGCCACATGCAGTATTTATTGTATGAGGTGTTCATACCCACATCAAGAAGTCACACTTACTATCCATTAAGGTATTTTATTATATAATAACATCTGCAATTCAGTTGATTTTTTTGCTCCTGAAGGCATATCAGGGCAATAGTCCACCCATGCCACGCTAATTGAAGGCTCAGGGCCTCATTTAAGACAATACACAAGTGGTTGTAATAAATCAAAGGAGGGAATAGTGAGTGACAGGAATATATAGCTACCTTCACTAGTTACGTTCACACTTTGAAACATATTTGAAACATATTGCAGTTCACTGCTCTAAGTGGGACTAGAGTAAGAGGTTCTAGGATTGAGCCAGGTTGAAGATTGTTTTAAAGAAATTGAGACGAAGAGAATTCATGGTAACAGTCTGCACACTGAAGTAGCATGATTGTGCTCCTATTAACAAGATTCCTCCCCCACAAAAAAGATTTCTAGCTATCAGCAATTTATGAAACATTCCAGAATTAAATACTGAGTCCCAACCACACCCATACACCTTCCATGCAGTACCTAAAGCTAGTTAATTCCACTCAGCTCTCTCCCAGTTATTTTAAACTCTAGCCCACTTATGGCTTATACATATTCATAAGCCTCAACCTTTCCTCTTTGGGGCTTATGAACTAAGTCCCCATTTGGGGCCGTTAAAGATTGATAACTTTCACATTTTACACTGGTGTATATCTGGAGTAACCCTCTGACTTCTTTAGTTACTGGCAGGCTATGCTGAAGGAATGGAAAATTGATGTAGCTGTGTTTTTGACTTCCTGGATTTAGGAGCAACCCCTTGCTGAGCAGTCTGTTCTACATCCAGCAAGCACTTAAACATGCGAGTATGCCTTGGGATTTAAACAGTAGCTTACAGGCTTCAATTTAAGCAGCCAGCCAGGTGCTTTGCTGGACTGGAGCTGGAATGCTTACCTGCCTGGTAAGCTCAACTCCTCAAACTATGAAGCAGTGCTGCTTTGGAAACAGCTCTCATATTCTACATTCCGGTTCCTTCTTCGTCAGGGATGACATGATCCCCATGAAGAGTGTTACATTCCTGGAGAATCTGGAGATCCTTCAAGGTGAAAAGTACTGCACTTGAGATGTCTGAAGGTAACTTTTTTCCTGTCTAAATGCAAACTATGGCCATTGATGCACAAACTATATCCTAGCCTAGACCACTTCATTCCTTCACAATGGCAGCAAAGGCTGCAGGGGGCTGGAGAGCAGGAATCCCTACACACCTCACGTGATCCCTGGTGATAGGGCAGAGGAATCAGGGCACTGAGAGACTGAAGAATCACAGGGGTAATACAGCCATTTCAGAAAGTCCTTGCTTCAAAGATATTCCTCAGTTTTTGAGGATCATTTTGAAGCATTTCTTCTGTTATGTATGTCTGTTTCCTCTCCTTCCCCTTTTGTTTTGAGTACAGTCTCAAACAGCATATCTGGTCATGGCCTACAATAATAGCATTTGCAGGGATGAAAACTACAGGAAGTTCTCAGGAAAGTGCAAAAATGGTTAACCAATATCTGACTACTTTTCAATAAGTACGATTCTGTTCCTTGGGAAGTAATCACAAGACCATGAGCCCCAAATGAAATCTTAACTTTAAAACCAGCTGTTGTTTGAAACCCGCTAAGGTAGTCGCATGCAAATTCCAGAATCTGCTCTGTTCGAGCACAGCTCAACTTCTAATGTATTTTCTTGCCTGCATTGTCATCTCAAATACTTGTGATATGCTTGGTGGTTCTGACAATGTTATTCTCATTGCAACTAAGGTGCTACATCACTCATTCATGAATACTTGAAAAACAGTCTACATACATATTTTGAGTGTGTAGAACTTCTACTTGCAAGCCAAAGTACACCACGTGTGCTTAAGTTACTACCAGGGACCCAGGTTTTCCGTTTCCCTTGGAAAAAATGGAGAAAACCATGGATTCCCTGTTTTTATTGGAGGGAACGTGGATTTCTCTTCTTAGCAGAGAAATCAGTGGATTCTCCACTTTTGGAAAGAGCTCTCACCAGCTGGCACAGCTCCAGCCTGCAGGAGTCAATTGCAAAAAGGGTGGGAAACCCAGGGAGGGGGGTAGTGGAGCCTGAGCCTCTGAGGCAGCCAAGGCTGGGCTTAGGCTCACACTCGCCCTTTACCCCTGGAGCACGGAGGTAAGTGGGGCAGGCCTGGGGAAGATGGTTTGGGGGATGGGGGTGCTGCCAGCCCCAGGTGGCACACTGCAGCTGGGAGTAGGGCCAGGGGTTGAGGGCAGGGGTGCACCTCTGCAGAGGGCTTTGCAGGCAAGCGATGTGGGGCACAGTGTGGTGGTGCCTGCCATGTGCGGGCCACACACATGCTGCCTGGCCGGCTACCCAGGGGAGGGGGAGAGGGAGGCTGGCATGTGGCCAGAGCACAGTTCCATGGCCGGCTCTGCAGCTGCAGTGAGGGATGGGGACTTGGGGTGTGGGGGGAGGCGGCTTGGGCTTGCACATGGTGCTGCCGCTTACCTGGAGGCCCATTATGGCAGTGATGGCTGCTGCCTCCAAAACCTCCTGCTGCCGCCGCAGAGCCATGCTCAGAGCTGTGCAGCCGGTGGCAGCGGCACAGCACAAGGTGGTGGTGGAAATGGCTGCGTGCCGCCCAGCCACCACCATGTTGCCACTGCCACCCAGCGGCCGGCCACACAGCTCCACCTTCCCTTTCCCCCACCCTGCCCTGATCCTCCTCCCACACATGCTTACCTGCTGGGGTGAGTGTCAATATCTGTGTCTGCATGCCTGTGGGTCTGGGCATCAGGAGGGCTGTTGAGACTGTGGGGGGGATTGTGAGGCACCCACAGCACTGGGAGGGGCTGTGGGGGGCCTTCAATTTTTATCATGGATTTTGGGTTTTTAATTGGAGAATTTTCAATTTTTAATCAGAGAAAACCAGGATCCCTAGTTACTACTTTGTCGATTGAAGATTAAAGCTAGTTCCAGATTCAGACTTTAGAGCTATCAATCTGAGACAAGGTATTCATACTGCTTGAAGATTCAGTGTGAAACACTGCAGCTTTGTTATGGTAAGTAAAAACATGAAACCAAAATACTTCTAGCTCAACCATTACCAGTAACAGTTTTCTTTCATGCCGACATCATTCTACATATGTTGAGACTATTTTAGGCTTGGGAGATTTTACCGGTACTTCTAATTTAGGACTCATGTCTGACTTCTGAAACACTATATTTGAAAGTATTTCAGACTACACGTATTTGCTCCAACTAGATCTTTTTATGGTGTGTGATTGATTCTGCATTATTAGCCAGAGATGCCTAAGGCTGCAAAATATGAATGAAAAACTCTCAGGAACAGTAAAGATTATTAATTGCTGACACTTTAGTTTCCATTCCTGTTTGGTTTTTACTTATTGCAATGTTTGGAGAATCTTCAGACACATCCTTTGCTGGAAGTGAATAGTATACATTCTTAATTATATAAAAATGTTCTTTTCATTCATAAGGCTTTACTCAATCAATTAAGGAAGAGAGTAATACCATATGTGCTAAGTGATTAGTCACTTTTTCTGAATAGCTGAAGCCAATTCTTCACAAACTACAGGTTGCCAAATAATTTTAACTTCTACACTCTTCATCTATTCTAAATAAAACTGGAAGCTCTTCAGGCCAGCTGCTGTTTCTCCTGAGGTATGCTCCTAACCCCAGAGGGCTCATCTCTGCTATTGCTGCAATACAAATAGATATGGAAACTAAGAAATTCTTCCATTGATTTTTTTTTAATTGTAACTTTGATATTTGAATGAATAAACTGGACTCTCACATTGATCTTACTAAATCTCCTATGCTTAGAGGTGGCCACATGGCGCTCTCCATGACAAAGGTAGATAGGCCAGGATATTAAAACAAAAATGCCCTTTTAAAATAATTTATTAGAAAATATTCTAACAGGTGTCCAAAGGAACCATTGTGCAAAACATATCACACATTAGACAATTAGTGGAAGTTAAGTCAATTTCTTTACATAACCACAATGTGAAAAGATCTGCTTGCTTATATAAAGAGATATTAACGTCTATAGCAAATTAGACTGTTGCTGCTTATGCCCATTATGTTACCATCGTAGGGGAAGTTGCAGATATTTTATACAGGTGACTTAGAAAAATTCAGCACAGATCAGAAGAGTGCAGGTGGAAGGCCACTGCCAAATAACAGTTTCCAAGAACTTGGTATTTTCCAGTGTGAAGCGGTAGTTGTGGTACTGCTGCTCTGCTGATTTAAAAACAGCAACGTTATTTTCAAATTTTAGAATGGCAGTAACCACAGCTAGAAAAAAAGCTATTTCCCCCACTTCCTTTCCCTTTATCTTTAGTCACACAGCTGTCTAATCATTGTAGATTTACCAGGAGAAGGCTACCATAAGGCCAACCAGGATTATACCTTCATCCTAACATGCTATTATTCTCAAAACATACAGTATCTGGTTTTTGTTCCTAAAGAACATGGTAAAAAAAACTTACCTGTTTCCAGTAACCTGGACAACAAAATGACAAAATCTACCCTGGAATACAACCTTCCAAGGACAGAGGGTTGCACGTTAGTGAAAATTCAATTAAAATTTGAAACAGTCTTCAAGGAAAGAGGGTTGCACGTTAGCAAAAATTCAATTAAAATTTGAAACAGTCTTTGTAATTTTCTACTGAAACAATTAATAGTCAGAAATATTAAACCAAGAACTTTAGATACAATACTTACTTCATTTTTAATTAGCTGGAGCCATTCATTAAGATAGTTAACCAGAGCAAGTGCATCAGGGATATTATCCCCTTCTGAGCAAAATTTCAGTAGAACAGCCATTGGGATTCCTTTAGAACAACTAGAACAGAAATTGTAATTTTTTTATTGGAACAATAATAATTGGGGAGTAGCTCACTTAATATAACAGATTTGGGGTTTTATTTATTTATTTTTGCCTGTACCTTTTTCTTTTAAAAAAGCCACAGAAACTGTCTCCAAGCTGGAGACTGAGGCACAGATTCTATGCCACAAACTCCTACACAGCTTGTCTGCTACCTTCCCCTCTCCATTTACTTTAAACATGGAAAAAGAAGTTATGCAAGCTGCACTGTATAAAAGAATGCATGGAACTTAAAAATAAAAAGGTGTAGGCATCTGCATTAAGAGGTAGCTGATAATTACATGAACAGTGTAAAGTTTAGTAAATTCTCTTCTAAATAAGGATTATGGAGAAAGGAAATCTTGAGAGGGACAAAGAAAGATTAGAATCTGACTAAGCAATCAGATGAATCTTGATGGGGAATTTAAATTACCTGGGTTGACTCCCCCACTCTACAGACATCTGATGTTGAATGCATCTTAGAATAAAGGACCATGCTAGGACAGGGGTGGGCAAAATATGGCCCATGGGCTGGATACAGCCCACCAAGGGATTCTGTCCAGCCTGTGGCAGCTCCCTTGGCCTCACCCAGCCCAGGCACAGGGGGCAGCGTGGGTTCTGGCACGTGCAGCTGGTTTTACTACCCCTGAGCACGCAGCATATCTGGGGTGGTACAGCAGCCAGACTTACTTCCTAGCAGCCATGTCAGCAGTGGCTCTTTCCAACTACCACTGTTAGTGTCACTGCTCTCGCTAGACGGAGCAGGCGGGCAGGGTCTCCATGAAGACTGGTTTGGGACCACAGTGGGCAGGCATGGAGTGGTATCTGGAAATGGAACAGACAGGCAGGCAGGGACAGGATCTTGGGGTCATGACAGTGTAGGGCTGGGGACAGAGAGAGCCACAATCCACTCCCCGCACATCCCTGTGATGGGTGCCAGTTCTGCAGGCAGGGGTGTGCAGGGAATGGGTTTCAGCAGCAGTTTTGCCCATTCCACTCCCGGATGCCACACCCTGTGCACCCATGGCCCCAGCCTTTTCATTCAGCCATGCACCCTCCCCACCTGGGTCCCGGCTAGTCTCCACCGAGACCCTGGGATTTTTGGGTGGTGATAGCACAGGGCCTAGGTAGAGCTGCAATCCACTCCCCACATGATCCTGCCCATGGAACCGTCACCCATCACAGGGATATGCAGAGTGGATTGTGGTCCTGCCCTGGTCCCTGACCCTACGCCAGGGGCGGGCAATTATTTTGAGTGGAGGGCCGCTTACCCGATTTTGGTAGGCAGTCAAGGGCCACATGGGTAGCCCTGCCCCTTGACAGGTAACCCACCCCTTGACAGATGCCCTGCCCCCTGGTCACCATCTTGGGACCAACGTCCCAGGGCCAGCATCAGTGGGACCCAAAGCAGGGCGCAGGCTGGCAGGGGTCTGTGGAGCCAGGCTGGGCTGAACCAGCAGGGAGGGGGGGAGCTGGCCCAGCTCCATAGAGCCCCTGCCAGCTGGGACCCTGCACTCCTGCCACCCTGCTCTAGGCCCCACCAGCACTGGCCCCAGGACACTGGTGCAGGCCTCATGTTCCCACTGGCTCCCCACCCACTCACTCCCAGTGCCCCCCAGCCCCGTGGTACAGGCGGGGGGCAGCACACAGCCCTGACCCCCTGCTCACCAGCAGGGAAGAAGCTGGTGTTGAGCGTGGGGAAAAGTGGCCCCTTGCCTGCCCCATGGCCGGCGCTCCCCACTTTTCCCCATGCTCAGCACCAGCTTGTAACCCGCCCCACTGCCAGCCTGGCAGTGGGGCCGGGTTACAAGGTGGTGCCGAGTGCAGGAGTGGGGAGAAAGAAGCCCCTCCCCACCCCATGCCCGGTGCCCCATGCTGCAGCCACTCACAGCCAGCCCGGAGCTGCCTGTGCCTGCTCCAGACAGCCCCGCGCGGGCTGCGAGCACCTGCAGCAGGGAATGGCGGGCAAGGGGCCGCTCTTCTCTGCGCAGGGAAACACTGAGTGGGGGGGGGGGGGGAGCAGCCCCTCCTCCGCCCCATGCTGCAGGCACTCGCAGCCCGCATGGGGCTGTCCAGAGTGGGCATAGGCAGCCCCATTTGGGCTGCAAGCAGCTGCAGTGCAGGACATCAGGTGTGGGTGGGGCCGCTTCCCTACCCCCCCACGCTCCTCCTTTGCCTCTGCCCCCCCCCCACTTACCTGAGCTTCCCCCACCAGGGCAGCCACATGCTCCCAGCCCAGAAACCATGGCTGGGGCTTCGGGCTAGGGGGCCCTGCTGTTGTGGGAGCCCGCCAGGTTTCCCCTGGGTCCTACTGCCCTTGGTTCCTGTCATTTTTTACAGGAACCAAGGGCAGAGAAATATTGATTTTCTACATTTTTTTACAAGCCCCGCAGGCCGGATAGAATGGCCTTGCAGGCCGTATTTTTTCCACCCCTTCCCTATGCTGTCATGGCCCCAAGATCCTGATCCCAGTCCTGGGAGTTTTGGTGAGCTGTTGCAAAATGGGGGGGGGGGGGGGAAGATGGCAGGATGACCTAGCTTGCAACAGCTCATCAAAACTCCCTAAGTGGCCCTCCAGCCCAAATAATTCCCAACCCCTGTGTTAGGGTATCATTTAACATTAGTCTGAAAGGCAGAAAACAAATCTAATTAGGCTCCAGCTTGGATGTTTTTGATAAAACATTTAATTTTGGAATTTTAGTACAGTGCCAAAGCAAAGACATGCTTTATAACTCAAGGGAAAAAAATTGTAAACTATTAAAAGCATTAGTGATTCAAGCATAATCACTTCAAGTCAGTGACTTAATACTTACTTGGTTGTTTTTTTAAAGTGAGAGTACACTGGTTGGTGTTCAACCCAATTTTTTTTTTTTAATACAAATGAGAAAGACACACTCAGCAAGATCCTGTTTGTTTGAAGAATAGAAAGTTACAGCAACATTTATAGCACTGTTGAAACAAGTTTTCCATTTGAATGGGAAAATTTAAGGATATGAAATTTTTTTGTCATGAGACTGACACTGAGAGGAAATGTTACAGCACTCTGCCACCCACAAATGAAACAGAATTAAAAATAATCAATTCACTACTGAAATGGTTGGGGAAGTCATTCAACATTTTCTCAAACTGACTGTAAGCTAACCAAAGGAGAAGCTCTGAACCTTTGATTCAGATTTTGTGAAGTATATGCTTGCTACTCCTTTTCTTCTTTTGGAGGTGTGCTTTCCACAGGACTAGAGATATTTAATGAGAAGCTCAGAAAAAAATATGAATGTTCCATTTTCTGTCAATCTTAGCAGTAACGAATTAAAAAAAAATAATGTTCCTGTGGTGTAGTACCCAGATTAACACCCAGTCTAGTAATAATAGCTTACATGGTTTATAAAGCATAGAGTTATCTTTTTGGGAGACAGTATGATCTAGTACAGTGGTTCTCAACCTTTTTAGACTCAAGGCACCCACCTTAGACTCAAGGTACCCTTGGAAAATGCCAGCTGTTAATTTTCACTCATTTTTTTTATTACAGAAAATCAAGAGCACTTCTTCTGTTGCAGTGCGGGAAGCCACATGGTAGGGCAAGTGGTTGTGGGGGAAACAGGAGACAGACAGTAGGGGGAAGGTGGTGTGGAGGAAGGCAGCTTACCCCCAGCTGCCTGTCACCTCCCTACTTACTCCACTTTCTGCCTGCCCCCACCTTGCCTTGGGCCCTCCCCTCAGCCTTTGCTTCTTGCCAGCCCCCTGCCCCTCCTCCCTACCATTGCTCTAGTGCCAGCAGGTTCTGTGCCTACTCTAGTCTGGGACATGGAGCCTGGCCCCAGGCGAGCCCTGTAACAGCAGTGCTGGCTCTGAACTGCTGTTAGAAGGCTGGGCTGGGGCCAGGCTCTGTGCCCCAGACTGGAGTGGGGACAGAGCCTGCCAGTGTCAAAGCAAGGGTAAGGGGATGGGAGTGGGGGGAGGGAAAGATGCAATGATAGAGACTTCAAGGACATGGCAAAATGGGTGGGGTTGGGGACCTGAGGCTGTGGGGAGAGGATAGAGAGGGGCCAGGAGGGGTGGGTGTGAGCACCCAAGGCAGCAGTGGGGGGAAATAGAGGGGGGGAGGCAGGGGGTACAAATGCAGAGGGTACAAATGGTGGGGGGGGTAGGCTACAGCTGTAGTCTACCCCCACACTGCCCTGCACCTGATTCCAAGACACAGGCCTTCTCCCCCCACCACATTAAGTGGGGGAGAACTTCATCTTGGAATTGAGCATATACAGTATTTTTTTTATTAAGTCAGATACCAAAATGAATCATCTTTATTGCAATCCGCTCCTATTACCCACAGGCCCATTCACAAAATATGGATCTGAGCCATTTTAAAGCAGGGTGATGCAACATTTTTTTCCAATTTTTTCTATTGTATCCTCTACCTCCTGTCTTGATCACAGGCCTGTACTGAAGATGAGTCTCCTCTCCAGGAGAACTCCTGTGGAAGTATCTAAAGAATGTTTTTTTTCTAAAGCACCACATACAACATCTCTCAAAAAGAAAATTATGTTAATTTTTCAGGAAGTAGATTCATAGTCAAATGTAAATTGTACCTACAGACTAAAACTGGATTTTATATCTTTGTGTTTCTCTCTAATATTAGCCAGCTTGCTTACCTCTCAGTGAACAATAACTTTGTGATGCCACCTCCAGGGATATGTAGAACCTTCTCTGCATTGTTTATTTCAGGGTAAACTGCTACTTTTTCCATCTCTTTCCAGTTTAGCTCCTGCATCTGATCTCCAACTGTTTTCTGAATTGTAGGTGAGAGCAGATACCGCAGTGGTGTACTGAGAAAAAAAAATACATTAAATGCAAGAATGCTGTATATGATGCATGGGTTACTGCATGTATAAGAACACAACTGGAATCAGTCCAGGGCCTTTACCCCGCAATAAGTATTGCACAAAGATTGTTTTCTTTTACAAGACAGACCAGAGGCTAATTTGTGGTTACAAAATGCTGTAAGCTAGTCAGCTATCTACCACATAAGATAACTAAATGGTACATGTTGGAAGTACCTATTTAAGCCTAAAGGAATCAAGTACCCTTTTTCTCCTTCAGCTACCGTTATATAAGATTAAGAAAAAGATGAGCTGACTGTTAAACTACTGTATTTTTTATTTTTGAATAGTATAGTCCTTTTCTCTTGAGGTCCAAATAACTGTTACATACAGAAAAGCAGGGATGCTGAAGTTTGAGTAATTCATTTAGACTTGTTAAATTGATCTGTACTGGGTTATAGTAGGCTTGAACTTAACATTAAGAAGATATACTTTGCTATGACTACTTTAAATAGCTTTTCAATCATTTTAAAAATTGTTTTGCTGTAAAATCAGTTCCACAGACTTAGCCTGTATGTCTGCTATCAGAAAACAAAGGACTTAATCCTGTGGTATACAACAGCCTAGAACATGTGAAATGATTCCTTGATGAGTGAATGTGAATGCCAGTTTTAAAAACAAGCATGCAAAGTGTAACTGGTAATAATACAGGCACATCGTTCAAGCCTATGACTTATTTAAAGGACATTGTGTTTTATTAAGATACGTAGTCTGGAAAAAAATCCAGCAATTTCATCATCTTTATCATGGATTACAATGCCTTCAGGGTGAAAAACAATTTTTTTAAAGAAAAAACCGTCATCTCTCACGTTCCCTGTAGCTTAAACATTGCAGTGTCCTACTAATGTAAAGAACAGAATGTTAAACTGACCACAGCTCAGCGAAAGTTAATTTGGTTTATTATCTACAGTGAAAGACAGTAAAGCCAGGAAAGCAGAGAGAAACTAGATTTTTTTAATTTGACTTTAATAGTCTTGACTTCATTTGAATCCTCTTAGAACACAGTACTGCATATATATTATACAACACACATCCACACAAAGCAAAAGGAGCATATCAAACATAGTAAAAACAATCAAACCCAGACTAGATGAAAATATATCATTTAACTTTATGTAAAAGAAATATTAATCAGATGGCCAAAAGTAATCATACAAACATACCTATGAAGCTGCTGATCATCACGCTGGTATGCATGACTGCTAGACAGAAGAATAACTCTGGCACATTTACTGCTTTTCACCCAAGAAAGAACAGTTTGAGAAAAGGACCTGTATTTATTCTTCAGAGAAAATGGAGAAAAAGAATGACAAATTAGATCTTTAAGAAATGCCAAACTACTACAATACAAGAGACTAACATTTTGCAACAATGCAAGGTAATGTTCAACTATTTTTTCCTCCTGCCTGTTAGGTCTCTACTTTAGGATAATTTTTTAATGAAGGGCTGCAAACTGAAACAACTTAACCAAAATGTTTTGTGTTGGAATTAAATTGTCAGTATGAAAATATTTATTTTCATGCAATGGTACAAAACTGATCCAATTCCCACTGATATGGATAGGATTATAGAGTTAGGTTGGGTCCTAAGAAATCCAGAATATTTTCCTCCAGCAGGAATTACCAAAAAAACCCCTGTGCTAACTCAGTTATTCTTGTGTGGTAAATGCTGACTTTAATGACAATCACTATGCCTCTACACAGCACATGTATACAAGGCAAATTCCTCCATGTTTCACATTATTCAGGTTTTAGGGAGACAGAGAAATTATTTCTGCTGTTATCATGACAGCAGAAAATAACTTCTTTTAGGAAAGAGAAACAGCAAAAACAGGCAGCAATTACAAGGAGATCTTTCCCACAAACATTATGTCTGAAAAATACTGACACTTTCCTAGAGACATCAATGATTGAGTAAAATGTACTCCAACATAATTCTGATCTTCTATTAGGAGTCCAGAGTTTCAAAGTCATACAATCAGTGACAGAGGTGAAAAACTGTCTTTGTTTTTGGTTTGTTGAACATCTTACAAATAATTAGAGAAGATCTTAGGTTAATTCCAACTTCTTTCTTGTTATTTGATGTGTATTAAGCAAGAACACTGCTAGCAATATTTTTTAGATTAATTTTATAGAAAATTGATTTTAGTGTACTAGAAATGAGATGGTTAAAATCAATCTCGACTGCTAAAGAACTTGGGTGTAGATGCTTTCTGATTCAGAATTCATTTCCAACATACGTAATGAAAACAAACAAGCAAACACACACCTTAATAAATGGTGATCTAATCTGAAGAACCACAAGCTTCTTAGAAGGTAATGAATATACTACAAAAAAAGTTATAGAACAAAAAAAAAAGTGAATATTCTAGGGTTAGAAGGGTTTGAACTGATCCAATATGCAACATAATTAAAGCTTGGGGATCTAGAGTACAACTTCCAGTTATTAAAGAAATAAAAGCATACAACCAGATTTATATTGCAATTGTCTTCATTAGTCTTAGTTTCCCTAAGCCTGACCGTAAAAGAACAAAAAAGCTGAAAAGCCATAATGACTCAGCTGAACCAGAGAAGCTAGTTTTACAGCTGCTTTCGCTGATCAAAACATTTACCTTGGGACTTCCAGTTTTTACTGCTGAAAGTCCACAAAAATCTGATGACTAGAACAGAAAAAGGAACTGAAGATATCAGAAAATGAGAAGGGAAAAAGTTGGACAGGAAGAAGGAACAAGACTAAGGGGAGCATATAGATTACTTTTATTTTTTTCAAGTAGAGCAGAGGTAGATATGACAAATATAGTGAAACTGAACCTCGAATCAGCAAAATATGCCAACTGGACACCAAAAATATTCTTTAATATTAAAGTTAAAACTTTCAAATCTGAAATCTAATGTGGAAGCTCTCTTCCTAGCATCAGTCTAAAAACTGACTTTAAAATTATAGCCACAATTTGGAGATTACATGACAAAAATTCCTACAGCTCCTAATGTAAGAATTTTTTTCACTTGACTTCTGTAGAAATTTTGGTTTGGAATGCATAAGAATGGGACAAGCAGGGATTTCTTATGGTGATATCTTTTATTAGACCAACTGCATAGGTGGCATAATGTGGGATAACTATGTAGTTGGTCCACTAAAAGCTATCACTCTAACAAATCCTTGCCACGCACATAATTCCTGGACTATCATGGCTATAACAATCACATTGACACTACCAGAATACAGGACAATAACTTAATTAAATCAAAAGCCACAGAGTATATTAATACAATTTAGTTCATCGTTCTCTGGTTGCCAGCTGGTTTTAGAAACAAGGTAAGACCCCAATCCTGCAGAGAGCATCCCATGGATGAGTCCTTGCACCTGTGCAGAGCCCCTTTTCCCTAAAAGGTTTTTCTGTATAGACCACTGCAGGACTGCACCTAAATCAACATCTGAAAAATAGCTTGTAAAGACTACTGGTATAACTTACATACCTTCTGCATTTATACTCAATTCTGTTGAGTTTTCTTCTGCTGTTGCATACGGATTATTCCCAACCATTGGCACAAGGCAATCAGTGTAGAAGTAACCCACTTTAGGCATGTCAAGTGTAGAAATAACCAAGTCTATCGCTAGTTGGCCAACATTTCCCACTGATACAGATGGCTGAAACAACACAAGATACTTAGTGTCAAACTAACAGATTTGTAGTTTACCTAGTAAGTTACAGTAAAGTTCATCCATAAAATGTGATGGTGTGAGAAAGACCAAAATTAAGTTACTTAAATCCTCAGACTAGTTAGACTTATCACACTTCTAAGAGAAGCATTTCATGTTTTGACAGACACGTAATTTGTTGAACAGCCTGGCTAGCCTACTAATACAAACTTTGGCTTTGATCCTGCAAATATATATTAAAATTTACTTCTTCAAGTATCCCTACTTCCATAGAAAATTAAGTACAGGACTGAGGGTTCAGGGGTTTTTTTTCTCCACGGGTGACAAAGTTACTAAAACTCAGTGCAGAAGCTGTCAGTACCTAAAGTGACACCTAACGGTTATTTTGATATTACACACTTAATATGTAAATAAAACTATGGTATTTTAATTGAAGTAACTTTAAAAGTACTATTCAGATTAACAAGTAAAATCCCCTCAACTTTGACCTAATTACGACCTAATTAACTCTCCTCCCATCCAGTATTTTAAAATTGGATATGAAAACCTGAGGCATTATTCTACGTATCTCAAAACACACATTTGTTCACATTTTGTTTCTATACTAACCGATATGTAACGTAGGATTTGTAATTCGGCACTGTATATCCTTTATCTCCAAAATAAATGGGATGCTGGTTAGTATATCAGGCAAGTAAAAAATTACTATAATAATTAATTCAAAAATCACCTTTTTGCTAATGATGAAAGCATCAGGGGAGACTCCACCTGAGCTGTGGTGTCAACAGCTTTGGAAAGTATGCCTAACAAGTTTTCTTCTTCTTTAAAAAAAGGAATACATTATACTCACTGGGACTTACTAGCAACTTGGAGGGGGGTAAAGAAGGGAAGCCACATTTTTCCTTAAAGTAGCACATGTATTATGTGCCCCAGTCCTATATAGCTATACAATGCTCTACTCTGCTCAACTCTACTCTCATCCAAGTCACAGAACTAAGTTCAAGTGTATCTTGCTGGAACCAGCAAGATACACTGAAGTGAAAAGTTACCAGTGTCCTGCCACCTCACATCCAATTTATAATAAAATGAAAGAATTTATGGAAAAAAATGTCACCCCTCTCTGTGTCCACATGGCTGATGCAGCTGGTGGTGCCACGGATACAGTCAGTTTACCTTCACATCATTTGGGCCCTCTCTGGGAGGAATCCCTATGGCAGTGATTTCTCAGTAAGGGTGCTTTGATATACTTTCAAGGGTACTGTGGGGTACCAAGGCAATGTTAGTTTTGTTAGGTATGCACACATAATTCAAAAGATAAACCCAGAGATTTGAAATAGGAATTCATGGTGTTAAAAAGATTCTGGCCTGTTGCGGTCTTTCCGAGTGCTTTGCAACAGAAGAATTGCTCTATTATTTGGCCATGGTCAAAAAATTAGTGAAAAATAAGAAGTAGCATTTTCCAAGGTGTGCTCCAAGTCTATCAAAGGGTGCCACAAGCATAAAAAGTTGAGAACCACTGCCCTATGGCTATGCAAAAGGAGAATGCACTTTCATTTAAAACTGAGCCAGGTCCTGACTGTTTTAGTTTATGGTGAAGTAGGGGTGGATCGGGGATGTGCATTTGTGCAGCAGTACACTTGCACCCCCCTCCACTCAAAATTGAAAACCAGTGGCAGAGGGAGAAGTGGCATTTCTATTCAGGTGGTGCTTATGGAGTAACCGTTTGTTATAATCTACCTGATCACCCCAGCTCACCTCCCTTCACTCCACAGGTGAGAACGACCCTCTCTTTTTTTAACCATCTCGACCTTCTACTAATCAAGTTATCCTTTCTTCCATAATTTAGCAGGTCTGTTAGCCATTCCTGGTAATGCTGCTCTTCAATTCCATGGCCCTACAGACTGTTTGTAGCTGCAGCCTAAAAAACCTTAACTCAGGCATAGAAATGACTGACAGCAGCATTGGCGGCATGGTCAAGATTCTCAAGAAGGCAAGATTCTGTTTTAGGTATCCCAATGAGACGTACCTGTAAACTACACCTGTGGGACTAATGCCACACTATCTTCCCCCCCCCCCCACACTTGACATCTAATCTAGCAGATACCTGCAATTCCAGACAAGTTACATTTTGCTTTCACTTTGATCTCAAAATGGGAAAAGCCAGGGATGGATCCAGAGGGAGAATGCCGATGCACTTGCACCCCCTCTGATGTCTGCTCCACCCAACCAGCTGCCTGGCAGTGGTAACATTTCTATCAGGGCATGCCCAGGGAATTCATTTGACTTTGTGGCTCACCGTCATCTACCTGATCCCTTCTCAGCTGTTCATTTCACAAGTGTTAATGACCCTCTCTTCTTTTTAATTGTCTTGCTCTTTCCCTGCTCCAGCTCTCTTTTGTGCTGCCATTCTGTTGTCTTTTGGCTGCTCCTGCTAACAAAGCTCCTATTCCACAGCCCTGTGGTCTGCTTTTCCCTTATTGCAATGCATTTCTAATTGTTTTTCCTTCCATCTTAAACGGAGATCATCCACCCCCAGATCCCTAGCAGCTTGGTAAAATTTTTGTTTGTTTTTAACTAGAGAAAAAAAAATGTTCGGCTAGACAGGAGGGCGCCCCTACCATCTGCACCTTCCTAAAATTGTGGGGTTGCCCATAAGGAAGGCAATCAAGGGGGGGGGGTGCATGTGTGTGGCGCCGGGGGGGGGGGGGGGGGGGGGGGCTGGGTCCCACCTGGGAGCAAAGCTTCTAGCTCAAAGATTGGCAACCTCCAGCACATGTGCCAGAGCACGGCACATAAGGCCATCTTCCCCACCACGCTACAGCCAGCCTGCCACCAGCCAGAGCCCAGGTTGCCCGTGGCAGGTGACCAGGAGGCTGCAAGCAACCCAGGCTCTGGCCAGAGGCTGGGCCGGCTGCAGCTAGGAGGCTATAAATAGCTGTGCTGCTCTTCATGGCCCCAGCACCAGCTCTGCGGCTGCATGTGCAGCTCCAGCACACAGCTGAGAAGGGACCTGAGGGCACTGCAAGCCTGGCCCCAGCCCCTGCTGTCCACCCAGAAGCACACATGCAGCTGCTTCTGCCACAGAGCCAGTGCTGGGTGCTGCAGACTCTTGCACAGCTATTTGCAGTGTGCCTGCCACATGCTGCAGCTGCCCAGAGACCAAGCTGGCTGTGGCAGGCAGCTAGGAAGCTGCAAACTCCTGCACTGTGTTCCCCGACCCAGCTTTGTGGAGGTGGCAGCTATGTGTACACCTTGGGATGGACAGCAGGTGAGGGACCAGGGTTGTGCTGCCCCCCAAACCTCTTCCCAGCTGCGCACCCAGAGCCAGTTGCACAGCCGTCACCACGGAGTCAATACCAGGACTGCAGTGTTTTAGTTACTCCAGCCAAAAACGTTGCCAACCCCTGTTCTAGTTTCTCTTGAAGTGCACCAAAACGGCCTTGTGTGGGCTGTGAGGATGCCCCTGCCCCGCTTCCACATCCTAGACCCCCTTGGCAGTGCCTTGCCCCGCAAGGTAGACAGCAAGGCGCTCCGCTGCCGTCACGCCCAGAACGCTGGTACCTCCTGCGCCAACTGCCGCCCCGTGCGGGGCATGTCCCACCTCCCCTCCCCCCAGGGCCCCGCACAACCGGGGGGAAAGGCCGCGGGCAGCCCCGGCGCGGGGACTGGGGGTCGTTACCATAAGCAGCGTGAAGCCTTTGAAGTCGCGGCGCGCCGCGGTGCTGCACGGCACGAACATGACAGGCGGCGCGGGGGCCCAGGGCCGGGCGGGGCCTGCCTCCACTGCGGGGGCCTTCCACTTCCCGGCGCCTTAGGCGTCGTGGATGGTGCCTGTCCCCACCCTGCTCCCTGCAGGGGCCGCGCGGCTGCCGGAGCCCCCGAGCGGGCTGAGCCGGGGATACCAGTCCCGGGTGGCAGCGGGGACCCTCCGTCAGGCAGCTGGGCGGGCAGCCTCCCGTCCTGGCCGGGCAGTTGGAGACGGCGGTTGGGGGCTTGCAGGGGGTGTGGCCGCACGGGGGAGGGGAGGGCTCAGTTACGGCGGCTGCCAGCGGCTCGGTGAGGCGGGTGCGGGTTTATGCTATGGCTTTGCCGCCGGACAAGGCTTCGGAGCTGAAGCAGATCATCCGGCAGCAGCTCGCCAAGGTGCCCTGGGGGTGCGGGTGGCGGGGGCATGGGGCTGCAGGTCCCGGTTGGCTCTGAACGCGCTCCGGGCACCTAAATGTGAAATAATCGTATTGCAAGCTCATAGATTCATAGATGTTAGGGTCGGAAGGAACCTCAATAGATCATCGAGTCCGACCCCCTGCCCTGGGCAGGGAAGTGTGCTAGGTTCAGATGACCCCAGCCAGATGCCTATCTAATCTCCTCTTGAAGACCCCCAGGGTAGGGGAGAGCACCACCTCCCCTGGGAGCCCGTTCCTGATTTTGGCCACTCTGACTGTGAAGAAGTTCTTCCTAATGCCTAGTCTAAATCTGCTCTCTGCTAGTTTATGGCCATTATTTCTTGTAACCCCCAGGGGCGCCTTGGTGAGTAAAGCCTCACCAATTCCCTTCTGTGCCCCCATGATAAGCCACAAGGTGGCCTCTCAACCTTCTCTTGCGGAGGCTGAAGAGGTCCAGGTGCTCTCCAAATGATCGTATTTGCTGGTCCATGTGCCCTCGAAATGATCGTATTTGCTGAAAAGCTATCGTACACGGAAATAGATGCAAATATTTCTTATTATTTATTTTCTATTACTTGTTATAAGGTGCCAGTGGGTGAGTGAGTGAGCAAGACCTGGGTCATCCAAGTGGAAGCATTTCTTTATTTCGAGGCAAGCAGTTGTAAGAAAGTGCTGGCGGCAAACCCAAAAGTCAGTTAAGACTCTCTGGGAGCGACTTGGGTTTTGCATGTGCTGCATCAGCGAGCTGCCCCAAAAATAGTTGTATGTTTTGAACACTTTTACAGATTGTTCTGTCGCAGAAGGGTTGAAACTATTGTACGAATACAATAATTATTGTACACTTGGCCACGCTGCGCTCTTGTCTCAGGCCCCACGAGGTGGTGGGCAGCTGTGCCTGAGCTGTCGGAAGCAGAGGGGCCACGTGGAGGAGTCCGTGAAGAGCCAGAGTAAGGATCCCTCTGGCCACCTGCACCGTCCGGCCTCCTTCAAAGCGCTTGGAGGGCTGGCAAGGGCCTCCAGAGGTCCTAGTGCAGCCCCAACCTGAGGCAGGCCACTCCCTATCCAAACTGACCTGGACAAACCATCATCTAAACCCCACAGGAGGATGCCCTCAGCCCTGGCACAGCACAGTAGGCCTAGCATCCTTGCCTGCCTCAGGCAAGGTAGCCAGAGTCGTGCTTCTCCAAGGTGTTCTCAGTATGCGCTCCATTGAGTGTTTTGTTTATTTTTGGTGGTATGAGTGGTTTTGGCTGTGCACCTGCTGCCAGATGAGCTCCCTTCTACCTTCCACTTGATAAGGATGTTAAAGGTAACAGCAAGGCCCTGGCCTGTGTAACGGATGGGGCTACTCTGGTTTCCTCTGCCCCAGGAAAGCAGCAAGGACCAATTCCTTCCACATTTGTGACAGCGGATGCTTCATTTTTACTGCATTCCTGTTTCACTGCAGTTTATTCTTAGGGGGTTTTAATCTTTTTAATCTCCCAGCATGCCTCTTTGAACCATGTAGCTTGAGGACAGGGGTGCTCAACCTGCAGTCTAGGCAGCCATGGTATTCGGCCTGTGGGGCTCCCCGCTGGTCAGGAATTTGGGTGGCAGGAGAGCACGGCCACCCTCCATTACTGCCAAATTCCCAAACCCTGCAGATCTGCATTAGGGCTCAGCTGCACCCCCTTTCCCCCCCATGGGGCTGCATCCGGGCAAGCCCCCTTTCTCCCCTTCAAGGGCTGGACTCCTCCCCTGCGTGAGTGGATGGGGCCTGACTGCATTCATCCTGGATTGGGTCCACCAGCTGCATATGGCCCACAGATAAACAAGGCTCTACCCAGCCAGCCACCTGGGCAAAAAGGTTGAGCACCACTGCTCTATGGTATTAGATGGTTATTGAGGGTTATAACTTATTTGATTAATGTAGGAATGCTATAATGCTATCCTAACAAGCATTGGATAGCAGGTCATAGAAGTTTTTCTCTTCTAGATGGACGTCCATGGAAGGATCCGAGAAGTTCTTGCTGAGACTATACGTGACGAGATAGCGCCCGAGCATCAGCAGTTATCCACAGATGATCTGATGAAAGCTCTGAGACGAAGAGGAATCATTGATGACGTTATGAAAGAACTTAAAGTTGTAACTGTGAGTACATTTTGAAAAGGGAAATATTTATACTTTGTTCATCTTGGCATTGTTAAAATTCTTTCAATAGGCAGTGAAAACTCATTTCAGCCCAGTGTCGCTTATGTTGGCTTTATTGATTTCTGGTATATTGTTGACAAATTAGTAGAGATGCACCAATTAGACATTTTGGGGGCCAATACAGATAGCCAATTTTTAAGGAGGCATATTGGCCGTTACCGATCCGATTTCCGGTGTAGTTGAGTCCAGCTGGTAAGTCTGTGATGAAAAGGGAGGAGAGGGGGGCAGATCAACACCCCCCATGGTGAGGGAAGGAGTGGGGCTGTGGCTGGGGTAGGCATGTGGTAGGCACGGTACTGAGCTGCAGCTCATCCGGGGAGGGGTGGGGCATGGCTCTCGCTGCTGTACACTGCTCATCCAGCAGTTCATCCAGTGGCTCCTGCTGCTTGTCAGGGTGGCGGGTGACTTGTGAGTGTGCCCCTGGATCTGCACAGGGCAGGGTGGGCTGCAGCTGCGAGCTGGGGCTGAGCAGTTGAAGCAGTGATGGAATGAGCTGCCGGATGAGTGGTGCACAGCAGTGGAAGCTGGCCCCTCCCCCCGCACCTCTGGATGAGCCACGGCTCTGTCCCATGCTCACCCCGGCTGGGCGGCACCTACTCTCACCTGAGGGCGTGTAGGTCTACACTCCTTCACCTCAGGGGCCATAGGTCTGCCCACCCATGCCACTTCCCTCCTCCCTCCCTTTCCACCACACCAGATTTAACAGCTGGATGCAGCTGTCCAAGCTGTTGGGCTCATGCTGCTCACTGCCTGCATGCTGTGCTGCGGCTGTGCCCACGCACGAGCAATTATTAGCCACTTCAGGCTGATTTCCAATTTTCTTTATATCAGTGCCGATCTGATATTGGACCAATGTATTGGTGCACCTCTACAAATTAGTTTAACTTTTATTGTAAAGTCAATGCTGAACTAGTAAGTCCAATTACTGGAAGGGTGGTGGTTGAAACATTGTGTGGTAGGATGGCAGAGAAGTGTGGGATTTTCAGGTTTCGGAAACTGCCAAGGATCTTTAAGAAGTAACGTTTCTTAACTTAGCTCCTTAAAAATGTTTAACTATCGTTCCAGGATATGAATGACCAAGAAGTGACCTTAGATCCCAAGCCATCTACCCATTTTGTTGACAGACAGCTGCCAGTACTGAAGAAAAGTATGTTTTCGTAAATTTTAGTATTTGGATCATAGTTCTGTGAGATCTGAAAATTTAGTTACAGAATATTGTTTAATTATTACATTTCTAATGTGTATTCAGAGTGTATATAAGCTTCAGAAGATGAGATGTTTTCCTGTTTATTTGGATTAAATAGAAGAGCTTAAACAGCAGAACAGTGCCAGTAGTCAAACAGCAGAAACCCTCAATATTTATCATACATTTAAACATTTGCCGCATTTCTTTAATATACATTTTTATGGATTCTTTCAAGCAACTTTGTGGGGAGATTTTCTTGTTTTGATCTTTTATTAGTTGAGCGATGATTTGAAAACATTTCTTAAGACCTGTTAGCAGTTTCTTCACGTTTATTGCTACACTTTGCAGCTAATATTGACCCAACACGGAGGTATCTTTACCTTCAGGTTTTGGGTGGAAAAGCTTTTCTGGAACATCTACAAGAACCTGAACCCTTGCCTGGCCAAACGTGTTCTACCTTCACTCTGTATTTACTTTTTCGAAACCAACGGTTCCGTTCTAAGCCTGTCCCGTGTGCCTGTGAACCAGACTTTCATGATGGTTTTTTACTTGAAGTGCACAAGGATAGCCTAGGTAAGGAAAACTCTAAGCTTAAAAATAAGTGCCATATGTTGTGCTTACCTTGCAGAGCTGTTTTGAGATGCTGATATTATAGATAACTGGCTTATGCAAGTGAAAGTTACTGCTCTCCGATGTAATCATTTTTCAAAACTATATTGATATTATTGTGATTTTTAGTTGGAAAAGTTAGACTTTTACAGTAATTTTCCACATATGTTTGTCCTTTCAGGATTAGAAAATGTAGACATTAGATTATTTTTGAGGTTGTCAGTGTCCATAATTTATATTAGCTTGTCTATACAAGTGGTAGCCACTTTCATGTGTGTCCTTGGCAGTAGCTTTTGGTACAGCAGTCTCATATGCTGATTTCTTGCACTTATGAGTACAGAAAGAATGTGGTGATTTAGGCAGCACAAATACATGTAGGCTGTAAAAGGAATTTAATGGGCAAGATTTTACACTTTTGAAAATCTCAGAAATAATATTTTTCCTCTAATCTTATATAAGAGGGAATGTCAAACATGCAGGCTGGATCTGGCCTGTAGAGCCATATGATATGGCCTGTGTGTCTCAGACTGACTCTGCATACCCTGTGCAGCATATGGAGCTGGTTTGGCCCATGGGCTGATCCAGGTACCATGGGTACTGCTTACGGCACAGGGTGCTGATCTGGGGTGTGCTCTGCTTGCAAGCGCCTGTGCTTGAAACAACCCTGCATGCTGATTCTGGGGCTGCTCCGGGTTTGGTCTGTGCCAGAACCAGTGCACAAGACCAGTCCAGTGGAGTGCTGCATGTAGTGTGCACCCTATGCAGGCTCCCTGTGCCACATGCAGCATAGACTGGCCCCACTCTGGGGCTTGTACTGTCTGCATTGTGCAGGCTGAAACCAGCCAGCACACTGCAGGGCACTGTGTGCACCGCATGTGGCATGGGGGCTGGCACATGACACAGACTGTATGCAGCACCCTGCTGGACCAGCCCTGTGTGCTGGCTCTGGTGTGCACAGATGGCCTGGGGCCCCATGTGGGCTGGCCCTGGAGCCATTGCTTAGAAATGGTCTGGCAGGGTGCTGCAGGCCATGTGCAGTGCCTGTGGTGCTGGGTCTGTCCTGTGCTCTGTGTGTAGTGTGCACTGGGCTTATGCTGCCTGTGGCATGTGGACTGGACCTGATGCTGAGGGAGCTGCCTGAGGCAATAGGGACCAGCAAAGGTTGTGTGCTGCATGCTGGAGCCTGCAAGACCAGTCCTGCATGCTGACTGTGGCACAGCCTGGACTGGCCCTGAAGCCAACTTGCCTGTGCAGTTCAGCAGGGAGCCTCATGCAGCATGTACCTTGTGCCAGCTCCTTGGGCCACAGCCACTGAAAGTAGCACCACGGCCAGTGTGTACTGCCTGTGACATTGGGGGCAAGCACAGGGAGCTCACTATATATGGTGCCCTGCTGGACTGAATTTGTAAGCTGGCTGACTCACTGCCTGGCCTGTACCATAGACTGGCCCAGACACTCTTGGGTCAGATGAATTTGGCACCCCAGTTAAATAAGATATGAATAGACTAAAGACATGCAGGGATAGTTCTGTGCCTTGTCTGCATGTTTTAAGCCCAAAAAGACTATCATATTGTTCAGGGAGGACATATTCCATTTTCTAATGGAAAATATTAAATAGTCATATTGTTAGGTGCAAATACAGTGAATGACATGGTCTGTCATGGTGAAGCAATAGATGAAGGTTCTGTAAACATACAGAGACATATAGTAAATGTAATAATGCAAATTTTTTATATTAAATCAGAGAACTGGTTCATCTGTTTTATTACCAAATGTTTCAGTAGGTGATATTAGAAACTTCCTGAGAGAGTGGAATAACTTAATAGAGAACCATGTCTCCTAATCTTTAGCATTTAGGAGCTGGTTTGTGAGTGGATGCATAATGGCTTGCTACTTTAAAAAAAAAAAAGCTAAAAAATAGTTAAAGTTCATTCTAAGTGTCTAATATTCCAATACTACTAAGCTCTTTCTTCAGATATGACTTGGAGCAGTGGGTTCTTGCTGTGGTAAGATAAAAGAATGAAAACAGAAACATTTGATTCTATCCTTGTTTTTGTATTATTTGAATGGCCAGATATGGTGTGTCTGAACTTTATTTTCTGTCAAATACTGTATTCATTTTCTCTGTCTTTGTATCTTGTCTGTTCCCATTTGTGATCTTTGTATACAGAACTCTTAGTCTCTTCATTCTTTACTCATGTGCATGTCTTTCCATGATTTAATTATTATCTGTCTCTGAGCCCTTTGTACATATGCTCTGTGTCTCTTAAGAGTGGCCAGACCTGACTGCTTCTAAATATTGTATTGACCTGAATCCCTGATGACTTCAAATTTAAGATGATCCCCCCCAAATTAGATTCTGCACATGGAAAAGTATACATTTTCCCATAATGTTCCATAGATGGAATCTAATTATTGGAAAGCAGCAGCAGGAAGGCAAGTGGTGGGGAGGCAAGTGCCGCCTGGCGCTATACTGGGTCCCTTGCCCCTCTGGCTGCATGCTGGGTTCTGCACTGATCCCTGGCTCTGCACTGAGACACTTGCTGCTCCCTGGCTCAGCATGGAGCCAGAAAGCAGCACAGGTCTCAGTGCTCATACCCTTTCTGCTCTCTGACTTCACATGGGGTCCTGCTGCTTCCTGGGTCTGTACTGATTCCCTTATCACTCTCTGGTTCCTTCCTGGGTCATGTGCTGCTCCCTGGCTCCCTACTGAGCAGTGAAGCAGTAGGGGAATTGATGTGGAGCCAGGAAGCAGCACAGGTTCCAGCATACAGCCAGACAGTGGTGAGGGAATCAGCACTGGGTCTGATGCTGCTTTCTGGCTGTGCACTGAGCCAGGAAGCAGTAGAATCCAAGACGGAGCTAGAGCCATGGGTAGGGAATTAACATGGAACCAGGGATTAATGCAGGGCTCAGCGTTGCCTGCAGGTATTGCATTTTTACTTAACCTCATCTTAGAATTGAATATTTCGTTTTCCCCAGGTTGTATAGGGGAAAACCTTGTCTTGGAATTGAGTAAATATGGCTCATGCAAAATTAAAAAAACATTGAGGGGTTTAATGGCATGTTCTCTCTGAGACAATTTAAATGCAAGCTTGTAAAAATAATTAAATCACTGTATTATCCTAATTACAGCATTCTTGCTGTTGGTTTTTATTGTTCTAAAATGGCAGGTGATGGAAGTAAGATGATGGATGCAACCACTATGTTATCTATATGTGATCCAGTGCATATGGTCCTGATCAAAACAGACATGTTTGGTGAGACATCACTCGTAGCATCCTACTTCTTGGAGTGGCGATCTGTCCTTGTTGCAGAGAACAGAATAACAAATATTGCGGTAGAACTGCTGGGTGTAGGTAAGATTTAACATTAAAGTTATAATGGCAATACCAAGATTTACACTATCCATCATGACTTTACCATAATATTTCCTTGTCATATGTTTATTAGTAAATTCCATGAAATCCGTGATCGGATCTTCTTTAGGCAGACACCAAAAATTGAATTCCAAATTCTTTTCTGTGATGAATGGGAAGTGGAATTTCCCATTCATATCTGTTCTGTCTTGTAAGCTGCCAGAAATACAGAGCTCCAAAAGATGAAGTGTTCTATCAACAGAAGGGGTCTCTGGCTAGTGCTTTACTGAAAAGTCCATTTTTGGCTTTCTTTTGAAGAGGAATGTGCTGGATTTCTAGCAGGTTGCTGTCCTTGAACCCTAAGTAAGGGGCTTTCTGTTCTGTATCAGCCTCCTGCTAGTTGGTGTGTGATGCATCTGAGGTTCTAACTCCCATCACAGACCTCTCTCCTTTCTCTTTGCCCTGTACCCTTTTGGGTGCTACAGAGGTGATGGGTGAATTCTTGAGGCTCTTTAGTCTAACCAGGCACAGACGCAGGAGGGAAAAGTCCATGATTTTCAGTCCTAGCTCTACCAGAGAACTCAATATATATTGTAAAGGATTGGTCCCTGGGGGTGTATCCCTGAACATTGGGATTTGGTCCCAGGTGCTTGGCACCACCCCCTCCCAGACACCCATGTGCCATGATTGGGTCCTGGAGCCTGGTGCTGCTTTCACCTGACCCTGCTCAGTGGGATTGAGCACCCAATCCAGTGTGCAGGGCCTGGGGCTCTTCATGTGTCCTGAAATTTGGTGGTGAGGGAGCAGTGCCACCACTCTTCTGCCACTAAGTTTCCAGATCTGTGTGGAGCTCCATGGACCAGATGACATGGGGTCGTGAGCCAGAGGTTGAGCACTGCTCGTGTAGTGAAAACTCCAGTGAGTAAAACCTAGAATCTAGTTGAAGGGAAAGTAGTCCATCCTCCTGTTGTTTTTATCACTTCCATAAAGTTCTGTGTTTTTAATTAAATTAAAAAAAATGATGCTAACATTTTCCCTAAGTGTTTTAAAATAAAACTGGATTGGCATAGGATTGCTACATAAAAGACTACGTTTTCATTTCCTTTGTATTATATGGGACTGCATGTTATATCAAAAAATGTGTTTCAGTCTTGTAGTTATTTTAGTAGATGTTTTTGTTGTTTTAATTAAGTGTTGAAATCAGTAAAGCTGCTAATTTTTATCCTGCTTGGATGCACTTGATTTATTTTGTAGATACTACCATTTGACACAGCTAAATTATATTTAATTTCCACTGTCATCTCTTACACTCTTCTCTGCATTTTTCTGTTTGTTTGTTCTAGATATTTTATCAGATTGTACTTCTAAATTGTGAGCTCTCTTAGGCAGTAGTTCTTTTTCATTCCGTTTGTACATCTAGTGTAATGGGTCTCTGAACTTCAATTGGGGTTTCACAGTGTTTCTGCAATACAAATAACAGGCACACAAAACTTCAACCTTTTGTCTCATTATTCGGCATATAGGAAGCATGCATTTCTTCTTTTTTTAACCTTGAATGTGACACAATGGGGGGGGAAATGCAGGGAATATTTCTGTGTGTTTGTTCTCAGCTAGCTGGGTGGTGGGGGTAGGACGGGTGGTGTTAAATGACCCTAAAATTCTCAGTGGACTGATTAATATTGTGCTTCAAAGGTACAGAATCAAAAGTTTCTGTTGGAGTCTTAAACATCAGACTTGAAATGTATCCACAGCTGAATAAGATACTGTCCCAGGAAATAATTAATACTCAGGTAAGTAATTTCTAATTTATACCCATTGTGTTCTGGAGCAGAGTGGGTATTTATGGTGTTTTTTAAATTCACCTTCCTGTTTACAAGTAGTTGTTTAAAAATGCAATGCCAGAGAAGAATATAAATTGCCCTAGTGTATTCATGTTGAAAGATGATGTGTAGGGGTGTGCAGGCAGTGGATCATGGCTCTGCCCTGGCTCCAGACCATGCTGTCACTGCCACAAGATCCTGGCCCCAGAGCAGCTCTCTGCCCAGCTGTGTGCCCTGCTAGTACTGCTGGGGCCAGTCTCCATGGAAACCCTGGTCCCTGCATTGTCACAGTTGCTGCTGGGGTCTCCATGGAAACCGACAAAGTGATGCTGGCAGGGGCTGCTGGGAAATGGATCTGGCCTGTGACCAGACTCCACCATTTTGCCCTCCTCTGAGCTAAAAAGTCTCCAGGGCTGTGAAACAGGAGGTGAGAGACCAGGACCAGCTAGCAGACAGCAGATTAAGCCTAAAATGTTAACTTGATTAGTGGAATATCAAGACCATTAAAAGGAGAAATGATCAATAACAACTGTGGAGGGAAGAACTAGTCAACAGACTCCCTCAGCTGCCTTAATACTTAGCAACGGCTGCTGCACTATTGAGCAAGAATTAAAGCAGGGCTTATATCCTGAACAGAAAATCAGCTGCCCTGCTTAATACACTCAACCCAGTTTTGGGGGGCTGATTTTGTAGGGGAAAGATGTGTGTTGTATGTGAGAAAATAGTGTTATTGCAGTAATTTTCTTGTGAGTCATAACGCTGCCAAGCAAAAATGTAAAGCTGTTTCACGGCATTTCTTTTTCTTAAGATAATATACATGTTACATGTTAGATATATTATATATCTTACTACATCATTGCTTCCTACTGAAAATCTATGTAATCACAAAAGCAACTAGCCTGATAAGTACTGGCATAAAGGCCCACACAGGTTTGATTGCACATTTGTTCTTTTAAAAAAAAGAAAAAAAAACAGGTTTATGCAGTGAATTTTGGTTATGAAGACAAATCTAGTGGAACTTTTGGTGTATTAGTCTTCAAAAAAGAAACCAAACAATGTGTTTTTTCATTAAGTACTAGAAAATATTTCCCATTTTATTTCCTGATCCTAAATAAGATTACCTTGCAGCACTTGCAGGACTGTTTTAAATATTAAGATTTTTTTTAAAGAACTTTGGGAGTTAATGCCACCTCTTAAAGAAAAATGGGGTGTGGGGGGCAGTATTGACAGGGTAGACTCTTCTGGCATCTCTACCAAGAATATTAAAAGAAAATAAATATTTTTTAATTGCAGTTTGCTTTAGAACGCCAGAAAACAGCAGAAAAAGAACGTTTATTTCTTGTGTATGCTAAACAGTGGTGGAGAGAATACCTGCAGATTAGGTCTTCACATAATACAAGGCTGGTAAAGATTTTTGCACAGGTTTGTAAATTCAGCTAAAAAATTTGGACCACCTGTTTACAACTACAAGGTGTTTTTAGTTATGTATATAGACTACAAATAGAGTTTACTGTTTTTATGCAAGTGTTCATGTGTTCCAGCTGGGTGGTAGGAGTGAGAATTGCCAAGCCCTGGGGAACAGGAAATGGGTATTAGGAAGCTATCCCGCACCCTGGTCCATAGCCCTTCAGGCTTTAAATGCTGCATGTATCGCTTAGCTGGGCAGCACACTTAGTAATTTAAGAGCCAGGGTGCTAGAATGCAGGTTCAGGGAAGCTATCTATGTGATACGCAAGGCAATGTAAAAGGGAGGAGCCTGCCTATTGATGTCCTGTCTCCTACCTGGGAAGGGAGGAGGCTAGGATTTCAAATAATGGGTTCCCCTCAGGGCAGGGGTGGCACAAGGAGTAGCCCTCCTGTGCATCCTGGCTGGAGAGCTCCCCTGTGTACATTCCAGCTCCTGGCCTGATCTTTCTACTGGTAAGAATGCCTTAGAAATTAATGTCTATACATGTCCATAGCTGTCCAGCTCTACATGATGTAAAAGCATGTGTGCGAATAATAATTGTGATTTCTTGTAATTCATTTCCTTCATGAGTCCAGTCCATTTCAAACAGCCGCTGCTTTTCTTAAGCTGACTTAATTTGTTGGAGAGACATTTTCTCCTTTCCCACCCAAATGTAATATTCTCTCCCTTCTCCATTCTTCAGCTTCTGCAAAATTGCAATTGACAGCCTAAAATGGGCAGTTTTGGGTGCTTAGTAACTTACAGCTTTTTCAGAACATAAAAACTTTGCAGCTGCATAATCCTAAAACTGCACAGCTTTAAAAACAAACAAACAAAAATCTCTAACCTGTTAAAATATTCTTAAAATAGATATTCTGTAAATTAGGTACCAAATCGAGGACTTGTAGAGTTATTGTAGGAGGTCTTATAGCGTTTTGGTGGTGGTGGTTGTTTTTTAATAAGTTACGGATGGCTTTATTTGTCTGTGTTATAGCTGAAATATTGTTACCTGGAACAACTTTAAAAACTTAGAAGAAACTGGCATTCTCTTGCAGAAAAACAAAATGATAGGATCAGAAATTTCTTCTAATTCTGTTTATTGGAAAATTTGAGGAAATTCTAAGGATTAATATTATCTACTTAATTTGGTTTAACTCAGTTGTCAATCAATATAGATCACTGTGAAGTTCATACATTGAAATGCTTTGGAAGTAGAATACAGACTTGGAGTAGCTTAAATCTAGCTCTATTCTGTAGTATCCTAAAAGTTTACTGCTCTCATAGCTGTTCTGTAGGTCTTTAATATGGGCTGGTCATGGTCTACATGAAAGCTAAAATTTATAATTATAATAATAATAACAGTTGACTAGTGTTCTTGGTCTCTTAATTTTTTTCCATTTTTGTTCGCCTATATTGCTATAGTGAGAAATTTGAACAATTTATTTTTCATTTATGTTTCTCCCAGAAACTTCCATGAATGCACTTTTTGTTAAAAAATAAATAAATAAAAATTGCTCTCAAAAACTAGTGTTGCAATTGGCACCCTTGTTACCAGTCTTGGATTGGTCAGGGATTGACTGAGCATGGAGACTGAACTTGTTTTAGTCAGTAGGACAGAGAAGAGTTGAAGCTAGGATAGCAAGTATTTGATATCTGCTCCACGGATTTGGAGACTAATAGCCTGCTAATTTTTATCAGAACTAAATTAATTTAATTTGCTTTTATCTTCTATTTTACTTTCTTTCTAAAAAGGGTTTAAAATGAGACAAAAGCAATGGTAAAGAATGTGCTTTGCATAGTCTTTTAAGTAAAAGTTCTAGGTCAGTTGCACAGTTTACTTCTTGCAGTGGAGTCATTGATCCCCCCCAAAAAGAATAAAGGTGTTTTTCTTTTATTGGGAACTTTGGTTACTTATCATTCTTCACAATATTTTAATGTTTAGGATGAAAACGGGATAAACCGCCCAGTATGTTCTTATATCAGGCCACTTCGAGCAGGCCGATTGCTGGACACACCTAGACAAGCTGCAAGATTTGTCAGTGTCCTCGGTTATGAAAGAGCTCCTGTCATTGGAGGAGGAAGTGGTAAACAAGAACAGTGGTGCACCCTTCTCGCTTTCCTATGTAGAAGCAAGGTATAATGGCCTAGTTTTATGTAAGACAATACAGACAAATGTATGGAAGTGGTATATGTTGAAAAATCTTTTTTCATTTAATTTGTTTTATACAGAAATTGGACTAATAGGCACTGTACAGTTGTCATGGATTATATATGCTGTATTTCGTCTATCATTAAATATAAATACATGTATTCTCTTATATAATCCTCAAATGCTACAATGAGATAGGAATGTTATTGTACCTCTGGTGTTCCAGGAAATATGCAAGAAGTAAGGTTTCTTTGGTAATAACTTTTTTATTGGACCAACTATATAGGTCAGGGATGGGCAAAATGGCAGATCTGGCTGGAGGCCAGACTCCCATTTTCCAGCAGCCCCTACCTGCGTGTCTGGGGCCAGTTTCCATGGAGACCCTCAACAGCAGCCACACTGATAGCATGAGGCTGGGGTTTCCATGGAGACAAGCCCCAGCAGCGCTGGCAGTGTGCTTGGCAGGGCACAGAGCTGCTGTGAGCCCAGTTCAGATCTTGCAGTGGAGCTGGGGCAGAGCTGCGATCCACTGGGCATGCAGGCTGCAGAACACAGCTTTGTCCCAGCTCTGGACCACGCTGTCACTGCTGCAAGATCCCAGGCTGGCTCTGGAGCAGCTCCCCACCCTGCCAGCAGGGACGGTGCTGGTGGGAGGCTTGAGGGGGCAGTAGCCACCCCAAAATTCCCCGTAGCCACCCGTCCCAGCAGCGCCACTGCCTACCACGAACAGGCAGCAGCAGCTGAGCCCACCCTGCTCCTGCCTGCAGCACAGCCCCCTCACCAGGAAGAGGCTGGCACTGCTGCTGCCTGCCAGTCTTTATGGGACTGGCCCTGTGCGGCTGCTGCTGGGGTCTCCATGGAAACCAGCCCAGCCACGTGAGCAAGGGCTGCTGGGAAATGGAGTGCACTGCTGGCCGGATCTGGCCTGCTGGCCGAACTTTGCCTGCCCCGGTATAGTTGGAAGAGAGATGTTAGACAAGCTTTTGGGCACAAAGTACCTTTCCTCCGGTGTGACAAAGAAGCAGGATCATCTTAAGCCTAAATACCAGGTACACCATTCTAAGTGCACAGGCCATTGTTTTATGTTAGCCAGAGGGTTACAGACTTTTTTTCTTATGTATTCCCTGGACTGTCATGGCTACAGAACTCCTACTCCACTACAATATGGACGATAACAACATTTTCTGTTTTTCAATGGAAAGTGCATAATATGAAAGAAAGAAAAAGAAGTCAGACTGCCCAATGATGTGTGCTTTCTACATGTATGCAAGTAACATAAGTTAGTTGTTTAAGGATGTTACTGTCAAAAAATACTTGGAAATTTAAATTTGAAACCTGTTTTTGATTTCTGTTTTGTAAACTGTAGATACCCTTAATTATTAGCTTTGCTATACGAAACAGTAACATAATTTGTTATATTTTCATCAGATATTTGCCTGTATTTAATGTATATATTTTGAAGTTCTCCTGAAGGCTCCTGATGTTGCAGATTGTATTTTGTTTTTTAAAGTGTTTCCAAAATAATATAAACAGAAATCCTCATCAGTATTCATAACCAGAATGTGAATCAAGAAATAAATGAGGATTTTCTCATAAATTGAGAAAGATGTCTGCTTTAAAATCATGTAAAATTTAAATTAAACTTAAATTTACAGCATACCTTGGCTAGAAGGAAAAGAAAACTACCCATTATAGCAAAATAAAAACTGTCAGGTGGATCCCAACCATCTGTCTTCTGTCTCTATCTATTTATAAAAGCGTGTCTATTAAATGAGCTGAGGGTGTGGTCCTCAGTCTAGACTTGGTGGCCAGGTATCCATATTACAAATGAACCTGATTGGCCACTTTTATATTCTTCCCTGAGAAGATACAGGTCAGTACATCTCCTGGCCCCACCTCAGTAACTATCCTATAAATATAGCTCTTTAAAAATAATAAAACAATTAGCTGTTAAATCGCGATTGAAAGCCTTATCTTCCTACATGTTATGAATAAACTAGTTATTTAATTAATATGTTCACTTTCTAGGGTGACTGTGAAGATCATGCTAACCTTTTATGTAGCCTTCTCCTTGGTTATGGATTAGAAGCCTTTGTTTGTGTAGGCACAAAAGCAAAAGCAGTCCCTCACACATGGGTAATGACTTGTGGAACTGATGGAATCATCACTTTTTGGGAGAGTTTAACAGGACACAGGTGGGTAAGCAGTGTAAAGGAGTTAAGGTCTCTTTTTTGTTTTTTTTATTTTAATTTATTATTTACTTTTAATTAATTATTTTTGTCCTCCAACATAAATAGAGCATATGGAATGGTGACCTAAGCAGTGGCCTAAAAATACTAACATTAAACTCTTATCTAAGTGGCTCAAACTTTGAGTTCTTAAATTGAGCTAAGAAAGTTCATGTTCTGCTGAAGTGCTGTGGCTTCCAGAATTTAAATTCATTTTGGGAATGTCCAGAGTAGATTGTGATATAACTGTCACTGCTGGTTTTGTGTTATGATGCAACTGGATGCTCAAACATGTCACTTGCTGCCAGCTATGAAGGATGTAGAACATTTTAAATCTGGCACAAGAACATGTGAAAATCTATCACTGTTCATCTTTGCCAAATATTCTTAAGTAAATTTCCAGTCTGAACTCTGGTGCAGCAATCCTTTTTACTTGCTTGCTCTAAACAAGTCATTTCTTCTGTCCTGTATTATTTAAGGGCAATCAACTTGCCGTACTATTACTTTCCCTATTATTATTTGAACTACTTACTCATCTAGAGCAGAGGTCAGCAACCTGTGGGCCATGGGCCCGATCTGGCTAGTGAATAGACTAGATCGGGCCTGCAGTGGCTTAGCGAATTTACAGTATTTTCCAGCCACAGGAGCAGAGGAGGCATCCCCCAGATCCTATAGCCTGCCCTGTTCAGTGTATTCTCTCTGCTGCAGTAGAGGAGGTATCCCCGGGGTCCCAGTGCTTGCCTTATTTTATTTCTTCCCTTCACAGCATCTGCTGATCATCGGGTGCGGGGTTGTAGCCCATGTTTTGGGCTGGGTCACAAGTAGTGGGCCACAATGGCAAATGGCTGCCAGCCCCTTATCTAGAACTTTAGTAAATATTCTCAGTTAATTAGTTTTGCTGAGCCAAGTTCCTACTTCATTAGTTTTTGAGGAATGGAGGTTTCTCTGCAGTCTGTTAAGAGCTTGCAGAATTTGCATTTTCTTTCTCTTGTCTTTGCAACTCTTCTGTGATTAGTCCATTTTTCAGATATTAGGAAGATGTATAGGTTTCCACTTCCTAGACTTTTGCAGTAAATAAAAAACACAGAATTCAAAAACTAAAATGCTGTTGACATTTACTTGGTCTTGCACCCCACTGCAAGACCTTTAAAAGGTCTTTTAAAAATCAACTAAACATTTTTTTACAGTATTTTTTTACAATAGCATTTTTTATTTAAAATGTATTTACTGGGCAATATTTTTAATTTTCCATTAAATGGACTGGATCATTTAAAATGATACCCAGTTAAGATAATGTGCATGGTGGCAAGAGTCTCTAATGCAGAGGCAAGAAAGGGAGTGTTCATATACTGTTTCCTTGGTGTTGCATTTGCTATTTTTTTCACTGGGAATTGGGTAAATTTAAATTCAATTTCTTTATCAGCAATTTGGATGACGGGGTGAAAAGCAACCTGTTAAATTTGCTGATGATACCAAAATTTGGGGTGAGGTGGGCACGCTAGTAGGGAGGGAAAGACTGCAGAAAGACCTGGATAGGTTGCAAGGGTAGGCTAACAAAAACAGGATGCGCTTCAATATGGACAAGTGCAGGGTGCTGCACTTGGGCAGTAGTAACCGGCAACACACTTATAAGATGGGAAACTCCCTTCTTGAGAGCACGGAGGCAGAAAGGGATCTTGGAGTCATCATTGACTCCAAGATGAACATGGGCCGACAATGCGAGGTCACGGTCGGCAGGGTAACCGGACCCTATCGTGCATCCACAGGTGCATCTCAAGTAGGGCCAAGGAGGTGATCCTCCCACTCTACGCAACACTGGTCAGGCCACAGCTGGAGTACTGTCCAGTTCTGGGCACCCCACTTCAAGAGGGATGTGGACAACATTGAGAGGGTCCAGAGGAGGGCCACCCTCATGATCCGGGGACAGCAGAGCAGACCCTGCAATGAGAGGCTACGGGACCTGAACCTGTTCAGCCTTCACAAGAGAAGGCTGAGGGGGGACCTTGTGACCGTCTATAAACTCACTAGGGGGGACCAGAAGGGTTTGGGGGAGACCTTGTTTCCTCTAGCGCCCCCCGGGATAACAAGGAATAACAGCCACAAGTTGTTGGAGAGAAGGTTTAAATTAGACATTCGTAAGAGCTACTTCACAGTTAGGGTGGCTAGGATCTGAAACCAACTTCCAAGGGAAGTGGTCCTGGCTCCTGCCCTGGGGGTCTTGAAGAAGCGGCTCGATGCCTACCTGACTGGGGTCATTTGAGCCCAGTTTCCCTCCTGCCCAGGCAGGGGGTCGGACTTGAAGATCTACAAGGTCCCTTCCGACCCTACTTCTATGATTCTATGACACACACACGTGCACGCACAAATTGCCTGTCAATAATGACCCGGGGGGGGGGGGGGATGGAGTGCCACCACCCACCACTGCATGGTGATGCCACCGCCTCCCAGCAGCAGGGGGAAGCTTGCACGCGGCAGTTACCACCCTCTGCCCCACCCCTGCTCTGCACCACCACCGCTTCCCAGGAGCAGGGTGGTGGGGGAAGCTTGCACACACTCAGATGCAGAGCAGCAGCGCTGAGTGGTGGGTGGTAGCTGCCGCATGCAAGCTTCCCCCTACTCCTGGGAGGTGGTGGGTGGTGGCACTCCATCCCTCCCCCCACCCTGCCCATCATTCTTGATACAATACTGGCTGGAGCAACACCCTGCCGGGAGTCGCATCACCCAAAAACATCACACACAGATAGACAGACTGACGGACTAAGCCCTAATTTATATATTCAGTCCAAAGTGTCATGGATATGATTTTTTTCGAAATAGGATTTACAATATTGCAGATTTTCCTAATTAGATATCAAAGTACTTAGGGTTGCAAGGGACCTAAACAGATCATCAGGTCCGACCCCCTGCCCCAGGCAGGAACGGGTGCCAGGATCATCTCACCCCAGCCAAATATCTGTCCAACCTCCTCTTGATATCAATAGTAGTAGCTTCTAAGCTATTCCAATGTACCTCTGTTAGCAAAATAAGACGCACATCTCTTGAATCATGGACTGCCTAATGATTTTGATTTGTCTATTAATCTAAGACTATGTAAATTGCCTCAGAAGAAAACTGCAAAAGGCTAACTTTGGTTTATGCTTACTGTATAATAATATATACAGGCAACCCTCGCCATTCACGAGGGATATGTTATGTATTCCCTGCGAATGGCGAAATCTGCGAATAAGGCACTGCATTCATGAATGCAGTGCCCGGGGGGGGCACAGCTCCGGCAGCGGGAGCCTGGCGGCAACAAGCACAGAGCTCCCAAGGAGCTCCTGTAAGTGTATAAAGTGTATTTAAAATGCAGGTTTGGCATTCACGAATATTTGAAACTGCGAATGCCAAACCCGTGTGAATAGCAAGGGTTTCCTGTACCAATGTACCTTTGCCTGAACAATGTGACCCATACTGATGTATTTGTAAAATGTGATGACCAAAACATAGAAGTGTATTTATTACCTGTTTATTTTTTAAGAAGTGTTATGTAAAGTTATAGTGACTTTGTAATGAAGGGTAGTATGAATGATGGTAAGTGGATATGGGTTGAAGAATTAAAATATGTTTGATTTTGTGAAAGGGGTTGATTGCTATTTTTTTTGTATTTAAATGACCATTTCCTATTGTGCATATTATATTATTTGTCATGTGAAGCACTATTCCTCTGAAAATCTGATAGATGAAGGGAAGAAACTGTGTGTTTGTTATTTGTTGATGCAGTTAAAAAGGTTATTTTAATTGCTTTCAGTTGTATAGTTGCTTGAGTGACCATGCTTGACATTTTAACCTGGAAAATAAATATCTAGATTAAAAGGGGGAAAAAAACATTTTTGCTTGTATTGCACAAAACGTGGCAATTTTTTATAAGAAATTTCAGTTATGAAAAGGAAATTCATGTATGGTGCAAGGATTTTTCATAGGGGCAGAATCTTAGCATGTCTGTGCCACCTAAATATTTGCATCATTTAAAAAGTAAAATATGAAATTTGTTGTTGTTGTTATTATAGTAAATGTCTCTCTTAATTGATAGGTACATTCACAGTCCTATCCATCCAGATGACCCTCCACTTGTTGAACAGCCCAAGCCAACGTATCCTTATCGAACAATAGGCTGTATCTTCAACAATCAAGCATTCTTGGCAAACTGCCAGCCTTCTGATGCAGTGGAAGTCTGTGCATTTGATTTGCGTGATGAATCTAAATGGAAACCAATGAGTGAAGAAGCAATCAAATCTGTTTGTTCTCCAGGGGCCACGACTTCACTTCCTCCTTTCCCTCCTCTCTGTGCTTCCACAATAGATGCTGCAGTAGCAAGCAATGAGATTGAATTACAATTGAGGATACTTGTGTCAGAATACAGAAAGGTAATACTCTTTAGTGGTTTTAATTAGTCTGCCAGGTAAACCAGTTTCAGATTTTTATATCATCTTTTCAGAAAGTGTGGAGGGATGCATTTTGGTTTAAGGGGTCTTTTTTGTTTTGTTTTGTTTGTTTGTTTGTTTGTTTTAGTTTTTACATGTCCCCTTCGGTAGGTGCGTGCTTGCTGTCACGTAGTGTATGAAACTGAAGGAAAAATGCCTGGGAAAATTTAATCAAATAATTCCAGATTTTGTACTTGCTTTTATTTGCATGTCAGTGGCCTTAATCTCACTTTATAGGATCTCAGTCCTTCAAAAAAGCTAGCATTCTCTTTAATTGATTTTATATATTGCAGCATACTAGAGTTGATTTTTTTTCTCTTATAAATGTGAAAACACCATTTTAAAATAGAATGCAAATTTATTACAGAAATATTAGTTTAAATTAGATGCATCTTTCAACAGATACTACAAGCCGTGTGTTTTCGTCTGAACCTTTATGAGATATACAGAAGTCTTCATTTTACTTTTTTTGTATGTTTTAACTAGTACCTATTAGAAGTGTGCATATTTCTCCATTTGAAGTCTTCCTAAACATTGTATACCTGATTTAAGCCCTCTTAGGATCATCTTTCTATTAACCTGAGGAAGACTTTTCCTTAAATTTTGTCAGTGCAGAAATATGGTCAGGATTATAGAGTGCTTATAAGCAAACTAATCAGGGTGTTGATGAACTGTACCAAGAGTTTGCAGTTCATACTGAATCTTCTGATTTGGCATCAGAGATACGTGGTTAGGAATAAAGATGGATGTTGCTCTGATCTTTTATTTCAGAAATTCCTAAAATGCTTAGTTTCCAAATTCTAAAAGTATTCTCTATCTCTCTGATCTGGTTACTGAGAGTGAGATTTTTCTAAAAGTTTTTAATACATGCCACTTGCTTCTCCATTTCTGAGGGCTGATCCTGTAAAAGCAACTCCTGCTTTTAATTCCTTTCATCTCTTCTATTGACTATCTTAATTTTGATGAACTATTCAGTTGTATGCTGACACGACATGTTCATCAAAAAGAGTTAGCTACAAGTATGTGCTTTCATACTTCATCTTATACTGATCTATAGTTGTTTATACGTGTGGAAAACACCAATGCAACACAAGCTCAGGACAGTAAATCCTTCAGATTAAACTGTATTAGTTAGTTTGCATTAATTAATGTAATGACTTCAATCACAATTTAATTTTTTGGTTACTAGGAACAACCCCACTGAAGAATACAAAGCATCTTTCATGTGAATTGATCATTACCTTCATCTTGCATCCCATTTTATAGGACCTTGGCCTTACTACAGTTTGGGATGACCAGCTATCCTATCTCTTGTCACCAGCTTTGGCAGCCTATGAACTAGAACGTACAACAAGCATCTCTGCAGGAAATGAAGAGTTTCAAGATGCTATAAGAAGAGCAGTCCCTGATGGTCACACATTTAAAGGGTTCCCTATCCATTTTGTGTACCGAAACGCCAGGAGAGCATTTGCTACATGCCTTCGGTAAGGTTAAGATATAATTTTAACAAATTACAAAATAACCTTACACTTTTTGTATTTATTTCTTGTACATGTGGATTGGATTGTATGTGAATTAGCAGTAGTACTGACTGGCATAGGTAATTTGTAATGGGGTTATGGAGTTTTTCACTTCTAAATCACTAATCTAGGTTAGTAGTGATTAGTTAGTCTGGGTGAAATCTGCAGTAGGTGGTGTTAGAACTGGCTTCTCCCAAAATCATCTTATTTAATTTCTCTCTTTTAAAAACACGTGGGTTTTCAGAGGGGTTTCCTAACTATAGTAGTTGAGCATTTTGTTTACCTACTTTTTTGCCTGGAGTCCTTATTTTGTGATTGTTGCCTCTTATGCACTTTTGGAAGGGGGATTGCTTTATAAATATAAGTAGCAGTATTTTGTTAAGTACCAATTGCTAATGTTGCTATTGCTACAGTAAGTAGCAGTTGGCAGTCTTGGAGAAGAAGTAATGTAGTTAATGATGTGTTACTAAAATGTTTATATTTGAATTGGTGTTGGAGGATGAGCACTTGTCCGGTTGAAAATTGGTTTAAAGTCAGCAATACATAACACGGCATCTTGTTGGGGGTGTGGAAGGCTGTTTAGTGGCATGATGCACTGTCCAGCGGTAGTCTTCATTTCACTTCAGATAGTGACTTTTAAGCTCAAAAACAGTGCTGTTGCTCAGTAGTAGTGTCCAAAAAGTCAGACCTCCTAATGAATTAACTTGATTGAAAAATGTATGTTGCATCAATCATGATTAATATTTACATATTTTTTTTACTAAAGATTTTAATAACAATTTGCTAACAAAGCTAACATTCAAACCTCATGGTTATTCACATTTTATTTTTATCAACAGGTCCCCTTTCTGTGAAGAAATAACCTGTTGTAGGGGAGACCAAGTCCGACTTGCAGTTCGTGTGCGAGTGTTTGCATATCCTGAATCTGCGTGTGCTGTTTGGATCATGTTTGCTTGTAAATATCGTTCTGTACTCTAAAAAAAAAAAAAAAAAAAAAAAAAAAATTCACACTTTTTACAGTGTTAAAACAACATTTATATGCATCTGTAAAGGGCACGTTATTAGAAATCATTCAAATATAATGTTTCATTTTAGATAAAATGGTAGTATGATGGTGATAGAGAATATTGTAATGTGTAATTTAAAAGAGAATTAAGGCAGAAATAATTGTATTAAACTGTAGTGAATGTATTTATAAACAAAATGTATATATTTTTGTATTTAAATAAAAGCCAGCTTATTTAAAATTTATAGCCATTAATTTCTGTGGTCGTGAAACTGTTTACGCAGCTATCTGCTTTTCTTTCACAGCTCAAAGCATCCAGAAATTCATCAAAAATAGGTACCATTTCTATGCATTCATAGTCATCCAAGTCATTGGATTTTCTTCTGCATCCCGTTGAGGACTGCACATCTGGTCCTTGTTGTTTCTTTTGTTTTCTGGTTTCTACCTGTGATTTTTTTTTTTTTCACTAATATCGTAAAGTCCAGTCTCTTAGGAGAAAGTACAGTTTAATCTTTGTCTCAGACCTACTCATTTTGGCACCTTTAGTGCTATTTCTGGATTTATTGTATCATTAAATCATGGGATATCTATCTTTTGGCAGTTTCTTGATCAACTGGGAGAAGTTCAAAGTCTGTCTTTTTGAGGTTCTTAAACACGTAGCTACACATTCTTCCAGGTTGTGTCACTTACCCTTATTCCAGTTAAGTACCTTTAGCTAAAGTAATTCACACTGGATTACTTTAGAGCTAAAGTATTTGTTGCGACTCACTATCATAGTTCTGCCTCCACTGGCGTGGTGCAGGCTTGGTGGAATTCTGTTCTTCTAGCTGAGAAAATCCTTCCCTTTTTTTCTTATTGGTGCATCTGTTCTTTGCCTGTTTGTGTTGCATACCATGCATCTTGACTCCCTTCTTTCTGTGCTCAGCTTGGTCATTTGCCCTTGTTAAAAAGGTAAGGCTCTTGAACTGGGATGCTTATCTGTGCCCATCTCTCATCCTGGAGAGTGATTTACCTGTAATCAGTAATAACTTTGAGCATCAGCTTGTTTAAAATTTGGGAGATGTTCCTCTTAAATCTGGAAGCTTCCTTGTGTTTCACAAGTATATTCAAATCCATTATTATAGTTGGTCTTACTGTGTACAACCACTGAGAGCTGGTTCCTCTCTAGTCAGAAACCTGGGGAATTACTCTTGTACTTCTGAGCAGTATACCTCCAAGAAGAGCAGTTTCCTTTTGAACTAACTCAGCTGTCAGACTGACTGCTAGTGTGCTGAAGTCCTAACTTTCACAGACCCTCCTTTCACTAGAGAGTATTATGTTTATCTCTCTCAACCTGTAGCCATGACCTTTGCATTTATAGCAAATAGGCTACTGTTTCCCCTACTCAGAATAGCTAGTGGAAAGTGGAATAAGAGAATTCTCATTACTGAGCCTGTGGCCACCAAATGTGCCTGGCTTACGATACGTAGTATATTAGGAAATTCTCCTATCATCAGGACCTTCTGGCTGAATCCTCTTTAGTTAATTCCAAATTGTGCTGATAGAACAGCAAAGTTTCTTTTCTCTTTTAATCATGGGATTTCTACTAAAGCCTAGGGAGTTGCAGCTGTACCTCATGTATTTTGATAATGTTAGCCCTAATTGGGTATTGAAAGAAATTCCTGTTCCTGAGCAATTTAAATCTCTTCCTCCTTGCAAGTTTTAAAGGATATAAAATCTGTGCCCCTGGGTTCAGTCATCAGTTCTTACATGTTATCCAAATCAAGGATATTAGATTACAGGTGTACACTGAGGGTTCACTTTTAATGCTGGAGACCCTTACCTTTTCCCAAACCTTCCCTGGATCTTTCCCTGATATTGCCCTGCTAAAGGAGTCTCCCTTGGAACTAGTAGGAACTTCATTCAAGCTGTAACAATTGTAATTGTATCTGGGAACTGAAGTCTGTATTCATTAAGTACCTATTCCTACTAGCTTCTATAAACAGTCTTTTTCCTCATGCTGGCCTCTATTGTAAGGGTGAACGGAGTCGCGCAGTAATTAATCCAGTGATCGTATTTCCTGCCCTATTCCCACATTTGCCCACGAAAAATAAATTTTAATTTGAGCAAATACTAAATGTGTTTTTGAAGTTTGGATGATCATTTATAGGAGTTGAAGAAGCTCAACAGTTCAAGTGCTTTGAAGTCAGCTAACATGGAAATGGTTTACAAAAATCACCACTAGTGGGTCAGACAATTTTCTGATGTACATAAAGCTCACAAATGTCTGGAATCTTTTGAGAGGTAGGGAGAGATGAGGTGTCAACATAAGACATTTGTAAGATGGCAATGTGATGGTCTTCATGTTTTAGTAAATTGCTTCAGCATTTTGTTAATGTTGAGTTAAGGTTGTCTAGTGGTGCCTCCTGACCCTCTTGGAATATGGAGAGTGACTAAACTAAAACCTTTGTAAACAAAGGAATACTAAAGTTAAGGTACATGCCACCTTTCAGAAATCACAGAGAATGGTTGGTATGAGAGACAGCTAAGTTAACTACCATCAGATGGATTCCCAGTCTTTTGATGTTCTCAAATCAAGACTGGACACCTGGATAGAAGCGCTTTCATTAATTGTGAGTTATTAGGCTGAGTATAGGAGTAGCTGGATGAAGCTTTCTAGCATGTGTTACACGTCAGCCTAAAGGATCTAGTGTTCCATTCATAGCCTGAAAAACCTACAATAAGTAAATAGAAGAAATGACCAAGAATGTGCCATTGGGTTGTTTCACATACAGGCAGTCCTCGGACTTGCAACACAATTGGTTCCTGAAAACTGCATGTTAAGTTGAAATGTAACTCGGAACCTATTTTCTTATAAGAAACTATGTTATAAATGGGGGATTGGTTCCTGAACCAAGACCCAATATCCTGTTTTCACTAAAAATACCCCAGAATTGTGTACTTGATCAATTATAGATGAGTAACATAGCTACATTAATGTATTTACATTGTAAATAGCAATCAATTTGATTTGGAAGGATTTATTTGAGGTGACTTTGCTGGACTTCTAAAAAGGTTCTTGGTTGGACTTTTTGAAGTGTTTTTGGCTGGAGTCTACTCAGGAGTCTTGGCTGCAGGTTTTTCTGGAGTCTTGTTTGCTTTCTTAAAGAAAGTGTCCAAGGAAATTTGGACAGATGTTCTCCAGGGAAATGAGTGACAGAGAACTTGTTCACTGACGTGGTGTCGCATCAGATCAAGCGTTGTAAAGTTGAAAGTGTGAACACCAGGTGTGTTTTCAATGAAGTGTTTTTACTAAGCAGTAATTTAGAACAGTGACCAACTAAGTATGCCTTATTTCAATGTACAATTTTGTAGGTTATATAACAAATGTATAAAGCAACATAAAATGGTGATTGTTAACAGTCTGGAAGCATACATGACAGTAGTGTCCAGGGCTAAGGTTTGTCTGCATGTGGAGTTATTCAGGAACAGTAGCTTCCCTGAATAACTTCTCAAATAGTTTTACTTGATGTGTCAGTGGTCATCTTATTCTGGATTAAGAGTGTTCATACAGATACTCTTCTAGATATTGTAGAGAATATCTAGATATTCTTAACTAAATTTGAATAGTTTTTTAATTTTAAATTCACATGCTTCTTTTTTCAGAACAGTGTTCTATGACCAACTTTCATATGTAGACAACTACTTAGTGAAATTGTCTTGGAAGGAGTTCTCTTGACAAGGGCAAAAAGGGGTTACAACCTTGAGATGACGTATGTGGAGTCAGGGTGGATTTGATTTAAATAATGATTTCAATCACTGGTCAGGAAGCCTATATTTAATCATTGTTTTCTATAAAAACTGCATTATTGTTGTTTGATATAACCTTTGTTCAAGGCTATGGAAATAGGCTTCAGGATAGTCAGCATACATTCTACATTTCTCTTTGCCCCAACGTGGAGAACTTTGGCTATGACAATTCTATCTCTTTTATCATGATTGTGTTCACAATTTGTCATCAGATTAGGCCAGTTCTCAATATATTCCTTAAAACAGGCCACTACTGAGTTCCATTGCAGTCTTGTGGGAGAGTTAGTTCTGTTCCTCCTGCTTTCTTCAAAGCAACTGCTGCAAAGTTGTTGCAGAAGTATTTTGCAATTTCAACAAAATTCTGCTCAAAATGTCTCTTTTGTTTCTACTGCCCCTCTCCCCTTGCATTTATCTCCAGACTCCTCCTCTTTGCCCAGATCTACTCCACCCCCAACAATCCTCTATTCATTTAGCTTCATGAAACTTTGTGGTTTTAGAGAGAGGTAAGGGCTTGACTCAGTACATAAACTTGCAAACAGACAAGAGGGCTGGTGGGTAGGTAATCAAGTCTGTTATCTCTCATTTCCATAAACTGCTGTTAACAAGGGTGTTATCTCTGGAGACATAAGTCCACAGTCTGAGAACTGAAACTAAGCGTCACAAAGATGCTTAATGGGACCTCTAGACTGAGCACTGAGTCCCATTGGGTAGAGTAGTTTTCTTTAATCTTTACTAATCTATAGAGGAGCCTCTGGGAGCCCCATAAGATTGGGCCCCTAACATAGTCCATAGCCTGTTGTAAGGTATTTATAGCATTTTTATAAAAAAGTTACGTTAATATATTGTCTCAAATAGGGATTATAACTTCTAATTATGTACTATTAATGATGATATCTTTGAGTTTTAACATCTCGTAAATTAAAACTATATATAGGTTTATTTTTAAAGAATTTTAATAAAATACAATTTTTAAAATCTGATTTAAATAAAAAAAGATCATTTTAATTACTTTTTAAAAATAATTGATTTTTATCCACTTTGTATGGGATAGGTCCAGTATTGGTGTATTGTTTTTAATAGACATAAGTGTTTTGCCCTATAGGTAAAACAAAAATTTAACACCATGCTTGATACTAAGTTTCTAAAGGTAGTCCAAAATAGCATGTGAAGGCACAATTATTTTTGTTAGTGTTATGTTGGGATGTAGCAGAAAGTCCCTTTTCCTTTTGCCTGCAGTTGCTCTCCCCTCCTTGGATATGTTTTTCCTCTTCTACCTTTTCTTCCTTCCTCTTTCTTTCACTTTAAGATAAGGAATTGTGTTTTGAAATTTGTATGTGTGCGTTTTGTATCTCCCCTTGTAGTTTGGTATTTTTATCTATTTGTGTGCCATGGCATTACTTTTGTAGCTTATATTTTATACTCCTCACCTTTCAACTTTCAACTAAATGTGTTTAGTTTCATAAGTAAGTTATACATTGTAACAATGTTAACAAGGGTAGGAATCAAACTGACCTTCCCTGCATCAGGCTGGCCTCTGAAAGAGTGAATGAATCAGTGATTGAATGTGTAACATGGTAGCAGGCAGCAATTAATTCCTCAGGAAACTGCAGATCAACCAATGGAAGAACTCAATAGAAGACAATGTAGCAACCGGGACATCTCTAAACGTCACTGATCAAGGGCTAGAAGCCCTGGCCTGAGTTAATCAACGCCGGGGACCAACTTTTGGGCTGAATATCTCCAAATCGACCTCTCCCAGAGCCCTATTCAAAATTCATCAACGGACTCCCAAACCTGCACGTACATGCGGACAACCCCTGGGGCTGACAGATGCCATCCAGTAGCCACCGAGGGGGGAAGTCCCATGAGGGTCAACAACCCCTGGATTGGGCAAACCTGAAAACTGGGCAGTCACCAAAGTCTGCCAAGGACAGATAAAAAGCAGTGAAAAGTGACCCTCAGTAGTGCCCTCTTGATCTCCAACTTGACCAGCACCCGACCTGTCCAGCCAGTAGGACCAGCCGGCAACCCCCTTCTGGAAGATAACACCACGCTGAAAGAAGCCTCAACGACAGACTCCAGCGCCTGTGGGATAGGTATACCTGACTCTTGTCGCTTGCTACTCTGTGTGTGTGTGTGTGTGTGTGTGTGTGTGTGTGTGTGTGTGTGTGTGTTTTAACTCATTACAGTGTTTCAATCCGCCTAATAAACCAGAATTTTAAGGATCCCGAGTTGGACATTTGTAGCCAACATTATTTGGTGGAGAATGCGGGCATTATTCTAGGATTATTAGCGGATTGGTAATTGGGGAGACAGTGTCTCCAGATAGAACCCACATCCATAGAGGTTGGTGGGCAATAGTCACCCAAGGGGGTGGACTAGGATTTAGACTCACCCCAGGGGGTGGGCAGACTCAAGGAGGGTCTGGATTTAGTTGTCACCCAAGGGGGTGAGCATATCCCAAGGAAGGGATTTGGTTGTAGAACTGCAGGCGCAGAGGCAGAGTCAGTTGGGAGCACGAGGGCTCAAGGAAACTGACAGGCTTGAGGCATGTTGAGGAAAATGTCTTTGTTTAGGGAAAAAACCCCTAAGGTTGGAGCAGGAGGCCAAGAAGATAAGTGGGTACGGAGGGAGGAAATTTCCCCTCTCCATAGGGAGATTCTGAAGGGTGGACCCAGCCCAGGGGGGGAGGATGTGTGCACCCCAGGCTTTTCCATAGTGCACATTGAATCCCAATTTGAAAGATTTTGCCTTTGTGAAAAACCCTTGGTTCAAAGGCAACACAGTGCCTTGGTCTGGCTACTATGGCATGCTGTAAAAACAGCAGTTGAGGAAAAAGCTCAGCGAGCCTCTGAAATTGAGGAAAAGGAGGAGCTAATCCAAATTCTAAAAGATAGATGTGTCCAATTGGAAACCAGTAATCAGACTCTAAAGGGGTTGTCTTGAAACTTGGAAAATGAAAATGAGCAATTGAGAAAAATAAATCAAGACAATGCCCAACAATTGGAATTATCGGACCAAGAAAAGGCTAGCCGAGACGCCTTGTAAAAATTGGTAAAGACAATGGCTAAAGACCAAGCCGAGAAGGGAGCCAAGGTCAACCATGGCCCCTGTCTAAATACCATTAACCATTTAAAAAAGGAACTCCAGGAGCGCAGCCTGCAAGTAGCAGCTGTCATCCGGGGAGACCAAGCCAGGGATCCAGACATCCCCTACAATCCAGGAGAGATTTGGGATGGGGAGATATGGGGGGATCCAGAGGATGCAGGGGAGCCCTCTCCTGAAGACCCTAAGTCAGATCAAGAGAGGACCGTGGTGCCTGAGGTGAGCGCAATCATGCGGACCTCAGTCACTCGGGATGCTCAGGGAAAACCCACAGAAACCACACAGGTAACAGTCCCCTTCAGTGGAGCTGATCTAGCAGCCTTGGGCAAGACCCTGGGATCTGCTAACATTAGGAATTTGGGACAGTGGTTGCAGAAATCCCTGAATGTAGTGGACTGTGAAACCCTGAGTGTCCGGGAATGACACCGCCTACTAAGGGCTTGCACCACCCCAGAGATTCAGGCAGCTATGAATCAGGAGGATAGCTTTGGGGGAGACAGTATTCTCCGGAGCATAGTGGGTTTGGGGATCAGTTTGGGGAGAAAGACATTTAGGGGACAGTTTGGGGCTAGCCACCAGACACCTGGGGAACCTGTTAGGGACTATGTGATCCGGTGTGTTAAGTTGGGATTGCTGTCAGGGGCGGTTCTGCCCCTAGACAAGGAGAACAAACGGACATCGGACATAAGAAGTATAGATTACCCTCCTGGGTTTTGGAAGGAGGTACAAGAAGGCATGCATCAGCCCATAATTGGACTGATGGGGCCGCTCCAAGAGACCGGGAGATATGTGCTGGGACAAGTCCTAGCCCGGGCTCAGGATGCGGAGAGGTTAATTGGACGTCAGGGGGGGCGATTGCAGCCACCCAGTTTAGAGAAAAGCTTAATGACACACCGAATTATATAGTTACCTATTCTAATGAAAGTGCATACCCCAAAACTGATAGGGGGGTTGGGGGTCCAAATTATTGCCCCAGCCCACACTGGGTTAACCTGAGGGCATCAAAGGAAAGAGAGGAGGAAAACAGGATTCGATCAGCAGTGTGGAAGTTTTTAATTCAGCATGGGGAACCAAAAGGGAGATGGCATGGAAAGCCTCTAGCCGAGCTGCTTATTGTCATGACCCAAAGGGTATGATTTTGTGTGCGCTTCGGCACTGCAGAATTATTTCCCGCCACATGGAGCTTTCTTTGCACGGTGCAATTCTCAGTTGCATAGAGAAAACCCCGGTGCAAAGGAGTTCCCGCCACCCGTATGTAAATTTGTTTCCCACTATTGGCTGTTTCTAAATTATTCCCACGTGGTGGCTAGCTATTGGCTTGCTAGCCGTATAAGAGGCTTGAGCAGTTTCTGCCCAAGTTGGAGGACTTCACATCCATCTCGTGAAGAACTCTAAGCGCACTGTGGAGCCTAACAAACTCCGCGTGTGCCTTAGAGGAGGATACAGGGGCCTGATCAACCTCTAGCCTATCCCCGTTGCCGCATGATCCCTCGATGTATCCTACCCTGCGTGCTCGTGGAGAGTCACCTTTCGGACTCTCATTTTGGACGGTCCACAGAGCCTAGCAAACTCCGTGAGTGGTATCCAGAGCTCTGTTCGTGTTCGTGTTGTGGAGCCTAGCAAACTCCACGTGTGCGTCTTTTTGTAACTGCAACTCAAGAAAGTTTTCTTGCCTGCACCGCGACCACCTATGGTGTAAGTAAATAATCTTTAATCAACCTCTATGCGTCAGTGCCTAATTCTAGTTCGCCTTGCCAACCCTTTCCACGGCCCACGTGCCCGGGCTGCTGGCCACAGCCCCTCGGCCCCGACACTTATCAGCATGGCAGAGCTGACTGGGGAGGGAGCAGCACCTCCCCTTTCTAACAGGGTAGCAGCCTCAGCCGTGGTCTCCGAAGAGCACTGATGGAGCCTCCGTAATGGGACCCCTGAGCAAACCCCTGGCTCATGGGAGAAATTGGGGACCTCAATTGGGATCCAGGAGGGAGACCCCAAATACCTGTTACGGTGGGAACTCAAGGGCATACCAGTGCACTCCTGGACACCGGAGCTGCGCTAAATGTATTTGGCAGGAAATGGGACCTAAATCAGGAAAATGGGTTCGTGTGTCCCAACTGAAACTGTTTAAGGGGGCAGAATAGATCTAACCCTGAATCTAGCCTTGTTAATAGGATTCCTTGTGTCATGAGGAGAGCATCCCAGTGACCCAGCTTGAAAAAAAAAAAAAAAAAGAGTGAGCCACCAACCACTTGACCCTCGAGAAACAGGGTAACCAATCTCTTAATCCTGCCGGCCACCCTTCTTGGCTAGCAGGAAGGAACAGCTCTGAGCCGTTGGAAAATACACATCGGACGGGCTGATCAGTGCCCACCCCGATGTTGAGGCAGGAAAAGGCCAAAAAAATCCTCAACTTAGGATGGCCACCCTCCTGTAGGTAACAGCTTCACTTTTTCAGTATAAAAGAAAAGCACCCAAATAATGGAAAATGCTGTGTGCACTGCCACTGAACATGTCAGCATTGCACTTTGTAAATACAAATAATCAGCCACTGCAAGGAGTTTTCCTTGGCAGGCTTGTGTGTGTTTGTTTTCTTTTGCAGAAACCACAGTGTAGTCAAAGATGACCGACAAGCCATGAGGCCTCACTACCATCAGCAGCATCTTCCTCATCACAGCCATGGCAAAAATTGTCTTTTCTGTTTGTGTTGTCTTCTTATATGTTTTGTGTTTGTTTGTTTGGTTTGTTTTAAGTTGTCAGTTTAAATGCATATGATATCATAAAAATATAATAAGAGTAATTGGTAATACCCCCTCTAAAAATTGGACCTGTCTATGGATCCCAGACCAGAACACTTCCGTCCAATTGGACTGGAAAGTTGTTCTGATATTTGAAACAAGAGCAGCAATTCTCAAAAGGTTTTATATTCCACTTGGTTAGCAAAAGGATATTTATTAAGGGTCATGTGTACTTTGTTTTTTGGGTTTTGTTTTGTTTTGTCTTTGTTTTTTCTCTGTACTTCTCTTAAGGATTTAAATGCTATTTAGAATATCAGTATAACAAGAGGTGTGTAAAAAAACTGCATTCAAAGTCATATTTTAATAAACAAAGAGACAACTATACCATTGTAACTGTTCAAATCAACCTCGTTATGTTATTTTCTCTCTCTGCCCCCCAAGGCTTTTCTCTTTCAATATCTTTTAACTGCCTAAGTTTTGTTTTAACTTCAAACCAGCTGAAGATGACACACCTCCTGTCTATATAGCTGAACAATGGTGTTCAAACAATATAGTGACATCACCCTTGTGTAAGGCTGACGTCAAGGGGGGGAATAATGTAGCAGAAAGCCCCTTTTCCTTTTGCCTGCAGTTGCTCTCCCCTCCTTGGATATGTTTTTCCTCTTCTACCTTTTCTTCCTTCCTCTTTCTTTCACTTTAAGATAAGGAATTGTGTTTTGAAATTTGTATGTGTGCGTTTTGTATCTCCCCTTGTAGTTTGGTATTTTTATCTATTTGTGTGCCATGGCATTACTTTTGTAGCTTATATTTTATACTCCTCACCTTTCAACTTTCAACTAAATGTGTTTAGTTTCATAAGTAAGTTATACATTGTAACAATGTTAACAAGGGTAGGAATCAAACTGACCTTCCCTGCATCAGGCTGGCCTCTGAAAGAGTGAATGAATCAGTGATTGAATGTGTAACATGGTAGCAGGCAGCAATTAACACCTCAGGAAACTGCAGATCAACCAATGGAAGAACTCAATAGAAGACAATGTAGCAACCGGGACATCTCTAAACGTCACTGATCAAGGGCTAGAAGCCCTGGCCTGAGTTAATCAACGCCGGGGACCAACTTTTGGGCTGAATATCTCCAAATCGACCGCTCCCAGAGCCCTATTCAAAATTCATCAATGGACTCCCAAACCTGCACGTACATGCGGACGACCCCTGGGGCTGACAGATGCCATCCAGTAGCCACCGAGGGGGGAAGTCCCATGAGGGTCAACAACCCCTGGATTGGGCAAACCTGAAAACTGGGCAGTCACCAAAGTCTGCCAAGGACAGATAAAAAGCAGTGAAAAGTGACCCTCGGTGGTGCCCTCTTGATCTCCAACTTGACCAGCACCCGACCTGTCCAGCCAGAAGGACCAGCTGGCGACCCCCTTCTGGAAGATAACACCACGCTGAAAGAAGCCTCGACGACAGACTCCAGCACCTGTGGGATAGGTATACCTGACTCTTGTAGCTTGCTACTGTGCGTGTGCGTGTGTGTGTGTGTGGAAAGACCAGCCCCAAGGTTTATGATTTAACTCATTACAGTATTTCAATCCGCCTAATAAACCAGAATTTTAAGGATCCCGAGTTGGACATTTGTAGCCAACAGGGGTACTGCTCAAAATTGACAGTTAATATTGCATTGCAGGAATCAGCATGTAATTTAACTTTGTATTTTTTTGTTTTTCAAGGGTTAAGTAGTCGTATTCTCAAAAAGGTTACTCTAATTTTAGCTCCATTAATGATGTTCTAGTGTATTCAATTTCCTTGCTGAAAAATTATTTTGTAAATAGTATCCTTATATATCACAACCCCCATTCATAGCTTCTGATTCCTTAACAATGATTACTCCAACCACAACTTAAACCCTTTATTGCCTCAGTATATTATATCTGTCTCCCCCCTTGATCTGCCTATTGTGCATGGCTGAGTTCTCCACAAGGAAAAGCAGGCATGTGGACACAGGAACCCAAAGATTGCGGTAAGGAAAGGATTCGTATGGAGTCAGTGGGGATATTTCCTGAAGCAGAAAATAGGATATGGGAAAAGGATGGAAGATTTTGGGAGGACAGATTAAATTTAACTAATATTTTCTACTCTCTTCTCCCACATTAACCCCCACTCCACTCTGATACCCCACTTTCTACCCTGTTCTTTTATTCACTATTCCAAAATATCCATATTTCTCCTCCCTATTGTGTGATTATTTTTTTTTCATCCAATTAAAACTTCTGCATATTGGTCCGGCTTCCTCAACATTTTCTCCATAATATAGGTTATATTCCTCATACATGTACCTGTTGCTCCAAAACTTGTATAATTAATACCCTCACTAATTTCAGCTGCCTTCCCTCCCCCTGTACAACACATGCATCAGCTATTCCCTCATCCTTAATCTTTCTATCCTGTTCCTGTCCCATTTCCTCCCATTCTGAGAACAACACTCACCTCTATCTTCCAGCCATTACCCTTAGAGATGGGGCTCTGATGGGAAGCATCTACCCTTTCTGCCTAGTCCAACTGTTAAAAAGGAGAATGTGGGTAAAAGTTGAGTAGTGACTTTAAGCAAGAAGGGAGAATGTAATGTTGACAGATTCCTTCCTGTTCTAAACAAATGCTCCTGTAAATCCTCCTATTTCAACAGTTTTCATGTAATTTGTAAGTGCTCCTTCTCATTCATGGATGTATTTGGTATCCGTGTTGGTCTGAGACAAAAAGAAATGCAAAACCCTAGAACTCTTGGTTCAAAGATGTTGCCTTTTATTAGACCAACTAAGAAATTGCAAAAAACTGGAGCAGATTTCCACCTTCAACTTCCTCTGTGTAAAAATTAAGTTTATTTTCTACCTATGGGGACTTTTTACCATCCTTAATTTTCCCTGAGCCTGAGGAAGGGCGTGTGTGCCTGACAGCTTGCAGAAAAAGGGTTTGTTTGTTTTTTTACTAATTCTTAGTTGGTCTAATAAAAAGTATCATCTCTGAACCAAGAGTTCTAGGGTTTTGCATTCTTTTTCATTCACTTCACTGTTCTGACCACCCATCTTTCTTGTATTCCCTTATTTAGCACAAAAAAGGAACATTTCATGAGCAGCTCATATTGAAGGCAGTGCAGCACAACACAGCTGCATATCTGAAAGCCCTGATCTAAGTGACCCAATTGTCTTGCTTTCTTTTGATCATACCTAGTGCCATTATTCAAGAAATGTGACTACTCTATCCTTTAATCAAAGCTTATTTCCAAATCAAAGCTATGCCATGTTTGTTTGGGACAGAAAATTACAGCTTAAGTGGGAGGGATTTCTGGGTTATGACTAATAGTTCATAATAATAATTTTATCTTGGATGCAATGGAATGGCTTAGCTTCAGTTGAGGACAGGCACCATAACATTTCCCTGCCCCTTTCTTCCTCTCCCACCACGTGTGACCTGAGAAGGATTCTAAATGGGGGGAAAACATTTAAACATGCAACTGGTGATTTTGAGGCAAGTTTGAACTGATTGTTTACAAGAATCAAAGTTTGGATCATTGTTTTTACCTAGTAAGAATAAGTATTTCACTAATATTTTTCTGTTATTCTGTCATCTCAATAAAGGTTTTAGAGGGGTATATTGTTACTAAAATTAATACATTATCTCTGCAGCCTGAGTTATGAAGCCTAGAGGCTGTATTAAGTTCACAGATTCACAGAAGTTTAGGGCTGGAAGGGACCTCAGGAGATCCTCGGGTCCAGCCTCCCTGCTCTAGGCAGGAAAGACTGCTGGGGTCAAATAACCCCAGCAAGGTGTGCATTCAGTCTCATTTTGAAGATCTCTGGGGTAGGTGCCTACACCAACCCCACTGGGAGTCTATTCCAGAGTCTGGTCACACACACTGTGAAAAAGTTTTTCCTTATATCCAGTCTGAAACCCTCTTCTAGGAATTTATGACCATTGCTCCTGGTTTTTCCCCGGGGTGCTTTGGTCAGTAGTTGTTTGCTTAGCCCAGGGGTAGGCAACGTTTTTTGGCTGGAGTGCCAAAAAAAACACATCTACCTTGGAAGGTGCTGGAGTGCCGGCATGTCAGAAAAATAAAATGAGGGCGGGGGAGTGCATAGCAGGACACATTGCATATTAGTGGTATAAGGTCTCTTCCTCTATATATTATTAAACTATTGTTGTATGTAAAGTAAATAAGGTTTTTAAAATGCTTAAGAAGCTTCATTTAAAACCAAATTAAAATGCAGATCCTACCAGTTTATTGTGATCCTTGCTCTTGCTTTTTCTTGCTAAGTTTTCCAATGTCCAGTTTGTATTTGGATACTTTAAGCAGCACACAAGCTTCTGAGTGATCAGTTGTTAACTGGCTCCGAGAGGGACAGAGGACTGCCTTCATGTGTGAAAATACCTGTTCACACAGGTATGTGGATCCAAATGCTGAAAACATTGCAAACACAATTTTCTTCAAACTGTTAAATTTCACTGGCAGGGATGTTCAGCAGGTCAGAATAGAGGCCCCATGATCTCTCTCGGTAGCTTCAAGTGCACTCCGCAGATCTCTAAACTTTGATGCCCACAAGTCTGAGCTTTTTAACTCAATGAGCTGCATTTCAAAATCTTCAACACCCATCCACTGAAATACAAATCCAAGTTGCTTTTGTTGAAGTTTTCTGGTTTAATTAGAAAAGAAAACATTGGGACAAATCGCTGGAAATCTTTAAATCTGTCAGAAAAATCTGATTCCAGTTTTTGCACGTACATTCCAATCTCATCGACACTGACAGTGAAACGCATTGATAGCTCTTTTATATGTTGGAAACAGCAGAAAGTTGAAGTTTGAATATCCCAAGAAAAAACTGATAGTTTTGCAAGAAATGCCTTCCAGATTTCATAAAGATTTAGAACTGCTTGCCCTGCACCCTGGAGATGGAGGTTGAGTTTGCTTAGGTGAGCAGTGATGTCAGCTAGGAACATGAGGTCACACAGCCATTTATCATCATCATCCAGTTCTGGGTAGCTTTGTCCTTTTTCCGACAACAAGGCCTTGATTGCATCGAAATAGTTTACAAAGAGCATCAAAACCTTGCCACAACTTAACCACCGGACGTTGCTGTGAAGTGGAATGTTGTTATAGGTACTGTCCATCTCTTCTAACAGTGCTTGAAACTGTCTGCAAGTCAAAGCAGAACAAACAACAAGGAAATTTGCAATTTGCACCACTGTATTCATCATATTACTAAGCTCTGAATTAGAAACTTTAGCGCACAGGTTTTCTTGGTGGATGATACAATGAAATTTGACTGTCGGGTGGCCGATTTGATCTTCAAGTAACTTTACAAATCCCTTCTGTTTTCCAAATGTGGCAGAAGCACCATCTATTGTCACACAATATTTTTCTGATGTTGACTCCTCGTTCTTCAAAATAGTTTACAAACATTTTTGCAATATCTTCCCTCTTTGTTGTGCCATGCAGGGGTTTTAGGCAACAAAGTTGCTCTCAGATTTCATCAGAAGCACAATATCTTGCAGTAACTGCCAAACGTGGAATGTTGTTTATATCCACGCTCTCATCAAGTGCAACGCTAAACACCGCTGTGTCTTTTAATGCAGTTGTCTACTTTTCGCTTATGTTTTCTGCAATATCATTTATGCGTCTCTCAACTGTTCTGGCAGAGACAGGCAATTCTTTTATTCTAGATAGGATCGTGTCTTTATTTGGCAAATGATTGAACAAAACCTCCAAACTGTTGAGGAAAGCTTCTTTTATATATTCCCCATCTGTAAATGGCATTGTTTTATTGCAATCCACTGTGCAATTTTGTAACTTCCTTCTGTGGCTTGATTTTTACTTACACTTAAGCATTTAAAAACACTGATTTGGTTCATGTATCCTGTTACTGCCTTTTTGATCAGTTCAGTTATGTTTGCTTCATTAAGAAAGGTTTTCTCATGCTTCATTTGAATATGTCCTCGAACACTTGATGTGTGACAAACAATACTTTTACAGCATAAAGCACAAACAGCACGGTCCTTCTTTTGAATAAATCCAAATTTGTCTGTCCAAGAAGGCTGAAATGACCAAACATCTGACTTTGCTTTCTTAGGAGCTGACACTTTGTCAAATGTACCCTTCAACTTCAAGGAAAAAATATCATGAACAACAGTGGCGCTGGGCTCTTCCTGGGCTGGGGCCGTCAGTGGCGCTGGGCTTGGATCAAGAAGGAATTTTATCTCGTGGTCAGAATGGTATGGACTGCTGGGGTATTTGCCTTCTTTTGTAGCAAGGGACTTGGTCTTGTTCCTAGAATGTCTCCGTGTTTTAATCATCCTTGTAGTGGAAGGACAGTGGGAGCCCCCATCCCCCGGCGCTGGGCTGGGGCTGGTGCCCAAGCCAGGCTGGAGCAGTTGGCAGAACCCAACAGAGCCTGGGAGTGGGGGCACCAGGCTGGGGCCTGCGCAGGACTGAGGCCAGCTGCAGTGCCCAGCTGCAGCTGGAGCCATTGGTGGCACTGGCATGGGGCTGGGGCCCAAGCAGGGCTCAGGCCATGGGCAGTGTGGGGCTGGGGCCCACCGGCAGCATGGGGCTGGGGCCAGGACTGGAGCTGGGGCTGTGGGCAGTGCGGGGCTGGAGCTCGGGCCAGGACCCACTGGCAGTGCGGGACTTGGAGCTGTGGGGAGTGCGGGGCTGGGGCCAGGGCCACGTGGCAACACGGGGCTGGGGCCAGGGCCCATGGGCAGCACGGGTCTGGAGCTGCAGCCAGGCCATTGCCAGAACTAGGATGGGGCTGGTGGGGGCATTGGTCTGGGGCTGAGGCCAGGGCCCGAGCAGGGCTGGGGCCAGCAGCAGTGGTGGCACTGGCTGGGGCCGGGGTCCACCAGCAGCATGTGGCTGTGGCTGGCAGCGCGGGGCTGGAGCCATTGGCAGCACCAAGATGAAACCGGGGCCCCATGTCGGTGCTGCCAACAGCCCCATCCTAGTAGTGGCATTAGGCTGGGGTCAGTGGCAGCCGTGGTGCCGGCTGGGGCCAGCAGTGCAGGGCTGGGACCAGGACCATTGGCAGTGCCAGGATGAGACCAGGGCCTGTGCAGGTCCCCAGCCCTGGCCCCAGCCCCAGCCTTGCCCCCATCCTGGTGCTGCCAATGGCCCTGGCCCGACGGTGACACTGGGCTGGCACCAGCTGGGGCTGGGCCCACTGGCAGCCAGCAGCACAGGGCTGGAGCTGTCAGAGCACCAACAGCCCCCAGCCCAGGGGTGGCACTGGGCTGGGACCAGGGCCTGGGCTGGGGTTGGTGGCACTGGGCTGGGGCTGCGGCTGCTGGTGGTGCCGGGCTGGGGCCTGAGCAGGGTTGGGGCCAGGGGCTCTTACTGGGCTGGGGTCAGCAGCACAGCAAGGTTGTTCCCAGGCTGGGGTCAGGGGGTGTCAAGTCTCTTCCAGCCAGGGTCAGCAGCAGTGCAAAGCTGTTCCCAGGCAACCACGTGCTGCTGGATTTGGGCACAGCTCTTCCCACCCCTTGGGGTGGGAAGCAGTCTGTGTGCCAATCAAAACCATGCCATGTGCTGCCTTTGTCACGTGTGCCATAGGTTGCTAACCCCTGGCTTAGCCCCTGATGCTCTCCCCTGATATATTTGTAAGCTGCCACTAAATTCCCCCAAAGTCTTCTCTTTTCTAGGCTGAACAGTCCCATATCTGTCAGCCTTTGCTTGTATGGCTTACTCTTTAGGCCTCTAATCATACAAGTGGCTCTTCTCTGGATTCTCTCAAGCTTCTCCACATCCTTCTTGAAGTGCAGCACCCAGAACTGGATGCAGTACTCCAGCTGTGGTCTCACCAATGCCGAGTAGAGCTGGAGGATAACTTCCTTACTTTTGCTTGAGATGAATTGGTTGATGCATGCCAGCATATTGTTTGCTCTGCTGACTAGAGCATCACACTGATGGCTCATATTCATTTTATGGTCAATTATGGCCCCTGGGTCCCTTTTGGACATTGTGCTAGCTAGCGTAGTACCACCAAGCCTGTAAGTTGCAAATTTTTCCTCCCCAAATGGAGCACTTTACACTTCTCAGTTTTGAACAGCATCTGGTTTTGGTCCACCCATCTAACTAATCTGTCTTGGTCCACCTGCATCGTCAGCCTACCCTGAGGCATGGCCAGAATTTCCCAGAGCTTGGTGTCATTGACAAACTTTGCCAGTATGCTTTTATCCCCACATCCATATAATTGATGTAGATTTGAAAAGCACCAGTCCAAGTACCGAACCTTGGGGGACCCCACTGGCTACCTTCCAACAAATCAATGCATATTAGTACATTCTGGGTCTGACCCTGCAGCCAGTTTCCCACCCATCTGACTGTTGAATTGTTGAGTCCATAGTCCCCTAGTTTTACCCTGAGAGCCTCATGGGACATCAAGTCAAAGGCCTTCCTAAGGTCCAAGTAAATGACGTTGACCTCATCTTCCTTATCCGGGTGGTGAGTAACCTGGTTGTAGAAGGCAATCGGGTTAATCAGACATGACCTACTCACAACAAAGTCATGCTGGCTCTCATCAATAGTTTGCCTTCTACGGGTTTATCGCATGGACTCCTTGAGGGATTTTTTGAGGATTTTTCCTGGGATTGAGGTCAGGCTGATCAGCCTGTAGTTCCCTGAGTCCTCTCTCTTCCCCTTCTTGAAGATGGGCACAACACTAGCACTCTTCCAGTCTTCTGGGACCTCTCCAGAGCGCCACAGATTCTCCAAGAAGTTTACCAGCAGTCCTGCAATGACTTTGGCTAGTTCATTCAGCATTCTCAGATGGAAATCATCCGGTCCTGCTGACATAGATCTTGTCCATCTGGTCCCCTTGCCCTCTTCCCCACCCCCACCAAATTCTTCCACCTGCAGCCTTACTGCCCCCCAGCCACAAGCACCCCCTTCCCACTTCACATGGCCTCTATCCCTACCCCTGCTCCCCCCTTACTGTGAGACACTGCTTAGGCTCTGTTCCCACCTAGAGCACAGCAGGTGGAAGTGCAGCACATTCTGGACCATGCAGCAGAGGCAGTGCTGCTGGTCAGCTGGGCAGCAGACAGCTTGTATGTGCTCTAGGCCTGGAGGGAATCCACCCTGAGCCCAAGCTGAGCTGTGCCAGACAGTAAATGGGGAGGAGTGGGCAGAGTCGGGGGGCAGAAGCTGCAGAAGGCAAGTGGATAGGGCCAGGGGGCTGTGTGAATCTGACTGCCCGAACCCAGGCTGAGGGCCAGGGTCAGAGCCATAGCACCTGCCTGTCCCCTGCCTTCGCTTTGTATGCAAATCAAAGACAAGGGGATACTCTCCCCCATATTGATTGGGGGTAGAAAAACTAGTCTTAGATTGAAGTAAATACAGTAAAATCTGCTTTGTATAGATAGATGCAACTCTGCCACTAGTCTGAAAAAGCTGCTTTCTTTTTTTCCGCCTTGGGAGCTTCAACTGATTATGTAAGGCTTCCTTGGCCTGCAATCATGTTAAAAAAAGCAATACTGATATAAAAGCTTCTAGTTAAATTGTCCTGCCCACCCCTAAAAGAAGCATACATATAAAAAATCCTTAATTATTTTAAAATTAAATTTGAAATCTGTGGATCAGCAGCTTTTGAACAGACATCAACATGCACTGATAACGGTGCACCCAGCTGATAAACAATATAAATTTCTACTCTTTCATAATGCAGAACATAAAAGGCCTCTCATCTTGTGCCAGGTAGCTACTGTGACAACAGCTTGCCTAAAAACTCACTTGCATCAGTAAAATCTTTTCCATACACATTTAAGTCTTCTAGATATGTTAGTGTGGTATGAGCCAAAATGGAGTTGTAAATATTACTTCAGTCACCTCAATATAACTTTCCCTCCCCAGCGGTTTGTTGCGGGTAGGTCTTGCTTGACCAATCTCATTTCCTTCTACAACCAGGTGACCTATCACCTGGACAAGGGAGATGAGATTGATGTCATATATCTTGACTTCAAAAAAGCCTTCGATCTGGTGTCCCATGATCGTCTCTTGGAGAAACTGGCCAATTGTCGCCTTGGGTCCCCCACGATCCACTGGCTGGAAAATTGGCTCCGGGGTCGGACCCAGAGGGTAGTAATTGATGGAAGTCACTCATCGTGGTGTCCTGTGACCAGTGGGGTCCCCCAGGGCTCTGTCCTTGGACCCATACTGTTCAACATCTTCATTAACGATGCGGACACTGGAGTCAGAAGCGGACTGGCCAAGTTCGCCGATGACACCAAACTTTGGGGCAAAGCATCCACGCCAGAAGACAGGCGGGTGATCCAGGCTGACCTGGACAGGCTCAGCAAGTGGGCGGATGAGAATCTGATGGTGTTCAATGCCGATAAATGCAAGGTTCTCCACCTTGGGAAGAAAAACCCGCAGCATCCTTATAGGCTCGGCAGTGCTATGTTGGTTAGCACTATGGAAGAAAGAGACTTGGGGGTCATCATTGACCACAAGATGAACATGAGCCTGCAATGCGATGCTGCGGCTAGTAAAGCAACCAAAACGCTGGCTTGCATCCATAGATGCTTCTCAAGCAAATCCCGGGACGTCATTCTCCCCCTGTACTCGGCCTTAGTGAGGCCACAGCTGGAGTACTGCGTACAGTTTTGGGCTCCACAATTCAAAAAGGATGTGGAGAAGCTTGAGAGAGTCCAGAGAAGAGCCACGCGCATGATCAGGGGTCAGGGAAGCAGACCCTACGATGACAGGCTGAGAGCCCTGGGGCTCTTTAGCCTGGAAAAGCGCAGGCTCAGGGGTGATCTGATGGCCACCTACAAGTTTATCAGGGGTGATCACCAGTATCTGGGGGAACGTTTGTTCACCAGAGCGCCCCAAGGGATGACGAGGACGAATGGTCACAAACTACTACAAGATCGTTTCAGGCTGGACATAAGGAAGAATTTCTTTACTGTCCGAACCCCCAAGGTCTGGAACAGCCTGCCATCGGAGGTGGTTCAAGCGCCTTAATTGAACACCTTCAAGATGAAACTGGATGCTTATCTTGCTGGGATCCTATGACCCCAGCTGACGTCCTGCCCTTTGGGCGGGGGGCTGGACTCGATGATCTTCCGAGGTCCCTTCCAGCCCTAATGTCTATGAAATCTATGAAATCTATGAAAAGAGGGAGCAGGTGTCATGCATTTCCTAAATTCAAATTGATTTCAGCCACTCAGAAGTTAAGGGGATTGGAGACATAGTTTGAGCCTTAAGTGTATGTTTTTAAAGGTGATTTTTGTCAAGCTTGGGGGGGAGAGAGATAGGTAGGCAAGGGAGTCGTAACTCAGGAATTACTTGGTTGTATGACACCCAGTTTGGACTATTAATCCTAAACTACTCCCACAGGCCAATTTGAGTTAGCACGTGCAGTTTGGAGCACCAGTGACTTAATCTAAACTGTAGCAGAATTGCTGCTTTGCCACAATGTTGATATCTGGTTTTATCTGTGGCTTCAGGTCTCAGAACCATGCAACTGGCTGTCTCAAAATGCTGTTTCCTGTATTTTTGGCTTGTCCTAGATTAGTGTTTCTCAAGGGTGCTGTAAGATCTTTGAAGGGTGCCATGCAAAATTAGCACTGTTAAGTGGGCAAACACCTACAAATGGTCCACAAGATAAACCCAGAGATTTAAAATAGGAGTCCATAATGTCAACAATATTATGACCTGTTGTGGCCATTTGCAACAGAAAAAATTCTCTGTAGTCAAAAAAGGCGGGAAAGCTAAGAGCTAGCATTTCCCAAGGGGTGCCTTAAGTCTAAAAAGGTTGAGAGCCATTGTCCTAGATTGTCTTTGTGTAAAATGGAAAAAGAGCAATGTAAAATCAGGGAAAATTAGTCACTGGTAATGTTAGCCTTTACAATCTAAGTGTGTTCTCTGACTAATAGAATAACAGTTCATTAAATTTTGTTTCTATATCCACTTCCTGTAAATTTGGAAGTCAGGAATAAGCTAAAAAACAGCCAGATTCTTCCATGATATTTATTTTGTCAAAGGGACTGATCACTGGTGTTATTTATTAATATTCTAGATTATTTTGTTGGGATTATAACATTTGGTTTTAAGATCTCATTGGAATGTAGCTATAGTCTGTAATACTGGGGTGGGCAAAATATGGCCTGTGAGCCGGATCTGGTTCACGAGTGCCTTCCAACTGAACCCTGTCCAGCCCTTCTGCCCACGGGGGTGGGAGTGAGGTGTCCATGTATACATCCCCCTGCCCCAACATACCCTATTGTGCCTCACTCCCACCCTTGTGGGCCAAAGGGCCTGGCCAGGCCAGCAGCAGTTTTTGGGTAGAGCTGCTGCTGCCAATGCTGCAGCTGCTGGGGGACCTGCTTTGCTTCCCCAGCATCCCGCTTGTTATGGGCAGCAGGTAGGGAAGTGGTAGAGGTGGGAGGGGAGCTGCAGTTGAGCAGGAGCATGGGTCTGGGACTGGTGGCAGCATGGAGCCTGAGCCCAGGGGGGTGGCAGGAGTGCAGAGTTCATGCGGGCAGCATATGGGTAGGGGGGAGTGTGGGGACCCCCTACACTTTCCCCTTATGGCACACATAGCCCATACTGGCAGCAGCAGGAGCACCAGCAGGCTGTGGGTACTTGTGTCCAGCACAGGCACTGCTGCCCAGTGGCACATGGCTCTGGCCACTGCTGCATGCAAGGGTACGGAGCACAGCCTGGCCAAGCTGCCTCCGTCGCATGGTGCTCCCCACGTGCATGTGCAGCTCCTGCACTCACCTGGTGTGGGAGGAAAGCTCCACATCCTGAAGCCTGCTGCCTTCCCCACCCCCTGCCGTGCAGGTCCCGAGATTCCACGGGAAAGCAGGCTGGAGCTCCCCTCCACTTCGGGTGGAGTCCTGGGACCTGTGTGGCAGGGTGCAGGGAAGTCATCTGGTTCCAGCGCTTGGAGCTTCCCTCCCATGCTGTGTGAGTGCTGGGGGCTGCACATGCACATGAGAAGCCCCCATGATAGAGGCAGCCTGGCCAAGCTGAGCTCCTCACCCCCACATGCAGCACTGGCTGGAGCTGCATGCCACTGGGTGGCAGCACCCACACCGGGCACAAGCACCCACTCCCTGCTGGTGCTCCTGCTGCTGTCGGTGGGGGCTGTGTGCACCATGGGGGGAGGGTGTGGAGGGCCCCACAACCCTCCCACATACACCCCCCCCAACATACACTATTTCCCCCCACACCCTACCATACACATACACAGACCCACACCCCACAGCCTCCATGCATGATACACAAGACTAAGACTTTATTTTTAAATTATTATGCAATCATCTCTACATACACGATGTAAACACAAATCATAATTCAAGAGGAGGCTGGACAAGCACCTAGCTGGGGTTGTCTGACCCCAGCGCTCTTTCCTGGCCAGGGTAGGGGGTCGGACTCAATGACCCACTGAGGTCCTTTCTGACCCTAACCTCTAAGAATCTATAACAAAAATATTTTTTGTAATAAAATTAAATTATGTTATAGTAGGTGTTTGATTTTTAGTGTATGATTTGGTTTTTTTCTGGTTCCAAGATGGCAACCCTCCCCTCCCAAAAGGAGTATTTCTGTGGGGGGCAAGGGAAGGACTTCCGGCAGCAAAGGTCAGTGGTTAGGTGTGGGACTTCTGGTCTCAAATGGCACCCAGGGGGCAGGGCACCTGTCAAGGGGTGGGGCTACCCATGCAGACCTCCCCGGCTCACCAAAACTCATTAAGCAGCCCTGCAGCTGAAATAGTTTCCCGCTTCTGCTGTAATACAGTTTAAATTATTCTGAAATGGGTTCTACATTGTTAATTCATATTGCTGATGCTTTTACCGTTTGTATTATTTGAAGATAAGATATTATACAATATTTAAATGAGAGATATAAGCTCTTTAAATGAGAGGTAAAAGCTGAGAGTAAAAGCAGCTAAACTTGCCCTACTTCAAGCAATATTTAGAAGAAAACATTCAAAGAGCACTGAGAAAAAAGTGCTGAACAGACACCAAATACAATTCTGGATAACAGTTTAGAAATCCTCACATTACATCTATGCCATTTTTGACACCCTTCCAGTATATGTGCTGTAACTCTAGAATTGTTATTGTATTTACATTTTATATTATACATCGTATCTAATTCTGCCTTTCCACGAGGGGGAGATCTTCAACTTCCTAGGTAAATTTAAGCCTAGTACTGATGTGTTTGAGGGAACTGTTCTGTAGTGGCAGATTAATGGACTAGAAGTGATAAGCATCCTATCTATAAAGGCAGACGAGGTTCTCTGAGTAAATCTGATACCTTTTATTAGATCAAATAATTGGAAAAAATATTCTTAGAAAGCTTTTGGGTTTAAAAACTTTTTGTCAGGCTGAGAAAGCATCTGCAGTCGGTTCCTCAGCCTGATGAAAGGTTTTTAAACCTGAAAGCTTGCTAAGAACTATTTTCCCAACTATTTAGTTGGTCTAATAAATGATATCAGATTTACCCAAAGATCCTTGTCTGCCTATGTCCTTAGATCAACACGGCTACAACCGACACTCTTGTCTATAAAACATTTTACTTTGTGTTTTAGCATGGAGGATTATATGCAACACATGCAGAGTTGGAGGGAAAAAAGTCATAGTTCTCCAAGGATAGCTCTGTTCTCAAATCAAGTTCTGCCAGGTCTTGACACTGAAACTGTACATTATGCAGATCCTCACATTTTGCCCATTTTGTGTGCTTTATTTAACAATTAAATAGTTATCTAGGTGGATTAGTTTAAATATATTATTTAATATCCCATTAACATGAAGGAGGATTTCACACTAGACACTCACATTGTCTGCAAAATCAGTGATCATTATTGCCTGAAGTACTTTTAGGGTTACTTTTTAAAATGTATTGTTGTAACTAAGCTCTCCTGCTGCCCCTTTTTGAAAGTAAAAATCTCTGAAGCAGGAGAACCACTAGACAAAAGCAGCTGCTGGACTAAGCCATGTCGTGCTGGACCTCTGTGTCAGCTCTTCCCAAGACATTTGGGAAATTTAAGTATGAGTTATTCAGTGCTGGCTGGAGGAGCGGCCTTCCCACACAGCAGGATCAGAGGACATGCTGAAAACTGGGAAGTCAAAGTCTGTCATCCAGCCTGAGACGTTTGGAGAGCAGTTCTGTTTTGGATGGTTCTCTCCTCTCTTGAATCTTGGCAGTGTTGTCTACAGAACAATTCAAATTCCTTCTTTCCTTTGTGCATTTCAGAGGACAGCCCCTTCCACAGGGGGCCAGAGCCTCAGGCCCCACTACTCAGCACCTCTGGTCCAGGGGTGTGTGTGTGTGTGTGTGTGTGTGTGTGTGTGTGTGTGTGTGTGTGTGTGTGTGTGTGTAAAGCAGGAGGGTGCAAGGGGTATGTGAATGGGGGGTGGAGGTGTATAAAGGGTGTGTAAGGGGGTGTGGGCTGTGTAACGGGTATGTGTATGTGTAAGGGGCGTGTGTAAGGAGGGTGGAGGTGTGTAAGGGTGCTGTGTGTGTAAGAGGGCTGTGCGGGGGTGTAATGGGGGATGTGTATGTGTGAAAGGGGCGCGTAAGGGGGATGTGTGGCTCCTGCAGCAGGGGCACCGTAGCCCCGACGGCCGCCAGAGAGCGGCACAGGCGGCGCGTTGCGGGCTCCGGGTGCTGCGGCGCGGCGCGGCGCGGGGCGGGGCGGGGCAGGGCGGGGCGGCGGCTGTGGGATGCGCGCGAGGGGGCAGTCGCGGCGGCGGCGGCGGCGGCGGCACTAGGAGGCCGGGGGTGATGGCGGAGCGCGGGCCGGCGGCGGCGGGTGGCTCGGGGCAGCCCGAGGCGCTGTCGCTGGAGGAGATCCTGCGGCTGTACAACCAGCCCATCAACGAGGAGCAGGCCTGGGCTGTGTGCTACCAGTGCTGCGGCGCCCTCCGGGCCCGCGCCCGCCGCCGGCAGCCGCCCGCCGCCGGCTTGCAGGCGCCCGCCCAGCTCCGCATCTGGAGGGACGGCGCCGTGAGCCTGGAGCCGGCCGCCGGCAGCGGTAGGTCCCGGCCGCGCGGCCGAGGGAGGCACACAAAGGCGGGCGGGCACCGGGGGCGCGATGTCGCCTCTTTGTCTGCGCCGCGGCGCCCTCCCCGCCGGCCCCGAGCAGCCCCTCCAGGAACAACCCCGTCCCCCCACACCGAAGCGTGTAATCCCGTTGCTTTGCAGGCTGTGGACCCAGGGAACATCAGCTCAGTAATGCATCCTGTGTTTATTAATAGCGAAATGAATGTTATTGCCCTAAAACCTGGAGCCGGCAGCAGGGGAATGAAAAGAAAGCCCACCCCCCAGTAATGGCATCCTCTAGGGTACCAGGCACTGGCGCAGTCCCCCCCCCCAGGGTTTTAGGAAGGGTTGGGTGTTGGTGCTTAAAGTCCCGTAGACACCCCCTAGTCTTTCCAGTAGGGAGACTGAACGTTTGTATGTGCAGCCCAGCACTGGAATCGAAGGAAGCTTGTCATTGCGTGTCTGCCTGGAAAAAATAAACCGCTGGCACAGCCTGCCAGTCATCCAGGCTGGAAGGAAGAAATGATTGTGCCGAAACCCACATATACAGTGTGGCAGGCATGCTGTAATTCTCGGGTATTGTTTAGAGAAGTAGAAAGGAGACGACCCCTGAAAAATGCTTTGAGATGCTGTCCAGGGAAGCGTGGGAGGATGTCACCAGGAGAAAAACTGCGTACAGCAGCTGCTGGCAAGAAGGGAAATGCCTGCTCGGCCACACCTCCCTTGTGCCCCAGGGATCTCGAATCGGCGTTGTACATTGTTTGAGGTGCACTCCATTTCCTGGAGATGTTTTCAGCAATAGATTTTTTTTTCCAAACGGGTCACTTCTATATCTTGCTTTTGCCCCGCTTCTTTCTTTCATGGCTTTGCTTTTTTTTGTTATCGTGGTGTGTCTGCCTGTATTTTCTTCAATACAGCATTGTCTAGACTAGGATTTAAAGTGTGGTCTGAAGCTCTGGTCCTGTTGTAAGAATATATTAATTACCACTGACTGGATCAGACCATAGGTCCATCTTGCCCAGGCTCCTGTGTGTCTCAGCCGGGCTGAGCCGACTCAAAGTGATTTAGAAACTGCTCGTTCATCAGGGCGGGCTGGTGAACGGAGAGGCTGACAGGGTTTACTGGTTGTAAAAACTTTACTTACGTCGCGGGTGGCTGTGACGGAAACGGTCCGGTCATCTGAACAACATGAGTTGCTCCAGCTGGCAAGGCCAAAGCCAGCAAATCCGTTCGTAACTTAAGCCGGCGGGAAAAGGGTACGTCTGGGATTGTGTTCGGCGACGGGAAGAAGGATCGATAGGTGGTCAGTCTATTGACCAGCTAGCCACAAGTCAGATCTCTTTAGAGGCACTCTGCAGCATGCTCAAAGTTCTTCGACTTGGGCGGAAGTCGCGCTAATTTTTAAACAGCCAGCAAGCCAATTACTGGTCACCACGTGTGAATAATTTAGCACTAGCCAATAGTAGGACACGAATTTGCATTTGAATAGCGGGAACTCTTTGCACTGTGCATTTCTGTGCTGCAAAGGGAAAATGCATCCTGCAAAAGCAGCTGCAAATTGGCGGGAACTCTCTCCTGCACGCGGGTTCTTTATGCAGCAAAAACCCTCGCTGTGCAAGAGGCTCTCATGTGACAAGAAAATTCCATAGTGCCGAGGCACCAAAATCACTGGGTCGTAACATGCCCCCTTGCCGATGGCACAACTGGAACTTTCGACACATGAGCACATCATACGGCATCTTTGTTAGAGGATTCACTGACTTGGCAAAGCCTTCACAACCAATATCTATATCTATATCTATAGATATAGATATATATATATAGATATATATATAAATACATAAACAAATAACTTGGCAGACTGGTCTTTTTAACAAATTACAACATACAATAACTTTGAACACATAACAACAACTGTTGATCATCGTCTGATCAGAGAACATCCGCTTCGGTCCGTCTTCTCCTATAACAGACAATGTCAGTAAACACTTAACAAATGAAAATAGTGTCACAACAAGTCCTGAGCCGATGGGTTCTTTGCTGTCTCAATGCCTCCCTCGCAACCATCACTCTTTGGCCTCGAATGGACTGCAGTCTGGTCTCATAATCAGGTAGTTGTGGATTACCGCTTTTGCTGGGGTCAAACCTGTGAAGAAAACAGAATAACAAGACAAAACAAAACAATAAAGAATCATCATTGGTTTCACTGTGAGGATACTGGGTGAACGTCGGAACGGCGAGCCATCTAGTTGTGATGAACGATAATAGAAGGACGATCGGGCTTCTCTTCTAATTGGACAGAATAGGTATTGGGATATTGTCCCAACCGCTGAATGGTTCCTTTGTGAACTTGTGGATGAGACTAATGAGGGTGAGGTATTGAGATCCACACTAACTCGTCAGGTTGGAACTTGGGCTCCCAAGGTGGGGGTTTCTGGACATTAGCTTCATCCCATAATGGTTTAGCAGTGTTTAGTGAAATAAGGACGCCGTGATTAAATTTAGTCCAATTTTTAAACGTCCCTCCTCCTCTAAGGTGAAGCTGCTCCTTGTATAGACCTATGTGTCTCTCCACAACGCTGTTGGACTGCGGGTGGTACGGCAAATGAAGATGCCATGCTACATTGTGAAGACGAGCAAATTTATCCAGAGCATTAGAGTTAAACGGAGGTCCTCCATCGGACTGAATTTCATGAGAAGGTTGCCAGGTGGCAAACACAGCAGTTAAGGCAGCAATAACAGCGGTGGCATTGCTCTTCCATAAGGGAATAACCTGCAACTGTCTGGTCCCCAAATCAACCACAACCAGTCCTTTATTTGGCGGTTTAGACCCTGGGAGGGGTCCCAGCAGGTCTACCTGCCAAACTTTTCCTGCCTGAAACTGTGAAGAATCGAAAGCTCCGATCTGATGTTTGGTTTTATGACACTTCTCTTTAGCACATGTCTCACAGGCCTGAGCTACCCTCTCCCAATCACGCCGAGTCCCATATGAGGCCGGCTCTCTAAGGGTTCGACACCAACATTGATGACAAGCCCGTGATCCTGGGTGACCCCAATTTTCGTGAAGCCACGCGAGGAACGGATTTACTTCAGGACCGGAAGCAGATGTGATAGGCAAAACCACGTCAGTCCGGAGTGGATCTTCCAAAAGCTTATCAATAACCTCATGTACTGGGTCAGTATCCGGACGGTGGGACTTAGTGTGCCTAACTAACGGAAGGCGTACAAATCTAGTTAACGTCCTCCAGATGTTCTGCCAATCATTCAAGTGTTCGGTGGGAAAAGCTATGCCAGTAAGAATTTTATAGATATACTGCGAATCAATGGCGATAATTGGAACGGGGAGTGTATCGTCATGATGTGTCAGACAATGCTCTAATACCTTTAGGAATCCTAATAATTCATATTTTTGGGACGAATTATCATCTGGGTCGGCTTGGAATATTTCCTTATCGTGACAAGCTTTACAGTAGTATCCATAGCCTCCACCATGTCTGGAGGTTCCATCTGAGGCCATCCATGCTGGGGCTGAAGTTCCATACAGTGTAGGAACCTTTTCCTCATCTTCTGGGCTTGGATCTGGTACCGTGTCCTCCAACCTCCAACAATGCCAATTATAATGGTGGGAAAGTACTAGCGTATTCCAGGTCTTAGACTCCCCTTGAAAATGTGGGTCAATTCTTCCCGTGTCCAGCAAGGGTAACAATGTGGCACCAGGAGCGCGTAACGTCCCATGCCCCCTTGCTAATGGCTCCACCAGTTGTTCAGCTAGGAGAATCTTTCCCATAGCTCCATACCGATGTTGTGCTGCTTGAAGCGCTTTATGGGCCGTGTATACTAACTCATCGCGGGGGTTGTGCACGACAGCCCACACGTGGTTGGTGGTGAATCCAAGGGTTACGGTTAGTGACTCACCCAGATCGATGGCATGGAGTTGTGTACCTTTAACCGTGGTTAGCAGGCGAAGCAGATTCTGCTGATCCTTTTCCATCCAAGGTGTGGACTTTCAGGACTTGTCACGAATCTGTCGCTGTAATTTAGTGAGGAGTGCCAAATCACTGGGTTCAACATAATGTCGATACCAATTTAAATGACCCAAAAGCTGTTGAAAATGCCTCTTAGTGACAGGGTGGAATGTTTTTAGCGGATCGATGTTAGGACCCTCATGCGAGACTCCGTGGCGGATGGAACCGGTGTATCGAGTGCCAAGGAACGTAATGTCATCTACAGGATGTAGGTTTGACTTTTCCTCGTTGATTGTCCATCCCTCACTTTGAAGGTGAGCAACTAGTTGGTTTACTACACTGGCAACTACAGAACTATCATGACCCATGATGACAATATCATCAACATAACTCCAAATTTTTAATTCTTTTTCTGGGGGAAGAGAGTGCAAGGCTCGAAAATTCTTCAGGGTGTTATTCATGGCACCAGTGGCTAATGATGGAGCATTGCGATATCCTTGCAGACAAACTGTCCACCTGTACATGATGCCATCAATACACATATTTAGTATTCCCTCCGGGTCAGTTATTGGGATGGAAAAGAACATATTTTTCAGATCCAATGTGACTCCGACCCACTGACTTTGCTGGAACTGTGCCATCTCAAACATATACTGTGGCAGCATAGACGGATTAGGTTGTTGAAGTACCTGACACCTTTTGTTGACTTCTCTATAGTCCACAACCAACCGGGCTTCATTAGGCTTCCCAGGTTTCGCAACTCCCCATCCTGATGATAGGTAGGTGCTGGCTGTTACGGTCTTGATACAGCCTCATCGCTCGAGTCGCTGCAGAAGGTCAGTAAGGGACTGTTTTAGAGAATCCTTAGTTGGGATTGGCCGATATCGCCAGGTGGAAGTGTTACGAAGTGTTGGTCGATGCCAGTCCTGTTTTGGGATAATAATGGGTAATGCCCGTAGCACTTGTTCTTTAAGGTCAAGCGCTTTTATCCCCGGGATTCCTAAAATGTTGATGCCCCCTAGAACAGCCTCTAGGGGATATCGGTGATCCTGAACCCAAAACTTGACCTTCGTTGCGACGGCGATAGCATTAAGCCCTTGTACCTTGATCGTCTTGGTGGTCTTTTGATGAGGTATCATTGAGGTAATCACATTGGTCTGAGCTCCAGTATCGAGAAGGAAGAATACCTGTTGTTGGTCATCTGGATCGGTAGGGTTGTAAACAGTGAGTTCAGTGTATGGACGAGAATCAGTAGGATTGGGTTTGAATTGGTGAAGGCCGCCGGCAGAGCCGCCGGCCGTTACTCGTTTTTTGGCGAGTCCTTGAAATTAAATCCCAATGCTTCAGCCATGCTGGCCTGGGCCTTGTCTCCCAAAAGTCTCAATTGAGCCTTTGTTAGTCCAGAGTAAGTGAGAAGAAATCCGAACATAGTTCTTTCTTTCAGAGTTCTTTCCTTTGAGGTTCTTTCTTTTGGGGTCCTTGGAGGTGACCCCGATGGCTCTCGCTGAGGGGTATACCCTTGATGCCTAGGCCTCAGTATTGCAGCTAGGTACGCTGAAGGTTGATCCCTTATGTCATTAGAAGCTTCCTCACCTTGCTTCATAAGTGCCTGCAATCGTGGGAGATGGCCTAAAAGATTTCCCACTGGTTGACCTGCCATCGGGTTCAAGAAGAGTCAGAGTGTAACAGCATTCGCTCCTCTGTATACCTCCACGCAGGCATCTATAGCTTCCAAGGGCGTTGGAATTGCCCTGGGGTCCGATAGGTGACGATGAGCCCATCTCTCCTTACGCTGGACTGCTGTTAGTCCCATTGGATTTGTCCTTGGGCTCCATGAGAGATACGACACTCCAACTATAGCCAGGAGAAGTTGTTCTGCAGTAGCCTTTTGCGGGCAACCCTCGTGCCAGGTGTGAAATTTGTGGGTTACCTGTCCTAGCACAAGCGCCGGGAGCGGGATAGGCCAGTGGGCACTGTCCGTGACCACATTCAAATCAGTAGCGCGCCCTCCGCTCCATGCTGCTTGTCGTGTCAGGGCACTCGCTTCTTCCTTATCCAGAGTGTCGGATCCAAATTCCACTATCAGTCTTCCTAACCACATGGCCAAGGTTTCTCCCGGCCTTATTTTAGATTCTTTGCAAAGCTCTTGAATCTCTGGTCTGGTGCGTGTGCGTGAGATGATAGTGGTACGCATAGCACCATCTTCATCTGCAACATGCTTCGTCACAGCTATCGGGTGAGCTGCGGCAGAGAGAGGGTTAAATTCTGTATCTGGGAGCGTTGGGTATATTCCTCCTCCCATCGCCCCCTCCCCGTGGTAAAGAGGCGTGGCCGTTGGGAACGACGTCACCTCAGGGGGTGGAGTCACTAGGCGGATCCCTGCCGGGTCTTCCGAAACTCCGCCCCTCTTTTCCGGGTTCCCCGGGTGGCTCGCGCTTCTTTCGGCACCATTTTCTGCTAACAGCATCATGCGGCTGGCACTGTTAATAAATGCTGCTCCGGAGCCCTTTGCTGTCCGCTCCAGCGACTCCTTACCCGCAGTATGCATCTGAGCCTCCAAATTCGCGTATTCCCTTAGTAGGCCCGTTACTGCACGGAACAGCACATTTATCATCTTTCCCTTTTTCCATTTAACTAGACCCCACTTCGGCTTGTGACGGCCCTTAGTTTCCAAATCCTCCCGTAGCTGAACGAGGAGCTCATGGCCCCGTGACTCAGGCACCAAATCCAGACAGTTGAACCAGTCCGCGGGGGTGGGTTCCCCCCCCTCCTTTAAGTATCGGGTGCATTGGGTGAACTCCTGAGCAGGGGTCAGCTTTTCTGCTTTCCGCACCTTCACCCCGGCTAGGGATATGGTTGATGTTTTCTCCGGGGGCCGATAATAAACCCGGTCCCTCCCCATTATGCATCCGAACTCCCCAAGGGATAGCTTTGTTCTCCATTCTTTCACTATGGCTTCTTCTCTTTTTACGGAGAAGTAACCATCAATACTTCTTTCCTCCCCTTCTACCGCCTGGTGGTAAGCGATATGCGCCTGTAGATCATTAGCATTCTCTACGTGGCGGTTCCCGGTGCGCCAGGGGCAGCACCTGATTAGGTTCTTCTCCATCACCGTGCCCTTTAATCTCATCCTCGTCGCCATGTCTCGGCTGGGCTGAGCCGACTCGAGGTGATTTAGAAACTGCTCGTTTGTCAGGGCGGGCTGGTGAATGGAGAGGCTGACGAGGTTTACTGGTTGTAAAAACTTTACTTACGTCGCGGGTGGCTGCGACGGAAACGGTCCGGTTGTCTGAGCAACAATGTGAGTTGCTCCAGCTGGCGAGGCCAAAGCCAGCAAATCCGTTCGTAACTTAAGCCGGTGGGAAAAGGGTACGTCTGGGATTGCGTTCGGCGACGGGAAGAAGGATCGATAGGTGATCAGTCTATCGACCAGCTAGCCGCAAGTCGGATCTCTTTAGAGGCACTCTGCAGCGTGCTCAAAGTTCTTCGACTTGGGCGGAAGTCGCGCTAATTTTTAAACGGCCAGCAAGCCAATTACCAGTTGCCACGTGTGAATAATTTAGCACTAGCCAGTAGCGGGACACGAATTTGCATTCAAATAGCGGGAACTCTTTGCACTGTGCATTTCTGTGCTGCAAAGGGAAAATGCATCCTGCAAAGACAGCTGCAAATTGGCGGGAACTCTCTCCTGCACGCGGGTTCTTTATGCAGCAAAAACCCTCGCTGTGCAAGAGGCTCTCATGTGACAAGAAAATTCCATAGTGCTGCGGCACCAAAATCACTGAGTCGTGACACTGTGTTGCACAGTAGATGCTGAAAGTGACTTTTGACTTTAACCCATCAGATTTAGCTTGTATTGAACGTGGCTGGCCTTGTCTGCACAAGTCATCTTAAACAACTTAGCATGTGTCACCTGTGTACTGTCCTACATACATTGTCTTTACTCTTTTAATTTTATTCTAGAATTGTTTTCCTTTTTTTTGTTTACAAGTTTTTTGTGGTTTTTTTGCAATGTATTCCTTTTAGCCACAAAACATGTGGAGACTTCATTCATTGATTTGCGTTAGCTATGTGGGCTTAGTTCTTCGGAATTTTAGTATACAGCTGGCAGCCCAGGATTGGAATAAAATGGTGGATGGGCAGGATAGTCTAAGAGGTTCTCAAACTGTGGTTTGCAGACCACCGCTGGTCCACAAGCTCCATTCAGGGGGTCTGCAGGAAGGTTACAGAACTATTGAGAATATCTGTACTTGTAAGGTAAGACTACTGGTATTAAAATATGAGTTGTGTGCTTTGATTTGTAGAAAAGAAAAAAGTTTATTAAGTGGTCTGCCAAGACTCTCAGCTATTTTCAAGTGGTCTACGAAAAAAAAGGTCAATGCTTCTCCTTGCTATATAATGGAAAAGGGGAAGATTCTTGGGGATCCCTACTAGAAGTCTGTTCCTAGACCTGCTTACTAGCTCCATCTTTTATCATGGTCTCTAGTTTAAAAAAAAACAACAACTCTGAAACCTAAATCAGTGGTTCTTAACTTCATTAGACTTGAGGCACCCCTCGGAAAATGCCAGCTCTTAGTTTTCAGGGGTGTAAGTTGGAGCTGTGTTGGTCTAAGGCAAGGGTAGGCAACGTTTTTTGGCTGAAGTGCCGAAAAACACCAGAATGCCTACCTCAGACGGTGCCAGAGTGCCAGCGTGGCTGAAAAACAAAATGAGGGCAAGGGGTATGTGGCAGGATGCCCTGCTTGTGCCCCTTGCCCCCCACCCAAAGCCCCTGCCCTGTGCCCCCCAGCCCTGCTGCCCTGTGCCCTCCACCCAAAGCCCCTGCCCCCCAGCTCGGGCTCTCTGGCTGTCAGCAGCTACCCTGGCTCTGGGGAGCTGCTGGAGCCCGGGCTGGTCCCAGCTGCCTGCTGGGAGTAGCCCGGGCTCCAGCCTGGCAGCAGCTCCCCAGAGCCAGGGCAGCTGCAGCTGGGAGGCTCCGCATGGGTGCATGCACCCGCACGTCGGAGTAGGTGGTGAGGGAGGGGCCTGAGGCAGTGCAGCTCCGGTCTCTCCCCTGCTCCCAGCACAGAGGTGATGGCAGGCTTCCAGAGCCCAGTGCAGTTGTTTGTAGCCAGCCCGGGGTCTGGGCAGCTGAAGCAAGCAAGCAGGGGGCAGGCTGCAAACAGCTGCGCCAGGCTCCACATCTCCGGCATCAGCTCTGTGCTGGCAGCGACTGCACGGGCACCTCGGGGCGGGCTGCGTTGCCCCTCTCTTTGTCCTGAGGTACCCATGCTCCCCAAGGTGCTGTGAGAACCATTAGCCAGGGGAGATAGTGTAGTTAGTTAAAGTTTATTGTTTTATGTAGTCAGTGGTACAGAAAGGAATGAAGTGGCTAGCACCATGTTTGGTCATCCTTCACTCCCCTACCTGAACCAGGCACCCATTTACAGCTGGGTTACTTGGGGCAGCTGTAAGTGTGCCTGGGATGCTGCAATGCCTTAATTGTGCCACTAGATCACCTGGCAGGAGTCTGCTTAATTTGAAAAAAAGCAGTATGTTCTGTTTCTGTTTCTCCTGTCCACCTCATATTCTCCACATAACTTTATGTTTCTGTGGTGGTTTCATAAAATATGTCCTTCCCTCACTTTTCTGAATTGTGTAAAAGAGGGAGAGAGAGTGTGTGTGGATGTTCTTTCTTGAGGCTCTGTTTTCAGGTACCCAGCTTGATAGACTGCTGCTTCTGCCCCATAGCTTTCAGAAGCATCAGCAACACAAAGACAAAATGTCTCTGTTCCAAAGGTTAGCAACCTTTTAAGGCTTCAGGTTGAATTGACCCAGTTTGGGTCAGAGGCAGGTAGGTGGAAGGATGGTGCTAGGACCCGGTCACCACCATCACTGCTTTTCCCTGCAGTCATGTGGGGAGAGCACTGGCAGCCAGCTTTGCATCAGGGTAAAGTCCTGTGCTGAAGCCCTGTGTCCACAGGCTGGATCAAATGGCTCCAGGGGTCACAGGTTATTGACCCCTGCCATGGTGTTCCATTGCTGTTCATACTCTTCTGATTATTAGCAGTGAAAATTCACAAGTCTCCTAGCTTCACTCTTCTTGTGGCATGGAAAGTAATGAGCAGTAGCAGAGGCACTGGAGCTGTTTGTCTGCACACTTAGGAAGACAGATTTGGAAGATTATTCTTACAAGCATAAGACTTAGAAATTTACCAGTTCTTAAATAAAAGCTCAGATTCTTTAGAATTTGACAGTATTTTTCCAAACCAGCTTCCTATTGCAAATGGGATCTTCATTAACAGCTGTTTGTCATTAACAGGATACAGAATATTTTACAAAATAAGTTAAAATAGTTTTGGCATATAGGGCAAGACTTAGCTTATTCTGTTTCTGACTGCTTCATGGCTATGTGTCTCAAAATGGGAATAAAGGATCTGATTTGTAGCTCAGTAGCCTTTCTATTGCGCCGTATGAATTTTAGATTAGTCCAAGCGTTCCCTATCATGCAGTTTTGTGTATCAGAGACCATCAGCCTTTGCAGAAAAACAAATTTGAATTTAGGCCCTCTCAGGTGAAAAAAGAAAGTGATACTCAGGTGGGGTATTTTTTAAATTTTATTTGCATATCTTATTAATGATTTAGTATTTTTTAGAAATGTATTTTTAAGAGATTTCCCACTGGATTTGGGGTGGATAAAGGTAGGGATATGGGATCATAGGAAAGCAGGGCTGGAAGGGATCTCACAAAGTCATCTAGTCCAGTCCTCTGCTCAAGGCAGGATCTTCCTTGGTTGAACCATCCTAGCCAACTGTCTGTCTAACCTGCTTTTGGAAATTTCCAGGGGTGGATATTCCACAGGTGCTTAGGTAGCCTGTTCAAATGTTTCACAACCTTCATGGTCAGAAAGTTCCTCCTAATTTCCAACCTCAATTTCCTCTGCTGCAGTTTGAGTGCATTGATCCTGGTCCTGTCTCTTGCAGCCACAGAGAAAATTCCCCGTCTTCTCTTCCCTGGACTAAATAACTCTTGTTCTTTCAGTCTGTCCTTGTAAGTCATACTTTACAGCTTCAAATTTTTTTTGTCACTCTCCTCTGGACTCTTACCGATCTGTCCACATCTTTCTTGAAGTGTGGGTCCAAAACTGGATATATTACTCCAGGTGAGGCCTTATTAGTGCCCAACAGAGCAGAAGAATCACTTCCCTGTATTTGCAAGTGCCACGCTTATTAATACAACCCAGTGTTCAGAACTAAGGCTCTACCTTATTCATCTTTACATCTGTAGTGCACATTACCTATTAGTCCAAATTCCTTTTAATACAGTACATTGTTTTATTTGGAGAAGTATGGACCTATCTGATTATTGTCTTTAATTAATACTTTTCATATCCTGTGTTCAAATGTCATACTTTAAAACTGTTCACTAGTTTTCTAGCGAAATAACTATGTTAAGGAATAAAATGTTGGAATTGATCTGTAAAATCTGGTCATTTTAATTTTTTTTGCAAGAACATACATGACTAGGTTGATGGTTTTGTTAGTCAAAAGAAACAAATACTGGATGCTGGTTTCTTTTTTTGTAAACAACAGAATCCTGTGTGTATGGGCAAATAAAGGAGTTCCCTGAGAATTGTATCTTTGGGTAGTGAACATTCAGGCTTTGTTCAGGATTGTGAAGAAGGATGCGATCAGTCATGCCTGTCAGGGTAACTCATGCTAATGCAACAGCAAGTGCTGAGCTGCAGCAGTATCATAGAATTTGCTTCAGAGATGACTGCAAAGTGCTTATTTTCAAAATGTGTTGCAAATCTCCTCATTTAGCCAGAGCTGAAGAGTAGGAAGAAATAAACAGAAAAAAGCATTAAAGATGAATAAATGAATTTAGAAGAAACGAAGAACAGAATTACTGGTCACCTGATATGAATCTTAATGACTATCTGGCATGTAAATACCACAGATGCATATCTGTCCTAACTATCCTTGAGTGTAGTTCAAGGCAAAATTCTAGAACAAAGTGCAGAATCTGTTTAACATAAATGGTGTTTTACCCTTGTCCTCTCCTTCCTTGTTTACTATTTATCTTTACCTAGAATGCAGCACTGGATACAATGCCAGCAGAACCTCTGTTTATTTTGGTATAGGGATGTGATTTGCTACTTATAAATGCTGTTGTAAAATACCAGTTCTTGGATATTTTTAAAATCTCAAGTAGTTAAGTTCAGGTGACAGTTGCATGAATAATAAAACTGCACAAAAACTGATGCTGAAAGTCTAGTAATATATTCAGCACAAATAAGACTGCTTCTCAAAAGTAAATTGTTGTCATAGGCAACCAGCAAGTTCTAGCTATTAAAAATCTTGGCTACATGTTCCACGCCTATGAGACGAGCTTTGGGATGGAAAAATATACTCTGGAAGCTTGCAGTTTCCTATATACACTCAGGGCCAGATCCAAATTAGGTATCTAAATACTGATGAGTTAAGTACCTGTTTAAATTCCCCTAATGTTATGGCTTAAAGGGATAACTGATCAGTGATAACATGCATCTACCAGGGACCAGCCTCTGCCTGTATTCACTTGTTCTCCTAGGGGCAGCAACTGACTGGGAAAGCCCCTCACCCATTACTGCTGCCGCAGCTTTACAGAGCAGTTGGCAGGGCTTGCTGCTGCTGCCTGCAGCCAGCCCTGGCCCCTAGGCAGCTGTGTTGGCAGCAGCAGCAAGCTGGAAAAGCCCCTTATCCACTGCTGCTGCCGGCAGGTGGCTGCCTGGGGGTGGGCCTGGCTGCAGGCAGCAGTAGTGAGCCCTGCCACAATCCCTGTGAAGCCGAGGGTGGCAGCAGCAGGCAGGACAAGCCCCCTCACTTGCTGCTGTCACTGGTGAACAGCTGCACTGGGTCTGCAAAGACCCAGCCTAACTTGTTGCTGGTGGCAGGTGCATGTGAACATGCACCTCGGGGTGGATGGTGGGGAAACTGCAAAGGGCCCAGTCCTACTTGTGGCAGCGCAGTCCAGGCCCCTTCCCTACCATCCAGCCTGAGGTGCATGTGCATCTGCTACTGGCAAAGAGCCAGGTTGGGGGCTCTGTGGACCCTGGTGCAGTTGCTCGCAGCCTCCCTGATGTGAGCCATGATGGGTGGCAGGGGCCTGCCTGGGCCCAGTGGCTGTGGCAGGTGACTAGGAGGCTGCAAGCAGCTGCCCCAGGGTTTGCGGAGCCTCAGCCCGGTTCATTGCCAGTGGCAGGTACATGTGTGCCTCGGGGTGGATGGTGGGGAGGGGCCTGGGGCTGAATTGGCATAGGAAGGATCAGGCCCCTTGCAGCTGCCCAGCTGCATCCATGTAGTACTAGGTACTAACCCCACTTCCCCTCCTCCTCGCTGCTCTCTCTCCTTCCCTCCTGGTTTACCCCACTGCCTTCAGAGGCACCACACCTCTTCCTGTCCACCTATTCCTCCCTCCCTCCCTTTCCCCACAGGACTGCTCCCTGCCCATGTTAAACAATAACTGGCAAGGTATTACTAGTTATCAATATATGACTGTTTAAACGTTTAACAAGGCCAGTCTATAGCAGTCAAGCATGAGGACGGGCACTTTTACAGAGATTCCTCGCCCTCTCTTTTCCTACAGAGAATGTGTTTTTTCGTATGGAACAGTGTTGTCCCTGGCTGCTGTTTTCCAGTCCTCCAACACTTGAGTGGAATGCAAAGAGGAGAATTACTGGTGTGTTTGGGGGGGGGTTGTTCTTTTTTTACCAGAATTCACCACTATGCAGATTTTTGTCCTGGAAATCTGCCACTGGATCAGAGGCGTTATGCACAGAGTGACTGACTGCTTTCTGGCTGTCTCACAAAAAGATCACAGGATTTAACTCCAGAGCAGCTTTTGGAGTCTCCCCGAGATGAGGGTGAAGCATACTGTTAAAGAAAGGTTTCTCTTCTGTCAGCTTCAGTGACTTGTGTGTCCTTTGTGTGCCTGGAGATCACAGGGGACTGTTTAGGCCTTATAAATTTCAGATTTAGGTCATATATTATGAGAAATATTTTTCATCCATCAGGATTCCAAAAACTTTGCTGATAAAAAATATCATAAAAATATGATAAAAATATTCATTTTTTAAACAAAAGACAAATTTGTATGAAGGCATTTTGCTACAACATTGTTAACCCTTTGAAAGAGAGTGGATCAGAACGGCTTTAAATTTACTCTTTTAGTTCAAAAAATTATTGCTGCTTTACTGTTTAAAAGTATATTAAGAAAAATGAATCATCAAAGCATAAATTAACATTTCATTATTTCTGACTTTTAAATTTATACTCTAATGTATCCAGAGTTACAGCTTACTACTGTTTATAGATAGCAAAGTTTGGTATCCATTAGCTTTGTCCTATAGTAGTCCTTCATACAGTAATAGAATTGGTAAGAGTTATAAACATGATTTTTAGGGATGTAGGGAGTGAATGGAGCGGACACTAGCCAGAAGTGAAACGTCCAGAAAGTACTTAATAATGAATTTATTTCTATCTGCTTTTTTTGTTAAATGGTGAGAGAGGTGTAACATGTTTGCATCTTATTTATTCTTGGTTTTTCACTGCTGATGTGGTTGTGCTGATATGGGTGGTAAGTTGGAAGGGGTCCAGTCCTAGTTTACAGTGTTGCATCCTGTTCTCAAGTTTGTATCCCATGCACAAACACCAATGGCTATGATTCCCGGCATCAACAAGGCTGGAAGGAGAGAGAACATATAAACAGAGAAGGAAACCCCAGGCTCAAGAAAAGAATCTAACTGGCACTTGTAAAATCTAGATGCAAGAAGATTGATCAAAATAAGGGTGACCATGAAATATATTTGCACCAGCATATGTAACCAAAATGCAGGGTGTAATTGGTGAGGGAATGAGAGTTAAATAGTAAGCAATCTAGTTTATAGACAAGGTCAAAACGAAGCACAAAGGGCAAAAAACAGTCGTAAGTGTAAAGAAAAGATATACTGAAAGAAATTGTGAGGGTCAGATATTGTTGGTTCATCATAATTTCAAGATTACACTAGGTGTTATTTAATATGATTTTGCCCAAGAATTCCCAATTCGAATGCAATAAAAATAAGAAATAAAAACTAGGGGTGTACCAATAAAGCTTTTTGGGCCAATACCAGTGGCTGATTATTAATGAGCCATATTGGCCAATACTGATCTGATTGCCGATATGCAGCCCGGCAGCTTGGAGAGCAGCGTCCGGCTGGTAAGTCTGTTGGCAGGAGTGGGGGGGAGCAGATTGAGGCCCCCACGCTGAGGAAGGAGTGGGGCTGGAGCTGGGGCAAGCTCTGCCCAGCTGGAGCAGGGTGCAGAATGGAGCTGTAAGTGGCTCATCCAGGGAGGTGGGGGTGGACACAGGTCTCACTGCTGTGCTCATCCCTGGGGCAGGCATAGAGGGTATGTGCCCTCTAGATCTCTGTGTGGGGCTAAGGGTTGCTTCTGCAGGTTGGGGCTGGAGGTGGTGCTGGGCTCTTCCTGACGGGGGGAGAAGGGGGCTGGGCAGTGGCAGTGTTGGGAAGGGGAGTTGAGGAAGGACCCACCCTGTAGCCCCAGTCCCAGCACTGCTGCTGCCTGCCCCTAGCGCAGCCCTGACCCAACATCCCCCCCCCGGGAAGAGCCCGACACAGCCCCCAGGCCCAGCCTGCAGCAGCAGCACGCCCTTGCTCTGCATACAGAGTGTATGCCTATTCTGGAGCTGCTCCTTCCTCTCTGCCTCCCCACACTCCCTGAACCAGCTGCTTATAGCTCTGTCCTGTGCCCTGCCTGCTGGGCAGCACCTGCCCTACTCCCTCCCTCACTGTGGGGGCCTCAATCTGCCCCACCACCATGCCTCTTCCCTTCCCTCTGCCCCTTCACTCCAACAGACCTACCAGCCAGATGCTGCCCTCCAAGTTGCCGGGCTGGCTATGTGATTGCTGTGGCTGTGCACGTGCACACATTATTTATTGGTGGCATTATCGGCCACATCAGCCAAAAAAGCTGATTATCAGTAATGTCAATTTTCTTTTTTACCAGTGCTGATATGATATAGACCGATGTATCAGTGCACCACCAACAAAAAACCTGTAGTAAATAGAAAAACTGGTGGAGTTACTGTTGTACTACTGTCTCATGTAGGAGCCCTCATCTTAGATCAAGAACTCATTGTAATACATGCTGTGCAAATGCAAAAAAATAGCCTTTGCCCAAAAGAGCTTGAGATCTAAGACTAAAACAGGATAGAAGATGAATAGGTGAGGGAGTACAAAATGACATTGAGAATACTAGTTGTCATGATGGGTACACACCAGTGTCAAGTATTTTGGAGGCATCATGAAAAAGTATAAAGTTTTTAGGAGGATTTTGTAAGACAATTAAGTAGGGACTAAATGACATGTATGGCATTTAACTGGGTTTCAACCACAATACTGAATGCAGGGTGGAAAGTAGAGTAGACATAGGCTGTTCAGGGTGGAAAGTGAAAGTGATGGGCTGATGGTATAGAGGAGGAGAAGCTAGTGGACATGCATCAAAGAGACAGCCTGGGAAATTGTTTTTTGCAGTAAGATTCTGAAAGGATACTAGCAGGGTAAGTTTGACATTTGTCAAGGCCAGAGAGACAGGTTTTGCAGTAGTGGAGAATGAGATGAGAGGAATAGAACATCCTGGGTATAAATCAGGTAGGAATTAATCTTATTAATTTAGGAGCATAGCACAGGAAAGCTTTCATATATTTCATATATACAGAAAACTAGGTCTCCCTCCCTCCCTCCCCCCACCCTTTATTTATTTATTTTTGCCTGGAGATACATGCCTAGCAGAATTTGCCTGAGAAAGTAAGAATTTAAGTTACAAACAAAATGTACTTGATCCCTAGGAAACATGATTATAAAGCACATGAGCTGTCAAGGAGCTATGGAACACAGGAAGGATTCCATGGTTATTGAAGACAGAGTATTTGTGTGTTGCAGGAATCGGGACAAAGACAAGTGACTAGTTAGTACAATACCATATGATTAAATACCATAAGAATTTGTCATCATCAGCAATCCCTTGATTCAGGGATGATCTCCTCCATAGCTCATTGATGGGATAAATAATTACATAGGATAACATGGTTAAGTTCTCTGGGAAGAAAAATTGTTACCTTTACAAAAGTCTAAGTAAAATGTTCTAATACGGCTTCTCTTCTAAATGAGGTAACAACATTTGTTTGATAACAAACATCAGGATTCAGTTATAGCCGTACAAAGTTGGAAAGGAGATAAAAATTCAGAATAATTCGGGTGAACCTAGCTAAGTGGGTTAGAGTGGAATTGGAGAAGCATTGCAATTGTTATAAATTAAAACAAAACCATGACTGTTTGGAAAATCTCATAGTGAGTGAGACATGTTGCTGTTTTTTCTTATAGGGCAGCAATCACAGTTTGCTAGCCTCAGGCCTTCAGAATGCATTAATTGAATTGGAAAAAATGAGAGCATACACACTTTGATAGATAACTTCTTGGTTTGTAGTTTTGAGAAGGAAATTGATTGTCTTTGGATTGACTTTTGACCCTGAAATAAGTCTTAAACATGTATATAAACATGGGTATTGCTTTTGGCTTCTTAGTGGGTTGTCTGCATACAGATTCCTAATATACTTTATTTATTTCCAGTTGCAGTTACTCTCACTATCCTGTCACTGTTCCCTCCTTGTCCCCTACTCTGTTTGCTGTCCTCTGTCGGTTTTATTTTTTTTTCTTCTAGGACCCCTTTTAATAATATACTTTCTCTGTTCCATATGCAGCATCCCAAGTCAGTTTTCATACCTTACATTCCTTCTTCCTCAGATTTTTGTGTCCTGTTCCTCCATCCCCTGCCATGTTCTTGGCTTCTTCCTCCCCCTGTGTACTCACCTGTACCGCTATTTTATTCTTGCACCCATGTCCTACACATTATTCTATCTTCCCTGCACCTCTGATTTCTTGTCCTACTTTTCAGCAGACACTGCAGCCAGCCTTAGGTCTCAGTGTTACCAGCACTCAATATTTTATTCCATATCTTGTAATATTTGGTGTATATGATGTTGTAGTCCTGGATTCACCAATTACATGAGACTCTTCATTGGGTTTTTTTAAGTTTTTAGTCTTCATAACTGCAGAGTAAAGCTTAATGTGAGTACACCCTAAAATTTCAAAACCCAGAATGTTAACAAATACTTGATATTATTTTTAAAAATTCTCATATTTTCGGTTGAACTCTTGATTTTTTTGAGAACTAGGGGTTAACACATTTGAATCCTAGATTCCCCAGCACTTCTGTCTGCCAGTCTTTTCTCCCAACCTCCATAAAGCCATAAAGTTTAAATAGAGAGTACGAGAGGTGAATATGTTGCACGAGGGCAGCTTTGCTTCAGCTGCCTTGGAAATAATATAAATTGCCTGCTCTTTTTAGTATAGGGCATCCCATCTTCCAGATGTAGCCATAGGAAAATGACATTAATTATTACTGAAAGCAAGCTGTGGCTTCAGCTTTATGGGTAGTAATGGGATTCAGTGGCTGATCAGACTAAATGCAGAATTTAAATAAAAAAGCAATTTAATGTGTAACTAAAAATATCCAAAGTATTATGAGCAGGGGTCTGGGTTTTCCATTTCTTGCAGAAAAACAGAAAAACTCCCACAAATTTTCCCCTTCAACTGAGAGAAATACAGAGTTTTCATATTAATGGAGAAACATGCGGCTTTTCTGCTTTTGCAGAGCTCTCTGTAGGCTGGCAGAGTTCCAGCCTGCAAGGTGCTGGGGGGAGTGCGAGAAGGGTGGTCAGGCAGGGGGCGTCATGTGCACGTGCACACTTACACATGTGCGTGGCTACCAGGCAGCCTAGAGAGCAGCTCCCGCCAGTAAGTCTGGCAGGGGGGAAAGGGACTTGAGGCTCGCATAGGAAGGGAGGGAGTTGGGCAGGACTGGGGCTGAGACTGCTGTCCAGCCAGGGTGGTGCATGGGGCCTGGGGCTGGAATGCCCTGGCAGGGAGTGGGATGGAACCATGGACAGCTTGTCTGGGGATGGCTCCCCACCTCTGCACACATTCCCAAGGGGGAGGCACGTGCCCCCAGATCTGTGCGCAGGGTGAAGATGGGTGTGGGCTGCCCACTGCCCTAAACCTAGTGGGTGGGACCCAGCATAGCAGGGCAGAGTGAAGCCGGATGGGGAAGCTTGTTGCCACCACTGCGAGCCCCATGCCGCCCTGGTGAAGTACCCCCTGCCTGCCTGGCAGCAGCAGGTTGACAGCATGGAGTTGTGCCCCTTGCTGCTGCTGGGTGGGCATGTCTTGACGGTGCGGAGTTCCCAGTGGCGGCAACAAGCTTCTCCACTCAGCCCTGCTCTGCCCTGCCATGCGGGGTCTTACCCATTGGGTTGCAGAGGCCTTGGGGGCAGGGCAAGGAATCCGAGCCTGCAGCGGGAAGCCTGCAGCAGGCAGCCCACCCCCATTTCCATGGGCTCTGCTCTGGCCATTGCTGTTGTCGGGGCAAGGGAGCTGGGCTTTATGCTCCACTCTGCCACAGCAGCCACTGCTGCCTCCCATGGATGACAGCCTGGGCTTGGGTGCTACTGTGGGTGGCTGTGGACTCTGGTCTCTGGCAGAACTGAGGGGATGGGTGGGGTGTGAGGGGCCTGGATCTGTGTCCTGGTGAGTGAAGGGGGCAGGGGGAGCTCTGATTTTTCCATGATAAACCCCCCCAAAATCAAATATCAAAATGTCTAGATACTTAGAATTTATTTTATTATAGTGATTGAGGCACTAGTAGGCTTCCAAATTGCTTTAAAATTGTAGATATACCAATAAAACATTGTGTTCAGTTGATCGATCGATCTATCTATTTGTAGATAGATAAATATAGTGGCATTTAATTTCAATTATGGGTTTTAGGTTTTTTAATCAGAGAATTTGCAGTTTTTAAACAGAAAATCAGGATCCCTGAGAGACAATTGTGAAATTTGGCAATACAGCAATTGTGCAGTCTGGAATATGATAAAATGTTAGAATAAATATGCATATTTGGTACATAATTAGGTAAACCAATCAGTGTCATGAAGCAGTTAATAGCACTGGAATGTTTCTGATGATTTGCAGAGGTACTGTGGAAATACTGAAGAGGTTTGTTTTGATCTCTTATCTCATCTGTCCTCTAAAATGTTATTGAGTTGCTCTTTCACCTGTTAATCACAAACTTGTTGTGGTATAGGCATTTTGTTCCACACCTGCTGTGCTCATTACTTGTTCCACTGTAATCATTGCAGAATGTTGTCCTATCTATGTATAATATATCTATAACATTATGGTTTGTGTGTGTGAAATATTCTGCAGTTATGCTAGAACTGGCGAAGAGCAGAAGAATATTTGTAATTTACTTGAATGCTTCTGAATCTAATTATCCACTTTAGATTTGTTCTTGTGTTGTAACAGTCCTTCAGAATGTCACTTATAGTTCTTAATTAGCAAATAATCTTGCACTCCAAGTTCCAGATTAGCTACTTTTTGCACATGTAATATTCTTTAAAATCCGAGATGAATATTTAGGCATGTCCCTGCAGTGAGCTTAATAGTGGCAGATCCTCACATCTGCATGACTTAATGATGAATCAGGGCCTAAGGATAAGAGGTGATAAGTGAAAAGGGGCCAAGCAGAAGTTCTGAAGCTACAAATTGCACTTTTGTTGCAGCAGTTCTGTGTAGTTGACAATATCCATGTAATTATGGTGTCAAGGCATCAGCATAAACTTTTCTATTTTAGTCACCTTTGGAATAGTGGAGCATATATGGTTTTATAACTACAGCATAGTCTCTTCTTTACAAATATCTTTTTCAAATGTGGTGTTATTCTGTGCTGTGATCATGTAACACATTGTTCTCCATTTGATTGGTTAAATGGTTGTTTTTGTTTGTAGAAAGTTTCCCATCTGATGTAGTTTAAACAGGATCTGTTAATCCCTGAAATGGCTTGCATATTAATCACACTGCAAGGATAATTTTTTTGATTAATTGGGCTCATTTTTTTAGTACTAAAAAAGAAGGTGGGGGCACTATATTAAGTATGCCACTCAGAGATTATATGTGCAGATAATTATTTATTTTTACCCTTTCACATTAATCTAACACTTGAGCTTCTGAAGTGTGTCGCTCTATATAAATGCTTGATGTACTGAAATCGTATTGTTTCTTCTGGTGGCAAAGGGTAAAATACTAATAATTGCAACTGAATGAATTACTGTTTCTCTCATGGAGATTTCTTGAAGTGAAAAATCCTCTAAATTTTGCACTGATTTTTCTTCAAGAAGTTGTGAAACACTAATAATGTACACCTGCGTCTTAAAACACTAAAACAAAAGCAAACTTTTAAATGTCTTTCATAGTATTTACTGAATAACATTGGCTTCTTACTGCTGCAGTCAGTATTAGTCTTTGCTTAAGGGAAACGTTTAACAGCAATAAGGAGTTTGTGATGGGACCATAAAAGACCTAGTGTACTTAAGCCTTGGTGGTATAACAGTGTCAGTTTAGAAGAGCTGACCCTGTAGGGACAAGATTCTGCTGTCTTGTTTTTCAGAATGGGCAGTAGGATGGTAGATGAAACTTATATATTGGTAAATGGAAGGTGATATGCATCAAAGGGAAAATGGAATCACTCCTATACTTACAGAGCTTTTACCCAAAGAACCTTGTCTGCCTTGATTTTAGCAAGGCTTTTGATACAGTCTCCCGCAGCGTTCTCACAGGCAAGCTATAGAAGTACGGGCTGGATGAATGGACTGTAAGGTGGATAGAAAACTGGCTGGAGCATCAGGCTCACAAGGTAATAATCAATGGCTCGGTGTCTAGTTGGCAGCCAGTATCAAGTGGAATGACCCAGGGGTCAGTCCTGGGGCTGGTTTTGTTCAATGTCTTCATCAATGACCTGGAAGATGGCATAGAGTGCACCCTCAATAAGTTTGGAGATGACACCAAGGGGAGTAGTAGATATGCTGGAGGGTAGGGCTAGGATTTAGAGTGACCTACACAGATGGGAGAATTGGGCCGAAAAGAATCTCATGAGGTTCAACAAGGACAAGTGCAAAGTCCTGCACTTAGGATGGAACAGTCCCATGCACCAGTACAGGCTGGGGGCTGGCTGGCTTGGCAGCAGCTCCTTAGAAAAGGACCTGGGGGTCACAGTGGAAAGTAACCTGAATATGAGCCAGCAGTGTGCCCTTCTTGCCAGGAACGCTACCAGTGTACTGGGCTGCATTGGCAGGTGTGTTGCCAGTAGGTCCAGGGAAGTGATTATTCCCCTCTATTCAGCACTGGTGAGGCCACATCTGGAGTACTGTGTTCAGTTTTGGGCCACCCACTACAGAAAGGATGCGGACAAATTGGAGAACCCAGCAGCACCATGGGGCTGCAGGATTCAAAGGAGGATGGAGCTAGACTGTTCTCAATGGTGGCAGATGACAGAACAAGATCTTAAGTTGCGGAAAGGGAAGTTTAGGTTGGATATTAGGAAGAATTTTGTTCCTAAGAGGGTAGTAAAACACTGGAACATGTTACCCAGAGAGGTTGTGGAATCTCCATCTTTGGAGGTTTTTAAGACTTGGCTAGACAAAGCTTTGGGTGGGATGATCTAGTTGGGGATGGTCCTGCTTTGGGCAGGGGGTTGGACCCCCTGATGTCCCTTCCAACACTAATCTTCTATGATTCTTTGAATGCTTCCACTGAGTCCATATGAGTTGAGAGAGCTTAAGTAATTTTGGAGAGCTGTTGCATTGGATCATGAGGGAGTTGATGCAAAATATATTGAGTTCATGGTAGTTGAAAGTACCTAAATCCTTTTGAGATTGAGCTGTGCAAGGGATGTAATAGGACAAAGAGGTCCAGCTCAACTATCTTTGTGTAATATATACAATCATGTATTTGCAATTCCCATCTTGGGGCAAAGGAACTCTCATGTATAGTAGGTGACTGCTAATTTTGTGCAGAACTCAGGAAAAATTTTCCCTTCACCAACATCATGGATGCTACTCGCTTCTGTGTTTTTGGGATATTGGCACCACCAAGGCTGTGAGTTTTTTACTCAGGTGTGCTGATGCTCCTGCTAGCACTCAGAAAACCCAGAGGTTTGTAGCTAGATGGTCTTGCTTTTCTGTTCTGGATCATACTGGTTGCTAGAAAGATCAGATTGACAGGGACTGTAGACCTTTTTCTCCTTCCTCTGTAGTGTAGGTTGTGGTCCTTTTGCCCAGCATAGTCATTCTTAACAAAGAGGCTTGGGCACCCTGGGATGCAGCCAGATTTCTTGGAGGGTGCTGTGAGGTCTGAGGAGATAAATGAGATGTGAAGCAATAAGAATAGGCTCAGGCTTTTCCCTTCCTAGACAATCCCCTATCCTTGTTTCCTGGCTCCTGTCAAGTAATATATACATTAGTTTTTTTTAATTTGGGTGCTGCTCAGTTCACAAAAGTTATGGAGGGGTGCTTAGTGTCCAATGAAGGGGTGCCTCATCCAGAAAGATTGAGAATGACTGGCTGAGGATCTTTTGAGCCCATACTACGTTCCTTTGAATATAGGGCACATAGGGCTCTTTAATTTGAATAAAGAAAAAGAATAAGAAGCTCTTCTATGTACTGCACAGGTTGTATCCTTGTAAATGTGTCTTTATTTTCTGTTTTTATTGTTTTCTTGAATTCAGCAGTGGGAAACGGGATAGGGAGGGGGAAGTGGTGGCAGCATTCACACCGCCCTAGACTCCAGAGCTGTGCTGATAAGCTGGTGAGTTGAGAGCTTGCTGTGTATGGGCAGAACAGCTAAGAGGGAGTGTATTCTCAACCCCTCTGGATCTGCCAGTGCCTTTGTCTCTTCTGCTTTTATCTATGGCATGTTAGATGCTGGTTTTGGTGTTTTAGAAACTGTGCCTTGTAGCTGTGTGTGAGAGTTGGAAGTGGTGGTTCTGAGGATTCCTTGAGTACAAGATGCCTGCAAAAGCAGCATACTGGGTGAATGGACCAGGACACCCCTTCCAGTCCTGTGTTCTGTCTGCAGAACTAATGTGTTTGACTCAGTCTTATACATTTAAAAATTCCTTTTTTCTGTTGTGAAAGCATTTTTTTTTCAAATGCATCTGTATGGATAGATCTTCCTTTCTCAGTATTTTGGGGATGAATATTTGCTTTGGATACTTATTACTTGAGTGTGTGCAAAATACTGTGTAACTTTAATAAAATTCAATGTTAAATGATAGAGTTATAGAGAAGTAAGGCTGGAAGAGGTCATCTACGTTGAGCCCCTGCCTGAGGCAGGATCATCCCTATCCAAACCATCTCATACCACCATAATCTAAACCAGGTGTTCCCAACATTTGTGTCCAAGGGCTCATTCGAATTTAAAAGAAAAAGCAGCAGGCACCAACATGAATTTAGCTGGTTGGTTTCTTGTGGCTGACTCAAGGTAACTCCTGAATGTGTGTGTGTGTGTGTGTGTGTGTGTGTGTGTGTGTGTGTGTGTGTGTGTAGTTTCATTTGGGGAGGGAGTAGTAAGCGTGTCTGCATCAGTCAGACTGACTCAGTCTCATTTTGGCGGCTGTTGTGTATAGCCTGCAAAAATTTTTTTGAAGTGTTGCTGTTCTGAGTTGAATTGGAAGTGACAGCATTTTTTGTTGGAGTAATGATTTTACTGATCGTGAAAATGCGTGTGGGCACCTGAATAAACCTCGGGGGCTGCCATGGTGCCTGCGGGCACCGTATTGGTAACTTGATCTAAACTCTACGTGAGACTACCCTCAACCCTGACACAACATAAACCTAACAGCCTAACCTGCCACAAGTAAAGCAGGGGAGCCATGGCAGCCAATGTCCTGCTTCTTTAAAATGTTGTCTATGTATGCTCAAAGGTCCCAGGTAGAGGGCCTTTCCCCCTGCTACAGAAGACGACAAAAACCCGCACAGTCTGTACCAATCTGACTATGGGATAAAATTGCTTCCTGACTCCAGATATAGCAATTGGTCTGACCCTGAGCAGAGGGGCAAGACCCTATAGCCAGGAACTTCTGGCTTTGCTCCTAGCAGGAGAATCAGCACACCCCAGTTGAAGTCTTCAGCCTTGGATGTAGCCAGCACCCAAAGCCTCAGAGGAGGCTTAAAAACACCCTGACACATGTAGCAGAAAACGGGGGATGGGCGGGAGCAACCAGTAAAGCCCAGAAGCATGGGAAATACCCATGGTAGAACATAGGCATAGCTATGCGTAGATCATCCCCAACCAGTAGCAACCTCTTCTTGAACTCCTCGAGTGATAGAGTCCACAACTTCCCTAGGCAGTCTCTTCCACTGATTTATTCTAACAGTGACAAAGTTTCTCCAGATATCTAACTAAATTTACTTTGCTACAGCTTCAAGCCATTAGTCTGCATTCTTCTCTCTGCAGTAAGAGAGAAAAGGCGCTTTCCCTCTTTTTTTTATTGGCAGCCCTTCATGTATTTGAAGACTGCTATCATATCCCCTCTTAAGCACCATTTCCACAAGCTGATCATCCCTATGTCCTTCAGCCTCTCCTCATATGACCTGCTTTCCAAGCCCTTGGTCATCTTTGTTGCCCTCTCCAATTTCTCCACATCCTTTTTAAAAGATGGAGCCCAGGATTGCACAAAGTCCTTCGGATGAGGCCAAAAGTGCCCAGTAGAGAGGCACTATATCACCTTCTTTCTTGCACCTAATGCTTCTGTTGATGCAGCCCAAAACTGCATTTGCCTTCTTTATGCCTGCATTGCACTGCAGACTCGTATTGAGTATGTGGTCTACCAAGACTCCCAAGTCCTTTTCCATACAGCTGTTATCCAGCCAGGTGTCCCCCATTTTGTGTTTTTGAGTATTCTTTCAGAGGTGTAGCACCTTGCATTTGTTTGCATTGAACTTCATCCTTTTAGCTCTAGCCCAACTTTCCAGTCTGTGGAGATACTTCTGAATTGTGCCTGCATCCTCCAATGTGTTTACAATCCTTCCCAGTTTTGTATCATCCACAAACTTGCTCAAGAATATTTCTGTGCCAGCATCCAAATAGTTTATAAATGTGTTGAACCGCATTGGGTGCAGGACAGTTTCCTGTTGAATTCCACCTGAAACCTTGTGCCATTCTGATATGGACCCATTAATAATTACCCTTTGCTTACAGCTATTGAGCCAGTTATCTGTCCACTTTGTAGTAGTTTTATCCACCCCGTATTTCTCCAGTTTGTTTATGAGAAGGTCATGTGGGACCTTGTCACAAGCCTTGCTGAATCAAGATACACTATATCTATAGCATGCCCTTCATCCACCCAAGTAGTTACTTTGTCAAAGAAGCAGATCGGGTTTGTCTGACATGATTTGTTTCTTATAAATCCATACTGACTCCTTGTGATCAGCCTTTCCTCCTACAAGTGCTTAAAAATGGCCTTCCTTAGGATATGGTCCAGTAACTTAGGATATGGTCCAGCAGCAGCCCTGGACTTCAGGAGGGCGGATTTCAATGAGGTAAGGAGAATAGTCGGGGAGACCCTGAGGTTCCGGAGGGGAGAGGAGTCGGGTGTCCAAGAAGAGTGGTCATTCCTTCAGGAAACGATCCTCCAAGCCCAAGGGAGGTAATCCCATCGCGGATCAAAGGGGGCAAGAGGGCACAAAAGCCCCCTTGGCTCACCAAAAGCTTACAGGAACGTCTCCTAGCTAAAAAGGAGGCATACACCCAATGGAAGGAAGGGGCCATCACCAGGAGGACTATACCTCGGTTGCTCGGGGCTGTAGCGGGGGTGGTCAGGAAGGCCAAGGTGGAGATGGAACTGGGACTAGCTACCTGGATCAAGAACAACAAGAAGTCCTTTTTTAAATGCATAGGGGATAAAAAGAAGGTACTGGGTAACATAGGGCCTCTGCAAGACATGCTAGGAAATCTGGTTGTTGCACCAGACAGCAAAGCTAGTCTATTTAACAATTCCTTTGCCTCCATTTTTCTAAGCAGGGACCGGGTCACCCCCCCCACCCACCAGGACCCCCATAGGACCCAGGGGAGGCACACACAGGCCTAGGGTCAGTGAGGATCTAGTCAGGGAACTTCTGGAGGGACTGGACGTATTTAAATCAGCTGTTCCTGACAATCTCTACCCCAGAGAGCTGAGGGAATTAGCTGAGGTCATTGCAGGACCCTGGCACGGCTTTATGAGCACTCACGGTGCACTGGCGTGGTGCCACAGGACTGGAAAAGGGCCAATGTGGTTCCTATTTTCAAAAAAGGGAGGAAGGAGGACCCAGGAAACTATAGGCCAGTCAGTCTTACCTCGATCCTGGGTAAGCTTTTTGAGAGAATTATCCTGGCGCATGTCCGCGAGGGGCCAGCAGGGGAGATTATGCTTAGGGGCAACTAACACGGGTTCATTAGAGGCAGGTCCTGTCAGACCAACCTGGTGGCCTTCTATGACCAGGTCACAAAATCCTTAGATGCAGGTGTAGCAGTGAATGTAGTCTTTCTGGACTTTAGGAAAGCCTTCGACACTGTCTCTCACCCCATTCTCATTAAAAAACTAGGGGACTATGGCATCAACACATACACAGTCAAATGGGTCACTCACTGGCTGGAGGGTTGCACCCAGAGAGTGGTGGTGGATTGGTCATTTTTGATCTGGAGGGATGTGGGCAGTGGGGTTCCGCAGGGCTTGGTCCTTGGGCCTGCACTGTTCAACATCTTCATCAGCAACTTGGACGAGGGGGTAAAAAGCAGCCTGTTCAAATTCGCAGATGACACAAAGATGTGGGGGGGAAGTGGGCACACTGGAAAGGAGGAATAGGTTGCAAATCGGACCTAGACAGGTTACAGGGGTGGGTGGATGAGAACAGGATGGGTTTAATGTGAAAGGTACTATGCCTGGGGTGGGGAGGGGAGAACAAGCAGCATACCTACAGGCTGGGCAACTCCCCTGTAGTCAGTGCAGAGGCAGAAAATCATTATTGATGCCAAAATGAATATGGGTTGACAGTGTGGGGACGCGGTCAGGAAGGCCAACCATACCTTGTCATGCATCCACAGATGTATCTGAAACAGGTCCAAGGAGGTGATCCTCCCCCTCTATGCGACACTGGTCAGGCCGCAGTTGGAGTACTGCATCCAGTTTTGGGTGCTGCACTTCAGGAGGGATGTGGACAACATGAAGAGGGTCCAGAGGAGGGCCACTCGCATGATCAGGGGTCAGCAGGGCAGGCCCTACTAGGAGAGGCTAAGGGACCTGAACCTGTTCAGCCTTCACAAGAGAAGGCTGAGGTGGGGTTCTAGTGGCCATTTACAAACTAGTCAGGACCAGCAGGCATTGGGGGAGTCCTTGTTCCCCCCCGAGCGCTACCAGGAGTGACTAGAAATAATGGTCACAAGCTGACAGAGGGTAGATTCAGGCTAGACATCAGGAGGCACTTCACTGTCAGGGCGGCTAGGAGCTGGAACCAACTTCCAAGAGAAGTGGTGCTGGCTCCTACCCTGGGGGTCTTTAAGAGGAGGCTAGACGAACACCTTGCTGGGGTAGTTTGACCCCAGTACTCTTTCCTGCCATAGCAGGGGATCAGACTTGATGATCTGCTCAGGTCCCTTCCAACCCTACCAACTATGAAACTTTCCAGGTATTGAGGTGAGGCTAGCCAGTCCATAAGTTCCTAGGGTCCTCCTTCTTGCCTTTTTTTGTTTAAAAGAAGGGACACTGCGTGGTATGTGGGAGATTGCCAAGGGCCCCGAGATCCCCTCTGCTAGTTCCTTCAGGACCCTGGGATGAAGCTCTTCGGCCTTGCTGACTTGAATTCATTCAGACCCAACTAAAGCATTCTGGATATCTCTTTTATCATCTCCTCCCTCAGCTTGCCCACTTCCCTATCCAGATAATCCCTATTAGGTGTCTGACTGCAACCTAATTTTTTGAGAAGACTGAGGCAAAGTAGCTGTTGAATACTTCCATCTGCTTTGTATTTTGGATTAGGAGTTCTCCCGGGCTTGTTAATGGCAGACCCACAACTTCCTGGGTCCTTCTTTTCTGGCCAACATACTTATAGAATTTCTTCTTCTTGTCCTTAACCTCCTTTGCCAGTTGTAGCTCATTCTTTATCTTTGACTTCTTGATTTTGTCCCTGCATGTTCTTCCCATTTCTTGGTAAATGTCCTTGGTGACCTGCCTATTTCTCCATTGCCTGTATGCCTCCCTGTTGCATTTGTGGTATTTTAGAAGCTCCTTGTACAGCCACATTGGTCTCTTGTCATTTTTCTTGTGCTTCCATTGTCTTCGAACAGTTTTTTGTTGGGCTTCTAATACTGTGCCTGTTAAGCTCTTAGTCCTTTGTGGTGCCTTTAAACATCAGTCTATCCTCCCACAACACCATGCTCTGAGTTGGATGAAATCTTCTTTTTTGAAACCTAGTGTCCTAATTTTGCTGACTTTATGCTTTCCCTGCCTCAGGATCTCAAATTTTATTGCATCGTGATTGGTTCCTCCTGAATTACCCATCACCTTCACATCGTCCACCAGTTATCCTTGTTGATCAGGATAAGATCCAAGATGGATAATCCCCTAGTTGTATTCTCTACTCTCTGGAACAGAAAGTTGTCCTCCACACAAATTAGAAATTGGCTTGACATTTTATGTCTGGCTGCCTTGTTCTTCCAGCAGGTGTCTGGAAAATTGAAGTCTCCTATCGGTACCATCCCATATCTTAGCATAAGAAAACACAAAGGGATTTTTCCAGTGAGAATGTGCTCTATATATACTAAATGTAATAATTTAGCACGTGTTAGTGTTTTGAGCATAAAATGTTTTTATAAGTCCTTGATTCAATTGGAATCATACTAGTATGTGACAAGATTAATACGCTATCTAAAAGATGTCTTTTTAATAAACTTTTTAGTTATGCCGTCCAGCTTAGAAGACAATGTTGTGCATATAATTTATATTGGACACAATTCAATTTGACGGTGAATTTTTTTAATTATATTTGGATGTCTCCTACTCTTACTCGGTACCATATTTTACTCACCTACTACACCCCACTTTTTCCTAAAAATTAGCCTTCCAAAATTGGGGTGTGTGTATTTTAAGTGAAGAAGCTGATTTTCTGTCCTGAATGAATGCATGGAGATGCTGTAAAATGTCTGCTACTCCCTCCACCCCTGCCCCTCTCTTTCCTTCAGCATGGAGGGGGGGGGGGGCAGCTCAGGGACCAGGGGAAGTGGTGCAGCTAAACTCTGCTTTGTTCCTGCTCTACCCAAAGTTTAAAAACAGCTGGCTGGCAGCAGGAGTAGCATTTCTATTCAGGAAGTGCAGATGGAGTAATTTGATTTCATGGCTGATTATAATCTACCTGATTCCTGCCAATTATTTTTCACTCTGCAGGTGTTGATGACCATCTCTGCTTCTTAATGGTTTTAATGTTTCATTAATCAAGGTATACTTTTTGCAGCAATTTTGCCATCTGTTAGCTACTTGTGGTCTCTCTTCCTATCTTACAGCCCTGAAGACTGTTTTTAGCTCTCTCTCAAAATCTTAGATCCATCCATGGTATCCACTCGTCAGCAGAAGTTAGTTTCAGCTAGTGCTTGAGCAGCTAGGAACTGCTGAATGTTTAGCTGTGAAAGGGGTACCTTTTGCCTGAGTAGGAAAGGGACAGCAGGGGAGCTGAGGAGTAGTCTCTGTCACTGCTATTTGTGACCATAAATCTGGAAAGATCTTTTTTTCTTCATTCTGTCTTCACAAAAACAGGGTGTTCTCATTTGGGGGCATGTGGTATGTGAGAAAATATGGTATGGTTAATCTTTTCAATAGGCAAAGTAACAACTTTATTTACTTGATTCCAAGGTAAGGTTTTCCCTGCCTCAGGTAGTAACCCCCTTGCGACCTCTGCACTCCTGTCTAGCCCCATCCTGCAGCCTCAGGCCCTCCCCTGCCCCCACTGCTGCTTTTGCCCCCCCACCTTGTCCTCCCTCCCTTCCCTTGGTCTCTTCCTACCTCCAAGTCCCTCCCTTCCCCTTCCCCTTGCTCCAGTACCAGTAGGCCTGGTCCCCACTCCAGCCTGGGGCACAGAGCACAGCCCCAGCTCAGCTCCATAGCAGCAGAGCCAGTTCCATGCTGCTGCTGTGGGGCTGGGCTGAGGTTGTGCTCTGTCCCAGGCTGGAGTGGGAATGGAGCCTGCCAGCCTCGGAGCAAGGAGAAGTGGTGGGGGCAGGGGCGGACGAGAGTCGGAAATTGTTGGGGTAGAGATAGAAAAGGGGGAGAAGGCTTGGGGCTAGGGGGGGCAGGCACAAGGGGAGGTTAGTTGGAGGGGGACAAGGGTGCAAGATACATGTCCCCTACTGCCTGTCTCTGTTGCTGCCCCCCTCCCCCCATATACGCACACACTGCTTTCCTTCCTGTTGTGGAGATGTATTTAAGATGGTCCTCCAATGATTAAAATTCTATATGTGGTAATACATTTATAAATTTTCCACGCGTAGCATCTAATTACTGGGGGGTTGTGTTAAATTCAGGGTCATCTTGGATTTGGGTAAATATGGTAGTTTAGTAACAAGCACAGTTTATTTTCATGGGTGCTGAATCAGCAAAGTAGGAAGCAGATTCTGTATGTCTGTTAAATTATCCATAGCAAGTCAGCTTGACATGCTTTTGATAAGCCTCTGTTTATGGTAGAAGGTCTAAAGTATGTGCAGTATTGGTAAATGTTTAAAAATATCAGGAAATAGATCTCAACTTAGTGGTCTTTTTTTCAAAAACTTGATAAAATTTCTTTGAACTTGTGACAAATTAATGTTGATGCACAATAGAATATAGTCTCTTTTGGCGATGCCAAGCCTTTACTGTCCGTGGATTCCTAGATGGGCTACTCAGGATGAAGGGCAGTAATGATCCCAATAAATAAGGCTACTTATATACTAATAGTCTCTTATTAAATAATGCATACAGTATTACTTGGAGTGCAAATGAAAAGTCAACCCCACTTAGGCACTATTTAACAAGGATTGCATCAGTTAATGGAGTGGCATTGTAATTGAGGAAGTGGGGGATAAGTGTGTTGAGATCATGTAGGGTCCTACTATTTTCTGATGAAGGATGCACAGAGATGGACTGTCATGTTGGTAACATGTAGGTACTCCTGTTTCTTTTCCCTTTAGTGGCACAACAGCCTAAATAGCTGAAAATCATGCAAGTCAAAGGATCTCAGAGAAGTTGATGTCCAAGAAAAGAGCAGCATTGACTTCAACAGAGAGATTACAAAATGCATGCACTTCATAGCTATAGGAACATAGTGCCTAGAGCACATATTTTGTAATTCTGTCCTTCTGCCATGTCCTTGAAATTGTTTTGGCCCTATGATAGGTTGGGTTTTTGTTCAGCCAGTTAAGTTTCATTCCTGTCCATCACATTAGATCATTCTCATCAGGCACTTTGTGTAGAAGTGCCCTCTGTTACGAAACTTGTTTCTCCAGTAGGAGGAGGAGTAATGGCACCAGAGAGAGATACACTTGTGAGAAGCTGGGGGGCAACAGCAGTGAGTTATTAGGGGATACAATGAAGCAAAACCCATGATTTCCCTTTTTATTGGAAAAACTGTAGGAAAATTCTGATGGGACATCATGAAGTTTTCCTTCTGTTCCTACATTTTCTGCAGAAGTCACAGATCTGTTTTTTCTGAATTCTTGGCACTGAGCATGGGTTATAAGAAAAGTAGTAGTTGAGGGTACAGGGCAGGCCTGTCCAATTGGTTGCCTGTGGGCTGCATACAACCTGCAAGGGGTTATTTTTTGTGGCCCCAAGGCTCGCACCTGGCTGCCACTCCCTTCATGGTTTTGGCTGCAATAGGAGTTGGGGGCTCTGGGCTCACTTTCCCTGATTTGGCTTCTGCTTCCTACTTCCACCCCATTGGACAGGATGGGGCAGAGAGGTGTGGCACAGCCTGTGCACTGGAGCCCATGGCCCAGTGGCTGTCTAGGGTGGCTGGGAACTTAAGATGGGTCTGAATGCATGTGATGTAGCTAAGGGGGAAGCACTTAGGTGCCTGGGGGGACCTGTGGCTCACACTGGTGTGGCTCATGCAAAGTGCAGCTACCACTGGTGTGGCTAGCAGGGTATCTGGCCCCTGGCCACTTGCAGGTAGATAGTCCTAATGTAATAACTGCTCTGTACCATATCCAGTTGCATGTAAAGAGGCTGATTCATATAGTGTTCTTAAGATCCACTGAGCTGCTTCTGGAAGTTGGCAAGAAGACCCTGGATTTGAATTCAATTACTACATCCTTAGGAAGGATTAAGAATTTTTTTTCTCCCATTATGTTGGTGGATTCTGTTGCTTTATTTTATATGCTTAGATTTCATAGACATTAGGGCTGGAAGGGACCTCAGAAGATCGAGTCCAGCTCTCCGCCATTTTTTCTAAGACCTTCCCCAGGATAGAGGTCAGGCTGATGGGCCTGTAGTTTGCCGGATCCACTTTCCTCCCTTTCTTGAAAATAGGCACCACATTGGCCTTCTTCCAGTCTTTGGGCACTACATGAGTGTGCCAGGACTTCTCAAAGATCCGTGCCAGGGGCTGGGCTATGATGCTCGCCAGCTCCTTGAGTACCTCGGGGTGTAGATTGTCAGGGCCAGGTGACTTGAAGGTATCCAGCCTCTCAAGGTGTTCCTTCACAAGGACAGCATTGATGGAGGGCAGGGGATCTCCCTCACCCGGACCTCCCTGTCCCATAGTGGGCATGGGCATCCCATGGGACTAATGAAAGACCGATGCAGAGTACCCATTTAATAGGTTGGCTTTTTCCTGGGCATCAGTTGTCAGTTATCCCATCCGGTTTAGGAGGGGTTCAGTGTTGCCCTTACTTTTCTTCCGGCTCCCCACATATATGAAAAAGGACTTTTTATTGTCCCTTCTAGTTGAAGCTAGTTGGAGTTCAGTTGCAGCCTTGGCTTTCCTGGTTTGCTCCCTGCAGGACCGGACCAGTGCAGAATATTCCTCCTTGGAGGTGAATCCCATCCTTTGTAGGTCTGTCTTTTTAGCCTCAGGAGATCTGCTAGATCCCTGGAGAGCTGAAGGGGGGGGAGGGGGGGGCTGCTGTGCCCTCTTGCTGCCTTTCCTCCGAGATGAAATAGAATTAGTTTGTGTATTGAGGATCGCTCCCTAGACTAACTAGCTGAGCATGACCAAAAGTCTTAATAAATAGAAGTAAATGGGAAGGTAATAGTACTTTTATTATTTTATTTGCTGTTTTTTATTAGTTTTAAGAGAAGAAACAATGGGGAACTATGTAAATATATCTTGTTCTTATGTTTGGATTGAACATGCTCTTGTTTACTATAGCCAATAGTAGATTCTCTCTACATCCGTTTCTCATATTATTTATGATCAGGGGAGGAGGCATAATTGGAGTCCCTGCGTGTTTGAGTGAGGGAGATACAGAAATCTGGAATATGTGAATTCCTTTAGGGGCATGATCTCAGATTTCCTGCTGATTGCCAAACATTTCATGTAACATTAAAGACAAAATGATAAAATAAAAATGAAAGATTTAAGTTCCTATTGAAAACGTTGACAGAATAATTAGGTTACTTTGAAAGGATTTGATTCTGTTCAATCTGCATTTTCCAACAGAAAATTTAATCTCTCTTTTGTTCCAGTAAAAATAAATAATAATAAATAAATAAATAAATAAATAAATAAATAAAAAGAAAAATATATTGTTCTTTTAATGTGAAATGCCAGTCCTAATGTATTTGGTGATATGATATCTATATTGCATAACTATACATTTCAATAAAATGTATAATAGATGCAAGGGACTTAAATGTTTAGTTTTGAGCTGGCTGTTGTTTTTTCTTTAAACCACCTGAAAAAATTTTTTTTTTTCCTACAGGTAAATTGGAGCATTCATACTCTTCAGAAACAGAGGTAAGAGAAGTTTCATAATGTTATTAATTCAGCACATTGCTTGCTACCTGTTTGTCAATAAAATTGCTTTTAAAATATTTTTAAAATATCTTTGCAAAATCATTACACAAATGTAAATTTTATGTATGGCTTGTATTAATGCAAAATGAGCGAGTTCTTTACTGCAGGGTATTCCATCCCATATTCAGAAACAGCAGGAAGAAAAACAATGGGAAAGGCAAACGTCTTCCAAGAAAAAGACTTAAGTTAAATTTTGTAGGAAATATATATTTCACTTTTCAGTAATTTTAAATTAGTGTTTTGCATCATGCTTTATTTTATAGTTTCTTTCTTAAATTATTTCTTATTTACACTTATTAGGTCAAAGCTGACAATGGATTATATAATTATTGCATAGTATTTAACATCCAGTTTGTTGAAAGTTTGGGAGAAATCCCCAAGTTCACCATGTATCTCAGTAAAGTATTTCTAATTTTAAATTAAAAAAAATTTTTCACATCAGAATCCAGAAATAAAGAAAAAACTTTGTAAAAATAATAGTGCTAGGTTTTCTAGGCCCAGGAAATAATAAATGTTTTGTGATCTGTAATTGTTTTGCCCTGTGAGGTAACTGACAGTGGAAGTATTATCATTATAATGCTGGTAACTAAGGTATTTTAGCATGTCATAAACTGTATAAGCTGTTTGAAATAATTTTGACCTTTATATTAATGGATTTGTAACCATTTGAATGACTTGTGACAGCTACAGAACCATTTAGCTTTTCTGTTGGACATTAGTGCTAATAAGAATTGTGAATTTTCCTATAAAGGTTTATGTAGAAGATTAGAAATAAAAAAAAAAAGGGGGTATTTGTGTGTCTGTTGCTTTCATAAAATAACGTGTTCTGAATTGAGTATGCATTTAACTGATATTGTTTAGCCCTGCAAACAGTATCAATATTTTTGTCACAGCAAATAAATATTGTGTGGAATACAAAAATGATCTTATTGTATTACTGTTATGTGCAAGAATTCTAGTCATGGGCCAGGACCAAATAGTGCCCTTAAAATTTTATATATTCAGTTAGTGGTGGCACTTGTATAAGAAGGTGGCATTAATTTTAAATATTAAATTAATTTTGAAATATTCTTTATCTGTTGATTGTGTCCTTTGCCTAACGTGCTTTTAAATTTTGTTTTAAAAATATTTGATACATAATTAGAATAGATATATTTTAATTCTTCATATTTGGTATAGTACAGGGCCATGCAGACTGTATGCTCAATGCAGATAACATCTTCAAAGAAAACGTTATTGAAATGTATGCATTTTAATACTAAGGTACTGTATGCCAGATTCTAGATTCTGGGTTTTGTATATGTGTAATCTGGCCTCTGATAGACCGGTGGGAGCTGTCCCGATGACAAAATTCTCAAATGGCAAAAATTAGTACAGTTTTATAATGCAAATTTTGCAGTTCTGTCTCCTGGGTACAACAAGGGAATGTCAGCTGTGAGTTGCGTAGAGCTGCATCTCCCCTACAACAGTTCTTAGTTGGAAAAGACCTATGGTTAATTGCAGGGTGGATTTGATTTAAATTGATTTAAATCACTGATCAGGAAACCTCAGTTGAATCATTGTTTTGTACAAAAAGTGCATTCTTGTTGTTTGATATCCTTTATTCATTTAACTTCTTGAAACTTTGCACTTTTAGAGAAAGGTAAGGGCTTGACTGTGTACACAAGCTTGCAGAGAGACAATAGGGCTGATGGGTGGGTAATCAGGTCTGTTATCTCATCTCCGTATACTGCTGTTAAGAAGGATGTTATCTCTGGAGACAGCAAACTCTCACTATGCCTGAAGAAGGGTGTTTGTACCCAAGAACTATTTAGTTGGTCTAATAAATGATATCACATCTACCCAAAGAACCTTGCCTGCCTATGATCTCTGAAGACTTAAATCCACAGTCTGAGAACTAAAACTAAGCATCACAGGGATGGCTTAATGGGATCTTCTAGACTGAGCACAGAGTCCCATTGGGTAGAGTGGTTGTCTTTAATCTTTCCTAATCTATAGGGGAACCTCTGGGAGCCCCATAAGACTGGGCCCCTAATATAGTTCATGGCCTGTTGTGACCTATTTATAAAATTTCTGAAAAGGTTGCATGAATATGTTGTCTCAAACAGTATATAATTAGAAGTTATAATCCCTATTCCATGATGATATCTTTGAGCTTTAACTTAAATTAAAGCTAACTTTATACACAGTTGTTTTTTTTAAAAGCATCTTAAAAAAAAAAAAAAAATATATAAGGAGGCTGCCCCCAGGCCTTTCCTCAAACTTGGTTCCACTGCTCTCAAGCTTCTGGCTGGGCCTGTATGCTCTACAGTGCCCAGTTGGGCACCCAGAGCCTTATGGGCCAACTGTGTGGCTCTGTAACCTCCTCTTTACTACACCGCATGCCTTGTGGGTGTTACCAGTAGGATGTCCCTTTGTTGAGGCCTCAGCCCCCTTGGCTTCTACCCCTTCAATCTAATTAGGTCTATCAGCCTAGTTCTACTGGATAGGCTCTGGCTTTGAGTCACTAGCTTCCCTCATCTGTTCACAAGTTACCAAGCCCCTGGATCCTGTATAATGGGCCCCTGGCCCCTCTGTGCATGTGCCCTTGCTGGTGCTGGGCCCCTCTGTGGCTCACTTAGCACTCAAGCCTTGAGCCTGCCCCTCTGGACACCAGTGAGGCTTCCACCTCCCCTACAGCCTCTTCCACAAACCACTGGTTTTCCCCAACATAAGCATAAGCCCCAGGCTATAACAGAAATATCAGCATATAGCAGCCTTCTGCCCCTTATGAGTATAAACCCTTACTTACTTAGCATCCTGTGATTCCCCTGGGCAGGCACTCCTTCCCCAATGGCAACCAGGGAGAGAGCACCCCTGCTAGCCCCAGCCCTGGGCTTAAATGCTCCCCTGGTGCTGCCTGCATCTGGTCATCTGACTGGCTGTAGGTGCTGGCCAATTACCTCATTAGCCAGTCACCCTGGCAACCTGCAGCTGCAGCACCCTGCCTGCCCACAGAGCTCCCTTGCTAGGCTGCTTCACTCTGTAAGTAACAGAGAGGCTGGGGCTCTTTGTTACAGTAATATTGTACAATGACCAAGAATGGTCAACATTTTAGAATTTTTTTTTTCCATTGGAAAATGAGATTTTGTTTAAAGTTTAAGTTTTAACTGGAGAAAAGCTCAAATGAAATGTGTTGCAATGGCTGGAACTGAAGTTAAATAAAATAATTTTGTTTCTGGATGCGTTAAAACATAACTCTTCATTTACTTGAGCTTCTGTGATGCTTCATTTGAATTGGGGGTGTGGATCTTATGATTAAGGTGATCATATTTCTTGAATCTCAGAATAGGATAGGCCTCCCTCTCTTCTGCTCTCCTTCATGCTCAGCTGTTTCTGAGCTGCAGTCTTAGCAGAGCATGCTGGTGAGCAGGGATGTATTTTGTGGGGAGACATCTTTTTCAGGGTCTCATCAATTTCTTCATATGAATGCTTTGGTTTCTAGTGGAGCGGTTCCTGAAAATGGGGCAAAGCATTCATTTGTAGATACCAAAAGGACTCCTTGGGTCTGGTCTTTAATGAGTTTGCTTTTAGTTCTGCTCCATTGACATACAAAATTTCCCGAGATGTCACTGTTCTGCCTGTGGTTGAGTTACTGAAATGACAGCCAAAACACATCCATTTGGGAATGTCAGAAAATTTTGCTTCATACAGAAAAGTGGAAAAAAATAAAATGTTGCTATTTCTGTATTTGAAATTTCTGGAAACTTTTTGGTCAGAAGGAAGTTTTTGATATTTCAAGTTTTTGTTTGTTTCAGTTCAGGAGCGGGGAAAAGATGATGTAAGAATATCCAATATTTCCCTTTAATGGAAACTCCATTTTTTTAATCTGATCCAGCGAGAACTACTTTTTAGTAACTGCCTTTTTTCCTAAATTATTTGCTCTTCTCTGATCTTTGTTAATTTGAAGGCCCTTTCAGAGACCCGGTAACAGGGCTTCAGTATTTTTCAGAACAAATGTTCATTAAACTTTTGCCTAGTGTAGAACATTTGAAATAGGCATTGCATTTGTTTCATGCTAAGTGTTGAGTGGTCTAAGAAAATAGGAGATCCATACTGATCAAATTCAACCTTGATGTAAGTACCAGTTAGTTTTAGCACACTATTTTCTTTGTGAAATATATGGTGTACAAAGAACATGTTGCAGCTGCAGTCTGTAGATGGGAGGAAGGAAGGGCAAAAGAGGTTAATGTAATCTGTTTGAATCTGGCTAACCTTGTTTTGTAGCTGAATACTACTAAATTATTTTACAAAAGCGTTGAATATAATTTAAGCAATGTTTGCATCACTCTTAAAGACCTGTAATACTTGGTGAAAAGCATTCTACTAAATGTAAAATAATATTAATTGTAATTAATATTTTATTGTTCCTTGTTTGGGGTGCAAATTATGAAGTTGTCTCATACTCCTACTAAGAAAAAAATATATAAAATATCACATTTGTGTCAGAGCCAAATTTTAGGTAAGCCATTCAAAACAATGATCTACATAATTTTTAGTTCAGTATCATGAATGATGTTTTATGCCACATGACAAGTTAGTTATTTTTAGAAATGTTTTAAAGACTCGTTTTTACATGTATCATTTTTACATGCTTTTGTAAATAAACATTTTCATTACTACTATTACACAGATCCCCAAATTGCAAAAAGTTCTAAATCTGCTCTGCTTCAAAATGATGTCACTGATACAGCGGAGTATTTGAAGTGGTTACCATATCTTAAACATTTAAGTTATTTTATTTTTCATGGAGGAATTGAAAATTTGATTTTTCCTTTGGAAGATAAAAAGTAGATTTAGGCATAGTAGTGGTTCAAATTTTGTCTGCAGCTAAATACAAAATTATTATTATTATGTGGCTGTGAGATGAGTCATACTGAATATCAAACACTTATAGATCTCTAATGAAAAATGGTAATATATACTTAACAGAACCAAAAGTGGCATTTCATAAAAAGAATGTTATCATTTTGCATTTAAAAATACATATACATGTATATTAAAATGAGTGATGATGCAGATAATATAGGAGAAGTATATTATTAGTTTTAATAACTGTTGAATGTAAATCAAGTGTAGTATAATGATTGAGGATGAAAACAATGCAGTAAAATTTATATCCTAGCAATTAATCTGTTTCATCCACCTACTTTTCACCTATTTCAATAATGAGGAGAGGCAGGAGAGCTTTCTTGGAAACAGCTTCAGTTAGTCACTAGCAAAATACAGGTCCAGTTCAGTTGCTCCTAAAATAGATTTTAATTACAAGGAGATTTTGCAATGAAAAAATGCAGACATAAAACTAACTGCAGTATAATTTCCTGGATGAGGCTGGTAATATTATGAAAGCTTTTGGTTACAGACAAAGTTAAGAGGAGAATTAGTATGTACTTAGAAATATCCTTAGAAATCCTGCTAACACAGTTTCTATAAAGAACCATCTCACAGTCTTCTGACTTTTCTTGGGTTTGTGAAATCACAGTTCAGATAGGACATGATCCTGTGAAATTCTGAGCTCACTTCACTTCTGGGACTTGACTTAAAGGCTTAAGGCTTCTGGGACTTCACTTAAATGTATGAAGCCTAAAAGAAATAAGACAAAAAACAGAGCTGTTAAAAGGGCTAGATTATCAAATGCAAGATTGTAACATAACCATCTTTTTCCATCCTACCATGCAGCTGCATCAAGTAAGATTTTCAGATTAGTTTGGCTAGAATATGCTGTGAATTAGGCAATTTTGTCCATATTATCTAATTTTTTTGTCAGTTCTTTGATTTCAGAATGCTTATTTTATAATAAATATTAGAATTAAAAACTTAAATGCTACTAAATGGCAGTTACCATACTTTATTTACTGAGCTCAAAGTTATCTACTGGTTTAAGTTATCAATCTTGACTCTTGCCAAAGATAAAGTAAAACTTTTAATAATTAAAAAAAAATGCACCTCAATATCAAGACTTAAAATAAATCAGAGAAGGAATAGACAGTAATTAATGATTAATGTTTTCCCCACCCTCCAAATTTCCAGATAAGGTTTTTTGCTGTGGTGAATACAAACCTAATAAAGGCTGAAAATGCACTTGACTGCAGGTAACACTTTTACCCCATTGTGGAATTTACTTTCAGGTTATTTTGTGAATATAAGATGAACTAGAAACACCTATAGATTTCTGAATATATATGATTCCACTAGTTTCTGACAGTCTTTCCCAACGGTATAATTTTGTCTTCTAAGCTCAGATAAAAAACTTTCTCTTCCTCACAATTCTCAATGGTGCCAGCTATCAAGATGAACAAAAAAGTTGGAGATGAGGCAAAAAGATGTAGAAGTTAATGAATTAGGTAGAACACAGAATGGTGGAAGGAACTACGTTCTTTTGAATCCTAGCCTTCTGCTTGAACCCTCATTAATTTTCTTAGTGTTAGATGGTGTGTAAAAATGATATATCAGCTTTTAGTTCTCCAGTTTGAACTCTTTCAATCTAAAAATAACTTCCTCGTTCCTTGACTCACGATTTTTATTGACTTGTGATTGGTGTCCACCTATCTTAGTTTATTTCCTCATTCAAACCAGTATTTCTTCATTGATTTAGAGGATGGTAATTATATATATAAATTGTCATAATTAATTTGCAGATCCAGAGGCAAACCCAACACAAGCATCTGCCTAATGCAGAAAAGCAAAAGAATCAACTCTCCTGCTGACCAGAGCTAGTTGCAATAGAAAAATAACCCCCCCCACAATTCCCTCTTTCTAATTTTAAATATTTTACAAAGACACATATTTTAAAAAAGCAGCTGGAGAAGTATTTTAGCAGAAGAGAATGGTGTACCATATTACTTGAGTACTCTTTCTCCCTGTTCCCTCCCTCTGTAGAATGACACACACAATCAAGAATCTGAGCAGGGGAGGATTTCTTTTGGAGATGTAAATGGAGATGTAAAGCTTTGGGTTTCATCAGCTTCCATATTTATCCTTTCAAAAAGTAAACAAAATAAAAAAAATAATTTTACCCCTTCTTTCCCATTTTTTTAAAAGCTGTATCCTCTGCACGTTTTTCTTTCTTCTCTTCTTCCCTGCTCCAATGACAAGTTGGGTAGGGAACAAATAGCTAGTACAATTTAAGTTAAAATTTCTTTTGGAATTTCCTGCACCTAAGAGATCGTTGAGAATATCACAGTCACTTCCAGCCAGATGACTTGTAGTACTTTGTGGAATAATGTAGAAGTAGGTAGAAGTATTAGACTAGCTCTTTCTTATATTAGAACAAGAACTTAATAGGAAACTTGTTTTTGACTACAGAGGGATCATACAACCTTCTACCCACTTTTTAGGAAAGTAAGGAGCAGTTTTTGAGCTTGCTATTAGGTATCTTCATATAGAAGTATTGCATTTGTTCTTGAGCTGCTGTTTCCTTCTGGGTATTCCTTGGTAATACAATTCTTCCACTACAGGATATGAGTAACTTCTTCTGGCTAAAGTAGGAGCTATTGGTATCAAATGAGAGATGAATTAATATCTCTTCTGATCAAAGTTTAAGCCCTAGTAGTTATATATTGTGTGTGTGTGTGTGTGTGTGTGTGTGTGTGTATACATACAGTATAGTCAGTATGGAAATCTAATCTTTATAAAAGAAGAATTATTTAATTATATCCCCCTTTTTCCTTAGAGTGGCTCTAAGACGGTCAGTGTTCAGAGTGAGTGGGAGTGCAGTACAGTTGAGTATTTCACTTCTCCCCAACAGAAACTCATAACAAACAAGTTTCCTGACTCTTAAACCACTGACAGACAGTTAATGGCAAGATGGGACCTGATCCTCAGTCCTAACAGTCATGTCTCCTGCCATGATATATGTGCATGGCTAGAGGTGCGATTATGGGATCAGGGATCGGGTCCCAATTGCATCCTATTGCCAATGCAGGGCTCCCAGGCTCCCCCTTTACTGACAAGTAGCAAGCCAGGTGCCCAGTGCACCTGTGGCTGGGAGTGCCAGTCAGCTGATTGGTGCTCCCAGCCTTTGGAAAACAACCTGGGTCATCAAGTCTCTAGTACACCCCTGAGGCCTGGAACACCAATCAGCTGACTGATGTCCACGCTGGGAGTACACGCTTGGAGTACACTGGAGTCCTTCTCAGAGGGCTGGAAGTGCTGCTCAATGGACTGGCGCTCCCTAGGCTGGGAGCACCAATCAGCTGACTGGCACTTCCAGCTTGGGGAGTACACTGGTCCCATGTAAAATTTAAAGCTCAATGGAAACCAGTCAAAAAATGATTGCACATATATTACATGCACATAATTCTGTGTCGTATTCCCTGTTTTATTGTACCATTAATTGCATGAACATGTGGCGGGTTACTACTTAAGACGTGATTAACTAGTTAATCACATCTTAAGTATAACGTCTGCCAAGGGCCTTATTTAAATGCCAGTGCTGTTGTCAATTGATTTGAAAGGGGAAAAATATGGCAAACTAAAAAAATAGAGCTGAAAAGGACAATTAGTTAAGGGGAAAAAAGGGGAGGCGGGTTTAAACTGAGAAAATCTGTTGTCTATTATACCTTCATTGTTTTGTAATGCCTGTGTATTTCTCTTGAATTTTAACATTCAAGTCAGTGTTAGATAAGTTTCTTCCCCCCCCATTCATATGTTTTCTTACATGGAGCCATTCTCTGTTTATTTAGTTTCCCTTCCTTGCTTAGTTTCTCTTTGCTAAGAACCAAAAGGGCTGGTACGTTTTGGTCACAGACCACAAGTGGGTCCAAGTAATCTCTGAAATCTCTAATTAGGGAAAGGCTTCCGGTGTTATCTCATCATAAAATTCATAAAGTTATTACTTAACCAGTTGGACAGTAACCTTGCTGTCAGGTTGAGCAGGTTAAGGTGGTTAATTCAGAAGTATTCAGTATTGCCAACCACACACGCTCAGAATTCATGAACTTCCTCACAGTGTGCGTGTCTACACGAGAGGTTTACTGTAGAGTTGCCTAATTAGCTCTGCAGTAAACGTCCGGTGTTTACACGTGTGGCCCTATTAGGTTGCAGGAAACAAATAGACTCCTCAGGAGGTTAGTACTCGTAAATTCAAGTATTATCCTGCTGTGGTTTTTTTTGTGTGCAGCAGCTCACATGTAGATGCTGACGGGGCTAGGTGGGACATGAGGGTGCTTCAGTGCGGGGGCTGCCTGCCAGCTAATCCTGCATTGGAGCACCCTTGTGCCCTAGCCATCTCCCCTGCAGCTTGTTGAGCTGGGATGGAGCAGCTCCAGGCTGCCAGGCTGACCCCCTCGGGCCCTGTGCCAGCTGGGGCTGCTCCTACACGGCTCACTGTGCTGAGGTCTTGGGAACACTTTCAAACGCGGCTCCTGGAAACAATAAACTCTGGTGTGGCTTGTGCTGGAGTTTATTGCTGCAAATTAATTGCACGTGTAGACGTGCCCACTATGTCATGTGGGGTTTGCTAAGACCAAAAGGTTTATTATTGTTGTTGTTAGTAGTAGTATTAATAATCATACTACTACCAATAATACTATAAAAATAGTTCTGTTTTTTGTGTGATCTGGTACAGTGCAAGTCTTTTCAGTTTCTGTTATAAAGTTAATTTTGTACCAAAAAAATACATTTCTGTGCTTTTTCTGATCCTGTGGCGTGTCCGTTCCATGTTCTTCCACAGAAGCATTAATTTCTCTACGTGTAGTAGAGACATGTTTTAACCAGGATTCCAGTGTAAATACGCTAAAGGCAGTCAAAAAGCTTTAACATAGCTCAGCCTTGGTAGGAATTGGAGAAATTGAAAATGTTTAGGACAGAACTGTTATAGATCGGCATTTTTTGTCTGTTTCATGCATTGTGTTTCCTGATAAGAAAATGTTTGCTGCTTAAGAAAAATCTTTCAACAGTTCTTTTACTACTGTTGTTATTATTATTATTCCAGATAAAGGCTATACACAGATATTCTCTGTCACATTCCATTTTTTCTATTAATCAATGTTAAACACATAGCACTTCCATTACCTTGGGCAATTTACCTTTACCAGAAAGTTAAGGCTAAATAATTAACCACGACAACCTGGCTGCTTATATGCAGTATTGCCAGCCCCACAGTGTCAAAAATCATGAGGCAGACTCTTAAAAATCAAGAGATTTGGCATGAAATGCTTTTTGAAGTGTATGTGTATGTGGGGGGTGGGTATTTGTGAAGGTGTGAGGAGCTGTGGGGGTGTGTGGGGTTTGGAGCCTGGTTAAGGGGGATGGTCCCTGCCCACGCTGGCAGGATACAGGGTACTGTGGGTCAGGAGTGAGGCACAGTGGCAGGGCTGGGGGGCTGTGGCTTGGGAGTCACACACACACACACACACACACACACACTTCCATGACAAGCCCCTGCCCCACTCCCTCCCTCACCATGAGGGCCTCGATCTACACCCCCACCCCCGCATCTCTTCCCTTTCCCCCTTCCCCTCCACAGACTTACCAGATCAGTGTGCTCTACATGCGCCAGAAAAAAAAAAATTCCTAGATTTGATCTTTCTTTCAGGAGATCATGAGTCAGAGTTAATTTGATTTGGAAATCAGGAGGCTTGTGATTTTTTCATGAGAGTTGGCATTACTGTATATGTATTAGAAGCCTAAGGTTTGGTTAAGTAGGAATATATTATACAGGTTTCCTCCGCTTTATGCGAGTTTTCTTTGTGCGAATTCGCTCTTATGTGATGACCCTTTTTATTTCAAATATTTGTTATATGCAAGGTAAATTCACTCTTATGCGATTGGTGTGGTGGAAGGCCGCAGTCAGCTGCTTTGTGCGGTGCATTGTGGGAGTGACGCATACCAAAATATAGTCTCCTGTGTGGATCTGTGCTCCTCGCTCATTGTCTCACGTGTTGCTATAGTTGCCATTCCCATTATGATAGTGGTCTGTGCTTGTGTGCACTGTCTGCCAGGGGCAACATGCAGGGGATGCACATGGGTGCACATGCGCCTCCTGAGCATGGCAGTGCACCCTCTTCAAAAAAGCACCGCTGACACTGTTGACGGTGCCTCAGGGCAGTCGCCACTTGCCACCCTGCTGCCAACGCCGCTGGTGGTGTCTGCAGGCAGTCTGCAATCCCTGCTGGCCACTGCTGACACTGCCGGTGGCAGCTGTGGGTGGTCAGCATTTGCCCTCCCCCCGCCACCGACAGCACCATCGGCAGCTTTGGGAGCTCCCCTGCTTATAGCCGCTGAGCTCCTGCCACCGCTGTGCCTCCCCAGCCACCGGGGGCATGAGTCATTCATGCTGTCTGCTGTTGGTGAGTACCAAAATTGTCTTGTAAAAGTGATAGAAAAGTGGGTCTGGGGGTCAGTCCAATCGAGATCTTGGAACATATCCCTATTTGTTACATTATAAGTAGGTTCCCTTTATGCAAATTGAGTTATGCACTGTTTTCCAGGAATACATGTACAGCATAAAATGAGGGAAGTCTGTAATTATGTTTTGACAAATTTGGCATAGTTGATCTTCCCATGCTCTTCTAAAAAGACACCCAATTCTTCCTGGTCCCCTTCTTGCCTTTTTTTCAACACTATTGCCGACTTCCTTGCAAGGTGTCTGCCCTTCTTTCCATATTCCGTTATATCCATTAGGGTTCATTCATTTACTGTCTTTTTCCTTCTTCCTCGCTCAATCTCCTAATCTTTTGTTCTTGTTATTGCCTCTTTCTGTAACTAAGTACCAACAATATTGTCTCTACCCTAAATATATCCCCCTTACTTTAAGCAAGCCCTCACTCAAAGTAACCACATTAGGGATCTAGGGATTGTTTTGTGGGTGATAATTAACAAAGCAATTTTATAATTTTCTGAAAATCATTTTGCTTTCTTACTGAATAAGAGTATTTTATCAAAAACAAAACCCCCCCAAAAAACAAGTTGGAGCCTGTTTGATCCCAGTAGAGTTTTTTGTTACTATTTGTATTATGACTGTGCCAGGAGACCCCAAGTGATATTTGTGTTCTTTTGTTAGATGCTGTATGTAAATATAATGGATGGTGCTTGCTCCAAAGGACTTGCAGTCTAAGAATCCAATACAACATTGGCTTGCATACATGCCTAACTTAATACACTGTAAATAGTCCCAGAGATTTTAATAGGGCAAGTCTTGAATAGGAAAGCATAAAAGACAGACAAAGGCTGAGAGAAAGCAATACTATTTCCATTTTACAGAAAGAGAGATGAGACGCAAAGAGACTTGCTTGGTGTGATGTAAGAAGTGTGTGGCAGAGCTAAATTTTGAACCTAGTTCTTTGTAGTCCCAGTCAAGTGCTGTAATCACAAGATCAGCTTTTCCCTTTTGAATTCTAAATACAGTCTGAAAAAATGCCACCAATACAGTGCTAAGAAAATAGTAATCTTTCAGTATGACCGCATCAAAATATAGTGGCTCTGCTGCTATTCAGCCTATCCTTTTTGCTGTGTAGTTGCTCAACTGCTTCATCATAAAAAAGGAGAAATATATTTGTTCCAGGGCTCTACAGATTCCTGAAAAGAAGGATGTTGCAATTCAAGTGTAACAGCAGAAGCATTTTTTACTATTTATGTGCTAACATTATGCTCAGCACTGTTCTGCACCATGAGACAACTGCTACACCAAAGTTCCCAAAGGACACTTAAGACAGGCAGTTATTTAGACACAAACATCTGCTGAGGATTCAAGACTACATCAGTAAAAGAGTCCTGGAAAAATAAAAAATGGAAAGGCTTTAGAGAAGAAAGGGTGTATTAAGGAAGGATTTTTAGAAAAAGGATGCGAGAAAAGGGACACGTTCCCAAGCAGATGGGACAGAAGGCATAAGAAGGTGAGAGTGGACTAAGGAAACAAAGGTAGCCTTTGCATTGCTGCAGCACTTAGAAGAATAGTCAAATAAATGAAATGGGTTGTGACTAAAACAGTAGAAGATGCATTACCACTTTACAGAGTTAAAGTCAATACAAACATAGGTCAATGAATTTAAATAAAATAATATCTGTGTTAGAATGAGTTAAAAAATAGTCATACAAGAAATATAAGTGAGTTAGATGAAATGTTGAGGCTGAAGCTGTTAAAATCTAATGTGATAGAATTAAAATCACAATAATTTATTCTCCAGATTTTACTATCCGTTTATTTTCAGCAGCCGCAGTGTGAAATGAGATATATTTATTAGAATAGCATCTTCTTATACATTATCAATTCTGTGCAGCATTTCTTCAAAATAAAGCATTTCTATACTTCATCAATACTTCCAAGTGTCATATAGAAACAAATGTGGTCAAACTAATGAGATTGCAAACTGCTTTTCCTCAGTGTCGCATCCTTTTTTGTTTTTGAAGGAGGCAGTCTCTTAGGTCTTCATCCTTCAAAAATATAATATTGACAAACAAGGTGGAAAAAAACACTCTAACAGCTGGTTTTCCTTTTCTGTCTTGACACAGATATTTATATGATGTGGGTTAATCAGCTTCTTTTATATCTGTACTTAAATATATATTGTGGTATACAACCATCAAAACATCATTTACATTAGATGGCTGATATGTTGTAATCTTTGTTTGTTTTTTTTACATAGCCAGTTACATTTTTATAAAATATTTATCTAAAAGTTTCTGAAAAGCTTTCAGATAATGTAGGGAAACTGTTTATCACACAATCTATCCCTATTTTTAAACTATAGTAAGAAAGTTCATCAAATGCTTCAGGCAGTTTGACAGGTACATCCTTAGTAGCTCTATTGTACTGATGCCAAGGAGAATTTGTTGGCTTAGAAACCTATTATTTTTATTTTTAGTTGTAAAATTTTAATGGAGATTAAGAAACAGAAAGATATGTACCTGTGTCCACATGGGATTGCCAGATTCCTATTTGAGTAATTACATTTTCCCTAATACTTTGTCTACTTTGGCTTCAAAGGAATAGGATTTTCCTCATTTCCTGTATTGTAGTTTTTGTGTGTTATACATGGTTTGATTCCAACCATAGACAATTTCATAACACTCGCAAATAATTTTTATAGATGTAATTTGTAAAGTATTCTGGAATTATCTTTAGATTAAGAGGTTATATACATTTGTTTATGTATAAAGTGTATTTATATGTAGAGACCTACTGAATTCATGGTGGAAGTGGGCTGGGCAGCAGCTCCTTTAATCTTTCAGTTTGCCCTGCACCCCCCCCCCTTCCCCAACTATTGGCAGAGGGGCCCCTCTGCTTGCTTCTGATTGGCAGGGAGGCAAAAAACTGTGGTTTTAAATATGGCACCATTTTTGCCTCTCAGCTGCTCAGCAGCAAGCAACAGGGCAGCAGGGGCCACTTAGCCAGTCAGCAATAGGAGGGGTACACAGGGGAACTTGCAGGATTAATGGAGCTACCACACAGCCCAGTTCTGCCATGATTTCGGTAGGTCCCTATTTATATGCATATGCACAAAGTATTTCCCGTTTTGTTTCTGTCACGGAAAAAAACCCACTATTCTGTATATGGAAGAAAGAATATTTGTATATATTCCTTTAAAGTAAAGAAAAAAGGAAAGTTTAATTTTTTTGAAACTTTACAGCAGGAGTCAGTGAACACCTCATAGACAGGGAGCAGTGTAGAATTCTGTGTCTTTTTGATGAGCTGTGCTGGAATGTCATGTTATATACATTAAGCAAGCAAAATACAGAGACTAAATTATTTGGGACAACTGTTCCTTCTGAAATAAAACCCTCATTTCAAGGTATATAGGACCTTGTGACTGATCACAAGTTTATAAGATGACAAACAGTTGAACCTGATACGTAACATTTGTAGTGATTAAAAGCCATAAGACCTGTTTATTAATTTTTTTAAATCACATTTTATTTTAATTTAGTCAGTTTCAGAATTAAATGAAAAAAGAGCTTTATCAATATTTGATGTCATTAGAACCAGTTCAATTTATTCCCTTTTCTGGCTTAATTGAGGTTGTTATTTATTTGTGATATAGCCTATGATAAACAAAGCATTTTCCAGATGTAAAAGAGAAACTGAGAACTGGTAGTACATCACATATGATCACTGTTTTATTACCTGCAAAACTGTTTTCTGTCTCAGATGGCCGGAGCCGACTTGAGGTGATTTAGAAATTACTCGGTCGTTGGGTGGGCTGGTGAATGGAGAGGCAGACAAAGCGTATTGGTTGCAAAAAGCTTTACTTACGCCACTAGTAGTCACGACACAGGTGGTCCGGTCGCTTAAACAACTACACGAGTTGCTCCAGCTGGCAAGGCTCAGGCCAGCGAATCCGTACACGAATCAGGCTGGCAGGGAAAGGGTACGTTGAGGGATGGTGCTTGGCGACGGGGAGAAGGATCGATAGGTAATCAGGCTATCGATCAGCTCAGCCGCAAGTCAGGAATCTTCAAAGGCACTCTGCAGCATGCTCAAAGTTCTCCGACTTGGGCGGAAGTCGCACAGAATTTTATACGGCTAGCAAGCCAATCGTTAGCCGCTACATAGGAATAATTTAGAACTGGCCAATAGCAGGACACAAATTTGCATGCGAATGGCGGGAACTCTCTTGCACCGGGGTTTTCTGTTGCAGCAGAAAACTTTTGCTGTGCACAGAGACTCTCATGTGGCGGGAAAATTCCATCGTGCTGAGGCACTAAAATCATTGGGTTGTGACATACCCCCTTGCCGATGGCACAACTGGAATTTTAGACACATGAGCACTTTATAAGGAATTTTCGTTCTAGGATTCACTGGCCTTACGGAGCTTAAGCAACCAACAATAATATATATATATACAAATAAACAATTTTACAGACCGGTCTTTTTAACAAACTATAAAATACAATAACTTAAACATATAACAATAACTATTGGTCATCATCTGATTGGAGAACATCTGTTTGGGACTCCTCTCTTTTATCAGTCAGTGAAATGCGGTTCATAACAAAATAGTTACCGCGAGACGTCCGTCTTCTACCATAGCAGACAATGCCAATTAAAATACTTCCCAGTACTTGAAAGAGACTTACACTTACTGCACTACCGATGATGGTACCCCAACTGCGTCCCTGAATTACTGTTGAGGTTAATGCTGATGCTAAACCCGTAATGCTGTTAGTTGAAGGATACCATAAAACCGTGGGAGATCGTGTGGTAGTGATAGTAGAAAGATCTAATACGTGAATAGTCTTTTGATCGCTTCTTTGACCAAGGGAATTTATCACCCTACAAATGTAAGTCCTGCCATGATTGTGAGTTAATGGGCTATTGAAATGCAGAGTATTGTTTACAGACAGTAAGCCTTTAGGCCATTGTCCATCTAATGTGGCCCAGGTAAACTTTATAGGTGGCGGGTTAGAATTAGCATTACACTTAAGTTGAACATTTCTTTGTTCAACAAACCAATTCTTATTATAGCCAGTTATTGACACTTCAGGAGCATATTGGATGTCTAGTACGTGAGAATACCTTATTTCCCTGTCCAAAGCTGGGTGTTTCACAATACAAGTTATACGCCTTCTCCTCGCAAATTTAGTGGGAATGATCTTATATTGGCTTATAACTGTTACCGTTCTATTTGGAAAGGAAATCAAACTATTTTCTATTTTACCAAAGTCTCTTTCCCAACTTATATTTGCAGCGGGTTTTCCAGTGGCTGCTGTACAGATAGCTGCTACTGTCCAATTTCCATCATCTATTAGAGAATTTGGCCCCTTGGTGAAACTCACAGTGGGTTCAACAAGTACAGTTATAGTTGTTAATGACTCTGCATTTCCTAATGGGAATGTAACTGCTTTGCATTTATATATTCCTTCATCATAGAAACTCACATTATTTAGGTTGATTGTTATATCACTGAACGAAGCAGTTTTAAATGACACTCTTCCAGGGTACTCTCTTTGAACAGAAAATCCATATTCAGGATGATGCACAACAATAATTTGAGCTTTTACCATGCAGTTTTTCCCATGAAATTTGTATTATGGTTTCATTCATGTTAATTATACACTTTAATGTGACATTCTTTCCCCAAACCGCTGTTACATGTGGATCAACAACATGTCTAACTAACACACTGCAGCAGAAATGAGAGAGGAGCAGCATCAGAGTGAGTTCTGGCCCGGCGGGTATTCGCTTCCTCGGTGTCCCCTTCATAGCCGTCACTTTGTTGACTCGAAGGAACCGCAGTTGGGTGCTCGACGGATCTCACAATTGAGCGGCTGTAAATTACTGTTTTTTCGAGGTCGGGCCTGTAAAGAAAGAAAACAACAACAAAACAAAACAAGAGAGAATCATGATTGAATTTACTATAAGGATACTAGGTGAACGTCTGCGCGACGAGTCATCCAGTTTGTCGGGAATCAGAGCAGTGGCTGGTCGGCTGCCTGCTGACTTCCGGAGCCGGGCCGTAAACCTTTCGCCTCAACAGGCAGGTAGTGATGGATGGGGTGAAATTAATCAGGCATAGACGCGTGTTGGTTACAGGAGATTGTTTACTTACGCCGCCCAGATAGTGAAGTACGATGCAGGCAGAAGACTTGCGTTGTTTACATTCGAGCATGTCTTAGATTATAATCGACCGTGAATATGACGAACGAGATACCGTAAACAACCGTACGGGCCTGCAGGAGGGTTGGGGGTACGTCTGGGAGCCATGCTGACGGGAAGAGATTGATGATTGATCAAGTCACCAATTTACTCTGATGCTTGTGTTCAGAGGTCTTCGATTTAGGCGGAAGTTGTTAAACTATTTATAGACAGAGGTAACTAACGGAGGTGTCCAATGATGGACTGCTATGTGGAATCTTTAATTATCTGGCAAGCAGCAGTTCTTTGTGCTCTCAGGTTGCTATCAGGTTACAAGGTAGTGGGTCAGGTTTTTTGTCTGATACATGAGAGGGGTCTGAGCTTGTTTCTTGACCAATTGCAGGGATTTATGACAGGGCTATTCCCTTTTACTCTGACCAATCATAAATCACGCTTAAGTTTCGTTTCTTGGTTGTGACTTGGGCATAAATTTAAGTTTCTTGCTTGGATTTTTTTTTCTTAGGAACTTCTGGACAGAGATTTCTTTAACCCTTAATTGACTGTTGTGTGCATCACTTGCTAATGACATGGGCACTGATTAATTTGGTTGTGACACAGTTGTGATGAACGATAATAGGAGGACGATCAGGTTTTTCCTCCAATAGGACAGAATAGGTATTAGGATACTGTCCTGACCGTTGAACTGTTCCCTTGTGAACTTGCGGATGAGACTGGTGGGGGTGCGGTATTGAGATCCACACTAACTCATCTGGTTGGAACTTAAGTTCCCAAGGTAGAGGTTTTTGGACATTAGCTTTGTCCCATAACGGTTTTGCGGTGTTCAGTGAGGTGAGAACATCATGATTGAATTTAGTCCAGTTTTTAAATGTCCCTCCTCCTCTGAGACGAAGTTGTTCTTTGTACAGGCCTATATGTCTTTCTACAATGCCATTGGACTGCGGGTGGTACGGCAGATGGAGATGCCATGTTACATTGTGAAGACGAGCAAATCTGTCTAGAGCGTTAGAGTTAAAAGGGGGTCCCCCATCAGACTGAATTTCATGAGGAGGTTGCCAGGTGGCAAATACAGCAGTTAAAGCAGAAATAACAGCAGTGGCATTGCTTTTCCATAAGGGAATAACTTGTAACTGTCTTGTTCCCAAGTCGACAACAATTAATCCTTTATTTGGCGGCTTAGACCCTGGGAGGGGTCCTAGCAGATCTACCTGCCAGACTTTTCCTGCCTGGAACTGTGAACAGTCGAAAGCTCCGAGTTGATGCTTAGTTCTATGACACTTCTCTTTAGCACATATCTCACAGGCCTGAGCTACCTTTTCCCAATCACGCCGAACTCCGTATGAGGCCGGATCCATAATGGTTCGGCACCAACGTTGATGGCAAGCTCGTGGTCCCGGGTGACCCCAATTTTCATGAAGCCACGCGAGGAACGGATTTATTTCAGGACCGGAGGTAGATGTGATAGGCAAAACTACTTTGATCCGGAGTGGGTCTTCTAAGAGCTTATTGATGACTTCATGTACTGGATCAGTATCCGGACGGTGTGACTTAGTGTGCCTAACCAACGGGAGCCGTGCAAATTTAGTTAACGTTTTCCAGATGTCTTGCCAATCATTCAAATTTTCGGTAGGAAGGGCTGTACCAGTAAGAATTTTGTAAATATACTGTGAGTTGATTGCGATGATTGGAACGGGGAGCGTATCGTCATGATGTGTCAGACAATGTTCCAGTACCTTGAGGAATCCTAACAACTCACATTTTTCGGCCGAATTGTCATCTGGGTAGGCTTGAAATATTTTCTTATCGTGACAAGCCTTGCAGTAATACCCATAGCCTCCGCCATGTTGGGAGGTTCCATCTGACGCCATGCATGCTGGGGCAGAGGTTCCATACAGTGTAGGGACATTTTCCACATCTTCTGGGCTAGGATTAGGTGTCGTATCTTCATACTGCCAGCAGTGCCAGTTGTAATGGTGGGTAAGCACCAACGTATTCCACGTTTTAGGCTCCCCCTGAAAATGCGGGTCGACTTTTTCCGCATCCAGTAAGGGTAACAATGTGGCACCGGGAGCGCGTAGTGTCCCATGCCCCTTGCTAATGGCTCCAGTAGTTGTCCAGCTAAGAGGATTTTTCCTATAGCTCCATATTGATGTTGTGCCGCTTGAAGCGTCTTATGGGCAGTGTATACTACCTCATCGCGAGGATTGTGCGCCATAGCCCACACGTGGTTTGTGGTGAACCCAAGGGTCCTAGATCGATGGCGTGGAGCTGTGTGTTTTTAACTGTGGCTAGAAGGCGAAGCAGATTCCGCTGATCTCCTTTTGTCCAGGGCGTGGATTTTCGGGATTTGTCACGGATCTATCGTTGCAACTTAGTGAGGAGCGCCAAATGACTGGGATCAACATAATGCCGGTACCAATTTAAACGACCCAAAAGCTGTTGAAAATGCCTCTTAGTAACAGGGAGGAATGTTTTTAATGGATCGATGTTAGGACCATCGTGAGATTCCGTGGCAGATGGAACCGATGTATCGGGTACCAAGGAACGTGATGTCATCTACAGGATGTAGGCATGACTTTTCCTCGTTGATCGTCCATCCCTCACTCTGAAGGTTGACTATACTAGTAACTATGGAACTATCACGACCCATGATAGCAATGTCGTCGACATAACTCCAGATTCTTAATTCCTTCTCTGGGGGAAAAGAGTGCGAGGCTTGAAAATTCTTCAGGGTGTTGTTCATGGCACCAGTAGCTAGCGACGGAGCGTTGCAATATCCCTGTGGGCAAACCGTCTACCTGTACATAGTGCCATCAATGCACATATTTAGTATTCCTTCAGGGTCAGTTATTGGAATGGAAAAGAACATGTTTTTTAAATCCAGTGTGACCCCGACCCGCTTACTTTGCGAATTGAGCTATCTCGAACATGCATTGTGGTAGAGTAGAAGGGTTAGGTTGTTGAAGTACTTGACATCTTTTGTTGACCTCCCTATAATAGACGACTAGCCGGGCTTCGTTGGACTTTCCAGGTTTCGCGACTCCCCATCCTGGTGACAGGTAGGTGCTAGCAGTTATGGTTTTAATACAACCTCGTTGCTCGAGTCGCCGCAGGAGGTCAGTAAGGGACTTTTTTAGGTGACTCTTGGTTGGGATTGGTCGATACCACCAGGTGGAGGTGTTACGAAGCATTGGTCGATGCCAATCCTGTTCTGGGATAATAATGGGTAACGCTTGTAGCACTTGTTCCTTAAGGTCAAGCGCCTTAATCCCCGGGATTCTTAGAATGTTGATGCCCCCTAACACGGCCTCTAGAGCGTATCGATAACCTTGGACTAAGAATTTGACCTTTGTGGTGACTGCAATAGTGTTAAGCCCTTGTACCTTGATTGTTTTGGTGGTCTTCTGGTGGGGTATCGTTGAGGTAATCACATTGACTTGAGCTCCAGTATCGAGAAGGAAGAGTACTTGTTGTCGGTTATCTGGATCAGCAGGGTCGTAAACAGTAAGTTCGGCATAAGGACGAGGGTCAGCGGGGTCAGGTTTAAATTGGAGAAGGCCACCGGCGGAGCTGCCGGCCATTACTCGTTTTTTGGTGGGTCCTCGAATTTGAATCCTAATGCTTCGGCTAGACGACATTGGCTCCTTTCTCCCAAAATACGCAACTGATACTTTGTAAGTCTGGAGTGAGTGAGGAGAAAACCAAACATATTTCTTTCCTTCAAGGTTCTTGGAGGTGACCACCGTGGCTCTCACCGGGGGGTAAATTCTTGGCATCTTGGTCTCGGTGTTTCGACTGGGCATGCCGAAGGTCGGTCTCTTATATCATCAGAAGTTTCTTCACTTTGTTTCATGAGCGCCTGCAGTCGTGGGAGATGGCCTAAGAGATTTCCCACTGGCTGACCCGCCATCCGGTTCAAAAAGAGTCGGAGCGTAACAGCATTTGTTCCTCCATATACCTCTACACAGGCGTCTATAGCTTCCAGGGGCGTTGGAATTGCCCCAGGGTCCAATAGGTGGCAATGAGCCCATCTTTCCTTGCGTTGAGCTGCTGTTAGCCCCATTGGACTCGCTCTTGGGCTCCATGAAAGATATGATACTCCGATTATGGCTAGGAGGAGTTGCTCCACAGTGGCCTTCTGCGGGCGACCCTCATGCCAGATGTGGAATTTGTGGGTTACCTGTCCCACTACAAGCGCCGGGAGTGGGATGGGCCAGTGGGCACTGTCCGTGACCACGTTCAAATCAGTAGTAGCATGCCCTCTGCTCCATGCCGCTTGTCGGGTCAGGGCACTCACTTCTTCCCTGTCTAAAATCTCAGATCTAAACTCTACTATTAATTGTCCCAATCACATGGCCAAAGTTTCTTCTGGTTTTATATTAGATTCTCTGCAAAGTCCTTGAATTTCTGGTCGGGTGCGTGTGCGAGAGGTAACAGTGGTACGCGTGGTACCTTCTTCATCCGCAACAGGCTTCATCACAGCTATCGGGTGAGTTGCAACAGAGAGAGAGTTAAATTCTTCATGCGGGAGCGTTGGATACATCCCTCCTCCCATTGCCCCCTCCCCGTGGCAAGGAGGTGGGGCCGTTGGGAACGACGTCACCTCAGGGGGTGGAGTCGCTAGGCGGATCCCCGCCGGGTCTTCCGAAGCTCCGCCCCTCTTTTCCGGGTTCTCCTGATAGCTTGCGTTTCTTTTGGCGCCATTTTCTATCAGCTGCATCATGCGGCCGGCGCTATTGATAAGCGTCGCTCTGGAGCTCTTTGCCGTCCGCTCCAGCGACTCCTTACCTGCTGTATGCAGCTGAACCTCCAAATTTGCATATTCCCTTAGTAGACCCGCTACTGTACGGAACAACACATTCATCATTTTTCCCTTCTTCCATTTAGTTAAACCCCATTTGGGCACGTGACGGCCCTTGGTTTCTAGGTCCTCCCGCAGCTGAACGAGAAGCTCATGACCCCGCGACCCAGGCACCAAATCCTGACAGTTGAACCAGTCCGTTGGGGTGGGTTCCCCTCCTTCCCTCAGGTATCGGGTGCATTGAGCAAACTCCTGAGCGGGGGTCAGCTTTTCTGCCTTCTGCGCCTTCACCCCGGCTAGGGATATGGTCGATGTTTCCTCCGGGGGTCGATAATAGACCCAATTGCTCCACATTATACACCCGAACTCCCCAAGGGATAGTTTAGTTCTCCACTCTTTTATGACCGCTTCTTCTTTCCTTACGGAGAAGTAGCCATCAATATTTCGTTCATCCCCTTCTACCGCCTGGTGGTAGGCGATATGTGCCCGTAGATCGTTTGCATTCTCTACGTGGCAAATCCTGGTGCGCCAAGGGCAGCATCCAGTTAGGTTCATCTCCATCACCGTGCCCTTAGATCCCATCCTCGTCGCCATGTCTCAGACGGCCGGAGCCGACTTGAGGTGATTTAAAAATTACTCGGTCGTTGGGCGGGCTGGTGAATGGAGAGGCAGACAAAGCGTATTGGTTGCAAAAAGCTTTACTTATGCCACTAGTAGTCACGACGCAGGTGGTCTGGTCACTTAAACAACTACATGAGTTGCTCCAGCTGGCAAGGCTCAGGCCAGCGAATCCGTACACGAATCAGGCTGGCAGGGAAAGGGTACGTCGAGGGATGGCGCTCAGCGACGGGGAGAAGGATCGATAGGTGATCAGGCTATCGATCAGCTCAGCCGCAAGCCAGGAATCTTCAAAGACACTCTGCAGCGTGCTCAAAGTTCTCCGACTTGGGCGGAAGTCACACAGAATTTTATACGGCTAGCAAGCCAATCGCTAGCCACTACGTAGGAATAATTTAGAACTGGCCAATAGCAGGACACAAATTTGCATGCGAATGGCGGGAACTCTCTTGCACCGGGGTTTTCTGTTGCAGCAGAAAACTTCTGCTGTGCACAGAGACTCTCACGTGGCGGGAAAATTCCATCGTGCCGAGGCACTAAAATCATTGAGTTGTGACATTTTCAAATAAAGTATTTTCAAGTTAGACTTACTTTTTGCTAGCTAAGTACAATGGGTATATGTTTGAGGGTAGTTATTTTTGGAGTATATCTAATTGAAAATATTTTGTATTTTTCATTAGAAGTGCACCTGATATGTAACGAGTTGATTGTTTTTGGAAACTTATGCTACATATACACTTAAGTGAGACTCTAGGTAGTTTTTTCAAGGGCAGAAAATGAGGCTTCAAAATATTTAACTGCCAAATTTGATTTTATATTATATGCTTTTGCTTCAAGTTGTTTTTGTCTAAAATCAATATTAAAGTATACTGTTTGTTTTTACCTTTTAATTTAAAACATTCTTTTGTTTGGGGCACAACTTTTATCATGAGTTATCAATGGACACCAAACATTGTCTCCAGGTGCATGGTGAGTAACAATTGTAGATTGTTTAGATAGTATATGTGAAACCTGAAATTGTTAATTTGGGAACCTCCCAAATTACCGTAGCATAAGGGGATGATTTGTCACAGGGATGACTCAAAGTTTTGAGGAAGAAGGCAAAAGGGTTGCACTGGTTATCATTCTTACCAGCTTACTCATGAATGATCAGCCTGTTAGGAAGGATGAATCTTTATGCAATATGTTTTGTTCATGATAACTGGCAAAGAATAATGGCAGAAAGTGAAGGAATTGAAAAATTGTAAGAATTGCATACACATGGGAGAGGTTCATGCTAGCAGAAGTAAATGTATTATAGCCAACCAGAAGAACAACGTTATTTTGTTAACCATCAACTTCTAGAACCAAGAGTTTTCTACAATTTTTTTGAGTAATTCACTTACTGCTGTCTTCTTTTCAGAGAAAGGTGCGATAATTTTGGTGTGTTGATGAATTTGATATTGATTGTTTTACCGTATTTTAGATTTTGTAAACAACATAGGTTTAAATGGCTTGTTTTCTAACATAGGACCTATCATTAACCTAATTACAAACTTATGGAGAACTTCTTCAGAGCTCTAAGAATCTTCATGTTTTTAAATTTACAGATTTGATTTTATAATCTGCACAAAATAATTATTGCAAACAAAATATTAAATCTGTAAATTTGACAGTATTTTCTTTTAGGAGAGTGAAATTTAACTCTTATCTTGAGGCATAACCATAGTTCTAAATACATGCATAAAGATAGAGGACTAAAGATAGATTAAGACTTTTTCAAAGTCCAGGTATATTTGTATACATTGCATTGTGTGAACTCTATCTGCACATCTGGACAGTCCTTTCTTAAGGCATTTTCTTAACTTGCATTAGCTGATACATGATAACTAATTCTCTTTCTGACATCTCCTTTTAGAAGTCCTTGCTCTTTTGGCTTAGCAATGGTACTATTTTTTACAAAAAACATGGATTGGGTTAATAACAATCTTCAGGCATTATCTATTGCCTGCTCCTTTCTACATGACCTCCTTATCTGAGCATCATCCAGCAATGGGGGGAATAATGGGAGTGAAGACAGTTTTCATCACAGATGCAAACCTATAAAGATGGGGTCCTCATGTGGAACAGGGATTGTCCAGTGCTCCAGGCTGAAACAAGCGTAAGTGCAGTGTAAATTGGCAAGGACTCATGGCTGTTTAATGTGGGCCTTGCTTACACATCTTAGCTTCCTGTGTGCTGATTTTGATGGATAACTCAGCCATGTTATAGATCAACAGAAGAGTGGGACACAAGATCTAGAATATTTCAGGCTAACTTGAGCAGAGGAGAGTATATATTCAGTTCACTTCTCTTTCATCCAAAAGGAAATTGCCAGCTGTTTCAGCAGATAGAGATTAAGATACAGAATAGGAACTATACCCAGAGATGTTTGATATCTTGCAAAAGGAATTTGGTGTTCCAGCAGTATTGATTATGTCCCACCCCACTGAATTATAGTGTTTCAGTGTTCTTCTGTTGTCAATGTTATCATAAAGCCAAGGCAACAGATGCCCGGTTGAGCCTTGGCCAGAAGTCATCTTATGCCCTTGTCTCCCTTGTGTCCTCCTCGCAAGAATGCTACATGATATCAGGAAAGAAGCAATGCTGACAATTTAGCTAAACTCATTCTCGCCAAGGAGGACTTGGGTCTTCAACCTGCCTGATGTAGCACAATGATTTCCCTTTTGTTTCTGTCCATAAGTTCCTTGAGTATTACAAGAGCCTGTCATGAATTGAAATCTAGCCGGTCTGAACACAGAAGTTATAGTACTTGAATAGAGCCTTCTAATCCAAAGAGGTTTTCCATACTTTTAGCTTCCAGAAAAAAATCTTCTAATTTAACATATTCTAGTACTTGATTGAGGTTTGCACATTTGGTGCCAGGGCAAAGCTGTGTTATCTAGATGTCTGCCTCAGTATTATGAAGTCTCTCATTTCTTCAGAATGGACTCAGACTAGTAGTGCTGAGATATTGCTATCTCAATTTCAAAGCATCTGTTTTCTCTAACATGATTTGAGTAATAGACAAGTAGTTGATCTCTATTTTTTGAGAGTACAATCTCTACTAGTTTTCCAAAATGCATAGTTCTTTCCCGGGCTTTAAATCCAGTTCTCAGTACCATTGCAGGCTCTTTATTTGTCCTACTCATTGTCTTATTATATTTCAACCATTAAAATGACCTATCGATTAGCGATCCTTTCAGCTCACAGGATGTGTAAATTGAAAGCTTTTGCTCTTTCCTAAAGATAATTTGATACTTGGAATCGACCCTGCTTTTATGTTCCCAGATGGTAAAGATATGTAATATCAGAAGCATACAAGTTTAAACTGTAGCTCAGTCTTACAGTATTGTACAAACTACTGTAAAACTGTGATTGAAACAATGAGTATAACATCATATGTCTCATAGGAATCTGTAGTACAGCCACGTGAACCTCTGTTTACACCTTCTCCACGTTGTATAAATCAGGCACCAAGTCATCGTCTGCTGCCACCTGTGATAAAAGGATGCTCTAGGGTGCAATATTCCATTAGCGAGTAGGAAAGGGTTTCCTTCTTGAATTCCTCTGCTCACCCCCCACTGCTCCCAAATGGGAACTGCTATGGAAATCTTGGTGTTGCAGAATAGAAAAGTATACCTGTGGTTTGTCTGAAAATTTGTTTTCTTGGAATAATTAGGTTTACATTACCAGATCACCCTGAATGGGAGGTGTTAATTGGGCTTTCTTGAAATAATGAGGTCTACATAACCAGACCATCTTGAATGGGGTGTTAATTGGGAAGAGTTATGGAATTGTTCCTTTAATTTTTTGTTTTGCTGAAGAGTTGTTCAGCTTAGTGTTAACGCTTAATTTTCCTTACCCATATAGAATGACTTGTGGTTTCTCAAGCTTATGTAAGCTTTTGAAATGACATTTCTCAGAGGTGCAACCACATGTCTTCTGCAGGCCTGATCTGCTGCTACAGCTAAGGAGAGTGGAGATCGCAGAGACGTAGTTCTGTGGACCTCTTTGCTTCAAGAAAATAAATTTTCAGGAAAGCTCAGAAAGCATATCCTATATTATGTGTAATGATGCCTATTGACCCATGACACTGGGATTTTTATAATAGTGTCTGTTTGAGGGTAAGGGAAGGCAACTGTTTCTTCATAATATAGTTTCTTTGATTGACAGCAGGGAGAAAGGACCTATATCTTTGTAAAGTATGGATAGTGTTCTGCATTCTCAGTTTTTACCAATTTTTTTTTCACTGATAAATTCCCTGATTTTTTTAAGTAATTCAGTTTTTAATGATTTACACCTGTTTTTTCAGTTCAAATCCCTGTTAACCAGAATGAGTGGGGAATGGCCCATTCCTCACTCATGCCAGTTAACAGGGATTTGAACTGAAAAACGGGTGGTGCTGGTAAGCTAAAAGTGCCTCTGTGCTAGTTACTGAGGCACAGGTTTCCAGCTGGACATGGGGTGGGGGGGGTGGCGGCTGAATGTGGAGCAGGGGATGAGTGGGTGGTGGTGGTTGCACAGGGGCTGGGGGAGGGTAGCTGAAGCTGCTGCCTCAGGGCATGGGGCTCCTGACTCTGATCCTGGGCTGGGCAGGATGGGCCGTGGGAATCGCTTCTGGGGCAGACGGGCCTGAGCTGTACCCCGGCAGCTTCAGCTCTGCCCTGCCCGCTGGGAGCTGCAAGCCCCACTGGGGCAGGCAGGAGAGCCTGGCCTCACTCCCTGAAGCGGGCGCTGCACCCAGCTGCTCTGCATGGGCCTGCAGGGCTGGAGCCACTGCCTGGGGGTGCAGGGCTCCTGGTTCTGACCCCAGGCGGGGTGGGAGGTGCCAGTGCTGGGGTCAGGTGTACTTGCCTCCACATCTGACTGACTGCATGCCACTCCCTGCTGCTCCCAAATGCCAGAGCAACCCAGCAGTAGACTGCTGCAGCAGGGGGGAGGGGCGCAAACGCAGCCAGGGAAGAAAGACAGGGCGCAGTGCCATGTGCTTCCTGCTGCTGATCCGGGGGCATGCGCCCCCTGGGAAGAGCCCAGCACAGGCCCCCCCAGCCTGCAGCCCTTCTGGGGGGCATATAGCAACAAGAGCTGTGCCCTGCACCTACTGACAGCTCCCCCTGCTTTGCTCCCTGCTGCAGCACTGGGAGCAGCCGACAGGCTGTGCTGCGCTCCTCCCTCGGCTGCTTCCCTAGTCCCAGCCTCACTTCTTATCTCCCTCATCGCTGATTTTTACCCTATTTAAACTGTTTTTTTTTTTCCCATTTCTTCTTTTTATCCTGATTTCATCCCAGTTTTTGTGTTTTGAACATAAACCCTGAAAAATTCCTGGATTTTTAAAACATTTTTTGAATAAAAACTGAGAACTAAGTATGGGGTACGCATGCTTTTGGATGCTATGTAAATATAAACTTAAATCAAATTTGGAGCACGGTTACCATTAAGTATGGGGTAGACATAAAGATGAACATTCATTATCTATAAAGATGCTCTATAACAGTGGTTCTTAATGTTTTTCTCTGCTAGGACCCATTTGTAAACATCAATGGCCTATCCAGACCCACACCTCCCTGGTTCCCCATGTGCCCTTGGGTGGTGTCCTTCAATCTTAACCCACAGTCCCCTACCCTCCCCCAGCCCTGCCGGAGGGGGCCCCTAGCTGGGCCCCCAGCTGCCCCCATCCTGCTTAGGCCAGAGCACAGTGGCTGCAACGTCTCCAGCTCCTGTGTGGCAGTGGAGTGAGTCTGGCCCTGGCACAGGCTAGAGGGAAGAAAAGGGGAGAGGCCTGTGGCACCCCCCCCCCCCCCCCCGGGCAGCCTAGTCATGGCCCCTCTAGCCCCCTGAGCGGTGTCTCCTGGCCGCTCCACCCCTGCAAGCATGGGCACCAGCCCCGGTGCTGCCAGCCCGACCACACAGCTCTCTCCTACCCTGCTTCCCCTGCTTGAAGGGGCAGGCACCTTCCCACTGCCCCTTTGCCCTGCCGCAACTCGTGACCCTTTGAAATACTCTTGAGACCCACAGGTTGAGAAACACTGCTCTATAAGACCAGCTAAACATATAGCCTCTCCAAGCCAAACTCCTACCACTTTTCTATCCTGAGGTGAAACTGTTGGAAACAAAGCAGGATGGGCAGGGTGAGGGTGTAATGTCTTAAATCCAGGCAGCCTGAGATAATTAAACCGATTTCACTCACATAACATCCTCTTTAAAAAGGATGTTGGGCGCATTGGGCCTAGATTTCTCTGCAGTTTTAAAGAATCTTATTGAGATATTGAGATTTTCTACTATTTTCTACTAAAAAACAGAAAATAGTAGAAAAAATGAATAGCAGTATTTGTGGCATTGGAAACTACCTTTCCCTTCCCTATTGTTCCCAGATAGTTTGCAATACTAACCCATAGTTACTACCAGCTAGATTAGTGTTTTTCAACCTTTTTAGCAAGGTAGCTGTCCATGATTTTCCTGATTTTTATTCTAGTTGAGTGAATGTCACCTCACCCAGTATTGGTACCCATAGAAGGATTTGTAGCAGACACTGTCAGTCAGACAGATTTGCTTTCCTGTTTCTAAACTCAAAACAGAGAACCTTTTGACAACAGTTTTAAAACTGTAACAGCTCAGTCTCTCTCTCTCTCTCTCTCTGAAATGAACACTTTGGCAAGAAAGTAATATAGGTGGAGTTCTCATTGCTGCCCTTTGATTACTAGTGCATAATCATTAAGCCAAATCATAATCGCTTCCGTGAATAGTTTGAGAAAGTATGTAGGATATAAGAATTCAAATAATATTATGGTAATCAGGAAACCTTTTATTTGTAACAACCTTTTTGATAGAATCCATCAGTTATTTTTTTCCCTTGCAAAGTTTATAATACAAGCAAGAAAAAAACCCAGGTTTTCGGTGATTTCACTGTAAAATAGTGTCTAAAGCAGTGATTCTCAACCAGGATGACACAGCAATGTTAGCACTGCTAGGTGTGCAAACATGGTTCACAAGATAAACCCATAGATTTTATACAGGAATTCATTGTTAAAATATGTTGCCCTGCTGTCTTTCTAATTTCTTTGTGACGAGAATTGCTCTATTTTTCTGTAGTCAAAAAATGACTGATAGCTAAGAGTTGGTATTTCTGATGGGTGTGTTGAGTCTAACAAGGGGCCCTTAAGTCTAGTGAGGCTGAAAACCACTAGTCTAAACAGTCTTCTTTAAAAATCAGATTGCTGTAAGGGGATAAAAGCAGCTTTTATCCATCCATGTTTTTCTAAACAGGAGGAGGAGACATGAATATTATACAAAACTAGCTAGAAATAGAAATTAAAAAGAATGAAAATACCAAAATATTGCAGTCTAATCAGAACAGTAGAGAGATTCTTGTTTTTAAGTCTTATGACATCCCATGTACCCAGTGATAATGGCTTTGGTGCCTTCAGTTGCCTCAAGCTGAATTACTCATGGAAATGTAAGGTTGGAAGGGACCTTCTTTTGGTCCTGTCTTGTACTGAGGCAGGATGAAGTATATGTAGATCATACCAAGAGATTTTATTTGGTTTGTACTTATATAGTTATTACCACTTTGAAATCTAGTTTTTTTCTTCTGCAGTAGTACCTACGTTCTAATACTACCTCTCTGCATATAGTAGGGAATAGTATGGAGTATGAATCCAGTCTTTTGATGGTTATCAAATAATTGTCTTTTGTGTTCTTGAATTAGGTGGATGTTGCAAGCCAGTACCTCATACTGGCTTCCAACATCCTCAGCCTCATCCCTCATATCCTCATCCCTCAAAATAGTTTAAAGTTATTATAAAAAATACGTTTTTTACAAGAGCTTTCAGATGTAGTAACCATTTTTCTGTTCTGTCTGAGGAAATGAGAATAACTAATTAGCTGAAACAAAATGAGGGAAGGTTAGTTTAGTGTTCTTAAAAGAAAGGTACATTTTTCTTATGGTTTGTCATTTGAATAAACTAAAACAGAAGATTATAATAGAGCTAGTTAAAGCTGGAAGCCTGTGATTTAGCTGGCTGTCCTGTCTGTGAGAGTGCGTGGCATGAAACTTGGGTTTGATAATGGGCATTGTTTGACTTAGTCTTGTTAAATTATGTTGACTTGGAGAGAGTATTGTATTAATCATCATTATTGATAAAACCTTTTTGTTGATTATATGTTTGAAGTAATTGTAAATGGTTTTGTGTTTGGTTTATAATTAAATGATGGGGTAAGGAGGATTACTATAGCAAAGGGATGGTATGGTATTACTTGATGCATCTTAAAGCTTGCTATTTAGATATATGTTTTACATACGTATTTGTAGAGAGATGTCAACCTGGATACCCCAGTATGATGCATAGCATATCCAGAAAATATGCCAGTGTTAGAAATATGAAATTAAGTTTTTATAATAAATAAGAAAGTAGACTTGGATCATAAAATTATGGATCTGGAGAGTAGCTTGAGATCATGTCCTACCCAGCTCTGTTTTTCAGGGATCTAGACTGTGACCAGCAGATATTTAGTTAACCTGTTCTGTAAAGCCTGTAATAAAGGAAAATCCATAATATCTCCATCACAGTGTTTTCACCACCATAAGGTTATTTTTTCTTATAGTCAACCTAAATCTAATAGAACTGGGAGAACTCGGAAAAGGTTATTACCAACCCCAAGCATTTGACATGGAGACTAGGGACAGAATGTGCACATAAACCAGTTTAAGTGATTAGAAACCAGTTCAAGTCTGTAACACAACAGAAGTTTAGCACATATAAACCACTTTCAAAATGGTCAAAACCAGCTTAAGATAAACGTGGATGGATGTGGTATCAGACTTAACCAATTTAGGTGAAATCAGTTTATTGAACTAATGTCCCAGATCCCCTCCAGATTCAAGTTAACCCAGAGTCCCCCAGCATCCCATGATGCTTTGCACCTCCCCCACAACCTCCCCCCCCACAGGGTGGGCAGGCTAGCCTTGGCCCAAGCTGTTTGCTCCAGCCAAGCAGTGATGCATGCTCTAGCACCCTCTAGCTTCTAGCCTGGGCCCTACAGGCATGTGGCTGCCTCTCTGAAATTAAAAGTGAATGTCTGTTCACTTGCTTATTGGTTCAGTCTACACAGCTTAGACTAACTTGCGAAGATAGAATTGATTCTGTCTTGGGTTTTTTAACTCTCTGTACTTAGCCAGTGAGATGCTTTAAAAAAAACCTGCATGTGATTAAAAACATGTGATTTGATTAAAAAAAAGTAATTTTTTTTTTTAAATTTGCCTTATGGTTTTTGAAACTTTTATCTTGGTGACTCTCAACTAGTGTGCCATGGCACCCTGTGGTGCTACTTGAGGGGTGCTGCGGTATCCAGCCTGCATGTGAGGAGTAAAGCACTCTTTTCCCATTGCTCAGCTTACCTTGTCTACTGCAGCATCTTGTAGCTCAGCATCATCCTCAGCTGATCTTTGGGGACTGCTCTTGCTGCTGCTGTCCTACCCCACCCTCCCACATGCTTGCACTTTCCATCTCTACACTCTGAGCAGCACACACTGCTGTGGGCAGGCAGACATGTGGATGGAGCTGCACTTTTCAACCTAGCTAACCCCTGCAGTTTCTCATATACCCCTAAGAGCTAGTGTAAGGGGCCACGGGGTAGGGGGGGTGGGGGCAGTGGCTCCAGTTGCTGAGATGCATGACCCCAGGAGAGCAGCCTCAGCTGTGGAGACTACCCTTGCCATAGAAAGCATGGCAAGAGCAGGGCACAGCAGAGTTGAGGTCCCATCACTGTCTCCCTCCCTTGGCACCAGCTAAACTAGTGTTTTTCAACCTTTTTAGCAAGGTAGCCCTCCATGATTTTCCTGATTTTTATTCTAGTTGAGTGAATGTCACCTCATCCAGTACTGTGGAGTGCCACTAAATTGAGAAAAGTTATGGAGAGGTGCCTTAAGACAAAAAGGTTGAGAACCATTGCTCTTATAGGGTGTACTTTCAAGCTTTTCTTTATAAACATAACAGCAAGAAGGCCTTAGTTAAACAACACAAAAAACCAAAAAAACCCAGACAGGGTTGCTGAGTTATTATATGAATTTAAGAAAAAGCCAAATGACATGGGACTTATCGTGAGAGTTGGCAGTGAACCAAAAGCAACTGGATAAGGGTATAGAATGATTGAGGTATATTTCAAGGTAAACATGACCAGGATGTTTGTCTTTGCATCATGGGCCAAGGACCTCACTAACTGGCTTACCAGACCTTATGGAGACCATAAAGATTCGTAAGATGCATACTTTTTTTTTTTTTTTTTTAATGAAAATCTTTCTCAAAACAAATTTTCCCCCAAAGCAAGCAAAATGTAGGACACGAACCACCTTATTCTCTTCTTGTACAGAACATTTTGCTTAGAAAAACAAATCCACTTTCATATCTTCTGATGTAAATAAAAGATATTATACCACATGACTGGATTAGAAATGACAATCTATTTTTAGAAGACAAGCAAGAGACAGAGAATAGATGCAGCCTGTATATGCTAGCATAGTTAATATTGACCATTAAAATACATTAACATCAGTGTTCCAAATTTCCACTTGAAAGATAAATCTCTTATAATGGAGTCCTCTAGTATTTCTTCTCTGCTGGAAAGAGCAAGTTTGTTCAAAAATATTAATGCAGTATTCATGGGGGGACGAGAAACTCTAGGTATGATCTTCAAAATGAATTTGGTCTAATGTACCAGCAGGTTTATTAGTTTAATTTCTACTTTTAATATACACTCATTCATTGGGTACTGAAGTAGACTGGCTCTTATGTTTTGGGGTTGTAGGTAGAGGTGCACCAATGCATCAATATTGGATCAGTACCAATTATAAAGAAAATTGGCTGTATCAGAAATCGGCCCGATGCAGATTGTCACGGCGGGGTCCTCACAGTGGGCCGTGATCTCCTTAAGGTCCCTCGCTCCATGTCAGGCCAGCCCAAGACACCCTCTAATTCTCGCCCACCACGTCTTGTTGGTCAATATAATGTTAGGAGGCTGCCTTGTGTCTTCCCTGAGCACGGCTACTCGGGACCTCTGTCCCCGCGGTTCTTCCGGACCCCCTGGGGGTCTCCCGATACGGTGGGTGTTCCTCGGACACCCTAGCCTTATGGGCTATGTGTGGCTCCTACCTCCCCTGATACCACGCCCCAAGCCTCGCAGATGTAATAGACGTTGTCTGGTCTGTATGCCCAGCTTCTTGCTGGAACTCTCGTCTTGCCCACTCTGGGCTTCCCCTGTCGGTGTGGTTCTGCTCAGGGACTCTCTAGCGGGCCTCCGGTCCTATGGGCCAACCGCATGGGCACCCTCTCTGACCCTGGCTCACCGCGCTGCTACTCCCTGTCTTCTTGGGGCAACCACAGCGCCCTGCCTCGGTCTGAGGGGTGTTACCGCACTAGCCTGCGGCTGGGCTCGCTATGCCCGTCTTGGGCTTCTCAGTAATTGCCCCTCTCTCTAGGGCTCCTCAGTATGGCGCTCCCCCTCTTTGGGGCTCGCCGTGCCCCCACGGGGCTTCTCAGTCATATACAATGGCGCTCCCCCTCTTTGGGGCTCGCCGCGCCCCCACGGGGCTTCTCAATCATATACAATGGCGCTCCCCCTCTTTGGGGCTCGCCGCACCCCCCACGGGGCTTCTCAATCAGATCGCCCCTCTTCCTGGGGCCGGGGTCTATGTTCCCCCAAACGCAATCCGGGGTCTAGATCCCTGTCTGCAACCTACCGGTTGCGCCCGCGACCCACTGGCCGCGCTCCTCGTCGCCAGTTGCTCACGCACTGGCGTGCGAGCTGCGCCTTCCCTGGCGCTATGAAAATAATGCGCCCTCTTGGCGCTAGGGCACCCCACACTCTCTGGGGTCCCTGTGATTGAGGCCTCCTCCAACCCCTACAGCCTCACCCAAATCTCCGGGTGTAATAACACAAACACAACACAAAACCACAAGCCCCTAGGCTGTAACATAACCACAAGCCGCATGGCCATAACTCATTATCATAGCTCAAGCCTCCAGGGCTATCATGAGCTGTACTTGTGACTCAGGCTCCTTCCCATATCTCGGCTGAGGGAGCTCCTGCCTCTCTGGCTGCTGGCAGAGAACTGCCAGCCTGGCTTCAGCCCTGGACTTTATAAAGGCCAGGTCCTGCCCCCTTCTGGCCAGCTGGCTCCCCTTAGTTGCTCCAGCAACCCGCAGCTGCGCTTGTTGCCTCCTCTGGGGCTCCTAATGCACTGCCAGAGTTTCTCCTCTGGCAGCTTTCCCCTCTCTAGGAGCAGGGGTACCGAGGTGCCCTGCGACACAGGTGATAATTTGTCCGATAAATGCTGTTGTATGCATTCAGTGAGGAGCACAGCTTGGCAGCGTGGAGAGCTGCATGCATCTGGTAAATCTGGTGTGGGGGAAGACAAGGCAGGAGGGAAGGAAAGGGGACAGGGGGAGGTGCTGCCTGGGCAGGGCACAGGACGGAGATGCAGCTTGTTGGCAAGGGGGCAGCTGCACGCACCCCAGGAGGTCATGGGGGGGTGTGCCCCCCAGATCTGTGTAGGGCAGGCGGGCTGCAGCTGTGGGCTGGAGTTCGGGCTGTGCTGGGCTCTTCTTGGTAGGTGCTGGGCTGGGGCCTCAGCTACAGAGGGGGCAGCAGCCACCCCAAATTTAGCTGTAGCCTCACTCCCAGTACCGCTGCTGCTGCACACTCAGTCCAGCCGTGGCTCTTCTTGGCGCATGGGTGAAGGCAATGCATTGAGCCAGGGCTGCGCTGGGCACATGGCAATGCTGGGAGTAGGGCTACGGTGAAATTTGGGGTGGCTTCAGTCCCCTCTGTAGCCCCTGCCAAGAAGAACCTGGCACAGCCCCGGCTCCAGCCCACAGCTGCAGCCCGTACACCCTGCCCCACACAGATCCGGGTGCACACAGTGGCAGGAGCTACCCCCCTGCTCCCAGATGAGCTGTGGCTCTATCCCACACCCCATCCTGGCTGGGCAGCACCTGCCCCTGTCCCCTCCCTCACTGGGGGGCCTTGATCTGCCCCCACCCCTCACACCCCTTCCCTCCATCCTCCTGTTCCACCACAATGGATTTACCAGCTGCATGCAGCTGTATCAGAAATTGGATCAGTGTCAGCTGAAATGCCTCCTTAAAAATCAGTTATCTGTATCGGCCCCCAAAATCTCTGTTGGTGCACCCCTAGTTGTAGGAAGAAGTCCAAACTTATGTGGAAAAATACATAAGAGGAAGGGTTGTGAGAGGTTTCCTGGATTTTCAGAGTTTTTCATGTACCTCTCCCCTGTTTTTTGCAATATACTTCTACTCTCTATCCTTAATATATGTTCCCTCCCATTCCAGCCTAGACTGAGACTGCTTGTCTCCCTATTTGTCCCATGCCAGCCCAAGAGCTTGGAAATGAAATCATCACTTAGTGTGTAGCACTTGGCAGCTTCACCACACAAATCACAAGGATTAATTTTTTACTGACTTTTTTTACTGATCTTAAATTCCTTGCTATTCCTTAGGCAGACAAGGTTCCTAGGGTGAATTTGATATCTTTTATTGGACCAACCCAGATGGTTGGAGAATAGTTATTAAGCAAGCTTTCAGGTTCAAAAACCCTTCGTCAGGCTAAGGAAGCTTCAGCAGTTGGTGTGTGCTCTTCCTGGATGGAATGAAAAGTAAACAAGCCAGGGGCTGGGCTGGGCTGGGCTGGGCTGGGACGAGCTTATGAGCTCCATTTCATCAACCTGCTGGATACTAGAGATCATGGACTAAACATAGACATTGGATTTTTGATACATTATAATCTGCCTGGCAACTGACTCCCCAGCCCAGCCCAGCCCAGCCCAGCCCAGCCCAGCCCAGCCCCTGGCTTGTTTACTTTTCATTCCGTCCAGGAAGAGCACACACCAACTGCTGAAGCTTCCTTAGCCTGACAAAGGGTTTTTGAACCCAAAAGCTTGCTTAATAACTATTCTCCAACCATTTGGGTTGGTCTAATAAAAGATATCCAATTCACCCAAGGAACTTTGTCTGCCTATGTCCTTAGACCAACACGGCTACAACCCAAACCCTTGCTATTCCTTAGTTATTTTGCCCTGCTGAAACTTACCTGCAAACTCCCTGTTTGTTGGAACAAAAGTAACACTAGGAAGTTTCCAGGAAGTCCATGTACTTAAGGATCGCACAACAGCTCTGAGCACACGGTACATCACGTGGCTGCAAGCAGTACCGCTGAATACAGCGCTCTTAAATAAAGTTACAGTTGCTCTAGTCCAAATGAAGTATCTTTATTATTGTACAGACCTCTGTGTGTGAAACAAGGGTGGCTGTTTTGAAGTAGGTTCATGCATTACTATTATCTTCACAAAAAGATGCCCAAAATTATTCCAATAACACACGGACTTGAATAACTTGTCCAGTTGAGGCTTTTATTTTTGTAGATGATTAGTGTTTTGCACACTGTAGAGAGAGTGCTCTTGAGCCTATATGAATTCTCAAATTACATTACTTTATCTAGAACCCTGTGCAATTTTGTTAGTCTGTTTCCAAAGAAAAATTTTTAAGCTGTCTGGTTAGCAGGCAGAGTTCCACCCCAAAAACTATTTTATACCTAAATATTGACTGGTAGTGCTTTACTGCTTATGATATTACTTTCTTTCTGATTTAAATTAAAAAAATAAAATAAAACCCCTCCAGGTTAGCTTATGGCCAGTCTTCTGACGACCCTTTTCCCTCATGTTGGGACTGTAAAACTAAAAGTTGCAGATAAATGCCTTGCTCAAAAATTCAAGCCATGTTTTATGTTTTTTTCTTTGATTTAATTTTAGTGATTTAAGAAATACATTCCATCAACTACAACTACTCTACCTTTCATCTCATTGCAGGCTGTCAGAGAAATTATTCGCTTAAGCTCCCAACCTGGTAAGGGAACACCTGCGAATGCTCCTGACCCCAGCAGGGCTCGTTTCCCAGCTGAGACTCAAATAAGCAGGAGACGAGGGTGTGGTCTTTCCAGTTTTTTCGGCAGAGGGGCCCCGGTTGCAGTCTCACACACGTCATCAGAGCAGAGATAATTAAATCATTTGGAAAAATGCCTCACTATTCTGTAGAAAAAGATAGTTAGCCACGTTAGTCTGAAATCAGGCAGAAGGCAGGGTATATTCGCACCTTACAGACTAAACTATAACTACCACCTATTTAAATGTATGTGTGACCCATTATTACAGGTTCTTTAGACCCATCTACAAAAAATATGCAAATTTTTTAAATGCCAGTCTTTCCTCACAGCTTAATTCCAACAGTAATTAAAATTTTACATTTATTTCTAGCTTCCTTTTCATAAAATTTAAACTAATTGGAAGGAATTTGGAGAAAAACAGCAGCTTTGATTGGGACCAGTTAATCATGGCTTAAGTGTAACGTGTAGATGGGGCCTGAGATGGCTGTCTAGGGAGCATTTTTTCCACGCTATCCGTCTTATTGGGAGTAATGGGGTGAAATTAAGGAAGAGAAATCTAACAGGGATATACATTCTTCCTTGTAAGAAGTATTAGGATACTGAACAGTTTGTCAGGGCGAAATATAAAAACCACATCATTTGAAACATATAATGTAAGTGTTACAATACATTGCAAAGAACAGTTTTCTCAACTGACAGGAATATGAATTAATTTAGCGTTTCCTGGAAGCTGGGTTGGGGTTTCAGTAGGTCCTGAACTTCAAGGACATGTTTCCAACGTTCAGAAGTTAGAAATGTTCTACCTTTTACATTAAAAATAAACAACAACAAAAATCTCTACTGGATGCTGGAACAAGCTCAACCATCTTGTTCTGTATTTGAACAACGACTACCATCGGAGATCCAGGTCTATGACCAGAGTTTCTAGGTACTAGAGTAGTGTTTCTCAAACTTTTTAGACTCAAGGTACCTTTCAGAAAATGCTGGATCTTAATTTTTGCTTTTCTTGACTATGGAAAAGTACTAGAACAGTTCTTCTGTTGCAGAGAACTTGGACAGCAACAGATCTGAATGTTGTTGACACAATGGATTCCTGTTTTAAATCTTTGGGTTTGTTGCATGAGTTGTGTAGGTATTTGCTCACCTAACAGTGCTAATATTATTTAGCACCCCATGACACCCTTTAAAGGATCTCACAGCACCCTGGTCATACTGTATCAGAGCAATAAAAATAATAAACCAGCAGTTACCACTCTTGTTGCACTCAGAGCAGAAGATAATTGTTTTATTTCTGTGCCATGCTATAATGAGTTCTGCTCTTCTAGCAGTAACCATCTTCTGCTTACTTTCATCTGTTTAATTAAAACATTAGGAATTCCCCATTTATATATCTAAAGATAGATATTCCCATAATAACCCCAGCTAATTTAAGAAGAAACATAAAATTATTGTTTTATCTGAATGAAAATATTCCTTGACTTCAGTTAAATAAGCAAGGAGCCAGAGATGATTCTACTATTCCATTAGTTTTATAAAACAGAGGAAGAGAAAAATAAGTAAAATTGCATTTTAAGAGTGACCTTGCTTTTTTGGTTTGTACTCTGTCTCTCCCCCCACCTTCTCTTTTCCTGGTTTATTCTGTCATCAGTCTGGAGTTTGAAGTTGGTTTCATCCATAGATGCTTCTCAAGTAAATCCCGGGACGTAGTTCTCCCATTGTACTCGGCCTTGGTGAGGCCGCAGCTGGAGTACTGTGTCCAATTTTGGGCTCCACAATTCAAAAAGGATGTGGAGAAGCTTGAGAGGGTGCAGAGGAGAGCCACACGCATGACCAGAGGTCAAGAAAACAGACCTTATGAAGAGAAACTGAGAGCCATGGGGCTCTTCAGCCTGGAAAAGCGCACGCTCAGGGGCGATCTGATGGCCACCTATAAATTTATCAGGGGTGCTCGTCAGGATCAGGGGGAACATCTGTTCACCAGAGTGCCCCAAGGGATGACAAGATCGAACGGTCACAAACTCTGCCACGACCGATTCAGGCTGGAAATAAGAAAGAACTTCTTCACTGTCCAAGCCCCCAAGTTCTGGAATAGACTGCCACCGGAGGCAGTTCAAGCACCTGCTTTGAACGCCTTCAAGACACATTTGGATACTTATCTTGCTGGGATCCTATGATCCCTGCTGACTTCCTGCCCCCGGGGCAGGAGGCTGGACTCAGTGATCCTCCGGGGTCCCTTCCAGCCCAAATGTCTATGAAATCGATGAAATCCAGTAGTTTGGACTGTATGTAGTTTGTTTTATTCCAATCGGAATCAACTAACAAATTTAAAATGTCAATTTGTAGAAAACAGCTACTAATAGAGAGCTTGGAACATTCCCCTCACAAAGTACTAATGGTTCAATCTAGTTCTGGCACACCATAAAAGAAAAAACAGTTTCTAATGAGACATTTGTCAGACCTTAAATCAAGTGGCCTTGATAAAGAGTACTTGCACTGCCATATTTACTTTTCATGTCCGTATTTTCACTCCACCATTCCCCAGATCAACTATTCTGTTCCTGGGCAGTTTGTATTCCCAACAGAAAAGAGACAAATTCATGCTGCTGCAGTTGCACATGATAAACCAATTAATTCTGCCCTCTCTAAACTAATGCTTGGCTGTTTGCCAGGTAGTTAATGCTACCCTAATAAATCAGTCCTGCTCCTACAAACCCTATGTCAATTAGGGTTTCCCTAATAAAGCTATTCATGGCAGCCTTTGCAATAAATTAATTAATGTTGAATTCTTTAATGTAATGACCACTCTTCTCCCTCAATTAACAAACAGGCCACATAGCTCTTTCTGGACCCTGCAGCTCTACTGCTCAGCCAAAACCTGCGAGAGAGTTAAACATCTAGCTGTGGAGCTGGAGGGCAAAGGGGAAGTGATGCTCTGGAGTAGACTCTGTCCCTGCTCCGTTTGCCTGGCTGCAATTCAGTGTCTTCTTGCCTCCACTCTGACATGGAAACCAGTTTCCTAACTTAAGACACCTATTCAACCTGATACTTGATGGCTAATTTTGGGTGTAAGAGGCCTGTGGTATGCGAATAAATATGATAACTCATGCTATGGCAAAACTGTCCTTTGTTGTGATGCCTGCAAAAAATTGGACAGTAGTTGGTGATATGCTGAGATCATTGCCTATCGTTCTGACCAGTATTATGTTGTTGTTCCCTTGTGAATCTGTCTGTTGTCTTTTGGAATAAAAACTCTCTTGGTCAGGGATCATCATTTATACTCTGGGTTTCTACAGTATCTAGCATAATTAAATCCCAATGCTGGCTTTAGTAGTAGTAGTATTGTTATTAGTATTGCTATTGTTGTTATGGTTGTTATCATTCACTACAAATAATAAGTAAACATGTGGACAGTATTGCAGGACATGTGGCCTTCTGTTTTTTAAGGTACTATTGGATTCTACACTAATCATAGATGCTCAAGTAGCAGGAATACTACCGAGAGTAACAAGGAATAACGGCCATAAGTTGACTAGACATCAGGAGGCGCTACTTCACAGTCAGGACGACTAGGATCTGTAACGAACTTCCACAGGAAGTGGTGTTCACTCCTACCCTGGGGATCTTCAAAAGGAGGCTAGATAATCACTTAGCCGGGGTCATTTGACCCCAGCATTCTTTCCTGCCCATGGTAGGGGGTTGGACTTGATGATCTGCTCAGGTCTCTTCCGACCCTACCTACTATGAAACTATGAATAGTCAACTATACCTTCAGCAGGTTGGGAACTTCCCCTTGGAATGATTACCTAACAGTTCTTGCCCTAGCTGCGGCACAATGCTGGACTACAACACAATATAATTTGGTACAGCCACAAGGCCACATATGAAGTATTTATGCTGCATTTGTTATGAGCTATTTGGAGCCAACTGATGAGCACACCTAATGCCCTTACTCTTCACTATACATCACCTGCCAGTTCGATGTTCTGCAATTGTAAGCTCTGGTGCTTACATTCAAAGCTCTAAATGGGCTCAGACAGAGTTATATTAATGACTGCATCTCTCTACCCTCTCCATAGCAGCTTCACACCACAGGAGCATAGCTCTTAAAATACTGGCTTGAACTCAAAGCAGTTATTGTTGTGACATTTGTAAACACCAGAAATCAGGCTGACTTCAGCATCCTTGTCTTCATATCGCAGTACACAGCAAGCTTCATTCTAATAGTAGCATAGGTCCTAACAAACACTTCTGGAGTAAATAGTCTGGAAGCCAGTATTCTTAAGTAAGCAGCTTAGCTTCAAAGTAGTGGGGGTGGATGGAGGGGCAGGGGGATGAGAAGTGATTTCTTGTCTTGCAGAGGTGTTTGTGTGTGTGAATACTGTACACACAAGCAACTATGTTAAAAGAACGTTATTAAGGTCTCAAAACCAAGGCTTCAAGAGTTAAGAAGTGCTTAACTGTAAAACTGACTGGGGCAGCAGCCCTAGGGGCTTTGTCAAGGGGCCATTGCTGCAGGGGGGCAACCAATCATACCCTGCAGTGCAGGAGCCAGCACAGCTTCAGGCATGGAGCTGCCCTGCTACATCATTGTATCTCCTCAACTAAAATAGGGTGCTCTTGTGCGTATATAATATAATACAATTTCACATAATGAGATGTCTGGCATAGACAACATTCATTCTGATACTTACTAAGTTCTGAATGTTCAACTTTGAAAAATGTACCATTTTTATATTAATATGTGTGTAATAAACATTATTGCAAGCTCATTTGATAGGAAGGAAATACATTTTTTGGTTTGTAAGAGCTAGCTCCCTGCCTTTTTACAGTTCGTCCTTTTTGCTTCTTTCCCTTTTTCTGTCGCAATATTTTAACATGCTTCTAAAATATGTGCTGTTCTAGGCTAATGAGATGACACAGTTATTAGAAGGGTCTTAGCTGCTTATACTAAAACTATTCCTCTGCAGGCTTTTCCTCCCAAATATGCACATTTTGGTGACCTTCTTCTATATTCTCTTTGTGTCTTGCTCCACTGAGAGAAGAGATTTCTCCTTTTTTTAAAAAAAATCTCATGTCAATAATTAATAGAACAGCTGCTCTCAGAAACCGAGCAAGATTTTTTTTCCATTCTTCTCTGAAATTTTGGAAAAACTCAAATTCCCTATTCCATTTTATTTGAAAGAGCCATGAAGGGATATCTCTGATATCTGAAACTGCAATTAAACCCCTAATAAGAGTTGACTTGAGCTGCATGTCTGGAAAAAAGATCTAAGATAAAGTCAGACCTCAGTACTAAAACAAACTTTGTTCTTTTTTCTTTCCGTTCTGCTGGAATAGGATACTCAAGGGACAGAAGGGCTTTCTTTTTTTTTTTTTTTTTTCTAATTAACTGCTCTCATCTGAACGCTGGTAGAGTTCAAGTTACAACCAGCCCAGGATATCTGACCTTGACAGACCACAGTCCTAAAGAACAGGTGTAGACCACCTGAGATTATATCTTATAGATCAGGCATTGTGTGGTAACTACAATTGGCTACTTGTAAAGTAGGTTTGTAATCAATGCTGCTTTGTAAGTCAGGTCCTCACTGAAGTCCTTATTGTTTTCTTTTAGTAGAGGAGCAGTCTGGCAAATGGGTCAAAGTGGTGTTGGACAAATGCTGATTTGTCAGAATGTTATCTTCTTCTTTGAAAGGGGTTCTTTTGAGGATGATCTCCATGATAAAGTGGCTTAGAACAGTACACACATTTAGAATTCCAGTGTAATTTACCATATGCCTTTTGGACCACTGATCACTATTAGTTTGTGGGGGCGGAGGGTGTACATTTTAAATCTACTCCAGCTGGCCAAAAGTCTGAAAGTGCTGTAACTTAAAGAAACTGATTTTGGAAAAGCATTATTCATTTATATTCAGAGATGTAGGTGGAATAAAATAGTAAAAGTTATTAATTATAAGTTAAGAATATGTTATTAATGATAAAATGATATGTCATAGTATCCAATGCAATTTGAGAGAAAATGTTGCCTTGAAACAGTAATTTGTTAATAACTGATATGTGAATAGTGTAATAAAAGCATAGAAGACGACCCTTTCCATAGCCTGGAGAGATTTTAGATGAGGGCATATTTTTAAATTAAATATTTTAATCAAAACATTTTTTTGTTGATGCTAATTTTTACCTGCCTTCTTGTATGAGTTTCTTTAGAGTATGAGAGCTATGACTTGATTTTTGGTGAAGGAGCAGAGACAGTTATTTAAAAATTTAGCGGATATGTGGCATCTGATTTTCACTAATTGCCTGCTATCATGGAGCAGGGTTTCGTTGCCTTGTCTGATTTTAGGAGACGGGAAATCCAGTTTTACTTTGCTCCTCCAAAAATACCTTGTACTAATCATTAGATCACTGGGCACAGTCGCCTCCTGGTTCCAAGGGCTGCTAATCTAACCAAATCCTTCCTTCTAGTGCCTTTTTATTTTGCTCTTATATCTTGCCACCAAGGTGGATAAAAATCAATGATTTAAAAAAAAAAACCAACAGATTTTTTTATATAAATCATATTTTTTAGATTTATAGTCTTTCATTTTTAAGATGCTTTAAAAAAAAACCTATATAAAGAGTTTTAATTTAAGAAATGTTAGGGCTCAAAGATATCATTATGAAACAGGGATTATAATTTATAATTATAGTATTTGAGACAATATATTCATGTAACCTTTTTAGCAATGTTTTATAAATATACAACAGGCATGAACTATATATTAGTGGCCCAGTCTTATGTGGATCCCAGAGGCTCCTCTATAGATTAGTAAAGATTAAAGAAAACTACTCTACCCAATGGGACTCAGTGCTCAGTCTAGAAGATCCCATTAAGCATCCCTGTGATGCTTAGTTTCAGTTCTCAGACTGTGGATTTGTGTCTCTAGAGATAACATCCTTGTTAAGAGCAATATATGGAAATGAGAGATAACAGGCCTGTTTACCTACCCATCAGCCCTCTTGTCTCTCTGCAAGTTTGTGTATGCAGAGGCAAGCCCTTACGTCTCTCTAAAGGTGCAAAGTTTCAAGAAATTAAGTGAATAGAGGATTGTTGGGGGTGGAGTAGATCTGAGCAAGGAGGAGGAGTTTGGAGATAAATGCAAGGAGGGAGGGGCAGTAGAAACAAGAAAGAAACATTTTGAGCAGAATATTCCAGAAGTCTTGAGGGGAGAGATGTGGGTTTTCTGGAAAATTGTGAATTGGAAAATTTTCCAGAAAATTTAATTTTCCAATGGCCTAAATAGAGTGTGATCTGATTTAGCATGCTTATTTGACTCGTACTTAATAAATAAAACTAAAAAAGTACCCCCCTGTAAATTTTATGTCTTGTATTTGAACTGAAATATTTGATTATGAAAAAAATTAAATATACCACACTTAATGTGGTTTAAATGTTGTTATATTCAAACAAATTCAAAGCTTTATGTGGAAATAAATTATTTTTATTAGACTACTTGTAAAAATGTAAAGATGGTGCACAATAGCATGTATTTCCTTTACATTGTTTGTTTAAATTTAAGAAAAATAACCAAGGCACAGAAAACTGTCGACACGCTAATTTTAGCACACCCAAAGAACTGTGCATGATATTCCATGCTTTGGTTTTGATTTGACCTGCACAGCCAATTAGGTGAATTCATAACTTGATTTTTGGTTTGGATTATTATGCGAGTGTATTTACCCACCTATGTACAAATCAGTAAAACATATATGTACTCTCTCACACACTTCCTAGGGATAATCACCTGAAAAACATTAATTGCATGTTTGAAACTTTCAAGCTTGCCTAATATTGTATTGGCATCTGTTCATTGTTATTATTTAATTTTATGAAACAATTACTTTTTAGAAATGGAAAATTTCCCAAGGAAAAATAAAGATCCCATATCTCTGCTTGAGGGATAAGTTTCTGAGTATAGCCTCTTCATTGATTTGAGATCTAGTGAGAGAATGGTATGATAGAAGGGCAAACCTGTTATGGCAAAGCCATAAAAGAGAACCTTTTGGGGAATATTTTAATGAAGGCTATTTCAAACAACAAGAATGTGCTTTTTGTAGAAAACAATGATTTAATCGAAGCTTCCTGATCAGTGATTTAAATTGTGATTTAAATCCATTTGATTTAAATTAAATCCACCCTGCCTGTCACTATCTTCAGCAGCATCAGAGTATGTTGCTGTATTCTCAATCTGGAAGAGAGATTTTGCATCTGTTAGGCTGCTCAGTTCAGTCATCAGGTTTCTTTTCTGCTTACATAGTAACTGTTTGGCTCTCTCCTCAGATAACCGTATTTCCTGAGGGTAATAAGAATGCAGTGACAGATTGCATTAATGCCAGAAATAGGCAGCAGATGACTGCCAGAAGAAATATGTGATTATTATTCTTTTTAAATGACTGTTAGAGTTGATTCCTCCTGCTATTAGTTCTTTCATAGTGGCTCAACCACCCTTATGCTCTCTGTCTAAAACTATAGATATCAAGGTGTTTGTTTCACTGGAGATAACCCTAATCTTCATTTATGTGCATGTGTGTACTCAGTTAGTTAATGGTACTTTCAGACTCCCTGAATGAAAAACAGGGTCTGTTAGAGGTGGTGGAGATTTTGCTATTGACTACAGCGAGGCCAGAATTTCATCCTGTAAATCCTCTAGTAAACAGGAAAGAATGAGTCCTGAATATGTTCTGATAATTTGAAACACTTACAAATGCTATTTTAGAGACAAAATAATAATAATAATAATAATAATAATACCACCTAAAGTGATATTAACATGATCATTCAATTTTTGGAAAATAATCCCATGATTCTTGTATGCATATAATTGCATAGATAATCACATTATTTCTGGGGTTTACGGTAGGCTAGTATGTTTTGTTATCTGAAATATGAAACTACTGTGTAGCTTCTTTGGCATAATCTTATAACTAAGCCTAGGTATAATTTATGAAAGGTTCTGTATAAATAGTTTGAAACTAAAATAAGAAGTCATTATTTTTACTGCATTTGTATTTGTTTTTTTCGGTAGATCTAGATTGTCAAGGAATGACCGCTGAACTGCTCATTCCTGAAAAATGGAAAAATTATTTATTCTGTACAGTTTAGACCTTTGCTCATGGATTGGTATATACTTTTGATATGACTTCACTGCCTAGTTACTAGAACACAAGCTGGTAGAGCTGAAATAGGTTAAAATAGAACTATGTGCTATAACAGTGATGGTGTGGAAATATTGCAGAATAACCTTCTGCTTCAATCATTCTGCAGTTAACTCACAGCCAAGAACATATTTTATCACTATCAGTCTGAGCGGTTTGTCTAGGACTAATAAGATCACCATTAATTGCTTTAAAGAAGCCTTTTTTCAGTCTTTGTTGTTTGTTTGTGGTTCTGCTGCTGAAAACCCCGCTACAGAACAAGATGGGGGAAAGCAGCACCATTTGGAATTAATTGACATGTTGAAAGATTAGGAGGGTCAAATAACCTTTGTTTTTTATGCTGAAGAACTGTCTTTTTCTTATACTTCATTGCAGGCCCTAGTTGGAAGCTACCATGTTTCTAGATGTGGAACATCTTACTTTTGCATCTGTTAGTACTGACTTTTGTGTAGCTTCATTCAGGAGCTATGGTTTCAATGGTTTGACAGTAGTAAATAAAACTTTCCAAAGAAGCTAGAGAGAGAAAAGACCCATCAGATCATCTGATATACATCTCTGCCAATACAAGATTTCTTCTTTGTAGTATATTTTATAATTGTTTCTTTCTAACCTAGTTTTAAATGACTCAAGTAATGTGGTTTTCATCACTTTTCTGAATGTCAGTAAGCTTGTCAGGAATTTTTCCCTCTTGAAATACTTGCAAAATTTCTCCCCTCTTAATTTCTTAAATACTATGCTTTGTCCTTTGAGGACCCTAAATATGTCTTCATAGATTACAGATTCATAGATTGGAAGAGGCTGGAAGGGACCTCCCAAGATCATTGGGTCCAGCCCCCCTGCACTAGGCAGGAAAGACAACTGGGGTCAAGTGACCCAAGCAAGATGACTGTCCAGTCTCCTCTTGAAGATTTCCAGGATAGGTGACTGCACCACCTCTGGAGGAAGTTTATTCCACAGTCTGGACACCCTGACTGTGAAGAAGTTTTTCCTAGTGTTAAGCCTGAAACGGTCTTCCAGGAGTTTGTGGCCATTACTCCTGGTTTTCCCCAAGGGTGCCTTGGTGTGAACAGTTGTTTGCCGAGCTGTTCATACTCTGTATCTTTCTATGTTCAGTTCAATCCAAACGCTTCACCCAGTTGTAAAAAGTACTTGAATTGGAGCCTAAGTTTGATGCCTTGATATTATCCTATGAGCCTGGTCAGGGGCCATTTTTCAAATAGCGAGGAAATCTACAAATACCTCCCTTTGAGACAGCAGTCAGGAAGGAGATCGTTTGGATCCCTCTTAGATGCTAGAAAGGATGCAGGTATTCCTTATGCTAGAAGGGTGAGACTAAGAATGTGGAGACTTATGTTGCATTAATTACCCAGGGGGTATAATAAATGTTTATAGGATAATGAAGGCAGGGTGGATTTGCACCTTATAGACTAACTAAATCAGATATGTATAGCATAAGCTTTCTTGAGCCCAAGCTCATGCTATACTTCTCTGATTTAGTTAGTCTGTAAGGTGCAAATATTCCCTGTCCTGTCTGACTTCAGACTGACATGGCTAACTACCTCTCTCTGCAGAATAGTGAGACATTTTTTCAAATTATTTAATTATCCCTACTCTGATAAGGGTAATATTTTTACTTCTGCTTCTACTTGAAAAGGAATATTTTAAAGTTGTTTCTGAAGTATATTCCACTTTCACAGATAAATAACATTTGTGTTTCCTTAGACACACCTGACTAAGAGGAAGAGTATAAAACACGGTTTTATTGGTGTCTGGTTGCTTTTCTCAGTTTGGGGCTGACTTATGATGTGATATTTTAAAAGCATTCCCCTCTTCCTCCCTCCAGCCACACTCATCCTAATGTTGTGTAGTCTCCTTTGTCTGGGAAAGCAGAATTCCACTGATTTCTTCCAAAGGTCCATCTTTCCTTTGGCACTATAGAGTGGTAGCACAACCAGCTGCTGGGTTTATTTTTAGAGAAGGAAACAAGGATTATGCCTAAATTTCTCAAATGAGAAATACAGTAGTATGTTGGACAAGGTTACTATATTTTAACTGAGATATTAGCTACTTTTGTTCCTTTTGTGTTGGTTTAATGGTGCCGCATTTGTTTTGTTATATTTCACTGTTTATTTTCTTTAGCTTGCCCTGTAGTTATATAAGTACTCTTAAAACCTTTCAGTCTCAACAAAGAGATGTTTCTAATTGTGGCTTGCCAAGAATTCTACATCTGCTCCAGCGAGACTAACAAAAAACTTTATTTGATTGAATCCTGGAGCTGTGTTAACTCTTTGATGACTCTGCACATTTATATATAAACTCCTGCAAACATTCAGTTACTTGGCAATCTCTATAATGTCTGTGAGAGAGTGAAATGTCACTTCACATTTTAAAACAGCAAATTCTCTACAGTTCTGTAACAGATACAGTAAATACAAAAAACAATATTTTAAAGATTGAGGAAAATTTCTGCACTGCACAGTTATTCTTGGTACTGTCACTTGTGAAAAGCAGTAATGATACGAATTGTTACTTGTGTCTAGGTCTTGAAGGTAACCATACAAAAATGCTTCTGAGTTCCAACATAAACTTAATAATTGTAAAAAATGCTGCATTACCCAAGTTACAATAAGATCATTTGGTAAATCCAATAACACAGATGTACCCTAAAGTTTCTTTTCTTATCATTAACAATAATGATCTATATTATTTTGGAATTAGTGCAGAATAACCTAGTCAGAAAAGTTCAACATTACATACAAACCGTTGTAAACAAGGGTTTTCAAAACTTTGGACATGATAATGTAGTAATATCGTGAAGGATGATGAAGTAATGGTTTCAGAGAGTTAGGGCATACAGAAGCCAGAAAAAATGATGGATGTAGGATGGCTAGATGGTAAGGTTTGAGCAGATTTTAAATGTTGGCTTTCATTTTGAAATATTTTCAGGAATTATTGCAGCTTGTCACTGCTCAAAAGTTATGCTGGTTACTGTAAACTTGTATGGTATAACTCTAATGATTCAGCAGTCGTATTTTTTCACTTTTGTTAGAAGTCCAGAGACGTATGGTAGCAGTAAGAATACTATTTACTAAGTAGTCCTGTGCCTATAACAGGGCACTATGAATTTTTTCAAAGTTCTGCTGGTATTGTATACTGATAGTCTCATCCATATTCATGCGCAGGATTTTTTATAGAAGTCTTGTCTCCACCTTTTCAGGAGTTAGCATGAGTTATGCATAATTATAGTTTTAAAATGATCATGCAGCTCAATAAAATATACAAAGACTTGATTATCATGAGTTGGTGAAGGAAAAAAAATCACACATGCATAATTAGGAAGAACTAAATAGAAAACATTCTGTCATTGTTCTAAGTTGAAGAGTTCAAAGGCCAAAGTTCTTACTGCTTTTGAAAGCAGGAGGGACCTGCTTAGGTGATTGTTACAATTTATGTGTTCTAAAACATTAATTCAAGAGTAGTAACTGATTTGAAAACTTTGTTTAAAATTTTTAGGATTATATTTGTTGCATCTATAAGTGTTGTACATTTTTTAGTTTTTCTTAAACTTAGTTTATGTGCCCTCTTAAAAACGGACAAGTCACATTATTTATTGGAATTAAACCCAATAGAGAGAGCTGTAGATTTTTAAAATTAATTTTAATGCTAGTATTTATCTGGAATTCTGTAATAATGTTCTTCCTCCACTTTAGTGCCTAATTCAGCTTGTCTTGTGTTTGGGAAACTCATTAGAGTCTGGCAGAATTCTTTATGAAGCAACCTAGTCAACCTTTCTCTTGTTTCCTGGTGCTTGTAGATTGTTATCTGTTTGTTATACAGTGCTACATCCTTTTCACCTTTAAGGAAGCATTTGTTCTCACCTGGTTCAAGACCAGTGCAAAAAGATGGACTTTTGTTGTACTCTGAACATAGCCAGGGTTAGTCTACTTCTTTATAATTCAATCCTAATGTAAAGAGTAAGTGTATGAGAGGCTATTTATAAGATAGCTATAAAATAATGTGCATGTGTGCAGAATCAAATTTGCTGCTGTAATTATGTATTGGTAAATGTTAGAAGACTAAAGGAAATAAAATATAAACCCTTTATAGATTAAAGAACTGCCAAAACAATAGTATCAAAAACCTGTAAAAATAGTATATTTTGCACATATTTAATTCAAATACATATTTTTAAGAAATGGGTCTCATAGTAATCTGGTAGACTTCAAGTATAACATGATGAATATATGGTGGCTGTCAAATTTGTTTTTCTGTTTCCAGAAAGACCAGAAGAATCTGTTTCCTTGGGCTTCTTTGAGCTAGTTACATTTAAATAAACTAGCCCTACAGATTTTTTATATTTTCAGAGAAAAGCAGTTTGATATTTGCATTACAACCACCTGATGAAGTGGACTATTTGCTTTAAGTGTGAACTTCTTTCCTTCCTATTCAGTCCCCAGTTAGATGATTATAGGAATATCCAGCTGAGGTCATGTATTATGTGTATCCTTATGTGTGCCATCATATGGTTGTTATATGTATCCTTTTTTATTTAATCTTTTCCCTGGTTCCCCAAACTTACATAATTAATACAGGCATAAATATCTAAAACAATCTTAAGGACCTAGTATTTAAGAGTTCGTTAGCTTTTCTGCAGATAAATGAAGTAGCCAGGTTTTTCAACTCGGTTGAAGTAATCAGTTGCTGAGTATACTGGAAAAACCTTGCCATTTAACTCAAATGCTTAAAGGGATCTGAACTTCTGAAAATCTGGTACTGAGTGCTTTTTATCTTTAAAGGGCAGATTTATCTTTATCTTTAAAAGGTCAGTTTTTCTCAGGAATGTAGCATTGCTGAGTTTTAATAATTAGACCAGGGCTGCTCACCTTCAAAGTGGCCAGGGGCCACACATCTCACAGGCCACACTAATGAGGACCACATGCCATGTGGGCTGCACCAGTGGGGGCCAGGAGCCACCCAGGGTCCATTCCATGGGGATGCCCTTTCCACTGCAACATGCACCCCCAGATTCACCCTCAGCTCCTTGCACCTGGGGTGAGGGCAGGAAGCAACAGCTGAAGGAGGGAGAGGGAGGCCAGAGCGATGTGGGTGGGTTGGGGGGGAGAGGCTGGGGGGACCACGACTTAACCCATTGTGGGTCACATGGAGCCTAAGGGCCACCAGTTAGACAGCCCTGAATTAGTTTGTCAGTTCTACCACTGGTATAACAGAGCAGTGGTTTTCAATCTCTATTCATTTGTGGACCCCTAAAAAAAAATTTCAAATGGAGGTGTGGACACCTTTGAATTGTCATCTTGGGTATTCACATACTTTTGATTGATTATAGTAATCTTTCACAGACCCTTTAGATGTAGTCTGCAGACCCCCAGCAGTCCATGGACCCCAGGTTGGAAACCACTACACTAGAGCTAGGAGACAAGTAAATAACAGGAAGTGATTCTCAATCCAGGGATAGGACTGTTCTGTTAGGGATAATATTCTCTACAAATCAGCTGTCTCTGACTTTAGGTCCTGTCTGTATTATAATTACATATGCAAAAATCTTTTATGTTTATCGCAGAAGGCTACATATTTAATGTATCAGTTGGTTTTTAAGAATAATTTTTTTAAATTAGCTTTATTTTTTGTGGGATTTGATTTTTCTGATAGTATTTGCCATTATTTTCACAATGATTGGCTATTTGCCTATGAGGGCTAGTGTCATCCAAAGGGACTTCAGATTTTATTGAAAAAGTAGAGAACAGGCTCCATGAGTTCCACATTGATCTGAGATGAAAGTTTCATAGATCATACTAGCTTGAAGAAGTGTATTTCAACAATAGAGTGCACCCTCAGCAAGTTTGCAGATAACAGCAAGCTGGGGGGAGTAGTAGATATGCTGGACGGTAGGGCTAGGATTCAGAGTGACTTAGACACATCGGAGATTTGGGCCAGAAGGAATCTTATGAGGTTCAACAAGGACAGGTGCAAAGTCCTGCACTTAGGACGGAACAGTCCCATGCACCAGTACAGGCTGGGGGCCGTCTGGCTGGGCAGCAGCTCTGCAGAAGAGGACCTGGGGGTTACAGTGGACAGTAAACTGAATATGAGCCAACAGTGTGCCCTTGTTGCCAAGAAGATTAACAGCATACTGGGCTCCATTGATAGGTGTATTGCCAGTAGGTCCAGGGAAGTGATTATTCCCCTCTATTCAGCGCTGGTGAGGTCACATCTGGAGTACTGTGTTCAGTTTTGGGTCCCCCGACTACAGAAAGGATGCGGACAAATTGGAATCCAGTGGAGGGCGACAAAAATGGTGAGGGGACTGGGGGACATGTCTTATGAAAAGAACTGTGAGAACTTGGCTTATTTAGTCTAGAGAAGAAGAGACTGAGAGGGGACTTAATAGCAGCCTTCAACTACCTGAAGCGGGGTTTGAAAGAGGATGGAGCTAGACTGTTCTCAGTGGTGGCAGATGACGGAACAAGGAGCAATAGTCTCAAGTTGCAGCAAGGGAAGTTTAGGTTAGATATTAGGAAGAATTTTCTCACTAGGAGAGTAGTAAAATACTGGAATAAGTTACCTGGAGAGCTATGGAAGCTTCACCCTTGGAGATTTTCAAAGCCTGAGTAGACATAGCTTTTGGCTGGGATGATCAAGTTGGGAAGAGTTTATGCTATGTATATGTAATCACAAAGTAATATTTAACTAACAATGTCTACGTAGATAAATATGTTGGTGGTATAAAGTTCTGTGTGTGTTTTATAATCCATAAATATGTTTAGGGGTTAAAAGTGAGATCTTCATTTAAATCAGGAATTTAAATGAAGCACCAAGAATTTGTATAGTTCAGTTTGTGGGCTGAATAAAACTTGTCTGTACAAAACAAGTGCACCAGTATAGATAACTGAGTGTAGTTAAACAGAGCTAAATTCCTCATACTAGAGCACATCAACTACTTTCAACCCTACCTAGAATTTTTTTTTTTTGGATAGTAACTTTGCATCTACTTAGCAATTTTAAAATCTATTTAGTTAAACTGGTAATTTTTCATGAACACTTGAATTTACAGTGTTAACAGAATACAAGTCTACTTTGTCCCTGTTGCAATGTATAGTAGTTGCAGCAGATGATACTACTTTGAACATTTTTTCCTTCTCCTTGGTTTTTATAGATGGTAGCCAGCTACCCTCTTTTTCTTTATTGGTTTCTAAATAAAAAGCTTAATTACATGGGTTGGAAGTATGTGTTGGATGAATGAACTGTAAGGTAGATAGAAAACTGGCTGGATCATCAGGCTCAGAGGGTAGTAATCAATGGCTTGATGTCTAGTTGGCAGCCAGTATCAAGTGGATTGCCCCAGAGGTCAATCCTGGGGCTGGTTTTCTTCAATATCTTCATCAGTGACCTGGAAGATGAGATGGAGTGCATCCTTAGCAAGTTTACAGATGACACCAAGCTGGGGAGATTAGTAGATATGCTGGAGGGTAGTGCTAGGAATGAGAGAGACCATGGCAAATTGGAGGATTGGACTAAAAGAAAAATCATGAGATTCAATAAAGACAAGTGCAAAATCCTGCACTTAGTGTGGAACAATCACATGCACCAGTATTGGCTGGGGATTGACTGGCTAAGCAGCAGCTCTACAGAAAAGGACCTGACAGTGGACAGTAAGCTGAATATGAGCCAACAATGTGCACTTGTTGTGAAGAACTCAAACACCTGGGCTGCATTAGGAGAGGTATTGCCATCAGATGGAAAGAAGTAATTATTCCCCTCTTCAGTGCTGGTGAGGCCCCTTCTGGAATACTGTATCCAGTTTTGGGCACCCCAATACAGAAAAGATGTGGACAAGTTGGAGAGAGTCCAGTGAAGGGCAGTGACAATGATGAAGGGACTGGGGCATACAATTTCTGAGGAGAGGCTGAAGGAACTAGACCAACCTTTTTGAATGTGGGGCCAGATCATGAACTTTTTATCACCCAGTGGGCTGGTGAGCCATATTCAAAGACGTCACAGGAAGTGGAATCATATCAGGAAGTGATGTCACGTGAACTTTGACACCAATGAAGTTGCAAGGGTTGACATGGTGCTGGCTGACATGGCATGCATGCCTGGGTTGACATCGTGCTACAGGAGCCGCTTGGCTACAACCCGGTTGACCTGGTGCTGGAGAAGCTGCAGGGCCAGGCCGAGGTTAACTTGGGGCCTGCCCAGCCTGCCAGTGCCATGCCTGGATTGACATGGTGCTGCAGGACCCGCCTGAGCAGAACTGTGTCGGCACCAGCCAGGAAAAGCAACATGTAGCTGAATCTGGCTTCCTGTGTGCTGCTGGTGACGGGAGGAGACTGGCCAGGTCTGCACCGGCCAGCATAAATGGCAGCAGAGCCATGTGCCACTCGGTACTGACCGGTGCAAGCTCGTCCCGTCCCGAGCAGCACACGGCTCCGCCGCCGCTTCTGCTGGCTGGTACAGACCTGGCCAGGCTCCTCCCATCCCCAGCAGCACATGAGAAGCGGCCCCCTCAGGGCCTTGCGCACGGACGACCGGGCCCGGAGAGCCGCAGTGCCCGGGGGGAGACTGGCTGGGGGAGCAAGCAGGCGCCGCCTTGCTGTGGGGCAGGGCAGGGCGGCAGGGCTTCAAGCAGGTGGGTGAGGAGGCAGGCACAGGCTGCTGCTTGCTGTCCCGCTTGGGGCTGCTCCCCCGGACCCTGCGGGGGTAAGCATCTCTCCTCCCCTCGCTGCCGGCTGGGGCCCACGGCCCCACCCTACCTGCCTTGCCGTGGCCCTGCCACCACTGTGGCTCTGTGCTGCCGCCCCACGCTCTGCGACGGCGGCCCTGTGCTCCGCGCTGCCACCCCTGCGCTCTGCACTTGCGGCGTCATGGCCCTGCCGCCGCACTCCGCACCACCGCTGCCACCATGGCTCCGTGCCGCTGCCCCGCCCCTGACGCGGCTCCCCGCTCTGCAGCGGCGGCGGTGCTGCCGCCACCACAGGCCAGATAAAATGGCTTGGCGGGCCACATGGCGGCCCGTGGGCCATATGTTGGACAAGCCTGAACTAGACTTACTTAGTCTGGAGAAGAGAAGACTGTGAGGGGATGTACAGTAATAGCAGTCTTTAACTACCTGATGGGTGATTCCAAAGAGGATGGAACTAGACTGTTCTCAGTGGTGGCAGATGACAGAACAATGAGCAATGGTCTTAAGTTGTAGCAAGAGAAGTTTAGCTTGGACACTAGGCAAAACATTCTCACTAGGAGGGTAATAAAGCACTAGAGCAGGTTATGCAGAGAAGTTGTGGAATCTCCATCTTTGGAGGTTTTTAAGACGTGGGTAGACAAAACTTTGGCTGGGATGATCAAGTTGGGGCTGGTCTTGCTTTGAGCAGGGGATTGGACTAGATGATATCCTGAGATCCCTTCCCACCTTAATTTTCTCTGATTCTACTTCTTTATGACAAGATCAGGCATAGATTTTCTACCTATATGTGGTACACATACGAATGTTGAAGGGTATGCGTGCCAAGCAGGGGAACAGTTTCTTGGCTAGGAGATCCACAGATTGGATGGCTATGTTGTAGTAATGTTCAGTTTGGTTTTTGCCTTCTTTACACAGAAAATTAGTGATGCTGCTCTAAATTATTATTGCTGTCATGAAAATAGTATACCATAGAACAGAAGAATACTGAAGTTTTTTACATGCTGTTGTATAAAAAAGGGAATGAAGGCAAAAGTTAGTGGCATGATTTGACTTGTGTTTATTCAGAGACAAAATACAAAATGACATTTATATCTAATATGTCAGCCTGCCATTTCTACTTTAAGGTTTTCTATTATGGATTTAAATATTGTTTTAAAAAAATCTGTTTAGCCTTTTCTAATTTTGTTGGTTAAACAGTTAACCAAGCACATGCCTAGCTTAGTGACCTGTGGCAGGAATGGCCCTGGGTCCTTATGTCTTCACTGTGTGCCCAGCAGAGGTGTGTGAAACGGTTTCTATTTGATTCGGATTTGGCCCGAATCAGGGACAGTGATTTGATTCGTTGATTCAGATCACTGTCTCCGATTTGAATCAGCTAAATCTGAATATGAAGATTTGATGCTGATTTGGAGAATCAGCGATTTGGCCATAGACACAGCTTTAAATGTTTTTTCTGTGTACCTCAAGGTAACAGGTGAGGCTTGTGAACGCTGCGGTGCTAGAGCAGATGGAGCGTCCCATGGGAGCGTGGTGAGGGGGTGGGGCCTGCATGCTTGACGGCGAACCCGGACGTGGACTGGAAGTAGTTCCGGTCCACTTCCGGGTCCATCGGGGAGCACGCCAGGGGGCCTCCCAAAGCCAGGAGGCACCAGTCTTTGAGCTGAGCAGGTGCGGGGGGGCCTCCCTGGCCACTCCCCAGCAGACTCAGAAGTGAACTGGAAGTGCTTCTGGTCCACTTCCAGGTCTGCTGCCAAGCCTGCTGATGAGTCCCCTGTGCTTCTGTGGGATGCTCCATCTGCCCCAGCATCGCAGCATTCATGAGCCACATGCTACCTTGAGGTATGTAGAAAAAACACTTAAAGCTGTGTCTGTGTCCAAATAGCCAAATCTCTCCAAATTGATTTGGAGGGTTCAGATTCAATTTGGAGAGATTAAAGGATCTCCTGATTTGATTTGGATTTGGAGATTCAGCCAGTGAATTGGGAAGAACCTCTGCCAAATCGAATCAGCAACCTAAGCTTTGCGCAGCCCTAGTGCCCAGTGGTGTGTTGGCCCCAGGCTTCTGCCAGGGAGCCAAGTGGGTGGCCAGGTCTCTAGGTGTCACTGCCCAGCTGTGGCTTCCCCTCACCCCCACGGACAAGGCCTGGGGCTGTGGACAGAGCTGGGACTGTAGACCTCTCCTGTGCCTGGATCCTGCTGCCATGGGGAGGGAGAGAGGGAGGTGCTGGGCTCCCCACAGGGGTTGGGCAGGGCCTTCCCACCACAGCAGCAAGACTCCCAGTCCCACAATGGGTTTGCCTGACCCCTCCTCAGTGACGGGGCCTTGACGAGGGTGATGGGCAATGGGCTTCTAGCACCTTTTGCTGTCTTGTGCTGCTGCCATGGTATAACTATTTTATAGTTAAAATGTGAAATTAGAGACCTATGTTTTATACATCTTGTGTTAGAGACCTTATGATAATGGAATGCACATAAAATATAAGTTGGATCCTGAGATCTACTATTTAAAAAAATAAAATAGTGGTAAAACAAATAAGCCTGTGAAATCACAGTATTCTTAACTTAGGCCTTTGTGCCTACATTGCATAGCAATACACTATTGGAATTGGAAAAAAAAAAGCTGTGTGTCAAGTACAAAACATACACACTGTTGGCAGGTTTAAAAGCTTGGGGCCATTGTCGGTGCTCCACTGGTTACAGCCATGGCCCTCAGCGGCCAGGTGCCTTATGGGTGTGTGCTGTGAGGAGACTGGACCTGCCTGGTCCAGATGCTCAGCCTGGATTGCCCGCTTCTCATTTGCCATGTCTTGATGTTGAATATCACTACAGTAGAAATGCTTCTAGCCAAGCGTTCATCCTCTGGGTCCGTTGAGCCAGTTGTTTTCACAGGGCTTCTACCTCCCCTTACACTCTGTCCACACATCAACCAGCTGGAACCAAGATGGTTGAACCCAGTGTCCAGGTCTGAGGTTGATAAACATTCTGGCTTCACAGCCACTAGGCCAGGGGTTATCTTTGGGCTAGGTCCAACGGGCTATACCACTCACTCAAGCCAAGGCTTATTTTCTACTGGTGCTCAATAAAACTTGTAGAATTTAAGTCAGGTGAATGTCCTGGCCTTGGGGGGCCCATTAAAACCAAGGATCCCAGCCCTCTAAAGTAAATCAAGGCTCTAATTGAGCAGAGGTTCTTCCTTGTCCAGACCGCTCGGCCCGATCAAAAATAATAAAAAAAGAAAAAAAAAGAAATCTGCAGGTGAGTCAGTTGGCCCTGTAACTTTTTGTCAGTCATTCCGCTAAACAAATCAAGTTCCCTGGATCTCTTGTCAATTCCACAGATGCTCTACTTGAGAGCAAATCCTCAGCCGTGCCTGTATTTGATCAGCCCTGGTTCACACTTGTAAGGTTTCCCCAGAGTGCTGCACAAGCCTCACTCAGTAATCATGATTCAAGGTGCAATTGGGGAAGACTGTTTGCTCCCCTCCCTATAGGGGTTGTTGAGGCTGGCCGTGCCTATGCTCCCCCCATGAGTGGAAAGGAAACTCCCTCCCCCCCCCCCCAAAAAAAAAGAAAAAAAAAAAGAATTTTGCCTTTACTGGAGCCGTTCTTTTCAGTGATCACCTTCTTCTCTGGCTGTGGGGTCTGGTGAGGTTCCTCCAGAGCGTCCGGACACTGCAGCCTTCGTTGGGCAGTGAACAGAATTACTGGGGGCTCCCCCGAGCTTCCAGATTTGGTGCCAGCTCCCTTCCCTGTCCTCTGGGAGATCTGGCCATGGGACTGGGCTGTGTTGCCTGGCCTGGCATGTTCGCCTTATAGTCTTGCCAGACTTCTGGTGGTGCCGCTGCACCGGAAATACCCTTGTAGCCACAGTGGGGCCCAATCCAGAGGGAGCAGGAGCTGACAAAATGGGGCTCTTGCCACTGCTGTGAGCCCACCACTGCCTCCAACTCTGTGGCCCTGGATAAGTTTCTCTTAGCCCAGTGGTAGGCAACCCCTGGCACAGGTGCCAGAGTGTGGCACTTGAAGACATTTTGCTTGGCACATGTGCCTCTGGGTGGATGGTGGGAAAGAGGCTGGGGCTACATGGCCACAACAAGGATCAGGCCCTTTGTGGCTCCCCTGCCATGTGCCCTTGGCATGCCAACATCTTACAAGTTGAAATTATGGGTGTTTTTGGCACTCTGCCCAAAAACGTTGCTGACCCCTGTCTTAGCCCTTACTGGGCTTTCCTTGGGGCCCCTTCCCTCTCCCTCACAGCTGTCTCTTGCCTTCATAGGCAACATATATCACTTCACTCTTGAATTGACCCAAAACAAGTATTCCTTAACTGGAACTTCAGATCTTTCTAGAAGTTGCACAGCTAAGTCAGGAAGACTAATTCTGTTGTTCTCTGGGGATGCATTTTCATTTGAAAAAAAACCCCAACTTTTGGGGCCATGTAACAGGTCTGTGGCCACAGGGGCAACTGTAATGCCCTTGGTGGCTGTGCGGCCCCTGCGTGGCTCAGGCTGGGCTGCAGCCCCCCCTTGATCATCTGCTCTTATTGAGGGGTGTAAAAAAGAAGCTGCCTGTGAGTGAGCCTGTGCCAATCACCACTGGCCTGCCACGTGCGTGTGGGCCCCGCCCCCCCACCCCGTTCTTTCAGTCACAGTCCTGCGTTCCCAGGCTAATAGGCCCTTTTGGCCTTTCTGTACCTCTCCTGGGCACCTGTAGCCTTAAGGGCTTATTGCATGGCTCCGTTCTTCCCCTATACCATGCCCCAAGCCTCACTGGTGCTCTCTCCTATTGATGCTATCTATTTCTGTTTAAACACTTTGACCCCCTTAGGCCTTCAGACCCCCTGGTCCCTAAACACTTGAGCCCCTTTGAGCCTCCAGATACCCTGGTGCCTGACACAGTCTCGTTCTGAACTCTTGGACCCCTGGTCCTGCATGCAGGCCCTCCTCTGGGCTCTTGGACCCATGGTCCCACGTGCAGCCCCTCCTCTGGGCTTGTGGGCTCTCTGGCCTTGCTCAGCCTTTCTTTAGGCTCCTTGATCCCTTACTGGGCTGCACCCTCAGTTTGTAGGCTCCTTGGTTACTGATTCTATAAGCCAGTGGTTCTCAACTTTTTTTGTACCAGGAACCATTTGTAAACATAGATGGCCAGTTCCAAACCAGTGCCCCTCAATTCCTGACCCACTGCTCCCCCACCCACAGGCCCAAGTATGCAGCATGGGGGAGGGCATGAGGGGTCCCAAGCAGCCCTTTGTAGGCTGGAACTCTGCCAGCCTGCAAGGGAAAAGCTACCGTTTCCCACGTTTTTCTCCTTTAAAGGAGAATCCATTTTTAAAGTTTGTTGATCTATTTTTAGAGTTTGTTCACAACCCTGTCATATATTCTTGCAACCCACTTTTGGGTCACGACCCACAGGTTGAGAAATGCTGCTCTAAGCAGTTCTTGAGCCTACCACTGCAGGTCCTTGAGCCTACCACTGCAAGCTAAAGCACCGGTAGTACTTGAATATAAAAGGAGCATCTCAGTCCTCTGGCAACCCCCTCAGACTCTCTATGGGTTTAAAATAAGTCAAAAACCACTTGCCTGTAAAACCCTGTCTTCCTCTGCCCAGGTAACCTTCCTGTTCCCAGGCCTGCAGGGTTGTTTATTGAGTCCCAGTCTCTTCAGGAGCCCTGCTGCCAGCAGCTCCTTACTTTGTGTCTGCCAGGGAGAGACTGCCTAACTGGCTCAGGCTCTGGACTGATATAGCTCCAGCCCAAGCCCCCTTCCTGTCAGGTGAGTCTTATTAGCCCCCTGCCACCTTAAAAGTGCAGTCACATCCCAGTGCCCTGCTACAGGCTGACAATTAACAAGGTAACTAATGTCCCAATCTATGGGCTTGTTATATGTGAACAGAACAAAAGAAAATATTAATTATAATTTGTCTGAATCTTTTTTTAATAGATCAGGTAAATTATTATGCATGTGCAAATTCTACTCTCATTGGCACTAGCATATATGAATTATGTCTAAAAAAATCTCTGTAATGAAAACATAACCATCAAAATAGATGGCATGATTGTACTTAGTACCTGGAATAAGGTTGGACACTTTACAGAGGTCCATTAGACCAAAACCTTGAAAACCATTGGCATACTTTGTAAAACTTTTGGAAGAGACCTACTCTGGATATTAGAGGTTTTCAGAAAATGGTGTTATTCATAAATAAAATCAAAATGTCCTCCTTAAGTAGAGAGAAAGTTTGTTGCATGAATGTATCTTTACAAAGAGGGTAGGGTGTACACACTTTACTTTTTCATTTGTGTATTTGCTGTTAGATACAGTATGTACCAGTTTTTCATTTTAACTTTGAGGTGTATTTAGTACTAAAGACTAGTAGTACCTAAAAAAACCCCCACACAAAACAAAAACAAAAAAACACAAAAAAAAAAACACAAAAGGTTAAGTGAAACATGTCACTCCAAAGTTAATATATTGCATCCTTTTGTCTGTGTAGTTTCATAATGAGTAATTAATCTAATTAACTGGGCACTTGCTAAATCTTGGCTGGCAAACTGGAAGCTGTTGAAGTGTTTAATGTTATCTATTCAATAGTCTGTTCTGAGGTAGTCCAATTCAGCCCCTGGCTTACAGCGTCAATTTCACCACTATTCCCCATTTATAAAATATTACCCTCCTTCTGCTGGGATTCTGTGATGAATATTATATTGATATGCAAGGTATTCAGATAAGGTGATGAATTTCACATAGGAGATTAAATAAGTAGGATTTTGTCATTAAACTCATATTGGACACTAAATATTGACATTAGTCTCTAAGGTGTACTTTGATAGCAATGCAGATTGTCATATAATAAAATTGTTCATCCTCTCCAACAACTGTAATCTATTTTGACTTTCAATATTAGACATTGTAGAAGGCTTGTTGTTTTGTTAGAAATAACAGTCAGATTAATAGTTTTGTAGATCTAAATTGAGACAAATGGTTGATCTTATGTATTTATTCTTTTGAAAAAAATTTGCCCTGCTTTCCATTACATTTTATAATTTTTACTGTAAAAGTCTCTCTTTCTCTCTCTAATACACAGCATGAGCTGTTAGGTATTACTTAATTTATGTGCTGACATGGGAAAATGTCTTCAGTTGTAGGTGTCAGGTAATCTTGTATCAGAACGGAAATAATCACTAACGTGCTTTTGAGATCAGTAAATGAGGTACAAATGTACTAAACGTACACCCCTAAACATTATTAATTATTTTTATTACTTATTTTGGAGATTACCTTTGCAAAATACAGTTGGAATTTTTCATGGAAGATGCAATAGGAATGAAAATACTGTGACTGGGTGCCAGACTCTGGGTTCTTAGTGGGGAGATTGGGAGGGAGGGCAGGGGACGGTGGAGTTCAAAGCTAGTGGACTCCTATTGGCATCCAGTGGCTCTGATGGAGGGAGAATTATAGGGAAGGACAAGAATTCTTGCTGAGAAAAGCCCTTTTATAATTTAAGTTCAGGCCTGCCTCTGGGCTTTGTTGCTTTATTTAAAATAAAAAGCAAATCCTAGAAAGGGGATAGTGTACACACAGTGCCCTTTTGTGTATATGGTAAGCATGGGGGAATGGCATGTAGACTCTGCCTATTTACACACAACTTTAAAAAAGGCTAAAAGTAAATGTGATAAAAAATATTGATACATTAGAAAGCAAGAACAGTAATTAAAGAATTATGTGTCAGTTAAACTTTTTATAAATGTCCTAAATTTGTATGTTGTTTGATAAATTTACGTTCTTGGTAGATTTGTAATGCTTTAAAGATTTTTGATCATGGATTACTAAAGTTCATTACAAGAATGTAATTTGTTGCTCTTAAAAAGGAAAAAAAAAGAGGTACGTTCTGGTATATGGAATGAAGGCCCACTTCAGCCTGACTTCATGAGAATAGGAACTTTTCTTGTTTATGAAAGGAACTGAAGAATTACATTTCTTACTGTGTTTATCTGGTGTCAAGGTGTTCTATTTATGTCTATAAAATTAATTGTATGATTTGCGTCCAGACTGGTGGGAACTTAAACAAAGGTAATTTGTGCTAAGACAAAATTTCACCTTCGCTAATGATTTAAGATTTAAGCACAGTACAGAGTACAAGTTCAGTTTGTGAGAAACAGGTTTTTTTTTCTTGGTCCAAAGCCATGACTTGCAAAAGAACTTAGTATGAAGGTGTAAAGCATAATGATGGAGGGTCCCTAGTTTTTTTCCTTTTTTAAGTTATTCACCCATTGGTTGATTTGTAGAGACCTGATCTTCTGCCAAAATTTTGAAGGATCAGGGACAAATCAATTTAAAAATTCCAAGTCTGGACCATAAGAAACAAATCAATTTAGGCAAACTTTTGGGTATCCCAGTACCCTTCTTCAGGCCTCTGGGAGAGAAGCAGATACAGTAAAGCTAAGTAGCAGATGGAATAGAGAGTATCAGGTAGAGTATAATGGACCATGAAGTCATTGTTGATGTTGAGGTTAGTCAGCCTGCTGCACAAGTGCCACAACACAGGCAGCCACTCTGTGGTATGTGGCAAATCAGGGACAGGACAGGAAACAGAAAGCAGAGCAGGAGATTAGGCAAGGAGCACAGGGCAGGAAGCAAAAAAGCAGTAGGAGATTGGGTAGGGAGGACAGAATAAGAAGCAGAAAGCAGAGCAGAAATTTGGGCAGAGGAAGGGGATCAGAATGGCACTTGGGGAAAGTCGGGGACTAATTTGTAGCATGTCTGCTGGAAAGGTTGGTCCCCATTGATCTATGTAAGTCTCTGGTACTTAGTGCCCAATAGGCTAATGAATTTAATTCCCAAGTTCATCTTCTCCCCAAAGGAAATTGTAGCAGGATCCCACAATCCCTTTTACATGGAAGATAGGAAGCCATCATTGGAGGGCTGCAATTAGCTGCACAGTAGCAAGCAGCCAGGTGAGCTATGAGGAGTTAAAAGTGCAGCAGCAGGAGGACTGCGGGAGTGCTAGTTGCATGAACACAGGCAGAAAGGGCTCCATGCAGATGAGAGTCCAATGGTTGCAGCTCAGTGGTTTGAACTGCGGTACCTGAGAGCAGGCTGAGTATTGGGCTAATTAAAAAACCCATAGCAAGGTGAAGGTCATGTGACCAAAATGGGTGGAGCTATGGACTACTAAAAGTCTGGCTCTTGCTAGCCTGGGCTGCAAGAGAACAGAGACTCAGGCAGCACAGGTACCCGAGGGAGCTGCAGAGAGCCTGCAGCTAAACGGTAGGAGTTTGCTGAAGCCCAGGGAGACCCGGAAGGGGTTTGTGTTTGATTAGTGATTGGCATAGTACCAGAGGTTTGGGTATGGGCTACAGGGGTTATGTGGAGTGGGGGTGTCTAGGAGGCACCCTGAAGTAGAAGAGGCTAAGGCCCAGAGATGGAGAGACTCTGCAAGGGTCTGGGACCCAGTGGGCTAAAGCCAGGCAGTTTAGAGGCTGGAGATAGCAGCCCTGCAATCAGGGATTTGGGGGGCTGAACCCAGTACAGGGCAAGGGCCCAGTTAAAGGGCAGGAAGAGAGTTTGGTTCAGCCAGGCCCAGGGACTTGATGGGTCAGAGCATCAGGGCTGAGGGGCCCATAGCATGAGAGGGCAGGGGCAGAGGGCCTGTGTAATATCTGAAATGCATGGGTGTGGCTAGGGGAGTTTGCAGGAGGCAATTTTAGCCCTTAAGGCAACTATGACCATAGAGGAACTAGTGGGAGAGCTGGTGTCCAGAGGGAGCAGAGCCCCATAAAGAGAACTGGTGTCCAATGAGGCTGGACCCCCAAAGAGAGAGGTGGTGTCGTGAGGCTGGAGTCCCAAATTACATGGGCCAAGTTGAGCCAAGACTGAGAGCGATGAGAGGACTTCTGCTTATGCTGGAAAGTTGAACCCAAAAAGGAGCAGAACTAGATCAAGCACCCAAAGCTCATCAGTCTCTGACGGCAGCCTCCCCACTTAATTTTTACCCTCAAGGTGTAGCAGGCAAGGCAATAGGGTGAGACCCTGAGAGGCCAGAGTAGGCAAGCAGGGCAAGATTAAGGCAGCCACCAGAGGGTGTCCTGGCCACTCTTGAGGCAGGTTCTGCTACAGAAATCTACCTGACAACTTTACAAGAACTATGATGTTAAACAACGAGAGTCTCCCATGTCCCCTTCCCTCTATGGAAAATGCCTATGTCTATTCTAACCATGCATTTGATCCAATAAAAGATATCACCCACAAAAATTGCTGCTTTTTCCAACAACATCTCAACACTACCAAGGCAATTGAGGCAATTATAGCATTGCTTATTTTCAAACCTGGCAATTTAATATTGCAGTGTCTTATAATAATTACAGTTCCGTCTGCTTCAGGTAGTTTAAATTAAAGCCTCCAACTACAGATCAGTCCATCACCTTTTGACTTTTAACATTTTCATACTATAACTTTTGATTATTGATGTTATTTAGATGTATATTAGAACTTGTTGCCATCTGTTAGGAACTAGAATTTATTATTTTGGTCTTAAAGTACCAAGTCAGATCCAACTGATTCTTTAAATAGTTAATAAAATAAAAAAATACAGCCCTTAATTATGCATACCATAAACTGGTATTTGTCAACTCTTACAGTAAAACATTAAAGCCTTGTGATTTTATTTGTTTTCTCACAGGTGAAAGCACTGAGTTTTATGTGTAGGCAGCGTTGTCTGTTTTTTTTTTAATTCTTATGTACTATTTCCAGTTTAATATTAATAAAAAATCTTTCCTTCAATATTAAAGTCACTGTAGTAGTTAATATGCACATGTGCAAAAAAGTTGGAACATTTCTGTGGATTTATTTTTGTCTGCATTTAATGTATGATTTTATAGCTTCAATAGTAATTAATATTAGTTAAAACGTTGCTACATTTGGTGACATGATTCCAGTGGTAGAGAAGTAGGTAATACAAAGTATCTCAGTTAAGATGTTTGCTGCTTTGTTATAAGAGGCTGAAACCAAGACGGAACATATTTCTGAACATGACAAAATAAGCATTTGGAAGTCTCATGTGTAGTTCTGTAACTGTTGGTGGTCAGGCTTTTGTGTCGTGAAAGCTTAGCATGTATTATGAAATCTACGCTTAGCCCAAACAAATGTGCAGGCCATACTGCTAGATAGATGTGCCAACATGGTGGTGGTTTCAAAGTAAAGCAGCAGTTGTCACAGAGTTTTAGCCATGGGACCTTTGAAAGCCTTAATCACTGTTTCCAAACAGAGAATGAGTGAGTGAGAGCCCTTGTCTCCCCTCCTCTTATTTTGATGTATTTTTCTAGACAATCCCTCTAAAAAGCACAGCAGCCTTACCACAGGAAATTCCATTATTTTTGTACCTCCATGTCACTCCATTTCACTAAAAATGAATTATAAAGCTAAATTTACTGATGACAAAACTCAGCTTCTGCTGTGTAGCCAATCCAGATGTGTGCTGTGTAAATGTGGGAGAGGAGGTGCTGGGGAAGCTGCTAGAGAGTAACATAGGATAATGACTGATATTCTATCCAGCTATCAAAATGATCAAAATAAAATAAATCTTAGGAGGAGGAATATGGGATTTTTTTTATCTTTTATTTGATTATATGGGTTTACCATAAAATGTGGGCACTTTTCATAAAAGCCTTTTATATTAAATAATATTTGGATTATTGAGAAACTACTAGGAAAAGTCTGTTTTGAAAAAATATTTGACCTGAAGAAAGCTGGTTTTGTGCCCAAAAGCACTTCTGACTTCTCTTCTAACTATCCAGTAGGTCCAATAAAAAATATCACCAAAAAATCCTTGACTTAAAAACATGAGCTGTTATCGACACTAATTAGCCTACATACAAATTGCAAGTAATTTCTGCACTGACAGTTTGAGAGTCTCTACTGATTAATTTCAAAATGGTTTCACTGTAGGAATGAAGTAGAAACCTGTCGAGCAACCAGAATTTCATGATGGTTTATTTCTGGGGATGATTGAAAGAATTTTATTTTCAATTTGTCCATTAGCCTAAATCATTTAGACCAGTAATTCTCAACCAGGTAACTGCTGCACCCAGGGGCCCTGTGAGATCCTTTTAAGTTTACAGTGGGGTGCTTCACAGTATTAGTACTGTTAGGTGTACAAGCATCTACATGCGACTCATAAGATAAATCCATTTATTTCAATTGATTAGCTATAGGCTGCTTGCAGACACTAAAAAAACCCAACAGCAATCCCCCCCCCCTTCCCCCCGCCAAGTGCTTTGTTGGAAGAAGCAGTATATTACTTCAACCCAGGTCTATAGCATCTGTAAAGAGTGGGCACTTCAGTGGCACTTCTTGGTACTTTTAGCCTTTTAAAAACAAAACAAAACCCACTAAAGCACCTAATCTTTACAGATGTCAGGCAGGCCAGGTTGAGGTAACACACTGCCTCTTCTGGGCATATGCTGGTTTTGGCAAAGGAATGCACCGCTTTTAAAATAAAGTGCTGTGGTTTTTTGGCTTTTTAATGTCTGCAAGCACTCTGACCTGTTATGGTCCTTTTGAGTTTTTTACAACAGAAAAATTGCTCTATTATTTTTTTATAATCAAGGAATGATTGAAAGCTAACAGTGGGCATTTTCTGAGGAGTGCCTTGATTCTGACAAGAGGTGCGCCTTAAGTTGAAAGAGGTTGAGACCATGGCTTTAGACTAATCTAGTGAAATATTTTGGTTGTTTAAGTCATACTTGGGAAAAAAAAAAGCATTTATATTGCTACTGACAAGAGAATTTGTTGTTAGAATAATAGTCAACACCACATTGGATAAAAATGGCATTTGGCTACCAGGATTGGAAAGTTTGGAAATAGTCCCATTACTAGCATCTGCTCCAGTACTAACTAATCCTAAGCTATAGCCTGACTAGTCATCATAGAGAACAAGAAAAAAGGGAGAACAAATTAAAAACACCCCCCCCCCCCAACAACTATACTCTTTCATCATCAAGCAAGGCTGTTTTAACCTCTATATTTCCTTTTCGATTACTGTTTTGCAGCCCTTCGTTTGTGGTCATTTATCTGTCTAAAGTCCTCAGTTCTATGAGATTGCACCCCTTTTCTCTAATGTCTTGATAGTGCTAGACCCTCCAGTGCTTCCCTTTATAAATAAACATAGTCAAAGAAAATGTGTTCTTGGCATTTTGAGGCATTAAAGGTTAATTCCTTATTACTCTGAAATATTGAGTGAACAGTGACTACTTTTACTCTGCTCTAAGCATTGTGCAGACAATGGGACTCTGATATCAGTGAATGTCCCATGGTGCTACCATTTTTTAAAAACATTTATACTGTTGTTTTGCATCTGAGGTACATGCCTATTCTTCAGTTATGTAGCAAACAAGACATTTCTCATTGGCTCCATCAAAGCCAGCCCCTGGGATCCTGGTAGTGAAATGTAGTTATGTCTTGAAGCAGTGAAGTGATGAAGTTGAAGGCAGATTTCAGGTAGCCACTACTGTGGTGAAAGAGTGAGACTTTGTATAGGTTACTCTTTTTGAGAAAAGAAGAATTTGTGTGCCTGTGAAAACTTTACACAAACTAAAACAGGACTTATTTTTTCTTCTAAAATGCCACACTTTAAAATAATATATTGATGTGCAGCATTTTAGAAGAAAAAATAAGTCCTGTTTTCTTCTGTAATTATTTTGTTTTCTCATGTGAAATTCTGAAATCAAAATACTTGTAGTTTGACATGTCATGCCTCTGGGTGTGGTATACTGCACATGTAAGACAATGATGCAATGCAAAGAATCACTTGTTTTTTTGATATCCTATTTTAGCATTTGTGGAATGCCCAGTATGTCACATTTTATGCAAGAATATTTGTGCTTACACTTGCCTACTTGTTCATTTAAAGTGGGAACAGATGAAACAATTATAACAGTGATGGGGGAAGGGATCCTAATGCATTTTTGCTGAATTTGCTAATTTATCTGGGTAAATTGTTGCAGTTTAGGTTCACTTACTGTGAAATAGGAGCAGGCAGGCAAAACAGTTACTGTAGCTCAGCTTATATATTCTTATACCTTAGAGCATAAAATGTAATTATTTGTCTGTCCGTGCTGTACTTGATGATAATTATCATTTCACTTTCTATCTTTTAGATTATTGAATCATTGGGGATTATAATTTATAAAGCGTTGGACTATGGTTTGAAGGAGAATGAAGAACGAGAGCTCAGTCCTCCGTTGGAGCGGCTTATTGATCACATGACCAACACAGTGGAAGCAGATGGGGGTAAAGATGAAGGCTATGAGGCTCTGGATGAAGGGGTGGAGGAAGATGATGAAGATGAAAAAGAGGTTGAGGTCATTCACTCCTATAAAGATGTTATGAAGGTACAGTAATGGTCAACTTAAGTGTTACTTCACTGTTAAAAACTTTGTTTATTCCTAAAGCAGCAGATCTGTTTCCTGTGCTAGCTTCATTTGTGATTTTGCCATATGTGATAGATCAGTTTCTTTAGATAATGGTTGCTTGTAAATATAATGATCTGGTAGTATTTAATCTTTGACAGTAAATAACAGAAAGTGAAAGATCATCTGTTGTTCCTTTTACTTGATATCAGGATATTCTGTAAGCACTTCATTCTGATTTTTGTCTACCAGATGAATGTTAAGCCTCATGGTATGATAGCTGCTCTGTTCTTTTGAACTAAAAGTATCAAAATGAGAGAGTTCATTTTCAGGTAACATTCACCTACACAGTAGTGCAATGTTCCTTTAGTTATTCTCTCCTCACCCACTTAAGGGAATGACTATTCTTAAGATTAGCTCATTTGTGTACTGTGACTCGGAGTGCCATATTTCACTGCTAAGAATTGTGATTACGATTTCTGACCCTAGTAGTGACATTTGGGAATATATAGCATATATGCTTTAAGTACACTGGGCTCTCTAATATCAGTTTTCCTTCTCTTGACAGTCACTTCAAAGTAGGTAAGCCTCTATTTTATGGTAAGAAACCTTTTTAGAGATAGAGGTGTTAGAATTGTCTGACATCTTTGTACTGGGAAGCAAGGTGTAAATAAATACGGGTATTGGATTTTCACAAATATTTTATTTTTAGTAATGGAATCTGCACACACCATTATGCAGACTGTTATATTAAGAGTGTTGTGTAGACTAGAGGGTTGCAGATCAGGTTACTCTTATGTGCCAAGATCTGTGAGGACATGGACAGTGGAACTTTCAGCCCTTTCAAGAGAACTTTCAAATGGGCAGCAGCAAGTACATTCAGACTGTGTGAATAAGCTGAGAACAATTCAAGTGCAGAAAACCCAGCTACAGCTTTAACCCTGAATGAAGGGGTTAACCTAGCTTTTCAAGGTTAAGGATCAAGGTAATTATCTAAGGACCAGAGTCTTAGCTTGGCTTTCCTCAGGAATGGAAGATGGGGACAGAATGGCCAAAGATAGCATAAGATAACAGATTTCTCAGGAACAATATGCACTTGTCAGACTACTGAAAGCTGCCCTTGTGACTGGATGAAGATAATTTTATTTTGACTTTTTAAAGCCTTTATTATACAAATATTTAAATATTAAAACTTAAAAACAAAAAGTGAAAGTGCATCCATCCCAGGTGGAACATAAAATGCTTGATAGTGACAAAAACCCCCGTATCGCCAAGAGATTGAAGCCTCCTTCTCCCCTGCCTCTCACCTGATTCATCGTCCGCCTTACAGAGCGCCCCCACAATGGTCCAGCACATTACAAACTGTTCTACATTTTGTTGCAAGGTGTGGTGACCAAATTCAAATGTCACACATGCCTGGACCAAGAACTGGAAGAGTTGGAAGGTGTCATCAGCTGGTCGCTGCATACTGGTTTCTGCAGCTTTTCAGAGTTGCTATCTTGGCCTGGCTCAGCAGGAAATTGGCTAGGCAGATCACTCTCCCCTTGGCCACATAGTAATGGATAGAGAAGATGTGCTGGGTCAGGGACCTCAACCTTGATTGGGAATTTTTCCTGTTGGATCCCTGTCGCCCTAGCTGGGATACCCTGCCACCCTTCTACTGCAGCCTTGCCCACACTTGGCAGGCCTACTTTCAACTGAAACCTCAGGGCAGGAGCCTGCAGTTCCCAGAGCTGCTTCAGGAGCCCCTTGTCCATAACTTCTAAATGTTTTAATAACTGGCTTTTACATTGAGTTTAGAGTGCGTTTCAGGTTTTGTCACTATTTTGATAAAACAGAGAAAGGAAGCAGCCAATTCCTGCCATTACCCCAGTGTGAAACAACTAGGACTAGCACAGGGATAGGGTGAATCTGGTTTGACTTGTTGCCCTGGTTAATAGAGAGCAAAGTATTAAACTGACCTACACAAATACTTTAATCAGAAACTAAATGAATTTTTTTTTCATTTGGTTGCCTAAAGTTGAGTATATCAGAGGTGTGCTTGTGACCTAGTTTTGTGGGGAGTCATGCATCTCCTGTTGATGTCAGTGGGAGGTGACAGCACTGGCACCTTTGAGCTAGGTGAGTACCACTTCACCTAGCCCACAGAAAAATGTTAGAGGAGGTAACAGTTGATTTCTCCTTGAGGGGAAAAATTTGTCACTGGAAAGAACAGATGGAAGAAACAGTTGTCAAATGGAAAGGTGGGATGGTTTAGCTTAGATGAGTTTAGCTTGTCTTCAGAAACTTCGCTTAGGATGGCAGAAGGGAAAATTGTATGCACAAGGAAACATGTAATGTACAGATGTGCAGGAAGTGTTTTTTGAGGATTTTTTGAAGCTCCTTATTTTTGCAAGCAGCTTATGGGGATTGCAGACTGTTTGGGGCTAATGCAAGAATAATTTGCTTTCCTGTCTCTTAATTTTATCAAAATATCAATAAAATATAAAACCTGCTTTATCTGTCACTGGGAAACATTCTGTTGGTACACATCATTTACACAGGCTATTGGGGAAAATATATGGATGCATCATATTAAAGTATTGGCAGAATATCACTGACAGCAGTAGTAAAATATGAAACAATTACAAGAAATCTCAGCCCAGCCAGATATCCACAGATAAGGTTTTTCTCTGTTCGCTCTGGCAGTAGTCTAGCTGTATAATCTCAAGTATGGACAAACAAACGTGGAGCAGCTTCAGGAAGGGAGGATCTGCATCTCAGGAGCCTGCAGAAATTGCGATACTGTAGTTGTTACCTGTGCATCAACCTTAGCAATTCAAGTGAGCTACATTGTCCCTATTTTGACCCTGGATAAAAGCAGGGTGTCACGGCGGGGTCCTCTCGGAGGGCCGTGATCTCCTTAAGGTCCCTCGCTCCGTGTCAGGCCGGCCCAAGGCACCCTCTAATTCTCACCCGCCACGTCTTGTTGGAAAATGTAATAGGAGGCTGCCTATGACTCCCTGGGCACGGCTACTCAGGACCTCAGTCCCAGTGTGTTCCAGGACCCCTGGAGATCTCCTGATACGGTGGGTGTTCCTCGGACACCCTAGCCTTATGGGCTATGCGTGGCTCCTACCTCCCCTGATACCACGGCCCAAGCCTCGCAGATGTAATAGACGTTGGTATGTCTGCATGCCCGCTTCCCGGGCCTCCTCTATAGTCTAGCCCACTCTGGGCTCTCTAGTGCCCAGCCTCTCACTGGGACTCTCGTCCAGCCCACTCTGGGCCTTCCCTGATGGTGTGGTCCCGCTCAGGAACTCTCTAGCGGGCCCCGGCCCTTCCCTGGCCAACCACATGGATATCCTCTCTGACCCCGGCTCACCGCACTGCTACTCCCCATCTTCTCGGGGGCAACCGCAGCACCTTGCCTCTGTCTGAGGGTGTTACCGCACTAGCCTGCGGCCAGGCTCACTATGCCCGTCTCGGGCTCCTCAGTATGGCCCCTTTTGGGCTCCTCAGTATGGCCCCACTCTAGGGCTCTTCGGTAATCACCCTGCTCGGGCTCCTCAGTATGGCCCCGCTCTAGGGCTCCTCAGTATGGCCCCGCTCTAGGGCTGGGGTCTATGCACCCCGCAAGTGACGCCCTTGCCGGCATCAGCTGTGCCTGTCCTGGGCTCCCTAATATGGCGCTCCCCCTCTCCGGGGCTCGCCGTGCCCCCACGGGGCTTCTCAATAATACAATGTGGCGCTCCCCCTCTTTGGGGCTCGCCGTGCCAACCCTGGGCTTCTCAATGAAATCGCCCCTCGCTCTGGGGCTGGGGTCTATGTACCCCGCATGCGATCCGGGGTCTGTGTCTCCCGTCTGCAAGCTACTGGTTGCGCCCGCGACCCACTGGCCGCACTCCTCGCCGCCAGTTGCTCCTGCACTGGCGTGCAAGCTGCGCCTTCACTGGCACTGTGAAAATAATGCGCCCTCTTGGCGCTAACCAGCGCCCTCTCTGGCACTAGGGCACCCCACCCCTATGGGGTCCCTATGAGGCACCTATGATTGAGGCCTCCTCCAACCCCTACAGCCTCACCCAAGCCTCCGGATGTAATAACAGAGCCAAACTCAAGCCTCCTGGCTGTAATGCAAACATAAAGCCCCCTGGCTAAACCATAGTGCCCAATCCTCTCAGGGCTATCATGAGCTGTACTTGCCCGTCGGGCTTCTCCCCATATCTCGGCTGAGGGAGCTCCTGCCTCTCTGGCTGCTGGCAGGGAACTACCAGCCTGGCTTCAGCCCTGGGCTTTATAAGGGCCAGGCCCTGCCCCCTACAGGCAGCTGGCTCCGCTTAGTTGCTCCGGCAACCCGCAGCTGTGCTCAGTTGGCTCTGCCAGGGCGCTCTCCCTGGCAGTTTCTCCTCTCTAGGAGCAGAGCACCGAGGTGCCCTGCGACACAGGGTTTAACTTCACTTGTATAGCTTCAGACTCATGCACATGTAACAGTTACAGTGCAACAACTTCTACCTAGTCCTGAGCAGTAGCTCAGAGCAGCAGCTCAAAGCTGCAGCAGCTCCCCTTCTCCTTTTGAAGCCTCTCCAAGGCCCCTGCTATATGTTACATAGATTAGGTAAATAACTGGTTAATCATGCAATAAATTTAGAGTGGCCACACATGCAACCTAATTATCACACGATAAAAATTACAGTTCAGCTATAAAAAGAGCCAACCAGCTATAACGTTAGTGCTTGAAAACATGTAACAACTCTCTAACTGGTTTCTATCGAGCTTTAATTTGAATGTTTGGCAGGGCCCCAAGTGAACATTCGTTCATACTCTTAAGTAGTTTTATGTGCCATCTTTTAATCATGATACGTATATAAGTATTTCAGCTTATTAACTCTTAAAACTTGGTTCTATTTTTTTTTAAAAACAAGTTTTTCCGATTCCTAAGGGATATCAAATATTAATGCTACGTGAACTTTCTTCCCCTTTTATTAGAAGCCTTAGAATTTTTTCAGTTTTCTTTTGTTACTCTTTATAATTTAATAGCCACTAGCTTGACACTGTGACTGCATATGTCTGCGTTCCCACTACATTACCAGGACTGTACAACAGCGTTGTTCTGTCATGTCCTTAACATCTGTGTGGATCTATAAGATTCTTTCAACTTTGCATCGCTTTCAACCACACCTTTTCCAGGGTAAGCCTGTGTGCCAGATATAGGAGGAGAATACACTTGCACAGTTGCAAAATATGTACAGGCTACACCCTTATTTATCCAGTGCTTCACAATAGCCATGTGGTCTTGTGACAACAAGATTCAATTATTGTAATTCCCTCTTAGCAGAGCTTACTGTAAAGCTTTCTCCTTGTCTGACAGCTTGGAGGGAATGTTGAAACAGGTTTGTTCGCTGCCTTGAATGACTATCACATCTTCCCTGCTCCACTTTCCATCTAACATGTCAGGCTTAAAAATGGAAGATTGGCTTTTCGTTTTTCCTATTGATTTTTTTAAAGTTCTTCACTTGTAACTACGTAGGGAATATAGAGTTGTCTTTGAAATAAACTTGAATAATAACCTGTTTTCTCTTAAGAGGTTCATCATTGTTATGCCAAAGACTCTTGGCTGAAAAAGGTGTACTTTCTTTTATCTGGGGGGGATGGGGGGGAAACTATCAAGAAGTAGAAACACAGGGGAGAAAATAAAGTACTTTAGTTTTGGCATGGGATAGAGGAGGTTTGGTTAGCACTGTGCCTTCACCTGGAATTGACTTTGGGAATCCCTAGTAATCTGGTTGATATGGATTCACCAGAGCTGGAAAAAAGACAACTGAGGACCAGTTCTGTCAAAATCATGAACAGAGATAATAACTTACGGAGGTATGGGGAAACTCATTTTTCAGCTCTGTGTACTTCAAAGCCATTTGGCCAAATTGATTTGAAATTCAGTTATGTGCCTTGTTAAGCACAAAACTACTGTAGAAACTCCCCTGGTATTTGAACAATACACATACACAGAGAAGAGATTATGTTTGTCCTATAGATATGTTTTATAAACCTTGGTGCATTTCAGGTGTTGTTGTGCTGGCACAAATGAAGGAGGTAGGAGATGATACTAGTGAAGACTGGCAGTTTTAGCAGATTGCATTATGTGTAGCAGGAATTTTTCTCTTTCAATTTATAGTCATTTTGACAAAGGCTGCTGTGTACCAAAAACAAATTCTCTCTCATGTGTGTCATAACTTGTTTGCAGTTCTGGGTCCTTTCATAAACAATAAACTCAATTTTAAAATGTCACTGTAGCAATTTCCTGATTTTAGAAACTGGTGTTATGCACAGTACTGTGTGATCTCACTGAAACTATGTAAAAGGTTACATAGTAACCAGATAATAGTTTGAAATTACATAATGCAACATAATTAATTAAAAATCATCTTTGTTCATAAGCAAGTGTTGGGCACAGCAAGTTGTAGATGCTGAACACTGGAATAGGCTAGCTAGAGGGGCTATGGAATGGCGGTTGCTTTCAAACACGGCTGATATTACTGATTTGCTGATACTACCGATTTGTTGACATGGGCCTTTTAAATTAGCAGATTCAAGATTAGATGACTCATAAATGTTAATAGTGTACAGCAACTTTTTTCAGTGGAAAGGTAAGGATTTAAACTTCACAGTGTGGTACTGATCTGCCTGGTTTTTTCCATTTTTCACTAGTCTGAGAATAGAACAAATCATCAATTCAGGGACTGGGGGATATTTATTGATGACAGGATGGATGAATGTTTTATTACAGATACTGCTGCTGTTTGTAAAGAATTTCAAAAAGCATTATAGCGAGAAGTACCCAACACCAAAGTAAAATTGCAGGCAGTAAAGAAGCAGATAGATCAAGCACTTACTCCACCTCCTTTTCTTGCCAGTATTCTTAATACAAAGTACAAGGATAGATGTCTAACTGCTGAACAGGAAAATGCTGCCATGACATGGACATCTATCTATTTATCACTCATCAGTCATGCCACCCATAATAAATTTCAGGGCTAGAGGTGAACCAGTCAAGCAGTACATGTTTGCTGAGGATGTTTTAAAGAAAATCACGTCCCTGATCTGGTGGGAGTCACTAGAAGAAGCACCTGGAACCAAAGCTCATTGAAGTGCTAAACCAGATGTTACCAGCAGTAGCCTTTTTGCAGGTGCAGAAAGAATATTTTCTTAGTCTGGACTGCTTCATTCAAAGCTAAGAAATCAATTGGGAGTTGAAGAAGTGGGAGAGCTTGTTTTTTCTCTTCTAGTCTAAGAATAAAAAGAGGGAGGAGAAATGAGATTTATGAGCTCTAAAAACTTGGAAGAAAGGGGGTAAATATTTTCAAAACAGCCTAGGTTAAAAAAAAAAATTGGCTATCTCATTTTAAAGCAAATTAGGCAAGTAGGAACTTAAGTTCAAATGATTTTCACCCAAGCATTTTACAAATTTTCCTCCAAGATGACCTGAAATCATTGGTTTAATTCACTATTACTTCTAATACTGTAACAGTTTATACTAGTGTTTAATAAATTAGTAAATTGTAAATGTGGATCATGTTTTTGATTACTTTTTAAAGCAGTGTTCATATCTAAAACATTAAAGCTTTGTTTAATAAATTTTAATTTCTGATTTTTTTTGTGCTTACTTAAATTTAAGTTGCCATCTTAATGAAGCTTGATACAAATATGAATGTAGTCATCTAGTGACTAAGAAATATATATTCACCATTTTGTAGCATACTAAAATGTTGGATTTCTAACTATCCAGAAATATTAGATTACATATACACATATATACTTGTATATTATAGATGATATATAATTTATAATATATACATTTGATATTGTGTTCTCTCACACACACACACATGCACACACACACTCTCTCTAATTTAAAAATGTATACTTATCTGGTTTGGTGACCTAGAAAACATTATGTACCAAACCTACTATACTACTACTGGGCTGCATACTTTGCCTCTGCTGCAGAAGTTCTGGCGGCAGACAGCAGCAGTCACACCTGAACCACAAGAGCTTGTATTCAAATCAGTAGCAGTGCACCGTGATAGGGACCAGCCCCTGAAGGGGCTGTGGCAGCTGACAGAAAGCCTGGGAATGTCTATATGCACCTTCTGCCAGCTGTTAGCCGTTCTGGCTTGGCAGAGGTGGTCTATCTCTGCTGGCAGAAAGGAGAGTTTTGACACCATAATGAGAGTATAAATTCACCCCCAAATTTGCTGCAATCTTTGTAGCAAAAATTTATAGGGTAGATTAGACCTAAAGTGATCTGAGATATGCAACAAGTATCTCCCTGAAAGCACAACCAGATTTGATGTTGTGATAATTCTAACAGATTCTTTAAAAATATGCTCAAAACATTTCCAGTTGCTCCTGTATATCTGAAAGAAGCAAAACATGGCAGGAAACCAGTTTTCTTCTCTGTTGCTTACATTGAACTCAGATTTTCCCTATGTCTTTGGATTTAGATTCACCTTGCAATCCTGCTCTCACCATTTTTTATGCATAATATATATGTATAATATTAATCATCTTTCATGTCAAAGAAATATGTACCATTTTTCTCTCAATTTTTTTCTGTTTTAACAAAATATGAATCTGTTCTTTATTCCGTGTTAAAGAGGATCTTGCATCTTGCACTCAGAACTAAAATCTGGAAGCCATTCTGCATTAATACATTGCTTATTTGCAGTGAGATGCAAGGTATTTTGCTGTTTAGTCAAATAATTCCTAGAGAAATTCATTCCTATCTCTAACTAATTACTGTGGGAATCTGGGTAAAGGTTGTCCCCCAGGTCAATTGCTACAGCAACTGGGCAGTACAACACAGTAACAACAGCAACAAAGGTTCTTCTAATTACTGAAGTGAACTGTATATCCTCAGGCCTAAAGATACACTTTCATTGGCCTTGAGCCAGACATAGCAGACTGCTCTGTTCAAAGCTGAACTGATCCGCATTTTATTTTGCCTCTTCATCTAGCAAATGCCTGTGCTTTCTGAACATTGAAACTGGTAATTGCAAAGCATCCCCACGTGCTTCGTTTCTCAGTTTCACTGTCACCATGCTAGCAGCAGCAGTAGATCCATCCAGACAAATTGGATAGGACAGAAACTGATCTAATTTCAGGATTCGATGAAGGATCAGCATGTCAGGTTCTAGTTTTCATCCTTGTAGACCTTGCTGTCCTTGATACTTACAGCATTATAATTTACATGTTTTAGCTTAGCTGGCTTAAGATCCTTTCTGAAAAAGGCACAGAAATCTAGCCTGTTTCAACTCTGATTCAGTCTTCTGCTGCTGACAATTATCATAATTTCTGTAGGGTCAGTGGTACTTTTGAACACTATGCAACTACAACATCTCAAAGAGAACGTACCAGGTATCTTACACAGAGTGGCTTGTGGAGTTTGCATTATAGATTTTCTATAACAATCAATACTTTCCAGGTTATTTTGAAATTCCACATCTCCTTTAGCACTTTGTGCTCAATACTTCCTGTAGTTGCGCTCAAAAACTCTGTTCAGTACACTAAGGTTTATTTCTTATGTTTTACGCAGTGTAGATTTTGATGTAAATTATTGAATCTATAACTCAAGACAACAGGAAAGAAAAAAACCTTTTTCTTTTTAAAATTGGATTTTTCTACCCCTTTTTAAGGAAAGGAGAGACATATGTAAAGCAAGTATACACATACATTTGAACCCTGGAAAAGGTGATTAGAGAATTTTCTATTTCATGACAACAAGGATCAAATATTAGGTAGTTTAACCATTTCATACTGAGACAAGTGATTTGACACTTGTTTCTTTGCCCCTAGAACAAGAGACCTAAAAATTTTTTATTTTTTTTTTTGGCCCATCTGGGTTCCTTTAGAAGCCAAGCAAGTCTAACGTTCAATTAAAAAACTGATGCCAACACTGTTCGATGGTAGTCTGCGTCATGCACTCCATCTTTTCTAGAGAGAAAAAATCCCTTTGAAAGCAAAGTGATTATATTAAAATGTAATTGACTACATATTTATAACATAGTATGTACACTCTTCCGTCCTCTGTGTGCACACATGCATATGTGCATTTATATAGTATATACACATTCATATAATTGTATGCACGTATTTAATGTATTCTAGTTGAAGTATCTCTACATAACATTTTGCTTTTGAATGGGGGAGAGAGAAAATATGGCAATTTTGGGTTAAAACCAAACTTCAAAAGTCCTTTATCATGTGTTAAAATCCTTTTTTCTTTTGTGATAACATACAGTATTAACAAGTAAATGCAAACACTGTGAAGCTAAGGAAAGTGTTAGTCAGCATGATTTAATAAGGCCTTTCATGTCCGGCCTTGAGAAATCATGTCTTGGTGGAAATGTACTTAATGACTCAAAGGTAACTGTAGGAAATGTGTTTTTAAATACCAGAAATTTAAAATCCAAAATATATTCAGTATGCTAAGCCTGCTTTTGTATTTAAAATATGTGTGGAAAGAAAAAGGATTCTTGCACATTAGCTTGATCAAAACTCATGAATGGCTTTAGTTCAAATTTAATGCAATTTTAAAGCTGCTTTGAATGTGAGGCCTTTACCACAGTTACTTGAGTATAAGGGGACACCCAATAATTATATTCTTTATTTGGAAATTGTATACATTTGTTATAATTTTCCAGGTATAGAATATAATTATTGGAGGTTTGTCTTGAATTTGTTTCCCTCCCACTGCTACAGCAGGGGAAATAAATCTGGGGGTCAGGTAGTCATGCGCCGAGTTGGCTGAATTTTATCAGCTACATAGTTGGTTTCCATTACTGAGCACAGGCTGCTTCTGGCAAGCAGTTCAATGATGTACAGTGTATTTAATGAGGTTTCCTTGTATGCAAATGTAAGACAACAAGCTTCCACCCATACTGATTGGGGGGGGGACCTCGACTTGTTATTTGATTAAATGTGATAACTGAATGATTTTGATGGATAGGTGTCCACCAGATAGGGCTCTGGAGTCTTGAACTGAGGTCCTGATTTTCCATTCCAGCCATTGCAACTGGAAGTCAGTATGTGGTGCACAACTATTGTTTTTGAAATTTAAACACTGCATTCTCTTTAAAAAATAATAATAAATTTGATTACTTGAATGTGATAACATGGAAATAGGAGCTACTTATTGCAGTTTATTTTACTGAAAACACCCCAGTCCACATACAGTGCTTGGTTAGCTAGCACAGTTTCCTCACAAAAGCCTATCAATATGCACATGCATGTGCATACATTCCAGTTGTTTAAATATCTTGCCCTGTGGGCAGAGAAATCAGCACTTTGGCAACCTGATTTTTTTTTCCGTTGTCTTGGTAGCTCTTACTCTGTTGCTGACGCTGACACTGGGCATTCAGGAAAAACTACAATGCACTAACAAGGCTGCAGAACTATAACTAACAAGGTTATGTTAATTCTTCACTGTCATGGTTTGTTTGTGTTTCTTAGCCTTCACCTGTTTGCACCTAAATGCTTTAGGGCAAGGATTATTGTTGTTCTGTGCTTGTACAGCACCGATTGCATTTACTTGTAAATATTACTAAGTCTTACTATTAACAACAAGGAAAGGCAGGGCAGATGACCAGCATCTCTCTCCTCTTCATGCCAGATTTGATGTTTAGGTCCCTCTACATGTGCAGTTAAAGACACAGTGAAATTTAATGTGCAGTCCACACAATCATGCCTCCTGCTATGCTACACGTGCATGGTAGGCAGTGTGACTGTGAGAATGTGCATTAGATCCCATCACGCCTTATTACCAATGCAGAAGGAGTCCAGTCTCCCTTGTACTGGCAAGAAGCAAGCTCCTGTGGCTGGAAGCCCCCTCAGCTGAGGGATTCCAGCCGTGGGGGTGTCCCATGTACCTCTGCAGCTGGGAGATGCAGCTACTGTGATCTCCTAGCCCTGGGGGTGCGTAAAGCCCCTGTGGCCATAGGTGATGTGTAGGGGGGGCATGCGCCCCCCCCCGCCCCCAAGATTGGCTGCTGCTGATGCTGCCGCCAGCATCTGTGGGCGGTTGCCACTTGCCCCCCGCCCCCCATCACTGCAGCTGCCTGTGGGGAGTCCCCGCTAGGCCCGTCCTCGCTGCTGACATCACCGCAGCCGCCTGCAAGTGGTCCCTGCTCACCACTGACACCACGGCCGGTGCCTGTGGGCTGTCGCCATGAACCCCAGCCTCAGGAGGCATGAGTTATTCATGCCTGGGGCTGGGAGATTGCAGCAGCTACGTCTCCCTGCACCAGGGGTGCATGAAACTCCTGGGGGTGGGAAAATATAGCTGCTGTGGTCTTCCAGCCTTGGGGGTGTGTGAAATCCCCAGGGCTGGGGGATTGTGGCAGCTGCGATCTCCCAACTCGGATGCTTTCACACATCTCTGGGGCTGGGAGATCTCAGCGGCACCCTGCAGCTTCTGAAGATCCCTTCAGTTGCTGTGGCTGAGAATCCCCTCACTTTGCCCTGGAGGGGAGGGGCCCTGCTACACTTGCAAATTAAAGCTTGGTAGCAACCAGCCATAAAGTTAGTGCATATTTTCAAGGTCTGACTTCATAGCTATTTGAAGCATTTTATGGCATGATAGGTACTTTGCACATGTAGCTGGTTGCAAGGTAATTGTGCAGTTAACCAGGTAATTGCATAGTATCTGTAACATGTAGAGGAGGCCTTTCATAAAGCATCCCATCAATGCTATACATACTTTCCGTCCTGTGCAGGACTCCTGGGTGTAGTTTGAGAGCTCTGGTTTCACATGCACCAATGTTTTTACCTCTATTAAAACCAGTGGGAAATATTGAGAAGTCTGGTGTTGAAGGTTTTGGTACAAAAACTAAGCTCTGAAGCACTCAACAGAAGTTGAGGCTATTTATGTCATGGGAGAAACAAGTGTGATTTGTGCTTCAGTACCTCATAAACACTAGCATTAGAACAGTGCTTTTAGAAGACAATGCATTAATGAATTCCTCTAGTTTTTACTGTCCTGCCTCTGACACTTCTTCAGCTGCTTGCAACGCTGATCAGAAATGATTGGAACCATATGGATGAAGACTTTCCTGTTTGGACAAAAGAAGGCAAACTTTTTCTTCTCTGCTGGGTTAAGATGTCATTGGAGAAAATGGCAAAGAAACAAAACATTTGAAAGATCTTTCATTCCTTCAGTTAAGTGAGAAGGATACAGTTGTTTGTTAATGTTAATGATAATATCAAGGTTGTGTCTTTATATTTATACACCCAAATGAGCCCGACTGTCTTCACTGGGTCCGTGTTGGTAGATTCATGTTTGCATGTAGCACAAGTCACTTAACTTCATTTCCAACAACAAATATTCTGCTTGTCTGTTTTCTAAAGCACCTCTTGCCATCATATTAAAGCTCTTTGAAAGTAAAATGAATGAAGACATTGAGAGTAGGCCAGTTTCTTTGCATCTTTTTTATTGCAGTCATTTAGTGCTTGGTAAAGCTGAAACTGCCATTCCCTGTTTAAAGCTTACTGTGTGGTGGGAGCAGAATATAGTCTTCACTGAGCTGATGCAAGGTTGTTTAGAGCCATGTTAGCGTTTCAGCTTCTTTCTATGCGGAAGAAGGTGATATCCATTATTTCAGCTGATAGTGTACTGCCAAATTCAGTGACTCATCCACTCTATGCTAAATCTTTAAGGACGTGTTGATGAAGGAAATGGGTTTTAAACTTGATTTTAGAGTTATTTGACAGAATTCCACTTCAAGTATCCCGCCAATATTTTGTCCCCTTATCCATTCTAGTTGAATAACCTCCATGGCCACGTCCAGATGAGTGTGGCTGTGTGGTATGTGGCTCCACAGACTGCTTTTTCAGTTGCTCTCTGAGCTGTGAGGGAGCAGCTCGGAGGGGTTTTTTATCCCTGGATATCCAGGGGTCAAAAAATACCCACAGGAAAAAAAAAGGTGGAGTGGTGTACACAGTGACAGCATTGACAGCATGTGCTACCCAAAGCTAGAGCCTGACCAGCCGAAGCCAAGCTCCGCTGCTGGCCAGGTTCTGCGTGGCAGAATTGCTGCTGCTGCTGCAGCCCCAGGAAGGCCCCAGGTAAGGCTCCTGGGGTCAGCCCAGTGCTGGCCCCAGCCTGCCCTACCCCACCCAGGGTAACTTGCTGTGTGCCGGAACGCACATGGCACAGGCATTCCCCAGGGAGAACTAGCGGTGGCACAAAGTGTGCCCCTGCTAGTTGTCTCCAGGGAACCAAATGTCCACACGTGTGGAAGCAGCCCATGAGGTTCTTGGATCATCTTATCAAAGTAAAGGATATTTTAAGTACACTAACCTTGTCTGCACATCTCATTGTCAGTCCTTCATTCTTACAAAGGACTTGAAGAAGCAAATTCTCTGGAGCTTTAGCTTTTGCAATAAATGAGGATATGTTGTGATGAATATTTTTTAAAGAAAAGAAGAATTGCATATATACAAGAGTGCATGCTGCAAGAGTCTCTTGCATACCTTCTTCTCCAAAAGGATTGAAGTTGCTTTTATTTTAATTTTCCCTCTGGTATTTAATCCTCTCTTATACATACAGGTCAGTCACATCATACGCGCATTTAACTTGCGTGAATTCAACTATACACGGGGTGGGAGGTGGGGCGGGGCTTGAATTTGCACGTGTGCCCGGAGCTGGGTGGCCGGCCGCTGGGCAGCAGCAGCAGCGTGGTGGTGGGTGGGCAGCAGCGTGGTGGTGGGGGTGCAGCCATCCCCACCACCACCCTGCACTGCGCTGCTGCTGCCGGCTGCACAGCTCTAAGCACGGCTCCGTGGTGGCGGCAGGAGGTTTTGGAGGCAGAGGCAGTCACTGCTGGCACGGTAATACACAATGTCACTATACACCATTTTAGAACGTAACCCCTGCGTAAGATGCGACTGACCCGTATTTCATGCTTGGAGAGACGCACATGATATGAGGGTACCTATGTTCAGTTTCAGGGGCATATACAAGATGCTTCTAGCTCAGGGGCAGGCAATTATTTTGGGCAGAGGGCCACTTACTGATTTTTGGCAAGCCATAGAGGGCCACATGACAGGCAGCCCAGGGCAGATAAATATTAATTTTCTAAATTTTTTAGGGGCCCCGCAGGCTGGATAGAATGCCCTGGCGGGCCGCATCCAGCCCTTGGACCACATTTTGCCCACCCCTGTTCTAGCTGGTACCATTGATTTTTAGAGCGCAGAATTCTGGGAGTCCCCTCTTGTTTGTGTGTAAAGAGGCACAAATGAAATAGTAGTGATCTGCTGTGAGGTATAACTGAAAACAATTATTCCAGGTATATTTATCTTTGAGTTGGGCACAGATACTTGTCACAAAAGTAGTTTACTTATTGTAAGAACCCCTACTGAAAAAATACAATAATGCCATTACTTTAGTGGGAACAGAGGCTGTGATGGCCTTCTGTCCGCCTGGAGGACAGTAAGATTTTAATGGAGAAGGTGTTGCTAGCCTGCTCTCCACAGACAGCCTTAGTTGCATGCATCTTCCTATGAAAGATCTATTCTCTTAATTGTGAGAAATTCAAATTTCCACCATGCCCGGGAAGCTGGCTGTACTTTAAGGAAACTTTTTTTAAGGGTGCAGGAGCAAGGTATCTCAATGAGATGGAAGAATGGAAAGTGCAATAGGAGACCAGCCTGGCTAGATGGGAGTCTCCTTAAGGAGTTGAAACTCAAAAAGGAATCCTAGAAGAAGTGGAAGACTGTAAGAGCATTGCTTGGTCATGTAGGGAGAAAATTAGGAAGGCCAAGACACAATTTGAGATGCAGCTGACAAGGGGCATAAAAGGGAATAAAAAGGGATTCTACAAGTATGGCAACAATAAAACTCCACATGTCCCTTATGGAATGTGGAAGGCAATCCAGTCACAGATGATGCAGAGAAGGCTGAAGTATTTAATGCCTTTTTAACTTCAGTTTTCACAGCTAGGGACAGCTACCAGCTCACCAGTGCAGTTGACAGTACAAAGATGGAAGGAGACAAACAACTTAGATTAATGGCAAACCGACGTTAGGGATTACTTAGAGAAATTAGATGTTCTGAAGTCAGCAGGGCTGGATAGGGTGCACCCAAGGGTGCTGAAGGAATTGTTTGAGGTAATTTTGGAAACATTGGCTATCCTCATTGAGAATTTGTGCAGGTCAGCTGAGGTCCTGGGTGACTGGAAAAGGAAAAACAATAATGTCCATGTTTAAGAAGGAGGAGAAGAGGATCTGCAGAACTACAGAGCAGTCGGCCTGATTATGAATCCAGCTTCCTGAAGGAATCCAGTGAATCACGTACAGGAGAAGAATACTATCAGGAAAAGTTAGCATGGATTCACCAAGAGCAAGTCATGCCTGATCAATCTGATTTCCTTCTATGTTAAAGTGACAGGCACTGTGGATGAAGGAAGAGCAGTGGATTTGGTATAGCTTGAATTTAGCAAGGCTCTTGATACAGTCTCCTACAATATCCTTATTAACAAGCTAAGAAATACAGACTAGATGGAAGTACTGTAGGGTGGATATGTAAGTTGTTGGAACATCATACTTAGCAACTAGTCCTCAATGCATAGGTGGTGGAAGGTCTGGGCTAACGGGGTTTAGCCCCCACCGAACTGGGCTGGCAACAGTGGCTCCAGCACCACTGCTGCTGCAGTGCTGCACCCAGTGCCCCTGCCTTGCACTCCACTGCTGCTGCACACACAGTGCCAGTGCATGTTGGCCCTGGAACAGCCCTGTGGGAGGAAGGGGCAGGGTCAGACAGGCACACTCCACACCACCCAGCCCCACCCAAATAATAATTTCTAGTGCTGCTGATGGCTCAGTGTCTAGCTGAGTTGGGAGGAGGTATCAAGTGAGGTTCCTCAGGGGTCTGCCCTAGGTCTGGTATTGGTCAACATCTTCATTAATGATTTGGATGATGGGAATGAATGCATTCTTAGCAAACTGGCAAATAACACCAAATTGGGTGGAATTACAGACGCTCTGGAGGACATGGCTAGGATCCAGGATGACTTGAACAGACTGGAGAATTGGTCCACAGTCAAACAGATGAGATTCAACAAGCACAAGTGTAAAGTCTTGCACTTTGGATAGAATTACCGCATGCACAAATACAGAAACAAATTCAGTGCTCTTGTAGTAATCTGCAAAAATATTTGATTTGAATAAGGGAAGGAGCACAAGCAAAATACTAGATGTGTTCCAGTTTCTTGTTGGAAAAGTTTTTGGAGTAGGTATAAAAACATGAATAAAGTTAATCAGTTTCACAAATATAAATAGCTCAGTTGGACACAACCCAACCATATTTCCCCATGGCTGCAGTCACAGACTAGCTTACTGCTATAAATGCGATATTTGGAATTAGGTTCGCTATTAATCCCAACAGGAAGGAGGAAGCTTCGCTTTCTTAGCTGGGAAGGAGGAAATTTACTTGGTATCAAATAATCTTATGGAGAGTTTTCTAGTTCTGCTGCAGTTAAATGTCTGTAGCTTTAGGCTCTGATCCTACAGTTAATTCATTTTTGATTCACAACATGAACCTGGCCCTAAGATATCATGAGTTTAAAATAAAAATAATATACTTGAGGCTCTTGTATTAGGCTTCTGCAGGTTTTTATTTTATTTAATTTTTAAGCTTATTGAGTACACAGGGTCACAGTTTCAAGCTTTTCTGTGCAATCATGAGGGCAAAAAATAGTAAGAATCTCTTGCTTTTCAGAAGCCTGAGCTCAAAGGACAATACCAGTTATTGCAGGACTTGTGTTAATTTAATAAGAATAGACAACAGGAATACAAGCATCTGCCCACAGAATTAATTGAAAGATGGGAGCCATGGTCCTTATAGGATTTTGTTACCAAGAGATGTACAAATGGACAAAAGAGCAGGGTTGCCACTTGCCTTTATTTTAGATATACTAGGAAAACATGCCACAGGTCTTTTGTTGCATCCAGGGAGCCTTGGATCTGGTTTGCTAGTCAAATTATTTTCTTTATACTTATTTATTTAAATTATTTTAAATATGTTTTAATATACATACACAAGCTTTATAAGTTATTTGATCTCTTACTGTAAGCCACCCTGCGCCTTGGAGAAGGGTACTACATACAGTTAATATATACAGTGTCTATACTGTACATTAAAACTGCTGATAATGGAGGTTTTTCCTTTAACCTTATTTTTACAATGAGAGTTGAAGACTTGAACTTGCCAGATGAAGGTTTACAAGTAAGGAGTTATGCCATGCATGGAGAAATAAGCTTTTATCATACTGTGGTCTAATGAAGGCAAAATAAGGCTGGTTTTGGTTGTTAAATCCATGTGCTTATTCATTGTGAATGAGGTTAAGAAGCTTGTTAATGATTTGTGTTTGGTTATGCAATTGAAAATCTTCTGCAAAGCTTCAAAACAAAATGTAATGGCAAATTCTACTTGTGTCTAGTGAGAGTAATTTCAGTGTCCTACATAAGAACAATTAAATGCAGCCATACATTTTAAAATTCTGTATGGTATTGTACAGACCTGTAAATTACTAGAAGTAATGCCTGCTGGTGTTCATTTTATTTAATATATTTTCTGAATTTTGTTTAGCTAATTAATAATAACCACTTTAGTTTCTTACAGTGACACTAACTTATCAGATATCCATGTACTGTATTCAGATTGCTTAGTATTGAAATTTAATGTGAATTATTAAAGAACCACTATAAAAACTAACCCTCTTTGCCCCTTTCTCATGCATAAATATTAACCCTATATAGAGCTCTTGAGTTCTTTTGCATTGAAGAAAATTCCTTGCCAGTTTTAGGTAGCTATTGATAAAGCCATGGTTTTTCCCCTTTTGTTTTAAATCCAACGGTTCTTATATTTTACTCAATATTTATTTTATTTGCATTTTTCTTATTATTAGCCTCTGCCAAATAGGCATTGTTATTCTTAAGTTGAATTTATCCTGAAGTTGCATATATGCCCTAGGTCCTGAATATGCCTCATTTTTGTTTGCAGGGAGGGATTATGGGGAAGGAAGATCCCATAAAACCTCTCTCATCCTGTGCCTTATGCAAAGCAGCCTGATACAATAACAGCTTTGTGTTCCCGTGAACATTCCCCACAGTAAGCCAGCACTAGCTGCTCCTAAGGATAAAGCAAGTGTCAGAGAAGTATTCAGGGCTGTGGTAGCATAGGTGGCCAGAAGCTCACGGGAGCATAATTGGCAAGAAAAAATATATCCTCATGTTGGAGTGGAAAAACTCTTCACTTTCAGTCATTCAGGTCACACAGACAGTAGTTTCAAAACTTAGTTGATGGAATATTGGTTAAACTGTTATACAGATTTTAATTTGTGTCCTGTCCCTGCGTGCAGATGTTGCTGGAATACATGCTCTCTCTATTGATGCACTTCCCCTGGAAGGTTAGGCATGATTAGGACAGTATGTCCCACTCATTAAGACTCACTTACCTGCCTTTGGGTCCTATGGGAAAAAATTCCTTTTATTCTGTAGAAAAAAATAGTGCATTCATATAAAGACTGCAGAAGATGATTAGAAGTAGAATGACTTTTTTCCCCCTCTTTTGAAATACGATCCCAGTCTAACTGAATGTTGTGATAAAGATTTTAAGTATTTATTTGCAAAAGGCCTGTGCAGGATCCAGCTAAGTTCCAACAGATCAGTCAGTTGTGAATATTTGTTGTAATTTGGTTAAGCTCTTGATGGAATGTATTCAAATAGAGCCAAAAATTTGGTTTTGTCTCCTCTGATTGTTAAGTGATTTCTGTTAACACTGGGTTAGTTTGGCGTGCACTATTTCCTAGTCATTGAGAAGAGAATGAATCCAGAGAAAAAAGCTGGCAAAGCTCTGATATTTACATAATGTCTGTTTTTTTGTGAACTCTGAACGTGGATGAAAACACTCTAATGTTCTTAGTGATCTCAGCAAAAATTGAATGCATTGGGTCAACCTATTTTCTAAAAAGATTCAGTAAAAAATAGAAGCCTGCATCATGATTGAAAATAAACATGTTTACTGATTCAGTTATGAAACGTTCTGATGACCTAGTAATATTTGAATTATTCCATCATTACATCAGGTTTTTCTTAACGTACGTTTTGGTAGGTTTCCTAAAAATAGAACAAATAGCCCTTGTATTATTCCCTGTCAACTGGTTGCACATTCACTCCATTAGGATAAATTTGAACTGTACTGTTAAGGGAAGAAAAGGCAAGTGCCAGGATCACTAAACCAACTTACCGTCCAGCTGCACCGTTTCAGTTGGGTAGTTGATTTGACAGAAAATTGTGCTGAGAGCTGTTAGATCATGCTAAATTTGGGGAGGGATGAGGGATTATCATCCCTGTCAAATTCATTTTGTTTGAGATTTTGAATATACATTGACTGCTGATTTTTGTGTCAGTATATTCCAGCTTTCAAACACCTTCAGTACTACAAGGCTAAAGTTCTGATTTAAAAATGAAGCTTAAGATTTAGGTATATCATTTCATTATTTGCTGTACTTTATGTCTAGATTTGGCAGCATAACTGTGTGTAACAGCACCTATGTAATTGCCATCCTGGAAGTACCCACCAGGTATGATAGGTCTCAATAAAGATGGCTATTTGTTTTGGTTTATGCTAAACCAAATTGCTTTAATTCCAACACATTTTCTGTGCACGGTGCAGCCTTACAGCATGAGTCATAGTTTGATTTTTCAGAAGCATCAGTCCTTCAGCATGTAACTTTTCAATTCTCCATTGTAAAGTATCACAGCCCAAACAATTCTCTCTCGCTTTATGTTCAAGAATCACAATTATATCTACCCCATCTATGAACTTGCCAGTGTTGGATTTCATTAACTACCTGAATATTTTATGTAAATTGACTCTAATTCACACACTTACAAGTAAAGAATAGATTTATTGTTAGTATCTTGTATGGCTTGAACAAAAACAAAGCTTCATCCTGTATTCTAAGCTCAAATGGAGTTTTAGGGTGTGATGCTCTAAATTATTTTGATAATACTGCTTTCTTATTCCTATTGGTGGCATACTGGAGAACCAAGCTATACAGGATTAAAATTCATTAACTGTAGTTTACTGGAAAAAGGCAAGTCAGATGAGAACATGTTTAGTCACTGAGCAAATAGAACAGAATTAGTTGTAGTAAAATACTTAGAATTTGACCAGTTCTAATGAAACATAGTGCCGGCCATTTCACTAAATCATATAAACGTTTAGCTTTAATAGTTCCTGTGTTTGTTCTACACAGTCAGTAAAGTATAAATTGGATTTATAACTCATAGATTATGGGACTGAATATGCATGTATACTTGCTCCTAGAAAGTTTATCAGAGGAAAGACAGGATATAGACAAACTTACTATTGGACTAATGAAGGGTTCCTCTGCTACTGAACAGAGACCATCAGTAATTTCCTTATTTCCTTATCTGAGCTCCTTTCAGAGAATTCTTTCTATACAAATAGAAAGGTAGCAGAAGAGTAAGGATGTGTATCCCAACTGCTGCCTAAAATTAAATACCTCATATATCATAATTTTATGCTGTAATTATTCTGTTGTATGTTCTATTTTCTATTTTATGTTACAGAATTATGTAACATATGAACAGCAAATGAAAACGATATATTGACCTAAATATACAGATACTAGTGTATGGTGTTGCATAAGTTCCCATCTCTGTAACAGTAGAAGCAGCAATTTCTGTGTGTATGTATTTAACAATTTTTATTTTCCTCCCTAGTTGTGTGCTGCCCACCTACCAACACGATCAGAGGCACCAAACCACTATCAGGCAGTATGTCGAGCATTGTTTGCTGAAACAATGGAATTGTACACGTTCCTAGCAAAAATTAAAAGTGCAAAAGAGGTAAGCAATCTGCTAGAATTCTGTCTTGTTATTTTGGTTACTGTGTGAGTGATTCGAGTGAGATGTTTTCTATTCCCAACCACCAGTGATAGACAACTGCTTCAGGAAATTATTAACACAGTGTTTGGAAAGATAGCTGTACAGTTCAGTTTTCTTTTGCATCCAGTAACTGTTAATCATACTTATCTGATCGAGGTTAATGTATATTCATGGTTGACTGTGATTAAGGACCTACCAAAACCTTTAATCTTAATTTGTTTTTGCTGTGTGCCCCCTCCTTCCCCACCCCTGATTGTCAGAGGGGCCCTGGTAGTCCATCTGCTTGCTACTGATCAACCAGAAGGTGAAAAACATGGTTTTAAATGCACCATAGTTTTTGCTTCCCGCCCTTGGCTACGGGGCCCCAGCAGCCCTGCTGCTTGGTGCTGATTAGCCTGGAGGCAAAAACTGCGGCATATTTAGAACCACAGTTTTTGCCTCCTGGCTGGTCAGCACCAAGGATCTCTGACAATTGTGAGGGGGGTACACGGCAAGTTTAAAGGAGCCACTGTGCAGTGCACTTCTGCCACAATTTCAGTAGGTTCCTGACTGATCCATGATGCTAAGTGAGTAGGGGGAGACAAAGTATTTTTGGAGTGATTGCATATTTTTGTTCTGGTCTATATATACACCTGCATCTAGTGCAGTGCTCAATCTGCTCCATCACATCTGCACCTCCCTCGCTCCAGATTCCCAATCCCTCTACAGCGTGGGTAAGCATAGACACAGCACAGTGTAGGGGAGTGCTGCAGAAGGGATGGGTGGCAAGGCACATCTCTGTGCCACCGATTTTCCCCATCCTGGATCAACCCTCAGTGGTCCATAGGTTGCCAACCTTTTCATTACATGCAAGTCCTCTTGCCTGCAAGGAGCACAAAATGTTTTTGTGGACCATTTTAGCAAAGGGTTCCTGAAGGATCATGAGTATGAAACTGGAGATGGGCCTATTGAAAGTCTCTGAGTTAAAGTTAATGGGGAGAGCACAAGGGTGATGTTGTAATGGATTCCTGCTATAGACAACCAGATGAGGAGGAAGTGGTGGATGAGGCTTTGTTCACACAGCCAGCAGAAGTTTCCCAGTCATACACCCTGGTTCTCATGGGGGACTTCAATCACTCTGACATCTGCTGGGAAGGCAATGCACAGGCAATCCAGGAAGTTTTTGGAGAGTGCTGGGGACAACTTCCTGGTGTAAATGCTGGACTGGACAACTAGGGGCCATGTTCTTCTTGACCTGCTGCTCACAAAACAGGGAAGAATTGGTGGGGAATGTAGTAGTAGATGGCAGCTTGGGCAGCAGTGACCACAAGATGATTGAGTTAAGGATCCTGAGGAGCAGTGTAAGGACCCTGGACTTAAAAAAAAGCAGACTTTGACTCGCTCAGAGAACTCGTGGGCAGGATCCCCTGGGAAGCCAGTCTGAGGGGAAGAGCAGCCCAGGAGAGCTGGCTGTACTTTAAGGAAGCCTTACTGAGACTGCAGGAACCAACCATCCCGATGTGCAGACAGACTGGCAAGTATGGCAGAAGACCAGCTTGGTTTAGCAGGGAGCTATTCAGTAAACTACGTCACAAAAAGGAAGCTTATAGAAGTAAAAACTTGGACAGATAGATAGGAAAGAGTATAAGGGCATTGCTTGGATGTAGTCAGGAAGGCCAAAGCACAACTGGAGTTGCAGTTAGCAAGGGATATGAAGGGTAACAAGAAGGGTTTCTGCAAGTATGTTGGTGGCAAGAGGAGAATCAGGGAAAGTGTGGGTCCTTTCCTGAATGGGGGAGGCAACCTTGTGACAGAGGATGCAGAAAAGGCTGAAGTGCTCAATGCTGCCTTCACCTCAGTCTTCACAGGCAAGGCCAGCTCCCAGACTACAGCACCAGGCACCCCCAGCATCCCAGCATGCTCTTTGGGCTGAGTGGGGCTCTCTGCTTCACAGCAGGGCTGGTCCCTCCCCTCTGCTCCCTGACTGCAGCTTTGGCAGAGACTGCAGGCAGCTACCCCCACCCTTCGCCACTCCCTGCTAAGCAGGAATTTGCCCCTCCCCTCTGCCTTCCTGAGAGGTGTCTGTGTATTAGCTAGCAGACCACATGCTGGCTACAGTCCATGCTGTGACAGATAGGACAAAGGAAGAATCAGCAGGTAACTGGTAATGTCTCTCTGTTGTTTTCTTAATGGGGTGATAAACAGTGAGTTAGGGGTGATAAACACTATGTTATCAATTCCCTGCTGGGCTAATCAGAGGGCTTGCTGGAGCCTGGCCACGCCCCCCTTATCTCAGCAATGTGGAAGGGAAGGGAGGGCTGCTATAGCACCCCCGCCCACGGCTTCTAGCCTGAGCCACTGCAGGCATGTAACTGTGTATCTGGGATGTCTTTACAGTTACCAACTGATTTAGCCTAGCCAGGTTAGACTATCCTGCAAAGATTAAATCAGTTCAGGCTCAGGGTTTTTGAATGTCTGTCCCTAGCCTTGGAGTACTGTGGGGCCCCCACTACAGAAAAGATGTGGACAAATTGGAGAGTCCAGCAGAGGGCAACAAAAATGCTGAGGGGACTGGGAGACATGACTTACGAGGAAAGACTAAGGGAACTGGGCTTATTTAGTCTAGAGAAGGGGAGACAGAGTAGATTTAATAGCAGTCTTCAACTACTTGAAGGGTGGCTCGAAAGAGGATGGAGCTAGACTGTTCTCAGTGGTGACAGATGACAGAACAAGGAGCAACAGTTTCAAACTGCAGCAGGGGAAGTTTAGTTTGGATATTAGGAAAAATGTTCTGACTAGAAGGGTAGTAAAATACTGAAACATGTTACCCAGAGATGTGGTGGAAGCTCTATCCTTGGAAGTTTTTAAGATGTGGGTAGACAAAGCTTTGGCTGGGATGATCTAGTTAGGGATGGTCCTGCTTTGGGCATGGTGTTGAACTAGATGACTTCCTGAGGTCCCTTTCAACCCTAATTTTCTATGGTTCTATGAATGATTCTTGAACAAAAGTATATAACTGTTGCAATATAGTTCTTGTTGAGATCCATACCTGAGATGTTGTAGATTATTCATCTTCCCTCAAGGGAGTGGTACCTTGAGGTACTAGTAGTTTCTATTACTACCTTAAAAATTTGATTAGCTGTGATAACACTTCAGCTAAAGAAGCTGAATATTCTTGAACCATCGTTCATATGTTCTTAAAAGGGTTATTTAGATAGTAGTGCTCAACTTTTTTTTGGCAGTGAGTTGCATGGGTGTTGCCTGGGCCGTCAGTGGGCTGGATCCGATTGGTGGTCCCAATCCAGCACAGGGTGGTTGCAGCAGAGCCCCATCTGGCTGCACTGAGGGAGGCAGGGGAAATCCTGGCTCCAACATGACCCTGTGGGGGAAAAAGGAGTGTGGCTCAGCTCCAACCTGTCCCATGGGACAAGGGAGCAGGGTCATGGCCTAGCCCTCTGCAGGGAAGAGGGGAAAGGCGCATGGCCCAGTCCCAACCCAGCCCTATGGGGGGAGGGGGTGTGGCCCGGCCCCAAGTGGGGAGGGGGTATGGTCCAGCCTCAGGGAGGGGAAGGTAGATTGGCTTGGCCCTGTGGTGGGGGAAGGGGGCTTGAGCTGGCCCCAGCCCAGCTGCAGGGGAAAGAGGGTGTGGCTCAGCCCTATCCAGCTTGGGGTGGTGGGAGGGGGCATGGCATGGCCCAAACCTGCTACATGGGGCTTGGGGTTTGGGAATTTGGCAGTGTGGAAGGGTGGCCATATTTATTGCCACTTCTCTCCTGCCACCGAATTTCTCTATCTGGAGATCCCCACAGGCCAGATATCTGTGGCTCCATGGACTGCATTTGGCCCACAGGCTGGAGGTTGAGCACCCCTAATATAGACTGTCAACCTATTGGAGATCCATAGCCTCTTTGGGATTTGGAGTTTCCTTCAGCTTGAAAACTCTGTTGGACGAAACTGATCATATGCTTTCTAACATGCTTTTCCACCAAGGTAACTTTATTTGTGGTGATCACATCAGCCAGGAAAGTGTGTAAGTTACAAGCTCTTGTGGCAAACTCCCCGCACATTGTTTTCAACAAACACAAGATCTCACAGTGCCTGTACACAAGTGCAGAGGCTGCTCCAACATGCTATAATTACAGTGCATTGTAGCAGACTCTGCGCTTTAGCAGCCTCCCTGGTCTCTTATATCAGCATCTCTACTCTTCAAAAAGGTGGTGGGTGCTTTTAACTAAAGCTCGTCGAATGAGCTTTAGTTCAAGTGCCCCCAGCGCTGTTTTGAAGCGTGGGGATGCTGATACATGAGATGTTGCAGCATTTTGATTAGAGCAGCTCTCAGAGCCACTCTAATTGAAGTGTTGCACCCTCCCCGCTCCCCCTTGGAGCATATGTAGAAGTGCCCTCAGTGTGGCCATATCCTAAATTCTTTAAAAACACACACATTCACCTGTGCACACGTATCTCTTGGGGCCCCTTTACTTGTGCAGATAAAGGCACAGTGAGATCTAATGTCCGATCCACATAATCGCGCCTCCTGCCATACCTCATTTCCATGGGAGGAGGTACGACTGTGGGATCACACATTAGATCTCATTGTGCCTTATCGCCAGTGCAGGGAGAGCCCAGGATCACAGTTGGCTCCTGTGGGGAGCTGATGGGGCTCACAAAAATGTCAATGTTCTCCCTGCTGCCCCTTCACTGGAAGCCCCACACCTAGGGGACAACATTTCCCTTGCTGCGAGCTCCACTGCTGATGAGGCTGGCAGCAGGCACACTGCCAGGAACACTGCTGCCACTGTGGTGTTTGTCAGCTGCGGGGCTGACAGCGGGTGGTGCACCCCTGTCCCTGGGAGCTCCTCAGTTGATGGGGCTCCCAGCCATAAGGGAGCACCTGGACACACGCTCAGTTAATGGCATAAGAGCAAGCTACAAAGTTATTACACGTTCTTTGTGGAATAATTTTGTAGCTTATTGCTTGCTTTATCACTTCATTAATTGGTTGAATTTATAGCTGGATCACAGTTTAAGATGTGATTAACTGGCTAATTATGCCTTAAATGTAATGTGTAGATGGGGCCTTGGCATTTCATCTGATACAAATTATATATCTTACGTAAGTTTCCAAGGCACGTAGATGAGGAGAGTCCAGACTTGAAAATAAGAAAAAAATTAGAAAAAAAGATAAGATGTCTGTCTATATCCTTAGACCAACAAGGTTACAACCTACACCCCTGTAAACAGGATGTGCATTTGAAACCTGCTCAGGGTTTTGAATGTTACAAAAATCCTGGAGGCTGGACCAGCGGGAAGATGGTAGTCCGAGACATGTAATCAGTGTGTTTATCTACCCACCTTTGAAATTAATTATATACCTCTCCAATTTATCATATGGATGCCACTTCTATATAATCAATAGATTATGTGTAGTGACAGAAAGGTTTCATTAGAAGTAATTTGGGTGAGCGTAATACTCATAATTGAGGAAGCAATGAGTAAATTTGTATACGTCATCACAATGAGTGCAAATTGAAATGTTTATAGTTCCCTGCTGCACCTTTTTAATAGTATCCTTTTTATACAAAGGTTCTGAGATGAGCAACAAAAATAACCTACAGCCAGAGAAAGATATCTGTTCACTAAGAGAGTGATAAATGGGGTGAATAGAATGAAGCCAGGAAGGGTGAGGTGGCATACTAGCTACTGTTATAGCAAAAAGCAAGAGAGAGTATGTATAAAGAAATGTCATGGAATAGCTGCAGCAGCTACAAGGTAGCTTCTCAGTATAAACCTCATTAACTCAACCTCCCTTAAAAGAAATTAGATCTCCTAAAACCTTAATTTCATTGTACAGTAGAATCTTTCTGGCAAGCTTGGTAAATTATTCCCATTTTTTGCTTTTTTTTTTTTATTTGGGTCATTTTGTTGGCCTTGCTGCCCATCTCCTTTTGCTACTCACGCCTCTCCTTTCAGGTGCTCTGAGGAGAAATAATGCTTGTCTGGTCCACAATTGGGGCCGGTACCTTCTGCTTTTTGGCCTCAAGATGGGCTAGGACTTCCTATAACTCCCTTGCCTGCTGCTCTGGCTCATAGGGCTGTTGGCGAAAGAGAGGTGAGACACTTGCTGTTTTTCTTCAACCTGAGCAGTGGAGCTTTGTCTTAACTGCATAAGCAACTCACATAGGGGAGGTAGTCATCTTTTTTTCACTACCAGCTGAAAATGCACCCCCTGAAACAGAACAGTCATATCTGTTCTTATGAAATGAAAACTACCTGCTTTATTAAGATAAAATTACTTTTCTTAATGACACAAAACTTAACAGATGTGCTTTAATTAAAATGTGCTTAAAAGTAACAATGCAGGAGACTAATTGTTTTCAAGATCAAAAGGTATAGGATTTCCTTTGTATGAACTGGACCAAAGACATAATTGCAGGTCTAAGGAAAAGAATGCATCAGATAAAGTGAACATTCCTTTTTTTAGGGGCTAGGAGCAGCTGTTCATTTTGTAATGGAATATTTTTTTATGCAAACATAGGAACATAAAAACTGCAATCGTGTATCAGACCTGAGATGCATGTAATCCATCATCCTGCCTCTCTTGCTAGCTAGCAGTGTATACTTCTGAGGAAAGTGTAGTAGGCAGATGTGGGATAATTTGCCACAATAGGCCTCTTCCAGATTTTTTAAATTTAAATATTAGCTCAAGCCCAGAGGCATAAGACCAGATAAATTTCAAGATAAATTGCAATAAGTTTTAAACGTCCAGTTCTGTTTTGAATCTTGGCCACAAAGATTTCCTGTGGCAGTGAATTCAATGGTCTAGTTATGGTGATGTTAGAGTTACATTGTAGCTTTGGTGGTGCAAGAATTATGCAAGAAGTAAGGATTTCTAGGGTGATATCATTTATTGGACCAACTGCATAGTTGGGATTAGAGTTAGACAAGCTTTCAAATGCAAGACATTCCTCATTAGGTCTGAGCAGTAGAAGCCAGCACAGCACAGTAAAAAAGAGTTGTAAGAGGGCAGAGAGAAATTCCCAGGGGTAGCAGATAAACAATTAGGAAAAGAAAAGAAGCTGATTACTGGGTGAACAAGGCCTATCAAAAGGGTTGTTCTCACTTTTTCTGTGTGGAAAGAATTTGGGAATCAGGTAAGTTATATAACCTATTATGCACCATAAAACCAATGTCAGTGATAATAAGAGCTTAAGCAGACAAGGTTCTTTGGGTAAATGTGATATCTTTTATTAGACCAGCTAAATAGTTGGAAAAATTGTTCTTTGCAAGCTTTCGGGTACAAACACCCTTCTTCAGGTAACAACATACTTGATATTAAGAGGTTGGTGTTAAAGCTAGGGACAGAAGTTATACACAGACTGGTTTAAGTGATCAGAAACTGGTTTAAATCTGTAACAGAACATAAATTCAGTGCACATAAACCAGTTTCAAAATGGCAGAAACTGGTTTAAGATAAATCTGGTTGAATGTAGTATGAGACTTAACTGATTTAGGTTAAACCAGTTTATGGAACTTCTGTCCCAGACCCCTTCCTGATTTAAATTAAATCACAGTTCCCGAGCATTGTAGCATGCTTTGCAGGCCTGGGCTGGGCTGTGCCATCTGCTGGAGCAGAGCAGGATTGGCCCCACGCCTCTGCTGTCCAGCTGGAGCAGTGATGGCTAGCTGACAAGAGGGTGTGTGTGTTGGGGACATAGCCTGGCCTGCCTGGAAGGGGCAGAGCAGCCCCTGCCAGACTTTTCTCCACTGGAGTGGAAGGGACGGGGGCATGGGACAGCAGGCTCAGGCAGAGGGGAATTTTCATAGATTTCATAGACATTAGGGCTGGAAGGGACCTTGGAAGATCGTTGACTCCAGCCCCCTGCCCGAAAGGCAGGCAGTCAGCTGGGGTCATAGGATCCCAGCAAGATATGCATCCAATTTACTCTTGAAGGTGTTCACTGTAGGTGCTTGAATCACCTCCGATGGCAGACTGTTCCAGACTTTGGGGGCTCGGACAATAAAGAAATTCTTCCTTATGTCCAGCCTGAAACGGTCTTGTAGTAGTTTAAAACCATTCAACTTCGTCATCCCTTGGGACGCTCTGGTGAACAAACGTTCCCCCAGATACCAGTGGTCACCCCGATAAACTTATAGGTGGCCATCAGATCACCCCTGAGCCTGCGCTTTTCCAGGCTACAGAGCCCCATGGCTCTCAGCCTATTGTTGTAAGGTCTCTTTTTCTGACCTCTGATCAGGCACGTGGCTCTTCTCTGGACTCTCCCAAGCTTCTCCACATCCTTTTTGAATTGTGGAGCCCAAAACTAGACGCAATACTCCAGCTGCGGCCTCACCAAAGCCAAGTACAAGGGGAGAATGACGTCCCGGGATTTGCTTGAGAAGCATCTATGGATGCAAGCCAGCGTTTTGGTCACTTTACTAGCCTCAGCATCGCATTGCAGGCTCATGTTCATCTTGTGGTCAATGATGACCCCCAAGTCTCTTTCTTCCATAGTGCTAGCCAGCGTAGCACTGCCGAGCCTATAGGGATGCTGCAGGTTTTTCCTCCCAAGGTGGAAAACCTTGTATTTTTCAGTGTTAAACACCATCAGGTTCTCGTCCGCTCATTTGCTGAGCCTGTCCAGGTCAGCCTGGATCACCCTCCTGTCTTCTGGCATGGATGCTTTGCCCCAAAGTTTGTCATCAGCAAACCTGGCCAGTCTGCTTCTGACTCCAATGTCCACATCATTAATGAAGATGTTGAACAATATGGGTCCAAAGACAGAGCCTCAGGGGACCCCACTGGTCACAGGACACCATGACGATTGACTTCCATCAATTACCACCCTCTGGGTCCAACCACGGAGCCAATTTCCCAGCTAGCGGATTAAACCCCCCTGCCTCTCCTCTCCCACCAACAGGGACCCAAACCAGGGTCTTGCTGGCTTTTCCCCCTTGTTCATGGCTTAGCATAGCCCAGGACCCTCAGAGCCCCTCCCAGCCGGGAGGCAATCCCACTGTGCCTTCCCAGCCACCGGGACCGGGATTTTGCTTGGGGCAGCCTAGGAGCAAAGGCCAGGTCAGAGGAGGGAGGGGGATGAAATGACCCCAAGCCCAGGTTGGGACATGCACAGAGGAATTGCAGTGGCAGTGGCTTCATCCTGGATGTGAGCCCCACCAAGCAGAGGAACTCAGGCTGGGGGCGTGAGGGCGGGGCAGGGAAGGGGCTCAAGTGTGTCCATGCTAGCTAGGGCAGCAGCTCCTGCCTGGCAGCCTCTTCTACCCTCTGGAGAGGTACCTAGGCTGGCCCTGGCCCCTACAGCGGTGCGCATGGCACGGGCTCGCCCGCTCAGCCCCGAGTGTTATTATACGTGTCTCCCAGGCCACTGGGTGCCAAGCTGGGTGTGCACTGCTCACTTTTCCCCTCCTGGCAGTGGTGCAGCACAGCCTTGTGTACCAGGCACAGGGCACTATCCCCACAGCTTCCCTGTTGTTGCTGCTGCCTTTGCTGCCAGTATCAGGGAGGCCCACCTTGGCCATATTGGTAGATGTCGCCCACAGCACCAAACTGCAGTCGGCTGCCCAGTGACCAGATGGTGGTGGTGGTGGCAGGGAAGCTGTAGGGATAGCATCCCATGCTTGGTGCCTGGTATACAGAGCCGTGCTGTGCCGCTGTGTAGGGGAAGAGTGAACGGTGTGTGCCTGGTGGCCTGGGGGCATGCAGGTAATAGCGCTTGGGGCTGAGGGGGTGAGCCCATGCCGTCCGCACTGCTTCAGGGGCTGGGGCTGGCCTGGGTGCTGCTCTCCAATAGGTAGAAGGGGCTGCCAGGCAGGAGCTGCTCCCCCCAGCTACATGTTCAGCTCGGCTCTGCCCCAGGCTAGCATGGATACACTTGAGTCCCTTCTCCGCCCCCTCCCCACAGCCTAGGTACCTCTGCTCAGCAAGGCTCATGTCCAAGATGAAGCCAGCTGATGCCACGATCCCTCTGTGTCCCCCCACCTGGGCTTGGAGCCGTTTCATTCCCCTCCCTCCCCACAATCTGGCCTTTGCTCCTGAGCTGCCCCAAGTGAAACCCTGGCGCCAGCAGCAGGGAAGGCACAATGGCTGGAAAGGGATTTCTGGGGGTCCTGGGTCATGCTGAGCCACAAGCAGGGAGAAAAGCTGGGCAGACCCTGGCTGGGGTCCCTGCAAGTCAGGGTAGGAGTTTAAACCCCTCCCCAGTTATACTCAGCCTGCCAGGGCCTGGCCACACCTCCCTTCAGCTCAGCTTCCCTCCAGCCTGAAGGAAAGGGAGGGCTCACCCTAGGACCTTCTAGCCTGAGCCACTGCAGGCACGTGGCTGCATTGCCAGAATCAAGAGTGAATGTCTATTCACTTGCTTGTCAGGTTAATCTACGCAGGTTACAGTAACCTGCAAAGATTGAATCAATTCAGGCTTGGACTTCTATGTCTGTACTTAGCCTTAGTGTCCAGCCAGGTTATGAATTTTTGTTTCCAAGTTCGCCTCTTAAGGGTTTTAGGTAAATTTTCCTTGAATACAAGGATAGTGAGGTCAAAGAGGGACTGGTTGTTCTGTGAATAATATGTTCCTACTGGTGTATGTGAAAAAATATAAAGAACCAAATAATGCTGAAGCCCCCCTGCTCTGGACCAAATCTAGTGGCTCTACAGGCTGGATCTGGCCCAGAGGCTGTAAATTGTCAACCCCTGCTTTAGCTTGTTTGCAGGCTTACCTAGTAAGCTGTTGCTATGGTTGCTGATAACGGTCTGATTTTTTCTTTTCTCTTTAACAAGATGTAATCTAATATTAACAACACTGGTAAGAACTTTGCAATCATACTGTCATTTTTTTACGAACAGTGTGAAACAAGCAGCTATTTTGCTTCTATAAACTTAGATTCAAAGAGCACATCACCAATCTACAAAAATAAATGCATAGATACATACTTAGGATCAAACAGTATCTTTGCATTGTATCTATTAATGTACTTTTAAAAATATTATAGAATATTGCTAAGGTTATGTTCCACAAACGTGAAGATATTGCCAAATGTTTATTCATTTAAATACCTGCTATGAGTTATGGTATCACAGCCAATAACGTCTACCTAGCAGCTAATTGTGGAGCCTGTCAGTATATTGTTGTTGTGATCAGTGAGTGGTCATAAATGGACAACAAAGTACTTAATCTGCTTTCTCTCTCCACACGACTGCAAAGTACCTGCTAGCTTCAAAAAGCAAGTATTGAATATGGAATTCAAATCCCTGTAGAAGTACCAAAACCAGAGAGATGTTTTAAGGACTGATTCTGCAAACCTTACTCTTATAGGTAACTCACTTAAGTTAAATGGGGTAATCTCAAGGGAGTAGTTGCTGCAGTCCCAGGCCCACACAACTTAAATGTGGTAATTAGGTAGGTAAAATCTCTTGTCACCATTGTGAAGCAGCCTGTTTTATGAATGACATCTTACATCTTATTCCAGATGTGCAAGATGGCATATTTTATGTTCCCCAGTTATCAGGGTCAGAATCACTTCCATGCTTAATAGAGTATCTAGCAATAGAAAACAGAAACTGGAGGTGATGATATTTTACAGTTTCGAATGACTGAAAGATGTAGGCAGGATCTAGTCCTGTTTATGCAGAGCTGCTTGAACTTGTAAATTTTAGGGACCATTGAGTTTTTGCTGTTATGCAGACAAGGGCATTACATAATTTTCCATCTGTCTTGGAGCAAAGGAAAGATACTTTCAAAAAGTAACTGGTTACTTTAAACAATGCAAAAATATAAAGAAACCCATGTATTTATTTAGACAAATCAATAGGGAACAGTGTGACAGACCACAGGGATATAAAAAGTGTCAAGTGCTTTAATGGTTATAAAATAAAGCTGTTGAAATGCTTAATGTTCAGATTTCCTACAAATGTACAAATGCATCAAGACCTTTCTGTAACATGTAAATGAAATCTGTGGTGGGGTTTGAAGTCTTAAGGTTAGCCAGAGCGACCTTTTAAGATTTTTTCCCCCTCTAAAATTAAACTTAACTAAGCTATGCACGTATCAAAGAAAAATAGGCTTCCTCTAGCTATTTGTTTCTTGTCCCTTGGGTAAGTATAAATGGTACCACAGAAGAGATTGTTCATACAGATTTTGGATTTCAGTTAAGTTTTGATAAATGCTCCATTTTACTGCAAATGTTTTGGTTTGCTTTATTTGCTACTGAAATGGATTCCAAACCTCGGTTACATTGGCTGATGATGGAGGATTATGGAGGAAGGTGATTCAATTTAATTCAGTCTGCAGGACTTGGCAGAAATGTCAATAACAGTGGACAGATTCACTGCTCAGCAGTACCTAATATACAGAGAAGAGTTTAAGGATACCTTCGTAACTGGTATTATTATGGATATTTTTTTTATTTGTGTATCTTGCTAAATTGCACTGTTTTCTAAATTTCTATGAGGCAAACTCTGTATCAGTAGTGACTAACCTTCTGGCCATGCCTGCCAGATGAGTGGTGTGGGGTTCACCCCTGCACCAGCCTGATCCCCAGCATGCCACCCCAATTCAGCCATTCAGCACCCTGATCCTGGGTGCCTAGATCTGGCATGCAGGGCCACATTATACAGCCTCCAGTATTCCCTAGGCTAGGGACAGACATTCAAAAAGCCGGAGCCTGAATTCAATCTTTGCAGGTTAGCCTAACCTGACTACATTGAACCAATTTACAGGTGAATAGACACTCACAAAATGCAGGCACATGCCTACAGTAGCCTAGGTGCACCCTTGGCTTCAGGGAAGCTGTGCTGGGGGAGCGTGTGGCCAGCCCAGGCAGTAGCTTGGAGTGAACTGGCCAGGGAGGGTTTTAATTCCCCTCTCCCTGTCCCACTGGCATCGACCTAATCCAGGGTCTGCCTGGCACTCCCCGCTTGCTGCTGCAGCAGCAGGGCCAGGGTATGGCCAAACACTGGCTGGCATGGCTCTAGGGGCAGAAGGGGCAGGGAGGTGATTATTCCCTCCTCAACCCCCTCTCCCTGCCTCCTCGCCTAAGGAGCCCTGCTGGCTGGCCTGTGGCCAAGCCCCCAACCCTGCTGCTGGAGCGGTGAGGGAGCAGGGCTCTGATGGGGGCAGCAGCTCCTGTCCTGGTGTCTGGGGAGCATGAGCCTCTTCCCAGCATTGCGGGGGTGGGGTGCAGCAAGTGGTGGTCAGAGCTGCCGCGGACTGCACAGGGCAGGTGGCAGCACTGGGGCTCAGAGGGGGCCATAGCCCCCCAAGCCTTCCTAGCACTGCCACCACTTGCAGCAGTTTGCAGCAGCTCCCCCCACCCCTCAGTGTGGCCCCCCTGCCCACAAAATCCAAGCACATGACTGCTGTTTGGCCCCCCTGCTGGGAAGAGGTTCATACTCTGGGACACCATGATAAGGGCTGCAGCCCCCTTCAGGGTCGCTCCCCCCTTGCCACTCCAGTGGCAGAGGTGGGGCCAGAGGCCAGTCAGCATGGCCCCTTTAGGTGGGGGACAGAGCAGGGGGTTATTCCCCCCTCTCTGGCATCTGGCAGAGGGGGCAGGAGGGGGCTTATTCTGTCACTCCCTCCCTGCAAGGAGGAGGTGGTAGTGGTGGTCAGGGCAAGCAGGCCCTCCTGCAGTCCCACTCGGGGGAGGGGAGGGGGAATAACTCCCCTCCCTGCCCCCTGCCTAAGGGGGCCGTGCTGGCGGGCCTCTGGCCTTGCCCTTGCTGCTGGAGCAGTGAGGGGGGAGCGACCCTGACTGGGGCTGCAGCCCCTGTCACAGTGTCCCGAACAAGAAGCCTCTTCCCAGCAGGGAGTGCGGCCTCACTGTGGGCAAGAGGGCTGTGCTATGGGGTGGGGAGAGCTGCTGCAGACTGCGCGGTGCAAGCAGCAGCTTTGCCAGGGAGGCTTGGGGGGCTGTGGCCCACTCCAAGGCCCGGTGCAGCCGCCTGCCCCAGCTAGTCTGCGGCAGCTCTGACACCCCCCCCCCACTCGCGGCCCCTCTTCTGGAAAGAGGCGTGCACTCCCTGGACACCAGAACACGGGTTAATGCCCCATCAGGGGCATCCCATGCCATGTTTCTGCTCACTTGGCCCCATGTGAAGCACCACAGGGGCAGCCATGTGCTGGATACAAACAGTTGGTGGACTGGATCCAGCCCGTGGCCTGTATTTTTCCCACCCTCTGTACTAAGTCCTAATATACCCACCACCATGAAAGTTGCAGGCTAAATTCATAAAGATTTCATCCATTGTGAACTATGATAGTCATTGGACTTCTGTTTCTCTCTTTGTCTCTATTGCTCTCTCACAAAGCTGCTTTGGTATTGTGGTGGTTGCCTTCTGACTTAAAATCAAACTGCTTTATAGCTCTGTTAATGATTGTGGTCACAGATCACAATGCTGTGGCGGTTCTGGGAATAGGCATCTGAGAACTATCTGCCATAATTTAGGTCTCCAGAGCTGTCTGTGATGTGTCAGGGTTTGAAGAGCAGCCCAGATTTAGGAAAGCATAAGGGAAAGCTACCATAACCCATCGTGCTGCCATCCTCAACTGGGATTTAAAGACTCAGAATCTCACCTGGGATTTGAAGCAGTTTTAGACTTGGAGAGAGGGAGCCAGAATCCTGGTGTCAAAGTGCTCTTTTTAATCTCTCTCTCAGACAGACTCCTTTGTGATGGGATTGTAGTTGCTTTTGACCTTTGTAAAGCATTCAGTCTGGGACAGTAATCCTGTCTGGAGGTGGAGACTGTTGTGGTTAGATCAGCATTCAAAAGGAAAAGGCTAAATGAAAAGTAAAAACAACTTTTTGTCATTGTTATTTCAGTGTCCTGAGTCTGTGTATAATGTTGGTTGCTAATAGAGATGCTCAGTATCTAATGGAAAAGCGTGTACTTCATGTCTTGGCATCTGAAGAGCTGAACAATGTGTTTGTGTTGGGTTGTCATTCAGAACATAGACTAACACTATACAAGACGGTAAATTTGCTGGACCTAGATATTGCCTCTCTTCTTTCTCTTCATATATTCATGTTAGAACTGCTGAAAATATGGCTGTTGAGGTGGGAAGAGGAGCGTGGCCATCACAAGAAGACAGCTCAGCTGTGGTAGAGTAATGGGTTGGGCTCCACCACAGTGTTTTACTTGGTATTCTTTGCTCTTACAACCCTGTGATATATAATGACTCACCTACATTTGTACTTCCCCAAGTAAAATTTTCCCCACTAATCTTATTAGGGAAAGACTCCTCAAGTGGGACATCTTTGTTGATGGTGGTCTTTCACTTATTCGTAGCTTTTGCGCCTTCTGATTTTATAGCTATAAAGTTAACCAGGTTGGACTCTCTTAGTGACCTGGAATATTCAGCATTTATGTCAGACTTGCATCCTTTGAACATAAGCCAGTCCAGCAAACCATATGTTAAGGAATGGAAAACTTCATGGTTGCTGACAGATGATTGCTGCAGGTCTCATTCAGCATTCAAAATAAAGGTTAAGCAGCTGGACTCGTTAACTTGAAAAATGCATGTGTGCCTTCCATTGTTGAAGAGAGTAGTAATGTGTGACTGTTTTCAGTCCCTTCATTAAAGTTACCTTTTACTTGGTTAGGAAGAGCAGGAAGAAATTTTATAATATTGCTGGCCATCCCCAAACATTCATAGCTTAGGACAGTGATTCTCAACCAAGGTGCCATTGGGTGCTATGCAACATTAGCATGCTAAGTGTGCAAACATGGTTCACAAGATGAACCTAGAGAGTTCAAATATGAATTCCTAGTGTTAAAAACATTCTGGTCTGCCATGGTCTTTCTGAGTTCTTTGAAGCAAAATAATTGCTCTGTTAGTTTTGTGTAGTGAAAAAACAAGTGAAAATGTAGATAGAGCTGGCATTTTCTGAGGGATGCCTTGTGTCTAAAAATATTGAGACCCTCTAGTTTAGGAGAATACAAGACATTTACAGTTCTCAAAGACTGGTTCTAAAATGAGTCAGCACTTTGCAACTGTTGTAGAAAAGGGGAAACACTCAGATTTAAACACTGGATTTGGTGGCAGAAATAAGAGTAAATGAGACTTCTTTTTCTCCTTTTTGGGAAAAAAAATTACTGCTTTTTAAAGGGGAACTTGGGATGCAGACGGGTGTTCACTAGGGAATAGATTAGACTATCATGTTTACTTACTGTAAAACTTGAACAAAATTTAAACATATGTATAAAAATTGATGTTTAATGAGCCTGCTGTTTTGTTTCTCTTGTTAATGATTTAATGTTCTAATTTAGATCTCTGATTTATACATCAGTTAAAAAATAATTTTGAAAATAACTTCTCACAGGACTTAAATCTTGAATGCACCTGCTATGTGGAGTTCTAGGGTATGGCTTAACACAGATGATAACAGTAAGGGGATGGATCTCTGCTCATACTTTGTTCTCAGGCCTGCCTGCGACTAGGGTTCCCATCCCAGGAATATTCATCACAGGTCTCCTGTCCAATAATCCAGCTTTACATTGTTTTTAGAGAGTGGGTAAAATGAACTCAGTGGCTACATCCAGACAAGCACGGACATTAGAGTCTCCAGGGACAAAAAGCCTTGTGCTGCTGCTGTTTGTCCCTGGGGAACCCCTGTGCCATGCACCCTCTGGCCCCAGCAGCCTTACTCGGGGTTGTGGAGGCCAGGGAAGCTTTAGCCATGGCACTCCTGCAGCTTGGAGCCTGGCTGACAGCTGGAGTGTGCCTCTGCATGGAGCTGATTGTGCACTGCAGGCATGTGCACTGCAGCCATGTGTGCCACCCTGGTTTTTTTCCATGTGGGTTTTTTTGACCCCAGGATCTCCCAAGGTCAAAAAAACCCCTGTGCTGCAAGATAGCAGTATGGGAAATATGTGAATGTGCGGTATGTGGTGCTGCAGACAGGTCTGCAGCACCACATACTACTACACAGTCACACTCATCTGGATACAGCCAGTGAGTTCAAAGAATCTGATTAACTTTTTCTCTTGAGGACCAGCGCAAGGGATGTTTCAGGGAGACATGGCCAGCATAATAGAGACATTGTGGAAAACGGTGAAATAAGGACATCGTTTCAGTTACCATAGAAATACAATAGATCAGAGGAACTACTTTGGCATGTGGGAGTGGGGAGAGTATAAGAATGAGATATTTGGTAAACAAAAACACAGTCCTTTACCCTGGCACTGAATGTATATTACTTTTATTCTTCAGTATTTACTTGAAGATTTCATTTTGTAAGAATATTTTCATATACAGTAGAATTTAAAAGAATTTATTTTAGCATTAAATGGCTGTTTGGCTGTTTAAGATCTGCAGTAGTTTAAGACTAACTGCCATGCTCTTGTCCCTCAAAACAGCTTATGAATAAGATAAACTTATGCACTAAGCTCATAAATTGTAGCTAACATAATTAATAATATCTGAAATATCATAAATCAGAAGCTAAACAGGGAGGCAGTGGAATGATGCCCTGCTGTTCTAACTGTTCACTTCAACTTTAAAAGCAAATTTCATTTCTCATAAGAGCATCTTGTAAGTAAAAGGAAATAAGTACCTATGGAAGCAGTTCATTGGAGTAGTAAACCTGCATGACTGAGGCAAACTGAATTTGAACCAATGAGTGTAATCACAGAGTGTCTGAGTAAATAAAAGCATTTAGATGTCTCCTAAATGTAAAATCTACCTAAACCATCCATTGCTTAAAAATTCATCCCAGATTTTCAGGACTTTTATATTGCCTTATGCGGCTTGAAAGATGCCTGGGATTTCTAACTGATGACCATTATTTATGGGCCACACGTGGTGTAAAGAGTGTTGCTGTACAAGTCTGCTGGGAGGGTGACACACAGCAGTGCAGAGACAGCCCAACAAATTTTTCATTGTTTTGGGGATACTTTGGTCCAAATGGATAAAAAAAACAAATGGGAGAGAAGCCTTCTCCATTTGTTGCTTACTAATATAGTGAAATTGGTTGAGAATCAGAAGGTAAAAGGCACCTTGGATTCATGAAATGATAAGAGTTCATACCGCTAAGGAAATGAAGGAAGAGAAGCAGCCAAATGTAACCATTGGATTAAAAAAAACCAGACATTCACCAGCTGAAAGACCAAGTGAGCAAACTGGAGCAGGCACCACATGTGCTGTGGCCCCAGGTGGGTGCCATATGCGGTATGGTCCTGAATTGGCCACTCTGGGACCACACACTACATGGCATCTACTCTGGCCACTCTGGGATCATGCTGCACACAGTCTCCATTCCAGCAACTCTGGGGCCATGCTGTATTTGGCACCTACTCTGGCTACTTTAGGACACACTCTGCATCCATCATGGAGCAGATGGACACTGGAGTGGGCACTGTGTGCAGCATGATCCTGGAGCAGCTGCCATATGCAGATCCATCCAGAGCACCCCACATGCCCCTTGTGGGTCTACTTGAGACCCCTGGGCAGCACCACAGGCTGGATGATGGGGCTCCAGGGGCAGTATCTTTGACATCCCTGCATTAAAGGAAGCACTAAAGTGTGATATGCTGGTTTAATTGCATAGCTCTAAAGCAGTGGTTTTCAGTCTGCAGATTAGATCTAAGGGGTCTGTGAAAAATGTCTATTGATTGATATTAAAAGTATGTGAATACCCAAGCTTACAATTCAAAGGGGTCCACACCTTCATTTGAAATTTCTAAAGGGGTCTGCATCTCCATTCAACATTTTTAGGGGTTCACAAACTAAAAAGGTTGAAAACCACTACTTTAAAGGGAAGGTGAATATTTCTTGTTCTTCATAAATTAAAACTTTTCCAGATTTGTAACAGATTGATTTAATCTCCTAATGTAAACTCCAGAGGTTTAGTTAGCAAAAATTTTAGCTAGTCATGTTTTTGAAGTGTGCAGGAGTAAGTAATTAGTTGGGAAAATGTAAATTAAACCCTTCTAAAGTGCAGTTCTGTTCTTAAAGTGTCTGCAGTAATGTCAAGTGGGATTCCTTCTTTGCGTCCCAATGTGCTTTCAAAAGCACTCTGTGTAAAAGTAAGAAAGGATATTTTATTTGAATGTGATATTTTGTATGTGATGTGTGCATGAGATGATAACTACTAATGCTCAGTCCACTTATTTAAAAATATATAGAATATATTTATTTTTTAAATGTGAAATGAACCTGAAAAACCTACTCTTCCAGGTACTGTAGCATTCAATCGCAGGTCCAATTTTAATCAAAGTCTGTAAATTTAAAGTGCTATTGAGTATCTTTAATCTGTGCTGAGAAAAACACTTTTTAAAATGTTTTAAAATGTCTTTTAAGCTTGATATTTTGTTACAATTAAAATACATGAACTTTGCAAACAAGCATTATCAAATCTTATAACCTTTATTATCTTTAAAAGATCTGTTTGTAGTTGATTGATTTCTTGTCATTATCTGTGTTTATTTTATTTCAATTAAAAGATGGTAACTATGTATTATAAAAGCTACTTTTATACTGATGTAGTACGGTTTTACCAAAGGTTGATTATGCCAGACTAACTGGATAGCTTCCCCTAGACTGAACATCAGCAAAGCATTTGATACCATGCCACATAAGAAACTATTAGCATGTTTGAGGAATATGAGGAGCACTAGAAAAAATGTTAAGGTGGAAAAGGAACTGGCGCAAATGGGGATGGTGATGAGTATTGCTGAAAGGGGAAGTATCAGGCTGGTGGGAGGTTACTGGTGGAATTGATTGAAGAGCTATTTTGGGTTTGTTTTTATTGAATATTTTAATTAATGATGTTGGCATCAAAAGTAGGAGTGTGTTAATGATATTTGCTGATGACACCAAGTTAGGAGAGAGAGTCAGTACAGAGGAGGATTGTGTTGTACAAAAGAACTGAATGACCTTGAACTGGTATAATGGGAATCAGATGAAATTCAGTAGTACAAAGGAAAAAGTTGTGTACTTAAGGATTAAGTAACAAAACTTCTGCTACAATCTGGGAATTCATTAGACTGGGAAGTTGTTGGCAGTCCCTCAGAGTTGAGGATGATTTCAGTCAGGCTTGATAGGTTCTCAGGTGACGAGGAGCCATAATTCTGGATACGCACATTCTTTGACAATGGGGACACGTTGCACAGGGGAGTGGGATTTGCAGCCCTGGGTTGCTTTCCTTTTCCTTCCTCTGCCACTGCTGTTCCGCCTCAGTATCGAGTCTTTGGGCCTCAAAGTGGTGCGCACCTTAGTGGACCAGGTGGCGCCCCGCTGAACAGTCAGCAGCTTGCTCCTCCCTGCCATTGATGTTGATGCCTCTGTGCTTGAGGGCGACCTTGAGTGTGTCTTTGTACCATTTCCTTTGACCGCCCTTTGAGCGTTGGCCAGCGGAGAGCTGGGAAAAGAGGATCTGGTTAGGGAGGCAGTTCTCGGACATCCAGACTCAGTGGTCCATCCATTGGAGTTGATTTCTCAAGAGCAAGACTTCAATGCTGGTGGACGCAGCTTCATGAAGGATGCTCGCACTGGTCTGGCTGTCCTCCCATTTGATCCTGTGGCATCAGTAGACAGTCCAGGTTTCACTGCAGTAAAGGAGGGTGATCATCACATTAACTGGTTTCCAAATGGCCGGAACCAGTTTAAGATGAACCTGATTGGATATAGTATCCGCCTTAACTGATTTAGGTTAAATCAGTTTATTGAATTTCTGTCCCAGATCCCCTCCAGATTCAAGTTAATTCACAGTCCCCCAGCATCCCAGGATGTTTTCCACCTCCCTCAAAAACCCAGCCTTGCAGGGTGGGTAGGCTAGCCTCAGCCCAAGCTGTCTACTCCAGCCAAGCAGGGAGGCATGCTCTAGTGCACCCTAGCTTCTGGCATGGGCCACTGCAGGCATATGGCTGCATTTCTAGAATCAAAAGTGAATGTCTGTTTACTTGCATATCAATTCAATCTTTACAGCTTAGACTAACCTTTGAAGACTGAATTGATTCAGCCTTGAGCTTTTTGACTGTACTTAGCTGAAAAGGCAAATTAAATCCTAGGATGTATATCAGTGGAGGCATTGTCAGTAAAGATGAGGAAGTATTAATACCATTATACAAAGCATGGGGATTCATCTAGGAAAAGAGCTGCAAAAGAATGAGAAGAGAAATTCAGAGCTTATCTTGTGAGATGAGAGCTTGGTTTATTTGTGGTGTTGCTTGCAAGGACCTGTTTGGTCCTACTGCAGCATGGTTCGAATAAGCATATGGCAGCTATTCAGTGAATAAACTTAGCATAGCCTTTATTCATACTATCAACTAGGTGATAGGACTGGCCTACAGCAGATAGAGTGCAGGATTAAACATAAATCTAAAGTGAATTTCTGTTTTACTGGTTTTTTAGGGCTGCACAAAATTTCGGCAGCCGTTTCATTTCGGAGGTGTTTCTGGCCATTTCGGCACCCAAAAGACCAAACTCATATTGAAATGAAAGACGATGAAATGAGGCATCCAAAATGTTTCGGAAAATGTCGGTGTTTCAGAGCTGGACTTGCAGGGAAACAGCTGTATGCTGCTACCCTGCTGTGCAAGTTGGCTCCGTGGGGAGCAGAGATCCATGCCAGGGGTCTCCCTGCAGCTGCTGCCTGCCCCATGCTGCCCTGGTGACACAGGGCTGCATGACGTGGGACCAGCAGCATGGAGACCCTGGCACGGATCTCTGCTCCCTATGGAGCCAGGTTGCGCGGCAAGGCAGTGCTGGTCCCTGCTGCGCGACCTGGCTCTGCAGGGAGCAGAGATCCACTCTGGGGTCTCCTTGCCGCCGCTGCTGCCCACCCCGCACAGCCCCACGTCGGTGGGGCAGTGCGGGGCGGGCAGTGGCGGCCAGGAGACCCCAGCGTGGATCTTTGCTTCCTGCAGAGTTCAGTCACATGTCAGGGATCAGCAGGCTTGCTCACTGCTCTGCGCTGCTTCCCTGTCCCGCGACCCAGCATGACAGGGATCAGAGATCTGCATGGGGGTCTCCTTGCCTGCATGGAGGGCAGCAGCCCTCCCCCAGATGAGCCACCCACAGCCCCATCCTGCTCCCTGCTGGGGCCCTGCAGCCCCCGGACCCAAGCCCCGCCCAGCTGGTCAGTAGGGCTGTGCTAAGCTTGCAGCCTGTTTGAAACAGGCTTGGCCGAAACGAACCAGGACAGTGATCCAAAACGCCGAAACGAATCACTGTCCTCCAAAATGGCCGAATCCAAAACCGAATCGAAACAAAGCTGTTTCGCACAGCCCTACTCTTTTTATACATTAGAAGCATTTATATTAAACTCATGTCATTACCCATACATGATCAGTCACATTTGGTGCCATACACCTTACAATTTGCTGGTTAATGAACTTATTTAATTGCAGCATTCTTGATGAGAAGTCCAAATGTTCTGATGCACTCTGCTGCTTTCACAGAAATTTAGACTTACAGATTTTAATACTTATTGCTCATTGCCTGTCTTACGACCTACAATTTGTTTAGGCCAAACAAGCTGAGAATGCATATGATGACTGTCAACAAATCCATTGGGTGGTTAAATACCAGAGAGGGCGTAAAGGTACTTAAGTTAAAGATAACAGTGGCACAAGAATAGATGGTATAACTTGGCTTTGAATAACTTTAGACTAGGAATTTGAAAACAGTTTCTAACAACAATGAAAGCAGAGTTCTGAAAGAGCCTTCCCCACTCCCAAACAGCAGGATCAAGAAGAAACTTAATTATTTTTACACTGGGGCTTGATTGGCTTATGCAGGGAATTACATGTTGTAGTCGCCTTCAATAAAAGGAAATTTTCATTGGAAAGAAAATTTTTGGTGTTGCTAGTGGCTGTAAACACTCTGAAAGCATTTCTCTGAATTATTCACCATAAAACTATGAAAAGATGAGCAGACTCTAAACAAATCTCGCTGTAACAAACAGGAGCCTGTGAAAATCTTATCTACTTTGCTTCAGTACATCATTGTTATACAACTTGTTCACAAATTTATTTTAATTGACAGAATCTGAAGAAGATTCAGGAGATGGACAAAGAAGGGAGTGATGAATCCAGCACAGACCTTGATGAGTTGAAAAACGCTGATTGGGTAAGTCTGTAGCTGAGTAATCATAAATTTTCAGAATTTTTAGTGTTTTATATTTCCATGTTAAAAAAGTAATGATGTTTTTAAATTGCTTATTTAACATCAGTTGCATTATGTAAAAGTCAGTATATGCAATGTTTTGGTTCTGTTATAAGAATTTGTTATCAATTCTTCTTTGGTAGTCCCTCACAGTCTAGGATGATTCTGATCTATGGGTCCAAAGATAGCCAATGAGGTTGATCTGGGATATAATTCTGTTATAAATTACAGAAATGGTGGGAAACAACTGATATTTCATACTCACATTAGTAGCAGGGAAAATAATTTGCACATAAATGTTTTTTTCTTTTCTGGTTGAAATTTAGTAGGTCTCAGCTAATTTTTCATGAAGGAACTTGCAGTTAAAAAGTTCAAAATGTAAACAAAGGCTGTATTGACAATATGTCATAGCAGCAGAGAAGATAGACTGAGTTCTACCCTGCACCTCACCCCACCCTGCTCCCTGCTAAATGGATAAGAAGAATTTGTGGAAGCTGTTAAAGGGCATGGGTGACCCAAGGAACAAAATACAATTGAATGGGAGAAGTTTCTTAGTGGTTGAAGAAGTCTCCCAATACTTCTACCTGCTGAAAATTTGCTAAAAATTTCTGAATAATAATGTCTCTGGTGGGTTATGGAATAGAGAAAATCCCACACAATTTACTGATTCGTTTTGATGCACTGGCTGGGGGAGTAGTTAGCTGATTGCACGATTTCACAATGATTACACACTTAATTCATACAACACAATTTTATTTTAAAACTCTTTGCTACATATATAACACTGCTTAGCTTTAAGAAACACCACAAACATTAAAAACACAATAATTACATATATCAGAAACAATGCTCCGAATGCACTTCCTTCCCAAACAATACTATAAGAATTAGTGTTACAAAAACAACTACAATTACAACTAAAAGTTAAATTTGAATCAATACTATTATTTTTCATATTATACTTACAATCCTAGAATTCCAAGAAGCCAAATACCAAAATATGGTTTCATTCCTCAGTAGTACGATTTAATGGGTTGGCCTCAGTAGTACGGTTCAATGAAATGGGCTCAGCAATACAATTCAATAGGCTGGCTTCAGCAGTGATAGGACTAAGTCCCCTTCCTTCAGTCCCTTTCAGGTGCTCCACGGCTTCAGCGTGAACTAAGAGATTCGTGTTCACGGAGAGGGTAGTTCAGGTGATCAGTCTGACCCAGGCTATACTTGCGATTTTTCCTTCGTTGTTCTACAAGTATAGTCACCTCCAAATTGGGACAGTAAGTTACAGTTTTTATTGAGCGAGCTGCCGTCAGTGGGCTCCTCCTACTCAATATATCACTGCTCCCAAATTTGGGCTCGGATCTTACTCAACAGATTCTTTTACCTTTGTTGAGCATTTTAAATTACCTTTGGGAAACTTCCATATCACTGCAAATGCCCTTTTCTTACCAATCTGGTCAAAAGGCCTCAGGGTTTGATCTCTTGGAATTCAGGATATTTGCTCTCTTTGTAAAAGACTTCTAAAAGATGAAATTTAAATTAAGACTTTAAGCAAAGTCAGGACCTTTTGCACGTAGTCCCCAAAACAATGAACTAGATAAGGAGATAAATCTTATCTTCTTCCTGAAACTGGCTAATGGGCAACCTTTACAAACATTCAAACTATTTCATTCAATATGACAAATAATTCTGGGCCAAGGAATAACAACGATTAGTTGTTTCTTAATTAGTTCATTGTTTGTTGTATCTGCCTAGCACTACCAGTATGCTCAAACTTTACAGATGCTTATGTATGAAGTCAAGGTTCCCTTTAAGCTTTGCTATCTAAGATACTGATCCTCATGGACACGTAAAACTTTTATTATATTACACTGCATGTGCTAAAATACAAACATTGCACGTGCTAAAATACAAACTACATAGGGTGCTGACGGATGCAGGGGGTGGGGGATGGGTTGGGGGGTGGAGGGTGGAAACCAGCGCTTTACCAGAAGAGGCATCGCATCAGTTTGACCCAGCTCACCCAGGATTTGTATAGCTTGTGCTTCAGTGGGGCTTTTTGGCACTTTTATCTAATAGCTTATTAAATAAGCTATTAGATAAAAGCACCAGAAAGCTCCGCTGAAGCATGTGAGTTATACAAATGCTGGGCTAGCTGGGTCAAACTGATGCGATACCTCTTCTGGGCATGTGTTGTGCTTGGCACAGGGATGCACTGAGCTGAAAGAAAAGTGCCGTTTTGTTTTTTTTCCACATTTGTAAGCACCCATAGTGTTTTGGTATTAAAGCCAGTTATGTGAACTCCATGGGGAAGACACAGCAAAACGATAACATGCTGTGCAGATTCCTTATGTAGCTCTGTCATTATACCTTCCTCATCATATGTCATATCCCTGCTATTCCAGTTTTGAACATCTCTTGAGCTGACAGTGCAAGTCATGCCGAGTTAGAATGTGATTTTGTAAAATCCATGAGGAACCAAAGGCAGACAAGGTTATTTGGGTAAATCTAATATCTTTATTAGACCAACTCAAATAGTTGGAAAAAAATTGTTAGCAAGCTTATGTATTTAAAAACCCTTTGTCAGGGTTAAGCACAAAAGCTTGCTAAGAAAAAAATGTCCAACTATTTGAATTGGTCTAATAAAAGATATCAGATTTACCCAAAGAACCTTGTCTGCTTATGTCCTTAGACCAACATGGCTACAACCTACCCCCCTGTAATGAGGAACCAAAATAACTCACAGCTTTTGTTTTCTCTTCTAATTTAACCTGAATCCAGTATGACTTTGAATTTAAGACAGCCCCCCAAAACTAGATTCTATACATGCAAATTAAAAATATATATTCATAATTTGTCCCCCCACTCCAACACACCTACTTGCCTCAGCTGCAGCTGGGGAAACAGCAGCAGGGAAGCAAGCAGTATTGGCAGGCAGGCGATTGTGGGGCAGGTAATCTGAGCTCAGCCTGGGGCTGCTGTCACTGCCACTGCCAGGCTGAAGCTGCAATTGAGGGTAGGAACAGGTTGCGGAGCAAAGTCAGTGTCTCTGACTCCAACCTTGAGCCCAAGCTGGGGTTGAAGTCAGTCAATTTTATGTAATGGGTTTAAAGCTATTCAGATGTGGGGAGTCAGTGTTTTTTAGGTTAAACTGTCTTGTTTAAGGAGTAATGAATGCAGACATTTATAACAATATTTGTTTCCTGTGCGTCTCCAGGCTCGTTTTTGGGTACAGGTGATGCGAGATTTGCGGAATGGTGTAAAACTTAAAAAGGTTCAAGAGCGTCAGTACAACCCTCTCCCAATAGAATATCAGCTCACGCCCTACGAGATGCTGATGGATGATATTAGATCTAAGCGCTACACCTTAAGGAAGGTTATGGTAAGTTACAACAGTTGGCACCCTGGCCATGTGCCCCCCGCCTCCCCAAGCTGCATGTCACATCACGTGAGGTCCCTTGCCCCCTCTGCTGTGGGCGCACCCTGCTGCAGTGCACTGTGTTTCCCTCCCTCCCCCTTTTGGACTGTAACCTGTGCTGCACCACTCTCTTTGCAGCACACTGGGTCTCTGCCATGGGCAGATCTAGACTTTTGAAAAGGGGGTGCAGGTGGTGAGGTCCATCATCACATAAAAACACTTTTTTTTTTTTTTTGTACTCCATTTAAAAATGAACTAGAAGCCTTACTGATATGCCAGGGGCCTAGGGCTGTATTATTCAGTTTAAGATTGAAATAAAAAAACAAAGATAACTTCATTGGAATTGGTCAAAAACAGTCTGCAGGGCTGTGAAATGGGAGCTTCATCACCAGAATCACCTAACAGACAGCAGAATTTCAGAACAAAGGATAGCTTGATTGGTGGAAAAACAAGACTATTAAAAAAAGTGAGGGTCATTAAAACTCCTGGATTGAATAGTTTAGAAGTAATTGATTCCCTCAGCACTGCCTGACTAGAAATGCTGCTGCCACTTCCAGGGAGTTAGTTTTAAATTTTGGGTGGAACGAGAATCCAATGGGGCTGCAGGTGCACCAGAGCACTCCCTTGGATCCGCCTCTGGCCTCTGCCTTCCAAGCAGGAGCTCCCTCAGGGGAGCTATGAAAGCTGGAGGAGTGCAGGAGAGCCTGAAGATTTCTGTAGTAGCAGAAGAAGAGCAATGGAGGGAGCAGCATCCAGAACAAGAGCTTGGGGACCATAGGTTGATCCCTTGGGGGCCAGATGCAGCCCATAGGTCACCTTTTAGACAGCCTGGAGTTAGAGCAGTATTAATATAAACATGAAAGGTCCCTCTTGCCTTATCTTTAATTTTTAGAATTGGCCTCCATTCTAGTTTAAACTATATCCTAAATTTTGAAAATGATTCTAGAGCAAATAATTAATCTAGTAAATGCTATACACTGCATTTTCATGCGACAAGAACTGAAAAATTGCAGCAGACAGGGAACCTAAATTTTATATCCTTGAACAAATTGGTTTTATACTGGCTTCCTAGTGACACCAAACATGTTTTGCCATTCTTCACTATTGAGCAGAAATTCTTGTAGGCTCTTTATGGTGGGGACACATTACTCTCAGACCCTAACATAATTTTGGAAAGTTAAATGTGTTAATTTGAAGATGTTAGGCCATGATACTTTGAAAATTCATGAAGTGCTGGAGGAGGACATTTCCTAAAGGAACAAGAAAACCTGAAGTATTTGTATATACATCACATGCTTGACTTACTGAAACAGCAGGGGCCCATTTATGTTTCATGTATTAATAATTTATGGGCTTTTATTGTTTTCCCTTGAAATCTTCACCTATGAAAAAGCTTCATAAATTCTGATTTGGGCACAGTTATGTTAGTGCAGCCTAGTGCTTTTATGAAGTCCAAAAACAAGCTGAGGCTTGAAGGCAGGCTTCAAATGTCAGTGGTTTACTTGTGGAATATCTATCTACATCATAAAGATTAGGAAACTGTATGGTCTGAGGCAGGAGTGAACAACTTGTGGCACACATGCCACAAGTGATACAGACCACCTCTGTATGTGGCATGCAGCAGGTCAGAGATGGGACAGGCAGCACAGTGGCAGATGGGGAAGGAAACAGAAAGCAGAGCAACAGATCAGGCAGGGAGTAGAGGGCAAGAAGCAGAAGGGAACACAAGGCAGGATTGGAGTATACTTGGGGAGTATAAAGGCCTAGTATGGGGCACACCTGCCAGAAAGGTTGGTGTGGCAGAGCACCTTTGAGTGCCTGCTTGCAGCAGGATACCTGTGGTGCCTGACACTCAAAGGGCCTGAGTAGCAAATGGATGCTGTACCAAGGAAAAACATTTGCAAACTTGAAGGAAGCTAGCACAAATCTTAAGGCAAAACAAATACAAGGTAGCACTCCATGACTGAAGTGCTTCTACTCTGCTACAAATCTATTTTTTTTTCCTTTTGATGATTGGGATGGAATCCTATGCATCAAGCAGATAATCAGTGGATGATTAGAAGACTAAAGATGTTTAGGGAAAAAAACTAGAAGGAAAAAAATCTGAGCACCCAAACATTCAAGTAAATTAATGTGTTTCCTTAAGAATAGAAATAGTTCATTACAAGTGAACTGAAAGGCTTCGTGCCTGTCAGGAACAGAATTTGTTATCAGATCTAAGTTTTTCCTACAGCAGATGCTGCTGCTCAGAGTACGTAGTGGTAGGGCCAAAGTAAGTACATAAATAGACAGATAACATCCCTATCTTCCCTGAACTTATTGATTCAGAGGCTTGTATTAGGTGTTAAAATCTCATCCACTGAAAAATAAAACCTTATGGGCCTTGACTTTTGGACATAATAGATGTATTGAGTGCTGTAGTTTTGTTTGAATGGGTATCCATGGGCAATATTCTAGTTCAACTTCTACCAAATTAGCTTCAACTTCACCTTCTGTTAAACTAATTTCTGTTTCTTCTCAAGTGTTTTTCTTTATTACATACCAGGCTTTGAAGGCATGTTTGTTCCTCCTGGCGTCCAGGCTGCAAACCTGCCTGCCTGCAAACCTCCAGTTCTATCCTGCTGCTTTCATCTGTGAAATACTAGGCAGGTTGTCTAAAATGATCTTTGGGCACACATACATAAACATAAATTAGGATTAGAATCTGCTGCAGATATAAAATCTGTGGTACTATTTGACTGTCTGACTATGGTTTGCTAGTATCTTCATAATGAAAAAATAACTAGGTTATTACTACATGTTTCCTCTGAGAATTTTGTTTTACTGCTGAGTATGCCTAAAGATATTCAGGAAGTTGTACAATAATAGAGATACAATTTAACGTGGAATAAAATTTACTAAGCCTGCCAGGTTCACACATCAGCACAAGTTCACTTAGATCTTCTCAGTACAGCATCTTTTAGAAGTCTGTCATGGATCATACCTAAATATATATCATCCCATCAGAAGACTGTCATAACTATTATATAAAAGGAGAAGGAAAGATAAAAACCTCAAATCTGAACTGAAAAGCAGCCAGGGGAAGAAAAATTATTTTTCTTCCTGTCAGTTGAAACAGATACTTGGCAGAATTGTTAACAAAGCAGGTGTAAGAGTTGTCAGCATTAATGGGTACCTATCAAAGTACATATTAATAATTATAACAGAATGTTACCTAAATCTTACAATTATGTGAAAAGGCATTATAAAGTAAATTTCTTTCATTTATAATATAAAGTGATTACTTTTTTTTTTTTTTGGGGGGGGGGGGGTCATAATATAACACCCTAGCAAAATAAAAGTATTATTGGCCTGAGTGCCTCCAGAAGGAATTTTGAAAACGGAACAAAAGATTTAATTTACAGTTTATTTAGAAATGCTTTTGGTGCTCCAGATTGTAAGGCAAGGTGGGGTAATAATTACTAATAACTGCAGTTTTCTGGTTTTCATTGATCTTTAATAGTAGAAGAATTCCAGCTATTTTAAAGGTAAAGGTCAAAACTACTAAAGTTGAGTTCTATAGAATTGCGGCTACTTCTCCACTTTTATTATAAGTAAGTGCTATAGCTAAGTAATATTTCTAAGTGCTATAGCTAAGTAATATTTCAGTAAACTGAACTTTCTTGTATGCAATTAACCTGTTTAGCCACAAATCAGATTTATCAAACTTGATGGTGATGGACTGAATGCAAGTGCAGGCAGCCATTTTTAATTACTTTTTAATTTCACTTTGTTTTTACTGTGTGACTCTTTAAATTTCTGGTGGATCTTATGACCTCAGTAGATTACTAGTAGATTACTAATTTTACCTGTTTAACAGCAACAGTTTATACAGAGTTTGTACAAAATTATTCTTTAGACTTCATTTTAGAAACTTTTTTCCCCCCAAAATAAGCATTTGGGATAAATTCAAAAGTTCTTTGGGGCACTCTGAATAAACATTAGTATAAGGCAATCCAACTGGTAGCCTGGGGACTGCATGCAGCCCCTGAGGAGTTACCATGTTAACATACAGCCCCCCAGGCTCCCAGTCTGCTCTGGCAGCTGCTGCCTCCTAAATCTCCAAGCTCTTCCTCCATTCCTCAGCTTTTTACTGATACTGCTGCTAACTATGACAGTCACCTTGACACAGGTTTCCTTTGTGACCTTGAGGAATTATTTGAATGTATCTTCGGCTTCAGTTTTTCCAGATGTGAAATAGTTGGGCTTTTAACCCTTATTGATGGGACAGTGGTAGCTTGTTATTCAATTCAGTGTGTAGGACACTTGGAGGTCCTTTGATGAAAAGTGCTATTGAAATGCAAAGTTTTCTATTTTATATTGGTATATTAAGATATGACCACTTGGGACTGGATTAAGACCCCCCCAGCTCACCATGCAGCTGTCTGATGTTAATTTTGTATTGCTCCTGCCTTTGATAGCTCTTGAAAAGTAGCCTGGAGATGGGAGATTTCTTATCTTATTTTCAACTGTGAAAACCATGACGCTTTCTGAAAACTGTCAATTTTTTTTTAAAGTGGAAAATATACTTAATTGCTTTAAAATAATACTCTCCATATCATAAAGTGTCATATTCCCTTTTAATTGAATTGTTTATTTTAATGTCTTGATTATTTACATTTATTATCAAAGTATATCATTTATCTGCAAGCTCAGTTTAAATCTTCAAAGTATTTTTTAAAGTATGGGTAGATCAGTGTAGTCAGGTGACTTTAAACATTGAGAAATTTAGAGTGGAGCAGTTTTAAAGTAATACCATCACTTTTTGCTGAGATTTGCACACATGGGGCACATCTTCAGGGTTGATTGGCAGCTGGTAGATCTAAAACAGGCAGGCAAAATATGGCCTAGGGACTAGATCCAGCCATTCTATTTGGCCTGTGGGGCCCTCCGAAAAACAATTATTACCGGCGTGGCTGCCCCTCTGGCAGCCACTGGGAGGCTCAGGCTTTCAGAGGTTGTGTGTCATCAGACTAGGCAGGCTCCTCCATGTCCTTGGGGCTCCTGGCACTCCAGCTGGGAGCCCCATGTGGAGGCACTGAGCGTGATGCCAGGTGACTGGATAGCTGGTGAGTGGAGCTGCTGCCTGCATTGCTAGGAACCAAATGTGGTGACAGGGAATCTGCCTGGCCTGATGGTGTGCACACATGTATGTGTGTGTAGGTGGCTGTCGGGAGTGTGGGTTAGGTGTTCATGGGTGTGGGGTTTGTGGGGGCTGGGTGTGTGGTTTGTGTAGAGGGGGTATGGGCCCCTTGCCACCTTATGGTGCATAGCCCCTGCTGCCAAAGGCAGCAACAGCAGGCACTGGGTCCTCAGAGCTCTCCTAGCCTATGACAGGCAGAGCCTTCCAGTGATGCATGGCTCTGGCTGAGTTCTGGGGGGCTGCAGGTGGTGGCATGGAGCTGTCCTGGCCTGGCTCAGCAGCGTGTGCTCCTGGCTGCAAAGCCAGGAGCCCCACATGGCGGCAGAGAGCCTGCCCTAACCAATTACATGTGGGCCAGGAGTCATGGGCCATTGGGCCAGGCAGGCTCCGTGTCACCATGTGCAGTTTCCCACTAGAGTGATGGAAGCGCTATGTGAAAGCACAGAGCTGGCCTGGCCCACCCCACAGGTGCATGGCTCCTGCCTTCAGTGCCATGATCCCCACACGATGGCACAGAGCCAGTCCAGTTTGTTTTAGAGGCAGGCAGCAGTGAGCCAGGCTAGTTCCGTGCCATGTGCAGCCCCTAGGACTCAGCTGGAGCCAAGTGCCGCCCAGGGGGCTCTGCCTATTGTGGGCCATGAGAGCCCTGAGGGCCCATCACCTGCTGCTGCCGCCACTGGAAGTAGAGGCTGTGCGCCATGGGGGGGAAGGGGTATGTGGTAGGGGGGCCCCACACTTCCCCCACAAACCTGACACCCCCTACACACACTCCCACCCCCCCACATCTCCTACACACACCTACATACCCCATAAAACCCACAAACACCTCACACCCACCCACATATACACCCATACCACCCACAGACCACACCCCCACAAACCACATACCAACCCACACACACATCCACAGCCCCCCACACCACTTTACAACCCCCCCAAAACCCATCCACACCCCACACAAATCCCATACCTCCCTCACACACACAAAATCCGAGAATAAGACTTTATTTTGCGCTATTATGCAAACACCTGTAAATCAGGACAAAACTATTTTTTAAAATAAAATTAAAATATATTATAGTAGATATTTGATTCATAGTATATGATTTTTTTCTGGTTCCAAGATGGCAACCCCTCCTCCCAAAATGAGTGCTTTTGGGGGCAAGAGGAGGGACTTCCGGTGGCAAAGGTTAGGGGTGGGACTTCTCATCCCCAGATGGTGTTCCAGGCAGGGCACTTGTCAAGGGGTGGGGCTACCCTTGTGGCCCTTGACAGCTCACCAAAAGTCATTAAGGTGCCCTCCAGGCAAAATAATTGCCCACCCTGATCTAAAAGAATGAGAAGGGACACTTGATCTTTTTCTGTTTCCAGAAACAGATCTTTAGTCAATGGGACTAGCACAGTCTGAGTGCCCATACCCAAATCAGAAACAACTTGGAAAAGGGCTCATGAAAATCTCAGGACCCTACGTAATGCCCGAATTGCCTCATCACAACCTTCTTGATAACCTTCCTGAAAAACAGAATATTAGAGCAATGATTATCAACCAGAGCGCTGTAACACCCTGGGGTTCCATGAGATTCCTTTAAGAATGTCACTGGGTGCCACGCAAGTATCACTCTTAGGTGTGCAAACACCCACACAGTTTACAAGATAAACCCAGAGATTTCAAACAGGAATCCATAGTGTCAAAAATATTCTGACCTGTTGTGGTCTTCCTGAGTTCCTTGCACCAGAAAAACAGGTTATTTTTCTGTAGTCAAGAAATGAGTGAAAGCTAGGAGCTGGCATTTTCTGAGGGTGCTTTGAATTTAACAAGGTTAAGAACCACTGTATTGGAGACAGCATAATAATTTGCAAAATTATCAGCATCGCAAGTTGTTCTCTTGGATTCAAACAGTTAGCTAAGAGCTGTTTGCATTTTGTCCTCCAAAACACTGCAGAAGTTTGTCAATGCCCTAATGAACCCTCTGTTCTCCTGCAAGCCCTGATTTCACTACTAAATCCTAAGTATTAGTAATTAACATTACTGTGATTGCATTCATTCTACATCTGCTTATAAAATGAAAATGCTCTTATATGCAGCATTTCTTTTCTATATCCTGCACACAAATTATCACTTTTTTCAGAACTGATGACATTTTTAGAATATGTTTGTGTCAAAACTAAAGGCTCCCTCTGGATGTTAAGTATGTTTATCTGATCTCATCTGAGAGCACAAATTTGAATGCAGAGCATAAAAATACATGTGTCATTTTCCTTCTTTCAGGTCAGTGGTGATATTCCACCTCGATTAAAAAAGAGCGCTCATGAAATAATCCTGGATTTTATCCGATCACGACCTCCATTAAACCCTGTATGTAATCCAATATGTTTCTTCCTAATGAAAGCATGGCTTTTAAAATGTGCTTGTGGTCAGGGAATAGTTGTGATTTTTTTTTTTTTTAAATGATCCTGTAGCAAAAATATTTGAGTGTGCTGCACCAAAAATGTTGTCTTCTATGTATAAAACAAGGTCTGTGTAAGATGATCATTGTAAAACCATGGCACCTTTACATTAATGTTTGTGCCATAACTTCATGGAACTATGTTGTCTCAGAGCAGTGATTCTCAACCAGAGTGCACCCAGGGGTGCTGTGAGATGCTTTTGAGGGTGCTGCACAATATTACCACTGTTTGGTGTACAAATATGATGTACACAAGACCAGAAATTTCAAATAGAAATCCATAGCATTCAAAATCAAAAACATTCTGGCTGTTGCATTCTTTGCAATAGAAAAAATGTTCGAAGAAAGCCTAAGAGCTGGCATTTTCTGAGGGGTGCCTTTAATTTAAAAAGTTGAGAACCACTGTCTTAGAGGCTTTCAAAATTATCCTTCCAATATTCTGGTTGTCTTTTAATTGAATGCACATAAAATCACTTCAAGATAATCTGCTGCTTAAAAGAACACTTATGGAATCACTTCTAGGGAGTAATGTTTTGCTTTAATAGTCACTGTTTTAATTCCAAAGGCATCTGCAAGAAAACTGAAACCAACCCCACCTCGACCACGCAGCCTCCATGAAAGGATATTGGAGGAAATCAAGGCAGAAAGAAAGCTGCGTCCTGTCTCACCAGATGAGGTCAGGCATAGCAGGCTAGGTGAGTGTATTGCTCATATTAGCACCTGTCTTGGGCATCAGTGCTCATATAAAAGTGGCCCATGTAGGCAACAGTATTATTAATCTCTGCAGATTGCTAAAGTAGAGGCAGTGGATCTTCCAAGCTTTCCTAGGACCGTGTGGCTTTTCCAATATGTTCAAATGATTATTTCCTTGCTTTAAGAAGATGACACTATAATTCAGCCTGATCTCTGTAGGTTTCTGATGTCATAAATAGACTAATTTAATTGCCATTACATTTATTGTTTGGTAGAGGAAATTACGTTAAATTGGCTCAGACGTGAACAGAAGCTTGTTTTCCTAATATGCAGTAAAATGTACTTCTTAGATCTGATCTTAACTCATTTTATTCTCTTTATTTTTTGCTGTCAAGTTCATTACTCTCTTTATTCTTTAGTGATTATTTGTTTTTATTTATGTTTTGCTGAACTTTAAAGATAAGAATATTGCATCAGTTGGGATGTACAATTGTGCCTCATTCTATAAGTTATGGAGTGGGAGCCTCTATAATCATGTGTATGACTTCTGAATCAGTGACTGATTAAGATTTACATAACAAAGTGTTTAGCTTCTACAGTACATAAATAATGATTAGTTGCCTATTATGAGGGACCTACTTAATTCACACTTTTGTTGAAACTACAGGAAATCTGAGATTGTCCATGAAACCCACCAAATCACCAAAAAAACTTAATAAAAATAAAATACTGGCTCCCCAGCAGAAGACAGCAGTTCTTGCTGACTCAGCACAGAAGGGGTGGGGGGAGGCAACTGACTCTATCTGGCCTGTATGACCCAGCACCTGGAGGGGTGGTGCTAGACAGAGCATGCAGGCAGGGTCTCCATGGAGACGGCTTGGGACCCCCACATGCAAGATGTGCTCGGCCAGGCAGATGGGATGGGGCCATGGGTGGACAGGGAGCGGTGTCTGGGAGTGGAACGGGCAAGCCAAAGCCAGGATTGTGGGAGGGTGATAGCATGGGGCCGGGGCTGGGGCCAAAGCCTGGGGCAGAGTCATGATCCACTCCTTGCACGTCCCTGCCCATGGAACCGGCACCCGTCACAGGGACGTGCAGGGAACAAATCCTATCCTAGCCCCGTTCTATCTGCCCTGTCAAGTGAGCCCTGCCCACAGGGGCTCCAAGCTAGTCTCCATAGAGAACTCCCCACCTGCTCCACCTGGCGCCCATGGTGGTGGGTATGGGGTGGACTGGCAGTGGCAGTCGGCCAGAGTGAGCCACCATGGTGGGGGCTGCCAGGATGTCAAGTCTGGCTGTCACACCACCCCTGTCCTGCTGCGTGGCTGGGACAGTGGAATAGGCCACACACACACTACAGCCCAGGCTGCCCCCTGTGCCTAGCCCCAGGCAGGGCCAAGGGACCTACCAGAGGCCGGACAGAATCCCTTGGTGGGCCATATGTAGCTCATGGGCCATAATTTGTCTTCCCCGGTATTATGAAGTAATAGAAACATTGCATTTTTCAGCAATCACCACTCAAGACTATTTAAACTAATGTAAAGCCTGACAGCTAAAGAGGTTGTAAATGCCCTATGCTGTCTCTTTCATTTTCTTTTCTTAAAATATTTACCTGTCACAGGAAAGTTTTGTGAGCTATATTTGTGCAGAGGAAGGCTGCTGAAGAGGCAAAGAAACAAACTACAATTGCAATTCTGTTTTAACAGAATAAGTGTGCATAGTTGTTTAGAAGTGAATGCAATTAGGGTGTAATTAGTAGTGATTACTATAATATTTACTCAAATATAAGACAAGGCTTTTCCCCCCAATCAGCATGGAAGAAACAAGTCTCTCATATTCACATATAAGGAAATCTCATTAAATACATTGTCTATCATTAAACTGGTGCCAAAAGCAGTATGTGCTCAGTAATGGAAACCAACTATGATAAAATGTAGCCAACACTGAACATGACTCTAAAACACATGGTCCATATTAGGCAAACATCCTAACAGAAACCTACAACAAGAATAGGTTAATGCAGCCCATCTGAATGAGACATACGATAGTGTCCATCATGCTCAGTCTCCCTTAGCACCGGCTCTTTTTCAGGTCATAGTGAGTCACTACATTGAATATATTGCAACTTCCTCGTCACGCCCACAACTGAGCTGAACCTTTCTTTCCCATTTCCAATGATTCCTATTTCTTCTCCATCTTTAAATATGTGGTAAACATCACCAAACAGGGCCTCAAACACTTCACCGGGAATCCCACTTGTCACCTCATCTCTCAGCCTGTCACATATGATTAGCATGGTCCTGAACCCCATGAGGTGAAGCCAGACCAGATTGCCCTGTGTTTTATCTGCCTGTAAATTTTTGGAGCATCCCAGGACTTGTGACAAAAACACATGGTTCCAGTCATGAATGGGGAGGAGGGTAATTAGCTCATGGATCCTTTGTGGGGGGTATACTGATCACTGCTTAGGTGTGGGTTCACCATGCTTTGAAACACTGTTGACTCTGCTGGGGCACAGTCCAGTGAACTACATGGTAAATTATGAGCCTTTTGGCTTTGGACTAATCTCATGCATAAATGCGGCTTTCATAGTTGCAGAGGAAAACCACTTTCTTGGCAAGAGGTAGTACCTTGACCTAGGTAAGGCATTGTCTCCCACTTTCTGTTCCAGTGGGAAGATCTTGGCTATATGCCTACTGTATGGAAATGAGAGACTTCTCCCCAGCTTGCCCCTGTGGCCATACAGCTGAGGGCAAGCGAAACTTTGGGGCATCTGAACCCCAAGGCTCTGGGCCTGGGCCCGCACATAGGATGCCTGCCAAAGGATTTGGAAGCATCTGAAGCCCAGGCCGGGGTAGAGGATGTTTTCTGGTAGTAGGGCCGCACATGTGTCATGACCCAAAGGTCTGATTTTTTGTGTGTGCTTCGGCACTAAGAATTATCCCCGTGGGTTTACAGCTTCATTGCACGGAGGAGTTCTGCTGCACAGAGAACCCGCATGCAAAGGAGTGTTCCCGCCACTTTGCAGTGGTCTTTGCAGGGTGCATTTTCTTTGCAACACAGAAATGCACGGTGCAGAGGAGTTCCCGCTCTTCGCATGCAAATTCGTGTCCCGCAATTGGCTAGTGCTAAATTATTCCCACGTGGCGGCTGGCGATTGGCCTGCTGGCCGTATAAGAGGCTGGAGCAGTTTCCGCCCAAACCGAAGAGGACTCCGCATCCATCTCGTGGGGACTCTGGGTGTGCGCGGCAGGGTAATAGAAACCCTGTGTGTTGCTCAGAGGAGTTTGGCGGCCTGATCCACCGCCCACCTCTTCCCGTCTTCGAACGGAACCTTCTATAAGACGTATCGACGAGTTTTATGCACGCTTGTCCTGGACATCCGGAGTTCTGTCTGCGTGGAGCCTAGCAAACTCCACGTGATTGTTCGTGTTTTCTGTCTGCATGGAGCCTAGCAAACTCCACATGATTGTTCGTGTTTTCTGTTGTAACCGCAACTCAAGCAAGTTCTCAGCCTGCACCGCGACCATCTCGGTGTAAGTAAACAATCTTAAAATCAACCGTTACGCGTCTGTGCCTAATTCTAGCTCGGCGCCCGCCCTCTCCAACCTGGCCTGCCTGGGCTGCCGGCCACAGCCCGCGTGCAGAGTGACGAAAAGGGCCCGGGGCCCGACCTGGCCCGCACAACATGGTTTTTGAATGACTCACGGATTTGGAATTGATTTCTCTGATTTGGTTTGGAACATGAAAATTTTACTTTAAAAAAAATTGCACTATATATATGTAGGTACAAAAGTAAGTGCTGCTTCAAAGTGTTTTTATGGAGTAGCTGTGCAGTTTCGAAAAAGGTCAAAAGGTAAAGCTTGCAGCAGTTTCAAAAAAGATAAAATCCATTCATTATGGATGAATCAAATGTATGAGAATCTGTAGTAATTTCTCTATATGCAAATTCATAGAGTTATGTTTATGTCAACATCAGTATTTTCAAATGTGTCCCTCATTTCCACATCCTCAGGGAGAGCAGGGATGGGGAAGTTGCTGCAGGGGGGAAGAAATTGCAGGGAGAAGGTAGGGAAGGAGTTGCAGGGGGAAGAAGATGGGGGTGCGGGTAGAGGACAAGGTAGAGGACCTGATTCTTTTCCCCCTCCCCCCCTTTATTTTCCCTGCTGTAACAGTGGGAGTGAGAGAAATTCAAGGCAAACCTCCAATAATTATACAGTATGCCTGGAAAATTATAACAACTTTATAAGTTTTCCATATATAGAATGTCATTATTGGGGGGTCATGTTATATTCAGGATTGTCTTATAATCAAGTAAATACGATATATTGGTAAAGTTTGGGTACTATTTGAACAACAGGATGTTCTTAACAGTGATTTTTGTGGACCATCTGGATCCTATTTGGGATTTGATTTATGGTTGACAAACCTTCTCGTGTTTATTTTTTCAGACTTATTTTTTTCTGTTTGAAAGCCTGGAAGCTCAGCAGAATCTTAGGAGGCTTCATTTTCACTGCTTCAATATGTAAACATTTAACTTTGAATGTATAAGGTGTTCTTTGTCTCGGAACTATACTGTGTCCTTACGGAGGGAGCAAGTTCACATCTTTAAAACAAATCAGAATTTTAAAGATAGCTTTTTAATTTCCAAAAGCAATTCCAAATTTCAGACCATTAGTACTTAGATTTGGGGGGGGGGGGGGGGGGGGGGGGGGACTTGGATTGAATATAAACGTGCTCCAGTAACTACTTTTCAAATCCCCACTATCTTAAAAGTAGTTTTTAATTTTTGGAACCATGGCTATCTTCTTCCAGCTCAAAAATGGCTTTTTAGAACTTTTTGAGATATGAATGGGTGATGTCTTAGTTTATTTAAAAAACTAGAAAAGTTTTGCTGAGACAGCTATGCAAATGCTTATTTGTCACTAGCATAAAGAAATGGAAAAATACCTTTTGACTCATTTAGAGGGAGTTGCTTCTTATTTTGAAGTATGCCATTTTTTCCTTTTTTTACAATGAAACTGACCAACTGTTTGAACTCTGCATTTTCTTAAGAGCAAAATTCACTTATATACAATAGAATTGGGATGAGAAAATGGCTACTACATTTAGAAAGCTAGAAATAGATCAGGTCTACAGATAAGTGTTGCATGTAATTTAGTATAATGAAATAATAAGGTAATAAGGTTTAGGATTTATAATCTAAATGGAAGAACAGAGAAGGGAGAGATGAGTATGGCTAATCCAGTTAAACCATCAAGGTGGATGTCTTTGATAATACCATAACAGTGAAAATCGAAAAGGCCTTGAGATGAATCCAATTAAAGTACAAGGTATATTGTACAAGTGCAGTTGTTACTGTTTTCACCATTGGTTGAAATATGTCAATTAATTTCTACAACCAGACTATAAGTATTTATAGGGAAAAGTGCAACAAAAGAATGACAGATATGACTGAGTGGCTTAAGCTAACAAGTCTAAATAAAATGTCAGGAAAAGAGAGGCTTAAAAAGTATTTATTTTTAATTAAAAGAGTGGGTTTATTTTTTACATGAACAAATGGAGCTGAAGTAGCCTTGGAAGGAGCCAGCTCTTCCCTTCTATGTTTTGTTTTACAGAGATTTGCTTTATTTTAAATTCAGGATTGGGAACTCCCAGCAAAAAATTAACTAAAATACATGTCTCTCAATTAAGAGTGAACATAATTTGAATATACAGTATTAAGGGATTCTTTCTGCAACTGCTGTAACATTTGGTTTGTTTAGTCTTGAACTTGAAGCTCTTCTGCTCCCACGTTTCTTGGCTCTGGCTCAAGCACCTACTGTATATTACTGTCACTAACTCCCATTAATGAGCCCTTTAAACATATATTAGCTTAAAGGGTATATGCCTGCCAGATCCATTTATGACACCCTGCATTTTTAACAAGTTGACAAGTAGGTGCAGATTATGTTGCTTAGCTGCTATGTTTATTTTTTCTCCTTTTGATTATTCTTAATGTTGGGACTGACTGACTTGATAACTCTTACAGTTAAAGCATTAGCATTTGTGTTGCAAATCAGAATGAATTTGGTCTCATCCTAGTTTCTAATAAATGTTGGATAATGTACCAGTTTAGTACAATTGGTAATTCATGTTTGAGATTGGAGCTAGATATATATTTTTGTCAAAAATAAATGCACTAACCAAGCTGTGTTTAAGTGTGGCGGACCACATGCTTGTAACAAGACAGATGTCTCATTTCATTAGTTATATGAACTTTCCAGGCCCAATGAACCTTTGACTTCTTAATTTACACTGAAAACATAACTGTCAAGGAGAGGATAGTATATATTTAAGTGTAAGGCAAACTAAAAGACCAAGATTTAGTAATTTTCCGTTTGTTAGGTTTTCATCTTTTTTTTAAGGAGCTAGTGACTAAACTTGGTTTGAATGCCTCTCTTTATTAGTTTAATTATAATCATGGGAGATTAAGCTTCCAAAAAACTACAGATCTTTCTTTTGGGTCACTGAAACTTGTGTGAATATGGCTTTGTACCTTTTACTTTTTTTTCCTGTCAGTTATGATTTGTCATTTGTAAATGTTATTTTAGATAAAAACCTTAACTTCTGGTTTTCAAGATATTTATTTCTTAAGTTAGATTTTTGTTTTATTGTATTACAGAAATGGTGTTCTACAGCTATGTATTTGTACATCCCACTGATGCTGTTCACACTTGCACCTTTTCTACAGTAAAGAAAAAAGCGTCTCTGACACATTTTGGATTTATGCTAACCTGTGCACTGGAATCCAAAATGATTTAAATGAAGCTAATCTTTTCTTTTTGTTACTTCTCTGTTTTCCTAATAGCTGAATTATGTTCTTTTTGTTGTTTTTTTTTTCTTTTTTTTTCCAGCAATGCGGCCACTTAGCATGTCTTACAGTTTTGACTTGTCAGGTAAAAGGTGCTAACACACCTGACGTGGTTATTGTGCAATTTGTCCCATCCATTTGTTTGTTTAACTCTCATCTAAGAAAAACTTGAAGTGATTCTTCCAAGCAATGGTCAGTGAAAGTAGATTAAACTAGATAAACTCCTAAAATCTACAGTTCTGCTATGTAAAAGGATATGAATGTATGGAGAGCTGTTTGTCATCCAGCACTTAGTTTAGTGAAAAGTAAGATGATCCACAGCTAACTTGCAAATCTGGGAAAAGAACCTTGAGCACAATGTTATCTTTAATCCTGATTTGTTCATTATTTATTATTTCCAGGTCTTATCTTTCCCCCTCCCTCAAAATTGGACTTTTAGTATTGAGGCTACCAGCAAATATACATACTGTAGAATGTTTAAGCTGAATCTCTAGAACAGTGATTCCCAGCAAGGGTATGGAGGAGATAAGTGAAGTGTGAGGAGATAAGCTGATAAGTGCAGGTTCAGGCTTGTCCCTGTCTGGACAATCCCCCAGACCCAGGACCAGGCCCCTAGCCAAGAAAATAAGCCCCATAATATCTATATTTAGTTTTCAAAATTGGGTGGCACTCAGTTCACAAAAATTATGGAGGGGTGCCTTGGTTCCAAAAAAAAAATATTGAGAACCACTGCTCTAGAGAGTCACTGTGCGATTTGATCATCTTTCACAATGTTTTTGAGGGTATCCAAAAGCAACTATTAACATGTCTAAAAATATGTCTTTGATTAACATTGTATATATACATAAGTTACATACAAATCCATGCACATAAGCACACAATAAATCTGTGTGTATTGATATCATATGTGCAGATGTAATCACATTTATCAGTAGTCCTCTGATGAGGAACACATTACTTTTAGCTGTATTGGAAGTTTTGCAAGCTTCCTTTCACATGTTCAAAGAAGCTTCAAAGCATTAAAATCCAAATGACAACTTTAAAACTTCTAATGCTACCATGGGAACTCACCCCTGAGCCACCACTTTTACATTTTAAATTTATTTTTAATGTATCGATGTGCTTCTAATTCTTTGTGGACTCCCTTCCCCTGAAGACCAAGGCTCAGTGGTCGGATGTGAAGCATTTAAAGCTCCTAATGAGGATGCAGGACTTCTTCTCAGAGAAGAGTCAACAAGCTACCTTCCATCTGTGGTAGTCCAACTCTGCTGTAGCACCTAGCTGACATACGGAATGGGAATCCATCAGATGGTTAGATTTCTCTAGTGTATTTAATTTTTTTTTAATGTATAAGCAGTAATAGACTATAGGTACCTGAAGTTCTGTTGAGCACTCTCACAGCACAGGCATATGATGAAGTATGAAATGTGAAAACATTCATTTACAGAAGGAGGCCAGGTAGTTTTCTTTTAACTGTTCTTTTAACTCACCTAATTTTATAAAATACATTGTTACAATTTGCTGGTGTTTTTTTACCTGTATGTTTATATAGGATGCCTGCCTAATTGTTCCTTATGGCTTCTCTGTAGGGAAGTTAATGCACAGTGATCTAGAGTTTGAAGTTAGTATACTAGCTACACTGCACACATTCCTCACACCTAGTGGTGCCCAACCTTTTAGCCTTATTGGCTGGATGGACAGTACCAAGTTTCTATGGGCCAAATCTGGCCAGTGGGAGCAGGTGCAGCTGGGGTCCAGTCCAGCCACATGGCATCATTCTATCCTGGTCATGGTCCGGCTGCCGGGGGCTTGGAAGTTTGATAGCAGGAGAGAGGTGGCCATGTTAATTATCATTACTCCTGTGCCACGAAATGTCCAAACCACAGGAAGCCCCACAGGCCAGTTGCCATGGCCCCGTGGGCTGTATTTGGGGTTGAGCAACCTGGTTGTGTCTATTCTGAATGTAGAATAGGTCAAGCACTAGATCCACACCCTAGCTAACTGTGACCTAACTTCCCTGTGCAGACAAGCTCTGAGATTCCTTCCATGATGGTATCAATGTGCCACTTTATCCTTATGCATTTCCAGCTTCCCATTTCCCTATTTTTCTGAAGATTTTTTTTTCAAGGAATGGCATAATGTGGCCCAATGCTTCTAATAGAACAGCAAAGGTTAGAGTGAGCAAAACATTACTACCTCAATACATATGTTAGGGGCTGTGTTTTGCCTTGAAATTTTTTGCTGGTAAGATTAGGATAAACCAGTTAAATTTTTATTTTTCAATACTTCTGTTATTTCAAGACAGAGCTGACTGACCTGCAAGTATAAGGGTATGGGTACATGAGTAAGTTACCCCAAAATAAGCAATGCTGTGAATTTAAGAGCATATCAGCTGTGCTGTGATAACTTCCTATATGCACACTCCTATTCCACAGGAAATTTGAGGTAGTTTATTTCTTAGTGAACGTGTGATGTCTAAAAAAGCAGAATGTGGTAAGAATACCTGTACTGATCAGTGAAGGGAGAATCTGTTCCATGTATGTGTGCCCAGGTATACTCTTGCTCTTCAGAACTACTGTTCATGGCTCTGAAACATTATTTCTAGTTCATGTTAAATCAAAAAATATTCTTCATCACCAACCTTTCATAAATTTGACAATTTATTACCATAATAATCTCGGTAAGCTGCTTCACAGCAACCCTGGTTATTATACTGTGCCTAGATTTGACCTTTCTGACTGACCAGTGAAGAATTCTTCCTGTTTTTTTTTTTTATCCATTTGCTAAATGTCCTTTTTTAAAAGTCATGTGAAGCATATACAGAGATGTTTTATCGCTTGTGATCCAAACTTGCCTTTGTAAGTAAATTCAGGTGTTATTAAGTCAACCTTCTAGGTAGAGGTGGGACAACGAATAAGCAGCACAAAATGAAGTAAATATTTGTGGATCACAGATAAGCAGTTTTGCTTAATTTTATTGAAACTTTTGCTTTGTTCTTTATTTTGAGGGACGAGTTACATTTCTTGCCATTTTGTAATTATTACATCCATATTTACCTGTTTTATTTTCAGTGCTGTCTGTCCAACTGAAATTGTCATAAAAGTGCAAACTTGCTGAAAAACAGAACCTTCAACTAAAGTAGAATGCTGAAGGACATGCCTGGTATTAAGATAGCTTAATCAGCTTAATCAGCTGATTCCCCTTTCATGAGGGAAAGTCCTCCTGGGGTAAGCCAGTGTAGTTGGCATACCATAATGCCTATCTCTTATGCCACCTTTCTCTTAGCTATTGGTGCAGGAAGCGTTCTTGGAGATGGTGGTACACAGGAGTTGCCAGTCCCTGTGGTTCTCAGTAGGCAGAATGAAGTCATAAATAGCCAGATGGAAATTAAAGCAGTCTTCTAGGGGTATATGGTATATGCCAGGTGTTAGGAGAGTCCTTAATCCGTAGTTGTTTAAGGGAAGTTGTATAGTAACTTAGTCATTTTGCTTTCTTGGACACATGTTGAACACAAATGTACAAAGTTAATGTTTCTGTTATTTTCCAAAATTGCTGTGGTCCACCTCAATGAGAGATGTTCTTTCTGGGCCCTTCCCAGAAAAATACTGAGTATCTTCTGCTTCCATTGGTCTTACAGGATCATAAGACTATTATAAAATGTCTTGGTAAAGGCACAGATATCTGTTAACTGCACTGCCACTGTAATGAGCGTGGCACAAATCTTTGAAAGAGTTTTCTCAGTATGCCAATTAGTTCTCCTATCTAAGTTAAATATGTAATCAAGTCTATTCAAATGAACAGCACATCTCTGTACTTGTTACTCGATATATATTATTTTCCAAGTATTCTAATATTGTAACTAATGGAGAAATCCAGGTAGCCTATTTTCTTTTCTACCTTCTCTTTAACATATTGTGAAAAACTTAAGGCAAAGCAGCCTATTTTACAACAGTAATCAAGTCTAGGTTTTCATGTGCTAAAAAGAGTTGGTTAGAACACAAATTGCATATGGTTATATAATCACTTAGGTTTGCATCTGTCATCTACATAATTTCCTATTTTATATGTAAATAAGAAAAATTAAAGTCACACTCGCTTTATTGCTATCACCCTCCAATAAGCTACAGGCACAAAAATGCCATATAAGAGTTAAAATGGTGATATTAAAATGATTTAAAATATGGCTTATGAAACAGAATAAGCAAACACAGCATTTTCTCTGGCTTTCATACTGTGTGTAGTATATATGATAGCTCACATAACTTTCTTTCTGAAAAACCAGAAGCATTCTTCCTATTGCACAGCTAATGCTTACTCTGAAAACTAACTCTGAGAATGGATACTGCTTGACCCTGTTTGTCTTGCAAAAAACAGTTTGTAATGGAATAAGGTGTTATCCCCAGCACCTCCTGCATCTGCAGCTTGTCAGGATAGCAGTTGAATCACCTCAGTTCAGACATAGCCTACAGCTAGTTGGGCCCTTTATTACGTATGATGAGTATTTTTTTTATGAACTTAATTCCTTTTTAGATTTTGTGAATTATGTGTGAACCAAAGAAATTTTTCTTCAGATACATTAATTATAAGTAGGTATCCAGGTATGGACAAATGTGCATTTGGAGCTGTTTCAAAAGGGAAAGGGAACTCTTGCCCAGAATCATGCAGCAACTATTACATGCTAATGCAGGGGTGGGCAATTATTTGGGCCCAGGAGCCACATACCAAGTTTTGATGAACTGTTGTGGGCTGTATCGGTCCCCACTCCCGCCCAAACAACTCACCAAAACTCCCTATGTGGGATGGGGCCACAGACAGGCAGGGAGTGGTGTTCAGGAACTGGATGGGCAATCTGCTCCTTGCATGCCCCTGCCCTGAGGGTGTAGTGTGGGGGTAGGGTGCTGCTTGGGCATTAGGTCCCGGGAGCTGGCTGAGGGTGAGCAAGGGAGTGGGGAAGGTGCAGAGGGGTGGCAGAACTTGTCCAGGTAGTGCAGTCTTGCACTCCACATGGGTCCAAGCCCCACTGGCTGTCACCTGGGGCATCCTGTGCCATGTTCCCATCCATGCCTGCTGGCTCTGCCCTGGCCACTATGCACAGCTTACTAGCTGGACTGGTCCTGGTGTGGCATTTCCCCTCATTTCCAGCAGCAGCTCCTCCTGCTCAGTGACCTAGACAGATTGGAGGATTGGGCTAAAAGGAATCTCATGAAGTTCAACAGGGACAAATACAAAGTTCTGCACTTAGGATGGAACAATCCTATGTACCAGTACAGGCTGGGGGCTGATTGGCTGGGCAGCAGCTCTGCAGAAAAGGACCTAGTGGTTACAGTGGACAATAAACTGAATATGAGCCAACCATGTGCCCTTGTTGGCAAGAAGGCTAATGACATACTGGGCTGTATTGGTAGGAGTGTGGCCAGCAGGTTAAGGGAAGTGATTATTCCCATCTATTCAGGATGTCATTGAGGCCACATCTGGAGTGTTATGTTCAGTTTTGGGCCCCCACTACAGAAAGGATGTGGACAAGTTGGAGAGAGTCCAGTGGAGGGGAGCAAAAATCGTTTAGGGGCTGGGGGACATGACTTATGAGGAGATGCTGTGGGAACTGGGCTTTACTCTAGAAGAGAGACTGAGAGGTGATTTAATAGCAGCCTTCAACTACCTAAGGGGGGATTCAAAAGAGGATGGAGCTAAACTGTTCTCAGTGGTGACAGATGCAAGGAGGAACAAGTTGAACAAGGAACAATGGTTTCAAGTTGCAGCAAGGGAAGTTTAGATTAGATATTAGGAAGAATTTTCTCACTAGGAGAGTAGTAAAACACTGTAACAGGTTACCCAGAGAAGTTGTGGTTTTTAAGATGTGGCTAGACAAACCTTGGCTGGGATGATGTAGTTGGTGATGGTCCTGCTTTGAGCAGGGGGTTGGACTAGATAGCATCCTGAGGTTCCCTCCAACCCTAATTTTCCATGATTCTGTGTGCGTGCTGGCTGGGGCTGTGACCAGTAAGCACGGGCAGCAGCTCAGCGCTCACTGCCCCAGGCCGGGCTCAGCCCCATGTGGAGTTCAGTGGGGGCAGCCACGGACTAGATCCAGTCATTTGGCGAATGCCCTCTGCGGGTTGGATCCAGTCAGCTGGCAGGCTACATTCAGCCCACAAGCCACATTTTACTGACCCCTGTTTTAATGGGTATGTGTGCCAAAGCTGGGAGAGGTATAGATGTAGCAAAAGTCCCAACTTTAGCACTGCTTCATCCACAGTTAAATCTGGAGCAGTTTTGCTACATTTTCATCACTCCTGGCCTGTGCAGGCATAATAACCATTTGAATGTAACAGCTGCTGTACACCCCCATTTACCATCTGTCCTTCTGAAATGTTCTGCTTTTGCAGCAGTGCCGAATGTACATTTGCCTGTATCTTCAGTCTACTGGTTATTTGTGAACTGTTCTTTTGACTGCTTTGACATTATTTTTGTCAATGTGCTTTTAATCACCCCATGGTAATGTTTGTGCTTCCTGATTAGATTACTGAAATCTTTTCAAGAAGAGACTAGCACAGGGTTTGGCAACCCCTGGCATGCATGCCAGTGCGGCACATAAAGGCATTTGGCTTGGCATATGCACCATAAGGCGGACAGCGGGGAAGGAGCTGGGCCTGCACTGCCACAAGAAGGATCAGGTCCCTTGCAGATCTCCCACTGTCCTCCTGGAGGCATGCTTGCACCTGCTGCCAGCAACAAGCTGGGCTGGGATGCCACAGACCCTGGTGAAGCTGCTGGCGTCTCCCTGCTGCCTGTTGTGAGCAGCCCAGGATCCATGGAGGTTGTAGGGCCCTGCCCTAGGCAGGCAGCCAGGAAGCTGCAAACAGCTGAACTGGGGGCTGCAGAGCCCCAGCCCAGCTTGTCACTGGTGACAGGTGCATGCATAGCTGAGGTAGACAGCAGGGGAGCTGCAAGCAGCCCGATCCTTGTTGTGGCAGCGCAGCCCAGGCCTTTCCCTGCCATCCGCCCCAAAGCATATGTGCACCCGCCACCAGCAACAAGCTAGGCCAGGGCTCTGCAGAGCCCTGGTGCAACTGTTTGCACCTCCCGGCTGCCTGCCACAGCTGGCCTGGTCTCTGGGCAGGCCCCTGCTGCCCACCAGAGAGCCCAGGCTGCTCACAGCAGGTGGCGGGGAGGCTGCAAGCAGCTGCACTGGGATCTGTGGAAACCTGGCGTGGCTTATTGCTGGCGGCAGGTGCACGCACATGTTGGGGCAGACGGTGGAGTAGGGGCCCAGGTTGTGCTGTCACAGGATTGAGCCCTTGTGGCTCCCCCACCATCCACCCTTGGCATGCCAGCATCTTCCAAGTAGGGGTTGCAGGTATTTTTGGCACTCTGTCCAAAATGTTGCCAACCCCTGGACTAGCAGATAGTGTCCAGTGGGCAACCAGTAACACGTTTTTGGTTTTGATTTGGTTTCTGGGCAAATTATTTGTGCTAAAATCTCTTAAACTTCATAGGATTAATTGTCCCCCCCATAAATTCCAGGCAGTTGTCCAAATATTAGTAAATGGCCAATAGTCTCTCCACACAAATCATAGTGAACTAAATTCAGTTTGTTTATTCACTAACTTTTTTTGCTAATTAAGCTAGTTTTGTTCGTTTCTATTTTTTTCTTTTGTTTCATCCTTCATATGTGCCAACATTTTTCCCATAGATAACATACCATACTAGGGAGTTTTTCAAAACAAATATATTATGACCCAGTACCAAAGTTTCACTTGTAGTTCAGAATAGTAAACCTATGAACACTCTTAAGCAAAATATTTAAATACTTCCCGCAGTGTTGGGTTGTCGGTCAAAATAAAATAAAATGCTTTAGGTTTCCTATGATATATGAGGCTCCATGAACTTATATGCAGTTGACAGGAAAACTTCCACATTTCCTTAACTACAGTTAAAGGGATGAATTTGGTTTGGGAAATTCTGAGCTTCCCCAGGACTGGTAGCAGAAATATATTTTCTGCTGATCTTACGAAGTAGAGGTGAGTGGACACCAGGAGAATATTGTGTAATTGATGTGCATCAGTCACCAGATACTTCTGAACATCAAAGAGAACCCAAAAATATCTCCCGCAGATCCAATATTCCCATAAGCAAAACTACAGAAGAATAAAAAGAAGGGTTGAAAGGTTATAAGGTCTTTGACAGGTGACTCATGGTAGGGAAATACCTGGAACCAGTGATAATACTGCAATATTCAAATTTATGAGCTTGGAGTATCATGATGCAAATAGTCACGTTTTCTCACATTTCCACTTGCGGGTATATTTATAGAAGGATCACACCATACCTTATTCTCTCTCCTCTTTTCATAGATCCTGCATTTAATAATCTGACCAGCTTTTAAAAATACATAATTAAGTCATTGTTGTTTAAAGTGGAATTCTGTTGCATTGAGAGTGTTTTAAAATGGGTATACTTTTGTAACACCATCCAATTTTATCTACCAGTGTAACTGCATCAATTCATTCTCCTAATAAAGACATATTTAACATCAGTGTTTAAAAAGGATGGTCCAGTGTATGTAGGGCTAACCTGGGATTTGGGAAACCTTGCCCCACAGAGTTCTGTGAGACATTGGGTTAAGTGACTAATCCAGTGGTTCTTGACCTTTTTAGGCACAAGGCACCCCTTGATGGACTCAGTGCACCCTCCAGAAAATGCTAGTTCTTATTTTTAACTTGTTTTTTTATTATAGAAAAATAATAGATCAATTCTTGTTGCAGAAAACTTAGACCACAAAAGGTCAGAATGGTTTTTAACATTATGGATTTCTATTCGAAATAGACATGCCTAACGCAGGAGGTATATGATCCCACTAGGGGAAATGCCTTGCTGGACTTGGTGTTAGCTACAGGGGATGACTTGGTGGGGAATAAAAAGTAGATGTCATCTACCTAGACTTTAAGAAGGCCTTTGATACTGTATCGCATTCTGTTCTCATAAATAAACTGACAGGCTGTGATGTAGATGATAACACAGTCAGGTGGGTGACAAATTGGCTTAGGGGTCGCACCCAGAGAGTGGGGGTGGATGGGTCAATATTGACCTGGAAAGATGTGGACATTGGAGTCCTGAACACTTGGTCCTTGGACCGGTGCTATTCAATGTCTTCATCAGTGACTTGGACAAGGGTGTGGAGAGCACCCTGTCCAAGCTCACAAATAATACCAAATTTTGGGGCAGTGTTAATACATCAGACGGTAGGGAACAGATCCAGGCTGATCTGGACAGGTTGGAAAAATGGGCAGAACAAAATAGGATGCAGTTCAACAAAGACAAGTGCAAAGTGCTGCACCTGGGCAAAAAGAGCCACCAACACACTTACAGACTGGGGGATGACCTTCCCAGCAGCACAGCCCTGGAAAGGGATCTTGGAGTCATAGTTGACTCCCAGATGAACATGAGTCAATGTGATGAAGTGATCAACAAAGCTAACTGCACTTTATCATGCATTAGCAGATGCATGACAAACAGGTCCAGGGGATGCTTCCACTCTATGCGGCACTGGATAGACCGCAGTTGGAGTACTGCATCCAGTTTTGGGTACCGCACTTCAAGAGGGATGCGGAGAATCTTGAGAGGGTTCAGAGGAGGGAAACTCGTATGGTCAGAGGCCTGCAGGCAAGGCCCTACAAGGAGAGACTCAGGGACCTAGATCTCTTCAGCCTTGGCAAGAGAAGGCTGAGAGGTGATCCTGTGGCTGCCTACACATTCATCAGGGGAAGGCAGCTGGGAATAGGAGATGCTCTATTTACTAGGGCATCCCCTGAAGTAACTAGGAACAATGGCCACAAAATGACAGAGAGCAGATTTAGGCTGGACATTAGAAAGAACTTCACAGTAAGAGTTGCCAGAATCTGGAATGTGCTTCCAAGGGAGGTGGTGCTCTTCCCTACCCTGGGGGTCTTCAAGAGGAGACTGGACAAGCACCTAGCTGGGGTTGTCTGACCCCATCGCACTTTCCTGCCCAGGGCAGGGGGTTGGACTCAACGACCTTCTGAGGTCCCTTCCGACCCTAACATCTATGAATTTATGAAGTATCTGTGTTTACCTTGTGAATTGTGTAGGCACTGGCACACCTAATAGTGCTATTAATGCTCAACAAGGATTTCATGGCTATGGGACACTGGTTGAGAATCACTCAACTGATGAGTCTTCTACTATACCACAGTTCCCCGTCTTTGAAATGGGAATACTCCATGACATGATCTGTGGTTAGAAGGAAGGGAGTCATATAACTACACATCACAGGAAGGCCAGATGCTTAGGCCGACATGTAAATCTGGTATAGTTTTCCTCAAAATTCTTTTACTTCCACATATGGTCAGAGGACTGAAAGGGGCCTTTCTGGTTGTTGAATCCTCCATTGAATTGCAAGGAGTTATTTATCGAACCATCTTCCCTCCAATATATTTTTTTTAATTTATCATTTTGAAACTCCTCATTTTCTCTGTTCATTTACCTAAACAAAAATAAATGTCAAAACCTCCTCCTCCCTCCCTTATTATGTTCAAAACTAAGTTGTCATCTGTAGGTTTGGACTGAACAGAGCAGACCTGCTTATATTATATGGCTTCAGTTTGATCTTAGGTTGGATAAAAATCCAGGATAATTTTATTGCACTCAATGGAATTATGCCCATGTAAAACCTGCATAGATGAAAATGGAATCAGGCTTCATGTCTCCACTGCTACATGCAAAACACGACCAAAGATGCACATTTTTAATACAAACTAAAATGTAAACATGAAATTGTTCACATTTTAGACAAGCTCCTGTTGTTTAACTCATTGTCATTGTTGCTTTATATATGGAAAAAGAAAGGGTAATTTTACCCTCACTTGGAATAGTTTGTGTGTGTATTTTGTCAACATGCCAATATAGAATAGTCTCAGTGTTCACTGAGGATCCATTTGTCTGGCTTAAGTGGGCATTTCTGTTCCTTGGCTCGTGATTTAGAAGCTAATCGTAGAAAACAACTAAATGGAGGGATTTTTATTTAAGAAGTAGAAAGAAAGCAAGAAAGAAGCAAAGTGAACTACTGTTTTCTTCCACTTTTCATTTCTTTACATCATGTCTGCACCACATGCCATGGCTTGTAATTTTCTAAGCTATGTAAAATTACTACACATATAACTATCACAAAACAGTAGTTCTCTGTATGTGCTGCATTGGCAGTAAAATCTGAAAGGAGCATTGCAAGTTGATTGCCCAAATACATATCCCTTCTAAAGTCAAAATTCCAATCCTTCTGTTTCTTTTTTCAGATGTATCCACTCCAAAGTCTTCAAGAAAATTAGCAGATAGCTCCATAGTGAATGGTGGCTTGACACCCCAAGGAAAGCTGAATGGTCTTGGCACTACCCAAGTGACAGGACAGCGAAAGAGACTCCTTAAAGCCCCTACCTTGGCTGAACTGGACAGTTCAGATTCTGAGGTAAGACATCTTTGTGCTCAGCTTACTTACAGAATTTAATTTAATTACTGTTTGATGGACAAAATAATCTGAGTTCATGAATTCATAGGTGGTGGTGGTCACTGATGTTGACTTTTTAAGTTATAATGAGGATTGGATTACAGTATTGCCAGTTTCCCAAAATTCAGCCTCCCCAGATGTCTTATATATGATTTAATCTTTTTGGCCTTTTATCTACTTCTTTAATTCCCAGTATTTGCTAACACTATGTGGACATAATGATAACATGGTTGGCAATTTTCTAAATACGTTGAAAATAACGTGATGTTGGCTCCCATGCAGAAGTTTTTGTGCTGTACTCTGAACAAACCCATAGTAAGAGCTTATGTCTGGGCTGTCTGGAAGAGCTTATGATTAAGGAGAGAGTGGATAGAAGAATACTGAAGTGATATGGGAGCTGCATCTGGGACCCATCAAATTGTTACATGTGAAGGCAATCCAACTTCTTTTAAATGGGAATGGCTTTGAATCCAGCTAACTCAGCCAGAGAGCAGGATGAGCTATAGAAAAAAAAAAGCTATGTAGATCATTATCAAAACCCTAAGGAGTAATGACAATACATCCTGGAGAAGGGAGACAGCTAAATCACCTGCATGTTGCTCTGTCTGTTAACTACTCTTTGCAGTTTTTAGTAAGATACCTCCCACTGACCAAATACTAATGCTAAAAAGGGAACAATGAGCCAAGTATTACCACAACATCCAAATTCATTTCTAAATATGTCATCAGCAGGGTCTGGACCCACAAACTACAAATCATCAGTACAGATTTTTCACTTAAGTTGTACAAGTATTTTGTAAAGAAAATGCACTAGTACCTACTGTGGGGATCAACCTGGAAAGATTTGCAAGGCAGGTTACACAGCCATTTGTGTGGCAGCAATAGAGTGATGAATCCTTAATTTTTACACCTGTTTTGGGACCACAGTGTGTTGCTGAGGTTAAGGAAGCATAACTGCATGTAACTGTGTTGTGGGTCATCTAGAACCTGTGTTTGGATGTAAAAGTATGAGTTTCTTATCACTTATACTAAAGAACCAGGTCTGTTAGTGTGAAGGCAGCCTCAGTCAAGCTGTTATAAACCTCTTTTTTTGGTCTAGCTTTTAGAGGGTGACAGGATCTCTTTATATTTGTGGGAGTTATACAAGTGATAATTTGACATGTTCATGTTGAAAGACAGTGCAACCAAATGGATGAGACTTGGGCTCTATTTCCAGCTTGGCCTGAAGTATAACTTCTCATCTTTCTATAAATGAGTGAACAATAGTAAGTGCATGAGATCTTGTTAATAAAAAAGACATTGCGAGATAAGTAATGGCAGCAGTAAGCGAAAGAGCCGGGACTAGAATTCATGGTCTCCCAGCTTGCAGTTTGCTGCATTTCCTCCCAAGATAATATATCATATTTGACTTGGAGAAATGAGCTTAAATCAATAAAAAGAGGTTTGGTAAAGATGCATGTAAACTGATTCTTGTAGGCACGAATAATCAAACGCTCAAGTATATGCTGGGGAATTCGCTCTGTGCAGGAGTGTCATTTAGAGAAGGCTCTGAGGGATACAGCAGAAGATAAATAGGAAATAAGTTGTCCATGCAATGAAATTGCAAAAAAGAAAAAAAGTGCTATGTGGGTTTGAATGACCAGAAGTAGATTGTGAAACAACCAAGGTAATTGGGCTGCTTTGTTACTGTAGTGGCTGTGCCTTGGTGTAATGCTATGTTCAGTGTTAAAATAGTAAAAAAGATTAATTAATTGGAAAGTTCAAAAGGAAGTTATTAAACTGACAGAAAAGTTGAAGAATGCTGTAGAACAAGGGTGGCCAACCTGTGGCATTGGTATCACAAGTGGTACAGGCAGCCTGTGTGTGTAGCATGAGGCAGATTGGGGAGGGGAGAGACAGTACACTGGCAGAACAGGGAGCAGAAAGCAGAGCATCAGATCAGGCAGGGAGCATAGGGAAGGAAGCAGAAAGCAGAGCAGCGAGTTGGTCATGGAACAGAAAGTTGAAAATGAGATTGGGTAAAGGAAAGGGATCAAAGTGGCACTTGGAAGGTGTGGAGTTAATTTGTGTCATGTCTGTCAAAAAGGATGGCCCTCACTGCTGTAGAGGATAAAGGAGAAGTGAGATGCTGAAATATATTTCTTTGCTGACCTAATTTGTAGTATATATAACTAGGGGCGGATGCAGTATTCTAATGGCCTATGAATGACTCAGACACTTCCATGCTTACAACTGCACAGGGAGTGAATTGCTAGTCTCTTTAGAATTACTCATTAGGAGTTTAATTATAACTACATTCCTCCATAAATAAGAGGTGGCATGTAGCTGTCCCACCCCAGCAGAACAGAGGATGAGTGGTGCCTCAGTCACAAGGCTTTCCCTTTGTACTGTGGAGAAGTTTGTTTTGTAAGCTTCTCCTCCCTCCTCACTATGCAATTACCTTCCCCTGTACATCTAAACAGCTGGAGGTTTGCAGCTCCCTCCCTGCCCAGTTGCTTGCAAGGCTGAATACCAAACAAGCATGCCTGTTCTCTTCTAATTCGTTATTGTAATACGAGTCACAGTCTGAGTAGGAGATTTAGGAGAGCCATACTCTCCTACCCTTTGTATTTTAAAGAATTATAGAAATAATCTCCTAATGGACAACACACATGAGTTTACCTGATGACAGTAGCAGTGATACCTTCAGATGACCCCTGGGGTCATGCCTCTAAGGGTGTGTGTAGACAACACAGGCGTTAACGTAGAGCCCCTGAAAATGTTAACGTAGATAGGGCTTTCTGAGTAGATATGAGGCTGTGCTTATTTGGCTCTAGATCCAAATGTGTCCAGAAGTGTCATCAAAGATTCTGGTCTTGCCTCTGTCTACATTAAAAATCAACAGAACAATACTAGTATATGTAAATTTCTCTTACGATTTACTAATAATTACTGTACCTGATTTGCTAATATTTTTTTGAGAGCCTACAACTCTCTCTCGTGATCACAGGGCAACAAAATAGTTCATATACTCATTGCACATGAGGCTTACAGGGAGTGAAAAGTAATTTAAAATATGAACATGGTATATTTTTACCTAAGCAGACTTGGCATTTGTAACATAACTATATCCATAGCTCTCGTTCTTCCCGAAGCAGGTTAGTCATGTTTGACGTCTGTTGCTTCTGAGCAGAGTCCATCCCACCACTGAAGTAACTACAAATCCATTCATTTCTACTACTTAAAGAAGTTGAATCCTGAGGGGTCTGCCAGAGGCAGTAGATGGAAATCTCATTTTCATAGTCTTGTTCTCCACCACTTTCATCCTACTTTTCTGTGGTACCTGGATAGGTGGTTGCTTGGTCAGAGCTGCCCCCAGCTTCCCACTTTGTGGAAAGAGCAGCAATTCCACAAAGTGGGAAGCAACACAAATTACAGTAGACTGTTCTGGGCCATTCAATTCTATAGTAGTCAGTAGCAAAATTCCCACTAATGCTAATGGACAAGAGGATGAGGACATCTGTCTACTGCATAGCCTAGTCCAGTGGGGGCTAGCCTTTTTGGCAGGCCTAGCACAAATTAAGGCCTTTACCCTCCTTGGTGCCACTTCAGTCCCCTTCTGCTGCCCGATCTGCTCTGCTTTCTTCCCCGCTGCTGATCTGGTGCTCTGCTTGCTGCTTCCTGTATTATCTCTTGCTGTGCTGCCTGCCCCTAATCTGCCATGTACCACACACACAGGCTGCCTGTGCCACTTTCAGCACATGTACCAAAGATTGGCCACCCATGGCCTGGCCAGTTGGGGTAAGGCAGCATCTGACTAAATCCCACACTTACCAGTAGAATAACAAATCGTCTAAATTTTTAAGAGGTGTTTTTCAACAACAAACGTCAGAAGTTTTTTTCAATGGGAAGATATAATTAGAAATGTTCATGGTTTGCAATTTTTCCTTCTTTACAAAAATAAAAGTAGTCCTGTTGCTATTTTCAGTGTTACCATTTATTTTTCCCTCCCCAGACTCCTCCAGTGACAAATTTTCAATGGCAAAATAAAAAGGCAGAGAAAAAGGAGAACAAAAGCTCAGAGAACAAAACCCCAGAAGACAAAAGTCAAAATTTTCAGCACAAATAAGCACATATGTTTTCACTTGCTTAGAATGACATTTCTGCGAGAAAGGAGGAACGGCGAGAGGGTCATGGCTTACATTTCTTTGATTTTTTTTTTGTCCACTCAGCTGCTTTTCTTCCAGCCTGAACCACAGGCTCTTGCACCCCTCTGCTTTTACAGATTGAGTGGAGAGTGGCATCAATTATTCAAAATTAAATAAAAAAGCGTACTGGCAGATTTAAAAAAAATGTCTTTATCTTAATATTTTAGCTACTTATTTCCTCTGCTTATGGACAAAATAAATAGTCATCTTTGTGACTATATACTAGTCTTGGTACCTTTTGCCTTATAAGAAGTTTTAATTTTCAGAAAGGTAAAAGTTCACCATTGCAGTTTAAACAGCAATTCTTCTTTTTCACGAAGTTTACACTAATTGGCTGTGGTGGAGTGTCTGGGAACCCTCCTTTCGATCTGCTGAATGTTTTCAGATAGCTTTTAAGTTTTCATGCAACTCTTTTGAAATTTTTGCTGTGACCTTTTCTTGGTTATTGCATAGAAGATCACCTGATCATAATTTGTGACGCCTCCTGGCCTGTGGTGCCTTTTGTTCATGTGATATTTCTAACAACTTTCCCTTCTGATTTTCCATAACTAGAGGAGGCATTGTTTCAGTCACTACAGACTTGCCTGCTTGAGATTCATGTGACTTTAAGTCTGTCCCTGGAAGGGAGCCTCAGTTGCTTGCTTGTTTTCTGACTGAGTCACTTCGTTTGACTTGTAAACCCAAGAGTATAAAAGGTAACTGCGTACAAGCCTCCTTTGCCAAGAGCATTTGTCTTAGAACTAAACGATGTCCCCAGCCTTTTCTTCAACCTTATGTTCTTTCTACAGACACTTGTAATATCAAGCCTTCTTTACTAAGAGCATTTATCTTAAGCCTGAACAGGGTTCACAACCATTTCTTCAACCCTATTTGCTCTCTGCAAGCACCAGTAATATCCTATAAGTTCTTTGTATTGAGTATTTAAATAACAGGTTATAGGTAAGGGCAGTTTGTAAAGCTAATAATTCATCAGGAAGCACAACTCTCCAGACACCCATTAACTGAAAGATGTTAGTCAAAGCCTATTTCACTCTCATTCATCTCCCACCACTTGCTAGTGCTTGGTTGCTGTGGTGAGAACATACTTAACCTAATGAATGAAGTGTCTTTAAGCACAGAAGGAAGGAGAAATGCATGAGAATTAGAGATTAGAGAACAGTGCAGTAAAGATAAGTGATTAGATTAATTTGTCTTTACTGAGTCATATGTTGTCTTAGAGTCATGCTTCATTTCTTTGGAGACCAGAAAATGCCACGTGCTTGTTTCTTGCCAGTATGAAATAATAAACTCGAATTAATTTGGCACTGTGCTTGAAAATATCTGCTAGGCCCTCAGTATCCAGAGCAGTTACTTAAGGAAAAGGCAGATTACAACGCTCACTTAGGTTCTATTCTTGGTCTTTATAATGCAGTTGAATATATTGAGCTCTTGAGCTGTGCACCATATATTCCAATTACCAGCAAAAAATATATCTGGAAAAAGATGCTTACACAAGACTGCCTAACTTCAACATTTTTCTTAAAGAGTCTTAGAAGACAAGTGGTTTAATGATGTGATATACCACTGACATTAGTTTTGCATGTAGGGGTAAAAGAGAGAGACTGAGTATGAGGAATTCTGACCCTTCCAATTTTTTTGCTCCCAGGAGGAATCTATGCACAAATCAACAAGCAGCAGCAGCGCGTCTCCCACACAATTGGAAGATGCTTCTCAAGAGAGCAGGAGGAGTAAGTGCTCAGTATCTAGACAATCATGTTTAAATAAAACGAGGCTAAGCTTTTTCGCTCTCCTGCCTCCTGTTGTTTTCTGTCATATGAACTTTGCCTGAATGTCTTTTGCGAAAAGATGGAACAGGTTGGTGTTAATTGATAAGGCTGTTCCTAGAGTAAGAAACCCCTTTTTTATGAGTGTGCTCATTTCAGATAGGTTAAAAATTTTGGCCATTGACAGCTGCACAGAGATACTCTGTTGTTTTGGCAAATGTTTGCGACATCTAACCATTTTTTTTCCACCAAAACTATGGCTATTATCATTGCTGAACAATAGTATTTCATAGTTTTTTCATTAGAGCTAACTTCTGGTGGTTGAATCTTTAGTGCCTCCGAAGTTCTTGCCAATATCGTCTACACCTCAGCCAGAGAGGCGGCAACCTCCTCAGAGACGACACTCAATTGAAAAGGAAACTCCAACTAATGTGAGACAATTCCTGCCACCTTCGAAACAGAGCTCAAGGTCACTTGTAAGTAGTACAGAGTTATCTTTGAATGTTGGCTATAGAGTGAGAAGCTATAGTTGTGATAAGAGAGGGACATTTTCTAGTAGTTTATATAGAATTAAAACTTGGCTACAGTGTTATTAGAGCTGGATCCAAAGCAAGATCCCAGTTACAAACCCAGTTTTACACATTGGGGGAGTTTTAGGGGAATTCAGAATTTGAACTTTCTCTAAAATATTAAACCAAACCTCCTGGGTTCAGATACCTCAGGACTTCAAAGAGATTTGGCTTCTGATTTGAGCTTTGTGACTGAGGCCCATTATTTTGTTTTTTAATTTCAGCATGGTAAAGAAACTAACTTACCTTATAATTGACAGATATTTCATTTGAAATGAGGCAATTTCAAAGCAGTCAATCTATGTTCTTATTATTGAAGTATTGTCATTCATGTGTAAACACATGGAGCAGGTTTCTCTTCCTCCCATGTTAACAACTAATACAGTTAAAATTTCTGTGTGTAAAAGATGTCAGGCATCTATATCAGTTGTGACCACATTGTATTGTTGGAGTCACTAAGGCAAAAACCGCTTTGCTACTTGAGAAGAAAGTGCGGTACATTTGAACAAATAACTTCAATTGAGAACTGTTTTCCAGCAGAGCATAAATGGCACAGGAGATGAAAAGTTGGCTCTTTGTCCTGGCATGATGCATAGAGCTTTGCCACTTTGTGTCAGATGCCAAGGTTGTGTTCCTAGTCTCTTATTTTCCTTATCACCAGGGACTCAGCGTGCTGCTTTGAAGTTTTAGCATATGGTAGATTTACAGAAGCGTTCCCGGTCTAAAAGGGAGGGAGTACCTGCCAGTCCTTGCTCTTACTTAAGTGCCACTAATGGGCTTTGAAGGGACTCCGTGTTATTTTTCTTTGGCCCGAGAGAGAGTGGCTGACTGTAGTGCAAATCCATCAAGGTGAGAAGGTTGAAGTGTAGTAATTATGTAGTCTTCATATATACTGAGGAAGGTTCACCCACTTCTCTGCAAGGAATAAATTGGCTCTCTTTACCACACTTGTACCCTGACTACAATTTATGTGAATGGCGTTCTGGAGTCCCCACTCGTAGCTTAAGGAGCGCGCAGCACAGCTAGAATTCTTTGCCCAAGTGTTAGCTTAAGGAGTGACTTGAGAGGAGGGTTTCCCTCAGGGCTGCTTGGGACACAAGCAGTGAAAAGAGGATTTTGGCCGTCACTCTGGATCAGGAGATGTTTTTACTTGGGGAACAATTTCCCATCATTAAAAGGGGAAAAAGCAATATGTCCTACCTCGAGATGTTGACTGTTTTACACTTTTCAGATATCTGAACAAGTTAGATCAGGGGTAGGCAACCCCCAGCATGGGTGCCAGTGTAGCATGCGAAGGCATTTTGCTGGGCACGTGCACCTTGGAATGAACAGTGGGGAAGGGGCCAGGGTTACACTGCCACAACAAGGATTGGGCCCCTCGTGCTTCCCGGCCATCTGCCCCTGGCACGCCAACATTTTACAAGTTGAGGTTGTGGGTATTTTTGGTACCCTGCCCCAAAATGTGGCCAACCCCTGAGTTAGATTATGATACTGATTTCATGCAACTTGCCGATATCTTCTAAACAAGACAGTGCTTGAAAGCCCTTGCAACTTAAAAAACTCATATATAAGGTCCTTATTTTAGTCAGCTTGATCAGGTTCTTGACAAAAATGTGTTTTCCTGCCGTGAATCTATTTGTTGATATTTGGCATCTGTAAGGCACTGTTTATAAAGGAGCGAGTGTATAATAAAACCAATACAGTCAAATTCTAATTGGCTTACACAGAGGTAGAATTGAGCAAAAGCAGGAAAATATCTGAAGGAGTCCAAAGTGTGTGGCTTAAAAAATATTCAGAACATGCAAGGATGATTTGTTTTTTGTTTTTTTGTTTATTTTCTTTACCTCTTAGGAGCTGGTCCTCCCCCAGCCCACTTGCTAGCAACATTTTTGTGTAGGAAAAAAAAATGATGGTAATGCTCTTTTACTGACATTTTTTTTCTTAGCTGCTGATGAATTTATTTGTTAATCTTAGCAGTTTTTCCCTCATGGTGTGCACAGTTATTCAGAAGAAGGTTTTTTGTTTAGTTCAATACAGTGTTTTGGTACTGACTGTAAATTAGCTAGCCACTCTACCCTGACATAAAACTCCTGCTTATGAAAGCTGCCGTCTAGCTTCTGAACCAGACACTAGTTCTTAATACTGCAGTTCCTTGAGTCAGAGCCACAAAAAATTAAATATATTATTTCCTTTTTATTTGACTTCACACTTCTTCATCCCTTCCTCCAGGATTGATGGAGTTTCATTTCTTATCATCTGTTCCAGTGACTGCAGTTCCCCTTGAAGGTGAAAGAGCTCATCAGTAACTAGACCTCAGTGTCAGTGAAAGCAGGCAGGCCATTTCTGGAGCTTTTTAACAGGATTAGCAAGCAACTGTTTTGCATACGGTGTTTTTGTGAACTGACCTTTCAAACACCTCGAAGGAATTAGTGCTGAAGTTGGTTGGGTGGGGAGGAGAAACAAACTCGGAAAAATTGGTTACATCATTCACTACTTTTCTGAGAATTAGTGTTATGGCATGCTTATTGATGTTACTCAGCTTTGTACCTACGCAATAAGATGCAGCCAGTGTACTGAGATATGCATGTTAAAGTGTTTTTGGTTTTTCTTATTTTCATTAGCCAGAATCCCTGCTAACATTGTCATTTTTATTTCGCGTTCCTTTTTCTGCTTCCTATATCTATTGTTCAGGTTCCTAGGATAACCAGTCTCTTTCCAAGGACGACTTTCAGGCCACTTTTTTCAACCATACAAACGGCTTCTTTGTTCAACTCTCATCCTTTTGAAGCAGCCATGTTTGGGGTGGCAGGGGCTATGTATTATCTCTGTGAGAGAGCTTTTACCAGCAGGTGGAAACCCGCAAAGGTTTGCCTCTTTCTGCTGGTTTTGGAAATCTTTACAAGCTAGTTCCCCATAAGGGGAGCACTTCCTAAGCTGTACAAGAATTAACAGCTTAGGTTGCAACAGCAGTCCTGATTGATTTGACTTTAGAATTGATTTCAGTGTTTGTAGGATACTTATGTCTATCTACATGCTTCAGTTACTTATGGGGGAAAAATAATCAGTTGTGAAAGGACAGCAAACTAAAAATGCAACATCACAAGACTATCAGTAAGACAATTCTTAAAGGCACAGTTTATAAAGATCCTGAAACCTAAGCAAGTAAAACTATTGGTATTATGATCTTTGAACTAAGGTGAAATGATTAAGATGTTGTTGCCTTAACAGGATATGTTGTATTACAGAACACAATGCCATTTGTAAACATAATGTTACTTGAAAAAATGGTTTTGGTCTTTTAATGCTTTTAAAGCCTTTGTAAACAACAGAACTTTCAATATTATTAGTGCTAGTCTTTTCCAGGGTAAATGAACCAACCACTTCAGAAGAAAACAGGAGCTTCTCTACAACCATTTTTAATTGAATATGAATTGGATCTTTTTAAAAATTTGGTTTCTGAAATTTAAAGATCTGAAATTTGGTATATTTTTCCTCTCATGAATGGCCTCAACCAGAAAATGAAATTAGAAACCCACTGCAAAAGAGAAGTTAGAGAGATCCAGCCAGGTTTTGCAAACTGAAGCTGTTTTATATTAAGTGTCAAGAATTTAAAAATGTTTAACCTGAGTTGCATAAATATGGGTTTCATCCAGCACTTGATCATTCAATACTTAACTGTTGCAACTTATCTGCGTAAGTGGTGATAAGTTTTACAATACATGTGGTATAATGAATATACTGGTATGGAAACAGATACTACTAATAGGTGTTCATAATGAGTTATTTAGATGAATGCATACGAAGAATGATCTGCAAAGCACTTATTTCATATTATGGCTATATAATTAAGACGGTGTATTGTTCTAAATATAAATTTATCCACAACCATGCATTTTGGTGTGTGCTGTGACTACGTGTTCAATAAATGACAAATAAATCCTTAACAGATTAATGGACAAAAAGTATTATTTTATTGTGACTTTTTTCTCTTTTAATAATAAGACTTTAAAATTAAAATGGGTACAAACCCAGAAAAACAAGGAAATTCAGAAGTCACATTCTGTCCTTAACATAATCTATTGTGCAGCAGTATTACAGGGGACATAGGACGTACAGCATCCATGTAAATTCTGAGTTTGAACTGCAACTCTAAACGTTGTTATTTTGGTGAACTTTAGTTAGTGCTTAGTTTAATATCTATTCATTTAATTTCAAGACTTTGGAAGTTAGGTTGAAACTAAATATTCTTTTGAGAAGAAAAATAATCAAATATTCTGCAGAATCAGCCTGAAAATTAACTTTTGTTTAATGTTGCATTAAAGTTTTGTTGTCCTTGTTTAACCTCTCAAATTAAAACATCAGCATTTAAAAATGTTAGCAATTTTATTTTTTGCCTGGTAGCTATTCACACTTGGCTTAAGGATTTTTTTTTTTATTGTTGGAAGAACAGATCCAAATCATTTTCCTGCTACCCAAAGTACTAGACTTACAGATCTTCAGTGAAATAGCACATTCACAAATTAAATAAGTCTTTACTAGGGCTTTAAAAACGCATCATGTCATATATTTATCGTGTGTCGTCAAATGTGAAAAACTGATCTTTAAAAACATAAAAAAGATTTTGTTGCCCACAAAAAGAACTAAATCTGATGCCAAGTACATTTTTGGAGTGGGGAAGGGATTCCAGTTAAGAAATAGCTTTTTAAAAATTGAAAATTGTGGTCGACTAAAAGCATTCAGTCCTGTTTACTCCAAACACCACCTTAATATCTCACACTGTAGAAAATAAGTCTCCGACTGACATTTTCTGCCCAATGTTTGCCCATCTACTTCCTTCCCATCCTCCCCAAAGTCTGTATGCTATGTATCAGTGCTATTTTTATGGAAAGGATCTAGAATGCAATACTGACAGCTGCTGGTTAGCTGAAAGGTTGCTAACAAGCAAAGGGTTTGTTTTGGGTGGTTTGTTTTTTGTTTTTGCTTGTGGAGTTTTACTCCTCTCAGAGCAAATCACAGTTGGATTTGGCATGGTTTGGGTTTTCCAGAAACCCAGGCTTCCTCAATGAAGATACAAACCAGAAGATTGGCTGTTAAAAGAAACCAAAATTAACTTAATTTTAGCTGTTTGTGGGTACTTTTAAGCAGGGTGAAGTTTCTGTGTGTTTCCTTTCTAGATAGGTAAGAGAACAGTTCTTAAAAATGTGGTGGTTCCTAAATGCTAATGTTTGCCAGGGCTGCAACACAGATCAATTTTTTTTTCCTAATTGAAAGACAGAACAGAATTTGAATTCTACCTAAATTGAATACTACTTTATAACCAATCTGAATGATCACATTGCTATCTAAATTATATTTCAAAACTTCTTGTACAGTACTGCCAGCAAAGTGTTGGTGAGTACAAAACTTTTCTGTATTTACTCAAAGAACATTACATTGCATTGTTACTTTACAACAGTAGTCCCTCTGGGCTAACTGACAAGGTGCATAATACCTAAAGGGATGGGCATTCCTAGTGCAGCATCTGTCTTTCTGTTAGAACTGTGTAATCAACTAGAGGGCTGGAATAATGCTTTTTATTCTGTGGTGCCAAAATTAGATGGTGTATCTTCAATGTTGCAATTATATTAAATGTACGTACTTAAATATATATGGAAATTTCTCAAATAGGAAGTATTTGGAACCTCTGAGTGGTTCTCTGTCAGTAAAAACACAATATTGGATTAACCATTTTGCCCAGCTTTATATTTTAACATTATTTTCAGAAAATTTAAATTGCCATTTTTGTCATTCTGGGTGGAAAGGAAGGCCATACACATTCATAATTTTCAAATCTATGATTATATCAACAATCATCAATGTGTGGTACCACTGAATAAAAAAAAATTCTCTTAGAGTGGGTTACTAACTGCTTTCTTTGGCTATTCTGGGCACCACAAAATTTCAGAGAAGTGGCTTGTTTTTATAAACAACACACTTCCAAGGTCAACAGCTCTAAGCATTGTCTTTTTATAACTGTATAGTAAATCACCCTGTGCCCTATTAAATTATAACACGCATTATAATTGGTTAATAATAATAACAAATTCATAATAAATAAAGCAAGCAAATGTATGCAGGTATCAGATGGTATGTGCTCAGAGAAATAAACGAGAAAATTTCTCTTGTTTGCAGTGTTATAAAACCTGGATATCAGACCATTAGAATTGCATTTAACCAGTCTCCTAGCTGGTTTGAAGCTCATGTGATGCCCATAGATGAGCCAATGATACTCCATTTGAATGGTGAAATCTTCTGTCTCTGAAGTTACTAACCAGGTGGCTGGCTTTCTAGGTTGGATTCTGGAAAATATGGGCTTCATAGTAATATCAATTTTTGACTTAACAGGAGGAATTTTGTTACCCAGTGGAATGCCTAGCTCTGACTGTGGAGGAAGTCATGCATATCCGTCAGGTACTAGTGAAGGCAGAGTTGGAAAAGTACCAGCAGTATAAAGATATCTATACTGCCCTTAAGAAAGGAAAGGTAAGCCTGGTTCAGTTGTTCCACAATAACCCCTTCACGGAGAGTATTCGCACGTTATGTAGCCTCTGACCTCAGGGGTCAAGTGTCCCCACTCCCTTCTACTATCATTCCAGTGTGTAGAGTGTACAGAGATGATTAAAGCCAATGGCTCTATATTGTTTTGTGCCAGCTTCTCAGACTTAGTTATTCACGCAAGTGTCGAGCCCCCACTATAAAATGGATGTTCTTCTCTACAACGAACATTGCAACACTTGTCAGTCACATTCCAATAATAGAAAGTGGAGCTTTTGAAACCAGATGAAGTTTAAAAATTGACACACGTTCAATCTTTGCGGAGTTTTCCATATAGAATGAGTACTGATCAAAGCCTTTTTATGAAAAGTAGACAATCAGCCATGTCAGTAAATTCTTCTAATTAATTTGTAATGAAATTGGTGAGGAATCTTTTCTCCTGACTTGGCTGATTTATTACATTCTGAATTTTAAAGAAAGTAGGATTATTTTAAATTTCCATTGTTCTCAAAAGATAAATAAAGTGCATTAGTCTTTTGCTCATGGGATGTTGAACCTTAGGCATGACTTATAAGAAGCAGGGGCTTGTAAGTAGCAAGCTAAGATGAAACAAAAAGTGCCAGGGCAATCATGCATTGTGGGACCTCATGAGGGGTGATAACAAAGAACCCATCTATCAGTGTACTTTAATTGACAGAGTGCAGATCAGAAATAAATATATGTATTAACCACGTCTCCATTCCTTCTCCTTGACTCCTGCCTATTGACGTAAGAGTAAATGCATCTTCAGTCTGTTTTTTCAAAGGCTAGGCATGTGTCATATATTTAAGGGTCACAAGGGACTGTTATCATTTAATCTGATTTTGTGCATAACAGGCATAAAACTTAAACCAATAAAATGCGGGTGTCCCAGGCCACAGCTCCTCTCTGTTGTTTAAAAATGTCCAAATGTGTTTGAAAGAGTAGAAATCACGGAATTGTACCTCTTTGTTCCTGCTCTGGCATTGTCTTTTTCTGTGAATAGATCTTCTCCCTCTCTGGTGTTTAACTTCTTGATATATTTATAGAAAACAACACAAGGGGTCTAAGAACCTGAGATATGCTAAAGGAAAGTGCTGGCCCATTGCACCTTGTGGACTCTAACCTTGTGGACTATTCTGTTTTTATTAGCTCTGTTTCTGTTGTCGAACAAGGAGGTTTTCTTTCTTCACATGGTCATATACCTGTCAGTTCTGTAAGAGGTGAGTGTTTGACAGCTGGTATTATATTACAGTGAAATGCTAGGATTCATGCATTGGAAACCTCACTGGTTTTATGTTTCACCATTGTTTTCTTTTGTTTTTAAAAGTGCAGTTGTGAACAAATTAGTATGTAAAAATGGCTCCGCTTACTTCCTGTTGCATAGTCTATGTTGTTCAGGTGTTACAATGACATGAGAGAAACGATACTAATATGTTAGCCCTGCAGAGCCCTCACATATGTGGGGAGGAGTGAGTGGGAATCTATGTAAACTCCTGCTTCATCAACTGCAGAATCTTTATTATTGTGTTTACTCTCATACCATGTGCATCCTTTCCACAAAAATTAGCCGTCTAAAATGGGCATGCATGTTTTAAGCGAGGAAGCTGATTTCCGTGCCAGGGCACAGGGATGGCTGCCTGGTTCTTGCTCCTTGCTGGCTAGAGGCAAGTGAGGGGGGGAGTCTGCAGCTACAAGCTATTGGCTTAGCCAAAGTTGCTGTCATTTCAGCAATGACTGTGACTTGGTTCAGTCTCTAGCTTTTGGAAGAGCAGGTGACACTGACTGTGCTCCACGCAGCTGGAATTTAGCCATGACCAGAAAAATCTTTTTTTCTTCATTCTGCCTTCCCAAAACAAGGTGTGTATCTTATTTGGTGGTTTCTGATACATGCAAAAATGTGGTATTTGCAGTGACATGTTGAAATCCTAAGAAACTCCATTTCCATTTTAGTTTGCAGCAGTGGCAGCTGCAGGTGGAGGGAATGTTTACTTCTAAAATAAGCAGGTTTTATAATGATAATGCAAGAGGCAGTATATCAAGAGCTCCAGGTTGTCATTGATTTTCATTATCATTTTTAAAGAATATACTAGCCTTTATTTAATGGAGGGAGGGGGTGTAATTTATATTTCTCTTCACTATTTTGTTTGTAATCAGTATTTCTTGACCAGGCCTTTTCCTGGGTTTAAGCTTCAGCTTCAGATTGAAGACAGAATAATAAATCAGCTTCAGAAATAAAATGTATAGATTTTAGAACAGCTAGTAGAAAACAGTGTAAATACTGAAAGTTTACATTCCACATTATTTTATTTCAGTATTATTTTTTCAAGTTGAATGATTTATACTTTTACTTTTCTACACAGGCCTGTATGTTCCCAATGTTGCAAAAAAGTAAGTTAAGAAATGTACAATTTGTCCCTTTCTGAAAAGTTCTGTCTTTGGTAAGGATATGTCATATTCTCATTTTCCTGTTCCTGTAATAGATGCGATTGCCATCAAAGCCATATTCCACCCTTCCTATCTTTTCTCTTGGACCTTCTGCCTTGCAGAAAGGAGAAAGTTTTATGAGACCTGAAAAGCCATCTACCAGCCATCACCGGTCACTGAGGAGTATGCCCAGGTGAGAGACCTCCTAAGTTTAGATGCATGTACTTTGGTTCTTCATAATATCATCTTCTAAGGTTAATAATAAAAGAGATGCAATTACTTGGGTCTGCTTTTATAGTTGGTTTTAATTATTCAGTTTTAGTGGTATCCTTGTAGAAGTCTGAAAATAAATTATTTTCCTTATTAATTTTGCTTTTCCATCTGTTAAAAATTGAAGCTTTTCCTTTCATTTTAAGAGAAAGTAGACACTCAGCTTGATCCTTTTCATTTGCCAGTCAAGAAATATAAGCTTTATATATCTGTATAGAAGTAGCTGACATGATATTAACAATATCAGTCTATATTGTGGTTGAAAACTATACTAAGACCGGAACAACTGCATCCATGCAAGACACCTACAAAATACTCTAATTTTTTTCTAGTACAGCTGGATTCTTAGAAGGAAAAACTTACAGCCTGGGATTAGTAACTAAATAAAAACATTTCCTATATTGAGTGATCAAACTCATTCTGCTTCTAGCCATGAATTTTCTTCAATTTGGCCTTGACAAGATTACAGAATAACATTTTGAGCACAGGTTGTTGTTGAAACCACTCACAGAAATAATATGGAAAAAGAGTATTTTCTGAGATGATCAACTACACTCCTGTAAAATCTGTTCAAGCCTCTCTCTGTTAATCACTTCCGCCATGGTGTTTGCAGATGATATAGCCAAGTAAGACATCCATTTAGAGAATCAGAAAATCCTTTTTGCCAAATCACGCTTTTCACTAGCCTTCAGTGAATAGCCATGTAATCTTACTGATATCTTCCCATCTGCATCCTCTTTCTGCTATTTTTCCCCTCCCCTGGTTATGGACGAGGGGGCAGCAACGTTTATGTAGTCTCTCATTTTTGGAAGTGTGTCTCCATTATGACCCAAAGATGGGCTAAACTCTAAATAATGGTAATTAACTATAAATAATGGTAATAAGTAAGGGACTGCTTCTGTCTCTCTCAGGTTGCCCTCAAGGTCCAAGTCTGTGGATAAGTCAAATGAAGAGCTACAGTTTCCCAAGGAGTTAATGGAGGACTGGAGCACCATGGAGGTGTGTGTGGACTGCAAAAAGTTTATTTCAGAAATCATCAATTCAAGTCGACGCAGCCTCTCTCTGGCCAACAAGCGAGCCAGGTTAAAAAGGAAAACACAGTCATTCTACATGTCATCCCCAGGAACCTCTGAATACTGCCCTTCTGAGAGAACTATCAATGAGATCTGAACCCTGTGCCTTTTTCTTTTTCTTTTTTTGTCTTCTTGAGATCCACATCTGTGAGAGATCAACTGATTGTCTTTCTTTCTCTTTGTTTTACTTACTGGGCTTAAATTTGCATTAGGTGGCAGAGTTTGCTAGTTCACAGTTTCCAGAGATGCTGAATAATACATTCATGTTTCTGCAAGATGGCAACAGGTCAGCCAATAATTCATGTGCACTGGAGGAAAATAATAATTTTAAATTGTTGCCTCTGTGTGCTTGGGAGCTAGAAAGCCTTTAGTTGCATTCAGATTTTTTTTAACCAAACTTTGAATCATTTTCAGGAGAGGCGCTGAAATGTATGCCTACTGGAGAACCAAATCTAGCAATGTCAATGTTAGCACAGTTTAAGCAGTAAGTCATATTGGCATTATCAACCAAATAGTGTTCATGTTCTAGTTTATATGGCACACACAGCCATGTACACTACACCAACTGCCTAGTGTGGGCTGTGTAGCTCAAATGGTCTCTTAGCACAAAACCAAGAACAATTCATGAAGGGTTTAAAGTGATCTTTCTTTCAGCTCTGAGATCATGGTTCAGCATGGGACTTTATCTGTGTTCCAGTGCAAAATTGGTGTATGCCCAAAGGGGTGGTCATTTTCCCTGAGCTGCTGTACTTCTAAGCCCTGGCATATTTGTAAGTGTCTCCTGTGCAGGTCTTAGTAGTTTACATCTTATCTTGAATGTATTATGATTATTGATGGTAGCAGTAGTAATAGTAATACTTTTAGTAGTAGATAGAGCTGTAGACTTCATGGGGAGGGTGGGGAATAAGTGGGGCTTCTAATTTTAACTGAATTCCTGTAAGTATGTAACATGGTTACCCAGCAAGAAGTGTGGGTAATGTGTATATTTGTATTCTAGTGGAACACAAGCACTACTATAATTATGCGCCTGAGATCGTATCCATTATAAACCCCATTTTTTCTGGGGTTTATAACTTGGCTGTAAAAATTGGTATCCTGCTGAAATTTGGGACGACTGGGTCTCAGATTGGGAAGTGCTTCATTTTTTCTTTTACTTTTTAACACGCTTACAGAAAAGCCATCCTGGCTGTTTAAAAAAGTTCCAGTAATGTTACAATGTTAGTTAACATCACATGCTATTTTGCACTTTTTATATGTTTGGAATGTTGTTTTGGTTTGCTTTTTTTAAATTAAAACAAAAGCAGAGCTTAGGCCATCATTTGGAGCTGGGTCATTTTGGTATTTAGAAAACAAAATTAACATAGCCAAGTTACTAATACTTGAAAATCAGCTACTGTATATACAGTAACTTTTTCATAAATTTTAATACCCAGAACCATATTTAATATCTATACAGCACTGTATTATAGAGTGACATAACAGAAAAGTTTGATCTATTTATTAACATTTCTATACTACAGATTGATGAGAGATACCTCAGAACTGCTCCAAAGTAGCTTATGTAATGTAACCAAGGTCAATTTTTCTTCAAAATCTAAATACATATTTTTAAAAAAATAGAATCTCTTGGCTAAATAGTACGCATTTTTAAAAAATCATTAGGGGCCAAATCTTCTCCCCAGACTTATAACAATTTTTTAAGGAAGGGTTCTGGCTTAATGGCTTGAGCCTGGCTTCTTCCGTCCACAAAACAATGTTAGAGCCACTGTGTAACTACTGGTGCACTGTCCTTGCAGTGTGGAAGGGCAGCAGTGACTTGCTCATCTCTTCTGGAGCTGTATCAGATTCTGCCCTCACCTTGCACACAGCAGAACTATTTCAATTCCACTGTCAGCCTGGTCTCTCTGCCATCCCATATGTACAAGATTTCCCCTTTGAGGCATGTTGTCATGTTAAATTGTAAATTCCCAAACAGTTTGGGAGTTTTCTGTCATGCATTTAAGTTATTCCTGAGATGCATGGCCCAAGGACCCTCAAGCCCATCTTTATTTCCTTTTGATCACATTTATATAAAAGAGCTGTTTGCCTAACCACACAGCATGCTGAACTACCGCTAGGGATTTGACTGAAGCAGGTAGTAAGCATTGCAGCTGAGTCCCCATCTTGAACTCTTCCTTTAAGATATAGAATAGTGCAGCTGGGATAGCCCTCTATTTTGGGTTCTCAGACAGTGCACCTTGAACTGCAGGGTTTGGGCAAGTATGTTGACTTGCAGGAGGTGGGTAGCACAGAGCAGTTCACCTATAATGAGGAAGTAAAATTCTCAAGTCAGGTGCTCACTCTTAGAAGTCACTGTCTTCAAATCTGGTGAGCTCTTTTTCCCTCTTGTTTCTGTGCCAAAACAAATCCCTGCATCCCTTCCATAATATGCCCAGCTGATGAGCACTTTTCAAGGAAGTGTATGCCATTTTGCTTTAAACACTGCTGTTCTGTTTACATTTTTCCTCCAGAAATGCTCCCATATACACAGCACAAATCTAAGAGAGCCCTTCTCATAGTCCCATGGCAAAAGTTGCAGGAACAAGATGTATGTTCCTTGGCATCTCTCAGGTCTCTGGCCTTCAGAGTATCCAGCATTACTTTTCTTTCTATTGAGAGCATTGCAGGGGTGGCAGAGACGCTGGCCCTGTAATGCCCTGGAGCCAGCATGCGTGTGATAGAACCAGATTCCAGTTCTGAAGGCCCTTGATCATCCAAGAGAAGTGCCTCCCCCACTGTGTTCCCTTCTGCCAGTGAGTCTCCCTGTTCTCTCCCCCATTAGTGCTGCTTCCCAGGGGACTGATGCCATAGAGGAGAGTTAATGCTGCTGCTAGCGCTGTTATTTATTATTTACTCTGTGTGTTACTGTCGAATGTAGGAGCCCACAGCATGGATCAGGACCTCTTTGTGTTAGAAACCAGATAAGCACAGAACAGACTCACTGACTGCTGGCTTTTTGCACAGCAATCTGCTGTTACAGGAGGGCACTATGATGCAGCAGGTGGTAGCTCCCAGCCCTGCCTTGGCTGGCTTGTCTACCTAAGATCCTCTAGGGCTGTATAATGCACAATACACAACCTTTCAAAAGCACCTAGAAAGGGGAACCCTGACAGACAACTGACACTCCCCTTTTTTCTTCCCCCACCATCATTATTCCCATCTGTACTGTAGAGAAATAGGCCCTGTACAATGTGCCAGCTGTTAACATGGCAAAGGCATGAGTAAGGAATGGGATTCTCTTGGTCATGTGAAGACTGAAGGACCTGGAACTATGTGCAATGAGTGACTTGCCTCTCACACCGGTGTCCCAAACCCCCCTCCAAGTGGCAAGGATCAGTCCACTTTGCCTCCATACCTCTTGAAGCTGCCCATAGTGCCCTATTTATGGTTTGAATTTCATATCAGTATCAGAATATAAAAACAAAAGTCTGTAAATACTATATCTATTAATATTTAGAAAGCTGCCATCCCTTGAGCAATGGGAATTGACTTTCCCATGAAGATTTAAAAAGAAAATTAGTCTTATTTATATGTATATTGACTATTATTTTATTAGACTTAAAGTTTTGTGCCTCTCAAGGTGAAACTTGGAGGCCTGCACTCTGTAGACATTTTTAAATGACTTTCTGTTTAAAAGAATGTGAGATTAGCACAGGGAGCTCATTTCCGGGTTTTAAATCTTTTATTTTTCTAACAGTGTTAATAAACCTAGGATTGTTTTAAGTGTATCATAGGAGACCCAAAGGGTTAAACAAAAAAAGAAGAAGCTGTTGACAGTGCAATGGTCTTGTATTTTGTATATGAACACAGTTGTTAAGAATTCAAAGCCAGCTCAGCCTTGCAAATAGCTGTGATGAAAATAGCAAGCAGGCCTTTTTTGCAGCCCTTTGTGTATAAACTCTAAACTTTCTAAACATTCATGGTGACAATATTACTTATGGGTTTTTCATGAAGTCATTTATTAAAAAAAACACATTAACTGGGGAAAATAAAATGCCTTTCCATCATAGCCTTTGTCTGTGTTAATTATTCATATGTAAACAACGGTAAAAGTCTTTCTATAAGTGCTTGTATAGTTTTGCAAAGGTCACATGGCTTTTTCTTTTGGCAAAGAAATGTGAATGATAATGGATGAGTAACATCAGAGCACTTGCTGCATGAAAGGAAGGAAACATGACAAAGTATTCTTAGAATAGCAATAAAACTGTGTGTCATCCAAATCATTATGATTAGCATGCAGAAAAGGATTACCATTTCCAACCAAATCCCTTCTTTGATCAGAATGTTTCCATATCAAAAGCTAAAGATCTGTACATAATTTTGACTATTCCTATATGCATCATTTCTGAACTTTTCACACCCCACTGGCCTTTTTTGTGCTTATCTTCAATGTGCATTGTGTGAGAGGCACTAGGAGGCATTCAGAGATGACCAAGCAACCAATTGTTTTCTTCCCTCTTCAGCTCTAACTTTTCCTCTTAGTCACAATTTTATAGTCCGGTCCCATGGTTATTTATTGGATGCATGCTCTATAGTTAAAAAAAAACAAACAACAAAACTCCAGTTTTAAACTACCATGGTTGATGCCTTCATGCCTAAGCACATCTAGCAGTTCTGTGCACCTTTTTGGAATGTCTTCCTTATGATCTCAATCTCATTTGTTAAACAGTGACACCACATAGGGGGAAGGGAGCTGTACCTATGTTTTATAATACTGCAGCATACAGTTATACTACCAGAAAATTACGTGTCATATCCATATTGAAAACATCATACTGATCTGTTTTTTGATTTGATATGTAAATACTTCAAGTTAATGAGGGGCTGGTGACTGTTGATTCTATGTAGTCTGTTATGATTGGGTGAATATGCTTTCAACCTGTCTGTTACACATGACTACAAACACATCCTAAGAAAAAAAACAGCTGGAAAGTGGCACTGGACCAGTCCTATAAATTATAGAAATAGACCTTGATCCTCCTTTGGAGTGTAGCTTGTAAATAAAAGACAATTAGCATTGGCCTCATTACAGCATTATCAAGCCCTCCCTGAGGTTGGGAGACTTTGGAGCTAGATTTTTGGCTGTCTCTCACAGATGTAGTCTGAAATGGGGTGAAAGGCTTGAGCTATGTAGGTTCATCAGGAACTGTGAAGAATGGGGGTGGAGAATACAAAGTCTGCTTGTATTCCCTGCATGGAGGGTATTCCCTGGGGGTTCCATAAATAGACAATGCTGAAGCCCTAGGTTCTGCCTTGGGTGAGTTACAGGAAGTCTGTGCTTCTATTTCCCAGTCTGTCAAATGGAGATAACAATGTGAACCACACTTAGTAAAGCACTTGGAAATCTATGAATGAAAAGCTGCAGTTATTGTAGCATTACCCTTTATTGCAAACTGTCTAGTTTTCTGTGTGAAACCCTATATCCAAAAAGACTAACAAATTAATGGAGCTCCATTTAATGAAAACTTAAAACCCTCACTTGCAAATTTAACAGCGAAGCCTAATTACTTATTTTTCCTGTGCTACAGCCATAGTTGAACCTCATTAGCTATGGCTTGGAACTATTTTCAGTTACTTTTAAATGCTGGAATTGGGATAAGTAAAGTTCTCCCTCTTGGTGTTTTTATTTTTGATGGGCTGATATTGATAATACAGTCCTGGGAATTTGCAGCAGCTTTGGTAATAAACAGGCCACATGGCATGATCTGGTCTGTTTTAACCACCTTCACAGCCCTCTGTTCTAGGCCAGCCACCAATGGAAAGTAGAGCACTGTTAGACCTTATTGCTCTGCTGCAGGTGTCTCTGCAGCAGCTGGAGATGACAAAGGTGGATAGACCTTGGCTAGTGGCCAATCTTATGCCATTGGAGAATTTCTGAGCATGTTTTTCATTGGGCAGTTGGGGCTTTAAAGTAGTACAAAGCCACCTTAACAGACCAGAGATTCTGAACAGATTTCTAAAATATATTTTAGTTTATAAAACTTTTTAGATTTACAGTAAGACTCTCCCTGTACTGCACCTTTACTGTTTAGCAAAAGTTCTTTGTTTCAAAGTAGTTTCTCTTGTGGGGGCTTACAAGCTGTCCTCAAATTTTTCATTGCACAACAGGCAAAATGAGTGCCACAAAGGTCTTCTGTATACCTAAGAGTTGTCCCACGTTCTCTTGCTATTGGGCTAGCACCAAGGTGTCTCCACCAGTGGAAACACCTTCATACAGCAGTGTATGGCTTTTTAACAGTGTGCCACCTAGATCAGAAAAGGAAAAAGTACTTGATCCTGTAGAGAAGACCAAATCTGATCTCAGACTGATACCAAGCAGAAGTTACTCCGCTGAACTAAGTGGAGTTGTGTATGCAAAAATATTCTGAGAAGAAAATCAGGCTGCAAGTGAATGTGGGTTGCATGTGGTGTGATAGAGCAAATTTGTCCTTTAAAAAAACGTTTCCTGATCACAAAGATTTGTGAATTAGTTTTTAATTTAAAAGGCTACAAGAAAGTATACTGATCAGTTAAAGCTAAGCAACAATCAAGTAATGAACAAAGAACATTTTGTGAACCAGTGTCTTTGCTTCTATGGTTTTGCACTTAAAGCTAATTCACAGAATGTTTAACTTGCAGTTCCTACTGTAGTCATGACAGCAAGCAAAGTCAGGTTTTTCAAGATGTCGATTGCTCAGCGGAACTGATCTTCAAGTGAATGTTCCAGGAATAATGAGCTGAGTCTTATTAATGAAAGAACTTCCCCGGTCTTGCATAAGAGATGCAGAGATGGTTTCTGAAGAATAGTCCTAAAGTAAATAAAGGGATTTAGTATAGCTTTTGGAAGCCATCCCCAATTTTAGATGTCCCTAACTTAGAAATGGAAAAAAACTACACAGAGGCAGTAAAAGTACAATAATAGGTGTAAAGCAAAGCAAGGAAAGACCTGCTTAGGTCATTAAAACCACAGGGACACATCCAGCATGAAGCTGATGTTTGCATTTTTGTTTCTTTGGTATATAATAGAAACAAATTATCTTACATTTTACACACCTGTTAAGCCTTTTTAACAATTTGGCAGATGCTGAATTAATGGAGCACACATTGTGCTATGGTGCTTAAGAATCCAGTTACCACCAACTCCCTCATCACAGTGGCATGCTAAAAGTTAATATTAGTATAGCAGGAGCAGAAGAGGCATGGCAGCAAAGGCATTATTGGTCTGGCCACTGTAGGAATTTGCAGGGCCTAGTGTAGAATGGGCAGTGTCCCTCTTGCTGTGTTGTTTTCTTTCAAACATTTGTTTCCATTGAAAGCATTTGATAAATAAATTTTAAGGGGGAGGGTGGAGCAGTTCTGAAGTAGATACCTCTATTAATACAAAAACTTTTGAACTAAATCCAAAGGGCCTTGCCAGCGCTGGGTCCTTGCACCTGAGAAATAATACTTGATACTGCTCTTCCATTGGGAAACCTCAAGTGCTCAACAAACTCCCAAGGTCCAGATCTTGAGGCTAGGACCAGACCCAAGTAGCTGAGCAAAAAGGAAGAATTGAGGTAGAGCCCATTATAGGCCTTATTCCCACTCAGTAGTTGGGAGTGGTTTCCATCAAGGGGAGGCCCCTGTAGCAAACAGATCCTCTGGCTCATCTTTTGGAATTTCCTACAGTGCTATGAAAGATGTGGCATAGGCAAGTGTCAGTTTGCTTCGTGGTCTGCCTCTCAATGTACTGTGAGGGAGGTATTGTGCTCAGTGAAGAAAAAAAAGATGATTGACCCAAAGGCAAATGGGAAATTTGTGGCAGAGCTAGGAATTGAGTGCAGGTTTCCTAACGCACAGTCCCGCGCTTGACAAGTAACCAATCTTCTTTCCAGCCCTCCAGATCAGGTAAAGGGCTGTATTTTGTTACTGGATAAACTGTTTCAGTTTTCTTCCATGTTCACATCCACTACTTGTCATTTGCTTTGTTCCAAGCAAGGGATTTAATTGAAAACTAGAAGCAAATAGACACTCAGAACAAAGACTGAAGCACCCTCAAACGTAACTTCTGCATGTATGTTTGTGAGCCTTTGGTCTTGGAGCAGTATCAGGTCTAATACCTGTGAGGCTGGTTATCATTTCATCTCTTCAGGCCTATGGATGTTTGTATTTAATTTACTACTGTGCCTACTAATTTCACAATTGCATTTGATGTTGTCTCCTGGGCCAAGCACACAGCTTGATGGCAGGCAGCCAACACTGCATGCACTGGGTGGGTTCTACCTTGGAGTGTGCGATGGGTATACTATTGGAAGGGGGTTAGAACTTGACTTTCCAAGGAAGAGCAGAATAAAGTATGGAGACTATCCCTTATATTTAATTTCATAGCGTAATAAAGCACAAATCTGCCCCCCAAAGCATTAACTTATCTACTTTCTTTATCTTCCTGTGTGATGTCACTGTGCATGTACTTCTGTATGGCTTCTGATACACCAGAGCACTCAATTTAAAAACAAGAAAGGCAATAGCATTTTTCTGCTTGTTTTCCTGTTATGATTGAGAAATGCAGTTTCTTGTTTATGCATTACTAATAAATCTCTTTAAAAATGTGTATTGTATTGTCCCAGCTTTTCTGATGTAATATTTCCAGATCATCCCATTCTGCTCAACTGTTTAGGAATGGAGGCTTTCTGACTCCTGGGATAAAATGCTTAACTTCTGTTCGTAGCTGTAGAGGTCCCTGTTGCAGACTTTAAACAGCTCCTGTGCAGAAAGGCAAGAAAGAAGAGCCTATACCTGTTTTTCTCCTTAGTAGTTTCTTCAACAGCTTGTGTTTATTAATGAACATTAAAAATTAGATTCTTAATATTGGCCAGTGATAAGGATAAATGCCTTAACTTCTTGAAAACTACTTAGGGAAAAAAAAAAGTAGCGAAGGAGGATGGGCAAAAAGGAAAGGCAGTACACACCTGTATTGTTTGGAAAGAAGCTATTGCCCGATTCTCAACCAGTAATCTTAAGAAAAGCAGTGATTCATGAGCAAGGGGTTGGAATTGTAGCCCAGCATGGATTTGTAGAGTCCAGCTTTCCTGGTCATGCGACAGTTCCTTTTCACTAGGGGACATTTAAGCAAATACATGATAAAAAACCTTCCTCCTGTGCCCTGGATACTGCATTAAGAGATAAGGCATGGTAAGCACTTCCTCATTACCAAATGAGGTGACAACTGAGGTTATCGATATTGATATCGTTAAAAATAACCATTCCTTCCATTTGTTCTTCACTGAGTATGCAACCGTTTATAATTGCCATTAGGTCTGTGTTAGAGGGACAAAGTGCTTAAACCCCTGGCCCCAAATAGACTTCAGATCTCTGGAGCAACCAAGAGACTGTCCAACCACTTTAAAAGTGCAGTGGATTGCAGCTTATGTCCCATTTGATCTTTGTACCCATTTATCCATTATATTGATCTTCAGCTGTGGGGGATAGGCACCCTACTATGTGGAAGTCCACTCTGGTGGATTCAGAGCACTGTAAGAAGTGACAGGATACATGGTTAAAAATTAAAACATAATTTTGGAGTATTGCTAAGTAAACAAAAAAAAAAAAATCCCTTCCCCCCCCTCCACTCCAGCCCTACACAGCTGTCCTCTCACCCACACAAATCATTCCTCCCACTTGTTTGAAAAGCTGATCTTACTACCTGTTGCTACAAACTCCATTAGTAAAGAACAGCTGCAGTGTACCAACTGTTTGACCAAACCCAGATGTCTGCACATGTATTTGTTTTTAGAAAGTTGAAACTGGTTTTCAACTAGTTCTGTGAAAGGGGTTGCCCGCTTTGTAGCAAAAATGAGCTGATATCACCGGACTTGTCACTGGGGGCAGGGGTCCAAAGGAAGGAATGTCAACAGAAGTCTAGAGTTGCAGCAACCAGGAAAGAGCTACAACATGGAACTACTTGGACCAGAAGAACAACCTAGCAGAGGATGCAGGCAGCTGCTAGGAAGCTCTGGAGTGGCTCAGCTACACAGGAGCTAGGAGTAAACTTCTGCGAACTACGATAGACACTGCTGTAGAGCTATAGGCCAATTTTTGGGGAAGGGACCTGCAGTAATAAAGGGAAAAACATTCAGAAAAAAACCATTATAACTGGTCTGGATAAAGTAAAGCTCTAAACCAGCCTGTAGCCTGCCCTGAACCAGGAGTAGGAGGAGGCTAGGAGAGCTGGCAGGAGGCAGATTGGGACATCTCAGAGCCCCAGAAAAGTAGTAAGTGGTAGCTAGCTATGTTGCTAGCTGCATCCTAACTGTGGGACTCCTTAAGCAACAGTAATTCATGTTTAACATAGCAGCTGTCTAGACAATCCTTGCAATGCACCTATTTGATACATGGATGCTCAGCTAATTGCAAGGGACTGAAAACACCCTAAGATCTGACTGTTTACCACCAGCAAGATGTATGTATTGGATGTTGTACCACAGCTTTCCCAGCAGTCACCTGCTTCATGTCTCAATCATTTGTACCAGGCTGCCATGACAGACTGGAATTTGTAACATTTCTCTGTGCTCTTCCCCAGGAAATGACATCATGCATCTCTGAAAGCCAGAGACAATTGACTTATAATAGCACTATGCAAGTTAAGACATTTAATTCTGCAAGCTGTTATTTGGAGGATATGCTGTCAAGCCTTAGTTCCGAGCATCTGCAACACACAGGAAACCCTTCCCATCCACATAAAGAGACATGTTTGCTGAATTTAAAAAACAAACAACCCCCCAACCATACCACAGAAATAAATTGGCTCTTTAGGATGATACATTTTGATACAGTTCTAATTTATACTTGTATTTTAAAAGCCAGCAATTTAGGCATTGGTACAGTTTGTACAGTTACCTAGATTTATTGGTTAGTTTCCCCCAACATAACATTTTCAGGTACCCAAATCAAAGCAAATCAAACAATAATTCCATCTCTTGTCCATTATTTAAAAAAATTGTGGAAATCCAGGTCAAAATAGACTTCCAAAACCATTTATTTTCTGCTTGCGCAAGAAAACAGCTCTTCAGAACACTGTTCCTTTGGTCTGTGCACAGAAAAACTCAGAAAACCCACAAACACATCTATTTTCACTTAAAGGTTGCATCCAAAACTTTCAGTACTTTCACAATATGTTCATCTTCTTGTGTCCGTTTAAAAACAAGCTGATACTGTGTAACAATTCTGGATTTCATACTTTCTGAAAGGCTATTTAACTTGTTTTTTCTATTATTTCACTCTGTGAAATGCATTAATTCCTTGTTCTGACAGTGAAAAACTTAAATGTTTAAATAAGCCTAAAAAAGATTATTTGTGCCAACATGACCAAATTATGTTAAAAATGTTACTTAAAAAAAACTAAATAGAGAACCAGTGATGGCTTATGGAAAGCTCTGGAAAAAAAGAAGCCAATTTGGCCTCTAATTTTCAGTAGTCTTTTATTAGAACGAAAGAATTACAAGAAAAATAACACATTACTCTTAGAGTTGGTCTCAGTTTCCTGCTGATTCTTCAGATGATTGCTTTTATTTGTGACATCAGATTTGCATCTATAGTTATGATCTGAAGTGCAGAATAGGGACCCACGAAGCAGTAAAAGATATTCTTCAAAACCTCCGCATTAAAAGAATGGAGTGAACTTTTATCCAGTGCTTTCCGTGAGACATCAGTTGCTCTTTTTTAAACACAGAAAACCCTAGAGCCAGTGAATAATAAATATGAAAATAAATTAAGTCCTCAATCCCCCAGTAAAGCTACAAAGATAGTTATTATAGTTAAGATTATTCATGACTATAAAAATCTACATTTGGATACAAAATATCCAAGAGGTAAGTATGTTTTTTGTTCAGACACTGCATTTAACAATGCAAGTTAGTGCCATCATGCAAGATGCAGCTTACGTGTCCCAAGTAAACACCTCTGTTATTCTACAAAGTGTCACGCTCTCCTCCTTACATTTCCACTTAACCATAAGAGACTATCAAACAGTGAAAATGGGAACAACAGTCAGTGCTTTTTGTACCCATCTACCCTCCACGTGGCACTAGTTGCTCCCTTTAAAAAAAAAAAAAAGAAAAGGGTGGAGGCTCAAATACACCAAAACTTTCAAACTGAGGGTATCAAATGGAAAAAGCCTCCTCTATAAAAGGTACACCTTACCATTTTTTTTTATTTAAAAAACTGCCAAAGATTCTGTTGCAGTTGTCTGGAGGGCACAAAATAAAGAGACTAACTTGAACTTCTCTACTTATATCTTCAATGGATTCTAAAGCAGCTGTGTGGAGGCTGGAGATACCCAACATTCATTTTTCAAGTTCTTTTGTATCTAATGTTCATATACAAAAAGTGATGGTGGCTCAGTCTTGGAGGAGGCCTAAGGAAGAGTTCATAGAATAATGCTGTTTGTCACAGCTCTTCAGTGCTGTGGCCTCAATTCTCTGTTGATGCTGCTGCCATTGCGGATTTCATGCTCTCCCGTGTTGAGAGTTTCAGTTCCTCAAACTCGGTGTTTAGTTTGTTGATCACCCATTCCAGAGCATCTCGGCCCTGTCAGAAGAGAACGTAAGAGTTTAGTATCAAAATGTCTGCAGCAACACTATTCAAGAGAAAACTTCCATATCTTTCCTCTGTCAGACGCCAGAATTGTGCTACAGGAAACCAGTTTGGCGTTATACATTGAGGTTTTATAATAGCCTCATCCTGAATTTTCATTGCAAAAGTGTTTCCATAACACTCATGTGCAAGAAGTCAAGGCAGTACTGAAATGCAAACATTTAAAAGCACATTTAAATTCAAGACTCTCTCCCCCTCTGTTTTCACTATTCCTATTAATGCAGGAAGGACAGCATGTGTATGGATGGAGCTAGATTTTATTCTAGATTATAGAGTGATTAACTACGTGAGAACTGGAGACTTTATTAAAAACCGGAGCTAGAAAGAACAATGCTGCTCTTACAGGTTGACTCATTGGTAGCAGTTAAGGGGAATACCTCCATGTCTCCACATCCCAACACACATTCTACTTGCCAGCCGCATAAATCTGACCTATGGTGACTAGGAGAGGAAGGGTTAACTATCACGTTCTGTTTCCTCCTTCAGAGCATCTCTTCAGCACAAAAATCAGACTAAATGAAAGACTGATCACATGACTCAGATTTCTGCCAAGGCACTGCCCTGGCTCCCTCCCACTCCTGGAATGTGTAGTCTACTTAGGCTCTTGTTAATTGCACTTATTCATAGCCCTTTATTTTCTTGATGACCTATCACTTCTATGAAGTCACCAGAATGTGGCTCTGCTCAAGTTTACAAATTCATGCAACTACAGATCTTCTGTGAAGCACTTATGTAGGATGTGAACAATGCTCTTGCTCTTACTGTAGCCTAAGCTTTAGAAATGAGAATATGCACAAAAATTAAGGAACTAAAGTTGTTCTCAACAGAGATGGGAGTGTTAAAAAACATGCTCACTCAGGATGAGAAGCTGTTCACAGACAAGCAGGCTGGCCTGGGGAAGTGCTGGTTGCTTCTTCAGAGGGGAGAAGGAAAAGCCATAGAATATCCCAACGACCACTGCCTCATGAACAGCAAACTTGGGAATCAAGAAAGAGAAAAGTAGTGAGGAAACTCAGGGCCTAAACTATGACCAGAAGAGCCCTTGAGGCAACAGCACCACCCTGCAAGGAGGTGGGTGAGCCAATTTTGAGGGCAGAATTAACTGACACAATTAAACTGGAGGACAGAAGTGATTTTTCCAGTAATTCTTCTCCAGTGAAGAAAGAATTAAAAGATCCATGGAGGGAAGTTTGATAGGCATGACTTTGGTGGGGCACACATTGGCAGATTTTTTCAACCTGGTCTAATGAACCTAATCTTCTGTCAAGTTAAATACCAGAAGGTTTCAAATGCTCTGGAAGACGGGCAAGACCACACTAATTTCTGAAATAAAACTGTTGCCCTCACAAAGGAATCCTCTACAGAACCCTGACTTTTACTTATGCTGTCATTTCCATTTCCAATTCTTGCCAAATAACTCTGCCTTCCCACCTATTTACAGGTTCTTTAAGCTAGATAAAAAGCAATTAGCAAATGCACAAATGCCTTCTGATAAGGGGAGGAATTGACAATAGCAGAACACAGAATGGTACCCAAATGAGTAGAAATTAGATAACTAGGTTCTTCACACTAAGAACTACCTATCCACAAAAACCCTCAAGTGATCAAAACCCATAGAAATACGGTCATTCAAGACCCTGAAACAGACCAGTAACACCTGACAGCAGCAAGCACATCTTTGACCTACAAGGAAAACGTGTTCTCTTGTAGTAGCATTATCACTGATACCTTTGTCCAAAATCCAGCTACCATTTACTGTCATTTGTGTGAAATGGACAGTTCAAGATATACTTACACAAATGCTCTCTACTGAATTCATGTGTCGTTAGCGTCACTAACTGCAATGCATGCAAAAACCTGAAAGGTTAGGCAAAGATACTGAGGCAAAGAGGATGTTAAACAATGCCCTCACTAACTGAAGGATACTTATTCTCCCATCTCCACTTCCCCAGCTGCTAGGTATTGGAATGACTCTACACCGAAATAATGACTTTGCAAACCACTGAGAAATGCAACTCAGCTCAGTCTTTTTTATGTCGGTAACATACACAACACAATTGTAAGACCCTGTTTTCAGACTGTGGACTCTAGCCTGGCTGAATAAATTTAGTTTTGAAATAGTATTTTTATCTTTCTTCAGAGCAAAGAATATGTCAAGTTTAGAAAATGAAGAGTCCCTTTTACCGACTTTTCAAGTTTCTGTGTTAGGATAATAGTCACAGGAGGCTGGGCTGTCCCTCCATGTTGGCTGATAGCCCCTAACCCAAAGAGCTGTTGAAGTATTTTTTGAAACCAGAAAACCCATCTAATAAAAACATCATTCTTAGTCCAGGACCAAGCAGGAGAAAATTCATTCACTGCATAAGATCACATGAGTAGTCCATCCACAGTTTGGAAGCCAGGATATAGATTACAGCCTGATGCAATAGTCTCAATCTGCATAATGTTACACTTGGTAGTTTTGAGTCCAATTACCAATACACCCTGTGCCCTTCTGCTTCCCTGATATTTAGATTGTTTTGGGTTACCCCATTCTTCCTTCACTTCCCATTCACCCTCCACTTCCTCTCTGTACATGCCTCTATCTCTTTGGTTTCAGTTTGCTGCTGCTGTCACTAGCATATTTTTTCACTTGGCTTACTAGAGCCAGACTTTTGCAGACTATGGCACACAACAAGAAATACAAATGAATGTTCACATATTAGTGCCCCTAACTAAGCAGAGTGCTGTCAGAGACAGAAAAGTCTCTTTTGATTATTCAGTTAATATGATATAGATGTCACAAGAATCTAATTAAAAGGTTTATTTCTTAAATTGGTGTCCATCCCCTTAATTAGAGGCAGCAGTATAAGGTACTGAAAAAGTGGCAATTTAAATGCTAATCACCTTAAAGCCTAATCACATGAAGATTATACTTGAATTAGTCAAAAAGCAGACAACACTTTGAGCGGAATTCCTGCATTATAGAAGACTACCACCAGTCTTTCCATAAGTGACTAGGCCATGATCTAAAGCCAGTTTTCAGATTGTTAATTTTCAAGCAACTTCCTTAAGTGAAAAGGTGTTTTCTTCTTCTCTAGAAAACTATTTACATCCAGGTAAGCCTGGTAACTCAACCCAGCCCTACTACTTTGCAACTAGAAATTAACACGTCATGGTGGAATGGAAAGGTTCAGAAAAAATTCTGCCCTGGAATTTAAGTGGTTTAAAAGCTCCACAATTACAGTTTCTTTCATAATTAAAGATCTGGGCAATTTTGCTCAGTAAGAAGAAACAATCTGACAGAGGACTAGTTTACAGAGTTTCACAATTTATATAACCAACACAATGCTATTTTAATTTCTATATACGATGCTGATTAAAGCAAGCACATTCATAACCAAGCATGCACATTGCATTAACCCAGTACTACATATTTTGGCATTATATGCATTCAATAGTATGTCAGAAACTGGGTATGAACATTTGTTAATAAGTTTTAGGTCACAAGTCAAGGCTGGCTGCTCCAGCTAAAGTTTTTGGAGAATATAAAGCTTCAACTATTTGTCCAAGTCATGATAATTTGGTGAGACAGAAACTTGAAAGCACACAGCCATCATTTTCTAAGTTATATATGCACACCCCAGCATAATGATAGAGAATAAGAGCAATGAAAATGGTTTGGGGATTTTGTCAGTGGAAGTTTTAAAGTTTTTCAATACAGGAATGACGGAGACAAGTTAGACTGGCTAATAGAATGAAAAGCTGGAGGGGACATTTACCGTTCAGTACAAATATACAGCGAAGAAAGCTGCGCTCGTTTCCCTAAGCCCTGAAGTTAAGTTTCATGACCATCATGTTTAGGGGTGGCAATTAATCTGTGAACAGCAATAAACTAGAAACCAATGCAAGATATACAGAATTATTGAAATATTTTACTTGCTCTCACAGTAATGTGCAAACTTCCGCAACAAACTCCCACTTAAATTGTAAAGGTCAATTCTAGCAACTCTCTCTCTCAAGAATGCAAACAATTCTAGTCAGGGAGGATAAATCAAGCAGCAGTACTTCGAAAAAGCAAAAAATAAATAAAAAAATCCATAACAAAAACCCATAAAAACCCCCTACCCTGGTCAGGCCACCCCTATTATGAGATACCTATCCCAATCCTTTTAACTGTATAGTTCTAGTCCCTCTTCATAATGGCAACTCCATTAACCAGTTTGTTTATTCTCCATAGAAACTGCCTTAACTGCAGTGAAACCAAAGGAATTAAATTAGGCATGGTGGAGCCTCAGTAACAAATTCACATGCATGAGTACCTGCAGTAAACATGCTACTACCTTGTGTGTGTAAGCAGTCACTGTATCCAGTCTTTCCAGTGATACAGGGGATGGAATAACTGATCCTTTCAGGTCTTATCCAGCATCTCTGACTATTCTAATAAACATGTTTGCCATTCCTGTATGTAATGTGTTTATACACAATGTGCATGCAAGTTAATTCTGATAGAGATCACATCACAACAGTCCATGCACACATTTGCTAGAAAGCTGAAATGCTGTACCGAAAAAAAAAAGAATACTGGAGTTACCACTAGTTAGTATAAGCTGCAGTTGTAGAAAAGCCTGCTAGCTTAGGGTGCTTTCAGAATTTTGAATTATCCACTCAATAGCATCCCACCCCTAGAGTAACACAAAAAAGATTGATAACATAGCACAAGATTCTTCTATCATCATTGCAGTATTCAAGCACCAGATCTACAGTCTCAGTACTTAGGAACAAAATTCAACATTTATTTTAGCATTTGAAGAAAGAACAGGAAATACTTTTTTTCCCAGCAACTTTTTCTGTTTTCAAAATCCTGCTCAGACATAGAAACACAGCACCGTGTTTCTGTGATCACCAACTCCTCTAAAGTAGAACAGTCTGTTAGCAGTCAAAGGGCTGAAAACAGCAGACAAAATTCCTGCCAAGTTCAGCCTCCATGAATGGATTCAGCTGCAGCAAGATGAACACAGAAGTGCTGTTTCTTTGTAATAAGTTTGTCTAAACAGAAGGTGTCCTCCCTTACAAGGGAAGAAGAAAGAAAACAATTAAGACAAGCTCTCCACAATGGGGCAGTTAGAGTAGGAATATTTATGCCGTTCTTAGGGAATCAAGAAATTATGACTTGGAAGGGTGAAGGGAGAGAGCAAAAGGTAGAATAACGCTTGCCTGCTTGACCTCACCATTTTAAGTAGATTAGCTCCTGGCCTTTTCTATAGCTGTACTTTAGTTAGGACTGGCCTTTTATTTTAAAACAAAGCTGCTGATGCACCAGTGATTTAACTGCAATCAAGAGTCATGGGACAGTAAGATCAGACATGTTCCCCTCTCCTAGTGGAACTGGGAGGAGTCCAGAGAGTGATGACGTTTAAGAGGAAGGGATATTCATGCAAAGCTGCCATTTTAAGAAGAGACAACCTGTGCCATTATAGCCCAGCCAGACAGTTCTTTCCCCCAGCTGCTGTCACTCTGCCCATTTCCTAGTGTTCATTCACTTACTCCAGATCCTTCCTAAACACTAAATACATTTTTTGTCAGTCCTTCACTTCAAATGCTTTATAGTAACTTTGCTCCCCTTCCTTGGTGAAATGCTTTGACCCCTAATTTTTCCTCCCTTAAATGGCCATTCTTGTTCACAAGAGTATCTGTCTGTCAATAATGCACTTCAAAATGGCTAGAGCAGCAATGCCAGTGACCTCTTGCATTTGGAGACAAGGGCTGAGATGCATCCCTCTTCTTGCCATCTCTGGGAGTAAAACTGACCTTGAACAGTTCCCTGCCCTGTCTGTGCACCAAACCTGACCCAGGATCATCTGCCATTGCTCCTTCCCCGAGTTTGTTTTCCCCATCCTTGCAATGTGCTAAACTGCTCCAGGGGCCTCGAAGCAGAATACATTCTACAAAATATACCTGAGCATGGTTTTATGATGAACTCTACTTCACAGGATAAACAAATTGGGAGGGTTACTGATAACAGCTGGCATACGAACTAGCCAACATCCCTCCTTTTACACAAGGACTGTTTAGTCTTTGTACAGAAACTGCTTCTATTGCATTATTCTAGATGCTTTCAAGTCATAAACAGAAGTTAGAACATAATGGTGCACAAGAATTAAAGCAAATAAAACTGAAATAAGCAGTGCAACCAACGCAAAAAGTGCATTAATGAATTAACTTGCTACTCAGCCTTTGTGTCTTCCCTAGTAGCCATTTTTAACACTGAACAGAAACAAGCATTTAAGAGCTCCATGGAGTAACAGCTTGTCAACTGCTGGCATACACATGCTTAGTTATAAGATTTTTTTTTTTTTTTAAACACAGCTCTGCATGTGCCATGTTACTTATTCTCCATGATGTTTATGCTAACAAGAGCAACAAGGATTTAGTATTTTAATATTGTACATGCTGAGTATTTATGCCTGTAAGTTATCCTCTACCTGCTGAACACCCACCAGCTCAATTGAAATTAGAGAAGATTGCAGATTTTGATGTTCAATGCAATATTTAGCAGCGCATGTCCAATTATTGCCAACAAAAAACATACCTTTCTAGCATTGGAGGATATTGTATTTGCCATTAAACTTTCCAAATAACTGCTCAGGCTAACTCCTTTTACCGTAATAATTGCTTCTTGTGTCAGTACAGTCCTATAAAGGAAAAATAAGTATTGATATAGAAAGGAAATAGTATATACTCCCCCACAAACAAGTAAATCCACAAACAACCCTACTTACTTTTCAGGGTTTTCTGGATGAGGTCTGTAGACCAATCTTTCATCAACCGACACCAAGTTTGTGAGGGTAATCTTAAAAATAAAAGCAAGAACCTAAATACTCAGTATGCCTTCCTCTATCAGCTTTCTCCACCAACAGTTCAGAAGCACTGCCTGATTACCCTTAACAGCAGAAACAGGACAGTCAAATCATTCCAACTGCAGAATAACAGCATTATCACTTATGGCAATTCTTCTTACCCCCATGGAAATGCAATGACAGTCAAGTCAATTTTGCCTCTCATAATCCATAGAGTGGGCAGTTCAGTAGCACTGCTGAATGTTGAGCCTATGAACTGCAGCATGCGAGTAGCAGAAAGGTTCTGCAGGAAAGCAAGTATCACTACCATTTCCAAGAACATGGAGAAGTGTGGGCTTATTGCAGAAGGACAAGGCTTTCTTAATGACCACATTATTTAAACCAGACTTAAGGTTGCAGAATATTATAACAAAGCAAAACAGGCAGCTAATACATTGTGCAGGTTCATAACAAGTTGCTGGTGCTGTTTAACATACATTAGCAAAAGAAACCTTACTAATCAGATCACTTTTTACTAAGTTGTTTCATTTCCATATTCTCAGATATTTTCATGAAATGTATAATCGTGTAAAAGTTCTCTTATCTAAGTTATCTACTCCTGCAATGAACAAAGCCAATAGCGAAAAGTGCATTCAGGAAACAGGCCGCACATAAGTTTTTGCCTTATCCAGTTCCCAATGAAAACGTCTGTCTTCACAAACTTGTTTTCATTCATAGCTATTTCTGAAACCCTTCATCCTGGTATGAGGCAAAAGTTCCACTCCCAACAGTCATCATCAAAAGCTTCCTGATCTCAGTGTCACTTACATTGGAGGAGCAGAGTTCCATCTTCTTTTCCACTGGATCTACTACAGAATGTTCTTTGATGTATGTCAAAGTCCTATTTGTTCCCAAAATCTAGAAGGCAAGACAGATTTTCATATTTAAAGAGTCAATATAAGGAACCATAAAAACATTCTGATCTTCCACAGTGTCATTACACAGTAATTTGTGAGCAACTGAACACCCTTATCAAGAGCAACACCCCATCATGCCAGGTGCTTAAACCATGAAAGATTTCATAGTCCAGCATGGGAAAATACTATAATCTTAAAAGCGATTAATAAGCCCACAGACACTGCAATACATATAAGCCCACAGACACTCTTGGCAAGAGATGTGCTGATTACACCTTAAAATTTCTGGAAACAAGCTCTCCTATAAAGTAAGTTTTTATTTTCAATCCAGAATCCAGATGACAATGCGTTTAGATGATACTACGTCAGTAAACTGTTCAATGTAACAGTTACCTACCGCTTTTACAATACTTGGCAGTCCCCATTCTGTGCTGAGGAGGCGATGACTATGTAACCTTCCCTGGTTGTCAAGGCTTCTGTCTAGCACATCTACTCCTACTACACATGGATTCATGGGATTTGGGTATTTTCTCATAGCAGCTTTGATTACAGTATCCCATGGGTGTCTAGAAAAAAACAGAAACAGAATACATAACTATTTATACACTTAATTATAAAATATGCAAAGATAAAGTAGTAGCATGGACTCATCTGGAATATTCTGAACAGTGCAGGTCACCTTGTCTCAAGAAAAATATTGTAGAATTTAAAGGGGAACTCAGAGACAACAAGGAAAGAAACAACAGGAACACGCTTTTTAGGCAGGGAGGGGTCGGGGTGAACTAAAACGATTAGAACAGTTTAAAGAAAAGACAAGACACACCCCAATCAGAAATCTAACATAAATATATTCAAAATATGGACTTAATAAGAGACATTCAAAAGAACAAAAGCTACCAATTGCTCTCATAGTGCATGAGCCGAATTATATAAATTAAATTAAAGTATGGCACATTCAATTCAAATAAACAGGAATTGTTTCATTTCTACAGGTCAGCAACAGAACTCAGTACCACAGGATGTTACTAAGGTAGAAAGCCTAAGCTGCAAAAGAGGATCTCTAATTGTAGCAGTAACAGGCTCACTCAGAGTTGTAGTTAACATTACAAAGTTTCAGAGCTGTCCCTATTTCATGCTTTAAAATATAAGCAAAAAATCACCAACTACTGGTTATTTGAAAAATACACAGTCTGGGGTCAAATTATCCCATATCTACCTTCCATGACGTTTCCTGGATCTTCCTTCAATACATCAGGTGCTGAGCCTCTTTCCAAGACAGGATACTGGAGCAGATGGACTAGAATCTAACCCAGCATCAAAAGATTTGCCTTCTTAAATAATGCAGTGTAGGGTAAAAGGGTTCCTGACATTATATTATATGTATAATGTAATATTCCTTATATACATGATACATCGGGGCCAGCAACATTTTACGAGCCATGGGCTGGAACAATCTAGCTCCAGTCCGATGCAGGCCAAGTGGCTTTATTACAGGGGTGCACAAAATATGGCCCAGGGTCTTTGATGACACATCTATTCAGTGCAGGTCAGCATCATGCAGACCCCCCAAGCTAGCTCTGGAACCAGTATAGCCTCAACAGTGTAGTTTTATAAGACCACTTGGTCTTTCTAATGATTTCAAAGCATGGATGCACTTACTGTTTCTTTAAAAAAATCTCAAGTTGGATCACCATGCAGGACGGGGCTCTATAACACACCAGACTGAACTATAAATCAAGTGAACTTTTCCACGTTTCCAAATAGGAGCAGCAAATAAGTGATAATGCTGTCCTCCTGTTCCAGCTGAAGACTACCTCTAAAAAAGATTCTCTTTTTCTACCAGTCCCAGTTTGCCCACCAATAAGGAGTCCACATCAACAGGTGCTTGTTCTCTTCAGAGATTATACAACATAAGGCAAACAGAAAATGCCTGAAGGTAACTAACAAGGACAAGTCAAAGTCTGACTGTCCTTGAAGACTTAAGCAGCCAAGGGCCTAACACGTCCAAGTCAAGTTCCACGTACCTGAGCTGATCTAGTTACACTTGCATCCGTAGAAGTACATGTTTCAAAGGCCTCTGAAGTGATCTCTCTTTTTGTCACTTAGCCTTTTCATGCAGTATCAAGACACACCTTTATGTTCCAGCAGGTGGCAGATTTTCAAAGCAAGCCCCACAGTTACTCAAACAGAAGCTGTGCCACAACAGAAAGCTTCGTTACCACCTGCCTTTAATTTCACATTAGAAGATACATCAGATTTCAGTACCAGAAACCTTGAGGCTGGGCAGTTGCCATATACCAGGGGCGGGCAAAGTCCACCCTGCAGCTGGATCAGGCAGGCAGCAGATTGCAGCTCTGTCCTGGCTCCAGACCACGATGTCACCATCATGAGACACGCCAGGCCTGGCCTCAGAGCAGCTCCCTGCCCAGCCGCACGCCCTGCCAGCACTGCTGGGGCCGGTCTCCATGGAAACTTGGGCCCTGCCACTGCTGGGGTCTCCATGGAAACCGGCTGCAGCGACCCGGGCAAGGACTGCTGGCAAATGGATTCCAGCCACCAGCCAGATCTGCTATTTTGCCCACCCCTGGTTTTAACCTCCTGAGACTCAAGGCACCCACAGGAAAATGCCAGCTTAGTTTTTACTCCGTTTCTGCACTATAGGAAAATAACAAAGCCATTGATCTGTGGCAACAAACTCAGAGAGAGACAGCCAGGGGTCAGGCTGTTTTTGACCCTCTGGGTTTATGTGGCCAATCACAGAAAATGACGATTGGAAGGGACCTCAGGAGGACATCTAGTCCACCCCCCTGCTCCAAGCAGGACCATCCTCAACCAGATCATCCCAGCCAGGGCTCTGTCTAGCCGGGTTTGAAAAACCTCCAAGGATGGAAATAGCACCTGGTCTCTGGGAAGCCTGTTCCAATGCCCCACCACCACCTGCCTGTTCTGTCAGAAAGTGTTTCCCAATATCCAACCTAACCCGCCCTTGCTGCAACCTGAGACGGTTGCTCCTTGTTCTGTCACCTGCCACCACCGAGACGCGTCTGGCTCCATCCCCCCTCACCAGAACCAGGCGCGGGGCTGGACCCACGAGGCGCCCCTGGATCCAGCTCCAAGGCTTCGTCCTGCGCCCGCTGGGCGGGGGACAGGCGGCCGGGCCGCTCTCCCCTCGGCCCACGCCCCCGGCTCACTCCGCACGTGGCCCCGCCGCAGGGCCGTCACACGAGCCCCGCCCCCGCGCGCCAAGGCCTAGCGCGGCGCCGCTCACCCGAACACGTGCTCCGAGCTCCAGATCTTCATGGCGCCACTTGTGCCGCCGCCGTCCCGATGGCAATGGCGGCCCCGGCCCCGGCCCTGGCTCCGGCCGGCTGGGAGCAGGGGGGCGGGGCGTCGCGAGCGCCGACCAATGGGAGCGAACCCCCAGTACTCTCCCGGTGCGTCACGCCGGCTTTGCCCCCCCGCCACCTCACCCCGAGTGCGTCACTGTAGTCTCCCCTCCCCCGCGCGCCGCCTCCTGTGACTCCGCGTGGCTCTCTTCGCGTCACTCGCCTCCCCCGTCCGCGCATTCTGCCGTTACGTGACAGTGCGTCGACGTAACGCAGCCCGGGCCGCTCTCTGGGTGCCCCTTCGGGTTGTGGGGCCCGTGCTCCGCACTGTGGCTGCAGGCGGGGCCGGCTGTGACCGCCCCGGGCCTCTCGCCGCTGCTGCCAAGCCTCGCAGCTTGTTCCTTGTTCCCCGTTCCCTTCGCAAAACCTGCTTCGTGCAGCGAGAGGCTGTGGATCCTCCATGAGCCCCGCTGCTTATCCGAGGCCGTGTCCCCGAGACCTCACGTCCTCTTACGTCGTCGCGAGTCAGGCGACGTGTGATTAAATTCTGACCGGCCCTCGTTGTATAAAGCCCAGCACCGGGAATAAGGAACACGCTTCAGGCTGAGTACAGGTGCGGGTCCAGGCGGGGCAGCGTAGTGCCCCCCTTCCATTCCTGCTCCACCCCACTTCAAAGCCAGCTGTCTGGCACAGCGGCTTCGGAGGGTTTTTGCCTAACTGATGGGATTAAAACTGTATGTCTAATCCAGCAAATCCCTGCGCGCTCTGATAGTTGTTTTTGTTTCTGCTTACGCCTTCAGAACAGAGGCCCCCATTGTTAGAACAGCTCCTGGTTTAACTAGAAACAAATACGTGCACCGTGTTGTATGCGATGATACACCTCACCATGTCCCCTCCTTTTCAAAACCCTGCATCTGCCCATGGCTGTGTGTGGCCCATTCCTGATGTTCAAATATCCAAGTTAGGGTCAAGTCTGTACCATTAGTTTACAAAGTATGAGGGGGTTTTTTAATAATCATTTTGGGGGTCTTTTAATTTCATCCCCTGGTTTTCAAGAGGCAGCAGCTAGCCCCAGCCTTCCCAAGTCAGGCAGGAGGCAGGGTAGAGATGTACCTCATAGACTAAGACCTATGGAAAACACAAGTCTGGATAAGCTTGCTTCATTAAACACCCTGAAAGGCCACCACAGAGCAGTATATGAGGTGGCATGAGTGACTTGAAAACAAAAGAGGTACACAAGCATCTTTCCCTTCTTTTCCCTGACTTTTGTGTTCAAATTGCTCACACCACTGTATAGATGACTCTGTGCTGTCCTTCTACAGCATGAAAGCTGGCACTCTCTGTAGGGTCTTATTTAGTTTATAAGGTGCATCACGATCAGGGGGTCCTGGTCCTCCAGACAAGCTGCACTAGAGGAGCTGCAAGAAAGGCTGGACAGTGCCTGGGGGGAGCCAGATTACAACCCACTCTAGGGCTGTGCATGTGCAGTCCTCCCATAGCATCTGAGGAACCAAACTTGTGAAAGCAGGTGTTCTCTATAGAGCAGTGGTCACCAACCACTCGGCGCCTCTTGGAGTTGATCCGAGGCTAGGGTGGGGGGCTGAGCGCGTGCATGCACACAAGCACCGCAGGTCAGTCCATGTGGGAGGGAAGGAGTAATGGTCAGTGTCACAGAGGCAGGAGCAGGGGTCAGTTAAGTGGGGCCCGGGCAGGGTGGGACTTACCTGCTGGGGAGGTGCACCCCTAAATAATTTTTTCTGCCTCAATCTGCAACCCCTTTCCATCCCCTTGGATTTATTTGTTGGGGGGGGGCAGTGGGCAGTGCTGCACAGTTGATCTTGGGTTGCTTTTAAATGCCAAAGGTGATCTCCTACTTAAAAAGGTTGGAGACCACTGTTGTAGAGTTTATTTAGTTAGTCTATCAGATGAATGGGGATGGGGAAGTCCAGGTCCTCCACAGAGGCAAGTCCAAACCGCACAGAGGCAGCACACATGCTGTCCTTCCACAGCATCTGAGGAAGTGAACTCATGCAAACTGGGACTCTCTACAGGTCTATTTAGTTAGTCTAAAAGGTGCATCTCTACCTTACTGCCTTCTACCCAGTGTGGAATCATGGAGCCCTGGTCCTCAACCCACTAGACAGGTTGTACTAGTGGGACTGTAAGAAAGGCTGGGAAGTCCCTGGCGGGGTGGAGGGGGACGAGCCAGATTACACCCGGCTAGGGCTGCATGTGAGCTATCCTTCCTCAGCATCTAAGTGAGCTAACTCATGCAAATGGGTGTGCTCTCTAGGTCTAGTCCGTTAGTCTATAAGGTTTATCTCTCCCCTGCCAACCTCTGTAGGGCCATCAGGGAGTCCTGCTCCTCCCCACCCCCAGGCAGGCTGCACTGGGGGCCCCTGGGGGCAGCCACATGACAACACACACTAAGGCGGCACGTGTCTGTCTCCCCCACTCAGCTGGTATGAACTTTCCAGCCACTGTGAGCTGGCCTTCAAACGCAGGTCGAGCTCCTCATGTGGTCACTAGGACCCCAAATCCTGCCAGATTTGCCCTAACACGTGCTGCAGCTGGCACCCACAGCTTGTGTCACCTTGACTCAGGGCACACACGCATCCACCTCTTATCACAGTCCCACTGACGCAGCCTCCTACAGCCACGCCTGCCCCAGCCGGCCCGCGCCGGCCCGGGCTAATAGACAAGTGTGTACGCGGATAAAAGGGAAAGGGGCGGGCCTGGGCGCTGCCAGGTGAAGAGTAGGCGGTGCCTAGCAGCGAGGGCGAGGCCTCTGCTGGAGAGGCGAGGTTGGGGGCGCCGGATTGGAGGAAATGGGACCTGAGTGGCGGAGTTCGGAAAAGGCGGGGCTAAACCCGGAAGAAGGCGGAATCATTTCTTTCCCCTCCCCTCTCCGCCTGGGGCGTGCTGACGTCAGACGCCGTGGCGTAGGTGTAGCTTGGCGCGTGCGCGAGCTGCGTCTCGTGGAGTCTCGCGGCGCCCGGACAGGGAGGCGGCCGTTGGGCCATGGCGCTGCGTTATCTGCTGCTGCTGTCGCGCAGCTGTTCGCGGCGCCGGGGCCACCTGCTCTCGGGCCGGGGCCTGGCGGGGCCCGGGCTCTGTCTGACGCGCGTGAGTCACCCTCGCGCGCGGGGTTTGCCATAGCGACCCTGGCGTGAGGGCTGGGGCCTCCTGGGGGGCGGGGCCTCTATGCCTATCCGCACTGAAGCCGCGCCTGGCACCAGGGCCACGGGGTCTGGGGAGGTGGAGTCCAAGAGGCCGGGGTCGCAGGGTGCCAGCTTGTTTTGGGCCTGGCCTGCTGGCGAGCAACTCCCTTGGGTCCTCTGCACAAGGCGTTATTCCTCCTGCTGCTTCGCAGGCCTTGGCAACATGTTACATGTACTGTGCAGTCGAAGTAAACTGCCTGCAAGGGCTGGGAAACGATCGCGCCCTTAACTGGCAAACTGTGCTGTCAGTTTAGACCGGCTGCGAGTGCCGAGTCACGGCAGCATGGTTAACTGGGCAGTCGCGCAATAAGTGTACACCGGCCCCCCATGTGTAGTAAAGTGCCAAGTAATGGTCATGTGATTAGCTGGGGAATTGTGTAATAAATGCATACTGGCTACCTGTGTATAGTAAAACCAGGCACAGGTGCCAAGTTGTGGTCATGCAATTAACTGGGGAATCGCACAATAAATGTACACTGGCCACCCGCATGTAGTAAAGAGCCAAGTAACAGTCATATGATTAACTGGGATCATGCAATAAATGTAGACCAGCCACCTGTGTGAAGTAAGACCAGCCCCAAGTGCCAAGTAACAGTCGTGTTATTAATTGAAGAATCGCACAATACATGTACACCGGCCACCCATGTGTAGTTACATTGGCCACAAGTGCCAAGTAATGCTTATGTGATTAACTGTGGAATCGTGCAATAAATGTACACTGGCCATCCACACACAGTAAAACTGATCACAAATGTGAAGTAACGTTCGCGCAATTAACAGGTGAATCTTGCAATAAATTTGGACCAGCCACCCCTGCACAGTAAAACTGGCCTCAAGTACCAAGTAAAGATTACGCGATTAGCTGGAGAATCACAGGGTAGATAGATGTACACAGGCCACCTGCATGTAGTAAGATCAGCCACAAGTGCCAAGTAATCACACAATTACTGGTGAATCGTGCAATGAATTTAAACTGGCCCCATGTGCAAAATAATTATTGTGTGATAAATGTGACAGTCCAGCTTTAAAAATAGCCAACCAGCTATAAAGTTAGTGCCTGAAACTAACAACTCTAGATCTGGTGGCTAGCCAGCTTTCATGTGAGCGTGTTGCCAGGCCCTTAGCATTGGTCATGTTTTATGTACTTTCACATAGTAGTTGGATAATGAAGAGGCTGCTTATTGGGTCCAGTTTATGCTCTTTTGAAAGATTCATAAGGATGTTTTCAGGCACAGGTAGCTAGCACAAGCTTCCCAGCACTTCGATTGTTGGGAAGTGATGATGTGCCTGTTTTTATATATGTCATGAGGTGCCTGGTTATACAATTAAAAATGCTGTGGTTTTTCTGTCCTGGGTGTGTGCCTCCATAGTCTTCTGCAGATTAGAACTAAGTCGTTTTAGTGTTAAGGGCTTATTTGGTAGGGTAACCAGTTTTGGTTTATTTTAAATACGATACCCAGCACGGCTACTGGAAGAAATGGTGCATGCAGTTACATTTATTCATTATAATTGGGCTTACGTTTGTTTTCCACTGTTAAATAGTGGGTGTTTGGTATCTCCACGAGTAGGTTGAAAGGTCCTTGAAACACTACATTTGAATTGCTCGCTTCTACTTATTTGAAGATCAGTTATTTTAGTGGCTGTTTTATTCTTGTGATCAAGAGAGACTGGGCATGCTCCCTTGTCTCCATGAAATAGCTCAGATGCTTTGATAGCAAATGAAATACACTTTGTCATCACACTGTCTGTTATTTTCCCCTTGTACAATGCTTCCACAGTGTTATCTATTTAGTTCATTCCCATCTCCAGCCAGCCCAAGAACAGGGTCCTGGTATAGTAACATGTGCAAAAATAGATTGCCATGCTAGTGATAGCTGTTAGCAACATCTTGTCAGATTTAATGCTCCATAGCATTTCACTTGCACAGATGTTCATGTAGCAACTATAGTAACTTTTTTAATAGGTAAGATTGGAGAAAGGGAACTTTAATTTTTAAGTTATTGAATGCAAATCTATGCTGGAGTTATTGCACATGTGAGTGCAGTTCAAGGTTTACTTTACTGAGTTACTGTAAATGTCATAACTATGGGGTAAAATTAAACTGTTTAACTCTTCCATCTCTGTATATTATTTAAATGCTCTTTATACATCTGAACAGCAAAACATACTTGATCTTCAAAGTATAATCCATGGATCTTGGATCCAAAGTTCAGGTGTGTCTTCAAGCTTGCTTTAGATGCTTGTTTAACTTAAGTGTGAAGCGGGGTCTAGCATATTAAGAATCCTTCACTTGCTCATGTCTGTAGTAAAAATTAATTCACTATTTTGCTGGGAGTGCAGTTCATTCATTCACGTCATAAACAAGGTCTCCCAAGTGATAATGGATCAGATGTGTTCAGAAGTCTCTCATTTAATCACTCTGTTGCAAGGCAAAAATCCCAAAATCAGCAGTGGCTGCCAAAGGCCAGTATAAAAGTGTAATTTGTGGAGAGAGTAAACTCTTTGAGATGTGGTATCCTTTTTACGTCCCTATAGCCACCACAAATTGAGAGTAATATATATTGTCAGACGTTTGTTAATGTTGAGCTTTCTTTCCTGCATGTAGCAAAAACGGGTACACCTTGCATGTATATCCAGAACTCTTGTTCAGACTCGCATGTTAGATATCAGGGTCTGGTTCTCAGTTATTATTCCTGACTTGCTGGATGTCAGGGTAGATCATTTCTAATACAACTTCCTTCTGAGATTTTTTTTCTTAATCTCTGCTCATTAGTTTAGACTGCGAAGTAACTTCTGGTATAAATTGCAATATCTGATTAGTGGTCATCTCAAGATTTCCTAAAAAGCTTAAGTGAAAATATTTGTAATACTTTCTTGGTGCCTTATAGTGATTGCACTTTATTTTTCAGCTCCGTGAACAAGTTGCCACAAGAGTTATTACTAGCAGAAGTAATGTTGTGGCAAGTGTAGCTGCTGCTTACAGAATACTTTTCTCTCAGCCTCCAAAAGGTAATTGTAACTTAGCAATAATGATTGAAAAGCTACTTATTGAATTCTGTAGTGAGGACCCCATGTTTCATTTGGACTTATTACCCCAAGGATAACCTGTTTCTCAAGTAACTGGCTGCTGTTATCAAGATATCATTGCATCCTGGGATGTGCACACTGTAGGCCCTATGAAAAATGAGTGGCCAGTTTGCTCTGTTTTTTGTGCAGTTAAGACATGATGTTCAGGTTTCTGGCACAGTCCAATAGATCTTAACAAAATTTGGCTCTTTGGTTTATTGCTTGCCTTCTGTGTTGCAAGTTAGGATCTTGAGTCTAGTCTTCCTTTCACAGGCTCTCCAGTACTTGGGGGGGGTAGAATTGAAAAAGGGTTGGTGTGCAAAGGATATTATGGGTAGCTAGATTTGATTTTTGTGTAGCATTTTTTCTAGGTGACTTCCAAAATTTTACTAAACACTCTTTCCATCTTTGGCTTGAAATGCAATTTTCTCTCACTTGAAGCTATTTAATAAAGGAATTTAAAATGATAACAACAGAATCATCTTTTAGAATAAATATCTTTAGTCTAATAAACCATATTATTCTTACTGAATATTGTAGAATACTTCAGGCCTTGTGTAAAGAACAGTCAAGAGGGGTAGGTTAATTGCAAGGTGATATGTGCTGAATGCTTGCATCTGTTGCACTCTAGTACTAATTCATCTTTATAAAAATACCATTAATTAAAAATATATTGTGTGCTTTTAATGTGTTCTCTTTATTTTGATAGGATTTGAAAAATATTTTCCAAATGAAAAGAAAGCTAATGATTCCAAAGAGTTGACTGGAGAAACAAAAGGTAAAGATGTTATTTAATTCCAAGCATTGCATGTAGGTGCATATGTTAACAGAAATCTTGCTTCTCTTTAGTCTAGGTCAGCTCTATAACTGCTGATAGCATTAAAACCTTTTTAGTCTGAAATTGTGTGCAGGGTTTGGAATAGTTCCCTCCCCCTGCCAAGTCTCCCTGGGCTGGCATTGGCATTTCCTTTATTGTTGCCTTTTAACAATTGTAGCCATCTCCAGGACTGTTGTATAGGTAGATCTTGGAGACTTTCCCAAACAAAGCTAACGTGTCTCATGTAAGGAGTGACCAGAGTCATTGCACAGGGTTTCAGTATCTGTCATTGAGTCTCCCACTCAGGGTTGCCTGTGTGTGTCCCTGTCAAGAGATGGAGACTGTTTTCAGTAGCAGTGTCTTAGATATTATAGAAAGAGATGGCATAAAGATGTGACAAGAACAGGATAGTCAGTAAAGAGTACAAGAAAGAGAGGACAGAGTCGATTGGTAAAACAAAAGGCCAAAATAAATTCAACCCCTGTATTGATTTTGCACTATAGTTGACACTAAAAAGCTGAATCAGACTCCATATTCTTTTTGAGACTCTCACTGATATATTGAAAGAAGGAAATAACAATATGAAGGCCTGGGTGTTCAGAGGAGTTTTATTCGCATGAAATTTAGTGCTGATAAAAGATGCTGGATTAATTGCCCTTAAAGTCCTCCATTTGTTGCAAACTGGCACAAGTAATGAGGTTATAATCCCCTCATGGCCATCTAGTGCATCACCTCCATATTCTGATGGATGGTATCTAAGAATGGGGAAATGTTAAAAATAGATGATACGAAGATCTGATAATAAGATAATAGTTGGTAGCGGTTATGAGAGGAAGGACAATGGAAACCATGTAACTGCATATTAAGTTTTTGACTTGAGCGTCATCAACATTACAATATGTGATGCATTGAAAAAATTACATTTATCTTCCAAAACATCTTCAGCAGCTTATGCCTTTGTCAGGCACTGTTACCTTTGCCACCACAATCAAAACAGAACTCCATTATTTATAATTAGAAAGCATCCCAGAAATAAATTACAGCTAGTACATATTTAGGGCTAGGTTGTTCTCAGAACTGTTTTTCTTTAATTATAACTAAAATAGAACAGAATATCATGTGTTAATCTGAGATTTATACAGGATATGCAAATATATTAATATGTGTCTCCTCTTTTGTAGAAACAAAACAGACTAGTGACCAGGATTCTTCTGGAAGTGATGGTACAGAAGGTGGAGGAGGCGGCGGTAGTGGAGGAGGAGGAGGAGGAAAAAAAAGAGGTGGCAAGAAGGAAAATAATTCTTGGTGGATCAGATTAACAAAGGTCTCAACTCTAAAATGTATTCTCTAATGGCATTTGCTACCTTGCATTTATTAAAGACTCAAGTGCATCAGTTTCTTATGGTACTGAAGCTTTGAGGACCTATATGTATTCTTGATTTTAAAACCAATCTGACAAGTTACACTAGATGAAATTGCCAGTCATTCTAGCCTTGTAGATCAGGGCTGTCCAACTTCTAAGGGCACACGTGCCTCTTGCCCCGTCTCAAACCCCTTTGAGATGGGGCAAGAGGCACGTGCGGGAACGAAAAAATGTTAGACCCCTGGATATCCAGGGGTCTAAAAAAACTGAAGTTTAAAAAAGTGGGGCAGGGTCTCCGTGGTTGCCCCTCACCAGGGCTCCAGTGCCATAAGTAAGGGGTCGGGGGGGCTGGATAAGAGGGAGAGGACTATGGGGTGGACCCCTGCTGGCCCTGCCCGCTCCCCCAGCCCTGCTCTGCCCTGCTGCCTGTCCCCCTCCGCCTCCCGGGCCCCGATCCCTGTGGAGCCCAGCCCCCGGCCCCCTGATCCCCACTCTGTCTGCCCCCTGATTCCCACAGTGCCGGGCCCTACCCCCCTGCCTGCTCCCCAATGCTCCCAATCCCTGCGGTGACCAGCCCCACCCTCTGCCTGCCCCCCAAGCCCACCCAATCCCTGGCCTGTCCAGCCCCTTACCCCCCCAGCCTCTCGAGGCCCCAGCTCCCTGGCGCCCCACCCCAGCATGCTCAAATTAAAAAACAAAGGACACCCCCCCCCCCCCCCCCCAAGCACTTACCGGCAGTTGGAGCTGCCATCTGGCTCATTGGGGCACCACCTGAACAGCACAGGGCAGGGGGCGCCCCAGTGGCCTCAGCCCAGGCCCTCCTGCCTCCCACTGCCCTGTGCTGCCTGGGGTGCTTCTGCCAGGAGGCCCCGGAGCCCCCCCCCAGCCCCTCCTTCTAAGGTTAGTAAAGGCTGTTTTTTTCAAGGGTTTCTTCTGTTTTTTTCTTCTTTTCTTTTTTTTAAAGTGATGGTGCCTGGGGTTGGGGGGACAGCCATGGAGGCCTGGGGGGTGGGGTCAGGTAGGGCAGCCATTGGGGGAGCAGGGGCAGCCATCAGGGGGGCTGCAGCACCTGGTGGGAGGTGGGGCAGCAATTGGGGGGCTGGGGTAGGGCATGTAGGCCTTGCAGGGGAGGGTGGTATCCCCTGTGGGGGGCCATTTGGCCCTTGTTGGGGGGTTGTAGCCCCTGTGTGGCCATAGGCCCCCAACAGCCAGTGCATTAACACTGTAGATATATTGATAAAACATTGCCCAACTGATCACTGTCTCTGTGTCTCATTCTCTCTCTCTCTTCATAGTGGTCTTTTGTTTTAATTGTGGAGGAACATGGATTTTTAGGTATTTTACAGAGTGACTTTGGGATTTTTTTATCAGGAATTTTTCAGTTTTCCAATAGGGAACATCAGAATTCCTGCTAGGGAGGCCAGTGGCAGGACCCTGCCTGCTCAGAGCTGGCACCTTGGACCCAGCTGACTGTGGCTGACCTCCTGGCCGAATGGGGCCAGGAAGACATGCTTTGACAGTTCAAAGCAGGCCACCACACCCAGAACATCTGGGCGATGGCTGCCCAGGTGGCCAGGCAGGGGGCACACATGGCAGTAGTGCCACACACAGGCCAGCCCTGCAGCCACTGGCAGCTGGCCCAGAGGGGCAGATGCCTCATCTCGGTCTGGCAGATGTGCAGCAGGTCACAGCTAGGCAGTAGCCACCACTGCCAGACTGCTGCAGTGGGTAAAGGCTGCAGGGAACTCTCAGGGCTGCTTCAGGAGTCCAGCTAGCACACGGAGTAGTGTCCCTAGGTACCAACTGGCTGGGTCCCAAAAGCTCCTGAGAGTGAGTAGCCCTGAGCTACTTGCCAGGGTTGCTTTTTTTACTGCTGGGGCCAGGACAGGGCAGCTTTTTATACTGCTGAGGACATCACAGGTGCTGGCCCCGGGCTCTAGCTCCCCCTGGCTGCAGATCCAGGAGGAGCCAGGCAGGGTTATTTTGCCCCAAGTGGCACAATTTGCTCCACAGCAAAGTGCATGTACTAGCATGTGCACTGTGGCAAAAGCCCCAGCTCAACTTTGCACTGCTTCTATTTGAGGTGCTGCAAGCGCACGTGGCCCAAGTGGCTGGAGGCTGCCTGCCTCATGGGCTGCACCAGGGTGAGCCACAGGCCCTGTGGGCTACACAGGTGCCTCCCCAGCTGCATTTCCTGCCTTTGTCTCTTATGTATTCACTGCTCTACTTTGTCTCACTTTACTTGGCCTCACCCTCAGCTGCCTGCTACCTGGTGTAGGGCAGAAAGTACAAGGAGGAGGGAGGGGCAGCTTGGAGACTCCAGCTGCTGCTGCAGCTAGAGCACTGTGTGGAGTGGTGGTTGGGCAGGAGCTGGAGGCCTCAACTTTAACCCCTCATCCATGGGCTGCCAGTTGGACAGCCCAGTTATAGAGAACTATTGACAAACAAGCTTTTTTTTCTGGATTCTTTTGTACTCCTACCAAAATACCTACATTTATAGTAATGAAGATTAGAAAAAATATGTCTCTATTTACTCTGTGCATTCAACAGTTTGTTTGTGATTATAGTTTCTTTCCCCTGTGTATTTCAGTTTGCTAGTTTTCCTCCTTTGTTTGTATAGGATTTGTGTACTACACAATATTAGAGGGAGAATTATTTAAAACACATGTGGTTGTTTTTATTTTTTAAAAATAGCAAACATTGTTAAGAGAATTTGGGTCAGGTGTTACATCTTTTGAAAATGTCTGACTGACTGCATTTCCAGTTGATTGTGTCCATGGGCAGATCTAGGATTTTGAAAAGGGCTTATGTACTACTACGTCATCCCATATAATACAACAAATTTTTCTCCAGTGAAAAAGAAATAAGGTGCTTTACTAATATGCTAAGGGCCAAGGCTATATTTTTTCAATTATAATTGAAACAGAAACATTAACTTTATTGGAATGTGCATTAATTTGCTATTTTATATAAAAGCACAACAAGCTAGGTAAAAGATAACGGAAAATACTGTTTAATTAGTCCTATAGTCATTGGAGATAAATGTATGTCTCCTTTTTAGATTCATAAAACAAAGTCTAACCTTCTTGAGCATCTTGGCAGTGCACCTTCTGCTTCACTGAAAGTTATTTCCAGAAAGATTTACTTGAATTAATGTTTTTAGCTAAAGTTAAAAACCATCTGCAATGCTGTTCAATAGGAGCAACATTACCAGGAGCAGCTAACAGACAGCAGAATTTCAAAAGAAAGCATAACTTAGTGGACTGTCAAGACTATTATAAAGGAGTGATGGCTATTAGCATCTGTGGAATGAAGTGTTTAAAAGGAATCAGGTAGATTATAATGAGCCATGAATTCAATTGAGTATCTCACTGCTACCTGAATAGAATTGCTGCTGCTGCTGCCATGCAGTTAGTTTTAAACTTTGGGTAGAATCGGGGGGGGGTGTGACTTCACCACTGCATCTCCCTGGATCCACCTCTATTGTATCCTCCTTTTTAAAGCACTTCAGGATCCTCTGACAAAGGCATGAGTGGGTGTATTGTCTTAAGAGTATCAAAATCACAGTATTTTAACAAATTAATTTAGGTTTGCTCAGTGCATTCTGAATTGAACCCTTGAAAACAGCAGCTATGCATTTCCTGCTTTTTATTTTTGGGTGTTTTCTGTAATCAAGACACTAATATTTTCTTATTCTTTTCATGTCTTAGGGTGACATTCCATGGGATGACAAAGATTTCTGGATGTTCGTCATGGGAAATACACTTCTCTGGCTTTCTTTTATATATTACATGTATAAAAATGCTGAGAGAGAAATTACATGGAAGGATTTTGTTAATAACTACCTTTCTAAAGGAATGGTAAGTAGAGTTCAGGACAATTCTAAAGGGATATAAGTAAACTAACAGCATCATCAACATGAATTCTTTTGTCAGAGGACTGCACGGAAGTCCACAGAACTTCCCTTGGACAAGTATGGTGTAGCAGTCTTTGTGTCTTGTGTGACCCCCTTTTGCTTGACTTGCTTAGGAGCTGGTCCTTTTTTGAGGAAACAAGTGAAAGTTCTGGCCAAAAAATCCAAGGGGATGTATGCAAACGTTAGATCTCTTCCTACAGTCTTGGATCTTTGCCTCTTCCAGTGCCATTACTTGCTTTTATGTAGGGAAGAGGAAGAAGGAGAAACCTAGGCCTGCCTTCTTTTCATCCTATGGACCATGTGTTAGGTAGAATATTCTTGTTCTCTAGTCTTTTAACAGTTTCTAAAGTCTCTCCATCTGCTTCTCTATTCTACTTGGGCTGTCTCTTATAGTATTAGTTTCTAAGTGGCTTCTTGGTCACAGGTCAGAGAGACGATAAACCTTTCATTTAAAACTTTCTGGGAGTACTGCTGAGCATAGTGTATAGACTCCATCTTATGAGCAAAGAACTGAATGAGCCATAATAACAAAATTAAACTAATAAGGCCATTTCAGAACATCACAGTGAACTGAGATGAGCCCTCTCCACAGAAAACCATTACTAAAATGGACTATTACATAAAACCAAATGAGTAGTCTCTTGGGCTTCTGTAAGACAAAAGCTGAAGCCTGGCCTCCATATAAGGTGAATATGTAAATTTCAGTATTCAAACAGAAAGGCATTTCTCTGTCTTCCTTTTTATAATCTCTAAATATACATAAGCATTTATTTTTTAAAAAGTGAGAAAACTACAATTAATTTTCAAGTAATTAGAATGTTCTATTTTAAAAATTTGCTTTTTTTCTTTTAAAAGGCCACTGTCATCAAAGGGGAAACGAAAAGATTGAAATCTGGTTCATTAAAATTAATAAAATGTACTCCTCTGCTTGTTGGGCTTTGAGGTCTATTTACCTGGTATGCCTGAGAGCTTCTTAATTTTATTGTTTTCTGGTATACTTAGTAATTTTTCTCTGTCTAAAATGTTTTACGTAGCTACAAGGAATATTTAAGGAAAAATCACAAAAGCAAAAGTTGAGGTTTAGGTGCAAGTGCAAGAAACTTTAAACTAATGTTACCATCTTCATGTCTTAAGGTTACAGTTGGAGCTTTGAACATGAATAGAGTGTACCTGCATTGTGTTTTAGATGACTGGTTATTCAGTTTGAAATTATTTTATGCAGGGGGGTTATCATATACATTCATGGGAGGATCAGGGCTGGGGTGGAACTGGGGAGCTTAGCCACATGATCTTTCAGCTGCATGGCCCATATACAGTTCACCTCTGAGCTCATGGGTTCATCAGCACAGCTTCTGTTGGAGTCACTCCCTTGTTTCAGTCCCAGATCCCAGGGGTGAACAACACCACTATTCCCTTGCCTCCTGACATTTTTAGCATGTGTACCCCCCTCCCACCTTCCCAGTTTGCCCTTGTATGGATTTAATGCTGACAGTGTGTCAGTTACGTTAGGTAGTTTTGAACTTCTGAATTTGTTTGCATTAATTTCCAACTTTTTTTTTGTATTAGTGTAACACTCTGGGTTTTTTAACACTTAATTTAATTTTGAGAGAACGGGAGAAGAACCTACCTATTTTGTGAGCTCCCCCAAATGTATGCATAAGACAGTAGTGCCACACACAGGCACTTGTTTCAATAATTTGCACAGTGAAATGCAATAGTACCCAAAAAATTTATAGGGTTAGGTTGTGTAGCACTTGTGAACCAAGTGGGGTTGGGGTGGGGGGAGAAGTTATGCTGCTGCAGCTGATCCAGCTGATTGCTGTGACTTTTATTTCAGCTGTGTGGGACTACTCTTGTGCTCCTTCTAAGTGGAGACTTACTGCCCTTCGAAGTAAAATCTGCAGCAGACAGCTGTGCAGATCATCCTTCACTTGGCAACTCACTATGAGTTAAGTAGGTGGCGATTCACTTAGATATGGATCATCTTCAATCTACTGTAGCCTTTGTAGTGTTCTTGTATGTGTATAATAAGATATTTGGGATGTTTTAAGCACAGTTTTCAAATGTAGATGCTCTAGTATGATGTAGTAATATGCATCCAAATAAGACTGTTTTTTCTGTGATTAAAATATGTCTGTTTGGGCATCTGGAGCGTGTCCTTTTAGTGCAGTACTCTTTTATTGTTGATTATGTTTAGATTCATGCACCTGCCCTTCCAAATAGGAGATTTTGGTTCCCCCTGCTTCAATGTCCACTTGGATAGTGATTGAAAGAAATGTAAGTTGATATATGCATTTGCAGCTGGATACAAAAAGGTTACCCTCCTGACAGGCTGCACTTGTGTGTTCTATACCAGTGGTTCTTAACTTTTTTAGATTCAGGGTACCCCTCTGTACCATTTTTTATTTTTAACAGCACCCTGGTGACATGGGATGCCCCTACTAACAAGTGGCACATACTGCACTGCTGACTCCCACCCACTCTGTGGTTTGGTAGGATCTTCCCTAGGATCTTGCTGCTGTGCTGCCTCAGCTTATGTCAGTGGTTCTCAGCCAGGCTGCTGCCACCACACCCAGATAGAACTGCCCCACCTGTCTTGTGGACAGCCACATTGGGAAGGGCTGGGGCAGGAGCTCTTGCTTTTGACTGCTTTAGGGTTCTCTGATAAGCCTAAAGCAGGCAAAGGCATCAGGACACATGGTACAGAGACAGCTTCTGAGTGCTGCCATGCCTCTGGTGTGGCCATGGCAGAGCTATTATTTTTTCAGTCTATTCATTCTCCCTGATGTTGGCATTCAGGACTGCTGCCCTGATCATCCTGCCTTAGTTATGCTACTGAAAGCAAACAAAAACCAGCCACTCTTACTACAGCTCTTCCTGGTCTGCCCTGTGCACCTCTTTCTGGGAGACACCTAATTTGTAACCATTGGTTTTGTGTAGCAAACTGTTCTCTCCTGAGCTTTATTTAATAGAATACTGGATCCCTACTCTTAAATTTGATGCATATTTTATAACAGTTTTACTTCATCCTAATGAGTTTGGCTGTTCAAACAGCTTTTCAGTAGACATTTTCCAAAAGGGTTTGGATAAGTGAGGACGGTACTGTATTTTAAAGTATTGCCAGATTTGACATCAGGTGTTTCTCATTAAGACTGTCTTGTCTGAGCTCTTCAACTAAAGCTGTTTCTGAGTTATAATGTTGGTGTGTCAGAGACTAAGACTACCTAATTGTAAAACATCTTTCACTTCTTAATATCAGAAACATCCTAGTAGACTCTTGAACAGTTCATCTTTTGGAAGAAGAGGAAGACTGACAAATATCAGATTTAATGGGAAATTATTGATAGTTAAGCAACTGAAAGTAGTTGTCTGTAATAGAATGACCATCATGCACTGAACTATAGCCTCTATGCTGTAAGGGACTCCCAACCTTTAACTTTACTGTCTCTCTACACTGAAAAGAAAATGAGGGTCCAAATTCATGTTGGAAATGTATCCTACTATTTTAGTAGTTAATCTAATCTGTCATTCATAACGTATTAAAATGTTTCTTTCTTTTCTCTTACAGGTGGAGAGGCTAGAAGTGATCAACAAGCGTTTTGTTAAGGTGATCTTTATCCCAGGAAAGTCTCCGCCTGATGGGGTAAATTTTAACTTTTACTCTGGAGAAAGGCATTGCAGGAAACAGCAGATACTGATTTATACTTCAGACACAAAACTTATAAAAAATCTGTCGGTGACTGTTCACTTTAACACTTTAGACCTGACAACCTTATTGGTGCAACTGCTCTACTTAAAGAAAAAAAAAAAACAAAGACACATATCTATAGGCTGTAGTCAAGGGGCAGGCAAAATACAACCTGTGGGCTGGATCCAGCCTGCCAGACTATTTCATTTGGCCTGCAGATGCCCACCAATAAATTGTGCCCAGCCCATGTACTTCTTTCCCACCCTCGTGCATGGGAGGGCCCCAGCCAGCACTCACAGCTTTGGGGTAGGGCCACTACTGCAGTGACTGGGGGACCTGCTTGGCTTCCCTGGCCTAAAGCAGTGGCTTCTTATGTTCCTGCTGCTGTGCTTGCTCCAGGTAGCAGGTAGGGAAGCTACAGCTGGGTGGAAGCATGGGGCTGGCAGGAGCCCAGAGTCGTACTCAGCAGGGTGGTAAGAGTGCAGAGCAGGGTAGGTGTATGGGGTGTGAGGGAGGATGGTGGGGTTGGGAGGACCATGGCATGTGCCTCCCATTCTCTTCCCCCCTCCACATGGTACACAGCTTCTGCCGGCAGCAGCAGCAGGCCCTTGGGGTCCTTGCAGCCCGCACAGGTGCAGCTGCCAGGCAGTGCACAGCTCCAGCCACTTCCAAAAGCTGTGCTTGGCAGCAAGGAGCAGAGCCAGGCTGTATCACATGGGGCTCCCTGCTTTTCAAATGCAGCATCTAGGACTTATGCGCCACTGCGGGGAAGCCCACATATGCGATGGAGCTGACAGCCTGCCCCTACCCCCTCCACCACATGCATCTCTTGGGACTTTTCTCAAAGTGGCAGGGAGCCCCACTTCTTGCTTCCTGATGGAGTCCTACCAGTTGTGTGTGGCGGTAGGTTGCCGGGAAGGGAGCTTGCTCCATTGCATGGGGATTTCCCCTAGTGGTACGTGAGCCCCACATGATAGAGGCGGGCTGGCCTGGCTCCGCTCCTTGCTGCCACATGCAGCTCCTGGAACTGGCTGGAGCTACATGCTGTTGAACAGCTGCCCCTGCATGGGCCATGAGCATCTCAAGGTCCTGCCACCTCCTGCTGCTGGCTGTAAGCCATGGGGGGTGCATATAGGGAGATGCCCACCCTCCCTCACACCCCATAAACTCTACACACCCACACCCTGTTCACAACCCTCCCACATATACACACACCCACACCCCCTCACAAACCCCACATACATACCCTAACATAGAAACACCCACCCCCCCAACCACACCCCCCCACATACGCACCCCACTAGAGATACACACCCATCCCCCCCACAGTTTACGAGTAAGACTTTATTTTTGAGCTATTATGCAATCACCTCTATGTACACTACAGAAATGCACATAAATCAGGACAAAATATTTTTTTGAAGTAAAATTAAAATATGTTATAGTAGATGTTTGACTTCTAATTTATGATTTCTGGTTCTAAGATGGTATCCCTCCCCCACCTCTGGAGTACTTCCAGGGTCAAGGGGAGGGACTTCTAGTGGCAAAGGTCAGGGGCTTAGAGGACAGAACTTCCGGTTCCAAGATGGTGACCAGGGGGCATGGCACCTTTCAAGGGGTGGGCTCACCCTTGCAGCCCTCGACTTCTCACCAAAACTCATTTAAGTGGCCCTCCAGCTGAAATAATTGCCCACCGCTGCTGTAGGCCTACCAGTCTAATTTACTAGAATCTGGTGTAAAGTTACTCTGGGGGAAAAAATTGAGAGTAAAACTACAACAACGTAACCTCTGTCAATGTAGATGTATGTCTGCTTCTATCCCAGAATCAACACGTTTTAAAACAGTGGCGATATTACTGGCTTCCCTGTCTGATGGTGACGGGCACTGTGGTAATGCTGACTACAGCAGCTCTTTTGGGAGAGCTGGTTGTCAGTCTGCTCCAGATACGAGTATACAAAGTGTACACATTCTTTAAATATCCTGTCTTGTTTTCCTCATTCTCTTAGTTCCCTGTTTCTGTCACATGGGTATATGGCCAGAACCATGGCCCATTGATTTTTGTAAAGTAAAAATTAGCTTGTTGGCTCACTGTCTTATGCATAGCTTTTAGAAGTCTCTATATGCTTCATTATTTAGGAGTTTGCTTCTTTAGGTGGTGGAACATGTTGTGGACTATGAAAGTCTTCTAGTAACATGTTATGATTTTATAAATGTACTTAAAAAAAACCCTGAATGTTTACGATTCCACCTTCTCCTTTACTAGGTAAGTGTAAACTGACGGGAGAATTTTTGTTTAAGATCTTGAACAGCTATTCATTTATAGCAGTAGAAATTTATCAGGCAGTTTGCCTGCTGCTCCTTTGCTCCAAGTAATGGGAACAGAATAAGAGAGCAGCAGGTGCAGAGCAAGGAGCAGCTACTTCACTGTCCTCCGAGACTGGTCCATGAAGGGACAGGAAGCCACCACCAAAGCTCCCTGCCCACTCCAGTCTGGGAAGCCCTGATCTGGAGAATGGGAGTGGGGCTTTTCCCTGCTGTTCCACTTCTTTTCCAAATGGGACCAAACCAGGAAGGGAGCATACAGGCTTTCATTCTTGCAAGAGTTTATCTCACAAGGGATATCCTTCACATTGATAGGTTCCTTTTCTCCCAGAGGGTGTGTATTTCCCTTGGGAACAATTGAATGAACAATTTCTACTGGGAAAGTGGTGATTCTCCTTGTAGAAACACAATGCCTGTATGTAGCCTTATGTCATGTACTGAGATTCAGTTTCTCCTGGGAGAATTATTGCTCTCAGAAGTCCACCAATACATCGGTCCCATATCTAATTGGCACCGATATAAGGAAAATTCACAGCATCAGCAAATGAATTTTTTTGGCTAATGTGGCCAATAAATGCCTCATCCGTACGTGCAGCTGCAGCACAGCATGTAGGTGGCCAGGAGCACAGCCCAGCAGTGTGGAGAGCAGCTGGGTCTGGCTGTTAAATCTGTTGTGAAGGAAGGGGTATGGGGGAGCAGATTGAGTCTCCAAGCTGCCCAGCTGTATGTTGGCAGTCGGATCGATATCGACCATTGGTATTGACCCCAAAACTCTCTATCAGTGCACCCCTAATTGCTCTCCCAGTAAAAACCCTGAGTGTACAGATGTTCCAGTTTTTTTTCCCCAGAGCAAAATTGGCTACTCAAGGAGAAAACTAGCTGGGAACGACTAGGAGAGCGAATATCTGTATATGTTCTCCTCTGAGAGAAGCCGCAACACAGTCCTCCAGTATCCCAAGGTGATGTATATGCAGCCTAAGTTACCTGTTTCTGGTTACCTGGAGAGGCAGCACTAATGCTGGGTAAAATGTTCCAAGGAGTAGAGTTCCCAAAGTTGAGGCTTGAAACCTTCTATTTTTAAAGAGTCCAAATGTAATATTGAAATGTTTAGTATAGATGTCAGATTTAATAACTCCAGACATGTAATTCACCACTGGCCATATCCTATAACAGCATTCAATATTATTAAGACGTTACATATGACCACATATTGCTTCTTGTGTTTATTTTTAGAATGTGCTCAAGGGGCTTTTGTAGGCTGCTGACTTCTGCTGAGCAAAGGTCTGGAAATCCCTCCAGGGTAAAGTGAAGTCTGCAGCAGTTACTTCATCAATGGAGCCAATATTCAGACTTATTTGTCTACCTACTCTTTAACCCATAAACCATCGTTGGCCCTGGTTTCTCAACCAGTTCATGTTTAGGGCTACATTTTTTCCAGTGTTAGAATTTAAAAAACATTTTTAAGGCAAGTCACGGAATGGTCATGATGAAAAAGGTAAATCATGGAAAGTGGTCTCTGCACTGTTTAAAGTCAAACTGTCAGGCTGTAAAAAGAAGTGCATGCAGTGTCAAGCTTTATGATAGAAGTGAAGAGCTGAGATGACAGCAAAATGAATTTTGTACATGTAACTTTGGCGTCCCATTTTTCTTTTTCTTTTTTTAATCTCTTAAGGTGAACTAGTCATTGCTGAGACAGGTCTGATCCTCTGTAATACAGCTGCATTTTTTGGGCTCTTGCTGTCTTAAGACTTCTAAGCAACCCTTGATTTTCCTTTCAGTGTCTGATCAGTTCTCCTTGTGTTCTCCCACCCATAACAAGCAAAAAGGCCAGAACCAAAGCCTCTTTAAAGTTGCTTGCATATTACATATGACTTTTACGTTAGCAATGGCAAGAGTATCCTCCTTCTTATAGAAGTCTAGTCGTCTTCTAATACTGCTGACTTGGGTACTGTATAATTTTGGTATTTTAGGTGACACACTAAGGGCACAGACAAGTGACAGTTTTCACCCAATGTAGCCCCTGAAAGCACTGTGACCTAACACACATGCATGGCTGCAGAGCACTTTAAAATGGCCCAGTTCCATAACAGTCTGAACCTTTATTATATGAGGGTTCGGATGAAGATGCTCCAAAGCAGAGTGCCTTCGTTGACTTGTATCAGGGTATGTTGGGAGCAGGCCTGAGCTGATGTAGCCCAGCCTTGCTCTTGGTGCTGTTTTCAGATTAGTAGAGGGAGCTCATTCTGGGGGTGCCCAGCCAGCATTGGAGGGTGGGATTAGGTGGATTGGAGCCCCCACCTCCCCGAGGTGGGAGACTCCAATCTCCCCCCTGTCACTATAATGCAGGCTGGGGAAACCCCAAAATAGACATCCCTCCCCTGCTTTCTCCCCCTCCCATCCTGAGACAGCATAGGCTGGGGAGGAGGAGGAAAGAGAAAGGGCTAAGGGAAGAGGCTGCAGAGGACAAAGCCTCTCTCCCTTCCTCTGTCTGCTCCAAATTGGAGCTTGATTCCCCCACCCTCCCAACACAACGGTTTGAAGGATTGGTCTAACTCGTGGCACTATCTGTGAAGCAGCATAAGTTAAACTGCAGATCTGCATTTCTGTCTGTGCCCTAAATGCCATAGGTATACTTGCCAAATCTAAATGCATTCTCTTCTGCAAGAAGTGTAAATCAGTTTTGCAAACTACATTATATATATTTTTCTTGGTTATGAAAGACAAACCTAGTTCTTCAGCTTGAGCTTAAGCTTCTCTCTTTTTTTTCACCTTTGCTGAATAGGGATGAAGCTGAAAGAACCTTTTGTAATGTTTGTAATTTTATTCTTTTTATAGCGTGAAGTCTGGTTTCATATTGGTAGCGTGGACACTTTTGAACGGAATCTGGAAACTGCACAGCAAGAATTAGGAATAGAAGCAGAGAAAAGATTACCTGTACTCTACGCAGCAATGAATGATGGGTAAGAAACTTACCCTATTATTTAACTTTAACTAAATTATTTAAACTTATACCTATTATTTAAGGAAACAGTGCATCTCTTTCACAGTGCACTAGATGGCAGTACTACCAGTGATGCTCTCTTTTTTGACTTAATTGTTCTAGTATGTCTGTCAGTGAGCAGGGACTTGGTTGTCTCTATTCAAAGATGCCTTGTAATTTTTTTATGAGCTTAACATCTTATTATATAATTAATTTCATATTTCTGTGTGTCCACTGTTGGTCCTTTTTGTGCAGTAAGACAAACTTAAATTTTTAGCGCTCTTAGAATCCCTACAAAGAGTAAAGGATTGATGTACAATAAATAATATAAAAATTGGTATAAATAGATTTATATTGCATTAGTCTTGGATGGCTTAGCTTTCATGAGTTGGCTCCAACACAGCAGACTATAGCTGCTTCTCTTATTAGGTGTATCAGTAGTAACCACTGAATGGCTTATTTCAGTAACTAGTTTCATGTTGGTCTAGTTTAGAGGTTCCAAACTCCCTTGGTGTCATGGGCTGGCTCTGGAGCCACTGCACTTGCATTGTAAGCAGTAGCAGTGTTGACCACTGCAGGTTCTTGAGCCATGGCGATTAAGATACTTGTCACCCTTCCACTCCTGACATGTCTGCAGCAGGGCTCTTCCTGTCATAATTTGGCAGCAGACCCTACCCCTGAATTCCTAGCCCCTCCAGCAGCCCCACAGGTCAGATGATATAGCTTGCAGCCCATATCCAGCCTGCTAGCTGCATTTGGTCTAAGCTAATATTGAAGGAAAGACTTGCTTATCTATGTGAAAATAAGTGTTGTGCGTCAGGACCCTTTAGTTTGTGAAGTGAACTTCTGAGTCCTGTACTTCAGCCAGGAGCTTGCAGTGCCTCAGTGGTTGGTTTGTTTGGTGTTTTGCTTGTTGGTCTGTTATGCCTGGGATCCTCTACATATGTTGTTGATTTCTCCCTCTTATATTATGTGATGATGCTGTGCTGTTCCCCATTTTCTGTATAACAACAGGAAAAATAGTCCAGTGTTTCAGGTGCTAGCCTGAGCATGCAAAGATTAGGGTTCTGTTTCCTGTGTTGCCACGGCACAGGGTGACTGAGCCAGGTCACTTAATCTCTGTGCTTCAGTTCTCCATCAGAAAGAAGGAGATATAATAGTAATTTCTGACTTGGGAAGGTATACCATGAGGGTAAAAGCATAAAGGACAATGAGGAGGTTAGATAATGTCCAAGGTAAAAAGCCTGCAAAAAGCAGAAGTGGGTATGTGGAAGACGATTAGTAAGTTTTAGCCAATCAGCCTGAACATGGGAAAGGGGCGTTAAAGGGATTGAAGGAAGGAGAAAGAAGGAACAAAAAACACTTTGATAAAAATTTGAAAACCTCTTGGCCTTTTAACTTAAAGGCTACAGATTTATAGAACATTGTCTTTTTTAATAATGTCGATTATGTAACTTATTTTCATATGCATTAACTTGTGTGATTTTTTTTCTTTCAGTTCATTTCTTCTGAGCCTGCTACCTACAGTCCTTATACTTTCCTTTTTATGGTATATAATAAAAAGAGGGCCTGCAGGCATGGGTCGAACAGGACGGGGAATGGGAGGACTTTTCAGTGTGGGTGAAACCACAGCCAAGGTCCTGAAAGATGAAATAGATGTGAAGTTTAAGGATGTAGCTGGCTGTGAAGAGGCCAAGTTAGAGATCATGGAGTTTGTCAACTTCCTGAAAAACCCAAAACAGTATCAGGATCTAGGAGCAAAAATCCCAAAGGTGAGGAAACAACAGTTTAGTAGGTGCAGTAGATGCAACTGTTTTAACCAATGTACTGAAGCTTTTTTTTGTGTAATCTAAAATTATTTCAGTTATGTATATATTTCCTAGGCACTCTGAATTAGGTTAGTAATTTTGAAGCAGATGATTCATTGCAACTCTTTTCTTTTATTAGATCAGTAATTTTGAAGCAGATGATTCATTCCAACTCTTTTCTTTTGACCAAAAATCTGAAGAAAAATTAATAGCCCATAGTGTATATGTAGTGCAACAATGCTTCTGAAGCACATGTACTTCCGATAACAGGTTTTTTTCATTTAGACAGCCTGACATATGTTTGTGTCAGTCAAAATTTTTTATGTATTTATATATAGTAAATGTATGCCTAATATTTTATAATCAATTGACAAAGAATTGTCTGTTTTTTTTAGCCCGATCCTAGGTTGTGCCCATGTGCTTAAATTGCACCAGCTAAATACAAGAACATAGTTTTAATATTCTGGATCAAAATGTTTTGAGCTAAATCTTCAAAACCTGTTAAATGGCAACAAGTTACCTGAGTTTTGATACAGCATTCAGGTTTAAATGAGATTGGAATTGAGATCTTAGCCTCCTAAAATCAGTTTTGCTCCCCATTCTAAATATTCCCTTCATTGATTATCCTAAAGTATACTGTAGAAGATCTTTGGGTGAGATTTATGTATAGATTATGTTTCTTCCTGTGAAAGAAGTTAACTGTGCTTTTTTTTTTTCCCCCAGGGAGCCATTCTGACAGGTCCTCCAGGCACTGGGAAAACACTGTTAGCTAAAGCTACAGCTGGAGAAGCTGATGTCCCTTTCATTACAGTTAACGGCTCTGAGTTTTTAGAGATGTTTGTTGGTGTGGGTCCAGCTCGAGTAAGTCTTTGGCACTGTTGTGTTATTTCACTGTCAGCTGTTAAAAGGATGCTCTCAAAGTTAGTAGGCTAAAAGCCTGATATATCTTAAGTTACAGTTATCTATTCAATGTATTCTGGTAGTAGCACTAGGTGTACTTAAAAGGTTCACCATGAAGTTGATTATAATGTATGTTAAAAAAGTCTGTAATTTATTCTGTAAGTGCAAGTCATCCATGCCTGTGATACTTTATCACTTTACTCTGCTTTCTGAAGTTTGCACTAAAACTTCCCCTTAAGCCCTACAGTGAAGTACATATGTAGTTATCTAGAACTGGACACAGTACTCCAGCTGCGGCCTGACCAGTGCCGTGTAGAGAGGGAGAATCACCTCCCTGGACCAGTTTGTGAAGGACTTTTCATAGATTCATAGATGTTAGGGTGGGAAGGGACCTCAATAGAACATCGAGTCCGACCCCCTGCATAGGCAGGAAAGAGTGCTGGGTCTAGATGACCCCAGCTAGATGCTTATCTAACCTCTTCTTGAAGACCCCCAGGGTAGGGGAGAGCACCACCTCTCTTGGGAGCCCGTTCCAGACCTTGGCCACTCGAACTGTGAAGAAGTTCTTCCTAATGTCCAGTCTAAATCTGCTCTCTGCTAGCTTGTAGCCATTATTTCTTGTAACCCCCGGGGGCACCTTGGTGAATAAAACCTCACCAATTCCCTTCTGTGCCCCCGTGATGGACTTATGGATGCATGACGAGGTGCGATTGGCTCTGCCAACTACTTCATCACATTGACATCCTTGATGGATGCCTTGATGCATGCAACATCCTGGAGGTAAGGGCAGGAGCTGTAGGGGATGGTTTGGAGGCTCCTGGTCCTGGCCATGACCTAAAACTGCACCCTGCCGGAAGTGGGTGGCCTGGTGGTGCTCCTAGTGGTGCAGGAGCCTCCAGAAAATGCCAGGCCAGTTACCATCCCAGTTAAAGGAAGTATAGGGGCTCCTTAACCCCAGCTCTAACCTTCAGGTGTGCTATTTGAACCATGTGATCCAGGGAAGGCCAGGTAAGCTTCAAGAAGCACCTGAACCTGCTGGGGTGAGTGACCCCACGGGGCCAGGCACGCTTCATGAAGCACCTGAGCTGAGAATGGGGGACCCCGATCCCTGAGTGCAGGCAGGATGTGTAGACCCAACCGAGGGACTTGACTGGTCAATACTGGGGCCAGGACCAGAAGGCTCAAAAAGGCCGGGGGCCCACCGCAAGGGACACCCATATAGAGCAAAGAAGCTTGGGGTCCCGACTGGCCTGAGACAGGGCCAGGGCTTATAGGAAAGCCGAAGGTCCCATGGAAGGGGCCACAACTAATGGATGAAGGAGACAGTTGAGTAGACTGCCTGAGATGCCATATTCGAGGCTTGGGCTGTGATGTAGGGGTGGAACGGAGCCGCGGATAGCCCCCACAATATCGGGGTATATAACGGGCAGCCTTCCTTCTAATTAACACCTCAGTTATGTTCCATCTAGGCATGGCAGACAAGACAGGTGGGCAGCGTGCCCAGAGGCAGGTGGGGAAACTAGCATTGTGGCTAGTCCGGGAGCCCTACTTTGCCACAGTCACAAGCTAACATAGATTTGCAACCAGTGTTACTGATAAAATTGCTGCTTGTGCTAACCTGATTTTTGGGTGCTATGGATGAGTATTATGTTAGAGTATCATGAAGCATGTTAAGTAAGTTCATAAACTGATAGCTTTGACTTGTATACACAATCTTATTTTTTGGGGGGAGGGAGCAGAAATTACTGTACCTGAATGAAGTAGGGTTAAAATTGGACCAGTTACTTCATTTATATATGCAAGAGCCTGCAGCAGTAAACTGTTACACTTGACACCTGCTGCATAGTCTAGAGCAGCAGCAGCTACCCCTTCCCTTTTGAAACTGCTCCACGTATACTGTCGATACCCAAAGACTGTGACATTACAGTCCAGGTAGGCTGAACTAAGGCCATCTGGGAAGCCTTGCTACTGACATTTCAGAGCTTTTGAGTGCTTGACTTTGCAACTTTAATGTTCTCTTAATATAAATTGTACATAAAGAAAACACTAGCACTTGAGTTGCATTTATTTCTGTTCCACATTCCTTTTGAATTTTTCGGATATGCTTCTAATTCTATGCTTCTAACAAGGAATAACAGCCACAAGTTGGAGAGTAGGTTACAGATTAGACATCTGTAAGAACTACTTCACAGTAAGGGCAGCTAGGATCTGGAACCAACTTCCAAGGGAAGTGGTGCTGGCTTCTACTCTGGGGGTCTTTAAGAAGCGGCTTGATGCCTACCTGACTGGGGTCAATTGAGCCCAGTTTTCCTCCTGCCCAGGCAGGGGGTCAGACTTGAAGATCTACAAGGTCCCTTCCGACCCTACTTCTATGATTCTATGATAATTGCAGCTTTAGCAGCTTAAATGATAAAGCTCTGAAGCTGATCTGTGTTCTTACACTGCTTCTCATAGACCGTGCCAAATTATTCCCATGATTTCATTTCCTGTTCTTTGTTAGTTTTTTTCAGTTATTTGGCCTGTTTTCTTGCTATAGTAAAAGCTCCATTAACTGGCACCTTACAAGCCAGCATGTTCTATTAACCGGCATGCTGGCTTGTAAGGTAAAATGAAACCGGAAGTGCCCATCGTGGCACTTCCAGTTTCTCCGAGCCCCCATGGCCCGGGGCAAAGCAGCCTGCGCTGCCGAGCCCCTATGGCCTAAGGCATAGGAGGCTGCACAGGGCCCGCCTCCCTGTCCCTTGGGCTCACAGGAGGGTTGGCAATGCTTTGGGAAGGTCAGTGACGCCTGTTCATTGACGTCTGTTTGGGCCACTCAGTTAACCGGCATATTTTGTTATCCAGCACCCCCCGTTTTCCATGGGTGCTGGATAACAAAGCTTTTACTGTATATTATTTCTAATGAAAACCTGATCTGGTGAGTGAACAGAATTACTGCATGCTGCCGTCTGGTCGTAGTTCAAGTGCCTTGTTCATAAAATTCAAACCGTTTTAAACACAGACCTGGATACATGATATCAGTGCTCCTTTTTGTAATAAAGAATCAGCTCCTTTCTGTAATAAAACTCTGAAAGCTTTTACACTAACCTCCTCCACACACAATTTTAATATTTAACTTGTGTGCTTTCCAGAAATACTGTACTACAACACACCCATGTATGTGTTTCATTCTGTTCATTATGCCACTTAATTCAAGAAAATTACAATTTAAAGGATGTTCACTCTTCACAGCAGAACTGTATAAAATTTGTACCTTTCTCAACATACCTGTTCTTGTTTAGAATATTATCTGTTGATTTAATGGAAAGGGAAGTTGGCTGTTTTTCTGCTGTTACTTCATTTTGTATTTTTTAGCAGTCTGCAGTTGGTTGGTATAGTTGGGTACATCTACATGTGCCATTAAGGCAGTGTACTAAACTCTGACACAGTTCACACTGGAGAAAACTGCTTCTGGATTCAGTGTTTACACGTGTGCCTGGGACTGCAGCACTTTGAGCTGAGGTGGAGAAGCCCTGCGCTGCCAGGGGGCCCAGGGACTCAGTCCCAGGCTCCAGGTGGTGGCGTCAGGCAGCATTGGGGCTGGCTGGGACACAGGGGTGCTACAGTGTGTGGCTAGGTGGCAGATACCCTCCACACTTTAGCACCCTCGTGCCCCAGCCAGATCTTGTCACTGTGTACATGTGCATTTTGAAGAGTAAATTACTTCACCATAAGATAGTACTGTCCCTAACAGTACAATCCTATGGTAGAGTTAATTAATTTACTGCGCCCTAACACTGGCGGGTGTGTAGACTGTGATGCTTTACCGCAGAGCTATTTAGTCAACCCTTCAGTAAAGCGCATGTGTAGATGCACCCACTGTGAGTAACCTTTTTATAAGTATTCTGAGGTTCATTCAGGAACACTTATATAAACAAATGAAAGGCAATGAATGTACACAAGTATTGCCAAGGAGGACAAATTTATAAAACTTCTGGTCACACATGACTGATTTTGAGTGAGCTACACCACTGTAGTAGCTACAGCAGTCTTCCAGAGCTTTCTGAGTTGGGCAGGAGACTTGAACATTCAGTAGCGAGAATAGCTGGCAGTATAACAGCCAGTAGTGTGATAGTGGTATTGATCTTGCTCACATATGTTTTATGTACCTTAAGATGATTAAAAATAACTCATGTATTTTGCTGTCTTGTTAAGGTCCGAGATTTATTTTCTCTTGCTCGTAAAAATGCCCCTTGCATTCTCTTCATTGATGAAATAGATGCAGTAGGACGGAAGAGAGCACGGGGCAACTTTGGAGGGCAAAGTGAACAAGAGAACACACTCAACCAGCTTCTAGTAGAAATGGATGGTAAGTATTCATCTTCTAATAACAGTGTATAATAAGCTCTTGGGCATCTGTTGATTCTTTTGTGATAGATTGACATAATGTTTGAGTCCAATAATTTTTCCCCCCACTTAGTATCAATCTGGGCATGGGGGGAGGGGAGGAAAAAAATACCCAAATGAGTGCTCTTGCTCTTCTCATCAGTTAGCCAGGATTTCAGCTGAGGTTTGAGAGAGAATGTATACGTGAAAATGAACACACATGTTCTTTCCCCATTTAAATTTAAGAAAGACTACTCAGTTTGGCAGAGTTTGAGGTGTTTGAGTGCATTCAGGAATTATAAGTGCTGACAGTGTTTGACGCCTTAGTTCCCCATGGCAGAATTGGGTGAAGATGTTGCACAAAACTGGTCTGCACCTTTAGCAGGCTTCAGCTAGTGTTGTGAGGTTCACAATTTCATAAGTGTTCTATTTGCTGTTAGTTGCTTTGGTTAAACTAGTACTTTAATTCAGAAACTTGCCCAAAGCAGAGCTGAAAGTGTGTGCATCTAATTGTGAAAATATGGAAATATTTTGCCAAATATTTGAACATCATAGTATCATTGTCTTTGATCATAATGTAAAGGAGGGGTGCTCAGCCCACAGGCCAAATGCCACCCACTGCACCATGTCATCTGGAGAGCCTTGTGTCCTGGATCTGGAGCCCAATCTTAGTGCAGAGGGCTGGGCAGGGGCAGCAACATGCCCCAGGGCCCAATCCCAGTGGGGTAGGGCAGGCAGGGGCAGTTTCATGGCCCTGTGGAGGCAGGGGGCTGGGCAAGGGTGGCACCAGGCCCCAGGACTGAATCTTGGCCTGGCTTGCTGGGGTGGAAAAGGGCAGTGCTGGACCCCCTAGGATGAATCCTGGCAATGGAGGCAAGGGAAGGAGTAATAACTAGTAAGGTAAGGTAACTAGTAGAGTGAAAGTGCTAGACTTTAGGAAAGCTGATCTCAGTGAACTCAGGCGATTAGTCAAGGACGCACTGCAGAGTAGGAGTTTTGAAGTGATGGGAGCCCAAGAAGGGTGGTTGTGTCTTAAGGAAACGATCCTTCAGGCACAAAGCAAGACGATCCCTGTGCGAGGCAAAAGAGGGAAAGGGGCCAGGAGGCTTCCTTGGCTGACCAGAGAAATCCAGGGCAGCCTAAGGGCCAAAAAAGGAGCACATAAAAAGTGGAAACAGGGAGAGATCACCAAAGACGAATATACCTCCTCTGCTCGTAGGGAGGCAGTTAGATGGGCCAAAGCTACCATGGAGCTGAGGATGGCAACCCAAGTGAAAGACAACAAGAAATTGTTTTTTAGATATATTGGGAGTAAAAGGAAGGCCCAGGGAGGAATAGGACCCCTGCTAAATGGGCAGAAACAGTTGGTGACGGACAGGGGGGACAAGGCTGAAGTCCTCAATGAGTTCTTTGCCTCAGTGTTCCTAAGCGAGGGGCACGACAAGTCTCTCACTGGGGTTGTAGAGAGGCAGCAGCAAGGCGCCAGACTTCCATGCGTAGACCCTGAGATGGTGCAGAGTCACTTGGAAGAACTGGATGCCTTTAAGTCGGCAGGCCTGAATGAGCTCCATCCGAGGGTGCTGAAGGCACTGGCCGACATCACTGCATAGCCACTGGCGGGAATATTTGAAACCTCGTGGCACACGGGCCAAGTCCTGGAGGACTGGAAAAGGGCCAGTGTGGTCCCCATTTTCAAGAAGGGGAGGAAGGAGGACCCGGGCAACTATAGGCCAGTCAGTCTCACCTCCATCCTTGGCAAAGTCTTTGAAAAAATTATCAAGGCTCACATTTGTGAGAGCCTGGCAGGACAAATCATGCTGAGGGGAAACCAGCACGGGTTCGTGGCAGGCAGATCGTGCCTGACCAATCTAGTCTCTTTTTATGACCAGGTTACGAAACGCCTGGACACAGGAGGAGGGGTGGATGTCGTATACTTAGACTTCAGGAAGGCCTTCGATACGGTATCCCACCCCATACTGGTGAACAAGTTAAGAGGCTGTGACTTGGATGACTACACAGTCTGGTGGGTGGCAAATTGGCTGGAGGGTCGCACCCAGAGAGTCGTGGTAGATGGGTCGGTTTCGACCTGGAAGGGTGCTGGCAGTGGGGTCCCGCAGGGCTCGGTCCTTGGACCGATACTCTTTAATGTCTTCATCAGTGACTTGGATGAGGGAGTGAAATGTACTCTGTCCAAGTTTGCAGATGACACAAAGCTATGGGGAGAAGTGGACATGCCGGAGGGCAGGGAACAGCTGCAAGCAGATCTGGACAGGTTGGACAAGTGGGCAGAAAACAACAGAATGCAGTTCAACAAGGAGAAATGCAAAGTGCTGCACCTAGGGAGAAAAAATGTCCAGCACACCTACAGCCTAGGAAATGACCTGCTGGGTGGCACGGAAGTGGAAAGGGATCTTGGAGTCCTAGTGGACTCCAAGATGAACATGAGTCGGCAGTGTGACGAAGCCATCAAAAAAGCCAATGGCACTTTATCGTGCATCAGCAGATGCATGACGAATAGGTCCAAGGAGGTGATACTTCCCCTCTATCGGGCACTGGTCAGACCGCAGTTGGAATACTGCGTGCAATTCTGGGCGCCGCAATTCAAGAAGGATGCGGATAACCTGGAGAGGGTCCAGAGAAGGGCCACTCGTATGGTTAAGGGCCTACAGACCAAGCCCTACGAGGAGAGACTAGAGAAACTGGACCTTTTCAGCCTCCGCAAGAGAAGGTTGAGAGGCGACCTTGTGGCTGCCTATAAGTCCATCATGGGGGCACAGAAGGGAATTGGTGAGTTTTTATTCACCAAGGCACCCCCGGGGGTTACAAGAAATAATGGCCACAAGCTAGCAGAGAGCAGATTTAGATTGGACATTAGGAAGAACTTCTTCACAGTTCAAGTGGCCAAGGTCTGGAACGGGCTCCCAAGGGAGGTGGTGCTCTCCCCTACCCTGGGGGTCTTCAAGAGGAGGTTAGATGAATATCTAGCTGGGGTCATCTAGACCCAGCACTCTTTCCTGCTTATGCAGGGGGTCGGACTCGATGACCTGTTGAGGTCCTTTCGGACCCTAACATCTATGAATCTATGAGTGGTACTAGGCCCCAGGGCCCAATCCTGAAACAATTACCTTGATTTGGCCTGCATACCAGCCCCACCCTCTTATCTGTCGAGGGGGTGCAAAAGGTTGAGCACCACTGACGTAAAGTATTGCTGCTCATTGTATTAAATATTTGGCTTATTAAGGTGCAGTAGTTAAGGTGCTTATTAAAGTGCAGCCTACTTCCTGCTGCATCTGTTGGGCTTTTCTTGCATAAATAAACAGTGATTGTGTGAAGTCAAATACTTAAACACTTCATGTTCTGTTTTGGCAGGGTTTAACACTACCACAAATGTAGTAATTTTGGCAGGCACAAACAGACCAGATATACTAGATCCTGCACTGATGAGGCCAGGACGCTTTGATAGGCAGATCTATCTTGGTAAGTTCTTAGCTCTACTGTAGTCTGTATAGAATTTAATATTAATATTAGGCCCTTGAGTAGTTCCATTAAAATTATTGGAGGTATTTCCATACCTGATTTTTTGCAGCATCAAGTCTTGTATATAAAAAGGAAAGGCTTCGTATTCAAAAGATAATCTTTCTTTTTCTTTTCAACCCCCTTTTAAAGGACCCCCAGATATAAAAGGAAGAGCATCTATTTTCAAAGTTCACCTCAGGCCTCTGAAATTAGATAGTACATTAAATAAAGATAATCTAGCAAGAAAACTTGCATCACTAACTCCAGGGTTTTCAGGTAAGTGAATTACTTTGCAAAGCCATGTTTAGTTTGCATGTATTAAACAAGTGATACCAGTTATTGCAGAGGTAGAAGTAGTTTTTCATTCCTTCCACTTCTCTGGTTTACTAACATTCATTCTGCCCTTCTGCCACTCTGGACATTATTGCAGAGAGAAATTCAATACAAGTATTTTTTTTTCTTATGTACATGTATATTCTATCTCTCTCAGTAGTTTTGTTATATTCAAATCTTGCTCCAGCTCCCCCAGACTTGGAGATACTTTCCTGGCAATGTATATGTAGGCTTTCATCAGTAGGTGTTGTGTCCTAATCAAACCTAGGTTTATGCTACCAGATAGCAATAACTGTTGGATCTAAATATAACTCTTTCTGCCTATACCTATCTCTGGTCTTCAGTGCTAAAAAAAACTGTGGTTCTCATTAAATGTTACTATTATTTCAAGTCTCTTTAGAGAACAGTTATCAAATGGCATGCAGACCAAGCTGTCATTATATTCCTGGATGATATTTAGAACAAGCATTAGCACATACTGGGCCCATATGGGAGATGTTTATGCTGTTATTACTCATTTTGTACAAGGCCTATGACAGACAGTACTTTGAGGGATGAGACTTAACAAATTAGTTCTTTTGGCAACAAATTCTTTGATAACCGGTTAAAAAAATTTAGATCAATTCACATAATATAGTTATGAGTCAGCATTGCAAACAAACTTTTTTGTAGCAGTTGCAACCTTGCTCTCAGTTTCTGAAGAGATTTAGTTTATTGGGGTGCTTAGTATTTAGCTAACACTAGATTACATTATGTTCTCCTAAAAGACTTGAGAGAGCAGTAGTTGAAAATGATTTACTCTTTGCCTTGGTTTTTAGGTGCGGACATTGCTAATGTTTGTAACGAAGCTGCTTTAATTGCTGCAAGACACCTTTCAGATGCCATAAACCAAAAGCACTTTGAGCAAGCAATTGAACGAGTAATTGGAGGTGAGAGAGTAGAGTGAATCATCTGAAAAGAAAACGAGGCAGGAGGATTCTCTTTATATGCTGTAGTTTGGATCTGGTAGCTTGTTTTTTTTTTTTAAGTCAGTTTTAACTATACCCTTTCTTGTTGATAATGTAGCATAAGATTTTAATGAATTAGGTTACCACTGCTGTAGTAATTCTCCCTTCCATTGCAAATTTCATTTGATGCTTTTCCCTCATTTGTTCAAGATGAGGGCCAAGAAGAATTTTTAATACCTGTTTTGAGATTTGGTAAAATTTAAAAGACTTGCTATACAGAGCAGGCTATTTAAAATAATAGCATTGATAAAGAGCATCAGAATACACTGAAACTGTATCATGTTAAGATAACAGTATCATATTAATGACATAAATACAGAGCATAATGCAAAATATTATTAGTTTTATTTTATGTTCTTTCCCTTTTTCCTTCTTTTACTTATTACTATTCCTATATAATGTGTGTCAGTGCCAAACAACATATACAGGCAACCATCAGTCCTCTCGATCATGGTGTACAGTAAGAGGTCTGTGACCATTGCACCAAGATCTTTGATGTGTACACCTAGGCAAGCCTATGGAGGAGTAGAGGCTGCCCAAGACCTACCATCCTCCCTTTAGACCACTGAGACAGGATCCACAGACCAGACCAGTTCTAGACTTTCAATGCCTTGATGGTTGTTCTACCAGAGAGCAACAGCTAAAAATGACTGCTGACAGCCTAATGCTTTATTGAGATCATATTTCTGTCACGGTGATGTCCCTTAGCCTTTATCCAACCAAGGAGTTACCCACAAGGCAGTGGGGGCTATGGTTTTGAGGTACTGTATACTCACCTTACTCTGGAGGTTGCTACATTGTGGTATTTTGTAGGCACTACCCTGCCACGAGTAGCCCCACCATGTTGCCACCAGGCCCTCCAGTTGGATGCAGTTTAGGGTCATACCCAGGACTAACGTAACATATATAAGATACAGTAATAGGAAATAGAAGCATACTAAAGGGATTTTGCTGGGATTAAACGGTTTGAAACTTTTGGTAAACTAATACTTGTTTTGTAAAGGTTTGGAAAAGAAAACTCAGGTACTTCAACCGGAGGAGAAAAAGATAGTAGCATATCATGAAGCAGGGCATGCAGTTGCAGGATGGTTTCTGGAACATGCTGACCCACTCTTAAAGGTAAAGCAAGCTAAACCAGTAGTGCTCAACCTTTGTACATGGGGCTGGATGGGTAGTGCCCAGTCCCTCCATGGGCTGGATCCATCTAGTGGACTCTGTTCAGCACTTGGGACGTGCATGGTAGGGCCCTATGTGACCAGATGGAGGGGGATGGTGAGGGTAGCCCAGCTCTGATCCAGCCATGTGGGGAAAGGAGACTTGGCTCAACCCCAAACCAGCCTGGCATCGGGGAGGGGGCATGGCCTGACCCTGTGGAGAAACAGTTTGAGGAGGGAAGAAGAAAGTGTGGCCCTGCCGCAGCCTGGTCAGGCAGAGGGAAGGGGGCATGGCCGCCTGAACCAGGCAACAGGGGGAGGGGTGTGACCCAGTCCCCAAAGGTGAAGTGGGGGGCAGCCTGGCCCCAGCCATGCAAGGAAAGGGGGCTTGGCCCAGCCCTGATCCAGCTGTGCAGGGAAAAGGGGCTTGGCCCAGCCCTGATCTGGCCATGTTGGGGGAGGGTTGTGGCCTGGCTCCAACCTGCCACATTGGGTTCAAGATTTGGCAGCAGGGGGGAGATTGCAGTCATCATCTTTAGTTCAGATCATTACTGCCCATAAGATGCAAGCTTCTGAACAGCTGTTTTTAGCTTATATGAAATTAGTTGGTGAGTCTTGGTCGTCTTCTTTTGAAGACAGAACCAGTACAATAATTGGCCTCTCCTAATATTGCCAGAGGCTAAATGGAGTTCAGATTGAATACCCAGTCAAATGTTTAGGATTGTTTTCCTTCAAAGTTAAGGAGGGCTGAAGACTGCGAGTTGAAAAACAGATACTGTTGAGATACAACTACCCAGTCTTTCCACGGTATAAGTGAGGTATGTAAGCTAGGCTTCAGTCACCTGGGTGAGGGAAGGTTCCACTGTGAAAGAGGCAGAGAACTATTGATCTCAATATATTGTGTATTTTAATTTAGGTTCGCTAAATTATATCTGTATGGCAGCTGGTAATGAATGCTTCTCAGACCAACTAAAATACTTTAACCAGTCCCAAACCTTTTATTTATTAGGGTAATGCTATATTGTAGTTATTGACAGTGCTCATCCATGTTGGTTGGCTTTCAATCAGCATTAATTCATAATCTTTTTGCTTTTGTATACCTGTCCTGCAAATTTAATTATTTTCTCAAATGTAGAGCACATTTAAAATAGTCCAGCCTACATATATGATTTTAAATGACTGCTACTGTTCTGAATAGACCATAGGCCATAATCCATGGTAATAGAAAATGCTTGAGAAAAAGCATTTCAGTATATATGCACTGACATCTGCAAGAAAGATGGATTGCCATTTGGGTTGAAAACAGTGCTTTACCTGAAGAGGAGTCATGTCAGTTTGACCTTGCTCCCCAGCATCTGTATAGCTCACATGCTTCAGTAGGGCTTTTTGGCACTTCTATCTAATAGCTGATTCACTCAATGCTTGGGTAAAACTATCCAACATTTCACTAACAGTTCTCAACTCTCACACTTCCCCTCTCCAAAAATAAGCCCAGGGTTTTCAGCAACAGACTACAAGCCGTAGAGATGGTATATGGTATGCGTATATGGGTTTTTTTCTTATAGGACCATGACATTCCTTTCATATGCTATCTTGTCAGAGATTATAACATTGCAGTAATTTGGAGTGTGATTTTTTTTTTTTTTGGTTTGCTCTGTTTTCCCCACTCCCTCCTTAAACCAAGGTATCTATTATTCCACGTGGCAAAGGATTAGGTTATGCTCAGTACTTACCAAAAGAGCAGTACCTGTACACCAAAGAGCAGCTACTTGACAGAATGTGCATGACCTTGGGAGGACGTGTATCTGAACAAATCTTCTTTGGAAAAATTACAACAGGAGCCCAAGATGACTTGAGGAAGGTGACTCAGAGCGCATATGCTCAGGTTTGTGCTTCATGTGAAAACTTTCTTACAATCTTCCCTTAGTCATACACAGGATTGCTTGAAAGAAGCCACATTTTTGCTTGGCTAATCAGGTTTTGAATTGCATGGTTTGGACCTCACTCTTGGACCTTAAATTTTCAAACCACAGTATGTATGGAGTACACAGAGTTATGCATCTGTGTTTTGTCTTTGCCCACAGCAATAGTTCATAACTGCTGTGGCCATTGTATTGTATGTGTGCCTTAATAACAAAGCCATCTTACTTTAAGACTTTATTTTGTTTTTATAAGTTACTCCTGTAAATAAGGAAATTTAAGTTCCTGTGGCACAGGAATGTATGGGGGAGATACCTATACTTAAATCTTTGCAGAAATCTTGCACTTCCAAAATGGCTATACAGGTCAGTCGCATCTTATGCGCATTTAACTTGTGCAAATTCAACTTTACGCAGGGTGGGAGGGGGGGCGGGGCTTGAGTCTGCACGCAGTGCTGCCGCTTACCTGGAGGCCCGGCCACCACCATGCTGCCAGCGGTGACTGCCTCTGCCTCCAAAACCTCCCACCGCCGCCATGGAGCCTTGCCCGGAGCTGTGTAGCCGGGCAGCATGCAGCCATCTCCACCACCACCCAGTGCTGCGCTGCTGCCAGTGGCCGCACAGCTCTAAGCATGGCTCCATGGCGGCGGGAGGTTTTGGAGGCAGAGGCAGTCACCACTAGTCAAATCGCTGGCATGGTAATAGACTATTTGACTATATGCGATTTTTGCCTTACACGCTGACTTATGAACGTAACCTCCGCGTAAGATGCGACTGACCTGTAGTTGACAAGTTGGGTCCAAATGTTTCTACAGTTGTACAGCATAGAGTTCAAGCTGCTCAACTACATACATGGCCTTTATCTAGTTAAGACTGGGAACCATGCATTTAATGCATCAGGTACTGTAAAATAACGAGAAGACAAGCAGTGCTCAGGTCAGTAACATCAAAAATCTGTCACATATATGGGTGTACGTATCCCCAAGTTAGTAAACTAAAAATTCTTTCCTGTGGAAAATTTTTAATTAAAAAAAACCAAACATGTATGTAACACCTAAAACCTCTGTTTTAGAAGGGAAATGCGTAAATAGGGAGTTCCTTTATGCCTAGGGTGACCATACAGCCTGGTTTGGCTAGGACACTGCCAGAATCTGTAGCCCAGTCCCAGCTGGTTGGTCAAAAGTCTTGGGTCAGAGTCTGGCAGTCAGGTGGAGCAGCATAATGCATTGGGCAGGCACTGCTGCTGCTCAGCCGGGAGCAAGGTGGGTAGACTGAGCAGGCACCACCCTGCCCACACATGGTACATCCTTGTTCCCACATAGCAGCAGCAATGCCTGCCCGGCTGACTACCTGCTGGACTCCAGCCTGGGACTTTTGACCAACCAGCCAGGACCAGGCTACAGAATCTGTAAGTGCCCTGGCCAGACCAGGACATATGGTCACCCTATTTATGCCTGTTAGGCCTGTGCAAATAGGGAAGTATTTGATTTGGATTCAGCCAGTTCGGAGGATATTGATTTGATTTGGATCACTGTCCCGAATTGATTTGGCTGAATCTGCTTTGGAAGATTTGGTGCTGATTTGGGGAGATTTGGCCATGGACTATAATGGGGAATCACTGAAATACCTATGACTTGGTCATTTTTCAGCAGATTTGGATGAAAACAGCAGAGATGGTAGCTCCTTCTGAGGGCATGAGGCCTGCCAAGCAGCCAGTCGACGAGCAAGGGAGGGGGGTCCCCAGCAGCCAATCAGTGGCAGGGGGTGGGGATCCTCTGCAGCTAATTGGCGAGTGGGCCAGCGGCACAGCAGCAGCAGAAGTGCCAGCAGTGGCAACAACACCCACTGCCAAGTACCCCCTGAGGCCATCCCAAGTACCCCTGGTTGAAAGCCCCTGCTTTAGCTGATCACCATTTAGGGTTAGGGGTTACTACTCTAGGATCTATTTTGAGAGTGGTGATGGTTTTTGCTTCTCTTAGTATAACTTGATTAGATAAATGTGCCTCTGAAAGAGTAAAATAATTGCTTCTGTGAAATGTAATGGAAAAATTAAAAAGAACAAAATTACAATGAAACATCTGTTAAACAGCAAAGCATCATGAACAATGCCACCTTTTTGAAATTTCACTGTTTGTTTAGGCTGTTTTGAAACTTTAAATAAAAAACTAAAAATGAATCTTCCATTCAAACTTGTCCATCTTTTAGAATACCCCTTTAAAAGGAAGTAAATAGTAGTTATTCTTTGTCAAAAGAAACATTTGTTAATTATAAATTAGTCCAAATAAGAAATCTGCTTTTTTTTTCACATGCTCCAATCATCAACACTACTACTTAATCCAAAATCTAAATATTTCACTACTTAATCTGTTAAATTTTCAGATTGTTCAGTTTGGCATGAATGAAAAAGTAGGGCAGATTTCCTTTGATCTCCCACATCAAGGAGAGCAGATATTGGAAAAGCCTTACAGTGAAGCAACTGCACGATTGATTGATGAAGAAGTGCGATCACTTATTAACGCTGCTTATGACAGGACAGTAAATCTTTTGAATGAGAAGAAAGCAGATGTGGAGAAGGTAAGCTTTGTGTTGCCCAATACCAATTTCAATTTACCTTCCTCTGCAACCAGGGGACACGGTCCTCTTTCTTGGATGGCTCAAATGCATTTTAACAAGCTACTGCCCCCCCTTGCAGTTGCAGGATGTTGACTGCCTGTGTTCCACTTCTTTATCTCTGGCAAGTGAGGGTGTTATTGGTGTTTTTGGGCATTGTGCCTGGTAGTTGTGCGAGGGAGGTGGTTTTGTGCATTTTAAGTGTAGGTTAGACAAACTTGTTATAGAGTGGCTTAGATAAGATGATCCTGCCTTAAGTAGGGAATCAGACTAGATGGCCTTCTGAAGTCCCTTCCAGCCCTACTTTTCTATTATCTTGGAAATTAAAAGCTAAATAGGAAAGTATATTCTCTAGAGGCATGTACGCACATTTATTTCTACCAGAAGAAATTACAGCTTGGATCTGGACTGTACAGATGTTCCTCTAGCCCCATGGCTGGAGAGCTTCACAGGCAAGCTGTCTAGCCAGCAGACACTAGAGGGCTGCTCCCTGAGCAACTTCCACTCTTAGGGGAGCCCATTAATTGGCAGCCTGCCCCCGTGTCTGTTTGGGAAGGAGGCAGGCTCTAAAGTGGTAGTTGGCAGCCACTGAAAAGCAGCAGCTCCTACACAGCCCCAGGAGGGCTGCAGCCCTGGGAAAATGCCTCCCTCATCCTACCAATCACTTGATTCATCCTGCTATGGTGGGAACCCTCCCAATTCTCCCCTCCTGGAGAATAGTCTTGCTCCTTTCATTCCTCCAGGCCAACTCAGAGGAGTGCAGGGAGAGGGGGAGCATGCAGGTTCTGCAGCAGAATACTGGGAGTCTTACTGCAGGGGCATGGCAGCCTGCCTTGCTCGACTACTCCAGACTGACCCAAAACAGTCCAGAACAAGGCAGGGGCATTTTGCAATAGTGGCAAGGCTCCTAAGCCTTGTGGCACAACAGTCTGCCTCCTCCCACTCTGCTCCTGGTCAGCCGGATATAGTGCACATGGCAAGAGGAAGATGGAGGGGTTGGAAAGCAGGCATAAGGATGCTTTCCCCAAGCCCAGATCCCAGCTTCTCTGGCTTTTGAAATCACTGTCCCTGCCACCCACCTGAGCACTGGAGTACTGGATACTGTTTTAGGGAATACTGGAAGGGGTGGGAGCTGGGCTGGGGAAAGCCTTTGGTTTCTACCAGGAAAACAGGGATTCTCCCAGTAGAAATTGATCATATCTACAAAGCCCATGGGTGTAAACATGTTGAGTTCTTTAGACCAATACATTCTCGAGCCATCTTAAACTTTCCAGTTTCTTGCCAGTAGTTACAAATATTATGGCATTCTGGTAACAAATACATTATGCCCATTTCATATTGCAATACGTGTAGAGTTCAACATAGCTTGCTAAAAAAAGCATTCCTTCCTTCTAGTAAAAGGCAGAATTTGTTATTAGCAAAGCCTGCAATTTGAAATAAAAAGTAGATTTTTTGCATCTAAAGCAACTTTTAAATATAAATTCTGTCGCTGCCGTGCACTGCAGCGAGGAGTCCGGGGGCCTTAGAGGCCCGTCAGGCGGGTACTTGTGACGCTTGGAGTGGAATTAGGCACAAGACGCTTATAGGTTGCAAAGCAAGATTGTTTACTTACGCCGTCAAGGTGGTGAATGACGGAGGTCAGATACTTGGTTAGTTACAGCTTAGAGTTCGTTAGGTCGGTCTGCATGTTCGGGCAGAAATGTTCGGGCCGGCAGTCGTTGATTTACGTCTAAATTTGGGTCGAAGACGGGGCGACTTTGGCAATTGATCAAATTGTCAAGTTACTCTGATATGTATGTTCAGAGGTCTCCAAGGTGTGTGCGGAGGTCTCCGACTTTGCGGAAGTACAAGCGGGTTTTGTTTGTGTAATAGCCAATTGCTTTTTGCCACATCATAAATTTAATTAGAATCGCCAATTATATAGCGTCTCCGCTAGGGTGTTATTGCAGGGCTACTCCCTTTTTACTTTGACCAGTTATAATGATTTATGTAAAGCACAGAAGGCAAAAGTTTCATTTCTGTTAGTGGCGCAGCTATAAATCTCTTTTTGGCATGCACAGCAAAGAAGGCTGTTACTATCATCTTGTTAACCCTTAGTTAACCTAGTGCAAAATAAAACTGCTTTGAATAGTATCTCTTGCTTGTGGCATGGGCACTGCTTTAATTGGGTTGTGACAAATTCATCAAAATAAGACATCTTATTTCAGGAGGAAATATATACTCTGAGAAAACTACATAGCTTTATAAAATAATTAAATATCAAGGTTTTGGAAATGAAGCCTTTAACTTAGTCATAGAAAAGACAAACATATCATCTCTTATGCTCCCTGAAATGCTGAACTTCAAACAATACATCATCTAGCACCATTCTACTTCAATTCTGGCTCCTTCCTGTGTATGTTTTACTTCCAGACCAGGAAAACTTAATATAAAGGCTGGATGTTTTTCCTGGGTATGCATTACCTGACAGACTTCATTGTAAAAATACAGGAGCTTGTTTGGGATTCAGTAATGGTAAAATAGGTGGCTATTACCCTATAAAAAGATATTGCCATAATATCTCAGAGGAATATCAAAACTTAAGAAGTTTGTAGACGCTTCATTTCTAACAGTAATGAAAAGTAAGAACACAAGAATGAGAAGGCAGAGTAGATAATGCACCTTTATATAAACTTAGTCTATAAAGGTGCATATTTACCCTGTCTTCTGATTGATTTCAGATTAACACCACTAATAACCTCTCTGCTTAAGAATACAGGAGTGAGTCATACTTGTTTTTCTTTTAGCATGTAATCTTTTCCCACTTTGTTTTCATTTTCTCTGATGAAATATTTTCGTAAATATATCCCCTTGTCTGTCCTTTCAAATAATGTCAGAGCTCAGGTTTGCATGTACTTGGTGCCACAATGTACATTCATTCTACTCACCTAGGAAATTTAAAATCTTAAGCCTACAATCTTGCATCCCTACTTTCTTGATACTGTACACATTCTATTCTGCAGAGCAGAGCTTCACCAATAATTATTTGTTGTAATTTATAGCATATTCTTAACTTAATTCTTATTCTTCTTAACTTAATTCTAGCATATTCTTAACAGGTTCTTAACTCTGACCTACTAAAACTTATGGTCCAGTGTGTAAAGATACTGGAGCAGTTTTGAATATTATGTAAGGTTCATTTTTGGCTTAACATAACATTCTCCACAGCCCTTCACAGCGTTGCTTTGAAACAGCAATTTCTGATAAACAAGGCAGTGCACTTGGTACCAGTAAGATTTTAAAATACAAATCTCTGCTTCTGTGATGCTATAGAATCATGCTGTATGAAGCACACCCTATCTCAGGTTCCAATTTTCATTCCAAAATGAATTGACATAGAACCTAAACACAACCTACCCTGTAAATTCTTTCAAGTAAAACATTGAATATGTGTAACATACCTCTCTGTTGCTTTAGGTTGCTCTCCGACTACTGGAGAAGGAGGTACTGGATAAAAGTGATATGGTTGAATTACTCGGCCCAAGACCATTTGCAGAAAAATCTACGTATGAAGAATTTGTTGAAGGCACAGGCAGCTTAGATGAAGATACTTCACTCCCAGAAGGCCTGAAAGACTGGAACAAAGATCGTGAGAAAGAGGAGACAACTGATGAGGAGGTTGCCAGACAGATCACAGGAGGGATGCAATTTTAATTTTGAAATATGCTGTGGTATTGACTTGCTATGGAAGTGTTTTCCAGAATGCTTGTATTAAAATCTGTTTATTCAAACAAACCTCTACTGCTGGTGAGTGAAAGAGTAGAGGCTTACATTGAAAGATGGGAAGAATCTGAGCCTGTTTGTTGTCCTCATTCACAGGGAAAAGATTCTTTTTTAGCAGTCAGCGAAGGGAGACTATTTGAAGATTGGCCTAAAGTGGAATACAGAACTGAATATCTGCTTCCCCCCCACCACCGCCACCCCCAGCTTCCCCCCAATACTTTGAAACTGTTTGGTCAAGCAGGTCCATTTCTAAATTAATCCAAGTTAAAAATCAGGTATCCATAACTGTTGATATAGAAAATCTGACTGTATATTTGATCTCCATCCAAGCGTAAATCATAACATCCTTATGTGGAAAATACTGACGGCTTAACCCAGGGTCTGATCTTACAAAACGCTTGTTTTGCAGGAATATCAACTGTTTGCCTACCTGTAGTTTTCTTCCTCCAGTGCAAAAAGTTTATAGGAGAACTGCTGTAACATTGGCCATGAAAATAAAGTCCTGCTTGAATAGATTTGTAATTTAAGTCATGGTTCATTGTCTTAAAGTGTAAAACTAAATTCAACTTATTCAGTTTTATTGAATTTTTTTTACAAGGATCTGTAAGGTATTGAACACATGAATGTACTGTGTTCATTGTGTAAATAAGGTTTCTTTGAAAGAGTCAATAAAATCAGTGCTTATATGAAGAAGTTTTGCTGTATTTTAAGCTGATCGCTCATGAGAGAAATTTGGCCCAATTCAGAGATCCTGATTTGTACAAATTCCCCCTGACTTACAAGCTTTGGTTGAGTCAGGATTCTGTTTTTGGGCAAGCACTTCAAAAGCCTCTGGAAGGCTGCAAGAGTAAAAAATGGGGTGGGAGAGGGAATGGGCTGCCGTTACAAAGTGTTGTTATAAAGAGCACCAATGTCACATCAGATGAGATTAGAAAGAAAACACATAACTTGGACTGTAAGTAAGTTACCTGTTTACACGGTTTTATACCATTTATAATGGTCAGCTTCTTGAAATTGATTGTGACCTACAGACTGCATCACTTAAGGATTCCTCATTTTTTTGGAAAAGTTGGCTAGCAGTTTCCTTCCCAAACAGTCCTTGTTTTTGTTTTTATGGGGATAGAGCAAGTAAACTGAGCCACTGGAGTCCTTTTGGTGATGGACAAAAGATCCTTTAACTTAGATAGTGTGGAAATGACTGAAACTTCAGGATCAAGTGATGGCAGCTTAATTGATTCCAGGTGTACATTTTAATATTTTGGAAGATATTGGGGGGCCGGGCATCGTCCCTAAGAAGCCTGTTGTCGTGTAATGAATGGTTTGCATCCAAAAGTTTGTAATCCTTCAAGTAAGCTATACAGTGAGAACTTCCCTGTACTTTTTCATGATGTGAAGACTTAAGATACCATTTACAGTCTACCTTGACTTGTAGTAATAAAATTATTGTTGTTTGGCAACTATAAAAGTACATGGAGATGGCTAAAAATAATATCACTAACAGTTTTTATACATTTGTTGGTTACTTATTGAATGCCAAAGCCTAAAGGTGCATTCAGACTATTTTGCAATCTAGTGGCTTGTGTTCTCATATGTCCTTTATTACAGGCAGGAGACAAATTCCTTAGGAGAAGGATGAAGAAAAACCTGTGCTGTGACTAACAGAAGTCTTTCATTGTCTAGTTCTATCAGTTCAGCATTGGTTATCATGCAGGTTTACCTTAAAAATAAAAGGAATATACAGTTGTAAAGGGAAGTTGTTGTCTATTATGTTTTCAGCACTCAATTGACATTGACTATAATGAGAAGAATTGTTTGTTTAAAATTGTTCCTATTTAAACAAAATGGAGTGGCCAGTGCTGCTGTTCTAGCATTTGTCCATGGTTTGTTTGTTTGTTAAGCTCCCATTAGAGTATAGGCAGGAAAATACAGCCCATGGGCCAGATCCAGCCCTTGGCGTGATTCTGTGAAGCCTGCAGCAGGTCCCTTAGTCCTGTCCAGCCCAGGCACAGGGGGTAGCCTGGGCCATGATCCTGCTGCCCATGGGTGCAGAGGTGCCACCTGGTGTAGCTCACCCCATCCCTGCGCACAGCTCTTGGGCACGCCAAGAGCTGTGGTCCATGGGGCTGGGTGGCGCAGCAGCGAGGAGGCAGGTGGTGTGCCTTCCTGCTTGCCCGGCCAAGGGTGCCCTGCCTGCAGGGGACCTGGGCTGGTGTCCATGGAAACCCTGCTTGCCCACTCTATCCAGTGCTTGTCAGTAGGTGTGGGGCAGAGGGGCCCAGGGATAAATTGTCATCTCCCTGGGCCATCCTCCCACCAGCTGACACAGGGCTGAGGCCAGCTCAGCACCCCAGCCCTGTCCTCCAGCCCTCAAGACCTACCAAAAGTCCTTAAGGGTCCTCCAGCCCAAATACTTGCTCAACCCCTGCGTTAGAAGAAGGGAAGGGAATGTATTTTTACATGGCTTATTCTATCCAAATTTAATACAGCAGTACTCAATAGTACTACCTCGGAGAAATTGATATGTAGCTTTCCAGCTTGTCCAGCTCTACATCTTTGTGCTGATTAATATGTGCTTAACTTCTGTAAATGTTAAAAAGTAAAATATGACTTTTATTGGGGTTTTCTTCATAATTCAGTAATAGGGCATAAAGACTCACTTTAGGGAGAGATATTTAAACTTTTTTCACTGCCCTGATACAAATTTGAGTCCAGTCTGATTAGAGTTGAGTTTGTAGGGAGAATTTGACAAGTGGGTGTCAAATAGAATAAATGACGGTTGATAGAAGAGATGGCATACTCCTGCAAAACGCTATTTACTCAAATCTAAGATGACCCTTAATATAAAATATCCCAATAATTAGATTCTATATATGGAAAATGTATAAACTTGTTACAGATTTTCAGGTATAGAATCTAATTATCAGACAAATTTATTCCCTTCCCATGCTACATCAGGGAAAAGAGTGGCTGGAGTGGGGTCAGATGACCTCTTTGCCCTGATAACTTTTTCCCCCTGAAGATCCCCCCCACCCCCTGTTGCTGTCAGACCCTGCTCACAGGCTCTGTTCCTTTACTGAGTGGAAGTGGGGGGCAAATTTGAAATGCAAAGGACCAAAAAGCACTGACCTTGAAATAAACATACATATATAAATTTGCATATAGGCAAATTACTATGGGTACCTATAGACTTGATTCACCTAGAATTGATGCATTTTACCTTTTTTTGCAAATTGCTGCAAGTTTCAGCACAGGTACTCCCTCCATAAACATATTTTTGAACAACACTTTTGTACCTGCTTATATATTACCAGCTGTGCATGCATGATATTAGTCCAAAGCAAAAAGCTCATGATTTATCATATAGTTCATTGGGCTATATGATTTATCAAAAGCTCATGATTTATCATATAGTCCATTGCAGAATCAATAGCATTTCAAGCTATGGTGACCCCCACCCCCACTCCTAGCCCAATATATGTTTGTATTCCAGATACCCCTGCCACAAAGTGCTAATTAGCCCCCTACTCACAACTGGAACCAGGTGTTCTTGTCTTGAGTCCTAGGATCATCTGAAAAATTATAGAAAGATGTGGTGTGGGCTAGCTGGTCTGGCTTCACCTTATGGAGGGTAAGGCTACATCAGTCACAACAGGTCAAGAGGGGGCAACAGCCTCTCCATAGATGTTTGGTGATATTTGTCCGACATGTAAAGCTGGTAAATAAATAGGAATCATGGAAATGGGAAAAAAGGTGTAGCTCAGCTGTGGGAGTAAAGAGGAAGTTGAAATGTATTCAGGGTAGTGGTTCTCCATGAGTTGAAAAAGGCGTCGGTGCTGAAGGGAGGCTGAGTGCAATTCATGCTATATCTTGATGGGCTGCGCTAAACCTGTGGTGGGTTCCCATCAGCATCTTTGCTTTAGAAGCATCTCAAGCCCCAGGTGCGGGTGGAGGATGTTTGCCAGTAGTAGGACAGCATATGACTCTTGAATGACTCACAGATTTGGAATTGATTTGGCCGATTTGGCTTGGAACAAGAAAAAATTTCCTTAAAAATCAGCATCTTTGCTTCTTTGACTAAGATCGAGCATTTCTGGCAACCAGGAGAGGGTGTCAGGGCTGGTTCTGGCTGTCCTGCTGCCAGCCTGGTATTGCAGTATCTCCAGGCCTGGTGCTGGTTCCCTGCTGAGGGAACACCTGCCCCAATTCTTTAAAGCTACACAAAAAAAAAAAGTTCTTATCGGTATGTTTGCCCAATGTGGGCCATATGTTTTATAGTATTGCTCAAGTGTTGGCTGCATTTAATCAGCTTCATAGTTGGCTTCCATTACTGACCACATACTGTTTCTGGCATCAATTTAATGATAGGAAGTGTATTTAATAAGGAGAGTTTTTTGTATGCAAATATAAGACGAGGGGCTTTTTCCTCCATGTTGATTAGGGAGGGGGTAACCTTGTCTTATATTTGAGTAAATATGGTAATACTCTCCAGAATAATTTTCAACAAGAAAAACCGGAGGGGAGCAAATTTTTATCTGGTACTTAAATACTCCGCTATGTATTTTCCCTAAAAAACACCTTTTGTCACATTTTTCTAAATCATGGAATGAAAATAAACCAGGCATTAGTAGAGGCACACTTCAAATAAAATCTGACTCTGTATAGAAATTGAGGTATATAAAATATCAGAAAAAATAGGTTCTTAATGGCAAAATTATTAAATTTACTTAATAGTTTTCTATGTTTTTTTTCTGTCTTATCCCTTTATTTTAGATTACAGGTGTCAAATACGTGAGCTGTGGGCCAGGTTTAGCCCATGAAACCATTCCATCTGGCCTGCCACTAGTCCAGTGGGCTACCAGAAGTTGGGGAGTGTGGAACCCAATGACTGTGGGCATCTCTGGCAGGCCCCTGGACCTATGCTGCCACTCAAATGCAGCCCTGCCACACCAGCTGCTGGCGCCACAAACCTGGAGAGCCCCAGTGGTCTGAGTCTGGCCTAGGGTGAGTTTGACACTTCTGCTTTAGATAAGGCATTTAGAGAGTGCCCTATTTTCCATGTATTCTGCATTGATGCCTTTTGCTTTTTTCCTTCTCTCATTTTGTATCATTCTGTTTATGAAGATAAATTATTTCTGTTAAACATGGACCATTTGTCATCTCTGAGGCATTACATCAATGTATGTCACAGAGGGCAGTGATCTGTGCTTCCTCAAAGCCAAAATAAACCCTAACTTAGCTTTAAAAGGGTGGTGTCACCTACCTATGCTACTACAAGTGCTCTTTTACCAGGGAACCTTGCTCTGCCCCACCTCATGTGGAGTAAATTTCTCTAAGGAGTGGGTCGAGACAGTACTGTGTGGCACTGGCAGTCTAAGAATGGATGTTTAAAAAGCAGCAAATACCCTTTTGCCATCCTGTTGCATGTGGTCCTGAATGCGACTTCACTAGTAGGTAAATCTAGGTGTGCTGCACTGTCAAGTAACAGTGTGGATTGGATTGAATTGGGGAGAGTAGATGCTTGGAGCCAACCTGAGACATTCAAAGCAAAGACAGGGCTGTCTCACCCTGCCTGCCCCTTTCCTATGTGAAATCAGGAAATCCTAAACATGGAACAGAAGGCAAAGATTAAATGAAGTGCACATGAAGGCAGCAGTGGGGAGCTTGTGTAGTGGATGGTGACCAGTGCAAAGCTGGGAGTGGCCTGTGGGTGGAGAAAAGTCTAGTGACACCAGCTCAATTTAGCCTCTAAGAGGGTAAAGCAGGGTTGGTACAGTTCTCACCTCCACCTTGAGAGTCTGGGGGTGGAGAGGCCCAGGAGGAGGGGGGCAGGGAAGGGAAAAGGAACTGGGATTGTGAGGGCGCAGCCAAGTGTGAGGGATCATCCTACACACAGGTGGTGCCAGCTCCTCTGCTTTGTCCTGGGGAGGTTGTGTGGTGCTCTGGACAGCTGCATCCCTTGCAGCCTGGATGGGAATATGTACCTAGAGACCTGTTCTCCTCTCCCTGCTCCACGCGGCCCTTGGCAGCCTGCTTCCCCAACCCTGTTCTTCCTGCAAGTTTGGGTAGAGGCACTTTGGCTGCAAGCAGTCCTAGGAGCTGTGAGCCCACGAGTGGCTCTTGGCTTGGCCTTGCCTGACATCATGTTTCTGGGCAGATCTCCCACACCAGAGGTGAGTACAAGGTCATGGCAGGCACACAAGTGCTGAGCTGAGGGAAGGAGGACAGGAGTGAGTGGGTGAGTGAGTGGAAGGAAGGGAGAGTGAAGGAAAGTGGGGAAGGACAGATAAATGGGGAACCTGGTGGGGGTAGAAGGTCTGGAGAGGAAGAGCAGAACAAGGTAGGACTAGGATCTGTTCTGTATGTTTTCAAACCCCAAATCCTGGGTTTGCTAGTGAAGTGGGAATGAAAGAAAACAGCAACGCCTCCACCAACCCAGGCCCTTTCTGATGCAGGGCGTTGGTTTTAACTGCAAGTGAGGGAGAGGACTTGAAGGGGTAGGTTGAGTAGGGGGAGGAAAGAGTAGACCTACTTCATTCTCTGTCCCCTCCCATGCAAGTTTTTTGACCACCTTCATTCAGACTGGATCCCTTGCACTTTCCAACTGCAGAGCACCTGAGTCTTTCACTTAAAATCAGATCACCTACTGAAGAAGGGGGAAGAGGAAAGATGCCCCTTTTAGGAAGAAAGCATGGTAAGTTCTTCCTGAAGCTCCATACAGCTGCAGCCAGAGGAGCATGTCTGAACAATGAGGAGAAACAATCACAAGATTTGATGGGACTTCACACTCTGGCCTCTGGGCATTAATTCTGGGTGCAGACAGTAACACAGAATGTCCTAACAATCACTTGATGAGCGCAGAAATGTCTGTTAGCCCATCAGTTATTTGATGTGTTTAGAGAAAAATTTCTGGGCGTGTTTCAATGGAGGCAGCTATGACTGAGCTTCAACCTGTCATAGCTCTTCATTACAATTCACGTGCAATTGGCTATACTATAAGTAATATAACAGGCAGCTTCAAGATCCCATCCAAGCTATGTAAGGCAAATATGACATTTCTATCTAAGCACAATTATGCTTGCTGTTATTCTAGTTCCTATAGCAAAGGGGTGGGCAAAATATGGCCTGCAGGCTGGATCCGGCTCACCAGGTGATTCCAGCCAGCCTGCAGGGCCCCTCTGTAAGCTGAAAGAAAGATCACGGGCCCTGGCCCTCGGCTGCCCTCTGAAAGCTGGTGCCTCCATGCAGGAGGTACAGCTTCAGTTGCTAAGCAACCAGCCCCACCCCAGCCTGGCCTGGCCTGACCTGACCGGCCTCAGCCCCAAGGCAGGAGTTGCTAGAGATGAGAAGCTTCTGCCTGGCAGAGGCTGTTGCCTGGCCTCCCAGTGCCTGTTTCCCAGCCCTACTTCCTTACAAGAGTGGAAATTCAGGTAAGGGCCCTACCAGGCCGAGGGCCAGGGACTCCTGTTGGGGGAAATGGGGCCGGGAGCACAGGGAGCTGTGTGGTATGGGGCTGGCCAGGCTGGTCCCACACGCTGGTCCCGAGGACTCAGGCGGGAGCTGCATACTACGGGACCGGGTGGCGCTGCCCCTGCATCCTGCTGCCACGTGCAGCCAGGGACTTGGGCTGGAGCACTGTGAGGCCAGCACCACATGCTGCTGTCACAACCCAAAGTTGTGATTTTTTGTTTGTGTGTGCTTCCGCACTGCTAAATAATTTTCCCGCTAAATTGCAGCTTCTTTGCACGGTGGAGTTTTCTGCAGCAGAAGAGAACCCCGGTGCAATGGAGAATTTCCCGCCAATTTGAAGCTTTCTTTGCATGGTGCATTTCTTTTGCATCCAAGAAATGCTCGGTGCAAGGAGTTCCCGCCATTTGTATGAGAACTCGAGCCACATTATTGGCCAGTTCTAAAATATGCACACGTGATGGCTAGCGATTGGCTTGCTAGCCGTATAAAGAGCTTGGGTGGTTTCCGCCCAAGTGGGAGAGGAATTGGAGTTCGAGAGAGAGAGATCGAAGTGAGAGAGAAACCTTCGCCTTGCGTGAAGATCTCCAAGCGCTGCAGATCCTCACGGACCCAATGCATTTCTTAAAAGGCAACAGAGACCTGAACAGCCTCTGGCCTCTCCCCGTCGCTGATAGATTCCTAGACGTATCCCTTCCTGCACGAGAAACTACCGAACCCACAGAGCTTCAACAACTCCGCGGGAAAGAACGAATTTGTCGTAGTCCTCTAACGAGGATTTAAGCAGAGCTGTGCCTGGAAAACTGTCCAGCCTACACCACGACCACCTTTGGTGTAAGTAAACAATCTTTCAATCAACCACTACACGTCCGTGACTAATTCTAGCTCGCCTCCGGTCCTCTCTGACCCCGCGTGCCCGGGCTGCTGGCCACGGCCCGCGTGCACAAAAGGGCCCGGATCGCTCCCGGCCCGCACAGCTGCCACCATGTGGGGCTGGAGACTCGAGTGGGAGCACAGGAACTGCATGTTATGGGGCTGGGTGGGGCTGGTCCTGCACACTGCAGTCAGGGACTCGGGCAGGAGCACAAGGAGCTGTGCGCTATAGGGCTGGGCGGAGCTGGCCCCACTTGCTGCCACCACCTGCAGGTTCTGGGGACTTGCGCACTGGGGACTCCAAGGAATGCCCCACCCCACAAACCCCACAGCACCCACACACATTCCCATAACCCACACATCCCACACCCTCCCACATACCCCACACCTCCCAACCTCCCTCCCACACCCCACCCACCATACCCACACCCCACACACACATCACTCCCCAACCCCCCACACACACACCCCCTTCAACCCGCACACACAATATGCAAAAGTAAGACTGTATTTTGAGCTATTATGCAATCATTTCTATATATACTACACAAATGCACATAAATAGGGACAAAAATATTTTTTTTAAATAATGTTATAGTCGATGTTTGATTTTTTTTAGTAAATGATTTTCCCCACTTCAGTTCCAAGATGACACCCTCTCCCCCCCCGGAGTACTTCCGAGGCAAGGGGAGGGACGTCCGGTGGCAAAGGTCAGAGGTGGGACTTCTGGCCCCAACACGGCAACCAAGGGATGGGGCACCTGTCAAGGGATGAGGCTACCCTTGCAGCCCCTGACAGCTCACTAAAACGCATTAAGTGGCCTTCCAGACGAAATAATTGCCCACCCCTGCTATAGCAACGTATCTTACAAGTTAGTACAGTAGCAGGCTTTTCTTCTGATTAGCTAAAGAATACAATAAGTTTGTCCTCTTTTCTTTGGTGCTAATAGCCTGTCATGTGTGGGACACCAGTGAACTTGTTTGTTAGTAAGTCCCCCCTTTCTGTGGTGGTTGTTTTGTACACAATTCGGTGTTAATTGTTCATTCACGTTTGGAATTTTCTCTCATTTTTTTGTACACACTCCAATACACAATTACAATGTATCCTACAATTTACTATTTTTTTACTGTGATCTCTTTCTACGTAATAATTCCTTTTTGTATAACTGATCATTCCAAAGAGCTCCTGTGAATTTATATGCAACTCTCAAAGCTCATCCATCCAGCCTCCTGGTGGCATGTGTGGGTATACACCTGTGTCAGAGCGAAGTCAATCGGTACCTTCAATCCACAGTCACATTCTACAGAAAACCTACAATTAGAATTAAGTTAATATAGATGTTATTGGGCTAAAACTATGCAGACAACATTGGCTTGTAACCAAAATACAATTATTTCTCATATACTTTGAAACATTCTGTCCAGTTCCTTGATTCCCAAATAGACTGTTATAGTATAATAGGTGAAGTCCTTTGGAACAAAATTAAATTATTAAAGGGTTAGTAAAATTATTCAAGAGTGTTAGTAAAATTCAAGAGTACTACATTGACTCAAGCAGTATTTTGAGAGGGAGAAAGAAGGGATCAAAAGATTCCTGATGCTTTTAAAGTTTGGGTTTCTTGAGGTGCTTTGTTCTTCCTTTGCATGGAGTTGTTCCAAAGTATCTGAAATATAAATCCATTTTATAGAATGTAAGTCACAATAATTAGTTTGTATGCATCCCTCCCTCTTACTATCTTAAATCCTTTAGATTCAAGCATATCATTGGAGAGCCTGCACAAGATCTGTCATGTAGTGCATAGGTTGCATGTATACATGGTGTGAATATCCTGGGACAAGTTGGTAAAGAAGTTCTGAGAGTACATAGGCATTACAGTTCTTGAAAACATTTCTAGTAAACATTTTTTCCTCAGTTCACTCTAAGTATATTAGGTATTGATGGGTCAAAACACTGGTATTGAGAGGATACTTATTTTTATTTAGTTTTGCTGTTAAATGTCTGAAGTCAAATATTAGTATCAAGATTTACTATGTAAAGAGTTGAACATGGATAAAACATTTCTTTCTCTGTATTAATAGATTTTAGCTCTTGGAAGTTCAGTACTGTACATTCAGTGCCGTATTTTTACACTTTGAAGATCCACCAGTTTTTGCTGTTCTCAGTTTGATTAAAACAGTTCAGCCTTTTTCCCAAATGTATACCCATTCCCCTTCTGCCTCTTGTACAACTTTCTGTGAAAGACAGTTTTGCTTATTTGAAGAAATCTAGTGATTTCCTTGGACAGATTCTTATGCCAAAATTCTAAAATCGGGCACCTAAAATTAAGCTCCTAAATAGAAATGGCCTGAATTTCAGAGGTGCTAAGCTTTTGCAGGTCCTGCTTAAGTTAGCAGAATCTAAATGGGCACACCCTCATCAACTACATTTTCATTTTTCTTTTGGAACCTAAATATGGCTTTTTAAACCTAATTTTAGAAATCCAGATATAAGAATTTTGACCTGCTATAAGATAATTGGTTTTATTCATTGATTTCTTCCTCGTCATCTTCAAATGCTTCCTCTCCATCATTTGCTGCAGCTTCTTGGTACTGCTGGTATTCCGAAACCAGGTCATTCATGTTGCTTTCTGCTTCTGTAAATTCCATTTCATCCATTCCTTCTCCTGTAAACCAGTGGAGGAAGGCTTTTCTCCTAAACATGGCAGAAAACTGCTCAGAGATCCTTTTGAAAAGCTCTTGAATAGCTGTGCTGTTACCAATGAAGGTAGAGGCCATCTTGAGGCCACGGGGTGGGATGTCACAAACAGCCACTTTTACGTTATTTGGGATCCACTCCACAAAGTAGCTGCTGTTCTTATTTTGGATGGCCAGCATCTGCTCATCAACCTCTTTCATGGACATGGGACCTCGGAAGACTGTGGCCACTGTCAAATATCGTCCATGTCTTGGGTCACAGGCTGCCATCATGTTCTTAGCATCAAACATCTGTTGAGTGAGCTCCGGAACTGTGAGTGCTCGGTATTGCTGGCTACCCCGGGCTGTCAAAGGAGCAAAGCCTGGCATGAAAAAGTGAAGGCGTGGGAATGGGACCATGTTTACTGCCAGCTTCCGAAGATCAGCATTCAGCTGGCCTGGAAAACGCAACGATGTGGTAACTCCACTCATTGTAGCAGACACCAAGTGGTTTAAATCTCCGTATGTAGGGGTGGTAAGCTTCAAGGTGCGGAAGCAGATGTCATACAAAGCTTCATTATCGATGCAGTAAGTTTCATCCGTATTTTCAACCAGCTGGTGGACTGAGAGCGTGGCATTATAAGGCTCTACCACTGTGTCAGAGACTTTTGGAGAAGGCATGACGCTAAATGTATTCATTATCCTATCTGGATATTCTTCTCGGATTTTGCTGATGAGTAGTGTTCCCATGCCAGAACCTGTTCCTCCTCCAAGGGAATGAGTGAGCTGAAATCCTTGCAAGCAATCACAGTGTTCACATTCTTTTCTTACTACATCAAGCACTGAATCTACCAGTTCTGCTCCTTCTGTATAATGTCCTTTGGCCCAATTATTTCCTGCACCTGTTTGTCCTGAAATAACATAGGATAAGGAAAGAAAATATAAAAGTTATTGATAGGTGCTAAACCATCATAAGTACCTTCTTATGAAGTAAGCAGGGGAGAGCAAACAGGGCAGTTTGCAAGCAGTTCACAGGTCAATGTGCTGCACCACTCTTAAGCTTAGAGGTGTAATGGCTTCAAATCACATATATACGATGAGTTGTAAGTGTGTGAGCTATTGTTTCATGTGTTACACTTAGCTAGCAGTTTCTCTTTCATTTACGAGTGTTTCTAAGAATTTTCACTTTCAAGCATGCTTTGAAATCTTTACAGAAACCAAGTTATACACTCAGAAATAATACCTCTTTATTTATCTGGCAACAAATTGCAGTCTGGGCAGTGTTAGGGCAAGTTGCTTGTGCTGCCTGATCAAAGTTACTTCATCCCTAGTGTGGGTGGCCCATTTTAAAGTATGAGGGAGTCTACATGAGTGAGCATGTTTTACACTGAAGAGCGCTTCAGTTTCCATGCTCACTCGGTTCTTGGCTTTTTATCTCCACTCGCTTTGGACATGTGTAAATGAATGCACGAGATGCAACACTTCAGTCATCCTGAACAGGTTGTTTTTATGCTGTGGGTGCATCTACATGTGTGCTTTACTGTGGAGTTGACTAATAAGCTCCACAGTAAAACATCACTGTCTACACTTGCACCCCTATTAGGGCACAGTAAATTAATTAACTCTGCTGTAAAATAGTACTTTCCAGAACAAGTCCTATCCTATGGCGGAGTTATTTAGTGTGCTGAAACGCATACATAGACGGTGACTGGAGTTGGGTGGGGCACAAGGGTGCTACAGCATGGGGGCCTGCCTGCAGGGTAGCCCGCATGGGAGCACCCTCATGCCCCAGCCAGCTCCTCCGCAGCATGTTGAGCTGGGGCGGAATAGCTCTGGGGCGACAGGCCCCGCCAGCCGTGGCTCCTCTGCTGTGGCTCAACATGCTGCGGTCCTGGGTGCATATGTAAACACTGTGTCTGGGAGCAATAAATTCCAGTGCTAACTGCACTGGAGTTTATTGCCACATGCTAATTTCATTTGTAGATGCACCGAGTTAGTCTTACATTGCACTGACGTAAGTGACTGTAAAATCAATGGAGCTTGTGTCTCTACATCTGAGAGAGAACTTTAGAGAGAACTGGACAGCTTGAGCTCTGTAAATTTTTAGAAAAACTTAATCTGTTTATTTCGGTCTGTTCTTATGAGTAGTTTTCATTATTCACTGATAATTTTGGCCCTTTATTTTTGCCTTCTACAAAGCAGATGTAGCAATAAAGCTGACTACTTGCTTTGGAATCTTGTAACACCCTTAGTCCTTCTTATTCCGGGTCCTTCCCAGTGTACTTTAGTGTTCTACTGCTTTGATAGTAGAAGGTTGTAAGAGGGGACCAGGTTTGACACGCCATTAACATTAATTACTACTTACTGGATAGTCCCACCAAATGCAGTGTATAAGTACTACTCAATCACACCCAGGGTTTCCAGTTTTCAAAGCTCTGATCTACTCTTCTCCTCCTTCCTTATCTCCGTGACTCACTTTAAGACCCACTGTATATATTGTGGACCACCTACATCACAGGGTTTGGTACTGTTCAAATATTGCATATGTTATCTTTACTACACCAAGCTTCAGTTTCCTTGTTCTGTTTTGGGTTAGCAAAGGCATTGTTCTATATGTTGCTATATTTTCTTTTAAGTATGTGGGAAGCTCTGTATTTCCTGTCCAGCTGCATAGCATGCAAAACAATATCCTCCAGCACAGAATAAACTTCAAATTACCTTTGTTCAGCCAGAGTGACTAGCCACATCAGTCAGAATGCTAGCAAAAAGTAATGCTCTGTGCGTATGGTAGGATCCTACTAAAGGACCAGATTGATACTACAGTGTCTTACTCTGCAAAGTGGCCCTTAAGTAGGAGGGATTGGCTCTAATTGGAATGGGTAGAAAACACACATGGGAAACTAATGGGGAACAAATGTGAAGCATGGAAAGGCAAGTTTCTCAAAGCAAGGTGGGTGCATAGGATGTGTTTGGTGGTAAGATAAATAGCACAAAAGTTGCACTTATTTTGTCTCCTTTGATTCAGAGAATTATAGGTATTTTTGGAGCACCTATTATAGTTTATTAGGTTTGTGACCATGCAGTGATCTGAATCCCTCTCAATCACAATTAGAGGAGTTGTTCAGTTTCAAATGAAATAATATAAACAAATGCAGGAAATTTTCCATTGAATTTTATAACATTGAGCCAGGAAACAAATCCAAGGCACTGGAAACTGGTCCTGTAAAGGCTGATTTAGAGAGGGATATAAAGAGGGAAAAACTAACAATCTACCATAAAATGAAACAAAAAACTGTGGCAGAAAGCTGTATAATTTAATGGCATTAGTGATGATACCATTATACCATGGAGGCAGAAATAAAACTGTTTAAGTTGCGAGACAACAGTTTACATTTGATAAAGTAACTTGAATTGAATTTGGTTTGGCTCTACCTATAGATTTCTTTTCCTGAGAAAATGATAAAGATGAGGACTTCAGAAGATGTTTTGCTATATGATGAATACTCTAAATTCCCAGATTAATATATCTTAATTAAAGATCTATTGTGTTGCTTGTGACATCTCTAAGTAAAATGAAAGACTGCAAAAGCTTGCAGTTTGAAAGGCTCTGGTAGATGGCCATAAGTTTACTGATGCAGACTTTCTTTAAATTGTAATTTACAGCAAATATTTCTGCTAGATCTAAAGTCCAACTAGTGAAACAAAAACAGTAGTAAAAGTAGGCCTGGTAGAACTGCCGATTGTTATATGTGCTCAGGATTTTCCATTATCAGTTAATTATAACATGATGAAACTTAAACTGTCTGAGCTGAAGTTTTTGATACTAGATATTTGCCTGCCCCATGCTGGATTTTTTGTTTGTTTGTTTTGGATGCCCTGTTTTAAGAGAAAGGGAAAATAAATTGTTTTGCCCATGTTAAATCCCAGCCACATGGTGTTTTTTTTAAGTTGTACTGCCCTGTGCTTTGGAACAGGGACTTGCAATTTGGCTGGGAATGGCCTTTGTGTCAGGGATGTGGCTTTTATGAAAATCCACCCATATTTGGCTTTTGAAAACTGCAGTTCATATACACTCAGTAGAGACTCATCTGATTCTACTAACTAAAACTACCAAAGACTCCATCCTCCCTAAGCATGCTCCATCTTGCACAGGACTCAGTGCTGACTGCACATGCCATTATCAGGCTAGGATGCCTCTGGGTCTAGCAACTGAGAAAAAGGAGCCCCCTCTTGTGTTCCATGTCCTAATACAAGCACCCAGACAATATGCAACAGGAAGCCAATTGATAAAAATGCAGAGGAGGCAAAAGCCACATCCAGGAGAAGGAAAAGGACTAGATTTGGAGGAGTCTGTTTACTCTGACTGTGACTGGTTAGACAAGGAGATGGGGTGCACTGAACTATACAAGGATCTAGGGAGAGAAAAAGCAGTAACTTGGTTGGTTAAAACACGGTGCTAATACCACAGTTGCAGGTTTGATCCCTGCTTAAACTAGGTGAGCTCTTCTCTTGAGGTCCCTTTCAGCCTTACTTCTCTGTGAAACTAGGATTGTCTGGACAAGAAGACTGGAGGTGAAGGGCTGATGAAGGTAAAAGGGGCACAGGAAGAGAAGTACTTCTCACAAGCAAAAGGATTGCAGCAGAATATTATTGGGTCAAGAGAGGCAAGTGAGCCCAGATTGGGAATCTTATGCTGACTGAATAAAGAGACTGGAGGTTTGATGGAAGCCTTAGGGAGAAGGCACTGGGGGCTGGATAGGTGGTGAGAATGGGAATGAGAATGAATCTTTCCAGGATTCTTATCTCATTCAGTACACACACACTAAACCACTATTCTGTTTTACTTTATGGTGATTGTTCAGTATGTGGCCAGGGTATAGGCCTCTTTTGCTACAATTCTAAACCTATGCGTTCAAGGCCCATTCTTGATTCATGCGAAATCCTCCTCCTAATCAACCCAGCTCTAAATGAATACATGATCATTCAAGCTGGAAATGGATATGATGTTAGCACATATCCCATGTGTGCTATTAGTTACACTATCTAGCATGCATTAATCACCTAACCCCTGGGGCAAATCTAGGATTTTGGAAAGGGAGATGCAGATGGTGTGGTACCTCATCACATATAATACAACACACATTTTTCTCTAGTTAAAGAAAACCTAGAAGCATTACTAATATGCTGGGGGCCTAGGTCTACCTTTTGCAGTTCGATTGAAGCAAAAATAAATAGAACTTTGTTGGAATGTACATTATTTTGTCATATCATATATTATGTATAAAAATACAACTAACTAGACAAAAATACTCAAAAGACTTTGTTTTGTTGTTTCATTAGTCCTGTAGTCATTAGAATTAAACGTACATCTCTTTCAGATTCAGAAAACAAAATCAAGCCTTCTTGAGCATCTTGACGGTGCACCCAGTGCTTCTCTGAAAGTTTTCACACCTGAGTAAAAATTTCCACACCTGACTTAATGTTTCTAGCTAGAGCTAAATACAGTCTGCAGAGCTGTAGACTAGGAGCTACATTGTCAGGAGCAACTAACAGAAAGAATTCCAGAAGAAAGGATGGTTTGAGTAGTGGAACTATTAAGAACCATTAAAAAGGAGTGGGTTATTAACACCTGTGGAATGAAGAGTTTATAAGGAATCAGGTTGATTTATAAGGTAAGTCTTCCAATGAAGTTCATTGACTTGCTCACTGCTCCCTGATTAGAAGTGCTGCTGCCACTGCCAGGTAGTTGCCTTTAAGCTCTGGGCAGAGCAGGATTCAAAGGGGAGTGCAAGTGCACCCCCCTTCCCCCTTGATCTGCCCTTGCCTCGTGCTATGGGCTGTTAGGATTGGGTGAACCTTTGACTTTCAGCTATTTATTCAATGTGTGATCCAGTGCCTTATACACTGTACGCTATTCAAATCCTGCCCTGAGGGCAGAAGTATTAATTTCTTTACAGGCTTTTCTGTGGTGCTCCCTGTAGCATGCTGTCACTCTATTCACTATAGCAGTGGCTCCCAACCATTTTTGCTGCGCCCTAAATCCAGGTTGCGATCCCTGGCCCCACCACCAACTCACTCATGCCCGGCAGCACCAACAGAGCCTGGGCTGGGCCGGGATTGCAGGGGGCAGCGGTGGCAAGAGCTGCATGGACTGTGCACCAGGAAAGCCCCACAAGCAGGAGGGATGGAGTAAGGGGCGGACCCCCATGACCCTGATTTGGGCTGCACCCTGAGGTTGGGAGCCATTGCACTATAGTATCAATGTGCTAACCAGCATTAATGGAGTTGTTTTCATATCACCTCTGTATGGTGAGTGGGCATTAATGCCCCCATTTTACAGACAGGGAACTGAGGCACAGAGGGATTGAGGTTAAAAGTATTCGCTAGCATTGGCAGACAAGGTTAACTATCATTAGGTATTCTATCTTAGATACATAAGCCTTAGCATTATAAATCCTATCAGAGCTCCTACTGCATTAAGTTGCAACTGCCAGTGCTCAGCATGTGTGCAAATTAGACTCCAAAGTCTCAAGTCAGATGCTCAAAAAAATTACAGACGTGTAATTAGCAACCAGCTGTGAAGAATGTTTCATATTTAGAATCAAAATGGAGCCTCTGGCAGAGGCAGGGATAGAATCCTGTTTTCAGACTACAAGGCCATGCTTTCTCTTCCTACAATCTCCAGTCTCATTCTCTACTTTTGATTTTTGCAACAAATGAGGGAGGAATTCTGTAGATCTTGCACAATCCCTGTGTACCCCCTGAGATGGTTCATTTTGTGCACAGAATCAGGCAGGCTTCCCATGGAAGAAAGTGCCTGTGATGACAGCCAAATTAAGGTTTCCCAGCTAATACCAAATCTTCATAACATCAATGCCTCTTCATTTTATTGATGGGGAAACTATACAAGATACATTTGGAAGTAAATTTAAGACTTTGGGGGGGTTTTCATAGCTGTGTGACTTCTGTAGATACTTTGGATTCTGTTTAAACCTTGCTCATATTAATGTAGCTTACCCTGACTATTTCCAGTTTGATGTAAACTTGGCTTAAACTGAATTAAGATTACTCATGGCATTTTGCCCCAGTTTTATTAATCTAATTTTAAAACAATTAAAAGTGACACTGATGTAACTTTAAATACAAACACTACTTGTTTATTATTATATGTATTGTAATATTTGCATTCCTTGAAGTCCTACTCATGCACCCAACACCTCATTGCCCTTGGAACTGTACAAACACAGAACAAATAGATGATCCTAGTCCCAAGGATTGTACAATCTAAAATAAATCATGGCATCCCCATTGTATGTTCACTTTTAAACTGGTAGGGAATTGACTTAAGCTAAATCAATACTGAGCACACTTTGGCTGATGGAAGAATGGTTGCTTCCATTTAAATAAGGGAAGTAGGGAAATGGTTGCTTCCATTTGAATAAATCCACTTCTAATTATATTTAGTGAATTTGGTGCAGCATGTGTTTGCAGACCATTAAGCTTTCCTGAATGTGACATAGCCAAAGTGGGTGTGATCCACATCCACCCTGAGCTTAGGAAACAGGAGCACAGCAAGAAAAACAAACAGCAGGAGAGTTCCTAGGAAGCTTTCCTTTAGGTCAGTTAGCTTGTTAATGCAAACTGCAATTAAGATCCTGATTGCTTATTTCTTGCACATGCAAAATTTCTCCTTGATCTTACTGGAAAGTGTGGGAAGACAGCAGGACTAGGCCCCATATGTTCAAGAAAATTAAAGGTATTTAATACACCTAAACTGTGACCTATTTTGATATGGACTTCAGTGGGGAGGGCAAAAAAAACTGCTTGAAATCTCTCCCTATCAGCATAAGTCTCAGTGGTTTGGAATATGGCAAGTATGGAATTATCAGCTGTTGCCACAAAGTCTTTTGTTTGGAACAGATATAACACAGAGAAAACAAAAGGCTTTGTTGGCTTCTGACATAATAGATTATTGCTTGAGCTCAAAGGCAGCCATTCTACATTATTCAGCAGATTTGGAGGAAAGTGCCTGATGCTGGCTGTAGACTCAGCGTCAGACACCACTTAATCATGTGGCATTAGCTCATTGTTTGCTTGGCAGGAAGAGAGTACAGTACAGCAACCTATTGTTCAAGAGAGACTTTCTGCTCATTTGGCTGTATTTAGAGGTGGGTGCTGTCTGCAAAGTTCTGATTCCAATGCGTAGGTGAATTAATTTTCAGGGGGTTGGTCTGGTCTGTGAGCACAGCTGTATAATGGAAATTCAGAAACTAGCTTTTCCAAAGTTACCATTGCTTGGATCTGTGGTCTACCTTTGCATCCTGGAAAAAGAACAACATGGGATGGAAACTCCCCATTTGCTTTCAGTGTCAGTTCTGTTCGGTTTTAAGTTAGTTCCTAATTTTACTGGAAAACAACCATCCTAGTGCTAGATTGTATATGACAATCTGTTCTGTACTTTATCATTTGTTTTCCTCAGTTTCTCATTGGTATCCAACTATTAATGGATTATGTAAGCGAGGGTAGGTCTTTCATTCCCTATTTTTTCTTAATGAAAGTATAGAGGCCCTCAGGATTTTTTCTTTACATGAAATAGATATTGCATGGTGTAGATTAGCAGAACATCACAGAGAATGTTTAGTAAATATGTGCAATTGAGGGGATTTTCAGTGAAATTAACAGAGTGGTGTTTGACCCTATTTTGGATAAAGGTTATTTTTTTGGTTAGTTTGAATTGTGTCGTTAGATTCTCAATTTTTGTTAGTAATGATTGCTTACAGCTGCTCGGGGTAGAGGAAACAGCCCAGCTCTCATGCTTTTTATCCAAGGTACATTTTAACTTGAAAGTTACTTTTTGGTAACTGACCATCTATTTTTAAAAGCAAAGATGATAGTCACGTACCGAAGATGAAATTATCGGGTCGAAAGAGTTGACCAAATGGACCTGATCGCACGCTATCCATGGTTCCTGGTTCCAAGTCCACTAAAACTGCTCTGGGAACAAATTTCTGGGCTACAATAAAAAGTCAATACATTCTTAGCATATGAAAATAGGCTAATTTCTTCTATTATATTTCTTAGTGTAATATACGAACAAACTATATTTCATTTTAGGCTGTTTAGCTTGCTTGTGTATCTTTATACAGCTTTCATCTTCCTAAAAAGGAATCTTTCCTCTCAAGCATTACAGAAGAAATTATTGTGATTAACTAGCTGATTTAAATAATTTGGGGTTTTCAGTCATATGCACCGTCCTAAACTGTATTTTAAAACAGCTTTTTACCAGTTGGCTTCCAGAGAGACAACTTTGTGGCAAAATGAGTTGCATGTTCTTGGTAAGCAGCTGTAATTGTATACAATCGTATGAAGGGGCCTTCATTCAAATGATCTTAAAATGCTTTGCAAATTTATACTTTAAGGAATCTTTTCCTTCCTTGACTGAAATGGAGCCAGTTTAAGAGGTGGAAAACAGTGTGCTCCATTACTACATAACAATTAATAACAGGAAGCAAAGAATGCCTTTTCCACTCAAAATTAGATCATAGATTCATGCAGACAAAATGAATGCCCTAAGCTGGAAGTTGTCCAGGACACAGTGACACTTCCACACTTACTAAAAGTGTCTTGAATGTGCACAGGGAGTCTTGTTTGCAGTTTTACAGATCGTACCGGGGGCAACTCCCTCAGCAGCACAGCACCTTCCACATCAGCTGTTCTGGGATGCTGCTGCTTCACTGAATCACCACTGATCCTCCCAGCAAAGAAAGGCTCAACTCTAATAGCTTCTGAAATCATAGTCAATGGACTATGAATGTACAATTGCAAAAGGGACTGGTTAGCATCAGCCAACTAATGAGGCACATTTACTTGAATTAATCACATCTTACAAGAGAATATCTATCACAAACTAAAAAACAAAAAAATCCCCATAACTGATAGTTTTGTAGCTGTCCTGTACCATTCCCCTCTGCTGAGAAAGTAACTCCAGATGATGGATTCCAAATAAAACCATGCACACATGTCTCATCAAGTCTGTAGCTGAAGCTATGAGTAAGCCTTTGCTATCTTCACATGCCTCCTCCCATTAAGGGAGGACCCGTCTTTCTCCCCTTGTGACTTCTCCTCAGGCAGCTGCTGCCATACACTTACAAGATGATTCATTATAGTAGACATTGATTCTCTCCAGCTGCAATGCTGAGTCACCGATGTAACCTCCCGCTGGGTCAATGCCATGCTCATCACTGATCACTTCCCAAAACTTTAGGGGGGAAAGAAAAAGTGGGAGAAACTTGGTTAAAACACAACCACTAGATTGTTTTGCTAAAGCAATACACATCTCTTTCAGGGACGTCATATTATCCAAATCCTGGCAGGGACAGGGCAGCCCTTGGAGGCATGTGTTGCAGTAACAGCTGCCAAATTCTTGGCATGTCTGAGAACTGCTCCTCTGAGCCCCTCCCTACCCCTGGCCTGAACAGCAGCGAGGAGATGGGGTGGGGTTGGGGAGAGACAAAGCCAAGCAGACAGGCACCAGGATTTCAAACCAACCATACAAACGGTTGGGATTCTGCAGGATTTTTTGATGGCTATTTGTCGGTTGTTTTTATTTTTGCTGCCTTTTTTGTTCTTTTGATCCACTGTCCCCAGTCATTTTTTCCTCCTTCATTCTAATTTTTTTTCAAAGCCTTTTATGGTCACATGAAGGAGATGAGTTTTTTCGTTCCCTATTTGCTAGTTTTCCAGCTGCCTAGTCTATATGCACAGATCTCAAGAGAGGTCAGAGCCTATTTTGTTGTAAGAGAAACATTCTCCAACATGGCATGGAGAGCAATGAGTGAAATTGCCAATTATCCTGGAGTTTCTCAAGAAAAAAAAACACATGAAGGCAATGATGCTTTTCAGAGCCATTTCATTGTGCTGCTGAAAGCTTAAACAGGAGCTGTGACAGCAATGTAAAGTATCTGCCGCTACATACAGCTCTTAGTAAAAAGTAAGCAAGTTAACGTTACTATTTAGGGGTGGGAAAGATCTCTTACCTTTGTTCCAATTTGATTTCCACACTGGCCAGCCTGGATGTGCACTATTTCCCTCATTGTGATATTTGCAAGGCCAAATCTCTCTTTCCCCTTTTTTCTTGCCCTCTCTCTCTGACTCTTTGCAGAGTTCAGCAGTCTCAGTGAGTGTTTTATTGGCTCCAGGACTGTGATCCTCCCTCCCAGCTCTCCTCAGTGTGCAACTTCCCTGCACAAACAGCCAGCCCAGGCTAAGCAACTGGCTTTGGCCAGCCTCCCCTGGGGCTGGATCTCTGTGAATGGCATTTCATCCACATTGCTGTTAAGGGACCAAAGTGGAACAGTCCAAAACATTAACCATGTGGGACTTGGTATTATCTCTACTCCAAAGTATGTATTTATAACAGACAAAGCTCAAAGTAGTAACAAAAACAAGTGATCGTAATATAATTGTTAATAACACTTCAAATTTGTATAGCATGTCTCTCTTTGTCTTCCAGTAACATCAGAATAGAGCAAAGGCAGCTGTATTTTGCTGACAGCAGACTGTGGATAGTCTCAAGTTTTATGGTTGTGTTGTGATTTTTTTTTAATTCTAGCATTAGGTAAGTTGAGAAATAATTACTAGCTCTTGCATGTTGTGATTAGTATTTACCACGTAACAACACACTTCATACATATACAAGAAAAAGTTACAGATATTTCTCACCATACTTCACTCCTATGCAAATCCATGTTTTGCAAGCATCAGACAATTTAGCCTTACTTATAAAGTAAGCACTGTCTTCATTTTATATAGAGGGAAACCACTGTCTTCAATGCATTACTCACATGAGTAAGGGTTTGCAGTCTGTGGCCCGGAATATGAGAGCCAGAGTTAGAGTTCTCAGTCACTCGTAGTGCTACATCCTTTGCTCAAAACAGGAGCCCACACATCAGTCTTATAACAATAGCAGCGTTGCCATTCTAGAATTATTTTTTTCTGTGTTTTACCATAGCACCGAGCAGCCTAGTTATGGATGGAGATTACATTATGTACATTATGCTGTACAAACACAAATCCAAAAGATGCTTCCAGCACCAAATCTAAGTATGAGACCAGAGACAATAAGCTGATACAGACAGACCAGTGGGGGACTACAAGGAAACAATGTGACAGTATTGACTAGTGCGTTAGGCATCTTTCATCCAAACGCCTCTCCAAACAACTTGATGAATTGCACAAACCCATGACTATGTACACCCTAACAGACATATGGCATCAGAAGCAGCTGGTAAAACATAAATAATGTTTAGGGCCAAACCCTGCCTGTCTCACACCCATAAATAGTTCCTCTGTGGGTGCGTCTACACATGAAATCAATGCGATGCAATAAACTCTGATGCATACCATGCCAGAATTTATTGTTCCCAGGCACCATGTTTACACGTGTGCCTGGGACCATAGCATATTGAGCTGGGTCAGAGCAGCCCCAGCTGGCAGGGACCCAGGTTGCTGCTCCGACCCAGCTCAATGTGCTGTGGAGGGGCCGACTGGGGCACAAGGGTGCTCCAGTGTGGGGCTAGCCAGGAGGCAACCAGCCAGTTCAGTGTCTACATGTGCATTGCTGTTCACTAAACCATGCCATAAGATAGTACTTGTGTTTACAAATACTAATGACAGAGTTGATTAGTTTCCTGCAGCCTAATAGGCCTAGCACATGTAGATGCTGAGACTTTACTGCAGAGCTAATCAGGCAGCTCTGCAGTCAATGTCTCATGTAGATACGCCCAGTATATCACTCGAACCACTTGTGTAAAGAAGGTGGTCTAAACATACGTGTATCATTTGCACATATTATTTATAATTTTAAATTGCGTCTCATGTTCAAGCTGACTGGAGCCCACCTAGAATTGATTTATAGTGTCAATCGTGTAGGTGTCTAGATACTTAACAGTGCTAATCTTGTGCAGCACTCTTAAAGGAATCCCATGGTATTGCAGAGTGCCATGGCATCATGGCTCAAGTACTGGTCTGTGTAGGGAATCTCGCACTGCCATTGCCTATGTTATACTGTTCCTGTTCTTTGAATAAACAGAAGCTTATAACATACCTTTCTCTATCTCAATTTGGCACCTTTAAACTGAGCCTCTAGTTCTTGTGAAAATTAATAAATACTGAGTCATAAAGGAGAAGGATTCTATAATGCAGGATGAAGTGTGGAAGTTCTAGACAAGTTACCATAGTAAACAGAAAAGATGTTCCAGCAATAACATCAGACATAGTCATCTTCCTCTTAACTATGAGAATCAGTCAGAAAAAAAACACCACATGGAATATTTTGAATTGTCCTATAAAAACACCAGAGTTGCTCTGCCCTGTTTAGTGGCCATGAGGTTTGATTACTAAGCTGTGTCCTGCTTTTCAGGAAAAGTAGTTGCTTTTAGTATACTTAAGGTAACCACCCATCCCTAATTGGGCAGGACAGTCCTGAAATATAAACATAAAGTCCTGGTCCCGGACTGAATGATTCTGGGACAGCATTTGTCCCAGATTCCCCTCGCCACAGTCATCTATCATCTCAGTATCATGTGCAGGGATCTGGGTTTTCTTTTCTCCATGGAAAAACACAGATTTATTCCTTTGAAGGAGAAAAACTTGGGAAACTATGGTTTCCCCTTGCAGGCTGGCAGAGTTCCAGCCTGCAAGGGCCTGCTTGGAGCTGTGGGGAGCAGGATGCAGGGGGTACCATGTGCATGTGTGTGTGCATACACGTGCACATGGCCAACAATACAATGGAGAGCAGATCCCCCAGCTGCCTGCAGGTAAATCTAAGAGGGGAAGGCTTACGGAGTGGGGGCGGAGGGGGCACAGATTGAGGTCTCCATGGTGAGGGAGGGAGTGGGCCTGGGGATACTGCCCAGCCAAGGGGTATGTGGGGCCTGGGCCCCAGGGCCAGGGTGGAAATGCACAGCCACAAGGCCTAGCTGGGGAAGTGGGATGGAGCCATAGGTAGCTTGTCTGGGAGGCACAGGGGGGCTGGTTCCCCACCTCTCTGTGCACTGCTGGGGAAGAGGCATGGGGGTACATGTGCCCCCAAGATTTGTATGCAGGGTGGGAGAGGATGCAGGCTTTCCACTGTAGGGCTCAGGGCTCCCTGCACTACTGCCCTCCCCATGGGGCTTCTATGACCCAGTGGGAAGGACCTGGCGTGGGAGGGTGGAGTGGAGTGGGGTGGGGAGGCTTGGTGCTGCTGCTGCCACCACTGGGAGCCCCACACCAGCCATGCTGCCATGATGAGGCACCCTTTGCCCTTTCAGCAGCAGAGGGGGGCACAACTCCGCACCACCACTGCTGCCCCCACTGCCTCCAGGTGAGCAGGGTACACCTTGGCTGGTATGGGGCTCCTGGTGGTGGTAGCAGCAGCAGCACTGAGCATCTCTGCCCTCCTGTGCTGGGTCCTGGCTGCTGGCCTGCAGAAGCCCTCAGGGGAGGGCAGCAGGGTGGGCAGCCCTGAGCCCAGCAGCAGGCAGCCCACATCCTCCCCACCCCCACAGGCTCTGCTCCGGCCATGCCGCCCAATGGGGGGGTGGGGGGGGTGAAGGGGTGGGAGGCAGACATGTGTTCCACCTTTGCATTTTGAAAAGCTGATCATCCTAAATATACTGCTTTTGTGAAATGTTCCTACTTGGTAGAAAAATTTCTAAGGGGTAATGAGAAGTTCATGTTACTATAAGATATTAATATGATTATTAGCAATGCAGATAGGTTTCCCTAATCTTTTGTCATTTTTAGTCATCTTATTTTGATTTACAAGAACATGTACAAGCATCCGTCATGTACTACCAGCATAATTTTACAAGAAGCAGCTCATTATCAAAACTATATTCAAAACCCACATCTCACTAAGGATCGGCATGTCAGCAATCTTATAAATAAAACTCCTCCTACATCAAAAACCAAAGAGGAAGTCAAAGCACTTGTTATTTCTTGTTTCATTTGACCATTGTGAAGTTTCCAAAACTGCAAAAAGACATAGAAATATTTAAAATGTATCTGGTTTCCATATGTCCATTCTCATACATATGGTGCATATAAATTAAGAGGCTCAATCAAACTTGGTACAAATGTATTGTAATGAAATATATTTATTTTGTTACATTACAGTTAAACTAGGTGAGTTATTTAACAGGGATAAAATCAATTTGCTTATGTGAATTAATTTATTTGTCAGGTGTTTTGTAACTTCCATCCTTAGCATAAAAGGATATCATATATCTCCAGTATTACTGCAACAGATGTTCTATTTAGTAATTTATTTTCATGTTTAGTGTGATTATAGGTCATAGAAGGGGCAGTGACCACTATTTCCCTGTGAGTCAGAGTTCCAGCTCACTGATTGCTGCCTTCTTTTTTCCTCCTTGAAAATGTGGCTCTCAAAGGAGGTAGTCCTGTTAATACGATGGCTTTGTCTCTGTGCAAGTAAATGGCACTTCTGAAGTGTAGGATCAAGCATTGTGAGAGAAAAATGCTCTGAGAAGAGCCCAGAGCAAATTCTGTGAGCTGTGTAGGAGGAAATTTCTCTCCTGCAGACACTCTCCTTACTGATGATATAAGTGGACAAGAAGATGCATGTGTTGTTTTCAGCATATGCTTTTGAGAATCAGGTCTCAATCTTTTCCCATTTGAGAGAAAATTAATTACTGCCATTTCTGTTCTGAGAGAGACCAACATTTTTTACAGCCCTTTTTACTTATCAGTGTTTTCTATAACTGTGTTATCATTATCAGTAACTGAATCAGGAACATTTGCAGGGCTGGTAATCATGCCTACCAGGCAACTGCTGTTGCCGCAGGGGAGACGGGAAGGATGTATGTGTTCGGTGTGTCCTATAGGCATTGTGGCCACATCTTTTAACTGTAGACTTAAATGGTGGATTCAAATCTGTTTAAAAGCTGCAGATCCAGAGAGCAGACATCATCAGACTGTAAACTGTTTGAGTTAGTGCAAAATTGGGGATTAAACTACCTGGAAGTTTCCCAAGAGAAGTAATGTAATATTAAATTTAGAACAGCAAGGAGATTAAAAGTTAAGGCAGAATTTGGTTTGTGCCCTGCTTTTCTACCAGCATATCTCAGAGACTTTTGTAATCTGATTTATTTGAGGCAGAAAGTGCCCAAAACAAAACAAAACAAGAGCATAATACGACTGCCTCAATAGCCCAGCCCAAGTGGTACAGCTGAGCTACTGCTGATTTACTTGCAGAAGTATCCAGAATGGGTGTCCAGGTTCCTTTGTGAGGGATCTCAGAAGGTAGTACTGGGCATCTGTTTTCCTTTCCTAAACACCATCTGCAACGGAGAACTTCTGGATTTTGGTTTGTTCCTCTTCACTGTAGGCATGAGACAATGACAGAGTCTGAGACCTTTGTCTCATCAGGATGGAGTGTCATCAGTAATGCAGATGACAGGCAACTTTTCCCCTTAATTAAACTGAGATTCAGTGTAGTTGCATTTCACTTGCCATATCCCTCTGAGAAGGGATTCAAGGAAAATCAGTTGAACTGTCACAAAATGGAAGTGATGGCTGCTACTAGGAGAAGCACTGAACACAATGAATGTCAAGGGTGTCTGTAGCATTTTGCCAGCTTTTATTTAAGCATCATATTACATCATTTATTTAAGTATCATCTGCTGCTCTGAGTGACGGAAACACAAATAAAAAGGAAAATAATTGAATCCTGATGCCAACAGAGTAAGTCTCAAGATTATCAGGAAAAAGCATCTTCTGGAAAAAATGTCTCCTGTTTTAGTAAGGGAAACAGGTTTGCATAAAATTTAATTCTCAATTTGTTATCCTCTTTGATTTGAATATAAGGAATAGGTTGCTAGAACAAAAGGGTTACAGTCCCATCTACATTGCTAGTTATAGCATATACATTAAGTGAAGTATTCTTTTCAGATGAGGTCCACTCCCTTGCAAGGGAAGGTGATTCAGCTGGCTAGGAGAGACAATGAGACCACATTGGGAATGTAGGAAAGTAAGGTCAATTATACTTTTCTTTACCAGTTGTCCACTGTTTTGTCTCTCTCTCTCTTTCTCCCTGTCTCTCCCTTTCATTCTAATGATGATTTCCTCTTGTCCTCCGCCCTTCCTGATGCATCTACTAGCCAACACAGCTCCCATTCATATGTCACACATGTTCAAACCATCTCACCATACCACTTTTAGGCCTCTTGACAAATGATTCTCTCAAATTACATTCCTAGCAATCACATCCAGGCTTAGCACAAAGAGGGTAGCCAAAGCTGCAACACAACAAACCCCAGCCTATTTTTAAAATGATAATCTGCAGTGAAAAGGCATGGTGGCACTACCCACTGAAGGAACGCAATCTCATCATGATTACATGGAAGCAGCTGAAGTCACTCCTTTGAGCGAACACTGGAGGATTTTGGTCAAGGATTATTAGTGGGGAGGAAATCATATATGCACTAAATAGACTTGGAAAATATGCAGCACTGAAGCCAAACTGCACATGGCTGCAGGCTGTTAAGTGTTACTATAATGCTGATTTAAAGGCTTATGAATGCTGAGAATGTAAGAGGTCAGTCTGGCCCATGTCCAGGGCTCATCCTACTGCCCGCCCACATTGAATAATCCATTTCATGGTCCATTGGCTAAACAGTGTGGCCAGGATAGTGAAGGATACAGGATTACTTTATGTGCTGTCTACAAAAGAGAATGCATTGCTTTGGGGAACAGAGGGGGAACGCTATTGTATTCTCTGTGCAGGAAATGTTCAGATTCAGCTCTGCTTTGTTTAAATGACCTCTCTACAGTGAATTGAAATGATAAATGATGTTAAAGAGATCACTTCCATGATTTGTCAAGAACACATGGTAGCCTCTAACTAAGCATTTATATAGAGCTATGAAGGTGGGGGTGGACAGTTAGGATAGGTGTACTTTTGTGCTAGGTACTGTGTGAGCAGAGAACTAGACTGCTTCTGCTCAGAAGCATCTTTGAAGGTTGGGGAAAGCAAGGCAAATGTATATATTTGCTACATTTTTTTAAATATTTGCTTCAGATTTGCAACTGGATTAAAAAACAAAACAAAGTCTCCCAAGCAGCTCTTAACCAATGAGCATTAGACATTTTTTTGACAGAGTATGTCAGAAGTATGCCCTGAGATGGGATTTGAGGTGAGAGGAGTCAAATTTAATTCTAAATTAGCTCAGGGCTCACATACTCTGCAGAGTGTAGCATGGAACAAAACACAAAGATAGCTGTGGGATAGATGGGCAAGAGGCTGGCTGAAACTGCCATCACTGGTGAATGGGCATGGGGAGGGCCTGGCACAGTAGGAAACAAGCTCATAAATAAGATGAGGCAGAGTTAGGAAGGCCCTTGCCAGGTTATGGCTAGGAGCTTGAAGTTAATCAAGTGAAATAATCATTATGGAAAAACAGGAGGATATGGTCAAAGAGACAATTGTTGAAGATGATCGGAGCATTTATATTCTGTATGGAACAAAGGGGGTGAAACGTGTCAGACAGACTGAAGGAGAGAGGTTTTCAGTGATGAGGACAGGAGATGATACGAGTGTGGACACGAATATGTAGCTGAGTGGAGCAAAAGTACAGAACATCTTTTGGTGCCATTATGGTGGAAGAATAATCAAGGGTTAGTTATAGCCTCACTGTGACAGGCATTACAGTGGAAGGAGTCAGAGGCAATGCCCAGGCCACAGGCCTGGCAGAGAGGAGGTAAATCCATGGCATTGTTAACAAAAATGTGCAGTCAGAGAGAGGGGAAGGATTTCAGAGAATAAAGTTGGTATTCAGTATTGAATGTGCAAAATTTATAGTAATAATGAGACATCCAGATGGTAAGGTCTGAGATACAGGAAGATTTAGATGAAGAGAAGACAAGCACAGAGTGGAAAAGATGATCTATAAATCACTGATTAAAAACAGGGTGAGTAGATGATTCTGCCAAGAGAAAAAGTAGGGAGAAAGCAGAGGAGGAGTCAGAACTTTAAAACTGCCATACTGGGCCAGACCAATGGTGTATCTAGCCCTGTATCCTGCCTCTGACAATGCTGGGTAGTAGATACTCTAGAACAGGGGTTCCCAAACAGTGGTAAGCGTAACCCTGGTGGAATGCAAGACATCTCTGGGTGGGTATGGGGGAGAAATTGTGTAATGGTGAATTTCATTTTCATTATAATAATAATTGGCATTTAAGGGGTTAAAATATAAAACACACTGAAATATAAAACACACTGGTAGGTGTATGTTGGCAGCTCTGGAAGGGGGTATGCAATAAGATAAGTTTGGGAACCTCTGCTCTAGAGAATGGATGTCAAACTTGTTTGCCCCTCTGCAAGCTGAATCCAGATCACAGGACTGTTCTGCAAGCCAGAAGACCCACTAGTGGTGATGTTAGTTCCTGAAGCTGCCAGAACTGCTATTTTGTTGCCTCTCTGGAACCTAGGGAGTTAATACCTCTGCCACTTGCTCCCTGTTCTCCTGCTGCCATTCTTAGAACATGTACAGACATTTGCCCTAGAGAAGCACCCTGGGAGTGATTTAATGCTGGTGGTTCCTAGATTATATTTCTCCTGGATTGACCATTTTTGCCTTGAGAGAAAAATCCTGAATGTCTGTACACTCTTGGTTTCTCCTGGGAGAGCAACAACTCTGCCAGGAGAAATGTCTGTACGTGGCCTTAGTGCCAAAATCCCTGATTTTGGTGGCAGATAAGGAGGCGAGTGACTTTGAATCCCAGGTTCTAGAGCTGCTGAAACAGAAGCTCTGGCAGCTGCAGAGATTAACCATTGCCCATAGAGCCACAGCAATGAGACCTGTAGTCCAAGTCTACCCTGTGGAGGTGGGTGGTCCAGCCTGTGAGATGCCAGTGGGCCATACAATCCACCTCTGTGAATGCTGTTTGACACCCCTGCTCTAGAGGGAGACTACGTGAACAGGATAGGTCTCAAGTGCTCCAACCTCTGCTGTCCCTTCCCTGGCAACCATCATTGGTTTAGAGATATCAGAAGATGCACCCCCTGACTCTTCTATGTAATTAGCCAAATTCATGGTGGACATGGAACTCCCTATGGTCCTGTCCACCATGAATTTGGCTAATCCCTTTTTAACTTGATTATACTATCTGCCTCCACACCTCCCAGAGGCAACAAGTTAACTGTGTGCTTTGTAAACAAGTACTCCACTGTTTTGTTTTAAATTTCTCCTGTAAATTTGGGATTGGCTCTATTCTAGGAGTTGGTGAATAACAGTTGCCTGTTCACTTCATCCACGCCCTTCCTGATTTATAGACCACTGTCGTATCCCCTTCAGCCTTCCTTCCAAAAAGTGGAGAACAGTGCCCTTTGGGCCCTGACAGAAAAATGGGGAGGAGGAAAAGTGGTGAAAAAACCACCAGGGAGGTGAAGTTTAAAATTTTGATCTGCTCTGAAATGGGACCATACACAAAATCAACTTCTTACTCTACTCATCAAATTTTCTCCTTGCATGGATTTAGCCACAGCTGCTGCATTTAGTGACAAAACACTAATTTCCACTGTGAATTTATAACTCTTACAAAAACTGCAGAGCCAGTGCTGCTGATTGGCTTGAAGGGCATTATTTGTATAAGAACAGGTTTGTTTGTTTTAAAGAAATTCCACATAGTTACACATGTGCAGATCTATTAAATACAAACATGAATTGTTTGAGTGTCATCCTGGCCATAATTTTTCCAGCAGAGTTTTTTTTTCTTAAAGTTTATAATGCTTAAGAGATAAGGACAACCTGATTTTTAGCACCTAGACTGGCAGCATTTGTCTGCATGGGGAAATAGGGCAGAACAGCTAAGTTTTTTCTGCAATTCCTATTTAGGAACACCTCCCCATGTAGACATCAGTCAGAACGCAAGTAATTTTATTCCGGAATAATTACTGCTATGGAAACAATAATTATTCCAAAATAAAGTGAGCATTATTCTGAATGTGTATGTCCATACAGGGAGCTATTCTGGAATGGCTACTTTGGAAGAGAGTAGTTTATTCCACAGTAACTATTCGGATAATTTTCTCCATGTGGAAAAAGTCACAATCAGCAGGGTTGTTAAGAAGAACTTTTTTCCTTGTAAATTAAGCACATTTGATACAGAAATCCTGGAGCCATAACCCTATAATACCATTTCTACATGCATTTTCAAAACAGAACTCACATAGCATTTCTGCAGACTTCATATTTGCCCAGTACAGTGACCAATCAATGTTCCCTTTCATTTAGTCGCTACAGAAAAAGAAACGCACTGAAATATTCTTTCATAGTTGCAAACATTTTTGGTTTGAAGGTGGGGGAAAGGAGAAGAGAGGCATTTACAAATTACAACTGCTTAATAAACAGCTTACTGCTGCACTGTGAACTGATGTTCCAAAAAGAGTTAAACATTAGGACAGGATACTGTATGGCTAGGGACAGAAATTACACATAAACCAGTATAAGTGATCAGAAACCAGTTCAAATCTGTAACACAACAGAAGTTAAGTGCACATAAACCACTTTTGAAGGCTAGGAACACATTCAAAAAGCTGGAGCCTGAATTAATTCAATTTTTGCAGATTACTCTAACCTGTGTAGATTGAACTGATCTGCAAGTGAACAGATATCCACTTTTGACTCCAGAAATGCAGGCACATGGCTGCAGTGGCTCAGGCCAGACTGGGTAGGCGCTAGCATGAGCCCTCACCTGGAGGGAAACTGAGCTGGTGGGGGTGTCATGGCCAGGCCCCAGCAGGCCTGAGTGTGATTGGGGAAAGGTTTAAACCTCCCCACTGGCCTACAGAGACCCTAGCCCAGCTGTGCCTGGAGGGGGAGGGGGAAGCAGCCCCTGTCAGGGGTCCCCAGTCTTACCACCCCTGCTCTCTCACTGGATGGCAGCATGATATGAACATGATATGTTCTCCCCAGCCAGCAGGGAAGGGAATGGAGAGGAAAAAATGGGAGACTCCTCCGCATCCCTCTCCCACCTCCATTGCAGACCCCTGTTGCATCCCAAAAGTGGTGGAGCAAGCATGGCCCCTGGTGCTGCTGCTTTGCTGGAGCCAGCTGGGGGGGGGGAGGGGGAGGAGGAGGGGGAGGGTGGTCAGAACATCAGGGCTGCCCAATCCCTCCTGGGCAGAGCTGCAGCCTAGTACCTCATCCCTGCCCCTGCCCCCGCTGTGAAGCCAGACCTACCCCAAACTCCCTGCAGGTGTTGGATGAGTCCTCCCCCCACCACCCACATGACCAGAGCCAGCCTGTGCTGCCCATCACCCCTGTCTGGCAGAGCCTCTGTGGCTCCCAGCCCACTCCGTCCACCAGGCTGTGGCAGAGCTGCAGTGTGGCTGACACTGGAGAAGGGAGGGGGCTTGCATCCCAGGCTGCAGCTCCCCCATCCCAAACCATCCTGCAGTGCAGTGCTCCCTAGTGAGTGCAGCCCATAGCCTGACCAGTCTGTGGGGCAGCTGAGGATGGAGTAGCAAGGGGGACAAATGCTCACCCCATGCCCAGAGAAGGGGGAAAGCTGGCAGTAGGGGCTTTACTCCCCCTCTCAGCTAGGAGCCGAGTCAATTCCCCAACAGAGGAGGGGGTGAGGCAGGGGAATCTGCCCTGCTCCTGGCTGAAGTCCCTGCTGGCAGCTGGGGGCAGGGCCAGCCCTGCTCTGTTTGAGCAGAGAGCACAGACCAGGGCTGAAAAGCATTCTGGGATTCTGGGGAACTCCGATTTAACTTAAACCAGGAAAGGGTCTGGGACATACATTGCATAAACCGGTTTGACCCAAATCAGTTAAGTCTGATACTACATTCAACCAGGTTTATCTTAAACCAGTTTTAGCAATTTTGAAACTGGTTTATGTGCACTGAACTTACATTCTGTTACAGGTTTAAACTGGTTCCTGACCACTTAAACCAGTTTATATGATAGGCTCGTAAAATGGGCAGACAAAAACCCGATGGCCTTCAACACTAAAAAATGCAAGGTACTCCACCTTGGGAAGAAAAACCCACAGCATGCTTATAGGGGTCATGACTGACCACAAGATGAATATGAGCCACCAATGTGATGTGGCTGGCAAAGTGAGCAAAACTCTGGCTTGCATCCGTAGATGCTTCTCAAATAAATCTCAGGATGTCATCCTCCCGCTGTAGTTGACCTTGGTGAGGCTGCAGCTGGAGTACTGCATCCAGTTCTGGACTCCACAATTCAAAAAGGATGTGGAGAAGCTTGAGAGAGTCCAGAGGAGAGCCACACATGATCAGAGGGCAGGAAAATAGGCCTTATGATGAGAGGCCAAGAGCTATGGGATTCTTCAGTCTGGAAAAGCGCAGGCTCAGGGGGGACCTGGTAGCTGCCTATAAGTATACAAGGGGTGTACGTACATCAGGATCTGGGGGAATGCCTGTTCACCAGAGAGCCCCATGGGATGACAAGGTCAAAGAGTCACAAACTCCTCCAAGATTGTTTCAGGATGGACATAAGAAAGAACTTCTTTACTGTCTGAGATCCTGGAACAGACTGCTGCCAGAGGTGGTGCAAGCACCTACTCTGGACTCCTTTAAGAGTCAATTGGATGTTTATCTTGCTGGGATCCTGTAACCACAGCTGACTTCCCGTCTCTGGGGCAGGAGGCTGGACTCGATGATCTTCCAAGGTCCCTTCCAGCCCTAATGTCTATGAAATCTATGATATGTAACTTTTGTCCCTAATCAAAATGGCCAAAATCAGTTTAAGATAAACCTAGATGGATCAGACTTAACTACTTCAGGTTAAATCAGTTTATTGAACTTCTGTTCCAGATACCCTCCAGATTCAAGTTAACTCATAGTCCCTGAGCATCCCATGGTGCTTTGCACCTCCCCCACAAACCCTCCCTGGGCCAAGCTGTCTACTCCAGCAGAACAGGGAGGTGTGCTCTAGAGCCCCCTGGCTTCTGGCCTGGGCCACTGAAGGCATTTCCAGAATCAAAAGTGAATTTCTGTTTACTTGCTTGTTGGTTCAATCTATGTAGTTTAGACTAACCTGCAAAGATTTAATCAATTCAGCCTCAGGCTTTCTGACCGTCTGTACTTAGCCTACAGTCAAATGTCTGAGACTTTTCACTAATGTTACAGTAGATTGCCACCCACTAACAGTACAGAGATTAAAGTAAATTAAAAACAAACAGTGCTTCACCAGCAATGAGTCACAAAACACCTCGGTGTTAGTAATAATTATAATTATTATATTACCATATTAATAATATTGAAAAGAGGCAAACACTGATTTATCCAGAGCTTACAATTACTAAAATCATTAACACATTCTACTCCCTTTTCAATAGAGATGGTTGGATAATATATTTTATGTTGGAACTGAGCAGGTGGCCTATTGACTTTCTACTGTATTAGTGCATGCTGCTTTTTTTTTTCTTTAACTAAAGTTATATTTTGTTAGATACCTATAAAAGTTCTAGCACAATATCACTTCAATGCACTCTTTGAAATGAGAGCCAGAGAATACAAAGAGACACTAAAACTGCCTAATGCAGGAAATACTCAGTCTACTCTGAAAAACATTGAGTGATGAGTATCCTTAAGAGATACCCGATACACAATTTTTATATTTGATATTGGTTAGTAGTTTGTGTCTTGACCTTTGATAACAATATTGATCCTGCTCCATCTAGGTAAAGCTGGATTTACCTTTGCAAATGCAGTTTTGAGAACTTTAGAAAAACAGTCACAGTCAGAGTTACCCTTGATTTCAGTGTCTGATTGTATTTAGAGCCAGTTTCAAGCAGGTGTTTAGGCTCCCACTGATTGCAACAGAAGCTTGGGAGTGAGGCATCTGAATACTTCTCTTCCCCCAGAGTTGGCCTTTAGTGACCAGTTTTCTTTGCTTATATTTCATTTCTTCTTACTTTCACTATCTTAGTAACATGTGGTATCATTTTGTGCCTGGCAGAAATACTGAAAAACAGAAATATCGTTTGCTTCACCAACAACTGGGCAGATCTGGGTTAACACAAAACAGTAGTCAAATTCTATAAAACTGCCACTGCAGTTGATGGCAGATTTATTCAGGAAAGGCTCACTTCCTTGCAATAAAAAAAGAGCCATTGTGAGGCAGATGAATGACTGCAAGTAATTTTCCCATTAGGCTTTATAAAATAGTTCTAGTGGTCTTGACTCAATATAATGCAACATCCGATATAACACAGATGCCCCAGGTCTTTTCCACCTGCCTATGATCAGTATGAATGTACTTTATAATCCTAAATCCAGCTGGAGGAAAGCAAACATCATTATCCTCCTTGTTCCCACTAAAATATTTGGTTTCATGACATGTACAAGGCTACAAAATGAATCAGCACCAGAGGCAGAATTAGAAGTATGCAGCTTTGTGCAGGTTTTATAACAGTATCCATTTACCTCAATGTTGCAAATCCAGCATTCAGAAGCTGCCTGTGGCAGACCAGTTTACACACATGAATCCAATAATATTCCTCAGTGTTTTAGGAGTAAGTATTCACAGAATAAAAATGAACACCTCAACCAAAAACACTATATCCTCCTATGTATGCATGGGCCAATTAATTATAAATACTACCTCAGAAGCTATGCCACTAGCACTCATACTTTTCTAATGAGATTAAGTGAGCTGATTTAAAAGTTTGTTTTAAGTGGTAAACTACCACACCTTCTCTTGCAAAATAATCAGCAATGCAAAAATCAAGGTTATCATTTTCTCTAGTGCACCAGACCAAATCAGTTCAGTAATATTTTTTTCTCTCTAAATTGAAACAATTATAAAATAGCATTTGCATCTGTGTGTTTCCAAACCAGCAAGGATACTTATGAACACAGAATTAGACTAAGGGAAGTCAAAGGAAGCCAGCAGGATTTTACTTTGATTTTTTTTTACTCCACTCTTGGAGAGAGCAAACTTTGTTTTGCCTATGGATTATGAACAGTGTCTGAGTCAACAGGATTGAGTACTTCAGTGAAAAATTCCTTTTTTGGTAACTGGAGAGCTTGACTAAGTGTATTGGATGGTTGGTACGCAAGGCGAACTACTACAGACAAAGGGGCACTAAAATGCATGCAACAGGGAGAGAACTTTGACACTTAGAATTTCATAAGCCCCAACCACAACAGTAACAAGTGCAACTTCGCTAGGGATGCACTAAAACTTAAATGAGCTTAACAATTTGAAACTAGCTTTACTATGGCAGTAAAGGTAGTTTTCTTTGCATTTGCTTGGACTAGGAAGCTTTTGCTCTGACTCATTTTAACCATACCAAGAAACACCATGGGCTGCAAAAAGATGTCACATTTGTCCTGGGACAAACCATTTCATCCCAGAACAAAATGCAGTCATTCAGACATCTATGTCCTCTGCCTCAGGATAAATCCTCAAAAAGGTTCACAGAATAAGAAATGCTAACACTGTTTATTCTGGGACATTGTGAAGTGTGCCCAAATGGTTACCCCAGGATTACATCATTGAATCAATGGCAGAAAAATAGCGGTGCATTCACTAAACCCTGATTAGAAGGCCAACATGTGTACATACCAGTCCTGGGTCATTTCTGCTTTGGGACAACTAGTCCAGGGACAGATGCAACATCTGTTCCTAGCCCGAAGAGCATGTCACCATTTTCTGCAGTTTTTTTTTCATTTTAAAGCAGACTACACTGTTTTTACAGTCCCTCCCCCCAGTAAACCGCTCCTCTCCCCAATTAAATCCATACCTCTTAATACGCGATAATAATTAGCGTGGCTCACATTTGGAAGACTGATCTCCTACAACTTTAAATCAAATCCCCTTTCCTATCTCTGAAGGATGTCCTTTATAATAGGAAATAACATAATAAAAATAATCCTACTTCATCTAGATGAGAGTTTGCCAAACCTTTTCTTATTGAATATCCCTTCCATTTATCAGCTGCCCACATACCCCTACCAGCTTACATTGTATATTTAACCTCTTAAATGCCAATTATTATAATACTAAAAATTAAATTCACCATGACACAATTTCTCCTGTGCATCCCCCAAAGATGCCTTACATGCCCCCAAAGTATGTGTACCACAGTTTGGAAATCCCTAAGCTAGACAGTGGAAACTAATTTCAAAAGCATCCACGTTTTTTCACTTATTCAAATACTTTTTCTTCCACTCTGTGTGAAGATTCAATACAACTTGGGACATGTTGCGACTCTGCTCAGGTGTTTGAATTAGAATAGGGAAAGACTTTGAGGAAGAAACTTTTTGACTGTACTGTTACTCGGGTGAACAATCAGTTCAACTTTTACATGTTAACTTCTTCAGAGAAGCGTTACATAAGTGAATTTGAGAAAGGTTTTAAAAAATTCATGTTACGACCCCATTAACTTTTGATAATTTCCCATGGCTTTATGGATTGCTAGTACCAAAATTAATGTTTCCAGCCAAGTACAGAAAGATTAAATTTAAAGAATAAAACTGTACAAAACAGATTTCCAGAATGCTTTATATATCCCTAGCACTGCAGAGGCAATCAATACAAATCTAAACTAAAGCAATGGTAGAAGTTAAATCTATTGCATTAGAAACTGCAGGGAATTAAGTTTATTCACAGCATGGACACCTACATTACAACCCAAAAGTCTAACAAGTAATCAATATTACTCTTGCACATCTAGTACGTGTCTTGAATCTTTCCATCTTGAATCTTTACAACTTAGATGTTACTGTTCTAGAGGCACTGATCAGTGCTCATACTTCTTAAAAGATGCATTGCCATTTAAGATTTTTTTTTAATTTCTGAAGAAGCAGTATACAGTTAAGTATTAAGGCTTTAATTTTACTAACTTCCTGTTATCCTTTTTCTGTTAGTTGTAGAGAGAGGATTGTTCTAAGAACAATACCCATCCAGCACTCTTGGATTACACAATTGTCCTTTTGGGGAACCAAAAAAGGCAGAGATGGGTTTGAGCTGTTAATCTAATCCTGCTTCTTCAGAAGGAAAAAAATCCTGGGGAAACAGCAGTGAACAGAAGAAAATGCAGGTTGTGGCTCATGGTGTGGCTTCAATGCTGAGAAAATAAGCACTTTGAGACTGGTAAACTTGCACCAGCCAAGTGTTCTTTAAAATCTACTTTTTTAACAGTGGTGTCTTGAGGAGTCCCATAAGACAGTGCAATTACTGCCTTGAAAGTGAAAACACTTGCCCATTTCAGTCCAGCTACTTTTGGGATAGTATTAAATGATGCTCTCTCATGCCTGGCTCACCACATTTTTTATACTGACAATCTATCAGCTTTTTACTGACAACCTTTTTTACTGACATATTTCTACCGTCAGTAAAAAAATAAAATCTTGGGTTCATAGACTGCAGCAATGATTTTCCATCTTGCTTTCCCAAGCAGAGGTCCTCTACTCACCCCACACCAACATTCCTGACTGTAACCTACATCATGTGACTGCTCCTCCTCTCCCCACCTCTGGCCCCACTCTATCAAAGACCCCTGAGGAAGCTAACCTGCAACTAGCAGTATTAGAGGATGGGAAGCAGCAGCAGCAGCACATGGCTATAGGTGGAAGAGTCTACAAAATACTAAAAGAAGGCTTGCTGCACAGTGCTGTGCTCCTGCTCAGATACCAGGTGACACTGCTCAGCTCTGTGCTTCAGTCAAGCTCCAGCTGCCCAGCTTCTTTCCAAGAGGGAGCTTCACAAAACAGCTTAGGCTTGATAGTTTTTACAGAAGGCTTAAATTAATTAATGGAGTTTGTGGACAGAAATATTTAGCCTGAATTTTTCACGGCTCTAAATTTATGGACAGATGGCAACCATGCTTGCACTACTAGAGGGCTAAGAAATCTAGTCCCTTTCCAGGGAGATGTATAGAAGCAGTTACTGTGTTGTTACTGTGCTGGAAAGACATACCCCATGTAGAAATGATAGCAACTTTCATTTAGTTTACTGCTTATGTTAAACTACCCAGTCAAACCCTGATGCAGTGAATTTTATTGTACTGGAAAAAGTGGTTGCTTATTTACATTTTAGTAGAAATTAATAAGTATATTTTCCAGAGTGTATACTATTCCTAGTATTATTCAGGCCTCAGGATCTAAAAGCTAGGGAGAATATATTTTGAAAGTGTAATGTAGTTGTTCACCTACAAGGCTATCATATCTTGAGCAGTGCAGGCAAATCCATTGTGTGCACAGAGAATGCATGGTTTGATACACAGTTTGGATTGACATTTGGCTCCCATTCCCAAACATTAGACACTTTTTTCATTTACTACATTCAAAAGAAAAGACTCCAACCCAATTTACAAGTCACATTCTTATGAGTGAAACGATCCACACAATTTGCCATGCAAAGTTTCTATTCACTTCAGCAGACATCCAGCTACTTTGAGAACAATAAGCCTTCATCACAGACCACTACCTTTAAAGCTGAACATGGAAACATTTGAAAAGAGAAAGGATCCAGAATTAAAGAGAGCGAGACTGCCCATCATTAGTGCTTTGAACCTGTACACATGCCCTGTTCCTCATAGTCACCCATTAACTGCAACACGTAAGTTCCCGTGAAGAGGAGGAATTGCCCAGTTACTTGTGCCAGGTGGGACACAAGACGAAGCACTTTCCTACAAGAAGAAAAAAAAGTGTCAATAGCAGGCTGTGGTGAAAGAGACAAAAGGAACTGTCCCTCCTCCCCATTTTCTTGTTTCAGACCAAAGAGCTTTTGGTATGAACTCAGAAGACTCATTAACAACTTTCTTGTTTCACCCACTTCCAGCTGTTTGGGAACACACAGCTACACTAGCCAATAGCCTCACTCTATTGCCAGTGCAGTTCCTAGTAGTTATAACGGAGCAGTGTATATATTGTACAGCTGGTCCCAGGAAGAAGAGAATGCACCGAGCAAGTAAAGCTGTCACCCACTTAAACCATTCCCAACACCACTGTGACTTGAAGCCATTAGGAAATCAGTTGGATCCCCCCAGCATTACTTCATTTCCAATTTTATGAGCAACACATTCCTTTAGGCATGTACTGACAAAGTAAGGGAAGACTCTGGCTAAGCAAGCACATACTATTGCTGTATTAGAGGGGACTTTTAGGGCAAGCTGGCAAGAATACTGATGGACCTGGGAAAATTAAAGCTTTGTCCTCACACTGAAATAAATATTTATCTGTACTCTGGAATGTAAGTGCTGAAAAGTAACAGCTTAAAACATGCAAGGTTAGACAAGGTATTGGGTCATTATGCCTCTAGAATTAAGACAATGAGAGCTGTAGCTTTATGAAGAAGGAGCAAGAACCACAGACTATAAGAGTATCAAGTATGCAGATTTATGTCTAATTGCTCATTAGGCACATTTCTTTCCGGTCTCCAGATATTTAAAAATATATATAACATTAAGACCGGGTACTACACCAACAAATTTTGCTTTCACTATTAAGTCTCTCTCTTTAACCCCACTTCCTTTCCTGCCCAGACAAGAGTTCTAGACTTGAGTACCAAGCTAAATATACTAAGGAAACAGGGGCAAAAGGGAGTTGCAAATGCAGACTACAGTAGGAATCAGTATATAAAGAGCTCTCCTTTCCTCCAAGGGAAAGCCTGGCTTTGTCTGCCTAGTTTCTTCTTGGTCCTTGGGCAGGAATAGGAAGTGTGATTCTAACATAGCCCACCTCGGCAGAGATTTTTTGTTTAGTGTGGAGGACAGGTTCTCTTCCCCATGTGACAATTCCATAATTCTTTTACCAGGAAAAAAAGAAAAAAGGGTTTACTTTGCTTTATTTCTGTTGAGTAAGTTGGATGCTGATTACAAAGTGCTACTACTACTTCATTTCCGAGCGCTCTTCAAAGCAATCGTTTCTTGTCCCTAATACTGTACACACCCATCTGACCTGAGTTCAGGATGTTCTCCTCACAATTAGACTAGGAAGAATTCATTTGGTGGGGCTGGCCTAACAACTTTGTAGGACCAGGTGCCATACAACTGAGTTTGAGAACAGCTGCAACATGCGTGACAACTGGCCCTGGGTGTGAAGGAAGTTATTTGTTGTTCTGCTGGATATTTGATCTTGGTCAAGACAGCAAGAAACTGTCAGAGGAAATTCACCAAGTTTAGCATGCAGAGAGCCCCTGCCATGCCACTGAAAGAACAACTGCAGTGTTTTTAAAGTCTTTTTCTTCATATTCTGTAGGAGGATGTGGAGGAGAAATCTTAGAAGTAAGTTTTAGAATATCAGTATGGTCCATTGGCCAATATTTATGAATTGTCAAGCTCGTTGCAAGTCAGCAAGGTTGTCTCAGTGTCTAATTTAAGTGCGTTTAGGCTACTATATCTTTGCATGGAAGGGAGTTTGATTTGCATGCACTGGCTTTGCTTCTGAAGGCGGTCTTTATAGCAGTGGCGACACATAGGGGTACACAGGGGTGCATGTGCACCCCCGACTGACTGTGCTCCCTGCTTAGGTGATGGACAGGGGGGCAGGCAGGAGTGCCAGTACCCTCCCTGCGCGCACCAGCTGGGGAGTGGAAGCGTCAGATGTAGCGCCACTTGGCCACTTCCCAGTCAATGAGTTTTGCCGTAGGGAGATTCCCACTGGTCACTGAGGGGGGCATGTGCCCCCCCTGACTAAGGTGGCACCAGTCACCCATGAACTTTATAGTATAACTATGCCTCCCACAAACTCCAGTTATGTCAGCTGCTTTCCTTCTGCCTTCTGAACTTCCTGTGTCAGGTTTCTCTCACCAGCTGTAGTGCTGGCAAGAGGATAAGGGAACTGTCACTTACACAGTGGATCTTGCACTGGCTGGGGGAATTCGATTTTAATTCCCAGTTATGCGGTTGAATGCCATGATTTTGCTCTGGTATGAGAAATTTTACAGATACTAAGAAACTAAGAGGTGTTCATTTTAAAAGAGTATGTCAAGCCAAGTTGTGCACTCAGTGAAGTGCTGTGCATAGGTATGAAGTAGCACAGGACCAGATCATCCCAATGCAATCATTCATTTTTCCAAGATGGTCAATTTACAACTACCAGTTTACAACCTTAATTTTAGCCTGGTGCCCTGCTTAATTTTAGAGGCTAAACAGGGTTGGAGGGCAGCACTAAGACTAGAAACAGGAACAACAAATAATGTTTACACTTAGGACTTAGAATGCTTGGATCCATCCATGCCAGAAAGCCACTTTTGAAGATCTCATTTAAATATGAATAAAATCTTTATGTTTGTCTAGCTACAAAGCTGGAATGAACAGGTTTTCTATATTCTGCCTACCCAGCCAGCAGTAGAGCAATTAGGGGATGCAACTGAGATATCCCATGCTCCAATCCACCAAAGAAAGAAAGAAAAAAAAACCTGAGGTGGGCAAGAATGCAATTTCCTTCCATTTGACAGGAGAGTCTGGGAACACTTGTGATCCAACTAGAACTCAAGTTTAGAGTTATAAACACACTGTAGCTAGATCATATTTTGATTTCAAAATCAAGGACTTTGGTATTCCAGCTTTCTTCCCCCAGAATATTGGTCTCATTGACTGGATTACATGGAATATCCTTATATTGCTATAAAAACTTAAGTATACACCTCATTTTAGAAGTAGTTTCTATACAGCAACTTTTCTCATGGAAGTGTTATATCTTGCATTCTTGGGGGTTCTGCCACAGAATCATAGCTACATTAATGGGATATTGTAGTTACTCTTTTAAGTATCATGCATTATGGGCCTTTGTCAACTTGTCCACGTTAATGCTGACATGACTTGCGAGTTTGTATTCTTTGCTTTTTCATTTTTGATGAGCTCATGCTCCCTTGACCACTGTATATCTATTTTAAACCCCCCACCACCCTGCAATTAGAAATTCAAACTTACCGCAGCACATTTTTTGCTCCCATACACTTGATATCATATGACACAGAGTAGATTTCATAGAAAGTAGCTCTAATATTTAAACAACCAATGAAGTCTTTAGGATTCAGCTTGTACAAATCAAATGTGATGTTGGCCACGCCCATTTTCTTTGGTTGCTGTACAGCAAGGCAATTTGCTCCCTATTAAAAAAAAGAGAGGGGGAAGGATTTAATTTTTACTCCATATTGAATATTTTCTGATAATGTTGCCTATGTATCAAGAGGTTTTAACATGCAGCTCAAACCTCTTGATTTTGGATTCAGACCCAAAGATTACAAAGTCTTCTTTGTCACACCTATTTTTGCAAGGTATGGCTACCTTGGATGAAAGGAAGTACAGAAGACTGTGACTTTATGGCTTTTAAAAAGTTACTCAAGGTCTGGTCAGGCCTTTAGGCCTCTCAAGTATGTCTAATTCATTAATTTAATTATCAGGGGTGTACTTGGTAGCCATGTTGGTCTGAGACAAAAAGACATACAAAAAACTAGAACTCTTGGTTCCAAAATTATACCTTTTATTAGACCAACTGGAAAATGGCAAGAAAATTGTCTTTTTCTGCAAGCTTTTGGGATCAATCCGTTTTCCAGTTGGTCTAATAAAAGGTATAATTTTGGAACCAAGAGTTCTAGTTTTTTGTACGTCTGTTAATCTAATTATGACATTACAAAGTATCAGTTTGCATAACAATTTACTTTCCTTTAGTTCAATTTCTATCTGGTGAGGAGTCAGGACTTCCTGCACTATCAGACTTGGAATCCAGCATGGTTGCAACACTAACAGTGAATTTAAGTTGTTTAGCAAAACGAGTCATATTGACACAGTGCTCCACTAATCTCCAAGAAAAAGAGTACTTTAAAAGCATTTGCTATAGCTAGTTTCTAATAAAGAAACCCGACACTCATTAGTAACTTAGATGCTCAACATTTTTATTTTATACTAATTTGTTTTGTGACTGAGCTTTGGAATAGTATCTCTTGAATTGCTGATGCAGTTGAAGTTATACCACACAGATTGGCGCAGAGCACTAAGCAAAGAGAAACAAGAGTGGCATGGAAAACAAAGGTAATTTCAACATCATTTTGGGTTTCATAGTTGGTAGGGTTAGAAGGGACCTGAGGAGATCATCTAGTCCGACCCCCTGCCATGGCAGGAAAGAGTACTGGGGTCAAACGACCCCGGCCAGATGTTCATCCAGCCTCCTTTTAAAGACCCCCAGGGTAGGAGCCAGCACCACTTCTTTTAGAAGTTGGTTCCAGGTCCTAGCCGCCCTGACAGTAAAATAGTGCTTCCTAATGTCCAGCCTGAAACTACCCTCCGCTAGCTTGTGTCCATTGTTTCTTGTAACTCCCGGGATTGCTCAGGGAAACAGGGACTCTCCCAATGCCTGATGGTCCCCCTTGATTAGCTTGTAGACTGCCACTAGATTCCCTCTCAGCCTTCTCTTTTGGAGGCTGAACAGGTTCAGGTCCCTCAGCCTCTCCTCGTAGGACCTGCCCTGCTGACCCCTGATCATGCAGGTGGCCCTCCTTTGGACCCTCTCCATATTGGTCTGCTCAACGTTAAGAAAAGTTGCTCTTGGTATCCTCATTTCAAAAGGAGGAAAGAAAACCACTTTAACTAGTTGCCTGTATCCATTCCACACTGTAGGGAGACATCTAGTGGATATACTGTATCTTGACTATTTTACTGTAGATAGGGGCATAATGGCACAGCTGTTCAATTGTCTCACTCCAGTTCTAGAGGCATGAGTTGAGGTTCAGTTTAGACTTGCGATGAAGTCCATCCCTACTCAACCCAAATTTAGATAGGGACCTGGACATTTTGCTGCAGTCAGAGTCAAGGGTGGTGCGTGCCACAGTAAACCACATTTCATTTGTGTGATGTTGGTGATACATACATCTTAGCCATCCTGCTTCAAAGGGCTGCTATGCTCATGCTTAACCTTTTTATTTATTTATTTTTATTATTATCTAGTTAATTTACCACAATCTGAAGCACATTATCCAGTCACCTCAATGCACAGGAAATGCCAAGATAACCAAACCAATTTCAGTTAAATATAGGTTTAGTGGGGACAGTTTTGTATTTCTGCTTTTTAGGTCTACAGACTAAATGCTCTTTCGTCAGAAGGACATGACACTTGAAGCTAGGTTATAGGCATTTATAGAATTCTATTGAGAGATCAATATCAGCTCCTGGGGAGCTGTGATAATTACCTTGGCAGGCTTGAATTAATATGCAGTCTACTTGGGTGGGGACATCATGCCATTTCACAATTAGGTGACTGCTTAAGGTTTGTCACTTATGTGGATATACTGGGAAAGAGCAGTAGAACTAACTCTGTAACTATGTGAAGTACTGGCTAAGTGAAGTTTATTTTTCCAGTGCCAGCTATTTTACTGAAGGATAGTTGGAAACTTGATCTTATCTTGTTTCTTATTTGCACTTATAGATCTTAATTATTTGCATACGAGCTGCTGGTTGGTACCAGTCTTTAATGACTGATGGTCCCAAGCCATGAAAGGCATCTTGGAGCATCTTTTGTTTTAGTAAAAGACTGGATAGTGGAAAATTATTTGTTAAGAGAGAGATTCAAGTACTGGCAGCAACAGGATTTCATCCCCACATATATGAACTTTGATAGGAGCACTATAATTCCAGTCCATGGAGCTTTGTTGGAGGTGCTGCCTATTTTACTCCTTCAGAAGGATTTCACAGAAACCTTGGCAAGCAGATTAACATCATACTTTCAGGGGAAATATTTTTCCTCTTCCAACCTTTTACTGTCACCAAACTACCATCCTCCACAATTCTCCTTTCACCACTATTACATAAGAGGTACTGCTACTTACTAGTGTCCACTTCTGTCCTTCTTTTAGAATCATGAAGAGTGTATTATCCCCAAGAGACTGAAAAAACTCTTCTGTATCTACAACCGTACCATCTTCCTCTAAAACCAAAGTAACTATTCCAGCTGTAATCAGGAAGGCATCCAGGGTCTATAATAAATGGAAGAGTGAAACACAATTCAGGCTGCCAACTCTTAAGTTCCTTCTGAAACTTATTTAGGTGTAAAGTCACTTGCCAGATAATCCAAAACATCATCACTGATGGATCTGGATCTGCTTTCAGCTGACAAGCTGGGATACCTATTTCCAGAATATATTTCAAGGAGTTGTGTATTGCTTCATTTAATGCCTTACTGTCTTCTACTCTAGAAGATGCTTTCCTCATCTAGTCGAGTAACTAAAAGCTGCGTGCAGCTGGAGAATATGAGTCTTATTCAAGCAAGCCTTGATATTAAGTCTCTGGGTTAGGGTCAGAGGGGAGAGCAACAAGGGTGATGTCATGGTTGGTGTCATGGTGCTATAGACCACCAGACCAGGAGGATGAGGTGGATGAGGCTTTCTTCAAACAGCTAGTGGAAGTTTTCCTGATCAGAGGCCCTGATTCTTATGGGGGACTTCAACCACCCTGACACCTGCTGGGAGGGCAATACAGCAGTGTGCAGGTAATCCAGGACATTTTTGGAGAGTGTTGGGGACAACCTTCCTGATACAGCTTCCTGGTGTTCAAGATGTCAACTAGTAGCTGTGTTCTTCTTGACCTGCTGTTCACAAACAGGGAAGAATTGGTGGGGAATGTAGTAGTGGATGGCAACCTGGACAGCAGCAACCATGAGATGATCAAGTTCAGGATCCTGAGGAGAGGAAGAAAGGAGAGCATCAGAGTATGGACCCTGGACTTCAGCAAAGCAGATTCTGACTCACTCAAGGAACTCTTGGGCAGGATCCCCTGGGAGGCCAGCCTGAAGGGAAAAGGAGTCCAGGAGAGCTGGTTGTGCTTTAAAGAAACCTTACTCAAGGCACAGGAATGAACCATCCTGATGAGCAGGAAGACTAGCAAGTATGGCAAAAAACCAGCCTGGCTTAGCAGGGAACTCTTCAGTAAGCTAAAACACAAAAAGGAAGCTTACAAGAAGTGGAAACTTCGACAAACAACTTGGGAGGAGCAAAGGAATATTGCTCAGGCATTCAGGGATGAAATCAGGAAAGCCAAAGCACAACTGGATTTGCAGCTGGCAATGCACACGAGGATAACGAGAAGGGTTTTTACAAGTATGTCAGCAACAAGAGGAAGATATGGGAAAGTGTGTGTCCTTTACTGAATGTGGGAGGCAGTCTAGTGGCAGATGAAGTGGAAAAGGCTAAAGTACACAGTGCCTTTTTTACCTCAGTCTTCACAGGCAACATCAGCTCCCAGATTGCACCTGGCAGTACAGTTTGGGGAGAAGGGAAGCAGCCAACAGTGGCAAAAGAACAGGTTACAGACTATTTAGAAAAGCTGGACTTGGGCAAGTCCACGGGGCTGAATGCGATGCACCCTAGGGGGCTGAGTGACAGGAGTTGGCAGGCGTGACTGCAAAGCCATTATCTGGCCATTATCTTTGAAAACTTGTGGCAATTGGGAGAGGTCCTGGATGATTGGAAAAGGGCAAGCATAGTTCCCATCTTTAAGAAAGGGACTAAGGAGGATCCTGGGAACTACAGACCTGTCAGCCTCACCTTGGTCCCTGGAACAATCATGGAGCAAGTTCTCAAGAAATCCATTTCTAAGCACTTGAAGGAGAAGGTGATTAGGAACAGTCATCATTGATTCACCAAGGACAAGTCATGCCTGACCAATCTGATTCCTTTCTAGGATGAGATGAGTGGCTATATGGATACAGAAAGAGCAGTGGATGTGACATACCTTGACTTTTGCAAAGGTTTTGATATGGTCTCCCACAACATTTTTGCAAGCAAGCTAAAGAGGTATGGGTTGGATGAATGATGAATAAACTATAAAGTAGATGGAAAGCTGACTGGATTGTCAGGCTCAAAGGGTAGTATCAATGGCTTGATGTCTCACTGACAGCCAGTATATCAAGCGGAGTGCCCCACAGGGCTGGTCCTGGGGCTGTTTTTGTTCAATATCTTCATCAACGACCTGGAAAATAGGATGCAGTGTCCCCGCAGTAAGTCTGCAGATGACACCAAGCTGGAGGGACTAGTAGATATACTGGAGGGTAGGGCTACGATTCAGAGTGACCTAGACAAACTGGAGGATTGGACCAAAAGAAATCTCATGAGGTTCAATAAGGACAAGTGCAAAGTCCTGCACTTAGGATGGAACAATCTCATGCACCAGTACAGACTGGGGGCTGACTGGCTAAGCAGCAGCCCTGCAGAAAAGGACCTGGGGGTTACATTAGACAAACTGAATATGAGTCAACAGCGTGCCCTTGTTGTGAAGAAGGCTAGCAGCATATTGGGCTGCTTAAGTAGGAGCGTTGACATCAGGTTACGGGAAGTGAGTCTTCCCCTGTATTCAGCACTAGTAAGGCTACATCTGGAGTACTGTGTCCAGTTCTGGGCCTGCCACTACAGAAAGGATATAGACAAACTGGGGAAATTGGGGCAGTGAAAATGGTTAGGGGGCTGGGGAACATTACTTATGAGGAGAGGCTGAAGGAGCTGGGCTTATTTAGTCTGAAGATAAGACAGAGGGGATTTAATAGCAGCCTTCAACTATGTCCAGGGTTGTTCCTAAGAGGGTGGAGCTAGACTGTTCTCAGCGGTGGCAGATGACAGAACAAGTAGCAACAGTCTCAAGTTGCAGCAAGGGAAGCTTAGGTTAGATGTTAGGAAAAAACTCCCTCACTAGGAGAGTAGTAAAGCACTGGAACAGGTTACCCAGAGAGTTTGTACACGCTTATCCTTGGAGGTTTTTAAGACTGAGGTAGACAAAGCCTTGGCTGGGATGACCTAGTTGGGGATGGTCCTGCCTTGACTAGGAGGTTGGACTAGATGACCTCCTGAGGTCCCTTCCAACCCTAATTTTCTGTGATTCTATGATATTGCATATAAAATTTGGGTTGATTTTTGAGAAATGAAACTTCTGGGCATTAAGAACTACACAATATTTTAGAAGGATACTCCTCATTGTAGATCACTTTAAAATAGTTCCTCTCCCCTCCCCATTATCTATGGAAGGAGGTTTCTATGCTTATCTGTGGAATTCTAGATTTCACTAAATTCAGTCACATTTTAAGCATGAGGGCCCTGAAAAGGTCAAAATTATCCAGCCCATCTTAGCTATTATTATACCCATCAGAAGTTAAAATAGAAATTTAACCTTTAATTAAGCTTCCTCTTCTCCTTTAAATCTGGAGAGAAAAATATAATTTTTAAGCTATTTTAGGAAGCCATGAATTTTAAAAATTAAGGCTCCTTTAGCAAATACCATAATGGTCTATTTGTGTCTTAGAAGCCAGTTTTTGTGACTTGGGTCTAATTTTCAACCATTTGACTTCACCTCATCCAAAGCAAGGTTTGCACTAAAGCAGAGAAGACAAGACAGTCCAGATAGTCTTACTGATGTTGGTAAATCAAAGCCAAAAAGTGGACCACAGTAGTATAACTACTTTAAGGTGAGTAGAGCACCAGTCCTAGGCACCAATTTGGAGGGGCACCAGCAGCATCCCACAGCACGTGGCACCACTATCCCCCTCTCCACTCCACTCCACTCTCTGTCTCTTGACAGCATCTCTGACTGACAAAATTGTTAGTTACGCTTCTGGTGCAACATTGGATATACCTTGCTAGTGAGGTCCTGCAGACTGCTTGCAACAACTCCTTTCTGACTGCTTCGGTCATGATTTGATATACGAAAAGGTCGTCCTGCAGATGCAAGAGGAGGAAAAAGGGTCTGTCTTGTTACTGACCCAACAGAAGCTCCCATGGATACCAGAGATCTAAAAATAAAAGAAGAGTCTTATCTGAACTGAGAAAATTGATGTCAGTCATTGGGAAGGATATGATAGGTTGACTACTGAATAAGCATGCTGCTTGTCCAGTTCATAGGACGTTTGTACTGCACTCTGGTTCCAATCTCATAACAAAACCGCCTGGACCAGCAGAGTTCATTAAAAAAATAGTGTTAACTTTAACAGGGTTAGTCAATTTGCTGATGAAGTTAGTTCCTGCTGAGGAACCTATTTACTTCATGCAAAAGGATTAGCTTAATGATTCCTGGGTTTAACAAAACAGTTTAAAGCCATGAATTAGCACTTTATACAACCTATGTGCTGGGCCCGCATGATTTCTCACCAGCTATGAAGAAAATACTTTTAAAGTCTTCTGTCATATGCCAGAAACTATATCATAGGAGAGGAAATGGTAAAACTGGAAATAAATTAGCAAAATCAAGGTCAGCACAAAGATCACATGAAAGGAGGTGGCAAAAGAGGGAGAAGTAAAAATCACTGCATGGTTCTACAAAGACCTCTGAACCCTAGCCTTTTTACATCATTTTACCAGGCAGTTGTATACATGGAGCTAGCCAGACTTGTCTAATGGGTCCAATGACTCAATACCACCACCTGCCATGAGCAATTTCACAGTATTAGTCTTAGAAAAATCATGATAAAAAGGTTTTTTTGGATGACATAGGTTGAATTGATACAAGGTCACATCTTCATATTAATTAGCAACATTTTACAGGCCTCATGTCTACTCAAATTACAAGTTCTAGAGGCAAGTCTCCTACAAAATACTATTGCTACACCAGTTGAGCAATGAAACATCCCTACCCGTATCCACCCAGTCCTGAGTTTTTATTCATCAAGGTGGGTCTCCTACAGGAAGATGTTTGCTTTAACTGTGCAACAGCTTTTTATTGAAAAAGCTCCAGCTTCTTGATGTTGCAGGTACAGTTTGAAGTGCAATCCATAAAAATCAAAAATGTTCTTCAATCAGGTACTTGAGCAATGCCAATAAATAGGCTATCATCAATTCCTTTGACATGGAAAGGTATAAGGGGACGCTCAGATAAAGAAAGTAGCAAGAGAAAAATTGAATTATTCTGCCTACCCCAGGATGGTATATTGTGGGAAACAGCTAGAAAGCAAGAATTAAAGTTCTCTGGGATAGCCAGGAAGTAGTTAAAGGGCACATAACTTATTAAAAGGAAACTGGAATCTAGATCCAAGAAACTTCTGTCATCTCCCACCACCCAAGAGCCATATGAAGATTAGTGAAACTCCCCTTTCAAAGAGAAGAGTTCTTACATCTCCGTAAGGTAGACAGGCTTTGTTCACAATCATGTTGAAGGGGAAATATAATTTAGTCTTAAGTGATACAGTCCAATTTTTAAGTCTATACTGGAGGGGTATGCAGGTTTGTCAAACACCATTGCTGCCTAGACTTTAATCAAATGAACTATTTCCAGGAGCTAATTTTATTCCAGTTAAGAATAATTCATAGAAGTAGGTATTCAGCCTAATACCTTTATAGTTTCCATATCAGAGGAAAGGATTCACACAATTAGCTTCCATCATAGCAAGAGACAAATAACATCCCTCATGCTTTGTACAGTATAAGTTAGCAATAGTAATCTTTCTTCGTTGTAGGCCATTATTTCTTATCAAGACTTGTGCTCACATCTTTCAGTTATCCACTGCTACTTCTGGGTACATTGGTACTTTAATGAGTACTTTAAATGCTAGTATAAATTTTTGATTGAAGTTAGAACTAGGGTAGTCAGTCTTCCCTCACCCTCTTCCAGAATCAGCTGAAGACTCATAGACTAGGTTTTCAGTACTGCCAAACAACTTTCATTATTGTTGACTCTAGCTGGTTCTCAATATGCCTGCTTGCTACCAGTGGCATTTCCTTTTCTAGGAGCTGGTGACTTAATATTGAGATCAAATGAGTCATCTAATTCAAAATATTCCCATAATTACTATTTGTTCCATGTATGACTGAAGCAGTTTCTTTCCAAATTGTTTTTCCTCCCTCTTTAGAAGGAGAGTTCAGGTAATGATAGGGTACAGCATAAAACAGAACTCCACACATTTCTGTACTGTGTGGTTGTGTGCCTCAGCTGTAAGTGAGCAAATGCATGTGTCCGTCTCTCCAAAACGTCAGTTTACGAAGTGGCTTGTGATGTGGTATTTGCTCCTTGCTTGCTGCAAATGGTCAGTTGTTAGCTTTTGACTGCCACCTACCGGTCAGCCTAAAACTAGAGTTCCACACACTGTCATGAAGCATAATGGCCAGAACTACGAGGGACTTGGGCAGAACTTTGGTGCTCAAGTCTAGACTTTGAAATCCTCAGTCTATTCAGCGGTTATCTAACCCAGCAGGTACTTCAGTTCTGGGCATTTTTGCATTCTCTGGGCATCTATACTCTTGTGTACCCTCAAGATCCTCAGTTTGCACAGGATGGAGTGGCATAGCCTTATCAAGCTCACAGTTAAGCTTCAACAGGCTGAGAAACACCTAGTTTTGAGGCTCTTATCTTCCCTCAGGAGCTTGTTCTGATAGGTGCTCTCTGAGTACACCTTACAGATTGGACTTAGGACAAAATGCAGTAGTGGCTACTGCCTTTTAAGAGACAACTAGCCAGGGAAGATGGTTTCTTCCTCTCCTCTGTGCCTTTTAATACAGTAGCTCAGGCTTTGAAACGCTCATCCAGACCAAGAGATCTGGGTTTAATTCCTTGCCTCAAGGATTCAAAGCCATCTCTCCCCGAGAAGCTAGAGGCTACTAGGGTGGGACACAATTCCTCCTCTGAAGTTGCTTTAGTGCACAAAACAATTCACAAGTCTTTGGCCAGAAGAGCATAAATCTCTACTTTATGTATTAGGACTAGTTATTATTCTAGTCCCTGGTCCAAGGACTGTTTACTATTTCAGGCTTCAGGGGCATTTTGAAGTGCTTCAGATATGTCCACAATCCCAGGCATCAAGTACCATAAAACACTTAATATTGAGTTATCTGCTACAGTACTGTCAGTAGCTTCTATCATCATAAGGATTCTCCCCGTTAACTTTAAGAACCCTCGTCTTCCCAGAGGGGAAGAAAACAATTCATACAAAAAAAACCAAAACAACCCTAAAGTATGAACAGGGCACACAGCCAGGGCACATAAGCAATTTTAATGCTTACCAATACAGGGAAGTGCTACTTAAGGCCAAATGCTAAACATGAATCTGAATATTAACTAGGGGTCATGTAATACCTCCTCAAATGTATGAGTTACCTAATTTCTGCAGTCCTGAAATCAAGTTTCTTCAGTAATTTAGAGATTCAAGTCTACCCCAATCAGCGACTTACTATAATGCTTCATTGTGGTTCCAGTGAGGAAACAAATCCATAGGAATAAATTAATACCTAGGATTCTCCTTAAAGTGAAAGGCTAGCAAGATGAAAGCTCAATTTTTTAGACTGTTAGAACTACCATCAGTTAACCATTTCCATCCATGGTCCTTGTCCCCATTTATATGGAGACTTTCTAAATTAAATTACATTCTGCCTGTTTAGGAAGATAGCACTTGGGATCAAAAGTAGTGGATCAGGCTGAGGTTTCACTTGGTACTACAAGGCTTCACTTAGTGATAAGGTGACATGATGACAAGAGCCAGTAAGCAAATTTGCCCTTGGACTCATTTGGACACCAGGCTGAGTCCTTACATTTCTAAACATGATGTCTGCAAAAGACTCTACTTCTCATAGACCAGGGGTAGGCAAAATACGGCCCAAAGGTAGGCAGCCCATCAGTTGGATTGGCAAAATCATTTAGATCTGACTCACCAACTGATTGTATTTAGCCCATAGGCAGGCAGTCAAGAACTCATGAGATCCAGCCCGCAGGCTGCTGGTGGCTCTGGCTACTACACAATGCTGGGCAGACAGGGCTGTTTCTGCCATGCTGGGCAGGTGGAACCGTTTCCACCCAGCACTGATGTGGCAGCATCAGCCATGGAACTTAAGTGGACATCTCGATCCCCACCCAGAACCTACTGGCTGATACTGGTACCCAGAAGGACTACTTCTACTATGCTAGGCAAGTGTTGCTGTAAGCTGCAGACATGGCCAGCAGGTTCTGGGTAGAGGGGTGGGGACACCCTAATCCCCACCCAAAACCTGCCAGCCACGTCCACAGTTGACACTGGGGCTGCTTCCATCGTGCCGGGTGGGAGCTGGCGTAAACTGTGAATGTGGCCAGTAAGTTCCAGGTGGGATGGGGATTGAGACATGCTGCAGCTCTGGGTGGGGTGGCCCTCAAGAAGACACCAAAATGTATTAAGTGGCCCTCCAGTAAAAAATAATTGCCCACCCCTGTCACAGACAAAGTCTTAAATATACTTGTCTAGATCCTCAGCCACTAGTTTGAGAGCCCAGACAAGGGCGGGGAGGGTGGGGGGAAGGTGGAGAAAGAAATTATTTTAGGGAAGGACAAGCAGCAAGAACACCCAGAAAGTTCTAATTATATTTAACAACTTAATTAGCAAGTGGTTTACTTTTTAGAGCTAGGCAAGTCTATAGCTAGTATTCCTCAATATTGCAAGGGTCTTTCTAGCTTATTTTTCATCCCTTACTAATAAGTCATGCCAGTTCCAGGACTTGCCAGAGTGTTCTCAGATGAAAGATAAGCATCTTCTAACTAGTCATACATACAAGTGACCACGACAGAATAAGGCAAGGTTACAATCTACTTTACCTGTTGCTCATATCTGCAGCCCCCCTAACACACTTAGTTTAGCCCAGAGGATTGTAGCTTCTGTTAGTTCAGCTACTTTTCAGTGGGCAGTGAGTGCTACAGAGAACCTGTGCACACTGTTGGCTTTGAAGACTAAACTTCACCCTGCATCTTATGTGCAAGAGGTCTCAGTGCACATTCTTAGACAGCCATGCAACAGCCTTCAGTCACTTGCAGAGCACCCACAAGTTGCACAACACCAATGGCTCCACTATATGGCCTGGCTTGTGACCTGTAGGTTAGAGTTCATAGACAAAAAAATAAGTGAGCCAACAATGTCTGAGCTTTTGGCAGTCTTGCAACTGGTTTCAAACTGTACAACTGAGTCTCCCTGTGGGCTACAGGACTTAAAAAAAAAAGTTAGTGGACAAGCCAAATTGTACATTCATTGGAACATACAAAGAGACATTAACAAGCAAGTTTAAGACCAGTCCATAGTGAGAATCAAGTCTTTCTACGGACAGAAGAAAAAAAGCAGCAACATGAACATGTACCTAAAAGTTTAAGTTATATTATAAGTCTAACAGGTGACCTACAAACTCATATCACCATGACCTAGTTAGAAATTCAGGAGGCAGAAGTTTCAGGTGACAGAAGACATGCACCTATTACTGTACTTAGGCTCCCAAATTTTAGGGCACCAAGCATTACTTAACTAATATCTCTTATAAGAGGAAGCAAACCTTGGTGCCGTGGAGCTCTCTCATCACCTTCAAACGCTTTAGAAACCCAAGCGACCCAGATGTCCCATCCTCCAGTCCGCTTTCAGCTGGATGCACCCCACATAGACTCATGCCTCCCCTTGGAAAATGCCAGCTCCCAGTTTTTCCTCATGGTTTGACTACAGAAAAACAACAGAGCGATTCTTCTGCTGCAGAGATCTCCGGGGGGGGGGGGGGGGGGGGGGTTCAAGGCCTGTTTTAAGGTGTCGTATTGGACACCTCCGGGTTCAGCTTGGGAATCGGGCCAGGGCGCTAACGCCGTGTGGCCCCGAGGCTCTCCCGGCTCCCCGGGCACCGCCCGGTTGAGGACCCGTGGTCGGGAATCGCTGCTTTCGTCTTCCCAGGCAGGGCCAAGCGGCGTCTCTGGCGGGGCTCGGGTTCAGCCGGCGCACCCCGGGCGCTGGAGCTGCTCCGCGGGCAGGGACGTCCCGGCGCGGCGCTGCCCCGCACCGCGCCAGCCGCCCCTCCCCGGACACCGCCCTTCTGTCTCCTGCTCGCCCCACATCCGCCCCCATCCTGGCCCGCACCTGCAAACCGCGGCCCTGCGTGACCGCCTGTGCTTCCTGCGCGAGAGCCCCCGGGCAGCCCAGACGCCCCCACTCACCTCAGCAGGGCACCCGCGCAGCCCCGCGCCGTCTCCATGCCGCGTCCGCACCCGGACCCGCACAGCCCCTGCCCGCTCGCGGCTCCGCCCCCGGCAGGCCCCGCCCCCCGCGCGGGTCGGCGCGGCCCCACGGAGCGGGGAGGTACGCGTGGGGCAGCGGCCTCGGCTGGGCCGGGGTCTGAGGGGAGGTGTCGGCAGGGCTATGCCTCCGCCGGGGACATGGTGGAGGCGCCTGGAGAGCTGAGGTCCAGAGAGAGGCAGGTCTAGGGCGAGCCCCCAGGTCCAGCCAAGCCCCCAGCTGCAGGGAGGGCGACCCCCAGGTCTAGACAGCACATTCCCAGTCAAGGCCGCTGAAAGGTGACCCCCATCTCGCCCCTGCGCTGCCCGGAGGAGACGGTGCTGCCAGGGGAAGTGCAGGGATCCTCGCTTTCATTCCTTGTCCACCCCTCACTTCAAAATGAGCTGCCCGGGGGAAACACCAGGTATCTGGGTCCATGAAGGCAGTTTTCCTTAAGCGTTTCTACAGATAACTGTTCTTCTGGTGTGGTTTAGTACCTACTGAGGTGTCGGGCTTGATTTGGCTTGGAACATAAACAATTTCCTAAAAAAAAAGAAAAAAGCCTGGCACAGCCTCTTTTGACTGTTTCTGCCTACTTGATGCTTTTTGTAAAATTTTATAACTAATTCAGCAAATCCATGCACTCTCCGATAGTTATGTTCATTTTTTGTTCCACCTTAAATGGAATAATACAGCCCGAGGCCCCAGCGTGTTAGTAAAGTATCTAGTTTAACTGGGAAAAGAAATGTCTGTTTTATGTCACACCATCTGCACCTCTACCCCTTGTGAAAATCCCAGATCTGCACCTCCTGGGTGCTCGGGATGCTCTTTCTTGTAGCAGTTCAATGAAGCTACATGCAGGTTACACTTGCCTGGACCCAACCCCTCTGTAAACTTTTCAAGTCAACTGTGGCAATGCAGAGTGGTTTTCAGAAACCAAACCCAACGTGCAAATGTTTCTCCACCCCATAGTGGCAGCTCAGTGACTGGGATCACAAATGGAGTACCTGCCACCTGTGTTTCCATGAATATGTCTGAAAGTCAAGGGAAGTGCTCAGTATCTCATGCAGTAGAGCAGGGGTAAGCAAAATGCAGCTCATGAGCTGGATGTGGTCTACCCACTGATTATATATATCCAGCCCAGGGGCAGGTGGCCACAAATTTATGGGATCCAGCCCTGTGGAGAGCTGGCAACTCTGTCTCTGAGCACTGTGTGATGCCAGGCAGGTGGGGCTAGTTCCACTATGCTGGGTGAGTGGACAGGACTGCTTCCACCCAGCCCTGATGAGATGTCAGCTGTGGCCCCAGGTGGATGCCTTGATCCCTACCTGGAACCTACCAGTTGCATCCACAGCTGATGCCACCACCCACCTGAGGCTGCTTTTTCCATGCCAGGAAGGGGCTGGCATAAGCTGTGAGCACAGCTGGCAGGGTCCAGGTGGGGTAGAGACTAGAGCATACTGCAGCTCTGGGTAGTATGTGGATGGTGGCGTGGGAGAAAGAGAGAAGTGTCCCTCTCTAGAGGACACCAAAACTCATGAAGTGGCCCTCCAGCCAAAATAATTGCCCACCCTTGCAATTGAGGAACAAGAGGCCTTCCAGCATCTTGTGGACAGGCAGGCAGTTGCATCGGAAACTGTTCCTTTCTTACTTTTACAAATTAAAACTTTTCAGGGCACTTCGTTTTAAATTGATGATAGAGAGCTGTGGAAGGACCATAGGTAACAGTGAAGTAGAATTTACCACGTATTTTTATTTAGAATGACTTCTTGGGAGCTTACCTGTTTATTCAATTTTCCCATTCATTTAATTTGTATGGTGAAGGATGTTTATGCAAACTAGAATCATGGATGCTTTAAAAAGTAAAGACATCCTTTTGTTCTTTGAAGTGTTTTTTTTTTTTCTTTTGGTTTGTTAAAGATTTGTATTAATTTTATTACAGAAGTAAATGTAGGGGTGATTTGTCAGTGTGTGGATACCAGAGAACCGTGACTGAAGTAGTGATTACACATAGACTTATTTTTTACAAACTGGTTTCCTGTTTGCTCAACAGAAATTATCAGTCCAAAGAGCTCTTTGCTATTGTTCAGCGCTATTTATACGGGTTTGTGGTTTCTGACAAACTTGCCTCTGCACGCAATGAAGTCCACACAGCAGACAAGACAGGACAGCTAAGCAGTGACTGTGTGACAACAGTTGGTGAACCCTTTGGGCCTTTAATGCCAGTGCTTGTCCTGTGTGCTGGCATGGTCTTAGTGTTCTTTAACAAAGCACAGGATCTTGCTGACATGCTCTCTGCTTAAAGAAAGTCTGATCCTTATGGTTGTTTGGTTACCTGGGAGTTGTCGACAGCATTTTTGTATGTATTTTTGTTTAGATGTAGGCTGTGTTACAAATGTGCTAGCATTATGGGGGAGTATGACAAACTTTGTGTGTAGGCAAATCCTGAGATATTTGCAAGGGTACTGGATTCTGCTTATTATGCTACATATGTGAGCAATAATTTACAATGTCAGCAGCCTTACTTTGGTCACTCTGATTGATTTTATCAGATAGGTGAGTGATCCTTGACTCACACATGGATTATCTCTCACCACTATGCAAACCTCTGAAAAATACATTGGGGCAAATTAATTCCCTCATTGTCAGCAGTGGGAGCACGTGTGCCTCAGGGCTGACAGTGGGAAAAGGGCTGGGGCTGTGCTGCCCCTGGCCCTTTTCCCACCATCCACCCCAATGCATATGTGGAGTTTAATTGAATGCTTAGATTGGGGATGGTCTGAAACCCAGGCTTAATTACACTGATTAAGCCTGGGGAAGCCATTAATATACACTTAATAATGTGTGGATAAATGGCTTCCCCAGGCTTAATCAGGGTAACTAAACCTCAATTTCAGGCCATCTGCCAATCTGCAGGGAGGGGTGGGACTGTCAAGATCAGCCCCCTGCCTCTTCAAGTTGCGTAGACCCCTAATAATGACCAAAATGAGACAGACTGCCTCCTTTGAGGTCTTTATCCTTGTCTCATTTCTCAAATAATCTCATCTCATCCGTCAGCCTTTTTGACAGATCTTAGTCTGAAGAGCTGGGGTAGCTGAAACTTTTTTTTTATTTATTTATTCATGTTCCCACAAAGAATATCTCTTGTAGGCATAATACAATACAATGCCAAAGGTGGATAGTTTCCTTTGAAATTATAATGCTTCTCTTTTCATTGGCTTTCATAAGGCTCAGAAAAGTGTTGTTATCACCTGTTCTCTCACTAGAAATTTTAAAAGTCCTCTCCATAATCCACTGAGCTTCCATTGACATGAAACCTGCCAATTTAATGCCCAGTGACTTATTTCCACACAGTCTCTGAAACTTTGATATTATGAAGCAGTTCCTTTTAAGTCAAAGTCAAGTACTTGGCTGAGATAGGATCATCATCTCTGATTAAACTGCCTTGAGCAGGGGGGTCAACTAGATGATCTCATGATGTCCCTTCCAGTCCTACTTTCCTATGATCCTAAGTAAACATGTCATGCCTTTGAAATCTATCCACAAATTATCAAGTGTTCACAGGAGCCGAGAGAGATCATTTGGGAAAATAGAAGCCTGTCTCCTGCTGATTGCTGATCATTGTTAGTTTAATAATGCATTGTGATTTTCTGATGGTCTCTGGAAAATACATTTATTAACTAAAAGTGTTTTTTTTAAATCTTAGGTAAAGTATATTGCCATCTGGTATCAGCTCTGCGGCAGGAAAAATAAAATTGGTGGAGCAGCTGGCTGTTGTGAATGACACTGAGAGAGGGGATAACTTTTCTGTATAGTATCATCACCTGACAGAGTGTCAGAAAAAGGAGCTATGTCATCAAGCAGCAGAAGCCAAGTGACTGTATTTTAGCAAAGACCACAAATGTCTGAAATGCTTTCTCCACAGAAGCATGTATCCTACTGACCCAGTGCCAACAGGTTCATTTACTCAACTGTACTTCTGCAAGTTTAGCATCCTCACTGGGCACTGATCTCATGTTTCTTGGAGGGATAATCCTCCGTGCCCTTCCCTCTCTCTACAATATTTCCAATTCAACCTCCTGGTAGGCGATTTTTCAACATTTTTGTCAATGGAACTCTGGAATTGGTTGCTCATATGTGGCCTTTCCATAAATTCCTTTTAGGAAGAAACAGATGATCTAACCCCTCAGTAGCTCATTTTCGCTTTTGTGTGTGCGTGTATGAGACAGAGAACAAGCTCCACAGTTTCTTTTATGGCTTTAAAACAGAAGTGATCAAGATCCAACCTGTGGGCGAGATCCAACCTGGAGCTATGTCATTTGACCCTTGCAGCTCCCCACAGGCCTGGAAATTTGGTGGTGGGGGAAGCAGTGGCAGCATTAATTGCCACAGTTCCTGAAGCCATGGCAGTTAACACTGCCACAAATTTCCAGACCCATGGGGAACCTGATGACATAGCCCCATGCACTGGATTGATTTGCAGACTGACCCTACAGCACTCATCCACCTTATGGGGCCAGATGAGCTGGTCAAACAGGTTCACATAGCCAGGCTCCAGCACTATGCCCTATACTACAAAATTCACTTTAAGACAATTAACAGTGTTATCACAGTTTCATTCGCTCTGACCATGGCCAATCTTCTTAAAACAAGAGATTTAAACATTTTATCCTAAAACCAAACAATGTTAGTAGCCTATTTAATGCAGCAGGTAATTTATAGCAGATCTTGCAGCTACCATAGTCTTCTTACACAGTCAATTTATGTGACATATATGGTACATAAACAGCTGTAGCAGATTGTAGATTATAGAGCTTCTTTCTCTTCTGCTTCTTTGTTATAACTCCATATAAAAAACTCACCTACAGGCAATCATTATGCATTTCTACAAATGCCAGTAAGTATAGCAGAGGCAGTTGTGGTAAAGGATAGTATGCTCTTCAGAATCTGTTGTACAGTTTCAGGTTGGGCTCTGTTGAGTGGTTTACAAAACAAAGACAGATGGCAGTGGATTAATTCTAGCACTTCTTTATTAGTGTGCATTCAGCCCAGATTTTTTTCTTCTCTTAAGATCAATACAAAGCCCATTAAGTCAGTGGAAAGACTTTTATTGACTCCAGTGGGTTTTCAATCAAGCCCTGTATATAAAAAGAAGTTTCTTAGTCAAGCCTGGGTCTAGTCAGTTGTTTGTTTTTTAAACTAATTTGGATCAGAGTGCATAAGCACCTTTATATACATGTAATTGTGTCTCGAGTAGGAGAGTGTACTCATTTAACTATACTGGCTTCAAATCAATATAGATTCATAGATTCATAGATGTTAGAAGTATATATAGTTATATATATACTTCATATATAGTTAAAGTGGTATTAAAACCTCGTAGAGACAAGCTTATTTCCCCAGCAAGTTGGGGCTTGTCTTCACTATAGGGTTAAACTGAGTTATAACTCGAGTGTTTCTCCCAACCAGAACTCTGTCCACACACTAAAATCCTCCATTAGACTATGATGGTGCTTTTACCTCAATTTGGTTAGCCAGGGAAGGGGTATAGGCCACAGTGAGAGTTAGTGTGCTTGTCAACTGTTACCACTATCCTTCCATGCTGTCAACTGCTACCACTATCCTTCCATCCTTCCTATAATCTCATGCTTCTCAAATAGACAAGGTTACATTAAATATAGGCAACTTGTGCTCATGCTTCAATGATGCATAACATTTGTCACAGAGCACCCAGGAACCTAACAGAGGATTGCTGCTTCTGTTGCATTCATGTTTATATTAGACAAGGCAGAGTAGTTTGTTCCATACGCTATGACAGCAAAGTTCCATCATACTGACATTTCAAGATTCTGAAAAGCATAATTGGTAGACTGAAAAAATGTGAATTGCAGTTGTTTTGTCATCTTCAGCTGTAGATGCAAAAATACTCTTGTTCTGAGATACAATGTAATAATCTAGCAGAGCAATTAGATGGGAGGCATTAATACTTAATATAGGTTTAGTTGCAAGGCCTCAGCTTAGCTAGTTATTAAGAGCACTGACCTTGATCAGTGTAGAAAAACAAAGGAAATCAGACAGCCTGAGTTGAAATAGTTATAGAGTTAAAAAGAAGGTTTGTGAAAGATGTGGGACTGGTCTGCAAAGATTCATGACTAATTTATGTGACTTAGTTATTGGGATAGTTACTACATGGTTATATTGTTTTGTTGAACTGTTGACTAAGTGTGTATGTTATTTTAGTCCAGCAGGGATGTTGGGAAAGAGGTGAGAAAGCACACAGTGGCTCCAAATACGCAACCTCCTGATAAAAACACCAGGTGGAAATAATAGTCAACCTCTGTCAAGTATCATGAGTAATATTACTTTATCCAGGCTTCAGCCAAAGTTACTTATTCTTCTAGTAGTGGGAGCCAATGGAGCCAAAGCACACAAAACAGTTAAAAAATCAGATGCCATTAGAGAATCTGAAATAGTCAGGGGATAGTAAACTTTAGGTAAGATAGACATGAATGTAGCCCTCTTATCATCTTACAGTTCTTTTTCTCTTATGTAAGCATTTGTTCCACCTATGAAGATTATACCATACTTTGAGAAAGGTGTCTGGGTTTCCTGACAACCATGTCAGGATTTCATACAACCTGTAATGAGCCCCTGAAGGGAAGACTTGCAGATGCTAACTAGCTGGGCCAAGTCAGCACACAAGAACCACATGGGACTACCATATTTACTCAGTTACAAGATGAGGTTCCTCCTCCACCCCCATTTAACATGGGGGGGGGGGGGGGAAGAAGTCCCTTGCCTTTCAGTGAGGGCAGGGGTTAGGGCTAGAGCCAGAACCGCAGCTGCTGTCTGCCCTCAGTTGCTTCTGCACACCCAGCCCCCAGTCTCCCCGCCATGCTGCTTCTCCCCATCTTTCCACCTCTGCTGAACTCCTCCTTACCTTTGCTCTGCACAGGCAGGCTCCGTCTTTGCTGCAGTCTGGGGTATGGAGCACATGCTCCAACCTGACCCTGTAACAGCAGTGCCAGCTCCATGCTGCTGCTATGGGGTCAGGGTGGAGCCATGCTCCATACCCCAGACTGCAGCAGGGATGGAGCCTGTTGGTGCAGAGCAAAGGTGGGGGTGGGTGATGGAGAGGCAGGCAGGGGGGAAAGATTTTGTGGGGGTAGACAGGAGGAAGGGGGAGCAGAGACCCAAGCCTGTGATGGCCAGAAGCAGCCTGGAGAGGGAAAGGGTGGGGGGGCAGGGGAAAAGGGATTGGGGCAGCTTGAAGGTGAAGTGGGGTACAGGCATCAGGGGGAATCTACCTGCCTCTCTCACTGCTTGCCCCACTGCCTCCACACTGCCTGCCCCCTACCACATGGCCCCCTATTGCCTTCCCCACAGTCTGTCTCCCCAGTGCCTGCCCCATTACTGCCCCCCCCATCACCTCTCCCTCCCATCCTTCAGTAGTGAGGAGGGATGAATTTAAGATGATCCTTCAATAATTAGATTCCATACATGGAAATTTATAATCAATTTTCCATGTATAGAATCTAATTCCTCGGGGGGAGGGGGTCATCTTAAATTCAAGGTTGTCTTGTATTCAGGTACATATGATATGTCTAGGAGTGAGGGAATATGGGGATTCCACCCGATGAGAGGCAAAAGCTGTGAAACCTACTGTCTGAGCGGGTGCACTTCAAGAAATCAGAAAGGGATTACAGAAGTTGCTAGGCTAGTAACTGTGACAGGTTATGTTAGATTGCAACAAAACAAGCTTGAGTAAGAAATAGTTACATAGTTACTGATCCCCAATAATATTATGTACCATTTGACATCATGCTGGTTTTCTTTTATAGTACTAAACAATATAATTAAACAAACATGATGGAAAAGATTTTCCAGACATGCTTCTTTTGCCTCTGCATAAACACCAGAACACTGACATTTTGAGCATCAGACCTGCATTTATCCATGTCAGGTTTTACACTTGCAAAACTTATTTGGGCAGAGGCTGGAGTTAGAATCTCTGAAATGTATACAGAGATGTTGACATTTGAAAACTTCTTAGGCCTGTGCTGGCACATGCACAAAGGAGACTGAATGGAAAAATCTGTCCAAATAGAAGTTTAACACTCTGTATTGAAATGTCCATATACTTCCAAATGTCAGTCACAGGATCAGAAATGTACAGGCCAAGAGTGAATCCATTTAAATTCTGAAACACTGTGTGGTTCCCATAGTGTCAGCATGTTGGCAATAGCTCCTTACATGGTTTTAGGCAGCTCACAGGTCTGGGGGCTGGAGACTTGGCCACCAATATAATTAATACATGGAACGTCAGAAACCTTAGGTAAGCTCTGATAGTGATACCAAGAAGTTAAGTTAAAATAGAAGTACTTTCCAATGTTGTTTGTTTTTAATTAAATGATTTGTAACTGGCTTCTACCTTTTTTGTGGCATGGTCCAATACAGAGTGCTATAAGCTATTTTCTACTAGGGAATACAGAGGTACCAGATTTAGTGTGTGGCTGCTGGTGGTTTAAAATCAAGTCATATTCTTTCTACCAGCAGTGCTTTAATTAGCCTTGCACAATATAAACACATGATCCAGGCTGGGAAAAGGAACATTGTTTCCACAAAAACCTGCCATTCTGATTAAATAGTTTAGAATAAATATACTTCGCTGTCAGCAGGTGGCTCTGTGTTAAAACTGGTGTTACTTTTAATAACTCAGAATTGGAACAATTTTAAACAAGCTTCCTAGCTTGTAAACCAATTGGGAGAGAATGAAAGACTACATACAGAGTGTTTCTTTATCCTCTTCAATCTTCTGCGTGAGAAAAACTGTAGGATTGGGGACTGTGTTGGGAGGAAAAATCTAGTTATTTTAACTTGTGCCAGGGTAGATCTGGTAGAGATGCCAGTGGGTTTTAAATTTAAACATCATTCATTTTATTTCTCTTAAGGATTGTATTAATAGATCCTTCGTCTTTATATAAAGGATATTTCTCATGGAATGAATCACTGAGTGCCTGAAGTGTTTAGTGAGAACAATAGGAGTAGCTGGAGCATAGGGCCTGATCTAATGTCTCTGAAGTTAATGGGACACTCTCCATTGACTTCTGTAGGAATGAGATTAAATCTTCAGTGCCTCACAGTATCAGGCCCAGTGTCACTACTACTGCTGTGGTTCTCTGGCAGTGCTACAGCTTATATGGGCATTTGATGCTAATTCAACTGCAATCAGAAGTCCATGAATATATTACAATATACCATTGTTTGAAATTGTTTACCTAAATATCAAAATGAGTTCACCATCTAGTGCAGTGTTCTTTTCAGCCATTAAATACAAAGGCCTACTAAGGAGTCCCTTGACTATTTGTTTGTATGTGACAGTGACAGCCTATTTTAAGAAGGTGATTTTATCTTTTGTTGAAACATGAGCATTTATGGGCTCATGGGAGAAGTGAGGGCCATGTCATATGTTACACTTAGGACTTGTTAACTGCCCTTAAACTGCAAGCCTCTGAGCACTGCAGCAGTAAAACATGTGCTAAAGTGTGATTGTATCATAGCAAGTTATGACTTTTTGTGGAAGGAATATCTCTAGGTCATATTAAGTAAATGTTCAGCTCTCATCAGACTAGTCCACAGATACAGTATGATTTCAAGACTGGAGTGGTACAGAGACTGTGACCAACAGTCAGCTGATTGCTGGTCCCAGTCCCAGCACCACACCATAGCGAGTTCAAGAGTGCCAGTGACAGGAACCTAGCTTGTTCCATAGTTCCAGCAGGAGATGTGGATCCAGCAGCAGGAGTGGCACCCTCCCTGTGCCTCCCTCCACCTGCCCCTAGCAGCAGAGATCTGGTTGTCCTGAGCATGCCAGGGGAGGTGCTCTGGGGCTGGGCATGCATGGGCGGGATGGGGGAGCATGGTCTCCAGACATGGGAGTTGCACATCCTTATGGGTGGACATGTGAGTTTTGGTGCTTGGTGCCAGGGTCAGTGTTAGCAGGGAGGGAGAGGCACAGCTGGCCTCTCCAGAGTAGGCTAAGATTGTAGCAGATTGTCCTGTCCAGAGTAGGCTGAGATTGTAGCAAGCATTGTCACGCAACTTCTCAGAACATGTTCTAACTTTTAATACAGCATGGTAATGCTAACTACGGTTGAAATAAAACATGGATTAAGTGTCCCATGCAACAAGGCCCTGAGCTTAAGACAGGTTTTGAGAAAGGTGAATGGAGTTGCTTGACTTATTGGGATAGGAAGGGAACTCTGAGTGTAAGAGGCAGCATGGAGTGCTGTTAAGATACTGAAAAGCACCAGTATGTAATGGCCTATGACCATTTCCTTATTTCTACAACACAGGTAGATCTGTCTATGTACACCAGTGGCATCAAAGCTGGGGCAGTTTAGCAGTTATTCATCAAGAAATTACTCAGCTTCTGACAGTTAGCACAAAGACACTCCATTCAAGTTGTATCTTTTGCCATAATTGGGGACCTAATGAAATCAGAGCTCCTGCCCCCAATTTCACAGGTAGAATATGGGGCTGGGCAGCCATTCCACAGGCAGAGCAGAGCAGAACATGCCCCACCATGCCTCTGATTGGCCAAGGGGCTCCAGTAGCCCCTCCCCTCACTGATGATTATCTGTGAGGGCTACTTGTCATGCAGCCCCTCACTGCCAATTGGTGGAGAGGTGAAAGGTCACATAATAGGCAGCCCTCACAAGCAATCAGTGGTGAGGGATGGGGGCAGCAGCCATCTTGCTGGCAATCCTCTGAGTGGGCAGAGCCCCCCTGTCCCCTTCTCAGTCCTGGTGGGCTCATGTAGTGTGCTGAGGACGGTTGGCTCCCTCTGGGGAGCCACCATTTCATTTTCAGTAATTTTTTTTGCCTGCAGATTCCGCAGGCATTGCTAGACTTCACAAAATCTGTGCAATTGTGATTTCAGTAGGTCCCTAGCCATAATGTTCAGGTAAGTGGTGAATTCACTTTACCTAATCACCCTCCTTCTGGTTTTTGTTTTAAGAAAAATTGTAACTGTGGTCAAGTTACTGACTCACGGGATATGGAGCTCTCTCAGTGAAACTCTATATGAACAAAGGTGCAAATTAGATTACTGCATGCTGCTATTAACATTTTATTCCAGTATGTCATTTTATGGCAAAACACATGGCATGATTGACATAGACCATTTTCAAACTGAATTTTCTAGGTTTTGGACTGCTGTACTGGCACTGCTGAATTAAATTCAACATGTTCTTAGATTGCTCCTTTAAATGTTAAAGGCACTGTGGGCTCATCTGTATGCTCATTAATGCATGGTAGTTACTGTGCATTTAGTTTAGTACTTGCTTAAGGCACTGGCACACAGTTTTTTAGTGATGCTTACTGTGCAATAGCCTAATATTACTGTGCAGAAGTGTATTAGCATGGTTTTTGCCCAGCACATTACTGCACAGTGTTATTAGGCTACTGCACATTAAGCATCTTGTGTAAATGCGCTCAGTGAGGAATCTAGTTTAGCTCCACATGAGGCTCAGGCACTCACTCCTAGCCTGCATGTTGACCAGAAAATCATGTTTGCAGCTGGAGCCTCTGAGTAATAAAAGATGAGGTTTTGTCATCCGATAATTTAGATTCTGACTTGAGTTTCAGATTTTCTGAAAAACCTGCAACACTTAATTAAAAGCTACATTTGTAACATGGCAATTTCTGAATTATTAAACAAAAAAAGCTTTGAAAGAGTAACCTTGGGTCAAATTCAATCATGGCACAAATGGGTGGAGTTTCAATGAAACCAAAAGACCTTGCATCTGCAAGGGATTAGTTTGGCCTCTTGTTTTTGGTTCCTAATGATGTTTTTTACTACACAGAACATTTCTCTTCCACATTTTTCTGGTTATTCAGTTGCTTTTTTGTGACCTATGTGTGATCCTCATGAACAATGTATGCCCCCAGAGTCTGGCAGAGCACGTGGCAGCAGGGGCATGGTGGTGGTGAGTGGGGAACTCCCACAGGTGGCCGTGGTGGTGTCAGCGGCAGAGGAGTGGGGTGGTGAGCGCTGACCAGTGATCGGTGACCACCCACAGACACTGTTGGCAGCGCTTTCTTCAGGGGGTGCACGTGCACCTGTGTGCACCCCTTAAGTGTCACCAGTGGTGATCCTTACCCATTAAATATATGATTTTCACGTGTCTCTTTAGGCCTTGATTCATCACTCATACCATGGTAAGGAAGCAGGAATGTGCTGATGTAAATTAATGGACTTGAAACTCTTCCCAGGTTTGGTTATGTTCTGAAGGGCATGGGCAGATGAAAAAATGCACAGTAACCCTATCACTTGTTAACTCTATCCCACCACAACTGGAAGCTAAACAAGAACAGTTTACCACTTGTTTCAGTTCATTCAGGTGTAAATCATTTTGGTTTAGTTTTACGTCTTATGAGGACCTTGTTACATGGTAATTTTGGGCAGCTCCTGGACCTCTTAACACCTGGACTGTCCACACATTAACACCTGAAACTAGTTTTCAACAGTTGTTAGGTGGCTCAAAGTTCCCCACTCCAGGGCAGGATTATTTCTAATCTATGTTACCTAACTCATGTTACACTAAGGTGTGACCACTCTAGACTACACTTTAGTGTAAACACTCCCTGCCCTTTCCCCTGCTGGCCCAGATGAGTCCATTGCCACCCCCGCCACCCCTACAGATCCCTACTCATGGCTACCCCACCCCTTGCTTACTTGTGACTGCTTGCACTGTCTGTCCTAGTGTGGGGAGTAGGGAAGGGTTAACCTGCATGCCCAGCAGCTGTCACCACTGCTGCTCTCTGGGCTGGGCTCAGCTTGGAGGAGAGCTGCAGCCCAGCAGTGGCAATCACAGTGGAGGGGGGTGTTGAGCAGGAAGGTTGAGCCTTCCCTGCTTGTTCCCCTGGGACAGATGGCATGGGCAACCACAAGTAAACAGGGGGAAATTAAGGGGTGGGGAGGAACCTCAGGTTGTGTGTGTGGGGGGGGGGGTAATCAGGGTGGTCCTGTGGGGGCAGGGCCAGGGGGAATCCTGGAATGGGAGGTGGCAGGATTTTAACCTTTCAGTCTTCCCGGCCTCTGCTGGCCTGAATTTGTGACTGCTCCATACTTGAGCCAGTACTAACACTGATCAACATTTGTGCAGTTCACAGCATAACATGTAACACTGTTTCTTCTGCCTGAGATAGGGTCAAGCAGAAGAAACATTTATAACTGAGGATCTAGCTTGCACTTGCCTAACCTGTTGATACTCTTTAACAAGAATAACATAACACTGGGCAATATTAAACAGCTCTGTTAGCAGGAAAACAATGTGTTATTTATTACAGTAGACAAACAGAATTTTAGGGGTGGGGGGTACTGAATAATAATTTAATATTATTTAAAAAAGGGGTGGGTGAAATATGGCCCACAGGCTGTATCCAACTGATTGTATCTGGCCTATGGGTGGACAGTTGCAAACTCATGGGATCCAGCCCTCAGGCAGCCAGCAGCTCCAGCTCCAGCTCTGGCTACTGTGTGGTGCCAGGCAGGCAGTGTGTGGTGCCAGGCAGGCAGGACTGCTACCACCCAGTGCTAATATGGTGGGCAGCATTGGCTGTGGATCTGGACAGATGCCCCACTCAACACCCAGATCCTGCCAGCCCATCCACAGGTGATACTGGTGCCTGCATGGGGTTGCTTCTGGCATGCCGGATGGGTGCTGGTATCAGCTGTGGACATAGCTGGTAGGTTCCAGGTTGAGAGCGGGGAGGATCAGGGTATGTTGCAGCTTGGGGTGAGGTAGGGATCAGGATGTGCTGCAGCTCTTGGCAGGGTAGGGATTTGGGCATAGAAATCATAGAAAATTAGAGTTGGAAGGGACCTCAGGTCATGGCATGCTGCAGTTCTGGGCAGTGTGGGGACCAGGGAGGCAGGGGGTGAGAGAGAGAGAGAGAGAGAGGTGTGGCCTTTGAGAGGACACCAAAATTCATTAAGTGGCCCTCCAGCCAAAATAATTGCCCACCTGTGGTTTAAAGTATCCTGGCTTCAAGAAGTTACAGGTTTATCTCGCTTTATGCAGGTTCTGTATGTGCAAATTTGCTCTTATGTGATGACCCTTTTTATACCAAAAATTAGTTATATGCAAGGTAAATTAACTCTTATGCTATCGGTGTGGTGGAATCCCGCAGTCAGCTGCTTTGTGTGGTGTATTGTGGGATTGAAACACACCAAAATATAATCTCCTGTATAGATCTGTGCTCCTTGCTCCTTGTCTGCAAAATGTGTTCCTGTAGTAGCCATCTCCATTATGATAGTGCCCTGTGCTTGTGTGTACTAACTGCTGTTGGTGAATACCAAAACTATCTTGTAAAAGTGGTAGAAATGGGTCTGAGGGTCAGTACAATTGAGATCTTGGAACATATCCCTATTTGTTATATTGTAAAGTAGATTCCCTTTACATGAATTCGAATTATACACCATTTTCCAGGAACACATGTACAGCATAAAGCAAGGGAAACCTGTATTCAGGAACACAGAATTCCAGATATGGCATTACTTACAACCTGAGGAATATTTGCATTTCTGGCATTAAGCATTATGTTAGTATTACTGTTGATTCAATGATGTGAAAGAAAGGTGGATGCTTAAATGTTGCTAGTCTTTTAAAAGCACCAAAGATTAAGAAATACAGAATAAATACACCACAACATTGACAGGAATTGTACAGAGAGAGTAGGTTTCAGTGCATAATATGGATTAAATCCTCTATGCATGTTGCATAGACACTTTCTGGCATGTGCCTGAACAAACTGTCCAGATCTCAGCCTTAGTTATGTTTCTGAGATCAGTACTGAGTAGTATGTGCCATCCTGCTCTAGTGATGGCTGAATCACATAGATTCAGCATATAGTGCACACCAAGCAGAAGTGGTTGAACAGAGTGTGTTTTTTTGTGTTTCAGGATCAATGTGGAGGTAGCAAAAACTTTCTGCATGATCATTTTGGTCCTAAATTCTGTCATAAAAAAAGATATTGATACAGAGGCTAACCAGATTACTATAACTGGTTGGCTCGGTGTTCAATACAGAATCTATCCTTGAAATGCTGCTGTTTTTTCATGGTAATCATTTTGTGCTTCGAGGCATGAGAATCTATATCTGACATAATTTTTATCCTAGCCAGTATATCTGAATATTGTTTGTTTTCCATTGGCTAAACCTTTGAATTTTACTAAGTGATTCATATTTAAGAAATTTACCTCTTTGTATATACAGTACAATCTATAGAAATACAGAATGTCATTCATTTTCTGCCAAACATTTGCTTAGTATATTTAGTAACTGTTACATTAAAACAAAAAACTTTATTTGAAAAGAACTTCAAAAGAATTATTAGCCAGGATTAAATTACCCAATTAAATGCTATACACAATGCTGACAGATTGCAAAACAGTAAGTAAGCTACATTTTTGTAAAAATTATTAATACACATTTCTATTTATAATGATATAGGCCTCAAGTGCTAGTGTTCCCTTGTAAAATCTGAGCAACATTCCTCTTGGAGCCAACTGACGTTGCACAGCCTAAACCTGAAGAAATGAATTGGTGTGTCTGCATGAGATGCTTTACTGTGCAGTAGACTAATCTGTTGCACAGTACAATGTCACTTCTACACATGCTCAAATTTACTGTGCAGTAAATCAGTCTACTGTGCAGTTAGCTACAACCTATAAAAACAGGAAGTAAACTAACTGCACAGTAAAATGTGTAGATGCTGGCCAAGAGCAAATTTGATCCCAGTCATCCTAGCCAGTAGAGGGCCACAGGGCAGGGAGCTATGATCCTAGTGTTGTACAGCTCCCTGGCTCCCTGCAGGAGATGGGAGCTGACCAGGGCTGGGACTGGGGAGCTCTGTGCCCTGTCCTTACTCCCCACACTGAGCTGGCTGCTGTGGGGAGTGAGCGAGGGCTGGGAATCCAGACCTGCTCACTCCTCAGAGCAGCCAGCTGGATTCCCTGCTGTGTGGAGCTGGCTGCTCTAGGGCACAAATGAGGGCTGGATTCCCAGCCCTGTGCCCCCACATCTGGCAGGAGGCTTTCTTGCAGCTGCCCCACACCCCAGACAACTTCCAGCAAGCCCTGTGCCTGTGACTTGCTGAAAGCTGTGTCCAGATATGCACAGGGCCAGGAGAGCTCTGCCTGCTGCAGGGGCAGCTCTCTCCTGGCCCCATGCACATCAGGTCCCCTCACAATATGCACAAGGCCAAGAGACAGGTGCAGCTGGAAGAGCTCTCTTGACCCTGTGCCCCTTGGCAGTCCCTGAGGTTAAGGAGGGGTGGGGAAGGGGAGCTTGGAGTTCCCTCTGACTGCTGCAGGGAGGCAGAGCAGGGCAGGAACAGCTCTGTATTGAGCTGCTCCATTTGCAAGAGGGATACCATGTAGACATCCTCTCTTGTAGGCTTACTGCACAGTATTTTTACTGCACAGTAAGCCTACTTTTAAATAATAGCACGTGTAGATGTGCCCAGTGTTGAGCAACAGGAAGTAATCCCTTTCATGCAGCGAGATAAAATGTTCTGCCTCTACAGTATTCCTATGGTGACATCTTCTATTGTAAACAAATGGAATCCTGTTGACTTCAGAAGAACTCGCCTTTGTCAGCGGATTTGTTTTGGGAGAGAGGACAGGATCTTGAGTTTGAATTTCTGTACATCAGTGGACTAGGTTGGGTGCTTTCTTGCATATATTATTGAAAACCTGAGCATTTATTGTCAGAGTCTAAGAACAGTTATAGACATTTTAAAGTATGCAATTAATTCAAGAGGATTCTTAGCATAACTGGCTCAAGCAACTGTAGTGTTTTACACAGATCAATATGTGGGAATATGTAAAAGCCGTACATTTTGGTATACACTGGTGTAGTAATCTTAACAGGACTGACTTCACTAATCAGACCAAGCAACAGCAATTATTGAACTTTGCAAACATTAACTAATTAATTTTCATGCCATCACTCTGAGGTAGGTATTATCTATTATTACCAGGCTTCATTACATTACATTGAATGTATTATCATTGAGAGCTTATACATGAGCACAGAGGCTGCTCCGACGCGTTGTAATTACAGCACGTCAGAGCAGACTCAGTGAATTGAGTCTGCTGGAGTGTGGCAATTACTGCACTCCAGTAGCTTCCTGCATCTCATGTATCAGCATCCCCACACTTAAAAATGGCGGCAGAGGTGCTTGAACTAAAGCCTGCCAACTTTAAGCATGAGGACACCGATACATGAGATGCTGCAGTGCTTTATTAGAGGGCTCTTGGAGATTTTCTAAGTAAAGTGCCACCCCTAGACCACATGTAAAAGTGCCCACTAAGCTAGACAAATGAGTGTGGTAATATACCTTAATTTGTAAATAAAAGAATAACAGTCAGTATTCTGAAATTCAGAATTCTGTTTCTCGGGTTAAGTATAACAACACTAAAATTAATACCATCACTTTCTAATCCTCCTGTCTAAAAATAATTTTAAACACTAAGACTCAATGAATTTTATTATAAAACTTAGTATTATAACATAGAGGCTTATAGAAATTAGAGAAACAAAAAGACTTATGGTAATACACCATCAAAACTGAAACTTTAATTACATAGGAATTAAAAAAAATGCTGTTAAATTATCTCATAATATCCTTAATTCTGCTCCTTTTGAATTATAATAAGGTCCTTCATTATTTAACCACAATAATGTGTACCTAAATACTTAGTGCTTTTGTCATATTTAGTATATTATAGAAAAAGGGGCGATTTCTTTCTATGTTATTTACTATTTAGTGACTAGTGCGGTGTGTTTATAAAATTTATAATGTCAAGTGTATTTATACAAGCATAGCAAAAGGTGCTTTAGGAAACAGAACTCTGAATTTTTCCCCAAATGTTGCAATTTCTATCTTAATCATATATAACACTGCCAGATGCTTCATAGAACTTCCCTAACCAACAGTGAGAAAAAATTACAAATAAGTGTTTGTATTAACAGAAGGTGATGTGAGAAGAAAACCACAGTTTGTGCTAAAATAAGACTGCGGTTTCACTCTAGTGTACTTTAATATATAAGATATACACTAGAAGCTTCTTGCAGGTCTGTCAGCCAAATACTGAACAGACTCAGCTGCTTATGATACCAAACAAAAACACCAAAGTCTAGAACTGTCTTTCTGGTGGCAAATGTTATTTTTGTTGTTTGGATTAACGTTATCAGCAATGAGAATAGAATTATACATAACATAGAGCATTACCACCATAACAAGTGTTACCTTAGTCTTTCAAATAAATGTCTTGTTAAAAATGTATGAACACCTTAAGATTATCCATTGCTATCAAGGGGAAAAACAGTTTTATGACAAATACCAAGTACTAACCAGACCAATATCTACTTTGGCCAAAACTGATTTATAGGTTTTATAAATCAGACAAGTTGAAGTCCTTGCCTGTTTTCAGCTATCCATTACTGCAACTTCCATAGAGCATACATAGCAGAATTTCCTTATTTATCTGATATATATTATCTATACTTGAGATTATTTGAGCCAAATGGTAGATTTAAAATGTTCTGAGCCATTTTGCAAGAGACAAGCTGAAAAAGTTTAACAAGAAAAGGAGTAATGTTTACTTACAGGAAAAATAGATCCTATTCTGAGCATATGCCCACATAGGGCATGTCCAGACAAGCATGGATGTTTGGTTCCCTGGGGACAAGTAGTGGTGGTGCACCTTGTGTCACTGCTACTTGCCCCCAGGGAACGCCCATGCCATGCACACTTTGGCGTGTGGCAAGTTACCTTGGGTAGGGGAGGCTGGGCCCCAGCACTGGGCTGGCGCCAGCAGCCTTACCTGGGGGCCTGACAGGGCTGCAGCAGCAGTGATTCTCTTCAGTGTCACAAACCCCAAGTTCCAGCTCATGGGGATGCAGGCATGCAGTGTCAATTAAGATTTCTTCACCCATCTTGCTCTCCCATTTACATACACATGTATATTATCTAACATATTCATAACTATACATATTTTAAATATAATATACATATGAAATATAATATTTGAAATATGGTAACTTTCTGCATAAAGTAAATACATGCTGCACCTTCAGTGCATGGAGAAAATTAGACCCCAGGGGTCTAAAAAAAATGGAGAGAAAAAAAGCAGGGCAGGCACTGGAGGCTGGGTTCTCCACAGAGACGCTCTGGCTGCCAGAGTGCCAGAGGCCCTTGCCCTGGTGCTGAAACACACTGCCTGCCCCTCTCAGGCCCCCAATCCCTGCCCTACCCGGCCCCATCCCCTGCCAGCCCTCCCGATCCCTGCCCCCTGAACCCAGCATCCCCAGAGTAAAAAAACCCAAACTAACAAACCCCCTGGTACTTACTGGCAGTCCAGCTGCTGTCTGTGTCACTGGGGCCCCACCCACACAGCACGGGGCAGAGGGACAGCCCCAGCGTCCCCAGCCTGGGCCCTCCTGCCCCACACTGTCCTGTGCTGCCCAAGGGGGCTCTGTCAGGAGCCCCCGGAGCCCCCACAGCCCCTGCTCCTAGGGTAAGTAGAGGCTTTTGTTTTCCTTTTTTTTTTTTTAAAGTGATGGTGCCTGGGGCTGGGCAGCCATTGGGGGGGGGCTGCAGCAGCTGGCGGGGGATGGGGTCAGGTGGGGCAGCAATCGGGGGGCTTGGGTGGGGCATGTGGGCCTTGCAGGGGTGGGTGGTAGCCCCTGCAGGGGCCATTTGGCTCCTATTGGGGGGCTGTAGCCCCTGTGTGGGGCAATAGTGCCTGTTGGGGAGCTGTAACTCCTGTGTGGGGGCCATTGGAGGGCTGTAACCCCTGTATAGGGGCCACGGCCCCTGTGTGGGAGCCATAACCTCTGTGTAGGGGCCACAGCCCCTTTTGGGGTCTGAAAACCCTGTGTAGGGGCTGTAGCCTCTGTGGGAGGGCAACAAAATATATATTCATGTATTCATGAATTCATGAAACATGTATTTAGAGTTCACTTTATTATTATGATAGAGACACTGGTAGGCTTCCACATTGCTTTAACACTGTAGATATATCAATAAAACATTGCCCAAGTGATCATTGTCTCTGTCTCACTCTCTCTCTCTCTTCATAGTGGTCTTTTGTTTTAATAGTAGAGGAACATGGATTTTGGGGTATTTTACAGAGTGACCGGGATTTTTGTATCAGGGATTTTTTAGTTTGCCAGTAGTGAACAATAGAATTTCTGCTAGGGAGGCCAGTGACAGGACTCTGCCTGCTCGGAGCTGCCACCTTGGACCTAGCTGGCTGTTGTTGACAGTTTAAAGCAGGCCACCACACCTGGAACATCTTTGGGGCGATAGCTGCCCAGATGGCCAGGCAGGGGGCACACATGGCAGTAGTGCCACACAGAGGCCAACTCTGCAGCCACAGACTGCTGGCAGCTGGCCCAGAGGGGCAGATGCCTCATCCCAGTCTGGCAGGTGCGCAGCAGGTCACAGCCAGGCAGCAGCCCCCACTGCCAGACTGCTGCAGTGGGTAGAGGGTGCAGGGAACTTTCAGGGCTGCTTTTGCAGTCCAGTTGGCACAAGGGGTAGTGTTCCCAGATACCAATTGGCTGGGCCCCAGAAGCTTCTGAGAGCAAGTAGCCCTGGGCTACTTGCCAGGGCAACTTTTTGTACTGCTGGGGCCAGGACAGGGAAGATTTTTATACCGCTGGAGACAGCACAGGTGCTGGCCCCAGGCTCTAGCTCCCCCTGGCTGCAGATCCGGGAGGAGCCAGGCAGGGTTATTTTGCCCCAAATGGCACAATTTGCTCCTCAACAAAGTGCATGTCTAAGCATGTGCACTGATCCAAAAAGCCCTGGCTCAAATTTGCACCACTTCTATTTGAGCTGCTGCAAGCGCACGGCTGTGACCATAAGCTACAATCAGATTCTTTCCATCAGCAACAGTCTGTGACAGAACAAGATCTACCAGCTTGGATCCAGCAGAGGATCATTCTTTTATTTTCTACATTCAGACAACAGAAAAACAGCTAAAAACGTTGTGCTTTATACATTGTTCCAAAACAATTTCTGGGAAGAGACAAAGCATAAGAAGCTGCAACCCACCAAAGAACATTTAAAAAATATGTCAGACGACCACAATACCTGTAATAAGCCGAGAACCCATTCCAGTTAAATTTTCATTAGCAACTTTGGTTGGAAGAGCTCATTGTTTGTAAAATTTACAGGGAGGCAAAGCTGTGGAGTATTTCCAATACAGAAGAGGATCAGATTATTATAGAGAAAGAATTAGATAACCTTATGGAGTTGAGTAAGAGAAATTGTATGAAGTGTAAAAGTCAAAACTACAGAGTCATGCACTTAAGAACTAATACTTTTTCCATTAGATGGTGACTTGTAAATTACAGGCAATAGAGGAAGGACCTGGGTGTACTGATTAATCATAAAATGAGCATGACCTGTGGTGCAATCATGAAAAAGATTAATGCAACACTAGTGTATACTAGGTGGGGTATTTTTAGTAGAGACAGGGAAGTATGAGTAGCACTGTCTCTGAGATTCACTGTAGAGCTTGTTTTTTCATAGGGTGCTTTGTGGCTGCTGCATGTGAGAGGGGTTAAAATGAATAGTTTTGTGGCTACTTGGGCCACAGGGCTGTCTATGAATGCCAGGAACGTGGCTGCATGGACTGGGAGGCTTGTTCTAGTTCCATATTCCTAAGTTCTTGTAAAAAACCAAACCCAATTTTTTTTCCCTTCCACTCCAACGACAGCATGCAAGAATATGACTCCAAAATATATCAGAGATGTCTCTGACTCTTATTCTCTTCTGCCCTTTCCATCAACATTCCTCCAGGAGCTACCATGGGAAAAACGCCAACGCAGGTTTTAACACCCTGGATAGGGAACAGCTTTTCTGAACAGTTAAGCATTTGTTTTTTTCCTTTTGTATTTAAATACTATCTCTGCTTCATAAACTAGCCTTCAAATAATATAAAAAGGCTGAAGCATGATTTAAAACTATCCAAAGTACACAAAATGGACTGTAAACTTTCACATCTTCATTTTGTTAAAAATGAAAACTACATATTTTACAAGTGCTGGAAAATTAGTTAAAAGCTTGATATTATTTAAGCAAAAATAGCTAAACATTTAAAGATTTGACTCACATACAGTATTAGGTTAAAGCTTACACTGGAAAGTTGACAAGGAAAATTTATAGAAAACAAAGGTTTAGCTAGCAAGCATGAGAAGATGGAAGGGAAGGACAAAATCTGGGACAGGATTTATCTGTAAGAACTTAACGGATAAAACTGTTTTCAATAAAAAATGTGGGAATACCCCTGGTCAGTCTCACTAAAACTATGACCATCTGCTCCTTCCTCTGACATCAGTGGGAGTTTGAGGCACTCATCAATTGCACTCACCAAAGAAACAGGTGAATCTCAAACTGGATTTGTGGATGTTCCCCCCTCCTTAGTTAATCCCCACCTCCACAAAGCACCTGTTTCAGCAAAGCACTTGCATGTGTCATTGAAATCAACAGGACAGGTTCTCTGGTTTATTTAGTAAGGTCACCCTGCATTGCAAGTGTTGGGGAGTTCAAATAGACTGGCCAGAGGTTCTCTATGCATGGAAGCTATGCTGAGGGAAAGCTTGCCGAGGGTGGAGAGATGTCTACACCAGCTGTCCATCTACCAGAAAAGGAAAAAAAGCAGCTTATCTGAGGAGAGTGCAGAGATGGGAGGGGGCATGAGGAAGCCCAGCTCTGCTACACTTGATCCTCTGCTAGTGTAAGTTACATTACAGGGCTTATGTGAATGACGGAAGTTAGAGTAGGTGCCTGGAGATTCAGCCCTCTCCTTAAATCTCTCATTACCCTGGATCTGACCTGTGCTTGGATGGAATGAAAACTAAGCCAATGAAACCATGTTTATTCATTACTTGTATTATTGTAGTACATACATACCTAGTCATGAACTGAACAACACTGTATTAGGCATTCTACAAACACCGAATAAAATACAGTTCCTGTTCCAAAGAGCTTACAATCTAAATGTAAAATAAAAGACAGGAGATAGAAGCAGACCAGGGAGTACAAGGAAATATGGTCATGGAGCTAGGCAATACATCAGTATGTTTAAATGTTCTGCTGAATCAGGGACCTAAATTTTGGCTATTGTTCAGTCAGTGTGTGCATCTACATGAGATGCTTAATATGCAGAAGACTAGTTCTACACTGCATTAGCGTGGCTGGCAAAACAGTACTAATGCACAGTAGGCTCAGTCTAATTCACATTAACATCACAAAAAAGTGTTCATCTGCGCTAACGAGCAGTTGTGCTGATTAGTTATAGTACATTAAGCTTAGTACCTGTTATTACAGGTACTAAACTTCATGTGTTGTAATTATGACACATTAATGAATGTGTAGATGTGCCCAGTATTTTGCATTTCTCATTTAAAAATACAACATATAAATTATAATGAAAAAAATCCTCAAACATTTTTCACAGTAGAAAAAAAACATGCAGGGCTACTATTTTTTATACTGTATTCTTTAGTTGTGTATGCAAAGTGGGTAATTATGCATAGGCATTTATCTACAGTCCACACATGCAATTTAGAAACATAAGCTTTGGCCCATTTGGGTTTGTGGGCTTATGGGGTTTGTGGATTTATTTTGTATTATTTCAGAAAGGTTTTTAACTTGAATCTGAGCAACATAAAAGCTAGAAGTAAATCCCCATATTTAATCTCAAATAGTTTTCTGGACGCTACAGTATAAGTAATCTAGTAGTGCCATTTTATCACCGAGATTACACGTTTTAAAAGAATAATCTAAATAGAAACCTTGGTAAAATGAACACAACTGTTGAACATAAAACCAGAGTTGCACAGATTTCCTGTGCTTTTAGATTTATTAAATTAATTTTACATGATTTCTAGCCATTCAGAAAAGGTGACTACAATTGTATATGTGAAATGTCCTCTCTGTATTTACAATTATGTTTTTGCAAGCATAGCTTAGGCACCTATTTTTAATAATTGGCCTTTATGGATGAAACACTGTAGTTCCTACTCCAGCAAAACATCCACTGAGGTCAACACTTCCTTGACATAGAACTCTGTCAGGCTACCATACTACTATGTATAGTACTTACTACTGTGAATAGCCCCATTGGCTTCAGCCCTTCTGGTAGTAAGCACTTTGCCTAGAAATCACAATTACTTAGTCTTTGCAGGACTGAGATCTTACTAAAGGTCAAATAAGGACTGTCAGATTTGGGCCTAAATGGTTGACATGAATCATAAACTGGAGCTGGTTGAACAATGTGAAAAAAATAACTGATGAAATGTTTTCCCTGTTTTCACCAGATTTTATTACTAACCATTTTGGTTAATAAACACAGTAGAAGTAACGGATACTCTTCCCTGAGAAGAATATCTAAAATCAGCCTTTTTATTTTTCTCCACTATATAAAATCACTGTAAACTTCCGAGAGAGAGAGAGAGAGAGAGAGAGAGAGAGAGAGAGAGAGCGCATGCACACAAACACCACCCTGCCAATATGGATATATAATTTTAGCATAGTTAGAAAAGAGTAATGTCACTTTATATTGCATTAAGTACTGCTGAACAAGGCTATTGTAGGCACATATTTTTACTACTTGTTTCATACTACAGTTCTAAAGCTCATTTACCTGAGATCTGTGTTTTGTAAAAATAAAGTTTTATTTTTAACTCCATATGTTACAAAAGACTTGCTTCCAACCCTACGCATGTGAAACCGTGACTTAATTCTGAAACAGATATTACATGTGATCATATAAAAAAGTTACCACTGAAATACATGCATATTAAAAAGGATTGTTAACCTTAGAGGTTTTAAACATCTCTTTTTTCCCCCCACACCTCTTCATTGCAATAAATTTTTAAAAAATAATTTGACCCAGAAAATCTGTGCAGAAAGCTTGCTCTCACAATCATAGGTGCCGACTCCATGGGTGCTCTGGGTCTCAAGCACTCAGCAAACAAAACTAGCAGGTGCTCAGCACTCATGAGCCATGGCCAAGACATTAAAAAAAATAAACAAAACATGCTTTACCAGAAGCAGCAGCATGTTACTTCAACCTGGCTCTGCAGTGCCTGTAAAGACTGGGTGCTTCAGCAGTGCTTTTTAGCGTTTTTAGCAAAAACCAATTCCATTATTAGATAAAAGTGCCAAAAAAGCCCCATTAAAGTGCCCGATCTTTACAGGTACTGCAGAGCCGAGTTGAAGTAATGTGTGCTGAGTTTACATTAAAGCACATTTTTTGGGGGGGGTGGGGGTTTCTACCTGCAAGCACCCACTGGAGAAAAACAAAGTTAGTGCCTAAGTCAGGCGTGGGCAATTATTTTGAGTGGAGGGATGCTTACTCAGTTTTGGCAAGCCATCGAGGGCTGCATGACAGGCAGCCAGGGACATATAAATATTAATTGTCTAAATATTTTAGGGGCCCTGCGGGCTGGATAGAATGGCCTGGTGGGCCGCATCCGCATTTTGCCCACCTGTGGCCTAAGCTCACAACCATATTCCCTCTAAGTTGTCCATCCTGGAAAAAAATTACATAGTTCAGAAAACCAGATTTCACTTTACTATTCAGAGTATTTCATTTTGGTCAGTTCTCATCATCCCGTCTGTAGTCAATAGTCTGTATTTCCTGAGCTACAAACATGGCCATCTCTTTAGTACCTGCAGCAATCACTCGACATGACATGAGATCCAGAGGTCCCCCTGAGAATAAAATGGAAAAGAAGAATAACATTTAGATATAAAGGCAATATATGCTTTACTGCCCTCTGTTGTAGTTAGATAAATTAAAAAAAAAATACAGTTTTACACACAGTATGTTTAGGGAAATCCAATTAAGATCTTACAAGCAAAATATTGCATTTTGGAAATCCTAGACCCAGCAACAAAGCATGCAACATAAACAAGGTGCATTTGGATTTATTTGATATGAGACAAAAAATACAACGTATTTCTCCGTGCTTTCTTAAAGATGAAATGTCCAACTGGCAAAACTATAGAAAGTAAGAAATAAAATAAGCAACAGTACAACCGGTTTTGGGCGTAAAACATATCCTTCACCTGACAACTTTTTTTTTAAGTATGTATCTTTCCAGACTTCTCCCCTGGATAGGGGAAGCTTAGAACACAGGTCTGTGGCTCAGCTCTTAAGGTTAACACTTTACAATTTCCTAACCAAAAAACACCCAAACCTTAATTTTTTCAGTTCATCTGAGTGACTATTTGTGGGTAGTTGTACCTCAGCATCTTCATACTGTTTTCTCATCCTCTGTCCCAATACAGTAATATTGCACTAAAACCTCTCAGGCCTGGCCCACTTCCACCTAGACATAGGCTACCAGTCATATCACAATTACGCACTTCTGATTTAGGGATTTCCCAGGGGAGAGGTGCTGTATAAACAGTCACCCCTCTGTCTTTGAGAAACAATTTTGAAGTAAACAAGATACCATATTTTCTTGCATTACAAAACACCCCCAAATAAGTTACACACCTTGTTTTTGAAAGGCAGAATGAAGAAAAAAATCAAAGTAATGGCTGCATAGAGCAGGGACAGAGCCTAATGATCAGTTGACTTACCTTCCCTTTCCTGCTTAACTAAAAGCTGAAACCCTAGCTTCTCCTGAAGACTGGTCTCCATGGGTGGATCTATGATTTTGAAAAGAACTAAAGAGTCTCCAGGGCTGTGAAATAGGAGAAGACTAGGAGCAGTTAGCAGCTAGTAAAATTGCTGAAACTGGTTGATTAGTGGAACATCAAGACCATTGCAAAGGAGAGATGATGGTCAACACCTGTGGAGTGAAGAACAATGAGCTGTGGGAACTGACTTCCACAGTTGCCTGGATAGTAATGCCACTGCTGCTGCCTAGTGGAGCAGGAAGCAAATCAGGGTGCTTCTATCCAGAACAGAAAAAAAAACAACCATTCCTGCTTAAGACATGCACCCTAATTTTGGGGGTCTAATTTTTGGAGAAAAGGTGTGTGTTGCATGTGAATAAATACGGCATGCTAAAATTCCTAAACAGACTCAAGCAAGGTCAGAGGCCTGTTGGGAATACAGAATTATCAGCAAGAGAGAGACAGACAGACAGACAGTTCTGAGAATGTAAAGGACTTTTGGCAGAATTCTATTTCACTTAGTGGACGGTCAAAGTACAACTTGCGACCAACTCTTGAGTTACCTAACTGAAGTGCAGAAGTGATTCTATTAGCCCCTCGGGTACATGTAAGAATGAGAAGACATCTGTAAGGGTGATCCTGTTCCTGGACGCTAGAGGGTCTCACCTCTCCCATTCAGAGTCAAACCAATCACTACATTTGGGATCAGGAAGGAATTTTACCCCATGGTCAGACTGGTACAGACTGAGAGTGTTTTTGTCTTCCTCTGTAGTGGGGGGCATTGCCATCTTCCTTGGATCTCAAGCATATTTTGGCAACTCTTGCAGTTGCAGGCCATTGGCCACTGTTGTTTCCCTGATTTATTGTGGTAGGTTAAGGTGCTACATAATTGACTGTATAGTTTTACTAATGTTGGGAAATGGATTTATATAGCATGGTTTGGATAGGGATTGATCCTCTCTGGTTGGGTGGGGGGGGAGGGAGGTGGACAAGATGACCTCTGAAAGTCCAGCCCTACTTTGCTATAATTCTATAATAGAGGTACTTAAGGTGGAATTCTATTTCCCTTTGTGCATCTAAATGGAAATTTTCTAGCCATGTGCCCAGCTGTTTTTGGCCCTGGCTTTACTTTGTGAATGTATAAGCTTCTGCACACAGAATGCCCATGCTCAGTAAAACTATACACTGCTCTGGCATGTATGCAACTACATACATGCATACCTGAGCACAAGTCCTGGAAAAATGACAGAAGTGGGGAGGGAGGAGGAAGACAGTCCTCCCATATGTTAGGATATTTACAAAGCTGTCCTTTTGCAAAGGTGCCAGCATTTACCTCTCCTCTACTCTGCCACAGATTCAGCAAATCACACCTGGCGGAACTGTGCCAGACCATAAATCCCTCCACACAGCCAGATCATCTCCCACTCAACCCAGCACCTCCTTGTGCAGTGAATTACATTACAGATAAGAGTAGTCATCCAGGATACTGTTGTAAGCCACTCAAAAGCTAAGAACAGAGCCAGACACTATGCTCTCTTTCTAAGAATTCAATCTGTCTATACAAGGAGTAATTGTAGAAGACTGACACAACCAGGGATACCCTGGTTTTTGTGACTCTTTCTCCCGCTCTTCCTAGATGACACCATTGGCTTACAGGGTGTCAACACCTCTTTTTAAGAGGAGCCTCCTGCTCAGTCTGAAACATGCAATAGTTCAGCCAGTATCAAATCTCACTCAGTTCTACAACTTTTCAAGCTACTACTCGGTAACTTGGCTTCCTTTTCTAAGCAAGTCAATTGAGAAGCTGGCAACAAGAGTACTGTACTCGAATTGTTAACTTTTGGAATCTTGGCTCCATGTCAGTGAGGCTTTAGGCCAGCAGCTGGTAATGAGAGAACATTTGTTGCTCTGGTAAATAACCTTCTCCTGTCCATGTCTATTTTGCTGGCTCTCTCTAAGCCACTTAATATAACAGATAAATACACTTTTCTTGCCTCCAACAAGCTGTAGGAGTGAGTGCAAATGCACAGAAATGGTTCAGATCCCCAGATGAAACCCAGAAGATCCTTACAGGCAATCTAAAAAACCTGATGCAGGGAGAGGAATCAGTTCCTTTCCCATCTTATTCAGCATTTAGAAGAATGTATTGGGAGTGACAGCGAGACAAAACAAATTGGCCTGGCAAAGGATGGGCTGGAGTGGTAGTATAGCTGTGATGGTGCAAAAAATACATGAGAACATAAGCAACTGATGACTGTTGATAGTGGGAGGACACAATTTAAAGGCTCTGGTAGTATGCAGCAGGGTTCAGGGCAAATACTCTGGTATGCCAGGATCAGCCTGGTGCCATTGGGGCCATGTGCCAGGCTATGGCTTGCCTGTATTGGCCCTGCACCATTGGGGCTGTATACCAGATTCTAGCATTCCTGGATCGACTCTGAGCCATCGGAGCCATGTGCCAGGCTCTGGTATGCCTGGATTGGCCCTGCATGACTGGGGCCATGCCCAGTCTTTGGCATGCCTGGATTGATTCTGAGCCCTCAGGGCCATGTACCAGGCAGGACTGGCCTTGCACCACTGGGGCCATGTGCCAGGCTTAGCCCCACACCATTGGGAACATACACCAGACTCTGGGTGCCTGGACCAGCCCCATGCCATCAGGGCCATGCACCAAGCTCTGGCATGCTCAGATTGCCTCTGTGCCATTAGAGGGCCTCCTGATGTATAGGGCTGGTTTGGGCTCACTTGAGCTTGACCCCTGGCTTTGATGGTGCAGGCACAGTCCCCAAGCCCTGGCCCTCTAACTCCCTCTGCCCCATAGACTTAACTGCAGAAGCAGCTCCTGAGTCCTGCCTGAAGTGCAATGGAAAGTGTTGCTGCTGGAGCTGCTCCCACCACCCTGCCTGTACTGCTGGCTGTGTGTGCACATGTGCGTGTGTGTGTGGCACCCCATGCCCCACAGCCTTGGACTTTTTTTCCCCCTTTACCTCCCTTTCTATACATTTCAATGTCCATTGATGTTTATCAATAACAATCGATGAACATTAAATCTGGGGAGGCAAGTGCCCCCCCCCCAGGGCTCCCCTAATGCATTGCCAATGCATGAGAAGCAAGTTTTTTGGGGGGGATATCTTTTATTGAACCAACTGTATTTGTAGGTGGACTAACTACACTGTTGGACCAACCACACTGTTGGACCAATAAAAGATATAACAAAAAACCCATGCCTCTGCCAAAGGAATACACACAGTGCCCAACTCCATGTTCCCTTTAGTTTAAGCATAAAAAGCGCTATCTATCAGCTTTCTAGATGTCTGTGTGAAATTAACACCTAAATGAAAAGTAGCTGACTAAAGCTGAACTGAGGAAAAATTCAGATGATGCTGGTAGAAAGATGGAGAACTACCTTTCTCTGTAACATTTCCAAGTATGAGGACTATCTTCTCTCATGCTATATAGTCTGTTGGTGCTTGTTTTTGAAGCCCTTCAGTCCTACTTTCAGTGGAAATGCAAAACTCATTATCTCAGCTGCCTCACAGAGATACACGCACAGTCTCTTCCCTTCCCGCCCCCTTACATACCAGAGTGGGAGAGAAAAAGATATTTTCTATTTTTAAATGCTTGGAAGGTATTCAGATATGATTTGAATGAGGACCGATAGCTGAATCAAAACTGAAAAAGAAACAAAGTAGTAAATAGCCCAAATTAGAAAGCAAAATGTCTTACTGTTAACTGCCCCATCCCCCAGAGACTAGAAAAAAAATGGCTGAAAAAAATGGAGTGCGACTATTATTTAGATTGCAGTATTGACCTCTGTGGGCTAGATACTTTCCAAACACAAACATCCAGTCTCTGCCTCAAAGAAGCATATATTACTCACCTGAAGTATCTATCACAGTACCGCCCGCCTCTCTAATAATGACTGTAGCTGCCGCCAAGTCCCAGCAGTGTAAGCCAAATTGATAATATGCATCTGCAGCTCCAGATGCTAGATGGCACAGAGCCAAAGTAGCACTCCCAATGACACGTACCCTGGAAGCAGCAAGAAGAGGCACAATGTAACTTAAAGGGGAAAACTCCTGTGATTCCAACTAATGTATTTATCAACAGAGTAATGTGTCATACTTGATTGAAATGAGGTAACATTTTGTTTGGAATTAAGGACATCTGTGAACGTTTCTGACTCTTGATTATTATGATATACAAGTCTGTTTAAAAAAACAACAACTTACCCATGTGCTTGGGCTTTGAGTAACCTTTCCATGTTACTCAGGAACAATTTCAAAGTTTCAGGGTCACGTTTTGGACCAATTTCTGTTAAAATCAAGGCCTTCGAGATATCTGCAATGTAGACAGTTGTTTCTATTAATTCACTTGCCTTTCAAAGTTGGATTTGGTAATTTCTTCAAATGAAATGTTAATTGGCTTTTCACAGCAAAACCATGTGTCATGCACACAAAAATTGTTCTGTTTCCCCTTTTTTCATATTTTTTCATGGGATAAGAAACAGCTTTGTTTAAAGCACCGTATCAACACTAAATTGTTCATACAATGATGTTATCTAAAATAAACTGGTTATAGGAGAGCAGAAGCAATAAAAACAAAAATGTATTTTTTACATGTTTCTTTTGTTTCCATCCATTTTTTCTTTTATTAAAAACTGTTAGCCTTTGGTGACTTTCTAAGCTTTAGCAGTCAGCTAAAAATAATTCAGCAACATTCTATTTATTAATTCCCCTGAAAATTAATTTAATCCAAAAGTAAAGTGGTTCCTGAACAAAGAACTTTGATCTCCTGGATAAACCCATCCATTTTAACAAATGATGTAATACCAGCTATATAAAAGACAAGAGCAATTAAAAATATATATCAAAACTCAGTTTCTAGAAATACATCTGATATAGTAAAGACTATTAAAATGATATAAACCTGGAAGTACAGTATTAACAGTTTTACAAGGAAAAAAGTTTTAATAGTTAAGATGCGTACTCAGAATTATTTCAGTTTATATATTGAGTCATTTCTGATTTACTGTAGCATTAGAGCATTATATGAAGTCAAAACTCCATTGAAGTTAATGGACAGAACCACACTGACTTTGACCGGCATTAGATCAGGCTGTAAGTGAGATCAGAATTAGGTCTACTTTCTGTGAACTATTTTAGGAAGCATAGTTTGAATTCCTTCCAAACGATTTAAGTGGGGGCATGTGGTCAAATCCTGAGTGCTGCTGAGCAGCTGCAGTGTTGATTAAACTCAACAGGAGTTGCATATATACAAAAAGTCAGGATTAATCCCTGTGAACCAGCCTATGCGCAAATGTCAAATGCTGCCTTTTACATGACTTAAATTACAGGATAGACATTCATTTCTGCAGGGGGTGTTTGCTCTGTTATTATACATAATGGCATATGTTGAAAAGGATGTGCAGTAGTACTGAGGACATTTTCACAGACAAATTAATGTGGCTTGAGTCATCATGTAATTAAACAGATATGCTAGATACAGGCCACCAATCACTGTGGCATTGTTTAAAAGCAGTATAGATTCAAGCACTTGGGTTAGTAATTGATGAGTAATATATATGTAATTAGGAAAAAAAGTCAAAGGATACTACAAACTTAACTACTGGAACAGACTTACTGATTTTAAAACACTGCATTAAAATATAGAAACACAGTTTACAAATTTGGGGGACATTATAGGACATGCAATGTTCAACTGTAACTGGAAATTTCTAGAGGATGAAAGTAGCCATTAAATCTTCCTCACAGCACATTCAGTTTACAATTATGAAATATTTAATGCATGCCTTACTATAGAAATCCACCATGCACCAACACTTGGGCCATGACAAGAATTATGAAGCTATGAAAATGATTAAACATTTCGTGATTAATAAACAAGTATTTCCCAATTTTTAATCAAAGTTATGTCCTGTTAAAATTAGATGAAAAGACCACAGCCCCAACCCTGCCCAAGTGTCTTAGGCACAGGAAGAAGAATACCTTTGGTCAAAAGATGACTCCAAATGGCTGCAGCAATGCAAAGAAACTGCACCCTGAGCTGGGAGATAAGCTCCACTGCTTTGGGGAAGAGAAATAAAGAGTCTGGACTGAAAAAAGTTGATGGTGACCAGGCTAAATTTAGGAGGGAATTGTTGATGGAAGAAGGTAGAAGGGAAACAAACAAACATACAAAAAATAATCATTTAATGTATCAACAAACTTAAGGACAGGCCTGATCCTCATCTGTGGCAAAAGTGAATGCTTGAGGAAATCCAACATCAATATGGTGATTGTCTATTAAGATCCTTTAAATCTACTGTGACTGTGAGACCTTCCAAACCACAGTTCCAGTTTCTTATTTAGACACAGCTCTACAAAATGCCATGTACAAAATTAATTAAAACATGGGTGCAGTGCTGTTTGAAAGCTGCAAAGTCTAGAAGCAATGAGAAAGATCTTGAAGCCATTGTCCTTACAAGACAAGAATCAGTGTAAATGGGCATCACTAAAACCTCAAGAAATAAAAACAAAACACAGCTCAAAATTCACTGCTGCAAATCTCCAGCAAAAAGGACTGCATCTCAGAAGAGGAAAACATTTTGAGAACATATGGCCTGTCTAAGGGTTCTGGGCTCCTATGTTAGCAAGAAGTCCAAAGGGACTAGGATCAAACTGGTGTAAGCCATCTACAGATATGCCGTAGCTGAAGACCAGGAGAAGTGACAGCAGAAGTAGGGGCATGTTATGTGGGGCAGAGCCAGAGCATTTGGGAGATGCCCAGACGGCCTCTACCAACAGGGTTCCTATGGAACCTGGTGAGTTTGATTTTTCACTTCCCTGGCAGAGCATACTTGTTGGTGGGGAAGTATGAGGAGAGCTCTGGTAGGACCACAGGTACCTGTTCTCTGGGATTAAAGGTCTTTTCTCAGACACAGCCGCTTCTATGAGGGATGAGTGACCAATTTGCAACCTCCTTCTCCAGATGAAGAGAACCAGTCCCACTAAAGACTAGTCTAAGACACAAGGTGTGGGTCTGGATCTAAACTTCCCCAAATTTTAGGGAAGATCTGGTCCAGGGTTTGGTTTGATTCCATGTCCCTAATCTGTACACTAGGCCACTGACACACATTACATTGAGGATGCAATTAACCTGTAAATTGAGCCTTAAATAGTAACCTGGCACACAGTTCAAGACAAGTTATGGCATGATAACACGGTAAACAAGCCACAAAGATATTCTACATATAATGTGTAACAACTTTGTGGTTTGCTTGTATTGTGCTTTAAGATGAATGTGTGTCAGGTTGGGGCTGGCCCATGAAGAGCCCCAAGGATGTCAGAAAACCACATGTGCAGCTCAGCTGCACACAGTTTTTAAAGGTCCCAGCATGGTGGGACCCTGGAACTGGGATGCCGCAGTTTGATCACATGGGTTCTCTGTGCTGGGACTTGTAAAAACTACAAGTAGCTCAACTGAGGTTTTGATAATCACCTAATTGTAGGCACCCAGCTTTCAACTTGCTGTTCTGGTGGAACCCGGGATCATGGCAGCAGCACTGGCAAGTAAGATGCTACTGGGATGTAGTCCTTGGTCCCAAAATTACTTGTCCTGCTATATAAATGTGGCATGGCAGGAGGCATGATTGTTGCGGTCGAGGCTCAGATCCCATCATGCCTTTAAATGAACATCTGTCAGTGGCTTTAGATTGTGAATTTTATATTGTTTGATGCCCACTAAAACAATTTTATCACATCTTGTGCACAGTGATGCAGATCTGTGGGTGTGTCTACACAAGACATTTACTGTGGAGTTGCCTAATTAGCTCTGCAGTAAAATGCAGCATCTACCCATGTGGTGTTATTAGGATAGAGTAATCTAATTAACTCTTTCATAGGATAGTACTGGTAAATACAATACTATCCTACAATGGAGTTATTTACTCCACCACAACTCACATGTAGATGCTGACCTGGCTGGCTGGGGCACGGGTGCTTCAGTGTGGGGCTCCCTGCTGGCTAGCCCTACACTGAAGCATCCTTGTGCCCCAACCAGCCCCTCTGCACCATAGTGAGCTGGGCAGGAGCAAACCCAGGCTGGCAGGCTGACTCTTGGGGCCCCCTGCCAGCTGGGGCTGTTCCACCCCGGCTCAATGTGCTGTGGTCATGGGCATATGCAAGCGGTGCAAACTGTGCCAGAGTTTATTCAGGAGCATTAATTTCATGTCTAGATGCACCCAGTGTCATCTACTTGCTTTCATCTACAAATTAATGCCACATTCTCCATTTGCATTTGTACTTGTTTTCTTCGTGCACTTATAAACAAGATAGGGCACATTAAGTCACCTGGAAATAAGTGAATGACAGATGTCATAATACTCTGGGCCTGATTCACCATATCCCATTTTATTTCATAACCCAGGAAGTCTGCCATTATACAGATAGAATAATTTACTGGAATCTGGCCCTATTTCTTTAGCTAAAAATAAAGCAGTTATATATAGATTGAAACTGGTAAATTCACATAGAAACCAAAAAAATAATTCAGATCATTTGATTCACATGAAGTTGTACTTTTCAAGCAGAAATTTGGGAAAATCATGATATTTCCGGGGAAAAATACAAAGCATATATATACACACGCACACACATACACAAGTATAATGCAGGAGAAAACCTTTAAGTCAGGATAATGATATCCCTTTAGCATTAGCATCGACTCTAAAAAAAATTTAAAAAAAAATCGACATATTTCTTTTAGAGTTCTAACAAAATCTAGACCAACCTGTCTCTTTTGATACCTGAAGCCTTTTTTCATTACAAAATGCCCCTTGACCTCTTCTACCAGTGTATAATCGTTCTTCAGTGCAGTGGTAAATTACACCAAATTCAAGCTTTAAGATTTTGAAAAGGAAAGAAATGAATGCAACTCAGATTACTCATTACAAGGATAAACAACTAATAATGGCAGAAAGATTAGTATTCTTTTAGTTAGCACATATAAGGTTATGAAGCTGTTAACAAATCTGAGTAATTTTACTGTTATGTTGAAATTTCAGAAACATCATAAAATTAAGTTTATAAAAAGAAAAGCTAATTTCACTGTTCACTATCTTTAAAAGGCTTTTCTGCAGCTTATTTGTATGTACACTACCATAATTAAATAAAAAATTGTTTTAAAATCCAATTTAAGGTTTTATTATGACTACATAAGTCCTTCAGGGCCAGGTTCTGAATACTTTACTCTTATTGGTGAACAATTACACAGTGTAGTTCCATTGAGTTCTGTAGTACTGTCTGTACTGCTAAACCCCAGTATACAAAAATTAGGTTGTGGGCCCCCAAATTATTGCCTTACAAATTGTGAAATTTTTAGGAAAGAATACAGTCCAGTTCATTTGCTTTGTGACTTCTGAACCCTTAGCATGTACTGAAGTCATGTTTTCAAAATTTTCCCTGAAAATTTACTACTACTTTTTTTTAACAGAGCTGGCATTCTCATGCAATCACTTGACTCCAGGAGCTGGAGCTTAAAAACAATACCAGGTATGGTGTGAGTCACAAAAAAACCCAAAACAATGATACAGGGCAACACTGTGTACTTACCTACTTGCCAGTAGGAGTAATGAATTCATAATTTGACCCTTCATAATCTACACCTGAGGTACTTAACAATATTTTGCATTTCTTTACTAACTTATATCAAAAGATTTTAAAGCACTTTATATAGCTTAATGATTAAATTGTACCACTACTATTTGGTAAGTATATTTATCTACATTTAACTTACGGGAGAAAGACACAGAAATTGCCCAAAGTTACACAAGAAGATAGTAGCAGAACTACAAATAGGTCTCAAACCTCCTAGACTCCCGATCTGTACATGCAACAACAATCCTGTACTACTTATGTAATCATCATTTACCCAACATTTCTCAAAGACAGTCCTTGCTCTTCATCCTGAATACCTATTTGGACTAAGCAGGTGTAAGGCTCTGCCTAAGGATACTAAGTTTCTTCCCTAAACATATCCACAGGAATCTCTCTTCAGTAATATATAAGGCCTTAGTTCCCTTGTGTTAGTTTTGGTTCCTTTATTTAGTTATTTCCTTTTCTTTGCCCATGTCCTTTTTTTGGATGGGACGGAAAAGCTATTACCCTTTATTTGTTTTAGCTTCATATTTTAGTTTACAAAATCCCATAGACAGCTTCTAAAGCATGAAGGATGCCACAGAAAAATATTTTTAAAATGTGTTTTGTAATTATATGTGCTATTGAAAGGTTCTGGGGAAGGTGTATTTTTTATAATGTGATTGAAGTGTATCTCTGAAGCTTCTAGATTTTTGCAAGTCACTGGGTGCATCTACAAGTGTACTTTAACGCACATTAGCCTATTTTAATGTGCATTAAGGTGTCACAAAAAAACCCTTGTTCTTTAGCTAACATGCATTAAAATCGGCTAATGTGCCTTTTTCTAGTAACTCACAATGGAGGTACAAGATTTAATACACATTACCTAAAGTGCATTAATGAACATGCAGATGTGCTTGGTGAGTAGGTACTCAGCACATTAATGCACCTTTTCTAATGCGCATTAAATTTAGTATTTCTGGGCATTTTTACACATGCTCCCGGAGTGGTTGTGAGGACCTTTAACTAGAGTGGCTTCAAGAGACACTCTAATTAAAGTGCCTGGAGTGTCTTGTGTATCAGCGTCTACACGCTTCAAAATGGCGGTGGGGGCACTTTATCTAAAACTTGTTGAACAAGCTTTAAATAAATGCCCCCACCAGCATTTTGAAGTGCAGGGACGCTGATATACAAGACACAGAGACTGGCTAGAGCACGGTAATTGCCATGCTCCTGAAGACTTGATTAATCAATTAACTGAGTCTGCTCTGCTGCACTATAATTAGAGTGCATTGGAGCAGCCTCCAGGCTTGTGTACAGGCACCGTCCAATGTAAGGTACTAAATTAATGTACGTTAGGCTGTGCTAATGCACAGTAGCACATTTGCACACATTTTTAGTGATGCTTAATGAGCAGCAGACTATTTTACTGCACATTAGTGTAATGTCATGGTTTTTTACGTGATGCTTTAATGCACAGTAAAATAGTCTACTACGCATTAAAGTGCAGGTGTAGACGTGCCCAGTGGGAGCTGTTACCATTCAGCACATATGAAGATTAGGCCATTGCTGAGTTTGTCTGATGCTGCAGTCCTTGCACATGCAAAATTTCTATTGACTTCAATGGGAGCAACATGCTTTTAGAACTGTGGAAGAAGGGCCAAAGTTTTAGTCTCATAAGTATAATATGAATTCCTTAACAACACCAACTTTTCTTTTGTAGATCAAGCAGTAAGATTACAGTAGCTGGGCAAAGCCCTCTTTTGTGGACTGCTAGAACTAGGAAACTTAAAAAGAAGAGCATTCACGAAAGTCATCTTCTTTGTTTTTCTATGTTCAGGCTATCAGGAAGATGTATCCTGAAATAATATCAAGTTACTATACCTCAAAAACCACACAAACGCAGATTAAATGCACCTGACCGATAACTTTGCACATAGCACAGTAAGTAATTCCATTGTCTTCTACAGAGCAACAACTGGGTAAGAGTCCCAGAGATAGGTAGCAGATTTGAAGCATAAGGACAGGATCACATAGGAACAAGACAACACTACGAGATAAATACAGAAGTAAAAATGAAGTGGGACATACCAGCGATCTTATGAACTGGTATTTCCATAAGTAATCCCTTTTTAGTCATATAACTTGTCTCAATATGGGACAGCTTGCATAAGTAAAGCTCTCAAGGATAGGGATGTTACACTGGTGTGGTATAACCAAACAAAGTCCAATAACAGGGGAAGAGCTTGGGAATTAAGTTTTGGGGTTTTTTTAGTTCCCACAGTGCTCTGAGGTTTGAAGCTAGATCTCAGGTTACCAACTTACAGAACATATTTTATACCTCTTGGTTAACAGCAAATCCAATGCTAACTGCCACTGTTGGAAACCTGTGAAAAATAAGAAATAAAGTACTATTCATGAGTAATCTCTCTAAACATGCAAACTGTAACTTCCATCCATGGCTGAAACCCACAGTGAGCACTAATTTTACTCAGGTTTAAGCTAAAAATTCAATAGTATAGTAACCCTCCTGGCCTTACACTTTGGCACTTTTTAAAATATATATATAAATCAACACTTAAAGAGTTAAAAAATAAACCTGTTAATACATAACTAAGGTTAGTATGCTAAATATAATGAACATTTTAGTGATACTTTTCCTTTAGTGTCATTGATTGATCTAGGTTTAAATTACTAACATTACTGTAACAAATTACACAGTACTTACTCAAATATAAGATGACCCTGAATATAATATAATAAGATGACCCCCACCAATAATTAGATTCTATATATGGACAATTTATAAATTTGTTATAATTTTCTAGGTACAGAATCTAAATATGGGAGGATTATCCTGAATCCCCCGCCCCTGCCCTCCATAGCTACATCACGAATAGCAGTGGCTAGAGAAGGAGGGCCAGGTGGCTCCCTTACCCTGTCCCATCCACTTCTTTCGCCTGCAGTCTTCCTGCCCCTCCTGCACCCCCAGCTCCCCATTGCTTCTGCCCCTCCCCACAGTCTCTGCCTCTTTTCCGCAAACTCCCCTCAGTCTCTGCTCTTCCCCTTTCTTCTCCCCAATCTCTGACCGTTTCCCTCCCACCCTCCCTTGCTGTCAATGCTGCTTGGGCTGCTCACCACATGGAAGCTCAGCTCTTGCCTGACCATGTAGTAGTGTTGGTGCTATTGATTGGCCAGGCAGGGGAAGAAGTATCCATGTGCTCCATGCCAGGAGAGACTCCAGCCCCAGCCAGCACAGATTTGCACCTGATAGCAAGCGTAAGCGGCCAGGGGAGGCAGAAGCTGCAGAGGGGAATGGGGGGGGGGGGGATGACAGGAGGCTGCTGTGGGTTTGACTCTGGCCCTGACACAGGATGAGGGGCAGTCAGAGCCACAGCAGCCTCTGTGTGCAAATATAATACGAGGGACTTCCCCCCCCATGTTGATTGGGGGAAAAACCTTGTCTTATATACAAGTAAATATGGTACTTTTATATACTACATGCACATTTCATCTAGTGATCTCTGAATTTTACAGGCCTCAATTAAGGAAGCAGTAGACAGGGTAGAGATGCACTTTAGAGACTAACTAAATCATAGATGCATAGACTTTTGTGAGCAAATGCATGAGGGGCTGTCTGAATGGAGCTCTTGCTCCTGGAAGTTTGTGCATCTCTCATTCAGTTAATCTATAACTGAAGTCAGGCAGATGCCCCTGCCATCTGCCTGACTTCAGACTAACATGGCTAACTGCCTCTCACTTAATGTGGTTAAGGAAAGGTACTTTGTTGCTGACATCAACAATAAGTTAAACCTGTTATATCACTCTTTCTTGCCAAAGTAGCAACTATGTATTTAACTTGCTCCTTCTGACTGAAATATTAATCATCACTCAATTTCACTAATGAATTCATAAAATAACATTTTCTTAACACTTGAAGAAAAATGTAGATTAGCTTCAGAAAATATTACTGGAAGGAGAAATTTTGCCAAAGTAGATGAAACACCAGTCCCGAAAAATTGGGCCAAATCAGCCAGGGAATATGTACACTTACTTCCCCTGAAAGAAAGCATTTGCACCAGCACTAATTCTGTCTCATCATTATTTCAAGACAAAATATAGTGAATGATTTTTAGAGGTAGTGGAGCTGTCAAGCTGTGGTGAACAATATTCTACTTAAAAAAATTGTATTTTTAGTTAAAGTTGTAGTTTTGTGGTCCTAATAACTGTTATGTATTTTTTTTAAATCTTATTTTAAAAAGTTTAAAAGTCAGATCTATGGTATGCAGTATATAGGAATATTGTATTTATATTCAATGTTTTCAGATATTTTGCATATGTGATAGTTACCTGTTTCAGTGCAAACTGAAAATACATTCCCATGGGAAAAACTTCCACTATTATTAGTAAATGACATAGAAAACAATTCTACATATAGTTATGTCAAAGCACATCACCATATAGCTTTGTTCCTCCTATACAGTTCAAGTCTCTACATGTTAATGTGTAACATACAGGAAATCTTGAATCATAGCTACCTCTGTAAGATTAACTAAAGAAACAGAAAAATATTTAGCTTACAGTTCACGAACAATTATACAGCTCTTCACACTCTCTGACATGTTGCATGGGATATAAAAAGATACTGGGATGGATCCTGCAGATCTTGCTCAGGCAAAACCCCACTGGCTTTGAAAATACAATACCATACATGCTAAATAAACTCAACACAATAAAGTATATTTGAACAAAACAAGAAGAAAAATTTATGAGAAACTGATTTGCAAGATTTTCATAATTTTCCATTTTTCTGTATTTACCTGTGCACAAAATTGCAGGTTCCATCAACAGGATCAATAATCCAGGTTGGGCTGTCAGTGAGGACACATTTTGAACCAGCAGCAGTAGACTCTTCTCCAATAAACCTGTACATGACATGGAATAAAGCAGTGGGGGCCAACCTTTTTGGTAGATATTCCATAAGTTAGCCCACCACCCTCTCTGAGTACCACTTTGAACCCCTTCCTCAGCCCGACCTGCAGCTTTGCTTTCTGTTTCCTGTACTATTAAACACTGTGCAGCCCATTCCCTCCCTGATCTGTCATATAGCATATGCAGAGGCTGCCCATGCCACTTGTGGTTGGACAACCCTGGAATAAGGTGTGGATCAGAAAACTGAAATTGATCTTCCTAGGTTCTGGGGGCTACTGTTACATTATTGATTTTTCTTCATTTTTTCTTTGCTTTTTGTTTTGTTTTCTTTTGTTTTAGCTACAGGGGAAAAAACTACAGAAACAACTTATTGCCCCCTTTCACAGAAACTTTATAAAGAAATTCCCAAAATGTATTAAACAGAAAAAAAATCGTTTCCCCCACCTTGTGCATCTGGAGGTGGCTCTAAACTGAGAATTTGGAAGAAGTACAGATCTGGACTGTAATATTAAAGTTCAGGCCCCTCTCTGGCATAAGTAGAATAAGTTGCAAAATGTATTTTCCATTCCTTGCAGGCAGATTTGGTCAGCAGGAAACAATACAGCTTAGGAAAACTCACATTCCTACTACAATTTTTAATAATGGCTTGGGTCAGAAGATAAATTTCACAAAGCTGACCTCTTGTTTTCCCATGACCTAGAGAAAGTCAACAACATTTTTTTTTAAACCCCAAAAGGCACACTGTTGATCTATACTATCCTAATTTCTTTCAGTAGGCTCCCCTCCTCCCTGCTTCAGGGAAGTGTACGTGCAGTTCTGGCATACTTCCTGCTGTTCTCAGTAATCTTTGCCAGACAACTCAGGGCCTGTTTGAACAAGTGCTTTCTCTGTGGCACCCCTGCTTTTTTCAGTGTGAATTCTATATACAAACTGTCTGCAGGATCAGGATGTTAGGGCTAAATTTTGTCTTCTGTAGCACACCACAGAGTGTTTGGGCTTTGTACAGGGAATCCCTGCAAAGGAGGTAGCCTCCTAGTCTAGGACCTGAAGGCAAGGGGATATGAAGGGACCTGGATCCCCTTTGCAGCTACTACTACCTTACTAATACCTACAGTGGCCTCCACCACTAAGGATGTGAATTCAGAAACATTCAAAATGTGAATTTAAGACTTTAAGAAAGGCTGAATTCAGTGGTAGAAGCTTCTAGCCAAATACAAAGCCATGTGGACTCTTTATCACAGTCACTGTAGAATTCTCTGTGGCGGATAGCAGGGAATTTGCAGGGCAGAATGAAGTGAATAGGGAAAGACATCTTCCACATTTCAAGGGTGTTGGTTGTAGCCATGTTGGTCTAAGGACATAGGCAGACAAGGTTCTTTGGGTAAATGTGATATCTGTTATTAGACCACCTAAATGCTATTACGTGGTCTAATAACAGATATCACATTTACCCAAAGAAACTTGTCTGCCTAAAGAAAGAAATTTATGCCTGCACAGAGGACTAAACCAAGAGCTCATATAAGCTTTTACACAGGACATAAAAGACAAAGTCAGGCCCCTGTGGCCTCTTCCTGTACCCAGTGAAATCCATAGCAACAATACCATTGATTTCAGTGACACTGGCACATTTCAAGCCCACAGCACATTGAAATGAAGATGCTTTATTTATTTACATCTTAGACTGATATGCTGTCCTATACAAAAAGGGCTTTGTGGTAACAGTAGTGTGGTAAGTAGAGAACTATCTGTCTCATTCTGCAAAAAGTCCAAGCTGCTCCACCATGTTTTCCCATGCAAAGATTCATTAGAAAAGAAATGTAAAATTCTGACATTTTGAAAAGTCTAATTTCAGTGCATCAGAGTACTGACATTTACACTTAAAGGTTGCCTTTATTCTCAAATAATCAGTAAAGCATAAATGAAAACTGATCAAACCAGTACACTACCACCAACCAATCAGGAGAGCAAAGAAGGACAACCTGCACAGAAATAAGGTTTCAACAAACTTTTCCAGTACTTATTTCACTTTTGTAAAATCCTCTTGGCACTAGCTGGTTCACTGAAGATATTTCAGAATGCATTATTCTGCTACATCACAACTACCATAGATTGCAAAGAAACCAGGCCACAATAGAGCAGAGATCCCTGCATGCCTCATTCTCTGATCTCAAGAGAGTCCCAAGGACAACTGAGTGCACAGAAGAGCACTTATTGGCTGTCTGCTCTGTTTCCCCAACCTACTTATAGGCTCGGCAGTGCTATGTTGGTTAGCACTATGGAAGAAAGAGACTTGGGGGTCATCATTGACCACAAGATGAACATGAGCCTGCAATGCGATGCTGCGGCTAGTAAAGCGACCAAAGCGCTGGCTTGCATCCATAGATGCTTCTCAAGCAAATCCCGGGACGTCATTCTCCCCCTGTACTCGGCCTTAGTGAGGCCGCAGCTGGAGTACTGCGTCCAGTTTTGGGCTCCACAATTCAAAAAGGATGTGGAGAAGCTTGAGAGAGTCCAGAGAAGAGCCACGCGCATGATCAGGGGTCAGGGAAGCAGACCCTACGATGACAGGCTGAGAGCCCTGGGGCTCTTTAGCCTGGAAAAGCGCAGGCTCAGGGGTGATCTGATGGCCACCTACAAGTTTATCAGGGGTGATCACCAGTATCTGGGGGAACGTTTGTTCACCAGAGCGCCCCAAGGGATGACGAGGACGAATGGTCACAAACTACTACAAGATCGTTTCAGGCTGGACATAAGGAAGAATTTCTTTACTGTCCGAGCCCCCAAGGTCTGGAACAGCCTGCCGCCGGAGGTTGTTCAAGCACCTTCATTGAACACCTTCAAGGTGAAACTGGATGCTTATCTTGCTGGGATCCTATGACCCCAGCTGACGTCCTGCCCTTTGGGCGGGGGGCTGGACTCGATGATCTTCCGAGGTCCCTTCCAGCCCTAATGTCTATGAAATCTATGAAATATATAAAATGCAGGCTTAAATATGCATCTGGTTTGTTGCATATAGTCTGTATATGCATCCCTATATATATATATATATATATATATATATATATATATACACACACACACACATGCATATATATATATGCATATATGCATTATATATATATATATAAATGCATGCTTAAATATGCATCTGGTCAAAAACAAACTTGCTAAAATCTTACCAAACAACAAAAAGTTAATTATCTTAAGGAAAAAGTAGGTTATTCAGTCAGAAGCTAGGAAAAATGTGGACTTATTCAAAGCTGAAGTTGACTGTATAGGGTTAATAAGCTCATATGCTCGAAACTTCCATTTCTGGTTAGGCTTAAAACTGCTACTCCTGTACTAAATAGCCTGAGTACTTTTAATACCTGGATTATTTTCATATTACGTGAACCTTGTATGTTACACTTCCTTGGTCAGAGCATTGTGGAAAACTGAGGGCACTTACACACATGCAAGGAGCCTGTTCCAACATGCTGGAAGTCCAGTGCATTGGAGCAGATTGAGTAATCAAGTCTGCTGGAGCACGTAAACTGATGCGCTCTGGCAGCCTCACACATCATGTGTACCAGTGGCGCAGCGTGCCTCTGCACTGAGAAAATGGAAGCAGTGTGCTTTGAACTAAAACATGTTCAATTTACTTTAGTTCAAAATACCCTGCTGCCATTTTCTCAGCATGGGGTTGTGCTGCCACGCTCATACACATGATGTGCAGGTGCTTTTAATTAGCACGACTCACTAATTTAAAGTGCCTGGCGCTGTGTCAGAAACACATGTAAAAATGCCCTCATCTATTACAGAAAGAATAAAACCATAGCCTATAGTACTCTTTAGAGAGATTATTACACAAATAAAATTAATCACTGTCTTTAGAATTGCAGTCTATTGTAATACATGTACCTTTACTATTACTGCTTCTGTTGTTGACCACATATGCCATATATTTAGAAAGATACATTTAATCAATTATTTTTTCCTACTCAGTTCCCCTCTAAACATGTACTTTGCTGCAGCATAATAAACAGGATCAGTACTTTCAAATATACTGCATGCTAGTCAAATCTTTCAACCAAGTTGTCACTGAAATTCTATCATAGTGAAATTTACCTTTATGCTTAAGGCCAGCATTATGACCCACTTAAGATCTCCTTAAGTTATATGTACAGGCTTTTCAAAGATTTAAGCAATGTATAGGCTTTATATTGGCCTTCTGTAGAAGGCTGAATTTTGATTTAAGCATTTAAACTCAAACATGGAAATTGAAGGCACTGTTTATATTTTGTGTGCATCAAGCTGAACTTGGCCACATTTCATAAAGTTTATCTCAAATCACTTCAAATTTTATAATGTTTTGAGTCATGGTCTCTACTACAAAGGATTACTTTCAATGTGACATTAGTACTGTAGAGTAATTTTTTTAACTTTTTATTCTATATAGGCTAGGAGTCTGAGGTGTGAGGATGATGGCCACCCATGGATCTGATTGACTTTGGAACTCTCAAGGTTCAGATATTAAACAAAATAAACATTTAGCATCATAATCCTGATCCTGCCAGCTTTTTGTATGTGAATAAAACAAAATTATTCATGAAAGCAATTATAGAATTGGGACAATAGATACCATTAAATTCAACTTGATTCTAAAGCCATTTGTTTAAATAATCTTAGTATTATGTTACACCAGACAAAAGATGCAGCTCTATGAACAAACAAAAGTTCATAATTATGGGGAAACAAAAGGGTTTTATATTTTATTACTATTCAAATAAATCCATAAAAGTTGCAGAATAACCTTTAAGCACCTCGCATGACAACTTAAGCTAAACTAAAGTAATGATACTGGTTGGCTGATGAGAAATACAGTGAACCATTTCTAACTGGCAACATGAAAATGAATCTGGAACAGTGATTTTTAAAGAAAGGAAGCTAGTAAAAATGTCCAATCTAGTGCTTATTTTTTAATTACTAAATCTAAATATTTTTTTAACAAAAGAGACAGTAACAAATTGATAACTGGCACTAGAATTAAATTAGGCTATAAGTAGGTGAATTCATGTTTGCAAATATTATCTGTTTCATAGAGGCTGACTCCTTTGTTTTCGCTCTAAGGCCAACCTCATAGAGGGGTTTTATATGGAATAGGGTCATAGGCTGTTCTCTTTTTAGCAGTACTTACCTGTGGGAGGGAAACTTCTCTTTCAGAGCAGAAATAATTAACTTTTCCACAAACTGATCAGTTTCAGTAACAAGATCTGCTGCAGATGTTTTTGTAGACACTTGTTTTTCCTCTGTAAGAGCTTTCCTAATAATCTGAAAGAAAAGTACATACACATTTATTTCTGAAATTCCTTCCATAAACACTGAAAAAGTATATTACACAATCAGAGAGAGAGGGAGTTAGCCATGTTACTCAGAAGGTGGGATAGATTTGCACTTTGAAGACTAACTAAATATTTGATCTACCCTGAAAATGTACCCTACCTTCTACCAAAGTACACAAGGTTAATTTTTGTGCTGAAAATAAAGTTAAAGCTCAGTGTGCTCCCGTTAAAGCAAAGGGATCCAGTTTTGGTACTCAATATCCATCCTTTCTCTTCATGAGCTGGGACAAATGTAGAGGTAATGAGCTCAGTTGTACATCTGTGAAGGACCTTAAATCACTCAGCATCTACAACAACAGGCTGGATGTATCTACACATGCAATTAATGCCCAGAAAGCTTGCTGCACAGTAAGCTTTCCCCAACAGGGTACCTACATGTGCTCCTTTCGGAAGCAAATTTGCTCCCAACAGGAGCAGTTCAGTTCAGGGCTACTCTAGCCCTGGTGTGCCCCCTATAGGATCCAGGGGGAGTTTCAGGCTTCCCTGGCTGGTGGCGGGGGGCACCAGAGTCAGGCTCTGCCTCCCAATCCCATGTCTGATCTGTGGAGCAGGGCACAGGGCTGGGAAAATGTGCCTTCCTGCAGCTGCTGCTTCCCAGCCCTGTGCCCTGATCAGCAGATCAAGACAGGGGGTTGGGAAAGAGTCCCCTCCCCTGCAACTCTTTCCCAGACCCCTGCCCTGGTCAGTCAGTGGGGCAGCTAGCAGCAAGCCCCTGACTAAGCTGCAGAGGAAGGAAGAGCTTCCAAGTCCCAGCTCTGCTTCTGTGGGGAGCCAAGAGCCCCACGGCACTGTGATGGGAGAGGGAAGGCAAAGAGGAACCTGGTCCCCACGCTGATCAGCTCCCAACTCCTTGGGGGAGCTGACAGCTGAGCAGTGCCAGGACTGGGCCCCCTGCTGGTGTGGCTGACCAATCTACTGTGCAATAAAGCATTTTGTGTAGACACACCAGCTGTGTGGGAAAGGTACTGACAAGCTCTGGAGGGGGATAGAGCCACCATGATAAAAGCTGAACAACAGCTTGTGCAGCATCTGGATAAATTACACAGAAATTTCATGGGAGAAGGAGGCAGGGCTCCAACATCTTAATTTGCCTTCCACTGGGAATTAAAATATTAAAAAGCCCTATAGACAAAAAATAAACCATATTGTTTTGGTTCATAAAAAAGCCTTTTATATCAGACTTAGGCAAAGGCTTTCAAAAATTCCTGTGCAATGTTGGGGTCTTAAATCCATAGGCATAGCCTTATTTTGAAGTGCTAATTATCCAACAGCTCTCAGTTAAATTGGTGGCAAGTTATAGGTGCTCAGCAAGCAGAAAAATCAGATAATTATTCAAGTGCCTAAATATGGACCTAGGAATCTAACTCTGAGCATCTTTTTTTAAACCTGGGCCTTCTGTTTTAAAAAACTTTACAGCTGTACTAAACTAAGCCAAATCCAATACAGAAATATGAAGCATCATATGAATTAAAACATCTTCCTACCTCCACCTCTCTCTTTCTACTTGTTACTGAGATGCAAAATAGAAAATGAGATGGGGTGAGAGTAGAGAAACAACTGATTAATTTTTAACCAATAAAAATGATAAACTATTTAAGATAAAAGGAAGTCAAAACAGTCAATAAGAGCAACAAATGCTACTGCTAGATTTGTACATAACTATACTAAATTAAAAAAACAAACAGTATTACACTGCTAATACTTGCTATGTTTTCTTTAAATCCTTCAGTCAAAATTGTGTGGCACCAAAGTATTTTAAACTTACCAAAAGAGAAGCCTTTTCTTTTTGAACAAAACTTTTCTAATGTACTACACCTGGGACTAGAAACCAAGAACTCCCAAATTCCAATGTCATTTCTTTCACTTGTCTGTCATAAACCAAAATATTATAGTTGAAGTGTTTCATGTCTGCTAACTACTACACTGAGCAGCCTGACATATGATCTGGACAGCAGACTTTTGTGAGGCCTCAGAAAAGTCCCATGACCTCTCTGTCTCAGTATCATCAGCAATAAAATATGAGTTATATTTCCGTATTTAGCTCACAGAGGAACCTCAAAGATAAGTATTTTATATTTGAATATGCTATATAAACATCTTTCTAGTAGTATGTAGCAAAATATTTACTGCACCAACCTCTTTAATTTCCTTATGTCTGGCCCCATTTCTCCTGGCAATATTATCATAGATTCATAGAAATGTAGAACTGATGGGGATCTAAAGAGATAGGTCATCTGACCCACCGCCTAGTTTCAGATAGGACCAAGAATGCTGACCCCCGCCTCCCCTCCATGGAAGTGTGTCTAATCTGTTTTTAAAATCCTCAGTATGTAATCTGTTACAACATCCTCTGAGTTAGAAAGTTTTCCCTAATATTTACCTTCAGTTTCCATTACTGCAAACTAAGCTAGACAAAATACTTTAGTTGGGGCACCAACAATGCCAACAAGTATGGCAGAATAATTACCTTCTGTAACTTGCATATAATACTCCTGTTAATGCACCCTAGAAAAACTGCCTTTTTTCATTGTTGACTCACCTTGGTGCCATTTGCAAATTGTATATGGGTTCCCTCTTCCATCATCCAAGCCATTAATGAAAATATTGAAGTACTTATTGGACTCAGGACAGCCCCCTGCAGGACCCTATCTGAAATGTCCTGCCACTTGACAGTGAACTGTTGATAACTATTTTGGATTCTCAATCAGTTGCACACTCACCTGATAGAAATTGCAGCTACAGCATAATTTCCTCATTTGCTTTTGAGAACCTCAGGTATGACTGTCAGAAGCCTAACTAAAAGCAAGATACTGTATACTTCTTAACCTGGAGGCATACATCTAATACTCACCACCCCTTCATCCAAAAGGCATGTGATTCATGTTTTCACCCCCAACAATGTTAACATTGCATAGCACTCTGCAACAGCTTTGAAAGAATTTTGAGGCATCCCAGAGTACCATAGCACTCTGGTGGAGAATCACTAGTCTCAGTGTTTGCAGGTTTGGGACCTACTTTTATTGTGTGTTCTCAAAGCATTTACACCAATTAATTGTTATTGGTTTGTACCCAGTTCTGAAACATTTCTTCCCCCTACCCCTTTGACAACGGCCTAAATTGTGACTTTAGGTACAACTCTGAACAAGGGATGGTGTATACATCACTCCACCCTGGAAGGTGTTCTGATTTAGAAACATCTCTGACCAACAATGCTTTTTCTGCTTCTTCTTGCTCCAAGCATATATGCCAGCCACAACTTACTAATGTCAAGCCTTTCCTATATGAACAGGCCCAAGGTCTAGGTAGGCTATATAAAGGCCTAAATGACGTGCATTCTTATTGACTCCTACTTGTCTTCTGGCATTAAATCCAGCTTTTTATTCATCATCAATTAAGTTTACTGAGTATTTCACACTGGACAAGATTTTGATGCCCCTCTACTTATGCCTTATATTATGAGCACATCTACCGAAGTCAGTGGTTCAACTTGTAGAGTAAGGTGCTTCTGCATGTGAGTGAAAGTTTTAGACTCTGGCCCTGTAGTAACAGCAAGTGGAAAAAAGTACAGAGTATATACCCTACAATCTGATTATGTTTGTCTTCTTACAAAACACTTGAGATAAGTTTTATAGTCACTTGCTGTAATTGGCTAGCCTGCCAAATTAGGTGTGGAGTTATATAAAAGGTTCCCTCAAGAGCTATAACAATAGATAAGCAGAAACTATTCCCTTATCAAGTAAATCTATACTGAATCTAGAAAACAGATATTGTATTTTGGCTGTAAAAGTAGTATCTAACCTTCATTATCAGATTAGAGTTTGTCCATAGATTAACTAAATTGATTTTTATATGAAAGAACTGTCATATCAAGTAGTTGATTTAAGAGAATCAGTGGCCATTTAGAACACCTCCTCACACAACGAAGAGCTAGATTGTACATACAACTTGTGTAAAAACGCAAGGAACACACCCCAGTACACTGGGAGGTTCAAGGTATTCCAGATGATATAGGAAGGAGGCAAGGTATGGTATGATATCCCCATACCGGCTGGTATGGTACAGCAAGCTGCGGAGAGGGATGTTGCATAGTGTGCACTTGTCCTGTACACATTGGAGACTCTTCCAACTAGCAGCTTGGCTCTTGAATATCACCATCATGCCACAATCAAGCCCAAAATATTGAGTGGTTGGAAATGTATGTCATTCCTCAAAATAATCTTGGGAATAAGCAGTTTTTCCCCTAAAATCAGTCCGCTTATATTTGAATTTAAAAGATCCTAAAAGCATCCCAAAAAGATCAAACATAGGATGAAATTCCTAGCCAGTGGAAATTTTACCATTAACTTTTAATAAAGCCAGGATATTACACATATTTTTTTTTCTCTGGCTGAATTCTCCTTTTCCAGTTTCAAAATCATGTAAATATTAACATACTAGCTTGAATGTCCTCTCAGATGCTCATCTCTTGTTTTTATACTGGTGTAAAGCAGTGAAGTCTCTCCAAATGTACACAATTTAAATGACGGTAGGATTGGGCCCAAATTGTTCAGTACTGTTGGGATATAAAGTATGTATTCAGCCTAACCTCACTTGCTTTACTTATGTAAAAAGTCACACTGAAGTTAGCAGCTATATTCACAAAAGTAAGACAAGCTGGATTTGGTAACAGGATACTGAACAGAAGATTTGAGAAAGTCCTTACTAAATCTACAATGAGAGCAGTTTGGGTAGGGACTTCAGCCCAGACCAGTTATGCACAGAGATTGACCAATTAGAAAAACTTAGTCCAAACTCTCTCACTCCCTCCCAAAGTATCTGGATGCAAACTGTACTGCTCAGGCCCACATACTTACAGACCAAAACAATGGACTCAAGAGACACAAGACTTGGAGCAGTCTACATTCCTACATCAGACAGCATCAGTAATGACCCATATTTATATAACTATTTTCTTATCAGACTTCTAAGCTTAGGAAAACTATTTCTAAACATAGGGCGCGTCTATGAATTGCTGTATGACAATGTTGCTATGGCACCGTACTTTAGTACTTCCTTTTGGTATCGTACTTCCCTTTGGAAATACTAAAGCATGGCACAGTGTGGGCAGTTACTGCACTGTGTGTGTGGCACACAGTTAAATTTCGCCACAGTGCACTATATGGCAATGTAGCATGTTGCTATAGGGCTGGGTGTAGATGCGCTCATAAATGAATAACTTTTGGAAGAAGGATATATTTGTCTTATAAAGGACCTTATGGAGCCTGATGCATTTCATCTATTATTTTTATCCTCAGTGTTTTTCACATACATACGCTGTCTCTCTCAGAGGAGGACTAGGAAGATGTAGTTTTTATTCACTTTTCCCAGAGATGAAAAAAAGAGTGGTTAGCTTTTTGCTGGATACAACCACCTAAATATTCACAGCTTCTAACCTTCTTAGCCTGTTAGACAAGAGAAATCAACACAAGTATATCCCTGAGCCATCTGTGAAGTTAAACTAGAAATGTAGCTAAACTAGACATTTTCCCTATGAACTTTAAGAATGTATTCCAAAAATCAAATTTTGACATTACAAAATTATCTTATTGTGATAGCAGAAGCTCATTAAGCTGGATTTAACCTAGCTTCAGTTTTATCATTATTATGAAGTATATCTATGCTAAAGGGTAAGACTGCACACAATATTTGTATTCATGTTTTGATTTGCCTAACTTGTTTCAGTATTAGTAGAATATGGGCAGCCTTCTTAATATCTTAGTCCCTGCTTTTAAGTCTCACTCCCTACTTTTGATAATCCATTTCTTATCTTAATAAAACATGCTCTCCCTCTGTTTTTTTGGCCATTCAGGCTAATAATATAGACTTAGGAAAAAGCAGAGGCCCTCGGTTCAAGACAGTCCTGTAGCCTTTTCTAAAAGTATAGGAGTACAACATAATTCCAGATGGGCCCTGTATCACTTACCTGGCCCATAGGGCCAGAAGTTTGAGCAGCACTAATCTAGGACCTCAGAGTAGACATTTAATTTTCTATTAAATGCACAAAGCAATCTGCCAGCCCCCTCATCTGTAAAGCAAAGACTTCATCCCATTAAAGCAACAGACATTTTCCCATAGGTTTAAATGGGACTGGGATTTTTTCTTGGACCTTGATTTTTCAGCTTGATCCAGATACTGATCTTAGCCACAACGTAAATTTAGAGTGCATCTACTGCAGCCAATAGACTGACTCCAGATTTACACACACAAGTGAATGGGTTTGTTTGTTTTTTTAAATCTCACTCATTGTGAAGAGATACTGGCACACAAGACATTAACCATAGACAAAAGACTGGTCACACACCACCTTTTTTAGAAAGAAACCCTGCTAACAACATGGAGCTATGGCACACAAAGTTGTGGCTGGGATGATTTAGTTGACTCCTTTCCAACCCTAATTTTCTATGATTCTATACAATGTTTGGAGCATGGATGTTGTGACAGGCACCGTCCTCAGCTCCCCATGAGCACTGTTAACCCAGCAGGCAATACTATCCCTAGGGGAGGTGCCTCTTGTTTTTCATCCTACTGAGAAACACCTATGAAAGCTTCTTTCCTTTGGTAGGGTGAGAGTGACATGGTAGCCGTGATGGTCCAGAAACTCTGTGAGAAGCCACGATTTCTTAGGGCAGTCTTTTATGGGCTCGACTGTATTTGGGGTAGAGTCAGACAAGCCTTCCAGGTTTAGGATGTCTTGCATGGGAAAGCCTGCCTGACTTTCTCACCACTACACAGTTGGTTGAGTAAAAGAGATGGCTTTCAGACTACCTCGCCTCTTGCAGTGTTGCCAACTCTCATGATTTTTGGCATTGTTAAAATCTATGCTTCAGGAATGTGAAAAATGTAGCTCTTTTATTTATTTATACACACACACACACGTATGTATACACATTTGGTATATATACACACGTATATGTACATGTATACATGTATGCACATACGTATACATGTACATACGCACATATGTATACGTGTACATGTATAGACACATATGTATATATGTACATGTGTGTATATACATATACACGTACACATATGTATGTATGTATGTAAATAAATAGATAAATCAATAAACAAATACAAGAAAGGGCAAAGTTTTTCACACTCATGAAGCATAGACTTGAAGAACAATGCCAAAAATCAAGAGAGTTGGCAACACGGCTGAGTCTCCCACCTTGGCTTTGGCCAACTGCTCCGACAGGGTCTTCCAGGGTCCCTGGTGAGCACATATTATGGCATCAGCTCACAGGAGCAGGATGTTGGCTGCTGTGCTGTGGCTGCCCTGCTTGCCCTGGGGCAGGCAGCCTGCGAGGTCTGTGCTGCGTGGGGGCTGCAGGACAGACGTGCAGAGGCCAGACCTGGGCTTGCAGGGGGCGGTGGGGATAGGACTGGTCCTGCTGAGGCAGGCTGCAGGCCCCTTCCAGCCCGCCTGCTCCAAGCCACGACACAGGTGCCCTCTCCCTCCGCAAGTGAAGACAAAAGGCACCCAGGACACAAACCCCGCGGGGGCTGAGCCCAGCACGGCAAGCCGGGGTTGTTACTCTCATGGCACCGTCCACACAGCACTAAACCCCCAAAGGGCGGGCGGGCAGCAACGCTGCGGGGGGAAAGGGGGAGGGCGGTGCAAGAAGCCCGGCCAGGCGGGGCAGCCCGGGGGCGCTGCTGCTGCCGGGCGGGGTGCCGCGGGGGGCTTTGCTCTTTGCAGCCCCGGCTGCTGCAAGTTTTGGAGGGACAGGGACCCCCCGCCGCCCCGCCCCACTTGCTCCCGTGCCCGGGCTCTGACCTGTCCCGCCTGCAGCGCCAGCTGCACGGCCAGCTCGGCGCACTCCCGCCACGGGTCCGCCGCCGCCGCCCCGCCGGGCTGCATGCTCGCCTGGGCGCTGCACCGCCACTGCCACTGCCGCCGCCGCCTCTCTCCTCCTCTTCCCCCTCGCGCTAGCGCCGCCTCCCCGAGCCCGCCGGGGGGCCCTTCGAGGGCTTGGCTGTGCCCCGCTCGCCCGCCTCTCCCTGCCCCGCTCGGCTCACGGCCTGCCCGGCCCCACACCCGCGGCTCGAGCTGCCTCCCAAACAGCCGCACCCTTGCCGTGACATCGCAGGGGTGGCAGCACCTCGCCCCTAGCCCTCTTGTGGGCCCCGCCTCCCCCTTGTCTTGGGCGGGCTGCGGGACTCGGCTCTTTCCTCAGGCTTCGCGGCGGGCTGTGACTTGGGCCCCGCAGCCCCCTCCAGGGAAAGCCCTTGGAAACCGCTCTCCACACGTTCAAGCACTAACTTAGAGCTGGCTGGCTCTTTTCATGGCGGGGCAGTCCTTTTTATGGGGTGCTGAGCGCTTCGCGCCCCTGGCCAGTCCACATTTATTGCACGCTTCGCCCATTGCACGACAGTTACTTGCATGGGTGGCTGGTCTTACTTTGTACGTGTGGCAGGCCTACGTTTCTTGTGCACTTCAGTTAGTTGTGTGATAATTACTTTGCGCGTGTGGCAGGTCTACATCTATTGCCCGCTTCAGCAGCTAGTTGTGTGTTGACTTTGTACCTGTGGCCAGTCTTACTTTGTATTTGTGGTGGGTTTACATTTCTTCTGCGCGTCACAGTCATGTGATAATTACTTTGCACGTGTGGCAGGTCTACATTTATTGCGCACTTCAGCAGTTAGTTATGTGATGATTACTTTGCACTTGAGGCCAGTCTTACTTTGCACTTGTGGTGGGTCTACACTTATTGTGCGCATCACAGTTAGTTGTGTGATAATTACTTTGCACTTGCGGCTGGTTTTACTTTGCACATATGGCCAGCGTAGATTTATTGCACAGGTCACCAATTAATTGTGTAATATATGTAATGTGTAGCAGGGGCTCTCGGGGTAGTGACAGGTGATTTCACTACTCTGCAAGATATTTTTCAGTGCCTTTTCAATGCTTGTCCACTAAGAACCTTATTGGAGAAACGCTTTCTACGTCGGGGTGGGCAAAATGCGACCCAGAGTCTGGATGTGGCCCACCAGGCCATTCTATCCGGCCCATGGGATCCCTAGAAATTTTAGAAAATTAATATTAATCTGCCCTGGGCTGCCTATCATGTGGCCCTTGATGGCTTGCTGAAATTCAGTAAGCAGCTCTCTGCCCAAAATAATTGCCCACCCTGTTTCAACTAGTACTTCTAATAGTAATTCTAATTAGTACACATTTAAACGTCATAGTAAGACCTCAATACATTTATTAGAATCAGTACATTATTTAGTATGCACATAGTTTCTGAAATAGGTTTAGTGGGATTGCTACTGTACTTTAGCCACAAAGTTATTGAAAACTATTTTACTGTGGTTTAGCCATCTCTCCCTCTCAAGACTTTAGCTGCCCTAGGCTAACTGGAGAAGGTATGCAACTTGCACAATGAATACTCCCTAACATTTTGCTGCAGTAGGCAGCTGAATATTCTGCCCATATGGTTGAGCTATTCTTTAAAGATACTGTATACACTATATAATCCTTAATGTGGAGGGCTAATATTTGCAAATGGGACAGAGACAAAAGGACAAAAACTGCCAAATGAATGATTGCTAATCATTGTTTTAGCCATGCTAGGCTATAACATCAATTAGTAGTAACCATCCTACTGAAGAATAGGACAAGTAGAATGTGTAACAACTAAACAGAAAATAGCGCACTCATCGCATCCAGGAATTTTTTTTTGGTCATTTCAGAATTCAGATATACGTGTATTTGACGTGAGTATTCATGCCTACCTAGATTTCTCTCAGTTGTCACTGCTGTACATTATAGTCATTTGCTTTTATTCAGTGACAAGAGGAACAGAATTCAAAACTTACCATTTCAATAACTCAGGACTCTACCACATAAATGAAACAGACAAAATCAGTGTAAGAATAAGGACACACATGAACAGTTTGAATCCCATCAGAAGACAGTGGCATGCCTGTGTGGGGATGTGCACACATACACATGAACACACACAACCTACTCCAAGTACACAATACTGAAACGCTGAGTGAGAAGAACCAGTACAATGTCTTGGGTTTTTTCACCTTTAACCTTTCCAAATTATTTCTTTGGGGGCATTCTTTTTAATAGGCTCAGGAAAAGAAAGCTGAATGGTTGAATGAACACAGAGTATGACCTATCCTGATATCTTCTTGGAAGAGGGTTTAAACACATCTGATGTGTGAAAATGGTCGTTGTCATTCTGTACTTTTTCTGTGGATAAATTTTTTTGACTATCAATTTGATGATGTTTCAATATTGATTATTTTCAGCACCTACTTGTGCAGGCCGGGGGCGAGCCGGGCCCGTCTTTGCGCACGCGGGCTGTGGCCAGCAGCCCGGGCACGCGGGGCCAGAGGAGACCGGGGGCGAGCTAGAATTAGTCACGGAAGCGTAATGGTTGATTCAAAGATTATTTACTTACACCCAAGATGGTCACGGTGTAGGCTGGACGGTTTCCAGGTGCAGCTCCGCTTAAATCCTCGTTGGAGGACTACGACAAATTCGTTCTAGCCCCGGAGTTGTTAAAGCTCCGCGGGTTCGGTAATTTCTCTCCCACGGAGTTGTCGAAGCTCCGTGGGTTCGGTTCGGTTCTCTTGCCCCGGAGTTGTTAAAGCTCCACGGGTTCCTATCTTTAATATGCAGGAAGGGATACATCTAGGAATTTATCGGCGACGGGGAGAGGCTAGAGGCTGTTCAGGCCTCTGTTGCCTTTTAAGAAATGCGTTGGGTCTGTTAGGATCCGTAGTGGTTAGAGATCTTCGTGCTCTCCCTCTCGAACTCCAGTTGCTCTCTCTCCAACTGATTTCTCTCCAACTTGGGCGGAAGCCACCCAAGCCCTTTATACGGCTAGCAAGCCAATCACTAGCCGTTACGTGTGCATGTATTAGAATCGGCCAATAATGTGGCACGAATCTTCATACAAATGGCAGGAACTCCTTGCACCGTGCATTTCTTGGATGCAAAAGAAATGCACCATGCAAAGAAAGCTTCAAATTTGGTGGGAATACTCCATTGCACCGGGGTTCTCCTCTGCAGCAGAAAACTCCACCGTGCAAAGAAGCTGCAATTTAGCGGGAAAAATAATTTAGCGGTGCCGAAGCACACACAAACAAAAAATCACAACTTTGGGTTGTGACATCCCCCCTTGCTGAGAGCATAGCTAAATTATGCTATACACTCATCATTCTAGAACTTTGTCGTGAGTCGTCAAATGAACAGATAAGCAAACAAACAAATAAACAAACATAAAATTTGCTGTCCTGGAATTGAGTTACATAATAATCAAGAAACAATAATCAACATAAATACATAATCTGATTCATAACAAAACTGTACAATCAGGGCTTCAGTGGGCGTCATGGCGAAGTCACGCGTCAGGCCTTCACTTCTCGGTGATGTTATCCTTCTCAGGGCTTTTCTTCACCACGCACTCTGAATTCCAGATCTGTAAACAGAAAACTCTTAAAAAAAAATGGATTAATGATCTTATTCAACAGATTTACACAATTTTTATGGTTCATATTCTCAATTGGATGAAATTGTTGAGGATCCATCATCTGGCTCTTCTAAATAACGAAAACCTAACTCATAAGCCAATTGCCATTGGCCTGCGTCTCCTAAAATCCGAAGCTGCTGCTTGTTAAGTCCGGAACGCTGCAGGAGAAATCCAAACATGTATCGCTCCTCTAGGGTTCTCAGTGGCAGTGGTGGAAGATTGGATTCACAACATGTGGTGCCTTGAAGTCCAGTCGGGTGTCGACAGTCCCGATCAAGAGATAATCTTGGCTCCATCAGGATACGCAGTCGTGACAACTGACAAAGAAGATTGCTTACAGGTTGGTTCATCATTGGAATGAGCAGAATTCGGAGGACTACGATGTTTTTTTGCCCATAAATCTCGAGGCAACTGTCTAAGCTGTGAACGGTTACTGGAACGGTTCCAGGATCTCGTAGATGACGGTGAGGCCATGGTCTTATTCACTGGAGTGATGTCAGTCCCAGCGCACATGCTCTGGGGTTCCAGGCACAGTACAAGACTCCGATGATTGCTAGCATGAGATGCTCCGCGCCGGTGTATTCTGGTCATCCTTCATGCCATACATGGGCTTTCTGATTAATCAGTCCTGCAACAAGCGCTGGCAGTGGAATAGGCCAGTGAACGTTGACTGTTATCCTGTCGATGTCAGTGACATGTCCTCTACTCCACGAAGCTTGTCTGACTAGGAAGCTTGCTTCTTCCTGGTTCAGCAGGTCGGATCCAAGTTCCATGACCAAACATCCTAACCATACAGCTAGAGTCTCTTCAGGCTGGATTCTTGATGCTCTACACAAATCCTGCAACTCAGCTCTGGTGCGAGCATAGTAGGCAATAGCAATTCGATTAGTCGTTGTAGGGAAAGCTGCTCTTTCGGGAGTTGATGTTGTTATAGGCTGAACTGCTGCCGCGGGAGTTACTGCTGCTGTTGTTGCTTCATGCACTCCTCTGCTTGACTCTCTCCTTCGTCGGCAGGAAGGCGTGGTCAGTAGAGGCGTAGCTGCGTCGCTAGGCAGGGTTGCCGGTGACGACGCTGCATCGATGGGCGGAGTCGATGACCGAACTCTCGCGGGTTCTTCCAAAGCTCCACCCTTCTTTTCCGGTTCTTCCACACGGTCTCCCTCTTGCTCGGCGCCATCTTGGACTGGCGTTTCAGGCTCCTTTCTCTCAGCCGCTTCTTTGACCGCTTGGATCGCCATCTGCAGCTGGGCTTTCAAACTTAAATTCTTGTGCATTAGATTCATTACAGTACGAAAAGTTGCACTGCATTCTCCCCCCTTGTCGTACCACAGGGACACCCTCTCATCTGCGGCTCGTTCCTCCGCTTCCAGGTCTTCGCGGAGCTCAGATGGTAGCTTGCGACTCCTTAATCTAGCCACCATGAGGAGAGGGAACCAGCCGATTGGCTCCGGTTCTTCACTCTCCCGAGCATATCATAGGCATCGGGCACACTCCTGGGTGAAAGTCGGGTTCACTTCGCCCACTGGGTTGGGTCCGGTGAGGGACACAGTATCGAGGGGCCTGAACAGGACCCGCTCGTCTCTCATTATACACCCGAACGCTGCGGGGAGCAAATACACTTCCCTCTCTCTCAGGGCTCCGTCTTCGGAGACTCCCTCTTCTCCCTTTAGCGACAGGCGTCCGCTTACAAATCTTTCACCCGTTCCGCCCGCCTGGTGGTAAGCGATATGCACTTCCAGTTCTTCAAAGCTTTTCACTTGGCGTTGGTTATCGCGCCAAGGGCAGTTCTTAACCAATTCTAGCTCTAACGTGTCTCCTCCTGATCCCATCCTCGTCGCCATGTGCGGGCCGGGGGCAAGCCGGGCCCGTCTTTGCACACGCAGGCTGTGGCCAGCAGCCCGGGCACGCGGGGCCGGAGGAGACCGGGGGCGAGCTAGAATTAGTCACGGAGGTGTAATGGTTGATTTAAAGATTATTTACTTACACCCAAGATGGTCGCGGTGTAGGCTGGACGGTTTCCAGGTGCAGCTCCGCTTAAATCCTCGTTGGAGGACTACGACAAATTCGTTCTAGCCCCGGAGTTGTTAAAGCTCCGCGGATTCGGTCATTTCTCTCCCACAGAGTTGTCGAAGCTCCGTGGGTTCGGTTCGGTTCTCTTGCCCCGGCGTTGTTAAAGCTCCGCGGGTTCCTATCTTTAATATGCAGGAAGGGATACATCTAGGAATTTATCGGCAACGGGGAGAGGCTAGAGGCTGTTCAGGCCTCTGTTGCCTTTTAAGAAATGCGTTGGGTCCGTAAGGATCCGTAGTGGTTAGAGATCTTCATGCTCTCCCTCTCGAACTCCAGTTGCTCTCTCTCCAACTGATTTCTCTCCAACTTGGGTGGAAGCCACCCAAGCTCTTTATACGGCTAGCAAGCCGATCGCTAGCCGTTATGTGTGCATGTATTAGAATCGGCCAATAATGTGGCACGAATCTTCATACAAATGGCGGGAACTCCTTGCACCGTGCATTTCTTGGATGCAAAAGAAATGCACCATGCAAAGAAAGCTTCAAATTTGGCGGGAATACTCCGTTGCACTGGGGTTCTCCTCTGCAGCAGAAAACTCCACCGTGCAAAGAAGCTGCAATTTAGCGGGAAAAATAATTTAGCAGTGCCGAAGCACACACAAACAAAAAATCACAACTTTGGGTTGTGACGCTACTTACCTGCAAGTTCATGGAAGTTTTGCGACTGATTTTATTGGGAGTAGGATAAAGTTTTATTTCAGATATCCCTGTAGGTTCACTATGAACAATATACTGTGGGAGTACTAGGTCTTGCTTTATTTAAAAGTGGAAAAGTACTGCTACAATGTATACAAAATACATTTGATTATGCCAACTGCAAAAACCTGGGACAACATCCTATTTCATTTTACATGCCCAGCCAAGAGTTACCCAGCCAGCAAAAATCAATTTTTGGCACTTAGGCATAGTTTGGGATCCTATTCAATGTGTAGTGTGGACATGTCAGTGTCTAAAAGGTTACTAAGGACTTATGTTAGGCTGTGCACATATACACCTCCATACACACATACTTGAGTATAAGTCCTGACACTGTGTTCTTCTAAGAACAGGAAGGGGAGAGGAACATTCTTATGTTCTAGCTTACAGCTGAGTGGTTCGGGTATGTGCTCAGGAAGTGGAAGACACATCTTACCCAGAGTGTGTTTGAACCTGCATCTCTCTGACTTCATAGCACAGTGCTAGAACCACCACATCATGCACCATGCATTATCCAAGAGCCATTGCACCTTACATTTGCTAGTCAATGGGGCTAAAAAAAGCTTGAGCCTGAATTGATTCAGTCTTTGCAGGTTAGTCTAACCCAGGGGTGGGCAATTATTTTGGGCAGAGGGATGCTTACTGAGTTTCGGAAAGCCATCTAGGGCCGCATGACAGGCAGCCTAGGGCAGATTAATATTAATTTTCTACATTTTTTTAAGGGCCCCATGGGCTAGATAGAATGGCCTGCCAGGCCGCATCTGGCCCCTGGGCTGCATCTTGCCCACCCCGGTCTAGCCTGTGGAGCAGAGACCCCTGCCCAGCCCAGAGACCATGCCAGGGGACTCTGATTTAACTTAAACCAGCAAGGGGTCTGGGGCAGACATTGCATAAACTGGTTTGAGCCAAATCAGTTAAGTCTGATACTACATTCAACTAGTTTATCTCAAACCAGTTTCAGCCATTTTCAAACTGGTGTATGTGCATGGAACATCTGTTTTGTTACAGGTTTAAACCATTTTGTGATCACTTAAACCAGATAATGTGTAATGCCTGTCCCTAGCCTGGTTTAACTGGATGGAGAACAGGAGTGAAGTTTCTGCCTTATTGGGAGTAAGGCTCCAGGCCAGAACCCAGAGCCTGCTTCCTTCTATGGGAGCAGCTCTCTCGGTGAACCACTCACTCTCAGGGTTGTTTGCTTCCTCTTGGACTGTTCTCTCCTTTTCCTGGCTGTACAGGGGAGAAGCTTCAAAAGTAACAATGGAAAAAGACTTATGTAATGTCTTACTTGTGGTCTGGTGACTAGTCTGAGAAGTCAGAGAGTTGTAGGCTCACACCCTATTTCATGAATGGGAACCTTGAACCTGGTGTATCTCCTGCATCTTGGGAAAGTGCCTGAATCATTTGGCTGTTGGCTGGAAACCTGGATTCTTCTCTTCAGGCTTTTGGCTGGTGGAATTTTTCCCAGCATAGGTATTTACCAAGCTTCATACCTGCATGGCTGGATTGCAGACTATTGTGCATGCTCAGTGGCTATGTGGATACTTATGTGCCCACACTTCACATGGAGTAGGATCACAAACTGTGGATAAGAGCCAAAAATGGCAGTTAGGCTGCTGGGTAAAGTGAAATAGGATTCTGCCCTAAGTCTGCACTTAAAAAGTCAGACTTAATAGACTGTGCAAAGCATAAAGCAAGTGGATAAGTTAAAGTTAGTTTGCAAACACACAATTACATTTCATTCTTAAAATGGAAAAACAAATTTTTTTGATTTACATTTTCCAAATGCAGGTATGCTCACTAGTTAGGCATTTCTGTATTAACATTTTGTTTAGCAAATTAATATATGTCTTTCCTAAGTTTCTTTGATCATCTTGAACAAGCTTTTAATTTTTCTTCCATTGCTGAATATACATATTGTATCAACATATCACCTGTTTCAGCAAGAATTAACCTAGTGAGCATGATTAGTCCACCTCTGTGGCTTGTTTCCTGTAGCTACCACATTTTCAAGCTGTTTCCACAAGCAACATCTCTATTTGTGCTGTCTAAGCCTGTTTTGCAAATCTGCTGTTGCAATTGTCTTTTGAAATTAGGTGTGGCATCATACCCAGTAGAGCAATGTATAAAATGTCATGTGTGTGTGAGGGGTGGGGTCAGAGTCACCCCACATCTACTCATTCCCCTGAACATCTATTCATGCTCTTTCCAATCCTCAAAATCAATCCTGTCATCTAGTTCTCCACATCAGTTCTGCCCCCAGATCTGTTCTCTCTCCACAGCTGCACCTGTGTTCCTCCTGAAGTCCCCAAGAGTCCTTCACCCTGGGCCTGGAGGGGTGCTGATGTGGGGTCTCCTCTTCCTCTTCCCAGGCCCTGGACTGCTGGGATCCTTCTGCACCCTGCCTCCTCCTTCCTCCTTGTCCTGAGACTAGCTGGAAAGAGTTAGTCTGCTCCCTGCACAGTCCAGATGAGCTCTTCAGCCAACCACCTAATTTTTATAAATATTATTTCCCAGCTCTGTGACTCGCTGCAACCCAGTGAACTCATTCTAAGTAGGTTAACAAGTAGCACGTGTGGCTGTCTTTGTACCAAGTTGCTTTGTTTCTTTTCATTCACTACAACTGAAGTCATAGAAATAGCTTGGTCTTGGCAATGTAAGTACTGATACTCCTGAGGAGTTACAGTGTTACATATCATCACTCTCATCATCACTCTAAAATTGATAGTTGAGTCTTCAGTGCAAAGTGGAAAGCTAAGCTTCCTTAAACATGGTTTGGGAATGTATGGGTTGGGAATGTGTGCACAGTGCACCTTGCTCTTAAATGAGCTTGAAAGAACAGAAGGTCCCTTGATGGCACTTACTGCCTACGTGACTTATAAAAGTCTTAAGACTGCTTTGACTTTGTTCAGGCTTGAATTTATGCCTGTACCAAACCCCAGCTACATCCAGGTTTGGGGGATGCAAAGATTTTTTACAGACACTTGCATTCCTGTTCTTGGGCCTTGTGCACAGCCTAGCTAGATCAGGCCTCAGGATCTGGCCCAGTCTGTTTCTGCATTGAGATAGACCAGATAAGAATATTTACTGGCAACATTAGATAACAATATTTTTATGCATTGACAAATAATAAGCAAATTTATAATAATAAGCACATTTATAAGCAAAGGGCTTCATGTTCTGAGGAGCAGCTTGGATCATTGTTAGGATGGCTGCATTTTCTATTTTTTTATTTAAGAAAGAAAGCCTTTAGGTCCTTAGTCATTTAGTTGGCTGGCTGCAACAAAATAATACAGTGAAGTGAGTCCTTCCTTGTATCACTCAGCAATTACTCACGTACTACTTTTATTCAAACCAGAACATTTCCTGTCTTGCTGCTCAGTTCTGTTGTTGTGCCCAGGGGGCATTACTCTGTATAAGCTTTTGGGGCTGAGTGAAATGTGTGAGTTTGAAATGGGAGGGCATAGGTGAAGATCTCGGAAGTATAAACAGGAATATCTGCACTGAGGTAATTATGGAAAACCCCTGGCACTTGGTGAAATCTGTTTGATGCAAAAGGAAGAAAAGGGCTTTTCACATGACCACCAGGGATAAACCATTCATGTAAAAGATGCTTTAACAGCATTCATTCGGGAGTGACTTCATGAGAAGCAGGAATATTTTTTAGAGCTCTCCTTGCAATTAGGTGGATTTTTTTTTAAGTTTCTCATAAGACCCTGGTGACTCCCTCTCTCCCACAGCACTGAGTTTCAGAGCTTTTGAGGGCTGGAGGGGGTGAATATATCAGTTAAATAATGTATCAGTTTTTGAAAATTTGTGCTAGCCATATAGCTTGAAAAGCTACATGCAGTTCAGTAAAACCAAAACCAAAACCCCAGTTTCTTGGTAAGTCAGTCTCTGTAAACAATATTTAAAAAACCTAAAATAGTCAGCAAAAATTGTAGATTCCCACTAATGTCTTAAATGTATGGGAAAGTTTTTTAGCATTTTTCGCAGGAAGTTTTCATTTGGTATTTATTGTTACTCTGCTGCTAACAATTTATCCAAACCTTCCTTAAAGCTTCAGGGTTCCTTCTCCTCAACCAGGAGTAATGGCCATAAACTCCTGGAAGAATGTTTCAGACTCAACATTAGGGAAAACGTCTTCACAGTCAGGGTGTCCAGGCTGTGGAATAGGCTCCCTCTGGAGGTAGTGCAATTGCCTATGCTGGAAATCTTTGGGAGGAGACTGGACAGTCACCTTGCTGGGGTCACCTGACCCCAGCTGTCTTTCCTGCCTGGTGCAGGGGGCTGGACCTGATGATCTTCCGAGGTCCCTTCCAGCCTTACAATCTATGAATGTATGAAAACCTTTTAGGCAGGCATGCCACAAATTAGCACCACACCCTCCCTGAATGCCACTTCAATCTGCTTCCTCTGCCTGATCTGCTGTTCTGTTCCCTGCCTTGTGCTCTCTTCCCCATCTGCTGCTCTGCTTTCTGCCTCCTGCCTTATCTGTTGCTGTGCTGCTTGCCCCATTTGCCTGTCCCCCTGCTGCGCAGGCTGCCCCTGCCATTTGTGACGTGTGTGCCGCAAGTTGGCCGGCCCCTTCTATTCTAGTCCAATGGCCTAGTGCAGTGGTTCTCAACTTTTCTTAGACTTGAGGCACCCCTTGGAAAATACCAGCTCTTAGTTTTTACTCTTTTTTTTTTTTTGACTACAGAAAAATAATGGAGCTAGTATTCCACTGCAGAGAATTCAGAAAGTTCACAACAGGTTGGAATGTGTTTAACAGTACGGATCCCTGTGTGAAAACTATAGAGTTAGATGATGATTCATGTTCTCATGTCTAACAGCGCTAACAGCGTGTGGCAACCTACAACCAGCAGCACATCCAAGGGAAGGGGTGCACTGGTGCACTTACCCCCCACCCCGTTGATCCCCGATCCACCCAAAGTTCAAAACCAACTGCCCAGCAGTGGCAGCAGTGTTTCCAGTCAGGCAGTGCTGAGGGAGTTGCCTGACTTCGTGGCTCCTGGTCATTTACCTGATCCCTTCTCAATTCTTCATTCCACCTGGTGTTAAGGACCCTCTTCTTGTTTTTTTAATGGTCTTGATGTTTCACCAGTTCCCCCACGCTGCTGCCGCTTGGTTGATCCTGATAATGGAGTTCCTATTTCACAGCCCATCCCCATTCCCAACTGTTTTTAACTCATGCCAATGAAAGCATGCTCATTGACCTTTTTGGCTCCTCTGTGAAACTGAATCCTAGTTCCTCAGGTCCCTAGTGGTTTAATAAAGCTTCTAGTTTCTGGGAATGGGGGAAAATACGTTGTGCTTTATAGGGGATGATGCCCCTCACCCTCTGCATTACTGTCAAGCTGTTGAGACCCTCCTCTTCCAGCCTCCCCCTGTAGTCTAGCAGCAACCAGGGCTGAATGTAGCTCTAGCACCCACATGGTGGGCGGTGATTGTGACGGAGCAGGGAGCGCATCCCACATGGCATGCACCTCCTTTCCTCAAGTCTTTGCAACAAGGTGCTTAGCAGAATTTGCAGCTTCATGGGAACCTGGGAGGCAGCCAGCAGCGCTTCTGCCAGGGCCTCAAGCTGGCGGCCCCTGGGCTGTCAACACCGCAGTGCCAGCACAACCATGTCCCCTCCGGTGGCTGATACATGTCTTCGGGAACTCCTGGCTTCTGACTTGTAGTCACTTCTGTACAATTTTCCTTTACTGTTATAGATAGGTAGAATGGTAAGATGGTGCATGCATGTGTGTATACACACACACACACATATATATATATATATATATATATATATATATATATATATATGGTGAGATGGTATAGATAGATCTATATATATATATGTCTATATATGTGTGAATACACACACATATATAGACATATCTGTCTACACCTTCTATCTATAACACCTTACTCTGTGTGTGTGTGTACACAGACGTCGCCTACACTGGAGCCGGGAGGGGAGGGGGAGCAGCGGGTCACAACCTTCGCAGACGCCAACGGAAGGGGGCGGAGCCTCTGCGCCTCTCACAAGCGTCCGGCCCCGCCCCCCTGTGCCACTTCCCGAGCCGGGATGCTGTCGTCTCCGTGGCAACCAGCGCCAAGGAAGGGCCTTGCCGTGGAGCGGTCGCCTGTTAATAACGTCACCCCTCCTACGTGTGGGCGGGGTAGTGCTTAGATGTTGACCTCTGTGCCTGCCTGTCCCGAGCGCGCGGGAAGGCAGGCGCCGCGCGGGGCAGCCGGGCCCGGGGTCCTTATGGCGACCGGTAGCGACGCGGGAGCAGTTTGAAAACGAGGGTCTGCGCACGGCTCTTTCGCTCGCCTTGGTCATCTGCTCGTTGCTGGGGCGATTGCGCCGCCCCGCCCATCAATGGCGCTACCCGCGGTGCACAAGTGCCTACAAGTGAGTGGGGGCGGGGCCTTGCAGGTGGGAAACGGGCGCAGTCGTCCCGCTTGGGGATTGGCCAGTCACCAGTTACATCACAGCAGGGGGGACTCCAGCTCGAGGTACCCTCGATGGATTTAGCCCTGCCCCACCCGGCCTTGCGCCCCCTGCAGGACAGCGGCTGCTGCTGCAGGCCCAGTTTGGGCTGAGGCCTGTGGGCCACGGGGTGCAGCCTGGGGCTGCACACAGTAGCTTGTGCCCTTGGCAAAATCAGCCTCTAGCAGGAGTGTGCTGGTCATGTGCCTGGTGTGTGGGCATGGCGCCCTGTGCTTCCCCAGTGGAAGCAAGGGGTGGTCCTTCCTGCAGGGTGTGGCTGAGTCTCCAGGCCCCCTGGTTGCTGTTGCATCCTTTGTAGGTGTTGCGAGGAGATAAGCTATGAATGCAAGCTCAGGCTTCATCCCCCAGCTCTCACAGCCTGGCTCTTCTGTCAGCACCGTTGTGCATACACTAATGTTTGAACTTGGATGCCACTGGGCTCACAGGCAGGGCCAGACACAGGCATGGGTGAACTGGGTGGCTGCCTAGGGCCCGGATAGAAAGGGGGCCTGAAAATGGTAATTTAAAAATTATTATTATCATTATCTCGCCAAGGCGGGGCTGATACTAAAAGTTGGCCCTGGGGCCACCAGGAGTCTAGGTACGGTGCTGCTCACAGACGTTAGGGAGGGGTGCCGCCAGTCCAAAAAGGTTGGGAACTGCTGGTCTAAGGAGCAGTGCCTTCAGTCAAGAAGGACTGAGAACCACTGATCTGGAGGATAATACACTAACAGTTTTTCCACTGGTGTCTCCTGGCTCTTATATGAGTGGGTGATTATGGTTATCATAATCATAATTGTAATGACAGTGGTAATCATAAGTGTAATGATGTTGGTAGTATTTATTATGATCTATAGTGATTCCACAACCTTCTGGTGGCATTTCCTCCACCAGGGTTGAGACTAGTATCCCCCTCTAAATTGCTTTTGTGCCCAAAGCCATTGGCATCCTAGAGATTGCCATGTTATGTAACTGCCACCCAGCACTAGGTGTTGACAGTCTCAGGTAGTACTGTCTACTGTAAATTACAATAGCAGGCAAACCTGACCTGACCCAAGCTGACCTTCCCATGTGATAAGTGTGGAAAGGACTGTCATTCAAGAATTGGGCTGTACAGCCACAGTCATAGATAAATGTTCAATGAGCTGATGCCTCACCATGCACATCTGTTGTCTTGTAAGACAGACATATGCCTCTTATTAGGGTTTATTTTCTTGCTGTCCTCATCTCTGGCTTGTTTGCAGCTTCTAAAGTTGGTGGCTTCCTGAATTGAAGAGGCCCTAAGCTAGCCATCTACCTGACTAGGACAGAGGCTCTGGCTGGGGGGGATGTCCAGGGACTGTCGGGCATCTTCCATTCCCTCATCCATTCATGTCTCCAAGCATAGTTTCACTAGGCAGTGTCCACTGGATCCTTGGACTCGTTCAAGGGTCACTGAGCACTGGCTGGTGGGCTCTGCTTGCTGTCCTCTTTTGGCACATGCATTAATAACATTTGGCCCACACTCCCACCCCTGTTTTAACTTTTGTTATCTCCCAGAATCTGCTGGTGTGTTCTTAGTGGCCTCGTGGCCTGAGGGAGGCTTACAGATTTTGTGGTGGGCCTAGTTTACCGACAATCAGTACAGCAAGTAGGCTGACTAGAAGAGAAAATGTATGCTGTTACGTCTATCATACAGGCCTGATGTCAAGTTTGTTACCATTTGCATAGCAATGCAAGAAACAAGCTGCATTGAACTTAGTTTTTTGTTTTTAAAATGTGTGACAAGTCTCTGAACACTTATGCGGCGTTTAACTTCATTTGTTTGAGGAATCCAAGTACAGTGGCAATACTTGTATGTAATTTACTCAACAGAAGTGAATCTAATGTCTCCTGTATTTAATGTTAGACTAAGCAAAAGACTTGACTTTAAAATGTTGGGAACATATGATTGAGTCAACTAAATTGCATGTGAATCACATATAATAGTATTGTAGTATTTTGCGGGAAGTAATTTCAATCTATATGATGATTTTAATTCAGCAGACCTTCATTGGGACTGATTAAGCATAAGTGTATCTTTATGCCTTTCGGCAGATCTGGGCTCTAGATTTGGCAGCATAGCTCAATAGCATGTGTGCTTTGTTCCTACCCTGTCCTTTATATACAAATACATTTAACCTGGTGACAAACTAAGAGCAGCTGGGTACGTTTACATGAGACGCCTTAATGCACAGTGGACTGTTCTACTGCACATTAGTGCATCACGGCAAAAACTGCTAATGTGCAGTAGGATTAGTCTGCAGCACATTAAGCTTCACAAAGAAAAGTTTGCCCTTGCTACTGTGCATTAGTGTAGCTACTGTGCCTTTATCTGGTACCTCATATTAGAGGTACTAAGCTTAGTGTGCAGTAACAAAAGCGCATTAATGAATGTGTAGATGCACCCACTGATACAGATTCACTGATCTGTACAGAAGAGAATACCTTTTGGTATGTATCTCAAGGCATTTGTGTTTAGGTTTACACAAACATTATGAAACCAATAGCTTTTCCAGGTGTCTTGCTTTATATATGTGACTAACCAAAGATAAGTGTATTAATGTTTATGAAGAGAAATGTTAGTCAGCCAGTCCATGCTAATGCAGTATCTTAAACATTCTATTTGATGAAATATCTCTTTCTTACTTTCCAGCTCAGTGATGAAAATGAACAACTACTTAAGAAGCTGAAAAGGCTGCACAGGAAAAATAAACAGCTAGAAAGTGATTTGACTCAGATTCAGGAGAAATTACATCTGCAGCAGTTAATGCATGACTATGTCACAAGCAGAGAGTAAGACTGATTAGTTTAAAACAGAAAGTAATGGGTTCAAATCTCAAATTGAGACTGCTTGTAGTAGGGGTGACAGTGCCATGCAGTACTTTTCCTTAGGATAAAGGTCTTCAGATCTGTGATTAAAACTAACCCTTTGCACTGGACCAAAGTTGTATTTCAAGCAAAACAGGTCTATATGCTGGTGACTTGTGCTTTTGCTTACTTAGTTGGTGTTCTACCCAGGGTTTGACTTGGTCTAAAATGCTTTAGAGTTTCTTGATAATAATAAATACTGTATAAGAGAATGAAATGTGGCATATCTGAAAGCATTAGTGCTACTTAAAATGTTTTGAAATTTAGACTTCAGAAGAGACTTTTTTCCCTTCTCTTTATTTTGAAAAGGAGCCAGACAGCTTTCCACACATCTTTGTACAGAACCTGTAGTAAGACTTTCAATGCTGAATGAAAAATATGGAAAAGTTACTTTATTTATCTGCCGCCATTCTGACACATTTCTTTACTGTTCTGAAAGCTGTTTACATTGGTTTACATTAAGCTGTAGCATTTATTTCAATTAAGTGTTCAGGTTCAAACAGAAGCCTACTTATGGCACACGATGAGTGGCATTCCCAAAAAGGAACTCGGATGGAAAGGGGAAAGTGCTAGGTAAGTTACTTTGGTAAATCTCTCTGAGTTAGTGGAGTGTGTTCCTTCTTGCTAGGACTAGCCTACTTTAAGGTGGAGGGGTTGTGATTTACCTCTTTTAGGTAGGATATACTGTATTTTGTCACATGCAACATGCACCTTTCCCCCCAAAATCAGCTCTCCAAAATTGGGGTGGATGTTTTAAGTGGGAAGCCGTTCTCTTCACTGGAAAAAAAAGCTAGCCTATATGTGCTGTGCAGCTGCCAAGATAGTGGAGTCCTGTGTTAAGCTAGTCAGTTCATTGACATTTGTGAATTATAGAGGTTGCAGACTCTCATAAGTAGCTTTTGCTGTACTCAGTATATTTAAGGGGTCTTCCTATCTTATACTGGTATGTCTGTGCTGCTCACTGTAGTATAAAGATATCTGAATTAGCTTGCTAAAAGCTAACTTAGATGCTGGAAGCAGTCTATCTATTGCAACACAGGGAGAAGCAGAGTAGATTAATTTGCATAGAGATCTGTGTTGTGGCTAGACTGCTTCCTGCATTTGAGCTAGCTGAGGTCTCTTTATACCATACTGCATTCTGCAGTGTAGACGCACATCCATTGTGTATATAGACTGCTTTGCTTGTGCACTATAGTCAAGTTATTAAATTCATCAGTACGTTTCATGAATATGGTAGTTTATCAGCTGTCAGTTGCAGAATGGGAGCCTTGTAGTGATTTTCAGTCAAATCAGACTCAAGTGTTCACATTTTGTGTAACAGTCATTGTCAATAATCTGAAAAGCTACCAATGCTTTGCCTAAGTGATAAAGGTTTCAAGGTTTATTAATATCCAAGAGATTCTTCTTAAATAAGAACATTCCTTTCACTGATTCAGAGATTCATAGATTGGAAGGGGCTGGAAGGGACCTCAGAGATCATTGGGTCCAGCCCCCCACACTCTAGACAGGAAGACAATTGGGGTTAGGTGACCCCAGTGAGGTGACTGTCTAGTTTCCTCTTGAAAACCTCCAGGGTACATGACTATACCACCTCTGCAGGGAGTTTATTCCACATAAGCTCCCTGACTTGCATGGATCAGTTTTGTGTATTATAGTTAAGGCTCTTGATAATAAATGGCTCGCTTACTCAGCACTTAAATGAACCTTTTTTTTTAACTGTTTCTAACTCGCCCTTTTGAATAATAGTTCATTGTTATCCTCATTACAGAAGTAGCTATGTGTATAGTACTTATTCTTCTGTTGCCTTATTGCACTAATTTTGTTAGGCGAAATGACCACATGTATGTGTTGTATTTCATTTTGATTTATAAGCAAATGGTCAAAAATAAAATCATAACTCACACTTAATGTTTACCATTTTGTCATCTTAACTTTAGGTAATTAACTATCTCTGAAAAGTTTTAATTGATTTATTAAAATGTTGGTCAAGTACCTCCCTCATTAAGTATCTTGACCTAAATAAAAGTTTTATTTTTAAGAAAACCTTAAAAAAAGTCTTGGGTACAACTTCTTAGGAACATTGTAGTTTTACCCAAGCGTACGTTTTAGAGAAGGAAGCGTTCTCTCTATAACTGGTCACATTTTATGGTAACTAAAACATCATTCCAAAGTCTGAAGAAGTCTTAGACCTGTGGATTAGATACTAATCCATGAAGATAGTGCACCTATTAACTAGGCGTTTGTAGGATGACATTTAAATGAGTGTTCTTTAACTTGTAAGAGACAGTTTGTTTAAGTATCTACTGTACATGCATTTAAACATTTTTTTTCTACCTAGATTCATAGATGTTAGGGTCGGAAGGGACCTCAATAGATCATCAAGTCCGACCCCCGGCATAAGCAGGAAAGAGTGCTGGGTCTAGATGACCCCAGCTAGATACTCATCTAACCTCCTCTTGAAGACCCCCAGGGTAGGGGAGAGCACCACCTCCCTTGGGAGCCCGTTCCAGACCTTGGCCACTCGAACTGTGAAGTTCTTCCTAGTGTCCAATCTAAATCTGCTCTCTGCTAGCTTGTGGCCATTGTTTCTTGTAACCCCCGGGGGCGCCTTGGTGAATAAATACTCACCAATTCCCTTCTGTGCCCCCGTGATGAACTTAAAGGCAGCCACGAGGTCGCCTCTCAACCTTCTCTTGCGGAGGCTGAAAAGGTCCAGTTTCTCTAGTCTCTCCTCGTAGGGCTTGGTCTGCAGGCCCTTGACCATGCGAGTTTCCCTTCTCTGGACCCTCTCCAGGTTATCCGCATCCTTCTTGAAGTGTGGCGCCCAGAATTGCACGCAGTACTCCAACTGCGGTCTGACCAGTGCCCGATAGAGGGGAAGTATCACCTCCTTGGACCTATTCGTCATGCATCTGCTGATGCACGATAAAGTGCCATTGGCTTTTCTGATGGCTTCGTCACACTGCCGGCTCATGTTCATCTTGGAGTCCACTAGGACTCCAAGATCCCTTTCCACCTCTGTGCCACCCAGCAGGTCATTCCCTAGACTGTAGGTGTGCTGGACATTTTTCCTCCCTAGGTGCAGCACTTTGCATTTCTCCTTGTTGAACTGCATCCTGTTGTTTTCTGCCCACTTGTCCAACCTATCCAGGTCTGCCTGCAGCTGTTCCCTGCCCTCCGGCGTGTCCACTTCTCCCCATAGCTTTGTGTCATCTGCAAACTTGGACAGAGTACATTTCACTCCCTCGTCCAAGTCGCTGATGAAGACATTAAAGAGTATCGGTCCCAGGACCGAGCCCTGCGGGACCCCATTGCCCACACCCTTCCAGGTCGAGACCGACCCATCCACCATGACTCTTTGGGTGCGACCCTCTAGCCAATTTGCCACCCACCGGACTGTGTAGTCATCCAAGTCACAGCCTCTTAACTTGTTCACCAGTATGGGGTGGGATACCGTATCGAAGGCCTTCCTGAAGTCTAAGTATACGACATCCACCCCTCCTCCTGTGTCCAGGCATTTCATAACCTGGTCATAGAAAGAGACTAGATTGGTCAGGCATGATCTGCCTGCCACAAACCCTTGCTGGTTTCCTCTCAGCATAATTTGCCTTGCCGGGCTCTCACAAATGTGAGCCTTGATAATTTTTTCAAAGACTTTACCAAGGATGGAGGTGAGACTGACTGGCCTATAGTTGCCCGGGTCCTCCTTCCTCCCCTTTTTGAAAATGGGGACCACATTAGCCCTTTTCCAGTCCTCCGGGACTTGGCCCGTGCGCCACGAGCGTTCAAATATTCCCGCCAGTGGCTCTGCAATGATGTCGGGCAGTGCCTTCAGCACCCTCGGATGGAGCCCATCCGGGCCTGCCGATTTAAAGGCATCCAGTTCTTCCAAGTGACTCTGCACCACCTCAAGATCTACCAATGGAAGTCTGGCGCCTTGCTGCTGCCTCTCTACAACCCCAGTGAGAGACTTGTCGTGCCCCTCACTTAGGAACACTGAGGCAAAGAACTCGTTGAGGAGTTCAGCCTTGTCCCCCCTGTCTGTCACCAATTGTTTCTGCCCATTTAGCAGTGGTCCTATTCCTCCCTGGGCCTTCCTTTTACTCCCAATATATCTAAAAAACAATTTCTTGTTGTCTTTTACTTGGGTTGCCATCCTCAGCTCCATGGTAGCTTTGGCCCGCCTAACTGCCTCCCTACAAGCACGAGCAGAGGAGGTATATTCATCTTTAGTGATCTCACCCTGTTTCTACTTTTTATGTGCTCCCCTTTTGGCCCTTAGGCTGCCCTGGATTTCTCTGGTCAGCCATGGAAGCCTCCTGGCCCCTTTCCCTCTTTTGCCTCGCTCGGGGATCGTCTTGCTTTGTGCCCGAAGGATCGTTTCCTTTAGGCACAGCCACCCTTCTTGGGCTCCCATCCCTTCAAAACTCCTACTCTGCAGTGCTTCCTTGACTAATCGCCTGAGTGCATTGAGATCAGCTTTCCTAAAGTCTAGCACTTTCACCCTACTAGTTACCTTACCCACTCAACGTCTTATGTTGAATTCTATTATTAGGTGATCACTGTCTCCCAAATGGCTACCGATCTGGAGGTCCCCTATCATGTCATCCCCTGTTGCCAATACCAGATCCAGTATGGCATTCCCCCTAGTGGGACCATGCACCTCCTGTGTCAGGTGGAGGTCCTGTACACAGGTTAGAAACCTGCGTGAGCGATAGGACCTTGCTGTCTGCGTCTCCCAGCAAATGTCTGGGTAGTTTAGGTCCCCCATGACTACCGCCTCTTTAGCTTTTATGGTCTCCGAGAGTTGACTCAGGAGCCCCACATCTATTTCTTCCCCTTGGTGTGGGGGTCTGTAGCAGACCCCTACCACCAAATCCAAACGAAATCTAAATGGTTTTGTTTCTTTAACTTTCTTTAAAGGATATGTTATTCACTTTATTACACACAATTATGAGGATTATGAAGAATTATTGACCAGCTCAGGGTTACCGTGCAGAAAAATAACTATGTATGTTCATTTTGTATAATTCTTAGTAATTTGTGGTCCTGCTATGCAGGGCTAGTGCTATGAAATATAGCTACAGTCCAAAGCTGAAATGTAACCAATAGTAAGCAGGCCTTTATTTTTAAAGGACGTTAGTCATTAAAGAGTAGGCTGGTAGTCTTAATTGTTTAACTAGCAATTCACATACTTCTGTTCTCAGACTACTTCAGATGTATAATAATCTACAGAAGCATTATGATAAAGAAATAAAAATAAACCAGGAACAAAGTGAAACAATCAGAAATCTCGCAGTAAGTATGACAACTTTCAGATTTATGTCAAATAATTTATGTTAGTTATTATGCAGAAACTAGGAAAACTAAAAACTTGCCTGATTTTGGCATTTACAGCTCTATATTCTGATAGATCAGCAGCACAGAACTCATTGTTTTCAGAGTAGGGTATGTTGGCTGGTTTACAGTAGGTTCAGATCAGGAGGAACAAAATATATATATATATTATTTATTTATTTTTTTTTTTGGAGAGATGATTTGGTATCCTTGATTAGCATATATTCTTGCAGACAAGTTTTATAAGCACAGACAAATTCATTTTAAAATTATTTCTCTTTTCTTCAACCTGTTGCTTTAAAAAACTTATTTTATATCACTTTGGGATCACTACATTTGAACTCAATTCAGGTTTGACTGTATTAAGTTGAAACCTATTTGCTTTTTGTACACTGCTTCTTAATTTTCTAGTTTTTTAACAGGTTAAAATTAACGAGCTAGAACAACAACTTCAAGGGCAAAAACAAAGAATTGAGCAGCTAGAATTTAAAAAGATCTCTAAAAAAGATAGCAGTATTTCTGGAAAAAGGACCACAACTGCAGAGAGAGAAGTGACATCTCGTAGATGCATATGCAAAAAGATGGGAGGTTGTTCCTGCAAATACATAGGTAATAATTATGTGGTTGGTTCTGCTGTAGAAAACATTAGGAGTGGTAGATTTCATCCTGGTGCATGTGTACCACCTCTGCCTGTTTGTTTTATTATTTAGTATTGCAAATACAGTTCAGCTTTGGGAAATTACTTTGTAAAAATGGCACCGTCTCTTTATTTGATACCTCCCCACGCCCCAACACGCACATAGGTTGCTCTTATATTTTAGTGACAAAAATAAGTATTGCTTCTGTACTTGTCATTTGGTGGGGTTTTTTTTTTTTTTTATAATTTTGCTCAGATATGAGCTTGGGAAAATATATGGAGAGCTGTTAAAATGCTCTTTTTTTTTTTTTTTTGGAGGTGATGCATGAGACATTCTAGCTGTATTTAAAACAATACCAGAACCCCTTCCAGATTAAATCCAGAATCCTGTGATACCATATTTGTATGATTGGGGTTTTTTTGAGTAAAGCCAGACTGACTTTAAAGTAAGGTGTATAGGGAGGTACATATGCCCAAACTACTGTGAACTCAAGGTTTTTGTCAAAATCCAAGACCACACTGTGATTCTAAAGAAAATCCTTACCCATTAGTAATTAATCTGGTAGATCATCTGACCCTTTCCCTCTCCCCTTCTACCCTCTGCCAAAGTCTTTCTTTCAATTGCATATGTAGGTTTTTTTGTTTTAGAATCAAATGGTAACAAACAGTTTTCAGAATTGACTTGTGTAAAACTTACATATATAAAATCTGACTGGTAAGTTCTTATGATTTCTCATGGTGCTAGAAAGATATGGGGCCAATTTTTAAAGGCAGATCATTTAAACCCTTTTAAAATAGCCATAATTTTCTTGAAGTAACACCAAATGCTGGAAACTCTAGGTATAATATAACTTGGATGCATAAGAGGATGATTGTAATAATTAAAATATGAATTTTTAAATTTGAATATAGATATATTGCTATTTGAAATTCAGAAGCTGAAGAAAGAAAATGAGAAGTTGTCTACAGAAAGGAGAATGCTAAGAAATGAATTAGCTGGGCTAGACAAGGTAACTTGCTTGAATAAACTTCAGAAGATAAATATTCCCAGTGTGAGTTGAAATTTAGCTGTAGATTAAACATGTAGCATTGTGAAAACAGATTTCTCTGTCTGGTTGCCTGATAGCATTTCAAAAAAGGAATACAGATCAACAACTCTTGAAAACATGCTTGTTCAATATAGTGTTCAGGTGCATGTTTTCTTTATGATTTTGGTAAGAGCAGAATTATTTTTGCTATAGTTTATCCAAGTTACTTCTGGAGCAGGACTCTTTGGCTGCTTTTTTGGCTTGGGGCACTGGACGTTAATGTGAGGAGTTACTGTTTCTGGATATGGGACAATACAAGTTAAAAGGCTAAATCTGTCCAGCTGAGTCAGCTGTATGTATGTGTACATTACTTTTTCTGAAAACAAAAAGCATTTGATTTTACCTTTTTTGTTATTCATTTTTATTTTAATTAGTACAGCTGGGTTCTTTCATTGGGAAGACAGGTTTTATTTCAGTGCTGTGGAACTGAGATGCTTGTAGAGTACTCTCTTTGTATGACATTCCAGGGGATTGGGCTCTCAGTTAATTGTAGTGCTTTTCATAATCAGAGGAAAACAGGGGTGGAAGGGACCTTGGCAAGTCATTTTAGTCTAGCACTTGCAATGTTTTCTGGTGGTGGGCTGGGATTTCTTGGCTCCGGTCCAAGGGTGGCCAGTGCCAAGATCTGTCTGCTGCTTCTGCCTGCTGCCTGGCCACAGCACAACGCAAGCAAGGCTCCCCACTGCCTGGCAATAGGGTGGCACAAGGCGAGCAAATCCCATCACCTCTGAAGCCATCCTGGCTCCATGGGTCAGATCTGATGGCTCTGTAGGCCATAAGTTGCTGACCCTGATCTAGTCCAACCCTCTGCTCACGGCAGTCTTCACTATCTAAACTTGAGGAGCCAGGTGATGTTGACACCCCTGGTCTAACCTGTTCTTGGTGCATAAACAGCTCTCGTACAACTACCAAGCACAGTGGCCAAAAACAACAAGAACACCTTAAACTGTTGTAAATAAAGTAGGGTGATGAAGACACTGCCAATGTCCTGCTGAGGCAAGGACAGGAAGTAGTTTGTTAAAATGCACTTGAGAGAATATTGTTCCCTCTGTGCAGACAACAATCCTAATAATTGTTGTCATGAGAGTTGTAGGAGAACAAGCTACAGAGTGATTAAAGTCTTTTGCTCGTTTCCTGTATACTTGAATGTTTCCTCAAAGAGCATATGTGTCCTCTGCTCTAATTTTAAACCTGTTTAATTTGATAGCGTTACAAGTGCAGCAGGAAGTGATGCTGATGATTCTTTAGGTCCCACTCTCGTCTGTAGAACTGTCCCTGGAGCCGTATGAGCCCAAGCCTGATGTTTTATTTAGGAACAGGGTTATTCTCAGGTTGAAGGTGCTGTCCTGTGCAAACCTGAGGTCATGGCTACTGGTCACTACATTTTATTATAGATGGTTTATTTAGCACCACGATATATGTGTGGCATTTTACAAAATAGACAGGTTCCCTGCTACAGAGCACTTGCAACCAGGGTTAAACCAGAGGAGGATGGAAAATGCAAGAAGAGAATGGAGGCAACTGTAGCATATACCACTTTTGCAAAGAAGTTTCTTTGTTACATTTTTATTGCAGAATTTTGAGGTGTACTCATTTCATTACTGGGTAATTACATTCCACTTATTGTTCCAGTAATTCCTCTAACAGCATTTGGAAGTGGCATTCATTTTGTCTTAACCACTGCAAGATTATCTGGATTCCTTCACTGCTAAATTCCTCATTCTTACCTTTTATCCTTTTCTTCACTGTTACATCTCCATTCTTTCTGGACTTCCTATCAGTTCTCAGCTCTCTGGTATTTTTGCTGTCTAGTTTTTGAGTGCTCAGAGAAATGCACCTAAATTTGAAGTTGTTTGCTTTAGATTTGTTTCAGGGTCCTACTGAAATCTCTCTGGTTATAAAATGTCTTCATCAATTTGTTCCAGCTGTCCTTTCAGACTTTGCTTTCTCCACTGCTTGTTTGTCTGACACTACTCTGGTCCTCCATGCAGTTGGGTTTGTCACAACTTTTCCTTGTCATGTTAACACTGCTTTTTTGTATTTTTCTGCCATGCTGGCTTCTCTTTTGCTTCTCTTTTTAATTTCTGTCTGCCAGTATCATTTCTAGTTCTTTCTTTTACTGTATGTAAATCTTGAAAAATATCTTGTAATCAGTTTGTATGATAGATGCTCCTCAAAATAAAGTTGTAAACTGTTGTGTAGTGTGGCTAATTGCTACATCTCTCTCCATCTGGCCCTGCATATCAGTAGTGGCAAAGTAATTCCTACGTATGTAACTTGCAAAGCACTCTGGGCAGGTGCTCAGAGAGGGGAATGATTTGAGCTGTGGCTATAATCTCCCAATTACTATTGGGAAATCTTTCTCAAGAACAAAGGATGAATGCCAATTATTTCTTTTTCTTTTTTTTGTTTAGGATTTTTTTGATGAGATAGAAGATTTAAAGCATGCTCTGCAAGAATCAGTTAAACTGAATAATCAGTATGAAAAATGCTTGAAACGAATCAGTGCAACATATGGACTTGCTTTTACTTTATATTCTGTAACGTAGTTAATTGCTATAACTTAATAGCAATTAAACCCCCTGTTTAGATTTTTATATTTAATGTTTAGTTCTGCAAAACAAAACAAACTCAATTCACTATCAGGTAGCATACAACTTTCATAACATAATCATGGCTTTGAATTCAAGATACTTTAATGCTTTCATATTTTGGACAATGACCTTATGTCTTTTGGCATAGTTTTAAAATAAAACATGTCCTTTGTAAATGTTATTGTGTGTTACAAATTCAGTGGTGTTGTTTTTTGTTCCATACGAATGTTGCAGGAATACTTTTGTACACTTCGTAACAATTTTTTTATAAATCTTATATATATATATATTATATACATTCCACGGTGAAAATGGTGTCTTGTGCTGAGCTTGAACTGCAAAATCAGGTGGCAGCTGCTCTTTTACATTCCTGAAAGGCAAATAAAGTGCCTCACACCAGAGGAAAAAAGGAGGCTTGTAGGATGACGAAGAATAGACAGTTGGAGGGCATGGAAAAATGGAGGATGGTTACTGCAACATGATCATGGGCTTCCTCAATTTATACTTTGTAATGTTTCAACTTCCAAGTGCATATATAGCTTTTAAAAATGTAGCCTCGATAATAGTGAGTGTTGCCACATAGATGTAGCTTTCAGAGGGATATGAATGAGGAAAAACGAATGGCCCTGTGAACCAGTATGGGGATAACATCTTATATGGTAGGTTGCCCTCTAGAACAGGGGTGGGCAAACTTTTCTGACAGCGGGCTGGAAGGACCCACCCTGAAAAAGGCACATCAGCCAAATGTTGCTGAAGTCCCATGTCTGCAGGCCAGGTCCAAGGTTTCTACAGACAGGACCCACTGCCCACTGCCTGTGGGCTGCTGAACCCTGCTCTAGAAGATAAGTCATGTAGAAAAAACAGCTGAAATGTATTAGAAGCAGCACCATGTGGTAGTGTAAAGGGATTTGGTCGGAGATACAGCAATGCTAGACATCCTTGAGATAAACATCTTGGACCGTCATGGCTACAGCATAAGATGGTGGAGAAAGACACTTAAAGTTGGTTTATTGGGGAAGGGAGATGAGGGGTTAAAAATGTGTAATGTTGGCTAGGGAGGCAAAAGTAACAATAAGTAAGAGTTGATTGGGGCATTTGAAAAGGCTTCAGCTGTTTGGAGTAGAAGGAAAGCTCTGCTCTACAAAATACTGAAAGAAAACTGCACACAGGCCACATTTTAAGTCCAAAGTGAAAATGAAATGGAGGAATCAAAGACCCCTGGTTTTAGGTGTGGGAGATTAAGATAGAGGACTCAAAGTGACCAGTAACTCTGATTTGACAGTGTGGGCTCTAGAAGATGGTAGTGGTGTCAAAAGAAACAAAAAAGGGAAAACAGGGACTCTTTAAAGAAATAAGCTCATTTTTACCTGTGTTATGCTGATACAAATACAGAATGCAACTCTGTAGAAGTCTGCATTTTCAAAGCACTGCTGTCACAATGGTGCAGACTTGACATCGCTGACTTGGCATTACATTGCATACGCTGAGTTTATTTATGACCTGATGCCTCTCTTTGTTAAGTCAGTATGAATTGTCACTGACTCGATAGGAACAGAATAGGACATTTTCATCTTTTATGACCTAGGTTTTTTTAATTGTGTTACGTAAGTTCTAAGGTTAAAAAAATCCGTTATAACTTTAGGACAAAGTTCTAAACAAAACAGTTATGATGGGGACTTCTAACAGCTGTATAGTTGTCCCCCAGTATATTTCAACATGGTTAAATCATGCAGCAAAGCTAGGACTCGTGTTAATTTTGGTCCCTCATTCCTGCTAACTGCTGTGTGTTATAGAACAGTTCTGTTGTTACCAGGCTCCAAGTATGCTACGTTTTGTACTGGGAATCACTATTATACCTACAGTTCCAGTCAAGCTGGCTTTGTATTTTTAGTTTAAAAGGAGCGCAGCAGTGAGAAAACACGAGGAGGGGAGAACAGCCAACCAGAATTAATCTATGATTAACCAATGCCAGACCTCCTTGGACCAAAGGCTAAAACAACCAATCCAGATCAGTATTTCAGTTGGCCAATAGGAAGAGATGTCTTGTAGCCTTCTTGTCAGTACCAAACCTGCTTGGCTCTGTCTGTCACAGCCTTTTGCAAGCAGCCGAGGGAAGGCAGAAGACATTTCTGGCATCCTGCCGGTTTGCAGCACAGCTCTTTCAGTACCAGCAGCAAAAGCACCAAGCCAGGGACATATCCAGGGAGGATTTTTATCTTCCTTGCTCTTCTTGGGTGGTTTTCTGCTGATACTGGTGATCTTTTTAAAAGGTTTTTCCACCACATTTTCTTTCCTGGTCCTCCTTGGCTTTCGGCATTCAAAGGGATGTTCTAAATGACTGAAGATTTTTGTTTTTTCAGCACTGTTTTGTAGCTCAGTATCTGTATGGATAGATTCCCAGTTGAGTTGGAGAAATCACTTAATGGAGAGCAATTATTGAAAAGCAGCTGAACATTGGGAATGAATTTGCTTTATTTTTCTGTATCCTAATGTAAGTTAAGGATGTACTGATATTTATTATTCAGTTGAGTTCTACTTTTCTGGGAGAGCAGATTATCCAAGAGCTGCCAAAATCTACCTCAGGTATCTGAAGGAGGTACAGTTTGCCCACAAATCACTTGATTTTCATTAACAGGCTTGCAGGACAGGAAAACTAAATTTGATTCTTTGATAGAAGAACTTTTTCCAAAGGGAAGGTTATTAATACTTTACCATCATGGAATTTCTTGTTCCTTCCCCTGAAACAGCTGGCCCCAGTCTGTTCCAGATGCAGTACTGGAGTAAGTGGATCATTGCTTTGAATTAGAGAATGGTGCATAACAATGCAGCTGCATCATAGTATAGCTGCTATCCTGTGGGTATTTGCAAGATGTGATGACTGATTTGTGTGGCAAAGGATAAAGTTTTAGCAAAAGTGTCTAATAGAGGAACAGAAGATATTTATGATTTGCCTGTGTTTGTATGAGTTTACTGCCATATGAAACAGGATTGTTGAAATTGTTTGTTTGTTTGTTTGTTTTTTTTTTTTCTGCTCACAGGTTAGCACTAGTCAGACAACCAGTATACAAAGGCCAGTTTTGTTTAACTGCTGCTTTCTGTGGTGCTTTGTCATTTAGCTAGCACAGGGGTGGGCAAAATGTGGCCCAGGGGCTGGATGCGGCCCGCCGGGCCATTCTGTGTGGCCTGCCGGGCCGTTCTATCCGGCCTGTGGGGTCCCTAAAAAATGTAGAAAATTAATATTAATCTGCCCTGGGCTGCCTGTCGTGTGGCCCTTGATGGCTTGCCAAAACTCAGTAAGCGGCCCTCTGCCCAAATTAATTGCCTGCCCCTGAACTAGCAGTTTCTGCATTTGGAGGCTCTTGCCCCTGCATTGGGTCCTGTGCTCTTCTAAAACAGCTACTAATATATTGAATAGCATATATTTTGTAGTTTGTGCCTCTGCTTTGCAAATATTCACTTTTAGTCAAGTTGCAGAGGCCAGCATTTTAAAAAGTGTCTGCTAATTCCTGAGTGGTCTAACTTTTGGTTGTCTAACTCCAGATATTTAGGGTATGTGCCCCTCCTACTTCCTTCTTCCCTCCCATTTGAGGCTACTGATTGTCCGGAATTCCAGGTTGATGGCTATGGATGTCTTGATTGAGCATCCAAAATTAAAGGCTTTCAAAACTATTGGGCACCTAGTGAGTGAATCACTTCTTATCTGTTAAACTGAATAACTTTGCCTATTTTCAGCTTACAAAGTGTTTAGATGTGTGGAGAGCAATGCTTAGTACTTGCAGCTTTCATTGCTTTTTATCATCAGACCACAGGAAAGCAAATCATGTTTCATTCTTCTGTTTTTAAAAGATTACAGATTTCCCTTTAATACCTCTTCAAATCTGCATTAAAATAAGTATTGAAACAATACCACTTTCCTTTTCCAATAAGCATGCCTCTAACTGGCTGTCTTTTAAAAGCAGGTTCAGCCATGCTGTGTCATCTTCTAACTGAACTCCAGAGAGAGGCTGCACATGGAGTATCCATTTTGCTCTAAGGTAAATCTAGTGACTCCTCTGTCCCTTAAGGCTTTTTTGTGCACAAAACAATTTTTTCTGCACAGGCCTATGGAAGAAATAGTATTGTGAAAGTGCTGCTTCTACTTTAACTACGAGTAAAGATTGTTCCTTGATATCCAGGAAGACTTTTACTTCCAACAACAGTAAAAAGAGAAACCTGTGATAGATGCTGCCAACTTTTGTCAGGATGGAGACTTCTGTGCTAAGTTTTAACGTTGTTTGAAACTATCATGAATTCTCCAAAAGAAAAGAGCTTTGTTTCACTAAGACCTTCATATCTCTCTGATTTTCCCCTTTGAAAGCTGAGGCTCCAGTCACCTGCTAGTCCTGGAAGCCTCCAGTAGATTTGCTCAGGGGCATGGTCAGTTTTTGTTTTTTTTTCTTTCTGCTGGGAAGCTTTCATGCAGCACTTCAGTGAAGTCACTATCCTTTTGAACTGGGTTACATTAGGTGACCACCAGAAAAGTTGCATGTGACCTAGTACATGTGCTACTGTTCTCTTTGCTTACTACAGTGTCTCCAGGACAAGCTCCCATCATTCATGTCTCTATTTTTAGAGATATTTGAACTATTGTTAAATTAGCTAGCTAAAAGATACTGGTAGCAGTTTATGGTAGTATAAAGCTCAATGTGAACTAATTCATCCTGCTGAGAATTGCAACTTGGCATTTGGGCTAGGGACAGACATTACACACAAACTGGTTTAAATGATCAGAAACTGGTTTAAACCTGTAACAGAACAGATGTTCAGTGCACATAAACCAGTTTGAGAATAACTGACTGAAACTGGTTTGAGATAAACCTGGTTGAATGTAGTATCAGATTTAACTGATTTGGCTCAAATCGGTTTATGCAATGTCTGTCCCAGACCCCTTGCTGATTTAAGATAAACCAGACACCTCCAGCATGCTTTCTGGGCTGGGCAAGGCTCTTTGTTCCACAGCAGAGCTGGCCCCTCCCCTCTGCTCTCTGGCTGGAGCTCTGGTAGAGACTGCAGACACAGCAGGGTCTGCCTGGCTTCCCTCTGCCCTATCCCCACTTTGCTGCTTGCTGCTCAAGCAGGGATCCTTCCTCCTCCCCCCCCACCCCCATCTCCCACAGCATGGCCCCCAGCCCCGTGGCCCCTAGGCACATGGTATCTTAGCTAATGCTGAGAGGTGTCTCTGTGTGTGTCTCTCTATCCAATATCACTGGGACAGGCAGACAGCACAGTGTTCGTTTAGGGCTGTTTGGAGCTAATCAACAGGTCAGCCAGTAAGCTGTTTAAGAAGAGTTTGAACTAATGGAAAGAGCCCATTGCTTTGCTGATGAGGTGATAATCACTGTTATCAGTCTCCTGCTGGCTTGCTTGCCTGTCAGTTTGCTGCAGACAGTATAAAGAAGCAGGGAGAGGAAGACTGAAAATCTCCGTATGTATCATCAACAGATGCATGCACTGCACAGACCCTCTTGCCTTACAGAGTGCTAGCAGGGGGTTGGGGTCTGGCAACACTCCTGCCCCTTGAGCAGCCAGAGGGGAAAAGCCTGGGACCATGCAGGCAGACCCCACTAATCCAAGCATCCTGCTGGGGTGTGGCCACACCCACCCAGGCTCAGCATTGTGGAAGGGAAGGGAGGGGAAAGCTGCTCTAGCACCCTTCCACCCCCACCTTCTAGCCTGAGCCACTGCAGGCATGTGCCTGAATTTCCTCAGTCCAGAGAGAATGTCTGTCCAGTTACAAACCGGTTCAACCTAGCCAGGTTAGACTAACCCGCAAAGATTGAATCAATTCAGGCTCAGGCTTTTTGAATGTCTGTCCCTAGGCTTGAAGTTTAAGTCTTTAGTGTCAGAGCTTCAAAGCTTTTAAAATGAAGGCAGTTAATTTTTTCGGCTTGGTATTTGGCTTCACATCTTGTAAATAAGCTGTGCTTGGCTAGTGCCTTGAACCCAGTCGTTGTGAATACTTTATATTTCTTTTGCAGGTATTTTGTATTACTGTGAAGACCTCTGATTGGACCTGCACATTTCTAGCTGTGTGACAAGTTCTTCCCATTGGAGAATTACTTCCATAGACTGCTTTAGCAATGTTGAGATTCAGCTCGGGCATGGTGAAGAATCTTCCTTTGAAGAAGAGAGTTTGTTTTCTTTTGATGCTTGTGTGTCTTGCCTGCTCAGTGTTAATCTTTTGTGAATTTTTAATTTATTATGTAGTGATATTTCAGTGTTATTGGCCAGAAGTGAAAACTGACACACTTAAGGGCAGCAGACAAACTTCAGCTTCTGTTTTGAAGGCAATGTTTTTATCTGATACCCACCTGCTTGGTGAAATCAAAGGGCACTGGCTGGACAAATTAAGAAGGTAATCATTGAATTCAGGAACAAGCTGCAACCAATGTCTGGAGTTTTTAATAGTATCCATATACAACAAGTACTAAATAGCATAGTGCAATGGTGGCAAATTAGCCTGACTGGCTATGAGTTCTCATTTGAGTTTGGGATGGAGAGAACAAAATAATTTTGTAGGATTAAGGAATTCAGTTTATTTAGTCAGTGCAGCATCTGACAGATTCACATAGCGAAAATTGTCACAAGCTTCTGAGTACCTTGCTTGGATCAGGGGGTCTCTTACTATGATCTGGAAAAAAAAAAAAACTTCATAAATGATAGAGTGCTTTTCAGAAATGAGCTGTTCAACATCCCTGTTTTTTAAGGTCCTTGTATTACTGTCACTCAGTGAGCCAATGGCAGAATGAGGAGTAAAATCCAGATCTCCCAGTCCTGAACCTAATCCACAAAGCCATGTTGGTTCTTCAGGTTAATCCAAAGAGAAGCAGAAGGAAAGTGCTTATTCTGTCCTGACATGAGGTATAGGACTGTGGAGATGGAATTTGGTAATGCTCAGGACTATTCCTTTCTTTCTAGTAGAATCATTGAATCAAAAGCTAAGAGTTGAGGAAGGAGAGATTGAAACTAGATGTCAAAGGAGTTTCTCTTGTTTTTATTTCCCTGAGAGAGAGTAAAACCTTCTAGCTGTAACTTTCTTCTTTGTGTAACCCTGCATTGACTAGATACAAAATTGCTTGTTTCTATTTTATGACACCAATGGGGGAAAAATTTAACAGGTCATTAAGGCATCACATGAAACCTGTAGTTATCCTCAGAATCGGTAACTGCTGAGAGATCAAGCTATTGCTGAACTATCAGTTTGTAATAGTATGTATGTAGGATAGGATTCATTTTATGTAGCAGTGTAAACTTAGTGCGTTTCTGCCAAATTCAGTGGTGTTCCAGTTGCAGAATAATAGAATGTGGCCTATTCTGAGTTGCAACAGGAGCCTGGTTCACATCATTTCAGAGCAACACCTACACAAGTAAGACACATCCCTACGTGCCCTAATACAGGAAAGGTTTAAAACAGTAGTATAACCTTGCATAGAGCACAGCCATGGTACTCTGGCCTACCCTTGTTTTGTGAAGGCAAGATGATATCTTTTTAAAACAGTGTTATGTCATTTTTTGTTGTTAGCAAAAAAGACTTCCTGCATTTGAGGTACCATGTAGTTAATGTGTTGTTTAAATGATTTGTAATGCTGTTTCATTAGCCAGAGAGGAAACTTGGTTAGCAATTTGAAAGATTGCTGAAGGAACAAAAACATTATTGGATATATGACTATTCAGCATTCTACTAACAATTATACATAATCTTTAAAATAATCCCTTAAAATGAGCTGAAGATTTAGTTTCATCAACACTTTGTGCATAGAATGTCATGAATGGGCAGTGTGTGTTTTGGTGGAGTGGGAAGGGGGAAGCTCACCTACTAGACTTTAAGGATTAAATCTTACTCACAGTTAGACATCTAAATGCTATGTGCCCAAACGTAGCTATGTAAGTAGCATTTTTGGTACTCAGTATGATTTTAGTTCCTATTTCCATGTACAGCTATGTTTTCCCTTCTGAAGATGCTTAGAAGGCTCCACTCTGGTGGTTCTGCTAGTTAGGCATGTAACGTTACATAAAACTCTGAAAGTGGGGCTGGAAAAATCCCACAACTAACATCTGAATGGTGACTGTGGGAAGAGGGTGGACTTCTCAGCCAGCCAGAAGGGGTTTGACCTACATTTGTTTCGCAGCAAAATGCTTCAACTACCAGGCTATGAACGAGGGAATACCCAGAGCACTTTCCAGCCCTCCTCTAGAGGCTGGCTCACTAGGTACCTAAGTAGAAGATATGCGAGTCCCAGAGGAGAGCAAGCAAGAAGGAATGTGAATCTATTATGGGCATAGCAATAGAAGGGAGCAAGACCTGGGTTTTGGGCTCTGTGGAGTGGGCAAAATTTATCCTCCAGCTGTCTCTCTATTTTAGGCAGTGATTATTGAAAGCTGCAGAAAAGCAACTGGAGAGAGGGACAGGGCCAAATCCAGGGCTTGCTCCCTTCCATTGTAGTTTCCATCTCACTAAACTGCATTCCTGGCTTGCTCTTCTCTTAGCCCCTCTTGGTTGCTCTGTTGACCAGCTGTGCTGGGAAGTAGGAGATGCAAGTTCAAACCCTTTATGGGTCTGGGGAACCTGGAATCTGAGCATGTATCCTAGCCGCTAAAGCTAGGGCTGTTCAACTTCTAAGTGACTGGGGGCCCCACACAGTATCAGTGGGGGGGCTATGGCATCCCTGGGCCATGTGGGCAAGCCCTCTTCTGCCTGCATTGCACCATGCAACCACATGGGTGCCCCTTTCACCACTGCATCATACACCCACACAGCCCTAGGCTCACCTTCAGCTCTCTTCACTGTGCCTCATTGCATCTCCCCACTCTGGGGGTAGGCATGGAAATCAGAAGCCAGAGGAGGGAGAGCCCAGAAACTCCAGCTGCTGTTGCAGCTGGGACAATAGGGGAAGAGGGGACCAGGCAGGACCCTTGTGGCTGCCAGTTGGACAGTCCTACACTAAACTTTTGGGCTAGAAGGTAATCATCCTTCTCCACTATCACATTCACTGCCCACTTGCTAATTGTGATTTTGCTCTGGTTTCAGCTTCAAGTTCTTAAATATAGTTCTGCGTCACCTTGTGCAGGATGGCACATATGTGGCCGTAGGGGAGGCTTTGGTGCATGCTTGGACAGAGAAGGAGTGCTGTGCAGGTAGAAATAGATCTAAAATATCCATAGTGCCAAAAATGACACACATTCAGTTGTGCTTGAGCATGTAAATGGGCCCCTAGGATTTATGTTTAGCTAGGTGTCATGTAGGGGTGCACTGATAAAGATATTTTTGGCTGATACCGATGACCTATTATTAATGAACCATATCAGTTGATACTGCTCTGATTGCTGATATGCAGCCTGGCAGCTTGGACAGCAGCATCTGGCTGGTAAGTCTGTTGGGTGGAAGGGGCGTGAACGGGGCAGATCGAGGCCCCTGTGGTGAGGGAGGGACTAGGGCTGGGGCAGGCGCTACCCAGTCGGGATGGGGCAGGGGGCAAAGCCGTCTGCTATGTGCACCCCCAGGGGAGCCATGGGGGGAATGTGCCCCTGGATCTGTGTGTGGGGTGAAGGTGGGCTGCTGCTGTGGACTGGGAGTGGAGTCAGCACTGCGCTCTTCCCAGCAGGGGGGCTGTGCTCGGAGCGGGTGGTGGCGGCGCTGGGAGGGGGGTGCTATAGGGGAGCTGCAGCCACCCCACAATTTGCCTTAGGCCCCCCCCCTTCCAGTGCTGTTGCCACCCACCCTGAGTGCAACCCTGGCCCTGCCCCTCCACCAGGAAGAGTCCAGTGTCAGCCGCAGCTCCACTACCTTACTGCGAGGGACTCACAGATTCACAGAAGTTTAGGGCTGGAAGGGACCTTGTGAGAAAAATGCAAGGTTCTCCACCTTGGGAGGAAAAACCTGCAGCATCCTTATAGGCTCGGCAGTGCTACGCTGACTAGCACTATGGAAGGAAGACTTTCATAGATTCATAGATGTTAGGGTCGGAAGGGACCTCAATACATCATCGAGTCCGACCCCCTGCATAAGCAGGAAAGAGTGCTGGGTCTAGATGACCCTAGCTAGATGCTCATCTAACCTCCTCTTGAAGACCCCCAGGGTAGGGGAGAGCACCACCTCCCTTGGGAGCCCGTTCCAGACCTTGGCCACTCGAACTGTGAAGAAGTTCTTCCTAATGTCCAATCTAAATCTGCTCTCTGCTAGCTTGTGGCCATTATTTCTTGTAACCCCGGGGGCGCCTTGGTGAATAAATACTCACCAATTCCCTTCTCTGCCCCCGTGATGAACTTATAGGCAGCCACAAGGTTGCCTCTCAACCTTCTCTTGCGGAGGCTGAAAAGGTCCAGTTTCTCTAGTCTCTCCTCGCAGGGCTTGGTCTGCAGGCCCTTAACCATACGAGTGGCCCTTTTCTGGACCCTCTCCAGGTTATCCGCATCCCTCTTGAATTGCAGTGCCCAGAATTGCACGTAGTACTCCAACTGCGGTCTGACCAATGCCCTATAGAGGGGAAGTATCACCTCCTTGGACCTATTCGTCATGCATCTGCTGATGCACGATAAAGTGCCTTTGGCCTTTTTGATGGCTTCGTCACACTGCCGACTCATGTTCATCTTGGAGTCCACTAGGACTCCAAGATCCCTTTCCACTTCCGTGCTACTCAGCAGGTCATTCCCTAGGTTGTAGGTGTGCTGGACATTCTTCCTCCCTAGGTGCAGCACTTTGCATTTCTCCTTGTTGAACTGCATTCTGTTGTTTTCTGCCCACTTGTCCAACCTGTCCAGATCTGCTTGCAGCTGTTCCCTGCCCTCCGGCGTGTCCACCTCTCCCCATAGCTTTGTGTCATCTGCAAACTTGGACAGAGTACATTTCACTCCCTCGTCCAAGTCACTGATGAAGACATTAAAGAGTATCGGTCCAAGGACCGAGCCCTGCGGGACCCCACTGCCCACACCCTTCCAGGTTGAAACCGACCCATCCACCACGACTCTCTGGGTGCGACCCTCCAGCCAATTCGCCACCCACCAGACTGTGTAGTCATCCAAGTCACAGCCTCTTAACTTGTTCACCAGTATGGGGTGGGATACCGTATCGAAGGCCTTCCTGAAGTCTAAGTATACGACATCCACCCCTCCTCCTGTGTCCAAGCATTTCGTAACCTGGTCATAAAAAGAGACTAGATTGGTCAGGCACGATCTGCCTGCCACGAACCCATGCTGATTTCCCCTCAGCATAATTTGTCCTGCCGGGCTCTCACAAATGTGAGCCTTGATAATTTTTTCAAAGACTTTGCCAAGGATGGAGGTGAGACTGACAGGTCTATAGTTGCCTGGGTCCTCCTTTCTCCCCTTTTTGAAAATGGGACCACGTTGGCCCTTTTCCAGTCCTCTGGGACTTGGCCCGTGCGCCACGAGCTTTCAAATATTCCCGCCAGTGGCTCTGCAATGATGTCGGCCAGTGCCTTCAGTACCCTTGGATGGAGCTCATCCGGGCCTGCCGACTTAAAGGCATCCAGTTCTTCCAAGTGACTCTGTACCATCTCAGGGTCTACGCATGGAAGTCTGGCGCCTTGCTGCTGCCTCTCTACAACCCCAGTGAGAGACTTGTCGTGCCCCTCACTTAGGAACACTGAGGCAAAGAACTCGTTGAGGAGTTCAGCCTTGTCCCCCCTGTCCATCACCAATTGTTTCTGCCCATTTAGCAGGGGTCCTATTCCTCCCTGGGCCTTCCTTTTACTCCCTATATATCTAAAAAACAATTTCTTGTTGTCTTTTACTTGGGTTGCCATCCTCAGCTCCATGGTAGCTTTGGCCCGTCTAACTGCCTCCCTACAAGCACGAGCAGAGGAGGTATATTCATCTTTGGTGATCTCTCCCTGTTTCCACTTTTTATGTGCTCCCCTTTTGTCCCTTAGGCTGCCCTGGATTTCTCTGGTCAGCCAGGGATGCCTCCTGGCCCCTTTCCCTCTTTTGCCTCGCTCGGGGATCGTCTTGCTTTGTGCCTGAAGGATAGTTTCCTTAAGGCACAGCCACCCTTCTTGGGCTTCCATCTCTTCAAATCTCCTACTCTGCAGTGCGTCCTTGACTAATCGCCTGAGTTCATTGAAATCAGCTTTCCTAAAGTCTAGCACTTTCACCCTACTAGTTACCTTACCCACTCGCCGTCTTATGGTGAATTCTATTATTAGGTGATCACTGTCTCCCAGATGGCTACCGATCTGGAGGTCTGCTACCATGTTATCTCCCGTTGCCAATACCAGATCCAGTATGGCATTCCCCCTAGTGGGACCGTGTACCTCCTGAGTCAGGTGGAGGTCCTGTACACAGAAACCTGCGTGAGCGGTGGGACTTTGCTGTCTGTGACTCCCAGCAGATGTCCAGGTAGTTTAGGTCCCCCATGACTACCACCTCTTTAGCTTTTATGGTCTCCGAGATTTGCCTCAGGAGCCCTGCATCTCTTTCTTCCCCTTGATGTGGGGGTCTGTAGCAGACCCCTACCACCAAATCCCTTTCTCCTTGCCCCCCATGTAGCCTACCCCACAATCCTTCTACTTCCTCGTCTTTTGATTCCTTCTTGATGAGGGTTGATGTATATTGCTCACTGACATAGAGCGCAACCCCTCCCCCTTTCTTCCCCACCCTGTCCTTTCTTCACAATCTATAGCCCTCAATATGTACCGCCCAGTCATGGGATGAATCCCACCAGGTTTCCGTTAGCCCCACTAAGTCATAGGTGTTTAGTGCAAGCAGGAGCGCTAGTTCATCCTGCTTGTTTCCCATGCTCCTAGCATTAGTATATAGGCACTTGAGCCCTGCGACTGGTGCCTTTGCTGCCCCCCCGCTCCGAGTCCCAAGGGGCCCTTTGATTCTTACCTTCTCGTTTCTTACCTGTGCCATAGTGCTGGCCTCCCCATGGTTTTCAGGTTCCCAATGCTCTCTTTCTTCAGGCTGGGCTGTCCTTGTGGGTGCCACATGGTTTGGTGGTCCACAGCTTCCCCCGCCCTCATCTTCCCCTCCCCCCGATGAGCCTAGTTTAAAGCCTGCCGGAGGAGATCTGCCAACCTAGAAGAAAACACACGCTTACCTTTGGGGGACAGGTGAAGCCCATCCCAGCTGAGCATGTCCCTCATCGTGATGTGCGGGTCGTTGTCCAGGAAGCTGAAGCCTGCCTCGAGACACCATTGCCGAAGCCACCAGTTGGGGGTCATCATTGACCACAAGATGAACATGAGCCTGCAATGCGATGCTGCGGCTAGTAAAGCGACCAAAACACTGGCTTGCATCCATAGATGCTTCTCAAACAAATCCCAGGACGTCATTCTCCCCTTGTACTCGGCCTTGGTGAGGCCGCAGCTCGAGTGCTGCGTCCAGTTTTGGGCCCCACAATTCAAAAAGGATGTGGAGAAGCTTGAGAGAGTTCAGAGAAGAGCCACATGCATGATCAGAGTTCAGGAACAGACTTTACGACAGGCTGAGAGCTTGGGGCTCTTTAGCCTGGAAAAGCGCAGGCTCAGGGGTGATCTGATGGCCACCTATAAATTTATCATGGGGGACCACCAGTATCTGGGGGAACATTTGTTCACCAGAGCGCCCCAGGGGATGATAAGGTCGAATGGTTTTAAACTACTGCAAGACCATTTCAGGCTGGACGTAAGGAAGAATTTCTTTACTGTCTGAGCCCCCAAGGTCTGGAATAGCCTGCTACATTGAACACCTTCAAGAAAAATTTGGATGCTTATCTTGCTGGGATCCTGCTGACTTCCTGCCTTTGGGTGGGGGGCTGGACTCAGTGATCTTCCGAGGTCCCTTCCACCCCTAATGTCTATGAAATCTATGAGATCATCAGGGCCAGCCCCCCTGCTCTGGGCAGGAAAGACTGCTGGGGTCAAGTTAACTCCAGGAAGATGTGCATCCAGTCTTGCTTTTGAAGATGTCCAGGGTAGGAGCCTTGATCTGCCCCCGCCCCCAAAATGCCCCTTCCCCCCTGCAGATTTACCAGCCAGACACTGCTCTTCAAGTTGCCGGGCTGACTGTGTACATGCTGCGGCTGCATGTGTACACGCAGCATTTATTGGTGAAATTATTGGTCACATCAGCCAAAAAAAAGCTGATTGCTGAGCATGTAAATTTTCCTTTTATTGGTGCTGATATGATAGGGAGCGATGTATTGGTGCACCTCTAGTGTCATGGTAAGTCTTGTAGGTGTCTGCCTTACCTTATAAGTGAGGAACGTACATGTCTGCCTTGTCTTCCTGCCAGGTCAGACCGTATATTCAAAGTAGCAGGAAGTTAGAGGCATATATTGACCAGATCTTTTCTCTGTAGGGAGTGGCAAATGGAGAGAGCCTTCCAAACTGCCCTGTTACTGCAGCCAGATGTTGTTTTTATTCTGGGTGATGTCTTTGATGAAGGGAAGTGGAGCCGCTCACAGGTAAGAGGGCCACATCTGCTTGATGAGTTAATAAAGAAGCAATTGGGTTTCCATGAAGGGGTTGATCCACAGAGATGAGCAAAGTGGGACTAACGTAAATGGAAGATTATCCTTAAGCCCAATTGATAGTTCTGTATTATGGGATGGAAGGTCTTCTGTGATGTGATCCTGGCACTACAAGGCTGTTGTGGCCCAGTCTGAATGGGGGCTACACATAGCCATTAAGTACTAAGTTTTCTCTCTTGCTTTGAGGGAGTTTAGACCCCTGGCACTTCGATTACATGGTTAAGAGGGTACAGGGTGTACACAGAGAATGGGCATACCTGGGGCACAGGGTTAAGTGTGATCCTTATTGTACATATGAAGCACTAAAACAGAAAAGGGGATCAGGTGGGTTTACTCCTGCTAATAGGAAGTACTATTTTACTGGCACAATCCTCTTCTTACTGATGTCCTGCACTATCAAAAAGGTAAAATTCAAGACCACAACATATTTATAAAGCTTTGAGGCCACCAGTTCCTAAGATGCAAGACAGGATATTAGTATGAGAATGAGAATGGGCAGCAATTGAAACTTAAATAGCAAACGATTAATTTATTCAGCCTTTTTTAGTGTACAGGAGACGATTGGCATTTGGAATCTGAAGAAGTGCATTATCCAGAGTGTGCAAAAGTTTTTTGCTAGAGAATTTGGCAAACAATAATAAGGGTAATAATCAGACCTGTGTATTAATGCCCAGCTATGGAGTTTGATCTGCTGCTGGCCGATCAAAAAGTTGTATTTCTTTACTGTGTTTTAAAGCCAGTTTTCACTCTTTGCAAGAGCAGTTGGCATGCTAGCACCTCTTTTAATGAACCCATCTTGTCAAACTGAAATCTGGCGATTCTTCCCAAGTTTGGGGAGTTTTGTCTTTTTTCTTTTCCATAGTCCAGGCTCCTAAAAAATGAACATCTCTCACGGTCTATTAACCAATGTGACACCACACAAATAAGCTTTTTCATAGTTCTCTTCAGCACCACCAGTTTCTACAATTTTCCTGCAGGCTTGGGCAGATGATGTCGGGAGATTTCAGAAGATGTTTCGACATCCAGCCGAAACTGAGCTTGTGGTTATTGTTGGCAACCATGACATTGGCTTTCATTATGAGTAAGTATTTCAGTAAGACAGAATTGCTAGGGTCCAAATAGTAATTCCTGTGATTTGCATACGATTCAAAGCTTTTCAAATTTTCTAGAGCAAGGGTGGGCAAAATACAGTCTGCAGGCCGGATCTGGCCCACCAGGCCATTCTATCCGGCCTGCAGGACCCCTAAAAGATTTAGAAAATATTTATCTGCTCCTGGCTGCCTGTCAAAGATGACAGGAGCCACAGGCAGTAGGACCCAGGGAGCTGGCAGCAGGAGGTAGGAGCCCCGCCCCACCCCACCCTACCCCTAGCCATTTTCTTGCCTTCCTGCTCCAGCACCATGTGGCTCCTGGCTGTATTGCCATACATGCAGACCCACACCCCACAGCCACCATCTCCCACACATGGCCCCCCCCACACCCCATATATCCACCCATATACCCACAAGCTCCCTCACCCCACAGACACACCCCTCACACCTATCCACCCCCACACCTGAAATACCCACACACCCACAGCCCCCCACAAACCTATACTTCCCCAATATACAAGAGTAAGACTTCATTTTAAGCTATTATATACAGTCACCACTATGTACACTATGGAAACCTGTAAAGCAGGACAAAAATATGTTTTGAAATCAAATTAATGAATGATTTAGATGTTCACTTTTTAGAATATTAATTGGTATTTTTCTGGTTCCAAGATGGCAAAATCTCTTGCTGAAAGGAATCCTTCTGGGGGCATGGGGAGGGACTTGTGGTGGCAAAGGAAAGGGTTTAGGGGGCGGGATTTCCAGTCCCAGGGGCACCTGTCAAGGGGTAGAGCTACTCATGTGGCCCTTGACAGCTTGCCAAAACTCGGTAAGCGGCCCTCCACCCAAAATAATTGCCTGCCTTGATCTAGAATGTTTTCAAGTATGGATTAAGCCAGGCTTTCACTTCAGAAGTCAGATCTTTGGGCTGGGTGGTGGAATGCCTTATGAAAGTGCCTTCATGCTCACTGTATGCTTTCCTGCTTGTGCTACTATTCTCTTCAGAGCCAGTTTGGCTGTGCTGGCACAACACACTCAGCACTGCTCTAACACATGTTGAATTGCAGCAGCCCAATAGGTCCTATAGATAGGGGTCCTAGAGATAGATGGGTATTCCCTGTTCCTTGTTATTTCTGCAGCAGGGAGGATGAGTTGCATGAGTGGCCTCTACCTGCTGTATTTACAGGAGGGCGTAAGTGTACACTGCAGTAAGCCTCTGAAGCCAGAGCATAGTGGCAAAGCAGCAGAATCTGAGCCTTAAGGTATAATGTGGACACTGGAGAAGTAAGCTGCTTACCGCATTTGTAAACCAATGTAAAAGGCAGTTTTCAGTGTATTATGCCAAGGTTTTGAGTATCACAGTGGTTTTTATTTTGTTTTTGGTTTTTTTTTTAACAAAACACAGAATGACCACTTACAAGTTAAAACGATTTGAAAAAGTCTTCAACTTCACCTCAGAAATGCTAGTAACCCGGAAAGGAGTCAAGTAAGGCTACTTTTTGCTAACGTTCAGACCCTCTTATTTCTTAGATCTTTTTTATTTTGCTAAACCCTTTTTTCCTGTTATTGTGAAGTTATTGTTTACCCAAAAATGTGATCTCGGAGAGCATCAAGGGAGCTGTTACAACAGACTCCTCAGATTTGTGTCTTTTTACTTTCATTCACTGGTTGCAAGTCTTAAAAGCAGGATAGGATTGAGCTAAATTGTTCATTGTTTAAATACCAACATTTACCATTGGTAGAAAGTCCTCCCTTTTATTATCAAAGCTCAGCCCTTGTTTGTGGACTCTGGCAACATAACACCTATTCTGCAGTCTGTATACACAGGAATGATTTAACTGGGATCGCTTCAGGATTTGCCTCTAAGTAAGCCACCATACATTGTAGGAGATAATAAGCTTTTAATATTAGTTGGAGAAACCTTTGAGGGTCCAGTAAATAAACTGTTGATTTTACATTTATTTAGCATATCTCCTTGGCTTATCTACTCCAGTGACATGGGAACATTGCCTCTGCTGAAAGGCATATTGTCAGACTGCACTCCTCCCTGCCTGCCCCGCTCCACCCCACCCTTGATAAATATTTTGACTGTTGACTATTTGTCATGCGTACTTGCAAGACCTTGTAATAGCACTTTCTGTGGGCAGTTCGCTTTGGAGCGTTGGTTGTCTCTGCTCCACAGAAATCGTGACACGTCTGCACCATAACTATGTGAGCTGAGAACAGCCACTACTGGATTCAGACTGTATGTTTTGACTTGAATGTATGCAAGTTGTGAACACATCAAAAGATGGTACCTTGTTGTGCCACTAATGCATAGTCACCAAACAGTTCTCTCTCTCTCCTCCCACCCTCTCAGTTTTGTGCTGGTGAACAGTGTTGCTCTGGAGGGTGATGGCTGCACCATCTGCAGTTTAGCAGAGGCAAAGCTCATCGAGCTTTCTCATAAATTGAATTGCTCCCAGCAGGTAAGTGTTTACCAAGTGGTTGCTACCGAAAACAGTTCATTGTGCTAAGTGAAGTATTGGTGCTACGGTCCTAGAATACAGGTTCTTCTCTGAAAAATCTCAGTCTCCAACCCTCCTGTCACTAGAACCCTTCTTCCTATCCTGTTGTTCAGACATCACCTTGCAGATCACACTTGTATATATTCCAACGCTCCCATAACCACCTTCTCTTTCACAAAATCACTTAAACTTCCCATATACAGGGCAGATAAAAATCAACTATTAAAAAAAAAAAAAAAAAAAGGATTTAAATCAGATTTTTTTTTTTTACTTAATCGTATTTTTTTTTGGTTAAGATTATTTTTTTAAAAAGCAATTTATATAAAGATGGTTTTAATTTAAGATATGTTAAAGCTCAAAGGTATCATGGAATAGGGATTATAACTTCTAATTCTATACTATTTGAGGCAATATATTCATGTCACCTTTTTTAGAAAAGTTTAATAAACATGTCACAGCAGGCCATGGATTATATTAGGGGCCCAATCTTACAGGGTTCCCAGAGGCTCCTCTATAGATTAGGAAAGATTAAAGAAAACCACTCTACCCAATGGGACTCCATGCTCCATCCAAGATCCCATTGAGTATCTCTGTGATGCTTAGTTTCAGTTCTCGAACTGTGGATTTGTCTCCAGAGTAGGCAGACAAGGTTCATTGGGTAGATGTGATATCTTTTATTAGACCAACTAAATAGTTGGAGAAATTGTTCTTTGCAAGCTTTGGGGCACAAATGCCCTTCTTCAGGCACAGGGAGAGTTTGCTGTCTCTAGAGATAACATCTTTCTTAACAGCGTATATGGAAATGAGAGATAACAGACCTGATTACCTACCCATCAGCCCTATTGTCTCTGCAAGTTTGTGTACACACAGTCAAGCCCTTACCTTTCTCTAAAAGTGCAAAGTTTCAAGAAGTTAAATGAATAAAGGATATCAAACAAGAATGCACTTTTTATAGAAAACAATGATTAAATCAAAGCTTCCTGACCAGTGATTTAAATCGTGACTCAAATTGATTGGATTTAAATCAAATCCACCCTGCCCATGTAGGGTCTCTACTTCAGCCTTCAGAAAGACAGGTGTCCCTTTGATTCCATCAAATTTTCTAGCTTCCTTTTAGCTATAATGAAATTCTGATTTCAGTTACCATGACTTCATTAAACTCATCACTGTTCACCACGTTACCTTGATTCTTCCTTGAGTTCTGGCCAGATACAATGAAGGCAGTTTGATGTAACAGATGTGCAGTCAGAAAACACAGATCCTATTTCTGGCTTTACCACTGATGACCTGTACAAGTTTTGGTGAGTCACTTCATGTTGCAGAGCATTTAAAGATCTTTGGATAAAGTTGTTATGAATCATTTCATGAACAGGCATCTTTTCAGTCTACCATCTCCTGTTCAACTTTCCTCATGTATTCTTTATAAATATTCCTCCCTGATATAACAGGTTATCTTGAGATTTAGCATCGACACTTTTAGCTCTTTTTCCATAATAAAGCTGCTTCTCTTGTGTAAGAAGAGTATTAACAACAAGCTCTAAATCCTGTCTGTCTTTTCAACAAAAATTGTCTATTTGCTTTGCCTTAACCTGGACCCTGAACTTCTTATCCTGGGTTGTGGACCAAGCTGACTCCCATTGGAGACAGGATCTTCATGCATACTTTGTTTACTTGCTAGGGTACAACTGTCTTTTTAAGGCCATGACAAATTTCTATGGTCCAGCATATACAGTAAAATATTGTTATCAGATTCTCATATATACAGAAAATATAACCATACTCATGCCATCCTTAAAATTCCCCTAAAACTTAATTCTAGTTCTGAATTGGCCTTATTTTTTTTTTTTTTAGAGACATTTTAAGCTTTGTTCATTCAGTACCATCTACTCTTCCACCACTCTGTATGGACATCTTTTATTTGGAGAAGATTTCTTTTATTGTTTTTCCTATTCTCTGATTGCATTTCATCATACAGCTTTTCTCCCTTCTTTTTAGCTCTTAAAATTCCTTCCCCTAATTTTTAAACTCTAACTCTGCAAGGCCACGTAGCAGTTTCCATGAGATACTGTACCGAAGTAGTCTCTACGATCTGAGGTTCTTCCTCTTACCACTGAGACATGAAAAACATAAGTTGTCTGGCTTGATTTTGTTTGCAGGAACAGAAGCATTCCAACAGAAGGTGCAGAGAGATGGAACAGCTTCCTGTTTCACAGCCAATCCTTTTACAGGTTTGTTGGGGATGTAAAGATATGTATCTGGTAACACTGTCCAAAGACTTCCGTTAGCTAATAACTGCTCTTATCTGAATCCCTGCAAGCATTACCCTCTTTATAGGAGGAGTGACTCTGAATGCACTGGAGAAGATTCTGCCCCTCCTGAGGAGAAGACCATCCCGTTTAAAGAAAAGTATGATGTACTTTCTCAAGAAGCTTCACAAAAGGTTTGATAATTTAGCAACTTTATTTAATATCACATAACTTTACATCTCTTCTTGAAATCTTTTAATTATTTATATCATATTGGAAAGAGCAAATGCTAGCTGAGACAAGCTGAACACAGCTCTTCCCGATTAGTGAGGCTTTGCAGACTCTGTGGTAGAAGTGCTGCCTAAGGACCACCAGAGTCTGTCTTGGCTCCACTATTGTGCCACATGTAGGTCCAGGCACTGAGTCTGCTATAGTAACATTATCTTTAGTGTAGCATTTTGTACTCTATGTAAAGTTTGAGAATATACAGGTAATCCATTTTTGGTAGGACTAATAAGTCAGTGATCTTCTCCAACACACTCTAAGCATTATCTTCACTGAATTAATTACCATAAAAAGTGCAAACAAAACATCCTAATGAATTCAATGGGCAGCATATGGTTCCTACAGTAGAAATGTATGTGCTCAAGTTTTGCAGTGTAGTTCTCCTCCTAGACAAGAAAGCAGCATTCCTCTTTTTAAAAGCAAGGGTTATGTGGTGCCAGTGACATGATACTAGGCTTTGCACAAGTTCTAATGCATAGGATGGCCAAATGAAGCACCCCTTTTAATAAAATGTTACAAAAACGCACAAAGCTGTTTGAGACCAGGGAAATAGGAGGATTCTGCAAAAACATTAGCGCAAAGAGACTATTTGGAATCTCATCAGAAGAAAAAGTAGGTATTAAGTCATGTCACTGTTTAAAAAATGCATTTAAACATTGTTTACATTGTTTTTCTTTAACTGTTTCCAATATAGCTGATATGGTGGTTTCATCCCCGCTTGATTCTGAGTGGCCATACCCACAGTGCCTGTGAAATACTGCATGATGGGAAAATTCTAGAAGTCAGTGTCCCATCATTCAGTTGGAGGAATAGAAACAACCCTAGTTTCATTATGGTATGTTTTAATATTTTTTTTGTCAGCTTGCTATTCAGAGATAGTTATGATCTATTTTTTTTTTAACCAATGCCACTGATTTAAAAAACAAAAAAAGCTGACTCCTTCAAACACGCAACACTTTTTATAATCTGCATCCACTTTATAAAGCATAGCAGTGGGAGCTGCACAATCTGTGTGGCATACAAGTGATACTGCTTGATCTGTACACAAGTACAAGCATGTAGGAATGTTTTTATAAAGAGGGAGCAGTGTAAACTATTGACTTGTAGAAATTATCAGTATTGTGTACTGAACAGTAGAGACACTAATTTTTCTTGATTTATCAACTATGAAAGCAAGACCGTCTGCCTCCACTTGTTGTATGGTGGTCTTGCCTTTTCAAGCTTGCCCATTAATCACTTTACGCAGGGCAAACTCTTGTCTTCTGGCAAAAATCTGCCTCCACGTCCCCAATTCACATGTCCTACAGAATGTTGGTTATGCTTCAGTAGATAGTTCTAATGCTTACTATATTTTTATCATCGATATTACTAAGAACTAATTTCCCAATTTTAAGATACTCCAAGTATTTGACAAGTTCTCTTTTAAAATAGAGAATCCACAATCTGTCCATTCACTTCACAGCATGGTAAGTCTCATTATTGAAACTTGCTGCTCTTGGGTGAGACTTTCTTTATCCATTGAATACCCAAGCCTCCTTCTCAATCTGTATATTCTCTCTCTTTTTTGTATGATTCTTTTGCTAGGAAGTTTTACTTTTAACACCTGCTTCCTATTAATTTTTTCTGAGAAAGTATGCAGCTTGATGGCAGCTAATCTCTGCAGCATGTCAGAGATGTATGATTATACTGCAAAAAAATATTCTCCACTCAGGTTGGACTAATCCAAATGAGAGAGTTTTCACTGGTACTTTAATTCAAATTATGGATTTTTGAGTCTGGTTACCACCTGAAGTTCAAGTTCAATCCCTTCTATAAACTTGAGTTTGAGTTCCCAACTCAAGCTCAAAATCCAAGTTAGACACCACCCCAACTATTTTAATGTTAACCAATTTTGATTAGGAAACCTGAGTTAACACTACACTCCGTTTGCAGTGCAGACTTCCTTACTCTACTGCACTCTAGGGTGTGGACAGACTACAGGGGAATGGCAGAAGGCATTAGTGCTATGAAGCTGGGTCAGGTCCTGCCACCCAAGGTAGAACTTAACATGATAACTATCCCATTGTGTCTGATTTAAAACCAGCAAACTAAACCCGTGCCCAGCCTTGTAAGAGCAACTTGAATCTTTTTCTTTTTCAGGGTAGCATAACACCGACCAACTTCTCCCTCCAGAAGTGCTTCCTTCCATTTGAGAGCAGAGTTTTTACTATATACTGTGCAGCTGGAGCTCTGCTTGTGGTCCTCCTACTAGCTCACTTTCTCATGCCATCTTTTTATTTTGCTCAGCGTTTAATCAGTAAGCATAAAGCAGTATGAAGAGCCAAACATCTGCAGTCAGTCACTGATACCAAAGCTGAGAACAGTCAAACATCAGACTATATTCATGCCAGCAAATGACCTAATTTGATTGCTAGTCCAAAGGCAGGTTGCATTCACACATACCATAGAAGTCCTATACAGTTGATATGACTACTACAGGATAAATAATTAACTGAAATTGTTTCATGCTGTACAAAAATACTGTATTCTACAATCAAATGAGTCCTTTTCTGCTATATTTTTTGTATCAAATATGTATATTAAAAGTTTAACTGTACATTATGTAAATATTACAGCCTCATCACTTGACTGCACTTGTGTCCTACCCTAGTAGAGGCTTAGGCTTGCAAACTGGAACACTCCTGTATATTTTATTGCTGCATGCCCTTCTTGTGTGAGACTCTGTTAATGTCAGCAGGAGCTAGATAAATCAGCATTAAGAGATGCAGATTTCCTTACCATTTCTAGGATGTAGTGGGCAAGACTGTCATTTGGGAGAAGAAATCCACTAGTCCCTGATGCATTAAAGTCAGATGTTGATGATTGCAACCTGCAGCTCTTGTCTACCAGTAAGCGTCAAATATCCCAACCCTCCGAAGTCCAGTTTGTCAAGTGTCAGAAGTGTCAAAACACACTTCGAACCTGCTATAAAAATTAGGGTGACACCTCTCAAACTGCTGTCTTTAAAAATGTGCTATGGTAATTGTAAAAATGAAGGCCCTGTTGCATCCCAGAGATCTGTGTGGAGGGGGTCCCTTCATTTGCCAGTCTTCCCCAGAAAGGGAGGTCAGACACCACTGTATTAACAGTTACCTATGTCTTGGTCCTGGATTATGTGCCCCTACAGGATTCCAAAATAGTTACCAAAGGAGGTTACATTAACCTTATTGTAGAACTACCTTCAAGCTGGAATCTCCCTTTTAATGGGGTTATGAAGATTGCTGCATGGGGAAACCCCAACAGCATAGCCACAGTGGGCCTCAGAGCTGGTGAAGTCAGAGGGCCTCCAAATGGTTGGCAGTAGGTAGATGGCAAAGACCTAGAGGCTAGAGTCCCTGCTTGTTTTGGCATGGGGGAAGAGGGAACAAAATCCCATTTTAACCAGAAGGAAAACTGTTTTGCATTGGGAAGTTTCCTTCTGATGTCCTTGCAGAAGAAGGGAGCTCTAGCCTAACGTTACTTTTTAAGCCTACCTGCATCGCTTATTCTTAGAAAAAACTGCTAGTTTGTTGAAGGGGAGGATTTGATAGGGAAAGCGAGAGAATTTCTGTGTCCAGTTATACCTATTACTAACTACTCTCTGCCTTTCACTTTCTGGGAAACACAATGAGAACTCTGGAGTAGATACAGAGATAAAAATATCTACAGCCCAGTAGTAACTTCATGGCAAGGGGTAGAAACTATGGAAGGGTCTTAGTACAGTGTCTGTGACTTAGTATTGAAACAATCCCATTTTAAAATAGAACCAATTACTGAATTTTCTCTACAGTCTAATGATAAGTGAAAAAAGACTGGGTTTTTCAAACAGTAAGTCATGCCTCCATTATAAAATTTGATTCGTAGTGTTTGGGTGAAAACACTTCAGAGCTCAATTTGTCCTTAACTAAAACAAAGAGTGGAGACAATCCAAGGAGTGATAAAACAATGTCTGAAGTAATGTAGGCTAACACTTTTCTCTATGTTTCTGTTATTGCAACTGTAATTTTAGACATTTGTACAGGTTATCTTGGACACAGGAAAAGTATATACTCACAGACACAAAACACCCATGTATAAAATATAAAGCAGTGTTATAGTTACTAAAAAGGACATGCCTTATTGCTACAGCAATTCTTGCTTTTTGTATATTGTACTGTACCACAACTTGTTTTGAGAATGTCATTTGCATAAATTATTCAAGTTTGAGAAATATTCACACATTTTGATTCTACAATATTTAAAATAAAACAATTTTCTAATGTGTCTCTTTATTAAAAGAGAAATAAAAATGTCATCTTGTAATTCTCTTAGGCCAGACACAAGGGTTTACACCTTTTTTTTTTTTTTCTTCTTTCTTGCTATTTACTTGCACAATGAAAGCTGCTGTTGGTACAAAGATTGAAGAGCTCTACAGAATGGTGCTTTACACATTCACAATCGGCTTTGGCAATTGTGAAGTTCTATGAATGACCAAAGAATTACCAAACATAGTTTCTAAAGATAAAGAAAAAAAAATCCTTGGTTCCCATTAAAACAACACCAGGTTGCAATTTGGACACTTGAATGAATTCCAATGTTTTAAAGCTGAGACTTCAAAAGAGAAAGGCATGTTGCTGCAACATCCGGTGACTGTAATACCTTACTTGGAAAGGTAAGTGGTTAATTTGCATAATTTATAATTTTTTTTTATACTAAAGAGCATTTTTATATAAACCAGAAAAAAACCCCTAAACTCTACAGATAAAGTTCTTACCTCCAGTCACTGCTGCAGGTAAGGTTGACATCAAGCTGTACAGCGCAGTCAAAAACATACTTACATCTTAGCTCATTTTACAGGTACAGCCATAATCAAGGCACAAAGATCTTCTACAAGTATTTTTCTTCAATAAAGTTGTACAAAATAATATTACATTTTACAGTCTGTACAATATAATAAACCAGCAGTAAAACAAAAAATATATATAGGGGAGAGGACTGTTGTCCAAGAATGATCTAAACTAAGAGGATCATTTGTGGACAGCACAAATAACTGAACTGAGGGTGGTTAATTTTCTGCCTAGATGCAATAGGCTGAAAAAGTAGCTGTAATTCAAATGCCTGAGGTGTGCAGAGACACTTAGCCCCAAAACCCCAGAAAAATTGCTTATCTTCACTATTCCTCTCATTGTCTACTCTACTTCCTGTGCCAGTAACGGCTTAAAAGAGGAGGTCACTTTATCAGTTGACCTGCAACTCAGTAATGCTAAAAACTGTGACAGAGTAATAAATATTGTGGTGCTGCTACATTGTGTGTATACTTCCTCAACAGTATTTAATAACCTGATACAAAGTGCATTATTCTTTTTTTCACCTATCAAGTACTCTTCGATGTCATGTTAAAAAAAAGGAACCCGCACACAGGGATAGCTATGACTTTAGTGTCATCCAGCTGAGAGATACCAGTTTGAAGTAACATTAACCTGCTTGAAAAATTTAGCAGACTATGTTCAATTAAGGGAAAAAAAACCTAAGGAAAGAGGTAGCCAGAGGGCTTAGTGGAATGATAAAGAAGTGGCACGTCAAAATAAAGCACACAAATAGTCCCAAAAAAGCGTGGAAGAAAAGAAACCCAAACTTGGTTCCAATCAGCTCGAGGGTTAAATAATCAAGGTAAACAAACTGATGGGACTGACATTTCTATAATATATTCTTCCACCCTGTGTGGGGTTAATAGACTAAGGAGCAAAGAATTTAAAACCACAGGCTCCACAGTGATCCTAATCACAAGAGTTCATACTGGCGAAGATGCATTCTCTGAATGATGTCTCGACAGTCGTTGAACACTCTGCGGATGTTTTCTGTGTCCACTGCACATGTGAAGTGGGGGTAGCAGTAATGCTTGCCATCTCCAGTTGCTGTGCTTATCCTCTGCAGAAAAAAATGAGACAGTAAGAAATGATTCCTTAGGGCTGTGTACACAGGAGTTACTCCTTCCAGTAACCACATGTACTCAGGTTGTGTCATGTAGAAAATAACAGCCAGTTTTCAGAGATGTCTGCTTGACTAGCCAGATACAGTATTGGCACATTCTGAATAAATGAGTCAAGTAGATATACAAGTATCAAGTCTCTTAGCAGGAAAGCGGTTGGTAAGCAAAGGGAAGAAATCCAGTCTAAGCCAAATTTCAGTTCTCAATTGCTTGTTTTGAAGTTTTAATCCCTGCTACTAAAACTACTAATACTGTAGGTGGTGGCAATTGGATCCCATTTAGGTATCTGCATTTAAATGGATGTCTTGATTATGTCACTGCTAAGTTATTACAGTGAAAAGCATTAAAGAAAGCCCAAAGTAGACATAAAATGACTGATTGATACAGAAATAGCCGATGAAGGAGACAACAGGGCTGTGTGCAGCCACTTCTTCTGGAACTTGGACCTCCTAATTTAAAAAAAACCAAAAGGAAAAAACACTCTATTTCTCATCCCCCAGTTTTTAGTAGCTCTCATCCTCTGAAGCATCCAAGCATGGGCTTAATTTCCACACTGAAGCATCCAAGCATGGTCTTAATTTCCACAATCTCCCTTACTAGGCACATGCAAAAATCTCTTCACTATAAGAGATGCTTTAAGGTGTCCAATTGTAGTTTACAAGGGTTTGCAATTATATCAATTTTCCACAGCTGCTCTTATACCAGACAAAAATATGCTCTCTCCCCACATCCAGCTTAGTAGTTTAAAAGATAGTGTGACTAGCCCCATATACAACACAAGTCATGCCTACATGTGCAATTAATGCTACTTGCCTTTACTATGCAGCAGACTAATTTACTGTGTGGTAAGCACCTGTGCATGTAGGCAGTGATGCTTTACTGCACAGTAGATTAGTCTACTGCACAGTAAAGTGTTTCATGTAGACAGGGCCAGAGGGTCTGCCCAAATAGTTTTACCATTTTCAATTATCTGTTTGATAGAGCTCACTGGCAATTGGTGGCCTACCTTATCGGTTTTACAGGATGGACAGTATATACTAGAAAATGGGCTGGGATCCTCACGATTTACTGCTGAACGTTTGCATTCAGCAGAGAAGCCAAGTACTGAATAGATATGAAAAAAGAAGCATCTTTTTTCCCCCAAAGATTTTGTTTAGAGAACTCAAAAAAGTGGCAGTCCGATTTGGAAACACTGCATTCCCTACTGCTAGCAGTGACCACAAGCCCTGCCCTGAGGGACCAAAAAGCTTCGTGAGCTTTGTGGTTTTCCCGGTCTTGCACTAGTAGACAGAAATCCAGAAACAAGAATGTCAGATTAAAAGAGGAATCATTTAAAATAATCCTCCACTCAATCAATGAGAAAACTACAAGTGGCCTTTTTGGATCTTTTCTAAGGGCAAATGAAAGATTATGAAAGATAAAGTATTGTTATATTTTCCCTTCTGAATCATACTGTAGGTTACCAGGGCATGTTTTCTTAGTTTATGAAGAATAAAAGGGCAGGTTTACCTATCTCTGTCTTTAGATTAATGTTCCATACTGTCTATTTTCAATATAGTCATTGCCCTTACACAGGATCAAACTTTTAAGAGAGGTAATTTTAAATGACTAATAAGAGCCAAAGATTTGGCAAATTACAGTGCTTAAAAACAGATTAAGTGTCTAGGCCAATTAAAAGCAGTGGTTGTTTTGGAGCATCTATTTTGTGTAGTTTTAACTAAATTCAAAGAGTTTGCAACTGTTCCATGACCATGCCTCCCTTGTGCTCATTAACTGTACACCAAAAAATAGGCCCCAAGGGTTAACCTATCAGAGATAAATATTGATTTTAGAACTAGATTCAGGTGATAGGTAACTTGTTCCTGCTGTATTGATTATGACTGCAAAATGAGTCAGATCAAACATTAATGTTGAACAAGATATATATATTTTTTTACATAGCTGCATTCTTGATATGTAATACATCAAATAGCTATTATCACTGTAAAACTCCATCTCTGTTTTCACTGTGGCATTCATCCAACTATATGCAACATGCTCCCATCCATACTTGGCTGAGATTACTTGTCTGTCCCAAATCAACAGAGGCAAACCCTAATTTATGAGCATGGTATTAATTATATTAATCTGACAGATGCACCAGAAAGTGTAATGTAGATCTGTATATTAAATATAAATTAAATTTATATATGCTATATTACATATATTAGATGCTTCACAGTTCTTTCACATATCCAGGATAAGTAATATTTCATCACTTTTACAAAGTGCAGAGCCATAATAATCCACTGAGAACAAGCAGAGAGCACCTAGTTGATCAGAGTTTTTTTTTTTGTCTTTCCGGAAGAAAATGTTTGGACCCAAACTTAAGTTCCACTCTCCCTGCACTCTTTCATTGAGGCTTTTCTTTTTGCACAAAAACCTTGGCAGAGATCAGGACTAGACTGTTCAAACTACTTCCAAGTCACTTTGATTCTTTGCAGTTACTGATCCAAAAATACCTATTCATGCTGCCTCTAAAAGCTATTTCAGTTGCTTCCATTTATATATTCAGACATGCTTCCTTCAAGGAAGACAATCTCAATGCATCGTGACAAGTAGACTGATATTGCTGTATAGCACACAGAGATTACTCACCCAGGCTGGGCTGGCCAGACCTCTAGTCCTGCATATTTTAGCAAGTGAGCAGTTTAGAGTTTGTTCAGATGGGGCACTGGGTTATTTTTTCTTTGAGTTTAAGTACTGATTCCTTCACTAAATGTGTGCATCTAATACACACACCTCTGAATTTATTACTTACTCTCCAACCTGGACAAAGTGGCCTTTCAGCACCAAGGGTTCAAAGCAGTTCAAATCCCCTATGATCACTTATAGCTTCACACCTCCCTGTTCCATACACTATGCCAAATGCTAACAAGGGATGCAACTCAGATCCATCTCCTTTAAGGCCCAGGGCTCTGTCACTTCGAGCTATTTGCATCGTGCTTATCTTACACAATGCTTGTGTAGTAAAAACGTGTAGTACAAAGCAGGCAGTTCACCAGGATATGTGGGGAACATCCAGTTACACTTGTATGTCTGTGCTCTGACACTTAAGCAACCTTCTCATTTTAGGAAATACTCTATTATATTCTAAGGAGTTATATTAGACTTGTATTAATACAAGTGAGTACCTACTTAAGGGAAAACAGACCTCACACTTCAATTTAGTAGAATGCAAGAATGCATTTCACATTGGCTGCCTATATTTATACACAGGTCAAGTTGGCTAGGATTCTTCTGAAAGGAACAAAACATTCCATTTTTGGAACTCCACTCAATTTATTCAAACAGTAGCTGCTTCAATTCCAGTAGTGAATTTTTCAGATTAAAAAAAAAAAAAAAAATCCAAATGAACGAGATTTGTCCTGCTAGCCTTTCTGTAAGGCCAATTCATATAATGGAGGTGTATCAAAGCAAAACATGCACAGTAGCAGAAACCTGCATATAGAACATCAGGGTTTGAGTTTGGAGAATTCTAAACGCCGAAGGCATAAATGCTGTGCTTGCAAAGTCATGAGGCTCTCTTACTGGACTGAACATGTAACCTGACCTTAAGACAGAGCTGGATCCATCAGGCTTTGGGGTGGTGAGCCAAACAGCATGTATCCTGCTGTGCCCTAGTCAATTATTTCATATACAGGATGCTCACAACCTAGTTTTTTTCTGAATTTCCACTGGAAGAACTACAGATGGGCAACAACCTTAGAAAAATCAGGCAGTCCATCTACTGGTACATATTAGTAATGCAAGATAGAGGCGTGTTCACATTTAAACATACTTTTAAAAATTATTTAATTAGTCTGTATTTTATTTACACAACTGGCTCCCAATCAGGGTCAGCAGAGCGAGAGTTTTTGGAGCTGCAGTGCACCAGGTGCAGTTATAGTGGATGACCAATCCAGCACACATGAATGCAAAAGAATACATGTAGATTTGCCTGAACTGTCTTTGAAAGCAGAAAACAGCAGGACAAGAAAAAAAATTTGGATTGTATATAAAAACAAACGGAAATAAAAATGTAACAAAAGGCAGTGAGACCACTCCGCAAAAGCAAATCAAACTCTTTTTCTCTCATTCCTTAAGAAATTGGGCCTCTTCTCTAATCTGTGAAACACCAAACTCCACTGGTACAGTCTGTGTTTCTTTGCTCTTACTATGTCTACACATGCATTAACACGCTTTAGTTAATGCACATTAAATCTAGTAACTGGGCATTTTTAAATGTTTTGTGGGACACAGTGCTGGGTGCTTTAATTAGAGAGCTGTGCTAATTAAAAGTGCCTGCGTGTCACATGTATCAGTGTCACTGCACATCCCCACGCTGGAAAAATGGCGGTGGGGCGCTTTGAAATAAAACTCATTGAATGTGTTTTATTTCAAAGCATCCCACTGCCATTTTTTCAGCGTGGAGATGTGCAGTGATGCTGATACATATGATGTGGAAGGTTGCTGGGGCGTGTCAATTTTCGTGCTCCAAGCTCTGTGCACCTGTACAGCTGCCCTCCATTGTGAGCTATTAGGAAAATATGCATTAACCTGTCTTAATGCACATTAACTAAAGAGCTTTAGCACATGCACACATATATGTGATGCAGCACTGAGTGCTCTTAAAAGTGCCTGTTGCTACATCATGTGCATTTGTATAAATGGCAAAATGTGTGTCAATGCTAAGAAAATGGTCGTAGCGCGCTTTTGAACTAAAACGTATCAAACGTGTTTTAGTTTCAAAGTGCACCACTGCCATTTTCTTAGCCTAATGTGTATTTTGCTGTTTACACAAATGCGTGCAACACAGCACCGGGGGTATTAATTTGTGTGCTCTGCAGACTCGATTAATTGGGTCTGCTCTGATGCACTGGATTTCTGGCGTGTTGGAGCAGACAAATGTATGTGTTTAAATGCCCCATGGCTTTTAAGTGATGCTTAATGCGCATTAGTCTATTTTAATGTGCATAAACTATACAGCATGTTTTTAGTGACACTTTAATGTGGATTAAAATAGGCTAATGTGCATTAAAGTGCCCAGTGATTTAACAAAATCCTTCTATCACAAAAAGCTGAAAGTTGCTCTTTCTAAATTGCCTCAGAACTACTTAAAACATAATGCAGAAGTGCTATCCCAGCCTTACTTGCCTACTGTCCCACTGAAAGCATTCTTTCTCTGAGGTTGTCTAATGATGTATTAATGATATGAATGTTTAACACTATTATATTTTTCAAGATTCATATAAGCATATATAACCTCTGCCCCTGTGTGTCTTACAGCACTTAAATCAAGCTACATTTTCAAAATGGCAATTTCACTGGCTAAGTAAGGGGCTTATCAAACAGCTAAGTTTTGTAAACAGCTCAGTTTGTTGTGTCCAATATCTGACAGACTAAAACACAGATCTTTCTCTAACCCTGTGACAGAATGGCACAGACTTTGACAATAAGCTATGGATACCACAACTAGTTGTATAGTCAGCTTAGGGGTATTAATGTGTGTTATGCACTGGGAGTAAGCTTTTATAGATAGATACATTCAGAAAAAAATCTCATTATCCAGAAACAGGAATATTAGTCTGTGTTACTGCATATGTGTGCACAATGGGGAACAAGAAGAAAGAGGAAGGCTCCAAAGTACTCTTTCCAGCTTTCCCACTGATAAACCACATGGATCTTGGCACCTGGGATTTTTTGTGTTTGAGATTTACCATTCTTTAACAGGGAAATAAACACACTGAACATTTGAAAAAGGCTGAGAAATGCATGGTTGAGGAGATCTAGGAAAGTGCTGGGAAGACTCTGCTACCTTTGGCAAAATGCCACCACACCTCTATAAACCCATTGTGTACTACTCATTGTGTTTAATGACAGAATTTTCTGTGATGCTGCAAGATGCAAGTTTTTAAAATTACTCACTAAAAACTCATCCCGGATAAAGAACTTGGCTCTTGTGACTTTGGGATCTTCTCCTGCATCTGGTGTTGCTGTTTATTAAAAATAAATCGTATCAGATAAATGAAATAAATAATCAGCTATTTTAAACATTTAGTAAGTAAAGGGTAGTCATTACTGTAAGAATTAAAAACATAAACTGTCTACTGTATACTCACAATTGGTATTTTAAAATGTAAAGACACTGTATAATCAGCATCTTAATAAACTTCTGAATATTCCATACCTTTTAAGAGCTCTGAATAAAGTGGTAAATTATTTATGGTGCTATTGATCACATCAAATATTAAACAGTTGATAGCTCTGGCACCTTCTTTCTTACATCCAACATTTTATTCACGTGAATAGACATACATACAAGGATTTAATCTGGTAAAATGTGATTAGAAAGAATGGCTAAACTGTTCAGATTTCTTTTACTATGAAATGCCCCTCAAGCCTGTCCATAAAGCTGCTACATATGTAGTAGTTTAGCTTCTCAATAATATAATCAATGCAAAAGTGCACACTTTTCTTTAAAAAGAAAAATGTCCTTTTTAAAAATTACATAATTTTTCTCACAACAGTGAGTGATCCTTCAGTAACCCAGCAGAAACCAGAAAAAGGTTTCACTGTAAAATACTTAGACTATTGGAACAAACTTGTGGATTTTGTATAGGAACACAACTAAAATGAGAAAACAGCAACTCAGCAGTTACACATTCTGTTACTTTGAGTTCTGTTCATAGCTTTGCCAATTAAAGCACAAAATATTATATCTTTAAAATATAATATAAAAATAATTTTTTGCCTTTTTATCTGGCATTAAGATTTCACAATTTATGTAGTTATTAACACTTTTCTCCTCTGCTCAGTTTTTCCAGGTGTTTATTAGACAAAGATGCCTGGGTTCACATTTATGAATGCATCAAATAACAAATTTGCTCTTACGTGGCTAGGAAGGCCGGATCTACAGTCAGTGAATATTATCTTAATATGTGTTCAAAGAGTAGATCTTAAGGAAAGTAAGCATCTGATTCTGTGCTTCACTTCCATGAATAGCACAGAAAGCTTTGCCAAAACAGAAGAAGAGCACAGGGGAATGTGTGATCTGGAGGAGAGGTGAGGATGAGAAGAGAGAGTGTGCATAGGTGCCTTTACACCATCTTTGGCTCCCTTATTGCTGAATACAGTGTAAAGTGCAGCCCAGAATCGCATGCTTGCTATGGGTTCGCTCCCATAAGCAGCTTCTCCTACTGCCTGCCAACACTGGGACTTGCTTGAAGGCAGAGCAAGGATGTTTTACTATACCTGTATCAGGTACCTTGTCCAGCTGTTGTTGTTTTACATACCACTGGAGCAGCATCTGTACATCAGAGTTTATTACTCAGATAAAAGAAAAGGCCTTCCTGAAAGTAAGTTTCTCTTTGGTGTGTACTGGTGCATGTGCCATATCTCTTCACAGTGGTGCACCACTAGTTAGTTCAAGAATCTGAGAGCTCTGTGGCATTTGTTGAAAACAAGGATTATACCTGCTTCTTAAATTCCAGCAGCTAAAAAAGCTTACCATCCTCAGGTACAGTGTAATTCACATATTCAGGAAAGTAATCTTCAATTTTAGATTTCCCTGCCAAGACTTTTTCAGCCAACATGTCCTGTTTGTTCAAGAACAAAATGATAGAAATGGTCCGTAGCCACCTGTCAAAAACAAACCAGATGTTGGTACTATTTGCACTGCATTTATCAGACAAGCATTTCACATCAACAGAAATCTCTGTAGCTGCTGATTTTGTGTGCAGTCTATTTAATCAATCTTAAAAGAAAAATAAGTGAATTAAACTAATATTTCAGTTATTTTGAATTCACACCTGTACAGGTTAATAAACTTTTAAAAATATATGTTAGACACTGATGAAGGAAACAAGCTAAAAAGGTTTTCTTGATTAACTCACTGATGTCAAGATAGGAAACATTTATCCGAGGCAAAAAATTGCTACACTTTCTAAATGCATTATACTCAGACGATAAATACTAGAGTTTTCTAATAGGTGAGTATGTGTGTAGTTCTTGTAAAGCAATGGAGAAATATTGGAAATCACTTACTCTTTCTGTACATTTTTTCTAACAGCTGTATTTGAAATGACTAATAGTTCAAACATAAACTAGTATCCTATGTCTTACAGTGGCCTGAGGCAAGTGAATATGATGCTTAAAGAATCAGAGGAAAATAACCTACGTTTGTGCTAATAATGTCCCAGGCTATTTTTGAGACGCTGAACCACAGGTATTTGCGCTTAAAATCCTTCCTTATTGCATCTGGAAATCACTGCATGTTGTACAGCATAATGATGTACATTTCCTTATAATTTTCATTATCTTACACTGCACATCATTTTGACAATGCTTCCCTTATTCTGCATTAGGTCTCTATTCAAACTGTTATCTGGTTAGCAAGTTTATCACTTACAAATATGGTAACAGTACTGCTAAACAACAAATCTAAGTACTTGGCAATGGGGCCTATTCATAAGCAAGGTATCACTGTATTCCATTGCGTACCTGTACACTGGCAGTTTTATTTTAAATATTTATCTGTCAAATATTAATATGGTAAGGAAAGGTAGTTTAATTTCAATATATGTAACTGTACTAGAGAGCTACTGAAATATGTATATACACACACACACACATACATATATATACATATGCATACATACATATATATGCATATATATATATATGCATATATTTGCTTTTAATTTATCTTACTGTTTAACTGATTTAAGTTTGAAGAATGCTTAGAAAAATGAAGTGCTAACTACCAATTTTCCTAGTGACTAAATTAAGATACCCATTTCCAAGAGGTTTAATAATTACCTATTATTCCAGATACTTTTGAAGAGGTCCAGAGATTCCCGTAGTCTATTTGTGTTATTATCTTCCCTTATTACCATGTTGTAGCTGCTACAGGCCACAACAAAAATGATAGCCGTGACATCTTGGGGGACACAAAAAAAAAGAGAGACCGCAAAATGTTTTAGTTACCCCAAACAAGCTCAGCAGGGTAATACTTCAACACAACCACACAATGGCTCCCCAGACTTCTCTACAATATATATTATAACACAGATCTGAAGAAATATTTTTGATACTGGGTTTTGCTATTAAAACACATGCCATTTTAATCTGTTCATGTAAATGAGGTTTTTATTTTAAACATCATTTCAATAAAGAAATGTAAAAGTGAAGAAGGAGCACCAAACTGATAAAGTAATTAAAAGCACTTACATTTTAATGGGACCGATTTGTTTAAGTTCAGTGTAAGTGAAAAATAAGAAGAAAATTAAAAAACTCGTAGCAGAAAATAAATACAGATTAAAAATGTGGTGTAGAACTGAGAAATTACTCACCATTAAAACACTGAATCCATTTTCTTCTTTCATCTCTCTGGCCACCTACATCAAACATGCTGTTAAAAAGCCATAGGATGTTATATCACTTGGGTGCACTGGGAAAGTCACATGAAGCGTGCAATTTAAAAAGTGTGACAGCTTCAAGGAGAACATCAGCAATAAAATGTTTCCTGAAGGGAAAGGGGGTTCCTGAAACCGTGTTCAGTGTGATCAAGATGTAAAATTCAATCTGCTCTGTCTTGAACAGCACATTGTACTGAATTCCAAAAGAAAACAAAACTTTTTAAGAAGATGGTAGATTTTTAAGCCTTTAGAACAACTTGTGGTTGGGTTTAAATAGAAAGCCTGACAATGTGCTTAGATATACCACAATTCAACAGACATGGCTTTCAGATTACAAAATTTAGTGGTACCTGTCCAGTAAATGGAAACATCCAGGTTAAATTCTTGCCCAATCCATGCTGACACACTTATTTGTTCTAAAATAATATTATTTTATATTATATAAAGTATAAGCCCAATGAGGAGTATGTAGAAAACTATATACACCTTAATGGAGATACAACAGTGGTTTTCAACCTGTGGTCACGGACCCTTGAGGGTCCGCAGACTGTGTCTAAGAGGTCTGCGAAAAAATGACTATGATCAATCAAAATAAATTTTGTGAATACCCACATTTACAATTTCAAGGGGGCTGCACCTCCACTCAAATTTTTCTAGGGGTCTGCAATGAAAAAAGGTTGAAAACCACTGAGATGCAACATAAACACACAAACTCCAGAGACCATGGCTCTCCAGAGGAAGGAGCATGTTTAATTCTTTGGGCCCAACTATACAAATGCTTACTCATGTAAATATTATTCCTGGAGTCTGCAGGCTGTTGCCCAGAGAAAGGAAGTAAACATTAACATTGAATTAATAAGAAATAACAGCTCAACCCCGAAACATCAGTAGATGCTTTTATCAATTTCTGCCCTCTCTGAGTAAAAGACAGTTATATTATGTCCTATGAGGACAAAAGCTGTAAGAAATACCATGCCTACAATATAAAGGATGAGGTGAAACATCCGAATCAGATGTTCCAGAACTAGTGTGATTTGGTAATCATAAATTATTACTAATGCACTTACTGAAAATTTACTTTATCTACTTGAAATCTTGTTTCAAAAATCCCTGATGTCAAAACTCTGCATCTTAAAAGGTCCTGGAATAAGAACAGAAAAAAAATCAATAGCATTTTTGCACACTTTCTTAACAAGTACAACTAATTCTTTAGATTAAAACCTTTCAAGCTTAATTTAATTAACATAAAATCTGACCAGTGTATGAGCATCTATACGTTTATGATAAATACAGTCAATAGAAGAATAAAATACTGTAACTAAATCTGACCAGAATCTTGAATATGCAGAAGCAGGGGGACATCAGATATATATTCTTTTAAACATTTTTCTGAAATCTTTTATAGATATTCTTATAAAATGCCACGTGTGATGTGGATAATGTAATTAAATTACATAAAAGACATTAATTTTTTTATGTGAGCAACAAAGACAAGCACTCAAAAGTTAGAAAACTGCCTGGGTAATTTTAGTTCTGTCTCTTTGTACATGGAATGAGCCAGGTGTCCTATGGAAAACATAGTATATGACCAAATAATTGAAGCCTTTATCATAATGCAGAAGGAAACAAATCAGGTTGCATGCACAACTGTCAATGTCATTGTCTGTGTTTTGACTTTCTAATGTAATTTCTTAGAAGAGAAATATGAAAACAAAAGTTCTGGGCATTTTAACAACCCCCTCGCTGCATCATCATCAAGGTGAACCCTGAATCTTCAGCACTGCTGCACAGACTACTATGTTTTCAACCACTCGAAGAACTGGATTTGCTGGCAGCTGCAGAAAGATGCTTTCTCAGGATTGGAGTGAAACCTTTTTCTCCCCATCTTAATTTTTCCTCCCCTTCTGCTTTCCCCTCCTGGGAGTAGTGGAAGTTCTTGTCCCCTGTAGGTTACCCTAAGAAAGTGGGATGAGCTTCTGGAGTTGGGAGGCTGTACAACAGAGTCCAGCAAACTTTTGTGAGCTAAGCGACCTCTAAGTCCATTTGACCTCCAGTCCTACTGCTGGAAATTGGTGTGTGAGGATGGAGAAAACGCAGCCAACTCCACCTGGAAAAGGGACATGTGGCACAGGCTGTTCAAAGACCACCGGGGAGGGGAAGTGGAAAAGGAAAATGGAGAGGGCATGATGCAACTGGACCTGGAGACAGTGAGAAGGACAACAACAGGATCAGCAGCAGAAGTGACAATGACATTGACAAGGATTGTGAATGAACTGAGATTATAAATCCCAACTGGGGCTCGGACTAAGGAACTGTGATTGGTTTAGGGAAGGGCAGCGGGTGGGTGCATGAGGGCACAAGGGAGCAGGTAAGTTTATTGTAACAGGTGGGTAGGTTTCTTAATACGGTTTGAGGTGTGTGATGGAAATTTTATGACAGAAGGTGTGTGTGTGTGTGTGTGTGTATTATATATTCCCATCCCCACAAAATTTGAGATGTCCCATTCCTCCCCAGGAAGCTGGAAAAGGGAAATATTGGGACCATGTCCTGAAACCATCCTGTGTCAATTCTCTACGCTCATCCCCCATCACTAGAGCTGCCACAGTTGTTACCAGGCAGTTTCACCAATAAAGCAGGCACTATGCTAGGTAGCACAAACCCAACTTTGGAATATTTTTGAGTTCGGTTATTATTCTGGCCTATTGACAAAAAATGCCTGATGTCTGCAAGAAAGAGGAAGAAAATAGTTATTTTGAATGGTTCCTTCTTAACCAAAGCTAGGCATCATTTCATGGGAAACAGAAAAAGACGCTTTGCTAGCACACACGTTTTCTTCCTGATACATATCAAAGAACTGCTGCAAAAGTGGAGGTAAGAACCTCTTAGACAAAATGGACCCAAGAATCCTTTACACAGGAGAAAATTTTAGGAGGCGTTAGTAGGGAGTTCCTTATCCCCTTCACCAACAATAAACTTACTGGCATTGACTGCACCTATAGAGAAAAGCTCAAGAGAACAAATGGGCTTAAGTACGTAAAAACACTGAAACCAAAGAGGAAGACATGTTTCATCCCATTTTTCTCCAGTGGCGTGAGGAATCTTGAAATAGAAGTCAGGTCATGATTCTAAGGACTGATCATATATGTCTCACTAAGGCTAATGTTCTCTGAAACAAGCATTTCCGAGTCCAAAATCACCATTTTCTCAGACAGTGTTAATAACGGGTTGTTGACATATCCCATTCCTACTTTGTACTCATTTTTCCCTTTGATTTTTACCTTGCAAATATTGTTTATAAATACCAGAATGAAGAATTACTTTTCACTACCTCATATTTCAGGAATTTTGCCACATCCAGACAAGCGCAGCTATGCGGTATGTGGTGCTACAGACATGCCTGCGGTGCCACATACTGCACGTGCAGGTGTTCTCCACACTGCAAGGGAGCAGCCCGAGGTTTTTATTCTGACCCCTGGATATCCAGGGGTCAAAAAAAAAAAACCCAAACCGCACAAAATCCCCCCAAACAAAGAGAGCGGTGTACACAGGGCAGCCATGCTCCGGCTGCCAGCCAGGCTCCAAGCGGCAGGATCACCGTTGCTGCAGCCCCAGGAGGCCCCTGGGACCTCAGGTAAGGTTGCTAGGGCCAGCACAGCTGCTGGCCCCAGCCTTCCCTACCCCCGGGGTAACCCAGAGGGCGCATGGCACAAGTGTTCCCAGGGACAACTTGCAGCAGCACAAGGTGTCCTGCTGATAGTTGTCCCCGGGGAACCAAACATCCATGCTTGTGTGGACGTGGCCTTTTAGAGCATCCCTATGGTTTTGTGGTTCAGCACTAGACTGGGAACTTGGGAGGCCTGAATTCTATTCCTTGTTTTGCTACACACTATCTGTATTATCTCTGGCAAGTCACTTAAATCTCTCTGCACCTCAGTTACGCATCCGTAAAATGTGGCCATACTTTCCACCTTCAACTCCCTCTATGCTTTGTGTATTTGGATTGTGAGCTTTTCTGAACAGGCAGGCACTCTCTTTTTACTACCTTGATGTCCAACCTAATGTAATGGGACCCTTAATCACAGTTGGGGCTTCTAGCCATTACTATAATACATATAATGAAAATGGATAATATGAGAAGCAGTTTACATAGGAGAGAAGCTTTCTGAATGGACAGCCATTCTGACTACAGGATCATCAACACGCCCTTGCCATATGTAGTGCCACAGACAAGGGCTTCATCCTAACATGGCAGCATTGCAATCAAAGTTATCCCAAACACTTTAAGCATTGGCATTACAGGGCTGAATAGCGGTAGCATTAAGGCATTTGAAAAAAAAGCATGAAACTGACATGAAAACTGGTAACTTAAGAAAACAGAATTAAAAAATTGCATAAAAGGGACAACAGGCTTAAAGTTGCTCCAGGAGCTACTGACAAATAAGTATGATCCTACACTGCAAGTTTATAAAAGATGCATTTGTGTACAAACATCATTTAACCCAAAGTGTTCAGGTCTAACTGAAAATACAAAAGTACTTGTTTCAGCATCACAGTGGTGCAAAAGATACAATAACGTACAGGCTGCAGCTATGACTCAAAGTAAAACTATGACCACATACAGGCATTATGTTTCTGTTGGGAGATTTGCTGCTCTCCCAGTAGAAATTATGAGCATACAAAAGTTCATTCAATTTCTCTGAGGGAAATATGCCTCCTCCAAAAGAAAGGTCTTCCAGGTGTCAACCTGTAAGACCTCTCCTGTGAGAGAAACTCTCACAACAATGAACGCCTGTATGCTCTCCTCTGATATGGTCTGGGATATGACTGAAGCAGCAGGGCAAAGCCTCTCAACCTGCTCCCAGACTGGTCCCAGGCTGGGGGGCAGGAGGTTTGCTCCTTGTTATTCTTTCAACTTTGCTCCCAGTGAACAGGAGCAGGGTGGAGGAACAGCTGATTCTGGTCTCTGCCTGCTCCCCGGATTGGGGCTCCCGGTTCGAAGAGTGAGCAGGAGAGAGAGAGAGAGAGAGAGAGAGAGAGAGAGAGTGTGGGCGCATGCGTGCATGCGTTGGGGGGGGTTGCACTGCTGCTCCCTCGTCAGGTGGCATTTAAAGCCTGCAGGGCTAGGAACTGGGGTGGGGAAAGCTTTCCTGGCTTGAGTTCATGACCCTGCAAGCTTTGAAATCGCCACCCACCCACACTACCTAGCTTGGATTTCAGAGAGATTCAGAGGATTTCTACTGGTAGAAATGAAAGGCTGTCAATGGTCTATGGCTAATGTCTTACACAAAGCCTAAATTATACATGTTACCTATGGAAAAATACTATGTAATGTTTGGGAGGGAGGGGAAGGATGCAAGACATCCTTTCTAGCAGGTTTCTGTCTCAGCAAAGCAGCACTCAATGAACAAATACATTGGGCAGGCCGCCACCTCAGCTGCTTCATCTTACATTCTTTCATAGGAAGCCATTGCAGATCTCTGGCTTTTCTATATACAGAAAGGCAGTGAGTCTCAAGTTATAGAAAAAACAGGGCTGGGAGGGAGGGACCTCAGGTGTCTCAGTTCAGTGGTATTCAACCTTTTTGCCCAGGTCAGATTGGCAGTGGCTGGTCCATCTGTGGGCTGGATCTGGCTGGTGGACCCAATCTAGAGCCCAGGGTGGACGCAACCTGTCCTAGGACCATGAGGACAGGGGTGGGGGACAACCTGGCCACAACCCAGGCCTGCAGGGCGGAAATGGGGCTTGACCTGAATCCAACCTGGCCCTGCAAGGGGAGGGAGCATTGTTTAGCCCTGATCCAGACATTGGGGCACGGGAGGGGGCATGGCCGAGCCCCAACCAAGGCCTGTGGGACGGAAAAAGGGCAAGGCCCTACCCCGATCCAGCTGCAAAGGGAGGAGGGGGCATGGCCCAACCCATCCCTGTGGGAGGGAAAGGGGGCATGGCTCAACCCTGGTTCAATTGCTGGGGGGAGGGGAGAAGGGGGCATGGCCTGACCCTGATTCAACCCTAGGGGGGAACTGGACATGGCCTGGCTCTGGTTGGGGGGTAGGAAGAGGGGGCACAGCTACCACATGAAGCCTGGGGTTTGGGAATTTGGCAGTGGGGAGGGTGGCTGCATTAATGGCCACTGCTCCCCCACTGCCCAATTTTCTGACCTGTGGGGAGCTCTGCAGGTCAGATACAATGGCTCTGTGGGCCACATTTAGCCCCTGGGTCGGAGGTTGAGCACCCCGATCTAGACCAAGCACCTGATCAGGCAGGATCATCCTTGTCTAAACCAACATGGACAAAGGCTTGTCTAATCTGCACTTAAAAACTTTCAGTGATGCAATTTCATAATCTCTCTTGATCTAGTCTAATTCTTGACTGTTCTAATAATCAGAAAGTTCGTCCGAGTGTCCATCCTAATGCCTGGGTATACCTCTTTACTTCTTGTCCTTTCCTCTGTGGACAAAGAGAAAAATGGATCATCATCCTCTGTACAACACTTTTTGCATTTGAAAACTGTTATCAAATCACCTACCATTTTTTCCTTTTTCCAGACTAAATCATCCCAATTCTTCTAATCTATCCTCATATGTCATATTTTTAGCTCCGTATTTGCTGCCTCTTTTGGACTCTTTCTAATTTGCCCACGTCTTCCTGGAAGTGCAGTGTCTAAAACACTGTATGTATTCCAGGTGAGGCCTCCAGAGTGGGGAACAGAGTAGAAAAATCACTTTCTGTCACTTGTACATGACACTGCTATGAATTAGCCTTTTTCAGTCCTGCATGGTTTATTTATATTCAGCCAGTGGTCCACTGTATCTCAAGTCTTTCTTTACAGTAGTGCAGCCTAGCCAGTGGTTCCATGTTTTGTATTTGTGCATTTGGTTGCTCTTTCATCAGCATAGTACTTTTTTCCTGATTACATTTAATTCTGTTTATTTTAGACCATTTTCCCAACTTATCAAGCTCCAACTTGTCTGCTGTCTATTGTGCCATCTTACCACACTTTCACAGAGAAGAATGATACCCAACATCCAGCCCTGAGCAGTTGTTGGTCCTCCTGCCATCAACATTTGGACCCACAGGGCCAAATGACACAGCTCCGCACTCTGGATCTAGCCTGTGTGACTCCCCACGGGTCCAGAAATTTGGCAGTAGACGAGTGCAGCAACATTAATTTCTGTGGCTCTGGGAGCTGAGACAATTAACACTGTTACCACATGCCACGCCCCCAAATTCCCAGACCCGTGGGGAGCTCCATGAGCTGGATCCAGTTTACAGGCCATATTTTGGTTATCCCTGCTCCAGACTGCATTTCCTTTGCTTATGTATGATAGCGTTGAGGGAGACCAAATGAAAAGTACTTGCTAAAGCCCTGGTATGACATGCTCCAGTATCTTTCCAAGTATTGTGGTTAGGCTGACCAGTTTAATTCCACAGAACCTCCCTTTTTCCTTTTTTAAAATACAGGTACTGTACTTGCCCTTTCCTAGTCTCCTGGAACCCAACCTGACCTGTATGAGTTTCCACAAATAATAGACAATGGCTTTGCAATTACTTCAGCAAACTTCTTGAATACCTTAGGATGAATCGCATCAAGCCCTGATGATTTTAAAACATCTACCTCCTTCAGGTAATCTCTAACCTGTTTTTCCCCCCATGAAGGTCATTATCCTTGCTGGTAACTGTGCTTGTCAGCTGACAGTTGACCTTTTTTGTCAAGACTGAAGTAAAAAAAGCATTAAATACCAAAGCCCTCTTTACGTTGTCCATTATTAGCTTCTTCTCCTTGTTCAGTAAAAGACCTAAACTTTCTTTGGCCTTCTTCCTATTTCAAAGCATTTATTAATTTTTTTTTGTTGCTTTTAATATATCTTGCTAGCTGTACCTCAATTTATGTCTTGGCTTTCCTGATTTTATCCTTATATACCCTTATGCATTTCCTTAGTAAAATGGCCATTTTCCATTTTCTGTAAGATTCCTTTCTGAGTTTCAAGTCATTGAAGAGCTGTGTAGCCAAGCACGGCTTCTGCTGCACTTTCTAGCTTTCTTTCACACCAGGATTGCATGCTCTTGTGCTCTTATAAAAAAACAGTCTTCTCTCCTGTATTCCCTTAGACTTGCTTCCCATGGGTTCCTGTCCACCAGTTCCGTGAATTTCTAGCAATCTGCTTGTCTGAATTCCTTCTTTCCTTCCCTCCTTCCTTTCTCTCTTAACGTGAACTCTTATCATTTCATGATTTCCTGATCAATAGCATGCAACTTGCTATCCACTTTTAGGCTCTCATTCACTTCCTTGTTACTACTAAACAGCAAATCAAGTCTCTCTCCAGTGTTTTTTCCACCCTCTATACCAAGAATTTACTGGACTGACAACACACTGTTACTGTCCTAGCAGGTATCACAGTAATTAAAGTCCATAGTAAGCACCAGGTCCGGTAATTGGGATAATTTAGTTATTTAAAAGTGCTGTTCACCTTGTATGCTACTTTTGTTTTCCTAATACACTGCCTATATTTTCTTCCTCTTCCTAAACAAGTTGTACTCATCCATATCAACCTTCTAATTGTGTGAATAATCCCACGAAATCTCACTAATCCCAATCAGGTCGCAATGTTGTGTGCATATTAGGACTTCCAGTTCTCCCTGTTTATTCCCCTATGCCTTACATTAGTATATAAGCACTTTAGGTATCTCTTATGGACTTGTTAAGATGCCTTATGATGAATCCATTTCATAAGAAGCATTTATCCAAATTACCTTGCTCTTTATTTATCAGGGGGCTTTTGTCTCCATCCCCTGTTAAACCCAGTTTAAAGCCCTCTCTTCTGCAGCCAATCCTCTATCCTGCTTGAGATGGAATATTATAGTGCTAGCTATATTATTGCAGTATTGAACATAACCCCTTCAGTTTTACTCACCTGATCTGTGGGTGTGTAGTCTTCCATACTGACACTGTCAATTCTTTCTAGAAAGCTAGAAGAAAAACACAGCTGCAATTAGTCATGCAAAATCTTGAATACTATACAAAATAATTTTTGTGACCTTCTCAAGTTTTAGACTCTAGACATTTAATGCAGGACAGATTCATGTTTAAAACCTAAATAATTTACCTTCACTGAGTATATGTATTCTGTACCCAACTTCTTATTAACCAGTCCTTGCTTCAGTATACCTTAATACTTCACATACCATATATACCTTTCCCCGAGAAATAAGCCCCCCAAAATTGTTGTGTGCATCTTAAGGGGGAAGCTGATATTTTTCCTGAAGGAGAAGCAGCTCGCCTTGATTCCTGTTCCATGGGGCAGCAGCAGTAGTGGAATTAGTATATAGGCAGTTCAGGGAGTCAACTGACTTAATGGCTCATTTTTCTTTATTCAGCAGGTGTTAAGGATTGTCTCTCCTTTTTAATGTTTTTAATGTTCCACCAATGAACTAGCTCACTAGTTTCTTTGGGCAGTTTTGCTCTCTGCTAGCTCTTTCTGGTCTCTCTTCTCCTATTTCACAGCCATGAAATAGGCTCTTTAGCTCTTTTCAAAATTTTAGACCACCCATGCAGACCAGTTTTCAGCAGTATCTAATGATTTGGTCTTAGTTGATTAAGAAAGGGAGTGTAAATCAGCTAAAGACTAGGCCCTGTCCCTGCTCTATGCAGCCATCATCCTGGAAAAACCTTTTCCCTTTCTGCCTTTCAAAAACAAGTTTCTCGTCTTATTCTGGGCCATGCTGTATGTAAGAAAATATGGTAATACTTTCTATTGATACACAGTGACAACACTTGGGAGCAAACCAAATAGGATAAAGGCAAATAAGGATTTTGCAAACAACCTATACATCCACACAATTTGATAGGATATTATATATTTGTTTGTAGCATTGTTTAGATCTAAAATTTGCATGTTGGTTAAAAAAGGTGGAAGAAAGGGTTTATTTTATAAAAGAAGTGTAGAATAATGTTGACAGAATTTTTCATTAATACACACGCAGCTTCAGACTGAAACATTTCCCTACTGTATTTGCAATGGACACATGAAAACACACAAAAACTGGAGAGCAAAACTGACTGGAAATTGAAATGAAACTATACTGTTTATTTGCATTTTCCTGCTCAGTGAAACACATACAGTACAAGTAAAGAAGCACTAGAAACATCAAAAAAGTAAATGACTAATTTTACCACATACCTTTTAAAATTATTTCAATTTTTACTAATGTACAAAGAGTGTTTTATAACATAAGGAGATGAGCATATGATAATACTATGACTTGGAATTTATACCAGTAATTACAATATGTGGGTTTCTCTCCTGCCTTTTGACTATCCCTGTTCTATGGATTTTTAAATTCTCTTATTTGAGCCTAGAGGTCTTATTTTCAGGGACTGCCTAAATGACTTCTTTCTTTAATTTCTAGTTTGTTATTGGGTGTACATCCTTTGGCAGGGAACCCTCACTGAATGGTTCAACATACTATAATGTAATCAAGGTTTCGTTATTAACTGGAAAATCCCCCTCCTTTCCTAATTTTTAAGGGTGTGCCTGTGGAATATATTTCACTGCAGTGGGAAACTGGAAAAAATGGTGAACTCTTGACTTTCAATGTGACTCACTGTTAAACAAGTGGGTTCACACACACTGACTGCTTGCAAAAAAAAACACCCTGCCAAAGCTTGTATGTAATGCTCAAAACAGTTTCCCACAGAGACAAATTTAAAGGGAAAAATACAATATATAAAATATTACTTTTGATTGTTTTTTCCACTGCTATAACTTCAGATATTTGATTTTTAAATGAGTATTCTCTTTCATAACCCCCACTTTTCCTTTTGAATGATCCCAGTATGAGGACACAGCTTTTTTGATTTATGTTTATGATATCACTATCTAATGCTATATAAAGAGAGTATAATTGCAAAATAATGACAAATTAAAACTCAAAACCAACATAAATTTCCCATGCCTTTAGATATGAATCCTGCAAACTCATGTTTATCACATATATTTAATTATAGCAGCTACAACTACCCTGAAATAGAACTATCTGCTCTCAATTGATTCATTTTAATGAGCATGGTGGTAAGTGATTACATTTTTACTGCTTTTCCTGCTATTATCCCTGCAGTCAATGCTATTCGAGAGCGAGCTAGATTTTTAAAAAACTGATATACATTATCAGCAAAACATTTAGCTAAGGTCAGTAGGAGAGACTCAGAGGAGATAGAGGAGGAGGAGGGAAAGAAAAAAAATTAAACAAATGAACCACACCTCCATGTGGAGTTTTCTCTCGATTATTCTGCTGACAGGCAATGACTCAGCCTATGCTGGTCATTCAAATCGAGTTCCTGTATCTCTGGTTCTTATTCCAGGTTTTAAAGTTTGAGTTAAGTTGTGTTACACAAATTCATTAAAGATCTGGAAATGAAGGTGAGCATTAAGGTAGCAAAATTTGCAGATGACACAGAATCACTTTGGGTAGTCAAGCCTAGAAAAGGCTGTGAAGAATTCAGAGGAGCCTAATCCAGACAGATGATTAGCAACATGGCTGACAATGTTCCAATTTCCAGTAATTCACAGTAGATGGAAACAACCTGAGCTACTTCTATACCTTCTAGGGTTCTAAAAGTAGGCATATAATCACAAAAAGGGGCCTGGCCATTACTGTGGAAATGTCTCTGAATTTTTCTGCTCATTGGGCAGCTGCAGTCTAAAAAGCAAAACTGCATATGCAATGGAATGGTGAATAACACAAAAAATATATCATTCACCATTATCTGAAAATCAGCGTTACATCTTCATCTGCAGTCCTATGTGCACTGTGGGTCATATCACCTCAAATCAGAGGAGGTTCAGGCAAGGACTGGGAGACTAATTAGGCACATGGGAAAATTTTCATCTGGGGAGGGGCTGAAAAGTTGGGGACTATTTACCCTAAAAGTAGATGGGGAAGAAGTGGGGAACATGTTAAAGTATATAAAAAAAGTGACTTGTACAGAGAATGTAGATCATGAGCTTTTGTTCTCCTGATCTCATGACACAAGAAAATAAGGACATTCAATTAACCTGAAAGGGGCAAATTCAAAACTGACCAAAAGTAAAACTTTTTTCTACACACGAAAATTTGACTGTGGAACTCTGCCACAGGGTGTTACTGAGGCCAATAACTTGAGTCAACTGGTCATTTCTACAGATAAGAATATTCATAATTATTTGATAAAACACTAATACAAATTTGGGAAGGGATGCAATGCTCTGCTCCTAAATTTAAGAAAATCACTAACAGTGGTGTCCTTAAGGTTGTTGGGGCCCTGGGCAAGAGAGTAATTTTTTAGAGGCTGAATTTTGATGACCTATAAGCAGGTCAGACTTCTTTTTATTTCAATTTCACTTTGCCCTATCCATGAACCTGCAATGAAAATATCTTAATACAATAATGATAATACAAATATTCAGTGTAATTAATTTTTATATTTATAAAGTGTGGGGCTCTGGGCAGTCGCCTGGTTTGCCCTCCCGTAAGGTTGCTACAAGGGATAACAAAAACCTTCAGAGGGAATAGGTTATGTCACATCTGCCTATTGTAGGCTTCTCATACCTGAAGAAACTTGGTTCTGGCTACTCTCAGAGACAGGATGGTAATACCTTGGGTGGATTCAACATGTAAATTGCTATGTTTCTCTGACAGAAAGCAGAGCAGGGTTGCACCTTAGAGACTAACTGGTTCAGAGAGGCATGAGCTTTCCTAAGAACAACCTACTTCATCACATGTTAGGAATGGACTGCTAGGAATGCTGATAATATATGAAAATGTTTGTAAATAAATTGGCTTAGCTCCCTGGAAAATTAAAGAATGTAAAGTAATTGGATTGGTAAAGTTAAAAAAATAATAATCACGAGCTACTGACACTATTATATCTATTATTATGCCTATCTTTAGTTTTATAAATAACCTTCGTGAGTTTCCTAGGAAACTCAGCCAACATTTAGTTTGACAAGCAATCTCTAAATTTTATATTATGCAAGCTGCGAACGGAGGAGCACAGGTTTCAGATCCGCATGCTAGTGCACACAGGAACTATGAAGAAGTATTATTCTCTCTAAAAAAAAAAGTGACAATTTGAAGAGCAGGAGAGGCCAGAATAATATTTTTGAAAAGAGGATTTCTAAATACGCAGGTAACAGAAAACAATCAGCTATGAAAAAATCCATTTCTAACTAGGTAAATTATGAAATTATTCTAGACCAGTGGTTCTCAAGCTTTTTAGACTCCAGACACCCATCAAACAACCTGAAGGCATCCCTTGGGAAATACTAGCTCTTTGATTTCACTTGTTTTTTGACACTGGAAAAATAATAGAGCAAAGAACATAGAAAGACAATAGCAGGTCAGAAATGTTTTTGACACTAGATTCGTATTTGTAATCTCTAGGTTTATCTAGTGAAATCTGTGCAAGTGTTTGTACACTTAAGTACTAATATTGTGCAGCATCCCATGACATTTTAAAAATGATTTTGTGGCACTCTAGGGTACGCTGGCACCCTGGTGGAGAATCAGTGTTAGAGACAGGTACTCCTACCATAAACAAAAGAACAAGGCAATTCTTTGTCATTGGAACACAATAAAAAAATGAAAATTTTACTATGTCTACACCAGTGTATTTTGATGCTTAATATTTTGGGAACACTGTATGATAAACTGCTAAGAGTGATAACAACTTACATTTATGATGTTCCTTCATCTGTTTCATCTATTATCTTTCCACCATTACATCTCTGAGTATTATCTTAACACTCCAAACTGGTAATATTGAACAGCTACAATTTAAAACAAGAAATTGATGCTACGGCAAAATATTTCCTTCTTAACAATACAAGGGTCTGAAATCCAATATTCAATCCTTCATCTATGATAAGTTTAAAGTCTGTAATCTTTGAAGTCATTCATGACTAGAAACTAGAAATGGGAATTATATACCATTGGAACACAGATTCCTGATTTCTTAGTTTCCGCTCATATTCCTTGGAGATACCTGCTTTCTGAGACTGAGCTACATATTTTATAGTCTCAGACACTTTGAAATATTAACTAGATATATAGCAGAAAAAAAATCAGTAAGACTGAATCTGTTTTAAATTGAGATAATGGATACTGTAGTACTCTGTATTGTTAACATATAATATTTCTGGTTGTTTAAATGATCACAGAATAAAATATTTAATACAAACTTGGAGAATGTTACTAAACTTCACATTTACTTATGCAACATATAAAAAACATAATTAGTTTTTTGCATCATCTCTTGAGATTCTGTCTTTTCTTGCACTTCCTGTTCGTGGTCCAGGATTTAAAAGAATCTATTTCAACTGCCAAATACACCTACAGATGGGAGACTGAGACAGCAGCTGCAAGTGTGTCTACAAGACAAGGAGAGTGGAACCTGGGCTCTTAAAAAGGTGAACTGTTTTGGAAGCTCTTGAATGCATATGGTATTTTTTTAAGAGTAGATAACAGGATGGCCCCTAGAGGGCAGCATGTACTAAACCACATTTTCCCTTGTGTGCTTGGACAGACCCTTACTGCTGTAATTCATGTTATAGCCTCTTCACTGGAACAATATTCATATGTTTTAGTTTAATAGCATGAACTCCACAGGAAAAATGTAAAAGGAAATATAAATAGAATCTGAATTTAATGCATGTTGCTTGAATTTACTTTGATAGTCCTTAACTTGTCAGAGTACAAATAGAAAATTGTCTATTATTCTTCCAGTGATATACAGGTATAACAGTTCCTGTCACTGTGGTAACGAGGGATTGCATATTTGATACTGGACATGATAGGATCTGTCTAGAGAAACAGAAGCACCTTGCTAAGCTGTTCCATGATTTAGCCTCTTACAGTTCAGCAACATGTCAGCTATCTTTGTAAAGTGCCATACTAAAAAGAGTCTTAACAACATGGTTGGATGCCAGCAAGAGGAAGAATCTTCCCCCCTTTTCATCTGTGGAGGAGTCCCCAAGTTCTTGGCCTTGTTGCTGAGAATTGTTAGATCCTCTTCAGATTACAGTGGTCTGGGTTTTTTTTTTAATTTGGTATAGTGGGAACACTCCTATGGACTTCTAGTTAGAACTTCTTATCAGACCCTTGAATAATATAATGTGACAGTGAACAGTAAAGCATGGTAACCTTAAGGATACTTTTGTAGGTTGAAAAACATATCATCACATCCCACTAAGGAGCTGGGCTACTGAATTATGTCCCTCCTGTAGCTCCTTCATGAACCTTTGGCCTATATTGAAGTACAGTGAATTACAATAGTACAATCTAAAAGAGATCAATTTATGAACTATTGTGGCCAAATAATCACCCAGCAGGGATAAATAAATGTGTGAACTGGAATTGAATGAAAAGGGGAGGAGGAAGGGGGTGCATTTCTTAAAAAAAGACTAACAGATATCCTTTGGTGTTATTGATAATGATCTCTCTTGGTTCTGGTAGCTACAGTGCTTGATCGTCCTAACTTCTGTACTAGGCCACCCATGGGAAAAATAACTAGATATCGGTAGAGCTATCGCTGTCATCTTATTAGTATGCTTGCACTAACCATCAAACCCCATTTCCTGAAACAAGTAGGGCTCAATTAAACGGCAAAGCAAAAAACAATTATATATGCTTATGCTTTACCAATATTATTAAACCACATATTTCAATATCCTTGAGGGAGGGACTATTTTAACCCCAATTAAATATAATGTAAACCCAATTTACAGAGAAACACAGATCAAGGAGTTAGAAGCAGTGAAAGGTTAAAACTAAACTGAGTCAATAGCTAACTGAACCAAAGGGGCCCCTCAACCAACCAAAAGCGCCCTGACGCAACAAATTTAAGTGCTGGCAGGCTTGAGGAGTGCAAAAAAAAAAACTTGATTCAGGAGAACTTGTATGACACAGCATTTTAGTCTTTTTGTTATATAAACAACAAACAACCTAGAAGCAGGCATTCAGTTTAAATTCACTTTTAGCTTCCCTCACTTGCAGTTTAATTTCTCTTTCACTTGTAAATCTGTCTTTTCTTGCTATTTCCTGTGCAGAAAGACCCCATAACGTTTCACTAATCTGAAGCCACTAACTTAAAAATACAGGAAAAGTTATTCAACCGTACTAAATGTGCTAGATATGGCTGTAGTAACTTCATCCTGTTTAATAATTTGCCTTTTTTTTAATTGAAGAAACAAAAAAGACTGAACAGTGTTACTTTCCCACCCACTCAAAGGGATTAACAAGAAGCAATGGCATTGAGACTGCAATATGTATCTTCAGCAGTACAGACCCATAGAGACCCTTATTCATCTCTCTTCCCTGGTGCATGATCTCAGGGACTAAGGAAGGAGAAGGGCAAAGAACTAAGGAAAAAGAGAAGGAGTAAGATAATTTCTGCTAAACTAGGGCTTGGTACAGACATTTGGGGATGTTAGGGGAAGGTTAGATTGAGTTAAAAAGAGGCACCTGATCTAAGGTAAGCCAGGATGTAGAGGCTAGTGGAGGGGGTTGGGGGAATCAGGGGGCAAGCTGGATCCAAAGGAAGGTTCAGGGGGGCAGGCAGCATTTGAGGGTGGGATGGGGAGGCAGGCAGGGTCCACAGGAGGGATTGGGGGGCAGACAACAGCATCTATAGGAGGTCAATGAGGTCTGGGACAGTTTGGTGGGATCAATGGGGCTCACAGCGTCTGCAGGAAGCCTTGAGGGGGACCAGGGGCTATTTTAGCCCCACAACCCTGCCTTGGTGAAGTGAGCCTCCCCCGCCACATCCCTTCTCCCCTCTGCACACTGGGACTTACTTCCTTGGCTCCTGGCATTGGCGAACACTGATAAAAACCAGCACTGGGAATGGCTTGCAAGATGGGAGGGTTGTGGGAAGGGTGAGGGACTGGGGTCTAAAAATAGTCCATGTCGGGGGAGGGGTAGGAAAAGCTCAACCCTGGGATTGAGGCCAGTGGCTGGGCTTTCCCAGCCCTGGGAACTTTACAGAAGTTCAGGGAAATGAAAAATGGCCAACTCAATGTAAATTACACTACCTTGGAAGTAAGGTTAAATTAGATCAGGTCGGCCATTTTTAGACTGATCAAACCTTCCTGGAACTTCTTTACAGTTTGCACTTAGACTGACCTAGCTAGGGATCTAAGAGTGCAGACAGAAGTGCAGCTCCCTGCTGTAACTGAGAACACTTTGCAGGATGTGTTCTGAGCATGGTGGGGGTGCTGAGCGTGGCGTGGCGGTGGCTCTGGAGCAAAGGAGCTAAGCCCTGTTAGTCCTGGCCTTCCACCGCCTATGGCTGGCTGCAGCCTACAGGTGGTTTCCCCTAGCAACAGCCTCTCCTCCCTGAGAAGATGCAATGTTTTCAGAACAGGAGGGGGAAGGGAGCAGAGGAAGCTCATTCTAGGGGTTCCCCAGCTGGTGCTGGAGGGTGGGGTGGGTGAACTGGAGCTCCCCCCCAACCTTGGAAGGGAGGGGGCACTACCTGTCCCACCCTCCAGCAGGGGCTGAAAAACCCTCAGACTGAACTCCCTCCACTCCCTTTCTCTCTTCCCATTCTGAAAACAGAGACAGGCTGGTAGGCAGGCAGACAGAAGTTACAGAAGAGACTCTGTTTTGAAACATCTTTATCTGATCCCTCATACAGACAGCTTTCTGCACTATATCAGGTGAAAATTGTCACTTCTGTCTGCACCCCAACTGTAAGGTCCACACCTGGTCGAATGGAGTTAGATTGGATGGCCAATTTTAACATGTTCTAACTTCCCCCTAGCCTGCCTGCCTGTCCCCAACAGCTGTATGTACCCTATTTGATAGGTCATATTTCATTTCTAAAGGTGAAAATGATTCAGATTTATTTGTTCCAAACACAAGTCCAAACTGAAGCAAATCTATTATCAGATATCTGTGTTTGTATATATAGAACCTGATTTTGATCTCACTTACACAAGTGTAATTCCATTAACTTCAGTGGGGTAGCTTTTGACTTATACTGGCATAACTGAAATTCAAGTTTATTATTGAAATTATTATTAAAATTCATTATATGTGAGGTAAATTCACCCTTATACAATCGGTGTGGTGGAAGCCCGCAGTCAGCTGCTTTGTGCAGTGCATCCTGGGAGTGATGTGCACTAAAATATAGTCTCCTGTGTGGATCTGTGCTCCTCACTTGTTGTCTGCAACACATATTACTGTAGCTGCCATCTCCATTATGGTAACATTTACTACCACTCTGTGCTTGTGTGTACTGTCTGCTGTTGGTGAGTACCAAAATTGTCTTGTAAAAGTGGTAGAAATGGGCCTGGGGGTCAGTAGAGCTGAGGTCTTGTAATATATCCCTATTTGTTACATTGTAAAGTGGGTTCCCTTTATGTGAATTCAAGTTATGTGCTGTTTTCCAGGAATGCAAGTACACCATAAAGCGAGGGAAACCTGTATACCACATTATAAATGCTCAACGATCTGTGAATTATTTTCATTATCTCTGTAACACAGGCTACACATACAGAACAGCTTCTTTCTATGGAGGGTCAAAAGAAAATAAAAACATTAAGATCTTATTACATATCTAGGAAAGATCTGGATCCTAAAGTGCTCTGCAAACTTAAACTGATACACGATACTTAACGGTCACTTCACTGGTACAGTGGAATTAAACAACTATTTAATATCATATAGCAACACTATACACCAGCTTAGGACAGGAAGTGAAGAATACCTGAAATGTCAGGGGATTTAAATAAGCTGAATTTAATTACCCAATTAGAATTTGGCTGTAGGGTCTTTAATATATCAGAGTTAATCAGGACCTTGGTTTTACACTTTACCCACAAAAGCAGACAGAAAAATTCCACAGAAAAATCTTTAGTTTGCTTCTTTCAATAAGAACTTTAACACTTAAGTTAATGGACGTTGAACTATGGGCAAAGGTCTTGTTAACATTTGGGCTTATCAAGTGCATCAGATTTATGAGCACCAACTACCCAGAAACACTTTTCACTGCAATCTCATTTGGGAATGCTAAAGGTTGTTGGAAAGATGTCAAAAGAAAGCAAAGCTTCTCTCTACTGGATATTCCAAGCCCAGCTTTCTTTTTTGTTTGAAAGCTTATCTTAGTACAATGATTTGGGGACTCTAATTCTGTGCAACTTCTGAATTTTGGTTGAAGTTCTGTAGTTGTTATGAAAAACTGTTACACTGTGAACATCACTTCAGATTACGTGGAATCCAATATGTACTTTAAGTCATTGGCCATGTCCCTCCCAAACTAGGGACAACACTGGTTGTTTAACTTTTTCATGGTAACCTATTTGAGCAGGAGTGTCTTGGAACAATAGATATGCATAGGTGGTTGCCTGAGTGTAGAAATGTATCTAAGTTCTCTGACAGGGCCCAGAGAGAGGTGCTTAGCTATATTCATTAGAAGTCAGGTAGAGGCAAGTTAGGGTAGCAGCTTAGAGACTACCTTGTTCAAAAATTGCATATGCCGTCATAAGGGACAGCCTACTTCATCTGATGCTTCACAGAAAGAGTATAATAGAACAATTTCAGAGCTATCGTCTAGGAAAGCATATGAATTTTTGAATGAGTAAGTCACTACAGTGCCACCCTGTCCTACTTTCTGTAGAGGATTAGTGAAGGAGAGTAAGTATGGACGGCGCATGCCCCCGGCGGTTGGGGGGGCCCGGCGGCGGCGGGAGTGCGGTGGTGGTGGTGGGAGCCTGGCAGTGGCAAGCGGGGGAACTCCCACAGCTGCTGCTGGGGGGGCAAGCACCGACCAAGGTTCGGCAACCATCTCCGGACATCTGCTGGGAGGAGCAGTCAGCTAGGTCTGACTGCTCACGTAGGTTCCCAGCTGAGTTACAGGACCTCCATCTAACCCAGGAGGTGCACAGTCCCACCAGGGGAAATACCTTGTTGGACCTGGTCCTGGCGACAGGTGATGACCTGGTGAGGGGACTGCGGGTGCTTGACCACCTGAGCGATAGCGATCATTGCCTACTGGAATTCACCAGCCAGCACACGGTGTGAAAGGCCTGCAGCAAAACAGCAGCCCCGACTTAAGAAGGGCGGATTTCAATGAGGCAAGGAGACTAGTCAGGGAGGCTCTGAGGGGAGGGGAGTTGTGAGTCCAAGAAGAGTGGTCATTCCTTAAGGAGACAATCCTCCAAGCCCAAAGGGTGACAATCCCAATACGGATCAAAGGGGGTAAGAGTGCTCAAAAGTCCCCATGGCTCAACAAAAGCATCCAGGAATGTCTCAAAGCTAAAAAGGAGGTGTACACCCAATGGAAGGAAGAGGCCATCACCAGGGAGGATTATACCTCCTTTGCTCAAGATTGTAGGGGGGCTGTGAGGAAGGCTAAGGTGGAGATGGAGCTGGGACTAGCAACCCGGATCAAGGATAACAAGAAGTCCTTGTTTAAATACATGGGGGTAAAAAGAAGGTACCAGGTAACATGGGGCCTCTACAGGACAAGCTAGGAAATCTGGTGGTTGCACCAGATGACAAAGCTATTCTCATTAACAATTTCTTTGCCTCCATTCTTCTGAGCAGGGACCAGGTCATCCCCCGCACCGGGATCCCTGATGGTCCCAGGGGAGGCACAGCCAGGCCCAGAGTCAGTGAGGACCTAGTCAGGGAACTTCTGGTGGGGCTATACGTGTTCAAATCAGCAGGTCTTGATGATCTCCACCCCAGAGTGTTGAGGGAATTAGCAGAGGTCATTGTGGGACCCCCTGGCACAGCTTTACGAGCACTCATGGTGCTCTGGCAAGGTGCCAGAGGACTGGAAAAGGGCCAATGTGGTTCATATTTTCAAAAAAGGTGAGGAAGAAGGACCCAGGAAACTACAAGTCTGTTAGTCTTACCTTGGTCCTGGGGAAGCTCTTTGAGAAAATTATCCAGGCACACATCTGTGAGGGACCAGCAGGGGAGATTATGCTTAGGAGCAACCAACATAGGTTCATTAGAGGCAGGTCCTGTCAGACCAACCTGGTGGCCCTCTACAACTAGATCACAAAATCCTTAGATACAGGTATTGCGGTGAACGTAGTTGCGGTGGACTTTAGGAAGGCCTTCGACATTGTCTCTCACCCCATTCTCATTAAAAAATTAGGCGACTGTGGTGTCGATGCCTACACAGTCAGATGGGTCGCTAATTGGCTGGAGGGCCGCATCCAGAGAGTGGTGATGGACGGGTCTTTTTCGACCTAGAGGGATGCGGGCAGTGGAGTTCCCCAGGGCTCAGTCCTCGGGCCCGCACTGTTCAACATCTTCATCAGCGACTTGGACAAGGGGGTGAAAAGCACCTTGTTCAAATTCACGGATGACACTAAGATGTGGGGAGAAGTGGGCACACTGGAGGAGAGGGACAGGCTGCAACTAGATCTGGACAGGTTACAGGGGTGGGCGGATGAGAGCAGGATGGGTTTCAATACTGACAAGTGCAAGGTACTGCACCTGGGGAGGAAGAACCAGCAGCTTAACTACAGGCTGGGGAACTCCCTTCTCATCAGTGCAGAGACAGAAAAGGATCTTGGAGTCATTACTGACTCCAAGATGAACATGGGCCAACAATGTGAGGACGCAGTCAGGAAGGCTAACTGCACCTTGTCATGCATCCACAGATGCATCATGAGCAGGTCCAAGGAGGTGATCCTCCCCCTCTATGCGACATTGGTCAGGCTGTAGTTGGAGTGCTGTGTCCAGTTCTGGGTGCTGCACTTCAGGAGGGATGTGGACAGCATTGAGAGGGTCTAGAGGAGGATCACTTGCATGATTGGGGGCAACAAGGCAGGCCCTACAGTGGGAGGCTACGGGACCTGAACTTGTTCAGCCGCCACAAGAGAAGGTTGAGAGGGGATCTGGTGGCCATCTACAAACTGGCCAAGGGGGACCAGCAGGCAATGGGAGAGTCCCTGTTCCCCTGAGCGCTACCGGGAGTAACAAGGAATAACAGCCATAAGTTGATGGACAGTAGATTCAGGCTAGATATTAGGAGGCACTACTTCATAGTCAGGGCAGCTAGGATCTGGAACCAACTTTCAAGGGAAGTGGTGCTCACTCCTACCCTGGGGGTCTTCAAAACGAGGCTAGATAGACACCTAACCAGAGTCATTTGACCCCAGCATTCTTTCTGGCCCATGGCAGGGGGTCAGACTTAATGATCTGCACAGGTCTCTTCCGACCCTACCAACTATGAACTATGACCACCCACAGACACCATTAGTAGCAGTGGCCAGTGGGAATCGTGGACCGCCCACAGACACCGCTGGCGTTGTCAGTGGTGGGGTGGCGAGCGGTGACTGCCCACAGGCACCACAGACAGTGTTGAGTGTCAGAGGCACCTTTCTGCAGGGGGTGCACTGCCATGCTAAGGGGGTGCACATGCACTCCCTATGTGTCGCCCCTGAGAATAAGGAAATTCCCACATAGGAAAAAGGTAAAAAGGGGGCAAAGCAGGAGTTTAAATGAATTCACAGAACAAAAAAATAAGACAGCTTGCAGAGCTACATGACAAGTGTTCAGCAGTAAAGGGAGAGAAGAGACAGCATACTTTTGTAGTGGGGAGGAAGGCAATTCTGTAAGACCAACTAGAGTCAAAACCAGTTGACCTGCAGCAAAGACAGAGAGAGGCTCAGTGTTCAAAAGGCAAACCACTTGATGCAGGAGAAGGATCCTGGAAACCTGGAAAGGAAGGAACCCTCCAGAATGCTGAAACCCCTGAGCTAGGAAAAGTTTATAATTTTGCATGGATCTGTTCACTGTGTTTTCTCATGTACAACATATACCTTTCCCTCCAAAAACAAGCCACCCCAAATTATGGTGTGCGTCTTAAGTGGGGAAGCTGATTATCTGCCTGGAGGAGAAGCAATCTTCTTGGGTTCATGTTCCACTGGGCAGCAGCAGTGGCATTACTATATAGGCAGCTGAGGGAGTCAATTGACTTAATAAATCATTTTTCTTCACTCAAAAGATGTTTACAATTGCCTCTGCTTTTTAATACTTTTGATGTTCCCCTAATCAAGCTAACCTTTCTTTGGGCAGTTTTGTTGTTTGCTAGCTTCTCCTGGTCTCTCTCCTCCTATTTTAAAACCTCTTTAGCTTCTCCAACTCTTTAGCTCTTTTTAAAATCATAGCTCCATGCATCAAGACCAGTCTTTAGCAGCATCTAGGGATTCTGCTTTAATTAAGCAGGAAAGAGAGGGTGAGTCATCTGAAGATGCTCTATCCCTGCTTCTTCAGCCATCACTCTGGAAAAATCTTTTTCTTCATTCTGCCTTTCAAAAACAAGGTATGTATTATATGCTGTAGGGGTTTGTGAAACAGGCCGTATTCGATTTGGATTCAACCCGAATCAGGGACAGTGATTCGATTCATTGACTCAGATCACTGTCCCTGATTCAATTTGGCCAAATCTGAATCTGAAGATTCAATGCTGATTCAGAGAATCATCAATTTGGTCATATATACAGATTTAAATGCTTTTCCTACATACTTCAAGGTGTAAGGCATGGCTCGTGAATGCTGCAATGCCGAGACAGATGGAGCATCCCACAGGAGTGCAGGCGGGGGTGGAGGGGCACGGGGGGCGTGTACTCAATGGCAAACTCAGAAGTGGACCGGAAGTACTCCCGGTCCACTTCTGGGTTAGCCACCAAGTGTGCTGGGGGGGGGGGCACCCCCCACAGCCCCCTTCTTGGCTCAGTGATTGGCTGTGGGGGATCCCTGGGTGCCTCCCCCCAGACCCAGGAGGCACCAGTCGCCAAGCTGGGGTGGCATGGGGGGGCCCCCCGGCGTGCTCCCCAGCAGACCAGGAGTGCTTCTGGTCCATTTCCAGGTCTGCTGCCAAGCATGCTGGGGACCCCCCCACGCTCCTGTAGGACACTCTGACATAATTTTTAAAAGAATGCAAAGATGTGAAAAAAACTCTCAGGATATCCATGTAATCTGAGGAAATAAAAAACAGGAGTACTTTTGGAGATCATTTGTTCTATAAACAGTGAAAACTTCACTTGCACTTTTATGCACTTTTATGCAATGATTTATTGTCCCCACCTTGGCAGATCACCATGCATTTGAGCTGCTTACACATATGCAAATCTATTTTGGGTAACAAAGCCTTACATTTACTTTCTTTTTTTTTTTTTTTGGTGCTTTTTCTTCCCAGTCCAGTCCTGAAAGCTATAAAATAAACTCCCTAACTGGCTTCTTTTGCATGTGAAATGTGTGTTATTGCCTGGCACAGCTTCCAGTGAAGGCTTGAGACATGTTTGGGACCTAGACAAAGAATGAAAATCACTTTTCCAACATTCCCCAAGGACCTAGTTTTGCTCACATGGAAATCAATATGAGGTTATTCTCATTTACCTAAAGAAGTCTTTGTATTGCTCTGGTAATGTAAAGGAGCTTCAAAGCAAGTGCAAATTTAATTTATACCTCTTTGAGGTATGCTTGTATGGCCAGAGCAATCTAAAGAGGCACCAGGAGTTTTCCCATTCATTTAAGTGGCAAGGCAAATCAAGCTTTAAGAGCCTGAATCAGCAAGGTACTGAGCACCTGAAATCCTACTAAAATAAATTCACTCAAAACCAGGCAGAGAGTAGCTAGCATCAGGCATTACCAAACCCTAAAGCATTAATTTGAAGCTTGAGCATTACCCTTATTTTTTGAGATATCAGATAAAATTGCTATTGCAGGAGCTTTCCTCAACAATTAATAATTTATCTATGAATATAAGATTATAACATCCTGGCTAATATTTACTTGTTTCATTTTGTAATCCCTCAAACTGTTAGTAATAATCTTAATTAGATTACCACTGATCCAGTTCCAACACCATCCTTCTAAGTACTGTCTCCTCAGTGTATGCTTATTTTGTGACAAGGCATCATGCATCAGGCTATAGGATATTCAGAGTTCATATTTTGTGTAGAAAAATGATAAAAAATTACAATTAAAAGATCAAAACAGAAAAAAATCATACCAAAGAAGTGCTTCTATGATAATTGTGATAACTTGTTGGTGACAGAGGCCATTCTTTAATTAGAAAAGGTAATGATGTTGATCAGTATTTCCGCACTTTACAGTGTGTTCGCTCCCACAAGGTCTCAGTGTTATTTGTATTATTTGAATACAAATTGTCACACTGAAATGAAGTATTCTGAACTGTGTATTTTTAATTTGTTTCAGATTTTATTGTTACTAATGTAATAAATATAATTATTACCTGTGAAAGCATATGCTTTAGAATGCTCCACCATATACCAACTATGTACCCATGCAGTTACCATACATGGGATTCTGTATTTTCTTCCAACTCTACAAAGCCACTTATATAACTATGACATTTAACAGTCACTAATAACATTTTAAATCTGTGCTATACCTACAGTTACAGAGAGAGGTTACAATGTATTTAGGGAAAAAAGATGACTTTTTCCTTTATTCAGCTGTGAGAAGGCAGAAGAAATGTACCAGAAGATGTAAGGAGGTAGATGAACCACTGCTTTCTATTCTTTACAGGTGGCTAATAAAATTAAGTGAATAAAAATAAACAATTCAGTAGCTGGCTGATATCCAACAGAAATAAATGATAAAATAAATATTTAAATATTTTCAAAATCCACGTTTTAATCTATTCAGTGTTTGTGTGTCTCATTTGGACTTGGCCTGGCCTTAGGTCAAGTATCAGAGTGCACTCCTGGGTAAACTCTTTAGCACAATATGCAGACAAAAGATAAGTAGCAGAGACAAGAAAAAGGCAGTTTCCAACTGGCTGGCATGTAGTCTGTTTAATACCCTCTATCCCTGAGAGCAGAGGATAATGTCTGTGCTACCCTACAAGCACTGCATATATTCATAGACATCTTGAGTCCTTAAGATATTTAGTGTGGGTTGAAAATACAGGCAACTGTAACAGTTGGAAAAGAATCACAATTGGAATAAATTCACAGCTGTCTAAAAGAATTTTAATAAAGGACAGTTTTAAAAATTGCTCATCTGGGGCTATGCTTCTTTAAGACTGGAAACATAACTGTCAAAAACTTCAACGCAGTTCATTTCTCCAGAATTACAGATAAGGGGAAATTATTGCAGATAGTAATGTAGAATGTTTCTACCCGAGCTCTGAAATACTCTACTTCAATCTTCCAAACTTTTCTTAGTTTCTTTTCACTTGTCTAGCCACAACTCCTTAAGTGTTTCAGTGCTAGAAAATAAACTAGTCAGTAAAGCCTTGATTCCAGCAACAAAGATTTATACATATGTATAACTTGAAGCCTGTGAGTATTCTCACTGAACTCAACAGAACTTCTACATTCAACAGGATTACTCACATGCTTAAAACAACGGTGGGCAAAATACGGCCTGCGAGGCCATTCTATCTGGCCCGCAGGGCCCCTAAAAAGTTTAATATTTATCTGCCCTTGCTTCCTGTCAAAAATGACAGGAACCAAGGGCAATAGGACCCACGGGAAGCCCAGAGGGCTCCCACAACAGCAGGGCCCAGAGCAGGGTGGCAGGAGCGTGGGGTCCCAGCTGGCAGGGGCTCTATGGAGCTGGGCCAGCTCCCCTCTCCCTGCTGGAACAGCCCAGCCTGGCTCCACAGACCCCTGCCAGCCTGCGCCCCACTTTGGGCCCCACCAGTGCTGACCCTGGGACATTGGTCCCAAGATGATGACCAAGGGGCATGACACCTGTCAAGGGGCGGGGCTACCCATGCAGCCTTCAACAGCTTGCCAAAACTGGGTAAGCAGCCCTCTGTCCAAAATAATTGCCTGCCCCTGGCTTAAAAGCTAAGTAGCTGTGTAGGTCTTTAACAGATTCGGGCTTCAACGAATGTCTTTTCTCATAGCAGACTGAGAACCTGCTATTTGCATATCACAGCACAGTTTACAAAGACTAAACAAAAAATATGGGACAACATGCCCATACAATACAATGCTGAATTGTAACTGCAGTTACAGAGGTTGCTTTTTTATTCCGGGGAATGTCTATGCATATGTGATTTGCCATGAGTATAATAGTCTTGGTATTAAACGTGACATGTAAATCAGTTTTAAAAAGTTTGAAATTTGACACTCAAACCTCGAAGAAACTGGTTTAGCTTTAGTAGTTAACATCCCTAAAAGTGTCTATGACATTCCAATATGCTGCAGTTTCCCACTGTCCAGCCTATATATAAGTACTCAAGCCACTCCCAATAAACCTCAATGGAAACTGAACCAATCCAGCAGGAAAGAGGCAAACTCATCTCATGATTCTGTATTAAATATTACTGTCAGATATACTGTAAGTACATTTCATATAAATGCTTAAGAACTGTTTAAGAAAGCAAAACAAAACCTAATTTGCTTCACTCTTAGGGGCCAGCTGCAGTTCTTATTGCTGTGGGGCTACCACTGTAAGAGTCACATGGAGCACGTCATGCTCTAAGGTAAAGTAGAAAACCTGACTGACGGTTCAAAGGAACTAAGTTATATGGCTGGGTGACACTTAAGTAAGGGTATAAATAGAGGTTGACAAGTGAAGCGGATCAGCTGTACTAGAAAGTGTTTCAGCACAGCTGATCTGCTTCATTGGGTGAAACACACGTTGCCCACCTGTTGATCCTGCAGAACAATGGAAGATGTGTTCCCTGCTGGCAGAGATGTATCTTGGTGAATCTCAGGGTGTATTGCTGCAAGTGGGGAAAGCTAGCTCCCAGAGCTGAAACTACCAATCAGCTGAAAGGCACTCTCAGCCCTGAACCTGCACCAGAGTGTCAATAAGTACCTGGGGATCCCAAATATATGTAGCATTTCTTTAAATTCATTTTATTGCAAATTTGCTCAATTAGGTATATTTTAAGAGAGTATTACTACATAATTAACATGAACATGTTTCTGCCTTATTATACTCTGCATGAGATTATTTTAGTAATTGATTATTTTAGTAATTTCTAGTAAAATATATTGTGTTAGGAGTGTGGCCCTGTTTTCATATTGGAAGGCATGGTCACAAACGATGCATCAGATTTTCCAGAGAAAAAATGCTGCCACTTTCCTGTATTAATGAATTATATTTTGTAAGCATTATGCTACCCCAGTGATTCTCAGCTAGGATGTCATGAAAACCTGGGGTACCTTGAGATCCTTTCAAGGGTGCATCAGGATGCCACACACTGTTAGGAGTGCAAACATATTTCACAAGATAAACCCAAATATCAAATAGGAATCCAGTGTTAAATACATATGATATATCCTAGTACCACTGTGGCAGCTCATTTGGTTAGTGGAGTGAGGTGCCATTTGTGGCTTATGTACAGGATTGGTTTTCCCACCTGCTTCTAGCTATGTAATGCAAAGTTGGTCTTGGTTTATGAAATGTTATATGGCTTGAGGCCTTACAGACCACCTTACAGACTACTTCTGTATCTACTCATCAATGTTGGCAGGCAAGATCACTTGAGGAATTTATCCTGACATTCTCTAAATGAGCATTTTCTGGGATTGGAGCAAAATGTGTCCTCCATATATACCTCATGCAAGAATTTTAGGAATCGTGAATTATTCTATCCTGCCAAAATATTTTTCACATAGATCCACTTATCTGGCTTAGCTTCAACCCATCTGTCAGATAATAGGTTTTATAATTGTCCTGGCTTTACTTGTAAATACACATTTAAAAGGTTTAGACTGCACCACATCCAACTCACAAACATTTCCATGTGTTAGTGCCCAGATCGGTTGAAGATCTTCATTCAGTTTTTTTCAGACAATGTTCTGTATATCTGAAGAAGCTTCTCTGAATTTAGCAGTAAGAGGGAAACTCTGGAGGGTGGAACAAGGCTAAAAATGAAGTTCAAAATCAAAGTAATATAACAAGGAAGTTCTCATATTTACAGTATATAAACATGTGAATTGTTTAATCTATTCCTTTTGCTTTCTTTTCTTTTCCTTTTTAAAAAAAAACCAAACTAATAGGTTTTAAACAGGAAATAACTTTTTTTTGGGCAAACAATGCCAAAATAATTCCCAAAGTTTAATATGCATAGACTAGCCTGCCATGGGGTGAAAATCAGCACCAGAGAGCTTACAGGTAGAAGGACAGCTCCTGACAGATAAAAAAACAGATTTAGAATTGAAGCTGAAAATGATATAAAGACAGATATCTGGATACATACATCTAGCACTCTGTTCGAGTATGTTTTCAAAAATAAACTAGTCAAATGGATATATTCCTTAAAGAGACGATTACATAAGCATAACTGCACAAAATGAAAGTACCTGCACCATTTCTCTGCATATTATAAATAGTTCGAAGTTACATTAGACAGCCTTATTTTAAAATGCTATTATTCTAAGGTTCATGTGGTTTCTTATCATCATCATCATCTTAAAAAAAAAAGAAGAAAACCATCAACCCTCACAGAACCTCCTCCCCTTACTCCCCCTCCCTCAAATACTCCTTTCCTAGTGTTCCTTTTGTTAGATAACTCATCCTCAGAGCTTGTACATATCTTCAGAAGATTTTTTCCCTAGCAGTGAAATTTGGTTATAAAAAGAAAAAGCCTTAAACATTCAAATTGTTCCATTTTAGATTTTTAAGTTTTTCAACATACTAACAATGTTGTCAAACAGAGAAAGGTGTTACACAGTATGGCAGCATTTAGAGACCAGTTTTGGTTTTTCTTTAGTTTTGCATCTCATTACTACCTGGTCATTTAATAGACACTAGATGAGTCTACACATGCACATTAATGCAAAGCAGTACATTTTGGCACTTACTGCTCTGGAGATAATTGCTCTGGGTGCACCGTTTGCACGTGCGCCTGGGACTGCAGCACATTGAGCCCCAGCCGGCAAGGGGGTCAGCTTGTAAGGCTAGGGCTCCTTCCCCTGGCTCAATGTACTTTAGAGGGGCTGGCTGGGGCATAAGGGTGCTTCACCACAGAGCTACTCAGCAGGCAGTTCCCACATTGAAGCACCCTCATGCCCCAGCGAGCCAGGGTAGCATCTGCACATGCACTGCTGAGGAGTAAAAGACTCTGCAGTAGGTAAGAGTAGACTTTAATAGTGGACTTTATTTACAAGTACTATCTTGCTGCAGAGTAAATTAGTTTACTCCAGCCTAATAGGGGCACATGTGTAGACACGCAATGTTTACTGCACAGCTAACTAGCCTACTGAACAGTAAAGCCTCATGTACATGTGCCCACTAAGTGACAATGAATATTACATTTTGCCACCCATTAAGAATGAAAATCAATACAGATAAAAGGGCTGGAACAAGGTCCTCTGTATAAAGTATCAGCTTAAAAGAGACCACTGATGATGAACTGACTTGGATCCACAGACAAGGAATTCCAGCACAGGAAGCAGGGGAAGACTGCGCTACAAAAACCTCATCTGGTTTGAGATATCAACTTCCCTCTTCCTTGCCTATTTTAAGAGGCTATTATGGATTTGTGCAGGAAAGGATGGATTTTACTTTATAGTTAGTCAAACAATGTTTTGACTATGGGTTTTACTACTTAAATTTAACTCCCCCCCCAACTTTCTTGCTATCGGGGGATTAAATTGTCAATATAGAGTTAGAATTATTTTCTGCAACCAGCTTCTAACCTTACCATGTTGCTTCTGGGAGAGTCTGTCCAAGTAAAATATCAGGTGCCACCACAGTCTTATATTTTTATTTTACTTTTTTTAGACTAACCTGGCTGCACTAGAGAGCTGCGCCTGCTTACCTTGGATTCCAATATAACGGTGTATTTAAAAATTCAAGCAGGAGCTTCCTAGTAGGGGGCCTTTCTATCTCTTTTTTGTGCAGGAGGACATGCCTTGAAAACAGTACAAGCTGCCACAGTTGCCCTGTATGGGCAGGCATGGAAAGGCTGCACAGGGGAACGCGGTACCGCCTGTATTCATGCATGGAACGCTTGCTGACATCAACAAGAGCTTTGCCTAGAGATCAAGGGTATATATAGACTACTGTTTGTATTGGGGTTGCCGATGGCAATCCAGATAATGTTACTTTATCAGCTCCTCTTCTGCACACTGGCTGTGCCAATATGTCCATAATGCAAAAGCCTGCTTTTATGTTGGATAGCAAAGAGCATAACATGACAAGTGCACAGGATACGTAAGTAAATGACTGTATAGTTGTGTGAAACTCCAGTCAACCTGGTTTTTTTAAAATGTTGTACTCTCTCTCTCATAGGAGTCCTTTCAGTTGGCCCATGACTGACATTTCTGTTACCGTGACAACAACCTCCAGAGTCCACAGATTCCTCTCATCTCCTTTCTCTCCCCTACTTTAGCATCAAGCTAATTGAACTATTATAATCCACAGGCATTTTCTCTTTCTTACTCACCCTTGTCTATGTCCCTTCAACTTTGGGGTTTTTTTGGCTTATGAACAATGTTGTAGGAAAATCTCATTAGACCATTCATGATGTCATGACCATTCATGCTTAACATCATAAACTTATGCATGAAAACAAAACAGTGTGCGCAGAGATGATTTTCAGTTTCTCGTAACCTATACAAATGCTCTCCACCTTTTCATTTCTGACGACCAATCACCACCCGCAGCCCTCACATACTGTATGGATTGTTATTCATTTTTCTTGCTTCAGTAAAACATTTTATACAGTCTTTAAAATCTGTTCATAAGAGAGAAATTGAACTGATCTTTCTTTTATCAGCTTAAACTAGCAGACTTTTGATGAAGCTGGGAAAACCAGAATGAACTGCCAGAAAAAAGAAATCATCCAGATATTAGTGAAGGCATCCACTACCTGAAAAATGGAGCTGTATTCTGGAAACGTGATAGTTACAGTTTACAATGACAGCTTGTCATTGTCAGCTCCGTCATTGCCTACTGGAAATACCTTTTAATACAGGTGCCAGTGTTTAACAGAGGAACACATTTCCAATGAGATGTAGTGTGGATTTATTACTTAACAGTTTGCCAGGTACTTTATAGAAAACTTTATTTTCTAGATAGGATGGGATGGGAAGAAAAAAAAAAAACAAACAAATATGGCAAATGCCTTGCTAGACCTGCAGTTTGTTTGCTAATCAGCATGAATGACAGGGGAATGAATAAAGGAGAACGGTTAGAGAGGGGGAGATTGACTAGGAAATACATACACTAAAGTAAACAGAAACTGTACTACTAAATCTTTACATATGGCTTTGAAAACTTGTCCGAGGCAGTCAACTAAATGCATGTTAAAAATATCTTCTACCTATCCAAGAGACCTCTCAGGTATGTTTTTCAACAAACCCCATGGGACCAAAACAAATTGAGTTGCCATCCAAATATTTATATATCTACTTCCTATTCCCTAAAGTAAAAATGAATAGAAAGACATGAAACCAGATTAAATATGCTGCTAAAGTTAAGCCATAATATTCAGTGAGATTCTCCACTAAAAATGGATTACTAAATAAATATGATTGGGTTTATGATAGCATTTGAAGACCCCACTTGAAGCCTAATTTGTGTTAAAGCAGTTCTTGAATAACCCCTGCCCTCCAATGAGCTTACAGCCTGAACAGACAAAAACAGCAAAAAGGCAGGAGAAAAGCATTTTCTTTTGAAAATGATCACTTAAACTCCCATTTTCCAATGCCTGCAATTGAGACACTTTTCAACATACTCCCAAAGAAAGGTAAACTTCAGTAGAAACTTGAAAGAATTTGAGAAAATATTGCTCACAACTATGAGACACAGAGGCCTATTTTCTGTGTTACATAAAGAAATTTTAAATAGCCATGTAGAAGAAAAACACCATTTATGACAAGGTGAGCTAACAACACTGGATTAGAAATTAGTGCTGAGGAATGGGAGATCATCTGGAACAATGGTCCTCACTCATCCATCTGCATGATACAAGAAAATTATTTTAAAAACCTATACTGATGGTATCTCACCACAGTTAAAATGAAATGCATTTATGGTATAGGAACAGGGAAATGGGAATGTGGTTCATTGGGAGGAGTGTACCACATGCGGTGGAGTGTCCCAGAATTAAACTGTTCTGGAAGAAGACTGGAGACAGGAAATAACAGGATCCCCTTAGTGTTCCCACTGAGCCTTCCTCAAAACCCTGCAACATGTACGTATCCTAGGGAACTGATGACTCATCTTCTGGTGGCTCCAAGAATTACAATTGCAAAAGCTCTGAAGGGAAGTGACAGCCCTAACGTCATTGTCTAGTTTCAAAAAGTTTGGGAAATTTTAGTGATAGAAAAGTTGTTCAATACAGTCAGTGTTATGCAGGAGAGAACACAAAAAGATCCTCACCTGCAAATCTGGTGGGAATCTTTGGATTTTACAAAAAAAGAATCTTCTCTTCCTCCAAACAGGACAATCAGAGAAACTTTTTTGAATATTGAAGTGCAAGTTATATGAGTGTTCACTTAAAGAATACATTTTAAATACATTTAAAAATTAGAAGTAGAGATAAGAAAAAAAAGATAATGAGATGTGCTATGTAGAGTTCTAGGGAAAAGAATGGGGTGTATTGCATGGAGATAAAGAAACACTGGGGCTTGGCATTGATGGAAAGACTGAGAAACTGTAGGAGGCTGGGGAGAAGGGAAGGAGGGAACGCAAGATTTGTGTGGACATTGATTTGGGTTGTAGCAGCACTGTTCACAAGATGAATACCTGTATATTGTAGGGGATTGGATATATTTTTCAATGTTAAATCTGTTATTTTATGGGTTGGATTAATTAATAAAGTTAAAAAAAGAAAATGATAAACTGAGACAGAGAGATTAAGTGACATGCTCAAGGTTTCAGAGGAAGCCCGTGACAGGACTGGGACCTACGCTCCAATTTGCTGTGTCCCATGTCAGAGCCTGAATCACACGAACATTCTCCTTTCTTCACCAGTCTGTAACACCCCTTTTCATGAGACGGCTACACCTAATCACTGAATAAAAATCCACTTTGAAAGTTTGCCAGTTGCACCCATCAACCAAAGAATTATGCATGGAGCTTGCCATCACAATGTATAAGTAAAGATTTGTATGACTGAAATTGGCAAACTACAGAGATTACCAGGTTTTGGATGAGTGTATAAAGACAAATTTCTATAGAAATTCATTATTTATTTAAAAGCATGATCCAAGTAATGGGTGATTATTATTACTATAACTAAGGTTTTGGTTTCGTTCCCATCCTGGGGCAGTGCAAAAAAATTATGAGAGACATTAAAACAATTTTATTTTTTCATTGCTGAGGCCTGCAGACAGCTAAATCATAAACAAGCACACACAAAAAACATAATGAATTTTATGAAATAGTTAATATATTTCTACTAAGATGCTTTCATTTTGTGTCAGGTTTAGTGGTTTAATATCTTATCTTCCTGCCTTTTACTTTTGAGCAGGGTACAGAGGAGGTTGGGTGGATATATAATTATTTTGGGGTGTACTTCAGACTCTATGTTGCAGTTCAGTTTGTGGGGCAGGTGCCTATAGCTATTTGCATATATTTGAAACATGCATACAGGACCTAATCCTACTCATGACAGAATCAAAGTAAAAAACCTTGTAGTTTGTCCTGGTGCTCTGTCAGTGAGGCTTAGAGTAATTGTTAAATAAATCAAATTGATGGGAAAAAACAAAGAATCAGCTATCAAAATTATGCCAATAAGTATTTAAAATTATAAATACAAGTGGTAATGCTACAAGAAGAGTCAAGACAGCCAGAAAAGAAAAATAATTAATAATCTAATAAAAGAAAGGCTGGTATTTGCACGACATCTGATGAAGTGAGGTGAAATGAGCTCAAGTTTATGAAAGCTTCTATCTATCTATCTATCTATCTATCTATCTATCTATCTATCTATCTATCTATCTATCTATCTATCTATCTATCTATCTATCTATCTGATTTAGTTAGCCTATAAGATACAAATCTACCCTGCCTTCTGCTTGACTTTAGCATGGCTAACAGTTACTATCTCCTTCTCAGTAGGGAAGAACAGAGACTGAAGTGGGACACATGAAAGAACTTGGAAAGAGCCCAGAGAAAGACTCATACTTAAAAGAAAAAACAGGATGGGGGCAGAAATATGGATAAAAGAAAGAAGAGAGAATATTTTAACTAAGAGGACTGTCTATATGGTGATTCAACAGTGAGACTGCAACTCATGTTGACATGCACTAGGTTTAAACTAGCTAGCTAAAGAGGTGACAGCAGTGTGGCTATGGTAACACATGGTTCAGCAGTTGACAGCTAACTCAGAGTCTCAAATGGGCTTCTGTAGCATAAACTGAAGCCTTTATTTCTGTATTTGTTTAAAGCTAGTTCAGCTCTGCCAACAAGAAGCCACAATTTTACCACTGGTCTGCAGTGCAGAAATACCATAAGAGCCTGAAAGAAGAGCTGACAAAAAAGAAACAAAGGAAAGAATACCAGACATTTATATATTAATAATTTTCCTCTACTAAAAAAGGTCATTCAATCTCAACTTCTAACTCTCAAAGATTTAAGAGAGTTTGCAAGAGATTACGGAGAAAGAAAGATGACATTATTTTTATAAAACGTTCACAGATTCTAAACCTGTGCCTTTCAAATGATTTCAAAATGACATTATAATAAAGCAATGAAATTTGATCTATATATATTTAACTTACTAAATATCTAACAGGCCTATAAGCCAAACTTAACATCAGCGAGGCAGAAGAGATAGGCAGAGATGCACCTTATAGACTAACTGAATCAGATGCATAAGCTTCTGTGAGCAAGAGCTCACTACTTCAGATGCTATCTGGATTGGAAGAGGACCACCTCTCCTCCTCCTCATTGTGTCTAGATTATTTTAAGATTCCTTAAAAGAACCTGTAAAACCAGCTTAGTGACTTGGGCCAGATCTAGGAGTGCTGACCCCTTCAAATTGATTGCTCTGCATTAGCAGTGTTCAGATGATGCTGTTTCTTGCTTGGGACCCTGTGATGATGTAAAAAATGTTATTTAAGGTTCAGGCCATCTAGGCTGGGCCTCTCTTTCTCCTGGGGCTGTTGAGAGCTGCACAGCTGAATTGGGAGCCAGAAAACCTGCTCTCCATGGGGTGGGAGGTGTCTCCCCACCTCTTCACTGGAAAGGCAAGCAAAAGCTATGTGATGGTGAAGCCTCAGGGACAGGGAGAGAAAGTCTGTCTTGGAGTTTTAGACTCCTATTCCCTCTCTCTTGCTCCCCTTTTTGAGTGGGGGGTGTTGAACCCTGGAGCAAACTGATTGGGAATGGAGCCCTGGTAGTTTTGGCCACACAGGCCTTGAGTGGGATAACACCATGGGTGTTTTAATCCCTGGAGCAGACTGACCAGAAATGGGTCCTGGCAGTTACTGGCCCCCTGTGTTTGGGGACTGTAGTGTCTCCGCACTGTGGTGTAGCTTAGACTGGATGTCCAGGCTGCAGCCATAAGCCTGGGTCCTTTTTGCTGTTTCACAGCTATTGCATTTCAGCCTAGCATATGTTCGGCTGGCAGATTTGAGCCAGGGTAAAGCCTGGCACAGTTTGAACCAGGGTGAGACCTGGCACTACTTGTCTATCCAGGCTTCAGTGCAGTATAGGGCTGGCCAGCTTTTTACTGCCCAATTCAGGCTCAGTGAGATATGCCTGGGGCTCCTTCTGCCCCTTTTTGTAGTTTATGTCCCAACCAAGCGGTGTGGTTGGGCACAAGTTGTAATTCAGGGCCAAACCGGGATAGGTCTGACCTTTCCTTTGAGTTCTTTTGCAGTTTTCTGCCCAGCAGAACTGGGATTGGGAGTAGGAATTTGGGGTTTTGTGTTTATTCTGCTTGTGAGGAAGGGGTTTTTTTTGTTTGTTTATACAGGATGCCTCAGCAAGTTTAGTGGTCCCAGATTTCTGGGTGAGGGCTCGAGCCACTGTTATAATTTATAAGGTACCCCAAAATGTGAACCCGGTCCTTTTTGCTGCCGAGTAGTGTACGGCAGAAGGGGAACACTATTAACAGAAGTGGTCATGGGCTAATCCTAGTGTAGGTCTCTCCAGAAGATTACTTTTTTTCCTAATTAAATAGCCATCAGTTGATACTAAAGTTCTTTTGCTGAGTTTTTTCATTCAACTCAATCTTACTGACCTGGAATGTTATTTGTTCTAAGTGTTCCTACAATATAACAGCAATTATTACACTCTTATTTTCACATTTTTGGCCCACTACACTATGTAGGTGACAAATCCCTTCCCCAAAGCATGACTTCTAGCATACATGATTACTTCAATTTAATATGCAAGAGGCAAGGGTTTTTTAAGACCAACTGTATAGCTGGAAGCAGTTTTAACTTTTGCTTTATCTTCTTTCTGCACTGAAGCAGGGAATGTGGTTGTTAAATTGCATGCAACTCACTGGTGTAAGCACTGTTAGGGTACAAAGGCTACTGCAATTCATAACAAGCATGTAATAATAACTAACTTCCTGCCTAAATGCTGTAGATTTGTAAAACGGGTAAAAGAAGGGACTTCCAGCAAATATACTGTTGATTACTAGCTTTACTAAAATCTTTTCCACCACAGATTCTGATTTTCCAAGGTAGTTTCACAATGCCATAACAATTTCACTCCAAGATAAAATAAAATAAACACTTCAACTTGCTCCCATAATGTCTCTGTCATCACTGTGGGAGAGGGCAAAAGAATACTGCAACTAGAATGAAGCAGGTGGTGCATGTATGCAAGAGACAGCGGCATGACTGGTAACAAGCAATCAGCATTTAGTTGTCAGTTAGTTAATGCATCTTTTCTTGTTCTATTTTGTGGGAAGTGAGGAAGGCAACAGGGATCTTGACAAGTCAGTTTCTGGACTCCTATTAGAAGCAAGTCAGTTTAACAAGACAGGGCTGACAAGGTTGTAAACAACACACTTTAAGTGGCTGTTACTGTTGGTGATCCCTCACAGTTGAGGATGATCACTTCCATGGGTCGAGTAAAGGGTTGTAGATGAGTCCACTAATGACGAAGAAGGCCTATCTTAGAGTTACAGACTCTCTGACAGATACCACAGGTGGTAGTTAAAGGGAGGGTCAGACCATGGATTTCTCAGTTGTTTCCTTTCCTTCCATGGCTGTCATTTTTCTGGGGCAAGACAGTTTTTCTCAAAGTAAAAGGACAGTTTTTCTCAAAGTAAGATGGACCTTCTCTCACAAGGCATCACCATGTAACCCTGTCCCAGGGTAGTTTTTCCCAATTGCGGTGTTAATGCCACACTACTTAAACTCCTTAAGTACTGCAGCCCTGTCAGTGCTGTGGCATTAATAGCCCTGAAACTGATTAGCTCCCCTCATTTTCAAGGCTTCTAATAACAGATATTTGAAAGCTGTTAATTACATGAAGATCAGTCAATAAAAAACCCAGGATTATTACCTGTGATTGTAACAAAATAAATATAACTGGCAACCTAATCCACATGTAACAACGGGTGCATCTATACGAGATACTTACTGCGGAGTAGCCTAATTAGCTCCGCAGTAAAGCATCACAGGCTACACAAGCAGTGCTATTAGGTTGGAGTAAACTAATTAACCCTGCCATAGCATAGGTGACTGGTGCCTCCTGAGTCAGGGGGGCACTTGCCCCCCGCAGCGGCCAGTCAGCGACTGATCACACTGACCGGGGGGCAAGAGAATTCCCCCCGCGGTTAGTCTCACGTGCCAACCCTGAAGCAGCGTTCCCTTTAAGCTGGTTCTAAGAGGGAATGCTGCCTGAAAGTGCCAGCAATACGTTCGGAAGCACCAGGGATGCACCCAGAAGTGCCAGCGGTACTTCTCCCGGTGCTCCCACTTTGTGGCTGGCACTCTCGGGGGGGGGGGGGGGGGGGGGGGGGCACCACTGCTTCCGTCTGCCTGCCTTGGCCACTGCCCAAGCAGGGAACGCCGCTGTGAGGGGGTGCACCAGCGCTCTCAGGCGGTGCACATGCACCCCCATGCACCCTCTACGTGTTGCCACTGTGCCATAGGCTAGTATTATTCAACAAGTATTCACAAGTATTATTCAACAAGTATTATTCACAAGTATTATTATGCAACATGTGTAGATGGTGACCGGGGGCTAGCTGGAGCATGAGGGTGCTACAATGCAGGGCTGCATCCTCATGCTCCAGCTAGCCCCTCTGCAGCATGTTGAGCTGGGCAGGAGCAGCCCTGGGCTGGCAGGCTGAGCCCCTGGGTCTCCTGCCAGCTGGGGCTCTGCTGCCCCAGCTCAGCGTGTTGCAGTCCTGAGTGCACATGTAAATGGTGAGCCCAGGAGCAATAAACTAAAGCACAAACTCCACCAGAGTTTATTGTACTGAATTAATTTCATGTGTAGATATGCCTATGATTTACTAGTTGCCCATCACTGGGGGGATGGTGATGCTTAATTTTTCTGCAATCTTAGGTATCACTGAACACCAACAAAGGGCAACTCTAAATCCTGATCGTACCAAATAGAGTTCTATTCTGTGATCTGTGTTTTGGTTCCAGAGGGTGTGATCAGCAACTAAATCCTTCTGATGGTTTTGCTAGATGGTGTCCTTGTGACAGAGCTCTTAAGCAAGGTCAACTGTGAGGAATACTGTTCCATTAGAACATTGCTTGTATGACCACAGCAACTACTAAAAATCTTGGGTATGAGGCTGTTTTGTCACTGTTATAGCTTTGGCCTTACTCCAAGTGACTCACTGGTTCAGTCCTCTAAATTAAGCCCAGTCAAGTCCAACCATGAAGTGCAAAAGGCAAGCTAAGTTTGCCTGTAGGAGCAGCACAAATGTTTCTTTTCAACTAGTATACAATTCTTAATGGGATGTTAGTAGAGGTATATCAACAAGCAGGGGGACTGTAAAAAAGGGGCCAAACAATCAGCACTTAATGTCACAATAAAATGTATTTTTGTACAACGTCCTTTTATCCTTTGTCTATAATTCTACAAGGGCCACCATGTCAGTGGTTCCCTACACCCATGTAGAGCTCCACTGATACCAATAGAGCTTTGGCCATGTACAGGAATTCACCAGCAGGTTCCTCCTTGCAAGGGCAGGTTGCACACTTCTGAGAGCAGGGATTATGGCTCAGACATTGCATCTGTAACAATACTGGCATATGCTTGTGCACCTAGAGAGCTCCACTGAAGCAAACAGTCTATGCTAATCTAGTTACAGAACTGGCACATATATCTGTAACTGTCTAAGGGCCTACTCTGTAAATAATATATGTTATATCTTGTTTAAATATTATTTTTGCAGTGGTTCTATGGCACTGAATTATTTCAGTGTTTCCTCAGACTTTTCAGGTTGGGGGTCCTTCTTTTAAGCATTTTTTAAAATTTCCCCTGCTTATATTTAATATACAGAAAGAGTAAACGATTACCTTATAATAATTTATTTTCACATGTGTTACAGTGAGTTGACTATTTGACCTTGAAGGGTAAGTTGTCCAGCTTGTGGGGAGAAGCAAAATTTCTTTCCTTCATACTGCAATGAAAACTTTCAATACTGTACAACTCCCAATTGTTGTTTCATGGCCTCCTGTGACCCTATAGATTGATAACAAAGATCATGCCATAAGTACTTCAGCAGTGCTTAAGGTAATGCACTTTAAACCCTGGGTTAAAATATTAGTGTGCATTTAATATATATATATATAAATATTAACATTAATATTATGATGTCTATGTATATATGCATGTATGTGTATATGTTATATGCACACACACACACACACACTAAATGCACACTAATATTTTAACACCGTGCATTATCTTAAGCACTACTGAAGTCCTTATGGCATGATCTTTGTTATCAGGGCATAGTGTCACAGGGGGCCATATCTACCTACTTACCTACCTACTTAAATTCTGGGACTGTCCAGTGAACATCTGCCAAGATAAGGTTGTGTAAATTCTGAGTATTAACTTCAAGATCTGCCTCAAAGGAAGAACTGAAAAAGAAAAATATATAAATATAATTCTGAACATAATCCAAAAGAGCCACTATAGGCTAACATGGAAAAATGGTTAAAGTTGATGGATAAAAGAATTGCTCTCTCTCTCATTGACAAGCAATACCTCATAATGCAGTGCTTTTACCACAAGGACATCCAGCAGGAAATGCCAGCACAGAAAACCACATTTGGCTTAACGCTATTTACAAAGCTCATGACAATAACTAAGTTGAAGAAAGATACAGAAAAAATAAAATTGGGATTTTTAAAGAAAATTTTTACCTCTACTATGTGGATTGCATCAATAGGCTGGAACACCCAGAAACACAGGTGCTATTTTTCACTCGACATCATTAAACTGTTTTTTTATGGAAATTTTCCTAAAAAAAACTGGTTTAGAAGTTACTGTGTTTGTTTCCAGTGATACTTTTTCATTTTGGGTTGTGGATATCTAGCGCTTGTTTTCTGATTCTAACCTTCTTTTGTTTACAGCACATTGCCAGGATACTCCCTGCAGACTGAGTTGGACACACGTGACTCTCAGCTGGTTTCTGCTCTGCAGTGCTGCTACAGCTAAAAATAGCTCCAGCTTGCCTTGGCTCCACTTCTAATTTATAGAAGCTCACAGAAAAGAAGGCCCCTGTTAGAGGGTGAATGACATACGATTGTACAGCTGCTAGCTTACTAAGTGCCTCAAAAGGCACCACTGAAATGCATTGGGGCTTGCAACCAAAGAATAAAATCATGCTTAATTCCTCTTTGCTATTTTTTATTTTTTATTTAAATAATAGCTTTACCACTGCTGCACGACCCAGTCAAATTTTAGTAAGGAAATTGCTAAAGGATTACCAGTATCTACACTCCTTTAAACACAGTGTACACCACTTTCTTATTTTCGAGCTTCAGTTTTCCTGTTTTGCTTTCATTATGTGGTATAACAGTTAGGCTCATTAAGCATTTCCTTCATAAACCACTGCTTTAAGAAGTTCATAACTTTGTCATGAAAAACACCCTTGTGCAAAATAACATATTATATGTCAGGCATGTAAAATGTCTATGTTTTCTTCAAAACTAAGAAAAACTCAAAACTGAATTCTAATACCACCAAAATAAGTTAAAATGTCAAAAGATTTTTTTTTTTTGTCCTTTGTTGTTGAAAAGGGCTGAATAACTATTGCACAGTTATGCCACCTGGCATTTGGGAACTATGTTCAAGTGACATTTTTGTTAGAAGCAAATGTGACATATGCAGGATTTTCAAATGGATGCAATACATTTTAATAGCATAAAACTACTCTGCAGTTTTCAGACACAGTGGGAAAGACAGGAACTCCTGTTCCATAATTCCCATGCTACGAGTAAAATCTGTTTTCCAAAAATGTTTATTTGAGCGTAATTGGAATTAAAATTTGATTTCATTGTGAACTGAAGAAACTTTCAGTCTCTTTTCCATTATACTGCTGATACCCCTATGAAAACTTCAATCTTATAACTGGCTGTGAATGGATCCTGCACCCACACAAAGCCCCACTGAAGTCTACAGCTTTCCGCACCAGAGCAGTAGCCCACCATCCCAACTGCAGGATTGGGACCTAAACTATTGCCCAAGTAGAGTCATAATTTACTACACTAGCAAGCAATTTTCATGTATGCAATAGATCTCATGATACATTATGATTTATTGATTGAACCTCTCTAACAAGGCCCTCGCATCAGTCTGTGTTGGCTCCAAATAAACTGTCTTACAAATTTTGATGTCAACTATGGTGATGAGTAAGTCTTTATGGAATGATATGAGAAGACCTTCTGAAGTATCAATTACAAACATGTCTTAATTGCATGTACAGTGTTTATTATCGAATACCCAATAATGACAACTTTCATAAACAGGATATGAAGATTCTTGTTAATATGCTATTGCAAGAATAAATTATTCAAAAAGAAAAAAAAATGGACACCCCCCCCCACAAAAAAAAAACCCCAACCCCAAACCAACAAAAAAACAACAAACCCAAAACCAAAAGCAGACCAAAAGAGAGTTCCAAATTAGAATCATAAAAATTAAGGGCTGGAAGGGACCTTGAAAGATCACTGAGTCCAACTCTCCCCCCCTGCCCTGGGTAGGAATACTGCTGAGAATAAAGCATTTAAAATCAGAGCAATGATTATTTGTGCATTTACACCTGTATGAGAGAAGCAATTATTAATCTGACTCATTCCTGTTCTCTTCTAGATATTTTTGCCCATAACCATGCAATGCCTTACTTTTTAGAGTTTAAAATCAAGTTTTAATATAATCAAAGTTTTTCTTTTTATAGCTAGAATACATAAACAACTTTAAATTCTGTTTACATTATTTGTGATAAACATGTATTGAAAAAATGTTGGGCAGCCTCCAGAAACACAAATCAGTTTGATAGCTTTAAAAATCACTGTTTATCATTTGGCACTTGTTGCTTCCATAGTCCCCAGCTCAGTGTCTCCAATTACCACCAATACAAGCTTAAAGCATTATACACTTCTCTGTCAAACTGCAATTGCTAGAAAGCAAAATAAAACTGCAAGATAAGGTTTAGTTTTGTTACTTAAGCTTAAAAAGAAGAGAATGTGAAGTGACTGTCCCTATAAGCATACTACAGCATAGTTTTTCACCCTGATTGCCAATTGCTTCTCTGGATGAGATTTTTATATGTAATCCAGAATGTCTTTTCAAATCAAAACTTTCAATTCAGAATATTATACAAGTGTTGATAAGCAGATAGTAAGGAAAGAGATAACGTAGCAGTTTTTATGTTCAGCTGTCTACCTGGTACAGACTCTTGGTTAAACTGATACAGCTGTGATGTTGGGGTGGAAAATGGCTAATATTCATAACAATCTCTAAAGTTATTCCCGTTATGTATGTCCACACTACACATTTCAGTTCCTTACACATTAAAATGTACAGAAGCTAAACAGTAAGTAAACCAATAAGAAATTACATGTGGTCAGACAGTTCCTAATTTTAATATATGCAGAGAAAGAAATAAATACTTTCTTCTTGCAATACAATCATATAAAAAGTCTTGAAAAAAATCAAACATATAGCATTTCTTAGATTTAAATGGGCTTTTTTGGGTTCTTTGCACACAATACTATGCACGTAGGCTGCAATATAAATTATCAGAATGTTCTACATATCGTATTGTACACAATAATCCATATCCAGTACCACGCTAGATCCTGGAAAATGTCTTTATATGTTATCTTATCACTAAAACAGACCCAGGAAATAGAACTCATCTATTTTTGCACTCTTTAAACATTGTATGTTTTGGCTGAGATTGGTAAAAAACTATTTTCAATATGTTCACAAGTGTGCCAACACAAAGGAATGCTACCCTAGAACAGCATCTAGAGAAACAAAGAAAAGAACTGCAAGCATTGAATATGCTGATGAAATTAAGGTTTGAAAAGCAGTTAAATTTCCTGAAACCCATTTATGCTGTTCTAATGGTACCACATCCAAATGCCTAACACTGGAAGCTGAAGCTCCCTTCTGATGGGCCCTCTTCTTTTACCATCACACAAAGCAGTGGTAATAGTTAGTATTTGTCTAATTTCCCCCGTGAACAAGATTCTCTGCAGGATATCATCTATTGTATGCACAATAACTAAGGTTGCCAACTCTACAAGCTTTCATGTATCTGTTATCATGTTCATTTTCATGCAAGCTAATTTCCCAGCTCTTTAGACATGCAGCTGCTGCATTCTGCATAAAACTTTGATAGCAATAGGAAAAAAAAACAACTCTAAAAGCAATATACAAGCTCTTGCAAGGGCCATCTCAAGAAAGAAGAAAATAAGCCTCATCTCTAGTATCATCCCACGAGTGGTTTTGGTTTTTTTTAACCACAAAAATCTTTTGTTCATGAACACCTTTTGTTTACTTTGCAAAAAACCAACCAAACCCAGAATTCTCCTAGATGCTGCATGAAGTCTAGATTTTTCACGAAGATGTGATTTCTAAGATTCTTTTAAAAGTATAACTGCTTGGAAAAGTTTTTAATATTAATTAAAATTTCTCTTTTTTTGCTGGAATGTGTAAATAACTTTTAAATTCCTTTTATATTAGTGATAAATATATGTTGAAAAATGGAAGTAAGCATTTAATATGTCATTTACTTTGTGGTCATATGCCCGCACACATACCACCTCCACTCTGAAAATTAAAGCAATGAAACAGATTATTCACATATAGCATATCATGTAATAACATTAAAAACAGGGGATTTTACCCTACTATGGTGAATTAGAGCTTATTGGTTTCTACTACTGTAGTTGACACTATCAATGTTTCCAGTAAAAATCCTTGTATTAACAAGGTTAAAATTTACTTAGGCCTTTTGGTCACTTGGGTTAGGTGCCCTTGTGCAAACCCCAAGATTTATGCTGATGTAAAACAATGCGCACTGGAAAAACTAGAATAAGCTATGCCAGCACAAATCATGTTTACACTAAGGATTTATGAAAATACCAGTCACCCTTCACCCACCCCCATTGAATTAGAAAGGTGTAAGAAAGAACAGGGCAGATTTTTAGTAGAGAAGCTCAGCTATCATTTTAATTGCAGGACTGTATTTTATAATGCTGAAATATCATAGGGTTGTAAATTGTTCCATGGACTTTAAGGTGTGTATATGTGTGTGCGTGCACGCACACACAAGGTCAGCAGAAACCACTGACCTTTTAAAAAACCCCCACGTTAAACAGTAAGCTATAGCAAGAGTAAAGGATAGTTGCTCACCTGTGTTTATTTCTTTAAAAAAAATCAATTATTCTTAGTTTAATTGTAAATGGTGTAAATACCTCTAGGATCTTATCCCCATTTCTTTCTGAAAGTTGTACCCCCTGCTCAAAATTTCTCTCAGCAGTTGTGGGAGAGGGCAAAGAGCAGGATACAGAGAAAGGAGCTTAGCACAGGCAGCACAAAGACAGCACACAATAGATCAGGGGCAGGCAATTATTTCATGTTGAGGGCTGCTTAATGAGTTTTGGTGAGCTGTCGAAGGCCACAAGGGTAGCCCCAACCCTTGACAGGTTCCCTGTCCCCTGGTTGCCATCTTGGAACCTGAAGTCCCACTCCCTAGCCCCTGACCTTTACCACTGGAAGTTCCTCCCTTGGCCCCCAGAAGTACTCTTTTTGGGAAGGGGGTTTGCTATCTTGGAACCAGAAAAAGACAAAGTATATGCTAAAAATCAAACACTGACAACAAAGTATTTTAATTTTATTTAAAAAAAAAATGTTATCCTGATTTGTGTGCGTTTGTGCAGTGTATATAGAGGTAATAGCATAATAGCTCAAAATGAGGTCTTGTTCTTGTATGGGAGGTGGGGTGTATGGGTAGGTGGGTTTGTGTGGGGCTGTGGGTAGGTGGGGTTTCCCTGCCAACCCAGTCCCCTGCCACCACTGGGCATCTCTCACTGCAGTCACCTGGAGCCCGTGCTGTGCCACGCTGCCCTGTGTCTGCTCTGTGCTGCCACTGCTGACTTGCTGGGCACCCTAGAGGTGGTGATGATGGTGGTGGAGATGCAGGGCAGCCCGGGCCCCAGGTGGCTGCAGCAAGAACTGGCCGGCGGTGGCCGCTTTTCCTCCTGCACTGAGTAACAGCTTCTGTCCCATGTTGCCGCTGCTGAGCCTGGGCAGGTGAGCCCGGAGCAGGCGTTGCGCATGCAGGGTCAGAGCTGTGCAGCTCAGGTCTCCACCAGTACCGCAGGGCTGGGGCCTGTGGGGGCAGCAGGCAGAAGTAGCCACCACTACTTAGACTGTCTGGAAAGGCAGTCCTGACACGGAGCTGCCCCAGCCCTGCTACATGCCAAAGATGCACCACAACTGGACTGTGCCTGGGCCAGGTGGGTTTGAGGGACCTGCCCTGAGCCCAGCAAAGACCTGCTGTGGGCCAGATATGGCCTATGGCCATATTTTGCCCACCCCTGAAATAGATTGCTCTTACTTTTAACAACAGTACCACAAATCTATGGCACAGGGGGATAGAGAGGTGAATAGGGAAAGAGGGGGAAAATACTAGGGCACCTCTCCAAAGCACTGTACACAGTAGGAAGGGTTTGCCAGAAAACCAGCAAACTCCTCTTAGGGGCAGCTCCAGAGGTGATGTAGCAGCAGAGACACTGCCCCCTCTTTCCCTGTAGGATCACACAAGGAACAGCAGTGGGGATTTTTTCAAGTCCCCATATCAGATAAAAATTCTGTCCCCAGTCCTCCCACTCTCTGTACTCAGTGCTGGACTTCAGGAGAGGGGTCTGTGCCTGCCCAACCCCAGCTGAGATGCAGGGCACAGACTTCAGCTTCCTTTACCTGGGGTCCAGGGAAGCCATGATCCAGAGAGCTGCAGGGGGAGTCCCTGGGGATGCTAAAAGCTCTGCTAAGAGGACAGGGGACAGGCAGTGGCAGCAGAGGGCTCAAGCTAAGCCTACTTTTTCCCCACTCCCCAGTTAGGTTCTCAGAGACTTGCTCCCCTGCAGTGCCAACCCAGAGCTGCACCTGCCAGGCCTGCCTGCCCTTTCCCCACACCTTGCCTGACTTCACCTGGCCTCGTCTCTCCTAATTCAGCCCCTACTCGTGCCCTGCCAGGTGCCATGTGTCCTGCCAGGGCACTGAGTGTATTGCTCTGCTGGAGGCTGCAAAGCTGTTCAGAAGCTGTTCCCAGGATATTTCAAAGGACCTTATAATGCTGGCAAAAAGTAAAGAATATCTTTCATAGGATGGATCGACTTTCCCTTGGCAAAATCTAAGTGAAGAGCCTGGGGTGGGAATAGGGCTCCATATAGACAGGATTCTGTCCCCTGCCCACAGTATGATTACATAATTGTTACTAACATGCTGACCACCTGTTTATCAGGTACAGGCTTTGCTGCCCCTTCCAATCTGCCACCTGAGACCACTGCCTGGAGGGTTATGCTAGCTATGCACTGCCAGCTAGGAGTAAGTGCAGGTCCCTGCTGTGAAAAGAATTGGGAGAGCTGTGGTTTGAGAGGGTCATGGGGCAAGGGGCTCCACAACTGCTACAGCTGGGCTCAGCAGAGGGCAGCAGCAGGTGGCAGTAGGTGAGTTTGCCAGCCCAATGCTTGTTCCTCTCTGACTGACAAGGAACACTTGGAAGGACCAAGCATAAAGAAGAATCTCAAGTGCTGCTTCTGTCGCTGTCCCCTGCTGAATCCAGGGCATGAGTGGCTGTGGAGCTCCCCTTCCTCCCTGTCTTTCTCCCATCAGCCCAGGACAGTGGCAGCCGTGGGTGAAGAAAGAAAAGAATGGTAGGGGAGAGGACATGTTGCTGAGATGGGAGGGAAAAGGAAAGGGTGTCAAGGGTCAGGGGACAGGGAGTGGGCAATGGGATTCTTAATTGATTTGGGGACTTAAAGAGAGTCCCCACTGCTGTTCCCAGGATGCAGTCTGCTTGCCTGGGGGTTGTCAGGAGGGAAGTTGAGGAGATGCAGCCACCCCGTAGCACAGCAGCTGCTCCTACACCCCTCTTCACAAAATCCTAGATCCATCCACACCCCCTCCCCTTCAAGCTCCTGCTGCCATGGAGGCTTCTCTGCGTTTTGAGGCCACTTGGATCCCAGAGCCCCAGGCTCTCTGCATGTGCCATCCTGCCCCCCACAGGCGCAAGGACAGAAGTGTAAACTGGATGATGGAAGGGAAGCCTGGAGTCTCCAGTGACAACAGTCATCAGAGCAATGAGGGGAGGAGTCCAGTGGCCAAAGTCTAGCCTGGGAGACAGTCCGGTGGCCAAAGTCTAACCTCTTGTGGGCTGCATTATGATTCAGTGAAGTAGGAATCCTAAATACTGCAGTCTTGGTAGTTATGTAGGAAAAAGGTACCTTTAAGTGTAAATCCAGACCATATGCACTGTACTTGTTAAAATGAAGAGATGCTTTCCTACATCTGCTCCCAATTTGCTTAACAACCATTTGCCTAAAATAAAAATGAGAATGTGCAATACTAACTAGCTACAGGATAATCTTTTTTTAAAAAACTGCTCTGTAAATTGGATACATGGATGTTACTGGAAAGTACTTCAGTTTTGCATAATATTCCAATAAACATCAACACTGCTCAGGGATTTAACATGAGATCTTGGATCATATACCTTTGTAACAAGTTTATGTAAAAGGAAATTATTCTATAGCTCAGTGGTGCTCAGTACCCAGCCTGCACACCAGATTGGCCCCTGGTACCGTATGGGGGTAGTATGGGGCCTTGGGCCCTGATTCTGGCTGATAGATAGTGTAGGGTCTGGTCCCAGCACATGGGGCTTGGAGGAGTTGCTACAGAGCCTGATCCTGGCAGGTGGAGGCATTGTAGGGACCCTGGGGGCTTGATCCTGGTGGGTAGGAGCAGTGTGGGGGGGATCAATCCTGGCAGGCAGGTATGGTGCAGGGCCTGATCCTGGACAGGTTGGGGCATTGAATCTGATCTGGCCTTCAGACAGGCTCTGCACTACTCATCTGATCCATGGGGCCAAAAGGTTGAGAGCCACTGCTATAGCTCCTTTCTTGTGGAAGAGGAACAGCTTTACCTTGTGGATGTTTCTTACACAAACCAGACCGCAAACCAGTAGACATAGTCATGATCCATACTGAAGTTATGCCTGCTCAAAAGGCCACATTTAAAAATAAAAGTTTGGATGTGATATTTGTACCAAGGTCTCCTGGTGTTAAAGTGGAATCATTGGCTAATTAACATGGTTGTAAAAACAAACAAAAAACACTAACAGGTAGCTAAGTACAACAGACGTTTGTGCATCTTATTTGTAATTCCTTACATGGAACTGGTATTACGGATACTACTCTTGCCAGTCCTTTATTAGTGATACTAAAAAAGACTGGCTTCATGATTGCTATATTTTACAAAAGCAACACAAATCAAAATGAACACTGGAAAAAACATACCCAGTTAAAAAAAATGTATCATTTCAGTGTTAAACACTTTTTTGCCCTCAGGGTAGACAAGAACAATTTTATGTTAGAATGTGTTGGCTGTTTAAATATGGAGAGATAGGCAGAAGGTAGGATAGATATGTACCTTACAGACTAACTAAATAAGATATATAGTCTTTTATATATCTATATTTATATATCTTACTTATAAATAAGATATAGATATCTATATAAGATATAGATATCTTATATAGATATCTATGTATCTTATTTAGTTAGTCTACAGGGTGCATATCTACCCTAACTACTTGTTAAATAAGACCAGCAACACATTTTTAAAATGGAACAGCCCTAGTCCATACTAAGGACAAAATTATGTTAAAACCATGTAACAATGCATTTTTCCCCATACAGACAAGCCTTGAAGTGGTTGAGGAGGGAGGATACGCTCCTCAGTCCTTTGCTTTTCATGCTTATATCAAATGAGGCTACATTTTCTTTCTTGACTAAGGATTGGTTGTAGAACATTTTGTAATGGAAGAGGTTTTTGACCAAAGTTTTGAAAATACCTTTCTAGCGTTAACATTCTTTTTAGAAGTTTAAAAATAAACATATGACCCTCCTATGGCAAATCTTAAATTTTACTGTTTTCTAAGTACTGCAAAAGTTAAAGTGATTATTTACTTCTCTGCTTATGTGCAGGACTCTGGGTGCTGCACAAAAGGAGGAGAGGAAACTATATACGATTTCATCCACCATCTATCTATCCTTAACATATGAATTATTTTTTTAAAGAAATAGCCTTTGGTTAATAATAGTAATTTTGCTTTAATTAAACTTGATTATTGGGATTCAGATACCAAAATCTCCATCACACTATAATTTCATTTCAGTACTCATGTAAAGAGGAAGTGAAATGGAGATGAGTCCATTTACTCTAATAGAAAACCAAGATGGACCAGCATTAGGATTTTGCTGGGTCCTTTTTAGGAGATGATGAAGCTGCACAGGCATTTTCTCAACATAATAATGAGATGTCTTTGGCAAAAAGTACTGCATCAAACAGTTTGGCCTGGAATAAGTATTACCATTAAAAATTACAATGTAATAATAATAACAATGTTAACAAAAATAATAATGAGGGGGAGGAGGGCATCCCTGTATTAGAGATGGGTAAACGAAGATGGATTGAACAGCCCGGTCTAGGACAGAAGTTTCATAAACTGGTTTGACACAAATCAGTTAAAGCTGATACTACATTCAACCAGGTTTATCTTAAACCAGTTTCAGCCATTTTGAAACTCCTTTATGTACACTGAACTTCTGTTTCGTTACAGGTTTAAACCAGTTTCTGATGACTTAAACTGGTTTATGTGTAACTTCTGTCCCTAGCTCCTATGACTGTGGAGCAGGTCAAAAGCAGAACTTAGGTCTCTTGACTCCCGGTGCCCCGTTTACAGATTCAGGCTGTCTCCCCTCTCTGTATTTCAGACTAATTTAAACATAAGATTCACATATATAAAGCCAGAAGAAAATGGAACTTGAAACAAGTTCCAAGATAAATGGGGTATTACAGATGATAAACAAGGTATTACATTCTGCTGTAGGCTGCTTGTGAATTGAGGAGGATTCAAATGATGACACATAATCAATGATGTGGGCACTGAGAATTCCCAAGATCCCCATTTACATGAAAATCCATCCTGGGTATCAGTAAACTGTTTCCAGATGACTAGTGCTGGGCAAGACAAGAGGCTGGGAAACTCTTATTTTTCTTTGGCAGAGGAGGGGAGTACCAGAGTCTTTGTATTTCCAGCACTGAGCACATTTTTATGTGATTGCTGATCTGCCACAACGTCTTTAGCCAATGTGATTTTTAACCAGTGCTGACTACAAGTCACTCAGATCACTGAGCCTAGCAATGCGTGGCCTCCGAATGATCCCTGGAAAGAAAGCTAACTATAGAACTCAGGCTGCCAACAAGAATAAACAAAACAAAACACACACAGGCCAAGATTTGCAACAGACAGGCTGATGGCAGGGAGATGTCCAAAAAAAAAAGGGACTGACTGAACTATAACTTGAAATAGAGGGAAAAGTGGGAATATTCAGGTTTTTCTTTAAAAATGGAACACTAAGAATTTTATAACAACTCTAGCTAACAGACCTCAGAATCTTTATATAGTTTAAATAAGGGTGCGGGTGGACAAGACCACCTTAACTCAGTTGGCTGAACAGGGCAATTAGAAAAAGCATTTCCCATACGTTATCATTTGGCTACAATAGGACAATTTACACCATTTGAGAAGAAATCACCCTTTGTCTAAAATCAACAGACCACAGTGTAGCGTGGATACAATCGCTTTGAGCAACGCAAAGCCAACTTACCAATAATTTGATCTTGCACAACAAAGTCACGTAGCAATCTGAAAGTTATTTTTCTAAGAAAAACACTACAGCACAGAACATGCTAGGAATAACAGGAATACACTGTTACATCTCAAAATCTGTATAATGTCTCTAACATTACATCTAACATTTGGGGGTCAGACTCGATGATCTATTGAGGTCCCTTCCAACCCTAGCACCTATGAATTACCTTTGTGACCAGAGTATAAAGTGGCAATTTTCTGTAATACATGTGATGCAAAAAAAGGATAACTAGTAAATCACTTATGACTTAAGTGCATTAAGCAAGACCTACAGGTGAATAAACAACAGACATATGGGGTGCATTTAATTAATTTAACATCAGGAAGGAGAACTTTGTGAAAAACTTGGGTAGTTGGCAGCTGGTCCTAACGCACATGGTCTAGTAGATGGTAGAAAGGTAGAGGATCCCTGAAATATCAATCTTCAGAAGCTCTGCAGCCCTTATTTTGCCACACACACCTAACTGTTCCCAGGGGCAGATTCAGAGGGGCTGCAGTGGTGCAGCCATAGCACCCTTCCTGATCACACAGAAGAAACAGCAGCTGGGGACTTTTTAAGTCCCTGAAGAAGGTAAGAATCCCCTCTCCCTTCTCCTCTGTGCTCAGAGACATGTCACCTCCCTCACCTCTTCCCTCTCTCCTGCCTTCCACTACTGTTGTTCTAGGGCCCCTTTGTAAAATCATGGATCTGCTTCTGACTGTTCCCATTCCCTGCTCTCCAAAGTCTCCTGCTGCTGAGCATGTTGGAGGAGCTATTTGTTGTTGCGCATACTCCCTTCCCCTGCTTGCCCTGACCACTTGACAAATGAAAGATTAATTTCAGCGCCCTACTTTCACTTTGATACAGGCAGATCATAATCACTTCAAACCTGCTTTTTTGCACTCATAACAGCCGTTATCAATCAGACAAAAGTATACTAAGAACCTTTATATTGCTCAAAAATGAACTGCTTAGTAGGGCTGTGAGAAGATTCGGGTGCTGATTCAATTTGGAGGAGATTTGGCCCAATTCGACAGCCGAATCTCTGAATTCAAATCAAATCAGGAGACCAGTTAAAAGGTCTGAATTGATTTGAAGCTCTCCGAACCAATTCAGAAAAGATTTGGAGATCTTTGGAGATTCGGGCAGTACCCGCTCGCTGCCGCAGGGAGCTGGATCCAGACTCTGTGCTGGTAAGTAGGGGGTGGAGGAGGGGGGAGGGGACCATGGGGGGACCCCTGCCAGGCCCCATCTGCTGCCTGCTCCCCCAGCCCCCCACCTGCTCTCCCAGCCCCCCCATTGGCTGCACCACCTGGCCTCAGCTCTCGGCTCTTTAAAAAGAAGTCCCTATTCACTGGCTGCTGCCAGGCGGGGGGGGGGGGGGAGGGGGAACAATCCCTGCTGCCCCCACTGCATTTTTTATTTTTTTTTGAAGAGCTAGGGCCAGGCAGGGCAACCATGGAGGGCTGGGACAGTGGGCAGGGGATGGGACTGCTTCGGAGATTCAGCTGATTCGGCAGCAGCCGAATTTCTGAATCAGATTTGGCTGAATCAATTTGGGACAGTGATTTGAATCACTGAATCGAATCACTGTCCCCCGAATCGGTCAAATTCAAAGCGAATACTAGCCACTTCGCACGGGCCTACTGCCTAGCTATATCATTCAATCGCTTAGCTTTAATTTTGAAAATCAGTGTTGAAGCTACATAGTTGCAAGCTTTTTCAAGAGAGAGGTTCATTTCTAAGCATTTCAGACTTTTAAAAATAGTTAAAAGGATAATTTTAGAAAGTTTATTATTATTATAATTATTAAACAGTTTACATCTTATTTCTTCTAGTTGTATGGTCAAGTGAGAAAGATCAAGTTAAAATGAGTTAAAATGAGTAGAAAGGGCCCACATCAAGGTGAAAGTACAAAACTGCACTGAAATTAATCTTCAGTTTGGCAAGAACTTGAGTGTTAATGTAGGGGACTGTGGAACATGTGATATTTGGGAATTTAAAAAATATTTATAGGAGTTTCTGGACTAACTACATACAAAGCAAGGATCAAAACTAACCCAGTGAAAACTGCTCTAAAGGCACTACTCCCTATCCTCCCCCTTAGGCCTTGTCTACTGTAGGCAGCCAGTTCTACAAGAAGAAATTCTGTCACGTTACTGCTACCAACCATAGCTATTTTGGCAGAGTTTGTTCACATTTGGCTACCTTTGCTACCAATGCTTTTTATCTTTACAGCATCAGGATGGCTGGCTAATGACATGTGGCATTGTCAGTAGGCATCCCCAGGTCTTGTGTGCCACCATCTGGCACATTATCTTATGGAAAATTTTAGAGTCTATTGTAGAACTGCCATGGCTTACTGCAAAATACCATCAGAGTTCAGAGAGAGTTGTTAGAAATTTGAAGTCAAATTCCCCCAAATCCCTTACCCTTACTGTAATGCCTGTTTTCCATACAGTTATTCCTTCGCATCAACGTATCCCCCACCAGATTCATAGGCGAGTCTGACCATAGTGTATGTTCATCTGAGATCAGTGAATCGACTGTTGTACAAAAACATTTTTTAAAATTAGAAGTAGTCTTTCCTCACCCTCCTCCTCTTTTTTGTGCTTATTTTGCAGCAGTTTCTTGAAACAATACTCTCTCTGTAGTATGCTCCTAAATTTAGTACTTACCAAACATCCTATCTACATATGATGTTCTTTTCCTTCAGCACAAGCTACAAACAGCAAACCATGTACCTGGGATAGAAGGTAAGAATTATGGGGAGAGTAGACTTGTACTATGTTTTCTTTTTTAAATGAAAAAAAGGAGAAATATACTGAACAACAAGCCAATATTATTATATTGGTTTCAGGACTAACTATACATAAGGCGGGGGCCAAAACTGACCTAGTGAAAACTGCTCTAAAATTTTGAACAACAAATTGAACAATGTACTGAACAACAAACCAATATTATTGCAGGATACAGAACAAATCTAAAGCTCCTTCCAAAGTCCAAACAGTGGTCTGCTCCCTTACACAAGGCACAGTTACATCCATAATACAGGCATGTACACAATAGGGGTTTTAGTTTATAAATGGACAGTTCTTAATACATTTTAGGAAAAAATGTTATAATAATTCTTACAGATACAGAATGCTTTTATCTGGAGTAACTCTGTAACTTTATAGGGAGTCCGTGAGAGACTGTATATATAAACTTTATCCAAAATAGAGGAAAGCCATAAAAATGATACATTTGTAAAAAATGGGTTATGGAATATGATGGCTACATACAAATCCTACTAGAAAGAGAACAAAATCTGGGACTTTGTCTTAGAAAATATGAAACCATATCCATAAAAGAGGTCTGGTCCTGCTTGCTAGCTTGCTAAAACAGAAAAAACATGTCTGGAATAGCGAGACAATGTGAGATGAAGAAACCCAAAATCATCTCTGCTGACATGGAGACATAAGTATTAAAAGAATGCTCTTCTTATTGAAGGTGCTCAGGTTACCACTACAGGGGTTGCTGTTACCTTAGCTACAGCAGCAATAGTATCGTATCCAAGGTTTCCCAATCTGCACCTAGCTTTGATTGAAGTGGAAATTTTTTTGCTACCTTAGCTATACCAGATCCCTTAAATAGCAGATGCTCCACTGGCAGAGCTACATCCACAATGCATAGCTATGTTGCTTATGACTTGTTTCAGATCACATCTAGGAGCTTTCACATAGCTATTCCAAACAGAACTTTGTAATGCAAACAAGGTCTCAGAAGCTAAAAATATAGGCAGTGCTTTCAAACACATTATTTCCAAGGAAACCCAAGTGCTACACGCAGGACTGATATTTTTTAAGTCTCTCTATTCAATTGTGTCATTTTTGCAGGTTGTTCCCTGAGTCTATGACAACCTCACAACAGCATCACTAATCTTGTTTATTGCAATTGCCTCTGAGCAAGGCTTACAAATTGTACAGAATACTGCAGCATGCGTGCTCATTGCTTTGCGAGTGCATACTTGGCCTCTGCTCTTTGCAATGTTTACCTGTGAAGTCCCCACTCCCAAAATGATTTTTTCCTGTTTGAATTTTAAGGGAGTTTTTAAAACCATGTTTTAAATGTACCTTGATTGTTCTTTCAATGCATAGTACATTTCTTTGGGATCCTTGCCTGAGATGCAGTTTGATTTTATCAATAATTCTACTTCTATTGCTCAATTTAATAGGAAAATCGTACATTTACCATTTTTGCACAGTGTACCCTGTTCATTAATAGTTTTTAAGAAGTGTGCAGAGCATTGCAGATAAAACAACATATAGTACAGAATGACTTGGCTGTCAAATTTTTTGCTCATTCATAACCATCTGATCCATATTCATTTCTCTGCATTCAGATTCCTTGTGGAGACCCATTTCCACAATGATGTCAATAAGAAATAAGCTTATTCAGAGTAGCAGAGTAGAAAGGCAGTATGGGATAGTTTATAACACAATGGGTACATCTACATGTGAAATTAACACAACACAATAAATTCCAGTGCAGTTCATACTGGAGTTTATTGCTCCCAGGCACAGCGTTAGCATGTGTGCCTGGAACTGCAGCGTGTTGAGCCGGAGTAGTGCAGCCCCGGCCGGCACAGGGTCCAGGGGCTCAGTCCGTCGGCCCAGGGCTGCTCCTGCTCAGCTGCAAGGGGCGGGGGGGAGGGCTGGGGCATGAGGGTGCTACTGTGTGGGGCTAGCCAGTAGGCAGAGCCGCACTGTTGCACCCATATGTCCCAGTTGCTGTCAACACATGTGTTTTGGAACACAATATAATTCTGCCGTAGGATAGTACTTGTATTGGGAAGTACTAGCCTATGGCAGAGTTAGTTAGTTTACTCTGGCCTAATAGCTTTGCACGTTTAGATGGACATGCTTTACTGAAAAGCTAATTAGGTAACTCCGCAGTAAGCATCTTGTGTAGATGCCCCCAGTTACAACTAAACAAAAGAAGAACCTTGCACACTGTTCTCAATGCAAAATAGAGTGACTGTGGTCACTTGTGATAAATTCCTCTCTCCCTACCCCTGTCTGTTTGTTTTTTTAGATAGCATGCTTTTCAGGAGAAAACCTATAGGTATTTAGACAAACCCAAATATAGTGCAGGTGCTATTGATAAAAAGAAAACCATTTTCTAAGGCTGGGGTGGTCAACCTGTGGCCCAGATTCCGCAAGACGCATAGGCAGCTTCTGTGTGTGGCACATGGCAGAGAGGGCAGAGAGAAGAAAGCAGAGCATCAGATCAGGCCGGGGGCACAGGTCAGTGGGCAGAAAGCAGAGCAGATCAGGCAAGGGAAAGGGATTGAAATGAAACTCAGGAAGGGTGTAGGGTTAATTTGTGGCGCACGTGCTAAAACGTTTGACTCTCACTGTTCTAAAGGGTTTCTCTATGCTACAAAGAGTTTGGCAGTATAACTATACCTCCTAGGCTAGGAACAGAAGTTACACATAAACCAATTTAAGTGATCAGAAACTGGTTTAAACCTGTAACAGAAGTTCAGTGCACATAAACCAGTTTCAAAATGGCTGAAACTGGTTTAAGATAAACCTGGTTGAATGTACTAGCAAACTTACTTAACTGATTTAGGTCAAACTGGTTTATGAAACTTCTGTCCCAGACCCCTTCCTGGTTCAAGTTAAATCAGAGTCCCCCAGAGTGCTTTGGAGCCCTAGGCTGGGCTGGGCTGTGTTGTCTGCTCCAGAGAGCAGAGCTGGACCTGCCCTTCTGCTCCCTAGCTGGAGCAGTGAGGGCTGGCTCACTGTGCCCCCCAGGCAAACCCCTGCTGGGGTCTGGGGCCAGGGAGGGGGGTTAAACTTCCCTTTCTCCAAGTATGGAGCTCCCCTGTTCTGCTTACTTAGTGCTGGCTGTGACTGTGGACTACAAATTCTAGAGACATCTGCAAGCAGAAAGAGGGAATGATGAGCAACCCTGAAGAGTCCTGCTGCCGTGAGTCTGGACTACAAATCCCAGAGGCCTTGGGGACAGCAAGAAGAGGAAGCGATCACACATGCAAGAAGAGGAAGCAAACACACCATGCTGGCTATGTGTCAGAGAGCTGTGCTCTAGCATCTTCTGGCTTCTGGCTTGAGACACTGCAGGTACGTGGCTCCATTTCCTGAATCAAACATGAATATCTGTTCATTTGCTTATTGGTTTAATCTTTGCAGTTTAGACTAATCTGGAAAAACGGAGTCAATTCAGCCTCGGGCTTTTTAATTAGCTGTACTTAGCCCTAATGAAGACAGATTATAACTTCTTCCAGTTCTCCTGACAAAATAAGCTGTAATGGCAAACAACAACAACAACCACCCAACAACCACAACTCAAAAACACCAAAACAAACAAACAAACAACCGCTCCCAACAAAAAAACAAACTGTTCTTCTAATATAGCTATGTATACAGTAGGACTTTTGTTGATGTAGCTATGTCAGTTAGTACTACATTTTCTTTTCATTGTTAGCTAGGCTTAGCCCTGACATTTTTCCAATGTTATTGTTTTATTTTTGTCTCTCTCAACTTCTATATTCCACTATCTTCTTTTTTTCAAAACTATGCCAGCAAATAGTTCATGTCTCAGAAATTATTTCTATGTTGATTATTTACATTTAATTTTCTTTGGAAACAATTTAGATGAGGTAAAGTATAATTATACAAAATTTCTATAATCTGAAAATTAGAATATCAATTTTCAGGGTATAGATTTTCTGAATTTCAAATGTTTTCCTGAGACATAAATGAGGCAGTGGAACTTTCCATTACACTGATGAAAAATAAAAGCAGGGAATCAAAAGTGTATATTCACAATATCCCACAAAGCAGTAAAAAATATAAAAATTTGGAGTCGAGTCATACTTAAACCCATTCCATCCTTGTGATACAGCTATGGGGTTTTTTTTAAGTCAACGATAAGAAGGGGAAAGTAAAAGCTAAAAGTTCCTCCAGAAAAGCCCCAAATCATCTGGAATAGGTGTTCATCTTTAGTTTAAAAACTTCCTGTACACGTTTTGGAATCTGTGTGCAGTCTGTTTTTTAAGATCACTGAACTCATTTATCTGAGCATTAATTTGGTGATGGTTGGGATGTATATCACAAGAGATTTGGGCACCACAGGTTTTCAGAATGGATTTTGTGCACCAATCAGTGAAACTATTGAACCACCAGGTTTGTAAATTCTTTCCCTGTAGACAGCCCTATTTAATCTAAAATTAATCTTTGCCTAAAAAAATCTATTATAATAAACTTTCCTAATTAAATCAGAAAAGAGTGCAAGGAAGTGGAATAACAGTACTTCTACAAAAGGAACAACTGAAATGGTTTCCTTAAGTCCAAATAAACATTTTTTTTGTATTTTGGCAGCATTATTGTTATCTTATATTAAGCAGGCAAAATTTAATTTAAGGCAAAGAAAAAGACACTCTCAAACTACTTACTTTCCCAAATGAATTATCTTAAAACCATCTAATGGAACATACCAAGACCCTACTTTGGTTTAGTCTGAGGTGTAAAATTTCTTTTTCATTCTTTTTCCAAGTACAGGGGCTTAGTGCTGACATTTTCCCAACACTGTTGTTTTATTTTTATCTCTTTCAACTTCTACATTGTACCATCTTTCTTTTTTCAAAGCTGTTGGTGAGCAATAATTTAGAAAAACAGCTCCAAAGCACCCCAAACTTCTAGTAAAACCTAATATAATCAAGGTGATATATGTAGATTAGTCATTCAGTATGCAGAATATGATCAGTGTGCAGAAATCTGATTCTTTTGACTATTAGTTTACTATTAGTTACTCAGTGGTGTGCAGTGATCAATTTAAAAACAGAAAGACTGACCTTCTATAAAGGGAGAATTGAATTAAAAGTTTAAGGAAAGTCAAACTCAGTAGTCTAAATAACGTAATAGTATAATATAGGTCCCTAAATTTCTGGTGCTCCCACATTCTCATTCCAAACACTCAAGAAAAAGTTATTACTGATAAACAGATTTTGTTACAAAGGCTAGCTTATAAGCAGCAGAAGACAAAACACTTTTTTCCCCACTAGAGCATAGTGAAAAAACTACAAGGGAAATGTAAAAGACATCCATATTACTTTACAGAAATACATATACTTGAAAGTAATTTTCAGATGAATGTATTAAGGTTCTATACTATCAAAAGAAATTGGAGAGAGTAGAATAAATACACCTAATGCATAGAAGATTCTTACCATTCTGAAAAATAAAACAAACCCATTTTAGTCATATATATTTTGATTCTTCCACTTGAATGCAAAATAGTCCAAAGACAGAAAAACAGATACATGTCAGTTAAGTTGGCAACATGATCTACCACCTCACTTTGCAATTCACATGACAAATTTTGAACACAAGAGTCCAGACAACTTTTATTTCCAGTGTTGTGATATTTGAATAAATTTGAAGATGCTGATAAATATCAAGGATTTCCATCAAACAATTCTGCAGTTAAAATTATCCTGCATAATGTAACTAACATACGTGCTCTTAACCCTCTCTTTATTTATAGTAGGGTAATGTTGTTTTGTAGGATTTTCTTTGCTACTCCTGATTCACTGTATTTTCTTGCTCACTTCATTAGTAAGCTTATATAGCCGAGTAGAAAGGCCATGCTTTGTTGGAACAAAGTTGGAGGCGGGTGGTGGAAGGTAACAGATCCAAATACTGCATTAAGATCAAAGAATCACAACTAAGACAAAACTCTGGATTCTCTGATTAGCAGTATGTTTTTGCTTTTCACAACATTTTTGTATTTCTTCTCATGAAAAGCACGAGCATTTATGAGGCTCATGTGCATGAGAAAAGTCCAAAGTTCAACTCTACACCTTTTTATTTATTTTTTAAGGAAGCTCCATCAACTTGAAACACACATTACCAACTCAAAATGTTATGCCCATTATTGTTACAAATAAACGCTCAATTGCTATACTGCATTTACTTGAATACAACATAAGGTTTTCTCCTCCAATCAGCATGGAGAAAAAAAGTCCTTCATACTATAATCCCATACAATGAAATCTCACTAAAAACACTGTCTATCATTAAACTGCTGTCAAAAGAAGCATGTACTCAGCAATGGAAACCAGCTATGAGGGCAATTAAATGCAGCCAACACTGAACATGATTCTAAAACACACAGCCCACACTGCAGTCTCAATCACTACCAACTCTTTTTCAAGTCATGGTGAGCCACGCCACTGCATACGGTTCACCCAGAATCCCTTTGTTGGCTCCTCTCTCAGTCAATATAATTAATGTGGCTCTACCCTCCATGAGGTGAAGCCAGACCAGGTTGTTGTGCACCTCATCCTCACATACATTTTTGGAACATTCCAGGACTTGTGACAAGAACACCCAGTTTCAGTCATGAGTAGAATCCATGAGCACATGGATCCTTTGTTGGGGGTATCTGGAGTACGTGCACATACTGAGCAGTGCTGAGCTGTGGAATCATCATGGTTTGAAATGCTGTTGATTCTGGTGAGGTCCAGCACGATGAACTATGTGATGAATCACAAAACTTTGGCTTTGGTCTAATATTATGCACAGTTTGTCATCCATATAAGCAGGTGCCAAAGTAACGCTAAAAAGTATGTTTATGGAGTACCTGTGCTGAAACTTGCAGCAGTTTCAAAAAAAGCTAACACGCATCAATTTCAGATAAACTAAGTGCATGGCACTATGTGTAAACTGCTTCAGCCCTGTTTAATTTCAAGGTTATTGTTTTTAAATTTGCTCATTTCCATGTGCTCAGGGACACTAGGGTCTGATAGGAGGAAGTGGGGGAAGGTGCTGCTAGGGGAAAAAGTTGAGGGGAAGCAGAGAGAAAAAGGGCTACCTGACCCCCCCAGTTTATTTTCCCTGCTGTAACAGAAGGAGGGGTCAAATTCAAGGCAAACTTCCAATAATTAGATTCTATACCTAGAAAATTATAACAAATTTATACATTTTCCATACATAGAACCTAATTATTGGGGAGGGGGGGTGTCATCTTATATTTAAGTAAATACAATAATGCTGATTAGATAATATTTTATATTTTTCTGCCTTTTCAGTTTATTTCGAGTCTAATCACAGTCACTGATTCATTGGTAGTTGTGGCGGCGAAGCGCCCCCACAGGCGAGTGAGGGGGAGAAGAGGGGACCCACAGACCCTAGACCCCGAGAGCAAGCCCCCAGGAGGGCATACATACCGGCAGAGGGGCAGCGGGAGGAAGAGCCGCAGCCGCGCGAGCCGCCATTACGCCGGCTCTGGCAACAGCTGTTCACCGCGCGGCGAACAGCTGAGCCAATCCCGGCAGCAGGAGCGGCCGCTGCGGGAGGATTCAAAAAGGCCGACAGGACAGGGAAGGAGAGAGAGCCAGGGGGAGAGAGTACGGGTGCGCGGCCCGTGCTGCAGGCTCTCGCACGGAGCTTCAAGGACCCCGCCTGCGGGTCTCAAGCGAGCAGTATAGGCAGGAGCGGGACGCCTTCCACCAGCAGCCAGGCGAGAGGCAATCAGAGAGTGCAAGCCGAGGCACTCTCTCTGCCGCGTTCTGAAGCGGCAGCCGTACAGAAAGCAGGGGAGCGCCCTGCGGATGGGAGGAAAGGGGAGAGAGCGGAGGCCCCAGGAGGGGGCTGGAACCAGGGGAAGCAACCACCAACTCCCCCTGGTTCGGAGGAGTATTATCTTTAAGGAAGGAGGAAGGAGAAACCCCTCTTAGCAGGAGGGAGGACGACCGGAACTGGTCAGGGGCCATCATACTGGGCCTGGCAACATCTGGACAACATCGCCCAGCGGTTGGCGTGTGGACGGGGTGTAGGGGAGGCGGAGCCCCGTGGATCACCGCGTCCCGTAACCGTGAGTAACACCGTCTATCGGGAGGTCCCACCCAGGATAAAGATCTCCACTGGAGACCCCTCTGAATGTAATCGATTACATCCAAGTCGTGGCAGGCGAGTTGAGGGGAGGGGCCACACCCCGATAGGTCAGACGGAGCGAGGTGCAGGCTCCACAGTAGTGTAGGCCTTTTCACTTGATGTTAAATTTTAATTTTTGCAGGAACAAAGAGAAAAGATGCTCATGCAAAAAAAGGGTGGGAAAATATGAGTGCACATAAACTATGGGTGATGGCATGGGTGTCAGGCCAAAAGTACCTTCTAAGTATAGCAGGTGAAAAGGAAAAAAAAAAACCTTTTCAAATTAATTTTCAATGATTGAATAGGCACTCTATAAGTTAACTGAATTCTTTCAAAACTATAACGTAAATTGTTGATATTTTCACCTAGGTACCAAAGCACATGTGAAATTAAGATAAGTTAAAATTAATCTTGAACCCTTTTTTTTTTTTATACAGGTAAGAGAGAAAAATCAGAAACAATTACTATAGGCTCCATTTCTGAAAAGCTTTAAGCGTACGTTTCATAAACCAAGTGATTGTTTTTCAAGATAATGGTTTAATACTTGGTTTACAATAAAAATTACACATTGTAAACTCATTTTAATTTAGAAGCTGTAATAACAAGCACCTTATTATCAGAGGTGGTTTAGGCAAAGTTCAGTGTGTCACACTGATCTAGGTTCATTTTATGGATTAATTTATTACTTTATATTCATCATCCACTTCTGTTTTCTTATCTATAAAGAGTATTTTCCTGGTTTGCTAAAGTTTGGTTTTGTTTTGAAAACACAATAAAGTGGAAAGAATTTGCTTATGAAGTGGCCAAACAAGATTTGCTTCTTGTCTACCTGCTGAGTTTCTATAATTGGAAACTACCCTATCACCATATGACCAACCATGAAAAGAAAAATCTTTTGTCATTACTACAGCGGATGTTTATATAAAAACAAGAAGAGGGCTTTTGAGAGGAGAAAAATGTGTTATCCTTGTTTTTACGTATCAGAAACTTAACTAGCATAAAATGTTACTGTATTAATTCAAGAATCGTTTCTCTCAGAAGGAAAGTATTTATGTGACCCATATTAATGACTGGTCACACCAAGTTAAGAGTGTGTAGCTGTTTCTATTAATAGAATTTCACTGTTTTATAATTCATCAATTTAACTAACTTTGCCATGCATAAGGCTAGGCAGATTTGCACCTTAGGGCGTTTGTAGATGACACTTTAAAAAGGGCTTAAAGCAGGTTAAATGCCTTTTATACTGCTTGAATGGCATTATTGTTTGGATATTCAGCGCTGTATTGTGCGTTAATTCCAGCCGCTGTAGCACATGTGGCGGCATAATGCACCTTAAATGACTTTGGGACACAGCATATGACTTTGGGGAGCTGCAAACTAAAACACCTCTGAGGAATTTTAGTTTCCTACCCTACCGCTGTGGAGGGAAGCACTGGACTCTGTGTGGCTCAGGGGCTATGCAGGCAACCCATGCAGGCAGGCAGGCTGTACAGAAGGAAAAATAAAAAAGCGGTGAGCCTGTTCTTTTTTTCTCCCTCCCTTGGAGCCTGCCTGCCTGAGCTGTGCAGGGGCCCGGTGCTTCCTTCTGCAGCTGCGGTGCCCCCACAGACTGCTTGAGCCGGGTGCTGGCAGACAGGTGCTGCCTAGGGGTGGGGCCGCCACTGCTGCAGAGGGAAGTACCAGCCCCACTTTGCAGGTGAGGGACTGCTCTGCCCACCAGCAGCTTGCTCTCCCCTCCCCACCACTGGAGAGGCAGGTAAGGATTGGGTGGACACAGGTGTACATGACACGGGGGTTTACTTCACCCTAAATTGAAGCAGTGTTTTTAAAAAAAACATCACTTCCATTTAGGGAGAATAAACCCTCGTGTCGTGTACGAATACCCTTATAGGCTAAGCCAGAGATGTATAGCATGAGCTTTTGTGAGCTTGAGCTTACTTAATCAGAAAACATGCTATACGTATGAGATTTATAGATTCATAGATTCATAGACATTAGGGTCGGAAGGGACCTCAATAGATCATTGAGTCCGACCCCCTGCATAGGCAGGAATGAGTGCTGGGTCTAGATGACCCCATCTAGATGCCCATCTAACCTTCTCTTGAAGACCCCCAGGGTAGGGGAGAGCACCACCTCCTTTGGGATCCCGTTCCAGACCTTGGCCACTCGAACTGTGAAGGAGTTCTTCCTAATGTCCAATCTAAATCTGCTCTCTGCTAGCTTGTGGCTATTATTTCTTGTAACCCCCGGGGGCACCTTGGTGAATAAATACTCACCAATTCCCTTCTGTGCTCCCGTGATGAACTTATAGGCAGCCACAAGGTCGCCTCTCAACCTTCTCTTGCGGAGGCTGAAAAGGTCCAGTTTCTCTAGTCTTTCCTCATAGGGCTTGGTCTGCAGGCCCTTAACCATATGAGTGGCCCTTCTCTGGACCCTCTCCAGGTTATCTGCATCCCTCTTGAAGTGCGGTGCCCAGAATTGCATGCAGTACTCCAACTGTGGTCTGACCAGCACTCGATAGAGGGGAAGTATCACCTCCTTGGACCTATTCGTCATGCATCTGCTGATGCACGATAAAGTGCCATTGGCTTTTCTGATGGCTTCGTCACACTGCCGGCTCATGTTCATCTTGGAGTCCACTAGGACTCCAAGATCCCTTTCCACTTCCGTGCCACCCAGCAGGTCATTCCCTAGGCTGTAGGTGTGCTGGACATTTTTCCTCCCTAGGTGCAGCACTTTGCATTTCTCCTTGTTGAACTGCATTCTGTTGTTTTCTGCCCACTTGTCTAACCTGTCCAGATCTGCTTGCAGCTGTTCCCTGCCCTCCGGCGTGTCCACTTCTCCCCATAGCTTTGTGTCATCTGCAAACTTGGACAGAGTACATTTCACTCCCTCGTCCAAGTCACTGATGAAGACATTGAAGAGTATCGGTCCAAGGACCGAGCCCTGCGGGACCCCACTGCCCATACCCTTCCAGGTCGAAACCGACCCATCCACCACGACTCTCTGGGTGCGACCCTCTAACCAATTCGCCACCCACCGGACTGTGTAGTCATCCAAGTCACAGCCTCTTAACTTGTTCACCAGTATGGGGTGGGATACCGTATCGAAGGCCTTCCTGAAGTCTAAGCATACGACATCCATCCCTCCTCCTGTGTCCAGGCATTTCGTAACCTGGTCATAAAAAGAGACTAGATTGGTCAGGCACGATCTGCCTGCCATGAACCCGTGCTGGTTTCCCCTCAGCATAATTTGTCCTGCCGGGCTCTCGCAAATGTGAACCTTGATAATTTTTTCAAAGACTTTGCCAAGGATGGAGGTGAGACTGATTGGCCTATAGTTGCCCGGGTCCTCCTTCCTCCCCTTCTTGAAAATGGGGACCACACTGGCCCTTTTCCAGCCCTCCAGGACTTGGCCTGTGCGCCACGAGCGTTCAAATATTCCCGCCAGTGGCTCTGCAATGATGTCGGCCAGTGCCTTCAGCACCCTTGGATGGAGCTCATCCGGGCCTGCCGACTTAAAGGCATCCAGTTCTTCCAAGAGACTCTGCACCATCTCAGGGTCTACGCATGGAAGTCTGGCGCCTTGCTGCTGCCTCTCTACAACCCCAGTGAGAGACTTGTCATGCCCTTCGCTTAGGAACACTGAGGCAAAGAACTCGTTGAGGAGTTCAGCCTTGTCCCCCCTGTCCATCACCAATTGTTTCTGCCCATTTAGTAGGGGTCCTATTCCTCCCTGGGCCTTCCTTTTACTCCCTATGTATCTAAAAAACAATTTCTTGTTGTCCTTTATTTGGGATGCCATCCTCAGCTCCATGGTAGCTTTGGCCCATCTAACTGCCTCCCTACAAGCACGAGCAGAGCAGGTATATTCGTCTTTGGTGAGCTCTCCCTGCTTCCACTTTTTATGTGCTCCCCTTTTGACGGTACAAACTGTGCTGCCTTCTGTCTAACTTCATTCTAACATGCCTATCTACCTCTCTGTCATGAATATTTTCCATTAAGTGAATTATCCTCTTAAAAAAAAGATTTAAGCGCTTTTAAAATTAAAGAAAAAAACACAGAAATAAGTGTTCTAAGTTGACCTTTTGGGATTAGACAGAAGTGTATCTCCCAGGTATAGATTCATAGATGTTAGGGTCGGAAGGGACCTCAATAGTTCATTGAGTCCGACCCCCTGCATAGGCAGGAAAGAGTGCTGGGTTTAGATGAACCCAGCTAGATGCCTATCTAATCTCCTCTTGAAGACCCCCAGGGTAGGGGAGAGCACCACCTCCCTTGGGAGCCCATTCCAGACCTTGGCCACTCGAACTGTGAAGAAGTTCTTCCTAATGTCCAGTCTAAATCTGCTCTCTGCTAGCTTGTGGCCATTGTTTCTTGTAACCCCTGGGGGCACCTTGGTGAGTAAAGCCTCACCAGTTCCCTTCTGTGCCCCCATGATAAACTTATAGGCAGCCACAAGGTCGTCTCTCAACCTTCTCTTGCGGAGGCTGAAGAGGTCCAGGTGCCCTGGTCTCTCCTCATACGGCTTGGCCTGCAAGCCCTTAACCATATGTATGGCCTTTCTCTGGACCCTCTCCAGGTTATCCACATCCCTCTTGAAGTGCAGTGCCCAAAATTGCACGCAGTACTCCAACTGCGGTTTGATCAGCGCCCGATAGAGGGGAAGTATCACCTCCTTGGTTCTGTTCGTCATGCATCTGCTGATACACGATAAAGTGCCATTAGCTTTTCTGATAACTTCATCACACTGACGACTCATGTTCATCTTAGAGTCCACTAGGACTCCAAGATCCCTTTCCGCTTCCGTGCCTCCAAGCAGGTAATTTCCTAGGCAGTAGGTGTTCTGGACATTTTTCCTCCCTAGGTGCAGCACTTTGCATTTCTCCTTGTTGAATTGCATTCTGTTGTTTCCCGCCCATATGTCCAACCTGTCCAGGTCTGCTTGTAGTTGTTCCTTGCCCTCTGGTGTGTCCACCTCTCCCCACAGTTTTGTGTCATCCGCAAACTTGGACAGAGTACACTTCACTCCCTTGTCCAAGTTGCTGATGAAGACATTGAAGAGTATTGGTCCAAGGACCAAGCCCTGCGGGACCCCACTGCCCACACCTTTCTAGGTCGATACCGACCCATCCACTACGACGTTCTGGGTACGACCCTCTAGCCAATTCGCCACCCACTGGACCGTGCAGTCATCCAAGTCACAGCCTCTTAACTTGTTCACCAGTATGGGGTGGGATACCGTATCGAAGGCCTTCCTGAAGTCTAAGTAAATGACATCAACCCCTACTCCTGCGTCCAGGTGTTTTGTAACCTGGTCATAAAAAGAGACTAGATTAGTCAGGCATGATTAGTCAGTATAACTCAGAACATTTTCTGCAAAGCATTCTGATTTACGTTGCCCCAGATCAAATAGAAGTTCACTGTTGGTTTCAGGGGGGAAGGGAAATCTAGCTGCGGGCTGGGAGTCTGCAGCCCAGTTCCCACGGCAATGGCCACAACTCTGTCAGTGCTATCTGCTTTCAGAATGGGAGCGGGGAAAGGCAGCAGAGGGAGGTTATTCCTGTGTTTCCCCAGCTGGTGCAAGGCCTTGTTCACACTACTACTGCTGAAAATATAAATGTCACAACAGTGCCTAAAGCATGTTAAATGGTTTGAGCAGAGTTTCCTTGACCATTATGCAAAGCAACATCTGTCTTCTGCAGGAATTATAGCATTTAGATAAAACAGGTAGTGGTATCCTTAAATAATTTCTTCCATTTGGCTGTAGCCTCACGGCATTCTAACAGAACAGCTGTTTTTCTGTGCTATGCAATCAGCTAGCACCCAAACTTGGAAGTGTAGCAATGGTTAGTCTAGTTGTGGACTCTGCCTTTACCTTTGGTTTATGCCATGTAACACATGGTTAAATGGACAGGTTTGTTAGGTTGGAGCACCAGAGCAAGTCAGTGCTAACATGATCATTACTGCTGAGCTCTTGGCCTTGTACAGACTTGCAGTTTCTCCTGGGAGAGTTGCTGCCCTCCCAGGAGAAATTATAAGCGTACAGATGTTCAGGCTTTTTCTCCCAAAATAAATATGGCTATTCTAGGCAAAAAATAATCTGAGAGCAACCAGGATTAAGCCACTTCCAGGAGAGTTTCTCCTGAGTGAGCAAATGTCTGTATATGCTGATACCACAGGCTGACCATGGGTAGTCTCGGTTAGCCAGTCAGGACTGCCCTATGTACTGCTGTCATCTGTTGCCAGGCAGAATAAGGAAGTCTGTAGAGCATACTGAGATGGGTGCACAAGGCCGACTCCCAGTTGCACAGTGTCAGCACTGCAAGCTCTCTACTTTGTAGAGCTTTATCATTCAAATGTCTGTACACATGGCTCTGGGTAAATTTTTCTACCATAAGAAACCCTGGAGAATTCTCCCAGATTATTTGAATGCGTGTACACAACCCTTGTCTTAGTTTTGTAAGGACTCTTGGTATTAACAAAATAAGTGGATAGGTACACGTTACTCTTGGAGTTTACCAGATAAAGAAAGTGAATATGGGCTTTGACTTCCTTTTTGGGCCAAGTATCCGGCCCTTTGCACTTCTGTCAGGTGACTCCTTCTGTGGAAAATGCTTTAGGATGGAGTCCTTGACACTCCATTCATGGTTAGTTGTGAATTATATACTGAGCTGGTCTGCTACAACATTCTGCAAGCCTGGTAGATGCAGAACTTTGGCTATGATTTGGTATACCTCAGGTTCAGTGGCAAACTATTTTACTGTAACGAAGCAGAGGTAAATTGCATTTTTTCCTGTCCACATAAAACATTCATGTTGTGCTATATGTCATGATTTGGACTACAGCACCATTTTATACTAGGATAGTCTTTGTACAGGTTAGCCAGATAACTGTGAGCTTTAGTACATTTATATTAATTCTGTTTGGAGGACCAAGGCCTTTAGCCTGAAGATGGTTCAAGTCCATCAGCATCAGTCACCAGTGTCTTGGAGGGCAGAAGGTTTAAAAACAATACCCCTCTGTATATTTGGGGAGAGAGCTCTTCCACTTATTTTAATAATGAGATGATTTCTTGGGAAACCTGTACCCTCATATGACAAAGATTTCAAGCAGACTTGCCAGACTTCACCTATATTGTGCGTAAGTTTCATAATATCTGCAGGAAGCTGAAAAGTCTTAAGTAGACTGTTTCAATCATGAGAAGGAATCTGCAGCTAGCTTATGAAGTCTACTGTAATACTAAACCTGTTGTGTTGCAGACAGCCTCTTGCTATCGTGGAATCTTGTAGTATCCCCCTGTACTCTTATGGTGGCACACAATGAGGCATACACACAACAGAAATGGAATTCTTGTAGACCTGTGGTTTCCAACCCTTTTAGACTCGAGGCACCCCTCAGAAAATGCCAGCCTCCTAGTCTTCATGTGTTTTTGATTATAGAAAATTAGTAGAGCAATTTTTTTGTTGCAAAGACCTCAGACCAAAACAGGTCAGAATCGTTTTCACACTGTAGATTCTTTTTTGAAATCTCTGAGTTCATCTTGTGAATCATGTTTGTACACCTAATAGTGCTACATTATGTGGCAACTTGGGGCACCCTTGAAAGCATCTCAAGTTACCCCTGGCTAAGAATCATTGTTGTGGACAATCACTTGAACAATAAACTTTGCTTGACTTCTTCCTTCTAATATGAAGACAGACATCAACAGGTGCCATATGCTAACCCTGCTCAAGAAAATTGGTGCTATCAGGGCAATAAGCTGCTTTGCATGGAGGAGGTGAAACAGTATGCATGAACAATCCACCCCTTTACTAAATGCAAAGACGAGAGGGATTAGTTTCAGAAAAGAATATCATTGAGAAAAGATGCTTCAGGCAACTGAAGTCCAACAATCTTTGACAAAACAGCAAATTCAGGAAACTGTGATCAAGCTTAATTCTCTTGTGTTTGCTTCTGTGAACACTGGAACAATCAAGCTTTAGTACTGCAGACATTTGTACATAGCTTAAACTGGCAAGTTAAGGCTTGCACACTTCAGTATCATGGGAGTGGCACGTTTAATACAGGACAGAACACTAGCTAACTTGTCAGTGTTCCTCTAAATCCTCATCAAAATCCTGGCAATTAAATAAGCCATTACGCGGGTGTAGGATGGGCACACAGAGTTATTTTAATATGAATGACAGAAGAAGCAAAGGTTGGCAAACCCACTTAATGTACTACTTTGCTCTGTAAACTTCTACCTTTCTCTAAGAAAGGCAAAACACCAAGGGACATCCTTCAGCCTTATTTCTGATTATCAAAATTAAGGCACTGAACAATAAAATATGTGGCATGAGATCAATTAGAATTAACCAACATTGCTTCGATTTTGAATAAGGAATTATTAATATTTGTAGAAAATGACTAGAGATCAATCCAAAGAGTAAAAATCTCTCACACAAAAATGAGTAATTTGTATTATTACATTTTAAAAAAATTCATGTTTTGTTTTTTGATATCGTATAAACAAAAAGTTGGTTAAAACTTATGAAGTGAATTATTTGCTAACATTGGAAATAATGGGGTTTTAAATATCTCCTGTAGTATGATGTACTGCTTCAAAAGATCTAAGCATGTTTCTTTGAATAAACTGTCCGAAATTTATGATACCAATGTTTCCCTCAGGATCTGTTTTTAAAGGTTGTGGTTACCATTAGTCCTGCACCAGATGGCTGGGGAAAGGGAGGCAGTGGTAGGGTGGTCTGCGATGTGAGCAACTGTTCACTTGAACTGGAGTGAGATGAACTGCTTTCACTTAATCTATTGAGGAGTCAACTGGTTACAATCTATTACTATCAGCTTAATTACTCCTGCAGCATGCTATTAATATATCAGGGAATACAACACCGGGGCTTCTATTAATTATGGGCATTTATAACTGTGCTCTGGGAGGTGTGTTGGGTAGCTCTCTAATTAGTGCAGCTCTGAGAGCTGCGCTAATTAAAAGCTCCCAGATCATCACATGTATCAGCATCCACTGAAAAACGCTGGTTGTGGCACTTTGAACTAAAGCTCATCGAATAAACTTTAAAGCGCCCCACCACCACTTTTCCATGCAGGGGTGCTGATATGCGTGATGCTGGAGTCTGCTGGAGCACAGTAATTACGATGCTCCAGCGGACTTGACCGAGTCTGCTCCGATGTGCTGTAATTGCAGTGTGCTGGAGTAGCCTCCCTGCATGCTTATAGGAGCCCTAATTTATTTAAATCATACATCCAAACTTACAGAGTCACTCAGCTGGCTCTACAAGCCACTAAGTTACTTTGGGATGCTCCCTTTCAGAACTAGACTGTCGCAGGGCACCTCGGTACCCCTGCTCCTAAGAGGAGAAACTGTCAGGGAGAGAGCCCTGGCAGAACCAAGTGAGCACAGCTGTGGGTTGCCGGAGCAACCAAGCAGAGCCAGCTGCCTGTAGGGGGCAGGGCCTGGCCCTTATAAAGCCCAGGGCCGAAGCCAGGCTGGCAGTTCTCTGCCAGCAGCCGGAGAGGCAGGAGCTCCCTTGGCCGAAATATGGGAAGGAGCCTAAGTTGCAAGTACAGCTCATGATAGCCCTGGAGGCTTGAGCTATGATGAGGAGTTATGGCCAGGTGGCTTGCATTTGTGTTACAGCCTAGGGGCTTGTGGTTTTGCTTTGTGTTTGTGCTATTACACCCGGAGGCTTGGGTGAGGCTGTAGGGGTTGGAGGAGGCCTCAACTACAGGGACCCCAGAGAGTGTGGGGTGCCCTAGCGCCAGGAGGGCGCATTATTGTTCATAGCGCCAGGGAAGGCGCAGCTCGCACGCCAGTGTATGAGCAGCTGGCGGTGAGGAGCGCAGCCAGTGGGTCGCGGGTGCAACCCGTAGGTTGCAGACGGGGACTTAGACCCCAGATTGCGTGTGGGGGAACATAGACCCCGAAGGCGCAGCTCGCACGCCATTGCGCGAGCAGCCGGCGGCAAGGAGCGCGGCCAGTGGGTCGCGGGCGCAACCCGTAGGTTGCGGACGGGGACCAAGACCCCGGATTGCGTGTGGGGGGACATAGCCCCCCGGCCCCAGGAAAGGGGCGGTATTACTGAGTAGCCCAGTGTGGGCACGACGAGCCCCAGAGAAGGGGGGAGCGCCATACTGAGCAGCCCTAGAGAGCGGGGCCATACTGAGTAGCGAAGTGTGGGCGCGGCGAGCCCCAGAGAGGGGGAACGCCCTTGTGTATTATTGAGTAGCCCAGTATGGGTGCGGCGAGCCCCCAGAGAGGGGGAACGCCCTTGTGTATTATTGAGTAGCCTAGTGTGGGCGCACGGGCATAGCGAGCCCGGCCGCAGGCTAGGGCGGCAATCCCCCTCAGACCAAGGCAGGGCGCTGCGGTTGCCCCTGAGAAGACAGGGAGTAGCAGCGCCGGGAGCCAGAGTCAGGGAGGGTGTCCGTGCGATTGGCCCATCAGATCGGTGGCCCGCTAGAGAGTCCCAAAGCGGAACCACACTGGCAGGGGAGGCCCAGAGTGGGCCAGACGAGAGTCCCAGCAAGAGGCTGGGCATGAGAGAAGAGGCTCGGGAAGCGGGCGCATAGACCGAACAACGTCCTTTACATCTGCGAGGCTTGGGGCGTGGTATCAGGGGAGGTAGGAGCCACGCATAGCCCATAAGGCTAGGGCGCTTGGGTAGCGCCCATTATACGGGGAGACCCACGAGGGGTCCAGGAGCTGACAGGCCCGAGGAAACACAAGGCAGCCTCCCTATTATATATTCCATCAAGACGTGGCGGGCGAGAATGGAGGGTGCCCTCGGGCCAGAGTAGCGCGGTGAGAGGGCCTCAAGGAGATCACGGCCCTCCGCGAGGACCCCGCCGTGACATAGACCAAAACTTATTGTGAGAAATTTTGGATTCCTAGAAAGGCATGCCTTTACACAGCTCTTCAATTAAAAGTAGACCTGTTAATATATCCAGGTGCTGTGCAAAATTTTTAATAACTAAAATTAATTATGACTAATTTTGTTCTAGACAGGTCAGCTCATGCACAGCATTCATTTAGAACCCTGTGAATCTGTTATAAGATTTAAATTTGCAAAATATCAGAGTACACACGTATATGTTTGAAATCACATTACTGGAGAATCAGTAAACATTTCCCAACTTCCTTCTGTTGTAAAAATAGAGGAAAAAGTAGAATAACAATAAGTGCACATAGAGCACATCACCACCTTGAAAAATATGATGTGGTAACAATGCCAAGTACTGAAGCAGATTTTAATGCGTTCATACGTATTTTTATCTTTGAAATTGGATTTTGGCTCCTAAAATATAATTATTTGTCAAGATTGCATGTATTTGGATATTGGGTGGAGAAGATTATTATACATAAAGATATTTAATTAAAAAAAAATAAAAATACATTTCAGCCCAGAAGACAGGAAAAGAGAAGGAAGAATAAAGAATAACCTTCTGCTTTAGAGACATGCATTTCATAGAACATCACAGATTTACAGTAGTTTATTAAAGAAAACACAGTATGGAGCTGTGAAATACACTGCTCAGCTTGTACATATGTTCCGTAACTTTGTAGTTAGTGGCAGAAGTAATTCAAAGCTTTGCTTGTGATATACACAGAGCTGTTCAAAGGGGATAGATATTACCTGTTTGGTCACAGTTTTTAAATTTGCCATAAATCCAATGCTATGTGCTAAAAGTGACAGTTATTCAAATAGACTTCAGATATGAAGGGGAATGATGGAATAAAAGCTAAAATAAACAGGTGCCTGGGCCCTGATTCTCATTTACACTGACATCCACTTACCCCGCTTCAGCAGTTTAAAAGGGCTTTAAATTGAGAGTAAATATATAGTCCAGTATAAATGAGAATCATGCCCCAAGATCCAAGCTATTTATTAGTGCCTATGTTAGGGATCACTGGAATATGCACTAGAAGCTGGGAACTGCAGGACTAAAGGAGCTGCCGTGTAGCTCACTTTCAGCGTGAATTCCAGTGGTTCCTTTCTACAATACTGGCAGATTTAAATTAATACTTCTTCCAGAAGAAAAAATATTCAGCTAAGTATTTAAATGTATTTAAGCTTCCAGGCTGTTAAAATTATTTTAAACTGTACTTTATTTATAATTTAATAACATTCAGTAATTTCTGTAAATCAATCAACCCATTCTGTAATCTTTAAATGTTTAAAAAGAGGCATAAGCAGTGACTTATAGATAATACCATTTGTGCATAGCCACAAGGAGACAGCCTCTCAGACCAGGAATCCCTTTCTCCCTCAATGCTTTTACCTTGTGATGGTTCAGGATGTTTAATGCCCAGGAGACTGAGTAGGGCTGAAGGATAAAGACAGCTTGTGTCACTCTGTTATCCAAAGGGCTCCAGGGGGAAAGTGGGTTAAATAGGGAGGTCTTCCCCTCATTATTTAGTGGTGCCATCTGAACAGTTTGCAGATGATTATTCAGGGTGGTAACAACCAAAGCTGACTGTGAACTGCAGAAGAATCTTGTAAAATTGAGTGAATGGACAAAAAAAATAGCAGATGTTGATAAATGCCAAGTGCTGCACCTGGGAAAGAAAAACCCAAGACGCACATACACAGTGATGGGCTTTACATTAGCTGTTACTACTCAAGTAAGGTATTGTGGAGTTATTGTGGAGAATTGTCTGTAAACTTCACCCCAGTGTTCAAAACGGCCAATAGGATGTTAGGAATTATTAAGAAAAGGAACGAAAACAAAATGGAAAGTGTCATTATGCCATTATATAAATCAGTGGTAAGCATATAACTTGAAAACAGTTCATGGGTAATTCTGGTTCCCCTCACCTCCAAAAAAACATAGTAGAATTATAAAAGGTACAGAGAAGGGAAACAAAGAGCAGGAGCATAAAGGGCTTCTGTATGAGGGGAGACAAAATAGGCTAAGACTTTTCAGCTTACAGAAAAGACAACTGCAGAGGGTGGGAGGGAGAAGACAGAGGTCTATAAAATAATAAAACATGAGGCGAGGGTACACAGAAATTTAATATTTGCTACTGTTCACAATACCAGAGCTAGGGGACATACAAGGAAAATCATTAGGAAGCGAGTCAGAAACCAACAAAAGGAAGTTCTTTTTCACACTGTGAAAAAGTTTCATGTTGTGGAACTCATCATCACAGAAGGTTGTGGGGCTGACAACTTAACCAAGTTCAGAAAAGAAAAATAAATTTGCGTAGGACAGGTCCATCAGTGGGTATTAAATGTTATGGTGGAAGGTCTTCCAAATTAGGTCTTTCTAGGCCTTTAAACACTGGAAGAAAGACAAGGACAGATCCATGTGGATAGACCCTGCATAATACTTTTCTCCGTAGCCTTTGCTCTGTGCTACTGAGAGATATAAAAAACGGGGCTTGTGGTTTGATTTATTGTGACATCTTTTATGTTCTTATCCTTTTTAGCCAATTCAAGAAGACTATCAATAGGTTCAAAAGGAGATCTATTCAGGCCATAGACAAAAGTGTGGTACTCAGTATGAATCCCTTGTGTATCTTTATAAAGTACTGGAAAATACACATACATTTTCTAAATGAAGACAGATTCTGGGTGCACAAATATTTCTACAAATAAAGTAGCTGCTACTGTCATACAGTATAATATATATGTGGAATAGCATATATATAGGATACACATATGCATATGTATCACTAGCACACAGTAGTGACAGAGGCAATGGAAAGGCAATAAATATTCACAGATTAATTTTGTTTTCTTTCCTGCCCCTTTTTCCAAGCAGAATGGGGAAAGAGCACGTAGCATTTGTAAGCAAGCTTTATATTACTTGCTTACAGTTAAGTAAGCTTTACATGCATTTATCTTACATAATCTTGTTATAAATCTAATTTTCTATATTTTACACCTTTATTTAATTATAACTACATGACATATTCAACTATGGACCTGTCAACAAGGACAGCACAAGTCACTGTCTTGTAGGGAAAGCCAATACAAATAATAAATTTAGGGCCATCTGTCAGACTTTGCTTTATTATTCAGAATCACTTTTTTTGTTCCTAGCCAATTTGGGTTATGAACAGACTTCATAATGTAAATAAGGGATGCCCAAGTTTGGGCCAGCTGTACCAAATAAGGTCAACTGAGTTTTTTTTTTTATCTACATGCTGTTCTAGCTTATGGCCATGTGTAATGTGCTTGTGTTTGCTGGATTCTTCTCTTTTCCCCACACTAAAATCAATGTAAGGAGAGAAGGGAAATGAGCCACTAGCACTGAGTCCAGATACAGAGAGAAGAAAGAACAGAAGAACAGCAACTCAGGTGTACAACAGATCTGTGGTACTGGTGCTGCTAATATAAAAATGCAGCACAGTTTCCCACAGGGTTTGTTCTATCTCCTATATAACCTAGGCTGCACCTGCCTTTTTTTTTTTTTTTTTTTTTTTAGAGACCTGAGAAAAGCAGGCAGTACACAATAGGATGCAGTACAACAAGGACAAGTGCAGAGTGCTGCACTTAGGGCGCAAAAATATCCAGCACATCTACTGGCTGGGAAGTGACCCTCTCAGCAGCACGGAAGCGGAAAGGGATCTCGGAGTCACAGTGGACTCCAAGATGAACATGAGTCGCCAGCGTGACGAAATCATCAGCAAAGCTAACCACACTTTATCATGTATCAGCAGATGCATGACAAATAGATCCAAGGAGGTGATACCTCCTCTCTATGCAGCATTGGTCAGACTGCAGTTGGAGTACTGCATCCAGTTTTGGGCGCCGTACTTCAAGAAGGATGTTGATAGACTCGAGAGGGTCCAGAGCAGAGCCACTCATATGGTTAGGGGCTTACAGGACAAGCCCTATGAGGAGAGACTGAGGGACCTGGACCTCTTCAGCCTCCGCAAGAGAAGGCTGAGAGGTGATCTTGTGGCTGCCTACAAATTCATTAGGGGAATGCAGCAAGGGATCAGAGATGCTCTGTTCACCAGGGTGCCTCTTGGGGTAACCAGGAACAAAGGTCACAAAGTGACAGACAGCAGATTTAGGCTAGATATCAGGAAGAACTTCTTCATGGTAAGGGTGGACAAAATTTGGAATGGGCTTCCAAGGGAGGTGGTGCTCTCCCATACCTTGGGGGTCTTTAAGAGAAGGCTGGACAGGCATCTGGCTGGGGTCATCGGACCCCAGCACTCTTTCATGCCTAGGCAGGGGGTCGGACTTGATGATCTGTTGAGGTCCCTTCCAACCCTAGCATCTATGAATCAGAGGAAGGACATTTGGTACCTGAAAGCTAAGCTAAGTCTATCCCAACTATACAATTGGTTTAAATAAACAAACAAGAACGATCTTTTATATTAAATATACAACTTCAAAGTCTAATTCACAGATCACAATTACTGATGATGATTGAGTTTTGTAGCTTTTTGTATTGGTGATTTATTTCCTTGTTCATCACAAGAGAGGGATGTGCTATATGTTCTCTATTTTTATACCTAATTTTCACTTCTGGAACTCTTTCTAAATCATTCTTTATCAGTCCTTCTAGGAATTATTATTTGAGTTCTTGCATTTACTGCTTAACTTTTTATATGAAAAAGAATACTAAGCCTATTTGTTTCTTTTAAGAAGTAGTGGCTAACAATTGCTGAATATATTAAAACCCTGCTAATATTTTAAGTTTACATTGTGTTTGATAAAAATCTCAAAATATTGAATAAGATAGAAAACATGGCAATCTCACCATTTTTACCTTGCTTAAAAATATTCACATACTGAAAAAACGATTCTGAATCTTTAATTAATGCTATTTTATTACTAATCTAGAACAATGACATTAATATTATTTTAGGTAAGTATATTCTAAAATAGACAACGGTTACATGACATCATTGAATCTAACATTTTATTTTAGACTTCCTTAGTACCTTCATATCAGCAGCAAAATATGTGGCTGTTTAGGAAATAAACACCAAATAAAATTTTGATTACTTCTGATGTGAAGATTTGATATATACAAAAAATTAGAATGGTATCTGGTGCCCCACAATGTCCCAAGTTTTGCAAATAGAAATATCTTTTTGAGATTTGTCATAAATAATTACATTCTTAGTTATTGAATCCACAAAAATAAACACTTACTACTGTGCACAGTCAATCAGTTGGTATTCGTTTGACCTCTCGAAGCATGCCTTTACTCCTTCATCATCCCAGAGCTTTTTTGCATGTTCAAAGAATTCCTGAAAATTGGAAATGTGACAAATAAGTGAAGATTTCTTGACTTAATTAAAAAAAAAAAGAACTTCTTTTCTGAAATCTTCATTTTTAGAATAGTTACTAAATGAAAAGTTATGCATTTAAAAAAGAAAAAAAAGAACAGTAATTAGTAAAATCACAGTAAGCTTAATTTACTGTACACACAGCTGCCAGTATAGTTTCCATTATCTGATATACTCAATGACTGGCTTAAAAATTCATGCAAGTCAATGTATGAAATTTACTGTAATTACAGGTGCTGCTTAGAACTGTTCTCAATTTTTAACTTTGTTTATAGCTGAGTCACGATTAGGTCACAAGTATGGTGGAGAAAATAGATTATTTTAGTCTAAAGGTAACAGTTACATGGAAAAAGAATCAAAGGGTAGCTTCTTAAAAAAATGGTTTCTTTCTCTCAACCCCCTCCCCCAATTTTGTCTGTTGAATATTTTTGCATACAATGTATACATTTGTGTGCAAGAATTTCATATACTTTGCTTTTCTATCTTCCCGAAAAGAGCACTTGCCTATTCAATAAATAAAAATAAATAAACTTACATAGCTTAACTTCCCTCCTATGTGACCAAAAGGAAACTAGAAATGAGAAAACCGGATTAACAAATCCCAGTGCCAGAAGACAAAGTTTCAGGTAAAATCAAATTCACTGGTATATTGGAGTCTGAATAGCAGATCTTCTCATGTGAAACAAAGGTAAGTTAGCACCAACTCTTAAAATTGTAAGGAAACCTCTGTACAACACAAGTGAACACCCAAGGGGTGAACATGAAAATCTTACAAAAGAATCTTTAAGGGCAACAACCTTTATTTCTGCTGTGAAACACAGTCTATCGGATGACTTAGCAATTGAGCAAAAGACCCTCTGTACGTTAGTTTCTTGTTGTTACTCAAATCAGATCCTCTATGAATTACATATTCAAAAGACTCTGGTCTCAACTTCTGGAGATCAGGGAGCTACACATCTGGAAATGCACAATAAATAAAAGACCCCTGCCCTCAACCCAAACTGACTCAAACTTCCCTCCCACTAAATATTTTTTAAAAAGACAGGAATGCTCCCAGAGAAAGCACTGTCTGTTTGGCACAGCCACCCTGAATAATTGATACCTTGATATAGGCACTCATGTTAGCCTAGATTGATTGTGAGAATTCCTACAGTAAATCCCTACTTTCAGTACCTTAAATTTCTGTATTTACATGCATGTGTGTGTGTCTGGTTCTTTGGACTAAGATGCCTCAGGATTATTTTCAAAGCTTGTCTACATGGGAAAGATCTATAGTAAACTACAAAATGAATTTACAGTGCACCAGTTACTTTGCACTCCTGTGTGGATTCCCTCAGTGCATACTAAAATGTCTGTGTGAACAGTAGTTTTGGTCATTTTGAAATACAGTAAGAAACCTCACCCTTAATGCACACTAAGAGTGCCCACATGGGGAATTAGTGCAGATAAGCTAAGGTGCTGTAAATTCACACCTTGCCTTACTGTGCCACAACTTTCCCATGTAGATACACCCTCAGACAGTGGTGGAGGAGCTTGTCTATCCTTTGGGAACAAAAAAAAAGCTACGTCTTGACAAAGGTTAGAGAGACTGAGCCATTTTGATAACAGGTCCTGTTTTACAATCAATGTAAAATTTAGACTTGCCAACAATTATGCTCCTTTAGCTTAATTTACAGATCTACAGATTTTCCAGAAGTTGGTGGACTTAATGGGCTCAGTTACTTGCACAGACAGATGAGAAGACCTGCTGCCCCTAATTTCAGAAGGGCAGCTGGTCACTAGCACAATACCAAAGACTACTATGGATACAGCCAACAGTGCACTTAGCTCTATGACACCTGCAGTGGTCACTGAACTGCTTATCATGGCTGCAGGGACTGGACTTTCCCAAGGAGGTCTGAACTACAGGGGAAGACTTGACATTGAGGGCCACAGAGATTTTCATCTTCAGGAGTGACAAAACTTTATATATTCTAAAAGATTGAAGTCATCCTCTGTTCCTTGGGAGGCACTTTCTCCTTTTAAAAATGCAGTTTTGAAAATCAGTCCTGTGCAGCACAGAGAGGAGATCCTCTTTCACTAGCATTGCTTCTGTTTCACTGGTGCAGCTAGCACCTCAAAATAGGGAACTGTCTATAAAGTGGCAGAGATGATATGGACAGAAACAACTGACTGTATCATACAGCTCAGTACAGACCCAAACCTTCCTACTGTCCATACATAAAACCCTTAAATATATGCTTATGTGTGTGCACTATACAGATCCTGTTCAGGCAAGAAGTCATAGTCAGGGAGTCATACGGAAGTAGGTCTGGAAGGGACCTCCAGAGGTCATCTAGTCCAAACCCCTGCCTGAGGCAGGATCACCCCTATCCAAAACATCATTTAAACTTATTGCCGTCAACTCTGACGCAACACAGACCTAACACCCTAACTTGCCACAGGTAAAGCAAGGAAACCATGGCAACCAATGTCCTGCTTCTATAAAATGTCAATATAGGGTCTAGAGGTCCCAGGTAGAGGGCAATGTCCCCCCTTCTATAGAAGAAAGCAAAAAACCCCACAGTCTGTACCAATCTGACCATGGTACAAAATTCCTTCCTGACCCCAAATATGGCGATTGGTCTGACCCTGAGTGCAGGGGCAAGACCCTCTAGACAGGAACGTTTGGCTTTAGTCCCAGCAGGAGCATTGGCACATCCCAGTCAAAACTCCAGCCTTGGCTGTAGCCAGCACCCAACACCTCTGGGAAGGCTTAAAAACACTGAGACACATATAGTAGAAAAGGGGGGGAGGGAGCAACCAACAAAGTCCAGAAGCATAGGAAATACTCATGGCAGAACACAGGCATAGCTACACCTATGTACAACTACATCCCACAACTTGCTTAAGCAATCTATTCCACTGCCTCATTGTTTTAACAGTGAAGTTTTTCTGGCTATCCAGCTTAAACGTACTTTGCTGCAAATTCCAGCCACTGGTCTGCATCCTCATTCCTGCAGCAAGAAAGAACAGGTGCTTTCCCTCTTCTTTATGGCAGCCCTTCAAGTATTTGAAGACTGCTATCATGTCCCCTCTTAAGCACCGTTTCCACAAGCTGATCATGCCTAATTCCTTCAGCCTCTCCTCATATAACCTGCTTTCCAAGCCCTTGATCATCTTTGCTGCCTGTCTCTGGACCCTCTCCAAGTTCTCCACATCCTTTTTAAAATGTGGAGTCCAGAACTGCACACAGTATTCCAGATGAGGCCTAACTAGTGCCAAGTAGAGAGGCACTATCACCTCCCGTGTCTTGTACCTAATGCTTCTGCTGATATATCCCCAAACTGCATTTGACATCACACTGCAGCCTCATTTGGAGTCTGTGGTCTACCAAGACTCCCAAGTCCTTTTCCATAGTGCTGCTGTCCAGCCAGGTGTCCCCCATTTTGTAGCTGTGTTTTTGATTATTCCTCCATAGGTGCAGTACCTTGCATTTGTCTGCACTGAACTAATCCTGTTAACTCTAGCCCTACTTTCCAATCTGTCAAGATCTTTCTGAATTGCACTTACAGTCTCCGTGTCTACAATCCTTCTCAGTTTTGTGTTGTCTGAAAACTTGCTTAGGAAGCTTTCTATGCCAGCATCCAAATTATTAATATACACTTTGACTAGCATGAGGCCCAGGACAGACCCCCTGTGGGACTCCACTCAAAACCTTTTGCCATTCTGACATGGACTCATTAATAATTAACCTCTGCTTATGGCTACTGAGCTAGTTATAAATCCATGTTGCAGTAGTATATCTAGCCCACATTTCTCCAATTTGTTTATGAGAAGGTTATGTATGTGGGATCTTGTCAAAAGCCTTGCTGAAGTGCAGATACACTATATCCACAGCATTTTCTTCATCCATCCAAATAGTTACTTTTTCAAAGAAGGAAATCAGGTTTGTCTGATGTGATATGTTTTTCATAATTTCATACTGGCTGCTTTTGATCAGCCTTTCTTCCTCCAGATGCTTTACAATGGCCTTCCTTAGAATACGGTCCAGTAACTTCCCAGGTGAGGCTAACCAGTCTGTAGTTTCCAGGGTCCTCCTCCTTGCCTTTTTTAAAGAGAGCACTATATTAGCCCTTTTCTAGTTCTCTGGTACCTGGTCCATCTCCCATGACTTCATGAAGATCATTGCCAAGGGCTATGAGATCTCCTCTGCCAGTTCTTTCAGGATCCTAGGATGAAGCTCATCTGGCCCTACTGATTTGAAATCATTCAGACTCAACAAAAGCTCTCTGACTGTCTCTACTGTTTTCTCCTTCCTTATCCAGATAATCCCTATTAGGTATCTGACTGCAACCTATTTTTTTTGTGAAGACTGTGGCAAAGTAGCTGTTGAGTAGCCCTGCCTTCTTTGTATCTTTGGTTAGGAGTTCCTTCTGGTTTGTTGACACAGGATTGACAGCTTCCTTGGTCCTTCTTTTCTGGCCGACATACTTATAAACCCTCTCCTTCTTGTCCTTAACCTCCTTTGCCAGGTGAAGCTCATTCTTTATCTTTGCCTCCTGATTTTGTCCCTGCAGGCTCTGGCAATTTCCTGATATGTGTCCTTGGTGACCTTCCCATCCTTCCATTGCCTGTATGCTTTCTTTTTGCATTTGAGGCATTTTAGAAGCCAAGGATGTCAGATAAACCCACTAGTGAGAATATGTATTGGGCAATTTCTTGAAGAGAATACTTAATTAAAAATATTCAAAGTTAAGTCTTGCTAAGAAACAATATTTACTTCAAATCCTTGTATTTAGGGGCATTATAAATTTTATACTTCACAAACAATAAACATATTACTCTCAAGAATAATTAAATATTCCTTTAAATAATTTAACTTTAAGTAAAGGAAATTTAAAAGTTCCTAAATTTTCAGCTGTCTTTCAAAGAATACTATCAAGTAGAAAGCCACTAATATATTTATCCATCAGCAACAGAATTGTTTTGTAATGTACAAACTGCAGTTTACAGAGACTAATGCAAATACGTTTAAGAGGAAAAGTATGTAACATTATTGAAATATAGTAAATCATATATGGCACTGTGATTTGATATCTATACTTTCTCTGTTTCTTGGTGTTTATTTTTCCCCTATATATTTATAGGGAAATATATACATACATATTTTACACACACACACGACTGTAACCTTCCTGCTCTGATATTATAAAATTTGTGTATGTGTGTTGGTTACAAAGGACTTTACTCATGGTGTTATTCAGGAATAATTCCATGTGTAGATGCTTTTCAGCACTACCTAAATTTTCCAAAATAAAGTTATAGGGCAAACTAACATGTTTCTGCATAATAGAACCTGGTTAATTTGGAAAAGCTAGAATGTTTCCAGAATTTCTGGTTTAGAAACAAATTTGCCATGTGACCATCAGCAGTTTACTCAACTTCTTTGTGGTTCAGTTTTACTATCTGTAACATGGGTATACTGCTGTGAGACTCAGTTATTGTCTGAATATTATGCAACTGCTTGGAAAAGCCTGTTTTCCAAGCCATACTGTAATCTTTACAGAACAAACTCATTAGCAGCAATAAAATTCATAGCAGAAGTTTTTGTTAAAAGCTTATGCTTGCAGTGAATTCATTGCCCAATCTTAAATCCAACTGCCAAAATGTACCACACAAGAAAGGTAATACAGGTAATCTACACTTCGCCAAGCAACTGGCAGCTACTAAGAATACAAGAGGAGGAAAGATCTTCAGAACAGATGGTATAAACAGTCACGGAAGGTAATTTTTAGTCAAATTTTAATGTATTTACAGATGTTCCAAATAACAACTCTTGGTCTACAGAAATATAAAACTGACTTTGTCATCTATTATAGATACATATATTTATTAACCAAGAGATAATCAGTATACCAAAGTCTAAGAGAAACTAGGACTAACATGCTGCAACTAAATATAATCCAGACAATAATAATATTCATATTAGATTCATAAAAAGGTTAGGCACAAAAGTGCTCCACTGAAGCTTTTAATTGGAGAGGTCAACATATACATACCCATTGTATTTTTCTTGACCCAAGATTTAAATTAGGCATCACAGCCGGCATCAGGAAATGAAGAATGATGTTTCAGTGCTCATTAACCACAGGAGTTTAATTTCTATTTAAATGTTTGTGTAGCTGGTGTAAAATTCATTTGCAAAGAATTTATTAAATTAAATTACAAGTTCCACAGTTTTACTATAAAAATGTGAAATACAGTCTCTTGATTATTTAATAATAGTTCAGACCTGTCTGGAAGAAGAAAATATGCAAATTTCAACTTTACGCACTAAAAATCAAGAACACATATTTCTGACCCTTGTGTTTATTTACATAGGTTATTATATTTTTGTACATTTAAATGTTCATGCAGTACCTGAAAAAGGTGGATAGACACAGACACATGCTGATATGTTTTTAAAACGTATTTTGACTTCTAATGGTTCCATTAAGTGGATATTAAGCAAAACATCATTTTTTGATGTTATTCCCTTTAATAAGCACTGTACTTTGTATTATGAAAATTTTAAAAAAAGTTTTTAAAGTACTTCCAATTTCCAAAATCTCAGGCCTTTCCTGTATTCTGGAAAATTCATAGGAAGGCTACATGAAACTACCATGAGAAAACCCATGAAGTAATACCTACAATAACAAATGCATATGCACTAATCCCTGAAAACACTATTTCAACTTTGTCTTAATGGAGAATACAGCATCATCTTTCTTGAAATTTAATGTTTGTTATTTATGAAATAAAGTTATCTTTTATATTATAAGCACCCACACAACTCCTCCAAAACCTGTCACAGTGGCTATAAAAAACTGCTTGACTTTTCAATTTGGGAAGCAATATGCATGACGACTAAATTATCAAACATCATGATAATGATATGTATTTTAGAAATCAAAATTTTTATTTATCTTCTATATAAAATGAAACAGTTCATGTCAGATCTGTAATATGTTTTTTTCTTCTAATGAGACTCTAGATGATGTTTGCCTCACGGATAAAGTACACATTATAGCTATCCTGATACCACCTTTTCCCTGCTTAGAAACTGGGATGTAGAAGACACCACATTATTGTCCCTTCTGCATATTTATTTTGGTAGTACACTGTTAACAATGTATGACTTCTTTTTAGGATTCTTGGTCTGAAGTCAGGCAGGAGGCAGGATAGTGACTTGTATGTGTACAGTTGCTGGGGTGGGTAATATTTGACGACATTAGTAGTCTTTGTAGCCCAAGGCAGAATCAATTTAAGTTACATGTTTTTCTGTAAGTGGCATAGGTTATATCGGCAACAAACAGAATACACATTTGCCCTTTGGTGTGGGGGAAAATCTTAGACTGGGTTCCACCATTTTTTAACCAGCCCATGAGAGCCAAACTTCAGTTCTGTTATAGGTACAGGCTGGTTTTGCGTGCTGAACTTCTGTTCCGTTATGGGTATAGACTGGTTTCCAATCACTTATACTGGTAAAAGTGTAATGTCTGTACTTAGCTTGTGAGTCTATGGTGTGCATGGAAGATTTCAGTCCATTCCCTTGCTTTCGCTTCTGGTGGACAGCCTTGGATGGCTGTTTTCATATGGGTGGTGGCCCATGATGTGTTCAACATAGATGTCTCTTGACCATTGGATGGTTTTGGATACCATGAGATGCCTCATCAGTTTTGAGTTGTGACAGGGTACTCTGTGTGCAGGCCAGGTCAGACTCCGGGCCCTTTTCGTCGCTCTGCACGCGGGCTGTGGCTGGCAGCCCGGGCAGGCCGGGTTGGAGAGGGCGGGCGCCGAGCTAGAATTAGGCACAGACACTTAACGGTTGGTTTTAAGATTGTTTACTTACACCGAGATGGTCGCGGTGCAGGCTGAGAACTTGCTTGAGTTGCGGTTACAACAGAAAACACGAACACACGTGGAGTTTGCTAGGCTCCATGCAGACAGAACACGAACAATCACGTGGAGTTTGCTAGGCTCCACGTAGACAGAACTCCAGATGTCCAGGACAAGCGTGCATAAAACTCGTCGGTACGTCTTATAGTAGGCTCCGTTCAAAGACGGGAAGAGGTGGGTGGTGGATCAGGCCGCCAAACTCCTCTGAGCAACACACAGGGTTTCTATTACCCTGCCGCGTACACCCAGAGTCCCCACGAGATGGATGTGGAGTCCTCTTCGGCTTGGGCGGAAACTGCTCAAGCCTCTTATACGGCTAACAGGCCAATCGCTAGCTGCCACGTGTGAATAATTTAGCACTAGCCAATAGCGGGACACGAATTTGCATACGACGAGCGGGAACTCCTTTGCACCGTGCATTTCTGTGTTGCAAAGGAAATGCACCCTGCAAAGATCGCTGCAAAGTGGCGGGAACACTCCTTTGCACGCGGGTTCTCTGTGCAGCAGAACTCCTCCGTGCAATGAAGCTGTAAACCTATGGGGATAATTCGAGTGCCGAAGCACACAAAAAATCAGACCTTTGGGTCATGACACTCTGCAGGCTCAGAGGATGCTCTTGTTGCTCAAGTCTAAATGCCTAAATACAAGGTATCACATTGTACCCCATCTCCCTTAGGAGCTGTATCTGGTGAAGGCCAGCCACTGGTCCTAGAACAGGATGGTTATGTCAGTGATCAGTAAATGTTTTTGTTCTGATCTGTTACCACAACATCCAGATGCAGCTGCCTGTCACAGCCTAGGACAGTATGGCTGATAGCAACGATCCTGAATGATTCTGAGATGGCCTTTGCCAGTTGGACCTGGCAGTGTTGTGGCAGAGTTTCAAGGGTCTTGCATGGGTCTTGCATCCATATAGCATGGGGGGCAGGGTCTTTCTTTCATAGCTGCAGCTCTGGCACCTCTTGTTTTGGTGTCTGCAGCTGTTGAAAAGCATAGCAATTAAGATTGGACAAGTAGATGAAGCGCCAGTCTGCGAAGTGTGTGAACTTCCCATGGGGCACAAAATGGTTGCTGGATTCCTACTTTAAGGTGACCGCAAGGACTGCCCTAGTCAGGTTTTGCCACCAGGTCACCGATGTACTTAGGCTGCATGGTGTTCTTCAGGCAGGTCCTGATCCAGGGGGATGATGTTCATTCAACTGTAGTTGGGGCAGGGAACAGCAAGACCTCCAGCTCCTGTTGCTCCTTGCACCATGTCCAGTAGCAGCCAGTGCACTCCCTGAGGTGCTGTGTGGCAGTATGCTTGGCTCCACATCAAGGCAAAGTTCCCACTATCTTGCCTGAACTCATCCTCCAGCAATCTCCACAGGAATATGGCTGACTCCTTGTGGGATGGCGGCCTGATGATCCTCTTCTAGGTGGTCACTTTCAGGGCACCTGTGGCAATGCTGCTGATCAAGTCATTGGGGCAGGTCAGGAAGCAGAAGGCATGGGTGACTACTCTGATGTCACAAAGATCTCCTATGCAATGGACACTGGTACTCCCCCAGCCAGCAGAGGATATGCAGGATCTTGTTGTTGGCCCATAATGGCAGGTCCATTCAGGCATTTCCAAACTTTCAGGTGCTTGACTCTGCACCTTAAAAAAAAATCCCTTTAATACTTTTGTATGTTACTGCCTACGCAGAAACAAAATTTATTGTGGGGTAACAGCTAGGTTTCCACAGACCTGGCTCAGTCTTATTTCCCTCATTAGGTGCTGAAGTGTGTTGTGTTCCATCTTGATTAAGTCTCTGAAAATCCATTAATACATCTACTTTTGTAACATGCTATCATCATAGCATTAAGACTAAGTCACAAAAAAGCAGTGAGGAGGAGGAAAAGCCACCCACCTTTTGTATTAACAGTTTTTCATCAACTTTAAGTAGAATAGGATTGCTCTTGGATACCTGATAGATGGAATAAGTTCAAGCATTCGGTCTTCAGTGTGAACTACAATACTGACTACATAACTGAGCGCTAGAAGAAGGCTGTGGGATTGTAGCTAGATAGAGCCATGTGTTAACAGTACAATGTGGCTGCAGGTGAAGGTTTTCTTACTACCAGGTCCAAAGACCTGCTGAAAACAATGGAGGTGGCATAGGTTCTAAAAAATGGTTACAGGATATTTTATAATAGAGATTATTAGGAAAATTAAATATAGGCATTGTGACGAGCACCCCATACAATGCTATAGTCCTTCAAAATTAAATTTTATCACATACCTTAGATTCTATTAATTTCACTAACATTCTTTTCAGTCTTAATTAAAAGGACACTTGTTTAGAACCAGAAACAGGCTTCCAGAAAGTTCAATTATGTTTTGATCTGGGAGTCTTTATAATATTTCAAAAGATTCTGGAGGAGGAAAATAACATCCAAATTGTTCCTTGGCATTTTAAACACATATATTAAAATACAAAAGTTAAGGATTTTTGTGGGTGGTATCTTTTATTGGACCAAATGTATAGTTGAGAAGGACATAGACAAGCTTCCTCAAGTCTCAGGTACTTGGTACCCAAAAACTTAATTATATCCCTCCCAACTATACAGAAAATCCAATAAAAGCTATCACCCATAACAACTGTTGCCCCTCGTACTTTTCCTGAAGTATTATGGGTACAATATCACCCACCCCAAAACTACTATGTACATGTTTCTGAGCAGCAAAATAACTTAATAGGAAAATGGCTTTAGGAGAAAACCTTTTTTCCCTGGAAGACACCAGAAATACCTATTTATTTTAGGCACTTTAGATGGTCTTGTATAATTGTGTTGTTTGATTGCTTCATAACTGTTAGCATATACTCGCAACCCTGGGAAGCAGCGCGTACTTCTATACATAGTAGGTTCTTACTCAAAATCTTTGAAACTAGAAGGAATATCTTTCTAAATATGTTTCAGTCCAAAACATTTAAAAAGTCACAAATCTAAAAGTCACAGATTTCCTAATACACAGAAAATTACTAGCTAAACAACTGCTTTTGTTCTATAAAGGTATACGGGCATGGTATCTAATAAATATATTAGAAGGATGCTAATTTTAAAAGTCAAGAATTAAAAAGTTAGAAACTGCTAGGAAGATGCCAGTGCAACCTTACTTCAGTTCCTTGAGGCATATAAACTAGTCTGTAAATACATAATTGCATGCAATTTTTGTCTGCCTCTAGAGCTGAAGCTGAGTGGCTGGGGGCTGCAGGCTCCTTGCCAAATATGCAGGGGACCTGAATTCATTTAGTGTAGAAAAAGTAGTTTAGTAGAAAAACAGTTCACATTCAGATATTTTAATCCTCATCATTAACTATGGAAATCCATCCTTTATTATATCATTTATGACCTGCATTGAAAGAAATATTAATAATTTTTGTCTGTGCTTTTCTTTAAGATGCTCATCACCCTAGTATCTGAATATTTTAAAATGCTAAGGGATTTCTCTTCACAAAATGTCTGAGAGGTGAGATGGCATTTATCATACATCCTCGTTTTTCAGACTAGTAAACTGAAGAACAGCAAGATTAAAGCTATAATTACTTGAAATTTCCTCAAATAGTAGGTGTCCATTTGACAAGTTTAGCACTTAATTTTTAAAAAATTCATCCCTGGAAAAATAGAGGAAGATTATGGCAAAGACAGAGATGGAGTTCAATATCCAAGGGTAACATTCAGTTGCCTAACACATTAAACCATCTCTTCTCTTTCCAACAACAAATGAGGCAAGGATCTTACTAATAATTTTAGTCAACATGAAGCTTTGATTTATTTTCTGAGCATCATCTATGGATAAGATAGAGGTCTCTGTGGAAAAAGTAGTAAATACAACAGTATCATAGAATGTATGATTGCACTGGCACACTTCATTCTTTCATCCCCTGATTTCTGAGCATTTGACTTCACAGACTTTGTGTTCTTTTAACATAGCTTTGTACAACATTACTTAAGTTATGGAAAAGAAGGAAACTGAAGAGAGAAAATTCATCATATGGAACCATACTGACTCCAGCCCATGGTTATCAGCAGAACTGGGATCATTAGATCTACAGCACTGATGTTTATCATTTGAATCACTAGGGAACTGGTGATAGTAACAGATTGTTTCCCATCAAATATGCACTGTAAGACAGAAAACAACACAGACTTAGTTGAATACCAGAGGAATGTGAGACAGGAATCTTGGTTTTGGAGCACAGTGCGTATCAGCAATTCTAGAACCTGCTTCCCTTTTTCTCCAGCATGTCCCATCTTTCCTGTCTGTTTCTTTTGCTGCTGCTCCCTTCTCCAAGCCTGGTTTGGCCTCTACTCCTGTTTCTGGCTGCCTATTATCCCTAGCCTATACCTGTTCCCCACTCTGCTCCTTAGGACCCTACATGTGTCAGTTACTTTTTTTCTTCCTCCATACCATGCCAGGCAGTCTAGGCTCTGACAGCACCATGAATAAACCTCAATATCTACAGGAAGAAGGAGAAGTTACAGGGGAAACTTAGATTAGTTCCTGCAGCACTGGCTTGAAGTATACTCACTGAAGATGAAAGCTATAGAGTTTAGCTGCCAAACTCTAAGAACACTGAGCATATGCAAATTATGAAATTCAGCAACTTATAAAGTGGCCAAGTTTGGGTTGAATTTGAGATGGATAGAAAAATACAAAATTTTTAACTTAGAGGCAATCTCAGGCCAAATTTCAAGTTCCTCCTCCAGAGCACGGAGTTAACTAGAACTTTTCAGTGGTTGCAAAATATTTTTAACACAGGTAAAACAATGCATCTTTTCTTTAACTCATTCTCTGAAATGACTGAACTTTTTTTGGCCAAAACTTAAGCAAATTTCATATCAGGCAGTCAAGTGAGTAAGTCTAGATAGGTAATAAGCAACTGAAAAATGGGTCTTAAATGGAAAGTGCCAGGCATTAATTACAGGTATCATTATTAGCTCAGCCTGTAACAAAATCTTATTGTTACTTAGTCTGCTTATTTCTACAGAAACAGAAGATCTGCTGAAAAAAAGAACAGTAGTCCATCTTGTCTGGTATCCCAACTTAGCTAACAGTAACAAATGCTTCAGAGGAAGATACAAAAAAATCCCTATAGTAGACAATTATTTAAAACATGCCCCAAAGGGAAGTTTCTTTCATCAGCTAATGGTTTAACTGTGACTTGAAGCTCAGTGATTTATATCTCTAATTTAAAGAACAAACTCTCTATGAAATCTATTTGTAGATGCTTAACTATGTAAATGTCTGATCTTTTTTTTCTGTCCTCGCAGTCACTACTACCCTGTGGCAGTGAGTACCACAGGTTATTTATGCATGGTGGAAAAATGTTATTTTATCAGTTTTAAATCTGTCAAATTTCATATCCATTATTTTCTCTCATGGCCCAAATACAATAGGTGCTCCTAATTGACCTTCTCTATATCATTCAGAATTTTGTATGCATCTCCATGGTTTCTTATGTTAGTATTTTCAATCAACCAAAAATTCCCGAAGTCCATAAATCTGTCTTCACAGGTACAGCTTTCCATTCTTCCAATAATCTTGTTTCCTATGTCTGGGCCCCTTCTGTTTCTGGTATATGTGTTTAGTGATAAAGAATCACAGAAAATTTGGGTTAGAAGAGACCTCCAGAGGGCATCTAGTGCAAACCCCAGCTCAAAGCAGGACCATCCCCAACTAGATAATTTCAACCACAGCTTTGTCAGGCCAGGCCTTAAAAACCTCCAAGGACGGAGATTCTACAACCTCTCTATGTAAGCTCTCTATGTTCCAGTGTTTCACCACCTTCCTAGTGAAAAACTTTTTCCTAATACCCAATACTTAAACCTCCCTTGCTGCAGCTTGAGACCACTGCTCCTTGTTCTGTGATCTGCCACTGCTGAGATCTGTCTAGCTCCATCTTCTTTGGAACCACACTTCAGGTAGTTAAAGGCTGCAATCAAATCCCCTCTCAGTCTTCTCTTTGGCAGACTAAATAAGCCCAGTTCCCTCAGCCTCTCCTCAGAAGTTATGTGCCCCAGCCCCCTAACCATTTTCACTGCTCTCTGCTGCAGGCTCTCCAACTTGCCCACATCCTTTCTATAGTGGGGGGCCCAAAACTGGACAAAGAACTTCAGATGTGGCCTCACCAGTACAGAATAGAGTGGAATAATTACTTCCCTCAATCTGCTGGCAATGCTCCTACTAATGCAGCACAGTATGCTGTTAGCCTTCTTGGAAATAAGGGCACACTGCTGACTCATATCCATCTTACTGTCCACTATGACTCCTAGGTCCTTTACTGCAGAGCTACTGCTTAGCCAGTCCCCAGGCTGTGGCAATGCATGGCATTCTTCTGTCCTAAGTGCAGGACTTTGCACTTGTCCTTATTAAATTTCATGAGATTTCTTATTGCCCAACCCTCCAATTTGTCTAGATCATTATGAATCCTAGCCCTACCCTCCAGTGCATTTACTACTCCCCCTAGCTTGGTGTCATCAGAGAACTTGCTGAGGGTGCAATCTATCACATCGTTCAGATTGTTAATGAAGATATTGAACAAAACCAGCCCCAGGACCAACCCCTGGGGCACTCCGCTTGACATCAGCTGCCATTGGGACATTGAGCCACTGTTTACTACCCTCTGAGCCCAATGCTCCAGCCAGCTTTCGATCCACCCTAGAGTCCATTCATCTGACCCATACTTCCTCAGCTTGCTTACAAGAATGCTGCAGGAGACTGTATCAAAAGCCTTGCTAAAATCAAGGGGTCTTAAGTCTGCTGCTTTTCCTGTATCCACAGAGCCAGTTATCTCATCATAGAAGGCAATCAGGTTGGTCAGGCATGACTTGGTGAATCCATGCTGACTTCCTAATCACCTTCTTCTCCTCCAAGTGCTTAGAAATGGATTATTTGAGGACCTGCTCCATGATTTTCCCAGGGACTGAAGTGAGACTGGTCTGTAGTTCCCTGGATCCTCCTTTTTCCCTTCCTTAAAGATGGGCACTATATCTGACCTCTTCCAGTAGTCCAGGACCTCCCCTGATCACCATGAGTTTTCAAAGATGATGGCCAGTGGCTCTGCAGTCACATCAGTCAACTCCCTCAGCACCCTTGGGTGCATTCTGTCCGGCCCCATGGACTTGTGTATGTCCAGCTTTTCTAAATAGTCCCTAACCTGTTCTTTTGCCACAGTTGGATGCTCACCTCCTCCCTAAACTGTTCTGCCAGGTGCTGTAGTCTGGGAGCTGACCTTGTCTGTGAAGACTGAGATGAAAAAGGCAGTGAGTACTTCAGTCTTTTCTGCATCCTCACTCACTAGGTTGCCTCCCCTATTCAGTAATGGACCCATACTTTCCCTGACCTTCCTCTTGTTGTTAACATAATTGTATAAACCCTTCTTGTTATCCTTCATGTCTCTTGCTAGCTGCAACTCCAATTGAGCTTTGGCCTTCCTGACTTCATCCCTGCATGTCCAAGCAATATTCTTATACACCTCCCAAGTTGTTTGTCCAAGCTTCCACTTCTTGTAAGCTTCCTTTTTGTGTTTAAGCTCACCAAAGAGTTCTCTGCTAAGCCAAGCTGGTTGCTGCACATAGGAATGGTTTGTTCCTGTGCACTCAGTAAGGTTTCTTTAAAGACCAACCAACTCTCCTGAACTCCTTTCCCCCCTCAGACTGACCTCCCAGGGGATCCTGCCCATCAGCTCCCTGAGGGAGTCAAGGTCTGCTTTTCTGAAGTACAGGGTCCATACTCTGATGCTCTCCTTTCTTTCAGTAGGTCAAGAAAAGCATGGCCCCTAGTTGGTCTCTCCAACACTTGCACTAGGAAGTTGTATCCAATGCTCTCCAAAAACTTCCTGGATTGCCTGCGCACTACTGTATTGCCCTTCCAGCAGATGTCAGGAGACTGAAGTCCCCCATGAGAACCAGGGCCTGTGATCTGGAAACTTCTGCTAGTTGTCTGAAGAAAGCCTCATGCAACTCATCTAAAGAAATCACTGAATCAGAATTAGAAGGTTGAGTGCCTTCCAAATATATATATATGCCATGCCTCTAAAAGAAATTATGGTCCTAATGTAGATATTGTGGGGAAAAACCAGTAAACATCAGGTAGAATACCCAAAAGAAAAAGAAGTCTGCTCAGTCATCTGTCAAACAAACAAGCATGGTCTCCTGATAATCAATCTTTTGTTTATGAGGCAGCTATGTCCCTTATGGTTCTACCTCTTCCACCTCTTAATCCTTTATGTAGCTTTTTGCTCAGTGAAGAAGCTGATTTTCTGGAGGTACACAAAAATCAGCTGCCCAGACTCCCAAGGTTAGTAACAGAGTGGGTTACAATTTCAAAACAGAACTACAACTATGACACAAGTTAGCTTTAATTTTTCCAAGAGCATTTTCATCAAAACCTTAACACTGAAGTAATAGCATAAGAAACAAAGCCAGTTAGGAACAGCCAACTTGCACCCAAAGGACCTGCTTAATGATAATGTTCAAAGCCTCCTTATGCACCTGTGTTAATGCCAGCTTAATTAGACAGTAAGCCTTAGGGAGAAGATAACTTCCACCTCCAACAAGGTATTTTCTGTTGTAAATACTCAGTGTGCAATAATCATGCAATTACCTTGCTAATTAGTGAAACATTTTGATAGGTGAATCAACAGCTTGGTTGTTAACAACAGAACTGTCTTCTAAGACCTAACCAGGTGTCTGTCAAAGGAGAAGTCAAAGGCATATCCAAACTTAATTTCTCTCTCAACTCACCACACATCTCCTGCCTTTTCAAAAAGATCACACCAAAATGAAAGGTGTGATCTTAAAACAGTGTGGTTAACCTGCCCCAAACATAACTTTAAATTGCTATGGGTTAACCAGGATGGTTTGTAAACAGCATCTCCCTTTGGATACCGTTGTCAGTGCATCTTAAGGCTCCAAGAGACCAGAATGAGCTAATCAACTCCTAAGAGACTCTCTCCATACCTGGAATTGTAAGGAAATCAAATGGTGAAACAAACGGCATTATAAAGGTGGTAAATCACCATTTAAAACTTAACCACAGAGAGAACTGTCACACAGAATGTTTTGTGAATTATGGAGCTACTTAGCGGTAGTTCCATAATTAGAGTTGCAACAGTATGTCCCATTACAACTGCTCTCATGAGCCGATTAACACCCCCTTTTAAATTTCAAATCTTTATATGCATGCAAAATCAGAATTCCAAGTATCATTGGTGTCAATACTGATACCGTTTTTTACCTTCCCTTCCTCCCAAAACGTGATCAGCACTCTTCTGTAGTCAGTGCTTTTGTTTTTTGTTGGGTTTTTTTTGCTCTATGATATGATGATATGTCTACTTAGTGGACCACTAAATTAACAGATTTTTCAAGCTTTTCAGATTAAGTCTCAACTTTTCATTTCTACACCTGTAAAAATGGGTTCTTTTGAATTTTAGGATAAACAGTATGTAATGAGTCTTTAGTCAAAGCTAACAAATAAAATGCTTTATGCATGCAAATCTTTAATATTTCTATATTTATTATAATTATTACACAGTTGAATTTAGGAAAAATTCTTGCAAAGCAAGATGGGATGGCCAAGAAGTTAGCAGCAATTAATAAGATGATATCATTGAAAATATTCTTGTCAAGATTAATGTCATCTAAAATTTTAAATGACAGTTATCATTGCAAGTGTTACACATTTAAAAGAACTTCATGGCAAAATTTTGTGCGTGAAGTACATTTGTCCTGAGCTAGCATAGCAATTGAAGCCATGTCTATGCTGTTTCTATGTTGTGTCTAGGACCACCACTAAGAAACACACCCAGCCCACTTGCTCCCAACTCAGTACTTGCCAAAAAAGAGTCTTCAGAGTTGAGCTGAGGATGTACACTCAGGGATGCTCTAAATGACTTGCACTGCCTCAATTCTGAGCTTTGTCATATGCTAAGCAGGAGTGAGCGGGCAAAGCATACTTCTTTGGGGCATGCATATGACATGGAAGCAGTGTAGATATATCCCTGGTCACATTATCTCCGAAGACCAGTTCCCACTTGAGTGTCATCTCCACTACTCAGAAAATGGCTAGGCTTTTCTGAATTGGACAAGCTTGGCCAAGTCAGCATGTTAGGAACTTTATTCATATTAAAAAAAACCCCCTCCCATTTCAAACATCCTGCTATTCATCTTAGTTGCATGTTTTGTTTTGAGTCACATCATCATGCATTTCAGAAGCTTGTCACCCATTTGAGACTTCAAAGCTTGAAAAATATGCAATTAGTTAGGAGGCAAACTATATTATAGAGAAGTGAAGGGTAAATTTAGTTCCCTCACATAAAGAAACTTATACCCAGGGTAATAATGAGAGAGGCAAGAAAAGGATTGAGATGGAGGTGCCCTGAGGAGGTCCCATAAGGAAGACGCAGCAGTAAAAAATTCCAGCACAGCTGAAGTGAGGCAATAATAGATGAAGGAGCTGCTAAACAGTAATACTGCAACATGTATTTTCTCAGTTTGAATTTGTGGTTACAGAGGAGATACCAGCTGCTTTATCCTTTTACTTTTGTTGCTGTACTATAGTTCTATCTACCTAAGGTACTAGGGAAAGCAGTATTTTTCCAGTACCTTTGGAACTATCTCCTTATGCAGGAGCTACTCAAATGTAACATAAAACTGGTATGAATTGCAAGATCCGTGTTGTTCAAATTCACAGACTTCCCACAGCAGAACTCATTTGTATGTCAAAACAAAGATAGTACCTGTGTTGTAAATTACACCTTCTATAAATAGTAATTTTGGTTGAAATTAGCAAGTTTCAGGCACATGAGAAAAGAAAAGGAGTCTTCAAGTCTTCAAGAGGAGGTTAGATAGGCATCTAGCTGGGGTCATCTAGACCCAGCACTCTTTCCTGCCTATGCAGGGGGTCAGACTCGATGATCTTTTGAGGTCCCTTCCGACCCTAACATCTATGAATCTATGAAAATGAGTTACTTTCCTGCCACTGAAGATGGGTAATAAAATTATTCCTTTGGTCTAGCATGTACTTTCCTTATTAAGACAATGGGAATTTTATATTCCCATGTCAGTTGCGAAGTTTCTTCCTTTTTAAAAAGTTAGAATTACAAATGAAAGTCTGTTGCATAGTTTCTGTTTTCAAGTTTAAATAGTTTTCGCAGTGAGTCATTTTTGATGGATAAAATTAAAATATTTTCTAGTACATCAACTTGTTAGAATATTCCACCTGTTATTAAACTAACCTCCCTAACTATTCCATTCTCCCAAATACTACAAGAAGTATGTGGTTTTGTAAGATAATAATCAAGTGGTTACAAACAACTCAAATCTTTCTACCCCAGAGCTCTGTCAATTCCTGATACTGATTCAGCACAGTGGAACAGCTCAGTGATGCAAAACAGTTTGCAAATGCTTCCTTCACTTTTCTTAGTATGCTTTCTCCTAATAGGGCTAAGGAAAAAGGGAAACATTTCAGCAGTCTATTTTGAAGGTGAGAAATTCTTGTTTACAATATAGTTTCTCAGCAAATGATTGTGCCAAGGACAAAAAGGCTGCATATGAATACACAAAACTATAAATTAAAAAGTAACTTCCTTCTAAGTTGTTAATTAAAATAATTTGCCACAAAGACCTGCTTACATACTACAGTGTTTTCTCACAGCAGTTTTAAAGAGAAAACTAAGAGTTCCTATAATTTTGTGAAAGATGTCTGTATTTGGTTGTGTTAAGCACAGTTAAAGAGTTGCTAATAATAAATGATACAGGATGTGGTAAACCTGCAAAGGGTAAACAACACAAAAGGTCTCATAAAATGAGTAAACAAGAAGAGTTAAATACATATTCCATTTCTGAACACAAAGCTTAGTCAGTGATGTCAGGTTATCGCTATCACAGACAGCTTTGTAGATGTGTGGTGGTGCTCTCAGCTGGACAGCCAACTTATACTAGTATTTGAAAAACAGGAAAAATCAGGAGATGTCATCCACTGTAGTAACATATTTGCAGTCCTGAAGTAATAGGAATGAATCATGCTTTGGCATACTGGATCCTATGATCCCTGCTGACTTCCTGCCCCTGGGGCAGGGGGCTGGACTCAATGATCTTCCAGGGTCCCTTCCAGCCCTAGTGTCTATGAAATCTATACTACTTGGGCGTACCTTAGTTCTAATCTCTCACCTACACAATTGCAAAAGTGGTTAGAGTTTGGTCAGATTAAAACGACAGCAAGTTAGGCTTTCTCAAGTTTTATTTCTGGTTCTGTCACTGACTTGCATCACCTGGAGTAATTTATTTCCGTTTCTCTGTGTAGCTACCTGCTGATAAATATTACACTTTGTCTCTCAGGATTTTGTAAAAGTTTATGTAAAGTTTACATGATGAATATATAAAAACTAGCTTTCAACCCTTGAATAAATAGTGGCACACAAGCGTAAAGCATAATTATAATGTACAAATTTAATGATATTTTTTGGCATTTCACAGGAAGCATTACTATCAGTTCACTGGTGTTGTCAAAATAAGCATGCTCTCCGAATTAGGAGATAATATTGTTTTGCACTCTATATTTGCATATTTTCACATATTTTTAGGTATGCAGGGGCTACTATGATTTCATAGATTTCATAGACATTAGGGCTGGAAGGGACCTCGGAAGATCATCGAGTCCAGCCCCTGCCCAAAGGGCAGGAAGTCAGCTGGGGTCATAGGATCCCAGCAAGATAAGCATCTGGTTTCATCTTGAAGGTGTTCAATGAAGGCGCTTGAACCACCTCCGATGGCAGGCTGTTCCAGACCTTGGGGGCTTGGACAGTAAAGAAATTCTTCCTTATGTCCAGCCTGAAACGATCTTGAAGTAGTTTGTGACCTACTCACATGATCATTTGTGATCATTTAGTCTGATACAGTTAAGAGCAGCTATGGAATCTTACCTAATAAATGGGGACCTACTCACTTTGCGGTTTCATGGACTTCACAAAATCTGGGCTTGTCCATGAAATTAAAAAAACCCAACCTTAATAAAGATAAAATGCTGGCTTCCTAATGGAAGCCAGCAGGCCTTGCTGCTAGGAGGTGAAGGTACCAGCTGGTGGAATGGCACGAAGGGCAGCAGACAAGATGGCAGCTGCCCCTTTGTCCTTCCTTCCCCCACCAGGACCTCTGAACCAATCAGCACTGAGGGGTGGGGCTTCACCAAAGGCAGCCAGCAAGCAAGGTGGTGGCTGTCTTCTTAACCCTCCTTCTCCCTGGGGCCTCTTTGCCAATGAGCACTGAAGGGTGGGGCCGCCATTAAATGAACACAGAATTAGAACTTTAAACCACGATGAACCCACAGAAAGTGGTGAGTCCCCGCATGATTTAGGTTGACCCCTACTAATAAATACTGCAATAGAGGGAATTGTTCTTCTTTCCTAAGGTAACCAAGCATGCCTAATCAATAGCTCATTGCTTAATCTGAATACATCTTTCAGAAAGATATTTACTCTTGAATCATGGATAAAGTGACCTTTCTGTAAGATAGTCTGATGGTTTATTGTCCTTACTGTTAAAATGTTAATTTTAATTTCACTTTGATTATCTAGTCTCCAACCATCTGAACCTGTTACATCTATTAATTTAAACACTGTTATACTACATGATATGTTCTTGTGGTATAGATACTTTCTATGAGGTACAAGCTACTTGACACCATAACAACTGCTATCCTGGATTAGAAGAATTTATGAAATTAATATGAATTTCTGTAATATTTTAAATTCCAGAATCTGGAATTTGGCAGTGGTCAGTGACAGAATCTGCAAACAGAAATTTTAAAAAGACAACACAGACTAGGTTTATACTATAAAAGACAACATAAACTAACAAATGAATTGGCTGAAGTTCCAATATATGCTAAAGCATGAGGTTTAATGATACTTATACATTTTAAATGTAAACAAGATAATTGTAGAATCCAGCGGAGGGCAACGGAAATGGTTTGGGGGCTGGGGCACATGACTTATGAGAAGAGGATGAGGGAACTGGTCTTATTTAATCTGGAGAAGAGAAGACTGAGGGGGGATTTAATAGCAAGCTTCAACTACCTAAAGGGTTGATCCAAAGAAGATGGAGTTAAACTGTCCTCAATGGTGGCAGATAACAGAAAAGGAGCAATGGTCTCAAGTTGCAGCAAGGGAAGTTTAGGCTAGATATTAGGAAGAACTTTCCCCACTAGGAGGGTAATTACGAAAGCACTGGAATGGGCCACCCACAGAAGTGGTGGAATCTCCATCCTTGGAAGTTTTTAAGACCCTGGGCTGGGATGATCTAGTTGGAGAAAGTCCTGCTTTGAGCAGGGGGTTAGACTAGATGACCTCCTGAGGTCCCTTTAAACTCTAATTTTCTATGATTCTACAATAATTGCATATTATAGATCTATATGTTGCATAACATATTACTATTTTTTAAACCTATTAATCCCTTTAACATGTCAGTGACTTGTGATAGCAAGTACCACAAGTTAATTATATACTAATTAAAACCACATAGTTAAAATCCTGCATGCTATTTTGAAAGCATAAGGCTAAATATGCATCTGGTTATCATTAGACACACAAATAACTTAATTCACACTCTTAAAATCATACATTCAACGTGGATGTTTTTAACCTTTTCTTTATCCCTCAGAACAGACTTGTGCCATACTTTATGAAAACTGATTTTATTCAATGAGAACTAAGTAGTAACATCTGTCATCATCTATATGTTAGGCACATATTTATAAATGCTTTTTTTCCACTTGGAAAAAATGGAATTCATAGAGTAAAATGTTCAACACACTAAACTGCAGAGCGATTAGTGTATCCAGAAGCAGCCTGCTCCTATGAACAAGGAAACTATGTCAGTGTCGTGAATGATTTTATAGCCAATACAGACCTGAAGTGTGGCTGAAACTATTGACAGTCAAGCAATGCTATAGCTTTAATTAATATAACATTTTTAATCCCTCCCCACTGCACAGTTCTGATTGTTGACCGTCATAAAATATCTATCTTATGCCTTGGTACCTATTAAATATTTGTAAATTGCTGCCTTCTAGAGATACAGAAAAGCAGTTTACACAGGTTTAGCACTGCTTTTTACAGAAATTATTGGGAAGCAGACTTTACAATGGAAGCAAATCTTACAATCTTCACAAACTGGAAGCAAAATGGCTGTAGACCAGAATGTGATTCACGTGGCACAATCCATGACTTAAAGAAATTCTCTGATTTAGCTGAATTAAACACTAATGAGACAACTACAAGCCCACTGCTGGGCTTGTAGGTAGCCATTTAGCCTCTAACTCTTTTAAATAGAAATTCTTCAATGGCCAGAAAGCATCAGAAAGCCATACAAGCTTCCATAGCTTAAATCAGTTGGGATGATGTATTTAAGAACATAAGGGGTGCGTCTACACAAAATTGTTTACTGCACAATAGGCTAATCTAATCTGCAGCAAAATGTCACTGTTTACACGTGTACAGCAATTACTGTGTAGTAGGTTAGTCTAATGTGCCATTTTCTAGTACTTGTAGATACAGGTACTAGAAATCAGTGCATGAAACTAATGCGCCAAAGTGCATGTGTAGATGCTGACCAGGAGTGATTTGGGGCCACAGGGGCCAGGGAGAGCTGTCCTGGATTGGCAGAATGCTTCCTGCCAGCCTCAACGAGATCAGGACCCATCCCATGGGGCAGGGAGAGCTGCCCCGGCTGTGGGGCAGCTGCCTCCCAGCCACATAGAGACTGGGACCCACCCCAATCTTCACATGGCTGAGATGCAGCTGCCCAGCAGCTGGGACAGCTCTCCCTGTCCTGTGGATATCAGAATGGGCCCTGATCTCCATGTGACTGGCAAGCAGCTGCCTGGCAGCTGGGACAGCTCTCCTTGCCCCATGAAGATTGGGACCAGCCCTGTGGCCCTGACAGTCCTGGAGCTCCCCCTGGCTGCTACAGCAGGACAGAGCAGGGAAGGAACAGCTCTAAACTGAACTGTTTCTGTCAGAAGCAAATATGCTCTCAATAGGCGCACAATCAGATGTGTGTGGGGGTGCAGTTTAATGTGCCTGAATTTTCTGCACAGAAGGGGCTGGGCTGTGCCCGGGGTGCATTGGCAGTGACACTGGGCTACAGGGGAGCTGCAGCTACCCCAACATTTGCCATAGCCCCCTCTAGTCCCCGCTCCCAGTATTGCTGCCCACCCTGCCCCAAGCGCAGCTCAGCCCAACCCCCTGCTGGGAAGAGCCTGGCTCAGCCCTGGCCCCAGCCTGCAGAAGTAGCCAGCCCTGCCCTGCGCAGATCTGAGGGGCACACGCCCTCATGCCCTCCTGGAATGCGTGCAGCAGTGGGAGCTGCTCCCCTGCCCCCCAGGACAAGCCGCGGCTCTGTCCCATACCCTGCTCTGACTGGGCAGCACCTGTCCCAGCCCCTGCTCCAGCTCCACTCTCTCCCTCACCACAGGGGCTTTGATCTGCCCCCTCACACCCCTGCCTTCCCCTTCCACCACAACAGACTTATCAGCTGGATGTAGTTCTTCAAGCTGCCAGGCTGTGCTCCTAACCACCTATGTGCTGCACTGCAGCTGCATGCATGCATGGGGCATTTATCGGTTAAATTATCAGCCACACCAGACAAAAAAAGCTGATTTCCGATACAGTCAATTTTTTTTAAATATCAGTGCCAATTCAATAATCAAACCAATGTATCAGTGCACCTCTAATTTGAAGCCAGAATCATTATTCATATTTAATTGTGCCTGGAATTCATGTCCATGTTCCAGGCCTTTCCATACTTTTCAACATAAACATCCTTCAAAATTGATCTCTGATCAACTTTAACACTCAGTCAATCAGGAATTATACCATAAAATTATCATTAAATGCAACATGGGTGACTTAAGGTATGAAAGGAATGAATAGTAGTTTTGTATATCCATACAGAGAAACTTACTTAATTCTGTATATTTACAACTGAAAAGAAAACTACAGAATAATATTTTCAATTTCTGAAAGATGCCATGAAAGAATACAAAGAATATTCTGACAAGTAGACCTTTGCCATTAGCTGTAGAAACAAAGTTAAAATGAAAAAGGGAAAATCTTTGCACAGCTGCTATCATGCTAAACTTCCAAGACGTAGATGTTCAGAGTCACTTTCACTGGCTTTATGCCTGAGGCATGACCAAGAAAAAGAAGTCTGGTTGCACCACTGATGTATACCAGCAATTCTTGGTCACTGCAGGTCACTGTAGTAGGGTGTAATTTAGAACAAACTTTAAGAAGACAGGAGGTTTTCAGGATCAAAACAGTAAAATTATCTTCAGCCACCCTTAGTTTTCAACCCATTTCATAAAACATTTCTGTCATGGAAAATCACAGCCACTCACAAATAATTTTCTTCTCTCTACCTTAGCATCTTTAAGAAGAACTGCCCTAAATTTATCTGTAATTTATGATACTATACTTCTGAGACTCAACTTCCAAGCTGGGGATGGCTCCCCCTTGTATTTCCATCATGGGATTTTTGTGCAAGTGCCTGTGAGTTCAAGTCACTCTGCTTCTATACCTCTTCCCATTTCTTCTGTGGTAAAAGTAGTGACAGGCAAACTGCATCTATTCTTTCACTGGATTTTTCCTCTGAAAAAGGTATAATTTTTTCTGACCTTAATTCCACAAAACAAAGAACTGCATGTCTCTTTATCCTCTTTAAAGAGGAAGGGGAAAATTAAAACAAAATTCAGCTCCACACAGAGTTGTCTGTTTCCGTTATGTTTTAAATTTAGACTCACTTTTGAACTTTTGTTTTATATAGAGTGATTTACTACATATCCATCAAATAGAAGAAACTCTTCTAACACATAAAGAACAGCAGTCGTCTTTTCAATACAAAAAGAACACAGTTAAAAGGTTGTGAAGAATCAAGGTTTCACCTAGCCCATGTTTCTTTGTAAGATATAGTTAATTTCTTGAAGAGTAGCCATTCTGTACTTAGTTTTTGGTTAGACAGTTCCATACACTAATTATTTATTTTCCTGGTAAGGACTCCATTAATTGGCCTTTTGTTACACATTTACTGTGTGCTGCAGACTAACTCTTTCTGAGGTCCTCTATGTTTACATCCTTGCAGATATTCATACAGCCTGACCAGGTCAGCATGCAATCTGTTTCTGAGCTGAAAACATTTAGTTAAATAAACCATGTGGAAATTTATTTAGGGTTGTCTCATTATAACAAGTACTAACTAGCACAGTCCTCCTCTCCAAGCCTTTTCCAGTATCACAATTAATTCAAAACTTTTATTTTGCAATAATATATATTAATATTTGGGTAAAAAGGGGAATATTCTTGTTACTTTGAAACTTTCATTATAGGGGAAGTTATACTATATTTGGTGAATCTATACAAGATGGATCTTGTTTATAACTTAAATTAAAAATAATTTTAAAAAATGTGAGTCGTCACTGAATTCCTGTACTTTTCAGATAATCCCCTTTACAACTTTCAACAGAGAACACGCATTTAATAAATGATATAACATACTTCAGCATGCTTTATTTGCACAACCATTAGCTTTTTAATGTTTATGTAGGTGTTAAGTATCATCTGAAGCATTATCTATTCAAGGATGCATGCTATTACATACAGAAGGACTGCATTCAGTATATGCCTTAAGTCTCATGCATACAACATTCATGAGGTTGCAAGCTCTTCAGGAAGAGGCTGAGAGCACAGACACATGAACAATTTACAGTGAAATAAACATTTTACTACCACATTTATCCTGCATTAAAAGGCATCTAACCCATAGCATTTTACACCCTTTTTATTGCCAGATTGTCTCCTGTGCACCAGCATCACGTACCATGGGGTAAGAAGGCAGAGATGGGCAGTAGCCATGGAGATGAAGTGCAGTTTTTAAAAGTACTGTCCTTCTCATAGTACAAACTCAGAGCTCTGGTATGAAACTGGAGATAGGCCTGTTGAAAGTCTCTGATTTAGGGTCAGAGGGGAGAGCAACAAGGGTGATGTTGTGGTGGGGGTCTACCATAACCATTAGACCAGGAGAAAGTGGTGCATGAAGCTTTCTTCAAACAGCTAGTGGAAGTTTCCTGATCACAGGCCCTGGTTCTCAAGGGGAACTTCAATCACCCTGACATCTGCTGGGAGGGCAATACAGCAGTGCACAGGCAATCCAGGAAGTTTTTTGAGAGTGCTGGGGACAACTTCCTGGTACAAGTCCTGGAGTGGCCAACTAGGGGCCATGTTCTTCTTGACCTGCTGCTCACAAACAGGGATGAACTGGTGGGGAACGTAGTAGTGGATGGCAAGTTGGCTAATATGACTGCAGAGCCAATGGCCATCATCTTTGAAAACTCATGGCAATTGGAAGAGGTCCTGGATGATTGGAAAAGGGCAAATATAGTGTCCACATTTAAGAAAGGGAAAAAGGAGGATCCAGGGAATTACAGACCAGTCAGCTTCACCTCAGTTGTTGAGAAAATCATGGAGCAGGTCCCTAAGGAATTCATTTCTAAGCACTTAGAGGAGAAGAAGGTGATCAGGTTATTTGGAACAATCAGCATGGATTCACCAAGGGCAAGTCAGACCAACCTGACTGCCTTCCATGATGGAGATGACTGGCTCTGTTTGATGTGGGGAGGCCAGTGGATGTGGTATACCTTGACCTTAGCAAGGTTTTTGATATGGTCTCTCACAACATTGTTGCAGGCAAGCTAAGGAAGTACAGGTTCAATGAATGGACTTTAAGGTGGAGAGAAAAGTGGCTGGATCATTGGGTTCAGAGGGTAGTAGTCAATGGCTTGATGTTTAGTTGGCAGCCTGTATCAAGTGGAGTACCCAGGTGTTGGTCATGGGGCTGGTTTTGTTCAGTATCATCATTAATGACCTGGAAGATAGCATAGGTTGCCCCCTTAGCAAGTTTGCAGATGACACCAAGCTGGGGGTGGAATAGTAGATTCAGAGTGATGTAGACAAATTGGAGGACTGGACCAAAAGAAAGCTCATGAGGTTCAATAAGGACAAGTGCAAAGTCCTGCACTTAGGATGGAACAATCCTGTGCATCAGTACAGGCTGGTGGCTGACTGGCTCAGCAGCAGCTCTGCAGAAAAGGATTTGGGGGTTACTGTGAATAATAAGCTGAATATGAGTCAACAGCATACCCTTGTTGCCAACAGATGAAGGGAAGAGATTACTGTGGTGGGCCAGTAGGGGGAGTGCCTGTGTTGAACTACCCACCTCAGTGCACCCAACCAAAAACCAAGCCTTGAGTGCTTCCCCTGGGGCACCTACATCTGGCCAACCCCCTTCCTGGAGCACACCCGCAAGACTGGGGTAACTGATGCCACCACCCAGGGCCTGGTCTTTGTCCAGGCTCTGTGCTCCCTGGGGTACACAGGCCTTGTAGACCTAGAGTCTGCTTAGCCCACCATGAGATCTTAGGGTGCTTTGTTTACCCTGAAGCACAAAAAGTAGCTGCCCTTAGTCAGCCAAGCAAAGGAAGCAAAAAGGCTTGCCCATTCCCTCTCAAACATTTAAGGCCAGGCTTGCTATGATATTGCTTTATTGATTGGAGAGGGAGGACATAGGGAAGGAATACAAACCAAAAGGAATTTTGACAGTTGAACAGCCTTGAGTAAAACAGGATAAGGGGTTCCTTGGCTCTTTTAGTATATGTCTAGAACACTTAGACTAGGGTTGGGCAAAATGTGGTCTGAGAGCCAGATGTGGCCTGCCAGGCCATTCTATCTGGCCCACGGGGTCGCTAAAAATTTTAGAAAATTAATATTTATCTGCCCTGGGCTGCCTGTCATGTAGCCTTCGATGGCTTGCCAAAACTCAGTAAGCGGCCCTCTGCCCAAAATAATTGCCTGCCCCTAACTTAGACCTAAGTTACTGGCTACAGATCAGATAAGTTACTCAAAGCAGCACCCAGAGGATTCTGGCGGTACACAGCTTCAGTCTGATTCAATGACCAGAAGATGACTCTCCCCCTCTCCCAAGATGGAAGGACCCTATTTATAACCTTTCTGGCCTCATCACCTGGACCCAACTAACATCAGGTATTTTCTGAGCCTCACTGATGTTGACCAGTGAGTTTGAGTAATGTCATCCCTCACCTTGAGGAGTGACTACAGCCTTAAGGCAGCCCTCCCTCTCAGGTCAAAGGCAGAAAGTTTAACAATAGTCTGACCACCGGGAGAAGGAATTTACCTCTCCCTAGGGGATCCCCTCAGCAACCAGGTGGTTGCCTAGCAACTGAGTTGATAGATACATGGGCAGAGAGAGAAAGAAGGGGAGAACAGACAACTGAAAAAGAAAGGGGGCTGCATGGAGTTCTTTCACAATTACTTCCCTCTATTTAGCACTGGTTAGGCCACATCTGGAGTACTGTGTTCAGTTTTGGGGCCTCCACTACACAGAAAATGTGGACAAACTGGAGAGAGTCCAGCAGAGGGCAACAAAAATGGTTAGGGGGCTGGGGCACATGACTTCCGAGGAGAGGTGAAGGAACTGGGCTTACTTAGTCTTGGGAAGAGATGACTGAGAGGGGATTTAATAGCAGCCTTCAAAGGGATGGAGCTAGACTGTTCTCAGTGGTGGCAGATGACAGAACAAGGAACAATGATCTCAAGTTGTAGCAAGGGAAGTTTAGGTTAGATATTAGAAAGAACTTTCTCACTAGGAGGGTAATAAAACACTGGAACAGATTACCCAGAGAAGCTGTGGAATCTCCATCCTTGGAGGGTTTTAAGACCAGGCTAGACAAAGCCTTGGCTGGGATGATCTAGTTGGGGATGTTCCCGCTTTGAGCAGAGGGTTGGACTAGATGACCTCCTGAGGTCCCTTCCAACCCTAATTTTCTATGATTCTATGTAATTAACTGATGGAACTCATTCTTACAAGATGTTGTAGAGCTGGTAGTTTAACTTAGTTCAAAAAGGGATTATAACAATCCTTGGAGGAAAGGTCCATCAGTAGGTGATAAATGTGGTAAATAAGGGTACAACCTCCGAATCAAATCAGAATTTCCTAAACCTCTGAACGTTGGAAGCTGCAATGACAGAGAAGCAGGGCATAGACAATTCTTGGCATTTCTCCTGGAAAATTCTCCCCCTCAGGAACCACTCTGCCACTGTGTGACAGGCCTATTTGTTATACACTGGCTATAGGCCTAGCCCCACCAGCGACTACAAGCTACCTCAGCAATTAGGACAAGGTAGGCAAAATTGTGGGTGTGGCTGGCAGCCAGACTCCATTTCCCAGTAGCCCCTGTCTGCGTCACTCCAGCAGGTTTCCAGAGAGACCCCAGGAGTGGTGGGACTGGGACAGCATGGCGCTAGTGTTTCCATGGAGACTGACCCAAGCAGCGCTGGCAAGGCACGCGGCTGAGTGTGGAGCTGCTCTGGGCCAAAATCCCAGGCCCGGCCCTGGAGAAGCTCCCTGTCCAGCTGCACGGCTTGCCAGTGCTTCTGGGGCCAGTCTTCATGGAGGCCTGGCCCCATGCTGTCATGGCCCCACTACTCCTGGGGTCTCCATAGAAACCAGCTGGAGGGAAGAGTACAGGGGCTGCTGGGAAATGGAGTCCATTTAGGGCCCAATCTAGCCTGTGGACTGGATTTTGCCCACTCCTAGGCCTGAAGGAGACCACTAAATATACAGCTGACTCCGTTAGGCAAATTGCAACTTTGGTTATACGTTATAATAGGTCACAGGTATATCAGCTTCATAGAATCATAGAAAGAAGGACCAGAAGGGACCTGTAAGATCATCACATCTGGTCCCCTGCTATGGGCAGGTGGTAAGTGGGCTCAAATGAGCTCAACGAGGTGTTTGTCTATACTCCTCTTGAACACTACCAGGGATGGTAACTGTAACACCTTTACTGGAAGTGTGTTCCAGATTCTAGTTACCTGTATGGAAAAGAAGTTTTTCCGTATGTCTAGCTTAAACTTTTCCTCGACTAGCTTGTGCCAACTGGTCCTTGTCCTCCCAGGGGATGCTTTCCTGAAAAGCTGCTCTCCCAGATCCTGCAGTTCTCCCTTGACATATTTGTAGACAGCTATCAAGTCACCCCTCAGCCTTCTTTTACTCAGACTGAACAAATCCAGATCCTGACATCTTTTCTCATAAGGTCTACTTCTCAGGCCCTTGGTCATGTGGGTGGCCCTTCTTTGCACCCTTTCAAGCTTGCCCACATCCTTTCTGAAGTGCAGCGCCCAGAATTGGACTTCATTACACTGATGGCTCATTCGTCCTCTGGTCAATTGTCACCCCCAGGTCCATTTTAGATGCAGTGCCAGCCAGCGGACCACCCATTGTATAGATATGGTGAGGGTTCTTCCTACCCAGATGAAGGATCTGGTACTTGTCTCTGTTGAACCTCATCTGACTGCATTCAGCCCATAGGACCAGTCTGTCAAGGTTGTCCTGGACCTTTGTCCTGTCCTCGGATATGCTCGCAAACTTAATTGTTGCCCACAAACTTAATTATCCTCAAATTTAAAAATTGCGCTTTTCATTCCCTCATCCAGGTCATTGATAAAGATGTTAAAGAGCATGGGCCCAAGCACTGATCCCTGGGGGACACCACTGGAGACGGTCCTCCAGGATCAGGCCACCCTGTCAATTATCACTTGCTGGGATCAGCCGCTGAGCCAGTTGCCAACCCACCACACTGTAGCCTGGTCTAGGCTAGTACTCTCCAATTTAATTGAGAGGATTTAATGTAAAACAGTATCAAAGGCCTTGCTGAAATCTACGTAGATGACATCCACCTCCTGTCCTATGTCTAGCTGGTTAGTGACCTGGTCATAAAAGGACACCAGGTTTATTAGGCATGACCTCCCCTTGACAAAGCCATCCTGGTTGCTTCTCAGTACCCCAGTTGCGAGCTTGGGGTTGATGGCTTCCTTGACAATTTTTTCAGAGATTTTTCCCAGGACTGAAGTCAGACTGACAGGTGTATAGTTAGCAGGGTTGTCCCTCTTTCCTTTCTTAAAGATTGGTATCATGCTAGCCCTCTTCCAGTCATTTGGGACCACTCCTGAATTCCACAACTCTTCGAAAAGCCTCACCAGAGGCACCGCTTGGCCAGTTCCTTCCACACTCTCGGATGCAGATAGTCTGGCCCAGCTGAATTGAAAATGTCCACATGATCTAAGACAGTCTTGTCCAACATGTGGCCTGCCAAGCCATTTTAATCTGGCCTATGGTGGTGGCGGCACTGCTGCTGCAGCGGAGATCAGAGCCACCACAGTGGAGCACGGAGCCACGGCAGTGGAGCACAGAGCTGCGGTGGAGCACGGAGCTGTGGCGGCGGAGCGCAGAGCCGCAGCAGCGGAGCCCCAGTGGCAGGGCTGGTGGAGCCGTGGCGGCAGAACGCAGAGCTGTGGCGGCAGTGCTGGCAGAGCCGCGGCAGCCAAGCACGGGTCCACGGTGGCAGGGCAGCGGCAAGGCGGGCAGGGCTGGCTCGCAGGCCCCAGCTGGCAGCGAGGGGAGGGGAGCTGTTTATCCCTGTGGGGCCTGGCTCATCAGTGAGCCAGATCCTGCTGCAGCTGCCCTGAGGGCTGCGTGGAGCGGGGTGCCCCAGTCGTGCCTGATTGGAGGAGCTGGGGACGGGCTCTGCCCCTTACCCCCAGCACGTAGCCGGGGGAGCTGCAGCATGGCCTGTGCCCTGCCCGCATGCGTGGTGGACGGAGGCATGAGGTAAGTTCCCGCGCGGAGCTGGGGGCTCCTCGGGGCCAGCCAGGGTGGACGGAGGCACGGGGTAAGTTCCCGTGCGGAGCTGGGGGCGCCTTGGGGCTGGGCTGGGGCAGATGGAGGCACGGGGTAAGTTCCCATGCAGAGCAGACCCATTTCATTGTCACTTCCTGCAACTTCACTGGTGTCAAAGGTAACGTGACATCACTTCCTGATGTGATGTCACTTCCTGTGAGGTCTTTGACTATGGCTCGCCAGCCCACTGGGTGATAAAAAGTTCATAATCTGGCCCCACATTCAAAAATTTTGGACACCCCTGATCTAAGAGTATCTTCACCTGTTTGGGACTGATTTTATGTGGACTGCTGTCATCACCGTATTCTCTGCGCCTCTGGACAGATGATGAGTTCTTGCCTGGTTTCAGGAATACTGATGTGAAATAAGTATTAAGGAGCTCTGCCTTTTCACTGGGGTCAACTGTGGGCTTCCCCTCTGTGTTCAGTAGGAGTCCCATAGTGGGGCTTGATTTTTTCTTGTTCCCTATGTACCTATGGAAGGATTTTTGTTGCCTTTAATTTTGGTTGCCAGCTCAATTTCCATGCATGCCTTGGCTTTCCTCGTCTCATATCTGCAGACCCTGGCCACATGAGTGTACTCTCTGGATGCTGAACTGTTTTTCCATTGCATGTACACTTCTGTTTTCTTTTTGAGAAGTTCCCTAATGTGTCTGTTGAGCCAGGCGGGTCTCTTGGCCCCTTTCCCTCTTTTTGACTGCGTGGGGATGGCATCTTTTTGAGCAGTGAGGTTATAAGTTAATAACTAGGGCACACGGGAAGACACTGTGCTGAGAATTCTAGCTAGCTCCCACTGCTCTTTGAAGGTATCTACAAGAGCTTATGAATATTGCCCAGTAAAACTGTGCTTGGAGACAGGCATGGACAAGGGAAAGGAAGACAGTCCCACAGTCACCCATGTTCTCTGTGGCTAGCACTTTTTCCTGCTCTAGTAATTCTCCAGAATTCTAGAAGGTTCCAGGAATTTGTGGGGCTATGAATGAGATGTGAATAAAATAAAAGGCGTCGGGAAAAGTTGAACCAGAATCCCAATAAGATGGTCTTGAGGAGGCAGTAGCGAGACTGCAGCCTGGTCCACTTGAGGTAGGTATGGACCAGGGTCACCCTCTGGCTGAATAAGGGACAGATGTTGGGGGAGTCCATAAAGCACACCAACTATACACCCATGCTGAGGGCTCCACACAGGAGTTTGAAAAATATATCCCTGGTGGGGATCTAAAATGGAATACAAGCTGGTCTACTGGGACTCCTCAAAGGTGCTCCGCCATTTGGTGTTTAGGTGGGATGCAAGGGACTGGGCTAGACGGGCTCATGGTCTGACTCAGTAAACAGTATTTCTTATGTTTTTATGGTTCTAACTTTGATCGCTGTATAAAGACTCATGCAGGTACTTGGAAGAGTCTTATGGAAGCACCTAAATCCTTTCCTGACTGTAGGAGGGAAGAAAATTACTATACCACTTCTAAGCGTGCATTTTTACATCTCCTCCTTGCCAGGCCAACATTTTGGAGATAGTGATTAGGTCAAGGGTCCAATCCCTTCCAACTTACTCACGAAGAGTCAGCATGGCATAATTACTCTTTAGTGCTATAATGAGAACAGTCTTCTTATGCCCTCTATATTTTCTTGCACAGCCACATAAAAGCAAGTAATGGCTTTCTACTTAGAAAGGCCATTCTCATACAACAACATACTTCTTAAACAAGTGTTGAAGATGATGGTAAGGGGCATCCATAAATATTTTTTGCTCACGCTTTACTTCTAAAATAAATGAAATGGCAACCACTGTTAGAAAACAGCTCAGCAGATACTAGAGAGTCCAGGACAAATAGTATTTCAGCTACAATATGTGCATATGATAGAGTGTATTCGTAGCAAATTTTAAAATGGTGCAGGAAAAATATTACCTTGCTATACTGCAAATAATTGATTTATGATCAGTTTTGTTTATTATGCACCTCTAATTTACAAGTCAACACTGACAGTCCCTTAACGCACAATTATTGTCTGGTTCATTATCACAAATATTTCTACTGGTACAAGCTAGTGATTAAAACAATATGTATTGCCAAGGGAATACTATTTTCCCCATTAGAAAAAAAAACAGACAAAGTAAACAAAAACACGTTTGCTTCTGTATAGGCAGGCAGAATATTTATTTTTAAATCCTATACACTGGTTCAGTTATATTAAGAGTAATGGCAATGTTCAAATTGGGTACCTGAAGTGAGGTACCAAATGCCACGTTCAGCCACATACACAGAAGTGGCCTTATTTTTAAAAAATGCTGAATATCTACCATTCTCATAGACTTTAAAGAAGTTGAGGGTGTGCATATCATTAACTGCATAAATATAAATTGTGAGGGTCAAAATTCAGATATACAGTTCTGAAAGTTTTGGCCAGGGCAAGAGCAGTAAGGCATTACAGATTTTTTTTATATAAAAATAGCCTTTGCAATTGGCTATTTAACAGGATTGGGCTCCACCCTGCACCGGCAATATGGTGCATTGTGAACAGATACAGGATCCCACAATCGTGCCTCCTGCCATGTACATGTGGTAGGAAGCGTGATTGTCGGGATTTCACATTAGATCCCATAGCACCTTTACTTTATAGCCATAGCAACAAGACACTGCACTTTGGATTTTCTCTTTTGCCTCTTTATGTTTGGCATTATCACGAGTGGACAGACAAAACAGCTATAACATCTGTACATAAATAACATAAGGGTTTGAAAAAGTCTACTTGATGTTTATTAGCCTGACTACTAAACCAGCACGAAAAATACTTTGCTACAGTACACACACTGACTACCACCTCCTACAATATAAAGGAAGAGTTGTAGAGTGCTCAGTCTGTACAATATTTAAATTTACAACAGATTTCCCATCAACTTCCATTTAATAAAAGTTCACTAATGTGAATTATTGCTATAAGTAGTCAGGCTTGTCCTTTTCTTATTTTTTTTGGAAATATACAAAGTGTATTAATCTTTCTGTAGATTATTCCAAACCCATTGGGGGCTATTAAACGCCATAGTTAGGAATATTCTAACTATATATGAGAGGTTATGACAAGGGATGGATCACTCTACACATGCCCCGGTTTCTTGTGTGTCCTCAAAAGTATCCACTACTTACAACCTTCAGAAGCAGAACACTGGGCTAGATGGACCTTTCTTCCGACATAGAATGGCAATTCTTAAGTTCTTAGCCTTGGTTCTACATGGCTGTGCTTTTTATTGTAAGAACAAGATGCTTTTTACCCATGGACAGTACATGTTCCCCAATAATCTTCAAGATATATAGATGAACTTTGATCAAATATTTTCAAATAAATGAACATTGTTTCTTAACTGAAAATAAAAAGTAAGAAACTTAAAATTCTGATTTTCATTTATCTACACATCAGATGCTCATTATGCTTGTTTCATTAGGCACATTCAGAATCGTGAGGGGAACACAAGTATTCAGTGGAAAACTTGTACTTTACATAAGTCCTACTAAGTAAAAACTGTAAGAAATAATATTTTACACAGCCACAGTATTTTCCATATACAGACTACAAAGAACTTTATGCATGATTAATTTAGGCATGTCATAGGTCTGAGAAATCTTAGGTATTATACACATTTTTCAAATGGAAAAAGCTGAAACAAGGAGGTCATGTTTTTCTCAAACCACTCAATGAGACAGCAGTTTGGCAGTGAATAGAACCCAGATGTTTGCTGCTCAAGCCATTGTGGATAGTGATATGGCATTCCTATGCCTATGCTTTTCCATTTATTTCAGCGCACACTGCATTTTCACCACAGGATTTTCCTTTTGCCATTTGTTTTAGAAATTATATTCTTTCTAAATTATTAGGGGTGCACCAATAGATTTTTGGGGGCCAATATCGATAGCCGATATTTATGGAGGTATATTGGCCAATACCAACCTGATTTCCAATATAGCTGACTCCAGCTGCTCAGTCCGGTGTGGTGGAAGGGGAGGGGAGAGGGAAGGGGCACTGGGGGGCAGACCAACACCCCACCCAGTGAGGGAGGGGGTAGGGGCAGGCACTGCCCAGGCAGGGCGGGGGGTGGAACTGCAGCCGGGGCGGCTCCCGCCACTGCTTGCACCCTGAGAGGGCGGAGGGAGGTGTGCCCTTGGATCTGTGCAAGGTGGGGCAGGGAGGGCTGCAGCCGGGGCTGCGTGTGGCACTTGTTGGCAGGGGCTGGGCTCAGAGCAGGTGCCGGCAGCGCTGGGAGAATGTTGCATCCACTCCAAATTTTGCCACAGCTCTACTCCCAGCTCTGCCACCGCGAGCTGCCTGGCGCAGCCCCAGCTCAATGCCCTGCCTCTGCACACATGACAGAAAGAGCTGGGGCAATGTGGAGCTGCGGAGAAATCTGAGGTGGATGTAGCATTGTCCTAGCACTGCTGGCACCCGCTCTGAGGCCAGCCCCCATCAAGAAGATCCCCATGCAGCCCCGGCTGCAGTCCACCCCACCCCATGCAGATCCAGGGAGAACACCCCCCACCCCCCTCCCCGGGGTGGAAGCAGCAGCAGGAGCCATCCCCGCCCGCCCAGGCAGCACCTGCCCCTGCCTCTGCCACCTCCCTCACCACGGGCATTGATCTGCCCCTCCCCATGCTGCTTCCCTCCCACCTCCCCTTCTACCACAATGGACTGACCAGCTGGAGGCAGCTCTCCACACTGCTGGCTCTGCTCCTGGCCTTCTGAGTGCTGTGCTGCAGCTGCACACAGCATGGGTATTTACTGGCCAAATTAATTGGCCCCAGTGGGCCGATATTCAATACAACAAATTTTCTTTATATTGGTACCGATCAGATATTGGACCGATGTATCGGTGCACTTCTATAAATTATTTTTTATTATACAGCAGTGGCCTTGGTTTGATCACTCAAATGTTTGTATCATTTCCAGTATCACAGAAAGGTCTAGCTATTATTTTAAAAAAGGAAGGGAAAAATTACATAGCATTATAGCTTTTAATTCATTCTCTCTCTTTACCTTTTAAATACTAACATTTTTAGTCTGATATCTTAAGCTTGCTCATATATCCTGTAACTCAACCATAATCAAGTAAATACTTAATACAAGGTTTACCCACATGTATCTCAGTCACAAGCAGAAGTACACTTTATGCGCTCAAAAGAATCAACCATGGATACTGTGTCCCTGCAATAAGTAATGAAAAACTTTTTGCAGACAGTTCAGATCCTTTTTTTTAATAATTCTAAAGAAAGTGAAGAAATTACACCAGTAACTTCTACACTATAGAGTATGAGAAGTATACTGCTGCTATCTGCTATATATACATTTATATTGAATTTTCATTCCATTCTTCACTGCTGCTGAATGGTTCAAATATTAAGTAAGAGTATTTCTGTTATAACTCTCATGCCTGGCAAGCCAATCTTGGAAAACAACTTCTAAAATATATATGTTTCTTTATTTAAAATAAATTAAATCTCCTATTTTGCAACGGGATTTGTGAAAGCTAACTCTGAAATTCACATGCAGTTCCAGTTAATTTAGTGGGACTCCATATAAGCACAGGGGTATCCTCAAGAAGATCCAACTGCAGGACTGCAAACTCAGTAATCAAATTCCAGAATAACCTTATAAAGGTGACAGTACTTTTAAGGTAATGCTGCTCTTCTTTAGAACTGTGGCTGGTTTTTAAATAGCAACATTTTGTAAATATGTGGCTATAGGTCAGGGAAAAGAAATTTAAAAAGGCCAAAGAAATACAGAATGTTAGCCATAAGACAGATAAACATATTATTAAGACAAGTTCCACAGAAATGAAGAAGCAACTAAAAAGCATATTTGCATGAATTAGAACAAATAAAACATGGGATGATGAGCAACAAATTATTAAATACTAGATCTAATTTCAGAAGCTACAAGCAAACAGTCATAAGGAAAAGAGAAGAATAAAGCTAAACTAAACTAAGTTGCTGTCTACTACTGTCACTGTCTACAAGTCCTACAGCACTAAATCAGGGGTGGCTAACCTATGAGACACTTGTCACAAGTGGCTCACACAGTCTGTGTGTGGCATGTGCTGACTGGGGAGGAGAAAGGCAGCACATAAACAGATAGGACAAGGAGCAGAAAGCGGAACAGCAGATCAGGCAGGCAGCTTAGGGCAGGAAGCAGAGCAGCAAATGGGCAGGGAGCATGTGGCAGAAAGCAAAAAGCACAGCAGCAGATCAGGCAGGGGAAGGGGACTTAGAGGCATTCAGGAAGGGTGCAGGTTCAATTTGAAGTATGCCTTTCAAAGAAGGTTGGCCACCACTGCATTAGAGGGTACCATGCCATCTTTTTCATTAATGAAAAATAATCCAATTAGAAAGCTTTATTCTTTGCAAAGAATAGACAGACATCCTAACTCCTCTTGTCCACTATGGTATATTTGAGGTAGAGAATTGCATTGTTTTTCTAATCTTGTGCTTGTTTACAGTTTAATACAACATACATACATTTTGCCATGATGGACTAAGCCATAATTGAAGTGATAACTCAGGTTATGTTTTATCTAAACTGTAAAGAAAATAAGAAATGGAAAATTCTGACACGTTAGCAAACTATAGATGTTTCTAAATTAACTAAATTATTGGTTCTCAATACCACTGAATTTGTTCTGAGATTCAATATAAACTTGGAACACAAAGGCTTTAGGTTCTTAAGAAAAAAAATATAAAGTTACTCTGGGACAGTAGTTCGCAAAATGTGGTCCATAAAGTCACAGTAAGTGGCAAGTACCAGATGCCCATTTCAATCAAAAGTTTGATGCTAAATGTACATAGGCCCCATAAAAATGTTGACAGTGGCAGTGATTGTTGGTTCAAGAAGTTTAGGAATTAGTCTTCTAGGCAGCTTTATATAAATACATTCAAGATAAGGGAGGCAGACAGAAGTGACCTTTTTTATCCTATCTGGCCATAGAAAGATGTTTATAGCTATGACCAAACAAGTATATGGCTGCAAACTTCCAAAATGGCAGATTAGGTGAAAATCTGACCCTTCATTGCATGAGGTATCAAATAAAGACGTTTCAAAATATAGTATCTTCTGTAACTTATGTCTGTGCAGCTCCCAGCCTGTCGCTGTTTTCAGAGTTGGAGTGGGGAAGGGGAGTGGAGGGAGTTCAGTCTGGATTTTTTCCAGCCCCCCCTGAAAGTTGGGGAGAGGAGTATTAGAGCCACCTCACCCTTTGGCACCAGCTGGGGAGCCCCAAGAACCACTCCCTTTTTTGCCTTTCCCCCTCCCATTCTGAAAACAGCAAGCACTGGCAGAAAGCCCTGGCTGTTGCTATGGGAACCTGGCTGCAGGCTTCCAGCTCACAGCTTGATTCCCCTCCCCCCTGGAACCAACAGTGAACTTCTGTTTGGTCTAGGGTAATGCTGTAACTTAGAATGCTCTGCAGAAATCTTTGCTGCACTTCTGTCTGCACCCCAGATGTTAGTGGACTATTGTGGCAAATGGAGAAACTGCCTATGAATTCTTTTTGTTGCTAGGTACCCTGTGTGTATTTATGTCAGATTACAACTTTCTAGTGGATAGCATAGAAAATAACAATAGATGGTTGTAAATCTGTTAACTGTTTTTGTAAACCTAACACTGTGGGTGCCTACAGGAGTTCAGGGCCTTGCTCTAACTCATGGCAATTTACATAAAGCACTATGGAGTTAGAGCCCCTATTGGGTCATGTGGGTGGGTGGGGGGGGGAGGGGAAATTGAGCCTGCTTGCACCGGCCCTGGCCAGCAGGCAGGGGCGGTCCAGCAGCCTCCCAGGAAGCTGCTGAACTGCCCATTTTTCCCAGCCCTCCCCCCCCAAAGCTCTGGGACTGTCAGCAGGGGAGAGAGGAGGGAGGGAGCAGCATGGAGCTGCTGGTTGAAACCTAGCCTGAACTGGAGGATAGGGCTGTGGAACAGAGCCAGCCCAGCTCCAGCCCTGCATGAAAAAATTAACCCTTGAGGGACCACAAGTTCCCTAAAGCACTATGATTTAGAGCACCTTAATCTAAAATTGCACAAAAAATGTAGCTCATGTGAATGTTATGGGACAATGAAATGGCTACTGAGTGTTTTTCTTCCAGTCTCAACTCTAGGGAGGAGGGTCACTATGCTATAGATTATTTGCCTGGGGACAAAGTAATCTGATAAGGCTGATCATACATATGATAAAGGGGGCTTGAGATTATAAAAGAGATGTTTCCCTGGCTATCTGAGAGAGAAAGAGAAAAACCAGAAAGGGAACTGGCTTCAGAGGAAAGAGAGACATTAATGTTCCAAAGGAGAAGCCATGTGCAGTAGGATGTCAGCAGAGGAACAATTCTGGACTCCTTGAGAATGCTGACCTAAACCCAAAGAAAGCTCAAGAGTAATGAATAAACTAAGGCTAGGAAATGTGTGTGGCATTGTCCAAAACTATACACTAGTTACAGTGAACGTTTCTGGAATCCCTTACAAAACTGGAGCACTCCCTACAAAAATGTGCAAAACTGAGGAGCTGGGAGGGGGAAGGGAAAGTAAATTCTGTAAGGAAACTGGCTACCGTAGGGTGAGAGAGTACTGTGTGGTGCACAGAGACTGATGTGATGATGCTGTTGCTAGATGCACCCTTACAAAAGTAGGGGAAGGTCTACGTTTTTTCAAGACTAGCAAACAGTCCAATATTGATGAGGCAGGTGTTGTCAACAGAAGGTATAAGTTCAGAGATGCCAGAATAGAAAATCTATGCTGCAAAGCACTTATGCTCCAAAGCAGGAAAGTCTCAACTAGATGATTTACAAAGCTTAATAGCCTGAACCTCAGCTGAACTGCTCCTTTCAGCAGGTATCAGTGAGCTAGCTTCCAAGCTGTCAGATATAACAATGCTGCATCTGGCCAGAGGGTCTAACTATTGTTCTTTGAGACTGAGGGACTGAGCAGGCAAAGTGATCAGGGGATGCCTTGAGAACTGTACCAGATCCGAATGCCTGCTATTGTGATCATGAATCCAACATTCTGCTTCAGTTTCCTCAGGACTCTTGGGGCAGGTCTACACTGCCTCTGGCCTGTGGTACGGAGAGCTCAAGCGAAGCATGACATGTCTGCTCTACCTACACTAAACCTGGAAATGGATTAAACGTAGTGGCATTTAAAGTGGTACCTGGTTGGCAACAAAAAGCATGCTCAGATTGTTTGGTGGCATGTGCTCTAAGTATGTAGCCTAGGGCTGGGATGAGGGTGGGAGACCTCCATCATTCCTAGATGATGGAAGTTATCTTAAAATATCCAGATGTTCACTTTTTGTGTAGCTCACAATAAAACTTGCACTAAAGATCACCTCCAATGGGAAACTTTGCCTTTCATAAGGGATTAATTTCAAATAGCCCATGGTTTCAGTAAAAAGTTGTTTGATTCACTGTTAAATACCAGCTTCTCCTAAGGCAATTGGTTTTTGATGGTTTCTTTGTTGATTACTTACATCTGCTTTCACTATGCAACTAAAAAAGGAAAGAAGAAAGATGAAGAGTTCCAAATCATTTAAATATTCAAATAATTTAAATGAGTGAAGACAATAAAAGAATGCATTCTGGAAAGCAGGCACACTTAAATGACACTGTTGAAACTTCTAGAAAAAAAGGTAAGCTTTCAACTAAATTAATTCACTCAAGAAGAATCTACTTCTACTACACATCACAACTAGCCTTCAGGGACTTACAAAAAAAGTCCTGAGTGATGCTATCTTATGTCTTAAATACATTTCTGTAGCATTTCTTAATTAAAAGTTGCAAAACTTTTTTTTAGTACTTTCCTGGCATTCAAAAATCTTTCCCATCTTCATTAACTTTTACTACATAACTGAACCACCATCATCTTAATATACACAGAAAATGAAATTTGAGTTCATGTGGAAAGTATTTAATTTAAATTATATTAACATGGAAAAGTTATTCAAAATATATTCTCTAGAAATATTATACACAAAGTGTTGTGGAAGCTCTATAAACAAAATCATTAGAAAAGCCAAGTTAAAATACTTTATTTTACCTAATTTAAAGTTATTTTTACCTCTTGTCATTAACAGTCATTTCTTGAAGCCTGAAATTAAAAGGGACAGATCCTGCATTCCCTCTGTGCCCCAAGCTCCTACTGACATCAAAATGGGAAGCTTTTAGCGTACAAGGAATGCAGAACTGGATCCAAAACTTGTTCTGGATAATATCGACGTAAGTGCAAGCATTTTTGAAAATCTAAAATAATCTAATATTAGAACTCCAACTTCTTAGAAAGTTTTACACTATCTACTGTAACAAAATAAGCATTTAAGTCCCATAACGGAGCTATCATGGTTCATAAGGCCCAAAACATGACTTTTTTTTTTTTTTTACCTTCCCTGTTATTTGCAAAGTTCATGCACTATTCATGTACTGGTCTTATTTGACAAAGTGGCAATACTAAAAATACCCCAATAAGCCCTATACCTGCAATCCAATACTTCTGAGTCAAAACAAGTTGGTGTATGCACATGACAAAGGAAAAAAAAAGTCCCAATCCATTAAAGCACTACAGTACATGCTTGTCTTCTGGCATGCAAATAGTCTGATTTGAACTCAGATGGACTGGTAACACATTCAAATGCCTTGCTGGACCAAGACCCAATGTCAGTAAGGCATCAGTTTTGACTTTACTGTTCCCAAAGAGCTACAGGGTGCAGTGACTAAATACATTTAGAAAATAATGAACATATCCTTATAATGTTCTTTTATATGTGGGAAAAGAATGAATGTAATTAAAGATTCTGTATTATTTACAAAGTTTAACAGTGCAAAGCTTACAGGAAACAAAAGGACAGTAAAGACAAATGGAAATTCCCCAGAAAACATGCTACAGTGAAGTGAATGGAACCACTTAAAAATCTTGCCTTCCTTTTCCTTCACAATTTTATGAATGATTGGTTACCCTGGTATAGCATGTTGCAACTCTATGGTTCCTTTGATAAGGAAACGAACAAATTTCTAATTGCCAAAGTCTAGGAAATATAATGAAAGAAAATGTTGCATCCATTTATTTTCACATTCTTCATGGAATTAAATCTTTGCTCTTTAAATCAGCATTAACAGCCCCTCCCAATACTATGCTTTAATAAACCAGCTGGTCATAGGTCCCTGGAGTAAAAGGGCTTACAGGTGCCAAATACAATTGAGCCTGTTGGATTAGCACAGTAGACAACATGAGCCTGAAGCTCAGAGGTTCATGTCAGATTGGGTCAAACATTTTCTACACAGCAAGATGTAGGAAACCAGTTGTGTCACTGAAGGGGTTTACCAAAGAGGGACTAACAGAGGTCTAACATTCACTCTCTAATGAAATACTTTCTCTGCAAAATGTGCAATATATGCTTGTAAGGAGAAAGATTTGTACCTATACATATTCTGCTGTCCCTGTGCTATTGCTACAGCTTTTAGTTTTCTTTTGTCGCAGCAACAGTAATCCCATTTTACCTTGCTTTTTCAGTTAGCTTTAAAACACTCAGAGAAGTTCACTAAAGTAACACTCACTACACCCACATCCAATTTTACTGAAATATTTCAGTTTAACTCCACGTCTTCCTACTGTATATAGACAACTAACGTGACAGCGAAAGCTCATTAAAGCAGAATTATACACTAGCATGCTTCAGACCAGCTCTCAACTGATTAAGATGGTAGCTCTTCAAAATGAGAAGATGATAAAAATATTTACACCCCCTGCTCTCCCCCTGTTTAGTCAGAAAAATATATAAATTTTGAATCGGTTGAGGTAGTTACATTTAATGTATTTTTTTCATCAGTTTTGGAATATATTTACACTTCATTCTCCTGGATTACCACCAATTAACTGAAAAATGGTGCCAGATTTTGTAGCACCAGAAATAACAAACAATGGCATTACACAATACAGTATGTTGCTAATCCTTAGCAGCAGAGACAACATTATTACATTATGCTTCATCATTGCTGCTAGAGGCTCATTTTGAATTTATTTTAAATAATGATGAAAATGAATCAGGACTGTTAGTCACACAAGAGGCACAAGAAATACTTTTCTCCCTATTGTCTTGTTTATTTTATTCCATACAAAATTATTCACAGCAAAAGTTGTGGCTATCATCCTTAGAAAACAGACTATATGCAGGAGTTTTATTTATTTATGCATGTTGATAGGGACAAGACATTTAAAAAAAATTAAGAGCAAAATCTTAAAAATAACTCATCCTGGCTTTCATTTATGCAATATATTTTCATATGTAAATAATTACACACAAATTCTCTCCCCCACCCCCGACTTGAGTACATTCTATGAATTTCACACCTGTCTAAATTAGCAAACAACTCTTAATATAACCAAAAAGAAAGGAAGTTTACAAACGAGTGTATTTTACCTGCAGGATTCATGCAGTTCTCTCTCTAAAGAGTTTTTTTTAATCCTTTCAGGAACTCTTTTGTGGCTGGGTCAGACTTCTAAGAGACTAATCTTAACTGAACAGATAAGGACTTGAAACCCTATTTTAGGAAAACTTCAGTGCTTTTTTTAAATCCACAGCATTCTTCATAATTGCTTAGTCCATGAAGATTATTATTTTCTATGGTTGAAGAATTGTTGGCATTGTTCTTTACACAGAAATTAACTTTTTATTCTTAGTTCCACTTGGAACATAAATAAGGCCTCAGAAACATTACTGCTTGGGACAACTACATTTAGAACTTACTATTTTCAAAAGAAATTAGAATATAGGAACACAGAACTGGAATATGCTTCCTGCGCGATTGCGTCCAGTTCCCCAAGTTCACAGACAAATACTTACCCAAGGAATCTCTGAATTGCCACTTCAAACCCTCACACATAGTACAGGGCCTAAAACACCACAAATATCCTACAACATACATTGTCTCTCTCTTTTAGGTTGTCTCTTCCTACCAATAATCATGATAATATATATATATAACATCATCTTGAAAAAGTAAGCTCTAATACTGAGTGTAATTATTACATAAAAAGGTATACATGTGCTTTTTCAATTGTAAAATTTCTAAAAAATCTCACTACTGAATTTAGAATGAACATGTTATAATTACCACTTGCAAACAGCATAAACCTTCAATAGCTCACACTAATGCAAAACTACATATGGAACAATGTAGAACGTAATTTATATCAATTCATCATCAACACACATAAATAGGAGTCTACCCAGCTTGAGGAGGTGGCCAGCCGATTTTGTGGGCAGATTGTGCAGCTGGCCGCCATTTTCACAGGCTTATCATGGTGGTTCCCTTCCACATCTCTGATTGTCCAAGGGACTAAGGTAGCCCTGCTGCTGATTGGTGGAGAGGGCCGTCTGTCATGTGGCCCCGCCCCTCACTGCCGATTGGTGGAGGGGGGGTAAGGCCACATAACAGGCAGCCCTCTCAGCCAATCAGTGGTGAGGGGAAGCCATTTTGCCTCCTTGCGTTTGTGCTGGCAGCTTCCTTCGTGTTGAGCTGTGCAGCTGGGAGGACTGTGGCTCCCACCGAGGAGCCAGCATTTTAGTTTTTGTAAGTTTTTCCGCCTCCATGGATTTTGTGGAGATTGCCAATTTCTGCAGAATCATATTTTGAGTAGGTCCCTACACATGAACATCTAGTAGTTAAGGCTTCACACTGTGCATAACGAGGATGGAGATGGGAGGGCTATGAATACTGGAAGAGAACTAGTTGAGGATAGAAATATATTCAGGTAAGTGAAAAAGTGGATGAGATGTAGAATGCCTTAACTACTTATTTCTTACTTTTTACTCCATGTGCTAGATACCCAGGCACTTTAGCAACATCAGTACATGTTAATTAACATTCATGTGCTGATATAAAAGCATATAGATTACACTGATTGAAGAGGTCTCTTAAGGGGTTTAGATACTTTTTGCTTATAGGATAAAGGCTACATACATTGTTCCCTGTAAACATAAGGAGGAGGAAAGACTAATTTTCTGTCTTGAAAGTCATGTCACCATGACTAGGGAAGGAAAAGAAGTAGTTGGAAAAGAAGTAGTAGTTGGAATTTGGCAGAAACTATTTCCCTGTCCAAAAAAACTTTTAAGATTTTTTTCTGATACACACTTAAACAAGACAGACATTACATATTTGCAAACAAAACAGAGAGAACCATCCCAAAACAACCAATAGCCTGGGGGCCAGGGCACTTGCTTTCTACCCCATCTGCCTCTTCAGCTGGGCTCCACAGCTCCATGCTGGCAGTGACTGCACAGGCACCTTGGGGCAGGCTGAGCTGCCTCACTGACTGCCCCAAGGTGCCCATGAAGTCGCTGCCAGCACAGAGCCGATGCCGGAGATGTGGAGCCCAGCGCAACTGTTTGCAGCCTGCCCACTGCTTGCTTGTTGCAGCTGCCCAGAGCCTGGGCTGGCTACAAACAGCTGTGCCGGGCTCCGGAAGCCTGCTATCACCTCTGTGCTGGGAGCAGGGGAGAGACCAGGGCTGCGCTGCCTCAGGCCCCTCCCCCACCGTGCGGGTCCACACACCGGTGTGGAGCTGATGCCAGAGCCTGGAGCCTGGCACAGCTGTTTGGAGCCTCCCAGCCGCAGCCGGCCACAGCTCTGGGGAGCTGCTGCCAGCTGGGAGCCTAAGCTGCTCCCAGCAGGCAACTGGGACACTTCAAGCCCTGCTGGGAGCAGCCCAGGCTCCAGCAGCTACCCAGAGCCTGGGTAGCTGCTGAGAGCCACAGAGCCTGGGCTAGGGGCCAGGGGCTTTGGGTGGGGGGCACAGGGCAGCAAAGCTGGGAGGCAGGGGCTTGGGGGCACAGGACGGCAGGGGCTTTGAGTGGGGGGCAAGGGGCAACAGGGCTGGGGGGCAAGGGGCTTTGGGTGGGGGGCACAGGGTGGCAGGGCTGCAGGGCAGGGGCAAGGGGCACAAGCAGGGCATCCTGCCATGTACCCCTTGCCCTCATTTTGTTTTTCTGGTATGCCGACACTCTGGCACCTTCCAAGGTAGGCACTGTGGTGTTTTTCGGCACTCCAGCCAAAAAACGTTGCCACCTCTGTGCCAGGAGCAGGGAAGAGACCGGGGCTCCTCTGCCTCAGGCCCCTCCCTCACTGCCTGCTCCCATGCACGGGTGCAGGGCTGATGCCAGAGCCCCTGGCACAGCTGTTTGGAGCCTCCCGGCTGCAGCTGGCCCCAGCTCTGGGGAGCTGCTGCCAGCCGGGAGCCCAGGCTGCTCCCAGCAGGCAGCTGGGATGCTACAAGCCCAGCTGGGAGCAGTCCGGGCTCCATCGCTGGCAGCTGCTACCCAGAGCTGGGGCTGGCCGTGGCGTGCCAAGCAAAATGACCTCGCGTGCCATGCTTGGCATGCATGCTGGGGGTTGCCGACCCCTGCCCTAAAGTAAGTACTGCATGATGGGTTGTGAATCTTACTGTAATGTCAGAGATCTAGAAACTCCTCCTAGAAAAAGATGCTCCAGGTCCCCAAGGAAACAGTCATGATACTATTGGATTGGCTAGTCTGTGCTCTTCTACAGCGTAACATTTAAGCACAGGTAAACTGTAGAGGTCTTTTGTGCTTTGGAAAGCTTTGCTCAAAGTATTTGGGTTTTTGTTTTTAAACAAAAATCCTAGATGATGATAGCCAATAGCTCAAAAAGTTCAGTCATTTACAATTAAAAATGCACATGCGGTGGAAAGTAAAAATTCAGGGCCACTATTTTAATTTCTTTTCTTCTCCATCTTCACTTCTTTGTGTAAAGCAGCACTTGACTTTGGCTTGGATCTGAATTTCTCTAATTCCAGCAATACATTAAGATCTTAAAACAAAAACAAACCAAAAAAAAAAAACTTGCCAGAAAATTTAAATATCCATGCCTCTACTGACTCAATGAACATGGACCCTAAATTTGGATTTATTTTGGTGGCAATGCAACATGCTATTATTGCTAGTTAAGCCTAAGGATGGAAGCCATCAGATTACAAAACAAAAATAAAAAAAACTATTTTAAAATCAGTAGTAATCCACCACCTTGGTAGGCAGTTCTAACTGCTTTGAGCATTGAATCATAGAGACATTCTTAAAACTTGGTCCTTAAGTTAACTGCGTAGCATATCGCTATTGTATTATTTTTTCAATGCTTACTACTGCTGCTTAGGGTAGTTCTAGATGAACATGACCTCTGCATACCTCTCTATTAAGCAACATACAGAAATTATTAAAATAGATGTTTTTACAAAATAGTGATGCCTACTGTTAGAAAGAGGAGTGCTTTGCTGGTGAGCTAAATTAGCATTTCTAGTATCATGCATCAACAATTTTTTTGCAATCATATAGGCCTATTTCTAAATTAGAAATGGGTTTTCAGCATGTTTACAGCAGTGCAATAGTAATAATATTCATTCAGTACACTTCTCTGTCAATTCCTTCTATGGTCATTAAATCTTATAGTACAGGTAAGAGAAATTAAGTGCCTAGAATCTACTAGTGTTGTTGGTTGTAGCTGTGTTGGTCTAAGGACATAGGCAGACAAGGTTCTTTGGGTAGATGTGATTATCTATTATTAGACCAACTAAATAGTTGGAAAAAATGTTCAGATGTTTGTGCCCGAAAGCTTGCAAAGAACATTTTTTCCAACTATTTGGTTAGTTTAATAAAAGATATCACATTTAGCCAAAGAACCTTGTCTGCCTAGAATCTACTATGCCTTTGAAAAACATACTGAGTCTCCTTTTTCTCATTCATCTGGCTGCCACGTCATGATTGAATACTTTGTCTTCACTTATCAAATATTTTTAACTCAATGTTCGTAGATACATCTACATTATTTTATGAAGGTTTCATTACTGCTAAAATATACCAGACTACGATTTGAAGTGCCCTTTGTTTAACAGTACTTGTTTATAGAGGGGACCTGGTCAGGGAACTTCTGGTGGGACTGGACATCTTCAAATCAGGAGGTCCAGATGATCTCCACCCAAGGGTGCTGAGGGAATTGGCAGAGGCCATTGCGGGACCCTGGCACAGCTCTATGAGCACTCGTGGTGTTCTGGCAAGGTGCCAGAGGATTAGAAAAGAGCCAATGTGGTCCCCATTTTCAAAAAAAGGGAGGAAGGAGGACCCAGGAAACTATAGGACCATTAGTTTTACCTCGGTCCTGGGGAAGCTCTTTGAGAAAATTATCCAAAAACACATCTGTGAGGGACAAGCAGGGGAGGTTATGCACAGGGGCAACCAACTTGGGTTCATTAGAGGCAGGTCTTGTCAGACCAACCTGGTGGCCTTCTATGACCAGGTCACAAAATCCTTAGACACAGGGGTAGCAGTGGACATAGTCTTTCTGGACTTTAGGAAGGCCTTCGACACTGTCCTTCACCCCATTCTCATTAAAAAACTAGGAGACTGTGGCGTCGACACCTACACAGTTGGCTGGAGGGCCGCACCCAGAGAGTGGTGGTGGACGGGTCATTTTCAACCTGGAGGGATGTGGGCAGTGGGGTTCCCCAGGGCTTGATCCTGGGGCCCATACTGTTCAACATCTTCATCAGCGACTTGGATGAGGGGGTGAAAAGCACCTTGTTCAAGTTTGTGGATGACACTAAGATGTGTGGAGAAGTGGGCATGTTAGAAGGGAGGAACAGGCTACTCCAGATCTACAACTAGATCTGGACAGGTTACAGGGGTGGGCAGATGAGAATAGGATGGGTTTCAATACTGACAAGTGCAAGGCACTGCACCTGGGGAGGAAGAACCAGCAGCATACCTACAGGCTGGGGAACTCCCTTCTCATCAGCACAGAGACAGAAGAGGATCTTGGAGTCATTATTAATTCCAAGATGAACATGGGCTGCCAATGTGAGGATGCGGTCAGTAAGGCCAACCGCACCTTGTCATGCATCCACAGATGCAACACGAGCAGGTCCAAGGAGGTGATCCTCCCCCTCTATGTGACATTGGTCAGGCCACAGTTGGAGTACTGTGTCCAGTTCTGGGGGCCGCACTTCAGGAGGGATGTGGCCAGCACTGAGAGGGTCCAGAGGAGGGTCACTCAAATGATAAGTGGGCAGCAGGGCAGGCCCTATGAGGGGAGGCTACAGGACCTGAACCTGTTCAGCCTCCACAAGAGAAGGCTGAGGGGGGATCTGGCAAAATAAAAAGCATTAAAAGCATATTTGTTTTAATGAAAAACTATGCATTTAAACTGAAAGGCTAATCTCCTCAGAAGAACCATTTCTTAAATTAACAAAAATAGCATAAAATTTAAATTGTGACTAAATACCAAATGACTAGTCAAAATTACTGAATATATCTACAGACACAGAGGATTTAAGTCAGGGGTGGGCAAAATCCAGCCTCTGGGCCTGGCAATTTCATCCAGCCCGCAGGCGCCCACCAATTCATTGTATCCCTCCCAGCCCATGTGCCTAGCTCTCACTCTTGAGCGTGGAAGAGTCCTGGCCCAGCCAGCACACAGCTCTCGGACAGGGCTGCTGCTGCCAGTCCTGCAGCTGCCAGGGGACTTGCTTGGTTTTCCTGGCATCCAGCGGCTCCTCTTCATCTTCCTGCTCCAGTACTCACTCCAGGCAGCAGGTTGGGAGGTGGTGGGGGGAGCTGCAGCTGGGTGGCGGCAGGGAGCATTAGGCTGGGGCTGGTGGGAATGTGGAGTCCACACCCAGAGGGATGGTGGAAGCATGAAGCTTGGGTGGGGCCGGGTGTGGGTGCGTGTGGGCACCCCCACACACACTCCCCCCATGGTGCATAGCTTCCACTGCTGCCAGCAGCAGGCCCTCAGGACGCTCATGGTCCACTCAGGCACTGCTGCCCAAAGGTGCACAGCTCTGACCAGTGCTGCATGTGGTAGCAAGGAGTGGAGTGAGGCTGGCCTGCCTCTATTGCGTGAGACTCCCTGTGGTGCATGTGCAGCTCCCAGTACTCATGCACCACTGGGGGAAGCCCTGTGCAATGGAGCCAGCTGCCTTCCCCACTGCCTGCCATCACAAGAAGCTGCCAGGACTCTGCTGGAAGTGGTGGGGAGCCCTGCCCCTGCTTCTATAGCAGCAGGGAGCAGGGCAGGCAGCCAGCTCCATCATGGGGGCTTTCACCAGTGGCACATAAATGCCGGGAGCTGCACATGTGCCGTGGGGAGTCCTGCATCCATGTGATAGAGGCAGGCTGATAGAAGCAGGCTCCTTGCCGCCATGTGCAGCTCTGGCTGAAGCCACGTACCGCTGGGCGTCAGTGTCTGCATGGGCGAGTGCCTGCTGCCACCAGCGGCAGGGGCTGTGCACCATGGGTACACACACACCCACACCCCCCCAACCGCATCCCACACACAATATACAAAAGTAAGACTTTACTGCTGAACTATTACAATCACCTCTATATACACTACACAAACAAATCATGAGAACAATATTTTTTGTAATAAAATTAGAATATGTTATAGTAGGTATTTGACTTTTAGTGTATGATTTTTTTTTTCTCGTTCGAAGATGGAAGCCCCCCTCCCAAAAGGAGTACTTCCAGGGGCAAGGAAGACACTTCCAGTGGCAAAGATCAGGGGTTAGGGGTGGGACTTCCAGTCCCAGGATGGCAACTGTCAAGGGGTGGGGCTACCCTTGTGGCCCTCGACTGCTCATCAAAACTCATTAAGCTGCCCTCCAGTTGAAATAATTGCCCACCCTTGATTTAAGTGGACTTTTCAGACCTAGAATGAATGCTGTAAAAGGAGTATTTTTCTTCTCTGATTGTAGAACAATTCAAATAATATTATCTTTTCCAGATAAACACAATAGTAGCATCTTATTACACGTTAATTATAAGTTATTAATTTTCATTCCCAGGAGTTAACAGAGGCTAAGATAGATTTTGCACAGAGCGAAAAAATGAAAAACAGTACTATATTTAGGGACTTCTACCTTTATTTGTTGAAAATGGTAAATAATTCTACCTTTACTTAAAAACATTAAATTCACAGATGACTAAAAGGGGCAAATGCCATCTAGATAACGTACAACAGGAATACATAGATTCAGCTTTGTTTCTTAATATTGGGCTACACATGGTATGTAACAGGGCCCCCATCGAACCTGTTGTAGTCAGTAGAAGCACTTGATTTTTGGAAACTGTTTTCCTGAATTGTAGTCTTATGTACATCTGTTGACTTTCCTACAGAGAACTGTTGCTAAAATAGATATATTGCCAAAGGTGCAAAATTTTTCTAATGTTCATGATTCTAGCTCATTTTTGTTAGGCCTCTCCATAGACTGTTATTTGCAGAGCTAGCTAAACAAAACTATATTTCTTGCCACAGTTTTCTCTTTTCGTCGTGTACATACTTGTGTTGGGAGCACTTTTAAGAGGCAGGTTCAACAGAATATGGTAGATACTAAGGCACTAATTCAGCAAAGCTAATGGGCTTCTAAATTTGTTGCTGTTTTCTGTAGAGACCAACTTTAAAAAAACGTGCTCATTTCTACTGCTGCAAAAAAGGTAGCTACACACTAACTTTCAGAATGAAAATTATGAAAATTCATGGACAAAAACTAAAATCTGGATAGAAGACAACAAAAAAAAGAAACATACCCACTATGTCGAACCTGCACTCAACAGCACTACAATTCTACTAAATGTATCTAGCAAATCGTCAATAAAATTGCTTGTACAATGGACAGGAAAAAAGAAATACAATTTTTGGGAGTGCTTGTGAACATCTATTTCCCAAGCACCAACATTAATAATGTGAATAAATTACTTGAAATATGAAGGTAAATAAAGTTTATGGGTTCTTGAAATTACAATCACATTGAACAAACTTTGGAAGATTTTATTTGGTGATACTGGAAGATAAGTCATTTAAGGGCTCATAGAAACAGAACCCCAAAGTTTTCCTTATGCTACTAACATACTAGTTAGCAGGACAGAGAGTATAATTTGAAAAAGAGAGTAATTGATATCTTTTCCATACAAGATCATAATTAATCAGTTTTTCAAAATGGCATAACAGACTAAATTTCTAGGTTCCAGCAATGTCATTTTAATTATTAAACAGCAAACAAAGAAAAGCTTATGTATACACAAAACAACAATCCACCCCTCAAACTGTAGTGAAGCTCCAAGGAAAAGTTCAAAAGGAAACAAGAATAATAATAAATGCATCAAAGACAAATAAAACTAGATCTTTCCAGAGACAAACTTCAAAACCATTTTACTTGTGAAGGTATTTTATCAAAGAGAAAACACAACAAAAGGTTTCTAAATTAATACAGTAAACTTTTGCAGCAGGGTCATAACCAAAAAAAAAAAAAAGGGAGATACAAGTCTCAGTTTCAACTCTGATCTAAAATATTTATATATTTTCTATTACAATTAAAATTAAAACAGGAAAACGTAAAACAAAACAATGAAAAATTTCATTGTCACGGTGGGGTCCTCGCGGAGGGCCGTGATCTCCTTGAGGCCCTCTCACCGCGCTACTCCGGCCCGAGGGCACCCTCCATTCTCGCCCGCCACGTCTTGATGGAATATATGTAATAGGGAGGCTGCCTTGTGTTTCCTCGGGCCTGTCAGCTCCTGGACCCCTCGTGGGTCTCCCCGTACAATGGGTGCTACCCAAGCGCCCTAGCCTTATGGGCTATGCGTGTCTCCTACCTCCCCTGATACCACGCCCCAAGCCTCGCAGATGTAATGGATGTTGTTTGGTCTATACACCCACTTCCCGGGCCTCCTCTCTCATGTGGCCCACTCTGGGCTCCCTCTCTCGTGCCCAGCCTCTTGCTGGGACTCCTGTCTAGCCCACTCTGGGCCTCCCCTGCCGGTGTGGTTCCGCTCCGGGACTCTCCAGCGGGCCTCCAGTCCTATGGGCCAACCGCACGGACACCCTCCCTGATTCTGGCTCCCTGCGCTGCTACTCCCTGTCTTCTCAGGGACAACCGCAGCGCCCTGCCTTGGTCTGAGGGGTATTACCGCACTAGCCTGCGGCCAGGCTCGCTATGCCCGTGCGCCCACACTGGGCTACTCAACAAAGCACAATGGCATTCCCCCTTTCTGGGGCTCGCCGCGCCCACACTGGGCTACTCAATAACGTACAAGGGCATTCCCCCTCTCTGGGGGCTCGCCGCGCCCCCACTGGGCTACTCAATAAAACACAATGGCGTTCCCCCTCTCCGGGGCTCGCCGCGCCCACACTGGGCTACTCAATAACGTACAAGGGCATTCCCCCTCTCTGGGGGCTCGCCGCGCCCACACTGGGCTACTCAATAACGTACAAGGGCATTCCCCCTCTCTGGGGGCTCGCCGCGCCCACACTGGGCTACTCAATAACGTACAAGGGCGTTCCCCCTCTCTGGGGGGGCTCGCCGCGCTCACACTGGGCTACTCAGTATGGCCCCGCTCTCTAGGGCTGCTCAGTATGGCGCTCCCCCCTTCTCTGGGGCTCGCCGTGCCCGCACTGGGCTACTCAGTAATACCGCCCCTTTCCTGGGGCCAGGGGCTATGTTCCCCCCACACGCAATCCAGGGTCTCGGTCCCCGTCCGCAACCTACGGGTTGCGCCTGCGACCCACTGGCCGCGCTCCTCGCCGCCAGCTGCTCGCGCAGTGGCGTGCGAGCTGCGCCTTCGGGGTCTATGTTCCCCCACACGCAATCTGGGGTCTAGGTCCCCGTCTGCAACCTACGGGTTGCGCCCCTGACCTACTGGCCGCGCTCCTCGCCGCCAGTTGCTCACGCACTGGCGTGCGAGTAATTGAGGCCTCCTCCAACCCCTACAGCCTCGCCCAAGCCTCCGGGTGTAATAACACAAACACAAAGCAAAACCACAAGCCCCTAGGCTGTAACGTAACCACAAGCCGCATGGCCAGAACTCATTATCATAGCTCAAGCCTCCAGGGCTATCATGAGCTGTACTTGCAACTTAGGCTCCTTCCCATATCTTGGCCGAGGGAGCTCCTGCCTCTCCAGCTGCTGGCAGAGAACTGCCAGCCTGGCTTCAGCCCTGAGCTTTATAAGGGCCAGGCCCTGCCCCCTACAGGCAGCTGGCTCCACTTGGTTGCTCCTGCAACCCGCAGCTTCGCTCATTACCTAAGCCAGCCTCAGCTGGGCTTGCCATGTCAGGCCAGGGCGCGCTCACTTGCTCCCTGGCAGTTTCTCCACTCTAGGAGCAGGGGCACCGAGATGCCCTGCGACAATCATCATATTAAGGAAGCTATCTACTGTTAGATCTTCTTCTTCTGCTAATATTTATTATATCTTCTAATCAATGCTTAGTTCTCACTATAGCCCAAATGAGGGGTGCAGTGCTGATCCACGGATTAGGTCAGGCCCACAGACTGGCCCCGCTTGCTGGATTCAGTGTGCATGGCTAGCCAAGCATGAGTGCCACATGCAGTACTTGTCCTGGATCTGCCCTGTGTACCTCATTCAGTGTACACCCTGGCTCCAATCCCACACATCAGACTAGCTCTGCATGAAGCACATAGGGCTAAGGCTGGTATGAGCTGCATGGAACATGTGGGGCCAGTCTGAGACCCACAGGCAACACCCTGGGCTGTATGATAGGGCTCTGTGGGCCGGATCTTTGACAACCCTGCCATAGCCTGTTTATGACCACATATCTTCCAACTTTAGTAGTCTTGCATCTTTTCATTTTATCAAATAAAATGTTGTAGAAAAGTAAGTCTTGCCCTATCCTTGAGGCAAATATAGGAAAAACAAGGAGCATGCATTAGCTAGATGACAACTTTCCAAAATAAATTAGAAAGGAGAAAAATAGCCATACAGCACTTTGTAAAAGCAAATTCTAATGAGGGAGTTTTGCATCTAAACCAGGGGTGGGCAAAATGTGGCCCGTGGGCCGGATGCGGCCTGCCAGGCCATTCTACCCAGCCCACAGGGCCCCTAAAAAATTTAGAAGATTAATATTTATCTGCCCCTGGCTGCCTGTCATGTGGCCCTCGATGGCTTGCCAAAACTAGGTAAGCAACCCTCCAGCCAAAATAATTGCCCGCCCCTGAATTCTAAACAGATATAAGGATGCTCTTAATATATGTTCAATATTTATACAGTAGGTTTATTATAAATTAATTATCGTGGACCTTTACTTGCAGTAAGACTTACACAGTAGACAAGACTTACAGAGTATACAAATCTTATAGATTATATGTACTTAAAAAGTGCTATTAGATTTTGATTTCTGAGCTGAATGTATATTCAGAGAGTAAGCAAAGCATAAGAATGGAAGAGGGAGAGACAGTATAAGAGTAAAGAAATCAAAATCATGTTTAATAATTCATATCAAAGCAAATAGCTTTGCAGCTCTCATTTTTAATTATTTGATTTAATACCAGAAACAGGGACTTTTGAGAATTACAAGTTAAACATAAATGAAAATTACTCACTTGTAACCCAAGGTCTTTGAAACAGACTCTGCATATTCACCTTTGTGGGATGTATTGATGGTTCAGATCGAATGATGGAAGCTTTTGAAAGCATAAGAGCACACTTGTGCCCTTTCCTCTGTCCCCTCACTGTTTCTGAATCTTTTAGGGTAAGGCTATTAAAAAGAGACAGTGTGGTGCTGTGGCAACTCATTCCTTTCACTGTCTCCTGAAGTCCAGTATTGCAATTAGAACTCTGAGGATGAGGGAAAATTGAATACGGAGTGTGAATATGCAGAGTTCATTTTGAAGAACTATGGTTACAGATGACTAATCTTCACTTAAGTAACAGCCACACATTTCCATTCATGGAATAAAGTGACAAGCAGGGTGCAAAGTCCAGAGAGTAATGTTTTCTTAACCTCTATGTTGCAGCTCAATAGATGATCATAAATGGAATGATTTAAGGTATGCCGTTGAGGTCACTTTTCCCCCTAAGTAGCATGGGACCTTATTTTCTCCAGAATAAGAGACAGTAGATTGTGTATCTGTTGTGGGTAAACTAACATTTTTTAGTAACAACTATTTTCTCCTGCTTGTGTACACATAAGGAAAAAAAAAGCACAGGCAGGACAGCTGTCTGATTCATGTAAAATATGATTACCAATTTCAGGTAGGATCTTGGGATAAGGACGTGAAACAACTTTACCTTTATGGAACACATAAGGGGAGGATCCTTTAATGTAGGCCTGACTAGAACCACAGTTGGGAATACGTTGCTATTGTTTGCTCAGAGAAGAAACCTCTTCCCTTTAAAATTAAAACCACCACTGGTTGACTCCTAGAATTATTTAGGACTTCATACACTTCCAGCTTGCAAAATTGTTAAAGACTGTTAAAGTGTTATACTCAAGCAGTCTGGTGAAGCGAATGGGAGTTTGGCCATGAGGTGGAAGAGACAGATCAACTTTCTTAGATAGCTGAAACAGATCTGGGAATCATTGTCTGCCATGCTGGGGCATGTATAATGTCTTTGACTCTGTTTTATCTTCTTTTCTGTTCTTTGGATATGTCCCTCATTCAGCCCACCAGTAGAAGTGGTCACTCAATGCACCTCTTCCAGAGAACCACCACCTCCTTGCACTGCTGAATGGAGTTCCCCCTACCTATTTTTATAATAAAGCACTATTGTGTTGTAACAATTGGAACTACCTTGTGTTGAAGTCAAGGCATAAAAGATTTGAGAGCTCAACACACTGCTCTCAATCCCGATATGTAATTTGTTGTCCAGAGAATTTCATTTGAAAATGTATTTCCCTACCCTGAGTGGACATGTTTGAAGTGACTGCTGCCAACAGGGCTACTGAATCATCAGCCACTCCTTCATGACACTGTGACACTAGGCATGTCTATATGGTGCAAGGCACCCAAGCAAACAAACCAGGTGTTAGTCCTGTGTGAATTAGTGCTGGAATGAGAATGTACAAAACCATGTTAATGTGATACCTTGAATGAACTAATACAGTCTACACAGAAACATGAATGCTTCTAGTGCTAGGATATGCATTATCATAGAGACAGGAATACCTTTCTTGGAGTAGTCAAAGTTAGTTTTGTAGTGCCTTCACAACTAATGAAGTGATCTGCAGTCAGATGTAAAGTGTTATGCATATGGCCAAGGGAGAAGGCCTGTCATTGAGAAAATACTATTCTTGATCTTGGTGCAGTAAAGCAAATAAAATCTTTAGAAACCTCTCTTCTTGCAGAAAGCCTTTATTCACTTAAGAGCGTAGGGCTGCTACTAGATAGAGGATAATTTAAATGGGAACCAGAGGTGACATCTCCTAAGTTTAACCTTACACCTGCCATAGGATCTGAGTACAAGAACCACATTTCTGAAGTACCCCTATCAGTATAATGATACTTTTTTGTAGAAATAAAAATTCTTCTCTAATTAACCAAACTAACCACTTGTACAACTTCAAAGCTAGAAGTATCTAAAGTAAGTGAAAGATCCAGACCAGGGACCCAGAGTAGTTTCTGATCAGTCAGCTGTGGTTGAAAGACACAGAAGTGCCATTAAAAGGGATGCCCTTAGCCTCACCCGTCAAATGCTCAAGAAAGGTGAAGAGAAGGGCTGTAGCGAATTGGAAGAAAAACCTAGACCAGTGGCAATTGCTTTCTGACGGTTCCACTATTATGCAGTACACTCAGTACATTCTGTGAGTTGGAATGTGAAGAAGCCTCTCAAAGAAAACTAGCAGCCTAAATGCCAGCACCAGGTTAGCTAAACTGTTAACACAATAGGTCTAATGTTTTCAGTGGACACTGTCAATGTTCTCAGTCTTAAATTAGACCAAGCAGCTGCTTGGGTATACAGCTGAGTGTGACATAAGCCTATGTAAACACACTGTACCATTCCTTTGCCACATTCTTGTAAGTGGACAAGATATTGAAACATCCAAGAATCCTGTTCTCTAGGAATCTGAGAGAGCGACACCACACATTAATAGCCAAACAAGAATACAGCAGAAAGGACAGAGAGATGGTGTGATTTACATATTATGTGCACACACACAATCACAAGCCAAAATGGTTTGTTTGTCTAGTGTTAGCATTAATAGCCTTGACAGCATCCCATTAAAACATTACCCCTATTCCCTTGAGTCCAGATTTTCCAGTGTTGACACATTTGGCAGATTCCAAATTCTGTTTTCATAGCAGTGATAAGAAATCCCTGCTTCTGGTGCCTAAGGGTTTGGTACATAAAATAATTACAGAGGACAGCAAAAACAGAAGAACAAAATGATGCGCTGTGCCTACAAAGAAATCCTGTACTCCAAGACTCACATCACCCAGCAGAGAAGTTGGATACAATCCCAAGCTGCCAGCAGCATGCTTTAAAAATGGAATGAATAAATTTGCAAGGATGAAAGTGAAATTCCTTAGTTATATCCACTGTCTTATAATTAATGTTAGTAACATTTGAGGCCTGAATACTGTAGTAAAGACAGGCAGATAAGATCTGTGTTCTCAAAATTCATGTACTTGTTGGGGCACTTACGACTCAGGCAGAGAAATTTGAGAACAAACTGCAACAAATGAGCAAGTATTTCCACAGTGCCAACATTTCTGAGTTGCAACCATGACATTGATTTGCTTGAAGAGGCAGCTGACCTCAAACTCATGACTTACTTTTAAAACCAAATGAACATTGAGACTGACAAAGACAAATAAAGCACCCTGTCTTCTATTCTCTACTTAAAAAGGCAGGCAGCAGAAGACAAAATCTGAAGTTCCTTTCTTCCTCTACCTCCACATTATCCACTATAGAGAGGCAGAGAAGGGGCAGTACACAATTGCCTAAAGCAGTGTTCTCAACCTTTTTTGTACCAGGATCCATTTGTAAACATCAATGGCCAATCCCGACCCAGTGTCCCTCACTCCTGACCTGCTGTCCCCCTTTCCCCAGGCCGCAGCCCCCAGTGTGAGAGGCAGGGGGTGGGTGTGTGGGGCACACGGGGCACCAAGCAGCCCCTTGCAGGCTGGAACTCTGCCAGCCTGCAAGGGAAAACCCACGGTTTCCCACGCTTTTCTCCTTTAAAGGAGAATCCATTTTTAAAGTTTGTTTGCAATCCTTTTATATATTCTTGCAACTCACTTTTGGGTTGCAACCCATAGGTTGAGAAACACCGGCCTAAAGGAACTAAAGGACAAAGTGGATTGAGTCTGAGGTGGAGGATTCCTGGGAAAGCTGCATGAAAACCCAAAGTCCCTGAGGCTTTCATCCTGTTGCTCAAACTTAGCTCCAGGCAGTTCCCTACTCCATAGTTTCTCAACCTGTGGTACGTGTATCCCTGGGAGTACGTGAGACACAGGCAGGGGGTACATGGGTACCCCAACACTCTCTCTCTTTTGCCCTCTTTTCCTCTCTCTCTTGTCCCTTCCTCCTCTCAAAATTATGGCAAAAATTTGGTGTGCTGCGCTTTGCATGGCACTGGGTTCAGCCCTCCTAGCTCTGGCCAACATCACCTCTAGGCCAGGTACATACTTGAATTGTGCACCCCTGGTGTAAAAGGTGGCAACCGTACCCACACCAGATCAGACATCTGTAATATCACGGTCTTATATACACACATCCCTTCTTGCAACATATGGCACACATTAGGATGTAAATATCCCTGGGAAACTGAATGTTGGGGTACTTACTAACATTTTCAGAAGTTAGGGGGTACCTGTTACTTAGAAGGTTGAAAAACACTGCCCTACTCCACCTAATGGTGAAACCAGCAACACAAAGGGCTTGTTGATATGGTGTGGCTAATTTTCCCTTTTTGTTGATCAGAAATTTAATTACTAATAAAGTTTTACTCACATAAGGTACTCACATTTTGGATGAGAGCCTAGGGGTGATTCTCCTGTATTCTGGCATCTTTAAGACTAAGCGTCAGATTTTTCACTTGCTGCCTGCTTCAGTCTGAAAGTTGGCTGCTGACAACTACATAATGGTGGTGCAAGGAAGCCTTGCTCACTGACATACACTTCTGGGCTACTTCCCTGGTGACAAGTTTGGGATGCCCTTTGGCAATTACTAATAAAGTATCTGGATCTGCCACTAGAGTGATGCATCTGTACCAAAAATGGAGATGGAGATTTCACCCTTGGGGACCACCTGGGTAGCAGAGACTTCTGATCTAAGGAAAGAGTAGGAAGAATTTTCACATAACAATTAACAAATAAGGCTTAAGATGTAATCCAAAAGCAAATAGCCTTAGGCCATGTCCATAATTCATCATTCCCTACTGGTGGTGCCCTCAAGCACACTGTGCTGCCCTGGGTGAGCTGCCTCCAGAACCAGCAGCAGCACAGCAGCTGCTGAAAGCAGGTACATTAGCTTGGGGGCAGACTGGCATTGTCACTCAGCAGTGCTAAGAAGCCCACCTTGTGGAGGCAGCTACATTGATGCCTAATGGCTGACTAATAGCTTTTGTCAGCCGTCATAGGAAGATGCTAAGTGGACTTGAACAAGAGAAAAATCAGACCAATAGGTATTCAGAGGGCTTACCCACATGGGGAAATATATTAACATTACTTTACAGGTACAATACAGCAGTATAATTATGCCGATACAGTAATGCCAGTACATTTAGCAAGATAGACAAGCTCAAACACCCAGGAGGATCTCGGCTGGCTAAAAGAACATGAGATTACTCTTTTCAACTCCAATAATGTAAGAAGAAAGCCTGTGTGACTTAGGGCTTCACTGCATGAACTTGAGTTAACCCAGTTACCACTGATGCAAGAAAAATCTCTAGGACAAGTGACATGGTGCTTCAAAGTCACACAAACTGACCTGTTAAGAGAAGCATGATGGAGAGAAGAGAGAAGCTCAAGGGCTGCTGAAATTCATGGTAGTAATAAATAATTAAGCAGCTGAAATTCATCACTTTGTGCTGATGCTCAAGTCACTTGCAATGTGATCTATCAACATGGCTCACTCAAATGGAGTCCTTCAAGTTGACTAACTCAAGCTGTTGCAGTGTACAGTGACAAGTGTAAGATCAGACAGGAGTAAATATATACAGGAGCCCGTGTCCGAGGTTGTTTTGTTCCAACTACTATATATCCGTTGGAACAAAAGATATATATATATCTTTAAAAAGTATGTTACTCAGTATCAACCAATACAGAGTTTCAGATCTCTAACATGCACACCTGCAGACACACAAGAAGTTGGTCCATATAAAGTAGTTACCCCAGTCCTTGTCTAAGGGTATGTCTCGTCTAGGTAGTTCCAATCTAGCTTTACACTACCTAGCTCAGGGGTGTCCAACCTTTTTGAATGTGGGGCCGGATCATTAACTTTTTATCACCCAGTGGGCCGGCGAGCCATATTCAAAGACCTCACAGGAAGCGGTATTGCATCACCCCACCCCGAAACAAAAGTACAGTGTTTACTTTTGTTTCCTGTCGCAGCAACTTGGGCCTCAGAAAACAGCTTGGAGGGCTGCATGGCGGCCCACGGGCCATATGCTGGACAAGTCTGACCTAGATCAATAGTCCTAGCAGCATAATTGCAGCAGTACAGAATTCAGTGAAATTTGCCCAAGGAACCTGAGCAGGGCAGGGGTTAGCTTGCACTGGAATCCAACCAATGGTACCAGATCTCCACTGCTGGCAGCATCCAAGTTACCTAGTTTAAAGCTGGCTTAGATGCATTTACATAGGACACAGAAACTGCAGTGACTGCAAAGTAGACTTATGTCAAGAGTGGAAGGATTGTGGATTGCATAATTTCATCCTGGGACAGGTAAATTGCAGAGGCTTTTCAGCTGAAGGGATGAACTCAGAGAGACCAGACCAGGGAATGAAAATGAAGTACACCTGACTGTATAACCATGACTCTTTTTCTCCCCATATACACATAATAAATATAAAGGGGTTTCGTTACCCTTGGCATTTCATAGCATATAGACCATAGTGCATGGACAGGCAATTATTTTGGCTGGAGGGCCACTTACTGAGTTTTGGCAAACTGTCAAAAGCCACATGGGGAGCCCCACCCCCTGACAGGTGCCCTGCCCCTTGGTTGCTATCTTGGGACCAAAAGTCCTGACTCCTAGTCCCTGACCTTTGCCACCAGAAGTCCCTCCCCTTGCCCCCTGGAAGTGCTCCTTTTGGCAAGGGTGTTTGCCATCTTGGAACAAGAGAAATACCAAATTATATTCTAAAAATTAAACATCTACAACATTCATTAATTTGATTTCAAAAAAATATTTTTGTCCTGATTTACTTGTGTTTGCATAGTTTACACAGAGGTGATTGCAGAATAGCTTAAAATGAAGTCTCACTCTTCTATATTGCGGAGGAGTGTGGGGGGTATGGATAGGTGGGTATAGGTTTGTGGGGGGCTGTGGGTGTGTGCGTATGTGTGTGGTGGAGTGGATAGTTGTTTGGGGTATGGGTGTATATGGGGTTTTGTGTATGTGTGTGGCAAAGCGGGGTCCCTGGCTAGCCACAGGGCTAGCCTCCCACCTGCCTCTGGGCACACCACCCACCTGTCTCGCCCGCCACACCTTGTTGTTAATTAATAATGTTGTTAGCTAAGGTGGGAGGCTGCCCATTGTTGCACTCCGATATTGGGGGGCACCTATCTGCAGCTCCATTCCACCCCTACACTGCAGCCTACCTGTTGTACACTCTACCCTCTACTCTACTCCGTTCCATTTCTACCCTTGCAGATGGCAGCTCAGGCAGTTAGCTAAACAGTCACCTTCACCCATTAGCTGTGGTCTGCAACCCTGGGGACCTTCGGCTTCCGTAAACCCTGCCTGTCTTAGGCCTAGTCGGGACCCCAAACTTCTTATCAATTTGTGGGCATCCCTCGCGGTGGGCCCCTGGCCCTTTTGACCCTTTGGTCCTGGCCCCAGCATTGAACAGTCGAGTTCCTCAGCAGGGTTTTCACCTCCTGCCTGCACTAAGGGATCAGGGTCTCCCATCCCGGCTCAGGTGCTCCTGGAAGCATGCCTGGTCCTGCGGGGTCATTCCCCCAGCAGGCTCAAGTGCCTCCAGAAGCTTACTTGGCCTACCCTGCTCTGATGTTATATGGCCCACCCGAAGGTGAGGGCTGGGGTTAAGGCGCTCCTACTCACCTTTCACCAGGGTGGTAACTGGCTTGGCATTTCCTGGGGCTCCCGCACCACTGAGAGCCCCACCAGGCCACCCACTCCTGGCAGGGTGCAGTTTTAGGTCATGCCTAGGACCAGAAGCCTCCAGATCATCCCCTACAGCTCCTGCCCTTACTTCCAGGATGTTCCAAGCAGCCTTGCAGCCAGGCGATGTTACTGCCTGGCCTGTCAGCAGCAAACTGCCCTGTTTATATAGACAGCCATGGATCTAACATGGTTGCTGCAATTAAGCACCTGCTGGCCGCTTGGCTTGGTCCTTAAAGTGGCAGGCACCTACAGTGCCCTGCCACAATGTGGTGTGGGGGAACATGTGGGTATGTGTGTGGATATGTGGGGTGTGGGTGGGTATGGAGTTTGTAGGGGGCTGTGACATGTGGAGGGGGAGGGTGGCTGGGGGGTATGGAGTGTGTATAAAGGGGTATGTGTGCACATAGCCCCTATCACTAGCAGCAGCAGCAGGTCATCCCTACCAGCACTCCTGCCAGCCTGGCTCAGTGCTTCTGCCACCTCAGGGCACTGGTGTGGACACTGTGCTCCCACACACCGCCACTTCCTACTGTCTACCACCACTGCCCTGCTCCTGCCACTTCCCTAATTTCCTGCTTGCCTGCTCCCCTCTCCCACCACTCCAGCACCATGAAGTTCCTGGCTGCATGGCTGGGACTGCAGAACACAGCAGGAGCCGCCTGTTTCAGCCTGCACTGTGCAGAGCCAGCCAGGAATCATGGGGCTTGGGCTGGGCCAGCTCCTGCTGTGCCCTGCTCTCCTGGTGATGCACCCCGGAGCCACATGGTCCCAGAGCGGCCGGCGGGGAGAAGCAGCGGCAGTGGAAGGGAAAGTGAGGAAATGGCAGGGGCAGCGGTGGCAGGGAGGGCGGGGAGGAGGGGAAAGAGGCAGGGGGTGGGTGGGAGTGCAGGGTCTGCAACAGTGCCCTGGGGCCAGGGCTGGCTGGGGCCTAGGGCGGGGCAGCAGGAGAGCTGGGTCCAGGCTGGCAGGAGCTCTATGGAGCCAGGCCAGCTTTGCACCTCTCCTTCCTGGTGCAGCCTGGCCTGGCTCCATAGAGCCCCTGCCAGCCTGGACCCCATGCTCCTACTGCCCTGCCCTGGGCCCCCACTGACCCTGGCCCCAGGGCACCAGTGCAGGTCCTGCACTCTTGGCCAGCTGTCTTTGCATTACTGCCCACCCTCTGCCACTCCCCCCCATCTGCCACTGCCATTCCCCAACTTTCCTGCCAGCTGCTGCTGCTTCTCCCCACCACCCCACCTGCCCACTGGCCACTCTGGTACCACATGGTTCCTGACTGCATAGCTGGTTTAGCAGGATGTAGCAGAAGCCGGCCCGGCGCTGAGGGCTGGGGTGATTGCCAGTGGTCCTCCCTTCCACCTGCATTCTTAGCTGAGTTGCACTCCTGGAGGGAGGGAGGGAGGGAGGGAAGGTAGGGGAACAGCCCCAGGGTCGCCAGGCCAGTTGGGGACTGGGAGTGGTCGTGGAGTAGGGATGGGTAGGCCTTACTGCTGTAGCTGCTGGGCTCTGCTGCCCTTAGGTCCTACTGCCAGCTCCTCTTGGGTCCTGCTGCTGCTGGCGCCTTGTCATCTTTGACAGGCAGCCAGGGGCAGATAATAATTACTTTTCTAAATTTTTTAGGGGTCCCACAGGCCAGAGAGAATGGCCTGGTGACCGTATTTTGCCTGCCCCTGCCACAGCGATTAAGTGACTAGGATTCTGAAAGAAGGAGAAATATCCTGTCTTTTCTTTTACAATATTTTTCAGAAATATTAGTTTATTTCTTTTTGCCTAAAGAATAAAGCCACAGCACAATTTACCAAGCCAGTTACTCTAAGACATAGGGAACAACAGGTGGCAAGATGTATCCAACTCAAATGAAGGCTACCATCTTGCATGCTGAATAGTCTAGAAACTGGTACAGGTCAACTGGTATTCAGTGATTGGACTACTGGACAGGAAAGGCAGAAAACCTGCATTCTGTTGCTGGCTCTGTTTCACTGTGTAAATTTTGATAAATCACAATACCTCAGCTTCCCCAACTGTAAAATGGGGATAAGGAAGCATAGTGTAGCCTCCTGTGTAAGAACTTTGTGATGTTTGGGCAAAATTTGCTGCTTCACAGTTAAAAATGTGATGCTATCATTTTAAAACTTATTTTTGTCACCTTCTACCCATCCCCCCTGAAAGCAACAAAAAGTGCAATCAACATAAAAAATGCTATGCCTGGTCTGGGGCCAAGACAGGATTTCCCTAGGAAAGTTTCCTGCACTGTGAATTTTAAAAAAATGAGATGCTTTAACTTCAAGAATTTCACTTTTTCGTGCTTTATAACAAAATATAAATACAGCAGAAAATGGGAAAGAGATAAAATGTAATTTACTGAACTTCTCTAGATGCAATCTAGTGCCCACCCCCAAAACTGGCTGATAAAGTGTAAGTTCTACATTTATATCAGTGCTATGGACACCAGTTTTGATCACTTGAAAGGATCTGCAGAGAGTGGAGGCTGTCAATACATACTCACAGCAACAAGTATGAATGAGGCTTGCTGACTGCCTACACAACCTTAGAAGTCTTTTTAGGCCTGTAGCTCTCCTGACCTTTATGAGTCTCTTTTTCAAAAGCCCTCTTAGATTTACTACTATATCTGCCTCTCTTTTCCACAATGGGCTTACAAGAGACACTGCTACATTGCAAAAAAAGGGAAAAATATGGCAAAGTGAGGTGCAAGGAATTTATGTGGATAAGTTTTTAGGCTATATCTTAGTACTACTCCTGATAAATGGACCAAATCCATTTTCCAATTAATTATATGTCTTTGAGTAGACAGTGTAGTCTAAATACAATTACTATGGGGTTTTTTTAACTTGAAATTGCAACATTACATTCTCATGGTTATGGTTTTCATCACCTCTTGGTTTCTTTTTCTTATTCTGATTCCCAGTACAAACAAAGGACTATTTGTGTAACAGTTTACCCAGCAAGGGTTTCACCATCATTTCAAAACTGACAACTTCCTCCAATGTAAGGTCCAATAAAGAATCATATTAACCCTTTCAAGACTAGGTACATTCCAGGGGACTAAGATGTATGTTACATCACCAATCTTGTTCCTATTAAAGTCAACATCAAGACCCTTGCTGAAAATTGGCTTGGGCTATAATTGTCCAGTGTCAAGGGTTTTTTGTTGGACTCCTGGTAGGGAGCAACATTGTGGAAAGAAAGGAGAATTTCAGCCTACCTGGAAGCAGGGCTCTTGTTGGTTCAGTGGTAGAAGCCATGAAGGAGATCTGGGTTCTATTTCTAGACACATATATAACTATAGCCACCAAGACACTGAATGTCTGGACTTAGTGTGATCTTTGGATTCTGCCTCAATGGTCTAAAGGAGGAATGGAAGGTCTGGGCAGCCTCCACTCCCCCATGCTCTTGCCTAGGCATACATGTCAAAGGTCCTGGTGACCTCTCACGCATAAACCATGATCCAGAAGGATTGACGGTTGCCTACTAGCCCCTGCTTCCCAGTAAGTTGAAATTCTCCTTTCTTATAATAATAGAAATCAGGCATGTCTACCCTCCTCACCACAAAACTAACCACCTAGTTCTATTTCCTTAAAAGTGACCTTCTATCTGCTAATAGCAGACAGTTATATCCAGGGCAGCTAATCAGTCTTCAGAGTTATTAGCAGTAACAGAGAAAAGGAAAGTGCAGCTTTCCAGAAAAAGTAGGATAAGACTGGTTTGACTAGGAGAACAATAAGGAAATGGAAAGAGTTCTATTTTTACCAGAAGGGAAAAAGAAAGGTAGTGAGAGGTTCAATCCTCCAGTGGGTGTGGGGAGAGAGAGGAAGGAAGGAAGGAAGGAATGTATTATCTTCAGTGACATACGAGTTAATAATGAAAAACAAAGATGTTTCAAATTTAACACTTTAAATTATTTTTCAGTACTTAAAAATCAAAACTCTTGGGTTTAGACCTTATGACTTTTTTTTGCTAACTTTGGAGAAGGGTCAAGATATGTCAGGCAAAATTGATTCTTCAGGTAAGCACATTAACTTCCTTTTGTCAATTGCATAACTTTTTCCAGACAGCATGTGGACTGGTAGAGAGTTTGGCTTTATCTATACTCAACATTTCTCAGAACTGAAATAAAAATGGTCAGACCCCCCAACAACTGAAAGGGTCCAAACTAACACTATTAAAAAAAATAACGGGAAGATTTTGTGATAAGCAGCTTACACTGGAGAAATAGATGAACTTCATCAATGTACTCTCTTTCTCCCCACCCCCTCCCCTTCTCTTTCTCATACATATGTCGTATCACAACAAAGATTCTGCCCAGTATACAGTGCATTGCACATTTTCTACATACTTTTGGAGCCTTGCAAACTTTGCTACAGTATAAATAAACTAACTGATTAGGGAAGTATTTGGCAAACAATATTTTTATATTTATACTTTTAATTAGGACAATAGATCCTAAATAGCTGATGTGGTGGACTGGAAAAAGCAATGTATTGTCAAGTATGACAAGGACAGAAAAGTATTCTCTCATTTCATGCTGGATTTTTCATACAAATTAGCAACAGACAAGACCTAAATATTAATAATGTAAAATACAGACTAAAGAATGAAACTAGAAAAGTTAAATCAGACAAAATTGTTGTGAAACAAAAACTTGGGCTTTTTAAACTGTAGATTTTGAAGTATATTTGCTAGATTAGTAAATTCTGTATGTATGCTTGGAATAAAATTACATGAAGAGAGATGCAGCAAAATTAAAATGTAACATACATTCCTCCAACTTGGAAGACAGTCTTCTGGGGCACTTTCAGCCCAGTATTCTTCTAGTGAAATGGGTGGTCCTGGCCAAAATGTGATGTTAAATTCATCCAATCCCATTTTGTAAATAATTATATTTAAGAAGGCACTATAAAACATTTCACAACAGATTTCATTGCTCATTGTGGGGGAAATTTTTTTTTTTTACAAATGAAATAAAAAATAACTATACCATAGATATTTGGATTCATAGTAAATAGCATCAGTTTAAATGAGACTAAGATAATACTAAATTCACATAAGGATATCCGTATATCCTGAAAGACAAAGTAAGTAAGAAATCATTTACATTAGAACACTAAAAAAGCTAATCAACATTTAAAAAGTATAAAATTCACCATTTTCTAAACCCACTTCTGGGAGCTACTTGGGTTATAGGAGCTCCTTTCTCTTTTGAAATCACATTAACTACAATTAGTAACAAATAACTGCTTTCATTTAAAAACTGTTATAGCAATTTTCCAATGAGGGTATAAAAATAATTAACTTTTCTGATTAATTAAAGATGGAATCTCTCAGTCCAAGTTACTGTTTTAAAACTTCTGATACTGGAAGTTGTAGATATTTCTATAGCTATAAAAGAGACATCTCTTTACTTTATGCTTTCCTACTCAAAATAAACTTACAAAGTTCTTATTATATCAGTTGGAGGATATACAAATATAATACAAAGCCTGGATAAATAAATAAACGGCACTCTTCTCTTTTTGATCTTTAAGTCTAGTTGAGGATTTTATTCAACCTTTAAAATCTGCTGTGAAAAAAATTTGTAGGGGGCTGAATTAATTCCCAAATTAGCTAAGCTCATGATAGCACTGAATCACAAGTAGCTATCTTAGTCCTTTAGTCATTCCAGTAGTACATTTTAATAGATCTTTTTAAGTTTGTAGCTAGGCAAATGATTTTAGACTTTTGTTCACCTTTGCCCACAAAATATTTATAGCAACAAGTTCTTCAATTTTCATGGCATAATTTTAAGTACATCTTTTGCTTTCCAATCAAAAACTTTCATTTTTCAAGCGAGTACACTTCTAAACTGTGAAGTGTGAATCTGAATAGTTTCATCTCCATTTTGATTAAGTGTTATGTAACCTCAAAAACTCTACACTGCTGCTCTCTCTTTTATTGCAAGGAAAAGTAAAGCTATACTACTGTCCATTAGTTCTCAACAATATTGCATCATTATCATCACACAGATAAAATAATCATTAAATTCTGTATACAGGAAACCATTTTTTTTGTAACAAAAAAGGCAAGCAAAAATACGAAAGTATAAACAACAGTGTGGCCCTGGTCCAGCCCCAGCCCTGCCTGACCAGGGAGAACTGCCAGTAGCTCCTGGCCAGGCAGAGTTGTGATAGAAGCTGGACTGAAGATGGAGCAGAAGGTAAGGGGCAGGGGTGCAACTGGAAGTAGGGGAGCAGGGAGTTGGGGGTGGCGGGGTGGCTAGGGGATTGGAGACAAGCACACATAGAGGGGAGCAAGAGGTGGGGAGGAAAACTGCAGGTTCCCCCAACCCTTTTCAGTTTCTCCTGTGCTCCATCTAGTAGCATCTCCCCTCCCCAGGCACTGGGCCTGGGGCCAAAGCCAGAGCTGAGTGGTGCCGGCCCCTGGCTGCTAGTTAAATTCAAGACAAGGCGTTTTTCCCCCAATACAGATTGGAGGGAAAGCTTAATCTTGGATTTGACTAAATACAATATTCAGAGATCAAGGCAAGTATTAAAAAATGTGCAAAATTCAATATCATAATGCCAGCTCTTATTCTATGCTAGCATAAAGACAATGCAACAAGTTCCTGTAGTCACTATATCCTCAGCCCTGGGGACATGCTAAGGATATGATGGGGTTGTGGTTAAACAGAGGTGTAATATGCTGCTCCTTCATTGGCATAGAATCTATTAAGGTGAAAATCAGAGCTGCCTCTAAACCTTGTTGGGGCTGGTGCCAGTGTAGATAAGCACTGAAAAGTAAAGGCATATCTGGCTGCCTGACAAATTCTTATGCTCCATGTATAGTTCAGTCAGAAAACAGAATCTGGTCCATCATCTTTGGGCAGAAGTCAAACATGCAAAAGTCAGTTCCAAAGCACATTGCAGGAAAGTCATAAACCTGTGACAGAAAGTAGTCAGAAACTAAACTATTTTTTAATCGTAACTACTTAAGTCCTGTACAACCTGCCTGGGGTACGCTAACAACTAAAACCACAATGATTTAAGTTAACAACCAAAACCACTATTACAGAGATACAAATTGATTTCCACTGTACTTTCTTGAAAAGAAAGATTATTTAAAAAAAAAAAATCAATAACATTTGATTACTTTGCCAATGTAAACTGCTTCGCACGGAATGCAGCAACTAGTACCAACAACCAAGTTTCCTTGGGATCCAAATTTATAACGATTCATGGTGATCTCATAATACCATAAAACCAGAACAAAGGGGCTCAAATAGCTAAGTATGACCACTACTGCTTGCTTAAATACCTTGTGCCTGGGTTCTGCGCTCTGCCCAGCAATTTACCTAAAGAGATGTAGTTACTTGAACTTTATGCAACAAACAGTATTTCTTTCTGTAAGAACAGGAATGCAATCAAGTATACTATAAAATGTGTAGTATCCAAGGATAAATGAAGCTGTCTGTAACCATAATCAGAAGTAAAAAAATAAAAAGCTATGCTATTATTTTTAAAGTTGATAAAACTTATCTTTAATTTATAGCTGTAACCTAAAGAGATTTAAACATGGCAAACACTCAGACCTCCAACTACAAAGTATGTTCTGTTATATTCAATAGCTACATTATAATAGTACCTAGAGCTCTCAAAATAGATTTGGCCTCTTTTCTGCTAGACACATGTTCTAAGAATGTTTTATCACACAAAAAAGACAAAACATGGAAACAGACACACAAAGGTGGAGGGACTTGCCCAAAGTAACATAACAAGTCAGAAGCACTGCCTGAATCAGACCCAGATGTCCCGATTTAAATACTCTCTCAACAGGACGCAGCTATTGCTCATATTCTAATATCATCTGCCCCAGATGGTAATATATGTGATTCATAAATTAAGTAATTTATCTTGTGTAAATCTTGTGAATCATATTAACATGATTACTTATTATACTAAAATATTAATATTATTATTTACTATATTAAGAAGAATTTGTAGTTTGGGTTTTTCAAAATGCACACAGCTGTCATAGTGATCATTATATGAATAATTCTACATAAGGAACTTAAGGTAAAAATTGCTACTGAATTTTGTTAGCAGTGTTAACAGATTAAAGCCACCAGCTTTTTCTGCTTGCCATCTAACACGGATTTTTATATAACCGAGACCAAATATAAGAAATACAGATCTAGGAAAAAACAGGCTTGAACTACACCTCTCAGCTCAACATACAAAAAGTTTTTCTACAGCATAAAATGAATTAAAAATGCTTCTGTGGAGCAACTATTTACTAATTTAAAGGAATTTTTCCTGCCCCATGGGATTATCAACCTTATTTTTAGAAATGTGTCAAGGAGGATTATTATTTAACTAGTGAATTGCCTGTCAAGAATGACGGGGGGGAGGGGTGGGGGAAGAAGCTTGTTAGCCCTAACCCCACCTGTGCTGCTGCTGCCTCCCAGGAGCACCCAGGAGTGCGGGAGGGCGGAGCTTGCCCCGCTGTTCCCTACATCCCCTTCTGCTAGCACCCTATGCTGCTTCCAAGAAGCAGGGCTGGGGGGGTTTGAGAGTATTCAATAACAATACAGAAACTGCTTGCAATACATATCCCATTTTGAGATACCTAACGGGAGACTGCACTATAAATTCCAGAAGGTAATTTTCTCCTGTGAGCCTAAATATTTTTTGTCTTGATCTCCGCTTGTAGTGTGTTCTTTATGTGTTGATACATTCTGACAGAGCTTTACGGAGACATCTGTTATGCTTCCAGCTTCTAAATGACCTGCAGTGCAATTTACTGTAGTGTGTACTGTACAAAGTTCTTTGGTATCCAAAGGAACAGTTACCAACTGATGTGAACTTCCTTCCCTAAAGAGCTTGTTTTGAATAACAAACTACTCCAGGGGGAAATACATTATCTTGTCTAATCAAATGTTAAAATGAGGCTTTTTTCATTCCAGGATTTTACTATGTGTTATGCAAATGTGTGTGACAGTGACCTTTAATAAAGGCATAACCTTAAAGGAAGATAGTGAAAGCTGAGTAACAGACACTGCATCTGGATTTATAGCTACACTTCAGTTGGTTAAAGTATTAATCAAAATAAGGGGAGGCACTGAGGTCCCAGAGGGGAGAGGAGCCAGGTGTCCAAGAAGAGTGGTCGTTCCTTAAGGAGGCGATCCTCCAAGCCCAAAGGGAGGTAATACCAACACGGATCAAAGAGGGTAAAGAGGGCGCAAAAGTCCCCTTGGCTCACCAAAAGCCTCCTTTTTTTCCCCAAGCCTTTTCCCCAAGCCTTCCTTTTTTTCCCCTCCCAATGGAAGGGAGGGGCCATCACCAGGGAGGACTATACCTCGGTTGCTCGGGACTGTAGGGGGGTGGTCAGGAAGGCTAAGGCGGAGATGGAACTGGGACTAGCTACCTGGATCAAGGGCAACAAGAAGTCCTTTTTTAAATACATAGGGGGTAAAAAGAAGGTACCGGGTAACGTGGGGCCTCTGCAAGACACGCTAGGAAATCTGATCATCGCTCCAGACGACAAAGCTAACCTATTTAACAATTTCTTTACCTCCATTTTTTTGAGCAGGGATTGGGTCACCCCCCCTCCCCCCGGGACAAACATAGGCCCCAGGAGGCGCACCCAGACCTAGGGTCAGTGAGGATCTAGTCAGGGAACTTCTGGAGGGACTGGACTTATTTAAATCAGCTGGTCCGAACGATCTTCACCCCAGAGTGCTGAGGGAATTAACAGAGGTAATTGTGGGACCCTGGCATGGCTTTACGAGCACTCATGGTGCTCTGGTGAGGTGCCAGAGGACTGGAAAAGGGCCAATGTGGTTCCCATTTTCAAAAAAGGGAGGAAGGAGGACCCAGGGAACTATAGGCCAGTTAGTCTTACCTCGATTCTGGGTAAGCTTTTTGAGAGAATTATCCTAGTGCATGTCCACGAGGGGCCAGCAGAGGAGATTATGCTTAGGGGCAACCAACATGGGGTTCATTAGAGGCAGGTCCTGTTAGACCAACCTGGTGGCCTTCTGTGACCAGGTCACAAAATCCTTAGATGCAGGTGTAGCAGTGGACGTAGTCTTTCTGGATTTAGGAAGGCCTTTGACACTGTCTCTCACCCCATTCTCATTAAAAAACTAGGGGAGTGTGGCGTTGACACCTTCAAAGTCAACTGGGTCACTACTGGCTGGAGGGCCACACCAAGAGAGTGGTGGTGGACGGGTCATTTTCGACCTGGAGGGATGTGGTCAGTGGGGTCCCGCAAGGCTCCGTCCTCAGGCCTGCACTGTTCAACATCTTCATCAGCGACTTGGACAAAGGCGTAAAAAGCACCCTGTTCAAATCTGCAGATGACACTAAAATGTGGGGGGAAGTGGGCATGCCAGAAGGGAGGAATAGGCTGCAATTGGACCTAGACAGGTTACAGGGGTGGGTGGATGAGAACAGGATGGTTTTCAACACTGACAAGTGCAAGGTACTGCACCTGGGGGGGAAGAACCAGCAGCATACCTACAGACTGGAGAACTTCCTTCTCATCAGTGCAGAGGTGGAAAAGGATCTTGGGTCATTATTGATGCCAAAATGAACATGTGCCGACAGTGTGGGGATGCGGTCAGGAAGGCCAAACGTACCTTGTTATGCATCCACAGATGCATCTCAAGCAGGTCCAAGGAGGTGATCCTCCCCCTCTATGCGACACTGGTCAGGCCGCAGTTGGAGTACTGCGTCCAGATCTGGGCACCACACTTCAGGAGGGATGTGGACAACATAGAGAGGGTCCAGAGGAGAGCCACCCGCATGATCAGGGGGCAGCAGGGCAGGCCCTACGAGGAGAGGCTGAGGGACCTGAACCTGTTCAGCCTCCACAAGAGAAGGCTGAGGGGGGATCTAGTGGCCGTTTACAAACTAGTCATAGTTCCCCTAAGCACTACCAGGAGTGACAAGAAATAAATAATGGTCACAAGCTGGCAGAGGGTAGATTCAGACTAGACATCAGGAGGCGCTACTTCACTGTCAGGGTGGCTAGGACCTGGAACCAAGTTCCAAGAGAAGTTGTGCTGGCTCCTACCCTGGGGGTCTTTAAGAGGAGGCTAGATGAACACCTTGCCGGGGTCGTTTGACCCCAGTACTCTTTCCTGCCATGGCAGGGGGTCAGACTTGATGATCTGCTCAGGTCCCTTCCGACCCTATCAACTATGAAGGCTAAGAGTAGATTAAGACTTCTGCTGTTTAGTGTACATACTTTAGGAGAAGTTTATTTTTATACAATCTGTATAAAAGGGGTCTAACTATGAGTAGCATATCTTGTTATGCTTCTGCAAAAATTAAAGTGTTAAGTATACCACAAAAGATCATTCATACTATTTTCATGGAGTGAGAGGAAATATATTAATATTTATTCTACTATTTTCAGAATGATTAAAAATCTGTCATATGACTGAAAAAGTATATTCTTTTACCTAGAAAATAATAAAACACCACTACACAGTTTGCACAGCAACAATCCAAACTAATGCCCCAGAGCCCATGTTGGGTAAAAATATAACTCTGTTCCGCCTGATGACTGCTCTACTACTTCAGATTAGAACCAAGCAGCAAACCCCTAAAAGCCAAGTGCCCGGAGGAAACCCTTGGAGTTCTCCCCTTCCCAATTCTTGCCAAAAGGGAAAATACAGGTTGGGAGCAGAGAGGGACAAAAAGGAAACAAAGGGAAAATATTCTGAGCCTTCCTCAATGCCCTTTTCATTCTCCACAAGCACTTCCCTGACTGAAGGGAAGACAGGATTTATAGTGTGCTCATCAATATGTAAAGGAGACAAATGAAATGGAATTCAGAAATTAGATGGAAATAAACTGTAAAAGTATTAAAAATATACTCTGTTGATTGTGCTGACTGAATCCAAGAGATAATGGACATTTTATTAAGTTCTCTCAAGGTAAACAGATTCCCAAGAATGAAATACTGTCCACATTCTTCAGGCAATACACAACAGCAAGATCTATTTCAATATCCTTGCAATGTTTTACTTTTGTTGTTAGCAAAGCTAGTCAGTTAATATCTCTGTACTCAACATTGTAGGTGCCGTGACATCATGCAAAAGCCTTACTGAAATAAGTCAGAATTACCCAGAAAAGGACCTAGGGGTTACAGTGCACCATATGCTGAATATGAGCCAACAGTGTGGTTTGTTGCAAAAAAAGGCAAACAGCATCTTGGGTTGTTTTAACAGGAGTGTCACTTGCAAATCAAGGGAAGTGATTCTGCCTCTCTACTCAGCACTGGTGAAGCCTGACTTGGAGTATGGTGTCCAGTTCTGGGCCACACACTTCAAGAAAGATGTGGACAGTTTAGAAAGAGTCCAACACAGGGCAACAAAAATTATTAGGAGCCTAGGAGGAAAGACTTAATGGGAAAGGACGAATTAACTAGGGTTATTTAGCTTGGAGAAGAGAAGACTTGAATGGGGATTTGATAACAGTCTTCAAATATATGAAGGATGGAAGGATGGAGATGGACTTTTCTCTGTTGCCATACAGGACAGGACTAGGGGCAACAGCCTCTAGCTTCAGCAAGGGAAATTTAGGATGGAGATTAGGAGGAACTGTCTGATATGAGGTGCTCAGGCACTGGAACAGGCTACCTAGAAAAGTTGTGGAATCTCCATACTTGGACCCTTTCAAAAAACAGGTTGGACAGGCACCTGGCTGGGATGGTTTAGTCAGGGATGATCCTGCCTTGAACAGGGGACCAGACTAGATGACCTTATGAAGTCCCTTCAAGCCCTACTTGCTTATGTTCCTATGAACCACATTATTCACAAATGTCAACATTTTATTTTATGCAGTAATATTGAGTGAAAGCCAATAAAATATTGACCACGTCACCTATATTTTTATGCTACATAATTACAGAAGTTATTTTAGATGCATTTTAGAAGAAAAGTTTTTAAAAAGTTAATTGATACTATTTTTCATATTCCTTTGCTTTGCAAGGTGAAGGGACCAAAATCTTAACGCCCTGTCACACAATCTATCAGAGCCACATGTTTAATAACATACATTTTAAAAACATTTAAACTTGGTTTCAATCATGTATTTCACTATGCATGTAAACAGCTTATTTTTTGCCACTGTCTTCTCCAAATATGAACAAATACTATTTTTTTTAATTTTTAGTCAGCAGCAAAATCAATGCCTCCTGATGTATCACATCACAATATGGGGCTTTTCCCTAATAAAATCAAATAAAAACATCCTTTTCTATTTGAATTTATAAAATATCATAGAATTTATGATGACTTTGGCATTTTTAAATTAAATTAAAATTAATCTCATGCGATGGGCAATCATTAGTCATCAGGTATCAGCCAAACCTTAACCGAATAGATGAATGATTTATATCTCTTTCTATTATGCTATTTCAATTCAGAAAAATAAAATACAAAATATTGTATGATCTTAGGTAAGAAAAGACTGGGACATCCCCTCTCATTAACTTTGTGTTAAACACTGAAATGGTCAGTCAGCAGAGGGAATCTTCTTGGTGCAAGAGACAGAACTTTCACATACTGTGAATTTTATTCATTTATTGTATTTATTTATAGTGAGTCTTAAAAAAAAAAAGAGAGACCAGTGTTCCTTTAACCAGCTGTAACTATTATTTTCTATATATAAAGGTCTAAAAGCATTATAAAAAGGTTGATATTCTGTATATCCACACCTTATCCAATGGCATGTCAATTAATGAAGATCTATTCTCACCTGACAGATATCAATGCAGAATGAGGCTGGTTTTAAATAATGATTTAGCAGGATTTAATTGTGTAACTAACAAGGATGGGGAAAAATCTTTTCCAATCTGACCACACATGTAACATCTATATACCATATTTACCCAAATTCAGGACAACTTTGAATTTAAGATGACCTTCCGCTAATAACATTCTAGACATGGAAAATGTATAAATAAAATTACATAATTTTCCATATATAGAATCGAACTATTGGAGGGTCATCTTAAATTTGTCCCCCCACTGCTATAGCAGGGAAAGCAGTGGGCAGGTGGTAGTGGGACAAATAGCTTGACCCTTGCCCCTACAAAGTTCCCTGTACTGTCTGCCCACTCTGGGCCAGGATGTGCTGGGACCTGCTCCTCCTGGGGCGCTTGCATGCCCCGCTCCCTCCATGTGCCCCCTGCTGCCTCTGTGCCTACATGCTCTGCCCCATTGATGTTTACTGTCAGTTGAGGCACTGGCCCCATTCTGGCCCCCAGCTCTGCCCCCGACCCAGCCACACAGCAGCGGTTGCAACAATGGCAGCTTTGGCCCCAGTATGCCAAAGCTCTGCCACTACCACTGCTGTGGGTTTTCCGCAAGGTGTGATCTTTCTATGAATCTGTTCGTTTGTAATCCAAGTAATCACTTTGCCCGTTCTCAGCCGAAATGAGCAAGAAGACTCAGAGGTTTACATATAGTTAAAAAGAAAAAAACAAGACACCTTCAAGAAAAAGGCAAAGTTATAAGAAAGACCAGAAAAGATACCATATACACAATGTAAAAACTGGGAACTATACATATCTCATAAGAGAGTAAATTAATTCAACTTTCAGATGGAAAATGAAATTCCCTCATATTTTGACACTATTTTCATCAGCTACTAACAAGAAACCACCCAAACAGCCCTGGATAAAACAGCCCAGAAATAGCATGCATTGACTGGGTTTAGTCAGTCAATAAGTACAGCAAACAAAGAGTGCTCAGTGCAAATGAGAGCACTCTCACCAGCAGCAAGTGCTGGAGCTCCCCCAGAATTGACGGCCAGAGCTGTGGGCTCTATCTTGATTCCAACATCAAATACCACTGAATGAGTACATGTTTGAAGGGCTCCCTCCATCCCATTTTTTAGGTCTCTGAGGGCATCTACACAAGTTACATTTTTCAAGTGATCAGGCCCCTGAAAGTGCTCTACAGCCATGACAGAGCACTTTTACAATAGCCGATCACGCAAAAAATTAACCCTGGTCAAATCAGGTAACTGGTGAAGGCACTCTAAAAAAAGAGCCCCTAAGGGAATTTGTGTTCCCTCCAGGGTTAATTTTTTCCACTTTGTGGGGCTGGGCTGGTGCTTGCAGTGGCTGGGAAGGAGAGAGCAAGAAGGGGGTGGGATCAGCATGCATGGAGAGCCCCCTCCCCCTCCAGCTACCTTGGCTGGGTTATTGGGGGAGAACCAGGCTGAGCCCATGAAGTGAGCGGGCTCTGTTCCACCCTGCCCCTGCCCTTAGCTTTGGCCTTTCAAAGCAGCTGTCAGCTCCATGCTGCTGCTGCTCCTTCTCCTCTCCCCCCACTGACAGCCTTGGATCTTGGAAAGGTGGGGTTGGGGAGAGGGCTGGTTTGGCAGCCTCCATGGAGGCTGCTGGAGTACCTCCACCTGCTGGCCAGGGCCAGTACAAGTAGGCTCCAGCTGCCCCACCCCACCAACCCAACAGGCAAACATAGGTTTGGGGGAGAAGCCTCTAACTCATGGCACTTTATGTAAAGCACAATGAGTTGGAGTGGGGTCCTGAACATCTGCAGGCATCCTGAAAGCCTTAAAAAGTCATGACCACCTACAAAACCTCCCACCAAATGTTAATAATTCCAAGCTTTTTAAAGAAACGCATCCAAAATAAGGAAAGAGCTAAGAACCCATTAACTTTGGCTGGCACCACAGCAAATCAAAGTAATAGAATTAGCAATGTTATTTGTTAATATTTATAGTGCAAACATATATTAACCTTGGTATTCACTATGGCATTTGGTAATACTTATAATAGGTATATCTCTTTTCTTAGAATTATAAAACCAAAAAGGTTGGAGTATATTCAATTAGATAGTGCTTCTGATATAACTATCTTTTAAATTAATAGGATTAAATGGTGCATGTAATCAAATTAATTCATTTAAAAAAAATCCAATGTCAAGCTCCATTAGAATATCAGGAAATTAAGGTGGAGAGAATCAGTACTGGTATCCACCATAAATTTTGAGTCACTACTTTTGTAGGTGTCTCTAAATTAGATTTCGTACTCAAATAAATAGTCTCTTTAGGTTCTTAACATCCATCCAACAGTCTGAAAGACTTCAATACAGGCATTAGCAATTTCTGGTATCTCTGCATGACACCTGAAATAATGAGGGATTTACTCTTTTTCCATAAACAATGCTCTACAACCTCAGTTTCACAATTCTTAATTTCTGAAGTAAATAATATCCAACAATAAAAGTGAGGCTCCCCAAATTTCATACAACACAAATGAGTGATATTCAAGAGCTAACTTTGGAATATTTAAGCTCAAGGCAGGTAGGTATCTCCATTTCAAAATTTTTGCTCTTGAAATCACAAGAACACTCTGGCACTGGAGTACAGCCTGGAAGTTTTGCAAGAATAAATTATGCAAGCTAAGGGGTAGCTTGATGTATGGAATTGAGGTCTTTGTAAGCTGCGAGTGCCTTATGGTATGCCGTATGCATCTAGATACTGAAGCAAGGTTAGCTTGCAGATGCCTATTAAAAACTATTTAAATGTAGGGTTGGGACGAACCGCAGGAGACCACCTAGTTCTTTTGCATGCAATGAGGCAGGATAAGTACATCTAGACTAAGGCTGGGCAAAATATGGCTTGCGGGCCGGATCTGGCCTGCTGATGGATTTTGTCTGGCCTGTGGTGTGTGCCACTGGTGCTGTCATCCCAGGGTACACAGTGGGGCTGGAGCCAGTGTAGTGGCTATACTCCATTTCCTGGCAGGCCCATTGATGGTGGCTCATTTTGGCTGCCACCGCTACCCAGGCACCCTGGCCCATCCACCCTGCACCCACCACTGGGGGTGGGACCCACATAGACAGGATATGTGGCCAGGCAGCTAGGACTGTGCTGTGGACTGGTGTGGAGTGGAGTCTGGGAGCAAGACAGGCAGGAGAGGCTGCGGAGGCCCCAGGATCTTGGGGCTTTTCAGTGAAGGGCCGGGGCAGAGCCGCGATCCACTCGGTGCCCATTGCAGGGGCAGCAGATCATGGTTCTGCCCAGCCCTGGTCCTGCACTGTAATGCCCCGTAACCCTGATCTGTGATCCCAGCCTCACCTACATATCCTGCTCCTGAACACTGCTCCTCGCCTGCCTGTCCCAGGTCCTATCCTACATGGGAAGCTTTGGTGAGTTATTCCAAGGGGCAGGGGGTTGGAGGGAGGGAGGGAAGGAGTGCTGACCCAGCCCACAACAGCTCAGCAAAACTCCCTATGTGGCCCACAGGCCCAAATGATTGCCCACCCCTGATCTAGACTATTCCTGGCAGAGGTTTGTCTTACCCAATCTTTAAAACCTCTGATTAAGGAGATTGCAAACCTCCCTAGGTAGCCTGTTAAGTGTGCTTACCTATCATTATAGTTAGAAAGGTTTCTTAGTACCTAGCCTGAATCTTTTTTCTTACTGCAAATTAAGCCAACTGTGTCTTGCCCTACTCCACTGTAGAAGAACTGATCGCTGCCATCTTTACAACAACCTTTCAGTATGTAATCAGTGCCCTTTTCAGTCTGCTCTTTCTAAAATAAACAAATGCAGTTTCTTCAACTTCTCCTAAATCAAGTTTTTCTAAAACTTCTTATCATTCTTGTTGCTCTCCTTTGAATTCTCTTTCATTTGTCTACAACTGTCTTAAGCAGGAGTGCCCAAGTGCCCAGACCCGGACACAAAATTCCACACAGGAGCTCAGTACTGTCATGCAGAATGGCATAACAACTCCCTGAATAAAATACTACCTTTAGTATATCTCAAAATAAAAATGTACTTTTTTTCAACAGCATCACATTCTCATATTCTGCCTGCAATCCACTATAGCCCCAACATTCTTTTCTGCAGTACTACTTCTCAATTTTGTATTACTTCTCTTACAGTATTTCTATTTAAACTAAACAACTAGTCTTAAAGAAATTACTAGTCCATCTGCTGGGGACAGACATTCTAAGTTCTGAATATACAGAGCACAAAACCATCAAGAGACTTATAGTAGTATTTCTAAGTATCATCTGCTGGTTAGGAGAAGTATCTGAATTAACAAGAAAAAGCTAAAGAAAGAAATTTTTTGTTCAACATTCAGCTTTCTAAAACAAGAAACAATAGAAAATAGGATATGAATTAATAAAAAAAATTTTTTTTGGTAAAATTATCCCTGGTAGCTAACTGAAAACTTAAAATGAATTATTGCTTATAAATGGATATAACTTCAGCAAGCAGTGCCATTAAACACAAACCAACATGATTTATGGTAATAACCTAATTAACTAATCACTGTTAGTTAATAAACTAACCACTGTTCTAAATGACAATAGAAAATGAAAAAAAATAAACCACTGCAAATCAACCCAGACAATCTTAGGATGCCTCACATTATAAATTTCCAGCCCCCAAACCCCCACAAGACTTTTCCTCACTCAGCACAACACACCAAAATATTTTCTGCCTTCAGAGTTTCTTGCTGAAGCTGAGCGTCTTCTTTGGAGTGGGTCTGTTTTCAAAAGAGATTCCTCAAAAGTGTTTTATAACTTCCTTACTCTCCATACTGTGAGAAAACTCTGAGAAGTGAAATAGATTTGCACTGCCTTCATCACAGTGCATAGGTCATGATAATTAGCAGGGAAAATGAAGAATGGACATAGATAAATAAACAGGATTAAAAATGATGGAGAAAACGAATTCTCAAAAGTATTTAAAGAGCAAGTAGAGGCCTTCTCTATTAACAACCCCTTTACTATTTCTGCTCCTTTTGTCAGTCTACAACACACTTTCCCACAAACCACATGTGCTGAATCATGCAAGACCTAAATTGACATAAAAATAACAAAATTCTGCTACTTGTAGCATTTCCCCAAGGGAGATGAAAAAGTTCAAAACATTTTCTGTCAGTGATATACAACATCGGGAACTGCAACAAAAAAATAATGTGATATCCTGATATTTTTAAAATTGAGTAATTCTCTAATAGTAGGAGGTTCTAAGAAATAGTTCGCTTCAGTGCTAAACCAGGCAAATAATTTCCAAAAAACGTAAGGAACGATGAACCTATTTGAAAGCACACATCCTTCTTGGTACTGTAAACACAGCCTCTCGAAAAGCACACAGAGGACCAATAGCTCTTCCATTTTTAGATCTAAAATATTAAGTATGTTCCCCTTCTACATATTAGTCATGGTAGTTAATTTTAACAAAATAATTTTTCAAAAGGGGCATATAGGAGCATATCAAATTGAGAAAAACTATTGCACTGTGCAAAGAAACACTAGACTGCAAATGACTTTTTGAATAAAATATTAAAGATGTGTGACTACAATGAATACATACAAGAGGAGAATAAGGATTGCTCAAATGATTAGCAAGAATTCTGCTGATGCGTTTGATAGACCTTTTTCTATTTTCTTCATTAAAACCTGTTTTCAAAATTTTCATGTGGACAATTTGATTCAATTTTAGTAAAGTTACTTTAAGATACTGTGCATAACTCTTTCCTCTGCAACTAATATTATTCTTGTGCAGACTGCTGTTAAGCAGTACTTTTAGAACAATGTTATTAAAAACAAAATATGGAAAAAAAATCAGTTGTCATAAAAATATTATAGTTTATGGTCATAGTCTTGCCACTTGGAAGCTTTTTTAAACAACTATTTATTGTAAGCATAATTCAGTTCCTAAGCCAAAGTTTAATTAAAAACACATACACTATGTACATTCCCCTCTCCACAAAAAAAAATAAAAGAAGCAAAGACGACAAGTCTGACCTAAAGGATTGTTTACGATATTTTTTAGACTGTTACTAGAAAACTAAACATTTTTATGTTGTAGCATTGCATACTTATAAGTCAACTTAATACCAGAGATACAGCCACATAATATTGAAAACATGGTTAAATCCTGATCAAGGAACAAGAGGGGTCATGTACTTGTGCTGGCAAAATTGGGCCCTAGAGCGTGTGCTTTTGGAAGACGCTCTGATTTTTGTCAAACTTCATGCCCTAAGTCAGAGGCTCAAAAATCCATTCATCTCTGGTATGAAATTGGGTGAGTATGGGAGGTAAAGTACTAAATTATTATAATTTATTTTCCAGAAAGCAAGATATTTTTTTTTAAATATAGCTCTTTGATTTCCTGAAGTACTGAGACTTATCTTCTCTTGTTCACATACTTGTTCATCTATAATAATCTCTTCTTTAAAGTAACACTTTGGAATGTAGGCCAAAAGCAACATTAATAAAAGTTTCCAGGGCAGTTAGTCCTCTGTCCCTCAGCAGACCCATAGCACCAATTTCAGTTATTTAATTGAGTGATTAGCTCTCAAAACATATTTAGTCTCAGCCGTCTTTAAAATCCTGGGAGGAATTTCATCATACAAGACCAAAAAATGTGTTAATTCACATATCTGAAAGACTACAATATTAACATAAAAACATCTTTCTTCCCATTTAAAAAGTAAATACTTTTGCATAATGTTGGTCTTTAAAGGAGCAGATAAGACTGAAGTCAGCACACACTGAAGCCAATGGCTAAAGCTTAACTTAAAGACAGGACATTTCTTGTATGCTGAATAGAACATTCTCCCTGAATTGATCCTTTAGAGGTGAGTGACCACCTCCAAAATCCTCCCTTATAATCCATTCTCCCATGATGTACATAAGAAATCTGACAATTAATGATGGCTGGGTTAAACAGCAATTGGAGAGAACTGGCTATTGTGTTATCCATTTTTAAAACAAATAAAACAACAGTACAATGTATCTGTTGTACAGATTTGACTACTTGCCTTTCTATCATGCTTTGTGTATTAATTGTTGTCTTAATGTGTGGGGGACATAACAGTTATGCTTGTATTGAATGATGCCAGCATAAGCTGTTACAATGTAACTGATACATCTCCACGGTATAAGTAGAACAAAACTATTGTAACCTTAACCCTGGGTTAAAGTTGCCTTTATTTACCCGTGATTAATAGCACTATAGGAGCATGCATATGTAACAGTTACTGTAATAACTAACGTGGTCTTGAGTAGCAAATGCATGCTTCTTGTGAAGTGGTTGAAAGTTATCTTCATTCACAGCCTTAGACAGTAAACAAGCTAGAGCAGAGGTAGTAAACTCACTTGGGGTCCTGGGCCAAATCTAGACTTTGGAGCTCCTCGTGGGCCAGAACCAACCTACGGCACAAGGGTGGGTGCTGTGGTCACCTTGGCAGTAAACAGTCTGGAGGCAACAATGTCAGCAAGTTTGTCAGTAATGGAAAGCGTCTGGGGTGACAAGCCATGCTCACCGCTGATGACTGTGGATAGTGGGGCCAAAGGGCCTGATACAGCAGCTCCAGAGGCTAGATAGGGTCTGCAGACTGCATGTTTGACACCCCTAAACTAGAGGAAGAGACATTTAGTAATTTATTTGTACAGACCCCCGCAGAACGGACCCCTGAGCTAGACAGAGGACTCAGGGTGTTACTGTAATACACATTATAATTGTTATTACTAATCTATTGTTGAACAGTTTTAGGTTTGTTGAGATAATTAGGGAAAATTAATTTTCTGAGTAGAGAGAAAGGCAATATGAACTTAAATGCCTGGTTATACTCCTCCTATTAATTTTTCTTAATCATTCTCTGCCCTTTTTAGTTTTCCCAACCACTAATTTTTTAACTTAATGTTGTTTAACTCAAGAAAAAAAGAAAGTATGAGAGTGCAATGTTAAGAAAAGGATTACTGCACAATTCGTCACTTAAGATACTATGTAAATGCATAGATTCATTGATGTTAGGGTCAGAAAGGACCTCAACAGATCGAGTCCGACCCCCTGCCTAGGCAGGAAAGGGTGATGGTGTCAGATGACCCCAGTCAGATGCCTATCCAGCCTTCTCTTAAAGACCACCTCCCTTGGAAAGAGACCCAAATTCCAAGATTCTCCTCCTCCCAGGAGTTTAGAATAAATATTCTTTTGTAACATAACTTTTTAAAAACAAACAGTTCTAAATTAATACAAGTGTATGGGAAAATTATTAAAAATAATACAGTGAAAATGCAAGAGAGCATAATATACACTCATTAAATCACAATTGGCAGAAACTGAATTTTTGACTGGCTTACAAAGCTAAGGGGGTTCTGCTTCTCAAAACAATTACAAGATTGTATAGTACATGAAAATGTGGTTTTAAAATGTATGTTATCAAAGCTATAAACTATATGTCTCTTTCTTTAAGGAAAGATTTCAGCACTTGATGAAAAACACTTGAAATTAAGTCTATTAGTTATAGAAAAATGAACAAAATGCAGAACAAAATGATGGAATGTGCTTTGGAAACTTCTAAAATTTAAAATCTCAGAATGTGTGTTGTTCTCCCTCTTCTGCCCTCTTAAAATCATATTTATATTTCTTATAAAGAGAAATGTGGAAGCTTTGGAAAACAGTCTATATAGCATTGGGTCCATCATATTTTCTTGTGTCCACATATTTATTTTAATTTGCAAAGCATTTTTACAAAGAAAACTGAATCTTCACTGTTTATCTGCTTCATCCTGTTCTTAATTCCTCTACTCATGGTACCTTCTGTTTATGACAAAATAATCCACTCATCAATTTAGGCCTCGCCTACACTAGAAAAATGATGCATTCCTGTCAATGGCTATTAGCCATTGGGTGAAGCTGAATCAGTGCTGAACAGTGTACCAAAAACATAACTAAGAAAACGACAGTGTTCAGCACCATTTTAGGAAGTGAACTCCAAACTCACCAAGTTCTAAAAAAATAACAAGTCAGAATTAAGTCTGTTGTGAAGAGATTAATACATATTTCTTCATAATTGAAAATAATGTGCTTTTGATTTAGGCAGATGTAATTTTAGTATGCCTCAGCTATTCATTTCCTTGCTTTCGAGTACCCGAGTTTTATAAATGCAAGATAGATTAGTATACAGTTGCCGCTTATGGAACTCAACTGTTTTCTGAAACAGTGCTGTTAGAATTTTCCAAGTGTTATTTTTTCTTTGGTATGGGTAATTTAAGATGGTTTTTAGACTGTTAATAAAAGGAATGGAGGATTTAACAGATCATTAAATTAAAGATGTGAACAGAGATGGTCACACAATAATGGCTGGAATCCAACATCCATTTTTTCCTACTCATTTCAAAATTGCTTAAAGCATCAATCAATAAGACACATCATAGACAGCCGACAGCTACTGCTTCAGTCCTACAACTTGTAATGCACAGGTGATATTCCATGTCCTACAGATCCTTATGGATTCACTGGTGCTTCACGAAGGTGCAAGAGTCCACATGTGCACTGTAAACTACATGTTTGATGTTCACTGAAGACAACATAAACATTCATTTATGGACTTAAATTGGCATTGGATCATGCAAAGAGGATGCACTCAAAAACAGTAAAAAGCATACAAGCAATATATTGCCCTCTTATTTCTAATTGGCCACGTCTACACACACACTTAACTGTGGAGTAGACTAGATGTGGAGTAAAGCACTGCCATCTACATGTGTGACTCTATTAGGCTTCAGTAAACTAATGCTGAAGTGAGATAGTACTGTTAGGGACAGTACGATCTTACACTGGGATAATTTACTGAAATTAAACATATGTGTAGACTCTGACCAGGGGTGTAAATTGGACTTGGTCAGCTCAGGCAGCTGGGGCCCGAATCCTGCCTGCTGCCTAGCCATGTGGCTCTGCACTTTCAGCACCCTTGTGCCCTGGGGTAAACTGCTCCACCCTGGCTCAAAGTGCTGCTGTCCTGGGCACATGTATAGATGCTGTGCCTGGGAGTAGTTTACTCCAGCTCAAACTGCTCTGGAGTTTATTGCATGTGTAGACACATTCATTTAGTATTTGAAAGTATTCCTTGTGAAAGCTACTACTGTAAAGCATATTTTGTCAGGCTGATCCTTTCTGCCAGTGAAGAATCTAATTTAGATTAGTTTACAAGTAAGGGAAAATCTAACATTTATTAGGCATTTATAACTTTGAAACTGTACCTGAGCCTTACATCTGGATTACAAGTGAGACTTTTTCCAGGTACACAATTTTCTATTTATATTTCAAATTCTATTACAAGTCAATCTGATATGTACAGAAAAGAATAGAAAAAAGTGGGATGCACTGCAAAAAATCACGAAGAATACTAAGGCAATCACAAAGAGTATTTAATTTATTCAAAATTTTCTAGATTGCATTACAACTTAAACCTTAAATGCAAAAATCTAAGGATTTTCTCACATTCTTTTCACCTGGGAGCAGAAAGGATAAAAAAAAGTTAGTCTTAACTATAGAGAGACTGCTACTATTCTTTAATTAGGTAGCGGCTACAGGGAGTAAAACCTTATTCCTTAGGGTCTAAAACCACAGGCTTCTACTACCTGAGTCAAAGGAATAACTCTCATCTGCCAACTGAAATTTAAGAAAATACAACCTGATAGTTGAACCATATACTTTTACTGAATTTTAGTCTGTGGCAATAAGTACTATCATGAAAAATCCCTCTAAACTGATGATTGGAAACCTAAAATTGCATTAGTCTGATGATGGATATGGAAAGATGGGTAAACTGGGAGTATTAGCCCACTATCTGGACAATTGATACTTATAATTTAAGATAGAATGACATTTAGTTAAATAATTCAATGCATGTTCACTGCAGTATCATAGTAACCACTCTACAGTTTAGGCTGGAAAACACTTTCCTTTCTATGTTTTTTGTTGATGAGACTCTCTCAAATAATTACTTTCTAGGATAGAAATGTTTCATTTTACATTATAAAGCTGCACAAAAGCCAACTAAGAAAGAGGAAGATAAAGAGGAGAAAGTTGATTTTTTTATTGTAATAATTCAAATTAGTATTTACTTTTCAAAATACTCTGATGACACGCAGAAAAAAAGGCAGAATTCAAAACCTACAACAAACTGTTTCTTCCTTCTTCGGTAATAGTGGTCTAACTGTGATGCTACTTGTGCTTGCTTCCACAGCTCCGCGCCAGTTTTATCCCTGGTAATCAAGGAGGCCTTAGTAGTTCCCATTTCTTTCCTGCTACTCAAGGATGCTATCTTAAAGTACCAATTGCTAATAGCTATGATCCAGAACAGTGAACATACAGCATTAAGTCTTCCAAGTAATTCTTGTTAACTTTAAAGGGAGAAGTGTACTACTTCATTTCCATTCTTTATATCTAAGCCAAACCAAGATCCTATGTTCAAACACGGAAAATTATATAAGTAATGCCTTTATCTTTGGGAAAGGAGGAGTATGTAAATAAATAGAGGAAATCTGTTTGTTATTAAGAAACCTTAGGGTATGTCCAGACAAGTGCAGGCATTTGCTTCCCCAGGGACACACCTTGTGCCGCTGCTACTTGTCCCCAGGGAACGCCCACGACATGCATGCTCTGGCAGATGGCAGGTTACTTTGCATGGGGTTAGGGAGGCTGGGGCCAGCAACTGTGCTGGCCCCAGCAGCCTTACCTGGGGTCCTGGTGGCTTCCCAGGGCTGCAGCCATGGTAGAAAGCCTGGCTGGCACCCAAAGTGTGGCTCCAGCTGGCCAGGCTCTGGTTTTGGGCAGTGTGTACTGCTACCATGTGCACCACCCTGTTTTTTTTGACTGGGGTCTCCCTGGGTCAAAACCACCCCACCCTTCACACGGTAAAGTAGCAGTGTGAGGAACGCCTGCAGCTGTGGTGCATAGCACCACAGATGGATCTATGCCAAATACCGCACGTCTGTGCTTATCTGGACACACCATTAGTGTTCAATCATGAACCTGTGTCTATATCAGTCATTCTCAACCATTTATTGCCATAAGATCATTTTAAAGGTGGAATGGAGTACAAACAACTTCACAAGACAGACCCAGAGGTTTCATACAGGAATTCAGAGTCTTTCTGAGTTTTTTGCAAAAGAATTGCTCTGTTATTTTTTTGTATTCCAGGCATGTCTAAGATGATTCAGCCCATGGTACTGCCTGTGGGTCTCAGACTGCCGCCCCATGCTGCATGCAGCATATGCTGACCCTGGCCCCAGCCCTGGCCCTGCACATTGCATGCATCACTTGGAGCTAATCTGCTGCATGTGGCACTTAGCACTGGAGCCAGCATGCATGCTGCACCCAGCAGGCAGGTCTGGTCCAGGCTGCCTGCAGTACCCATATCAGATTGGCCCTGCACACTGGATCCAGAACACAGGGTTGTTCTGTGGGCCTGATCCAGATTTTGGGTGGCCCTGCACTCCTCATCTGGTTCACAGGGCCAGATGAGTTTGACATCCCTGTTGTACTAAAAAAAAAAAGTGAAAACTAAGAGCTGGTATTTTTCATGGGGTGCCTTGAGTCTAATGAGGAGTGCCTTGGGGCTAGAAAGGTTAAGAACAACTTGGCTAGATAATTTTTAATGTCTTGGTGCTTTGGCCAAAATAAAGAAATAATAATCAAGAACTAAGAGTCTTAAAATATACTAAAATCAAATATGGAAGTGAAACCCAAATTAAACATATACATAAAAACATCTGGCTATTAAACCAAATAATGTACATATAACATGGCCTTTATTTGTAAGCCATTTGGAAAAATGTCCTAGTTGAATTTTTCAGGAGTGTAGGTTGTAGCTAAGGACATAGGCAGACAAGGATCTTTGGGTAAATCTGATATATTTTATTAGACCAACCAAAATAGTTGGAAATTCTTGCAAGGAAGAAATTTTCCAACTATTTGGAGTCGGTCTAATAAAAGATATCAGATTTACCCTAAGAACCTTGTTTGCCTAGTCAAATGTTACATTTGAAAAAAATACATATACAGTAACCACATATCTTGATTCTCTCACACACCAATGATGGATCAACTAACAACATCAGTTATCAGGAATAAGTAACAAAGAAAGTTAAAATAGATACTTTGTGTCATACCCACTTCGTGATCTTCTACATCAACTAATTGGAACACAGGGGACTTGGACTACTAATCTAACAGAAAACAGATACAACTGCACTAAATCTGTAATGCTAGTGGAACAAAGAAACCGCATCTCTCATGGTTACTTTTTCCAATATATATATTCTTTCAATCCCACAATGTTCATCTTTGTGTAGAGGCAAAAAAAGAACAAGTAACTACATTAACATGTACATTATTTTCCACTATCCTATGTGCCCTCCTTCTCTAGTTTTTTAAGCGTTAAATACTAGTGAGGCATTTTGTTTCCATAGCTGAGAAATAATACATCTCGAGAGAAAAGAAAATGAAAAACAATGAATTATTATATTAAAGCTTCAGCTTTTATTTTGTTTTATTTGAAGAAATCCAAAAACTAGAATTACTGAAAATACTTTTTTATCTTTAAAAGTTAATTTTCACTTGGAACTTTAGCAGTACTTGAAATGGCATGATCACAGGTAATTATAAAGGCTTCTGACCTTTCCAACCCAACCAAAACTATCAAATGAAACTATATAATAAAATCATTTGGGCCAGGTCACACTCAAATCAAGCCATTATGTTCAACAATACAATACTTTTCTTTCTTTTATGATCTTTTAATTTAAAATGTGGTGAATTTTCCTATGCCTTAAGATCTTGAAAATGCTGTAAACCATTTGAAAAAACACACACACATGCACATATATATATGTGCATGTATGCACGTGTGTGTGCGCGTGCGTTTTCAGATGGTTTATAGAAAATATATATAAAAAATGTTCATATTTTGTAATTCCCTTGGGCTACATCAAGGAGGAATTACAGGACAAATTAAACAAATTGTGGCCAATTAGGGTATTTGATTCATAGCATTAAACCCATGGCACATGTTTTTAACCATTTATGAACAGTATTTATAAAGTCCTATTCATTTTTATTTAAGTACTCATTTGAGATAAACATTTACTACATTTTGGCCCAATGTGACACACATTACTGAAGCAAAATTCCTACTGACTGCAAGTCTTGATATATGCATGGTATATGTCAATAATTAGTACATTGCGGCAGGGATCTGAAAATGATTAGATTTGATGACACTATTTTAAGTGATACGATAAAATGCTTAAAGAATATCTGAAAAACCTGCCCACAAATATTGTGCCTTTATTCTTTTCCTTTTAAAAAATGTACCAATTTACAATTTTGAGTTAAAACAAAAACACTGAAAGAATTTTTAAAAAACTCAAACTGTATTATCTAAGGATGCTGACAGATAGGGGAAAAAAACCCTGCACTTTACTGGAATAGACAGCGCATTAGTTCAGTCCAGCTCCGAAGCATCTGTATACATCAGATGCTTCAGCAGGGCTTTCTGACACTTTATCTAATAGCTGATTCAATCAGCTATTAGATAAAAGTGCCAAAAAAGCCCCAATGAAGTACCCGATCTATACAGAAGTTGGGCAAGCCAGGTCAGACCATCGCAACGCCTTTTCTGGGCATGCACTGGGCTTGGTGCAGGGGTGCACCAAGTTTAAAGTACACAGCTGTTTTTGGGGGGTTTCTTTTATGTCTGTATGCAGCCTAAGGGAGTAAAATACACCATGCTAAAAATCAAATAATTAAAAAAAAAATCATTATTCACACCTTTCTTTTCTTTTTGAATGCTGCATTAGAGAACACAATACAGAACTTCATATACCTACGAATTTTTTAATTATTTTTTTAATAACATTTTAAAATTAGCATTTTGCCATTAGGCAGAGTAAGTCATTTGCTGTTTTAACAAGGGTTAACAAAGTGCTTTCTCTCTCTAAAAGCATTAAAAATTATAAGAGAGAAAAGGTTATTTTGAGCACCCTAGAAAATGTGTAATCCGCTTAACTAACACCAATGTTAATGTTTATATGATCTCTACAACTAAACAAGCCACACTTGACCATACAGGTCTGATTGTGAATCTATTTGCTACCTGGTAGACTTATATCTCTGGAAGTAGAAGACATATTTATAAAATAACTACTTTAAACATCCAAAGATGGACAAGGAGAAAAATAGCATGTTTAAGCTAAATGGACGTGCACTGTCTACAACATTCAAACACCTTATTCAAGTTCACTCTTTAAACACATGCCTACTTATACAAGACACTATATTTTCCCACAGGTAGTAGCATAATATGGCCTTAATATGTTCACTCGATTTCACAAAGGACATAAACACATCAATACAGCATTAAAAATGGTGCAAGGCAATTCCTGTTAACTTTAACAAATATTAATCAGCACTTTGCCAAAACCTAAAAATGAAAAATAACCTCTTTTAAATGTTCCATGTATTCAAATGTAGTTGTGAAATCCATCTATGGATGCTATTCTTATATGCAATGTAAGAATAAAGTAGTTCTGTATATAATTAAATAAATTAGTATTTTGACATGATCTCCCTTTTCTTTGAAAGCCCTGTAATCCACAATGGACAAAGGTATTGTAGCGAAATAAAGTGATGCAAACCCCCCCCCCCCCAAACAAACCTCCAAAAAACCCAACAAAATAAAACTACTTATTACAAGTATGAAGCACTGCGTTATTGGATGCTGTCAGTTTGGCAAAGGAAAAAATAAATAAGCATTCATGACTTCTACTAAGATCTTGATTTTAATAAATATGAATGAACATCAACACTAAGAGACCCAATGTGTTTGTGTTTTTATGTAACAAATAAAAACATCAGATGACATCTCTATCCAAAACTGAACATTCAGTATTTTTGTCATGTAAAAATACATAATTTTATATGACAAAAATATATATTTTTATATGGGGTTGTAGAGAGGCAGCAGCAAGGTGCCAGACTTCCATACGTAGATCCTGAGGTGGTGCAGAGTCACTTGGAAGAACTGGATGCCTTTAAGTCGGCAGGCCCGGATGGGCTCCATCCGAGGGTGCTGAAGGCACTGGCTGACATCATTGCAGAGCCACTGGCAGGAATATTCGAATGCTCGTGGTGCACGGGCCAAGTCCCGGAGGACTGGAAAAGGGCTAACGTGGTCCCCATTTTCAAAAAGGGGAGGAAGGAGGACCCGGGCAACTATAGGCCAGTCAGTCTCACCTCCATCCTTGGTAAAGTCTTTGAAAAAATTATCAAGGCTCACATTTGTGAGAGCCCGGCAAGGCAAATTATGCTGAGGGGAAACCAGCATGGGTTTGTGGCGGGCAGATTGTGCCTGACCAACCTAGTCTCTTTCTATGACCAGGTTACGAAACGCCTGGACACAGGAGGAGGGATGGATGTCATATACTTAGACTTCAGGAAGGCCTTCGATACGGTATCCCACCCCATACTGGTGAACAAGTTAAGAGGCTGTGATGTGGATGACTGCACAGTCCGGTGGGTGGCGAATTGGCTAGAGGGTCGCACCCAAAGAGTCGTGGTAGATGGGTCGGTCTCGACCTGGAAGGGTGTGGGCAGTGGGGTCCCGCAGGGTTCGGTCCTTGGACTGATACTCTTTAATGTCTTCATCAGCGACTTGGACGAGGGAGTGAAATGTACTCTGTCCAAGTTTGCAGATGACACAAAGCTATGGGGAGAAGTGGACACGCCGGAGGGCAGGGAACAGCTGCAGGCAGACCTGGATAGGTTGGACAAGTGGGCAGAAAACAACAGGATGCAGTTCAACAAGGAGAAATGCAAAGTGCTGCACCTAGGGAGGAAAAATGTCCAGCACACCTACAGCCTAGGGAATGACCTGCTGGGTGGCACAGAAGTGGAAAGGGATCTTGGAGTCCTAGTGGACTCCAAGATGAACATGAGCCGGCAGTGTGACGAAGCCATCAGAAAAGCCAATGGCACTTTATCGTGCATCAGCAGATGCATGACAAATAGGTCCAGGGAGGTGATACTTCCCCTCTATAGGGCGTTGGTCAGACCGCAGTTGGAGTACTGCGTGCAATTCTGGGTGCCACACTTCAAGAAGGATGCGGATAACCTGGAGAGGGTACAGAGAAGGGCAACTCGTATGGTCAAGGGCCTGCAGACCAAGCCCTACGAGGAGAGACTAGAGAAACTGGACCTTTTCAGCCTCCGCAAGAGAAGGTTGAGAGGCGACCTTGTGGCTGCCTATAAGTTCATCACGGGGGCACAGAAGGGAATTGGTGAGGATTTATTCACCAAGGCGCCCCCGGGGGTTACAAGAAACAATGGCCACAAGCTAGTAGAGAGCAGATTTAGACTGGACATAAGGAAGAACTTCTTCACAGTTCGAGTGGCCAAGGTCTGGAACGGGCTCCCAAGGGAGGTGGTGCTCTCCCCTACCCTGGGGGTCTTCAAGAGGAGGTTAGACGAGTATCTAGCTGGGGTCATCTAGACCCAGCACTCTTTCCTGCTTATGCAGAGGGTCGGACTTGATGATCTATTGAGGTCCCTTCCGACCCTAACATCTGTGAATCTATGAATCTATATATTTTATATTTATATTTAGTGTTTGTTCAGGTAGACTGAGATACTAACAAGCAATTTCCTCTTGAAATTAAAACAATGTTGACAGTTTTAGTGAAGTTACATTTTCTGCAGTTATTTTATAGGAACCTGAAAGAGGAGTCATTCAACAATAGGTAAATTAAAAAAGCAAAACAAATAAAAAAAACCCAGCCAGATCATAGATTTGCATCTGATAGTGAATCCTGTTCTCAGTGAAGTCAAAGGGATTTTGATCATTGATTTTAAATGGGGTCAGGATTTCACATTAAAAAAATAAATGTATTTTCATTTATTTTATGAAGGCAAGTAATACAGACTTAATTTTGAAAGTTAATTTATTTAATTTATATAAGCATATCCTGAATGTCATAAACACATAAAAATTAGTACTTAATAAAGGTAGAGCTCTTTTCTTCTCAGTGAAGTTCTTGTATTTCAGGAGGAAGTTCTAGCCTTTAGATTGATGGCACATTATATTCCTTTAATCACATTTTGTATGTAATTTATTTGAAATTAATATTAAATTGCAATATTTTTTTTTAAAGGAAAAACTAGGCACTGCAAATGATGCAAGAAATGTTTGATTAAGTTTTTAATGATTACTGGATAAGTTAAAATATAGGGAATGAAAACCTGATATTATTGAAAGTCAATGGCAAAGCTTCACTTGGCATCAACTTTCTTGGATCAAGAATTGCACTCAGCATCTTCACAAATTAAAAAAAATATGGTGGGATTATACATATACGAGTGACTGACATCCATATTGGTAAAAATATTAATCTAGAAAATGAAAATCTACAAAGGAAAAGGTTTATTTCATTGTATTTTAGAACATGCCTTATTATAATCTAATGGCAACGCCTGATCATGAATTGCTGATTTTATCTCCTTTGAACTAACAACAATTGATTAATACTATCAAATATTATTTTGGTCTCCTATTTTTCAGATAGCCAGATTCCGCATATTAAACCTTAAGAACAGAAACAGTGAAGGTTAACAGATGATGTATTTGCCTAATGTATATCCCTAGATACCATCCATGACACCTTACTTCAGAATTTGAGTGAGTTTTGTCTGATTATTAAACATCAGTTACTATATTCAGTTTCCACTAGATATATATAAACACAATCCAATTTTATGTAAAACTGTAATTTTATTTAGAATGTAATGATTGTAAAAATATGGAACAGATCAAATGATAAACAAACCTGAGTTTTAACCCGCTCCCCCCCTTGGAAAAATAGAAATGCTCGTGGATAATTGGAAAGGATGCAGTCTATTGATTTACCCTGTGTACATAACGAAGTGACAAAGTTAAAGAAAAATAAACGGGAAAATAAAATGCTTACATCAATAACAAGTGCTTCAGAACTTATATTATGTCAACAACCAAGACAAACTCAAAAATCCATCTCAAGAAGAACTTTGTCATTTTCACTAACTCGTATCCACCAACTGAGCAATCATGCTTTATGTGGGTATACCCTGCAGCCGCAGCTTTCTCAACAACTGAATTCTATGTTAAATTCTAGCTCTACAAGATGTCTGATGTTTTTTTCCTTTATCTTGAACCTTCAAAGTGGGAGATTTACCAGAGGCAAAAATCACACACCAGAGAATATGAGTCAGTCACATAATAAGGAAACAAACCTTCCCCATCCCCCACCATTTCAACCCTCAAGTTACAGTGGCTGTAACAACCTGAAGACACTCTAGTAAGTGACTGTTTTGGTAATATAGATAACATGAACAACTCATATGCTGTTAGTCGATGACATAAGAAGATTTTTCAATCCTTCTTGTATCCAAAACAAATTACTATCAATATCAGCATTTTAGAATGAACCAAAAATATGCTACTAATAAAACTAATAATATTCTGAACTCCCAGCCAGTTGTTTTCATAATCAAAGACTAAAACCCTTATGAATACACTGTACATGCTTCTATAAGCAATAATTAACAACTAAAGAGCAAGAGAATCTAATAACCCAGAGTAAACAATGCACAAATGCAAATTAAGCCAAACACATCTCACTATAGATGTATGACTACTCATAGGAAGTCCATTGTTTTTTACATTTCTTTCATGTTCCCATCAAAAGATGGTACCGTTCTCACACAACTAAAGAACTTTACCTTGCTGTTAATGCTAGCAACATGAAATAAAATAAACAGGTGAGGAAGCAACATGCTTCATTATGTATCTAAGGTTTTTGCCATGAAAAGAGGAAAGTGTGAAAAGGGTACTCTGTTTCTTAAGTAGACATTATAATTCCTTAGACTGATGTCCGGGACCTAATTATGCCCCAAAACAGTCTTATGATAAAGCTAACTCTGAATACTTAAATTTCAAATAAACTTCATTTCTTTTCATTACACCTTTTTCCTTTTAGAAACACTTTTACAGACAACAACAAAAAATATACTCAAGGTGGCAATACTAACAGATGCAACACAGACCAACAAAGTTAACTTGGTGATAATGTTGCAACAAATTTGCTTTAGAAAACATCTTCCAAATGGTAGGCAATGATATCATAAATCAAAGACAAAACTTTGTACTCTTTCTTAAAAATAGGAACATAACTCTTTTCTTATTCTTACCTGTGTATAGTCAAAGTCAGAAAGTGGAGCTATACTCTTGATGTAGTCCATTCGAAATTGGTTTTCTGGGTTGGCCAATGGAACTGGGGGTATTAAAGTGCTCATAGCTGAAACTATAGTCTAGAATTAGATAAAACAAAAACAGACATTTTAATCTGGATAAATCTAAAGTACAGGATCAGTAGAAGACAATCTAATCTCATTGGCAACATGTGATTTCTCGCTATATAATCCTAGAGAGCATAATGCTTATAGTTTCTAGTATGCACAATCTTTAAAGGGAAATATAAAATGTGTTCTTACCACAATAGCATCTTTAACATTTTTCCGAATATCCAGTATTTTCTGTTTCTTTTCTCTGCATTAAAACAAAATTATCAACTGTTTTATTTCTGTGTCTCAAAGCAGTTTAATTCAATCATGTTGAGCATTTTTAACAGCCTGCTTGCTTACTGCCTTCTTACTTTTTAATGCACACTCACTGAAAAATAGAGTAAGGGGTATTTTAACCCCCCCTCATCATCTTTTTTTTGACGTGCTATAAAGAACACTGTAAACTGGTCCCTACTATTTTGCCAAATTAGACACCCATAACCACATCTGCAAAGGCTTCTTGGTAGGACTGAAAGTCATTCCTTCATTACTGCAGCATACTCAATATGTTCACAGACAATTTTGAATGCACATTATATAAGTACAGTTTAAAACCCACATCTATCTAAAACTAGTGCACAATCGATTGATAATAAATGCAGGCTGAGTTTTTCAGAGAGAAATCATGCAACCCACAGCATGCAAAGATGTCTTACATTTATGGAACATTGCTTTCAGTTTTATGCTAACCACTATTGAAAAGAAACAGCAACCCATGTTATCTGGAGTATGAATTGATGTGTATCTGTACTGAGATACAATATTTAGTTATTTGCTGCTATGTAAAAAGTAGTCGCCATGTTGTTGCTATACAGGGGCCTGTCAAGCGCTGCAGTAGCAACAGTGGAAAATACAGAAAGGCCAGGTGGAGAAAATACAAATATTCAATAGCAGTAATTCCCTTAATATTCATGTCTCTCAATTTATTTTTTTTTGGCAGAGCAGAAGCAACTCACTTGCACAGACAGGAGAAAAAGAGAGGCATTCCCTAGTATGCGATGTGTTAACATAGGGTTCAAATGTATATTTACATATGTAAGTCACAAAGGAGCAATAGATCTTACTCTGAATTAAATCCATTGACATGCAGGATCCTCATCTGTTTCACGATAGTGCTTTTCCCTGACTCACCAGCCCCTGGAAGAAAAAAAAGACAGAACCCTGCGATGGACCCAGTGTTTTGGACTGGCTCTAAGCAGCATCTCCAAGCCCCAGCAGCCTTTCCAGACGGATGCATCCATGTGGCTCAGGGCTGTGGACTTTTCACATACTGCTCACCAAAATCGCCTGCAAAATTGTTCCCATCCAGTACTTTCCCACACACACGCACACACAACCGCACAACCCAAGCACAGAATGAGACCCTACCTAGGGGAGCCCAGGCCATGGCACCCTCCTTTCCCCCCACCCTCCTTCCTCCTTCCTTACCCAGCAGAAGCAGCCGATGTGTGGCTTTATAAGCCAGTCGCTCTTTCTGCAACTGCTTCTCTATTTTTTTGTTGGCTTCTCGCTGCGCTTTCTCATCGATGCGCTGATCCTCTGTTTTGCTGTTGCCCAAACACCCCATTGCTGCTGCTAAGGATGGATGTCAGCTTGTGCTCTTTGTATAGAAATGTATTTACAGGGGGGAAGGGGGGAGGGGGGAAGGGTCCACCAGAATTGGTATTTATATCCCTGCGACGTTTTCTCTTCTCTCCTCTCCTCTCTTCTCCCCCCCTCCCCGGCTGCTCAGATAAAATGGTCTCTGGTCGCTTTCTGATCAAACCCAGATTGGGTTTTTTTTTCTGCCCCAGAGAGACAGATGCTAGCAGCAGCTGGGCGAGGCAACCGCCTTTATGCCGAGGGAGGAAAAAAAAAATCAGTACAAAAATGTCTAACACACAACGAGAGAAGAGAGAAGGGCTCCTCCTGGAAACCAGCCTCCTGCTGCTGCTGCTGCTGCTCCTCTCCTCTCTCTCCCCACCACACACACAATCCCTATATTTCTCTGTAAAGGGCTATTTTTGTCTTTCTAACTCAGCACTGCCTCTTTCTGTGAGACCAGGAAACAGTCAAACTACAACCCCTGCACAAGCTGAGACAGGAGGAGGAGAAAGGTAAAAGCTGGATTTACCTGGATTGTGCTGGGTCACCCTGTAGCCCACGCGCTGCCCCCCCTCCCCAGCCCCCCACCTGCCCCACTGCAACACAGGTGGAGTCTTCCTGCTCCACATACACACCCATGGCCCATCCCAAACCCTGCAGGGCCTCACAGCTACTACAAAAACCTGGATTTGGCACTGGATCCTGCCAAGTTTTGGCCCTGAGATCCCAAATTCTTACAGAACAAGCCCAACTATTCCCACCACACCCAGTGTTCTGCATCCTGGGCCATTCGCCCTGTGAACACCGAGATCCGATGGATCAAATTGCTCCCCAAATTCCTTAGCATAATACGGAAGGGGCATAACAGCCACTGCACCAGTCACTCAGTGTATGTGTCATTGCCATGCCATAGCGGTCTCAGTGGCCGCATGCAGTTCCTGTGGTCCGCCACTCCACTGTCAGTGGGCAGTCATCTATAATATGCAACATGTTGTGCGTTTTGCCACAGCTACAGTCTGGATTGTCACAAAGACCCCAACGGTAATTGCAACAACAGCTCTGGACTCTGGTGCCACCAAAATCTGGATCCAGCCCTTGAACCTTGGCACATTTTGGTCCCAAACATTAGACTACACCTTCTCAGTAGAAAACAAGAGTAAGCACCACTAGAAAGGGGTCCACTAGAAAGGGGTTTGGTAGAAAGACTCTTGCAACCCCATGCAAACTGGTCCTGATATAACTGGAAAATATATCTGGTTCCTGCAAGGTCATGCCAATTTTAAACACTGCTCTCCAAAATCCTTCTGTTTAAATACACCAAACTATCCAAACTGAAGCAGAAGCATTGCATGCACCACCCAGAGAGGTTGTGGAATCTCCATCCTTGGAGGTTTTTAAGATGGGGGTAGACAAAGCCTTGACTGGGGTGATCAAGTTAGGGATAGTCCTCCTCTGAGCTGGGGGTTGGACTAGATCCGTGTTTCTCAACCCAAGGGTCACGACCCAAAAGTGGGTCACAAGAATATATGCCAGAGTCATGACCAAAATTTAAAAATGGATCAACAAACTTTAAAACTGATTCTCCTTTAAAGGAGAAAAACATGGGAAACCCAGGCCCCTCCCATGCCCCACACACCCACCCCCTGCTCCACCCACTGGGGGGCTGAGGCCTAGGGCAGCCAGTCAGGAGTGAGGGTCTCTGGGTTGGGACTGACCATTGATGTTTACAAATATGTCCTGGTACAAAAAAGGTTGAGAACTACTGGACTAGATGACCTCCAGAGGTCCCTTCCAACTCTGATTTTCTATGACTCGGATGGATCCAGACTTTAAAAAAAATTATTGTTCTGCTGAAGCTTCCTTAGCCTGACGAAGGGTTTTTGAACCCGAAAGCTTGCTTAATAACTATTCTCCAACCATTTGGGTTGGTCTAATAAAAGATATCAAATTCACCCAAGGAACCTTGTCTGCCTTGTTCTAATGAGATGTTTGAATGCTCGAAGTTCTACCAACCCACCAAAGAACAGCAGCCAACACAACTGAATAATCCATATTCCAATATGTCCCCAGAATCTGGACCCTGCAGAACTGTACCAGTTTTGGCCCCAAGTCCCCAAACTGTAGCATCAAAGCAGGTAGAATCCTTCCAAAAATAACCAGGCTTGGAACATGAATAAGTCACGCTAACCCACAGAATGGAAACTAGATCTTGCTTTATTTTGACAGTGCATCTCTAAGGCTAACGGCAGAAACAAACAAGGTCAGACAAAATCTAAGCCCTGATCCATCCCGGCACAAGAAACCTGCAAGCATCTGGATCCAAAAGGATTCCTCCCTCCACCCCTTTTCACCCATTTCTCCCAGTACAGCTGTCATTTGCAAACACAGATCCAGGTCCACTAGGAGTGCTGCTGGGAAAGGATGGACCAGGGATCCCATCCTGATAGTGGACCAAAAGCCTGGAGTAAAATTCTGTCCCTAAAAACAAACTAACAGTGACAATCTGTCAACCTCCATGTTTTTCTAGATCAGGGGTGGGCAAAATGCAGCCCATGGGCCAGATGCAGCCCGCCAGGCCATTCTATCTGGCCCATGGGGCCCCTAAAAAGATGTAGAAAATTAATATTTAGCTGCCCCCGGCTGCCTGTCATGTGGCCCTCAATGGCTTGCCAAAACTCAGTAAGTGGCCCTCCACCCAAAATAATTGCCTGCCTCTGTTCTAGATATTTGTGGCCACAGGGACCCAGGTGCTACGCATAGGGGTTTCAACTGCCTTTTCACTGGGACGCTGGAAGCTGGGATTTTTGGGTCGAGGAAGAGCAGCGACACATACTGTTCATTGCCACAGTACATTGGTGGCATGAGGCCAAATGGGGCAGAAGGCAGGTGCTACTTATTGAGCAGACGTGCAATCAGGGAGTGGAACTTGAGCTGCCTTGCTGGGCAGCTTTACAGTATTTCCCTGCAGGGATGCAACAATAGCAGCAGCTTTGTTGTATCCAAGCTCCCGATACATTTTTGTGTGTATGGTTATAGGCTGGGTCACCTCCCATTAGGGTCTGGTTTGTGGAAGCCCCCTCTCCCAGACAGTACAATTTGTGGGAATTTGCAAGGGACCAAATGTGTACCACCCTCTCCTCCTCACCCAGGCTACTGAGTCAGAATGTCCCAGGATCCCCATCTTGTTTTCCTCAAGAGAAACAGCAGTGGCTCCATTTGTTTTCTATTCAGATTAGACAGGTGGGCCCAACCCGCTCAGGATCCAGATGGATTCATGTGCAGGGAGGGGAAGGTTGCAGCTGCTGTTAGGGCTGCCCAAGTTTTCAGCCACTGGGTGCACGGGAATCCGAACTAGCCCTGTGCTAAGGGACTGTATTTAACACCCAACAGCCTGGACCACAGGACCAAAAGTCGCGTGGAAGAGCTGGGGCTCCGGACATGCTCTCGGGACCAGGCGTGGAAGGGGCTACAGCAGGGGACGGGGAGCTGCTGCGCACAGAGGAGCAAAGGCTAGGATCTTCAGGCGCCAGTTTGGGGTTGGAGAGCAAAGACAGGGTGGAGGGGGCCTTGGATCTGGTGCAGGCGCAGCTCCGGCCGGAGCGGGATCCAGGTGCCTCCAGCTTTTACCTTTTTCCAAGAGGGAGCAGCGCTCCCGGCTTCCTCCCTCCCGGGCAAACCTCCCGACCCTCCCCGGCCGCTTCCTCTGGACAAAGCATCTAGCCTGCGCCGGGCGACACGCGCGCCCTCCCCCGGGCCGGCCCCGGGGCGGAGACCGAGCCGGACACGCCGCTTGCCCCGCGTGCAGCCCGCGCCTGTTCGCTCCCTCCGTCCCGCCCGGCCGCTCCCGCTTTCTCTGCAGCCCCGCGAGGCCCAGAGCCGCGGCCGCTCGGGGCGGAGCCCCCGGGCAGGGAAGCGGCGCTTCCTGCCGCCCAGCGACAGCCTCCGCCGCTCGGCGTTGCACAGGCGGCGGGACGCCGCTCTCCCCTCACGCACTAGGGCTGTGCACTGGCTGCGCCGTCCCCTTCAGGTCGGAAAGAGGAAGGGGTAGAAACGTCGCCGACAACGTGAACGAGCGATTAAGCAAAGGTGATCCCCTCCCCTCCCCTCGGCTCGCTGTGCAGGCACACACGTGTCAGTGCAACGCGGGGCGTCTACATGAGACACTTATTGCGCCTTAGCCTAATACCAGCTGGGCGCATCTCCTGCACCGTAACCACAATTTCCGTGCAGTACAGGCGCCAGTCTACACTTACTGAGCAGTAGGATGGCAGTTAAAACTTGTGCTGAAAGCCTAGGTGGCCATGTTATTAGGCTAATGTGCAGTAAGCATCACAAAATTACCATGTGCCTATGCTGCTGCACAGTAGTTTTAGTTACTGGGCATTTACTTAGTACTTCATTAAGAAAGTACTGAACTAAATGTGCAGTAACAAAGGCACATCGATGAACATGCCAACATGCCCACTGAGATTTTTCTAGGAAGGTGTCAAAATTAAGAACTTAAAAATCCCTCAGAATATTAAATTGACCACACTGCTCATGCTTAATATTGAGAGACTGTGAAATACTTCAGATTTAGGTGACTGTGCCATGCAGGAAAATCTTTCTTTCAGAAGAACTTTATCCTATTGTTTATTAATAATGCAGTCAGAGAGTTACCTCTCCCTTTGCTCAATTGCTTTTTTCCCCCTTAATAAAATTGGAATCCATCCCACCTCCCTGCTTTTCCTCGGGTTGCAGCTCTGGGAAAGCTGAGTTGCAACCTGGGGGAAAGGAGGGCAAGGTGGGTTCTAATTTCAGTAAGAGAAAAAAGAAACTGAGCAAAGGGAAAAGTAAGACAAATAAGCCTGCTGCTTATAGAAGCTGATGCTTTGCATCTCTCATTTGGAGACAGTCCAGTGGACTGGAGTCCAGCAAGTGACAAGAGTCTAGTGGAGGGCAACAAAAATGGTTAGGGGGCTGGGGAGCCTGGCTTATGAGGAGAGACTGAGGGAACTTAATCCAGAAAAGAAAAGCCCGATTTAATAATAGCCTTCAACTACCTGAAGAGTGGTTCCAAAGAGGATGGAGCTGGACTGTTCTCAGTGGTGACAGAGCAGAACAAGGAACAATGGCCTCAAGTTGAACAAATTAAGTTTTGGTTGGATACTACGAAGAACTTTCTCACAAGAGGGTAGTAAACACTGGAACAGGTTACCCAGAGAAGTTGTGGAAACTCCATCCTCAGTGGTTTTTAAGACCTAGGTAGACAAAGTGTTGGCTGGGATGATATATTTGGGAATGTTTCTGCTTTGAGCATGAAGGTGGACTAGATGAGCTCCTGAGGTCCCTTCCAACCCTAATTTTCTATTATTCCATGATTTAATTAGTCTGCAAGGTACAAATCTACCCTGCCTTCTGCACTGAAATGATCTCTGTCGTAGTTCTGGTTACTTTCACTGAACTGGGCAGAACATATATGATGACAAATGGTTTCCCCTAGCACAATTTCAGAAGTGGGGTCATAAAGGTTAAGGGAGAGAACCAGTATAAAATACTCTTGCTCTATCCTGCAGAAGAATCATCTGTTCTTCTGCTGCCACTATCTCAGGACCCCCCAAACACTCCTCTGTCTTCAAATAAGGCCACATTAACAGTGTTGAATATGAGCAGCCTAAAGGGGCATTTCACAAGGGCAGGGGACAGAAGAAGCAGACACATGATGGAAGGCTAAGAAAAAAGTGTAGTGGAATATGGAGAAGAAAAGGAAATTTGCAAGGAAAAGCAAAATAAAGAAAATGCACAATGAGGGCAAGCCTCCAAGAAGCAAGGTGGTAGGGGCTGTGCCTTTGGGAGCCACAGCTGAAGTAAGGTTTGGACTGCTTCACTCCCATCCATGTATACAGTTTCCAGTGACAGTTCAGTACACAATGTGACTGAGGGGCAAGGCACTTCCTCATTTACGGCCAGGCTCCCTCTCAGGAAAAAATGTCTTCCTCTACCCTGGCTGAGAAGAGATGAAAGGACATTTCTGCTCCAGCTGCTCCAAGCAAAGGGGGAGGGGGAGGGAGGGAGGTAAGGTAGGAAATTACATTCCCATTAAGAGGGAGGTTCAAAAGTTTGTAACTTCTCTTGCTTAATTGGAAGTAGTTTTCTACAAAGATTAGTTGGCTTGACAGCATTATATACATTTAGGACTTAACTGTTACTGGATCAGGAAGTGAATTTAAACAGGGTTCCATCCATGAATGACGTGTGCCCCTGGAGGCTGGGGGTCGGGGCTGGTGTCAGCAGCAGCGGTGTGGTGGTGGCGAGCAGGGAGCTCCCACAGGCAGTCACAGTGGTGTCAGCAGTGGGGGCCAGGGGGTGACAAGCGCTGACCAGTGTGACCACCTGCAGACACCGCTGGCAGCGTTAGCCAGTGGAGATTGCCCACTTGTATCTTTGTAGCTACAAGCTTTGGGTCTTAGTGAATAGCAATGTGACATTTTTATCCTTATCCTTCCTTCCCTCTTGCCCTTACCTAATCATCTATTTATGACCCTTGCTGGTGAGCCAAATTTAAGTTTTATGCTTTCAGGACAGGACCAAGTGCCCTTATGAAGCATCTCACAGATTTCTGGATGGTTAAAACAGTTAACAGCTATAGTTGAAGGGAACCAGCAGTTTGTTTCTTACCAGGCAGTTTATAGGGACCAGAAGCTCACCTGCATTTTTATGTTTAATGTAAAATGAGTCAAATTACATTTATGAGTTTTCCTGAGAAATGAGCCTGCCATTATTCCCAAAATGCTTTGTACCAGCCTTGTGCAGGTAGCAAAAACCTTTGAATGGGGATCTATTATATCTGTCTGCATGGGGATTGAGAGCACATTTTATCAGATGTCCTCCAAAATCTGAAGACATATTCTTCTTAGATATCAAACCAGGCTTCACGTGGGGAGACAAAGAAGTATTTTACTTTGCATGTTAAGTTTCATAAATCACCAAGAGTACAAGATTAGCACTAAATTATTTAAATAAGTAAGTCAATAGTTTTAAAACATCCCTTTGGGAAGATGTCCCAACAACTCATATAGTTTTGTTATAAAGGTTCTGGTGTTTAAAATGATTTATTTAGCATGTGTATTAGAACAACATATATAAGTCTCATTCAGAAACGGGGGTCTCCTTGTCAGTGGCATTATTTAAGTGTATATATTTATATAAGAAACATTCCCTAAAAAGCTGACATTCCAAATAACTTTTCAAATGGCGTACTGCTGCAATGAGCAGCAAGGGATAGGGCCTTGAGTACCTTAAAAATATGCACCTGTATAGTATTGCCAATCTGTATGATTTTATCACAAGTTTCACAATAATTGATGTTTTCTTTTCAGTTTCTGGGAACAAATGATTAGGTGAGAATGGCAGCTTTCATTAAAAAAAGTTTCTAACCTTCATGGCTGCAGAAAAAAGCCTGGAAACATGAGCCAAGAAGCTAAAAGGCAAAATACGAGTACCCAAAATGTTACTTGCATCCTACTTTTTGTGGGCCTGACTCATTTTTAAACACATGGGGTGGCAGTACTGTAAAAAATATATTATTTCTCAGTTTACCTGGTATATACAATAGTCTTTTGTATCAAGGTAGTGTCAGTGTTTCTCCCATTAAAGCTAGTTTTCTGGTTGCACTCATCTTATACAATCAAGAGAAGTGAAAAACAGTTTAAAAAACCCCCCAGTAAGTGTAATCACAAAGTGACAAAAAAGCCAAGGCATTCAATTACTGCTTAAAAATATAATTAACTAGATTTCAGATAGATGATGTTCCTTTAACTGTTCACCATTCCAACGGAAATATCTGGCTAATATGAGCTTTGTATAACAGGAGTAGAGTAGGACCATAGAAAGGCTAATTTTCAGGAAATGACCTAATATTTAAAAGGTTTAAAAGACTTTTTAATAAGTCTTCCCTGGTTCCTCTGAATAAAAGTGAAGGAGAAAGGGGAAGATATAAATGTGTTCCAGATTACAAACATCATAAAGAAAGCACTGAAGTGCCTATACACAAGCAGCAACGCTGCTCCGATGTGCTGTAATTACAGTGCATTGGAGCAGGCTCAATTAATCGAGTCTGGGCAGTTTAATTAGATTAGTTCTCAGAGCTGCTGTAATTAAAGTGCCCCCCTCCCTGAAGCATGTGTATAAACGCCCACAGATTCTTTGAGTACACAACACTATGAAAATTTATTAGTTCTGTCTGTACTCTGTGATTATCAAAGTACTAGATCAGCTCCCACATTTGTTCCAGGATTCACTGAGGTGTTCACAGGATGAATTATTTGATGCAGAACCTCACACAAAGTCATAGTCTATATGAACTGCCACACAGGCTGTGTTCAGACATGTGGGGATGTGCACTTACAGAAGCACAAATTGTTGCAGTGCATGCTCCTACACATGTGCTTTACTGTGCAACAAATTGTCCTGCAACAGGCTAACTGCCCTTGCTCAGCTCCTTCTGGCTCTTTAGCCAGGGAGAGCTGGAGGCTGGGGCCAGCACCAGTGCTAGCCCCAGCAGTCTTATCTGGTGGCCTAGAGCAGCAGGGGCACATGTTGGGCATTATAGAGGCTTGACAGGCAGTCAGAGTGGTGTTTTGGACGGCCCGGCCTGTGTGCACGTCAGCTTTTTGAGAGCATGCATTGTGCTGCTTTTTGCCCTGGCTTTTTTTGCTACTGGGAAATTCTGGTAGCAAATTTTGGTCCCACACTGCAGATTTTCAACACGGGGCACATTTTCACATTTTCTGCATGCAGTTTGCAGTGCTACAAAAGTGCTACAAACCTCAGATGCCTGCACATGCCCATATGCATCAAATAGATCATTGTATCGACAGTGACGACTCCAACAGAACTTGAGGTACAAGAAGAAAACAAAGGTCTCAGGAAGACAGGATACTGTTTAAAAAAGGTAATTATTTTAAGAATATACTCCAAAAAATATTCAAATTATTTAATAAACCTTAGTATTTTGATGTATACTCTGAAGAAGAAGTTTGCTTTCAAAATCAATCATGTTTTTCAAAAGCTGCATAATATAGGGAAAAACTTTCCAATTATTTGAGAGACACGTACCATACATACATTACATATCCTCATACACATAGCACTTAAATTTCATAGGTGGTACTCAAATTTCAACTGACCCTACAATCCAGGACTTTTGTACAGTATTCATACCCAGATTTATTACTTCATCCATTAATAAACAGAAATGTCTAGTTGTATGCCTTGCAATTTCTTTGGAATTTTAAATCTTGGAGTATGCCTATATGGTATAATGCAGTGCTATTAAGAGACAATTCAAGTTAGCTTGCAGATCAGAAACAATAGAGCCACTATCATGGTGCTCTATCCAGCGCTAGTTAGCATAGTCAGTCTTACACTAACACAGTTCATTTAAAGCTAGTTACAGTATCTCTACAAGGCTCTGCATGATGCCATATAGATGTACTGTAAGTGCAAATCTAGTCTTAAGGAGTACAGCGCCATGCAGTAACTTGGAAGATCCGATTCTGCATGACATTATTCAGTTTATGGATAATCTTTATATCTGATTTATAAATATCTGCAAAACAGGGATTATTTTTTTAAAACCCCTAAATCTCACTATAAGCAGGTAATCAAGATCAGTTGCAACACTGTGGGCATGCCTATATGAGATACTTTACTCTGAAGCAGACTTATTTGATGCATAGTAACGTGTCACTGTCTACATGTGTATGGCAGTTAGGGCACAGTAGATTAATTTACTGTGCTGCTGGACAGGTTTATCACTACAAGTGGTATCTGGCAGCGCAGTAAATTACTACACTTAAATGCATGTGTAGACAGTGATACCGGGATTAGTTTACTCTGGCTCAAATTGAGCTAGATTATTTTCAGTTGCATTAACTGTATGCACGCCCTATGATCATCATTAATAGACCCAATGACAAAACTACTCTTCTATTAGAGACTTGTTCCTTATGTAATGAATGTAAAACTTAGTTATATTTTTATGGTTCTTTAATAGCATGAATACTACTGTAATAAAGTACAGTTTAGATTGTCAGAAACTTCTTTATTACCACTAATAAAGATAAGATCATAACTTGCTAGTAAAGAAGCATTAGACTAATTTCAACTGTTGTATATTTTTATACAGTTCTTCACATACATACTGAGAATGCTTGTTTTAAATAAAATATAGTAGCGATTTTCTGCTCTATTCTTAACTTGGAATTAAGTCTACACATTTAGGAAAAGATCTCTATGAATATGATAGTCTTGCAAAACATTTACCAGAATGATGAAACTCAATATTTATCTTAAGATATAAATGACTTGTATTCATTTAGGTAAGTTCAGCTTTTATTTTTCTCTCCCTCTTCCACATTTTAAATTCTTTCTATATTTGGTGTTGTATGATGCTTGCATATTGGAGAATGTTTCCATTTGTATATTATGAATATTTGTATATTTCCATTTGTATATTATGTAAGAACAAGCACAAATTGAAGCTGAAAACATGTTTAGGCTGCAAAACTTTCAATCACTTGAAAGTTAGCAAACACCAAAATAAGTTGCTCATGGGACCCTAATTTAGCTGCTTAGGCTGCATCCAGACATGCAGGCACATGTGGTTTGTGGCGCTGCAAACCTCTTTGCAGCACCACAGACTGCACACAGAAAACGTTAAAACATGCCCTGCACTGCAAATTTGCAGTGTAAGGCTAAAATTTGCTACCAGGAAATCCCTCTAGCAAAAAAGTGCTGGGGAAAAAAAAGCAGTTTGGTGCATGGTACAGGAGGATGAGCCAGAAGACATGAAGACTTGGTTCTCAAGGGAGATGCTCTGGCCAGCAGCCAGAGTATCTCCACTCCTGCAGTTGTGTCCTGGCTCCTCCAGCTTGCTGGGAGCGGGGAGAAGCAGGAAATGGCGGTTTGCCCGAAGCAGGACAATTTGTCCCTCACCAAAGCGTGCATGCAGCAGCATACACGACAGCAAAAAGTAGCAGCATAGATTTGTGCCGATTTTGATGCTGCAAGTGCACGCCCCTACACATCTGGGAGTGGCATTAGTGTGCATGAATTATTATATTCATTCATATTAACTAATGGGATATATAGTTGATATAAGCCACCAATGTGATGCAGCCATGATAAGAGGCAAGCACAATCCTAGGCTGCATCCAGATGAGAGTTGACATGCACCACATATGCAGGCATTCCCTGTGCTGCTACCTTGCAGAGTTGGGGGGGGGGGGGGGGTTGACCCCGGGACATCCCAGGGTCAAAAATCCCATGCCGAAAAAAAGCGGGGCAGCACACATGGTGGCAGCACCTTGCAGTGCACTTCTGCTGTTGGGAGCCCCATGCTGTCATGGCAAAGTGCCAGCCTGCCTGGCAGCAGTGGAGACAGTGGCATGGAGTTGTGCCCCTCACTGCTGCTGGGCAGGAGGCAGGGGGTGCTTCACCATAGCAGTGCAGGGCTCCCAGCAGTTGCATCAAGCTTTCCTGCCCAGCCCCTCTATCCTGCTGCACCAGGTCCCACCTGCTGGGCTGTGTTGGTCTCATGGGGAAGGCAGCAGGGTGGGGAGCTTGAGTCGATAGAGGGCAGCTCGCACCCACCCCCACCACAGGCTTCACTCCAGCTGTGCTGCCCATGGGGGAGGGAGAGCTGGGCTCTGTGTTCTGCTCTGCTGTAGCAGCTGCTACCTCTGGTGGGCAGCAACCAGGGCTTGGGTGCCGCTGCAGGGTTAGGGGGCTATGGACCCAGGTCCCTGGCTCCGTAGCCCTGCCTGGCAGCTGGGGTCCCCTCTGGCAGGGCTGGGGAGGGTGGGGGTCCATGGGTGGGACATGAAGGGCGCCAGCAGGGCTGGTGGTGGGGAGTGAGGGGCCTGGACCTGTGTCTTGGTGAGTGAAAGCGGGAAGGGGAGCTCTAATTTTCCATGATAAAAACCCAAACTCAAAACACCAAAACTTATAGGTATTTAGAATTTATTTTATTATAGTGACTGAGACACTGGCAGGCTAATAAAATATATATATTTCAATGTAAATATATCAATAAAACATTGTGTTCATTTGATAACTATATATATAGTGGCATTTCATTTTGATTGTGAATTTGGGGGTTTTAATCAGAGAATTTGTGATTTTTAAACAAAGAAAACCACGATCTCCAGTGATCAGCAAAATGCCATAATGTAAGTAACAGTAGGAAGAAACTATTATTACCATGATCTTCAGTCTTGAAGTTTAAATGCAAGTGAGTCATTTCTAGCCAAGGTAGGATTTTTCCAAGATGTCTTCTAAAGGGAAAGCAATTCTAGATTTGTTTTTTGAGGGCAGAACTCCATACATAATACTGTTATGAAATACTGTATGTCTGTTTCAAGGACATCTTCAGGTTCAATTAGAATGTCCTATAAATCCTTCACAAACTGTCTCTTCTGCACTTTAATGCCTTCTGTATTTTCTTCCAGTATCTTTATATGTGCTGTCCTCTCTTTTCTATATTTCAAAACCAGAACACTTCCTATTCAAAACCCTGTAAAAATTAATTCCTTCTGTACATTTGACAGAAGGGAATTTATAGGTAAAGAAAAATGTGTGGTGTGTGTGGTGGGGGAAGACATTATCCATTCAAGTGCCTGGATTCTGAAGTGCGTCCAGTCTCCTATACATTTTCTTTTAGGGCATCTATACACATACATTTTTGTGCTCCGACATGCCGGAGATCTGGTGTGTTGGAGCAGACTCTATTAGTCAAGTTTGCTCCGCATGTGGTCTGACATACAACTGCACGTAACTCAGTGCAATGCACAAGTGGCGAAATGCGCATCAGTGTGCAGAAAATGGCTATGGTGCTCTTTAGAACTAAAACACCTTCAATGTGTTTTAGTTCAAAAGTGCACTGCTGCCATTTTCTCAGAGCTGACACACATTTTGCTGTTTTTATAAATGCATGCGCCAAAGTACCTGGTGGTATGGCGCAAACATATACAAATGCCTTTAGATTCTAAGGTCTTCTCAGTAGGAAAGATCTCCTATGTACTGTAGAGACTCAAGCACATTCCTGAAACTTAAGAAAAGATGGATAATGCTTGTAAATTTTTCCAATAACAGCACATGTCAATTTTTATTTTTATGGAGGGCAAATGAAAACAGCTTTGTCCCCACTCAGTCCTTGAAGTCTGCTTGGGTACACTGAGTTTGCAAGATAAGACTATTTTGTATCGGCCAGGAACAGTATCTTGTTGCCATGGATTTTCTGATTTTAAATTTTCTTAATAACTTAGAATGGAAGAGCGTTTGAAGGCCTAGTTTTCATGGCAAAGATTCCAGATGTTGACAGACATACAAATCCAACTACAGATTTAAATATGATGATTGTAGAGGCATTTTTAAATTATCTAATTACAGTGAGTATGAAATGATATAAAATAAACAGTTAAATAAAACTGTTTGGTTAGATACATCATATTAGCCAAATTAAAAATGCCAGAGATAAAGATCTAATTTTAGCATTCTTTACATTGACGTGCTCAGTAGTTTTGGATTAAACAGCCTTATTAAAGTAAATATAAAAGAGCAAATCTATTCAACTAACATCCCAGAATACCAAAATAATGTAAATACTGTATTCTGTAATATCCTGGGCATGTGCAGAATCTATCATCAGACTTGTTAGTTCAATATAGCTTGTGCTTCTAGTCACCTATAAACCCAGAAATATTTACATCAATTAATGGAACTATCTTAATTTCAAATATGAACATAAACAGCCAGATCCTATTCTACGTATTGGGTGTCTAATTGCAATTTTATTCTACTCTGCTTGAATCCCTGAGTATTTGTTGATACACTTTCACCTTAACACTAGGTTACAGCAAAGGGCAAGAAGGAAGAGAAGAACCAACCCACCTTTAAAATTGTGCATTTATTGGGTTTTCTGGGACTTGGGCAGGATGGAATTGGATGTTGCCCTTAGATACTCAGCTAAGTATATAGGTAGAAGATATTCTGACCCAGAGTATTTTGCTTAAAAACTCAAAAGAAAATGCAGGATACACATATTAGTGTATGTTATATCCACTAAAGAAAATAACCTATAAAACTCCTACTATCTTCAGTGATAATTTTATACAAGTAGGTTTAGGCTCATGGGACAAAAATACAAATTGGTGCCTTGGGTTTTCCTAACTTGGGCTTCACAATACCTTAAAATCAATAGGCTCCATATATAATTAATGGGGAAGAGTCAGACACTACCACCTCAGAGAGCAGGGAGATGCTGAAAGTGAGGCAGCTGGAAACAGTGAGCACAGGGTGAAGCAGTAGAAAGGGGAACTGCATCTGAATCCCTGTCTGCACTTAAGCTTAGACTCCTGACTCATGACTCCACATGAGGTACCTTTGTAAACTTAGGAACCAGGGGGGGCAATACATGAGCAGCGAGGCTGCTCTGATGTGCTATAATTATGAGCGTATTGGACAGACTCAATGAATCTAGTCTGCCAGAGCATGGCAATTATCACGCTCCAGCAGCTTCCAGTATCTCATGTATCAGTGTTCCCATGGTTCAAAATGGTGGCGGGGGCGCTTTATCGAAAGTTCGTTTGACGAGCTTTAAAGTGCCTTCCAAGGACTCTGATACATGAAATGCTCCAGGCGCTTTAATCAGTGCAGCTCTCAGAGCCGCTTTAATTAAAGCACCCCTCCTCCCACTCCTGGAGCACATGTATAAGTGCCCCAGGGTAACAAATCTTCTGCTGAAGACAGCTGCCTGGGTTGTGCTGGTACCCTTTTGTATAATATAGCTATTAAACCATTAACCACCACCCAGGAAGTGGGAGACTTGGATTGTAGGCCCACTATAGTCTGAAAGGAATCAAAATAAATTCACACCTCCCAAGAGAGTGCCATAGCCATCTGCCTGTAATATAAAATTCCTACTCAAAATGAGCCACTGTACAGGCAAGGAAGCAAGTGACATGAGGCCTGGAAGAGCAAGTCTGACTGTAGCAGGGGGAGGATAGCACTCCCGTGTATGGGGACGGGGGGGGAGGAAAAGGGGGAGAAACAGTCCCAGATTCCAGTTCCTATTCCCAGGATTGTTTATGAATTTTACATTAGACAGTCACTGGACTAAAAACATGGATGCAGGTTTGAATTCCTTCAGGTAGAGAGGAGTGGCTGAAACCTATGGGCATCTATACACATGCTGGATGTCTGCTCCGACGCGTACTACTTAGTACATGTCAAAACAGACTTGAATAATTGAGTCTGCTGGACTGCTAAGTAGCGTGCTCTAGCAGCCTCTGTGTCACATCTGTTCAGCAGCCCTGTTCTTCATAGTATTGGGGGGGAGGGGGGGGGGGCGGCAGGGAGGAGGGGGGTTAACTAAAGCTCATTGAACAAACTTTACTTAAAGTGTTGCTGCTGCCATCTTGAAGTGCAGGACGCTGAATACTAGTGTTGCTGTGGGTGTTTTAGAGTGGCTCTCGAAGCATGTGTATAAACACCCTATATATCATAGAAATCACAGAAAATTAAGGTTGGAAGGGACCTCAGGAGGTCAACTAGTCCAATCCCCTGCTCAAAGCAGGACCATCCCCAGCTAGATCATTCCAGCCAAAGCTTTTGTCTAGCCACGTTTTGAAAACCTCCAAGGATGGAGATTTCACCACCTCTATGGGTAACCTGTTCCAATGTTTTACTACCCTCCTAGTGAGAAAATTCTTCCTAATATCTAACCTAAACTTCTCTTGCTGCAACTTGAGACAGTTCCTCCTTGTTCTGTCATCTGTCACCATTAAGAACAGTCTAGCTCCATCCTCTTTTGAACTCCCCTTCGGGTACTTGAAGGCTACTATTAAATCTTCACTCAGTCTTCTCTTCTCTAGACTAAATAAGGTCGGTTCCCTCAGCCTTTCCTCGTAAGTCATATCACCCAGCTCCCAAACCATTTTTGTTGCCCTCTGCTGAACTTTCTCCAATTTGTCCGTATTCTTTCTGTAGTGGGACCCCCAAACTGAACACAGTACTCCAGATGTGGCCTCACCAGTGCTGAATAGAGGGGAATAATCATTTCCTTTGACCTACTGGCAACACACCTACCAATGCAGCCTAGTATGCTGTCAGCCTCCTTGGCAACATGAGCACATTGTTAGCTCATATTTAGCTTATTGTCCACTGTAACCCTCAGGTCCTTTTTTGCAGAGCTGATGCCCAACCAGTCAGCCCCCAGCCTGTACTGGCGCATGGCATTCTTCCATCCTTAGAGCAGGACTTTGCACTGGTCCTTGTTGAACCTCATGAGATTTGACCCAAACCTCTTTTGACCCAATCCTCCAATTTTTCTAGGTCACTGAATCCTAGCCCTACTCTCCAGCATATCTACTACTCCCCCCAGCTTGGCGTCTTTTGCAACTTTCTGAGGGCGCACTCTATGCCATGTTCCAAGTTGTTGATAAAGACACTGAACAAAACCAGCCCCAGAACTGACCCCTAGGGCATTCCACTTAATACTGGCAGTCAATTAGACATCGAGCCATTGAATACTTCTCTGAGCCTGATGCTTTAGCCAGTTTTCTATCTGCCTTACAGTCCATACTCCCTTAACTTGCCTGTAAGAATTTTGTGGGAGACCATATCAAAAGTCTTGCTAAAATCAAGGTATACTACATCCACCGGTCTCTCTCTATCCACAGAGCCAGTCACCTCTCAGAAGGCAAGCAGGTTGGTCAGCATGACTTGCCCCTGGTGAATCCATGCTGACTATAACGAATCAACTTCTCCTCCTCCAAGTGTATAGAAATGGATTCCTTGAGGATCTGCTCCATGATTTTTTCCAGGGACTGAGGTGAGGCTGACTGGTTGTAGTTCCCTGGATCCTCCTTTTCCTCTTTCTTAAAATATGGGCACTATATTTGCCCTTTGCCAATCATCAAGGACCTCTCCTGATCGCCATGAGTTTTCAAAGATGATGGCCAGTAGCTCTACAATCACATTAGCCAACTCCCTCAGCACCCTTGGGTGCATCCATCTTGCTTTATGGACTTGTACATGTTTAGCTTTTTTTAACTAGTCTCTAACCTGTTCTTTCACCACTGAGGGCTGCTCACCTCCCCCCCTAAACTGTCCTGCCAGGTGCGGTAATTTGGGAGCTGACCTTGTCTATGGAGACTGAGACGAAATAGACACTGAGCACTTCAGTGTTTTCTGATCCTTCTTTTGTTACTGACATACTTGTCAAGACCCTTCTTGTCACATCCCTTACTAGCTGCAACTCCAATTGTGTTTTCGCCTTCCTGACTTCATCCCTGCATGCCCGAGCAATGCTCTTATATTCTTCCCTAGTTATTTCTTCAATTTTCCACTTCTTATAAGCTGCCTTTTTGTGATTTAGTTTACTGAAGGGTTCTCTGCTAAGCTGAACTTCTGCTATACTTGCTAGTCTTCCTGCACACTGGGATGGTTTGTTCCTGCACTTTCAGTAAGGCTTCTTTAAAGCACAGCCAGCTCTCCTGAACTCCTCTCCCCCTCAGACTGGCTTTCCAGGGGACCCTGCCCATGAGTTTCCTGAGCCAATGGGTCCTTACCCTGCTGTTCACCATCCTTCCTTTCCTCAGGATTGTGAACTCATTTCGTGGTCACCACTGCCCAAGTAGCCATCCATTACTACATTTCCCACCAATTCATCCCTGTTTGTGAGCAGCAGGTCAACAAGAGCGTGGCCCCTAGTTGGCCACTCCAGCACTTGCACCAGGAAGTTGTCCCCAGCACTCTCCAAAAACTTCCTGGATTGCCTGCGCACTGCTGTATTGCCCTCCCAGAAGATGTCAGGGTGATTGAAGTCCCCCTTGAGAACCAGCGCCTATGATCAGGAAACTTCTGCTAGCTGTTTGAAACAAGACACATCCACCACTTCCTCTTGGTCTGGTAGTCTATAGCAGACCCCCATGACATCACCCTTATTGCTCTCTCCTCTGACCCGAAGCCAGAGACTCTCAACAGGTCTATCTCCAGTTTCATACTGGAGTTAGGCCTGTTCTCACTTCCTGGATGAATGCTTTAGTGCAGGGATGTCTAACATCATTGGTGATGCATAGGGGGTGCACGTGCACCCCTTGAGATTGGCGGTACACCCCCTGTGAAAAGCGCTGCTGGCAGCCTATGGGCAGTCGCCGCTTACCACCCCAGCCCCACAGCCACTGACATTGCCAGCAGCATCTGCAGGTGTTCCCCAATCACCGCTGGCTGCCGCCACCAGTGTCTGCGAGTGGTTACTGCACCCCTCACCCCCCCAACACCACCATGGCCACCTGCAGGAGCTCCCCACTTGCCACCACCATGCCACCGCCACCACATATCTAACATCCAGCACACATTGCGCTTCTCATCATGACAAGGCTGGGCTAGGTTTGGGGGGGTGTGTTATTTCCCAGAGGAGCAAGCAAGGCAGACAGTTTTGTCCAGGACCTCTGTGTGATCAAAGCCATGTCCCTGTTGCAGAGTTCTCAAGTCAATATTGCTGATGCACACCCTGGTTTTCCCCCCGTCACTGAATTTGTGTTTTATCGCTACTGGTGACAAAAATCAACAGCTGTCGACAATGAGTAGGGTTACCATAGTTCCTGTTCCAAAAAAGAGGACACCTGTTGTGTGGGGAGCCATGAAGGGGGGGGGGGGGCAGTTGTATGGCAGTGCACTGCCCCTTCTGTTGCCCCTCACTACCAGCGACAGGCCCCCCAGCCCTGCTTCTGCCCCTCATTCCTGACCCACAGACCCCACCCCTGCCAGTGCCCCTCACTCAGACTGCAGTACCCTGCCCCTTTGGGTCATGCTGGTGCATGCAGGAAAACCTGGATGTATGGTAACACTAATGATGAGGGTGACTGGTAATGCCATTAAACCTTGGCTTCTGGGAGGGAATATGGCCCACCAACTAATCTGAAAGAATAGCCCTGCTCTAGTGTGCAGGTTACTATGCAAAAGGTGACTACTCCACCACTTCTTCGTCCTCCAGCCCAGTAGCGTACCAAAGAGGAGGGACAGGGATGGCTGAGGCAACAGACCAAGGGGCTGACCTCAGGGGGAGGGGAAGGAACTAAAAACAGAAGTTGCTGCACTGCTGAACCAGTCCCTGGAACTTCAGTAAGTGACACTGTACTGCCTGTGAGTCACTGCACCCAGGGTCCTTGGGCATGTGGGATCTGCCTTGAGATTCTGTATGGGAAGACACTGTATACATAGACAAAATGGGTTATGCCCATGTCATCACCACCTGCCATGACGTGACTTGGAGGTGGTGCCTCCAACACTAGAGCAAGCCCTCCTGGCCTGGCACACACTGTATAAGCTACTCACTACCAAGAGAACTGGTGACCTCTAGTGGCAGCTGCTGCTATGGGGCCGTGGCCATAACCAGTTTTGTGCCCTTTCTGCAAGGAGGTGGACAAGACTATTCCATGCCTTCCTGCACTGCCCCCAGCTACAGCCTCTCTTTGCTGCCCTTGGCATCCTCTTTGGCATACTGGACTTGGACTTCTCTGAGACTCTTCTCTATCCTGTACCAAATGGTGAAGGGGAACATGATCTGCCTGGACAATTTCTTACTGTGCCAGGCCACGTTGGCAACACTGAAATGCTTCAGAAACCAGCTCACTGGGGCTGGTTCTAATGATGCTCTTCAAATCTTTTTCCACTTTCTGGTCCAGGCACTTGTCACATTTGAATCTGGACAAAATGTGAACCAGTTTGTGTTGCGCTGGGCCACTGAGGGGGCACTCTGCAAGGTGGAAGATGGACAGCTGGTTCTTATAGGTGTAACCCCAAGAGAGGCATGGGAGAGGGGGTTTTAATCTCCAGTGACATGGTGTTTCTATTGCTGACCAGTATTTCATGCTTGGCTTCTGGGAGAGCCTTGTACCTTTGCACTTTCACCCTTTGTTTTTAATATTTGTAAAATAAAAGTTTTTGAGAGTCAAAGTCTCTCTCTCTTTCTCAGCAGTAACTACAGTTAATGTAATTTTTGTAAACTCAATGCTGTTGATATGTGTTAGCTGTCCCCTTACTGATCAGGCTCTGGGAATTTAAACGTTCAGATGGGCAGTGAGGTGGTATCTAGACTGCAGTGGAAATTAGGTGGGATTTAGTCATCTGCTCACCTGCTCAGATTGGGGTGCTTTGGCTAAACTAAACAGAAAATATAGTAATGCACACAGTTAGTTTATGGGAGAAAACTTAAACTCATCTATTTTTAGAAACATTTTTGATCTCTTGGGATAGAAGACAGGCACTGGACTGCAAACAGAAAACATGTCCATATTTTATATTTGCTTCAGTGGAAACATTTTATATACAGTATGAGCTCGATAAAGTAATAGACTAATTTGTTTAACACAAAAAAGTAAGCAGTACACAAGCTTTTAACTTTCATGTTCCTTAGTTAGAATTGAATAATAAGATTAAAAATAAAAATCCTAAATTTAAAGCTACACACTTGCTTTTTCAGTGTTTCTCTTGCTTATCGTGGTGATGTGAAATATTCTGTTTTTATGTAACACATTTTGATTCAGATTTGATTTTTTCTATGCTGTTCCCCAAAGTTACGGTTTAAGTTTGTTGGGTTTTTTTGAGGCAGGGTTGTTAGAAAGCTGTCTAGGTTTGGTCTGAATGTTTGTGTTTTGCTTTGTTTGTGGAGTCTTCATTTGTATGCCTATATAACAATTTTTAAAAATAATCTTTACAGTAGCTCAGAAATAATCATAGGATGCATCATGAGGGGGCAGGCTGGAGGAAGGTGAACATGGTGAAGGGGGAGGCAATCAGGGTGGACAGGTGGGAAGAGCACAAGCGGAGAGGTCAGGCAGCAGGGGATAGGGTGTGCAGGCACCTGTTGGGGAGGTAGGGGGCAGGTCACTTGACCTCCTGCTGCATGTCCACCTGCCACTACTTGCCCCACTGCAGTAGTGTGGGGAGGGGGTGGTGGTGGATAAATTTAAGATGACCCTCCAATAATTAGATTCTAGACATGGAAAATTATAACAAAATTGAATTATTGGGGGGGGTTAAATTCCAAGTAATCTTGGATTTGAGTAAATATGGTAAATGAAAATCTGTATTGTGTTTTTCAGTATGATAGAGCTATCTTTCCATTGCATTTTAGGAGGCTTGGTATTAGTCACAAAAAGTGTTCTATGTAAAATGCACCAAAGTTTAAGTGTTTATGAAATGCATTACTTAGAATTTAAGAGAAACAATAAAATCAGTCACTATTTCACTAGGAACATAAGGCCTTCCTATGGCTCAGTTTACCCCTTAGTACAATATTTATCTTCCTAAACATGGATCTTCTGAGGCTTGATGCATAAGTAAAGTGTCTTGACATCCTTGGACTACAAGGGTGTTTTTGCATGTTCTCCAGGGGTGGGGTGCTTCAATTAGAGTGGCTCTTGTAATTAAAGTGCCTGCAGCATCTCGTGTATCAGCATCCCTGCGCTTCAAAATTGTGGTGGGAACGCTTCAACTAAAGCTTGTCGAATGAGCTTTAGTTAAAGCACCATTGCCACCATTCTGAAGTGCGAGGACGCTGATACATGACATGCAAGGATGCTGATACTCCAGACACAAGGCTGGCTAGAGTGTGTTAATTAGTGCGCCGACATCAAAGCAGCCTCTGGGCACTTCTACAGGCATCCCAAGTGCCTACAGGAAAATATTACTAATGCTCTTCAATCCTAGATTCCAGCTAATTAAACTCCAAAACACCCCAATATAAGGTCTTTCATTTTTAACTTCATTTAATAGACAGAAAATGTATTAACAGTTTAAATTTAAAGACTTCTTACAATACATATTACACCAAGCTACAAGATGATAGGCTACTCAGATCCTACATACACTTGTAAGAAATAGCTGACATACCAAACCAGGCTCCTGAATTAAAATCACATCATTTTAGTTTCTATTTTAAAAAGCAGATTATTGGAGAATGCTGTAATTACTTGTAGAAAAACACTGTCATGGTATTTTGCAAAGAAGAAATTATGCTAGTCTAGATTAACATGATACAATCTGTTAAAATATTTGTTGATAGTTATATCATTTCAATTGGAGACCTAAAAATCAAAGCTGGTAACAGTCTGCAAATATTTATTCTGATGATAATTCTATATATAAAAATAGCTGATACTATAGTAAATGTCATAGGTTTGTTTGTCTTAGCTGTGAAGGACTCCGTAAATCAGTTATATCTGTTAGATTAAGTCTTAAAAGATGAAAACTGTATATAGTAAAAATTGTATACCTTAAAGTATAGTTTTCATTTTATAAAATCTCATGGGGTATGTGTGCGCGCGCGCGCACACACGCACAATATACTTAAAAGGGCCAAAAAGGTTTTGCAAGCAGAGAAAGCCACAACACACTCATACTATTGCCAGATCAAGCCTGGAAGGGGAAATAGTGTGTTTTGTATTGTGCCTTTAATCCAAATGGCCACAATGCTATTGGAGAAGTAAATTCCAAGGGCTGAAGGGTCTTTACTGAGAATATCCCATTAACAACCCACAGACAAATCTGTAGTACAGGTTTCCCTTGCTTTATGCTGTACATGTATTCCTGGAAAATGGCGCATAATTGGAATATGCATAAAGGGAATCCACTTTACAATGTAACAAATTGGGATACATTCGAAGACCTCGACTGTACTGACCCCAGGCCCATTTCTACCACTTTTACAAGACAATTTTGGTACTTGTCAACAGCAGACAGTACACACAAGCACAGGGAGGTGGTGAATGTTACCATAATGGGGATGGCAACTACGGAAACACGTACTGCAGTCAATGAGCAAGGAGCACAGATCCACACAGGACACTGTATTTTGGTCCGCATCACTCCCACAATGCACTGCACAAAGGAGCTGACTGTGGCCTTCCACCACACCGATCACATAAGAGTGAATTTACTTCGCATATAATGAATTATTGGTATAAAAAGGGTCACTGCATAAGAGTGAATTTGCACATACAGACCCCGCATAAAATGAGGGAAGTCTGTATTATAAAATGAAGAACCACAGCTGACCTCCAACTATGGCAGTACATGAAAGGACAGGGAGGCTATCAGAAGAATGCTAGCCCTCTATAGCTTTAAACCCAAGATAAATACCTTGAACAACATCCAGAAATAGAAAGTTAACATCTTACAGGTGCAACAGGTTCCCCATATTCACCTCCTATCAAACAGGCAGACACACTTTCAACTAAGTGCTCATTTTACTAAGGTGCTGCTCATTGCCTAGATCAGTGGTGCCCAACCTTTTGGCACCACTGCAGGCTGGATGAGCAGTGCCAGGTCCCTCTACAGGCCGGATCCAGCTACAGGGATTATGCAGCCGGGGGCCTTGATCCATCCACCCAGGATGGGGCAGGGAAGGGCAGAGTGGCCCTGATTCAGACATGCAGGGAGAGAGTGGGGTGGGTAAGGATGGAGTGACCCTGATCCAGATTTCTGTCACTGTGGGGAGAAGAGAGGCAGCCTGGTCCTGATCTGGACACGTTGGGTGGGGTGGAATGGGGCATCCCTGGTCCAGATGTGGGTGGTGTGGCCCTGATTCCTCCTGCCCTACATCTGTACATCTGGAAGCTTCCCAACCTAACCTGGGTGCGCAGGGGGGTGGGGCCCAGCCCTAATCCTGCTGTGCAGGCAATGGCTCAGGCAAGATTGGATCCAGCTGCGTGGAGCTTCCACTGCTACCTGTTACCAAGTTTTCCAACCCATGGGAGAGCCCCACAGGCTGGCTGTCATGTCTCTGTGGCCTAAAAATAAGTGGTGCTCAACCCTTCTGGTGTACAGGCTGAATAAGTAGGGTGCAGTCAGTCTTTGGGCTGGATCTGGCATGCAGACAGACTTTACATGCCAGGTCTCAGGCCATGTGTCAGCTCAGTGCGCCAGCCTGATCTGGCATGCAGGGCCATGTCATCCAGCCTGTGGGGTCCCATGGGGTCCAAAAATTTAGTGATGGGGAGCAGTGTCAGAATTAACTTCCACGTGGCTTCCAGAGCCAAGGCAATTAACTGTCACTGCTTCCCTGCAGGAGCAACAAGAGCACACAGCGCTCCCATGTCATCTCAGTACTTTGACCAAGTTGGTCTTTACCACAGGAGATTATGAACAAAACATGCTCTAGGCTTACTCTGTGATAAATTAATTTTCATCATATTTGCAAAGTCCTTTAATTGACAAACTCATTATGGTACTGAGGGATACTTAGTCAATACAGGTACAATGTCTGCCAAACAAGAAACTATAATACTCTGTCTGCTCTTTTAAAAAAGTGATTTCCTGGAATGAAATGCAATGAGTTTTGCTTATTCACTTCTAAATAGAATCTATTTATCAAGGACTTCACTTCAACAGAAGTATAGGTTTGCAAGTACTGTTAAGAATACTTTACAACTGTCATTGCCAGTCGAGGGACAGGCTAGCATTCTTGATGTGGCCTCTACCTGCAGCAGGCCATTCTTGAGAGAATTTTACCTGAAAATTCTCAGAGTGTGTTAGGCTAAAAAACAGAGGTACTGGGAGAAATCCCTTTATCCTGGAATCCTACAAGGCCATTTTCCCTACTTTAAGTACCTGTGTGGTGTGCAAGATAAGAAATACAAACACTTTTTCCTAGGATAATCATTACTAACCCCATTTGAGTTAAATGCCATTCATTTCAGGGATAAGCTACATGTGTTACTACTCTTCTTTGTCCCAGGTTTTGGCTTGGATCTGTCAGAACTTCCTTAAAGGGGAGGTCTGCTTTGAGGCTTAGATTTTCTTACTATTATATACATTTGAGTCTGAGGCAGAGTGCTCCCATTTTATGGAAAAACTCATACTGAACTTTTTTTTTTTAATATAAGTGCAGGACTATGTATTTATATAAATGTATAAATAAATAGTTCAGCATGAGTTCTCCCATAAAACAGGAGTACTCTGCCTTAGACTCAAAATTATCAATACAAGTCATTCAATGTCCCTCATAAAAAGCATGCACGAAACACCACTACCAAACACCACATGACTTCCGAATTTCTCAATGGTCCAACACATAAAACTTTGTTGTATCACTGTCAAAAGTGTTGTTCTCTTCATTATTCTTTCAGCTGAAGTTTGTTTTAAATCAGGGGTGTTCAAATCCAGCCCATGGTACCAAGTCAGAAAGTCAGCTTCCTTGCTTCCATGGAGAATCCAGGGTCCTGAGCACTGCACAGGGTAGGGGTGGTGCTGGGCCCCGTCACCTAATCCAGACAGATGGGGGTGGTGCGAGGTCCGTTCCCCCCCCCCCGGGCCTATTGCCAGTGTGCAGGTGTGGCACTGGGCCCGTAAGGCCCAATCCTGGTACATTGGGCAGGGAAGAGGTAGTGCCTGAGGACCCAATCCTGGGGTGTGAGGCTTGATCCAGCCCACGAGCTGAATTTGCACCACGCATCTCCCGGACAAAGTCAGCTCCCAGACTATTGCACCAGGCAGCACAGTTTCGGGAGAAAGTGAGCAGCCCTCAGCTGTGAAAGAACAGGTTAGGGACTATTTAGAAAAGCTGGATGTGTACAAGTCCATGGTGTCAGCTATCCGAGGGTGCTGAGGGAGCTGGCTGATGTGATAGCAGAGCCACTGGCTATTATTTTTGAAATCACGTGGAGATCAGGGGAGGTCCCGGACAATTGAAAAAGAACAAATATAGTGCCCATCTTAGGACAGGGAAGAAGGAGGATCCAGGGAACCACAGACCAGTCAGCCAGACCTCAGTTCCTGAGAAATCATGGAGCAGGTCCTTAAAGAATCCACTTCTAAGCAGTTGGAGGAGAAAAAGGTGATTAGGTACAGTCAGCATGGATTTACTAATGGCAAGTCATGCTTGACCAACCTGATTGCCTTCTATGATGACACCTGGTTTTGTGGCAGGGGAAGCAGTGGACTTAACATAGCTTGACTTTAGGAAGGCTTTTGATACTGTCTCTCACAGCATTCTTGCAAGCAAGCTAAGGAATTATGGGTTGGAGGAATGGACTGTAAGGTGGACAGAAAGCTGGCTGGAGCATTGGGTGCAGAGGATAGTAATCAATGACTCGATGTCTAGTTGGCAGCCGGTATCAAGTGGAGAGCCCCAGGGGTTGGTCCTGGGGCCAGTTTTGTTCAATATTTTCATTAACAATCTGGAAGATGGGATGGATAGTACCCTCAGCAAGTTCATGGATAACACCAAGCTGGGGGGGAATAGTAGATACGCTGGAGGGTAGGGCTACGATTTAGAGTGATCTAGATAAATTGGATGATTGGGCAAAAAGAAATCTCATGAGGTTCAATAAGGACAAGTGCAAAGTCCTGCATGTAGGACAGAAGAATGCCATGCATCACTACAGCCTGGGGACTGAGTAGCTAAGCAGCAGTTCTGCAGAAAAGGACCTGGGGGTTACAGTGGACAATAAGATGGATACAGCTCAGTGAACACTTGTTACCAAGAAGGCTAACAGCATACTGGGCTGCATTAGTAGGAGCATTGCCAGCAGATCAAGGGAAGTAATCCACTGTATTCTGCATTGGTGAGGCTACATACGGAGTACTGTGTTAAGTTTTGCCCCCCCCCACAGAAAGGATGTGGACAAGCTGGAGAGAGTCAGTGGAGGGAAACAAATATGGTTTTGGGGCTAGGGCATCTGACTTCTGAGGAAAGGCTAAGGGAATTGGGCTCATTTAGTCTGGAGAAGAGAAGACTGAGGGGGGATTTGACAGCAGCCTTCAACCACCTGAAGCATGGTTCCAAAGAAGATGGAACTAAACTGTTCTCAGTGGTGCCTGATGACAGAACAAGGAGCAGTGGTCTCAAGTTGCAGCAAGGGAGGTTTAGACTGATATTAGGAAAAAACTCTATCTCTAGGAAGGTGGTGAAACACTGGAACAAGTTACCTAGAGAGGCGGTGGAATATCTATCCTTGGAAGTTTTTAAGGCCTGGCTCAACAAAGTCCTGCCTGGAATGATTTAGCTGGGGATGGTCCTGTTTTGAGTGGGGGTGGTGGGACTAGATGGCATCCTGAGATCCCTTCCAACCCTCATTTTTGATGATTTTATTATCTGACCCACAGGGCCAAAAGGTTAAGTACCACTGCTTTAGATATTTAAAACCCCAGTTAAAATTCTATATATATTTAGAATGGCTCCCATATTAGCCAAGGAAGTTGGAAAAAGCACAGATAAATCTTGTATTGTTATTCTATCATTTTGTCATTATTCTAACGGGAGCTTGAATTTTCAAGTGAGAAATCCACTGAAACAGTTTAAAATGCCCAAATATGACCCAGTGTAAAGGAAAACTCTGTTTGGTTTGTGTGTGTTACAATCTGTTGCAACAACTTTTTGAGGGATATTTCTTCAGGGCCAGCCCACAATTTTTTGGGCCCCCCTGATGTGAAGAAGCCGGTGGTGGCGGCACGAGGGGGGGTGTGGCGAGCAGCCGAAGAAGCTGGCAGCAGTGGCACAGGTGGGGGGTGGTGAGCAGCCAGATGTGAAGTCAATGGCGGGGAGGGGGTGGCAAGCTGCTGGACGCAAGGGGCCCCTTGGCTATGGGGCCCCCTGCAGTCACAGGTTTTGCAGGATAGGACAGGCTGGCCCTGTATTTCTTGGCTCTATTTGTGTTTCATAATATAAATATTATCTCAAGTACTGATTCCTCATTCTCAGTAGGAAGGGTCTTAGCAAGATGTTGGAGGACCAGTGCTTGTCTTCATTCCCATGTGAGCTCAAATTAGCATAGCTTGAGTGTGGTCCCATTCTAAAATAATCAAGCTGCACAGAATTATTAGATTTGAAGGACAGAGTAGTTCTGTCCCTCCTGGATTATTTGCTTAAGCATCATAAGCATTTATAATTTTCCATTATAGAATCTCATAATTGGAAAGTTGTCTTAAATTCATCCCTCCCACTGCTGCAGTGGAGAAGGCAGGTGGTCTGGGAGGCAATAGGGGGCAGCAGCAAGGGAGCAAGTGGACAGATGATGGGGCAAGTGTAAGGGCATAGTGGAGGGCAGACAGTGGAGGTTGTTGAGGAGCTTGGACCCTACCCCTTGGCCTCCCAAACTTGCTTTCTGCTGCCTGCTCTCCTTACCACTTGCTACCTCTGCTCCCTTGCCTGTCCCTCCCTGCCACCTCTTCCCCTGTACCTATTTCCCCCACCACCTGCTCCCTCCCGCCCCTGCTGCTTAACCTTGCTCAGGCACCAAGAGGCCCTGGCTCCCGCTTTGTTTAAAGCTGGGGCAGGGAGTAAGCAAGTTAGTGGCCTGGCAGCAGCAGTAGCAGCTCTGGCCATGTCCTGGAGCCAGAGTTGTGATGCCCCTGCTGTCAGGTCAGGCTGGGGCAGGAGTATACTTGCTTTGTGCCCCAGGCTGTAGCACAGCTGGAGTCAAAGCAAGTGTAAGCAGCAGAGTGGGTGGAGGCTAGGGGCTGTGGGAGGTAGAGGGGAGCAGAGGCCATGGCGCTGGCCAGAACCCCAACAAGAGCCACAGGCAACTGCCTGTCCTTCTATCACCTTGTATTTGGTTCAAAGACAGAGAGATTTTCCTCTTATGTTATATAGGGAGGAAAAAAAATCTCATCTTGGAGTAAATATGCTTTCATTTTCTTCTACTGCTTATTCACCTTCTGTATCCTGATCTCCCTTCTTATGCGCTTTCAAAGTCAGTCCTTTCTAGCCCAATTAGTTATTCTTTTGAAGGTTTAAAGATACTGGTTTCTCTTTATTTGTTACAGATCTTTCTTTAATATGTCTATCTATTTTGCCTTCTTTCTATTTCTGTGATCTCCTCTTCAGTAAGTCCCCTTTTATACCTCCACATGCATAATGGCAATCTTGACACTATTTCTCTAGGAAAAGAAAAGCATTACACACTGCAGTTCTGCATTTGTGTGTATTGTGACACTATAATGTAATTTACTTTTAAAAAAGTCTCCCTCTCATTTCTCATTCATGTAGGATAAAGGCTTCCAAGTCTTGCTTATCCTGTAAATAGAGGTGATATGTGTTTTAATAGATGATGCTGAATGCAAATCAGTCATCTTTCAAAAGTAGATTGTGACCCCTTGAAAAGACCCTTTCCTGGTTCACAACAGCAGAAAGGATCTCTTGGTCAAAAAATTGTTGTACAGCAGAAGTATGATTCCTAAATATCTATTTTCAAAACAAGTTGTTTTCAGAGACTAGCACTTAGAAAACTGAATAGGAAGTATACTTTTAAACATATCTATAAAAAAGTGGTAGATTTGAATTAGGCCTTTAATTGGCTAAGTAATCTAAAACCCAATTTTATTTTAAGAAGGGCTTACTTAATTAAAGCTGCCTTAAAAAGAACTTGGAACCTTCTCAACAGTGATAAAAGCAGACCATGGATGTCTGTTGCTATTAGACAGAACATGTTGTTAGATAGCTGTTAAACTCAACTACTGATTCTGCATAGCTGGATGTAAAAACGACAATCAAAGCAAGCATTTTGTGACTACAGTTATTTTTGTTCTGTTATGCAGTACGATTTTTTAAACAGAGAGATATATTTTTAAAAAAGATTTAAAAAGTCATCTTACTAGTACACCAAATTGGCATATATTAAAGAACAGATTCAGTGCATTTCTTGGGTTGTGCATCATGATTACTTTAAGTTATGAGATTGAAAATCAGCTGACTAGCTACAACACAGCTACAATTATATGTCTGATATTTTCTGTATAATATATTTTCTGAATAAAATATTTCATACTCTAAACTTGTCAGAGAAAAATCAAGACAATAAATATAACTTATGGAATAGACCTCTGAGTCAGAACAGAGGAGGGGCTTGGCTATGGCACAAACAATTTCTGGAGAAGTTCCAAGACAACAAACTCTTTTCTTTTCAATTAGATGATCTAATAGGCCCTGTGATGATCTAGCACAACAAACAAATTGTCTGAAGACATGTCAAATTGTAAAAAATAAACAGTAAAACATGATTTTTTTAATTTTTGGCTCTTAGTACCAAGACTTCACTTTCATTACAAAGGGGTTCTTTTGGCAATGGTACTCAGTGCTCCAATACACAATTCTTTATTCTGTCCCTGTTATTTTAATTTCTACTTTTAGAAAATTGACTGAAAGTTTGTTGAAAGAGATTAAGACTGAAGTCCGGTCCATCCTTCATGAATTCAGGAAAGTGATCAGCAGCCTTCCAAATAGGTCAAGTCTGACTCGTTGTTTTTAAACTTGTCTTATTCTCAAACAGAATCGTCTGAGATTCATTACAGAACATAAATTTTCCATGGGGTGAGTTGTCAGTAACTTCAACATAATACATGAGTCTCAACAACTATTACATAAAATATATACAAGACAGAGACAAGTTGGCTTTAAAAAAATTGAAATAAAACACCAAAAGCAAAACTACAGCCCTGGACACAGAGGAAAATATGGATCAGAAGGAAATGGAAAGCAGAAAACAGAAGTTGCAAGGGAAAGACGAGCATTACAAGGTGTCGGGGCCGAGGGGCTGTGGCCAGCAGCCCGGGCATGTGGGCCGGGGAAGTCGACACAGTGAACTAGAATTAGGCACTGATGCGTAGAGGTTGATTAAAGATTATTTTACTTACACCGTAGATGGTTGCGGTGCAGGCAGGAAAACTTGCTTGGTTACAGTTGTAGACAGAAGAAAAGAAGAAAACTCGAACAATGAGAGCTCTTTAAACCGATATGAGAGTCCGTGCTGTGACTCTCAACGAGCGCGCAGGGCAGGGGTACGTCAAGGATCGTCCGGTGATGGGGAGAGATTCTTGATGGCTGATCAAACCATCACTTGGTCCGAGATATACGTAGAAATCCACAAGGTAATCGTGGACCCCTTGCTGGAATTCTCTCGGATTTCTCCCGGAATTCTCGGAATCAGGGTTCTCAGGATCCTCCTGAGATTCTCGGAGATCTCCGACTTGGGTGGAAACTGCCCAAGCCTCTTATACAGCTAGCAAGCCAATCGCTAGCCGCCACGTGGGAATAATTTAGAAACAGCGAATAATGGGACAAATTTGCATGCGAGCGGCAGGAACTCCTTTGCACCGAGGTTCTCTTTCTGCAGCTGAGAATTGCACCGTGCAAAGAAAGCTCCATGTGGCGGGAAATAATTCTGCAGTGCCAAAGCGCACACACAATCATTGGGTCATGACATCCCCCCCTTGCTGAAGGCACAGCTGAATTATACCACATGCTCGTCACTCGGGTCGTCGAAAGCTCTCACAACTGGTTGCTGAACTAAACGGGTAAACACAAAATTAGCTAACATAAAAAGTTCATTTTCTAGGGATCGAATTAAATAATAGCCGGCACATACACATGCACACATAACCAGATTCATAACAAAAAACTGCACGATCAGGGCTTCAGCGGGTGTCATGGCGAAGGCACACGTCAAGCCCTCGCTTTCGCCGATGATGTTGTCCCTCTGTTTCTCAGGGCTTCTCTCCGCCACACACTCCGAGTCCTGAACCTGTAAACAAAACTCTTAGAAAATAAGTTAACGTATATCAAAATATTTACAAAACCCGCACGCAATAGGGCGGTTAGTTAAATGCTCCCCAAAATATATAATACAGGTGTTTTCCAACTCTCTCTAGCACGATCAACTAGATGAAATCGTCGAGGAGCCGTCGTCTAGCTCTTCCAAATAATGAAAATCCAACTCATATGCCAATCGCCATTGGCCTGTGTCTCCCAAAATCCGAAGTTGCCGTTTATTGAGTCCAGAACGCTGTAGGAGGAATCCAAACATGAATCGCTCCTCTGGTGTTCTCTGCGGCAACGATGGAAGATCGGATTCACGATGTCTTGCGCCTTGAGCCTCGGTCGGGTGTCGATGTTCCCGATCACTGGATATTCTTGGCTCCATCAGGATACACAGCCGTGACAACTGATGCACTAGATTACTCACGGGTTGGTTCACCATTGGGTTAAGCAGAATCCGGAGGACAACGATGTTCTTTCATCCATAAACCTCAAGACAACTATCTATGCTGTGGATGGTCACTGGAACGGTTCCAGGGTTTCGTAGATGACGGTGAGGCCATGGTCTTATTTGCTGGAGTGGTGTCAGTCCCAATGTACATGTTCTGGGGTTCCAGGCACAGTATGATACTCCAATGATCGCTAACATAAGATGTTCTGCGCCGGTATGTTCTGGCCATCTGTCATGCCATGCGTGGGCTTTCTGGCTTATCTGTCCTGCAACAAGCGCTGGAAGTGGAATAAGCCTCTGAGCATTAAACGTCACCATGTTGATGTCAGTGACACGTCCTCTACTCCACGATGCTTGTCTGACCAAGAAGCTTGCTTCTTCCCGGTTCAGCAGGTCAGACCCAAGTTCCACAACGAGACGTCCCAACCATACAGCTAGGGTTTCCTGGGGTTGGATTCTTGATTCTCTACACAACTCCTGTAGTTCAGTTCTGGTGCGAGCATAATAGGCAGTAGCGACTCGGCTGGTTGTTGCTACAGGTTGAGGCATTGCTGCTGTGGAAGTCATTGCTGTTATTGCTTCTGGCAGGAGGGGCGGATGCACTCCTCCGCTTGATTCTCCCTTCCGTCGACAAGAAGGCGTGGTCGCCGGAAGCAATGCTGCGTCGGTGGGCGGAGTCACTGGCTGAACTCTCGCGAGTTCCTCCGAAGCTCCACCCTTCTCTTCCGGTTCTTCCACGCGGTCTCTCTCCTGCTTGGCGCCATCTTGGTGTGGCATCTCAAGATTTTCTTTCGCAGCTGCTTCTTTGACCGCTTGAACGGCCACATGCAGCTGGGCTCTTAAACTTGCATTTTTCTGCATCAAATCAGTTATAGTACGAAATGTTGCAGTTAACATTCTCCCCTTGTCGTACTTCGGGGCCACCCTCTCATCTGCGGCGCGTCCCTCCGTCTCCAGATCTTCGCGGAGCTCGGATAGACGCTCGCAACCCCTCAATTTAGACACCACCATAAAGGGGGCGAACCGGTCGATCGGCACTGGTTCTTCACTCTCCCGAGCACATCTTAGGCAACGGGCACACTCCTGGGTGAGGGTCGGGTTTACCGCGCCTGCCGGGTTGACTCTGGCGAGGGACACAGTGTCGAGGGGCCTAAACAGGACCCGCTCATCATTCATTATACACCCGAATGCCGCGGGGTGAAGATACACTTCCCTCTCTCTTGGGGCTCCGTCTTCAGAAGCTCCCTCTTCTACCTTCAGCGAAAGGCATCCGCTGATAAACCTTTCACCCGTTCCGCCCGCCTGGTGGTAAGCGATATGCGCCTCCAGTTCCACAACACTTGCTATGTCGCGTTTCCCACTTCGCCAAGGGCAGTTCTCAATTAATTCTAGTTCTATCGTGCTTTCCCCGTATCCCATCCTCGTCGCCATGTCGGGGCCGAGGGGCTGTGGCCAGCAGCCCGGGCACGTGGGCTGGGGAAGTCGGCGAACTAGAATTAGGCACTGATGCGTAGAGGTTGATTAAAGATTATTTTACTTACACCGTAGATGGTCGCGGTGCAGGCAGGAAAACTTGCTTGGTTACAGTTGTAGACAGAAGAAAAGAAGAAAACTCGAACAATGAGAGCTCTTTAAACCGATACGAGAGTCCGTGCGGTGACTCTCAACGAGCGCGCAGGGCAGGGGTACGTCAAGGATCGTCCGGTGACAGGGAGAGATTCTTGATGGCTGATCAAACCATCATTCGGTCCGAGATGCACGTAGAAATCCACGAGGTAATCGTGGACTCCTTGCCGGAATTCTCTCGGATTTCTCCCGGAATTCTCAGAATCGGGGTTCTCAGGAACCTCCTGAGATTCTCGGAGATCTCCAACTTGGGCAGAAACTGCTCAAGCCTCTTATACGGCTAACAAGCCAATCGCTAGCCGTTACGTGGGAATAATTTAGAAACAGCCAATAATGGGACACAAATTTGCATGTGAGCGGCGGGAACTCCTCTGCACCGGGGTTTTCTCTCTGCAGCTGAGAATTGCACCATGCAAAGAAAGCTCCATGTGGCAGGAAATAATTCTGCAGTGCCGAAGCGCGCACACAATCATTGGGTCATGACACAAGGGACTAGCAGACTCCTGTTTGTCTCCCGATATGCAACAGTGCACAAGTCATGCATCTGAGAAGCATTTTTCCCCATTAGCTTCTTTTTCAGTTGAAAAGGTAATGACATCTTAACAAACAGACTTAAGTGCAAACATAATTAATTCTACTATTAAGGTATGTCACTAAGAGGCTTTCCCACTTGTACAACAATCAAATGCTTGGCAACAAGGATATTTAGAATTCATTTCTCTAAAGGAGGAAAGTGTATGAAAGGGCATCTCTATGGATTTCTCAAATTACTAACTGTACATTTTCCAACCTTATATTTCCAGGCACTAGAACAAGAGAGAGGAGGGATCATAGAAAATGAGGGTTGGAAGGGACCTCAGGAGGTCATCTAGTCCACCCCGCTGTTCAAAGCAGGACCATCTCCAACTAGATCATCCCAGCCAAGGCTTTGTCTAGCTGGGTCTTAAAAACCTCCAAGGATGGAGATTCCACCATTTCTCTGGGCAACCTGTTCCAATATTTTACGATGCTCCTAGTGAAAAAATTCTTCCTAATATCTAACCTAAACTTCCTTTCCTGCAACTTGAGACAGCTGCACCTTGTTCTGTCACCTGCCACCACTGAGAACAGTCTAGTTCCATCCACTTTCAACCACCCCTTCAGGTAGTTGAAGGCTGCTATTAAGTTCCCTCATTCTCCTCTTCTCTAGACTAAATAAGCCCAGTTCCCTCAGTCTTTCCTCATAAGTCATGTCTCCCAGCCCCTTCCTCATTTTTGTCACCCTCTGCTTTTCTCTCTCCAATTTGTCCACATCCTTTCTGTAAAGGCGGGGGGGGGGAGCGGCAAACTGAACACAATACTTCAGATGTGGCCTCATCAGTGCTGAATAGAGAGGAATAATCACTCCTATGACCTACAGGCAACACACCTACCAATGCAGCCCAGTATGCCATTAGCCTTCTTGGCAACAAGGACACACTGTTTGCTCATATTCAGCTTATTCTTCACTGTAACCCCCAGGGCCTTTTCTGCAGAGCTGATGCCCAGCAAGTCAGCCCCCAGCCTGTACTGGTGCATGGGACTGTTCTGTCCTAAGTGCAGGATTTTGCACCTGTCCTTTTTGAACCTCGCGACATTCCTTTTGGGCCAATTCTCCAATTTGTCTAGGTCACTCTGAATCCTAGCCCTACCCTCCACCATATCTACTACTCTCTCCCCCACCCCGCTTGGTGTCATCTGCAAATGAGCAGAAAAGATACACTGAGATGGTATCAAGATGGCCTCAGCAATTAGGGATCTAACCTAAACTGAAAAGTTCACCTTAGCCTTGATAACTAATATAATAATGGCAGACAAGCAGTTATCATCTCTCTACAGTTTGAAGGGTACTGAAAGGCTGTTCAAGCCATGCATCACAATTTGCTAAAAGTAATCTTGCTTCCTGGGTCTTCTACAGAAAAAAATCTTTGTCGGTAATAACAGTTAAGCTGGGTGGCTTAGAAAGTACGGAAGAGCAGCAAATTGGCACTTTGGGGTTCCAATTAGAAGTAGTGGGTTGGTTCACAAAACAAGCAATTTAACATTGTGATGCACATTTTGTATTCCTCACTCAAAATGTTTATTTTCAGAAAGATCTTTTCTCCATGCTCTCATCACAGTTATGCAGGGGAGGAGCTACTACATCAACATGTTCTTGGGACTTAACAGTGGGATCAGGCACTCCTTGATTTACACTGTGAGGCATATGCACCATATCCAAGTGTTTTAAGGTTAAATAGCACAGAATAAACCCTATGTCATTAGGATCTTTAAAAAAGGCAAAGCATCATGGGCTCTATCTACACACTCCAACCAACTTGTCATCAACAGAATAGGCCCCAGTTGTTGAGTTACAAGGATTTATCTTTAAGGTATAATAAAACACAGCTCCTGGATTTCACTTGTGGTAGGATCTCGGCCAACCTTTATACAGACTTTGGTTAATACAACCTCTGCCTTGGGCTCTGGTTAGTATTTTTAACTAGATTCCAAAGGATTCACTGCTTTTTCTATCTATATTCTGCCTGATGTATTTATTCTATTCTAAAAATGTCATTTTAAAGCTGTTCTCAGTGGTGGCAGATGACAAAATAAGGAGCAATGGTCTCAAGTTACAGAAAAGGAAGTTTAAGCTAGATATTAGGAAAAACTCGCTCATTAGGAGGGCAGTAAAAACCTGGAACAGAGAAGTTGTGGAATCATCATCTGCAGAAGTTTAAGACCCACATAGACAAAGCCTTGGCTGGGATGATATAGTTGGGGGTGGTCCTGCTTTGAACAGGGAGTTGAACTAAATGACCTTTTGAAGTCCCTTCCAAACTTCATTTTCTAAGATTCTGTGATTTAGCCGAGCAGAAGAAGATTTAATTGAGAATAATCACGGGCCTCTAAGCAATCCTAGAACAGTGGCTACCATGCAGCTCACATGCCAAACTTTTGATCAGATAATGCTTGAACTGCAGGAGAACAACAGAAACTCACTACCCATCATCCATTACCACAGAACAGCAGTAGCATCTAGATCACAGAATCATACTTATCTACCCATCCTTAGAGTTGGTAGGGGAAGAGACATGCATCATAAACGATATAGACAATAGAAGATGTAGTTTAAAGGGGCTTAAAATAATAAGACCCTAGAGAACACAAAGATTCTTTGGACCTTAGACTATTAAATACTGGATATAATGTATGCACTCAGAGCCAAAAGCATAATTTAACAATGAAATAACTTGTTTCTTTCATTTATTACAGAACACTGGGTGCTAAAAATGACTTGGTATATTCTGTAGAAATAAGTTATGTCCTAAGTTTGTCCTAATAAGAGTATTCTTCAATATTACTTTAAATTTTTGCAGTTTCTTGTTTTGATATTTTATCCACTCAACTTCATGTTGATCATTCAGACCTTCCTTCTGCATTTGTTCTAAGTGGCATTGTCTGCTCTTACATCACCATTTGTGCAAACCCCTTTCCCCACCACAATATTAGAGTTCTAGTCTAATATTTTCTTCTCTCCACTTCATGAGTGTAAGAAAGCATAACTTACTTCATTATAATATAAAATAATATGGGATGATATTCTAACAGGCACATATGGTGACAGACAAATTACAGGGGTTCTTTTTGATCTCAAGAATATATTTACAATTTATCAAACAAAAATACAGTAATATTTTATAGCAGAACCAATAGTTTTCTTTAAAACTATTGCATGAAGAAGAAACAAAAGATTTTTTACACTGATGTAAATATTCTTGATTTTGATGCAGAGATATTCTTACCTGTTAGCTCACTAGCACTGAAATCAAGGTTAGGATAATTCTTAGAGCCTCTTAGAGAATTAGAAAGGCGTTAGAGCATCTATAATTATCACCTTAAATACTGCTTATTAACTGATGAAATTTCAACTAATCTCCAATTACTTTAAAATGAAACACACAAATTCCCATGAAGATGAATCTCTTGCATAGTTTTAGCGTGCACTTTTTTTTTTTGTTTGTTTTAAAAATTAATAGAAGCCTCCTGTCTTTTCTTAAAACCAATCTGGACTTTTCAAGGGAGTACCTACCTGGCATCTGACATAACCTGGGAGCTTTGGTTTTTTACATTCTATGTTTTGGGATGAACTGTACTGAAGGTGACTTCCCACTAGGTAATAAGCAGGGTTCCTGGTTTTCTCTGTTTAAAAATATTGAATTCTCTGATTAAACCCCCCAAATTCTCGTATTAAAAACCTAAAATTCCATGTTTTCCCACAATTAAAATGAAACACCACTATATGTGTATATATATGTATCAGTTCATGTATATGTGTAAATATATCAATAAAACATTGTGATAATTTTAAAGTAACCAGTGCCTCAATCATTATAACAAAATAAATTCTAAATACCTATATATTTTGGCGTATGATCTTGGTTTTTTTATAATAGAAAATCAGAACTCCCTCTGCTCCCTTCACTCACCAGGATGTGGGTCCAGCTGTAGCTGTCCCCACCCCCCGCCCCACTGTCCCTTTGTGGCACTGACCAGCCCTGATATGCCAGTGCCCTGCCCTGGCCCATACCACTGCACCTCAAACCTAAGCCACAGCCCCCTGGCCCTGCCAGTGGTCTTCACTCCCAACTCATAGACCTCCCCCCCCATCCCCCCAGGGCCCAGGCTGCACAGCTCCCTCAGCCCTGCCAGTACCCCTCACTCCCAACCCACAGCCCCCTGGCCCTGCCAGCACCCCTCATTCCCCCAGCCACAGCCCCTCATCACCCCAGCCCTCTCAACTTGCAACCCCCCATCCCCCCAAGTGCCCCTCACTCTCAATCTGCAGCTCCCTACTCCTAACCCAAGCTCTCTGGCCCTGCCAGTGCCCCTTACTCCCCAACCCACAGCCCCCCACCTCCACCCCTCCTGGTGACCCTCACTCACAACTTGCAACCCCCTGCCCTCCCCAGCCCTGCCCGAGGGGGCCCCCAGCTGCCAGGGCTATGTGTTGAGGTACACAGCCCCCTGCCCTGCCCAGCAGCACCCAAGTCCCAGCTGCTACCTGTGGGAGGGGATGCTGCTGTGGCTGGAGTACAGTCCAGCCTCCCCACCTCCAAGGGGCAGCACGGCTGAAGCCTGTGGCAGGGAGTGACAGATGTAGGTTACCCACTGAGGGCTCGGGGCTCTCTGCCCTGCTGCCTCCCCCCCTCACCCACGGGCTTCTGCAGCTCAGCAGATGGGGCCTGGCACAGCAGGGCAAAGCAGGGCAGCCCCACATTGCCATAGCAAGGCACTCCCTGCTCACCCAGCAGCAGCAGGGGGTACAACTACATGCCGCCACCCCCACTGCTGCCAGGCAGGCAGCGGGCACCGTGGCATGGCGGCACGGGGCTCCCGGCAGCAGCACTGAGCCCTCCTACCCTTTTTTGCCCTGCCACACCAGGTCCTGTCCACTGGGCTGTGGAGGCCCCCAGGGGGAGGGCAGCAGGGCAGTGCCCCCTGCCTGTTTGTGCTCCTCCCAGTCCCCCCAGCCCCTTGCAGGCTAGAACTCTGCCAACCTGCAAGGGGAAACCCACCGTTTCCCATGTTTTTCTCCTTTAAAGAAGAAAATCCTTTGTTTTTTCCCCTTAAAAAGAGAAAATCTGCACTGTTCTCCTTAAAATGAGAAAATCTGTGTTTTTCTATGGCAAGCAGAAAACCCAAATCCCTGGTAATAAGTATGACATTCTTTTGGTCCAACTGGCCAGAGAAACCTAGCTTAAATACTGAAATCTCTTCAAAGTGAATAGAAGATATATTCTTGAAATATAAATAGAGCATTTTTATTCTTTGGTACTCTAGGTTAAGGGTTCTTAAATTTCTGAAAAAGGCAACTTCTTAATTGGATTTTACAATTGCAGATAATTAAACACTTTCTTCCAACTCCACCAACCTTTGCAGAAGTCAGTGGGCAGAAATTTTGATAAAATAGTTCTCACTGGATCTGGAGAGAACTTATTTTATATGCACTAAAAGTAACGGTTATGAGAATAGATACTAAAAACAAAATACTATACATGAGATCAGCAACAGGAGATGGAGATGAAAAGTCAAGTAAAGAAAACAGTCGAGGTTTTTTGTTTTGTTTTTTTTGTTTGTTTTTGTTGTTTTTTCTACACAATTTTGCAGGCTGCTCATTATTATCCCAATTTTCAAAAAGTTTCCAATCCATTCTGGAAATAGTTTGAAAAGGCTCTGACAGACTAGCAGAACGTAGGCCACTTTGACCCTACTCATGGGAAAAGTCCCAATATTTTCTCAAGGTCTGTGATTTTGCAATATAAGGGCTCCTATGATCTTGTGAGAAGCTCTTGACATTTCAGAATTATGATATATAACTGACACACTAGTTCTGGCTGAAGCTTTCAGAGGTAACTGCCTCTCTTTGCTACCACTTGATCCTGGTACTGTGCATAGTATGGGAGTTAGGGCAGGAATAGGCCTGTCTAGGGCAGGAACAGTATATGGGAGTGGGTAAGAAAGAACATGTTGTTCAGAGCAGCATTTCTCAACTGGTGTGCTGTGAGACCCATCTTGTGGGCACTGCAGTTCATCAGCTGCTGTAGCCAGGTAAAAGTAACCCAAACAACAAGAACAAAAAATGGATATTTTTTAGAGGGGGCTTCAGCAGTGTTCTGCAGCAGCTGGGCAGTGGTAAAAAGTGGCAACAGTAGCCAGGCCCTCGGACCTAAGCTGGATCATTCCAGCCCACCACTAAAAAAATATTGCTGACCCCTAATCTATGACACGGGAGCTAAAAAAATTGTGATTTTGTAATGTGTGGGAACTGCAATTTTGGGCAGGCTTCTTGAAAAAAAAAAAAAAAGTGCCTTTGGTGGACTTCGTTGGGGGAGGTGGGAACTTACTGAAAATAAAAGTACTTGTGACTGCTGCAGCCCAGTTGGAAGAGGCAAAGAGGGTGAAGGATGGTATGGCATGCACAGTAGGGGCTCTACTATGCCGAGCCACCTGCCTCACTGTACTAGGCTCAAAACCACACTTCAGGAGTCTCTCTTGAGGAGCCTACAGCTGGCTGTCCTGCTTCCTGGAGAACACCCACAAGCCTGGGGTAACGCTGCCACCACCTGGGCACTGGTCTCTGGTAGGACTCGGTGCAGCCTGGGGGGCACAGACCCTGTGAACCTTGGCGGTCCTTTGCCCACTGTAATAGTTCTGGATGCTTCTTTCAGCCCGAAGCATCCCTACATAGCATCAGGTAGAACTGAGAGAAAATAGACAAACTGCGCTGCCCAAGCTGGGATCAGAAGCCTGCCCCCACTCCACAGTAGCACAGCAAGAAGGCAAGCTGTAACCTGACACCTCTACTGATGGGGGGAGGGGGGCGCGGGACTAGAATGAGGAAGTTAGAATCCACTTCAAGCAAACATAAGCACTTGAGTCTTTACAGATATTGGACCCAGTGATTCTTTTAAGATGCAACTGGCCTAGATATAATTCCTAACTCCTGGCTAGTTTCCACATTTTCTTTGTTTTTGGTTTTTTGTTTTGCTTTTTACTTACGGTGAATCTCCAGGCAGCAGCCTGGGGCATTTGCTTGCTGCTTTCAAAATGCCTGCTGGAAGGAAGAGAGCACTCCCCCCTCCCCCTAGGCATTTTATCTAGCCAGGTCACCTGACTGACCAGCCTAAACCAAGAAGAAAGCAAGGAGAGAGAGGGGTTTAGGTTGTAGCCGTGTTGATCTAAGGACATAGGCAGACAAGGTTCCTTGAGGGGTCACCTGGGCTGACCCAAGTGAGAGGCAGAGAGTGGGGGAGGGGATTTCTTCACAGGGGGCTGCTGCCCTCACACCTGATTGGCTGTGAGGGCTCTGTCATATAGCCCCGCCCCTCACCACCAAAAGAATTAAGTACTCACGGAGTGACAAAATATTGTCATAGATAGGGGTCTACCAATCTCGAGGTGGCTGCCAGTCGATTTCACTTGCACCTGCAAAGTCAGCAGCCATTTTTCCAGGCAGAATGTGGTGCCCCTGCCACGCCTCTGATTGGCTGAGGGGCCCCAGGGGAGAGATTATTCCTCTAACCAGCATAGTTTCTGTTAAAGGAGTGGTCTGGTTAGATAAGTAATTTCCCTCCTCCAGTAGCTAATAAACTCTTCTATAACACATCTTGGGGTTTTCCCCTCAGACTGCTGGAAATGGACAGACATTATGTTTGTGTGAGGAAAAACCCTCTTTAAACTGTATTTACTCTTTAAAGAGCAATGTTGCTGTTTTCTAGAAGGACATGGATGGCCTGTTCCAGCAGCCAGTCCCCCTGACAGCCCACCCAGTGGCAAGCTGTCAGGAAGCCCTATAGGAACCCTGCTGCTATAGCCAACTGAACAGTCTCACCTGTCTCTGGGATGATTCAAATGGTGTTGCCAATTCCCACAGCTCCTTGAACACTACCAGGGTAGCCTGGTAATGCTAAAAGGGTGGTGCAGATTCCTTACCCAAAATCCTAATTCTACTGCCCCCCTCCCCCACTTGGCTGCACTCCCAGCCAGCAGACTGGTGGAGCATACAAGCACAGGATGAGGGGATTGGGCTAGAGAATTCTCCCCACCCCTGCAAAAGCCCTGGCAAGAGCTAGGCTTCTTGGAGCAGCAATACCAGGGGATGACAGTGCCAAGGAGAGCAGCTCTCCTCATCTCTGCCACTTGTCAAGGATGGCAGGAAACTGTCTTTGGTAGCTGCTGCTTTTCAGCAGCTGACAGCTGATCAGAACAGTCTGCCTGCTTCCCCAGCAGGAAAGAAGGCAGGCTGTCAATAATTGGACTCCTATGGGGTAGAGGGAAACAAAGAACAGTGCGGGCTGGAGAGGTCACCTTTGATGCTTCTTTGTTGCTCTCCAGCCAAGGGGCTAGAGTGCCTGTATGTTCCTCTTCTCACTATATTTTCACCACAAAACAGCCACAACTCTTTCCCCCTGTGAGGCTGGGCCATGTTCCTTTTTCCCCCATGGGGCCAGACCTTGCCCCCTTTTTGCTTGCAGCACTGGGATGGGGCTAAGCCATGTCCCCATCACCTCCCAGCCTGGTCACATCCCTCCCCCTCCATACAGAGCCAGATGAAGCCCCTTCACCCCTGTGGGTCTGGGTTCAGGAAGTAAAGTCCCTGCCCCTCTCCATGTGGCTGGATGGTGACTGCCACAGCCACCCCAGATGCTCGATCAGAACCACCATCTGGCCCATGGTTGGACCAGGCACTGCCCATCTGGCCCACTAGGTAAAAAGGTTGAGTAGTGCTGCTGTAGACCATTTCTCCAGTCTATCCAGGTCATTCTGGATCTTAGCCCTACTCTGGAGTATCTGCAACTCCATCCAACTTGGTATCCACAAATTTGTTAAGTATAAGCTTGATCCCACTGCCCAAATAATTAACAAGGACGTTTCTTGACTATGGAAAAATAATAAGTAAAAACCAAGAGCTGGCATTTTCTCAGGAGTATCTGTCTTGAGTCTGAGGAGGGGTGCTTTGAGTATAAAAAGGGTAAGAACCACTGTGCTAATGGCTTCTAAAGTGCTGGAGGTGTAATTGGTAGGGGAGAGGGAGTCAGAAATGGTGGAAAGGGTTCTGAGGAAAGATTTTCAAGTCTTCTCTCATGTGCAGGGATTCTGGTTCTCTGATGTAAAAAAATACTCAATTTTTGGATTAAAAAAAGTAACCCCAAATCCATATTTTCCCATGATTAAAATGAAACACCACTGATCTCTCTCTCTCTGTACAGAAGAGTGGTCTTTCATTTTAGTCATGGAAAAATGTGGATTTGGGGTTACTTTTTTAAATCTGAAAATTGGAGATTTTTTTAAAATCAGAGAAAACCAGGATCCCTGCTCATGTATAACCACCATGCAATAAAAACAAAAACGGTCAAGATTCTGGGTAACAGAACATATCCTCATTTCTCTCGCCAATTTCATTGGCAACAACAGGTTCCTAACAGTTTGAAACAGACCATTATAACCATATCACTGCAGCTGGAATCATCTACAGGTTTCCCTTGCTTTATTTGGGTTCTGTATGTGTGAGTTCACCGTTTTGCAATGACCCTTTTTATACCAAAAGCTTGTTTTATGTGAGGTAAATTCACTCTTACGCGATCAGTGTGGTGGAAGCCCACAGTCATCTGTTTTGTGCAGTCCATTGTGGGAGTGATGTGTACCAAAATATAGTCTCCTGTGTGGATCTGTGCTCCTCGCTCGTTGTGTGTGACATGTGTTTCTGTAGTTGGCATCCCCATTATGATAGTTCCCTGTGCTTGTGTGTACTGTCTGCTGTTGGTGAGTACCAAAATTGTCTTGTAAAAGTGGTAGAAATGGGTCTGGGGATCAGTACAGTCGAGGTCTTGGAACATATCCCTATTTGTTACATTGTAAAGTGGGTTTCCTTTATATGTATTCAAGTTATGAGCCGTTTTCCAGAAACGCATGTACTGCATAAAGTGAGGGGAAACTTGTACCATCCTTCTCTCTTTATCTAGCCACAGTTGCATCTCAAACTTATGGAACTGCAACTGGCTAAATGACGACTAACAACCTTATATAATATTTCAATTTATATTAAAAAGAAAAACATGGACATTCAGGAAATTCAAGGACAGCAGCATTGCAGAAGTAAAGATAGCTGGAGCAGTGGAACCATTAAAGACCAATTAAAAGGAGAAAGGGTCGCTAACACCTGTGGAATGATGAGTTTTGAAGGAATCAAGCAGATTATAATGAGCCATGAAGTCAACTGACTCCCTCACTGCTGCCTGAATGGAAGTTCTGCTGCCACTGGTAGGGAGTCGGCTTTAAGCTTTGGATGGACCAAGAATCAAAGCAGGAAGGTGGGGGGGGGGGGGAGAAGAGTGCCCCCCTCTCTGGATCCTCCCCTCCCCTAATCTTTTTCACAGATCCAGGGTGACCCGTCTGTTCATGTAACAGGAGCCAGCCATGGTGGCTCGAACACTCCTAGGATGGTTTGACCTGCAAGGATATGCCTCCCTGCCACTGCACAAACTGAGGTGACAGAGTCATAGTCAGCATGGCTCAGCCTGTCCAGGTATTCTTGGGACAGACCAAGTCATGGGAGATGGTTTTTACAAAATCAGGCAACTGGCAGAAGTGGGGGAGAAATTCCCTGCAACTGGACCCATCCTGGGGACAACCAGGGACATGTCAAACAATGCTGCCTCTGTCTCCTGCTCTCCCTCGTCATTGCAGCTTCAACAGTGTGGGCACTGTTTAAGTGTCAGCAAGGTCTCCCTGGGGCTCCCTGGCAGCTTGCTGCCCAGTGGCCACCCTAGGAGTCACTGTTCACCTTTCCTCCCTATTTCCCCTTTGGAGTGGGGGAAGGAAGGCAAGGGACTGTGGGATACTGGAGGTCTTCAGGACCCCAAGAGACCATACAACTTTCAAGCTGGCATAAGAAAACTGCTTGGAAGAGAAAACTGCCTGGTCAGAAATGCTCTAATTTTTTCACAGAACTTCTTTCTACTCCTCCTCCCCTCCCGTAAACATACATAAAAGTCCCCTTGAACACCTGTACACTAGTTTTGTGTGTCAAGAGGCATTTTTCCTGACACAATTGTATTGTCCATAGCCTTAGTTAAACTGTAAAGTTAAGAGCCCCAGCCATAGAAAATTCTATGCAGACTTTGATTGGAAAAAAGATATTAATCCCAGCCAAATTTCTATAAAGGCATCTGTCTATTTAATGTAGTCTGACTATTTATTCTCCCCTATCTTCCTTCCAAATAAACCTGTGGAGTCTTTGTTATATTTCAGGAGTGAGTGAACAACATGAATATATTCCATAAGCCTCTAGCATAACAGTAATACTATGTCTGGCTAATCATATGAATATGATTAAAGTCTTCCTTAATTATGCTCCAAAACAATGTTTCACAATTTATGGAACAAACTGGAATTTCTTTTAAGTGTATGTGAAGCAAGCTCTTAAGGCTTTGTCTAATTCTTTAAGTCTTAAGATTCCCAGCACAAGGTAAACGTGAAGAAAGTCATTTGGAGTTGATGAGCTAATTTAAAACAAACACCGCCCCTCCTCCCCCACCCAAACAAGCCTGGAAAAAGGTTAGAGTGACTTTTTGCACTTGTTGCAATGAAAATTTAGACTGACTTAAATTCCTGCCAAACATTTAGATCAATTAAAGCCCTAAGGGGCCTCAAAATATACGTATTCTTTTGAGCTTCACTTTTAAAAAGCAAATAAGAAAATCTATTGCTACTACAGACATAGGCAGATTTCCTACTTTAAAATGCTAAACATCAAGGCTGTTTACCACATTCCCTTACTTCCTCCCCAATCCAAACTTGGTTTATTTCTTAGATTTCAGCAAAAACTACAAAAGCTATAGTTTTAACCAGATTAGTTCAGCTGTTTTGAGTTCCATCTGCCCCAAATTTGATTGGATTATATTTAAAAAGAAAAATAAGGAATGTCTTCCACATGAAGAACTCAAACTGCTGAATCAGTTCTATTCAATTATACTCTAGGCTGAGCTGAGCATCGAAAAAATTACAGTATTTTTAAAAGGTATTTCTTCCAAGAGGTTCTAAAACTGCTAGAGACAGATTAGAATTGAATATAGAATTTATATATATTTTTTTAACTGTAGCCAACTATAAGTGCACCCAAAACTTAATATCACCTCTTTATGTTTTAAAAGGCACTAAGGACTTAAAAACCTCACTTAAGCAAATGCAGTCTTTATGAAGAGGCAGGAGAAAGGAGGAAAAGGTGATTTAGTGAAGTAGGTGGCAGCATCAAAATCAGACATTTTGTATATTTTATACACAAAATATATAGCAGTAAGAAATCCCATATCCATTTCCATTTCTTCTGTATCAGTTCATGGTTAGTAAGAATCAGGTAAAATTACGGCCTGGTAAAAGTTACCTAGCATGACTTGTCCATTATCCTGTCTACTTCCAAAACATTAATAATTATAAGAAAGCAAGAACATCTTCTGCTATTTTTGTAATCAATTTATTTTTGCTTAAATGAAATGTCCTTAGCAGATTTCAGAGATGCTTTAAAGTTCTGGCCCTACATATGCCAGCTAGAAATAACTATATATGCAAAGACTGGGAACAGTTGTTTGGTACTGCCTCCAGAACTCATTTGTACAAGATACTTAAATGCTGTCAAAATACTTTAAGATAGTTTGCTATAATTTATCACACAAAACAACTGAATATTCCAATCCTGCTTTTCCCTATTCTGTTTCCCAGGAAAATTCTATCTCCTATCACTCTTCTTCTCTTCTGCAGTGGTTTAGTGACTTAACAAAAAATATTGGTCCAATTAAATGCAGTAGAAAGGCTTCCATTGGCTTTAATGGTCTGGACCGAGATTTCTTTTCTTTTTTATTTAAATTGTTTTGTGTTTAGAATACACATTGTACATCACAAAAAATAAATATCTGGTGTACAAGCTGCATTCATGTTATCATCTAACTCACAGGGCTGTTCAGCAGGTGGCCATGTGCAATTAAACTGCAGCCCTTGGACTCCTGCCCGGACACAACTCCCCTATCACTCCCATTGCAGTAGTAGTCGAGGTCTCAGGGATTCACCTCCTTCCATCTTCCCCTCCATACCCCCACCCCAGGAGGTAGTGCAGCATGGCTCTGTCTGCAGTGCTGGGGGGAACTTGTGGCCTGGTGTGCCTGACTAGTGTGATGCATCAGGGGAACTTGCAGCCAGGGAGCTCAGGATGAGATCGCACATCAGGTGGTGGGTTGCAGGAAGGCACATGGGGTGGGGTTTGGGAGGGGAAAGAGAATACAGTACAGTGCGGGCAGGGCATCCTATGTAGCAGGGGGATGCCCAGGCATGCGGTGCAGTAGGGGGGTGGCACACAGTGCATGGAAGTGAGGTGCTTGGCAGTGCAGTGCAGCAGAAGGGGTGCAGACTCCTGGTGCAGCAGGAAGGGTGGCCCTAGTGGTCCATGGCCCCTGCTAGTGCAGCCCTAGGCACATGTGACCCTCAGCCACTTAGAAGTTGGATTACTCTGATTTTACTGCACAAGTTCTTTAGTTTAGCTTCACCCATATTTCATTCCGAATACAGATAACAAGATAATTATAATTAGACATTGCATAAAGGATTAGGAATAGTAAAAAATATTGCAATTTACTAAAAAGCTTCACCATACCTTCTATACTAGTATTACTAAAACTGTTTTGGTGCTTTTACCAGACATATGAATTGTAAAAAATCAGGTAAGTCTTCTGTTTACACAGAAAATCCAGTTATTGCTATGTTTATTAATCAGGCAAGCAAAACTGTCCATTCTAATTCGTATGTCAATGTGACAAAGTGATCAGTAAAGCTAACCGCATTTTATCATATATTAGCAGGTACATGACAAACAGGTCCAGGAAGGTGATACTTCCCCTTTATGCAGCATTGGTCAGGCCACAGTTGGAGTATTGCATCCAGTTTTGGGCGCTGCACTTCAAGAGGGATGTGGACAACCTCAAGAAGGTTCAGAGGAGGGCTGCTCATATGGTTAGGGGCCTGCAGGCAAAGCCCTATGAGGAGAGATTGAGGACCCTGGATCTCTTCAGCCTCCACAAGAGAAGGCTGAGAAGTGATCTATCTTGTGGCCGCCTACAAATTCATCGGGGGGGACAGCAAAGAATAGGAGATACTCTGTTTACCAGGGCACCCCTTGGAGTAATTAGGAACAACAGCCACAAACTGACAGAAAGCAGATTTATGTTAGACATCAGGGAGAACTTCTTTACGGTAAGGGGTGCCAAAACCGGAAGTGGGATTCCAAGGGAGGTGGTGCTCTCCCCTACCTTAGGAGTCTTTTAGAGAAGGCTGGATAGGCATCTGGCTGGGGTCATCTGACCCCAGCACTCTCTCCTGCCCATGGCAGGGGGTCAGACTCAATGATCTGCTAAGGTCCCTTCCGACCCTAACATCTATGAATCTATACGATAGTAATAGACCATGGTTTAGCTTTTAAGATGTCATTGCCACTACTTCAAAACCACAGAAATCATCTCCAATTTCAGTGCTGTCTTTGGGACCAACTCCATACTTTCTGCTTTTTCAATTTCAGTGTAACTACAATTTTATCCCCAAGTGTATTTCTCCTCCAATATGACCATGGGACTATATTCTATTTCCAAATTAAAGTATTGCCTTAAAGCAGGGGTGGGCAAAATATGGCCTGTGGGCCAGATACGGCCTGCCAAGCAATTTCAGCTGGCCCACGGGTGCTCACCCAACCCCCACGCCTTACTCCTCCAACCTTGTGCGTGGAAAGGCCCGGCCCAGCCAGCACGCAGCTACCGGGTGGGGCTACTGTTGTCACTGCTGCAGCCGCTGGGGGAACTGCTCAGCTTCCCTGACATCCAGTGGCTTCTCCTCGTCTCCCTGCTGCAGTGCTCACTCCAGGCAGCAGGTAGGGAAGCAGTGGGGGTGGGGGGAGCTGCAGTTGGGGGAGGGAGGAGCTGCAGCTGGGCAGGGGCAGGGAGCAGGGGTGGGAGTGCAAAGCCCATGCCCAAGGGCCCCTGTCCATCGCTGCTGCTGACAGAGGCTGTGTCATGGGAGTCTTCACACCCCACAAACCCCACATACCTACAGCCTGTCCCCACAACCCCTTCACATATACACACACATCCTGCAACATACCCTATACCCACCAGCAGACAGAGCCACACCCCCTCACAACTCCCCCCCACACCCCACCAGACACCCCCCCAACCCAACCACCCCCTCAATATACAAAAGTAAGGCCTTATTTTTGAGTTATTATGCAATCACCTCTAGATACACTACACAAATACATATCATGACAAAAACAGTTTGTAATAAAATTAAAATATAGTAGGTGTTTGACTTTTACCGTATGAATTGGTTTTCTTCTGGTTCAAAGATGGCAATCCTCCCCTCCCCAAATGAGTACTTCTGGGGGTAAGGAAAGGGCTTCCTATAGCAAAGATCAGGGTTTAGAGGTGGGACTTCCAGTCTCAAGTGGTGACCAGAGGGCAGGGCACCTGTCAAGGGGTGGGGCTACCCCTGCAGCCCTCAACAGCTCACCATAACTCATTAAGCCGCCCTCCAGCCAAAATCATTGCCCACCCCCTCCTTTAGTTTTGTTTTCCATCTGAAACCATTTCATTTTTTTTTTTTTTACTCTCCAGGCACAGCAGATTTTTCTTGTCATTTCTTTTGGATATGTCTCAGAAAAGAAAAAATACTTTTCAAAGGAGCTTTTACATGGTTAAAAGAATAAATATCCCAACATCTTTGCATGCTTCTGAAGACAATATTCTTGCTAAGAGCGTTTCTCAGTTACCAAGAACCATGATACTAGTTTAGATGTCAACAGCAGATTAACTCAGCTTGCCAGCACATTTTAAAAGCATTTTTAAAATACATGATAAACTATAATAGAAAACTCACTACAAACAGTAAACACAGTACAGGTAACAACAAACTGGGTCTTGAGTTACTATATAAAATGGAAACAGAGTATTAAAAAAAGCAGTACTTTTCATCCATGTGGTGTTACCATTATTGTGCAATACCAGAAATTACCTCACACGGAATAATGAATCAAAAATGTCCTTAAAAACTAGTAGATCAATGATCCATGAACTGAAAAGGTCTTAGTAGCTTATTTGTGCTGTAGCTGTTATAGCTTACTAGGTCAATGATTAACTAAAAAAAGGTTTTAAGTGTGTTTTAACAAAAATAATTATGTCAGTCTAAAGTGACAAGAATCTTAATTGGGAATAAGAATTTATTATAGATAAATAAATGCAAAAGAAAAAAATACATGCCAAAAAAGAAAATCGTTTTGATGTTCAACTATTGAACGGATAACTAATATTTTCAAATACTAAACTTAGGAGAAAAATCAGAATTCAATTAAAGTGAGACAAAATTAAACATTACTAATTTAACTTATTCTTTTTAGAGCAGCCAGATTGTTCATTTGAAAGTTACAGTCATTTAATCACAGACTCATAGAGAAGTCAGGATAGAAGGAACATCAAGAGGCCATCTAGTGCAACACACTGCTCAAAGCAGGACCATTCCTATCCAACTATCCTATACAAGTGCTTGTCTAACATATTCCTAAAACTGCACAAAACAGCTCTTTCGTACAACTACAAGGCATATCACCCAAAAACACAAAGAACATCTCACCTGCCATGGGTAAAACAGGAGGAAAAGGGCACTGTCCATGTCCCACTGTTGCACAGGTTGTTAAATACATGCAAGAGATCTAAACAGAGCCACGCCCCCCTCCTACAGAGGAAGGCAAACCCTCAAAGTCCATGCCAATCTGACCAGGGGGCTAAATTCCATTCTGATCCCAAATGTGGCAACTGGTCTAACCCTGAGAAGAGGGGCAAGGCCCTTTAAGATATTACAGACTACAAAGTAGCTTGCTCACCCCCTCAATCAACTCATTGGCTTTTCATCCAAAAGTTAACCCTCTCACTGCTGCTGATAAGGTAGTAACACTGAACTCCATGCTTGCTGTTTGTAGCCCCAGGGAAAAGTCGCAGCTACCCTGGCGGCTGCAGGGAAAAACGGGAAGTAAATCATGATTTTACCTTTTGCCAGAGGCAAAAGTGGATTTCTCGTTTTACCAAAGAAACTCACGGATTTTACCATTTTGCAATGAGCTCCCAGGCAGCCTGCAGAGCAGCTCCAGCAGGTAAGTAGGGGGGACAAGGAGCTGGGCAGGGCGGAGGCTGCTGCCCAGGCAGGTGGGGCTGGGGGCTGCAATACGCAGTCAGCGAGCCCCAGTGGGGAGCAGGACAAGGCCACAGGTGGCTTGTCCGGGGGAGGACCGGCTCCTTGCTGCCACGTGCACTCCTGGGGAGTAGGGGGGACCTGTGCCTCCCAGATCTGTACCTGGGGCAGGTTCAGGTTGCAGGCCTGGGTTCCCACCGTGCTTCCCTCCCCCGGGACCTCCGGAGCCCAGCGGGCAAGACTTGGCGTGGCTGGGCACACTGGGGCCGCATGAGGATCTCCTTGCCGCTGCTCACTCCCCTGCTGCCCTGGCAACGTGCCTCCTATGCCTGCTGCTGCTTTGAGGGGCACAGCTCTGCACCACTGCCCTAAGCACAGAAGGTGTGTTGCCAGGGCAGCTGGGGGGAGATCAGCAGCGAGGAGATCTCTATGCAGCTCCGCTGCTCCCAGCCACTCTGGGTCGTGCCCACCAGGCTCCGGAGGCCCCAGAAGCAAAGCAGGGCGGGAGCTCAAGCCCGTAGCCTGTGCTTGCCCCGCATGCAGAACTGGAGGGTGTGGATCCCCCCTGCCCTCCTGAGAGTGCGCATGGCAGCGGGGAGCCAGCCCGCCCAAGCCTGCAGCAGTGGGGGAGTGGGGGCAGGGGGCTGTGGACCTGGGTCCGTAGCCCTGGCAGCTGAGGGCCCTTTCCGGCAGGGCTGAGGTGCACCAGCAAGGAAAGAAAATTTGTGATTTTTTTAGCAGAGAATTTGGTATTTTTTTATCAGGGGAAACCAGGATCCCTGGCTATGAGTCACAGTATCTACTAGCTCTTTTCTAACTTTCTATTTCAGGGAAGAAAAAGCAGCTTGCCTGCTTATGATACCAGCACCGATTTTGGAAGGCTGATCTGGGGGGAAAGATAGGTATGGTATGCAAGTAAATATAGGAGTTACCTTTCAGCAAATATTGTAATTCTTAAAAGCATTTTTTTCTTCTCTCCCTTAAATCCATGAACTTTTTTTAGTTTCCAAAAGAAAGAAATACCAGTAAGATGCTTACCTGGTACAGCAGGTTAACATAACCTGGTACATTTTTATCTGTTTAAGATCCCAAGGTACACCCTAAGTTTTTCCAACCTCTCTACTGAACTTGCTTTCACAGCTACCACAAAACAATAATGGAGAGAAAAAAATTCTAATTCCCCTTATTTATTTTTGTAGGTTCTCCATCAGAATGGATGCCATTTCCTAGACATCTAGTGGCCTACTTATAAGTTAAATTATATGGGGATCAAATATTATGTTAAAAAGCACTTTACAAGTACTTACCGGCAATAAGGACTAGCCATCTATTATGATCTTGATTGATAGAGAACATCCCAGAGGCCTCCCTGATAAAAGGATCTTTTATTACCTAAACATAACTTCAAAGAGAGCTATGATCTAGAACAAGCTTTCTCCATTAGCCTCAGGGTAAAACAGTACATCATGAAGAATAGTACACTAATGTACTAGTCAGCATGGGCCACTCAGACTGTTTAAAAGCTGAGGAATGTACTGTACTGAAGTCTCTTAATTCTGGTTACAATTAGAAATCTAAGAACGATGCCTACCTTCTGCCAATCAGGATTGGGACCCAGTCTCATATTTACATTTTTCAAAGAGTTCTATACTATGAAGCAATGTTGCTTAAACACGAGTGCACTCCCGATGTATTTTGAACACCTTGTTGAAATATGCCTTCCTCAGTAAGCCAACTATTCTAATATAATAAAAGCCTTTGTCTGTCTGCCTGTCTATATAACACTTTATTTGCACTCTGATTGGTCATCTCAGAAGCTAATCACAATGCTGACAAACAACCAATCAGAGTGCTCCAAGAGCATTCCAGACAGGAGGCGGTGGCAGCAGCGCACCACCATGATGGTGGGGATGGAAGGGACAGAGTGGGAGGTCCAGGCCAGCCCCTTCTCCCCTCCCCCCCGCCCCCCTCCTCCGGAGGCGGTGGCTGCACAGGGTGCTGGACAAGTGGGAGAGAGGTGGCGGTGGGGTGGTAGGTGGCAGTGCTCCATCCCTGTCCCCCGCACCATTATTCCTGATGGGCAATTGGCTAGTTCTAAACATATCCTCCGAACCAAGATTCATACTCATAGACATCAGGGCTGGAAGGGACCTCAGAAGATCATCAAGTCCAGCCCCCTGCCCCAAGGGATGGAAGTCAGCTGGGGCCACAGGATCCCAGCAAGATATATGTCCAATTGCCTCTTAAAGGAGTCCAGAGTAGGTGCTTTCACCATTTCTGGAAGCAGTCTCTTACATCGATGAATGTAATATTTGCGAATACACCTTGAGAGCACTGGTAAGACTTGAGGAAAGAGCAACATATTGAGACAATACAGTGCTGGCATGAGATTCAGCCAGAGATGTCAAATACTCATCCCACAGGCTGAATCTGACCTGCTAAAGTGGACTGTCTTGCCCAAGGGGTTTCTCTCCACACCTGCCAGAACTGCTGTGTTGGCAGTTAATAAAGTGAATACCACTGCTGCTAACCACCCAACCCCCTCCACCCTTTCTACCACCAAATTTAGTTTTTAATCACTCACTGCTGGCAATTAAAATTAATGGCAGCCGGTGATGGAAGAAGAGGAGGGCAAGTAGTGATGGTGATAAATTTCTGGCTGCTGGCTGCATTGACACAGTGGCTTTGGCAGCTGCAGCAAGAAACTGGGTGGACCAGAAGACCGATTCCTCGGGTGCTGGTATGGAATATGACCCACCAGGAGGTTTCAGTTTGACACCCCTTCTCTAAATTAACCAGTATAATGGGGAATAAACACCAAGACCTCTGAAGTTGCTTTCTTGGATCCAGATTCTCAGTCTTTACTTAAGTATAAAAGGCTCTAGCTTTTATAGTTACCAAAAAGTAAATCACATGTAACCAACTCAAACATCTTTCCTATTCTACATAAGTCCTGTGAAAATAGCTCCAAGAGATGCAAACTGTTCTTTTCATTACAGTGATATATTATTTCTGATGCTCAGTGATGAAATATTCATTCAACAGAATTAAATACAAGAGCAACACTAAAAGTACACTATAAGACTGAAAAGCCAAGCACTCAACAGTTAGGAAATCAAGAATGAAGTTTTCCTGACCAAAATACATATTTTAGCCCATTGTGTATATGATAATAGTCTGATTTTTATAAACCCTCACACTCTTATACAGGACCCTCTGCTTCCCTCAGTACACAAGGGGCTGCTCTGGGAATGAGCCAGGGCTATATATGGACAGAGACAGTGGCCTCACTTGTTGAGGAAGTTGGAAGTTGTGCATATCTGGAGGAAAATTCTGGGATGTGTGGACCTAGGATCAACCAAGAGATTCAAACTGAGGGAGGGTCCACCAAGATAAGATTCAAGCTGGAGGGTGGGTGGGGGGCAAGGGAAACAAGAAATAAGTGAACAAAGGAAGGACTGCAGAAATGGAAAGGATGGTCTCTTACCTCAGGCAGAGGGACACGTCCTACATCCCAAATAGATTCTATCCCAGTCTTTGGGAACTACTGTGATCATGTTATGGGTGTATAATTTGAGTAGCTTGAAGAAGGCTGAGTACCTCCAGCTACAGCCGAAATGAACAGGAGCCGTGCTTTAAACATAAAGACTAAGGTTAGGTGCACAGAAACAAGTCATCAGAAGGCAGAAGTGGAATGAAGATTTGCCATATTTCCTAACATACAACATGCGCTTTTCCCTAAAAGTCAGTTGCTAGAAATTGGGGTATGCATTATAATCAAGGAAATACAAACACAGCAATTTCTGCTGCTTTAGCATCTGCCAGGGTAAAGCAAAATTAAAACTGCACATGCTGTGTGCAGGGCCCCTCACAGCTGCTGGCTGTAGAAACTTTCTTTTTCCCCCTAGCAGAAGCTCTCAAGGAAATATTTTCTTCTTCATTCTGCCTTTCAAAAACAAGGTACTTTTTTTTTTAGGGACATGTTATGCAAAAAAAAAAAAAAAATACAGTACATGTCAGATGCTCTGTAGCATTTGTTCTACGTCCATATTGTTACTCCACTGAAATTAAAGTAAATTTGCAGTATTTCATCCTCTTCCAATACAGTAAGCTTTCACTCACCACAAGACCATCCATGTGGGTAAATACTTCACAGCAGCTGCTATCATGAGGTAAAAACAGGCAGAGATTTATCATGTAATTTGTTCATGTGCCTGTGTCCCTCTATCTAAAAGCTCAAGGCCCTAGGAATCTCAAATCAATGAATATTTCTGAAATTAGTTCCTCTGTGCCTCAGTTAGTCATTTGTACTCGTCTGTAAAACAAGAATAAGATCAGCCCTTTTTGCCACAGGGTTTTTGGTAAAAAAAATAAGTTCATTAATGCATGTGAAGTATTCAGATACTGTTGTAACAAGCACCAAAAAAAAAAAGACTACGAGCAAAAAAATAATTGCTTTCAGATTAGAATTTGAACAGCATGCAGCAATTATGGCATGAGATTATACAATGAACAGTAAGAAAATAAGTACTAGATAGTTGCTCATTAAACCAGTCTGTGTACTAAGACAGTGCTGCTTTAGAAAAATAGTATGATACTGGATCATAGCGCTACAAGGGACTGTATTAAAATTGCACAGATAATCTCCATTTTAGCATATCCAGACTTTGGAATGCTTGATTTACTACATAATATTTTCTTAAAAAAAAAAAAAGTTCCAGCACATAGCCTCATATTGATATGCAAATGTTTGATCCAGATGGGTTAGAGTAGACCCTCCAGATCAACTGCATAGGTCTTTGCTGCTTAAGCTAGCCATGTAACTGAAGGCAGTAACAGATTGCCATTCTCAGTGCAGTGCCCTAGAAAGAAGTGGAATATTTTGCAAATGAATTTCAAATATTTAACCATGGTAGATGAAGGCATGGGCATACCCAGGATTTCAGAAAGGGGCGTGTGGGAGCAGTGACTTACAATACAGGCTCCCCCCCACCCAAACACAGATCAAGCAGGCAGACATACCAAAGAATCATCAGTGGGAAGTTTTTTTAAATCCCTCAAGGAAGAAAAAACCTTTCCTCCCCCATCCCTTTCCCTCAGTGCTTAGAGGCACATTCCATCCCCTCTGCTGCTGCCACTTCCCCCAGCTAAACTGGGATGGGGGTGGTGAGGGGGTGAAGGAGGACTGCAGAGCTGTTCCTGCCCTCCTGAAGCTGAGATGCACATGGAGCCAGGCTTGGCTAGAGATGGAAGCTGCAGCTGGTTCCCTTCCCCTGTGCCTGCTCCCGGATCAGCAGGAAGCACTGGGGGACCAGGCAAAGACAAGGAACCCACCATTGCTACTGCTGTCCCTGGCTGAGCACACCTGTCCACTGACCCTGACTGGAGTGGGCAAGAGTGGCTCTGAAGCTTCCCTCTGGCCTCAGGGGAGGTGGAGACAGCAGCACTAGTGGGTGGGGAAGGTTGGAGAGAAGGGAACAGGGAGAAAGGGAAGAGGACATGTTGCTAAGCAGGAAGGGAAAGGAAGGAAGGGATTCTTACTTGCTTTGGGGACTTAAAAAGTCGTCCCTGGTTGCTTCTCCAATGGCAGAATGGCAGTCAACTTTAAGTTCATACATCTGCCAGGAAAAGCAGTGAAAAAAAATGAGGCTAGCCCAAACATGACAGAACATTTGCTATCTGCTTCCTTGGTGATATAGACTCCAGAGCCAGAAGGATTTTTTTTCCAAAGATTTATCCTGGTAACTGACAGAAAGTGTAAGTCAAAAGGAAAAGGATATACAAGGAAATCAGAATGCCAGTTTCCCACCAGCTGTCATAATGTATACTCTAAATGAAGTTATTAAAAATATTACCTCTGTATAGAACCCCCTCTCCCCCCCCACATTTAATACTACTATAAATGCATTGCAACTTACAAGGCCTGCTGACTATAGTCACTGATACAGCTCAAGGATGATCATGAATTCATGCCCCAAAAACAAGATTTTTCCTCCAGTCATCTCAGCATCTAGCTATGACCAACTCTATTATGCAGAATGTTGAATATGTCTGTAGATGCTCAAATTACCTGAAGGAAGGAGAACCAATTCCTCAACATTTCTTAGCTTTTCATTTTATCCTATAGATAGGTACCATATTTAAAAATAAGTTGCAATATTTGGTAACTAATCAGTGAGATCTGCCAAATCTCTATGAAGCATAAAAAATAGCTTTTTTTTTTTGCATCAGGTACTATAAGACAACTTGATTCCTCCACTGTAGGAACAGTATTTACAAGGGTAGGCACAAGAGATGCACCAAGCAATTCCACAAACACAATAATTCTTACATCCCATCAAGCACTATTTCCACGATTTCATTGTAGCCAACTGCAAGCACTGTCATCTCCCAAAAAAGAAAATACAATTATCTCTAACCTTATACCTTGTTCCTTCACCATTTCAGTTGTTGCTCTAAAGAAATTTAGTAAAATGAACCAAAGGAAGCAAAAAAGACCATCCTTACATTTTGAGGGTTTTCCCTTGCATTTTGAGGGTTTTCCCTTGCATTTTGAGGGTTTTCTTCATGACTAGACCTTCCTTCTTCTACCAATGTAGCGTTGGACAATTCAACTGCTAGCTCAGCCACCACTGCTCCCACCACTCCTGCTGGTGCTGCCACCAGAGTCTCCAGGATCTCTCTTCCTCTTTTCTGCTTCCTGCCCTGCAGAGATCCAGGGAGCCCATATGGGGTGCGGCTGCCCCAGCCACTCAGAAATTAGACAACTGGACTCATAAGGAAAACTGCCTTAATACAAACGGGTTTCATTTCTCCTCAAAAGAGGTAAAAAGGAATGATATTGCTTCTCAGTTTCTGTTATTATTTTAAACTAGTTACATAAACACACTATATTAAAATAGTCCAGTGGGAGGTAGTGTACAGAAGCAGTGAATGTTTGAATAAAACTATATACACAGACTCTCAGCTTTAAAATGCATTACTTGATTGAAAGGACTGGGTATGCTCCAATTGATTCCCCTGCAGAAGGAACTTCAACAGCTGGCTGTGGTTTTATTTTACACATACACACCCCCTTACCACTGCTATAATTTACAGAACAGAACGCCTTCTCTTGGTAGCTGTTGCAGTAGATTCCTCACTTCTTGATGGTGAGAGAGGTCAGTAATATCTTATTTGCATTCAACAAATGGCTACACTAGAATAGTTTCTGTGGGGTAACTCTACACCAGATTCTAGCAGGTTACCATCAATGTAGAGCTATACATTGGATGTCGATTTTTTGTTTGCACTAGCGTACCAGCAGGCTTATACATGCTGTATGTTCAGGCCTTCTGAGAAGGACTTATGGGCAATACAACAATGCCAGTCAAAAACTGAACAAATAGCTAGTGCCATGACTTGAACTATTATTAGGCAACTAATAAATCACATTAGCAAGCTGTTGCCTATTACAAAGCTGATTTTAATTTGAAAAGTACTTGCTTATAGTTTTGGGGTACTCCCAAAAGGGAGGGAGTCATTTCAAATGGGTAGTCTTGTTTGCGTTTAATAGTAAAGATTCTTACTTTTCTAGATTTTACAGGTTGCATCTCTTTGTTACCTAAAGTATATGGCTTAAGATGTGTTCATTTTGAAGAATCCTGAAGTCAGCTTTGGAGATCAACATTTCCCTGATATTTTCTTTGCCTGGCATTTTCTGACACCAGAAGAAAAAAAATATGAAAAAGTCAATCTTGCTTTTCAAAAATATTATGTTAATTTAATTTGAACCCACAAATACTAAAATGTCTCAGTCATGGTTATCTGGTAATTGGATGGAGTCCACATGTGGCCCTCATTGTGCGGTTTTTTTACCTTAAGATTTTGGATGTCTTCATATATCACCCTAGTTTTGAACTTCCTGGGTTTGAAATGCTTGGTTTCCAGACTGCAGGAATGTTTTTATAATTGTTTATATTCACCTGTAAGTTAGCCATACACACGCTTAACTTTAACTCTTGCTGACATAGTTTTTGTCTAGGAATAAACCAACAAGCTTGACAATATTTTGGGCAGGAAAAGAAACAAGAATATTTCCAAAAAGATACTTTAATTGCTTATTTTGTTATACTATTTCTTCAGTTTTAAAATGTATTATTTTTAAACTGAAGTGTTATTCTCTTGATATTATTTAAGATACCAATAAAAAAAAATATTAGTCTACCCACTGAACTCAATGTCACAAACTCTTGTCAGACATCAAATGTATTGCTTTTTCAGTTTAATAAAAAAATGTTTATTTTTCACTGAATTATCTATTATGGATGGAGAACAAAATAGAAGCAGCCTATTAGTGCTCTGTTCCAAGTAGTTTAATATGTTCTTGCATAAAGTTTGTCATGCGCCTTGCTAATACACAGAATAGATAAAAATCACCATGTGTACTTAGTACCATATTTACTTAAATATAAGATTACATTGATTATAAGATGCCCCCCCCTCACAATAATTAGATTCTATATATAGAAAATGTATAAATTTGTTAGAATTTTCCAGGTACAGAATCTATTGGAGGTTTGCCTTGAATTTGTCTCCATCCCACTACTACATCAGGGAAAATAAATCGGGGGGGGGGGGGGTGAAGTGGCCCCCTTACCTTCTGGATCACAACTTCTTCCCCTTGCAGCCCCCTTCCCCCCTTGCTTTCTGTCAGACCATGTTCTCCTTGAACACATGGAAGTGAGAAGTAAATCTGAAAACAGTGACTTTGAACTAAACATACCTGTAATAACTTGCATATAGGGAAATTATTACAGATACTCATAGACTTAGTTCATCCAGAATTAATTAAGTTTACCTTCTTTGAAACTGCTGCAAGTTTTAGCACAGGTATGCCATCAGTTCTGAATTTTACTGGGACTGTCCAATAGCCAAGTTCCAGATTTCAACTGAACAGAGCTCAATTTTTCAAATCTGTATGGCTCTAGCACCAAACAAGCATCCTCCATCCCAGACCCCTCAGTCTGGGGCTTCGGGCTCTCCCCAAATCCATGGCAGGCATATGTGCAAGCCCCACATCTTGAAGTCAGATATCCCCTAGACTCGCTTGCTCCTAGTCAAAAGGTGGAGAGCAGCAAGCCAGATGGGAAAGTGGAATGTAGTCCCCCATTACCACAAAATTGTGCAGTCAAGTTTCCTGCATTGTGGCTACTTGCAGGGATCAGCCAGCCTGGAGTGCAAGGGACAGGCCTCACCCTCGGAAAACCACCTTATTTATCATACTATACTTGATTTTAGCCCATAAGAAACTGAGAAACAATATATAGTACAAACTATTATTGGACTGGGCCCCAGCAGAGTTAACAGCATTTAAAGCCATGGTGATCCCATAGCTCAGCACATTACTGAGCACATGCTGCTTTTGGCAGTAGTTTAATGAGAGATAATGTGTTTAGTGAGGTTAACTTGTATCCATATGTAAGACAAGGGGCTTTTCCCCCCTATATTGACTGAGGAAAAAACCTCATCTTCAAGTAGTCAAGTAAATATGGTATTTCCTTCATTTTCCATCACTTGCAATGTTTGCTTGTAAAATAATTATGGCACCTTTTAGGATATAATACTTATATTTTAGTGCTATTTTTGAATTTTTTTTTTAAATTTACACACACACACACACACACACACACACACCCCTCTTCAGGCCAAACATTCCTAGGAATTCAGTTAATTCCCACTGAGTAAGGGTGAGATCTTTGGAGTCTGCCAGCCCACTCAGACAGATATCCACACTGCGAATACAGCCAAAAAGTATATTTCAGGTGTATAATTTAAAAAAAACCTATTCAAGATTTGGCTTTATTCCCTGCCCCCCGCCCCCAAAACTGATTCCAATCTAAAACTGAAAACCCTAGCTATATTGCATAATAATTAGGGACCTGCCAAATTCACCGTGGAAGTAGCTCTTTAAACTTGAAGGTTCCCCCACACAGCCCCACTGCCGATTGGTGGAAGGGCCCCATTGCTCACTCCTGATCAGCAGGGAGGCAAACACAGTGGTTTTAAATATGGCACCATTTTTGCCTCCTGGCCAGTCAGCAACAAGGTCACCAGGCCCCTTAGCCAATCAGCAATGGGGGTGGGGAGGGTTGTGTGAGGTAACCTGCAAGATTAAAGGAGCTGCTGCACAGTCCATTTCTGGCGTGAATTTAGTAGGAACCTAGTAATAGTTCATGTACAATATTTTACTGCAAAATACAACCTGCAAAACATTCAGCTATCCACATAAAAAAGAGCATGTATTCATTTTGTAAGGGGTAAGTGAAGCTGAAAGCAATTTGCATACAAATTCTTGAGGCTCTGTTCATTTCAAACAAAGCTTATATTGACATATTGCTGAATCTAGAATGGCTTATAAAACACAATGCAAGTTTTTTTAACATTTAGCAGAGACTTCATTTACCCCTTTTCCCTTTATATACTTTGTGATGTAACAGTTGAAATGGTACAAGTTAGGAAAACTAAATTAGTCTACAGATCCTTATTTCCCCATTCTTTAAAACAATCTTTCCTCTTTTCAGCCCCACAAAGCCCAAAAGAGCTTCTGTACTTTAGTGAGACAAATGCACAATTGATCTCAAGTCCAATACATTAGATTTCTGAAGTGCCTTGGTTTTTCTGGCTGCCATCTATAAAATTTACAGTATATATAAATTGAGTGTTATCTTTTCTGTACAATTAGTTCCAGTCAATTATATTACTCCACCAGCACATTTATCTAAAGTAGCGGGTCTCACTCTATATGCCAGTAGGCCACACTTGCAGCTCTCAATGTGTTATATGGGTTACACCCACACAACTTACTTCCTGTGTACCCATTTAAAAAATATTTTTACAGGATGTCACATGGGCTGCAGCAGAGAACTGAGGGCCACATGTGGCCCATGAGCTGCGGTTTGAGAACCACTGATCTAAAGCAGCTATTTTGTATAGGCCATTCATAATTTATGGGGGGAAAAATGTCAAATAGTAGTTTTCTGTGTGTAAAGTATTTGCATCTGTGCAATATTAAGTTTAGGTGGTAGTTTAAAAATATTTTGTATTTGTTTTTGTTGTTCGCGTACTATGGAATACTATAACATCCTAAGCTAACACCTTCCCCAGATCCAGAGAACTACAGACCAGTCAACCTGACCTCTATATCTGGAAAGATCATGGAGCAGGACCTCACGGAATCCATTGTGAAGCACCTATAGCTGGAAACAGACAGCATGGATTCACCAACAGCAAGATATGTCTGATCAAGATGATTTCATTCTATGGTAAGGTGATAGGTTTTGTGGACTGGGGGAGAAGGTGAGTGGGGAGGAGATGACAGTAGTGGATGTAACATATCTCAACATTAACAAAGCTTTTGACACCATCTTTCACAAGATTCTCCTTAATAAGCTAAGGCAATACACATTAAAGGAAAGTTCTGTAAGGTGGCTACAAAACTGACTGGGTCATCACTACCAGCACAGCAATAAGCACTCTCAGCTTCAGGCCTCTAGCTCAGGGGTGGGCAATTATTTGGGCCCAGGGACCACATAAGGAGTTTTGATGAGCTGTTGCCAGCTGGGTCAGCACCTCCAGCCCCACACAACAATTCACCCAACTCCCTATGTGGGATGGGGCCATGGTCAAACTGGGAGTGGTGTTTATGAGCAGGACAGGTGATCCACTCTCTGCACAGCCTTGCCCTGTTGGGGAGGGGGTGGATTGTGCAGGGGCACGTGCACATGTGGACGTGTGAGGGGAGGGGCTGACCTGGGTGCTAGGTTCCAGGAATGAAGGGAGTGAGGGGAGGGGCGCATGCAGCAGAGCTCACCTGGGTGGTACAGTTTGTGATCCTCCGCATGGGGCTGAGCCCCACCAGCTCCCACCCAGGGCAGCCCCGCCCCGGGCAGCACCGCTGCTTCTGCTGGTGCAGACCTGGCCGGCCTCCTCCCATCCCCAGCAGCACGTGGGAAGCCGGCTTCAGCTGCATGCTGCTTTTTCTGACTGGTGCCAACCCGATTCTGCTCAGGCAGGTCCTGCAGCACCATGTCAACCCGGGCATGGCACTGGCAGGCTGGGCGGGCCCCAGGTTAACCCCGGCCTGGCCTCACGGCTTCTTCAGCACCAGGTCAACCCGGTTGTAGCCAAGCGGCTCCTGTAGCACCATGTCAACCTGGGCATGCATGCCATATCAACCAGCACCATGTCAACCCCTGCAAGTTCATTGGTGTCAAAGGTCATGTGACATCACTTCCTGATATGTTACCACTTCCTGTGATGTCTTTGAATATGGCTCACTGGCCCACTGGGTGATAAAAAGTTTGTGACCCAGCCCCACATTCAAAAAGGTTGGACACCCCTGTCTTAAAGTAACAGGAGCCCCAGGCTTCCTGTTACAGGTGCAGTTGCAAAAACTCCAGAGAGTAGGCCCACGATCCAGAATGACCTGGATAGGCTAGAGAAATTCTCTGAATAGATGAATCACAGAAAATTAAGGTTGGAAGGGACCTCAAAAGGTCATCTAGTTTAACCCCCTGCTCAAAGCAGGACCATCTCCAACTAGATCATCCCAGCCAAGGCTTTGTCTAGCCAGGTCTTAAAAACTTCCAAGGATAGAGATTCCACAACCTCTCTGGGTACAGTGCTTTACTACCCTCCTCGTGAGAAAGTTTTTCCTAATATCTAAGCTAAACTTCCCTTGCTGCAACTTGACACCATTGCTCCTTGTTCCGTCATCTGCCACCACTGAGAATAGTGGTAGAATCATTTTGAATCATTCTTTAGGTAGTTGAAGGCTGCTATTAAATCCCACTTCAGCTTTCTCTTCTCCAGAGAAGATCTGAGAGTCAGCAAGGACAAGTACAAAGTCCTGCACTTGGGACGGAATAACCACATGCACAAATACAGACAGGGGAACAAGTGGCTAGCCTGCAATACTGCAGAGAAGGGCTTGGGGAGGAGTAGGAGGAGCTTATAGTAGACTGTAAACTGAATATGAACGAGCAGCTTGCTCTTGTTGCAAAAAAGCCAACAGCATACTGGGTTGTATTAACAGGAGTGTCCCTTGCAAATCAAAGGAAGCAATTCTTTCACTCTATTCAGCCCTATTGAGGCCTCTCCTAGACTACTGTGTCCAGGTTTGGGCCTCACACTTCAAAAAGGATTTGAAGGGGACAGTTTAGAAAGAGTCCAGCAGAGAGCAACAAACATTAATAGGGGCCTGGGAGGCAAGGCTTATGGGAAAAGGCTGAAAGAACTAGGGTAATTTAGTCTACAGAAGAGGCATTCTACAAAACGTTTTTGCAAGGACATTTATCTCGAGAAGTTTACTCGCTTTGGCTTTGCTTACATTAGGCATGTTTAAGTTTTTCACCAACTTCAGTGAAAATGGCTGAATAGGTTTTGCACTGGCAGGAAGGGGGAGCAGGGAAGAGGGGTGAATTCTCATGACAATTTTTTCAGGTGGTTTAATTTGTTAAAAATGAGTAATTGAAAGGAAGCTATATACAATACAGTTAAAAAATTAAAAAGTTGTAAGGAAAAAAATAACCTACCCAGCAACAAAAACACATCATTAGCCACAGACCCCATCGTGTGATATTGGTTAAAGCTTAAGGATATTGTGAAGTAGAACAAGAAAGGCATCGACATAGTTATGCACAATTTGATCTAAAACCAAAATGGATGAGCACACACCTGTCTGCTGACTGAGCAAAAAAAGCTATAAGCAGCTGAAGCAGTAGGAGAAATTACAAAAGATGCTATTCAAGAACAAAGGGCATCAATAGCTAGGGTTAGCAAGACATTAATTTTCAGTTATTCAACTTTTTTTTCAAAAAGGAATAAAAAATAGGGATAAAAAAAATAAGGAGTTAGTAGCTGCCCACAAAAGCTGAACTAAGCAGCTTATATTTTATCAGCATTACAACAGCTATTAATAACACTATACTTTGTAAGTATATGAAGAGTACAATAAATAGAAAAGTATTAGACAGTGATGATTTTATCCACAGGTGATTCAAAGTTTGGGCCTGTTCCAATTCCCAAGAAAGAACAAGAAAATGCAGACAATGAAATTTCCAACAAAAAAATTCAAACATTTATTATTTTTGTCTTTTTTTTAAGTGGTAAATCATGGGAAATATCTAACTGTATCATGTCTGAGTTCTAAACCAGGTAGGAAGTGATAAACTAGATTATCTGTTGGTTTCCACAGCTAATTTTTCTAAATACAGTCCGTGGACTGAAAACGATATGTAAACTGTCAGCATCATTGAATATTTACAGCTGGCCTCTCAACCCATGTACATAACTTTTATTTTTTCATTTGCTGAAGTCCAGTCTTCCTAGATATATCAAAAATAAAAAAATTCAAACTATAAACAGTTTGAAAATTTCAGCAAATTGCCAGTGGGTAGATAAATCAAGACTAACTCATAATACCTTTTACAATTTCTGAATAGAGAATTAAACAGTCATCAATACCAAGACTTTACCAGCATTAGACAATGGAAACAAAATATATAATTTAAAATAAAGTATATCAATTCACTGGCTTTAATGGACAATTGCATTTTTATATATTATTCAGAAGTATTAAAATATTTCAATAAAAAAATAAATCAAATAACGTTAAATATTTCAGTAAGTTGAGAACATCATGCAGTTTTTCCTTGCCTTTGGTACTAATTAACAACACATGGGTATAACTAGGAGACTTTACAAAAACCCATGACTAGTCATACCATAAATTAAATAAAACAAACAAACAAGCAACAAACAAACAAAAGAATTTAAAGCCTTAAGCCTGTGAGGTAGGAAAATACATCAAAATGATAAATTGCCAAAACTCACAAAAAATCCTGACTTAAGCTACAAAGTACTCTGTTCACACTCATTTCCAGCAAAATCAATTTAGTTTATGAATGTATACTTTATTTTACTATGATGGAACAATGTCTTACAACTTCTACCTACATCTCTAGCTCTCTGCTGCAGTCTGGTACAAAATAATTTCTCATAGTTTTGTTCAGTTATAGTAAGAAAAAAAAATGATCGTTTGCTTTTGTTTACATCAACTCCAAGAGTGATGTCTGTAGTACAGATGATAAAAAGCCATAGTGTAGACCAGCATTTTCACGTTTGTTGATTTTTACCCCACGGTAGCAGGGTTGGGCACTTTCCCACCTTTTCCTCCTCCCCGCCACTTCAGCCACTGCTGCAGAGCTGCTGGCAAACAGAATTGGTTAAATGCATTTCCAACTTTAACAGGTATGTGATTCTTAAAACTCAATTTTATGGTTAGAGTCAGAAGTGTAGCAGCTCAAGTACAATGCCATTTCTTTAGAGCTACAGACTTAAAATGGTTCTTTGGAATTTTCCTGGTTTAGAATAAAATCTAAAACTTGAAGCGAGGAAGAAACATGGGTACCTTAACGCAAAAGAAGTGTCTTACACTGAATGCATCATAGGGTGCAAGCAGACTTTGCCCTTGCGCTGCCAAAAACTTTTTAAGGGAGCACATTTTGCAAGCAAAGACATCCCCTTGTCATGCTCCAATTGCCCAAAAATGTTTTCAAGACCAAACCTAGTCAGAGTCTGTGTTGCCTTATATGGGAGGATGTCTGTTCACTTCCGGGGGAGGTCCCAGAGCATGTATTTCATAGGTCAGGGTGTGGCACTTGGGGCTGTGATTTTCCATACTGGATGTCTGCATCAGGCTACATTTTTTTGAAATTTTTCAGACATAAATAGTTAATAATATTTTACTTTATCCTATTCCTAGAAATTATGCAACACATTCAGATGACGTTCTTTAAAAAGCTCTTACACGACTATAGTTTGGGTCAGGAACCTGAAATCTGGCAAGGAGGGAGCCTTGTATCAGAAATGTGAAAATCTGCTAAAAATTACATTTATTTCTGAGGCGTACAATTTACATTTGTAAATATTCAGTAGATACTTCAACTCTAGCAGTTAAATTCCACAGCAATTCTATCTGTACTGGACATGCTCCAGCCTATTGCTGAGCAAGACTTTCCCTGAAATTATAGCTCTGGGTTGCTGTGGTCTTGGGAACCTGAACTGACAACATTGAGTTTCAATCCACTATGTTCCCAATGCCTCTACACTAGAACTAAGCAGCATGAAAGCTGCATAATTTCAAAGTGGATGGAACAACAAGTGAACCTGTCACAGGGAAGGTGATGGACTGGAAGGATGGCAGGGCAAAGAGGGAACTTGGGGCTAGACAAGGAGACAGCGCAAAAAAAAAAAAAAAAAAAAAGCAATTACGTGAAGCTAGAACTCTAAGTAAAACTGGTAGGGTGGTGAGATGGATCTCACGTTGTTGAGAAAAGAACAGGAAGCGATTCCAAGCAGCAAAGGTGGGAGTGGGGTAACTGGGATTGGCCAAGAACAGATACTGAACTGGAAATGAAAAGCTTTTGGAGATTAAGTAGGTAATGAATAGGTGAGGAGATTGGACTCGGACAAGGAATCAAGGGTGGGAAAGAGAGACAGGACTAGGTCAAGGAAGAAAGAAATTACATTCTAAATATAGATTAAAAGAACATTATTACAGGGAGGAAACTGAGACAAATGATAGCAGTTCTTTTCTAAGATTTTTAACATGCACACAAAAAAAAATGGTTCCTTTTATTAAAAAGTTTTCTGTTTTTTTCTCAGATAAGAGAACTAGGTAGCCATGTTAGTCTGAAGTCAGACAGAAGGCAGGGTAGATTTCTACCTTACAGGCACAGGCGACTGGTAAGGGAGGAATGGGGGGAGGGGCACAATCCCCACCCCCCGCTTGCCCCCCGAGCTTGGCACTGCTCAGGATGGCAAACCGTGGCCCTGCAGAGCCAGGCAGTGAGGCAACGGCTCCTCCTGCAGGGTATGTGGCAGCTGTGGTTGAGGTTTGGGCCTGCTCCCCTGCCAGGAGTGTGGAGGTAGCTTTACCTGTGTTCTGGCTGGTGGTCCGCAGTTTGCTGGGCCAGCCACTTCTGGTCTGCAGTTTCTGGTCCGCAATTGTGCTCCCCCAGACTCAAGAAGCACCAGTCATCCCTGCACAGACTAACTAAATCTGAGATACATAAGCTTTACTAAGCAGCAACTTGCTTCATCAGATGTTTTTAATTCTACCTTCTTGTCAGCAAAAAAACATTGTTTTAATAAATCCTATTTTGCTCATATAGGATATCTATTCATAAGAGTAACACATCCATAAATTAATCCCCTAGATTAAGGTTGTCAAACATATGGCGCCTAGACTACCAAAATCTGGGGTACACTCTCCCACTGGGGATGCATTTCAGTGGCAGCATGCAAGTGATGGTTTTGTTACACCCAGTGACTCTTTGATTGTGCCTGTGCTGCTTCTGTGATCTGGATACTGGCCCTGCAAGGAGCCCTGTGGTCTAGATCCTGTCCCCCAAGACGCCACATGAGTTTGACACCCCAGTTGTAGATTATCCTGCAACTCCTAACTACAATTCATATAAAAAGGCTAGGTCAATTCAGGAGGACATTATAAATTCTGTAAGTAACACTATGGAAGTATTACGCTACCAGGAAGTAGAACTTAGTAATGCACTTTTAGTTTTGCAATTAAGTGTGCATTTCTGAAATTCTGTATATTCTTTGCATGTTCTTTTGGGTACATTTAATTATTCATAGGTTCTACAGAATTCAAGGACAAGATACAAAATCATTCAGAATGAAAAACTGGTCTTATATTAAATAACCTGTCTGAAAAACAACTGTTTAAAAAAAAGGATTTTGTTTATTATGCCTTTAAATCAGGGGCATCAAACTCACCCTAAGCCCTAGACTAGATCTGGCCCTGATACTCCCCTCAGGCTGAATACACAGGGCTAGCAGCAGCTTTGCTGGGTCTAGCGGCAGGTGCAGAATGAGCAAAGTCTTTGTCTCCCTGCCATTGATAACAATATCCCTCAGAGCCCAAGGGTCCTGAATTCAGAGCAGAAACCCCCTGCCCTAAACCATTGCTGGTAGCCTAGTGGGCCAAAGAGAATGGTTCCACAGGCTTTATCTTTGACTTTGCTTTGACACTGCTTTAAAATTACTGTAAAAGAAAATATATTTGGCTTTTAAATACTTGATTTATAAGTCTTAATAAATTGCTTACATTCATCTCAAAACTCAATTTCCAATAACTATTAAAGTGGCTTGTTTTAGTCTACACTGGATCTAAGGGCAAGGCATTATATGAACCAAATGCCACACATATAGGCGGATAAGAAGTTCCTTCCTGTTTTCCCTACCTTCATTTTGGACTGAATCTATTCAAAGGGGCATTCAAAGATGAGGCCTAAAAAATTAGTTTCAGAATTTGATTTGCAGAAGAACACAAGTCATATAAGCAAATATATCCTCCTATTCCTACCCTTTGCCTACCTGCTCTGATCTCCCGACCAAGGAAGATGGATGATATGGGCAAAAATCTTTCTGATCTTTTACATGCTTCAGTATCGTATCTCCTCAGAAGATAGCTAAGCACATTGCAGGACATGATTATAAAAGATACGCAGTGCACTAAGCTGGTTATTGGAGAATTACTTAGCAAAGTAAATTTTTTTCACTATTATTTTCTTAGTTTTATGGGAAAGGAGGTAAAACAAAGAAGGGGAATAGAAGAGGTATGTTTGTAATAAATAAATAAAATAAATGCATAAAAATTGGGAGCATCTCTGGCTCAGCTGTTACGATATTCTCAGAATACTAGCTAATACAAACACTGTTAATTATATTTGCAATGAGTAAGGGTCTACTGAACTTGAGGTGACAGTCAGTCGATTTCGCAGGCAGATCCTGGGCCCAGCCACCATTTTTACAGGCTGAGCGTGGCAACCCCGCTCTACGTCCGATTGGCCAAGGGGCCCTGGTAGTCCTGCTCCACCCCACAGATTACCAAATAGCCCCAAACCATGACTTAATTACCCTGATTAAATTCAGGGAAGCCATTAATCCATGTATTATTAAGCTTAATCAGGGTAATTAAGCCATGGTTTCAGGCCATCCCTAAGTGGGGAGCTGGACTCGGGTCCCGGGCAGGCTGTGGCAGGCAGCTGGAAGGCTGCAAACAGTTGCACCATGGTCTGCCAGAGCCCCAGTGCAGCCATTTGTAACCTTCCGGCTGCCTGCCACAGCCAGCCTGGGAGCATGGTTCAACTGCCTGTGCACCTTTCCCCTCTCCCATATGACTTATTCCCCCTAACTTCAGTAAACTAAGAAACAGGAAAACAGTTAATTAAATCTATTACGTAGAACCTTTAGCTTCCAATATTCTTGCCTTGCTCCTAGGCTTAAAATCCATCATTTAAATAGTGTTTTTCCCCCCCCTCTGCCAACGATTTGTTTGTCATGATCCAAGACAAGAATATAGCTGTGTTTTTTTGCCTTGTGCACCAATGACATTTCTTGCACTGCTACCTGCCACCCTCTGTTCTCAGCAACCCACACCAGACCTTCTCCTACTGGATTTTAGCATTACCTTTCTTCCATAAGAAGATGGCTGTAAGTGGGAAACATTCTATATCAGCTTCCCTGATAAAAACCAAAAACAGTTTTAGCAAGTAACGCTAAAAAACTGTTATACATTTCAAATTGTACAATATCTACCCTATGAAGGTGTTCTATTGAAGATTGACAAGTGTGGGAAGTATGAATTGTACAAGTGTTTATAAATTATAGGGATAAAAAAAATTAACTGCATGTGTGAGAATTTCTGTGGGATGGGAATGAGGGTGTCTTTTTTTTCTTTTAAAGGGTGTTTCATATCTTTATGGGGTTTCATATTCTGCCAGTTTCACACAAATCTTATCTCCCCAACCCAATATCTTCCATGCATCAATCTGAATGTGAAATTCTAGAGATCTGAGTTCTGCTTTAGTGGAAAAGCATGCATTAAAAACAAACAAAACCAAAAAAAAATAAATCCCTGCCATGATCAGCTTCATGATCATATACACAACACCCACTGCCCTATACGGGAGAGGATATCCATTAAATAAACTGGAGGTAAAATTGCATTAACAGATGATAATTTTTTTTGTAAAGATTGGATGAAGGAAGGTTAAAAGTTGGAGCGGCCTTGCTCTACCTGTATTCCTAAAGGCTTAGGCACATATACAATTACAGTGTAACAGCTACTGTGTTATCCTGGGTGGCAGTCCCCATTACCTTTTGAAGCTGATGAAGTGTGCATTTGTCCAAATGATTAGTCTACAAGATCATCTTGAAAATGATAAAAATCATTTACTATAATACCATCATTTATAATAACTAACAAAGAGAAGTAAAAGTCTATTTAAAAGCAATGTTACAATTTGTATATTCTGTATATCTAGTAAATTTACAAAAATTGACATACCATATTCATGTCAGAGAACACCCTAATTCAGATATCAAATCAAAAAGGTTTTAATGTCCCCTGAAGTAACTGACTCAAGGTCTTGAGAATTCCCTGATCAGGAAACAAATTTTTTTAAGTTTTGTAAATTATTTCAAAATACCCTCTAAGTCTTTTCTTAAAGTTTGCTCTAAAATTTGCCTTTTTAGAGGAATGGTAGATGGTTTTGCTTATTCCAGGGGTTTTCAACCTTTTTCAATCATTGTACCCCCAGGCAGCCGGGCATGAAGCAGTGTACCCCCAGCCGCTAAGCATTTGGCAGGGAGGAAGAGGGGGTGGTGGCACACAGCTAGATACAGAGCTCGGGGGGGGAGGGGGGGATGTACATGGCTGGATGTGGAATGGCTGCAGCATGGGGTGGTGGGAAACAGCAGCAGCCGCCGTGTGCAAGCTTCCCCACATCCAGCTGCCCAGGTGACACCTGCACAGCCAGCAGAGGGGCCCTGCTGCCCTCGCCCTCCCACCTCAGTCCCTTACCACCTGCACGTACCCCCCTAGGGCCCTCTGAATTACCCCTGGGGGTATGCATACCCCCTGATTAACAACCCCTGGTTTATTCAGTGCATTAATTACTAACAGGAAAATAAGGGCCTTTTGTAGGTATTTTTATTTCACAGTACAGTCATAAAAAAAGGAAAAATAGATTTGTAGAAACAAATACCAACTGAACTTCTATCTGATTTATTAAGCTCTGGACATAACTAGATCATAAGAAGTACAGTACCCATATTAGCTTTTTCACAGAGTGCTAATACATCGTTTGAGATTGCACTGAACTGATTTGCTAGTATATTCTGTAAAAAACATGTTGGTTTTTTTAATGTGAATTTTTCCAGTGCATTTCTGCAAGTAAATCTTGGAATTCTGCAGCATTCATATTTTTTATAATAAATTTTAACTTTACTCCATTAGTGCATACCAAATTGGTGGCAGTCTTTAAAATTACCAGTGTCATTAAAACATTGCTTATTCTTGTACTACATTTTACACTTTAAATCACTTTTTGGCTTTAAAAAATGGCAACCCCCATATGTTAAGCAATTAGTTTTTGTACAGTGTACAGCTGTTGCATTTAGTTTCTACTGCTTGGACAGTGAGTCAGAAATACAATGATTTCAAATAATATTAGTTTTGGTTATTATTCATACTGAATAGTCTAGAGCAGTGGTTTTCAACTTGTTTTCATTTGTGGACTCCTAAAACATTTCAAATGGAGGTGTGGACCCCTGTGGAAGTGGAATGCTTTTTCTGGAATGTGAAGCTTTATTTTCATAGTAACCTTTCACGTACCCCTTAGACATAGTCTATGGACCCCCAGGGGTCTGAAAACCACTGCTCTACAGAGTTTTATTGAAATATTTTTCAAAAGGCATCACATACTATTAAAATTACCAGAATTTTAAATGTAACCTTCAAATCAAGAAAATAATTCTATTATTTCTGATGACAAACTGGTTAGTTGTAGTATTTGAAGGCTTACCCCAAAATCAAGAATTCAGTGCAAAAATTTTTCCTAAAGATTAAAAAACCAAAACAAACAAACAAACAAAAAAACCCAACCTTGTCACACTGTTCCTGGAAAAAAAAAATATTTTGGGGAACACAGATTTGGTAAACAGAAATTGCCTTAAAAATAACAGGCCTTAAAAGAATCTCCAGTTCACAGACTTTATTGCCAGATTCTAGACTCTGAACATCACAGTCCATGGTTTATCTCCATATGCTACATTTGCTTTCACCAATGATTGTAAGACATGTCTCTCTCCAGTAACCTTAATCTCTTAAGAAAAAAAACAAAAAACATAAAATTGAATGCAGATTTGTCTGAGAAATCTTGGGAAAAAAATAGTAGATATTAAATTCTAAACATTCTTGGCTAGAACCTAACTACAGAAGTGACTATGGAGTTTTGCTTCTATCCCTTCTCTTGAAGATGCTGAAGAACTAGTTTTAGATATAGTTTAGATATAGATATAGAAATATCCTTCACCAATGCATTAACTTATTTTTATGTCCTGTAACTTTATCACAGTTGACATTGCTTTAACTGTTATTTTTCATCCACTAAATGACCCTCGGCAGAGTAGCTGAAATACCCTGACAGGAAACATGCTTTCCTATTCTAAATTTTAAAACAGATGTGATTGGGGGTGCAAAGCAATAACTGATGATTCAAATTCAGAGGACCAAAACCATTTCCAATATTAAGCTTTACTAGCTGAAAAGAACTGAGCATCAGTATAAACTTCCAAAGCTCTCATAAACTTGCCTGCAGTATCCCAGAGAATAAGACAAGATCTGTACAACCCACTAAGCTCAGCACTTGTGGCTGGTGTAGCACACAATAAACATGAGAGCAGCTCTGTATTTACAATACACGGGAGAATCCTGCTTCCCTTTTATTAGAAGAGAACATAGCATACTTAATCATATTCTTATGTAAGATCTCTAATTTCTTACTTGGAAATTACCCCATTCATTTATTCTTCTGGAAAGTTAAACATAAGGAAAAGATGACAACTGAAGACACTGGCTTTCAAAGTTAGAGAGAAGTGAAACCTTGGTCCATTCTTTAACATATTTCATAGGAAGGCTCAAAGTAAGAAACAAGACAAAGTACACTCATATAATCTTACAGCTTCTCTCTCAGAGAGGGTTTCAAGAAGGCTGATGGCAGAGAAGACCATGTATCCGTTTCAAGGATTTAAAAAAAAAATGGATCCGCATCCCACATATAGAACATCTTTGGTTTTCACCTTCAGATTTTTAAGCTGCTTCCTCTCTCCATTCTTACTTTTGATAGATTATTCTAGTGAGCAGTCCTTCACAAAAGCCACCTTATATCATAGACAAAGGGGATATTGGAACAAGAGGATCAGAACTTCATTACCACTGCCCTTTTCCTCACCCAAAGAAGCAAGATAGGTGGAACAGTCTAATGCACCAATCCTTGCCACCATAGACAGAAATTCTAGCATTTTGCCAAACAAGCAGTACAAGGATTTCCCAGCTCTCCAAAAAATGTCCCTTTGTCAAGGAGAGAAAGGCAGGTTTGTAGGAAGAGTCAGCATACTTATTCTGAGAAAGACTTGGAAATAGAATATTAGGACATTTATAGACATGTTCCAGGAGTGGGTAGGTTGGGGGGGGGGGGGGGGGAAGGGGCACTGATACAGGTGGTGCTGGAATCTGCTGGAGCATGGTAATTACCATGCTCCAGCAGACTCTGTTAATTGAGTCTGCTCTGACGTGCTGTAATTACAATGCTTTGGAGCAGCCTCCGTGCACATGTATAGGCATCATTGGATTCCACAACTCCAAACTCCATGCAAAATTCTTCTAAGGCTAGGAGGCTGAACATACATGCATGGAAAGAAACATTCAAACAAACTTTTCAGGAAAATGGATGTAGGCTTCCAGGTCCATAGCCTGTTATCAGGTTGCAGCAGCCAGGTAGTTACTTCTGAAGCTGTTGCAATAGCAAAGCAAACACATTATAACAATACTGGGTTTTGTTACATACTGCACATACCTCCCCACCAAATATTAGCCATCCAAAATTGGCTTCTGTCTGAGCTATAAGACACACAAGTTACAGAAGATGCTGTGTTCTGAAACGTCTTCATCTGAGCCTCCATGCAATGAGGGTTCAGATTTTTGTCTGATTGGTCATTTTTGAAGCAATCTGTAGCCGTGCAGTTATGATTGGTCATGGCTATAAAGTGCTTTGTGTGGCCATATTGGGTGAAAATTGTCACTTCTGTTTGGACCCTTAAGTAAGGAAACTGATTTCCAGGCCTGAATGGAGGAATGGGGACAGTGGAATAACTGCCAGGGACCGTGCTCTGCTCCTGGCTGCATGGAGCAAGGGCATTTTTTAGAGTCACTATGCCACCCCAGCCAAAAATTCAGAGATTTAAAGCCTTTGTAGCTGCTGCCAAAAGCTGCTGCCCTGCCAATCTGACAACAGTTATGAAAGAGTTAAACTTCTAGCTTTTTGTCTGAACAACAAGAGGAGAAAAGTGATGCTGATGAGTAGACTTTGCACCTCCCCATGCAGTCAGCATTCAGACATGGAGAGCCCCTGCTATGGCAGGTAAGACTGGAATAGTCTCTCTCTCCTTTATTCTACCTTCTGAAAACAGGGTGTGCGTCTCATTTGGTGGCATGTGGCATGCTAATACATTTGGTATGACCCTCTTCAAATCCACAATCTTCAAATGCATGCAAAACATGGCTCTATTTCCAAATCACCATAAAGTAGCAAATGGCACCACTTCTCACCAAGAGCTGCATACAATTATACTCTAGAATCTAGATCAAGCTGCTTGGGCATTACCAGAGTAAATACTTTTCTTATTGTTCAAGAACCACCTCATTTTGAGGTTCCATCTCTCTCAAATGCTCACACTAGTGTGCTTCAACCTTTCTAAAATATTTTGTCAGCAGAATATCATTCCTCTGGAGTCAGAGAGACTGGATTAGGTTGACTATATTTAAGAGGGGGCAAAAATTAATCTTAAGACCCAAAGCTTTCCTTATTTCAACCCATGTAAAAATTCCTATATAAAGATAATCAGCTTTCTGATTCTGTATTACCATGCAAGGTTAATCATGGAAACAAAATCTAATTAATTTTATTCTAGTTTGTGCTTTTGAATATAAAAGAAAAAAAGAAATAGTATAATTAAGCAGTTCAAAATCACTTAACTGCAGAAGACTACCATAAGGTGTGTGTGTGTGTGTGTGTGAAATGCAAGTCATTTTTCTCTTGAAAAAATTATGCATCAGTCTGGATCTTTGGGTGGACTCTGTTTTACAAAAATGGACTTTCAAGAACCATATCAAGTTTCTGGTGTCTCATTTGGTGAACAGAATGAGGGGCAGAGAGAGAGAAAGTCTTATCTGCAATTTCTCATTCTTTGACACCCTACATCAGTCAGTTATCACAATGGGCTTCCCCATCTCCATGGAAACTACAGACAGACTAATTTTTTGCTGAGCTCCAGCTCAGAACCGCCTCTCAGGAAGAACTCTCCAGAATGATAACTTCCAAAAACAGAAAATACCAGCCATACAAAAGTGCCATTCAACTGAAGCAATTTGAAGCAGAGCCTTGACATTGTGGGGATTTTCTAGAACAGCTTCCTTCCCTTTCAAACTACTTAAATAAGGAATAGCCAGGAGAAAAACAAAACAAAAAATCCCCTGCATACGCTCTAGATGCAGTTCTTCAAAGGAGAGCTGTTTAATACTGAGGGGCCCTAGAATGAACACGATCAGATAAGGCAGAATCCACCCCATCTCAGACAGTCTGCACCACAGGTTGCAGAAAGGGAGGGAGAGTTGCATTTGATTTTAACTGTAGTTGAGAGGAAGACTGATGATACAGTGAGATCAGTCCAGTCACAACTTGAAAGTGTTATTAGGATACACAATAGGATAGGCTTATTTGTATCAGTAAAGACAATGCTTACATAGCCTTGGAGCCAAAAAAGAAACGGGTCCGCTGGCCAGACTTCTTTGTTTCCCTAGGGACTTGAGTTGGCTTGTTGAGCTTCAGATAAGTCCAAATTTTGAAGTCTAAAATGTATAAGTCCCAATTTCCCTCCAGTCTATGCCCAATATTTATAGATGGATGGTTTTAATATTCTAATGCATAATCTCCAATTGCTTTTATTTAAATTTCTTGTCTCTCTGAAACTTTTGAAATTGGATTAAATAGATTTCTTGCAGACCTGGAAGGTGTCAATTAGTTGGGATTTATATCTATGCAAAAGGGAGGTTTCCTTATCTCCTTTCCTTTCCCATTCTGGGCTGTTGCTTCACACTGGTCTGTTACTTTTTCATCTCAGTTATGGTCTGACAAAGCTGCTTTGTTGTTACAATTTACCTAAGCATTCTAACAGAAATACGTCTGTTATAGCAAAATAACATTCAATACATTTGGCTACATCAATTACTACTTCCAATTATTTTAAGATGAAGCTATGATATAGGGTATTTACATTATTTGATGTATGGTTTTCTTATAGTGTTCCCTTTTAGGCCTTGTGCTCTGTTTGATTGTACCTAATTAAACATATGAATGCCTTCCCTTTGCTTTGCTGACCAAGCTAGTTGCTATATCTGTGAAGGGCCATGCTACAGTCAGTAGGACATAGGCTTCTGGGGCCTTCTGCCTTAGCCACATGTCTGTAGCTTAGGTCTAGACCAAGGGTTGGTCATGTTTTTGGGCAGAATGCCAAAAAACACCCACAACCTCAATTTGTAAGGTGTTGGTGTGCCAGGGGTAAATGGCAGGAGAGGTGTGGGGGGCCTGATCCTTGTTGTGGAAGCACAGCCCTGGCTCCTTTCCCATTGTCCACCTCAAGGAGCATGTGCTAAGCAGAAAGCCTTTGCACACTACACTCTGACACCCATGCCCTGGTCTAGAGACCTCTTGAAAATGGCCAATCTGGCAACAACATAACTCACGGATTATGCTGCACAGGCCTATATGTGGCCTACAGGAGGGAGAATATAGTTTAGTCACAAAGAATGAAAAATACTTAATGGTCACTGGAATACCATTCTGTAATGACCTTCTGCATATCAAGCACTGCATCAGCAAGGGATGAGCATAGATATGCAACAGCATTTGAGAAATGTGGAATATGGAACCCCGGTAGTTTACAGACCGCTTTGTGTGTAATCCTTCTACCCGCAAAAAGAAAATGCTGCTGTTTTCAGAGTGCAGAGAAATAAGAAGAGTTGTATGTGATGCTCAAAATACCTCTACTACTGTACAGACAAGGTTCTTTGGGTGAATCTGGTATCTTTTATTAGACCAATTTAAGGAGGTGATACTTCCCCTCTACATTGGTCAGACCCCAGTGGGAGTACAGCATCCAGTTTTGGGCGCCATACTTCAAGAAGGATGTTGATAGACTCGAGAGGGTCCAGAGGAGAGCCACTCGTATGGTTAGGGACTTACAGGACAAGCCCTATGAAGAGAGACTGAGGGACCTGGACCTCTTCAGCCTCTGCAAGAGAAGGCTGAGAGGTGATCTTGTGACTGCCTACAAACTCATTAGGGGGATGCAGCAAGGGATTGGAGATGCTCTGTTCACCTCTTGGGCTAACAAGGAACAATGGTCACAAACTGACAGAGAGCAGATTTAGGCTAGATATCAGGAAAAACTTCTTCATGGTAAGGGTGGACAAAATTTGGAATGGGCTTCCAAGGGAGATGGTGCTCTCCCCTACCTTGGGGGTCTTTAAGAGAAGGCTGGATAGGCATCTAGCTGGGGTCATCTGACCCCAGCACTCTTTCCTGACTAGGCAGGGGGTCAGACTTGATGATCTGTTAAGGTCCCTTCTGACCCTAGCATCTATGAATTTATGACTCTATGAAATAGTTGGAAAAAAAATGTTAAGCAAGCTTTCAGGTTTAAAAACCCTTTGTCAGGCAGAGGAAGTTCCAGCAGTTAGTGTGTGCTCTTTCCTGGATGGAATGAAAAGTAAAGAAGTCAGAGGCTGGGCTGGTATACATATAAGATAGACAGTCAGTGAAGATGTAAATTGAGAAGTCAGTGGGTGAGAGACAGGCTGGGGGGGGGGGGGGGGGGACAGGGATGAATAGTGGAGAGGTACCTGGGGAGTCAGCTGTCAGGCAGGTTATAATTGTCATAAATCCAATGTCTATATTTAGTCCATGATTTTCAGTATCCAGGAGGTTGATGAAGTGGAGTTCACAGGCTCATCTCCGAGAAGTATTTTGTAAGTTTCCTTTGAGGATCAGGACTGAGAGATTGGAGAGAGAGTGGTTTTCTTATGAGAAATGTGCCCCCACAGGTAAGTGGGTATTCTTGTCTTTGATAGGTTTCCAGTGTGCGTTCATTCTGGTGCGCAGTTGTCATTTGGTCTCTCCTATGTATTTTCTATCAGGGCATTTGGTGCATTGGATGAGATATATAACATTTCTGGAGGTACAGCTGTAAGATTTGGGAATGCTGATGGCTCTGTTGTGGGGTGTAGTAATTGTGGGGGTGATGGAGATGTGTTGGCAGGTTTTGCATTTCTTGTTATGGCATGGCCTGGATCCATTTGGTGTGTTCTGGGCCTGAAGAAGTTTGCTTCTGATGATGAGATTAGCAAGGTTCGGTGTTTGTTTGAAGGCTAGGATGGGTGGCTCTGTGAAGATCTCTTTAAGAATAGGGTCTCCTTCTAGTATGGGTTGCAAGTGGTTGAGGATTTTCTGTACGGGTTCAAGGGAGGGGTGATATGTCATAACCAGCGGCGTGCGATTCACCCTCTACTGCTATACAGCTTTTGTCACTCTGTAGGCTCCATTCATGTCCAAGCTATACATTTCTGCTTCCACAAGACTGAGTCAAAAAGGCAACAGTGCTACTTTCTATTATATGAGAAAGATTGTGGTGATTTTGAAGAAGGAAGCCTAGGTGGGTCCACAAGTCTACCATGTTAATAGAGAACATGTAATTGAGATAGGGAGAGATGAACAACTGTACTGGGGGTAGCAGGGCACAACTTACCAGACCTGAGCATATGTTTGCAGATCCATTGTAGATGTTTCATTCCACTGTAATTGAAGCTAAGCCATAGAAACTGTTTCAATTCAAGGATAAACTGCCCTGGTTTAAAACTTCCACTTTCTGCAGGCTGAGGAGTCGTCAGATAAAACAGTTACTACAGATTAAGCTGAACTATAAGAAATCGCCTCTAAAATGGTATAATGGCTCCTCTGTCCAGACTCTGAGGTTCCACTGAAAGCATGCCAAGCTCTAAAACCATTCAGAACAAGGGGACAAATAAGCAAAATGCTGCTTGTGAAAAGAAGAAGAGTTCTATCAACTTTGAAGCTGCATTGTGGTTTTATGAAGATTTTCTATTGCTGAAGCAGATAAGAAAGGGGGCTCTAAAGTATCTGTTAAATGATGGCTATAAGATTCTCATGAGCTTCTAACCACAATATGACTGCAGATGCTAAACTTGTCTTCAAAAAACATGCAATGCAACAGTGCAATATGACTTGTCACGAGTAAAGCAAGTAAATGGGGTTAAATGCTCATCTTTCCCTCCATTCCGATGCGCCCTGAAGTTCATCAGATTCAGGCTATTTTCAACCAGATGTAGGAGAGAGGTGAATGCAGAAGATTCTGAGGAACAGATACCAGATATGAAACTACAGATCACGTTAGCTGCTGGGAAACTTCAGTCATTTGAAGAAACTGGAACATCCTATGTTAACTCACTATAGTAAATAACAGCTATCAAGCAGAGTTCTCTTGGAGAGGTTCACAGCAATACCAGATAAAGATAGCTGAAGTCACCATCTTTATTAATTATACTGAGCTGGAAGTGATGCCTACAGATGCTTAACAGTTTTCATTCCTTTTCTATTTTGCAGTTGCTTATAACTTACAATGGAACATTTCAGCCCAAAGTTTATCTGCATGACGCTGAAATTTTGGGAAAGTTTCAGTAAACAAGGTTAGTCAAACTATGTTATTCTGAGAATATTTAAGTTGTCTAACAACTGTTTCCCTTGCATGCTTTGGGAGACAAGGCTCAGCATGTTGACAGCAGCAGTCTACAGGATGTGCCTTGTGCCCCATGAAAATCCACCATAACCTGAAAGAGGTATAAAGCCTCTAAAAACATTTGAGGGTGTTTGGAAACTGGCAACTAAATTCTTTGGAGACTGTCTGCCCTGGACATGTTCTGTCCCCTCAGAACTCCTACATGCTGACCAAACTACACAAGCGTTATCTCCCATAGTAATTGAGTAGACTCCTTACTGGGACTACATGGGTGAAGCAGTTCTTTGATGCACTGCAACCACTAATAGAAAGAGGCTGATGTGGTGCCAAGCAAAGGATCCAAGAGCAGGACGACTGTGAGCCTGAACAGAAAAAATAGACTATTAAGAGAGGGGGAATACACCATAGTGTATAGCTTATAGCTGTTCCAGTATAACTGTTTCTGTTTTCTCCTAACCCACAGTAAGTGAAACTAAACAGAAAAAAGGTATCCCATTTCATTCAGGCATAAACTATTGCAGTTTACTTTCATTTGCTCAAGGTTAGGAATGAAGAGATAAAGTAAAATAGTTATGCCAGATTAGTTCACATGATCACAAATGATCTTCTTCCCCCTTCAACCACTTTTAATTAGTATACTTGTATGACAATCCATATCCTGTGTCTCCTCTGTTTTTGACAATCCTCCTCCACTGGCACCCAGCAGCAGGAGGAGGACAAAGTGGCATGGCAAGAATACAGATGGATGGACAAGCAGAATGAAAATGAAGGCTGCTGGAACAGGACTGGGAGGGAGGGAGGGAAGGAAGGAAGAAGGGAGGCAGGAAGACAGGACAAAAGCAGTCTGCAATGGACATTTTAGGGGCAAGGAAAGAAGGGTTACAGATTCACAGAACTTTAGGGCTGGAAGGGACCTCATGAGATCACTGGGTCCAGCCCCCGCCCTGCTCTGGGCAGGAAAGGCTGCCAGGGTCAAATAATCCCAGCAAGGTATGTGTCCAGTCTCCTTTTGAAGATCTCCAGGGTAGCTGATAGTCATTACATTTCTCTCAAAATTATTGGATTTCAATGCAGGCAACCCCTGCCTAGCACTCCTAATTGGCTCCTGAAAAACAGAGTGTTAAGTGAAATGAGCGTTAACCAAAGCAAAAGTATTTGACAACCCAAGATGGTGACTGCGAGCATTATAACGAAATTCGCTGAGTGCTAAGTATCAATTTCAAATGAGTGTTATAGCAAAATAGCGCTAAGTGAAACAGCATTAAGCAGGGGTTGCCTGTATTTGGTTGATGTCAGCAAAATGTGCATTTTACCCCTTATACTGACTGGACCATACAGAGTAAAAAACAGTTAGTTGTCATCTACCAGTTCAGTTTGCAGAAATCTATGTTTTAGATTGCAGAAATCCAGCTGATGACCTGTTAAAAGAAGAGATGTTTTTATGTGGCTCCATATGACCAAATTCTCTTTTCTTTGGTAATTTTGAGAGATAAAGATAACCATCTCCACCAAACTCAAACAGCAGCAACAATTAAAACTACTTTCAAAGAATGCTAAACAAAGACAGACCTTCAAAAATTAGCAAATGCCAAATTTAAATTTACCCATATAACCTTCATTTGATTTCTTTATGTGTTTGCATTGTAATGCAGTTTTTAATTATGTGTTCACATATTTTTTTTTCCACAGGTCTCTAGGCTCAGTACAGAATCATGTTCATGAAATGAATCAAGGTGATGCAGAATGATCACTTTGTTGCAGGAAATTGGAAGAAGACTGCAGAAAGAAGGGATGTTCTGGATGTAGGCTGTTGAATGACAACCTGGAAAATTCCTATGCTACCCTGAACAAGCCCTACACCAAAAATTATTTCAGTCACTGTAACTGCATTTCTTCATTATCTGAATATCCAAAGTGGGGGCAGATTTGTCAACAATCAATTACTGGCAACTCAACCACACTACCAATAGTTTCTGTAAAACTGAAATATCTCTTTACGTATAAAACCAAACCAAACCAAACCAAACCAAACCTTAATTTGAAAAGCTACTCCATTAACTTAGTTTGGAGTAGCTTTAGGCACAAAAAATTATCAAAATACAGAGTAGTGCAAGCAGGGGTTTAAAAGTTGCTTCCTCTACCTTTCCCTTGATGGTTTTCTAAAAAAGTTTCACTGGACTGAAGTTAAACAGTGGCTTAAACTACTGCTACACAGAGACCATTGCTTTAGAGTGGTGTCAAACTTACCATGCCCACTTGGCCAGATCTAGACTAAAGAGATGGATGCAGATGTGGCAGTGGGCCTTTGCTTGCCCCCCTGCCACCAAAACATGAGCTCCATTGCCTAGATATAGCAGGCCTGCCCCCAAATTCTCAGTCTCCCTACAGCCCTGTGGAAGGGACAATCCACAGACTTGATCTGGCCTGATGGCCATAAATGTGATACCCCTGATGTAGTAGACCAATGTCACCTCAGTGTATCCTTACAGTCCCTTGTATGTACGCATCTGTTTGTTGTCTTAGATTATTAAGCCCCTGTACCAAAGAAATGAAAGTCATTTTTCTGAGTTTGTACAGCACCTAGTAATGGGGTTCTGTTCCTTGACTAAGGTTCTAAAGTGCTATGGAAATACAAATGAAAGAGGTTCTTGAACATCAACGAGAGATGTTCTCCTATCCATACCATACAGTATTTTATCAGAATACAGATGAATTTTGTAAATTTTGTACAAATAAATTTTATAATCTGCCTAAAGAAGACTAAATATTTCCTACAGATTTCCTTATCTGAGGTAAGGGCAAACATTCTTGTTACAGCTCAAGCTAACTTGCTATACTCTTGTAGTTCCATTTAACACAACAAAATAAGACACCACACACACACACACACACACACACTCTTTTTATAATTAAAATACAGCTCATCTCTACTAGTTTCTTTTCCCTTTGTATTTACTGCCACCATGAGGATCAGAGACATAACACAGACTGATTGTGTGAATTCAAGCAAAGGTAAACTTGACACTGCTTATAGCTTGACCTCTCTCAACAGGCCTTGAAGAGGTACAGGGAGGTATGGAGACAGGGACAAAGCACAGGCATTAGAGCATGGGTTCTTCAAACCAGCAAACCTATTCTTGTCATCTGTCAATCTACACCATCCCCATTTTTACACCTCATTTATATGGTAAAGATGAAATTTGGATGATTTTAAGAAAAAGAACCTTTTCAATACATCATCACAGTTTTCTACATAGTCATTTAGGCCACACCATTCTAGTAGAACAGGACCTCTGGTCTCACCTGTTAATCAAGTGTTGATGCTTTTTATGGCTGTGTTAGATACTTTTTAAACTTAGTTCTTTTTCAACAAACATGTAAGAAAACAAGACTAAGTGCTCAAACATTCAGATATTGTGGTGAACGGGTGTGCTTGCCATCTAAAGTGAGATCCCTGTCATCAACCAATTTTAGCTTAGAAGATCCACACCCCAAAAGTATCCACAGCGTAAGCAATACAGCTAAATGTTAAACCTTGTCCATGTTACACAGACAGTGCTGAACAGTTTTGGTTCTAGAACTAGATTTTCAGGTAACCACCATTCTGCATCTGCTTAGGTGGTCATTATCAAGCTCTGGCTATGCTAGCAAAATTCAGATACCTAATTAGTTATCTTTTATTCTGTGAACTAAACCTGACAGCCCCAACATTTTTCCATACCCAGTATTCCCTGAATTTTGCCTCATCCAAGTTTTGGGATCTACTTCATCTGTCAAATTCCTTTCATGCTGGAGTTTAGTTCTTTCTAATCTCTATATTGTTTGGACGTTTATCTTGCTGGAATCCTTTGACCCCAGCTGACTTCCTGTCCCTGGGGCAGGGGGCTGGACTCGATGATCTTCCGAGGTCCTTTCCAGCCCTAATGTCTGTGAAATGTATATCTGCCTATATCAAAAAAACAAAGTTCTCTTCTGACCACTCCCCTCCTTTTTTAACATGGCATATTGCTTTTTATTTAGCTTATATTTTGGGGTGCTGTGTGTGGAACAGGACGATTCCTTTTTTATGGAAAAAATGGTAACAGGACTCTCTCATGAAGTGCTATATTTACTCAAATCCAAGATGACCCTGAATGTAAGACAACCCCCCTCCTCCCATAATTAGATTTTATCTGCAGAAAATTTATAAACTGGTTATAATTTTCCATGTACAGAATCTTAATATTAGAGGATCATCTTTCATTCTTCCCCCCACTGCTGCAGAGGGGGAGGGGGTGGGGGGGAAAGTCAAGCAACTTGCCCCTTTCCACTTCTGCCCTCTACCTGCCCCCCAGCCTCTGTGCTCCATGCTGGCAGGTTCCATCTTCATTCTAGCCTGGGGCACTAAGCATGACCCCTGCCCAGCCCAGCCCATAACAGCCGTACCATTTATGTGCCACTGCTACGGAGCCAGGCTGGGGCTGGACTCAGTGCCCCAGGTTGGAGTGTGCACAGTCTGCTGGCACGGAGCAAAAATAAGGGGGGAGGGTGAGAGGGGCAGGCCAGGGAGAAGAGGCTATGTGATGGGAAGAGATGAGAAGAGGCTTCAGAGGGAAAAATGATGGGGTACATAGGTGGCAGGGGATGGGAAGACAGCAGCTGTGGCTATAGCCCCAAGTCCAGGTAGGGGCTAGATCCCAAGTCACAACAGCTCCCCCACCCCCATGTTTGTATTCAGTTCCAAGACAAGGGGCTCCCCCCCCCCCGGGAAATTGGGGGAGGGACACCTTGTCTTAGACCTGAATAAACATGGTAGTTACAAAAATGACTAAAATTCAGAAAGTACTGGTTGATAATACAGGTCGGTTTTAACACAGACATAGTGAGCAGAGATGGTTGTAGTTCAACTTGCTAACTTTTCCCATTATGAAATCCTATTTTCAGACATAATTTTGCCAGTATAACAGGTTAGCTTGGAGTTTTACATGCAAACATCTACCTCAGCCGAAGTAGTTTGGGAAAATTTCAGCAAACTTACTCCAGCTGTTTCCAATATAACAGTTAAAGGAAAATACATTTTGTTGAAGTCTTCACTTCAACAAGTACTGGTGTTAAAAAGTTTTGTTGTGTCTTTGCTTTAGAACAGATCCTTCATGGGATGGAAGCCAACCACCCGTCAGAAAAATCTGCCCAAGTTTGTCTGAATTAAGCCAGCTGAAGAAGAAAGAGGCCTAAATGCATTACAGAAAAGCAGGAAAAGGGGATGGAAGCAGGACAGATTTAGCAACCAGAGAACACTTCCCTCGACTCTGAAATAGAAATCAAGATTCCAGTTTCAGCATTCCTTTGCTATCAGAAAACCCAGCTGTGAAATCCACTAGTAAATTATGTCATCTTCTAGTGGCTGGCTCACATAGCAGTAGTAATTCATTATTGGGTATGAGTGACTGTTAGCTCAAGTGGTAAGACTACAGTAGAACCTCAAGATCCCAACACCCCCCCCACCCCATCAAGAATGACTGGGTGGGGGGGCACAGCTCTGCGTCTGGCCCCGCACCCCCCTTCACCGCTCCTTGTTTGGCCCTGCTCTAACCCCAACCCCTCCCAGTGCTTCGGGTCTAACCTGGCTCCCCCCTCACCACTTTGGGCCCAACCCCGCTCCATGCCACTTTGGTCTGGTCCTGCTCCTCCCCTCCCCCATGCCACTTTGGTCTGGCCCCACTGCCCACATGTCGCTTCAGTCTAGTCCTGCTCTCCATCCCCCACACTGGTTTGGGTCCAACCCCACTTCCCCCCTCCCCCTCGACTGCTTTGGTCTGGCCCCACTCTTCCCGGCCGCTTTGGGTCTGACCCTGCTCCACTCCTACTACTTCGGGTCCACCCCCGGTCCCCCTCCTCCCCCCGCCACTGGGTCTGTCTGGCCTGCGTCTGCCTGCCTGCCTCCCCACCTCCCTGCCTGCCGCCTCCCCCTCCCTGCCAGCTGTTCTGGGGGCCATCTAGACTGGGTGGCGGGGGTGCACTGCCACCGTGATCTTGCCCTCAGGCAGGGAGGCGTGGGAAACCCTTGCTGCTCGGATGGCCAGGGTGTTCCCCGCCACCAAACTTCCCTGGCAGTGGCGCAAACTTGGGCCCACACAGCCTGGGCCGCCCAGCCAATCGCTGCCTGCCCTCCTGGCGGCGCGTGCACAGTTGGCCAGAAGCATTACGGACAGATGCACAGACTAAGCCTTTTATTATATTAGAAATACACACACAAGTAAATATGGTCCTACACGCTGGATTTTTTAAATTTTTATTTAACTTGCTTTAATAACATTAGAAATTGCTTTTCAAATAAAAGCAACTTCAAAGTTAAGACACCGGGAATGTATTATGTCAGCTTTCTAATACAATAAAAGCCTTAGTCCATCTGTCCATAACGCTCTGGGCCCACTGTGCATGTGCCACTGAGGGCAGGTGGCAATTGGCTGGCCCAGGCAGCCACGAGCACAACTTTGCGCCAGGGCTCAGGGGAGGAGGCAGAGGAGGTTGGGGGCAAGGGAGCCACAGCACCGGGCCCCCCCTCCACAACAGCTAGCAGGGAGGGGAGTGGGGATTGCAGCAGCCCGCTGCCCCACCACTACCACCTCCCCACTGCTGGAAGGGCCATGCAGAAGGGGTAGTGGGGCTGGGGCTATGCTGGGCTGTGCTCAGGCTGGGCCAGGTTGTGGGGCAATCAGAGTCCGGTGGCTCCTCCAGGGGCAATGATGGGCGGCTTCCACTGCTGCATGCATCGCAGGGGAGCTGGGGCACGTTCACCTCCCCTTGGCTCCCCGGTGCCACACCCCTGGACAACCCGCTGGGCTCCAATTGCCCCATGCCTTGGCCTGGCCCAGCCAGGGCCCCATTCACAGTGAAGGGCCATGGGACAATTGGAGCCCAGCAGCTCCTCCAGAGGCATAACACTGGGGAGCCAAGGGGTGGGAATGCCATGTGAGTCCCGCCACTGGATGGGCTGGGCAGCGAGGCCGGGAGCAGAGGCTGCAGCCTGCCCTTGCTCCATGCACACACCAGGTGGCCACACGCCCCTCTTTGGCTCCCTGGCACCGCACCTCTGGAAGAGCCGCAGGGCTCCAATTGCCCCAATGACCTGACCTGACTGGGGGCCTATTCACTGTGAACAGGGCCCCAGGTTGGCTGGGTCATGGAGCAAATCCCACAGTGCAGGAGGGAGTGGGGCAGGGGTGAATTATTTGCCCCTGCCCACTCCCTCCTGTACTGTGGGGGGTCTCGATCTGCCCCCACCAGCCCAGGCAGTGGGGGGGGAGGGGAAGTGGGGGGGGGTAGAGCAGGGCCGGTCCTGGAGCAGCAGGGGGGGTTGGAGGGAGTGGGGCTGGACCTGGAGCAGAGGGTAGGAGTGGCAAGGCAGGGGGAGCAGTGGGTCAGAGTCTGGAGCAGTGATGAGGGGAAGAGGGTGTGTGCCCAGCATAGTGGGGGCAGGGGGTTCGGTGCGGCATAGTTTTCCATAGGACCCTCACTTCATTTAGTAGATAGCAGGAGTAGCAAAGATTCAATCCGCAGAGGCATGTCATCTGGGGAAATGTATCAGTAGTTGGGGGTGATCAACACCACAGCTTCCTGACACTGCTTGCCCTACTCCTGCTGATGGGTCTCAAAGCCCAGGTTTGGTTAGGAGCAGAGATTGTCAGACCTGTTTGACACCCCTAGTGTAGAGAATAGCTGTTGCTCAGAGAATGGATCAGGGTGCTGCAGTCAACAACCTGTAGGATCCCAGTCTCATTTTCTGCAGAAACTAGTAAATATGTAGGGAATGAAGCAAAGCAGTGTAGGAAGGGAAAAAGATGATCTCAGAGTCAAGGCAGGTAAATGGCAGGCTGGAGATCTGGATTATATTCCCAATGATGCCACAGAGTCTTTGTGAATATGTCTTCACTGCCAAATCAAAAAGACCCTCATCCACACACAAAACCCTTAATTCCAGCAGCAGATCAGTGCTTTATACCTAAGCTAACCAACTTTTGCAAGGTATAAACTAAAGCAGTGACCAGCATGGGCCTGGGGCTTCTGTGGAGTGTCAGTGGTGGGGGCTTCTGCCTGTGCCCACACCAGAACCAGACAGCTGGGAGCTGTGCCCTCACTGCTACCACTTCTCCCAGGCTCCCCCTCCCTGCCAGACCTTCTCATATAGGGTGCAAGTGTGGCTTCCAGCCAGTTGGGAGCTGCACTGGGGCTGGGGGCAGCTGGAAACCGCATCCATACTGCCGCTGCTTCTGTGCTACAGATAGTAAGTGGGGGTTTGTGGGGGGAGAAGTGGCAACAGCGTGAATAAAGCATCCAGCTGCCTGGCCCTGGAGTAGCTCCCCGCTGGCAAGAAATTGTGCCCATGCTGCAGCTGAGGGGGAGGCTTGGTAGCAGAGAGAAGAAGCAATAGTGGCAAGGGAGCTGCTGGAAATTACCTGGACTTGGCACAGCCTACTGCTGCTTAGTCTCAGCATGGGCACAGGCAAAGCCCTGGGGCTCTGTAGACCAGATCCAGCGATTCCACGGGACATAACTGGCCCACAGTCTGTCTGTTGGTGAACCATGGCCTAAAGCCAGAAGGCTGCACAGCTATACCAGCAGAGCCTCCTAGACTCCATATATGGCAACAGAAAGGCTTTTTCTGTGTCTCCAAAATGCCAACCCTCAGTGTGAACACCTAAGACACATCATTAATGACCTCTAACCCATCCTGGAAAAGAATGACCATCTCAAGGCAAGCTTTGGGGACAAACCCATCCTGGTTTACAGCCAGCCTCCCCCAATCTCAAACAGACTAATAAACTCCCATCCTCACCAAGGCACCAGGCCTTGCAATGGACGCAAATGCCTGCTGTATCCCCACATTAATATAGATCACATCAACGCTGGATCACTCCTCACTAATCATGAGGAATACAACCGCAGAGGTTCATTCACCTGCAACTCTGCCACCAGCATATATGCCATCATTTGCTTACAATGCCCATCTGCTGTCTGCATTGGACACACAGGGGGATGGATCTCTACACTTTAGAATGAATGAACACCAGTCTGACATCAGCTGCAGAAAGACACAAAAAAACCTATGGCAGAACACTTCAACTTCCCCTGACTCTCCATTGCTGACCTCAGGATTGCTGTTTGAACAGGAAACTGTGGAACAAAAAATCTTCCACAAACTGGAGTGTATTAAGTAGGGTTTAAACAGGGATTATGGATTCTTATCTCATTACCTGGATTAGCTTTTGTGACCCCTTTGTTCCTATGGTTTTAATGTCTGTTTGCTTGTTACTCCTAGCACTGCCTCCCTCTCCCCTCATCTCTCTCTCTCTCCCCCTCCTTTGTCTTTTGTATTCTGATTTTTCTCTCTCTATACTCTGGTTTTTGCACATCTTTTCACAGCATCAGTTAAACTGAGCTTTAGTCCACAAAAGCTTGTGCTCATGTGTCTCTCTCTTATTTAGTCTATAAAAGTGCTTATGTACCCTGTCTTCTGACTGACTTCAGACTAACACAGTTAACTGCCTCTCATAGCTGTATCTGCAACTGGGATTTCACTGGGATAGCTCTGTCAGCTGGGGCTGGGGGAGCAGGGGTCTATGATCTTTTCACAGCTCTGGCATACATAGCTATGCTGGCAAAACTGTGTAGTGTAGGCCCAACCAGCCTGTTGCCAACCCTTGATCTGGCAACCTGACAGTTTTGCAGCATTTGTAAACCAAGGGTGCAGCTTGGTTTTAATGGGGGATATTACATGCTGGGTGTGGGCCTCTTAGGGACTGCTGGCTTTATAGCTTCAGCCAAAAGCAGAGTTACCTTCATTTTCTCTCTCTCCGCCTACAGCCCTGTGATCCAAAATGTATCCCAAGATGAAGAAGAGAGGCAGAATTTAAACATGCCATTTTTAGTATATACATGCAAAGCTAGGATTAGTACAAGAGGAGTAGTGACAAACTGCAGTCTGTTCCCCCCTCTCCTCCTCGCACTGGCACTAGCATGTACAGCTTTTTCAGAGGCAGCTGAGATAACAAGGTCAACGGCATCACAGAACATGCGATAAGTCCTAAAAACTGGCAGTCTCTCAGTATTACAAGTCTCACATGCGACTGCCACAGGACTGCAAAAGATCTGTCTGTGGTGGTTCTAAACTGTTGCATCCTACTTCACCAAATCTATCACTAGTCATATCCTGTTCTGTTCCCTGGCACCTCCAAGCACTTGAAAGCGTTTTTTAAATGAAGCACTTGCCATTGCCTTGTCAAGAGACAGCAGCTTCAGAGTGTGAGAATGAACAGGTAAGTATACCAAGAGCTATCAAAAAGTTGTTATTTTTTCTCTAATGTGACATAAAAAGTGAAAGGGAAAGAATTTCTCTTCTCTGGAGCAGAGAGGGTACTGAAGGGAAAACAAGATATCATGGTGTACTACAGGAACATGAGCAAACCATGAAGCAGCACCACTGGCAGGGGCCTGCAGGAACAGCATGTGCAAGGCCTGATGGACAGTAAGTCCAAAAACAAACCAGCTACCAAAGACTGTGGGTGGGAAATGTGAAAGTCCATAGGTGGAAGTGTGTATGCAGATAGACTATGGATGGATATAGGTAGATAAAAACAAATATGCTGATATACACTTATAGGGCATATGATATTGCACTTCATTGCTTCACTTGAATATTGCACTCCAGGCTCCATGCTCTATTAGGATATATTCCCGGACTGTGTGTTGTTCACCATTACATTTTTCTGTTCAGTCATTTGTTGTGGGAGTATGATGGGGGTGCACTGCAGGAGAGGGGAAGGAATCCTCTATTTCCCCCTTACTCTTCTGAATCCAGCCCCAGTTACCAGGCAAGTACTTACTGGCAGCCTGTATGGAGTCTAAAATCCAGCAGGACGGTGAACCATTTCCAGCTAGAATATTCCATCTCATCTTTGTACAGATTGTTTGCATAGTACCCAACATGGACACTTAAATGAATATGCTTCAGTCCAAATGCTAGGGGCTCCCAAACAACAGTAGCACAGGCACCCTGTTGATATCCAAGCTAACCAACTAGGAAAAAAGTCTTAGGATGTCAGAATTATAGAATGCTGAATCTCTAAAAGTGTCACTGTTTGCTCTGCTGGTGGATCCAAAGTAGCAGCTCACGAAGTCTTCGATGATATTGAGGCCTGCATGATGACTAAGCAAGTACTACACTTTCCAGTTTATATAATCATATGTAATCTAGATGGAGAAGGCACCCAATATCAACCAGCTAGCGAGAAGCTCTTTAGCTTAAAATGTATTATTATTTCTGGAGCACTAGAAATCTGTCACTCAAAAGCGATAAGTGTGTGGTAACATTTTTTCCATCATAAAACCAACAGTTCATTTGCAAACACAGAAACAATTGCAAAAACAGCTAATTTCTTAATGGGAATGGGCCTTCTCATCTGGGTGTGCTAATACCAAAGGTCTAGGGCTGGGGTCAACAACTCCTGGCATGCATACCAAACATGGCAATGCAAGGCCATTTTGCTTGGCACACCGCCACCAGCCCAGGCTTTAAGCAGCTGCTGCCAGCCACAGAGACCAGGCTGCTCCCAGCAGGTGGCTGGGAGGCTGCAAGCCCTGCTTCTATGGGCTGGCTGCAGCTGGGAGGCTGCAAACAACTGCTCCGGATACTCTGGCACCTTCCAAGGTAGACATTGTTGTTTTTTCAGCACTCCGGCCAAAAAACATTGCCTATCCCTGGTCTATGGCATACTCTTCACACAGCTCCAGGAATGCAGGTTTCTTCATTCTGAAGTTTGAGCCTGCTGTTTATTGTACCAGCTGTAGTAGCTAACCTGCTCCTCAGTCACCCTTGTAAGGGACTGCTGCCGTGGCAAGTCAGCTTCCAAACTGATGTCAGCATAGGGAGATTCCACCACTATGAGAGAGACCTATGTCAACAGACTGCATGTCAGCATGCTGTCTGCATTCTATTTCCTTATAAGCGCACAGATATTTTCTCAGTGACCCGCTATCTTCAGGACACCCCCACCTCTATGCACATAGTAGTTTTGTCAGTCAATATTTAAGCAGACTATTTGAATGGTTCCAGCACCTGCACTTCTAAACAAGGACTTGAAATCTGGTAGATCACTCCATGTCAGAGGGTTGCCTAAATGTTGACTATTCATAGTTGCAGTAATGAAAGACAAAGATTAGTCTATAGCAGGGGCATCAAATTCCTTCAGCCCTGTGGGCAGGATGACTTAACCAGCCTGTGGACAGCCCTGAACATGGAGCACAGAGGTGGGTTATTTGGCCTGCAGGGCTGGAAATTTGGTAGCAGCAGCCACCACTTCTCCCACCTCCAAATTTCTGGCTCTATGGGCCAGATGTCAGCTCCATGCTCTAGATCTGGCCTGCAGGGCTGCCCATGGGTTAGAAGTTTGGGGGCGAGATGAGTGGTGGCTGCTGTAACTCCAGAAGCATTGCAACTGCATCGGCTTATTTAGTCTGCAGAAGAGAAGACTGAGGAGGAATTTGACAGCAACCTTTAACTACTTGAATGGTGGTTCTGAAAAGGATGGAGCTAGGCTGTTCTCGGTGGTGGAAGATGACAGAATAAGGAGCAAAAGTCTCAAGTTGCAGCAAGGGAAGTTTAGGCTGGATATGAACATGAGTCGGCAGTGTGACGAAGCCATCAAAAAAGCCAATGGCACTTTATCATGCATCAGCAGATGCATGACGAATAGGTCCAAGAAGGTGATACTTCCCCTCTATCGGGCGCTGGTCAGACCGCAGTTGGAGTACTGTGTGCAATTCTGGGCGCCGCAATTCAAGAGGGATGTGGATAACCTGGAGAGGGTCCAGAGAAGGGCAACTCATATGGTTAAGGGCCTGCAGACCAAGCCCTACGAGGAGAGACTAGAGAAACTGGACCTTTTCAGCCTCCGCAAGAGAAGGTTGAGAGGCAACCTTGTGGCTGCCTATAAGTTCATCACGGGGGCACAGAAGGGAATTGGTGAGTATTTATTCACCAAGGCGCCCCCGGGGGTTACAAGAAACAATGGCCACAAGCTAGCAGAGAGCAGATTTAGATTGGACATTAGGAAGAACTTCTTCACAGTTCGAGTGGCCAAGGTCTGGAACAGGCTCCCAAGGGAGGTGGTGCTCTTCCCTACCCTGGGGGTCTTCAAGAGGAGGTTAGATGAGTATCTAGCTGGGGTCATCTAGACCCAGCACTCTTTCCTGCTTCAGACTCGATGATCTATTGAGGTCCCTTCCGACCCTAACATCTATGAATCTATGAATTAGAGCTGCGTGAAATTTCGTCCTGCATCCACAGAAGCATCCCGGCTGGATGGCACAGAGCTCGTGCATGCAGGACCTGTGCCGTTGTGGCTGGCAGTCCCCGTGAGTGGTGCACAGCCCCAGGTGACAGCCCAAAGCTGCCCAAAAGCACATGGTCCCATACTGTGCCGCACAGCGTGGGGCTGCAGCAGTACACTGTGGCAGAGGCCACACAGATACCCGCCGTGCAGGGGGACTGTGCCATGAGGCGAAGAGCTTTTGCTGGTAAGCTGCAGGGGGTGGGGGGGAGGGGCTGCAGCTGGCCGTAGGCCTAGCAGGCAGGCGAGCAGAGCCCGAGCCTCCTCTCATCCGGGACGCAGATCTAGGGGCTCGCGCCCCTGGGAGGGCTAGCCAGCTGTGCCGGACTCCTCCTGGGAGTGCGAGCTCCTGGATCTGCGCCAGACGAGACAAGGCTTAGGCTGCAGCAGCAGCAATCTTATCCGGTGCTGGGCACACCCTGCGCCGGTCCCAGGAGGGAGAAGCAGCCTGAGCCTTCTCTCATCCGGAGCACAGATCTGGGGGCTCGCTCCCCTGGAACACCTTCCAGGGGAGTGAGCCCCCGGATCTGCACAGTGGATGAGAGGAGGCTGCTGCTGTCAGCAAGTGTCAGGAGTTTTGGTTTGAACAGTTTTGAGGTGCAGTTTCCCAAAAACCTCTAAACCCATCTCCTTGGGACGTGGTAGGCTTCATGCCCTCAGAAGGGGCTACCATCCCTGCAATTTTCATCTAAATCAGGTAAGAAATGACAAAGTGTTATGCATTTTTATGATTCATTATAGCATAAGGACGAAACGTTGAAACAGCAGAACAGTTTTGACAAAGTGAAATGGGACAGTGCTTTGAAACAAAACTAAATGACAAAACGAAACACTGTCCCTTCGAAACAGCAAAACAGACGTCAAAATGAAACGATGGTGTTTTGCATAGCCCTACTGGACATTAGGAAAAACTCTCTCACTAGGAGGGTGGTGAAGCACTGGAATGGTTTACCTAGATAGGTGGTAGAATCTCTCTCCATCCTTGGAAGTTTTTAAGGCTTGGCTTGACAAAGCTCTGGTTGGGATGATCTAGTTGGGAATGGTCCTGCTTTGAGTAAAGGGTTGGACTAGACGATGTCCTGAGGTCCCTTCCAAACTTACTTGTCTGTGAATGAAATGCTGCCACTGCTCATCCAGCCAAATAATAGACAATTATTTGGGCCCAAAGGCCACATAGGGAGTTTTGATGAGCTGTCATGGGCAAAGTCAGCACCCCCTCCCCCGCTCAGCAACAACTTACCAAACTCCCTATGGGGCTTTTGGGCAGCGTTTGAGAGTGGGACAGGCGGTGGCCAAGACCATGGTGCCAGGTTGCAGGGTGGTGACAGCTCAGGGCCAGGGCCTGGACCAATCCGTGATCTGAATGCCCTGCCCTGTGGGGTGGGGGAGTGTGCATGTGCATGGGGGGAGGATGACTGGGTGTTAGGTCCCAGGAGCCAGCCAGGAGTGAGGGGAAGGAGGGGGACGTAGGGAGTGTATGCAGCAGAGCTAGCCTGGGAGATGCAGTACAGATCCCCTGCAGTGATCTGCACTGAGCCAAGACCTGCCCTAGGCAGCCCACACAACACTTTCATCCTTGCCTGCCAGCCCAGCCTCAGCCACTGTGCAGCTTCTGGTAGGGCTGTTCCTGGTAGAGTTGCAGCCAGCTGGGTGCTGCTCTGTTCCCTGCTCCTCCAGCGGGAGCCGCCCAGCTGAAGTCCCCCCCCCCCCATCCACCCAATGGCACAGCAAGGAAGGGCAGAAATGGGAGAAGCTGCTGCTGGAGATGAGGGGAACAAAGCAGCACACGGCCGGCTACAGCCCCCAGCCAAGGGGGCCATTCTGCTCCCCTCACCTCCAGCTGCGGTTCCTCCTCCTGCTCCTGCCCCTGCTGTGCTGCTCCAGAGCAGTGGGCGGGGAGAGGCTCAAAGCTGTGTGCTGAGGCAGAAACCACCTGGCTGAAGCTCCCTCCACTTGGAGTAGCATAGCAGGGGCAAAAGCAGGAAGAGGAGCCACTGCTGGAGGTAGGGGGGAGCAGGACAGACCCATGCGCCCTGGCCCCAGCCAGCATGCACAGCTTCCAGCGCAGCTGTTCCAAGTGTGGTTGCAACTGGCTGAGTGCTGCTCTGCTCCCCTCACCTCCAGCGGTGGCTCCTCCTTCTGCTTCTGCTGTGCCACTCTGGGTGGGCAGGGGGGAAACTTCAGCTGGGTGGCTCCTGCTGGAGGTGATGGGAGCAGAGCAGCACTAGAAACAGCCCTGCCAGAAGTTGTGCATGCTGGTTGGGGCTTCAGCCAGTAGGCATGGGCGGAAGTGCAATGTAGGAGGTCCTGTGGAGACAGCTGCAGCCCAGAGCCAGTCAGCAGGTGGGCCAGATCTGGCCCGTGGGCCATATTTTGCCCACCCCCAGGCTAGATCTTTGACACCACTGGCCTATAGTAAGTACTGCTAGAACCATCAATTAAGTTATTGCTTTAACTTGATTGTTAGGTCACAAATGACATAAGCCATGAGGTCAGTGAAGTCTTTTCTTCTGTTCCCCCCCCCGCAAATAAAAATTAGGAATAGTTCTATACAAAAAAAAATAATAATTTAAATGAGGTTTCAAGCACTTATTTATAAGATGGCAGGTTAAGGTTTCTCATAAAGCCAAGTTTGTCCCTTTGTGTTTACACTGCATCACAATTTTTAATTACATGGCCACATGTACTTAGAAGTGGGAGCTCTGTAGAAAACGCAATACAAAACAAGACAGATTAGGTGTTGTAGAAATTACAAAACTCATAGTTATAAGACTGATCTGCAATACATTCTGGGCTCTGACACACACTCTCCATCATAATGGGAGAAACTAGGAGGTTTTTAGAGGTAACCATTAACTGTGTGCTATTCTGGTTTCATAACTTGTGACACCCACTGCCTGATCTAAAGTGACTTCCAAATGAATTCAGCAAAAGATATGCAGGCACATCACCTCATAAGATTCAACCAGATGCTTTTCTAATCTAGCACCCAAAAAGGGGGCATTCTGGATTAGAACACAGTTCTAAAAAGGTTACTCTCATTCTTTCGGGGTCTCAGGGCCCATCAGAAAAAATGCTGCTATATTAAGTAACCGTAATTTTCCATTTTTTTTTAGATGCCAAGTATATAATTTTGCAACTTTAAATTTTTGTTGGGCAGGTGGGGACATGGAATATTGCTAATTATGTTTCTGTATGGACAAAACCTTCCTCTCCCCTCCCCCCCCCATTTCTCTCTCTCTCTCACACATGCAAACTATGAAAACACTGGCAAATATCTGCATCTAGTTTTCCAAGTTGAAGTCCTGTATATTTTTATGCCACAGAGCTATTCTCATATCCCTTTGTAAAGAAATTGCAGATTTCCTGTACAGGAAGACTCCCTGGGTAGATGGTTAATTAGAACACTAAAAATGTGGCTCTTGCATGGAGGTATTTACCCAAACCCTCATGGAGGAAGGACTACCCTATGAAATGGTAAATAAATTGCCAGTCATGCACAAGGTCAAGAAAGCTTTTTCAAATCAGTCCAATGTTCTGAAACATGTATAAAACCTAGAAGGGAAAGGAAGAGACTATATTAGGGGACAGTGGACTCAAATATTTTGTAAATTGGAAAAAAGAAAAGCAATTGTATGTTTAGGATGAACTGAGTAATGAAAATGTCTCAGTAGGCTAACAAAGATTTACCACAAAGCAATCAAAAGAATTATTAAAAAGCAAGAGACTTACTAAGTAACGAACTTCACTAGGACCCTGTCATGTGAAAGCAGACTGTTACCTAAGGAAAAGAAAGGCTAGATTTTGCAAGTCATGTGGCATAGCAACAAGTTCTATAGCCACCAAACTCTGACCTCTATAAATAAGTTTCATAGTAGGGCTGCGCAAAGCTTCGGTCGCTGATTCAATTTGGCGGAGATTTGGCTCGATTCAGCAGCTGAATCTCTGCATCGAATCAGGAGACCCTTTAATCTCTCTGAACTGAATCGGAACCCTCCACATTGTTTCAGAGAGATTCAATGATTTGGACATAAAACATTTAAAATGTGTCTTTCTACATACCTCAAGGTACTAGGCAGCTCGTGAACACTGAGATGCGATGTTCCATCCACCCCACCACGGGAGCACTGGGGGGGGGGGGTGTCCCCCCGGCACGCTTGGCAGCAGACCTGGAAGTGGACCAGAAGGATTTCCAGTCCACTTCCAGGTCTGCCACAGAGCACACGAGGGACCCTCCTCCCGCCTTGGCAACCAGTGCTCCCTGGGCCTGGGAGGGCACCTGGGGTCCCCCATGGCAAATTTCTGAGCCAGGGGCATGTGGGGGGGGAGGGGGGAAGGGAGGGGAGGCAGCACACTCAGCAGTGGACCTGGAAGTGGACTGGAAGTACTTATGGTCCACTTTCAGGTCTGCCACCGAGCACATGGAGGGACCCCCCATGCTCCTGTGGGATGCTCTATCTGCCCCAGCATCGCAGCTTTCATGAGATGCACCTGGTACCTCAAGGTATGTAGAAAAAACATTTAAAGTTCTGTCTATGGCTGAAGCCAGCATCGAATCTTTAGATTCAGATTTGGCCTAATTGAATCTGGACAGTGATCTGAATCAACGAATTGAATCACCATCCTCTGAATTAGGTCAAATCCAAATCTGAATCAAATATGGCCTGTTTCGCACACCCCTACTTTATAGCCCATATTATGCAGCTTCCATGTTAACAGTTTTCCATAACCATTACTAGATTTTGCTCTATAAGAGTCTCTTTTATAAGAATGATTTATTTAAAAGGTATATTTTTGAACACACTACTGTTTTGTAGCAAACCAACCAAGTCAATCATTTCCTAGACATAGTAAAGGAATAGAAAAAAGGAAGGAAAAAGAGGGTGGGGAATTCATCTGAGGATAGCCATATTCATAAGATCCAGCAGGGACCCTAACTGAAGAAATATCAGGTTTTGTTGAATCCATCCTAAAACCTCTTGTCACCCACAGAGCAAGTTTTGTCCAAGACACCACAGACTTGCTACGGAAACTTAAAAACATAGACCACCTTCCCAGCAACACACTCCTAGCCACCATGGACGTTACCAGCCTATACACCAACATCCTACACCAGGATGGCATCCAGGCCTGCCCTACATATCTACAGGAACAAGATTACAACCCAGAATACAGACCCAAAGATATCACTGAGCTTATACACTTCACCCTCACACACAACAATTTCACTTTTAATAATCAACACTTCCTCCAGACGATGCGAACAGCTATGGGCACTAAAATGGCCCCACAGTATGCCAACCTTTTTATGAGCCACCTGGAAGAAGACTTCCTCAAGAACTGCACCATCAAACCCTTGCTGTACTTACGATATATCGATGACATCTTCATCATTTGGAGTGAGAACCGGGAATCTCTAATTGAGTTCCACCAGAAATTCAACAGTCACCATCCCTCCATCCGACTTTCTTTAGAATACTCCAGCACCAACATCCCCTTTTTAGACACAAGGATCAGTATCCAGAAGGGTAAAATACAGACCACAGTATACAAGAAACCCACAGACCAACACACATATCTGCACAGAACCAGCAACCACCCGAAACACACCAAAAAAGCTGTGATATACAGCCAAGCCCTCAGATACCACCGCATCTGTACTGAAGAGAACACCCGGGATCGCCACCTCACCAATCTTAAAAAGGCTTTCACCCAGCAAGGACACTCCTCCAGAGAGGTAGATCGCACGTTTGAAAGAGCCACCTGGATACCACGTGAAGAACTGCTGCAGTACAGAAGAAAAACACCCACAAATCGCACACCGCTGGTTATGACCTATCACCCATCCCTTGAACCTATACGGAAAATCCTCAAAAAATTGCAACCCATATTAGAAAAAGACCCTATTCTTAAAAAAATCTTCCCAGAGCCACCCATCCTAGCCTTCAGACAAGCACCGAACCTCGCCAACCTCATCACAAGAAGCAAACTTCCTCAGCCCCAGAACACACCAAAAGGATCCAGACCGTGCCAGGACAAGAAATGCAAAACCTGCCCCCACATCTCCACCACCTCCACTATTTACTACACCCCACAACAGAGCCATCAGCATCCCAGGATCTTACAGCTGCACCTCCAGGAATGTAGTATACCTCATCCAATGCACCAAATGCCCTGATGGAAGATATGTAGGAGAGACCAGACAACAACTGCGCACCAGAATGAACGCACACCGGAAATCCATCAAAGACAGAAACACCCAATTACCGGTGGGGGCACATTTCTCACAGGAGGGCCACTCTCTCTCCAGTCTCTCAGTCCTGATCCTCAAGGGAAATTTACACAACACATCCCAGAGACGAGCCTATGAGCTCCATTTCATCAACCTGCTGGATACTAGAGATCAGGGACTAAACATAGACATTGGATTTTTGATACATTACAATCTGCCTGGCAACTGACTCCCCAGCCCAGCCCCTGGCTTGTTTACTTTTCATTCCATCCAGGAAGAGCACGCAGCAACTGCTGCAGCGTCCTTAGCCCGACGAAGGGTTTTTGAACCCGAAAGCTTGCTTAATAACTATTCTCCAACCATTTGGGTTGGTCTAATAAAAGATATCAAATTCACCCAAGGAACCTTGTCTGCCTATATCCTTAGACCAATACGGCTACAACCTAAACCCCTGTAACCAAAGTCTATACATTTTTACATCTACATTTTTTAAATAGGAGTAGACATATAATTTAAAAATGTAGTTTAGTTAAAAGCATAAAATGAATATACTTGTTGATAAAATTAACACAAAGTGGTAGTATTTTGAAATCATGGATGTGTAACTCCTATAAAATTATGGATCTCTGTCAGCTTCACAATAAAGCTTTACCCAGTAACAAAGTTAAGAGATTTGATTAACAGTCTGATCAAAAATAATTTTAACAATAGAAGTTTCAGTTTGAAGAGGTCATATACCAAATATGCTATACTGTAATCTGACATATATACACACACACACACACACACACACACATACACACACGCGTATACACACACGTATATATATACACACACACGTATATCTATATATACACACACACGTATACACACACACGTATACACACACACGCGTATATATATATACACGCACACGTATACACACACGTATACACATATATACACACACATATATATACACGCACACGTATACACACACGTATACACATATATACACACACATATATATACACGCACACGTATACACACACACATACACACACGTGTACACACACACACGTGTATACATATATACACACACACGTGTGTATACACACACACGTATACACACACGTATACATATATATACATATACACACACGTATACACACACGTATACATATACATACATATACACACACACACGTATACACACACACGTATACATATATATACACACACACACGTATACATACACACACATACACACACACGTATACATACACACACACGCGTATACATATATATACACACACACGTATACATACACACACATACACACACACGTATACATACACACACACG